>NC_090941.1:768461513-773325188 GCF_040938575.1 Ambystoma mexicanum
ATGGGCACCCTCCACCAGGCCCCCACTCATGTCTCCCACCACCCCCACACCCCCAGCAGTGCAGGGGCACCCTCCACCAGGCCCCCACCCATGTCTCCCAGCACCCCCACCCCAGCAGTGCAGGGGCAGCACCACCAGGCCCCCACTCATGTCCCCCTGCACCCCCACCCCCCAGCATCCAGGGGCACCCTCCACCAGGCCCCCACTCATGTCTCCCACCACCCCCACCCCCAGCAGTGCAGGGGCACCCTCCACCAGGCCCCCACCCATGTCTCCCAGCACCCCCACCCCCCCAGCAATGCAGGGGCAGCACCACCAGGCCCCCACTCATGCCCCCCTGCACCCCCACCCCCCAGCATCCAGGGGCACCCTCCACCAGGCCCCCACCCATGTCTCCCACAACCCCCACCCCCAGCCACCATGGGCAGCCCCCACCAGGCCCCCACTCATGTCTCCCACCCACCCCCACCCCCCAGCCACCATGGGCACCCTCCGCCAGGCCCCACTCATGTCTCCCACCACCCCCACCCCCCAGCAGTGTGGGGTACCCTCCACCAGGCCCCCACTCATGGGCCCCTATCACCCCCACCCCCCAGCATCCAGGGGCACCCTCCACCAGGCCCCCACCCATGTCTCCCACCACCCCCACCCCCAGCCACCATGGGCAGCCCCCACCAGGTCCCCACTCATGTCTCCCACCACCCCCATCCCCCAAGCCACCATGGGCACCCTCCACCAGGCCCCCACTCATGTCGCCCACCACCCCCACCCCCCAGCCACCATGGGCAGCCCCCACCAGGCCCCCACTCATGTCTCCCACCCACCCCCACCCCCCAGCAGTGCAGGGGCACCCTCCACCAGGCCCCCACTCATGTCCAACTCATGTCTCCCACCAACCTCACCACCACCCCCCAGCAGTGTGGGGCACCCTCCACCAGGCCCCCACTCATGTCTCCTACCCACCCCCACCCCCAGCCACCATGGGCACCCTCCACCAGGCCCCCACTCATGTCTCCCACCACCCCCACCCCCCCAGCAGTGCAGGGGCACCCTCCACCAGGCCCCCCACCCATGTCTCCCAGCACCCCCACCCCCCAGCAGTGCAGGGGCAGCACCCCCAGGCCACTCATGTCCCCCTGCACCCCCACCCCCCAGCATCCAGGGGCACCCTCCACCAGGCCCCCACTCATGTCTCCTACCACCCCCACCCCCCAGCAGTGTGGGGCACCCTCCACCAGGCCCCCACTCATGTCTCCCACCCCCACCCCACCCCCAGCAGTGAAGGGGCAGCCTCCACCAGGCCCCCACTCATGTCTCCCACCCAACCCCACCCCCCAGCCACCATGGGCAGCCCCCACCAGGCCCCCACTCATGTCTCCCAGCACCCCCACCCCCCAGCAGTGCAGGGGCAGCACCACCAGGCCCCCACTCATGTCCCCCTGCACCCCCACCCCCAGCATCCAGGGGCACCCTCCACCAGGCCCCCACTCATGTCTCCCACCACCCCCACCCCCCAGCAGTGTGGGGCACCCTCCACCAGGCCCCCACTTCATGTCTCCCACCACCCCACCCCCCAGCAGTGCAGGGGCAGCCTCCACCAGGCCCCCACCCATGTCTCCCACCACCCCCACCCCCCAGCAGTGCAGGGGCACCCTCCACCAGGCCCCCACCCATGTCTCCCACCACCCCCACCCCCCAGCAGTGTGGGGCACCCTCCACCAGGCCCCCACCCATGTCTCCCACCACCCCCAGCCCCAGCAGTGTGGGGCACCCTCCACCAGGCCCCCCTGATGTCTCCCACCACCCCCACCCCCCAGCAGTGCAGGGGCACCCTCCACCAGGCCCCCACTCATGTCTCCCACCACCCCCACCCCCCAGCAGTGCAGGGGCAGCCTCCACCAGGCCCCCACCCATGTCTCCCACCACCCCCACCCCCCAGCCACCATGGGCATCCCCCACCAGGCGCCCACTCATGTCTCCCACCACCCCCACCCCCCCAGCAGTGGGGGGCACCCTCCACCAGGCCCCCACCCATGTCTCCCACCACCCCCACCCCCCAGCAGTGTGTGGCACCCTCCACCAGGCCCCCACCCATGTCTCCCACCACCCCCACCACCCCCACCCCCCAGCCACCATGGGCATCCCCCACCATGCCCCCACTCATGTCTCCCACCACCCCCACCCCCCCAGCAGTGTGGGGCACCCTCCACCAGGCCCCCACCCATGTCTCCCACAACCCCCACCCCCCAGCCACCATGGGCAGCCCCACCAGGCCCCCACTCATGTCTCCCACCCACCCCCACCCCCCAGCCACCATGGGCACCCTCCACCAGGCCCCCACTCATGTCTCCCACCACCCCCACCCCCCAGCAGTGCAGGGGCACCCTCCATCAGGCCCCCACCCATGTCTCCCAGCACCCCCACCCCCCAGCAGTGCAGGGGCAGCACCACCAGGCCCCCACTCATGTCCCCCTGCACCCCCACCCCCCAGCATCCAAGGGCAACCGGCACCCTCCACCAGGCCCCCACCCATGTCTCCCACAACCCCCACCCCCAGCCACCATGGGCAGCCCCCACCAGGCCCCCACTCATGTCTCCCACCCACCCCCACCCCCCAGCCACCATGGGCACCCTCCGCCAGGCCCCACTCATGTCTCCCACCACCCCCACCCCCCAGCAGTGTGGGGCACCCTCCACCAGGCCCCCACTCATGTCTCCCACCACCCCCACCCCCCAGCAGTCCAGGGGCAGCCTCCACCAGGCCCCCACCCATGTCTCCCACCACCCCCCACCCCCCAGCCACCATGGGCAGCCCCCACCAGGCCCCCACTCATGTCTCCCACCACCCCCATCCCCAAGCCACCATGGGCACCCTCCACCAGGCCCCCACTCATGTCGCCCACCACCCCCACCCCCCAGCCACCATGGGCAGCCCCCACCAGGCCCCCACTCATGTCTCCCACCACCCCCACCCCCCAGCAGTGCAGGGGCACCCTCCACCAGGCCCCCACTCATGTCCAACTCATGTCTCCCACCAACCTCACCACCACCCCCCAGCAGTGTGGGGCACCCTCCACCAGGCCCCCACTCATGTCTCCTACCCACCCCCACCCCCAGCCACCATGGGCACCCTCCACCAGGCCCCCACTCATGTCTCCCACCACCCCCACCCCCCAGCAGTGCAGGGGCACCCTCCACCAGGCCCCCACCCATGTCTCCCAGCACCCCCACCCCCCAGCAGTGCAGGGGCAGCACCCCCAGGCCACTCATGTCCCCCTGCACCCCCACCCCCCAGCATCCAGGGGCACCCTCCACCAGGCCCCCACTCATGTCTCCTACCACCCCCACCCCCCAGCAGTGTGGGGCACCCTCCACCAGGCCCCCACTCATGTCTCCCACCACCCCCACCCCCCAGCAGTGAAGGGGCAGCCTCCACCAGGCCCCCACTCATGTCTCCCACCCAACCCCACCCCCAGCCACCATGGGCAGCCCCCACCAGGCCCCCACTCATGTCTCCCAGCACCCCCACCCCCCAGCAGTGCAGGGGCAGCACCACCAGGCCCCCACTCATGTCCCCCTGCACCCCCACCCCCCAGCATCCAGGGGCACCCTCCACCAGGCCCCCACTCATGTCTCCCACCACCCCCACCCCCCAGCAGTGTGGGGCACCCTCCACCAGGCCCCCACTCATGTCTCCCACCACCCCACCCCCCAGCAGTGCAGGGGCAGCCTCCACCAGGCCCCACCCATGTCTCCCACCACCCCCACCCCCCAGCAGTGCAGGGGCACCCTCCACCAGGCCCCCACCCATGTCTCCCACCACCCCCACCCACCAGCAGTGTGGGGCACCCTCCACCAGGCCCCCACCCATGTCTCCCACCACCCCCAGCCCCAGCAGTGTGGGGCACCCTCCACCAGGCCCCCCTGATGTCTCCCACCACCCCCACCCCCCAGCAGTGCAGGGGCACCCTCCACCAGGCCCCCACTCATGTCTCCCACCACCCCCACCCCCCAGCAGTGCAGGGGCAGCCTCCACCAGGCCCCCACCCATGTCTCCCACCACCCCCACCCCCGAGCCACCATGGGCATCTCCCACCAGGCGCCCACTCATGTCTCCCACCACCCCCACCCCCCCAGCAGTGGGGGGCACCCTCCACCAGGCCCCCACCCATGTCTCCCACCACCCCCACCCCCCAGCAGTGTGTGGCACCCTCCACCAGGCCCCCACCCATGTCTCCCACCACCCCCACCCCCCAGCCACCATGGGCATCCCCCACCATGCCCCCACTCATGTCTCCCACCACCCCCACCCCCCCAGCAGTGTGGGGCACCCTCCACCAGGCCCCCACCCATGTCTCCCACAGCCCCCACCCCCCAGCCACCATGGGCAGCCCCCACCAGGCCCCCACTCATGTCTCCCACCCACCCCCACCCCCAGCCACCATGGGCACCCTCCACCAGGCCCCCACTCATGTCTCCCACCACCCCCACCCCCCAGCAGTGCAGGGGCACCCTCCATCAGGCCCCCACCCATGTCTCCCAGCACCCCCACCCCCCAGCAGTGCAGGGGCAGCACCACCAGGCCCCCACTCATGTCCCCCTGCACCCCCACCCCCCAGCATCCAGGGGCACCCTCCACCAGGCCCCCACCCATGTCTCCCACAACCCCCACCCCCAGCCACCATGGGCAGCCCCACCAGGCCCCCACTCATGTCTCCCACCCACCCCCACCCCCCAGCCACCATGGGCACCCTCCGCCAGGCCCCCACTCATGTCTCCCACCACCCCCACCCCCCAGCAGTGTGGGGCACCCTCCACCAGGCCCCCCACTCATGTCTCCCACCACCCCCACCCCCAGCAGTCCAGGGGCAGCCTCCACCAGGCCCCCACCCATGTCTCCCACCACCCCCACCCCCCAGCCACCATGGGCAGCCGCCACCAGGCCCCCACTCATGTCTCCCACCACCCCCATCCCCAAGCCACCATGGGCACCCTCCACCAGGCCCCCACTCATGTCGCCCACCACCCCCACCCCCCAGCCACCATGGGCAGCCCCCACCAGGCCCCCACTCATGTCTCCCACCACCCCCACCCCCCAGCAGTGCAGGGGCACCCTCCACCAGGCCCCCACTCATGTCCAACTCATGTCTCCCACCAACCTCACCACCACCCCCCAGCAGTGTGGGGCACCCTCCACCAGGCCCCCACTCATGTCTCCTACCCACCCCCACCCCCAGCCACCATGGGCACCCTCCACCAGGCCCCCACTCATGTCTCCCACCACCCCCACCCCCCAGCAGTGCAGGGGCACCCTCCACCAGGCCCCCACCCATGTCTCCCAGCACCCCCACCCCCCAGCAGTGCAGGGGCAGCACCCCCAGGCCACTCATGTCCCCCTGCACCCCCACCCCCCAGCATCCAGGGGCACCCTCCACCAGGCCCCCACTCATGTCTCCTACCACCCCCACCCCCCAGCAATGTGGGGCACCCTCCACCAGGCCCCCACTCATGTCTCCCACCAACCCCACCCCCCAGCAGTGAAGGGGCAGCCTCCACCAGGCCCCCACTCATGTCTCCCACCCAACCCCACCCCCCAGCCACCATGGGCAGCCCCCACCAGGCCCCCACTCATGTCTCCCAGCACCCCCACCCCCCAGCAGTGCAGGGGCAGCACCACCAGGCCCCCACTCATGTCCCCCTGCACCCCCACCCCCCAGCATCCAGGGGCACCCTCCACCAGGCCCCCACTCATGTCTCCCACCACCCCCACCCCCCAGCAGTGTGGGGCACCCTCCACCAGGCCCCCACTCATGTCTCCCACCACCCCACCCCCCAGCAGTGCAGGGGCAGCCTCCACCAGGCCCCCACCCATGTCTCCCACCACCCCCACCCCCCAGCAGTGCAGGGGCACCCTCCACCAGGCCCCCACCCAAGTCTCCCACCACCCCCACCCCCCAGCAGTGTGGGGCACCCTCCACCAGGCCCCCACCCATGTCTCCCACCACCCCCAGCCCCAGCAGTGTGGGGCACCCTCCACCAGGCCCCCCTGATGTCTCCCACCACCCCCACCCCCCAGCAGTGCAGGGGCACCCTCCACCAGGCCCCCACTCATGTCTCCCACCACCCCCACCCCCCAGCAGTGCAGGGGCAGCCTCCACCAGGCCCCCACCCATGTCTCCCACCACCCCCACCCCCCAGCCACCATGGGCATCCCCCACCAGGCGCCCACTCATGTCTCCCACCACCCCCACCCCCCCAGCAGTGGGGGGCACCCTCCACCAGGCCCCCACCCATGTCTCCCACCACCCCCACCCCCCAGCAGTGTGTGGCACCCTCCACCAGGCCCCCACCCATGTCTCCCACCACCCCCACCCCCCAGCCACCATGGGCATCCCCCACCATGCCCCCACTCATGTCTCCCACCACCCCCACCCCCCCAGCAGTGTGGGGCACCCTCCACCAGGCCCCCACCCATGTCTCCCACAACCCCCACCCCCCAGCCACCATGGGCAGCCCCCACCAGGCCCCCACTCATGTCTCCCACCCACCCCCACCCCCCAGCCACCATGGGCACCCTCCACCAGGCCCCCACTCATGTCTCCCACCACCCCCACCCCCCAGCAGTGCAGGGGCACCCTCCATCAGGCCCCCACCCATGTCTCCCAGCACCCCCACCCCCCCAGCAGTGCAGGGGCAGCACCACCAGGCCCCCACTCATGTCCCCCTGCACCCCCACCCCCCAGCATCCAGGGGCACCCTCCACCAGGCCCCCACTCATGTCTCCCACCACCCCCACCCCCCAGCAGTGCAGGGGCACCCTCCACCAGGCCCCCACCCATGTCTCCCAGCACCCCCACCCCCAAGCAGTGCAGGGGCAGCACCACCAGGCCCCCACTCATGTCCCCCTGCACCCCCACCCCCCAGCATCCAGAGGCACCCTCCACCAGGCCCCCACCCATGTCTCCCACCACCCCCAGCCACCATGGGCAGCCCCCACCAGGCCCCCACTCATGTCTCCCACCCACCCCCACCCCCATGCCTCCATGGGCACCCTCCACCAGGCCCCCACTCATGTCTCCCACCACCCCCACCCCCCAGCAGTGCAGGGGCACCCTCCACCAGGCCCCCACCCATGTCTCCCAGCACCCCCACCCCCCAGCAGTGCAGAAGCAGCACCACCAGGCCCCCACTCATGTCCCCCTGCACCCCCACGCCCCAGCATCCAGGGGCACCCTCCACCAGGCCCCCACTCATGTCTCCCACCACCCCCACCCCCGAGCAGTGTGGGGCACCCTCCACCAGGCCCCCACCCATGTCTCCCAACACCCCCACCCCCAGCCACCATGGGCAGCCCCCACCAGGCCCCACTCATGTCTCCCACCCCCCCACCCCCCCAGCAGTGTGGGGCACCCTCCACCAGGCCCCCACCCATGTCTCCCAACACCCCCACCCCCAGCCACCATGGGCAGCCCCCACCAGGCCCCCACTCATGTCTCCCACCCCCCCCACCCCCCCAGCAGTGTGGGGCACCCTCCACCAGGCCCCCACTCATGTCTCCCACCACCCCCACCCCCCAGCAGTGCAGGGGCACCCTCCAAAAGGCCCCCACCCATGTTTCCCACCACCCCTATCCCCCAGCCACCATGGGCACCCTCCACCAGGCCCCCTCTCATGTCTCCCACCACCCCCACCCCCCAGCAGTGCAGGGGCACCCTCCACCAGGCCCCCACTCATGTCCAACTCATGTCTCCCACCACCCCCACCCCCACCCCCCAGCAGTGTGGGGCACCCTCCACCAGGCCCCCACTCATGTCTCCCAGCACCCCCACCCCCCAGCAGTGTGGGGCACCCTCCACCAGGCCCCCACTCATGGCCCCCATCACCCCCACCCCCAGCATCCAGGGGCACCCTCCACCAGGCCCCCACCCATGTCTCCCAACACCCCTACCCCCCAGCCACCATGGGCAGCCCCCACCAGGCCCCCACTCATGTCTCCCACCACCCCCACCCCCCAGCTGTGTGGGGCACCCTCCACCAGGCCCCCACCCATGTCTCCCACCACCCCACCCCCCAGCAGTGTGGGGCACCCTCCACCAGGCCCCCACCCATGTCGCCCACCACCCCCACCCCCCAGCCACCATGGGCAGCCCCACCAGGCCCCCACTCATGTCTCCCACCACCCCCACCCCCACCCCCCAGCAGTGTGGGGCACCCTCCACCAGGCCCCCACTCATGTCCAACTCATGTCTCCCACCACCCCCACCCCCACCCCCACCCCCCAGCAGTGTGGGGCACCCTCCAACAGGCCCCCACTCATGTCTCCCACCACCCCCACCCCCCAGCAGTGTGGGGCACCCTCCACCAGGCCCCCACTCATGGCCCCTATCACCCCCACCCCCCAGCATCCAGGGGCACCCTCCACCAGGCCCCCACTCATGTCTCCCACCACCCCCACCCCCCAGCAGTGTGGGGCACCCTCCACCAGGCCCCCACCCATGTCTCCCACTACCCCCACCCCCAGCCACCATGGGCAGCCCCCACCAGGCCCCCACTCATGTCTCCCACCCACCCCCACCCCCCAGCCACCAGGGGCACCCTCCACCAGGCCCCCACTCATGTCTCCCACCACCCCCACCCCCCCAGCAGTGTGGGGCACCCTCCACCAGGCCCCCACCCATGTCTCCCACCACCCCCACCCCCCAGCCACCATGGGCAGCCCCCACCAGGCCCCCACTCATGTCTCCCACCCACCCCCACCCCCCAGCCACCATGGGCACCCTCCACCAGGCCCCCACTCATGTCTCCCACCACCCCCACACCCCCGCAGTGCAGGGGCACCCTCCACCAGGCCCCCACCCATGTCTCCCAGCACCCCCACCCCCCAGCAGTGCAGGGGCAGCACCACCAGGCCCCCATTCATGTCCCCCTGCACCCCCACCCCCCAGCAGTGTGGGGCACCCTCCACCAGGCCCCCACTCATGTCCAACTCATGTCTCCCACCACCCCCACCCCCACCCCCACCCCCCAGCAGTGTGGGGCACCCTCCAACAGGCCCCCACTCATGTCTCCCACCACCCCCACCCCCCAGCAGTGTGGGGCACCCTCCACCAGGCCCCCACTCATGGCCCCTATCACCCCCACCCCCCAGCATCCAGGGGCACCCTCCACCAGGCCCCCACTCATGTCTCCCACCACCCCCACCCCCCAGCAGTGTGGGGCACCCTCCACCAGGCCCCCACCCATGTCTCCCACTACCCCCACCCCCAGCCACCATGGGCAGCCCCCACCAGGCCCCCACTCATGTCTCCCACCCACCCCCACCCCCCAGCCACCAGGGGCACCCTCCACCAGGCCCCCACTCATGTCTCCCACCACCCCCACCCCCCCCAGCAGTGTGGGGCACCCTCCACCAGGCCCCCACCCATGTCTCCCACCACCCCCACCCCCCAGCCACCATGGGCAGCCCCCACCAGGCCCCCACTCATGTCTCCCACCCACCCCCACCCCCCAGCCACCATGGGCACCCTCCACCAGGCCCCCACTCATGTCTCCCACCACCCCCACACCCCCGCAGTGCAGGGGCACCCTCCACCAGGCCCCCACCCATGTCTCCCAGCACCCCCACCCCCCAGCAGTGCAGGGGCAGCACCACCAGGCCCCCCACTCATGTCCCCCTGCACCCCCACCCCCCAGCATCCAGGGGCACCCTCCACCAGGCCCCCACTCATGTCTCCCACCACCCCCACCCCCCAGCAGTGCAGGGGCACCCTCCACCAGGCCCCCACCCATGTCTCCCAGCACCCCCACCCCCCAGCAGTGCAGGGGCAGCACCACCAGGCCCCCACTCATGTCCCCCTGCACCCCCACCCCCCAGCATCCATGGGGGCACCCTCCACCAGGCCCCCACTCATGTCTCCCACCGCCCCCACCCCCCAGCCACCATGGGCATCCCCCACCAGGCCCCCACTCATGTCTCCCGCCCACCCCCACCCCTCAGCCACCATGGGCAGCCCCCACCAGGCTCCCACTCATGTCTCCCACCACCCCCATCCCCCAGCCACCATGGGCACCCTCCACCAGGGCCCCACTCATGTCGCCCACCACCCCCACCCCCCAGCCACGATGGGCAGCCCCCATCAGGCCCCCACTCATGTCTCCCACCACCCCCACCCCCCAGCAGTGTGGGACACCCTCCACCAGGCCCCCACCCATGTCGCCCACCACCCCCACCCCCCAGCCACCATGGGCAGCCCCCACCAGGCCCCCACTCATGTCTCCCACCCACCCCCACCCCCCAGCCACCATGGGCAGCCCCCACCAGGCCCCCACTCATGTCTCCCACCACCCCCACCCCCCAGCAGTGTGGGGCACCCTCCACCAGGCCCCCACCCATGTCTCCCATCACCCCCACCCCCCAGCCACCATGGGCATCCCCCACCAGGCCCCCACTCATGTCTCCCACCACCCCCACCCCGCAGCAGTGTGGGGCACCCTCCACCAGGCCCCCACCCATGTCTCCCACCACCCCCACCCCCCAGCAGTGTGGGGCACCCTCCACCAGGCCCCCACCCATGTCTCCCACCACCCCCACCCCCCAGCAGTGTGGGGCACCCTCCACCAGGCCCCCACCCATGTCTCCCACCACCCCCACCCCCCAGCAGTGTGGGGCACCCTCCACCAGGCCCCCACTCATGTCTCCCACCACCCCCACCCCCCAGCAGTGCAGGGGCACCCTCCACCAGGCCCCCACCCATGTCTTCCACCACCCCCATCCCCGAGCCACCATGGGCACCCTCCACCAGGACCCCACTCATGTCTCCCACCACCCCCACCCCCCAGCAGTGCAGGGGCACCCTCCATGGCCCCCACTCATGTCCAACTCATGTCTCCCACCACCCCCACACCCCAGCAGTGTGGGGCACCCTCCACCAGGCCCCCACTCATGTCTCCCACCACCCCCACCCCCAGCAGTGTGGGGCACCCCCCACCAGGCCCCCACTCATGGCCCCTATCACCCCCAACCCCCAGCATCCAGGGGCACCCTCCACCAGGCCCCCACTCATGTCTCCCACCACCCCCACCCCCCAGCAGTGTGGGGCACCCTCCACCAGGCCCCCACGCATGTCTCCCACCCCCCCCACTCCCCAGCCACCATGGGCAGCCCCCACCAGGCCCCCACTCATGTCTCCCACCCACCCCCACCCCCCAGCCACCATGGGCACCCTCCACCAGGCCCCCACTCATGTCTCCCACCGCCCCCACCCCCCAGCAGTGCAGGGGCACCCTCCACCAGGCCCCCACCCATGTCTCCCAGCACCCCCACCCCCCAGCAGTGCAGGGGCAGCACCACCAGGCCCCCACTCATGTCCCCCTGCACCCCCACCCCCTAGCATCCAGGGGCACCCTCCACCAGGCCCCCACTCATGTCTCCCACCACCCCCACCCCCCAGCAGTGTGGGGCACCCTCCACCAGGCCCCCACCCATGTCTCCCACCACCCCCACCCCCCAGCAGTGTGGGGCACCCTCCACCAGGCCCCCACTCATGTCTCCCACCACCCCCACCCCCCAGCAGTGCAGGGGCACCCTCCAAAAGGCCCCCACCCATGTTTCCCACCACCCCTATCCCCCAGCCACCATGGGCACCCTCCACCAGGCCCCCTCTCATGTCTCCCACCACCCCCACCCCCCAGCAGTGCAGGGGCACCCTCCACCAGGCCCCCACTCATGTCCAACTCATGTCTCCCACCACCCCCACCCCCACCCCCCAGCAGTGTGGGGCACCCTCCACCAGGCCCCCACTCATGTCTCCCAGCACCCCCACCCCCCAGCAGTGTGGGGCACCCTCCACCAGGCCCCCACTCATGGCCCCTATCACCCCCACCCCCCAGCATCCAGGGGCACCCTCCACCAGGCCCCCACCCATGTCTCCCACCACCCCCACCCCCCAGCCACCATGGGCAGCCCCCACCAGGCCCCCACTCATGTCTCCCACCACCCCCACCCCCCAGCTGTGTGGGGCACCCTCCACCAGGCCCCCACCCATGTCTCCCACCACCCCCACCCCCCAGCAGTGTGGGGCACCCTCCACCAGGCCCCCACCCATGTCGCCCACCACCCCCACCCCCCAGCCACCATGGGCAGCCCCACCAGGCCCCCACTCATGTCTCCCACCACCCCCACCCCCACCCCCCAGCAGTGTGGGGCACCCTCCACCAGGCCCCCACTCATGTCCAACTCATGTCTCCCACCACCCCCACCCCCACCCCCCAGCAGTGTGGGGCACCCTCCACCAGGCCCCCACTCATGTCTCCCACCACCCCCACCCCCCAGCAGTGTGGGGCACCCTCCACCAGGCCCCCACTCATGGCCCCTATCACCCCCACCCCCCAGCATCCAGGGGCACCCTCCACCAGGCCCCCACGCATGTCTCCCACCACCCCCACCCCCCAGCAGTGTGGGGCACCCTCCACCATGCCCCCACCCATGTCTCCCACTACCCCCACCCCCAGCCACCATGGGCAGCCCCCACCAGGCCCCCACTCATGTCTCCCACCCACCCCACCCCCCAGCCACCAGGGGCACCCTCCACCAGGCCCCCACTCATGTCTCCCACCACCCCCACCCCCCCAGCAGTGTGGGGCACCCTCCACCAGGCCCCCACCCATGTCTCCCACCACCCCCACCCCCCAGCCACCATGGGCAGCCCCCACCAGGCCCCCACTCATGTCTCCCACCCACCCCCACCCCCCAGCCACCATGGGCACCCTCCACCAGGCCCCCACTCATGTCTCCCACCACCCCCACACCCCCGCAGTGCAGGGGCACCCTCCACCAGGCCCCCACCCATGTCTCCCAGCACCCCCACCCCCCAGCAGTGCAGGGGCAGCACCACCAGGCCCCCACTCATGTCCCCCTGCACCCCCACCCCCCAGCATCCAGGGGCACCCTCCACCAGGCCCCCACTCATGTCTCCCACCACCCCCACCCCCCAGCAGTGCAGGGGCACCCTCCACCAGGCCCCCACCCATGTCTCCCAGCACCCCCACCCCCCAGCAGTGCAGGGGCAGCACCACCAGGCCCCCACTCATGTCCCCCTGCACCCCCACCCCCCAGCATCCATGGGGGCACCCTCCACCAGGCCCCCCACTCATGTCTCCCACCACCCCCACCCCCCAGCCACCATGGGCATCCCCCACCAGGCCCCCACTCATGTCTCCCACCCACCCCCACCCCTCAGCCACCATGGGCAGCCCCCACCAGGCTCCCACTCATGTCTCCCACCACCCCCATCCCCCAGCCACCATGGGCACCCTCCACCAGGGCCCCACTCATGTCGCCCACCACCCCCACCCCCCAGCCACGATGGGCAGCCCCCATCAGGCCCCCACTCATGTCTCCCACCACCCCCACCACCCAGCAGTGTGGGACACCCTCCACCAGGCCCCCACCCATGTCGCCCACCACCCCCACCCCCCAGCCACCATGGGCAGCCCCCACCAGGCCCCCACTCATGTCTCCCACCCACCCCCACCCCCCAGCCACCATGGGCAGCCCCCACCAGGCCCCCACTCATGTCTCCCACCACCCCCACCCCCCAGCAGTGTGGGGCACCCTCCACCAGGCCCCCACCCATGTCTCCCATCACCCCCACCCCCCAGCCACCATGGGCATCCCCCACCAGGCCCCCACTCATGTCTCCCACCACCCCCACCCCCCAGCAGTGTGGGGCACCCTCCACCAGGCCCCCACCCATGTCTCCCACCACCCCCACCCCCCAGCAGTGTGGGGCACCCTCCACCAGGCCCCCACCCATGTCTCCCACCACCCCCACCCCCCAGCAGTGTGGGGCACCCTCCACCAGGCCCCCACTCATGTCTCCCACCACCCCCACCCCCCAGCAGTGCAGGGGCACCCTCCACCAGGCCCCCACCCATGTCTTCCACCACCCCCATCCCCGAGCCACCATGGGCACCCTCCACCAGGACCCCACTCATGTCTCCCACCACCCCCACCCCCCAGCAGTGCAGGGGCACCCTCCATGGCCCCCACTCATGTCCAACTCATGTCTCCCACCACCCCCACCCCCAGCAGTGTGGGGCACCCTCCACCAGGCCCCCACTCATGTCTCCCACCACCCCCACCCCCCAGCAGTGTGGGGCACCCCCCACCAGGCCCCCACTCATGGCCCCTATCACCCCCAACCCCCAGCATCCAGGGGCACCCTCCACCAGGCCCCCACTCATGTCTCCCACCACCCCCACCCCCCAGCAGTGTGGGGCACCCTCCACCAGGCCCCCATGCATGTCTCCCACCCCCCACCCCCCAGCCACCATGGGCAGCCCCCACCAGGCCCCCACTCATGTCTCCCACCCACCCCCACCCCCCAGCCACCATGGGCACCCTCCACCAGGCCCCCACTCATGTCTCCCACCACCCCCACCCCCCAGCAGTGCAGGGGCACCCTCCACCAGGCCCCCACCCATGTCTCCCAGCACCCCCACCCCCCAGCAGTGCAGGGGCAGCACCACCAGGCCCCCACTCATGTCCCCCTGCACCCCCACCCTCTAGCATCCAGGGGCACCCTCCACCAGGCCCCCACTCATGTCTCCCACCACCCCCACCCCCCAGCAGTGTGGGGCACCCTCCACCAGGCCCCCACTCATGTCTCCCACCACCTCCACCCCCAGCAGTGCAGGGGCAGCCTCCACCAGGCCCCCACTCATGTCTCCCACCCACCCCCACCCCCCAGCCACCATGGGCAGCCCCCACCAGGCCCCCACTCATGTCTCCCATCACCCCCACCCCCCAGCAGTGTGGGGCACCCTCCACCAGGCCCCCACTCATGTCTCCCACCACCCCCACCCCCCAGCAGTGCAGGGGCAGCCTCCACCAGGCCCCCACCCATGTCTCCCACCGCCCCCACCCCCCAGCCACCATGGGCATCCCCCACCAGGCCCCCACTCATGTCTCCCACCACCCCCACCCCCCCAGCAGTGTGGGGCACCCTCCACCAGGCCCCCACCCATGTCTCCAACCACCCCCACCCCCCAGCAGTGTGGGGCACCCTCCACCAGGCCCCCACTCATGGCCCCTATCACCCCCAACCCCCAGCATCCAGGGGCACCCTCCACCAGGCCCCCACTCATGTCTCCCACCACCCCCACCCCCCAGCAGTGTGGGGCACCCTCCACCAGGCCCCCACGCATGTCTCCCACCCCCCCACCCCCTGGCCACCATGGGCAGCCCCCACCAGGCCCCCACTCATGTCTCCCACCCACCCCCACCCCCCAGCCACCATGGGCACCCTCCACCAGGCCCCCACTCATGTCTCCCACCACCCCCACCCCCCAGCAGTGCAGGGGCACCCTCCACCAGGCCCCCACCCATGTCTCCCAGCACCCCCACCCCCCAGCAGTGCAGGGGCAGCACCACCAGGCCCCCACTCATGTCCCCCTGCACCCCCACCCCCTAGCATCCAGGGGCACCCTCCACCAGGCCCCGTCTCATGTCTCCCACCACCCCCACACCCCAGCAGTGTGGGGCACCCTCCACCAGGCCCCCACTCATGTCTCCCACCACCCCCACCCCCCAGCAGTGCAGGGGCACCCTCCACCAGGCCCCCACCCATGTCTTCCACCACCCCCATCCCCGAGCCACCATGGGCACCCTCCACCAGGACCCCACTCATGTCTCCCACCACCCCCACCCCCCAGCAGTGCAGGGGCACCCTCCATGGCCCCCACTCATGTCCAACTCATGTCTCCCACCACCCCCACCCCCCAGCAGTGTGGGGCACCCTCCACCAGGCCCCCACTCATGTCTCCCACCACCCCCACCCCCCAGCAGTGTTGGGCACCCCCCACCAGGCCCCCACTCATGGCCCCTATCACCCCCAACCCCCAGCATCCAGGGGCACCCTCCACCAGGCCCCCACTCATGTCTCCCACCACCCCCACCCCCCAGCAGTGTGGGGCACCCTCCACCAGGCCCCCACGCATGTCTCCCACCCCCCCACCCCCCAGCCACCATGGGCAGCCCCCACCAGGCCCCCACTCATGTCTCCCACCCACCCCCACCCCCCAGCCACCATGGGCACCCTCCACCAGGCCCCCACTCATGTCTCCCACCACCCCCACCCCCCAGCAGTGCAGGGGCACCCTCCACCAGGCCCCACCCATGTCTCCCAGCACCCCCACCCCCCAGCAGTGCAGGGGCAGCACCACCAGGCCCCCACTCATGTCCCCCTGCACCCCCACCCCCTAGCATCCAGGGGCACCCTCCACCAGGCCCCCACTCATGTCTCCCACCACCCCCACCCCCCAGCAGTGTGGGGCACCCTCCACCAGGCCCCCACTCATGTCTCCCACCACCTCCACCCCACAGCAGTGCAGGGGCAGCCTCCACCAGGCCCCCACTCATGTCTCCCACCCACCCCCACCCCCCAGCCACCATGGGCAGCCCCCACCAGGCCCCCACTCATGTCTCCCATCACCCCCACCCCCCAGCAGTGTGGGGCACCCTCCACCAGGCCCCCACTCATGTCTCCCACCACCCCCACCCCCCAGCAGTGCAGGGGCAGCCTCCACCAGGCCCCCACTCATGTCTCCCACCGCCCCCACCCCCCAGCCACCATGGGCATCCCCCACCAGGCCCCCACTCATGTCTCCCACCACCCCCACCCCCCCAGCAGTGTGGGGCACCCTCCACCAGGCCCCCACCCATGTCTCCCACCACCCCCACCCCCCAGCAGTGTGGGGCACCCTCCACCAGGCCCCCACTCATGGCCCCTATCACCCCCAACCCCCAGCATCCAGGGGCACCCTCCACCAGGCCCCCACTCATGTCTCCCACCACCCCCACCCCCCAGCAGTGTGGGGCACCCTCCACCAGGCCCCCACGCATGTCTCCCACCCCCCCCACCCCCTAGCCACCATGGGCAGCCCCCACCAGGCCCCCACTCATGTCTCCCACCCACCCCCACCCCCCAGCCACCATGGGCACCCTCCACCAGGCCCCCACTCATGTCTCCCACCACCCCCACCCCCCAGCAGTGCAGGGGCACCCTCCACCAGGCCCCCACCCATGTCTCCCAGCACCCCCACCCCCCAGCAGTGCAGGGGCAGCACCACCAGGCCCCCACTCATGTCCCCCTGCACCCCCACCCCCTAGCATCCAGGGGCACCCTCCACCAGGCCCAGACTCATGTCTCCCACCACCCCCACCCCCCAGCAGTGTGGGGCACCCTCCACCAGGCCCCCACTCATGTCTCCCACCACCTCCACCCCCCAGCAGTGCCGGGGCAGCCTCCACCAGGCCCCCACTCATGTCTCCCACCCACCCCCACCCCCCAGCCACCATGGGCAGCCCCCACCAGGCCCCCACTCATGTCTCCCATCACCCCCACCCCCCAGCAGTGTGGGGCACCCTCCACCAGGCCCCCACTCATGTCTCCCACCACCCCCACACCCCAGCAGTGCAGGGGCAGCCTCCACCAGGCCCCCACCCATGTCTCCCACCGCCCCCACCCCCCAGCCACCATGGGCATCCCCCACCAGGCCCCCACTCATGTCTCCCACCACCCCCACCCCCCCAGCAGTGTGGGGCACCCTCCACCAGGCCCCCACCCATGTCTCCCACCAACCCCACCCCCCAGCAGTGTGGGGCACCCTCCACCAGGCCCCCACTCATGTCTCCCACCACCCCCACCCCCCAGCAGTGCAGGGGCACCCTCCACCAGGCCCCCACCCATGTCTCCCACCACCCCCATCCCCCAGCCACCATGGGCACCCTCCACCAGGCCCCCACTCATGTCTCCCACCACCCCCACCCCCTAGCAGTGCAGGGGCACCCTCCACCAGGCCCCCACTCATGTCCAACTCATGTCTCCCACCACCCCCACCCCCAGCAGTGTGGGGCACCCTCCACCAGGACCCCACTCATGTCTCCCACCACCCCCACCCCCCAGCAGTACAGGGGCAGCCTCCACCAGGCCCCCACTCATGTCTCCCACCCACCCCCACCCCCCAGCCACCATGGGCAGCCCCCACCAGGCCCCCACTCATGTCTCCCATCACCCCCACCCCCCAGCAGTGTGGGGCACCCTCCACCAGGCCCCCACTCATGTCTCCGACCACCCCCACCCCCCAGCAGTGCAGGGGCAGCCTCCACCAGGCCCCCACCCATGTCTCCCACCAACCCCACCCCACACACACCATGGGCATCCCCCACCAGGCCCCCACTCATGTCTCCCACCACCCCCACCCCCCCAGCAGTGTGGGGCACCCTTCACCAGGCCCCCACCCATGTCTCCCACCACCCCCACCCCCCAGCAGTGTGGGGCACCCTCCATCAGGCCCCCACCCATGTCTCCCACCACCCCCACCCCCCAGCAGTGTGGGGCACCCTCCACCAGGCCCCCACTCATGTCTCCCACCACCCCCACCCCCCAGCAGTGTGGGGCACCCTCCACCAGGCCCCCACCCATGTCGCTCACCACCCCCACCCCCCAGCCACCATGGGCAGCCCCCACCAGGCCCCCACTCATGTCTCCCACCCACCCCCACCCCCCAGCCACCATGGGCACCCTCCACCAGGCCCCCACTCATGTCTCCCACCACCCCCACCCCCCAGCAGTGCAGGGGCACCCTCCACCAGGCCCCCACCCATGTCTCCCAGCACCCCCACCCCCCAGCAGTGCAGGGGCAGCACCACCAGGCCCCCACTCATGTCCCCCTGCACCCCCACCCCCCAGCCACAATGGGCAGCCCCCACCAGGCCCCCACACATGTCTCCCACCACCCCCACGCCCCAGCAGTGTGGGGCACCCTCCACCAGGCCCCCACCCATGTCGCCCACAAACCCCCACCCCCCAGCCACCATGGGCAGCCCCCACCAGGTCCCCACTCATGTCTCCCACCACCCCCACCCCCCAGCAGTGTGGGGCACCCCCCACCAGGCCCCCACCCATGTCGGCCACCACCCCCACCCCCCAGCCACCATGGGCAGCCCCCACCAGGCCCCCACTCATGTCTCCCACCCACCCCCACCCCCCAGCCACCATGGGCAGCCCCCACCAGGCCCCCACTCATGTCTCCCACCACCCCCACCCCCAGCAGTGTGGGGCACCCTCCACCAGGCCCCCACCCATGTCTCCCACCACCCCCACCCCCCAGCCACCATGGGCATCCCCCACCAGACCACCACTCATGTCTCCCACCACCCCCACCCCCCCAGCAGTGTGGGGCACCCTCCACCAGGCCCCCACCCATGTCTCCCACCACCCCCACCCCCCAGCAGTGTGGGGCACCCTCCACCAGGCCCCCACCCATGTCTCCCACCACCCCCACCCCCCAGCAGTGTGGGGCACCCTCCACCAGGCCCCCACTCATGTCTCCCACCACCCCCACCCCCCAGCAGTGCAGGGGCACCCTCCACCAGGCCCCCACCCATGTCTCCCACCACCCCCATCCCCCAGCCACCATGGGCACCCTCCACCAGGCCCCCACTCATGTCTCCCACCACCCCCACCCCCCAGCAGTCCAGGGGCAGCCTCCACCAGGCCCCCACTCATGTCTCCCACCACCCCCACCCCCCAGCATCCAGGGGCACCCTCCACAGGTCCTCACAATCCCCAATCATGTGCGTTATGGTCAGCCTCCACAGCCAAAAAGCCCTACCAAGTAACCCATTCACCCACATGGAAATGGAAATTACATGTTACACCCCCAATGTTCATAAAGCTAATGAACCCATGTCCGTCACCCACAATGGTTGCAATTGAATGGGAGAACACCGAACATGACATGCATGAAACCAATGAGATGATACCACACAGTGAAGTATGAAAACAAAATTGTATTAAAAAAAAAATGCAAAAGAAATGAAACAAACTACAATGGGAATGAAAAAAAGATAAGCTGCATGTCCGTTTAAAAAAATAAAAACACCAAATCCTAATCCAAAAAAATGTTGTCCAAAGTCAAATGAAAAATAAAATCAATCCAATGAAGAACTATGTACAAAACATCCAAGGGTCCATGAGCCCAACTGAACAAAGGAAACCTACAAAAAACCCTAACTAAAATGCAACTATATACAAAAAGTGGAGCAGTGTCCGTCGACTCCAAATCATAAGAACAAACAAAGGAAACCTAAAACTAAAGAACTATATACAAAGGCGGCGGGCAAGTCCAGTGGCTCACTCCGTGGTGTTCCGGGGCAGGGCATCATCGAACTCCTGTTCGATGTCCCGGAGGCGGTCCTGTTCCATGGCCCCAAGGGTCCGCAGGGACGACGCCGTGTCCTCCTCCAACCCCCTGCGGATTGCCTCGAGGCACTCGGCCCGCCTCAGCGCCCTCCGCATGGAGTTCTCCGCCCTGACCATTGTGAGCCGCTCCTCATCCGCCCGCCGCCGCTCCGCACCTATGGCGTGGCCCAACCGCTGCCACACGGAAGACACTCTCTGTCCTGGGTCCTCCTGCCCTCCGGCCGATGCCTGCCCCTCCGATGTCGAAGGCCCCGAGCCTTCATGGCTCCCACCATGTTGCTGCTGCTGCTCTGCCTCTGCCCGTGCACTGCCTCCTGCTGCCTGCACATCCTCCGCCGGCTGGGGTGCAGTCGTAGATGTGGCCACCCCTGCTGGACGTCCGACTCCCGACTGTGGCAGGGATGCCTCCTCCACCAGCCTGGCCGCACCGTCAGAGGCAGCACCACAGGGCACCCAGGTGACTGATGGGCGGGAAGATGGCACAGAGGACGACTGGCGCGTAGGGGTTCCAGTTGAGGAGGGGGTCGGAGCAAGCCCCATCAGACGGAGGAATCCGGCCTGGGTGACCTGTCCCAGCAGGCTGACGTGGTCAACGAGCCATTCGAGATGACGTGCAGTCTCTCCATGAACAGACTGCAGGTCACCTCGCATGGCCCGTTGACGCAATGCCACACCAGCCAGGACAGGCTCAACCCGGACCTGGATAGCCACGTCCGCAGGCAGAGGAAGGCCAGTTGACGTCAGCTCATCCCCTGCCTGAAAACGGGTCTGGACGTAGGCATCCCTGCTGGTGCAAGATGATGCAGGGACAGGATCGGGGACAGGATTGCACACAGGCACCTCCGCGGCGGCCTGTGCTGCCTCCTGTCCCTGGTCCTGCACTGCACCACTAGCACCAGTGGGATCCCCACCTCCAGACCCCGTCTCTGGTGCTTGCACGGCCTCCTCCTCCACCAAACCCCCCACCAACCTGGATGACTCCGTGCCATCTTCCCCTGTTGGGCCCTGTGGGGTCCCAGCTGCCCCTTCTGCTGCCGAGGAGTCCAACTCCAACCTCCGCCTCTTGGACCTCCCCCCGGCAGCTGCGGCCTGGGACGCGGCACCGGACTCCTCACTCCCCGACGAGATGACAACACGGGAGGGGAGCCGGGCCTTGCGTCTCTGGCTGGCGGTGGGATCCCCGCCGCTGTGCTCCACAGCACCTTCTCCGCCCTCTTCATCAGTTGACGCTGCAGACAGGGAGAAACAAAACACAAGCATCAGGGCACTGTACAATGGACACATACACACATGACAGTTGCACATGAGTGGCATTGGCAAACCTCAGACATGTCATCACAATCCCCAACACACATGTCATTGCAACTCGCACACATGAGCCATACCACAGCCATATCGCAACTGCCACCACCATCCCTACACATACAACAGCATGAGCAGCCAAAGGTGAGCCAGACTTCACATGCAACACAGGAAGTGCACCACACATGTACACACACCACCACACTTGCATGCATGTGTACACCTCTGCCAAGTGTCACACTGTTCAGACGGGCATCCATGTCACATCTGCCAATCAGGCTTCCACATACCGCTGTCACATGCATCCATGTTGCATCACTGTTGCACCCTTGTCAAATACACACACATGCACATGTACACAGTGCTCATACATGCAGCTGAAAACAACATACATGCGTGACATCACGGACATGTCTACTTACATACACATTCATCCAAACATGTGTGCCCACACAACTGCATTTTGCATGCAAGCCTACACACACAAGCACCATCCATGTCTCACACATTACAGCCCTCGCATGTGTCAGCCCCACGGCCCTGTACACCCCCACCCATACTCGACCCCATACAAACAGATGTGCAACCTGTACACTACCGAATAATCACCACACGCACTGCTCACAATCAGGATGCATGTACACTCACCACTCGACTCCAGACGGGTCTGCTTCTCTAGGACCTGGACGTGGAGCGCTGGGGATATGCGTTCCAGGACCCTCATCTGTTCTTCCGACAAGTGGCCCCGGCGCCCCTTGGCATCCGCTGCCTTCAAGAGGCGCCGGGCCTTGTTCAGGGTCCTGGACCTGAAGTCCTCCCAGTGCTTCCTGACATGCTGTAAGTCGCGGACTGCCACCCCCTCCGCGTGGATGGCAGTCACGATGTCAGTCCAGATCCGAGTCCGTCCTTCCTTGTCGGCGTGGGAACTTCCGAAGAGGGTATCATACTGCCCCAGGACTTGCTCCACCAGGACACCAACTTCGGTGGCACTGAAGCTGGTGCCCCTCTGCCTCTCTGGCCGGGGGTTGTCAGTGGTCACAGATGGTGTTTGCCCTGACATGACAACCCCAGAGGCAGGGGTGGGTTGGCAACTGGGTCCTGGGGCTGGGCTGTGGAGCGATGGAATCCCAGTCGGGAGTCTTCGGTTCCAGCAGGGGTGGTCACAGCAACAGCACCCCTGGCTGATGTGCAGGCAGCAAATGGCAGTGCACATGGGCAGCAGGCAGTCAGGCAGCAGCAGATGGCAGGTGGGAGCGTGCTCGGGGCTCTGGGGGGCAGTAGTTCGGCCTTCTGGGCAGGAGCGTGGTCTTCCATGTGCATACGCGTGGCCAGCTTGATACGGAGTGATTTGGCACGTGAAAAGTCTGCACGTCAGCGTGAAAATCGAGGAAAGGCCTTAGCGCGTAAGCGCGTCAGCACGCATACGCGATTCTATTGGACCAAAGGCCCTCAGCGCGTAAGCGCGTCTGTGACGTGACCCGCACAGGTGTTTCCCACACAGCACGTGATGACAGAGCACACGTGGAAAGACTGCACGTCAGAGTGTCATCGCGTGTAATTGGACAGCACGTCAGAGTGTCATCGCGTGTAATTGGACAGAAGTGCGCGTACACGCGATTGGCCTATGTACGTGTATATATGGGGTGCGCGGGCACTTACACACGCAAGTACGTCAGCGCACCTGTATCCCGGGGTGCGCGGGAATTTCCACACGCTATTGGACTGGGTACTGGATTTCAGGGGTGCGCGGGTCACACGCTCGCCTACAACACGCGCAACGCATAAATTTGCGCGCTAACAAAATAACAAGCTCAGACCCAGGATGAACATACCGTTCCTAGCAGCAGTGGGCGTGGGCTACCAAAGGAGGAGGAGGAGGAGGATAGTCAGGGCCAGAATATTCACACCCAGAACCAGCCTTTTCGGGATGCCTGATGACCAGGTGTATGGGAGGTACAGGTTTCCACCACACATTATACTGGACCTGGTGAGTGAGTGGGAGGATGACCTCACATCCCCCACCCTGTGCTCCCAAGCACTCAGCCCCCTGGAGAAGGTCCTCAATGTACTGCACTTCTTAGCCACTGGATCATTTCAGCGGACAAGTGCCATAGTGGGTGGGGTATCACAGGCCACCCAGTCACGCTGCCTACACCAGGTCTTGAACATCATCACTGCACGCCCATCAGTCCGCAGGAACATATACCTGCCCAGAACACCTGCAGAAAGGCATGCTGCCGCCCTGGATTTTTACGGTGTGGCACGATTCCCCAAAGTGCTAGGTGCCATCGACTGCACCCATGTGGCTCTACGTCCCCCCAGGGCATCAGAGCACATCTATAGGAACCGCAAGCACTGGCATTCCATCAACGTGCAGGTAGTATGTAATGCCAAGGGAATCATCACCTTAGTATATGCCAACTATCCCGGGTCCACCCACGACAGTTTCATTTACTGAATGTCCACCCTAAGCCGGGACCTGGAAGCTGGGCGGCATGGCGATACATGGCTGCTTGGTGAGTATGAATGCCACTGCACATGCATGCATGTCAGATACTGAGCAAGGTCACAACCCCACCAATGATACCAATCACCACCTCCACAGGGGACAGTGCCTACCCTCTCAGCCCCCACATGATGACGCCAATTCGGAACCCCACCACGCCACCCCAGGTAAGATATAACACAGCCCAAATTACAACCCGGGGCATAGTGGAGCGCACATTCGGAGTGCTAAAGTCATGCTTTCGCTCCCTTGACCGTTCTGGCGGGCAGCTGTTGTACACTCCCCCAGTAGTGTGCAGGATCATAGTGGCAGCATGTGTCCTGCACAACGTTGCAACACGCCGGGGCCTGGCTGTGGACATGGTGGTGGCCCCACATCCCCAACCACATGCACAGCCGCTGCGCATGGGAGGGGAAAGGGCACAGGGGAGGCAGCCCGTACACAGCTAGTGGCTAATTACTTCACATAGAAATCAATGTACAGTGTACCTAATTGAAACTTGCAACACCTGAAATGCTCACAGTAATGCAGGACCAACAACAAACTTGAGCAGGTACTACCATTAACATGACATCACAAATGTTATGAATTAATAGTCTCACCACCTGGAAATGCCTGCACTCCCACCACTACCAACTGTGCAGTGTTGGTGCCATGTAGAGTTGTAGGTGCACTGCTGCCGACATGGACCCCATCTCCAAACTAGAGGGCCTTGTGTAGACATGAGGAAGGGACCTGCAAATTGGGAGGTAGACACAGATGATGAGTTACACATCAATGCAACATGCAGTGTACAACACAACAGCAATATGCACTAGGAATGTATACACAGTATTGACTAGACTACCCACACATGTAGTGGGAGTCCAATGTCACCATGTACGTCAATGTCACTTGGGCACACCCTTTGCAAGCCCATGGAAACGGGAAGCAGGAGGGGTGTGTGTGACTCAAACCCAAGCATCTGAACCAAATACATGACAAGCCTGCATGTGCCCAGCCACAATGCAGCGTATGCCCACAGGAACCACGGAAGGCAACAAATTGTCCCAAAAAAAATGGGAAAAAAATAATTAAAAA
Organism: Ambystoma mexicanum; assembly: GCF_040938575.1. Taxonomy (NCBI): domain Eukaryota; kingdom Metazoa; phylum Chordata; class Amphibia; order Caudata; family Ambystomatidae; genus Ambystoma; species Ambystoma mexicanum. The sequence goes on from NC_090941.1 coordinate 768,486,669, forward strand.
TAAAAAAAAATAAAAATAAAAATAAAAATAAAAATAGAAAAAATTAAAAAATGGCCATTGATGGGCCCGGGGGGGTTTGGGAGGCCATCCAGGAGGTCCGAGGACAGGGTGCACACCAAAACCCACCTGTGTGGATCCTGGGAAAAAAAAACACCTCCATGGGCTCATGGCCCACACGGCTACCCTATTGTGGGAGTATCACTGCTGTCGCTATTATCACCCTGTGCAGCTGCATCCGGAGGTGGTTGCACTATGGGAGGCAGCCCACGCAAGGCCCTAGTCTGCTCCCCCATGGCTGCAAGCATGCGGGTGTGGTAGGTCTGGTTCTGGAGGATGAGTGTGCAGAGGTCCCCATGCAACAACTCACGGGATGCCCGGACCTCCGCCCTCGTTGCCTGCATCTCAGCTGAGAGTGTACGGGTGAGATGCTCCAGCTGCTGTTCTGTCCTTTGGTGTGTTGAAGCCTCAAGCTCAACAAGAGTCGTCCTGAGGTGAAGGAGCTCCTGCCTCAGGGCTTCCCTGTGGCCCTGGGACTCTATGGAGATGGCCTCCTGCAGAGTCGCCAGTGCCGCCCGCCTGTCCCTGTTGGACGCCAACATGTCCTCCCTGTGTGACTGGCAGATGGAGTCGGTTGCCTGCTGTAGTCGCTCCATCAGCCTTTCAGGGGGGACAATGGAAGTGGCCACCCTATCCATGGCCTGAGCCATCATCTCGGATGATGCTGCCTGTTGGGTTGCCATACCATAAATGGATTGCTCCCATGCGGTATTGCCAGGTGGCGTACGGCCACCACGTTGGCGGGCACCACACCTGTCTGGGGCAAGGCGAACTGCGCCTTGCTGTGCCGGCACTGCCTGAGGCTGCAGGACTGCATACCCCCTCTGATCTGCTGGCCCAGGAACAGGATCAGATGTCGCGGAGTGTGACCCTGCATCCGTAACCACCAAAGGCGTAGCTGCCAACACTGACATCCCCATTGAGGGTTCTGACCCTGGTGCAGGTGGGTGGGACAGAACAGAATCCCTCCCTGGAACACTCACCTGCGACGGCACGTAGGTCTCATCATCCGAATCAACACCTGAGTACAGCTCGGGGGAGGTGCAGCCAGAGACACCCCTTGAGAGCACGACCTGCAGCACTTGTGGGTTCTCACCCACCACCACACCACGTCCCTCACTGGTGGTTGGTCGGCCCTCGGACCCCTCCTGGGTCTGCACCATCTCCACAACCCCAGCAGTATCAGGTGCGTCTTCCCCTGCAAAGATATAAAAACAAAGAAATGGAAACAGGCATTAGCACCATGGCACACAATGAGGGCTGAGAAGCAACAGAACCAGTACTTGATTGACACATGTCCCACATGACTAAAACCCTCCCATGCATGCACCCTCACTGCATATGAAGGGCAGGCAAATGGCACACACTGATGACACCAAGATGGAAGATGAACACATTTTCTGCATGCTGCCTGGCAGTGGCATCACACATTGGCCTGTGATTGCCAGGTGAAACACACATGCCATCACACAGATGGCATGTACCATTGCTATTGAGTGAAGATGGAGAGGAGGGCAGCACCTATTCATTCAGTCCAGTTCCCGCATGTAATAGCTTTTCTAATTCAAACAGGTCAGATTTTTCACCTGGAGCTGCCAGTCCAAAATGGTCCAATTGCACAGGTACATGTGTGAACAAATGATATCCAGGTAACAAAGTCACTCCACTTTACCATAGCCATGTCAGACAAGTGACTAGAGGACTGCGAAATGCCTAGTAAAAGTGGTGGAATGCAAACAATCTGACTGAATGAACAGTGAAAAATGAGCAACAATGTTGTGCCAAGGTGACACTTCAAGGGCAACTGGCGTGCAGTTGGGCTAGATGTCTACTGTTGGCAGAAGGGATACTGCTATGGCCAAATGCAGCTGCGCAGGATGTATTGCATGAAGCACATGGCTGACCCATACGACTCAGGCGCACACAATCTCACCTGGCACACAAACAGAAGCCCTCACACACACCATGCACATGGATGACACACACATGCATGTGCACTCACCGGACAATGCCTCGTAATCAGGCAGTTCTCCCACGCCTTGGATCTGTTCCTCCGTGACGTAGGTCCCAGCGACTGACTCATGTGGAGTGAGTTCCATGTCTACTACTGGAGACCCACCTCCAGTCACTAGAGTTGCGGCATGACTTGAGGCCAGCTTACTCTTTGCCCTGCGATTTAGGTCATTCCAGCGCTTAAAGCAATCATTGGCTGTGCGCCTCACGATTCCAAGGGCACTTACGATGTCCTCAACGGTCTGCCGGTGTGCCTGGTGTTGTGCAGGAGTGGTCTTGGATCCTGCAACAATGACCATCTCGTTATCATGTGCGGACACATACTCGACAAGTGCATTCAGTTCGTCATCCGTGAAGCTGGGCTTCTTCGACGGGCCGGACTGTGTAGCCGTGTCTGGGGCATCAGCCTGTGCCGGACGAGCACTCTTCCTCTTTCCTCTTCCGCTTGGAAGGTGGTGGTGATCCTGAGTGTCCTGCGCCGCTCTGGACACTAGGGGCAGGAGCCCTGGTGGACTCTGTATCAGGAGTGTGGGATTGCACACTCAGCATGGGAGTTGGTGCAGGCATTGGCTCAAGTGTAATGGTGTCAGGGGGAATGTCAGCAGGATGGACTAGGACCGACACTGTCCTGGCTGGGTGTGTGAGAGCTGGGGTGGATGGAGCCGCAGCTGCCCCTGCAGCCTCTCCGCCCTGCCTACTTGGGGCAGCAGATGACCTTGCTGCCCCAGATGCACGTGGCATGATGACATCAACGTGCACCAGCGCACGTGTCATAGGCCTGCTGACCTGGAAGTCAGCCATGGAGTCAGCCAGGTCTGGTGCCACAATGGGCTGGTCCAACAAGGGCTGAGCATGGATGGTGTCAGCCACATCAGCCTCAACAGGAGGGGGGGGGATTATGGGTGCCCTTGACTGGTCCTACACACATGGGGGGACAGACTCACCCTGCAAGTAACGACCACGTCCCCTACCGGATCCACCACGGCCACCACTTGTGGCTCTTCCACCTTTGCCACCCTTACGGAATCCTCGCCTCCCAGCCATGGCACTGATGTTAATGTGCGTATGGGAGTGGCTGTAAACTATTGTCCTGGGCAATTGGGGGTCAAAGGGGTTGGGTACCAGATGGTAATTGTACCCTAGTGCTCTTGCAAGGCTGAATGTAACCCCTGGGGAAAGATGACGGGTCACGCTACGCACAGGAGCCCCAAAAAAGGGAGATGACGTGCACGCAACCCCTCCTAGACCACGTGTGCAGAAAGTAAAACCTGCACTACGCTGTGGCACCCAGTAACACAAGAATGAACGTATGCGTGTCACACGCAGCCTAGAATGACCTCTGAAGGGGTAGGCTACACACGGGGCAAGCACAGATGTTAGATACGTGCGTGACTCACCCTCTGCCAGGTAAAAGAGCGTGAAAAAGGAGCGCGTTTGGTTGGCAACACCCCCGCCAAAAGAAGATTTGTACGCTGTCTGAGGAGACAGGACAACAGTAGAAGGGAACACTGTTTGAGGGAACTGGCCCAGGTAAACCAGTAAAAGAGAAAAAAGAGAAAAAGCTGTCAGAGGTAACAGGGACTACGAACTTGAAACGCCGTGAAGTAAATCGCGCGTGAAACGACAAGAAGTACATAATTCACCCACTTGCTCTCCACGAAAAGCACGTACAAGGAAATGGTGTTCTACACGTACCTTTTATACAGGCCCACACGTCCAGCGTCACTTACGCGGCGTGTACGCGCTAGGGCCATTTCCACCAATTACACGCTTTGTCACTTCTGCGTGTAGGGCCATTTCCACCAATTACACGCTCTGTCACTTCTGCGTGTAGGGCCATTTCCACCAATTACACGCTTTGTCACTGCCGCGTGTACGCGCTAGGCCCATTCCCACCAATTACACGCTTTGACACTCGGACGTGTCTTTCATTTTTTTCACACGCAACATTTTCATACGTGTGCCCAATTCAACGTGCACGTGACTTCATAGACGCGCATACGCTGGCGACGCGTTTACGCGCTAAGGGCCTTTCCTCGAATTACACGCAGACGTGTTGGATTTTTCACGTGCCAAATCACTCCGTATCAAGCTGGCCACGCGTAAGCACACGGAAGACCACGCTCCTACCCAGAAGGCCTAACTACTGCCCCCCAGAGCCCCGAGCACGCTCCCACCTGCCATCTGCTGCTGCCTGACTGCCTGCTGCCCACGTGCACTGCCATTTGCTGCCTGCACATCAGCCAGGGGTGCTGTTGCTGTGACCACCCCTGCTGGAACCGAAGACTCCCGACTGGGATTCCATCGCTCCACAGCCCAGCCCCAGGACCGAGTTGCCCACCCACTCCTGCCTCTGGGGTTGTCATGTCGGGGCAAACACCATCTGTGACCACTGACAAACCCCGGCCAGAGAGGCAGAGGGGCACCAGCTTCAGTGCCACCGAAGTTGGTGTCCTGGTGGAGCAAGTCCTGGGGCAGTATGATGCCCTCTTCGGAAGTTCCCGCGCCGACAAGGAAGGACGGACTCGGATCTGGACTGACATTGTGACTGCCATCAACGCGGAGGGGGTGGCAGTCCGCGACTTACAACATGTCAGGAAGCGCTCGGAGGACTTCAGGACCCTGAACAAGGCCCGGCGCCTCTTGAAGGCAGCAGATGCCAAGGGGCGACGGGGCCACTTGTCGGAAGAACAGATGAGGGTCCTGTAACGCATATCCCCAGCGCTCCACGTCCAGGTCCTAGAGAAGCAGACCCGTCTGGAGTCGAGCGGTGAGTGTACATGCATCCTGATTGTGAGCAGTGCGTGTGGTGATTATTCGGTAGTGTGCAGGTTGCACATCTGTTTGTATGGGGTCGAGTATGGGTGGGGGTGTACAGGGCCGTGGGGCTGACACATGCGAGGGCTGTAATGTGTGAGACATGGATGGTGCTTGTGTGTGTAGGCTTGCATGCCAAATGCAGTTGTGTGGGCACACATGTTTGGATGAATGTGTATGTAAGTAGACATGTCCGTGATGTCACGCATGTATGTTGTTTTCGGCTGCATGTATGAGCACTGTGTACATGTGCATGTGTGTGTATTTGACAAGGGTGCAACAGTGATGTAACATGGATGCATGTGACAGCGGTATGTGGAAGCCTGATTGGCAGATGTGACATGGATGCCCGTCTGAAAAGTGCGACACTTGGCAGAGGTGTACACATGCATGCAAGTGTGGTGGTGTGTGTACATGTGTGGTGCACTTCCTGTGTTGCATGTGATGTCTGGCTCACCTTTGGCTGCTCATGCTGTTGTATGTGTAGGGATGGTGGTGGCAGTTGCGATATGGCTGTGGTATGGCTCATGTGTGCGAGTTGCAATGACATGTGTGTTGGGGATTGTGATGACATGTCTGAGGTTTGCCAATGCCACTCATGTGCAACTGTCATGTGTGTATGTGTCCATTGTACAGTGCCCTGATGCCTGTGTTTTGTTTCTCCCTGTCTGCAGCGTCAAATGATGAAGAGGGCGGAGAAGGTGCTGTGGAGCACAGCGGCGAGGATCCCACCGCCAGCCGGAGACGCAAGGCCCGGCTGCCGCGTCCCAGGCCGCAGCTGCCGGGGGGAGGTCCAAGAGGCGGAGGTTGGAGTTGGACTCCTCGGCAGCAGAAGGGGCAGCTGGGACCCCACAGGGCCCAACAGGGGAAGATGGCACGGAGTCATCCAGGTTGGTGGGGGGTTTGGTGGAGGAGGAGGCCGTGCAAGCACCAGAGACGGGGTCTGGAGGTGGGGATCCCACTGGTGCTAGTGGTGCAGTGCAGGACCAGGGACAGGAGGCAGCACAGGCCGCCGCGGAGGTGCCTGTGTGCAATCCTGTCCCCGATCCTGTCCCTGCATCATCTTGCACCAGCAGGGATGCCTACGTCCAGACCCGTTTTCAGGCAGGGGATGAGCTGACGTCAACTGGCCTTCCTCTGCCTGCGGACGTGGCTATCCAGGTCCGGGTTGAGCCTGTCCTGGCTGGTGTGGCGTTGCGTCAACGGGCCATGCGAGGTGACCTGCAGTCTTTTCATGGAGAGACTGCACGTCATCTCGAATGGCTCGTTGACCACGTCAGCCTGCTGGGACAGGTCACCCAGGCCGGATTCCTCCGTCTGATGGGGCTTGCTCCGACCCCCTCCTCAACTGGACCCACTACGCGCCAGTCGTCCTCTGTGCCATCTTCCCACCCATCAGTCACCTGGGTGCCCTGTGGAGCTGCCTCTGACGGTGCGGCCAGGCTGGTGGAGGAGGCATCCCTGCCACAGTCGGGAGTCGGACGTCCAGCAGGGGTGGCCACATCAACGACTGCACCCCAGCCGGCGGAGGATGTGCAGGCAGCAGGAGGCAGTGCACGGGCAGAGGCAGAGCAGCAGCAGCAACATGGTGGGAGCCATGAAGGCTCGGGGCCTTCGACATCGGAGGGGCAGGCATCGGCCGGAGGGCAGGAGGACCCAGGACAGAGAGTGTCTTCTGTGTGGCAGCGGTTGGGCCACGCCATAGGTGCGGAGCGGCGGCGGGCGGAAGAGGCGCGGCTCACAATGGTCAGGGCGGAGAACTCCATGCGGAGGGCCCTGAGGCGGGCCAAGTGCCTCGAGGCAATCCGCAGGGGGTTGGAGGAGGACACGGCGTCGTCCCTGCAGACCCTCGGCCATGGAACAGGACCGCCTCCGGGACATCGAACAGGAGTTCGATGATGCCCTGGCCAGGAACATCACGGATTGAGCCGCTGGACTTGCCCGCCGCCTTTGTATATAGTTCTTTAGTTTTAGGTTTCCTTTGTTTGTTCTTATGATTTGGAGTCGACTGACACTGCTCCACTTTTTGTATATAGTTGCATTTTAGTTAGGGTTTTTTCTAGGTTTCCTTTGTTCAGTTGGGCTCATGGACCCTTGGATGTTTTTTACATAGTTCTTAATTGGATAGATGTTTTTTTTCATTTGACTTTGGACGACATTTTTTTGGATTAGGATTTGGTGTTTTTATTTTTTAAAACGGACATGCAGCTTATCTTTTTTTCATTCCCATTGTAGTTTGTTTCATTTCTTTAGCATTCTTTCTTTTTTTTAATACAATTTTGTTTTCATACTTCACTGTGTGGTATCATCTCATTGGTTTCATGCATGTCATGATGGGTGTTTTCCCATTCAATTGCAACCATTGTGTGTGACGGACATGGGTTCATTCGCTTCATGAACATTGGGGGTGTAACATGTAATTTCCATTTCCATGTGGGTGAATGGGTTACTTGGTAGGGCTTTTTGGCTGTGGAGGCTGACCATAACGCACATGATTGGGGATTGTGAGGACCTGGTGGAGGCTGCCCATGGTGGCTGGGGGGTGGGGGTGGTGGGAGACATGAGTTGGACATGAGTGGGGGCCTGGTGGAGGGTGCCCCACACTGCTGGGGGGTGGGGGTGGTGGGAGACATGAGTGGGGGCCTGGTGGAGGGTGCCCCACACTGCTGGGGGGGTGGGGGTGGTGGGAGACATGAGTGGGGGCCTGGTGGGGGATGCCCATGGTGGCTGGGGGGTGGGGGTGGTGGGAGACATGGGTGGGGGCCTGGTGGAGGCTGCCCCTGCACTGCTGGGGGGTGGGGGTGGTGGGAGACATGCATTGTTGATCAGTAGTGCAAGGTGACATGTGGGTTGGCTGGGGGGCATGCCCATGGTGGATGGGCTGCCTGCGGGACATGAGCAGGGGTGCAGGGTAGTCCCCCGTGGTGTGGGCTGCCTGCAGGGGCCGTGGAGGTTGTCGAGCGTACACCTGGGAGGACCCAAACGGCCAATTCACGTGTAGTACTCCCCAGAACCCCTGAAATTCACATACCCTGCTGAAATCGCGTGTGGAACTTCCCGCGCACCCCTGGAATACACGTACCCTGCTCGCACTGGGCCAATCGCGTGTGGAACTTCCCACGCACCCCTGAAATACACGTACCCTGATGAAATCGCGTGTGGAACTTCCCGCGCACCCCTGGAATACACGTACCCTGCTCGCACGGGGCCAATCGCGTGTGGAACTTCCCGCGCACCCCTGAAATACACGTACCCTGCTCGCACTGGCCCAATCGCGTGTGGAACTTCCCACGCACCCCTGAAATACACGTACCCTGATGAAATCGCGTGTGGAACTTCCTGCGCACCCCTGCAATACACGTACCCTGCTCGCACGGGCCCAATCACGTGTGGAACTTCCAGCGCACCCCTGAAATACACGTACCCTGATGAAATCGCGTGTGGAACTTCCCGCGCACCCCTGGAATACATGTACCCTGCTGTAATCGCGTGTGGAACTTCCCACGCACCCCTGTAATACACGTACCCTGCTGATTTTGGTGTGGAACTTCCCGCGCACCCCTGATGCACACATACACAGGACAATCGCGTGTGGAACTTCCCGCGAACCACTGAAATACACGTTCCCCGCTTGGCGTTTGCTGTTTGCCAGCCCGGTAAACTGGTCCAGGGTTAGCGCAGCCCTTTGCGATTATTTGGGGATTTTGAAGGCTTTTCCTTGCGCGAGGGTGTTCTTGGGGGCGTAACTGGCGCTGCTGCAGGGTCGCTGCGCCACGCTGCGCCACGGCTGTTTTTGGATGCGAAAATCCATGAATGCGCTGTGCGCGGAAATCGATTTTCGCGCACGCGGCTGGCGCAGACAATCGCACGCGGACACTCTGCGCCAGCCGCTTGCGACACTTTTCTGCGAAATTCTATGAATTACCCTGTCAGTCTCTTAGGCTACATACACAACTGGGATGGGCCTGGGAGGGAATCAATCTACTTGGAGTGACCTTAACTTTTACAATTAAAGGTTTAAATGCAGCTAATTTTCCCTCATTGTTTAGCGAAATAGAATCACAATTATTAAAATGTGGACCTCTCACTTTCTCCTGGCAGGGTAGAATTAACACTGTGAAAATGGTTACACTCCTCAAAACACTTCATATGATTCAGGCTCTACCAATACGGGTTCCCTTGTCATTCTTCCAGAAGCTCCATAGGGCGATTTCTACATCTATATGGCATAATTAAACTATGAGGGTCATTCTGACTACGTTAATGGTGCCAGCAGAGAAGGGAGGATTGGGCCTCCCTAACTTCCTGAAAATATTACCAGGCAGCTCAAATAAGGAGCATTAAAGATTGGTCTGTAAGATCGGCGGCTGTTCACGGATCCAACATGGCGGGTGTTTCCAACTACAAAAATAGCCTCATATAATTTTGTTCCCACTCCCATATCCTTCTCAGCCCCTCTTTCCACCACCAATTAACCCAAAATGTGTTTTCCAGACTTTTTTCCAGCGCGCTGTCAGCGGAAATCGGCGGCTGTTCACAGATCCAACATGGCGGGCGTTTCCAAAAATATGATGCACCTCACGCTTTTCACCATCCAATCAGCGGGTGCGTCCGATGTCTCTGTACATCACACCGCCCTCTGGACCAATAGGAGGCCTGGCCACAGAGCAAACAGGGAATTGAGTCCACGGACTGAACTAACATATCACTATTTTTTTAACCTTTTTAATTACTCGACAAACTTAGACCAAATTTACAAAAGCACGCTTTCGGGACCAAGCTGCCACTCCTGCTGCAGATTTGGTGAAACCTCATCCAGTGGTTTGGGCTGTAGGCGTGAGCAAAACCTTTTTTCTGTTGCATCTATGGGAAAGAACACACATTTTGGTACTCCCCTATAACTTTGCCCCGCCTGCATGAAACTTCGCAGAATCACTCTGATGGGGCCATTTACTTGTTTTCGAAAGTTTTGTGAGGATTCTTCGAGTGGGGACAAAGTTATAAGCCACCCAAAAAGTGCTCTTCCTATGGGTTGAGCAACTTAACAGTGACTATAGAGCCACTACTGCAGGCCCTTTAATATTCAAGGGAAAAACATTAGTTGCAGTGAAGTTAAGTTGAGCAATACATTGTGACAAAACCTTTGAAATTCAAATTAAAAACTTAAGTTGCAGGAACGTTAAGGTGAGAATTTAACACAACAAAACACCTGAAATTCAGGTAAAGCCACCTTAACTTTGCATCCCTGTTGCACAGCATATGGCCACAATGATGGCATCACATATCACATCAGTGATTAGTACCCATTAATGTGTCAAAATATATGTGGCCATGCACACTAACCATGGCTGAAGGCCATCCTTAGTGCCGGTTACTGTTGTAATGTAATTTGTGTGATGTGATCTGTGATGTCATCATTGTGTTTATAGGCTGCGCAACAGGGGGTGCAAAGTTAAGGTGGCTTTAGATGAATTTCAGCGGTTTTGTTGCGTTAAGTTCTCACATTACATTTTTTCCTTGAATTTCACAGGTTTTGTTATGCCATACACAATTGACATTATTAATACAGACAATTGGGCTATATAATGTGTAGAAAGTAAAATGAAAAGGATTCCCCCCAAATAAAACTGTTGTATATGAACTTTGTTTGCATATGTACTTAACTTTTGAAGTATTTACATTTATGTGTACTGTTGATAAATAGAAATATATGAAAGTGTTACAATAACTTTATACGAATACTACACTCAAAATATCTGAAAATAAATATTTGTAAGACTACTGCCCATATATATAAGTAGATATTGTTTTTTAAATTTATTTTTTGGAGTAGTGGCTGTCAAAATACATGTGCGGCTAAATTCAGCAACAACTGAGGTTGGTCTACTAGTGGCTCCCACATAGGATAACCGCAGTTATAATAAAATATATAATAATATGTCAGGTTTTCTTTACACACACTGTATTGAAAGGATCAAGTAAAGGTCTTTGATCCATATTTACACCTACTTAACATCCTGCGCACCAGCGGGGAGTTTGAGGGACGCTGTAAACTGGATTCACTCATTTCTGAGCAACAGAATTTTGCAAATATGTTGGGACAATGTCTCATCAGATGGGGAGGAAATACCCTGTGCAGCCCCTCAGTGTGCCTGCCTATCTCCATCTCTGTTCAATGTATACATGTAGCCTTTCTTTGACTTACTAACCAGTCTGGGGGCCTACTTTGTCAATTACGCTGATGACAACCAGCACGTGATCGAGCTGCGTGGAGACTATGAGAATGACACATCTAGACTAAACTCCATTCACGATTCAATAAAAGAGTGGATGTCCAGTAACTGGTAACTGGTAAATAGGTTAGCAAAGGCAAGACAAAGCAGCGCAGCAATAAGACCTACCTTTGAGTCACTTGAACCGCGCCAGTGAAGTAACTCTGTCGCTCACGCCCACTGAAGACTACGCCCACCTGTTAAGAAAGCAGGACGGAGAGCACGCCTAATACCATAACAAGGCTAGACTTCCTCCGAAGACACCATCCGGAAATCGGGGAGAAGGTTCCAGCAACCAACCAGGGCTGAGTGGCATCCCCCTGGAGACCAGGTGGATACCAGGTGAGCGTAACAGAACGCAAAGCCTACAATAACTAATCCACCTGGGTGCCATGGAGACATCAGAAATCGACCAACTGGCTCAATTATTAGGACAATTACGCACCAAAGTTCATTCAGCCAGGCAAAAACGGAAGTACCTTGTAGTTACAACACGTGGCGCGGGGACCATAGCCAAAAATACAACCCACGCTGGGCTTGAAACACTCACCAGTTACCAGTATCCGCCACACCGCTGATGCTGCGTTGCATGAAAAAACGGGCAGACAACAGGATAACATATTCCCGCGTGACAGTAGCATTGCCCTTCGTCGTATAATGGGGAGGGGGGCACCATTCTCAGTGAGGCGCAACGTATAGAGGCCGTATTCTGCCTATTAATCATGCAACATTGCATGGCGCAACGTATAGAGGCCGTATTCTGCCTATTAATCTTGCACCATTGCATGGCGCAACGTATAGAGGCCGTATTCTGCCTATTAATCATGCAACATTGCCTGCATAACGCAACATGTTTAAAAGCAGATATATTCTTGCGAGAACAATATGAACAGGAAATTCCGGACATTGAATGAGAACTCAGGTCTTCAGCATTCCAAGACCAAGCACTTACCACTTGAGCCACTGGTGGCTGTGTTAGGAATGATACACCTGTGAAACTTGCAGACAACGATTTAGACTGATGCGGCCCATCGGATGAGACAAAAAAACCTAGATGCCCATAACATTTGCATTCGGCTCGGCGGCCAAAGAACACTAAACGAACCTAATCCTATTAATCAAATGCACATAAATGAAGCCTTTCCAATTCTGTGTCTAAGCATTTGTTTTCGGGGCAACCCAAAGAATACCATGCCAGTCCCCAGCCAAATACTTTATAAGCTTTATCCCTGTAACAATAAACTTGGGACGGAGGCCCGATCCTAACACAGTGACGCGGTGGCAAGGCAACGTTCAGAATTATGTTAACTTATTTACATTAAAAAAACACATGCACATACTTCTGACACGTTTGCATACGATCCTTACAAGTGGTGCTGCAGCCAAGAAAGACCCGAACATATTAAAAAAACACGGCATTCCATAGTACGGGGCGCGGCGGCCACAAAAACTGTTTGAAATATATACATACAAAACATTGCAATCCAGACAAGATTGCGCCGCCGCGACCAAAGAGAAGCAGGGATAGATTACATATTACCCAGCAAGGGTAGCATTTTTGCCCGCTCAAGCTAGCACGGCGGCCAGCGAGCGGCGACTCCCCCCTCACACCACCGGTACCCAGGCGCTGGAGTGCGCCTTATATTTACCACTGTGAGTCGATCAAGAACGGCGGGAGCTGCAGGATAAAGAGATTGACTGCCTCCAGCCCCGCCTTATATGTGTCCCCCGGGAAGCCTCTCCCGCCTCACTGGGGGAGGAAGAGTAGAGGCTGGCCACCCCCGGAAGGTGGCCGCCAGAGGGGACAGCCGCTATGTAGGCTGTCCCTCTAGCGCCCCCTGTGGCGGCTGGTCCGCCTCTGACAACCAGTTGCTTGGTGAAACGATATATGCCAGTGATGTGGCTGGAAACCAGGTACCCATAGTGATTAACTCTCAGGAACCAGAACATGTTAACAACACACAGATACCCCCAGATTCCTCGTTGGCCTCTCAGGAACGATGGAGGATGAAGAGGCTACAACGCTTGGTTGCACAGACGAAAACCATGGGCCAATTATCTGTTAGGCAGAACGACAGAAATACCATGCATTCCAGCATCCTGTCAAATGTCTTGGAACCTCCTAGAGTGAAGAAGGTCACAAAAAGTGAATGAACGAAAAAGAAGAAAGCAGTCACAGGCCGGAACATTGGCTAACTGGGTTATCCAGCAAAGTTCAACAAACAATATATCAGTATGCAAGGATTTGGAAGAAGCAAGCATCCAGGCATTCGCCCCCTCCCACCCCCACCATCTCTCGGGAAGACTCACAACACCATGTTGACAAACTGACTTGAAATGGGATGGCAGGGGACGTCACAGCGCAGAAAGCCCTTGCGAGTTGGCAAATGTGACCTCTCCTTTGGACCCCCTATGCATAACTCTAACTGTGAAAACATCAAATAAATTACTGCATCCGAACATTAATTTTACAGATGTGTTAAAACTTCTCGAAAATTCGATCTTTGCATACATTGCACTCATACGAATTTGACTTTATCCATCCATTAGTTCTGAAACTAAATTTTATGACTAGAATTCACTGCTTTCTAGCCATAACTGCTGCTTTGATCAGAGCTCATAAGGATTACATTGTGTATTTAGGTTTTGACCTGGACATCACAGCATTGACTGTACCTATTAATGGCTGTAACTGTGAAAAGCTGATATCCGCCCATGTTACCCAGCCACACAATAAGGCACCTATAAGAAACACAGATGTCTTTGATAACAGCAAGGGGTGGAAATGGCTGAAGGGGCTTTTGGAAGGTCTGGGGGTGACCCCAGAATGACTTCTGAAAATTGCCGGCTGCAATGCAAGGGGCAATTTACATGTTGTCAAAGGTCCGCCTATGGCTTGGCTAATGCGGTTTCCGATTTTGATATTACAGGAGGAGACATAGTTGTATTCCCCTTATTGCTTAGATGAATCTGTGATATGTCAACAGCTTGCAGCAAAAGAGTCTGTGGGACGCCATACAGATGGTTTAATAATAGCAGTGAGTGCTAAATTGAAGTCCAGAGAAATCCTGACTCAGAATGACTCCAAACATATTCTTGCTGGAGATGTGACACTTGACAAAGTACAGTCATCGCTGTGTTATGCTGCTCATCAAGATCTATGACCCCTCAGGCGCCACCTGTATTAGTGAAGTCCATGACTGTAAAGATGAGATCCTTGTGAGTTGGGGCCCATGTGATAATCGAGATTTAATCTTGATTGCGGGCGATTTGAGTGCCTGGTGGGGTGTGATACCTCCTATGGCCGCCTTCACAGGCTTGTCTTCCATTAGTATAATGACCTCTTAGAGCCGTAATGAACAAGGAACTAAGTGGGTTCAGTTTATGTCAGAGTTGGAGTTTTCATTCTTAAATGGTAGGTCCCATAGTGATTGGCCTAAAAGGTCACGTGGAGAATGGGTTCAAAATCCACCACGCTGGATTATTATAGTGGTAATAATGTCCTTTTGAAATGTGTAAATGACTTTGAGGTTTTGATAAATTAATATGGCGATCATGCTTTGCTTAGCCTGCACCTAGACTGTTCCACAAGTTTGAAAGATCTGGGGATTGGTGAGACAGGCACAAATTATTCAAATAATCATATTTTTTGGTCATTTAAGAACATTCACAAAGCCTGTGCAGCTGTTCATCATGCTTCTCCCCCAACTGTACATTTGAACGTAATTTACTGTACTGCTACTGAAATAGAAGACTGGTTATATGATATGGCACATAGAGTTGGAATTATGCAGGGTAAATTGTGTGGCATTAGTGCAAATCCAACAACAGGTCCATATGACCCTGCGTTTCAAGCTGCGAAGCGTAATCTCCGGAGAGAAATTCACCATTTAAAAAAGAATGGGAATTTGAGAGAGTATACGGCATCAGAGATTAAGAAATTTAAAAATCAACATCGAAACTGGGTAAAAAGGTATAAATTAGAGAAGCACAATTTGAACTGGCAACACATGGAGGTTGTCCTGTGTATAAAGAGCACTCAGTCTATCTGGCAGATCTTTACTCTGGTGAGGGGTTGTAAAGACGTTTATATTGTTAATCCCATACCAGTAGTTCTGAAGCAAGATGCCAAGGGCTGGGCTAAAATACTGTTCCATCTCTTCATTAAGGTATGTGAAGAAAGAGCCATTCCCCAGTCTTAGAGAGCATAGTAACTGTATTTAAGGCTGGAGATAGACTCTCCCCTGGAGTTATAGATTACAATCTATGTTAGATGTCACTGGAAATATTGTCACATCTTTTGTGCATACAATCATGAGCTTCTTCCAACAATTTATTTCATCCATTTCAAATGGGTTTTCGGCCAGGTGCAGCTCAGCCTATAACACCAGGATTCTGGATACATTAAGCTCAGGAGCCTGTGTCAGAGGAAGCCCTCCTTTATACGTGGTTTATATTGACTTTCACTCTGCTTTTGATTTGAGAAGCCAGCCAATTTTGTGGAAAAAACTAGCGAATATGGGATGTCCAGGCTGGCGACTTGAGATCATTGTAGCACTTCATAATGATAACTCTACCCAGATATGATTGGGGAATGGTGAGTGCTGTCCGAAGAGCTGTAGGTAAATAGGGGGGTAAAGCAGGGATGTGTTCTATCACCCCTGATGTTCAACCTCTTTATTGCTCATCTACCAACCTGTTTATACCAGAATGCAAAACACCCTTCCAAAATTTGTCCTATTCCAGTTACATCTATGCTATACGCAGATGACTTAATCTTGTTCAGTCATACATTCAGGGCATGAAGTGTTTAATCAAAGAACAAGAGAATGATACAGCAGAAATGAACTAAAAGTCAACATAGCCAAAACTAAGCTAATGCTGTTTTCTTATAAAAAGGTGATTCGTGTGGCCCTGCACTGTGGATTGGGAATGCTTGAATAGACAGACCAGTACAAATACTTGGGTTTGGAAATAACCAGCAACAATTTCCATGCAAAGATTATTGAATCAAAACGAGAAGAACAAAATAATTAATATCATTGATCTCTACATTTTCAGTCCAATATCCACAGTATTCGTTGCACTGGCTCATAGAACTTCTCAACTTTATAGGCACATTGAAACACTTCCACAATTCTAACCCAGTAGAAAAACATCACCAATATAGGGTTGCAGAAAACACCTTAATATCCAACTACAAAGCACATACACAGCTGCAATATTTATCAACGGTAGAGTTATGCTGCTTGGCTGACACTAGGGTTTCTTCTGAAAGCCCATTCATCGCACATCTCCCAATGTCAGTGAGAAACAACAATTAATTTCAAATATATGTTTTGTCACACATAACCATAGCATAACATGTGCTACTGAACAAAAATATGAAAACTCTACTTTCAAAACAATATTTACAAATCAGACACCTAAGAATGCTTAATGTATCCTAGAAAAACAACAATTTGTAATATACATGAAATATAGTAAAACACACAATCAGTCACCTTCAGCTGCTCCAAATAATGAATAAATCTTCACAAAAACACAGAACATGTGCACACTCTGAGTTCTAGACTCAGAATGTCAAAAGTTCACAAAAAGGTCTCTTTCACAGCTTTCAAAAATCAATAGCACAAAAAGAGGACTGCAGAAAGCAAACAAGTAAAATACCCAACACATTTGTATTATAACCTATAACTGTCAATAAACCCCAACACAATCCTTCCAAACAGTACTTTGTAGAACATGTATAAAGACATTTTTTTCTTAATTTGATAAATGACATAATCACAGTTTTCCACTTTGCCTGAGCCGGTGACTGAAGGCAGCAACACACAGTATTTGGACCCTCAGTGGAGCTGTTTTTCATATATTGTTTCTAAAATTGCCTGTGTTTACCTTGGTTCCACTTTTGTGTGTGCTCCCCTGCCCCCTCTCCCCTCCGTGGCCTTCCTCGTTGATCCTTTGCCTTCCTCCCGCCTCCCAGACATCCCGTCTCCCTGATTGGCCGCTTTGCTTCCTTTCTGTGAGTTAGGCGGCCCTGCAGTCCATAGTGCTCGGCATTTCCAGCTTGCCTGAGCCGATGACTAAAGGCAGCAATACACGGTATTTGGACCCTCCGTGGGCCTGTTTGCATATATTGTTTCCAAGATTGCCTGTGTTTACCTTGGTTCCCCTTTTCTGTGTGCTCCCCTGCCTCTCTCCCCCTCCATGGTCTTCCTCGTTGATCTCCTCCCTTCCACCCGCCTCCCAGCCATCCTGTCTCCCTGATTGGCTGCTTTGCTTCCTTTCTGTGAGTTAGGCAGCCCTGCAGTCCACCGCGCTCGGCATTTCCAGCTTGCCTGAGCCGGTGACTAAAGGCAGCAACCCACAGTATTTGGACCCTCTGTGGGCCTGTTAGCATATATTGTTTCTAAGATTGCCTGTGTTTACCTTGGTTCCCCTTTTTTGTGTGTTCCCCTGCCACCTCTCCCTCTCCATGGCCTTCCTCGTTGATCCCCTCCCTTCCTCCCGCCTCCCAGCCATCCCATCTCCCAGATTTGCTCACGCTCCTCCCGCCCGTCATTACCGGCATTAGCAGGGCTGCCCCTGCCTGGCAGCCCCACAGCTAAGGGCCCCTTAGGCAAAGGGCGGCTCCCGCTGTAGCGGCTCCTGTTGGGTCTGCAGGTGTCCGCAGGGAACACCAGTTGCCAGTCAGTCTTCAAGGTTAGTCCCTCAAGCTTCCTGCCACCTTCAGACCCTTAATCTCGGGTGTGTGTATTCCCAGTGTTGTTATAATATGAACTGTATAAGTATTTAAAAAGTTACACTGTGAAAACCCAGGCCTTTTCTCCCCTATTTTGGATTTTCAAACTTAGGTGTTTTTCCCTGTGTTGTTATAATATGCACTGTATCAGTATTTAGAAAAATTGCACTGTGAAAATCCAGGCCTTTTCTCCCCTATTTAGGTTCTCAAACTCAGGTGCGTCCTCCCACCTGTCTCAAACTGGCGCATTTTTGAAAACTCTTATCCTGAGTGTTGTCATCTGTCCCATTGCAATACTTGCTTGCCTCTCGCTGTCTTGTCTGCCTACTCTAGTGACATTCACTAGTGTCTCCCCCTCTCCCTTCCACTCCCCACCTCTCCTAACTACTCTATGGTGCTCTATGTTTCTCCTATCTTTTCTAACAGCTTCTCTATTGACTATCCTGCTCTACTCACTAAATCTGGTAGGAAGAGGTTTAAAAAGGACATCCTGGTCTCCAAAGCAGGCCTCCCTATCGCCAACACCTACACTAGTGCCTCCTCCAAGGAAACTCTCACTGACATCCTCTTTGTCGTGCCTTTGCCAGACCTATGGACCCTTCATATGGTCTCTGTGCTCTTCCATTTCTCCTCTTCTTCCATTAATGGTGGCACCCACTGGGACGTCCTCCTAGCATCCTTCCATGCCTCTACGGTCATCATTAATGTTTACTTTAATGGGACCGTCCTGGTCCAAGGCCCTCAGGCCATCCTTCACCTCTTTGATAGACGCTTCCTGCGCCTCATCAACTTCCTTTCTTCTCCTGCTGTCCCCTCGCCCCTATCCATGACTACCTCGCTTCCCCCTTCTGCCTACTCCTTGGCTACCTTGCCTTCCCCTTCCCTCTCTGTCCCCTCTCGGGCTCCTTCTACACCTCAGCAGGGCGTACCTCTGATCTGTACCCATCCCCGCAAGTCTTTCAAGGATGGCAACCTTCTCCATATTACCACTCTAAACTCTCACTCTGCTGTCAAACATTCCTCTGATATCTGCCGCCTTCCTGAAGAACTTGATCTTGATGTCCTCTGACTCAACGAGTCATGGATCATGGCCAGCTCTGTCACAAGCTTTGATAAGCTCCTACCTGATGGTGGGGGTGTAGTCCTGATCTTCCGCAAGTGGATTCCTGCCTCTGTCACTCCTACGCAGACCTATTCCTATATTGAATGCTTCGTCTGCAGGCTCTCTCTCTCCCCCAGCCATTCCTTTACTGTGGCTACTATCTATTGGCCATAGATTATTAGTATACACAAAAGAAGGTGTAAACACAGTTGTCTATATCTACAGGGCTAACATAGCAAGAAACATGTATTACCAAATATACTTATTGATACATATATTTATTTAATTTTAACACTCATAAAATGATCACATTACATAAAATTAATCGTCAAACACACAATATATAAAACATGTAAAAGACTGTACTTGACAAAACACTTAGAAATCCCATACTGTGGGTTGATTTTTAGTAATTTTTACTTGACTCCGTGTGGAACTCCACACTGGAGTAATTTCTCTTTTCTCTGAATGCTATTAGTGTATTTTCAAACCCAACTTGTACAAGTTTCTGTCCTCAAAACACAGACACATGTGGGACATTCATCAGGGGAAAAAATGGTATGCGCTTTTCAAAGATGACGGTATTTCCTTCCTAATACTTTCTTGCAGCCAAGAAACTTCTAAAAATGGCGAATCCTTACAGTGTGTGGTAAATAATTCCACAATCAGACACCAAATAAATTGGTATTGGTAGGGGCGATTTCCAAGTCGTTAAGGAAGATCACTCGAAAACTTCCTCTCAAGTTAGAGCCTGCAGAAGGTCAGTTCTCATGTATGAGGTACAAATCTGTCTTGAAAGGTGGTGTTTGAAATGGCTCGTAAGGAGTTCTCCAGTTCAGCAAAACGCTCCTCACTAAAATCAGGGTTCAATTTGGCGTGCAACACCTGGAGTAGAAGGGGCTGGAATCAGATGGGAAGTAAACAAAAGACTTGAGAGTCAAGGAAAATCTGCAGAGGAAATGTGTATATGGAAGAATAGACGTCAGATGCAGATTTGGGGTTCAGTACTATCACCTGATGGCTGGGAAGAAGGAGTGGTTATTTGCAGAGCCTGTGTGATCTTTTTCTTTTTACTCACCAGTTGTTGACGTTGTGCAAAACGGATGTAAGCCATTATGGTCAACACTTGCTAAACTACTGACCTGGGTCGAAGACAGAGGAGGACCCTTGCAGATAGTACCTTTGGAAAAATCAAAACTTTGCTTCAGAAACAATGGCACAAGAAAATCTGGAGAAAATCAGAACTGTGGGCGAATCTTCGATGTGCCACAAATGAAAATTGGGACAGCAGTGATAATGGATCACTATTGGGCACGTAGAGTGAAGGCTTACATGAAGCTGCCCGAAGACTGGGGAGGAGTATGCAGCTTGGTCAATGTTCATGTTCCACCATTAGTGATTCCGAAAAATGATCTGAACATTGATAGTTTCCTGAAAGCAGACGCTCACCTGTGGAAGAAGAGGTCTGTGGAGCTGATAAATTGAATGAAGAGAGAGAACTATATCTCAGTCAAGTCAATAGAAGCGTTTAACTCTATTCTCTGTGAGCACAGACTGTTCAGACAGACTTTGTCAGTATTTACGATGATCTTTATGCCGAGAATCCAGGTTGGAGCAAATACCAAATGGCTGCAGATTACCAGACGGGAATTGCTGCAGACGATTAACACAACCATAAAGGGATTCAATGCTATCAAGGAAGAATTTGAGAGCTGTAAGACTGATGACTCTTCAGAACAGATACATCCTGGATATGATAATGGCTATGGATGGAGGTGTTTGTGCAAAAATTGGAGAATCAGGTTGCACATTCATACCTTCGCATGATGACGAGAATGGCACCTTGACAGAGCCCATAGGAATGCTGACAAAACTACACGAGCAGATAAAGAAGTAGAAGACATTGTTCATGACAGTTGGTTTGGATCATTATTTTCTTGGATTCCGCAATGGATGGCAGATATGTTCAAATTCATTGGAGCACTGATCTGGTTAATGTTGTAACTATTCTGTGCGTTCGAGGTAATAATCTCTCAATGCAGGAAGACAGCAAGGAAAGGCATAGGAAAGAAGATCATGATTGATGTTGAATCTGGATTCGGACCAAAAGAGATGCCAAATGAAGAAATCAGGGACTTTGTAAAGGCCAGTATCCATGCACCTGAGGGAACGAAATTCCTGTATCGAAAGGACAATAGGAAGAACATGGGAAGATGGATCTACTGCAGTCCATAGGTAGAGTGCATGCTTATGACCTGAAATAAGGATGAGCATATGAAGACAGCTGAGTACCTGGGGGGTGGGGGTGTTATAAAGATATGGGACTCTAAAAAGCATTTCTTTAGACGAGGATGTTTTGACATGAAGGAGAACGGAAGAGTGGTCGATGAATTGCCCAGGGGAGGGAGTGTAGAGGAGGAGCTAAGTACCCCAACCTCACCCATTTTGCACAGAATGCCTATATGTTGGAAACCAGAGTATGTGACCTATGCAGAACAATTGAAACGACAGATGCCAAAGGAAATCCTGGAGGCAAGGTTCCCATTGAGAAAACCATGCTTGCATTCAAGAAAGTATGATGGCTGTCTAAACAAAATAATAGAGGAAGCAGTACGTGTTACACAGAGCTTGGGTGCAGTACCCTCTGGGAACACTACACACAACTATGACCACAGGTATAAGAAAAACCAACCTTTGGTATAAGTCTGTACCACACAGTTTTCGGTAGCAAGTTGGGCAGCCAGGCTTATCTCAAGAGGGAATGTGAGCTTGTGAGGGTGTTACACAGAGGTCTATAATTACAAGTTTTCAAATAGACTCTTATACTGAAGGTTTCTTGGTAAAACACTTCTTAATTTATTACACAGTCAGTTAGAAAACATTCACTAAAAGGAGACAATCAATATCACACAAAAATATACTACAGTACTTCACACTATCAGGTTCGGAGGCATTTAAACTACTTTGAAGGAGGAGCAAAATGGCATTCCAAGCATTTGAAGTAGGAACAAAAAGACATTAGATAATAAAACGAATATTACAGTTACTCTTAAACAGTGCAAATAGTTTGAGTTCACCAAAGAAATTAATACGATGAAATAAGTAGGCCAAAGTCAATGGGCTAGAGTCTTGTATAGGTAAAAGCGGTTCTGGTAGTTAAACGGAAAAGTCTTTTCCACAGTTCTTAGAAGTTGTTCATAGAAGAAAGATTCATATGTCAGGTCACAAGCTGACTACGCCTGCAAGTTGCCAAAGTTTCATGCACTTTCGTAGTGAGAGATAAGTTCTCTCGGTCAGGTTTTCACAGTACCTTATTTTGAAGAAAAAGATGCAGCTGAAGACTTCTGTTCCTGGCTGTTCCTGCAGATCTCGCTGTTTCTGAGCCTTAGTCATGGGTACAAGAAGGCGGACATTGGGGGACTCCTGCACTGCATGGGTACTCGTCAACAAAGCTGGCAATCTGGCAAATCTTTGGTTCCGGTAGCTGTAGTCAAGTACACAAACTGGTGTCATTCTCCCTTGCTATTCCGTTTCCTGCAGCACTCTGAGGAAAATACAACCAGCTCTGAGAATGGTGTCCAGGTGGCTTACGAGTTGATTGGTCCCACCAACTCAAAGGGAGAAGCCGTCCTTGAAGGTCTTCTCTGTCGAGATGAACTTGGTGATTCGGACCTGCAGCAGGCTTAACTGGGCAAACCAACAGTCCAGGAGTTGCAGCAGCCGTCCTCTTCCAGCTCGTCTTCGGTTCTTCTGTTCCAGGGGTCGACTTTGCCTTCCAAGCCAAGAGCCTTTTATCCAGTTTCTTCCCATTCATTCCAGCCTAGCTCTCGCAGACCCAGCAGGGTGGCTGTCCTTGCCAGACAGTCTGCCAGCCAATCACACCAGAGTGCATTTGGGTCTCCTAAGAGACTAAGCACAGGGCGTTTCGGGCACCTCCCTCACTTCCTGCCCACCCCAGACACTAGGGCATCAGAGGCGGTCTTCAGACAAACTCTAGAAGGACCTTTCAAAAAAGAAATGGCAAAAAAAGAAGACCAGGATCTGTTTAAACAAAGGGTGCCCAGACGCCCTCTTGAAACACATGGCTCCCGTGATTTTTAGATACCGATGTTCACGGTCGGGAAAAATCATGGTAGTTCGTTGTAAAACCACTGCCACCAGCCATTTCAATAGGAAAGGGTCGCATTTGACTGCTACATGAGTTTCTAGACATAGGAGATACTAGGTAACCCTTCCAGCACTCTGTTATAAAATAGTGTGTGCTGGGTCTAGGAATTTGAAAAGACTAGTAAAGTCAATTTCATTTTACTTTCTCTGGGAAACAGTACATTATCCTAGAGAAGGTGTTTAAACCTTGGGAGAGCCTCAAAGGCTTCCCTGTGTCACTGCACTGAGGGTGCTGTGTGACACACATGAAAAGATGATGCCTATGGAGTTGTCTAATACTCCATAATCAAAGAACACAAGAGTAAAACAGACATCAAAATACATGGGAGAGTAGAAAAAAAGGCTCACACTCTCTCCAGGTAAAAAAAATCAAGTCCTCTAAATCCAGCAAAGTTGCTGGGGATCTCTAGGGTGAAGGGAATTAGCACATTTATGAGAATTCTCGTTAACAGGACGCCTGACTGATGAAGCAGATTGGTGATGTCATGTGAGAGTCGAGCTGACATATATAGAAGAGATTCAGAGATGAGAGAATGCAGATATTCTATAAGGCATCAAGAAAGTATCAAAGATAAGCAACATCTTGGGCTCAAGATGAAGAGGCTTATGCTGAAGAGATGATGAAATCATTAAAGTCAATTCACACATGTACAGATGCAAAGTAACGTAAGCAGACATAGTTTTCATGAGGCTAGCTTTATAGTAAAATAGATTTCAGCAGGTGCCAATGTATGGATACATAGGAATGAGTAAAGAATGGATTGTCCCATTATGAACTCTAAGCAGAGCTGAGCTAAAGGAGAAAGGCCATGTTTTCCACGCATGGCACAGTTAGAAACCAGATGAATTACACGCACATTTCAGAAAGCCAAGGATGAACGAGCCAAAAGCCAAGGTCATGTTCAGCTGAGAAGAAAAGAGAATTAGTTACAATCTTGTTAAGGAATGAAACTCCTGTTCAGAAGCTTGGAGAGAACAAAGAAGACATCAGATGCTCATTGGAAAATATTCCTTTTTAATACACTGAAAGCTCCATTTCGTGGTCTTCAGTCATGTGGGGAGAAGGAGTTGGATGAGCATGATGGTCACACCAACGCATGAGGGCAGAGCACACCTCTACTCCCATGCATCTTCCAGAGCAAAGGAACGGTCCCAAGGACAAGTTCAAAAGCTCTAATTGACAACCGACCACTGAGGTGATGATGGATGATGTTCTAATTGGTGGGAAGCGGATGTTTCAGACTAACTCACCAGCACCTGGCACTCTGGCCTGCGTGTGGCTAGCGTGGGTTGAAGGATGCTGACAGTGGTTAGACACTAACCAATGATAGAGGATCGCATGATTTGGGGTCCTATAGGTAAGTAGTCAATGGGACTTTGTGTATTTAGTGACGTTCATAGTGACCTGTTTTTAGGGAAGGGGTTAGCTGCACCACCTGATGTGTAGTTTGCCACGTAGGGTGACGTTAGTAATACACAGGTTGTACGTCACCTATGACGAGATTTTAGTATGAAGGTGTGCTTTTTATGAAGTACTTTGAGAGAACTTACTATGATACCTCCGATGACATTCGTTGTACTCCCTGTTTTAGATAATTGATATTAAAACAGTTATCTTTTTGGCAACTTTCGGAGTCTTTTAGTTTATTGATGTTTTTGGTAACCTCTGCATCCCCATCCCGCTCAAATGTATTGTTGACCCGTTTTAAAGGGCTGGAAGTTCTCCAGTTCACATGTTTGGGATGTTTCTTGGGTATAATGTTGGTGTACTCTGCTGTGTCATTTTCTGCATCTACTGCGATTGTTTGCTGCACTGAGCTCGCCTAAATCGAATGTTCGTGCCTTAGCATTTCCTCTGCAACTCCATGACTTAATTTTCCATTTACATGGTGTCTATCTTTGATCTAATGCTGTTTTGCTTCTTCTAATAGAACCCCTTAGGTGTTGCTTATGTGGCAAAAAAGGACCCTAGTAACGGAAACATTATGTGGGTTTGCTAATAACTGCCATGCACTACCTTACATTGCTTCTGGGTGGTATGGAGCCTTTGACCTCAGTAAAGTCACTCACTTCCTGTGACACTTTAACCTGGTCAGCAGGCAGTTACCTCCATGGAAACACACATGATTGGCCACTAAATCTTATACATCTCATAGCACAAATGACAGAACTAACCAATGGCAAGCCATCAAGCAATTTGATCATCAACCTATTGATCACAGATACACTGGACATAATATCATCAGAAAGTCTGAAGTAAACTTTATTCTCCAACATAGTATTCCAAGAAGAATGACAACATGGGTGTGGTTTGGAGCACAGCGGAGCAGTGCATCTGGGACACCGTCTTCTCCCTTGGGATCCTAAAATGCTTGCACAGAGATAGGCCTAGACCCAGCAGAGATAAGTATAGCCCACAACAGCCCACCTCCACACACTACTAGGATGAGGTGTTGTATCGGGGATGAGGAGCCATGTTTCGTAGAAGGCACTGCAAAGGGTCTTTTCCATTGTATTCTGAGACAAAAGGTGCACTGGAACACTTCCCACTCTTTAAGGCACTTGAATTGTGGCACTTGAAAGTAGCACCAGCTTCCTGATCTGGCTATCAATGTTTTAGCCTTCTTCTGTCGTGGCGGTGGGCGAGTGGGGATGGCATTCTGGGCCCACACAATATTGTGGTCGTCTGTCACAGTAAATGCATTAATTTCTTCAAGACTGGGGATCACCTGGAAACTGTCCCCTCCTCCATTTACGCCATAGTAGTGTGAATAGGATGTGGGGTGAAAGAAAAGAGGACAACACAATAGACTATGCAACTAAAAGTACAAAAAAAATAATAAATAGTAAAAGAACAAGAAAAGGGAAGATGAACAATACATAACACAGAGGACAGGAAAGTTGCTTTTTTGGCATAGGGAAGATATAAGCTTCAGAGCTGTCAGAAGCATGGAAACTGCTCTCCTGAACACCAGTGAAGACTTGCTCTCCAATCTGGACTTTAATATCCCTTCTGACCTCATTCTCCTTGATCTATCCTCTGCTTTTGACACAGTCAACCATGCCAATCTGCTCAATCGCCTCTGTGATTACCTCGGTATATCTGGTCAGGCCCTGGCCTGGTTGACCTCCTTTCTCACCAGTGACCCTCACAGGTCCAACCGCGGTCATTCCTCTCTCCTATCTATCTCTCTACTTGTGGTGTTCCCCGGGGGTCTAACCTCTAACTCTGGCTCTTCAACCACTACTTGGCACCTCTTGCCCACCGCATCACTACTTTCTACTCCAATTTTCAATTTTATGCAGATGACACTCAGCTCTCTTTCAGGCTCCCCTTAGCCACCTCTGCTTCTTCGCTCATACCAGACTGTCTGGCTGCGATTCAGGAATGGTGTGCCGCCAGTGATCTCTGCCTTAATGCCAGTAAGACTGAGATCATCCTCATTGGGACACCCACTCCCTCCTTTCCTCTCCCTCTCTGGCTGCCCACTCTGGGTCCTCTTCCTGCGGTGAGGCTAAGAAACTTGGTGTCATCTTGACTTCACCATCTCTTTCTCTCCTCCTATTTCTGATGTCTCTAAGAAGTCAAACTATCAACTGCACCTCCTCAGAGGTATTCTTCCTTTTCTCACTTTCCTCTAGAATCTCACTATCTGCAGAGCTCTGGTCCTCTCTAGGCTGGACTATTGCAACAGGCTCTTTCAAAATCTTCCGGCCTCTACTCTTCGACCTTTACAACTTATCCAGAACAGGACTGCATGACATGTCCTTGGCCTTAAGCCCAGGGATCCTATCTCTCCAGCTCTGAAATCTCTTCACTGGCTCCCCGTGGTTGCAAGGATCAAGTTCAAGACCCTCTGCATCATCCACAAGGCTTTCTGGGGCCTGGGACTGCCCTACCTCTAACTTTCTCTTCCAAAACATCTTCCTTCTCAAGCTCTCCGCTCATCCATCTCCAACTCTCTGAGGGTGTCATGGTCATGAAGTCAGGGGCACAGGCATGCAGGGGTCGCATGCAAGGGAGACCCGGGTGGAAACATTCCTGGCGTCTTTGGCACCAGGCTCATGAACAAAAGTAAATAAGAACATCCATTTATCACCAAAAAGCTTTTATTATAGACATACCACTTTAGATGCAATAACCGTGAACATTTCATCCATTAAGCAGGATGTATTAACCTTGAACATTCCATCCATTAAGCAGCCCCAAGTGTATTCTTGGGTGTGGCTGCTAATGGATTATCTTTGAACGTGCTCACTCTCTAGGAGTGGCATAAGCTGCCCCGATCCTCAAGACAGACGCTTCGCATTATTCTGCACTTGCAAGCAGCATAACGCTCACCGTCGCCTGAGGTCAGACTTACCTTTGACGATCCTGCTTCCTGGACATCCTGCTTCCTGCCAGCATACTTACCAGCTGGGGGAAGCTGTTCTTACCTATACATCTCTTCGGCGAACCAAGTATTCATCTGTACACTTTCCGGAACGCCGAAATCTTCATCTTGGCACCGCAGCACGACAAGCTCCATCGTCGACAGCACCGCCTGCAAGGAAAAACAGAAGACAAGGTTAGACATCGAAAAAACAGTCAGGTTAAGGTTGCGCTTTGCCATACTTTGCGCTTTTCCTTAAACCATCACTTACCTGCTGTCGAACATTGTGGTAGTATCCATCTTCCATCCAGCCGCATCTCGCGTCTCACAGCTGCATTGAGGCCACATTTCCATCTAAGGGAAGAAAACAGAAGAGAGACATTATTTCGGGCATAAATAGGAGCAATATATAAAGACATTAAACAGAACGAACAGCATCACAAGAGCTCAAGAAAGACTTAACAATCATAAGGAGAAGCATAGTCACAGCTGGACTGGACTGAACCTTATCAGGGATCAGTGAAAGAACTAGAACCCATTCAACATGCCCCTGCCAGAAGTAGCAGGATGGAGAGCTTATCTTCTATAATTCACAGGAGCAGTATCACTACATAACACTGCTAACAGCTTTTCTACTGAGGTAGAGGCCTGAAGGGGATGATTCAAGTTCAGGGAGGGCTGCAACCGTGCCCCAACGCCTCCGCAGAGACCAGGTGAGAGTAACAGAGGGTTAGATTCTTCTCCAAGCAGAGAGTTGGGGGCAGATCTATCTTCTCGGAGGGGGCCTCCCTCTGGAACAGCCACCCTGCCTTTCTCAAACTTGAGCAGAACATCCTACGGTTGTGGAAGATACTCAAGACATTCCTTTTTGCTACTGCTTTCTCTATTCCTCTTCCCTGCTGATCCACCTGACTGCTCCGAGCACTGGTCACCTAGTCACCCTCTGAACTTGTGCCCAGGCTCCTGGATGTGCAGTTGACCTCACACTGTGTCCAGGCTCCCCTGCACTTAAGGGTCTCTATCTGCAATACTCCAGTCCCTTCTCCAGCTCTTAAGAGCCACCCGCTGCCTGAACTTGTGAGTTAACTGCACTTCCCCCTCCCCCTCCACCTGGCACTTCTCTCCTTCCCACTTCCTGCACTTGTGTGATCTGAATGACATAATGCCTAGTATGATCGTTATTGTGTCCTCCCTTTGCTTCCCCCTCCTTGTCTTGTCACTCCTAGAACCACTTGTGTACAGGTACGTTATAAATTCCACATCATATCATATCATATGTCAAAAGGTGCAATACACTGCATAAACCCAAAAAGCAATTGGAACTTCACTTGTTTCTTGAAGCTACACCGGAAATGTTGCAGTTCAATTCTTGTACATATCGTGCAAGATCATTTCCATGATAATGCAGAGAATTCTGAAGTACAACAGTGTTTTGAAGCTGTTGGAACATGAAATGTCAGTGATTATATTTTCATAAATTCTCATTTGCTGGCAAACGTATTTATAGGGGAATAGCCTGCAGCAATCAGAGTTATATTGTAGACTGTTTCCCGTGGTAAATTGCCAATTTCATGTTGAGTACCTTAGAGAGCAGTTGTTGCCTAAATCCTGTTGTAAGGACAAGAAATCTAAAGAACAAAATTGCTTTGAATCATTGAAAGCATTACATATCAGTTATTTTATTATTCCTAAATTGCTTTGAGGTGCCCCATTGGTAGCTGGTATCAATGTATTGTAAATATGTTTGAGAGTTATGTATTTCAGAGGTAATATTTTGAAGTAATGCTACAAATCCCGCGTGAGTATTCTGCTGTAACAGAAAGATGTTTTAAGTACAGAATTGCTTCAAAGCATGGAGAACATGAAACTACACTAATTTTACGCTTACTAGATTCCCCTGAATGCTGAATTTAGAAGTGTGCCCAACAGTCGCTCATTGAAAGCCACGCATTGAAAGCTGAATCTGTAAGTGTGCCCAATAACCGCTCATTGAAAGTTGAGTGTAGACTTAGAAGTGCACCTAGAAGTTGAATTTAGACTGTGCCCAATAGACTCTCTGTGAAAGCTGAATTTATATTATAGGTAAAAGTTGAACTTAGAAGTGTGCCCAATAGACTCTCTGCGAAAGTTGAATCTAAAAGTGTGACCAATAACCTTTCTGCGAAAATTACATTTTGAAGTGTGCCCAACATCTTAATAGTCTAATACCGTCCCTGGTTGAACCAACTAATCTCCCTAATAACCTCTCTGTGCAAAGTTGATTCTAGTATCCAGAACTGCGCCGAATAGCCTAATACCTTCCCTGTATAAAGTCGATTTAAGAGAAATGTGCCTATTTGCAATAACTTAATTGATCTGCCTAGTGTCCAAATTAGTCTCTCTGCGCCTAGATCAAATTAGAAGTGTACACAACAGCATTAAGATTAGAGCGTGCCTAAATACCCCTCCTGCGCAAAATCTAAGTTAAAGTATACCTAATAATATATCTCTGTAATATAGAGTCCAGAACTGTGCCGAATAGCCTAATACTTCCCTATACAAAACTGAATCTAGAGATAGACCTAATATCATCCCTATTCATCATCCCTGTGTACAGTTTAACCTAGAAGTGTACCTAATATTACCTAATAGCCTAATATCATCTCTGTGTACAGTTGAATCTTGAAGTACACCTAATAGTCTAATATTATCTCTGTGCAAATTGAAGTCGGAAACTAGAAATACAATTAGAAAACCCTCCTAGACTGCACCTAAAAGTTCAAAATGAGTGCACTCGGTGCACCACAGCCTGTCGGAAACAACCACCCTAGACCGCCCACACTTCCCGATCTGCCTGCCATCCCACCCTCCTTCGCACTCCCTGCCATCCCACCCTTCTTTGCACCCCCTACCATTCCCCTCTCCAAACACCAAGCCAGAGGGGCCTGATGGCGAGCCAACCACCCTAAGGCCTCACCTCTACCGAACCCCAACACTGACCAGCCAATGTTAACCACGCCCACTCCCCTCACTATCATACCGGGCACACCCTACCCTGCATTCATCCACCCCCCACAAACCCCTGGCACTTTCCCCCCTGACCGCACCCTTTCCCCTCCCTACAAACTGCATGCCTGGCCCTAGCAAGAACCGAAGCCGCATCCATCTCCCCCTCTGACCCACCTACCCTCTCTCACACTCCAATCCAAGGAAAAAAACAAAGAGGAAACGTACCTGGTGCCCCTCAATCTCTCAGCACTCCTCACCCCCACTGTGGAGACCCACCACCACATTCTCCCATTTGCCTCCTTCTCCCCTGGCTTCACCCTTCCTGAAACCCCTCTCCCTCGACTTCTCATCAACTGCAACTGAAATTCCTAACCGCTCAGACCCCTCCTTCAAATCCCCCGAGCCAATCCTGATCATCCCAACCCATGCAGCCACCCAGTCCCGCCCGAAGCCCCGCAATTTTTCTGCTCGCCCACTATTCCCATCGATCATCACCCACCCTACCAACCCTCCCCCTCTCCAGATTCCACTCTCTCCGCCACTACCCACCTCCGCTCCAGCTCCGAGACCAACCTCGCCTACCGATGTGAACTGCGTCCTATTTAATGCCCGATCCGTAGCGAAAAACAGACACTGCATCTTTGACCTCCTTGCCTGGTTTTCATCATAGAGACCTGGTTCTCTGAGGACTTCGAACCAATCGCTAATGAAGCCTTCCCCCCTGACTACTCCCTCATCCCACTGAACCGTCCCTCTAGAGGAGGGGGAGTAGCATTCCTCTTCAAATCTCTCTTCCACGCCACAATCATCGACAATCAACCTTCCATTCCTTCGTGCAAATCTCTCTTTGTTAAATTATCCCTCTCTCCGTCGCTCTCACACAACTTCCTAATAACCTACAGGCCACCTGGCTATGATAGACAATTCACAAACAACCTCTGTGACTCTATTGCCACCCTTCAACTAAACCATCCCAACCTCACCCTTCTTGGAGACTTCAATATATGGCTCGACATCCCCACCAACCCTATGACACACTCTCTGGTTGACGGTTTAGATGCAATTAACCTCCAACCCCACATAAATGGCGCGACTCACTATAAAGGACACACTCTTGATGCCATCTTTAGCTCCAACACCATGATTCATCTAAATCCCTCCACCCCTATCATCTGGTCCGATCACTTCAATCTCTCTTTGCCATTCGCTCACCCGACCCCCTTCCAGTCCTCAAATCTGAACCTCTGAATCTACGCAAATGCGGGAAAAAACTAATAATCGTCCCGGACCTAGCCGACACACTCCTCCAGTCTTCACCTCCAACCTGCCAACTCACTAAACAACTAACCCCAGACGCCTTCGAATCATGGCTCAACGTATCTCTGATGGGACTCACACTCTCTTGCAAACCATCAACCCGCAGTGGCCTCTTCTCCAGATGGGTCACTCCTGAGCTGAAGACCACTAAACAACTATATAAATACCTAGAACGCAAATGGCAGAAAGACAAAACCCAGGAGAGCAGGGCCACCTTGGCACGTCACCTTTATCAATACAAGGCCGAAATCCGGAAAGCAAAAAAGCCCACTATAGCTTCCGAATCCAAAACTGCAAAAACCCAAGCAAAGAACTCCACAAAATCATCACCGAATTCACCAAACCACCTTGCGCCACAACCGTCCCGACTCCCTCACAATCACTGTGCGACTCTCTCTCCCTCCACTTTTACACCACGGCTCTCGAAAGAACAAATACTCTAACCACCAAACTGGCGCTCACACATCCTCCAGGCAATACTCACCGCTTAGCGGCCAGCCCACCAGCTGCAACCACTACGCAACCAACATTCGAATCCTTTAGTCCAATATCACCAGAGCAATTTCTCAAACTTCTATCTGCCCGCAAACCATCTGGCTCTCCTCTTGACCCTTGCCCAGCCACAACTCTCAAAGAAATTTTCGCCTCAACCTGCGCAGGAGAACACACAAGATCCATCATAAATTCCTCCCTTTCCTCTGGAATTTTTCCAGACGCATTCAAAATGGTTCATGTCAAACGTCTAATTAAAAAACCTTCCCTCGACCGTCTCGAGCCAAAAAACTACCGGCCCATCTCAAACACCAGGTTCCTCGCCAAACTCATTGACCGAACCGCCTACTCCCAACTAAATGCCTTTGTCGAAGCCAACAATCTCCTAGACCCCGCACAATCAGGTTTCAGAGCCCGTCACGGAACTGAAACCACCCTAACCTCAAATGGGATGACCTTAAAATGACGCCTGACTCCGCGGGATGCACCGCACTAATCCTTCTTGACCTTTCCGCTGCCTTTGACACTATCAATCACTCAATCCTCCTAGATCGCCTCCACTCCCTAGAAATTTATGAAACCGCTCTTAAATGGATAGCTTCATTCCTCAAAGATAGATACCAAATAACAATACTCTCCACCTATACCTCCCAAGCCCGACCAGTCGACACGGGAGTCCCACAAGGAGCATGCCTATCTGCCCTCCTATTCAATCTCTACTTGATCACCCTCCCACCAATAATTCGTTCACACAACATCTTGTGTTATAACTACGCCAACGACACTCAACTAATTCTAAAACTTATGAACTCAAAACCCAACACCAAACCTGACCTGGCCTCCTGCCTCCTTGACATAGAACTCTGGATGACCCAAAGCCACCTCTTGTTAAACCCCTCCAAAACGGAAATCATGGTATGTGGCAACTCCGAACTTCTTCCACACCCACTACCCTGGCCATCCGCCATGGGCAACTCACGACCCCCGCCAACTCTGTGAAAAATCTTGGATGCATTCTTGACTCTGACCTAACACTGTCGCGCCAAGTCAACAACGTCTCAAAGTCCTGCCACTACCACCTTAAAACCCTTAGGCGCATCTTTCCATATCTCTCATTTCCCAACAGACTCTCTGCGGTTCAATCAATCGTTATATCAAGACTCGACTACGCAAACACCCTATACCTCAGACTCCACGCATACCAACTAAATAAACTCCAAAGGGCTGAAAACGTGGCAGCCAAAATGCTACTTGCACTCGGCCCAAGAGACCACATCTCCCCAGCCCTTAAGACACTACACTGGCTTCCGATAGCACGAAGAGTGGCTTTCAAAACCTTATGCATCTCCCATCGAGCACTGCATAACACCAGCCCTCAATATCTTCAAGACAAGCTAAAACCCTATCACCCTGCACGCACCCTAAGATCAAGCTCAGCTGGTCTACTAGTCATGCCTAAGACAAACTCAGTCAGATTAGGCGGATCATCATTCTCACCCTTGGCCCCCACGCTGTGGAACCAACAGCATCTTAATGACACAAATCCAACAAGCTACCTGATTCAAGAAATGGACAGCTAATAGCCCATAATATAAACTAGAAGGACAAACAGAATTAAAAACGAGAAAAGTTGATCAATGCAGTGAAATGGCTAATAAGAATAAATCATACGGAAACAATAAAGAGATTTAAACTCCTCAAATGGACTTAATGCACAAGGAGTGAACTAAGTGAATGGCATGGATGAAATAGATAACACTGATGAAACCTGTTGAACAGATGAATGCGCTGAGTGTAAGAATGCATAAGTGGAAGAACAGATAACTATATAGCTCAAACGAGTGTGTAAATCGAATAAGTGAATAGATCGGATGAGTGTATAGAATAGATGATCAAACTGAGCGGATAAGTGTGTAAAATGGTTGGATGTACAGAGCGGACGAGCGTATAGAGCAGATGACTGCGTAAATAACAGAGAAGCGAGTAAAAACAGGAGTGCGTAGAACTGATGAATGTACAGAACGGAAGAGCGTAAACCGGATTAATGTGTGAAACAGATGAGTATGTAGAGCGGATCAGTATGCAGAGCGCAGGAGTGTGGATAGTGGATGAATACGGATGATTACGGATGAATACCGAAGTGCGGAGAGTGTGTAGATCGCTGTGGCAGATAAATGTACAGACCTGGCAAATGTATAGAACAGATGAGTGGATAGAGCGGATGAGTGGATAGAGCGGATGAGTGGATGGGGCGGATGAGTGGATGGAGCGGATGAGTGGATGGGGCGGATGAATGGATGGGGCGGATGAATGGATGGGGCAGATGTATGGATGGGGCAGACAAGTGTATGGGGCAGACGAGTGGAAGGGGCGGATGAATGGATGGGGCGGATGAATGGATGGGGCGGATGAATGGATGGGGCGGACCAGTGTATGGGGCGGGTGAGTGTATGGGGGGGGTGAGGGTATGGGGCGGGTGAGTGTATGGGGCAGTTGAGTGTAAAGAGCAGATGAATATACAGGACAGGATTACTGCATATCAGCGATTGACCTTATTGCTGTTGAATGAGTAGAAAACAAGAGTGCATAAAACGGATGAGTACACAAACAGATGAGTGCGTAGAAAGGATGAGTGCGGGGAGCGGATGAGTGTGTAGGAGGGGTTGGGTGCGTATGTGGGGTTGGGTGCGTATGAGGGGTTGGGTGCATAGAGGGGATGAGTGCGTAGAGGGGATGAATGCGTAGAGATGCTGAGTGCATAAAGCAGAGGGAATGAGTGAAGAATGTAGATGGAGTCTATATGGATAGAACAAATGATACATGTGAATGGAACTGATCGCATATACGTAATGAACGGGTGCCGGATGTGAATGGAACGGGCGATGCACATTGACGGAACAATACCGACGAATTGGGTGCCATAGGTGGATGATCGGGTGCGTATACAGACAAAACGAGTGACGTACATGGGTGAAACGTATAACATAGGTGGTTGGAAAGAATGAAACATGATGATGCTACGAATGAAAAAATAAGGATGGAGTGCTTAAAACAACTTGGAACACCCGAAATTGTTCGGGGTAAATAGAGCGCATTTGACTGTGTGTGGCAGAGAGGAGTGCGTGTGGCGTAAAGGAGTGCTTGCACCAGACTGTCTGGAGTGCATGCTTGGAGCTGACTGGAGTGCATGCCTGCAGTGCGTGCATGGGACAGACAAGAGTACATGCACAGAGCAGACAAGTGTGCATGCGTGGGGCAGGCTGGAGTACGTAGGGCTGACTCGAGTGCATGAGCGTGTCAAGCGGGCTGGAGGATGTAGAGCCAACTGGAGTGCACGAAGGTGATAGAAACGCGTGACGTATATAGTAGGGTCTGGAATGCAGTAAACGTTCAAAAGAGCTTATATCACATCATAACACACCACCACGCTTACTCTCTCCTTACACCATCACTCAACTAGATCACAGAGATACTATGACACCATTCGGTATAACTGTTCTCATACTAACACTCTGCTTCATACTCCCCATCACTCTAAATAAACACTGCTGGTTACCCACCCCCCAGCCAGGCGTTCTCTTCAGGCCTAACACAGCCACAATCGATCTGGATGAATTCTGCCAGAACAAACACATACTCCTGACCTCTCAACCACCACACCTATCGCTAAAAAGCAGCTATTACACGAATACCACACCAGCTGCACACATATCCGGTGCTCACACGCACCTTGAATCTCTCTACTCTCTCTATTGACCTGAACTTCGGTTCCCAAGGGCGTTCAACCTACCAGCACCTCCAGACCATACCAATGGTATACAAGGCGCTATATAAATGCAAAGTAACATAACATAACATAACATTATAGATAAATGCTCCATAGATATATGGTATTATTGGATAACTGTTGGGTTGTGTCCTACTTCCCTTTTGCTGGTGTGAGTGCGTGCAATGCTGGTCAGAATGTTTATGTGGAATGTTTGGTTGTAATGTTGATGTAGTTCGATAGAAAAAGGCAGTTGGGGCTGAGATGTAACAGATAAGGGGGTCGGTGGATGTCTCCCTGTGTATATGTGTGAACTTGTCATACCCTTGTACTTACCACCTGTGAAGCTGATCTGAGAACTGAGTAAAGCTCTGTTTTCCCCAAAGTTTGCCCTATTTTTAAAAACACTAGGGCATATTAGAATACTATTGCACCATGACAACTCCACCTTGGCATTGTATAAGCACCTGGACAAAAATTGCCTTAGTGCAAGAAAGATACATTTTGGATGTGTTTTTTCCCTAGGGCAAAGTTTGCCCTAGTGCTAATACCATTCCGTATTAGCACTAGGGCAAACTGTGTCCTGTTGCAATAATGCAGTGAAAATCTATCTTTTTTACCCAAGAGCAAGTTTTGCCCTGATGCCTATAGCATGCCAAACTGCACTTGCCATGGTGCAATAGTTTTCTAATATGTCCCATTGTTTTAAAAAATAGGGCAAACTTTGCCCTAGTGCTAATACCGTGCAACTTTGCACTTGCACCAGTGCAAAGTTTCTGTAATCTGGCCCCAGTTGGTCAATAATGATTGCTCAGACCACTTTATTGACATTTCTCTATGTTTTCTCAATTTTAGAATTAAATTTGGTGGCCCATATCCATTTTTTATCTGTGCAATGTGAAGAACGAAAAAGATTTGTGAGGGTGTCATTCCAGGTGTTTTGCCAAATCATGCTTCATAAGTAAAGAAAGTGGCTACCCCACAAAGTGTCTGCAAGTCATTGCCTCCACAATGGATGAGAATTAATTGAAGGTGTTTCCTGCGAGTCATAGAAGATAATTTGCCAAAACGGACTTGCCCACATTATCTTCCCATGTTGTACCTCTCAAACCATAACAATTCATTTTAAACTTGAGGCAAATTTTAAATTGATGTGCAATTATAAGGATATGAAATACATAATACGCCATTGGATCCAAGAATCTCCAAATAATATAGTTTAAATGGCAGTGAATCTGGGGTCATTTTGTTTATTTGGGCAGGTTGTCTTATTTGTCTTATTTCATGCAGTTATTTGCAATAACTGTTTATGATCTCCGTTTTCTTGTTTCTGTTCATTGTGCTCTTCCCATTGGAGCACTATGAGCCCAGAATTCAGCTATGTCCTTCTAAGAAGTAATTTCATA
This sequence comes from Ambystoma mexicanum, assembly GCF_040938575.1. Classification (NCBI taxonomy): domain Eukaryota; kingdom Metazoa; phylum Chordata; class Amphibia; order Caudata; family Ambystomatidae; genus Ambystoma; species Ambystoma mexicanum. The sequence continues at coordinate 768,524,184 of NC_090941.1, forward strand.
GCATAGTGAATAGTTTTTAGACATTGGTCAGGAATTCCTTCAAGAAAACGCAGATTCTAGTGTTATTTCTTTTTTAATTACATTAAGGTATTTTATTTTAACATGTAGAAACCCACAGAGGCTATGTTTGCAACGCACTTTCCATGTTACAGTTTTTTAGCTGTGTCACATTTTTAGTTGAAGTCATGGAACTATTGTTGCTGTGAAATTATTTTTTTGTGCTTTTTTATGCATCACTTCACTTGCTGATTTCTATTTATTTTTTTTAAAAAAATTTTATTGAAAAACTACAGTTTGAAATTACAAACATTTGTTTCACATCAGCCGAATCACCAACGAACCAGACCCAACAGAATCAAATCAGAATTAAGCGAATCAAAACAATCCAAAAATTTGACATCAAATATCTGTTTTCAAAATCATATCAAAATAGTTCACAGTTGCACAAACAAGTTGTGTACTGTGAACAGTGATAATCCTGGCCCACCACGTCTCCATGTCATCATCCAGAGGTGCAAATTGACCAAGATGCAACTATCGCTGGGTAGTTGTTCGCTGACAATCAACTGATAGATGTTTGGTTGTTTCTATCGAAGATTCACAAAAACGACACAGATTATCTTTCAAGGATGGGTCCTTTCTTTGCCATAAAAGTTCCTTGGTTTTTAGGATGTTTGCTCGGAACCGTAAGAATTGAGCTCTATGATAATAGGGTGGGCAATGCAAAAGCTAGCGAGCTGGTTCGTTAAGTTTTCGACAGTCATGATCCATCACTTTGGTTGACTTCAGCTTTTTTCTTTCGTCATTATTGATGCTCCATGCCCAATGATCAAATTTCTTTTTTGCGTGTTGTGGACGAAGTAGGAGTTCTTCATTGCTGATATTTGCTGCAGACAGATACGCCACTAGTTTGCCAAACCAAATATTAAGACGCTCGAACTTTTTTGGCATCTGTTTGAAAGCAAACAATTTGTATGCGGGTTCCGGCTCTTCCAAGCACATTTTACGAAGCGTTGCTATTGAGTGCCACACCATATTCATGTGTAGAGAGTTGGTGGCTAATTCATATCTCACAATAGCAATAGGAGTGGACTGTGGGAGCTTCAAAACCTTCCGCCAAAAATGACCTTCTAAAACATGCCAGGTTTGCTCACTTATGTTCCAACCTGCAATAGCCCCGAAGATCATTACTGGCACCACTTTTTGCTGGTAGAATTTAATGACAGGTTCCAGAGAAAATTTGCCGTAGTTCCTGTTGATTTTTACAGCTTGTAGTGTTAGTTTCTTCATTTTAGAAGTTAGATCTGACACCCATTGCTGTTCTCTGATAGAGTTGTTGAATTGTATACCCAAGTATCTTATTGAATTAATAATTGCTTCTGTAATTTTCCACCTAAAGGATTTATCCTTTTTTCCTTTGACATTTCCAATTGAAACAATCTTTGTTTTTGTGGTGTTTATGATTAGTTCATTTAAATCCATATATTTTTGCAGGCCTGTTAGTAGCCGCTGCAGCCCAATTTGCGTTCGGTCCAGCAGTACCAAATCGTCCGCTTATATGATACATTTGATTGCGGTTTGATTTATTTTGGGCGAGAATCATGGAATTTGCATGAGAAAAGTTGGTAGGTCTCCCAGGAACAACTTAAATAGCTCTGCGGCTAAGGGGCATCCTTGCTTGACACCTTTTTGAGTCATGATTGAGTTGGTGAGCAGCCCATTGTTATTCAGCCTCACTTTGATTGAGGTATGGGTATGTAACACCATTATTGGTTCCAAGATAGATGCAGGACAGCACCATTTCCGTAGTTTTGCCCACAACAGGTTGCGATTTACACCATCAAAAGCTTGTTTCAAATCGATGAAGGCAAGATGTAATTTGCCATTTGATTTCATGGTTTCCAATGTTAAGATTGTTAGGATGAGTAAATTAACATCAACCCCAACACCTTTTGTGAACCCGGTTTGCCGTATATCATTTATTTGCACGGTTTCCGCCCATTTGGCAAGTTTGATGGGCAGGTTTGAGCCAAATATTTTACCAATCGTATCTAGCAGGGCAATTGGGCGATAGTTGTTTGGGTCGTCCCAACTGCCCCGCTTATGAATTGGAACAATAATCGCAGTCTTCCAGGAATCAGGCAATTTTTTTGCCAAGCTGATTTTTCTGAAAAGATTTCCAATGAAAGCTGCCCACTCATTTGGATGTCGTTTTAAGTCGATATTTGAAATCAAATCTGGCACAGCAGCGCGTGAGTTCTTTAGCGCCTTGATAGCAATAATAAGGTCTTTGTATTCCATTAGCACGTCCCATTGAGTGTCCACAGAGCTCGATGTTATCACATCGTTACCATTTGAGTTTTGGAATATCAAAGAAAAATGCAATTCCCATATGTCGCCTGAGATGGTGTTTATTACATATGGGATACTTTTGGAGAAGTCCATATTCAATATCTTCCAGATATCACGGGTGTTTTTTGTCATAATTAGATGTAACATGTGTTCCGCACGATCTTGCTCTATTATTTGCGCCTGCGACCTTGCCCAATTTCTATAGCGTGTGCGTCTAGCTTTTATCGCTTGTTGAGCTTCGGATTTTGGTAAGCTTTTCTTAAATTGCCTTAAATCTTTCCGCATTGCCTTTTTCTCATCGTGCAGCACCTTACAATAAATATGTTGGTGAGACCGACCTTGATTTTGCGACCCAACTACAGGAATTTTAAAGGCAATCAGGTGGGCAGTATAATCTGCCACATGATTATCTGGAATGTTCATAGGTTTCGTGCTGAGCCCTTGGATTTGTTTGCCACTTAATCATAGACGATTTCCACCTGAGTTTACTTCTAAAATGATGTTACTTGAGCAATCTGGCAATGGCATTTCCATCACTATGCAGAGTTTTAACAGGCAGTGGTCACTGTATTTCATTCGTTTTATTTCTAAGTCAACAACCATGGTTGCAAGGTTACTTGATATCCATATGTAATCCAGAATGCTGTTGGTGGCTTCACGATGCCACGTTGGCTTAACAGGGATGTCTCCTTTAGTTGTTCCATTTAGCATGTGTATATCACGAATCGACATAGCAGTCTGCCAACAGCTCTCTCTTTCGTCAATCAAGGTGGGAGGGACCAACTGAAATTTCCCTGACGAATGTTCAAACCCGAACCAATTGCAATTCAGGTCCCCGCAGCAAATCACTGATATGTTGGTGTAGGTCAACATTGCGACATCGATTAATTCAGCGATTGCGGATATAAAGATGTCTGACCTGATCTTTGTCGAGTGCCAGTAAACGTTTATAATCAGAAGGTGTTTCCTTGCGTTAGCTTTCTTGCCAGTTGTGTGTATGATTGTACCTTGTACATATGAATTGGGATTTTTAGACTCCAGCACAGCCCATGATCTTGTAATCCTCACCATTTATTTATTTATTTTATTTGTTTATTTGTAGAGCGCCAACCGCTCGCAAGCATCGGGGCGCATACGAGGAGACAGAGACACAAAAGAGGATAGTACATTGGATGTGACAGGTTGACACATAAGGAAGTTAGCAGTAGGTGGCGAGGGTTCTAATCTGGGATTACTTGAAGAGCAGAGTTTTAAGTTTTTTGCGGAAAACATGGAGATTAGTTTCCAGTCTGAGACATGTCGGAAGATTGTTCCAGAGGGTTGCCTCGCGGGTAGGGAAAGCTCTTCCTAGACCTAGTTCTTTTTTGAATTTAGTAGTTGTTATCAAGCCCTTAGCTTCGGATCTTAATGTTCTGGTCGGGATGTAGGGTGTGAGTTTAGTCTTAAGGTAGGTGGGTGCTTTTCCATAAAGGCATTTGTGGGTTAGACACAGGGACTTGAATTGTACACGGTCTTCCATTTTTAACCAGTGCAGGTCACGTCTGAAATCGCTAATGTGATCTCTCCTCGATTTTTGTTTGATGATTCTTATCGCCTGATTTTGAATCAGTTGGTACTTATGTAGGTTTTGCTTGCTGGTGCCAGCAAGGAGTGCGTTACCATAGTCCAAACGTGATAGGATGGTAGCTCTGGCAATGGTGGCACAATTATTTTCATTAAGAAGAGGTCTAATTGCCTTGAGTAGTCTAATGTAGTAATTGCAGGTCTTGGTGACGTACAAAGCTTGAGCATCAGCGTTGAGTGAAGCTTCGAGAGTCATACCAAGTGTTTTGACCTTATCAGCTACTTCGATGTGGGATTCCTTGATTTGAATAGTACCATAGTTATAAGGCAAGAGCTTGGACGGCCTTTCACATTTTTTATTGCTGGATTTAAGATTACAGTAAATCCATCACAAATGGGAGGTGAGCAGCGCCAAGTTTCTTGCAAACATATAATGAAGATATTTGCTAGCGGTGTTTCAAAATCATTAAATAAGTGCTTAAATCCACATCTATTCCAGGAAATAAAAAGGGTTGAGTTGCCAGAGTTGTTTAATCGTGGATAATGTTGGTTTCTGGGCCCATTATCCTTGGTATTTTTTTCATTAGCTTTCCTTTGCGGGACTTGATGTGATCTTGAGGTCAATGAGTCACACATCGATTGTCTTAGAGCAGCCGCATCAACTGGTTTTATTGGTTTCTTGTATCCATCTTTGGAGCATTCAGATCGATTTGGAACTTCACAATCTGGTTCAACCAGAATTTCAAAACCGAAAAACAACAATTCATCACTAGCATTTAAAAGGATGCTGCCTACCGTAGCTGAGTTGATATGTAGCAAGACCTGGTCTGAACATGTTTCAGTAGCATACTCCACGATTCGTATATCGTCAGAGACGATGGTTCGCAGCAAAGGTACGCACTTGAATAATTTCAAAATGTTCGTTCGATTTAAATTTACTTCAGCTTCTTCGCTTTGGATGTTTTGTAGCCGCAACTTGCGGCAGCCGCTTTGCTCTCTGCGGTGGGTCGATTTATGCACTCGACTTTTAAAGTGATTACGTAGGTTGCTCTGATTTGAGGTGAATTTAGGATTCAGTTGTGAAACCACAGCTTGGGCCTGAGGAGATTTTTATGAGCCTCTCGAATCTCTTTGCCTGTGCGCCATCGTTGATTTTGTTTGTTTTGCAGCATCCTTATTTGTACTCGCATCAGATGACTGAGAAGGGGCAGCACGAGAATAGGACAGAAAGTCTACTACATCGTGCTCATCTTGCGATGGATAGGTGGACAAATCACAAAGATTTATTGATGTAGAGGTGATTGTGATGTTACTGGACTCCGACTCAGAAATGAATCTGAGCAGGTTTGAGTTTGGCCTTCGTTGGAAGAGGGCAGGTCACTCTTTGCAATTCGGCGTCTGCCTTTAACTTTATGTTGTTTTCTTTCCGCTTAAATAGACTCGGTCTTGGTGGCATAGAAAGATTCCTTATAAACGCTTTGGTCTTTGAAGTGCTAGCTGGTTTAGAGCTTTTTGAAAGATTTTTTAATGATCCACAACCTTGTTTCCCAATTGATTTGGTAACAACCACTAATGGCTCAGTTGACATGGCTTTCGCAGGACCAGTAAAAACGCCAAAAGATGAAAACTGGACATCTGGGGCTGTAGGTTTTGTTTGACATTTGTCCAAGAAATTCTCTGTGCTGACGCCTTTTATAGTTATTGATTTCGATTGAACTACAAGAGGTCCTGCACAAGACTCATCAATGATAGGAGAAACTGCAGTAGGAATACTAGGCAAAGACTTCGCTCCTTCAATCACGATTTTGTTGTTTGTATTTTTTTTGTTTGAATTTTTTTGTCCCACTTTATCATTAGAATTTGGGGAATTTCTCACAATTGTTAGATTAAGATTATGAGATGTGGAGCCACCAACTGGACACGTGTTAGTGCTGTTATGACATAGAGTGACCTTCTCGCATGCCATGTGACATTGACAGTGTCGTGGTTGTTTCATCAAGTCAAGTACGTCATCGACAAGTTTCTCTTGTTTTTGGCTGTTTCGACGGGTTAGGTCGTGATGCCGTTGTTGCCATTCCATTGTTCGTTCCGCTTCTCCCTGGATCATGTTTTTGAGAGACACATTTGATGTTTCCACCTGACCCATTTTCTGAGTTAGATTCGCTAACAGCGCACTTTGGTCTTGTATCTTTTCACATAGGGCTTCATACAGTTTGACAAAGGGAATCATCGCCAGAGAGGAAGCGGCTAGGACATTATTATGAATTTGCATCGAGGCGGCCGCCGAGATGCTGGCGTTCGCCGGGGTTTGCCCTCTTTTATCTCCCCCATTTGGCAAAAGACTTGATAAGTCATTTGATTGAGCATATGTTTCATTCATCAAGTGGCCTTTCCTAGTCGTCTCAGGGCCAGTACTTGTTTTGTTCCTTTTGTTTTGCATTGTCGGAGTGCTTGTAATGAGCTTTGTATGCTCCGATATTCGAGATGAAATCCGCGTTTCAGGTTTTTGTGTGTTCATAATCATAGACTTGCCCTGACTTGTCTTAGAGCCAGAGGGCATTGCTATTCCCAATGATGGTTGGCCAAGCTGTTGTGTGGTGTCATCGGGCTGTTTGTCCAAGCTGGTTATTGTGGCCAGACCATGTCGACAATCAAGCTCAGGCCGGTTGTTAGCCGCACTCAATATAGGGTTCTTCGCATGTTGCAATCGTGGGCTTGGAAACAGCAATGATGATTCACATGGAATAACCACAGATTTCTGACCAGTAATTTGCTCTGAAAGGTCAGAAGACAGAAATGAAGATGATTTAGCGATTTGGTTAGCATTGATCTCGGTGTGCTTTCGATTTGCTAATGCATGAAAGCGTAACATCTTGTCATCAAAAGGTGCCATTCCTGAATGAGTTGCGTGAAGTTGAAACTGATGAGGGTTAGTTGATGATAAGGCGTCTGGGAGCTCATGAATCGAAGCTTGAGCGTTTCCTGACAAACAGACCGTCGCCCTGAGTATAGCAGCTTCACATATTTTGTCATCATGCTTAGCAATGGCTCTTACAGATCTATTGGATTTGGTTACAGGAGGACAGATATAATTTTATTTGGCCGGTACCTGTCCCGGCTCGCTGTGCACGTGGCCAGTCGGCTCAGAACTATCTGAAGATTTTTGGAGGGTGTTGATTCCTAGACTTAACAAGGGCGTTTCAGCGTTCTCATTTGATGCAGATACAGCATGAGACGCTGCCATCAAGTCAGCATCCGTAATTTCGAATGGAGAAAAGAACATTTCCGGAGAAATGGGGCTCGATGTAACTTCATGAGGTGCACAGATCGATTGTGACTGTAATAATGGTGTTAAGTTGGACAGAGAAAACAATCTCAATGGTGGTGGCAAAGGCGTGATTTCCTGGGCAGGCTCCTGTTGCAGGTCAAGTGCGTGGAGACCATTTCCATTGCCTTCATGTGCGGGAGATACCACAACATTATTGAGTGGTTCTATGATCATAGGGTTTGCATCTGCTGAAACTGTCTGGTCAACGGATACCGTGTCCAGGAGCAGAAGTGAGCTTGATAGAGCCACTTCTGGCCCCGCCGGCATTGGATCCCCACCCCCTGCAGTCAACACAGGCACTATGAGTGTATCTGATACATTGGGTAAGTCGCAGCTCGTTCTAACAGGTGATTTAATTGGGGGCTCACTTGTAGTAGCCGGAGTCGGCAAGATGACAGTTTTTTTGCTTACCTTGCCGTTTAGTATTGCGTCCTTTTGTAAGGCGGTCCAAGGATTCAGCATGCGACGCTGCTGAAGTGTTTTATGGCGAGTCTGTGGGCCAGTTTTCTTGCTCGTAGGGTCCGTCATGGTGCGGACTGGGGAAGACTGGAAAACTCGCCGCTGAACTCCTGTGATGTTCTGTGGGCTTCTCAGCGCCAAACAGCCGCAAAACAGTCGGCGCCCTTCACCCCTATCGGGCTTAACGCCGCAAGGGTGGCTCGAGCGTGATGATATGCTCTGGTGAAGTCACGTGATTGGTCACGTGCAGCCAAGCAGTCCCGCCTCCTCCAGGAAGCAGGGCGGTGAAAACAAAATATGCTCTTCCAGCAAGAGCAGCGCTCGCAGCGCTGTGCAAAAGCTAAAAGCAGGTAAGCGTCCAAAGGCTAAAACACTCCTTCACTTTGTATCCAAGCACACCGCTCGGGCGGCTCGAGCGTGATGATATGCTCTGGTGAAGTCACGTGATTGGTCACGTGCGGCCAGCCAAGCAGTCCCGCCTCCTCCAGGAAGCAGGGCGGTGAAAACAAAATATGCTCTTCCAGCAAGAGCAGCGCTCGCAGTGCTGTGCAAAAGCTAAAAACAGGTAAGCGTCCAAAGGCTAAAACACTCCTTCACTTTGTATCCAAGCACACCGCTCGGGCGGCTCGAGCGTGATGATATGCTCTGATGAAGTCACGTGATTGGTCACGTGCAGCCAAGCCGTCCCACCTCCTCCAGGAAGCAGGGCGGTGAAAACAAAATATGCTCTTCCAGCAAGAGCAGCGCTCGCAGTGCTGTGCAAAAGCTAAAAGCAGGTAAGCGTCCAAAGGCTAAAACACTCCTTCACTTTGTATCCAAGCACACCGCTCAAGCGTGATGATATGCTCTGGTGAAGTCACGTGATTGGTCACGTGCAGCCAAGCAGTCCCGCCTCCTCCAGGAAGCAGGGCGGTGAAAACAAAATATGCTCTTCCAGCAAGAGCAGCGCTCGCAGTGCTGTGCAAAAGCTAAAAGCAGGTAAGCGTCCAAAGGCTAAAACACTCCTTCACTTTGTATCCAAGCTGATTCTTGTGGACATATAGTGAAAGTGTGCTTTTGAAGTAGTGTATTTATTGTATAAGATTTCAAATAGGTTGGATGTTATTTTTAATTAAAAAATTGGTGATCCTTTGATAATTATCTGACTTGTGAAATGTATATTCTTTTAAAATAAATTGTGTTAGCATGTCTTTGTTTTGTAGAGTTTAATGTTATATGGCAAAAATGTAAGTATGCACAGTTTAAAATTTGTATTTGAATACTGTAAAAGGTTTGAAAAAATGGGGGCTTTGATAAATGAAAATGCAGCGGTTGATAATGCTGACAGATTTGCTTTTAGGTATTATTTCTCTATGCAAAATAATTAGTTAAACGTATCCCAACAGCAAGGAGGAGCTACTTATGTGTCCGCGTGTAGATTAGAAAGATTCAGTGATACCTATATGGCATTTAGATTATGATGTAATTTAGAAATGACAATGCATGGTTTCAAATTGGAAATAGCAGGGAGCTATATTTTCTTATTATTCCTCATATATTGTTATAGCACACACTTAGTACAAGAGCATCAACGAGCTGAACATGCCACTGAGCAAAACATTGGTAGCAAGAATGTATCAAGTAAACATTAGTACCAATGAACACAGTACAATATATGAATGGAGATGTTCACAAGGTAGCCGAAATATAGGTTGCACCAAGGATATTGCTGGAAGAGCCAGGTCTACAGTAGTTTCCTAAATGGAAGGTGACTTGGAGGAGTCAAGATTGCACCCAGGATGGAGTTCTAGAGTCCCATAGCATTGCATGAGTAGGGCTTTTTCCTAATTTATTTTCTGCAAGCCCACCTGGGTTCGAGTCTGGTGATTCTCTTACTGCAAAATGACCATGTGCTGCTTTCAGTTTGGTCATCAGGGAGGGCCATCATATCGATGGTGGTTGCCTTGTAGAGGGCGCACATGGTTTTGAACCAGATCGTAGGCATGATGGGGAGCCAGTGTAATTCACCCTGGGTGATATGGACACATTTCTTAGAATTGGCAACCTTGTGGGGGAGCCAGCTGGGATCACTGTTAGCAGGGTGTTACTCACATGTTACATTGACATGGAAGATCACTGGGATCTGCAACACCTTTTGGAATGCCTGGACTGGGAGATCGTAGGTGTGAAGAAAAATTGGTGCATTTGCCAGTTGAATTGAAGGACACATTTTGGAGGCTGGTTGTTAAATGCCAACTTGAAGATTATTTGTGTGTTTTACTAAATATAGTTGCCTCGAAAGATAAAAATACAACTTGGCCGGAGGATTTTGATGTTATGAAAGTTAAAAGATCATTGGAATATTTTGCCAAAGAAAATGAATTGTAAAATGATTTGCAAAATGTACAAGATATTTCTGTTCTTGATGTAGCTTCGAACAGAAGAGCAATTGCAGTACATTTCAAAAGCTGAAGGCAATATTTCGGTTTGCCTTTGAAAACGCAGTTATTTTTGTTTTTCCTGTCCTCCTTTACTCTGGTTTACCTTCTCACTTGCCTATACTGATGCAGAAGCCTTCCACCAGGGCCCTCAACCACTAATCTGGTTTCTTTCCTGTTAATTGCTGGCATGGCGAATGTACGTTTGGAAACCCCTGACTGCCTGGATTGTAAGGCCTTGTTCACCCTTGTGCTGAACTACAAATCTAAACGTTTTTTTTTCTTTTTCAAAGTACCATTTTGACTGTATTTCATGAAAATCGAATCTACGTGTTTCGGATTCCGCTGGCTTTATTCAAATACTGCCATTGACTGCATTTTGCTACTGAATGTGGATGCTTTGGGATTTATTGGCTTTACTCAGAAGTTTCATTTGTGACTTTTTTTACTTCTGGTTGCACACTCTACTAGCTGCGCCTCCCTATATGTGAAATGTGTGCCCTCCTCGCTGCCTTTGGTAACCTAGGCCCTATCCGTCATTACCCTTGATTTATTGTTTCACCTGTTTGCAGTTGATTCTTCTTCCCCTGACTTGCTACTAGGCCACCTGGTGAGTTAATCGTGCACTGTGCACTCTCTTTTCTGCTCTCTCTAGCTTGCAATTATGGCTCTCTCCATCTCTCTTATCTACTCTAATTGCTACTCTATCATCTATGCTACCTCTCTCACGAAGCCTGGGAGGAAAACAATTAAGAAAACCCTCCTGGTCTCCGACCCAAGAATGCCCATTGCTGACACCTACGTCAATACTTCCTCCAGGCAGAATACAATTGACATCCTCCTCTTAGCTGTCCCCTCTCGTGACATATATACTCACCATATGGTCTCTATCCTCCCCCCCTTCTCCTCCTTGCCCATTTTTTGTGGAACCAGATGGGAAGTTCCCTCGACACACTATGTCTACTAGAATGGCATTATCATGTCCCGGGGCTCTCAGCCAAATCTCCTTCTTCTTGACAGGCATCTCCTGTATCTCATTAACTTCCTCCCTTCGCTGGCCATGCCACAGTCTGCCACCCCTCTGGCATATTTGCCACTACTGACGGGTGTACCTCGTCCCTGTACCCCTCCTTGGAAGATGTTTAAAGGTGGCAACCTGCTTCACCTAGTTATCCTCAACACTCGTTCTGCTGTCAAACACTCCCCTGACATATGTCGCCTCCTTGAATACCTTGACCTAGATGTCCTCCCTCTCACTGAGATGTCATTCAATGCCAGCTCTGTCACCGCTTTTTACACTTTCCTTCCTGAGGGTAGAGACAGTCTGGAGGTGGAGTGGCTATTGTCTTCCCTGATTGGGTACCTGCTTCGTTGCATACCCACTCAATCCTACTCTTTCTTGGAATGTCTTGTCTGCAAGCTTTGTGTCTCTCCTACCCTCTTGCTCACTCTTGCTTCCATCTATAGGCCCCCTGGGCTGATCTCCTTCGTCTCTTCTGACCTCTACCTCTGAACTTCTCCTCCTCTGAGACTTCAACATTCATCTTAACATTCCTGATGTGGCTCCTTTACTTTTCTGCAACCTCTGTGACTTCCTCTCCCTCACCATTCTTCCCGCTGGTCCAACCCACTCAGCAGGGCACACTTTGGATGTGCTCATGTCAGCTGATATCTCCTTCTCTAACCCTCTCACCAATCCTCTCTCCTGATCTGACCATGTTCTCCACTCTTCCCATCTGGAGCTTCTGGGCTGCCGGACTAAACCTCTGCCCACACACCAGTCTCCTTCTCTGTCATTCGACAGAGGAAGCAAGTGTCAGTAGCTGCTTTACATTTACCCATTCTTGTTGTCGACTCTGACACCAACTCAGCCCTTGCTAACCTTCACCTCTCCATGTCCAACACCCTTGACACCATTGCCCCTGCCATGAGGATCTGCATGAAGCCACTCTCCAAGTGCAATAGCTGGTATGATTCTGAACTAGTCTCGCTGAAATGCAAGTGCAAAGTTGCGGAGTGGAAGTGGGTTGACTTCTAGCACATCCATTGACAAACTGGCCTGTCTCCTACTCCAAAGGCAATACCGACTCTCCATCCACTCCAAGAAATGGGCTCATATCCAAGCCCTCATCTAAAGGCCCACAAACAACGTAGCTTAACATTTCAAAATCTGTTAGGAACTTGCCAATCCTACTGCAGTCTCCAATTCTCCTCTTCCTTCCCAGACACTCTGGGAGGCTTTGGCATCCCATTTCACAACAAAACTCAGGACATCCTGTCTTTTCTCTCCTCCACCTCTGTTCTCTGCCTGCATCCAGGGCTCCCTTGGTCCCACTCTCTCCTTTCCCCCTACCAACTTTCCCTTTGTCTCTGCCTGCCCAGCTCTTGCCGTAGTATGATTGGTCCCTGGCCTGTACTTATAGGCCAATCCCACACCAGCAGGTGGACGTCAGCCCTCCTCCCCAAGGACTGCATTCTAAGGCCCTGTTTGTTTTCCCTGTTCATTTTACCGGTGAGTCCCTCCCTTTTCCTTTTCCTGCTCCGTATTTCCTCCCCTGTCCCCCCTCTTTGCTCCTTCATTTCTCCGTGTTGCTCCCCTGTCCCCCCACACCCCCTCCATGCTCTGTGTTGCTCCCCTGTCCCCCCATCCCCTCCATGCTCTGTGTGGCTCCCCTGTCCCCCCACCCCTCCTCCATGCTCCGTGTTGCTCCCCTGTCCCCCCCTCCATGCTCCGTGTGGCTCCCCTTTCCCCCCACCCCCACCATGCTCCATGTTGCTCCCCTGTCCCTCCCCCACCGTGCTCTGTGTTGCCCCCCTGTCCCCCCACCTCACTCCATGCTCTGTGTGGCTCCCCTGTCCCCCACCCCCCTCCATGTTACGTGTTGCTCCCCTGTAACCCCACCCCCCCTCCATGCTCTGTGTTGCTCCCCTGTCCCCCACCCCCCCTCCATGCTCTGTGTTGCTCCCCTGTCCCCCACCCCACCTCCATTCTCTGTGGTGCTCCCCTGTTCCCCCACACCCTCCATGCTCCGTGTTGCTCCCCTGTCTCCCCACCCCCCTCCATGCACTGTCTTGCTCCCCTGTCCCCCCACCCCCGCTCCATGCTCTGTGTTGCTCCCCTGTCCCCCCACCCCCTCATGCTTTGTGTTACTCCCCTGTCCCCCCACACCCCACTCCTGCTCCTTGTTGCTCCCCTGTCCCCCCTCCTTTCTCTGTGTTGCTCCCCTGTCCCCCCACCTCCCCCTCCATGCTCCGTGTTGCTCCCCTGTCCCCCACCCCCCCTCCTGCTCCATGTCACTCCCCTGTATCCCCACACCCCCATGCTCTGTGTTGCTCCGCTCTTCCCCCCTCCCCACCTGAATTGTCCCCTTGCCCCCTCTCCTCCTCTTTCCCTTTTCTTCTCCTACCCCTCCATATCCCATTCCCACCCCTGTTATTTGTCTTACACCCTCTTGCCCTCTCTCCCCTGTTGTCCTTTGGTGTGGTCTCTCTCCCTCTGCACTCTGCTACCTCATATCCTTGCTTAGACATGCTTGATGGCTGCATGTCTTGTCCCCCCCTCTATCACCCCTACCCCCTCTTCCCCCTCTTTCTGTCCCTCATGCCATTGGCACTTACTCCTTTCATGTGTCCCTTGACCTTTGATAGCAGCCTGTCTGTCCACCCTCCCCCTCCTCTTGTTTTTTACTTGCACTACATCAATTGTCATCATGCATTAATGTCACTGCTTGTATGTTCTCATGTTCTTTCCCTCCCTCTCCCCTCCATAAATGTTTCAGCACTTGCATTACCAGAAATGTCACCAGGCCTAGTATGATAGTTATTTTCACATTCTGAATTGTTTCAAGGACTTGTAAGAATGTAATTTTGTTTCTCCCATGTTCCCTCCCTCCTTGAAGCGCTTTGAAACACATTGTGTATAGGCGCTATACAAATAAACAATCAATCAATCAATCTCCTCCCTCTCACCCATACCAACTGATGCGGTTATCAAGACAATTTGCTCTATGAAAGTCTCCTCCAAACAGGTGCTTCCCTGCTCCTCTAGAAGTATTAGGGACAACATTACCTCTCTACTTATAAGTAGGATGTGTGATACCCTCTGCATCACGGACCAGATACTGGATTGGTTGACCCCTTTCCTTTCAAATCGACACTCCCTAGTGCAATTGGGCCCTTTTCTCTCCTTTCCCTCATCCTCTACTTGTGGCGTCCCTCAGGGCTCTTTCCTCTCTTGCTGGCTTTTCACAATTTACCTTGCCCCTCTTGCCCACCTAATCCCCACCTTTATTCTGTATTTCCAGTGCTATGCTGATGACACAGAACTCTCCTTTAAGCTTCTCTCCTCTTCCTCCTGTTCTTCCTAACTAATTACCGACTGTCTGACTGCCATTCAGGCATGGTGTGCTTCTAATGATCTCTGCCTTAAAACCAGTAAGACTGAGATCCTTCTTATTGGGACTCCTGCCCCCTCCTTCCCTCCTAACCTCTGGCCGCCCACCCTGGACGCTCTTCCCTCACCCTTGTGTGATGTTAAAAACTTGGGTGACATCTTTAACCCCTCTCTCTCCTTCGTACCTCATATCTCGGACCTTGCCAAAAAGTCCCACTTTCAGCTTCACCTCCTGAGAGGCATTCACCCTTTCTGCACCTTCCCCCAGAAACACAATGGGCCACATTACGACATTGGAGGTAGCCATTCCGCTATTTGTGGCATAGCTACCCCCATTCTGGGTACCGGGTCTGGGTTCCCCGAATGGGGGAATACCGGGCCATTCCGACCTTGGAGGGCACAGTATTTCCCCATTCAGGGAACCCAGACCCGGTACATCACCATTCCGATTTGAGCCCCCATAGACCCCCTGGTCTGCTCGTGGGACCCACTACGGATGCCTGGTTTTTACCAGGTCCCGCGAGCAAACCTCGTAATGAGGCGGTAGGGGGTTAACGGGCCGGCAGCCCTACCGGCCACGTTAACCCCCTACTGCCAGGGTCGTAATGAGGCCCAATGTCTCTAGAGCTCTGGTTTTCTCCATGCTCGATTACTGCAACAGCTTCTTCCTTAATCTTCCTCTTTCCTCCCTCTGCCCTCTTCAATTGATCCAGAATAGGACTGCAAAACGTATCCAAGGCCGCAAGCCCAGGGATTGCATCCCTCCCTCCTAAAATCTCTCCACTGGCTCCCGGTGGTTGCAATGATCAAATTCAAGACCCTTTGCTCATCCACAAGGCTTTTTGGGGCCCGGAATGCTGCTACATCCAACTCTCTCTCCTTAAAGAGCTCCCAGCTAGAGTCCTTCAGTCCTCTTGCTTCACCTCTCTGCAGGTCAAATGTTTCTCCAAGCAGAGAGCGGGAGAAGATCTCTTTCCTCAGCAGGTGCCACCCACTGGAATGGACTTTCTGCCCCTCTCTGACTTGACCCAGATCTCAATAAGTTCCAGAAGGTTCTCAAAACTTTCATCTTATCCACCTTCCCTCTCCCCCTCCCTTTCTAGTCTCCACCTGATGCTGCAACTGGTTGCCTGTGTCCTAATGTCACAAGCGGTAGGACAGTTATTGTTATTTTCTCCTCTACCGCCACCTCCCTCTTTTGTCTTGTGGTGCCTGGAAACACTGCTGTATAGGCGCCATACATATATAATATATACAATACATAAATAAATAAATAAATAAAATAGTTAATATACCATTCACCCGTTGCATTCCCATAAGGTCACATCTGATGCTCTTGAATTGGATCAGATGTGATTAATTAAATGTGCACCAGTTCAATCAGTGTGAAGGCAAGCCCCTAAACCCTCACACCAGAAAAAATACAACTCGCTAAGGAAAAAGGCCAAGAGATTCTTGCAAAGATAACAGGTTTCAATTATGCAAACAATAGTCATACCAGCAAAGAAGTCTGCTGCCCAAGAGTGTTTTGCCCAAAAAGGGTTCAGGGAGAAGCTTAAAAGGGGGCAAAGCTTCATCCATATATGGTAAAAACCTGCGTGGCTGGTTGGTGCGACCCTCTGCATGGTCGGCCTACTCTATAGGGGATGCCAGGACATTGGCGCCAGCCACATCCATCTGTTTTTCATCACATGGGGTCAGCTGGGCTCATCGTCTCCAGGGAACCAAGGTTGAAAAGACAATTAGCTACTTCTTCCTAACAGTTTTACTGTATCATTACACAAGGCACCTGACATGATCATGGAATGGTACAGGGGTAAGCTCAAAGTCACTGTGACCCACACGCATTTCACTCATCCCAATTGCACTGTCTGACTTTCAAGGCTTCTACCCTCGCTTTTGAACTATAATTTTTCCCTCCCTGTACCTTGCATTACAAATCATGTTATTTAAAGTAATGATAGGGAGAACATCCTCTTACATCTTTTACAGTTGGCTGGTTTATGGTTGCGGGCCTTGTGTCATCTGGTATCTTGGAATTCAGGGGTCTTGAGATTCGTACAGTTGGAGGGGCTATAGCTTGTAGTTGGCTGGGTGGGAGTCAGAGGCTCGCTCTGACTTGTGATAACATGTGCAGCAAGGCTCCTAGCACTGTCTTGTGGCCTTGCAGGATACATTCTTTCTCTGGATAAACATATTGGCAACGGTTTTAGAACAAAGGATGGTTTTTGGGTGAGTTAGCAGTGTGAGTCTCTCTCTCATCAACACTTGGGCCTATTCAAGTCTCTTCATCAGGGTTGTGACCTGTGTCTAACGCGCTGCATGCCGGCCCTATAATTCCGCCATAGCTACAAAATGGCATCTGCTCATATGCATGCACTAAGTCTTAACATCTAAAATCTGCATAATATTATGGCGGTGTGGGCACACTACAGGATGGGATAGGTTAATATCCTTCCCAAAAAGGGCATGGAAGATGAGTGTAAAGGCTTGATGCGTCTCGATGCATGTTACAACATAAAAACGTTCAAGATTTGATGACTGCAATTTTTTTTTCAGAATATTGCTGCCCACAAAGGAAAGGATGTGTTTGTAGAATCCAAGCTGGAATGCATGGAACTAAAGAGTATTGATACAGATGGCATTCAGAGGCCAGAGTATGCTGCAAAATGTGGTTCCACTCACTTGGTCTGTGATGTTAAATGTTAAATTGTGCAGAATATTGCCTGGATTATCCTGTAGATTTCATTAATGAAAGTTACATAACCAAGAAGGCCTCCTGTAGATTACAACAGCAGAACATTGTGCTATGCACAATTACCTCATCTTATGTTACTTTCACATTGATTCCTAGTTATGCTGCATTTTATTTGCACTAAAGAATATGCTCTGTTAGGGGCAGTTAAACACATATTATGGAGGAACGTGTATTAAGCTTGTGGTGGAACACCACATATTCATTTGCTGCTGTGGGTAAAAGATGCTCCAAAGTTTGGAAATGATCAACTTACAGCTCTGTTGTGAAAGTGATATAAATGCATGCAACATGTGGCACTATTCCTACAGAAGCTCGTAATGTAGAGTTAAATGTAAAAAGCACCACAATTCCAGACCCAAATGCACATAAAATGTAAAAAGTGATGTCATCAATGGCATTTGTGATGTCCTCTTTTATGTCCTGGATGTTAGTCTTAGCAGTGCACGGTGGTGGCTCGAGTTATGGTTGCTTAGCTTGCTTAGCTCATGATGAACTTGTGGAAAGGCCACATTCTCTGGTGTATTTATCCATTTGTGCTACCCCTTCCTTTTCCTAACAGTGTTGGTGTATTTTAGCAATTACAGATGTAGATGGTAAGTGTTGGAGAATGTTTGAGTGGTTTCTCTTTTTGTGTTAACATTGCATGTTAAATCTGTGCCGCAAAGTACTGTCTGAGATGACTGCAGGTGAGCAATATAGATGTTTCCTAGGGATACTGCACCTGGGCGGCGTATGTGCAATCACACTGCAAGCATCCATAAGATTCCATTAGTAGCCACATGGCCACATCTTGTAATGCACTTTTAATTAGTTGTGGGAGCGCACATGTATTCGTTGTATAGTTATACCCATGAGTAGGGCATGCTCTGTGTGCTGGTAACAACGCCCCTGTCGCCAGCTCTATGGATTCATACGGTAGGCTACCACATTTTGGGTACCACTGCCAACTACATGGGTGGCTGTGCAAAACTACCAATGTTTGGCTGCAGCACACCTGGCTGTATGAGGCCCACTGGTAAACAAGGAACAACCACCTCCAGTGTAATGTGGGTGTGTTAAATGTCACATTGTTTTGATTGATGTGCTGCTTGCCTTTCCATGACCTGTGAAACAGACACACAGTCTCTGCACTGAGCACTGTCACGGAAAGTGTCAAAGGGTCGCCTGCGGGTTGTACAGTTGAAGAAAACATGTAACTGCAGGTGTGACAGTTTGTAGTGAGTCTGCAAAATGGCAAAGCTGGTGAGGTTTGATCACGCACATACTAGTGCATGTTAAGGCAAGTAAGCAAACAGCAGAATCTTCAGAGTGCAAACAATGTCAGTGGTGGTTAGACAAATACTGTAGCTGCATGGGTTGCGCTGAATAATTATCTTCCTGCTCTACATAATGAAGCTGTGTTTCGCTTTGTTGTAAGCATTCTTGTATTTCAGAATGTATGCATCTCTGTGAATGCTAGTCCTGCAGCTATTAGCATAGCATGAAGTGTTTGTACTGCATGTGATGACAACTGAAATGGAAGCACAAGGGACCAGTGGGCAGGGTACTGCCCTTCGAACAATGCAGTATGGTAATTTCACGTGCAGCATTTTCCACATCTGCTGCAGCCAACAACAGGGGCACTCGTGTAGGGCAGCGGAGCTCTAAAACATCCTTGCAGAGCATATACCATGCTACAGACCCTTACCCAGCAAAGGGCATTGCACTGTGCATGTACTGCAACGCGCTACTCGACAGAGGGAAGTTACTAGGAAGTGCGTGGGAAGGGTCCGTCCGGGAGCATGACAATGACTGGTGCCTGTGTAGGTGAGGGCCACCCAATATTTCCCTCTCTCTGCAAAACCCCTGATGTTATTCATGCAGGTGCTGCCCCTTCTGTACTGGGTCTTGCCTGCGTTCCTTCTGTGGCGTGTGTTAGAAGACCAAAATAAATAGAAAGGAACTGGGAAAGGAAAAAACGAAATAAATAAAGCTCCTTTCAGAGTTGAAAAATGGAATTGCCAATGAACGGATGCAGGGCGCGGTGCACCGTATACGCTCCACACAATGGGTCATTACGAGTTTGGAGGTAGCCATGGTGCTAATAGCACCATGGCTGCCTCCAAACCTGTGTCTGGGTCTGTGATGTCAGAATGGGTACTTACCGGGACATTCTGACCCTGGCGGACCCGGTAAATCCCCAATCTGAATTCCATTCCCCATTCCCATTCGAGCTCCCATAGGGCTTAATGGGGAAGGAGCTAATAATGGGCCCGTTATTTGCTCTGTGGTCCCTTAGCGGCTCCCACTAAGGGCGGCTGGTGAAACCTGTGAAAACCAGTCGCCCTTAGCGGGACCCTAGGGCATCCTTACCGGTGCCGTTAACCCCCTAACGCCGTCCTCGGAATGAGGCCCAATGTGTGCAAAATAAAGAGAGGTGTGCCACTGTGTAAAACACTGTAGTGTATTCGAGGTAGAAAGGGGTTTGCTCTAGAAAAATGTTTTGAAGAGTAAAATTGCGCAACACTTACTTCAAAAATTCTTTCACTACTTTCAAGAAGGGCAGCAAGCCAATGTGGATAGGGGGTGCAGAAATCAGGATAGCACGACAGTAAGATGAACGTTATTGGTGGGGAAAATTGTTCATGCTGTGGAATGTCATAATCCCCTGTGTGAAGTATGCCATTGGTACATCTCGTAGAAAGGCACAAATAGACTTCTTCACAATGTAACACACTTTCTCCATTTGCGGACCAAATGAAAAATAACACACCCACATCAGTGTCTGCGTAATGCGATATAAAGTTATGCAGGAGATCAGAAAAAGACGCATTCCATGTGCAAGTGCCTCCTTCATCGCAAACAGCACTGAAACTTGTGTAACATGCTGTGCAATTTTCATCAACAATGAAGAACAATAATGTGGCATGATCGCGCATCACCAAATTGTCACACAGACAAACCAAAATCAGTCACTTCATTGTAGGTACTCCATAGCAGTACACATCCACATGATAGATTCCAAAATCAGCAGCCACTGCACAGTGTTTTCCATTCACAAGCAATCAGTGTATTTGGAACTCCCCCAAAACCTGTACGCTGTGGCTCGTGAAACACACAGCTATAAGCGCACCCTGTGCATTTCTGTTGACAAGTACACCATGTACCACAGTCAGTGTGTACAAACCACACCCAGAAACCTTACTGACCAATCCCGTAGCCTCTACAGGCCCATTTCTATGGCCGTCATCTGCAAAAGGGGCGTATGTAACACGTGCACCCGTGCAACTATTGTGATGTCCGTGGACTTTTCATGCTGTGCGCACAGGGGGTGGGAGAATACATTTCAACCAGGGTAGGGGACAGCCTATTTTATATATTTTTAAAGGTGCTTCTATAGAAACACTTTTGTTTGCGGTTTTTATATGTATTTTTGTGTTTTGTACGTCAGCTCACATTCTTACAATAGGGTCTTAAGTGCAGCCTGTAGATTGTGAAACAAATAATCATTGCCACTGGTCGACAAAGACATGCCATTTGCTTTGAAAACGTGTTTAGATCGAGAACCAGTGTTCTCATTCTCACAAGAGAACATCTCCGCAGCCCTCAAGATGTCACACATGCTCCTGTTGATGAGACCCCTTCCGACCTCTGGCTGGCGACAGGAATCATTGGAATAGTCCCATACCATTCTCGGTGGTATACATGAGAAAAACACCTTGACAGTGGGAAAAATGCACTGCACTACCTTCATCATCTTCTTCAGTTGACAGTACACATGTGAACAAGGCATGGAACCCAAAAAGAAGGCTCCCTCCAAAGTGCACAACCACAACATGTACAGTTGCAGAAGTGGCCATGCGTTGAAATTCTGCAACCACACCACCAAAACAGCATGCTTCCACACTGCATCACTGCTCCACTCCCTCCAAATTGAAATTGACACAAAAGCCTTTTTGGAGGGCATATAGGAACAGATCTTCCACAAACGCATCACTCACGACGAAAACTATGTGTCTTGCCATTTTTGCCAGCCGCACTACACAAACTAATGAAAATAAAGTATTGCCGCCCTGTTCTGTGAGGCACACCCTGAGCACCTTATTGGACAATCCCCACAGTCCCATTTCTATTGGCCAGCAAGGTGCGGAGTGCAGAATGTGGCACATGCTCTTCCCCAAGTACCACGACGGCTGTGCCCCAGTGAAGCAGGAGGAGTCCTTCTCCCTATTCGTTCCCTTGCCTGTGATGCACACCCTGAACTCCCTGTGCATTATTTCTTGTCCATCACTACCTTATTGGGGACTGTTAAATAGTCAGACACGCATCCACCAATGGCACTCAAGACACTAAGATTTTACACTGCTACTTCTGTACAACACTTCATTTGTACCGTTGCACATTAAGCCTCCAAGTGGCATGACATTGTAAAGCACGTCCAGTAGAATAATGCAAAATGTGTGCATCAACATTCATCCACATGAGCACCCATCACCACAAAGTGGAGGTATGAAGATTATTTCTGTGAAATGTGTACAACTCCGTTATAAGTTCTTGTGTGCATGGTATGTGCCACTGAGCGCCATTACATTCGAACAAAAATATATATATATTTCTCCCATCCACTGCCATGAAGTGACACGTCAATTGCATATGCTTGCAACGTTTCCATTTACCCATATCACCCATTATAATATTGCAACAGGAACTCTCTTCTTTCCTTCCAACAATAGTACACATTTTTCCCCAATAACCCATGTCTTACAGAAATTGTAAAAATATGGCTTCAAAACCAGCATTGAATGTATATTAGCAAAGTAAAGCAAGGTCCATAAACCACACTGTCTCCACAGCTGTGGTTCTCTGTAAGCTGCACTATTGCAACAGCCCCAGTCGAAATATGCCTGCTTCTACTCTACATCCTCTGCAACTCATCCAGGTGAGGACTGTGCACCTCGTCCTTGGCCTCAAGCCCAGGGGTGGTATCTCTACGGGACTGAAATGTCTTCACTGGCTCCCAGTACCTGCAAGGAAATAGGTGAAAACCCCCTTCATTATGAACAAGGCCTTCTGGGTCCTGTGGCTTCAATACCAGCAACTGTCACTTCATAAATATGTGCATGCTCGAGCTCTTCCCTCATCTGTCTCCAACTCCCTCAGGGTCACTCGGTTCTGCAAATAACCACTTAGTGGTATATCTCTTTCTTTGGCTGCGGCCTTCCTTTGCAGTAGCCTCCCTGCCTCCCTGAAACTTGAGAATCATCACCGGTTCTGGAAGCAACTGAAAATCTTTCTCTTTGCCTCTGCTTGTGCTCCTAATCTCCCCTGCTGACTTACTACCTGAAACTGATTCTGCACTGGTTACCTGGCCACCCTCTGACCTCGGCCCAGGTCCACCTCCCCCTGCCAGTTGCACCCCTGCACTGCCTTTCTGGCAAACCCCTCCCTCGTGAACTCTTTGCTGTATCCCTAACAGTTCCACCACCTCCTGATGTCTGCACTTATCCTTGCACTTGTCACCATCGGGCCGTATTTTCACTTCTTGTCATTTTTTCTTCCCATGTGCTGCACTTTCGTCTCCCCTGCCCATGCACTTGGCCGATCTGAGTGCCAACTGGCCTAGTAGGTTCCATGTCTCTATCTCCACTCTGTTCCCCCTCCCTTGCCTCATTGCTCCTTGCACAACTAGTATATCATACAAATTGACATCATATCATGTCATACCCACATTGCATTCATGACAACTGGATGCCTGCCACTTACCTTGTGAACTTCATAGGTTTTATTTGCCGCAGTCCCCACTTACGGAAATCGTTAAAAAAATGATTGCACAAAAGCACCACTGAATGCATGTTAACAAGTTTAAACAAGTACATGCAGTGCATGCATACAAACAGGATGCCTGCCCCTTACCTTGCACACTTCCACCATAGGCTTCAGCACTTCTTTGTACATAGAGACCTTCTGCCACAGTTTTTGCTTACACACCACAACCACAAACTTTATTGGGCAATGCCTTAGTCTCCACAGTCCCATTTCCATGGCTCCCATCCTGCAAATGGCTGAATTTGGCATGTGTATTTCTGAAACTACCGCAGAATCCACTGAGTTTTTGTGCAAGGGGGTAGGGGGAAGGAGTGTGAAACAGGGTAGCTGTCTGGGTCTTTCAGACTGTGTCTGAAAAGATGTGCCTTTTTTTTCTTTTTTTTCCTGTTTTTGGTATGTACATCCTTGCATACAACAATCTTTTTTTTCATCTCTTTCGGTGCCTTTCTGTTCCTTCTCCTCCTGACATTTCTACCGACTGAAAGTGAACACTTCTCTTACATTTCTACAGGATTCTCTGCAATGCTTCGTGCATAGTGGCAAACAAAACAGCAGTGCCAATGGAGGTAAAAAAAAAGTCATTTCCTTGAAACCACTGACAATCTTGCTCGTTAATGCTGTCATAGTCGGTGCAGAACATCCCAGCACTGCACATAAAGTCACACATGCTTCTGTTTATGAAACACGGCTCAACCTCTGATTGTGGACAAATTACACCGGCATTGTCCCATACCAGTCTTGGTAGTATGGCTGAGAAAATCACCTTGGCAGTGGGGAAAATCTGCATCACTGCTGTCATCAACTTCATGAGGTGACGGAGCAAACGTGAGCATCAAATGTACCCCAAATTTAGTGCTCCATAATGTACGACAACTACATCAACAGTGCCGACAGAGGCCACACATGTACAAAGGAGAACCAAGGTACCGAAACCCCAATCATAGACTGTTCCCCAAAAAGCCTCCACTCCTTCCAACTGAAAATTAGCAGCAAAGCCTCTTTCCACGGCATACCTGTGCAGATCTTGCAAAAAGGTATCACCCACGATGACCACTCGGCGTCTCTCCATCTCTACCAACCTCACTACTTCGACTTTTGGGGAATTATATCACCGCCCCTTCCTGTCAACCACACCCTCGACACCTGATTGGGTAAATCCCACAGTTTCATTTCCATGTCCACCATCCGGCAGGATGTGGCATGTGCACGTTTCCAGCTACAGTGAGTGCTGCACCCCAGTAAAGCAGGGACAGTCCTTTTTCCTTTTCCACTCCAGCCATCATGCAAGGCGCTAGGCCCTCACCACAGAGAACACACCATAGTACCCGCTATGTTTAAATGCTCACGTCATGTGCACTGCACTCCCCATCTGCAAATGAGTCTGCCAGCTTTCACCCTGGCACATATTTGCATGCATGGCTGCATAACGTTACGTTGGGTGTGCTGAACGGTATGTAGGAGGCTGTGTACATTAGCCATAGTTTGCATGTGTGCTTCTGAGCATGTCCTTTCATACTGCACTATCTTAAAGCACTCCCGAAAGCAAGGGGCATAAAAGGGCCAAACCATAGGAAATGCAAATGGTACTACGTGGCTCCCTATTGTGCAACAGGGGCAATGATGTACACCGTATGGTAATGTACGCATAGCAGCTCACTTCTGCTGGTCTACCAAGTCTACAATGTCCTCCACAACCATTGTGTAAAAGTCACCAACTTCAAATGCATGCAGAGTGACAACTGCATGGCTGCATTATGTTGTGGTGTCTGTGATGAAGGCCTAGGCTGTTGGGTGCAGGTGGGTTGAACAGTATATAGGAGGCTGTGTACATTGACCATATTTTACATGTGTGCTGCTGAGCACGTCCTCTCATGCTGCAATGTTTTATAGCACTTCCTAAAGCAAGGGTCTTATACGGGCCTAACCGTAGCAAACACAAATGTTGACGTGTGGCTCCCTACTGTACAACAGGGACAATGATGTGCACTGTATGCTAATACAGTGCACATAGCAGCTCACTTCTGCTGTTCTACCAAGTCTACAATGTCCTCCACAACCATTGCGTAAATGTCACCAACTTCAAATGTATACAGAGTGACAACTGCATGGCTGCATTATGTTGTGGTTGCTGTAATGAAGGCCTAAGATGTTGGGTACATGGCCTATGGCCTACTGCTTTCAGCCATGCACCAACAGTCTAGGCCTTGCCCACACCCACCACAACATAACATAGCCATGCAGGCGAACATGTAGGCATGTGTCACAATTCAGAAAGGCAACATAGGCACCAGCACTTCTACATAACCTCTGCACCCTAAAGCAGGGATGCAAGCACACATGTTCCACTTTGCATAATGCACAAACATATCACAGAGTTTGGCACCGCTACCCACTTCCATTCTGAAAGCATTGTAATAATGCTAACCAAACAACACAATCTTCACATTATTGGTCCTGCTCCCAACACTCTACTATGTGCATAGAGGCAATACTGTACAGTGCACTGCAAAATGTACTAATCTGCGCTATGCAGACTACCCAAGCACATATGAGAACCAGTTCTACCGTAACTCCGTCTGTCTGTACACTATTCCAATATTGCACCAAGTGGACACACTGCACAACTGCTCACTGCACACCACCGTCCTCTTCCAATGGGATATATCACATGAAGCACTTCTCACTCTTCACCTTTTTGATCCCTTCTTCCCACCACCAGATGCCGTAAAATATGTTTTTCAGGCCCTTTCACCGCTGCATTGTCCTCGGATACAATATGCCAGCGTTATCGACAACTATAGACAAACAGCATGTCACCGCACACTGCAGTGCAATAAACATTTTGGCTGCGCAGCGAACAGGGAAATGGGACGCTGGAGCAGAGGCAGATATGACTACTTTTAGTTGCCACCCTGTTACATACAAGAGGCCCAGCCATGAACACAATGCCTAAGGGGCTAGGCACACACACCACAACACATTACTCTGATACAGCATGGCAGCGTTTCCCAACAACTTTGACTTACAGGACGCTTCTCTCTAGCCAAACACTGGTACGTCCAAAGTTTGTCAACAGCACAGCGTACTGCAAGCCAGTGAGCCTTCTGTCCGTGGAGTGAACATGGAAATGGGTCCATGGAGTGGAGCCAGATATCACACATTTTTTGAGACGTACATTTCAGTTAATTGCAGCAAAAGTACTGGTCTGTTTTCCACCAAACACACAAAAGCACAATTTCTGACCCAAGCACCCGCTCCTGCTACAAATTTGGTGAACATCCATCCAGCCGTTCAGCCTGTAGCCGTGTGCAAAGTTTTTCCCCATTCAGTCTATGGAAAAAAATGTGGGACACCCCTATAACTTTTCCCCCCCTGCACGAAACTTAACCGAACTTGCCGGAAAAATCCAGAGCGAGCCATATACTTTTTTTGAAAAGTTTGGTGAGGATTCCTCCAGGGGGGGTGAAGTTATAAGCCGTCGCAAAAGTGGTCTTCCTATGAGTTGAGCAGCTTAACCATAACTACACGGCCGGTACTGCAGCCCGTGTAATGTATATGCGCATATATATATATATACATATATCACAGAGCCTGCGGTAGCGGCCCTGTAGTTATTGTTAAGTTGCGCAAACCATAGGAAGAGCACTTTTTGGGCAGCTTAGAACCTATGCCCCCCTGAATGAATCCTCACAGAACTTCGCAAAAGAAGTATATGGCCCCATCAGATTGATCCTGGGAATTTTGGTGTGGTTACGTAAAGGGGGGGCAGAGTTATAGGGGGGTGCCAAAATGTGCGTTTTTTTGTATACATTTTGCTCATGCCTACAGTCCAAACCACTGGACGTATTTACACCAAATGTGCAGCAGGAGCGGTGGCTTGGTCCTGAAAGCCTGCTTTTGTAAATTTGGTGTAAATCCGTCCGATAGTATTTTTTAAAACAACCAAAAAGTAAGTAAAAAAAATGTGTGATATCTGGGTTTGGTACACGGACCCACTTCCATGTTCGGTCCATGCACAGGCCTCCGATTAGCTCAGAGGGCTGCGTGATGTCCACGGACATCGGACGTGACCACTGATTGCATGGTGATGAGTGTGAGGTGCGTCTGATTTTTGGAAATGCCCATCTTGTTAGATCCACGGACAGCCGCATATGTGGGGAAAAAGTCTGGAAAACACATTTTGGGTTATTTGGTAGTGGAAAGACGGGCTATGAATGGTGGGGAGTAGAAAAAAGATGATGTGGGGCAGTGAATGGACAGCTTGGAAAAGTCATTTGAGGTTATTTGATGGGTGTAAGAGAGGGTATAAATGGTAGAGAAGTGGAATGAAGGTAATATGGAGCTGTTATAATAAGTGAAAAAAGGGGCTGGAAATGCTGCCGATTCCACAATTGATTTCGTTGTCCGCAAATATCAATCAGATTGTAGAGCGGTCAGGGTGATTTGTATTACTTGATCGTGTATGGTATGTAGTTCTTATATAGTTAATTGTATTGTGATGGTTGAGGCCAGTGGCCAGATTCTGGGGTGTGTTGCTCGGTGTCCAGTTAAAGTACCTAATTCAAAAGGATCGAATGCCAAAGATGAGAGTCAATTTGACCTAAAAGAAAAGGGTCACATTTTTTTTAAATATATATTTATTTTTGGTTTTCGTTTTGGAAAAAAAGTGGTTTTTAGCACAAAAAAGGGGGATGGGTGTGGGGGGGCACCCAAAAAAAAAAAATTCGAACCTTTGGCTTTCGGTCCTTTTGATACGACCCTTTGGTCATTCGATCCTTTGCATTCGTAACTTTGACCTAGAACCGTGTTGCTCCATGCCATAGCCCTAATAATATGTGCACTGGGTACAACCACCACAGCAGTAATATGTGTATAGTAATTATAGGTAATGTAGTAGGAATATGGACAGAATTACATTAGTAGCAATATGTGGCTAGTAATTGAAGGTAATGTAGTGGGAATAAGATGGAGGAATGATGTAATTGAACTGGATATGGCACTTAAGATTGTAGTGCAATTAAGGATAATTGCTGTGGCTACTTAGCGTAATAACGTTATGAAGCTGCACTCTGGTTTATTTTCTGTGGAAAAAAAGCTGTACAATTGGTTAAGCA
Organism: Ambystoma mexicanum; assembly: GCF_040938575.1. Taxonomy (NCBI): domain Eukaryota; kingdom Metazoa; phylum Chordata; class Amphibia; order Caudata; family Ambystomatidae; genus Ambystoma; species Ambystoma mexicanum. The sequence continues at coordinate 768,552,373 of NC_090941.1, forward strand.
GCAGTTTCGTTCAAAAGGTGTAGTTGTATAATTTAAACATACATTTTCTTTTTAGACCCTCATAAACAGTACATTGTAAATACTATGCTTGGTACAACATTAGTGTATGACACACTGCTGTTGTATGGACATAAAATAATCATTGTATCATTGGGAAAAGAAATCTGTGCTGGGTTAAAGAAACCCGATTACAGTTAAATGAGTGTAAGGGTGATAGTATGTTTGTTTGAAGTATGTTGTGCTTAAGGGAATGCTTGAAGTAGTTAGATACCTGTTGACATATTATAACTACATTAGCGGTTAGAAGATGTTTTTTCGTATAAGAACTGAGATGGTGTATTTAAAGTGCTTTGCATTGAAGGGTGTTTTTCAAGTAGTTAGATACCTGTTGGCATATTCTAACTATACTGACTTTCAAAAGTGCTATTGTATTATTATGGATGTAGTTAGATACCTGCTGCCATATTCTAATTGTTAGTTGTGCTATAGTCTAGTGACTAAATTTGGCTTATTGGAATATTAATTAGGCATTTGTTAAATTTCCTGCTAAACTATGTTTTGGAGTAACAGAGGTGCTGTCAACCAATGCCATCCTGCACAACCGTCTCTGTGATAACCTGGCTATCACTGGTCAGGCTCTGGCGTGGCTGACATCTTTCCTCTACGACCGACCGTCCCAGGTCCAGGTCCAACTTGGGTCCAACCTCTCCAATATCTTTTTCTCGACCTGTGGTGTCCCCCAGGGATCTAACCTCTCTCCCTGGCAGTTCAAGCAATACCTGGCACTCCTTACCCACTGCATTGCCGCTCTCTGCCCCAACTTTCAGTGCTATGCGGATGATACCCAGTTCATTTTCAGGCTACCCTCGGCCTGCTCCTCACCTTCCCTCATCTCTGACTGCCTGTCTGCTATTCAGGAGTGGTGTGCCTGCCTTATTCATTGGCACACACACTCCCTCCTTGCCTGCAACTCTCTGGCCGGCATCTCTTGGCCCTCTTCCTGCTCCCACCTGCAAGTCTAAAAACCTCTGGGTCATCTTCGAATCCCCACTCTCCTTCTCTCCTCACATCTCTGACGTCTCTAAGAAGTCACACTACCATCTACACCACCTCAGAGGTATTCTTCCTTTCCTCTCCTTCCCCCAGAAGCTCACTGTCTCCAGAGCCCTGGTTCTCTCTAGGCTGGACTATTGTAACAGCCTCTATCTAAATCTGCCTGCCTCTACTCTCCGCCCTCTTCAACTTATCCAGAACAGGACTTCGAAACTTGTCCTTGGCCTCAAGCCCAGGGATCGTATCTCTCCAGGACTGAAATCTCTGCACTGGCTCCCAGTGGCTGCGAGGATTAAGTTCAAAACCCTCTACATTGTCCACAAGGCCTTCTGGGGCCTGGACCGCCATACCTTCAGCTCTCTCTTCCCAAATATCTTCCTTCTCAAGCTCTTCGCTTATCCGCCTCCGACTCCCTCAGGGTCAGTCGCTTCTCCAAGCAACGAGTTGGTGGTAGATCTCTCTCTTTGGCAGGGGCCTCCCTCTAGAACAGCCTTTTCGACCTCCCTGAAACTTGAGGAGAACCATCTCCGGTATGGAAGTACCTTAACCTTCCTCTTTGCTTCTGCTTTCTCTCCCCCTCTCCCCTGTTGAATTTCTGGCTGAAACTGCACTGGTTACCTGGCCCCCCTTTCTGATCTTTCACCAATTGCACACCTGCACTGCTTCCCTGGCAACCCCCGTACCTGGGAACTGTTATTCTGTATCCCTACAGTCCCCTACCAGCACTTGCGTCTGCTCTTACATTGCACTTGCCACCATCTGGTGGCCTTTATATTTATCTTATTATTCTACCATCCCATGTACTGCACTTTCCCTCCTCCCTTCCCCCACACACTTTTCCCTTTTCCCCCTTCCCATGCACTTGCACAATCTGAATGACACCTGGCCTAGTAAGATCATTGTTTGTCTTCCCCCTGTTCCCTCTCCCTTGCCACTTCGCGCCTCAAAACACTTGTGAATAGACGCATTATAAATGCCATATAATATCATATCATATCCTTGGATTCCGACCAACCACTTATTTTTTTGACATATGCAGTCTAGTTCCCTGAAGCGGTTGTTGCACCATTGTGTATACTATACCTACTGTTGTAAAGGTTTTCTTTCCAAGAGATACTTGGCTGTGTGTGAAGCCTGTAAGCTTACAGTTAATTGTGGTATCATCTGCATTGTACCTTGGAAGCATTAGTATGACATATTGGCTATGTGATTTCATTTGTGTGGTGGAAAGATTGCCTGAATTGCAAAAAGGGCATAAATGCCATGATTAGTATTTTACAAAAGTGGGTGAAATAGAATGGATTCAGAATTTGGTATGGATATAGATACAAATCATTCATTAGGGATGCAAACTTGTGAAACATGGTTGCAGAGAGTACATGTATGTTTCCAAGTTTCCATTTATAGGGATGTTTTTGGTTTATAGTACTTGCAGTAAGTACATGAGGAATCATTGTGGATCTTCCTGTGTGTTTATGGTAAATGTCACCATTCCTGCACAGTAGTCCAATTCTTGCCTTATACCTAAGACATTGTAAGTGTTGTCGGGATTATTTGTGGCATTTCTGTGAGCCGTTTAAATAAGTATTGTGAGCAATTGGTGGCAATTGAAAGAGAAGATTCATTGTTACATTAGCATAACAATTTACTCCAGTTGTGTTTTGGAATTTAAATGGACCAGAGAGTTCTGTTTGTGGATCATTTGATGGGCCTGCAGATGTTTCAGGAAGGAGAAGAGAGATGTGTGTGTTTCATTTGAGATATATGTGCAGTTGATGTTGTACTAGACATTTGTGGGGTTGTATTGTTTGGTGCAGGATTTTTTTTTTTTAGTGGTATTGTTGGGAAATCTGCTATAGATTATGTTTCTATTATTTGTTTTTTAAAAGGTTTATTTTTTTGAGTAACAGGGTACACATTTAGATAGGGGGTGTATGCTGCCCATAGCCTGTTGTATTCCAGGATGCAAGGAATGTCATCATTGACTTTGTTTGCATCAAAGTAAACTAGGAATAGACCATTGAGTGTACACAGATGTGAAAATGCTACTTAACCCATGCCTTCTTTAAAGACTGTGCTGCAATGTCAATCAATGCTTGATCTAGGGTTGTATCTTGTGATTTGTGAATTGTGACAGCATATACAAGAGATAGAGAAAATTGCTCTCTGTGTACTGTAAGGAACTCATGGTAGCAGCAGTAAAGACAGACATAAGTGATCACAGTTCAAGGGTGTTTATTAAACTGTATGCAGGTTGGCATAATCTAAACCTAGGGTGACCAGACGTCTGAGTTTTCCTGTGCCAGTCTGGGGAAATCACCCAACGTCCGGGGGACCCGGGAGTTTTTTCTTTTATAAATCCCGTCCGTGGTTTCGCATATGGTCCCTTTTTTTTGCAGGGACCCGATTTCAAAATCCCGAAATCGGGTCCCGGTGCAAATCTTATTGCGCGAATGGGGGCATGAAATGCTTTTCACGCCCCCATTTCCTCCCCTTCCCCCCCCAGTGCTCTCCTCCAATGAGAGGAGTGTGCATGTTAGCACACCCCTTCCCCGCCCCCCGCAACAGACCGTCAAAATAGAAGTAGGACTAAAGTTGTATGTGTATTTACCTTCGTCCTACTTCCATTTCGATGGCCCATCCGGGTTTCTTTCTTTTAGAAATCTGGTCACCCTATCTAAACCTAAATCTAAGATGGGAGCAAGCGTCGACCATCAAATAAAAATAAAGCAGCCTTTGTCACATTGTATCAAATAAAAAGGGCCTATACTGAGAAACCTATTCCCAAACCTTCCAACTAATACAAAAAAGGGTGTGGGATGGTTTTCAAGAAAGGAAAGAAATGTTCACAAATAATATGTCAGGATGCGGTAGCTTGGATTTCCCTTCCCCACGTTTTGAACATGGGGTAAGATGGGATCTTGGAGCACAGTACACACTCAAGCTTTCCAAGCACGAGTCAACAATTCCACTTGCAGCTATCAGGACTTGTTCCTCTTGTAAGTCTCTTGTCTTCAAGGGCCTGACGTATTGAATAACAAAACAAATGTTCCTTCAAAACAATGAACGTTTATTACCTGGTTTTCCTTTGGGTTAATTGTTCACCCCTGGGTCCCCCTTTTCTGAGCGCTGATCCCTCTTTACTTTCAGCATCCCTCCTCCGGGTTCATTATGGCTTTTCCTTCGCTCAAAAATGTTAATGTCTTTTTAAACAGTCCCAGTGGACATCCCTCGGCCGGGTTCACCTTTGTCAACACATTGTTTCTTTGGACTTTAGAGTTTTCCCCATTCTCATCAGGATCCCTCAGCCGGGTTCACACTTACCAACTTAATCATTGCATTCACTTTCAAGATATTTGGGATTCACTCCCCTTGCTTTCTCGTGTGGCGGGATTCACTTCCCTTGCTTTCTTTATAGTTCGTAGATCAAAGGCTTTCAAATGTACAGGGATTTCTTTTAACCTCCTGTATGACCACATTGACCTAGCTTGGCGGCTCTCCTATGGCCTTCTGGTTTCTGTAGTTTTACTCAGATGGGGATCGACCAGAATTTCTCGGAGCAGCACGCACATGGTGCAGGTCCTGCTCTGCAGTTGGTCTCCCCTTTACACTTTTACAGTTCTTTGAACTTTCTCACTTTGCAACTTTCATTCACCACAGCCTGGTTCTTATTGGCTCTTCCCTTGACTCACTAGGTGTGATGAAAGGTTTGGCTTTCTTCTTTACTGGAGTCAAGGTTGGCACCACGGTAGCAGCAGTTTCCCTCGCTCCCAATTATCAGCCTCAACATGCTCTGTGTACCGTTAACATCTATTGCAGCTCACTTGGGCTATTGTTCTCGGTCTTACAATTCCCTTTGTGGAGGTTTTGCGGCTCTGCGTCAGAAAGGGCAAGGTCATCGCTCTCCTTGTCAGCCTCTCAATATATTAGACACCTTTCTCCTCCTCTTGAACTGCCAGACCTGGATAGCTGTCTAGTCATGCGGTCTACTTTTCTTGTACTGTGCTTTCTTGCTCTACCTTTTATCCCTGTGGGAAGGGAAAGGGCCGTCAGGTGTGCCTGTTTCGGATAACTTGCCTGACTTTGCATGACCCTTGTATTGAGACATGTCAGTTAGTTGGCTCTGGGGTTAGTCCATTCCCTAGTTTGTCATGTGAAAGTGTTTGTGTCGGAAAAGGGGGAGAAGCGGTTTTCAATGTCCTACGGGGAAAGATGGGGAAAATGTGTTGAAAGAAGGGGGATAACATGTCTCACCCGTCCGCGTACCACTTCCACTCCCTGAGGACTCCCCATCCAGGTGATCCTCCCTCACCGGTCCACCCCCAGGACCTGGATCCAATAGCGATGACCATGTCCTGGCCACCTGGATGATAGATGCCCGAGGACTAGCGAAGGAGACACCTTCAGGTTTCTCACAGTACGTACATGTCTTTGAAAAGAAGGAAATGTCCTATTGTCCGGCCAAATTCTTTAACTCCTGCAAGTTTGCAAGTTTGCAAGTTTGTCAAAGTCGATGTTGACAAACTGAATGTTGTTGTCATGTTGTTGTCATGTGGATATGTTTGAAAGACACCAACTGCACCAATTGTTCCTTTGCCTAAACCTTGTTCTACGTTTTAGAATTATTTTAGAATTACTCTGTAGGTTAGACTCAAAGTCAATATTTTCGCCAATCCAGCTGTGTTAGAGATACATTTTTGTAAGATATTTAGTCGTGCTGTTGCTTGTTGACACATAGGAAGTGTCATGCTGTGCACTTCTAGTTTGTATGTGGAGCTGATATGCCATATGGGTTGTATTTCTTTTTTCAACATTGTCTCGTTGAATTGATTACAGCTTGCAATGGTTGGCATTAAGGACATACATTTTAGATTTTGTTGAGTTAATTGTTCCATGACATCAGGAGCAGATGTGTTTAATCCATATAGCTCATGGATTAGTCTACTATTTAAAATTGGATTTTGCATCTTTAGTAAGCAGCCCAGTTCTAATGCTTTTTAACATTTTAGCATATGTGAGATCTGCAGACTGGCACGTTTTCAGTTAGTACTCTGTAGTGAAAATGTTGCCAGAGATTTACTTTTCCAATGCTGCTGAGGATATTGTGGCATTCGTTGTGTCCTAATGTTTTGAACATAGGTTGTCCTTTCACTGGTGTTAACTGTAGAAGGTCTCTGAAAACATGTTTTCCTCCAAACAGTTGTTAATAGTTGGTTTTTATGATTTCTTGCATTCTGAGATGAATACATGAGGTTGGGAACCATGCTTACTTCATCTACCAGGAGCACTTTCATTTGTTTTAGAATTATGTGTACTTCATTAGCAGCTTCTGCTGGAAATTTGTAGTATTCTAATTTGTTTTGCTTTTCTATGGGGGGGAGTAGTGTTTGGTGTAAAGATACACCACCTATGTTGTAGAAAGCTAAACCTGGGCAGGCTGTTACTATGGCCAAAAGGTTGTTGTTTGTTAGGTTTTGTAGAAAGTTGCTGATTATTTTAATTAAGAATGTTTTGCCAGGACCAGCTTCACTACTTACATACAGGAGCAGAGGTTTATAATTGTTGAAGCTACAGGTGTTAGTTTCATGTTTAAAACTATGTTCAATTTCTCGAGTGACTTTGAGATAAATGGTGAGTTGTCCATCATTTAGCTGTGATTCCAGAACTGACCTGTCTTCCTGAGATTGTTTTTATTTATACATGGTATTTCCTACCTCAGTCATGGCTATTTCTGCTTTATTTAGAATGAGTGGTTCTCCAAGTTAGTTTTGGCTTCCTGTAAGGGAAGGTTGACTGCCCTCAGGAGTGTCTTTTTCCAGTTGAACTTCAATTTCTTTCAGTTGTTGATGTTCATTGTCCGACATTTGTTTGAAATTGTCATTTGTTATACTGCTTTCATTTGCTTTGGCTGCAGCTTCAGATGAGTCATGGGGCCTCATTACGAGGTGGGCAGTAAGAGGTTAAGATGAGGTAAAGGTGCCAGAGCCGTTAACTGCCCCATTACGAGGTCCGCTCGCGGGACCCACTCAGGACGTCTGGTTTTACCTTTCCTGTCTCTCTCTGGCCGGCCTCCCTTGGCCTGCTTCCTGCTCCCACCTTGGGGTCATTTTTAACTCTCCTTCTCTCCTCACATCTCTGACATCTCTAAAAAGTCACACTACCAGATGCACCCCCTCAGGGATATTCTTCCTTTCCTCTCCTTCCCCCAGAAGCTCACTGTCTCCAGGGCTCTGGTTCTCTCTAGACTGGACTACTGCAATAGCCTTTTCTAAATCTGCCTGCCTCTACCCTCCACCCTCTGCAACTCATCCAGTACAGACTTGTCCTTGGCCTCAAGCCCAGAGGCTGCAAGGATTAAGTTTAAAACCCTCTGCATTGTCCATAAGGCCTTCTGGGGCCAGGGGCCTCAATACCTTCAACTCTCTCTTCCTAAATATCTTCCTTCTCGGGCTTTTTGCTCATCCGCCTCCAACTCCCTCAGTGTCAATCGCTTCTCTAAGCAACAAAATGGTGGTAGATCTCTTTCTTAGGCTGGGTTCTTCCTCTGGAGCAGCCTTCCTGTCTCTCTGAAAATTGAGGAGAACCATCTCTGGCTCCAGAAGCACCTTAAGACCTTCTTCTTTGCTTCTGCTTTCTATCCTCCTCTCCCCTGCTGAACTCCTGGCTGAAACTGAAACTGCACTGGTCACCTGGCTACCCTTTGTTCTCAAGCTCAGGTCCCCTCCCCGCCAGTTGCACACCTGCACTGTCCTCCTTGCAACCCTTGCACTTTGGGCCTAATCTGTATCCCTACAGCCCCCTACGAGCACTTGACACCTGATATCTGCACTTTCCCTTGCAATTGCCACCAGCGGGTAGCACTTCTTATTTATTGTTCCTATTTATTGTTTTTATTATTTACTGTTTGTCCTATGTACTGCACTCCTCCCTTCCCCCTTGCACTTTATCCTTCCCTCCACCCCTGCACTTTGCACAATCTCAATGTCACCTGGCCTAGTAAGATCGCAATGTCTGTCTTCCCTCTGTTCCCCTCCCTTGCCTCGTTGTGCCTTGAAACACTTGTGTATAGGCACATTATAAATGCCATATCATATCATATCATACCATATCTAACTTTAAGGAGGTTGAATGCGAATCTCCAATACCCATCCATTTTCTTGTCTTATTCATTCAAGGTCTTCATTTGTAGACTTTGTGGAATTGGTGACGCAGCTCGCTACTACTTATATTTATAGTGGTCAAATCGCACTCTCAAGGGTATGGACCCACACACACTTCTACAAATGCACATACGCATTTCTTAACTTTCATGAAAATGCTTCTAAAAGCAACAATTTTTAACCGTCCACCAATTTTATTAACTGTTTTTCCCCACTGCTCCTCCTTCCATTCTAAATATGAACCTTGATTCCTAAAATTACTTTTGCATTACCACATATCCCCACAACTTTCTTTTACAATTACAGGAAAGAAGCACATCACCAAAATCATCAACCGAAAAATAAATACCCCTTGCATCCGATAATGTAACCGGTATATATATGTAATTATAGCAGCACAGTTCCACTATATACATTATATATATTACCCCAGACTACCCTGTTCAAAGCATTCTTTCTTTCACTCTAGCCCATTATATTTCACTGTTCACATTCTTACTATTCCCATCTACACACCACCATTGCAACAACATAAAGAGGATAATCAATTGGAGTGTAAAAAGCATATTGAAGACAATTCTTCAAAACCTAAACAAGAAGCATATACAAACCTAAGGTATCTCTCCTGAAGAACCATAGACTTTACTATGGGGAAACACGTTTTGAGGGAAGAAAGTACAATTGTTTGAAATAATACCAACTAATGAGAGATGATTGTATAACTGAATGAAAAATTCAAGACAATATTGTTGTATGCAATTAATACAATAAGAAGTGAATACAAATAGGTTTATGCAATCAATATAAATGAAAAACTGAAAGGAAGGATATTTTATGAAAGATAGTACAATATATCAGATGATAAATTGACTAAATCTGATTCAAACACTTAAACTAAGCATTCATGTGGTTTTTGAAATTGCAAATTGTTTCAATATAGCACTGAGATTGCACAATCCTAAAGTACCAAACAAACAGTAATACACTGTCAAGTTGTCAGGTAATCTTCACTTGCTTTATTCAGATTCTTCAGTTACATCAGATGTAGTCAGGTTAATCAGGAGATTAGGAAGTACTCATAAGAGGAAACCACTGGCTCCCACCACCCAGGCTCACATACCGGTACTGCCTAGGGTGGAACTGTATTCCGACCCAAACATTCCAAGCTTACAGCAAACATTCCACATGTGACATCACTCCATACATACCTCATCCAGGCAATCTGAATACACAGGAAGAAAGGTCAATCACAACACCTCCTTCCCTTACTATAACAAGCACACCACAACATAAAAGATGGATCACACCTCACCATCAGGAACACTTCAACACCTCCTTCTGTTTCACCCCAAAACATGCACCCATCACAATCAGACACCAAACACCGCACTAGTGCTACTCTGACACCAAGGTCACTCTAGATAACCAAGAAAAACGACAGCTGGACAAACAGGCATAACTAACTTTCCAGTAACGGCATCCCACCAACATAACAACAAACTTCTACCCTCAAACACTCAGCACCTTCCACCCACCACTTCCACCAGCGGATAACCAGCCTGCCACGCTGGTGCAGAAACCTGCCCCTCTGTGCTACTAACCACCAAACCAAACACAACCTCTGATCCACCACTGCATCAGTTCTGCCACACCTGAGTGCAAAGGGCCACCTATATGGGCTGGCACAAGGCCCACTACAATACCTACAAGAAACATGTCTAACATACAGACCCAGACCATACCATCAAGGCAACTAATGAATCAGGTGCATAACTCCACAATGCCTAACACACACACACACTCACCTGACCCATCCCACCACACTCATTCCCAACACTCACCCTCAAAGGCAACCAGCTGGCATACCGGTCAATCAAACCACCAAAACTCAGCCTTAAAGTGTTGGCCAGCCACCCGAGCCATAATAACTACACTAAACAAAACTGGGTGGACACAGCCACAAAGATGTTGGGTTGCCATACTCCCAGAACCATCCAAGAATAATCCAGGATGATCCCAGAAGCAACACTTCAGTTAAAACGAACATACCAAATAAGGTGCAGGCACACCTGCATCGCCAGAGTCTCAGCAGAAACTCTTGACCAAAAATCACACTGTATTACGCTCACCTGGTATCCACGGGGACACCCTTATGCCCTGGTTGCCGGATTCACCCTGGACCCTTCCCGATTCTGGATGGTGCCTTCTATGGAGGTCGGGCCTGAAAACACAGGAGGACTGGATTTAGGAACACATTTTGTGTTCTTCCCCCCGCTCCCGGGATTCGATCTGATGGCCCACTCCTCACCTTGTTGTGATGTCTGGCGTGCCCTCCATCCTGTCTTCTGTGCAGGGGTGAGTAGTTTTCTGCGGGTTTGAGCGACGAGTTAACTTCACTGGTGCTAACCCATTCAAGTGTCTTTAAGGAGGTAAGTCTGGTTAAAGCAATCTTGAAATGTCCTTGTTTTTCTTTCTTGCTATAAATGTCTTTTCCTTATTTATTCCCCCTTAGGTGCACAGAGGTTTGGTGGATGCGCAGCTTGGATCGGGCTCCTACCCGGATGATGGACGCAGGAGCGTGTGATGGATGGTGGGTTAAGCGCGAAGTGCGGCGCGGTAAGGTCTTCTTTTGCTAACCTGTGTTCTTTATTCCTTTTCAGGTCTGGATGGTCTTTCTGGGCGTGTGAAGATTTCTGGAGCGGAGGGGGCCAAGAAATGCCCAGCCAGGTGAGGTTCTCGTGATTACTGCCGTAAATGCCGTGTGTAACCTGTTTTAACGTTGTCCTTCTTTCTCTCTCCCACCAAGTGCTTCGTTCTGGTGCATGTGTGATGTCCCGGTGATGCTGGATGAAAGACCGCGAGCGGCAGGAAGACGGATTCTCGACAGATTGGAAGCTGCAGGTAAGCGGAGACTGCTAATGATGTTCTTTTGTCTCATCTGCAGGTCTGCTGTTCAAGGATCGCCGGATTCTGGTCTCTGGACATGATGAGCATCAAGCTGCTGGCTGCAGAATAACACAAAGCACGTTCTGTAACTTGGGTGTGGTTTATTTAGCCCTCTAATAAAGTAGTCCAGGTAAAGTAGTCTGGGCTACCACACCCAAAACACTGCACCGCACAGTCTGGTTCTAGGAACTAGGCTGTGTGGGTGCCTCGATGTTGGCTACAGGCCTCCAATGAAAAGTAGTCCCTTCAAGACTATGTCCCAATCTGAACATGATCCTGGCACCAAAGGCGCCAGAATCGACTCCAGGAGAGTCCATGAGGATAGTGCAAGGCCCTTGGGACCCTAAATGAACCCTGAGTCTTAACCCTACCTGGCATGTGACCATGCAGGTGGGGTTTTGGGTCACGGGTCGTGACACACTGGTCCCAACACAACCACACTATAACTGGTCACACAAACAGAGCCTCTTGACAAACTACCAATAATCCTTTATGATGATCTGTGATTACCGTGACTCTATACCTGGCTCCCAAGAGGTAATGTCACCATGCCTTGAAGGTGGATTTTTTAGCAAGCAGTTCCTTATTGGTGATGGCATAATTGAGTTCAGGGTATGTGAATTTTTGTGACCAGAAGGCCACGGGGTGCAATTGGCCATTTTCAGGGTCCCTCTGAGAAAGAACCACCCCCAAACTACCAATTGTACTTTTCAACAGAGCCTCTTGACAAACTACCAATAATCCTATGACTCTGCAGAGTCTTTTGATCAGAACATACAGATCACACCACAGCATGACTCCACAGAGCCGCATGACCAGACTACCACTGGTCACACAAATCATATCATGACTCTGCAGAGCCTCCTGACCAGACAAACCGATCACGCACAGCCTCCAACACACACACAACTCCATAGGTGCGTACTCTCAGCAACCACTGACTCTACCCTAGAGCCATCTTGACTATAGCAACTAGTCACTCCCCACAAACAACGCATGTGGTTGCATGCAACTACACCCAAGGCTTCATGCACACCTAATCCACAACCCCTATACAAGGATGTCTCACTCTGCTAACAAGTGCTGCAGTCGCTAAAACAGAAACGTTGCGGTGTGGGCAGGGCTCTACCCACACCTCAAACTAAAATCTTATAAAGTCTCAGTTTAAACACGACTCTAAACATGTTTACAAATGTCAAACCTAAAAGTACATATTGCCCTTTGGAGGATGCAACACCTGGCTACCCTCTGAAGTTCGGGCCCAGATACTTGCCCGCCCATTTGCACACCTGCACTTCCTCCTGGCAACCATTGCACTTGGGTCTGTATCTGCAACCCTACAGTCCTTTTATCTGCAGTTATCAGACCTATTACGATCCTTTTCTTTGTCCTCCTTTTGTTTCCCCTCCCTTGCCTCATCACGCCATGAAACACTTGAATAGGCACGTTATAAATGTCATATCATATCATATCATATCAAACATGCACAGTATCAGCATAGCGCCCATTTTAAACTTCTGTGATGGTGAATGGATTCACACAAGCAGCAAAGAACCATACTTCAATGAAGAAGCATATAAACAAAAACAACAAAAAACAATTGCCATAGACACTAATGGTTGAGGGTATGAAATGGTTGATAGAAACCATTATGTCAAAAGAAACCCTTATAGAAAAAAATCCCCCAACAAACTTTGAACCAATTGCTCCTTTCACCCAAGCAAACCGTCCCGAATGTACACCAACAATCCTTTAAATCTTTGCAAAATTCCTCAATCACTATGTGAAACTAAAAGACAAAAGTGAAATGAAAACTTTACAAACCATAGACTCCTGTGCAGTGTACAGCCACACTGGTCTGTGAGGACATTTGTTAGCCTGCATTTTAGGACATGCATGCAAATGTATTTTCCACTACATCAAAATGTTATTTTCACTACATCAAAATGTTAGCGATGCCCCATTCTACTATATGGAATCTTGTTCATCAACTATATTATGCAAAAAGTCCTGGTCTAGAACTTAAAAATTTAAATTACATTCTACTACATGGAACAGCCAAAGAACGCCTTCAGGAAATAGAGAACATCCATCGTAAATACTTTGGAACTGAAGGTGACTTTGAAAATTCTGTACCTTTGGAAAACATTACCGAAAACCTCATAAATACCAACTTCCTAATGAAAACATACAAAAAAGAAATAGCAAAACTTCAAAACTCATCTACTGAAATTCCAGACCAAATATCGTCTGTTGCCGCAGAACATTTTATAAAAAGAGCACACAAATAGTAGATTAAGCCTACAAAATAGAAGACAATGAAGAATGCCAATGGTTCCAATTAACTTTATATTTAACAGAAGAAGCTACATTCAAAATAACTAACGAGTTACTAAAGGGCATCCATGGCAAAGTAGTATGTTTACCATTGGATGTAAAAGAAAATGTACAAACTCTAGGAGTGCAACGGCCAATAGATCAATCTTTGATTGTACTAGTTAATGGTGTGCCAACAAAAGCCAACAACATTTGGCAACAACTAGTCAACTTAAAGTTAGACAAGCCCTACAATATTAAAACGAAAACAATCAAGATATAAACATAGAGGTAAACGTAAGAGAAACCACCCTCTTTATTATAGAGTTACGTGAAACTGGCCAATTTGAACATGTAGATCCTGTTACAGCAGTCAACATTTTAGACGAGTATACAATTCACCCACTACACTCCAAAGACATAATTGACAATGCATTGGAAACATATCAAATGCATCAAGCCAAAGGATCCCCAATGAGCATATGGGGAAAAAGTGTAGAATCACGTTCAATTCCTCTACTCTTTCCTACAAGAAAAGGCGGAAGATATGAAACATTCACGCAAATTACTGCATCACAATATCGCTCTTCACAAATGTATTCTAAAGAAACCAGATTTAAATAAAATGTTGAAAAGATTTTTCACCTCCTCTTCAAAAGTGAACTCGCAACTCTATGATATGGAGTTGTATGCACATTAAAAACAGACTAACTTTTTAAACATATCCGCTACCCAAGTCCTTAAAAAAAAAGACAAAGATGAGGTTTTGCCATCAAATATCACAACTCTCTGGGCAAATATGCCTGGTAAGAAAGAATACTGGTTCTCATGTCAGGCTGATGTACGTGGCATGCTAAGGAACCTAAGCCCAGCCACATGATTTGTTACTTTAAGTTAATTTGTGCAGAGTACTTGCACTACTTCTTAGTCACTGCAAACCAAAGTAAAGACAGAATAGACATAAAAACACCAGGAGAACTCTGCTCTCTTGACCATGTAAATATATCAAAGTACTTTCAACATCGCTTCATTACCATGCTGCATTTTATCTGCAATAAAACTACTCCTCCACTTGGAGAAGTGCAACACTTCTTCGGAGAAAAGAATACCATTTCAGAGGAGCACCACACATCCACATGCTTTTGTGGATAAAAGATCATTGAAAAATACATTACCGGCGACATTCCTTCAGAAACCATAGAAAGTGACCTACATACACAAGTGTTACACTTCCAAAAGCATAAATGTTGCAAATACTGCCGAGGTAGATATAAAAACAAAGGTAGATACTATACCAAATGGTGCTTTGGCTTCCGTAGACCAGTTTGCAAAAGAGGACAAGTAAATAGCTTGATGTCTTCTGTTAAACACAGTCTAAAAGGCAACTCCCCATACAATTCATACAACATTAAAAAGGATGAAACATCCAAGTACATCAATGATTACAATCCAATCATTGCCCTCTTGTGGAATGCAAACATAGACATACAATACATTGCAGACAATTCCACTTCAGTTCCAAGATATTTCACAGCCTATCTCACCAAAGCAGAGAAAAAAACAGAGCTAAAGGACTCTGGGATGACATATCATCTGACATAACACTAGAAAGAAATGGTACAACTTCAGTATAAAAATGCTCTCCTATAGACAGGTGCTATGAAGCTGCAGACCGTTTAACAGGTACATCCTTATTTATTATATCTAAGCACATTGTCTGGCTGAACCTTGGACCAGCTTCATCCCGAAAAGAGTCTTAAAATTCTACCAAGAGATAGAAAACATAGCCACAAATGATCCCAACTGCCAGGACAATTTTAAAAAAACTATGTAATTGATACATACTACCCAAACAAAAGTACTGCTTTTGAAAAACATGTGTCTGTACCACATTGTCCAAAACTACACCTACAAAAACAATGTCACACCAAATGAGACAACTGGCAAATATTCAGTCTCAACTTGAGAAGGAAGCATAGTGAAACTCAGAAGCCTAGTGAAATGCACCAAACCTAGTCTTATTAATCATATAAGGTTATCATTTAAATTTCCACAACAAAGAGAACTGTATTACATGGCCCTACTCCAACATTTTAAACCTTGGAAAAAAGAAAAAACGACTGGATGGTGACTATGGGCCTCATTACGAGTTTGGAGGTAGCCATGACTTTGAGAGTGCGATTTGACCACTATAAATATAAGTAGTAGCGAGCTGCGTCACCAATTCCACAAAGTCTACAAATGAAGACCTTGAATGAATAAGACAAGAAAATGGATTGATATTGGAGATTCGCATTCAACCTCCTTAAAGTTAGATATGGTATGATATGATATGATATGGCATTTATAAAGTGCCTATACACAAGTGTTTCAAGGCACGACGAGGCAAGGGAGGAGAACAGAGGGAAGACAGACATTGCGATCTTACTAGGCCAGGTGACATTGAGATTGTGCAAAGTGCAGGGGTGGAGAAAAGGGTAAAGTGCAAGGGGGAAGGGAGGAGTGCAGTACATAGGACAAACGGTAAATAATAAAAACAATAAATAGGAACAATAAATAAGAAGTGCTACCCGCTGGTGGCAATTGCAAGGGAAAGTGCAGATATCAGGTGTCAAGTGCTCGTAGGGGGCTTTAGGGATACAGATCAGGCCCAAAGTGCAAGGGTTGCAAGGAGGACAGTGCAGGTTTGCAAATGGCGGGGAGGGGCCCTGCGCTTGAGAACAAAGGGTAGCCAGGTGACCAGTGCAGTTTCAGTTTCAGCCAGGAGTTCGGCAGGGGAGAGGAGGATAGAAAGCAGAAGCAAAGAGGAAGGTCTTGAGGTGCTTCTGGAGCCAGAGATGGTTCTCCTCAATTTTCAGAGAGACAGGAAGGCTGTTCCAGAGGAAGAACCCAGCCTAAGAAAGAGATCTACCACCATTTTGTTGCTTAGAGAAGCGATTGACACTGAGGGAGTTGGAGGCGGATGAGCAAAAAGCCCGAGAAGGAAGATATTTGGGAAGAAAGAGTTGAAGGTATTGAGGCCCCTGGCCCCAGAAGGCCTTATGGACAATGCAGAGGGTTTTAAACTTAATCCTTAAAGCCTCTGAGCTTGCGGCCAAGGACAAGTCTGTACTGGATGAGTTGCAGAGGGTGGAGGGTAGAGGCAGGCAGATTTAGAAAAGGCTATTGCAGTAGTCCAGTCTAGAGAGAACCAGAGCTCTGGAGACAGTGAGCTTCTGGGGGAAGGAGAGGAAAGGAAGAATATCCCTGAGGAGGTGCATCTGGTAGTGTGACTTTTTAGAGATGTCAGAGATGTGAGGAGAGAAGGAGAGTTAAAAATGACCCCAAGGTTGTTAACCTCAAAGGTGGGAGCAGGAAGCAGGCCAAGGGAGGCTGGCCAGAGAGAGACAGGAAAGGAGGGAGCGGGTGTGCCAATGAGGAGAATCTCAGTCTTATTTGCATTAAGTCAGAGATCATTGGCGGGACACCACTCCTGGATAGCAGACAGAGAGTCAGAAATGAGATAGGAGAAGAGGTGGCTGAAGGGAGCCTGAAAATGAGTTGAGTGTCATCCGCATAGAACTGAAAGTTGGAGCAGAGAGTGGCAATGCAGTGGGCAAGACATGCCAGGTATTGGGTAAACAGCCAGGGAGAGAGGTTAAACCCCTGGGGAACACCACAGGTAGAGATAGAGATAGAGAAGAGGAAGGACCCAAGTTGGACATGGAAGGGTCGGTCAGAGAGGAAAGAAGTTAGCCAAGCCAGGGCCCGATTGGTGATACGCAGGTTATCACGGAGACGGTTGAGCATGATGGCACAGTGGTCATGGCACCTGGTCAAGGGCCGCTACCAATATACTCAAAAGGGTCCGGGGCCGCTACCAATATACTCAAAAGGGTCCAAATGGATCCAGTCCTGGCACCTTTGGCGCCAGGCTCATAAGAACAAGTGTGCTCTGCTGACTTTATGGTTAAGGCACGTGCTTCCAGGCTGGGCGTGGCCATTGGAAAGCATTGGAAGACATGCACAGAATCCTGTGGGAGTGGCAAGGTGGAGCCACAAGGTGGGGCTAAAGGGAAGTGGCTGGGGCAAGGCTATTTAAGCCAACCCAACCACATGCAGGCGCTTCGCGTTAGTCTGCTCTGTACAGCGTAACGCTTACTGCCGTCTGAAGCTCTTACCTGTTTCCAGCTCAGCACACTTCTCATCAGGTTCTGGAACATCATCTTCAGCGCACATCTTACCTGGCTCCAGCCATACCATCGCTCAAGTGCAGTTTACCTGATTCCAACTCAGCATCTTCAGCGCGCATCTTACCTGACTCCAGCCATACCATCGCCCGAGTGCAGCTTACCTGATTCCAACTCAGCATCTTCAGCACGCATCTTACCTGACTCCAGCCATACTATCGCCCGAGTGCAGCTTACCTGAGACCAGCTCTGCATCTTCAGCGTGCATCTTACCTGACTCTGAAAACCCATCGCCTGCAGCGTGTACCTGATTCCCGGGAACCATCAGAGTCGGGCAGCATCCTCACCTGTTCCAGCATCCTCTCGGATCCATCCATCTGTCACCCGCCGACAGGGCCTCGGACCACCGCTCTCCATCAGTCGCTGCCAGGCCATCCCTGCAAGAGAAAAGGAATGACAGGTTAGAAACTGCATGAACATCTTACGCTTGGCCGCGCAACACATAAGCCTTGCGTGCAACCATAAAAGCCTACTTACCTTTGAGTGGGGCACACTCAATGCCTCTTTAGCACTGTTTGGACCCGCTTCCAACCCTGTGACACTGTGTGGCCATCTTCACACCTATTGGGGGAGAGAAAGACATTACCAGAATTACGGACAATAATCATTGGGAAAAGACATTGCAAAGGTTACGGACAATAATCAGTGGGAAAAGTCTTTGCAAAGGATGCAGACAATAATCATAGTTATGAACACTTACCTACAAAGTGGATTGGTCACAGCTGGATTGGGCCACCACGCACACGGGCAAGTGAAGCAACAACGTCTTCAACGGGGCCTCTGCTGATGAGAAGCAGGACGGAGAGCTCATCCTTACAAAACAACATGTGAGACCATATGGGAAAACTGCATGCTCATTTCACTCAGGAACAAAGAGTTCGAGGGGGATCGCAATTCAACTGAAACACTTGTCTACAGGTGCGTTACAAATGCCATATCATATCATATCATAACTGTAGCATTTTCACTGCCTCTTACCTTCTCCCAAGGGCATTGCCATCAACCAGAGCAATCCACACTACAGCAGCTGGGGGCAGAGACTGATCCAGCGGAGCCAAGTCCAGGGAGAGCTCCAACCCTGCCGAAACGTCCCCGCAGAGACCAGGTGAGCATAACAGAACACAAAGCCACTCTGAACCTCTGTCTGGGCGTTATGGAAACCTCAGAAACTGACCAGTTGGCCCAATTGCTGGGGGAACTACGAGCTGAAGTGCATGCCTCCAGACAAGAGACTAATTAATGCCTTAAGGAGAGACCTTATTGCCGCCTGAGAATGAACTGACGATCTGGCGAGGCAGATGAATCAAACTCATGCAGGGCAGGTTCACTACCCGGAATCGCGCCAACCCCTTTGCCGCCGCAGCCATCGCCAGCAGTCCAAGTGGTATTCCCGGGGGCTGTGCTTTTGGCCCTGCCGAATGATTCACTGGCGATCCCAACAAATATGCCATATTCATGAACCAGTGTCGTCTTCACTTTTTGTGTCGCCCTGGAGCCTTCCCTAACGATAGTGCAAGAGTTGCCTTTGTGCTTTCATATTTGGGTGGCAGCGCAGCTGATTGGTCCATACCATTAGTAAACCATGATGATCCACTACTTTGCAATTTTGGAGATTTCCAGTGGAATTGGAAAAGTTGTTTGCTAGGCACACCCAAGGACAATCTCTGAATAACAAAGTTTTGTCCCTCAGACAGGGAAGCCATGATCTGCTGACGTATATTGCCACCTTTAATCCTCTTGTAGCACAAACCAACTGGCCTGAAGAAAAGAGGACCACACTGTTCTATCGGGGATTGCGTGGGGAACGAAAGGATGTACTAGCACAAGTGGTTAATCCTCCCGAGTTTTGTGCAGAGTACATTAATATGACGGTACAATTGGTCCATAGGTTGCAAGACAGGAAAATGGACCGCACAAGAACTAAAGGGAGATCGGTATATATACGATCGCAGGACAATCAAGTCAAGACTCATATCAGGCATAAAAGACAAAAAGGATAGAAACAGTTGAGTGTCGTCAGCGTAAAAGTGGTGTGATAGTCCAAAAGAAGAAAATATGGGAGCAAGAAATGAAGTGTAAAAGAAGAATAGCAAAGGACCAAGGACTGACCTTTAATTGCCTTAAATGCAAACTTGAAATCAGAGTCCACGGGTTAAATCCCTGATGTGCCAGGCATGACTGAGTGTCCCACTGCCATATTTGTTGTTGATAGAAACACGGTTGGGCATGTGACATCACACCGACAGTGATGCTAGTGCACGTGACATCACACACCCAACATGCATGGCATCACATATGACATTCCCGCAAATGTGTATCAGCGGTGATCGGGAAATGATTCCAGCATAAATAAATACCCTGTAATATGTGATGTTATATGCCCAATAGTCAAAAATTCAAAATTGTAAATAGTATTGTTGTTTGGTAGTTAATACCATCAATGATTCACAGTTAATGGGATGAATCCCCAGAAAACTGGATATGTTCCTCTTGCTAGATAACACTCGAAATATGTGTGCTATGTGCAGCCGTGGGGCAGTATGACATCTGCAAGGAGAGAGTGGGAAAGCAGGAGTCCTAATGCACACAATCTCAGTCTTACTGGCGTTGAGGCAGAGGTTGTTTGAAGCACACCATGACTGAATTGCGGACAGTCAGATATGAATGAGGTAGAGGAGGTGGCTGAGGTTAGCCTAAAGGAGAGTTGTTTGTCATCCGCATAACACTGGAAGTTAGAGATGAAAGTGGCAAACACACATACCAGAGAAGCCATGTAGACATTTAACAACCAGGGGGATAGGTTAGAACCCTCGTGATTGCCACAGGTTGAAAGAGTGATAGTAGAGAGAAAGGACCCAAGTTCCACCTGTGATGGGTGGTCTGAAAGGAAGGAGTTTAACCATGCCAGAGCCTGACCTGTGATTCCCATGGTGTCACAGAGATGTATGATCAGGATGTTGCGGTTTACTATGCAAAGGCAGAGAAGCCATGAAATATGAGGACAGTGGGAGAGTTAGTGTTAAGATTTGAGAGCAGGTCTTCATGGGTGGCTTATAACTTTGTTGCTGTTTGACAAATGTGGACAAAGGTTTTCAGAAAGATTATAGACTCAACCTTGAATGTTTGTGCAAAGTCTGAATGGATTTTGTCAAGTGGGGAATAAGTGATATACCTATTGTATGTACATACATTTGGACACTTTTGAAAAAAATAAAACATGGGTCGATTTCCAGCAAACTCATGTAAGGAGCATTGGCAAGGACCCAAAAGTATGGTTTTGCAAATGTGTCCCTGTTTTATTTTTTGACAAGTGTCATAATGTAGGTACCGAAAATAGTGATATACCTTTGGTGACTGAGGTATAGCCTGTGGCAATGGGCAGTGACCACATTGTTTGGGCCATGGCATAACCACGAGAGACCAGAAATGGATTTGGAGACAGGCCATGGTTGGAAGCCGTGAGCACTGGCCATTGGCTACATTATTATGGTATAGTGGACACTGAACTAGGATGCAGGGTAGGTGTAGTGTATAATAGGGGTGGTTTGGTTCATTTGGGTCATGGTGGAGCCTTATGCCGTAGGCAATTCCATCCCCAGCATGCACTGCTGATAACAACAGACTTAAGTATGTGTTGCACAAAATATGTTTCTTAAAGGAGCTTTATAGTTCTTCCATATATGTGAAAAGAGGAATTATTAATAACATATTTACAGTGATGTAACACCATGAAACATTTCACTTATAAAAATCTAGTAAATTGAGAGAAACAACTTTGTTAAAGCGATGTTAGCCTATATGTTGGGAACCGGAAATTGCAACACATGCAGTACCACTGAGGATGCCTATAATGCAAAGAATTCTTGAGACAAGGTATCCATTGAGAAAACCCTATATGCATTCACAAAGAAGTAAGGGTCTTCTGGACAGAGTCCCAGAAGAAGTATGAAAATTAATGAGAAAGAAGACTGATGACATCATACAAAGTAGAACTGGCGCACCCAGAAAAGAGACAAAAAATGAACAAACAAACAGTCTATAAGATCTGAAGAGGAGGAGTCGAAGTTAAGCAACATTTCAGGATTGAAATGAAGATGCTTGTGCAAAGAAACACTGAAGAAAATGCAAAGTCATTTTACAACTGTACAGATGCTGTAAAACAAGTAGACAAAGTGATCCTGAGGCTGGCTACGTTGTGAATAGATTGCAGCGATGCACCAATGTATATATATAGGAATGTGTTAAGGATTTCAATCAGGCACACACCCGGGTCTCGCCTAGCATGTAATGCACAAATGAAATACTTATTTATTATGTCTATAGGTTCAATATTGTGAGTGATATACCACTCATATCACACCCGTCTCAAAATACCCCCAAGGTCACAGAGACCAGGAATCAGGCTAGTTTGTAAAGGTAAATATTTATTTATTTATTATATTTAAAATTCAAATCACACATACGTTTTTATATATATATATATATATATATATATATGCATATTATGCAATTACCAATGTGATATATGCAATTACCAATGTGATGACATCACAATCAGAAAATAAGTAAGGCAATTTAATTCACTTTTGAGCAGCACAGAAGATAAAACACAGGGAAAAGAACAGTTTTGGTTTGTGAAAGATAGCGCTTAGGTTAATAGTTCCCCCTGCAAAGTTTTTAATTCACACATGAGCAATTCTACACAGATGTCAGTAAGTAGCAGCAGGTATTTAGGAATGAAGAACAGGGTACAGTGTTTGAATATAATCTTCCCTGCCCAAACAAGAGAGAAAATGTTTTTGGAACTTGGACACTTTTAAACTGACAGTTGAAAATGAATTTGTGAAACAATGAAAAGTGTGCAAAAAGGCTGAAATTGATAAACATTCCTATGGGAGCAACACTACACAGATGCTAACCAACATGAGCTACAAGATGATCAACAGTACACACTTTAGATCGGAATGGAAGTTAAGAAACACTTTGGATGGGAAAAGACACGTGTAAAACATTTGCAAAATGTGAAATTCGCAGCAAAATGTCACTATGCGATTTTTAATAAAAACGGGTCAAATATACTGTTCCGCAATATTTAGTTGGGGATGTAGCTACAGATTTTATGTTTACCTGAGAGTTAACATTACGTTTTTATCTATAAAATTGAAGAAGTTATGGAAGTTTTAGAAAGAGGCAGTTTTGAAAATAACAGAGAAAAGTAGAAATTCGGTTTTAAAAATGACAGAATGACAGATTGGGTATTTAAACTATATTAATGACTATGAAAAAGAGATTGCCACCCGTGAATCTCCACAGGTACACACGGCCGATTGTAACTCTTGACGTATGGTACTCTGGTTTACGTTCTGTATGGGAATTACTTTATTTAAACCAAATCACTAATTGGGTTATGGTTTAATGAAACATATGAGAAAAGAAATCAGTGAAAGATGGGTCGGTTTAAGATTGGGGGTAGGACAGGGCAAATATATAATATGGGTTACTATGATTCCTGTTTGTACTTACAGTCCACTGTAAATTAAGATTGGACCGTCTGGGTTCTGGTCATCCCGGATCGAGTCTACCGGCAGCATGGCACCTCTGGCAGGATGGTCAGCTGGCCGGTTCCGGTCAATTTGACTCTACCTCAGACTGAATTTGGATTGGCCCTTCTGGTCACTGGACATGGTAGATTGGCGGGATGGCGGGTTCAGTAGGCAAGCAGGAATGGTAGCAAGCCAGGCTGTATCAGAATTAATTCCTGAAGTTCTTTTGTGATGGTTCCGGATTTGGACCTAGCTGAAAAGAGTTCAGCAATTGCTGGGCCTTGATTTTTACAAATAATTCTGGAATCAGGACAAGATGAAAAGTTCTGGACAGGATAAAGAAGTCAGGAACAAAGCGCTGCGTGGAAGTCAGGGGGTAGTCAGGAAGCAGTGTGTGTCTGTGTGTGGTGAAGCTCCTATATTTATTATGCCAAGTGACATCACAAAGTTTATGATAGGGGCATAATTCCAAACCACACCCCCACGGCTGTGAGTGGTCAAAGGCACTTGCCTTGTTCTTGTTGGCAGTCAGAAAAGAGCTGTCATCTTTATGATGTGATTTAGGAACTCCCACATTGATTTGAACCACAATTTAACTGTTCACAAATGCACATTTCTATAATTATGCCCCCTAATAAAATGGGATACATACATATTTTGTGAGTTATCCTTATGTCCAATTCCCATCTCTGTGAGAGATGTCTTTGTCGTTCTGTGGAATTTTGTCCATTTAAATCATAACAGTTTGGCCTAACAATTTCTGTTTCAATACATATCTGGGCGATTACCTGTAGAACATGGGTATACAATATCATATTTACAGCATCAATAGTTTTGCCACAATTTTGGTATAACTATGGTTCCTTATGTAGTACAGTGTTCACTAACGTTTCCACAGAAAGTGCATAAAATTAGATTTATAACTACCAATTTTTAGATTTGTCCTCCTTCATGTTGTAGAGTTAAAGGTTTTCAAAACGTAATCACAAATATGCATTTTAAACAACAGATTGCTTTCAGCAGTTTTTTTTCTCTCCTTTCAACAAACAACAGCTGTCAAATCCCTTTGATCAGGGTAGGGTGTAGAGGGAAGTTTCCTGCCTCTCCGCAGAAGGGGTCAATGCTCAGCCTGTCATTGTCCTTGGCTCAGCCAAAGATGAATATCTAATAAGGTCTTTGTTCGAAATATGCGAGAACCTCCAGCATCAATTAAGCCTTCCTGTAGCAGCAGAGTGTCAACATAAAGTGTCATCTTTCCCAAGCTGGGCACTGTCCAATCAGAATTGACCAGTTAACTCCAAACTGGGTTACTTTCAGATTCACCTAAAATCTTTCATTTCAAAGATATAAAATGCACAGAGTTTATAGGAGATTTTGACTATTAAAGGAATTAAGCCCTTCATAAAAACATGCTTTTAAACAGGCGAATTTTGCATTTCTTCATGGAAAAAGCACTTTTAAATTGAGTCTTTTACATCAAAGTTTCCTTTGCAGCATGCACATCTATTAAGCACCATTTCTGTCCTTGAGTGCTGGAAATTGTTTGCAATCTGGAAGTAAATATTCAGCCTATGTTTGGAGTTTTCTCTGCAAAGCTGAAATTGTTACATGTTGCCACTTTTAGCTGTATTTTTCTCATGTAACTGAAGACAAATGTTGCTAAATTGCCTTTTTCGTGAAATACATTCCTTAGCTGCTGTCAGTCAGTGACGCCAGGTTTCTTCTGAACCAGCTGGAGGATCTGTGATTCCAGCACACTTTTAATTTCAATAGTTCACTTGGAAAATGGCTGAATTTAGTGCCAAAACAGCACTTTGAAGGTTGCAATTGGTTGGGGAAGCTGCATTTTAAAAGGCATTTTCTTTTTTTAGCCCAATTCTGTGGCCTTGCTTCATGTTACATGTAACAGCACACACTGGCATTCTCTTGCAGTGAGTTCTGTTTTTACCACAACTTTGACTGTGTGTGGCAGGGGTGTACAGCATTTTGTGATGGTGAACCATGCACAGTTTTGCAGATATTTGCACACAACGGGGTTAGCACATCCATTTTTGGCTGTTTCTTTCCCCATTGGCAAAGGGGTGCAGTGGGGCATATCGGCATGGGTACAAATATCCCACAAATGTAAAGAATTTGGATGTTCCGCAATGCACTTTAGCAAACTTGAAACCCGTTAATGGCAAGGGCTTGAATGTAGCGCAGTTGGAAAATAACTGATGGCGAAGGGGAATTCAAGAAAGGCTGGCTGGCCCATCACCAAGAGTCGGGGCCTCAGTGAGCCTGGTTGTCTGTCAAGAATCTACATGAACGTGAGAAATAAACAAACTTCTTTTTGAGGTGAAATGGAAAAACACTGAAGGTGCCAAGAGTTCATCATTTAATAGTATTTTATGCAACAAAAACCTTGAAAACGTGGTCTCCAGTCACATGGTCAGATAGAAATACTGTGGGTCAAGCTACACCAAAATCAGAAGATAGGACCATTCCACACTACCTTTAATTCTCAGGCCTCTAGAAGGCCAAGTTCAAAGACTTCATTGAATGGGAGACCGCAGGAGTGATGATAGATGGTGGGCTAATTGGGTGGGGAGGCATGACCAGGCCAACCCTCCCAGCACCTGGGGTAACCAGCTTGCGTGCTGCAGGCAAGTGGAATATTCCAGAAGAGTACAAGCGTGCCAACCAATTGTAGAGGGCCACCTATCAAAGAGCACTATAGTTTGTGAACCAATAAATCATCATACATTTTATGACAATGGGCCTCATTACGAGTCTGGCGGTAACCGAGGCGGTGAAACTGCCTGGTTACCGCCGGACTTGTATTACCATTCTGCCTCCGTGACTCCCGGAATTACCGGGGCATTACAACCCTGGTGTCCCGGGAATTCCGGAGGCGGAATGGTGTTAATATCCCATTCCCATTGAGTCCCATATGACTCAATGGGGATAGGGATCAAGGAAACACCGGCACCATCTCGTGATGGGGCCGGTGTTTCCTCGTCCGCCTGCAGGCGGGCGGTGTCAAACCCACCAGGTCAGACCTGGCGGGTTTGACGCCTCCGCCTGCAGGAGTTGTGATCACCCGGCATGGAAACAACGGTGGCAGTGGATTTACCGCCACCTTTGTTTCCATACCGGGCGAGTTATAATGAGGCCCAATGAAGATAACTTGCACTAGAGGAGGGCGTAGTTTTCCACCTGACCTTAAAGACCCAATCACAACCCCCATCAGTATGGAACAAAT
The DNA here is from genome assembly GCF_040938575.1 of Ambystoma mexicanum. Classification (NCBI taxonomy): domain Eukaryota; kingdom Metazoa; phylum Chordata; class Amphibia; order Caudata; family Ambystomatidae; genus Ambystoma; species Ambystoma mexicanum. The sequence goes on from NC_090941.1 coordinate 768,578,864, forward strand.
AACTAGATGTTCTCTGTAAGCCTATCACATCCCCTATTAGGTTTTCTTAGGTTGCGATGTAGCTTTTACTATATAACTGTGTTTTTTCATGTAACACATTGAGATCATGCTCTGCGGCGTCCTTTGATGTCCTATGTAACTCCCTGTTTTAGATAACTGTTAATAAAACAGTACTAAATTTTGCCAAATTCCTGAGTCGGTTTGATTATGGATGTCTGAGTAAGTTCTGCATCCCCATCCATCTCGAAGTATTGTTACCTGGTCTTAAAGCACCCCAGGTCTCGGGAGGTTAATTGGCATACCTTGGCATTTCCCTCCTGGGTTCTCAGGACCATTTGTCCCTCCGTACTGCCACTTGTTGCAAAAAATATGTTTCAAAAGGAGCTTTAAAGTGCTTTCATATATGTGAAAAGAGGAATTATTAATTACTTAAATACAGTGATGTAACACCATGACACGTTTTTACTGACAAAATCTATTAAACTGACTGAAAGGGATGTTATTGTATTGTATTGTATTGTATTGTTTATTTGATAATGCGCACAAAACCCAGGGGTAGACGGGCGCAGCAGGTACAAGGTTACTTAAGCTTGGGTTACATACAGAGTATAGGCGAGAAACAACATAACAGTACAGTAAGACATATCAATACTTGCCGTGTGGCAGAAGAAAAAGAAAAATTAGCATATTGTAGTTTTGAAAGAGTGTGCAGGTCTGAGAACAGACGTCATTTTGGACAACAGTGTTATGGACATTGGGTGTCTCAGGAGTTAGTTGTCGTTTGTCCAGAGCCAATTTTTTACCTTGCGTCTAAAATTGGAGTAGGGTAAGTTGGCTCTTAGTGCAGTGGGTAATGCGTTCCAGGCCTGGGCAGCTTTGACAGGGAAGCTTACTCCGCCTGCTTTGGAGCGTCTGAATCTAGGGGTTTCGAGTAGGTAGTGGTTAGTAGCCCTGGTATGGTGCCTAGATGATTTTCTCGTTAGTCTGGCTGAGATGTAGGGGGGAGCAGTGTTGTTGAGCCCTTTATGGGTAAGTGATAGTGTCTTGAGCAGGACTCTGTCGCTGATTTTGAGCCAGTGGTGGTCTTTCCTAACGTTTGAGATATGTGCTTTGCGGGGTATGTCAAGGGCAGCTCTAAGAGCATTGTTTTGAAGGATTTGCATTTTATTTATGATGGACTTGTTGGCCCCTGCATAGAGGGCATTGCAGTAGTCTAGTTTGGACATGACTAACGCATTGGCAAGCATGATGCAGTTAGTTTTAGAGAGGTAAGGTCTGCAGGTCCTGATTAGTTTGCAGGTGTACGCTGTAGAGGATGCCAGGGAGTTGACTTGTTTTTTGAGGGATAGAGTGGAGTCGAGGTAGAAGCCCAAGGTTTTTACCTCGGTAGCCACCTTAATTGTATTGCCATCTATGTTAAAGTTACGATAGTTGGGGCTCAGTTTTTTTAGGTTGGAGTCGGAACCCAGTATTAGTATCTCAGTTTTGTCGTCATTTAGGCAGAGGCCGTGGGAGGCCATCCATGCCTGAATGAGGAGGTAGATTTTGTTTACTAGAGCTGTATCTTCGACAAAGTTGCCTGATAGAGGTATGAGAATCTGCGTATCGTCTGCATAATTCGTGTAGGTTACCCCTAGTTTGTCGAGTTTGTCGAAGAGAGGCTTAGTAAAGATATTGTACATAGTCGGGGAGACACAGGAGCCTTGTGGGACACCACAAGTGATCTGGATTGGGTCCGCTGCTGCTACAGGGGAGAACACTCTCATTGAACGGTTAGCTAGGAAGGATTGTACCCATGCTATAGCTTCACTTGAGAAGTGAGCGGCAGACGCTAGATGGTTGCATAATACTGCGTGATCCACCAGGTCGAAGGCCGCTGACAGGTCAAGGAGGAGGGGCATAGCTATGTTACCTTTGTCCTTCAACTCGTCAATTTGTGTCTTAAGGTCAATGAGGGCTGTTTCAGTACCGTGCAGTGGTCTGAAGCCGGATTGCCGTGTACCTAACAGTTGGTGCGTCTCCAAGTGGTTTTGGATTTGGAGGTAGGCCACTCTATCAATAATTTTAAGGAGGAATGGGACCGTAGTAATAGGCCTATAGTTAGTGGGGATAGCTGGGTCAAGTGTCTGTTTTTTGAGGAGGGGGAGAACCCAGGATCCTTTAAGGTTGGTAGGTACAGTGCTCGTGTTAAAGGAGGCATTGATAAGTTTCGAGATGAAGGGTGCTAGATCTCTGGCTGCATCCTTAATGATTTGCGCAGGGCAATTGTCGCCTTGGCAATTTGACGGTTTAAGGGACAGAATGACCTTTTCCGTTTCCAGTATAGAGATGTTGGTGAACCTGAAGGGTTTAACATTGTTTTGGGGGGGTGTGCTAGGTAACTCCTTCAATGGGGTAGTGTGGGTACCGTGCGGGTGCAAGGAGGCTTTTTTCTCAGCAATTTTAGATTGAAGGGTTATGATTTTATTTGCAAGGGCATTTTGGATGCTGGTGCACCAGGATTTGTCCTTGGGGATATTGTCTATGGGGGCAATAGGGTTTTCTAATTCACGAAGAATAGTGAAGAGTTCTTTGGAGTTGCATCCCCCCCCTTGGGACACATCTGCTCCAGTAGTTACCCAGTGGCGTCCCACCTTGGCAATTCCCTCCTGGGTTCTCATGACCACTTGCTCATCCGTACAGCCCCTTCTATTTATGCACTTCTTTCACTGCATAATGCATAAGAGCATTGTGTACAATTTGTGGGGATAAGTAAGGGAAAAGTAGATGAACAAGATTTGTAAAAGATTGTTACATGGCAGTTGGTGTGTGGAAGCTTAATATGGTCATAGGGTTTTCTCTTTGCCTTCTGCAGGCCGCCATGAAAAGGGAAGAGGGGCACATTGTTCCCAGTAGCATAACACAAAATGCTAATGGAAATGAAAATCTTATTGAGTCTATGTACTTTACTGAGAAATGTAAAGTGGATGGAGTCTACAAGATTCTTTTTTTAGTTCTAATTTTTCAACTGTGAAAGTTGTTTCTTAAGGGAACTTTTTTAGTTTTTTCATTTTTGTTTGCAGGAGAGTTTAGAAAGTAAGGTGGGGTAAGGAAAGGAGGGAAGATGTGGAAAGCACTAATATGGAGGGGCAGGTGGACACGGGAAAGATGTTGCACGTGTGTTATATCTAAAATAGGGAGCAGTGTTTCTCATGCTCCTTGATTACAGCTTCAAAAGCACTTTAAAAGTGGTCCCCCCTGCAGAGTGGTGTGTCGCAGTATATACAGAGGATTGTTGTCCCACAGAAGTAGGCTTTGTGGTTACAGTATTCGTTGTGGAAGATGAGCTGGAGGAAGACAGCCTACTACTTGCTAAGAAAGAAACAACATTTCTGAGAGCATTGCATTGGTTGGATTGGGTGTGATGGCGCATGGATATAGTTCCATAGGAGTACTGTCCAGGTAGTCCACAACTGAGTACAATGCTCAGTGCATTTCACTTTGGCAGCTTTAGCCTTTGGTGCATTCCCAACAGTGGTAAAAAACTGACACACCCATTATTCTCTCTGGGTGCTAGAGGTAGGCACTTCCTCGATCTCATCTTCTTGCTCCTCTTCGTTGTCTTTGGAAGTACTGCACTTTTTTTGTTGTTAGGTCCTCCAGCTGGTGGTGGTGGCTCTTGGGGAGGAGAAATGGCAATAGCTGATGCTATTTTTAATATGAATAGCAGTTTTGCTAATATTCTTACATGCATGTGCTCTGTACTAGATTGTTAATGGATAATGATTAAGAAAAGGTGTAGGAGCTGTGCAAGGGTACATTTTGAGCTTGAAAGTTGCTAGATCAGCAAAAAGTGCAGTTCTGAACTGTCTGCAAAGCATGGACCTTATCACGAAGTGCAGACACATTCACGAACACGTACTCATGCCACACGTGCACAAGATCACGTCAGACTGTCTTGAACGTCTACATTCGCAGACGCTGACTAATGCAAAAAAGAGTGAAAATTGCAAAGAGTGTGTAAAAGTGTTAAAAATGTTGCTAAAAGGTGGGAAATTGAGTTGTAAGGTGAATGCTTTCTGAATTGGACAAAGATATTGGTATATTGGGGTAAGTATGATATTAGTAAGTTGTAGGAAATTAGAATTTACTGGTAAACACCCATGAAATTCACTGAAAAAACTTTGTTAAAGGAACATTATGGTTAAGTTGCACTGATAAAAGACTTAGGGCCTCATTACGACCCAGGCGGTAATCTTCCGTCATTACCGCCATGGCGTAATGAGCATTTACGCCGTGGGCCGATGGCGTAAAGAGCGCCACATTACGACCCATCGCGCACGAGCATTACGCCATGGCGGTAATGCAATTAACGCCATGGCGGAAAAGGCCCCTACCGGCATCGTAAAGCGAGCAAGGTGCACTTCCGCCACCGTAAGTAGCGGCCACCGTAATTAGCGGCCACCGTAATTAGCGGCCACCGTAATTAGTGGCCACCGTAATTTGCGGTGGCCGTAAAAAGCAGAACCGGAAATAGCGTCATCGCGCCGGAACGGGAAACAGCACGTCGGCCATCTTTAAAAACACAATCCATTGACATCCTACCGAACAACACCAGATCCAACCCTGACACCTGTCCCAACCAATCACCCACCCATCCAACTACCCAAAAATGCCTAAAGCTGTTAAGTAGGCATGTGACTGCCAGCGCCAGGAAAGATTCAGCCGGGAGGAACTCTGCATGCTTGCGGAGACCCTGCAAGACAACGCAGCTGTCGTTTTCTCCCCGGAAATGACCAGGACAGCGATAGGGAAAAAGAAGGCCATCTGGGCCCTGGTGGCTGAGCGCGTCAGCGCGGTGGGGACTGTACCCCGCACCCCACAGCAGTGCAGGAAGCGCTGGGATGACCTTCGCATACGGGTCAGAGCCGTCATCTCTGCGAACCCCCACTAAAACTCCAACCGTGGGAGGAGATTTGTGCAACCACGATTGGCATGGAAGCCATTGAAGGCGTCGGAGGGATGGAAAGGGGAGCTCCGATATCAGGCGATGAAGGTAGGTGCCTCAAACAAGACATGCCATAGTCACTGCAGTCCATTCATGTGTAGCACAAGCTTGCCCTAGAGTGTAAATGCAACACATTTCCACACTGCCCATAGCCACATGCGAGCACCACCCTGTATACACTGCTGGCACCCGCATACCTGCATCCACATTCCACACTAAAAGGAGACAACCTGCATGTTCCTGCCTGAAATCTGCCTCATCTACTGACCAGAATAATGTCTCTCATTGTCATTCCAAAGTCCGCAGACCCATCAATAACGCCCTCCCTCCTTTGCTCCACCACAGGCACAGATTCACACCCCGAGGACCAGGACTCCCCTGCGACGAAGAGAGCCAAGAAGGCCAATAATACCGTCCCCGCACCCTCAACCTCAGCTGCAGTGAGGCAGACCGCACAACAAGCAGGACCCACTGCAAGCATACCGGACGTCCCACCGGCAAGCACCCCTGTAGTCATTAGGCCAGCAGCAGCTGCTCCACCTCTACCAACATTGCCTGCCACAGAAGGCACCGGGTCAGCGGCCAGCAGCAACATGGGTGAGACAGCTGCAATAGCTGCATGTTCAGACTCAGACATTGAGGAGCACGAAGTCAGAAGCCCCACTGACCTACTACATTCCCCCTGTTTGTCAGACGCCAGCCCCCATGAGGATCACACCCAGGGGCACACAGAGGTAGAGGAGTGGCCTTCTACCCCATGCCCAGTCCTCAGTCCACAGGAGGGGAGCAGCCCCTCCATCACACCACCAGCACTGGCCATGGGCCAGCAGGGGCAGCAGTCCCTCGAGGACATCACAGAACGGCAGCAACAACTATCCACGATGCTGGCTGAGCATGCCACGGAATGTGTGGGGGCTAGGGTAACCATTGAACAGGCCACGGAGACCCTAAGGGCCGAAGTAGTGTAGAGCACTGCCACCCTGAGGGATGCCATGCAGGCCATGTCCAGGGACATCTGTGGTGAACTTGCCGGCTTGCGTCGTGCGCTCACTGAGCTCACCCACACCCTACAGGACGTGCATGCACGGGGGCAGGCAGGGACATCCTCCACTGCCAGTTCTGCACAGAGCAGCCCCGTCCGACGTTCCGGGGGACGGGAGAGGGGGCTTGTAACAGCCTGTGGCCACTGTCACAGGCATCTGTTGACACCTACATGGGGTGTGTTGGGGTGTGCAGGGGGGAGGGGGTGTGTTGGGGTGTGCAGGGGGGAGGGAGGAGGGGGTGTGTTGGGGTGTGCAGGGGGAGGGGTGAGGGGGTGTGTCACGACGTTTCATAGTTTAAATACACTTTTTTCTTTCCCAAAATGAAATGTGTGGACATTTTCATTGCGTATGTGTGCTTTATTGGTGTACAATCCACAGTGTGCATGTCCCAGAGAAACACAGTGCCCCAAGTGCAGTCTCCATGTGATTCACACCAGCCGTGTGTGCTAGAAGCAGTGGTCGATGATACTTTGGCGCATTGCACGCCCCTCCTGTGCGTCGCCTCCTCCATGGGGTGCCTCCCCATCTGCACCCTCCTCATCCTCATCGTCAGGTGGTTGCAGTTCTGCGTCAGGGGGCAGGGGCACATTCCGTCTGATGCACATATCGTGTAGCATGACACATGCCATGACGATCTTTGCCACCTTCTCATGGTGGTACAGGAGTGCCCCACCAGACCTGCTGAGGCTTCGGAACCGTGCCTTCAATAGGCTGAATGTCTACTCTATGACCACACGAGTACGTGTATGTGCACGGTTGAAGTCCTCCTCGTGCTGGTTCTGCGGGTTCCGGACTGGTGTAAGGAGCCACCTCTTCAGGGGATAGCCTGCATCACCTGTATGTAGGCGAGAATGTATGTGTCAGTCATGTCGTCTGATCAAGAACATGATGTGCCACCATGGCTTGCATCCAACTGTTACTTTGGCTGACTTCTACATGCACTAATTGATTCACACAATGCAACCAGTATATGCTCATGGCTCCCATGGCCTGTTTTGCATGCCATCTCCCAATGTATGCAGAGGGGTTGAGTGCATTGTGAGTGCCCATCCTCTGTCTCCGTTCTCTGTGTTACTCACAGCCAGGTGGAGTATGCATCACCCCCCCCCCCTATCAGCCAGGTGGAGTATGCATCATTCCCCCCCCTTTCAGCCAGGTGGAGTATGCATCATCCCCCCCCTTTCAGCCAGGTGGAGTATGCATCGGTACGTCATTCACCTGCCCACTTCCATGACATTGGACTCACTGAGTAGCCAGGATCTTGGGCCTGCATGTCGCTCCATGTAGCGTGGTATTGTGGAGTTCCTCAGGACCATAGAATCATGGGTTGATCCGGGGGAATCGGGCACAACAATGTGTGATGATCTTGTTGGAGTCACAGACCATTTGCACGTTGATTGAGTGGAACTGTTTCCGGTTGCGGTACGGTACCTCCATGGCACGTGGAACCACCAATTCCACATGGGTGCAGTCGATGGCACCAATGCAACCGGGTATGCAGGCTAGTGCATGGAAACCCACTTTGGTGTTTGCAATGTCCTGGGCAGTCCGTGGTAATGAGATGTGGTCGTCTGTGTGCTTGAGGAGGGCATCGAGCACTTGGATGAGTGTTCGTGAGAATAATGGTTGTGAAATGCCATGCAAGTGCCCCACTGTGTGCTGGTAGGTGCCTGTGGCCAGGAAGTGGAGTACAGACACTACCTTCAGTAGGGGGGGATGGCGGTTGGAGTTTCTATCATGCTGACGTTGTCGTTGTGTATCATGTCTACGATGGCGGTGATGGTGTCCCGGTCCAAACGGTACAGGGTGTGGATCTGCTCAGTAGTGAGGTTGAATGGATTGGCTCTGATGCGTGGGATTGGGGGCTGCCTGCGTGGTGGCACTGGCTGTGCTGGTGGGGCTTGCTGGGCCTGCCTTGCCCTCCTCCTCCTGCGTCTCCCCTGTGCTGCCTGTTGTTGTTGTTGCTGTTGTAGCACATGCATTGCTATCAGGTCCTCCAGCCCCAACATTGCTAGTCATATTGGTATCATTGTGGAGTGTGACTGGGTGTGGGAAGGGGTGGGGTGTGCTCTTTTTGTACTTCCTGAGTCTGCATTGCCTTCACCTGTGCTGTTTCTGTGCACCTGTGGCAGCTGCATTCACTTTACATGGCCCTTTACGGTTGGTTCGCGATGGCGTAATTAGCACCATGGCGGTAAGGTACTTAACGGGCTGGGTGATGGCGTTAGGTGCATGTCCGCTTGGGTCGGCATTTGCGTAGCTTTCCGCCATGGCGCTAAGTACGGTGTGGCCGGTCGCGTGCGCGCACCCTTAGCGCAGTTAGCGGCAGCGTTAACTACGATGCCGCTAATGACATCGTAGTTAACGGTCACGGGTCATGATCGGACCTGGCGGAAAACGATGGCGGTAACCATTTACCGCCATCGTTTTTCACTTAGCGCCAGGGTCGTAATGAGGCCCTATGAAATTCACTAAAAAAACTTTTTTAAAGGGACATAATGGTTAAATTACACTAATAAAAACCTATGAAATTCAATGAAAAAAAAGGTTTTTTATATGGTTACAAGTAAAACCAAAAAAACACAGAATTATGGTAAGCTAAACAACTATAACCCACACCACCACTGTGCACTGCAAAGACAAACACCCAGGGCATCAAAGATGACATCACAAATTGTCTTTGAACTCAGCCTTGCAAAGTATCCTTGCTCCTGGGAATATAAGGGAGTATAGGCACACTCTTATCACAGTTCTGGTCTGCACACCCAACTCCTATGTCCATCCTTGGCTCACGTTGACTGGAGACCACATTTCAGCCTGTTTTGCAGAATTTAATTGTCTTCAATGAATAAACTTGGCATTCATGATGTTCTTTCTTTGCACCTTGACACAAGATGATTCAGCGTCTCATGGTCCCTGTTCTTTACAGATAACCAGTTCTTGGCTACTTCATACTTTGACACCAGGTCAGACAGTTCTTCTAGGCCTTTCCATGCTATTCTTGTTTATGCGACACAGCTCTCCGTTCCTTCTTTCTGAGCTTACTAAATATGTGACACCGATGTCCTGAATTCTATATAATGGTGGCTCTGCCTGCAGTCTATCCACTACGTATAGCTAGCCTTTAATATTACTTAGTCTACTTGCGTTGCTGAATCTGTACAGTTATAAAATGTCTTGCATTTTCTACAGTGCTCTTCACACGGGCAATCTTCATTCAGCATTTGAAAGTTAAATCGATCCTTTTTTTCATCATCAGATTCCATAAAGTCTATACATCCACATCTTCAGCCACTCTTCTAAGTGTGTCACCCTTGCTTCTTGTGATATCACCACTTCTCTTTCTCTCATCTTCATATTCATTTTTTGGGGATCTCCTCCAAGAGATTGTCATCTCTACGGGGATACATAATATAGGGTTTTCTCAAGGGATACCTTTTCTCAAAGGCACTCTGTGGAATAGGCACCATCACTGGTGTCGTGCATGCTGCAATCTATGAAATCTAGCATATAGGAAGGATAGGGGCGGGACTTAATGCAGAGGCATTCAGCTGCTCCTCTACACTCCTCCCCCTGGTTGATTCATTGACCACTCCTTCGTCAGTCTTCACATCTTGGTATCCTCTTCTTTGGAGTCCAGATCTTCATCACTCCTTTCAGGGACCCTTCTGATTTTACATGTTCATCAAAACTCCAGGTCATGTAGCTGCGCTGTCCATTCAGGTTATAATAGATTCATCGTCCCACATACTTCTTGTGGTTTCTTGGATGCAGGCACTTTGTTCCTTCAGGTACTGATATGATGGCCTCTATATTTGTTCTGATCTCTTCATCTATCAACTCTGTGGGAGTAATTCATAGAAATTTGCGCACAAGTGGCACACATGGCTGGCGCACAGTGTGCGCGTGCAAATCTCTGCTCCAGCCGCGTGCTCTAAAATCCATTTCCGCGCACAGCGTATTCATGGATTTTAGCTACCAAAACCAGCCGTGGCACACAGTGGCGCAGCGACCCTGCAGCAGTGCCAGTTACGCCCCCAAGAAGGCCCTACGCACAGGGAAAAGCCATCAAAATCTCCAATCCAGCGCAAAGGGCTGCGCTAACCCTGTACCAGCACGGCAAGTGGGGAACGTGTATTACTGGGGATCACGGGAAGTTTCACACGCGAAAGGGCCTGTGTGAGTTGGGTACGTGTATTTCGGGGGTGCGTGGGAAGTTTCACACGCGATTGGCCCTGTGCGAGTGTGGTATGTGTATAACTGGGATTCGCGGGAAGTCTCAATCGCGATTGAAGCCAGATATGTGTATTCCTGGGGTGCACGGGAAGTTTCACACGTGATTTTGCTGTCAGAGCGGGGTACGTGAATTTCGGGGGTGCGTAGGGAGTCCTACACGTGAATTGGCAGTGTGGGTCCTCCCAGGTGTTCCCTCTACACCCTCCACGGCCCCTGCAGGCAGCCCACACCACAGGGGACAACCCTGCACCCCTGCTCATGTCCCATAGGCAGCCTATCCACCATGGGCATGCCCCCCAGCCAAGCCACATGTCACCTTGCACTACTGATCACCAACTCATGTCCCCTTGCACTCCCACCCCCCAGCACTGAGGGGCACCTGCCAGCAGGCCCCCACTCATGTCCCCTTGCACCTCCACCCCCAGCACTGAGGGGCACCTGCCAGCAGGCCCCCACTTAAGTCCCCCTGCACCCCGACCCCCAGCACAGAGGGGCACCTGCCAGCAGGCCCCCACTCATGTCCCCCTGCACCCCCAACCCCCAGCAATGAAATGCCGATCTCATGACACAAACCAAAAGTCAACTATGTACATCAACACATGTCCGTCACACACATACACTGGTTGGCCTTGCTTGTGTAAACCCACATTTTCACATGCATCAACCCAATGAGTGAATCCCACACATGGAACAAAAAAATTAAAATGTATTATGTACATAAAATCAAAAATGAAATGAAAGCATACCAAAATATGAAACATGAAATGAAAAGCATGTGAAAAAGATGATTGAATGAAAATGATAACCAATCATAAAAAATGTAAAAGAAAAATAGTCCAAAGTCACCCTGCAACAACGCAAATCCAAAGGAAATGTAAAAAAAATCTCCATTGCTTCATGTTCATAATAAAAAAAAGAGAACTCAATCCATAGTCCAACTATTTACAATCCATTGTCCGGAAAAAATAAATCCATTGCTCCACGTCCATAATGCAAAAAAAAACAAAAATGAATACATGATGAAACTATATACAATCCATTGTCCAAGGATGTAAAGGGTCCATGATCCCAACCAAACAAATGAAACCTACCTAACTAACTACCTAAAAATATAACTATATACAAATTTGTGTGGCATTGTCCATTGACCACAAATAAAAGGAAAACGAAAAGGAAACCTAACTCTAAAAACTATTTACAAGGGCAGCGGGCTAGTCCGACGGCTCACTTTTGGATGTCCCGGGCCAGGGCATCATCGAACTCCTGCTCAATGTCCTTGAGGCGGTCCTCTTCCATGGCCCCGAGGGTTCGCCGGGACGATGACATGTTCTCCTCCAACTCCCTGCGAATTGCCTCGAGGCACTCGGCCCGCCTCAGGGCCCTCCACATGGAGTTCTCCGCCCTGACCATCGTTAGCCGTGCCTCTTCTGCCCGCTGCCGCTCCGCATCTATAGCATGGCCTAACCGCTGCCACATGGAAGACACTTCCAGTTCTGGGTCCTCCTGCCCTCTGGCCGATTCCTGCCCCTCCGATGTCAAAGGCCTGAGCCATGATGGCTCCCACCTTGTTTCTCCTGCTGCTGTGCCTCTATCTGTGCCCTGGCTCTTGCTGCCTGCACATCCTCCTCCGGCTGGGGTGCAGTTGTTGAGGTGGCCACCTCTGCTGGACGTCCGACTCCCGACTGTGGCAGGGATGTGTCCTCCACCAGCCTGGCCGCAGGGTCAGAGGCAGCTCCACAGGGTACCCAGGTGATACATGGGTGGGAAGATGGCATGGAGGACGTCTGGCGTGTAGGGGGTTCAGGTGAGGAGGGGGTCGCAAGGAGGTCCAGCACACGGAGGAATCCAGCACTGGTGACCCATCCCAGCAGGTCAACGCGGTCAAAGAGGCACCCCAGATGACGTGCAGTCTCTTCACGAAAAAACTGCATGTCACCTCGCATGCCCCATTGACGCAACGCTATCCCGGCCAGGACAGGCTCAACACGGTCCTGGATAGCCATGTCCGAAGGGAGAGGAAGGCCAGTTGTTGTGCGCTCATCCCCTCCCTGAAAACGGGTCTGGACGTAGGCATCCCTGCTGGTGCCAAATGATGCAGTGACGGGATCAGGGACAGGATTGCACACCGGTACCTCCTTGGCGGCCTGTGCTGCCTCCTATCCCAGGTCCTGCACTAGCACCAGTGGAATCCCCACCTCCAGACCCCGTGTGTGTCCCTTCCACGGCCTCCTCCTCCACCAAACCCCCCACCAACCTGGATGACTCCATGCTATCTTACTCCATCGGACCCTGTGGGGTCCGCTGCCCCTTCTGCTGCTGAAGAGTCCACCTCCAACCTCCACCTCTTGGACCTACCCTCGGCAACTGCGGCCTAGGACGCAGCACCGGACTCCTCACTCCCCGACGAGATGACAATCTGGGAGGGGAGCCGGGCCATGCATCTCCGGCTGGCGGGACGATCCCTGCCGCTGTGCTCCACAGCATCCTCTTGGCCCTCTTCTTCAGTTGACGCTGCAGACAGGGAGAGATAAAACACAGGCATCAGGGCACTGTACAATGGACTGATACACATGACAGTTGCACATGAGTGGCAATGTTTAACTTCAGACACGGCATCACACTCCATGAGACACATGTCATTTTAACTCACACACATGAACATTTCAACAGCAATATTGCACCAGGCAGCACCATCCATACACACACAACAGCATGAACAGCCAAAGGTGAGCCTGACATCACATGAAACACAAGGAGTGCACTAGACATGCACACACGCCACCACACTTACATGCATGTCTACATCTCTTCCAACTGTTGCAGTGATGAGATCGCCAAACATGTCACATCTGCCATTCATCCTTCTACATATCAATGTCACGTGCATCCATGTTTCATCACAGTTACACACTTGTCAGATACACATACATGCACATGTACACAGTGCAGATACATGCATTATGAACCACCATCCATGCCACAACCATGCCAATGTGCATACACAGAAATTCAAACATATGTGCTCCCACACCTGCATTTGCCCAGCATGCTTACCAACACATACACCATCAATGTGTCTCACAACTGAGAGGACTCACATGTGGCAGCCTCACGCACATGTTCATACACATCCCTACATGGTCCTACATAAATAGATGTGCCACCTGCACACTACTGGCACACCACGACACGCACAGCGTACTATCAACATGCATGTACACTTACCGCTCGACTCCAGACGTGTCTGCCTCTCAAGGATCTGGACATAGAGCGCTGGGCATATGCGTTCCAGGACCCTCATTTCATGGTTCGTCAGCTGGCCCCGACACCCCTTGGCATCCGCTGCCTTAGCGAGGTGCCGGGCCTTGTTGAGGGTCCTGGACCTGAAGTCCTCCCAGCGCTTCTTGACATGATTTAAGTCGCAGACTGCCACCCCCTCCGCGTTGATGGCAGTCACAATGTCCATCCAGATCCTGGTCCGTCCTTCATTGCCAGCGCACGAACTTCCAAAGAGGGCATCAGACTGCCCCAGGACTTGCTCCACCAGGACACCAACTTTGGTGGCAGTGAAGCTGGTGGCCCTCTGCCTCTCTGGCTGGGGGTTGCCAGTGCTGCCAGATGGTGTTGTGCTGGACATGGCAACCCCAGAGGCAGTAGTGGGTGGGCAACTGGGTCCTGGGACTGGGCTTTGGAGCAATGGAATCTCAGTTGGGAGTCTTTGGTTCCAGCAGGGGTGGTCACAGCAACTACACCCCTGGCTGATGTGCATGCAGCAAATGGCAGGGCACGTGAGCAGCAGGCAGTCAGGCAGCAGCAGATGGCAGGTGGGAGCGTTGTCGGGGCTCTGGGGGGCAGGAAAATGGCCTTCAGGGCAGGAGCATGGTCTTCCGTGTGTGTCCGCATGGCCAGCTTGATACGGAGTGATTTGGCACGTGAAAAAATTACACATCAGTGTGTAATTCGAGGAAAAGCCCTTAGCGCGTAAGCGCATTAGCACACGTATGCGATTTCATTGGACCAAAGGCCCCTAGCGCGTAAGCCCGTCTGTGATGTATCACGCATGGGTGTTGCCCTTTCGCGTGTAAAACTTCCCGCGAACCCCAGGAATACACGTACCCCACTCGCACAGGGCCCTTTCTCGTGTAAAACTTCACGCGAACCCCAGGAATACACATACCCCACTCGCACAGGGCCCTTTCGCATGTAAAACTTCCCGCGAACCCCAGGAATACACGTACCCCACTTGCACAGGGCGCTTTCGCGTGTAAAACTTCACGCGAACCCCAGGAATATACGTACCCCACACGCACAGGGCCCTTTCACATGTGAAACTTCCCGCAAACCCCAGTAATACACGTACCCCACTCACACAGGGCCTTTTCACATGTAAAACTTCCCGCGCACCCCAGTAAAACATGTACCCCACTTGCACAGGGCCAATTGCGTGTGAAACTACCCGCGAACCCCAGTAATACACATACTCCACTCAGTATATACATGCTTTTTATTTGTGCACACTTTTGTAATGCGCAGGGACGCTACCGCCTGCCTTCGTGTGGCGGACATGTTTAGGCCTGTGCGTGTCTTTGCCTGTGCGCAGGTTTGCCCTATTCGATTCCATGAAGACGTGTGGTTCGCGTGCGTGTGGGCGTTCCTTGTACTTCCCAGCAGTACTTCCCCCGTTACGCCTTCTTTTTCACGCGTTATCCCCCATTCCGTGTGTTACGCCCCCTGTTCTGCCTACTTTTGTTGTGTGCCCTGTGCTATGTGCGCTTTCGCTGTGCGCTTAGCGCATGCTGTTTGGAGACGTGTGTGCCAGCGTGCGCCATGCACGGATTTGGCGCACAACCAGTGGGAAAGTAGCGCAGCTCCTTTCTTGAATCGCACGTGTGCGCATGCGTTTGCTTTCTCACGCTTGCGTCTCCTTGCGCCTGCTTGCGCTGGGATTTTCAGCGCACGTTTGTTCCATGAATCGGCCCCTGTGGGTCTAAACCCTGATTCGACAATGATCATGATCTTCATTCCCACTGCCTTCTTTGCTGTCTTCTTACACTGTGTGATTATTATCCTGATTACACAGAATCCAAACATCACCATCACCAGTACTTCGCCAAGAAGCTTCAAGATAATCACCATCCATTGTGGAACCCATGAAAAGATAGACGCAAACCAGCTATCATCCGCAATATCTTCAGTCTCATATTCCATCTGATTGTGCTGTTTCTCGTCATCATGAGAAGGTATGAACATGCAACATGAAGCCCCGATTTTGGCACCAACTCCTACACCCATTGCTGTGATCATATCAAGGACATATCTGTTCTAGAGGATCATCAATCTTATGGCCTTCAACTCCTCCCTGATAGCCTTGAATCCTAGTGTTGACTGTCTGCAGGAACTCCCAGTGAGTGATTTGCAACCACTTCGCATTGGCCATCATCTGGATCCCAGGCTTAAAGATAGTCACAAAGTTTGAAGCAGTCTTGCTGAACAGTCTGTGCTCGTATGGAATAGCATCAAAGGGGTATATTTATTTAGCTGAGAAATAGTTCTCCCTCTTTATTCAATTGAGGAATACAAGTGATCTTCTCCTCAAATAAGCATCTGCTTTTGGAAATTCACCAATGCTCAGGTCACTCCGAGGAATCACTAATGCTGGACCATGAATAAGCACTATGGAGCACATTCCTCCCCAATCTTTGGGCAGCTTCATGTAGGCTCTGGATCCACAAGCCCAATAATGATCAATCAAGACGACTGTCCCTTCCTTCATGCCTGGTACATCAAACATTCAGCTACACTGATGATTTTCTCCAACCTTCATTGTACCGTTATCTCTGAAACACAAGGATGCACTCTTTAAAGATTGTATCTGTAATGGTCTTCCTTTGTCAGACCTTCCAGGATTTTGCGGCATGAAATGGCAAATTTTGCGGCATGAAATGGCAAATTTTGCGGCACAAACCTTTATTTATTGCGGCATTTTTGCGGGACATTTTGTATTAACTGGAGGGTGTAAGATTGCCACATTGCAGGAAATAGGTAGAGTGCAAGGCTAGAAGAGAGCCAGGGTATCATTATTATGTGTCTTTTGTATTAATTTAATAGGAAGAGTCCCAGATGTCTCTGGCTTGGCAGAACAGTGTTTGATTTGGCTACATTTCTGGTTTAATGTTCATGCCTATTTAATAGTATTAACTAAATTGATCATTATCAATTGTAATGCTGAAAATATTCCCCTTCTATGTTCTCCAATCCCCCAAACACCCACAAACATCTCACCAACTCTCCATCATAACTTACATTCCTTAACCTCTCACTCTGTCATACAAATACTCACGTGCTATGTCACACTGTCAAGTCACAATCTGCACTGCCCAGCCCCTGCCACACTCCAAATCATACTCCCAACTCACACCTTACACTCTACAATTCCTCCCTCAATATACAGTCCTTCATTCTTTTGTGCTGCTTCTGCATCTTGCATCTTTTCTCCCATTCTATCACATTCTTCCCTCATCCTTTTTCCCAATCTGCAGCTCACTGCCTCTTTCTGGCCAACCGCTTCCTCTACTTTCTGTACCTCTGCTCGCTCTCAGATTTCTGGCCCACCGCATCACTGCTTCCTCTGCTCTCTTGTGCAGCACTTCCTCCTCTGACCCACTGCTCTTCCTCTGCTTTCTTGCCCATCACTTCACATCTCACCCATCACTCTCCCTCTCTCTCATAGTGTAACCATTTTTATTATTTTTTTTTAAATGTAGATTTTGTCCCAGTTCCTCAAATGAGGGGGCATTTAAAAAAAGAACGGAGGATATGCTATTTTTAGACAACCCATTTTTGGAAATGAGCAGGTCACCTTATTCTCAAAGGTGACCGGCGCATTTCCACAGGCTTGAGCTGTAGCGCAAATTGTGCGCTGGCAGCTGCCTTGAATGGTGTTCTGGGTTGTTTGACCGAAGTGTAATTATTTGCGGCGGAATTGACCGTAGTCAATTTTGCTGCAAATTGATTTGCACTTCAGCCAAACAACCCAAAATGTACCTTTCACCACCACCCGACCCCCTCCCCTACTTAACCGCTTGGTCGCTGCAGCTTCCCCTGCAACCCTGCGGTGCCAGATCCGTCCCTCTAACGCGGGTCGGATCCGTCCCTCTAACGCGGGTCGGATCCGACTCTGCAGGGTCCTTTTTTCGTTATTTTCCTTTTTTTTCTGTCCCCGCCTCCAATTTTGAGGAAAAAGGGGAAAACACTTCTGCAACCACCCTAGACCAAAAATACTAAACAAGGGGAGCGGGTGACATCCCCGCAACACATGTTCAGTATTTATAAAAATCGATCGAATAGTACTGCACGTAATTGGTCAAATTGTAACATTCGATAGATTTTTGTCATCAAAATGGGGAGTACTTTGAATAGAATCGCTCTCCCGACAGTGTTCTGCAAGCTCCCAGCGCCTTTCACAGGGACAGGCACTCTAGGTGCCTGCCGCTGTAAAATGTGACCCAAAAAATGCATTTTTATCCTGTTTGAGGAACAGAAATGCAAGCGACTCAGCAGCGGTTCATACCTTAAAAGAAATGCATGACAGGGTCAGGAAAGACCCTGTCATGCAGTGGCAGCCCCACATCCCGTGCGCGTAGGGTTGCCTACAATTTCTGCACATTTAAAAGTGCATCTTGCTTGGAAATGAGGGATGTGCTTTTAAATTGACAGAAACGCCACTTTATTTGATCAAGGAGGTGAAAAAGGCCATCTGAATGGGCGCGCATATAAAATGTGCCCATTCATGTGTCCCTTGTGGATTGGGCTGCAATTTTTGGGGCGCAAGTGATTTCATTTCTTGTGTAAATAAAAACAAAAAAAAAAAGTTGAGCACCTGGCACCCTGAGGATTCTTTTTTTCAAAACAGTAATTTTTGCAGATTACTTAAAAAAAAAAAAAAAAAAAAATTTTTTTTTTTTTTTAAAAGATGCTGTTTTTGCACAAAACGGCCATTTTTGCGGCATTTTGCGCAAAACGGCCGTTTTCGCAGCATTTTGCGGGATCGCAAAATCGCAATAAGCTGGAGGGTCTGCTTTGTCGCTGACCCCTGTAAACAATTTTGCGATCTTCGACCAGTGATCCTTGCTTTCATTTTCTGCAGTATCTATAACTGGCTCAAAATATCCAGTTAATGGTGCTGCTTTACACATAATCAGGCCATCAGTTCATCCTTCTGGAGTCAGCCCTGTTCCTTTATTTTGCTGTTTACCTCTTTCTCATATCTCTGTATTTCTTCTTTATTTGTGCCTTGACAGTTTAGTATCTTATTTCTTCCATCCTGATTCCTGTTCCATTTGTTCCAGGCTGTTCGTATCCGATTATCTGATGCCTTGTTTCTGACTTCTCTCTTGTCATTAAGTCTTGCACATAGTTATCTGTCTCTTTAGTTATCCATACATTGGATGCTGTTATGCCTTGACACTGTCCTCTTGTCTGGCAGAGTGTGAGATGCATCAGGCAATCAACTATTTGCACTGGTACTTCTTTAGCTATGAATATCTTGCAGCTTCCTCTATCATATGGCATCAGGGAACACACAATGCTGTTCTCCTTAGATGTTATCTCTCCTACCCTTCTCATGTGATGATACCACATGTTATTACCCGCGTGTACTGAATCGACGAGGTATGTGTTGATCCCATCATTGTCTTCTTAAGCTCTTCCCCTGTATCTCCCTCTCAAAATGTTAGCAGTCCATGGAAACAATTCTAAAGCAGCCTTATGATGAGAAGACAACACAAGGGACCTCGGCTCATCTGTAATGGACAAATCTACAAGAATTCCTGTAATGGGGAGGACTTCTGCCTTATTTGGATCAAAAGTATAACAAAGGTGAATCATGAGAAACAAAAAGACACAAATCATAACTGTGCATATGTATATCGCGAACCAACATATTAATAGCCACCACTTGTGCCACTTTGGAGTTTCTTGAGTTTTCATATTCTGTGAAATCACACCAGCTTCAAAATTCCTCATTTTTACTGCAATTTAAGTTTAAGGAAGGAAAAACACTTTACTCCGGCAACTGTAATAGATTGGGTAACTGTAGTTATTCATCTACTATTGCTACAAGCAGCCTTCTGATTATAGGGCAATTTTTAGGATCCTGTATAAAAGTGTGGATGTCCACATCTATTCTGACAAGAGCAGGATAAACTCAAAGGATAAGCACAAAAACAGCAAGTATTAGTCTGTGAGCATCCCCTTCTGACAAGACCATAGAGTTAGCAAATAAATATTCAGTAAGAAACAAATCAGGGTACTGCTCATGTTTCCAATTCTTAAACAAGTTTTGTCATTTAAGCATAATCGTGATGCATCAGCATGTCTCTAAAGTTCATTTTCAAAGATTCCTGTGGCTCAAGCTAAGAGTTGCACGCCTGATATAATATCTATAAGGAGTGTCCAGGGGGAGCCACAGTCCAAATGCATTTATTAATCAGCAACTTTATTATCATTTTTCTTTGTCATCGACTGAGTCTGCACATGCTGCCATTCTTCTTCTTGTCTTCCTCCTGAATCAATGTCTGCGGGTACTGCGGTCTTGATGGTGTATAGCTTAACATTGTTTAGGTTTATCCACGCTCATCTACCTTGGACTTTTACTGCTGAGGGAGTAACATTTTCAACAAGGAAAGGTCTGTCAAATCTTGGCTCGTGCCACGTCCTAGTGAAGTTTTTCATTTGCATGGTGTAGCCGACAAAGAGTTTAGGTGCTGATAAAAGTTAATTTGATCCTGTTGCTGAATTGTTTTCATTTGTTTTCTGGGACCAACCCCCCTGGCGCTCGAGTTGATCTGAAATGAGAGAGATACTAGCATTCATACATGTCAAATAATCACATAACTCATTTCCTAACATTTTTGCTGTACTAAGGGCATCCCTTCTACTCCTCGATGGAGGAGTTTAAGGTGTTCTCATTCGTGTCCTGTCCCTAGTTCATGGGGCGTGAGGTGATGGTCCAAACCAGGCTGGTTCCCTAGGGCATATAAAGCTAAGGGCTGGCAATACAGCTATCCCTTTTTCATTGTAAGCTTGAGCTTGGCAATCCTTTCTTTAAGGAATCCATTGAGTCTCTCACATATCCTGTTCACTTGCAGGTGAGAAGCAGAAGAAAACTTGTGCTTAATGCTCAACAATAGTCCTATCTGTTCAAACACTTTAACAAAATGTGGCCCATTTCCAGATCTCAGCACTTCACACACTTCCCATCTTGGAAAGACTTCATGTACTAAAAACTTTGTTGCGTGAGTGGCATCAGGGTGTGTACCTGGACCTGCTTCATTCCACCTCGAGAAGGGACACACCGCCTCTATCAAATACCTGTATCCACTACACACTTGCAGCATATCACCATAGTCAATATGTAAATGATGAAGAGGACCATTTGGTTGAGGAATTACTCATCTAATCATTCTCATTGTAAGCCCAGTGGTAAGCTTTTGACATCGGATGCAGTTTACTACATCATGTGGTGCATTTCCTTGAATCTCCATTAATTGGGTTCTTGGCAAATTATTAAATCCTTCTTTTACTAATGTAATCATGACTACCTTCTCCATAACATCTGGAGTATAAACACTTGAAATATCTAGTGAATATGCAACCCTTTTGCCTTCTGCATCTGCTTTTCCACAAGAAATAAAGTCTGTATGCTTAGTATGAGCAGTGCATTTAACTACCGCTATGGCTGCTGGGAGCATGTACGGTTGACGTCACATAGGTAGAGTCACTGTACACCACTTCATGATTTTCGAGCGTGACAATAAGCGCTCTGAATTTTGCTGGTTGTGCCGAAAAGTGAGATGGTAGTCTTGCACTTGCTACAGCCTCAAACTCGCCATTTGCTCTATGTCTCACTACAACTGCGCCAGAAAGCCTTTCTCCACTTACTTGATACATTTTCGAAGAACTATCCCCTCCTGACAATGCATTTTCTTTCACGTGTGATATATCATCATAGAATTCTACATAATGCACACAATCATGTACCTGGTCACTTTCTGTCACTGGCTTACATATAAATGTGGCAGGATTCACTATTTTACATCTAATCGCTGGATTTGAAATGATCACTTCATAAGCAGAAGCTCTCTGCATGTCAATGTACATTTGGGTTTCTCTAAAATGTCAAACAAAACATGTTCCACAAAAAGAGTCATAGAACAACCCATCGCAATGCTTGTAGACATCTCAATTGCGAATGTGGCGGCTGCCAGAGACGGCTTGCAAGGAAAGTGTCCCTTCATAACTGGGTCTAGAATCCCACTGTAATACGCTAGAGGCTTGTACCCCAATTCTTCTGTGTAAGCACTGCTATCATGACTGACCCATTTTTGTGTGAAAATAAAAAAAAAATCCTCAGCATAATTGGGAATTCCTAAAACAGGAGCTGTATGAATTGCTTTCTTCAACTCTTAAAACCCTTCGTCCATTACCTCAGTCCATTCTATTGTGACTTCATCTACCTGTGCTTTCTTTAAAGCTTGCAAAAGGGGTCTTGTATATGAACTATAATCAAACACCCAGGCTCTATTGTAATTTCATAGTCCCAAAAAAAGGTTGCATCGGCTTTACCGTGTGCAGTTTGGTAGTTTTCATAATTGCCTCTGCTCTTTCAGGTGTCACCTACTTTCCTTCATGTGAGATCAACTGGCCTATGCCCAACACTTCTTGACAGTACTGCAATTTTTCCTTGTCCATCTTGTATGCCTTGTCTGCTAAAATAGTCATCAACTGAATCGAGTCCTGTCTGCACTCATCTTCTGTGGTACTACAAAATAAAATGTCATCTATGTACTGTACCACAATGCTCTTCACATCAATATTGCCTAGGTCCATCTATAAGAATCTATTAAAGATAGATGGAGACTCACAGTACCCTTCGGGCAAACAAGTGTGTCTCAGATCAGTCTGGCGGAACGTGAATTAAATCAGGTCTTGTGAGTCCTTGTGCAACGGGATTGAGAATAATGCATGTTTCTAATCAATCACTGCGAAATACAGTGCTTCTACTGGGATACTACATAGTAATGTTTCAGGGTTAGGAACTAAAGGAAACTCTGCACCTACAATCTGGTTAATCAGTCTCATGTCCTGTATGAATCTCCATGATGCTCCCTTTGATTTTTTTCACAAGGTACACCCCGGTGTTGCACAATGATTCTGATGCTACCAGAATACCTTGTTCCATCAGTGCTGAGATAGACTTGAAAATACCCTGATCAGTGTCTCGAGACATGGGGTCCTGTCTTGCTCGAGGTAGAATTGCCCCTGGCTTCAGATTTATCTTTATGTCAGTCAGTCTGTACCCTT
This sequence comes from Ambystoma mexicanum, assembly GCF_040938575.1. Classification (NCBI taxonomy): domain Eukaryota; kingdom Metazoa; phylum Chordata; class Amphibia; order Caudata; family Ambystomatidae; genus Ambystoma; species Ambystoma mexicanum. The sequence goes on from NC_090941.1 coordinate 768,601,493, forward strand.
CCCCAATAGATATCACTGTCCTCCATGGTGTACCCTCATCACCTGTTCCTTCGAGCATTGCCATTTCTCCAAGTACTATGGCTGCTTCTAATTCTAAAGGGATAGTCTGTCCCCCCTCTTTGTCCATAGGTATCGATGGTCTGAACAAAAAATCATCAGGTATTCTCATTGTCCTTCCCACTAAGCCAGGTAGCCATGTCATGACTGATACTGCACTGGTTACCTGGCCACCCATCTGATCTCGGGCCCATGCCCTGCCAGTTGCATGCCTCAACTGCCTCCCTGGCATCCCTTGGACCGTGGACTGTTTTCTGTATACCGACAGTCCCCCCACCAGCACGTATGTGTGCACTCACCCTGCACTTGCCACCAGCTGGCCGTTTTTTTATCTATATTGATATTTTATAATCCCATATACTGCACTTTCCCCTCCCCCCGCACGTTCCTCTCTTCCCTTCTCCCTTGCACGATCTGAATGCCACCTGGCCTAGTAAGATCATTGTCAGTCTTCCCTCTGTTCCCCCTCCCTTGCCTCGTCGTGCCTTGAAACACTTCTGTATAGGCGCGTTATAAATGACATATCATATCTATAGAATGCTCACCAATAAAGGAAAACCTCTGGTTCCATGGGAACACCTCGCAGAGCCACTTGCCCTGTGAACGCCAGTACAAATTTGCCCACATTCATGTAATTTATTCCAGGATGTTACATTTTGTCATCAAATCTCTTCCCAAAATGTTAACCGGGGTCTGCCGAGAAAATACAACAAAGGAACAGACATATCAAACTCTCCCATATAGACTCATAATTCATCAGTAAAAGGAACTTGACTCGTAGTTCCAGAGGACCCTTGAGCATTCAAGGCAATTACCGAAATTGGATATTTTCCCACTCGTATACATGAACGAGTAGCCCCAGTGTCTACTAAAAAAGAAAAAGATGTGCTTCCTATTGTCACGTTAACTCTTGGTTCCTCTTGGGGGTCTGGTGTCACAGATAGCACAGAACACATCAAGTTGCCCTGTGCGCTATCCTATTGTGGATACATGCATACCCCTGTACCTGTGAAGGGATTCCCTCTGACTACAGTGACACATCCTATTCTAGGTGTCAATAATTGTCCCATGTTTGCACATTGCTTTGTTTGCATAGGTGCGTGCTTCGACTGCCCTTGCGATGGATTCATATGCGCTTGCTGTGGTTACTGTGCCTGTTGCACTTCGGCATCTGTGTTTGATACATCGTCTGATCTTGGGCAAAACTTTCTCTGGCTTGTGAGCTATATTTTGGAGAATATGCTGTCCCTCCTCTTGAGAATTGCCCATTCTGTACATTCCCTTGGCTCCCACATTCGAGCGCAATGTGCCCTATCATCCCACAAGTCCAACATACAAGAGGAGCCGTTCTAATTAGTCCCCCTTGGTTAAAGATTCCTTGAAAATTCTGATTCTCATTCTGCACATTCTGAAACCCACCAAGATTGCTTTGAAATCCACTCCTTCCTCTATATCCCATGACTCTACCTTGTGGCACAAACCCATTCATTCCTTGGTCCATCGGACGCTGATTATATGCCTGTGATGTACCCGCTGCTGGCTGTACTCCCAGCCCTTCTCCTTGGCTTCCTCAAGTTTCCTAGCCTCATCTCTCTTCTTATTTTTCTCCTGTAACAGCCAGCAGTGATGCACTATCGTCAACTGTATTTCAGCCCATAGCTTTGCTTCCATTCCTACTTGTTTTTTCATCTGCCTCTGTATTTGCTCAGGCAATCCCTGACATAAAGTGTGGTAAAATAATGCCACTGTTTTTCCCATGGTTCCCTCATTTCAAGAGTCCAAATGCTCTTGAATATCCTGAATGTAAGCAAGAGGGTCTTTATCTTCTTTCATCTTACGTGTTATGATTGTACCCATGTCTGATGTGTTGGGATACTGTACCATGAGAGCTCTCCAAACATCTGCTCTGCAATTATTAAATGGTACTCCATCGTGAACTGTGTTCTGTGCTGTCACACTTGAATAGCCTGCTCTCTCTCATATGTCATCAGCTCTTTCCCCAAGAATGGCTCCTAAGAGAGCCTTAATGTCCCCTATGGCTAACTTATTTCCGCCTGTCATTTGTTCCAATTCATAAATTCATTTTCCTGCACCCAATGTCAAACTCAGGATTTTGCATCTTAAATTATCCTTGCCCATCTGTGGCCATGGAATATACTGTGGTCTTACTCCCTCTTTTTCCGATAAGGGAAATTGCGTAAACCCTAAACCACAATCGGCTCCCATTGTCTGCCTATCCATGGTGAGGACAATGGTTCCTGACCGCCTTTTTCCTGGCGATCTTAACCTACTCACTTATGGCGGTGATTCTCCCTTCTCATTATACGTTTGTCCTCTGCGATGCTCTGGGTATGCTATGGGATATGGCATCCTACCCGTAGATTGCTCTAGATCAGACCATCTTCCTTGTCAGTCTGCAGGCATCCCTCAGGGGCACATGCACCTCCTCCCTCTTCCCCACCAAAGGATTCGTTCTCTTTGACTGATATTTCTAGTCCCCAACTAGTGTGACTCTCGTCCCATTCACCCTTATCTAAAGTCAGTCTGCTTAAGGATAAGGCTCTATGCTCGAGACTAAATGGGTTTTCCTCTTCACTTCGTGGTTGGAAGACTAGGGTTTGATCTCCCTTCCATCGGCTTCCCAATTTGATATGTTCTATTAACTCTTGATAGGCCTTATCGATTCGGTCTCTGATACTTCCTATATCAAAGTTCTCTTCTAAGGCCACTCTAAATTGCCCTGGTGTTTCTCCCTTTACTGGGAGGAACTCTTCTATACTGCCCCATTGTATTGTTGTACTTGGCTCCATTCTCTCCTTTTAAATGCAGTAATTATCAAGCTCCCGCTGTCTTCTCGTAAGTGTTAATTCTTCATCCAATTATCTTTGCTTTTTTGCTTCCCATCTAACTCAATCCTCTTCCTGTCTTATCTCCTCTCTCCTTATCCCTGCTCTCCTTTCTTCATCTTCTCTACATCTCTTTATTCTTTTGTCCGTTAATTTCTGTGCTTCCTCCTCTTCTCTCTTCCTTTCTCTTCTATCCCATTCTTCTATTGCTCTCTGCTTGTTGTCAGATTACCTTTGCTCCCCTGCCCTTTCTTCTTTCCTTTGTTGCTCCTCCTGATAAATCTGTTCTCCCCTTTGTCTGCTCTTTCCTTTATACTTATCTTCCTTTATTCTATTTTCTCGTTCTGTCTCTTTTCTATCCCGTTAATACGAGCATGTTAAAAAAACTACTAGATGGATTTGCGTCACATAAAGAACAAGTTGGGCACAAGATGTTTGTTTGTTTGTTTATTTATATGGTGCTGCAAAAGGTATCTGGGCGCTTTACAGGAATCTTAGTTACAAAAAATAGGATTACACTGTTATAATACATAATAGGAATGTGCATAGAAAAAGTTTCAGGACAGCATACAACATAGAATATATACAAAAAGGTAATATACAGAGGTACCGAAACTGCATTGTTGCTGTTTGCAAGGTCCTAGTTGTGGCCATCTAACAAGGTGGAAGGTCTTTGGAGCTGAGCCAGAGTTTGGTATGTTTCCTGAATTTGTAGAAGGATTGGTCAGCTCTTAAGGTGGTGGGCAGGGAGTTCCAGAGTTGGGCAGCCATGATAGGAAAGCTACTGCCACCTGCTTTTTTCAATTTGAACCTGGGGACTCTTAGGCAACATGAATTAGATGCCCTTGTAGGTTGTTTGGCATTGCTTTTGATAAATGTTTCAGAGAGGCATTGAGGGGCTGAGTTGTTCAGACATTTGTAAGTCAGGGAGACTGTTTTGAGTTCTATTCTATCCTTGATGGAGAGGCAATTATTATCCCGTCTGAACACTGAGATGTGCTGTCTTCTGGAGATGCATAGGGCTGTTCTAAGTGCATTGCAATGCAGAATCTGGAGGTTGTGGACGATGTTGCAAATATTCAATTTATTGGTTTGGTGTAAATGTGTTCAGTAGTCTAAATAAATATTGACAAAGGAGAGGTTGCTCTGCAGTCTAAAACATGTTTTATGGATCCCATGCTTTTCAGAAATGAAAAAAAAGGTTTAGCTCTACTTGATCCAAACTATTTGGCCTTTTCAAATTTGACCTAATTTCTTTGGTCGTTTTTTTGGTCGAAAATGCAGGGCGAGACCCCTTGCACCCCACCCCACTTCCTGCACACTAACCTATTCCCTTTCCTCTTCCCACATATTTTTTTGATTTAATTCAGTCCTATTGAAAAGGTCACATTTTTTTTTCGATCAAGTATGGTAATACCCAGAAAAAAAAACCTCAAACAAAGATATTTCTGCAAAGATCCTACAAGATTGCAAAACAGAAAATTGCTAAAAATTATAGGCACCTGAAGTGTCTGAAAGTGTTAGACTGTTTGACTGGATACTGTGCAGGCACCCTTCCCGCCTGATTCTACTGCCACGGATTTTCTGTTCTTGGACATGGATCTATCGAGAATGATACGAGTGCACAAGCGGAAGGACTGTGTGCCTCCAACCATGCTGCTGCTGTTGTTGGTTCACTTGGAAAAACACCTCCCCGCAGCATCACCAGTCCCTCCCCTTTCCTGGATTCTGATTGGTGGAACTACCTACAACTCCTCCGTGCCCGCACCGGAAGTGTCCGAAAGTGTTAGACTGTTTGACTGGATACTGTGCAGGCACCCTTTGTGTCTGATTCTACTGCAGCGGATTTGCTGTTCTTAGACATTGATCTATCGAGAGTGGGATGAGTGCACAAGAGGAAGGACTGTGTGCCTCCAAAACATGCTGCTGCTGTTGTTGGTTCTCTTGGAAAAGTAATTACCTACATTAATTGTGCTCATACTTGCTAGTACTTGCTAGTACTAGTTACTTACTTGAGCTTTGGGTCTTTTCTCGAGACGTTTACTCATGTTTACCAAGCTAAACACACTCCCTTTCTTCTTCTCACCTTCTCCCTAGACACCTCACCGCAACATCGCCAGTCCCTCGCCTTTGCTGAATTCTGATTGGTGGAACTACCTACAACTCCTCCGGTCACACGCACCGCGCGTGCACCGGAAGTGTCCGAAAGTGCTAGACTGTTTGACTGTTCGATGGTGCGGCGGGTGTCTGGTGGAGCATACAAGACCCTATACACAAGTAAGTAATAATATACCTACTTGTTCATAGTCTGCTTATACGGTGTGGCCCGCTTACTTTCCTTATTTGACAATCATTACTTTAGAGTGCATGACCCTTGAAATTGCTGTAGCTTATTGCCTGAATATGGTTGAGAGTTTACACAGTGGTAAAAGCATCTCTAAATCAAAATCTGATATGGCACTTGACGGATCAGTGCCTATTCAGCTCCATGACTCAACTATGGATGAGTCTGTTCCGATACATTATTTATCTCAGGGAAGGGAACGTGAAATGGACGGTAACACCGTCCTGTATAGCCTCCAATCACTGTCTGTCGAACCTAATGAGGATGCAGGCATACGTTTGGGAACAAAATTGGATGCTCATATGGGCACAGAACACACTGATGATGATCCCATATACATGACTCCATTCAAAGGGAAAGATCCACATAATAAGAAAACTCAATTCTCCTCAACTATAAAGAACATAAAAAATGAAATATCAGATGTGTCTATTATGGCTCCAGCTCTTATTAATGAATGGGAAAAGCGTTATCGCATTTCCCTAGGACCAAGATCACCAGCTGTACTTCATCCTGCTGAAATTGAAAGCATATACTTAGATAATCTCGATGAGGCGACACACGGTGATGCGTCCTTAGGACACGACACTACAGCCATTCCATCACTCGTGGGCCCCTCAACTAGCTCTCCCTTGAACCACACAATGGGGGATCTATCTGGGATAGGGGTGGCTGGGATAGGGGTGGCCAGGAATCAAAACGCCAATATGATTGACGAAGAAGATGATACTCATTCTCTGGATAAAGAAGCTATGAATAATAACTCTGGAACTGACGAAACTAGTGGTCCCAATCCAATGAATAGGGGTGAGGAAAATGCTTCATTTCCGCTAATTACATCCATCTTAAATTTACTAGATAAAGGACATGACCTCACTCACGTGTATTTGAACTCTATAAAGGACAACATGTCAGACTTATCGGGGAAAATTTGCAAAATTGAGGGACTAATGCTGGTTTAGGTGACCTGCCAATCTGAGAAAATGACTTTATTATACTCTCACATTTTAAAAATGACACAAACAGCACCTATAAGGAGGCACGACTCAAGCTCTCAGACTGAGGAAGTGTCATATGCAAAAGCACTTACTCTAGGAGCACATACACAGAACTTATCGGTGAATACATCCTCGCCTGTGCTATTAAAGCAAATTCAAGCAAATTCACAAAAAATAGATGAAGTACTATACCACCTAATGGCACAGTAATACTATATTAGTAATGGTATTGAACGTGGTTCTTATGTGACAAGTTCTACTTCCATAACTCCTGTAGATCTTGAGGACAATCCAAATAGCTCTACACCACTTGTGAATTTGATGGCGAACGCTGACTCCTCATCTGTTGCGCTCGAGAGTGGCAATTTGTCAGCCGGAAAAGACGGTGGTTAGATAAAATTGCTATTAATGCGGAAATGGTAGAAAACCCTAGTGAAGACTCTACCTCAACTTTTCTTTCTCATAAAATGAAATGCGCACAGGCGAAGGCTTTAAAAAAAGTAAACCAAAAAAAGAACAAAAATCCTGCCCAAATTACACAAGAGTCAGGGAAATCCCAAAAAAGAAAAAACAGGGTACACCAAAGTACTACAAACAGTGGTCAAGAGAAAAAGATATTTAGACAACACAGTGAGTCAGCCAACGAGTTAGTGATTGACTTAACCCAACTTAATGACAAGTCAAAAGCATTGCTAAACCTGGCACTGCCTCTCGAGCAGAAATTAAAATGTTCAGGAGGGAAGGCTATGGTAAAGCAGGGTGATGGTCAATTAATTGCAGCTCCTGATGACTCAAATTTCCAGAAGCAAGGGCGTTTATCAACCTATTACCCAGTAGTCAAAAACAAAACAAGTAGAAATGAATGTATAAATGATGGCAAAATAAATATGTGTCCCAAAGGTAATTCTTGTAGTCCCATGATTGATGTGGCTAGTAAGGAACAACCAGATCCCATAGTGAACACATCGGCTAGTAAGCATAGAAACGATGCTAATGTTGAATGTAGGGGATGGCATGACGATAATGAAATTGCAGAAGTAATCACAAAAAATATTCTAGAAAGTGTCTAACATTCTGTAGCTATTCAGGTTAAGATTGACAAAAAACAGAAAAATATAGCCTCAAATTCCATCCATGAGGACATGGAACCTAATAGCCAAGGACAACACTTGCGTAAAAACTCTGAAATAGAAATGGACGAAGTCTCCTCTTCAAGGGACTCACAGTACATTTTGGGATGGCAAAGCGACCCCCAAATGAACGGGCAGCAAAGACTGAATAGATCATTCTTATTTAATGTTCTCAAAGGGAGCCCACAATTGAGAACATTACATTCTGATGACATTGAATGGATCAGGTTATCAAACTATAATAATCTACGTATGATCTGTGCCCGCCAGTCTTTAATTATAACGAGGTTGCTATGGGAACACAGGAAAGATTTAGAACTGCAAGGTTTAGAGTTATCTTTGTTCAGGTCTGTAGAAGAAGCTGATGCTTTTCTGGACACACCACTTGTCACTGAACATACTCCATCTGGTGACAAGAAACATTTGTCTTGCTCGGAACAGGCTTCAGACATCATTACTCAGATTTCAGCACTTGTAGGTGCAGCCTCTAATTTAACTTGGTTAGCGCCGCTGATGACTTCTATAATAGACATCGCGGCAAAACAAAAGCAATCCTAGTGAATTAGAATGTAGGTTCATGTCATGGAACTGCTGTGGGATGAAAAACCTTGGCGATTGGCTCAAGGTTTCCATATGTATCCAGTCACCAATGGTTTTACTCCTACAGGAAACCAAGTGTTTGAACTCGTTCTTTGTTGATGGATATGATACTTTTATTGCACCTGCACGACAAGGGAAGTCTGGCTGCCCTTCTGGTGGTGTGGCGATTCTGATTAGCAACGCAATTATTCACAAATCGAAAATCTTATACTCAACAGAAAACATCTTGCCGGTTGAATTCTCTGTAATTGGACATCCTCAACATACATATTTACCGGTATGTGTTTATTTTAATCCAGCTGTTTCCTCTCTAGAAGATTTTCTGGATATACTAGATGTGATTATCTTAGCTGCAACAGAACACAATTCCAACTATATGATGCTGATTGGTGCAGACTTTAATTCTACTTGTCTTAGTTTGGAGCAATATGAGACAAACCCTAACACATCCAAGCGAAAAGACATTTTAGCTAACAGAGGGAAGCAATGGAACCAATATTTTAGAGATTGGAACATTGTGCGGGTTGTTTTTGAACCTGGTTTGCACAAGGGCACCTGGAGAAGAGGTGGAGCGGCCTCTTATCTAGATTACTTTTTTGTATCAGAGGTTTTAATGGGGTGTGTGAACAAGATAGTCATAACTGACACTCCTTACAGCGACCACGTTCCCATCGTTATGACTATCAGAATATATGCCTCTCCCTTGGAAACAAACTCAATACTCAAAATGATAAAGATCAAACGTGCTCAAACCTCAGTGGGGTGGCATCCATCGGTTTGCAGATAACTGATTTATATGGTACACAGGGATGTCTGGCGAGTCCCTGAAGTAGGCGACATAAGACATAATGCACAGCTCTGAGAGGCATTTAATGCTTTGATAATCAAAAATCACCTACTCTCTATCACAAAAAGCGCTGGGTTTTGCTCCACACGACACCAACATCTATATAATGCTGAAATAGCCTCCTTAAAATGTGAGAAATCCTTTGCATAAGGAAATTGCTGAAATTGAACTTGAACCTTGATTGTTATGTACGTTGTAAAAAGAAAATATGTCAAAAATACAGAAACAAGAATAACTGTATAAAATGTAGGATTAAGCTAACCACTAACCAACGGATAATGAAAGTATTAATAAATAATGACACCCGTCGGTTATGGTCTATCATGAGCTTCATGATTTAAGTTCTTCCATATCAGCTGAAACTTGGAAAACATATATTACTGAAAAATTTAAATTGCCTTCAACTTTTCTTAAACTAAACTCAGATATTCTGAGTAAACACTGCATTGATGACTTGCTCTTCCCTATGGAAGACATAGTGGACGCTATTAAAACCCTAAAATCCTCAAAAGCAGCAGGACCTGATGGTTTGCCTTCTTGCATATTAAAGGATGATCCGATCTTCTGGGCTGCAATTCCTTACACCAAATTTTTAAACACTATGGATTCAAATTCTATTCCCAAATCATGGCTTAATGCTATCATTGTTCCGATTTATAAAAAAGGCGACCCTAATGATCCCTCAAACTTTTGAATAATTGCCCTTATGGACGCATCGGCCAAAGTTTTTGCAATTTTGTTATTGAAAAAGATGCAAACCTACATAGATGCAAATAATATATATTCCAAATTCCAATCTGGTTTCAGGTAGAACATCAGAACATCTCTTAATGCAACTATACTATCTCATTTCTTTGCTAAATCGAAATATATGAGACAGGACCAATTTATATTGCATCTTTAGATTTAACAAGTGCATTCGATTGTGTAATTAGGGAAGTACTATGGGCCAAACTTCTCCATCTTGGGTTCCCTAAAAGACTAAATACAATTAATTGCCATGTTTCACAATAACACATCCTTCCAAATAAGAATCAATAGAGAAGGGACTCTCACCCCTCCTATTATCACTGAAACGGGTGTAAAACAAGGTTGCAATCTCGAAGCAACCTTGTTTAACCTATATCTCTCTGACATGGACATGTTGTGGACTATCATGGGTATGTTTCCAGTAAGACTAGGTAGTCTTAAAATTGATTGGCTTTGCTTTGCCGATGATATTGTTATACTTGATAGGACTTTGGGATTCAGCACAAATTTAATATGTTTCATGATTATGCCACAAAACACAATCTCGTGGCTAATCCAAAAAATTCTAAAATTATAATTTTTCACAATAAGAAAAAAATCAAGTCTTGCTTCTGGACTATTGCGGGAGGAAGGCTTGAACAGGTGAATAGCATTAGATACCTGTGGTATCCATTGGCAAACGTAAACACTCTTAAATCTTGACAAGAATTTTTATCCACCAAAACTCAGCCGCTTATGTCAATGATGAAAGTCATATATGGAAAATATTGCAAGTTTTCAATACTGCCACTATCTTGAACAGGATTTAAGGGATCCTTTGGAAAAGAAAACCTTGAGCTTGGCCATATCAACGCCCAACTTGATTGTTCACCATGAATTGTGTTTATCTTCACTAGCATCGAAATGGAAATACCGACAGCTAAGCAGATATACTAAAATGTTAGTGCCTCCTAGAGACTCAATCCATCAAGATCTGAATGTCTTGTTAATGAATGGTGCCTTATAGTCATTGGAATTGTTTAAAAAAAAATGAACACAATTCTAGAAACTATTGATGTATCCATTGAAGATCTAAAAATTGGGCTAACCAGGAACAAACGCAAACTATACAATTGGGACTGGACCATGACCATGGACCAAAATAAAGAATATTCCACATATACGGAATACGCATCGAGACCGAGGAAGAGGGGAATTCGACCTTTATACCTCATTAAATGTCCCTCTACTAAGGTTAGAAACATCTACCTAAGATTCAGACTCAATCATTTTTCCACCTTAGAGCGTATGCAAAAATGGAATCAGCTCATACCTCTGAAGGGCGATTTAACTATCAATTCTGTATGTGCAAAAAACAGACGGAAACTCTAAAACACTTATTGGTCTATTGCCCTTGCTTTCAGGAAAACAGATACGTGCTCCTGGGTGAATACTCTCCTGGTCAAACTTACATTGCAAGAGTTGTCTTCAGGGAACGTAGTATGCAGGGGGATAGTATGCGTTTGACTCTGCTTTTGTCCCGTTTATTATTCAAAATTGATGAGGCGTTGGAAAACAAAAATCTGAATTTGAACAAGTTCTAATCGAATACATGTAATGGATGTACGACCACTGAGTAGATACTGATATCATGTTGGATTGGTCTTATAGTTCCAACTAAAGTCACACAATGGATGTTCGATTATTGAGTAGAAACTGACATCATGTTGGATTGCTCTTATTGTATACAAATCTTCTACAGTGTTGCAAATGGTCTCTTGTTAAATGTGTGGTTTTATTAGCTTGCAAATAGAAGTGTATGGATTGTGACTACTGCCTATGAAATTTGTTTTATGTTATATTTTTAGTTTAAATAATGAAAAGCTCATTATGAAGCAATTTCCTCTTTTATGTTTTGCATGTTGTAAAAGTTTATAAAAATGATGTAAACTACAAACAATTTATATATAAAAAAATAAATAATATTTGGAGGAGGGAAAGCAGAGGTTTTGTATCATGATATGGGTGGGCAGGGTGAATGGTGGTTTTGGCATTTTGTGGAGAAATGGAGAGCAAATGTTTTGAGACAGATCATTTTTGTTTTACTGCAGACATGTTATGAATTTATGTGGGTAAACAGCTATATTACAGAGATCACGGTAAGTGAGTCACGGGATGACATGAGTAAAAAAGATGTTAGGAGAATATATGATATGATATTTTATTTGTATTGCGCTTGTACACAAGTGTTTCAGAGCGCGACTAGGCAAGGGAGGGGAACAGGGGAGAAAACAACACAACAACGATCTTACTAGGCCCAGTGAAATTGACAACGCGCAAGTGCATGGGAAAGGGAAAAGGGAAAAAGTGCATGGAAGAGGGGAGTGGAAAGTGCGGAGCAGAGGAGAGCAGATAAATAATAATAAATAAAAAAAATAGAAAATGGAGGCAATAAACAGGGGTAGTGCAGCCAGCAAGTGGCAAGTGCTGTGTTTAAGGCAGCAGACTGGGTAAGTCTGATAAGTGCAGAAAAAGAAGATACATGGGGGGCTGTATGGGTACAGATACAGTCCCCAGTGCAAGGAGTGGCCAGGGGGCAGAGCAGGAGCGTGGCAGGGCGAGCATGTACCTGGCCCAGGGGACAGAGGGTGGCCAGGCACTTGAAAGTAACACCAGTTTCCTGATCTGGCATCAATGTTTTAGCCTTCTTCTGTGGTGGAGGTCAGGGGTGGGAACGGCATTCTAGACTCACACAATATAATGGTTGTCCGTCATAGCCTTGATTTCTTCCTCACTGGGCCTCGCTTTGAAACTGCTCCCTCCTCCTATTCCGCCATAGTGTTGTGGTTAGGATGTGGGGGTGAAAGAAAAAAGGACAACCCAATAGACTATGCAAAGTACAAAATAAATAATAAATAGTAAACAAAAAACTAATAAGGGAAGATAAACAATACATAACACAAGGGAGAGAGGGTGAAGGATCGATAAACATACAACAGAGGACAGGCAAGTTGTTTTTTTGGCATATGGAAGATATAACTTCAGAGCTTCCAGAAGCATGGAAACTGCACTCCTGAACACCTGTGAAGACTTGCCTCCAATATGGACTCTAATCTTCCTTCTGTCCTCAGTCTCCTTGATCTATCCTCTGCTTTTGACACGGTCAACCATGCCATCCTGCTCAATCGTCCTCGTGATAACCCCGGCCTGGTTGATCTCCTTTCTCACAGACGACCCTCTGAGGTCCAACATGGATCTTTCCTCTCTTCTCTCTCTACTTGTGGTGTTTCCCAGGGGTCTAACCTCTCTCTCTGGCTCTTCAACCACTACCTGGCACCTCTTGCCCACTAATTTCTGCTCCAGTTTTCAATGTTATGCAGATGACACTCAGCTCTCTTTCAGGCTCCCCTCAACCACCTCTGCTTCTTCTCTCATACCAGACTGTCTGGCCACAATTCAGGAATAGTGTGCCGCCAATGATCTCTGCCTTAATGCCAGTAAGACTGAGATCCTCCTCATTGGGACACACGCTCCCTCCTTTCCTCTCTCTCTCTCTCTGGCAGCCCACTCTGGGGCCTGTTGCTGCTCCTTCCAGTGAGGCTAAGAACCTTGGTGTCATCTTTGACACCACTCTCTCCTTCTCTCCTCACAACTCTAAGAAGTCAAACTATTAGCTGCACCTCCTCAGAGGTATTCTTCCTTTTCTCACTTTCCCCCAGAATCTCACTGCTTCCAGAGCTCTGGTCCTCTAGGCTGGACTATTGCAACAGCCACTTTGTAAATCTTCCTGCCTCTACTCTTCGACCTTTACAACATATCCAGAAAATGACTGAAAGACTTGACCTTGGCCTCAAGCCCAAGGATTGTATCTCTCCAGCTCTGAAATCCCTTCAATGGCTCCCCCTGGCTGCACTGATCAAGTTCAAGACCTTCTGCATCGTCCACAAGGCTTTCTGGGTCCTGGGACCACTCTGCCTCCAACTTTCTCTTCCAAAACATCTTCCTTCTCGAGCTCTCCGCTCATCCACCTCCAACTCTCTAAGGGGCAGGCGCTTCTCCAAGCAGAGAGTTGGGGGCAGATGTATCTACTCAGAGAGGGCCTCCCTCTGGAACAGCCACCCTACCTTTCTCAAACTTGAGCAGAACCACCTCCGGTCGTGGAAGCAACTCAAGACCTTCCTTTTCACTTCTGCTTTCTCTCTTCCTCTCCCCTGCTGATGCACCTGAATGCGCCACATACTGGTCACCTGGTCAAACTCTGAACTTGTGTCCAGGCTCCTGCACGTCCAGTTGCCCTTGCCCTGTGTCTGGGCTCCCCAGCACTTAAGGGTCTGTATCTGCAACGCTACAGTCCCTTCTCCTGCACTTATGAGCCACCCGCTGTCTGAACTTGTCAGTTAACTGCACTTCCCCCTTCCGCTCCCCCATGGCACTTCTCCCCTTCCCTCTTCCCTGCACTTGCACGATCTGAATGACACAAGGCCTAGTAAGATCGTTATTGTGTCCTCCCTTTGTTTCCCCCTCCATGTCTTGTCGCGCCTAGAAACTCTTTGGTTCAGGCACGTTATACATTCCACATCATATCATATAAGTCAAAAGGTGCAATACACTGCATAAGCCCAAAACGCAATCGGAACTTCACGTGTTTCTTGAAGCTACACCTGAAATGTTGCAGTTCAATTCTTGCACATATCGTGCAAGATCATTTCCATGATAATGCAGAGAATTCTGAAGTACAACAGTGTTTTGAAGCTTTTGGACCGTGAAATGTCAGTGATTATTTTTTCATAAATTCTCATTTGCTTTCAAATGCATTTATAGGGGAATAGCCTGCAGCAATCAGAGTTATATTGTAGACTGTTTCCCGTGGTAAATTGCCAATTTCATGTTGAGTACCTTAGAGAGCAGTTGTTGCCTAAATCCTGTTGTAAGGACAAGAAATCTAAAGAACAAAATTGCTTGAATCATTGAAAGCATTACATATCAGTTATTTTATTATTCCTAAATTGCTTTGAGGTGCCCTATTGGTAGCTGGTATCAATGTATTGTAAATATTTTTGCGAGTTATGTATTTCAGTTGTAATATTTTGAAGTAATGCTACAAATCCCGCGTGAGTATTCTGCTGTAACAGAAATATGTTTAAAGTACAGAATTGCTTCAAAGCATGGAGAACATGAAATAAAACACATTTTACGCTTACTAGATTTCCCCTAAGGCACTCCATAGATAAAGGGCATTATTGGATAACCTGAACATTTTGTTTTTGAATTACGTGTTTCACAATAGTGTATCAAAGTAATATACGAATTCCGGGTGAACATTCTGCTGTAAAGGGACGAAGTACAACATTGATTTACAGCAAGAACTACTCCTAATATTACTCTTACTAGGATCTCCCTGGTACTCCATAGGCAATTGGCATTAACGGATAAGTTAAACATGTTGTTTTGGAGTTCCATGGTACAACGTTGAGGTCATAATACATGGTTTTTGTGTCACCTGATGCCGGACTCTCAGCAGAGAATGCAGAGGAGTTGGTCCGTCTTTTAACTCGTGTTTGGCTGGCGTGCAGAAAGGGACGGCCCACTCCGTAGAATGTATCCAAGCAGAGAGAGAGAATCTTCTGAAAAGGGAAACAAAATAAAACGGGGAAAAACGCTGAGGTGGATCCCATGGAAAGCAGAAGCAGTGGAGGCAAAGGACTGGAGGAACAAAGTATTACTGATCATCCAACACGGAGCAGTAGGTCCAGACAAGGCTGAAACCGGCTGGCAAGGAGAAGGGGAAGGATGACACAAGGGAGGATTAATTGAAAGACATACATCACGAGCAGAGGAAAAAACAGAAGAGCGCTGAGCCAAGGACACACAGCTTAGTGTTCAGACGCACTGTTAGAGTTGTGCTGACACTAGAGTAGGGGACTGGCTGGAAAGCGGAAATGCCATGGGAACATCAGACCCGATGTGCGTGCCGTAATCTTGGAAAAGGTAAAAAAGTGACTGGAGGATGGAGCAGAGCTGCCATCTTGGAAGGTGCAGAAATACTGAGGAGCACTGTACTCACGGGGAACCTCCAAAGGTGGCTTATTGACCACATGTAAGTGTGGGGAATCGTGACACATGAATCAATCGGATGCTGATTACATAAAAAAGACATCTAGGGCCCGATTCATGGAATTAATTGCACTGAAAAAGGAAGACTTGCGCGTGAAAACACGCCCAAGCGACCGTTTGTCGATTCATAGCACACAATGTGCAAGGCTTACCAGAGACTTGCGAGGAATCTGCCCGGGACGAACACGTCGCAACAACACTACGAACGCCTTGCGCAAGACTCCTAGCGAAGGTCGTACAGGCTTGCACAGTCACCTAAAAAGGGGGCGGAACACGTGGAATGGGAACAACAAGGGAAAATGTGGGCGTAACAAGGGAAGTAAAATCCTCGCAACAACCATACGACGTGCACATCCGGAAACACGTCCGCCAGGAGAAAGTTGGCATAAGTGTCACTGAGCACTAAAACAAATGCATAAAAATTTTGCTCGAACAACCAACGCGCGTATGCAGCTATGATGAATGTACCATTTCTTGTAGCATTGATCGTGGGACACCGCAGGAGGAGGATGGCCAGGTCCTGCATTTTTCTACCCAGGATCAGCCTTTTTGGAATGCCTGATGACCAGGTCTATGCCAGGTATAGGTTTCCACCTCATATCATATTAGACCTGGAGTCATATCATGGAGTGGGAAGATGATCTTCCATCCCCCACCCTGTGCTCCCAAGCACTGAGCCCCTTGGAAAAGGTACTCAATGTACTGCATGTTTTGGCCACTGGGTCATTTCAGCAGACAACTGCCATAGTTGGGGGCATTTCACAGCCCACACAGTCACGCTGCCTACACCAGGTGTTGGCAATAATGACTGCACACCCCTCAGTCCGCAGGCACATCTACATGCCCAGAACACCGGCAGAAAGGCAGGCCATGCTCCAGGACTTTTACAGGGTGGCACATTTCCCTAAAGTGCTTGGTGCCATCGATTGCACCCTTATGGCTCTACGTCCACCTAGGGCCACAGAGCACATCCATCGCAATCACAAGCACTGGCATTCCATCAAAGTGCAGGTTGTATGTGATGCCAAGGGAATCATTACTTCTGTATATGCAAACTATGCAGGGTCCACCCATGACAGTTTCATATTCACAATGTCACCCCTACACCGGGGCCTGGAAACTTGGAGGCATGGCAACACATGGCATTTTGGTGACTATAAATGCCCCTGTACATGCATGCATGTCACAAACAGACAAACGCACACCACTGACAAACATTTTCACCTCTACAGGGGACAGTGCCTATCCTCTGAGCACCTACATGATGACGCCAATACGGAACCCTGCCACACCACCCCAGGTATGATATAACACAGCCCATATTGCAACTCGTTCCATGGCGGAGCGCACATTCAGAGTGCTCAAGTCACGCTTCTGCGCCCTTGACCACTCTAGTGAGCTGCTATATGCACCACCAGTAGTATGCGGAATCATTGTGGCAGCATGTGTCCTGCACAATGTTGAAACACGGCGTGGCGTACCAGTGGACACGGGGTGCCCACACATCCCCAACCACATGCACGTCGCCTGTGCATGGTAGGGGAAAGGGCATGTGGCGAGGCTGCCCGTACCCAGCTTGTGGCTACATTTTATACCTAAAATCCAACCCCTGCAGAGTGTACACAGCCCTGGGACATTCCAGGAGCCATTCAATGATGACAAAGGGACAATCATCGGTAACCACCAAAGCACCCTGAGAATGTGTCCTTGGAAGTGCTACATTGTGTGCATCCTTTAGAACTTAAGCTAATTCAATCTGGTGTGTACAAAAGGAACACATAGAAGAGGGAGTATGACACTAACACCATGTCAAAGTACATATCTAATTGCTGGTGTGTCACGTAATAACTCCCACACGTCATGTAAAATTATTGCCACACCGTGACATGGCATGCAATGTCAAACAAGATACATAAATGGCCAACCCATAACACTAGTGTCACAAATCACTCAAAGATTTATGGAACACGTTGAGAAATAACACACGCTCATAGATTTCCATAATAATGTTGACAGGAACAGTAATTGCCCAGTACAACATACCATAAACACTGGACCTAACAGTGAATGTGTCTGACAGTGACTCATCATATTTCCAAAAGTGCCTCAATGTGTGGTAACTTGCACAGGGAACCCAGGTAGGTTTTGTGTGGCTCTCCTAATTTAAGAGGGCAGGTAAGCACATACAGCAAGAAGTCAAACAAGGTAATTCATAAAGACGGAACAGGAACAAATGATGGCTCTCAATGCTCAACCAAAAAGGGATGGGAACCATGCACTGGACAAACAATGAGGAATCCTATTAGGGGTGAATACACAGGTTGGACTCGAGACTGCCCACAGATATACGGGAAGCCCAATGCCTCAGTGTAAGTTACATTTACAGGCACCACTCCTTGCAAGCCCATGGAAAAGGCAAGCAGGAGTAGCTTCTGTGTCTGGACCCTAAGGCACAAACAAGGAGTGTACTAACACAAGACAAGCCGGTATGGGTCCAGCTGGAACCTACAGTGAATGCCCTGGGAGAGAACAGAACACAACTCACTGTTTCACAATAGACCATGGGTAAGACAAGGGAAGGGAAGGTGCAGACATTGCCTGCTGGGAACACCAGCAGCCTAACTCTGAACAAAGGAATAACAGATGCACAAGTGAGGACAAGAACAGCAACCAAAATAACTAGGGGAAAATAGGTAGTAACGTCACCAAGGTTCAGAAGGTGAAAAACAGGTAGATACAAATTTTAAATTTCCATGTTGGACCGGGGGTGGGGGGGTCCTACCCAGGAGGATGGTGTCATGATGACTGCCACCGGTGACCCAGACCAAGTCCTGCAACCCCGGAAGTAGGCATCAAGTTACTCCAAGCAAGCCCAACAACCCCCGCTAGGGGCTATTTGGGTGCAGTCCTGGCACCTATGGCGCCAGGCTAATATGGAGAGTCAGTCCTGGTGCCATAGGCGCCAGGCTCATAGATTAAAACATACCTGATGCAGACCATGCTGCAAACTTACCTGATGCAGACCATGCTGCAAGAGCTCCAAGCCAAACGAGGCTTGGAAGGGACTATTTTACCTAGGGACTATTTTTTTACTTGGGTGGGGCTGGGGAGGAATACTTACTTGGGACTACTTTGGAGGCTATTTAAACCACGCCCGAAGAGCAGCACACACTTTGAGTTATTCTGCATCCAGCAGCGTAACGCTCACCGTGCCTGCAAGTCTGCATCCAGTCTTCTGCCACGCCCGCTTCGAGTTTGGAGCGCCTAGAAAAAAGGGAGAAAGAAGGAGAAAAGGTTAGAACAAGAGCAATATCTTTGATCCTTACCTGAATTCCCGATCCATCGCGCCTTCGAGCTGGAAGAAAGAAGTTATTTTATGCGCGTCGCCTCGCCTGCTGCAGCGCCGCGCTGAACTCACCGGCCTTCGCAGCATCTTCACATTTCAATGCATCCTCCTGCATGTTACCGCCGCACTCTGGCACCTAAGGAGAAGACAAGAACAGCAAGGTGAGCCAAGGGAATACACAGAGGAATAACCCCGATAGACTTACCTGATTTTACCACCGGGGATACTATTCCTCTTCACGGGTCGGCGCAGCTTCCACTGCATCCTAGCTGAACCCCGGCCCCTAAGGGGAAACGAAAGGACAGCAAGGTGAAACAAGGGACTAACAAGGGGAACCCTCCTCACCACAAAAGACTTACCTGATTTTACTGCCGGAGGCATTATTCCCCGAGACTTCATACTTTCTCTCAGCGCCTGAATAAGGGAGAAAGCAACAGGTTACATATTGACATTATTTTATCGAACTGTGTTGGATAATACAAATCCTTACCAGAACATTACCGGTTGTCACGAGGAACTCTTCAGTAGGGTCAAGCTGCAACCTGGAAGGAATCGGACAAGAGTGAAAGTCAGGCATTTGAACTCTTACGAACCACATACTTACGGCGTCTGACGAGAATATCGGAGTCAATATTGTCCTGGAACTCACCAATTCCTTCGAGCCAGTGAAGCAACTGGTTATCTACGCGCCCCTGAGCTCAATGCAGGATGGAGAGCTCATATTTTCAAATCATCAGGTGAGACTATAAGAGGGAACATCCAAGGTGATCAGTGGGGAGAACAGCGGGGTAGGGGGATTTACGCTCAACTTCACGGGCGGTTAATTCCCTTTCTCCACTTGCAGAAGAATATTCCTATGGGACAAGCAAACAAAGCTAGGTGGGACAGTCCAGTCCGTCATCTCAGCCCTATACGTCACATTGGTGGAGACCGCAGCAGTCCAGTCCAGATCGACGCCTCTGTGGGAGCCAGGTGAGCATAACACAATGCGAAGCCTACCCACAAATTCCCACCCGGGCGTTATGGATACCTCAGAGACTAACCAATTGGCCCAATTACTAGAGGAACTGAGGGCTGAAGTGCATTCCGCCCGTCAAGAAACCAATGCTCTTAGTAGAGAACTGATTTTGTCAAAGGAGCGAACTGATGATCTTGCTAGGTAACTATTGCAAAGCCAGGTTGGACAAGCACCCCTACCTGGTTCCGGGGGAAATCCAGTTCCTGTGTTATCGAGTAACCCTGTGCAAATAAACCTACCAGGACATATTCCATTAGCCCCACCCGAACGCTTTGCCGGAAATCCCAAAAGGTTTGCTGTGTTTATGAACCAATGCCGCTAGCACTTTTTATGCAGACCTGGAGCCTTCCCAAACGATCAAGCCAAGGTAGCCTTTGTATTGTCATATCTCAGCGGCAGTGCAGCTGATTGGTCAATTCCACTAGTTACTCAGGATGACCCAATTCTTCGGGATTTTCAGGGCTTTCAAACTAGCATGGAAAGACTATTTGCCCGGCACTCCCAAGGACAGGCCCTGGATAACGAACATTTGTCCCTACGACAGGATAACCAGGACCTTCTATCCTACATCGCGACCTTTAATAGGTTAATAGTGGAAACTGGATGGCCTGAGGTAAAACGAATCACGTTATTTCATCGAGGGCTTCGAGGAGAACTCAAAGATGTCTTGGCTCAAGCCGTGAACCCACCTCAAGACTGCGCTGAATATAGACTTAGTGGTCCAGTTAGATCACAGACTTCAGAACAGAAAGGCTGATTGAGCCAAGTTTGAGAATCAGGTGTTGGTCAAAACCCACGCTAACCCCAAAGGAGCAGATGCTTCAGAACCCATGCAAATCGGAGGGGTTAAAGGACCCTTAACCCAGAAGGAAAGAGAAAGGAGACGGCAAATGCAATTGTGTCTATATTGTGGAACTTCTGGACATTTTCTACGGGATTGCCCTGTAAAACAACCCAAAAAGGTGGTAGGAGCTGCTGATAAAAACCATATGGAGTCAGACTCGGGAAACAACCACGCCCGACAAGTATAGAGGTCCGCTTGCCGAGCTTGAAGAAGGATACTCAGACCTCGCATTTCATCATACCAATGGTCCTCGTAGATCCAGGGCAGCCATCGCGTATGCACGCAGTAAGAGCATACATTGATAGCGGGGCCATAGGACACTATGTTGACGATGAATTGGCTTCCAGGATGAATCTACCTCTCTGCCAAAAAACCACCTCAGATGTCATCACCACAGTCGATGGAACTGAAATTGCCTCTGGGCCTGTAACTCATTCCACCGCAGAGATGACACTATTGGGTCAGGATGGGCACCATCCTCGAACCTCAGACCTTGACTCACCCCAAGACTTAGAAATGCCCGCAGTGAACCATCTGCACGCTACGATTACACAAGCTTTTAAGGAAGCAACTACACATTTAAAACAGGCGAAAGTAAAATACAAGAAAGATGCTGATCGGCATAGAAGTGATTCTCCACAATACCAAATAGGGGACCAAGTATGGTTAGCCACAAAACATATACCTCTAAAGGGAACACGGATCTTTAACCCCAGATATTTGGGGCCTTACTCTATTAAGGCCATTATCAACCCGGTGGCTGTCAAGTTGGACTTACCTGCTAATATGCGAATTCATCCCGTCTTTCATGTGTCACTTTTGAAGCCAGTACAACCAGGGACAAGACTAACCAAGCCACCAGACCCCATCCTTGTAGACAGAGATCCCAAATTTGAAGTTAAGAACATCCTGGACTCCAAGCTGATAAATCAAAACTTTTTTATTTAATCGACTGGAAAGGTTACAGACCACAGGAAAGGTCATGGGAACCTAGTGACCATGTTCATGCACCCCGATTGGTGAAAAAATTACACCGAAATTTCCCAGACAAACTGAAACCACAGGGAAGAATGACTTTAGGAGGGGCCTTGGGAGGGAGTGCTTTCATTATGCATGCCCCTGGGGACCCAGACCAAGTCCAGCAACCCCGGAAGCCGCATCAAGTTACCCCAAGCAAGCCCAACAACCCCCGCTAGGGACCATTTGGGTGCAGTCCTGGCGCCTAAGGCGCCAGGCTCATATGGAGAGTCAGTCCTGGTGCCATAGGCGCCAGGCTCATAGATTAAAACTTACCTGTTGCAGACCATGCTGCAAACTTACCTGATGCAGACCATGCTGCAAGAGCTCCAAGCTAAACAAGGCTTGGAAGGGACTATTTTACCTAGGGACTATGCTTACCTGGGACTACTTTGGAGGCTATTTAAACCACGCCCGAAGAGCAGCACACGCTTCGTGTTATTCTGCATCCAGCAGCGTAACGCTCACCGTGCCTGCAGGTCTGCATCCAGTCTTCTGCCACGCCCGCCTCGAGTTTGGAGCGCCTAGAAAAAAGGGAGAAAGAAGGAGAAAAGGTTAGAACAAGAGCAATACCTTTGATCCTTACCTGAATTCCCGATCCATCGCGCCTTCGAGCTGGAAGAAAGAAGTTATTTTATGCGCGTCGCCTCGCCTGCTGCAGTGCCGCGCTGAACTCACCGGCCTTCGCAGCATCTTGACATTTCACTGCATCCTCCTGCATGTTACCGCCGTACTCCGGCACCTAAGGAGAAGACAAGAACAGCAAGGTGAGCCAAGGGAATACACAGAGGAATACCCCCATAGACTTACCTGATTTTACCACCGAGGGTACTATTCTTCTTCACGGGTCGGCGCAGCTTCCACTGCATCCTAGCCGAACCCCGGCCCCTAAGAGGAAACAAAAGGACAGCAAGGTGAAACAAGGGACTAACAAGGGGAATCCTCCTCACCACAAAAGACTTACCTGATTTTACCGCCGGAGGCATTATTCCCCGAGACTTCATACTTTCTCTCAGCGCCTGAATAAGGGAGAAAGCAACAGGTTACATATGGACATTATTTTATCGAACTGTGTTGGATAATACAAATCCTTACCAGAACATTACCGGTTGCCACGAGGAACTCTTCAGTAGGGTCAAGCTGCAACCTGCAATGAATCGGACAAGAGTGAAAGTCAGGCATTTGAGCTCTTACAAACCACATACTTACGGCGTCTTGCCGAGAATATCGGAGTCAATATTGTCCTGGAACTCACCAATTCCTTCGAGCCAGTGAAGCAACTGGTTATGTACGCGCCCCTGCGCTCAATGCAGGATGGAGAGCTCATCTTTTCAAATCATCAGGTGAGACTACAAGAGGGAACATCCAAGGTGATCAGTGGGCAGAACAGCGGGGTGGGGGGATTTACGCTCAACTCCACGGGTGGTTAATTCCCTTTCTCCACTTGCAGAAGAATATTCCTACGGGCCAAGCAAACAAAGCCAGGTGGGCCAGTCCAGTCCGTCATCTCGGCCCTACGCGTCACATTGGTGGAGACTGCAGCAGTCCAGTCCAGATCGACGCCTCTGTGGGAGCCAGGTGAGCGTAACAGGTGGAGGGGCAGGGTGACATGTGTGGATGTTGAGAAAAAATACCTCCCCCATGGGTTAATGGGCTGCATGGCTATCATGAATTGGACGGGGTTTCGCTGCTGTCGCCACCTTCCTGTGTAGCATCTGAAAGTGGTAGTGGTAAGGGAGGTTCACCATGTATAGGCCTGGCCTGGTCCTCCATTGCAGTGGCCAGGCGGAATTGAGATGAATGCATCTGCAACATGAAGCCTCGGAGGTCTGCATGCAACACCTCATGGGATGCAGAGAGTTTCTCCGAGATGGTGCAAGTCAACAGTTGCATCTGCTGTTCATACTGTGTACTGCGGGCTGCCTCTAGAATTCTAGTATATCTCTGAGGGCAGAAACTCTTGCCCCAGGGTTTCCCTGTGGGCTGACCCTTTGCAAGCAGGGATGCCTGCAGAGACCTCAGTT
Source organism: Ambystoma mexicanum (assembly GCF_040938575.1). Classification (NCBI taxonomy): domain Eukaryota; kingdom Metazoa; phylum Chordata; class Amphibia; order Caudata; family Ambystomatidae; genus Ambystoma; species Ambystoma mexicanum. Next base: position 768,625,407 of record NC_090941.1, read on the forward strand.
CCACCCGTTGGCTCCTGTTGCTGGCCTCCATGTGCGGCCTGTGTGAGCAGCATGTGGACCACAATTCCTGCAGCTGGTGCTCTACCTGTGTTGCTGGTGGGATCATGGAATTGGCCACCCTATCCATGGCCTGAGCCAACATCTCATAGGAAGAATCCTGTTGTTGTGCAACAGTATACATGGACTGCTCCTACACTGTATCGCCAGCCACAACATGGCCACCGTGTGTGCAGGCCACACGCCTGCCTGACCTAAGGGAGCATGGCCCTTGATGTGATGCCGCTGTCTCCGGATGCCAAACTGCATCCCTCCCTTGCTCAGCTGCCCCAGGAACGAATACTGTGGAGCATGACCCTGCAGCTGTAACCACCACAGACGGATGTGACTACACTGACTGGCCCTGTGACAGGACATGACCCCCCGCATACACTTTGGCTACAACAGCAATCACCTGTGACAGCATAGAGGAATTCACATCCGGTTCACCACCAGAGCTACTGGTTTCATCAGAGGTGGACTCATACTGAGTCCCGCCACAAATGGTCTGTAGCACCAGTGGATTTTCGTGGGCTGCCACAACACGTCCTCCGCTGGTGCTCAGTTGCAGTTTAGGATCCTGCTCCTCCTCAACCTCCTCCTCTACAACCAGTGCCTCATCACATGCACATGGACATAAAAATACATGAAGAGCCTTGTAAATATCATATCACACACACATGGGTATTACAATGGTGTACTGTAACACATTGACATGCTATATCACACTTTGCACAATGTCCGGCCTGTTGCCAGTGTTAATGGAATGTATGGGTAGCATGAAACCACCCATGGACATGTGTGGATGGGCTTAAGACCACATGCAGTGCATGGTGGATAGCACCTGCTTCAGACACAAGCACTTGACTGGCATAGTTGAGTCACTAACATCACTTATGTAAATACCCAGTTGCCACATTGTATAGGCATGCCGGAACGGTCTATTAGCATGAGATGGTTCTTGATGACTACTGTCCCAAAGCCATGTACAATGTATTTGACATGAATGAATGAGAGCATGGAGCGGAAGAGAGCGTGGAGCGGATGTAGGGTCTGGTGCGGATGCAGGGTGTAGAGTGAATGATAGCGTGAATCAGATGTAGGGTGTTGAGCAGATGTAGGGTGCGGAGATGATGAGCAGTTGGAGGGTGTAGAGCAGATGTAGGGTGTGGAGTGGATGTAGAGTGTGTAGCGGGTGTAGAGTGTGTAGCGGGTGTGTAGAGTGTGTAGCAGGTGTGTAGAGTGTGTAGCGGGTGTGTAGAGTGTGGAGTGTGTGTGTAGAGTGTGAAGCGGGTGTGTAAAGTGTGGAGCGGGTGTATAGTGTGTTGAGCGGGTGTATAGGGTGTGGAGCGGGTGTATAGAGTGTGGACGAAATGGTTGCTGTATGTGGACGAAACGGGTGATGTATGTGGACAGAACGGGTGATGTATGTGGACAGAATGGGTGATGTATGTGGAAGGAACGGGTGAAGTGGGTGGACGGAACGGATGAAGTGGGTGGACGGAACGGGTGAGGTGGGTGGACGGAACGGGTGAGGTGGGTGGAAGGAACGGGTGAAGTAGGTGGAAGGAATGGGTGAAGTGGATGAATCAAGTGAAGTATGTGGTTGGAAGGAACAGGTGAAGTTGAAGAATCAAGTGAAGTATGTGGTTGGAACGTACAAAGTATGGGGTTCGAACGGATGAACTATGTGAGTGGAATGGATGAACTGGGTGGAATGGATGAACTGGGTGGAATGGATGTATGTAGATGGAACGGGTGAAGTATGTGGATGAATGGAATGGATGAAGTATAGAAGGAACAGGTGAAATTTGTGGATGTAATGGAGAAAGTGGGAGGATTGTATGGGTGATGCTGGTGGATGGAACGGGCCAAGTATGAGGATGGAACAGGTCAAGTATGAGGATGGAATGGGTCAAGTATGAGGATGGAACATGTCAAGTATGTGAATGGAACGGGTGAAGTATGTGAATGGAACGGGTCAAGTATGTAGTTGGAACGGGTCAAGTAGGTAGTTGGAATGGGTGAAGTGGCTGGATGGAACGGGTGAAGTGGATGGATGTAACGGGTGACGTGGACAGATTGAACGGGTGAAGTATGTGGAAAGACGGCTGAATTATGTGGAAGGACGGCTTAAGTTTGTGGAGAACAGCTGAAGTATGTGGAGGACGGGTGAAATATGTGGAAGGGCGGGTGAAATATGTGGATGGAACGGGAATCGGATGGATAGAACGAGAGAAGTTTTGGATGGAGCGGGCGAAATATGCAAATGAAATGGCTGAAATGTGTGGATGGAATGGATGAAGTGTGTGGATGGAACGGCTGAAGTATGTAGATGAAACGGGTGAAGTGGGTGGAAAGGACGAAGTAGGTGGATAAACGGAAGAAGTATGTGGATAGAACGAGTGAAGTGGATGGAACAAGTGAAGCAAAGGGGAACCGCGGAAGTGAGTGAAATGGGTGAAGTGCAACCGGTGAAGTGGGTGGAACGGGTGAAGTGGATGAAATGGGGAAAGTGGGTGGAACGGATGAAGTAGGTGGATGAGCGGATGTCGTATGTGAATGGAACCGGTGAAACAGGGTATATGGAACGGGTCAAGCATGTGGATGGATGACACATGGAGAACGAATGAAATAGACAGACTGGATGATGAAGGACAACATGCATAGATCAGACGAAGTGCATTGATCAGAAGGAATTCATAGAACTGATCTAACTGATAGTGTGCATCGAACTCAGCGAGTACATGCAAAGGAGAGACTGCACGGAACAGATAGAGACCATGGAATGGACAGTGTACAAAAATGATTACAGTGCATGGAACGATCTGATGTGCATAAATCGGTTGGAGTACATTAAACAATCAAAGTACATAGACTGGTTGGAGTGCATAAATGGTTGGAGTGCATAAAATGGATGGAACACTGTAGAGTGAATGGAACGCTGTAGAGCGAATGGAACGCTGTAGAGCGAATGGAACACTGTATAGTGAATGGAACGGTTTGGAGTGAATGGAACAGCTTGCAGTGCATGGAACAGTTTGGAACGCATGAAACGGTTTGGAGTGTTTGAAACGGTCGGAATCCATAGAACAGGTGGAGGTCATGGAACCCTTGGAGTGCATAGAACTATTGGAGTGTGCCCGATCTCAAAAACCATATCACATCTCCACGCTTACTCTCTTCTTTACACCACCACTCAACTAGAACACAGCGATACTATGACACCATTCAGAATAGCTGTTCTAATAAATTCACATACCTCATACTCCCCATCATCCTAACTAAACACTGCTGGTTACACACCCTCCAGCCTAGGTGTTCTCCTCAGGCCTAACGCAGCCAGACTCGGTCTGAATAACAACCTGCCAGAACCAACACATACTCTTGATCTCCTAACCACAACACCTACCGCTAAGAAGCAGCTATCACACAAATAACACACCTGCTGCACACATATCCAGTGCTCACATGCACCCTATGACTCTCTCTCTCTCTCTCTCTCTCTCTACTGAGTTGAACTTCGGTTCCTGAGGGCGTTCAATCTACCAGCGCCTTGAGATGATACCAATGGTACATAAGGTGATATATAAATGCAAAGTAACATAACATAACATATGATATGATATTCATAAAGTGCATATACAAAAGTGTTACAAGGTGCGACGATGCAAGGGTGGGGGAATAGAGTGAAGCCAGACACACTGATCTTATGAGGCTAGGTGACATTGAGATTGCGCAAGTACAGGGGAAGGGGAGCCTTGGGGAAGCCGGAGGGGGCAGGGCAGTACATGGGAAACGGCAGTAAAAAAAAATATAACAACATAAGCACTAAGTAAAATGTGGCCAGCTGGTGGCAGTGGAAGGGTAAGTGCAGACATCTGGTGTCAAGTGCTGGTCGGGGGCTGCACGGATACAGTAAACAGTCCCCATGTGTGGGGGTACAACTGGTGGGCTAGAGGACCAGGCCAGAGATCAGAGGGTGGCCAGGTGACCAGTGCAGTTTTAGATTCAGCCAGGAGTTCAGCAGGGGAGAGGAGGAGAGAAAGCACAACCCAAGAGGAAGTATCAGATGTGCTTCCAGAACCCGGAGAAGGTTTACCTCAAGTTTCAGGGAGGCAGGGAGGCTGTTCCACAGGGATGCCCCAGCCGAAGAAAGACATCAGCCACCAACTCTTGGCTAGGCGAAGCAAATGACTCTGAGGGAGTAGGAGAGGGATGATTGAAGTGATTGAGAAGGAAGATATTTAGAAAGATACAGTTGAAGGTATTGCGGTGCCAGGACCCAGAAGGCCTTGTGGCGATGCCGAGGGTTTTGAACTTAATAATCATAGCCACTGGGAGCCATTGACAAGAATACAGTCCTGGAGAGATATGATACCTGGGCTTGAGAACAACTACAGTTTTCGCAGTTCTGTTCGAATTGGGTTGCAGAGGGCAGGGAGTTGAAGCAGTCAATTTAAGAAAGAGGATGTTGCAGTAGCCCAGCCTAGAGAGAACCCGTGCTCTGGAAACAGTGAGCTGCTGGGGGAAGGATACTTTTGAGGAGGTGCAGCTGGTATTTTGACCTTTCAGAGACGTCAGAGATGTGAGGAAAGAAGGAGAGTGTGGAGTTGACGATTAACCCAAGGTATCCAGCATCACAGGTGGGAGCAGGAACAGGGCCATAGAGAGGCCGGCCAGAGAGTGACAGGAAAGGAGGGAGCAGGTGTGATGAGGAGAATCTCGGTGTGCAGCGCATTGGTTGTATGCAGTCTGCAGGACACCAAGCACAGGTGAGTACTCCATGACATGGTTCACGCATGGCAGTCATGGAAATGCTGGCAGAAGTGCTACACAATCATAACAATTAATTAAATCGACATACACACATTCTGGATGCACACCCTTCATTGCACACTGGACATTTCCTCGTAATTTGGCAGGCCTCCCACGCCTTGGACCTGCTCCACATTAATCAACTCACTAATGGCCTCTTCATGTGGTGTGAGATCCTCGTCCTCTTGTTGTGCCCCACCTCCGGTCACCAGGGTAGAGGCGAAGTGGGCACCCAGCTTGTGTTTGGTTCGACGGTGGAGGTCATTCCACCTCTTCACAACCTCATCAGTGGTGCGCCTCTCATTGCCCAAGGGGTTCATTCTATCCGTGACTCGTTGCCAGTGGACCATACACGGAGCAGGCGTATGTGTGCTGCCTGCCTGCATGAGCATGTCACAGTAGTGTATGCACACATAGTCCATAAGGATCTGGATTTCTTCATCATTGAAGCTCCTCTTCCTCGACGTGACATCTCCTGTGCCGCGCATTTGGATTGAGCCTGTTCCACTACTGCACGCTTTACCTCTTGGAAGGTCGTGCAGACCCTGTGTGGCTGGGACTACACGGGTCAGTAGGGGCTGGAGCACTCGTGGCCTGGGCCATGGCAACACACACTGATGCTGGGACAGTAGGTGCCCCTGCAGGTAGCCGTACCTGGGTGCTGGTACCAGGTCCTTTCACTGCACCTCCCTCCCCCTTGGATGCATGGACAACATCTGCCCCTGCATCTCTGTGGACCTAGGCCATGCCCACTATAGCCATGGCTGGTGGTCCCTGAGCCTGGTTGATGGGACTGCAGCTGCACCTGCAGCTTCATGACCCTGGCTGGTGGGGACAACAGCTGTCCCTGCATCTCCCGGACCCTGTTGGGTGGGGGGAATAGCTCTCCCTGCACGTCCCCAACCCTGGACACCTCAGCCACCTTAGCCACCTCAGCCACCCTTCCCTCTTGTGGCCTTTCCACTCATGATACTGTCGGGGGGGAATTCTGCCGGGGTCGGCCAGACCGTCCGCAGACCTCCAGGCAGGGAGGCCCCAACTCCTCCCGTGTGTATCCCAGATGAGATGAGATAGAGTATGAGACGCACACAAGGAGCAAGGTGACTCTGCTGTTTATTAGACAAAACGGCAGGGATGGGTCAAGGAGCGTACGCGTTCGTCCTGACACACACTCAATCGTTGGGCTTGCAGGCCCTTTTTACTGTATTATGACGCGCTACTTGCGTCACTTCAGAAAGTTAACAAAAAACCTATCGCCACTCTTAATTGGGCGTTCGAGTGGTAGGGTTAGTATAGCACACATATAGAGAAAGATATTAGTGGACAAGGTGTAGTCAGGTGGTATATCTGGGTTGTCCCTACAATTAGATACATGAGAATTGTTACATGAAGACTCCTGAGGATTGGCTAAATGTGCTGGCGTCAGTGATAAGAGCCCCATGTTCTGATTGGTGCGCCCGTGAGCTTCCCAGCCTGGGACCACCGTCGTTCCCAGCTCTCGGTGTACCTGTAAGTTGCAACAATGTTTCACTATGGGTACATGCAGACAATGTGAGGACTTATTCATAGCTAGACGGGGTACCGTTCCCACTGTTGCAGATGTCCATTGAGCCTTTCAAGTGTATCTGCTAGTGTCTCGTAGCGAGGGATCCAGACGCCTCTGTTCTCCCGGGTTTGGCATCTCGTCAGGTTCGGCTTGGTCACGTGGGGAGGGACCGTGAAAGAGGCATAATTCTGCACAATTAATATTGTTTTTCTACTGCGCGTCTGGTTTAATTTGTCGGTGTGACTTTAACGTTGGTGCGCGGGGTGCGAGGTTGCAACATCGTGCCTTTGATGATTTGCTCTTGGAACGTGGGTTTGCAACATTGCGACCTTGGCTGGTTGCTTCGCCAAGCTCATTCTGCAGGATCAGCAACTGACTCTTGCCTTGTTGATGTCCACGGGAGCTCTTGTTTGAGGCCTACTTGGGCCTGGTGCATAAGTTGTCCGTTTGGTGCACAGGTGCTTTAGGTTATAGGAGCATATAATTCCATAACCAGTATTGTCTTCATTATATTTCTCATGGTGGTAACTGGTTTCAAAGAGAAGCGTGAGCAAGCTAGTAAAAAGTTCATGACGCGTCTTGCGTTTCTGCATTCTGAAAGCCTATATAAAAATAATAAAGATGCACGTCCGTGAATATGCCTGTCGCCTACGTCATAGCACTGAGTATATTCTTCGTGTAGGTTGGTGTGGGAATGTCCAGTGTGTATATTTGTACAGATGTGCTTCCCGTTGTCTAGGTCGTCATGGCATCTCTAACGACGTGTAGATTTTAGTCTAGTTGATCCGTGCCGCAGGTGTCGGCATGGCCAGTGCGGGCTGCTGGGCAAGCAGATGGACACATCCGTATGTTCCTGTACCAGGGTATCTGGTCGTCTGGTAAATGGACAAACTCTTCTCGTGGCGGGTGTTTGGGTTGTGACCCTCTAGGCCAAGCGTGAGAGGCGAAGGACGGGAGCCTGGTTTTCCATTCTCCCACTTCAGTCCCCCCTCTGGTCGACTTGTCGACCACAAACATATCCTTCTCGTTATCTCCTCTTACTCGCCATATCTTAGTTATTCCTCCGAGATGTCCATAGTGGTTTACATGATCTTCAAAGGACCAATACATATATTCACAGGTACCCCCAGGAGTACAGTATACCCATCTTCCTATGTAGCTCCTGGGGTTTCTTGGGTTCTCGGTCTTTACTGATGGTGGGTCTAGATGGTTGGTAATTATTTGGGTGCGCAGCTTCTCCCTTTCCTGTATTATTACACCTGTATGCTGGCCGTCATCTGCTGGCATCAAGGGGTGCATTCCCACCATTTCCAGCAACACGTCAGTAGTGCGTGCCTTTCGTGCCTTCCAAAATCTAATTATGATCAGGGTAGCTCCAGCCAATATAGTACAGCCCACTATTATTTTCAGTCCATCTGACAGCCAGGATGGCATCCACGACCATAATAGTGAAAACCAGCTCTTATCCTTGTTCACACCGTTGCTTTCATCCGTCATTTTGGAGTGCATCTGAGCTAATTGCGAAACTGCTTCTGTCAGTGTACCATTGTCAGCATCATTGGCAGGTATGAACGTGCAGCATGATTGTCCTATCTTTGCACAAACTCCTCCTTCCATTGCTGTGAGAAGGTCCAATACATATCTGTTCTGTAGTGCTACCATCCTTACAGCTCGCAGCTCCTCTTTTATTGCGTTGAACCCATTTACTGTAGAATTGATGGTCATCATTAGTTCCCATCTAGTTATTTGGAGCCATTTTGCGTTTGCGTAAGCCTGTAATCCCGGGTGTATTATTGAGGAGAAAAACATTGCTGCTCTGCTGAATAGTCTGTGTTCTGGCGGTATTGATGTTAGTGCCGTTTCCGACCTTCCCCACAGGTAATTTCCTGTCAGCGGCTCTCCTTGTCTTTTTCTTCTATTTAGGACAGTGTCATTGCTGTTGGTCCTGTTCCCTTGCTCCTCCTGAAGTGGTGTAGATCTCTTTCTTCTCTTATCCCCTTCATTCATTCTAGGAAATTTCGCCACATCGACGTGCTTCTTAGGTACCACTAGTGATGGTACATTGACGTGTACCATTGTGCACACACCATTCCACAGGGGAGGCAGTGTATGGTATGCCTTTTCTCCACAGGCCCAATAATGGTCCATTATTACTGCTGTTCCCGCTCCCCCCTCAGGTAACTCCGTCACACTTGCGCAATTGAGGTTATATCCTACGTCCACCTCTCCTTTATGCTGGTAACATACCTTGGGCGCAGTCAACGGTAGTATCGTTATTGGGTCTTCATCTTCTTCTACCCACGTGAGCATTGGTACATACTTGATCCACGTCGTCCAACATCGGTGATTGTGTGTCTCGATGGTTGAGATAGTTTCTTTTGTTACCATGTTGCTGCCAATCACTCCTATCTCCCAGCTGTTATCCAGATACACCTTTCCTGTTATCGTCAGTAGCGGCCTCTCCCAGCATCCTTGTTTACCCGGAACTTCAGTGGCGTACCAATCACATGGTAGATACTGCAGTGTTACTTTCTGTGTTTCTCCTTTTGCAGGGCCACTTGTTATATATTTGAATGCTTCAGCATGTAAACTGGTCTTGTGATAACTCAAGTAGGTCTTAAGGAAGTTGTTTTCATATGGGTTTGAGTCTCGTGTTTTCCATGTCATGTGCACTACAGTTCCTTGGAATCTTCCTTTCGTCTGGAACAGTGCCAAGTATATTATGCACTGCGCTATCTTCTCATTTATTTCTGTGGCAACAAATGTTCGTGAAGCACTCATGGCGTATGGTATTAATGAGCAGACGTAGCAGCTATCCTCAGTTGTCTGCTTACCAATGCGGGTCATGTGTTGGTACCATATGTTGTTTGTGACGTGTGCTGAATCTTGTACATAATTATCAATACCTTTATTGTCTGAGTATGTGCTGCGTTTAACTCTATTTTTCTTGGGTGCAATGTTACTACTACCACCTGACGTAACACCTGTTGCAGCAAGGAACGGGGGTATATTAGGTTTGGGTGCAGCAACAAAATTGATAGCACAGCTATACTGCCATACAGAAGCAGCCAAAAATCCGGTGATCATCAAAATCCCTATTATTTTTATTACAATTGCTAATCTCACCGGCATTTTGCTCATACCTTGCTGCAGTCCTGGCAGCTTATTCTTGCGACGTTAAAGTTGCCCGCCTAAAAATTCTCAGAAATGCTCGTTTTTAAATGTTAGTTTTGTTTTGTTTAAGCTCTCCCTATCAAATAGTCATTCAGTGCCCAGGCGAAGAGCTGCTCCCACGCTACTCTAAGTGATTGGTCTCTTAGGACCGGCAAGTATGGGCGGAGGTGTGGCATGTAATATTCTATGGCCAGGAGGAAGGCTGTGTAGTAAACACGTACCCTTCTTCTTTTTAGGTATGTTGGCCTTTTTATTTCGTATACAAATTGGTGTGACAATTCTTCTGGGTAGTTATCGTCTGGGAGTACCATCTACGCCTGGACAGTGGACTTTGTTAGTTAGCTTTCTACTTAACAATACAATAATACGCAGTTCCTGTATGTGCGAGAGAAAAAAAGAGAACATTCACGTGTTTACATGTGTATTTGTGCGAGAGAACATTCAGTTTAAGTTACAACTGTCCTTTGCAGTCAATGGGCGCTCAGATGGCGTAATTATTTTTACTCTTTGAACGTGTGACCATGGGGTGGGCAGTGTAGTGATCACCCCTTTCTTCGTCAGTTGTTGTCTCTGGGGTGGCTGGGTAGTGAGAAGGTAAGGCAACAATTGGGTCGTTGTCTGTGGTAGAACTTCCTTCCGCTGTCGGGGATGTTGTTGCTGTTGTTCCAATGGACCTGTCGTTGGCGCTGGGGCGGGTCTGCAGTTTGTATATCTTTACATCATGTAGATGGTTCCAGGCACGCTTGTCCTTTAGTTTTACTGCTCTTGTTGATACGTCTTCTACCAGATGTGGGCCGGTGAACCTTTTGTCGTTCCACCTTCTATTGAAATTGCGAAGTAGCACGTGGTCACCTTTGGCTAGTTTGCACAAGTTCTCTTTTTCTAATTCTGTACTGGCGCCTTCTTCTTTATCTCTGGTGGACCCGCCCTGTGTGCGCTCGAGCTGTTGAGACACAAACACAACACTAGTAATCAAAGATGACACATATTGATACATTTCATCACCTAGTACACTCGCTGAACTTTCGTGGTCAGTGAATGCCCTTGACGTTGGCGTTAGGGGAAGGCGCATTTGACGTCCAGTAACCACCTCGTGTGGGGTGAGGTGGTGGTCGGACCCTGGCCTGTTCCTCAGTTCGAACAAGGCTAACGGAAGGCAATACAACCAACTTTTCTTTGTTGTTTGTTGTATCTTTGCAATTGCCTCCTTCAATAAGCCATTTTGGCATTCACATACACCGTTAGCCTGTGGGTGATATGCACATGCAAATTTGTGCTTTATGCTCAGCAGGGCTGTGATATGTTGGAACATTTCGTTTGCGAAATGTGGGCCGTTGTCTGATCTTAATACCTCGCACACTCCCCACCTGGGGAAGACCTCCCTTACTATGAATTTGGCTGCTCTAAATGCATCTGGGTGTGAACAGGGCCCTGCTTCAATCCACCTAGAAAATGGGCATACTACTACAATCATGTATCTATTACCTTGACATATGTTGATCATATCAACATAGTCAATGTGGAGGTGCCGAAAAGGTCCTTCTGGCCGGGGTATGGTACCTCTTATCACTTTTAGGGTATGACCGGCCGTAAACTGTTGGCATGTGAGACAATTGCTGATAAAATTTGACACATGAGAATTTAACTCGGGACACAACCAATCATCTCTAATTCGTGCTGCAATTATTTCCTTGCCTGTATGGGCTGGGTGATGTAATTGGCTCAGGGCGGTATTTAAAAGTGCCAACGGTATTACAACTTTCCCAGTACCACTCTGGCGCCATAGTGCGTCGGTTGGTGACATTGTACATCCTCTTTTTACCCATATTTCTTTTTCGGCCATTGGTGCTGCTGCTTGTAATTCCATAATCTGTGTGGCTGGGAGATGGGTATACCCTTCTCTTATTAACATCTCCCTAGCCATTCCCCTCCCTCTCCCTCTCTGTGAGTCTGTGGGGTTCCATATCTCACCAAAGTATGCAGCATATTTCGCATGTGCGTCTGCTGCTGCATTCCCTTTTGAGACGTGGTCTTCACCATTGGTGTGTGCGGTGCATTTTACTAGGGCTAGCTCTTGGGGGTCGTTTATTACTTCAATTAATTCAGCCAACAAGAGGGCATGTTGCACTGGAGTGCCATCAGCTCTCCTAAACCCTCTTCTCCTCCATTTTGATAGCCCTGAGTGGACAGTGGATGTAACATATGCACTGTCAGAATATATTGTTACACGTTTGTTAAAACTTTCTTTCAATGCCAATATTAGTGCAACTAGTTCAGCGGCTTGAGCAGAGTAATGCTGTGGTAACTGTACACATTTCATAGCCACACACACCGGAGCCTCCATCATTTTTACCACTGCAGCCCCAGTTCTCCGTATCCCATCTCCTTGATCAATAGTTGATGACCCATCAATAAACAAAAGCTCACCTCCCTCTAGTGCATTCTCTTCAACTTTTCTAGTACATGAATATATTTCATTTAGTTGGGTGCAGTCGTGGGCGTAATCTCCCTCCTCAATTATTTCTGCTAGAAATCTTGCAGGGTTAACAGTGCTACATCTAACAATCGCTAGTTCAGCCCTAGACAAAATGATCTCATAACCTGATGCCCTTTGTGTCGTTAGTGTGGTTTATTCAATATTGCAAATAGTGCATGTTCCACAAACAGTGTAGTTGGACACCCCATGGTTATTGCTGATGCCTTTTCTACTGCAAAAGCAGCTGCAGCGAGGCCTTGTTCGCAAGGGAAGTGACCTAACATCACGGGGTCTAAGTGACCGCTATAAAATGCTACTGGTTTATAGCCCATACTTGTTTTTTGGGCCAATACTGCTTTCATTACTGCTGAGTCGCAATGTGAAAATATAAAAAAGCGTCGCTCATAGTCTGGGGATGCCAGTACTGGAGCTGTTGATATCGCGTCCTTCAATTCGTCAAATGCCTCCCTCATTTCCATAGTCCACCCCAACTTTTTCTCCCCTTTATTTGCTTCCTTCAAACCCTCAAGCAGGGGTCCTATGTATGAGCTGTAATCAAATACCCATGCTCTACAGTAGTTGCATAACCCCAGAAATTGCTGCAGTTCTCTCACAGTCTGTGGCATGGGAGTGCTTGAGATGGCCTGTGCTCTTTGTGGTGCAATCTTTCTTCCATGTTGGGATATCAGTTGGCCAATGTATAGTACCTGTTCCTGACAGTATTGTATTTTTTCCATGTCTACCTTATACCCCTTTTCAGCCAATATAGTCAACATTTTTAACGAGTCCTCTCTGCATTTACTTTCGTTTATACTGCAAATTATTATGTCATCCACATATTGTAACACTGTGCTTTCCACCTCAACGTTACCCAAATCCATCTGTATTACTCTATTGAAAATTGAGGGTGATTCACAATACCCCTGTGGTAACCTGGTATGTTTCCATTTTGTATTTCGGTAAGTGAAACTTGTTAAATCTTGTGAGTCGGGGTGTAATGGTATTGAGAAAAATGCATTTTTAAGATCTATTACTGTAAATCGTGATGCCTCTGCTGGAATGCCACACAATATTGTGGCCGGGTTTGCTGTTACTGGATATTCTGCTTCCACTATGTTGTTCAAGGGCCTTAGGTCCTGTATGAAGCGCCAAGACCCCCCTTTAACCTTGCGCACTGGGTACACAGCCGTGTTACATGGTGATTCTGAGGGGACCAATATACCATTGTTTATAAGGGCCGTTATAGTTTCATATATGCCCTCATCTGCCTCTTTTGACAATGGGTACTGTTTTACTCTTGGTAGTATTGCACCTTTTTTCAATTTTATCCGTACACCCCCTATGCTTTTAATGCATCCTACGTCATAAGGGCTAATGGTCCATAATGATTTGGGCACCTTTGACATATCCTCCTTAAAGAAAGGGACTGGGGTGCATGCAGGTGCCTCAAGTGCCATAGCAATTTTCTGCGCTATTTGTTTGTGAGCCACTCGTAACCATATTTCTACCCTCATCATGAACACCATTTCCCCCTCCTCCTTTTCTTCTGAAAACAGTTCCTCATCTGACACCTGGGTCAACCTACGTCCTTCTGCTAGTGCTATCACTGCCCTCCATGCTCTTCCTTCTTTGTCTTGGGCGTGCACAGCAATATACTCAGCTGTTGCAATAATGCTTTCAATGTCTAGTGCAAACACCTTTCCTTCTTGTTCATTAACAGGTGTTTCTGGTCGGAACAGATAAGCTGCTGGCCTCCTCCATATTTTCCCTTCTATCCCTGGCATCCATGCAAATGCCATGTCTGTTCCATACTGGAATAGCTCGCCATCTACTGGTTCCGCCCTAATAGCTGTCTGCCCACAGTATGCTTGCATAATCTGTCGTGCTGCTAGCATGTTAATCCCTGGAGTAGAGCAAATTATACCATCCTCTGTAAAGGAAATTGTCATATTTAGCCTATTCATTATGTCCCTCCCCAGTATATTTATTGGTGAGGCACTATAATACAAGAGTGGAACTGACAGATCGTAATCTCCGATAGATAATGGAACGTTATCAGTAAAAGGAACCAATCCGTTAGCCCCAGAAAATCCTTGGGTGTTCATGGCTTCGCCTGACATCTTAAATTTACCTTCCCTTATGCAAGACCGGGTTGCCCCGGTGTCAACAAGGAATGATAACTTTTTGTCACCTATCGTTACCTCTATGCGTGGCTCCTCCGCACTATTAGGTGTTACTGACAGGATGGGACACACCAAGGCCGTCTGTGGGCTGTCCTATTGGGGGTACAATGATTGGCCATTTCCTGTGTAAGGGTTGTGCCCCAATACCGTCACCCTACCTAATTGCGTTTGTTCAGTTTGGGGTTGTTGTGTTATCACTACTTGTTGTTGTGGCAGTGGCTGTTGTTGTGTTAATTGCTGTTGTTGCAGTGGCTGTTGTTGTGTTAATTGCTGTTGTTGTATGCCCTGCTGTTCTTGTGGTGGCCTAGGTTGTGCCTGCTCATTCCATGCTGGTGTTCCTGGCCTGACCCTACACGTGCGTGACATGTGTCGTAGTAGTCCACAACTCCAACACACGGGTGGTTCTCTGTTTTGCCATGGGAAGCTCCCTGTGTTGTCCTGGTATACCGGTTGCCCTGTGGGGTAGGAACTTCCAACTCCCCCCACCTGCTGTTGGGTATTATATCCGTATCCTCTCCCTCTCATAAATCCTCCTCTCCCCCTGTTATAACCATAATACCCAGCTCCTTGCATTGGGTACCCTCCTCCCACGTTTGGTGCGTGTAATTGTAGTGGCGGCATTTGCTGTATTATACTTTGTGGAGGTGCTATTGGAGCTGGATCTTGTGCAGCCACTACTTGTGTGGGACTTTGGGCCATTGGTGTGGGCGCAGTTATTAGTGCCCCTTCCATTGTGTATTTAGTTAGTTTTTTCTGTACTAGTTTGGCCTCTTCTGTTTTCCTGTCCTCTTCCTTTTGTTTCATTTTTCCTTGCCATATCCTGCAGTGATGTACTATTGTCAGCTGTATTTCAGGCCATGGTTTTGCTTCCATTCCCACTACTTTCTTTAGTTGTTTCTGAACTCCTTCTGGGAGCCCTTGTACTAGTATATGATAAAATATGGCTGGTGTTTTATCCCATTGTTCTCTAGTTTCCATGCGCCACTTCTCTTGAATATCCTGGATATAATCAACAGGATCCTCATTCTCACGCATCTTACGGGAAGTAATTGCTCCTATGTCTGATGTGTCTGGGTACTGTACTCTCAGTGCCTGCCATAGCGCATGTCTGCAGTTTGCAAATGGCGCCCCATCATGTGATGTGTTCGTTATTGTTATCCCATGGAATCCCGCTCTCTTCCAGATGTCGTCCGCTCTATCCCCTAATATTGATATTAACAGGCCTTTCACATCTCCTACTGCTAGTTTCTGCCCTGCGGTGTGTTTTTCCATTTCATATATCCACTTACCCGCACCTCCACTTAGTGATGGTAGCCTACATTTTATATTTTCTTTATCCGTATGCTTCCATGGTACATACTGCGGTCTAACCCCTCCTCTTTCCAATAGTGGCATTAAGTTGTGTCTTGTCTCACCCTTTATGTTCCATAATATTGAGTCCTCACACCCCTCCTCTTCCCCCGTTTCCTTTACCACTTCAAATTCTTCCTTACTACCCCTCCTCCTACCTACCTCTCCGTCCCTTCCCCTTGTTTCGTCATCTCCTGTGTTTAATATGGGTATGTTTATTTGTCTGTCTTGCCTGCAGCTAGGGAGGTCTCTAAGCCGGCATGCATAGGGAGTTACTTCGTCCATGAAGGGCGCAAGCTTTATTGTGCGCAGCGTGCGTGTGGTGGTTGAGCATGTAGGGTGCGACGGGGGAGGGCGTGATGGAGATGGCGATGGTGTGGCTTCATGGGTTTGTTTTTCCACTAGTTGTTGCACCCTCTCCTCACTTTGTTCCAGCTCCTCCCTTCTCTTACGGATCCATGGCGAGTCTATGTTTGTTCTAGTGAGGTACAGCTTATCTAAGCTTTCCCTTTCACTCTTTCTTCCTACCCTCTCTACTCCTTCTTCCTCCTCACTGCAAAAATCAGTCATAAATGGTATCCCCCACTCTGTTTTTTTCCCTTTTACTGTTACTGTTTCTAAGTCTATTAGCTCCATTTCTCCTCTTCCTTTGTTACCAACTGTTCCCCCTGGTGTTGATGTTGTTGCTACTTCTCTACTTCTATATACATCCCCCCATTTTTCACTCTCCTTATTTCTCCCTCCTCTTTCCCCTTCACTCCTCTCCTCCATTTCCCTACTATTTTCCTCCCTTTTCCTTTTTAATTCCTCCATCACTTCGTTGCTCATCTGTTCCAATATTCTTTCATCTTCTTTCTTTCTTTCCCATTTTACCCTTTCTCTTTCTATTGCTTTCCCTTCTTCATATTTCTTAGCTGCCTCTGATACTACCCTCCTCCTCCATATTTCCAATTCCCTTTCCTTGTCCTCTTCTTCCTTCATTTTTTCTCTCAACACTACTCTTGACACCCTTTCTGCTGCTGCTCTTACCCTTCCATCTTCTATCCTTCGCTCCTCATTTCGTTCCCTTAATTTGTCCAATTCGTCTTTACCCTCTTTCTTTTTCCTCACTCTCTCTTTTTCCCCCTTCTCAAGCTGTGTTAGTAATTCATTCTGCTCATCCCTTAGCTTTGCCAATTTTTCCTCCAAAATCTCTTCTCTTTGTCGTAGTAGCTCCTCCCCCTTCATCTCACTCTCCCTTGTACTATCCTCGCCTGTTCTCTTTACTGCCTCCCTTTCTTCTCCCGTTAGTGAACCCCGTAATTTTAATAATATCTGTGCAGCTACCCACTCATCATGTCCTATCTCTACAATCTGCTCTTCTCCAATCCCTCCCTCCCCCACTATCTTCCTGTGAGCCACATATGGTGGAGGGCTGTATGCCGGGTTCGAGTATCCTTCAGCCGCCCTTAACTGTCCTTCTATTTCTCCTAATTCTCTTAAAGGGTACAACCCTTCTCCCTCTGTTTTCACTCCCGGTGTTATGGGTATCTCGTTGCTCGGCTCCTTTTTTATGTTTTCTAATTTATCAATCTTTTCTCCTCCCTCTCCTTCATTCTCCGCATTCTTTTTCCTTTCACACCCCTTTTCCCCATCCGTTCCCTCTTTCTTAATCTCCTTTACTTCCGGTGTTTCTCCCATAGAGAACATTCCATTTGGTCCTGGTCGGGATCCCTGGAACATCCTCCATAAGTTAAACACCTCCACATGGCTCGCCAACTTCTTCCCCTTGTATGTATTGTGCAGATGGTTTAGCAATGAATGTTGGGCATATGGATCGAAACTACCATTAGGCGGCCATGGTGTTAACATTTTGTTATCCGTCCCCTGGGTCCACTCTATGCTGTACTTAATTAATTTCTCTCTATGGGGTGGCAGTGTGGTGCATATGTGTTGTAGTGGGGTAGTGAGGGTGTTCCCCCACCCTCCCAACCCTGTCCCATATGACATAGTGGTGCCCCACTTGTTACTCCTCCCTTCACTATCAGTTTGTAATTTACAACCTTATATTGTTTACCTGGCCCCGTAAGTGTGGGGACTTACGACAATCCTTAACAAATTATGCAATAATAATAATTAATAAAAAACAAAAACAAACAAAAAAGAGAAATAATAAAACACAAATATATATATATATGTATAATTTTGTATTGTATATTCCTTCCTCTACAGCCCCCTGCGGCCGAGGCGCACGCAGCCCCCTGTGGCTGCGTACCCTTTACGACGATCTTATACAGTCGTCCTTATTCCTCGTTCTCCTCCCCCTTTTACACTTGCCGTGGCCGGCGTCCTCCGTGCTCAGCCACGCCCCTCTCCCCTTCTCCTCTTCCGATCCACTCGTTTATCGTTTATCTTCGTATCCGCTCCCTCATCATTTTTCTCTTCCCCACCACTTTCAAAACTCAATGTTCCTCGTGCTCGTGATATCCTATAAAATCCCTACTGGTGACGTCACCGATGTCTTTACGCTACTAGTACATTCTCATTATTAATTTCAAAATACACTTGCAATTTACCCCCGCTAACCCTACAGCTGTCTTCCTGTCTCTCCTGGAACAAGGTAATCTCATCAATAATATAATCGGACTGCACACGCTGCGTCGCCTCGCGTGTGATACGCCCCTCAACAGGAGGGCTTAACCAGCCAATTATCTTCCGTATTAGGCAACTATGCAACTAGCTACCCCCTACAGGGAAACGTCATCTACCTATCGAGTTTCTTGCTCGACCAATAGGGAACCTCATCTACCTATCGAGTTTCTTGCTCGAACAATAGGGAACCTCATCTACCTATCGAGTTTCTTGCTCGAACAATAGGGAACCTCATCTACTCATTGATCAATAAATGCCAAATCGTAGGAAACCACACACGCCCACCCCTACACGTTAGTCGCGATTTAGGCCAATCAGTGTCTACGAGCGGCCACACGTGATGTTTTCGTGCTACGCCCCCCTCTTTCGCGTGACGTAACCGTCTGCTCTTGCACTCCTTTCACTCCCTTTCATTCAATAGCCAACACTATATTGTCAAACCTTCGCCGCGCACCTGTGCAACACCTCCCTCTTCCCTTATTTAACTCCTCCCCCCTCCCTCACAATTTCGCATTGCTCGTTGTGTGTGTCATGCTCACCAAGTTCTCTCGATGCAGGGCCGCTCGACTGCGTGCACCCCTCCAAGCGGCTCGCCACCTCCCCTCGTCTGGACCACGTCTGGACACTCGCCAACCGCGGGCGGGATACTTCTCAACCGGCTCCCGAGGGCCAATAGCCGGATTGCGCTGTCCGGTCTTCTCGCAGCTCCGCGATGGTCCTGTAGTCCTCAGAAGGGGGCAACGGCAGAGGGGGCCGCGCCGCCGGGCCTCCTCGCAACGGGAGTGCTTGGAAAAAGTAAAAATAAAAGTCGATCTTAAACAGATCTCAGCAGTGCCTCCAACTTGTCGGGGGGGAATTCTGCCGGGGTCGGCCAGACCGTCCGCAGACCTCCAGGCAGGGAGGCCCCAACTCCTCCCGTGTGTATCCCAGATGAGATGAGATAGAGTATGAGACGCACACAAGGAGCAAGGTGACTCTGCTGTTTATTAGACAAAACGGCAGGGATGGGTCAAGGAGCGTACGCGTTCGTCCTGACACACACTCAATCGTTGGGCTCGCAGGCCCTTTTTACTGTATTATGACGCGCTACTTGCGTCACTTCAGAAAGTTAACAAAAAACCTATCGCCACTCTTAATTGGGCGTTCGAGTGGTAGGGTTAGTATAGCACACATATAGAGAAAGATATTAGTGGACAAGGTGTAGTCAGGTGGTATATCTGGGTTGTCCCTACAATTAGATACATGAGAATTGTTACATGAAGACTCCTGAGGATTGGCTAAATGTGCTGGCGTCAGTGATAAGAGCCCCATGTTCTGATTGGTGCGCCCGTGAGCTTCCCAGCCTGGGACCACCGTCGTTCCCAGCTCTCGGTGTACCTGTAAGTTGCAACAATGTTTCACTATGGGTACATGCAGACAATGTGAGGACTTATTCATAGCTAGACGGGGTACCGTTCCCACTGTTGCAGATGTCCATTGAGCCTTTCAAGTGTATCTGCTAGTGTCTCGTAGCGAGGGATCCAGACGCCTCTGTTCTCCCGGGTTTGGCATCTCGTCAGGTTCGGCTTGGTCACGTGGGGAGGGACCGTGAAAGAGGCATAATTCTGCACAATTAATATTGTTTTTCTACTGCGCGTCTGGTTTAATTTGTCGGTGTGACTTTAACGTTGGTGCGCGGGGTGCGAGGTTGCAACATCGTGCCTTTGATGATTTGCTCTTGGAACGTGGGTTTGCAACATTGCGACCTTGGCTGGTTGCTTCGCCAAGCTCATTCTGCAGGATCAGCAACTGACTCTTGCCTTGTTGATGTCCACGGGAGCTCTTGTTTGAGGCCTACTTGGGCCTGGTGCATAAGTTGTCCGTTTGGTGCACAGGTGCTTTAGGTTATAGGAGCATATAATTCCATAACCAGTATTGTCTTCATTATATTTCTCATGGTGGTAACTGGTTTCAAAGAGAAGCGTGAGCAAGCTAGTAAAAAGTTCATGACGCGTCTTGCGTTTCTGCATTCTGAAAGCCTATATAAAAATAATAAAGATGCACGTCCGTGAATATGCCTGTCGCCTACGTCATAGCACTGAGTATATTCTTCGTGTAGGTTGGTGTGGGAATGTCCAGTGTGTATATTTGTACAGATGTGCTTCCCGTTGTCTAGGTCGTCATGGCATCTCTAACGACGTGTAGATTTTAGTCTAGTTGATCCGTGCCGCAGGTGTCGGCATGGCCAGTGCGGGCTGCTGGGCAAGCAGATGGACACATCCGGATGTTCCTGTACCAGGGTATCTGGTCGTCTGGTAAATGGACAAACTCTTCTCGTGGCGGGTGTTTGGGTCGTGACCCTCTAGGCCAAGCGCGAGAGGCGAAGGACGGGAGCCTGGTTTTCCATTCTCCCACTTCAATACAGATGGATTTGTACAATGGGAGGCGCATCAAGCAAATGTGATGGCAATTTGAGTGATGGGGCAGGTACATGATGTAAAATGTGCTAGTATGGTCCGGTAAGGCTCAATGTCACCCCTGGTGAAAAAAAAACAGGACACATAACACACAGGCACCCAAAATATCAAAAATGCATTTGCTCGACCCCTTGGTACCTCACATGAAAAAAAAAGCATTACACGGTACGCTCTTGCACCCAGCAACATGAAAAATGCATATGCGAGGCCCAGGTAAGCTACTCTGATGATGAGAATGGGGGTACGCGTTGCACAGGGGCATCCAGAAAATGGATAATGCATACGTGACTCATCATTAGCCTCTGGAAATAGGTAAAAGTACACATGCATGTGCGCAGAGGCAAATCCCCCACTGTCACAGTAGTCCACACATCTGTCCGCTCCAACTCGCACAAGCGGTGTGATGTTCTCCTACGCACTCCTTTATCCCGAATCTGAACACCAACACCCAACGGCCAGCACGTGTCATGTAACTTACGTGATAAGGCCCTTTCCACTGATTTCACCTGTACACGCTACTTTTGCATGTGCGAAGTAACCAGCACTCTGTTTCCAGCTACCTATGCGAGTAACACGGAAGACCCATGCGCTCCTGCCTATGAACCATTTTACCTGCCTCCTACTGCCCTGAGCTGCCTCCTACGAGCCATCTGCTGCTGCCTGCCTGCTGTGTATGCCTGCTGCCCACCTGCCCTGCAATTTCAGCGCCTGCTGTCAGGCCATTGCCAATGCTCCTGTCCTCGGCCCTGTGACCACCTCAGCTGATTCAGAAGACTCCCAACATGCAAGAACATCCCCACCGTTCCACAGCCCACCCCCAGGACCACCTTACCCAGCCACACCTGCCTCAGGCGTTGCCATGTCTGCGCAAACATCTCCGGAGGCTAGTGGCAACCGCACGGCAACCACGCAAAGGGCTGTCAACTTCACAGCCAGGGAAGTTGACATTCTGGTGGAGCATATCCTGAGGCATTATGATGCCCTCTTCAATGTGCAACGCATGTTGGCAAGGTAGGACGGAAGCTGATCTACGATCAGATTGTGAGTGCCATCAATGTAGAGGGGATAGCCCCCCATGACTACCACCATGTGTGCAAGCGCTGGGAGGACCTGAAATCCAGGACCCAAAACAAGGCCCGGCACTTCCAAGGGGGCTGCCGGGGCGGTTGAACACCACCGACATGCGGGTCATGGAGATATTTTACCCAGCGCTGCACACCCAGGTTAGCGATTTGCAGCACCGCCTGGAGTCATCAGGTGAGTGTAAATGTGTTGCTGTCCTCCACTGTGCATGTGCATGCTGATGTATGGTGGGATTGTGCACCTCGGCCTTACAGCAAGTATGCCTCTTGTACAGATATCTGTGTGCATGTCCCAGACAGTGCTTCACATGTGTTCTATGAATTATGCGTAATTTCAACAGTCTCATGTTTGCAATGTGTGTTGTACTGCAGCATAACACAACATGCACATGGTTCCTTACATGTGTCTGAGACATGCCCGTGGGAGAGGTGTGACACATGGGTGGTGTCATCAACATCATGAACAGGCATGGTGGACATGTGTATGTGTCTGAGATGTGACTGTGTGACTGGCCATCAATCCTGGAAGGATGTAACTGGTGCATTTCAATGTCTGCCCTAGTCTTGTTGCCCGATTGACATTGAGGGGACTCTGATGTGATAGCTCAGTGCACTGCTTCAGGACTGTCAGGTGATGTATGTGCATGACATGTGTATGTCCCATGACGCATGTGTGTGTAGCATGCACAATTTGTAGGTGGTGACAGTGCCATGTCCAAAGATGTGATTGTCTGTTGTGAAGGACAGACATGTATGCGCATGTGTGTACATTGCATATACCTGTGTGTTGTGGAGGGTGATGATGGTTGTGACATTTGGCAGCGTACTTCATGTGCATATGTGTTGTGCCAAACACACATAGGTACAGTACCCTGATGTTTGTGTTCTATGGGCCTCATTATAACTCGCCCAGTATGGAAACAACGGTGGCGGTAAACCCGCCGCCACTGTTGTTTCCATGCCGGGCGATCACAACTCCTGCAGGCGGAGGCGTCAAACCGCCTGCCTGCAGGTGGACGAGGAAACAACGGCACCATCACGAGATGGTGCCGGTGTTTCCATGATCCCCATCCCCATTGAGTCCTATTGGACTCAATGAGAATGGGGATTAACACCATTCTGCCTCCGGAATTCCCGGGACACTGGGGTTGTATTGCCATGGTAATTCCGGGAGTCACGGAGGCGGAATGGTAATACGAGTCCGGCGGTAACCAGGCGGTTTTACCACCTCAGTTACCGCCGGACTCATAATGAGGCCCTATGTCTCCTTATCCACAGTAGCGTTGGAAGAAGAGGGCAGAGAAAGTGCTGTGGAGCAAGGCAGCAGGGATGTCTCCATCGAACAGAGATGGAAGGCCCAGTCACGCCCCCTAGAAACAACATCATCGGGGAGCGAGGAGACTGGTGCCGCGTCTCAACCATCGGCCACAGCTGCTGCGGGGAGGTCCAAGAGGGTGAAGCTGGACATGGACTCCTCGGCGGCGGGAGGGACAGGTGAATTCACACCGGGCCAATCCACTGCAGAAGACGCTGAGGAGGCATCCAGGCTGGCGGGAGAGGAGGAGGAGAAGGCCATATTAGCACAGTCCATGGGGCCCGGTGGGGCTAGGGGGTGGGTGTGACTTGTGCAGTCCTGACTCAGGGGCAGGAGGCAGTGCAGGTCGCCGTGGAGGTGCCTGTGCCAGATCCTGTCCCTCGGCCAGTGCCTGCACCAGTATGCACCTGCCGGCATGCCCCAGGCCGGACCTATCTGCAGGTGTCGGATGTTTCCACCCAAACCAACACCCCAATACCTGCAGATCTGGCCATTCGAGACAGAGTGGAACCCCTGCTACACTCATGGGCTTGCACATCACAATGAGGTCTTGCGTCTCCTGAACTGGCCCGCAGCATTCCTGGTCTTGAATTGGATGCATGGGCTGGCCACTTATGCAACCTCTTGTCTTGCTCCTCTGTGTGCCAATCGTCCTCCCGGGCGCCTTCCGAACCAGATACCACCAGGGCCCCCTGTGTACCTGTCCCACCCACTTGGGCCTGTCTGGTGGAGATAACATCCATGCCTGAGTTGGGAGTCGACGTTGGATCAGCCGGCTACGACAAGCAATGGAGGGAGAGCAGGCACCCAGGAGCAGGGCACGTGTCAGACGCCCCCGGGTAATTTTATCAGTTGGGAGGGTGTCCATGCGAGGCAGGCACTGGGCAATATGGCAGAAGCAGGCTCTGACTAGGAGGCTTCGTAACTCAGGGCATACCATCCAAAGGGGGCAGGTATCCAGCGCCAGGCAGGACGCAAATGTGGACCTCCGATCGAGGATGTCTTCCGCGTGGGAGCAATATGGGCAGCGAATCGGAGCAGAGAGGTAGCGGGCTCTGGGGGCGAGACTCACCATGGCCAGGGCAGAGATTGCACTGCGTCGGGCAAGGCCACGTCGCCTCATCCTTTGAGGAGGCTTGCAGGTATTGGGAGCCGAGGGAAAGGGCCATGCTGGTGGACCTGCAAGCCCTCGAGGATGCAACAGAGGCACGCATTGTGGAAGCGGCTGCAGTGCTCAATAATTCTCTGGCCCAGACATTGAGCAACATTGGTGAGGAGGACTAGCCCGCTGCCTTTGAACATAGTTTTTTAGATATAAGTTTCCGTTGATTTTATTTATTATTTAGACCTTTTGGACATTAGTCTGTTTTTTTGTGCATAGTTCTTCATGTGTGATTTTCCTTTTATTTATTTTATTATTTGGAGTGGACTTTGGACATTACTCCATGTTTATTTCATACATAGTTTTATTAGTGTGTGTTTTAGTGTTCAGCATGCGGTAATGTTTTTTTTGTTTTTTTTTGTTGGTATTGTAAATCATTTTAATGGACATGGTAATTTTTACATTCATTTTTTTTTCCATGTACAGATTTTGAAATTTTATTTACAGTCTGTATGAACAAAGTACACCTGTTTAATATAATTGATTTTCTTATCTCACAGTCATTGTTTCTCACAGTTATTTTTGCAGTGTGCCGGTTTGGTAGTCCCTTTACTGGCCCTGGTTCTGACCATCGTTGGTCATGTGTGTGGTTACTTGCATGTATGTGTCATGTTTGGAGTCCATTTTCAGGGTGAGTATACACATGTGGCTGACCAGTGATGGAGTGTGAAGTGGGAGTTTGGGTGTGCACAGTAAAATGGCATTTGCTTTCACATGTGCAGCATCACTGTGTATTTGCCCTCACTGTGTTTGTGAGGGGGTGGGTGGGGTAACTGTGGGAGTGTTACATGTTCAGGATATTGGCACATGATTTGATTGATGCTGTGTAACACACTTGTAGTGCTTTCCCCTGCATCAGCATGTGTGTGTACAGTTATCATTATCTCTGGTGTTGGTCTGCCTCTTGCACTGGCATGCAATATTGGCATTTTTTTGCATTTACACATCGGCAGACCGATGCAGCTGTCTCAGTGCGTGGCACACTGTCTGATTTCCATGTACTCAATCAGACCTCAACACATTCCTCTTTGCTTGTGCTTTCTCTCCTCCTCCCCCCTGCTGAACTCCTGACTGAATCTGCACTGGTCACCTGGCTACCCTCTGACATTGGGCCCAGGTCCCCTCGCCCGCCACTTGCACCCCTGCACTGCATCCCTGGCATTCCCTGCACTTGGACTGTTTTTTTGTATTCCTACAGCCCCCTGCCAGCACTTGACACCTGATGTCTGCACTTAACCTTGCACTTGCCACCAGCTGGCTGCACTTTAATTACTTTGTTCATGTATTTATTTGAATGTCCTTCCCATGTACTGCACTGCCCCCTCCCTCATACCCCCGCACCTTTCCCCTTCCCCACTTCCCTTGTACTTGCATCATCTCAATGTCACCTGGCTGCTTTTTATTCTGTCATTGGAGGACTATTTGTCCCTGGGGCTTTGTGACATGACATTGTCACATGGCCAGCAGGGCTTCACTTTAACATTTATTTGTTACATGTGTATGTTGGGAGATGGTTGTGGTGCAATTGTGTTTGAGCAGCTGCCACACTCATGGATGTGGCCCAGGTCTATGCATTTATATTGGTTTGCAGGATATATTTTCCGGGGGATATTCAGGTTGGTGTCACAACATGACAGTCAAGGTGCACGACACACCATCGATGGAGTGATGATGTGTCACTATGTCAGCGTCCAACATGCAGGTGATGTCCTGTCTGGAGGGGGCTCCCTGCAGGGTTGTGTCATGGGTGATGGGGGCTGGGGGTGTCCCATGTGGAGGGGGCTTCCTGCAGGGTGGCATCACGGGTGATGGTGACTGGGGGTGTCCCATGTGGAGGGGGCGGCCTGCAAGGTGGGGTGATGTGTGATGGGGCTGGGGTGTCTGATGTGGAGGGGTCTGCCTGCAGGGTGGCGTCATGGGTGTTGGGGCTTGGGGTGTCCCATGTGGAGGGGGCTGCCTGCAGGGTTGGGTCATGGGTGATGGGGGCTGGGCTGGGGATGTCCCATGTGGAGGGGGATGCCTGCAGGGTGGGGTGGCGGGTGATAGGGGCTGGGCTGGGGTTGTCCTATGTGAAGGGTGCTGCCTGCAGGGTGGGGTGACAAGTGATGGGGATTGGGGTGCTCCATGTGAAGGGGGCTGCTTGCAGGGTGGGGTGACAGGGGATGGGGTTGGGGTGTTTCATGTGGATGGGGCTGCCTGCAGGGTGGGGTGACGGGTGATGGGGGCTGGGGTGTTCCATGTGGAGGGGGCTGTCTGCAGGGTTGGCATCACAGGTGATGGGGACTGGGAGTGTCCCATGTGGAGGGGGCTGCCTCCAGGGTGGGGTGATGGGTGATGGGGCTGGGGATGTCCATTGTGGAGGGGGCTGCCTGCAGGGTGATGTTATGGGGCTGGGGGTGTCCCATGTGGAGGGGGCTGCCTGCAGGGTCAGAGTCATGGGGGATGGGGTCTGGGGTGTCCCATGTGGAGTGGACTAGCTGCAGGGTGGGGTGATGGGTGATAGGGGCTGGGCTGGGGCTGTCCCATATGGAAGAGGCTGCCTGCAGGGTGGCGCCACGGGTGATGGGGGCTGGGGTTGTGTCATGTGGAGAGGCTGCCTGCAGGGTGGTGTGATGGGTGATGGGGGCTCAGCTGGGGGTGTCCCATGTGGAGGGAGCTTCCTGCAAGGTGGTGTCGTGGGTGATGTGTGCTGGGCTGTCCCATTTGGAGGGGGCTTCCTGCAGGGTGGCTTCATGGGTATTGGGGGCCCAGGTGTCCCATGTGTAGGGGGCTGCCTGCAGGGTGGCATCACAGGTGATTTGAGCTGTGGTGTCCCATATGGAGGGGGCTGTCTGCAGGGTTGCATCATGGGTGATGGGGGCTGGGGTGTCCCAGGTGGAGGGGGCTGCCTGCAGGGTGGGGTGAGGGGTGATGCGGGCTGGGCTGGGGGTGTCCCATGTGGAGGGGGCTGCCTGCAAGGTGGCGTCACTGGAGATGGGGGCTGGGGTATCCCATATGGAGGGGCTGCCTGCAGGTTGGCATCATGGGTGATGGTGGCTGGGGGTGTCCCATGTGGAGATGGTTGCCTGCAGGGTGGCATCATGGGTGATGGGGTCTCAGAGTGTCCCATGTGGAGGGGGCAGCCTGCAGGGGGGGTTGAAAGCTGATGGGGGCTGGGGGTGTCCCATGTGAAGGGGGCTGCCTGCAGGGTGGTGTCACAGGTCATGGGGGCTGGGGGGTCCCATGTGGAGGGGCAGCCTGCAGGGTGGGGTAACAGGTGATGGGGGCTGGGCTGGGGGTGTCCCATGTGGAGGGGGCTGCCTGCAGGGTGGCGACATGGGTGATGGGGACTGGGGTGTCCCATGTGGAGGGGATGCCTGCAGGGTGGGGTGGCGGGTGATAGGGGCTGGGCTGGGGTTGTCCCATGTGGAGGGGGCTGCCTGCATGGTTGCATCATGGGTGATGGAGGCTGGGGTGTCCCAGGATGCGGGCTGGGCTGGGGTGTCCCATGTGGAGGGGGCTGCCTGCAAGGTGGCATCACTGGTGATGGGGGCTGGGGTATCCCATATGGAGGGGGCTGCCTGCAGGGTGGCATCATGGTGATGGGGGCTGGGGTGTCCCATGTGGAGATGGTTGTCTGCAGGGTGGCATCATGGGTGATGGGGTCTCAGAGTGTTCCATGTGGAGGGGGCTGCATGCAGGGGGGGTGAAAGGTGATGGGGGCTGGTGGTGTCCCATGTGAAGGGGGCTGCTTGCAGGTGGTTTCACAGGTGATGGGGCTGTGGGAGTCCCATGTGGAGGGGGATGCCTGCAGGGTGGGGTGGTGGGTGATAGGGGCTGGGCTGAGGTTGTCCCATGTGGAGGGGGCTGCCTGCAGGGTGGGTGACAGGTGATGGGGGTTGGGGTGTTCCATGTGAAGGGGGCTGCCTGCAGGGTGGGGTGACAGGGGATGGGTTGGGGTGTTCCATGTGGAGGGGGCTGCCTGCAGGGTGGGGTGGCGGGTGATAAGGGCTGGGCTGGGGTTGTCCCATGTGGAGGGGGCTGCCTGCAGGGTGGGGTGACAGGTGATGGGGGTTGGGGTGTTCAATGTGGAGGGGGCTGCCTGCAGGGTGGGGTGACAGGGGATGGGTTGGGGTGTTCCATGTGGAGGGGGCTGCCTGCAGGGTGGGGTGACAGGTGATGAGGGCTGGGGTGTTCCATGTGGACGGGCTGTCTGCAGGGTTGGCATCATGGGTGATGGGGGCTGGGGGTGTCACATGTGGAGGGGGCTGCCTGCAGGGTGGGATAATGGGTGATGGGGCTGGGCTGGGGGTGTCCCATGTGGAGGGGGCTGCCTGCAGGGTGGCATCACGGTGATGGGGGCTGGGGTGTCCCAGGTGGAGGGGGCTGCCTGCAGGCTGGGGTGAGGAGTGATGCGGGCTGGGCTGGGGGTGTTCCATGTGGAGGGGGCTGCCTGCAAGGTGGCGTCACTGGAGATGGGGGCTGGGGTATCCCATATGGAGGGGCTGCCTGCAGGGTGGCAACATGGGTGATGGGGGCTGGGGGTGTCCCATGTGGAGGGGGATGCCTGCAGGGTGGGGTGGCGGGTGATAGGGGCTGGGCTGGGGTTGTCCCATGTGGAGGGGGCTGCCTGCAGGGTGGGGTGACATGTGTTGGGGGTTGGGTGTTCCATGTGGAGGGGGCTGCCTGCGGGGTGGGGTGACAGGGGATGGGTTGGGGTGTTCCATGTGGAGGGGGCTGCCCGCAGGGTGGGGTGACGGGTGATGGGGGCTGGGGTGTTCCATGTGGAGGGGGCTGTCTGCAGGGTTGGCATCACAGGTGATGGGGACTGGGAGTGTCCCATGTGGAGGGGGCTGCCTCCAGGGTGGGGTGATGGGTGATGGGGCTTGGGGTGTCCCATGTGGAGGGGGCTGCCTGCAGGGTTGGGTCATGGGTGATGGGGGCTGGGCTGGGGATGTCCCATGTGGAGGGGGATGCCTGCAGGGTGGGGTGGCGGGTGATAGGGGCTGGGCTGGGGTTGTCCTATGTGAAGGGTGCTGCCTGCAGGGTGGGGTGACAAGTGATGGGGATTGGGGTGCTCCATGTGAAGGGGGCTGCTTGCAGGGTGGGGTGACAGGGGATGGGGTTGGGGTGTTCCATGTGGAGGGGGCTGCCTGCAGGGTGGGGTGACAGGTGATGGGGGTTGGGGTGTTCAATGTGGAGGGGGCTGCCTGCAGGGTGGGGTGACAGGGGATGGGTTGGGGTGTTCCATGTGGAGGGGGCTGCCTGCAGGGTGGGGTGACAGGTGATGAGGGCTGGGGTGTTCCATGTGGAGGGGGCTGTCTGCAGGGTTGGCATCAAGGGTGATGGGGGCTGGGGTTGTCCCATGTGGAGGGGGCTGTCTGCAGGGTGGGATAATGGGTGATGGGGCTGGGCTGGGGGTGTCCCATGTAGAGGGGGCTGCCTGCAGGGTGGCATCACAGTGATGGGGGCTGGGATGTCCCAGGTTGAGGGGGCTGCCTGCAGGGTGGGGTGAGGAGTGATGCAGGCTGGGCTGGGGGTGTCCCATGTGGAGTTGGCTGCCTGCAAGGTGGTGTCACTGGAGATGGGGGCTGGGGTATCCCATATGAAGGGGCTGCCTACAGGGTGGCATCATGGGTGATGGGGCTGGGCTGGGGGTGTCCCATGTGGAGGGGCTGCCTGCAGGGTGGCATCACGGTGATGGGGGCTGGGGTGTCCCATGTGGAGGGGGCTGCCTGCAGGGTGGCGACATGGGTGATGGGGGCTGGGGGTGTCCCATGTGGAGGGGGATGCCTGCAGGGTGGGGTGGCGGGTGATAGGGGCTGGGCTGGGGTTGTCCCATGTGGAGGGGGCTGCCTGCAGGGTGGGGTGACATGTGTTGGGGGTTGGGTGTTCCATGTGGAGGGGGCTGCCCGCAGGGTGGGGTGACGGGTGATGGGGGCTGGGGTGTTCCATGTGGAGGGGGCTGTCTGCAGGGTTGGCATCAAGTGTGATGGGGGCTGGGGTTGTCCCATGTGGAGGGGGCTGTCTGCAGGGTGGGATAATGGGTGATGGGGCTGGGCTGGGGGTGTCCCATGTAGAGGGGGCTGCCTGCAGGGTGGCATCACAGTGATGGGGGCTGGGATGTCCCAGGTTGAGGGGGCTGCCTGCAGGGTGGGGTGAGGAGTGATGCAGGCTGGGCTGGGGGTGTCCCATGTGGAGTTGGCTGCCTGCAAGGTGGTGTCACTGGAGATGGGGGCTGGGGTATCCCATATGAAGGGGCTGCCTACAGGGTGGCATCATGGGTGATGGGGCTGGGCTGGGGGTGTCCCATGTGGAGGGGCTGCCTGCAGGGTGGCATCACGGTGATGGGGGCTGGGGTGTCCCATGCGGAGGGTGCTGCCTACAGGGTGGCCTCAATGGTGATGGGGGCTGGGATGGGGGTGTCCATGTGAAGGGAGCTGCCTGCAGGGTGGTATCACAAGTGATGGGGGCTGGGGTGTGGGTATCCCATCAGGAGGGGTCTGATTGCCATGGATTGCAAGGTGCAGATGTACAATTTGGCTGAGGTGTGGCCGGGGATCGTGGGGTGTTTTTATGCGATTACGCTGGGGTACGGCCGGGGATCGCTGGGAGTTTTCACGATATTATGCTGCGGTGCATGGGGGGGATCACGTGGTGTTTTCATGCAATTTGGCTGGGGTGCGGCCGGCGCTTGAAAGGTGTTTTTGCATGATTACGCTGGGGTTTGGCCGAGGTTTGTGCAGAGTTTTCATGCAATTTGGCTGTGGTGCGGCCGGGGATTGTAAGGTGTTTTCGCGTGATTACGCTGGGGTGCAGGTGGGGATCGCGCTGTGTTTTCACGCAATTTGGCTGGAGTGCAGCTGGGGATCGCGCAGTGTGTTCACTCGATTTCGCTAGGCAGGCTGTATGCTGGCCAAGGGATGGCACGGAGGCTTGCGCTGTGTTAGGCATTTCACTTGCTTTTTAATGCACGTGGTGGCATGTTGTGGGCTGCCTGCAGGGTGGGGTGATGGGTGATAGGGGCTGGGCTGGGGGTGTCCCATGCGGAAGAGGATGTCTGCAGGGTGGCGCCACGGGTGATGGGGGCTGGGGTTGTGCCATGTGGAGGGGGCTGCCTGCAGGGTGGTGTGACGGGTGATGGGGGCTCAGCTGGGGGTTTCTCATGTGGAGGGGGTTTCCTGCAAGGTGGTGTCATGGGTGATGGGTGCTGGGGTGTCCCATGTGGAGGGGGTTTCCTGCAGGGTGGCTTCATGGGTATTGGGGGCCCGGGTGCCCCATGTATAGGGGGCTGCCTGCAGGGTGTCATCACAGGTAATTTGAGCTGTGGTGTCCCATATGGAGGGGGCTGCCTGCAGGGTTGCATCATGGCTGATGGGTGATGGGGTGTCCCAGGTGGCTGCCTGCAGGGTGAGGTGAGCGGTGAAGTGGGCTGGGCTGGGGGTGTCCCATGTGGAGGGGGCTGCTTGCAAGATGGCGTCACTGGTGATGGGGGCTCGGGTATCCCATATGGAGAGGGCTGCCTGCAGGGTGGCATCATGGGCGATGGGGGCTGTGGGTGTCCAATGTGGAGGGGGCTGCCTGCAGGGTGGCATCATGGGTGATGGTGGCTGGGGGTGTCCCATGTGGAGATGGTTGTCTGCAGGGTAGCATCATGGTTGATGGAATCTCAGAGTGTCCCATGTGGAGGGGGCTGCCTGCAGGGGGGGTTGAAAGGTGATGGGGGCTGGGGGTGTCCCATGTGAAGGGGGCTGCCTGCAGGGTGGTGTCACAGGTGATGGGGCTGGGTTGTCCCATGTGGAGGGGGCAGCCTGCAGGGTGGGGTGACATGTGATGGGGGCTGGGCTGGGGGTGTCCCATGTGGAGGGGGCTGCCTGCAGGGTGGCGACATGGGTGATGGGGGCTAGGGGTGTCCCATGCGGAGGGGGATGCCTGCAGGGTGGGGTGGCGGGTGATAGGGGCTGGGCTGGGGTTGTCCCATTTGGAGGGGGCTACCTGCAGGGTGGTGCCATGGGTGATGGGGCTGGGGTTGTGCTATGTGGAGGGGGCTGCCTGCAGGGTGGTGTGACGGGTGATGGGGGCTCAGCTGGGGGTTTCTCATGTGGAAGGGGTTTCCTGCAAGGTGGTGTTATGGGTGATGGGTGCTGGGGTGTCCCATGTGGAGGGGGTTTCCTGCAGAGTGGCTTCATGGGTATTGGGGGCCCGGGTGCCCCATGTGTAGGGGGCTGCCTGCAGGGTGTCATCACAGGTAATTTGAGCTGCGGTGTCCCATATGGAGGGGGCTGCCTGCAGGGTTGCATCATGGCTGATGGGGGCTGGGGTGTCCCAGGTGGCTGCCTGCAGGGTGAGGTGAGCGGTGATGTGGGCTGGGCTGGGGGTGTCCCATGTGGAGGGGGCTGCTTGCAAGGTGGCGTCACTGGTGATGGGGGCTCGGGTATCCCATATGGAGGGGGCTGCCTGCAGGGTGGCATCATGGGTGATGGGGGCTGCGGGTGTCCCATGTGGAGGGGGCTGCCTGCAGGGTGGCATCATGGGTGATGGTGGCTGGGGGTGTCCCATGTGGAGGGGGCTGTCTGCAGGGTTGGCATCACAGTTGATGGGGACTGGGAGTGTCCCATGTGGTGGGGGCTGCCTCCAGGGTGGGGTGATGGGTGATGGGGCTGGGGATGTCCATTGTGGAGGGGGCTGCCTGCAGGGTGATGTTATGGGGCTGGGGGTGTCCCATGTGGAGGGGGCTGCCTGCAGGGTCAGAGTCATGGGGGATGGGGTCTGGGGTGTCCCATGTGGAGTGGACTTGCTGCAGGGTGGGGTGATGGGTGATAGGGGCTGGGCTGGGGCTGTCCCATATGGAAGAGGCTGCCTGCAGGGTGGCGCCACGGGTGATGGGGGCTGGGGTTGTGTCATGTGGAGAGGCTGCCTGCAGGGTGGTGTGATGGGTGATGGGGGCTCAGCTGGGGGTGTCCCATGTGGAGGGGGCTTCCTGCAAGGTGGTGTCGTGGGTGATGTGTGCTGGGCTGTCCCATTTGGAGGGGGCTTCCTGCAGGGTGGCTTCATGGGTATTGGGGGCCCAGGTGTCCCATGTGTAGGGGGCTGCCTGCAGGGTGGCATCACAGGTGATTTGAGCTGTGGTGTCCCATATGGAGGGGGCTGTCTGCAGGGTTGCATCATGGGTGATGGGGGCTGGGGTGTCCCAGGTGGAGGGGGCTGCCTGCAGGGTGGGGTGAGGGGTGATGCGGGCTGGGCTGGGGGTGTCCCATGTGGAGGGGGCTGCCTGCAAGGTGGCGTCACTGGAGATGGGGGCTGGGGTATCCCATATGGAGGGGCTGCCTGCAGGTTGGCATCATGGGTGATGGTGGCTGGGGGTGTCCCATGTGGAGATGGTTGCCTGCAGGGTGGCATCATGGGTGATGGGGTCTCAGAGTGTCCCATATGGAGGGGGCAGCCTGCAGGGGGGGTTGAAAGCTGATGGGGGCTGGGGGTGTCCCATGTGAAGGGGGCTGCCTGCAGGGTGGTGTCACAGGTCATGGGGGCTGGGGGGTCCCATGTGGAGGGGCAGCCTGCAGGGTGGGGTAACAGGTGATGGGGGCTGGGCTGGGGGTGTCCCATGTGGAGGGGGCTGCCTGCAGGGTGGCGACATGGGTGATGGGGGCTAGGGGTGTCCCATGCGGAGGGGGATGCCTGCAGGGTGGGGTGGCGGGTGATAGGGGCTGGGCTGGGGTTGTCCCATTTGGAGGGGGCTACCTGCAGGGTGGTGCCATGGGTGATGGGGCTGGGGTTGTGCTATGTGGAGGGGGCTGCCTGCAGGGTGGTGTGACGGGTGATGGGGGCTCAGCTGGGGGTTTCTCATGTGGAAGGGGTTTCCTGCAAGGTGGTGTTATGGGTGATGGGTGCTGGGGTGTCCCATGTGGAGGGGGTTTCCTGCAGAGTGGCTTCATGGGTATTGGGGGCCCGGGTGCCCCATGTGTAGGGGGCTGCCTGCAGGGTGTCATCACAGGTAATTTGAGCTGCGGTGTCCCATATGGAGGGGGCTGCCTGCAGGGTTGCATCATGGCTGATGGGGGCTGGGGTGTCCCAGGTGGCTGCCTGCAGGGTGAGGTGAGCGGTGATGTGGGCTGGGCTGGGGGTGTCCCATGTGGAGGGGGCTGCTTGCAAGGTGGCGTCACTGGTGATGGGGGCTCGGGTATCCCATATGGAGGGGGCTGCCTGCAGGGTGGCATCATGGGTGATGGGGGCTGCGGGTGTCCCATGTGGAGGGGGCTGCCTGCAGGGTGGCATCATGGGTGATGGTGGCTGGGGGTGTCCCATGTGGAGGGGGCTGTCTGCAGGGTTGGCATCACAGTTGATGGGGACTGGGAGTGTCCCATGTGGAGGGGGCTGCCTCCAGGGTGGGGTGATGGGTGATGGGGCTGGGGATGTCCATTGTGGAGGGGGCTGCCTGCAGGGTGATGTTATGGGGCTGGGGGTGTCCCATGTGGAGGGGGCTGCCTGCAGGGTCAGAGTCATGGGGGATGGGGTCTGGGGTGTCCCATGTGGAGTGGACTTGCTGCAGGGTGGGGTGATGGGTGATAGGGGCTGGGCTGGGGCTGTCCCATATGGAAGAGGCTGCCTGCAGGGTGGCGCCACGGGTGATGGGGGCTGGGGTTGTGTCATGTGGAGAGGCTGCCTGCAGGGTGGTGTGATGGGTGATGGGGGCTCAGCTGGGGGTGTCCCATGTGGAGGGGGCTTCCTGCAAGGTGGTGTCGTGGGTGATGTGTGCTGGGCTGTCCCATTTGGAGGGGGCTTCCTGCAGGGTGGCTTCATGGGTATTGGGGGCCCAGGTGTCCCATGTGTAGGGGGCTGCCTGCAGGGTGGCATCACAGGTGATTTGAGCTGTGGTGTCCCATATGGAGGGGGCTGTCTGCAGGGTTGCATCATGGGTGATGGGGGCTGGGGTGTCCCAGGTGGAGGGGGCTGCCTGCAGGGTGGGGTGAGGGGTGATGCGGGCTGGGCTGGGGGTGTCCCATGTGGAGGGGGCTGCCTGCAAGGTGGCGTCACTGGAGATGGGGGCTGGGGTATCCCATATGGAGGGGCTGCCTGCAGGTTGGCATCATGGGTGATGGTGGCTGGGGGTGTCCCATGTGGAGATGGTTGCCTGCAGGGTGGCATCATGGGTGATGGGGTCTCAGAGTGTCCCATGTGGAGGGGGCAGCCTGCAGGGGGGGTTGAAAGCTGATGGGGGCTGGGGGTGTCCCATGTGAAGGGGGCTGCCTGCAGGGTGGTGTCACAGGTCATGGGGGCTGGGGGGTCCCATGTGGAGGGGCAGCCTGCAGGGTGGGGTAACAGGTGATGGGGGCTGGGCTGGGGGTGTCCCATGTGGAGGGGGCTGCCTGCAGGGTGGCGACATGGGTGATGGGGACTGGGGTGTCCCATGTGGAGGGGATGCCTGCAGGGTGGGGTGGCGGGTGATAGGGGCTGGGCTGGGGTTGTCCCATGTGGAGGGGGCTGCCTGCATGGTTGCATCATGGGTGATGGAGGCTGGGGTGTCCCAGGATGCGGGCTGGGCTGGGGTGTCCCATGTGGAGGGGGCTGCCTGCAAGGTGGCATCACTGGTGATGGGGGCTGGGGTATCCCATATGGAGGGGGCTGCCTGCAGGGTGGCATCATGGTGATGGGGGCTGGGGTGTCCCATGTGGAGATGGTTGTCTGCAGGGTGGCATCATGGGTGATGGGGTCTCAGAGTGTTCCATGTGGAGGGGGCTGCATGCAGGGGGGGTGAAAGGTGATGGGGGCTGGTGGTGTCCCATGTGAAGGGGGCTGCTTGCAGGTGGTTTCACAGGTGATGGGGCTGTGGGAGTCCCATGTGGAGGGGGATGCCTGCAGGGTGGGGTGGTGGGTGATAGGGGCTGGGCTGAGGTTGTCCCATGTGGAGGGGGCTGCCTGCAGGGTGGGTGACAGGTGATGGGGGTTGGGGTGTTCCATGTGAAGGGGGCTGCCTGCAGGGTGGGGTGACAGGGGATGGGTTGGGGTGTTCCATGTGGAGGGGGCTGCCTGCAGGGTGGGGTGGCGGGTGATAAGGGCTGGGCTGGGGTTGTCCCATGTGGAGGGGGCTGCCTGCAGGGTGGGTGACAGGTGATGGGGGTTGGGGTGTTCCATGTGAAGGGGGCTGCCTGCAGGGTGGGGTGACAGGGGATGGGTTGGGGTGTTCCATGTGGAGGGGGCTGCCCGCAGGGTGGGGTGACGGGTGATGGGGGCTGGGGTGTTCCATGTGGAGGGGGCTGTCTGCAGGGTTGGCATCAAGGGTGATGGGGGCTGGGGTTGTCCCATGTGGAGGGGGCTGTCTGCAGGGTGGGATAATGGGTGATGGGGCTGGGCTGGGGGTGTCCCATGTAGAGGGGGCTGCCTGCAGGGTGGCATCACAGTGATGGGGGCTGGGATGTCCCAGGTTGAGGGGGCTGCCTGCAGGGTGGGGTGAGGAGTGATGCAGGCTGGGCTGGGGGTGTCCCATGTGGAGTTGGCTGCCTGCAAGGTGGTGTCACTGGAGATGGGGGCTGGGGTATCCCATATGAAGGGGCTGCCTACAGGGTGGCATCATGGGTGATGGGGCTGGGCTGGGGGTGTCCCATGTGGAGGGGCTGCCTGCAGGGTGGCATCACGGTGATGGGGGCTGGGGTGTCCCATGTGGAGGGGGCTGCCTGCAGGGTGGCGACATGGGTGATGGGGGCTGGGGGTGTCCCATGTGGAGGGGGATGCCTGCAGGGTGGGGTGGCGGGTGATAGGGGCTGGGCTGGGGTTGTCCCATGTGGAGGGGGCTGCCTGCAGGGTGGGGTGACATGTGTTGGGGGTTGGGTGTTCCATGTGGAGGGGGCTGCCCGCAGGGTGGGGTGACGGGTGATGGGGGCTGGGGTGTTCCATGTGGAGGGGGCTGTCTGCAGGGTTGGCATCAAGTGTGATGGGGGCTGGGGTTGTCCCATGTGGAGGGGGCTGTCTGCAGGGTGGGATAATGGGTGATGGGGCTGGGCTGGGGGTGTCCCATGTAGAGGGGGCTGCCTGCAGGGTGGCATCACAGTGATGGGGGCTGGGATGTCCCAGGTTGAGGGGGCTGCCTGCAGGGTGGGGTGAGGAGTGATGCAGGCTGGGCTGGGGGTGTCCCATGTGGAGTTGGCTGCCTGCAAGGTGGTGTCACTGGAGATGGGGGCTGGGGTATCCCATATGAAGGGGCTGCCTACAGGGTGGCATCATGGGTGATGGGGCTGGGCTGGGGGTGTCCCATGTGGAGGGGCTGCCTGCAGGGTGGCATCACGGTGATGGGGGCTGGGGTGTCCCATGTGGAGGGGGCTGCCTGCAGGGTGGCGACATGGGTGATGGGGGCTGGGGGTGTCCCATGTGGAGGGGGATGCCTGCAGGGTGGGGTGGCGGGTGATAGGGGCTGGGCTGGGGTTGTCCCATGTGGAGGGGGCTGCCTGCAGGGTGGGGTGACATGTGTTGGGGGTTGGGTGTTCCATGTGGAGGGGGCTGCCCGCAGGGTGGGGTGACGGGTGATGGGGGCTGGGGTGTTCCATGTGGAGGGGGCTGTCTGCAGGGTTGGCATCAAGTGTGATGGGGGCTGGGGTTGTCCCATGTGGAGGGGGCTGTCTGCAGGGTGGGATAATGGGTGATGGGGCTGGGCTGGGGGTGTCCCATGTAGAGGGGGCTGCCTGCAGGGTGGCATCACAGTGATGGGGGCTGGGATGTCCCAGGTTGAGGGGGCTGCCTGCAGGGTGGGGTGAGGAGTGATGCAGGCTGGGCTGGGGGTGTCCCATGTGGAGTTGGCTGCCTGCAAGGTGGTGTCACTGGAGATGGGGGCTGGGGTATCCCATATGAAGGGGCTGCCTACAGGGTGGCATCATGGGTGATGGGGCTGGGCTGGGGGTGTCCCATGTGGAGGGGCTGCCTGCAGGGTGGCATCACGGTGATGGGGGCTGGGGTGTCCCATGTGGAGGGGGCTGCCTACAGGGTGGCCTCAATGGTGATGGGGGCTGGGATGGGGGTGTCCATGTGAAGGGAGCTGCCTGCAGGGTGGTATCACAAGTGATGGGGGCTGGGGTGTGGGTATCCATCAGGAGGGGTCTGATTGCCATGGATTGCAAGGTGCAGATGTACAATTTGGCTGAGGTGTGGCCGGGGATCGTGGGGTGTTTTTATGCGATTACGCTGGGGTACGGCCGGGGATCGCTGGGAGTTTTCACGATATTATGCTGCGGTGCATGGGGGGATCACGTGGTGTTTTCATGCAATTTGGCTGGGGTGCGGCCGGCGCTTGAAAGGTGTTTTTGCATGATTACGCTGGGGTTTGGCCGAGGTTTGTGCAGAGTTTTCATGCAATTTGGCTGGGGTGCGGCCGGGGATTGTAAGGTGTTTTCGCGTGATTACGCTGGGGTGCAGGTGGGGATCGCGCTGTGTTTTCACGCAATTTGGCTGGAGTGCAGCTGGGGATCGCGCAGTGTGTTCACTCGATTTCGCTAGGCAGGCTGTATGCTGGCCAAGGGATGGCACGGAGGCTTGCGCTGTGTTAGGCATTTCACTTGCTTTTTAATGCACGTGGTGGCATGTTGTGGGCTGCCTGCAGGGTGGGGTGATGGGTGATAGGGGCTGGGCTGGGGGTGTCCCATGCGGAAGAGGATGTCTGCAGGGTGGCGCCACGGGTGATGGGGGCTGGGGTTGTGCCATGTGGAGGGGGCTGCCTGCAGGGTGGTGTGACGGGTGATGGGGGCTCAGCTGGGGGTTTCTCATGTGGAGGGGGTTTCCTGCAAGGTGGTGTCATGGGTGATGGGTGCTGGGGTGTCCCATGTGGAGGGGGTTTCCTGCAGGGTGGCTTCATGGGTATTGGGGGCCCGGGTGCCCCATGTATAGGGGGCTGCCTGCAGGGTGTCATCACAGGTAATTTGAGCTGTGGTGTCCCATATGGAGGGGGCTGCCTGCAGGGTTGCATCATGGCTGATGGGTGATGGGGTGTCCCAGGTGGCTGCCTGCAGGGTGAGGTGAGCGGTGAAGTGGGCTGGGCTGGGGGTGTCCCATGTGGAGGGGGCTGCTTGCAAGATGGCGTCACTGGTGATGGGGGCTCGGGTATCCCATATGGAGAGGGCTGCCTGCAGGGTGGCATCATGGGCGATGGGGGCTGTGGGTGTCCCATGTGGAGGGGGCTGCCTGCAGGGTGGCATCATGGGTGATGGTGGCTGGGGGTGTCCCATGTGGAGATGGTTGTCTGCAGGGTAGCATCATGGTTGATGGAATCTCAGAGTGTCCCATGTGGAGGGGGCTGCCTGCAGGGGGGGTTAAAAGGTGATGGGGGCTGGGGGTGTCCCATGTGAAGGGGGCTGCCTGCAGGGTGGTGTCACAGGTGATGGGGCTGGGGTGTCCCATGTGGAGGGGGCAGCCTGCAGGGTGGGGTGACAGGTGATGGGGGCTGGGCTGGGGGTGTCCCATGTGGAGGGGGCTGCCTGCAGGGTGGCGACATGGGTGATGGGGGCCAGGGGTGTTCCATGCGGAGGGGGATGCCTGCAGGGTGGTGTCACAGGTGATGGGGCTGGGTTGTCCCATGTGGAGGGGGCAGCCTGCAGGGTGGGGTGACATGTGATGGGGGCTGGGCTGGGGGTGTCCCATGTGGAGGGGGCTGCCTGCAGGGTGGCGACATGGGTGATGGGGGCTAGGGGTGTCCCATGCGGAGGGGGATGCCTGCAGGGTGGGGTGGCGGGTGATAGGGGCTGGGCTGGGGTTGTCCCATTTGGAGGGGGCTGCCTGCAGGGTGGTGCCATGGGTGATGGGGCTGGGGTTGTGCTATGTGGAGGGGGCTGCCTGCAGGGTGGTGTGACGGGTGATGGGGGCTCAGCTGGGGGTTTCTCATGTGGAAGGGGTTTCCTGCAAGGTGGTGTCATGGGTGATGGGTGCTGGGGTGTCCCATGTGGAGGGGGTTTCCTGCAGAGTGGCTTCATGGGTATTGGGGGCCCGGGTGCCCCATGTGTAGGGGGCTGCCTGCAGGGTGTCATCACAGGTAATTTGAGCTGCGGTGTCCCATATGGAGGGGGCTGCCTGCAGGCTTGCATCATGGCTGATGGGGGCTGGGGTGTCCCAGGTGGCTGCCTGCAGGGTGAGGTGAGCGGTGATGTGGGCTGGGCTGGGGGTGTCCCATGTGGAGGGGGCTGCTTGCAAGGTGGCGTCACTGGTGATGGGGGCTCGGGTATCCCATATGGAGGGGGCTGCCTGCAGGGTGGCATCATGGGTGATGGGGGCTGCGGGTGTCCCATGTGGAGGGGGCTGCCTGCAGGGTGGCATCATGGGTGATGGTGGCTGGGGGTGTCCCATGTGGAGATGGTTGCCTGCAGGGTAGCATCATGGTTGATGGAGTCTCAGGGTGTCCCATGTGGAGGGGGCTGCCTGCAGGGGGGGTTGAAAGGTGATGGGGGCTGGGGGTGTCCCATGTGAAGGGGGCTGCCTGCAGGGTGGTGTCACAGGTGATGGGGCTGGGGTGTCCCATGTGGAGGGGGCAGCCTGCAGGGTGGGGTGACAGGTGATGGGGGCTGGGCTGGGGGTGTCCCATGTGGAGGGGGCTGCCTGCAGGGTGGCGACATGGGTGATGGGGGCTAGGGGTGTTCCATGCGGAGGGGGATGCCTGCAGGGTGGGGTGGCGGGTGATAGGGGCTGGGCTGGGTTTGTCCCATTTGGAGGGGGCTGCCTGCAGGGTGGGGTGACAGGTGATGGGGGCTGGGCTGGGGGTGTCCCATGTGGAGGGGGCTGCCTGCAGGGTGGCGACATGGGTGATGGGGGCTAGGGGTGTTCCATGCGGAGGGGGATGCCTGCAGGGTGGGGTGGCGGGTGATAGGGGCTGGGCTGGGTTTGTCCCATTTGGAGGGGGCTGCCTGCAGGGTGGGGTGACAGGTGATAGGGGTTGGGCTGTTCCATGTGGAGGGGGCTGCCTGCAGGGTGGGGTGAAAGTGGATGGGGTTGGGGTGTTCCATGTGGAGGGGGCTGCCTGCTGGGTGGGATGATGGGTGATGAGGGCTGGGGTGTTCCATGTGGAGGGGGCTGTCTGCAAGGTTGGCATCATGTGTGATAGGGGCTGGAGGTGTCCCATGTGGAGGGTGCTGCAGGGTGGGATAATGGGTGAATGGGTGATGGGGCTAGGCTGGGGGTGTCCCATGTGGAGGGGGCTGCCTGCAGGGTGGCATCACGGTGACGGGGGCTGGGGTGTCCCATGTGGACGGGGCTGCCTACAGGGTGGCCTCAAAGGTGATGGGGGCTGGGATGGGGGTGTCCCATGTGAAGGGGGATGCCTGCAGGGTGGCATCACAAGTGATGGGGGCTAGGGTGTGGGTGTCCCATCAGGAGGGGTCTGCTTGCCGTGGATTACAAGGTGCAGATGTAAAATTTGGCTGAGGTGTGGCCAGGGATCGTGGGGTGTTTTTGTGCGATTACGCTGGGGTGCGGCCGAGGATCGCTGGGAGTTTTCATTCAATTACGCTGCGGTGCGGGGGGGGGTCACGTGGAGTTTTCATGGAATTTGGCTGGGGTGCGGGCAGGGCTTGCAAGGTGTTTTTTCAGGATTACGCTGGGGTGTGGCCGGGGTTAGCGCAGAGTTTTCATGCAATTTGGCTGGGGTGCGCCTAGGGATTGTGCAGAGTTTTCACACAATTTGGCTGGGGTGCGGCCGGGGATTGTAAGGGGTTTTTGCGTGATTACGCTGGGGTGCAGGCGGGGATCACGCTGTGTTTTCACGCAATTTGGCTGGAGTGCGGCCGGGGATTGCGCAGTGTTTTCACTTGATTTCGCTAGGCAGGCTGTATGCTGGCCAAGGGATGGCGCGGAGGCTTGCGCTGTGTTAGGCATTTCACTTGCTTTTTAATGCACGTGGTGGCGTGATGTGGGCACCATGGCCACTGATGCCTCTGGAAATCCATGAATACGTGTGCCATGCAATCATTTCTCTGCGCCACAGCTGCTGCACGCTCCTTCTCGGCTTGTGGCGCTTGCGCCTTTTCTGAACCAGATTCTATGAATCGGGCCCTTAATGTTTCACCAATGGAAAAGTACACATAGCTTAATTTGGTTCCACCAGGCAACTCTCGATGGAGTGCAAGAAAAACAGCCATTATTTTTTTTCTGTGGTGACATATCTTTAACTGACTGTTCCATTTTTTATTCTTTTGCTAATCAAAAGCTAGTATGGCACATGAAGCACACACTTTGAAAAATATTGTGACCACATATATTTTCTGCTATAGACTGAAAGATAAAGAGCATTCTAGGAGATCTTTGTCTAGCGTAGACGCACTGATAATGTCATGATATTTATTAGAAACACCAACGACTCATTTAATATCAATCAAATAAAAATATCTAAATTTAATTAACAATCATACTGTTTGTAATTATTTACGATTACCGAGGTACATCAGTAGACAATCATTTCTTGATGGTTAAAAATAGGCAATTTCATTGAAAAATTTAGTTTTTTTATGTTGTGCTAGTACTGCTAGGAATGACTGTCTAATTTTTCAATGTGGTATAGTTTGTCCACAACAGTCTAGCAGAGCTGACTAAGTATTTTCAGGGAAAGGGTCATTGCAAGCTTCTGAAAGATGCCCTGCATTATGCATATATAGATTAGACATGGAAAACCAGAAGCTCTTATTTGATATCCAAAACATCTGATGGTCAATATTGATTTCCCAGACCATTTCCCCAAGTTTTCTAAATTTTAGAATTAATTTGATTGCCCGCATCCATTTATTCTCTGTGCAATGTGAAAAATAAATGTTATGTGAGGGCATCGGTCCATGTGTTTTGCCAAATCATGCTTCATAAATAAAGTGGACATCCCACAAAGTATCCACAAATAATTGCCACCACAATGTATGAGAATGAATTGAAGGTGTTTCCTGCGAGTCGTAGATGATAATTGGATAAAAACTGACTTGCGCATATTATCTTCCCATTTTGTACCTCTCACGCCATAAGAATTAATTATAAACTTTGGGCACACTTTAAATTGATGTACATTTATAAAGATATGCAATACATAATTAGTCATTGGATCAAATAATCTCAAAATAATATCGTTTGAATTGCAATGAATGCGGGGGTCATTTTATTTATTTCGGAAGTGTGTCTTATTTGTCTTATTTCGTGCAGTTATTTCCAATAACTGTTTATGAACTCAATTTTCTTGTTTCTGTCAATTGTGCTCTTCACATTAGAGCACTATGAGTCCAGAATTCAGATGTGTCCTTCTATAAAGTAATTTCATAGCATAGGGAATAGTTTTTAGACTTTGATAAGCAATTCCTTCAAGAGAACCCAGATTCTAGTGTTATTTATTTTTTAAGAACATTAAGGTATTTCATTTTAACATATAGAAACCC
Organism: Ambystoma mexicanum; assembly: GCF_040938575.1. Taxonomy (NCBI): domain Eukaryota; kingdom Metazoa; phylum Chordata; class Amphibia; order Caudata; family Ambystomatidae; genus Ambystoma; species Ambystoma mexicanum. The sequence continues at coordinate 768,668,988 of NC_090941.1, forward strand.
ACAGAGGCTATGTTTGCAACGCACTTTCTAAGTTATAGTTGTTTAGCTGTGTCATAGTTTTAGTTGAAGTCATAGAAGTATTGTTGCTGTGATATTACTTTTTTGGTTTTGTTTATGCATTGTTTCACTTGCTGATTTCTTGTGGACATATAGTGATAGTGTGCTTTTGAAGTAGTGTATTTATTGTGTAAGATGTTATTTTTAATTTACAGATTGGTCATCTTTTGATAATTATCTCACTTGTCAGGAACCATGGGTGGAAGTTATGGAACTATTGGAGGCACTAACATACTTGTACTGTTACGCTCTAGTCCTCACCTAACATGGCGGAGTCTCCTATAAGATCCGACTCCGCCCCCTTGTTCGGTGCGTTGTATCTGTGTTTCTATGCTGCGACGCTCCGTTTCTCCTGTGGTATTCGTATTTTCTCTCTTGTTCCTCGTAGTCTATTTTGTAGCTCGTGTTATACCTTTCCTTTGCTCCTTCTTGTTTCACTCTGCATGCCTGTGCTCTCCTTTGCCTTTCGTTCGTTTCATTTATTGCCTTTCGGTTTCTGGTGTCTGTTTGTTTACCTCCCGCTTTTGTGTTCTACTGCCATTCCCTGCTCCGCCGACCCGCTCTCTGGATCGGTAAGCTTTGCGGCTCTACGTGGCTCCTCCTACTTATTCCTACTTTCAAATACTGCAGTGTCTGGCCATTCCTCTCTGACGCTTTCTATACTTCTCTATTTCCTTCACATGCCTTCGCTTGTTCCACTGCCTTTTTGTTGACCCTAATTTTCTTCCTTCTGCTCTGTACTTGCTCGTACTCAGTCGGTCCGGTGTACTTGCTTCCCTGATCCAGCCCTTCTTACTGTATCCCAGTTTTCAGTAGTTGCCCTTTCTGTATCTTCCCATTCTGTTGTGGAAGTCTTATTTCCTCCATTCTATCTTCCTTCCGTCCCTTTTACCTCAGTGATACTTACCCCATCTGCAGTAGGGGTTTGGGCAAACCAGCTTTGACGGGGAGCGGATCCTGCAGCGCATTGGTCTCTGGACATTCTGCACCACCACTTCCTACCTACGAGATCTCCAGGGTTTTTTCTGCCTTCCGGCTTTTTCCCTGGAAGTTGGGGCTGGCCCCCCGGGGTCCCGTGAGGGCAGATTCCCATCTCTGTCTAGGTGGCCTCCGGAGGGGCCAGACCTTATTCACAAGAGCGGAAGGCCCGGTTACCTAAGGACAAGGCATCCAACAAGAAGAAGAATCGCCAAAGGGCAGAGACTGCTTCCAAGGACCTAACTTCTGAGGACTCAGGTGAGGAGAAGTGGGACATAGAGCTGAAGCCTGACACTTGTGAAATGTATATTCTTTTTAAATAAATAGTGTTAGCATATTTTTTTGTAGAGTTTAATGTCCTATGGCAAAATTGTAAGTCTACACAGTTTAAAATCAGTATTTGAGTACTTTAAAAGGTTTGAAAAATACGGGCTTTGATGAATGAAAGTGCAGCGTTTGATAATGCTCCCAGCTGACAATTTACTTTTAGGTATTAATGTTCTATAAAGAAATAATTAGTTAAACGTATCCCAACAGCAAGGAGGAGCTACTTATGTGTTCGCAAGTAGATTAGTAAGATTCAGTGATACCTATATGGCATTTAGATTATGATGTAATTTAGAAATGACAATGCGTGGTTTTGAATTGGAAATAGCAGGTAGCTATTTAGATGATTTTGCTAGATTAAATAATAATATATTAGTATTATTCTTGTTATTCCTCGTATATTGTTATAGCACACACCTAGCGCCGGAGCATCAGCAAGCTGAATACGTCACAGAGCAAAACATTGGTAGTAAGAATGTATCAAGTAAACATTAGTAATATATGAATGGAGATGTTCACAAGGTAGACGAGCCATGTCTACAGTGGTTTCCTAAATGGAAGGAGACTTGGAGAAGTCAACATTGCACCCATGATGGAGTTCTAGAGTCCCATAGCATTGCATGAGAAGGGATTTTTCCTAGTTTATTTACTGCAAGCCCACCTGGGTTCGAGTCTGGTGATTCTCTTACTGCAAAATTACCATGTGCTGCTTTCAGTTTGGTCATCAGGCACGGTCAGCATATCGATGGTGGTTGCCTTGTAGATGAGGGGAGCCAGTGTAATTCACCCTGGATGAAATGGACACATCTCAATGAAGAGACAAGCTGCAGTATGGTTGGCAACCTTGTGGTGGAGCCAGCTGGGAGCACTGTTAGGAGGGCGTTACTAACATGTTACATTGATATGGAAGATCACTGGGATCTGCAACACCTTTTGAAATGGGAGGTCACAGGTGTGAAGAAAAATTGGTGCATTTGCCACTAAAATTGATGGGCACATTTTGGAGTCTGGTTGTTAAATGCCAACTTGAAGATTATTTGTTTGTTTTACTAAATGGATATGGTTCGAAAGATAAAAATACATATTTATATTATAAAAGTTAAAAAGATCATTGGAATATTTGGCTACAGAACTATAAAATGATTTGCAAAATGTACAAGATATTTCTATTCTTGATCTAGCTTCGAACAGAAGAATAGTTGCAGTACAAAGCTGAAGGCAATATTTCGGTTTGCCTTTGAAAACGCAGGTATTTTTGTTTTTCCTGTCCTCCTTTACTCTGGTTTACCTTCTCACTTGTCTATACTGATGCAGAAGCCTTCCACCAGGGCCCTCAACCACTAATCTGGTTGCTTTCCTGTTAATTGCTGGCATGGCAAATGTACGTTTGGAAACCACTGGCTGCCTGGATTGTAAGGCCTTTTTCACCCTTGTGCTGAGCTACAAATATAAATGTTTTTTTTTTCTTTTTCAAAGTACCTTTTTGACTGTATTTCATGAAAATCGAATCTACGTGTTTCAGATAACACTGGCTTTATTCAAATACTGCCATTGACTGCATTTTGCTACTGAATCTGGATGCTTTGGGATCTATTGGCTTTCAAAAGTTTCTTTTGTGACTGTTTTCATGAAAATGGTATCTAGACGCTCTTCATTCTACTAGCCTAATTCAAATGTTGGCATTTTGTTTGGATTTCAATAATGAAATCTGCTTGCTCCGTACCCCCGGGATGTGCTAAATTCTTTAGTCTCTTTTACTTACCTCTGAAGTCCAAATCAGTGTACTATCTGTAAACACTACTGTACACATTTCTAAGCCTTTTACCTTTACCATGACTATTACTTCTGGTTTCACACTCTACTGGCTGCGCCTCCCTATATCTGAAATATGTGCCCTCCTCACAGCCTTTTGTTACCTAGGCCCTATACTTCATTACCTTTGATTTATTGTTTCACCTGTTTGCAGTTGATTCTTCGTCCCCGGACTTGCTACTAGGCCACCTGGTGAGGGGGTGCACTCCCTTTTCTGCTCTCTCCCCCCTTGCAATTATGACACTCTACATCCCTTGTATCTACTCTAATTGCTACTCTATCATCTATGCTATATCTCTCGAAGCTTGGAAGGAAAACATTTCAGAAAGCCCTCCTCTTCTCCAACCCAGGAATGTGCATTGCTGACACCTTCGTCAATGCTTCCTCCAGGCAGAATACAACTGACATCCTCTTTGCTGCCCCTCTCCTGATATATGGACTCCCCATATGCTCTCTATCCTCTCCCCCTTCTCCTCCTTGCCCATCCATGGTGGAACCAGGTGGGAAGTTCTCTTCGCACACTATGTTTACCAGAATGGCATTATCATGTCCCAGGGCTCTTAGTAAAATCTCCTGCTTCTTGACAAGCATCTCCTGTCTCTCATTAATGTCCTCCCTTTCGCTGGCCATGCACAGTCTGCCACTGCTCTGGCCTGTTTGCCTCCAACAACGGGTGTACCTCGTCCCTGTTTCCCTCCTTGGAAGATGTTTATAGGTGGCAATCAGCTTCACCTAGCTACCTCCAACTCTCGTTTTGCTGTCAAACACTCCTCTGACATCTGTCACCTCCTTGAATACCTTGGCCTAGATGTCCTCTCTCTCACTGAGACAGGGTTCAATGTCAGCTTTTGACACTCTCCTTCCTGAGGGTCAAACCGGTCTGGAGGTGGAGTGGCTCTTGTCTTCCCAGATTGGGCACCTGCTTCCAGCATTCCCACTCCATCCCACTCTTCCTTTGAATGTCTTGTCTGCAAGCTGTGTGCCTCTCCTACAATCTCGCTCAATCTCACTAACATCTACAGGCCCTCTGGGCTGATCTCCCTCTTGTCTTCTGACCTCTACCTCTAAACCTCTCCTCAGAGACTTCAACATTCATCTCAACACTCCTGATGAAGCCACTTTTCTTTTCTGCAACCTCTGTGACTTTCTCTACCTCACCAGTCTTCCCCTGTCCAACCCACTCCACTGTCCTGCACACTTTGGATGCACTCATCTCAGCTGATATGTCCTTCTCTAACCCTCATACTACTCCTATCTCCTGATCTGACCATATTCTCCTCTCTTCTCATTTGGAGCTCCTGGGCTCCCTGATTAAGTCTCTGCCCACACTCCCAGTCTCCTTCTCTGTCATTAGACCGATGAAGCGAGTGTCAGTAGCTGCCATTGTCGCATCCGTCATTCCCCCCATTACTGCTGTCAACTATGACACTGACTCAGCCCTTGCTAACCTTTACCTCTCCATCTTAAAGACCCTCGACTCCCTTAGCCATGCCATGAGGATCCTCATTAAGCCTCTCTCCAAGTGCAATAGCTGGTATGATTCTGAACTAGCCTCTCTGAAATGCAAGTGCAAAGTTGCGGAACAGAAGTGGTTGGCTTTCAGCCCATCCTATGACAAACTGTCCTGTCTCCTGCTCCAAAGGCAATACCAACCCATATTGGCAGGGTGAGTCTGGTCCACTCCCCCTGCATTAGTTGACATCCACCCCTGTTATCCCCAGGCACTTACACTCCTGGCCCCATTAGCACTTACCCAGACCCTGAGACCCCCTCTCTCCTGCACTTCTCGCTCTCCCCCTCTCCCTATCCCATCCCTTTCCCCAATCAGCTTCCCCCCCTGCACTTCTGGTTACTGCACTTGCACAATTCAAATGTCACAAGGCCTAGCAGGACTTTATTCTTATTTTCTCCTCTGACCCTCCCCTTCTTTTGTCTTGTGGTGCCTGGAAACACTTTTTGCTGTATAGGCACCATAAAAATGTGCAATAAATAAATAAATAAATAAATAAATACAATAGTTTTTATATCATTCACCCATTGCATTCCCATGAGGTCACATCTGATACTCTTGAATTGGATCAGATGTGACTAATTAAATGTTCACCAGTTCAGTCAGACCAGAAAAAATAGTTCCTGCTGGGGAAAAATGCCAAGAGATTCTTACAAGGATAACACATTTTAATTATGCAAACAATAGATATGCCAGCAAAGAGCTCTGCTGCCCAAGAGCGTTCTGCCCCAAATGGGTGCAAGCAGAGGCTTAAAAGGGAGCACAGCGTCATTTATATATGGTAAAAACCTGCACAGCTGGTTGGCGCAACAATATGCATGGTTGGCCTGCTCTATAGGGGATGCCAGGTGATTGCTCCTAGCCCCATCCATCCATCTTCCATCACGTAGGGTCAGCTGGGCTCATCTTCTTGAGGGAACCAAGGTCAAAAAGACAATTAGTTACTTCTTCCTAACAGTGCTACTCTATCATTACACAGGGCACCTGGCATGACCATGGACTGGTACACGGGGAGGCTTGAGGTCACTGTGACCCACACACATTTCCTCATCCCAATTGCATCGTCCAGAGTTATTGAGTAATTGACTTGAGGAGAGGCCAAGCAATTAAGAGGTATCGTGAGAGAGTCCATGATAAAGAGTATGCCCTACATACCTGCGTTTTAAAAACAGTCAGAAGGAACAGCACCTAAAATCCCATAGAGGAACACGTAGGAGACAAACCTGGTTAAAACAGTTTTAAGGAGGGTGGTTCAAACTCCATAGGGGTATTATTAGAGGGTAAGACAGATCTTAATGAGCAGACTGTGGGAGATTTATGTCGATAGCCAGTCTGTTATGTTTGTCAAAAAGTGTATTTATTCGTCGTATTATGTGTTATATGTGTGCACTATACATTTCTTTATATTGGGGAATTAAGAAATGCATTTTTAATAAATTGAGAAAAATTGACATCAAGCCAGAAATTAAATGTTCGATAATAGGGAAAAAAGGGATGAAAATATAAGCGATGGATAACAATACACATGTGGGCATTGTTTAAACTATAGTAAACAAAATATTAGGTGAAACAATGTAGAAAAGGTTTAAGAAAGTGGTCATTTCTGAAACCTTGTAAAAACTAAAATCCAGTAAATACAGTGTTTATTCTTGTATTTGCCAAAAATAGACAGGTTAAGCTACTTAATTAACCTCACACGACATGAAACCACACTAGGTTTGTTAGAAGCGGACAGCAGATAAGACTTGACAAAATGTGATAAATTGTGTCTTGCTCTATTACGGAGCAGAAAGCTATAAATATGCCAGGACATTTCTTTCTTGCATGAAGACTGGAGCTGAGATACACACAGGGCTTAAGAAGTAACTCGTGCAGAAAAGGAGGTTTATTTTTGAAAGTGCGTAGCTTGACAGATTGCCAAGATAAGACTGTGCGCACTGCTAAAAGGACAGTGTTTGTTTAAACAGATAACAGTCGACTCAGTTAGACAAGTTCATTTATATCCACAGTAAACAGTTTTTCTGAGCAAAATGCAATTAAAGGTTATGTGTGCAAGGAAAACATGACAAATTAATAAATGAAGAAAAAACAGATGTCAGGAAAGACCCTTGTTTGAAAACTGAGCAAATTAACTCTGTAGTTACCAAGATGTTGGAAAAGCTGATGTCCTAAATTGAAGGGCTGAAAAGCCCTGTTCTGTCTTGTATTTTTGGACACACCTTTTAGTAGTGTGTGGGCTGTGTCTCACTATGAGAGACACATTTTGATTATGTTAGCTAATTGGCAATGAATGCTTTCTGAATAGGGTGCATTTTGAGAAATGGCCATAGGTTATTTGGTTTTATGTATGGAAAATAACTGTGCAAATGAACATGAGACATTCAGTCTTTTAAATTAAATGGGTTTTTTATTGTGTTATGATTGGGAGTTGGAAATAGAGAAATATTGCCATGCAGTGATAAATGAAGTGCAAATATATGAGAATCTATACATTTGCACTAAATACATTTGGAATATATTTGACAGGTGTCAAGCGAGGGAGTAATGTTCCCAGTGCTATATATTATGTCTGAGAATTATGAGGACATTTGGAGACAAATTTGGAATAAAAGTGTCTAGGATCACGCATGTTCACAGGAGAGCAACTGTGATTCAAAATGTGTTTTTGTCTGCAAAAAACAGCAAAAAGCAGAATAATGGGCCTCATTACGAGTTGGCGGTAGCCGTGCCTGTATGCCAGGCACAGCTACCGCCATGCTCGCTTCCCGCACCAACTCCCGCGATTGGGCAATAACTGGCACATTACGAGATGAATGGGCCGGTAAATTCCCATTCGTGGATTATGGTAATGTCGGGCTCCCGATCCCCATTCTGCCCAATATAGCAGAATGGCGGTGGGGAGCATGGATGCGAGGGCACTGGTGATAATGGTGCCGGCGCAATTACGAGTTATGCTCGCAGGTGCCGCACAGCCCGCCAGGTAAGACCTGGAGGGCTGTCAGGAGCCCGCGAACGGGTAATAATGCGGTGGGACGGTATGAACGGTGCCGGTGCCTTCCTGGCACCATTCATACCGTCACCGCCAGGGTCGTGATGAGGCCCAATGTCTTAAGTAGATGATATTTGAACTAGGCACAAATAATTAAAAAAAAATATCTATATATTGTTATGACTACATTTTTTAGATATATGACAGAAATGGGAACATGTTTGTATTTTAGCTTAAGAAAGCAGTAAAGCATTGAAGAAAGTGCTAGCAAGCTGTATCAACATGGGCAGGCATCCATGCAGATGAGCTGACATGGTAGAGAATGTAAACACATACACACACACCCACACGCACACACAGGAGGCAAAAATGAAATACGAGAACAGGAACAGTAACTATATTTTACTGCGGTCGTAAGCAAAGACTGTTTGAAGTAGATAGGAAAGCAGTTTTGGGAACACGTGGGAGTAGCCGTGGGATCGCCAGAAAAGATGTGGCAGACATTGCACATTCTGTGCTTGCTCGAGGAAAAGCTTGCGAAGGTCAAAGCTGATTCAAGAGAGAAAATATTCAGGAGTAATGGGGAAAGTCACAAATCATAAACAAGTGAGTGCACCACAGGCAAATAATTATGTGTTAAGCAGGCTTTGTAATCAACGGCGTGCACCCATGCATATATGACAGAGCGCCAGGATGGACACATTTAAAACAAGCATAGAGCCTTGTCTATTGACAGGTTGATTTAAAATAAAGATTAAAATGGTAAGAGTCACACGAGTTGGGGACAGGATATGTCAGACCAGGACACAACAACCTTCCGTGGAGAGGAAGAAGGTGACACATGTAGCCCTGAAGGGTGTTTTGTTCAATGGATAAGGAAAATAAGATGGTTGAAATTAGACCTTCCTATATCTCCGGCGTCAGAATCATTGACGTGGCTAAAATTGACCTAAGGAGCGATCCCAGGGTTGAGAAAGGGACTTGCCACCATATGTGAGCAGGCTAAGGTCACTGCCCGGCAGAAGGCGGTGTGGAACAATTGTCCCTGCTATGAACAGACAGATGAAGGGAGATGAGGTGAATGTGAGTTTGGGATTTCACAGTTGTAAAATCCTCAGTCCAATATTTTGACGCTTGGAAATGGATACATGAGTTAGTAAAAATGTCAGGAAGAGGCACATTTGCTACAGGTGGCATTAAAGGTCTTCTTGCAGCTATTTGTGGGGAAAGGGGTGATGACATTTGGTCAAGGGCAGGATATTTGAGTATTACCGCGTTGAGCACTGCTCATGATGGAATATCTGTTTAACAATTATAGAGCAGCTGTCTGGAAAGCGCTTAGAGTACTGTATCCAGACACGTCAGACATGGAAGCTATAATGATGTCAAGGCATGCCAGTGCCTGTACAGAAGCAGCTCAAGAAATGAGTGGGAATAAAAGCAAAACCATGGTCAGAGATTCAACTGCCCATCGTGCAGTATTGCAGACTGTTGCAGGAGAAGAATCGACAGAAAGACAGATGATGCTAGGAAAGGTGGAGAGGTGAAATTAGTGCAGAAAAAAATATCAAAATACACCAAGAAGAGGTGATGTTGACTAGTGGGGAAAGATCGGATTCACAGCAAACAGCAAGCATGCCGCAGGTGAGTAACCACAGGCAGTTTGATCAAAGTAATAATGGATTCATCCACAAGGTAGAGGCTTCTCGAATAATTAGGGACACTTCCAGAATAACCAAGGTGGGTTTCAAAGCATGCAGAATGATAGTCAAAACATGCAGGAGGGGTACATTAGGAGACCTCCTATATGTTGGACGTGTGGTATGTCAGGGCACTATGCACGCATGTGTAGAAGCCAAAGATTTGTGCAGAAATGGACAATTCCCAATAGGGGAGACAGCACACCCCCTAGTACATAGCTTACAAGTCAAGGAGTTTTTTTTGTTGCCCAGGCTCAGACATTGTATCAGACATAAGCGCTGGTAGTGCAGCAGGTACAGCAGTTTAGGAAATGTGCAAAACAGGTTTACTGCAGAGGGCAAGTAAGAGAGCCCACATGCAGACTCAGCAATATGTAAATATGTAATAAATAGTGACACATAGGAGTAAAGGGTTTATTATAAACTGAAGAAATGTTTTCACAAAAACAGAGGAATGCATGCATCCACAGTGGGACAGCCTCATAGGGTGACTTAATGTGTTCAGAATTGTTAGTGTCACTAGGCCTCAAGCAGTGCCGAAAATGAATATGGCAAAGTGAGAAAATGTTTTGTTCTAGTGGTAGATTTTGGAATTGTATGTCCATACAACAAAGACAGACAGGTGGTGAGAGAATATTAGAACATTGAGGGTGTTTATTGAAGACTATAAATGAAGTTTTTGCCTAGTGAAGTATTACTAGTCTCTGGAGGAGAGTGCATTAAGACAACTTTTTGTTACATTTCTAACAGGCACCTGTTAACGTTTTGAGGAAAGGAATGGATGATACAAGCCTAAACATGATGATTTTGTTTAGGTGATTAAGGCAAAGTGTGTTTTGTTTTTAGGAATGCACCATTTGAATATGGTTGAGTTCACATCACATTGGCATGTACAGAGCAAAAGGCCCAATGAGACGTTTATGGTAGAAACCATAGGTTTTTATTGTTGTAGCAAAAGCACAGGTATTGTGGAAAGCTGTGTGACTTAGTGGAAAAGAGGTGAGAGTATTTGATGAATTTAGTCTCAGATCATGGATATTTACGAACAAATGTGAAGAGAAGGTGGACTTTGGGCTGTTTTGGCATAGGTCCAGAAAAATGAATTAAGAGAAGATAAAAATAAATAATTTATTTTAAGCAAAATAAGAATAAAGCGCTCAGTTTAAAAAGTTGATGTTGTTTAGATGAAATAAAAAAAATAAAGAAATAAAAAATGAATGAATAAATGATTGGATGAAGAAATAAACATTTAAATCAACAGGGAGCATAAAAAGAAGCAAACATTAAACATTTTAAAATAAACTGCATCAATGAAGGTTGCAGGCTAAAATTGAAGTCATTGTGCAGTGTAATAAAAAAGAATTATGGGATTAATGGAGAACTAGAAAGGGGTATGGTTGACCAAAATTGGGTTAACTGGATAAGGACACATTTTTTACATAGCCAAATCAAGAGAACATACAAATGGTAAGTAAAATGTAATTTTTTGAGTGTATGTTACGATGTTGGTTTATGTTATAGATGAAAACTATGGACCTTCAGTGAACATTGAAGGAATGTCTGCATGGCCTTAAATATGGGAAGAGACACTATATTATGACAAAGGTAAGTGTTAGTGAATAGAGAGAAAATAAAAGAAAAAAGAGAGGTGAGAACTGGTTCACCCCACAGGGTGTGAACATACTGATGATCATTATTAAGAGTAAGAGGACCCAGGTGAGTAACAGAAAAAGAGGCAGATAGAGACACAGTGTCTTCAATTATATATCAATTTTTTCCCAAGATAGGTGCAAATAGGTGTGGATAGAGTAGCATATAGATGAAAACATGGCCACCTCAGAATTCACAGGACCTAGAAGATGTCAAATAATAGGTGAGTCACCTTTTTTTACATTTTTTGATATTTGGCAGAGTGCCAACAAAGGTAGAATAGGAAAACAATGTAGATAAAAAGAGAAGGCACATAGTAAGAATTGGTGCCATAGTCTAGAAAAACAGGGGCTGACTAGATTACCTTAGAGGAGTAAGGAGGAGATAATGTGCAGTGAAACGTTTTATTTTGTCTCGAAGAGGATGAAAGTACAGCACAGAAGGGAAAAAACCACGGTCCAATGCGATCGAAAGGAAGATGGTGAAGTAAAGGTGAAGCACATTCAGCAAAGCAGGTGAAGCATTTACAGCAAAACTGATGAAGATCGTTCAGCTGAGCTGAGAAAAAACCTAGAACAGGTTCAAATAGTGTACAGGCCTAAAGAAAATTCTTGAAATTCGTATGTGCACCAACTAGTCTGGGGAAGCCTTTAAGTTAAATGGGCTGAAAAAAGCCAGAAACAATTGTAGTAGACATTTTTTGTTAGTAGAAAGGAGAAAAAAGTTTAGGTCAGGACTTGACCCCCTTGCTAGTACCCGAATGACTTATTTCTCTATTTCAATTTTCAACAGAGAACAGGATCCCTGCCAACAACCTCCTCTTCTGCTACGGATGCATCTAGGAGATGGAGAAGATGACGACATGCCTTTTTAATTAGTGTTTTTAAAATGTGCTGTTTAAATATTTTGAGCACCTCTACATCTGAGAATGTCGACCTAGAGGGAAAGCGAAAAAGTCCCCTGAAGGGACACATAATGAGTATAAAAATAAGCCCCTAAGTTATAAGGGCAGAAAAAGAGACAGGTAGATGTATTTATTGCCTAAAAAATAGACCTAACTGAATATGTTTATTATAAACAAACCCAGTCCCATCAGGCGGGAATCATATAGTAAAGTAAAAGCGAATATGTACAAAAAAAGGTAGAGGAGTAACAACTTTGGTATATAAAGAACCAAAGTTAACAATGACATTTTTCTAGGAGGCAGGGATGTTCAGAAAAAAATACAATGACGTTTATTTAGGAGGCAGGAGTGTGTGACGGACACTAAGAAGTAGATTTTTAAGGGTTGGTTGAAAAAAATGTAGATTATAGAGACATACTTATTTTTCAAAGGAAACTCATTCCGTTTTATATTACAGGTGGAGATGTGCAATCTATATGCATCTGGAGATTGACAGCATCCAATCTTATGGGCAGAGAAAAGTCACTGAGGAACCCAACCAAATGCCCAGTTATAATCACCCTTGCTCTGCAAAAGACTCCCCCATCCCGTGTTCCCTAGCTAAATGCCCCCTGGTGTTGACTTTCAAACTTAAAAACAAACTAAAAATCTGAGTGCTCTGTGGAAAAAAGAGATACTAAAATGTGAAAGCACTGGCCTTTGAATTAAAGTGCCCGAAGACTTGCTGTATTCAACCGGACAAAGACGCTCCATGGATGCTAAATCGAGACGCGTCGGGTGGAAGACGAGTGGAGTGGAAGATGTATTAATGAAAAGCAAAACAAATCTAGAGCATTGAAAATATGCATGGGGAAGACAATGGGAGCAAGGAAAAATGTTGTGGGGTGAGAGTGACGGAAAGAATATGGAGTATAAGACACATGTGAACACTGTATGATGAACCGGCTGGTGGGTTACCTCGAGGTGTGACTATCTCTTAATTCTCAGAGTGGCTGTAAAATTACCTGAGACATATAGTTAGTGTAAAGTAAATTGGGTTATGGAGGTCCGACTCAGATAAGAGTAAATTCAAGGTATTCTTTAGGGCCGAATACATGTTTAGATTAGGAGAGCATAATGTGTTAGTACTGACATTCTAGAAATGTTTTAGGATGCCTCTCAGATTGAAATAAATTGTTGCACAAGAAAGGTGATTAGAACAGAGATGTGTAGGTACTCTGAAAATTAAGGAGGGTGGACACGGGTGTAGTGATATACATTGAGTAAGTGACTAAATACAATTCAGAGGGTGGAATGTACAGGAGGTCGCCCCCACTTGCCCCTCAAACTGAATGCAGATAACTTATCGAGTTGATCAATGACTCTAAATGTTGCAAAAATCTGAAATTTAGTGCCTTTCAGGAAAGCACTTTGAAGGGCAATCTATTTTTTGGGGTCAGAATGTCTTGTGCGATAGAAGGTTTGTTAAGTAGTATATGCTTATTATAAATCACTGAAAAACTAGATTCAACTTGGAGAAGGTATCACATTCTGATCAGGAATACCATTTAGTGATGAGCCAGGCATGGTCAGGCAATTTCTAAGATGGTGGATTTGTGCTAAATCATGATGACATCAATGGATAATTTTTTTGGATAAAAGTTCATACAGAGTCCACTGATGAAGTATGAGCCAAGTAAAACCTGTTTAGACTAGTTCTGAGTGACAGATAGGCCAACTAATCACAGGCAGGAAAAGGGGCTGCACTTCGATCATGCCATTACCTCACCTTTCTAGATTGTACATAAGGGAGGGAGAGACAAGAGGTTTTAGGAGTTGCAGATATGTCTTTGGTGTGCTATAAGCTGTGTCCTGCCTTGCTGAAAAGAATAAACCTGATGCCTTTTGTAGTCCAGTCTGAGTGTCTTGATATGCTTCAGGGTCCCTTTCCCACTTCCTGGGTGCCAAGACCAGAAGAGGATGTGAACACCCTCTTTTCAACTTTTTGGAGGAAAACATGAACCTGATTTTAGCAATCTCTTACAGTTAACTACTGCTCCTGTGAAGTTAGCAGTATGTAAACCTTTGGAATTATGTCCAATGCAAAGAGTACACTGTCAATATGAGGACATCTGCAGACTTTGAATATGCACAGATGTTTAAAAGTGTTTGAATTATGGGCACTTGATGATGGGATTAAAAAAGCTCTACAAAGTCGACTAATTTCAAACATTTATTACAAAGGATGAATTGGTCCTCATGTCACTCTGGATTTTCAACAGCAAAAATATTGAGTGTGTTTGCTGGATATCTACTAAAGCAGAATGTGATTAATATAATTCTGTGATCATGAGCTTCACTGAAAGATCTGTTATGAAACTTTATATTAATAAGAGACATACAAGGTATATTTAAACACATTTAATTAATATTGAATGTACATATTGTACATTCGGAGGTACGGAAACTAATATTTTTGCTAAAATTATCTATTCTTGGTTTACAAGCTGAATGAACAGTGCTAATATATTAATCTCAAGTTGTTTCATTCACAATCTTTCTACTTGAAGGCATTCAATATAATTTTAAATAATAAAAGAATAGAAAGCATACACAACTATAGACACTGTATATGATATATTTTAAAATAATGTAGGCATTCCTCATATCTGGTGATAAACAGTGTTGTTATTAATGATGTCATACATTTTATAAGTAAACACATCTGTGATGTAATCTTTTAAGTCATAATTGATACCTGATATGAGGCCACCAGCAATGTGTGTTCCTGGGCTGCTCAACAGAGGCAAGGAATTAAGGTGAAGTTGATTGCAACATCTGTTGAAATTGCATTGAACCATCACCTGAACGTCCCTTTAGCCAAGGTTTTTTATGAAATGCAATGGAAAAATGTTGCTACAGGGACGTTATGGTTACAGGTCAAACCTAAAAACCCCAGAAATTATTAGCAAGTTATGGTAAGGTAAGTAACCATAACTCGAGCTATCACTGTGCACTACAAGATGTACTTTCGCAACAAGTGCAACAAGAAAAGTGATGTTTGCCTTCCTCAATTGTACCACACACCCGTTGCCCAATCAAACAAAGAAAGAAGAGGCAGAGGTGCAGACGACAACTACCGAGAACAGAACGTCAGAGCAACGTGGTAAGTACACAAAAGTTTATGTTATAATTGCACAGGTCCGTTAGTGTGCAATAGTAGCAAAGCATGATCTTTTCTGTTTGTGCGCAGCAATGGCTTCCACCCTAGATTGGCTGGAGGAGAATTTTCTGCAAGAAGAAATGAATGATGATGATAGGCCCATTGTTACCCGCCGCACTGTGAAAAGGGAAAGAGTTATTGCAAGGGTAAGCACCCTTGAATGGCTGGAGGAGAATTTCCTGCATGACCAAATGAGTGAGCATAGTAACCCCATAGGTAGGGAACGCAGTGGCAAGATGAACACAATCACAATGTAATACTTCATGTGATTTAACCACATTTGTTGTCTTTTAACATAACATACCGGATTACAAAGCAGGACACCAGAAGCAGCACCTTTTCCACAGAAACATACGGCCACCCAAACTGAAGTAAATGCTGGGCATATACAAGTTGATTGCCTGGACACCAAAATCGATCAGTTGCTCCTCCAATTTGCCGCCTTGAGAAATTTTGTAGAAGAACATTTAATGGGGAAAATAAGATATCACTGCCCAACTTGTACATGCCCACCTTCCTCATTTCCCAGCCCTCTTTCGCCGCATATTGAGTGTCATGAGAAACGCTTCAATGAGGCCTCAATCCCTTCTTCCCTTCACCAGCAGCATGTTTAAATGGGAAAATCCCCAATATAAGTATCTGTTTCTGGTCCCCCTTCCTTTTCCGAATAGTCGCTATGAATGTGTGCTGATAACGATGTATATGTTAATTTGTACTGATTGTGTATGTCCCTTTTTTTATTTAACAAGGCCTTTGTAGGTGTGAAGGGCACAGCACTAGTGGGGATGATTGCAAGTGAGAAAAATGGAGGATGCGGACGACCGCCGCACCTGGGTGCTCTATGTGCAATCACAACAAAAGCATCCGTAGGACACCACTACGGGCCACATGTTTGCATGCACACAACCACCTGTAAATAGTTGCAGGAGTGTCCGTTTATCTGTGGCACAACTGTGCACATGCGTATATCATCCTGTGATGCCTGGTAACACTGTCCATGGTGAACATATGTGAATAAACGTGTGATGTAGTTGTACTAGCTGTCAGCGTGCACCCACATCCTGCGAGTAATTTTGCACGTAAACATTCCACCTACTGTATCTTGCTCACAGCAAGAGTAGGTAGAAATGTGCAATGTACGTGTGCCATATGTTTAATTGGCAAGAGTATTGACAGGAGAACTATGCATGTGGCCACAAAGTATAACAGCCAATATAAGTCGGGCAGACAAGCTTGCAAATGGAGACCAATCACCATGGGAATGTATCAATGGTGTGCATGCTCCCTTATTTGGTGTCTCAACCCCAATCCGTACACATTGAATGAAGACATTTATCTACAATGTATGGAGTGTTACAGTGATAGTGCACCCGTACAGAGATCCTCCACTCTTCCTTCTACATGTAGATATTGTAGAGAAAGAGTTACTGCCACTTTCCGATGTCACATGCTCCACATCAGCCCTATAAAAGGGCACACCCCTCAAGTGCTCTCTTTGGCTCTCTAGAGAAGAGCACCAGTGCACATTGGTATGAGCAGAAATTGCTTTCTCACCAAATGTGGTGCCCGCAAAGTACTTCTCCAAGTAATGGTCACCAGAGCTTCTGCTACTACCTCTGACTCAGGAACACCCACACCCTCACCACAAACACCTTCTTCTCAAAGTCCTGAGCAAGGGGATAGGCATCATAATGTGGAGGGACATCAAAAAGGAAATGAGAATAAAGTAGATGGAATCCCCATTGCCTACAGCCAGCATCAATCCTGGGTGTGGAAACTATTTAGGACCGTTGGAGATGTGCCAAAATCTTGTGCAAACCAGATGCAGTGCACTGAGTGCAACATAGTACTAAGTCGCGGAAAAAATGTGGCTTGTACAGCTATGGCACCACCTCCATGCGGCAGCACCTGAAAGCGAGCCAGGCAGCTATTCGGAGGGTTGTTCCCTTCCAAGCAGGCAGTAGGTTGTTGTCCTCTACAGCATCCTCCCCATCTGCTCCTGCCACCACTAGGGACACTCCAGTGGTTCCACCGCATCCCACAGGCAGCATTGGAGGACATACGCAGTGCAACAAACCCCTACCTTTCAAAGTTCACTGTATTGTGCATAAACAGCGATGCGGTGCTGTGTAGGGGAGAACATTGCAAAGTGCTTTTGAGGCTTCGGTCCGGGAGCATGACAAACAGTGTCCCCAACCCACGTAAGGTTCACCCCACATCTTCTGCTCTCCACGTATGATTTCTTATCCCTGTGGTTGGTACCCTTTGCCAAATCTCTCTGTCACACTCACCTGGTCTCCATGGGGGCATTGCACGAAGCTGCACGAATGATATCTTCACTGGCGTTACACAGGGCTGATTGATGAGGCTTGCATGTGACTTCTCCCTCACTGTCACTGCCCAGGAAGCGTTTGCCTTGGGTTTTTTAATGGTGGACACTCCGTCCTGCGATCTCTAGCAGGGGCGCAATATGTTCAGTCTTTCCCTGGATCGAGTTCCTTCACTGATCCTGCGGGGTTATAGCGGAGTCTTGAAATACTTGACTCGGCCGGTACGTCTCTATGCCAATAGATGCTTGGTATAGTTGCTTAATGTCTTTATTGCCCAAGTTTTGACTTTTGTTTCTCTTTTCTTTCAGGCGTGGCCTTGAGCGTTTTGCTGATGAAGATTTGCCTCTTCCTACAATGCTGAGCAGATTTCCTGCGGGTGAGTATATCGTGAATGCGTGACGCTAAATGTCTTTAATAATGGTTTCTTTCTGTGCGCGACTAACTTGCTGTTTTCTTTCCTTTTCTACAATGCAGGTGCAGCGCGGCTCCGGAGCAGCGATTGGATGAACCGCTTCAAAGAAATCCCAGAAGGAAGCAATCTCCGGGTGAGTATCGGCTATTCTTGCAAATGCTTTCCCTTCTGCAGGTGCGACGAGCAGGAGAGCAGCTGAAGGTGCGGCCATTCGGATGGAATGCTTCAGGTAAGGCCTCAACTGCTGTACTAATTCCTGTTCTTTTCTTTCTCTTCTTCTCAGGTGCCGATGGATCGTGATTCCAGGACAGACGCGACTGCTGACAGGCATGGCTGCTGAAGTTCGGGTACGGGAGCTAAGCAGATAAGGTGAGCTTTATGCTGCAGGAGTGCAGAATAATGTGAAGCGTGTTCTATCTGTACGGTGTGGTTTAATAGCCTTGTAAGTAGTTCCAGGCAAAATAGTCCCTCCAGCCTCATACTGCAATCTCAGGTAAAGTAGTCCCTCAGCCACAACCAGGATAGGCTGGATGGCTCAGCCCATTAGGCTGGGCTGTAAGTAGTCCCATGCAGTTTCCCACCAGATTAAATATTATGAGCCTGGTGTCAACAGCGCCAGGACTGAGTCCAGGAAGTCCTAGGTCACCCTTTTGGGGCTTTATAAGCCCTTATGGGGGCCAGTGACTGGGGTAGGCCCGCCAGCTCCAGATGTTTGGGAGCATGCACCATGACACTCCCTTCCACTGCTTGCTTTTCTGGCGTGTCTTATAACAACAGGAAAAATGCTACGCAGCCAGAAGGTGGGGGGAACAAAAAGTCTTTTTTCAGAGGCAACTGTTGTACTGTTCAAAAATAGAAGTTGAATGCAAGCATGCAGGCAGTGACGTTGCCTATAAGCGCTGCGTACAGAGATGGCAACAACTGATGGTGGAACGCCGTCAAAAGCATTGTACGCATTTGCAAAAACAAGTGGTGGCTCTTAAAAGAGCCTTTTTGTGCTGTTTGTATTTTCAATCTTAAAAGTGGTGATCAACCACAGGGAAATGCTTCCAACACTTGCAGGAAGCGCTGCACAGCATTTTGGATATTACGCAGAAAGATCTAATTGCCAGGATCAGTCAGATGAACTCCATCTGAACAAAAAATGTTCCTACTATGAAACATAATGTTTTCATTGTGGAAGGAGTACATGCCATTGTCACGCAAAAAGCACAAAGAGCCTTGTTCACATTGCTCTAGGCTTTCTCCGTTCGTAGGCAACAGAAGGAATAACTCAGCCACATCTGTCTCTGGGCAATGCGAGAAAAAATTATGTGTGATTTTGAAAACATTTCCATGTGTTGCCGAAATGTCTCCTTCCTTTCAAACTGCAGTGAAATGCCGGTAACATGCCCTAAACGGTTCCCTCCACAATGAACAATAATACTGTCTGGATGAGCAGGCGTCACCAAACTAGCACAAAGAGGACCCACATGGAAACACTGCATCCCATGTATTCCTTATGAGTGCATATCGACATTATGTAAACTAAGGTGTGCTGCTAGCGCGCAACGTTCTGTGTAAACTTGTATCCAATATATCCATCATTCGCCCAACAGCCATATAGTCTGCCTACTGAATGACACACCCGTCCCCGTAACCATGTCCACTCCTATTGGCAAACAGACATTCTGGCACAATCTGTTGCTACACACCACACCCACAAATTCATATTGACCAATCCCAACTCCTGCACAGTCCCATTTACATTGCAGCCTCCCTCAAAAGACCCATATAGAATGTGCGCACCCCCAAAAGGTGCAGCTTTCGCTAACATATTTCCCTATGTGCGAGGCTGTACAAACACAATTTAAGCATCATAGAAAGTGGGTGTGTCCGTAGAAGTTGTGCTAAGTGTTTTTTTCTTCTAATTTTGCTAAAGGGACGTGTTAAGAAACACCTTTTTGTGTGCTCCTTGTTAGGGGTTGATCTCGGCTTCTTCTCCTTACATTACTGCACGTGTATCTGCAGTTTGCATTGTACATAGTGCAACAGATTACTAATTGCAATAGGGGAAAGAAAACACTTCCACTGACAAACGTCACACTACAAGCACTAACGTTATCGTGGCACATAAGAACATCCTACCATGGAACACAAAAGCAGACATACACGTGAATCGCTAAACCGTACTCCCATTTCCATAACAAGCACATTATGAAGGACATCATGTAGCACGTGCAATAACCCCCACTACCACGAGGGCCGCGGCCCAGTAAAGCAGGGCCAGTCCTTCTTCCTTTTCAAGTACTCTTTCAGCAGCACTCTCTGATTGGCTACTGTTAACCACCAATTACATCCAAGAACTGTGCATGTAATTCTATCACATCTATTGAACAGTGAGTAACAGCCATTAAACACGCAGAGGTGAAATATCCTGTAAATCAAAAGCACCTGCACGAGAAAGTACTGTACAATCATCTACGCATTTGCACCCACAAACATCAGCATCCACAACATCACACCCAGTAGGTATTACTATTTTTTCAACAGTATACTGCCAACTGTGTTATACGTGCATAGCAACAGTATACCTAGGAGTACATCTCCATAACGTACTCAAAATGTGTACTGTTATGTCTCCCATCACCTACCATTAAATCGCTCCTACAGTGGTATGTGGTGACAAAGGTTCCATATACCCACAGCAGGCATTGGTATATGAAAAAGTTCACTCTGTTCTTTTGTTCTATCATTTTTACAATGCTTCCCCCCCTTAAAGCAGCTCCTAGCATATTTGTACAAATCGCACACAAACTATGCAAAGTGCATACATTTCAAGCATAACGACAACTTCCACCCACACATCATACATAGCAACGGCAGTTAAGCAATAAAAAAAGTTATCGCCACATTCACAACATTAACATTCGTAAATGTGCATAATGAAACCGAGAAGCAATGCCTGCACTCATGTACTAAGCATACATAAGCAAAGAACTGCATGCAAATGGATGCCCAAAAACATTGTGCTTTGCACCCTGTACATCTTTCTGCACCTTTTGTCTCATCCTTCCACAATGTGCAGTACTACATGTTTCAAGTAAATAGGCCTACACTAATACAAACAAGTTTTTCATAACAATCGATACAGTAAACTCCCTAATAGCCCACCTACTCCCTTAACAAACATGCTTATGCTCCCATGCGCCCTTCATATTGTACACCTTTGAATTATACACACACACGTTGTCTTCCTGCCAAGACATCCCCCTATAGTTTTGAAGAATGTAATTTACAAAGGTATGCAATATGTCGTTAGTCAACATATTTTCTTACAATCTTCTTATACAGGAGCAGTACCCACCTGTCTCTGGAAAGCCACTGGAGTGTGCACTTCAACATACAGCCTACAATAAACCTACTCTCTGCAATCAACAAAGTAAGTACAATACCAGCATACTCTTGTATGTCTTACTAAACGAGTGCACTATTGTTGTACTGTAGCATATAGATGTGTGCCCATCCAGCAGGATGTACTTCATTGTTACTGATCACACCTCTACAGGTGCTAAGTGTTTGTTATGTCACCACCATTAGAATGATGCCTGGACTAACATAGTGTCCCCAACCTAACCTTACACACAATTGCGCAGCCACACACTTGCAGGTAAATAGCTGCCTACCCTCCCATTTACCCACTGACGCACAATGCACACATATACATGTGAAAATGTGCACACCCACACTTCCCTTTCTTCGCCAACAGCTACTACACAACGCCTACCAAACAGAAATTCTGTAGAAAGCAATGCACAAAGAGATCCACGCAATCTACAAACACAGGATGTAGCCATCCTCTGCAAGCTCAACGCGAACAGAAAGGTGAACGAGAAGAGGTAATTCAGCCGTAAAGGAAAATGGATGCATCTACCAGTAAAGACAGTGTAGGTGATCTGGCAAAATGTGAGAATGTAAAGAAAACCACCAAATACCGTGCAGCGCACACTACTGCTAAGAGAGCACATACAAATGGTAATGTAATCACAAGCAAGCATTCTAAAAAAGAAATGTACAAACAATTTTCCACCACAGAGTCCTTCAGAAACTTACAAGTAGAGGGCAGAAATCACACTTAACCCCCAAAACCTACCACAGAAAAGTCATCTTAGAAGCTCTTGTAGACAATGCTATAACCGTGATGCGGAAATTGTTTATAGTAATTTTGAAGAGAATGGAACCACTAATAAGATTGATTGGTAAATTGCAAATACTACTTCGAAACAAATGCAATGTGAGCATAGATACCTTTGGCCACAACTGCACAGCTGAGTGAAGTCATACCACCAACACATAATGCAATGAAGAATCATACAAACAGCAACAAACTAACCAAATTGCCTTACATTGGACTGGACAAGGGTATGAACAGATACACAATACCATAATCGAAGAGGAAACACTGCTTTCAGAAATATCCCCATCAAACTTAGAAGTCATCTCCAATCCACCAAACCAACACGCCTCACCTACAAATGGCCTTGCACATCAATGTGCAACGTTCGCCAATGCCTAATCAAAAATGTGCAGCAATTCCTCAATCAGTATGTCAAAGGCACCGACAAAAGAAAAATGAAAATACTACAAACTATGGACTCCTGTCCAGTGTGCAAATACACTGGAATATGAGGACATCCTTAGCCTGTATTTCTGGACCAGCTTTCAAAAGCACCTTCCACCGTATTAAAATGTTAGCAACCCACCATTCAACAGTCAGACATCTAGTTTACAAACTGTACTATGCAAATACTCCAGCTTTAGCACTCCAACATTTAAATGATATTCTCCTGTACGGTAAAGCCAAACAAGTGCTAGATGAAATTGAGCACATCCAACGGAAATACTGTGGAACTAAAGAGCACTTACACATTCCAACATTTTCAGACAACAGTAATGACAACAGTGCAGCTATAAACTTTTTATATCACACATACAGAAAAGAAATACAAAAGTTCTAAAGCAGTTCTGCTGAAATGCCAAACTAAGGATGTGTGTGTTGTCATAGAACTTTCTATGAAAAGAGCACCAACACTAGATATAATTCAGAAAATGAGGAATCCCAATGGTTTCAATTAGCTCTGTACCTTCTAGCAGAAAACAAGCACGACATTACCAACACCTCCATACTGTGCACCTACTACACTTCAAAACGTGACATTAACCAAATGCCTTCATTGGCAATTAGTAATAATTTGGAAATATTTACACTGCCAAACGCACTGCAACAGCTTAATTTGTATGAGAACATTATAATATAAACAGTGCCCCCATTTCAAACAATAATACGCCTTCAACCAAAAACTGCTAAATTACCTACCACTGAATTACTGAAAGGCATTTGTGGTAAAGTAGTCTATTTATCGTTAGATCTCAAAGAAAATGTAGACACTCTACGAGTGCAAAGACCAATGCACAAATCTTTGATTATCCTGGTAAATGGTGTACCTACAAAAGACAAAAAAATTTGACAACACCTAGTGGACTTAACCAAAGTTAGAGAGGCCTTGCAGTACCTTAAAGAAAACAATGAATACTACAAAGAAATAAACGTTCAAGAAAATATGAGAGAAACACCCGAAATAATTCAGGACTCCTCAACAAGTGGCCAATTTGATCATCTAGATCCTGGTGCAGCTTCCAGTATTTTAGACCACTATACAATTAACTGACTGCACTCCAAAGACACCATAGACAAATCACTAGAAACATAACAAATGCGGCAAGCCAAAGGGGCGCCAATCAGTATATGGGAAAAAAGTATGGAAGCACGAGCCTTTCCTTTACTCTTTCCCACTGGAAAAGGTGAAAGATATGATGAAAGAAGCACACAAATAACAGGATCAGAATACTGCTGTTTACAAATGTATTCTGAAGACCCTAGATTTAGACAGAACGTGGAGTACATATTCCACCTGCTCTTTGAAAGTGAACTAGCAACGCTAGGTTATGGAGTTGCCCACTCATTAAAAACAGATTCCCATTTCCAAAACATGTCTGCCACACAACTACTTAAAAATGTGCAAGAGAAGGATAAAGTTTTACTGTCAAGTGTTACAAATCTCTTGGCAAACATGCATGGTACAAAAGAGTACTGGTTCTGACGGCACGCAGATGTATGGTGTATGCTACGTAACCTTGGCCCTCCAACATGGTTTGTCACTTTAAGTTGTACTAAGTATGCATGGGAAGACTTGCACACTTTCCTACGCATAGCAAACAAAAACAGAACAGGTGTAGACATGAAAACACCAGGAGAACTGTGCTCTCTCGATCCAGTAAATGTTTCTCTCTATTTTCATCATCGCTGCCTTGCCATGCTGCACTTATTTGCAATAAAGTACTTCCTCCCCTTGGAGAAGTGGAACACTTCTTTTGGAGAAAAGAATATCAAGCCAGAGGAGCACCACACATCCACATGCTTTTGTGGATTAAAAATGCTCCTAAATTTGGTGAGGAAAGTGATGAAACTGTTTTGCAGTTCATTCACAAATATGTCACTTGCGAAATCCCTTTGGAAATACCCATAGTGACATACAAGCACAAATTATGCAATTCCAAAGACACAAGTGTGGCAAGTATTGTCGACGCAAATATAAGAACAGAGGCAAATACTGCACCAAATGCTGCTTTGTTTTCCCTAGACCAGTTTCAACAACAGGCCAAGTAAACAGCTTCATGTCTTCAGTTTGACAAAGTGCGAAAGGAAAATCTCCTAAAAACACATAATGCATAAAAAGGAGCGAAAAATCAAAGTACATCAATGATTACAATGCAATTATTGTCCTCTTATGGAATGCCAATGTTCATGTACAGTACATTGCAGACAATTCCACTGCTGTAGCACAATATGTCACTGCCTACTTAACCAAAGCAGAGAAAACAGAGCTCAAAGACCTCTGGGATGACATATCCTCTGACAAAGCACTGGCACAACCATGGTACAGCTTTGGCATTAAAATGCTGTCCCATAGAGAATGTGGCAGCTACAAAGCCGCTGATAGGTTAATCGACACAGCTTTAGATTGGAAATCTGACAACATAGTGTGGCTAAGCCTTGGGACTGCTGTATCCAGAAGAAGAGTACTTAAATTGTACAAAGACATACAAACAATAGCCAAAAGCTATCCCAACAGCCAGGACATTTTGAAGAACAACTTATTGAACACATACTACCCAAACAGAAGTAGTACTTTAGAAGCCTTGTGCTTGTACTAGGTAGTCCAAAACATCTCAGCCAAAAACTACATTACACCAGATGAGGAAAAAGGTAGACACAGAGTGGAAAGTTGTGAAGGCAGTCAGGTGAGACTTACCAAATGCAGCCTAATTAATCATATGAAGTTGTCCTTACAAACTCCTCAACACAAAGAACTATACTACATTTCTCTACTGCAAATTTTCAAACCATGGAGAAAAGAAGAAGATGTATTAGCCACCTACACCTCCTATGAAGATGTTTCCAAAGACACTGAAAGTACAACTACAGAAGAAAAATGTACATGGTACAAAACCATACATGGACAGTGAACACCAAAAAGAAGAAGAACTTCGAGTACAACTAACTGTAGACACTTCTGTGAGCAGTGAACCTTCGCAAACAGGCAGCCAAGATCCACCTGGAGAGGCATCATAGCAAATGAGGCAGAATTAGCCATGACAGAGGTAACCACCACTATGCTTCAGTATGAGCACTCTAGAGAAGAGTTTGCAGTACTTACATCCCAATTAAACAATGAACAGCATACCATTTTTGTAGAAGTAAGTGAAACCATTAAACATGGTATGCAGCAAAAACTTAAAACTTGCACATGTGACAACTTCAAACCTGTACTGCTGAAGGTAAGTGGTGAAGCTGGGTCAGGTAAAACATTCTTCATAAAAATTATCAGCAAATATCTCCAACAATTAACAAACAATAACCTTTCTGCGGTTATGACCTCCCCTACAGGTTTGGCTGCCTACAACATAGGTGGAGTCACTCTACACTGATTGCTACTCCTTCCAGTAGAACACCAAAACAAATTAGAGTACTATAAACTTTCAGCAGAATCTTCTATGGGGTTCTGCAGAGTTTTGAAACAAATGAAAATGCTCCTAAAAGATGAGGTGAGCATGGTCTCCAGTCTAATGTTGGCTTTGAATCACCTCAGATTGCAAGAGGTACTCAAAACAGACTACGAAGAACTCTTTGGAGGAAAACATGTCATTATTTGCGGAGCTCTCCTTCAATTGACACCAGTCAAAGGTAAACCTAGCTTCAAAACCTTAGCACACAGACAGTGCCGTAAAAGTTGTGGACGCATCGGGAATGTAAATCTTTGGCATTTCCAATACAGAGAACTAACTAAAAACATGTATCAGTCTGCAGACCTCACCTATGCCATCATTTTAAAAAACATACAGGTTGGTGTACCATTAAATCAAAGGAGGTGCAGTCTACCCTCCATAGTAGACGCATCCATGAGCTGTACAGGAGTAACACATGTGCTACTGATGTCATGGAACAATTAGGTCAGAGAAATGTCAGCTGTATGGCCTTAATGCCAACTCTAGCAAGCTTTGCACAATTTAATGCAACAATGCTGCAAAAAGAAAAACAACCACTTGTGCAAATTCATGCCACAGACAAACTGGACGTACACGGTATGACAATACCTATGTGTCAACATACAAGACTTGGAGAACTCCATCTCCAACACAGCTAGTTTGGAGAAAATTTTAACTTCATGTGTCAACTGTAGAGTTATGCTAAAGCGTAAAATTGATGTAGAGCAAGGTTTCGTTAATGGAGCACTTAGTACAGTTGTTAGCTTCCAAAAATACCCACAGGACAACAGCATTCAGTGTGTAAAAATCAAGTTTGATAAACTTTCAGAAATCAAAAATATAGGACGCACAACTGTGAGATTCCTTCTTTTCAAAGACATGTATGTACACAGAGAACAGTTTTCTCTATCGCTAGCTTATGCAGTAACTGTTCATAAATTGCAAGGTCTAACCTTAGATCAAGCATTGATTGATACTGGTAACACAGTCTTCAAAGAAGGCATGAGTTACGTAGCACTGTCACGGCTATGTATACTGGAAGGACTGTATCTAGTTAATTTTGATGCTATTGCAGTCAGTGCAGAAATTCCTTGCATCATAGAGAACAATAGACTATGGGCACTGTACACACCCCATCTAAAAATGTACCCTATTCCTCAAAAACCAAAAGGTTTGAAAAGAAGGCTCATTCCATTGAAAGTACTAAATGATTTTTTTTTAATTTTTTTTTTTATTGTATTTGGTTAAAAACCTTTACAAAGAAATTTTTTCATACAAAACAGAATTCTCACCAGTTCATTTTCCCATTTTGACCATGAATCACATACATTATATGCTACCTAAGCAGAAAGAATTTGTGCATAGCTAAACAACATGCCTACATGCATCACATACCATATAAGTATTTACAGCTCATCTTATATCATTTATATCCTTTAGCTCAGATTCAATAATTATTAAAACAGATAGCAATCTTAAAATGAATTTAGTACTATCACCAAGCATGCATCGCTGCCATAGTACTTCACGCGATAGGTTTGAGTTAGAGATCATATAGTTCCCAAACTTCGATAGTCTCAAAACTTCAAAATGTTCACAGTAGATAACTAGATGTTTAAGAGACTCGAGAGTAAACATATCCTTACAGAAACGGCAAAAACCATTGTTAAATTCTTTATCAGAGGTGCCCCATTTGCACAATCATTCATTAGTGTGGAATACATTCAGTTTGAACCGTAAATAAATATTACGACCCATAGCAGAAGGGAACTGTAAAATATAGCCAGCTCTATCTCCCAATTTTCTTCTGAATTGGGCAAACTCGTAGTACAAACGGTAAGACCCAATTCTATCAGCCTGACAGCTCCAGTAATAGCGATACAACTTTTGTTTACAACTAGGTAAACCTAGTATTAAGTCATCTTTCAGGATGCCCAAGAGAGCCATTAGATCGTTCATTTTATCCGCATATCGGGTCAGAGATTTCATACAACCCATATGAAGAAATTCATTAAGGTCTTCATACAGTGAATTACCAGGGGGATCCAGGATTTTTGTATAGTTATTCAGGAGTCTCCAGTTCCGTTTGGCAGATATAGGGAGGATACCTAGTTCATGACGAACAATATCATTTGGGACTGATGCCGGAAGCCCCAAAACGCTTTTCCAGATCCCACCTTGAAGTGTGTCTAGGATGTCGTCTATCTCATATATACACATGTCTAATATATAAAGTAGCGATGGTTCGACTTTAAGGAGGTAGAATTGGATGACAGGTAGAAGAGAAAAGCCACAGTATTTACCCATGATTATTTTCATCTGTGAAATTAGAGGTTTAGATTTCTCACATATTTTCTTTTTCCACCAGATTTTTGAGTAGGCATTCGATAAAGGATACCCTAGATATTTAATTTCATGTGTAATGGTGACCCGAGTATTTTCCATGAGCCAAGTGTATGAGCAACTCTTTTTATAACCGTCCCTAAAGATGATAATTCGGGATTTGTGGTGATTGATTCTCAAGTTATGAGCATTTGCATAACAGATGAAAGCATTTAGTTTATGCTGGAGACCAAATGGTGTTCTATCTAAAATAAGAATGTCATCAGCAAAACCAATATAGTTCAGTCTTGTGCTACCAATTAGGATTGGATAGATGACTTCTTTTGTCCAACATTCCTCTATATCACAAGTATACAGATTAAACAGGACGGCAGCCAGAGTACAACCTTGTTTCAATCCAATTTTCGATGGAATTTTGTCAGTTAACATGCCTTCTTTATTAAGGCGCACTCTGTAGGTTGTGTCTGTATGGAGAAGCCGTATTAATGCAATCAGATAAGCCGGGAAACCCAACACCTCCATCTTCCGCCACAGGTGCTCCCTTAGCACGGTATCGAATGCTGAACTCAGATCGAGAGCTGCCATATAGACAGCACCTGTGTTGTTATGTTTGGAGTTCCACTCGATGTGAGATATCAGTAAAGCATTAAGAGAGCATCCCATGTTCTGACGAAAACCAGTTTGAAATTTTGACAGGATGGCATTGGTTCTCATAGAGACTTGCATTTCTTCAAGGATCAGTTGAGAGAATACCTTAGAGGATGAGTCAGTTAATGCAATCGGGCGAAAGTTACCAGGGTCATTAATAGGGCCTTTTTTATATATGGGGATGACAGTAGCTGAACACCATGAACTAGGAATTGCTTGGGAAGAAAATATCACATCAAATTTGTTTTTCAAAATGATAGCCCACAAGTGGATATCCGATCGAAAAATGATTTTGCCACACTACCATCAAATATATTGAAAGAAACTCATACTACAGCAACTACCAAAAGCACATACAAAAGGAGTTAAATAGAAAAAGCATACCCAATTCCACCAACAAAAAATGCCTCTGCAAAGAAACCACGTACCCTTCCATCAAAGAGCTCAGACACAGAAGTACCTGGACCATTCAAATTTTCCAATCAAATGTAACAATCAATGTTCTATTCCAAACACCAGCAGTTCTTAAAAACATTTATTTAAATGGCCCAGACCAGTTGCGTCTGCAAATGCTCGTCCTTCACAGAAATTCAGTAAGTAATCCTGACACCATTTACAGTGTCTCAGGAATAAGGCAAGAATTGGACTACAGTGCTGTAATGGTGAAATTCACTTTAAACTGACAGGAAGATCCACAGGCCTTTCTAATGTACTTACTACAACTACTGGAAAGAGAAAACATACTTATAAATTTAACCTTTCACATTTCCTACATGTGAAACATACATGCACTCTTTGCAACCATATCATTCAGGAGCAAGTCCCTAACAAATTCTTTGTGTACCTATCACTACCTAACTGTCACTCCATTCCATTTCAGCAACTGGTGCAAAATGCAAACCATAGCATATGGTGTACCTCGTGCAATTCTGATATTCGTTCGACGCTACATATATACTCACATAGTCAATATGTGATATTATGCTCTTAAGATACAATGCCGACGGTACCAAAAACAACTGCAAACTTACTGCCTTCACACACAGACAGATATCATTTGGTAAAAAACCCTTCACAAATGTAGCCATAATCTGCCACACAGGTGACTCCACCAATGGAGGCCACCATACTGCATACATTAGAAAGCAATTGTCATGGTGGGAATGCAATGATACTTCCATCAGTCCAAGGCACAGACTACCTGCAAATCTTGAAAATGCCTACTTAATATTCTTGAAGCCAAATGTACTAATTGATGTACAAACCTACTACACCTTACTCCCCAACACCAACCAGTACCTTCGTAAGTGGACAAAAAAGGTTTTTCCTTCCACACTATCGACTTAAAGCAACGTACCATACTGGAAGCATTGACAAAATGCACTACAGAGTGTGTTGGACAATTTTATCCCCCATAAACCCAATGAGTACAGTCACACAAATAGTAAGTGTACACAAAGCACAGTACCAGTATTTTCCACTGGATATGTGGAAAGGAAAGTGCTAAGTATGACGGTTCAAAACTATCCTCACTAACCTCTAAAATCACCACTTAACGCAGATCAGTCACCAGCTCTCAGAGAATAGTCATACAACTTCAACACATATGGATGTATCATCACGTAAATCCGTAATTGGACAGTACCATTTCAAAATGTATACAGATGTCCTATTAACCACAGGAATGCACAAGCTTCTCTACGTACCCTTTATGAACGCCACCTGGTATCTAACTGCAACCTGAACATGACAATGTTATTTGCAGCATCACAACTACCCAACTCAACCTTCAACAACTACTGTGCTACAAACATAGCGTCAAACACTTCCAAAGTATGAGCAGTTACAGTATGCCAACAGGTACGTAACTACCGTCAAAATTCTGCACTAGCACAGAACAATGTCATACTACTTCCAAACCACCAGCAGCAACCAAACACATAAACAAACAGTGGTACAAAAAGGAAGCAGCTAAACATTTACAAATCACCACCTGCTATACCACGCCACCCATCCTACCAACATTTATAGTCCAGATATCGCACACCATTATATTTGCTCCTACTTCAAGAGTACACCTTAAAAAGTGCTGTAACCACTCCAAACATCATTATCAATCATTGTGCACCATATTAGCAATGACATTTCAAAGTTTTTTTTTTTATCCAGCATGGATTTTTTTTCCACACAAACCCAATGATTATGCAAAGAACCACATGAACTGTGCTGATTGCACTGTACACTGGTTCAAAGCATAGTACTTCGGAAGTACTAGTTATGAGGGTCCAAACAATAAAGAAATGTATGTTATGTAGTGAACTGCAAACTAATGAAATACCTGCGCTAACATATTCGGTTCTCTTTTCCCACAGATAATAAAGCAACCAGTACCACAACATTTTACAATCCATACACAAAACACAGTGCAGGCCTTACTCAATACAAACAGTAAGTCTGCTTGCTATTATACTTCTCTACAATATCCACAGTGCAATAAGTGCACTTATTTCTGCTATACACATACCAATACCACCATTTACAAATGCACACCTATATTACACTATGCAGCTTGTGCCCACACCCTACACTCTTGACTACACCCTGTACATTGTAGGGCCTCCAGACATACACTAAACATTGTACACCCTATTCACTACTGCTGCTGCACTGCAGAACTATACATACAAACATCTATGCATGTACCACTAACCCCACACATAATGTGGCTCCACCTACCCCTTAGCCACTACAGTTGACACTGGCTGCTATTTTTCCACAGAATACATAACCTGTTTCCTACGTACACTGGTCACCTAAGTCTATCATAAGTTCACACACTGAATTAACAACACTACACTAACCTACCTTACAATCTGCACAATCACAACAATACAACTTAATTCAATAATCTTACGTAACTGTCGTAACTGCTGCAACATTTGGCTCCTTGCTTTCCACTGGCACTGTGTAGGCCATTAGGTCATTTTCATTGTTATGTACACCATTTCCAAGAAACGTATCCACTGCAGTGCATAGATCATAGCTCCTCAGCCATATTGCAACCACTGCCTTACTGCTTAACTTTTTTAACTTGTTTCCCTTTTTTATTGTGTAAAGGAAACACCATTTAAAGCCCTTAACCGCCTTACAATGTTAAACAAATGTTCACACTAACTGCTTTCCTTTCCTGAACAGTAGCCCCAAACAAGGTAATGCAGCACAACACCAAATGTGTTTGATGGACCACCTACCCACGTCTTCTAAAGCACCAAACACAGTCTGACATCATCCACCATTGCCTCATAACACTCTGCACATATAAGTGGTCCTTACCCACTGTAAAACCACATTTCATATATTTTTCCCTCTGTACATTCACTGCACAATTTCTACGGCACCATCATATCAACTTGTACGTTATTATAAAACAGCCTTGAGCGGGAAGCATGTTTAGCTCCAAGGTCAGATATTGTATTCAAGTCTAGCAAAAAAAGATACATAACTTACACTGCAGTTCCTCTGTCTATGTGCCCCAAAGGTAGTTGGCAATGATCCAATCTACCGTACACTGCAATTTCATGCCCACCCAAGAGAAGCATTGAATTTGCCGAAATTATGTAAGTACACCATTACATCACATGTGTATTACGATTAACATTTATTAATGTGCTCCTCAGTATACATATTTAAAAAATAACTCTACAGCTCACTTTCTCTCTGTACACTTCAATGACCTTTGTGACGGCAGAAAAAACACTGTTACACTGCCATGTCTCCACCATTCCAAATAAATTGGAACTGTCAGTGTACTTTCTTTTGCTGCCATTCTTGCCCACCCCCTCCAAAAGCAGTCGTACACTAAAACACCACACCTTCTGCATTCTCGTACACTGCTACATTCTGTGTTCTGCCCTTTGTATGCCCTTTCACACAGTTACTATGTCTACGCACCCTCAGTGTACTGAATGTTATAACGGCCACAGGTGCACGCATCGGTCAACAGCACACAAACATCTACAGCTCACATTTCATTGACACACTTCTTAACAAAGCAGCTCCTCCATTCTCCAGCAATCTGAAGTGACCCCTATTAGGTTTCTTGTTGTATTACTTTCTTTGCAGACACACAGACACATTGTGCCGTGGGTCCAACTACACTTGCTACCACTGTCAAATTTTGCTAAAAGGAAACACATGAAAACAGCATCTAGTCCCAAACATTTTCTTGTGTGCAGCCATACAATCACAGTATAACCTACAAACCAGAGACCACGGCACAGGGTTAACATATGACACTACGCACTAACACCCAGTTCATAGTCCATAGGCAGGCAGCTATTACTACATTATCTATCCCGCAAAGTTTTTCCTGTACGTTACAACTAATACTTACTACTTACATCTACTCTTAGTCCTCTTTCTACTCAGATATCTTGCACCTTACTGCGCGTGCCACCCCTTCCACTTTCCAATAGACGGCTGGTGTACCAACTATTGGAAGATTACCATAAGCAATTTCTTTCCATTATTATTATCTGGGCCGACCGATACGGCCAGGAATGCTCACTTGCGGTTCCTGGTATACGAACCAACCTGCAAACCTTTATTCTGTAATGAATCCCAGAGGCACCAGATGCTACCTTTTCTACCTTTCAAAGAAAATGTATTCTTCCACATGGGCCACCAAGCACCACTACGTACTCCTTTTCCCACTTTCCTAGACGAGAACAGAAGTACAGAATTGCACAGACAGCATTGGTCACTGCATTTTGTTTGTGAAATGAAAGAGCGGTGAATGCACCAACTGACACGTTGCTGTTTACATTCTGTTGTGAAATAAAGCACTTCCAACCACTCACTGTATTGTTGCTAAATTATGGAATGTTCTCGAACCGTATACTCTGTGTGCACATCTCAGCTTTTGCTTTTGTTTATGTTGTTCCTTTCAACAGCTCAGTGCTCACATGACATAGTGCGCTACGCTTGGCACGCACATAAAATAAATACCTGGAGTGCACGCCGTGAGGAACGACTGTCCACAAGTAAAGTCACTGATGCCAGTGACTGCTGCAATGGTGTATGCGGCACACAGGCATAGCTAATGGAGGTGATCCACACATTAAAAGCTCCAACCGCTTCCGTTGCCCATCTCAACAAGTACGCCAAACAAAGGTAACAGTCAGATTGCCTGCCATTCTGTATTTGGCTGGATTAATGGCATTCATGATGTGTTGGCTGCAAATGTACGTGTGTTCGACTGTACATTATCCATACTTTACATGTGTAATGCTTATTAACTCGTGTCATGTCCACTACCTTCCTTCACTCTCAAAGTACTGGGTATTATGAGAGGTATGCCATACTGTACATTAATTGTGGCATCTCAGTCTGTGAATGGCCACAAGGCCAATGATGTACACCATATTCAAGTGCAGTCACTTCACGCCACCTCTACTGGTGTGCCAACTGCAAAATTTCCTCCACAATCATGCTGTGACAGTGAGCACCCACAGGAGACATACATCTTTCCAACCGTGTACGCTGGAGTTACATATCAGTATAAGAACTGACCCAAAAAAAGCAACATTCTGAAAACGACTTCCAAACAATGTCCACATTTTTACGTCAAAGGCCCGTAGCCATCCACACATGGCAGTAGGCGCTTGCCACTCTCAACACAATATGGTACAGCGATTACAAACATCCCTTTATCATCTGCAATACACTCCTCATCCCCAATAGCCTCTGAAGGTTGTCGCCTGCGCACCTACCCCACAACGCTTCATATGTTAGTATCTGCATACATGGGCCATGTCGCAAATGTTACGCAGTAAAACAACCCTTTCAATGTCACACTTTCTTACTACACTCCCTGAAGTGAGGCTCTGTTCACGACCACACCACTCCTAATGCAAATGGTGTCTTTACTCACCAATGCTCCTTTATGAACTTCAGCATGTCCTTCACAGTGATTCTGCAAAGGTGCGGACCTTAGGACCCTTATATATTTACAAGTGTATTGTATGGCACAAGGTGTGCTTATAATAAGTTATGCAATGACCTAAGGCAGAGTAAAAGTACTCTTTGTACAAATGTCTGCAATCCACATACCAATATCACAGTACTCCCATACATAGCAGCATTGCATTAGGTGTTTCTTAGCAACAGCCTACTCCTTCACCACACCCACTGCAAAGCAAGAGACAAATACATGGAAACAACTGCCCACCAATAACGTATGGGTGAGTACCTGCAAACACATTTTTTCCATGTGCCACTGTCTGACTTCCCTCCCTAAACAAGGCTGTGCACATGCCCTATGCACCCAATTGCCTAGTCCTACTACACACCCACTGGAAGGCAATATAGGCATGCATGGTATCATTTCACATCGTGCTTTCCTGCCTACAAATATGTATAGCTACACTAACGGACCCAAACAAGGCAACATTCTCACATCTACTTCCAACCAGTACCCACACTGTTATGCCAAGGGCCGTAGCCATGCACACAAGGCAGTAGGGCCTTTGCAGGCACAACACAACATAGTAAACCGACTGCAAATATCCTCGTATTATCTCCAATGCACTCCCTAT
Organism: Ambystoma mexicanum; assembly: GCF_040938575.1. Lineage (NCBI taxonomy): Eukaryota > Metazoa > Chordata > Amphibia > Caudata > Ambystomatidae > Ambystoma > Ambystoma mexicanum. The sequence continues at coordinate 768,704,531 of NC_090941.1, forward strand.
CCCCTATACAGTCTGCCTACACTGACCAACATATGATAGTCCCCTGTGCACCTAATCACCAATGCAGTGTATGTCAGTAGGTGCGCAAATGGTCCATATCGCAACAGTGTGCTGCCAAAAAATCCGTCCATTCCTCCATGTCGTTATAGCCTCCCTTGCAGCAACGGTCTGACAAAACTCAGCCGCATACCTAACCGCTAATTGCTTCACTGCTCTCCCATGCATGGAGGCATTACATTGCGGGTGTGGTGCCCAAGCCCTAGGCTCTTTCTACATGCCATGCCCGTGCAGTAAAAAGGCTACGCCTTACCCACAACCACTACAAGCCAAGTCAGACAAGCATGGGAACATTTCTCCACAAATACACCAGCGTAAAACAACGTAAACACACTAAGTCAACATAACCACTAGCAGCCGTAGACTACAACACGAAATATTGCCAATATCTTCCCTTCTCCCTCTTTCACCCAAGCCAATCTTGCAAACCATGTTTTCCAAAGCCTTTCGGCACACCACTATCCTCTGATACACAATGGCGGCGTTTCCCAAAAACTTTGATGCACAGCGCGCTTCCCTCCAGCCAACCACCGGTCACGTCCAATGTTCGCCGTCATCACGGTGTACCGCAGGCCATGACACTTCGGTCCATGGAGTGAACAGGGAAATGAGTCAATGGGAAATGGGTTTAGCGGAGCGGACCCAGATATCAAACATTTTGGGACGTACATTTCAGCATTTTGCAAAGAAATTACTGGTCATATTTCCACCAAACATACTTTCTGACCCAAGCCCCCGCTCCTGCCGCAAATTTGGTGAAAATCTCTCCAGCCATTCCAGCTGTAGTCGTGCACAAAGTATTTCCCCATTCAGTCTATGGAAAAAAATATATTTGGACCCCCCTATAACTTTGCCCCCTCCCACATGAAATCTCACGCAACTTTGCCATAAAATGCAGAGCTAGAGATATACTTTTATTTGCAAAGTTTGGTGAGGATTCGTCCAGGGGGAGCTAAGTTATAAGCCACAAAAAAGTGTTCTTCCTATGAGTTTAGCAACTTAACCATAACTATATATATTAGACGGCCTGCAGTAGTGGCCGTGTCATTATGGTTACGTTGCTAAACCTGTAGGAAGAGCACTGTTTGGACAGCTTATAACTTTGCTACCCCTGGAAGAATCCTCACCAAACTTTCCAACAAAAAGTATATGGCCCGCTCTGATTTCATTATTGCAAAATAATGCTCTCAGAACTGTGTTTAACATTCCAAGAACTCAGCACATTTCAGCTGTCAGACATAGTACTAACTGGCTTGCAGTTAAGGATAGAATCAATTTCAAAACACTAACTCTTACACGCAAATGCCTCTCTAACTCTGCCCCCAAATAGCTAGTAGACACATTTTCCCAAAAAACATCGGAACGCCCTACCAGAACTTCACACTCACATTGCCTGAAGATCCCTAGATTTAAACTTCAGAAAGCAGGCGGAAGTAGTTTTCCGTTGATGGCATCCAAACTCTGGAACTCATCGCCTGTTGACCTAAGATCAATACTGTCCTACTACAGCTTTAGAAAAAACATGAAAACATGGCTCCTATCCCATGATGTATAAGTAATGTACCAGTCTGCCATCTCTGTATATGTCTGTATGTAACACTTTCAAATACCTGTAATTTATTGTAAACATTCTCATGTATACCTCTCAATTGTATCGTTGTCTTTCCTGTATGTAACCTATGAAACTTTGTAACGTGCCCAGATACCTCTGGGTTTGGTGCGCTATATAAATAAATAAACAAACAAACAAGGGTTGAAAAGTTATAGGTGCGGTCCCAACATTTTTTGTTGGCACCACATTTTTTGACGGTGTCCACTATGTCCGCAGACACCATGGCAGTTTGCGGTAAGGTCCTCAGGCAAGGAGTTCATGTAGTGACTGCAGGCAGGCTTTATTAGGGTGGGGGAGTGGAATGTAGATGATATGAGGATGTTTATATAGGCTGTATTATGCTGTGGTGGTTGTGGGCTGCTACTAGACTCTTGGGTGCATGGCCTCTAAGAGTCTGCCCACTGGTTGAAGTACTGTAATAGTCTGTATAGAGAAGTGCACAGGGCTTCAGGCAGCTGGCTTATTGCACCTGAGTCTGCCAAATAGTTGCAAGTACTGCAATAGTATGTGTACAGAAGTGGATAGGGCGTCAGGTGGCTGGCTTATGTGTGTGTGTTGTGGCCAGTGAGCAGATTGTTGGGTGCATGACTGTATTATGCTGTGGTAATTGTGGCCAGCTACTAGAGTCTTTGGTGCATGGCTGGAGGTCATGCACCCAAGTGTCTGCCCACTAGCTGCAAGAGTCTACCCACTGGCTGTAAGTAGTGTAATAGTTTGTGTACAGAAGTGGACAGGATGTGTCAGCTGGCTTATTGGACTGTCCCGACAGTTTTGGCCACTGGGCAGATTATTGGGTGCATGGCTGTGTTATGCTGTGTTAATTTTGGTCAGCTACTAGAGTCTTGGGTGCATGGTCAGAGGCCATGCACTCAAGAGTCTGCCCCCACTGGCTGCAAGTAGTGTAATAGTATGTGTAAAGAAGGGGATATGGTGTGTGACAGGTGGGTTATTGGACTGCCCGAGAATCTTGGGTGTATGAGAGTCTGTGCAGTGGGTGAAAGTAGTGTAATAGTATGTGAACGGGTAGGTCCTCAGGTGAGCAACCTATTTGGTAACTGCAGGCAGGCTTCATTAGGGTAGGGAAGTGGAATATAGATGATATGAGGATGTCTGCATAGGTTTTATTATGCCGTGGTGGTTGTGGCAAGCTGTTGGACTCTTGGTTGCATGGTGAAAGGCCATGCACTCAAGAGTCTGCCCACTGGTTGAAGTACTGTAATAGTATGTGTAGAGAAGTGCACAGGGCCTCAGGCAGCTTAGGGTAGGGGAGTGGAATGTAGATGATATGAGGATGTTTGTATAGGCTGTATTATGCTGTGGTAGTTGTGGCAAGCTCCTGGACTCTTAATGTCTGCCCACAGGCTGATGTACTTATTGGACTGCCCCAAGATTCTTGGGTGTAGGAGAGTCTGTGCAGTGTGTGCAAGTAGTTTAATAGTATGCAAACTGAAGTGGGCAGGGCCTCAGGCGGCTGCCTTATGTGTGTGGCTTGTGGTCACTGGGCAGATATGTGGGTACATGGCTGTATTATTCTGCATTGGTTGTGGCCAGATCCTAGACGCTTGGGTGTATGACATACACCCAAGAGGCTAGGGCCTGGCCACAACCACTGCAGCATAATACAGCAATGCATTCAAGAATGTGACACTGGCATATGGATTGCACAAATATGTGTATAGAAATGCAATGTTCTGATTCCAAAGAAGCATGACACAATTAATTGTATACTCACTGTATATATTGTTGAGACACTGTACATCTTTTCTGTACTCAGTGATAGAATACCGTTGAAGTGGCAATGCCACCTTTGAATATTGTGGCACTGTGGGCACATGTTGTCTTTATTGCACGTGGAAATGCAGGAGAAATCTTTGTTTCATTGCCTGTGATAAAAAAAAATAACATGATAGGAAAGGTACTTCAAAATGTCATATTGCATTCAATTTCAGACATTTATGTACTTTGTGGACCTTCATAATTAGTACATTACAAGTACTATGCTTTAAACATGTGTATTGTGCAATGTGCTCAGTTCCTGTGTTTGTTTGCATAATCATTGGGTCTGTGGGAAAACAATCCATGCAGGATTAAAAAAAAAACGTTTACATTAATTTGATGCCATGTGGCACACTCTGTCTCATTGGCATGTGCAGTACTTACAGGAATGTTTAAGGTGCACATCTATGCGGTCTTGCTGTTGTAAGCACTGTTGCAGTAGGATGAATTGAAATGGTGTATGCTTTTATTTTTGGAAGTGGTGGTATTATGGTTGCAGTGTGATACCAGTTGGCGTAGTCTAACTGTTTATCTGTTTCCTCTTTTGAGCAGTATCCCTTTATGATGTTTGATTGCTGTTGGTGTTTTATAAGTACTGTACTATTGCAAACTAATATTACAGGATTGTGAGGGCAGTTGGATACCTGTTGGTATATTCTAACTGTTGGTAGTTTGAAGGTTATTGAGGGTATGTTTTTGTAGCACTTTGATTGTTGAAGGTTGATTTTGGATGATGACCGCTGGAAGTAATATTGTAGTACTGCGGGTGTGGTAAGATACCAGTTGGTGTATTCTGGTTGTTTATGCTTAATAAGTGTTCAAGGGTTTCCTCAGAAGAATTTACATTTTTGCTGGTGGATTTTAAATTGTGTAGTAATGGGAAATAATATTGCAGCATTATGGTTGCAGTTAGATACCAGTTGGCGTATTCTAACTGTTTACAGTGTCACAGTTTCGCAGGGTATGTCTTCAAGCACCTTCATTCTTGTTGGGGGATTTCCATTTTCCACTATTGTGAAGTGCCTTTCAGTATTATGGGTGTAATTACATGCATTTGTGTATTTATTGCAGTGGTATGGGCATTGTTAGACAGCTGTTGCCTTATTCTATCAGTTGGTCATTTCACAGGTCATTGCAGGCAGTGTGTAGACCCTCATACTCAGCACTTTTCCTTTTAAGTACTATGAGTGAAATAATATTAGTGTGTCCTTTCCACATTTGTTGTTTCTGTGACTATAATCATTGGGTCATTGGGGAAAAAACTGTTTAGCAGCACAACTGATGTCCTCATGGGCCAGTTGATGTATGCTAAATTGTTCCAGTTTCATAGGGCAGTAGCTTATTTTTCATTTGCCGTTACATATCTGTTGGTGGGTATTGGGCAGTAGGCTATGCTACTTTTGTAGATCAGTGAGTACATTTTGGTTTCAAGAAAACTAAGTAGGCATTTGCAAGATATGCTGGTAATCTCTGTTTCAGAGTAATGGAAGTATCATTGCATTCAAACCACCCACATTTCTTTTTAATGTATACAGTATAGTGACCTGCAGTGTTTGTTGCGCCGGTGTGATAGATTATGCCTACTGTTGTGAAGGTTTTCTTGCCAAGTTATAGTTGCCCATGTGTGAAACTAGCAAGCTTGCAGTTGTTTATGGTACCATCTGTATTGTATCGTAAAAGCATTACTATTACGTATTGGCTATATGACTGTATCTGTAAGGTGGAACGATTGTCTGAATTGCAAGTAGTACATAATATGCCATGATTTGCATTTTGTACCAGCTGCTGAAATGCAATGGATTCACAGTTAGGTATAGATACATTCACAAAGCACCTGTTAGGGACTTGTTCCTACGCCACATGGCTGCAGAGAGAGCATGTATGTTTCCACATGTATGAAATCTTGAAAATGTCATTTATAGGTATGTTTTTGCTTTCCAGTACTTGCGGTAAGTACATTAGCAGTTCTTGTGAACCTTCATGTGTGTTTATATTGAATCTGACCATTCACGCACAGTAGTCCAATTTCTGCCTTACTCACGAGACACTGTAAGTGTTGTCAGGATTGTTTGTTACATTTCTATGAAGGAGTAGCATTTGCAAAAACAACTAGTCTGCACGGTTTCAGTAAATGTTTTCAACAATTGGTGGCAATTGGAATAGAACATTGATTGATACATTTGCACAACAATTTACACCAGTTGTGTTGGAAAATGTGAATGGACCAGACAGTTCTGTGCATTCAATTTGCTTTTTTTGATAAAGTAGTTCTCTTTGTTTGTGCAGTTGGGTATGCATTTGCCTTTTCAGTACATCCTTCTGTGGTTGGGATATTGATGGATTAGCAGCTGCTTTGAATTTCTTTGGTGGTACTGTTGGGAGATGACGTATAAGTTGTGTTTACACTAGTTTTCTTTTACAAAGTTTGCCTTTTTCGGAAATGGTAAATATTGAATTTTGAAATGGGGTGTTTTGAGTGCACACAGTCTGTTGTACTCTACGATGCAAGGAATGTCAGCCTTGACTTTGCTTGCATCAAAATTGACTAGAATAGTCCTGCAAGTGTAGATAGGCATGGCAGTGCTATATAACTGATGCCTTCTTTAAAGACTGTGCTTCCAATTTCAATCAATGATTGATCTAGGGTTAGACCTTGCGATTTATGAATAGTAACTGCGTATGCAAGAGACAGAGAAAACTGTCCTCTGTGTACATACATGTCTTTGAAAAGAAGGAATCGGGCTGTTGAGCATCCTATCCTTTTAACTTCTGAAAGGTTCTCAAAGTGGATGTTGACAAACTGAATGCTGTTGTCACATGGGTATGTCTGGAAGCCAAAAACTGCACCAAGTGATCCATTAACTAAAGCTTGCTCCTACGTCAAGGTTACGCTTTAGCATTACTCTATTGTTTAAACACAATGTTGACATTTTTTCCAAACCAGCTGTGTTGGAGATCGAATTTTCTAAGCTATGTAGTCGTGCTGTGGCTTGTTGACTCATTGATACTGTGATACCGTGCACATCCTGTTTGTCTGTGGAGTAAATTTGCACTATTGGTTGCATTTCTTTTTTCAACATTGTTTCATTGAATTGTGCACAGTTTGCTAGGGTTGGCATTAAGGTCATACATATTACATTTTTGTGTGCTAATTGTTCCATTACATCAGTAGCAGATGTGTCATGCTTGTATAGCTCATGGATCCATCTGCTATTTAAGATACACTGTGCTTCCTTGGAAAGCACGCCAATCCGAATGCTTGTCAAAAAGTTAGCGTAGGTGAGGTCTGCAGACTGATGCATGTTTTCAGTTAGTTTGCAGTATTGGAAATGCTGCAAGAGATTTACATTTCCTATGCTGCCAACTGTGTTACAGCACAGTTTGTGTCCTAAGGTTTTAAAAATAGGATCACCTTTCACTCGTGTTAATTGAAGAAGATCTCTGAAAACAATAACGTGTTTTCCTCCAAAAAGTTATTTGTGGTCCGTTTTAAGGACCTTTTGCAATCTGAGGTGAATCAAAGCCAACATTAGGTTGGAGACCATGCTCATCTGATCTATTAGGAGCATTTTCATTTGTTTCAAAACACTGTGTAGCTCCATAGCAGCTTCTGCTGAAAGTTTGTAGTAGTCTAATTTGTTTTGGTGTTCTACTGGAAGGAGTAGCAATCAGTGTAAAGTACACCACCTATGTTGTAGGCAGCTAAACCTGTGGGGCAGTTACAACAGCTGAAACCTTGTTGTTAGTCAATTGTTGGAGGAACTTGCTGATGATTTTTATTAAGACTGTTTTGCCTAAACCAGCTTCACCACTTACATTCAGGAGTACAGGTTTATAGTTTTGACAGGTACATGTTTTAGTTTCGTGCTGCACACCATGTTCAATTTCTTTAGTTACTTCTAGGAAAATGCTACTTTGTTCATCATTCAGTTGTGATTTCAGTAGAGCAAAGTCCTTCAGATTCCTCATGCTGACACATGGTATTTTCTACTTCAGTCCTGGCTAATTCTGCCTCATTTACTATGAGTGGCACTCCAAGTGGTTCTTGGCTTCCTGTAAGAAAAGGTTGACTGCTCTCAGGAGTGTCCTACATTCAGTTGTGCTTGAAGTTCTTCCTCTTGTTGGCGTTCATTGTCCAAAATGTTTTTGTACTGTTTGAAGCTTATATATGTTATAGTGCTTTCACTCGCATTGAAAACATCTTCATGGGAGGCATAGGTGTCCAATACATTTTCTTTTCTCCATGGTTTAAAAAGTTGCAGTACGGACATGTAGTACAATTCTCTATGTTGAGGTGTTTTTAATGATAGCTTCATATGATTAATCAGTCTGCATTTGGTAAGTTTAACCAGGCTGCACTTTTCACTATGTATTTACCTTTTCTCATCTTGTTTAATATTATCTTTGTATGAGAAATGTTGGGCTATGTGGTATAGACACATGGTTTCCAAAGCAGTACTCCTGTTTGGGTAGTATGTGTCCAATACATTCTTTTTTCAAAATGTCCTGGCTGTTGGGATCATTTTTGGCTATTGTTTCTATGTCTTGGTACAATCTGAGAACTCTTTTTCTGGTTGCAGCAGTACCAAGGTTCAGCCAGACTATGTTTTCAGATTTCCCATACACAGTTGTGCTGGTTAAATGGTCTGCAGCTTCGTAGCAGCCGCATTCTCTATGGGAGAGCATTTTTATGCCAAAGCTTTATACATTTTGTGACAGTGTTTTGTCAGATGATATGGCATCCCAGAGGGTCTTTTAGCTCTGATTGCTCACCTTTGGTTAAGTAGGCTGTGACATATTGTGCAACTGCAGTAGAATTGTCTCCCATGTCCTGCACATCCATGTTTGCATTTCACAGGAGGGCAATGATTGCATTGTAATCATTGATGTATGTTGATGCTTCGGTTCATTCAGTGCAGTATTTGTTCTTAGACGATTTGTTTTTCACACTGTGTCTAACAGAAGACATGAAGCTGTTTACTTGTCTTTTGCTGAAACTGGTCTAGGGAAACCAAAGCAGCATTTGGTGTAGTATTTGCCTTTGTTTTTATAACTGTGCCGACAATACTTTCCACATTTTTGTCTTTGAAACCACAACATTTGTGCATGTAGGTCACTATGTGGACTTTCTGAAGGGATTTCACAATTGACATTTTGTCAATGAACTGCAAAACAGTGACATCACTGTCCTGACCAAATTTAGAAGCATCTTTAATCCACAATAGCCTGTGGATGTGTGGATGTGTGGTGCTCCTATGGATTGATATTCTTTTCTTCAAAAGAAGTGTTGCAATTCTCTGAGGGTAGGAATTGTTTTATTACAGATGAAGTGCAGCATGGCAATAAAGCAGTGATGGAAGTACCTTGAGACATTTACCAGGTCAACAGATCAAAGTTCTCCTGGTGTATTCACACAGAGAGCTCTTCTATTCTAACTCAAAGGTGGCAGAACCCCACACCCAGGGTGTTCCGGATGAGTGAGTGAACTTAGTCATTATCACTGGCAATGCTATGTTAAAGCAAGAGATTCATACTCTTTGACGCGTAGTGACACGCAGTCACTAGCCTGAATTTAGGAAGGCGCCAAAAAATTGGTAATTGTAACCCCTGTTTTCTGTGTATTGTAGACCGCGTGGCAGTTGGTGGATACAGACAGGCATGACCACGCAACATTAATTTGGAACTCGAGATGTTAACTGGAGTGGCAGAAATCACGATATAGCAGAAGATTGATTTTTTTACCAGTGTAATTGTGGTAGACCTGTAATAGCAATGTGGTTATTGTATGTAGTGTTCCCCTGAATAAACTCCAATAATAACTATTTTGAATGAGAATGAGAAGGAGCGAAACATGTCGGGATCTATAGGAAGTGAATGAGTGAATAAGGTCAGAGGATGTAAAATAACTTTTTAATTGTAATTAGAAGATCAAGTGGAGAGCTAATTGGAAACTATCGTTTTTTGTATACACTACTACTTTATCTACTAGCTGTTTAAACTGTGAACTGCACAAATGAAATGATGGAATAAACTCTCTTTTTTATTGATAAAAAAAGTAGAATTGGTTTGCTGTCTGTAATAGAAATATATGGAGTACAGATGTCAGCACCCTTAATGATAAACGGCTGTACACTACTAGATGTTACAATGACGGACACTGGTTATGTCACTAAACTACACAGGGTTCTACAATGCATGACCTAAAGGAATATTTTGTTTTTTGTATTCTCGTTAGATTTTAGGGGGACTATTCCTTTTGGGTTGTTAAATTACCCTCTAGTTTCCACATGTTATTCGGGTATTCATGTTTATTCCTGCTTTGTTTTCATTTGCTATGCATAGGGAATCGTGCAAGTCTTCCCATGCATACTCTGCACAACTTAAATTGACAAACCATGTGGGTGGGACAAGGTTGCGTATCATACAGTGTACATCTGGGTGACGTTGGAACCAGTATTCCTTTGTAACAAGCATGTTTGCTAAAAGATTTGTAATACTTGACTGTAAAACGTCATCTTTTTCTTCCACCTTTTGCACTAACTGTATAGCAGACATATTTTGAAAATTGGTACCTGTTTTCAATGTGTGTGCAACTCTGTCACATACATTTGCAAGTTCACTTTCAAAGAGAAGGTGGAATATGCATTCAATGTTTTGTCTGAATCTGAGGTCTTCAGAATAGATTTGTTAAGAGCAGCATTCTAATGCTGTTATTTGTGTGGGTCTTTAATTGTACCTTCTACCTTTTCCAGTAGGAAAAAGTAGAGGAAATGCTTGTGTTTCTACACTTTTTTCCCATATGCTGATTGGAGATCCTTTGGCTTGCCAAACTGGTATGTTTCCTGTGCATCATCTATGGTGTCTTTGGAGTGCAGTGGGTGAATTGTATAGTGGTCCAAAATATTGTATGCTATAGGAGGATCTAGAAGTTGAAATCTGCCAGTTCCTGACAAGTCTTGAATTATGTTGGTGGTTCCATCAGGTTTTCTTCAATATTATTTTCTTTGTACTATTAATTGTTGTCTTTTAGATGTTGCAGGGCTTCTCTAACTTTATGTAAGTCCACTAGTTGCTGCCAAATGTTTCTGTCTTTTGTTAAGTATGCCTTTTGCCTTTTGCCTTTTGCCTTTTGTAAGTATGTCTTTTGTATCACTCGGATAATCAAAGATTCATCTATTGGCCATTGCACTCCCAGAGTGTCTGCATTTTCTTTGAGTTCTTTGGCAAATAAACTACTTTGCCACAAATGGCTTTCAGTAATTCAGAGGGAGGTAGATTAGCTGTATTTGGTTGAAGGTGTATTATTGCTTGAAATGGTTGCACTGTTTGAATTATTATGCTCTCATACAAGTTAAGTTGTTGGAGTGGTTTTGGCAGTAGGAATATTTCCAAGTTATTGGTTATAGCACATGAAGGTATTTGGTTGTTGTCAAGTTTTGCAGTGCAGTATCTGCCAAGTATTGAGCAGTTAGTAATTTCGTATTTGTTTTCTGCTATAAGGTAGAGAGCTAATTGGAACCACTGGGATTGCTCATTGTCTTCTGTTTTGTACATTATGTCTACAGTTTTTTTTTTTTATTTTATAAAAGGTTCTGTGGTAACACACACACACATGGTTTGGTAGTTCAGCAGATGTGCTTTTAAACTTTAGTATTTCTTTTTTGTAAGTGTAATAGTAAGTTGACATTGGCAAGGTTGTTGCTACGCCGTTCTAAAGCTATTGAATTTGTAAGTGGGTTTCACTTTCAAAATATTTGCTTTGGATGTGCTCTATTTCTTCGAGCTGGTTGTACCATGTAGAAGAATGTTATTTAAATGGTCCAGTGCTAAAGCAGGACATTTTGTGCAGTACAATTTATGAACAAGATTGCTTACAGTTGAATGGTGTGTTGCTAACATTTTGATAAGGTGGAAGGTGCTTTAGCAAGTAGGTCCAGAAATGCAGGCTAATGAATGTCCTCATAGACCTGTGTATCTGTGCACTGGACAGGAGTCTATAGTTTGTAATATTTAAATGTTTTATTTGTCTTTCCCTTTCACATACTGATTGAGGAACTGGCGTAAAGAAGTGAAAGATTTTTTGCACCCGTTACACATTGATTTGTAGACTGGTTGGTTCAGTGGAATGGAGAGTTGATGCTAAGCTTGCTGGGGATATTTTTGGGAGCAGCGTTTCTTGTTCCATGATGGTATTGTTAAACTTTTCATACCCTCGTCCACTTCCATGTATGGCAATTGGGTTTGTATGCTTTTGTTTGTATGCGTCGTCATTGAAATATGGCTCTGTGCTGGTGGTGTGACTCCACTCACCTGCACAGATGTTTGCAAAGCTATCTTTGTTGATATTCCGTCTGTTGCGAACTCCTTGTTGTAGTTTAGTAATTAATTTTGTTAGTTGTTTCATTCTGTTCAAAACTAATATAAATAATTTCCTTTTGAGAAGGAGTGCACTGTCGATAAGAGCTTCCAGGATTAGTTTTCTGTGGTAGGTTTAAAGGGTTGAGCATGATGTCTTCCCTGTTTTTATAAGGTTCTGAAGGACTCTCTGGTGGAACATTTTTTGTATAATAATATTTTTGGTATGCTTACTTGTGGCTACATCAAGATTTATAGGTGCAGTGTTAGCGCTAGTGGTAGTTGCAGTCTTCTTAATACATTTCTGTTTAGTTTTACATTTTGAAAGAAAAGTCAGATTTTCTTTCCTGCAAGCTGCTTTAGGTTGGCTTAGTGACTGTATTAGCTGTTTTGCTTGAACTTTTTGTACAGATTCTGCTGTAGATGGATGCCTATTTTCTACACTTTTAGTTTGATCGGCTCTATTTCTGCGTTGCTTTCTATGGAGTTGCTTTTTGGAAGGCATTCTTTGGTGTCTGTAATGAAAAAAGAAAGTGTTGGTTGGGAGGTTGTGCAATGTATGTGTGCACTGTGCATGAATGTCTGAGTATGAGAGTAGGCATACATGTAGAGGGGCATGATTGTGGAATGAGCTGTTACTTCAGGTTGGGAAGGCTGTACTCATATCTGTGTGTTACTATAGTGGTGTTCAGATGACAATACAAAGTGCGCACCTGCTGAGGTGCAATCAGTAATATTGAATAAAATGCTGTACGGTTTATACAATTGTGTGTCCTACAATACAAGAACACTGCACTGTCTGAGTAACAGTCAGAACACTACGGCAGTATTGCACTTTGTTAGATGCAAAGAGTAGGTTTCTTCTGGGTTCTGTTTTATACTTGAGACGGCACTGGCTTTGAGGAGTGTGGTCTTCACTGCAAATTGCGAAAGAAGGAAGTAAGTACATATTTGTGTAAATGGCACAGTAATTTAACTTGAAGAACAGATTAGTTAAATTTGCGGAAGGATGTCTTGCTAGGAAGAGGTACTGGATTGGATTAGTGGAAGTTGTAGTAGGGCAAGAAAAAAGCTTGGAAGGTGTACAGACTGGAAAGGAGAATGTTTTTATGTGTGGAATTCTATACATTTTTCTGCACATAGATGCTTCCTACATGAGTGGAGGAAACCTTTCAGTTCTTTGATGTATGTATCCACATTTCAAAAGGCACTGTCCTGAATGTACACATGCATTTGTTTGGTTTTGCAAGAATGGTACCTTCTGTTAATTGTGGAAAGTATGTACTTGCCAGGGTTTGGCAACATACATGCAGTTTCCCTCCTTCTCTGTGTGCATTATGGGTATTTTACACAGGACCTGCTACTTCATCTTGCTTTGAACATGATTCCAATATGGTTTTCTTTTTCATGTGTAAATACATTAGATAGAGTGGTGATGGCATGGAAATAACAAATGCATGTATGATTATTTAGTAGATTATGGAAGGTAAGTGGCAGGCACTCTGTTCAAATGCATGCAATGTATGTACTTTACATGCTTTGGTAAGATACAAGCGGGTTTCCTGTTCTGTGTGCATTATATGAATTTCAAAATAGGTGTGTTAAGGAGGAAGTGGTTGTGAAAATGACAGAAGGAAATAAGAGAATAACAGTTTGCACATTACAATGAGTGATATGGGTAAATACAAACTTGGAAAGCACACAGCTTTGCAAGTGACACTTGATTATAGGAGATGGGCGAAATAACAGTATGCTTTTTTGCAGGTTATGCATGGTAAGTGGCAGGTACCCTGTTCACATGCATTTATAAAAGAGTTGCAAATGTTCTGTACACACACTATTCATACCTGTAGTTTGTGAAATCTTGGAGAGTTTTGCAGTAGTTTAGGTGGTAGGTGTTTTGCAATCACAGGAGACTTGTACTCAGAGTGATGAACAGTACATCTAAAGTGATGAACTGTGATGACAGAGTTAGATGTAGAGTTCTTGGATGTGATTGGTGGATGCTTGTGTGACTGCTTAACAGTAGCCAATGAGGGAGTGGTTCAGAGAGTGAAGTGGAAAGAGAAGAATGGCTGCCACCTTGTTATGGGGTCTGCAACACCGTGGTGATCCGCAGACAGGTCATGCCACATCCGTGGCTTCTCAGCATGCCTGGCATGGAAATGGAACTGGGGAATTAGCCAATCAGGTGTTGAGGGTGTGATTTACAGGGAGAGAGTGTCATCCTTTTTTCATTGATGTGTGTAGTGAAGATGGCTGTGGTTGGAGAGATGGAGAGAGTGAGTGTGTGGATGGTGGGAGATTGTTTTATGAGAAATCTGCAAGTGTATACAGAGCTATGTGGTATTTTGCCAATCTTGGATTGGAGAGAGTGGAGGCTATGTGGTCTGATGTTCCAGGGAGAAATTTGCAAGGTGTACTTACACTTTGTAAAAATATGGCTGTTTACAACAGTCCAGATGTCTTGGTTGTTAATTGTGAAAGAATGTTTTTGGGGTATGTAAGTGCAATAACTTTTCAGGATGACCTGAAGCAGTTCCTGAAGGCATTAATGCACCTCTTTCCATGTGCAAATATAATCTTTTCCCAAATACCAGCTAGGGCTGCATGGATGCTTGGCAGTATCTTCAATCCTCAGCAAGACATAGGAAGACATATTCTTAACCAAGGGATATCTTCTTTTATGTGTGCTGTTGGGATGTCATCATTCCAAAATGAGAACCTTTCGGAGGATGGTGCAAGTTCTTTTTTTTGTGATGGCATTACGTTGACGAATTGTGGTATTAAAATATTTCTTAGTAATATTCACAATTCAATCAGAAGGTTGTTGTGAAGTTATGTATTGCATTTAGCAGTTGTAGCAGAAAAAATCTGAAATGGTCCACACACTTGCCAAATGCGGAGAATTTGAGGCTGGCAGGCATGGAAATGGGGCTCTGCAGGCCAGGGGATTGGTCAATAAGGTTTACTGGTTGTGATATGTAAGGAGTGACTTTGGCAGAAGGTCTGTTTGCTGAGTGGAGAGCAGATAGCTATGGATGTGTCTTTCAGGAGGCAGAGTGTTTGGATTTTGTGAGACTTGCGGATACATTGGTTGGAGGTGCATGCAGAGCACTGTGGAGTGGTTGCACATCTTGGATTCCATCATGTGGATGTGCACTGTATGGAGTGCGCAGAATGAAGTGGGCGGATTTGCTTCCTCTTTGTGCCACTTTGATGACACATTGTCATCCAGACATTACTATTATTCATTCTGGTGGGAACAGTTTAGAACATTTTACTGGAATCTCCTTGCAGGTTGCAATGAAAGAGGGACTTGAGAAAGTCATGATTTTTCTCTCATAGTGCTAGAGACAAATGTGGCTGCGTTCGTCTTCATTTGGTCCACAAATGGAGAAAGCGAGGTGCAATGTCAACAAAGCTCTTTGCACTTTTTGAGAGATCTTGGCATGTCCTCTTTTTGCAATGAAAATATTATGTTTCGTAGCACAAACATTTTTTGCAGAAATGGAGTCCATTTTACTGATGCTGGCAATCAGATTTTTCTGCGAAATATCTAAAATGCATTGTATCCATTTTTACAAGTATAGCAACCATTTTTCCAGTAAGTGTTGGCCACTTGAACTTTTTGAAACACAAAAAACACTACAAAAGGTTCTTTTCAGAGCCGCCACTTCCTCCCAGAGAAGAGTGCAATGTTTTTGATAGTACACCACCCCAAACATTTAAAACGTCTGCAGAATTCGCAGGTTGGACGGGGGCCTGCACTAATTTATTGGCACTTCTATTTTTAAACTGTGATAGGTTGCTCTGCAAAGAGGCTTTTGTTAGGGGGGCGTTTGTTATTTTGTATTTTTGTTATTATGTTTTTTAGACATGACACATAAGGAAAGGAAGGGAACGGAAGGTAGGGAAGGGGCACCAACCACAGGGATAAGAAAGGGCAAGTGGAGAGAGGAAGATGTTGGGTGGGCCTCACTTGGGTAGAGGGCACTTTTTCTAATGCTCCTGGACCGAAGCCTCGAAAGCACTCTGACATTGATCCCCCTGTAGAGTACTGTGTCACAGTAAGTGCACAATACAGTGACCCTCGAAAGGTAAGGATCTACAGCGTTGTGTAAGGCCTGCGAGGCTGGTTCAGGGATGCACTGCCCCACAGGATTGTCTCTTGTGGTGGCAGGAGCATATAAGGAGGATATTGTAGAGGATATCAACCTACTACTTTGTGGACAAACCTCCGAACTGCTGCCTTGTGGTATGACCTCAGGTGTCGGTGCATGGAAGTGGTCCCGTAGCTGTACAGACCCGGTTTGCCGCGACTGAGCATCATGTCGCACTCAGTGCAGCGCACCTTGTCTGCACGTGCCTTGGGTACCCTTCCAACGGTGGTAATCAGCCTACACACCGAAGACTCACGCTGGCCAGCAGTAGTGGGGACTTCCACTACCTCATCCTCGTCTTCCTCTTCATCCCTCTTTACATCTCCATGCCGGTTCCCCTCTCCAGGCCCTTGGGAAGGTGGTGGTGGTGGAGGGGTCTGGGGTGGTGCTGAGGCAGAAGTAGCACCAGCAGCAGGAGCAGCCATGGATGCCACCTCCAAAGGTGTCAGGTTCCACCAGGATGTCAGAAAACTGAAGACAGGAAAGAGCAATCCAACAATGTGGAGCAGTGTCTGTCCTGGAAGTCCAAAAACAATGAGGAGCAGCTTTGGGGTTGGACATTTATAGGGGTGCTGGGAAGTGCTCCGCGGACAGCTGTGCTGTCCGCAGACATTTCAAACACCAAAAAGGGCTAAGCAAATCTCAAAAATATCCAGATTGCTAGGGGCATAGTCTGGGACCACTACAAGGTTGGCGTTTCATAGAATTGCTCAGAAAAGTGCTTTTTCAGAGTCCGGGAGCCTATGCTCAGCGTGGGTATGGTCACACTGGTGTTTTCCGGTTTTTCGGTTTTACTTGTAACCATAATATGGATAGATTGTTATTAGTCCAAAATAACTATAACATCCCTTTAACAAAGATTTTGCACTGAATTTAATAGGTTTTTGTTACGGCAGTTGAACCATAACATCACTTTAACAACGTTTTTTTCACTGAATTTGATAGGTTTTTAGTAGCGCAACTTAACCATAACATCCCTTTAGCAACGCTTTCGTTGATCCGGATGACGTCCGCATTGTAGTTGCCTGAGATGGTGAGGAGAATCTGGGTGTCATCTGCATAGTTTGTGTAGGTGACACCCAGACGGTTCACTTGTCAAATAGAGGCTTCGTAAATATATTATACAGGGTGGGGGAGACACAGGAGCCTTGTGGGACTCCGCAGGTGATGGGGATCGGGTCAGCAGCAGCTGTAGTGGAGAAAACTCGCATGGTTCTATTTGCTAGGAAGGATTGTATCCATGCAGAGGCAGAGGAGGAGAAGTGGGCTGCGATAGATAGGTGGTTGCGTAGTATTTCGTGGTCGACTAAATCGAAGGCCGCTGAGAGGTCTAAGAGAAGTAGGATTGCTGCATTGCGTTTGTCTTTGATTTCATCAATCTGACTTTTGAGGTCAACCAGAGCGGTTTCAGTTCCATGTTGAGGTCTGAAGCCAGATTGACGCATGCCTAGCAGTCGGTTAGATTCCAGGTACTCCTGAATCTGGATGTAGGCGACTCTGTCCAAGATTTTTAACAGAAAAGGGACAGTGGTGATTGGTCTATAATTAGTTGGTATAGCTGGGTCTAGGGATTGTTTTTTTAGGAGAGGGAGTACCCAGGATTGTTTTAGGTTGTTGGGGACAGAATTGTTATCGAATGAGAGGTTGATTAGCTTGGTGATAAAAGGCGAGAGGTCTCTGGCAGCGTCTTTTATTATTTGGGCAGGGCAGCTGTCCCTTTTGCAATTAGAAGATTTTAGGGAAGTAATGATTTTTTGGACTTCTAGGATTGTCACTTTCTTAAAGGTGAAGTCTACGTTGGCTTTGTTGGGTGTTGGTGGGCTTAAGCTGGGGTTGGTGGTTTTGTTGCTGAGGAGTTGTTGATGTTTGTTCTCAATTTTGGTCTGGAGCCCTGTGATTTTATTGTTGAGGGCATACTGGATGCTGGTGCACCAGGGTTTATCTTTTGAGCAGTTGTCTGGAGGGAGATTGGGGTTTTCTAGTTCCTTTAGAATTTTAAATAATTCTTTGGTGGAGGAGCCTGCCTGGTCAATCCTGACGTTATAGGCATCTTTTTTGGTACGTATTATCTCACTTTTGTATAGCGTGGAGATGTTTTTGAGATTGGATTTGTTTTCAGGTGATGGGTTGGTTTTCCATAGTAGTTCTAGTTTAGCTTTCTTTTTCCTGAGTAGTTTGAGTTCGGGAGTGTACCACGAGTTCAGGTGGTTTATTGGTTTGCTTTTGCATAGTTTCAAAGGGGCAATGGTATCAATGGCGGTAGCCATGGAATTGTTGAAGGTGTCAACTAGTAGGTTAAGGTCAGCATTGTCCGGTAGAGCGTTAAGGGTGGGTATGACCAGAGGTAGTAAGGCTTCGGGGGGTAATGTTACGCTTATTTCTGGTTGGGCAGGCTGGAGCCAGGGGGCGTTTCTTAGGCGTGGCCCGGTTGGTGTGAATTTCGAGTGGGATAAGGTAGGGATCTGTCCATATAAGTGGTTGGGGGGCCTTGCAGGTGGTGTTGCAGTTGAGAGTTGCTACCCAGTCGAGAATTCTGCCTTTCTGGTGGGTCGGTGAGATACTAAGTTGGGCGAAACCGTGCTCAGGGAGGGCGTTTGCTAAGGATGCGGCTGGTGCGTCATTGGGGTCATCATACCCCAGATTGAAGTCGTCGAGGATAATAGTTTGTGCTAGTGGCTTGGAATTTTCAGTGATGAGTGCTGTAATGTCTTCTTCAAAAGTTCCTGGAGGGCCTGGGGGTCTGTATATAAGGTGTAGTGTGATCGTACTTGTGGGGGAGTTTGTAACTTGATTGTGAGTAACTCGCAGGATTTAAGTGATATGGTGGATACTAATCTACAGCCTAGCGGCGATTTGGAGATGAACGCTACGACTCCTCCTTTACCATTGGGTCTGTCGGCTCTGAGGATGGAATAGTTGGCAGGAATGGCTAACGATAAATGTGGTCCTGAGGCCTCGTGTAGCCATGTTTCTGTTAGGGCAAGGAAGTCAAGATCATATGTTAGAATGGTGTCAGCAATTTCTGTGGGGTGAGCGGGCAGGGATCTGGTATTGAATAAGGCTCCTTTTAGGGGGAGTGGGACGGGCTCATTAGGGGTATTTCATTTCTTTATGGTTTTGGTATTGAGTTTGGCAGGGTGGATGCTATTTGTAAGGGGCAGCCTAGTGCCTAGTCTGTTGTTGCGGGCAGTGAAGTCAGGGTTGGTAAAACGTAGGGGTTCTGTAGATTTTCGTGCGGGGGGCACCGAGAGACATGGAACACTAAGTGTACTGGGATTGGGAGTTTT
Source organism: Ambystoma mexicanum (assembly GCF_040938575.1). Lineage (NCBI taxonomy): Eukaryota > Metazoa > Chordata > Amphibia > Caudata > Ambystomatidae > Ambystoma > Ambystoma mexicanum. Next base: position 768,723,781 of record NC_090941.1, read on the forward strand.
GTTAGGGGTTGTATTGGCAGGGGAGCGGTTGTCTACGGAGGAGGTGAGGTGAGAGTGGTGATTAGGTGGAAAAGGCGGCTGGGAGGGTAGGAAGGGCATGGGGGAGGGGATCGGGTAGTGCCTAGGGCAACCTAGATTGGCTAAGCCACTGTTGACGGTTATGAAGATATTGCCGGTACTGTGTACATTGTCCGGTATGATGCAGAAAGGGAACATGGTAAAAGTGAGAGTGAGCTAGGTGATCATGGTCTGGACGCGCGGCTGCGTAATGCAAATCTGGTACACACTTGGGCTAGGTTACAATGAGGCAGTGCCTAGATTTCAATACAAATAAATGCCGTGCGGTAGCAGCTGGGGGTATATGCTAGGCGGGTGTAGGCAGGTACATGGAACACATTGAGGCAGTAAGTACAATGACAGGAATGGTGGGAGCAAAAACAGGCTAGCAGGGGTGTTTCCTATCAGCAAGGGTCACATGTACAGCAATGTAGGTGCTGTGTACAGCAAATGAGAATCGGAAGGGACAAAGAAGATGGTAGGTGCAAAGTCACTAATGCAAGATAGTAGGCTGATACATGCTAGAATGACACTTCTTAAAACCACATATTGTTTACTTGCATGTAGGACTGGTCTGTCACGGTGTCATGTGCCATATGTGGCAAGTAATATGCAAGGGATAGGTGTAGTTAGCAGTACAAATGGTTCGTGCACTAACATTGACCACAGTTTGGTTTGCTGGTCTGCAGGGTGCCAGTTCAAAGGAGGTCATATAGAAGGAGTGGAGCATACACATCAGTCATAGAGCGGTTTTCTACTAGCTGGTGACACTTATGCGATCAGGAGGTGCAACAGAGGATCAAATGAACAGGTTATACCGCAATCGCATGGACCACAGCGTTATAGGCATTAAGTCTATTTTGGAGTGCGAGAGGGCGGGTGCCTGTGTTGCGAGCCTTCACGAGGGCTGGTAGTAAAGTTACCTTGACTGTATTGGTGAGACGGTGATGAGGGGCTGACTTTCAGCGTTCCGCGCCGATGCGCCTGGCTGCGCTCGGGTCAGCTCAGTCAGGGGGGTGGCCTTCTCTCTAGGCCTTACCTCGTTGGCCTGTTCTCGCCTGCCGGTGATTGGGGGCAGGATGTATTGCCGGTTTGCACCAATCCTGGAGCAAGATGCAGGGTGCAGGTCAGGCGGGCGTTCTGGACAGGGTCAGGCGCAGGAGCACCAAAGCGCGGCGGCCATCTTGGAATTGCCAGAGCAGACGATTTTCGAACGGATTCAGTGACACACGGGAAGTATGTGCTTGGCGGCTGCTGTTTTTGTGGGTAAGCAGGCCTTGTAGAGTGAAGCAATCAGGTTCTCTGGGGTAAAATCGAATTTAGAGCGGATGGAGGCGAGGAGGTGGCGTGAGGATAACGAGGGCTCTAAGGCAGCAGAAATTATGCCTGGAGCTTACCTCTTCCTCTCCACATCTCGTGGGAGCGCGGGCTGCTCCTGCAGCAGATTCAGCGACGGTGTGACTACTGGCCATGGAGAGGATCCAGCTGGGGCTCAGCTCAGTCAGGGGGGTGGCCTTCTCTCTAGGCCTTACCTCGTTGGCCGGCTCTCGCCTGCCGGTGATTGGGGGCAGGATGTATTGCCGGTTTGCACCAATCCTGGAGCAAGATGCAGGGTGCAGGTCAGGCGGGCGTTCTGGACAGGGTCAGGCGCGGGAGCACCAAAGCGCGGCGGCCATCTTGGAATTGCCGCAGCAGACGATTTTCTAACGGATTCAGGGACACACGCGCAGTATGCGCTTGGAGGCTGCTGTGTTTTTGGGGGTAAGCAGGCCTTGTAGAGTGAAGCAATCAGGTTCTCTGGGGTAAAATCGAATTTAGAGCGGATGGAGGCAAGGAGGTGGTGTGAGGATAACGAGGGCTCTAAGGCAGCAGAAATTATGCCTGGAGCTTACCTCTTCCTCTCCGCATCCCGTGGGCAGCGCGGGCTGCTCCTGCAGCAGATTCAGCGACGGTGTGACTACTGGCCATGGAGAGGATCCAGCTGGGGCTCAAAAGCTTGCTTTTGTTAATTTGTTGGAAATCCGTCCACTAGTTTTTTTTTTTTTAATGACCAATACATAAGGCAATAAAATGTGTGATATCGATGTCCGCTCCACGGACTCACTTGCCTTTTCGGTCAGTGGACTGGCCTCTGATTGGTCATAAAAATGTGCAGACTTTTGCATGGTCCGCGGACATCAGGATGCAAAAACATTTTCAAAAAAGCAGCATTGCACTTGTCAAACTCAACAAACAATCTCTGGAGATGTGGGGGGATGAGGATTGGATTAAATATGGCCATAGAAGCCTAAAAACAGATTGTTTCACCCCCGAAAGTCCGCAAACACTCCAGATGTCCTGGGGCAGTCCTGTGGTGTTCGTGGACACTTCAGATGTCCTGGGACGTTTGTACCTATTTCTGCATTACAGGGTTGGGGAAAAGCAGTTTTTGAATGGCTTATAACTTTTGCACCACTCAATGAAACTGCATGTAATTTTGCAATTTCATTGTAGAACTAATCCTGAATGGTTTTTCAAAGTTGTGTAGGATTCTGTCAAGAGGGGGCAAAATTAGAGGGGGGTCCCAAAATATTGGATCTAGATATAAATGGCTTTCTAAAGTTTGGTGGGAATTTTCTCAAGAGGGGGTGAAATTAGAGGGGGGTCTCAACATTTTAGATGGCTTATAACATTGTTGCTATTTGACGAATGTGGGCAAATGTTTATAGGCCCAACCTTCAATGTTTGCTTAAAGATTGAATGGATTTTGTCAAGTGGGGGCTAAGTTATATGGCTATTGTATATACATACATTTTGATACTTAAAAAAAAAACATGGGCAGATTTCAAGCAAAGTCGTGAGGAGCATTGGCAAGGACATTAAAGCATGGTTGTGCAAATGTGCCTGTGTTTTATTTTTTGACAAGTGTCATAATGTAGGTACAAAAATAGTCATATACCTTTGGTGACTGAGGTATAGCCTGTGGCCGTGGGCAGTAGCCAGATTGTCTGGGTCATGGCATAAGGTCATGACGTGAACAATCTGGCTACTGGCCATGACCGTTAGGGACGAAAAACGGTGTTAAAGTGGCTATGTCTACCTGGGATCAGCTATGTGGTAAAGTTAATCGAAGGTAGGATAGGTTTGAAAGGGAAAAAGTGCTTGTGGTAATATGTTCATAGGGTTTTGCAGGCTGCCATGACAAGGGAAGACCGGCTGTGTACGGAGCCCCGCCTTCTCTTTCCATGTTGGCTGTCTTGGAAAAGGATTTTCCTTCCTAGAGCGGGACGCCAAAGGCGTCCCGCTGTAGGAAGGATCATTCTTCCTTCTTACAGCCGGACGGCAGAGGCATCCCGCTATAGGAAGAAAAATCTATGGTTTAGTACCCTAGGTTCCCGCTTTGGGAACCCGGGGTGCTAATGGCCTTTATCACCCATTTCGGGGCTGCAATGGATGATAATGGTCTGTAGTCCTCTTTATGTATTTATTTATTTATTTATTTATTTATTTATTTATTTATTTATTTATTAATGATGCGCCAAAGCCCACTGACATCAGGTTGTGTGGTTACAGTATTTGTTGAGGAAGATGAGATGGAGGAAGACAGCTTAATAAGGAACAACCTTTCTGAGAGTATTGCAGTCATTGGATTTGGAGTGAAGGTGCATGGAGGTGGTCCAATAGGAGTAGTGTCCAGGTTGTCTGTGACTGAGTACAAAATTGCACTCAGTGCATTTCATTTTGGTAGCTTTAGCCTTTGGTACACTCCCAACAGTAGCAAAGAACTGGCACACCCATTATTCAATCTTGGTGCTAGAAGTAGGCACTTCCTCTACCTCATCTTCTTGGTCCTCTTCATTGTCTTTGAAAGTACTGCACTTTTTTTGTTGTGAAGGTCCTTCAGCTGGTGGTGGTGGTGGCTCTTGGGGAGGAGGGATGGCAATAACTGATGCCATTTTTAAGATAAATAGCAGTTCTGATAAAATTCTTCCAAGTATGTACTGTGTACCAGATTGGTAATCAATAATGAGTACTAAAAGGTGTAGGAGGTGTGCAAGGGAAATTTTGAAGTTGAAAGTTCCTAGATCAGTAGAAAATGCAGTTCCAAACTGTCTTCGAAGCACGGGAAAACCCATGAAATTCACTGAAAAAACATTGGGACATTATGGTTAAGTTGCACTTATAAAAACCTATACAATTCAATGAAAGGACATTGTTAAAGGGACGTTATGGTTAAGTTGCACTAGTAAAAACCTATGAAATTCAATGAAAAAACTTAGTTAAGGGGATGTTATGGTTAAGTTGCACTAATAAAAACCTATGAAACTCAATGGAAAAACATTGTTACAGAGATGATATGGTTATAGGTAAAACCGAAACCCCCCTGAAATTAGCCCGTTATGATAAGCTAAGCAACCATAACTTGCGCCACCACTGTGCACTGCTAACACTAACACTCATGACATGAAAGATGACATCACTGATGACATCACATGTCTGGCTCCCTCTTTTTTTGTTCATTGACATATCTAGGCCAGGTGGTTTTCTTCACTGAAAGTCAGCAAGTAAACAGTCAAAAGGTACTATATTTGTAGAGCTTACCCTTCTCATATGGTCTTACACTAGTTTATTTACGGTATAGTCCCATCATTGAATGCATCTACATAGGGGAATAACAAAGCCTGAAACACAGCAATTATTTCTGTTCATGAAGATAATCAGTCAGGTTATGACCACGTTGTGGTAATGGTGCTGCTTTTTGCTTACTTTGCTTTCCCTGTGTATGCTCATATTTGTATGCGGTGTGGTCTCTTTTTGTTTTGTATGTAGTAGTACAATTATGTAGTAAGTGAGGCATTGTCAGCTACTTATGACATGTTTACGGTACGCAAACCTCTAAAACAAAAGCATTCTTCATTTTACTATCCAAAATGGCAAGATGTTGCATATTGCACCTCTATGGTGCATGTTGCAGACAATGCTTATGTTTCTGCATGAGTAGGTTCATGTAATAGAAAACAATCTGTAATGCAATGGTCTTTCTAGCAATGCATTGCTTAATGAACTATGTATGTCATGATAGCTATCCCAATGAAATCTGATAGTGTTATGCCAACATTATAATGACAATCCCTTGTGGAGGCTTTTCATGACAACTAACTGCACATGTGATGTCATCAGTGATGTTATCAATGATCATCATCTACTATAACCATTTTGGATCTTGGTGTTACACTGCTGCTGTTAAATGAATTGCTTACCATTTCACCCTTTATGTTATGGCAGGACTGGTTTATGTGCTCAAACTATTGTGTTAATGTTTCTTGTTTTTTCTTTCTTCCTGCTCCTTGTATGATATTAATGTTTTAATATGTTTCATCTACTCAAAGATCTATTTTCATAAATACACACGTTATATCTGGTTTTTCAATCGATTGAGGACCTTGTATTTTAGTTTGAATTCATTTTATATTGTAAATTTGATACATTTCAGCTAAATCAATACAAAATAGATCCATCTACTTTACATTTAGTAGCAGTGGTGTGAGTTAGCAGAGTTTTCAGAAATGTCCAGAGCTTAAAGAAGTCCAGCTCAGGTATAAGAGGAGCAGGACGCCTGTTCTAAATGCAAGCACCATCCGAAAACAGAGATATGCCTCCCACTCTCTGTTTTAAAAAGCTTTTGACAAGCAGAGTATTGAAGTTACAACAGCGGAGGGCTCTAGCAGGGCGGTATTTAGGGAAACAAAATTGGACAAATTGTAGACCTTGCAATGAGCAGGAGCCAATATACACATTTCAGGGTTGCAGGGATATCATCTCTGGGCTTGAGACCAAGGATATGTCTTGCAGCCATAGTCTACATTAGCCAAAGGGGGCATAGGTAACAAAGAGGGAGGTTAAGTAAGCTGCAGTAGTGCAACCTACAAAGGACCAGGACTCTACAGATGTTGAGCTTCTCGGTGTAGGTGAGGAATGGTACAATCAAGCTGAAATAATGGGATTTCTTTACAAGCTCCAAAATGTAAGGAGTAAAGGAGAGAGAGGACTTAAAGATAACCTCAAGGTGTTTGGCCTTGTCAGATGGTGAGAGTAGAGGGCCCAAAGACATCAGTGAGAGAGTAGAAGAAAAACAAGGCCCAGGTGTCACAGTAAAACATTTTTCAATCTTACTGGCATTGAGACACAGATTGTTAGCCACACACAATGCCTCGATGGCGGTCAGACAATTAGAGATAAAAAACGAGGACAACAAATTAGTTCAGGGAAGTTTGACGAAACCTATCTGTCATTAAGAAAAGAAGAAGGACATCAGGTGATCCAGAGGGATGAAATAGATATGGAAGATCCACAATCATAGGATAAAACCCTAGGGTACTCTGCGGGTATCCACTGAGGTGGTGGAGTACAAACGGCCCAGTTGCAGCTAGCAAGGGCAGTTAGCGAGGAAAACAAATCACCAGTCCAGCGCCCGCTCCATGATACCAATGTTATCATGTAACCGTTCAATGAGAATGCAATTGTTAACTGTGTGAAAGGTTGAGGACACATAAAGAAGCGCTGTCCTCAATTGTACTACAATCATAAATATAATATAATGACATAATTCCACAATATTACAAATAGTGTATACTCTCACTCCATTACCTATGTGGCAAGTGGGCAGATTCTTGAGGCCATGGACTATGGCCATACCCCCAAGAATCTGGCCACTGGCCAAAACCACCACAATACAGTTAAACCCTATAACAAGTATGTACAATACATCTTCAAATAACAAAACTCACCCTGAACGCCCCGTAATTGAAATGATTTCTGCTGACACCTTCTGACACCAAAATTGACCGCTCGCATTAGCAAACCCTTTTTTCACCTACACACACAGCTCCATATCATCTTTATTCCACTCTTCTCACTCCGCTACCCTTTCTATGTCCTCTTTCAGCCATCAATTAACATAACCCCAAATGTGTTTTCCAAACTGGTCGTCCACAGCTTTGTCCACGGACTACCACGGTCTATGCGGAGTGGGTTACACTTATAAAACCATCTCTATATCATCTTTATTGAACCACCCCCACCCTTTGTAGACCCTCCTTTGGCCACCAAATAACCCTAAATGTGTTCTCCAAACTTTTTCCCGACTGCACTATCCGTGGACATCGGCAACTATCGCAAATCCGAAATGGGGACTGTTTCAAAAAAATATGATGTACCTCATGCTTGTCACCATCCAATCAGCAGACACTTCGGATGTCTGATGACATCACGCTGCATCCTGATTGGCTGAGGGGGATCTCCACAGACCGAACAGGGAAGTGAGTCCACAGACTGGACCCGGATATCACTCATTCTTTTTGTAACTGTTTTTTTTTCCATTTCTTTAACCAATTTACACCAAATTTACAAAAGCACGCTTTCAAGACCAAGCTGGCACTCCTGCTGCAATTTTGGTGAAAATCCATCCAGTATTTTTTTTCTTCTATTGCGTCTATGAGGACACACAGATTTTGGGACACCTATAACTTTGTACCCCCTGGCCAAAACCGCTCCAAAGTTTTTAGAATCATTCCGAGGGGGCCAAAGTTTGGTGAGGATTCATCCAGGCGGGCGGAGTTAAAAGCTGTCCGAAAAGTGTTCTTTCCAAGGGAACCCGATAGTGGCAGCATGGTATGGCGAGGGGGACCGCTCCAGTAAAACACTAGCCTGGGCAATTAAACAGGAAAGACAACTGTCCCCCATTGTGGAGGTCGAGGACCAATCTGGCCAGCTCCTTAAAGATATGGTGGGGATTAATAAAGTTCTTTGGGAATTCTATGAGAAGCTATACTCATCTCATGTAAACACGGGGCATGACACAATGTTGAAATATCTGGAGGTAGCCCTGCGGTGGCTGGACAGGGGTGCAAGCTAAACAACCCTATAACAGACGAAGAAATCAGCTGGTTGGTTCTCTCCCTTCCAAATGGTAAGGCCCCTGGAAGTGACGGCATAACCTTAGAATTTTATAAAACCTATTTAGATCTTGTGCTCCCCAGCTTGCATGACATGTACGAGAATGCATTAAGAACTGGAATCCTCCCGGAATCCACAAGAACTGCAATAGTCACTGTATTACTTAAGCCGGAGAAAGCCCCCCACAAATGCACATCGTACAGGCCATTATCATTAATTAGTATTGATAATAAAATCCTTGCAAAAATACTAGTGGAAAGATTACTCTCACACATGCCAGCACTGGTCCTCCCAGACCAAGCAGGCTTTATCCCAGGCCGATCAATGCAATATAACCTGCGACGGCTATTCAAACTCCTGCGCAGCGTAAACCCTGAAGTTCCCATAGCCATAGCAGCGCTGGACGCTGAAAAGGCCTTTGACTCTGTCGAGTGGCCCTTCCTATTCAAGGTGCTCAGGCTCTCTGGCTGGTTCTAATGTTTATAAGATGGATTCGGCTCCTGTACAAAGTGCCTAGAGCTGCGGTGTATACAAACGGGTTAGAATCAAAATGAATTTACACAAATAGGGTTACTGTAACGCTCACCTGATTCCCGTAGAGGCGCCGGTCTTGACTGGGCGTATACCGTATCTTCAAAGGTGATGTGTAACACACGGCTGGCTCTTTGGGCTGGACCTCTGTGCACTGTATGTCTGACTCGAAGGGTAAGATGTCTGCAGATAGAAAATATGGGATTAATTAACGTGGTTATTGAATGTCTCTCTCTTCTTCCCTTTCTCTTCTCCTGTAGAACCCCAAAGGTTAACGCTCTCACCTTAGGTAAGTGAACGCCGTGCTCTCCATCTGCCTCGGGGCAGGGTGCTGTAACCAGTTTCTTCACTGGATAAGGGGTGCGGGCCTCTTGACTTCAGAGGACTGCTGTCCGTCGTTTACTGCACAAACGGTAAGTTTCAAGTAATTCTAATGTCTTTTAAAGTCTTTAGTAATGATGTCTCTTGTTTTGCAGGGTTCCGGCGATGGTGGATGACGGGCTGAAGTGAGTTGAAGATGGAGCCCGTGTGATGAATAGAAGCGCCTGGAAGCGCGTAAGTAAGCGCTTGTTGCCTGCTTCACGATGCGCTCTAACTGTCTTTTTATTTTGCAGGTACAAGTTCGGAGCGGCTGCAGGGTGCCGGAATACCCACTGGGTTAGATGTGGAAAGGAGTAATGGCACGTGAGTATTAAAGTTCCCCAATGTCTTTAAACGCACCTTGTTTTGTCTTTCAGATGCCGGAATGCAGTGCGAAGACCTCCGGAGCGCACGAAGAGTAGGTAAGCCTTTGTCTTTCAGATGCCGGAATGCAGTGCGAAGACCTCCGGAGCGCACGAAGAGTAGGTAAGCCTTTGTCTTTCAGATGCCGGAATGCAGCGCGAGGCGTTGGTGACAGCCGATGGACCAGGTAAGTGAAGCGCTGTCACTGAAGACCGTAATGCTAACCTGTTCTTTCTTGTCTTTATAGGTGTTGCTAAAGACTGGATTCACGATGGTAAGCCTTTTTCCTTAGGCCCAGGATCAGATGCAGAAGACACGATGAGTGTTCTGCTGCAGAGAATGCAGAATAACGCAAAGCAAGATTCATCCATCGGGTGTGGTTTAAATAGCCTCCTGTAGTGCTTAGGTGTCTCCTTCCACAGCCACGCCTAGGTAAGAAAAGAGTTCCTGCTTTCCAGAAGAGTTCCAGTGTTCTGAACCTAGGGAGTGGCTCCTGCCCCACCCAACAGGAAAAGTAGTTCCAAACAGAAGAGGATCAGAGGCTCAACCGGCAGACAAGTAAGCAGCATGGTCTGCTGCAGGTAAGTCCACCCAAGCATTATGAGCCCGGCGCTTCCAGCGCTGGGACTGGGCATATTTATGAGCCTGGTGCCACTGGCGCCAGGACTGGGTCCAAAAGGTCCCAATTGAGACTGGTTGGCACTCGGAACCGGGTTATGGATCTGCTTCCAAGGGAGTTGGGAAAACCCTGACCTTTTGGAAGCAGAGATCATGACAGTACCCCCCCTCAAGGCCCCTCCCAAACCGGGCTTCTCCGGGGGTTTTGGCTTGTCAGGAAATGTTCGGTGAAATCTTTTGATTAGGCGAGGAGCGTGGACATATTCAGCAGGTTCCCAGGATCTCTCTTGGGGGCCGTAACCTTTCCAGTCAATTAGGTAAAATAGTTTAGATTTGGAGATCTTGGAGTCCAGAATGCTTTCGACTTCAAACTCGAGTTCTCCATCAACTAGGATGGGTTTTGGAGATTTAGTTAGTCGGGTTTGAGGTTGCACGGGTTTTAATAGAGAGACGTGGAAGACCGGATGTATCTTCATGTGCAGGGGCAAGTCCAACTTGACCGCTACTGGGTTTACTATGGTAGTGATGGAATAGGGACCAAGGTATCTTGGGTTGAATGTGCATGGCCCTTTTAGAGGTAGATATTTGGTGGATAACCAGACTTGATCCCCTACTTGATATTGAGGGGCTTCCTTCCGATGTTGATCTGCTCCTTTCTTGTATTGTTCTTTAGCCCTTTGAAGGTGAGAAACAGCTTCCTTAAAGGCTTGGGTGATTGTAGAATGCAGGTAGTCTACTGCTGGTGTTTCAAGATCTTGGAGGGGATCCAACTCCGAGGTTCGAGGGTGACTGCCGTATAAAAGAAAAAACGGGGTTTTCCCAGTTCCCGAATGGACAGAGTTATTGTAGGCATATTCGGCTATCCAAAGGATGTCTTTCCAAGGTTTTTCAGTTTGTTGCAGCATGCAGCGTAAATACTGTTCCAGAGTTTGATTGGTCCTCTCGGTTTGTCCGGAGGGTGGTGACTGGTCGATAGTCTCACATCAATTTGAGCCGACCGACAGCAACTTCGCCAAAAATGAGAAATAAATTGACTACCTCGATCCGAAATTAGAACCGAAGGAAAACCGTGCAGTCGGACAATGTTTTCGAGAAATTCTCGGGCCAGAGTTGCTGCTGTTGGCAAGCCTTTGAGCGGAATGAAATGCGCCATCTTGGAGAATAAGTCCACGATTACTAGAATCGTATTGTATCCGGAGCATGGAGGTAGATCGGTGATGAAGTCCATAGAAAGCGTATGCCAAGGGCGAGGTGGGATGTCAATAGGGCGTAAGAGGCCTGCTGGTCTTTCCTTTTGACTCTTGTTTTGGGCGCATACTCCACAGGACATTATAAAGTCTCTGATATCTTTTTTCCAAGACGGCCACCAGAAGTAGCGCTTGATCTTTTCTGAGGTCTTGGCCATACCGGGATGTCCTTCCATTAAAGAATCGTGATAACAAGAGATTACTTTTTTCTGTAAATCTGTGCTGGGCAGGTATAATCGTTCTTGGAAATACAATAAGTTGTCCTTTACTGCAAAGTCCTTTCCCTGCAGATGCCAATTCTGTATGTCTGCTGGAGTTACAAGTTGCCTGGCTTTATCCTTAACTTCCTCTATGGATTGTGTGGCGATTACACCCAGAATTCTTTGTTCGGGAATGATTGGTACAGGTTTAGGGTTGATCAAGTGTTCTTCCACTCCCATCCGAGAAAGGGCATCAGGTTTACCGTTTTTTGTACCAGGTCGATAGGTAATTATGAAGTCAAACTCGGCAAAGAAAAATGCCCAACGGAGTTGTCTAGAGGATTGGGCTTTTGCGGTTTTCAAATATTGCAGGTTTCGGTGATCCGTAATCACAGTAACGGTGTGTCGGGCCCACAGCAGATAATGCCGCCAAGCCTTAAAGGCAGACTTGATAGCCAGAAGTTCCTTGTCAGTAATCGTGTAATTGATTTCAGGAGGCGAGAATTTGCGGGACCAAAATGCCACGGGATGCAACTGATTGGTTACCGGGTCCTTTTGTGATAGAACTGCCCCCATGGCAAGGCTTGAAGCATCAGTTTCCACGATGTAGGGGAGTTCGGGGCGAGGGTGTTTTAAGATTGGTGCAGAGATGAATTTAGTCTTCAAATCCTGGAAAGCTTGTTCCGCCTCGGTAGACCATTCAAAACGTTTGTTTTTCTTTAACAAGGCAGTGATGGGCTGGACTATTCGAGAAAATTCGGGGATAAACCTGCGGTAAAAGTTAGCGAAGCCTAACATGCTTTGCACACCTTTTACGAAGGATGGTGATGGCCATTTGAGAACTGCATCGACCTTCTTTGAATCCATACGCACTCCGCTAGGTGATAATATGAATCCCAAGAATTCAACTTCAGTCACGTTGAAAACACATTTTTCCAACTTAGCGAAAAGTTTGTGTTGACGCAATCTTTCGAGGACCATTTTCACGTGTTTCCGATGTTCAGATTCCGATGAAGAATAAACAAGGATGTCGTCAATGTAAACAACAACACACACATCTATGAGCTCTCTGAGGACATCGTTCATAAAATATTGAAAGGCGGCCGGGGCATTGCAAAGTCCGAAGGGCATGACCTGATATTCAAATAGCCCATATTTGGTGCGGAAGGCCGTCTTCCATTCATCGCCCTCTTTTACTCGTAGCAAGTGGTAGGCTCCTCTAAGATCCAGCTTTGTATATATGCATGCTTTTCTGACTTGGTCCAGGAGTTCAGGGATCAAAGGTAACGGATATCTATTCTTGACGGTGATCTGGTTCAGGGAGCGATAATCTATACAAGTTCTAAGGTCTCCTTCCTTTTTTGGAACGAAGAACAAAGCTGAAGAAGCAGGGGACTTGGAAGGACGAATAAACCCATTTGCCAGGTATTGATCCAGGTATTGTCGAAGGTGAAGGTTCTCAGGCTCGGTGAGGGCATAAATTCTACTACAAGGAGGAGTAGATCCAGGTATCAGGTCTATCTGGCAGTCATAAGACCTATGAGGAGGTAGAGAGTTAGCCTGATCCTTCCGGAAAACATCTTGGTATTCTAGGTATTCGGGAGGTAACTGGGGAGTCTCTGAAGAAATTGCTGCCAGTGCAACACCAGGTGGAGGGTGACAAGTAGAGACACATTCTGGAAACTGGACCGTTCTTGCTCGCCAATCGATCAGAGGATTGTGTTTCTCTAACCAAGGTATTCCTAGAATAATCTGAAACTGAGGAGCCTTGATCACATCGAACACGATCTTCTCATGGTGTCCATCTTGACTTACTAGCGTCACTTCTTGAGTGGTATGCGTTACTGGTCCGGAGGCTATCTCCGTTCCATCCACCGTAGTAATGACGTCCTTTACAGCCTTGGGACAAAGAGTTAGATTCATCCTCAAAACCATTTCATGATCCACATAATTGGCGATGGCACTGCTGTCGACGTAAGCTTCAATTGCATGTAATCGATCCGGATTATCAGGGTTAATGAGGACCATAGGTATCACGAAATGCGAGGTCACGGAACTGGTTTTCACGCTCGGCAAGAGGACCTCTATTCTTGTCGGGCGAGGTCGTTTCCCTGCTCAGAGTTTGTAACTTTGGTAACTGCAGCTCCTACTGCCTTCTTGGCAGGTTTCACCGGACAGTCTCGAAGAAAGTGCCCTGAGTTTCCACAATAGAGGCATAATTGCAACTGTTTTCTCCTTTCCCGCTCTTTTTGTGTTAGAGGACCTTTCAGGCCCCCTATTTGCATGGGTTCCCCGGAGTCTACTCCTTTGGAAGGAGTCGGCGGTTTGGAAAATATTCGAGCATCAAACTTAGAACGATCGGCCTTCCTGTTCTGCAGTCTGTGATCTATTTGAACGACTAAGTCTATATAGTCCGAACAATCTTGTGGGGGATTCACTACTTGGGCTAACACATCTTTGAGCTCTCCACGTAGACCTCTATAAAACAGCATAATCCTTTTGTCCTCAGGCCATTGAGTTTCCACTATCAGTCTGTTGAAAGACGCAATATAAGCCAAAAGGTCTTGATTACCTTGTCGCAACGAATGAAGCTCATTGTCCAAGGCCTGCCCCTGTGAATGTCTTGCGAACAGTTTTTCCATACTGAGCTGAAAAGCTTGAAAATCATGGAGGACCGGATCATCTTGATTTACTAGAGGGATCGACCAGTCTGCCGCATTGCCACTAAGGTACGAAAGCACGAAAGCTACTTTAGCTTGATCAGTTGGAAAGGCTGCTGGCCGGCATAAGAAATGCAACCGGCACTGATTGATAAATACTGAAAACCTCTTTGGGTCACCAGAAAATCGTTCGGGCGGAGCCAGAGGTACATTCCCAGGTAGGTTGATCTGCACTGGATTCATAGAGGATGTAGAAGGAAGATTTCCCACAGATGCGGGTAACGGGGTCTGTCCGGCTTGTGACTGTAACAATTGTTTAACGAGATCATCTGTTCGATCCTTGGAAATAATCAGTTCCCTTCTTAGAGCGTTTGTTTCCTGACGGGCTGCATGCACTTCTGCCCTTAGTTCCCCAAGTAACTGGGCTAGCTGGTCGGTATCCGAGGTTTCCATAGCGCCTGGACGGGAGTTTTGCGGTAGGCTTTGCGTTCTGTAACGCTCACCTGATTCCTGTAGAGGCGCCGGTCTTGACTGGGCGTATACCGTATCTTCAAAGGTGATGTGTAACACACGGCTGGCTCTTTGGGCTGGACCTCTGTGCACTGTATGTCTGACTCGAAGGGTAAGATGTCTGCAGATAGAAAATATGGGATTAATGAACTGGGTTATTGAATGTCTCTCTCTTCTTCCCTTTCTCTTCTCCTGTAGAACCCCAAAGGTTAACGCTCTCACCTTAGGTAAGTGAACGCCGTGCTCTCCATCTGCGTCGGGGCAGGGTGCTGTAACCAGTTTCTTCACTGGATAAGGGGTGCAGGCCTCTTGACTTCAGAGGACTGCTGTCCGTCGTTTACTGCACGAACGGTAAGTTTCGATTAATTCTAATGTCTTTAAAAGTCTTTAGTAATGATGTCTCTTGTTTTGCAGGGTTCCGGCGATGGCGGATGACGGGCTGAAGTGAGTTGAAGATGGAGCCCGTGTGATGAATAGAAGCGCCTGGAAGCGCGTAAGTAAGCGCTTGTTGCCTGCTTCACGATGCGCTCTAACTGTCTTTTTATTTTTCAGGTATAAGTTCGGAGCGGCTGCAGGGTGCCGGAATACCCACTGGGTTAGATGTGGAAAGGAGTAATGGCACGTGAGTATTAAAGTTCCCCAATGTCTTTAAACGCACCTTGTTTTGTCTTTCAGATGCGGGATGCAGCGCCGAAGGCCTCCGGAGCGTGCGAAGAGTTGGTAAGCTTTTGTCTTTCAGATGCCGGAATGCAGTGTGAAGACCTCCGGAGCGCACGAAGAGTAGGTAAGCCTTTGTCTTTCAGATGCCGGAATGCAGTGCGAAGACCTCCGGAGCGCACGAAGAGTAGGTAAGCCTTTGTCTTTCAGATGCCGGAATGCAGCGCGAGGCGTTGGTGACAGCCGATGGACCAGGTAAGTGAAGCGCTGTCACTGAAGACCGTAATGCTAACCTGTTCTTTCTTGTCTTTATAGGTGTTGCTGAAGACTGGATTCAGGATGGTAAGCCTTTTTCCTTAGGCCCAGGATCAGATGCAGAAGACACGATGAGCGTTCTGCTGCAGAGGATGCAGAATAACGCAAAGCAAGATTCATCCATCGGGTGTGGTTTAAATAGCCTCCTGTAGTGCTTAGGTGTCTCCTTCCACAGCCACGCCTAGGTAAGAAAAGAGTTCCTGCTTTCCAGAAGAGTTCCAGTGTTCTGAACCTAGGGAGTGGCTCCTGCCCCACCCAACAGGAAAAGTAGTTCCAAACAGAAGAGGATCAGAGGCTCAACCGGCAGGCAAGTAAGCAGCATGGTCTGCTGCAGGTAAGTCCACCCAAGCATTATGAGCCCGGCGCTTCCAGCGCTGGGACTGGGCATATTTATGAGCCTGGTGCCACTGGCGCCAGGACTGGGTCCAAAAGGTCCCAGTTGGGACTGGTTGGCACTCGGAACCCGGGTTATGGATCTGCTTCCAAGGGAGTTGGGAAAACCCTGACCTTTTGGAAGCAGAGATCATGACAGTTACACATCAGGGCTGCCCCTTCTCACCAATACTGTTTGCATAAGTGATGGAACCGCTTGCCTGTCATATTAGGGAGTTACTTGAACACCAGGGCGTTCGAATACAGTCACAACTTGATATCATTTCATTATACGCAGACAACATCCTGCTGTACGTTAAACATCCCAGGGAAAACCTCCCCCCGCTGTCTCAGATTTTTGGGAACTCCCAGGTCTACAGATTAATTGGAATAAGTCTGTGGTACTACCCCTGACCCCAACCCAAACCCCAAAGGTGCAACAGGCCAACATATGCCATGACTTTCACTGGTACCCCCAAGGTATGCTTTATCTGGGAGTCATGGTAACCAGCACGATAGGTGAGCTGTATGCGGATAAGTACATGAAAAGACTGATGCAGCTGGAACATATATTAGAATCCTGGATATTACTGCCCATATCACAAGCACCACATGTGGCACTAGCCAAAATGGTTATACTCCCTAAATTACTGTACATATTCAACAATGAACCCATATGGCCAACTCAAAACTTCTGGGCCTGTATCAGGCTAGCCTTGGTGGGCAAGACGCCGGAATTTCTTATGACACTCTTACACGGCCATATGAACTAGTTGGGCTGGAGTACCCAGATCTTTACCTACACTACTTAGTAGCACAGAAACAGTACTTAGCGGGATGGAGCCATTCCAACCCGGACTCCCCACACTCACTCCTGGTGACAGAGTTAGCTAGCCTGCAAGATCTAGAGGGGAGGCTTTGGGACACACTGATGAGGACATCACAAACTGAGGTAAAGCCCAAAGCGGTGTCATGTAGAGCCTGGGAACAGTTGTCCAGGTTGACCAACTCAGAAATAGCCTATTCCCCAGACCTCCGAATATACAATATACAGGGCTCCCGCTTAAATACGAGAGGGCATTTCACACCCACTTCCAGAAGCTGGGGATCCAGTCACTGGGAGAAAGTTTGTACCCAGTGAAGTATTATGAAGCATTACGAACAAAGGGGGAATCAACAGCAGTAACATAGCTTATGTACTGCACGACCAAGGAAGTATTGAGGCCCTAGGTGGCCTAGATTCCCAGAGGCACCCAATATCCACCCCATCCTGCACTATGTGCTTAAACCGCTATCCATTAAAAAAACTAATCTCCACCATATGTAAAATGGCCAGGGGCAAGAAAGGTATACACAATCAGAGGTATAAGGACCGCTCGGAGGAAGCCCTGGGGGTGGTAATTAGCAAAGAAAACTGCAAACTAATTTGCATGCAAACACGTAATCTCTCCATGAATACTCGACTACTCCCCAACCAGCCCACATAGAAAATACCCCAAAAGTCCCTCCATTTGTGTACGTTGCAACGAAGACGACGCCACGTTTTACCATGTAGCTTGGGAATGTTCACGTATTCGACCCTTCTGGAGAGAGGTAGACGGAGCTATGTCCGTAAGGATCTCTACAAACTGGATTTACACACCAGAACTATGGCTGCTGGTGCAGATAGGAGCGGAATCTGGAGGGGAAAGGAAACTACTAGGGATGGACTTGGGAATGGCTAGATATCTTATTGCCAGAGCGTGGGTAAAACGGACAGTACCTGTGTTTGCTGGCTGGCTGGAGTTTGTGAACACTTACAAACAAAGAGAAAACAATACGCTCTGTCTCTTCCAGCCAGCAGGAGACCAATAGATTGCTGGCCCCCCTTTCATCAATACTATGCAGATCGGAATCCCAACATCCAAACAGAGGAGGAGGAACCACCCTAAACAAAACCCTAAGGAGTGAGTTGGATTGACTCACTGGGACAGGGGGGTGCGGGGCTGTGAGTCCGTATAAAAGTGTAAAGCAACAGACTTAATGAAAACCAACGTACCCGGCTGTACAGAAATGTGAACTGTGTGAACATGTCACACAGGCAATGGAAGGATTAGGGAGCGGCTCATGAGCATGTAGCTGTTGAATTGTTTAACTGTGTTGAAAAACCAATTAGGAAACAACGTGCTATTTCTATGAGTTGAGCAAATTAACCATAACTACATGGCCATATATAGAAATATATATATATATATATATATATATATATATATATATATATATATATATATATATATATATTCTCTGAAGTTGCACTAATAAAAACCCATAAAATTCACTGACAAACCTTTGTTAAAGGTAAAACCAAAAAACACTTGAAATTCACCAGTTATGGTGTGCCAAGCAATCATAACTTGCGCCACCTCCGTGCACGGCCAAGACTAACACCTAGGACATCAAAGATGACATCAAACATTTCATTGATGACAGCAAACAGTGCGTGCCAGTTAAATATATTGTTAGTACATGTAGCCATTGCAATCTTCAGCTGCTTATGTAGTCATACTTTTTCTCTACATTCTGTGACTTGTACTCCAAATTTGACAATGGGAAATGTGGAACTTCAAGTCACAGAATGCAAAGAAAACATCTAGGACTACATAAAGACCTGCAGATTAGAATGCATCATGTTGGTAAGTATGCATAGACTCTTAACATATTAAACTTTCACCAACTGCCATTTAAAAATGTACTACAAAACGTTTCCTTCAACTTTTCCTCTCTTTTACAAAACGTTGCAGAGCTCCTACATATGCACATAGGCATTTCTTAACATTCATGAAAATGCACCTAAAAGCAACCATTTTTAACCGTCTACCAATTTTATTAATGATTTTTCCACACCATTCCTCCTTCCTGCATAAATATCAAACTTTTTAAGTCCTCCCCTCTCGAGCCCTTCGCTACTCTTCTTCTAACTCCCTCAGGGTCAGTCATATTTCAAAGAAACACGCTAGGGGTAGATCTCTGTCTTCAGCTGGGGCCTCCCTTTGGAACAGCCTCCCTGCCACCTTGAAACTTGAGGAGAACCATCTCTGGTTCCGGAAGCAGCTCTAGACCTTCCTTTTCGCTTCTGCCTTTTCCCCTCTTCTCCCCTGCTGACCTGCTTGCTCTCTCAGCATCGTGCACCTGGTCTCCCTCTGTTCTTCGGGCCCAGGTACCTGCTCACCATGCCTCCCTCCTGCATTGCCTCCAGGCCACCCCTTGCACTGGGATCTGTATCTGTACCCACACAGTCCCCCACCCACTTTTCTTCTGCACTTTTCAGATACATCCTATCTGACTAACCTAGTATTTTGCTGGCTGCACTAACACTGTTTATTGCCTTTCATTTATGTATTTATTTATTTTACTTATTATTTATTCTATTTCTCTCCTCTGTTCCGCACTTTACACCCCCCCTCCATGCACTGTCCCCCTTTTCCCTTTCCCATGCACTTACGTGCTCTTAATGTCACAGGGCCTAGTAAGATCGCTGTTTATGTTCTCCCCTGCTCCCCTCCCTTTGAATGGTCACGCTCTGAAACACTTGTGCATAAGCGCGACATAAATAAAATATCATTTAATTTACTTCGCCATTACTACATATCCCCACTAACTTTCCTTGGCTTCCCTAGACCAGTTTGCAAAAAAGGAAAAGTAACCGAAGCTAAAAGATCTCTAGGATGACATATCATCTGACAAAACACTATCACAGAAATTGTACAGCTTCGGTATAAAAATGCTCTCCCATAGAGAATGTGGGTGCTACGAAGCTATAAACTGTTTAACAGGTACAGCCTTACATGGAAAACCTCAACACATTGTCTGGCTGAATGTTAGACCAGCTTCATCCCGAAAAAGAGTACTAAAATCCTACCAAGCAACAGAAAACATAGCCACAAATGATCCCAACAGCAAGGACATTTTAAAAAAAAAACAATGTAATTGACACATACTACCAAAACAGAAGTACTGCTTTGGAAATCATGTGTCTGTATGACATTGCCCAAAACTACACCTACAAAAACAATGTCACACCAAATGACACAGTTAGTAAATATTCAATCTCAACTTGAAAGAAGACTAGTGAAACTCACCAAACCTAAACTAATTAATCATATCAAGTTTTCATTTAAATCTCCACAACATAGAGAACTATATTACATGGCCCTACTCCAACTTTTTAAACCTTGGAGAAGAGAAAAAGAATTATTAGGTGACTATGGGCCTCATTACAAGAAGTGCGGAATGGGTTTAACGGCGCCGGTAATGGTGCCAGCACCGTTAAACCCACTCTGCACTATTACGAGGTCCCCTTGCGGGACCCGATCTGGACGTCTGGTTTTTCCAGACGTCCATAGCGGGTCCCGCGAGGGGACCAGGAAGCTAACAATGGGCCTGTTTGTAATGGGCCCGTTGTTAGCTCCCTCCCCATTCCCATTGAGCAATATGAGGGCTTGAATGGGAATGGGGAAGGACCGGGCCCGGGTTCCCTAAAGGAGGAAATACCGGACCTTCCATACTCAGAATGGCCCGGTATTTCCCCATTCAGGGAACCCAGACCCGGACCCGATTTTGGAGGCAGCCATGCCCTTATTAAGGTTGTGGCTGCCTCCAAAGTCGTAATGAGGCCCTATGGCTCATTTGAAGCTGCATTTAAAGCAAATGAAAGCAGCAATATAACGAATGACAATTTCAAACAATACAAACAAATGTTGGACAATGAATGCCAACAAGAGATAGAAATTGAAGCTCAACTATACAAAGACACTACTGAGGGCAGTCAACCTTCCCTTACAGGAATCCAAGAACCACTTGGAGAACCACTCATTCTAAATGAAGCAGAAATAGCCATGATCGAAGTAGAAAATAACATGTATCAATATAAACAATCTGAGGCAAACTTGTTGGTGTTCGAATCACAGCTAAATGATGAACAACTCACCATTTATCTAGAAGTCACTCAAGAAATTGAACATGGTTTTAAACATGAAACTAACACCTGTAGCTTTAAACTTTATAAACCTCTGTTCCTGTGTGTAAGTGGTAAAGCTGGTTATGGTAAATATTCTTTAGTAAAATAATCATCACATTTCTACAAAACTTAACAAACAACAACCTTCTGGCTGTAGTACCAGCCCCCACAGCCTACAACATAGCAGGTGTTACTTCCCACTGACTAATGCTCCTCCACATAGAACACCAAAACAAATTATCAGCAGAAGCTGCCACTGAAGTATGCAGAATTCTAAAACAAATGAAAGTGCTCATGATAGATGAAGTAAGCATGGTTTCCAACCTCATGGTGGCTTTAACTCATCTCAGAATGCAAGAAGTCCTACAAACCAACTACAAATAACTTTTTGGTAGAACACATGTTACTGTTTTCAGAGACCTCCTACAGTTAACACCAGTGAAAGGTCAACCTATTTTCAAAACATTAGGACACAAACAATGCCGCAATACCCGTGGCAGCATTGGAAATGTAAATCTCTGTCAACATTTTCACTACAGAGTACTAACTAAAAACATTTGTCAGTCTGCAGACCTCACCTATGCTAACATTTTAAAAAGCATTAGAACTAGGCTGCTTACTGAAGATCTAAAATCCATCTTAAATAGTACACTAATCCATGAACTACTTGGACAAACACATCTGCTCCAGATGTCATGGAACAATTAACTCAACAAAATCTAAAATGTATGTCCTTAAAGCCAACTCTTGCAAGCTGTACTCAATTCAATGAGACAATGTTGAAAAAAGAAATGCAGCCCATACTGCATATCAGCTCCATAGACAAATGACAAGTGCACGGGGAGGGGGCGATGTTGCGCACTATGGTAATGGCCACCTGATCTGTGTATTCCGATCCAACAAATATCCTGATTTAAATATACCCTGCACCAGGGCTACCCACTGAGCAGAGAACGTGTTGCTTTGTTTGAGAAACCATCAGGCAGAGACTGTAGAAATCCTGGCCTGAAATGCTCAACTCATTCTGAGAAATCTGAGCTGTAATATTCACCGCTGATGTGAACAGTCACATGCCTTTGCGCCTTGAAACACTTGTGTATAGGCGCGTTACAAATGCCATATCATATCACATCATGCCGCTTGGGCGTAACAGGAGCTGCACCACTGCGAGCCACGGTTGGAGCAAGGCTCCAGGCCATGCATGGGAGGAGCTACGATGTCTTATAGGATATTTGCACTGAGACAGGGACTTGCTGCTGGCTGCAACGCAAGATATACCCAGTCCTGCAAGATAAACTATTGGGGAACACCACCCAGTGTAACTTCTTGTGACAAGTCGGAACCCGAGTCAGAAGTGATCTGGGTTGCGGATGGTGGCGCACCTCATCCGGGCCGTGCTGGCAAACTGAATAGCAGACCTCTGCCTAGGTGGCGTGGCTGATGAACATGTAACGGCCTGCATAACTGGATTGACTGCGCCAAACACTGGTAGTGCCTGTGTCTGCAAAACGCCTCATAGGCTACCCCCACTGGCTGGGGGTCCTGAGCTGCACACATCCGCCCACACCTCGATAGGTATCCGGGGGAGGCGACGAGAGCTGTGCACTGCTATCCTGTGCGAACAGACGCAGAAATAAACATTAGGGCCCGCCGGTGATACTGGCTGCATCCGCGAACGGGAGCTTGTGTTGATTACGATGCAGCTGAGAGCACCGCCCTGGTGATCCCACCGTGGCTGGAAAGGCTGCGAGACGAGGGTGCCATGCTGGAGGATCGAACGGACATGTAGACTCAACACATCTCGAAGTCGGTGAGACCAGGGTTTGGTGGCGAGTAACAGCCATCTGACACTATAAGGAGCTCTGTGAGTAGGACCCCAACATACTCCCCCTCGGCTCACCTACTAAGCGTTAACGTAGAGTGCATACAGATGCATCTCCAACACTAACTATCAGGCAACAAAACTCCTGAGAGGTTGTTATAGACACAGGGGAACCTCTCTGGCCTTACGATACAGCCCCGGCCACGATCACCACAGTCTCCTACATCACATACGACCGTGTCACGGCTCACACGTGGAAATACCTTGGTGCTGGACATTCCAATTAGGATCATGCCCTGCAGTCCCATAACTCAAACTAGAGTGGTCAATTGAGGGTACATCCCTTTCATACGTACTGAATTTGCCAGAAGTGGGGGAAAGCCGGGTGCTGTGGGAGATTGCCACATCTAACCCCAAACTCTTACAACAAGCGAAGAAAGCAAAATACGTTGCCTCCTTGTTGAATTTGCCTATCACGCAGCACAAGTGAATTCTGGATACGCACACTACCATCCTGCATGGTGCTTCTCATGTACCACAGGGTACCAACTTGGAACAACTAGTGGAAGCTGCTGCTGCTCCCAGAGAATGTGGGTCTGATGCCAGGGTGGCGTTGGCGATATCTCAGCACGCAATGAAGATAAATAAACCTCTACCTGCTATGAGAAACAAGATTAAGTAATAACTAGGCTCACTGAATATATGTGAACATGTTGAGATTTCCAAAAGGGGCACGGTCGCACTGAGTGGAGGTGACTCCCTGACCCATGAACTTTGATACGAATACAACCCTGCATGAAATCCCTCCAGCAGCTGAGTAACAGAAGGAACAGATTATCTATAGGATCAGAGAAACAAATGAATGGGGACATGATGTGTGACAATCCTATGTAAACACGGGGAAACAGCTCCGGAATAACCCATGTGGACGAATTAATAGCTAGGAGCCTCCCCTGCTACAATCCTTAATGATCCATGCACTGCAGGCAATTGATACCTCAATGCTGTACTGTAACCCATCATAAAGGCCCAAACTGCTACTAAATCCGAGTCAAGCACTTGAAAACCCCGCCCAGGGCAGTGAAGAGGTGAATCCCTCTTCTACCCTCGGGACAGGCTACACCACACCTGGGAGAAGAGAGGTGAGAGTCATAGCAAGCAGGAGGACAAACAGGCCCAGACTCCAGAAGCTAATACTTGAAACCCGATGAGAAGGAGAAATTCAATACGCTGGGGATATGCAATATAAAGTGGCAACCGTCAGACGTGGGAGGACACAGTCCATTCCTAGGGCTTGAAGGCAGAGTGAGGACACCCGTAACCACGTACTAGTGCGATATCAAATGAAGTCGGGGTAGGCCGCAATCCCAGTTTTATCAACACTACCCTTGATTTATCATTCAGACCAAAACCCCGAACATAGTGGTACATGATTCGGAAGAACCACATATACCTGTGAAAATGATGAAAGGAGCAGGCGCAAAAGAAAAAGGCCCTATGGATTAATTTACAAATAGCCAGTCACAGGATCCCGCGGCGGAAACACCAAGCACTCCTATTGTGCAAACTCAATGACATTGTTGCTACCATCGGATCTCTGAAGGCAAGAGTCGATAAAGAAAGCTTGCACATTACAGAGGCAGAGGGCAGGATCAGTACCACCGAAGACACGATTGCCCACCACAGCAGAGATATCGCTCTGCTGAAAGATAACTTATCTGAGATACAGAATTAGTTGAAGATCTCGATTCAAGATCCAGGAGAAACAATATTCGAATTGTAGATTTTTCTGAAAAATTTGGTAATGGGGCAATGGAACCCCAGGTTGAATCCCTTCTTAGATTTCTTTTTGGCGCTGAGTCCTTTTCAGAACACTTCCTAGTCGAAAGAGCACATCGCACACTGTCTCCTATACCTAAACCAGGGGCACCGCCCCGCATGATAATTACCCGCCTCCTCAAATACAGAGACAGAGACACAATACTCAGGAGGGCAAGAGAACAAGGCACGCTACAACATGAAGAAAGCTGAATACACATATACCCAGACTTTGCTGTGGGAGTCTATGCAAGAAGAAGATCATATGAACCGGTGAAGAGACTTCTAAGAGCACAACAGATACCATACGCTCTGATATTTCCAGCCAAGATGAGAATCCAACATGGGAGGAGAGCACAGTTCTTTGAAACTCCGGCTGCAGCCATGTCCTACATTGAGGCCTCAATAACCCTTCCCCCCAGAGAGTGGAGACTGCATCAAAATGGCAGACCTCAGCCGGACAAAGAAAGACGTGACCCGCCGATTGAACGATATGCGAACATATATCCTTTACACTAATCTTAGTACTATTTCTGTTTTAGTGGGTAGCCCTATGCACTACCCTTGGAACTGGATTGGGAGCCTAGGTCTGGCAGCCATGTGGCAGCAACATGGCAACCTCAGGAGAGCTCCAAAAGTTTAAATGGGACCATCGTCAGGTTGGGGTGGATGATGCGGGTGGGCAGCAGGTTGAGGGAGGAGGAGAGGGTGACTCCACAATTTCCTGTGTAACACAGCCGGGAAACTGTGGTCTGTTGCGAGTTCTGGGTGTTAAAAGTTTTTAAATGTATAGTCTTGCGGATTCTGACGCTGCCCCACTGGATTCATGTGTGTACTAATAAAATCTGTCACTGGATACGAATATACACAACCCCCTGGCAGGTGACGGGTAAAGGATTAAGCTTCTGTCATGGAATGTCTGTGGGCTTAACAACCCTATGAAATCCAGGAAAATTGAGGCCTTTGTAAACAGATATACTCCCCACATAGTAATCTTACAGGAAACACACACACAAGGGGCCAGTAATGCAATTGTCTTGGCTACCTGGGGCAAGCAAATATATCACGCAGACTACTCCACACAGGCCAGAGTAGTACTCACGATATTACACCCTTCACTGGGATTTTAATTCAAAGTCAACAAGGTAGACCCCTTGGGGAGATACGTGATAGTATGGGGTAAAATAACAGGCAGACCGGTCACTTAAGTCAACACCTATGGCCCTAATATAGATGACCCAAGTTTCTGCCTCAACATCTTAGAAATACTTGTTTCACTGGATGAATCCAACATAATTTGGGGAGGGGACTTTAACATGCTCCTGGACACCACAATCGACCGGTCAGCAACAATCAAAAGACCGCCCACCAAGGCGACGATCATGCTGGGCCAACTCATGCCACAGCTATCGTTAATAGATGCATGGAGAGAACTACATCCAAACACCAGAGAATACGCATATTACTCCTCAGTGCATGATTCAGAGTCACAAATCAACTATTTTCTCCTTTCCTCTTCCTTGTCAGGTGCACTGAGGAAGTGTGAGATTCTCCCCCGTACATTGTCTGACCATTCCCAGTTGTCGCTTGAACTTGTATTTCGAGACACGCCAAAACCCGCCAGGCGATGGCGAATGGCCGCCAAACTATAACGAGATTGAGGAAGACGGTACTCCACGCTCTGTGAATCATTCAAAATGTGGGTTAGGGGGCTCTGATATCCAAAACCACGGATCTCTTGAGGTCTGTGCATCGTGAGCTTGCTGAGGGCGAGACTCAGTTACATGCCTTAGAGATCATCTACAGCCTTACTTACAATAAAGATACACTGGCTGACATCAATACATTTTTGAGGGACTTTGATGGTCTGGCCACTAGGGAGATGCAATATATTGCTGCTCCTACTCGAGCACGCAGATATGGGGAGAGTAACAAGGTGGGAAGTTCTTTGGCCAACTTGATTAAAGCAGACTGGCAACAAAACCTAATTGCAAGTATCAGCTCAACAGCTGGCAGGGTTGTCACGGGGGAGGAAGGAATAAACGGGGAATTTGATGAGTTCTACGGAGGCCTATACGCCAATCAGGATTAAAAAAAACAACATAAGAAATACAGGAATACCTTAATGAGATTAAACTCCCAAAGCTCCCATTAGAAACTAAACTAACACTTGAGCAACCGATCACCGGGGAAAGATCACTAAAGTAATAAAGGCATTCTCATCCGGAAAGGCCCCGGGCTATAATGAGTTTCAGACTGAATTAGTCCTGATACTGTTAAAGGAATGGGAGGAAGCGCTGGAACGGAACATACTACCCGAGTCAATGAGGGAAGCCATAATTACTGTATTGCCGAAGCCCCGACGCCCTCCCCAGGACATGTAATCATATAGGACCCTGTCGTTAATTAACACAGATGCCAAGATATTTGCAAAAGTATTAGCGAACAAACTACTACCTAACATGCCAACCTTAGTGCACCCCGACCAATGTGGATTCATCCCCACAAGATCCACTGCTTTACATCTGTGCAGACCATTTGGAATAATGGCACAAATAAACCCTGAAGCATGTGCATTGGCAGTCTCCCTGGATGCCGAGAAGGCTTTTAACTCGGTGTCATGGGTATATCTACTCTTGGTTCAGAAAACATTTGGGATGGGCCCTTGCTTTATTAAATATGCGGAACTACTGTATACAGCCCCGGGAGCCAGAGTCCTGACTAACCGTACAATCTTTAAAATGTTTTTGCTGGGTAGGGGTACCAGGCAAGGCTGTCTGTTTTCACCTATATTATTTGCACTAACTATAGAACCTATGTCAGCATTCTTTAGGCAGAAACACAGGAACAGGGGAATACGAATGACAGGCCAAACACAATCTATTTCATTGTATGCAGGGATACCCTCCTGTACATCCGGGACCCTGATTCTAATCTAGCATCTGTTATGTTGGATATACACACATTTGCTGAATATTCAGGCTATAAGATTAATAATGCCAAATCCAAGATCTTCCCATTGACTCTAGCCACTACATGCCTGTCAGTAACCTGTGGACTCAAATAGGCGACCCAACACATCCGATACTCGGGCATATTGGTCTCTGGGGAAAAACAGACACTGTATTCAGACAACCACAAATGGGTGCTGCAACCTCTTAGTGCTAAATTTCAGATGTGGACCAAACTTCCCATCTCCATGCATAGTCGAGTTGCTGTCCTGAAAATGGTTGTTCTCCCTAAATTGTTTTACCTCTTCGTGAATACACCCATATGGCCAGGAAGAACTTTTTTGAGAGGCTCTGATCCATGGTGACGGTTTTCCTCTGGGGTGGGAAAACAGTTAGGATGAAGTGGGAAAAAATGGTTGAAGCGTACTGTTCGGGGGGTATTGCAGCACCAGATTTTGAAGTGTATTATTTAGTTGGACAGGCGCAATTCGCCAAACACTGGTATGACTTGTCAGCCAACTCACTCCACACATGGATAGAGAAATATGCTGCATCCCCTATCGATCTCCGCTCTGTCATCTTTAGTCTACACCACAAAGATACATGCCATATCGACCCTGTGAGCAGTATGGTTCGAGTGTGGGGTGCAATCCATAAGAGACTAAAGATAGAAATGCCATATGACCCGGACATTCCCCTTTGAAACTTCTCCGATATTCCCCCAATGCTAAATAAATCACTTCAGAGAACCAAATAAAGAAATTAAGATGCAAGACATGTTCCCCAATGGGAAATTTGTGACCAGTGATGACTTTAGGAATACGGTCAGAGGGGGACCACTTAAGGCACTCCAACACTATAGGATGAAATCTGCGTTTAGCCATGTACACCCATGCCTGCAGGTAGCGACAACGGGGAAGGGTCTAGGAATTTCTAAACTATATACACTAACACAGACACAGACCCCCATACTAAATGATGTTAAAGACAAATGGGAACAATACCTGGGTAGGCCCATCCCCGATGAGAAATGGTCCAAATACTGAGCGCTCACCAAATCTGTTTCACTAAATGCAAGCCTACGTTTGATCCAGTTCAAGGTCCTAAATAAGCTCCATATACCCTGGCAAAAATGGCCAAATTTACAGCGGCTAGTATAGGTGAATGTCTCAGATGCAAAACACCTCAGGCAGCGTCGTTCCACATGTACTGGGAATGCCCGGTGTTGGCCGGGTTTTGGAGAAAAGTAGCAGGTTGTATTGAGGAGATAACTCAAATACCAGCCTCCTTAACTCCCCAGAAGTACCTGTTCGGAGACATCGGTAAAAGCGCAGAAACTACCAGGAGACTGTTTAATATATATTGTGTGTGATAGCTAAAAAGTGCATACTACAGATGTGGAAACGCCCTTCTCCACCAAACATAGACCACTTTCTCTGAGAACTGGCATGTGTCAATGAATGTGAGGAACAATATATACTGACTGTGTCTAAAACAAGCCGCCCCACGGACATTTGGGCCCCGTTCAGAATGTATTTATGTGAAATGATCTCTAATGACGAAGCCTCTATGTGAACTCAATTGTAGCATTATGTGATTATGATAAGCTAGTTGGTGATGTATATATCATGATGTGGGGCTGGGATTCGTGTTGTATCTGTCGAGACCATCAATAACTACAGTTTATAAAAAAAAACTACAAGTGCACGGCATGGCACTTCCTATGTGTCAACAAGCAACAACACAATTAAATAGCTTAGAAAAATGTATTTCCAACACAGCTGGATTGGAGAAAATGTGTGTTTAAACTGCAGAGTAATTCTAAAATGTGATGTAGAACATGGTTTAGTCAATGGAGCAATTGGAACAGTTGTTGGCTTCCAAACATATCAACCTGACAACATTCAGTTTGTCAACATCCACTTTGACAAACTTGCAGAAGTTAACAAAATTGGCCAAACAACAGCATGTTTCCTTCTTTTCAAAGACATGTACGCATGCAGAGAGTATGTCTTCTATCTCTTGCATATGCTGTCACAATTCACAAATCACATGGTCTAACCCTAAATCAAGCATTGAAGGACATTGGCAGCATAGTCTTTAAAGAATGAGAATTGAGTTGGATATTGATGATTCACGCAGTGCCTTCCTGATAAATAACAGTTCAGTAAAAAAAGTACAATTGAATCAAAATATTCCAATCTAGATATTCTTGAAGTTGTGATTTATTCATGGAGTAGTCAGCCAACCCGTGTTTCGACCTTGTTCCTTTTCAAGGTTGACACAATTGATTGAGTTACAATACATTAACATTCATATGTATTTGCACATGATTAATAAACAATATGTATAGTGTATTAACATAGAATCATTACACATTTGTTAAAAAGATGATTGACAAGTTCAAAATGGTTTACAATTAAGAAAATAAATCAAAAGATGAGTAAAATGATTACATACCATGTACCAGTTTGAAGATTTGGGGGTCACACAGAGGTGTAAAAGAACAGAAATGGAAACTGAAATATAGATTATTGATGGATGGACAATATATATCAATGTGAATATTGTCATCAAAAGTAGTACCTTAAATCAACAGAATGAGCCAAGGTGGTAATTAATGAGTGTGACCATTAGCGTGAACCATGTATGGCAGAATTTGAATAATTGCTATTAGTGCAAAAATGTATTATGGAAAAAAATCAATCATAGTGCTCATACCACCATGTGACGTGCAATGGTGATTCAAATTTGAGCTCACCCCTTATTTTACTGATTTGGTCGATATACCTAATAAGATTGAAAAAACATTTGGATTCATTAACTCGTTTCTAGTGATCAAATGTTAATTGGTGGTGCCAGTTTAGATATGAAAATAATTATTTTATAATTGGAGGCCATTGTGCACTAAGCGACCGATTGTGTGATAAACTATCAAATTGACATAGTTGTTAGACGTTAAAATGATCAGTATGTCACTGGTGCCCAAATAAACTTGCCTGTGGTTAAGAATAAAAATCATAGCACAATTACGTGCAGCATTTCGTTCCATGACTAGTCACAAAAAATGAGTGTATTGTCCATACAGTGTTCTACTAACAATGCTGTCTGCTTACTTTACTGGCAATATGGCAAAGTCCTGGGGTCAAATCCCTGCTCGGTTGTTCCTGATCGGAACTCGCTACGCCTTCCTATAAGTACTCTGATAATTCCATTCTAAACGCGAAACTTGACACAGAAATTGACGTACTGGCGTGACATCATATGTAAACAGATGATGATTGCCCGAGCACGGACCACAACAAAATTGAAAACAATGAAATTCAACTGTCTTAGTATGCGAATAGAGTACTGATTGCAGGACAATGTATGTGCTTCAAAAGTCTAATTTCAAGTATGAGTTATATTAGCTATTGGAACTCGCAACGTTTCCCTGTTTTAATAGTAATATCAGGTTGCCTTAGTGTATGTTGGAGTGGTGGTCTCAACAACAAGGTTTTCATTATAGAATTTGGTAAACTCTCTGCCAAACCTTTCACTAGAGTTGTGCTCCTCTCTCCAGACCCATGTAAGCAGAAATCTACATGACTTGATCTTTGCCGAGCCCGGCAGGGTTTCTAGTTGTGCACTGTTGCCAGTAACCTGGTCTGACCACTTTTTGGTCCCTTTTCCGATCCTGGTCACTCCATGCCGCTCTAATCCCTCTCATGGGCTATAACTTCGCAGGAAATGGCATAAAGTTAATGTGACGAGTATGACTGAGGGTGTGTGTTTGTTTGTTTGTTTATTGATTTATAAAGCGCACCAAACCCTTAGGTAGAGAAAGTGTTTTCATTCAATTCTTTGTGTTACGCCGTTGCACAAGTCCAAATGTTTCATAGGACATTTCATCGGATGTTGGGAGGTCTTTTACTCCAAACTCCCTCAACACTTCCTTGTTGGAGTACTTAGATAGATACAGCCCACGGCACATTGGGCACCTAATAAGGTTCCTTTTTTTTTCCACTGCCACTTTGCTGTGACATAGTCCTTGCCACTGCTTACTCAGGAATGTTATTAACAACGTTCTCGCACAGCGGATCTTTGCCAACACTCCGCGAAGGCCACTGACGTCTCCATTGTTGGTAGGACCACAGGCCCGTACGGAGCTCTCCGCACCAACCGTCGTCGGTGCTGCCTAGGCAGGAATGCCACAAAGGTGCTGACATATTGTCAACAAGAACACACCGCATCAAAGCTTCTCGAAAGGTAGAGTCATCAACATCGCTTCTGCATGTAAACATTGCTGCTTCTGCTCATTGTACCAATGCTTTAATGCTGGCCACAATAATCCTGGATAGCTCTCCCAGCACCTTGCACACTGTGTATATTGGGCACTGCTCTCTGCCAAAGCCAATTTCATATTCACAAATAGCCACGCAGCGCTGCCCCTAATTAAACTGAGCTGAGCCTGCCACTCATACATGCAGGAACGGGGGGCTCTTACCTTCGGGCTGGGGGGGCGGCAGATGCTTCAGAACCCTTGTTGCTTCTGGTAGGCAACTTCCTTACTGGTGGTGGGCAACTTCCTTGCCCCTCTTGTCTTCTACTTCCATGTGTCAGCTCACACCTTACTTCTTCACAGTTCCTGGTACTCCACAATTTCAACAAATCCTCGTCGCCAGTATTACATTTAATAAGTTTAGGTTTGTACAGATGGTCAGGAGTCTTAAATGTTATAGGTAGTCTTTACTGGATTCCTTGGGTTACAGGTAGGTACACAGAAATAAGTAAGGTAAAACATAAGACACGTCCAAGGGAAAGAAACATCCACCAGTCCCCCTGTGCCAAGCAAAGGATCCCAACTGACTTTTCTGGAACACAGCACCTACATCGTCACATTCTAGTCAGCCAACACTCCATACCAAACGACACACACACATTCGGGAAATAGCCTCATAGCCAGAATAGGTAAAACCCAACACTCTCCATCGGATGCTGTTCCCTTACACATCCTAAAAGCTCTGCCCAACCGAGTTATGGGTATGTTATCTGAAGCAGGTCAATACTCTTTTTCTATGGGGGTGGTCCCTCCTGAGTTGAAGCATGCTGTGGTTCTCACCCTATTGAGGAAAGCCAACTTGGACCCCAAAGTACCAGCAAATTACAGGCCCATCTCCTTGCTTCCTGCCATGATGAAGCTGATGGAAGCTGTGATTGCTCTTCAGGTCTCTTTGTTCCTGGAGGAAAATAACTGTCATCACCCGTCTCAATCCGGATTCTGCCCCAAGATGGGGATGGAATCCATAATGATCTCATTGCTCAACGACCTTGCATTGCTCAAGGACCACAGAGAGACTGGAGTCCTTATTCCCCTTGGCCTTTGATACTGTGGAGAATGAGATTCTTCTGTCCAGGCTTGAGCAGGCAGGCATTTCGGGATCTATTCTTGCTTGGTTTAGTTCATTTTTGACAGGCCGCTCTCAAACAGTTTTTTTTCAGGCTTGGCACACTTCTCGGTTACATCTACTTTGTGGAGTCCCGCAGGGGTCGTCTCTCTCTCTCCCCTTCAATTTGTATGTGCGCTTTTGGCTAATCTTATCACTGCATGCAGAGTCGTTTTTTACTCCTATGCAGATGATACACAGTTTATTTTTCATCTTGACTCCCTGCAGACTGCTCCTCTGAAAGGCTACGAGACTGCCTTGAGAAAGTGGGAATCTGGATGGCTGCCAACTTGTTGCAATTGAATGGCAGTAAGACGGAGGTGCTGGTGGTGGGCCCTCAGGATAGAGACCATCTTTGGACCTCACTTTACTGGCCTGCCTCCCTTGGCCCCTGTCCCTCCCCTGTGTCTCTTTCAAGAGTCTTGGAGTCAAATATCTCACCAAAGGGGTCTGAGAAGCCCAGATTTCTGTGATCTGCAGTGCAGGGTTTGAGAGACTGAAGGCTCTCTGGAAATTCTCCACCCGCTCCCTGCCGACAATAGGATAACCCCAGTGACGTCCACTGTAATCAATTCATTAGACTATTGTAATGGCATCTACCTTGTTCTGTAGAATGCTGCACCCCGTCTGGTATTTGGGCCCCCTGTCTGACTGCGTCCTTGCCTTTGCTATCCCGCTGCATTGGCTCCCTGTGGCCGCCCGCATGGAGTTCAAGACTCTATGTGTAGTCCATCGAGCCTTGTATGATGCCGGACCCCACTTTTTGAAAAATAAACTGGAAAAATACTGTCCAGCAAGAAATTTGCACTCAAACTCGCATCAGCTCCTTAAGGCCTCCGAATTCTGCTGGAAACGGCTGGGTGGTCGATCTTTTTTGTGTTGGCACCCAGCCTATGGAATGCTCTCCCTGTTGGCCTAAGAACTTTGTCTGACTACTCTTTTTTTAGGAGAGTTTTGAAAACGCACTTGTTTAACCATTTCTTTTCTTCCAGCTGATCTTTTGGCATTTAATTCTCTGAGCCGGCCCCACTCGCTCCTGTCAGTGCCTAGATGCCCTTTTGTGCCTTAGTAGCACTTTATAAATCTTAAATAAATGAATAGAGTGAATAGGTGCCAGGTATTTGCCTGTCTAATAATATGTATATACTGATCCATTATCATTGAAGATATAATCTAAATGGTCTTTCTCAAATCGGAAGTTCCCATTAGTTGATTTGCGCATTAGTTGGTGTTTTTTAGTGGAAAAATACCACTATGTTAATGTACTCTGTCCGGGGACTGGTGGTCATCATTAGCAATCATAATGTAATGCTTATCATTAGCAGTCATAATATAATGAGAGATAGGTATCTCCACGATATAATTGAGAATCCAAAAATAAATGAAAGGAGTCATTTATGGCACTGGTGATTGCCCTTATCATTCATACATAATGTCAGATGAGTGTCATCATAATATACTTTCAATTGAATTCCGCCATACAAGGTTCACGTTAATGGTCACACTCATTAATTACCACCCTCGGTCAATCTGTTCATTTAAGGTACTTTTTTTGGATGACAATATTCACATTGATATGCATGCCCCGTAATAGTACAGGTGCAAGTGAGGTGCTTTATGTAACTTTGCACTTAGATCAATACCTAGAAATGGCAAATCTATATTTCTGTTTCCATTTCTGTTCTTTTCCACCTCCGTGTGACCTCAATCTTCAATCTGGTATGGGGTATGTAATCATTTTACTCATCTTTTGGTTTATTTTCTTAATTGTAAACCATTTTGAAATTGTCAACCATCTTTTTAACACTTGTGTAATTATTTTCCTTTTATTTTATGGAAATACACTATACATATTGTTTATTAATCATGTGCAAATACATATGCATGTTAATTTAATTTAACTCAATTGTGTCAGCCTTGAAAAGGACCAAGGTAGAAACATGCTGACTAATTCATGAATAAATCACAACTTCAAGAATATCTAGATTAGAATATTTTGATTCAATTGTGCTTTTGTTACTAAACTGATATTTATCAGGAAGGTAGTGCACAAATCACTAATATGCAACTCCATTCTCATTGTTACTTTTTCAAGGCCTTGGTCTGTGTGGGCTTTGTGGAAGGGTGAACGCAGCCTGCCATAAACAAAACAAAATAGAGTGGTTGCAAGTGCATGGGCACCAATTCAAACCCATTCTCTTTATTTGTTCTAGTCTTTAAAGAAGGTATGAGCTACATAGCACTTTCATGTCTGAGTACACTCAATGGTCTATTCCTAGTTAACTTTGATGCAAACAAAATCAACGCTGACATTCCTTGCATCCTGGAATACAGGCACTATACACCCCCATCTAGATATGTACCCTTACCTCAAAAAAGGAAACCTTTAAAATGACAATTAATACAAACAGAAGCTATGGCAGATCTCCCAACAATACTGCTAAAAAAACAATGACCAACTTCTTCTGCATCAAACAATACAACAACAAAACTGTCTAGTACAAAGTCACCTGCACGTTGATCAGAAAAGAAATCACAAATGTCTCTTCTCCAGAAAGATCTACAGGCCCATCAAATGATTCACAATCAGCCGTAGCCGCAGCTAGGACAATCTTTGTGACTGATAAAGCTGGACTCATGCAATCTGCGGTCAATTCTCCATACCGTTCTGGAGGAATCTTATGTGCCCAAGTTTAATACTCCGAACAACTTGGGGGAGTACAGGATTACACAGGACATCACTCCTATCTTGAGTACTGTCAGTTTGTCATTATTCGCTCTATATGACTAAAATGATCAGTCTGCTGTTCTCTCCCTTACCGATGTTGAGTCTCTTAGTCCTATGAGGGCTGACCTGAAAGTCACTAATGGTAATGCTAAAAGCCAAAACTATCACTGTCTCTGAATTAACAGTATCTCTACTTAATGCTTGCTCTCTGATTAAAAATGTGTTATGACCAGTAGTCAGGGTACTTATAAAGGATACTCTGGTAGCCAGCTGTGATCTTCAGGTTACTTTAATCAGGTTACATCACAACAAGATAGGAGGTACAGTACTAGGGAAGCCCACTGGCTCCCACTACCCAGGCTACATCATTACCAACTGCCCTGGGTGGAATCTCATACAAAGCATGCATTCAGTAAAGGGAATAAAGCAGGAAATAAACCTATCATAGGAATACCATTCGTAACACCTCCCTTCCTTCCACCTAACCAGACACACAACACAAAACACCTCCCTTTCTTCCACTCAACTGACACATACTGCAAGACATGCTCTCAACTCAATTCCAATACAAAGGAATGGTTACTCAAACAGGCGTAACTAACCCACTGGGAGAGGGACCAACACGACTACCATCTCAACCAACACAACAAGACATCACTCCTTCCATTCACCGCTCCCACCAGTGAGCCTCAAACCTGCCATGTCTGAGCAGTGCCTCCCCCTCTGAGGGATCAACCATACAACCAAAAACCCTTCCAGAAAACTGACCACCTTCTATCTACCAATGACACTGATGGATCCTGGAGCTGCCATCCTCAAGCACAAACGGTCCCTATATGGACTGGCACGTGGTCCCACTGCACCAAACTGAGAAATCTAACTAACTTACAGATACAACCAATCTAAGAAGATCTAACAGGAACAACTGGGAAACACAGCCCACAAGCACTTACCACACATACCCAGACCCCAAAGCACTACACACGCACCTGGGCAACAAACATGCCCAGTAGGACTCAAATCAAAAGAAAAACCCTCACGAACCCCAGTTTGGTGGCCACACAAACTGAGCCATGACACCTTGGATCTCAAACCAAATCCAACACACCTACACACAAGATGAACCTCCGGAGACTTGATGGAAAAGGAATTACATTTGTCCCATTATCACAAGAAATAAACCAATTTAATTGGCATTCACTGTGAACAAATTGAAAGCACACAAAATCATTAAACCTCTGTTGACATGGCAGGGCTAACTCTACCCCCCAAATCTACTCCATGCAGATACTTTAACTCTGGACTTGGATACTTATTACAACTCTTGGGAATGAAAACCACTCCCGTCCAGCTAAACCCAATGGTCTCACCAATGAACACTAACAACGGATAAAGAGATGTGAAGGTGTCCCAACCACACCCATACTACCAACAGCATGCGAGCAGGGCCCTGCCCCACACCTGTTATTTCAATGGGCTAACTCTCTCACCCATACTAAAAAACCACATAATAAACATGCACCAACATGCCTCACCCCAAAACCATGGGTTGATACTCTCTCCCATACTCAAGCATCAAAGAAATGCACCAACATGATTTACCCCAGAACGATGGGTTACTACACTTACCCATACTTAACCTATCGTCCACCATACAACAACAATGGGTCACCCTTCACACCCATACTAAAATGACAACTACATGCAACTCACATCTACTCTAAATTAAATGGACTAATACCCATTCTCAAAACCCCAAAACTCTGTGCATGTCTTACATTGAAAACCCTACATGGTGCATCAGCGTACATTTTCCAGAACAGACAAACGACCCACAATGATTTAGTTGTATGGTTTTCATAAAACTCCTAAAAGTCCTTGTTACATACTTCCTGTATGCAACCTAAACATCCTGCAAATTCTCAAAAAATGTTAAACTAGCACATGAAACGCATCCCCTCCAAGTTGAAACATCCACACACTACAATGCAATTCTAATGCTAAAAGTCCATGTTTGCAAAGTCACAAACAAACATCCTGCAAAGCCTATAATGGTAAGTTCTAACCTCCCACTTAACACTATACTGTCTAATCTACTGGAAATCAGCACTTCACATAATCAACCCAATGCAAGGCCACATCTGCCTCTTTGCAACTACTGACATTCCTGACATTCATCAAAAGCCTAAACTGGTCCAAAAATGACATCCCGAGCTGTAGGAATCTCAATCAACATGCATTTTCTCTGAAAAAACACAATATTGTACCTTACAGTTACACATGTTAAATGATCTAAACACAAAATGTCCTCCAACACACCCACGGCAACCTTCAGTTTACAGATACTGCCTGACTCACACCGAAACACTGTTTGCTCATGTCCCATTACGCTACATTCCCACAAACAGACTGGTGGATGACACTTTCCATTACTAACAAGTGTAAAATGAGTGAAAATAATAAAAAAGAAGCTCTCCTGCTCCCAAAAAAGCCATGATAACACATTACCATCCTTAACAGCACCCTCTCCATTGTAGAAACCAACTTACTTTTCAGAAAACTCCATCTGCCAAAAAGTAATCAATTTTACAGAAATTACGTTTCAACCTCACGTGAATCTGTGGTTCTAAACTTCCTTGTTCATATGCTGACCTCAGTGCCACAATGATAACAGACATAATATGGTTGCACGTGCGTTGGCAAGCACCTTAGAATTTGTAAAAGTAACACCTCACGCTATCTCCCGGAGCTCATATAACACCTCTGACAATGGAACAGCATAGCACTTTGCAGATTTCCCAGTACGAGAATTGGCTTGAATTGACCCAGGGGAGGTAGTGTTTGCAGAGACTGTGAAGATGCCAAGGAGTTGTAAAGATGCCGGAGACTCCAGATATTGTTTGGGTGAGAACCTAGTCAGAGTCTGTCTTGTTATGGAGGTGCCAGCATGTTTCCTGATAGACCTAGAGATACTGAGGTCATGAAGAGCTAGTCACCCCAGAGGACTGCAGCATCTGAGCACCTAGTATGGAGACCAGTGTAGAGAGGGCCTTGAAAGGGAAGACCAGAGGGTATTCTGCCTATCAACTATGCCCAAAGATGTTGCCTGAGTGAGGGGTGCTGTGGACATGATCATGAGTCCTTTGGGTCGTACAAAGTGTGCAAGACATCATTACAGTACGGGAGACTCTGAAGGAAGGGTCTTACCATTAGTGCCTACAGAGTGCTTGAGTGCGCAGTTCCCTGTGGCCTGCCAGATCCTGATGTTGCTCTATGGAGTGAGTGGCAGACATGATGACATCTTGTTACCAACATTATAAACACAACACCTTTTAGGGACTTTTCATTACAATTAATTTCATATGGGATTTCATCAGTGGTGTCATCAGTGATATTTGTGATTTCATCTTTGATGTCCTGGCTGTTAGTCTTAGCAGTGCACAGTGGTAAGGCGAGTCATGGTTGCTTAGCTTACCATAACTGGTGAATTTCAGAGGTTTGTTGGTTTTACTTGTAACCATAATGTCCCTTTAACAACTTTTTTTTATTGAATTTCATAGGTTTGTATTAGTGCAAATTAACCATAACGTTTTTTCATTGAAGACTGTGCTATCAACATCTATCAATGCTTTATCTAGGGTAAGACCTTGATATTTGTGAATGGTAACTACGTATGCTAGATTTAGTGAAAATTGTTCTCTGCATACATACATGTCTTTGAAAAAAAGGAAGCGGGCTGTTGAGCATCCTATCCTTTTAACTTCTGATAGTTTGTCAAAGAGAATATTGACAAATTGAATGTTGTCGTCACGTGGGTATGTTTGAAACCCAACAACTGTACCAAGTGCTCCATTAACTAGTCCTTGCTCCATGTCAAAGTTACGATTAAGCATTACTCTACAGGTTAAAGATAATTTTAATATTTTCTCCAAACCAGCTGTGTTGGAGATAGAGTTTTCTAAGGTATTTCATCTTGTTGTGGCTTGTTGACACATGGGTAGTGTCATACGAGGTACGTCCAGTTTATCTGTGGAGCATATTTCAATTATTGGTTGCATTTCTTTTTTCAACATTGTTTCATTGAATTTTGAACAGCTTGCAAGAGTTGGCATCAAGGACATACAATTGACATTTTTGTGTGCTAATTGTTCCATGACATCAGTAGCACATGCGTTATGGCCAAAGAGTGCATGGATGTAATGTAATATTGATTGTGCTTCTTGAGATAGTAAACCAACTCTAATACTTTTTAAAATATTGGCGTATGTAAGGTCTGCAGACTGGCGCATGTTTTCTGTGGTTATAGGTCAAAGATGTGGCTGTGTGGTGCTCCTCTGGCTTGGTATTCTTTTCTCCAAAAGAAGTGTTGAACTTCTCCAAGGGGAGGAACACTCTTATGACAAATAAAGTGTAGCATAGCAATGAAGCGATGATGGAAACATCTTGCTACATTTACAGGATCTAGAGAGCAGAGTTCTCCTGGTGCTTTTATATCTATGTTTGTTTTGTTTTTGTTTCATATGCGTAGGAAATCGTGCAAATCTTCCCATGCATATTCTGCACAACTTAATGTAACAAACCAAGTGGGTGGGCCAAGGTTTCTTATCATACAGCGTACATCTCTGTGATGTCAGAACACATATGGTTTTGTACCACGCATGTTTTCTAAAAGATTTGCAATACTTGACTGTAAAACCTCATCTTTTTCTTGCACTTTTTGTAATAATTTAGAAAATTGGTACCTGATTTTAATGGTTATGCTACTCCATAGCATAGAGTTGCTAGTTCACTTTCAAAGAGAAGATGGAATATTTATTCCACATTTTGTCTGAATCTGGGGTCGTCAGAATACATTAGTAAATAGCGATATTCTGATGCTTTTATCTGTGTTGGTCTATCATCGTACCTTCCTCCTTTTCCAGTCGGAAAGAGTAGAGGAAAGGCCCATGCTTCTATACTTTTTTCCCATATGCTGATTGGAGATCCTTTGGCTTATCGCATTTGGTACATTTCCAGTGCATCATCTATAGTGTCTTTAGAGTGTAAAGGATTAATTGTATAATGGTCTAAAATATTGGATTCT
The DNA here is from genome assembly GCF_040938575.1 of Ambystoma mexicanum. Lineage (NCBI taxonomy): Eukaryota > Metazoa > Chordata > Amphibia > Caudata > Ambystomatidae > Ambystoma > Ambystoma mexicanum. The sequence goes on from NC_090941.1 coordinate 768,764,430, forward strand.
GTAGCAGGATTTAGAAGTTGAAATTGACCAGTTTCTGGTGACTCTTGAATTATTTCAATGGTTTCTCTCAGGTTTTCTTCAATATTAATTTCTTTGTAGTATTCATTGTTGTTTTTTAGATATTGCAGGGCTTGTCTAACGTTATGTAAATCCACGAGTTGTTGCCACATGGTTTTGTCTTTTGTAGGTACGCTATTTACTAAAATAATTAAAGATTGATCTATTGGTCGTTGCACTCATAGAGTGTGTACATTTTCTTTGGAGATCTATTGGTAAACTACTTTACCACAAATGCATTTCACTAATTCAGGGGGAGGTCATTTTGCTGTTTTTGGTTGAAGGCGTATTATTGCTTGAAATGGGTGCACTGTTTGAATTATGATGCTCTCACATACATTTAGTTGTTGCAGGGGTTTTGGTAGTAAGAGCTAATTGGAACCATTTGGAATATTCATTGTCTTCTATTTTGTACGTTATGTCTACAGTGTTTGTGCTACTTTTATAAAAAGTCCTGCGGCAAGACACACACACATGGTTTAGTACTTCAGCGGATGTACTTTTAAACTTTAGTATTTCTTTTTTTTATGTGTTTAATAGAAGGTTGCTATTTGTACAGTAGTTTCTAGTTTGTTGTAAAGCAATTGTATTTTGTAAGTGGCTTTCACTATCAAAATATTTTCTCTGGATATGCTCTATTTCTTCGAGTAGTGTTTTGGCTGTACCATGTAGAAGATTGTTATTTAAAAGCAGGACTTTTAGCATAGTAGAGTTTATGCACCAGATTTTGTATAGTTGAATGATGTGTTTATATCATTTTGATATGATGGAAGGTGCTTTTGCAAATAGGTCCTGAAATGCAGGCTAATGAATGTCCTTGTAGTCCTGTGTATTTGCGCACTGGACAGGCATCCATATTTTGTAGTAGTTTAATTTTGAATTTGTCTTTGATTTTTACATACTGATTGAGGAACTGGCGAAAAGATTTGAAAGATTTTTTTGCAATGTTACACATTGATGTGCATGGCCATTTGTAGACTAGACATTTTGGTTCAGTAGAATGGAGTGGTGATACTGAGTTTTCTGGGGATATTTTTGTGAGTTTCTTGTTCCATAATGGTGTTATTAAGTTTTTTCATACCCTCGTACACTGCTATGTATGGCAATTGGGTTTGTATGCTTTTGTTCATATGCGTCTTCATTAAAATATGGTTCTGTGCTCGTGGTGTGACTCCATTCACCTCCACAGATGTTTAAGGAGCTATTTTTGTTGATATTCCGTTTATTAAGAAGTCTTTTTTTGTAGTTTAGTAGTTGTTTTGTTAATGGTTTCATTCTGTTTAAAACTAAAATAAATAACTTTCTTTTGAGAAGGATTGCACTGTCAATGAGAGCTTCTAGGATTAATTCTCTACGGTAGTTTTAAGGGTTGTCCATGATTTCTCTCCTGTTTTTATTAGGTTCCGAAGGACTCTGTGGTGGAACATTTTTTGTAAAAAATGTTTTTGGTATGATTACTTGCCAATACATCAAGATTTCTAGGTGCAGCGTTAGCAGTAGTGGTAGCTGAAGTCTTGTTAATCACTTTGTGTTTTGTTTTACGTTTTTATAGAGGAGGCACAGTTTCTGTACTGGAAGCTTGTTTGTTTCGCTTAATGACTGTATTAGCTGTTTTGTTTGAACTTTTTGTACACAATCTCCTAGAGATGGATGCTTATTTTGGACACTTTTATTTTGATTTGCTCTACTTCTTCTTTACTTTCTATGGAGTTGATTTTTTTGGTAAGCATTCTTTGGGGTCTGTTGGAGAAAAAAAGAAAGTGTGGGTTGGGCTGTTGTGCAGTGTATGTGTGCTTTGTGCATTAGTGTCTGAGTATGATGGTAAGGATGATTTTGGAGGTGTGTGATTGTGCAATGGGCAGCTACATCAAGTTGGGAAGGCTATTCTTGTATTTGTGTGTTACTGTACTGGGCTTCGGATGACAATATAAAGTTTGAAGCTGGTAAGGGGAAGCACTAATACTACATCTAATGGTAAAGGGTTAATACACTTATTTGTTCTACAATACTAAAATGTTAGTGTGTTTGAGTAGCAGTTAGAATATTATGTTACTATTGTACTTTCTTTTTTGTATGGAAAGAGTAGGTTTCTTCTAAGTTCTCGTTCGTACTTCAGACGCTGTTGCTTTTCAGGAGTGGTCTTCACTGCAATTGTAAATGAAAGAAGTTAGTGAATATGTGTGTTTATAGCACCTTTGTTAATGTAGACATTGTTTTTTTTGTTTTTGAAGTAGTGGTGTTTTCTTATAACTGAGCATAGTATGCACATGCACTTTCCTTTCCCTGTGTGCATCCTGTATATTTTAGTTAGAATCTGTTAGTTGAATGTGTTTTAGAAACGAGTATAATAGTAAACGCATAGAGCACAATTGTTTTTTTCCTGTTATGTTATTGGATGTTAAGAGATAGACAAAATAATCATATGCATTTTTTGCTATTTTTACAGGGTAAATGGCAGAGATTGTACAGAAAAGCATGCAATGTATGCATGTGTGAAGGTGTGGGAAATAAAGCAGAAGGATTTCATATAGAGGCAGTGGTGTTGTTTCAGCTGGGAGCCTCTCTAATGATATTGTGTGTGTGTATGCTTGAATGAAGATGCATGTACTCATCCTGGCTGCGTGTCATTTTATAACACATTGGACAGCCTTTTTCATAATTATACTGTTATTTCTCCCATCTTTTAATATGAAATAACATTTTTTTAGAAAGCTGTGTGTGTAAACAAAAATTTGGATAGCAGACAGGTTTGCAATGGACACGTCATCATAGCAGATGGGAGCAATAACAGTAAATTCATTTTACAGTTTATACAGGGTAAGTGGCAGTTACTCTGTTTGGATGTATTCCTAGAAGAGATGTACATGTACTGTGTAGAAAATATTCATACCTGTAGTCTGTGTTCATGCACGTGGATGTGCATGAATCTGCAAGTAGAAATCTTGGGGAGTTTTATAGTAGTTGTTGCTGTAGGTCCTTTGCAGTCACAGCCCAATTGTACTGAGAGTGATCAATAGTACATCTAAAGTGCTAATCTGTGATGATGGAGATAGATGTAGAGTTCTGGGATGTGATTGGTGGATGATTGTGTGACTGCTTAACAGTAGCCAATGAGGAAATTTTGCAGAGAGTGAGGTGGAAAGGGTAGAAGGGCTGCCCCAGTGTTACATGCTCCACGGATACCGCGGCTGTCCGCTGACAGGGCGTGCCACATCCGGGGTTTCTCAGCAATTCCAGCATGGAAAGGGGACTGTAGGGATCAGCCAATCATATGTTGAGGTTGTGGTTTGTGTTGAAAGAGGCTGTGTGAAGTGAAGATGGCAGAGGTGGAGACAGTCAGGGTGTTGGTGGTTGGGGATGTGTTTGTGCATTGTTTGGAGAAATATGCTAAATGCAGGAATGTGGCAAACAATTATGATGTTAAGGAGTGCAGGTGCAGGTGGTGTGGAGCACTGTGCCTGGTTTCAATGTGCAGGGAATTGTGGAGATATGGGCAGGGTGAACAGTCCACATGTAGTTGTTTTACACTTTGGTGCTTTGCATTTGGGCTATGTCAGTGCCCCTACTTTGTTGGCAGATTGGAACACTTGGTTCAGGCAGTAATAAAAATACTTCCAAATGCCAAGGTTATTTTTTCTGGTTTAGTACCTAGGGCATTATGGGACAATGGATTTGTTTTTGTCCTCAGCAAAATATTGCTAGGTGTGCAATCAACCGAGCCATGTTTGCTTTCATGCTTAGGGCTGGTATGTTCTTTTGTACTAATGAAAACATTGAGTCTGGTAATGTTGTTTATTTTAAAGAAGATGACATTTCTTTATCTTTTATGGGAACTGCTATGCTATTTTGGACCATAAGGGTTGCTTTGGAGAACCTAATTTGAAGATTTTCGGAAGAAAATAAAATAAATAAATAAATAAATAAAAGGTGTTTCTGAAGCATCTGCAAAAAAAACAAAAACAAGGCTCTTTTCACAGCCAACCTCAAAGGGGAAATGGGGCACACTATTTAAATGTTCATTCCCCACGCTCAGATTTTTTTTCGATTTGTCCGCGGACACCGTGGTTGTCCGCAGACAATGCATTTTACATACAGGGATTTTGGGGCGAGAGGCATGCAAATGAGACTGAGCAGAGCAAAGGCTTGGTTAATAAGGTTTACTGGGTGTGTTGTGTAAGGAGAGAGTTTGTCAGTAGATCTTTTCCTGAGAGAAGAGCAGATAGCTATGGCTGTGTGTTTCAGAAAGCAGATTGTTTGGATTTTGGGAGATTCGTGGATACATTGGTTGGAGGGGCATTCAGATCGCTGTGGAGTGGCTGCACATCTTGGATTCTCTCATGTGGAAGTGCACTGGCATGGAGTGTGTGGAATGAAGTGGCTGGATTTGGTACCTCTCTGTGCTACTTTGTGCTACTTTGGTGACACAGCGTCATCCAAACATTATTATTATTATTCATTGTTGAGGGAACAGTTTAGGACATGTGTCTGGAATCTATTTACAATGAAAGAAGGACTTGGGAAGGTCATGGACATGTATCCAAACTCCAGAGTAATTTTTCCCGTATTGCACAGAGACAAATGTGGCTGCATTCTTTTTCATTTGGTCCACAAATGGAGAAAGCAAGGCGCAATGTTAACAAGGCTGTTTGTGCCCTTTTGAGAGATGTTGGTATGTCCTCTTTTCAGAATGAAAACATTATGAGGATAATTCATGGAATAAGTGTGCGCCGGAATTTGTGGGGTACGCTTATTCCGAGGGGTGTGCGGGAAGTTTTACACGCAATTGGCCTGGCGCGAGCAGGGAACGCATATTCCGAGGGGTGCGCAGGGAGTTTTACATGCGATTGGGTTCTCGCGTGAGGGCTGAGTGGTGTTTTTAGCACATTTTCATTGTTGGGGGGGCCGTATGCTGGTCCACGAGCCTTTGTGCCGTGTAGGGGATTTGTGCAGATGTTTTTGGCGCACGGGGCGCAGTTGGGGGTGTTACTGGCGCTGCTGCAGGGTTGCTGCGCCACACTGCACCACAGAAGGATATGGATGTAAGAATCCATGAATACGATCTGTGCGCCAGCCACGTGCGCCACTTCTGCGCATGATGCCATGAATTACCTTTTATGTTTGGTAGCACACACATTTTTCGCAGAGATGGAGTAATTCTTACTTATGCCGGCAATCAGATTTTTTGGCAAAATATACAAAATGCATTGCAACCTTTTTTGGAATTACATCAATCCATATTGCAGTAGGTGTTGACCATTTGAAGTTTTTGAAACACAAAAAAACACAAAAAGACTCTTTTCCGAGCCACCACTTCCTCCCATAGAAAAGTGCAATGGTTCTGATAGGGCAGCACCCCCAAAAAAGAAATGTCAGTGGAGTGTCCACAGACTTCTAAAAAATGCACATGGCCCTGCTCTATTTATTTGTCACTTCTATTTTTAAACTGTGAAAGGCAGCTCTGGAAAAAGCCTTTTTTTGTTATTTTTTTGTTGTTTTAAATTTATTTTGGTTTTTTAAACATGGCACACAAGGAAAGGAGGGGAAAGAGGGCAAAGGAAGGGACACCAACCACAGGGATAAGAAAGGGCAGGTGGAGAGAGGAAGATGTAGGGTGGGCCTTATTGAGGTAGGTCGCAGACCTTCTCATGCTCCTTGACCGCAGTCTCAAAAGCACTCCAAAGGTTCTGCATCGCAATACATGCACAATATTGTTACTCTCGAAAGATAAGGGTCAACAGCATCATGAATGGCCTGCGAGGCAGCTGTAGGGATGTACTGTCCCAAAGGAGTGTCTTTTGTGGTGATAGGAGTGGAAACGGAGGATGCTGCAGAGGAACTCAACCTGCTACGTTTATCGCAAGGAACAACCTTACAAATAGCCCCACCGTGGACCGACTTTAGGTGTCACTTCATTGATGTAGTACCATAGCTATATGGACCAGGCTTGCCACAGCTCAGCACCATGCGGCACTGAGTGCAGATCACCTTGTTTGCATGAGCTTTTGCCTTTCCATCAATGGTGGTAAATAACCGCCACACCCAAGACTCAAGATGAGTGCTAGTAGTAGGGACTTCCACTACCTCATCCTCTTCATCCCTCTCCTCTGCATTCTCACACCTGTTTCCTTCTGCAGGCCCTTGGGGATGTGGTGGTGGTGGAGGGAGTGGGGGTGCTGATGCCGAGGCAGTAGCAGCAGAAGCAATTTGGGATGCCATCTGGAAGGTTAATAACCAGGAACTTTGAACCAGGAACCAAGAACAGCAACCTGCACAATTGTCCTGTTGTAAATCTTGGAAATCCAAAAGCAGAATGAGGATCAGCTCTGGGGTGTGGCCTTTTATAGGGGTGCAGGTGCACACTTCGCGGACATACGCGTTGTCTGGGGACTCATCAAACACCAAGAAAGGGCTCAGGAAGTTCCAAAAAGTGTGTAGATTTGCCGGGACATTGTCTGGGACATGTGCAATGGTGAACTTTTACTGTAAAATACTTTGAATTGCTCAAAAAGCACTTTTTAAATGTTCAGGGGCCCGGACAGTGTCCGCAAATAAGGACACATGCTCAGCGTGGGTGCGATCACATGATGACATCGCGGACACGTTTGCAAATGGGGCGGCTGTCTGCAGGACACCAAATGCATGGGGACAGTTGTGCGCATGCGTGCGGGTGTTCTACGGACAGTGTTCGGGTCCCCAAACTAATTAAAAGTGCGACACACGTGCGGCGGAGAGTTGCGGACAGGCGCGATGTTCGTAGGACCCAACTGTTTGATGTGCATGTGCGCAGGTGTTCTACGAACAGTGTTGAAGTCCCCGAATAAAATAAATGTGCTTCAAAACTTTGCAGACAGGCGGACGGGATATGTGTTCTAATGATATATTCATTCTGGTTGCGGACATTACGAACAGGGAGGGTGTTCTTAGGACACCCCCATTTTGGGTGATTGCGGACAGGAGGACATCTTGTGTGTTCTAAGGACACCTCCATTTTAATTGCTAACAGTACGAACAGGTATATTGTCCTTAGGAAACCCCCATTTGGGTTAATTGCAGAAAAGCAGACATCTTGTGTGTTCTAAGGACAACGCCATTTTAATTACGAACAGTACAGACAGGTATAGGGCCTCATTACACTGATGGCAGTAGGGATTTACCGGTACCGGTAAAATGCCGGTACCGGTAAATCCTTACTGCCTTACTACGAGGTCCCTTTGCGGGTGGGGGGATTTAACGCCTGCTTTTTGCAGGTGTTAAAATCCAACCCGCTAAGGGACCTCGGAGCTAATTACGGCACCGCAAAATTGCGGTGCCGTAATTAGCGCCTTCCCCATTCCCATAGAGCCCTATGGGGCAGAAACGGGAATGGGGAAGGGCAATGGCGGAAGGGGGATTTACCGCCCCTCCAACCTTGGAATGGGGCGGTAAATCCCCTTTCCGCCAAGGCGGTGCCGGTATTTTACCGGCATGAGCCATGGCGCTAATAGCTAATAGCGCCATGGCTCACCGCCTACCGTGTAATGAGGCCCATAGTGTCCTTAGGACACCCCCATTTTTGTTAATTGCAGATATAACTGACACCCGTGCTGTCCGCGGACACCCTAACTGCCTATAAAAAAAAAAAAAGACACAGGCATATACTAAGAACATGCTTAAAATTGTATTATTGTTTAACAGTATAACAGTATAAGAATTATGAAAGAGAGACAGAAGCAGAAACTGAAACAAATACATGGGTATTAGGGGTTTGGACATGATGTATGGGAGGGGAGGGTTTGGGGATAGTTGGCTGGGACATGGAGAGGGGAAGGAGGTACATGCGTGACAGTGATATTAAGGGGGTAATTCATAGAATTTAGCGCACAAGTGGCGCACGCAGCTGGCGCACAGAGTGCACGTGCAAATCTCTGCGCCAGCCGCATGCGCTAAAATCCATTTCCGCGCACAGCGTATTTATGGATTTAGCTACCAAAACCAGCCATGGCGCACAGTGGCAAAGCGACTCAGCAGCAGCGCCAGTAACGCCACCAAGAACACCCCTCGTGCAGGGAAAAGCCATCAAAATCCCCAATCCAGTGCAAAGGGCTGCACTAACCCTGTACCAGCACGGCAAGCGGGGAACGTGTATTACTGGGGTTTGCGGAAAGTTTCACACGCGATAGGCCCTGTGTGAGTGGGGTACGTGTATTACTGTGGTTTACGGAAAGTTTCACACGTGATTGGCCCTGTGCGAGTGGGGTACGTGTATTACTGGGGTTCGCGGGAAGTTTCACACGCGAAAGGGCCTGTGCGAGTGGGGTACGTGTATTACTGGGGTTCGCGGAAAGTTTTACATGCGAAAGGGCCTGTGCAAGTGGGGTACGTGTATTACTGGGGTTCCCGGGAAGTTTCACAGGCGATTGGCCCTGTGCGAGTGGGGTACATGTATTACTGGGGTTCGCGGGAAGTTTCACATGCGATTGGCCCTGTGCGAGTGGGGTACGTGTATTACTGGGGTTCACAGGAAGTTTCACACTCGATTGGCCCTGTGCGAGTGGGGTACATGCATTACTGGGGTTCGCGGGAAGTTTTACACGCGATTGGCCCTGTGCGAGTGGGGTACATGTATTACTGGGGTTCGCGTGAAGTTTCACATGCGATTGGCCATGTGCGAGTGGGGTACGTGTATTACTGTGGTTCACGGGTAGTTTTACACGCGAAAGGGCCTGTGAGAGATGGGTACGTGTATTATTGGGGTTCGCGGGAAGTTTCACACACGATTGGGCCTGTGCGAGTGGGGTACGTGTATTACTGTGGTTCGCGGGAAGTTTTACACGTGATTGGCCCTGTGCGAGTGGGGTATGTGTATTACTGGGGTTCGCAGGAAGTTTTACACGCGAAAGGGCCCTGTGCGAGTGGGGTACGTGTATTACTGGGGTTCGCGGGTAGTTTCACACGCGATTGGCCCTGTCCGAGTGGGGTACCACTCACCTTCTGCCTTCTGTGTAGAACGCGTAGCCAATACCCACGTGCTTTGAAGTAATAGCGTGTGAACCCCAACGGCTGGAAAACACATGCCCACACCCCACGAAAAGCACGTACAGAGCAATGGAAAGCCACGTGGGATCTTCAACCCGTCCCAGGGCAACGCCCATGTGTGATACGTCACAGACGCGTTTACGCGCTAAGGGCCTTAGGTCCAATGAAATCGTGTACATGTGCTGACGCGCTTACGTGCTAAGGGCCTTTCCTCGGATTTCACACTGACGTGCACTTTTTTCATGTGCCAATTAACTCCGTATCAAGCTGGCCACACGTACACACACGGAAGACCACGCTCCTGCCCTGGAGGCCTTTTTTCTGCCCCCCAAAGCCCAGAGCACACTCCCACCTGCCATCTGCTGCTGCCTGACTGCCTGCTGCCCACGCGCCCTGCTATTTGGTGCCTGCACGTCAGCCAGGGTTCCAGTTGCTGTGTCCACCCCTGCTGGAACAGAAGACTCCCGACTGGGATACCATCACTCCACAGCCCAGCCCCAGGACCCAGTTGCCCACCCACGCCTGCCTCAGGGGTCACCATGTCGGGGCAAACACCATCTAAGACCACTGGTGACCCCCAGCCAGAGAGGCAGAGGGCCACCAGCTTCAGTGTGAAGAAAGTTGGTGTCCTGGTGGAGCATGTCCTGGGGCATTATGATGCCCTCTTCGGAACATCACACGCCAACAAGGAAGGACAGGAGAGGATCTGGGACGACGTAGTGGTTGCCATTGACGCGGAGGGGGTGGCAACCCGCGACATCAAGCACATCAAGAAGCGCTGGGAGGACTTCAGGTCCAGGACCCTCCACAAGGCCCGGCGCCTCGCAGAGGGGGGCCGGGTCAGCATGAGTGACATCCAGATGAGGGTCCTGGAACACGTATGCCCAGCGCTCCATGCCCAAATCCTTCAGAGGAAGACCCGTCTGGAGTTGAGCGGTAAGTGGCCAAGCATTGGTGTGCGAGACAGGGCATGTTGCAGTGTGCTGGTAGTCTGATACTTGCCTGTATGTGTGACATGGGCCATGTATGGATGTGTGTGTGCAGGGACATCATGGTCATGCATGCGAGACCAGTAATGTGCGAACCACATGGTTGGTGCATGAGTTCCAATGCTACATGGGGAGCTGTATGGCAAATGCACACATGAAAGCATGCCAGTGTCTGTTCGTGCACATGGTGGGGGTGTGAGGGATGGGTGCTGCTGTCATGTACATGTATGTTGCACATGTGTGTGTGTCTGAGAAGTGTGTCTGTGACTTCGATACGCCATGGATTCATGACACATGTCCGTGATGATGTGTAGATTCACTCATGCAGTGCGGTCACCATTGTATGCACTGTGTCTATCCACTGTGTCTGTGGTGTACAAAGCATGATGCATGACCCTCCGGTGATGTGTGTGCATGGGATCAGTGTGAGCCAGGATGCATGTGAGTTTGAAGGCAACATTTTGATCAATAGAGGCCCTTGTACATGGATGCTGATGTTGATTGCGGGCGCCATGCCTGTTCATGCATGTGTGTTACGTGCATTAACCCATGTGTTATGGAGGGACAGGATGGAAGTGACGTTAGACACTGCCACTCATGTGTTATTGCTTCCTGTCTAGGGGAATATTGTACTGTACCCTGATGCTTGTGTTCTATGTCTCCCTCTATGCAGCGTCAAGTGAAGAAGAGGGCGGAGACGGCGCTGTGGAGCCAAGCGGCGGGGATGCCTCCACTGGGCGGCGACGCAAGGCCCAGCCACCCTCCCAGGACTTACCATCATCCGGGAGCGAGGGGGCTGGTGCCGCGTCTGCCACTACGGCTGTGGCAGTAGGGCCGGGTGAGCCCCCACAGGGGCTTGCAATGGCGGAAGACGGTACGGACACATCCAGGTTGGTGGATCTGCTACTGAGCCGCACATGGGGCCTTGTGGGGGTAGTACCACTGGTGCAAGTGGTGCAGTCCAGGGCCAGGGTCAGGAGGCAGTACAGGTCACCGCGGAGGGGCCTGTGCATGTCCCTGTCCTTGACCCTGTGACTGCACCACCATGCACCAGCAGGGAGGCACTGTCCCAGGCCCGTCCGCAGGTAGGGGAGAGTGCCATGTCATCAGCCTCTCCACTACCTGCGGACGAGGGGTCCCATGAACGTATGGGCTCCATCCTGATTGGTGTCATGTTGCGCACGCGTGACATTCGTGATGAGGTGCGTTCTTCCTGGGCAGAGAACGCACACCATCACAAAGAGCAGCGTCGCGACGTGGCACTGTTGGGAGGGGCCCTGGTTGGTGGGTTCCTACATGTGACGCGCACTCTGGCGGACCTCTCCTCCTCTTCGGAGACTATGCGCCACTTGTTCTCCCTGCCGTCTTCCAGCCCAGATTCCACCAGGGCCCCTGTGGACCTGGCCTGACCAACACAGCCAGCTTGGTGGAGATCCCATCCCTGCAACAGTCGTGAGACGGCGGTCCAGCAGAGGTGGACACCACAACTGGAGACCAGCTGATGGAGGATGTGCAGGCATCATCGAACAGGGCACATGGACAGCAGCAGCAGCAGGAGCAGGCTCTAGGTGGGAGCAATGAGGGCTCAGGGCCATTGACATCAGGGGGGCAGGCATCGGCCAGAGGGCAGGAGGACACTGGAATGGATGTGTCTTCCGTGTGGCTGCGTTTGGCCAACACATAGATGCAGAGCGGCGGCCGGCAGAAGAGGTGCGGCTCACCATGGTCAGGGCGGAGTTCTCCATGCGTCGGGCGTTGAGGCGGGCAGAGTGCCTCGAGGTGACTTGCAGGGAGTTGGAACAGGCCATGAGTGCCTCCCTGCGAGACCTCGAGGCCAGGGCAGAGGCCCACCTCCGGGACATCGACATGGAGTTAGATGATGCCCTGGCCCGGGACACCACAGAGTGAGCTGCAGGACTTGCCCGCCGCCATTGTATATAGTTAGATAGTGTTAGGTTTCCTTTCCTTTTCTTTTTTCGTTTGGTTGCGCATGGACAATGCACCACGTTTTTGTATACAGTTTTTTATTAGGTAGTATTTTTGGTAGGTTTCATTTCATCAGTGGACCCTGGATTGTTCATTTGTACATAGTTCACCATTGGATTATTCTAATTTCTTTTATTTTCACCATGGAGCAATGGATTTCACTTTCTTTTTTTCCCTTGGATTTGCTTTGTTGGACTGTGACTTTGGACACCATTTCTTTTGGATTTCTTTGGATTATGATTTCTTGTTTTTTATTCTTTTACGGGCATGCAGCATTTCTTTAATTATTCCCATTGTTGTGTGTTTTCTTTTAATTACAATCATGTTGTGTTTAATACATTTTTTTTCTTCATACTTTGATGTGTGGTATTATCTCATTGGTTTCATGCATATCATGATATGGGTTTTCACATTCACTTGCACCCATTGTGTGTGTGTGACGGACATGTGTTCAGTAACATACTTGCCTTTGGGGTTGTATCATGTAATTGCCTTTTCTATGTGGGTGGATGCAATACTTGGTTGGGTCTTTGGGCTGGGGAGGCTGGCCATAAGGGCCATGATTGAGGATCGTCATGACATGGGGGCAGGGGGACATGAGTGGGGCCTGCTGGCAGGTGCCCCGCACTGCTGGGTTGTGGGGGTGCAGGGGGACATGAGTGGGGGCCTGCTGGCAGGTGCCCTGCACTGCTGGGGGGTGGGGGTGCGGGGGGCATGAGTGGGGGCCTGCTGGCAGGTGCCCTGCACTGCTGGGCGGTGGGGGAGCAGGGGGACATGTGTGGGACATGAGTGGGGGCCTGCTGGCAGGTGCCCTGCACTGCTGGGGGGTGGGGGTGCAGGGGGACATGAGTGGGACATGAGTGCGGGCCTGCTGGCAGGTGCCCTGCACTGCCGGGGGGTGGAGGTGCAGGGGGACATGAGTGAGGGCCTGCTGGCCGTAGCCTTCGGCCATGCACCCAAGACTCTAGGCCCTGGCCACAACCCAGCCAAGCACCGAAGACTCTAGGCCCTGCCCTCAACCCGGTCATGCACCCAAGACTCTAGGCCCTGGCCACAACCACTGGAGCATAACACACCCATTCAAGCAAACATTTTGACTGTGGTATGTAAGCTGCTTAGGGGATATGTTTTCAAAAGTTTGTGTACTCATTGGCAGTAGTGAAATAGTGTGTATGGGATAGTGACATGATGTGTGGTAGTTGTTTTTTGGATTGTATTTAGAATGTTGATACTTAAGACTCTAGGCATTTTGGGTTGTATTTATTGTTCAGGTGTTTGTTTGCATGGGTGTGTTTTGCAGTGTTTGCTTTGGTGAGGCTGTATATAGAGTTTTGGCTAGGCCATGCAGTGAAGACCGTGGGGTTTTGCTACAATCACTGCATCATAAGATACCCATGCAAGGAAACATTTTGTATTGTGGTCTATGGTTAGGTGTTTGCTTGAATGGGCGTGTTATGCTGTGGTGTTTGTGAGTCCAATCATTATATACCTACTGTTTGATTTGTTGTGGGTGTATGTACTTTTTTCATGACATTTGTAATTGGAGCAGACATTGTTTCTTCAATCTCTGTGATAAAAGAAAATAACACATGTTAGTGTAGGTAGTTTGTAATGAGTTATTGCATTGCACAGTAGACATTCCTCTACTTTGTTGACCCTCATCGATAGTACTTTACAAGTGCTATGGTTCAAACCAGTGTACTGTGCAATTTGCTCAGTTCCTGTGTTTGTTCATGAAATCATTGGGTCTGTGGAAAAAAAAAATCCATGCCGGATTAAAAAATACCTTTCTAGGTTATGGTACAATATCTTTCTGTGGTTGATTTCAATAGGAGGAATTGAATAAGTGTAAGGTTTTTGGTTTGGAAGTGGTGGTAGTATTGTTGCAATCACATACCATTTGGCGTATACTAATTGTTTATTTCTTGTTGCATTTTAGTAGTATTCATTTATTTGTTTGCTTGTTGCAGAATCTTGGGGCAGTTAGATACCTGTTGGCGTATTCTAACTGTTGATAGTTTTGTAGTTGGAGAGGCTATTTTTATACGTAATAAGTGTTGCAGGGTTTCCTTAGAAAAATGTATATTGATGTTTTCAGGTTGTAGTTTATGGATTTAAAGGTTATTGAGAATATTTTATTGATGTTCATATTCAGATTAGTGATTACATTTTGGTTTTAAGAATATTAAGTAAGCGTTACAAGATTTGCTGGTAATCTCTGGTTTAGAGTAATGGAAGTATCATTACCTTCGAACCATCCACTTTTTTTTTGATGTATGCAGTATAGTGACCTGCATTGGTTGTGGCTCCTGCGGGTAGATCATGCCAACTGTTGTGAAGGTTCTCTTGCCAAGAAATACTTGTCCATGTGTGAATACAGTCAGATTGCAGTTGTTTTTGGTACCATCTGCATTGTAACGCAAAAGCATTACTATTACGTATTCACTAGCTGACTGTGTTTGTAAAATGGAACAATTAACGGAATTGCAGGTAGTACATAATCTTCCATTGTTTGCATTGTGTAGAAGTTGGTGAAATGGAATGGATTCACAGTTAGGTATGGAAACATACATAAAGCGTTCATGTGGGACGTGTTCCTGTGCCACATGGCTGCAAAGAGTTTATATATGTTTCCACATGTATGAAATCTGGAAGATTTCATTTATAGTTATGTTTTTGGTTTCCAGTACTTGTAGTAAGTACATTAGACATTCTTGTGGATCTTCCTGTGTGTTTATAGTGAATCTGACCATTCCAGCACAGTAGTCCAATACCTGCCTTATTCCAGAAACACTGTAAGTGTTGTCAGGATTGTTGGTTACATTTCTGTGAAGGACTAACCTTTGAAAACATAATTGGTCCGTCCCGTTTAAGTAAATGTTGTCAACAATTGATGGCAATTGGAGTAGAATATTGATTGCTACATTTGCATAGCAATTTACACCAGTTGTATTTGAAAACTTGAATGGAGCCGACAGTCCTGTGTCCAAGTTATTTGTTTGGAGTGTGTATTGTTTCTTTGAAGAGGTAGTTAGTTTTGTTTGTGCACTAGATCCTTCTTTGGTTGTGGTCATTGATGAGGTATTAGCTACTTTTAATTTCTTTGGAGGTATTGATGAGAGATCCTGCATAATTTGAGTCTGAAGTAGTTTTCTTTTACAAACTTTTGCTTTTTGAGGAACAGGATAGTTTTTGAGATGGGGGCGTAGAGTGCAAACAGTCTATTGTATTCTAGAATGCAAGGAATATCAGCGTTTACTTGACTTGCATCAAAAATGAATTTAATTGTCCATCAAGTGTACGTATCCGTGATAGTGCTACATAGCTCATGCCTTTCTAAAACACTGTGCTACCAATCTCTGTCAATGCTTTATCTAGGGTAAGACCTTGTGATTTATGAATGGTGACAGTGTATGCTAGAGATAGAGAAAATAGTTCCCTCCGTAAATACAGGTCTTTGAAAAGAAGGAATCCGGCTGTTGAACGTTCTATTGTTTTACCTTCTGATAGTTTGTCAAAGTGAATACTGACAAACTGAATTTTGTTGTCATGTGTGTATGTTTGAAAGCCAACAACTATACCAAGTGCTCCTTTAACTAGTCCTTGCTCCACGTCAAGGTTACGTTTAAACATTACTCTACAGTATAAAGATCATTTTAATATTTTTTCCAACCAGCTGTGTTAGAGATATAGTTTTCTAAGGTATATAGTAGTGCTATGGCTTGTTCATACATGGGTAGTGTAATACCGTGCACGTCCAGTTTATCTGTGGAACAAATTTCAACTATTGGTTGCATTTCTTTTTCAACATTGTTTCATTGAATTGAGCACAGCGTGCAAGAGTTGGCATCAAGGACATACAGTTTACATTTTTGTGTGCTAATGGTTCCATGACATCAATAGCACATGAGTCATGGCCATAGAGTGCATGGATGTACCTGGTATGTAATATAGATTGTGCTTCTTGAGATAGTACACCAACTCTAATACTTTTTAAAATGTTGGCCTAAGTGAGGTCTGCCGACTGACACATGTTTTCAGTTAATTCTTTGTATTGGAAATGTTGCCAAAGGTTGACATTTCCTATGCTGGTAAGAGTTTTATGGCATACTTTGTGCCCTAAGGTTTTAAAAATAGGTTCACCTTTAACTGGCGTTAATTGAACAAGATCTCCTCTAAAAACAACAACGTGTTTTCCTCCAAAATCCGAGACATCAATTTGAACCTAGTAGTTGTCACTCTTGACATAGAAGTACTTCATACCAACATTTCACAGGACAAAGCGGTCAACAGTCTACGAATTATGTTGGACAGACGTCCTTTACCACATAGTGTTTCAACTCAATTTTTGTGTCAAGCAGCGGATTTAGTCCTGGCAAATAGCTTCTTTAAATTTAAGAAAACCTTCTTTTTGCAGAGTAAGGGAACTGCAATGGGCTGTACATTTGCCCCTAACTTGGTGATTATTTTTATGGCCTTATTTGAAGAAAACAAAGTGTTAAATGATAGTAACCTATTTGTCGAACAGATCAAGTTATACCGAAGATATAGGAACCCAGTAGCAGGGCACTATACTTACACGTCGTGCACAGCTTGCAAATATTCAAGAAAAATGACCACCTTTGTTGGGGAAGGTAAAACATGGGATTTACGTACCTTCACCACCTGTAAAAGCAAAAATGTGGTATATGTGGTTCAATGTCCTTGCAACATGTTGTATATAGGAAAAACTTCAAGAGAGGTTCATGTTCGCATCAATGAACATCATTCAAAAATTCGAACTCGTAACCTTAATGCTCCAATGGTTCTTCATTTTGTGGAGACAGGCCACAGTGTGGAAGATCTAATATGGTTTTGTGTGGAGAAAATCATCGCTAGTGGACCTGTCCAAACCAGGAACAAGTTGACATTCAAAGAACAATTGTGGATCTTTAATCTCAAAACTTTAGATAAGGGTCTTGACACACTGGAACCTTGGGAGTTCAACTCACATTGATATTAATCCTTGGTCCCTCTTGCCACCCTTGTGCATATGGCTCTAATATCATGCAATAAATGATTTTGTTCTAATTGCGACATCCACATTTGAGCTCTTTAGTGAGATGTCTCATTACAACAAATGCAGGATAATGACTGAGTCCCAGCAAGTCATGTTTAATTTTGCACTGTACCGAATTTGAAAATTGCAATTTCGTATTGTTGTTCTAGCAGCAGCATATTTTAAAGACATAATTCTTCGGGCAATTCCATCATTTATTATGGCATATATAAATTATCACGGGCTCTTTAAGTAACAACATGGTCCTGACCTATGTGACCGGCGTCCACAGCAATCACATGGTCGCCCACGGAGTTTCATCATTTTCTACGCCCCACGCTGACACGTGATCTCTACACTTACGTGCAACCAAGAAAGACTTTGTTCACAGAGTTTCGTCACATGCCATGCCCCCACGCTGGCACGTGATTTCTATACTCACGTGTAATCGAGGAAGGGATTTCTGCTTGTAAAGTGAAATGAGCATTCGCCATTGTCACAAACTGCCAACGCTATGCGCATCCGTGACTGGAATCGGATTTTGTTTTCCGCAACGTGTGTTGCTCACAGCGTTAACAGCTGTAAGTAAACAAACTCGGCATACTCTAAATGTGACATTAATGTTAATTTCCTAGTAATCTATTGTTTCTAACACGAGGGATGAGTGAATTATTATTAACTTGGGCCCATCCATTTAAAATTTGGTGCTGCTACAGCTACTTCTCAACTAATAGGTGTTGTAACTGCTATGTTAACTTTTCATAGTGAGCATTACAAATTTATAACATTTGGGTAATTAGTTACTTATTGTTTTGCCTCGTATAGACAACTTCAAATCTTGATCCCTTTGAGCTGAATGAACACTAATATTGGCGGTATACACTGCAATAACTTTTCAAACATTGGAACATCATCCATTCCTTGCTCGAGGTGAGTGGTTGTATTAACACATCTAAGTGCTTTGACTAATTGCAGTACTCCAATTGTTAACTTTTCAGTTTATGGACATTATATATGGGCCTCATTACACGGACGGCAGTAAGGGTTTACCGGTACCGGTATTTTACCGGTACCGGTAAACCCTTACCGCCTTACTACGAGGTCCCTTTGCGGGTTGGAGAATTTAATGCCTGCTTTTTGCAGGCATTAAAAACCAACCCGCAAAGGGACCAGGGAGCTAATTACGGCACCACAATTTGCGGTGCCGTAATTAGCACCTTCCCCATTCCCATTATGCCCTATGGGGCAAAAATGGGAATGGGGAAGGGCAATGGGGGAAGGGGGAATTACCATCTCACCAACCTTGGAATAGGGCGGTAATTCCCCTTTCCACCAAGGCGGTGCCGGTATTTTAGCGGCATGGACCAAGGTGCTAATAGCACCTTGGTCCACCGGCGTCCGTGTAATGAGGCCCTAAATATGTAATTTCAGATTTAGAATTCCCTTGAATTGATTTCGAACGTCACTTATGGTTTTGGTCACCGAGAGCATATGACCCTGAGAGTCAGGTTAGTGGGGCTTCATTGACCTTCGTGCCTGGTGTTTTGGTTTTTAGCCATGGTGTTGGTGCAGCTCTACTTGAGACACAGTGTTCACTTTGGTTTTAGGGCTTCACAAACCCTTTTGGAACAGTAGAGACATCTTGGGATTCACCCCCACGTGGTGCCCCTAATTTATTGTAATTCTTAATTTTTGGTATAAATGATTGTATGTTGTTAGTTTGAGCTAGCCAGTTTAGGCCAGTGGATTACTGTATATAATTGTGGTATTTTTGTTTTTTCAGCTATTGTATTTTATTAATTGGTTCTCCTGATGAAGACGTTGCTCCAATTGCTTTTAAATGTCGAAACCGGTTGAGAAGAACATCCAGGGATGGGACTAGCCATATTCTATTGAATGTAGCAACCTCATGGAATATAGCACATTGTTGAGAATTATTGTGCTGATACATATTCAATGTGGATGAAATAACAAAGATTATGGGCCTCATTACACGGACGGCGGTGGACCAAGGTGCACCTTGGTGGAAAGGGGAATTACCACCCTATTCCAAGGTTGGTGGGGCGGTAATTCCCCCTTCCCCCATTGCCCTTCCCCATTCCCATTTTTGCCCCATAGGGCATAATGGGAATGGGGAAGGTGCTAATTATGGCACCGCAAATTGCGGTACCGTAATTAGCTCCCTGGTCCCTTTGCGGGTTGGTTTTTAATGCCTGCAAAAAGTAGGCGTTAAATTCTCCAACCCGCAAAGGGACCTCGTAGTAAGGCGGTAAGGGTTAACGGTCACCGGTACCATTAACGGTGACCATTAACCCTTACTGCCGTCCGTGTAATGAGGCCCTATGTGTGGTTAATCAATGAAGTGCCACTACATATATATTGTACTAATAGTTTGGTTACATTTTTATTAAATTGTGGTTGAATGAGTCTGATTGATTTGAGTTGCAAATGATGGTTTGATTGTTGAGGAATGATAGGTTATGTAAGGTTTTTTACAATCTGGTGTATTATGCTCTCCTGCAATATTTAAGTAATGTAATGTGTGCATTCATTGATGATTAATTCATTGTTTAAAATGATGTATCTTAGTAAATAAAAATGTTGATACTTTGAAAAATTAAAAAACAACCTCTGGACAATATTTCAGTATACCGCTGTTCATTGTGTAACATCGTTTTGTACTGCGTAAAGTTTACGTCTGTTATAGTGCTTTCATTTGCTTTGAAAGCATCTTCATAGGCGTCATGGGTATCTTGTAAATCTTCTTCTTTTCTCCATGGTTTGAAAAGTTGTAGTAGGGACATGTTTTTAATGACAATTTCATATGATTAATTAAGCTTTGTTTGGTAAGTTTCACTAGGCTGTCTTCACACTTTTCCACTTTGTATCTACATTTCTTCTCATCTGGTTTAATATTATTTTTGTATGTGAGGTTTTGGGCTATGTGGTATAGACACATGGTTCCAAAGTGGTACTCCTTTTGGGTAGTATGTGTCAGTGAGTTGTTTTTCAAAATGTCTTGGCTGTTGGGATCATTTTTGGCTATTGTTTCTATGTCTTCATATGATCTGAGAACTCTTTTTTTAGATTTGGCAGGAACAAGGCTGAGCCATACTATGTTTTCAGATTTCCCATGCAAGGCAGTGCCGGTTGAACAGTCTGCGGCTTCATAGCAGCCACATTTTCTATGGGAGACTATTTGTATGCCTAAGCTGTACAATATCTGTGATAGTGTTTTGTCAGATGATATGTCATCCCAGAGGTCTTTGAGCTGTTTTTTTCTGCTTTGGTTAAGTAGGCTGTGACATATCAATGGAATTGTCTGTAATATATTGCACATTTATATTTGCATTCCATAGGAGGCCAATTATTGTATTGTAATCGTTGATGTATTTTGATCCTTCTGTTCTTTTTATGCAATATGTGTTCTTAGGTAATTTACCTTTGACACTATGTCTAACTGAAGACATGAAGTTGTTCAGTTGACCTGTTGTTGAAACTGGTCTAGGGAAACCAAAGCCACACTTGGTGTAATATTTCCCTTTGTTTTTATATTTGCGATGACAATACTTTGCACATTTGTGTCTTTGAAATTGTAAAGTTTGTGCATGAAGGTCACTATGTGTAGTTTCTGAAGGGATTTCACAAGTGACATATTTTTGAATGAACTGCAAAACAGTGGCATCACTGTCCTGACCAAATTTAGGAGCATTTTTAATCCACGAAAGCATGTGGATGTGTGGCGCTTCTCTGGCTTGGTATGCTTTTCTCGAAACGAAGTGTTGAACTTCTCCGAGGGGAGACACTGTTTTATTACAAATGAAGTGTAGCATAGCAATGAAGTGATGATGGAAATATCTTGATACATTTACAGGATCTAGAGAACAGAGTTTTCCTGGTGTTTTTATATCTATTTGTTTTGTTTTTGCTTGCTATGCATAGGAAATCGTGTAAATCTTCCCATGCATATTCTGCACAACTTAATGTTACAAACCAAGTGGGTGGGTCTAGGTTTCTTATGATACAGCATACATCTGCATGACATTGGAACCAGTATTCTTTTGTACCAAGCATTTTTGCTAAAAGAATGCTGCTTAACTGTAAACCCTCATATTTTTCTTGCTCTTTTTGTAGTAATTGCGTAGCTAATATATTTTGAAAATTGGTACCTGATTTCAATTTGGGTGCAACTCTGTAGCATAAAGTTGCTAGTTCACTTTCAAAGAGAAGGTGAAATATGTATTCCACGTTTTGTCTGAATCTGGGGTCTTCAGAATACGTTTGTAAAGAGTGGTATGTTGATGCTATTATTTGTGTGGGTCTTTCATCGTACCTTCCTCCTTTTCCAGTAGGAACCATTAGAGGAAAGGCTTGTGTTTCTACACTTTTTTCCCATATGCTGATTGGTGATCCTTTGGCTTGTCGCATTTGGTAAGTTTCCAGTGCATCATCTATGGTGTCTTTAGAGTGCAATGGGTGAATTGTATAATGGTCTAAAATATTGGGTTCTGTAGTAGGAACTAGAAGTGGAAATTGACGAGTCTTGAATTATTTCGGGGGTTTCCATCATGTTTTCTTCGATGTTTATGTCTTTGTAGTATTCAATGTTGTCTTTAAGATATTGCAGGGCTATTCTAACTTTATGTAAGTGCACTAATTGCTGCCAATTTATTTTGTCTTTTGTAGATACACTATTTATTAGGATAATCAAAGATTGATCTATTGGACGTTGCACTCCGAGAATCTGTACATTTTCTTTGAGCTCTAATGGCAAATAAACTACTTTGCCGCAAAGTTATTCAGAGTCAGGAAGTTTTGCTGTTTTTGGTTGAAGGCATATTATTGCTTGACATAGGAGCACAGTTTGAATTATGATGCTCTCATACAAGTTAAGTTGTTGCAGTGCTTTCGGTAGTGGGACTAATTCAAAGTTATTAGTAATAGCACGCAAAGGTATTTGGTTGTTGTCAAGTGTTGCAGTGCAGTAACTGCAAAGTATTAAGGGGTTTTATTTTTGAATGGCAAAGTGGTTTTTTGCTTTTGTTTGTATGCTTCTTCATTGAAATATGGTTCTATGCTGGTGGTGTGACTCCACTCACCTCCAAAGATGTTTGCAAAGCTATCTTTGTTGATATTCCGTTTATTGAGAAGTCTTTTTTGTAGTTTAGTAATTAGTTTTGTCAGTGGTCTCATTCTGTTTAAAACTAAAATAAATAATTTCCTTTTGAGAAGTATTGCACTGTCTATGAGAGCTTCCAGGATTAATTTTCTAAGGTAGGTTTTAAGGGTTGTACTTGATTTCTCTCCTGTTTTCATAAGGTTCTGAAGGACTTTGTGGTGGAACATTTCTTTGTAAAATAATATGTTTGGTATGCTTACTTTGTGGCTACATCGAGATTTATAATTTCGTATTTGTTTTCTCCTATAAGATGGAGAGCTATTTGGAACCACTTGGAATCTTCATTGTCTTCTACTTTGTACATTATGTCTACAGTTTTTGTGCAATTCTTATAAAAAGTCCTGCAACAACACACACACACATGGTTTGGTACTTCAGCAGATGTGCTTTTAAACTTTAGTATTTCTTTTTTGTATGTGTGTAATAGAAGGTGGACATCTGTAAAGTTGTTGCTAGTCTGTTCTAAAGCTATTGGATTTTTAAGTGGCTTTCACTTCCAAAATATTTTCTCTGGATATGCTCTATTTCTTCGAGTAGTTCTTTGTATATACCGTGTAGAATATTATTGAAATCGGCCATTGCTAAAGCAGGACTTTTGGCATAGTACAGTTTATGGACCAGATTTATTACAGTTCAATGGTGTGTTGCTATCATTCTGATAGGGTGGAAGGTGCCTTTGCAAATAGGTTCAGAAATGCAGGCTAATGAATGTCCTTGTAGTCCTGTGTATTTCCAAACTGGACAGGAGTCAATAGTTTGTAATAGTTTTATTTTCATTTTGTCTTTGCCTTTCACGTATTGATTGAGGAACTGGCGTAAAGATGTGAAAGATATTTTGCCTATATTAAACATTGATGTATGTACATGGCCATTTGAAGACTGGACGCATTGGTTCAGTGGAATGGAGAGTTGATACTAAGTTTTCTGGGGATATTTTTGTGAGCAGCGTTTCTTGTTCCATAATGGAGTTATTAAGTTTTTATACCCTCGTCCACTGCTATGTACGGCAATTTGGTTTCTTTGCTTTTGTTTGTATGCCTCTTCATTGAAATATGGTTCTGTGCTGGTGGTGTGACTCCACTCACCTCCACAGATGTTTGCGAAGCTATCTTTGCTGATATTCTGTTTATTGAGAAGTCTTTTTGTAGTTTAATAGTTAGTTTTGTTAGTGATTTCATTTTGTTTAAAACTAAAATAAATAATTTCCTTTTGAGAAGGATTGCACTGTCTATGAGAGCTTCCAGGCTCCATTTACTATGGTCGGTTTTAAGGGTTGTGCTTGATTTTTGGTATGCTTACATGTGGCTACATCAAGATTTATAGATGCAGTGTTAGCACTAGTGCTAGCTACAGTGTTTTAAATGACTTTCTGTTTTTTTTTTATTGGTTTGTTACAAGATTTTAAAAAGTGATGTTACAGAAGAAGGAAAAGCACAAACCGAAGAAGAAAGAAAAAAAGAAAAACATGACAATCAAAACTCATGCATAGCATATAGCACCAGCATATTGCACTTCCTTTTCTTTCTGTTTAGTTTTACATTTTGAATGAGGAGGCAAAGTTTCTTTACTGGCAGCTGCTTTTGTTTCGCTTAGTGACTGTATTAGCTGTTTTGTTTGAACTTTTTGTATACATTCTGCTAGAGGTGGATGCTTATTTTGTACACTTTTATTTTAATTTGCTCTACTTCTGCGTTGCTTGCTACAGAGTTGCTTTTTGGTAGGCATTCTTTGGGGTCTGTTGGAGAAAAAAAGAAAGTGTGGGTTGGGAAGTTTTGCAATGTATGTGTGCATTGTGCATGAGTGTCTGAGTATGATGGTAGGCAATATGTAGAGGTGTGTGATTGTGGAATGGGCTCTTACTTCAGGTTGGGAAGGCTAGTCTTGTATTTGTGTGTTATTATACTGCTGTTCAGATGACAATACAAAGTGTGCACCTGCTGAGGTTCAATCAGTAATACTGAATGTAATGCTGCAGGGTTAATACCATTGTTAGTGCTACAATACTAGAATTCTACAGTTTTTGAGTAACAGTTAGAACATTATGGTAGTATTGCACATACTTTTTTGGATGCAAAGAGTAGGTTTCTTCCGAGTTCTCTTTTGTACTTCAGCCGCTGCTGGTTTTCAGGAGAGTGTTCTTAACTGAAATTGTGAAAAAAATATTTAGTACATATATGTGTTAATAGCAGTATTTGTTTGTTTTTCAAGTAATAGTGCTTTCTGTTAATTGTGCAAAGCATTTACATGCTCCTTTGTTTATGTTTCTTTCTATATATTTTACTTAGAATCTGTCAGTTGAACTTGCCTTAGAAATTATTGCAATAGTAAGCACACATAGCACACGTAGCTTTCTACAACAGTGTTATTTCATGTTAAGAGATGGGAGAAATAACATTATGCGTTTTTGCTGGTTATACAGGGCAAATGGCAGGAACTCTTGTCAAAGCATTTCATTTATGTATTTACAATGCAGGGTATCTGCTATTTACCTTGTATAACTAGTAAAAATAGCATACTGTCATTTCTATCATCTGCTAAGATCACGTGTCACTTTCAATGGTGTGTGTTTTCCAAGTTTTCATTCACCCATATCACAACATAGAACAGGAAAACATATATTGCATGCGTTTGAATATGGTTCTTGCCATTTACAATCATACTGTTATTTCTCCCATATTTTAACATTAAATTATACTTTGTTAGAAAGCTGTGTGTGCAGAGTCTGATTAATATTTTAATCATTTCTAAAGCAAGTTTAATTTATAGATTCTATGTAAAATAGCCAGAATGTACATAAAGGAAACTGTATGTACATCCTATGCACTATAATGTATGAAATGCTATTATGCTTGTCTTGTTGATAAATAGGTGGTAGTGTTTACACAAATGACAGAATGAATGAAAGGAATAACAATTTGCACATTTTAATTAGTAATATGGGTAAATGAAAATTTGGAAAGCACACATCTTTGCAAGTGAAACTTGATCAGAGCAGATGGGAAAAATGACAGTAAGCCTTTTTTGCAGGTTATGCAGGGTAAGTAGCAGGTACTCTGTTTAAATGCATTTATAAAAGAGTTGTGCATGTAGTGTGCACAAAATATTTATACCTGTAGTTTGTGTTCATGCATGTGGATGTACATGAATCTGCAATCAGAAATCTTGGAGAGTTTTACAGTAGTTTTTGCAGTAGACTTTCCAATGACAGGAAACATGTACTCAGAGTGATCAACAGTACATCTAAAGTGCTGAACTGTGATAATAGAGTTAGATGTAGAGTTTTTGGATGTGATTGGTGGATGGTTGTGCGACTGCTTAACAGTTGCCAATGAGGGAATGGTACAGTGAGTGAAGTGGAAAGGGAAGAAGGGCTGCCCCAGTGTTACGCGTTCCGCAGACACCACGGCTGTTCGCGGACAGGTTGTGCCCCATCCAGGGCTTCTGAGCATGAAATGGCAGTGTATTTTGGGTGTTAGCCAATCGGGTGTTAAGGCTCTGCTTTGTATTGAGAAAGGTTGTGTGTAGTGAAGATGGCAGAGGTGGAGAAAGTCAAGGTGTTGGTGGTAGGAGATACATTTGTGAATGGTTTGGAGATGTATGCTAAATCTAGAAAGGAGTGGAGGTTGTGTGGTGCACTGTGCCTGGTTTTAATTTGCAGGGAGTGCTGGACATGTGTGAGGATATGGCTAGGTTCAATAGTCCAGATGTAGTTGTCCTGCACTGTGGTGCTGTGCATTTGGGCTATGCCAGTGCCCCTACTTTGTTGAAGGATCTGCAAAACCTGGTTCAGGCAGTCATGAAAGTCCAAGTCCTTCCAAATGCCAAGGTTATTTTTTCTGCTTTGTTACCTAAGGCAGTATGGGATAATAGTTATGTTGTTTGTCCTCAGCAAAATTGTGCTAGGTGTTTAGTTAACCAAGGCATGTTTGCTTTCATGATTAGAGTTGGGATGATCTTTTGCAATAATGACAACACTGAACATGGCTATGTTGTTTACGTTATAGCAGATGGCATGTTTTTATCTTTCATGGGAAATGCTATGCTGTTTTGGAATATAAGGATTGCTTTGGAGAAGCTAATGTGAAGAAATCTGGAGGAAAATAAGAACAACAAACTAAAAAAGTATAAAATAATAGGTGTTTCTGAAGCATCTTCAACAAAAAAAGGCTCTTTTCAGAGCCACCCTCAAGGGGGAAGTGGGGCAGATTGTCTGGATTTTGGGTGACTTGAGGATAAATTGGTTGGAGGTGCATGCAGATCGATGTGGAGTGGCTGTACATCTTGGATTCCCTCATGTGGATTTGCACTGGCTTGGAGAGCGTGTTTGTTTGTTTGTTTGTTTATTTGTAGTGCGCGCCAGACCCAAAGGTATCAGGGCATGAGAACACGAATACTTTAAGCTTACAGGTTGCAAAATTACATATTTACATAGATGCAGGTTAATACATATACAGCATGTGGTACATATGTATTTACAGGTATGAATTTACAGTAGTAAAGCAGGGTACAATTTGGTTATACAGTCAATTAGCGGTTAATGCTAGGGTTACTGATCATTTCCTTTAAGCCAGTTGATAATATTTGATCTAAAGTGTGGGTAGGATTGGTCAGTCCTTAAGGTCGGCGGGTGGGAGTTCCACAGTTGGCCTGTTTTGACGGGGAAGCTATACCCTCCGGTTGTAGACATTCAGAAGTAGGGTACTAAAAGGCAATTTGTGTAGGCTGTTCTAATGGGGATGGTTGTGACTCTTCTTTTGAACCTCTCTGTCAGGTATTTCGGTGCTAGGTTGTTGAGGCATTTGAATGTTAGGGATTCTGTTTTAAGTTTGATTTTGTCAGCAGTGGAGAGCCAGTTGGATTGTTTCTAATCGTTGATATATGTTTTCTTTTGGAGATTCCTAGTGCTGCTCTAAGGGCATTATTTTGCATTATTTGAATTTTCTGAGTAATGTATTTGTTAGATTAAAATAGAGAGTGTTGCAATAATCCAATTTGGACAGCACAAGTGCTCTTGCTAACGTGGTGCAACTGATTATAGAGAGGTATGGTTTTGCTGATCAAATCAACTTACACGTATAGGCTTTAGATGATGCCATAGCATTCATCTGTTTGGCCATGGTAAGGCTAGAGTCGAGGTAAAAACCTAGTGTTTTTACCTCTTTGGCAACTTTGATAGAGTGGCCGTCTATGACAAAGGCTGTGTACTCCTGGCTAAGTTTCTTAATGTTTAGTGTAGTCCCCAGTATGATGAGTTCCGTTTTATCATCATTCAGGCATAGACCGTGAAGTGCCATCCATAGGTGACACTTAGAAGGTCCAGATCATCAAACAGAGGCTTGGTAAAAATGTTATACATGGTGGGGGAAATGCATGAACTCTGGGGTACACCACATGTAATGGGAGCAGGGTCTGCATCTGCTGAAGTAGAGAAGACCCTCATAGTTCTTTCACTTAGAAATGATTTGTTCCAAGCTATTGCTTGATGCGAGAAGTGTGCTGTGGATTCTAAATGGTAACAGAGCACTTTGTGGTCCACCAGGTCAAATGCTGCTGAGAGATCCAGAAGGAGAAGCAGGGCAGTCTTACCTTGGTCTCTGAGCTTGTCGACCTGGGCCTTTAGATCAATAAGTGTTGTTTCAGTGCCATGCTGTGGTCTGAAACTTGATTGCCGGGTGCCTAAGAATTAGTGTAGCTCCACATTTTTTGAATCTGTACGTATGCCAGGCTCTCTAATATCTTTAGTATGAATGGCACTGTAGTGATGAGCCTTTAATTTGTAGGTATAGCTGAGTCAAGTGATTGCTTCTTAAGGAGGGGGAAGACACAAGATTCCTTGAGATTACTAGGTATAGTACTTAAGGAGAATGAAGCATTGATAAGCTAAGAGATAAATGGTGATAAATCTCTTGCAGCATCTTTTATTATTTGAGCGGGGCAGTTATCACCTCGACAGTTTGACGCTTTAAGTGATAATATTATTTTTTCCACTTCAAGTATGGAGAATTTAGTAAAGTTAAATTGTTGTTCTGGTTTTGCAGTGATGAATGAGTTGTCAGGTTGAGGAGTAGTGCGAGGTACGTTTATTTTTTTCTTGTCAATTCTGACTTGGAGGGTGGCAATTTTGTCACAGAGGGCGTTCTGAATGTTATAAAACCATGTTTTATTTTAGACACAATTGTCAGGTACCGGGATAGGGTTCTCCAATTCCTTTAGTATTGTAAAAAGCTCCTTGGCGCCTGATTTGGCTTGCATTATTCTATTGTCAAAGTTTTCTCTTTTTGCTTGCCGAAATTTTGTTTTTGTATTTTGTAGCGATTTTAATGAGGGTGGCTTTATTTGCCTCTGATGGTGTTAGTCTCTAAGAAGATTCACACTTATGTCTTTCTTTTCGTAGTGATTTTAAATAGGAGGTAAACCAGGCATTTAGGTGTGCTCTGGGTTTACTGTTTCGCATTTTTAATGCAGCAATAGTATCCAGGGCATTGGCCGTGACTGTGTTAAATTCGTTCACTAAGGTGGAGGGATCTAGTGTATTAGTGCAGCGAGTTTAAGGTGGGGAGAATTAATGGTAATAACCTGTCTGTAGTTATGTTTTTTTAAATTCCTTGTTAACATGGGGGAGCTGGAATATTATTTTGTGGTAAGAGGATTTTAGCATCTATGGAGAAGGCTATAATAGCGTGGTCTGTCCATGCTTGAGGACTAACAGAGGTGATGGTTGTGTTGCAGTTATGGTCATCTATCCAATCAAGTGCTCGTCCTTTCTCGTGGATGGGCTGTGTCACTTTTTGGGTAAAACCGAGCTCTGAGAGGACATTAGCTATGTCTGTGGGTTGTACATCTTTGTGATCATTGAAGCACAGGTTCATGTCTCCTAGTAAAAGGGCTTATGATGAGTTTTTTAGATGATCTAAAAGTATATTAGAGATGTCCTCTTCGAAGGAGCCAATGGGACCTGGTGGCCTGTAGATAAGGTGTATAGTAATGGTTTGTGAGTTAGATGTTAGGAGCTTGACAGTTAAAGACTCGCAAGATTTGGTATGCAGGGGTATATCTATTCTTATTGAAAGATTGCTTTTGGTTATGAACGCTAGGCCTCCTCCATGGGAGTTAGTTCTGTCTTCTCTAAAGATAGTGTGGCTGGTAGGCACAGCAAGCATCAGTGCAGGGCCATCCGCTTGGTGTAGCCAAGTTTCCGTGATGACTAGGAAGTCATAATTACCTATTTGTAAAATGTTGGCAATTTCTGTTGCATGGGCTATTAATGATCTGGCATTAATAAGTGCTCCTTTAAGGATAGGGCTTGAGATGGGTGGCATAGGTAAGGCACAGCTAATACGTTTGGCTGGACTACTTCAAGGTTTGTGATGTTTGTCTATTTTGTGGTTGTAGTTGGTGGCAGCTCTTGTTAAGGGGTCATTTTGTTTGTTAGAGTCCTCATGATGAATACTACGATAGGCATTAGCAGTATGGTAGCTAGCAGGCAGTTCATATATTTTTGGCAGTCTCGAGCGTACATTGGAATTCCTACGTGTAAGGTCACTTGGTCTGTTGGAGCTAATGGAGTTAGGAGTGGGTGCCTTTCCTGAGGGCTTTTCAAAATCTGAGGTAGTTACTGACAGTCTGGTGTTACTAGTCAGCATTTTTGTAGACACGTTTTGTAGGGGCGGGCTCGTTAGAGACATTGTTGACCAGAGAACAGTTAGGTGGAGGATGATGATAAACATTATCAAGTGAGGCCGGATAGATATCTCTGGAGGTAGGCTGAATCATTAGGCAGGTCTAACTAAGCAGGTACATTCAATTTATATTTGATTGTCAGTGCCATAAGGCCAGCTATGTTCAGTTGGGCAGTGTTAAGTAAATCAATAGATATATCTAGCTAAACAGGTACATTCAATATTGCATTTGATAGGCAGTGCCGTGAGGCCAATTACAGTTCAATTAGGCAGTCTCTAGATAGCAAAGTATGGTTAGCTTTAGGTTTTCTTGATAATAATGCTACTACAGTGTAATAGTTTAATATGCTGGCACAGTTAGCAACTCACAGGCACTGTTGCCAGTAATCAGCACTAGCATTTATACTTGCAGTACATGTTATCAGGCATTCATAACATAGCTGACACGTTAAAGATTAAAGTTGTTTAAGCGAATGCTAATGGTATTTGACATTAAAGGAAGCAGATACTTTCCCATAACGTTATGCATAGAGTAAGCAAAGCACACAAAGTGTATGCTAGGTGTGGCATATAAATGAGCAATTTGATGCACACGTGGATGATAACTCGGTGGGGAAAAAGAGACTATGTACTTTACTATTGTGCGTTGACCATAGTTTCAACAGTCTATCGTGGCTTGCGTAATAGTCCCCATTAAGGAGTGATCGATAGGTAGGCGTGGTGTGGTCTCACCTAAAAGTCATGATGAGGCGAAGTTAGCTGGATTTGGTACCACTTTGTGCTAATTTGGGGACACAGTGTCATCCAGACATTATTATTATTCATTGTGGAGGGAACAGTTTAGGACATGTCTCTGGAATCTCTTTGCAATTTGCAATGAAAGAAGAAGTTAGGAAAGTCATGGACATGTTTCCAAACTCCTGAGTAATTTTTTCTCGTATTGTGCAGAGGCAAATGTGGCTGCGTTCTTCTTCATTTGGTCCACAAATGGAGAAAGCGAGGCGCAAAGTCACAAGGCTGTTTGTGCCTTTTTGAGAGATGTTGGCATGTCCTCTTTTCACAATGAAAATATTATGCTTCGTAGTAATCACATTTTTCGCAGAGATGGATTACATCTTACTTATGCTGAAAATAAGATTTTTCTGTGCAATATACAAAATGCATTGCAACCCTTTTTGGAATTATAGCAATCCTTTTTCCAGTAGGTGTTGACCACTTGAAGTTTCGAAAACATAAAGAAAAACACCACAAAAACACTCTTTTCAGAACCACCACTTACTCCCGGAGAAGAGTGCAATGGTTTTGATAGCGCTGCACCCCAAAATGTTTTAATGTCCGCGGACTTCTAAAAATTCACAGGGCCCTGCAGCATTTTATTGGCACTTCTATATTTAAACTCTGAAAGGCGGCTCTGAAAATAACCTTTTTTTTGTTTTTTGTTGTCTTGTATTTCTTTTTTTTAACAAGACACAAAAGAAAAGGAAGGGAGTTCAAGGAAGGGGCACCAACCACCCGGATGAGAAAGGGCAGGTGGAGAGAGGAAGATGTAGGGTGGGCCTTAATCAGGTAGTGAGCAGTCCTTCTCATGCTCCCGGACCACAGCCTCAAAAGCACTTCAAAGGGTCTTCCCCCTGCAAAGTACTGCGTTGCAGTACATACACAATACTGTGACCCTCCAAAGTTAAGGGTCTACTGTGTCGCGTATGGCCTGTGAGGCAGCTGGAGGGATGCGCTGCCCCACAGGAGTGCCTCTTGTGGTGTAAGGATCAGAAACGGAGGATGCTGCACGGGAACTCCACCTACTACGTTTATCGCAGGGGACAACCCTACAAATTGCCCCAGCGTGGAACGACCTTAGGTGTCACTTCATGGAGTTAGTACTGTAACTGTACAAACCTGGTTTGCCACGACTGAGCACCATCTGGCAGATTGGCAAACAACCTCCACACCCAAGATTCATGGGGGCTGCTAGTAGTAGGGACTTCCACTACATCATCCTTGTCATCCTCTGTTCCCCTCTCCAGGCCCTTGGAAAGGTGGTGTTGGTGGTGGAGGGGGTGGGTGTGGTACTGAAGCTGACGCAGTAAAAGCTTGAGCAGCTTGGGATGCCATCACAAAGGTTATGGAAATCAGCAGCCAAGAATTAGGAACAGCAGGAACCTGCACCAATTGACAGGAATGACAGGCAATATCAGTATAAGCCAAAGAGGGAGTGCTTTGTCTTGGAAATCCAAAAGCAGAATAAGGGTGACCTCTGGGGTGTGGTCTTTTATAGGGGTGTTGGTGCGTGCTTCACAGACACCCGTGCTGTCCGCGAACACTTCAAACACCAAAAAGGGTTCAAAATGTTCCAAAAAGTATCCAGATCGCTAGGGACATGGTCTGGGACATGTGCAAGAGTGAAGTTTCACAGAAAAATACCTTGGATTGCTCAAAAAAAGCACTTTTTTGGTGTCCAGGGGCCTGGACTGTGTTCGCGAACAAGGACCCACGCTTAGCGTGGGTGCGGTCACATTATGACGTCACGGACACGTTTTCGAATGGGATGGGTGTCCATAGGACACCAAATGCGCATGGTCAGTTGTATGCATGGGTGCAGGTGTTCTACGGACAGTGTTCGGGTCCCTGAACTAATTAAAACTGCGACATATGTGCAGCGGTCAGTTACGGACAGGCACGATGTTCGTAGGACCCGCGGGTGGGATACACATGTGTGCGGGTGTTCTACAGACAGTGTTCAGGTCCCCGAACTAATTAAATGTGCATCACAACTTTACGGAAATGCGGATGGGCAATGTGTTCTACGGACATATTCACTCTGATTGCGGACAATGCGAACAGGGGGGATGTTCTTAGGACACCTTGGTTTGAATAATGACGGACATGCAGACAGATTTTGTGTCCTGCGGACACCTCCATTTTGTTTGTGAACAGTGCAGACAGGAATAGTGTTCTTAGGACACCCCCATTTTGGTTAATTTTGGACATCCCGGACACCCGCCCCGTCCCAGACACCCTAACAGCCTTTTAAATAAAACACAGAGGAATATAGTAACAGCATATATTATATAATTGAGACACATACAGGGGAATTAGGGTTTTCTACATGTTGTATGGTAGGGGAGGAAGGGATTGAAGTCTCATCATAATGTTTTTGGTGATGGGGATTTTTTGGGGATGGCTGACTGGGACATGGAGAAAGGGTACAGGTGCATGTTGGACAGTGATATTTAATGTTTTCCATGATATGGTTTTCTACAAAGTTCTTCAAAATAATGAAATTGGTCATTAATTGATCAATGTGTTGCTCTAAACGCTGTAGATGATTTTCCAAAATGTCGGTTTGAGTATTATTCTTATTTTCTGTATGTTCTGTTAAAGAAAAATAAATGTGTTAGGTATGCACAAAATAATGTTTATTAATTGACTTACTTAGAAAAGAGCAGTGTCTACCATTAGTATCATTGTTTTCACTCATTTTGTCCTGAGGAAAATGTTCTTCTGGCCATTCCAAAGTACTAGACATTTCTGTGTTAAAAATAAGATGCATTCTTTTTAGAGTATTGTACTATAGAAAATTTATAAATATAGGAATTAATGTAGTGTACTTACCAGTTTGTTTCCTCTTACTGCTACGTAGGTTTGCTGTTGATATTTGTTTTGTAGTTTTTGAATAAGGCATCAGTGAGGTAATTCAGTTGAAGGCATATGATTATTTTTTTGGTATGTCCCATTATGTTTATAAACTATGTAATTGGACTGTTGGTGTGTTACATATATGCAGTTTGCACTTTTTATTTGTTTTGAATGTAATGTATTTATATTCTGCTATTTGATTATGTGTAGTGTGTTTATTGCATGATACAACAATGTAAGATACCCCCTGAGTTTTTGGATAGTGCTGATGTTGACCGAGTCCGTCCGCGGACATGCACACGGTCCACGAACATCACAACCACTACCATAGGACAGGGGGTTCAGTATGTTGTATGGTAAATTTATATAAACTAAAGGAATCCTACTAAAAACTTATCAAATTCATGATATCTTTATATATATATTCAGTTAAAAAAACTTTGTTAAGAGGCTGTTATGGTTAAGTTGCACTACTAAAAACCTATGAAATTCAGTGACAAAACTTTGTTTAAGGGACGTTATGGTTAAGTTGCCCTAATAAAAACCTATGAAATTCAGTGAAAAAACTTTGTTAAAGGGACATTATGGTTAAGTTGACTCTTGTCATCAGTGATATTTGTGATGTCATCTTTGATGTCATAGGTGCTATTCTTAGTTATGGTTGCCTACCTTACCATAGCTGCCGAATTTCAGGGGTTTTTCGGTTTTACTTATAACCATAACGTCCCTTTAGCAAGGTTTTTTCACTGAATTTCATGTTTTTTTTAGTAAGGCAACTTAACCGTAATGTCCCTTTGACAACATTTTATATAAATTCATAAGAATCAAATAAATCCACCTGGCAGACCAATTGTTTCCTCAATTGCTTCTCTTCAAGGCCCTAACTCCCAATATATTGAGTTTTATCTTCACTCGTGTCTGAACTTCTACAATAGAGACACAACAAAACTTTCAGTGAAACATAAAGATATTTTCCTTTTAGTCAAGTTGGATGTGGCTTCCCTTTAGACAAGTTTCACCCATAAAATGTGCTTGTCTGCTTGTAAATACCATCTTGATTCCAAATGTAACAGTTATAAACAGCATTCAGAGATGTTGTAAAACAATTTTTTTTGTGGTAAACATTACATTCAGAAAGAAGGGGTGGCAGTGGGGTATTAATTTGCCGCCAACTCTGCTAATGTGATGATTGGGTGGTGGGAGACTACATTTGCACAGGGCGACCACAATGAAGTATATTTGGACCAGGTAATACTCTGGTGTTGCAACATTGACAACCACCTGATCATTCAAAAGGGGAAGTTAAGAATGATTGATGAAATATATAGACTTATTGAACAGTAAATCCTATAATTTACACTTCACATTAAACATCAAAGTGCAGGGACTTGATTTCTTAGACATACCGTTAGTAATTCAGGGTGGAGAACTTGTGACTAGATTGTATGGTGTACTGGCTAGTGCCAATTCAGTGTTTCATGGCAAAAGTGGTCATCTTTCTTCACCTAAATGGACCATTCAGTATGGGCTTTTTCTCAGAGCTTGTAGAAATACCAGTGTAAACTCAGTTTCATGATTAGGTCTGTGTAACAGCCAAACAATGTATTGCACCTGGCTATACAGAACATGTAATTAATGATGCATTTCATTAAGATAAAGTCTACAGTTTGGAGCTAAACAACATGATAACCAGTGTGGCCTAATAGGATGTTTCACCGATTATATTTTCAAGGCTAGAGGCATTCACTCTATTATTTGTCGACTTTGGTCTATCATCAAATTGGATTCTGATAGCACTATGAAAATTGGAGACACATTCAATATCACTTTCGCCAAGGCTACACATCTGAAAGACACACTGGTCCCTTGACTTTTACTCCTAACCATAACCCATCTGGTCCTTAGCCTATTACTCCTAACCCTAACCCTAACCCTAACTTTAAATGTAAAGCAAACCTGATATATGTTATTTCATGGCTAGACTGGCCTACATTGGTGCAGCTGGTCTGGATACATGCTCTTGCTGTGGCATGGCAGTATTTACGGGCATCAAGGCCGAAGCCAACATGATGACTTTTCCTACATGGCCATGCTGACCTATAATAGTGCAGCCAGGACATATTTTCCTACTGTGGAATGGCATTTTCTGCTTCCAATACCAACAAGAGAGTGTTCTTATATTGTAATGCTGGCATATATTGGTGATATCCAGCAGGACAATGTTTGTAAACTGGCCTATCCTGTGGATAAGGGCGTCACGAGAATGCATTGGAAAACGCATCTCTGTACTGTTGATGACTGGCATCTATCGGCTCTTTTCATGTGTTGGACTAAAAAACAGTTACAAACTACCTGGCTTTTTATTGAATGTTTCACTGTAAGTATGCTCTAAAAGGCACCATTTTAATTAATAAGTTTGACCTCCCCACACTAACCTTTTTTGGTTGGTTCAGGCACATTTGCTATGCTTATTTCTCATTCCCTCATATTTGTGGGAATATTTTAAACCCGTACAAATAGAAAATTGACCTGCTTCCACTGAACGCAACGATAGTTTGAAATGCCATTATGATATACAGTATCTTTTTTCCATCTTTTTATTTTCTTTATAGCATGTCCTTTATGTGGATAAACTTCAGATTTGTTATTGATTTAAAGATTCAGGACTGCGCTTTGTTTACGTCTAATAGTATGATCTGCACCAATCTACCACTTCTGTTTTAAGCACTGTTTCAGTCTAAAATACACCGTCTGCATCAATGGTGCAGATTAACATCTTCTATGTTAAATGCTGCGAAACCAGTGGGGCAGTCACAACAAAACAAAATACAAGGCTGAACATGCAATTAGATTTACACTTGGTGCACTCATTTACAATGCACGGTATAGTTCACTGATAATTGTGTGCGTCAGAGGTCTACGGGATACACCCCAAAAAATGTAAATTGGCCTATTTTCTAGAGCAATGTAAAAATTCCATTATAATCATATGGTAATTGTCTGATGGTAATGTGAAACTTTTTACTGGCGTAGGACACATTTCTAGGAGAGGTACATCGAGCATGGACATTTTCTGCTGTAATTTTAATGTGGCATGTCACATTTTTCTAGGTGCAGCAGGAAACTAGCGCAGACATTTGTTGCTGTCATTTTTTTAAATTGGATTATCATTTTTCTGAGAGACCATGCACAACGTTCCTGGTTATTTGATAAGGGCAATTGCCCTGTTCTTGAATCATTGAGACGTGTATTGGACATGGTTTTGGGGGCAACGCGATTTTCCTGGGTCAGTATGAAACTGGCATGCTATTTTTCAGGGACAAAGGAAACTACCATAGTCTTTTGATGGACTTTTGCTGGAAGCAATTATATTTTATGGCAATATATTTAACCTATGACAAAGTGAAGCCCTCACGGCAATTGCTGCAATGTGGAAATCGGTGTAGCACTTTGAGAATCTCGTTACCAGTAAGATGTCTAACAGAACTTGCCGGTAAAGAAAAATAAAGATCTAAACAAAATTACCCTCAGATAGATGTTTGCTCTTGTTCAAGGCAAGGGTCTAGTTTTGGTGAGCCAACCAAACCCTTCACAAAGCCCTATAATCTATAGGGAGCTGATGGCCATATAAAAACTCAGCTCACTGCCTGACTCTCTATGGATTCTGCTTATCAGTTGGTGGCAGGAACAACATGCGCGCTGTAAAGTGAACACGGTGAAAACCAGACAATAAGAATGGCTGCAAGTCAAACTTATTAATGACATCAGCTGGCTGGGGATGCTTGTGGTAAGCCCACAGGCCATGCCCAACTAACATACCCAGTTGGGTGGCTTGTATATGCCCTAGGCAAGGTGAACATTATGCACGGCAGAGGCCACTTTGGATATGTAGGCAATTCCGAGGGCATGCCCAAAAGCCATGTTCCAATCAAAGTGACCCTCTGGCTGAAGACTATGCCTGGGTCTAAGGTCCTCTGGGCAGGGGTGTAGGCTATTGAAGTATCTGGGTTCTTGATGATCAGAGATGACGCTGGAGGCAAGTTATTATAAAAGGAAAGTTGGCTTTATTATGTTACAGGGTATGATAGGAAGAGGGAGGTAAGAGCTATTTAATATGCATCCTCTTTCATGTTATCTCCCATCCTGAATGCCTAACTGCCAGACCTAGAACCTTGGAGCCCCACTGGGTTCCATACTACCTCACTGCATTCCGCTGCCTGCATCAGTGCACTTGATGCAGGACAGCTACGATCGATACCAGATTCTACAGCTATGCCCCATGGACACAATGGATTCTTGCGAGTACTTTGGGCATGGCAGCATCCCATTTCTCATAAAAGTGGGCACAGTGTGCTTGTGCCACTTTTCTGAGCCAGCCATAGGCTGCTGCTCCAAAGGCAAATCCCAGCTCAGTGCCATGCCTAATGGTTGCAGCGGGTGATTGGCGATGACTAGGGAATAGCCAACGGCAATACAGCAAGCAAAGTGACCACGGGGAATGGCAAAAGGCCATGCCCAGAGGGAACAGTAGGTTTGTTAGTGCATAGCATAAAAAACAAAATTCGCAAAATAATACTTTGCTTAAAGGGGCGTCATTAGGGCAGCATAATACAACAAACATCAGAAATGCAGTTACTGTTCCTAAAAGCTCGGCCACTGACCATCACTGTTCAGGACCCGACACCTGCTATTACAAATGACATCACACTACATACCAGATATGAAACACAAAAAGAGCCAAACAAAAATACTAACATTGGAAACTAGTTCTACTCATTCTTAGTTTAGTTTAATTTGAGTGCCAATAGAAAAAATGCCCGTATAGACTGTAATTATTTTCAAAAGCCGATTTTCCAAACCAAAGACCTCAACATAGAACATCATGAGTAGTGCACGCTATTTGGCAAGATATGGTTGGATTAAGGAACAATACTTGGAACATTTGTTCGGTTTTTTTCTTCTTTTTGTGCTGCAATCATAGCCTCCCTTTAAATAATATTTTTCACAGTGTGGACGCTGGAGTTGAATTCATGTGTGTGTAGAGAGGTATAGGCTCATAGTTGATTCTTTATGCAATGGTTAAATTATATGGTGAATCCTAAACATTATGATCATAATGATGATTCAACAACTGAGCTTCTTAGGTGGGAGGTTATCGTGGCACATCATTATTAATATCAGATGTAATAAAATGGGTTATCTGAAATGTCTGTGGGCCATCAGGTGGTGAGCATCATCAGCATGGAAGTTGAAAATGACATCTGGACAGGCCTGAAATCAGTGATTCATGACAGAAAACACTGATAATGTGATTATGGGATTGCTAGAGCCATAACAAATACAGTAAAACGTAGTCAATTTCACGAGAGACCAGAAAAGTGTCTGATCTATATCTATGTTCATACTTTTATTCCGTGTTAGAAGTCAAATAATGTCTAAGACACTTTATCACTGACACATGATTGTTAACCGACCTGAGCTGAATATCTAACATTGAAAATACCAAAGAACTGTTTCATGTGCTACATCTTCCAAAGTCACCAACTAAAATGCGAATACAGTGATCTCTATTCCTTATGGTACATGCATAATAGCAACATATTGATTGTCTATATTTAATCAATCCATTACAGAACGTGTCTACATTTAATCCAATGCCGTACAGCAAAGGTGTGCATTGACGTTTATAACTCAGAACCAGTGCTTATTGGGCATGGGCATAGTAAAGGACCACTGGGCACAAGCATAGCTATGAGGTGTGTGTACAAAAGGGCTTTTGGAGTAGCCACGGGCATTGGGCAATCCCATGTACAATAGTTTGGAAAACATGTCCTGGGCAAAGTCCTTGCTTTGCATGATCACATGCCATTTGCCAGTGAGTCCTGTAGGTATGTCAGGGTGTATAATCTGGTTGCAGCGCAAATCTAAAGCAACCATTTCTTGGCCATCACCATGTAATGCTCATGACACCAAACATGCTGTCACTAATGAAATGCAGGCACTCTCAGTTCTTATAGGACAAGAGGGACAAAAGGAGCTAAAGAAAATGGTAGCACATCAGATTCGCTATGCTCGCCTTAAAGTTCATTTTGAGGCCAGAGCATACAAAGCCCAAATGACGACTGCCACACTATAATATTTGACAACTTGGACAGAAATTATTCCACAGAGGATGGGATGCCCCTGCTCCTTAATACTTTTATATTGGCATTGGTGCTTTGCAGCAGAGAGGCTGAGTGAGGAAAATACCTTTTGACTTGCTGGACAGATTTGTATGACATTTTCCAAACATAAAGGTTGTCAAGGCCCCCCCACCCACCAAATTGGAAATGTTGGGAACATTCATACAGAATTTAAAAGGTTATTAAGAAACAGTTTTCAGTTTACTCCCATTTATTTTCCCATAAAAAAAGTGCAGTTTTTGATCAGCCATTGCGTGAAAACCACTTGGCAGATTTGGACCAAATAAGAAACAACGTGGGCACAATGTGGTGACTTCATTTCCTTCACTTGTTTGGGATAAATGCATCCAATAGTTTTTAAAATGTTTGACAGAGAAGGGGGTACCTCCTTCTCCTTAAAACCTGTATCTCTGTCTTGGTGCTTTCCAGCTGAGAGGCTTTTCAGAAATATTACCCAGATAGGCCACAAAAGAAAGAATTGAAAATGCTATTTGGTGGAAGAAAAAAGATGCCATCAAACTTTGGAATGAATTCCCCATGTCCTTACATAGTCTAATAACATTCTCAACTTCAGAAAGAGATTCAAAACTCTTGCGTTTATGTAATCACTGCTAGGGTAACACTGATTGTTCTGAATGACAGCGCTTAGATGACCTGGCAGTAGGTATTATATAAATACCAATACCAATAGCAATCACATCTGGCTAGAGGTCAGGAGTGGTGAAGAAGGCACCATGTTTGGGGTGGGATGGTGAGCCAGTTACAGGTAGAACTTTTTTGGTTTATCATAGGAAATCAAGCGATTACTGCAGCAACACACGCAAGACACGCTCAGGAAAAAAATATGCATCACTCAAAGAATTGAGTAATGCCAGGTAATGGGAGAGGCGTAGGCAGGGAAAAAGAAATCCAGTGGAGTGAGAGGACTTGGAAAAAAGAAGGGGGACACATGTTGAGTGCCTGTGAGGACATGGGAGACTTTTTAATTCTCAACTATTTTTCCCATTATCACAGGATTCATCGAACCACCACTCTACCGCAGCAAGTTCTGTTATTGGAAATGAGTATGGTGAAATTATTGTGGGAAGAAAGAGTTAGATAAAATAGTATGGTGAAATTATTGTGGGAAGAAAGAGTTAGATAAAATAGGTTTGACATCTGCAGTGTCTACATTTACTGGGCATTGGGCAATGGGTGCTTGGTAACAATGCATGGTTTGACATGGCCAGTGGCCATGACTAGAGGTCCCAAAAGAAAGCTATTGGTGAAACACATACAGAGGCCACAACTGAAGGCTATAGCTAGTGAGACCTCAAAAAACTATGCAACTTGTTTGGCCATGGCCATTGGCCATGGCTGAAAGTTGTGGCTAGTATAAAATATTGGTACAACATATCCAGTGGCCACATCCAAAGGCCATTACTAGTGATACCTCAAGAAACTATGCAACATGATTGGCCAAGGTGATCAGATTTAATGCAACAAAACCCCTAAAATTTAACTTTGATAGGATATAATGTGGCACTTATAATGCGCCTCTACACAAGTGTTTCTAGGTGCAACAAGGAGGTGGTACGAAAGGAAGGACAATATAACGATCTTACTAGGCCTTGTGTCATTCAGATCGCACAAGTTCCACAGCGTATACCCACAATGAAGACATCACACATGGCATCACTGATGACATCAGTGATGGTGTTACTAATGGCATCATACACATCACTGACGAGATCAATAATTACATCACATGCCATTATTGATCATATCATTTAGAATATCTTTGTTCAGCTCTTTTGATACATATTTCGTTTTATTACACTTCACAATAATAACAACATAACATGGAACAACCCACTGATACAGAAGTATCATATGATTACGTGTGGAGCATTAATTTATAGTACTCATCAACTTAAAACATTGAAATTAAAATATGTAACATTATACAAATGGTTTGAATTTCATTTATTAGTAAGCAATTACAATACTTAATTGCAGGGAAAGTACCTGATTCAGGTAAATTGTAATTATATAGAAACTAAGAATTCAAAGTGTTGCTAATATACAAAAACACATCAGTTATTTATAAATTATAGGCATGGCAAGTGTACTACTAATATTTGTAATAATTTCTTTTGAATATAAATGACATTTTCCAAACATAAAGGTTGTCAAGGCCCCCCCACCCACCAAATTGGAAATGTTGGGAACATTCATACAGAATTTAAAAGGTTATTAAGAAACAGTTTTCAGTTTACTCCCATTTATTTTCCCATAAAAAAAGTGCAGTTTTTGATCAGCCATTGCGTGAAAACCACTTGGCAGATTTGGACCAAATAAGAAACAACGTGGGCACAATGTGGTGACTTCATTTCCTTCACTTGTTTGGGATAAATGCATCCAATAGTTTTTAAAATGTTTGACAGAGAAGGGGGTACCTCCTTCTCCTTAAAACCTGTATCTCTGTCTTGGTGCTTTCCAGCTGAGAGGCTTTTCAGAAATATTACCCAGATAGGCCACAAAAGAAAGAATTGAAAATGCTATTTGGTGGAAGAAAAAAGATGCCATCAAACTTTGGAATGAATTCCCCATGTCCTTACATAGTCTAATAACATTCTCAACTTCAGAAAGAGATTCAAAACTCTTGCGTTTATGTAATCACTGCTAGGGTAACACTGATTGTTCTGAATGACAGCGCTTAGATGACCTGGCAGTAGGTATTATATAAATACCAATACCAATAGCAATCACATCTGGCTAGAGGTCAGGAGTGGTGAAGAAGGCACCATGTTTGGGGTGGGATGGTGAGCCAGTTACAGGTAGAACTTTTTTGGTTTATCATAGGAAATCAAGCGATTACTGCAGCAACACACGCAAGACACGCTCAGGAAAAAAATATGCATCACTCAAAGAATTGAGTAATGCCAGGTAATGGGAGAGGCGTAGGCAGGGAAAAAGAAATCCAGTGGAGTGAGAGGACTTGGAAAAAAGAAGGGGGACACATGTTGAGTGCCTGTGAGGACATGGGAGACTTTTTAATTCTCAACTATTTTTCCCATTATCACAGGATTCATCGAACCACCACTCTACCGCAGCAAGTTCTGTTATTGGAAATGAGTATGGTGAAATTATTGTGGGAAGAAAGAGTTAGATAAAATAGTATGGTGAAATTATTGTGGGAAGAAAGAGTTAGATAAAATAGGTTTGACATCTGCAGTGTCTACATTTACTGGGCATTGGGCAATGGGTGCTTGGTAACAATGCATGGTTTGACATGGCCAGTGGCCATGACTAGAGGTCCCAAAAGAAAGCTATTGGTGAAACACATACAGAGGCCACAACTGAAGGCTATAGCTAGTGAGACCTCAAAAAACTATGCAACTTGTTTGGCCATGGCCATTGGCCATGGCTGAAAGTTGTGGCTAGTATAAAATATTGGTACAACATATCCAGTGGCCACATCCAAAGGCCATTACTAGTGATACCTCAAGAAACTATGCAACATGATTGGCCAAGGTGATCAGATTTAATGCAACAAAACCCCTAAAATTTAACTTTGATAGGATATAATGTGGCACTTATAATGCGCCTCTACACAAGTGTTTCTAGGTGCAACAAGGAGGTGGTACGAAAGGAAGGACAATATAACGATCTTACTAGGCCTTGTGTCATTCAGATCGCACAAGTTCCACAGCGTATACCCACAATGAAGACATCACACATGGCATCACTGATGACATCAGTGATGGTGTTACTAATGGCATCATACACATCACTGACGAGATCAATAATTACATCACATGCCATTATTGATCATATCATTTAGAATATCTTTGTTCAGCTCTTTTGATACATATTTCGTTTTATTACACTTCACAATAATAACAACATAACATGGAACAACCCACTGATACAGAAGTATCATATGATTACGTGTGGAGCATTAATTTATAGTACTCATCAACTTAAAACATTGAAATTAAAATATGTAACATTATACAAATGGTTTGAATTTCATTTATTAGTAAGCAATTACAATACTTAATTGCAGGGAAAGTACCTGATTCAGGTAAATTGTAATTATATAGAAACTAAGAATTCAAAGTGTTGCTAATATACAAAAACACATCAGTTATTTATAAATTATAGGCATGGCAAGTGTACTACTAATATTTGTAATAATTTCTTTTGAATATAAATGACATTTTCCAAACATAAAGGTTGTCAAGGCCCCCCCACCCACCAAATTGGAAATGTTGGGAACATTCATACAGAATTTAAAAGGTTATTAAGAAACAGTTTTCAGTTTACTCCCATTTATTTTCCCATAAAAAAAGTGCAGTTTTTGATCAGCCATTGCGTGAAAACCACTTGGCAGATTTGGACCAAATAAGAAACAACGTGGGCACAATGTGGTGACTTCATTTCCTTCACTTGTTTGGGATAAATGCATCCAATAGTTTTTAAAATGTTTGACAGAGAAGGGGGTACCTCCTTCTCCTTAAAACCTGTATCTCTGTCTTGGTGCTTTCCAGCTGAGAGGCTTTTCAGAAATATTACCCAGATAGGCCACAAAAGAAAGAATTGAAAATGCTATTTGGTGGAAGAAAAAAGATGCCATCAAACTTTGGAATGAATTCCCCATGTCCTTACATAGTCTAATAACATTCTCAACTTCAGAAAGAGATTCAAAACTCTTGCGTTTATGTAATCACTGCTAGGGTAACACTGATTGTTCTGAATGACAGCGCTTAGATGACCTGGCAGTAGGTATTATATAAATACCAATACCAATAGCAATCACATCTGGCTAGAGGTCAGGAGTGGTGAAGAAGGCACCATGTTTGGGGTGGGATGGTGAGCCAGTTACAGGTAGAACTTTTTTGGTTTATCATAGGAAATCAAGCGATTACTGCAGCAACACACGCA
Source organism: Ambystoma mexicanum (assembly GCF_040938575.1). Taxonomy (NCBI): domain Eukaryota; kingdom Metazoa; phylum Chordata; class Amphibia; order Caudata; family Ambystomatidae; genus Ambystoma; species Ambystoma mexicanum. Next base: position 768,809,120 of record NC_090941.1, read on the forward strand.
AGACACGCTCAGGAAAAAAATATGCATCACTCAAAGAATTGAGTAATGCCAGGTAATGGGAGAGGCGTAGGCAGGGAAAAAGAAATCCAGTGGAGTGAGAGGACTTGGAAAAAAGAAGGGGGACACATGTTGAGTGCCTGTGAGGACATGGGAGACTTTTTAATTCTCAACTATTTTTCCCATTATCACAGGATTCATCGAACCACCACTCTACCGCAGCAAGTTCTGTTATTGGAAATGAGTATGGTGAAATTATTGTGGGAAGAAAGAGTTAGATAAAATAGTATGGTGAAATTATTGTGGGAAGAAAGAGTTAGATAAAATAGGTTTGACATCTGCAGTGTCTACATTTACTGGGCATTGGGCAATGGGTGCTTGGTAACAATGCATGGTTTGACATGGCCAGTGGCCATGACTAGAGGTCCCAAAAGAAAGCTATTGGTGAAACACATACAGAGGCCACAACTGAAGGCTATAGCTAGTGAGACCTCAAAAAACTATGCAACTTGTTTGGCCATGGCCATTGGCCATGGCTGAAAGTTGTGGCTAGTATAAAATATTGGTACAACATATCCAGTGGCCACATCCAAAGGCCATTACTAGTGATACCTCAAGAAACTATGCAACATGATTGGCCAAGGTGATCAGATTTAATGCAACAAAACCCCTAAAATTTAACTTTGATAGGATATAATGTGGCACTTATAATGCGCCTCTACACAAGTGTTTCTAGGTGCAACAAGGAGGTGGTACGAAAGGAAGGACAATATAACGATCTTACTAGGCCTTGTGTCATTCAGATCGCACAAGTTCCACAGCGTATACCCACAATGAAGACATCACACATGGCATCACTGATGACATCAGTGATGGTGTTAATAATGGCATCATACACATCACTGACGAGATCAATAATTACATCACATGCCATTATTGATCATATCATTTAGAATATCTTTGTTCAGCTCTTTTGATACATATTTCGTTTTATTACACTTCACAATAATAACAACATAACATGGAACAACCCACTGATACAGAAGTATCATATGATTACGTGTGGAGCATTAATTTATAGTACTCATCAACTTAAAACATTGAAATTAAAATATGTAACATTATACAAATGGTTTGAATTTCATTTATTAGTAAGCAATTACAATACTTAATTGCAGGGAAAGTACCTGATTCAGGTAAATTGTAATTATATAGAAACTAAGAATTCAAAGTGTTGCTAATATACAAAAACACATCAGTTATTTATAAATTATAGGCATGGCAAGTGTACTACTAATATTTGTAATAATTTCTTTTGAATATAAATGACTAATGTGTATTCCAATATAACAGAATACCTTCCAAAGTATATAATGCTAATACACTACCCTTCATTGTAATAATCTATGGATGCAACTACAGTTGTGCACTGTAAACTACTTAAGAAACAAGGACAGAATACAATACACTGATAATTAGGAAATATGTACATAAGGTTATGTAACAAAAAATAGGTGTCAGATTGAAAGACCAAATAAATATCGAGGCTTAGTACCACAAAATGAAATACACCACTCACGGGTCAAAAAGATACAAGTATCTTTTATTTATGTACAGTTTTCAAAGCAAACAGATAGCTATCTGGCTCCCAACACCTTGCAGTGTGTACAAGCAGACACAGTGAGGGTTGAGAGTGCAGGACATCTTAACACAGACATTTTTATACAGTTTCTATTCATTGTCCAGCCCCTCTCCGAACAAATAAGTTATATGCTAGGGTTCATGCCCAGTTCTTATGACAAATATTACAATATTGTACAACAGATTTAACAAGTTTGCATGACCATGAAGTTACAATGATGTCCTTGGTTCTCTGATCCACAGTAAGCCTTGTTTTAAGAGTCGCTACAACGCAGTTCAGCAAAAACACACGATCTGAGTTTGTTCTACAATGTCTCATTGTTTATATGAGGATGAAGCTTGTGAGCGCAGACAACATTTGGATTGCAGTTCATTCGAGTCACAAGGTTTCTTTACATTGAACAAACAATCTGCTTTCGGTCAGCCTAAACATTAACAAAACTCAAAGGTCGTCTGGCTCAGATGCAAGTTGGAAACACAGTCCACCATTTTAGAACACAAAGCAGAAGTCGAAATCAAAATGGTGGATGATTCTTAAAATGGCAGCAAAGTTGAACAAAAATCGGTACATTACGAACGTGGTTTTCTGTGGAACGTGAATGGGCTTAGGCCAATATTCATAACAAGGCAGTATTATATGAATACAGTTTAACAATATTTCAAAATGTAATTAATGAAACCACTAAGATCAGTGATGGCATTAGTGACACATCAGTGAGGTCATCAGGGATGCCATCATAGATGTCATCAGTGATGTACTGGGTGCTGTAATTAGTGGCCATGGCTACCAAAGACTCCTATTGGTGCAATATGTACAGTGGCCAAGGCCCAAAGCTATGGCCAATGATAATTGCCGAAGGCCGTGGCTACAGGGCCACCGAGAATGTGATTGGTGCATGGCTAGTGGGCCCCAAGGAAGTGTATAGGTGAAAGATGTACAGTTTCCACAGCCGCAGGCCATGTCCTCTTGTCATGGCTAAAGTGGGTCCCATGGAAAGCTATTGGTGCACCATGGACAGTAGAAAAGGCCTAGGTCTGTAGCCACTGATTATGTCTGGAGACCATGGCTATTGGGCCCCAAATAATGCTATTGGTGCAACATGGACAGTGGCAGAGGCCAAAGGTCATGGCCAATGATAATTGCCAAACGCAATGGCTAGAGGGCCACAAATAATGTGATTAGTGCAACCAGGACAGTGGCCAAGGCTAAAGGCCATGGCCACTGACAGTGGCTGAAATCCATGGCTAGTGAACCCCGAAGAAAACATATTGTTGTAACAGTACAGTGACCAAGACTGACAGCCGTGGCCAATGTTCAAGTTAAAGGCCAAGGATGGCCTCAAAGAAAGCTATTGGTGCACCATGGACAGTGGCCAAGGCAAAAGGCTGTGGCTAGTGGGTCTGAAGAAACCTATTGGTGGAACATGTGGAGTGGCCACAGCTGAAGGCCAGGCTAGTGGTCCCACATAGGCTGTGCTCACTTGTCATGACCAAAGGTCATGACAGGTATGCCCTAAAGAAACCTATTGGTGAAACATGTACAGTGGCCAAGGCCCAAAGGCTGTAGTGATTGGGCCCCAAGGAAACTTACTGGTGCAGAAAGTACAGTGACCAGGGGCCATGGCTGAAGGCCATGGCTAGTGGGCCCCAACAAATAATAGTAAAACAAAACCCCTGAAATTCAGTGGAAATAACTTTAGTTAAGAGAGAGTAAAGGTGATCAGATTTAAAGGGAAAAATACATAGTAATGGTTAAAATTAATTGAAACAAATCTTTGAAATTCAGCAGAGTATTCAGGCAAAGCCACCTTAATTACTCAGTGCCTGTTGTGCATTGCATTATCACAATGATGACATCGGAGATTACATAATGTATGACATCACTGGTGACATCACTAATTACATCATATATGGCATTGCTGATTGCATCACTGAAATCATCACTGATGACATTAGACATGAGATCACTGATTATGTATGTCAACATATTTGTGAGTTTTTCCCTTGGTACATACGTTATTTCAGTATACTTATTAAGAATAAGAGCATGACAGAAGACTAGACGGGTACACATGTACGATATGCATACTTGTGGAATATTCATTTGTAGTATTTATTAAAGGATGACATATAAAATACAAATATATTAGAAATATCTTTAATTTTGTTTAATAGCCAGCAATTAAAATAATCAATTCCATAGAATGTTCCTGATTATGGCAAATGTACTTTACATATTTGTAAGATAATATAATATGTGTATACAGTTGTAAAACGAAAAAATGATAATAGGAATAGATAGAAACAGAAACATGTTGAATCCTGAGTGTTATGAAAAAGCTAAATATACAGATGTACATTTTCTATTGTGCCTATTATACAAATAGTATATAAACATATTGTTTTCTAAATGAGAAGTGTTATAAAACAAATTAAAACAAAGTATATACACTTAGCTATTTTGATATACCATAACAATTCTAAGCATGGTTATTCCAAAATTATATTTTTACTAAATAATTACATATATACAAAAGTAATGAAGCTTTGAAATCGAAGATTTATGGGAGAGGGTTAGCCTGAGATAATAACATCACACAGCTTGACAACACTGGCACAATAAACAAAATGTGTATCCAGAATTTCCTGCCATTTGCCACCTCGAAAAGCAAGTCATTCCTCCTTGACAACACCAAATGGTGAAACAGCCAGCACTCAGTGTATGTAATGCTCCAGGCAATGGACCAATGAATCTCCAAAATCTAACACTGTTTTTAATAAATAATTCAAATAAAACCTGTTTAAATAACACCACATGTGTTAATAATACATATAAAAGTGCAGACCTAATACAATAATAATTGCATGCATAAAAATATACAAAGAGGCATGCTAAAAATAGACTACAATAATTTGCCTCATATACAAAACAACATATGTGCATGCATGCTAAAGGTACATGCACGCATGTTTAAGGTACAATATGCGAAATTCTAGCTAAAGACATTGTGGGCATGTACACTGTACTAATGTTATGTTATGTTATTTTACATTTATATAGAGCCTTATATACCATTCGTATGGTCTGAAGGCGCTGGTAGCTTGAACGCCCTTGGGAACCGAAGTTCAGATCAGTAGACAGAGTAGAGAGAGTCAAAGGTGCCTGTGAGCACCGGGTCTGTGTGCAGCTGGTGTGGTATTCGTGTGATAGCTGCTTCTTAGCAGTAGGTGTGGCGGTTGAGAGATCAGGAGTATGTGTTAGTTCTGGTAGGATTTATCCAGACCGAATGTGGCTCCGTTAGGCCTGAGTAGAACGCTTGGCTGGAGGGGTGTGTAACCAGCAGTGTTTACTTTGAGTGATGGGGAGTCTGCGGCAGAATGTTGGTATGAGAACAGTTATACCGAATGGTGCCATAGTATCTCTGTGTTCTAGTTGAGTGGTGGTGAAAGAGGAGAGTAAGCGTGGTGGTGTGATATGATGGGTTATATGCACTTTCAAATGTTCTCTGCACTCCAAACCATACTATATATGTCACACAATTCTATGCGCTCTAGTCCATTCTATGCACTACAGTCCACTCCATGCACCCTAGTCTGCTCCACACCCTCCATTCTGCTCAATGCCCTCATGCACTCCAGTCCACCCCACGCACTCCAGCCCACGCTGCGCACTCCAGTCTACCCCACGTACCCCAGTCCGCCCCACGCACTCCAGTCCGTCCCACACACTCCTATCCATCCCACACACTCCAGTCCGTCCCATGCACATCTGTCCACTCCACGCACTCCTGTCCACTCCACACATTCCTGTCCACCCCATGCACACCTGTCTGCCCCACGCATTCAAATCCGCCCTATTTACTCCGATCCGTTCCGTGTATTCTAAGTTGTTTTATGCACTCCATCCACATATTTCACCTGTACCATTCCGTGTATTGTACGTTGTTTTATGCCCTTCATCTTCATATTTCACCCATACCATCTTCATACTTCATCCTTTCTCTCCACAAATTTCACACATTTCATCCACATGCGGCACCCGATCCATCCACATACGGCACCCAATGTATCCACATACGGCACCCGATCCATCCACATACGTCACCCGTTCCATCCACATACGTCACCCGTTCCATCCATATATGTGATCAATTCTATTCACATATGTCACTCGTTCTATCCATATATGACACCCGTTCCATCACCTGCTCTACGCATTCACCCATTCTATGCAATCACCCGATTTCCACACTCATCAGCTCCCCGCACTCCTCAGATCTCTACACCCATCCTCTCTCCACACTCATCCGCTCTCCACACTCATCCGATCTCCGCACTCATCCGCTCTCCACGCTCATCCGCTCCCCGTGCTCATCCTCTCCCAGCGCTCATCCTTTCCCAGGACTCATCTGCTCCCCGCACTCATCCGCTCCCTTCACTCATCTGCTCCCCACATTCATCCGCTCCCCACACTTCTCCACTCCCAGCACTCATCCGCTCTATGCATTAGTTCTTTCCATGCATTCAACTGCTATATACACTCATCGGCCCTGAAAAGTCATTCACTCATACTAAGTTATCCGTTCTATGTACTTATCACGCTCATCTGCTCCATACCCTCATCCGCTCTATACACTCATCCGCTCTATGTAGCTCATCCGCTCTAGGCATTTGTCTGTTTTATGCCCTAGCATGCTCTATACATTCACCTGCTCTATGCATTCACCCCTTCTACACAATCACCCGCTCCCTGCACTCACCAGCTCCCCGCAATCACCAGCTCCCCGCACTCATCCGCTCCCTGCACTCATCTGCTCCTCGCACTCATCTGCTCCCCGCACTCATCCGCTCCCCGCACTCATCCACTCCCTGCACTCATTCGCTCCCCCCACTCATCCGCTCCCTGCACTTCTCCGCTTCCTGCACTCATCGGCACTATGCGCTCATTCTTTCCACGCATTCAACTGCTATGTGCACTCATCAGTCCTATAAAGTCGTTCGCTCATATGCAGTTATCCATTCTATATACTCATCACACTCTCTACACTCCTCCGCTCTATACCCTCATCTGCTCCATACCCTCATCCGCTCTATACACTCATCCTCTCTAAACACTCATCCACTCCATTCGTCAGTTCTGCACATTCATCTGCTCCAGCGATCTACACACTCTCCGCACTTCCATACTCATCCGCTATCCACACTCATCTGCTCTACATACTCAACCGCTCTACACACTCATCCGGTTTATGCTCATCCGTTCTGCACTTTCATCTGTTCTACGGACTCCTGCGTTCTACTCCATTCTCTGTATTTACGCACTCATCCGCTCTACACGCTCATCCGCTCTACACACCCCACCACTCTACACACTCATCCGCTCAACATATTCATCCATTCTATACAGATCTACACACTCATCCGATCTACATATTTATCTGTTCAACGCATTCTTCCACTCAGGGCATTCATCCGCTCCACACGCTTCATCCATTCTAACTATTTCATCCACGCCATTCACTTTGTTCATTCATCATGCATTACATCTATTTCATTAGTTTAAATCTCTTTACTGGTTCTGTATGATTTATTCTTATTATCCACTTCACCGCTTTGATCTACTTTACTTGTTTAATTCTGTTTGTCCTTTTAGTTTGTATTAGGGGTTATTAGCTGTCGGTTTCTCGCAACAGGTAGATTGTTGGATTGGTATCATTGAGATGCTGTAAGTCTGTTTGAGTTAGTTTGCGTACGGGTTGGTTTCAGGGGAAGAGACAGGTTTTCAGTAGTTTGCAGAAGGACAGTAAATCCTCAGTTAGGTGGATGTAGGGTGGGAGTGAGTTCCACATCGTGGGGGCCAAGGCTGAGAATGATGACTCGCCTAACCTGACTGAGTTTCTCTTAGGTATGACTAGGAGGCCGGCTGAGCTTGATCTTAGGGTGTGTGGAGGGTGATAGGGTTTTAGCTTGTCTTGAAGATATTGGGGTCCGGATTTATGCAATGCTCGATGGGAGATGCATAAGGTTTTGAAAGTCACCCTTCGGGCCACTAGAAGCCAGTGCAGCATTTTAAGGGCTGGGGAGATGTGGTCTCTTGGGCCGAGTGCAAGTAGCAGTTTGGCTGCGGCATTTTGTGCCCTTTGTAGTTTATTCAGTTGGTAAGCTTGGACTCCGAGGTATAGGGGGTTTGCGTAGTCCAGTCTTAATATAACGATTGACTGGACCGCGGAGAGTCAGTTGGGGAAGGAGAGATATGGAAAGACACGCTTAAGGGTTTTAAGGTAGTAGTGGCAGGACTTTGAGACATTGTTGACTTGGCGCGAGAGTGTTAGGTCAGAGTCAAGGATACATCCAAGATTTTTCACTGAGTTGGAGGGGGTCGGTGAGTTGCCCATGGCAGATGGCCAGGGTAGTGGGTGCGGGAGAAGTTTGGAGTTGCCACATACCATGATTTCCGTTTTGGAGGGGTTTAACAAGAGGTGGCTTTGGGTCATCCAGAGGTCTGTGTCAAGGAGGCAGGAGGCCAGGTCAGGTCGGGGGTTCGGTTTAGAGTTCAGGAGTTTTGGAATTAGTTGAGTGTCGTCAGCGTAGTTGTAACACAGGATGTTGTGTGAACGAATTATTGGTGGGAGGGTGATCAAGTAGAGATTGAACAGGAGGGCAGATAGGCAAGCTCCTTGTGGGACTCCCGTGTCGACTGGTCGGGCTTGGGAGGAATAGGTGGAGAGTATTGTTATTTGGTACCTATCTTTGAGGAATGAAGCTATCCATTTAAGAGTAACTCCATGAATTCCTAGGGAGTGGAGGCGCTCCAGGAGGATTGAGTGCTTGATTGTGTCGAAGGCGGTGGATAGGTCAAGAAGGATTAATGCGGCGCATCCCGTGGAGTCTGCCGTCATTTTAAGGTCATCCCAGATTGAGGTTAGGGTGGTTTCAGTTCCATGACGGGCTCTGAAACCTGATAGTGCGGGGTCTAGGAGATTGTTGGCTTCGACAAAGGCATTTAGTTGGGAGTAGGTGGTTCGGTCAATGAGTTTGGCAAGGAACCTGGCGTTCGAGATGGGGCGGCAGTTTTTGGGCTCGAGAGGGTCGAGGGAATGTTTTTTTTATTAGAGGTTTGACATGAACCATTTTGAATGCGTTGGGAAAGATACTCAAGGAAAGGGAGTCATTTATGATGGATCTTGCGTGTTCTCACGCGCAGGTGGAAGCGAAAATTTCCTTGAGGGTTGTGGCCGGGCAAGGGCCCAGAGGAGAGCCAGATGGTTTGCGGGCAGTTAGAAGTTTGAGAAATTGGTTTGGTGATATTGGACTAAAGGATTCGAACGTTGGTTGCGTAGTGGTTGCAGGCGGTGAGTTGGCCGGTATGGGGGGAGTATTGCCTGGTGGATGTAAGAGAGCCAGTTTGGTGGCTAGAGCATTTGTTCTTTTGGGAGCTGTGGTGTAAAAGTGGAGAGAGAGTGAGTCACACAGTGATTTAGAGGGGGTCGGGATGCTTGTGGTGCATGCCAGTTTGGTGAATTCGGAGATGATTTTGTGAAGTTCTTTGCTGGGGTTTTTGCAGTTTAGGATTCGAGAGTTGTAGTGGGCTTTTTTTGCTTTCCGGATTTCGGCCTTGTACTGGTGAAGGTGTCGGGCTAAGGTGGCCCTGCTCGCCTCGGTTTTGTCTTTCTGCCATTTGCGTTCTAGGCATTTATATAGCTGTTTAGTGGTCTTCAATTCAGGAGTGAACCACCTTGGGAATAGGCCACGGCGGGTTGATGGTTTGCAAGAGGGTGTGAGCCGCATTAGTGAGGCATTGAGCCATGAGTCAAAGGCGTCGGGGGTTAGTTGCTTATTGAGTTGGCAGGTAGGCAGTGGAGACTGGAAGAGTGCGTCGGCTAGGTCCGGAATGATAATTAGTTTTTTCTAGCATTTGCGTAGATTCGGAGGTTCAGATTTGAGTACAGGAAGGGGGTCGGGTGAGCGAATGGCAAAAGAAACAATGAAGTGATTGGACCAGATGATAGGGGTGGGGGGGGTTTAAATGAATCCGGTTGTGGGAGCTAAAGATGGCATCAAGAGTGTGTCCTTTATAGTGAGTCGGGCCGTTTATGTGGGGTTGAAGGTTAATTGCGTCTAGACCGTCAACCAGAGAGTGTGTCAGAGGGTTGGTGGGGATGTCGAGCCATATGTTGAAATCTCCAAGAAGGGTGAGGTTGGGATGGTTTAGTTGAAGGGTGGCAATAGAGTCGCAGAGGTTGTTTGAGAATTGCCTGTCATAGCCAGGGGGTCTGTAGATTATTAGGAAGCTGTGTGAGAACAATGGGGAGAGGAATAGTTTAATGAGGAGTGATTCGCAGGAAGGAAAGGAAGGTTGTTTGTCGATGATTGAGGCGTGGAAGTGAGACTTGAAGACGAATGCTACTCCCCCACCTCTAGAGGGACGGTTCAGTGGGATGAGGGAGTAGTCAGGGGGTAAGGCTTCATTGGAGATTGGGGCAGGTTGTCAGAGAACCAAGTTTCGGTGATGAAAACCAGGTCTGGTTTGTCAGAGGCGAGGAGGTCAAAGATGCAATGTCTGTTTTTGCTACGGATCAGGCGTTAAATAGGATGCAGTTCACTTCGGCAGGCGAGGTTGGAATCAGAGCTGGAGCGGAAAGGGGCGGGGGCGCAGAGAGTGGAAACTGGAGAGGAAGAGGGGTAGGGTGGTTGATGATCGATGGGAATAGTGGGCGAGCAGAAAAGTTGGCGGGTTTCGGGTGGCAGTGGGTGGCTGCGTGTGTTAGGATGATTGGGTTTGGCCCGGGGGATTTGAAGGTGGCGTGTGGGCGGTTAGGAGTTTCAGTTGCAGTTGATGAGAAATCAAGGGAGAGGGGTTTCAGGAAGGGTGAGGCGAGGGGGGAAGGAGGTGATTGGGGAAAGAGGTGGTGGGTCGAGAGGGGAGGCGAAGAGTGCTGAGAGATTGAGGGGGACCAGGTACGTTTCCTCTTTAGTGTCTTTGTTGCGATTGGAGTGTGAGAGAGGATAGGGGGGTCAGAGGGTGAGAGGGATGAGGCTCCGGTTCTTGCTAGTGCTAGGCATGCAGGTTTTAGGGTGTGGAAAGGGTGTGGTTGGGGGGGTGGCAGGGGTTTGTGGGAAAGGCGGGGGTGGATGATTGGCGGGTGGGGTGTGCCCGGTATGATAGTGAGGGGATCGGGCATGATCAACGGAGGCTGGACAGGGGTGGGGTTTGGGAGAGCAGTGGTCTTAGGGTGGTTGGCTCGCCATCGTGCCCCTCTGGCTTGGTGTTTTGAAAGGGGAAGGGTAGTGAATGTAAAGGAGGGCGGGATGATTTGAGAAGGGGGGGACAGGAGGGAAGGCAGACCGGGTAGTGCAGGCGGTCCGCGGTGGTCGTTTCCAGCTAACCCTGGTGGAGTGGGCGAACTCATGATTAGTACTAGCTATTAGGTGTAGTTTCAAGAGCAATTTACAGTTTATTGGACTTTATAAATTCGGCTATATCACTGGGTAAGATTAGTCTTGGTTTCAGAGTTCTACTAAGACGGGTGATATTATTCACTTATTCTAGGTTTTAGTGTACTAGTTGTACTAGGTTGCAGATATTAGGCCATTTTGAGGTGTAGCTAGACCTTAGGATATGCTGATTAGGCGGCCTATTTAGTTGCAGCTACAGCACAGTTACGCTGTTGGGTAGGCTTTCTTCTGGTAAGCTGGACTACAGGTAAGCTATTAGGGAGAGTTGAAAGTAGCAATACCCCAGATATGGGTTTAGTTGGACGTTTAGGTGCAGTTTAGGAGGTCTTTCTAATTGTAGTTCTAAATTCAGTGGGGGCACGCTATTAGGCACACTTCTAGATTCAATCAAGGGGCGCTATTTGGCTCATTTCTAAATTTAGAATTTTCTCATTTCAGGTAGGATATTAGGAATGCTTCAATATTCAGCTAATAACTCAATGCTACTGGGCACACTATTGCACAGAGAGGGATATTATGAGCACAGAGAGGATATTAGGCATACTTCCAAGTTCAGTGCACACAAAGAGAGTATTAGGCACCCTTCCAAGCTCAATTTACACAGAGAAGGTATTAGGGATACTTCATAATTCAACTAGGGCACGTTATTAGGCACGCTTCTAAATTTGGTGCGATTTAGTTTTGCATAGAGAGGATATTTAGGGACACTTCTAACTTCAACTTTGGGCTGAGGGGATATTTAGGCACATTTTTAAATTTGTTTTGCACAGAGGCGCTTTTAGGCACACTTCTAGATTCAACTTTACACAGAGATGATATTAGACTATTAGGTGCACTTATAAATTCAACTGTACACAGAGATTATATTAGACTATTAGGTACACTTCTAAATTCAACTTTACACAGAGATCAATTAGGCCTACTTCTAAATTCAATTTTGTATAGAGGGGATATTAGACTATTAGGTACATGTCTAAATTCTACATTACACCGATATGCTATTAGGTATACTTCTAAGTTATACTTTGCACAGAAGGGATATTTAGGCACACTTCTAACTTCAAGTTTTGTACAGTGAGCTTTCACAGGGAGGCTTATTGGGCACACTTCTAGATTCAACTTTTCACATAGAAGCTATTGGGCACACCTCTAAATTCAACTTTCACAGAGAGGCTATTGGGCACACTTCTAAATTCAACATTAGCGGAGAGGCTTATTGGGGACGCTTCTATATTCAACTTTTAGAGAGGCTTATTGGGCACACTTCTAGATTCAACTTTTCACAGAGAGGTTATTGGGCACACTTTTTAGTTCAACTTTCACAAAGAAGCTATTGGGCACACCTCTAAATTCAACTTGCACAGAGAGGCTATTGGGCACACTTCTAAGTCCAACTTTCACATAGGAGTTAATGGGCACACTTCTAAATTCAGTTTTCACATAGAGTCTATTGGGCACACTTTTAGTTCAACTTTCACATAGAAGCTATTGGGCTCACCTCTAAATTCAACTTTCACAGAGAGGCTATCGGGCACACTTCTAAATTCAACATTCGCAGAGAGGCTTATTGGGCACACTTCTAAATTCAACTCTGCACAGATGGGATATTTTAGGTACACTTCTAAATTACAACTTTGCACAGGGTGATATTTAGGCACACATTTAAATTCAACTTTACACAGAGATGATATTAGGAGCAATTCTAAATTCAACCAGGGCGTGTTATTGGGGACACTTCTGAATGCGACTTTGCCAGATGGTAGTAGGCACAATTCTAGCTTGAACTTTGCACAGAGGGGATATTTAGGCACACTTCTAGATTCAGCAAAGGCACACTATTGCGTACATTTCTAGATTCTGTGGTGAATTCCTTTTTCTATGCACAACTATAACACGGATATGCTGTTCGGTACACTATCTCAGAGCAATAATATCACAGCAATATTGTTAGGCAGGTTTTCTAAATGCAATGCTACCACAGTATGTTGATAATTAAAGTAGTTTAGTGTCTAGGGTTGGGTGGTCGGGTAGCAAGGCGTGAAGTAATTGCTTCTGTCCCCACCCTTGCCACACTTACTTGTTGTCGGGTTCTTGCTTCTCCTGCGGATACCTGCAGATACGATTTGGAGCCGTCTCAGTAGGCACCGTCCTTTGCCTCAGGTCCTTAGTCGATGGGCTTCCAGGCAGAGGTCTGCCCTGGGGGAGCTGGTAATGGAGGGGAATCTTTGTCCCAGCCAATCGGGTTGGTAGTGGGCGGGGTGGAGGGAGGAAAAGCCACAGAAACCGGTGCAAGAAAGTGGGGCTTGGTGCGTTACATGGGTCGATAGACCCAGGAAGACACTGTGGGAGGACCAATCAGGACACGGAGGGCGGGGCGGGAGGTGAGAAGCTGGGGAACCAGGAAGAAGGAGTGGGGAGGGAGCAAGGAGGCTACAGGGGATTTGGGGCCTGGGGAAACAAGAATTCTAATTCAGGGCCTATACTCATGATCATGTGACTTGAATAATTCAGCAACATGACAAATACGCATACATGCATAATGCTCAATACACAATTGTGGATGTAGACAAATATTTACGTATTAAACTTTTACAACTCAACATTGGCAAATTCACATAATACACACAAAACACTTTTGCTTACAAATTTACCTTCCTTTGGATTCCATTTTTTTTAAAACTGCAATGTGAAATTGTTCAATGAAAACACTTCTTCTTTCATAAACAGCATTTGCTAATAATTATCAACAGTGCATGCGTAATGCATATCAACCAATAAACATACAGAAACATACAGAAACACTCAATTTTACTTATGTTACAACAAACACATGTGCTGTGTATGCTAGACAATGCTCAAATGGCCAATTCATTCAACCATGCCTATAAATAATAAAAATGTAAATCACTTCAATTGAAGACAGTGACCAGTGCAAATGCAGAGTAAGAACGCTTTACAAATGTACAAACCTTTTTAAATAATAGTGTTAAATTTGCCATTTTTAAATGTCAACAAGCACTCCTTAGTACTTTGTTTTTAATACAATTGACTTTTACTACTGAATGCAACTATTGTTTAAATGTGAACATTGTGCATTATTAAACCGACTGTTTTAGTTACTCATTTCATAATGCAATATGACAATAAGGCAACAGTATATAATTAACATCACCAGAAAATGTTAATACAATGTAAGCAGTAGCAACTAGTGTCCTCACTACAAACATAGCCACTTGCGTACTAATGTAGGCACTAGTTTAGTATTAATTGCACTATATTCAAAATGTCAATATGTATGTAAGCACTAGCGTACTGTAAATATTACTATATAGAACATACAGGTGTGTACAGTAAACCTTTGGACAAGTCAATAGACTTCCTATGCTGCAAAGCTTCAAAAGAATTGTTATCTTTCGACTGCTAAATCAAAAATAATACACAATTAGCTACTAGCTTATCATTAATAGCACTATACTGAATATGTAAATACCACTCTAGGCAGCAGAATACTATTCATACCAATATATTCAAAATGTTAATATGAATGCAAGCTGTAGCATTAAATGTCTGTAGAATTAAAACACACAGGTATACTTGTTAGTATTCCTTAATTAAGCTCTCCCTATCAGGTAATCGTTCAATACCCAGGCGAAAAGCTGCTCCCACGATAATCTTAGTGACCTATCTCTTAGAGCCGGCAGGTGCTCATGGAGATGGGGAAATGATTGTTCTATGGCCAGAACAAATGCGGTGTAGTATACGTGTACCCTTCTCTTTTTCAGATACTTTGGTCTCCTTATATGATATACAAATTGGTGTGACACGGCTTCGGGGGTGTGATCATCTGTGGGCAGCATTTACTCCTGGGCAGAGCAGGAGATTAGTTACTTTAATATCTAAACAATACAATAATATGCGGTACCTGCATGTGCGAGACAAAAAAGAAAACAACATACAAGTGTTTTATATGTGTGTGCGTAACATTCAAGTTATACACCGTCTCTTATTCGGTGGTGGCCTGGGCAGAGTTTGGCTGGGCAGAGGTTTGTTTGCTCTGTGATCTCGTGACCATGGGGTGAGCTATGGGAGAATGTCCAAAGTCTATGGCGGTGTTTGTGGGCAGGGGTCAGGGGCAGTGTCACAATTGTCCTTTGTATGTAGTATTTGCGTTTTTATCTGTCGCTGATGTTGCTGGTTTTGCTGGTTTTGCGGTGGCCCTGTCGTCAACGCGAGGGTGGGTCTGATGGTTGTAGGGCTTTATGTCATGAAGTTGATTCCAAGCTTTTTTATCATGTAGCTTAACGGCTCTAGGAGCCACTGCTTCTACCAAGTGGGGACCGGTGAAACATGGGCCGTTCCACTTTCTATTGAAATTTCAGAGGAGTAGGTGATCTCCTTCAGCGACAGTGCACAGTCTGTTCTCTTCTTGTGCGCTCGAGCTGTTGAGAGATAAAGGCGACACTAGTAATCAACGAAGAGACATATTGATACATTTCATCACCAAAAACATTTGCAGTATTTTCGTAGTCAGTGAAGGCTCTTGATGTTTGCGTTAATGGAAGGCGCATCTGACGTCCAGTCACCACCTCGTGGGGAGTGAGGTGGTGATCAGATCCTGGCCTGTTCATCAGCTCAAATAGAGCCAGGGGAAGGCAGTACAACCAACTCTTCTTAGTTGTCTGTTGGATTTTGGCTATCTCCTCCTTTAACAGGCCATTCAGGCGTTCACAGACGCCATTAGCCTGTGGATGATATGCACATGCAAACTTGTGTTTGATGCCCAGCAGAGCTATGATGTGCTCAAACATTTCGTTTGCAAAGTGTGGGCCATTGTCCGACTGCAGCACTTCGCAAACACCCCACCTGGGGAAGACCTCTCTCACTAAAAATGTAGCTGCCCTAAATGCATCCGCGTGTGAGCAAGGTCCAGCCTCAATCCATCTGGAAAATGGACACACCACCACAATCATGTACCTATGTCCTTGACATACATTGATCATATCAACGTAGTCAATATGAAGGTGTAGGAAGGGTCCTTCTGGCTGAGGTATAGTACCCTTTATCACTTGCAGCGTGTGACCGGCTGTAAACTGTTGGCATGTTAGGCATTTGCTGATGAAATTTGCAACATGAGAATTTAACTCGGGACAGAACCACGCTTCCTTAATTTGTGCTGTAATCACTTCCTTTCCTGTATGTGCCAGATTGTGACGCTGAGCCAGGGCTGTGTTCAATAGCACCAGTGGCATAACCACCTTTCCAGTATTGTTTTGACACCACAGTGTGTCTGTGGGGGACATTGTACACCTTCTTCTTAACCATAGCTCCTTTTCTGCCATTGGTGCAGCTGCCTGCAACTCCATTATCTGGGTTGTGGGGAGATGGGTGTACCCATCCTTCATCAACATCTGTCTTGCCATCGACCTCCCTCTTCCTCTCTCCGATTCTGGGGGAGTCCACATTTCGCCAAAATATGCAGCATGTTTGGCATGTGCGTCTGCTGTTTCATTACCTTTCGAGATAGGATCATCTCCATTAGTGTGGGCCTGACATTTAACCAAAGCTATTTCTTGGGGATCGTTAATTACTTCAATCAATTCGGCTAGTAAGGGGGCATGTTGCACCGGGGTGCCATCAGCTCTTCTAAATCCCATTCTCTGCCACTTTATTAACCCTGAGTGCACTGTTGATGTTACAAATGCACAGTCAGAGTATATGGTCACTCTTTTGTCAAAATGTTCTTTTAGTGCCAAAATCAGTGTGACCAATTCCGCTGCCTGAGCCGAATAATGCTGTGGTAATTGGACACATTTCACTCGGACATACATCAAATCTTCCGTCATTCGAACTACTGCTGCCCCTGTCCTCCTTACTCCATCGCTCTGATCAATAGTTGATGACCCATCAATTTACATTATTTCACCCCCCTTAAGGGCATCCTCCTCGACCTTCCTTATGCCGGAGTACATTTCAATAGTTTGTGTGCAATCTTGGGCATAATCACCTTCCTCAACAACTTCTTCTATGAACCTGGCTGGGTTTACATTACTGCATTTGACAATTGTCAATTCAGGTCTGGATAAGATGATCTCATAACCTGATGCCCTCTGTGTGGTCAGTGTGGACTTGGGCTTGTTTAAAATTGCAAACAGTGCATGTTCCTCAAATAATGTGGTGGGGCATCCCATTGTTATTGATGATGATTTTTCCACCGCAAATGCTGCGGCGGCGAGGCCCTGTTCGCAAGGGAAATTACCTAACATTACAGGGTCCAAGTGACCGCTGTAGAAGGCTATTGGCTTGTGTCCCATGCTTGTTTTCTGAGTTAATACTGCCTTCATTACTGCTGAGTTGCAATGGGAAAAAATGAAAAATGGATGTTCTTAATTTGGAGTACGGGCGCTGTGGATATGGCGTGTTTTAACTCATCAAACACCTCCTTCATTTCCCTTGTCCACCCCAAACTTTTGTCCCCTTTTTGTTCTTCCCTCAGTGCTTCGAGCAGGGGTCCTATGTATGAACTGTAATCAAAAACCCATGCCCTGCAGTAGTTGCATAGGCCCAGGAACTGCTGCAGTTCCCGCACAGTTTGTGGTTTTGGTGTGTTGGTTATGGCTTGTGCTCTTTGTGGTGCAATGTTTCTTCCGTGCTGGGAAATAAGTTGGCCAATGTATAGTTCGTGTCCCTGACAGTACTGTAACTTTCCCTTGTCCACCTTGTATCCCTTCTCAGCCAACACTGTCAGCATTTTTACGGAGTCTTCCCTACACCTCTCTTCCGTGTTGCCGCAAATTATTAACTCATCAACATATTGCAGCACCGTGCTCTCTATTTCATTGTTTCCCAAATCCATCTGTATTACCCTGTTGAAGATTGAGGGTGACTCGCAGTACCCTTGTGATAACCTGGTATGTTTCCATTTTGTATTCCTGTATGTGAAGCTTGTCAAATCTTATGAATCTGGGTGTAGAGGTATTGAGAAAAATGCATTTTTGGCGTCAATCACGGTGAACCGTGACGCCTCTGCTGGTATTCCACATAGTATTGTGGCTGGTTTTGCTGCTATGGGGTACTCCGCCTCTACAATGTAATTCAAGGGCCTAAGGTCCTGGATGAAACGCCAAGACCCTCCTTTAGCTTTGCGCACTGGACACACGGCCATGTTCCATATTGATTCTGATGGTACCAATATGCCATTGTTTATTAGGGCTGTTATAGTTTTGTATATGCCCTCATCTGCCTCTTTTGATAGTGGGTACTGCTTCACCATAGGTAATATTGCTCCCTTTTTCAACTTTATTTTTACTCCTCCAATGCTCTTTATGCAGCCCGCGTCATAGGGACTGGTGGTCCACAGCGACGCTGGAACCTTAGCCATGTCTTCCTCATAAAATGGTACTGGGGTAGATGCAGGTGCCTCTAGTGCCACTGTCATTTTTAGTGTCACTTGCTTGTATGTCACTCTCAACCAGATGTCAATGGTCATCATAAACACCATCTCTCCGTCTCCTTTGCTTTCTGAGAAGAGCTTCTTGTCAGACACCTGTGTGTGCCTGCACCCCTCAGTCAGCGCTATTACTGCTCTCCAGGCCCTCCCCTCCCTGTCTTGGGCATGTACTGCGATATAATCTGCAGTTGCCATGATACTCTCGATGCTCACTGAAATCATCTTCCCCTCCGGTTCATTTGCTGGTGTCTCTGGCCTGAACAAATATGCTGCTGGCCTCCTCCAAATCTTGCCCTCTATTCCTGGCATCCATGCAAATGCCATATCTGTTCCATATTGGAACATTTCTCCATCTACCGGCTCCGCCCGGGCTACTGTTTGGCCACAGTAGGCTTGCAGTATTTGTCATGCGGTGAGCATGTTTATTCCTGGGGTGGAGCAAATGATGCCGTTCTCCATGAAGGAGATTGTCATATTCAATCTGCTCATTATGTCCCGCCCAAGTATGTTTACTGGCGACTCCTTCGAGTACAGGAGCGGAACAAACATATCATTATCTTCTATAGATAAGGAGATGTTATCAGTAAAGGGAACCAACCCTCGAGCCCCAGAGAATCCTTGAGTGTGCATGGCCTCGCCTGACATTTTAAATTTACCCTCCCTAATGCAAGACCTAGTGTCATCAAGGAAGGAACATTTTTTGTCACCTATCGTTACCTGTATGCGTGGTTCCTCTGTTACGTGTTATCGACAGGATGGGACACATCAAGGACGTCTGTGGGCTGTCCTATTGTGGGTACAGTGACTGACCGCCTCCAGTGTAAGGGTTGTGCCCCAATATGGCACCCTCCCTAACTATGTTTGTGGTAGTGGTGAAACTTTATTGTCCTGTATTTGGGTTAGCTGCTGTGCTGGTTGCACTTGGTGTTGTTGTGTTACTACCACCTGTTGCTGTGGTGATGTGTATGTCTGTACCTGTTGATGTGGTGCGGCGTGGTATTGTACCTGTTGCTGGGGTTGTTGTGGTGACGTGTGTTGCTGTGGGTTATTCTTTTGCGTTCCTTGCTGTTGCTGGTAAACCTGTTGCTCCCCCATATGTTTTTGTGGCCCCTGTTCCCCCCAGGCTGGTGGGGCAGGCCTCATTCTACATGTGCGCGACATGTGTCCCACCAATCCACAAATCCAACATACAGGTGGTTCCCTGGCCCGCCATGGGAAATTCCCCATATTGTCTTGGTAGCCTTGCCGCCCATTAGGGTAGTAATTTCGGAACCCTCCTCCAAGCTGCTGTGCTTGTTGGCCATACCCTCTCCCTCTTATCATGCTGCCCCTCCCCCAGAAGTTGTTATAATGTCAATTTCCTAATGACATGTACCCTCCCCCTGCGGGAGCCGTGTATGGTGGGGGTGGTGGAATTTGCTGTGTTATAAGTTGTGCTGGCTGCGGTAATGGTGCTACTTGTTGCTGTGTGGTGTCTCGTGAAACCACCACTTGTGTGGGGGTGGGTGCCATTATTACTGGTGTAGTTATTAATGCTCCTTCCATAGTATATTTAGTTAATATTTTCTGCACTCATTTTGCCTCTTCTGCCTTCCTATCTTCTTCCTTTTGTTTAATCTTTTCTTGCCACATTCTACAGTGATGTATTATTGTTAGTTGTATTTCCGGCCAGGCTTTAGCTTCCATTCCCACTATTTTCTTTAGCTGTCTTTGTACTGTCTCTAGGAGCCCTTGTACTAGTATGTGGTAAAACATGGCTGGTGTTTTGTCCCATTGCTCCCTAGTTTCCAAGCGCCACTTCTCCTGAATCTCCTGGATGTAATCAACAGGATCTTCATTCTCACGCATCTTGCGTGACGTAATAGCTCCTATGTCTGATGTGTCTGGGTACTGGACCCTCAGGGCCTGCCATAGTGCATGCCTGCAGTTGGCAAATGGCACCCCGTCATGTGACGTGTCTGTTATTGTAACCCCGGGGAAGACTGCCCTTTTCCAAATGTCATCTGGCGCATCCCTTAATATTGATATTAATAGTCCCTTCACATCCCCTACTGCTAGTTTCTGTCCCGCAGTGTGTTTCTCCATCTCGTATATCCACTTCCCTGCTCCTCCGCTTAGGGATGGGAGCCTACATTTTATCTTCTCCTTATCAGCATGCTTCCAGGGGACGTATTGCGGTCTGGCCCCTCCCCTTTCCAGAAATGGCATTAAATTGTAACCCCTCGGTTCCCCCCGTGACCGTGGGGTAATGTCAGTGTACTTACTCATCCTCTTCCTCTGTGTCGGGTAACTCTGTTGTCATATTTATATTACCGTTGCTTGTCATATCTTCTCCTTCGTTCCTCCTCCCTCTCCTACTACCCTCTTGTTTCACCGCATGCGTGTGTGGCCATTCCTCCTGCCTGTGTCTTGGGAGATCTCTGAGCCTACCAACGTATGGTGTGTGTTCAGGTGTAGGTGTGAGTGGGCGTGGTGGGTGTGATAGTGTGGATGTTATTGTGTGCGTTGTTCATCCGGCCACCTTGCTTACCTGTTCTTTACCTGTCTTCTCCTCTTCCTTCTTCCTGCATGCCCACGATGATTCACCGTTAGCGCGTGTGAGGTACAATTTATCTAAACTCTCCCTACTGCCACTTCTTCCTCTTTTCCCCACACCCTCTTCTTCTTCGCTGCAGAATCCGTCCAGGAGTGACAACCCCCATTCTGTTCTTTTTCCCCCCACTCTTACTGTTTTTAAGTCTATTAAATCCATTCCTCTCTGTTCACCTCCACTAGTTGCCGCCCCCTGCGTTGATGTTGTAGCCACTTTCGCGTTCTGGCATGCGTATGTTCTTACTCCGTGCTCCACTCTCCTACCTCCATTCTCCTCTTTCTTCCTCGCCATTATCTCACCGCCTATTTCCTCTCTCTTCTTTTTCAGTTCCTCCATCACCTCACTACTTACCCTTGCTATTATCCTTTCTTCCTCTTTCTCCCTCTCCCATTTCTCTTTTTCCCTTTTTAATATACTTTCTGTTACTTTACCCTCTTCATATTTCCTGTTACTTTCAGAGAGTATTTTCTTCTTCCATTGTACCATTTCCTTTTCCTTCTCTTCCTCCCTCCTCTTCATGTCACATTGCTCTGCTCGGGACACCCTCTCCACTGTTGCTTTCATCCTCTCCGCTTCCCTCTTCCTCTCTTCTGTATACTCCTTCATCCTTTCCTGCTCATCCCTACTCTCCCTCATTTCCTTCCTCCTTCCTCGTGTCTCTTGCTCAAACTGTCTAATCAGTGCACTCCATGCATCCCTCAATTCAGCCAATCTTTCCTCCAACATCTCCTCCTCTTCCTGTGACAGTTCCCCTTCTCTCGTGTTACTCACCTCACCCCCTGTCTGAGTGCTACCTTTGTCGTCCTTAGGCACTCTGCTCACCATATCTTCTTCTTCTCCTGTTAAGGTCCCTTGCAGCTTTAAGAGCACCTGCGCTGCTATCCATTCGTCTTGTCCTATTTTCACAATGTGATCCTCACCTCTCTTTCCTCCTTTTGCGCACTCCTGCGTGCAGCTTGAACCCACCGTGCTCGTCACCTCCTCCCCCCTCTGGTCGCTACCTGTAGCGGTATATGGTGGAAGGCTGTATGCGGGGTTTGAGTACCCCTCAGCTGCCGTCAATTGTTGACTCACTAAGGGCATATCTTCTGTCCCTTCTTTTTTTACTTCTACTTCATGTGCGGTACCAGACCTTTCACCCTCCCTTTTTTTCCTTTTCAGTGCATGGTGCGTTACTAGTCGCCGCTCCCACGTTCCCTTCTTCTTCCTTAATCTCTTTGCCTTCCTTTGTTTCCTTACTCCCCTTCTCTTCTGTCGTCCCTTCCATGGTGAACATTCCTGTTGCTCCTGGCCGGGATCCCTGGAACATCTTCCACAAGTTAAATACCTCCACATGATGAGCTAATTTCTTCCCCTTGTATGTGTTGTGTATATGTGTCAGCAGCGAGTGTTGGACGTACGGTTCAAAACTGCCGTTAGGCGGCCATGGTGCCGTCATTTTGTTATCTGCCCCTTGTGTCCATTCTATACTATGTTTGATAAGTTTCTCCCTGTGAGGTGATAGCGTCTTGCAAATACGTTGGAGGGAGCTAGTTAGAGTGTTCCCCCATCCTCCAGACCCTGACCCGTATGACATTGCTATACTATATTGTTAACTCTCCTCATCAACAGCCTTCTTTACCTGGCCCCGTAGATTGGGGACTTCCGACCGTCCGCTGAAAGGTAATGTAGTTACAAACATACAGTCCTTTTCCTCTGTTTATTTTTCCTCCTTTGATACCACTAGTACGGCCCCTTGCTGCTGCGGCGCACAAAGCCCTCTGCGGCTGCGTGCCCAGTGTGACGTGCTTATACAACCGCCCCACCTTTTCCACTCCCCTCTTTTCCACCCACCTTCCTCAGTGTGACCAGCGTTCTCCGTGCACGGTCACTTCCCCCTTTTCACCCTCCCCGTATTTTGGGGGTAGCCGGCGTTCTCCGTGCACGGGCTCCCCACCTCTGTTATGCTGCCCTTACCCTCTACTTACTCCCCTACTACCCCTCGAACAACGCAATGTGGTCAAGGTGTCCTATGGAGGCCCTATGGGTGACGTCACCAATTTCTTCAAAACTATTACTGGTAAGACTTTTATAACATTAAAAGAGTGTGCAATATATTTTAACTCCTTGTCCCCGTCAACCCCACAGCTGTCCTCTTGTTACACCCGGAAAAAGGTAATCAACAATAAACTTTTATAATCGGACTGCGCACGCTGCGTCGCCTCGCATGTTATACTCCCCTCACCAGGGGAGCTTAACGAGCCAATTACCTTTCGCACTCGGCAACAATCTAGCTTCCTTCTACGGGAAAACATCATCTATCGAGCTTTAACACTCAATCAATAGGAATCCTCACCTATTCATTGATCAAAAACGCCAATTCATAGGAAAGCCACACACGCTCTCTACAGGTGCACACGATCTAGACCAATCCGTGCCTACGAACAACCACACGTGGTGCCTTCTGGCTCCACCCACCCTATTTCTGTGACGCGGTAGATGACGGCCCTTGTGCCTGTCCCGCTACCTCTCACCCTTCTGTCAACACTTATTAATCAAATCTTTGCAACACTTTGTAATAACACCTCTCGCCGCCCTTATTACAATTCCTCCCCCCCTCCCTCACAATGTCACATTGCTTGTTGGGTGTGCCATATTCACCAAGTTCCCTTGATCCGGGGCCGCTCAACTGCGTGCACCCCTCCAAGCTGTCATTAGCAACAATGTGCAACTATGTTTTTGTGCAGGCAACGGACAGGTCTGCTCATAGGCTTGTGAGCGGGTTGTTCCCATCGCTATAGGTGTCCATCTTGCCGCTTTGTTGTTGCAACCTGTGTCCCAGACGTGGGACCCAGGCGGCTTCCCGCCTCGTGAGCCTGGCACCTTGTCAGTTTGGCTTGGTCACGTGTGGAGAGACCGTAGTTGGAGCAGAATTATGAGCATTAGATTTGTATTTCGCTTCTGTATGCTTGGCATTTTACAGGTATAACCTTGGCGCTGGGCTTGCAGCATGCCAGTTGCAACATCGTGGCCTTGGCTGTGAGCCCTTGGTGGGGGCTCGTTCTGCATGGTCAGCACTTGTACTCTTGTTCTGAGAGGATTTTCATGGCGAGGCTCTTGTCTGGGTGACTCTTGCTTGAGGCCTACCCGGGCCTAGTACATGGGTAGCGGTACATAATCCATGGTATGGGGGTCTTAGGTTGACAGGGCGTCACAAGCAGTATTAGATATACATGATCGTGTCGTCATATGGGTGGGTGGCCGGAGAAGCGTCAGCAAGCATATACACAAGCTCTTCAGGCGTCTTGCGTTTCATCGGTATTGTGAAAAGGCCTAGGTGAAAAATAACAACGATGCACGTCAGTGGGTGTGTCAGTCACCTACGTCATAGCAATGTGTATGTTCTTCGTGTAGGTTGGTGTGTGAGTAACCAGTGTGCATGGTGGCACATGTGTTCTTAGCAGTTGGCTATGTCGTTATGGCATCTCTAACGATGTGGATACTTGTGGCTGTTGTTTTTAGTCAAGCTCATCCATGTCGCAGGCGTCGGCTTGAGCCGGGTGGGCTGGTGTGGGGTGTGCTGGTGGGCATACTCCTCTTATGTGTAAGTTTCTGAACCAGGGTATTTTGTCATCTGGTAAATAGACAAACTCATCTCGTGGGGGATGTGTGGGTCGTGATCCTCTTGGCCATGGTCTGGATGAGATTGGGGAGAGGGTGTTGTCCTATGCTCCCACTTCCAGGCCTAACATAAAAAGAAAACAGAATGCAGAAAAGACAGTGACTTCAACGTGCATATCTACAAATTCAGTGCATTTCTTTGTGAAACTGCATTGGTAAATATATGACCAACAAATACTTCTACTAACCAATTAACTGTCCGAATTAACATTGTAATGCAGTTTGTTTAACACACATTGAAATTCATTCCGTTAGTGTTTTTCCAATTATAATAAAAAATAAAAAAAAAAACAGAAGGGCTGTTTTTGTGCAACTGAAAACGAAAGCTTCCATTGTTCTGACAGGAAATCATTTGTTACATGAAGGCTCATGTAATGTGATTGGTAGAAGTCTGGGTATTAGAACACATGTCAGGGAAGGGTGAGTTAATGTGTGACAGACAGGCAGAAGAAATTTAAGCAGCTGAGATCGGGGTGTAATCAATATGATGAGATATGGTTCCTATCAGCATACTGTGGGCTGGTGTGCTCTCAGGGATGTAGCTTGAAGAAAGCTTGAAGACAGGGCAGAGAGACAGTGTCGTCCTGGCCTCGGAGTGACTGGAATTCCAAAGGCTGTGTCTGTGGGCTGTGTGAGGTTCGCACAGATAAGATCCGGCAGCACGAGATTCAGACTTCACATACACTGGTGAGTTAGGTCATAACTGAGGAGTGTGTAAAAAAAATGAATGAACGGTGCTGTGTTTATTGGCAGATAGTGTAGTGAGCCAGGTTTGTAAATAAAAGTGTCATGTTTTTCTTTCTGCATTTCTGCACTGGGAAAAAAGAGCTGCCCACCACGTTCAAAATATTTCCCATGTTGCGATGTGTTTGTTTTCTCTTATCTTTTAGAGGCACGAAGCTGTACCCACTATTGGTAAGAGCATGTAATGGTAATGTAACATTTTATTTTTGGTTGTGTAATAAAGGATGTAAGGCAAATAATAACAGCATCTAAAATTACTGAAATAAGACTGGGGTTTGATTTGTGTGCCTCATTTCATGCTTCTGTTGGTCACTGTTTCAAGGGGAAAGAATAAATGGGAGGTACTGATGTTTACACCAGGGTAATACAATCTTTACTGCTTTTGCTACCGCCCAAGGTAAAGTTAGGAAACAAGGAAGAATATGTATGTAATATAGAAAGTTGTGCATGTGTGTGGATGGGCTTTTCTCTGCATGCCGAGGAGAAAGTGGTGCCCTCCAAGGGACGTAGGTTACTGATGTAAATAAATCAGTAACAGGAACTACATGCAATAAGTGGTATTCCGTATAATCTTACTTGGTTCCCTGAAAGTGTGCCAGGTCCAAAGGTTCTTTATTGTCAGCCAAAGGTGGGTCATAATTATAAAGAGGGAAGGTTTGTTTTATTATAGGGCTGTATGATGGAAGATATGCTCAACACTAAAATTACCTCTATACCGCAAAAATAAGATACCACTACAAATTACCACCAAAGTAAGCTAACACTAAATTACCACCAGATAAGATAGTTCTGAACTACTACCAACGGTAAGGCCAATTTTCCACCAACATACAGCCAAAATACCACAATACTAAAATACCGGCAAGACAAAATCTCCAACATAATATGGTGTGCTGACCCTGCGGGAACAGACGGTAGAGCAATTTTTGGGCGAGACAAGTATGTGCATTAAAGGGAACCAATTTTGTGAGATTAGTGTAACACTGGAAATTTAATTCCATGATGTCTCAAATTGAAGCCACATTCCCAGAATTGGTGAAGTACTTAGAGGCAAAATTATATGCACCTGGAATATGGTTGTCAGATAATGCCATAAAGTGTCACGACCACCTTTTTGGGGAAGTTTGGAAAGAACCGCTGGACAGCATTTTTTGAGGAGGGTAGCATAATTCAGGTGTGTTTTTTGAGATTATTTAGAGCTGATAAAGGTTCTGAGAAAGACTGTTTGATATGGCTATTTGTGAACATCTGGTTCATTTTAAATAGGACTCTGTGAATGCAAGAAAATGATGCTGAACTGATTAGCAGACTAAAACTCAAATTAGATGGAGTTAATGAGCAGGAGAAAATGTTTAAATCAGAACTAGAGTTATGTCAAAAAGAAATGCAATCAAAATGCAGTGAATTCAATATCCAACTGTCTCACAGAAGGAAGCAGTTTGAGGACAGTGAACAAGAAGAAAAACACCTAAAAGGGTTGGTAAGAAACATTAGACAAGACAAAGAGGAGGTATCTTGGAGATGCAAGCTCTGCAGAGAGATAATGTAGACAAAGAAGGCGAACTCTAAGCTATTGAACAAGAAATAGCTCAAATGTTTCAAGATAGAGACAAGAGGGACAAAGAATTTGATCAATGCCAAATGAAAATAAGTCAGATGCAGTATGTGATTAATAAAATGGGCGATGAAAATACTTACCTATGTCAGGAGGCAGATTGGTTCCATAAAAAGTGCAAAGTTTTGGAACAGCAGATATACGATTTCAAGTCTCAGGACAAGCGGCAAGGCACCACATTCAATGGGGTACAGGTTAGCCCCATGTCTACACGGGGGAATAATACCCCAGTGGCTGTACCGGTAGCCGGGCCGGGTTGTAATGGCCTTTGGGGGTTTGACTTACCCACTAGTGGTTGCCACCAATCCCACCCACCTGAAAAGAGGAATGAACAACAGGATAATGACACTCCAAAAATAGCGCCAAGTAACCCTATCAAAATAATGAAATCGATCAAGGCCCTAATTAGACCCTTCCAGAAGGGGGGTGATTGCTCTATAGAGGACCACCCAGAAGAAAAACCTCAAACATACCCAAGAAACAATATAGACAATACTTTCATTTAACTATTGATGCAGCTACAGCAAGCATTATCAGAGGTTTGAATGAACAGGAAAACATGTCATGGGCAGAATTTGAAAAGGAGGTTAGGCACTATTTTTCTCCAAATCAATCATTGCAGGAGGCAAAGAAAGCTGCATATACAATGATAGCTCGGCTAAATGCGTCACCTCGACAATTTCTCCAAGAGTTGAAGAGTTGAAGAGAGCATTCTATCACTTTGATGTATCCTTTAGTCCCAACTCCACCGAGTTTGATCATGAGAGGTCCCTGGAATGGATTGTAGAACAAGGTACTAAATTATGTGAGGTACTCTATTGCCAGAGTGGAGAGGGAGATAAAATAAAAGAAACAAGGTCAAAATCTAAAGAATCCTCAGCAACAGTAATGAAGATAAGATCTGCTAAAATGTCACTTGAGTCAGCACAAAACTCCAGGCAGAAATAATGTAGCATCCGATCAGGGGGGTACACCACAAAGGCTGCCACCCCAGGCGCCGATGTTTCAATCACACAATCCAAGTAATAGAGAGTGTTACATTAATCCTAGGTACATGGGAAATAGACCCAGAGTGGGATACCGGCCCAATATGTCTGGTGTAAATAACAATAAGAGACACAATTAGCATAAAAGAAATAATAGTCCCTATCAGATATTGGGGGTACACAGCAGATTTGACCATAATACTATGGTGTATGGCAACCAGGACAGACCCAATATATGGATAGATTTATTGAAAATGGAAACCAGCATAGGGGAGAGTACCCACAAAAGGAAAGACAAAATGTGAACTATGTAGCACACCACTATAATCAATCACCACCACCAATGGATCACAACCAAAGAATGAACACACCAGGTATGAAAATAACCAATACCAGTCTAGGCCACAAAGAGAAGATTCAAGACAAATTGACAGATTTCAATGTCTTGAGGCCGAAGTAAAAATGGTGTCTGAACAGATAGGGAAGCTCTGTGCAGTTCAAAAACAGTCATCAAATGAAGGGGCAGAAAGTTGCAGAAGCGATCTGGGGGCCTCTGATAATAAGTGACTCAATGCTAATGGCATCGGCAATGATAAAAATCCAGAACCCCATAAACCAATGTTGTGTAACGGCCCTGAGTTGCTTGCTGATTTAAACATGAAGTTGCCCGCAAATGAGAATGAGTCAGGGATTGCAAGCACACCTAATAAAAAAGTTTAGTTTAACCTAGCGTTCAATCAGAATATGGAAGTATGTGCAAATAGAAAAGAGAAAGGAGAAAATAAACATGAAATTCCAAAAGAGCAAAGAGACAGATTCAGAAAAGACATCATATGCACTGATAAAATAACTGATGGAGGAGTAAGTGTGATGGCTAAAACATCCTCCCTGGACAATAAAAATGCCTATAAAATGCAGACAGGAAAAATTAGTACTAAAAAGGAGGGTACAGTTCAGTCACCTGAGGAGTTCTTTGAACCACATATTTTTGAAGAAATCAAAAAGGCTGATACTGTGTCAGACACCAATAGATGCTCAGAATTAGAAAGTGACAAGTTACCATGTGCAGTTTATGAGCATGTTCAGTTGAAGAACTGCAGTGTAAATGCTGATGGTCCCCGGGCAGAGGGGCGAACAGTGGCTACACTCCAGATCACACACCAGATGACTTCTGATATGATTGTGGCCTAACTGATTTACATGTTGCCACATTACCAGAGGCATGCGGTAGAAATCCAATATTTGTGCACCAATATCGGTTGCTATTGGTATGCTTGGAGTCACTAGCAGAAATAATTAAGAATTTAGAATCCAGAGGAATTATCAGAGCCATTCATAGCACCTCCAACACTCCCATTTTAGGGGTATTGAAGCCAAATGGTCAATGGTGTTTGTGCGCAGACTTGAGAGAATTCAATAAAAGGGCGGCAGTGTCTAGATTGATTGCCATTTCCATTTATTGATCAAGGCCTCGCTCAGGTTCATGGATCAAAAGTATTTACCACATTAGACCTTACATCTGGGTGCTGGTGTGTGCCATTGGCTGAGGATATTCAAAATGTGTTTGCATTCTCATTTGATAAAAGGCAATACGCTTGGTCCAGAACACCGTTTGGGTATGTCAACAGTGGAAGTGAGTTTGGCATATTTCTGAGAAAAGCTCTTCCAGATGCAGCAGAAAGAGGGACCATAGTTTATGTAGATGATGTGCTGATAAAAAATAAAAGCCTAAGAAGTCACTTTGATGAAATCAGACATGTGCTTAGCCAATTGCAGAAGGAGGGTGCTAAGGTATCATTGTAGAAGGCTCAATGGTGCAAAAAGAGAGTGGATTTCTTAGGCCATGAAGTAACTGAACACGGGTTAAATCCACAAAAGAAAAAGGTGGAAGCGATACAGAAATTGAAAAATCTTAAAAATATGTAAGGTTTGAAAAGTCTATTAGGGATGACTGGATATAACAGGAAATGTATTGAAAATTACACTGAAATTACTCAACCCTTGACTAAATTGTTGAAGCAGAATGTACCCTGCAAATGGGAAAAAGAGCTGTCTGAGGCAGTTGCTAAATTGAAGGAATGTCTAATGAATGCACCATGCTTGGCCTACCCCATAAAGAATAAAGATGTTTTTGTAGAAATAGGATTCACTGAGCAGTGTATGCCAGTGGGGTTATCTCAAAAACATGATTTGAATTATAAAACTATTGCCTATGCAAGCAAGGTATTATCTCAGGTTGAAACTAAATTCTGTGAATGTGAAAAGGCCCTTCCGACCACTGTGTGGGCGTTACTACATTTACATCCCATTCAAGGAGAAAAGGTAATTATTGAAACAAATCATCAACCATTGCAATTCTTACACAGTAAAAGAATTAGAACAGGCAACCTAGCACAGTCCAGGATTACTTCCTGGACGTTGGCGTTGCATGGATTCTCTGTAGAAGTAGTATATGGACAGCTCAAAAAGAGCCTGATTGCTCATTAGATAGAAAATCTGCATGACTGTGCACATAAATGTACTTCAGATGAAATTGAGGAAGAACCCAGTTTGTAGGAATTTGAACAATCACGTGCAAGGATTTGTCAACAGTGTATGGGTGCGCTTATGATATTGAAAATGATATAATACACAGCTGGTGTCAGGGATAGGAAATGTCTGGATAGGCTGGATAAGCTGTGAGGGCATTCCTAGTATAGGAATGAGAATTGGGGCCAGGAGTAGCCAAGAGCAGAGTTAGCTGCCTTTTATAAAGCAATTAATACTGCTGTTGATAGCAAGTTCAAGGACATTGTTTTGGTAACTGATTCTGATTAAGCATGAAATAGCTTTGTAGAATATTTGCCTGGCTGGAAAGCAAGAGGCATGTTCACATATAGCAAAAAGCCCCTACAACATCAGAGAATTATTTAAGCTATAGATAAATTAGTGTCAGAGAATGATTTAACAATACACTGGAGGAAAATGTGTGGACATTTAAAAGTACCAGGATAGGATAATGAGGGAAATGATAAAGCAAATCAATTGGCCAAGATTGGGGCTGTTATGTGAGAATTATTGCCCATTGAACACCCAATTAGTGAAATACAGGTGGATGTTGTCACACGCTCCAAATCTCCAAAAGAATTTGAACAACCTGTAGTGCAATGGAGTCATGATATGCCAGATCAGGATCTGGTTAAAGCACAAAAAGAGGATCCAGTGTTGGGTGTTTTTATAATCACTTAATAGACCCCGAACAGAATTCCTTAACCGAAAATGATTGTACAGGAAAAGAAGAGCTGAGAGTGTTGTTGAAGAACAAAAAGAGGATCAAAACACAGGATGGTCTGATAATTAGGGAGTCTTTAACAGGGCAGATATAGTGGGTAGTGCCTCTTTCATTCAGAAGACTAATGTTACACCATGCGCATGATGCAATAACTGCAGGACACAGGGGTTCACAAAAAACTTTAGAAATACTGAAGGACTATGCTTACTGCCCACATATGTCCCAGGATGTGGAATTATACACTAGGGGATGTCTGGTATGTGCACAATTTAAACCTGCTTCACCAATGCATAGGGCTCCATTAATGAACATGGTCAGATTTGCAAATTGACTATGTTGGGCCTGTAAAAAGATCAGCCAGGGGAAATAAATATTTATTAACAGTGGTATGTTTAATGTCAAAATGGGTGGAGTGCATTCCTGCACCAGATTGTAGAGCACAAACAGCTGCCACATTGTTGGTAAATCATATATTTTCAAGATTTGGGTTACTGCAAAGCATAGAATCAGACAGAGGAAGTCATTTCACAAGCACTTTGATGAGCACGGTGTGGCAGATATTGGGGGTAAAAAGGAAATTGCACATCTCCTACCGGTACGCCTCTTTTGGAAATGTTGAACAAAGCAATAGGTCTATTGTGGAGATTCTAAAGAGGTTTGTATCAGAGGCAGGTTCTAGTTGGGATCTATGGCTACCTTTAGTGTTAATGGCCATTGATCAAGTCCTGCTAAAGCAACAGGTATCAGGCCTCATGAAGTATTGACAGGAAGAACAATTGTGCTACCACAACATTTATTGTACAGGACACATGAAAAGACACTTGTGATTGCATCCACAGTTCACGAATATGTGGAAGAATTGAGGAAGCACTTACACATGCATTTGCGTTTGCACAGCGGAATCTGGAAAGAGCTGCGGAAAATGCAAAGACCTATTATGATAAAAAGATATTTGGGAAAGAGTACAACATAGGTGATCAGGTGTATAAATATAATTTTAGAAAGTGTAGACATACAAATTCGAAATTTCTCGCAGCATGGCAAGGGCCCTTTGAGATTCTAGATAAAGTATCCCCTGTAGTAGATAAGATACTGATGAAGGAGGGCAAAATGGTGACAGAGCAATTTGTTCATGTCAACCAAATTAAGCCCTGCCACCCAAAACATGAGATCAAGAGACTTGAGCAGGTGAAAACCAGCTAAATGTTCTGATTGCAATACAAACAAGGCAGTTAGTAGAGAATAATGAATAATAAATGTATTTGTTGGCGGATGCATTGAAGAGTGACTGTTTATAATGCATGTGACTTAATGACATGGGAGTAGCCACAAGGTGGTGTATGGTTCACTTCGTGAATGAGCATGTATGGTCAGGTGAGTCAGCAAAAAAAATAAGAAAAAAAATATCTAGTACTTGACAAGAGAAATATGATGCCATTTTTATAAAAGAAACTGGGCCTCATTCTGAGTTTGGAGGTAGCCATTGCGCTATTAGCATTTATTACTGTTGGCTATTTTATTTTATTATTTTATTTTATTATTTTACTTAGTACATGCTGCAGTGTGCAGGTGTTGGATAACAGATAAAATAACTGATACAAGAGTGTCTTGTATAGTACTGGCTGCAGGAGTCTGTTCCAGAGATGGTAGGACAGGCGGAAGTATTCAGGATGTTGACAATATAAAGCATAAAACGGAGAGCAGCCCACTGAGGAATGTGTGGATAACCAGGTAGATTGATGCTGCAGACACAAACAATGGAGAAACTGCTCCATAGTGCATTGGTGCGCTCGGTTTGTCCATCGGTTTGGGGGTGATAAACCGAGTATAGTCATGCGTCAATGCCCAAAGAACCAGTCAGGGCCCGCCAACAGCGTGACGTAAACTGTGCACCAATGTTCACTCCATAAAATACATGAACATAGACAAGTTTGACATTATAACAATGTTATCGAATTTGGACAATTCATAGTTGGAAGTGTGCACGTATGTTTTTCCATCACACATGCAGATGCATGTGAAGACTGATATGCCCTATGTGGGTTCTGCTTCATTTTTGTTTTACAGTTAAACAATTATTTGGTGTGAAATGCTTATATGTTGATTTTGTTAAGTTGTTATTGTTTCAACCATTATTTATCTGGTGCTGATGGAGAAGGAAAGATATCCTATGACGCATACATTCTAAATATTGATATGTTTTTCCTCCAATTATGACTTTGCTAGCAGTCATATTTGTCCGAAAAAGGGGGATATATGTAGGGATATTTGGGTGCTAATTCATGCAAATAACAGCAGATGTATACAGATTCCAAGGGAAGCAAAATGGGTGTTTTATAAGCAGTGTTTAAAAGCAGCCATTTCAAAATGGGTGCAAATGCCAGCTTTTCTCAGGTCCAGCCAGTAAAATGGATGTTCATTTTTAGAAATACTAAATGAAACAGGTAGTCATTTTAAAGTGGGTGCAAATTAGGGGTACAGTTCAGCATGGTAATTGGATTATCCTGGAGGTAGAGAAGAGTTGGGACATTACATTATTCTTATAAAAATGTGCCTGACTCTGTAAAATGCTAAGTGTAGACTCATACTTTTGGTATTCATACAGTATCTCCAAAATCTAGTTCGTAGACATATTCCCAAGGTGTCTCACGTAAGTAGGGCCCGATTTCTGGCACATTGTCAGAACATGTTTTGCCAACTCTAAAACCCTCTTTTACTCACAGATTCAGCATATTCTTTTCTCCAGAGGCATTTTCAACTTAGGGCCAACCACTAACAGCAAAGGTAAACAATTGACTTAGAACAACAGGTTAAATCTGCACAGGTTCTTGGAGGGACATAAGATTAGATATGGTTGTGATTTCTTAAAGGTATGTAGCATTTCGGATACATGTGTATAGCATTTTAATTTAGCTAAATGATTAGAATTATTAAACCAATCTCAATGTGCTACATGTTTCTTTAACTCATAATACCCTTAATTCCATACACGCCTCCAGTCAATCTCTTCAATCAGAGCTACTACAGATTTTTCATATATGACAACCCATGCAGATTTACAGGCCGATTCATGGAATAAATGTGCGCCGAAAATTCCGGCGCAGAGGGGCCTATACGTGCGCTGCGCCGAAAAATAGCGAAAAGCGCAGGGAAACCAGCGCACGTCGATTCATGGAAGTCCGTGCGTAAGAAAAGCATAGGACGTGCGCTGAAAAAGTGCGCGGCGCACGCCGGCGCACAGGTCAACCAACGGCGTGCGCCACGGCCATTGCGCTATCACTCCGAGCGCAGCGCACAGCTCTAAAGTAGGCGGAACACAGGGCGGGACACTCGGAATGGGGAATAAAATGGGGCACAACACTCGGAATGGGGAAGAATGTGGGCGGCACGGGGAAGTACAGGAGGCAAGTGCGCAGAACGCCCACACGCTCTCCGGCAACACGTATTCATGGATTCGAACAGGGCAAAACAGCGCTCGATCAAACCAGCGCACAGGCCCAAAAACGTACGCCACAAGTAAGCAGGCGGTAGCGTCCCGACGCACTTAACAAAAGTGCGCCAAAACCTGCGCCAACAAATACCACCCACATACAGCAATGGGCCATACCGTGACCCCAAAGGACACATGAGGTGCAAAGGTGTACGCCATTAACACGGACACCCACTGTTCAAAAAATCGCGCGTGTGTGTACAACGGGTTGCGCGAGAAGTCACTCGCGCGATTGCCCTGGGTACGTGTATCCCGGGGTGCGGGGAAGTCCCACACGCGATTGCCCTGGCCACGTCGATATCAGGGGTGCGTGTGAAGTTCCACACGCGAAAAGCCAGGGTACGTCAATTACAGGGGTGCGCGGGAAGTTTCACACGCGAAAAGCTAGGCTAGGGGAATTCCAGGGGTGCGCGTGAAATCCTACACGCGAAAAACTAGGGTACGTCATTTACAGGGGTGCGCGGGAAGTTTCACACGCGAAAAGCTAGGCTACGGGAATTCCAGGGGTGCGCGTGAAATCCTACACGCGAAAAACTAGGGTACGTCATTTACAGGGGTGCGCAGGAAGTTTCACACGCGAAAAGCTAGGCTACGGGAATTCCAGGGGTGCGTGTGAAATCCTACACGCGAAAAACTAAGGTACGTCATTTACAGGGGTGCGCGGGAAGTTTCACACGCGGCTCTGCTGGGTGGGTCCTCACAGGTGTTCCATTCACACCCTCCACGTCCCCTGCATGCAACCCACACCACAGGGGACTACCCTGCACACCTGCTCATGCCTCCCACCACCACCACCCCCCCCGCAGTCAGGGGCACCTGTCAGAAGGCACCCACCCATGTCTACCACCACCCCCACCCCCCCAGCAGTCAGGGGCACCTTCCAGCAGGCCCCCACCCATGTCTACCACCACCCCCACCCCCCGCCACCAGGGGCAGCCTCCACCAGGCCCCCACCCATGCACCCCACCACCCCCACCCCCCCGCCACCAGGGGCAGCCTCCACCAGGCCCCCACTCATGTCTCCCACCACCCCCACCCTCCCGCCACCAGGGGCAGCCTCCACCAGGCCCCCACCCATGCCTCCCACCACCCCCAACCCCCAGCAGTGCAGGGGCAGCCTCCACCAGGCCCCCACCCATGTCTACCACCACCCCCACCCCCCCGCCACCAGGGGCAGCCTCCACCAGGCCCCCACCCATGACCCCCACCACCCCCAACCCCCCGCCACCAGGGGCAGCCTCCACCAGGCCCCCACTCATGTCTCCCACCACCCCCACCCTCCCGCCACCAGGGGCAGCCTCCACCAGGCCCCCACCCATGCCTCCCACCACCCCCAACCCCCAGCAGTGCAGGGGCAGCCTCCACCAGGCCCCCACCCATGCCTCCCACCACCCCCACCCCCCCAGCAGTCAGGGGCACCTTCCAGCAGGCCCCCACCCATGTCTACCACCACCACCCCCCCCGCAGTCAGGGGCACCTTCCAGCAGGCCCCCACCCATGTCTACCACCACCCCCACCCCCCCAGCAGTCAGGGGCACCTTCCAGCAGGCCCCCACCCATGTCTACCACCACCCCCACCCCCCCACCACCAGGGGCAGCCTCCACCAGGCCCCCACCCATGCCCCCCACCACCCCCACCCCCCCGCCACCAGGGGCAGCCTCCACCAGGCCCCCACTCATGTCTCCCACCACCCCCACCCTCCCGCCACCAGGGGCAGCCTCCACCAGGCC
The DNA here is from genome assembly GCF_040938575.1 of Ambystoma mexicanum. NCBI lineage: Eukaryota > Metazoa > Chordata > Amphibia > Caudata > Ambystomatidae > Ambystoma > Ambystoma mexicanum. Next base: position 768,845,751 of record NC_090941.1, read on the forward strand.
CCCACCCATGCCTCCCACCACCCCCAACCCCCAGCAGTGCAGGGGCAGCCTCCACCAGGCCCCCACCCATGTCTACCACCACCCCCACCCCCCCGCCACCAGGGGCAGCCTCCACCAGGCCCCCATCCATGCCCCCCACCACCCCCACCCCCCCGCCACCAGGGGCAGCCTCCACCAGGCCCCCACTCATGTCTCCCACCACCCCCACCCTCCCGCCACCAGGGGCAGCCTCCACCAGGCCCCCACCCATGCCTCCCACCACCCCAAACCCCCAGCAGTGCAAGGGCACCCTCCACCAGGCCCTCACCCATGCCTCCCACCACCCCCACCCCCCCAGCAGTCAGGGGCACCTTCCAGCAGGCCCCCACCCATGTCTACCACCACCCCCACCCCCCCAGCAGTCAGGGGCACCTTCCAGCAGGCCCCCACCCATGTCTACCACCACCCCCACCCCCCCAGCAGTCAGAGGCACCTGCCAGAAGGCCCCCACCCATGTCTACCACCACCCCCACCCCCCCGCCACCAGGGGCAGCCTCCACCAGGCCCCCACCCGTGCCCCCCACCACCCCCACCCTCCCGCCACCAGGGGCAGCCTCCACCAGGCCCCCACCCATGCCGAACCACCACCCCCACCCACCCCCCGCCACCAGGGGCAGCCTCCACCAGGCCCCCACCCATGCCCCCCACCACCCCCACCCCCCCGCCACCAGGGGCAGCCTCCACCAGGCCCCCACTCATGTCTCCCACCACCCCCACCCTACCGCCACCAGGGGCAGCCTCCACCAAGCCCCCACCCATGCCTCCCACCACCCCCACCCACCCCCCGCCACCAGGGGCAGCCTCCACCAGGCCCCCACCCATGCCCCCCACCACCCCCACCCCCCCGCCACCAGGGGCAGCCTCCACCAGGCCCCCACCCATGTCTCCCAACACCCCCACCCACCAGCACTGTGGGGCACGTGGCCAGCAGGCAGGCAGCAGCAGATGGCAGGTGGGAGGGTGCTCAGGGCTCTGGGGGGCAGTAATTTGGCCTCCTGGCCAGGAGCGTGGTCTCTCGTGTGTGAACGCGTGGACAGCCTGATAGGGAGTGAAATCCCACACGTCAGCGTGTCAATCGAGGAAAGGCCCTTAGCGCGTAAACCCGTCAACAGCATATGCGCGCCTATAGTCACCTGCACGTGCAGGAAATTGTTGCGTGACACGTCCCAGTGTCAAAGCGTGTGATTGGTGAAAATGGATCTACACGCAGAAGTGACAAAGCGTGTGATTGGTGAAAATGGATCTACACGCAGGAGTGACAAAGCGTGTGATTGGTGAACGTACACGCCGCGTAAGTGACGCTGTACGTGTGGGCCTGTATATAAGGTACATGCCGAACACCATTTCCTTGTACGTGCTTTTCGTGGAGAGCGAGTGGGTGAATTCTGTACTTCTTGTCGTTTCACACGCGATTTACTTCACGGCGTTTCCAGTTCGTACTCCCTGTTACCTCTGACAGCTTTTTCTCTATTATTCCTCTTGTACTGGTTTACCTGGGCCTGTTCCCTCAAACAGTGTCCCCTTCTACTGTTGTCCTGTCTTCTCAGACAGCGTACACATCTTCTTTTGGCGGGGGTTTAGCCAGCCAAACGCGCTCATTTTTCACGCTCCTTTACCTGGCAGACGGTGAGTCACGCACGTATCCAACTTCTGTGCTTGCCCCCTGTGTAGCCTACCCCTTCAGAGGTCAATCTAGGCTGTGTGTGACACGCATACGTTCATTCTTGTGTTACTGGGTGCCACAGCGTAGTGCAGGTTTTTCTTTCTGCACACGTGGTCTAGGAGGGGTTGCGTGCACGTCATCTCCCTTTTTTGGGCCTCCTGTGCGTTGCGTGACCCGTCATCTTTCCCCAGGGGTTACAATCAGCCATGCTAGAGCACTAATGTACAATTACCATCTGGTACCCAACCCCTTTGACCCCCAATTGCCCAGGACAATTGTCTACAGCCACTCCCATACGCACATTAATATCAGTGCCATGGCTGGGAGGCGAGGATTCCGTAAGGGTGGCAAAGGTGGAAGAGCCACAAGTGGTGGCCGTGGTGGATCCGGTAGGGGACGTGGTCGTAACTTGCAGGGTGAGCCTGTCCCCCCATGTGTGGAGGACCAGTCAAGGGCACCCATCATCCCCCCCCTCCCGTTGAGGCTGAAGTGGCTGACACCATCCATGCTCAGCCCTTGTTGGACCAGCCCATTGTGGCACCAGACCTGGCTGACTCCATGGCTGACTTCCAGGTCAGCAGGGCTACGACACGTGCGCTGGTGCACGTTGATGCTATCATGCCACGTGGATCTGGGGCAGCAAGGTCATCTGCTGCCCCAAGTAGGCAGGGCGGAGAGGCTGCAGGGGCAGCTGCAGCTCCATCCACCCCAGCTCTCACACACCCAGCCAGGACAGTGTCCGTCCTAGTCCATTCTGCTGACATTCCCCATGACACCATTACACTTGAGCCAATGCCTGCACCAACTCCCATGCTGAGTGTGCAATCCCACACACCTGATACAAAGCCCACCAGGGCTCCTGCCCCTAGTGTCCAGAGCGGCGCAGGACACTCAGGATCACCACCGCCTTCCAAGCGGAAGAGGAAGAGTGCTCGTCTGGCACAGGCTGATGCCCCCGACACGGCTACACAGTCCGGTCCGTCGAGGAAGCCCAGCTTCACGGATGTGGAACTGAATGCACTTGTCGAGTATGTGTCCGGACATGATAACGAGATGGTCATTGTTGCAGGATCCAAGACCACACCTGCACAACGCCAGGCACACTGGCAGACCATTGTGGACATCGTAAGTGCCCTTGGAATCGTGAGGCGCACAGCCAATGATTGCTACAAGCGCTGGAATGACCTAAAGTGCAGGGCAAAGAAGAAGCTGGCCTCAAGTTATGCCGCAACTCTAGTGACTGGAGGTGGGTCTCCAGTAGAAGACATGGAACTCACTCCACATGAGTCAGTCGCTGGGACCTACGTCACGGAGGAACAGATCCAAGGCGTGGGAGATCTGCCTGATTACAAGGCATTGTCCGGTGAGTGCACATGCATGTGTGTGTCATCCATGTGCATGGTGTGTGTGTGAGGGCATCTGTTTGTGTGCCAGGTGAGAGTGTGTGCGCCTGAGTCGAATGGATCAGCCATGTGCTTCATGCAAGACATCCTGGCCAGCTGCATTTCGCCATTGCAGTATCCCTTCTGCCAACAGTAGACATCTAGCCCAACAGCACCCAAGTTGGCCTTGAAGTGTCACCTTGCCACTACATTGTTGATAATTTTCCTATGTTCAATCAGACAGATTGTATGCATTCCACCACTTATACTAGGCATTCCTCAGTCCTCTAGTCACATGTATGGCATGGCCATGGTAAAGTGGAGTTACTTTGTTACCTGGATATCATATGTTCACACATGTCCCTGTGCAATTGGACCATATTGGACTGGCAGCTCCAGGTGATAAAGCAGACCTGTCAGAATTAGAAAAGCTATAGCATGTGGGAACTGGACAGAATGAATAAGTGCTGCCCTCCTCTCCATCTACACTCAAAAGCAATGGCACATGCCATCTGTGTGATGGCATGTGTGTGTCACCTGGCAATCACAGGGCAATGTGTGATGCCACTGCCAGGCAGCATGCATGAAATGTGTTCATCTTCCATCTTTGTGTAATGAGTGTGTGCCATTTGCCTGCCCTTCATACGCAGTGAGGGTGCATGCATGGGAGGGTCTTAGTCATGTGGGACATTTGTCAATCAAGTACTGGTTCTCTTGTTTCACAGCCCTCATTGTGTGCCATGGTGCTAATGCGGGTTTCCATTTCTTTGTCATTATGTCATTGCAGGGGAAGACGCACCTGATACTGCTGGGGTTGTGGAGATGGTGCAGAGCCAGGAGGGGTCCGAGGGCCGACCAACCACCAGTGAGGGACGTGGTGTGCTGGTGGGTGAAAACCCACAAGTGCTGCAGGTCGTGCTCTCAAGGGGTGTCTCTGGCTGCATCTCCCCCGAGCTGTACTCAGCTGTTGACTCGGATGATGAGACCTACGTGCCGTCGCAGGTGAGTGTTCCAGGGAGGGAATCTGTTCTGTCCCACCCACCTGCACCAGGGTCAGAACCCTCAATGGGGATGTCAGTGTTGGCAGCTAGGCCTTTGGTGGTTACGGATGCAGGGTCACACTCCGCGACATCTGATCCTGTTCCTGGGCCAGCAGATCAGAGGGGGAATGCAGTCCTGCAGCCTCAGGCAGTGCCGGCACAGCAGGGCGCAGTCCGCCTTGCCCCAGACAGGTGTGGTGCCCGCCGACGTGGTGGCCGTACGCCACCTGGCAATACCGTATGGGAGCAATCCATTTACGGTATGGCTACCCAACAGGCAGCATCATCCGAGATGATGGCTCAGGCCATGGATAGGGTGGCCACTTCCATTGTCCCCCCTGAAAGGCTGATGGAGCGACTAGAGCAGGCAACCGACTCCATCTGCCAGTCACACAGGGAGGACATGTTGGCGTCCAACAGGGACAGGCGGGCGGCACTGGCGACTCTGCAGGAGGCCCTCTCCATAGAGTCCCAGGGCCACAGGGAAGCCCTGAGGCAGGAGCTACATCAACTCAGGACGACTCTTGTTGAGCTAGAGGCTTCAACACACCAAAGGACAGAACAGCAGCTGGAGCGTCTCACCCGTACGCTCTCAGCTGAGATGCAAGCAACGTGGGCGGAGGTCCGGGCATCCCGTGAGTTGTTGCATGGGGACCTCCGCACCCTCATCCTCCAGAACGAGAACTACCACACCCGCATGCTTGCAGCCATGGAGGAACAGAGTAGGGCCTTGCGTGGGCTGCCTCCCATAGTGCAACCACCTCCGGATGCAGCTGCACAGGGTGATAATAGCGACAGCAGTGATACTCCCACAATAGGGTAGCCGTGTGGGCCATGAGCCCATGGAGGTGTTTTTTTTCCCCAGGATCCACACAGGTGGTTTCTGGTGTGCACCCTGACCTCGGACCTCCTGGGTGGCCTCCCCAACCCCCCCGGGCCCTTTAATGGCCATTTTTGATTTTCTTTTTGTTTTTATATTTTTCCCAATTTTTTGGGGACACATTGTTGGCTTCCGTGGTTCCTGTGGGCATACGCTGCATTGTGGCTGGGACATGCAGGCTTGTCATGTATTAGGTTCAGATGCCTGGGTTTGAGTCACACACACCCCTCCAGCTTCCCGTTTCCATGGGCTTGCAAAGGGTGTGCCCAAGTGACATTGAAGTACATGGTGACATTGGACTCCCACTACATGTGTGGGTAGTCTAGTCAATACTGTGTATACATTCCTAGTGCATATTGCTGTTGTGTTGTACACTGCATGTTGCATTGATGTGTAACTCATCATCTGTGTCTGCCTCCCAATTTGCAGGTCCCTTCCTCATGTCTACACAAGGCCCTCTAGTCTGGAGATGGGGTCCTTGTTGGCAGCAGTGCACCTACAACTCTACATGGCACCAACACTGTTCAGTTGGAAGTGGTGGGAGTGCAGGCATATCCAGGTGGTGAGACAACTGATTTATTACATTACTGAAGTCTTGTTTATGGTAGTACGTGCTCAAGTATGTTGTTTGTCCTGCATTACAGTGAGCATTTCAGGTGTAGGAAGTTTCAATTGGGGACACTGTACATCGCAACACTTGTCACGTTGTGGGGATTACTTTGTTTACCTGCACATAGCATGACATGGCACGGTGTGTTGTGTGGCGGTGCTGGGGATGGGTTGGGTGACATGGCACTGTCCTCTTGTTGCATTTAGCAAGTGGGTATTAATTTTGGCTGCTTGAATGTGTTCCTTCACAAAACTGCATTGGTGTTGTGTGTGGGTAGGGATGCACACATTGTAACACTTCCAGGTGAACAATCTCAGGCTGATATGCTTTTCACGGTTGAATCTCCAGACATTCAGGATCAGTGTCAGGTTGAGTCATCATTGATTGTCAGATGGAATGTGCCAGGCCAGTGTGCACTCCACAGGGGAGTGAATACTATGTGAAGTAATTAGCCACTAGCTGTGTACGGGCTGCCTCCCCTCGTGCCCTTTCCCCTCCCATGCGCAGCGGCTGTGCATGTGGTTGGGGATGTGGGGCCACCACCATGTCCACGGGCAGGCCCCGGCGTGTTGCAACGTTGTGCAGGACACATGCTGCCACTATGATCCTGCACACTACTGGGGGAGCGTATAACAGCTGCCCGCCAGAACGGTCAAGGGAGCGAAAGCGTGACTTTAGCACTCCGAATGTGCGCTCCACTATGCCCCGGGTTGTAATGTGGGCTGTGTTATATCTTACCTCGGGTGGCGTGGTGGGGTTCCGAATTGGCGTCATCATGTGGGGGCTGAGAGGGTAGGCACTGTCCCCTGTGGAGGTGGTGATTGGTATCATTGGTGGGGTTGTGACCTTGCTCAGTATCCAACATGCATGCATGTGCAGTGGCATACATACTCACCGAGAAGCCATGTATCGCCATGCCGCCCAGCATCTATGTCCCGGCATAGGGTGGACATTTGGTAAATGAAGCTGTCGTGGGTGGACCCGGGATAGTTGGCATATACTGAGGTGATGATTCCCATGGCATTACATACTACCTGCACGTTGATGGAATGCCAGTGCTTGCGGTTCCTATAGATGTGCTCAGATGCCCTGGGGGGACGTAGAGCCACATGGGTGCAGTCGATGGCACCTAGCACTTTGGGGAATCGTGCCACTCCGTAAAAATCTAGGGCGGCAGCATGCCTTTCAGCAGGTGTTCTGGGCAGGTATATGTGCCTGCGGACTGATGGGCGTGCAGTGATGATGTCCAAGACCTGGTGTAGGCAGCGTGACTGGGTGGCCTGTGACACCCCACCCACTATGGCACTTGTCCGCTGAAATGATCCAGTGGCTAAGAAGTGCAGTACATTGAGGACCTTCTCCAGGGGGCTGAGTGCTTGGGAGCACAGGGTGGGTGATGTGAGGTCATCCTCCCACTCACTCACCAGGTCCAGTATTATGTGTGGTGGAAACCTGTACCTTCCATACACCTGGTCATCAGGCATCCCGAAAAGGCTGGTTCTGGGTGTGAATATTCTGGCCCTGACTCTCCTCCTCCTCCTCCTTTGGTAGCCCACTGCCACTGCTGCTAGGAACGGTACGTTCATCCTGGCATCTGGCTTGTTATTTGAAAAGTGCGCAAATTAATGCTTTGCGCGTGTTCTAGGCGAGCGTGTGACCCGCGCACCCCTGGAATCTAGTTCCCACTCCAATAGCGTGTGGAAATTCACACGCAGCAGCCATACAGGTGCGCTGACGTACTTGCGTGTGTAAGTGCCCGCGCACCCCTGAAATACACGTACATAGGCCAATCGCGTGTACGCGCACTTTTGTCCAATTACACGCAATGAAATACACGTACATAGGCCAATCACGCGATGACACTCTGACGTGCAGTATTTCCATGTGTGTTCCGTCATCACGTGCTGAGTGGGGAACGCCCGTGCGGGTCACGTCAGACGCGCTTACGCGCTGAGGGACTCTGGTCCAATAGAATCGCGTATGCGTGCTGACGCGCTTACGCGCTAAGGGCCTTTCCTCGGATTTCACGCTGACGTGCAGGATTTTCACGTGCCAAATCACTCCGTATCAAGCTGGCCACCCGAAAACACACGGAACACCACGCTCCTGCCCATAAGGCCGAGTTACTGCCCCCCAGTGCCCCGAGCAGCCTCCCACGTGCTATCTGCTGCTGCCTGCCTGCCTGCCTGCCTGCTGCCACCGTGCCCTGCCATTTGGTGCCTGCACATCAGCCATCTGCAGGGGTCCAGTTGCTGTGTCCACCCCTGCTGGAACTGAAGACTCCCAACTGGGATTACATCGCTCCACAGCCCAGCCCCAGGAGCCAGTTGCCCACCCACACCTGCCTCTGGGGTTGCCATGTCGGGCACTTCCACATCTGGCACCAGTGGCAACCCCAGGCCAGAGGGGCAGAGGGGCACCAGCTTCACTGCCACCGAAGTTGGTGTCCTGGTGGAGCATGTCCTGGGGCAGTATGATGCCCTCTTTGGATCGTCCCGCGCCAGCAAGGAAGGACGGGAGAGGATCTGGGCCGACTGTGTGGTTGCCATCAACGCGGAGGGGGTGGCAACCCGCAACGTCCAGAAGATCAAGAAGCGCTGGGAGGACTTGAGGTCCAGGACCCTTGTGAAGGCCCGGCGCCTCGTGGAGGGGGGCCGGGGCCGCATGAGTTCCATCCAGAAGAGGGTCCTGGAACGCGTACGCCCAGCGCTCCACGCCCAGGTCCTTGAGAGGGAGGCCCGTCTGGAGTTGAGCGGTATGTGTCCAAGCATTACTGTGTGAGACAGGGCATGTTGCGGTGTGCTGGTTCTATGATACTTGCCTGTATGTGTGCCATGGGCCATGTATGCATGTATGTGTGCAGGGACATCATGGTAATGCATGTGCGACCAGTGATGTGTGACCCACATGGTTGTTGCATGTGTTGAAATGCGGCATGGGGAGCCCTATGCAGATTTTGGACATGAGAGCATGCCAGTCTCTGTACCTGGACATGGATGGGGGTGAAGGATGGGTGCTGATGCCAGGTACATATATGGTAGCCATGTCTGTGTGCCTGACCTGCGTGTCTGTGACTTGTGCATGCCATGGATGCATGACACATGTGTGTGACAATGCACAGATTCAGTGACGCACCCAACTTACCCTTGTTTCGCCTGTGTTCGGTGTGTTTAGGGCCAGATGGATGTGACTGAGGTGAAGTGTGTGCATGTGATATGCATGAGCCATGATGCATGTGAGTTACATATCATTGAATGTTTCTAGAGTCCATTGGACATGCATGGAAATGTCCATGGCATGCACCATGCCTGTTACTGTGTGTGTTTTGCCTGGACTGACCCATGTGTTGTGGAGGGACATGATGGAAGTGTACTTTGACAGTGGTGCTCATCTGCTATTGCTTCCTGTCTAGGGGACCATTGTACAGTAGCCTGATGCTTGTGTCCTTTGTCTCCCTCTACGCAGCGGCTAGTGAAGAAGAGGGCGGAGACGGCGCTGTGGAGCAAGGCGGCGGGGATGCCCCCACGGCTGCAGCGGAAGGGGGGGGTGAGCCCCCACAGGGGCCTGCTACGGCGGGAGACGGTGAGGAGCCATCCAGGTTGGTGGTTTGCACAGAGGAGGAGGAGGCCGACACTGGTGCACACATGGGGCCTGGTGGGAGCATCCCTGCTGGTGCAAGTGGTGCAGTCCAGGGCCAGGGGCAGGAGGCAGCACAGGTCACCGTGGAGGGGCCTGTGCATGTCACTGTCCCTGACCCTGTGAGTGCACCACCATGCACCAGCAGGGATGCCCCGTCCCAGGCCCGTCGGCAGGTAGAGGGGATGTCCATGTCACCTGACTCCCCTCCACCTGCGGACGTGGTAACCCCTGGCCGCGTGGAGAAGGTCCTGATTGGGGTCGCGATGTGCACGGCTGTGATTCGTGATGACGTGCGTGCTTCCCGGGAGGAGCACGCACGTCATCACGAAGTGCACCGTGCCGACGTGGCCCAATTGGGATCGGCCATGTTCGGGGGTTTCCTGCATGTGTTGGCCAATCTGACGGCCCTCTCCTCCTCTGTGCAGGCTATCCACCGGTCGTTCTCCTTGCCGTCTTCCGGCCCAGATGCCACCAGGGCCCCCTGTGGACCTGCCCCGACCAATGCAGCCAGCTCGGTGGGGATCCCATCCCTGCCACAGTTGGGAGTCGGAGGTCCAGCAGGGGTGGACAACACAGCAAGTGGACCCCAGCAGATGGAAGATGTGACGGCATCATCGGGCAGGGCACGTGCACGACGGCGTCGGTGGTTTCCATCAGCCTGGATGCCGTCGTGCTGGCAGAGGCAGTGGCGTCGGAGGCAGCAGCAGGCTCGACGTGGGAGGCATCATGGCTCGGGGCCATCAAGATCAGAGGGGCAGGCATCGGCCGGAGGGCAGGGCAACCCTGGGATGGTGGTGTGTTCCGTGTGGGAGGAGTTTGGCCAGCGGATAGGTGCGGAGCGGCAGCGGGCGGAAGAGGAGCGGCTCGCCATGGTCAGGGCGGAGTTCTCCATGCGTCGGGCATTGAGGCGGGCTGAGTGCCGCGAGGAAGCTCGCAGGGAGTTTGAGGTGGACATGGGGTTGTCCCTGCGAGACCTCGGGGCCAGGACAGAGTCCCGCCTCCAGGACATCGACATGGAGTTCGATGATGCCCTGGCCAGCAACATCACCAAGTGAGCCGCAGGACTTGCCCGCTGCCTTTGTATATAGTTATTTAGTTAGTTAGTGCTAGGTTTCCTTTATTTATTTTTATTATTTTGGACCGCTCGGACAATGGCCACTTTTTTGTACATATATTTTTCATTAGTTAGTGGTAGGTTTCATTTTTGGTGTTGGGCTCATGGACCCTGGAACATTCCTGTATATAGTTTGTTTTTTTGGGAGATACATTTTTTTAATTTCTTATTGTTTTCACCATGACGTAATGGTTTTTCATTAATATCCTATGACATGATATTGCTTTGGACAAAATCATTTTAATGTTTTATTCCTTTGTTTTTTTGTTTATCACTTTTGTTCTCGGACATGGGCCATTTATTTACTTAGCCACATCGTTGTATGTTTGAAAAGTTCACTTATTTTTGGTATTTAATACATTTTTTATATTTTCTTACACTTGTGTTATTTTCTCATTGGTTTGTTACTTCCAGGTCAGCAGGGCTACGACACGTGCGCTGGTGCACGTTGATGCTATCATGCCACGTGGATCTGGGGCAGCAAGGTCATCTGCTGCCCCAAGTAGGCAGGGCGGAGAGGCTGCAGGGGCAGCTGCAGCTCCATCCACCCCAGCTCTCACACACCCAGCCAGGACAGTGTCCGTCCTAGTCCATTCTGCTGACATTCCCCATGACACCATTACACTTGAGCCAATGCCTGCACCAACTCCCATGCTGAGTGTGCAATCCCACACACCTGATACAAAGCCCACCAGGGCTCCTGCCCCTAGTGTCCAGAGCGGCGCAGGACACTCAGGATCACCACCGCCTTCCAAGCGGAAGAGGAAGAGTGCTCGTCTGGCACAGGCTGATGCCCCCGACACGGCTACACAGTCCGGTCCGTCGAGGAAGCCCAGCTTCACGGATGTGGAACTGAATGCACTTGTCGAGTATGTGTCCGGACATGATAACGAGATGGTCATTGTTGCAGGATCCAAGACCACACCTGCACAACGCCAGGCACACTGGCAGACCATTGTGGACATCGTAAGTGCCCTTGGAATCGTGAGGCGCACAGCCAATGATTGCTACAAGCGCTGGAATGACCTAAAGTGCAGGGCAAAGAAGAAGCTGGCCTCAAGTTATGCCGCAACTCTAGTGACTGGAGGTGGGTCTCCAGTAGAAGACATGGAACTCACTCCACATGAGTCAGTCGCTGGGACCTACGTCACGGAGGAACAGATCCAAGGCGTGGGAGATCTGCCTGATTACAAGGCATTGTCCGGTGAGTGCACATGCATGTGTGTGTCATCCATGTGCATGGTGTGTGTGTGAGGGCATCTGTTTGTGTGCCAGGTGAGAGTGTGTGCGCCTGAGTCGAATGGATCAGCCATGTGCTTCATGCAAGACATCCTGGCCAGCTGCATTTCGCCATTGCAGTATCCCTTCTGCCAACAGTAGACATCTAGCCCAACAGCACCCAAGTTGGCCTTGAAGTGTCACCTTGCCACTACATTGTTGATAATTTTCCTATGTTCAATCAGACAGATTGTATGCATTCCACCACTTATACTAGGCATTCCTCAGTCCTCTAGTCACATGTATGGCATGGCCATGGTAAAGTGGAGTTACTTTGTTACCTGGATATCATATGTTCACACATGTCCCTGTGCAATTGGACCATATTGGACTGGCAGCTCCAGGTGATAAAGCAGACCTGTCAGAATTAGAAAAGCTATAGCATGTGGGAACTGGACAGAATGAATAAGTGCTGCCCTCCTCTCCATCTACACTCAAAAGCAATGGCACATGCCATCTGTGTGATGGCATGTGTGTGTCACCTGGCAATCACAGGGCAATGTGTGATGCCACTGCCAGGCAGCATGCATGAAATGTGTTCATCTTCCATCTTTGTGTAATGAGTGTGTGCCATTTGCCTGCCCTTCATACGCAGTGAGGGTGCATGCATGGGAGGGTCTTAGTCATGTGGGACATTTGTCAATCAAGTACTGGTTCTCTTGTTTCACAGCCCTCATTGTGTGCCATGGTGCTAATGCGGGTTTCCATTTCTTTGTCATTATGTCATTGCAGGGGAAGACGCACCTGATACTGCTGGGGTTGTGGAGATGGTGCAGAGCCAGGAGGGGTCCGAGGGCCGACCAACCACCAGTGAGGGACGTGGTGTGCTGGTGGGTGAAAACCCACAAGTGCTGCAGGTCGTGCTCTCAAGGGGTGTCTCTGGCTGCACCTCCCCCGAGCTGTACTCAGCTGTTGACTCGGATGATGAGACCTACGTGCCGTCGCAGGTGAGTGTTCCAGGGAGGGAATCTGTTCTGTCCCACCCACCTGCACCAGGGTCAGAACCCTCAATGGGGATGTCAGTGTTGGCAGCTAGGCCTTTGGTGGTTACGGATGCAGGGTCACACTCCGCGACATCTGATCCTGTTCCTGGGCCAGCAGATCAGAGGGGGAATGCAGTCCTGCAGCCTCAGGCAGTGCCGGCACAGCAGGGCGCAGTCCGCCTTGCCCCAGACAGGTGTGGTGCCCGCCGACGTGGTGGCCGTACGCCACCTGGCAATACCGTATGGGAGCAATCCATTTACGGTATGGCTACCCAACAGGCAGCATCATCCGAGATGATGGCTCAGGCCATGGATAGGGTGGCCACTTCCATTGTCCCCCCTGAAAGGCTGATGGAGCGACTAGAGCAGGCAACCGACTCCATCTGCCAGTCACACAGGGAGGACATGTTGGCGTCCAACAGGGACAGGCGGGCGGCACTGGCGACTCTGCAGGAGGCCCTCTCCATAGAGTCCCAGGGCCACAGGGAAGCCCTGAGGCAGGAGCTACATCAACTCAGGACGACTCTTGTTGAGCTAGAGGCTTCAACACACCAAAGGACAGAACAGCAGCTGGAGCGTCTCACCCGTACGCTCTCAGCTGAGATGCAAGCAACGAGGGCGGAGGTCCGGGCATCCCGTGAGTTGTTGCATGGGGACCTCCGCACCCTCATCCTCCAGAACGAGAACTACCACACCCGCATGCTTGCAGCCATGGAGGAACAGAGTAGGGCCTTGCGTGGGCTGCCTCCCATAGTGCAACCACCTCCGGATGCAGCTGCACAGGGTGATAATAGCGACAGCAGTGATACTCCCACAATAGGGTAGCCGTGTGGGCCATGAGCCCATGGAGGTGTTTTTTTTCCCCAGGATCCACACAGGTGGTTTCTGGTGTGCACCCTGACCTCGGACCTCCTGGGTGGCCTCCCCAACCCCCCCGGGCCCTTTAATGGCCATTTTTGATTTTCTTTTTGTTTTTGTATTTTTCCCAATTTTTTGGGGACACATTGTTGGCTTCCGTGGTTCCTGTGGGCATACGCTGCATTGTGGCTGGGCACATGCAGGCTTGTCATGTATTAGGTTCAGATGCCTGGGTTTGAGTCACACACACCCCTCCAGCTTCCCGTTTCCATGGGCTTGCAAAGGGTGTGCCCAAGTGACATTGAAGTACATGGTGACATTGGACTCCCACTACATGTGTGGGTAGTCTAGTCAATACTGTGTATACATTCCTAGTGCATATTGCTGTTGTGTTGTACACTGCATGTTGCATTGATGTGTAACTCATCATCTGTGTCTGCCTCCCAATTTGCAGGTCCCTTCCTCATGTCTACACAAGGCCCTCTAGTCTGGAGATGGGGTCCTTGTTGGCAGCAGTGCACCTACAACTCTACATGGCACCAACACTGTTCAGTTGGAAGTGGTGGGAGTGCAGGCATATCCAGGTGGTGAGACAACTGATTTATTACATTACTGAAGTCATGTTTATGGTAGTACGTGCTCAAGTATGTTGTTTGTCCTGCATTACAGTGAGCATTTCAGGTGTAGGAAGTTTCAATTGGGGACACTGTACATCGCAACACTTGTCACGTTGTGGGGATTACTTTGTTTACCTGCACATAGCATGACATGGCACGGTGTGTTGTGTGGCGGTGCTGGGGATGGGTTGGGTGACATGGCACTGTCCTCTTGTTGCATTTAGCAAGTGGGTATTAATTTTGGCTGCTTGAATGTGTTCCTTCACAAAACTGCATTGGTGTTGTGTGTGGGTAGGGATGCACACATTGTAACACTTCCAGGTGAACAATCTCAGGCTGATATGCTTTTCACGGTTGAATCTCCAGACATTCAGGATCAGTGTCAGGTTGAGTCATCATTGATTGTCAGATGGAATGTGCCAGGCCAGTGTGCACTCCACAGGGGAGTGAATACTATGTGAAGTAATTAGCCACTAGCTGTGTACGGGCTGCCTCCCCTCGTGCCCTTTCCCCTCCCATGCGCAGCGGCTGTGCATGTGGTTGGGGATGTGGGGCCACCACCATGTCCACGGGCAGGCCCCGGCGTGTTGCAACGTTGTGCAGGACACATGCTGCCACTATGATCCTGCACACTACTGGGGGAGCGTATAACAGCTGCCCGCCAGAACGGTCAAGGGAGCGAAAGCGTGACTTTAGCACTCCGAATGTGCGCTCCACTATGCCCCGGGTTGTAATGTGGGCTGTGTTATATCTTACCTCGGGTGGCGTGGTGGGGTTCCGAATTGGCGTCATCATGTGGGGGCTGAGAGGGTAGGCACTGTCCCCTGTGGAGGTGGTGATTGGTATCATTGGTGGGGTTGTGACCTTGCTCAGTATCCAACATGCATGCATGTGCAGTGGCATACATACTCACCGAGAAGCCATGTATCGCCATGCCGCCCAGCATCTATGTCCCGGCATAGGGTGGACATTCGGTAAATGAAGCTGTCGTGGGTGGACCCGGGATAGTTGGCATATACTGAGGTGATGATTCCCTTGGCATTACATACTACCTGCACGTTGATGGAATGCCAGTGCTTGCGGTTCCTATAGATGTGCTCAGATGCCCTGGGGGGACGTAGAGCCACATGGGTGCAGTCGATGGCACCTAGCACTTTGGGGAATCGTGCCACTCCGTAAAAATCCAGGGCGGCAGCATGCCTTTCAGCAGGTGTTCTGGGCAGGTATATGTGCCTGCGGACTGATGGGCGTGCAGTGATGATGTCCAAGACCTGGTGTAGGCAGCGTGACTGGGTGGCCTGTGACACCCCACCCACTATGGCACTTGTCCGCTGAAATGATCCAGTGGCTAAGAAGTGCAGTACATTGAGGACCTTCTCCAGGGGGCTGAGTGCTTGGGAGCACAGGGTGGGTGATGTGAGGTCATCCTCCCACTCACTCACCAGGTCCAGTATTATGTGTGGTGGAAACCTGTACCTTCCATACACCTGGTCATCAGGCATCCCGAAAAGGCTGGTTCTGGGTGTGAATATTCTGGCCCTGACTCTCCTCCTCCTCCTCCTTTGGTAGCCCACTGCCACTGCTGCTAGGAACGGTACGTTCATCCTGGCATCTGGCTTGTTATTTGAAAAGTGCGCAAATTAATGCTTTGCGCGTGTTCTAGGCGAGCGTGTGACCCGCGCACCCCTGGAATCTAGTTCCCACTCCAATAGCGTGTGGAAATTCACACGCAGCAGCCATACAGGTGCGCTGACGTACTTGCGTGTGTAAGTGCCCGCGCACCCCTGAAATACACGTACATAGGCCAATCGCGTGTACGCGCACTTTTGTCCAATTACACGCAATGAAATACACGTACATAGGCCAATCACGCGATGACACTCTGACGTGCAGTATTTCCATGTGTGTTCCGTCATCACGTGCTGAGTGGGGAACGCCCGTGCGGGTCACGTCAGACGCGCTTACGCGCTGAGGGACTCTGGTCCAATAGAATCGCGTATGCGTGCTGACGCGCTTACGCGCTAAGGGCCTTTCCTCGGATTTCACGCTGACGTGCAGGATTTTCACGTGCCAAATCACTCCGTATCAAGCTGGCCACCCGAAAACACACGGAACACCACGCTCCTGCCCATAAGGCCGAGTTACTGCCCCCCAGTGCCCCGAGCAGCCTCCCACGTGCTATCTGCTGCTGCCTGCCTGCCTGCCTGCCTGCTGCCACCGTGCCCTGCCATTTGGTGCCTGCACATCAGCCATCTGCAGGGGTCCAGTTGCTGTGTCCACCCCTGCTGGAACTGAAGACTCCCAACTGGGATTACATCGCTCCACAGCCCAGCCCCAGGACCCAGTTGCCCACCCACACCTGCCTCTGGGGTTGCCATGTCGGGCACTTCCACATCTGGCACCAGTGGCAACCCCAGGCCAGAGGGGCAGAGGGGCACCAGCTTCACTGCCACCGAAGTTGGTGTCCTGGTGGAGCATGTCCTGGGGCAGTATGATGCCCTCTTTGGATCGTCCCGCGCCAGCAAGGAAGGACGGGAGAGGATCTGGGCCGACTGTGTGGTTGCCATCAACGCGGAGGGGGTGGCAACCCGCAACGTCCAGAAGATCAAGAAGCGCTGGGAGGACTTGAGGTCCAGGACCCTTGTGAAGGCCCGGCGCCTCGTGGAGGGGGGCCGGGGCCGCATGAGTTCCATCCAGAAGAGGGTCCTGGAACGCGTACGCCCAGCGCTCCACGCCCAGGTCCTTGAGAGGGAGGCCCGTCTGGAGTTGAGCGGTATGTGTCCAAGCATTACTGTGTGAGACAGGGCATGTTGCGGTGTGCTGGTTCTATGATACTTGCCTGTATGTGTGCCATGGGCCATGTATGCATGTATGTGTGCAGGGACATCATGGTAATGCATGTGCGACCAGTGATGTGTGACCCACATGGTTGTTGCATGTGTTGAAATGCGGCATGGGGAGCCCTATGCAGATTTTGGACATGAGAGCATGCCAGTCTCTGTACCTGGACATGGATGGGGGTGAAGGATGGGTGCTGATGCCAGGTACATATATGGTAGCCATGTCTGTGTGCCTGACCTGCGTGTCTGTGACTTGTGCATGCCATGGATGCATGACACATGTGTGTGACAATGCACAGATTCAGTGACGCACCCAACTTACCCTTGTTTCGCCTGTGTTCGGTGTGTTTAGGGCCAGATGGATGTGACTGAGGTGAAGTGTGTGCATGTGATATGCATGAGCCATGATGCATGTGAGTTACATATCATTGAATGTTTCTAGAGTCCATTGGACATGCATGGAAATGTCCATGGCATGCACCATGCCTGTTACTGTGTGTGTTTTGCCTGGACTGACCCATGTGTTGTGGAGGGACATGATGGAAGTGTACTTTGACAGTGGTGCTCATCTGCTATTGCTTCCTGTCTAGGGGACCATTGTACAGTAGCCTGATGCTTGTGTCCTTTGTCTCCCTCTACGCAGCGGCTAGTGAAGAAGAGGGCGGAGACGGCGCTGTGGAGCAAGGCGGCAGGGATGCCCCCACGGCTGCAGCGGAAGGGGGGGTGAGCCCCCACAGGGGCCTGCTACGGCGGGAGACGGTGAGGAGCCATCCAGGTTGGTGGTTTGCACAGAGGAGGAGGAGGCCGACACTGGTGCACACATGGGGCCTGGTGGGAGCATCCCTGCTGGTGCAAGTGGTGCAGTCCAGGGCCAGGGGCAGGAGGCAGCACAGGTCACCGTGGAGGGGCCTGTGCATGTCACTGTCCCTGACCCTGTGAGTGCACCACCATGCACCAGCAGGGATGCCCCGTCCCAGGCCCGTCGGCAGGTAGAGGGGATGTCCATGTCACCTGACTCCCCTCCACCTGCGGACGTGGTAACCCCTGGCCGCGTGGAGAAGGTCCTGATTGGGGTCGCGATGTGCACGGCTGTGATTCGTGATGACGTGCGTGCTTCCCGGGAGGAGCACGCACGTCATCACGAAGTGCACCGTGCCGACGTGGCCCAATTGGGATCGGCCATGTTCGGGGGTTTCCTGCATGTGTTGGCCAATCTGACGGCCCTCTCCTCCTCTGTGCAGGCTATCCACCGGTCGTTCTCCTTGCCGTCTTCCGGCCCAGATGCCACCAGGGCCCCCTGTGGACCTGCCCCGACCAATGCAGCCAGCTCGGTGGGGATCCCATCCCTGCCACAGTTGGGAGTCGGAGGTCCAGCAGGGGTGGACAACACAGCAAGTGGACCCCAGCAGATGGAAGATGTGACGGCATCATCGGGCAGGGCACGTGCACGACGGCGTCGGTGGTTTCCATCAGCCTGGATGCCGTCGTGCTGGCAGAGGCAGTGGCGTCGGAGGCAGCAGCAGGCTCGACGTGGGAGGCATCATGGCTCGGGGCCATCAAGATCAGAGGGGCAGGCATCGGCCGGAGGGCAGGGCAACCCTGGGATGGTGGTGTGTTCCGTGTGGGAGGAGTTTGGCCAGCGGATAGGTGCGGAGCGGCAGCGGGCGGAAGAGGAGCGGCTCGCCATGGTCAGGGCGGAGTTCTCCATGCGTCGGGCATTGAGGCGGGCTGAGTGCCGCGAGGAAGCTCGCAGGGAGTTTGAGGTGGACATGGGGTTGTCCCTGCGAGACCTCGGGGCCAGGACAGAGTCCCGCCTCCAGGACATCGACATGGAGTTCGATGATGCCCTGGCCAGCAACATCACCAAGTGAGCCGCAGGACTTGCCCGCTGCCTTTGTATATAGTTATTTAGTTAGTTAGTGCTAGGTTTCCTTTATTTATTTTTATTATTTTGGACCGCTCGGACAATGGCCACTTTTTTGTACATATATTTTTCATTAGTTAGTGGTAGGTTTCATTTTTGGTGTTGGGCTCATGGACCCTGGAACATTCCTGTATATAGTTTGTTTTTTTGGGAGATACATTTTTTTAATTTCTTATTGTTTTCACCATGACGTAATGGTTTTTCATTAATATCCTATGACATGATATTGCTTTGGACAAAATCATTTTAATGTTTTATTCCTTTGTTTTTTTGTTTATCACTTTTGTTCTCGGACATGGGCCATTTATTTACTTAGCCACATCGTTGTATGTTTGAAAAGTTCACTTATTTTTGGTATTTAATACATTTTTTATATTTTCTTACACTTGTGTTATTTTCTCATTGGTTTGTTACATGTCATGATATGGGTTTTGACATTCACTTGCACCCATTGTGTATGTGTGTGTGACAGACATGTGTTCTTTTGCATACTTGGCATTGGGGTTGTGCCATGTGATTGCATTCACTATGTGGGTGGATGCAATCCTTGCCTGGGTGTTTGTGCTGGGTATGCTGGCCATTACTGCCATGATTGTGTATCGTCAGGACCTGGGGCCAGGGGGACATGAGTGGGGGCCTGCTGGCAGGCTCCCCACAGTGCTGGGGGGTGGGGGTGGTGGGAGACATGAGTGGGGGCCTGGTGGAGGGTGCCCCTGGTGGCGGGGGGGTGGGGGTGGTGGGAGACATGAGTGGGGGCCTGGTGGAGGGTGCCCCTGGTGGCGGGGGGGTGGGGGTGGTGGGAGACATGAGTGGGGGCCTGGTGGAGGGTGCCCCTGCACTGCTGGGGGGTGGGGGTGGTGGGAGACATGGGTGGGGGCCTGGTGGAGGCTGCCCCTGCACTTCTGGGGGGTGGGGGTGGTGGGAGACATGAGTGGGGGCCTGGTGGAGGGTGCCCCTGGATGGTGGGGGGTGGGGGTGGTGGGAGACATGAGTGGGGGCCTGGTGGAGGCTGCCCCTGCACTGCTGGGGGTGGGGGCGGTGGGAGACATGAGTGGGGGCCTGGTGGAGGGTGCCCCTGGTGACTGGGGGGGTGGTGGGAGACATTAGTGGGGGCCTGGTGGAGGGTGCCCCTGGTGGCGGGGGGGTGGGGGTGGTGGGAGACATGGGTGGGGGCCTGGTAGAGGCTGCCCCTGGATGGTGGGGGGTGGGGGTGGTGGGAGACATGAGTGGGGGCCTGGTGGAGGGTGCCCCTGGTGACTGGGGGGGTGGGGGTGATAGGGGACATGAGTGGGGGCCTGGTGGAGGGTGCCCCTGGTGGCGGGGGTGGGGGTGGTGGGAGACATGAGTGGGGGCCTGGTGGAGGGTGCCCCTGCACTGCTGGGGGGTGGTGGGAGACATGGGTGGGGGCCTGGTGGAGGGTGCCCCTGGTGACTGGGGGGTGGGGGTGGTGGGAGACATGGTTGGGGGCCTGGTGGAGGGTGCCCCTGGATGGTGGGGGGTGGGGGTGGTGGGAGACATGGTTGGGGGCCTGGTGGAGGGTGCCCCTGGTGACTGGGGGGGTGGGGGTGGTGGGAGACATGAGTGGGGGCCTGGTGGAGGGTACCCCTGGTGACTGGGGGGGTGGGGGTGGTGGAAGACATGAACAGGTGTGCAGGGTAGTCCCCTGTTTGTGGGCTGCCTGCAGGGGCCGTCGAGGGTGACAGGACCCACCCAGCCTAATCGCGTGTGTAACTTCGCACGTACCCCTGTAATACACGTACCAAGCCAAATCGCGTGTGATAATTCCCGCGCACCCCTGAAATACACGCGCCCAGGCTATTCGCGTGTGGAAATTCCCGCGCACCCCTGAAATACACGCGCCCAGGCTATTCGCGTGTGGAAATTCCCGCGCACCCCTGAAATACACGTACCCTGCTGTAATCGCGTGTGGGACTTCCCGCGCACCCCTGTAATACACGCGCCCAGCCTATTCGCGTGTGGAAATTCCCGCGCACCCCTGAAATACACGCGCCCAGGCTATTCGCGTGTGATAATTCCCACGCACCCCTGAAATACATGCGCCCAGGCTATTCGTGTGTGGAAATTCCCGCGCACCCCTGAAATACACGCGCCCAGGCTATTCGCGTGTGGAACTTCCCGCGCACCCCTGAAATACACGCGGCCAGGCTATTCGCGTGTGGAACTTCCCGCGCACCCCTGAAATACACGTACCCTGCTGTAATCGCGTGTGGGACTTCCCGCGCACCCCTGTGATACACGCGCCCAGCCTATTCGCGTGTGGAAATTCCCGCGCACCCCTGAAATACACGTACCCTGCTGTAATCGCGTGTGGGACTTCCCGCGCACCCCTGAAATACACGCGGCCAGGCTATTCGCGTGTGGAAATTCCCGCGCACCCCTGAAATACACGTACCCTGGCTTTTCGCGTGTGGGACTTCCCGCGCACCCCTGGTATTCCCGTAGCCTAGCTTTTCGCGTGTGAAACTTCCCGCGCACCCCTGAAATGGACGTAGCCTGGGATTTCGCATGTGAAACGTTCCCGCGCACCCCTGAAATGGAAGTAGCCTGGGATTTCGCGTGTGAAACTTCCCCGCGCACCCCTGTAATGGACGTACCCTGGCTTTTCGCGTGTGGGACTTCCCGCGCACCCCTGGAATTCCCGTAGCCTAGCTTTTCGCGTGTGAAACTTCCCGCGCACCCCTGTAATGGACGTACCCTGGCTTTTCGCGTGTGGGACTTCCCGCGCACCCCTGCAATTCCCGTAGCCTAGCTTTTCGCGTGTGAAACTTCCCGCGCACCCCTGAAATGGACATAGCCTGGGATTTGACGTGTGAAACTTCCCGCGCACCCTTGAAAATCGCATGGGCCGCTTGCCGAGATGGTCCAGGGTTAGCGCAGCCCCTTGCGCTGGTTTGTGATTTTTATGAGATTTCCCAGCGCAAGGGGCGTTCCTGGGGGCGTAACTGGTGCTGCAGCGAGTCGCTGCGCCACTGTGCGCCACGGCTGCCTGGGGAAGCTAAAATCCATGAATACGCTGTGCGCCGGATTCGGTTTTGGCGCACGCGGCTGGCGCAGACTATCGCACGCGCACGCTGTGCGCCAGCCGCGTGCGCTACTTGTGCGCTGAATTCTATGAATTACCCTGTTACAGGCCGATTCATGGAATAAATGTGCGCCGAAAATTCCGGCGCAGAGGGGCCTATACGTGCGCTGCGCCGAAAAATAGCGAAAAGCGCAGGGAAACCAGCGCACGTCGATTCATGGAAGTCCGTGCGTAAGAAAAGCATAGGACGTGCGCTGAAAAAGTGCGCGGCGCACGCCGGCGCACAGGTCAACCAACGGCGTGCGCCACGGCCATTGCGCTATCACTCCGAGCGCAGCGCACAGCTCTAAAGTAGGCGGAACACAGGGCGGGACACTCGGAATGGGGAATAAAATGGGGCACAACACTCGGAATGGGGAAGAATGTGGGCGGCACGGGGAAGTACAGGAGGCAAGTGCGCAGAACGCCCACACGCTCTCCGGCAACACGTATTCATGGATTCGAACAGGGCAAAACAGCGCTCGATCAAACCAGCGCACAGGCCCAAAAACGTACGCCACAAGTAAGCAGGCGGTAGCGTCCCGACGCACTTAACGAAAGTGCGCCAAAACCTGCGCCAACAAATACCACCCACATACAGCAATGGGCCATACCGTGACCCCAAAGGACAAATGAGGTGCAAAGGTGTACGCCATTAACACGGACACCCACTGTTCAAAAAATCGCGCTTGTGTGTACAACGGGTTGCGCGAGAAGTCACTCACGCGATTGCCCTGGGTACGTGTATCCCGGGGTGCGGGGAAGTCGCACACGCGATTGCCCTGGCCACGTCGATATCAGGGGTGCGTGTGAAGTTCCACACGCGAAAAGCCAAGGTACGTCAATTACAGGGGTGCGCGGGAAGTTTCACACGCGAAAAGCTAGGCTACGGAAATTCCAGGGGTGCGCGTGAAATCCTACACGCGAAAAACTAGGGTACGTCATTTACAGGGGTGCGCGGGAAGTTTCACACGCGAAAAGCTAGGCTACGGGAATTCCAGGGGTGCGCGTGAAATCCTACACGCGAAAAACTAGGGTACGTCATTTACAGGGGTGCACGGGAAGTTTCACACGCGAAAAGCTAGGCTACGGGAATTCCAGGGGTGCGCGTGAAATCCTACACGCGAAAAACTAGGGTACGTCATTTACAGGGGTGCGCGGGAAGTTTCACACGCGGCTCTGCTGGGTCGGTCCTCACAGGTGTTCCATTCACACCCTCCACGTCCCCTGCATGCAACCCACACCACAGGGGACTACCCTGCACACCTGCTCATGCCTCCCACCACCACCACCCCCCCCGCAGTCAGGGGCACCTGCCAGAAGGCACCCACCCATGTCTACCACCACCCCCACCCCCCCAGCAGTCAGGGGCACCTTCCAGCAGGCCCCCACCCATGTCTACCACCACCCCCACCCCCCCGCCACCAGGGGCAGCCTCCACCAGGCCCCCACCCATGCCCCCCACCACCCCCACCCCCCCGCCACCAGGGGCAGCCTCCACCAGGCCCCCACTCATGTCTCCCACCACCCCCACCCTCCCGCCACCAGGGGCAGCCTCCACCAGGCCCCCACCCATGCCTCCCACCACCCCCAACCCCCAGCAGTGCAGGGGCAGCCTCCACCAGGCCCCCACCCATGTCTACCACCACCCCCACCCCCCGCCACCAGGGGCAGCCTCCACCAGGCTCCCACCCATTCCTCCCAACACCCCCAACCCCCAGCAGTGCAGGGGCAGCCTCCACCAGGCCCCCACCCATGCCTCCCACCACCCCCACCCCCCCAGCAGTCAGGGGCACCTTCCAGCAGGCCCCCACCCATGTCTACCACCACCACCACCCCCCCGCAGTCAGGGGCACCTTCCAGCAGGCCCCCACCCATGTCTACCACCACCCCCACCCCCCCAGCAGTCAGGGGCACCTTCCAGCAGGCCCCCACCCATGTCTACCACCACCCCCACCCCCCTGCCACCAGGGGCAGCCTCCACCAGGCCCCCACCCATGCCCCCCACCACCCCCACCCCCCCGCCACCAGGGGCTGCCTCCACCAGGCCCCCACTCATGTCTCCCACCACCCCCACCCTCCCGCCACCAGGGGCAGCCTCCACCAGGCCCCCACCCATGCCTCCCACCACCCCCAACCCCCAGCAGTGCAGGGGCAGCCTCCACCAGGCCCCCACCCATGTCTACCACCACCCCCACCCCCCCGCCACCAGGGGCAGCCTCCACCAGGCCCCCACCCATGCCCCCCACCACCCCCACCCCCCCGCCACCAGGGGCAGCCTCCACCAGGCCCCCACTCATGTCGACCACCACCCCCACCCTCCCGCCACCAGGGGCAGCCTCCACCAGGCCCCCACCCATGCCTCCCACCACCCCCAACCCCCAGCAGTGCAGGGGCAGCCTCCACCAGGCCCCCACCCATGCCTCCCACCCCCCCCACCCCCCCAGCAGTCAGGGGCACCTTCCAGCAGGCCCCCACCCATGTCTACCACCACCCCTACCACCCCAGCAGTCAGGGGCACCTTCCAGCAGGCCCCCACCCATGTCTACCACCACCCCCACCCCCCCAGCAGTCAGGGGCACCTGCCAGAAGGCCCCCACCCATGTCTACCACCACCCCCACCCCCCCGCCACCAGGGGCAGCCTCCACCAGGCCCCCACCCATGCCCCCCACCACCCCCACCCTCCCACCACCAGGGGCAGCCTCCACCAGGCCCCCACCCATGCCTCCCACCACCCCCACCCACCCCCCGCCACCAGGGGCAGCCTCCACCAGGCCCCCACCCATGCCCCCCACCACCCCCACCCCCCCGCCACCAGGGGCAGCCTCCACCAGGCCCCCACTCATGTCTCCCACCACCCCCACCCTCCCGCCACCAGGGGCAGCCTCCACCAGGCCCCCACCCATGCCTCCCACCACCCCCACCCACCCCCCGCCACCAGGGGCAGCCTCCACCAGGCCCCCACCCATGCCCCCCACCACCCCCACCCCCCCGCCACCAGGGGCAGCCTCCACCAGGCCCCCACCCATGTCTCCCAACACCCCCACCCACCAGCACTGTGGGGCACGTGGCCAGCAGGCAGTCAGGCAGCAGCAGATGGCAGGTGGGAGCGTGCTCAGGGCTCTGGGGGGCAGTAATTTGGCCTCCTGGCCAGGAGCGTGGTCTCTCGTGTGTGAACGCGTGGACAGCCTGATAGGGAGTGAAATCCCACACGTCAGCGTGTCAATCGAGGAAAGGCCCTTAGCGCGTAAACCCGTCAACAGCATATGCGCGCCTATAGTCACCTGCACGTGCAGGAAATTGTTGCGTGACACGTCCCAGTGTCAAAGCGTGTGATTGGTGAAAATGGATCTACACGCAGAAGTGACAAAGCGTGTGATTGGTGAAAATGGATCTACACGCAGGAGTGACAAAGCGTGTGATTGGTGAACGTACACGCCGCGTAAGTGACGCTGTACGTGTGGGCCTGTATATAAGGTACATGCCGAACACCATTTCCTTGTACGTGCTTTTCGTAGAGAGCGAGTGGGTGAATTCTGTACTTCTTGTCGTTTCACACGCGATTTACTTCACGGCGTTTCCAGTTCGTACTCCCTGTTACCTCTGACAGCTTTTTCTCTATTATTCCTCTTGTACTGGTTTACCTGGGCCTGTTCCCTCAAACAGTGTCCCCTTCTACTGTTGTCCTGTCTTCTCAGACAGCGTACACATCTTCTTTTGGCGGGGGTTTAGCCAGCCAAACGCGCTCATTTTTCACGCTCCTTTACCTGGCAGACGGTGAGTCACGCACGTATCCAACTTCTGTGCTTGCCCCCTGTGTAGCCTACCCCTTCAGAGGTCATTCTAGGCTGCGTGTGACACGCATACGTTCATTCTTGTGTTACTGGGTGCCACAGCGTAGTGCAGGTTTTTCTTTCTGCACACGTGGTCTAGGAGGGGTTGCGTGCACGTCATCTCCCTTTTTTGGGCCTCCTGTGCGTTGCGTGACCCGTCATCTTTCCCCAGGGGTTACAATCAGCCGTGCTAGAGCACTAATGTACAATTACCATCTGGTACCCAACCCCTTTGACCCCCAATTGCCCAGGACAATTGTCTACAGCCACTCCCATACGCACATTAATATCAGTGCCATGGCTGGGAGGCGAGGATTCCGTAAGGGTGGCAAAGGTGGAAGAGCCACAAGTGGTGGCCGTGGTGGATCCGGTAGGGGACGTGGTCGTAACTTGCAGGGTGAGCCTGTCCCCCCATGTGTGGAGGACCAGTCAAGGGCACCCATCATCCCCCCCCCTCCCGTTGAGGCTGAAGTGGCTGACACCATCCATGCTCAGCCCTTGTTGGACCAGCCCATTGTGGCACCAGACCTGGCTGACTCCATGGCTGACTTCCAGGTCAGCAGGGCTACGACACGTGCGCTGGTGCACGTTGATGCTATCATGCCACGTGGATCTGGGGCAGCAAGGTCATCTGCTGCCCCAAGTAGGCAGGGCGGAGAAGCTGCAGGGGCAGCTGCAGCTCCATCCATCCCAGCTCTCACACACCCAGCCAGGACAGTGTCCGTCCTAGTCCATTCTGCTGACATTCCCCATGACACCATTACACTTGAGCCAATGCCTGCACCAACTCCCATGCTGAGTCTGCAATCCCACACACCTGATACAGAGCCCACCAGGGCTCCTGCCCCTAGTGTCCAGAGCGGCGCAGGACACTCAGGATCACCACCACCTTCCAAGCGGAAGAGGAAGAGTGCTCGTCCGGCACAGGCTGATGCCCCCGACACGGCTACACAGTCCGGTCCGTCGAGGAAGCCCAGCTTCACGGATGTGGAACTGAATGCACTTGTCGAGTATGTGTCCGGACATGATAACGAGATGGTCATTGTTGCAGGATCCAAGACCACACCTGCACAACGCCAGGCACACTGGCAGACCATTGTGGACATCGTAAGTGCCCTTGGAATCGTGAGGCGCACAGCCAATGATTGCTACAAGCGCTGGAATGACCTAAAGTGCAGGGCAAAGAAGAAGCTGGCCTCAAGTTATGCCGCAACTCTAGTGACTGGAGGTGGGTCTCCAGTAGAAGACATGGAACTCACTCCTCATGAGACAGTCGCTGGGACCTACGTCACGGAGGAACAGATCCAAGGCGTGGGAGATCTGCCTGATTGCGAGGCATTGTCCGGTGAGTGCACATGCATGTGTGTGTCATCCATGTGCATGGTGTGTGTGTGAGGGCATCTGTTTGTGTGCCAGGTGAGAGTGTGTGCGCCTGAGTCGAATGGGTCAGCCATGTGCTTCATGCAAGACATCCTGGCCAGCTGCATTTCGCCATTGCAGTATCCCTTCTGCCAACAGTAGACATCTAGCCCAACAGCACCCAAGTTGGCCTTGAAGTGTCACCTTGCCACTACATTGTTGATAATTTTCCTATGTTCAATCAGACAGATTGTATGCATTCCACCACTTATACTAGGCATTCCTCAGTCCTCTAGTCACATGTATGGCATGGCCATGGTAAAGTGGAGTTACTTTGTTACCTGGATATCATATGTTCACACATGTCCCTGTGCAATTGGACCATATTGGACTGGCAGCTCCAGGTGATAAAGCAGACCTGTCAGAATTAGAAAAGCTATAGCATGTGGGAACTGGACAGAATGAATAAGTGCTGCCCTCCTCTCCATCTACACTCAAAAGCAATGGCACATGCCATCTGTGTGATGGCATGTGTGTGTCACCTGGCAATCACAGGGCAATGTGTGATGCCACTGCCAGGCAGCATGCATGAAATGTGTTCATCTTCCATCTTTGTGTAATGAGTGTGTGCCATTTGCCTGCCCTTCATACGCAGTGAGGGGGCATGCATGGGAGGGTCTTAGTCATGTGGGACATGTGTCAATCAAGTACTGGTTCTCTTGTTTCACAGCCCTCATTGTGTGCCATGGTGCTAATGCGGGTTTCCATTTCTTTGTCATTATGTCATTGCAGGGGAAGACGCACCTGATACTGCTGGGGTTGTGGAGATGGTGCAGAGCCAGGAGGGGTCCGAGGGCCGACCAACCACCAGTGAGGGACGTGGTGTGCTGGTGGGTGAAAACCCACAAGTGCTGCAGGTCGTGCTCTCAAGGGGTGTCTCTGGCTGCACCTCCCCCGAGCTGTACTCAGCTGTTGACTCGGATGATGAGACCTACGTGCCGTCGCAGGTGAGTGTTCCAGGGAAGGAATCTGTTCTGTCCCACCCACCTGCACCAGGGTCAGAACCCTCAATGGGGAGGTCAGTGTTGGCAGCTAGGCCTTTGGTGGTTACGGATGCAGGGTCACACTCCGCGACATCTGATCCTGTTCCTGGGCCAGCAGATCAGAGGGGGAATGCAGTCCTGCAGCCTCAGGCAGTGCCGGCACAGCAAGGCGCAGTCCGCCTTGCCCCAGACAGGTGTGGTGCCCGCCGACGTGGTGGCCGTACGCCACCTGGCAATACCGTATGGGAGCAATCCATTTACGGTATGGCTACCCAACAGGCAGCATCATCCGAGATGATGGCTCAGGCCATGGATAGGGTGGCCACTTCCATTGTCCCCCCTGAAAGGCTGATGGAGCGACTAGAGCAGGCAACCGACTCCATCTGCCAGTCACACAGGGAGGACATGTTGGCGTCCAACAGGGACAGGCGGGCGGCACTGGCGACTCTGCAGGAGGCCATCTCCATAGAGTCCCAGGGCCACAGGGAAGCCCTGAGGCAGGAGCTACATCAACTCAGGACGACTCTTGTTGAGCTAGAGGCTTCAACACACCAAAGGACAGAACAGCAGCTGGAGCGTCTCACCCGTACGCTCTCAGCTGAGATGCAAGCAACGAGGGCGGAGGTCCGGGCATCCCGTGAGTTGTTGCATGGGGACCTCCGCACCCTCATCCTCCAGAACGAGAACTACCACACCCGCATGCTTGCAGCCATGGAGGAACAGAGTAGGGCCTTGCGTGGGCTGCCTCCCATAGTGCAACCACCCCCGGATGCAGCTGCACAGGGTGATAATAGCGACAGCAGTGATACTCCCACAATAGGGTAGCCGTGTGGGCCAAGAGCCCATGGAGGTGTTTTTTTTCCCCAGGATCCACACAGGTGGTTTCTGGTGTGCACCCTGACCTCGGACCTCCTGGGTGGCCTCCCCAACCCCCCCGGCCCTTTAATGGCCATTTTTGATTTTCTTTTTGTTTTTATATTTTTCCCAATTTTTTGGGGACACATTGTTGGCTTCCGTGGTTCCTGTGGGCATACGCTGCATTGTGGCTGGGCACATGCAGGCTTGTCATGTATTAGGTTCAGATGCCTGGGTTTGAGTCACACACACCCCTCCAGCTTCCCGTTTCCATGGGCTTGCAAAGGGTGTGCCCAAGTGACATTGAAGTACATGGTGACATTGGACTCCCACTACATGTGTGGGTAGTCTAGTCAATACTGTGTATACATTCCTAGTGCATATTGCTGTTGTGTTGTACACTGCATGTTGCATTGATGTGTAACTCATCATCTGTGTCTGCCTCCCAATTTGCAGGTCCCTTCCTCATGTCTACACAAGGCCCTCTAGTCTGGAGATGGGGTCCTTGTTGGCAGCAGTGCACCTACAACTCTACATGGCACCAACACTGTTCAGTTGGAAGTGGTGGGAGTGCAGGCATATCCAGGTGGTGAGACAACTGATTTATTACATTACTGAAGTCATGTTTATGGTAGTACGTGCTCAAGTATGTTGTTTGTCCTGCATTACAGTGAGCATTTCAGGTGTAGGAAGTTTCAATTGGGGACACTGTACATCGCAACACTTGTCACGTTGTGGGGATTACTTTGTTTACCTGCACATAGCATGACATGGCACGGTGTGTTGTGTGGCGGTGCTGGGGATGGGTTGGGTGACATGGCACTGTCCTCTTGTTGCATTTAGCAAGTGGGTATTCATTTTGGCTGCTTGAATGTGTTCATTCACAAAACTGCATTGGTGTTGTGTGTGGGTAGGGATGCACACATTGTAACACTTCCAGGTGAACAATCTCAGGCTGATATGCTTTTCACGGTTGAATCTCCAGACATTCAGGATCAGTGTCAGGTTGAGTCATCATTGTTTGTCAGATGGAATGTGCCAGTCCAGTGTGCACTCCACAGTGGAGTGAATACTATGTGAAGTAATTAGCCACTAGCTGTGTACGGGCTGCCTCCCCTCGTGCCCTTTCCCCTCCCATGCGCAGCAGCTGTGCATGTGGTTGGGGATGTGGGGCCACCACCATGTCCACGGGCAGGCCCCGGCGTGTTGCAACGTTGTGCAGGACACATGCTGCCACTATGATCCTGCACACTACTGGGGGAGCGTATAACAGCTGCCCGCCAGAACGGTCAAGGGAGCGAAAGCGTGACATTAGCACTCCGAATGTGCGCTCCACTATGCCCCGGGTTGTAATGTGGGCTGTGTTATATCTTACCTCGGGTGGCGTGGTGGGGTTCCGAATTGGCGTCATCATGTGGGGGCTGAGAGGGTAGGCACTGTCCCCTGTGGAGGTGGTGATTGGTATCATTGGTGGGGTTGTGACCTTGCTCAGTAACCAACATGCATGCATGTGCAGTGGCATACATACTCACCGAGAAGCCATGTATCGCCATGCCGCCCAGCATCTATGTCCCGGCATAGGGTGGACATTCGGTAAATGAAGCTGTCGTGGGTAGACCCGGGATAGTTGGCATATACTGAGGTGATGATTCCCTTGGCATTACATACTACCTGCACGTTGATGGAATGCCAGTGCTTGCGGTTCCTATAGATGTGCTCAGATGCCCTGGGGGGACGTAGAGCCACATGGGTGCAGTCGATGGCACCTAGCACTTTGGGGAATCGTGCCACTCCGTAAAAATCCAGGGCGGCAGCATGCCTTTCAGCAGGTGTTCTGGGCAGGTATATGTGCCTGCGGACTGATGGGCGTGCAGTGATGATGTCCAAGACCTGGTGTAGGCAGCGTGACTGGGTGGCCTGTGACACCCCACCCACTATGGCACTTGTCCGCTGAAATGATCCAGTGGCTAAGAAGTGCAGTACATTGAGGACCTTCTCCAGGGGGCTGAGTGCTTGGGAGCACAGGGTGGGTGATGTGAGGTCATCCTCCCACTCACTCACCAGGTCCAGTATTATGTGTGGTGGAAACCTGTACCTTCCATACACCTGGTCATCAGGCATCCCGAAAAGGCTGGTTCTGGGTGTGAATATTCTGGCCCTGACTCTTATCCTCCTCCTCCTTTGGTAGCCCACTGCCACTGCTGCTAGGAACGGTATGTTCATCCTGGCATCTGGCTTGTTATTTGAAAAGTGCGCAAATTAATGCTTTGCGCGTGTTCTAGGCGAGCGTGTGACCCGCGCACCCCTGGAATCTAGTTCCCACTCCAATAGCGTGTGGAAATTCACACGCAGCAGCCATACAGGTGCGCTGACGTACTTGCGTGTGTAAGTGCCCGCGCACCCCTGAAATACATGTACATAGGCCAATCGCGTGTACGTGCACTTTTGTCCAATTACACACAATGAAATACACGTACATAGGCCAATCACTCGATGACACTCTGACGTGCAGTATTTCCACGTGTGTTCCGTCATCACGTGCTGAGTGGGGAACGCCCGTGCGGGTCACGTCAGACGCGCTTATGCGCTGAGGGACTCTGGTCCAATAGAATCGCGTATGCGTGCTGACGCGCTTACGCGCTAAGGGCCTTTCCTCGGATTTCACGCTAACGTGCAGGATTTTCACGTGCCAAATCACTCCGTATCAAGCTGGCCACCCGAAAACACACGGAACACCACGCTCCTGCCCAGAAGGCTGAGTTACTGCCCCCCAGTGCCCCGAGCAGCCTCCCACGTGCTATCTGCTGCTGCCTGCCTGCCTGCCTGCCTGCCTGCTGCCACCGTGCCCTGCCATTTGGTGCCTGCACATCAGCCATCTGCAGGGGTCCAGTTGCTGTGTCCACCCCTGCTGGAACTGAAGACTCCCAACTGGGATTACATCGCTCCACAGCCCAGCCCCAGGACCCAGTTGCCCACCCACACCTGCCTCTGGGGTTGCCATGTCGGGCACTTCCACATCTGGCACCAGTGGCAACCCCAGGCCAGAGGGGCAGAGGGGCACCAGCTTCACTGCCACCGAAGTTGGTGTCCTGGTGGAGCATGTCCTGGGGCAGTATGATGCCCTCTTTGGATCGTCCCGCGCCAGCAAGGAAGGACGGGAGAGGATCTGGGCCGACTGTGTGGTTGCCATCAACGCGGAGGGGGTGGCAACCCGCAACGTCCAGAAGATCAAGAAGCGCTGGGAGGACTTGAGGTCCAGGACCCTTGTGAAGGCCCGGCGCCTCGTGGAGGGGGGCCGGGGCCGCATGAGTTCCATCCAGAAGAGGGTCCTGGAACGCGTACGCCCAGCGCTCCGCGCCCAGGTCCTTGAGAGGGAGGCCCGTCTGGAGTTGAGCGGTATGTGTCCAAGCATTACTGTGTGAGACAGGGCATGTTGCGGTGTGCTGGTTCTATGATACTTGCCTGTATGTGTGCCATGGGCCATGTATGCATGTATGTGTGCAGGGACATCATGGTAATGCATGTGCGACCAGTGATGTGTGACCCACATGGTTGTTGCATGTGTTGAAATGCGGCATGGGGAGCCCTATGCAGATTTTGGACATGAGAGCATGCCAGTCTCTGTACCTGGACATGGATGGGGGTGAAGGATGGGTGCTGATGCCAGGTACATATATGGTAGCCATGTCTGTGTGCCTGACCTGCGTGTCTGTGACTTGTGCATGCCATGGATGCATGACACATGTGTGTGACAATGCACAGATTCAGTGACGCACCCAACTTACCCTTGTTTCGCCTGTGTTCGGTGTGTTTGGGGCCAGATGGATGTGACTGAGGTGAAGTGTGTGCATGTGATATGCATGAGCCATGATGCATGTGAGTTACATATCATTGAATGTTTCTAGAGTCCATTGGACATGCATGGAAATGTCCATGGCATGCACCATGCCTGTTACTGTGTGTGTTTTGCCTGGACTGACCCATGTGTTGTGGAGGGACATGATGGAAGTGTACTTTGACAGTGGTGCTCATCTGCTATTGCTTCCTGTCTAGGGGACCATTGTACAGTAGCCTGATGCTTGTGTCCTTTGTCTCCCTCTACGCAGCGGCTAGTGAAGAAGAGGGCGGAGACGGCGCTGTGGAGCAAGGCGGCGGGGATGCCCCCACGGCTGCAGCGGAAGGGGTGGGTGAGCCCCCACAGGGGCCTGCTACGGCGGCAGACGGTGAGGAGCCATCCAGGTTGGTGGTTTGCACAGAGGAGGAGGAGGCCGACACTGGTGCACACATGGGGCCTGGTGGGAGCATCCCTGCTGGTGCAAGTGGTGCAGTCCAGGGCCAGGGGCAGGAGGCAGCACAGGTCACCGTGGAGGGGCCTGTGCATGTCACTGTCCCTGACCCTGTGAGTGCACCACCATGCACCAGCAGGGATGCCCCGTCCCAGGCCCGTCGGCAGGTAGAGGGGATGTCCATGTCACCTGACTCCCCTCCACCTGCGGACGTGGTGGCCCCTGGCCGCGTGGAGAAGGTCCTGATTGGGGTCGCGATGCGCACGGCTGTGATTCGTGATGACGTGCGTGCTTCCCGGGAGGAGCACGCACGTCATCACGAAGTGCACCGTGCCGACGTGGCCCAATTGGGATCGGCCATGTTCGGGGGTTTCCTGCATGTGTTGGCCAATCTGACGGCCCTCTCCTCCTCTGTGCAGGCTATCCACCGGTCGTTCTCCTTGCCGTCTTCCGGCCCAGATGCCACCAGCGCCCCCTGTGGACCTGCCCCGACCAATGCAGCCAGCTCGGTGGGGATCCCATCCCTGCCACAGTTGGAAGTCGGAGGTCCAGCAGGGGTGGACAACACAGCAAGTGGACCCCAGCAGATGGAAGATGTGACGGCATCATCGGGCAGGGCACGTGCACGACGGCGTCGGTGGTTTCCATCAGCCTGGATGCCGTCGTGCTGGCAGAGGCAGTGGCGTCGGAGGCAGCAGCGGGCTCGACGTGGGAGGCATCATGGCTCGGGGCCATCAAGATCAGAGGGGCAGGCATCGGCCGGAGGGCAGGGCAACCCTGGGATGGTGGTGTGTTCCGTGTGGGAGCAGTTTGGCCAGCGGATAGGTGCGGAGCGGCAGCGGGCGGAAGAGGAGCGGCTCGCCATGGTCAGGGCGGAGTTCTCCATGCGTCGGGCATTGAGGCGGGCTGAGTGCCTCGAGGAAGCTCGCAGGGAGTTTGAGGTGGACATGGGGTTGTCCCTGCGAGACCTCAGGGCCAGGACAGAGTCCCGCCTCCAGGACATCGACATGGAGTTCGATGATGCCCTGGCCAGCAACATCACCAAGTGAGCCGCAGGACTTGCCAGCTGCCTTTGTATATAGTTATTTAGTTAGTTAGTGCTAGGTTTCCTTTATTTATTTTTATTATTTTGGACCGCTCGGACAAGGGCCACTTTTTTGTACATATATTTTTCATTAGTTAGTGGTAGGTTTCATTTTTGGTGTTGGGCTCATGGACCCTGGAACATTCCTGTATATAGTTTGTTTTTTTGGGAGATACATTTTTTTAATTTCTTATTGTTTTCACCATGACGTAATGGTTTTTCATTAATTTCCTATGACATGATATTGCTTTGGACAAAATCATTTTAATTTTTTATTCCTTTGTTTTTTTGTTTATCACTTTTGTTCTCGGACATGGGCCATTTATTTACTTAGCCACATCGTTGTATGTTTGAAAAGTTCACTTATTTTTGGTATTTAATACATTTTTTATATTTTCTTACACTTGTGTTATTTTCTCATTGGTTTGTTACATGTCATGATATGGGTTTTGACATTCACTTGCACCCATTGTGTATGTGTGTGTGACAGACATGTGTTCTTTTGCATACTTGGCATTGGGGTTGTGTCATGTGATTGCATTCACTATGTGGGTGGATGCAATCCTTGCCTGGGTGTTTGTGCTGGGTATGCTGGCCATTACTGCCATGATTGTGTATCGTCAGGACCTGGGGCCAGGGGGACATGTGTGGGGGCCTGCTGGCAGGTTCCCCACAGTGCTGGGGGGTGGGGGTGGTGGGAGACATGAGTGGGGGCCTGGTGGAGGGTGCCC
The DNA here is from genome assembly GCF_040938575.1 of Ambystoma mexicanum. Taxonomy (NCBI): domain Eukaryota; kingdom Metazoa; phylum Chordata; class Amphibia; order Caudata; family Ambystomatidae; genus Ambystoma; species Ambystoma mexicanum. Next base: position 768,880,892 of record NC_090941.1, read on the forward strand.
CTGGTGGCGGGGGGGTGGGGGTGGTGGGAGACATGAGTGGGGGCCTGGTGGAGGGTGCCCCTGGTGGCGGGGGGGTGGGGTTGGTGGGAGACATGAGTGGGGGCCTGGTGGAGGGTGCCCCTGCACTGCTGGGGGGTGGGGGTGGTGGGAGACATGGGTGGGGGCCTGGTGGAGGCTGCCCCTGCACTGCTGGGGGGTGGGGGTGGTGGGAGACATGAGTGGGGGCCTGGTGGAGGGTGCCCCTGGATGGTGGGGGGTGGGGGTGGTGGGAGACATGAGTGGGGGCCTGGTGGAGGCTGCCCCTGCACTGCTGGGGGGTGGGGGTGGTGGGAGACATGAGTGGGGGCCTGGTGGAGGGTGCCCCTGGTGACTGGGGGGGTGGGGGTGGTGGGAGACATGAGTGGGGGCCTGGTGGAGGGTGCCCCTGGTGGCGGGGGGGTGGGGGTGGTGGGAGACATGGGTGGGGGCCTGGTGGAGGCTGCCCCTGGATGGTGGGGGGTGGGGGTGGTGGGAGACATGAGTGGGGGCCTGGTGGAGGGTGCCCCTGGTGACTGGGGGGGTGGGGTGATAGGGGACATGAGTGGGGGCCTGGTGGAGGGTGCCCCTGGTGGCGGGGGGGTGGGGGTGGTGGGAGACATGGGTGGGGGCCTGGTGGAGGGTGCCCCTGGTGACTGGGGGGGTGGGGGTGGTGGGAGACATGGTTGGGGGCCTGGTGGAGGGTGCCCCTGGATGGTGGGGGGTGGGGGTGGTGGGAGACATGGTTGGGGGCCTGGTGGAGGGTGCCCCTGGTGACTGGGGGGGTGGGGGTGGTGGGAGACATGAGTGGGGGCCTGGTGGAGGGTACCCCTGGTGACTGGGGGGGTGGGGGTGGTCGGAGACATGAGCAGGTGTGCAGGGTAGTCCCCTGTTTTGTGGGCTGCCTGCAGGGGCCGTCGAGGGTGACAGGACCCACCCAGCCTAATCGCGTGTGTAACTTCGCACGCACCCCTGTAATACACGTACCAAGCCAAATCGCGTGTGATAATTCCCGCGCACCCCTGAAATACACGCGCCCAGGCTATTCGCGTGTGGAAATTCCCGCGCACCCCTGAAATACACGCGCCCAGGCTATTCGCGTGTGGAAATTCCCGCGCACCCCTGAAATACACGTACCCTGCTGTAATCGTGTGTGGGACTTCCCGCGCACCCCTGTAATACACGCGCCCAGCCTATTCGCGTGTGGAAATTCCCGCGCACCCCTGAAATACACACGCCCAGGCTATTCGCGTGTGGAACTTCCCGCGCACCCCTGAAATACACGGGGCCAGGCTATTCGCATGTGGAACTTCCCGCGCACCCCTGAAATACACGTACCCTGCTGTAATCGCGTGTGGGACTTCCCGCGCACCCCTGTGATACACGCGCCCAGCCTATTCGCGTGTGGAAATTCCCGCGCACCCCTGAAATACACGTACCCTGCTGTAATCGCGTGTGGGACTTCCCGCGCACCCTTGAAATACACGCGGCCAGGCTATTCGCGTGTGGAAATTCCCGCGCACCCCTGAAATACACGTACCCTGGCTTTTCGCGTGTGGGACTTCCCGCGCACCCCTGGTATTCCCATAGCCTAGCTTTTCGCGTGTGAAACTTCCCGCGCACCCCTGAAATGGACGTAGCCTGGGATTTCGCATGTGAAACGTTCCCGCGCACCCCTGAAATGGAAGTAGCCTGGGATTTCGCGTGTGAAACTTCCCCGCGCACCCCTGTAATGGACGTACCCTGGCTTTTCGCGTGTGGGACTTCCCGCGCACCCCTGGAATTCCCGTAGCCTAGCTTTTCGCGTGTGAAACTTCCCGCGCACCCCTGTAATGGACGTACCCTGGCTTTTCGCGTGTGGGACTTCCCGCGCACCCCTGCAATTCCCGTAGCCTAGCTTTTCGCGTGTGAAACTTCCCGCGCACCCCTGAAATGGACGTAGCCTGGGATTTGACGTGTGAAACTTCCCGCGCACCCTTGAAAATCGCATGGGCCGCTTGCCGTGATGGTCCAGGGTTAGCGCAGCCCCTTGCGCTGGTTTGTGATTTTTATGAGATTTCCCAGCGCAAGGGGCGTTCCTGGGGGCGTAACTGGCGCTGCAGCGAGTCGCTGCGCCACTGTGCGCCACGGCTGCCTGGGGAAGCTAAAATCCATGAATACGCTGTGCGCCGGATTCGGTTTTGGCGCACGCGGCTGGCGCAGACTATCGCATGCGCACGCTGTGCGCCAGCCGCGTGCGCTACTTGTGCGCTGAATTCTATGAATTACCCTGTTAATCTCTTGGCCGATAGAGTAAAGCAACTGGCATTTGGGCCTGTCATGGCTTTAATAAATAGGAGGCCACGCTTCATTATTACTGTGGCCATCATGGAGATAAATCCTAGCTCTAGTCGCAGTATCTCCATATGAACACGCCGTGGAAGAGCTAACATTATTTCCCAGAAGCAGGCCTCCAGTCTGCCTATCCATTTTATGTCTATGGGTATCACTGGTCAGGCTCTGGTGTGGCTGACTCCTTTCCTCTCCGACTAACCCTCCCAGGTCCAACTTGGGTCCTTCCTCTCCGACATCTTTTTCTCTACCTGTGGTGTCCCTCAGGGATCTAACCTCTCTCCCTGGCTGTTCAACCAATACCTGGCACTCCTTGGCTACCGCATCACCGCTCTCTGTCCCAACTTTCAGTGCTATGCGGATGATACCCAGCTCATTTTCAGGCTACCCTGAGTCCTCCTCCTCCTCTCCTTCCCTCATATCTGATTGTCTGTCTGCCATCCAGGATTGGTGTGCCGCCAACGACCTCTGCCTTAATGCCAGTAAGACTGAGATTCTACTCATCGGCACACCCACTCCCTCCTTCCCTGCAACTCTCTGGCTGGCCTCTCTTGGCCCTCCTCCCTCTCCCACCTGCAAGGCAAAAAACATTGGGGTCATCTTCGACTCTGCTCTCTCCTTCTCCCCTCACATCTCTGACGTCTCTAAGAGGTCACAATACCAGCTGCACCACCTTAGAGGTATTCTTCCTTTCCTATCCTTCCCCCAGAAGCTAACTGTCTCCAGAGCCCTGGTCCTCTCCAAGCTGAACTACTGTAACAGCTTCTAGCTAAATCTTCCTGCCTTCACTCTCCGCCCTCTGCAACTTATCCAGAACAGGACTGCGAGACATGTCCTTGGCCTCAAGCCCAGGGATCGTATCTCTCCAGGACTGAAATCTCTGCACTGGCTCCCAGTGGCTGCGAGGATTAAATTCAAAACCCTCTGCATTGTACACAAGGCCTTCTGGGGTCTGGGGCCGCAATACCTTCAACTCTCTCTTCCTAAATATCTTCCTTCTGGAGCTCTTCGCTCATCTGCCTGCAACTCCCTCAGGGTCAGTAGCTTCTGCAAGCAACGAGTTGATGGCAGATCACTCTCTTCGGCAGGGGCCTCCCTCTGGAACAGCCTTCCTGCCTCCCTGAATTCGAGGAGAAACACCTCCGGTTCCAGAAACACCTCAAAACCTTCCTCTTTGCTTCTGCTTTCTCTCCTCCCCTCCCTTGCTGAATTCCTGACTGAAATTGCACTGGTTACCTGGCCACCCTTTCTGATCTCTGGCCCAGGCCCTGTCAACTGCCCACCTGCACTTCCTCCCTGGCAACCTCTGCACTTGGGGACCGTTTTCTGTGTTTTATTTATCTTATTTATTCCACTTCCCATGTACTGCTCTTTCCCCACTCCCTTCCCCCTCACACTTTTCCTTTCCCCCTTCCCATGCACTTGCGCGATCTGAATGACACCTGGCCTAGTAGGATCGTTGTCTGTCCTCCCTTTGTTCCCCCCACTTGCCTCGTCACGCCTTGAAACACTTGTGTATAGGTGCGTTATAAATGCCATATCATATCACATCATATCATATGATAGAGAGACATTCGAGGCGGTACAAGACAGCGGGGCAGAAACACTGTACAGTGGATTCTACCCTTCAGACTAAGCCCCACAGTACGAATATTAAAATTCGATATCAATGCTTTCAGTTGGGCTGCCTTTCTTCTACCTATAGAAATACATTCAGAGATACCTTGTTTCGGCTGAAATTCCACATCCAGTTATCCATAACATTCTGCATATTCCACCTCTGCCCCCATTACCGTTAACCTGGGTCTCAGTATTTTCCCACTTGAAAACAGGATGATCTGGGTTTTACTCCTATTCATTGGATAGCTGATTGTCCTTAGCATGTTTCCACAATTCGCCTGCCAATCGCACTATGCCAGAGAAGGTGTGATAAAATACCCCAAAATCATCTGTGTATGCTAAGCACACTCCATGATGGGAATCAATCTTAGGGAGCATGCTTTTACTGGGTGCTTCAAAGCCCCCACCATCCATCTTGACCTTCAACGTGTTATCCTTGTGGAACTGTCTTAAGAAACATAACAAATGTTCTGTACAGCCGTATTTTTCAAGCTTCAACCAAAGTTTTTCTCTGCGTACCGAGTCTAAGGCTGCCTGACAATACACAAACAATGCGTATTGCTCTGGATTGATTCACCTCCTTGCACGTGTCAGCATAAGATTGTGTGAAGTAGAGCAACCAGGCCAAAACCAAGTTTTAAATCTATGAGTCCCTGAGAATCAGCCCACTCTTGCAATTAATCTAGAATGAATGATACAAACAACTTGCCCATAACATCTAATAAAGACAGAAGTATATAGTTTTGGGCCATGCGCGGTCACCTTTTTTTTCATGCACAGACATTACATTTGCCATTTTCCAGGACAATGGAATTTTAGATGTGGCTAATATCTTTTTGTACAGGATTTACTATATGCGTGCCCAAGCCTCAGAGTGTGGCTTTAGGAGTATGCTAGACAATTCATTATGGCCTGCTGCCCGTGAAGCCTTTAATCTACCAATTTTATACATCATTTCTGTCCATTCAATTTCCATCAATGTGTTATGAATAGAAGCTTTCTATTGAGAGGGGTTTACTGTTTTCCCCAAGGGAATATTAGTCTCAAGATATTCACTCCACTGTCGCTCACTTATCGGATTCAAGATATGATTACTTTTATTATTTCCCTTAGATTCCCCCAAAAGTTTCCATGTGTTTCTTGTATTGCGGGAGTTTGAAACCGTTATCATGTTCTGCCAGGCCGCACTTCTATGCGAGGACTGTTACCATTGCACCCAATTTTTAGACGTATTCTTCAAAATCCTAATGCATAACTACACAATAAATAGCAAGCATTGCATTTTGCATTGCACATTTCTTGTTGAATACATCTTTTCCTCTCTCGTATTGTTTTGTGTTAGACCTTATGACGATAAAAGTCAAAAACAACATAAGTAGATTTACATGCAGCCACTTCTTCAGAGAGCTGTAGAAACCAGTTTTCAATATTGATAATGTCAAGAGAAGCAATTTGAGAATAAAGGTGAGAAACCAGTTCAGTGATACGACTAATTGCTCTCTTCACATTTTGAGCTGACCATATGATACAGTAACTGGTGTGTTTAACTTCGATGGAACCAATTTTGTGCTGTGCTTTTACAAAACCCTCTAAGCAAAACGACACGGTCACTAAAATCATTTGGTTCCAACAACATATTTTGGGTAACACTTGAAGCATAAGAATTTGCAAAGAAATAGCCCAGAGGGCCTTCTTTTTAGCCAGGAACTAGGAATAGTTCTCAGAGGAATCGCCCTTCATACAACCCACCCAGGAAACTGACCCATTTCTGCACCTGCAAGTTGGTAGCCTGCTTCATAATACTTCTACTTACTACTGCGGATACCCTCTCAAACGTTTCTATCCACTTGCAGCGTAGTACATCCGTGGAGGCAGAAGCAGTGGTCAGAGGAAAAGAGAAGGTGCCACCAAACCCAGGAATAGGAACAGCAATGAAATCCTGCAAAAGTTTAAACTATCATGAGAACTTATGATCTCAGTGGGCATTTTGGGTCAGACTGCTATGTAAGCATGCCCACCCTGCAGCATGTGCTTATCAACACTAAAGCTAAGGTGGACATCACCTTGTGGATGCTGTTGCTCCCTACTTGCATCACATCCTTACCTGCAGATTTTGAAGCTACTGAATATCCAGCATCGACTTCCCTGGGTCATCATGCCACTCTTTTCAATTATATTGTGTATTATAGCCTACCTGAATTTCCTGAAACTTTGGAGCATCCATTCTGGGCTTGCCTGGTCACCATGTAATGCGGAGGAGCACCTACCCCCCCCCCCCCCGTCCCCCAGTAAGTTTCTTGAGGCTGTAACAGTTTTGGGATCACTTGTACGCATTGATTTGGTGATTCCTGCAAGAACTTTACCTGGAATCCAGACAACCTGAAAAGAAAAATCAGAGGCGATAGAGAAAATGTATAAACTTTGTCTACATAAACTTTGAGACAATACGACAGCATATTCCTGAAGCAGAGCAGATAACTTTCTAAGCCAGCAGAAGTCCACATTAGTACATTAGCAGCTGGTCCATACAACTCTACAATGCACTCAAGAACACAGGTGCACACAGGGGAAGTGGGCTTAAGTAGTATGCAGGATATAAGGGAGGGAGGAAGTGTCATGCATAGAACAACAACTAGTGTTCGTGTTGCTGGTGAATAGACATTCTCAGCTTTTGAGAGTAGAGTGCAGCAACTCAGAAACAACTTGGAAATAAGAGCATAGCTGGCAAAACTGCCATTCCTCCCCTACATATCCATTGTGAGCTCTAAGAAGCACATTGGGAATCTGCTGGTGAGTCGTGAGGATCTCCAGGATGATCCCCAGAACACCAAGACTTCAGGTGAGCGTTGCATCTCACTAAATGTTATATGTTATAGGGATCTATTTTAAATTTGCAGACAACACTGCACTACAGTGGCAATATGATGCACCACTTGTGGTGATTTCATGTATGTGCATTCATTATTTGTTTTATGTGCATGTACACATTACCTTGTCTAAGACATTAGAATATATGATCTTCAGCTGGTCTGGTAACTTAAGAAGGGGTTATGCTGCAGGTCCCTCAATCTAATATGAATGGCATGTTCCAATATGTTAGTGCTGATGATATTTTTAGGTGCTCTGAATGTCCTGTCTGCCTAAGCAGCACAGTCAGTACCTGGCTTACAAAAGGAATGTGCATATGTTATTTGTAGTAGGGCAGTGTGTTTGTAGAAAACATGTGGATACTACTAGCCATTCCCTGGTGGTGGTCAATAGGTATATGTTGTCATTCAGGAAGCTGAGAGTGTAGATGAACATTCTGCAGCTATGTAGTATGTTGGGCCTATTTTCTGTGGGTGTGTCTATACTGCAGCATTTGTTATAATGAAGGCCAGTGAAAAGTGGGCTTGGAGTGTGGCTGTGGAGCAGACCCTGGGTATTTCTTTCTCTGCTCTTGTTGTTGGTGTGGATTTTGTTGTAATTAGGGCCAAGCCATGGCCTCTCCTTTTGCAGGCCTTCTTGATGTATTATGTGTTGTGAATGAACATTTCACAATGGAAATATTTGATCTTTGGGTGGATTGAGAAAATTAGATGGGGTCTTCCTGTTGCTATTTTAAGGTCTCATTAATAGCATCTGCACTTTTATTAGTGGGGGAATTCATGTGAGTGTGGTGTGGGGACTATCTGTGTGCTTAAGCAAGACAGACATTTCTTTGAAAGACAGTTTGTATATGTGATTCATAGTAAGGTGATGTTTCTGTAGTAAATACGGATATACTGTGTCACGTTAAAATGTATAGGTGATGACTGGGGAAGCAGAGAATAGGGGGGATGAAATTGTAAATGAGCACTTTTTTAGCGATAAAGTACATCAAACCTATCGTTTGTGCATTGGTTTGTGATGTGTTTTATTTTTATAATCAGGGCCAGTGAATAGTGGGCTTGGGTTGTAGTTGCTGGGCAGGTGCTGGATCCGCCTCTCCCTGGTTCTGCTGTTGGAGTGGGGTCAGTGCAAGTGTGAAGTTCTTGGTTGGATTGTACTCTCAGTGTTGTCCTGCTCGTTTAATGGTACAATGATAATATAATTTGTAACAGAAAAGAAAACATAATTTCTTGAAGAACATGATGTGGTAAATAGAACAAAACATTTTTTATGGAACCCTCATAGATAGTACATCATACACCATGTTTTGTATAACATTTATGTCTAGTACATTGCTGTTGTATTAACACATTTCTAATCATTGGGTCATGGGGAACAAAATCTAAGTGGATTGTAAAAGTTCATATTTTATTTTGGTACATGATACATTTTTTGAGAATGGTAGCTATGTGCTATGTTTTCAAGTGCATGCCCCCCCTAGAATGCCATTTACAGGCATATGTTCCTTCTCTGGACTGCATAGCAAGTATATGAGACATTCTTGTGGATCCTATTGTGTGTTTATGGTGAATCCAACAATTCTTACTCATTGATCCACTACTACCTGTATTATCCGTATACATCACGAAAAACCAAAAACTGTTTTCCCCCCTCTCTGTCCAAAATTGCGAAGAAAATGGTACTTCGGGAATTATGACTTAATAATCACTGCCATGAAGCATAACACAACACAGATGCTTTTCATAATACAATACATTTTTATTAGCCCGCATAAAAAATAGTTATTAAACCAACACAACAAATGTGGTGTGAAATAACAGTTGTTAAAACCAAATCAAATAACTTACAAACAAACAGTTGATCAAAAAAGTAACAAATAAACACAGAGGGATAAACAACATTCGTTGGAGCAAAAAAAAATGAAAAAACGGGGAAGAAATTATTTTGGTATCTTGCCGTTGTGAAAATCTTACAAAAGTTCTTTTGGGGCAGATTAGACACTTACTTACTTATGGGATATGTGCTCCTGGCAGAAAGCCTGCAACTCCATATGCACGCAGAGTTAATCAAGTAAACCGGGGCCGTTCTGAGGGGGGGCAGAAAGGTGAAACCAGAAAACCTCAAATTGTTGGCCTTAGACTTTGGAGAAGTGCTCAGTAAAATAGGACCAAATGGATCTTATTTAAAGTAGTTCAGCATCCTGTTGGGAATATGCAGGTTCAAATTAACAAAGCTGACAAGGACAGGAAGGCAGCCGAGAGCGTACAGTTCTCATAGTTTGCCGTGTGGGCTGTGTGCCCCGATGGAAATGAGACAAAAGAAGGTCTGTGTCAGAAAGACATGCATACACAAGCTGCTGTGTGCGTGTGCTTTGCTATATCGCAGAGCAGAAAAAGTGGAAGCATGCAGTGCTTACCTATTTAGTGGCATGCATGTGCCAAGAGGCGAACACTATATCAGCGCATGAGGAAGTGTCTCTAACACCCTTGCAGATAATGCTGGTATGTTGACTGAGACAAATTGAGCTCCGGATCGAAGTCCCGGAGGGGCAAAGTGCCCATGCGAATGAGAGAAGATTTAAATACACAGCTGTGAAACTCAGGCGCGGGCGCAAAAGCAGAACACGACACTGGCGTTGTTATAGTAAACAAATGCTAAGCCCGACGTTGCAATGGACATGCTCCGCTCGCCTGAAGGCGGGGGCAGTTCGGGATAGCCAATGGTAGGCTTACAAATAAGCTGGGAGAGGGTGTCCTCCTAGTAACCATTGGGAAGTGTGCACGCCGACCGAAGCCTTTCAGAATGGTGACGGCTGCACAGAACATTTTCTGGGAGCAGCAAGAAATGTCTGCGTGTCACTGACAGTGCCACTTTCAGAATATTAGGCTAGCGTGGCAGCCTCGGCGCAATACGGGCTCACTTTAGGTAGGGATGAAAAGGAGTGAACCAAATCATAAACGTGAAGAATGAATTAATAAGGTAAACAATAATGATAATAACACGTCAGATCCGCAGCGGCTGGCTAATCCTTGCCCTCTGTGCTGGATCCCCGACGTGGGAGTAGAGGTGGGGGCCACACTGGCACACAGTTTTGGATGACCTTTACCTACCTATGCAAGTATTTGATTAAATAAGCCGGGTCCAGTGAAAATAGAGAAGGTGTTCTATTCTGGGCACGGGTCCATTACTTAAAGGGGCAGAGGGTCAGAAGTGCAGAGAATGATGAAACCTACCCAGACAGCAGGGATGAGTACGCTAGTTTGTATCAGGAACCACATCATGCATGTGGTGTCAACGGTCAAATGATACTTGAAACAACCGTCCTGTTGATGGGGATGAGTGTGCTTATGTGGGAGGGGGTATGAACTGCTCATTCAGACCACGACTGACTGTATCAAGTCTGTAGATCCATCGACACTCCAGGTCTAGAAGATATCCTGTATTTTAGGACAAGCCTTCACCTTTTCCAGTACCCACCAAACCAAATCATCCGGTTTGTGTCGAGTTACCATATAATGCTCCACTAGAGGTGCAGTCAAGTTTTTACATCGGATTTTAGATCTATGTTGCGATATCCGTGTGTTGATGCTCCTCATTGTTTGACCCATGTATCCACGTCTGCATGGGAATTCAATGCAGTAGACCACCTTGTTAGACTTTCAGTTAGCCATATGTTTAAGTGTCCATGTCTTTGTACCAATTTGAACTGTCTGTATTTTTCTAGTAAACTGGCAAGCTGTGCAGGTCTCACCACCTGCCGCTCAGTCACCCTAGGAACTGGCACACGTCCCAAGGTAATGAGCATTGCACCATATGCCACCAGCCAGGAGACAGGTGCCTTACTCTGGCTACTTGGAGGCACGGCTCCCTAGCCATGTTGCTGCCCCTCCCAAACACAGGGCCAGCATCTCAGCACAGCGTTCTCCTTCTTGCTTCAACTCCTGCTGCTCTCTGCTCCCTTGCTTCTCTAGTTCGGACAGCATCCCCAGTTTGCTCTACTCCTTGTGAAAAACCACACCTTTTTCAGGTGTGAGTGGTTATTAAATGCCTGACCCTGCATGACTCTATTAGTGGGACAACTTGAGTTATCTCTATAGTAGGTTTCTCTTACTTCCTCCATGTTGATTCTATTGGTAATATTCACTGATCTTAGTTGCCTCCTCCTCGTCTCAGTATTTGTTGGAAATGGGGGAGGGAGAGATGGCGTGAGATTGAACATACCCCATGAAGGCTGAGGGAGAGTGGGTTGGGGTATTATTGGGAATGGGGGTACACCCTATCTTGCCCTTGGGTATCCTCCTCCCAATCCCTCATGACCCCCTCACTTGTCCACCCCCAGGGTCGGGATCCAAAAGCAATGGCCCTTCCCTGGACACCAGAATGGAAGATCCAGAGGGCGTAGGTGGGTGAATACCATCAGGTTTCTCACAGGTGTGATCGTGGGATCATTCAGGCCCCAATGCAGAGGCCTCCCATTGAAGAAATAATGAGGACACAAAAGCAGAAGCCAGTCCTTCCGTTTGCCAATTCAGATCCAGGGAGGGCCTTGTTAGACTCGGCTAGCACCTGCAATGCCATACTACTGTAATAGCTATCATTAACCAATTCAAGGGCATAGAGCAACAAGGTCACTTGTTGCATCCACAGAGACTGGATGGTTTACAGCATAGAGGCCAATCCAGGCTAGGGACACAATCTGGAGCACCAACTTCCTGGTGATTCCAAATCTCCCCAAGGGTCTGATGTTGGGGAGTACTTTTTGTGGATTTAGGGAATAGTCTCTATGACACAAAGAACAAAGTCATAAAACACCAGTTTGGGTAAATCTAGGAACCAGATTTTATATCTGTGGGACAAGCAGGCATATCTCATACCATTGTTTCACAAGACCTCTTTGTCGATCTCTCTGGGTTTGCTGGGAATAGAGAAGTTTTAGAGGAGGGAAGTTTCTGAAAATGATCTGGGAAAAGATAGAGAATTGGCTGAAAGAGGAGAGGAGCTATGAAAAAGGGGTGGAAGTATGCAACATGGTCAGGGTCATAACCCTGTCATGAGGGAACACGGACCCATCCGAACCTATGGTAGGCAGTCTATCACAATGTATATCAGAGCCATTCCTGCTTCAGAGGTGTAGGAGCCAGGTCACGATCTAGTCGGACCAAGATCTGAGTGTCGTCGGCATAGGAATAACAACTAAAGCCATACGAGCGGATGAGGTGAACCAGTGACTGCATACAGATATTAAAGAGCATGGAGGACAAGACAGAGCCCTGTGGAACTCCACAGGACAGTGCACAGGAGGATGACAGAAAAGGAGGTAGAGAAAGCAGCTGACCCCTGTCTGTTAAAAATGAAGCAAACCAAGACAGGACAGACCCCGAGAGGCCTGCTACACCTAGGGGAGACAACACGATGGAGTGGTCGACCGTGTCAAAAGCCACAGATAGATCTAACAGAATCAGGGCACCCATTCTACCCAGGTCCACCAGCATGGCCAGGTCATTGAGCACAGACACCAGGACACTCTCAGTCCCTCACCCTGGCCGAAACCCGGACTCAAAGAGGTGAAAGAGTTTAGAGGTTTCAAGAAAAGAAGTGAAACGAGGGGCTATCGGAGACTCAGGCAGCTTCATAAAGAACAGAAGAAGAGAAATGGCACAGAGGCATCCATGGACCGTTTCTTCGAAAGTGGGTTCACAATCGCCTGCTTCAATTCCATAGGGATCATGCCTGACTGACAGGACACATTCACTGCCTCAGAAACTCTGGAGAACATATTAGGCATGACTGTTTTAACTATGGCTAGTAGAAAAGGGTCTAAAGAGGCAGCTGATGGAAGCCGACACACTGCTTGCAGGACATCATTGGCTGAAAATTCAGGCAACCGACTCCAACTACTTGTATCCAAGTCAACCACTTCCTGAAAGCGAGAGGTAGCTGTGTTCTGCTTATTGATAGAGATATTTTCCAAATATCACCTGCTTTATGATATGATATGATATGATAGTTTATTTATATAGCGCCTATACACAATGTTTCAAAGCGCTTCAAGGCAAGGGAGGGAACAAGGCAAAATACAATGACATTCTTACAGGCCAGTGAGGATGTGAAATTAACTATCGTACTTGGCCTGACGACATTTCCGATAGTGCAAGAGCTAAGACATAGATAAGGAAGGGAGGTGGAGAGTGGGAAGAAAATGGAAACAGACAGACGATTACCTTACTATACCTAATGACATTTCTGGTAGAGCCGGAGAAAACAAAAGATGAGGGAGAGGAGTGCAGAAAGGGAGGAGAGGAACAAAACAAGCAACTATTGTACTAAGCCTGACGACATTTCAGATAGTGCTGGAGGAGGATTAGGGGGCGGACAACAAGTAAGTGTGTGCCTTCTTTACTTATATATTATGCATTTCCTACGTGAACAGATATTTTTATGATATCGTTGTTAAAAACAACTCTTAATTGGTTAAAGCATCAGTCAGCCTACGTTTACAGTGCACAATGTATATAAGGAGGAAGTTAGCATGAGGCTGACCAATATCTATGTATGTGAAAACAACGATGTACACTTGTATTGAGGTTTCACGCTGATGCAGCTTGACCCTTTGCAAGTGGAAATGGGTTAAATGGATATGTTCATCCTGGATATGTTCATCCTGTATTTCCTTAAGGAACCATGGTAGGCCCCACCCATACCAGTAGTTAAGTGAAGGATCACTGCTAATATGTCATGATTTGTGCAAACCCATTCTTTAGAAGAACCCCTGTTTGCCTCTTTTAAAGTGTTGTTGCTTAGAGAAAAAAGGAGCCAGCCCAGGCATACTTTATAAAGTCATAATGCTGCTCCCATTTTATAAAGAATTATTTAGGATCATCCCAACATTACCTTTACAGGTGACTTGAATGTGAAACCAATATTGTCCGTAGTAAAACTATACTATGCATAGCCATAGCGAGATCAAGGCCCGTCCAATCATGAATTCTTAGCCCATAGATTTTATCTCACATCTATACAAATAGTGCTTTTGGAAAGTGGCACACTTGTTAGGACACTGACATGGAGTTGCCTTGTTTAATTTTTAAGGATATGCTATATTATTTTATATTGTGAGTTGGAATATTTTTTTAAAAAATACAAACTATCTAATAATAACAATAGTACAATTTAAATACACAGTACGTCCACATCAAACTCATATGCGTAATAATAATAATAATAATAATAATAATAATAATACAAATAATATTGGAACATTTTCTAATGACACTAAATGGCACAGCCTAATTACAGGTACTATAATAGTATATTTATTACCCAATTTAATGGTACTCAGATTATCAGACCTGGAAGGAAAACAGGGTGAGTAAATCCTGTCTGGATGTAAACTATCCATTTGCACAATCGCCACTTCTCTAAGGTGAATTCTTAACTCACCGTGCTATCCTCAGTTGGACAAAGTCACCCATTGTTATATGCAATCATCATAAAACATCAATTTATTATATATATTTGTACCAGCAATTAATTTTGCCAATTTGCTTTCACTAAAAGGGTGTATACGTAAGCTTCCAATCTGTTAAAAGTGTCACTGCATCCAATTTTAGAAACATAATGATGTTCCGGATTTGCGGGATCTGATGAATATCTTATAGTTTTACAGGAAGGAGCCATCACAATTCCCATCATATTAATTTAAGATAAATCACATTTACCGTATGATGTGGGTAGTCTAGCGCAGGCTCCGGGTATGTAGCAGAAAGTACTGTAAACAGCACGTCATTCTTAGCCCAGTCATTTCATATGCATGCGCATGGTCTCACTGCGAACACAAATGTTTAGTTTCTGAAAGCATAAGAGGCTAATACAAATTGGCAACCTTAATTTTCTTAAGTGCCTGCCGCAATGAAAAGCATGTGGCCTGACGTTGTCTGAGAAAAATGCGAGAAGCTCATGCCGGTCCAGAGCCAAAATCCAAGCTAAAGTCTTACGTCACTAGTGTGAAAAAAGGTTATAAACTACACGCTGCTTAGTGGCTTCTCCTGTGCATGTCTCACAGTGATACAGGTCCCGTCATTGACATAAGAGACGCCCCATAAAAGGGTGTAATATTGTGTGCACACCATAAACGAGTGTAGTGTTGTAATGCAATATTTCTCACGGCCCATACATGTCTTCTGCCACTGCTAACCTGTCATCAGTCACAAATGAACGGGTCAGTAGAACAAAAAGAAACCAACCCCTTATAAATGTAAACAATGTTGCTCTGTGCTGTGTCTCCTAGCAGACATTTATATGTGGTTGTTTCAAACTACAATGAAACACTTTGAAACAATTGAGGTGTGTAATCTTAACTGATCTGTGTGATTTGTCCCCCCAGGTGCTCAAGGTGTCGGTTTCTTTTTGTTCTACTGACCCGTTCATTTGTGCCTAATGGCAGTGTAGCCCTCCTGGGTAGAATAGGGTCACTAGGGTCACAACCAGGAGCCCTTTGTTTTGACCATTGCTAACTGAACGAAATGTTCCTTGGTAACAAGCATTAATAAAGCAAATAGATTTGGCCTTGGAGAAACCAATTGAGAGCATTTGGATTCTTGTCCATCCCTGTTTTTCACTCATATAACACCAGCATGCACCCCCCCCCCCCGCTTTTTACAATATAGAAGCCAATGACCAGGCCGATGTGCAGAAAGAACATAGTTGAATGAAAAAGTAAACACAATCAGAATCACACTATAATTATCGAAATGCACGGCACCTCACTCCGTGGCACATCTTTCCTGTTGATCACCATTCACCTTTGATAATCGAGATTCACAAAATATCCACAACTCAACCATGTGCAGTTTTCATTTCTATTCTCAAATTCCCCTGTTAACATGTACAGAGAAACACAGGTCTGGAGAAGACTTACGATGATGGGGTCACTCACAAAATTACCCCAAATTAAATCATAATCAATACAGCGCCATCGAACATGACATGACTATTTTATTTGGCCGAGTATTTTGTAACTGGTTTCACTTAAATACACATACCGCTCTTCTGTTGCTTGAAAAGACATTTTACATGTGCAACGCTCTTTATTCTTTATTTTTCACCTCCCTGCGCACACTTCATTTCTAGCAATGTACTTGCACAACCATTTTTTAATTAAAGTTTTTTCACAATATTTAAATCCTTTTGCATGAAAACTATCTCGATTTGGAGTCCTTTTCTTAATCTCAATAGAGTGTGTGCTTTTAAATCAGTTGCTTTACTTCATTTAACCTGGAAGACACTTTTCAGCTCAGCACAAACACAGGGGTTCAGTTATGATTTAGCACCCCCTCTGCTTAGGTACAGGGCCAGGGATAATTAAACCATTCAGAATTTCGTTTTTTTTTTACTTCACTCCTTCGCTTTAGGGGATTTTGGGGTTCGCAAAAATGATGTAGGGATACCCACTTGCTTTAACAAACTGGGGCTCATTACGAATTTGCTGGTAAAAGGTAAAAGTGGAGGTAATTCCAGTTACTGGCACTTTTACTGTTCTGGCAAAGTACGAGTTGGCAGCCATATTGTTGCCAGTATTTCTGGTTCTGGTATATTCAGCTCTGGAAATACCAGTGCCGGTAATACCGGCAATGGAATATCCGTTGGCAGAACAACCAGTGCCTGTATTACCAGGCGTTGAAAAATGGCAATAACACAGCAGTTTATTGCTGGTAATATTGGCAAAAGCAAGGCAGAGATACCTACACCTGAAATCAGGCGATACATGCATACAGGTGATGGAAATGAGGCCACAGGTGCACCCAATGCAAACAGGATGAGAACAAAAGGGCCACATCTTCCCCAAAAACCCTTCTCTACACCAACATGCTGCCACTGGTCTCTGTCAGCATTCACATGGAGCTGCAGGGGCTGGAGGACCATCAGAGGGAACATGAGGCAGAGTAGACGCGGAGGATGATGGCGAGGAGGAGACACCATGCAAGCCGTGCGCCCATATCCCGGGTAAGGGCCTCACCATGGACCGCCACTGATAGCTAGATCCTCACACTGTTCCTCCTCAACAGGGACACTTTTGCAGATCTGCTGAACCACACCTAGGACGAAATAGGGAGCAGGTTCGTGATCAGGACAGCCAAATCACTGCTGGTAAAGCCAGTGTCGGTCCTGCACTTCCTTGCCATGGGCATGTACTGTGCTCTAGCACCTTGAATCATCTCTTGTACTAGATGAAATTACCAATGAAGATCTCAGACTAAATAACTGGGCAGACACAAAGAACATTGAAAAGTACTACTTTATTCTCAATTTCATAAAGCAGGGTCAGCTGATAGACATCGGACTGATTACACAGAGGTTTTATACCCCAATATGTATAATATCATCCCACGCTGCAAACTGTAAAACGTATTAGCGGGAGGTATTGGTTTTGGGAAATATCTACTTATAGAATACATAGGGGTTAGTACATCATTGGCTGTCTCTTATCTGTGAGGCTGTCAAACGACCTCGTAATATATATATTACTGATTATAGTGAACAAAATGCCAGTGGATTGGCTTATGCAGCATTGTATAGCAGGTTGCCCCATAGACCCACTGATTGGTTGGCATTCTCACCCAACCTTGGACTTTCGGTTTGGCTAGCAACACGTAAGCAAAACGAAACCCAGGTGCTTGAATCACATCAGATTTCTCCCCCCTTTCCCAATTAGTCCATCATCTCTCATCAGTCTGATCATGAACCAAAGCTTCCCATCTGTAGTTGATCTTGTAACCTGCTCTCTGTTCTGGGACATTCAAGGAAGTGTAAGCACATCACTACCTTCATCCGAGGCGTAATGAATACACCTTGTTTTCGACTTCTGAGTCTCATGTGAAGAGACCACGAATTTGTCAATTTCGACCTCTTATTTATTGCTATTTGATTTAATTATACTAAGTGTCATTGCTCTTCTTGGCCTCTGGAGACTTGCTCACTCTACCTTGTATAGACATTATACACTTTTAATTGTTCAATACTTGGCTCATGCAGATGATTTCTTCTTCTTTAATCTAAGAAAAATATGTCTCGTCCATGTCTTATCCATCTGCCTCATTGTGTGCTTTGCAGCTATTTCTTAAAAAAAGCATTCTTGATCCCAGGCCAACATAGACTCATCTTTGTTTTTGCACACAAAGCTGTTTTTCCAGTGTCTCCTGACTCTTCAATACTGATCTGTCTCTGAGGCAGCCGAATAGAATCTTGACACGAGCCAGCATCCTTTTTCCAATTTTGGCCATCCTCGTCACTTTATATATTCCTCTATGCAAGCTTATATATGTCTTTTCTACCTTATTGATCAGCAAGTTACTTTGTCTTCTTTTGTATTTATGATACTGCTCATGGCTACAGTCTGAAGTGCTATACGGGATTGCAGCAACTATGTACGAAGAGCATAAACCAGCACCTGAAAGCATTATTTTGCAAATCTGCCTTGTGTTTTATTTTTTTCAAAGTGTCAGAATGTAAGTACAAAAAATAATAATATAACTTTGATGTCTGGCAGTGGGCCTAGCCCTCGGCAAGGAGAAATGTCTACTTTGATTTGGTTATTGGGAAATGCAGCATGGCTGACGCCCTAGTTTACAATAGGAAACAACATTCTGATTGTGGCTACCGCCTGAAGTACTGGAAGGTTTTTCAGCAAACTTGCACAAGGAGCGTCAGCAGGGACCTGAAAGCATGTTTTTGCAAATGTGTCCGGTGTTTTATTTTTTCCAAAGTTTCAAAATGTAAGTATGGTGATATAACTGTTGGCTGGACAGTGGGCCTGGCCCTCGGCAAGGACGAATGCCTACTCTGATTTACTTATTGGGGCATGCAGCATGGCCAAAGTCCTAGATTTAAATGGGGAAAAATGTGGCTGGTGGCTGCACCGCAAAGTACTGGATGGGATTGCAGCACACCTACATGAGGAGCATCAGCAAGGGCCTGAAAGCATGCTTTTTGCAAATCTGTGGAAAGTGTCAAAATGTAAGTACAAAAGAATATTGAAACACCTTTGCTACCTGCAAAGTGTGCCTGGCCCTCAGCAAGAAGAAATGTCTGCTTTGATTTGCTTATTGGGGAATGGTTTGTGGAGACGGGCCATAGCTGCAAGCCATGAGCACTGGCAATTTGTCACATTATGAGGGTATAGTGCACACTGAACCAGGATGCAGAAGCAGTGGATAAATGGGATGGTTTGGTGGGGCTGACCTCATGCCCTAGGCAATTCAAACATGACTTGCGTTCCCAGCATGCGCTGCTGATAACGACACGCATCAGTATGCATTGCAAAAAATATGTTTGTTGAAGGAAGTTTATAGTTCTTTCATATATGTTAAAAGAGGAATTATTAATATGTTATATACAGTGATGTAACATCATGCAACACTTTCACTCAAAAAAATCTATGAAATTCACTGACAAAACATTGTTCAAGGGACATTATGGTTAAGATGCACTAATATAAACTATGAAATTCAGTGAACATTTTTTCTTGAAGTGACGTTATAATAAAGTGCACTAATACAAACCCATCAAATTCAGGGAAAAAACATTGATAAAGGGTCGTAATTGGTTACAAATAAAATTAAAAAAACAAGGCAATTCACCAATTATGGTAAGCTATGGAACCATAACTCGCACCACCTGTATGCACTGCTAACACTAACACCCAGGACATCAGCGATGATGTCACAAATTACATCATCAATGACATCACAGAGACCCTGTTTTGTGAGGTAACTGCATTGATCATTTGAAGAAAATAGATTATAATACATTTTAACAGCGGTGCCTCAGCTTGGCGGTTCATCAAAAAGATAGCGTGATCTTCATGGTGTACTGGTTTGTGGCTTGTGTCGAGCAGTGAATCACATTGCGTGCAGGTGCATGCTTTGGAGAACAGAGAAAATGAATTATAATATTCTGGGGCTTCGCTACATATCTGTCCTCCCTATTGTTTCCCACATTCCCATTGGTCAGATCTCAGTGGGACCCAAAGGCTCAAACTTATCTAAAACGTTTTATAATCCAATTAGTACAGAGCTTCTTTGTCAAGAATGCTGTATGTAGGCCAGCCAATAAGAACACAGTCCATGCATAAATTAGATCATGGTTTGAGGGTGGGCACTTCTTGGGGAGGCAAGGGTGGATCTGACAATGTGTATTGTTCCATAGGGGTTTTGTGACATGTAGCCAATGATATTTTTGAATGATTCCAACACTCAAACTTTGTGGTTTGTAGCCTTAAATTGTTTGGCGGCAAATGGGCGTGTGAGACGGTGCCCAGATTTGATGCTGTCTGCTCTCACTCTGCTGTTCCAGAAATAAAGCTGTGTTCTTTCTGCAGTTTGCTTCTCTCCCAAATGTGGGTCATTTTGGGACATCTCCTCCTTTACACCATCGTGTAACTAACTTAAAATAAAGGCTTGGTTGCACACTATTGTTTTGCCTCATTTGCATCTTTGCTTGGCTTCTGCACCGTATGTGTTGGCCTCAGGTGCTGTGGGAACATGTGTGTGTGGGTAGGATTTATTTGCACATGTTTGTATTACTTTTTTTTATAGTTAAATAAATGATTTAAACAGAAGAAATATATTTTTCTCAAATCGATGAAGAAGAATTGTATTCTGTTATGAATATTGCTCCTCAATCTCAACCAAAGGTGTTATCTCCAGAAAATGAGTAGCACACATCAACCCTAGTAAGGTCTAAATTAGTGGTGTGCAAGGTTTTACACTTTGCAATGTTTTTTGTGAGTCTCTGCAAACTACACGAAGTTGCAAAGTTTTTACAAGTGCCATTATAAGCCCCCAAATCTTTTTTTTTCTGGGTGTTATCTATGCATATGCCACATTAATAGAATGGTGTTGCCGGTGCTATACCCCGCCACAAATGCAAACAGATCTAATCAAAAATCATTGATTTTAACATCTTGATTTTGAATTATCTTTCAGACCCACAACGTCTGTGTGAGGAGTAATCACTTCAAAAGACACCTGGGGCTAATTATAGGTTCCCTGGTCCATAAATAATGCTGGAAAAAGTGCTGGTAAATCCATCACCGTCATTTCTTCCAGACCAGGGAAACACAAGTGTGTCGGTAGGGGCAGTGATCTTCTTGCAGACCTGACCTGCCGAGAGTTCAAGCCCCTACCAGCAAATAAATGTCATAATCATTGGTAGTACCGGTGGCAATAATTCCAGAAATCCTATCCATGCAGTCCTATAGAACTCCATGTATTGGGAATTTACCATTGTCTCCATCACCCATAATATCCTGGTAATACCGGGATAACGGGCAGCAGAAACGGTAACGCTGATTTGCCGGTATCCTTCTGGCATTTTCAGCGGGATACCGGCAAAACTGTAATGAGGGCCAAATAAATAAGAATTACTTCCAGGTTAAAAGGATGATAGAGATAAGGATGTCATGCATTGAGGGCTGGGAAGCATACCAGTTCCATTTCTCTTCTCTAGTTACTGTCAGGGATGAGTCTTTGTTCAGACCACAGTTGGGTGATATGTTCTGCCTTTTTTAATGAACTTATTCAGAAGCATATGCAAAATATGTAATTTTTACAGCAGCTACATGTCCCAGCAACATCTGGGGATTGTGTAGTTTAAGGAGAAACTTTGATGCCATGTGATGTAACAGTCCAATCAACCCATGGTCAACCTCCATGATGCCCTGGCATAGTCTTCGGCCCTCCTCGTTCGTTGCTGATCTCCCTGACAGTCATATTTGTAATTCCCTCTCATTTACTGTGATTCTTAAATTGTCTTTGCGGGAGCTTACTATATTTCAGTGTATGCTGTGTCATCTGACTTGCTAGCATATTACATCCACTCCAGATTTGGAGTTGTATTCATTTTTATAAATGCCCCACATGCGTTTACACAGTCTGAATCACAAGCCAATTTCTTTTACCCATATGTAGCAGTATAAGGGGGCGCCTGTACATACATTGTTTTCCATGGCTATGAGAGTGTACGGGTCATTAGATACTTGCAAGCCCTTGGGGGATGGGTGCTCAATGCTTTGCATGCAGCCTATCTTGTGGTCATTCAGACTGCTCAGACTAAGTGCCTTGAGAAATGCATACCTCGAAGTTTAATATATATTTCGTTTGCTAAACATGTCCACTGGGCTCTAGTTGCACATGGGCATCAGAGATGCAATGTGGATAGATGAAGCAGTAAATGCACTTTAATAAAATATAGTTAAGGAATGTGTATTTACTTTTATGATTGGTTCTTCGATTACAGAAAACTATCTCCTATTGAATTTCATCCCAGAAATAGGCGTTTTAATCATAACATTTTATTTACATTACAGGTGATCCATTAAACACTAATGCTGTGGAAGTCATGTTTACAACAATACAAATAGCTGCAGAATACAAAGAAAATGAAAACGTGTTCTACTTTTTCTCACCAATATTTTCTTCATTTACCACATTGATATTGATATTGATTTGTACATCTTTGCACAAACAACAATTCATAGAAAATGTAATATTTTACTATATGCAGGCACACAACTTGACTTCATGGTTTCGCAAAATCAGACACTCTACAGTAGAGAATTATGTCTACCTCAAACCAACGTTCTTCTGAAATCGAAAGGTTGAGCAGTTCTCAAAATACAGTTTAAAAACAAAACAATCTACTTGTAATTCCAACATCGATATATAGAAAAAACAACTATGAATGACTATTCTGGGCTATATATTCAGATGCTTCACAATGTAGACACACACATGAAAATTGTTCAATCATTAATATACTGTATGAAATGATATATACTTGAATCCCAGGCCCTTTAATGAAAAGGTGAAGCAGTTTTGAGAGTAAAGTCGGAAATAAACAATTTTCTTAGATTTCACTGAAACCATTATCAAGTATTGGAATCAAGGAAATGTCCTTACTTTACAATATGGTTCTCCAATTCTTAGGCTGATTTAAATCTAAATGTTCGACTCTATCTAGGAAAACCTTTGATTCCTAGGTTGGGCATAAACATTACTGGAATGGCTCTTGTATCATGCTGGATTTGTTTTGTATTATTGGAAAGGATCGAGTTTCTCAGATGTTCTTTTGAGTCTGCAATGCTGGGACGGCAGAGCCTAACTTACTCACTATATTCAAGGGACCAGGTTCAACCTGACAACACACCATGGTTCATGTGTTGATTAAGGAATCAATTTCACTGACTTTATTTAGTATGGCAGACTCCAATCAAAGGACTTTTTAGTATGGCAGACTCCAATCAAAGGGCTTTTTAGTATGGCAGACACCAATCAAAGGGCTTTTTAGTATGGCAGACTCCAATCAAAGGGCTTTTTAGTAAGGGAGTATAGGCGGAATCGGGAGGGGGAATTAGATAGCCAATTCCAGTGCCCAAGAAGGATGATTGGCTCAAAATTAAAGTACACAATCATATGAACCCATCAGAAAGTGTACAGCTATTAACAATGTAATACATTTTACACATGTTTAAAAATGAGTTTAAAGAAATATAACTATAACCCACATAATCGTTTTTAGTAATGAAGCATTTCTTAAATTGTCTAAAATAAAATATACATGTAACATTCATACACTGTACAATGTTTTTGTAATTTTAAATAAAACATTTCAACTTTATTATGGTTATATTTTTGAGATTGACGTAAACATAGTATAAAGTGTCACAAGGGAGGATACAAATGGATTAGGGAATGGTAGACCATGAGTGAAAAATAGCAAAAACATTCTAAAACTTAGGTGAAACATACATTTTTTGTTCAGGTAGTCCACCTTGGTATGATGGAAATGTGCACATTTACTAAGATAAGATTATATGGAATGACAGTTGTGCATACTAAATTGTTTTAATACTTTGCCAAAACACAACACTAGTATCATGCTGTGTGCATGTGTTTCCTTTGTGAATGTTGAATGAGGTGCATTGCATTGTGCCTTTCTGCTTACATGACGGACACCGTCAGGTTGCAATGTCAGGCGTGGGCACTCTGGCTCACAACATCAGCCATATGGCGGCTCACTATTGAAGTCAGACTCCTCTTTTCCTTCTCTTTCACCAGGGACATAATTTCACCAAAATGCCAGGGGTAGCGGAAGTGACATCACATGACCTTTGCCCTCTGATGACATCCCAGGAAGTGATGTCATTTGACCCTCTCCCCCCCCCACCCACCACCTCGAAGTGACATCACGGGAAGTGATGAAACACAACCTTTCACCCCATGACAAAACAGGAACGGACATCACATATTGTTCCAAAGTACACTACAAAAATATGGTTGCGATATCACTATAATGTTATATACATTTCCTACAAGAATGGATCACCATATGTATCGTTAATATCAGTGTGTATAGGACCATATTACCAAATTACTGAGAATGCCAGCAGACGTCCAAGGCCAAATGATAATGATATGTTATTATTTAGCACTTACGCTTAAGTGCTTTATATGGATCAAATGTACGTAAAATAGCACCCAAACTGTGTTGGTACTCATTTATCGACCTCAGAAGGGTGAAAGACTGAATTGAGCTGTTTAAGAACAGGCTAAATCAGTGACTCACCACCTGAAGTGTTCCTGGAAATAAACCTTTATGAGTCTAGCAATTATTGGATAGAATTCCAGAAAGACAAATTATGTGTTATTCCTATTTTTTCTTATTTAGAGTCACTTCTTAAAGTGAGACAGCTGTCGAACCCCGTTTTTTTTTTAAGAAGCCTGCACAAGAAAGTCAGCCACTCCAAAAATAAAGAGCCACAGGCCAGGAGCTTACATTAAAAAAAAAAAAAAGTAAAAAGAAACCTTTTTTTTCTAGGGGTAGCAAGGGATACCACACGGGTAGCAAGGGAGACATCTGTTGCGACCCCTGGCGACCCCAAATGACGTCCCTGTCTTTCACATGTGTACTATGCATTTCCTTTAGCAACAGACAGCAGAGGATACTGGAGGCTTTTCCACAGAAATTTCTAAGATTAGTGTCTGTGTCCTCGGCTTCTACTGGCACTCGTCCTCATCGCCCACTCCTCTATTGGGACAGTGATAGCGCTCTCGCTGAGCAGCTCCCTGTACCAGGCAATCTCATTTTCACAGAGGGTGCCTTGGGGTTCCTTGTCACCGTTCTTGTCCGTCACAGGATGTTCTAGTCAGCTTCAAACTTCTATCCAGAACTTTACAAGCCATTAACCTGAATTTACATGCAACCCTGAACCTGCTATTAATGCTCAGCAGGCACCACAGGTGCATGCTGGCACCTCTCTCCTTCCTCGTTGCTATCTCTGGGTGTTGGGATATCTCCTTCAACGTTGGTGGCTCCTCTTCTCCTTACTCCTTATTTCTTGCCCACCTGCAGCAGTCAACAACTCCTCACTCGTTTGTGCCTGGTACCTTTCCGTCCTCTATTGGGGCCGGATCAAAGACAAACTCATCACCAGTGATATAATATATGTTCCTTTAATTCAGTTTCTTCATTGTTATATTTTTATTATTATAATTCTTCTTTTATAATGCGCTTCATAACGGACCGGTTTCCAAGCGCAAGCCCGGGATTTGAATCTGAGTTTGTGTTGTCTTGCATCCAAGACAAATGCGTTGCCCTGATCTATTCTCCTCTTACTTCAATTCAGGATAGGAACAGGACAGGAGCTGGAATGAAGCCCACTGGCGGCCACCACTGAGGCTACATGACTCTAACTGCTTGGCTGGAACACACACTCTTACACTTACATTCCAGACACTCACTCAACATTCTCACCATGTCATCATTCAGTCAATGCAGGCAGAAAGGCATGATACAAACAGCACATATTAGTAGAGCTGTGCGAAATGTTTAGATTCCGTTTCACCAGCCACAGAATAGAATTCTCTCTGATTCGATCATTTCACCCCAATCCGACATTGCGCCACCACTCTCGTTGCTGCTGCGCAAACCCAACACATAGCTGAAAGAGCCACCCAATGTTTATAGCGCCTCTGCTCAAGTGTGGAACGAAGATACTCCTGCCACTGCACAAGCCTATCACAAATCAAAAATAGTTGCACACATTTTCTGGTACCACCGCGCGAACCTGGTATGAATAAAAAAAAAAAACACTATGTGACTATGTGAAGTTTCTCATTCCGCTGTGCGAACCTAGCGTGGCACAAGAAACCATGCAAAGTTTCTCATGCCATAGTGCAAAACTAGTACTGAATGTTGCCCTTTTCACTTCGCTGGCAGACGTTTTGTACACCCATAGATATGAGTGGCTTGAGAATGTACATTTCCTGGAAGAAGAGTGCTGCAAGTAAGACTGTAATACTTCACTGAAGCAGCCGCCCTCAACCAATCAGCATTGCATTACAAATTGTACAATATAATTAAAGTGTGTGTGTGTGGGTGTGTGTGTGTGTGTGTGTGTATCTCAACTCTGAAAGGAAATACAGAGAAATAACATTTACCATTGTTTACTTGAGGTGAGAGTCACCCTTAAAATACCAATTTTTTAAGCTTAAGAAGGTCAATGCCACATATTTAGAGACATAAATACACATTAGATTAGCAGCAATAAAGCTACACAGCACAGGCAGCTACTTCTGGGGACTGGAAATCTTCTAGAAAATATACTGATACAATAACCTCAATATGATATAAAGACCTTTATCCTTTCCATATGAACCATTACTTTTGCATGTCTTTTGGGTGTCTCCTAATGCACCTGCATACATGTTGCAAGGCACACAGAATCAATTTACTGTAGTTATGTTTAAATGTTAACAGTTAGCCTGAGGTGTCATTTATAGCTCCTGTGGTTGTTGGTGACACGCCAACCAGTCTCCTCTTGGTTGCAAGTAGGAACTACATTGTTGCTAACTCCCAGCAGTGGTTATCCCTGTGTGTTTATACAAATTCACAATATGTTCATTAGCATTTGTGTTTTCCCTAATCAACCTTGATTATTGCATAGGGCATACATAAATATGTTTCCACTTAAAGGGATGGTCTAGTAAAAAATTTTATTTAAAAAATAGATAGGCAACATAAAAAAAAATACTAGCATTCTCCGTTTTAAAACTTCCTATGTAAAATTTTGAGCTATTCAAGCTCAAAATTCGCAAAAGCAAGCACATGGGCGCATCCATTTTGTGAAATGGAGGCCCTCCTGTGCTGGCTTTTGCTTTTGCGGCACTAATGAAGGAAAAGCCAGCCAGCTGAAGTAAACAAAGGCTACCGCTGGGTCGCTTTCCCTTCATTAGTGCTGTAGGCGGAGGACGGGGACCGGAGACCAGAGCAGGAAAGCTGCAGCTGAATCTTGGTAAGCTGGAGGAGCCCGGAAAACTTAGAAATAAAACCGCAGCTTTAAAAACGTTGTATTTATGTTTGTGATCGCTTTTGAAGCGACCGCAAATATAAATACAACGTTATTGTGTTGGAAAACGCTGCGGTTTTTCTTTCCAAGTTTCTCAGGCTCTTCCGGCTCGGAGGAGCCTGAGAAATTCGGAAAGAAAAACCGCAGCGTTTTCCAACACAACCGCGTTGTTTCTGCCTGAATCTGCTTTCCCATTTGGAGCTCTCGGGCTCCCCACGCGGCATTGCGGAAAACAACCCCGTTGTTTCTACCTGAATCTGCTTTCCCATTTGGGGCTCTCGGGCTCCCGGGGAGCCCGAGAGCCCCAAATGGGAAAGTAGATTTAGGCAGACACAACGCAGCATTTAGCATTTCCCATTTGGGTCTCTCGGGCTCCCTACGGGGAGCCCGAGAGCCCCAAATGGGAAATCAGCTGCAGGTAGAAACACTACGCGGCATGTAAACATAACCGCGTGTGTTTCTGCCTGCTGTGGCTTTCACTTTGGGTCTCCGGTGCTCCCCTGGGAGCACCGGCGACCCAAAGTGATAGACACAGCAGGCAGAAACACACGCGGTTGTGTTGGAAAATGCTGCGGTTTTTCTTTCCAAATTTCTCAGGCTCCTCCGAGCCGGAGGAGCCTGAGAAACTTGGAAAGAAAAACCGCAGCGTTTTCCAACACAATAACGTTGTATTTATATTTGCGGTCGCTTCAAAAGCGACCGCAAACATAAATACAACGTTTTTAAAGCTGCGGTTTTATTTCTAAGTTTTCCGGGCTCCTCCAGCCCGGAAAACTTATTAAAAAAAACGCAGCTAGTGCTTATTTTTTGTAAAAAAAATAAATAGCACTTACCGAGATTCAGCTGCAGCTTTCCTGCTCTGGTCTCCAGTCCCCGTCCTCCTCCTACAGCACTAATGAAGGGAAAGCCACCCAGCGGTAGCCTTTGTTTACCACAGCTGGCTGGATTTTCCTTCATTAGTGCCGCAAAAGCAAAAGCCAGCACAGGAGGGCCTCCATTTCACAAAATGGATGCGCCCATGTGCTTGCTTTTGCGAATTTTGAGCTTGAATAGCTCAAAATTTTACATAGGAAGTTTTAAAACGGAGAATGCTAGTATTTTTTTTTATGTTGCCTATCTATTTTTTAAATACAATTTTTTACTAGACCATCCCTTTAAGAGAGTGCAGGCATACTAATAAATCAAGTTTCAAATTCTTAACTGACAAATTCCAGTTAAAAACAAGCGGGAATGGCCAGGAAATTGCTCATCTCCAAGAAAACCATCAGTCTAGAACAGTCTAGGATCAAACCTTCCCAATTCTTTGGAAGACGACTATCACATTTTTCAGTGGTTTTCTGTTGTATCCATGCAACCCCTAGTCTTGCACCAGGTAGTTAAAAATGTGAAAGTTCGCCGCCCAAGACCTCATTCAATTTGAAGCCTAAGGGAAGGGTAATGGGTTGTCCAGCAACTGTTACATTGGTGAGTCCAATCTGAGGTGGTGAGGTGCAGTTATAGGAAGAGCAAACACTAGGAAAAAACACAAGAATACAGAGACATTGTGGTTGCAGACAATTCTATTTCTTCTAATGAAGTTGGTAATTAGGATGGAAATAAAGAAAAGGGCAAGGACAGTTATTCCTCACCATTTCTCAAATCTGAGGCTGATATCTGTCAGTGACCCTCCATGTACCCGCTGACACGAATGGGCCGTCATCTGGTAAGCACCCCTTAGCTTCTGCCATCTTTGCTTAATTTGTTGTGTTTTTGTTTTTTGTCGTTTTCCTCTTCTGTGCTTTCACCCCTGTTGTGTACATATATGCTTCCCCTTCCCTGCTGCAGCACCTATTATCCCCACTCCCTCTGCCCACCCATATTCCTGTCGGATTGGTCCAAGTACCATGCACATCACCAAAAAGACACTCAGACCTCAGAGAGTTGTCTCTGTGGTGAATGAGCCACAGACTCATATTTTACCTGCTGACTCGAAAGGGCCAGCATCTGGTAAGTGCTCCTTGGCTTCTGCCATCTTTGCTTAATTTGTTGTGTTTTTGTTTTTCTCATTGTCCTATCCCTGCTTTCACCCTTGGTGTGTACATCCAAACTCTGTGCCGGTGACCAGAAACATTTTCCTCTTCAAGGCCTCTCCCAGGGCAGCCTTGCCTGGGCAGCCGGCAGAGGGCCAGAAGCAAAGGGCAGCTCCCTAGGGAAGCTCCATTTCCATGTTTACCCTGTTTACCCAGAGAGCCCCAGTCAGGCCCAAGAGGTTACAGCAACACTAAGCTAAGAGACATACCTCTATTTGCATAACCCTGTTTCCAATAGTGATGCATTTATTTTCAAAGTTGCCTTAATTTGTCTCCTCCTTTTGTTTTGCCCCTCTTTGTGAACTCTTTATACCACTGATTCCTTTGCCTCCCTGTGAGCACCCCATCTAGCCAAATTGCCCAAACAGCAACTCCTGCCACTGACTAATCTTGAACACAGCCTCTTTTACGCCACACTATACCACAACCCTAGTATAACCTCTCTATCGCTCCCTGGTACTTGGATATAAGTAATCACCCGTTTTAGTTGCACTCACAAACATACGCTGAACAGGTCTTCAATCCTAACAGTAATATATGTTTTGAATCGAGTAAATGTTTTAAAACTAGCCGCTTTTTAGTTACAGCGCACATTTTCAATCTAGCTAAATCTTTGGTATGGTCAATGTTTTGAATCTAGTTGCATTGTAGGTACAGCAAATGTTTTGAATCCAGCTACATTTTGAGTATTGTAAATGTTTTGAATTTAGCTTCATTTTAGGTACAGCGTACATTTTGAATCTAGCTGCTTTTTAGGTACAACAAATGTTTAGAATTTACTTTTTGAGGATAATAAATGGTTTTGAATCTAGCTGCATTTTATGTACAGCAAATGTTTTGAATCTAGCTACATTTTGAGTATAGTAAATGTTATTAATCTAGCTGCATTTTTGGTACAGCATAGGTTTTGAATCTAGCTGCATTTCAGGAACAATGCATGCTTTGAATCAGCTACATTTTGGGTCTAGTCAATGTTTTGAATCTAGCTGCATTTTAGGTACAGGGAACATTTTTGAATCTAACTGTATTTTGGGTAGAACTAATATTTTGAATCCAGCTACATCTTGGATATAGTAAATGTTCCAAACAAAACTGCATTTTAGTTACAGTACATTTATTTTATTCTAACTGCATTTAGGTACAACAAATGTTTTTATTCTTGCTGCATTTAGGTACAATGAATGTTTTGATTCTAGCTGCATTTTAGATACACATGTTGTGAACCCAGCTTCATTAAGGACAATGGCTGTTCTGATTCCCTTATTATATAAATTGGGCTCACCCCCTCCGAGCTGACACGCAAAACCTAAACCTCTGAGCAGCTAAAGCGGTCAAAGGGACATGACTGGAGCCCTCAGGCACAAAAGAACAAAAAAGCACATAGGTGTCCTTTACTGCTTGCACATAAGCCCCAATATATATGTTCAAAGTTAAAATGTCCTTATATCTCAATAGACAATAGTAAACAAATGTCCAAGAGTTGTCAATTTGTTATCTTATAATATTTAATTGTAATCCAATGGTCATGTGCCAACACGTGGTTCGACCCTACTACTGGGTCCTCTTGAGGGTGTTGCTGCATCAATATAGAGCTAGTGCTGGAGCTATCACGTTAGCATCTCATGTTTACAGAAACAACTAGATGCGTGATATTGCTCAGCATCTATGCCAAGTTGGGATTCTTTAACTTCTTTAAGACGTGCTCCCAATTCTTTACTTGGGCGCAGACGTGATACGAGAGCCCTTTGGCCACTGTTGCGGTGCTCTGCTAAACCGAAATGAGATGCAACAAACGCCCTGAAGAGAACCTAGTAGTTCCCTATCTGTGAACATTCCCCACTCACACCTCCCTTCATGACACCTAAGCTGTCACACTGTTTGCCTCCCAAGGACATCTCCAGAGCAAGTATAATTTCAGAGCAGACTGTATGAACAAACGTCATGGCCAGTTCAAAAGCAAAGTTCCAACTAGGGCACAAGGGTATGTATGTATGCACTACCTCAGTGGACTCTAACAGCAGGCACAGCTGCCCATCCGTATGCATTTCCCTCAATACATCAGTCTAAAACAATATGCACAACACCTCTGCCATCACAACGCAGCTAAGTCCTACAACAAAAATTCAGTCTAGCTGGACACATACCAAACCTCCTGTACTTGTGCACTCTCTTGAACACCTTTCAGCACCCATCCACATGCATGACCAACATGGGTAGCTAACTGGGGCACAGCCATGCGCCACAAATCCGTCTACCCAAATGCTCACACGTATTCTAACCTCTCTGACAATATTCCTATACCTTGGACTTCAGTCCCCCTAGGGCATTGCCCCACAAGTGCTTTTAAGCCATACTAATAGGATAAAGGTGCTTTATAAATGGCAATCAACTACTACTTCTACTACTATCCCTCTTTGCTCTGGTAATATAGTGAAAAGTAAGTTGTTAGTCTTTAAGACACACTCTTATGATGACATTGATAATGGTAATGTTCCTATGAACTAGACAGTACGCAAATAGAAACTGCCACTGATGTTCAAATATGGCACGGCTAGCAAAGGAAAGCATCTTGAGTCCCAAGAATGGCATAATATTATTAGTTAAAATAATTTCAAACCTGTTCCCAGCTGGATCCTCACGTGAAATGTGTATCCAGCAGCTCAGTTCAGCCACCATTGCTGAACTAGAGCTCTTAAGCCTGATGTTTATTTTGGGATGATATCAGCCAAAACCTGAATTTCGACATGGTCAGTATTTGCAGCACTAACCACCATCTCTTACACCATTGGTGTAAATCTCTCAATACAAGTACAATACTACAATAATGTATTTATCATTTTACCACTAAATGAATAATGCAACATGAATTGATCGGTCAGAATTTATATCAGTAATTATAGATTCAAAACTGTGTATGAGATTTACACTGCATCGTTTTTACTAGCTCCTGTACAGTGACTCTACCAATACATCTATGTTCAGTTCCTGCCCATTAACTATTTATAGTAAGCCATTTGTTGCTTCTTTAGTAATTATTTTTGAGTAAAGAACTGGTCGAAATAAATCAAGGATACTAATAAAATTGCACATAGGAAATTCATCTTCTAGTTTACTCTATTGTACATTATTATTAGTATTATTATTATTATTATTATTATTATTATTATTATCATTATTATTATTATATATATGACGCATTACTGCACCACCAACTATGAGTTGGGTGGAAACTTTGAATATTCACCTCCAGCTATGAGCCGGAGGTAAATCCACCAACTTTCCACAATTCCACAGAAATCCCCAATTCAGCCCAATGGACTCAAATAAATGGGGACCAACACATCACCACCCAGCACTCCTCATGCTGCTCGATCTTTCTGCAACATTTGACTTGATTGATCACTCTCAGTTGGTCACCCGATTAGTAGAACATGCTTACTGCTCCCACACCGCATTGCAATGGATGTCTTCCTTTCTCGGTCCCAGATACGCCCGAGTAGCAGTAGATAATGAGAGCTCCATCCCTGCGCTTGTCACCTATGGACTGCCACAGGGATCTTGCATCTCACCTACATGCTTTAATGTATATACCATGCTGTGCCTTGCACTGCTTGAAGGCCTGCTGATGACACTCAGGTCATAATTGAACTATCATGAAGTATGTCAAGGATACTAATGCAATTAATTCCATTTATCAAACTATTGAGGCATGGATGGCAACTAATTCACTTGCGCTTAATGCAGAAAAAAAATAACTTTTGGTTATTGCTTCAAGTAATGAACTTAAAAGGCGGGCTCCGATTACAAACGTTTTATCATAGCTGCTAATAAAATGGAAGTCGCCAAATCAGTAAAGACCTCAGCCACCACAAAAGATGCCGATTTCTCTATGAAGCCTACAGCTGAAGCCACGTATAGTTACATCTCTAAACTTCTTAATCACATTCGCCCATACATTTCTTTACAAAACAGGTCCCTGCTTGCTACAGCGCTGGTTAGCGCACGTCTCGATTATGTCAATAGCCTGTTAGCCGGCACTTCCAAAGCAAACTTTCACACGCTGCAAGTATCACAGAATAATGCCTTCAGAGCCATGTTTGGCCTTCCTTGTCTTTGAGGACAGGCGACAACTCCACTGGCTGCCTGTAAAACACTGTGTTACTCACAAAATGTTGACACTGACTTATAAATGCGGGAATACAGATGTGCCTGAATATCTGTACAACCGCCTATCTTCCAGCAGAACAGGACATTCACTGTTCTCCTATGAGTCCACTAAACTTATGCAGCCTAGATTTAAGCTCGCCTGTTCTGCTGGAACCTTGTTTGATGTGCAAGCCCCCTTAGCCTGCAATAAGCTCCCCATCAACCTCCATCGCCGAGTTCAAGAAGGGAGTTATGACTCACCTCTTCAATCTTGCCCCAGATGAATCCTACTCTTCTTTCCTTTTGCTTTAGCTTCCATCTTTCTTTGTTTGTACCCTCTGTGTTTGATTAATGTGCGCTCTGAGGCCCCTGTGCGATGTAGCGCAATATAAAAATTAATCTAAAATAAACTACCGCCACTTGAAATCCAGCGGTAATAATGCCGGACCAAGTGGTTGTAATGGTACTACCATTTGGTGGTATCTGGGTGGATTTACTGCCCAGATACCAGCAATCTCGTAATGCAGCTCGCTACCTAAAGGGAATGCTAACAGGAGATGGGAAGTGATACCCTATTTGGGCCATGCCACATAAACAGCTAAAGATATTCTATAGGTTGGCATTGAGAATGAGGCACCCAACATGAAAAGAAAAAGACCACCGAAGCAAAAGTAGAATGATCCCCCAGAGGCCACGCAAGCTTCAGTGTGATCAGCAAGGCCAAGTGATCCTAGTGAACATTATGTTTCTTTCTTGTGCCTTTCCCAATTGTAAGCCAATGCAGTTTCTAGTGGCCTTGGAAGAGCTTGATATCGTCATACAGTAGTATGCATTGTGTTGTTCTTCATATTATGGCATCATTGTCTTTGCTCTATTGCCACCCCTAGCAAAAAATGTTCCACCTTCAAAGAAATGTCCATCTACTGTGCATTGCCTAACCAATGGGATTACCCACGATCACCACAAAAAAAACAATTTGAAAGAATGCTCTCCCTTCTCTTGCCCTGGTGACTCGCCTCTTCCCTTTCCTTCTGTCCCCTTCACTTTCTCCTCTACTCTCTTCTCCACTACTCTTCTCCTGCCTTCTCATTTCATCACTCCTCTCCTCCAAATCCCCTGCTGCCCCTGCCAGTGCTGGACCTCATCTTGGTAGAGACATTGCCACTTTATGAAACCATTGAGCGCAGAAGGTGCAGGTGTCAAAGCAACGTGCATGCACTCTTGGTGATCACACTGAGGTTCAGTAATTCCAAGAGGAGGGGGCAATGCACAATAAGCCAGTGGATTATACCATCAATTGGGAGAAGGAGCAGGTGCTTGCACAACCTGCATATGATCTTGGTGATGGATTGATATGATGAAGAACAGGAGGCTGCAGAATTCAAGCGGCCATTTGAGTGAAAAACAAGGACTTTTGTATGTCAGCAAAACAACATGCAGTAGAGCCTTATTCCCCATGTTCCTGGTAGTGGTGGGTATTAAGTGAACTGTGTAGTTAAGAGAGGCATTTGTGCCACCTAAGGAAACATTTGCTCCTGTTGATAGAGACTGAACAAAGGGTATATTATAATGTGTCTGCTAATACGAAGAGGCAGAAACAAAAAGGTGATTTACTGCTGGGGGCCGCTGTACATTACTGTATCATCATAGATGGCCCCAGCTGAAGTGCTCTATACTGACATCTCTGCCTTGACAGCATAACCCATGGCAACCTACCACAATCCCTATCTCACTTGTGTAACAGACATGGGTCCCCAGTAATCCTGATCCCTCATTGCACCACTCTATCCCAGCTGCTTCCAGCAGTATCTCAGGTTCCTACACCAGCCCTGCCTCAAAGGAAGGGCATAGGTGCATTGTTGCCAAATTACCCAATTTAGAGCAATTACTGTGGAGAATGAGCAGATAATTGTTGGCAACTCCAAACACTGTCTGGGTGAGATGGTCCACATTCTGTTCAAACATTGGATCAGTTTCAAACCATGTCAGTGGCATACAAAAAGATCTCAATAGATAGAAAACAAGGTATCCCTGTTTCTAATTTTAAGGACCATGATTCTGTCCTTTGTCCTCTGAAGAATCATAAGGGGATCATACTCAGCATTGAAAGTAAGATAATGCTTGTACATGGAAAAACGGAATGCCTGGTCTCTGCTGTGCAGCCCATAGTTAGGCAAGTTCCTTTCATATCCACCTCGGCCATGGACATATTCCTAAAAAAATGCAATAACATCCCAAGACATTGCAGTAACATGACAAAAGAACACCCCCAATTAATGTGTACTCATTTCTTTATTCACTTATGAACTTAGGGATCTCTTCCTTCCATGTCCAGATGACCTAGTGAGGACTGTATACCTTCAGTTGCTTGCTCCATCTGGGGTTGGTGCTGACAAAGGAACCTCCGTTTTGCTTGCCTGGTCTTGTTTGTACCAAAACCCATCTGCAAATCATAGAAGAAGCTGTCTAGGGCAGTGCGATCATGAAGTTGGAAGCTGCCAGATTTCATTGCTTGGATCCAGGAGAGGTGCTTGTTCTGGTGTATCTTTTATATTTCATTAATTGGTCATACATGTATTAGACTAAGACTTAGCAGATTAGAGATATTGTGATGTGATGCAATTCTATTTAGAGTGTTTTCATTTTACTGTACATTCCAGTGTGGTCAGTTGGAGCCTGCCTCTCACGGGGGTGCCTGCTGTCTTTATATCTCTTACTGATTAAAGGACTTATAAACATATTCATGCCTGGACATTAGTTCTAACATTGGCGACGAGGATTGCTGCGACGACTCACCGTGAAGCTCTTTATTGTCTCCTTGTGTGGTGGCGCCGCCAGGACTCCGGCTCCCTCTCTCCCTGAGAGACAGCAGGCAAGAGGCAGACTGAGGGAGGTGAGCGTTTGCGGCATTAATCAAATTAGCGCTTTTGGGGCTAGCTCTGCCGCGGCGCGATCATTGGAAGGGGCCCAGAGCCACCAGATTGGACACGGGACCCTGCGCGAGGCCCCCCCCTGCGCGTGCCGCCAGCGCAGACGCCGGCGTGAAGCTCATCGCAGCAGTTGCTTGGGGCAGGCATCGGTGCAGCGCGGCTGCTGTTGGGGAGCCTTGCGCGAGCCCCGGCTGGAGGAGGGGCATTGTGCAGACCCCAGCGCGAGCCGCAGCGCGAGCTCCGGAGCAAGCCTTTACTGCTTGCGCGCACCGCGAGACACGCGCAGCTGAAGGCGTGTTAGCCTCCGGGAACCCCGGTCCTCCCATTGTGACGTCAGCTGCCTAGCAACAGCTTCCCTACGTCTGGGAGCGGGGAAGAGAACGTGGAACTTGCTTTGTTGGATTGTCTAAGCCCCGGATCTCCCATTGTGATATAGTTGCTGCCTAGCAACCTGTTTCCCACGACTGGGGGCCCTTGTGGAGCGCTGTTTGTGGACTGCAGTGCCTGTTTTTCTTCTTGCAGAAAGAACACATGCAGAAAGAACACGAGATGATCGGAGAAATCTTTTAAGCAGAATCTGCTCATTGTGACAACACAATCGCAGCACAATCTGGTTCACATGCTCCGCAAATAGATGTCAATCCGTAAACAAGGAAACATATTTAACTTCGTTTAAAAAAAAAGCTAGACTGCTAAGAACAGTTCTACATTTGGTGTGTCCTCTTGTTAAACGCAAATCATGGCCACATCCATTTCGCCTCCTCTCCCCTTCCTGAGTGAACCGGGACGGCCTCCAATTGGTTGGGAGAGGTGGAGAGACATGTTTGAAAACTACTTGGTGGCCATGGGCGGAGAGAGATTTCCTTCTGCGAGTCAGAGAGCCTTACTCCTTCACAACCTTGGCATAGAAGGACGCAGAATTTATGATGGACTTTCTAAGCACCTGCTCCAGAGGCCGGTGACATGGATGAATATGTGTTTGCTCTTAATCAACTTCGAGACCACTTTGAACCTAAATAAAATGTTAGTTTTGAGAGACACACATTTTTCCAGAGGGTTCAAGAGAAGTCGGAATCCGTGGAATCCTACATTGCTTGCCTCAGATCCCTGAGTTATACTTGCGAGTTTGAACATTTGACTGATTCCCTAATCAGAGACCAACTGGTTAGATGCACTAATAATGTGAGAGTTCAGGAGAAACTTCTTGCAAAGGATATGAAATTGGATGAGGCAGTAGAATTAGCCAGAAGCATTGAGCAAACTTCAGAATATGTCAAAGAACTTAGAATTGACAAACCAAATCTTTCCTCGGCCTCTGTGTGTGTTGTTAATCAAAAGAAAAGAGTTGGCTATTCCACAGTCAAGAGAGGAAGTGGGAATACAAGAAATATGTGTCCTCGTTTTGGCAGTTCAAGACATAGCGTGAATTATCCTTCCTGCCCTGCCAAATATGTTGAATGTGCAAGAATAAAGGGCACTTTGCTAATGTCTGCAAGAGTAACTCTATCAATAGTGTAGAATTCAAGCCAATGGACAATGATGAAGATGGTATTAGAAAGGGGTACAACATTCATGAGGTATCCTGTACACAAGAATTCACCCCAAGACACATATTTGAAATCTCAGAGGTGTCTGGGATGACCAAAGGTCCCGTGGATAAGTCTCAAGTTGATGGAATTGAGCTTATAACGAAAGTTGATACTTGTTCTCCTTGGACCATTATATCCCAAGACACGTTGACAAATATTTTGGGGAAGAGCAATGCTGTTATTCGCCCTACCAATGTCAGGGTGTGTGGATATGCAGATTCTGATATAAATATCCTGGGTGAATTTCCTGCGAATATAACATATAAGGAAAGAGACTGCCAAGCCATAGTCCTTGTAGCGGAAAAAGGGACCTCTCTGATAGGTTGGGAGGAACAGAGGAAGTTGGGTTTAAGGGTACAGGCTAGTGCACCTAATCCTGTCACCATTGCTGAAGTGGGGGATTCCTGGACCAAGGGATTTCCACAGGTGTTTTCTGAGAGTCTGGGAAAGCTTAAAGAATTTGAACATCACATTAGACTTAAGAACAATGCCCAGCCGGTGGTACACAAGGTACGTCAAGTACCATTGAAAATGAGGGCACAACTTAAAGAGGAGCTTAATAGCTTGGTTGGCAAAGGGGTGATTGAACCTGTTGTAGCTACTGAATGGTTGTCTCCAATTGTTCTGGTTACCAAGGCTAATGGTAAAATGAGATTGTGTGTCGACTTACGCAGCCTCAATCAGAACATAGTGGTGGAGAGACACCCTTTACCGAATATTTCAGAAGTTTTGTCCACACTAGGAGAACCTAAGTTATTTTCCATCATTGATCTCTCTGCTGCCTATCATCAGGTTCCGTTGTCTAAAGAGTGCCAACATTTGACTGCATTCATCACTCCTGATGGTGTTTTAAGTATAACCGAATGCCCTTTGGTTTGGCCTCTGTGGCATCTGTATTTCAGAGAATAATGGAAACTGTAAGAGGATTCAATTCAACACTACAGCTAAGTCAACGCCTAGTCTATAATACTGAATGAAAACCCTTATTGATATATCTTTATGTCCAGTTCATGCGTTCTGGATGACTACCCCTATATAACACCCCTCTCTTGGAATCCCCCTGACCCCACTGAGCCAAGAAGTAGTTCTGTTTTGCAAGTTAAAAGGTTTATTTGATAAATTAAACAATAGATATATATATCCCACTTTATAATAAATTAATAATTGAATATCACACTTAATCTGATATGATAAAGATTAACAACGGAGAATCTGGCACTAGCACACTTCTCTATAATCAATAAGGAGTTGACATGAAATGGATAAGGTAGCACACTGGTAAATAGGTACAGAAGTATAATGTGGTATAGAATGCTTTATAGGGTTCAAGGAAATGCAAGGTTGAATGAATGAGATGCAGTATAGGAAATACTCAATATGATTTCAACAAACAATGTAATCGCTTTTCTCTGGCAATCCCCTTCCCCCCTTGATGCAAGGCAAGGAAATGGAAGGAAGCACACAGTTCTCAGAAATGCAATCAACTGTAATTCAGTTCAATCCAGCAAGCTTAGACTACATAAGTTTGAAAACACAGGCCCAAATTGCTTTGATATGTGCTGGCAATGAATTGAAAAATATGCTAAAATACTTTTAATTCCCTTTCAGAGGTTCAGGGTGAGTGGTATCTAGTTAATATTAGTCCAGGCTCACACTAGCAATGATGCAGGGATAGTTAGCAGGTTAAACGAATTTCTGGCAAATGGAAGGCAAGCAGCAGCAGTTTTTACATGTGAAGAAATTTGCAAATCGCGGTAAAATTCGCGAATGCGTGTTCCGCGATTGCGGTAAAACTATAAGGGGTAGGAATGCGGTTCTAGGTTCATAGGAAAGCCACGATTCTAAGCTTTCAGATAAAAGTTACTGCAAGTCTACAGAGTTATGACCGATTTAATAGAGGTCGTTTTTGGTTTTGCAAATTTTAAAAGCTCAAAAAGACAAGTGCAGCTTGCAACTAGAAAATGACAAGTGACAGCTTTACAAATGACAGGTGACAGTTAGGAGACAGTTCTACTTAGATTAAAATAGGATTGAATTATATTATTTTAACTAAGAGATTGGTTCTGCACAGTTTTGCTATGTACTCACACTATATTCTTGAGTGAAATGGGCCTCGCCATGGATCTGGTCAGGTTTTAAACTCGCCTCTGGTCTCTGCACTTCACAGTGATCTGGGTCAGCTCTCTCTGGTTCTCTGGTCTGGGTCTCTAGTTCTGGATAGATTGAAGTCTCTAGTTTGGCTCTCTGGAGGTGTGATGGAGGTAAAGTATGGATTTTTCCGGCAGAGCTTCCAGCTGCAAATGGATTTTAAAGGTCCCTATCTGTCCTGTCTGTCTGCTTTTATGTGTTTAGAATGTGGGTGTGTTCTAGCATCACTGACCCTACCTCTCTCTCAGCTTCTAATTGGTCAAACTTCCATTTATCATTTGATTGGGGAATGAACTGTGAGTAAGAGGGATGTCATTTTATGGCTTGCAGATAGGACACTCCTCTGTCAGATTGCACACATTCTATATTTGATAATAAAAGACATATTTCACAGTTACACAGTTGCTTGAAATTACATATACATGGTGTGGCTGAATTTAGCCATGTCTCTGTCCAAATCTGCTGTTTCTAAGAGCTTGCATTCAGAAATGGCACATAATTGACTTTTTAACTGATTTTTCACTTTCTGACATTGACCCAACTTTACATACATGTGTGCAGGGAGTATGGACATTAACTGATGAAGTTTCAGATTTTTAACATGCATACATTTAGAGTAATATCCACTTTTCCGCTAAAACCCCCCTGAACACGCCACCGGGTCGAAAAACCTCTTAAAATGTGGGCAGAAAAATCACAAGAATTCTGGTATCATTTATAAAATTTTCACATGTCCGCTCTATGAATGATCCATCTTTTTCTAAACAATATTCTGGCTACAAAGGGGTGTGGTTTCCTCTCAGCACAAGGTAGAAATACTGGTTTATCCAGTTCTGCCAAGCCAGCTTGCTCTCACAGGCAGTGCCCCTCCCCTTTCCTCAGGAGGAAGCCACTTTTTACGACCATTTATGACTCCTGCCAATAAAACCTTTGCCTGAGCCAGGACAGGGCTTTGTTCACTTTCCTGCAGAGCACAGGTAATTCAATTATCAGATAGATGGCATATCCTTAGTGTGAGCAGCAAAAGGGCAGCTAGGCCTGGGAACACAGCTGTGACTCAAGTTTCACTCCTGATGGGGGTAGTTGCCAGGCAAATTGGAATCTCTTTAAGCTGTCATTTCTGTTCCCCAGTTTCTGCATTCAAATAAAACTAAACATTTTCACATATGCAGCTAGAAGGCTGATTCTAAGTTTAAAACTATGACATTTAAACAATTGCAACCTATGTGACACTCAACAGTAGGTCACTCAGTCAATTTAAACATTTAGATTTTTTTTTAGTGTCTTTCAGTCCAAATTTACTTAAACTGCTGCAATCCACAGCTCAGCCAGTCTTGTTATAAACCTTCAAGTCACTTCAGAATATCACTTTACATTGTATCCACCTCTCAGTAAGTCTTTCTTTAGCCTGCTTTGGGTTCATTCAGTTTTACACAAAAAAGTAAAATCTGGTGTGGTTTTAAAATGCCGGCTTTTGGATAGTGGTGAGTACTGGTACTGCACCCATTTTTGGGATTTAACAAATGAATTCCCCACAATTCTAAGTTGCATTTGGCAATCAGCATTGCCATTCCCAATGGTTTCAGACTACTGTGTGGGTAGTCCAATGGTGGTTTTAGGCAGTTTCCTTCTGTGCCCATAACATCGGCAAAAATGAATGGCAGCCTATTCTTCATGCATTTCCCTGTGCATTTTCTGGGAAGCTCTGGCCATCATGAGGTTTTCCATGTCAGTACTGCACAGTTTTGAGGTACGGCTCGGATGCATGGGTAAATACATCCCACAAAACGGTACTCAAAGGCCTTGAAAAAGTAACTGTGTTCCAGGATGACATTCTCATATTTGCCAAGGATGGTCCTGACCTTGATGAGATACTTAGGTCAGTGTTAGTCAGACTCAGGGATGCGGGTTTGACGGTACAAAGGGAGAAATGCAAAATTGCTGTTACAG
Organism: Ambystoma mexicanum; assembly: GCF_040938575.1. Classification (NCBI taxonomy): domain Eukaryota; kingdom Metazoa; phylum Chordata; class Amphibia; order Caudata; family Ambystomatidae; genus Ambystoma; species Ambystoma mexicanum. The sequence goes on from NC_090941.1 coordinate 768,922,965, forward strand.
AAGTGGATTACTTGGGGCATAAGATCTCCTGCAATGGTATTTCTCCCAGAAGGTCTTTAGTAGATAGCATTGTGGGTGCTCCTCAACCTCTAGATAAAGAACAATTACGCTCGTTCATGGGGTTGGCGGAGTACTATCACAAGTTTGTTGATGGTTTCTCTGCTATGTCGTCTCCTTTGAGAGATCTATTGAAAAAGGGCACCAAATGGTCGGAAGAATGTCAAAATGCTTTTAGCAAGATTAAAGATAGTATTGTGAAAGCACCTTCATTAGGAGGGTTTGTTTCTGGCAGACAAACTGTGCTGGCTGTGGACGCAAGCACGTTAGGGCTTGGTGCTGCTCTTTTTCAGTATGATGGTAACATTGAACATATTATAGCTTTTGCCTCCCGACCACTGAGTGGGGCGGAAAACAACTATTCCGTGGTGGAGAGAGAGGCTCTAGCTGTATCATGGGCTGTTGCTCATTTCAAATTATTTCTATGGGGCCAGTCGTTTATTGTAAAGACAGATCATAAGCCCTTAGTTCAGTTGTTGGGCAGCGCAGAGTGGGCTAAAGGTTCACCTAGGATATCTCGGTGGATGGTTGACCTACTGGCATATGACTTTAAAATGGTGTATATACCTGGGGGAGAAAATGTTGTCGCTGATTGTCTTTCTAGACTGCCTGCACAGAATGAGAGCTTCAAGGATGTGAATGTAGATTGTACTGTGAGTATTTGCGAACTTGTACACAATGCCATAAGCAAAGAGGAATGGCAATCTGCTGATATTAAGGATGAGGCTCTGGGGCAAGTCAAATTGTGGACCAAAACAGGTTGGCCTAGGAAAGACCTCATCGAGAGGAAATGTGATGTTTTTTATTGCATTAAAGAGGAGTTGAGCCTGTCAGAGGATGGATCTCAGCTCAGAAAAGGAATGAAGATAGTGCCTCCCTGTGATATCAGGCCCAAATTAGTGGACACAGCCCACCAAGGCCATCTAGGTATGGGGGGTACCAAAAGGCATATCAGACAATCCTTTTGGTGGCCAGGAATAGACGGTCAGGTAGAGAGGTGTGTGACGAGTTGTAAAGAATGTAAGAGAAGTGACAAGAGCAAGATTGTTAAAGAAGCTCCCTTAAGGCCTCTCAGTGTTCCAAGAGAGCCTTGGAGGAAACTAGCAGTGGATTTAATAGGGCCCATACAGGAACTGGGAGAGGATTTTAAATACTTGATTGTTCTGGTGGATTATCACTCAATATGGGTTGAGTGGAAAGCTGTTAGAGAAGCAACCACTTCACAAATGATTATTTTTTTTGAGGAGGTGTTTTACAGGGAGGGATTTCCCTCAGAGCTTGTTTCAGATAATGGAGTACAATTCTGTTAGGACAGGATGATGGAGTTTCTTAATAGGTTTGGTATCAAACACTACAGGACAGCACTTTACCAGCCTAGAGCGAATGGTCTTATTGAGAGAGCCAATAGATTCCTAAAAGGAGGATTACAGTTAGCCATGGCTTCAGGTTTAAGGTGGCAGACAGTTCTCAGGGAGATGGTCTGGAACTATTGCGTGACCCCACATACTGTTACCAGCATTTCACCTTTCATGTCTCTCAAAGATAGACAACCCGGGACAAAGTTATGTCCGGGCTGGTTGGATTTAGCGAGGAGTGTACATGTTAACAGGGAAAAGATCATGGATCTCATTAGAGAGGCTCAAAATGAGAACAAGGAGAGATTTGATACAAAAAGGAGTGTCAAGGTGATGCCATGGTCTGTGGGGGACAGGGTTTATGTTAAGAATCCCAGGGTTTCTCCCAAATGTATTGCGAGTAAATTCATTGGACCTAAGAAAATTGCTGTGATCAGGGGAAATGTTGTCATCATGGAGGGTGGAGAATGTTGGTCAATGTCCAATCTGGTTAAGTGCAATAAGTTTGGCAATGATGTCGGTGATGGAGCGAGAGAAGAGCAGGATCTATTTGAGCATGGAGAGAATGAACATATGGTTGAACCGAATGTGAGTACAGCTTTCAGTCACAATAGCAGTTTCAATGCAAACAGGGTCAGGAACAAACCCGTCAGGTTGAATGATTATTACCTGGGTTAAATCTGCCACAAATTAAAGGGAAGAGATGTGTTCTGGTGTATCTTTTATATTTCATTAATTGGTCATACATGTATTAGACTAAGACTTAGCAGATTAGAGATATTGTGATGTCATGCAATTCTATTTAGAGTGTTTTCATTTTATTGTACATTCCAGTGTGGTCAGATGGAGCCTGCTTCTCACTGGGGTGCCTACTGTCTCTTACTGATTAAAGGACTTATAAACATATTCATGCCTGGACATTAGTTCTAACAGTGCGGCTTGACTTCGGACTCTTACGTTCAGAGGTTCTTTCCTCTAAACTCTTTCACTACAAGTGACAACTTGGCTGCAGAGGCTGCAGTGGAAGCATGAGTTCCGAGCGGTATTGTATGGTGTGGTTCATGAAGGCACATATCGGTGAGTGGCGGTGTTGGCGGCCCTGGTCGGTTGGATTGGCCTGTCTGCCTGTTTGCTTGACAACCGACTTCAAGTGAGCCGGTATGCAGCCTCCTTTGACATTCCAGGAGGTTCCCGACAACTGTGCCATGATCGCTACTCCCTCTTCTTACACCCAGGTTTTGTGCTTATCATGCCTGAACGTACTTAATAGCCGGCATGGTGAAATGGTGTGATGGTGTGTTTGTACATTTTAGTGTATGTTGGGGGACTGATACTCAGATACCATAATATAAAACACTGTGCAGTGGCCTATTAGTAGTCTATTAGGCAGCCTGACTTGGCCTGGTAAGAGGGTGAGCGGGGCTTGCTCTTGCAAAGAGGTCTGTGTGTTGTTGAGACAAGACTGACACTTTTTGGATCACTGTGCTGATAATATAGTGTTTAGTGGTCCCGAACTAATTGCATAATATCTGGCATTACACATTCGAGAAAAACTATGCCTAAATCAAGAGCTTATAATCTTTTTTTAAAAAACAATATGGAAAAACTAACGGTTAGAAAATGGCAACAACGAACACACACACACGCCAGCTCCTCTAGACAGCAACATCGAGGTTTCCTCAACTTTAGCACTACAAACCATCAAGTCGACCAAAATAACAGCTTATTGTCGACCCGAAGGAGAAAGTGTTAAAGACAAGCCAAGTGTTTCTGCAGTATCTACTGCAGTATCCGCTCAAACAGACCATCCAACTACTGTGGAGGCTGTGCATTTGGCAAACATGACATGCTCTCTGAGGGACAAAGACAATAACTCTTGCTTGTATCTCTGTTAATCCCTTCAAAATGCCTCTCGGTCACAGTCAGCAGTTAGTAACTTAAATGAGGCAGGGGCTGAAAATGACTCTTCCTTAAATTTGGGGGGTTCAGCTACCCAATTAATCCTTTTATCAGTTTTCCAGGAACACCTTACGGCGTCCCGGAAATTATATAGCGATTTGAAATGCAAAATGGATTGTGATCAGCCGGCTGACAATATCAAGAGTAGAAATGTTGTAGAAATGTTGACTCCTTGGAAGATTCTGTAAAATCTGTGGTGCCTTTTAACACCGAAATTCAGCATTTTTCTGTAAAGATGTTAAAAGTGTGTGGTTGTATACATGAGGACCTCTTGAAGCAAGGTGATGTCATAAATCAGGTACTTTCAATGCTTTCTACGAGACTTGTTGTTCTTGAAGCTTTTAACCATGCGCAATCAGCAGACAACACAGATCCAATCTTATTGTCCACAAACCCCCCCCAAGGGAGAATGGAGCTATTATTATTCCAGAGTCCAGACTCTATGGAGCTGTTGCTGCTCTCACCATTATTTTATCCGACCCAAAAAGAAAACCAAAAGAAGAAAACGCCTGCAGTGGGCAGCAGTGGCTACCATTAATGTCTTGTCACCTACCCCACAGGCGGTGAACAACCCTGCCCTAAATCCCACAATAGCTTAATTGGCACAATCTAAAAAAGTATCAGGGAGACTAAGGAAAAAAGGTAATCGAAGGAAAAAATGGCCACAAAAAGCCATAGACACATTAACAAGCGAGCTTGTCAAAGAGAAAACTAGCAATATTATTGAAAGGGTGGAAGCTCTGGTTGAAGAAAATAATGCAGTTAACTGCTTGGAAGAGGCTGAACCAGACTCGCAAATCCCTATTAAAGAACAGTTATGGTTTCCTGACTCAAAAGTTTGGAAAGAAACAGCCGTGGAGGGAAAGGAGTTGAACTGCAAGATAAAATAGCCTCTTGACCCTAAAGCACAGAGCTTGAATCACTCATTTCTTTTTAACCTCTTTGCCAAAATTCCATTTTTGCACATCCTAAACACTAGCGACTTTGATTTTGTTGAACCTTTGGGCCCAAAAAGCGGTTTCCCGACCAGAACACACTGTTCTTTGCCACAGAGCGCATTAATGATAAGGGCTCAACGGGAATCTCTCTCCTATTTAGGATATGAGCTGGACAAGAAAATGTGTCAACAGGCCACTTTGGTTTGTTGCTCCTCCAACGGTCATGCACCTGCAGCAATAACTGAGCCTACGATCAATCCCATGTTGGGCAAGGATGCGGGATTTGATAATGAGGTGGGTTTGAGTTGGTTAATTAGTTTAATACCTGGATTGGGTTCCGGCCAAGTGTGAAGGTGCAAGGTGGCCAGCTGGAATACCAGAGGCCACATTCACTTCTGCACCACGGGAGCTTCATTGAATGTATTACTGGGTTTTCAAGTTTTCTTGCTGCAGGAGACCTGGGTGTGTTTGCCATGCCATCTAGATGGGCACCAAGTCTTCCAAGGAGACTTACTGATAGGGGTTAGCCAGAACTGGTATGCTGAGCAAGTACTCCTACTGCACGGGGGGGGGGGATTTGCTGGGTGTAGAGATATTCTGTGATAAGGGCATGGCAGGGTACATACATACTGTTACTTTTGAATGTATATGGCACCCCGGGGGAGTGTAGATCAGCTGACATTTTTGAATATATTGATAAGATCATTGACTCTTGGGAAACATCCTGAACAGGAGAAATGATCCTGTTAGGTGGTGACCTATATGGTCGCTGCAGATTGTTCCGGCATAGGGTCACACACTGGTACGTAACGGCAAATAGTGCATTGATGCATAACACAAAACCAAAAGGGTCTGCAGTGGACCGAATTTATCCAGGAATGGGAATTATCATTCCTAAATGGGAGAACCAAAAGTGACATGAAAGCCGACCTGGTTTAGTGGAAGGTGACATGCCACCCTGGATTAGTTTGGGGGAAATGTTAATTATTAGAGGGTGTACTTGACTTTCAAGTACTACCAAATCAATATAGTGATCATGCCTTACTTAGCCTTGAACTGTGGTGAGTCAAATCAGGCCCCAGGTATTGGGAATTGGAGAGGCCAATGTTAACCATGGTGATAGTCAACTATGTTGATCATATTCAGAAAGCCTGCACTGAAGAATGGATCCATGGTATGGCACATAAAACTGGAAGAGTGAAGGGTGGGCCATCTCTGATCACTGAAAGGAAGAAGCCCCAAATACATGATCCTGAAATTCACGCTGCCAAGTCTAAGCTAAGGAGAGAGCTGCAACCAAGATGAATCGACTTTTAGCTCTCCTGCTATAATCTTTAAAGAATACATAAATGTCAGGAATAAATACCACAGCTGGTTGAAGCACCATAAGGCTGCTGGGCTTAATAAGGACTGGCAAAGGATGATGGGAGCTAAACTTAGCAGGAATCCACATACTATGTGGCAAGTTCTGACATTTGCGAGGGATCCCAGGATGTTTTCCTGTTAAATCTGATAGGGGAACACGATTTCAAAGTGCATATTCTTGGGAAACTGTATTCAATTGACTCTCAGCTGTCTCCTGCAGTATGCTATAATGTAGCACAGGATCAATGGCCTCTGAGAATTTGCAGGAAAGATCTGCACGAGCGATTAGGGAAGTTGAAAAGGTCTAGGGCCCCAGCCCTAATGGCCGGCTATGGCAGTCCTAAAGCAAGACCCCAAGGGTTGGACTCGCCTGCTGTTTCAACTATTTAAAAAATTATGCATTGAACAATCTATCCCAGTTTCATGGACCAAATCCATCCTGGTCCAGTGTTTAAATTGGGTGATAGACCGAGACCTGAGAATTACAGATTATTGTATATTCTGGATGCAAATGGCAAGGTATTTGCAACCTGTGGGCTAGCGGAATTGCAATCCTGGGTAGACTCAAATAACATTTTGGGGTCCTTCCAAACAGGGTTTTTCTCAGGTTCCAGCACCCTTCATAATATAAGATTGCTGGATGCGCTCATCTTAAGTTCTAGACACAAGAAGAGTGCTCCCATTTACATAACCTATGTGGAATTCCGTGCAGCCTTCAACCAGGCCAATCATGGTTTACTGTGGAGAAAGCTAAGAAAGATGAATTGCCCTCAAAGGATATTGGAAATACTCATGACACTTCAAAGTAATACCACGGTTTCTTTCCGATTGGGGAACAAATTTAGTTTGTCAGATCCAATGGGTGTCAACAGGGGAGTCAAGCAAGGTTGTGTGCTTGCTCCCTTGTTGCTTAACCTATATATCTCTGACCTCCCAATACATCTGGAGAGTCATGCTAAATGCCCTCCTAAAATAGCATCCACACCAGTAACCTCAAATCTCTACGCTGATTATCTAGTCATGGTAGATCAGACCTTTCCAGGTATGAAGGCCATGATAAATGAGCTAGCAAGGTAAGCAGTAAACAACAATCTTTGTGCAAATTTGGGCAAGATTAATCTTATGCTCTCTGCTAGAAGGAAGGTGAATAGGCCAGCTATGGCCCGTATGTCCACCGTACTAGGTGAGATTGAATACGCAGACTCTTACAAGTACCTGGGTCTTGATCTCTCAAACCGGGCAAGCTATTCCAGAATCATTGATCTCAACAAATGAAAAGCAAAACAACTGTCCATGCTTATACATAGGTATGCACATCAGCATGCCGGCTATACAATGCACGCCATAATTACACTATATAAACAGTGGTTTACCCAACCATTTTATATGGATTTTAGACAATGTCAATCCGCAACCTGAGCTGGCTTCATATGCTTGAGGGCAATTTGTGGCGGTGCATTCTGGGATAACCCAGTTCAATTCCAATAGAGTTTCTACGCTTGGAATTGGTGCTTACTTCCTTGTGTAGCCTTGTCTTGAAAAGGAGAGGAGTGACATATATACAATCTATATCTCTCTTTAAGCACTATTAGGCAATAGTTTCCATAAGGAACCACTTTTAATGGGGACCAATTATTGGAAGTTGAATAAGGACTTATTTGAAACTATAAATTGGTCACACAATCTCAATCGCTGTGAGTCCTTTGAAGTTTTAAACAGGGCCTTTTTAAGGAGGCTTTATAAGTGAGATTGGGGATGTAACTATGAATATTTAGCAAAGTTACAAAGTCACCCCATAGTTATCATGGTTACCCACATTTATAGGAAGCCTCAATTGTACCTTTTGTAAAGTCTGCATCCAGGGGTTCGCCATTTTGTGACTCTTGATGTGCATTAACTTACTCTCATTGCAAACTCTTTGGGGAGCTCTCTGGCAATTAGCACAAGAGGACAGATTCTGTCAAATCTGTCTTAATCCATGTAATGCCGAAACATTAAGGCATATCTTTACTGAATGCCCAAAGTTGGGTTCCTTATACATCGTTACATTGGGTAATGTGGTGCACAACTATGATTCAATAAAAATAAAAGACTTTTGGAACTATTTTCTGCACTTGGCACTTTACCATGTATGGTCAAAAATAGCACAGCATTTTCGTCTATGTTAAATTTTAAGATTGTAAATATTTTAAGATTGTCATTTTACTTTGATTGATTTTTTATAATGTTTGTTTCGGTTATGTTGACTATAAGTACTTTTTTTGAAAGGTTTGTAATGAATAAATCAGAAATAAATAAATACAAAAAATAAAAAGTTAACATGGCCTCCTCAATTTGCGAAAACATATGTTCTCACTGAAATTCCACTTGTGAGGTCTTGCTACTTCCATGCACAGGAAGCATGGTTAGGTCTCAAGACGCTACATTGCTCACTTTAACCGGAGCTTGTGCCATCAATGCAAGACTCTATTTTGCCAACATGGCATTGTCTAAACCTCTGCCTATCTGCAAAATGAGTGGGCAGTGTGATTGCATGATCTTGACTTCAAGTCAGTAATTCCTGATTTGACAGTTGTTGATCACAGCCAATATTTTGGTGCTTTCTTGTTTGGCCTCCCTTTTCCCCTTTGATATGATATGATGAGGCATATATAACGTGCTTATACACAAGTGTTTCTAGGCGCGACAAGACAAGGAGGGGGAAACAAGGGAGGACAAGATAATGATCTTACTAGGCCTTGTGTCATTCAGATCGCGCAGGTGTGGGGAAATGCAAAGGGCAGAAGTACCAGCGGGCAGGGGAAGGGGGAAGTGCAGTTAACTCGTAAGTGAAGGCAGTGGATTGCTCATAGGTGCAGAGAGAAGGGACTGTAGGGTTGCAGATACAGACCCTTAAGTGCTGGAGGGCATGAAGGCAGTGTTTGGGCAATTGGACATGAAAGAGCCTGGGCATGAGTTCAGAAGGTGACCAGATGACCAGTGTGAGGAGCAGTCAGGCACATCAGCAGGGGAAAGGAAAAGAAAAAGCGGTAGTGAAAATGAAGGTCTTGAGTTGCTTTGGAAACAGAGGTGTTTCTGCTCAAGTTTGAGAGAGGCAGGGAGGCTGTTCGAGAGGGAGACCCCAGCCGAGGAGATAGATCTGCCCCCAACTCTCTGCGCGAAGTAGCGTCTGACACTCAGAGAGTTGAAGGTGGATGAGCGGAGCGTTTAAAAAGGAAGATGTTTTGGAAGAGAAAGTTAGAGGTTGAGGGGTCCCAGGCCCCAGAAAGCCTTGTGGACAATGCAGAAGGTCTTGAAGTAGATCCTTGCAGCCACATGGAGCCAGTGAAGAGAGTTCAGAGCTGGAGAGATACGATTCCTGAACTTGAGGCCAAGGACAAGTCTTGCAGTCCTATTCTGGATAAGTTGTAAAGGTCGAAGTGTAGAGGCAGGAAGATTTGGAAATAGGCTGTTGCAATAGTCCAGCCTAGAGACGGCCAGAGTCCTAGAGACAGTGAGCTTCTGGGGGAAGGTGAGAAAATGAAGAATACCTCTGAGGAGGTGCAGCTGATAGTTTGACTTCTTAGAGGCATGAGAGATGTGAGGAGAGAAGGAGAGGCTGGAGTCAAAGATGACACCAAGGTTCTTAGCCTCACAGAAAGGAGCAGGAAGAAGGCCCAGAGTCGGCAGCCAGAGAGAGATAGGAAATGAGGGAATGGGTGTCCCAATGAGGAGGATCTCAGTCCTACTGGCATTAAGGCCGAGATCATTGGCAGCACACCATTACAAAATTGCGGCCAGACAGTCTGGTATGAGACAAGAAGCAGAGGTGGCTGAGTGGAGCCTGAAAGAGAGCTTAGTGTCATCCGCATAACATTGAAAATTGGAGCAGAAAGTAGCGATGCAGTGGGCAAGAGGTGGCAGGTAGTGGTTGAAGATCCAGGGAGAGAGGTAAACAGCAACCAGCCTCTTTTCCTTTGCAGTTGGTGAGCAGGAGCATGTGGATCTTGGCCCCATGACCTAGGCCCCACCCACCTGTCAATCACTGGTAATATGTTGGTGTTTTCTAGTTTTGCTACCTTATTCCCTACTTAAGTAGCCCTCCAGCCTATTTTCCTTTGCAGTTGGTGAGCAGGTGCAAAGGGATCTTGGTGGTGTGACTCAAGCCCCACCCACCTGTCAATCATGGCTAATCTTTTGCCTTCTAGTTTTGCCACCATATTCCCTACTTAAGCAGTCCTCCAGCATCTTTTCCTTTGCAGTTTATAAGTAGATCAGAGTGGATCATAGTCATGTGACCTAAGCCCCAACTGACCTGTCAATCATCAGTAATATTTTGGTGTCTTTTAGTTTTGCAGCCCTTTTCCTCCACATAATCAGCAAATCAGCCTATTTTCCTTTGTAGATGGTGAGCAGGTGCAAGGGGATCTTGGTCATGTGACCTGGCCCCCACCCACCTGCCAATTAGTGTTAATATTTTGGTGCCTCTTGTTTTGCTGCCCTTTCTTCCTATTTAAGTAGCCCTCTAGCCTCTTCCTTTGCAATTGGTGAACAGGTGCAAGTGGATCTTGGTCACTTTACCTTGTCCCTACCCACCTTTCAACCACTATTAATATTTGGTGCCTTTTTGTTTTACTACCATTTCCCCCTATTAAATGCCAACCAGCCTCTTTTCCTTTGCAGTTGGCGAGCAGGAGCAAGTGTCATAAACTCCACCCACCTGTTAATCACTGCTAAACGATTGATGCCTTCTTGTTTTGCCACCCTTTTGCCCTACGTAAGGAACCCTGCAGCCTCTTTTCTTTGCAGCTGGCAAGAAGATGCAAGTGGATATTGCTTACTTGACCTAAGCTCCACCCACCCAACAATCATTGTTAATCTGTTGTCACCTTCTTGTTTTATCATGCTTTATCCCTACGTAAGCTTCCATACAGCCTCTTTTCCTTTACGGTTAGTGAGGAGGTGCAAGTGAATATTTGTCAAATGACCCAAGCCCCACCCACCTGTCAATCACTGAAAATATTTTGGTGCCTTCATGTTTTGCAACCTTTTTTCCTACTTTAGCAGACCACCATTCTCTTGTCTTTACAGTTGGTGACCACGTGCAAGTGTGCCCTTGTTGCGTAACCTAAGCCTCACCAACCTACTTAACCTTGCCCCATCCTTGCCTTTCTTAACTCTTAGATCAAGGGTGTCTCTTGCCCCGGCACCTGAAGTGAAGGGCATATGAAGACAAGGGCAATTTCTGTTTGGACTTGTTCTTACTGAAAGGATCTGCGACCAGAACCCCACCTCCTTCAACATCCGGTAAGCTCCCTTGAATATGTGTGTTTACCCCTCTCTTCCAAAAGCCCATCCCTATCATCACCACTTATCACTAATCATGCCACTCACCAGCAACATCACGGACACTGCATCACAAAAAAATCACATTGTCACCATGCATAATGCAGCACTATGTCTTATTGTTTTCTGGTGACTGCAAATGGATTGAAGAAAAGGGAAGCTATTGTAAATAAGTATCTGAATATGGCTCTTCTACCCTGTGCAGTGCGTAAACCTGATTCCACCATTTTACCTCAGTTAACCCCAGAAAATGACTTGACTCCCCAGGAACAGCATAATGTTAACCAATTCAAATCTCTTGCTGACACTGTTAATCACCTTATCATTATGGCCCGGCCAAGCTGTAATATAGATCCTGACCCTTTAAGGTTGAACTGCCTCCTAGATACCTCACAACCCATAGTCCTAGTTATGCCATATAATGAGTGTGTCGACTCGGCCATCAATATTGACGATATTATTAGAACCTCAACCTCTCAATCCGACATAATGACTGGGCAAGACTTAGATCTGCCAAGTACAAGAATACCCCTGGATCAACAGCCCCTGGCTCAGAGACCTGTTAAAAATCTCAAATGCATGTTGAGTAACATGTGCACAGTAGTCAGGCATGCTACAGAATTGGCAGATTACAATCTGGATCATAAGATTGACATCTGTGCTGTCACAGAGACATGGCTGCATACAGCCGCAGGACCTACACCTTCCTCAGCCTTGCCCTTAGGGTATAAGATTCTCCGATCAGATTGCATCTCTGGAATGGGAGTTGGGGTAGCTCTGATTTATGAAACCTCACTCCAAATCCATCAATTAGACAGTGTCAATATATTGTATTTCTCTTTATTGCACATGGTTTGTTACAAACCTTATACATTGTTAAGAAAATAAATGTAAACATCGTAACAGAAACACAACAGACAAAGTTCATCGTTATTACAATCAAGGTGAAATTTCTCCTTTTTGGCAGCAATACATGTTATGTGATTTTTGTTCCCCTTTGAATCAACTGCTCAAACTTTATTTCAGTGCCCCCACTTTTTTTTTAAAGTGTAAGATACTGATCAGTAATGCAGTGGAACTCCCTAATGAACGGTAGTTCCAAAAGCTTTCCTCATTCAGTGTGTCTAAGTCATGAACATATCACCCAACGAACTCTACCCTGGGTTTTTGCAAGTGATCATGAGGTGCTTTAGAGATTCGATGGCAGTTCCACGCTGTAGACAGGCCGGATTCGTCGTTAAACCCCTAGTGAATAGAACTTTGCCTGTCAGGATCAAGTTACGGTGGAATCTAATGAAAGTGACTCTGTGCTGACTATTGGGGCATTGCTTCAGGTATTTTAATGTGGGGCACCTTTTCCTAGCCTCTAGACTTATTTCCCTCAAGGACTTGAATTTCCTTTCTCTTCACAGGTGTTTACCCAGCCCTGACCTAAAGGTTTCGTTTTCGCTTTCTCAGGATTCTCTAGTAAGATCGAGGTGCTAATCTCGTAGTGTGCCATTATTCCTTTTTTTTAAACAGTGCAAACGGCTTCTCGTCATGCCACCCCAACAGTTTCCCCATCAGAGCGTATAGTGTATGGGCATTGCGCTCAATCACTTTTCAATATAACAGTAACTTCCTTAGGCTAACAAGACTGTTCATTGAGCTGAGGCCTAGTGCAAAGCGTAGTATGGATACTGGGACACAATTCCAGAGTACCAATACCTTCCTCCATATATGTCCATCCAGCTTACTCAGGTCCAGTGTTTCAATCCATCCCCCTGTTTCTGAGCCGTACAAGATTGCTGCCACCACCTCAGCACTATAAAACTGAAGCATTGGGTCTATTGTAAAATGACAGTACTTTATCTTATTGTGCAGCATGTGTGCCATGTGTTGTCTCGCCTTTGCCCATTCTGCCTCTTTCCTGATCCCATGGTGCATTGGTTTTACCAGGGTTAACCCAAAGTATTTCACTGTTTGAAAAACCTGGAGCGGAGATGCCCACAATTGCCATCTACACTTCGTTGGCTATTTCCTTTTCCCTTTGTAGCACAAGATGTTGGACTTTGGACTTTGATGGATTCACCACCAGACCATTGACCTCAAACCTGTTTCTCCAGGCCCAGGGGTGGGTGGGGGTTATCCAGAAGCAATACATTGTCTGCGTATGCCACCAACAAACAATCTTCTCCCTCCACCGTAGGGTTGCAAATGATACTTTCTCCATCTCTTAACCCAAATCTGAGATATACAGTTTGAAGAGGCAGGGTGCCAATGCACACCCCTGTCTCAAACCACGTCCTGTACCTATTGTACCTATTGTTTTAGATGTTTCCCTGCTGGCACTGAGCCTGACCTTAACCAAGGTTTTACTGTGAATCAAAATCAAGATGTCCAGGAGATGCTTAGGAAGACCCCATTTTGAGAGTTTGGTCCACAGTCTTTCCCTGTTTACCGTATCAAAGGCCAGCCTCAGGTCGACACTTGCCATGTACAGCGGGTCGCTCCCCATTATACTGGCCTGGTCAATCAAGGATTGGATGAATAAGCTGTTTGTATCCATGCCCATCGACCTCCTGAACACTGTCTGGAATGTAATTATATTCCTCCGGTTCTTCCGAATCCAGACCTTGATGCTGCTCAGGATGCATTTGGCAAATACTTTGCTCTCCATGTCCAAGACAGTGATTGGCCGGTAATTCATTGGGTCCAGGCGATTCCCCTTCTTATAGATGGGCAAAGTAATGGGGGTATACCATGATACTGGAAAGGTCTTCGTCTTCAAAATACTCTCAAACAGAGGATTTAGGATTGCCCCCCATATGTTCAGGTCCTGCTTCATTATCACGTTACAGAGGCCATTGGGCCCCGGGCCAGATAATTTGAGCCTGCTGATATAATGTCACACAGGGTTTCAATGGATACATCCATATCCCATTTGCCATTGCAAATGAAGGAGAAGATGGCCAAGTTGTCCCCTTTGTAAAGTTTTTTCAGGTGTCCACACCATGATTCTTCAGCAACGGGTGACCATCTCTAAAGGTGGGCAGTTGCGAGTTTTGTTCACAAGAGACCAAACATTCCTACTTTGCTTCCTCCAGACCACCTCCATCAGATGTTCCCAATCTCTTTGCATTAACCGGTGCTTATGTACTATTGACCACATTTTACAGTGCTACTTAACTTTATTGATTAATGTCTTTTTTCCCAGGTCTGGGAGTATCTTCAGGGCTCTAATGTCTCTGTGCATCTGGTTTTTGGACCTCTCTCACATATGTGCAGTGCCAAAGTGATCTTCGTTTCCTATTTTATATTTCACAGGAGTTTATCCCCTCCTCCACGTCATTGGGAAGCTCTCCACTGAGAATAACCTTAGCTTTTCACTTAGTGGTGAGGAGTTCCAAAAATCTCATAGGTGTTTACAAATCATGTCAAGAGTCCTTTGATCCAGCCAAAGCTATTCTTTCTAACATTTGTAACAAGGTTTCTACCAACCAACTTCCCGGATGACTTTGACCCCAAGGCAAGACAAAGGACTTTGTGGTCACAGTATTGATTACTCATCACATCGAAGGTTTCCAGCTTGTGGAACAGACCATCAGACACAAACATGTAGTCAATCCAGGAGACAGAGTCGTTTCTGCACCAGGTAGGTTTCGGGGGGGGGGTGTCACCCGGCACCTGGCAGTTTACGATCTGCAAGTCCCAACTCTCCCAAAACTCCCTCCACTTTGACCCTGCTTGCATTTCTCGCATGTATTAATCGTTTGCGGGGCCCAGTGTGATATTGATATGGTCCGAATGAGGGAAACAAGGAGAATTTAAGTCTCCCACCAGGATAACTTCAGATACCACAAAATCAATTGTATAGGCTTCATTTTGGTTTATCGCCCACCAGACAAAATGACAGATTTTCTGCTCCATCTGAGCGATGTGATTCTCCCTCTATCAAAGCCATTAACTAAAGTGATTATCCTGTGAGACCTGAATTTAGGTCCTACAGAACCCTGCAATATCATGGCCATCTCTGTTAAAATCACTTTTCTTGGCTTCTACCAAAACAGCTACTCAAAATAAGGGCATAACTCTGGACTGGGTTGCTACACACAATGTTGTTTTAAATGACATTGGGATCTCATTCTGTCCTTGGTAAGATCATAATGTTGTCAATTTTAGCCTCCCGTGTATATCCCAATTCACCAAAATCACAGGGGAAAAATGCTGGGCCAAATACATACATTTGTGCAAGTTACCCTCTATCACTCTGGCACCGTTTTTCGCAGCCATCCTGGTCAACCTGTCCACTTTTAACACCACTGATGCCCTTGCAGAAGCCTATCAAAAGATGATGGTCAGTTCTGTGAACTGTCTGGCACTAGAAAATATCCACCATGCTAAGGAATTACCCTCTAAAGTATGGTATTCAGCTGAGATACAGAAACTGAAAGAAGCCAACAATAGAGTGTTTCAACATTGAAAAACAAATCAGAATCAGTTGAAAATAAATTGAAATATGTCATTGCCTCGAAATGCCATAAAGTTGCTATTTGGGAGGCAAAACAATGTTCCTATGATAAAATAGTAATAAATATGGAATATGGTTCTTTTTCTGTGAAAAGAAAACGTATAATTTACTAAGCAGGATAGTTTAAAAGATTTAATCGCATACAATTTTACATATAAATTTACTTTTTTTGACCCTCATAAACAGTTCATTCTATGTACTATGTTTGGTACGACATTAGTGTGAGCTACGGTGTTGCTGTATTGACATTAAATAATCATTGGGTCATTGGGAAAAACAATCCATAGAGAATTAAAAAAACGCTCTTGTAATTATGTGAGTGTAAGTGTGATAGTATTTTTGTTTGAAGTGTGTTTAAAGCATTTAGATACCTGTTGGTGTATTCTACCTATATTAGACTTTACAAGATGGTTTGTAGTAACAAGAACTGTGATGGCGTATTTCAAGTGCATTGCTATGAAGTGTATTTTTGAAGTAGTTAGATACCTATTGGCGTATTCTAACTAGCTTGAATCTTAAAAGTACTATTGTAGTATTATGGATGTAGTGAGATACCTGTTGGTGTATTCTGTTTATTGTGCAACAGTTTAGTGAATACATTTGGATTGAAGGAGTATTAATTATGCATTTGTTAGATTTGCTGGTAAACTATGTTTTGGAGTAACATAGGTGTGGTTGCATTCAGACCAACCACTTTTTTTTTAGACATGCAGAATAGTAACCTGAAGTGGTTGTGGCACCAGTGGCGTATATTATGCCTACTGTTGTGAAGGCTTTCTTTCCAAGAGATGCTTGGACGGGTTTAAAGCTAGTAAGCTTACAGTTATTCTGCATTGTACCTTAGAAGCATTAGTATGACATATTGTTGCGCTCACCTGGACCCCACAGGGGTGTCGTTCGGACCCGGACAGCTGTGGTCTCCTTCAACGTGATGCGTAGTGCAGAGATGACTGTCTGGACTGGCCCGCCTAGTCTTGTCTGCTGGACCCGAAGAAGTATTTTCCTTATGTTCGTAAAAGATGAGCTCTCCAACCTGCGTGTCTTGCAGGGGCGCGTAGATACCAGTTACTTCACTGGTTTGAAGGCATTGGGAGAGTTCCGGTAAGTATTGACTCTGAAGTCCCTGGCGGGATTGGTAAGTATCAAGTTCAAAGAGTTCAATGTGCTCGATGTTCACTCTTGTCCCCTCCCTTCCTTAAGTTGCAACTGAGTCCGTGAGAAGAAGGTCTCGTAGCTGCTGCTGGCATTCAGGTAAGAGTCTGTGTTACCCAACGCTGTCCGGTAACTATTGCATGCGTTAACGTGTTGTTTTTCTCCCTCTTTACAGATGCGGCATATGAAAATGTGGAGAGTTATGGAATAATACCACCGGTGGTAAATCAGGGAAGTCTATGGTGGTAAGAGGTTGTATTTGTTGATTCCCTTGGCTGACTTTGTGTCCCCTAGGTGCCGGATTACGGCGAAGAAATGATGGAGACAGTGCCGGATCGAAAGATGCAGTGAGAACTGGTGAGTATGGCTCCGTGCTAGAGCTGGCGAAGCAACGCGTGCAGGACTGATGTACTATCCAGGTCCGGAGATGAAATGGTTTCGGAATTAGGTGAGGAATTTGAAATAAGTTTGTTTTCTAACCTTGTCCTTTTCCTCTTCTTTATTCTAGGAGCACCGGATTCGAGGCGGGCGTGGCAGAAGACTGGATGCTGGCTGCATGCACGCGGGCGTGGCAGAAGACTGGATGCTGGCTGCAGGTACGGTGAGCGTCATGCTGCTGGATGCAGAATAACGCGAAGCATGTGCTGCTGTTCGGGTGTGGTTTAAATAGCCTCCAAAGTAGTTCCAGGTAAGAAGTTCCCTAGAGCCATGCCCAAGTAAAAAATAGTCCCTGTAATAAAATAGTCCCATCCAGGCCTCATGTAGACTTGGACTCTTTTGCAGCATGGTCTGCATCAGGTAAGTAAAGTCTATGAGCCTGGCGCCTGAGGTGCCAGGACTGATTTCTATGATGAGCCTGGCACCTACGGCGCCAGGACTGAACCCAGACAGCCCCTAGCCAGGGCTGCTGAGGTTTAAACAAATGTCTGGATGCCTGCACCAGGAGCTGAGGGCCTTGGTCCTGATGCCCGGGGCTAGGCATCATAACAGCACTCCCCCCAAGGCCCCTCCTAAAGTTGTTCTTCACCCTGACCCCGGTTTGTCTGGGAAGTTCTGATGGAATCTTTTCACCAACCGAGGTGCATGAACGTGGTCGTTAGGCTCCCATGATCTTTCTTGCGGTCCGTAGCCCTTCCAATCGATCAAATAAAAAAGTTTTGATTTAATCATCTTGGAGTCCAGGATATTTTTTACCTCGAATTCAGGTTCTCCATCTATCAAGATGGGGTCAGGTGGTTTGGTTAATCTTGTCCCTGGTTGAACTGGTTTTAGAAGTGAAACATGAAAGACAGGATGAATTTGCATATTAGATGGTAATTCCAATTTGTCGGCCACCGGGTTGATAATGGCCTTAATGGTGTAAGGTCCCAAATATCTAGGATTAAAAGTCCGAGTTCCCTTCAGAGGTATATGTTTTGTAGCCAGACAAACTTGATCCCCAATCTGGTATTGTGGAGTTTCACTTCTATGTTGATCAGCATTTTTCTTGTATTTCTCTTTTGCTTGTTTCAAATGTTCTGTGGCTTCCTTAAAGGCTTGTGTAATAGTAGAGTGCAAATGACTAACTGCGGGCATTTCTAAGTGCTGAGGCGAATCGAGTTCTGAGGTTCGAGGGTGATGTCCATATATGGTATAAAAAGGGCTTTGTCCGGTTCCTGAATGTACAGAGTTATTGTATGCATACTCGGAAATCCATAAAATATCTTTCCAATTGCTTTCGGTCTGATGGAGCATGCAGCGTAGGTACTGTTCAAGGGTCTGATTGGTCCTTTCCATCTGACCATCGGTCTGGGGATGGTGACTTGTTGATAGCCTCACGTTGATTTGTGCCAGTTGACAACATTTCTTCCAAAAATGCGAGATAAATTGACTACCTCGGTCAGAAACCAATACGGAAGGGAATCCGTGTAATCGAACAATGTTTTCGAAGAACTCCTTGGCCAGATTCGAAGCAGAAGATAACCCCTTTACAGGAATAGAGTGGGCCATCTCGGAAAAAAGATCCACAATAACTAGGATGGTGTTAAATCCATTACATGGAGGTATATCTGTAATTAAGTCTAAAGACAAGGTGTGCCATGGTGTAGGTGGAATATCCAAAGGTTGTAAAAGGCCAGTGGGTTTTTTCTTCTGGCTTTTGTTTTGGGCGCAAATGCCACAAGACATCACAAATGACTTTACATCTTTCCGCCAAGTGGGCCACCAGAACTGTCTCTTAATTTTCGCTTCAGTTTTTGCGATACCTGGGTGCCCTTCCATCAGGGTGTCATGGTAAATGGAGATGACTAGTTCTTGTATTTCCTTGTGTGGTAGAAATAGTCGTCCTTGATAGTAAGGTATGTCATTGACAACTGAGTAGTCCGGGCCTTTCTTTACCCAGTCCTGCTGGGTTGCTGGATCGAAGAGTTGTTGGATTTTTGAATGAATATCTTCTAGTGTCTGTAGAGTAGTTATGCCAAGAATTCTTTGCTCGGGAATTATTGGCACCGGTTCCGGGTTTGCATATGCTTCTCCCATCCCAATTCGGGATAAGGCATCTGCTTTGCCATTTTTGCAGCCTGGTCGATAAGTGATCACAAAATCGAATTCGGCAAAGAACAATGCCCATCGAAGTTGTCCAGATGATTGGGCTTTGGCTGTTTTTAAATACTGCAGGTTCCGGTGATCGGTGATTACAGTAATAGTATGCCTGGCACCAAGAAGATAGTGCCGCCAAGCCTTAAAGGCGGATTTGATGGCTAGTAGCTCTTTATCGGTAACCACATAGTTTAACTCAGATGCTGAGAACTTTCTGGACCAAAACGCTAGTGGGTGAAGTTGACCGGTTTCAGGATCCTTCTGGGACAGGACAGCTCCCATTACTAAACTGGATGCATCAGTTTCTACTATGTATGGAAGCTCCGGGCGTGGATGCTTTAAGACAGGTGCTGATGTGAATTTCGCTTTCAGCTCTTGGAAGGCCTTTTCAGCCTCTTCGGTCCACAAGAAGCGTTTGTTTTTTCGTAAAAGTGCTGTGATGGGGTGTACAACATGGGAGAAGTCCGGAATGAATCTGCGGTAGAAATGATCAAATCCGAGCATGCTTTGTACCCCTTTGACTGAACTGGGTTATGGCCACTTGAGATTTGCGTCCACCTTTCGAGAGTCCATTCGGACTCCTTTTGGAGTCAGGATAAATCCAAGAAATTCAACTTCCGTAGCATGAAAAACACATTTTCCAATTTTGCATATAACTTGTGGCTGGCGTAGTTTCTCAAGGACTGCACACACATGCTTAACATGGTCTGATTCTGAGGAGGAGTACACTAGAATATCATCTATGTATACGACGACACAGACGTCAATGAGTTCACGAAGGACATTGTTCATAAAATACTGGAAGGCTGCTGGTGCATTGCACAACCCGAAGGGCATCACCTGATATTTGAATAATCCGTACTTGGTGCGAAAGGCAGTCTTCCATTTGTCGCCTTTCTTGACACGTACCAGATGATATGCCCCTCGGAGATCTAACTTAGTGTAGATACAAGCATCCTTTACTTGGTCTAGTAATTTGGGGGTCAGAGGCAATGGGTATCGTTTTTTTACCGTAATCTGATTTAATGCGCGGTAATCTATGCACGTTCTAAGGTCACCTTCCTTTTTTGGCACGAAGAATAAAGCTGAGGATGCAGGATACTTGGAAGGACGAATAAAGCCATTAGCAAGGTATTGGTCCAAGTATTGCCGTAGTTGACGATTTTCAGGTTCCGTGAGGGCGTAGATTCTACTGCATGGGGGTTGTGCACCGGGTAGGAGGTCGATTTGACAATCGTATGATCTGTGAGGAGGTAATGTATTGGCCTGTTCTTTTTGAAAAACATCCTGAAATTGTTGGTATTCCTGAGGTAACTGCACGATTGGGTTAACGACTGTAGCCAGGCCTTTGTTCAAAGTTTTCTCCGGGTAACAGGTGTGTGCACAATCTGGGAAGGTTATTCTCTTCTCTCGCCAATCTATACAAGGATTATGTGTTTCCACCCATGGCATCCCCAGTATTATTTGGAACTGTGGGGCTTTGATTAGATCAAACACAATAGTCTCTCGATGTCCATCTTGACTCAACAGTGTCATCTCTGTAGTGGAATGAGTTACAGGCCCCGAGGCAATCTCAGTTCCATCAACTGTGGTGATGACATCCAAAGTGGTCTTTTTGCAAAGAGGTAGATTCATCCTTGACACCAATTCGTGGTCCATATAGTTTCCTACGGCCCCGCTATCTATCTATGCCTTTACTGCGTGCATATGTGATGGCTGCCTGGGATCAAGTAGGACCATTGGGATGATCAGATGCGAGGTCTGAGTGTCCTTCTTTAAGCTCGGCAACCGGACCTCTACGCTTGTCGGGCATGGTCGTTTCCCGAATCAAGCTCTATGTGGCTTTTATCAGCAACTCCTACCACCTTCACGGGTGGTTTTGTAGGGCAATCCTGTAGAAAATGTCCCTAGGTTCCACAGTACAGACACAACTGCATCTGTCGTCTTCTTTCTCTTTCCTTTTGAGTTAAAGGTCCTTGAACCCCCCCGATCTGCATAGGCTCAGATGCATCTGTTCATTTGGGGGCGCAAGGTTGGGTTTAACCAATACCCGGTTCTCGAACTTAGTTCGATCAGTCTTTCGGTTCTGAAGTCGGTGGTCTAGCTGGACCACTAAGTCTATAAATTCTGTGCAATCCTGAGGTGGGTTCACAACTTGAGCCAAGACATCTTTGAGTTCTACCCGAAGTCCACGATGAAACAATGTAATTCGTTTTTCCTCCGGCCACCCGGTTTCCACCACCAACCTATTGAAGGTTGCAATATAGGTTAGCAGATCCTGGTTACCTTGTCGTAAGGATAAAAGTTTGTTATCCAGGGCTTGACCCTGTGAGTGTCTGGCGAATAGTTTTTCTATGCTCCTTTGAAAACCCTGAAAATCCCGGAGAAGAGGATCATCCTGGTTGACTAATGGAATGGACCAATCGGATGCGCTGCCACTAAGATATGACAATACAAAGGCTACTTTGGCTTGGTCATTTGGAAAGGCTCCCGGTCTGCATAAAAAGTGCAAGCGGCATTGGTTCATAAACACGGCGAGCCTTTTGGGGTCCCCAGCACAGCGTTCGGGTGGAGCTAACGGAATATTTCCTGGTAAAACCACTTGCACAGGATTGCTTGATGAAACGGGGGTTGGGTTTCCCCCATATCCAGGTAGGGGCGTTTGCCCAGCTTGGTTTTGCAGTAGTAGCCTAGCCAGATCATCCGTGTGCTCCTTTGAGACAATCAGTTCTCTCCTGAGGGCATTAGTCTCTTGGCGAGCGGCATGTTCTTCTGCCCTAAGTTCCCCCAATAATTGGGCCAGTTGGTCGGTTTCCGAGGTTTCCATAACACCCGGGTGGGTATTTGTAGCGGGGCTTCACGTTCTGTTACGCTCACCTGGAACCCACAGGGGTGTCGATCGGACCCGGACAGCTGCGGTCTCCTTCAACGTGATGCGTAGTGCAGAGATGACTGTCTGGACTGGCCCGCCTAGACTTATCTGCTGGACCAGAAGAAGTATTTTCCTTATATTCGTAAAAGATGAGCTCTCCAACCTGCATGTCTTGCAGGGGTGCATAGATACCAGTTACTTCACTGGTTTGAAGGCATTGGGAGAGTTCCGGTAAGTATTGACTCTGAAGTCCCTGGCGGGATTGGTAAGTATCAAGTTCAAAGAGTTCAATGGGCCTGATGTTCACTCTTGTCCCCTTCCTTCCTTAAGTTGCAACTGAGTTTGTGAGAAGAAGGTCTTGTAGCTGCTGCTGGCGTTCAGGTAAGAGTCTGTGTTACCCAACGCTGTCCGGTAACTATTGCATGCGTTAACGTGTTGTTTTTCTCCCTCTTTACAGATGCGGCATATAAAAATGTGGAGAATTATGGAATAATACCGCTGGTGGTAAATCAGCTAAGTCTATGGTGGTAAGAGGTTGTATTTGTTGATTCCTTTGGCTGACCTTGTTTTTTCTTGTGTACCCTAAGTGCCAGATTACGGCGAAGAAATGATGGAGACAGTGCCGGATCAAAAGATGCAGTGAGAACTGGTGAGTACGGCGCCGTGCTGGAGCTGGCGAAGCGATGCGTGCAGGACTGATGTACTTTCCAGGTCCGGAGATGAAATGGTTTCGGAATTAGGTGAGGAATTTGAAATAAGTTTGTTTTCTAACCTTGTCCTTTTCCTCTTCTTTATTCTAGGAGCTCCGGATTCGAGGCGGGCGTGGCAGAAGACTGGATGCTGGCTGGAGGCACACGGGCGTGGCAGAAGACTGGATGCTGGCTGCAGGCACGGTGAGCGTCACGCTGCTGGATGCAGAATAATGCGAAGCATGTGCTGCTGTTCGGGTGTGGTTTAAATAGCCTCCAAAGTAGTTCCAGGTAAGAAGTTCCCTAGAGCCACGCCCGAGTAAAAAATAGTCCCTGTAACAAAATAGTCCCATCCAGGCCTCATGTAGGCTTGGACTCTTTTGCAGCATGGTCTGCATCAGGTAAGTAAAGTCTATGAGCCTGGCGCCTATGGCGCCAGGACTGATTTCTATGATGAGCCTGGCGCCTAAGGTGCCAGGACTGAACCCAGACAGCCCCTAGCCGGGGCTGCTGAGGTTTAAACAAATGTCTGGATGCCTGCTCCCAGAGCTGAGGGCCTAGGTCCTGATGCCCGGGTGTAGGTATCATAACAAATATTGGCTATGTGAGTTTATTTGTATTCAGGAACAATTGTCTGCATTGCAAACAGGCATGATATGCATTTTGAAGAAGCTGATGAAATGGAATGGATTCACAATTTGGTATGGATACTAAAATAGATCATTAGGGATCTGCTCTTGTGAAACATGGTTGCAGAGAGTGCATGTATGTTTCCACATGTATGAAATCTGGAAGATTTCATTTACAGGGATGTTTTTGGTTTCCAGTACTTGTAGTAAGTACATTAGGAATCCTTGTGGGTCTTCCTGTGTGTTTCTGGTACATTTTATCATTCCTGTACAGTAGTCCAATGCTTGCCTTATACCTGAGACACTGTAAGTGTTGTCAGGATTATTGGTGGCATTTCTATGAAGGATGAGCATTTGCAAACACAACTGGCCCGAGCTGTTGAAGTAAATGTTGTGAACAATTGGTTGCAATAAGAAGAGAATTGTGCCTTGGCATTGTTTGAAAGGCCTGCAGATCTTTTTGAGAAGATATATTTGTCTCTGCCTTCTGATGGACGTTCAGTTGAGTTTGTGGTCGACCGTTTTGTGGGCATATTATTTGATGGCAAAGCAGTTGGTCATTGGTTCTTTAGCATTATTGTTGGGAGATCTGGTATAGGTTCTGTTTGTATTATTTTTCTTTTCAAAGGTTTTATTTTTTGAGGTAGAGGGCACATATCTATATAGGAGGGTCTACAATGCGTGCGGCCTATTGTATTCTACGATGCATCGAATGTCAGCGTTGACTTTGTTTGCATCAAAGTTAACTAGGAATAGACCATTGAGTGCACAGAGATGTGAAAGTGCTACGTAACTCATACATTCTTTAAAGACTGTGCTGCCAATGTAAATCTATGCGCGACCAAGATAGAGATAGATAAAATTGTTCTCTGCATATGTAAATGTCTTTAAAAAGAAGGAAACATGCTATTTTTTGTCAATTTGTTTAACTTTTTCAAGTGTGTCAAAGTGGATGTTGACAAGCTGAATATTGTTGTCAAGTGGATATTTTTGGACGCCAATAACTGTACCAATTGCTCCATTGACTAAACCTTGTCCTGTGTCAAGGTTACGTTTTAGAATTACTCTGCAGTTTAGTGATATTGTTTCCAATTCAGCTGTTTTGGAGATACATTTTTCTAAGCTATTCAGTCATGCTGTTGCTTGTTGACACATAGGGAGTGTCATGCAGTGCAATTCTAGTTTCTCTGGGGAGCTGATATGCAGTATGGGTTGCATTTCTTTTTTAACATTGTCTCGTTGAATTCACTACAGATTGCGAGGATTGGCATTAAGGACATGCATTCTATATTTAATTCTATGACATCAGGAGCAGATGGGTTTCACCCATGTTGTTCATGGATTAGTCTATTATTTAAGATTGTTTTTTTATCTTTAGTAAGCAAACCAGTTCTAATGCTTTTAAAATGTTAGCACAGGTAAGGTCTACAGACTGAAGTATGTTTTGAGTTAGTCCTCTGTAGTGAAAATGTTGAGATTTAGATTTCCAATGCTACAGAGTGTGTTGCAGCATTGTTTGTGTCCTAATGTTTTGCAAATAGACTGACCTTTTACTGGTGTTAACTGTGGGAGGTCTCCGAAAACAATAACGTGTTTTCCTCCAAACAGTTCTTCGTAGTCGGTTCTCAAGACTTCTTGTATTCTGAGGTGCAGTAAAGCCAACATGAGGTTGGAAACCATGCTTACTTCATTTATCAGGAGCACTTTCATTTGTTTCAGAATTATGCATACTTCAGTAGCAGCTTCTGCTGATAATTTGTAGTATTCTAACTCGTTTGGGTGTTTTACTGGAAAGAGCAGTAGTGGGTGTTAATTAAGAATGTTTTACCAGAACCAGCTTCACCACTTACATACAGGAGTACAGGTGTATCATTTTTACATCTACAAGTGTTACTTTCAGGTTTAAAACCATGTGGCATTTCTTCAGTGACTTCTAGATAAACGGTGAATTGTACATCATTTAGCTGTGATTTTAGAACTGATACGTCTTCTTCAGATTGTTTAGATTGATACATGGTATTTTCTACCTCAGTCATGGCTATTTCTGCTTCATTTGGATTGAGTGGTTCTCCAAGTGGTTCTTGGCTTCCTGTAAGGGAAGGTTAACTGTCCTCAAGAGTGTCTTTATCTAGTTGAGCTTCAATTTCTTCCTCTTGTTGTCGTTCATTTGTATTGTCTGAAATTGACATGTGTTATACTGCTTTCATTTGCTTTGAATGCAGCTTAGAAATGACACATAGTCACCTAATAATTCTTCTCCTTTTCTCCAAGGTTTAAAAAGTTGCAGTAGGGCCATGCAATAAAGTTCCCTTTGTTGCAGAGATTTAAATCATAATATTATATGATTAATTAGGCTTGCTTTGGTAAGTTTCACTAGGCTTCCTTTACTAGTTGAGACTGAATATTTGCCAGGTGTCTCATCTGGTTTGACATTGTTTATGTAGGAGTTGGTTTGGGCTATGTCGTACAGACACGCGTTTTTCAATGCACTACTTCTGTTTAAGTAGTATGTGTCAATTACATTGTTTTTTTAAAATGTCCTACTGTTGGGATCTTTTGGGGCTATTGTTTCTATTTCTTGGTAGGATTTTAGTACTCTTGTTTGGGTTGAAGCTGGACCAAGGTTTGGCAAGATCATGTTTTCGGATTTGCCATATAAGGCTGTACCTGTTAAATGGTCTGCAGCTTCATAGAATCCACATACTCTGTGGGAGAGCATTTTTATACCGAAGCTGTATGATTTTTGTGACAGTGTTTTGTCAAATGATATGTTATCCCAGAGGACTTTTAGTTCTGTTGTCTCAGATTTGGTGACATAGGCTGTGACATATCATGCAACTGCAGTGGAATTGTCTGCAATGTAGTGTATGTCTATATTTGCATTCCACAAGAGGGCTATGATTACAAAGTAATCATTGATGTACTTGGATGTTTTTTCCATTTATTGTTGTATGTGTTTTAGGGGATTTGCCTTTTGCACCGTGTCTAACAGAAACAATCAAGTTATTTACTTGTCCCTTTTTTGCAAAGTGATCTAGGGAAGCCAAAGTGACATTTGGTATAGTATTTACCTTTGTTTTTAAATCGACGTCGGCAGTATTTGCCATATTTTTTGGGGGAATTGTAAGATTTGTGTATGTAAGACACTATCTGTGGTTTCTGAAGGGATGTTGCAGCTAATGTATTTTTGAATACACTGCAAAACTGTGGCATCACTGTCTTGGCAAAATTTGGGAGCATCTTTTATCCACAAAAGCATGGGGATAAGTGGTGCTTTTCTGGATGGATATTCTTTTCTCCAAAGGAAGTGTTGCACTTCTCTGAGCGGAGGGGTAGTTTTATTACAGATGAAGTGGAGCATGGAAATGAAGCGATGGTGACAGTACCTTGTTCCTTTGACAGGGTCAAGAGAACAGAGTTATCCTGGTGTTTTTAAATCTCTTCCATCTTTATTTTGGTTTGCATAGTGTAAGGGGTTGTGCAAGTCATCCCAGGAGTATTCTATACAACTTAAAGTAACAAACTATGTGGGTGGGTCTAGGTTCTTTTGCATACAATGAACATCAGTGTGACATCAGATCCAGTATTATTTTGTACCATGCACGTTTGCCAAGAGATTTGTGATACTTGACTGAAAAACTTAATCTCTGTCTTTTATATTTTTTAGCAGTTGGGTAGCAGGCATGTTAAAAAAATAGAGACTTTTTTTAATGTGTGTGCACTGCATACAATAGAGTTGCTAGTTCACTTTCAAACAGGAGGTGGAAAATGTCTGAATCTGGGGTCTTCAGAATACATTCGTAACAAGCAATATTCTCATGCAGTAATTTGTGTTGATCTTTCAACATGTCGTCCTGCTTTTCATTTTGAAAAGAGTACAGGAAAAGAACCTACTTTTACACTTTTCTCCCATATGCTCTTTGGGGATCCTTTGGCTGGACTAATTTGATATGTTTCTAGTGCTTCTTCTATGGCGTCTTTGGAGTGTACTGGTGACTTGTATACCGGTCTAAAATGTTGGCTGCAGTAACAGGATCTACACGTTGGCCAGTTTGTGGTGAATCTTGAATTATTTGGGTGGTTTCTCTTACATTTTCCTCTATGTTTATATCTTTGTGGTAATCGTTGTTTTCTTTGAGATAGTGTAGTATTTATAAAACTTTGTTTAAGTCGACCTTTTGTTGCCACATTATTTTGTCTTTTGTTGATAGACCATTCACTAGTACAATCAAAGATGGGTCTATTGGCGGTTGTACTCCTAGAGTTTCTCCATTTTCTTTAAGATCTAATGGAAAATATGCTACTTTGCCATGAATGCCTTTTAGTAACTCAGATGGAGGCAATATGGCTTTTTGAGGTTGAAGTCGTATTATAGCTTGAAATGGGTGTACTGTTTGGATTATAATGCTCTCATACAAGTTAAGATGTTTGAGAGATTTTGGAAGAGGGTTATTAGTGATAGCACGTGATGGCATTTGGTTATTGTCAAGCATTGAATTGCAGTATGTGAAAACTATTGAGGCGACAGCTATTTTGTATTCATTTTCTGTTGTTGGACATAACGCTAATTGAAACCACTGGGATTCCTCATTGTCCTCTATTTTGTAGGCCATATCTACTGTTTGTGTGCTCTTTTTTATAAAAATGTCCGCGACAACAGACACATACTGGTACTTTTTTGTATGCGTTTGGAAGAAGGTTGGTGTGTGTGGGAACTTCACTAAGGTTTTTAAAGTTACAGAATGTTCTAAGTCAACTTCACTTCCAAAATATTTATTTTGGATGTGCTCTATTTCTCAAAGGAGTTCTTTGGCTGTTCATATAGGAGAATGTTATTTAAATGTTGCAGTCCTAGAGCAGGAGATGTTGCATTATACAGTGTATAGTTAAATGGTGTGCTGCTAGCATTTTGATGTGGGGGAAGGTGCTTTTGCAAGCAGTTCCTGAAATGCTGACTAATGAATGTCTATGCATTCCAGTGCGGATGCACAATGAGCAGGAGTCCATGGTTTGTAACATTTGTATTCTACTTTAGTCTTTTATATTCACATAATGATTGAGGAATTGTCATAATTTTTTGAAGGATTGTTGGTGTATGTTACATATTGAGCTGCATGTACATTTGTACACTGGACGGTTTGTTTGGGCAAAAGTAACATTTGGTTGAAAATGGGTTATGGAAATGTTTTCTATAAGGGTTTCTTTTGCCATAATGGTATCATACCCTCAGCCATTAGTGTCTATAGCAATTGGGGTTGTTTGTTCTTGTTTATAAGCGTCTTCATTGAAATATAGTTCTGTGCTGCCATTCACCTTCACAGAAAAGTCTGTATTGGCATTGCACATGTTTAGAAGTACTTTGATACATTTAGTTAGTGGTTCATTCTGTTTAAAATTAATATTAACACGTTTCTTTTTCGTTGAAATGTGCTGTCAGTTAAAGCTTTGAGGATTAGTTTTCTGCAGTAGTTTTTAAGGGAAAATCTTGGGCCTCATTACAAGTCTGGCGGTAGCCATGCCAGTAAATCTGGCAGGCTGCCGCTGGATTTGTGAATTTTGCCGGCACCTGGATTCACAGAAACACCAGGGGATTACAACCCCGGTGTTACTGGAAGTCAGGCGCTGGAAAATCGTTAATCCCAATTCCATTTGAGTCCCATAGGACTCAATGGCAATAGGGATGATGGAAACACCGTCACTGTTTGCACCGGTGCCGGTACTTCCGTGAAGGCCTGCGGCGGGGTGCCTTCCCACCTGGAGGTCTGACCCCACAGGCGGGATGGCAGCCGCCCTTAGACTCAGAGTTTGCCAGTCCAGTAACACCGGTGCCAGTAGGCTTACCAGCACCGTTGTTACCGGACCGGCACACTAGTAATGAGGCCCCATGACTTTTTAGGTGTGTTTAAAAAATTTTGAAGAACTTTACGGTGGACATGTATTTTTTGGATTGCTTCAGTGAGGCTATGTTAACATTGTCAGATATTGTGTTAGGTTTCATTAGTAGGTCTGCTTTTGTTTGTTCAACTTGTTTTTGCAAGAGGGGCCTTACATTTTTTAGTGCTCAATGGTTTAGGTTTGTTGAACAAAATTACTAGCTGTTTTGTTTTAATGTTTCCTATACATTGTTTTTAAGGTGGATGACTATATGGCTTGTTTTTATTTTTATCTGCTCCATTTTTTTTTCTTTTCAGAGTTGGTTTTTAGTAGGCATTCTGTTCTGTCTGTTGGGAAAAAATAACCTTTGTGTTTGAAAGGTGTGGAATATTATGCATGTATTATGCATTGGTGTGTGGGTGTTATTGTACAGATGAATAGAGTGTTGTGTGATTGTGCAGTCAGATGATAGGTGTATTTGGAAAGGTTGTAAGAGTAAGAGGCTGTGCAGGTGGGATGGGATTGGGTTAGTGAGTAAGGGAGTGGTGGTGCGATTGAATATGTGGGGACATTGGTCCTCATTATAAGTCTGCCGGTCCGGAAAAAAGGGTGGAAGTAGCAATGTACTGGAACCCTTTCTGGACCAGCAGACTACAACTCAGCCTTCTGGGGCCTCTGTGCAATGGCCCTGGAAAGCAGAGTTGTCACAGAAGCACCGCCTCTGTTAGCAACAGTGCTAGTGCTTGCGTGCACCCATACCCATGCAGTCCATTCCAATGGGCCTCCATGGGAATGGGGACTTCCCGAATCTGCTGCCTAATATCTCGGGATGTCAGGACCTGTAATATCCCGGTGGCACCAGGATATCAGGTGTCAGATTTGTTTTGGGATAGTATGGTCACTTTGAAGCATCCATACATAAATGTAGGTCACTGTGGAGGCAACAGTTTGGGCTATGTTACCAGAATTTCATTGTAGTTTGCAATGAAGGATACATTTGCAAAGTTAATGGAACTGTTTCCAAGTTTGAAGATTGTTTTTTCTCAGATAGCTCAAACACAAATGCGGAAACGTTCTAATTTATTTTGTCCACAAATCGAGAAAGCAAGCAGCAATGTAAACAAAGCTGTATGTGCTTTTGTGCAGGATGTTGGAAGCACGTCTTTTCACAATGAAAATATCAAGTTTGATTTTGTGAATAGTTTTCTAGGAGTTGGAGTGCATTTGGCTGATGTCGGAAATCAGATTTTTCTTTTGAATATCCAAAATGCATTGAAACAATTTTTGTGATTGCATGCCATATGTAGTGAAGTATTGTTTAGTAGTTGTGGCAAATAAAAAGCAAAAACAGAAAAAAAACAACAAGCAGTTTTTGCCAGTTAGAAAAGATAATTAAGTGCGGCAGAACATTTGTTAGTTCAATATATAAAACCCCCAAAACATTACAAACAAAACAGGTGTCCGGGCACTAACATACTCTCCATGGATTATGCAGGCAGTAAAAGGTCCTGCGATTTCTGTTTTAGTTCTATTTTTTAACTGGGAACGGTGGCTCCAAACGGACGTTAGCCTGCTTCTCCTTGAGAAGGGAACAGCCTTTCTCAGAGCACCCGGTTGGATCTGGTGTGGCGGTGCATGGTGGTGGTCTGTCCAGGTTGTCCATGACTGAGTATGGCCCCACACACAGTGCATTTCACCTGGGCAGCCCGAGCCTTCAGTACACACCCAATAGGGGTAACAATCCACCACAACGATTACTCTCACCAGTTGCTGGAGGTAGGAACTTCCTCCACCTCTTCTTCCTTTTCCTTGTCATCCTCCTCTGCATCACCATGCCCGTTCCCCTGTCCAGGCCCTCCAGATGGTGTTGGTGATAGTAGTGGTGGTTTTGGCCTCTGAGAAGGAGGGATGGCCATAACTTATGCCACTGGGGTAGGTTGTCAAAATTCTGAAAACCTGGGCTTCTCCTGGTACTCTCTCCTCAATAGCCAGATTGAGAATTACTAAAAGTAATGCGTGGGTCCCTTCTGAAGAACAGTCTGCAGACCGTTCAACTGTTCGTGTACTACAGACCCAGAAATAGGCCTTGGAAAGTTGTGAAAAGTTGACAGATCAACTAAGAATGGGTCTAGGAGCTCTGGGAGGGTACACTTTCAACTGGAAACAGACTAGATTGGCCAAAAATGCAGTTTCAAACTGTCCGAGGAGCACAGACACAGTTCACTGACATGCTGTCACATGATGATGTCCAGGGACATCCCTGGTGGCTGCCCGATGTCTACAGACCCCGTCGACCGGGAGACGCCGGTTGCGCTGTCCATGGACTAATTGAAAGTGCATCATGTGAGAACAGACATGTCCGGACAAGGCGCAATATCCGCAGATGCCCCTACTCTAACAGTCGTATAGTCCATGAACTATTCATTTTTTTTTGTTATAAAGGGGAATTTATCACAGAATAATATACAAGATATTTATAGTATAAAACAAATATTAATGAAACAGATGGAGTATCAGAATGGAAAACATAAATTGGAGAATTTGGAAATTCTAGAAAGTCATCATCGGGGAGGGAGAGAAGTTTCAACAAACCATCTTTCATGTTTTTGTGAATTTGATTTGGGTGATTGCTGGGGCAAGGTGAAAGGTGCAACTAGAATAGCGATTATGAACATGTCCAATAACATGACTTTTAACATAATTTGAACGTTCTTTAAAGTCATTAATAAGTTCATACAATTTTGCAGACAAGATCATGATTTTATTGTGTACATTTGGGGATTGGGATTGTCTTTGTGATTGTTGAGATTCTTCATAATTAATTTGTGGTGTCGTTTCTTCAAGTACAGTATGTACTATAAGAAAATAATACATTATTATTTCAATGAGCAGTATATAAATTACATTATTTGCTTATAATGAAAGATTTATTGTTTACCATTAGAAATTTCATCATCACTCATTTCTTCTTTGGAAAGTTTTCTTCTAGCCACTCAAGTGTGTTTGCCATTGCTTATGTGAAATGTGTATTTAATGAATGGTAATAATAGAGAAATACACTGTACTTACTATTGGTGAGAGGTTGTTTTGCAATGAGCGGCTGGTGTTTCTCCGTCTGTATGAAGAGTTGTATTGAACTGATAATTTGAGGTGTACACAGCTAATTTTAACATTTTAAAATGTTGAATTGTCCAAAAAATATATTTTGTGGTAGTAAATATAAGTTCTGTTGTTTAATGCATATATGTATGTTGGTTGAAGAGTACAATATTTTCTGGTGTCTGGGTTTTGTTAATGCTACCTGCTGTCTGCAGACTTTTGTACAGTCTGCTGACTCTATAGCTGCTAGATTGGGAGTGAGTTTAATATAAGGAACTTGTAGCAATTAAAGGAGGTCTGGTAAAAACCTATGATATTCAGTGAACACAATTTGTTAAAGGGATGTTATGGTTAGGTTGCAGTAATAAAAACCTAGGAAATTTAGTCAATACACTTTGTTAAAGGGACCTTATGGTTACAAGTAAAACCAAATCCCCCCAGAAATTTGCCCGTTATGGCGCCTAGAAACAGTTGTGTACAGGCACGTTATAAATGGCATATCATATCATAAGCTAAGCCACCATAACTCGCGCCACCACTATGCACTGCTAACACTAAAACCCAGGACATCAAAGATGAAATCACACTGTCATTGATCAAATCACTGATAACATCATATATCAAATGAATTCTGATGAAAAGTCCCTACAAGGAGTTTTTTTACAATGTTGAAAGCAACATATCATGGGTGATTGGGCGAGCTCTCATGAACTACTTAATGTTTTAAAAAACGTATCTAAAAAAAATGTTACATTTGAGTGATGTTGTTAATACAGTAACCTAATAATAAATACACATAGTAATGGGTGCCGCATGCACCATATAGGTACAATATTTTTATTCTTGACCAGTAAAATAATAAATGTCAGCCTGTCAGAATCTTGACTAATGTTAATGTAAATAGCTAACAATACAAGACTTACAACACACTTCTGTTAGTACAAACAATACATATCAAGCCCCACAATGCATAGAAATCTGAGGCAGGTTCCAACGAAACGCCAGTAAGGAGGAAAACAACACATCACCAGAAAAAAGACAATAACATTACAGTTGATCATCATATATACAAATGAATTGTGACTTTAAGGCCTGTTTATTTACACATGTATGTGCACCATGAGCTGAGGCCAAACTCTAAGGAAAGTACTTTAACAACATAAGACAAGCTTCACGTCTAGATATGTAGCACCTTTTGAATTAAAACATTCGTACTGTCAGTGAACAAAAACAACTGGCATAGATATGTCAGTGAACAAAAACAACTGTCTTAGATATGTGATGTCATCAGTGAGGTCATCAATGACATTTGTGATCTGATCTTTGATGTCCTGGGGGTTAGTCTTAGCAGTGCATGGTGGTGGCGTAAGGTTGCTTACCTTACCATAGCTGGCACATTTCTGGGGGTTTTGGTTTTACTTGTAACCATAATGTACCTCTTACAAGGTTTTTTTCACTGAATTCCATAGGTTTGTGTTAGTGCAACTTAACCATACACTGCCTTTAACAAAGTTTGTTCATTGAATATATATTTATACATATATAGATGCAATTTTGAAGTAATAATATTTGTTTTAGAATACCCATGCTTAGAACTGTAATAATATATCCCAATATCAGCATTTTCTTTGTTTTGAATGTGTTTTATACCAATAACAACAGTGTGAATGTGTTCACACTATTTTGATAATTAGCAAAACCGGACATTTAAATCTATACATTTAACATATACAAAATGATCAGGTTTCCACTTGTTTCCATTTCTATTTATTTCTATAAATGTTGTTTAATGCTTTATACACATATTATATTATCTTACATAGATTTGCCAAAGTCAGGTACATTTTATGCATTAGACAATTTTAATTGATTGCTGCTAAATCAAAGTAAAGATATGTGCAAAGTATTACATATTCATACTTCAAATGTCATCCTTTAGCAAATACTACAAATGAAAGCTTCACAAGTACTGATATCATGCATGAGTAGCCACTTAATGTTTTGTACAATGTTTTCATTGTTATTAAGTATACTGAAGTAACATATGTACCAAGAGACGGTCCCTATCAACATTTTAACATACCCGATGTGCGATCATATGTCTGTGGTCAAATGATGTAATTAGTGATGTCACCAGTGATATCATCAGTCATGTAATATCTGATGTCATCATTGTGGCCTTACACTGTTTAACAGTTGGCACAAATTTAAGGTAGCTTTGCCTGAATTTTCTGCCGAATTTCAGGGGATTTGTTGCATTCAATTTCCACCTTAAACCCTGCATTTAAAAAGTTTTGTTACAATGTATTGCTAACTTTAACGTCCCTAAAACTGCATGTTTTTCAGTGAATTTTAAGGGTGTTTTATACCATGGATTTTTTCCAGCCCACTTGCCATGGCCTTAGGCCATGGGCAGTGGTCCCTTACCACTGTACATGTTCCCCCGATATGTTTCTTTTGGACCCACTAGGTAGCTATGGCATTTTGTTGTAAACACTATACGCAACCTTTGGGCCCACTAGCTAGGGCCTTTGGCCCTGGCCAATGAGCATGGCCTTCAGCTGTGCCCACTGTATAGTTTAAAAAGCTACCAGGTCAGTGGCTTCGGACAGTGGCCATGGCATTCAAATGTTATTAGCCACGCTTAGCTTCTCTGCTGTAAAAAGCATAAAGGCCAATATAAAGGTAAGGAGCTGGGGGCACCCCCTTCTCTGTCGCATATTTTAAAACTACTTGATGGATTGAACCCAAACCTGTCAAGAAATGTAAGTCCATGGATTATTCCCGAGTTGTTTCTTATGTGGTCCAAATCTGCCCAGTGGTTTTCACGCTATTAGTAGATAGAATTTTGGGAGAAAATGGCTGTGTTTTCATTTCTGAAATGCCTCTCAGTCTCACTGCTGCAAAGGACCATGGGAGATATAGCTATATTTTTGGGAGAAAGGGACAGCCTCTTCTCCATCATGTAATTAAACAAGTCCTGGATGGAATAACCCCAAACCACAAGAGGATTGCGAGTCATCATCACTTCATGCCCAAGTTGTTTCAAACTTGGTCCAAATCTGTCCAGCAATTTTGGTGGTGCAGATGAGCAAAAATGTACCCTTTTTGTTGATTAAAACATTAATGGGGACTAGACCGAAAGTGTTTTTTTGTTTTCTTAATACCTTTTTAATTTTTTTAAAGTATCTTTCCCAAACTTTCCAATCGAAATTGTCTGTGAAGAGTGTTGGATTTTCAATCATATATATACATTCAGTGAAAAAAAACTGGGTTAAGAAAGAGTTAAGGTGATCAGATTTAACGCAACAAAACCCCTGAAAATCAGCGATTGTATTTCCTGCAAGTCCCCCTTAGCTATCTCTGTTGTGCTGCGTATGACCACAATGAGGACATCACAAATGACATCACTGATATCATCACTGATGGCGTTATTAATTACATCATACATGACATTGCTGATGTCACTGGTTTGATTAATTACATTGTGAAATATGACAACTCTGTTTTTGATATAATATACCGGTACACAGGCCCAAGAGCAGGTTTTCTTTGATACATTAGGACTACTATATATCCTAAGGCAACAGCGTCCTCTAGCAGTGATAACAGGCGATCCTACTGCATTGGACAAACATACAGGGACAAACATACTTCTGGCCTGTTATCATATTGTTAGATTAGTTGTGTACATATTTCTTACTTGCACAGTGCAAGGTATTCTGCACTTGTTTCTTTAAATGTAACAAGCGGTATATAATTATGTAGCATAAGTAACTGATATTGTTTTATATTGGCCAAACTTAATTCTTAGATGATATATTATCACAATGCACATTGGCACATACTTTCTTTTGTATGTAATTATTTTTTGTAAAACTTGTAATTTAGAGAAGAATATGTTCACGTAATGTTATTACAGTGTGGGGAATTGTAAATGTAAATGTGAATATTGACTATTTTTATAGCACTTACTATTAAACATGTTACTTCCTTGATCTTGTCTTATTTGTTTACTACTACATATACTTATTATATTATCTTTGAAATATCTGAAATAGATATACCAGAATCAGGTACTTTCACTGCAGTGAAGTATTGTAGTTGTTCACCAATGCATGAAATTCAAACCATTTTGATAACAGTACATATTTTTATTTTAAAGTGTATAAGTTGATCAGTATTACAAATGAATGCACCACACTTAACCATATCATAATTTTGTATCAGTCTATTGTTCCATGTCATGTTGCTATTATTGTTAAGTGTAATAAAGTAAAATGTGTATCAAAAGAGGTCAACAAAAATAATCAAACTTATTTAATCAGTAATGTCACATTTGATGTAATTATTGACCTCATCTCTGATATCATGTATGGTGTAAATAGTGATGTCACCAGTGATGGCATCAGTGATGTCATTGTGGTCATTTTCTGCACAGCAGGGGGTGCATATTAAGGTGGACTTGCTCCAAATGCAAATGCTGAATTTCAGGGGTTTTGTTGGATTAAATTTGATCACCTTAACTCTGCCTTAACCAAGGTATTGTTCACTGAATTTCAAATGTTTTGTTGCCATGGTCCTCATTACGAGTTGCCGCTGACCTCGTAACAACGTTTCCACTGCCCGGAATCCCGGTGCCACCTGGACAAGTCCCGGCAGCCCGGGATATCAGGCAGCAGAAAGTGTAAGTACCCATTCCCGAATCGGAACCCGGAAGCAACAGTCAGACCTGCTGGTGGCAATGGCCCAGGAAGGAAGAATTGGAGTGTGGCTGGCCCTATTATTTCCAGAACGCCACACTCAGAATGAGGCCTTATGCATTTTTCACTTTAAATCTTATCACCTTAACTCTCTCTTCGGCCATGGACACAGTACATGTTGCACCGAAAGGGTTTCTTGGGACCCACTAGCCATGTCCTTCAGCCGTTGACAGTGTAAATGTTGCAGCAATAGGTTTCTCCTTCAGTCCACTAGCCATGGCCCTTGGTCATGGCCAGTGGCCATGTTGAACCAAGGGATTTTTTTGGAGCCAACACCTTTGGCCAGGGCCTTTGTACATTTTGCACCAAAAGGTTCCTTTTAGGCCCT
This sequence comes from Ambystoma mexicanum, assembly GCF_040938575.1. NCBI lineage: Eukaryota > Metazoa > Chordata > Amphibia > Caudata > Ambystomatidae > Ambystoma > Ambystoma mexicanum. The sequence continues at coordinate 768,960,457 of NC_090941.1, forward strand.
CTAGCCATGACACAGAGACCGATTGCCCCCTGCTTAGATGTGATCACTGCAGGTGTAAAATTACTTTTTTGTATTTCTCTCTCACCCCATTCAAATGGGACCAGCTACACATACAGCATTGAACTACCCATGCCTCATAACGATTGAAATTCCAAAACTTGCACTCACCAAGTGCCCCCTACTAATTCCATGGTCCCCCACTCCCATCAATTGCCGTTTTCCTCCCTGGCCCTATCCTGGCCATTACCGCCTATCACTGATGGGTTCATGTGATGCATGTTGTTCTCCTAGGTGGACTTGATTGCAATGCAAGTGCCAAATTTGTTGTGTCAAATCTGATCATTATAACTCGCTTTTAACAAATGGGTTTTCACTGAATTCCAAGGGTTTTGCTTCACCTTAGTTTCTTCGGGGCTCACTAGCCATGGCCTTCTGCTGTGACCATGTTGTATCAATAGTTTTTGTTTTGGTCTCACTAGCCATGCCGACTGCCTCACTATAATATGTATATATTTGCAGGACTATAGTCCAGTAGCGCCAGATGTCTTTGGGCCAGGCACGCTATATAAATAAAGAAATACAATACAATACAAGTGAGTATCACGTTCCATAGGAAAATTGAATTGCTAATAATTTTTTACTTGCATGATGGATTTGGCTGATATTTTGCAAATCAAAAGTTTTTCATACCCCAACAATCCCCCTCATCCCCTACACTGGACAATTTGGGAAAGATGTGTTAACAAATGAAAACGTTATTAATAAAGCAAAAAAAGCTGTTTGTGGCCTACTCCCATTAATTTCCCCATAGAGAAAAAGTCCAATTGTGGAACTGGACAAGTGTCATGGTCATGAAGTCAGGGGCACAGGCATTCAGGGATCGCATGCACGGGTGACCTGGGTGGGCGCTTTTGGCTCTAGGCTCATGAACAAATGTAAATAAGAACATCCATTTGACACCAAAAACCTTTTATTATGGATTTAGCACTTCAGATCCATTAACCCTGAACATTCCATCCATTAAGCAGGATGCATTAACCTTGATCATTCCATCCATTAAGCAGCCCAAGTGTATTCTTGGGTATGGCTGCTAATAGATTGCCTTTGCACGTGCTCACTCTCTAGGAATGACAGGGTGTGGCTGGTAAACCAGGCCTAATGGGCGTGCCCACGATCTCAGCTATATAAGCTGCCCCGATTCTCAAGACAGACGCTTCGCTTTATGCTGCACTTGCAAGCAGCATAATGCTCACCGTCGCCTGAGGTCAGATTTACCTTTGAAGATCCTGCTTCCTGGACATCCTGCTTTCGGCCAGCATACTTACCAACTGGGGGAAGCTGTTCTTACCCGTACATCTCTTCGGCGAACCAAGTATTCATCTTTACACATTCCTGAACGCCGAAATCTTCATCTTGGGACTGCAGCACGACACGCTCCATCGTCGACAGCAGCGCCTGCAAGCAAAAACAGAAGACAAGGTTACACATCGAAAAAATAATCAGTTTAAGGTTGCGCTTCGCCATACTTTGTGCTTTTTCTTAAACCATCACTTACCTGTCGAACATTGCCGTAGCATCCATCTTCCATCCGGCCGCATCTGGCGTCTCACAGCTGCATTGAGGCCGCATTTCCATCTAAGGGAAGAAAACAGAAGAGAGACATTATTGAGTGCATAAATAGGAGCAACATATAAAGACATTAAACAGACCAAACAGCATCACAAGAGCTCAAGAAAGACTTACCAATCGTAAGGAGAAGCATAATCTCAGCTGGACTGGACTAATCCTTATCAGGGATCAGTGAAGGAACTAGATCCCATTTGACGCGCCCCTGCCAGAAGTAGCAGGACGGAGAGCTTATCTTCCATAATTCACAGGTGAGCTTTATGGGGCGGTGTATGCTCTCAGAAACCATACTTTGGGGTGAAGGGTTTGAGAGGTACAACAATCACAGATTGGCGCACTCACGCACTGTTATCTCCATGCAGGAGCAGTATTACCACCTACCACCACTCACAGGTTTTCTACTGAGGGAGAGGCGAAAAGGGGGTGATTCAAGTTCAGGGAGGGCTGTAACTGTGCCCCAACACCTCTGCAGAGACCAGGTGAGCATAACAACAAGGTACAGAGCAACTTGGCATGAAGCATTGGCTCGATTTCAGGGAGGGGCCTGGGGATATTCCAACCAACAGTTGCTAAAATATTTGACGAAGAAGGGGTTCCCCCTTCTCCAGAAATTAGGAGCTATATTGCCCATGTTTTTTTGTAGCAGAGAGCCTTTTTAGAAAAGAAAAAGCTGCCATTTGTTTTGTTTGATGCAAGAGGAACCATGGTTATATTTGTATAACAGTGGTTAGCTGAAAACGAAAAAGTGGAAAAAATGCCATTTGGATGAAGAAAAGGATGACAAAATTGCATCAGGCTAGAGGTGGGGAGGGGGAAAGAAGACAACTTGAGAAATTGTGAAGTTGTAGGGGGCTGGTGACCTAGTTCAGAGCTCAAACATTTTTGCATAACCAGGGTTATACTGGGGATAACAGTGATTATAGTAGAAAACTGGATTGGGAATGAAAGTGCGTCATACGAAATGTTGAGCATTGGCAGAAATGGGAGAGTGCTAGGGAGGGAAAAAGGACTTGAGGGAGAGGAATGGCAAGAGGAGGGCACTTGGTGTGCGCCTGGGAAGGCATTGAACAGTTTTGGATTTTGCAAAGCGTAAACCTTGGTTTACGGATAACCAAGGTTATTTGTAGTGCATATTTTATTAAAAGATTGAGTTCAAAAAAAGTGATTAATACAAAAAAAAATGCATTTTACAGCTACAGTGAGGTGGGGGGTAATGGGTGTGGCCTAAATATGTGGCAACTGGGTTACTTTAAGGAACCAAATGGTGCAATATGAAAAGTCGACACGGCCGAAAGCATTTTCTAGTGGGACCCAACAAAAGTTATTGGGGCAACGTGTCAAGGGTTGCAATATGGAAAGTGCACATGGCCAATGGTCATGGCTAGTGGGCCCATTTAGGAAACCTATTGGAGCAAAATGTAGAAGGGCAACGGCTAAAGGCCATGGGCACTGGCCATAGACAAAGACCCTATCTAGTAGGCCCAAAAGAAGTGTATACTAGCCATGGCCTTTAGTGGGTCAATAAGAAACATATTGGGGGAACATGTACAGTGGACACAGTCGAAGGCCATGGCTAGGGGCCCGGTAGTGTTTTAAAATAAACAGTGGCTGCGGCCGAAGACTGTGCTCACTGGCCAGGGCCAAGACCCACCCAGTGTGTCCAAAATAAACATATTATGGGAACATCTGCAGTGGCCTGTAAAAAAACTACGGTATAACAAAACCCTTTAAATTCACTGAAAAAACCTTGGTTAAGGTGCAGTTAATTTGCACAAATGTAACGCAATAAAACATTTATAATTCAGCGGATGTAGGAAGTAATGACAAGCTTAACTCAGCGTGTTCCGCTTGCAAAGCCCATGAGCACACACATATTATAAAAGATGGGATTTACAATGACATACAAAATGGCATTATGGAGGACATACCATTATGGAGGACATCAATGGGAGCGTGCCGAGTTAAGCTGGTCATGACTTCCCACATTGACTGAATTTCAAGTGTTTTGTTGCGTTAAATCTGCACAACTTGAACTGCATATTAACTAAAGTTTTTTCAGTGAATATATAATATATATATTACAGAGTCTGCTGCTCAACTCATAGAAAGAGCACTTTTTGGACGGCTTATAACTTTGGCGCCATTCGACGAATCCTCACTAAACTTTGCAAGGCCCCCTCAATATGATTTTGTTAAGTTTGGTGTGGTTTCATCGGGGGGGGGGCAAAAGTTATAGGGGGGTCCCAAAACATGTGGAAATCCTCATAGATGCAATGGAAAACATTTTCCTTGCACCTACATCCCAAACAACTGGATGAATTTTCACCAACTTTGCACCAGGCGCTGTGGCTTGGTCCCAAAAGTGTCCTGATTTGGGGTCCGCAGACACGTCTGGGCCAATCATAGGTTGGCATGCTGTTTGCGGACACACCCACTGATTGTATGGTGAAAAACATGGGGTGCATCATATTTTTCATATGATCACCATGTTGGATCCGCGGACACTCTGGGAAAAAGTCTGGGGTAAAAGTCTGAAAAACACATTTGGAATGGAAATGGTGGGGCAGTGGAATAAAGTTGACATTGAGCTGTTTTTATAGATGAAAAAAAGGTGTGCAGGTGCCGCCAAGTCTGCAGTCAACGTTATTATCCACGGACATCATTTGAATGGCAGGGTGGTGTGGGTGAGTTTTGTTATTTGAAGGTGCATTGTGTGTACTTGTTATATGGTTTCATTATATTGTGGTGGTTGTGGCCAGTGTCCAGATTCTTGGGGGCATGACAGAAGGACATCATCTAAAGAATCTGGCCACTGGCAACACATAGTTTACTTATATGTGTATAATAATTGTAGGTACTGTTGGAGGAGTATACATTATTTGTAATATGGTGGAATTTTATAATTGAAGTGTATATGGTATTTATTATAGTAGGACAATTGAGGATAGTGCTCCTTGATGTCTCCTCTGCCTTTCACACGGTCAAGCATTCTATCCTATATTAGATGCTTACATGAACCTTTAGCATCATGGACGAGGCACTGGACTAGCTGACCTGTTTTACTCACTACCCGTCCTTCCCAGCTACAACTGGGTCATGTCTACCCACCTCCTCACTGTGTAGCTGCAGAGTACCCAAGGGTTCTATCCTATCATTGTGGCTCTTCAATTTCTATTTAGTCCCTCTGCCTTATCTGATGTCCTTCTTCTTTTCTCATTTCCAGTGTTATATTAATGACACACAGCTTTACTTAAACTTCCCTCTACTAATTTCTTCTCCTCAATTTTTATCCTTGCTTGTCTGACTGCCATCCAGGCACTGTGTGCCACTAACAATCTCTGTCTCAATGCTAGTTAGTCAGAGATCTTTCTTATTGTGACACCAGTGTCCTGCTTTTCTGCTACCCTCTGGCTGCCCTCTTTGGGCCTTCTACTCTGACCATCCTATGAGGCCAAAAACATTGGGGTCCTGTTTAAGTCATCTCTCTTCTTTACTCCTTACATTTTGGAGCTTGTAAATAAAGCCCACTTTCAGCTTTACCTTCTTATAGGTATTCTGCTGTTCTTCGCCTTCCCCCAGAAGCTCAATATTTCTAGAGCCCTGGTCCTCTCTAGGCTGGACTACTGCAACAGCCTCTTCCTCAACCACCTCCATTGTTGTTTACACCCCCTTTGGCTAGTATAGAATATGGCTGCAAGACTTATCCTTGGCCTCAAGGCCAGGGTTTGTATCGCTGCAGCCCTAAAATGTGCACATTGGCTCCTGGTGGTTGCAAGGATGAAATTGAAGATCCTATGTATTATTGCAAAGACTTTTTGGGGCCTGGGACTACAGCATCTCCAACTTTGTTTCCCTAAATACTTCCCTGCTAGAGCCCTCTGTTCCTCTAACTCCAATTCTCTGCTTGCCAAATGCTTTTTGAAACAGAATGGGAGGCATGTCTCTCTTTTCAGCTGGGTGTTTATAGTTAAGCTGAACTTCCTTAAGTTCCAGCAACCTCTGAAAACTCTGCTTTTCTCTTCCTGTTTTACTTAATCCCTTCCGTGCTAACTCATACCACTGTCACTGAGACTGGTGGCTTGGTCCCTCATGAAAGTCACAGGTTACAGAGCCTAGATCTAGTCGAAACCAGTACACACCCCCCTTCAGCACTGACATTGCAGGTCTAACGCCTGGCGGCTGTATAACCCACCTTTCGGACTCCTCTGCCCCCTACTCCCATTTCCATTCACGCACTTCTCTTACTGCACAATATGTTCAATGTGTGCATTTCTAGCTGCAGTGCGCAGAAATTTAGGGATAAGCACAGGAAATGCAGATACAAAATAGAACATTCTTAAGTGGCAGTTAGTGTGCAGAAGTTTAATATGTTGACAGGGTTATATGTAGAGTTTTTGGAACTGATTGGTAGATAGATATGTGACTGTTTAAAAGCAGGCAATGAGGGAGTGTTACAAACATAACAGAGGTGGAGACAAACATGGGGAGGCACATCGACTATTAAGGCAAAGTGAAATAGTCACATATTTATCCCTGGGGTAGATGGACTAATCCATTCCAGCGACATTCTGTACCGGCCCACACATAGGGGGTGGCTTCCTCCAGCTCCAACCCATCAGCTGAAACAGCACCACGTAAACCGAGACACATATTTACCATCTTGGTCAAACCCATTTTACAGAGCAACGTTGGGGGGCACCAAGGTGTCAGGCCGAACCCCAGAGCTCAGACTACGTGAGGCAACGTCGCAGAGGAAAAGGAGTGTCAGGGATACAGTGGAATCTCCTAGATGCAGAGAGCTACACACTCAAACAAATCTGTGCAGAACCACCCCAGCACTAAGTTAAGCTAGAAAGGAGAATAGTATGATCTTGTGCAGAGAATAGCCAACACGATGGGGAGTTCAAGCACAAGCCCAGATCGACAACGGTTGCCTGCAGCGTACCAACCCCTCGTATAAAAATGAGTGAGAATACCCCACCGCTCTCAACCACAGCAACCCAGATGTCTGGGGCCAGACTGGAAGACACCCCGCCAAGAGCTAGGACCCCAGCCAGACGCCAAGAAAACCAATTGGAAAAGAGCTGGAAGCAGAAACAACAGGCGGACAACCCGCCACCCTCACCATCATAAGAAATGACAGCTTCGGAGGGTAACACATCTCCAATCGCAATGGCCACGGATAAGGAGGAACTCTTGAACTGTATGAAAGGGATGGAAGCCAGGCTAATGAGTACCTTCCAAACCAAATTAGGCAAATGAAGGAGGAGCTGAAATCCATCCTACAGGAGGTGAGAAAGGAAATGAACAAGCTGGGGGAAAGAGTGGAAATAGTTGAGAAAGGGCTATCAAATATGGCGGGAGAATCAAAGCAATGCAGCATCCTCCTGATCAGGTGGCTAGAACAACGATCAATCTAGAACTCCAAGCCAAGGACCTTGAGAACCGGTCACGTAGGTCCAACATCAGGGTCAAAGGCCTGGGTGAATCATTGCCGGACAGTGACCTAAGAGACGCCATGCATCAATGCTTCAGTGGTTTACTAAATGACACCCAACCCGAAAAGATCAAATTAGATAGGATACATCGGTTAGGTCCTAAGAGAAATGATCCGGGGGCGAGACCCCGAGATGTATTGATCGCTATGATGTCCTACGGATTGAAGGAGGACGTCCTGAGAGCTGCAAGAGCGCACACCGACCTAACGATCAATGGAAGCCGCGATCAATGGAAGCCGCATACAACTCTACCAGGATTTGGCACTATTGACTCTCCACAAAAGAAGGCTAATGCAGCCAGTTACGAAATCCCTGCAAGCAAAACACATATCATACAGATGGGCCTACCCATTCAGGCTGTCCTTCACCTGGGAAGGAAAGATAAGGAGAATCAGCACCTGTGATGAGGGTCTGGCACTGCTGCATATGGAGGAAGACCAGAACCAGGCAGACACCAGACCACAAAGGAATGCTCCTAATTGTCAGGACAACCCATGGGAATGGTTGAGACAGAGGAGAAGGAGAATCGACAGGGAACAAAATTAACTGGCCCTTACAAATACCAAGAATGATTAAGGAATTGGTGGAATGTAACTCAGAATCACCAGGGAAGCAGAGGATAATCTCGACTATTCGATCAAAGACAGACTGTAAGACACAATAGAAAGGAGCCCGTACGGAGGTTGGAGGACTTCACATCTAGGAATCCAATTTAGGATATGAGAATATCCTGGTGTATAAGGAACACTAGGGTGCAAGTGGTCCAACACCTTGGGAAATCGCCTGGGGGAATTCCTACGATCCCTGGCCACAAGGAGCTCAGGGGGAGGGTAAAATGGGGGAGAGGGGATTGGAGGGGACCAGGAGGAGGGCAATGGGGGGCTGGAAGGAACCTTTATTGGTGTTTTTTGATTTAGTATTCTAAATAAATCTGCCTGGCCTACATATATGAGTCAACAAAAACAAGTGACCCAGAAATGTGATGTCATCAGTGATGTGATCCATGACATTTGTGATGTCCTCTTTGATGTCCTGTGTGTTAGTGTTAGTAGTGCACGGTGGTGGTGCGGGTTATGGTTGTTTAGCTTACCATAACTGGTGAATTTCTAGGGGTTTTCAGTTTTACTTGTAACCATAACGTTCTTTAAACAAAGTTTTTTCACTGAATCTCATAGTTTTTATTAGTGCAACTTAACCACAACGTCCCAAAGTTGTTTCACTGGATATATTTATATATATATATATGCATTAAAGGTCTTTGGGAGTGACCCTTTAGTTATGGTTAAGTTGCTTTGCCCTAGGAAGAACAGTTTTTGGCAGCTTATAACGTTGGCCTACTTTGATAAATTTGCATGGAACTTTGCAAAACATTGTGTGGACCCGACTCTAAAATTGTATTCAAAGTTTGGTGCAGCTTTGTCAAGCGGGGGAAAACTTATAGCAGGGGGACCAAAACATTCGAAATCTGGATACACATAAATGTAAATAATGTTTGCTCATGGCTAGAGTCGAAACCGCTTTTCACCAATCATGCGGGAGGAGCGGCAGCATGGCCCTGAACGCGTGCTTTTGAAAATGTGGTGTTAATCTGTGCAGTAGAATGTTTAAACATGCCCAAAAAGTATGTACCAAATGTGTTATATCTCCTGATTCAGTGTCTGCTGACACCTCTGAGCCAAACGTTTGCAGACATCATACACAGCCACTGATTGGTCAATTGAGAAATGTGAGGTGTGCCAAAACTTTTGAAACCTGGGCCATGTAGGATTCTCAAACTGAGCCCATGCGAACATCCAGGTTAAAACATATTGAAAAACACCATGTTAAACTTTTGAAACTATCTTTGGGAATGACAGGGCTGATGAGGATTGGATGGGATATGTCCAGAAAAAGCCATACATCTGGTGTTTTTTCTTCTCTGATGTTTGAGGACATTACTATGATTTTCGCGACCTTGACAAATGTTCAAGAACATCCATGAATAATTGTGCTTAACAGGGTTGGTGAAGAACAGTTATTAGATGGTTTATAGCTTTGCCGCCGTTCAAGAAAACTGCACGAAATTTGCAATACAAATATAGAGCCAACTTTCAATGTAGTTGCAAAGTCTGGTGCTGTTTCGTCAAGAGGGGGCAAAATTAGACCGGACGTCCCAAAATGTTTGGAAGGCTTATAACTTTTGCTTCATTTGACAAATCCGCACACAAGTTTGTAAAATGATTATAGACTCATGATTGAATGTTTGTTCAAAGTCTGAAGGGATTTTGTAAAGATGGGGAAAAATTCTACAGGGGTCCCAAACATTTCAAAATCAGGCTAGGCTTGAAAGGGCATACAAATTCTGCTGGCAGTTACAGTGGATTTACAGCAAACCTGTGTGAGGAGCATTGGCAAGGTCACAAAAGCGTGCATTTACAAATCTGTCCTGTGTTTAATGTTTTGAAAAGTGTCAAAATTAAGGTACATAAAATAGTGATATAACTTTGGTGTCTGAGGTATAGTCTGTGCCCGTAGTGAGTCGGCAGATTTTCTAGGGCATGGCAGCCATGCCTTGGACAATCAGGCCACTAGCTATGGCCACCAGGGGCTGGGTATGGGGTTCATGTGGGCATGGCCACCAGTGACCGGCTATGCGGTAACAGTTTTGAAATCAGGATAGGCTTAAATGGGAAACAAATCTACTTGCTGCTACAGTCCGAAGTGATCGATGGGTTTGCATCAAACCTGCGTGACCAGCATCAGCAATGACCTGAAAGCAGGCTTTTGCAAATCTGTCCTGTTTTATTTTTTCCAAAATGTCAGAAAGTTTATACACAAAATAGTGATATGACTTTGACGCCTGGGCAGTAGGCCATGAACACTGGGCATTGGTCACATTATGGTGGTATAGTGGACACTGGACCAGGATGCAGGCTAGGTGCAGGGGATAACGAGGCTGGTTTTGTGGGGCCAGGGTCATGGTCAGGTCTCATGCCCAAGGAAATTCAACCATGATTTATAGCCCGAACATGTGCTGCTGAACATGACACACATCAGTATGTGCTGCAAAGTATATGGGCCTCATTCCGAGGTTCGCGTTAAATTTCTGACTTTACCGGCATGGCGGAAATACCGTATCCGCGTTGGTAGCAGGGCGTAATTAGCACCATATTCCAACCTCGCGGGCACAAGCTTTCTGCCATGCCGGTAAACCCCCTAGCGCCATACCGGTAAAGGGCGCGTCAAACCCCTTACCGACAACAACCGAGACGTAACTAACACCATCGCCCTCCACGTAGTGCGTAAATAGCGGTGCCCGTAATTAACGATGACCGTAAATTACGGGCACCGGTAAAAACCGGAGACGGAAATTACGTCATCGAACAGGAACGGGAAGCATCATGACGGCCATCTTTAAAATCACAATCCATTGCAATCCTCTCCATACAGGACTCGTGGGCATATCGTGATAGGCAAAATAGACTCCAGAGACCAGCATCATGCCAAAAGCATTGAAAAAGGGTGCTGCGCGCATCAGGAAGGAGAAATTCTCCCAGGATGAGCTCCAGGTACTCGTCGATACACTGCATGAACATGCTGAGATTGTTTTCAGCAGTGACATGCGCAGGCCCACCATCCTCAGGAAGAAGGAGATATGGGATCTGGTCTCTTTGAGGGTGAGCGCTGTCGGAAACACCCCCCGCAGCACGACGCACTGCCGCAAACGCTGGGATGACCTCCGTCTGAGGGTGCGGCCCATCCTCTCAGCAAACCGCAATCTGGCCCTAGAGACAGGAGGAGGCCCAGCCTCACCCATAAAAATGATGCCCTGGGAGGAAACATGTGCAGAGATGATGGGCACAGAAGCCATGGAAAGTGTCGGCGATATGGATTGCGGTGATCCTTCATCAGCTGACGCAGGTGAGTGCCATGAGTGTAAACAGTACATGCATCCCTAATGCAAGTCATCGCCAAGGGCTGGTCAAGCAGTCACATCATGTTTGTGTAAACCCCCCCCCTCCAATGATGCCGTAACAACTGGGACCCAGGAAGAAGTCAGGTGCAAGGCTGACACCCATATTGGGCATGCCACACAAAAAGCTGGTCAATGTCAGTCACCACAGTACTCCGCCAACATGAGTGACCCTGCCGACAGTATGCTTTTCCCATCCAAGCAAAGATCACAGTCCCACTCAGCACCCAAATGTCACCAAAACTCTGCTATCCCATCGTAATACCATTGTCTGGAAGTAATTCTGACCCCCAGATCATTGCTCATGCCGTCTCTCTCTTGCCCCCCACAGGCACCGGTCATGAAAGTGAGGACCCGGAAGGCCCCCGGACAAGTACCTCCCGGGGCACAGGCAGGGGACAGCGCACACCTGCAAGCAGGAAGAAGGCACATGCCACACCACCTGCCCCAGCAACCCCCATGGAGGGTACACAACCCCCATCCGCGGCCCTGGACATGCCTGCAGTTCTGCGGGACACATGCCCCACCATGAGGAATCGAGTGCGTCAGGGGAGAATGCTGCCATGTGCATCCTCGATGTGCCAGGCAGCACATCACCAAACACCATTGACAACGTGGAGGAGCCCAATGACTATGTACAGAGCCCAGACACTCCCTCGTACAGCCAGGTTGCCCATAGCGACCCTGGGTCGAGTGACGGCCCAGGGCTCACAGGCGAAGGGGATACACCTGTCTGTCATGAGCCCACTTCCCCTGCAGGAAGTCCTGAAAGTCCTGCAGGCACAACAACACGAAGCCTGCCGACCACATCGCCCACATCGGCTGCAGAAACAGTGCGCTGCCAGCACCTCACGGGCATGATAGAGGAGTTTCTCCGGGACAACCGGGAATCAGGGTTCGTGCTTCATAATGGCCTTCAGGCTCTGGGCGAGATCATCAGTACCAGCACAAACCGCATCTGTGAGATGCTTGGCAGGATTGCTGATGCCCTGGAGGCAGCACCCCCCAGACCACAGCCCCAGCAGGAGGTGCCACCCTCCCAGAGCTCCTCCACGCAGACCAGCCCGGTCCGCAGGTCACTGTGCACGATGCGCCGGAATGGAAGGGATGCCCCAGGCGCTGGCAGTGCCCATTGACCGCGCAGCCACACACATGTGGCCAATGCTGCACTGATGGGAACATTGTGGGGTTGTTGTGGGGTGAGGGGGTTGAGGGTGTGTGTGGGAGTTGGGGGGGAAGGTGAGGGGGGTGAGGGTGTGTGTGGGAATTGGGAGGGAGGGTGAGGGGGTTGAGGGTGTGTGTGGGAGTTGGAGGGGAGGGTGAGGGGGGTGAGGGTGTGTGTGGGAGTTGGGGGGGAGGGTGAGGGGGTTGAGGGTGTGTGTGGGAGTTGGGGGGGAGGGGGAGGGGGTTGAGGGTGTGTGTGGGAGTTGGGGAGGAGAGGGAGGGGGGTGAGGGTGAAGGATCTGTTGTACACGTTTGGACATCATCATACAATACACAGTTTGGTCTATCCTACAATACAGAGTGGACATTCATTATTGTGCATGTGTCTTTTAATGTCTCACAGTGCATGTAGTACATGTATCCCCACACCCAGTCCCCAATGCCCTGTCATCCTCACCCCCTCAGCTGACTTGTGATTCAGAAATATTGCTCGATCAATGCTTGTTGCACGGAACGTCCCTCCCGTGCATCGGCACCGTGTTGCTGTTCTGCCATTCCTTCCTCCACCTCCTCCTCCTCCTCATCTGGTGGTAGCAGTCCCACATCAGGGGGCAGTGGCACGTTCCGACGGATGCACATGTTGTGCAGCATTACACATGCCATGGTGATCTTGGACACCTTCTCGTGGATGTAGATGAGGGCCCCACCTGACCGGCTGAGGCAACGGAATGCTGCCATGTCCCATTACGGTTACTCACCAAGCAGCCAGGTACGTTGTCCGGCATGTCGGTCCATGTAGCGTGGTAGTGTTGAGTTCTGCAGGACCAAGGAGTCATGAGTTGATCCGGGGTACCGAGCATTGCATTGTGTGATGGCTTTACTGGCATTACACACCATCTGGACGTTGATGGAGTGGTATTGCTTGCAGTTGCGATACGGCACCTCCATGGCATGAGGAACCACCAATTCTACGTGGGTGCAGTGGAGGGCACCTATGCAATTTGGCATGCCTGCAAGTGCATGGAAGGCAGCTTTGGTATCATATATCTCCTGTGGAGTCCGGGGGAGGCATATGTAGTCCCTTCTGTGCTTGAGGAGGGCATCCAGCACTTGGTTGAGTATCCGGGAAAATATTGGCTGTGAAATGCCATGCATGTGCCCCACTGTATGCTGGTAGGTGCCTGTGGCATGGAAGTGGAGCACGGACACTACCTTTAGTAGAGGGGGGATGGCAGTGCTGATTTCTATGAGGCTCACTATGTCGGTATGTATCAGGGCCACTATGGTGGTTATGGTGTCCCAGTCAAGCCGGTACAGGGTGTGGATCTGCTCTGGTGTGAGGTTGAAGGGGGTGGCTCTGAGGCGGGGAATTAGGGGCTGCCGGCGTGGTGATGGTGGCTGCACCGGTAGGGCATGCTGGCCCTGTCTCACCCTCCTTCTCCTCCTGTGTATCCTCTGTGGTGGGGGCTGTGGTTGCTGTGGTTGCTGTTGTTGCTGTTGTCGTAGTTGCTGCCTTGCAAGCAGGGCCTCCAGCTCCAGGAATGCTGCTACAATTGGTATCATCTTGGTGTGGGAGGGAGTGTGGTGTGTGGGTGTGCTCCTTTTGTGCTGTGCCAGACTCTATTGCCTCCACCTGTGCTGATTGGGCGCACCTGTTCCTCTTCCAAACACTGATCAGGGTTGTTAACACCTTCCCCGCGATGCCGGTATTAACGCCATGGCGGTAAGGTACTTTGCGCCCTTGTGGAGGTCGTTATTTCCGTGTTCGCTTTGCTTGGAATCGGAGATGGTTTACGCCTTCCCGTTATTTCCGCGATGGTGTGTCGGGCGCGCGACACTGGTCCGCTATTTACGCCATTGTAGTTTACGGTGATGTAAATAACGGTGTGGCGGGTCAGAATGGACCGTAACGGTAAAGGAAGTCGTTATTCCTTTACGGCCTCATTTTTCCCTTAACGCCGGACTCTGAATGACCCCCTATGTTTGTTAAAGAAGGTTTATAGTGCTTTCATATATGATAACATCGGAATAATTAAAAGCTTATATACAGTGCTGTAACATCAAAAAATGTGTTCACTAATAAAAACCATTGACATTTAGTGAAAAAACTTTGTTAAAGGCTCATTATGGTTAAGTTGCACTAATAAAAGCCTATGAAATTCACTGAAAAACGTTGTTAAAGGGACATTATGGTTATGTTGCTATGATAAAAATAATTGAAAAAAAAGATGTTACAGGGACACTATGGTTGCAAGTAAAATCGAAACCCCGAAGAAATATGCTAGTTATGGTAAGCTTTGTCAGTTATGGTAATCTATGCAACTATATTTCGTGTCACTGGCATGCACTGCTAAGACTGACATCCAGGACATGTAAGATGACATCACAAATGGCATCATCAATGATATCAATGATGACATCACACATCACTATAAACAACGAGGGGGATCCACATGATCCACTGTAGTCTAAAGTGTGCCCAGCAGTGACTGTTTCTGACAATAACGAGATATATAAGAATCTCAAGAGAAATTTGTGCCCAGCTGTGCCTGCCCAGCAGTACCTGTTTCTGAGTGAGGAAGGGGTCCGTAAATTGTGTACAAAGTATGAGTGAACAGTTGTGGCCAGCTGTGCCTGTCTCCAAAGTAAGTCTAGACCCCTACCATGAGCCACTGCAGGACTCGTTCATATTCTAATAGAGAGCCCAGCCCAGGTTATGGAAGGCAATTTGGCAGTGTTCAAAGCAGCAGGATGTAGATTTTGCCCAGCTGCTTGTTTATTCTGAAATTCTCACAGAAAACAAGGGTATGCTGGAACACCACTTTTTGTAACATGGCCTGCCCGGCAGAAGCCAGTAGAATATTTGTATTAAGTATAATAATGTCTGACAGGCAGAGATGAGCCATCAATATGCTAAGAATGACCCATGCCTGAGAACATACTGCACACAACCGTCTGGCCGAAATGGCCAGGGAATATCCTAAAGGGGAAGATCATACAACAGAAAGCAGCCCTCAGTCATGTCCCAATTGCACAACACTACTTACCTATGATATGCTGAAGAGGGGGTCCACACAAACCTTCATACAGAAGAGATAGTCAAAAGATGAAATCTCAGAGTCAGTCGAGTTTTAATGCCCAGCCTAAATGAGGAGATTTAAAAAAATGGAAGAGGAAAACATTTTTTAGTGGGCTTGTAAACCACGTCTCCAGGGTGAGAACTCCCCTAATCGAATAATGACTGTGACGAGGAAGACAAACACGCTGATGTTTTCACCAGTGCAGACTTATTGTGCTTCAGACAAGTTATACATTTAAATCTGAATTAAAAAATAAATAAATAGATCTACGCGGCATGTGCAGCTACTCTAGCCTCCACCATCTCCTACTGCTCTTTTTCCAATTTCAAACGTCATAAAAATAATGTTCTCGATGTATTGTGGCGGGAACTGAGATATTGTGGGGCATGACTGACAGACAATAAATAATAGAATAATCTTACACTGCTGTGAATTATGTGTATGCAAGTATTTAACCAACGACATGAACACCTTTCAGGAAGAACATAGATGTATGTTCGTGTGCATTCACGTAGCAAAAGAATTATGCACCTCGGAAGTGATTATGAAACTGATTTCAAACATAACTAGGGCGGGGGAACACAATAACGAAATAAAAAAAAACGTATGGTATAGACTCAGAAAGGATTATTTTAGAAATTGCTAAATACACATTTTCAATTGCTCTGATGAATAAAGCAAAGTAAGAGATTCCGACCGAGTGGGTATATGCATGTGACTGTGATGGCCTGAGATGAGGCCTTGCCAGTGCCCTGCCGCCCTGGAATCAATACGCAGACATAGAGCGTTTCTTCACACGTCTATTTTTATTCACTACAACGTTACTCTGCCCTTCGCCCAGCCCTCCCGCGTCACTTCCCCTCCTTGCCTCCCGCCTCCCAAACCCCGGAACAAGTGTCAACGTGACATCTCCCCCCATTTTAAACAGTCACTCAACCTAAGCAACAGGCTCTTAGTCTAAACTTGGATCTCTATGCCATCTCTTCAATAAGGCGGCAAGGCTTGTTTCGGGCTTGCTGTGGTCGCACACTGGACTGTTCAGGAGTTCTCCTGATCTGAGACTCTGGTGTCCTCCTGATCAACGTGATATGGGTCATCAGATGCGTAATCAATGGGAATGGCCACTCTCCCACTTAGCCGTCGGAATCCTGACAGTGGGACTTTTTTGAAATAGGATGAGTTGCGGGTGGTGGATCTCCTAGTCCCTTGAGATGTGACCATGGACCCCTTCTTCTCCGTGACCAGCAGGGATTCCTCAAGAAAGAAGGAGGTGTGTTTGTGTGTTTGTGGTTGTTTCACGGCAATCACGTCCTCCACTTCCAGCTGAGGCTCCCATGCTGCCCGGCGCTCATCTTCATGATATTAATGCGCTCTTTCGCAGCACTGTCTCGTTCTCTTACTTTGCCATCCACGTTTGGCTGATCATACGATCTCTTGGCTTGGGGCAACCTCGTCCTGATGTCTCTCCCGAACATTATTTCAGCCGGGGTCTTTCCGGTGGTACTATGTGGAGTACTCCGGTAGTCTTGTAGCAGTGGATGCAGTACCTGCTTCATAGGGTTAGCCAGTGAGTTTGGTGACCTGCAAGGCTTGAGGTTTCCCATAAATCTCTCAATCATGCCATTCACTTGGGGACACAAAGGAGTGATATTCTGATGGTGAAGTCCCATGTACTCAAACTTTGCAAAATTGTGCCCGCTGAAGGGGGGTCAATTATCTGTCTTAAGTACCTTTGGAACATTGTAGGCTGTATGGTTGAGCACTGGTATCACATGATGGGCCGCTGTGATGATACAAGCTGAGAAGGGTACCTGGAGTACTCGTCTATGATGGCTAGTATATACTTCACCCCTTCGATAGGACTGAAGAAGTCAGCAGCCACCGCCTTCCACACCCATTCCAGGAGTTCAGATATCTTTAGCGGTTCTGTTTGGCATGATGAGGCAGCAGGTGGGGCATGCCTTTAACAGATCCTCCACCATGGATTCTAGATGGGGAAACCAGACTTTCTGGCGCAGCATGCGCTTAGTGGACACCACGCCCCGGTGGCCTTCGTGTGCAAGTTCGATGATCTGTCGCCACATGGATGCTGGAATTATCACCTTGCAGTCTTTCAGAAGCAGATGGTTGTCTGAGAACGCCAGCTCCTCCTTTACTTGTAGCAGCCTGTAGCAGCCGATCCACTTCAACTCACACATCCTCACTCGCTGTCCTTCCTCTCTCCTTGGTTCTCCTCCAGGGACCTGATCGAAGTTCTTCTCAGATGATCTGACCGGCCACATCAGTTTCCACTTCTCAGGCTAGCCGAGCTGTCTCGATTCCCTCCGGCACCGCTTGGTGAATGAGGTATCGGAGATACCGGTGTTCCACCGATGGTTCAGAGACACACCCCGTCTGAGGGCGTCTAGATAGAAAATCAGCAGGATTTTCGCCCTTGCCAGGCTGATTCACAATCTCAAATGAGTAGTTCTGTAGCCTCAACCCCCCATCTTGCGATACGGGTAGCATTTTTGCTTGGGGGTTGCCATATAAGAATAAAAGTGATTGATGGTCTGTCACCACCCTAAACAGTTTGCCGGATCGAAACCGATAGAAGTGTTTGCATGCCCAGACCACTGCCA
Organism: Ambystoma mexicanum; assembly: GCF_040938575.1. Lineage (NCBI taxonomy): Eukaryota > Metazoa > Chordata > Amphibia > Caudata > Ambystomatidae > Ambystoma > Ambystoma mexicanum. The sequence goes on from NC_090941.1 coordinate 768,978,398, forward strand.
AACCTTCCTTTTCAGCCTTGGAATACGCTTGCTCAGTGTTGGAAGGGCTTCTACTGGCGTAGACAATGGTTTATAGTGACTTTTTCGAATGGCATATTTTCGAATGCCATTTTCTCGACACAATTTTGACACATTTTGTTTTTAGGAATGTTTTTTTTTAATTTATTTTTTTAAATGGGGTCGATCCCCCAAAGCCCCCTTTTTTAAAACTTTTTTTTACTTACGAAACCCCCAAAAAAACATAAAATAAAAAAATAATACATTCGAGAAAAAAAGAATTCGGCAAAATGTTTTCGACAAAATGGTGTTTCGAAAATACGTTTTTTAAAAAATGACCGGATACCGTAGACAACAATGTGCGTTTGAGAATGATCCTTCAGGTCCACTTTAGCCAGGATGCCTCCCAGTCGGTCTTCCGACTGGGGTCATAAAAGGACATTTTCTCAGCGTTGGCAACTTGTTCACGGATGGATTCAAAAGCTTTCTGGCATTTGTCCGACCAGTCGAAAACAGCCTCTCGCTTGGTCAATGCTCTCAGTGGCTCACTTACGGTGGCAAAGTCCTTGATGTAGAGGATGCAGTAGCTGGCGAGGCCCAAGAATGATCTCAGTTCAGATACATTCGCAGGAGGGGCCATTTCGTTCAGCACTGAAACCTTTTCCGGATCCAGCGTCATGCATTTTCCGAAAAGATTTGGCCAAAGAATCGCGATGTGCTTTTCCGGAACTCACACTTGTCTCGATTAAGAGTGAGATTTGCAGCTTTATGCGCCTTGCATACTTTTGTCAGAGTTTGTTAGAGTTTCATAATGCTTATTGACATCTGTCCCAAAGACTAGGATATTGTCACTATATTTGATGCAATTTGGTATATGCTTTCTAACGTTATGCACCTCGGCTTGAAAGATTTCCGCTGCTGAGGATACCCCAAAGCTCAACCTCCTGTAATGAAATAGCCCCAGGTGTGTGACAAATGTGGTGATATTTATGCTTTCCGGGCTCATCATCAGCTGATGATACCCTCTTTTTAAGTCCATTTTGGACCCTGGCTCCGTTCAGGAGATGGATCATGCCGGTGATGCACAGAGACATGTGTCTCTCGCTTCGAAGCTTGATTTGATCGCCTCATGTCAACACACAGTCGGATGAAGTCGGACCCCTTTCTTGGGAACTGGCATGATAGGTGATACCCATGTGGTGGGGCCGATGGCTGGCATTATTATTTCCTACTCCTGCAGTTTATGTAGTTCATCTTCCACTTTCTTCTGAAAATTGATCAGAATGCCTCAGTAGTGTTGTGCTATTGGGCATACTGAGTTGTCTATGTGGAGTTTTACCTGCCTGAATCTGCCAATGCCCTTGAAAAGATTGGGGTAAAGGTTAGTGATCATTTCGACGGGGTCAATATACCCGTGGACCATAATGTATAAAATTTGAATAAGTCCCATGTCTATGGCTGTTTTAAATCTAAGCACACAACCACTTTCGGTTTCGTTGCCTGGACGTGTATGGGCACCTTTTTTCATGTCCTTTATAGTGGAATGAGCCCTCAAACTGTCCTATGCATTTTAGCGGTGTCTTGGCTCCATATGCATAAATGTCCACGGTGGCTGGAACAAGTTTGGGCACTGAGGCAGCTCTTTGAAGACTTTTTCACTGACCACGTTATCCGTAGCCCCTGTATCAATAAGGAATTTGGTTGGTTGTTCATTTAGCTTCATGATCAGTGTCGGGCTGTGGTCCATAGCCGCAGGATTGCCCAGCGCACATATGTATGCGGTCTTCCTTTGATCACTCCTTCATGAGCTAACATCTGACTCTGATGGGGACTGTTCTACTAAGAAGCGCACGTGGCGCCTGGACCGGCATTCGGGTCAAACGTCGGTAACATACCTTCTCTGTTCTCTTCTGTCCCGCCTCTGGCTGTCCTCTCCAGAATCATGCTCCTTTGGTTCAGGATATGTGGACATCTGCAGGTGCCATGATGTTGCGCCAGGGGATGGTGGAGCAGGTGACGCAGCCCTTGACTTGATCCTCGGGTTTGATTCTCTGGTTCGCTCCCTCCCTTTATATTTGGAGAGCCTGCACACTGATTTGAAGTGGCCTTCCTCTCCGCATGTGACTCACCTCTAGCCAACGGCGGGGCACATGCATTCATGTGGGTACTCAAACCCACATTTGTAGCAGAATGGTTCCTCTGGTCTTCTCTCCTTGTAGCCGCTGTACCGTCTCGGCTGGCACAGGGTTATTGAAGCTTTGCACCTGCGAGTCGACAGCCCTTTCAGCAGGAGCCAACGTGAGTATGCCATCTAGGGTGCGAGATTTTTGTAGTAGTTTCCACCTAAAAGTCTGTGATTCGCACCCTGTGATGATTTGTGATATCAGAGTCTCTGTGTTGGAGTAATTGGAAAAGTCACAGTGCTTCATTGTTATCCTTAGTCTCATGAAGCATGAGTCCATAGTCTCACCCTTGACCTGCTTGGTATTATGGAATAAGTGACGCTCATAATCCACATTCGTGTGTGGGGTGAAATATGCTGACAACATGTTCTTCAAACCCTGTATGGAATGGATGCTGTTGGCGGTCATCTCAATGATGATGTCTTGGGTGGCTGTGTCCACCGCCAGCTTCATGAGACACTTTTTTCTGCCATTGTTGATGGGCTCTGTGGCCCCTATATATAGTTCAAAGTCTCTTATCCATCAGGCCCATCTGGGACCCATGTTGCTTGTGTCGGTCACGTCGAAAGCACCTGGCATTTGGGCTGCCCTGGTATCAGGTAGTCTGTGTGGGGCCTGGTTTGGCGTCAGTGGCCCTTGTGCCGGTGGCCCCTGAACTTGGGCCTGTGCTCCCAGATCTCCATCCTGGGCACATATCTTGTTTGAAAATGTGGCCTTGGTCTGTTCCTTCTGTGCCCCAGTGGACCCACGGCCACCTGTATGGCACGAGCACCGTGTTGGGGTAGGTGTAGGACCTCACCTCTTCTTGTGGACCACAGTGATGGCCACCTCACCAGGCATGAGCACCATCATTGGCTGTGGACTCCACTCTAACCACTGTGTGCAAGCACTAGTCTCCTGGTTCTGGGCCTTCAGCCTTCGGCTGCCTGCATGCAATCACCGCCGCTGCCCGGGATCATAAAAGTTCCTCAGAATGTTCCCGCAAATGTTCCTAACACCACCGCGGCCCGGAGTGAACAGCTGCTCCCACGCGTGCGGATGGGGCTCCGGCCCCGACGTAGCTTCAACGTGTCACATGGCCTCGCCGTGTCTTTCCTTGCGTGCACGGTGCCTCCAGGCATCCGCTCGCGGCATGGCGATCTAGACGTGGGTTGAAGCAGTGTATTAACACTGCCTCATCGCCAGTGTGATGGCCTGAGATGAGGTCTTGCCAGTGCCCTGCCGCCCTGGAGTCAATACGCAGACACAAAGCGTTTCTTCACCCATCTATTCTTTTTTCACTGCAACGTTACTGTCCTCTTCGCCCCGCCCTCCCGTGTCACTTCACCTCCCAGCATCTCGCCTCCCAAACGATGGAACAAGTATCAACGTGACATTGCCCAAGTCAGAAGAATGAGCACATGCAATTTTGCCAGTTTACATTTGCAAGTACTTCTAGTACTGTGGCAAACATTAATCTGCTGCAAAATACATCGACAATATAGGTTTATTGAACAATGTGTGTGTTTGTGTCCATTGCAATTTCACTGGTGCACAGTTTCTGTAATAGTACTCTAGAATTTAAAGTGAGTTAATGAACACTATAGATAAATATAGCTTTGCACTAAGATACAAAATGCGAATCCCACTGAAAATGCAAAGAAATCTAAACGTTTGGATCCTGAAATTTGCTTGATCAGAAAACATAGGAAATTCGTTTTCCACAGACCGAAAGTACACACTGCAATGTAGTTAATAACATGCTTAAGTTAGATGGGGGAACCACAGATCTGTATGATCGCTGCACCACCGAAAAGGTTGACTAAGAAAATGATGCCTTCCATTACGGCGAGGTGCAGTGATCACATAGATCACTTGTTCCCTGCATCCCCCTACCTGCTGCCAACTACCTACTTACCTTTTCAGTGGCACTCTTCTATGTGTACCGCCAACTCCCCTCTATCCCTGTGAAGTCAGTTCCCTCCCTCTAACGTGGGATGGCACGCAAGGTCCTTTCTTTTTATCTTCTTTTTATTTAATTGTCCCCTGCTTTTCATATAATGGAAGCAGGGGACACCCCCGCAACCCCCAAATCAATTACAGCAAACAAGGGGTGCGGGGGACACCCGCTCCCTTTGTTTGCGATAATTGGAATCAACATTGTTGTCCCTGCTTAATAAGCACTAAACACGCATTTGGCATTTTTGGGGGGGTTTGGGCCGATATTGTTGAACCGCTACTTGGTTGGAGATGGAGGAAGTGACCGGTTGGAGGGGCATAGTAAGGGGGGGGCAGACTTGGTTCGAGATGAGAGAATAAAGAAGTTGGAAAGTTGGAGGGGCAGAGGAAGGGGGTGTCAGACGAAGTTCCAGATGAGAGAATAAAGAAGTTGGAAATTGGCCTCTGTGTCATTTCATTACTGCACGTGTGTGTTTTGCCTGGAGCCTGTGCAGACACAACGCATATCACCACGGTACACTTATGTCGTAAAGTAGCTTCGTACGTTATCACAAGTACTGATCTTTTTTTATTAATGCATGCAGGCATTTTCTGTTTTGCATAAGCAAGATCACTGGCGATCTTCCTGTTGCCGCATTTTCTTTCTAGCTTCTCAGTGTAAAAGCAGTTTTTCCCGCCTGCGTGACAATATATAATGGGATGGGTTTGTTATTCCCCACCTGTCTGTTTCCCTTGAAAGTCCCAGACAAAGGTAAAATGCTGTGCCGTGATGCTGGAATTATGGTGCGCCCACAGGTCCTAATCCTCCCTGCTCTGTGCAGGAGTGCTTCAGATCTTGTCCACGTGCCCTTTCATCTTGAAACGACAGTGCTGTGTTACAAAAATATCAGAGGACTTTGTACTGGGCTTTATCCTGGAGCAGTAAACTGCTTCTCTTCATGCTGTTTAGTTATAGTATTTGAGCTTTTTAACTATGAAGGCACCTCAGGCGGGTGTAGACTAGAGTTGATTGTTGGTAGTAGCCAGCATTTGGGAACAGCTTACTCCAGCTGCTATGTCAGGGGTTATACACTTTTTCTTGTTCACATGAATTTTATTCTGTGTTAAATGACTCTACAGGGTAGTAACTCTCTCTTGAATGCTAACCACAACACAGCATTGTGGAGCCGAAATAGGGACTTGCTAACCTAGCATCAGGCTGGGAAATACAACAGAAGTCTGCAAAGCAATATTGTAATATATGTTTGCTTATTAGTTAAGGGGGCATTTAAGATCCAATCCAAAGTGTTGTAGCAAAAATGACTCAGACAAATACAGCGGTATTACATTATATTGTGAAATCTCAAATCGCCTCAGCACCAACACAAATACATTTGAACTGTATTTCGCTGCCGCTAATCCTGTTTTACTATGTGAATATGTATTTTGCACATGCACAATGTACCATAATACTTCCTCTGGACTTTTTGTACTAATGTATCTGTCAAGAGCAAAATGATCAAGCTTAAATGCATTATGCCAAAAGCAGATTTAAATAGTTTGAACAATTCCAAATACTTAGCTAAAGCCAATACATGTGGCTGTCATATAGGCAATAAGTATGCATTTGTCTTTTTGCACTCTATTGTCTGCTCACTGTGTACCATCAATGATCAATTTAAGGCATTATTTACACGGTACTCAAATAATTTGGCAGATATTTCTAACATTTACCATAATTAACATAACACATGCATGCACTCACACCAGACCCATGTTTTGTTATCATATTTCACGTACTTACACAGTTGCCAAAACATTGACAAAGACCAGGAACTCGCATCATTGTCATCCAGTGGCCTGATACTTATGCCATTGGGAAGATGTGTCCAGCTGGCAAAGCAGTACCAAGTTTGATTATCGTCAGCGAGGATAGCAGTGACAGATTCTATTATGCCAGTTACTTCAGGAAGGACCCACAATGAAATGTCAACAAAAAGCTCAGGTAGCAAGGGAGTCAGGATTTGTATCCAGACAGCTGTGTAGAAATGGCATGGCTACTTGCAGAGCATCCCATTCCCACATTATCGCCCACAGGATGTTATATAATGATACTCATACAATAAAGTCAGTAATGTACATTTAGTTGCTAACATTTTACCATTGGAGAGCATGGATTTCCACAACCATGTGAGCACTGTATTATTCTGATCAGCCTACCCACGTGATACAACCTTTGCTTCTAGCGGATCTTTCCACTGCATGTACCAGGACATGAGCTGGGGCTAGAACCCATCTAACTCTTGATCCCGCTCTCAGGCAAGGAAACATCACCTTTGTTAGTGGTGTGGAGGCATCTTTTGGCATATCATGCCTTGGCAGAGACTAACATCATGGCTTTATGTCTTATGGGCTCATGTGTTTGTGTCAACCACTCATGTCCTGTAAAGTGTATCTTCATGTCACTGCCTCTGCTACGGCTAAGCTTTTGCTCTAGCCATGGCTCATGTACATCCGGGGCCTACGAGAGAACATAACGTTGACTATGACAGATGTACTATTTTGTAGTCTGTGAACAATCTTCCAAGTATTTGATTTATTATCTTTCATTATCACCCAAGATGTTGTCTCAAACCCCACGTTTTATTCAGATCTGTGTTTCCTATGCTGAACCAGGCAATGAGTTTATGAATCAAACATTACTGCTCATGGTTATCCACACATTTTCAAAACATCGTTTTTAAGACATACTTCTTAGATCTTATATGTTGCACTTTGTGTTTCATTGTTTCATCTTCTTCACTACTATCATCTAAAATGAGAATATCAATGCTCTCTATCAGCATGGCAAGTGTTCTCTAGAATGTTGCAGTAACAGCAACAGCAGGACAGGAAAACAAAAACACAAACTAATGATGACTCAAATCAAAATAATCCACTTAAACGAATCAGCAAATTGGGCAATGTTGGTGGCATGCCACAGTATACCCACTGTGGTGCAACGAGTTACTGTTTGACGTGCTATTTTGAGGGTCATTTCCTCATGCTCATACTTTGTTTCTTGCACATAAAGTTTGTTCTTTGAGTCTGATGATTTCCACACCTCAGGTAATAGTTCTAGCAACGTTCAAAGCAGTGTGGCATTACAGTTGATCAGTTAACGTTTACTCCATATTTCAGACATTCCTGAATTTCTAACTCTCTAGGCCAGAATACATCATGCCTCTCAGTTGATGTAAGCAATGTAAACCTCACATCAACTGCCAGTCTTTTTTATTTGATGTATGCAGCTATCAGTAGAGATGAACATTCATGTTCCATCGAGCATGAACTCTTTGCCAATTCCCTCCCAACAAATTCAACCCTTGACTGTTTACATGTGATCTGTTTTCAGTCTGTCCATGTATTGACATTGTGAAAGCTCTTTCACCCATAGCATCCAATTGTTTCCAATCCCAATACACAGATCCATTTTCACTTTAGGGACACTCACCATGTAAGAACTTTATCCCCCTGGGAATTGTATCACCCTGTGTTAGGAGTCTGGCCGGAGAGCTCAGGGCAAACACTATACCTCAGAGTACGCACTGTAGATTAGGGGAGATTCCAGAGGCAACACTAGCATAAAACAAAAACAGGGTAAATACAGCACTGATCTGAATTGAAATAGGTATTGACAGGAACTGCACGGGAGGGAGCTGGCTGTAAGCAAAGAGACACAGAGAAAGCAAAAGCAAGCAAATATGCTGGTCAACACGGATTGATCAGAATAAAGGGAGTACTGGAATGTGATAAGGTGTCTCCAGTGATTAAAGAAAGCTCTTAAAGTAGCTACCAGCAGATTAAAGTTAACAACTGTCACACAGCAGCATCATGAGTAAGGTGTGCAGAAAAGACTGTTGTAGTCTGCGTAAGGATAAAACTGGATGGCATATACTGATGCAGTTAAGTCTCTAAAGGACTAGAATAAGGCAACAGAATTCTTTCCCTTGCGCAGGTGCAACAGTGGACCAAGATGTAAAACAGGCGGAGGGCAGCGTTGAAAGAAATAAGCAGGTACAGGACAGGTAGAGACACAGAGTACAACGCAGATACTGGAATAGCAGGACACACAAAGCAATGGGCTCAGACAAGAAAGGTCACTGCCAACTCAGTGAATACAAGGTGTTCAAGAAACTCTGTGCAGTGAAGAACAGGCACTTAAACTATGGATTGAAGTCTAGTAACTAGGCAAGCAAGAAACAAACAGGAAAGCTTACTACTGGAGGTTGCTGCTAACTCAGCAATTGCATGGCATAACACGAGCAAATTACAGTGAAGCAACAGACTGGGATTGCAGAGAGAAAGAGAGAAAATAGCATTGGCGGAAACAGGAAGAATCTGTGAAGCAGAAAGGCTCACAGAAAACAGGATGTTTGCAGAAAGTCAGAAACTCAGCAAAGATACCGGTATATAACTGTATGTCTTGAATGTAAAAACAGGACACGAGCTGCAACACTGCAGCTGTGGCAGGCAGAGTTCAGACGTCAAAAGCAGGATTTCAAGGAAAGGTTAAAAAACAGGCAGGCTGTAACAGCAGACTGGAAAAGGCACGGCAAAGCAGCTACAACCAGCATGATTCAGAAGCCAAAAGCAGGATATTCAGAAAAGGTTTGAAACTGGACACTGAAGCACAAAAGAACACACACCCAGTGGAAGCAGTTGACAGAACAACTGCTGCTAATCAAAGTGAGCTTATAAAAAAAGCCATCCAAGCCCACAGCCCAACAGGGTGGAGCTGATTTCAGTCTCAGGCAGCTATGTTCAATCAAGCCCAGTTCCAGCTTCAGTAGCCTGCCGCAGGGGATTGTAATTAAGGTCTCTTCAGTTCGCAGCAGCCTAGCCTGTCCTAGCTAAGAACAGGTGAATGGAATAAGGGCCTCTCCCACTCTTAGTAGCTTGCTGCAAACAAATTTTCTTGGCATGCCTCCTCCAGCCCTCTGCCTCTTGGAAATCATACATATTTATTTATTGTATATATTTATTTGTATATAGTTCATATAACTTTTACATTACATATTAAAATGATAATTCACATACCTGTCATAATACAATTCAAGTATAGTACATAAAACAAAATTCAAAATTCAGAGCCCAAGTCGGACCGACTAAGAGCCAATCCAGATAGAAGGAGAAAAATATGCATGCCAATCATATACCAATACCACTGCACTGCAGATATTATCCCAAGGTCCAAAGAACGGCAGGGAATTTGAGCAAAGTTATGTATTCCGAGTAGGCCACCCTAACCAACTGAAAAGCTAAAAACAAATCTCTGTTTTTTTTTTTTGGTTGTCTGATTTACAACCGTTAACATATTTAAAGACATCCATTCTTGATTACAAACAGTTCCTTTATAGGTTATCTACCTTCAACAATTTTTCAAGTAGTTTCAAATCATCTATTGTGCGACCAATTTTTCGAGGCCGTCAACATTGTCTCCCAAGTGAGGTCTTCTCCATGCTGATCTAGGTCAATCTGAAGAGATGGCATTGCATTAGCTCTCTGCTCAATGAGCAAGGGGCTGGATAGCATCAGGTGTGTAACTGTTTCAATAGTTTTAGGTTCTTTGCAGAAACTGCAGATTGCTTCCTGAGCCGTTATCACCTTTCTAGTCAGGAACAGCTCGTTGGAAGACAAGATGTTCAATCTGCATCGCAAAAGCAAGTCCCTGTAATGTGGCGATGGAAATTTCATCAAATCACCTAGGAATTTGTTTACCTTTTGATGTTCCCAGATGATACTCAAACACAGTTTGATCTGGTTTTTTTGTTCTAAGGTGTCGAACCAGTCTCTTTCCTCTTTCCACAATAGCCTTTTTGACTTTGGATTATTTTCCAAGGTTTCACAGTCAGTGTTTAGATTTACAAAGTGGTCTTTACATCGCTCTTTCCATCTTGACAAATTTTTGTCTTTTATTAAGGCGATCCCTTTTACCACCTTAAAAGGTTCCAGGGAGCTGTCTTTGATTCATTTGCGGAACAATGATTGAGTCTTCCATAGCACAATTGATGTCAATGACTGTAGTCTTGATTCGTGTCTTATAACAACTGCAGACACTGCTTTAGGTAATCTTAATATTTTCCGCCTGAAAAATGCTCCACATAAGTCCCAAGTTTTCCATGATAAAGACAGTAATGCCGCAACTCCATAGGTTATCACAGGTGTTACTTTTTGCTTTAAAAAAGTGACAATTGGAGTGAGGGAGAAGGTGTCATACCGATGATACAGGGCTCTTCCTTGATTTATTAGTTTTAAGAGTTTTTCCCTGATTAATGAGTAGTGGCCCAATTCATTATGGTTCTTGTTAATGCATATTCCAAGATATATAATAGAATCCACTGTTTCCAGCGGGCTATTCTCGATCTTCCAAGTGACATTTTTCCCCTTCTTGGATTTTCTAACATTGATTTTCATATCATTACTGTCCAGATATACTTTAAATTTAGTGTCTGTTAGAGTCCGATAGCTGTTAAATTTACAAAGACTAAACCGTTCACATATAAGATCCACAGGATTGTGCCATCTTCTATTGTTGGTGGAAAGGCCCTTATTTGTTTCTGAGAGTCGATCATATCTGCCAAATAAAGCATAAACAAAAAGGGCATGAGAGTACACCCCTGTTTGATTACCCAGTATGTTTTGATTTTCTTGGTTAGGGTACCATCTGTACAAAGTTGAATTTGGATGTTTGTGTTTGAGTACAGGGCTTGTATTGCCTGGAGTAGATCTTCTAGGCATCCACAATTCTTCAATTTGTTCCAGAGTAGTTCACAATTTATGCAGTCAAAAGCTTGTTCGAGGTCTATGAACCCCAAATAAACTTTGCTCTTTGTTTCAAGTGCCTTTAGTTTCAGCAGATTTAGGATGAACATGTTTAGAGAGGTGCCGACTCCACTTACAAAGGCAGATTGTCTCTTGTCCAGGATATTTTCCTTTTTCAAGTCACGCAGTAATATTGATACAAAGAGTTTGCCTATGGAGTCCAATAGGGCTATGGGCCTGTAGTTTCGAGGATCGCTGCGGTCTCCTTTTTTAATAATTGGCACCACAATGGCATCTTTCCATGATGGTGGAATAGTTTTTGATTTTCACAACTTGTTCAAAAAGTAGGTAAACAAAGTCGGCCCATTTGTCTTTGTTATCTTTAAGTACTTGATTGAAAATACCATTGGGTCCACCTGCCCTTGGCAATCATCTCATATATTTCCGTACGGTCAAAAGCCATTGCCCATGACTGATGTGAATTTGACATTGTTTGTTTGGTTGCACTCTCTTTATTCGCAAAGAGGGAAGTGTAGAGACTGATCCATTGATCTTCTGAAACTTGGTGTGTCGCTACTGTCATTTGAAACTCCTTTCTATTATTAATGATGTCCCAAAGATATCTTGGGTTGCAGATGTTAATGGTGGCAAGCATCTTTTCAGCATCTAGCTGGAGTCTTTGGGCTCTAGTTGACTTTAGCCAATTTCTATGCTTTTGCTTACACTTCCTGATTGCCTCTTGATTTCTTGATGGATCCACTTTCAATAGTTGTTTCAGATGAGATTGATATTCTTTCCTTTTTACTAAAGACATGGTTATTCTTTATTTCATCTACTTTCCTTGATTTTTGTTTAGTTCTATAGTCCATCAGGAGCCAGAAATAATCGAAGTCTTTTGGATTGTCCGTCGCATGTCGCTTATAATCATCAATCAGATCATCAAGATTACCTTCTTTTATTCTTACTTTATTTTGACCCCAGCATACTTCGGTCAGAGTTGTTTTAAGTTGCTCACATTTCTCCACAAATCCAGGTATCAGCACCACTTAGGTCACCTTTAGTTGAGCCATTTAACATCCTCATGGAGTGACACTCCTTTACCTTCTTCCATCTGCATTCTTTTTCAACCAAGGGTGTGGGAATCTGGGTCTCCCTGTCATTCTTCAGCAGTTTAATATTAAGATCTCTGCAGAGGATAATAAACTGATTTGGATCCTTGATCATAGATTGTTCAATTATCCTCTAGATAATCAAAAAGAAGTTTTTACTCAGCCATTTGTTTTTACTCCAATAGACGTCAACTAGGGGTGTAGTGGGTTCCTTGTGATCCAGCGTTAATTTCATTGTCAGAACTTGCACAAAGGGATTAGGAATTTGGTGCTCCACCACCCGAAGCTCATTCGTTAATCTTACCATTGTTAATAAACCTGCATAGGGTCATCCCATTACTCCTTTTTTAGCTGGATTGATAAATACCTCATAGCCCTCTCATATTGGTTTCTCTTGTATACAAGTTTCCTGGAGGCACACTATTTCATAGAAACCTAGAAAATTGTCTGCGCCTGTGAACAGATGACTGAAGCCTTGAGTATTCCATGAGGCAATATGCAGGTTCATTTCTTGGGTCTTTTTTAGGTCTATTGTTTCTTCTTGGCCACTAGTGCATTAGCCATCCATGCCCAATCCTCTCCCTTTAGTGCAGTTTTTTGAAGATTTGATATTGATTTACTGACCTTGCTGGAATTATCAATCATATAGCTATATTTCTTCCTGATGGAGCACGAAACTTCATTCGAAATCTGAAACCACTTGGAGAACATCTGCGACTTAATCCTCAAATGACACAAATGACAAAAATTCCAACTCTAGAGGAGCAAAAAAAAATTGCATGAGGGGGAAATTCATAAACGTATCCATGCAACATGAATCAGACACAAGTCTTCCCACCGAGAGAGAGCAGGACCTTCTACTGCTTCTTTCAGTCTATGAAGATGAAAGCATCAGTGAAGCCAAGAGTGAAGTATCATTTAACAACGACACAAGGGCAACCAGGGGCCAGGCTGCAACAGCGCTCCCAGACCGAAAGCAAACTCAGTTCAGAACTCTTCAAGCTAAACGAGAATCATTGGAAATGAAACTGAAAAACGAGAAGAAATCACAGAAAGTCCTCACCATAATTGTAGAGATCACAAAATTTGAGCAAGGCACTAATCACAAGTACTCTGATAAGGCGGAGCCTAACCGAGGAAATAAAAAAGTCAGCTGGAGCAACAGGGTACCCAGTCATCAAATAATTCAGTCAAAAAAACATCCGAAGTACACAAACTCATCATAGAGCGCATTTTTAAGGCCAAAGATTGGCTGATTCTGAATCAATCAAACTTGATGAGACTCTTATACTCTATACCACAAATCCAGGTAATTCAACCCAAGGACATCAAAAAAGTTGCTTTCCCAAATCAATCAAAAACTGATTGTATATGTGTAGACCTGTTTTCTAAGCCGGTTGCGAACTTGATAACTTCAGTGAATTAAGAATTAAGGATCCTGAGCTTTGACCTACATTCTGATAACAGTGAAGAAAAACCTCACTTAAAGAGCGACAGAGAAAAACGCTGTTGTGTCTTTACCATCACCTATTAATCTGGCCACGCATGAAGATGAAGACTCTGATAGACCTATCAGATTCTCTCCCACTGTATTGCCAAGCCAAAATGCTCAACAGGACCCCATTGAAGCTCTCAAAGATATCAATTCAGAACTTGTAAAGACAAAGATTGATGAAACAAGCTCATGGGAGTGGCTACCTTCATCACCTGCATCCTCAAAAAAAGAAAAAAATAGATCGCCTGCCACCTTGAGCAAAGGCCCTTTCTGATAGCCTCTTGAAACACCAGAGGTTTTAAACACCTCCTTGTCAAAATAAACAAAGACCTACTGTTATCAGAGATTATATGCATACAAGAATGCTGGCTTCTACAAACTCCCATTATGGATGGATTGACATGCTACTTAAATAAAGCACATAAGGGGGTGATGGGGAGACCATCGACTGGTTTATTGACCATCATAAAAAACAGCCTACGTGGACAAGTGATTAGTATTCTGGCCCCATTGCCTCGGATCCAAATAATAGTAATGCGGGAAAGACTATTGAGGGACTATTGAGGGCCAAGACAAATGAGACACAAGCACTCATAAACGTATACTGGAACAGTAAGGCAAAAGACGGAGACTCCTTTGTGGAATTAGTCATGCAAGCTATAGACAATTTACGTGCTGAGTTTGGGAACCTGTGCATTGTTCTCTCTGGTGACTTTAACACAGACTGCAGTAACATTAAACAGTATCATTAAAACTCTGGGAGGAAAAGCCCAGACCACTCTCCAAAAAGAAACCCGTACCCAAAAATTGAGACCTCCGCTGACTCCAGGGTGGAAAGCGAATGAAGCAGATGTTTCACAAAGGTGCAGGCAGAATCGGGAGTGGAGAAGGAAACCGGCAAGTCTACCAAAAGCATCTGGGGCCCCATGGGCATTCCAACATGCGCATCAGCCCTTATCTGATCAATTTGAGATCGCTTATAATGTAAAAAGCATAAAAAGAATATTTGAATGCAGTCAAGATGCCGTATAGTTGCACCACGCAATAAGAAGGTGGTCAATATACAGTGAAGATACAGTACAAGGAAAACTCCCAAATCAATACAGGTGCATGAGATGCCACTGTGGGAGAGAAGTTTGAACAAGTGATACCATAAGTCAATAAACTGAGTACTTTACAATATAGGCAATGTTGTAAATAAATCAAAAGTCATGGCAGGTGAGTACACCAGGCAGTTGAAGATAGGTAAAGAAGAGAGGCTGTGATGGGAGTTTGATTGCAGCCATCAAAGAACTCTACTCCGACACCTAAATTCAAATAAGGCTAGACAAAGAAGGAAATCTGTCAAATCCAATTCCTACAGAAAGAGGAGTGAAACAGGGCTGCCCATTAGGGGCGACCCTGTTTAACTTCTACATCTCGGAAGTAGGAAAAGCACTGACAAACGTGACTTCATTCCCGCCAACCATCAATGGATTCCAACTGCATCACATCTTATACGCAGATGATATGGTGATCTTGGACCGAACACCAATCGGTCTACAGAGGAAATCGTCTGCACTGAAGATCTATTCAGAAGAACTCGGGCTAGAGATAAATGCAGCCAAATCAGAAATCCTAGTCCTGGTGAATAAAAGAGGAAGGAAATCTGGCAAGTATAGATCAAGTTGGTTCGTGGGATCAAAGAAGCTAGAGAAAGTGCATTTTACAAAATATTTGGGCACAATAATCAACTCCAGCATAAATGACGAACCAATGGTTAAAAATGTTTTAAATAGCTGCAAACAATTAACCTTACAAGGGATAGTAATGCAGAAGAAATTCGAGAAATTCACGTGTGAGCCAGTGAGAAAATTTTACCAAAATAAAATTACACCGATCTTGATCTATGGGGTAGAGAACATGTTTGGCTGTGACCACAAGATATGGTCTAGGTGCGAAGGTTTCTTATGGAAAAAAAGTTCTTCAAATACCACAAAGCACACCGACTGCGTGTGTTCTATACGAAGTAGGAATATCCACTCTGAACGCAAGGATTACATGGAATAAACTATTGCTCTTTAGGAAAATGCATGACGAAGCAAATCTACCACCGTTCAAAATCCTATTAGGAAATGAAATAGGTGAAAAAAGTCGGCCCTAAGAGACTGGAAACAGCAATGTGGAGAAATCCTCAAACAGCTAGGGACAGATGAGTCAACGTTATGGAATAATCCAGATTTTGTAAAAAGAAAATTGCTGGATCTCGACTGGATCACAATTGGGGAAAGAAGAGCCTGTCAAAAGTCCATGATAAATCAACCAAAAGAAGCAAAAAAACGGAATACTCTTCAGAAATATCTGGCACTGGCTCCATGCAAGCACCTCAGAAAACATTATTTGATGTTTCGTCTAAACATTCTAGAAACAAAAGAAATCCTGGGAATCAGGCGTGTGATATCAAGGGAAAACACTCTATGCCGATTCTGTGGGGAGAAAGATGAACATTTAAAACACCTCATTCTAAGCTGTACTGAACTAAACGACCAACGTGATAGTTGCATGGGAAAGATGATGACAAAGTACCAGACGCTATCTGAAGAAGAATGGTGGAGACAACTACACATGACTGAAAGCAAGCCACTGTTGATCGCAGTAATGCGATTCTTGGAGCTCCTGCAGAAGCGCCTAAAAATGAATCCGGTGGTTGCCTAAAACAGCGGCCCGCACAGTTATAGGTCAGGAGACCAACCTCTCTGAAAAGACTGATAAAGACAGAATATCTGTTGGTGCAAAGGCAGAGGAATTAGGGGTAGAAAAAGTCTAGAGAAAAAGACCAATAAGGAGTTTAGTGAAAAATAGTTAAGGACTATAGATGGAATGTTGATCTTATGTTAAAGGTAAAGTTTTTCAAAAGTTTGTATAAACTAAATGAAAAAAAAAAATAAATAAATAAAAAATAAAAGTTGTGTTCCGTTATTGGACGGGTCACCCCTGACATTCCAGGGCTTCCAACCTTTTTGAGTCATTCAGGTTCCTCCACTATTGATACTGGCTAGATGCTTGCATATGATAAAGGGGTTTCAAGTGATCAGTGACCCAGTACTTAGCACTGCCCTATTAGGTCGAAGGTTTCTATGTATTGTAGTATTCTAGGGTGGTCAATGATTTTTTGGATATGGTTGAGGATCACCCGGTCAGAAGACATATAATTAAACGGGCTGAAATCATTGAAAATTAACTTCATTATGGGGTGTTCGCAAAGAACAAGACCATGCGTTTTAACATCCTGGAAAGAAGACTTGGAAATTTGGATCTGGACTCCAGTTTTATAGAAGTATTTGACATCTTTACAGAGGGTTTCTAAGTGTAATTTAAGATTAATAAACAAGTTAGTAAGGGGTGGTTTAATGATGCCTGCACACATGCCAAAGGGGTTCTTTTGGCGGCCCTGAAGTCTCCTGTAAGATCTCAACAGGACATTGTTCAAGCAAGTGCCAACTATTGCAAAAACCTGGAAGTCCAGAAAGAGCAGTTTGACAGCTCAGCTTGGTATGATCTATTAGATGTGGTATCCTCTATAGATTCTAGGAGGTTTTGGGAATTAGTGGCAGATGGGCCTGTTTATAACAGGGCAAAAATGGCCCAAGGCTCACACGTAGTTGCTGGGGTGTGGGTTGACGACTTTTCCACCCTACATTATGGGGTGTGTAACCAAGCAGACCAGTCAGCGCCTCCACTATTGTTATAGTTTACCATAAAAGAAGTTATTAGAGCCATTGAAAGCCAAGCACATAACCGTGCGTCAGGACCGGTTATCATCCTGGCAGATCTTTTTATGGATCCCATTGAGATTTTGGCTCTGCTTTTGACATGATATTTTAATGCAATTTTAAATTCTGTGCACTATCCTCTTTCCTGGAAGAGGGGTATTATTTTCCCCATTTTTAAAAAGGGAGACCCTATTAGCCGTCTGTCATATTGTCTGATCTCCTTATTAGGGCAGATTGTGCTTGGGCATTTAGAGAAGTGGATTTATTAAAAATCCATTCTAATGGATATCTAGTTGGGGTTCAGTCCAGGGTTGGAAACTGTGAGAATGTGTTTACATTTGTATTCATTAGTAGCACATTCAGTCTTCTTTAAAGGGATAGACAATCCTTTAAGCTTTCATGCTCTAAGCACAGCCTTCGATAAGGTGAATAGGGCCATATTATGGCCTAAGTTTGGGAACCCAAATTGTCCAGAAGAGTTATTGATCTTGTTACAAGCAATGCACAGTAGGAATCAGGCTGTGTACAACATTTTTTGGTGTATATCTCGGGGTCCACCAGGACTGCATTTATACATTAATGGTCTTTTGGAAGTCCTGGTGGATACCAAGGCTGATTTCCAGAGGTTGGGGGAGACCTCTTCCAACCTTGCCTTACGCTGATGTTACTGTTCTAATTGCCCTCCAAAAGCTAATACATACTTATTCTGTCTTTATGCACAATTTAGATTTGAAGATTGACACAGAAAAGTCTGCATTTTGGCCTGTGGGAAGGGTAGAAAGCAAATTAAGATGAGTTCTATGCTATGCAATGGGGTACTTATTCTGAGAGTCCAGGAATTTGATTACCTGGACATTTAATTCTCCAGTGTGGTTTCCAACTCTAATCATATGTCAAAAGATGAGTCAAGGCTTGGGAGCCATTCACGCTTTATGGCCATGTGCCAAGGGTGTCCCCTTGACCTGATTCTTAAAGTATATGTGGCACAAACTAAGGCACAACAAACTAGGGGGCCTCATTATGGGGCATAATTCCCCCAAAATCCCCTACAAGTGCAGGAAAATGTTTTTCTAAACATAATTTTGTCTCTTCATAGTGAACTGGGCATCAGTTATTTGGAAGATGACTGGGCCATGGCCCCAGTATATCATTGGCTCTGTATTTGGGCCAATGGTAAAGCTGGTATAATGCAGTTTATTATTAAATATTTTACTGGATAGAGGTGATTGGTTCAAGATTCCTTGATTGCAATACATTTGGAAAATGGTCTCTTCCTTAAATGCACTTGCACTTTTCCCTAGTGGCATTTTATTGTCTGATTTGGAGAAAACCTTTCATATGACCTCCTTCAGCATTATTGTTAAAGAACAGCGAAAGTCTAATGAACGACATGTAGGAACCATACGATTGATTACAGCCATTAGTCAGGTGGACTCGTTACAATTTGATCTTACCTTAAGCACCAAAAAATCAGATTGGTGGGTAATCATTCGGGCTTGTTTTAACTGTTTATGGCTACATGTAAATACGGCTGGTTGAAAGGTGTTCCTGACAGTAAGAGTTGCCCTTTGTGCTGGTATGCGTTAGAGGATGTTTTGCATTTTGTAATGTTTTGTCTCGCCTATTATGGAATCAGACGAGCATCAATTTTTCCTGTGCTTAGCATTTTAATTTTAGATGTTGCCGCCCTACTTTATTAATTTTATTGCAATCTGGTCTGTATGTGGCTTGGGCAATGTTAATGTTTTTGAAGAGGGCCATGTTTGACAGGAGTGCTTTTCTTAAAACGGCAAAATGTCTTGAATAGTTGAGAAATGTTTATTTGTATGAATTGTTATGATTTTTATGGCTGCTAATGTAGATATTTGTAATTCCTTTTTCTTTTCTCTTTCTTTCGTTCTTTCTGAGTTTACAGCTATATTTGTATTATCTATGTAATTTTTAATCCGTGTATTTTTACTGTTTGATGGATGTAGT
Source organism: Ambystoma mexicanum (assembly GCF_040938575.1). Classification (NCBI taxonomy): domain Eukaryota; kingdom Metazoa; phylum Chordata; class Amphibia; order Caudata; family Ambystomatidae; genus Ambystoma; species Ambystoma mexicanum. The sequence goes on from NC_090941.1 coordinate 768,997,632, forward strand.
CTTAATCTGAATAAATATTACTTACTGAATGACCATTTTCCAACGGATCTTGTTATTAGCATCCACCCTCAGTCCCATAGTTGTTTGGTGGGGTTGGGATGTTCCTCCTGGTTCCAGTGAGTTGCGGATTTGTATCACTGCTTTATGATTTAAGGCCTTGTCAGCAGTGGTCTTTGGAGTGATGTCTTTCTGCAGGTTGGGTTAAATGAAGGTGTAGATTTCACAGTCATCCAGGGTCTTGTGCAGAGTTTTTTTTAGGAGATTGTTATGTTCAGTGGGTTCCTCTTTCACGGTGTTGCTGATGTGGGTTGATAGATGATTATTTGATGTTGGGGCTGGTAGTTCTTTGAAGAGAGGCCTAGAGATGAAGACAGTTGCAGGTGTTTGAGTGGAAGCAAGGTTCTGCCTCCTGTGCCCCTTGCATGCTGTGTTGGTTTTGTCAACGCAGACTACATGGCGTTCATCCTTCTTCATGTAGCTCCAATCCTGCTTCTTTTCTGTTTTGCACGGATGGTTCTGTTTTTCTCTGGCAGGGGCTCAGGTGGTGCAATGGTACTCTCAGGGAGAGTTGTATGGGGTTCCCTGGCAACACGGTTAGTGTGTTTCTGTGCATCATTCAGATGGCAACATGCAGGTGGGTCTAGCTATGCAGAAGGATCATTTGAATCGGCAAATCGTGATGTCCTGCTGTCTGCAATAGACATGTTATGCAGCAGTCAGTTTTGTTTTGTTCAGTGAATGATTCAAGCAATGTATAGATTCGATTGAAGAAATGACCCAGCAACTGGGCCTGACTTTGTAAAGATCTGCATGTGTAATCTTTGCTCCTGCCAAGGCCCGAGGGTAAATTTGATTGTTCAGCAAGCAGATTGATTGTACAATGAGATTGTGGTAATTCAGAAGCAGTTGAGTCAATCTATTAGCACGTTAGTTTAAACAGCAACAACTCTATCTGGTTGTGCCCTAAGGTAATTTCCAAGAAAGTAGCATGATCAGTCTGGGGGTATATCCAGTTTATGCAGTAGAATAATAGACAAACTATGCAGCATATTAGCTGACATTGGCGGCAAATGGGTCTGTCTGTAGCAAACATAAATGTGTCAAGCTATGCAGTAAAAAGCTTTAGTGGCAAAAACAATCAGACAATGCACTGAAATTCTTTTGTGGCAGAAAAGAGCAATCCAGCTGTGCACAGAAGGTCTCTGGCAGAAAACAAACAATTAAGCCAGCTATGCAGCGTGGTACTGTGGCAGCAAAATTAATCTAGTTATGCTAGGAAAAGTGCTGTCCACAAATTGTACTGATCTTGTGCAATGAAATTTTCTGGTTACAAAGAAAATACAGCTGTGCTATGAGATTATCTCACAGCAGAAATAAGGGTTGATTTAGTTATGCAGTAAAATCCTCTGACCAACAAAACAGTCAATCAAACTGTGCAATGAGATTCTCTAGCAACAAAACAAGTTAAGCAAGCTGTGCATAATTAAGTAGTCTTGCTATAAAATTCCATTCCCTTGCAGCAAAATAAATGAATAGATACATGCAGTGAAATATCCTGGCATTTGAAGAAATGATCAAACTATTCAGGGAGATTCTCCACTGGCGAAATAATTTAATCAAACTGTGCAGGATAAAGTAATCTAGGTATGCAATGACATTCAGGGGGTAATTCATATAATTCAGTGCACAAGTGGCGCACGCGGCTGGCGCACAGTGTGCGCGTGCGATAGTCTGCGCCAGCCGCGTCCGCTAAAATCCATTTCCGCGCACAGCGTATTCATAGATTTCAAAATCCATCACCAGCCGTGGCGCAGAGTGGCGCAGCGACCCTGCAGCAGCGCCAGTTACGCCCCCAAGAACGCCCCTAGCGCAAGGAGAAGCCATCAAAATCCTCAATCCAGCGCAAAGGGCTGCAGCAAACGCCGAGCGGGGAGCGTGCATTACTGGGGTTCGCGGGAAGTCCTACACACAATTGGCCTGGGTACGTGTATTTCAGGGGTGCGTGGGAAGTCTTACACGCGATTGGCCTGGGTACGTGTATTTCGGGGTTGCGCAGGAAGTTTCAAACGCGATTCCAGCAGGGTACGTGTATTTTGGGGTGCGTGGGAAGTTTCACACATGATTCCAGCAGGGTACGTGTATTTTGGGGTGCGCGGGAACTTCCACATGCGATTTCAGCAGGGTACGTGTATTTCGGGGTGCGCGGGAACTTCCACACGTGATTTCTGCAGGGTACGTGTATTTTGGGGTGCGCGGGAACTTCCACACGCTATTTCAGCAGGGTACGTGTATTTCGGGGTGCGCGGGAACTTCCACACGCGACTTCAGCAGGGTACGTGTATTTCGGGGTGCGCGGGAACCTCCACACGCGATTCAAGCAGGGTACGTGTATTTCGGGGTGCGTGGGAACTTCCACACATGATTCCAGCAGGGTACGTGTATTTCGGGGTGCGCGGGAACTTCCACATGCAATTTCAGCAGGGTACGCGTATTTCGGGGTGCGCAGGAACTTCCACACGCAATTTCAGCAGGGTACGTGTATTACAGGGGTGCCGGGGAGTCCTACACCCTCCACGGCCCCTGCAGGCAGCCCACACCACAGGGGACTACCCCACACCCCTTGTCATGTCCCGCAGGCAGCCCATCCACCATGGGTATGCCCCCCAGCCAAGCCATATGTCAGCTTGCACTACTGATCACCAACGCATGACCCCCTGCACCCCAACCCCCAGCAGTGCAGGGCACCTGCCAGCAGGCCCTCACTCATGTCCCACTCATGTCCCCCTGCACCCCCACCCCCAGCAGTCAGGGGCACCTGCCAGCAGGCCCCCACTCATGTCCCCCTGCCACCCCACCCCCAGCAGTCAAGGGCACCTGCCAGCAGGCCCCCACACATGTCCCCCAAGCACCATGCCATGACTATACAGACCCATGGCCCTAATGCCAACCCAAATCCTACCCCTCCACCCCCCTGTGCAACACCCAACGAACCACTGCACCCACTCCCTAGTAAATCACCCATTCCATGATAGTCTGAAAAGAACCATCATGCCCATCAGCAAATGTCCCACAGAGCCACACAGTTGCAACACATGACTGTGCCAATGCTCATGGAGACATGCACCAAAATCATCACTGCACACCACACCAATAATGTTGAATAAAGAAATGTATTAAAAAGTATAACAAATGTCAAAATGTAAAGCACACATGCAAATGAAGAAATAATTTTTGAAATAAGAAAAAGAAAGTCAAATCCAAGCAAGAAAAGAAATCCAAAACATGAAAAAATATAAGTGGTGCATCCCCAAAGTCCATAGAATGAAATCCAAAGATGGAAAGCATAACAAAACATTACTCCATTTGAATATGACTAAAAGAAAGTATATACATGTCCTGAAAATTGAAAACGAGCGTCTGAAGGGTCCATTATCCCAAAAGCAAATGAAAACTACCAAGAACCCTATCTAAAATACAACTATATACAAAAAGTGGAGCAAAGTCCGTGGACTCCAAATCATAATAATAAAGAAATGAAACCTAAACCTAAATAACTATATACAAAGGCGGCGGGCTAGTCCGACGGCTCACTGGTTGATGTCATGGGCCAGGGCATCATCAAACTCCTGTTCAATGGCTTGGAGGCGGGCATGTTCCCTGGCCCCGAGGTCTCGCAGGGATAATGCGATGTCCAGCTCCAACTCCCTGCGAATACCCTCGAGGCACTCAGCCCACCTCAATGCCCTCCGCATGGAGTTCTCCGCCCTGACCATTGTGAGCCGTTCCTCCTCCGCCCGCCGCCGCTCCGCACCTATCTGCTGGCCCAACAGCTCCCACACGGAAGACACTCCCACTCCGGCCGATGCCTGCCCCACTGATGTTGATGGCCCCGAGCCATGATGCCTCCGAGGTCGAGCCTGCCTCTGCCTCCGCCGCAACTGCCTGTGCCAGCACGACGGCATCCAGGCTGATGGAATCCACCAACGCCGTCGTGCACGTGCCCTGCCCGATGATGCCGTCACATCCTCCATCTGCTGGGGTCCAGTTGCTGGTGTGTCCACCCCTGCTGGACCTCCGACTCCCGACTGTGGCAAGGAGGGGATCCCCACCGAGTTGGCTGCGTTGGTCAGGGCAGGTCCACAGGGGGCCCTGGTGGCATCTGGGCCAGAAGACGGCATGGAGAACGACTGGCGCATAGCCTCCACCGAGGAGGAGAGGGTCGCCAGAGTGGCCGACACATGTACGAAACCCCCGACCATGGCCGCTCCCAACTGGGCCACGTTGGCACGGTGCTCTTCGTGATGACGTGCGTGCTCCGCCCGGGAAGCACGCACGTCATCACGAATGACACCCTTGCGCAACGCGACACCAATCAGGACCTTCTCCATACGGCCAGGGGTCCCCTCCTCCGCAGGTGGAGGGGAGTCAGATGACATGGACATCCCCCCCTACCTGCGGACGGGCCCGGGATGGGGCATCCCTGCTGCTGCATGGTGGTGCAGTTACAGTGTCAGGGACAGTGACATGCACAGGCCCCTCCACGGCAACCTGTGCTGCCTCCTGCCCCTGCATCTGGACTGCACCACTTGCACCAGCAGGGATGCCCCCACCAGGCCCCATGTGCGGCTCAGTAGCGGCCTCCTCCTCCTCTGTGGAAACCACCAACCTGGATGGCTCCACACTGTCTTCCGCCGTTGCAAGCCCCTGTGGGGGCTCACCCACCCCTTCCGCTGCAGCCATGGGGGCATCCCCGCAGCTTTGCTCCACAGCACTGTCTCCGCCCTCTTCTTCACTTGGTGCTGAGTAGAGGGAGACATAGAACACAAGCATTAGGGTACTGTACAATGGTACCCTAGACAGGAAGCAATAGCAGATGAGTGGCACTGTCAAAGATCACTTCCATCGTGTCCCTCCACAACACATGGGTCAGTGCAGGCAAAACACATGCAGTAACAGGCATGGCACATGCTATGGACATTAGCATGCATGTCCAAGGGACTCTTGAAACATACAATGTTGTTTTGGAACTCACATGCATCATGGGTCATGCCTATCACATGCACACACTTCACCGTAGTTTCATCCATCTGGCCTCGTACACCCCAGACACAGTGGATGCAAGGATGACTAGGATGCATCAGTGAATCTTAACATTGTCACAGACATGTGTCATGCATCCATGGCATTCACAAGTCACAGACACGCAGGTCAGACACACAGACATGGACACCATACATGTACATGGCATCAGCTCCCATCCCTCACCCCCACTCATGTCCAGGAAAAGAGACTGGCATGCTCTCATGTGTCCATTCCGCATAGGGCTCCCCATGTTGCATTTAACCACATGCACCAACCGTGTGGTTCACACATTACTGGTCTCACATGCATGACCATGATGTCCCTGCACACCCACATGCGTACATGGCCTATGTCACACATACAGGCAAGTATCAGACAACCAGCACACTGCAACATGCCCTGTCTCACACAGCAATGCTTGGCCACTTACCGCTCGACTCCAGACGGGTCTGCCTCTCAAGGATCTGGGCATGGAACGCTGGGCGTACGCGTTCCAGGACCCTCATCTGGATGGTACTCATGCTGCCCCGGCCCCCCTCCACGAGGTGCTGGGCCTTTATGAGGGTCCTGGACCTCAAGTCCTCCCAGCGCTTCTTGACTTGCTTGATGTTGCGGGTTGCCACCCCCTCCGCATTGATGGCAACCACAAAGTCGTCCCAGATCCAGTCTCGTCCTTCCTTGTCGGCGCGTGATGATCTAAAGAGGGCATCATAATGCCCCAGGACAAGCTCCCCCAGGACACCAACTTCCTTCTGACTGAAGCTGGTGGCCCTCTGCCCCTCTGGCTGGGGGTCACCAGTGGTCTCAGATGGTGTTTGCCCTGACATGGCGACCCCCGAGGCAGGTGTGGGTGGGCAACTGGGTCCTGGGGCTGGGCTCTGGAGCGATGGTATCCCAGTCGGGAGACTTCTGTTCCAGCAGGGGTGGGCACCGCAACTGGACCCTTGCAGATGGCTGATGTGCAGGCACCAAATGGCAGGGCACGAGGGCAGCAGGCAGTCAGGCAGCAGCAGATGGCAGGTGGGAGTGTGCTCGGGGCTCTGGGGAGCAGTGATTTGGCCTTTTGGGCAGGAGCATGGTCTTCCGTGTGTTTTCGCGTGGCCAGCTTGGTACGGAGTGATTTGGCACGTGAAAAAATTGAACGTTAGCATGTAATTCGAGGAAAGGCCCTTAGCGCGTAAACGCATCTGCACGCATACGCAATTTCATTGGACCAAAGGCCCTTAGCACGTAAGCGCGTCAGCAAGCATACGCAATTTCATTGGACCAAAGGCCCTTAGCGCGTAAGCGCATCTGTGACGTATCGCGCACGGGCGTCGCCCTGGCAGGGCTTGAAGATCCCATGTGGATTTCCATTACTCTGTACGTGATTTTGTGGGGTGCGGTGCGTGTGTTTTCCAGGCATTGGGGTTCACACGCTATTACTTCACAGCGGGTGGGTGTTGCCTATGTGTTCTTCTACACACAGACGGTGAGTGGTACCCCGCTCGCCCAAGGCCTATCGCGTGTGAAACTTCCGGCGCACCCCTGAAATACACGTACCCCGCTCAATCGCATGTGAAACTTCCCTTGCACCCCCGAAATACACGTACCCCGCTCAATCGCGTGTGAAACTTCCCACGCACCCCCAAAATACACGTACCCCGCTCAATCGCGTGTGAAACTTCCCAGGCACCCCCGAAATACACGTACCCTGCTCAATCGCGTGTGAAACTTCCCACGCACCCCCGAAAATACACGTGCCCCGCTCGCACAGGCCCAATCGCAGTATGGGACATTCATCATTGCTGTATATTGCCACTTTTGTAATGCGCAGGGACGCTACCACCTGCCTTCGTGTGGCGGACGTGTTTCGGCTTGTGCGTGTCTTGGCTGTGCGCGGCTTTGCCCTATTCGATTCCATGAATACGTGTGGTTCGAGTGTGTGTGGGCGTTCCGTCTGCTTCCCTGCAGTACATCCCCAGTTACGCCTTATTTTCGCGCGTTGTTCCCCATTCTGCACGTTACACCCCGTGTTCCGCCCACTTTCTGGTGTAAGCGCCGAGGTTGTGCGCTTTCACTGTGTGCGTCGCGCACGCCGTTCGGGATGTTGCAATGACGTGTGTGCCATGCACGGTTTGGCGCACATCCCGAGGAAAACATGCGCAGGGACTTCCATGAATCGCTTGCGCCAAGATTTTCGGCGCACGTTTGTTCCATGAATCGGCCCCTCAATGGCACCAAAATGCATTAATTAATCTAAGACAAATAGATTTTTTAACTATGCAATGACATTCTCTGGCAACAAATTGCAGTAAGAAGTAATGGCTGAGTCAAAGTTTTCCTAAGGAAGAGAAATGAGGAGAGTTGGCAGCTCGGGCTGGGTTCAGGAGACAGACAGACAGTGCTGTCTCAAGAGGGTCGAGTGCTGAAGTTTCGCACTGAGAATTTGGATTGCGAAACACAGCGAGGTTGTGCAGGGACTTCAAAGATTACTGGCCTTGGTAAGAAGTGCTAAGTGAGGAATAGATTGTATGCCGTACGTGTGTGGCTAGGATTTATTGCAATGCAGGGAGGTTCAGAATATTATTTGTTTATTTCTCTCTATATATTCAAAGTGTGGGAACATTAATTCATGTTTGCAAAATACCTGCTTGTTCTGTTTTGTTCTTTTATTTTGCAGATGATGCTGTAAATAACATGTGGTAAGATGTGATGGCTTGTAAATGGCTTGTAAATGGAATGTAATAGAAAGTGTATATAAAAGCAACTACTTTAGTGTCATTCATGCATCTGTGAATTATTTATGTAAGTGAAATACAGAGGGGAGGTTTATATCAGTGCAGTAGTGCCTTTACCAATTTACCACTGTAACTAAAATAGCAAACAAGAGAAAGTAAGTAATAAACAGCTACAAAGTAAAGAGTTGTGTGCAATGTGATGAGTGATTCCTTCCTTGCATGATTATGATTATGGGAAGGGGTGTCTAATCCGACACATAGATTACTGGATCTACATAATCCAGTAATATCAGCCACAAAATATAGGTGGCGCCTTGAATAAACTCATTGGGTTCGCTGAAGTGCTCTAAGTCTGGGGCTCTCCTCAGGCGAATAGAAGGCATTCTAATAAAAAGGAAAGGTTTGTTTGATGATGGGGTTAAAGGAATAAGATAATTGTGAAAATACCAGAAAGTAAGATACCACTAAAATTACCGCAAATACAGGCTAACAAGATATGGTCACTAAAAAAGTGTGATACCAGACCCACTATAAATATAAGACTAGTTTACCGCAAAATGACCACCAATTTTTATAGTAAGAAAATACTGCCACATCCCAAATTTACCCCAATAAGACAAAAATATCCTACACTATGCAGTGGCATGATCTGGCAATGAACATGTGAGTCAAGGAAAGCAGTGTACATTAATATGGCTATGGAATGACATTTCAGGGCAGCAGAACAAATCAGAGTAAGAAGTAGGTTTGCGGGAGGCAATTATTTTAGGAGATGAGGGGGAGAGAGAGGAGAGAATTCAGTCCAGAGGTGCAGCATGCATGCTGAAGTGCAGGTTACACTAATGCTGTGGGATTCAATGGTCTCTAGGATTTGTCTATTTTTATTGATAAATAATGTGTCGATTCAGAGACATTTTCCAGAGTTGCTGGTACCTCGGAGTCAGGTGTGGTTTTGGTACAATTCTTTACTACTCCAAAGTGGGATTTGTTCCTGTTAGAGTTTGCTGCAATGGTGATGGAGTAGATGTTTTTGGAGACACAGTTATTCTAGGGCTCTAATTGAGTGTTTGTTGCTCAGCGTGTATCAAGGGGTGGATGGTTTGGTTTTAGTGTTGCTGTTTTTAGGGGGCATGAGTGTTCATCAGTTTCATAAAAGAGTTGTTGAATATTTCTAGGAGGCCTGAGGAATTTCCTGTGGTCTGCAAAGGTAGCTTCTAGCTCATTCGACCGGGAAGGTTTTGAATGAACCGCATTTAGTGAGGGGGCATTTAGACAGACCTTTGTAGGCAGTAGCCGAGTGGGTGACCAATAGTGGAATGGCAGCATGGCCAGACAAGTTGAGTGGCAGTGGGTCTGTGTAGCTGATGAAGGGAGATGATGTGAAGACTACATATAGGACGTTGCCTGTGCTGTGCGTAGGGGAGAGCACAATTTTCTTAAGGAACATGGAACCAGTAATTGCAACCAGTAATTGGAACCAGTAATTGCAAAAAGTCTGATTAGAGTGTGGTTGTCAGCCTCTTATTCAGGGACGGTGGTAGAAGTGTACTGAAAAAAGTTATGGAACTGTGGTCTCGGCAGGGGAGAGGGTAGGTGGAAGCATAGTGCAAAATGCGAGAAGGTGCTGCGGCCGGAGCATTCCAATAGTCTAATAGTGACTAAGGCTCCTATTACAACTTTACACTTGCAGAGGGACATGAATGGACATATCCTCTATATAGAATACTGAATATGGTCATACAAAGTAGAGGAATGGTAAACGGAAAAAAAATAAAAGTAGTGGAACACCGCTCCTGACCGTTCCCACTCACTTCGATCACTGTTCAGGAACGTTAAAATCTCTGCGAAAAACATTATCAGATTGTGCTAATTTGGCAGAGGAGAGTACATTGGAGATGTCAGCAATGAACGACTCTTGTGAGCTAGCCTGTAGATGAGGTGGAAGATTTATTTATTTATTAACATTTATAAAGCACACATCAGCCTTAGACATTGTGGTGCTGTTACAGTAAAGATGATGGATTCCTTGTGTGGTAAAGAGAACGGGCAGGCGAGTGATTCAAATTAGTTTGTTCTCGTAGAAGGGATGATGGACTGTGGCCATTTGCTCCTGTAGATGATTGACACTCTGCCTCCTGCTCCTTCTGGATGGTCATTATGTTGGAATCAATTTTCTTGCATAGTCTTTGACCTACCTTTTAGCCAAGCTGATTGTTTGGATTGAGCCAGTTTAATTCTTATCTTTATGCCAGAGAATTCCATTGCATAGCTTGTGTAACTCTTGATTTGCTGCCATTGGCGTTTATTGCAACACTATACTTTTTTTATGCGTTGATTGATTAATTTATTTTGCTGCTGTAGAATCTCACTGAATAGCTTCATTGAGGTATTCTATTGCAAAGGATTTCAGGTTATAGCTAGATTAATGTACGCTATCAGAGTATGTCATTAATCTATCCAGCATTGTGTTATCATTTATTTTGTCTCCAAATAATTTCATTGCATAACTAGATGGCATTACTCTGCATAGGTCATCATTTTATTTTGCTGCATAGCTTGATTGATTTGTTCTGCTAAACAAACAATGATGCTCAATGTGTTTCGTGGTAAACTACGCGTTGAGCTTTTCTCATCACATATAAAAGAAGTATACTCCAGATATTTTAAGCCTGCTGCATGGACTTATTTTATAATTCCATATACATATACTGTAATAATATTGTGTAAGAATTGTTGGCTGTCTATACAGCACAAAGGTGCGTAGGAGAAAGGGGAGTCCTATGATTAGGACAGCATTGATTTTTTAAAAATATACAAACAACTGTTGTTCTTGACAACCTTATTTCAGGGTTGTGTTACCTCCCCTGCTCCCAAATTGGTTTTGGAACTGTACATGAGTACACCAGCGTAATAATATTAAGAGTAGGTGTGCACTGGACACATACATATTCTCTTGCACTTTTGGTTTGTTCTGCTCTTAACTCTTAACTGGCTGGCTTTATTCTCTAATGCAAACAGCAACTGCAGTCCCTTTTGAAAATTACATATAAAATTACATATACCAAGGGAAGGCATGGGTGCCGTGGGGCCATACATGTTTTGATGTGTGATCTCATGCACCAATAAACCGCATATGCTTCGTTTAGTCCGGTGTCCTTTACCAAAATATATTACATCCTTTTCTGTGACTTTTTGTTGCCAGCTGTAAAAAGTCGCTTGTTTCACTATGTAATTTTGAGATGGCTCGCACAAAAGTCGATGTTCTCTCTGGAATGAAATAACAGGTTGCAAATGTGTTTCTTCTCACTTAAAAATCAGGAGTCATCCTGTGATTTGATACGCCCCTCAGGAACAATCTAAAATCCTAAATCGAGAGCCCTAACCTGATTTCAGATCTGCATTAATTTACACAAGTTCTACACTCAACTGTTGATTGCAATCTAATTCCTTTCCCCTTACTAGTGCTGGCCTCACTTCACAGCCTGCACCATCTTCAATCGTTGTCTCCAAAATTATGTTGAACCTTGAAGTGTGTCCCTAATTTTACCGGAAATTAGAAGAAAGGTTGACATGGTCGACTTCGTAGAACTCGTCGGAACATTCGAACTGTGCTCAAACTGGTTTGGGCATGCTTAGAATAAACTACAAATTGTGTTTTTTTCCCGCTATTTCTCAGCAATGTGAAAATATGTAGCATTCTTTTTTTATGAAGTATCCTTTTGTGTTTGCTTTTTTACAACTTCATTTGGATTCCCTCTCCCTCTGTTAAGGCGAACTTGCATGATTTGGTCATTTTCTGTGAAAGGATAATTGTGCTTGTGTTCTTTGCTTATAAAGTCAGTCTTCATTTTTCTTTAAATGGCTGCCGTGTTTCCTCCAGAGTATTTATGAGAAAATGAAGAAGCACAGATTCAGATGCTGTTAATCTGCCAGCATATGTGGCCTCAGTGCTTTCCATTAATATATTGTGCTCCATGATTTGGTTTCGCAGCAATCATTGTCTGAGTGCCAAGAGGGACCATGCATTCAATGTGATGCATTTCTTATTAAGTACTGTTATTGTTCCTGTGGCGTTCTCTGGAGGAGTCCGTCGTTTAATATAACTTTCATTTGTCATAACTGTAGAACAATAATAACGGTGGACTCTGATAGGGTTTTAATTGTGTCTATATGTATGGGCAAGCTAGTACTAGAGAATAATGTTATCAATACATCTGCATACAGACTAGGTTGTTAGTGTCTTTTCATGGACTTTCCCATCTGTGAAATTATTCATTATTTAGTTGTCAGGTCCAAGTCATTGCTCTGCATCAATGCTTCACACACTTTGCTGAAATAATATATTTTAGAGATCAGCATGATAAAACGGCTCCAATTCAAATCGCCTTAGCCGTTTAAGCAAGGACGCAGACTGGTCTACCCTCTTTTCTTATGTTCTGACTCTTCAGGTGCCATCTGGCCTGCCTGGGAACTGTACAGAGAAGCAGGTGTTCATCAGTCACAATGACCACAGTTTGAATCCCATTGACTCAATCGGACAGATTAAGTAAATGAGACTGAAGTGGCAGTATTTTTAAAATGAACATATTGATGCAATTATGGGTCTTGGGGCCTGATACTTTCAGGAAGTGGGGAAGATTAACCGAACAATAGGGGTGTTTGAACATTCCAAAAAGTGCCCTGCGAGAAGATCAAGGCTTTCTGGATGGTTTTACCCTACTATGCCAGATCCCTACAGGATTGCACAAGTGTCAAACCCCACCTCAGGTCTAAAGGCCTGAAGATGAAGGGAGGTTTGCACCACCAAATTAGATGGCATGAGTCTGTTTGAAGCAGATTTGAGTGACTTTAAATGCCCAGCTGGCTAAGAGCTATGAGAACGCAGGACAGGCACACACATTGGGGATTTTGGGCCTCTCACCTTAGGTTAGCGTGCCATTTCTAGCTCTGTAAGCCCCCTGCGGTGGCGATTGAAACTACATTTCCAACATGTAGAAAGGTGCCAGCCAATCATGGTGTATGGAGCAGAGGCTTTATTCACTGATCTCAAACTGCACTCTACCTCACATAATTTGTCACCCTAGTCCTCAGCTGCTACTTTACTGATCTGACCTCCCATTCAATTGTGATGGAGGTCACCTCGTAGAACTCACCAAAAATGTACAAAAGTAGTCAAAAAGGTGCAAGAAGTAGATCAATTTTGTTCAGGGTCCAGACTCAGCTGGGAAAGCAAATTCAAAAATAAAGCGGAACAGAAATGCATGGAAATGCACTGTCAAAGAACCACCCTCAAAGTGAAAACTTTTATGGACAGAATAAGCATTTGAGAATGCGCGACATAGAATAAACCTCCCCACACAGAAATGATTGATTCTTCCACTTTGGGATCATTTAGAAACCTATACATTATGCTGGATCATTGGGTCCATGAACTGTCCCATGCCGCCCTCAATTACAATAATGTGACGTCACAACACAAAAATTCATGATTGAACCATTTGAGACAACCAGCTGAACTTTATTATTCTGCCCTGGTCACCTCTTCCTGTCTCCCATGGGAACAGCTACCCATCATGACACCATCAGAGCATTGACCTACTGACATTATTTAAGATGATTGTTGCATATTGGGAACATTCTGACCCTCTTCCCAGGGAAAATGGTCTGCAGGCAATTTCAAAGAGCTGTGGGCCTTGCCGTGTTCGCTAGAAAATCGCATTTCATAAATGATTTTGAATTATAAATGGTCACTTATTCCTCTTTCACTGGCAGACCCTGTGCGCTCTAATCATTTGACCTCGAAAAATACAGTGTGGGTGTTTCTCTGTACACTTGGCCAGGGATCGCATGTTTGGTGCTAATGAACCATCTGCAGTGGCCTTTGCCACAAACTAAAATCTCTCACATGTTTAAAATAAAGCAAGCTTTTGGGGCCTATTTACTGTTTTTCATTCTACCACTAAGTTTAATTATACTTACCTCTGCCCCAGGATTTATGGATTAGTGTCATTAAGCTTTTAATTTCACAGATATAAGAAAGGGACCCCCCCTTTTAGAGTGCTACTCTCTCAGCTGATAAGTGTGTTCCTTCATAGTGTGCATGTTTATTACACCATCATCAGTGGTTTGCCTCTTTCTTCTCTTCTCTTCACCTCACAATTCCATTCAATTTAAAGGTCCATAACTGTGTCCCCCCCTGATTCTGTGTCACCTACCCAAAATGGCCTTCAAGCATCCCTTCTTGATGCAAAACACTTTGTATTCTGAATAGCATCTTATTATCATGTGAGGTCTCTCTTACTGCTCGGCATTGGTGCCTGTGGCCTCCTACTCACCTACCCCAGCAAGAAGACCTTGGATGAAACATCACACCAGCTTGTCCTGCTGCTGTCACTCAAGGGGCACCTCCTCCCACTGCCAGGCCAATGCCACTTCTAAAGCTCCAACATTGTGCTGATTCAGCAATCTACTGCTGCCCAGTCCACTAGTAAGTGAAAGGATACTCTTAGTAGAGGTGTCTGGGTGCTACTGGCAATAATGCCATGTTACTTGGTCTGTTCCACCATGCTGCTCCGGTCTATTAACTTGGGCCACGGGCCGCTACCATCTAGTAAGACTGTTGTAATGCAGAACTATTCCAGAAGTGTTTTTTTGTTCAAAGCATTTATATTTCTCTCGATTTAAGAAATACTAAATAACATATGCAAATATACAAAAAGTGTGTCAGCTGAGACATTGGGGTTATCCAAGGAGCGCAATATTTCAGATAGTAGGTCATACCAGCATTGCAGGGATCTGAACCAGTGCCTTGTAGGTTACATTCATTCTTTGCAGCAGAAACATTAATCTGTTTTTCTTGGGTAGTGGCTTATGATTTTAGTGTGTCTATTGCTTGACCAAAAACTGCTGAAATTATTTGCTTGTTTTATTTTGACTCAAATTTGACCACTACAATATATATTGTTGGTTGGGGTTCAGGCAATATTGGCGGGGTAGGGTATTTGGGGGTAATGTGGGTTTTCCCCCCACATTCTGTGATACGGATATCAGAGAAAAAAATAGAAAAAACTAATGTTTTTTTTATTTTTTTTAGAGCAATACCATACACCCCTTTTAGCTTGTGGTTGCACATAGCACGATGAAGAACAACGTAAAATGACAATAGCTAAAAATCTAAGTGTAAACTATTATGTAAATGCATTAACTTTTTAAATCACACCAAATGGCAGTTTGCAGTGTTCAATACAATGACTGATTTGGTTTGCGATATCAATATTCAGATTTGAATATTCTGCAATACATTCGTTTTTATTCTAATATCAATTGACATATTTTGTAAACATATTGATTGAATCTCAGAAAATATTTCCAATATTGTGTATAGCCCCCAATCTAATGTATTAATAAAGACATGATACAACATAATAATTAATGTACCTTGCCTGCCTTTTACTCTCAAGCACTTAATAGGGAAAGCTAAGAGAAAATGAGCCACACTCTAATGTTGCTGGTGCTAAACTAATGGAGTTTTAGTTTGCACTGGTCTGAATAGGGCATAGGAAATGGAAGCTTCATTAAACACTTTCATAGTAAGACCTGGGGTCTTGTAAGAGATTGGATCTGTTTCATGGAACAACTCTCAGTTGTCATTATGAGGCACAGCATTGATTTTGAGACAATTATATGTATGCTTGTCGGTCCTTTAATGAAAAATGATGCACACGAACCCTCTTCACATGTTTTTAATGTTGGCAGCAATAAAGTGGACTTTTACTTAATTACTCACTAATGCTGGGTGAATTTCCAGGCTGTTCAATTCATGAGACAAACCAAACCTTTCATTCTCTATTCAGCAGGGTGGCTCATCCGTAATGGACGACAGGGCCTCGACCTAACACTCATTCTGGAAGGGTGAAAGGGCAGGCAAGTTTAAACCTGAGCACTCCCCCAGCTTCAGCACGCAGCTAAGGGTACTCTCCTGGGCTGGCCCATGTAGGTAGTGACACCTGGTTTCCCTTTGTGTGTGTGTACCTGAGTCAGCACTTCTGGTATTTTACTTTTTTCTTTCCCGTTTGAAATGTACGGAGACTACCAGTCCCAGAATTTCAAACAAAAACGTGCTGGGTGGTCTTCTCACGCTAGGCTATGGGATATTTGGGAGCTCTGAACATCAGAAAATAAAACAAACGTCAACAAACACGCCGTGGTAATGAGTGTAGTGACACACACTGGTGCCCCCAGTTAAAATATTTCCTCCTAACATACATACTTTCTAACTTTTTACTCTCAGTTCACTGAAGAGGTAGAGAAAGGGTTTTTGGTTATTTTTTTAAAAGAGCATTCTCAACCCAACTCCAGTCATTTCAATAGTACTCTACTCTCTCGACCCACACATCTCCAGATCCCCCCTGTCCCCTCCCTAGGACCAAATACTGGGATTTACGGTACTCCCAGCACCTGTTTCTTCAGGTGTCTAACCTCTTAGGTTCTACAGTCTACAGACAGGTGTTATATCAAGTCCATTTATTTTGCTATGCAATTTGAGTTTTCTTGGGTGTTTTAGGACAAAAAACAGAACATACTGCCAGCCTTCATAAAAGGCAGTGTATGTTGCATCTGTGCTATATCTTTAAATACAGCCCAATGGCTGGTACTTACCTGTAAGGTCATTAAGGAGGTCACAACAGGTGCCCTACCTGATTTTTCCTATAATGCCATCACTGTTAGCATCTGACACCACCTAAGAGATGTCAATTGCATTTGTGATTTCATTAGTGCTGTTAGGATCTGTGCAACAGGAGCTGCATAGTTAAGCTGCTGTAGCTTCTAACACCTGGCTAATTTCAGTGCTTTTGTTCTATTAAATCGACACCTTAACATCCCTTCAACTAAAGTTTTTTTCACTGAATTTCAAGGGTTTCGTTGCATCAGATTGTTTCACCTTAACAGTGCATCAACTAAGTGTTTTCACTGAGTTTCCTTATACTATACCTCCTGCCACCTGTAATTCTGTCTTTTTTCTGATAACTTAACTGATGTCATATAATTTATCAATAGCTTTTCTTCAGTTACGCAATATCGGCTTTATCAAGTATTTCATCTTTTTGTGCCCATTAGGTATCTATGTATTACCGAATGCAATTTAAGAGAATACGTTTTTACCAAATGTGGGGTACTGTGATGTGGAAGAGTGAGTTGGTAGTAGTGTGGGACTTTTTCATGGGTGGACCTCCAATCTCTGTACCTAAAATAGGTCCACCTCTTAAGAAGCGAATGCATGTTTGTCCATAAAGCAAGTGGCTAGATGATGCTGTAGAGTCAAAATGACTCAAGTCTCTCTGAACCATACAAAGATCACACATTATATACATAATTGCAACAGTCAACACACTCCCACATATTTCGTTACATAGTCATCCCCCCAAACATGATTGGTCGACCCTATACAAAGAAATCTAATCCCCCTCACTACCCACGCTCTCATTGAATACATTTATGTAACTACCATCCCCTTTCAACATACATTTGTATTAGCTCATATTTACAGCACACCCCTTTTCTGGATCTTTCCATAGTAGGTCATCACATCATCACATGGTTACACATTCACACAACAATCATAATTTACTGCAAGTTTCATCTAGTCGGGGACCATTATCTCATATTTACAGCGCACCCCTATTCAGGATATTCCCGTAGTAGGTCATCACATCATCACATGGTTACATATTCACACAACAATCCTAATTTACTACAAGTTCCATATGGTTGGGGACCTCTAACCCCGGTCGTGATGCACATGGTGTTTCCAAGCATACTTAAACAATAGGTGGAGGGAGCGAAACAAACAGGTTCCCTTTGAACTGGCGATAAGCATCTTATCTGCCTAGATTTGCTAGCATCCTCATTTCACGCTACTCTGTAACGACTACCATTTCAGCACGCATGGCCTCTGACCACATCCTGGTCATTCCTAAGAACCTGATCGAAACCCATAAACCATTTGTCTGCTCTGCCCTTAAGCACCCTTTGCATCAGGTTTATTACCCGGCCTCAAACCGACCTTACCTGCTGCCCAGACTTCCCTGGACTGAATAACAGGCCCCCACGTACTTAAAAAGATGACATCTCCTTTCCACAATAGTACCATGTTGATGTTATTGCAACTGACCAAATGCAGTTCGCTGCCTTCCCCCAGCCTTCAACCTTGATCAACCAGCTTCCCCGGTCGCACAAAGTTTGTTTCGCCACTCCAGGTTTCTGTGGACTACACAACCCCTAGCCCTGAGTGGACCCGTGGTATACAAATATCTGTATTCACCATGCACCCCCTTGTTCCCCACTGTCCCAAACATATTTCCCTGAAGGCCCTGTGTATATATGCCTGTGCATGTATGTTCAAAACTACTGCATCCCATCACAGTGACTTCTTCATTCGCAAATCACCTTTCTGCGTGCGCATATGAAGCTCCTCGCTTCCCGCTACGTGGCATGCCACACAACTACATTGTTTTCATATTGCATCAGCAGATTTGTCTTTATATTGCTATGCGTTTGCAAATATAAAATGTATCAACTATACACAAAGTAACACTAATAGTAAGACTCATCCCATTTTCATTAACTAGACTAGGTACATGCTAAATCGCAACATCATGTCAACATCGCTGTCCCCCAAGTCACCAATGTGGCACACGCAACGCGAACCCCTCCTTACCATAGAGACCTTTATCGACTACTCTAACAATGTGATGAGGCATAGTGAGATGCTGGTAGTGGGTGACTTTGATGAGTAAGAGTGAATTTTCTTGTAGTGTGGTACTGTGTTGAGGTGAGTCAAATGCTGGTAATGGGTACTCTGACAGAAAAAAGTGAGTTGGTGGTAGTCGAGTACTGTGATGAGGAAGTGTGATGTCATGGTAGTGTGGTGCTGTGATGAGGGAGAGTGAGATGATGGAAGTGGGTTACTGTGATGAGGTAAATGGATATAGGGCCTCATTACGACCCAGGCGAAAAGTTACCGCCTGGGCCGTGACTTTACCACCATGGCGTAAACTACGTTTACGCCATGGTGGTTGGCGGATTTACCGCCCCATTCCGACCTTGGCGGGGCGGTAAGTCCCCAATCCCCATTTACCCTTCCCCATTCCCATTTTTGCCCCATAGGGCATAATGGGAGTGGGGAAGGTGTTAATTACGCCACCGTAAATCACGGTGGCGTAATTAACACCAAGGTCCCTTAGCGCCATGGATTTTAACACAGGTGTTAAAACCTCCATGGCGCTAAGGGACCTCGTAATCAGGCGGTAAGGGTCGGCGCTGTTTACGCTGCCGTAAACCCCTTACCGCCTGAGTTGTAATGAGGCCCATAGTGTTACTGGGGGACTGTGAACTGGAAGAGTGTGTTTCTGGTAGTGGGTGACTGTGACAGGGAAGAGTGAGGTGCTGGGGGTACAGTGATGGGGAAGAGTGAGATGGTGGTTGTTGGGTACTGTGATGCAGAAGAATGACTTGGTGGTAGTGGCAGACTTTGAAGAGGAAGAGTGAGTTGCTGGTATTGGGGTACTCTGACAAGGGAGCATCAGTGGGATATTATGGACTTAGAATACTGGAGCATATGTATTAAAAGTGAACATATTACAAATACAAGCCTGCCCTCTACTAATTACAATACACATTCTATCGGCTTGGCTGTTGAAAGATAGCTCAGTTGCTTGCAACGCTGTCTGCACCATGCAGAAACTGGCACAGGGCAGGGTAACCTCAAGCTGCATAATAGGTTTTGAAGAAAGTCTGTGTCATAGGTCAAGTTGCCAAGACAAGACAATAATGGAGATAATGTTTGACTGACTTCATTTGTGAAGACAAGAGCCTGTATGGTGCCCTTTAGAATTGTTAATTTGGGTAGAAAGACAAGAGACTAATGAGAAAGAATCTGACATGCTGTAAGAGAATCCTGAGATGGCATTGGGTGGTTTAGGATGCATAGGCTAAAAGAGGATGAACGAAAGAGGATAATAACACACACACAGAGACACACAAACACACCCAGACCCTAGAGATACAGAGATGTGACAGAGCGCAATAGAAAAACAACACAGAAAAATGTATTAAGAATCTTGATAGGAAGAAGTGAAAGTCTATTGATAATCTGAAATGAGGAACAGAGGTTGAATGTAAGCTTACAGGAAAACAGTCATATTTGGAATGAGGCAGAGATGGCCAAGAAGTCTCTGGATAAACAGATTCTTCCCTGAGTCATGATTCATTTATGAGAGTCTAAGGCTAACATTTCTAAATTCGGTTACTTACCTTTGTCCCACACTGATTAACAGATTATTCAGCAAAAAACCTTAAAAGAAGCCTACTGCAAACATACCTCTTCTGAGAAGGTTTTTAAAAAAATGGAGAGGA
The DNA here is from genome assembly GCF_040938575.1 of Ambystoma mexicanum. Lineage (NCBI taxonomy): Eukaryota > Metazoa > Chordata > Amphibia > Caudata > Ambystomatidae > Ambystoma > Ambystoma mexicanum. The sequence goes on from NC_090941.1 coordinate 769,017,848, forward strand.
AGTATACATAAACTGTTTGTTTTTCTCCAAAAGCTCTTTTTGGATGATTCCAGAATGGGTTATGAAGTGGTACAGATGTGAGAAGAAGGACGTGAGACAGTTTTGATTGTGGGGCTTACGAGAGGAAATCTTGCCTGTCACCCATAGTCGCAGCTGGAAATTGCCAATTGCCTGTTGAAGCTGAGTCATTGTAGGAGAGCCTTGCTCAGAGTAGGAATTAGAGACAATAATGAAGGGGTTCTCAGTGTTGGAAGAGGTAGAGGATGTAGAGCTGGTGGAGGAAGCCATAATTGTGGAACTCCTCACTGAGCCATAGGAGTCAAACGTTGGAGACATATCTGAGGATAATGTACCTGTTTTGCTACTGTGGGAGGAGGTGTCAACAGCAACAAGGTTCCTTTACAACTTTCCAAGTTCTAGTGCTCTTTGGGAGCCTCTGTTGGTAAGGAGGTAGCGTAGACCTGGCTGGGCACATTTCCAAAATTGGTGGTGGAAGAGACGTGGGGGACCTCAGAGAAGGGCGAGGTGGAGAAATCAGATAAGGAGAGGGGAGAGCATCAGTGGAAGAGCATGAACCAGAGCTATTCATTCCCACAGCAGGTGACCCATGTGGAGGTGGAAGTGGTGGGCTGAGTCTGGAAATCTGCCTCTCATTCCAAGGGTCAAGGCATATACATGTGTATATAGATACATTTTGGTTGGGACAGGAGGCACTGACACACCTAACAAGCCCCCTATTGCCATTCATGTGGCAATATCACAGCCTGTCTGAGGGGAATGCTGTTCAGGAATGGGAGTGCACAGTGCTGGGCAAACTCAATGAAAGACTAGTAGAGCAGGGCAAAGTGTAGAGGAGTAATGGAATGCCTCTACAGAAAGTCCCACCCCCCTACTATCTGTATGTTGGAAGCCTGAACTTGCACCATGCTCAACACCAGTAATTGTGGCCATACTGCGAAAAATGTTCGAGAAAAGGTATCCGTTAAGAAAGCAATACCAGATATATGCCCGAAGAGATGATAATCTCTTAGAAAAGGTCCCTGAAGGAATATGAAACAAGAAAAGAGAAGCTTGTTATGTCACACAAAGTAAGAGTGACGCTCTAAGAAGAAGAAGATGTATGGACCATATAGAACCTGATGACGAAATAAGGAATCAATTGAATGTTCCTGTGCAGGAAAGAATATTGCACTCGTATATGTGACACACTGAAGACAATGCAAAGCAACTCAAGTAGATTAAGTTTGCATAGAACCTGGCTATGCGTTGTGAATAGACTGCAGGCAAAGCCAAAGCCACAATTTTTGTAAACGCATACCCACAGAGAAGAAGGATCGAACACTGTGCTGCAGCAAAGAATTGACTGAGAGCATGATGGTAGTGAGAAAGGCTGCCCGGCCTAATATCAAGACTGGCAGTAGCCAAGAACTGGTAATCTGTTCTCAAAGGCAGAACATGTGAGAAGCTGGATCATCCCTTTTTAAGGTAAAAGGAAAGAACACCATGAGTGCCAAGTTTATTAATTCAAGACAATCAAATGCTATTAAATGGGCCGAATTGCAGTCTACTGTCACATGATCCAAGGATGAAAATAGGAGGTGGGCATGTTGACCAGAACTGTGATAAGAGTGTACCCATACTGCCTTATATTCCCAGGTAAGAGAAACTACTGAAAGGCCAAGTTCAAAGATAGTCTCCATGGCAGAAGGCATGGGTAGTGTGAGATGTGGGGGTAATTGGGAGGGGAAGTGAAGTCAAGTTAACGTGCTGCTAGTGAACCGAATGTTCCAGACATGGCACAAGTGGGCCAAACAATTGTCAAAGGCCAAATAAGGAAGGGCCTTATAGTTTAAGAAACCAATAGTATTCTCTGTACCTAATAAGTGTTGAGGATGACTTGCAATAGATGCAGGCTTAAGTTGTCCACCTATTAGTAGATGTCCTATCACAAACCACCGCAGTATAGAAAGTATACTTAGATGTTCCCCTTAATCCAATCCCGATCCCTTGTAGGTTTTTCTTATTTGCCACATAGTATGACGTCACTTATGACAAATTCTTAGTACTTAAAGTGTCATTTTGTATGAATTATATTGAGAACATGATCGGAAGTCCGTTCATGTCGTTGTAATTCCCCGTTTTAGACAATTGAATGAAGCTTTGCCAACTTCCTGAGTCATTCTGATTATTTGATGTAAGAGTTATTCTTCATCCCATCCATTGCATGACATGTTATATATGAATATTCCAATTCATCTGATCATGGGGAATTTAATAAAACAACAGCTGGGTCCGCACCATTTTGCATGGTCATTTGTCAATTTTCTGCCATTTTTACAAAAAGCATAATCCTTAGGAACATGCAATTTACTCCCCACATTTCTAATTTTACCCTCCACCAGCACACCAATTCTCAGCACAGCCAGGAACACCTTTTAGCTGGTCATTACAATTCCCTTAGTCGTAGGTGGATACATTTGATTTCAACAAAAAACAGAATCGCCTGGAAATTATCTAAAAAAGTACATGAAAATGAAGGCAGTACAACTTATAGTTGCTACAAAAAATGTCTAAATGATAATAGTCCTTTTAAATTAACAGCAAATGTTCCTGTTATGCAAATTGTACCTCTCTTTTTTTATTAGTCTCTTTGTTGTTTGAATTGCAGGCAGCAGATCGAAAACACCTGGGAAGCACCGGCCACACAGAGATCCTCCTCCCCACATTCCAGCCATGCACTGGCTTAAGCATTTGGCCCGCACAGAACTGCCTTCAGAGACAACAGGTCTAGGGAATCTTGGTCTTGAAGTGTAATATGTCAGTATGTAGTAGGCACACCATCAACTTTACCATCACCACCTTTGCTGCCAGGTGAGTATAGAAGTACATATCTTGTTGCCCAGTGAGAAATGTCAAAAGGCTGAAGTTTTGCATTTAGGACAAAGAGCAGCAGCATCTCAAGATCTGCGGACAGCGACGAATAACGGTATGCTGGGGAAAGCCTGGGACCAAGATAGGTCTCCCAGCTCAGCATTCTAACGTGAAGCAAAACCAGGATCAGGATGATCTAAGAAGATCTCTTCTGCACACCTCTTCCCAGTTACCAGATGCTCTTACCGGTAACCAGACACTGTGCAGTCTGTATAGTCTGTATTGTCACCCCAGAGCATTTTACTACTGTGCCACAGCTTTACTACTGACTACAGTGATGACTGCTAGCTTGAGAAGCCATTACTGTCTGTGTCACTACTGTTCTGTTGGGGAAGCTAGAGTTAGAGCATGCTTACTGGCCCACATGCTAGCAAATTGGAATGAAATATGCAATATCCTTAAATACCCAATGGTGGGGAACAGACATTGATTTCTAGTATTCATTCCCGGCATTGTGAAGTCCTGGGTTCTCATGGTAGTTATGGGTTGGTCCCTGTTTTGCCTCTGTTATTGTTAAGGCTCAGTTTCCTACATGATCTTCCCTCCTGGCAGGGCAAATAAATGAATAAACATAAATAAATAAGTGAATAAAAAATAAAGAAAATGATATTGCCTGTGGACAATACCATGAACTAAATAAAGTTGGTCACGCCCCATTAGATTCCTGTCAATTTCCCTTACAATGTTACTTTTAGCAGACTTTTAGATTTTCCCCAACCCCATTTGGCTCTGCCATTACTTGTTTTCCAATGGACTAGACTGAGGATTCACTAAATGTTGACCCACAGGGTTAGTGTGCCAAGGGTGATGGCAACCACATGGTATACATGGTATAAACAGCTTAAGCTGTGATGGACAATTCGACTCTACATAAGAGACAGAAAGACGTCATGCAGGTGGAGGCTGACTGGCCCTCAACAGGTATAGGTAGACCGGAAGTTATCATATAACATCATGTCCAAAAATGGACTAAGGGGGGGTTGAATGGTTTCAATGTTTTGGTCGGAGATGTGCTAAGTAGCCCACAATGCTACCAGCAAATTCCCAAATGTTCCTATGGTTAAATGCTATCAGGTGACCTGTGACTTTTTAAGGTAAGGGTTCTGAAAGGCAGGTTGGGCTATCTTTTTTGTTGTCCTTGACATAGGGCCTCATCACAACTTTGGCGGTAACCCTTAAATACGGCGGTCGCGCTATTACCGCCGGATTTAAGGGTCTGCCAAATCAGGACTTCGGCGGATTTTTCCCCAGCTCTGAGCTGTAAGAGCGCGAAAATTCCCCATTGAGCCCAATGGGGAATGGGGCATTCCCGAATGGGCTCAATGGGGAATGGGGATTAACATTACCGCCAAACTCGTGATCCGGCGCTATTAGCCGGGGAGTTCGGCGGTAGGGCTAACACCGCCAAAGTCGTGATCAGGCCCATAGTCTGCTCCCTGACTCAATTTCAGAACTATAATTTTTCCCATATTTTACCCAGTCCTAGTTTTCCTGCTCTATGAGGAGCTGGAGGGTGATGGAGGGTGCTGTTGTGTGCCCCTGTCCACTAGATCTCCACTGGGTATGTCCTTTAAGAATACTGATTTAGGGGAATCTAGTGTGAATAGGAAACTGTACCAGTAATAATTCATCTTTGTTTCTTTGCTTTTAGGAAACCTGTCAATAGCCTTCTTCCTACCACCCATTTGTTGTCTCTCTCTCTCCACCCTGCTGCATTGGAACCCAGGGGTCTGTCTCCCACTCGTGGACTTCAGGGTTCAGGGGATGGAATGAGTTGATGCCTGAGGTAACTTGAATACGGCTGAATTGTGACAGATAGTACACCTCATATTTCTTTTGATTTCTCCCTTTAAAAATAAACCTCCATACATGGATATTATTTGCATACCCAAAACCTTGCAACGTAACCTTTGGAAACATCCAGAATTTTCCAAACATCTAAGTTCACCCAGCAGTGAGGCACATGGTATTTTTAGGTCGAACATCTTTTTAACCTTGGTGACAAAGTGTGAGTCAGTGTCCTACTCTCAGGCAATATTACCTAATTTTATATACCAGCATAGGTGAACTGCAATAATTTGATGATCGATTGCATTAACTGCTGCCTTGCACTTTTCCAAAATTGAAAATATCGAAGAAGCTAGTTCAGGAAACAAACCATGAGTCCCAGGACATCAATAACTTGATGGAACATTAAAAGAACAAAGCCTGACGTTCAAGCATGTTCAAGCAATCTCGCTAGACTATCTCGGGTTCTGTAATATTAACGTACATCTTCCCCAATGTGTTACATTTATGGCTTTTCTTTTATTTAGCCAAGTAAATAGTGACATGTCAGAGACAGTTCTGGCTTGATGGGTTTTCCATTGCTTTTCACCATTTCAAATAGGCTTGCAGTTTCTTCCATCCATGACAGAGATTACATATTGAAAGAGGTCCGTTCCGATACGCAATGTTTGTGTGCTGGTGAGGAAAACTGCACAATTAAACAACTGCTGCATAATAATTCATAAGATTTTGACTTTCAGGTCACATCACGTCAGTATCCCAAAACACTGTTCAACAAAATGTGTTATCCTGGACCAACATTTGAGTCGTTCAATTGATTCTGGGTTAGTACCTTTAACTCTCATTAAAAACCTATCGCCCTTTTCAATTATGTAAACTCTTTTTTGATAATTCTATTCCACTAATCCATATTCAATAAATATGCTTATACAACGCTTCTTGCCCTACCAGCACTATCCTGCAGTGTTTGGGGATTACCCCTCTGGCTCCAAGGGCTGTCACTTCACCATTTTAAGATGTTGCTGAGGCATGACCTTCTGCATGGCATATTTCACCGCCATGGGATTCAGCTCCCCGCTTCAGATGCTAATCTGCCAATACAGACTGTATGTTCCAGAATGATCCGCCAGGCAAAAATGTTGGCCCAGGATAACAGATTGATGAAGCCTAATGTCTAACACCTTGTCTCTCAGCTAGATTATCTGTTGCCTCTGTCTAAACACAATGCAATGATACTGATGGGTAGCTGCATACTGAAAATCATGGCCACCGACGGCCATGTGAGGAATGCGCTTCTTGGAAGAGAAGCCCACACATTGCATGTTAGATACATGTGAGAACTAAAGGAAATGGCTAAATAATCATGGTTCAGGAGCTTACAATACTGCGATATGTACCCATAGCAACATCACAACATATATACACCATCAGAAAATACCACGATGAACAATGGCATTCTAATTTACCTGCTTTGATTTGTGAATCAAAGACTAACAGACACCATTTTATGGGCCTCATTACAAGTCTGGCGTTCTGGAAAACAGGGTGCCGTTAGCAACGTACTTGCACCCTTTCCGGAGGTGTCTGCCCGGAGCACCGGCTCGTGCAGGCATGGATTTCATTGAAGCACTGGCACTGGTGCTTACGGTGTCCCAGTCTTGTGGAGTCCTATGGGATTTACAGTTCCTGCCACCTAACTTCCCAATGATGGCACCGGGATCAGGTGGCGGAAATGGTGTTACTAGGTCGGCAGCAACCAGGCGGTAGCACCGGCGGGTTACCGCCGATCTCTTAATGAGGCCCATATATCTAGGTTATTCATTTCTGATATTGCCTTTCCCCCTTCAGTTTAGAATAGTTACAATTAGCACACACTATTAAGCGGCTTGTGGGCTGAAATGCCACATCAAAGCTTTTAACCATGTTGTATACAAAACACAGGGGTGAGGGAAACAGTACACAAATAGTGTTTCTAATCCATGTACTTCCATGAGCGGGAATGAGAGGATGAGAGAAATGACTTGGGATGCTAGCAGGGTATTTGTGTGGGGCATGTTGTAAATTGACTCTGTTGAAGAGAGATTAATTTCTCAGGAAAGCGCGGTTACAAATAAAGGATAGTAGTTTACAGCACCAGATGCAATAACTCATTAACTGCCACTGATCAATCACTATACAAATAATGTGGGGGTTTAACTAATGTGGTGTTGACTTTCGGGCCCAGGTACCTGCTCACCCTGCCACCCACCTGCACTGCCTCCTGGCAATCTCTTGCTCTGGGGTTTGTATCTCTAAACCTACACCCCCCTTTTTTCTGCACTTATCAGACATACCCTGCCAGTTGTCTTAAACCTAGCACTTGTCAATTGCTGGCTGCACTACCACTGTTTGTTGCTTTTATTATTTATTCATGTTTTATGTATTCCTTTTGCTCAGCACTTTCCACTTCTCCCCCCTCCCATGCACTTTCCACTTTCCCTCTCCCATGCACTTGCACGTTCTCAATGTCACTAGGACTAGTAAGATCGTTGATTTGTTTCTCCCTTGCCTCGTTGCGCTTTGAAACACCAGGGTATGAGCACGATATAAATAAAATATCACTATCAATATCAGGAGAACTTTGCTGCCTCTTGAAAGGGCATGCATTCCTCAGAAAGGCACAGTTTAAAATAACTGTTGGCAGGTAACAGCACATGCAGTAATAATGCATTCATTGCCAATGAACGCTCACTTCATATCATTATTCCATTTCAAATCAAACTGTCTGGCTAATAATGATATAGGATTTTATTTGCCCAAAAAATGTTTGCAAATAAAGTTGGAAGAATATTTGTGCTGTGCCCATTTCAACTGTGCATACGGCGGGATAGTGATGTTTTGTATTCTACAATGAGGACGTGAGGCCTCTCTTTTCTAGAGGATGAGGGTAAAGCATCTCTTTTTAACCGAGGGGCAGTGTACCATAACCCCACACATCTGCCTTGCTAGAATCACAGGGAAAATCCCCACGTAACGTTCAGCGGCTGAAGCTGAATTCCGTCCAATACAGTTATAAGTCCATCACAGGCGTTATAGATCAAACTCCTTGTTCTTACTTTTACATTTAAAAGGTTAAGGTCTATGCCAACATGAAAGTCATTTTGAAGATATCTTCAAAACTGTCCTGCAAGCAACTGATGCACAAAGAGAATTACAAACAGAACTTTCAACCAAACGTTGAAGATCAATGGCCGGTCGTCACAAGCAAAGTTGTATTGCTTATTTTAAATCTTCAGAAACATATTCAAATGAAATGTGATAATTGAAGAAAGAAACAATGCTTCTTTTGTTTCCATAGTACAAATGTGCACTCACATATTTCATATGGATGTAAAACACATGTATGATATGATATGGCATTTATAACGTGCCTATACACAAGTGTTTCAAGGCGCGACGAGGCAAGGGAGGGGAACAGAGGAAAGACAGAGACAACGATCTTACTAGGCTGGGTGACATTGAGATCAAGCAATGTGAATGGGGAAGGGGACAAGTGCGGGGGCCAAGGGGAAGGTGGCAGTGTAGTACATGGTATTGACAGTAAAAAGAATAGAATAAATAAAGGCAATTAATAAAAAGTGCAGCCAGCTGGTGGCAAGTGCGAAGGTTGGTGCACACATCAGGTGTCAAGTGCTGGTAGGGGACTGTGGGGATACAGAAAACAGTCCCTAAGCGTGGGGGTTGCCAGGATGGCAGTGCAGGTGTGCAAATTGGCGGGGGAGGGGACCTGGGCACGAGATCACAGGGTAGCCAGCAGACCAGTGCAGTTTCAGTTTCGGTCAGGAGTTCAGCAGGGGAGAGGAGGAGAGAAAGCAGAAGAAAAGAGGAAGGTCTTGAGGTGCTTCTGGAACCTGAGGCTTTAATGTCTATCTAGAAAGTCATATTTAAAATGAGGGATGTGTGAGCCTTGATGTGCTCGACTTGATTGCCTGCTCGATCAATGACAAAAGTGGTTTGACTCACCCCAATCTGTTCAATCGTCTATAGAGATGGCTTGTAAGTTGGTAAATGTCTGATTCAACTCGTATGTTGCTCTAATTGACCTTACGCACTTTGAGCCAATAGGTTTCTATTGCTCAAATGGGATTAAAGATTTTTCGACCAATGGACATATATCGATTTCAATCAGCTTAAACCTTTTCTACCAACACAAATCTTTTTTTTTTTAGCTTTGTCGAATCAGCTCGACCTAGTAAGAGAAAGTGAAATTAAATAGCAAGCTTCCTGTCTTGTGCTGTTACATTTGGTTGGGGACTGGGAGAAAGAAATGGAGAGAGAAAGAGAGTGTGACTGTGTGAGAGCGAGAGAGAGAGAGAGGGGAAGAGAGAGAGAGAAAGCGAGGCAGACAGAGCAGTTGTGTTGTGTGTGTTTGGTGAGTGCTTTATTTTACCTTTTTTTGGCAAAACTGAAGACAGAGCAAGGGACTGGGAGAACGGCAGAAGGGGGAAGAGGAAGTATACACGTTAGAGGGGGCACTTTCCTCCACAGCCACAGCCACAACCGATGAGACGCCAAGTAAGGTGCAGCGGTCGCCACGGCCTCAGCCTGGCCTGAGTTGCAGCAGTTGGGCCCTGGAAGACCCCGGGCCCTGGAATAATGTTTCAAGGCATGGCTCAATCAAGAAAGGTAGTATGAATAGTTTCTATGGCCCCAAGGAAAAAGCAATCAGAAAATGACTTCTGTTGAAATGGGTGACACTAATGATACTAACGACCATTAGGTTTTGTGGTGGGAGGAATCCAGCAGACCCCACTACCATGTGGCAAATGTAACAGACCTGGGATGAAAAATGCCAGGACAGCTGACAGTCCCTGTGCCTGTGAGGGGGGCATCTGTACAGCTGCTTGTGTTTCCTTGTGTTGGTGGGAGTGGTAAGCGCAGCAGCTGCTAAGAAATCTGCAGAGACATGGACAATACTATGTCTCCTAGCCAGGAATCTTGTCATACATGTTGTAGTAACATGTGGATGTTTTCCCTGGGCCTTCCACCTCCCCACATAGGCTGCATTCCACCTTTGTTCCCTTTTTGTTTGAGGGCTCCCTTTCCCCCTGAACACCTTTATTGATCCACCTGCCAGGATGTTTGGCCTCTTCTAGGGCCCATTTTCACTCCATACAAATAGGCAAATACCCCCAAAACATAAAAATGGGAAGTAAAAATACTGGCAACAAAGAACAGATACCAGTCACATTGTCCCCTGCTTTCACCCACAAAGCTCCATGGATATGTTTGGACCAGTAGTACGGGTAGTACAGCAGCAAGGAACTACTATTATCACTGTCTGATTGTAAGAAGTAATGTGCATGAATAACTAGGTGCAAAGAAATAATTATTACCAAAGAAATCTGTTTTCCAGTTGCATCATTTTAAGCACCTGTAAAATACTCCCATTGGGAAATGGACTTACAAGTGTACTCCCTAAAAAATCATGTTACTCCCAACTTTAAAAAATAGGGGGTAACATACTCCGAATTCCAAATCTTATCTGGAGCATTGGCTGTGTCATTTTACTGAGGCTCATGTAGAATTGCTATCTTACAGTGTTCTCTGTCCATCCATTTGCTAAATCATTTGATGAGCAAGGACTCGGAATGAGGTCCAATCTCCTTGAAAATGTGGTAATTGGCTTCTTCAAATGGTCTCATGAGTGTTAGGTGCTCTAACCCAAACCACTGTGGTGAATTAAGCTTATCACCATCTGCCACAAAGGGCTGCAAGATGTAACCCTGTGCTGCCTTCTTCTGCTCTTACGTGCCTTCAAACACATGACACCTGGAGTTTCTCCTTGTGGGCACTTCTTGCACATTTGATGGCATTGTGGTTTGCCTGAATGGTGTCCCATGCTGGCCATGATTTCACAGTATGGAGGAAACTGCCACATTATCATGATTATTATTGTTATTGGGGTATTTATTGCGCGCAGACTGGCTCTGGAAAGCAATGGAGCACTTCACAAGTCATATACTTTTTTTTGCTGCTCCAACTAGGGTAACAGTGATGTTGTTCTTCTTAAAATGTCATGAACCTGAAGAGTCAAATAATGGACAAATCATGTGGAATGTGCCCTTTTGCAATGCAGACACTATGATTACCCCATTACTAGATATTGCAACATGTGAATGTATAATCTGGCTGCTGCCTCCTGGATATAACATCTTGCAACTCTTCTAAAATGTTATTTGCAGTGTTTTTTTTCTCCCCAAATCAGTGGATGCAAAGCAGCTATTTTCTACATAAAGCGGCCAGTGTTGCTGGGGGGAGAACGTTTTGAATGCAAGGCCATAGAACAGGAGATTACTTGATGTAGTTGACGTGACAGCTGGTGTGAAGCGATCTACATGAAATCTAATGTTTGGGACTTGGCGCAAATATTGGTTGCTAAATTGATGGTATGGCTTTCACTTAGTCTCGTACAATTGCAAAATTTGAAAATAAATGTCCAGCTTGGCATGCTGTAACATACCACAAAATAGTTAAAAATGTCTTTGAAGGCACTGTTTTTGACAACAATGCTGCATCTCTTTGGATATAAACTCTCCTATCAATGATTTCCAGTTACTCTGTGTTTTTTGGCATAGGATGTTCCTTTTCCTGACATGCTGCTTATAGTTCTCTGGTCAAGTGCTTTTCTACTATGTTCGTAAAATAGGACAATCCTTCAGGAAGCCCTGATAACATGTTTCTTATTTTCACGATTGCCCTCTATCCACAACACTTTGTGCTTACTGTTGGCTGGTTATAGACCAATTTGATGACAACAAGTAAGGCCGCACTCAAATAAAGTAGTTCTCAAGCAACCTGCCTGCTTTCAATGGCACACTTTTCGGTCACGTATTGTTAGGATAGTCGGAGTAAAATCTTTGGGTTGATTTCAAAGTGGCTCCAAACAATGGCCGTTGATTGACCTGGAAAATGATGCGCTGTCTTTCTAGATTTTCTATTCACATTGCTCTAATTAGTTCTGTGTGTGGGAAATCCTTATGTGTCAGGCCACAAGTGATTTGATTGAAAATAGTGAAACGTTAGCCTATATTCTTCATCCGTCTCTAGTCTATCGGCATGTTGGGGTTCACTTTGTCGCAGACTTTCAATGGGATCAGCAATGGCATTAGCATCTGCAGAGTCTACAGAAGAGTTCAATGGCTCCATATTGTCGCACGCATCACCTGTTGTTTCTCGCTCAAGTTACTGGTGCTCATGTGAGGATTGATCAGATTCCGATTCTTCTTCTCTCCCTGCTATTGCTTCAGAACCTGCTACTTCTTTTATTTAAAAATGATCAGCAATATTAGGAATAAGCCTTTTATTTGCAGATGCCTCAATAGTTGAAGAAATGCGTTGGTCACCTACAGTTCTAGTGGAAATGCCTTGTTTATACATTTTCACAAGCGTGTGTAAAGCTTTCAGGTGTTTTGGTGACCCGTCATCAGTTTTTGTAGGCACCTTTTCTGTAATATTTATTTACCCTTCCGCTTGTCAACAGGTGACGATTTTCTCAGTCCAGACATTCTATAAATGTGTTTTCTTTTATACAGCTCTCTCTCAAAATGTTTGCCTAAAAAATGCTAGTTTGGCTTCACTTTTCCTCACAGACTCCGTTTCTCACACAGGACAGCTGCTTTGGGACAAAGAAATCAGCTGCCTGATTAAGCAATTCATTGAAATTGTTACTGGAAAAAATAATTAAATGTTTGTAAAGAAAATTGCAAAAAATGCCCGCTTTCAGAAGAAAAAGATATGTCATTAAAACAATTAAATACAAATAGAAAACCCTATTCTACAACTGGACAGTGTCAATTAAAATTGCTTATAATAAAGAAAAAACAAAAATAACAAAATACATGAAAAAGATAAAAAATCCAATCAGAAGATATCAAATCGAAAATGAAAATTTGATTACAGGAAACCATTGAACAACATGTAGCTTGATTGTAGCTTGATTAAACAACATGTTATTTCATTTTAAATGAGAAGAACTATAAATGATCAGAAAGCAGAAAAAAACGGACCTTAAGTGTACTAAGTCAGAAAAAAGGCACTGACTGAACACTGCTATCTTTTCTTATAATAAAAGGAAACGAAACCAAAAAGTAAACCAACATAATACAGTTTTTCTTAAAATAAATTACTTCAACTTAAAATAGGAAGTAGAGTTTTTCAACTGAATGTGGATATGGAGTATGGATGGCTTTGGAATGAAGCACACAGAATGGCTAAGGGAATGCGAGGGCCGTGAATGGTAGTTACCGCGATTAGCACCCCAGAGCTCCAACCTGAGTCCTAATAGTTTCCAAATATTTTTTTTCACACATGGGATTGACTCCACATGATTGGCACATGCCCAATCATCCATGAGTAAACAAACACAATAAGCCCCCTTCCTTGGCAATTAGAAAAGGCAGTTGTCCCTTTTGTATTTCCCTGGTGGAAGGCTGCGATGACTTCGCTCCAGGATAGGGGGAGAGAAGCAAATAAATTGGATTTTAAGGGGAGAGGTCTCGTTACTGGAATGTGGGAAAAAGAGTGAGGGGCTCAATGGAGAGGCAGGGGTGAGTGAAGGGGCGAGAAAAGTTCGGAGTGATTGAAAAAAATGGTGGAGAAACTTGGGCAGGTGCAAGGGTGGCTAAGAAAAAGGAGGTGATTACTGTGAGATTCCACCCAGGTTTCCAGCTGCCTGAGTGGACTGGATTGGACTGCATTCTCCCTGGATGCTACATCATTTGCTAATGTACCAACATCCCAGAATTCAATATCACTGTAGTATTCTCGATGAGTTGAGACATAACATGGTTGTATGTATGCCAGCGGCGAGGATTCCGGTTTAAGACTTTCAAGCCATTTCGAAATTCGGATCCAAGTGCCTCAAATCTTTTGAGCTGATTCGAGCACCCATTGCTTAGATAGATCAAAGAATGATTTGTTCGACCATGCCTTCTTAAAATGGCAGGCATGAAGTCCGTGCGGTTGAAAAAAAAGAAAGAAGAAGTATCCCTACCCTCTTGCCACCAAACTTTAATAAGAAGGTGTTTGTGAGCAGAGAATCTAGTATGTGGCCATCTGCAATACTCACATGCTGGGGTGGGCTGGCCTTTAAGGAACTCTGCAGATTTCCTGCTAGGCATCTGCACCCTGGGCCTCTTTTATGTGGTATTTGCACATGTTCTCACAGGAAAAGGGTTGGGCTTGCTGAAAAGGTGTTATTTGGGGCCACTTTGGAGAAAACAAAAACCCACAACCTCTTTTGGGTCCCAGTCCACGCTTTCTCGCATACAATCTGGTCAATAATGCTCTTACTACAGGCTAGGCTACCCTAATTTGTATGGGTTTAAATACGTTTCCCCAAAGGAAGACGTCAGAATGTACAATCACGTACATTGTACCAGCTCGAATGCAAAGGGAAAAGGAGCACAACTGTTAGACCAATGCACGTGTGGTCTGAAGGGGAGGGTTTAAAGTGGAGTTAAAGTGGCGCAATGCAGACTGTACACTGCATGTGTGGTCACATGACAGCAGTGAGAATGTCACTTTGTACTACCTTGGCGAGCGAGACAAGAGATTAACAGGGTAATTCATAGAATTCTGCACAAAAGGGGTGCACGCGGCTGGCGCACAGTGTGCGCGTGCGAATGTCTGCGCCAGCGGCGTGCGCTAATATCGATTTCCGCGCACACCGTATTCATGGATTTTAGCCTCCAAAACCAGCCGTGGCGCAGAGACCCTACAGCAGCGCCAGTTACGCCCCCAAGAACGCCCTCGCGCAAGGAAAAGCCATCAAAATTCCCAATTCAGCGCAAAGGGCTGCGCTAAACCTGGACCAGTTTACAGGGCTGTCAAACAGCAAACGCCAAGCGGGGAACGTGTATTACTGGGGTCGCGTGAAGTTTCATACGTGAGAGGGCCTGTGCGAGTGGGGTACGTGTATTACTGGGGTTCGCGGGAAGTTTCACACGCGATTCCAGCAGGGTATGTGTATTACGGGGTTCGCGGGAACTTTCACATGCGAAAGGGCCTGTGCGAGTGGGGTACGTGTATTACGGGGGTGCGCGTGAAGTTTCACATGCGATTGGCCTGGGTATGTGTATTTCAGGGGTGCGTGGGAAGTTTCACATGCGATTGGCCTGGGTACGTGTATTTCAGGGGTGCGTGGGAAGTTTCACAAGCGATTGGCCTGGGTACATGTATTTCAGGGGTGCGCGGGAAGTTTCACACACGATTGGGCTGGGTACGTGTATTTCAGGGGTGCGTGGTAAGGTTCACACGCGATTGGGCTTGGTATGTGTATTTCAGGGGTGCGCGGGAAGTTTCACGCGATTGGCCTGGGTACGTGTATTTCGGGGGTGCGTGGTAAGTTTCATACGCGATTGGGCTTGGTAGTGTATTTCAGGGGTGCGCGGGAAGTTACACACGCGATTGGGCTGGGTACGTGTATTTCAGGGGTGCAGGGGAAGTTTCACACGCGATTGGGCTTGGTACGTGTATTTCAGGGGTGTGTGGGAAGTTTCACACGTGATTGGCCTGGGTACGTGTATTTCGGGGGTGTGTGGGAAGTTTCACACGTGATTGGGCTTGGTACATGTATTTCAGGGGTGTGTGGGAAGTTTCACATGCGATTGGCCTGGGTACGTGTATTTCAAGGGTGCGCGGGAAGTTTCACACGCGATTGGGCAGGGTACGTGTATTTCAGGGGTGCGGGGGAAGTTTCACACGCGATTGGGCTTGGTACGTGTATTTCAGGGGTGTGCGGGAAGTTTCACACGTGATTGGCCTGGGTACGTGTATTTCGGGGGTGTGCGGGAAGTTTCACATGTGATTGGGCTTGGTAGTGTATTTCAGGGGTGCGCGGGAAGTTTCACACGCGATTGTGCTGGGTACGTGTATTTCAGGGGTGCGCGGGAAGTTTCACACGCAACTGGCCTGGGTACGTGTATTTCAGGGGTGCGCGGGAAGTTTCACACGCGATTGGGCTGGGTACGTGTATTTCAGGAGTGCGCGGGAAGTTTCACATGCGATTGGCCTGGGTACATGTATTTCAGGGGTGCGCGGGAAGTTTCACATTCGATTGGCCTGGGTACGTGTATTTCAGGAGTGTGTGGGAAGTTTCACACACGATTGGGCTGGGTACGTGTATTTCAGGGGTGCGCGGGAAGTTTCACACGCGATTGGGCTTGGTTTGGGTATTTCAGGGATGCGCAGGAAGTTTCACACACGATTGGCCTGGGTACGTGTATTTCGGGGGTGTGTGGGAAGTTTCACACGCAATTGTGCTTGGTAGTGTATTTCAGGGGTGCGCAGGAAGTTTCACACGTGATTGTGCTGGGTACATGTATTTCAGGGGTGTGCGGGAAGTTTCACACGCGATTGGGCTGGGTACGTGTATTTCAGGGGTGCGCGGGAAGTTTCACACGCGATTGGCCTGGGTACGTGTATTTCAGGGGTGCGCGGGAAGTTTCACACGCGATTGGCCTGGGAACGTGTATTTCAGGGGTGCGTGGGAAGTTTCACACGCAATTGGCCTGGGTAAGTGTATTTCAGGGGTGCGCGGGGAGTCCTACACGTGAATTGGCAGTGTGGGTCCTCCCAGGTGTCCCTTCTACCCCCTCCATGGCCCCTGCAGGCAGCCCACACCACAGGGGACTACCCTGCTCCCCTGGTCATGTCCCGCAGGCAGCCCATCCACCATGGGCATGCCCCCCAGCCAAGTCACATGTCACATTGCAATATGATCACCAACTCATGTCTTCCAGCACCCCAACCCCCCAGCAGTGCAGTGCACCTGCCAGCAGGCCCCCACTCATGTCCCACACATGTCCCCCTGCACCCCCACCCCCCAGCAGTGCAGGGCACCTGCCAGCCAGGCCCCACACATGTCCCCCAGCACCCCCACCCCCCGGAAGTCAGGGGCACCTGCCAGCAGGCCCCCACACATGTCCCCCAGCACCCCACCCCCCAGCAGTCAGGGGCACCTGCTAGAAGGCCCCCACACATGTCCCACTCATGTCCCCCTGCACCCACACCCCCCAGCAGTCAGGGGCACCTGCCAGCAGGCCCCCACACATGTCCCCCAGCACCCCCACCCCACAGCAGTCAGGGGCACCTGCCAGCAGTCCCCCACTCATGTCCCACACATGTCCCCCTGCACCCCCACCCCCAGCAGTCAGGGGCACCTGCCAGCAGACCCCCACACATGTCCTCCTGCACCCCCACCCCCCAGCAGTGCAGGGCACCTGTCAGCAGTCCCCCACACATGTCCCCCAGCACCCCCACCCCCCAGCAGTCAGGGGCACCTGCCAGCAGGCCCCCACTCATGTCCCACACATGTCCCCCAGCACCCCCGCCCCCCAGCAGTCAGGGGCACCTGCCAGCAGGCCCCCACTCATGTCCCACACATGTCGCCCTGCACCCCCACCCCCCAGCAGTGCAGGGCACCTGCCAGCAGCCCCCCATACATGTCCCCCAGCAGCCCCACCCTCCAGCAGTCAGGGGCACCTGCCAGCAGGCCCCCACACATGTCCCCTGCACCCTTACCCCTCAGCAGTCAGGGGCACCTGCTAGCAGGCCCCCACTCATGTCCCACACATGTCCCCCTGCACCTCCACGCCCCCATCATTGACAGGCACCTGCCAGCAGGCCTTGACACATGTCCCCCAACCAACACGTCATCACAATCCCGATCCCTGGCTCTTTTGGCCACACAAATCCCACCCCACAGCACCCCAGTCCAAACACATAACTGAGAAAACCCACATTGTGGCATGCATGAAACCAATGAGAGAAGACCACACATTGAAGTAAGAAACAAAAATGTAATCAAGTCAAAATGAAGTGAATGAAATAAAAACACACAATAATGCCTATAATAATGAAAATGCAGCATGTCCCAAAAAATGATAAATAAAAAAATGAGAATCCAAATTAATCCAAATGAAAATGTGTCCAAAGTCACCATCCAACAAAGCAAATCCAAAGGGAAAGAAAAGCGTAATATCCATTGCTCCATGGTGAAGAAAAATAAAGATGAAGGAGAAAAATCCACTCTAAAACTAAGCAAAATAGCATATCCAGGGTCCATGAGCCCAACGACATAAATGAAACCTACAATGAAACCTACCTAATTAATAACTATATACAAAAATGTGGGGCATAGTCCATGCGCCCCAAATGAAAGAAAAAAGAAATGAAACTTAACACTAATGAACTATATACAATGGCAGCGGGCAAGTCCAACGGCTCACTTGTTGATGTCATGGGCCAGGGCATCATCGAACTCCTGTTCAATGTCTTGGAGGCAGGCCCGTTCTCTGGCCCCGAGGTCTCGCAGGGATAACGCCATGTCCACCTCCAACTCCCTGCAAATTCCCTCGAGGCACTCAGCCCGCCTCAGCGCCCTGCGCATGGAGTTCTCCACCCTGACCATCGTGAGCCATGCCTCCTCCGCACGCCGCCACTCCGCACCTATCTGCTGGCCCAACCGCTGCCACACGGAAGACACTCCCATTCCAGGGTCCTTCTGCCCTCCGGCCGATGCCTGCCCCTCTGATGTAGATTGCCCCGAGCCATGATCCCTCCCACGTTGAGCCTGCCGCTGCCTCCGATGCAACTGTCTATGCCAGCACGACGGCATCCAGGCTGATGGAATCCACCGACGCCGTTGTGCACGTGCCCTGCTCTATGATTCCAGCACATCCTCCATCTGCTGGGGTCCAGTTGCTGTGGTGTCTGCTGGACCTCCGACTCCCGACTGTGGCAGGGATGGGATCCCCACCGAGCTGGCTGCATTGGTCAGGGCAGGTCCACAGGGGGCCCTGGTGGCATCTGGGCCGGAAGACGGCATGGAGAACGACTGGCGCATAGTCTCCAGAGGAGAGCGCCGCCACAGTGGCCGACACATGTACAAAACCCCTGAACATAGACACACCCAACTGGGCCACGTTGGCATGCTGCTCTTCTTGATGACGTGCGTGCTCCTCCCGGGAAGCACGCACGTCATCACGAATGTCACGTGTGCGCAACGCAACACCAATCAGGACCTTCTCCATATGGCCAGGGGTCCCCTCGTCCACAGGTAGAGGAGTGTCAGATGACATGGACATCCCCCCTACCTGCGGACGGGCCTGGGATGGGGTATCCCTGCTGGTGCATGGTGGTGCAGTCACAGGGTCAGGGACAGCGACATGCATAGGCCCGTCCACGGTGACCTGTGCTGCCTCCTGTCCCTGGCCCTGGACTGCACCACTTACACCAGTGGTACCACCCCCACGAGGCCCCATGTGCGGCTCAGTAGCGGCCTCCTCCTCCTCTGTGAAAACCACCAACCTGGATGGCTCCACACCGTCTTCCGCCATTGCAAGCCCCTGTGGGGACTCACCCCCGCTGCAGCCGTAGTGGCAGACGCAGCACCAGTCCCCTCACTCCCAGACGATGGAAAATTCTGGGAGGGTGACTGGGCCTTGCGTCGCCGGCCGGTGGGGGCATCCCCGCCGCTTTGCTCCACAGCGCCGTCTCCGCCCTCTTCATCACTTGCCGCTGTGTAGAGGGAGACATAGAACACAAGCATCAGGGTACTGTACAATGGTCCCCTAGACAGGAAGCAATAGCAGATGAGTGGCACTGTCAAACATCACTTCCATCATGTCCCTCCACAACACATGGGTCCGTGCAGGCAAAACACATACAGTAACAGACATGGCGCATGCTATGAACATTAGCATACATGTCCAAGGGACTCTTGAAACATACAATGCTGGTTTGAAACTCACATGCATCATGGGTCATGCCTATCACATGCACACACTTCACCCTAGTTTCATCCATCTGGCCTCGTACACCCCAGACACAGTGGATACAAGGATGAGTAGGCTGCATCAGTGAATCTGAACATTGTCACAGACATGTGTCATGCATCTATGGCATTTCCAAGTCACAGACATGCAAGTCAGACACACAGACATGGACACCATACATGTCCATGACAGCAGCACCCATCTCTCACACCCCATCCATGTCCAATAACAGAGACAGACATGTATTAATGTGTGCATTCCTCATGCTGCTCCGCATGTTGCATTGTAACACATGCACCAACCATGTGGTTCACACATTACTGGTCTCACATGCATGACCATGATGTCCCTGCACACACACATACGTACATGGCCTATGTCACACATACAGGCAAGTATCAGACAACCAGCACCCTGCAACATGCCCTGTCACACACAGCAATGCTTGGCCACTTACCGCTCAACTCCGGACGGGTCTGCCTCCGAAGGATCTGGGCGTGGAGCGCTGGGCCTATGCGTTCCAGGACCCTCATCTGGATGGTACTCATGCTGCCCCGGCCCCCCTCCACGAGGCGCCGGGCCTTGTTGAGGGTCCTGGACCTGAAGTCCTCCCTGCGCTTCTTGACATGTTGGAATCTTCGGGCTGCCACCCCCTCCGCGTTGATGGCAGTCATGATGTCCGTCCAGATCCTGGTCCATCCTTCCTTGTCAGCGCGCAAACCTCCGAAGAGGGCATCATACTGCCCCAGGACTTGCTCCACCAGGACACCAACTTCGTGGCAGTGAAGCTGGTGGCCCTCTGCCTCTCTGGCTGGGGGTTGCCTGTGGTCTCAGATGGTGTGTATGGATGGTGCTGGCTGTTGCCATATGGCTGTGGAATTGCTCAGGTGTGTGAGTTGACATGCCATGTGTGTTGGGGATTATGATGCCATGTCTGAAGTTTGACACTGCCACTCATGTGCAACTGGCATGTGTGTATCAGTCCATTGTACAGTGTCCTGATGCCTGTCTCCTATCTCTCCCTGTCTGCAGAGTCAACTGATGAAGAGGGTGGAGAGGGTGCTGTGGAGCACAGTGGCGGGGATCACACCACCAGCCGGAGACGCAAGGCCCGGCTCCCCTCCCAGGTTGTGATCTCGTCAGGGAGTGAGGAGTCCGGTGCCGCGTCCCGGGCTGCAGCGGCCGAGGGTAGGTCCAAGAGGCCGAGGTCGGAGTTGGACTCCTCAGCAGCAGAAGGCCTTCCTCTCCCTGCGGACGTG
Organism: Ambystoma mexicanum; assembly: GCF_040938575.1. Lineage (NCBI taxonomy): Eukaryota > Metazoa > Chordata > Amphibia > Caudata > Ambystomatidae > Ambystoma > Ambystoma mexicanum. The sequence goes on from NC_090941.1 coordinate 769,038,645, forward strand.
ACTTTCCGGGACCGGGTTGAGCCTGTCCTGGGTGGGGTGGCGTTGTGTCAACGGAACATGCGAGGTGACCTGCAGTCTTTTCATGGGGAGACTGCATGTCATCTCGAATGGCTCGTTGACCATGTCAGCCTACTGGGACAGGTCACCCAGGCCGGATTCCTCCATTTTCTCAACCTTGCTTCGACCCCCTCCTCACCTGAACCACCTATGCGCCAGTCGTCCTCCGTGCCATCTTCCCACCCATGTAACACCTGGGTACCCTGTGGAGCTGCCTTTGACCATGCAGCCAGGCTGGTGGAGGACACATCCCTGCCACAGTCGGGAGTCGGACGTCCAGTAAGGGTGGCCACTTCAACAACTGCACCCCAGCTGGAGGAGGATGTGCAGGCAGCAGGAGCCAGGACACAGGCACAGGCACAGCAGCAGCACCAAGGTGGGAGCCATGATGGCTCGGGGCCTTCGACATCGCAGGGGCAGGCATCGGCCGGAGGGCAGGAGGACCCAGGACGGGAAGTGTCTTCCGTGTGGCAGCGGTTAGGCCATGCTATAGATGCGGAGCGGCAGGGGGCGGAAGAGGCACGGCTCACGATGGTCAGGGCGGAGAACTCCATGCAAAGGGTTCTGAGGCGGGCCGTGTGCCTCGAGGCAATTCGCAGGGACCTGGAGGTCCGGATGTCAAAGCCCCTGTGAAGCCTCAGGGCCTTAGAAGAGGACCGCCTCTGGGACATCGAGCAGGAGTTTGATGATGCCCTGGCCCGGGAAATCAGGAAGTGAGCCGTCGGACTAGCCCTCTGCCATTGTATATAGTTAATTAGTGTTAGGTTTCCTTTTGGTTTTCATTTAATTTGGGGTGCTTGGACAATGCCCCACCTTTTTGTATATAGTTGTTCATTAGGTAGGGTTTTTGTAGGTTTCCTTTCAATGGTTGGGCTCATGGACCCTGGATTTGTACTTTGTATATAGTTCTACACTGGATTTCACTTCATTTAAGTTTCTTTTTTACCATGGATTAATGGATGTGTCTTATTTTTACACTTTGGATTTGGTTGGACGGACAGACTCTTTGGACCCATTTGCTTTTGGATTGATTTGGATTCTGGTTTCACACATTTTTTCTGAATATTTTGGACATGCAGCTTTTTCTTCATTTTTTTCCATTATTGTGTGATTGTTTTTATTCATTTGGTTAATTATTGAATACACAATTATTATATACTTTACTGATGTGGTCTTATCTCATTTGTTTTGTGCATGTCACAATGTTGATCTTTTCACAGTCATGTGTCACCATTGCGTGGGTCTGAGGGACATTGATTCATGGCCATGCTGGTTATTTATTTTCTATCATGACTTTGGGAATTCAATGTGGAGTGTTTGGACTGGGGTGGGATGGGTGGCCATGAGGGGCATAGGTCTGGAGTGTGATGACCTGTCGGGGGGACATGTGTGGGGGCCTGCTGGCAGGTGCCCCTGACTGCTGGGGGGTGGGGGAGCAGGGGGACATGTGTGGGACATGTGTGGGGGCCTGCTGGCAGGTGCCCCTGGCTGCTGGGGGGGCAGGGGTGCTGGGGGACATGAGTGGGACATGAGTGGGGGCCTGCTGGCAGGTGCCCTGCACTGCTGGGGGGTGGGGGTGCAGGGGGACATGTGTGGCGCCTGCTGGCAGGTGCCCTTGACTGCTGGGGGGTGGGGGTGCAGAGGGACATGTGTGGGGGCCTGCTGGCAGGTGACCCTGACTGCTGGGGGGTGGGGGTGCAGGAGGACATGTGTGGGACATGTGTGGGGGCCTGCTGGCAGGTGCCCCTGACTGCTGGGGTGTTGGGGTGCTGGGGGACATGAGTGGGACATGTGTGGGGGCCTGCTGGCAGGTGCCCCTGACTGCTGGGGGGTGGGGGTGCAGGCGGACATGAGTGGGGGCCTGCTGGCAGGTGCCCCTGACTGCTAGTGGGTGGGGGTGCTGGGGGACATGTGTGGGGGCCTGCTGGCAGGTGCCCTGCACTGCTGGGGGATGGGGGTGCAGGGGGTCATGCTTCGTGATCAGTAGTGCAAGCTGAGATGTGGCTTGGCTGGGGGGCATGCCCATGGTGGATGGGCTGCCTGCGGGACATGACCAGGGGTGCAGGGTAGTCCCCTGTGGTGTGGGCTGCCTGCAGGGGCCGTGGAGGGTGTAGAGGGAACACCTGGGAGGACCCACAATGCCAATTCATGTGTAGGACTCCCGGCACCCCCAAAATACACGTACCCTGCTGAAATCGCGTGTGAGACTTCCCCGAACCCGAGGAATACATGTACCCCACTCGAACAGGGCCTATCACGTGTGTAACTCCACGCGTACCCCAGAAATACACGTACCCCACTCGCACAGGCCCTTTCGCGTGTGAAACTTCCCACGCAGCCCAGAAATACACGTACTCCACTCGCACAGGCCCTTTCGCATTTGAAACTTCCCGCGCACCTCAGACATACACGTACCCGGATCCAATCGCGTATGAAACTCCACGCGAACCCCAGTTATACACGTACCCCACTCGCCCAAGGCCTATCCCATGTGAAACTTCCCGCGCACCCCCGAAATACACGCACACGCTATTTTTCACACAGCCGGTGTCCGTGTTTGTCGCTTACCCCTATGCACCTCATTTGTCCTAGAGGGACACAGTATGGGACATTCATCATAGCTGTATGTACGTGATTTTTGTTAGTGCACAATTTTTTCATGCGCATGGACGCTATCGCCTGCCTTCGTGTGGCGGACGTGTTTAGGCCTGTGCGCGTCTTTGCCCGTGCGCTGGTTTGCCCTATTCGATTCCATGAATACGTGTTGTAGGCGAGCGTGTGGGTGTTCCACGCACTTGCCTCCTGTACTTCCCCCGTGACGCCCACATTTTCACGAGTTGTTCCCCATTCTGCGTGTCACCCCCCTGTTCCTCCTACTTTTGTTGTGTGCGCCGCGCTATGTGCGATTTCTCTGTGCGCTTAGCACACGCTGTTTGGAGACGTGTGCCCCAGCGTGCGCCACACAGAATTTTGGCACACATCCTGGAATTTCCTCGTGCACGGACTTCCATGAATCGCTGTGCGCGGGTTTCGCTGCGATTTTCGCACTGGCACTGCGATTCGCACGCTTTCGCACGCCTGCGCTGAAAATTTCAGCGCACATTAATTCCATGAATCGGCATGTATATTGAAACACAACCAATGTCAAGAAGCAGTTGCTTGGCAACTTCCAATCAGATGCATAAATGCCAATGTCCTTCTATCATTTAATCTGAGTCTTCAACTTTGAACGTAGCCAGTAGATAGCTAGCTCGCGTCTATCATATTTAAAATATATCACGTTAATCCCATGATTTATCTGCACCAGATATTACAACATGGGGGTACCGCTGCAGCTGTGCTATGAATCCATCCTTACAGTGCTGCACATGTATGTGCACGGTGTGAATGTAATTCATATGCGTTCAGGGTTGAAATGTGGTGCTATAGCTGCTTAAATAAGTGAGGATATACCCAGTTTGACTGATGCCATGAAAAGCATGGGCACTTATTTTTAGACTGCGTCTTCGTAGTCAAGGAGACGCTCCTAGTGAAAAATGCATCATTTATAAAATTGAATGTATGCTTCACATGTGTTACATAAATGGAAAGTATGCACCATTGAGCTGCATCATATGACATTTATTTTCACAGCTTATTGAAGGCATTGGGTTATGATCCACGTAAAGAAGAGCTACACCCCATGAAGTTCAAAGTGTAATATATAGCACTATTTTATATATTTTCTTGCTTAAAAGTAAAACGTTCAGACAAGATTTCACAATTTTGCAGTTTATTGAATAACTCGGCCACAAAACCTGTATGGCAACTGAACACAAAGTAGTTTCTTGTGTCTAGATATTACAGTATTTGACTTATCACAGGGGAAATTAGAACAAGGAACTTGGTGCAAGTGTTGTACTTGTGGACAACCAATTTGTGACTGTCATTTCACCAAGGTCTGCATGGAGAAATGGGTGCCTGCATTTGCCATATCTCAGTCAGCCCTTTCTCTAACTTTTGACACGTATATGAGGTAATCAAAGGCCGTAACATCCGAATGTATCTGTACAATTATGTTGAGGGAGTGCAATGTAGTCATGAGATCGACAGTGTGTATACATTTAGTTTGTTTGGCACCCAATACATGATTGTGCTCACGGTAACACCAAAGGTTCCATCCCGCACGTCTGGTGTGAAGCCCTGTGCTTCAAGGATTTTCCCTGATGAGCCCACATCAATGGACTCATGGGGGTGCACATTCTGAGTGTGCCACTCCTTAGGACAACACCTATCAGGGTTATGATATCTAAAGGCATCCTGTTTCCTTGAGTGATTCTCCACCCATAGCTGATGGTGTGGGCCCCATTGATCAAGAGCAGCCTTTATTTGAATTTAGTGAGCTACAACATGCTGAGCCCTTGGGCTGTCACTACTGGAAACCTCTGTGTAAATACAGTTCCGGGTCAAATAAGCAGACATTCTCCCTACAAGGGATTGAGTGTGACATGGACGTTGCCATATATGATCATATAAATCCATCGAGAACCCTCATAAGATGAGCCCTCATAGGTACAATAATGGAGAAGAGAGCATTGTCATTTGATACTGAAAATAATATGTTTATATAAAGTAGTGCATCATTTTGGAAAATGAAAAGAATAGTATGAAGATAGTTAAATAATGTTAAGAACATTGCAACAACATTGTAATCATTGTCATGACTGCTGCCTAAAGGAGAGATGAAACATGTTTATAGTTAAATAGAAAAGAACATTTGTATTTGCAATCAAGTATGTCCTTCTGTATTCAGCAGGCAGAACATAGCTCCTGTAACATGCATAAAAAAAACATAAAACACAGTGCACCCATATATGGGTGTAAATCAGTAACAAAAAGGTGCACAGGTTACAAATGGTATCAGGAGAAAGAAATGTTAGAGTGAAGTCAAGACAGACATTTCTTGACTCAAGATATTTGAGTTTTGGCTAACTGTGTCAATTGTGAGGGTGTAGGCTCAGGCTTCATCAGGACGAAAAGGAAGATTTGTGAAGGGTGCCATATTGTGGCGTTGGGTAGGATTGACCCAAGGTACTTGAGATTCTGCTAACTGGGACAATTGTGAGGGTGTCTGCCCAGCTTTCATCAGGACCAAAGGAAGATTTGCAATGACAGCCAGATTGTGGCATTGGGTAGGACTGGTATGGACCAAGTGTCTTTTTATTGTGGTGAAGATATTTTTTGGTGAAGAGGGCGAGTTCCACAATGGTAATTCACGAAACTCTTATCCATGGAGTAATTGTTTGTTAGTATCCGCATTCTTTGAACTAGGTCTCATTCGCTGAAGTTAGTGGAGCTGGCCCATGTGATTAAAACACTGGGAAGCCAATAAAATGATGCTTCTGTGATCTTTCAATGGAACTTCTTCCTGTTTGGTTGCATAACCACATCTGCTTCTGTGCCATATATGATCATGACTACTGCCTGCCTACAAGAACAAAGGCTATATTTGCAGGAACCCTGCATGATCTTTTTGTGAATGGTGTCTGGAATTAAGCCTGATTTCACACAAGGTGAGAAACATTGCAAAGAAGCCACTCAAAGTGGATTGTGCTAGCGGGCAGTGAGTTGATGACTTTCAAGAGTTTGAATGAATATATTTTCATGTTTTTTAGAGGTGAAACTGACATGAAGACTTTAGGAGATTTTCCTTCTGCAAAGTCTAAACATTCTAGGCAATATGTTGGGAAGGAACCCATTTACATTTATAATCACTGTGAACCCTTGTGTTATATACTGTTGTAAAACAGTTCCACACTCTTTCAACGTATGGATTTCTGTATGAAAACCTACTTCCTGAGATTTGACCTTGGCTGCTCAACTCAAGCTACCAAAAGGCAAGCCAGGATAAGTTTAGGGAAACTTGGCAGACGATTAGCAAATTTGCTACAAACCCTGAAAAGATAGCTGGAGGAATCCTTACTAAAATTTTAAGAGAAATCGGCCACAAAAAACACGCTCCATTGCTCTGAGGACTGACCTACATCATATTGCATAAATCATAAAGAAATTGAGTTTTAACACTATCTTAAAATGCACACGCAATGAGAAGCTTATTACATGACACTGCTATAGTCAAAGATGTGAAATGGAAACATTTGCTGTGCGCTCCTCGTTATTTTGTAAATCAAAATACTCCAGTTAACAGACACTGCTAGTATGAGCAAGTGACTGACACAGGCAAAGAAATTGAATCACATATATTTCCGCGGACACATCAAGGAAAGTTGGGAAAAGGCAGGATGGAATCTCTAGAGTGCACAAATGGGAAGATTTCTTAGTAATGATAAAGTTGTAATAAAACAGTAGGTGGCTAATGAAAAGGGCATTCTTTTATTCTTTGTAAACTTGTTGGGATGTTACAAAGGAAAAATGAATAGGGGAAAGGACAGGGAATCATTTTTTGTGCTATTTTATCTTTTCATGGGAGAAAGTGAGGGCAACAAACAAAGAAACAATAAAGGGGGATCAGAAACACACAGACAGACAAAAGGTCGAAAATATTGACCAAAAAGCATGAACAATGAATACAATAGGAAAGAAAGACCAACAAGCTCCTTGTGGGGCTTCCCCGAACACCCTTGCAATTAAAGCATACTAGGACCTACTGAGAAAAACTGAAAGAAAGCGGTTCCTTTTTTGGAATGCGGGCGAATCCCAGAAGATCTCCCGGGCACACAAAGTCCAAACCTTAGTATTCCATTCACCTGCAAGTAAGGATAAATGGAAGTTTGCTAAGCCTAAATCTAGTTATTAACATCAAAAAGTAATGCAAAGTTCTGCTGAATCAACATATTCCCCCAAATCTGTGAATACCAACCTGTCTCTTTCACCTATGGGATTGTTTCTATTTTTCCAATGCAAAGTTTCATCCGTACAAAAGAAAACGATTAATTTGAAGAAGAAAAGCTTTGGTGCTGAGATCTTTGAAGCAGTAGGATAAAAGAGATAACATATCACAGTTTCTAAACCAATAAGAAAGTCTCTATTGGACCCCAGCCTGGTCATCGGGTGGTGGTAACAATCCTTGTCCATCTTAAAAAAATCTATCTCCAATGTCAATAATTCACAGGGTCTGTAACAGGAATGCCCATCACAAAAAGCTGAATCCTTTCAAACTTTGTGTATTATTCTTCTAACAATGTCAAATGTCATTGTTAAAGACCAGCCTTCCCTGAATGAAACCCGACAAGTCTGTCCCTGTCAATTGTGTTATGAGGCCTGTAAAAGGATTTTGGTATACATTTTTTCATCTATATCAGCCTGTGCTATCAATCTATACAATTTGGTTTACACAGGGGTTCTCAACCTGGTTTAAAAATCAACAATATTTTGGATTCTGACATCAAGGTTGTCAAAATTCCTGCTGCATAAAGGAGATACAAAATAAGGTTAGTGTAAGAGCTCATTTGGAAGCAAAGCTTTTACAGAACGTCCCTGTTTATCATCAGCCCTGCAGGCTTATGCATCTTTGATTGCCAACTTAGTTGCCTCAAATGTTATTTCCACTTCCAGATTACCTTTCTTTGAGATACAGCCCAGGCATGGTGACATCTTCTAGGTGTTTGGACTGGGATTTTGATGCAAAGTTCTTTGCCATATACAGGGATTTGGTGATTTTAATCAGTACCTACTGGATTTGCGAGTCTTTGGTATGTAGTTTCCTCTGAGAAGTTCTGAATTTCTTGTCTCCTTAATGTCTTAAGATGCCTTCTGAACCCTGCATTTCATAACCAGCAGTTTCACATGTCTGTGACATTTCCAAAATGAATCCTGACAAGTGTACACAAGAGAGTCTCCGTGCCTTCTTGATACAGAGTGTATCTAATAGTCTATTCATAGATCTCAGGTATCTCAAGACAAAATAAGATATTTTAGTTTTATCAGAAAGTTTATGTTTCTCTAGTTCCTTCAGGAGATATTGCTTTGGAACAGGAAACGCCTTTATGCCCCCATCATTAAAACCACCTTGAAAGCTTCCCAGGAAATGGTCCCATTGGTATCTGGAAGTGGGTTGACAGAGAAAAACTCACCCATTTTTTGGGATACATCCTCATTTTGGAAGGGGTCCCTTAACAGCTCTGTGGGAAAGGTCCATGCACTCATGTTGCACTAATGTGCCTCACATACAAGAAAAAGGTGAATGAAGAGGGACAATGTGCTAGGTATTATTAGACAATGCAATGATGACAGTGTGAGAGTTGATCACCCTCCCAGGAGAAAGGTGTTGATAAATATGTGATCTGTCCTGGAAATGGTGTCACACGCTCTAGAGAATAACTTGTAATCAGGGGTTCCATATATCGATAAGGCACAACTCTCAAATGTGTTATCAAAGGCTGCATTGCTTTGGGAGGAAATGCATTTTGACATGTCACACTAGAGGTTTCAACACTACAATAAAGTCCAAATAGAACATCTCCCCTTTCATTATTTTAGTAATATTGTTAAAAATAACTGAGCTGAAACTATTTCCCTGTCAATTAAGTTCATAGAGGAGCCTGACCAGCCTCTTTAAGCCGTATTTGGTCAAATTCACGCATGCATTGTAATCTTACTCCATGGCCACAAACATTCTGGACTTCGGTCACTGTGGACATTCCCACTACAAGTGCATTGAGATTACAATAATGGTAAAAGGTGCTATATAAAATGACAAGTAAAATACGATACAATACAATAGTCAAAGTAATGAGACCTCACCATTATTGCCCCAATTACAATGTACTTGCCCTTTTTATCAATAATTAGCTTTCTTACCTTCAAATGGGGTGTCATCATGAAATACTAGAGCAATCCAACATGATTTTGAGCAACCCAATGTGTTGTGTCTGAACTTGGATTGTTCTGCTTTTAGAAGGTGTGATTCTTTTAGACAAAATGCACCAAGCGGTTCCCACATTAGGAATTGTCAGGTTGTCTTTCGTGTCAATTCAAACTAATTATATTTAGCAATAATTGCTTAACCATTACGTGATGTAAGAGACACAATAACACATTTCCCCTTAGGGGCTGCACTGCTTCGACATCGCACTTCTTTCACTACAATGGGCCATACTGTGTAGTTGAGAATGTTTGAGTATATGAAGTGGCAAGCACATTTCCATGACCCTTTCCCAACCCCTTATCAAACTAATAACAAGAACCAGAAAAAGTAAGAAGAAAAGCAAAGACAACATTAAATGCAATAGCAAGTATGTAAAACTTATGACAATCTGTTTGTGGATAAAGAAGGAAGTACCCTTAACCAACAAAGTGCTTACACTAGTGGGCAAAAGAGAAAAAGAGGGCACCACCCCTCCCGGCTGTGGGCACTACAGAACGATTTCAGCTCTCTTTCAGGGTGCATCAAAATGGCTGGTTACACTTTCAACTGAGGGTAGGCGTAATATCACGAGTATGGGATGAGTGCCTCACCCTCTGTATTCTCTCAACCTCTAACTCTGGCTCCTCTGGATAGCTCTCTATCCAAAGGTCGTAGCCCATCTACTTCCAGGTGAAAGATGGCAGTGCACCCCTGAATCCCCCTGCTTTAATGTGGAATTGTAGGTGTGGCCTTCTAGAGTTTACTGTATGCCAAAAGGGAAAAGCAAATTATATCATATTGGTGAGCACTGTAGTTATCTGTAGTAATTCCTGTCTTTTAGCCAATTTTCTCTACACAAGGTGTTTATGAAGATGAAGTTGACAGCATTCGTAGCATACAGATGATTTATGTTTTGCTTACTAGGGAATTCTCTTCTATGCAGTAAGAGTCTCTGGGTGTGGTCTCTACACTGCTAATTTTCAGAAAATGAAGAGTCTCTGTGGGAATGGCTAAGATGGTGCATAGGATTTCCTGATAAATCACCTGGACATATGAAGTTATATGCACACTCAGCACTGTCCTTAAAACTGTTTATCTTTATCTGTATGTTCTCTTTTACTCAATCTGTTCTCTAGAGCATTGCAGATGTATTTCAATTGATTAATGAGGTGTCATGGGACCTGCAGATGTAGCTGCATGAGCTACTTTTGTCCATCTCTTGCAGTGGGTTTTCATTGGTGTAAACTCTTCTCCCACCTGCTGGAATGTAGTTAGGATGTCAGACACATTTCTGCAGAGGTTATTCTTCAGATGTATAATCTGCTCCAGGGGAACTTTGCTCAGTGACATTGGATGGTGCCTATTGTGATGAATCAAAGGTATTCGTCCCTTTACCCCAAAGGGGAGCATCCACCACTGAAGTTAGACAGGTGAGCCCGCTCCGAAAGATCCTCCATAGGGGTCTGGGCAAGTGGACCTCACTGGGAGAGACTCACACTTAGGGGACACAGAATCCTGTTCCTGTGAGGAACTACCTAAGCCACACAGCATTGTAGCATACATTGGACTATCTGCTACAAAGCCTAATGTAGAACCTATATATATTGGCTGAAGGTAATGCTGGCTGGAACCCACCAGCCTGGAGAGGAAAGGAGAATTTCTCTTTAAGGAAGACGCATACTTAACTGGGATGAGGAACATGGAGAAGCAGAGAGTATCCTGTGCCAGGGAAGCCCCCTGTTGTGAGCATGCCTTGGAGAGGCGGAAATGAGATGAGCTGAGGAGCCAGCAGTTTTCGAAGAGCTGCAGAATGCCTGAGTATGATGCTGGAGACCCAGTATGCTCAACAATGGAGGAGCTGTGTGAAACAGGAAAGCAGAGTCCTGTGTCAGGTGGTTGTGATACCACATCCATATCGTGGTGGGCGGGATGCCTGATAAAACATGCTGAGACCATCAGAGAAGGCAAATGTGAGCGTGATCAGCTTTCTAATGTTAAATCCCATATGTGGAAAAAGGGAAGCCGAGAATGGCAGTCCAACTGAAATCCAAAACGAGAAGGCAACTGGGAATGCAAGCAGCTTCCCACTTTCAATCTCTGTATACGGCAGAAGAGAAGCAGAGAGTGGGAACACAGCAAAACCAAGGTTCCCCAACATACTGAGAGCTAACGGGAAGAATGGGAGAAGTGGGAGGCTGTTGGGGTATCCGAATACAAGAAGATAAACTCATCCCAGTACTCAAAATGAGTTACTTAATGTAAACCTGTGTATTTGGAACTGTGTGAATCTGATAAGAAGGAGATTGAATAACCTGTTGTGGGAAGTCTATGAAGACTCCAAGCACATACCCGATAAATGAGGGAAACTACTATATGAACCCCAAGATGAAAAGGGGAGATACTCTGGCATACAATCTGGCAATAAAGAAGGACAGACAAGACTATCAAGTGAACATAATAGTTGCAAAGAGAGAACCTAGTAGAGTGGAAATACCAAGTGGGAGGAAACTACAGCCACTTGGAGTGGAGAAAGCCTGGATCAATAGATTATGAGAAGTCTAAAGCCTCCATCAAGAAGGTGAGAAAGTATCACAAAGCAAATGTATCACAGATACATCACTAAAGAGAGAAGACAACCAAATACTGTTGTAGAAGAACTACATTAGTTAATCCAAGGGATACAAATAGACTACTACATAAGATGGTGCTAGACAAGCAGCCCAAGGAATAGAGACATTGATGTAAATAGACTGTCAGCAGATTTTGGCACACCAGGAGAATCAAGACAATCTCCTTGACTTCTTTAAGTTAGTTATCTTAGTGGCAGGATTAGATTCAAGGGTCATGTTCAAACTGAAGACTTTTCTTTCTTTGGGACTTCTTGATGGCAGACAAGCAACTTTAGTTCCTTTTTAGGGTAGGAAACTCTCTCTAGGAACATGTAAAGATAGGTCTTTTCCTTATAATTTGAATAAAAGTGAATTTGAATGTCCTTAAAGACTACTTCTTCCGACCCACCATACTAGGCACTTCATTAGGTCCTTTGTAATAAACACTGTTGCTTCCACTGTTGATTCAGTTACGATCCCAGTGATGTGGCTACAGTGTTATTCTTCTTTTCATGGGTATGTGTGGTCGAGTATATATTCCAACATTGCAGCAGGTCCACCCATGGTGTTCAGATATTTGTCTTTTCTTCATTCAGAAACTTGGGACATTTGGACTACGTGGTGGACTTAAATCCCCTCTTCAGAAGAAAGTATTGTTTCCTAATTCTATCTATGCAAACAATATAAACGTGATAGGTATTCTCGCCTGGGATCCCTCTTTTCTCCTCTGTCTGAGGTGTTGTGTAAGTTTAAGCAGGTAACAGGGAACATCTCAAAGGCAACAATAGAGGTCAGTGAGAGACATTATATCGCATTTATAACGTGCCTGTATACAAGTGTTTCAAGGCTGGTAGCCTGGTGAGTGTTTAGGTAAAAGATTTCTGCAGGAGCTGCACATTCCTGAAAGTCCAGATGCAGAGTCTCAGTTTGCTGTCCATGCTAGTGCCAGTCACATCCCGCTTGCGCCACCATTGAAACACAGTTCAAAGGCATTAACAAGCCTACCTTACCAGCTAAACTCTTTCTTTCTCTGTCCCATAGTTTGTTGAACATTTTGGGCTGAACGCAGCTCGTTGGAACATTACTGCACTGTGCAAGGTGAGGGAGAGGAGAAGAATCTCCCCACAGAGTGGAATGTCATGTATGTAACAGATATAGATCAAGTAGAACCAGCAATAGCCAGGGGCTCTGCCATGCATATGCCATTATAGCCTCTTATGGCCATTTACTAACAATGTATGCCAATTATTGCTGTGTTTTATTATTATTATTATTATTATTATTATTATTATTATTATTATTATTATTATTATTATTATTATTTATTACTTTTAATGTGCAACAAGCCCATAGGCCTCTTCTGTGTGCACATAAACAAAAAGTACAATCCAGAGGAGAGTGGCAAATTGCAAAATCAAGGTAGCACAAGGGCAAGAACACATCTTAAGCTTTGGAATTAAGAAAATATCATGTAAGTCAGAGGGAAGAGAGTTCCATAGACCAGGTACACAAGAGTTAATTAAAGCTGGTACCATCAACGTGTTTCTACTTAAATCATGGAGAGAGAAGTGTCTTAGAACCATTGGAGTGACGTATTTTCGGGGCTGAGGCTCTTGACAGCACTGTTTCGAGAAATAGCTAGGTGCTTTGCCAGCAAGGCCTTTGAGAGTAAGAGAGAGTATTTTGTGAGAAATACGATGTTGGATACACATTGGCACTAGGCTTAATTTTTCATGGTAATTTGGTGATATATGCACAGGAGGATTTTACACATGCAACATGCTTTTTCATAATAAGACATGAGTTGAGATTAATTCCTAGGGTTGTTACATGTCAGGTCTAGTAATATCAGGTTTCCTCACCTTCCCCCAGAAGCTCAATGCCTCCAGAGCTCTGGTTCTCTCTAGGCTGGACTACTGCAACAGCCTCTTCCTCAATATGCCTCTTTCTTCCCTTCGCCCTCCGCAGCAAATCCAGAATATGGCTGCAAGACTTAACCTTGACCTCAAGCCCATCTCTCCAGCCCTAAAATCTCTCCACTGGCTCCCTGTGACCGCAATGATCACATTAAGACCCTTTGCATCAACAACAAGGCAGTCTGTGGTGTGGTACCTCTCTCCATCCAGCTCTCTCTCCATAAATACCACTCTGCTAGAGTTCTTTGGTCCTCTGTTTCCAACTCTTTGCAGATCAAACTTTTTTTCCTAGCAGAGAGTTGGGGGTAGATCTCTCTCCTTGGCTGGACGCCTCCCTCTGGAACAGCCTCCTTCTCCCCATCAGACTTGGGCCGGATCTTCTTAAGTTCCAGAAACTTCTCAAGACCTTCCTTTTCTCTGTTGCCTTCCATCTGCCCCTCCTTTGTTCCTTGCTAAGCTCGCCACCTGCCACTGTGACTGGGGCCTGCATCCCATTACCAGTCCCGCCCAGCATTCTACGCCAGCACTTGCTCTCCCTTTCCTGGACTATCTATACCCAGTCCTTCTGCCCACTGCACTTTGCCTCCCTCCCCATCTTTCCGCTGGGACTTGCCACCTTGGCCTGCACAGCACTTGCCCTCCTACCCCCTTGCACTTATCTCCTGAAGCACTTGCAAGGTAGGATTGTCACAAGGCCAATATAACCGTCTTCTGTTTTCCTGTTGCTTTCCTTTGTCTTGTCTTGTGGTGCCTGGAAATACTTGTGTATAGGTGCCATATAAAGGTCCTATAATAGAAAGAAAGAAAAACCTTAGTAATGCAGCAATCGGTTACTTTGTATGACACAGATGGAGAGTGGGAAACAGCATTTATTTTTGTGAACATTTCATTTACATATCCTTGTTTAAATGTTGACTGATAAACTAACTTTCTGAAAAGTGCATAAAAGAGTGCATGAAAGAGTCGAATTATGCCAGTAAACTTGAATATTTAACTGTGAGGATTTATAGGTAGAGTTCTGTGGGTCGACTCGATTGCTAGTTTTGTAAGCATCACTCAAAGTCTAATAATTGTATGAACATATTAACATTGCCTGTTTTTTTTCACAGTCAAGTAATAGATTGGTGCAGTAACCTCCCACATCCCCAATAGGTAGCTGTAATGTGGGATAGATTTCCCTCTTGCTTTTCCTTCTTGGCAGCTTAATTTCCTCTCTCTGAATGGTATTGGCACATGGGCATACTTTGCCCTGATGCATAAAGGCATCACAAATGTATCTTTTTAGATCTAGGGCAATTTTAGCCCTGGTGCTTTTAATATGCCAAACTGCATTTGTAGAGGTGCAATGGTTTTTTAACCTGTCCCAGTGTTTGCAAACTGTGCCCTAGTGCTAATACCGTGCAAACTTTGCACTTGCACCAGTGCAATGTTTCTGTAATCTGGCCCCTGAAATGGTGAGGCTGCACTACACAAAATGAATTGTGCCGTGAAAGGGCAAACGGTCTTCTGTCTCCTCTCCTCGGCCATTAAACGCAAGGCTTGAAATACGAATAATATAAACATCAATAAGTGTACGTTCAAAGTTTGCAGCCTTTATTAGCCACAAGCTGACCCGCTGATTTCTGAGTTAATTACACAATGGACTTGGGAGAAGGGAGCCTGGAAGAGTGCATCCCTGACTGTTCGCATGTCCATCCTGCAAGCTCTTGGCATATTTCTCTGATCCTCCCACCAGCACTTAGGGATTAGCCCCTTGCTGTAAATCTTAAAAGGCTCTTGACAGCACTTTGAAAGACGTGAAGCAAACCCTCTGTCCAACCCTGTCTTTTTATCTCTCCCATCTCTAGCTCAGTGCCCGCCAGTATCCTGATGCATTTTAAACAGAAAGCGATTCACACGTGTTATTTCCTCCCACAGCCACTTTGTGTTGTACAGCTCTGTGGCAGCTCGTGTTTTTTTTTATTGTTTATTTGGAGGGGGTTACATATTTTGCTAAAATATACCACAGCGGCCGGGGTAGTGAGGAAGACTGAACTAATAAAGGGGGATTCTGGCGGGTTTGCCCCCCAGAGAAAACCTTTTGAAAAAGCGATTTAAATTGTGCATTTTGCAGCACACTAAAGCCGGGCAGTTTGCAATTGTTTTTGTAGGGTAACTCGTAAAGAAAATCCAATAGAAGTCAACAACAGTGCTCAGGAACATTTCACAATACTGTGTCCTAGGAGGATAGCTCAGCGGCAACCTGCTCGCCTTGGAAGCAAGATGACACAAAGCAACACAGGTTCGATCCCTGGGTTTTTTGTCTTAGTATAAATAAGAGACATATTCCTGTAACAGCGCCTCGATGCCCACTGGCTGTGTGAACGGTTTAAAAATGCAAATTAAATTAAATGCTTTGCCCAAAATATATACCAGCGCAAAACATTTTCGCGCTGGCTCTGCCAATACATTTCCATGCTGACTGCACCAATATATGCCAATATTGCATGTTTGCTTTGCTCATAGTGCCAGCGATTAAGCTATAAGAAAACATGTTCATGCTGTTCTGACAATATATGGCAATATCCCCACATATGAATATATTACATTTGGCATTGCCATTGAAAATGCAATTCATTTATTGTTTGCTTGTTAGGCGCTTATACAATAAGAATATGCTGTTTCAAAGTGCCCAGAGGGTAGGGAGGATGGGAAGGCGCTAAATACATTACAACACAATATTAAGAGCAGAGGGGGATGAGGGAGGGGGACAAACCTACTATGCCTTGTGAGTATTCAGAACATGCAAGTGCAGAAAGGAAGAGGGAAGAGGGGCTAAGTACTGGGGAGGCGGAGCTCATGGGTGAGCCATGGGCAAAGTGCTAGGAATATTAAATGCTACACGGCCTGGGGCGCGGGAGGTGTAAGTGTGAGTCTCCAGAGAGGAGGGTGTACAGATGCAAAGTGCCGTGGATAGACATGAGCTGGGAGGAATTGGTATGGGAGGTCAAGGCCCCAAAGATGCATAACATCCAAGGACACTGATTCAGCAACTGTGGGATTAGCAGAGGAGAGAAGGAGGCAAGGAGGAAGAAAAGAGGAAAGTCTTAAGGAGCTTCTGGATTTTGAGTAGATCCTGCTTAAGGCGCAGGGGGAGGCTATTCCAAAGGAGGGAGCATTAAGGGGAACGTGAGTGACGCCCTGCATTCTTTTTAGCAAAACGCTTTACACACAAAGAGTTGGTGCCAGAGGAGTGAAGTCGTCTAGTGGGAGTTTATTTAGTGAGATAAAGTTGATGGTAGTGTGGTCCCTGGGCCCAAACAGCCTTGTGGATGATGCAGAGGGATTTAAATGTAATCCGTGCAGCAACCGGGAGCCAGTGAACACTTCTTAGTGGAGGATAGCTGTGGTCCCTGGGCTTAAGGCCAAGGATAAGTCTTGCTGCCGTATTCTGGATAAGCTGAAGGGGTCGCAGAGTGGAAGAAGGAAGATTCAGGAGGAGGCTATTAAAGTAGTCAAGTTTAGAGAGAACTAGGGCTTCAGTCACATTGAGCCTCTGTGGGAAAGTGAGAAAAGGTAGAGTTCCTTTTAGAAGGAAGAGCTGATAGTTGGACTTCTTTGCACTGTCCTGAGTGTGTGGGAGGAAGGAGAACGAGGAGTTGAAGATGTCTCCAAGGTTTCTGGCTTCAGTGGAAGGTGCAGGGGGAGAGCCAAGAAGGAAGGCCAGAGTGAGGGGATGAATCATTGGAGGCGCACCAGGACTGGATGGCAGATAGGCAATCATGGATGAAGCAGGGTGCCAGAGGGTCAACAGGGAGTCTGAAGAAGAGCTGTGTGTCATCTGTGTAAAACTGGAAGGTGGAGGAGAAGGAGGAGATGAGGTATGCAAGGAGAGCAAGGTAGATGTTAAAGAGTTAGGGGGGAGAATAGAGCCCTGTGGGACACCACATGTGGAGATCGAAGCAGTAGAAGATAAAGGGCCCTGGATGACTTGGGAAAAGCGGTTAGTGAGGAAAGAGGAAAGCCAATCCAGTACCGGTCCTGAGATACCAATGCTACAATATAAAAGCATTTCCAAACTGGCTTCCCAAAATGCCATTCTGAAACGTAATAACACATCATGCTTGCTTTGGCATAGTTTCCCAGTAACAATTGCCATGTCACCACAACAAACACTATACTGACTGCATCAAAATTCCAGTCCAGCCATGTAATACCACATTGCTTTAACATAGATACCCAGTGAAAAAAATACCATGTCACAGTAAGAAATAGCTAGACTGGCTGCACTAAAATGCCAGTCTAATCAAGTAATAACGCATCATGCATGTTTCATTTTAGATCCCCAGTAATGCCATGCCAAATAAAGCTAGACTGGCTACGCCTAAATGCCAATCGAACCATGTAATAACACCTATCATGCTTGCTTTCTCATAGATGCCCAGCAAAAAAAATAAAAATAAGACCAAATAAGGCTAAATAAAGCTAGACAGGCTGCACCAAAATGCCAGTCTAATCAGGTAATAGCACTGATCATGCTTGTTTTTATCAAAGATGAGCAATACAAAATGATGGTGTCATTGATTAATTTTTTTACTGTGCATCTTTGGTTGTCCCGTTATATCCCCAATCGCGCTCTTCCTGGTTCCTGCACATGGGCGCAGGAGCTGGAGCACTACCATCTCACTTCCCCGAACCATCTTAATATGCTTAGAGGTGCGAGAGATGCACATTGTGCAAATTTCGCAGCCACTATGAAGCATGCTAAACACAAAGGAGATTGTGCTTTGATGTAGATTCCAGACCTGGATAAGAACATCATTCATAAGCAGCCTCTGTGGCAGAATCTGGTAGTACAATAAGCCGCAGACTGGAGGTTTGGTGGGTCATCCCCACCAAGGCAAGGCACAGGTTCACAATGTTAGATCAAAAAGTATCTGTTAATCTAAGATTACCTGGCATATATTTGGTTTGTCACTGGTATGTTTAATTTTTGGTACCTGGCGATTGGAGGCTCGTTCATATACTCACTGCAGTTGCACATGGGTTTTTACAAGGTCACCCGACGGTCATCCCAACATTTGAGATACGGTTTTTCAGGAGGACAAAAATATGTTCTTTTTGCCGGTCAGGCTCCTTCTTTTCCTCATATGAGACTATATGAAATGGCAACGGGCCAGTTCCAAGATGGCATGGTTCTGTTGTAATTTTCTTGTGGTTTTCATTTCCGATTGCAGGTCCAGTTGAACTGATATGCATATGTCTACCTAGTGTTCTTGTGGCTTGTGGTTAACATGGCTAACAAATTACAAAATATGTCTACCCAGTTTTGTGGCTCCCACAAAAGCTGTATGTTACAGAGGAAGTGGCTATTTTGTCCTATTTGCCATGCAGGCCATTGTGTGCTTCCTCCTCTGCACAGTAGTTGTGGGGAGCAGATTTTCATGACATGTCAGCGTGCTGTGGGAGGAGACAAGAGGAAGAGAACGAATGTACTAGGCAAGAAAGGGTGCATGTTTCACATGAACTCTTTCTTGTGGAAGGACATATTGTGCAACGTCGAGGCTCCAGTCACAATCAGGAAGCAATGACCAGTCATTAGGTGGAAGTTATACTTCTGAAGTCTGCTGTCAGCGGAACTCCATGGTTACATATATGCAATTATTCATAAGTGAGCAAGCTCACTCCGGCTAGATTAAAAAGAGTTTTACAACTGCTCTGAGATCCCTTGTAATGGGTTATTTATGAATTTATATATTTTTTGCCTGCTGCTTTTAAGATGGCAGCCGCATATAGAATTTAATGAGTGCTTATATATGGTAATGAATATGCGATTGCACATAGAATAATTTGAAAGCAGACAAAGGGCGCTTTATACCATAATTAAAGTTTGATTTTGATGTAATAAAGGGTTAAAGAATATTTATGCTGAAGCATCCTCCCTTCCAATGTATTGTATCACTCCTCCTGAATGCAGACTGAGCATTGTTTGGAATTAGAGTCTTCAACCTGTGGTTCTCCAGATGTCAATGATCCCTCATCAGTGAGTATGGTGCGTTCAAATGTTATGTCAATTTCAACTTGTGAATGGTTATTTTTTTTAAGTCAATAATCTAATAGAACCGCCACTTCTGGAAAGCATTGGCAGAAGTATGCAATGCGTGTGTAATATTTTATATGGGACACAATATGGACCACCGGCTGCATCCGTGTTTAGTCATGTCATTTGGCAGCCGGGCAGGTATGTTAAGGTAGTAAATATAATGCAACCTACCTTGCTTAGTTTAATATCAACGCCCTCATGATACTGCCTGTGTTACAATTGGGTTTAGTTACCAATTATAGTGATTCCTAACTTTTGGGTTCTACGCATGCAAACATGTCTGGCCGTGATGTGCAACGTGCATAGTCTCATTATACACATTAGAATACTAAAACACATGCATTCACATTATGTTACTTTCAATGTTTTCTGTTTGATTTAGAACACAAAACTCTAGCACTAAGTACGTGCTTATATTACATGACGGGATTGCTCTAAAACCTCAGATAAACAACACACACTTGTTTCCGAAATCTGCTACCAGTCAGGTTGAGGGTCTCGCCATTGTATTAACAAAGTGCACAGTCTGGGAGAGAATTATTCCTTTCTGTCGATGCCAATTCCATGCCTCTGTAGCTTTAAAGATACTGTCAACAAAGGCACATTGTTTCTGTTCGATCTCTGTTTTTTGTGATTAGGACACTTTTTTGATTTTGTAAAAGACATGTCATACATCTGGTGGCACCAGAGGCTCAGACAAGCGACATGAATCTTTTCCAGTTTGGCAATGGGACATGATCAAAGCAAACGTTGCATATAAAGAAACGTGCATCAGCAGCTTGATGTACCTCTAATCCAACCCACTCATGGCACACTCAGATAAGCCAGTACACAACGTTGTGGGAAGGAAAGCCACAGGTTTAATTTGCACGTGCCTTCTGTATACGCTGTGCAGGTACTTGCAGTGTGTCCACTATGAACACTGATGTAAGTGGTGCATTTGTAGAACATGATTTTGCATCATTATTTATGTATTATTAAATAATGATGCAAAATCATGTTCTATAAATAAACAATTATGAATTATTATTATTTATATCATTATTTAACGAAATTGAATCAATAAAAACATATCTTTTAATGTATCTACCTCAGTTGATACATTGCACAGTCATATCTTACAAGGAAAACATATATCTCATTATCCTGATTCAATCCTTGATTACATGTGTCAATTTTAAAGATCCATTTAATTTCCTGTTGTCATAGTAACAGGTCTGTGTCCACCTCGAAACAGACGTTTTACATGTTCTATTCCAACACATGTACTGTCCATTATATTTCCTTTTTTAATGCCTTTCTTGCCACTACACTGCCATGCAGTATTTGGTATTCTTATTTTTAATAGCTTTATGTTTTCTTCAACTCCCATTTTAAATGTTCTGATTGTACTTCCTATATCGTTCAGATGTCAAATGCAGCTAATCATATAAACAACATATTCCGTATTGCAGTTGATGTGATCTCAAATATCATGTGTGCTACTGTTCGTTACGTGTATAGTTTTAATTTATCCAGTATGAACTGGCATATGTTGCAGTTTCCACATTTAAAGGTGCCTGTGTGTTTATCGTGTAACCAAACTGGATTTGTTTGATTGGGCCTCATTACAACCCTGGCGTTAAGGGGTTACCGGCGCCGCAAAAGGTGGCGGCGCCGTTAACCCCTTAACGCCTGATTACGAGGTCCCTTTGCGGGTTGGCGATTTTAACGCCTGCTTTTTGCAGGCATTAAAATCCAACCCGCAAAGGGACCTTGGTACTAAGTACGGTGCCGCAATTTGCGGCACCGTACTTAGCGCCTTCCCCATTCCCATTGAGCCCTATGGGGCAAAAATGGGAATGGAGAAGGGCCCATGGTGAATGGGGAATTACCGCCCCGCCAACCTTGGAATGGGGGGTAATTCCTCCATTCACCTTTGACTCGCTAAATGGATTCCGATGTAATTTTCCAGAAAAAAGGCCCAGGAAAAACGGTTTATCCTGGGCCCTATCAATCTGACAATTTTAGGGAAAATGTGTTAAAAGGGGTAACATTTATTAAGACAAAATCCGCAGCTGTTTTCACCCCAGGCCATTTCATTTGTATCCTTCGATGATTGAACACTCATAGCATGAAATCCACTGGACGGATTTGCACCACATGAGAAAAAAAGCTGGACACAAAGCACTGCAGATGTGCCTTTTGCTCGTTTGTAGCAAATCCATAAAGTAGTTTATAAAATTTTCAATCGAGAAGTGAGCGCCCCATACTCTTGAAAAACATGTACATGTCTCCCATGATATGATATGATATTTTATTTATAGCGTGCCTATACACAAGTATTTCAAAGAGCGAAATGGTGCTTTTCAGCGGAGAGGATCAGAGAAATGAAAAGGCACATTTTATTGATCAATGCAAGCAATTTGCCTCTGTAATATGAAATGAAAAGTGCTCAAAATGATGTTCGGAGTAGAAAAAGAATCTATTAATAACAGGCTACAGAAGGGGAGAGGAAAAGGAAAGCAGTGAGCAGTGCGGGAGTTTGGGCTGGTTAGGGAGCCTATTTGGGGAGAAGGTTTTCGGGTTATCAGGGTAATACCACGTGAATCTTGCAAGATTAATGTGGGAACGCCGTAAAACTCAAACTGAAAAAATGTGTTACATTAACCCACAAGTGAAAGGGTTTAATGATGGAGGGTCAGGGAAAAATAAACATAGAAGGGAAGTGGGTGAACTAGAAGATAGGAGGGGGACACATGTGAGCACAGGGACGATCTTTTAATTTTCGAGCATACTCCAGTGTCCGCAGTAATCAGCAAACATTACCTTACTGCAATAATCGCACTGTATTATCACGGGGATGATTACCGAGAATGATTTCCCTAGGAAGAATCATAGCATGATGAACTAGGGCGGAAATAAAAAAGGGCCACAAGGCCTATAACATAGTATTTTAAACTTGTAGAGAGGTGGGACCGACAAATTTAGCAGTGGACATTGGCAGCAGACCAAGTCTTGTTGAGATTGAGGCTGTTGGCAAAGGACGTAGGACATGGCTTCTGGGGTCTGGTTAAGTACTGGTGAGGGGGTATGGGCCTCAGTGGTAATAGCCAACTCCAAATCGGATACCAAAGAATTATTCTCAATCCTCAGAGAACTGGAAGCCCAAGCTCCACCCACCACCCCCACTTCCTCCGTCTCCAAAGACCCAGCTTGGTGCACCAGCATACAGCATGCCATGTTACTAAAAATTGACATGGTCCAGAAAAAATATTGGCAAAACAAGATTCCCTAAGTCACTCCTCTCAGGACACTAAAGACATCCCTTAGCTGTCCACCAATACACCAGAAAGCCCACTATTCACACTTTCAGCCATATCATCATATTTGAAACCCTACATATCCTAAAAAGCCTGAAGCCTTCAGGATGTAGAGGGGATGTATGCCCTGCCCCTCTCATCAAGAACTGTGTGGAATCCCTGGCTCCATTTATCACAGCCTTCATTAACGCCTCCTCAACTGGCCGAGTACCCGCCAGCCTTAAAGAAGCTTGGTAGCTCCCCCCTCTTAAAAAAGCCTCCCTAGATCCGGCCATCCCCAATAATTACCAACACATCACCACAGTACCATTCCTCCTAAAAATTATTGACAGAGCTGCCTATGTCCAAATTCAATGCCACCTAGAAGCAAACCTCATCCTAGGTCACCAGCAGTCGGGATTCTGCCCAGGCCATGGCACAAAGTCAGCACTCCTGGACCTGAAAAATCAGATTGATGAGATTAGATATGAGGGAAAACCTGTCCTTCTGCTCCTCATAGACCTCTCTGCAGCCTTGGACCTAGTTGACCATAACACACTATGCCACCACCTCTCCAGTGCAGCCTCCTTTTCCTCGGAAGGGGTATCCTGGGTTGCCTCCTTCTTGGAAGGTAGAATAATGAGTTATTTCAGAAAACTCCTGCACAGCTTCCACCCATATTAGCTGTGGAGTTCCTCAAGGGTCGTGTGCCTTGCCAAGATTGTAAAACATATTAATTAAGTCACTTTTCGACCCCTTAAACTCCCTCGGTTTAGCCCATACTAACTATGCAGGCGTTTTGCAAATTATCCTACCCCTCTTTGGCAACTACACCAATTGCACAACCGCTCTGAGCTCAAACTTTGCTACCATCCAAGCCTGGATGGCGACCCTTGGCCTCTGTCTTAATGATCAGAAAACTGAATTGTTCCTTGTAGCTACCTCATGAATGCAAAAAGAATACGTAACTCTGAGTATGCAGCCTTTAACATCGATGGCACACTCATGCCAGTCTCACCAGGGGTCAGAACTATAGGGGTTGATCTTGACTCTACACTTTCCCTGACCTGCCAAGTGAATGCCATCTCCTCCTAAGGGCCATACTCTACCTATTCGCTTAATGCTGGCAAACCCTTCCTCTCCATGAGCAGCTGCCTCACGACAGCCTGTGCGGTGGTGGGAGCTAGTCTACACTACTGCAATGTCCATTTCACTAGGACCTCCAAACACAGCATTGGAAAACTCCAGATTACTCAAAATAATGCACTGCGAGCAGTTTTGAACATTTCCAGAGTGGAACATATTTCAACGGCTAGAAGAGCAGCTCACTGGCTCCCCATCTGCAAAATGATTATCTTTAAGACATTGGGGGTCATTCTGAGTTGGGCGGTAAGGGGTTACCGGCACCGGTAAGGATGCCGGTACCAGTAACCCCCTACCACCCTATTGCCAGGTCCCTTAGCGGGTCCCACCAGGAGCGGCTGGTCTGACCAGCCATTCTTAGTGGGACCCGTTAAGGGACCTTGGTGCTAATAACAGGCCCTCAATTTGCGGGCCCGTTATCAGCGCCTTCCCCATTCCCATTGAGCCCTATGGCGGCTTGAATGGGAATGGGGAATGGTATTTGGCATGGGGACTTACTGGGTCCGCATAGGTCGTAATGTCCCGGTAAGTCCCCATTCCGCCTACCCGGACCCGGACCTGAGTTTGGGGGCAGCCATGGTGCTGATAGCACCATGGCTGCCTCCAAACTCAGAATGGCCCCCATTGACTATCACCCACAAGTGTATCTCCAACTCCTCCCTGCCCTTCCTGGCTCAAACGATTGCTAGTACTCACTCTTCCAGACACACAAGAACACCTTACACCCACAGACTTACACAACCCAGTTTTAAACGATTCAAAGTGGGATGGAAAAGCTTCCCAGACATGCAATTGAACGCCCTCCCACTTGAGCTAAGAGCGGAGAAATCTTATTGGGCCTTCTGCAAACCCATCAAAAATTGATTGTTAATCTAAACTGTATGCATTACTTATGCTTCCCACTCTGTGTGTAAACTACTCTGTAATTATACCTGTACTATATTAAAAATATTGTACCTCTATGGTGCATGTGGCAGCCATTGCCTATATGTATGTATGATTATGTTCCTGTATTAACAACACTGCAATATAATATTTTGTTTAGATGAGTACATTCTTTAATACATAAAGTACTTTATGATAGGTCTCCTACTCACCGCTGACATCATGCTACCAACATTGTAAACACAACCCCTTGTAGGAACTTTATAATCACAATTAATTTAATATGTGATGTCATCAATGACATTTGTGATGTCTTCTTTGATGTCCTGGGTGTTAGTGTTAGCCGTGGAGGGTGGTGGCACGTGTTATGGCTGGTTAGCTTACCATAACTGGTGTGTTTTTTTTCAGTTTTAACTTGTAACCATAACATCCCTTTCACTGAATTTCATAGGTTTTTATTAGTGCAACTAACATAATGTCCGTTTAACAAAGTTTTGTCACTGAATTTCATAGGTTTTTACCAGTGCACTCTTAATTTGCTACTAGTTCCTTATATTATATTCACCCCCAATGTAGTAGCTCTAGAATCCGCGGATAGTGCAGTAGCCCACAGACAGAAGGTAGCAATCACAAAAAGCTCAGAAGCACAGGGGAGAACAAAAAATGTTCTACCCTTCAACAAACATACACAGTTAGATAAAACAACATCACACCCATTTACTACACCCAAATATATACCTTTTTGTACAAAATCATCATTTGGAAATGTACAAATTGTTTCTTTATTTAGCAGACAAAATAATGGAATGCACGAAGCACAAACTGTAACTCTACACCTCATATTATCACCTCAGTACAACTCTGCATATAGACTCACATAAAAAACAAGCTCTTTCTAAATAGTAAGTACACTGTATTTATTTCAGTGTTATTACCATTCATTATATAAATATTTCTTATAAGTAAAACACACTATTTTCTATTTTGACAGACATGGCAAACACACTTGAGTGGTTGGAAGAAAACCTCCCAAAAGTAGAAATGAGTGATGATAGCATCTCTAATAGTAAACAATACATATTTTAATATAAATAACGTAATTTGTACAGACCTCACCAAAATAAATATTTTTTCTTTTCTTATAGTACACAGTTTTCACGAAGAAACAACACCCCAATGTAATTATGCAGAATCCCAAGAATTGCAAAGAGAAGCCCTATCCCCAACTGTACATTATTAAATCATGATGTTGTCTGTAAAATTGGATGAAATCAGTAATCACTTTAAGGAACTTTTAAATGATGTCAACAATCATGTGATTAAAACTGTTCATTATCACTGTCCTTCTTGCACCTGTCCCACTTGTCCCCAGGAATCATCCCAATCAAATTCCCAAAATTTAAATGAAAGACGCTTTGATGAAAAAACCTCTCTCCCTTCCTTCCCTGATCATTATTGTACAGAAATTCCTAAGTGTCCCATTTATGTTTCAAATTCTGATACCACATCCTTTTCTTGAATACATTTATTTGTTATACTATAAATATCTTGTAAATGGTTCTGTCATATATATTTTTTTAAATAACAATTACTAGTCTGCGGACACCACGACTGTCCAGGATGTCCACACTCAAAATGGAGCTGCCTCTCATTCTTTATTTTAATCTTGCACATTTTAAAGCATAGCCAAATGGCACATCACTCTGCAGAATATATAGAGCAACAAGGTAGGTCAGACAGCAACAGATAACACCCACGGCTCTCCATAATTATACAAAACATATCAATTTTTATTCATCATCATAAAAAAATATAAAAGTCAAAACATTATTATTATTACTAAAAAGACAAACCTTCACAATCTCAATTTGCAATACTTCAAAACCGATGTCACATTGACTTCGGTGTAGTCCACCTTTCAATTGGCAATAACAAATAAAGGTGAGACAGTGATCCACAACCGGATCTCGATGTACAGATATCCAAACTAGCACAGCTAGTTACGCATATTGCATCGACCTGTTTGAGTTCTTCAGTTTTCATACAGAACTTTCTTCAGGAGGAAAAACTCAATTTGTCACTTCAATCTTGACATTAATTTTAAGAACATTAAACTTGAATTGCGATCTTGATACTGCACTTCAAGTGTGGGTATACTCGTGTGAAAGTGGAGGCCGACCGACCCTCAATTCTAGTAAAGGCCATATTGTAATCGCGAGGTGTCAACCCATTCAGGTTCACTATCCCATGTGCTGCTAACATGGAGTGACACTTTGTCCCCTGCTTATTGGATTTTACCATGGCGCTGGAGTCAATAATACTGCCAGTCCGACCATGTCCCAAATTGAATTAGAAAGGTTTATCGTTAGCCTTAATACACAGCCTTCACGTCTCTTCCTGATCTTGTGTGGTATAGCGTGTAAGGACCAGACTTCAAAAGGGGGGCTGCAACAACAACCTACCAAAACAAACTTTAATCTAATAAGGAATTAATCCAAATTCGTTACTCGGGGTGCGATTCTGTATTCCGCACCAGCTCTACAAGCGGCCGTGCACCTAGCTTCAGCCCACCGTGGTGTGATTCAGCATTTGTTTTCCATCACTGTGCACACATACTCCACTCCAGTGCAGGTAGTTTTACAACATAACACCCAGCAAAGACCCCTTCCACACCTTCCCTGCGGAGCAACATGCTTCTTATTTCCCAGCCCCTTTTGGGAAATGGGGTTACCTTCTGTCACCAGCTCCTTTTTGCAAAGTCAGTGCCTCTCCCTCATTCGAGGCCCAGGACAATTGCCCGTGGTCAGCCTGCTCGTGCCTCAGCCCTTCACCTTTCACCCTTCCCCATTGTCTGATCCATCCTGGAGAGAATCATCCTCAGTCCGCATGTTGTATTTGCTAAGGATTGGGGCCTGTTCCATTTCCCCTGAAGGGTGTAGATTGTGTCGGGCCCCCGTGAAGTTCTCCATCTCATACATTTCCCTTGCTTTGCCAGCCCACATCACTACATTAGGTAGCTCCGGACATTTCCATCTGATTACCATACATACCCTGGCTGTTAGTAGCAGGAAGTGTGGCATATGAGGAAGATGCAACCCTCTTTCCACTTTTCAGACATCAACACCCCCTTAAACTGTATGTATTGAAAGCCTGAGAGTGTCTCCAAGTGAAGCCCTTCCAGGAGTTCCTCACAGGTTATGAAAATGTCTCCCTTGGCCACCTGTCCCACAATTTCCAGGCCCACTTCGAACCATTTTTGAAACCACAGTGGCTCATGGATGTCATCCCTGGATGTCGTCCCTGATGGGGGAGAGCCTATATATGGCTAAGAGGAGATGGCCACGTTGTGACACCCTTCATCTCCGTCTTCACCCTCCACAGTCTCCATAGTGAGCTCAGCACTATATGATGCAACACCTTACAGGGTATGTAGGGTATTTTGTGGAGATTTGGGGCCTGACGGTATTTTCTTACCGCCGAAATATAACTTAGCAACAATCACTCCTTGTATTCAGATTGGGCCATGTACAACAATAATACAGTGAACATGCAATATTTCAGCACCCAGGCATGCATATTTGGTATGCGTGGGTGGTAGGCGCGGTTGGTGGTATTTTGGTGAGCATAATTCCCTTGTTTTATTTGTGGCCCCAATGTCCAGAATCCCTTATCTTTGCTTATATTTTTTCGTGTGATCACTAGAGAGACCTCAGACCTACATTTTAGGAATACCACATTTTTCAGTGATAGTGTTGGTGTGCCACCATGGGCGAACTCACTGACTTATTTACGACAGAGAGCTATATATGGTAGTCTTGTGGTAATTTCCACTACCTTATATACGGTAGGGAGCTATGTTCAGAGAGTCTCTCTTCCCGTTGGCTCATGTACCTCCAACAAGCTATGCTACAATCACTCACAATTATTCATACTGATTCTGACATGCACACATCTGTCTTTAAATGACCATTGCACTGTTTAAAAATCTCCCCACATCATCGGCATTGTAATGGTAAATAGTAAATACACCACCCGTCTGTTTTCAAATATTTTTCTGTATTATAAAAGTTGCATTTAAACACGATCTCATTCTTTACAGAAATAAATAAAATGGTACAGTAAAAGCATTGTCTATGACACACTGCAAAGAGAGTGGCGGAGAACAGAACTCAAATTGCAACATTGGTATTTGATTAAGACACGCACATGAATCCCCTTTCCTACACTGACTGCATATTTTCGTGCACACACGGCTCCCACGCTTATGTAATTACCTTATCTGTTCAGAGTTTTCTTCAGCTGTTCTCCTTCGGAATGTGGTTCCCTTGAAGATTAACCCCAGTAAAAGGATCGCCTTTCCTTTTCAAACCGGGGTCATTGCTTGGAATTCTTAGCTTTTGCAGATAGGAATGCCTCCAACCAGGAAAAGGTCTTCCTCCCAGCTCTGCCAAATCTTGACTGTAGCAGGACGCAGGAATCTGCATTCAGTCAGGAGTCCCACAACCAGGTCTTCTCCCCAGTAGTGCAGAAAAATGTCTGCCTGTCTTTTTCCCCGATACTGCCCACTAAAACTTTCATCTCAGCCCTCTGTATGACGTGTCCCAATGAAATCCATCATCTCTCATCCTCCTACTCTCAACAATAGCTTCGCTTATACATTTGCAATTGTTGCAAATCTGACTTCCTTCTTGCTGCAGTTACTGTGCACAAAAACACGGAGAAGCAGGCAGAGAAGAGAAGAAAAAAAAATCTGCACACACATTTAAATGGCTTTCAGAGTATGCCTAATTCTGCAGTGGAGAACACATTTTATTAGTGGGTTATGTTAAATAAGGTTTTATTAGTCAGGTTAATGGTTAATAGGTTAGCTGTTAATTTTCAAATGTGTCTCTCGCACCATAGGCATTTCAGGTGAAAAATAGTGTGCATTTTTAAATGAGCACGTGTGCTTTTAACTGTAAAAATAGATTTGCATCTTATATGTTAAAATCGTTTTTGACTGAATAGCCTGTCTTTCCTTGTTAATCTGGTAACCCATATAGCAATGCACCGCACCCTTGTGGTGGTGCTGCAAAAAAAAAAAAATGTGCTACTTGTGCAGTAGTGCTGTACTCTATGCTGTTTGCTACCTGTGTAGTAGTGTTGTACTCTGTGCTGTAACACGCCAAATATCCTTACATACCCTCCTTTTGTTTTTAGAACTTGGCTATAATCCAAGCCAATTCCTAAAAACAACTTGTTCTTTTTTTTTTTTTACAATATAGCAATCCAACAAAACGAATATTCATGTGCATCAATGAAAATTTGCAATCAACATTTCATCTGAGTCCATCAGTTCATAAAATGTTCCACATTTGCCTTCTCAGTGGAAGTGGCATTACTTTAAGTTTAAATTTTCCAAGTCAATTAAAAACAACGAAATAAAACAACTAACTAAAACAAATAATTAATATAACAAATTAAAATAAATGATTAAAATAATAAATACGTGGAACTTCATATGCCGGAACTTTTGTTTTGTCTCTTTTGGTATGTCCCGACCAGCGATGTTATTCGGTTCATTCGAGTACTCTTTCATCTTGGCAATCTTGAATCCACAGTAGTCATCTCTTTTGGCATTCCGGTTATTTTGTCTTCACCTCCACCTGGAGGCAGGCATCTTTTGGTCTTCATCCAGGGGACTCCAGGACTCCATCGTCTCCCGTGGCCTCTGATCCCGGAACCTCCGACCAAATAATGTTAATTGTCTAAATCAAAATAGAAAATAAACAAATTAAGTACATAGCACAATACTAACTTCATCCTTTTGCCAAAAATAAAACATGCTTGGTAAAAATATTTCATTTTACATATACTACAGTGTTTATGTGCCTTCATAACAATCAACTTTTTAACTTCTTTGTCACTGCCTCCTGATTGTACCCATTTATTTTCTCTTTTTGTGTTCAAGGGATTTTATCTGTTTCTACATGCTCAAGCTGCCTGATCTCATGTCTGGGATGGCATGGTTTGATTTGATTTACATGGACAAACTGCTCTATTGCTGTTTCACCTTCTTTTTTCAAAATTTTATACACTACAGGAGAGACCTTATCTATAATCCGAAATGGCCCCTGCCAGGCTGCTAGAAATTTAGAATTTTTCTGTTTACTTTTTCCAAAATGAAACTTGTACACCTGATCCCCTACACTGTATTCCTTTGCTGATGTCTTTTTATCATAATATGACTTTGCACTGTCAGCAGCTCTTTCCAGATTTCTCTGCACAAAAGCAAATGCATGTTGCAAATGCCTCCTCAGTTCATCAATATATTCATGAACTGTGGATGCACTCACTAGAATTTGCTCATGTTTTCTGTATAGTAGGTGTTGTGGTAACACCATTTTCCTACCTGTCAAGACCTCATGAGGGCTAACACCTGTTGCTTTGGCAGGAGTCGATCTGATTGCCATCAAAACCAATGGTAAACGTAAATCCCAGCTGGAACCTGCTTCTGCCACAAATTTCTTTAAAATATCCACAACAGACCTATTGCTTCTTTCAACTGTACCTGAAGACGCCGCCCGATATGCGATATGTAGTTTCCTTTTCACACCTAGTATTTGCCATACTTTACTCATTAGAGTACTTGTGAAATGACTTCCTCTGTCTGACTCAATTCTTTGTGGCAACCCAAACCTTGAGAACACATGGTTCACCAGCAATGTGGCTGCTGTTTGCGCACTACAATCTGGTGCAGGAATGCATTCAATCCACTTTGACATCAAACATACCACACTCAAAATATAACGGTGTCCCCTGCTCGAACTTTTTAAAGGACCTACATAGTCTATTTGCAAATCTGACCATGGGAGAGTTAGGCCTCTTTTCATCAATGGTGCTCTATGCATTGGTGAAGCAGGTTTAAATTGGGCGCATACTAGACATCCTCTAGTATATAATTCCACATCTTGGGACATATGTGGCCAGTAAGCATAATCTTTTAATATTTCTAATGTTTTTTGTGAACCTCTATGGCCTGCAGTTATGGCATCATGTGCATGGTATAGCATCAGTCCTCTGAATGAAAGGGGTACTACCCACTGTATTTGCCCTGTTATGGATTCTCTAATCATGAGTCCATCTTGTAATCTGATTCGTGTTTTGTTCTTTAATAACACCCTCAACTCTTCTTTTCCCATACAATCATTTTCTGTTAAAGGATTTTGTTCAGGATCTATCAAATGATTATAATAGATTCCCAAAATTTGATCATTCTTTTGTGCCTCAATCAAATCTTGGTCTGGCGTGTCATGACTCCACTGCACCACCGGTTGATCTACCTCCTTTGGTGCTTTAGAACGTGTCACTGCATCAATTTGTATTTCACCCATTAAATAATCAATATGTAGCAATTCTCCCATCACAGCCCCAATCTTAGCCAGATGGTCTGCCTTATCATTTCCCTCCTTATCCTCTCCTGGTGTTTTTAAATGCCCACGAGTTTTTCTCCAGTATATTGTTAAATTATTTTCTGACACCAATTTGTCTATGGCTTGTATCATTTTTCCATGTTTAAGTGGCTTTTTGTTGTATGTAACCATGCCTCTTGATTTCCAACCAGGCAAATACTCCACAAAGCTATTCCGTGCATAGTCAGAATCAGTCACCAGGACAATTTCACTGAACTTTTTATCAACTGCAGTAGCAATTGCTTTATAGATGGCTGCCAATTCCGCCACCTGACTGCTCCTATCCCCAATCCTCATCCCTATACTGGGGACGCCTTCACATTTCAACCAGACATTTCCTATTCCTGCCACTAACTGTTTATTACTGTCATTTTCAATGTGAAAAGCACAACCATCCACATATACAGTTGGCAAATCCTTGCATGTTTTTTCATCAAAAGCTTTGTGTGATGATTGTTCAAATTCCTGCAAGCTAGTTTCCACTTCCATTTCATTTGGTATTTGTTCAGCTGCACAATCATGTAAGTCAGCTAACCCTTGAGCAATTGGGCTCTTTTTATTTTGTCCATATCTCACTTCCACGGGAAAACCTTGTAATGCCAGCGTCCATGAAGTGATTCTGGATTGCGCTAGATTGCCTGATCTAATTCTTTTACTCTCTAAAAATTGCAAAGGTTGATGATTTGTTTCAATAATCACCTTTTCTCCCTGAACAATGGGGCGGAAATGTTGTAGCGCCCACACAGTGGTTAATAGGGCCTTTTCACATTCATTAAATTTCATTTCAACTTGGGAAAATGCCTTACTTGCATATGCAATGGTTTTGTGATTCAAATCGTGTTTTTGTGATAATACTGCTGACATACAATGTTCAGAAAAACCTATTTCTATAAAGAAATCCCTGTCCTTTATGGGGTATGCTAAACATGGTGCCTTTACAAGACATTCCTTCAATCTAGCCACTGCATCAGACTGCTCTCTTTCCCATCTCCAGGGAGTATTTAGTTTAAGCAGTTTAGTCAATGGTTGAGTGATTTCTGCATAATTCTCAATGAACTTTCTGTTATAGCCTGTCATCCCTAATAAACTTTTTACTCCTTTCACATCTTTAGGATCTTTTAATCTTTGTATGGCCTCTATTTTCTTCCTTTGTGGATTTAGCCCACGTTCAGTCACTTCATGCCCTAGAAAGTTCACTTTTTTCTTGCACCATTGTGCTTTTTGCAAAGATACTTTGGCGCCTGCTTTCTGCAATTGGCCAAGTACATGTCTTACTTCATCAAAATGGCTTTTCAGGCTTTCATTTTTTATCAGGACATCATCCACATAAACTATTGTTCCTCTTTCCGCTGCATCCGGCATGGCCTTTCTCAAAAATATGCCAAATTCACTCCCACTATTGATGTACCCGAACGGAGCTCTAAGCCAGGCATATTGAGTCCTGTCAAATGTAAAGGAAAATAAGTGTTGTATCTCCTCTGCCAATGGCACACACCAATATCCAGATGTGAGATCTAATGTGGTAAATACATTTGAACCATGTATCTGAGCTAGGCCCTGATCAATGAATGGTAGTGGCCATCTAGATACTGGTACTCTTTTATTTAACTCTCTTAAGTCTGCACACAGCCGCCATTGACCATTTGGCTTTAACACACCTAAAATAGGCGTATTGGATGTGCTATGAATGGGCCTGATTATTCCCCGTGATTCCAAATTTTTAATAATCTCTGCCAATGATTCTAAACATGCCAGCGGTAGTCTATACTGGCGTACAAACACTGGATTTCTGCTACAACCTTCTGGTAGTGTGGCCAAATGTAAATCAGTTAAACCACAATCATAAGCATATTTTGCAAATACATCCTTAAACTCCATAAATATTTCCCTCAGGTCGTCTCTATCCTTATCGCTGTCACATGCATCCGCTAAGGAGATCTGCTCTTCTACCATTCTGGAAAATTCTGGAAACTCTTCTGGTAAAGGAATCTCAGCGCTTTCCTCTAACTGTGTGGCTGTGTCTTTTTGTAGAGCTGCCACTTTTAAATATTTTGGCATATCAGCTTCCACTTCAATGGGCTGATTTCCTGTTTCATTTTCATTTAAATTAAATATTATGCAATCATCTTGATGGCAGCACACTGTCTCATTTGAATCATAAGGATACACAGAATGAATTTTAAATATTCCTTTGGGCTGAGAGTCCAGGTGTTCTGGCAACTCGCCCTTGGCATCTACATATTTTTCAGGAATATTCCCAATCACCATGTTATTTAAATCTGCCGTATAATGTGATTTTTGTATGGCCATTCCTAATGGGGAGTTTTCCTCTAAATGAATATCCTGACAACCTTTATTATTTACCATGATTTTTACAGATCCCTCACCAATGTCTACCAATGGAATGTATTCATAATCCAGGCCTTGCTGTTTTATGGATTCATTCAGGCATACAAATGCATCAGAGCCTTTCATCTGCTGCCCATTTTTGCATTTCAGTGTTATTGCCAACTGTTTTGTAAATGCAGGAATAATAGTATCTTTCCTTATTTGTAATTCGATGGCATAAGGAACCAGTTGTGCACAATGATAAGCCCTTCTTTTGTCTTCAAATTCAGGTGCCGGCCCACCTAGGCGTGACCATATTTTTTGATTAAGGAAATCTAACACCATACACATTCTGTGCATGATGTCATTGCCCATGTAAAATTCATTTTTTGCTCCACTCACTATCCATATATTATGGTAAATTGTTTTCTGACCAATGCTAATTTTAAGCATGCATCTGCCTGCAATTCGGTTTTCAAAGTCTGGACTGTCCAACCCAGAAACATATTGGATTTTAATCCTAAATTTCGGGATTTCTTCCCTCTCCATAATTTTTTGCAACAATTTCTCATTAATGAAACTCCTTTCATGTTCAAGTGCTAAAGTGGCTTTTATTGTTTTAAGATAATCATTTATACCAACATGAACCCATGGTTGCTCATCTTCCATGTGTATTTCTGCCAGAGTGGTAATGTGTTTTTCTGAATCTGTTTTAGGAGCAATATTCTGTTTGCATGTTTTCTCTTTTAAATAGAAACGTATTGTGTGCTCATCTATGGCAGTCTGCCAATCTTTCCTTGGGTCCAAGTATATTTGTACAGGTAGTTTTTCATTGTCGCTCTGCATTTTGTCTTGACACATTAATATAACAGTGACACTAGGTATGCAGCTATTCTGTAGATATACCTCCACAGCATCATTTGTTTTGGCAACGATGTGACATTCATTTATATTGCTGTTTTGTGATTTTAGTTTCTTAGGCCTCAATGGTTTTTTGGTTAAGGACCACAGCACTCCATTCACCCCATCTATGAGAGGAGACAATCTTTTCAGGCAATCTGTCCCCATCAGAAATGGAATTTCACAAATAGATGTGATCAATACCTCTTGTTTCATTCTGTGCTTTCCTATTTTTATGTCAACCTCAGTTACACCTATGATGGGCACCTCCTCCCCATTAAAGTTATGCACTGGGCCTTGATTTGCCTTCACTGTGATCTGACTCTGTGGAGGCCTCCCTTCATTGATACTCTTTACCAGCTCCTTGGACATAATTGTGGCCTGTGCACCAGTGTCAATCATAGCGAAGGTGTGGCATTTTTCTTCTACAGTGATGGGTGCATAATATCTGTCCTCAACTTCCTCTAATACACATAAGAAATGTGAATTCTTACTGATTTCAGGGCTCACCTTTCTCAGGTCTTTTTGACTTTTGGCTAAGCACATTGGTAAATGAAAAGACATTTTTCCCTCCTTTTTACCCATTTCTGTGCGAGATATTTTATTCATTTCTCCATGTTCAGAGGTTTTTTGGAGTGTGGCCACTGTTCGCCCATCCATCTGGGTAACATCAGAGACCACCTTACAACCTTCCAACTGAACATGTGTAACAACATCATTCAGCAATTTTTCATTTTTTAATTCCGTGCATTTGTGATCATTTAGTGTAATACCAGCCCTTTCAGCCTCTTCAAAAATATGTGGCTCAAAGAATTCTTCATGTGATTGACTTGTACCCTCCTTGTGAGTATTTCCCTTTTCTGTCTGTGTTTGGTCATTGTTTTGCTTGCCCAGGGAAGGAGCTATGGCATCCCCACTTTCTCGCTGTTCACTGGTATTCCCCATGCATGAGTCATTTTTCTTAAATCTGTTCCTTTGTTCTTTTGGAATTCCTAATGTTTCTTTTTCATTTGTGCAAATCTTTACTGTTTTATTTAGCTCTAAGTTAAACCGTACCTCTTTTTTAGAAGTATTTGCACTTTCTATCACAATTTCATTTACTGGTACTTTCATTTTTAATCCATTAGGCATCTCAGAGTCGTTATGCAAAATTATATCAGAGCAATCTGTCATTTTGGCACTGCGATTATCATGAGTACTTAGTCACTTTTCGGAAGCCCCCCGGTCATTGCTATGGCCATCAGCCCCCTCTTTGGAAGGTTGTTTTTGCGCTGTATAGAGCTTTCCTATTTGCTCAGCTAACATTTTCACTTGGGCCTCAAGGCACTGGAACCTTTCCATCTCTCTAGGATCCTCTTTCTGTGGCCTAGGTCGATATTGGTTGTTTTCCCCCTGATTGGATCTATTCTGGTACCTCTCAGGTGATTGATGTCGGTTGGGATGGTTTCTGAACTCTTGATTCATTTGTGGAGGGGAGCGGGTTGCACCCATCCTTTGATTATAGTCCCCTGGTGGGGAATCATTGTACTGGCGTGGACTGTAGTTCACGTTTTGCCTCATGTCCTGTCTCTCAGATTGTGGGTACTGGCCCCTATGTTGATTTCCATTATCAGTAAATCGATCCACATATCGGGGCCTATCCTGATTACCATATATCATGGTGTTGGGATCAAACCTACTCTGTGTCCCCAATGACTGGTAGGGACCATCATTTCTTTGATCTTGATTTTGTCTCTGGTTATTGTTCATACCTGCCATATCAGGCCGATATCCTACCCGGGGTCTATCCCCTAAATATCTAGGGCTGATGTAGCTCTCTCTATTACTAGGATCATGTGTTTGGAACATTGGTACAGGAAATGGCGATCTTTGTTGATTACCCCTTTGTTCAGGTGTCACATTATTTTTACCTTGGCTTTGAGCAGACTCAAGGGACATTTTGGCTGACCTGATTTCCATTACTGTGGCTGAGGGTTCTTTAGATTTAGGCCTGGTATCTTTCATTTTATCACTTTCTCTACCCTGACAATAGAGTACCTCATATAGCTTTGTGCTTTGATGTACAATCCATTCAAGGGACTTGTCACGGTCAAATTCACGGACCAATTGGGATATGATGTCTTTCTGTAGCCCATAGAAGTATGCGGTTTTAAACTCATTGGAATTTGAGTCAAAAGATACATCAAAGCGAGAGAATGCTCTTTTTAAGTCTTGTAAAAATTGGCGAGGGGATGTATTAGGTCCAGCAGTAATTGTGTACGCGACTTTCTTTGCCTCCTGCAATGACTGAAAAGGAGAAAAATGACGCCTAATTTCTTTTTCAAACTCCAGCCATGTCATATTCTGCTGTTCATTTAATCCCCTTATGATGCTGGCCGTCGGGGCATCTAAAGTTAAATGAAAATATTGTCTGTACTGTTCCCTAGGTATCTGGAGTGCTTTAAAAATGTCATGCACCGCTTCTAAGTGATCCTCAATGCAGCATTCGCCTCCCTTTTTAAATGGTTTGATCAGGGCTTTAATGGATTTCATTATTTTTATGGGGCTACTTGTTGCAATACATGGAATTGCACTATTTTGTGAGTCAATCCTGTTTTCAGGTGTATGAGATTGGTGACTGCCCCCAATGGGAGTATCAAATCCCCCAAGGGCGCTGCAACCAAGTTCAGTCAGCGGCCCAGTCACTGGGGCACTAGCTCTTTGGGCAGAGCTAGAATTCACCTCCACTCCATTGAATGTGGTACCCTGCCGCCTCTCCTGGGACCTGGGAATGCACATTTGCTGTTCTAAGTCCTTACACTTTTTAAGGAGTCTGTTGGCTTCATCATGCAAATAATTATTTTCATCACTCATTTTATTAATCACCTCCTGCATTTCGCACATTTGCATTTGGCATTCATTGAACTCTTTATTTCTCTTGTCTCTTTCTTGGATCATTTTAATCATTTCTTGTTCTGCACTCTGGAGATCACCTTCTTTTTCGCAATGTTCTTTTTGTAAAATCTGCATTTCTGAAACAACCTCATCTTTATCCTGCCTAATGTGATCCACTAAGGCTTTTAAGTGTGCCAATTCTTGCTCACTATCTTCAAATTGTTTCTTGCTTTTGGATAACTGAGTATCAAAGTCTCTGCATTTTAATTGCATGTCTTTTTGGCATACATCCAATTCTGCTCTCAACATTTCCTGATTTTTACTTGCCCCCTCTAATTCAGTCTTTAACCTGTTAATTAGCTGAGTATCATTCTCTTGCATTCGCAGGGACTTGTTTAAAATAAACCATATTTTGCCGCATAGCCGTATTAAACAGTCTTTCTCTGCACTTTTATCGGCTGCATTCAATAATCTTGTAAGGCAGACCTGAATTATGCTGCCTTCTGCAAAAATATTGTCTAGTTTTTCTTTCTGCACCTCACCCTGAATGCGGTTACTCCATTCTAACGTGCTATTCGAAGACCAATTCCCATGTGCAAATAACTTTGCCTCTAAATATTGCACTAGATCTGAGAATGTGGTTTCCCTTTGTGACATTCTGAAATTCGTTTTTAGTGGCACACTGTTATTATAAAATGGGTTACCTTTAATGTGCAAATGGCAGTGTGAGACACGCTTGCCACGCCCAGTAGGTACTCTATGATCACTTTCCCGGCCTGCAACGCACCATAAATATGTAGGGTATTTTGTGGAGATTTGGGGCCTGACGGTATTTTCTTACCGCCGAAATATAACTTAGCAACAATCACTCCTTGTATTCAGATTGGGCCATGTACAACAATAATACAGTGAACATGCATTATTTCAGCACCCAGGCATGCATATTTGGTATGCGTGGGTGGTAGGCGCGGTTGGTGGTATTTTGGTGAGCATAATTCCCTTGTTTTATTTGTGGCCCCAATGTCCAGAATCCCTTATCTTTGCTTAGATTTTTTCGTGTGATCACTAGAGAGACCTCAGACCTACATTTTAGGAATACCACATTTTTCAGTGATAGTGTTGGTGTGCCACCATGGGCGAACTCACTGACTTATTTACGACAGAGAGCTATATATGGTAGTCTTGTGGTAATTTCCACTACCTTATATACGGTAGGGAGCTATGTTCAGAGAGTCTCTCTTCCCGTTGGCTCATGTACCTCCAACAAGCTATGCTACAATCACTCACAATTATTCATACTGATTCTGACATGCACACATCTGTCTTAAAATGACCATTGCACTGTTTAAAAATCTCCCCACATCATCGGCATTGTAATGGTAAATAGTAAATACACCACCCGTCTGTTTTCAAATATTTTTCTGTATTATAAAAGTTGCATTTAAACACAATCTCATTCTTTACAGAAATAAATAAAATGGTACAGTAAGAGCATTGTCTATGACACACTGCAAAGAGAGTGGCGGAGAACAGAACTCAAATTGCAACATTGCTATTTGATTAAGACACGCACAGGAATCCCCTTTCCTACACTGACTGCATATTTTCGTGCACACACGGCTCCCACGCTTATGTAATTACCTTATCTGTTCAGAGTTTTCTTCAGCTGTTCTCCTTCGGAATGTGGTTCCCTTGAAGATTAACCCCAGTAAAAGGATCGCCTTTCCTTTTCAAACCGGGGTCATTGCCTGGAATTCTTAGCTTTTGCAGATAGGAATGCCTCCAACCAGGAAAAGGTCTTCCTCCCAGCTCTGCCAAATCTTGACTGTAGCAGGACGCAGGAATCTGCATTCAGTCAGGAGTCCCACAACCAGGTCTTCTCCCCAGTAGTGCAGAAAAATGTCTGCCTGTCTTTTTCCCCGATACTGCCCACTAAAACTTTCATCTCAGCCCTCTGTATGACGCGTCCCAATAAAATCCATCATCTCTCATCCTCCTACTCTCAACAATAGCTTCGCTTATACATTTGCAATTGTTGCAAATCTGACTTCCTTCTTCCTGCAGTTACTGTGCACAAAAACACGGAGAAGCAGGCAGAGAAGAGAAGAAAAAAAAATCTGCACACACATTTAAATGGCTTTCAGAGTATGCCTAATTCTGCAGTGGAGAACACATTTTATTAGTGGGTTATGTTAAATAAGGTTTTATTAGTCAGGTTAATGGTTAATAGGTTAGCTGTTAATTTTCAAATGTGTCTCTCGCACCATAGGCATTTCAGGTGAAAAATAGTGTGCATTTTTAAATGAGCACGTGTGCTTTTAACTGTAAAAATAGATTTGCATCTTATATGTTAAAATCGTTTTTGACTGAATAGCCTGTCTTTCCTTGTTAATCTGGTAACCCATATAGCAATGCACCGCACCCTTGTGGTGGTGCTGCAAAAAAAAAAATGTGCTACTTGTGCAGTAGTGCTGTACTCTATGCTGTTTGCTACCTGTGTAGTAGTGTTGTACTCTGTGCTGTAACACGCCAAATATCCTTACAGGTATCTCCACCTTGGGGGCCCACAGCCTTCCCCAACCGTTACTGGTCTGATCAGGTGATTCTCAATCCCTGCCCATTGCTTGTCCCCCTTCCCTCTCAATTGTGGCATCAATGCCCGGAACTGTGCAGCCCTATAGTAATCGTCCATATCCGGGAGTCCCACCCCTCCTCTTTCCTTCAGTATTATCAGAGTGTGTAAGCCACTTTGGGTTTTTGGCCCCGCCACAGGACTCGATGTATTCAGTGTTTAAGCTCTGTGGAATGCTCCTTTGGCTTATAAATGGGAAGCATCTGATATAAGTTCAGAACTTTAGGGAGCAAAGTCACCTTGACCGCGTTTAGATGCCCCAGCCATAACAGAGTCATACCCGACCATCTGTCCTGGTCCTCGAAGAGACATGGATGGTCACATGATTGTATCTCTACAATATTTTGCTTCTCTGACAGTAGCATTGTAGAGTTAAACTAGTTACACTCTGCAAGTGTGCACATCAAAGCAACACAAAAACTGTTTCTTTCCCTAAGAGTCAACATAACATCAAACGGACTGCAATCTACATGAAACATTTTAGAAAGTCTTCCCTTTAACACTGATTTCACATTTTCCTCAAGAACACCTATATGAATCTTATTCAGCATTTCTGCATACTCTAAGTCTCCAGATTGCCCCATACGAATGGTAAGTTCCTGGAATTCAAAACAATTCCTAAGGTTAAATGACCAAATGACCAATACTTCCTATACTTTTTGAGCATCTTTAGATTGTAGCATTCTAAAAACGGGTTGACCTTTCACAGGAGTTAATTGTACCAAGTCGCAAAAAACAAGTACATATGTACCTCCAAACAAAATGTTGCAGTCAGTCTTCAAAACCTCTTGCATTCAAATGCAAGTGAATGAAAGCTAGCATCGTGTTAGACACCATACTCACTTCATCTGCAATCAAGGTATTTCATTTTCTAAGAACGTTTCCTACTTCTTGTGCTGCACTTGATACAAGTTTCTGATATTCTAGTTTGTTGTCATTCTCCACTGGTAACATTAACAGGCAATGTAAAGTATCATCTCCTACATTAAATGCTGATAACCCTGTTGGAGCAGTTACAATACATGACAAAGAGGAATGTGTTACATTTTGATTCATAGCTCTTATTGCATTAATTAAAGAAGATTTACCTGTTCCTGCTTTGCCATTAACATACAACAATACACGTTTGTATTGTGCACAAGAACATTCACGCTTGTCATGCAGTAAACCATTTAAGAACCTATATTTCATTTTATTATACATTTCTTTTTGCTCTTTATTAAGTTTACTAACAATTTCATCACAATTCACATCTGCAACTTTACTTTGTTGCATTACAATTTCTATTTCTTCCATTGCAAGCTCAATATTGGTTTGAATAATTGGTTCACCAATAACTTTTTGACTTCATGCTGCAGGATCTCGGTTGCCCATTCAGCTGCCAAAAGTTCTTGTTGACATAGTTCTTTCTCCAGTAAGTCGAACTACAGCTCTTAAGTTTTAGATATGCAATTAAGTATTGTTTAGCAAAAAATTATTTCTGGGAAGAACAACTGCAAAATACAAAAATAAAAGAATTCCTTTACTCTGAACTTTGGTAAAAACAGTTTCATGTGGTTAATGAGACTTGCCTTTTCATTTCTCACTAGACAACCACTACATCCATGTACTTTAAGCCGCCCTGTGTCACTGTTTGCTTCACTATTTCGATATGAGTAGCGTTGTGCTACTTCATATAAAACAAAGATCCTCCAACAATTCTGATTTATTTGGATAATATGTATCAATCAAGTTGGTTTTCAAAGTCTCGGTACTGCCAGGTGCTGCTTCAGCTAACTGCTCAATTTCAATTAAAGGCTTCAATACCCGATTTCTAGTATTAGCTGGTCCAAGACTTCACCAAACTACATTAACGCTATGTCCATACAGAGGCAAACAAGTTAGCTGATCTGCAGCTTCATAGCTACCGCACTCTCTATGTGAAAGCATCTTCAAACCAAAGCTTACAAGTTTCTGACCGAGACTTTTATCTGACGATAAATCTGCCCGTGGTGCAGAGTGTCGCAGCGACCCTGCAGCAGCGCCAGTTACGCCCCCAAGAACGCCCTCACGCAAGGAAAATCCATCAAAATCCCCAATTCATTGCAAATGTCTGCACTAACCCTGGATCAGTTCACAGCGCTGCCAAACAGCAAACGCCAAACGGGGAACGTGTATTTCAGGGGTTCACGGGAAGTTTCACACGCGATCCCAACAGGGTACGTGTATTTCAGGGGTGCGCGTGAAGTTTCACATGTGATTCCATCAGGGCACGTGTATTTCAGGGGTATGTGGGAAGTTCCACACGCGATTGTCTGGGGTACGTGTATTTCGGGGTGCGCGTGAAGTTTCACACGCAAATCCTGCAGGGTACGTGTATTTCGGGGTACGCAGGAAGTTTCACACGCAAATTCAGCAGGGTACATGTATTTCAGGGGTGCGCAGGAAGTTCCACACGCGATTGTCCTGGGTACGTGTATTCCAGGGGTGCGCGTGAAGTTTCACATGTGATTCCATCAGGGCACGTGTATTTCAGGGGTGCACGGGAAGTTCCACACACGATTGTCCTGGGTACGTGTATTTCTGGGTGCGTGTGAAGTTTCACATGCGAATCCTGCAGGGTACGTGTATTTCGGGGTGCGCGGGAAGTTTCACATGCGAATTCAGCAGGGTACGTGTATTTCAGGGGTGCGTGGGAAGTTCCACACGCGAATGTCCTGGGTATGTGTATTTCGGGGTGCGCG
Organism: Ambystoma mexicanum; assembly: GCF_040938575.1. Taxonomy (NCBI): domain Eukaryota; kingdom Metazoa; phylum Chordata; class Amphibia; order Caudata; family Ambystomatidae; genus Ambystoma; species Ambystoma mexicanum. The sequence goes on from NC_090941.1 coordinate 769,082,371, forward strand.
CGAAGTCTCACACGCGATTTCAGCACGGTACGTGTATTTCAGGGGTTCCGGGGAGTACTACACGTGAATTGGCCGTGTGGGTCCTCCCAGGTGTTCCCTCTACACCCTCCATGGCCCCTGCAGGCAGCCCACACCACAGGGGACTACCCTGCACCCCTGCTCATGTCCCACAGGCACTACTGATCAACAACGCATGTCCCCCAGCACCCCCACCCCCCAGCAGTGCAGGGCACCCTCCAACAGGCCCCCACACATGTCTTCCAGCACCCCCACCCCCCAGCATCCAGGGGCACCCTCCACCAGGCCCCCACACATGTCTCCCAGCACCCCCACCCCCCAGCATCCAGGGGCACTGTAGGATTGTTTAGAGTGTTTTGGGAGCACAGAGCACAGCACCACTGCACAGGATCAACGTATAGCATGTTTTTGAAGTGCAGCACCACTGCAATGGTTTGGTGCATTGCTATGATGCAATTGTTTCAAGCTATGTGTTGCCAGTGCAACCTATGGACATCTAAATGAAAACAGGCTATGCAGTCAAAAACGATTTCTACATATAAAATGCAAATAATTTTTTTCACAGTTAAAAGCATATATTTTTTTTACCTGAAATTCCTCTGTTGCAGGAGACACATTTGAGGATTAATAAACTAACCTCATTAACAAAAAACTAACATGCTAACTCATTAATAAAATAATGTGTTCTCCAGTGCAAAATCGATGGAAAAGACAGGCTCTGAAAGTCATTTTAAACGCGCATCCAGATTTTTTTTTTTTGCTGCTCTGTGCTGCTTTGTCCACAGTATTTGCAGGAAGCAAAGACTCGAATATCAGGAAATCAGTTTTTTTACAGTTGCTTACTGTAAAAGATTTCTATTGTGTGCAGGAGGAGGATAGGACATAGGGGATTCTTATTGGACAGACATCATATTAGAGGCTGTAACCAAGTTTTCATGTAGAATCTGGGGGAAGGAGAGAGGCAGAATACATTTTAGATAGCTCGGAGAAAGACCTGACCGGTAGCTGTGGAATTCCTGATTGAAAAAGCAGATCCCAGCTGCACTGCTGCAGAGACTGGGGATCCCAGACAATAATCCCCAGTTTGAGTAACGACTGATGCCTGTTCTCACTGGGGGTGCTTGAAGAGGGAATTGCCAAATCCAGAAGGCGACCAGCCAAAGAATTTCACATGCTGAACAGATTAGGTAATTATACATTGCAAAGTACGGGGGCAGTGTGCGTGAATGTTAAACTATTCAGTCAGTGTAGAAGAAAGAATTCCAGTGTCTTATCAACAGGTTTAATGTTGCGACTGTTCTCCTCGCCCTCTTCTCATTTTCTTACAGATAATGTTGACTGTGCTATTTCATTTATTTCTGTAAAAAAAGTAAGATCGTGTTTAAATGCAATTTTTATAATACACAAAAATATCTGAAAGTAGACGGGTAGTGTGTTTTATTTTCTATTTCCTTGGTGCATTTACCATTACAGTGCTGATGATGTGGGGAGATGTTTAGGCAGTGCAATTGTCATTTTTAAGGTAGCTAAAAATAAGACTTGGCTGCAGCTGTGTGCACAATTTCATTCAGTATGAGCAATTATAAATAACTGTGTGTGTTATAGCCTGCTGGAGGTACATGAGTCAGCATAAAGAGAGGCCCTGGACATAGTTCACCGATGTAGATAAGTTGGTGATAAATATCGCATGTTAGCTCGCTGCCGTAGATAAGACAGCGAGGACAGCCCATGGTGGCACTCCAATTGAAAATGTGGTGTTCGTGAAATGTAAGCCTGAGGCCTCTCTAGTGATCACACAAACAAACTAAGCAAAAATAAGGGGTTCTGGATATTGGGGCCACATATAAAACAAAGGAATTATGCTCACCAGAAATACCACCAATAACGCATACCAACATAATGTATACCACTAAATGTATCAGTGTGCTGAAATAATGTATTTATACTGTAGTGCTATATACCAAATCTAATCTGAATGCAAAGAGTGATTATTACTGAATTATTTTAATTTTGGCGGTAAGAAAATACCGCTAGGCCCCAAATCTATACAAAATACCCAACCGCACCATCCACCAAGCCCCCACTCATGTCCAACTCATGTCCCCCTGCACCACCACCCCCCAGCATTGTGGGGCACCCTCCACCAGGCCCCTACTCATGTCCCCCTGCATTCCCACCCCCCAGCAGTGCAGGGCACCCTCCACCAGGCCCCCACTCATGTCCCCCTGCACCACCACCCCCCAGCAGTGCAGGGCACCTGCCAGCAGGCCCCCATACATGTCCCCCAACACCTCATGACGATCCATAATCATGGCCCCCATGCCCCCTCAATACACTGCCCACGCCACCCCAGTCCAAACACACCACCAGGTATGACATCCACCCCACAAAGAAATCACCAGCACATGATGCATCCCAAATGGCTAGTCTGCACATCAACATATATCTGTCAAACCCACACAATGACAGCATGTGAATGATAAAACACACATTGCGACATGCATGAAACCAAAGAGAGAATACCACACATTGAAGTACCAAATGATAATGTATTAAATAGAAAAGCAAGGCAATGAAATGGAACAGAAGAAAATGGAAATAATAAATGAAATCCAGCATGTCCAATAAATGAAAAAGACGCATGAAATCCAAATGAAAAGCAATCCAAAAGCATGTCTCCAAAGTGTCAGTCTGAGAAAATAAATCCAAGGTGCAAAAATAATAAAAAACCATTGATCCATGGAAAAAAAAATCAACAACCCAAATCCATTGTCAAACTATGTACAAAGTGAACATCCAGGGTCCATGTGCCCAATCCTTTAAATGAAACCTATAAAATAAAATCCTACCTAATGAAGAACGATATACAAGAAGTTGGGGCATCGTCCAAGTGCCCCAAAACAAAACAAAACCGAAAGGAAACTTAACACTAAATAACTATTTACAAGGACAGCGGGCTAGTCCGACGGCTCACTTCTGGATGTTCCGGGCCAGGGCATCATCGAACTCCTGCTCAATATCCCGGAGGCAGTCCTCTTCCATGGCCCGAGGGTCCGCAGGGATGACGACATGTTCTCCTCCAACTCCCTGCGGATTGCCTCGAGGCATTCGGCCCGCCTCAGGGCCCTCCGCATGGAGTTCTCCGCCCTGACCATCGTGAGCCATGCCTCTTCCGCCCGCTGCCGCTCCGCATCTATGGCATGGCCCAACCGCTGCCACACGGAAGACACTTCCCGTCCTGGGTCCTCCAGCCCTCCGGCCGATGCCTGCCCCTCCGATGTCGAAGGCCCCGAGCCATCATGGCTCCCACCTCGTTGCTGCTGTGCCTGTGCCCGTGCCATGGCTCCTGCTGCCTGCACATCCTCCACCGGCCGGGGTGTAGTCGTTGATGTGGCCACCCCTGCTGGACGTCCGACTCCCGACTGTGGCAGGGATGTGTCCTCCAACAGACTGGCCGCACCGTCAGAGGCAGCTCCACAGGGCACCCAGGTGACAAATGGGTGGAAAGATGGCACGGAGGACAACTGGCGCATGGGGTGTTCAGTTGAGGAGGGGGTCGGAACAAGCTCCAGCAAACGGAGGAATCCGGCCTGGTTGACCTGTCCCAGTAGGCCGACGCGGTCAAAGAGCCATTCGAGATGACGTGCAGTCTCCTCATGAGAAGACTGCAGGTCACCTCGCATGGCCCGTTGACGCAACGCCACACCAGTCAGGACAGGCTCAACCCGTACCTGGAGAGCCACGTCCGCAGGCAGAGGAAGGCCAGTTGTTGTAAGCTCATCCCCTGCCTGAAAACGGGTCTGGACGTAGGCATCCCTGCTGGTGCAAGATGATGCAGTGACAGGATCAGGGACAGGATTGCACACAGGCACCTCTGCGGCGGCCTGTGCTGCCTCCTGTCCCTGGTCCTGCACTGCACCACTAGCACCAGTGGAATCCCCACCTCCAGACCCCGTCTCTGTCGCTTGCACGGCCACCTCCTCCACCAAACCCCCCACCAACCTGGATGACTCCGTGCCATCTTCCCCCGTTGGGCCCTGTGGGGTCCCAGCTGCCCCTTCTGCTGCTGAGGAGTCCAACTCCGACCTCCGCCTCTTGGGCCTCCCCCCGGCAGCTGCGGCCTGAGACGCGGCACCGGACTCCTCACTCCTCGACGAGATGACAACCTGGGAGGGGAGCCGGGCCTTGCATCTCCGGCTGGCGTGCAATCCCTGCCGCTGTGCTCCACAGCACTTTCTCCGCCCTCTTCATCAGTTGACGCTGCAGACAGGGAGAAATAAAACAAACACAGGCATCAGGGCACTGTACAATGGACACATACACACATGACAGTTGTACTTAGTGGCATTGGCAAACCTCAGACATGGCATCACAATCGCCAACACACATGTCATTTCAACTCGCACACATGAGCCATACCATAGCCATATGGCAACAGCCATTCCCATCCATACACATACAACAGCATGAGCAGGCAAAGGTGAGCCAGACATCACATGCAACACAGGGAGTGCACTACACATGCACACACACCACCACACTTGCATGCATGTGTACACCTCTGCCAACTGTTGCAGTGTTGAGATCGGCATCCATGTCACATCTGCCAATCAGTCTTCCACATCCCGGTGTCACATGCATCCATGTTGCATCACTGTTGCCCCCTTGTCAAATACACACACATGCACATGTATACAGTGCAGATACATGTAGCTGAAACCAACATCCATGTGTGACATCACGAACATGCCTACTTACATACACATTCATTCAAACATGTGTGCCCACACATCTGCATTTGCATGCAAGCATACACACACAAGCACCATCCAAGTCTCACACATGATAGCCTTTGCATGTGTTAGCCTCACGGCCCTGTACACCCCCCCCCCACTAGGCCCCATTAAAACACATGTGCAACCTGCACACTACTGGCACACCACCACACGCACAGCTTACAATCAGGATGCATGTACACTTACCGCTCAACTCCAGATGGGTCTGCCTCTCAAGGACCTGGACGTGGATCGCTGGGGATGTGCGTTCCAGGACCCTCATCTGATCTTCCGACAAGTGGCCCTGGTGCCCCTTAGAATCCGCTGCCTTCAAGAGGCGCCGGGCCTTGTTCAGGGTCCTGGACCTGAAGTCCTCCCAGCGCTTCTTGACATGATGGAATAGTCGGACTGCCACCCCTCCGCGTTGATGGCAGTCACGATGTCGTCCAGATCCGAGTCCGTCCTTCCTTGTCGGTGCGCAAACTTCCGAAGAGGGCATCATACTGCCCCAGGACTTGCTCCAACAGGACACCAACTTCGGTGGCAGTGAAGCTGGTGCCCCTCTGCCTCTCTGGCCGGGGGTTGCCAGTGGTGCCAGATGTTGCAGTGCCCGACATGACAACCCCAGAGGCAGGAGTGGGTGGGCAACTGGATCCTGGGGCTGGTCTGTGGAGCGATGGAATCCCAGTCGGGAGTCTTCGGTTCCAGCAGGGGTGGTCACAGCAACAGCACCCCTGGCTGATGTGCAGGCAGCAAATGGCAGGGCACATGGGCAGTAGTCAATCAGGCAGTAGCAGATGGCAGGTGGGACCGTGCTCGGGGCTCTGGGGGGCAGTAATTCGGCCTTCTGGGCAGAAGCGTGGTCTTCCGTGTGCTTACGCATGGCCAGCTTGATACGGAGTGATTTGGCACGTGAAAATCCAGCACGTCTGCGTGTAATTCGAGGAAAGGGCCTTAGCGCGTAAGCACGTCAACACACGTACGCGAATTCATTGGCCCAAAGGCCCCCAGCATGTAGGAGCGTCTATGACGTTACGCGCACGTGCATTTTCCATGGCTCGTAGAAAAAATAAGCACGTCAGAGTGTCATAGCGTGTAATTGGTGGAAAGGGCCACAGCGCGTATGCGCGTCTGTGACGTGCATGCGCGGGCATTTCCATGTACACGGTGCATGTTACATGTCCAATGACTGCACGTCAGAGTGTCAGCTCGTGTAATTGGAGGATAGGGCCTTAGCGCGTACACGCGGAAGTGACGCTGGACGTGTGGGCATGTTTAAAAGGTACGCGTAGAACGCCATTTCCTTGTATGTGCTTTTCGTGGAGAGCGAGTGGGTGAAATCTGTACTTCTTGTCCGTTCACACGCGATTTACTTCACAGCGTTCCAAGTTCGTACTCCCTGTTACCTCTGACAGCTTTTTCTCTTTTTGTCTTTTTCCTGGGCCTGTTTCCTCAAACAGCGTTCACTTCTCTGTTGTCCTGTCTCCTCAGACAGCGTACAATTCTTCTTTTGGCGGGGGTGTTGCCAACGCGCACACGCGCGTCTTTTTCACGCTATTGTTCCAGGCAGACGGTGAGTCGCGCACGTATTTAACATCTGTGCTTGCCCCGTGTGTCGCGTACCCCTTCAGAGGTCATTCTAGGCTGCATGTAACATGCATACGTTAATTTTTGTGTTTCTGGGTGCCACAGTGTAGTACAGGTTTATTTTTCCATGCATGTGGTCTAGGAGGGGTTGCGTGTAATTATTTCCCTTTTTTGGGGTGCCTGTGCATTGCGTGACCCGTCATCTTCACCCAGGGGTCACATACAGCCTTGCTAGAGCACTAGGGTACGAATTGCACCTAGTACCCTACCCCTTTGACCCCCAATTGCCCAGGACAATAGTTTACTGCAACTCCCATATGCACAACAACATCAGTGCCATAGTTGGGAGGCGAGCACGCGGTAAGGGTGGCAAAGGTGGCCGAGCCTCAAGAGGTAGGCGTGGTGATACGGTAGGGGACGTGGCCGGGACTTGCAGGGTGCCCCTAGCCCCCCATGTGTGGGTGACCAGTCAGGGACACCCATGCCCCCCCGCCCTGGTTGAGGGTAACGTGGCTGACACCGTCCCTGCTCAGCCCTTGTTGGACCAGCCCATTGTGGCACCAGACCTGGCACAGGGTGACTCCATGGCTGACTTCCAGGTCAGCAGGTCTAGGCCACGTGTGGCGGTGCACGTTGGTGTCACCAGGCCACGTGGATCAGGGGCAGCTATGTCATATGCTGCCCTGAGTAGGCAGGATGGTGAGGCTGCAGGGGCAGCTGCGGCTCCATCCACCCCAGCTCTGAGTCTCCCAGCCAGGACAGTGTCGGTCCCAGTCCATCCTGCTGACGTTCCCCCTGACCACATCACACTTCAGCTAATGCCTGCACCAAGTCCCATGGTGAGTGTTAATTCCCACACTCCTAGTCCACAGTCCACCGGGGCTCCTTCCCCTAGTGTCCAGAGCGGCGTAGGACACTCAGGATCCCCACCACCTTCCAAGCGGAAGAGGAAGAGTGCTCGTCAAGTACAGACTGATGCCCCAGACACGGCTACACAGTCCGGCAAGCCAAGAAAGCCCAGCTTCAATCAGGCCGAACTTGATGCACTTGTGGAGTATGTGTCCGCACATGACAGCGAAATGGTGATTACTGCAGGATGCAAGACCACACCTGCACAACATCTGGCACACTGGCAGACCATCGCGGACATCATAAGTGCCCTTGGATTCGTGAGGCGCACAGCTAATGATTCCTACAAGCGCTGGAATGACCTGAAGCGCAGGGCAAAGAAAAAGCTAGCCTCAAGTCATGCCGCTACTCTAGTGACTGGAGGTGGGTCTCCAGCAGAGGACATTGAACTCACTCCACATGAGTATGTTGCTGGGACCTACGTCACAGAGGGACAGATCCAAGGCGTGGGAGACCTGCCAGATTACGAGGCATTGTCCGGTGAGTGCACATGCATGTCCGTGTCATCCATGTGCATGGTGTGTGTGTGAGGGCTTCTGATTGAGTGCCAGGTGAGGGTGTGTATGTCTGAGTGGTTTGGGTCACCCATGTGCTTCATCCAATACATTCTGCGCACCAGGATTTGGGTATTGCAGTATCCCTTCTAGCAACAGTATACATTTAGCCCAACCTCACGCCAGTTGCTCTTGAAGTGTCATCTTGCCACCACATTGTTGTGTATTATTCTGTGTTCAATCAGGCTGATTGTTTGCATTCCACCACTTTCACTAGGCATTTCTCAGTCCTATTGTCACATGTGTGACATGGCTATGGTACATGCCATCTGTGTGATGGCATGTGTCATGTATGTGTATTGGACATGCCAATCACAGGCCAATGTGTGATGGCACTGCTAGCCAGCATTCAGCAAATGTGTTGGTCTTCCATCTTGGTGTCATCAATGTGTGCCATTTGCCTCCCATTCATACGCAGTGACGGTGCATGAATGGGAGGGTTATAGTCATGTGGGACATGTGTCAATGAAGTACTGGTTCTGTTGCTTCTCAGCCCAAATTGTGTGCCATGGTGCTAATGCCTGTTCCCATTTCTTTTCTTTCATGTCTTTGCAGGGGATGACGCACTTGATACTTCTGGGGATGTGGAGATGGTGCAGACCCAGGAGGGGTCTCAGGCCCGACCGGGCACCAGTGAGGGATGTGGTGTGGTGGTGGGTGAGAACCCACACTTGCTGCAGACCATTATCTAAAGGGGTGGCTCTGGGTGCACCTCCCACGAGCTCTATTCAGGTGTCGATTCGGATGATGAGACCTATGTGCGGTCGCAGGTAAGTGTTTCTGGGAGGGATTCTGTACTGTCCAACCCACCTGCACCAGGGGTAGAACCCTCAATGGGGATGTCAGTGTTGGTAGGTCCGCCTTTGGTGGTTACAGATGCAGGGTCACACTCTGCAACATCTGATCCTGTTCCTGGGCCAGCAGATCACAGGGGGAATGCAGTCCTGCAGCCTTAGGCAGTGCCGGCACAGCAAGGCGCAGTTTGCCTTGCCCCAGACAGGTGTGGTGCCCGCCGATGCGGTGGCCGTACGCCACCTGGCAATATCGCATGGGAGCAATCCATATACAGTATGGCAAATCAACAGGCAGCATCATCTGAGATGATAGCTCAGGCCATGGATAGGGTGGCCACTTCCATTGTCCCCCAAGACAGGTTGATGGAACAACTACAGCAGGCAACAGACTCCATTTGCCAGTCACACAGGGAGGACATGTTGGCATCCAACAGGGACAGACGGGCGGCACTGGAGACTCTGCGGGAAGCCATTTCTATTGAGTCCCAGGGCCACAGGGAAGCCCTGAGGGTGGAACTCTGTCATCTCAGGGTGACTCTTGTTGAGCTCGAGGCTTCAACTGACACGAGGAAAGAACAGCAGCTGGAGCGGCTCACACGTACGCTCTCAGCTGAGATGCAGGCAACTAGGGATGAGGTCCGGGCATCCCGTGTGTTGTTGCATGGGGACCTCCGCACCATTATCCTCCAGAACCAGACCTTCCACACCTGCATGCTTGCTGCCATGGAGGACCAGTCTAGGGCTTTGCGTGGGCTGCCTCCCATAGTGCCACCACCTCCTGATGCAGCTGCAGAGGGTGAGGAGAGCAACAGCAGTGATTCTCTCACAATAGGGTAGCCGCACAGGCCATGAGCCCATGGAGGTTTTTTTTCCCCAAAATCCACACAGGTGGGTTTTGGTGTGCACCCTGTCCTCGGACCTCCTGGATGGCCTCCCCCACCCCTTCTGGCCCATACATGGCCATTTTTGATTTTTGATTTTTGATTTGTTTACAGTGTGTTGCCTTGTGTGGCTCCCATGGGCATACGCTGTATTGTGGCTGGGCACATGCAGGCTTGTCCTGAATTTGGGTTAGATGCTTGGGTTTGTGTGACACACACCCCTCCTGCTTCCCGCATCCATGGGCTTGCAAAGGGTGTGCCCAAGTGACATTGACTTACACAGTGACGTTGGACTCCCATTTGCTGTGTGGGCAGTCTGTAGTCAATACTGTGTATACATTCCTAGTGCATATTGTTGTTGTATTGTACACTGCATGGTGTATTGATATGTGCCTCTGCATCCATCTCATCCTCCTAATTTGCAGGTCCATGCCTCATGTCTTCACAAGGCGGTCTACTTTGGAAATGGAGTCCATGTTGTAAGCAGTGCATCTACACTTTTGCATGGCACTAACACTGTACAGTTGGAAGTGGTCGAAGTGCTGTCATTATCAGGTAGTGAGACTGCCAATTTTTTAAATCCGTACTGTCATGTTTATGGTGGGTTGGAGGTTGTGTAGGTGATTAGTATTATTGCTAAATATTTGGTAATGTGTGTTGTTGGTCCTGCATTACTGTGAGCATTTCATGTGTGGCCAGTTTCCATTAGGGACACTGTACTTTGTGACACTTGTGTCATGTTGTGGGGATTAATTTTTTGCTCTCACATAGCATGACATGCCATGGTGTGTTGTGTGGCAGTGCCGGGGAGGGGTTGGGTGACATGGCACTGTTCTCATGCTGTATTTTGCAAGTGGATATTCATTTTTGCTGCATAGAAGTGTGTCTTTTGATGACACTGCATTGGTGGTGTTTGTGTAGGTAGGGATGCACACATTGTGACACTTCCAGGTGAACAATCTCAGGCTGCTATCGTTCTGACAGTTGACTGTCCCTTCATTCATCATAATTGTCAGATTGAGTCATCATTGATTGTCAGATGGTATGTGCCAGGGCTGTGTGCAATCCACAGGGGTGTGATTTCTATGTGAAGTAATTAGCCACCAGCTGCGTATGGGCTGCCTCACCCCGTGCCCTTTCCCCTCCCATGCGCAGCGGGCGTGCATGTGGTTGGGGATGTGGGGGCACCACAATGTCCACAGCCAGGCCCCGGCGTTTTGCAACATTGTGCAGGACACATGCTGCCACTATGATCCTGCACACTACTGGGTGAGCGTATAACAGCTGCCTGCCAGAACGGTCAAGGGAGCGAAAGCGTGACTTGAGCACTCCGAATGTGCGCTCCACTATGCCCCGGGTTGCCAATTGTATCTTACCTCGGGAGGCGTGATGGGGTTCCGAATTGGCATCATCATGTGGGTGCTCAGAGGGTAGGCACTGTCCCCTGGGGAGGTGGTGATGGGGATCATTAGTGGGGTAGTGATATTACTCTGTATCTGTCATGCATGCGTGTGCTGTGGCATTTATACTCACCAAGCAGCCATTCATCGCCATGCCGCCCAGCTTCCATGTCCCGGTTTAGGGTTGACATCCTGTAAATGAAGCTGTCGTGGTGGACCCTGGATAGTTGGCATATACTGAGGTGACGATTCCCTTGGCATCACATTCTACCTGGACGTTGATGAAATGCCAGTGCTTGCGGTTTCTATAGATGTGCTCAGATGCCCTGGGAGGACGTAGAGCCACATGGGTGCAATCAATGTCACCTATCACTTTGGGGAATTGTGCCACCCCGTAGAAATCCTGGCTGACAGCCTGCCTTTCTGCAGGTGTTCTGGGCAGGTATATGTGCCTGCGGACTGATGGGCGTGCAGTGATGATGGCCAACACCTGGTGTAGGCACCCTGACTGCGTGGCCTGTGACACCCCCCCCACTATGGCACTTGTCCGCTGAAATGATCCGGTGTTAGGGAGAATTCTCTGTTTAGGCTGAATTTCCTAACCTAGTGAGTCCCCCAGCAGCTTTGCTGGATTTCTGGATTTCTGGATTTTTCCATCCTGCCAAGAGTGAGACTCTTTTCTCTCACTCTTGGACATGTATGTGTGTAATTCCTTTGAAATGTCAATGTGTTCGATGGGCTATGGGGTCTTTTACTCCATAGGGTCTCATATGTTTTTCTATGTGTGTTACACCGCACCCTATGTGTCGTAACACGGGGGCGCCCTAGCGGGTCCCCCACCATAGCCTCCATACCCGGGGACTGACTACTGTCTCCCCGGACATGTAAAGTAACCGTTGGCTTTACTAGACCTAAATTTACTAACAGAACTAGTACCAACCATCTTATTGTGGACGTACTAGTAGGGGTCATTCGATTACTCCTGGATCTGTTACTCGAGGGGGCACTGTCCCGTCCCCCCTCGTCGAGTTTTGGCTGGTGGCAGTGGAAACTACTTGTTATGTTCGATCCCGAACATAACCCTATGGGATTCGTCCCATTGTTGGAGAATGATACTTTTTCTCATTTATCTCTGACATACCACCGATCTACTTACCTTAAATAATTTTATCGAGTGGTATTTTCTGCCAGAACTCGGTTTTAAAATGGCATCTGTGTTCGTCTCTGTGACTCCTAAACCAAAGGTTGAGCCCTTTGTTCCACTTTTGGCGGGCCTCTGTACAGAGACCCTCCAAAGTGGTGCCATTCTGTCTGGGTTACCTCAGGGGTGTGGGAGGGGGTTTAGGCACCCTGGACCGAGTTGCCTTGCCAACTCAGGTCGCACTCTGGAGTGATTGGCCCAGGTGGTGAGCCTTCCCGCTCACCACTTAGCATGTGTTGATTGACAGCTAGGCTGAATGAATGGGGGTCTTCTGCATAAAAGCAGGGATTTTGGGACTGGATCTTCAGAAGTCGCCACAGGACCTAAGAATCCGACGAGGGTAACGCTGAGCCGACCTGCAACGACGACACCTCCGGTGGAGCCCTGCTGAGCCGACTCACCACTTCCCGACGACAGAGGAGATCTCCCTGCCGGAGAGTCTCTTCCCCTGACTGGTGGGAATAACCAGTCCCCTTCGGTTTTTATTCGCCTCAGGACGCAGTGGTTGAATTGCCCGTGCAGAGCACCTCGGCAATCGGATAGCCACTACCCCTGTACCGCAACCAAAAGGTGGTGCCTTGTGACGGAGCACTCCGCGGCTGGTCTCTTCCCTGGTGGTGCACCGGACTTCACTTTCCTTCGACGATGAGATCATCTCTACTCTTGGCCAAGACCCGACGTGCATCCACCACCAGGAACAACTGCCCCCACCAGAGCTGCCCTCCACAACAAGGTACCGTGTCCGCCTGGCTTCCCTTTCATTCGGTTCGAGTGAGGTGTCTTAATCCTCTCCATTCCGCTGGGTCGCCTCCAAGCTTTGCTCATTCTTTGTTCTGAACTGGTTCAATCTGCCGATGACAATTTGCTGTAAAGACTTGAATGCATCTCCACTAGAGACTTTTTGGGACATCGCGCCTTGCCTCTCTCTGAGTGGGCCTGGCCTCTGAACTTTACAATCTATTGCGATTCTTGCCTTCCTGCCTTGCATTTTATCTGCATAGGATTGAACTGTGTTGATTTCATAACCTGCCTATCTTTTTCTCTCCCGTCCTAACGAATATTCGAGTGTCATCTAGGTTGAGGTATACACCTCTGTCTGGAAATAAGTGGTACCGGTAGAACCTAGAGTTGTCGATATTTTGCCAGGGGGATTTATCGTTTTCTACTTCGTAGATTAATTGTGTTTGATTTGTTTGCCGTGATTTACTTTAGTGTTTTCCATAGATGTTGTGTTATAAATAAATACCTTACTATCTTTACACTAAGCCTTGTTGCGTGTTTGCTTGTCTTGCGGTGAAGAATTGCCCTATGTTGTATACTCCACATACTGCTCAACTTTTCTTGAGAGAAGTCTGACTGCTCAGCCACAGCTACCAAGTGAATGTGTGTGGTACAGACTGCTACCAAGTGGGTTCACCGCCAACGCCTGTAGTCCTAAATCTTTTGCAGTGGTCCCAGAGGGAACTGCACAGGTTTCCGCCTAACACTGGTGTACAGCGGTGGGATTTGTATCGAGTATACAGTTTAGAGTGCTTTTCGACGCTGTAGGATAACTAACCACAATGCTTAGCACTAAAAAGCAACTTTCACAAACATGTCTACGATGGAAACTTACAGTCAAGAATCCTTGTCAGGTGAAAATACTGAGAGTTTGCGAGCTCTCTGTAGGCAAAAGAATCTTTCTGTAAGAGGCAAGAAGTTAGAACTAATAGAGAGATTGCTGGCGAACCAAAGTCTGGGTACTGGTTCAGAGGAACCACTCTCCCCAGCGAATGTAGACGACAGTAATGGTGTTGATCTGAATCGTAATTCTGATAATAGCGATGAAGAGGCTGACGAGGATGGAGAGGCTAACGAAACTGTCTCCCCCGCTCCTCTACCTGCCTTACCAGCTGTGCCTACGGGGCCCATACCAGGTCCCACAAGTAACCCTGCTTATTTTGAACTTGAAAAAATGAAGCTCGAATTAGAATATAAACGGTTCTTGGCTCAATCTGAACGAAACCAAGAGCTCGAGTTCAGACGGATGAATGCCCAGGCTGAGCAGAAGCAAGCTGATTTAAGACTCAGAGAAATAGAACTTAATCACGAGTTAGAAATGAAAAAGTTGTCTATGGAAAATGCTTCTCTCTCCTCTGGTTCCTCTCGGAGCTCCAGTCCCAAAAGACCCGGGATGCCGAAGGAATTAGTGGGTATGTATGAACCGAGATTGGATGTGTTGGATTGGTTGAAACTGTTTGAATACAATCATGGACTCCAGGACATCACCGGGAATGCGTTGCTTCCCTGGTTGTTCTCTAGGCTCCCTCCTGTTGCGACTGATGTGGTAATGGAGTTGGGGGAGGCGGATAAGACGGATTACGAAAGTGTGAAACTAGCTTTGATAGCTAGATTCGGGAAGACCCCTTCCCAGTATCTTAAGAGGTTTAGAACCCTCAAAAAGCATGATGGTACCCCTTGGGCTACCTGGGTGAGTGAAGGGTTGAAAAACTTAGAGGGATGGATTAAGGGTTACAAAGTGAACACTTATGAGGGTATGAGAAATCTTTTTATGTTGGAGTCTATTTATGATGCCTGTTCTCCTGAGCTCAGACAGCACTTGGCTGATTCGAAGGAATTGGATTCCAGGGCACTAGCTAAGGCTGCTGACTTGTGGGTTGCCAACAGGGCTACTCATAAGGATTCTTGGGCAACTCAGAAAAAGGATGAGGGAAAACAGCCTAAAAAAGACTCAAAAGAGAATTCGAATAACTCACATTCCAAAGAGGGCCCCAAACAAAACCAGAAGGGTAAGCCACCAGGAAAACCACAGCAGAATAGTGTGTCTTCTGGTGCCAAACCGGAAGGAGGTCAGAACAAGCCACCATTCTAGAAAGCATTCGGTAAATGCTTTGTTTGTGGCTCGACTGACCACGTGAAAGGAGATCCCAGATGTAAGGGTAAACCTTCAGGGGTCCAGCTTGTCTCCTTAGCCTTCGCTCCAGAGGAGGAAGTCCAAATGGCAAGTGGAAACTTTCTACTGCTAGCTGACGAACCCATTGGAGTCTCAGCCAGCGTTTCTTTAGTATCTCTGGGGTTGTGGGAACAACAGAATTTAGTTGTCTATAATTCTATCCCCGATAATACTAAAGAGTATTATAAGGACAGTGTCCAGGTGAATGGTCAGGAGACTCCTGCCATTAGGGACACTGGGGCCAGCATAACTGTGGTGGATAAATCGTTTTTTCAGGCTGAGGATGTTGCTAAGGCACCCAAACGCCTCACCAAGTTAGCTGGAGGGCCTGTGCAGATGCTTCCCCAATTACCAGTTCTCATCCAGTGTAACGACATGACTGTGAAGGTACCTGTCAGCATACAGAGTGAGGTACCAGGACGCGTACTGTTGGGTAACAATTTGAAAACTCTCGGAGTTGTATCGCATACTCCCAGACCTCCTAGTAAACGGTTACAGGAGCTAACCAGACCCGCACGAGAGAGGACCATGAGCGGTACTCTCCCGGAGATGATGAAGAAAGAAATCACTCATGCTCCACTGGAATTGTCGGCCGCTGTCTCCAAGAAATCAGAAGCGAAGGGGAAACCTAAGACTTCTATCCTGAAACCAGCAGCCAGCATTCCAGTGCAGCCGACACGGACTTCCCCGTGGTTGTCCAACGTCACACCCATAACTCCACCTCCAGCCGAGGCTGAGAGGGAGGTACAACCCTGCGTGGTAGAATTAGACTCTGAGGAAGAGCTAATGGAAGGCCAGGAACTCATTGGAGATCTGGATCCTGTTGACCATCCTGAGCTGCAGTCTTTACTGGCAGAAGGTGGACCCAGCAGGGCAGACTTCAGTAAGGGACAGAGAGAATGTCCAACTCTGGAAGGTCTTCGCCATCAGGCAGAAGCTCAGCTGAAGGGCAAGAGCCTGGGAAATACAGGTTGCACTGGGAAGATGGCCTCTTCTACAGTGAACCGACCAAGTCTGCACCTGGAGACTACAAACGCCTTGTAGTACCCCAAGAGAACAGACCACAGTTCTTGCAGTTAGCCCACGAGATTCCTTTGGCTGGTCACTTGAGTTTCAAGAAGACTAAGGAAAGGCTCTCGCTCTACTTCTATTGGCCAAAGATGGGGGCCGAAGTAGAAAAACACTGCAGGAGCTGCCACACCTGCCAGATCTCTAGTAAGGTTGGATCCAAGAACGTGGCACCGTTAGTGCCTCTCCCGGTTGTGGGAGTCCCATTTGAGAGAGTAGGGATTGACATTGTTGGTCCCCTTGATCCTCCAACCTCCTCAGGCAACAGGTTTATACTTGTTGTAGTAGACCATGCTACTAGGTATCCTGAAGCAATTCCTATGAGGACTGTTACAGCTCCGGTTGTGACTAAGGCCCTCCTTGGTATTTTTACCAGGGTCGGGTTTCCTAAGGAAGTAATCTCTGACAGGGGGTCAAACTTTATGTCCCACTACATGAAAGCCATGTGGAAAACCTGCGGAGTAACTTACAAGTTCTCAACGGCTTACCACCCACAAACCAATGGGTTGGTAGAACGGTTCAACCGAACCATGAAGAGCATGATAGGTGCTCTAGAGGAACCCCTTAAGCGTAAGTGGGACCTTCTATTGCCATGCCTGCTCTTTGCTTATAGAGAAGTCCCTCAGGAGGGAGTAGGTTACTCTCCCTTCGAACTAATCTATGGTCATCCCGTCAGAGGTCCATTGGCCCTGATTAAGGAGGGGTTGGAGAGTGCTCCTTCCCCCAAGCCAGTCAGAGTGACTGACTACGTGATAGGTCTCCGGAGGAGAATGTCGCACATGATGACGGAAGCAAGCGATAACTTGAAAGCTGGACAAGAATTGGTCAAGCACTGGCACGATCAAAAGGCTAACATGGTTGAGTTCGCTCAAGACCAGCTCGTTCTCGTTATGATCCCAACAAGGCAGAGGGCCTTGCAAGATAAGTGGATGGGACCCTACCGAGTAGTGGGTAAACTCGGAGAGGTTAACTATCTGGTGGACTTGGGCAATCCCAAGGAGGCTCCGACAGTCTTTCACACCAACCGACTTAAAGCGTATGTCTCACGACCTGATGTACGAGCGTTGCTTCTAGCATCATCCGAGGAAGAAGAAGAGAGTGAAGCTCTTCCGGATCTCCTCAGAGGCTTACCTTTAGATGAAAAAATTGAAGGAGTGAATCTCTCCTCCAATCTGACACCCGAGCAACAAGAAGAGTGCAAATCTATGTTGAATCAGTTTGCCTCTCTGTTCTCGCTTTCACCAGGCTTGACCCCTTGGCGCCAGCACGACATACTCACTGGTGACTGTCTGCCGGTCAAAAGCAGAGGATACCGCATGTCAGAAAACGTACAAACCCACATCAAAGGTGAGGTCAGCAAGATGCTTGATCTCGGGGTAATAGAGCCCTCTACTAGTCCATGGTCTAGCCCAGTTGTGTTAGTACCAAAGGCCGGATCTAAAGAACTTAGATTCTGCGTGGTTTATCAAGCTCTTAATGCAGTCACCACGACTGATGCCCACCCTTTGCCAAGAACAGATGAGTTGGTGGATAAACTTGGCGCCGCCAAGTTCCTCAGCACATTTGACTTGACGTCAGGCTATTGGCAAATAGCCCTGACAGACCATGCCAAGGAGAAAACTGCATTTTCTACCCCCGTTGGCTTATACCAGTTTAAGGTAATGCCTTTTGGACTGAAGAATGCACCTGCTACTTTTCAATGGATGGTAAACCAGGTTCTGAATGGGATGGAGGACTTCTGCATGGCATACTTGGATGACATCGCAGTGTTCAGCAATTCCTGGGAAGAACATGTAATCCACCTGAGAGATGTTTTGCAGGCTCTTGGACGAGCCAATCTGACCATAAAGGCAAGTAAATGCCAAATTGGACAGAGTAAGGTAGTCTATCTTGGGCATGAGGTAGGCGGTGGAGAAATAAGGCCTTTGCTCAGTAAGATTGAAGCTGTGCAAAATTTGACAACACCGACTACTCAAACCCAGGTGAGAGCCTTCCTAGGCCTCACTGGGTATTACAGGAATTTCATAGAGAACTATGGGACCATAGCTTCTCCACTGAATGTCATCTCCTCGCCCAAATTTCCAAAAAAGGTTAAATGGAACGAGGAGTGCAATCAGGCTTTTGAAAACCTGAAACAGGCTCTTTACCAAGCCCCAGTACTCAGAGCTCCTGATTACCGCCAACACTTCATTGTGCAGACAGACGCTTCCAATGTAGGGATAGGTGCCGTACTCAGTCAACTGGATGGGAAAGGTAGGGAGCACCCCGTTTGCTTCATCAGCCGCAAGCTGAAGGATCCTGAAACAAGGTGGGCAACAATCGAAAGAGAGTGCTTTGCTATCGTGTGGGCTCTGAAGAAGTTTAGGCCGTACTTGTATGGTTCTACTTTTATTATTCAGACTGACCACAAACCCTTGAGATGGTTAATGCAAATGAAAGGGGAGAACCCAAAACTATTGAGATGGTCGATCTGCCTGCAAGGGTTTGATTTCACCATTGAGCACAGGTCAGGGTGTCAACCACCAAAATGCTGATGGTCTCTCTAGGATGTATGTCATCGACTAGAGGTATGAGATTCATCCAGGAGTGGATTAAATCCTCCTGTCCCTTAGTCTGGGGGGGGGTGAGTGTTAGGGAGAATTCTCTGTTTAGGCTGAATTTCCTAACCTAGTGAGTCCCCCAGCAGCTTTGCTGGATTTCTGGAGTTGTTTTTTTTCCATCCTGCCAAGAGTGAGACTCTTTTCTCCCACTCTTGGACATGTATGTGTGTAATTCCTTTGAAATGTCAATGTGTTCGATGGGCTATGGGGTCTTTTACTCCATAGGGTCTCATATGTTTTTCTATGTGTGTTACACCGCACCCTACGTGTCGTAACACGGGGGCGCCCTAGAGGGTCCCCCACCATAGACTCCATACCCGGGGACTGACTACTGTCTCCCCGGGCATGTAAAGTCACCATTGGCTTTACTAGACCTAAATTTACTAACAGAACTAGTACCAACCATCTTATTGTGGACGTACTAGTAGGGGTAATTCGATTACTCCTGGATCTGTTACTCGAGGGGGCACTGTCCCGTCCCCCCTCGTCGAGTTTTGGCTGGTGGCAGTGGAAACTACTTGTTATGTTCGATCCCGAACATAACCCTATGGGATTCGTCCCATTGTTGGAGATTGATACTTTTTCTCATTTATCTCTGACGTACCACCGATCTACTTATCTTAAATAATTTTATCGAGTGGTATTTTCTGCCAGAACTCGGTTTTAAAATGGCGTCTGTGTTCGTCTCTGTGACTCCTAAACCAAAGGTTGAGCCCTTTGTTCCACTTTTGGCAGGCCTCTGTACGGAGACCCTCCAAAGTGGTGCCATTCTGTCTGGGTTACCTCAGGGGTGTGGGAGGGGGTTTAGGCACCCTGGACCGAGTTGCCTTGCCAACTCAGGTCGCACTCTGGAGTGATTGGCCCAGGTGGTGAGCCTTCCCGCTCACCACTTAGCATGTGTTGATTGACAGCTAGGCTGAATGAATGGGGGTCTTCTGCATAAAAGCAGGGCTTTTGGGACTGGATCTTCAGAAGTCGCCACAGGACCTAAGAATCCGACGAGGGTAACGCTGAGCCGACCTGCAACGACGACACCTCCGGTGGAGCCCTGCTGAGCCGACTCACCACTTCCCGACGACAGAGGAGATCTCCCTGCCGGAGAGTCTCTTCCCCTGACTGGTGGGAACAACCAGTCCCCTTTGCTTTTTATTCGCCTCAGGACGCAGTGGTCGAATTGCCCATGCAGAGCACCTCGGCAACCGGATAGCCACTACCCATGTACCGCGACCAAAAGGTGGTGCCTTGTGACGGAGCACTCCGCGGCTGGTCTCTTCCCTGGTGGTGCACCGGACTTCACTTTCCTTCGACGACGAGATCATCTCTACTCTTGGCCAAGACCCGACGTGCATCCACCACCAGGAACAACTGCCCCCGCCGGAGCTGCAGTCCACAACAAGGTACCGTGTCTGCCTGGCTTCCCTTTCGTTCGGTTCGAGTGAGGTGTCTTAATCCTCTCCGTTCCGCTGGGTCGCCTCCAAGCTTTGCTGATTCTTTGTTCTGAACTGGTTCAATCTGCCGATGACAATTTGCTATAAAGACTTGAATGCATCTCCACTAGAGACTTTTTGGGGCATCGCGCCTTGCCTCTCTCCGAGTGGGCCTGGCCTCTGAACTTTACGATCTATTGCGATTCTTGCCTTCCTGCCTTGCATTTTATCCGCATAGGATTGAACTGTGTTGATTTCATAACCTGCCTATCTTTTTCTCTCCCGTCCTAACGAATATTCGAGTGTCATCTATGTTGAGGTATACACCTCTGTCTGGAAATAAGTGGTACCGGTAGAACCTAGAGTTGTCGATATTTTGCTAGGGGGATTGATCGTTTTCTACTTCGTAGATTAATTGTGTTTGATTTGTTTGCCGTGATTTGCTTTAGTGTTTTCCATAGATGTTGTGTTATAAATAAATACCTTACTATCTTTACACTAAGCCTCGTTGCGTGTTTGCTAGTCTTGCAGTGAAGAATTGCCCTATGTTGTATACTCCACATACTGCTCAACTTTTCTTGAGAGAAGTCTGACTGCTCAGACACAGCTACCAAGTGAATCTGTGTGGTACAGACTGCTACCAAGTGGGTTCACCGCCAATGCCTGTAGTCCTAAATCTTTTGCAGTGGTCCCAGAGGGAACTGCACAGGTTTCCGCCTAACATCCGGTAGCCAAGAAGTGCAGTACATTGAGGACCTTCTCCAGGGGGCTGAGTGCTTGGGAGCACAGGGTGGGTTATGTGAGGTCATCCTCCCACTCACTGACCAGGTCGAGTATTATGTGAGGTGGAAACCTGTATCTCCCATACACCTGGTCATCAGGCATACCAAAAAGGCTGGTTCTGGGTGTAAAGATTCTGGCCCTGACTATCCTCCTCCTCCTCCTGCGGTATCCCACGGCCACTGCTGCTAGGAACGGTATATTCATCCTGGAGTCTGAGCTTGTTTGTTGTTTGCGCACACTTTTATGCTGCGCGGGACGTGTGCCTGCTTCATGCTGGCGTACGTGTTTCCGGATTGGACCTTTTTTTTGGCGTGTTGTAGGCGACCGTGTAAATCTTCCCGCCCACCCCAGGAATACATGTAACACGCTCTCCCAGGCCCAGTCGCGTGTAAATATTCCCACCCACCCCAGGAATACACGTACCCCACTCTCCCAGGCACCGTCGCGTGAGGAAGTTCACGCGAACCCCGTAATACACGTATCCTGCTGATATCGCGTGTGGAAGTTCACGTGGACCCGTAATACACATACCCTGCTGAAATTGCGTGTAAGACTACCCGCGCACCCCTGAAATACACGTACCCAGGCCAATCGCACTGCTGGGGTGTGGGGGTATTGGGAGACATGAGTGGGGGCCTGGTGGAGGGTGCCCCTGACTGCTGGGGCGTGGGGGTGCAGGGAGACATGAGTTGGACATGAGTGGGGGCCTTGTGGAGGGGGCCCCTGGATGCTGGGGGTGGGGGTGCTGGGGACATGAGTGGGGGCCTGGTAGAGGGTGCCACTGGATGCTGGGGGGTGGGGGTGCAGGGAGACATGAGTGGGAATCTGGTGCAGGGTGCCCCTGACTGCTGGGGGGTGGGGGTGCTGGGAGACATGAGTGGGGGCCTGATGGAGGGTGCCCCACAGTGCTGGGGGGTGGGGTTGCAGGGGGACATGAGTTGGACATGAGTGGGGGCCTGGTGGAGGGTGCCCCTGGATGCTGGGGGGGTGGGGGTGCAGGGAGACATGAGTGGGGGCCTGGTGGAGGGTGCCCCTGACTGCTGGGGGGTGGGGGGGTGGAAGACATGAGTGGGGGCCTGGTGGAGGGTGCCCCACAGTGCTGGGGGTGGGGGTGCAGGGGGACATGAGTTGGACATGAATGGAGGCCTGGTGGAGGGTGCCCCTGGATGCTGGGGGGTGGGGGTGCTGGGAGACATGAGTGGGGGCCTGGTGGAGGGTGCCCCTGGATGCTGGGGGGTGGGGGTGCAGGGAGACATGAGTGGGGGCCTGGTGGAGGGTGCCCCTGACTGCTGGGGGGTGCAGGGAGACATGAGTTGGACATGAGTGTGGGCCTGGTGGAGTGTGCCCCTGGATGCTGGGCAGTGAGGGTGCTGGGAGACATGAGTGGGGGCCTGGTGGAGGGTGCCCCTGACTGCTGGGGGGTGGGGGTGCAGGGAGACATGAGTTGGACATGAGTGGGGGCCTTGTAGAGGGGGCCCCTGGATGCTGGGGTTGGGGGTGCTGGGAGACATGAGTGGGGGCCTGGTAGAGGGTGCCACTGGATGCTGGGGGGTGGGGGTGCAGGGAGACATTAGTGGGAGTCTGGTGCAGGGTGCCCCTGACTGCTGGGGAGTGGGGTGCTGGGAGACATGAGTGGGGGCCTGATGGAGGGTGCCCCACAGTGCTGGGGGGTGGGGTTGCAGGGGGACATGAGTTGCACATGAGTGGGGGCCTGGTGGAGGGTGCCCCTGGATGCTGAGGGGGTGGGGGTGCAGGGAGACATGAGTGGGGGCCTGGTGGAGGGTGCCCTTGACTGCTGGGGGGTGGGGGGGTGGAAGACATGAGTGGGGGCCTGGTGGAGGGTGCCCCACAGTGCTGGGGGGTGGGGGTGCAGGGGGACATGAGATGGACATGAATGGGGGCCTGGTGGAGGGTGCCCCTGGATGCTGGGGGTTGGGGGTGCTGGGAGACATGAGTGGGGGCCTGGTGGAGGGTGCCCCTGACTGCTGGGGGGTGGGGGCGCAGGGAGACATGAGTGGGGGCCTGGTGGAGGGTGCCCCTGACTGCTGGGGGGTGGGGGTGCAGGGAGACATGAGTTGGACATGAGTGGGGGCCTGGTGGAGTGTGCCCCTGGATGCTGGGCGGTGGGGGTGCTGGGAGACATGAGTGGGGCCTGATGGAGGG
Source organism: Ambystoma mexicanum (assembly GCF_040938575.1). Lineage (NCBI taxonomy): Eukaryota > Metazoa > Chordata > Amphibia > Caudata > Ambystomatidae > Ambystoma > Ambystoma mexicanum. The sequence continues at coordinate 769,105,484 of NC_090941.1, forward strand.
TGCCCCACAGTGCTGGGGGGTGGGGGTGCAGGGAGACATGAGTTAGACATGAGTGGGGGCCTGGTGGAGGGTGCCCCTGGATGCTGAGGGGTGGGGGTGCTGGGAGAAATGAGTGGGGGCCTGGTGGAGGGTGCCCCTGGATGCTGGGGGGTGGGGGTGCAGGGAGACATGAGTGGGGGCCTGGTGGAGGGTACCCCTGACTGCTGGGGGTAAGGGGTGGGAAACATGAGTGGGGGCCTGGTGGAGGGTGCCCCTGGATGCTGGGGGTGGGGGTGCAGGGAGACATGAGTGGGGGCCTGGTGGAGGGTGCCCCTGACTGCTGGGGGGTGGGGGTGCAGGGAGACATAAGTTGGACATGAGTGGGGGCCTGGTGGAGGGTGCCGCTGGATGCTGGGGGGTGGGGGTGCTGGGAGACATGAGTGGGGGCCTGGTGGAGGGTGCCCCTGGATGCTGGGAGGTGGGGGTGCTGGGAGACATGAGTGGGGGCCTGGTGGAGGCTGCCCCTGAGTGCTGGGTGGTGGGGGCGCAGGGAGACATGAGTTGGACATGAGTGGGGGCCTGGTGGAGGGTGCCCCTGGATGCTGGGGGGTAGGGGTGCAGGGAGACAAGAGTGGGGGCCTGGTGGAGGGTGCCCCTGACTGCTGGGGGTGGGGGGTGGGAGACATGAGTGGGGGCCTGGTGGAGGGTGCCCCTGGATGCTGGGGGGTGGGGGTGCAGGGAGACATGAGTGGGGGCCTGGTGGAGGGTGCCCCTGACTGCGGGGAGGTGGGGGTGCAGGGGGACATGAGTTGGACATGAGTGGGGGCCTGGTGGAGGGTACCCCTGGATGCTGGGGGGTGGGGGTGCTGGGAGACATGAGTGGGGGTCTGGTGGAGGATGCCCCTGACTGCTGGGGGGTGGGGGTGCAGGGAGACATGAGTTGGACATGAGTGGGGGCCTGGTGGAGGGTGCCCCACAGTGCTGGCGGGTAGGGGTGCAGGGAGACATGAGTTGGACATGAGTGGGGGCTTGGTGGAGGATGCCCCTGGATGCTGGGGGGTGGGGGTGCTGGGAGACATGAGTGGGGGCCTGGTGGAGGGTGCCCCTGGATGCTGGGGGGTGGGGGTGCAGGGAGACATGAGTGGGGGCCTGGTGGAGGGTGCCCCTGACTGCTGGGGGGTGGTTGGTGGGAGACATGAGTGGGGGCCTTGTGGAGGGTGCCCCACAATGCTGGGGGGTGGGGGTGCAGGGGGACATGAGTTGGACATGAGTGGGGGCCTGGTGGAGGGTGGCCCTGGATGCTGGGGGGTGGGGGTGCTGGGAGACATGAGTTGGGGCCTGGTGGAGGGTGCCCCTGGATGCTGGGGGGTGGGGGTGCTGGGAGACATGTGTGGGGGCCTGGTGGAGGCTGCCCCTGACTGCTGGGGGGTGGGGGTGCAGGGAGACATGAGTTGGACATGAGTGGGGGCCTGGTGGAGGGTGCCCCACAGTGCTGGGGGGTGGGGGTGCAGGGAGACATGAGTTGGACATGAGTGGGGGCCTGGTGGAGGGTGCCCCTGGATGCTGGGGGGTGGGGGTGCTGGGAGACATGAGTGGGGGCCTGATGGAGGGTGCCCCTGGATGCTGGGGGTGGGGGTGCAGGGAGACATGAGTGGGGGCCTGGTGGAGGGTGCCCCTGACTGCTGGGGTGGGGGGGTGGGAGACATGAGTGGGGGCCTGGTGGAGGGTGCCCTTGGATGATGGGGGGTGGGGGTGCAGGGAGACATGAGTGGGGGCCTGGTGGAGGGTGCCCCTGACTGCTGGGGGTGGGCGTGCAGGGAGACATGAGTTGGACATGAGTGGGGGCCTGGTGGAGGGTGCCCCACAGTGCTGGGGGGTGGGGGTGCAGGGGGACATGAGTTGGACATGAGTGGGGGCCTGGTGGAGGGTGCCCCTGGATGCTGGGGGGGTGGGGGTGCAGGGAGACATGAGTGGGGGCCTGGTGGAGGGTGCCCCTGTCAGCTGGGGGGTGGGGGTGGAGGGAGACATGAGTTGGACATGAGTGGGAGCCTGGTGGAGGGTGCCCCTGGATGCTGGGAGGTGTGGGGGGTGGGGGTGCTGGGAGACATGAGTGGGGGCCTGGTGGAGGGTGCCCCTGGATGCTGGGGGGTGGGGGTGCAGGGAGACATGAGTGGGGGCCTGGTGGAGGGTGCCCCTGGATGCTGGGGGACATGCGTTGGTGGGCAGTAGTGCAAGGTGACATTTGGATAGGCTGGGGGGCATGGCCATGGTGGATGGGCTGCCTGCGGGACATGTGCAGGGGTGCAGGGTAGTCCCCTGTGGTCGGGGCCTCCTGCAGGGGCTGTGGAGGGTGTAGAGGGAACACCTGGGAGGACCCACACGGCCAATTCACGTGTAGTACTCCCCGGCACCCCCAAAATACACATAGGCTGCTGGATTCGCGTGTGGAACTTCCCGCGCACCCGGAGTACACGTAACCTGCTGAAATCGCGTGTGGAACTTCACATGCACCGCGAAATACACATACCCTGCAAATTCGCATGTGAAACTTCCCGCGCATCTTGGAATACACGTACCCTGCTGAAATCGCATGTGAAACTTCACGTGCACCCCAAAATACACATACCAAGGACAATCGCGTGTGGAACTTCCCACGCACCCCGAAATACACGTACCCAGGCCAATCGCATCTGGAACTTCCCGCGCACCCCGAAATACACGCACATGCTATTTTTCACACAGCGGGTGTCCGTGTTTGTCAGTACCCCTTTGCACCTCATTTGTCCGAGAGGGCCACAGTATGGATCATTCATCATAGCTGTATATAGGTGCTTTTTGTTAGCGCACATTATGGCGCACTTTTATTTCAGGCGCAGGGACGCTACCGCCTGCTTTCTTGTGGCGGACTTGTTTGGCCCTGTGCGCGTCTTTGCCCGTGCACTGGTTTGCCCTATTCGATTCCATGAATACGAGCTGTAGGCGAGCATGTGGGCGTTCCAAGCACTTGCCTCCTGTACTTCCCCCGTGACGCTCATATTTTCACACATTGTTCCCCATTCCGAGTGTTACGCCCCGTGTTCCGCCTACTTTTGTTATCTGCGCCATTCTATGTGCGATTTCGCTGTGGCCGTGGCGCACGCCGTTGGATGACCTGTGGGCCGGCGTTCGCCGTGCACTTTTTCAGCGCACATACAATATTTTTCTCACGCACGGACTTCCATGAATCGATGTGCACTGGTTTCCCTGTGATTTTCGCACTTGCACTGCGATTCGCACGTTTTGGCACCTCTGCGCCGGAATTTTCGGCGCACATTAATTCCATGAATCGGCCTGTGAATGTGCTAATTGTCTTTATGCTTGCATTTTCTTTGACAGTGCTTTAAACATGAATGCTTTTGATACCTTTCCACTTTGTTCCATAGATCAGCATTCACGTGCTGAGCTGGAATATAACAGTTAAGATATTATTCAATGAACTCCATCACAGCCATCACTTTCCTAACCAAACTAATCTACAACAGCATACGTATATGTGGAGCGTGCCTGGTACTCTTTCCTCCAGAAGAAATGTTATACAGGGCCTATTGGAACATTTTCTTTATTACATAGAAAGTCTACCATGGCTAAAAATATGTGATGAAAAAACCTGATACAATAACAGGGTCCATAGAACACAATTCTCCTGGTGCCATGTGTTCTATGTTGTCTTTCTCTGCATTAGTTTCCCGAATCCACTCTGCAAGATCATTCCAACCATACTCAGTGCAATTTAAAGTCAGAAATCATGTTGGAGATCCCAAGTTTATGATCATACATCTAACCTCAGAGTGCATCCTATACCAATATTCTTTAGTTCCTCTCATTATAACAAGAATATTCGTAGGTTTGCCCTCTAAAACTTAATTTCTTTCACCTGTTGCAGCATCTCATGTGCAAAAAGATTTTGAAATCTAGTTCCGGTCTGAAGTGTATGAGCAACAGCATAAACCAATGTTGAAAATTAACGTTCATACTATAAGTGTAAAATATATTCAACATTGGTGCTGAATCCTGAATCTTCTGAATACATTCTTGTACAACGATATTCTGAAGCAGAGATTTTCACCTTCCGATCATCCAATCTTCCTACAGTACCAGTTGGAAAAAGCACAGGAAACCAACAGGCTTCTAATGTCTTTCCCAGATACTAATTGGTGCACCTTTGTTGCTTTCATTTGTTACAATTCTAAAGTGTCACCCATAACTTCATGTGAGTGTAGAGGATGAATAGTGTAATGTTCATACAAACTATTCCCTTCTGCAACAGATAGACGCTGAAACGAACCTTCACTGATCTTGCTTTTTGACTGAACATCAAGCATAGACATGTCTGGTACAGTCAGACTGCCTTTGTATAAATCATTGTGCTCAAATAGAAACACCAATGCGTTTTTCACTTTCCAATATCGATAAGCTGTTGCCAAATTCTCTTATCTTTATTTACTAAAACAAACAATCTGCAATGTCACACTTCACCCCTAGAGTATTAACATTTTCTTCCAAATTCTGGGGTACATAACTTTGCCTCTCACACTTTGCACTAATGACTTCTTAGGCAGATTGACATCTTTGTTTGCAGTCTAACAATAACTTGAATAGGATGAACAGTTTGCAATGCATTCACTTCAAACATTTTCAATGTTTGAAGCACAAAAGGGATATCAGGCACTACCATTTCGTTTAAAACACTTCTTGGCGGAATACGTGTTTGATTATATAATCCAACATAGTGGGCCTCATTACACGGATGGCGGTAGGGATTTACCGGTACCGGTAAGATACCGGTACCGGTAAATCCTTACCGCCTTACTACGAGGTCCCTTTGCGGGTTGGGGGATTTAACGCCTGCTTTTTGCAGGTGTTAAAATCCAACCCGCTAAGGGACCTCGGAGCTAATTACGGCACCGCAAAATTGCGGTGCCGTAATTAGCGCCTTCCCCATTCCCATAGAGCCCTATGGGGCAGAAATGGGAATGGGGAAGGGCAATGGTGGAAGGGGGATTTACCGCCCCTCCAACCTTGGAATGGGGCGGTAAATCCCCTTTCTGCCAAGGCGGTGCCGGTATTTTACCGGCATGAGCCATGGCGCTAATAGCGCCATGGCTCACCGCCTACCGTGTAATGAGGCCCAGTGTCTACAAACACATAGGTCCTGATTCACAGAGCATTTTCCTATTGGATTGCGCCATAAAAAAAAACCTTCTGTGAATCAGGCCCAAAGTGCCTCATTTGTGTTAAATCGTTCTTCTACAAACAAATACTGATAAAGGTCTTTCCAAACATCTTCTAAAGTGTTCTTCATTTTGTTCTCAACATACACTAGTTTCACTTGAGACTTATAAAAAGTGCATCGACCAGATACACAATGTCAGGTCTTTCAGTAGAAGACAACCCAAACATTGCAATACTTCCTTCATACTGTTGAAAAATCAGATCCTTTGAAAGCATAGGACCATTACTTCCACTTCCTGTAAGTGTTTCATCTATGTACACATGCTCTTTTAAAAGCATGAATTGTATCATTTGCATTGTAGAAACTAAACGTTCTACAATTCCAGCTAAAAGTATTTGATTTAAAACTGCAAGAGACATACTTGGTGTTTTGAACTCATACAGTTTAACCTGAAGGTATCTCATTTTAGTATGATGTGCAGCCAGCATCCATATATGATAAAACTGACTCTTACATCTACTTTTATCAAGGCAGGCTAGAGAGTGGCCCAAAAACCCTGTCCATACCTCACAATCCTTCTTTAGTTTCATTTTTGACTGACCTAAAGTTTCCATTTCCGTATTATCACACTGTATGGTTTCTTCTTTTTTTTAGATATCACACCATTTTGGACTTCATAGCTATGTCCACTCTCATCAATAGCTAGTGGAACATTATTTCCATGAATGTAACTCTCCTCATTAAAAAATCTTTCAGTGTGAGAAGTGTGTTTCCACTCTTCAGCAAAGATGTCACATAAGTTGTCACGTATGAGCAAATGAACTGTTTGTATATTTTTATAGAATGGTTTATTCACCTTAAGCAATTTCTTAGGTTTATTTATTACGAAAATGAACAATGTTCCTCCCATTTCAAAAGCTTTCTTAATGATTACTTCCACTTTTTTCTTTTGCAATAACATTTTATCACATATCTAGATTCTGGTTTCATGCTTCTCCAAAGATTGGTAAAAACTCAGGAGTGATACATTTTCCTATATATATCCTTATTCCTCTGTTTCAAATTCATGGGACATTTGCTACCTTTTGTTCGAAACATCTTTCTTTTCTTACTAGGTAGTAACGCATTTGAAACATTTTATCTTTTTTTACTTTCAATAAAAACATTATCGGTTCTAGCAAAACTTTGTGTTGGCACATCTCTTACTTCAACATTTTTAAAACTATCCTCAACACTGGGAATGTTTGCATTATCTACAGGATTTGTATCTACAGATTTAAAAACACTACTTAAAAAAAATGATACAGTTTAACTCTAATTCCCAGTAATTTGTATAGCTCGTTGTTGTTTTCTTGATGGCATCTTACAAAAAAGCTGTATAAAAAAAATTGAAATGATTAAGTTCAGGCATTGTGTTTCTTTGTAATCAGCATTCTCCATTCGAGGTGGCCGTGGGTCTCTCTGCCTCCCGCCGAGACGTTCTCGGCATGAGTTGAGGTTGTCATGGCAGCATCACCTTCATCACGTGACCAAGGCTAACAGGAAGTGGTATAAAAGCATTATGGTCCCAGAGGTCACTGTGACTCAATGTTTATTATTGAATATTGTGTTGTTGTTTGACCTTGTTTCTGCTCTTCCTCACTTCCCTGGTTCCTGGAATCTCTGGCTGTGTTGCTGGACTTCTTTTGGATCCTCCCTCTGCTTTGGTATTTAGTGTTTGGACTTTTGCTGGCTTTCCTGAACTTGTAACTGTTAAATTGGACCTGCTTTGGATTACCCTTATGTTTCCGTGCTCTTTAAATTGAAGCATCAGACTCTTTTGGACACTTGGAACATTTTTTTTTCTTTTTTCTGGATTTTGCTCTCAGGATAATTGGTTCCTCTTCAACATTTATGACCTGCCTGCTGGGAACCTAAACAAAAAACAGACTGCTGCCCCTTTTCTCTGCCCTTCTGCAAAGGAGGGTATTTCATCTTCAGAGTTGCGGTATTCCCAATCAGGTTGAATTCTTTGCTAAACTTAACGTTGGTGTGCTCAGTGGGGTTAATCCTATTCCTTGTTCCTCTTTTCACTTGTTGGGAATCTTCTGCTGCCATTCCTGTTTTCACTGGTGGCTTCAATAACTGGTCAGGGAATCATTTGTTTCACCCTGACCGGTGCTTGGGACAGAGGTTTTAGTTCATCTGGGGAATTCAAATCTCGAGATCTTGACACACAGGACTTCATGTTACTGTGAAACAGTAACCTGGATGCATTCATGTCCACACACATGGGACAACTGGCATGTCTCCTTAATAAGTGAAACATAGAGAGTGACAAGGGAGTGACCTGGAGGTTCAAGAGTGAGTGCCTGCTTAAGGTGCAGGGATCATGTGGCACTGCCTGTGACAGTGGGGCTAAGGGACAAGTCTGATTGGAGGTGGACAGTCATTATATGACCCACAATCATCAAATAAATCCCCAAGAGCATCCCAAATGATATGATATAAGTCATTTATAGCACACCTGCACACAAGTATTTCTAGGTGCAACAACACAAGGGAGGGAAGACAGACAGAAGACAAGCCAATCAATCTTACTAGGCCTTGTGTCATTCAGATCATGCAAGTGCAAGTGCAAGAACAAAACGTGGAAATAGAAAAGGAGGTAGGAAGTGCAAGGGAGAGGGGAGGGGAAAAACAGGGCACAAATGCTCTGAGCAAGTGCTGCCATGGTAGTGTGGCTTTGGGCAGTGCAAGGAGACTACTGACTGCTTATCCTCTTCAACTACGCTGGTATTATTCTCAGGAATGTTGTCACCTGTTCATGAAGAGAGGTGAAAACAATGTACTCAGTGCTTTACTCAAAGATGATGGTGATAACATTTCTGCAAAAAATCAATCAGGTAACTACTAATACCATATGTGGTAGAGTTGTGCTAGATGATTAGACCTTTGCCACCACACATGCAGGAACAGTAATTACTGGGTGTAAAAACACAACAAACCAGTAATGTATCATTGCTTCCAGTAATGCTTGTTCCAGAATCAGAGACACCACTGAAGTACACACCTCAGAGGGCAGCATGCATAAGAGTTCAATCCATCAATAATAACAGCAAGGGAAAAGCAACAATTATTCACGATTGTCTGCTCAGATGCTTGTGATTAGTGTACATTAAACAAGAACTCTTTAGGATGACATTTATGGTTAAAGCCTCTATGCCCATATTACACACCCATGTTCCACATTGACAACTACTGCTAATCAACAAAATATATCAGCATGCATGTCCTCCCTTCACTTGCCATCCCCACTGCACTAAACTTCAATGGCCTAAGCAGATCCAGAAAACCATGTTAGCAAACCTCATCCATACTACTGTGTCCCCCAACCCACTATGCACACCCATTCATTTGAAATCTCTCTATGTCAGTGCATTGTATAACAACATAGTGCATTGCATAGCATGGGACCCAAATACATTCCTGTACTTACAAACCACACTGTTCTCAAGCAAATTCTAAAAATGCCACACATGATTGTTAATTATTACTTCTAATTACTACCAACAATACATGGCAGTGAAAAGTCTGCAGTATAAACAAAGTCCCATATACTATGAAACCGTGCCCACTTAGCCACTATAACTTCACCTTATTCACTTTGTAATTTCACACTTTCACAATTCTAACAGAGTAGAAAATAACCAATATAGGGTCACAAAAGAGCAGCTTAATATTCAACTAGAAAGCACACACACAACCACAATAGTTCTCAAGGGTGGAGTTATTCTGCTTGGTTCATAATAGGATTGTGTATGCACCCGCATTCATATCACATCTTTCAATGTCATTGAGAAATATATTTTCTGGCAAACATAAGCATAGCATACCATGTCATACTACCTCATCACTCTCCTAAAAGCACTGTAGTAAAATATAGAAAACCCGAATTTGCAAACAATACTCATAAACTTGACCAAATGAGATACCTAAATATATTGCAGTGATTATGGAAATACAATATTTCAAACTGTACATAAACTATATAAAAACACACTATCGCTCACCTTCAGCTGCTTCAAATAATGATTATCACTCTGAGTTCTCGAATCATACTGTCAAAAGTTCCCACAAAATGTCACTATCATAGCTTTCACAATTCAATAGCACAAAAAGAGGGCTGTGGAAAGCAAATAAGTAAAATGACAAACACATTTCTATTACAAACTACGCCAATCAATAAACCCCAACACAATCCTTCAAATAATACTTACAACATTTACACACTACATTAAAACAAGCTTTTATTTTTTTCCAATTTTTTCCCAATAACACAACCGCCACTATAACCCCGGTTATATGACAAAAACGCACCTATCTTCAGAAAGGAAAATGTGACTGATGGATGTTGTCTCAGTAATGTGTTCATTTCAATTACCACACACATCCAGGCCTATATAAACAAATAAGAATTACTAGTGTTGAGGAAGGCCCAATTTCTCACACTAGCATTAAAAACAATACTCAATAATGGCACATTCAAAGTGCATGGCAAAACCCAGCATTATTCAAAACACAGAATAAACAGCCAGGACAGCATACGAGTAGCACTTGTTTATGCAGTGGGTGTGAGTGGCTTATAAGTAAAAAATACATGATTACTGAAGTCACATTACACGATCAGTTGCAAAACCTATGGGTTGCTATAATTGGTTAGTATCTCAAGCTACATAAAGAATGTAGAGGGGTTAGTTCCGCAATTGGTTAAATATTTTTGATGGCTCCAGCTGTGCCCAGTATCTTACAGATGAAACATTCACTACATCACTATGTTGGTCACTAATTGGCTGGCATCATTAATCATGGGCGGTATGGCTATAGAGATGTCTTGCTCATTAATCTTGAACACTTTGACAAGGCATCAACTCCTCATCATCCCCAGACCATGTGCCCTTTCTGTTTCCTTTGTATTTTGCCTTGTGTATCATCTTGTGTCTATGGGTGCTCTAAGGAGTCTGGAAGGTGTCGTATCTGAACTTGGCTTATGATGAATGGCTAGTGTTCTTCATGTCTTGATCACAGCTTCTAAAATAAATATGTTTTTGTAAGTTCAGCATCTTTCTGAGGTACCTTAGTTAATTCTCCATCACGTTGTGCCTCATGTCTGCATACATCTGTCCTTCATGCAATTGTGCGAGTATTCTTCATGTCTATGCACTCTTCATGTCTATGTGTACTTGTGTCTGCTACGTGTACTTCTTGTGCATGCGGGTAGGTATCTAGTCATTCTCTATCTATACATATTTTAGCAACTTCCTGTTACACTACTTGTCACACCATCTATTCTATTCTTAATGACAGCTTCATGGTCTTAGTTTGTTTCGTCTTTTACCCCGAGACTCTTGGGGTGGTAGGTCTGTCTCAGCTGGTTTCGTTTCTCACCTGGATGGTACTTGCAATGGGTGGGGACAGGAATCAGTACTTGCTTACTCATCTGAGTAGAACCAGTAAGTGTTACCTGCATATTCATCTGCCCCATTACACTGTTCTTGACAATAAACCCAGTTACTTCAGAATGTCAACACATAGATTGACATTCTTTAATTTGATTTTAATAAGACCATTGATCTACAGTAACAACCTCAACCCAACTCCCCCTTGATATCAAAGGTTAAAGCAGTTCTCAGAATAAAATCGTAAACAAAACAATTTACTTAGATTTCTCTGAAATCATTAACATGTATTGCTATCAGAAAATGATATAACTCACCTATTTTTGGACAAATTAAAATCTAAAATGTTGTACATTATCCATGAAAGGCAATTAGGGCCTAAATTGGGCATTGAGAGCATTGCATACCTTTTGTGATATTGAATTAATCAAAAATCATGTTAAAGGATTGAGTTGAGGAATTCCTTTTCTTTTTGTGATGCAAGACAGCAGCGCCAAACCCCCTCCCTATTCCAGAGGAATTAGGTTCATCTGCATAATACCCCTGTGCCATGTGTTCATTACTGATTTCAGTTGCTATATTGCCTATGGTAGACACCATTAAAAAAAATGACTTGTATTTTCATAGTTCAATATGAGATGTCTAAGCCCCTCCAGAGATCTCAAATTACAGCAGAAAAGCCTTACTATGGGGAAGCTGTCATAGGTTTCAATGTAAATTATAATCACATACAACTTGCACTTTGGCCTTTGCTATCTCAGGCTTAATTAATTCGTGGGACATTTTATTTGAATAATGTGGGATCATAGTATTCACTTTTGGTTCACTTTTGGTTTGTCATTCAAAGGCCAAGTACAATAGCGACAACATGTGACATTTGGCAGATCCCAGTCTGTGCACCTGCTCCCAAACTCTCTCTCTGGTAATCTGGTCCTGATTTGGTAAAATGCCTCTGCTTACAGTTAACTGTAAGAATTTGTAAGGATTTTTTCTCATCAGTCCATCCAAATGGGATTCTTATTGCCCTTTCACCTGTCAAACCGGATCTCTTGGTTTTCTGCTTTCCCCAAATGCTTCCTTCTGTCTATATGTTTGAGTTTAAATACACAGAAAGCTCCCCTATGCATCAACATTTGACAAAGTAATTATGGATTTGTACATGAGATGTGAACTGCTCCCTTCATTTTCTCACACTCATTAGAGCCCACCCTGTGGCTTTGTTTGCCCAATATATTTTATGTGTCACAATTTGGGTGTTTTCGCTATAAGTTAGCCCTCAATGAGGAATCAAATTGGACTGGAATATTCACCTTTCCTATGATTCTGTTCTTAGACGTGATGTTGATGACAATCTATATATATATGTAAAAAGTTTAGGCATGTATCTTTACTGAGCTGATGCAATTAATCAGTGTTAGGTTGCTCTCTGCTATCCAAATGGTGAAGTGCACTTCTTTGTGCCCTTCCAATTCAACAACAACTATCATTTTAACAAACAGAATGAGCATGGCTCTACAAGGTCACATTCACCTTCCACTATGGCAAGCATTCAGAATAATTTCAAGTTACTTTCGACGACCCCCACCTCTCTTCACACAGGGCACAGTGGTTCCACTATCAATGAACAGTTTATTACTGGCTCAGCATTTCAATCTCTAAGGAGCGAAACACAGAAGAATGAATGCCTCCTCAAGAGCTAAAACTGTAAGTAGGTGCTGTAATTATGCTACTACACAATCATATGCCATCATGGGGACTCTACAATGGAGCAAGGTTGACAATTACGAATCTACAAAGACACTTCATAGAGGCCCATGTAATTGATGAAACTTAGATACCTATCTCATACCGCACATACCTCTCATTCCATCTCATACAAATATGCCTTTCAAATTCAAAAGAAGAAAGTGGGCCTCATTACGAGTCCGGTGGAAACCTGCTGGTTTTTCCAGCTTGGTTACCGCCGAACTCAAATTACCATTCCGCCTCCGTGATTCCCGGAATTACCGGGGCATTACAACCCCGGTGACCCGGGAATTCCAGAGGGAGAATTCGGTAAATCCCCATTCCCATTGAGTCCAATAGGGCTCAATGGGGATGGTGAACATGGAAACACTGGCACCATCTCGGCGGGACCTGGCGGGAATGACACCTCTGCCTGCAGGACTCGAGATCAGGCGATCCGGAAACAACGGTGGCAGCAGGTTTACCGTCACCGTTATTTCCGGACCGCCTGACTCGTAATGGGGCCCAGTTACCCATACATTAACCCTTTTCAATGACCATTAATAAGTCACAGGGACCTATGCCCCTTTCCTGAAAGTGATCTGTGGTGACCATTAATAAGTTACAGGGACCTGCACCCCTTTCCTGAAAACGATCAGTGGTAATTCCAATATTTAAGAAAGGGGACAGAAGTGACCCTATGAATTACCAACCCATATTGACCTTTAAGATATGCTAGAATGGTGTATGTCATGCCGGGAATGGCTAATTATATATATTCAGACTCATAAGAATATTCTGAATCTAGAGGTACCATTTGAGAACCTGTCATCTCATGCCTAACAGAGTTAATACAATAAGTAACTTCTTTGATAAATCATACATTTAACATATCTTGTTGTACATGCATGTGATTCTTATTTTTCCATTGAATCTAAATGTGTGTCTATTTTTTTTAAATCACACCATGGGTTCCAAAGTTGAAACTTGCAACTAACAATATATTTTCCATGGACATTTTAAATGCATCTTTTTTGGTGCACATTTTAGCATACAATGTATTGAACAAAGTAGCTATTTTAATGGGCATCTTTATGAAACACAGACATTCTTCATGAAGTTTGCTGCTCTGGCAGTTCAGAGGTAGAGTGCATGACCTATGCACCTGCTATTAAGAAGGTACTTACTGATCCACCAGAAACTGAATTTTTTGACTTTCAGGTACGTTTACAAATACAAGCCCATGGAGATGGAACCAGGGCCTTCTTGACAATGCACCCGGGTGAGCCCATTACATCTTCCAAGCATGGATAAAAGTGATTGATACGGGATCTGGACTTTCCTGGTTCATAAAAGAGATTACTTCTGCACAGGCAGTTCTCTTGAGTTCAAACCAAATTGACAAGTTCAATCTTACATATAAGAAGAAGGTGTTCTCTTTATGACAATGTTACTTCATCCCACTCCCAACAGGCATAGTTCCACTTTCTAGCCAGAATCCCCTTGGAACTTACCTACCTTTCCACAAACATTCCCATCCTCCATCCACTCAGCACCAATGCACATACTGAACCACCTTTCAACGGTACTCTCAAAGGCATATGTGTACCTTCTTTCCGCACTGCTCACTGACAAGAGGAGGAGGAGAGGAAATAGAGGCGAAAATGGTAAAGTGTAGAGAGGGGAGATGTGGGAGAGGGTGATAAATACATGGTGTTGTGGACAAGTGGAATTCATCAGAACCAGAAGATGTGGGTGCTAATCCCAGATGCCCCATTTGACCAGAATTCCAGCATTCCTGGTTAGCTTAGGCCGGATGTATATGTGCCCAGTGGAAATGCTAATATTCCTGTTTAGCAAGGTATCATGACCAATGATCACAGAATAGACATTTATAGCATGCCAGGTTATCATTGTAATTGTAGATTCAGAATGAGCACAGTAAGGCTAGTTCACAATACAACCAGGTGGCTCAGAAAGACCATATTTTAGTATGCCCATTTAGCACAGTAAGGTATATTGCAGCATATACAGCAGAGCTAAAACATATTTCAATATGACCATTTAGCTAAATATTGACATATTCCATTGTGTCAAGTTAGCAATTCAATGGCAGATTTCAGTGTTGCCTGTTAAAAATGTAAGGTCATATTCTAGTATGTCCAGTAAGGGCAGATTGCAATGTTACCTGTTGTGATGAATCCTGCAGAGTCATCACTGAACCCCAGCCTAAAGGCTCCTCACGTGAGGTCAGGGGAAGGCAGGATAACATGGGAGAAGATGGCTGTTAGGGGGAAGTGGTGATTTCTTTAAGAGGGACACAGTAGTCATCTTCCCATGAAGATGAGATTCCTATAATCCCCAACTTCATAATGGCATGCTGTCATTGCACAAGTCCCTCCTATGAAACTTCCCAAATAATATGCTATGAAAGGTCATATAAACAAAATAAGATGTGTACTTTGGGGCTGCAGCAATTACATTTAACATCCTCCAATTGTCATGATCATATCTTAAATAGAGGTCCTAACCCCAATGTTAAAACTTAAAACATAAACCTTCTCGCAATTCACAAAACAATCCAGACTATTTAAATATTAAAACCCCAAATCCACTATGAACTTCAAGAACCATAATGCTCTTGGTACTGGGTTGAGGAAGAGGGGCTCAAAGTTAATAAAGAGCCACAATACCATTAACCAGAATGTGTGGTCTAGTTGTTATAGACCAAAACACCTGAGAGGGACATTTAAACTCTGGAGTGAGTTGCAGTCAGGAGGAGATGGCAAAGGAGTAGCTAAGGCAGAGGCAGACCAGAGTGCTGGGTCTGCCTTAGAAGCAGAAGAGATAACACCAGCTGATGTCGACATGAGATGTGAGGCACTGCAACATAGCAGAGTAAGCACAGCAGAAAACGGTGCCAGGAAGAGAAGCCTAGCCGAGAGAGAGACATGCTTCCAACCCAATTTTCGGCATGCTGGTGTGCAGGAGGACACAGAAGACCTGTCAGAGCTCTGGGAAGCAGCCATGCAGACCACTGGTGAGATGCAGGAGCCCGCACCAGCGCAAACAGCGGACAGAAAGATCCCTGCAGCATCAGCGAGGGCAACAGAGATGCCAAAGAGACCAGTCAGTTTACCTGATGTTAAAGGTAACCCAGTGGTACTCCGAGCAGGACATTTTACAAAAACTCATGTTTTTGAAGAACAAACTAATAAAGCAGGACAAGGGCACAAATCCCCTTATATGGGACACCAATTGGGGGAAATGTGTAACCCGCATTGTCAACAGCCAAGAGGCTGCAAAGAAGTAATACAAAGGTGACAAGGGCACAACTCTCTTTATATGGGATACCGAATGGGGGAAACTTCTAACCCGCATTGTCAACAGCCAAGAAGTTGCAAAGGAGTAATACAAAAGTGACAAGGGTGTAATTCTCCTTTTATGGGACACCAACTGGGGGAAACCTGTAACCAGCATTGGCAACAGCCAAGAGACTGCAAAGGAGTACACAGACAACAGGGGTACAACTCTCCTTATATGGGACACCAATTGGGGGAGACCTGCAACCCACATTGCCAAGAGTCAAGAGACTATAAAAAGAAGTGTACATTGTTCAACCCTACTCACATAGAATACTGGAGCAATTATTGCCACTAAGCTCAATAAGAGTTGTATGAGTTTACATCCTGGCATGCGAGTATATCAGGTGAGGGACCCTGTGAGGCTAAGAACCTCGGGGTCATCTTCAACTCCACACTCTCCTTTTCTCCTCACATCTCTGTTGTCTCCAAGAAGTCAAACTACCAACTGAACCTCCTCAGAAGTATTCTTCTTCCTTTCCTCTCCTTCCCCCATAAATTCACTGTCTCTAGAGCTCTGGTTCTCTCTAGGCTGGGCTACTGAAACAGCCTCTTTCTAAATCTGCTGTTTCTACTCTGCGCCCTCTGCAACTCATCCAGAACAGAACCACGAGATTTGTCCTTGGCCTCAAGCCCAGTGATCATATCTCTCCAGCACTGAAATCTCTGCATTGGCTCCCAGTGGCTGCAAGGATTAAGTTCAAGACCTTCTGCATTGTTCACAAGGCCTTCTGGGTCCTGGGGCCTCAATACCTCCAACTCTCTCTTCCCAAGTACCTTCCTACACAAGCTCTTCGCTCCTCCACCTCCAACTCCCTCAGGGTCAGTTGCTTCTCAAAGCAATGAGTTGGTGGTATAGCTCTTTCTTTGGCTGGGGCCCCCCTCCATGCCTCTCTGAAACTTGAGGAGAACCATCCCCCATTCTGGAAGCACCTCAACACCTTCCTCTTTGCTTCTGCCTTCTTTCTTCTTCTCCCCTAAGTATTTCCTGTCTGATACTCCACTGGTCACCTGCTGCCCTCTGATTTCGGGCCTGG
Source organism: Ambystoma mexicanum (assembly GCF_040938575.1). Lineage (NCBI taxonomy): Eukaryota > Metazoa > Chordata > Amphibia > Caudata > Ambystomatidae > Ambystoma > Ambystoma mexicanum. The sequence continues at coordinate 769,122,237 of NC_090941.1, forward strand.
GTCCCTGCCCACCCAGTTGCACACCTGCACTGCCTCCTGGCAACTCTTGCACTTGGGTCTATAACTGTAACCCTACAGTCCCCCTACCTGCACTTTTGGACACTTGCTGTCTGTACTTACGCTTGCACCTACCACCTGCTGGCCACACCTCTTGTTATTGTTTTTTCCCATGTACAGCACTGCCCCTCTCCCCTTTCCCCTGTTATTCTTTCCCCCTCCCCTCCCCTTGCAAGATCTCAATGTCACTTGGCCTAGTAAGATCGTTGTCTCTGTCCTCCCTCTGTTCCCCCTTCCTTGCCTCATCGCGCTTTGAAACACTTGTGTATAGGCGCATTACAAATGCCATATCATATCAATAGTAGTTAGTCCTGGCAGGCGAGTGAACCAGGAAAGAAGAAGATGTTTTAAAGCAGTATGAGTGTGGCAAGAAGTGTGGCATTATCAGAAGTAGTTGCTCTGCTATCCTGACAAAGGTATTCTACTTGAAGCAGAACTGTTATAGGTTGATAATTGCTTTACATCCTATGAAAAACAATTTCTTAGCTGTATGAACTTGTGTTTTATGAGAAAGATATTGGTTTTATCAAGCTGGATATTGGGAAAGACACTTTCATTTGTGGAACAAGTGTTTATGAAAGAGACATTTACTTTAGAAGCAGAAGGGCGTACTTGAAGTAAAAGATGATTAATGTTGAACTGAACAGGAGTACTCCAACATTGATCCAGGTGAAGGGAATCCAACCTTAGTCACAAGGAGTACTTTCAAGATCGTATAGGTTTGAAATGTTACCTTATGGTGTTGAATTGAAGACAGTCAAACATCCCTTGTGTTATTTTGTTGTCTGCATTAGTGTGAGGGTCAGACACTTTTGGACACTAGGTTATCTTTACTTACTTTAGTTTGCAGGTAGGGGCATCCTTGTTAGGATAGGGAAAGATAGGCATTTATCTTTTTCATTTAATAAATGGCAAACATTGAGAAAACGTTACTTGTGTGTCTGTCATGCATTTCTCACCCCTCACACAGCATAGCACTCTCACGCCAGATTTGTTCATGCACTACTAATCTGTAGGGTTAGCATAGTAAGTTAATATTCCATTATGTCCAGCTGTCTCAGCAAGTGTCCATTTTAGTTTGTCTAGTTAGCACAGTAAATAGCTGATTCCAGTATTCCAGGTTATCCAAGCAAGGCCAGAATCAGGTTGTTCCCCATGGTTACAGTAATTATAGTATGATTATAATGATGGCTAGATTCTATAGCCGTGGTTGGCACAGAAAGAGGACACAAATGCCAAATGTCACTAAGCCAGTAAGCACATACAGGGAATAATCTGATATCCTTATTAGGACAAGCCGGGATTTAAGCACTCTCTGCCAGAATAGAAAACATGTATCCCATTAAAGATAGGTTACTGAGCTTGTTATGCTTGAACTGCTGTTTATTTTGTGTATATTTATATATATACTTTGGGTGGAAATTTGGTGTGTTTATTAATTGGAAATGTAAATGTACGGGGTTCAGGTATATGTAACATCTGACTTCATGTCTGTTTTTTCTGATTTTATAAATGTACCCGTTTTGACATGAACTGTATAAATACATATTTTTTAAAAGGATAGGTTAAGGCATGCCCAGTTATCACAGTAAGGACAGATCACAAGGCACCCAGGTAGCCGGAAAAAGCACACATCAGTATACCCAGGCAGTAATGTAGTCCAGATTCTAGAGTTCATAATTATCCCACTTATGTCCTATTCCAGGATGCCCAATTGGCACAATAAAACCATATTACAGTATGCCCAGCAACCACAGAAAGGCCAGATTCCAATAATGACATGGGCCCTCATTAGGACCCTGGCGGTAAGGGGTTTGCGCCAGCGTTAGCTGCGCCGACCCCTTACCGCCAACTACGAGTTCCCATAGCGCCATGGTCATTTTTCCGCCCGCTTTTTGCGTAATTTACGGTGGCGTAATTAACTCCTTCCCCACTCCCATTGAGCCCTATGGGGCCGAAATGGGAATGGGGAAGGGTAAATGGGTCAATGGGGACTTACCGCCCCGCCGACCTCGGAATGGGGCGGTAAGTCCGCCATCCGCCATGGCGTAAAGGGACTTTGCGCCATGGCGGAAAAGTCCGCCGACGTCAGAAAAAATCCGCCAGGGTCCTAATGAGGGCCATGGTCAAGTGTGCACAATTGGTCATTGTAAGGAGGATGCAGTATGCCCATTTAGTACACTATGGGCCTCATTACACGGTAGGCGGTAAGGGTTTACCGGTATCGGTACTTTACCGGTACCGGTAAACCCTTACCACCTTCATACGAGGTCCCTTTGCGGGTTGGGGAATTTAACGCCTGCTTTTTGCAGGCGTTAAAAATCAACCCGCAAAGGGACCAGGGAGCTAATTACGGTACCGCAATTTGCGCTGCCATAATTAGCACCTTCCCCATTCCCATTATGCCCTATGGGGCAAAAATGGGAATGGGGAAGGGCATTGGGGGAAGGGGGAATTAACGCCCCACCAACCTTGGAATAGGGTGGTAATTCCCCTTTCCACCAAGGCGGTGCCGGTATTTTACCGGCATGGACCAAGGTGCTAATAGCACCTTGGTCCACCGCCATCTGTGTAATGAGGCCCTAAGAGTAAATTCTAGTATCTACAGGGAGCACAGAAAGGGTGGAATCCAATATTTCTAATTACCATACAAAGATCAGAATCCAGTATTTTCGGAGAGCAAAACAATACTATATTCCATTATTCACAGTTATCACAATAATCTCTGATTCCAGTATGCCCAACTAACAGAACAAGGACAGCTTCAAGTATGTTATGTTTGGAAATCAAGGACGAATATCAGTATGTCCGTTTGCACTGGAAGGAAAGATTCCACTATGCCATGTTTGCACAGTTTGTCCAGATTTCATAATGCCCAGTTAGAACAACAAGGATCTATGTTAGTGTGCCTAGTTAATGCAGTAGTGGTCAATTTGAGGAAGCCCAATTAGCATTGTAATTCCACACCCAAGAGTGCCTATTTAGTGCCACAAAGCCAGACCCTGGTGCTCCCTATTAACAATAAGTTCAGTTTCCAATGGTAACAGTTAGAATGGTAAGGTTAGATTCTAGTATATCCAGTAAGCAGGATACATGCAAATTCTAGTATACTCTGTATGCCCAAATGGCACAATGAGGCTAGATTATACTATGCCCAGTTATCAGGGTATGTATAGATGTCATAGGTCCAGGAAAGGCACATTCCAGTACTTGCATTAGAGAAAGGTACAATCCACTATTCCCAGTTAGCAAAGTAAGGCTGGTCCAGGATGCCTGGTTACTACAGTAAGTTCAGATTCGAGTAGACTCAATTAGCAGAGTATGTGCAGGTTCAGGTATACCCAGGGAGCACTGTGAGGACACATTTCAGCATGTGCTGTTAGCTCAGTGAAGCCAGCTTCCAGCTTGATATATGACCTGTCGGTACACTAAGGGGACACCCCGGTATGCCCAGTTTGCACAGTGACTGCTGATTCCAAAATGTCCAGTCAGCACAACAACTTCAAATTGTGTACGCCTAGTAAGCACATTAAGGCCAGTAAGGGAAGATTCCACTATGCCCATTTAACATTTAAATTGAAGATTCAGTATGCCACAATAGCACAGTGAGGATAGCCGAGTGTATCCATTGCTTGGACAGCATTATCCATGCCCTTCCCTGCCCCAGCATTCTTGCATTGCTGTCATTCTGTGATTTTGAGGACCCTTGCCTTTCCTTCCTGTCAAGCAAGACCACACCTCTGCCAGCCCCTTGCAGTTGTTGGATTGACGTGAGGGCCTGGGCTTGTCTCTGTTAAGACCCAACCCACCTCCAACATTGACCCACCCATAACGTCACATTTGGTTGGGCAGATGGTGAGAGTATTTGGTTTCCCCATAACCATTATTAAGGGAAAGCTGATCGTCCCTGTGAGGTCGCGATGTTGCGCATTGGAGGGAGTATAAAAGAGTGACCTGACTGATGACACCTCCTTTTGCTGCATTCTCTATCCTCTCAGGTTTTTAGGTGACCAATGAACAAATGACGTGTCCAGTGAGGGCCTGCATAAAGTGTGGAGACCATTGCGTGTCCCGGCACCCGCGTGCATAAACTGCGGAAAACAGACCGAGTGAAAATAAAGTGAGTTGTGGTACTTTGGTTACGCGGGATTAAATTCTGCGATGCAGCAGTAGGGATAGGCTGAAAATTTGACTTTTCCAATAATGATCTCCGAAAAGGAAAAAATGAAAACAGGACTGGCACTGAACTAGACAATAGTGGACAGTAACCAGGTAGAAAGTCTTAGACAAATAACATCACCTTGGCTAAATACGTAAAATGTAAAAAAATGAAAAAGGGTCCCTGAGTAAAATGTAGATGAGGATTAATTGAAGTTGGTGCGTTTTGACGTATTGATGAAATAACGAAGCAGATGATGTAAATTAAAATAAAAACATTCTCTGTGTCGGGGCTTCCCTACAGGGCGCCTAAACAGTATGAACATTTTTGGGAAATCTTTGGATTTTGTTCCGAATTAAAGGCCGGGAGGTGATCCGTGAACACTTTGGAATTGATTTAACTCGAATACAGCTAGGATTCACCGAGCAAAAAGCTCAAGTCCTACAAGGATGTAAGTAGGGGCTAATGTGATCTACAGTCTGTAATTAATTGTGGGAATTTGTGAAGTAATCACAAGAAATTATATTAAGTGATGCAGTGAAATAATTAAGATAAAGAATTATAGATGTGTGTGTAGAATGGAACCAATTTTTAACTATGTGATAAATGTTATATGTTTGTTTTTAGTTCGTATCTATCCTGCAACGGGGGATTGGAAAAGAGGCTTACCAACTGTAAAGAAATTTGTCTGTCCTGAAGAAGGCCAAAAATAATTTATGTGCAGAGAGACTAGGGATAGTGTTTCATCTGTAGAAATGGCCGAAACATGTCGACACGTGACAATAGACTAGCTTAAATAATTAGTCTTGTATCCGAAAATTGCTCAAAGAGATAGAGCTATGTGTACTTAGTTTTCGAACCCCATTTTGGAAATAATTGTGTGTTTTAGGAAGGGAGTGAGAAGAAGATGGGGATGTACCAAATTGATGCTTGCACTTCTGTTGCCCTCTCTTTCTTCTTCCTCTTTTTAACAATTTTTGTAACTGTGTTTTACACTGAATAAATTTATACAGAAGATACAATGTTGTGATTAGTTGTTAGTTTTTAGTGTATAGAATGATTTGGTTCTGTTTGCTCCTATTCTTTGTCTTATGCATAGATGTGGCTCACTAATTGATAAGCGAAAGCCTGTTCTTTACCATAATTCTGTAGATCACCTTGTCCAACCTGTTAGTACAGAGAGAGGGGTAGCCGGTTCTCAATTTTTGTATATTTCTAGTACTGTGTCTCCCGTTCTGAGATACTGGCCACCCGATAACAAACATTATGGGAGACTACCTTTGTAGATATAACTGATATAGGACAGCCCTGGGCTGGAAGGTAAAAAGGTTTAAAAATCTGTTTTTTGAATTTGGTATTTAGATACACTGCCAAAATGGAAAACGTGAAAACTCTCTCGTTTTCTGTAGAGTACTATCAGAGACTGATGGGTCTTCCATCGTTTGTCACAGGAGAAACTGCAGGCCTTCCTGCACCTGCGCAAACCAATGATCTCGACCTTCTGTTCCAAAAAAAGAAGAAACTAATTAGGACAGAATCACATGGACATATGATGCTTGCTTATCTAAAAGCAGGTATCATACTGGAAGGTTTGCAAATTAGAAATGTTCCATGCGTGTTCACGGATAAACCCAAGTTTAAAGGGAGCTTCAGCGCTGTAGGAAATAAATGTTCAAGAGACTTCTTGATTTTGATAATAGACACTGCGGCAGAGGAGTCGAGTAAACAAAAGATAGAGATAGAGACCCTAGAAATTAAACTAAAAGGGGACCAACTTATCAAAGACATTAAAGAGAAATTGGAGAAAATGGAGGAGGAAATAGTAAAGTTTAAAAAGTTTACTTTAGATAAAAAAATATGGAAGTACAAAAACGACGTGGAAACATATAAAGAAACTAACACCTATCCTTATCTAGTCCAGTCCTACTATGAAGATCATAACAAACTAGTGAGAACTAGAGGGAACAATACTAACCGACAGAGGAATACATTTGTGACTTTTTCCAACACTTCGAATACCACTAGTAGTGACTCAGACAGTACCAACTCAGGAGGTAACAGCAACCCCAACAACTAGCCCCATTTTCAGAGAGGCCGCAGGAAGAAACCACGCAACTGGCATCAGGGGCCCCCCAGGATGCAAACCCACAACTGGAGAGGCCCCCCGATGCCATGGTAATTCCAGTCTTTAATTTGTCTAACCGCCAACTTACTGAGGCGGAAATACAAGTTCTTAAAAAGGACTTAAGTTTCGTGCCTACAACTAAAGCAAAAGACTTTGAAACTCAATTAGAATTACAAAAATTCTTTCGAGTTATCAGACTTCAATACTTCTTCAAAGATTCTCCAATATCGAATAAAAAACAAAGTATAACAGGTTTGAAACCCATTTCCACTTTCACTCCGTGTGACAGTATGGTATCTCCAGCTATCGTAGCTTTCAAAAATAAAATCATCGAAGAAAGCAAAAAACTAATATCTTCCAACAATCGACATAAAGACAACATGAGTCAAGAAGAAAGAAAAGCCCTTCTCTCTTTACAAGCGAACCAGACTTTCCATATAAAACCAGCTGACAAGGGGGGTGCAATTGTTTTATGGGATAAATCTCTCTATGATAAAGAGATTGAGACACACCTCGGGAACCCACAGGTTTATCGCAAACTTGATCGCGATCCCACCAAGCCTGATGGATCATGCACTAATAGAAGGATGAATAGAAAAAGACAAACACTCTTTCTTGATAAGAGACAACCCGACGATCCCGGCATTTTATTTGTTACCAAAAGTGCATAAAAACTCAGTCACACAACTTGGGAGACCGATTGTGTCTGCCATAAATTCGGTTCTAGAGCCTCTTTCGATGTATTCGGAATGGTTTCTAAGACCCTTTGTCAAAACGATGAGGACTTTTGTAAAAGATACGACTAGTATGGTTAATATTATTAATGATTTACCATGCCAAAAAGATAGTCTTCTTGTTACATTAGACGTAACGACTTTATACACTAGCATACCTCAGGGAGAATGTTTGAAAATTATGGAAATGGTTTTAAACAAAAGAACATCGACCATTGATTCAGTTCCCACTCTGTTTATCCTGGAGTGTATCCTTTTAGCATTGACAGAAAACTTTTTTCTGTGTGACGGTGTTTTCTTTCGCCAAACCCACGGCACAAGTATGGGGGCAACTGTAACGCTCACCTGGTTCCCTCGGAGGCGCTGGTCTTGACTGGGCGGTGAGAACGTCTTCAACGTTAGGCGTAGGATTCGTTTGGCTCCCGGATTTGACTCCTTCCTCACTGAAAGCTTGACCTGCAGTGTGAGGTGTCTGCAAGTGGAAAATCAAGGTATTAGAGGCTGGAAGGCTGGGAGAAGTTCTTAGCCCCTCTCTCCCTCTCTTCCCGTGGTACTCGGGTGATTGTTGTGCTCACCTTAAGTAAGTGAATGCTGAGCTCTCCATCCTGTGTCTTGTGCAGGGGCGCTGGATCCAGTTACTTCACTGGATGTGAGTTCTGCCTCTTGATTGCAGAGGGTAGTTGAGAGCGAAGCCGCCGTTTGCTGCACGAGCGTGACTTGTAAGTATTAAAGTTCTCTTTAGATTGCTCTCTTCAAAAGTCTTTTCCCCTAATGTCTATGTCTTTTACTTTACAGATGCTGTCGATGCCAAAGAAGATGCTCTCCCCGATTCGTGGCAGAGAGCGTAACAAGAAGATGATGAATTCAAAGGCACGTAAGTAGGAAGGCTGTTTTGGGGCCGTAGAATGCACCTTAATGTCCCCTTTTGTCTCTACAGGTGCCGGAATGCAGTGCGAGCAAGGTTGGAGCAAGCGCAACACAGGTAAGCAGTTTTGTAACCAAGCGTTACTAACCAATGTTCTTTGTCTTTGCAGGCCCGATGCCGGACGAGAAATGCAGAAAAAACGTCTTGGATGCTGCCGATGGATCGGGTGAGTCAAAGCGCTAACTTTGCCTTTGTCTAACCTGTGCCTTTTGTTTTGCAGGAGCCGCTAAAGATTGAAGATTGGTTCCCAGCAGGTAATTTTCGTAATTACAGAGTCCGGAGCTGAAGATTCGCTGGAGCTGACACGGTGAGCGTCCTGCTGCAGATGCAGAATAACGCGAAGCATGTGGTACCAATCGGGTGTGGTTTAAATAGCCCATAGGAGTGCTTAGGTGTCTTCTTCCACAGCAGCCTCGCCCAGGTAAAAGAGTTCCTGCTTCCAGAAGGGTTCCAGCAGCAATGATCCAGGGAGTGGTGCCTGCCCCACCCAGAAGGAAAAGTAGTCCCTGCCAGAAGAGAGTAAAGCCTCATCTTGCTGGTAAGTAAGCAGCATGGTCTGCTCCAGGTAGGTTCACCCAAGCACCTTTACACTTGATATGAGCCTGGCGCTTCCTGTGCCGGGACGGATCCTTACTATGAGCCTGGCACCACCTGTGCCAGGACAAGGTCCAAAAGGTCCCTATTGGGACTTGCTGGTGCCGATAAGACATCTTATGAGCCTGCTCCCAAGGATGTTGGGTAGTTCCTGACTCCTTGAAAGCAGTGGTCATGACAGCACCCGCCCTCAAGGCCCCTCCCAAATTCATCTTCTCCGGGGGTTTTGGTTTATCAGGAAAAGTTCGATGAAACTTCTTAACCAGACGGGGTGCATGAACATGTTCCGACGGTTCCCAAGATCGTTCCTGGGGGCCATAACCTTTCCAGTCAATCAGATAGTATAATTTAGATTTGGAAATCTTGGAGTCTAATATGTCTTGTATTTCGAATTCTAGTTCTCCGTCCACAAGAATAGGGTCTGGAGATTTTGTCAAACGGGTTCCAGGTTGCATGGGTTTCAGTAGTGAGACGTGGAAAACTGGATGTATCTTCATATGGGCAGGTAGGCCCAATTTAACCGCCACTGGATTGATTATGGCAGTGATTGGGTAAGGCCCCAGGTATCGTGGATTGAAAGTATGCGGTCCTTTTAGGGGTAAATGTTTGGTGGATAGCCAGACCTGATCTCCCACAAGATATTGAAGAGCTTCCTTTCGATGTAGATCCGCACACTTCTTGTATTGCTCCTTGGCCTGCTTGAGGTGAGATGTGGCCTCTTTAAAGGCTTGAGTGATTGTCGAATGCAGATGATCTACAGCGGGTGTTCCAAGAGTCTGAGGTGGGTCAAGATTTGAGGTGCGAGGGTGGATTCCATATGAAAGAAAAAACGGAGTCTTTCCAGTTCCGGCGTGGACTGAATTATTATAAGCGTACTCCGCAATCCAGAGAATGTCTTTCCAAGTGCCCTCTGATTGTTGTAACATGCAGCGTAGATACTGTTCCAAGGATTGGTTGGTCCTCTCGGTCTGTCTGTCGGTCTGGGGATGGTGGCTGGTCGAAAGCCTTATGTCAATTTGGGCTAGGCGACAACAACTCCGCCAGAAGTGGGAAATAAATTGACTCCCTCTATCTGAGATTAAAACTGAAGGAAAGCCGTGCAACCGAATGATGTTTTCGAGGAATTCTCGGGCCAAAATTGGAGCTGTAGGTAACCCTTACAATGGGATGAAATGAGCCATTTTCGAGAATAGGTCCACAATCACTAAGATTGTATTAAATCCGGAGCATGGTGGTAAATCCGTGATGAAGTCCATGGAGAGAGTATGCCATGGGTGTGGAGGAATGCCTAATGGATGTAGGAGGCCTGCTGGTTTCTCCTTCTGGTTTTTGCTTTGAGCGCACACACCACAGGAATTAATGAAATCCTTAATGTCCTTTCTCCAAGACGGCCACCAAAAATGTCTTTTTATCTTTTCCAACGTTTTGGTAATGCCGGGATGTCCTTCCATTAAGGAGTCATGGTAACAAGAGATCACCTGTCTTTGTAAATCGGTACATGGTAGATATAATCTTCCTCGAAAGTATAGAAGGTTCTTATCCATTGTGAAATCATTTCCCTTGCGTTGCCAGTCTTGCACTTCTGCTGGAGTCAGCAGATCTTTAACTTTAGCTTCAATGTCTTCAATGGATTGTGCACCTATCAAACCCAGGATTCTCTGTTCCGGAATTATGGGTACGGGTTCAAGATTGGTCGTGAGTTCATCTACTCCAATTCGGGAGAGAGCATCTGCTTTTCCATTCTTGTTGCCTGGTCGGTAAGTTATCACAAAGTCGAATTCGGCGAAAAACAATGCCCAGCGAAGCTGTCTAGAGGATTGAGCTTTGGCTGATTTAAGGTACTGTAAATTAGGATGATCCGTGATGACGGTGACTGTGTGTTGGGCCCCCAAGAGATAATGCCGCCAAGCTTTAAAGGCTGACTTGATAGCCAAAAGTTCCTTATCTGTAATGGTATAGTTAATTTCAGGAGCTGAAAATTTGCGGGACCAAAATGCCACTGGGTGTAACTGATTTGTTTCCGGGTCTCTTTGCAAAAGTACTGCTCCCATTGCGAGACTGGAAGCATCAGTCTCTACTATATAGGAAAGTTCCGGGCGAGGATGTTTTAGAACTGGAGCCGAGGTGAATTTTGTTTTTAGTTCCTGAAAAGCTTGTTCAGCCTCTGTAGACCATTCGAAACGTTTATTCTTTCTGAGGAGGGCTGTAATGGGTTGGACTACTCGAGAAAACTCTGGGATAAATCTTTGATAAAAGTTGGCGAAGCCCAACATGCTTTGAACTCCTTTCACTGATGTTGGTGAGGGCCACTTAACGATAGCGTCCACTTTTCTTGAGTCCATGTGGACTCCATTAGGTGACAAAATAAATCCCAAAAATTCGACCTCCGTGACGTGAAAAACGCATTTTTCCAATTTTGCAAAGAGCCTGTGTTTTCGGAGCCGCTCCAATACTGCGGTGACATGTTTTCGATGTTCCGCCTCAGAGGACGAGTAGACCAGAATGTCATCAATATAGACAACTACACATACGTCAATGAGCTCTCTGAGGACGTCATTCATAAAATACTGAAAGGCTGCCGGAGCGTTGCAAAGCCCAAAGGGCATTACTTGATACTCGAACAGTCCATATTTAGTACGAAAGGCCGTCTTCCATTCATCGCCCTCTTTTATTCGTACTAAATGGTAGGCTCCTCTGAGGTCCAGCTTTGTGTAGATACAGGCACTTTTAACCTGGTCAAGAAGTTCAGGGATCAATGGTAACGGATATCTGTTCTTAATCGTAATCTGGTTCAGGGCACGGTAATCTATGCATGTTCTTAGATCTCCCTCTTTTTTTGGCACGAAGAACAAAGCTGAAGAGGCTGGGGACTTCGAGGGACGGATAAATCCATTAGTCAAGTACTGGTCCAAATACTGCCTTAGGTGAAGATTTTCAGGTTCTGTGAGGGCATAAATTTGACTGCATGGAGGAGTGGATCCTGGAACCAAGTCTATTTAGCAGTCGTATGATCTGTGAGGAGGCAGCGAATTAGCTTGATCTTTCCGAAAGACATCCTGAAATTCCCGGTATTCAGGAGGCAGGTGAGGACTCTCAGAAGTAGTTGCAGCTAGCTTCGTGCGGGGCTGCGGATAACAGGTAGGTGCGCATTCTGGAAACCGGATTGTCTTTGCTCGCCAATCAATTTGAGGATTGTGTTTCTCCAGCCAAGGGATTCCCAGGATAACTTGAAACTGTGGAGCCTTGATCATGTCAAACACGATCTTCTCTTGATGTCCATCTTGGCTTACCAACGTCACTTCCATGGTGGTGTGAGTAACTGGTCCGGAAGCTATTTCCGTACCATCCACGGTGGTGATAACGTCTTTCACCGACTTAGGACAAAGAGATAGATTCATCCTGGCGACCAATTCACAGTCCACGTAATTGCCGATTGCGCCACTATCTATGTATGCTTTAATGGCATGCATACGATTGGGTTGTTCCGGACTCACGAGGACCATGGGCATGGTAAAATGTGAGGTCAAAGAACTGGTTTTAACGCTCGGCAAGCGGACCTCTACACTTGTCGGGCGAGGTCGTTTTCCGACTCTGAACCTTTGGCACCCTTATCGGAAGCTCCTACTGTCTTCTTCTTTGGTTTCACTGGGCAATCTTGGAGGAAGTGCCCTGAGTTCCCGCAATAGAGGCACAATTGCAGTTGTCTTCTCCTTTCTCTTTCCTTTTGGGTTAGAGGTCCTTTCACCACCCCAATCTGCATGGGTTCCACAGTATCATTTCCTTTAACGGAGCTCTGTGGTCTTGAAAAAACTCGATTCTCAAACCTGGAACGATCAGCTTTTCGATTTTGTATTCTATGATCCAGTTGCACCACCAGATCAATGTATTCGGAACAGTCTTGTGGAGGATTCACCACCTGGGCCAGAACGTCTTTAAGTTCTCCACGAAGGCCTCTATAGAAAAGGGTGATTCTCTTATCCTCAGGCCACCCGGTTTCAACCACTAGTCTGTTGAATGATGCAATGTAGGCCAGAAGATCTTGATTGCCCTGTCGTAGTGAAAGAAGTTCATTGTCCAGGGCCTGTCCCTGAGAATGTCTTGCGAACAATCTTTCCATACTAGCTTGGAAGTCCTGGAAATTATACAGAATAGGGTTATCTTGAGTCACTAAAGGAATAGACCAATCTGCGGCACTGCCGCTAAGATATGAAAGCACGAAGGCCACCTTAGCCTGGTCCATTGGAAAAGCGGCAGGTCTACACAGAAAGTGCAAACGACACTGATTGATGAAAACAGCAAATCTTTTCGGATCACCTGAAAAGCGTTCGGGCGGAGCCAAAGGTACATTTCCTGGTAGATAAATTTGCATCGGATTAGAGGAAGCTGTTGGGGCATGGCTACCACCAGGGGTAGGCAGAGGAGTCTGTCCCACTTGGGCTTGTAACAATTGTCTAGCCAAGTCGTCTGCTCGCTCCTTAGAAACCACAAGCTCTCTCCTTAGGGCATTTGTTTCCTGGCGAGCTGCGTGTACTTCTGCTCTCAACTCCCCGAGCAACTGGGCCAATTGGTCTGTGTCCGAAGTCTCCATTGCGCCTGGGCAGGAAATGTATGGTGAGGCTTCGCGTTCTGTAACGCTCACCTGGTTCCCTCGGAGGCACTGGTCTTGACTGGGCGGTGAGAACGTCTTCAACGTTAGGCGTAGGATTCGTTTGGCTCCCGGATTTGACCCCTTCCTCACCGAAAGCTTGACCTGCAGTGTGAGGTGTCTGCAAGTGGAAAATCAAGGTATTAGTGGCTGGAAGGCTGGGAGAAGTTCTTATCCCCTCTCTCCCTCTCTTCCCGTGGTACTTGGGCGATTGTTGTGCTCACCTTAAGTAAGTGAATGCTGAGCTCTCCATCCTGCATCTTGTGCAGGGGCGCTGGATCCAGTTACTTCACTGGATGTGAGTTCCGCCTCTTGATTGCAGAGGGTAGTTGAGAGCAAAGCCGCCGTTTGCTGCACGAGCGTGACTTGTAAGTATTAAAGTTCTCTTTAGATTGCTCTCTTCAAATGTCTTTTCCCCTAATGTCTATGTCTTGTACTTTTCAGATGCTGTCGATGCCAAAGAAGATGCTCTCCCCGATTCGTGGCAGAGAGCGTAACAAGAAGATGATGAATTCGAAGGCACGTAGGTAGGAAGGCTGTTTTGGGGCCGTAGAATGCACCTTAATGTCCCCTTTTGTCTCTACAGGTGCCGGAATGCAGTGCGAGCAAGGTTGGAGCAAGCGCAACACAGGTAAGCAGTTTTGTAACCAAGCGTTACTAACCAATGTTCTTTGTCTTTGCAGGCCCGATGCCGGACGAGAAATGCAGAAAAAACGTCTTGGATGCTGCCGATGGATCGGGTGAGTCGAAGCACTAACTTTGCCTTTGTCTAACCTGTGCCTTTTGTTTTGCAGGAGCCGCTGAAGATTGAAGATTGGTTCCCAGCAGGTAATTTTCGTAATTACAGGGTCCGGAGCTGAAGATTCGCTGGAGCTGACACGGTGAGCGTCCCGCTGCAGATGCAGAATAATGTGAAGCATGTGGTACCAATCGGGTGTGGTTTAAATAGCCCATAGGAGTGCTTAGGTGTCTTCTTCCACAGCAGCCTTGCCCAGGTAAAAGAGTTCCTGCTTCCAGAAGGGTTCCAGCAGCAATGATCCAGGGAGTGGTGCCTGCCCCACCCAGAAGGAAAAGTAGTCCCTGCCAGAAGAGAGTAAAGCCTCATCTTGCTGGTAAGTAAGCAGCATGGTCTGCTCCAGGTAGGTTCACCAAGCACCTTTACACTTGATATGAGCCCGGCGCTTCCTGTGCCGGGACGGATCCTTACTATGAGCCTGGCACCACCGGTGCCAGGACAAGGTCCAAAAGGTCCCTATTGGGACTTGCTGGTGCCGATAAGACATGTTATGAGCCTGCTCCCAAGGATGTTGGGTAGGTCCTGATTCCTTGAAAGCAGTGGTCATGACAGCAACGTTTGCCCCAAACTTGTCAAATTTATATATGGACTATCATGAAGCTGCATCTGTATACCATGCCAATAATCCCTTTAAAGAACAGATGGGTCATTGGTATAGGTATATAGATGATGTTTTTATGATTTGGAAAGCGGACGAGGTGTTGCTAGAAGATTTCCTACTGTGGCTGAACAATCAAAGTATGTACATTAAATTCACTATGGTATCAAATTCTTCGTCGATTCCATTTTTGGACCTGTTGATCTTAAAAGATGATAGTGGCCATCTATCGACTACTCTATTTCGGAAGCCAACAGATAACAATTTAACAGCTTCCATCCTTTAGTCTTACGCGAAAATCTACCCATTGGGTAGTTCCTGCGAATTAGGAGAAACTGCTCCAACATCGCCGATTTCGCAAAGGAAGGCAAAGATCTCAAAGAGAGACTTAAAAACAGAGGCTATCCAAAGAAAATAGTGAATTCTGCATACAAACGAGCGAAACATTCTAATAGAAATAGATGTCTACACCCAGAACCCAAAACGGAAGAAAAGAAAATGACGTGTGTAACCACATTTAGCCCAATAAGTAATCAACTAAGAAGGACTATAAAAAAGAACTGGCATATATTGAAAACATCAGATTTTGAACCGGTGACTCCTCGTTTCGCTTTTAAGAGACAAATAAATGTGAGAGACTTAATTGTACACTCATATCCTAAGAAAGAGAAATTATCTATGCAGACCACTTTGTGGCAATTGCCACCAGTGGTAGGACATTTTAAATGTGGCAAGTGTGTGGCTTGTCCTTTGACAAAAAACCTGAAAACCATTGAGTTAAACGGTAAGAATTGGACTTTCCGCGCGTTCACTAACTGTGGATCAGCGTGGGTCATCTATGGAATTAAATGTCCATGTAATCTATCTGATCTACATAGGCAAAACCAAAAGGACCATTAGACAGCGTATTTGTGAACAGAAATCATGTCTAAAGAATAAAGTACTGAATAAACCGCTAGTTGCACACTTTGAAACCAAAAAACACAAACATACTGACTTCGTATGGTTTGTGTTACAAACAATCCCAGCAACAGAAAGAGGAGGTAATAGAGAAATGCTATTAAGTTTGAGCAAACAAAAGTGGATTTATTCCCTCAATATGGCCAATACAGGTCTAAATTCAGCTGTAGAGTGGAATGCCCTAATTACTGGGAGTTAATTCTGTGCTCCCGGCAGATAGTACCATGTAAACATCCGACCATGTGCCCTCCTTTTCTCAAATATGAAGATATACTGCCTCTCATCCACATATATGTGGTGTTTTCACACATATATCTCTTTTGGTGCTATGTGGCCATCATCTGAATTAAATAAAAAAAATAAAAAATAAAAACGAGATAACAATAGGAGTCTTTCCGATGTACTACGGGTAAATTCTGTAATCCCCCCTGTAGGTTTTAGGTGATTGTGATGTGATGTGTGTTGCAAGGAAAGCACTTCTGATTATTTTACACACAGTTGTCCATGGCCTAATACATAAATAAGCAACATTCATTGTGAAATACGAGTGCGCGCACGACCAAGGAACACCGGCCCTTTAATTAGGCGAAACAACATACTTTCGGTTGATCACGTGAGCATGGAAGTCACGTATTTAACCGGAAGCAAAACATTGACGCGACCGGAACAGCAGTACCCGGACGTGAGTGACAACGCGCCGTGTGAGTCGAGCCTTGTATCACAAAGGTAAGCACAAGATTAGAAAATTGTACGAGAGACGTGATTCTCTTGCATAGCCCGTTTATAATAATAAAATGCCCGAAGGTACCCGTGACTAAAGTAGAGACAAACACTATATGTGCACCTTCTGATGTATCCTGTGTTTCTGTAAATACAGTGAGCAGGTTGGTCAACTTAATTTGGGTTCCCCATTACCATTATTAAGGGAAAGTTGATCGTCCCTGTGAGGTCGCGGTGTTGCGCATTGGAGGGAGTATAAAAGAGTGACCTGACTGATGGCACCTCCTTTTGCTGCATTCTCTATCCTCTCAGGTTTTTAGGTGACCAATGAACGAATGACATGTCCAGTGAGGGCCTGCATAAAGTGTGGAGACCATTGCGTGTCCCGGCACCCGCGTGCATAATCTGCGTAAAATACACCGAGTGAAAGTACAGTGAGTTGTGGTACTTTGGTTACGCGGGATTAAATTCTGCGATGCAGCAGTAGAGATAGGATGAAAATTTGACTTTGCCAATAATGATCTCAGAAAAGGAAAAAATGAAAACAGGACTGCCACTGAACTAGACAATAGAGGACAGTAACCAGGTAGAAAGTCTTAGACAAATAACATCACCTTGGCTAAATACGTAAAATGTAAAAAAAAAAAAAGGGTACTTAAGTAAAAAGTAGATGAGGATTAATTGAAGTTGGTGCGTTTTGACGTATTGATGAAATAACGAAGCAGATGATGTAAATTAAATAAAAACATTCTCTGTGTCGGGGCTTCCCTACAGGGCGCCTAAACAGCCTGAACATTTTTTGGAATTTTTTGGAATTTGTTCCGAATTAAAGGCCGGGAGGTGATCCGTGAATACTTTGGAATTGATTTAACTCGACTACAGCTAGGATTCACATAGCAAAAAGCTCAAGTCCTACCAGGATGTAAGTAGGGGCTAATGTGATCTACACTCTGTAATTAATTGTGGGAATTTGTGAAGTAATCACAAGAAATTATATTAAGTGATGCAGTGAAATAATTAAGATAAAGAATTATAGATGTGTGTGTAGAATGGAACCAATTTTTAACTATGTGATAAATGTTATATGTTTGTTTTTAGATCGTATCTATCCTGCAACGGGGGATTGGAAAAGAGGCTTACCAACTGTAAAGAAATGTGTCTGTCCTGAAGAAGGCCAAAAATAATTTATGTGCAGAGAGACTAGGGATAGTGTTTCATCTGTAGAAATGGCCGAAACATGTCGACACGTGACAATAGACTAGCTTAAATAATTAGTCTTGTATCCGAAAATTGCTCAAAGAGATAGAGCGATATGTACTTAGTTTTCGAACCCCATTTTGGAAATAATTGTGTGTTTTAGGAAGGGAGTGAGAAGAAGATGGGGATGTATCAAATTGATGCTTGCACTTCTGTTGCCCTCTCTTTCTTCTTCCTCTTTTTAACAAATTGTGTAACTGTGTTTTACACTGAATATATTTATACAGAAGATACAATGTTGTGATTAGTTGTTAGTTTTTAGTGTGTAGAATTATTTGGTTCTGTTTGCTCCTATTCTTTGTCTTATGCATAGATGTGGCTCACTAATTGATAAGTGAAAGCCTGTTCTTTACCATAATTCTGTAGATCACCTTGTCCGACCTGGTAGTACAGAGAGTGGGGTAGCCGGTTCTCAATTTTTGTATATTTCTAGTACTGTGTCTCCCGTTCTGAGATACTGGCCACCCGATAACAAACATTATGGGAGACTACCTTTGTAGATATAACTGATATAGGACAGCCCTGGGCTGGAAGGTAAAAAGGTTTAAGAAACTGTTTTTTGAATTTGGTATTTAGATACACTGCCAAAATGGAAAACGTGAAAACTCTCTCGTTTTCTGTAGAGTACTATCAGAGACTGATGGGTCTTCCATCGTTTGTCACAGGAGAAACTGCAGGCCTTCCTGCACCTGCGCAAACCAATGATCTCGACCTTCTGTTCCAAAAAAAGAAGAAACTAATTAGGACAGAATCACATGGACATATGATACTTGCTTATCTAAAAGCAGGTATCATACTGGAAGGTTTGCAAATTAGAAATGTTCCATGCGTGTTCACGGATAAACCCAAGTTTAAAGGGAGCTTCAGCGCTGTAGGAAATAAATGTTCAAGAGACTTCTTGATTTTGATAATAGACACTGCGGCAGAGGAGTCGAGTAAACAAAAGATAGAGATAGAGACCCTAGAAATTAAACTAAAAGGGGACCAACTTATCAAAGACATTAAAGAGAAATTGGAGAAAATGGAGGAGGAAAAAGTAAAGTTTAAAAAGTTTACTTTAGATAAAAAAATATGGAAGTACAAAAACGACGTGGAAACATATAAAGAAACTAACACCTATCCTTATCTAGTCCAGTCCTACTATGAAGATCATAACAAACTAGTGAGAACTAGAGGGAACAATACTAACCGACAGAGGAATACATTTGTGACTTTTTCCAACACTTCGAATACCACTAGTAGTGACTCAGACAGTACCAACTCAGGAGGTAACAGCAACCCCAACAACTAGCCCCATTTTCAGAGAGGCCGCAGGACGAAACCACGCAACTGGCAGCAGGGGCCCCCCAGGATGCAAACCCACAACTGGAGAGGCCCCCCGATGCCATGGTAATTCCAGTCTTTAATTTGTCTAACCGCCAACTTACTGAGGCGGAAATACAAGTTCTTAAAAAGGACTTAAGTGTCATGCCTACAACTAAAGCAAAAGACTTTGAAACTCAATTAGAATTACAAAAATTCTTTCGAGTTATCAGACTTCAATACTTCTTCAAAGATTCTCCAATATCGAATAAAAAACAAAGTATAACAGGTTTGAAACCCATTTCCACTTTCACTCCGTGTGACAGTATGGTATCTCCAGCTATCGTAGCTTTCAAAAATAAAATCATCGAAGAAAGCAAAAAACTAATATCTTCCAACAATCGACATAAAGACAACATGAGACAAGAAGAAAGAAAAGCCCTTCTCTCTTTACAAGCGAACCAGACTTTCCATATAAAACCAGCTGACAAGGGGGGTGCAATTGTTTTATGGGATAAATCTCTCTATGATAAAGAGATTGAGACACACCTCGGGAACCCACAGTTTTATCGCAAACTTGATCGCGATCCCACCAAGCCTGATGGATCATGCACTAATCGAAGGATGGATAGAAAAAGACAAACACTCTTTCTTGATAAGAGACAACCCGACGATCCCGGCATTTTATTTGTTACCAAAAGTGCATAAAAACTCAGTCACACAACTGGGGAGACCGATTGTGTCTGCCATAAATTCGGTTCTAGAGCCTCTTTCGATGTATTCGGAATGGTTTCTAAGACCCTTTGTCAAAACGATGAGGACTTTTGTAAAAGATACGACTAGTATGGTTAATATTATTAATGATTTACCATGCCAAAAAGATAGTCTTCTTGTTACATTAGACGTAACGACTTTATACACTAGCATACCTCAGGGAGAATGTTTGAAAATTATGGAAATGGTTTTAAACAAAAGAACATCAACCATTGATTCAGTTCCCACTCTGTTTATCCTGGAGTGTATCCTTTTAGCATTGACAGGCCCTCATTACGACCCTGGCGGAAAGTGACTGACCGGACCGCAACAGCGTAAATAGCGTTTCCGCCATTGCACGATGGAGCATTCCGACCCATCGGGCACGAGCACCACGGCATGGCGGAAGTGCAAAGTCCGCGATGGCGGAAATGACCCCAAAACGGCCCACACCGCCGCCGTACGGCGCCCTAGGTGCAATACCGCCACCCATCTTAGCGGACACCGCAGTGAGCGCCAACCGGAAAGTACGGTGACCGTAAATATACGGAAACGGAAGTAAAAACATGGGCCCGGAACGGGAAACAACACGCCGTACACCTATAAAACCACAAAATCCACACAACCACTAAAAACACTACCCTGAGACACATCCCAACCCGTCATCCACCCTAGTGAAACCAAGAAAAATGGGAAAAGTAGCGAAGAAAGCGTGCGACCGCAAGCGGCAGGTCCACTTCTCCCGTGAGGAACTCACCGTGCTTACAGAGACCCTCCAGGAGAATGCTGCCGCCGTCTTCTCCACGCAAATGACCAGGACGGCACTTGCGAACAAGAAGGCCATATGGGCCCTGGTGGCACAGCGGGTAAGTGCGGTGGGGACCGCACCCCGCAACCCACAGCAATGCAGAAAGCGATGGGACGACCTGCGGATACGCGTCCGTAGCATACTTTCTGCCAACCGCAACATTGCCACAGCCACCGGGGGAGGATCGGAATCACCCATCAAGTTGACCCCCTGGGAAGAAATCTGTGCCTCCACCATTGGAATGGAGAGCATAGAGGGAGTCGGAGGGATGGAGAAAGGAGTGCAGACATCCGGAGAATCCGGTAGGTGGCCCAAATAAAACCATGCCAAATCCACAATGTCCAATCATGTGAATCACATGTGTCCACATAGCGCAACAGCAACACATGGCCAGGAGAACGTCCACACACATTGGCCTGATAGCGCACTTTAAAACTCACAATAAATACATAAATAATTAAAAACCCCAAAAACACCCACTACACGTGCAGCAGGCACACCCTAACTGCAGGCTGCCAAACAACTGCACCCTCACTCCACACACAAATGAAAGCACCTCCAAGGCCCCGACCCAAATCACCCTCAGGTACCACCCCAATGCATGTGATACATTGCCATTCCAATTCCCACAGACCCATTAATAACGCTCGCCCTCCTTTACTCCACCACAGGGTCCGATCCAAACGACGAGCTTCAGGACACCCCTACCAGCACACCTGCAAAGAGGGCCAAGACCAATGGCCAAAGACCCTCCACCTCAGCTGCACGCATCAAGACACGGCAGCAGCACAAATCAAGTGGCAGCACAGAGGAGGGAACATCAACAGGCACCCCAGCAGCCAGCATGCCCACAACAGCAGCACCACAGGTCCCCCCAATGGATGCCACAGAAGGCACTGCCTCTGGTGGCAGCAGCACCATAGGTGACACCCCATTAATGGCAGCATGCTCCGACACAGAAGACGGGGATGTCGAAGTCAGATCCATCCATGACCTGTCCCAATCCCCCTGTCTGTTCCATCCCGTACACCATGAGGATACCACGCAGGGGCACCCACAAGACGACGACTGGCCATCCCCCACAAGCCCTGTGGCAAGGCAACATGAGGCGAACAGCCACACTGTGACACCACCGCAAATGGCCATGGCCCAGCAGAGGCAACAGTCCCTCGACCAGTTAATCGTGCAACAGCAGCAACTGGCCACGCTCCTCAAGGACCATGCCGATGAATGTGGGGGCACTAAGGCAGACATAGAAACATCAACTGAGACACTTAGGGCAGAAATGGAGAGAAGTACAGAGACACTAAGGGCACAAATGGAGAGTAGCACCGAGTGCCTGAGAGTACAAATGGAGAGTAGCACCGAGAGCCTGAGAGTCCAAATGGAGAGAAGCACCGAGAGCCTGAGGGGGGAACTGCATGCGACGTCCAAAGACGTATGTGCCGAACTTGCCGCAGTGCGCCGTGTGCTCACTGAGCTCTCACAAACCCTTAGGGACATGCATGGACGTGAGCAGGCAGAGACATCATCCGTTGCAAGTTCCGTCCAGGGCAGCCCCCAACGTAGATCTGGGAGGAACCTGCGCTCCACAGGCAGGGGTGCCCCTGATACCCGCAGAGGGGGCTTGCAATAGTGACTGCCCACTGACAATGAGCATCTTTGGACACTGGTGTTCGGGGGGGAGGTAGGAGGGTGGAGGGGGTGTGTTGGGCTCACTTGGGTGGCGGGTCGTTAGGGTGTTCAACATGATATCACATATGCCATAAACAATGCACGATCAACCAATGAGATGTGTGGACAATGATCTTTGTGTACTAGGCCATCATAGGCGTACAGTCCATATTGTGCATGTACCAGACACACACAGTGCCACGAGTCCCGTGTCCATGTATCAGCCACCAGGCGTGAGTGCTAGAAGCATGCATCAATGAGATGCTGACGAATGTCACGGCCCTCCTGTGCCTCGCGGACTCCTTGAGGTGCTGCCACATCCCCACCCTCATCATGACCATCATCAGGTGCTTGCAGTTCTGCGTCAGGGGGCATGGGCACATTTCTACGTACGCACATGTTGTGTAGCATGACACATGCCATCACCATCTTTGCAACCTTCTCATGGCGGTACAGGAGTGCCCCGCCAGACCTGCTGAGGCACCGGAAACGAGTCTTCAGTAGGCCGAATGCCTGTTCAATGACTACACGGGTACGTGAGTGGGCATGGTTGTAGTCCTCCTCATGCTGGTCCCGTGGGTTCCGGACTGGTGTGAGGAGCCATCTCTTCAGTGGATATCCGGCATCACCTGTATGTGGACGATAAACGAATTATGTGGAATGCCATTGCTACATACGCACCCCCCCCCTTCCTGCCAGGTCATTGCCGCATCACATACCCCACATCATCATGCATGAAATGAGACTCACCGAGTAGCCAGGATCTGTACCCTGCGTGTCGCTCCATGTAGCGTGGTATTGTTGAGTTCCTCAAGACCATAGAATCATGGGTTGATCCAGGGAATCGGGCACAACAATGTGTAATGATCCTGTTGGAGTCACACACCATTTGTACATTCAGAGAATGAAATTGTTTTCGGTTGCGGTACTGGGCCTCCATGGCATGTGGGACGACCAATTCCACATGGGTGCAGTCGATGGCACCAAGGCAACCCGGTATGCCGCCAAGTGCATGGAATCCCACTTTTGTGTTGGTAATTTCCTGCTCCGAGCGTGGTAGAGAGATGTAGTCGTCTGCGTGCTGCAGGAGGGCATCGAGCACTTGCAATAGTGTCCGTGAGAACAGTGGCTGAGAAATGCCATGCAACTGTCCGACTGTGTGCTGGTAGGTGCCTGTGGCCAGGAAGTGGAGTACAGACACCACCTTCAGTAGGGGTGGGATGGCGGTTGGGCTATCTATCATGCTGACAAGGTCAGCCTGTGTCATGTCCACAATGGCGGCTATGGTGTCCCGGTCCAAACGGTAGAGGGTGTGGATCTGCTCATCAGTGAGGTTGAACGGATGTGCTCGGAGGCGTGGGATTGCGGGCTGCCTGCGTGGTGGTAGTGGCTGTGCTGGCGGCCCTTGCTGGCCCTGCCTTGCCCTCCTCCTCCTCCTGCGTCTCCTCCGTGCGGCCGGTTGTAGTTGGTGTTCGTCTTCTTCTTGGAGTTGGAGTACTTGCAGTGCTATCAGGTCCCCCAGGGCCAACATCGCGAGTCCTGCCGGTAGCATTTCGGAGTGGGTGTGGTTGTGGGAGGAGACTGGGTGTGCAATTTATGTGTTTTCAGGCTGTATGGCCTCCACCTGTGGTGATTCATTCCACCTGTGCAAGCTGCTCTCCCCTTTGGCCGAGCACGTCCCGCACACAACGCTGCAATTCGAGGAATGGCATCTTGCTATTACAATCATGTATTTGTACCCGATGGCCGTGTAACATTGGTTGATATGTTCATTCGGCTATGGTCCCATTGTTTCACATACAATCTTTGCAGTCGCGAACAGACTTGTGAAGGGTCAGTGGAACGTAGTACTCGAGTAACGGTGGACCCTCATGCATCACTGTACCGAGTTGCAACGACGGGCGGGGCGTCCCATTTGTGAGTGAAGGCAGTTGCCATTTTCACACACAGCCGCACTAGATGGATTAATTTGTGATTTCAAGCGGCCACAGATGCCTTTTCGACGTGATGTTGCAAATGAGGAATTCGAAGGGCGGCGCTTTCGGTTATCAGCTAGCGGCGAGGAGATGCCCACAGGTCTGAGTGCAAATATAACGTTCTATTGTTCAATGTCCTTGGGACAGGGGCCATGGCGAGGATGCAATGATTGATATGAATAGTTTGGGATGCTCAATAGCGAAGTGGACGATGAGGCCGGACGTTCCCAAATACATGTTACTTCACAACACTGGAATTACGGCCTGGGGCACAGTGGATTTTGCAGGCTGCATAACGCACAGACTCAATGGAAATTTCTAATGTTATGTGAGTAAATATTCAGGCGTTTTTATACCGGGATGAGGGAATGATGAATGGATGCATGGACAGATGATTTGATACAGTGTTTGCCATGTACAGGGCTTCTTGGAATCTGTCCGCCTCCCCTGCGCTATGTGATGCAGGGCTGCCATAGTGGGACCATCGTCTATCTGGCCTTGTTGAGCCCTCCCTGTCTCGACGCGCCCTCAGACACTTGTGTCCATGCACGTTACCAATCCCATCTGATGGATTCTGTTTTCACAGACGCATGCACAGGTACACTCGTTTGTGATGGTGTTTACACCTCGATATAGATAGTTATGAGTCGCAAGTGGTTTTGGGGTGGTGATGATCCTTTGGAGTGGGCTAGCATGCATATGGCTGTGGATTTAGTGTGATCATTGAAGTGAGTTGTTCGAATGTAGTTCTGATGGCCATTCTGTTCTTTTTCTTTTCTTTTGGTTGACAGGTATCTCCTCCCCTTTTGCCACTGCCATCTGTATGCCACTCCTGCAGATGGCTTTTACTCCCAACACCTGCTGCTTCGTGTTAATCAGTGGAGCAGCATTACGATCTTATGGGACGACCGCCAATGGGCCACATGCCCTTACGCAGTACTAGTGGCTCGGAGCAACATTTCGGCCTTTCAGCTGGACTAGTGCCTCCCCATTGGGACGGCCCTGTGGTTCTGTGCGCTTCCATGTTGCCTTTTCGTACGAGAATGTGGCCCTGTGTACCATGAAGGAACAGGGCGTCACACAAGAAGTAGCTGGTCATTTCTTGCGGATGCAGCCCACAATGGTGAAATGTGTTTTGGAGTTCATGGCCTAATGGCTGTATGGGCTTGGTGAATTTGTTGTGCATTAAATTTCTATTCTGATATGGGCCGTGTAGCGTTCTTCTTTGCAAGTGATGTGGCATATTCCTATTTGGGGAGCGATGTATTGTGAGGAGATCTGCATTGGGTTCCAGCTTCGGAGTATAGTTGCGTGGTACTGTGCTGGGCGCGTTTGCCTACGAAGCCCAGTGAGGTCAGGGATGAGGGCTGCCAATATGACTGTTTGAATGATGTCATGCTCAGGGGCGGGGGATTAGGTTTTGTGTAACAGATGCCGGTCAGCCAGGTGGACTGGTGGAATGATGTGATTTTCGGAATATTGCTGGTCACAGGTGCCTGTGTTTGCGTGCGTTTCTTGGTGGGGGACTGAGGTCATGTCCATTGGAATGGCTTCTGTATTCGTGCCATCTGTGCCCTGCAGCTCCCATTGGCCCCTCTTGAGATTCTTTTGTTCGTTGGCATGCATGGGTGACTTGTACATTTCACTGGTTGCATTGTGACTTCATTGCACCTACGGGGTGTTGTACTATGTGGCCAGGGAGCGGTGTACAGGCACTCAGTGGGGCCGTTTACGGTTGATTTGCGATGCCGTACTTCTCACCATGGCGGAATGGTACTTTCCGCCGTGCTTGATGGCGTTAGGTACATGTCCGCTAGGGTCGGAATTCGCGTACCCTTGCGCCATGGTGGTATTTACGGTTTGGCATGGCGCGCGCGCGCGTACTTGGTGCAGTTAGCGTTGGCGTTCACTACGGTGTCGCTAATGGCATCGTACTTTGCGGTGACGGGTCATAGTCGCACCGAGCGCTATTCGATGGCGGTATTGCATTTCCGCCATCGTTTTTCGATTTCCGCCAGGGTCGTAATGAGGGCCACAGAAAACTTTTTTCTGTGTGACGGTGTTTTCTTTCGCCAAACCCACGGCACAAGTATGGGGGCAACTGTAACGCTCACCTGGTTCCCTCGGAGGCGCTGGTCTTGACTGGGCAGTGAGAACTTCTTCAACGTTAGGCGTAGGATTCGTTTGGCTCCCGGATTTGACCCCTTCCTCACCGAAAGCTTGACCTGCAGTGTGAGGTGTCTGCAAGTGGAAAATCAAGGTATTAGAGGCTGGAAGGCTGGGAGAAGTTCTTAGCCCCTCTCTCCCTCTCTTCCCGTGGTACTCGGGTGATTGTTGTGCTCACCTTAAGTAAGTGAATGCTGAGCTCTCCATCCTGCGTCTTGTGCAGGGGCGCTGGATCCAGTTACTTCACTGGATGTGAGTTCTGCCTCTTGATTGCAGAGGGTAGTTGAGAGCGAAGCCGCCGTTTGCTGCACAAGCGTGACTTGTAAGTATTAAAGTTCTCTTTAGATTGCTCTCTTCAAATGTCTTTTCCCCTAATGTCTATGTCTTTTACTTTACAGATGCTGTCAATGCCAAAGAAGATGCTCTCCCCGATTCGTGGCAGAGAGCGTAACAAGAAGATGATGAATTCGAAGGCACGTAAGTAGGAAGGCTGTTTTGGGGCTGTAGAATGCACCTTAATGTCCCCCTTTGTCTCTACAGGTGCCGGAATGCAGTGCGAGCAAGGTTGGAGCAAGCGCAACACAGGTAAGCAGTTTTGTAACCAAGCGTTACTAACCAATCTTCTTTGTCTTTGCAGGCCCGATGCCAGACGAGAAATGCAGAAAAAACGTCTTGGATGCTGCCGATGGATCGGGTGAGTCGAAGCGCTAACTTTGCCTTTGTCTAACCTGTGCCTTTTGTTTTGCAGGAGCCGCTGAAGATTGAAGATTGGTTCCCAGCAGGTAATTTTCGTAATTACAGAGTCCGGAGCTGAAGATTCGCTGGAGCTGACACGGTGAGCATCCTGCTGCAGATGCAGAATAACGCGAAGCATGTGGTACCAATCGGGTGTGGTTTAAATAGCCCATAGGAGTGCTTAGGTGTCTTCTTCCACAGCAGCCTCGCCCAGGTAAAAGAGTTCCTGCTTCCAGAAGGGTTCCAGCAGCAATGATCCAGGGAGTGGTGCCTGCCCCACCCAGAAGGAAAAGTAGTCCCTGCCAGAAGAGAGTAAAGCCTCATCTTGCTGGTAAGTAAGCAGCATGGTCTGCTCCAGGTAGGTTCACCCAAGCACCTTTACACTTGATATGAGCCCGGTGCTTCCTGTGCCGGGACGGATCCTTACTATGAGCCTGGCACCACCTGTGCCAGGACAAGGTCCAAAAGGTCCCTATTGGGACTTGCTGGTGCCGATAAGACATGTTATGAGCCTGCTCCCAAGGATGTTGGGTAGTTCCTGACTCCTTGAAAGCAGTGGTCATGACAGCACCCCCCCCTCAAGGCCCCTCCCAAATTCGTCTTCTCCGGGGGTTTTGGTTTATCAGGAAAAGTTCGATGAAACTTCTTAACCAGACGGGGTGCATGAACATGTTCCGACAGTTCCCAAGATCGTTCCTGGGGGCCATAACCTTTCCAGTCAATCAGATAGTATAATTTAGATTTGGAAATCTTGGAGTCTAATATGTCTTGTATTTCGAATTCTAGTTCTCCGTCCACAAGAATAGGGTCTGGAGATTTTGTCAAACGGGTTCCAGGTTGCATGGGTTTCAGTAGTGAGACGTGGAAAACTGGATGTATCTTCATATGGGCAGGTAGGCCCAATTTAACCGCCACTGGATTGATTATGGCAGTGATTGGGTAAGGCCCCAGGTATCGTGGATTGAAAGTACGCGGTCCTTTTAGGGGTAAATGTTTGGTGGATAGCCAGACCTGATCTCCCACAAGATATTGAAGAGCTTCCTTTCGATGTAGATCCGCACACTTCTTGTATTGCTCCTTGGCCTGCTTGAGGTGAGATGTGGCCTCTTTAAAGGCTTGAGTGATTGTCGAATGCAGATGATCTACAGCGGGTGTTCCAAGAGTCTGAGGTGGGTCAAGATTTGAGGTGCGAGGGTGGATTCCATATGAAAGAAAAAACGGAGTCTTTCCAGTTCCGGCGTGGACTGAATTGTTATAAGCGTACTCCGCAATCCAGAGAATGTCTTTCCAAGTGCCCTCTGATTGTTGTAACATACAGCGTAGATACTGTTCCAAGGTTTGGTTGGTCCTCTCGGTCTGCCTGTCGGTCTGGGGATGGTGGCTGGTCGAAAGCCTTATGTCAATTTGGGCTAGGCGACAACAACTCCGCCAGAAGTGGGAAATAAATTGACTCCCTCTATCTGAGATTAAAACTGAAGGAAAGCCGTGCAACCGAATGATGTTTTCGAGGAATTCTCGGGCCAAAATTGGAGCTGTAGGTAACCCTTACAATGGGATGAAATGAGCCATTTTCGAGAATAGGTCCACAATCACTAAGATTGTATTAAATCCGGAGCATGGTGGTAAATCCGTGATGAAGTCCATGGAGAGAGTATGCCATGGGTGTGGAGGAATGCCTAATGGATGTAGGAGGCCTGCTGGTTTCTCCTTCTGGTTTTTGCTTTGAGCGCACACACCACAGGAATTAATGAAATCCTTAATGTCCTTTCTCCAAGACGGCCACCAAAAATGTCTTTTTATCTTTTCCAACGTTTTGGTAATGCCGGGATGTCCTTCCATTAAGGAGTCATGGTAACAAGAGATCACCTGTCTTTGTAAATCGGTACATGGTAGATATAATCTTCCTCGAAAGTATAGTAGGTTCTTATCCATTGTGAAATCATTTCCCTTGCGTTGCCAGTCTTGCACTTCTGCTGGAGTCAGCAGATCTTTAACTTTAGCTTCAATGTCTTCAATGGATTGTGCACCTATCAAACCCAGGATTCTCTGTTCCGGAATTATGGGTACGGGTTCAAGATTGGTCGTGAGTTCATCTACTCCAATTTGGGAGAGAGCATCTGCTTTTCCATTCTTGTTGCCTGGTCGGTAAGTTATCACAAAGTCGAATTCGGCGAAAAACAATGCCCAGCGAAGCTGTCTAGAGGATTGAGCTTTGGCTGATTTAAGGTACTGTAAATTACGATGATCCGTGATGACGGTGACTGTGTGTCGGGCCCCCAAGAGATAATGCCGCCAAGCTTTAAAGGCGGACTTGATAGCCAAAAGTTCCTTATCTGTAATGGTATAGTTAATTTCAGGAGCTGAAAATTTGCGGGACCAAAATGCCACTGGGTGTAACTGATTTGTTTCCGGGTCTCTTTGCGAAAGTACTGCTCCCATTGCGAGACTGGAAGCATCAGTCTCTACTATATAGGAAAGTTCCGGGCGAGGATGTTTTAGAACTGGAGCCGAGGTGAATTTTGTTTTTAGTTCCTGAAAAGCTTGTTCAGCCTCTGTAGACCATTCAAAACGTTTATTCTTTCTGAGGAGGGCTGTAATGGGTTGGACTACTCGAGAAAACTCTGGGATAAATCTTCGATAAAAGTTGGCGAAGCCCAACATGCTTTGAACTCCTTTCACTGATGTTGGTGAGGGCCACTTAACGATAGCGTCCACTTTTCTTGAGTCCATGTGGACTCCATTAGGTGACAAAATAAATCCCAAAAATTCGACCTCCGTGACGTGAAAAACGCATTTTTCCAATTTTGCAAAGAGCCTGTGTTTTCGGAGCCGCTCCAATACTGCGGTGACATGTTTTCGATGTTCCGCCTCAGAGGACGAGTAGACCAGAATGTCATCAATATAGACAACTACACATACGTCAATGAGCTCTCTGAGGACGTCATTCATAAAATACTGAAAGGCTGCCGGAGCGTTGCAAAGCCCAAAGGGCATTACTTGATACTCGAACAGTCCATATTTAGTACGAAAGGCCGTCTTCCATTCATCGCCCTCTTTTATTCGTACTAAATGGTAGGCTCCTCTGAGGTCCAGCTTTGTGTAGATACAGGCACTTTTAACCTGGTCAAGAAGTTCAGGGATCAATGGTAATGGATATCTGTTCTTAATCGTAATCTGGTTCAGGGCACGGTAATCTATGCATGTTCTTAGGTCTCCCTCTTTTTTTGGCACGAAGAACAAAGCTGAAGAGGCTGGGGACTTCGAGGGATGGATAAATCCATTAGTCAAGTACTGGTCCAAATACTGCCTTAGGTGAAGATTTTCAGGTTCTGTGAGGGCATAAATTCGACTGCATGGAGGAGTGGATCCTGGAACCAAGTCTATTTGGCAGTCGTATGATCTGTGAGGAGGCAGCGAATTAGCTTGATCTTTCCGAAAGACATCCTGAAATTCCCGGTATTCAGGAGGCAGGTGAGGACTCTCAGAAGTAGTTGCAGCTAGCTTCGTGCGGGGCTGCGGATAACAGGTAGGTGCGCATTCTGGAAACCGGATTGTCTTTGCTCGCCAATCAATTTGAGGATTGTGTTTCTCCAGCCAAGGGATTCCCAGGATAACTTGAAACTGTGGAGCCTTGATCATGTCAAACACGATCTTCTCTTGATGTCCATCTTGGCTTACCAACGTTACTTCCCTGGTGGTGTGAGTAACTGGTCCAGAAGCTATTTCCGTACCATCCACGGTGGTGATAACGTCTTTCACCGACTTAGGACAAAGAGATAGATTCATCCTGGCGGCCAATTCACAGTCCACGTAATTGCCGATTGAGCCACTATCTATGTATGCTTTAATGGCATGCATACGATTGGGTTGTTCCGGACTCACGAGGACCATGGGCATGGTAAAATGTGAGGTCAAAGAACTGGTTTTAACACTCGGCAAGCGGACCTCTACACTTGTCGGGCGAGGTCGTTTTCCGACTCTGAACCTTTGGCACCCTTATCGGAAGCTCCTACTGTCTTCTTCTTTGGTTTCACTGGGCAATCTTGGAGGAAGTGCCCTGAGTTCCCGCAATAGAGGCACAATTGCAGTTGTCTTCTCCTTTCTCTTTCCTTTTGGGTTAGAGGTCCTTTCACCACCCCAATCTGCATGGGTTCCACAGTATCATTTCCTTTAACGGAGCTCTGTGGTCTTGAAAAAACTCGATTCTCAAACCTGGAACGATCAGCTTTTCGATTTTGTATTCTATGATCCAGTGGCACCACCAGAGCAATGTATTCGGAACAGTCTTGTGGAGGATTCACCACCTGGGCCAGAACGTCTTTAAGTTCTCCACGAAGGCCTCTATAGAAAAGGGTGATTCTCTTATCCTCAGGCCACCCGGTTTCAACCACTAGTCTGTTGAATGATGCAATGTAGGCCAGAAGATCTTGATTGCCCTGTCGTAGTGAAAGAAGTTCATTGTCCAGGGCCTGTCCCTGAGAATGTCTTGCGAACAATCTTTCCATACTAGCTTGGAAGTCCTGGAAATTATACAGAATAGGGTTATCTTGAGTCACTAAAGGAATAGACCAATCTGTGGCACTGCCGCTAAGATATGAAAGCACGAAGGCCACCTTAGCCTGGTCCGTTGGAAAAGCGGCAGGTCTACACAGAAAGTGCAAACGACACTGATTGATGAAAACAGCAAATCTTTTCGGATCACCTGAAAAGCGTTCGGGCGGAGCCAAAGGTACATTTCCTGGTAGATTAATTTGCACCGTATTAGAGGAAGCTGTTGGGGCATGGCTACCACCAGGGGTAGGCAGAGGAGTCTGTCCCACTTGGGCTTGTAACAATTGTCTAGCCAAGTCGTCTGCTCGCTCCTTAGAAACCACAAGCTCTCTCCTTAGGGCATTTGTTTCCTGGCGAGCTGCGTGTACTTCTGCTCTCAACTCCCCGAGCAACTGGGCCAATTGGTCTGTGTCCGAAGTCTCCATTGCGCCTGGGCGGGAAATGTATGGTGAGGCTTCGCGTTCTGTAACGCTCACCTGGTTCCCTCGGAGGCGCTGGTCTTGACTGGGCGGTGAGAACGTCTTCAACGTTAGGCGTAGGATTCGTTTGGCTCCCGGATTTGACCCCTTCCTCACCGAAAGCTTGACCTGCAGTGTGAGGTGTCTGCAAGTGGAAAATCAAGGTATTAGTGGCTGGAAGGCTGGGAGAAGTTCTTAGCCCCTCTCTCCCTCTCTTCCCGTGGTACTTGGGTGATTGTTGTGCTCACCTTAAGTAAGTGAATGCTGAGCTCTCCATCCTGCATCTTGTGCAGGGGCGCTGGATCCAGTTACTTCACTGGATGTGAGTTCCGCCTCTTGATTGCAGAGGGTAGTTGAGAGCGAAGCCGCCGTTTGCTGCACGAGCGTGACTTGTAAGTATTAAAGTTCTCTTTAGATTGCTCTCTTCAAATGTCTTTTCCCCTAATGTCTATGTCTTTTACTTTTCATATGCTGTCGATGCCAAAGAAGATGCTCTCCCCGATTCATGGCAGAGAGCGTAACAAGAAGATGATGAATTCGAAGGCACGTAGGTAGGAAGGCTGTTTTGGGGCCGTAGAATGCACCTTAATGTCCCCTTTTGTCTCTACAGGTGCCGGAATGCAGTGCGAGCAAGGTTGGAGCAAGCGCAACACAGGTAAGCAGTTTTGTAACCAAGCGTTACTAACCAATGTTCTTTGTCTTTGAAGGCCCGATGCCGGACGAGAAATGCAGAAAAAACGTCTTGGATGCTGCCGATGGATCGGGTGAGTCGAAGCGCTAACTTTGCCTTTGTCTAACCTGTGCCTTTTGTTTTGCAGGAGCCGCTGAAGATTGAAGATTGGTTCCCAGCAGGTAATTTTCGTAATTACAGGGTCCGGAGCTGAAGATTCGCTGGAGCTGACACGGTGAGCGTCCTGCTGCAGATGCAGAATAACGCGAAGCATGTGGTACCAATCGGGTGTGGTTTAAATAGCCCATATGAGTGCTTAGGTGTCTTCTTCCACAGCAGCCTCGCCCAGGTAAAAGAGTTCCTGCTTCCAGAAGGGTTCCAGCAGCAATGATCCAGGGAGTGGTGCCTGCCCCACCCAGAAGGAAAAGTAGTCCCTGCCAGAAGAGAGTAAAGCCTCATCTTGCTGGTAAGTAAGCAGCATGGTCTGCTCCAGGTAGGTTCACCCAAGCACCTTTACACTTGATATGAGCCCGGTGCTTCCTGTGCCGGGACGGATCCTTACTATGAGCCTGGCACCACCGGTGCCAGGACAAGGTCCAAAAGGTCCCTATTGGGACTTGCTGGTGCCGATAAGACATGTTATGAGCCTGCTCCCAAGGATGTTGGGTAGGTCCTGACTCCTTGAAAGCAGTGGTCATGACAGCAACGTTTGCCCCAAACTTTTCAAATTTATATATGGACTATCATGAAGCTGCATCTGTATACCATGCCAATAATCCCTTTAAAGAACAGATGGGTCATTGGTATAGGTATATAGATGATGTTTTTATGATTTGGAAAGCGGACGAGGTGTTGCTAGAAGATTTCCTACTGTGGCTGAACAATCAAAGTATGTACATTAAATTCACTATGGTATCAAATTCTTCGTCGATTCCATTTTTGGACCTGTTGATCTTAAAAGATGATAGTGGCCATCTATCGACTACTCTATTTCGGAAGCCAACAGATAACAATTTAACAGCTTCCATCCTTTAGCCTTACGCGAAAATCTACCCATTGGGTAGTTCCTGCGAATTAGGAGAAACTGCTCCAACATCGCCGATTTCGCAAAGGAAGGCAAAGATCTCAAAGAGAGACTTAAAAACAGAGGCTATCCAAAGAAAATAGTGAATTCTGCATACAAACGAGCGAAACATTCTAATAGAAATAGATGTCTACACCCAGAACCCAAAACGGAAGAAAAGAAAATGACGTGTGTAACCACATTTAGCCCAATAAGTAATCAACTAAGAAGGACTATAAAAAAGAACTGGCATATATTGAAAACATCGGATTTTGAACCGGTGACTCCTCGTTTCGCTTTTAAGAGACAAATAAATGTGAGAGACTTAGTTGTACACTCATATCCTAAGAAAGAGAAAATATCTATGCAGACCACTTTGTGGCAATTGCCACCAGTGGTAGGACATTTTAAATGTGGCAAGTGTGTGGCTTGTCCTTTGACAAAAAACCTGAAAACCATTGAGTTAAACGGTAAGAATTGGACTTTCCGCGCGTTCACTAACTGTGGATCAGCGTGGGTCATCTATGGAATTAAATGTCCATGTAATCTGATCTACATAGGCAAAACCAAAAGGACCATTAGAGAGCGTATTTGTGAACAGAAATCATGTCTAAAGAATAAAGTACTGAATAAACCGCTAGTTGCACACTTTGAAACCAAAAAACACAAACATACTGACTTCGTATGGTTTGTGTTACAAACAATCCCAGCAACAGAAAGAGGAGGTAATAGAGAAATGCTATTAAGTTTGAGCAAACAAAAGTGGATTTATTCCCTCAATATGGCCAATACAGGTCTAAATTCAGCTGTAGAGTGGAATGCCCTAATTACTGGGAGTTAATTCTGTGCTCCCGGCAGATAGTACCATGTAAACATCCGACCATGTGCCCTCCTTTTCTCAAATATGAAGATATACTGCCTCTCATCCACATATATGTGGTGTTTTCACACATATATCTCTTTTGGTGCTATGTGGCCATCATCTGAATTAAATAAAAAAAATAAAAAATAAAAACGAGATAACAATAGGAGTCTTTCCGATGTACTACGGGTAAATTCTGTAATCCCCCCTGTAGGTTTTAGGTGATTGTGATGTGATGTGTGTTGCAAGGAAAGCACTTCTGATTATTTTACACACAGTTGTCCATGGCCTAATACATAAATAAGCAACATTCATTGTGAAATACGAGTGCGCGCACGACCAAGGAACACCGGCCCTTTAATTAGGCGAAACAACATACTTTCGGTTGATCACGTGAGCATGGAAGTCACGTATTTAACCGGAAGCAAATCATTGACGCGCCCGGAACAGCAGTACCCGGATGTGAGTGACAACGCGCCGTGTGAGTCGAGCCTTGTATCACAAAGGTAAGCACAAGATTAGAAAATTGTACGAGAGACGTGATTCTCTTGCATAGCCCGTTTATAATAATAAAATGCCCGAAGGTACCCGTGACTAAAGTAGAGACAAACACTATATGTGCACCTTCTGATGTATCCTGTGTTTCTGTAAATACAGTGAGCAGGTGGGTCAACTTAATTTGGGTTCCCCATTAGCATTATTAAGGGAAAGTTGATCGTCCCTGTGAGGTCGCTGTGTTGCGCATTGGAGGGAGTATAAAAGAGTGACCTGACTGATGGCACCTCCTTTTGCTGCATTCTCTATCCTCTCAGGTTTTTAGGTGACCAATGAACGAATGACATGTCCAGTGAGGGCCTGCATAAAGTGTGGAGACCATTGCGTGTCCCGGCACCCGCGTGCATAAACTGCGTAAAATACACCGAGTGAAAGTTGTGAGTTGTGGTACTTTGGTTACGCGGGATTAAATTCTGCGATGCAGCAGTAGAGATAGGATGAAAATTTGACTTTGCCAATAATGATCTCCGAAAAGGAAAAAATGAAAACAGGACTGCCACTGAACTAGACAATAGTGGACAGTAACCATGTAGAAAGTCTTAGACAAATAACATCACCTTGGCTAAATACGTAAAATGTAAAAAAATGAAAAAGGGTACTTAAATAAAAAGTAGATGAGGATTAATTGAAGTTGGTGCATTTTGACGTATTGATGAAATAACGAAGCAGATGATGTAAATTAAATAAAAACATTCTCTGTGTCGGGGCTTCCCTACAGGGCGCCTAAACAGCCTGAACATTTTTTGGTATTTTTTGGAATTTGTTCCGAATTAAAGGCCGGGAGGTGATCCGTGAATACTTTGGAATTGATTTAACTCGACTACAGCTAGGATTCACATAGCAAAAAGCTCAAGTCCTACCAGGATGTAAGTAGGGGCTAATGTGATCTACAGTCTGTAATTAATTGTGGGAATTTGTGAAGTAATCACAAGAAATTATATTAAGTGATGCAGTGAAATAATTAAGATAAAGAATTATAGATGTGTGTGTAGAATGGAACCAATTTTTAACTATGTGATAAATGTTATATGTTTGTTTTTAGATCGTATCTATCCTGCAACGGGGGATTGGAAAAGAGGCTTACCAACTGTAAAGAAATGTGTCTGTCCTGAAGAAGCCCAAAAATAATTTATGTGCAGAGAGACTAGGGATAGTGTTTCATCTGTAGAAATGGCCGAAACATGTCGACACGTGACAATAGACTAGCTTAAATAATTAGTCTTGTATCCGAAAATTGCTCAAAGAGATAGAGCGATATGTACTTAGTTTTCGAACCCCATTTTGGAAATAATTGTGTGTTTTAAGAAGGGAGTGAGAAGAAGATGGGGATGTATCAAATTGATGCTTGCACTTCTGTTGCCCTCTCTTTCTTCTTCCTCTTTTTAACAAATTGTGTAACTGTGTTTTACACTGAATATATTTATACAGAAGATACAATGTTGTGATTAGTTGTTAGTTTTTAGTGTATAGAATTATTTGGTTCTGTTTGCCCCTATTCTTTGTCTTATGCATAGATGTGGCTCACTAATTGATAAGTGAAAGCCTGTTCTTTACCATAATTCTGTAGATCACCTTGTCCGACCTGGTAGTACAGAGAGAGGGGTAGCCGGTTCTCAATTTTTGTATATTTCTATTTTGTTTCACAATACAAACATTCATTTTGTTCCTACCAATACCTTGAAAGTTGATGCGGTTATCTAAGAGAAAAGATATGAAGCACAGCACAAACATGGAAACTTTTCCTTTCATCAGCTTTCATAATTCCTCATTAAACATGTGGGAGAAAGACATCAAAAACTTCACTCTCCTCAAGGTTCCACCATACTCACCCTACGTATGTAGAATATGCGCTTGTTAATCGCGAAAGGGCCCCATTCTGAAGTCTGCAATCGGAATGTTGCAAATTTCAGAGCTGTTGGCAGCACAGCAAAAACCAGTGACTTTTCCCCAACCTCCATCAGAAAGCTGCTTGGAGAGAATTGGGCACTCTCTCAGTACAGCTTAGTTGTGCCCTCCATGCACATCACAGCCCTCGGCCTCCTCTCTCCACAAAATGAAGACTGTCTCCACCTTCTCTCTCTCCTACAATTATAGATCCGAACTGTCACTCAAAACTACTTCCTGTCCTTTTTCTGACATCCCATGTCACCCCAGTAAGCTTCTAGAATCATTGCATTTCTCTTCTCCAAGCCCCATCCCTTGAAGACATTTGTATCAACCAGCTTCCTCTAAGAACAATAGCACTTTCAAAATGAATAAGACAGCAAATGCATCTTCTTGCACGTTCATATTTCCACTGAACGAAAATCAGAATTTTCCATCTGAGCCACCTTGCATTTCACTGTTAAAGGAAACACTAATTAAATAGGGTTCAATGTTATTTAATATGGACTTGTTAATGGATTGATCTGGGTTAGTTTATTCAATGCAAACTACACAGATGGCAAATTAATTTATAACATGGAACATTTTTACATGTGCTCAATGTCTTTAAATTTGCTGTCTTTGCATTCATTTTGCTGACTCTATTGAAAGTATATTTCACTGCCCCCATGAACCCAATGCATTATCTTTTAATTTGCTGTCTTTACCTGCAATAAATAATTCACTGTCTCTATTTGCATTTATTTTTACTGGCTGCCTCCATTGAAAGGAATGCCATGTACCAAAGTATCCTACACACTGCACATGCAATACAAAAAAATTGGCGTGTAACCACTGAGACCTTTCCTATGTTTCCCAATAGGTATTTGATTAGTGAAAGAGATGGTGGAATTTCAAGCATAGTGTCAATACGTCTTGTAACTGTGCTCCAGAACTCTAATATCGGCAGACAGGCTCAATACATGTGAACTGAATCAGCCTGACTTGTACCCCATTTCATACAGGTACTACTTGCTTCTCGGGAATAGTTGCCCACTCTGACTCTAATTCAAAGCAGTTATGACCCCTCTATCACTTGTAATAGAACACCACGTGGTGAATTCCATATGTAAATAGATCTTACCCAGCACTACCTAAAGCTGGATGTAGGCAACAGTTTTCAACAAAATAGTAGATTGCCTCTGCATATTTAGGAATGCATGGCAGTTAATTGGATACGCATAAATGCTTTGCAATCAGACATCATTCCGTTATTCTTGATCAAGATGATCCAATTCTGTCTCTCATTACCACCCAAACTACCCTAGGGCCCATGCTACAAATCATTAACCTGGCAATACCATTTCATGCCAACTTGCTGCTCATTACACAAGTGAATGGTATAATCTTCCATACCCTTCTAACAGAAGAAGGGAAAGGGGGGCATTGATGAGGCAGACCAAGGGGCACAGCAGTACAGTTTTAAATGTCAGATTCCATGAAACTTACACCTAGGAATATAGCTTGATCAACGGCAAAGCTGTTGATCCACCAAAAAATTACCAAAGCATGGGCCCATCTTTCCCTCTCTAACCTGTATCTCCTGACTTTGGGCCTCATCACGACTTGGGCGGTAACGCCGGTGCTATTAGCGCTGGCGCTATCTGCCCTACCGCCGAAATCCCAGGCACTAACGAGTTTGACGGTAATGTTAATACCCATTCCCCATTGAGCCCATTCGGGAATGCCCCATTCCCCATTGGGCTCAAAGGGGCAATTTCGTGCTAATACCGCCGGCGGATTTGTCGCCGGCGGTATGAGCGTGAATTTTCGGCGGATTTCCCCCCCCAGCTCAGAGGTGGGGCGAAATCTGCCGAAGTCCTGATTTGGCAGACCCTTAAATCCGGCGGTAATAGCGCTACCACTGGATTTAAGGGTTACCGCCAAAGTCGTGATGAGGCCCTTTAACTTGCTGATTCTAATATCTCCATGCCATTCCAAGAATACTTTTAATACTCTACCCTGCTAATTTAATCCATATAATTGTAGCCTATTATATATGCCCAGGTTGTGCTGTGTGTTGTTTTCACTATATGAAATACTGCATATACATGATACATATATACACCATGCTCTTGCTGGGATTGGACACCCTTCTATACGACAACCTATAAGATTGAACTCATCAACACTGTCATAATCTCCTGGCATATCATATGATATGATATGATATGGCATTTGTAACGCGCCTATACACAAGTGTTTCAAGGCGCGACGAGGCAGGGAGGGGGGAACAAGGGGAAGACAGACAACGATCCTAATAGGCCAGGTGTCATTCAGATCGCGCAAGTGCAGGGGTAGGGGGAAGGGAAAAAGTGCATGGGGAAGCGGAGGGGGGAAGTGCAGTACAAGGTAAGTAGAATAAAATTAAATAAATAAATAAAGAGGACCAGCTGGTGGCAAGTGCAAGGTAAGTGCAGACAGTGCTGGGAAGGGGGGCTGTAGGGATACAGAGACAGTCCCGCAGTGCAGGGGTTGCCAGGGAGGCAGTGCAAGTGGAGAGTGGCTGGGCCCAGGACCGGGGTCGGTGAGAGTGGCCCAGTTGCAGATTCAGTGCAGTTCACATGGCTACTCTAATTGAGTATATCCTTGTCTGCAGTAAAAACTAATTGTAGATTTTAAAATGAGTCAAAAAGGAAGGAGCTAAATCACATTTGGTCTGAAACACAAGTCAAACTTGTCCAGCATTGAAGTCCCTACATCAGCTACCAGCAATGCATAGGCATATGTTATGTTTGGGATGACTTCAAAGTCCTCTATTTGTCCTACAACTCATGCTACGGTCACGTACCAGCACACTGCATCCATGAATAACTACGCTATCAGCTGTCTAGCCAGGTCTACTGAAACTGGTTTGTCACGACCCAGCACAAATGCAAATGTTCTCCAAGTACAGCTTTTGACCGTCATAAGTCTCTGAAACACTCTTAAATCTCCCTTAAAACTAGAATCAAACCAGCTGAAGATCTGGAGACTGATTTAAACTCTGCTATAGTTCCAAACTCTTTATTCTTTAACTATTTCGTTGGCTGATTTAATCCAGCTGTTGACATTAGATATGTTATATCTTAGTCACCACTTACAGATTCTTTTTCTATGCTATCTCCCTGGGATCTGCCTCACTGTCGTATTGCTTAAAATAACATTAATACAAATAAGGGTAGGCTCGATTTCTTTATGAGGGTTTTAAACTGGGTAAAAAAAACCTGCCACAGGAGCATCTCACGCAGGATGCAGGGTGAGAAAGGCCAACCTACGTGGGAGCATGAAGTGCAACAAGCAAGAAGAGTGCAGATTTGCTGTGCCTTTCTCCACGTACCTTCTACAATAGTGCGGCTCAGCAATCCTGGCCCTCAGTATTTCTATGTTGTTACTGTGCAAATAAAATGTGTCACTTTGGTATTTCAGCTTTTTAAAATCCCCAGAACATTTCGAGTTTTGATGTCTTTTATTGGATTAACTGCAAATATTATGCTGCAGTTGAAAACATAAACATTAGCATTAACAGGCAGAAGTGAGGAGAGAGACACACATTCACAATGCCATTGTATGAAGAAGATCTTTGGCACTTCCAAAAGTTAAAATCCTTTTCCATAGCAGCACAATATTCTCACTAAGTCCAATTAAAAGTATAGTATCAAAACTCTAAATGATTTGCTTTTTTACTTACATTATCCATTCAGTTCTGAAACTGACATCTTTATGTAGTGACGGAAGTGGACCAAGAATGCAACATCCAATACTGATTACAGTACAGTAAAGAAACACTGAGCTACAGTGATCTTCTGTATCCTTACCCGAATGCTCAAACCTCACATAAGGTATGCATACGCCATTGGATTGGTCTCCCAATGTGGCTTGTACACCAAAACTAAACATGGATCTGTTATCTGAATAAAAGTAGCGTTTGCCACAGTGTGAACATGTTTACATGTGTAAATGTATTGCCAATGTGCTGAATCTTGCTGCTCCTTTTTTGGTGGCCATTGTATTGAACCTTGTTGCAATCCTTGCCTGGCCATTGTGCTGAAACTTGCTGCACCCCTTAGTTGGCCAATGTGTTGAATTCCACAATGGTCTGAAGTGGCCACCACTGTTGAACCTAAGAATCATTCGAGCAAAGCCATTGCTGAATCTAGGTCAATTTGCACAACACATACACTGGGGAACTCATTTGAATCTTGTAATATGGCCACTACTGAAACCAGGTGAAATATCAGAAAATAGCCACAGTTTAATCTAAGTGAATTCTTACAATGTAGCCACTGCTTGAACTCAAGTGAATCCTCCAATATAGCCACTGTTCAGCCCATGTGTATTTTACAACACAGCCACTGCTAAAACCAGTTAAACTCCTGCAATATAGCAACTGTTGAATCTAGGTGAAATATTGTAATATAGCCACTGTTTGACCCCATGTGAATTTCTAAAATATTGCTATGTCTAGATCTGAGTTAATATTGGAGTATAGCCCCTGCTGAATTTAGGTGAATTCTCACAATATAGCCACTAACGAACCCATGCAAATTTACAAAATAGCCACGGTTGAACCTAGGAGAACTGATAGAGTTCAACCACTGTGGAATACATCTGAAGCTAAGAGAACTATTGGAGTGCAGCTATAGCCACAGTTGAACACAGGTTAATTCACACTACAGCCACCACAGTAGCTAGACTATTTGAATACAGCATAGGGTGAAGCCAAAAGAACCATTAGAGTATAGCCACTGTTGACCAAATGTGAACTTCACACCAACCCTTAAATCTGACCAAGGTAGGGTAAACCTCCAGGTGACTCAGGGCAACTGGACCTCACTGACTGACAGTAGCTAAGAAATGTATTTTATGAAAAACCAGTCCAACAACAGTTTGTTTTCAGTTACATGTGAAAAATGCAGATAAAAGTGGCAACATGCAACAATTTCAGCTGTGCAGAGAAACCTTCAAGCATAAGATGAATACTTACTTCCAGGCTGCAAACAAATTCCAGCACTGAAGGACAGTAATGGTGCTGAATAGATGTGTATGCTGCAAAGGAAACTCTAATTTAAAATGTTTGAATGTGCTTTTTCCCTGAAGAAATTGCTAAATTCGCCTATTTGAAAGCATGTTTTTGTGAAGGGCTTAATTCTTTAAATGTCCAAATCCCTTATAACGACCCTCCCAGGTCCAACTGGGGTCCTTCCTCTCTGACATCTTTTTCTCTACCTGTGGTGTCCCCCAGGGATCTAATCTCTCTCCCTGGCTGTTCAACCAGTATCTGGCACTCCTTGCCCACCGCATCGCCGCTCTCTGCCCCAACTTTCAGTGCTATGCGGACGATACCCAGCTCATTTTCCGGCTACACTCGGCCTCCTCCTCTCCTTCCCTCATCTCTGACTGTCTGTCTGCTATCCAGGAATGGTGTGCCGCCAATGACCTCTGCCTTAATGCCAGTTAGACTGAGATTCTACTCATCGGCACACTCACTCCCTCCTTCCCTGCAGCTCTCTGGCCAGCCTCTCTTGGCCCTCTTCCTGCTCCTACCTGCAAGGCAAAAAACCTCGGGGTCATCTTCGACTCCATACTCTCCTTCTCTCCTCATATATCTGACATCTCTAAAAAGTCACACTACCAGCTGCACCTCCTCAGAGGTATTCTTCCCTTTCTCTCCTTCCCCCAGAAGCTCCCGGTCTCCAGAGCCCTGGTTCTCTCGAAGCTGGACTACTGTAACAGCCTCTATCTTAATCTGCCTGCCTCCACTCTCCGCCCTCTGCAACTCATCCAGAACAGGACTTCGAGACTTGTCCTTGGCCTCAAGCCCAGGGACCGTATCTCTCCAGGACTGAAATCTCTACACTGGCTCCCAGTGGCTGCAAGGATTTAGTTCAAAACCCTCAGCATTGTCCACAAGGCCTTCTGGGGCCCGGGGCCTAAATACCTTCAGCTCTCTCTTCCTAAATATCTTCCTTCCCTAGCCCTTCACTCATCCGTCTCCAACTCCCTCAGGGTCAGCCGCTTCTCGAAGCAACAAGCTGGGGGTAGATCTCTCTCTGCGGCAGGGGCCTCCCTCTGGAACAGCCTTCCTGCCTCCCTGAAACTTGAGGAGAACCATCTCCGGTTCCGGAAGCACCTCAAAACCTTCCTCTTTGCTTCTGCATTCTCTCTCCCTCTCCCCTGCTAAATTATTCACTGAAACTGCACTGAATCTGCAACTGGGCCACTCTCACCGACCTCGGTCCTTGGCCCAGCCACTCTCCACTTGCACTGCCTCCCTGGCAACCCCTGCACTGCGGGACTGTCTCTGTATCCCTACAGCCCCCCTTCCCAGCACTTGTCTGCACTTATCTTGCACTTGCCACCAGCTGGCCCTATTTATTTATTTATTTTTATTCTACTTACCCTGCACTGCACTTCCGCCCTCCCCTTCCCCTTGCACTTTTTCCCTTCCCCTACCCCTGCACTTGCACGATCTAAATGATACCTGGCCTTGTAGGATTGTTGTCTGTCTTCCCCTTGTTCCCCCCTCCCTTCCTCGTCGCGCCTTGAAACACTTGTGTATAGGCGCGTTACAAATGCCATATCATATCATATCATATCATGTGTCTCCCCTACTATGTATAACATTTTTACTAAGCCCCTGTTTGATGATTTGTACCTTCTAGGTGTCACCTACACTAACTATGCAGATGACACCCAGATTCTCATCCTACTTTCTGGGGATTACAAACAGTATTTGGCCTTGGTGAATAAGATATACCTCATCATCCAGGCATGGATGGCACATCATGGTCTATGCCTAAATGATGACAAAACACAACTCATCATTCTGGGGACTAAACTGAACATCAGGAAACTTAGCCAAGATTACACAACTTAGTATACTTGTATAGATGGCCATACAAATTGGAGGTAAAAACACTAGGTTTTTACCTCAACTCCTGTCTCACTTTGGCTAAGCAAGTACATGCTATGGCATCCAAATTGAAATGACACCTTGCGAAGTGCTGTAGATCTCAACCATAAAGATGATTGATGAGTGGTATGAACACAAAGAGGAAGCAGTCTTCATGGTTGATGATGAAGAAGATGAAGATTTGGGAGGGCTTAATGGCCGGAAAGTCAAAATGATGAAAGACTCAGGAGGGAAATATACTTTATTCCCAAAGAAAGTGTGCTTGGGTTGTTCAAGAACAACTTTCACTTCAAAGCGAGATTGGCATCTGAAAAGGTGTTTTTCAAGGAAAGAGGTAGTATCCCTTTGCTGAGTTGGGTACAGCAGAAGAAGTTGAACATCAAGTTGAATCCCAACAATGATGAATGTGTTCTTCTTTGTGATGCTGATAAGTTTCACTCACAACTGTTCAGGTGAAACATAGGGTGCTTGAA
Source organism: Ambystoma mexicanum (assembly GCF_040938575.1). Taxonomy (NCBI): domain Eukaryota; kingdom Metazoa; phylum Chordata; class Amphibia; order Caudata; family Ambystomatidae; genus Ambystoma; species Ambystoma mexicanum. The sequence continues at coordinate 769,166,671 of NC_090941.1, forward strand.
TGGATTTGTGCATAAGTATACAGCTGGTACGAGGAACAAAACATGTTGTGCATAAAGTAACGTCCTTCCCTATGACCCTAAGAGATCAAGTCAGAAAGGACCAGTTGAAATTGGAGCAGGATGGAATATTTGAGAGAATTGAGTTACCAGAGTGGGTATCTCCATTGGTGGTGGATGTGAAGTCCAACGGCAAGCTGAGACTTTGTGTGGATCTTCAATCCTTGAATAGGTATATATTGTATTGTATATTATTGTATTGTATATAGTATTTGTAGAGCATGCGATGACCGTAAGGTATCGAGGCACTGAGGGTGAGAGGGGGACTAATGGGATTAGGCTGAGAATAGGTGAGTTTTTAAAACCTTACGGAATGGAAAAAAACTCTTGAGGTTTGTGAAACTCAAGAGGCAAGGCGTTCCAGGAGAATCTAGGAAAGAGTAGCAGAAACGTGTTTGTTGAACGCAGTAGACGATTGGGGATGTAGGGCTGAATCTTGGAACGTACACATTCAGCATCAACATTGTGTATAGCACGATGAACCATGCAGAGAACCTATAATGAGAAGCCAGTGTAGTTGAAGCAGGAGTTCTCTGGAGTAAGCCCGTCTAGTGGCTCCAAAGGCAAGACATTCTGCAGCGTTCTGGAGAATTTGGAGGTGTTGAAGTAGCCCAAGGTAAATAGCATTACAGCAGTCTAAGGAACTCATAATAGAGGCTGTAACAATGTTTTTATTTGAGAGCAGCTGCAAGGAGGGGGAGAACCATCAGTTTTACAAAGCCCATCTGGCAGAATGCGGGAGACCTGAGCTTCTCGGGAGCCGGTGGAGTTTGATCCCAAGACTTTTTACCACAGGAGAAGACTCAGGACACAAACGAAAAGTAGAAGGCCAGTATTCACTGGTCCATAGCTGACCCTCTGCATTGGAGTCAACTAGTAGAACCTCTTTTTTGACACTGTTTAGCTTCAGCCAGTTATTAGCCATCCAGTCGCCTACTGCAGCAAGGCAGTTGTTCAACTTAAGTGGATAAGTGGGATGCGTATTTAGGCAGAACAAAATCTGGGTATCGTCAGCATCGGAGAAGAAATGTACTCCGTAGCTGGTGATAATTTTATCCAGTGCCTGCATATAAAGATTGAAAAGTAATTGGGACGGGGTGTAGCCCCACGGGGCTCCACACTTCATTTCAATGGGCAGGAAGTAAATGGTGGGAGAGAAACCATTTGGACCCGTTCTGACAAAAAAGAGGAAAACTATTTAAGCGGATTGCCTGAAATTTCCACCTCATCGAGGCATTGGAGCAGCTTCTGGTGATCAATCGTGTCAAAGTCTGCAGAGAGGTTGAGAAGAATCAAAGCTCCCACGGTCTTGCAGGAGAGCCATGTCGTCCATCAGTGCCATCATCACAGATTCTGTTCCCATCCCGGTGCGGAATACAGATTGAAAAGGATGGAGGAGAGCGTTGGCCTCCAAGAAGGCAGATAGTTGAGGAGTCACAATCGATTCCTTTAGTTTCATCAGAACTGGGAGAGTTGAAATGGGGCGATAATTTTCTGCTACTGCACCGTCAAGATGGGATTTTTTAGTAAGTCAGAGATCACTGCATGCTTAAGGGAAGGAGAAATGTGGCCAGTAGTGAAGGAATAATCAAGTGCAGCAGTGAGAAGGGAAGTAAGATTTCTGGAAGCCTCTTGAAGCCTAGCAAGCGGGCTAGGATCCCTGGTGGAGGAAGATCAAAGTTTTCCCAGAGCAGAAGAGACCACGCTGTCTGTCACTGCATTTAAGTGAAAGGCCCTAGGCAGGGTGTCCCCCATTGCAGCAAAGACCACAAGGGGGTCAGTCAGTGTTGGTCTTTCTCCATTGATCAGTTGTCGACTACTGAGAATCCTATCCTTAAAACAGACAGCAATATGATCACAGTGGGCCTGAGTTAATAGAGTCATTAGCGAGAGATGGGTCGTGGCACTCCAGAATTATCACTTTGAAGTCTAATATATTCCAGGAAAAAGGAACATTCCTGTGGATTGTCTGTCCTGCTTAACTATGGGTGGAGATGATGAGGAGGATGACAGTGAGTGTGAATGTGTGTTGTATGTGGGACAGAAGATGATCACGAAAGTGGAGTGGGAAGAAAGTATGACCCGGGATTTGGTTTAAAAAAATATGAGGGACGATTTCAAAGAGAAAGGGATAATCACCCAGAGGTGTGTGAGGATATTGGAGTTAGAAGGCTTGTGGGTGGTGAGGGATAGATTGCATTTACATGGAGAATATGTTATGAGAGGAGACAGATTCATACCTCCCACGGGTGTCAGGAAAAAATGTGTTGAAATTGCCCATGAAGTGCATCAAAGTATTACTAAAATGAAACAAACAGTTAGTGCAGAATATTGGTGGCCAGGGTGTGGCTTGGAAGTTAAGTGATCTGTGAGAAATTGTGTACCCTGCATATTGACCGGACAAAGTTTGGTACCTAGGGAGAGTCCTATGACCTTGGCCCCTGTACCTCAAATGCCATGGGAGAATGTTGGTTGGACATTGTAGGACCTATTTGGAGCAAGGGTGTGCAGAAATATTATATTGTTCTGGATGATGTAAATGGGTAGAGGTGAAAATCACTATGAGCATCACCAACAACAGTGTCTTAAAGTTTATGTAACAAATATTTAAGCACAGAAGGATACATGTGTGTTGTGATCACTGACAATGGTGTCCAATTTAAATTTAAAGAGATCTGCAAGTACTTAGAAGAGAATGGGGCAGAACTCAAGTTTATAGCCATCTATCATCAACAAGCCAATGAAGTTGATGAAAGGTTCAACAAGGTGATAAAGGATTGTACAAGATGGGCATGGGCAAATAGAGACGAATGGAAGGAAGTTGTGAAGAGTAGGATGGAAGCGCAATGGTTTTCTCAACATGGGGCGAAAGGTGTGCTCTTCTTTGAGTTGAGTAAGGGGAGGGAAATAAATTGCAAAATGTGTCCCCCATGGATGAAGAGAGCAAGGTTGACTTGGGAGTGTTTGCAGAGAGCCTGATCACGTGTCAGAGAGAGACATATGATCAACAAAGCTAATTATGACAAGAAGGAGGTGGTCAGAAGCTGTTGTATGCAAACTGGTGTTTTGGTGAGATTGAAGTTACCCACGTCTTTGAGACAGGGGCCAATTAAATGGTGAAAACCCTGTAGGGTCAAGAGTGTTTTTCCTAATGCTATAATGTCAGAAGATGGGTAGAGGGGTGAAGGTAGAGGATCAGAGTGTGCCTTTGGTCTCTGTTGGAGGAAAGAGCAGGGAAATGTATGAGGTAGAAAGGAGACCAAGAAGGCAAATAAGGCAACCAGAAAGATTAGACTATGGGCCTCATCACGAGTTGGGCGGTATCACAGTGGTAATACCACCGGGGCTATTAGCATTACCGCCAAACCCCCCAGTGCTATTAGTGCTGGATCACAGGTTTGGTGGAAAGGTAATTCCCCATTCCCTATTGGGCCCATTCAGGAATTTTCAGCGCTACTACTGTCTGTTTTAAAAAGGTAAACATATATATTTACTGTTCTTCTCTCTTTTTATGTTTTCATTTAGGTTTTTTTCATTCCCCCTCATTGTCGGCCGTGATTGTTTAATTTGTTTGAGGGAGGGGATGTGTAGTATGCTTATTGATGTGTGGTGGTGTGAAATGTCATGTGGGGATGTGTAGAATATATGTGATTGAGTGAGATTCAGAATCAGAATGCAAGGGTGAGCTGTTGAGAAGGGCTAGGTGAGAGAAGGATGCTCTGCTGATGGGTTGTATTACAGAGACTTGCTTAAACATATATGTCTCAACTGTTGACAGCCTCTGCATGATGCTTCCATCAAACTCCAAGGGTCCGTGCCACAAATTGCACAAATTGAGGGCTATCACCATACTCAACAACAGTTAAATCCCAAGCTCATGGTTTGGTAGTGTGTAAGCTGCATACCCCAAACACCAGATTACCACAGCTTACAGCGGATACACCAAAGTCGCACAAAGACAATTAATTACATGATAAATATGTGATAGAAAAGATTAAAGCATACAATGATCACAAGAGACAAGCTAAATCTTTCAGTCTCAGAGAAGAAGAGGGCCCCATGTGAACACTCCATTCCAAGAAATCACATTTCACGTATGAGGACACCTCACTGGTGGAAGAAAGTACCACTGGGAAACATGGTGCTCTCAATTAAGCTTGTACAAACCTTAATCACCCAGTTTCAGGAGAGTCAACCAGATCAAACTTCTGACAAACCTTTTGAACAAGTGCACAAAAGTTCAATCACATGGCTTAAAGGCTGGTAAGATGGTTAGGGCTCTTGTTTTAGTCACAGCTAACTTCCAGAGACGCAGGAGTGTGTTGCAGGAGGTAGACACAATGGGCCTCATTCCGAGTACGGCGCTAACCAATGGCGCTATTAACGCCTTGGTTGACGCCGTACCCGGACCGGCAGCGCCTTGGTGGATGGCGGAATTACCGCCCCATTCCAAGGTTGGCGGGGCGGTAATTCCCCAATCCCCATTTACCCTTCCCCATTCCCATTCTTGCCCCATAGGGCATAATGGGAGTGGGGAAGGCGTCAATTACGCCACCGTAAATTACGGTGGCGTAATTAACATCAAGGTCCCTTAGCGCCATGGTTTTTAACACCTGCTAAAAGCAGGTGTTAAAACCTCCATGGCGCAAAGGGAACTCGGAGTATGGCGGTAAGGGATTACCGCCACCGCTCTCGTTAGCGGTGGCCGCTATCCCTTACCGCCATACTCGGAATGAGGCCCAATACATTTAGGGAAGGGTTAATATACTAGTGTGCATTTGCAGTGTTTGAGTACGAGTAAAGAGATAGTAAGTGACTGTGGCCTGAGTCAGACAGTTAGATTTAGGGTATATTTAAACTGTTTTGAGTACACAGTGCTTTGTGAGATATTCAGTGATTTGAAGTGGGTGAATTGAACAAGTTCCATCACTGGAGATTGGGGAAGGGGGCTAACAAATGACTCAGTTTCCATCTTCTGAGAAAATCAAAGAATCACAGAGGACAGCTTGGGGGAGAGACATTCTCATCTGATTTTACTGGTAAGGAGCAGCAGAGATTAGGGCAGACAGGTGGCATATTAGTCAGTGTCTGCCCATTGAAGCACATGTAAGAGAAGCATGCTAGAGGATGGCATCTGGAAGGAGGAGCAGAAACTGCCAGGAATTCCTTAGGGCAGCTTGTAGAAGAGAGACACTCGCCTGATGTTGCTGGGAGGGAGCAGCATAGATTCAGGTTAGTGGTGCACCTGTCAGTGTTTGTCTCTTGAAGTGAGTGGACAGGACATGCACTATTAGGTAATCCATGGGGGGATGAATCGAAGGAGCTGAGAATCCCTGATGACATCTTGTGGGAGATATTAACTCATCACATTTTTCTGAGAGGGAGCAGCAGAGAATACGGTTGGTTGGAGAGACACCAGTCAGTGCCATCACTTCAAGGGAGTGGATAAGATACATGCCATCTATTGACTTCTTGGTTGAGGAGTTGGAGAACAGAATCTCTGAGGGCTGCTTGTGGGAAAGTCACACTCCGATGATTTTGCTGGGAGGGATCAGCAGAACTTCGGTGAGACAAGTCAAGCCCCAGAAACTGCCCCTCTCTTGATGTGAGTGGACAAGTCACATCCTATTGAGTGTCACATATGGGGACTCTGAGGAGCCAGGAATCCAAAACGACAGCTTCTGGGTGAGACACGATCACCGCAACGTTTCTGGGAGGGAGTTGCAGAGATTCAAAGAGGTGCGTAGCACACCAGTCAGTCAGTGAATGACACATTTGGAACAACATGTCAGAAGACAAACTGGCCTGAGGCAGGGGGTGACATGCGTTTTATGGTAGTTGTACTCCTGACAATCACTTGCTGTATGCTGTGGGAAGGACCAATTTTGCGCATGGTCAAATGAATGTATCATTAACTGAAATTTGGCCCCACCCAATCACAAGTTCCTCTGAGGTGCATGCAACAGTACAAGTAAATTGACATGTACTGCACCACAACAATGCACATTGTAGAAATGTAGATGCACTATCAACACACCAAATGTAGCAGAAAGTATAGGCTCTGAGATATTTATCCAGATGATGAGCTCAGACAAGCTAACCAAGGTTGGGCCATTTTACTGAATCACGCCCTTCTTGCATTTCACTATCATTTTAACACCACCAAATATACCATTCTGTCACATTAGACCTAATGTCTAACAATAAGATACCAGGGTCTTCTGTCTGCTGCTTTAGAGGTAGTTACTAACATTAAGATCATAAGTCGAAATGATCCTCACACAATCATCCTACGAATAATGCCCAACTTGTCTGATCACCACGAAAAACCATCTTGTATAGCACCCCCATATTGTTTTATGTTTCCCCAAAGATGTGCAAATAAATTCAATTCAACTGCTTGTGTGTTAGTGTGTGATAAATCAATCAACCCCAGTACATAAATGCACAGTGAATTGCTGAGATTCCTGTCAAAGCGAAATCTTTCAAGTAAAATCCCAAAGGCTAGCTTGTTTTTGTGTGAAATGCAGATACTTTTAAATTGTTTGTACAAGATTATCTCCCTACAATAGTGTGCTCCGTGTCTACCATTTCTCAATAAAAACAGCACACAAATAGCTAAGTCTGTCTAATGTATTTGGTTTACTTTGATTGATATTCTCAGAATATTTGGTTCATATTCAATAGATAGATATTGGGCCTCATTACGAGTCCGGCGGTAACCAAGGTGGTAAAACTGCCTGGTTACCGCTGGACTCGTATTACCATTCCGCCTCCGTGATTCCCGGAATTACCGGGGCGGTTTCCCAGGAATCACGGAGGTGGAATGGTGGTAATCCCCATTCCCATTGAGTCCTATAGGACTCAATGGGAATGGGGATCTTGGAAACACCGGCAGCATCTTGTGATGTTGCCGTTGTTTCCTCGTCCGTCTATAGGCGGGCGGTGCTAAACCCGCCAGGTCAAACCTGGTGGGAACATCACCTCCCGCCTGCAGGAGTCGGGATCAGGCGGTCCGGAAACAACGGTGGCGGCGAGTTTACCGCCACCGTTATTTCCAGACCGCCTGATTTGTAATGAGGCCCATAGTCTTGTGATTAGTTCTTCAGAATATTTACTCATATTCAAATAATGCATGTGATCTTATGATATAGCCAACAATCACCTTTTGGAGCACACGCCTACTGTTTCGCCATTCCTTTGGCTTCCTCTAGGCAGGCTCAAAAATTCCTGGTCTGTACAAGATGATTCAGAACAGTATGAAAAGTACTACTGCAACGGAACTCATTTGTGCTAACCATTTCCTGTTCTGTGACAGAATTATACACATACTAATTTCACATCTGTGATTACATGAACATTTATGCAATACATTTTAGAATTTCATCTTGTGTGTTTCCCCATTATTTGGCCATGAAGGGTCGTTAAAGGCAAGTTATTCACCTATCAGCTACTAGAATTTTTTTGTCAGTTGTGTGATCCCTATTTACGAGCTCATATATAGCATGCAGTTATCTTCCAGTATTGATGGGTTCTTCCTCAAATAATTGTTGGAGCCCTTCTTCCATGAATGATGGGCATTCCCTGTATTCTTGCTGGTGGATTCACCTAGAATTGTTTCAGTGTTTTCTTCGGACGGCGGCAGCTTTCCGCATGTTGCATTTTGCAGCAACAATAAGACACCCAGCGACCTTGCAGAGAAACTCAGCATCACAGTCGGACACGTACACACTTGAAATCTGGCGCTGCAAATGGGAAAGAACCAGAAAACAACCCTACTCTGCCTATGCCCCAAAACTATGCAACCTCTTCCCCGTCAGCATCAGACACACCTCATGCTCTTACAATTCAGAAAAGAGAGGAAGATCCACCTTTTCAAGGAATCGCTCTGTCTCAACACCTAGGCCATCCCATTGCCCCTCGTGCCACCTGAGTCGCTAGATGCCTCCCGCCCCTCTCTTCCCTGGTTCAGCTGTATCCCCGCCTCTGTGTCTCTCTGAATCCCACCCCTGCTGTGTATCTGGTCTGTTATTACCTCTGAAAGCATTCCTTTATGCATTTGTACTGTTGTATACTTTACTTTACTTTATCATATTTATATTGTGCACCAATTGGCCCAGAGGCATAACCGCACAGACAAACATACAAAAACACAGAGCAAAATTATCCCAAAATTTGAAGAACAAAAACATAGACAGGACACAAGAATGAAAGACTAAATACCTAAACAAAAAAAAAGATTTGGCCTACAAATCAGGACCTATCTACATGCAGGAAATACAATCATACAGGCACAGGATAAAAATAACATAACTTAGCCATTACAGAGGACAGTCCATAATAGCAGTAATACCATTGTGCAAAAGAATATACAATCAATTTCAGCTCTGTGGGGACAATAATGAAGTTGTTGCACTTTGCTAAAAATAATGTAAGGTTGCTGCGACCACAGCCGACCAAAATATGCAGCCTCTAGCAACATCAGAGCACCCCTGGGTGGTCTTTAGCCTAAGAAGGGCCTTAACCTTATTACTCAGGGCTTCCTTGGATTCAGGCCCTGCTGGCGTAATGACATTAGAGACAACAACATTTCTCCATTCAAACACAGATTCTCTTACTCTACCTCTGTGAAGGGCTCCCTAACGTATCTGTATTCTTATATTCCTCTGTAAAGCACCCCATTGCTTCTTGAAGTCAGGATCGTGCTCAATAAATAGCATAATAACAATGAACACAATCATAATAATGGTAGGGTGGCTTAGAAACATACATACATGTGAAGAATTAGTTATCTAAGTGCAGTGCTTTAATTACACTTCTCATGAGGCCACCTGCTTCCCAAGAGATATGGGGTCTTGGCTAGAAGACTGCGTGCTGGAGACAGCAACATGTTCCACTAAGATAGTTGCAAAAAGTATGTTACAGTTTGAGGGGCTGCAAAGCCTGCGTATGAGTGGGCTGCCAAGATGATAGGTGCCATGGGAGAAGCTCTCTGTTTCAAGTGTGTTGGTAGAGGGGGTTGGTTTCACTTTTTCTGCTGATTATGCAATTAGGGCGTCAATAAGATTTTACTAACCAATAAAATGTGATAATGTATATTGGCCCTCATTACAAGTTATGCCGGTAGCCATGCCGCAATTTGCGGCATGGCTGCCGGCCAAACCGCATCCGTGTCCGTGTCCTGGGAATGAGGACTTACCGGACCATTCAAAGTTCGGATGGCCCGGTAATTCCTCACTCGAGGACACGGACACGGTTCATCCCCATTCCCATTTCAGCCCCCATAGGGCTGAATGGGAATGGGAGAGGGAGTAAACAATGGGCCATTATGAGATGGCCCCTTGTTTGCTCCCTCTTCCCCTCGCGGGACCCGGTATGCACGCCTGGTTTTCCCAGGCGTGCTTAACGTGTCCCGCGAGGGGATCTCGTAATGTGGCGGAACGGGTTGAACGGCACCGCAGCCTTTTACACCGCCGTTTAACCCGTTCCGCCAGGGTCGTAATGAGGCCCCTTGTGTTTAGGTACTCATATTAGTTTTGGCGCCAATGGGGATGAAGGAATTGGAATGCACATGATATTTTGTATTGTATGTTAATCATGTGATTTTTGCATATACATTCTGTAACCCAGTGGGTGGGTCGAGTTTTACATTTTTCAGTTCCGCAGAGCTGACTGACTGTCCCGTCATTTTGTTGCATGCATTGAAGCTGTTTCCTTGCAACGCATGACTCTCATTGTTGTTTCCTTGGATTCATTTTTTTGAGTCTAAAGCACTACTTCCACCAAGATCATCAGAGAAGGTTGCACATTCAGTTCTGTACACTGTCTCAGAGGCAGGATGGGGAAGTGTGTAGATCTTTTCGTACAAAAGGAAGTACAACGCAAGTAGAAGTTGAACAGTGGGAAGATTTTTCAAATAATAGGTCTTTTTTTCATTGTTTCCACCCAGTGACATGTCAGTCAATAATCATGATGCTGACGGGAAAAAAGATGAAAACAAATGTTATTATGCTTCATTCAGAGTCCTTTCATGCCCATTTGTTCGCAGGCACATTTCCTCGAGGCCCACTTGTTCACAATTTTAAGCATATTTCCTTACAAGTACAAATGGCACAGTTATGTTTCCGGTTTTAATTATTGTGGCAGGGTTGCAGGGGTTCTCCACCGCCCACATTTTACTGATGAGAAAATATGTTTAATAAAATGTAAACAAATGGGCCTCAGTGAAGTCTCCACAAACAAACGACGTAGAACCTCAGAGTGAACATGGGAATGAGCGAAACCCGCTTGAAAGCAGTGCTACTGGGGATCGATGAAAACAACAGCACAGATGCAATGACATTAGTATTAACAAAAGGTCACCCCCCGCGTGTGAACCCTCTCTTCAAGAAACAGACTTCCTGGCTCAGTTAAGAAAACACATCACATCATTACATGGCACCCAAAACACGACCAGCAATACCATCACCAGCACCACTGCTCCCACATTAACCCAACCTGTCTGTTAGCTCACAATGAAAGTATAAAATGTGGCAGTAACTACATGGAATAGGCAGCAACAAAGTCTGGACATGTGCACACTCTTCTGGAAAGTAGTGTACTGAGGAAAGAAAGGGAACAACTTGCGTACCATATCTGTGTGCTCCTATGTGTTATGGCACCACCACTTTGTGCTTGAAGAGGGGACACCAAGCTTCTCCTCCTGAATCCCAGTGGTGGATAGCATTGTAACAGGCCAATGTTGTGAAAGCATTTGAGCCTGGCCAAACAAATCACACGTCCTATGACAGAGAGCATCCACTTAATACTAACCTGGTTATAATGCTGGAAATAGAAATGTTACTCTACGCTTTTGTGGAAACTGCTAGATGCTAGTGGCTCATGGGAAAAGCCGATCACCACTTGAAGTTCCCGGGTGACTTTTCTATCAGCATTCTGGTCTCGCACTGGGAAAATCCACCCGTTAAGTTACTTGAGTTTGCTTACAGGGACCGCCAACTAATAATGTTTTCTTATAGGGAACAGCTACCACTTAGGATCATCAAGAGTTGCACAAAGAACAGCCAGCCCTTAAGCTTCTCTCACAAGGCACAGCAACCACTTGAGGTTCTCAGGCTCTTGCACAAAGTGCTGACATGTGTTGAGGTTCTTTGGTTCTCTCACAGGGCACAGCCACACCTTTAATTTCTCTCACAGGGTGCAGAAACATCATAGGTTTATCAGTGTGTCCCACAAGGGGCAGGATCCCCTTGGGTTTCTCTCAAATGGTGTAGCAACTACTTAAGCTTCTCAGGTTCTCCCACAGGGTAATACCACGCTTGATGTTTCTCCTACAGGTCATAGCTACCTCTAACGCACCTCAGGTTGTCCCACAGATTGCAGAAACCCAGAAGTATCTTTTTTTTCTCAAAGGGTGCAGCTGCTGACTAAAGTTCTCAGGTTCTTCCAGAGTGCGCTGATGTCTACTAATGCTCCCTATTTCTTTCCCAGGTTAGAGCAGTTTACTACATTTTTTGGGTTGCCTCGCGTCGAGGAGCTACCCATTAAGGTTTTTTCAGAGGGGTAAGCCAGGCTGTAGGTTTCCCAGGTTCTCAAGCTGGCAGAGCCAGGCGTCAGGTTTTGTATGTTTTATAACATGCCTCAGCTACTCACTAAAGCTTCCCTGTTTTTTTACAGGACCCAGCCACCCAACAACGTTCTCCAGCTCACTCACAGACTGCTGACTCTGTTGTCCTGCCGAGTCTCCCTGCAAGACCACCCTCTTCCCCATTAGTGCCATATTAATGTCCTGCTGAGCTGCGCTCTACTGGAATGGTGGTTGAGCTACATGTGCCTTCTCAGGTTAGCTGAAAACACCACGTGGTCTAGCTGCCCCCAGCTAACAGAATGCCTACTATATATCCAGTAGGGGGCTCTCTACCACATTACATATCACAATGGTGTATTGCCCAAAGAAAGGTGCTGCCTACGGTGTAGTACCCCCAATCACTTTTTGGGATAGCATTGGAAACAGAGATCTGCTGTAGGGTACAGTTGCCAGATCCACTGGCACCAGTCGGGCAGGTTTCACTGGTTCAGGGGCTTACGCGTGGTGTGCCAGAAGATGTCACTGTGCGCTGCAAGCTAAGGTCATTCAGTCACAAATCCCCAGTGCGGGTGACCGTCAATGGGCCCAAATACAGTCCAGTATATTCAATGTGTGTGTGTGTTCACGTGCATTTATGCAACACAATTAGCGTGCCTTCTGCAGAATGAGGTAATTGTTTTACGCATTGCTGAAACATTAACTTGCAAAGTCTTCCTGACAGAACTACCAGGTATAGGGGAAAACCAAACATTGGTCTAACATAAAAAGCAGCAGCCTTTATACAAAAGAGATGCAGGCATCTCTAAATTCTTCACTGAAAAGAGCATTCCAATTACTTACAAATCAAGTCAAAAATATAAATCAAATGAGGGGATTTGAATAATTTATTAACTTTTGATTAAAGTTAGCAAAGTCATGTAAAAGACAGTCGAAACTTTCAAAAGTGATGGATTAGTATTCAATTTACTGAAGCAAACCCCCGAGAATTAAACGTTTCATTTAAGTTTCAGCTGTGCAGTTAATATAATAAGGATGTCAAACACCGCCCTTTTGGGTGAAGTAGGAAAAACGCTTTGACTTTCCAACAGAGATAAGGTATTCTGCGCCAGCTATAAATTGCTATGCCTCACTGTTTCGCAGTGGGCTACCCACGGCTCCAATAAATGACTTGGTAGGAGCTATTAGTTTAAGCCCTTTGGGAAAACATCTGAACTTTCAGATAATAAACCTTTGCAAGATGGCTGAGGGGCCTCGCGTGGAAGTGAATTGAGAGGCATTGTGGTGCAGCAATTGTCATAAATGCCCCGTGGTCGAAGCAACTGAAAACACGACCTTAACCCGCTGAAAATAATCACTAGGAATACAAGTTGTGAAGTGGCGAGGCAAGACCGTGCATGCCAAGGATGCTTATGTAGGAGGAGGCTCCATGTGCACAGTCGCAAATGTCAACATTTCTCTTCCGTGTTACTTGCGCACCCACGAAACAACCGACGCGTCGCCGGCCCCCTCCTAATGCCCACTATTGAGGCATAAAACCTCCAGGGGTGTACTGGCCTATAGGCAACTCTGGGGATTTCCTGGTAGGCCTCTGCACCCTGGGCCTCTTTTGTGTGGTAACCTATTATATTTCCACATGTTCTCATAGGAAAAGGGTTGGGCTTGCTGAACATGTGTGATATGGGGCCACTTGGGACATTATTTCCAGGGCCTCTTTTTGTTCCCAGTACACCCCTGAAGACCCCTGTCTGGTCCTGTCGTGCCATGGAGGGGCCTCTTACCCTCCTGTTACCTTCTCTCTACAAAAGGAGCTCTGCACCAACAGCGATTGAAACATTGCCGACTGCAACTCCCCCTCTGGCAGGTGAGACAGACTACTGCCACCTACCTATTCAATCTAGACACATTTACATCACCACGACCCCCTCCCCATCTGTGACCTTTACCTCCAGAGCCATCCCCCTGATGCTGACAGTTGCGATCATCCATGCCGATCTGCCACCACTGGGCTCGTGGTGCATGCCGTCTGCTGTGCCCCTGTGACTTGCCCTGTGACTGAAGGATTTGCAAAAGATGTTTTTGCAGTCTTCAAAAACACCTTCCTCCCCTAAACCTTGCTGCTTCTACCCCCGAACCCCTGACGTAGCCGCCAATACTGCTGGGTGTGACTTTTCCAGGATGCAGTGTTTTTGGCCTTCAATTACTCTCCCCTTTCTTACTTCTAACTCATTCATTCCTGGAGTATCAGACTCTGCCTACCGTTCCCTATCCTTGCCGGTTTTGAACCTGTTCGCCGACCGAGAATTAACTTGGACCCAGCAGGCTTTTTGTTTTTTACTGCTTTATATTGCTTATTCACTTTCTTGCTTGATCTTATTAAAGAGGCACTGGAAACATTTTTCAAAGTGGCCCCTTATTACATTTTTTGAGCAGGCCCAACCATTGTCCTATGAGAAAATGTGGAAATAAAATAGGTAACCACACAAAAGAGGCTGAGTGTGCAGAGGCCTACCGGGAAATCTCCAGTGTTCCCTATAGGCCAGTCCACCCCTGGCATGCACATATATCTTAAGCTGTAACCTACTGGATTATAACTACTAGCCTCATGTTGCTCATGTAACTTGCTGTCTACTTACCTGATTATGGCTACCAGCCCATAGCTACACATTTGCCTGCCTGCTACCTACCTGATTATGTCTTTTTGCCTGCACATGTATTTGGACTACAATCTATCAGATCATAACTACTAGTCTCATTCTGCTTATGTACCTTGCTGGCTACTTAGATGACTACCAGCCTAGAGCTGCATATGTAACCTGCACACTATCTACCTGATTATGACTTCCAGCCAGGCCCGGCTCAGGAATATTTATCTGGGTGAGCCAGGTTTGTGATGAGGGGGGCTGAACTTCCATTGTGTGTGGGTATAGGAGTACCCTAAAAAAGTGCTGCTGTTAAGTCAGATTTCTCAGATCTGTGATGCAGCAAACAATTCCTTCATGGATCTGGAAAAATACATTTGCACCATTAAATTCGTTTAGTCTGTTAGACTGCTTTATAAGGTGCAGATGTCTGGATTCAAGTTAGGACCAGTGTTGACACATTTACCCGCAAGACTGGTTGAATGTTTGATAAAGATGCTTGTTAGGATTGCACACACTGGCAGATTTAAGGCAAAGGGATTCTTGGGCAAGGCTGACCGATGGTCCCTGGTAGGAGGGGCATGGGTTTGGAACCTGTGGTGGGAGCAGTTAATGGCTGTCACTAGTGCAACAAATGTTACATGTTGTTTCATTTGTCTTTTTCTACCATTGGAGCTGTGTCTTTAGGGGCATGTCTCTGGCTGGAAACAGCCTGTTCACCTCACCAGGCTTTGCTGACATGAAGTGATTTGCCAGGTTCACTCAGTTTGCTCAAATGGGAAATCTGTTCTCACCTTCCACCTGCTCATCCCTTCCAAAATCACAAGCTCTGCAGTACCCCTTCCAAAGTCTTCTGTTTTCTTCTTCCATTTGCTCCTTTGTTTCCTTCCATAAGCTCCTTCACTTAGACTTTCCAGTCACTACTCACTTCATCTTCCATATGCTTCCTCATCTCCATAAGGGTAACTATTGGTAACGCATAAAAAATGAAAGCTGTATACTGCAGAACCCTTAACAAGAGTCTGAGACATGAATCACAATTAATCATGCCCTAAGACAAATGTTGTGTACCTTTTTCAACATAATGCTATAACTGAACTATAAAAAAAACAGTACAGCGGGGCAAAAGAGAAGCAGAAAGAAAAGTGTGGAAGTATCAATCTACCTATCTTCCCTTCCCATCTGCTCTAGCCTTTCTATTCTATCCACCCCTCCTTCGCCTTTCACCCCCTGTCACCTTTCATGAGCTTCCCCTGACCACCATTCCAATTTACAATCACTCACACCTGCCCCACCTTACCCCACTATGTCTTCTTGGAATGGCTAGGGAGAAACAAGGATGATGTCACCACGTCCTCTGTAAGGGATGAGCAATGAGGCCCCCGAGTCATTATTCCATCTTAAGATGGTGTGCGCTAGCAATACATCCCTGAATACTGTGGCTACTCCCAGTAGGCCACAGAGGAGGTGCTTTTGGGCCAGCCATATTGTTGTGAAAGACAGCCCCCCTCCTCCTTGATAAATATTGAAGCAATGAATAGTACATTTTGTTTTTTACAAAATGTCATTTTAAAGCACAAAATTGTATTTTCTTTGCAATATTGCAGCACATTTTGAATGAGTTGAGGGTGTGTTTGAGTGCTGGCATGTTGGAGAGCGTGGGTTGAAGGGTTTCCAGCCTCCTGGTATTGCTCCCAGTTGGACGGGGTAGGGAGGAGGGGCTGCTGCTCCTCTGTCACATCATATACATCATTGTCTGGCACATAGTATTTACAATATGCAATTGTCCATGATGACTTCTTCTTTGACATATTTATTTTGCTTTGCTATTGAATGTCACAATTTTGTTCAATAAATGTGGCCTTATATTGTCCAAAGAAAGATGTGTGCGTATCTCCTTGTCGGGCTCTGACCCCTGCACTGCCCATCTATTAAATCATGAGAGGGGCTTTTTTTTAATAGCTGCAAACTGAATCACTTCTAGGGATAACTAAGTTTGGCAGGAAACACACAGTGAGATTAAATGATTTGCCAATGATTACACACTTTGGTTAAGTTGTAAAGACAGGATTTGAGCCAAACCTGAAATTTAAGTACTTGAACACACATCTCCCCAGTTGGTAGAAATATGTATTGAAGTGTGGTTTTAAATACCCAAAACAATATAATTCTGATTATTTGCACACAACTCAATTTTTGTACAAAATTTTAAATGGTACTTATACCCTGCTTACCATAGTTGTGACTCAATATCTTCAAGACAAGCTAACACCCTATCACCCCCCACACACCCTAACATCAAGCTCAGCTGGCCTCCTAGTCATACCAAAGACAAACTCAGTCAGGTTAGGCGGATCATCATTCTCAGCCTTGACCCCCACCTATGGAACTCACTCCCGCCCCACATCTGCCTAACTGAGGATTTAACGTCTTTCAGCAAACTGCTGAAAACCTGGCTCTTCCCCTAAAACCAACCCGTACCAAACTAACCCAAACAGACTAACAGCATCCCAATGACACTGATCCAACAAACTACCTGATGCGAGAAATTGATAGCTAATAACCCCTAATATAAATTAGAAGGACAAACAGAATCAAATGAATAAAGTAGATCAAAGCAATGAAATGGTTAATAAGAGTAAATCATACGGATACGGTAAAGAGATTTAAACTCCTGAAATGGGCATAATGCATGAGGAGTGAATGAAGTGAATGGCGTGGAGGAAATAGAATGGATGAAGCAGGTGGAACGGATGAATGCGCTGAGTGGACAAATGCATGAGTGGATGAACCGATGACTATATTGTTCGAATGAGTGTGGAAATCGAAGGTCTATGTAGATCGGATGAGTGTACAGAATGGATGAACATGTTGAGCGGATGGGTGTGAAGAGCAGCTGGTGTGTAGAGCGGACGAGGGTGTAGCGCGGATGAATGCGTAAATACAGAGAAGCGAGTAGAGCGCAGGAGTGCGTAAAACAGATGAATGTGTAGAACGGATGAGAGTCAACCGGTTGCGTGTGTAGAACAGATGAGTATGTAGAGCGCATGAGTGTGGATAGCGGATGAGTATGGAAGTGCGGAGAGTGTGTAGATCGCTGGAGCAGATGAATGTACAGACCTGGCGAATGGATAGAGCGGGTGAGTGGATAGAGTGGGTGAGTGGATAGAGCGGGTGAGTGGATAGAGCAGGTGAGTAGGTGAGTGGATAGAGCGGGTGAGTGGATAGAGCAGATGATGGTATAAAACAGATGAGTATAGAGATGAATATATGGAACAGGATATGGCCGTTGAATGCGAGAAAAGCACAGAGCTGATGGGTGCGGGGAGCGGATGGGTGCGGGGAGCGAATAGGCACAGGGAACTGTTGATTTCAGAGAGCGGGTAAGTGCGGGGAGCAGGCGATTGCGTAGAGCAGATGAAGGTGTAGTGCATGCAAGGGGATAAAGCGGACAAACGCCTAGAGCGGATGAGTTACACAGACCGGGTGAGTGCGTAGAACCGATAAGCATGGATGGGGAATGCATGCAGAATGCGGGGAACGGATGAACGAACGGAGCAGGATGGATGAGCTGAGTGGAAGAATGTGTAGAGTGGAAGACTACATAGAACAGAGTAGTGGGTAGGGCTAGCAAATATATAGAACAGAGAAGTGCATATGAGCGAATGAGTGCTTATGAAAAAAGGGGTAGGTAGAGGGGTTGAGTGCATAAAAACAGGTGAATGGGGTGAGTGCGTAGAGGGGGGTGAGTGCGTAAAACAGGTGAATGCCTAGTATGTGTGAGGGCATAAAGAACGAGTGCCTGGATCGAGTGAGTGCCTGGATCAAGCGAGTGAGAGCCGCGAGCGAGTGCCTGGAGCGAGTGAGTGCCTGGAGTGAACGGATGTGTTGCGTAGAACGAACGAGCACAGATTGCATCCAGTACTGACGAATGTGTAGAATGGATGAGTACGTAGAGCTACTGAATGCATAGACCATGGGGCAAACAGGAGCGCATGCGTGGGGCAGACAAGAGCGCATGTGTGGGGCAGACAAGAGCGCGTGGGACGGACTGGAATGCATGAGTGCGTGGAGCGGACCGGAGTGTGTGGAGCAGACTGGGGTGCACAGAGGATAGGAGTGCCTGAAACGGACTGGAGCGCATATAATTGCGTGACGTATATAGTATGGCTTGGAATGCAGAGAACGTTTGAAAGAGCATATAACCCATCATATCATACCACCATGCTTACTCTCTCCTTTAGATCACCGCTCAGCTAGAACACAGAGATACTATGACACCATTCCGTATAACTGTTCTCATACCAACATCCGCCACTCACTCCACATCATTCTAAGTAAACACTGCTGGTTACACACCCCCCAGCCAGGCGTTCTCCTCAGGCCTAATGCAGCCACACTCGCCTGAAACGGACTGGAGCGCATATAATTGCGTGGCGTATATAGTATGGCTTGGAATGCAGAGAACGTTTGAAAGAGCATATAACCCATCATATCATACCACCATGCTTACTCTCTCCTTGACATCACCGCTCAGCTAGAACACAGAGATACTATGACACCATTTGGTATAACTGTTCTCATACCAACATCCGCCACTCACTCCACATCATTCTAAGTAAACACTGCTGGTTACACACCGCCCAGCCAGGCGTTCTCCTCAGGCCTAATGCAGCCACACTCGGTCTGGATAAATCCTGCCAGAACTAACACATACTCCTGATCTCTCAACCACCACACCTACTGCTAAGAAGCAGCTATTACACGAATACCCACCAGCTGCACACATACCGGTGCTCACACGCACCTTTTGACTCTCCCTACTCTCTCTACTGATCTGAACTTCGGTTCCCAAGGGCGTTCAACCTACCAGCGCCTTCAGACCATACCAATGATATATAAGGCGCTATATAAATGCAAAATAACATAACATAACATAACATGTCATCTTTGATGTCCTGGGTGTTAGTCTTAGCAGTGTACGGTGGTGGTGTGAGTTATGGCTGCTTAGCTTGCCATAACTGGGGATTTTCTGCTGGGTTTTTCGGATTTCCTTGTAAACATAACATCCCTGTAACGGTTCCATGTGATAATTCCGCCGCAAAAATATTGCGATACAAAAATATCGTCATATTTTTGCGGCAAAATTCACAATGGACCCTGCAGGGGACACCCCCCCAACCCCCTCATCATTTTTTAATGTGCCGGGGAAACCCTCGCAACCCCCGCACCCTAATAATATCCCCAATAAAAATATCGCCTTTGACGATCCAAACGGCCATATTTACGGCAATATTTTTGTTGGGGATATTATTTACCTGATACCCCTGTAACAACATTTTCACTGAATTTCATAAGTTTGTGTTAGTGCAACTTAACCATAACATCCCTTTAACAAAGTCTTTTTCTGTGAACAAATATATGGACCTTGTTGTCAAATTGAATGATGGGTGCCTAAATGCATATCTGCATAGAAAAGTCAGTGGGTCTAATATTCCCTTACATGCAAGTAGCTGCCATTTGAAAATCTCATTTGCAGTATCCAATATGGTGAATGTATTCAAATAAGAAGAAATTGCTCTAGCTTGGAGTCATATGATGACGAGAGTAAGATCACAGCATGGGGTTTTTGTTAGCAGGTGTATTCTAAGAAAGTGGTCAAAAAGGGACCTATGCTCTCTAGAACGCAGCTTCCTTATGTGACTATCGAGGACCGCACAGGCGACACTCTTCGGGGAATTAGCCAACCCATGCATCTGAACAAGTCAATACCCCTTGAGGAGACATACACCAATCATTCATTAGGTGAACAGTGATAGGCGGGCGAGGACATTATACCAAAAGATTAAGGGGGCTATCTGTGATAGAACTACTCACATCCCCATTACCATTACCATTATCATCACTTTCATCGCTATCGTAGCTAACTCTCTTTGAGAAATGGAACTACGGGTGCACCATTCCATATTTAATGGGCTTGGAGATACCGGGGGAGACTGACTTTACCCGAAATTAACTATTTGCCTCTAGGATACGGCTCAGGACCTTGGGAGCAATTACCATACATCTGTGAATGAATGATACACTCTGATTTATGAGACCTGCAGAGATTCTGAAGAGCTTTGGGGGGAATTGGACGGGAAGTGGGAGGTTTGTTGCTACAGCCATAGATGTGGACATCATGGCCCCTTTGGCAAGGGCTCTTGGTTATGCGATTCGAAACTGTCATCGCAGTGTGGTTTAACTATCTGTCGTCTCACCTGCCTACTGTCTGTAAATTGCTGTACGGGTTTGAAATCAATAAAAAGATTGTAGGGAAAAAAGGGGATACTTAAATGTACGTGAAATCAGCAGAGACAGCTTATTTTCCTCCAGAAAACAGCCACTAACACACAAATAGAAGAATGAAGAAATCAGGTGCATATTGGGCTTTGACAGAGTTGCCAAAGATGTGATTTTACACAAACATTGGCACATCTTCATGTTGGACAGGAACATTGCACCCTTAATGGACAAATGAGCAAACATTAGTTACCGTAGATCCACATCAATTAGAGATATGCTTGTGCCCAGCTACATGATATGTAAGATTAGAACAGATGGCCGAAAATGGTTGGAAACATCCTGCATGGGGTTCCATAAACATACAAAATGCAAAGTATGCAAATTTGCAATGATACTATCTCCTTTACCCATCCTCATTTGGAACACAAAGTGAGGATAGGCTTGAAAATAACATGCAACAACCAATTTGTGGTATATGCTCTTATATGCACATGTATGAAATGGTATATTGGCAGCATGATCTGCAAATTAAAGATTTGTATTCTTCAACACATTTGTAACGCTCACCTGGTTCCCACGGGGGCGCTGGTCTAGTCTGGATTGCTGTGGCCTCTTCTAGCGTGATGCGCAGGACCCGGAACACCAATTGGACAGGACCTCCAAATCGTGCTTGCGGACGTAGGAATATCCTTCTGCAGATGAGAAAGGGGATTAACAGTCTGCAGAATAGTGTGCTAGCTCCCCCCTTTCCCCCTTCCCCCTTCGTTCCTCTCTAACTTCCTCCAAACCCCGTTTTAAGCTCACCTGATGGTTTGGAAGGATGAACTCTCCATCCTGCTTCTGGTGCAGGGGCGCGTGTTCGTCCAGTTACTTCACTGGTTTTCAGAATGGAGCTGGCAAAATCCACTTGACTTTCCTGAGCGATGCGCCGTAAGTATGAAAGTTCAAAGTTCAAGTGAGGCCCCCTTTATGTTGTCTTTCTAACCTGTGATCTGTCCTTTATTTCAGGTGCAGAATGAAGGCGTCGAGGGGTTAAACTGCCGAGGTGAGTAGTGATGAGGGCGATCCCTCTAAATGTCCTTATCATTCCCCAGAAATGTCTCTTGTCCTTTCCCCATAGGGGCCGGGGTACGGTACCTGCCAACGGAGCGGCGCCAACCCGAAATGTGGAAGAAAAGCCGGTAAGTATTATGGCTGTTAATCAGGCTTTCCTTCTGTGTTCCTTCTGCTCACCTTTTGTTTCTTCCTCTCTCCCCTAGGTGCAGAGATGTGGCGTCCGATGCTGACAGCCGCGATGGAGCCGGGAGATGTCTCGAGGACAGGTGAGTGAAGCGTGGCGCTGCAGCGAGCAACGCGATGCTTTTAAATGGAAGTCTTTCTTCAGGGATGCTGGCGAGAAGATTCCGGATGCAGGTAAGAAGTTTGAAATAGTCCTTGGTTTTCACCTTTCTCTTCTCTTCTCTTCCTTGCAGGTCTTCCAGGTTCGAGGCGGGCGTGGCTGGAGTCCAGGAGCAGGAGCAGACACGGTGAGCGTTAAGCTGCAGGAAGCAGAACAATGCGAAGCATGAGCTGCTGTCTGGGCGTGGCTTAAATAGCCTCCAAAGAAGTCCCAGGTATGTATCCTTCCCCAACTAGTTATGTATCCTTCCCTGGCCATGCCCGAGTGAAAAAATGGTCCCTATGAAAAAATAGTCCCTTTCAGGTCTCAGGGAGGCCTGAAGCGTGCAGCATGGTCTGTATCAGGTAAGTGCACAAAACACCTCCCTTTATGAGCCTGGCGCCTATGGCGCCAGGACTGATGTCCAACATGAGCCTGGCGCCAAAGGCGCCAGGACTGAGTCCAAAGAGCCCCTATAAGGGGCCGCTGGGCTTTTACCCAAGGGCATGATGCCTGCTTCCGGGGGTGCTGGGCCTGGCCTGGTGCTCCGGGGGTAGGCATCATGACAACATTAGAGCAAAAACAATGCCCAGGCATACCCCATGGCGAAACATAATTAGGAAAAACACAAAGGCTAAGCAGAGGGTTTAAAATTATTTTGGGTAAAGGGTATAGAGTCATTCCCTATAGGAGGCGATAGGCAGTTGCTACTGAGACAATGCAACACTAAATGCAACATAGATTTTGCGACACAATATACAAAAAGGTCATAACATTGATGACGAGTTGTATACCTTCTTAGGAACATAGCTTCCATTAAGTTTACATGTTTCCCTCTGTTCTTTGGTTTCTTACACATGGATGATACGTACATTCGTCCAATGGCATTCTCTTTTTACCTTGTGGTCTGTTTCTTTCTCCCTAAGAACCATTTTATGGGGCATATGCTATGATGCTTTTTCTTGTGCTCCTTGTTTTTTTTCCGGTTTTAATTATATAATCTTTCTATACCTTAATTCTATTTTATAAATACATGTTTTCTGTATGGGGTTTCTATGGAACTTATATTGTTTTGAACATGGTTTGATGTGTCTTCCCTTGCGCACATCTCAACACTGTGTCTTCCCATTTGTTCTGCTTGTTCAAGGGCCTTATTAGAAGTATACTTGCATCCTGTTTCATTTAAGTAAAAAACATTTGGCGCAAAACACAAGAGCCATTGCAAATAGAACGAATTGCCTCACAACCTCTAATAGGACATGACAATGGCACATGACTATAACAAGCCATTAATAAGATTTCCAATTATCAATAATTGTGTACGAGGTGTGTGGTGCCAGAAGGTCTATATGTTAATCTGTGTTTTTTTCGGGCATTGATGCCGGGCTCCCAGGTACCTTGGGGAAGCGTCTACATGTGTATTTACACATTTAACTCTATGCACCTAGCATCATACTCTACTGTGCAGATAAACTATGTACATTTGGACACAGTCTACTTGCACATTTGCACATTTAGTTTCTGACATCTAGCACTTTGCAAGATGTGTTGAAATGCATTTTTAGCATGGAACACAGTCACCTTACAAAACTTTGGGCGTTAGGAGAAGTTTTTTGCTGAGTTGTGGCCAGTAGTACTTTACCTGACTATATATTATGTGTGGAGCCATGAACCCAAAAGTCTGCCCACTGGCTACAAGTAGTGTAATGCAAATAGTGTAATAGTATGTGTACAGAAGTGAACAGGGTGTGTGGCAGCTGGCTTATTGGACAGCGCCGAGGGCTGTGGCCACAGGACAGATTCTTGGGTGTATGGCTGTATTATGCTGTGGTAATTGTGGCCATCTACTAGAGTCTTGGGTGAATGGCTGGAGGCCATGCACCCAAGAGTCTGCCCACTGGCCACATCATCTAGGCATGGATATCTTACAGACACATATGCTCTGCATTGATAAATGATTCAGGTCAGTATATACCTTTAGAGAGGTAGCTTAATGTGTTCATTTGGACCTTGTTTTCGTTTTTGCAATATGGTTAGATTTTGGGAAAATAAATTGGATCCCATGTATCTGTTTAATCTCCACAGATGTAAAATAAATGCCATCTCTTTCGTTTTGGGCCGCGTGAAAATATCATTGTTCTCTGCGCCTCATATGGACTAATATAGGTGAATTTATCTAAAATTGTTTGGCCTATTACGGATAGTTCATATATGTTGAATTCTATTTGGCCGGTTAGGTATACAAAGCTCAGTAATTTTTTTGTTTTTAATATATGTATTCTTTCTTTCTTTTCTTTTGCTTTTGCTTGGCATTCATGTTTCAAAGACATTGAGATCTACAATCAAGCTTGAAATCCAACAATGAAACAAACATGGATCTCAGTTGTTTGATTATTAGGTGTATTTGTGACTGTCTCCCTGAGGAAAGCGACCATCAGTCCTTGTGGGAACTAGATAAATGGTGTTCTGAAACGACTTTAAAAACTTTAAAAATCCAGAGGTATTGTTTACATGTAGTAGGCACTTAGCACTTTTTTGTCAGCACTTTTAGAATTGGCCATTCCAAACATTATTTATTTAACTACAGAAAATCATTTATACAGCTGTTAGTAAATGTTTGGCCATTTTGTGTATTAGTTTTTCTTTATTTTGACAATTTTAGTCAATTTGTTTACATGAATATATATTGCAATGTATTTTTTATGATGTTATGGCGTGAATATAATGTACATTTTTATGCTACTGTATTGATTGTGATAAATATTAAAATATGATGTTTATAATGATTATTTCTTTTGACTGAGATTTTTGTCCCCTCCCACCATTCAAATCAACTGAGATTGATTAGAAGTGTAGTAATTATCTGTGTGACCTAATTCCTCTTGTTTCTAACACTCTGTTTCATTGACGTGTGCAGTACTCATAGGAATGTTTAAGGTGCATATCTGTGTGGTCTTCTTGTTATAAGCACTGTTGCATTAGGAGGAATTGAAATGGTGTATGATTTTCCTTTTGGAAGTGATTGTACTATGGTTGCAGTTAGATGCCAGTTGCCATATTCTAACTGTTGATCTGTTTCCTCTTTTTAGCGAATTTGTTTATGCGTTTGATTGCTGTTCGGGTTTTCGAAGTATTGTATTATTGCAAACTAATATTGCAGGATTGTGAGGGCAGTTACATACCTGTTGGTGTATTCTAACTTTTGGTAGTTTGAAAGTTGTTGACGGTATGTTTCGAGCACTGTGATTGCTGAATGTTGATTTTGGCAGTTTCACCGATGGAAGTAATATTGTAGTACTGCGGGTGCAGTAAGATACCAGTTGGTGTATTCTGGTTATTTGTACTTAATAAGTGTTGAAGGGTTTTCTCAGAAGAACTTTTTTCTGGTGGATTTCAAATTGTGTAGTAATGGGAAGTAATATTGTAGTATTATAATTGCAGTTAGATACCAGTTGGCGTATTCTGTTTACAGTTTCTAAGTTTTGCAGGGTTTTTCTTCAAGCACGTTAATTCTTGTTGGTCGATTTACATTTTTCACTATTGTGAAGTACCTTTCCAGTAGTATGGGTGTAGTTACATGCAGTTGCATATTTATTGGAGTGGCATGGGCATTGTTGGACAGCTGTTGCCTTATTCTACCACTTGGTCGTTTCACAGGTCATTGAGGACAGTTTGTAGACCCTCATACTCCTTACTTTTCTTTTTAAGTACTATGTGGGAAATAATATTTGTGTGTCATTTGCCCAGTTTTTGTTTCTGTGCCTATAATCATTGGGTCATTGGGGAAAAAACTGTAAAACAGAGCAACTGATGTCTTCATGGGCTATTTGGTGCATGCTAAATTGTTCAAGTTTCACAGGGTAGAAGGTTATTTTTCATTTGCAAATACTTATCTGTTGGTGGGTATTGGGCAGTAGGTTATGCTACTTTTGTAGATCAGTGAGTACATTTTGGTTTCAAGAATATTAAGCAGGCATTTGCAAGATTTGCTGGTAATCTCTGCTTCAGAGTGATGGAAGTATCATTGCATTCAAATCACCCACATTTATTTTTAATGTATGCTGTATAGTGACCTGCAGTGGTTGTGGCACCTGTGTGGTAGATTATGCCTACTGTTGTGAAGGTTTTCTTGCCAAGTGATACATGCCCGTGTGTGAAGCTAGTAAGCTTGAAGTTGTTTTTGGGTACCATCTGCATTGTATCGTAAAAGCATTATTATTACGTATTGACTATGTGATTGTATCTGTAAGGTGGAACGATTGTCTGAATTGCAAGTATTACATGGTTTGCATTGTGTACCAGCTGTTGGAATGGAATGGATTCACGTATGAAATCTGGAAAATGACATTTATAGGTATGTTTTTGCTTTACAGTACTTGCAGTAAGTACATTAGACATTCTTTTGGATATTCTTGTGTGCTTATAGTGAATCTCACCATTCTCGCACAGTAGTCCAATTCCTGCCTTATTCCTGAGACACTGTAAGTGTTGTCAGGATTGTTTGTTGTATTTCTATGAAGCAGTAGAATTTGCAAACACAGCCGGTCTGCACTGTTTAAGTAAATTTGTTGGTGGCAATTGGAATAGAACATTGATTGCTACATTTGCATAGCAATTTACACCAGTTGTGTTGGGAAATTAGAATGAACCAGACAGTTCTGTGTCTGATTCATTTGATGGAAGTCAACATGCTTTTTTTGAAGAGGTAGTTCTCTTTGTGCAGTTGCCTTTTCAGTACAACCTTCTGTGGTTGTGGTAATTGATGGAGTACCAGCTGCTTTCAATTTCTTTGGTGGTACTGTTGGGAGATCAAGTATAAGTTGTGTTTGCACTAGTTTTCTTTTACAAAGTTTGCCTTTTTGAGGAACAGGGTACATTTTGAGATGGTCTGTGTAGAGTGCATGCAGTCTGTTGTACTCTACGATGCAAGGAATCTCAGCCTTGACTTTGCTTGCATCAAAATTTACTAGAAATAGTCCTTCAAGTGTACGTAGGCATGACAGTGCTACCTAACTCATGCCTTCTTTAAAGACTTTGCTGCCAATGTCAATGAATGCTTGATCTAGTGTTAGACCTTGTGATTTATGAATAGTGACTGCGTGTGCTAGAGAGAGAGAAACCTGTTTTCTGCATACATACATATCTTTGAAAAGAAGGAATCGGGCTGCTGAGCATCCCATCCGTTTAACTTCTGAAAGTTTGCCTAAGTGGAGGTTGACAAACTGAATGCTGTTATCACGTGGGTATGTCTGGAAGGCAACAACTGTACCAAGTGCTCCATTAACTAAACATTGCTCCACATCAAGGTTATGCTTTAGCATTACACTACAGTTTAAACACAATGGGCCTCATTATGAGTCCGGCGGTAGCCATGCTGGAAAAACCGGCAGGCTGCCGCCAGACCCGTAATACCATTCTGCCACTGTGATTGCCGGAATCACCAGGGGATTACATCCCCGGTGAAGCAGTAATTCTGGAGGCGGAATTCTGTAGATCCCCATTCCCATGGAGTCCCATTGGACTCCATGGGGATGGGGACCATGGAAACGCCAGTTCCGTCTGTGACAGAGCTAGTATTTCCATGTCCGTCTGCAGGCAGGTGGTGTTACTCCCACCAGGTCAGACCTGGCGGGAGTGAAACCTGTGTCCAGCAGGACTCCGAATCAGCCGGTCCGGAAACAACAGTGGCATCGGATTTACCACCACCGTTGTTTCTGGACCGGCTGACTTGTAATGAGGCCCAATGTCAAACTTTCTCCAAACCAGCTATGTTGGAGATAGAGTTTTCTAAGCTATTTATTCGTGCTATGGCTTGTTGACACATAGGTACTGTCATACCGTGCGCGTCCATTTTGTCTGTGAAGTAAATTTGCACTATTGGTTGCATTTCTTTTTTCAACATTGTTTCATTTAATTGTGCACAGCTTGCTAGGGTTGTCATTAGGACATGCATTTTACATTTTTGTGTGCTAATTGTTCCATGGCATTAGTCACAGATGGATGTGTCTGCTATTTAAGATAGACTGTGCTTCTTTAGAAAGCACACCAATCCAAAAACTTTTCAAAATGTTAGCATAGGTGAGGTCTGCAGACTGAAGCATGTTTTTAGTTAGCTCTCTGTTTTGGAAATGTTGTCAGAGATTTACGTTTCCTATGCTGCCAAGGGTGTTACAGCACAGTTTGTGCCCTAATGTTTTAACAATAGGTGCATCTTTCACCGGTGTTTATTGAAGAAGATTGCTGAAGACAATAACATGTTTTCCTCCAAAGAGTTCTTTGTAGTCCGTTTTAAAGGCATGGCCAAGTAAAAAATGTTATTGTCCCTACGGGTCGGCCATGTTTTTTTAAGCCTAACTGGCTCGATTTTAGAAAACTTTCATATGGACCTTACCCGAGTTTTCGTCCATAAAACGCATGCGAAAACAGGCACCAGAGAGCTGCCATTTTGTGATA
The DNA here is from genome assembly GCF_040938575.1 of Ambystoma mexicanum. Taxonomy (NCBI): domain Eukaryota; kingdom Metazoa; phylum Chordata; class Amphibia; order Caudata; family Ambystomatidae; genus Ambystoma; species Ambystoma mexicanum. The sequence goes on from NC_090941.1 coordinate 769,195,070, forward strand.
ATCCTATCATTTCCCCCATCGCCCTGGCTGACCTGCTTTTGCGGGACTAAATCATATCCCCCGCCCCTGAGCCTGTCATCAGCAGACTCGTACCGCCCATTTCCCAACGCCAAAGCACGTCTTGTGTCAACATTCGCTGCCCTTCAGCTAATGACGTGTCGCCATTGAAATGGCAGGACGCCTCTTTCCTCAATAAGTATAAACAGACCGTTTCACAACACACAGCAGCAGATTTTCGATTCCATTCCTCTCTCTGTGTGACTCGTTTCTGTGCTCTGGTCAGCTACCTTCACCGCTTGTAGCCCGTGTGAACACCTGTACCATCTCGGTAAATTATTTTACTTTGTTTACCACACAATGGCTACAATAATGCCCTACATGTACGAGCCCGAGGATACCGAGGAGGAGCTACTGGAAAGGGAAGCACGCGAAAACGATGGGGATTCGGACGGCAGTTGGCAGGACGAATCAACAGATGAAGAGCTTGGGCCTAGTCGCTTGGACGGCGTCTCCACCTGGTGCACATGCAATCAGTGGGAGCTAATGCCAACTGAGGAGGAGAACTGCTGCTGCCGAGAAAACTCGGGATGCCTGGCCTACATTTTGGAAAGCGAGCCACGACCGCAATGTATCACCGAGCTGCCAGACTTCAGGGCAGCCTGCCTCACACGGGCCGTGTTGAGAATAATGATGGTGCTTATGCACGAACTTCGCGCAACTGTTCGTCCTCGTAATCCGAGTAACGAGTAAGTATACTCTGCTTGTCATGCCACTCCTATTTCATGTTCTTCTACTATATCCAAAATTACATCTACATATCATTGTAACGCATGTAAGTCGTTCAATAGTGTGGATTGTCTAGATAGCATTTGTCTGTGCAGAATGCCATTAGGTACAAGAATTGTCATTGACAACAAACGTTTATTAAACTTATCTTGGACATTTAAAAACAGTTTGTTTCATTCCTTTTCACAGGTGGTACAGGCTGGTGGCCTATCGTTCCTTTACATGGTGGCTCCACGGGAGGCTTGGACACCGCGTTCGAAGAGTGATACCCGCCTGTGCCGTTCGTGCCATTAGAGAAACGTTCCCGAGTGACAGCGGTCAGTACAGGGGATTTTCTCTCGCTGTGCTGCAACCTGACCTGTATAATCTTTAAAGTCTTGTATTTTTGTGTCATGAAAATAAGATACAAAATAAAACACCACATATATTTTAACAACGGTTGTTTCGATTTTTTAAATGAATCAAGTGTGTCTCCATTCAATACTATCAAAGGCGGTTCGCGCCAGTGGATGAGCGCTGGCATGGGGGGCTGTCAGTGGCGCGAAAGGCCAAGGTGCCAAACTGCATGTACACTTCAAAAGATATCCCAAGCCAATGGGCCATCGGTCACATGGCCTCCTCAGACCCCGTGTCTCCAGCCAGGCCTCCCCTTGAAGCAGGCCGCCCCCTGCAATCCACATAAGTGTGTCTCCATTCAGCAGTCTTCCTGTGCCTTATCTGCACGCCCCAGGCCCATCCATCCCACCCCCCTCTATCAAAGGCGGTTCGCACCCGGGGATGAGCGCTGGCATGGGGGGCTGGGACGGGCACAAACGGCCAAGGTGCCAAACAGCATGTACACTTCAAAAGGTATCCCACGGCCAGGGGCCATCGCTCACATGGCCTCCTCAGACCCCGTCTCTCCAGCCAGGCCTCCCCTTCAAGCAGGCCGCCCCCCTAAGACCACGACATACATACGTCATTCATTCACAAACACACCCCTGTTTCTAATACTTTATAAACCACTTGATATGTCTCATGAGAACATCTTTGTGCTTTGCAAGTCAACTCCTGAACGTGTTACCTGGCAACCACTGAGATCTATGCTAATCTGCTCGTCGTCGTGCTATCCGTGAACTTCTGTGACCGCTTAGAGCAAACCCATCAGTGTGCTACCTGTGGCCACCCACCTATTCTCCTACAACATACTGCTCTGTTTGCTGAATCCAACTGTTTGTTGGTCAAGGTAAGGCCATGTATCCTAGTCATATTTTGCAGATTTTTAAATTTCTATCTATTTGCGAGTAGAGTACACAATAGTGCTATGTTCATTGGTCTCATTGCTATTGACTTGAGTTTCCATTGCTATGCTATCAATAGATCTATTTATTTTCATCTGTCTATTGTCATCGAATTGCATCCTTCGGGGGTCCAGTCTATAATGTAAGCATGTTTCCTTCTCGTGCAAGACAGAACATCCAAGGGACGAGTCACATGTTTAGATTTTAGTCACATCATTTATACATTTCTGCAATTTATGCAAATACTAAGACGCACATAATGAACTGGTATAGTTCCTGCGACCAAAACAAACCTTGCATTGATCATTGTATGATTCATTTACTTTTGTATCAAATCTTTATTCTTGTAGATTGTATAATAATGTCGATATTTACTTTTCAGATTTATCAACAATGCCTGCCTGTTCGATTAGCGGTTGCCCTTCGAAGACCCAATGCGAAATCTGAAGGCACTACAATGCATGTATTCCTGAAAACTGTTGATCGAATAAGAGAATGGGTCAGACATTGCGGATATCCACTGGATGAGCTGGAAAGTAGAGTCCAACAAGTCTTACAGGACAAGAGGGGTGATCGATACCGCATCTGCAGCCGGCACTTTTCCTTGGACATGTACACAACATCTTGGGTAACAAAGAAGAATAAACGGCGAACGACACGGAAATTGCTCGAAAACGCTATTCCCACTCTATTCGTCCACATTCCACCACCGGTGAGTCAAGTGTCCGGATTTAGCTTTAGGCCTTGCGGTAGTGTGTAGGTAGCCGAATGGATTAATTGATATTGTAGGTGTTCTATCCCTTGTAATAATTTCGATATTGATATGAGTGTATAGTTTTTTGAATAATGACATTTATCAATATATTTTTTTTTTATTTCATAACCCACAAACGCAATGTATATATATGGGAACAGGGAACTGTGCTGCATTGAGCATTTTTCAAGTATTCTGTCGCCTTACATGGATATTTTTAATATTGGCATTTCATTATCAATCAATAATTTACCTTTACAACTTCTTGACTATCCCTTGAATCTGAAGCAAGAACATTCTACATCCTTGACGTGGTCGCAGTTATCAACCACTTCTAGCGCGTATCAGGTAATCTTACTTGGCTAATCCGCTACAGACTTGTTTTATGCATGTCAAGTAATAGTTTTATTCTATCGTGTAATTATTTTACCGAATGTTTGGTTAGTGATTTCCAATTGATATACACCTTAGTTATCATCCACTGGTGTTTGTTTTCAGTTATAATTAGTGTTATCCATACTAATGCAAGTACTGTCTTTCAGGGAGATGCTGAAGCGTCCGCCACATCTACAACATTTCTAGATGTTCTTCACCAGCAGGAGGTATGGGTACTGACAGCTCCATCGAGCGTCATCATCAGAGCTGGAATTCTTGTTGTTTGATTGTTCTACACCATGTTTCATTCGTGGTTAGCCGTTGATATGAACCTGTGCTGTCGACCCCAGGTGTGTGTTATGTTTTCACTATTGTAATCCTCACTAATGCAAGTACTATGTTTCAGGCAGTTGATGGAGCGTCAACCCCTGCACTTGATGCAGAGCCTGACATTCAAGTAATTCCAGGGAAAGTGGAAGCGGGACCATGCATATACGAATCGGCATAACAGCTTTCGGAAGTGTGCACTACATTTGCAACATCCATAGATATTCTTCAGCTGCACGAGGTATGGCTACTGACAGCTCCATCATTCGTGATCATATAACGTGATTCCATTTGCTATACTTTTTCCCTATTAACGCAAGTGCTGTGTTTCAGGGAGACGACGAAGCTTCCACTACAATCACAACATCCCATTTAGATGATGCAGATATAAAGGAATCGGAGAAATAAGTCGATGAAATCTGCATAATTAAATTTTCCTTGATTGTTTTAGACAATGCATCATTTGTGGTTATCTCTTTATATGTACCTGTGCCGTTGGCCCCAAGTGTGTGTTATGTTTCCAATATTGAAAACCATACTAATGCAAGTACTGTGTTTCAGGGAGATGCTGATGCCTCCTCTCCAATACAACCATTCATGGCAGTCCATGCAGAGCCAGAGGTATGGATACTGACAGCTCCATCAAAATAGATCATCACTGGTCGAATACTTGTTTGATTGTTGCACACAATGTTTAAATCGTGTTTGGCTATTGAGATGTACCCGTGTGTTCGTCCTCACGTGTGTTTTATGCTAACAATATTTTGATACATAGTAATGAAAGTACTATGTTTCAGAGAGACGATGGAGCCTCATCCCATGCTGTCTATGCGGATACAGAAAATATAGTTGTTGCAGCGCAAGAGGAAGGGAGGACATACGAAAACGAATCGGAGCTACAGCGTGCAGATGTTGAAGGTCGAGTCAAAAAAGTTGCAAAGAAAAAAAAACAAAAAAAGGTTAGTTGCAAACAGTTCATAACTTTAAATAAAATGTTTGTGCTGGGGACTATTTTATGGTTTTTTACAGTCAATTGGACTACACTTTATCTTGTGTTTAAACTGAACATCCCTTTTCCAATCTCTCCTCCAGTTACCCGTGGGTGTCAGAACTATACATACACAGACAGTGAAGCAAATGAGAGATGTTGCTTGCCAGACCATGTACACTATGGAGGAACTATTAATTGAGGCGAGGCGTGTTCAGGCTCGAGATGCTCATGTCCAATGGCCAGAACATGAGTTAACTGTGTTTGGAGACTACGGCAAAGTTGCATTGGACCATAGCTACAGTGCAACCGCACCACCACAAGAAGATGTTATTGAAAGTATTGAAGATAGCTCTGAAGTAGTTGCAGATCAATTCACACAATCTACACCCACCAAAAATTTGCCACCCAAAACCATGTCGACATTGCTGTGTTCTCCCATCAATGTCGAAGTAATAGATGTCGAAATGACAGAGAATGAACCAGCCGCAGCATCCATAGACACATTAGAACTTGATATCAGCGATATTACTTTCCAATGTGTTGAAATTTCCGCAACGTCACAGGCCGAAACAACGTTGACGCAGGAAGACAGTCTAATGAAAGAGAGCAAATACATTGTATTCAACAGTTGTTTGATGGAAATTATAACTATGCTGAAATGTGTGCATTCCATTAGAGGGAAAGTATGTGGGAAGCCATTGATTAATGTGACTTGTCAAATAAAAGGCACTAACGCCAAAATAAATGCCGCCTGTCGATTAAATCATAGGTTCTCATGGTCTGCACAACCGATGCTGGGGAAACTGCCAGCAGGCAATCTACTGTGTGCAGCTGCATCACTTTTTAGTGGCTCCAGTTTTAGAAAGTTAGAGGCTTTCTTTCAGTTTGTGGGACTCCATTTCATTTCTAAAGCGCTGTACTACATATACCAACGTGATTATCTGTTTCCGGCCATTAGTGATGCTTGGAAAATTGAACAATTGTCTCTAGCAAGTACATTCGAAGGCAAACGATTCAGGCTAGCCGGCGATGGACAGTGCGACAGCCCTGGATTTTCTGCCAAGTACTGCACCTACCACTTTCAGGACATGGATAGTAAGAAAATTGTGATTTCGGTGGTCGTGCAGGTAACAAAATGTACATCTTCAGTGGCCATGGAGAAACTAGGATTTATAAAATCAGTGGAATATCTACAATCAAGGGGAATGCACATCGACCTCATAGCCACGGACAGACACGTTTCAATTGCCAAGACAATGAGAGAGCAGTTCCCACATATTAATCATCAATTTGACGTATGGCATCTTGCTAAATCAATCAGTAAGAAAATCTCGGCTGCAGGAAAAAAAAAAGGTTTTGAAAGTATTTTGCAGTGGTCCCATTCTATCACCAACCATCTTTGGTGAAGCTTAAAAACTTGTGAACGGTCAGTGGAAATACTACTTGAAAAATGGCGGTCACTGATGCACTACTGTACCAACGTTCACCGCTGGACTGCAAATCAACATTTCGACAAAACTCTATCAAGAGATTTGAGAGGACTGACAGAATTCTGTCACACAGGAGATTTTGAGGTGTTCCACAATATGTGCCTAAAGTACAGGCCAAAGCGCTTGCATTTTAGCTTTTGGGGCATGAAACATCGCACTCTACTAGCGGTCTTGGCCCATAACAGCAATGTCGGACGTGAACAATCTAGGACTAGGGGTAAAGTAAGGATGCCTCGCTACATTAAGGTGTTTTCAAAACGAAGCAAGCAATGGGTGATCAAACCAGTCTATGATGAAATGCAGTTCGACTTTGTGAAAGGCCTTATTGTTGCTGTGTTAGAGAAGCACAGATATGGAATTTTGGACGTTTCTGTGCAGAGCAGTGATCCATTGCCACCGAACATTGCGACTGTGCCATGCCCACCCGAAGCACAGCTGGTTGTGAAGTACAAATCCCGGTTTAAATAATTGCTATACGATTGTCTTTTTGTAAATAAATGTTATTGTAAAGTGTACCTGTAACCCTAACCCCTACCTTCACCATCATGGGTGGCGAACAAGCTGGGTGTCATCTTTGAATTCTCTATATTCACCTCATATATGTGTATGTATATATTTTTCTCATGTCTCATCTCATGTAAATGTAAATGCTGCGCACTGTTGTGCACTGTTAACGGAGGGGAGGCTTGCGTATTGCAAATAATAAAACAAACAAACAAACAATAAATCTCACTTTTAACTCAACTCCTGTGGTACTTTATACTTTCCCTGACCTTCCGCCAAAAATGAAATGTCTCAATTTGGGCTGCAAAGCTCGCAGACAACGGGGACAAAATTGGGGCACTTAGAACGCGCCAAGCGGGCCGTGGCATTTGGGAGAGAAGCCAGTTCGCATTTGCACATTGAGGCGCACTACATAGAGGGATTCTAAACTTCAAGTTCTCACAGATGCCTATACTACGTGATGTTGCAAATAAAGAATCTGAAGGACAGCGGCTTTGATTTCCAGCTCGCACCCAGATGAGGCCCACAAGTCGCACTAGAAGTATAAGGGTCTATTGTTTTTTGACCTTGAGACACGGACCATCCTGAAAGAACTACATTTGAAGGGGGTGCACAATAACGTAAGAGACGATAAGGCTGAAAATTCAGAAACTAGACCGAGTTTCATTTTAGTTCAGTATACGAAAAATTGTTGTCAAGAGCACGGTCCGTTTTACAGACTGCATTACGAAGAGACACAATGGAAATTTCAAATATAATTTAAGTAAATCTTTACACGCTTTTATACGGGAATGAAGATTTAATGAATGGATGCATGAATAAATGAATGAATGAAGAGCTAGGAAAAGCAAGGAAAACGTGTTCGTAGTGGGCACATGGGCATGCAGGTCCGCTGGTCTCACCGATCTCGGTCCTTGGCCCAGCCACTTTTCCCTGCACTGCCTACCTGCACTACGGGACTGTCTCTGTATCCTTCAGCCCCTTCTCCCGGCATTTTTCTTGCACTTGCCACCAGCTGGCCCTATTATTTAATTTGTATTCAACTAACCATGTACAGCACTTTTACCCCCCTCACCCCTTCCCCATGCGCGATCAGAAAGACAACTGGCCTAGAAGGATCGTTGTCTGTCTGCCCTTGTTCCCCACCTGCCTCGTCGCGCCTTGAAACACTTGAGTATAGGCGCGTTACAAATGCCATATCATATATCATATCATTCCTCACGCAAGTAGACTAACTGTCGTTTATCATTGTGTGTTGGCCTCGATTTATTTCGTTACTTTTCGCATTGATTTTAGAGCCGAACATAGTCCATTGAACTATCCTTGCAAGCAAATAGTTTCTGATCGGCTGTAATAAATAAAATGAGTGATATTAATGAAGATCGGCTGGCGAGACTAATTATAATTTTTTTGTTTTCATAACAGGTATTTGCTCCCCTTCTGCTACTGCCATCGGTTTGAGACACCAGCAGATGGCTTTTACAGTAGACACCTGCAGCTTCGTGTGAACAACTGGAGCACACTGACAATTTTATGGGACGATCAACAAGGGCCCACATGCCCTTATGCTGTACTAATGGCTAGAAGCAACATATCAACCTTTACGATGGACTAGTGCCTAGTTGATGGAACAGCCTTGCAGTTCACCGTGCTTCCAAAGTGCTTCTTTTAATGAAAAGCAACACCCTGTGTACCATGTCGGATACAGATAAAAGAAAATAAATGGCTTTCGGAGTTCATATGGCAATTGCTGAATATTCTCTAAACATTTAATGTCAAATAAATGTACTTTACCAAATGTACTGTGTTGCTGTTTGATTTTAAAGTACAGTTTCATATTCCGAATTGTGACGTGCTGTGTTGTGAGATGGTCTGTGTTGGTTTCCGGGTTCTGTGTGGAGTCGCGTAGAAGACGACAGGGTGCGTTTGCCTACGCAGCACAGTAACGTCACGGAGAGAGGCAGGGAATATGAATGTTTGGATAATGTCAGGCTCACGGGCGGGGGAATTGATTTAGTGCCGCAGAAGCAGGTCAGCCAGGGCGATGCGGCAAGTGATAGGATTATCACAAAATGGCGGCTCCATGGTGCCTGTTTTCGCGTGCGTTTAATGGACGAAAACTCGGGTAAGGTCCATCGGAAAGTTTTCTAAAATCGAGCCAGTTAGGCTTAAAAAAACATGGCCGACCCATAGGGACAATAAAACATTTTACTAGACCATGCCTTTAAGGACCTCTTGCAATCTGAGGTGAATCAAAGCCAACATTTAGGTTGGAGACCATGCTCACCTCATCTATTAGGAACATTTATATTTGTTTCAAAACTCTGCATAGCTCAATAGCAGCTTCTGCTGAAAGCTTGTTGTAGTCTATTTTGTATTGGTGTTCTACTGGAAGGAGTAACAATCAGTGTAAAGTCACACCACCTATGTTGTAGGCAGCTAAACCTGTGGGGCAGTTACAACAGCTGAAAGCGTGTTGTTTGTCAATTGTTGGAGGAATTTTCTGATGATTTTTATTAAGAATGTTTTGCCTGAACCAGCTTGACCACTTACATACAGGAGTACGGGTTTATAGTTTTGACAGGTACAAGTTTTAGTTTCGTGCTGCACATCATGTTTATTTTCTTTAGGTACTTCTAGGAAAATGCTACACTGCTCATTATTCAGTTGTGATTTCGGTAAAGCAATGTTTTCTTCAGATTGCTCATACTGACACATGGTGTTTTCTACTTCAGTCATGGCTAATACTGCCTCATTTACTATGGGTGGCTCTCTAGATGGTTCTTGGCTTTCTGTAAGAGAAGGTTGACTGCTCTCAGAAGTGTCTACATTTACTTGTTATTGAAGTTCTTCTTCTTGTTGGCATTCATTGTCCAACATGTTATTGTACTGTTTAAAGCATATATCTGTTATAGTGCTTTCACTTGCATTGAAAGCATTTTGATAGGAGCCATGGGTGTCCAATACATCTTCTTCTTTTCTCAATGGTTTAAAAAGTTGCAGTAGGGACATGTTGTAATGTTCTCTATGTTGAGGAGATTTTAATGATAGCTTAATATGATTAGTCAGGCTGCATTTGGTAAGTTTAACCAGGCTGCCCTCACAACTTTTGACTATGTATTTACCTTTTTTTCTCATTTGGTTTAATATTATTTTTGTATGAGAAGTTTTGGGCTATGTGGTATAGACACATGCTTTTCAAAGCAGTACTCTTGTATTGTAGTTTGTGTCGAATACATTGTTTTTCAAAATGTCCTGGCTTTTGGGATCATTTTTGGCTATTGTTTCTATGTCTTGGTACGATTTGAGAACTCATTTTCTGGATGCAGCAGGACCAATGCTTAGTCAGACTATGTTTTCAGATTTCCCATATAAGGATGTGCCAGTTAAATGGTCTGCGGCTTCGTAGTAGTTACATTCTGTATGGGAGAGCATATTTATGCCAAAGCTGTATAATTTTTGTGACAGTGTTTTGTCAGATGATATGTCATCCCAGAGGTCTTTCAGCTCAGCTTTCTCAGCTTTGGTTAAGTGTGATGTGACATATTATGCAACTGCAGTCGAATTGTCTGCAATGTACTGCACATTTATTTTTGCATTCCATAGGAGGGCAATGATTGCATTGTAATCATTGATGTACTTTGATGCTTCAGTTCCCTTTAAGTAGTATGTGTTCTTTGGCAATTTGCCTTTGATACTGTGTCTAACAGAAGACATGAAGCTGTTTACTTGCCCTTTTGCAAAAAGTGGTCTAGGGAAACCAAAGCGGCATTTGGTGTAGTAGTTGCCTCTGCTTTTATATTTGCACCAACAATACTTGCCACATGTCTGTCTTTGAAACCGCAAAATGTGTGCATGTAGGTCACTTTGTGCACTTTCAGAAGGGATTTTGCAAGTGACATATTTGTGAATGAACTGCAAAACAGTGGCATCACTGTCCTGACCAAATTTAGGAGCATCTTTAATCCACAAAAGCATGTGGAAGTGTGGTGCTCTTCTGGATTGATATTCTTTTCACCAAAAGAAGTGTTGCACTTCTCTGAGGGGAGGAATTGTTTTATTACAGATGAAGTGCATCATGGCACTAAGTTTACATGGTCAAGAGAGCAGAGTTCTCCTGGTGGTTTCATGTCTTTCCCTGCTTTTTTTCATTTGCTATATGTAGGAAAAATTGCAAATCTTCCTGTGCATACTCTGCACAATTTAAAGTGACAAACCATGAGGATGTGCCAAGCTTCCATAGCATACACCGTACATCTGCCGGATATCGGAACCAGTATTATTTTATACCACGTATGTTTGCCAAGAGATTTGTAATACTTCACTGTAAAACTTAATATTTCTCTTGCACCTTTGAAGTAGCTGCATAGCAGACATGTTTAAAAAATCGGAACCTGTTGTCAATGTTTGCACAACTCTGTAACATAGAGTTGCTAGTTCACTTTCAAAGAGGAGGTGGAATATGGATTAAACATTTCATCTGAATCTGGGGGCTTGAGAATACTTTCATAAAGAGAGTTATCCTGATACTGTTATTTTTGTGCATCTTTCATCGTACCTTCCACCTTTTACAGTAGGAAAAAGTAGAGGAAAGGCAAGTGCTTCTACACTTTTTTCCCATATGCTGATTGGAGATCCTTTGGCTTGCCGCATTTGATATGTTTCTAGTGCATCGTCTATGGTGTCTTTGGAGTGCAGTGGGTAAATTGTATACTGGTCTAAAATATTGGAGGCTGTAGTAGGATTTAGAAGTTCAAATTGGCCAGTTGATAAGGAATCCTGAATTATTTTGGTGGTTTCTCTAAGGTTTTCTTCAATGTTTATTTCTTTGTAGTATTCATTGTTCTCTGTAAGATATTGCAAGGCTTCCCTAAATTTGTTTAAGTCTACTAGTTGCTGCCAATTTATTTTGTCTTTTTTCGGTAGACCGTTCACTAGGATAATGAAAGATTGATCTTTTGTCCGTTGTACTCCCAGAGTGTCTAAATGTTCTTTACGATCTAATGGCAAATACACTACTTTGCCACGAATGCCATTCAGTAATTCAGAAGGAGGAAACTTGGCTGTTTTAGGGTGAAGGCGTATTATCGCTTGAAATGGGTGCACTGTTTGGATTACAATGCTCTTGTACAAATTAAGCTGTTGGAGTGGTTTTGGAAGTAGGAATATTTCCACATTATTAGTGATAGCATGTGAAGGCATTTGGTATTTGTCAAGTTTTCCAGTGCAGTATGTGCAAAGTATTGAGGGGTTAGTAATTTCGTATTTGTGTTCTGCTGCAAGATAGAGAGCTAATTGGAACCATTGGGATTCTTCATTGTTTTTTTTATTTTGTACGTTATATCTACAGCTTGGTGTTCTTTGTATTAAAAGTTCTGCAACAACACACACATACTTGATTTGGTACTTCAGCAGATGTGCTTTTAAACTTTGCTATTTCTTTTTTGTAAGTGTGTAATAGAAGGTTGGCATCTGCAAGATTGTCGCTACTCTCTTCTAAAGTTACTGGGAGTGCTCTTCACTTCCAAAATATTTGCTTTGGATGTAGTCTAGTTCATCCATCGGTTTTTTGGCTGTACCATGTAAGGGAATGTGAGTTAAATGCTCCTGTGCTAAAGCATAGTATAGTCTCTGAATGAGATTTCGTACAGTATAATGGTGTGTTGCTAACATTTTGATGTCATCGAAGGTGCTTTTGCAAGCAGGCCCAGAAATGTAGGCTAATTCATTTCCTCATAGTCCTGTGTATTTGCGCAGTGGACTGAAGTCCATGGTTTGTAATATTTTCATTTTGAATTTGTCTTTGGCTTTAACATACTGATTGAGGAACTGCCATAAAGATTTTAAGGATTGTTTTTGTATGTTACACATTTTGGTGCACAGCCATTTGTAGATGGGATGGATTGGTTTGGTGTTATGGAGAGTTGACTGTAAGTTTGTTGCGGATATTCTTGCAATCAGCGTTTCTTGTGCCATAATGTTACTACTGTCTACCTTTTCATAACCTTGCCCACCGCTATGTATGGCAATTGGGTTTGTTTGCTCTTGTTTGTATGCCTCTTCATTGAAATATGTCTCTGTGCTGGTTGTGTGAATCCACTAACCTGCACAGACGTAGGCAAGGTATCTATGTTGATATTGCATATGTTGCAAAGTACTTTTTGTAGTTTACAAATTCATTTTGTTAGTGGTTTCATTCTGTTTAAAATTAATATAAATAATTTCCTTTTGAGGAGCATTGCACTGTCTATGAGAGCTTCCAGGATCAGTTTTCCACCACTTTCTCCCGGAAAAGAATGAAATGGTTTACATGTCTCCACACCCTGTATGCTTTGGGAGTCTGCGTACTACTGCACCATCTGCCACCTTTGCAGACTGCACAGGTGCCTGCACCATTTCACCGGTGTTTATTGAAGAAGATTGCTGAAGACAATAACATGTTTTCCTCCAAAGAGTTCTTTGTAGTCCGTTTTAAAGGCATGGACAAGTAAAAAATGTTATTGTCCCTACGGGTCGGCCATGTTTTTTTAAGCCTAACTGGCTCGATTTTAGAAAACTTTCATATGGACCTTACCCGAGTTTTCGTCCATAAAACGCACGCGAAAACAGGCACCAGAGAGCTGCCATTTTGTGATAATCCTATCATTTCCCCCATCGCCCTGGCTGACCTGCTTTTGCGGGACTAAATCATATCCCCCGCCCCTGAGCCTGTCATCAGCAGACTCGTACCGCCCATTTCCCAACGCCAAAGCACGTCTTGTGTCAACATTCGCTGCGCTTCAGCTAATGACGTGTCGCCATGGAAATGGCAGGACGCCTCTTTCCTCAATAAGTATAAACAGACCGTTTCACAACACACAGCAGCAGATTTTCGATTCCATTCCTCTCTCTGTGTGACTCGTTTCTGTGCTCTGGTCAGCTACCTTCACCGCTTGTAGCCCGTGTGAACACCTGTACCATCTCGGTAAATTATTTTACTTTGTTTACCACACAATGGCTACAATAATGCCCTACATGTACGAGCCCGAGTATACCGAGGAGGAGCTACTGGAAAGGGAAGCACGCGAAAACGATGGGGATTCGGACGGCAGTTGGCAGGACGAATCAACAGATGAAGAGCCTGGGCCTAGTCGCTTGGACGGCGTCTCCACCTGGTGCACATGCAATCAGTGGGAGCTAATGCCAACTGAGGAGGAGAACTGCTGCTGCCGAGAAAACTCGGGATGCCTGGCCTACATTTTGGAAGGCGAGCCACGACCGCAATGTATCACCGAGCTGCCAGACTTCAGGGCAGCCTGCCTCACACGGGCCGTGTTGAGAATAATGATGGTGCTTATGCACGAACTTCGCGCAACTGTTCGTCCTCGTAATCCGAGTAACGAGTAAGTATACTCTGCTTGTCATGCCACTCCTATTTCATGTTCTTCTACTATATCCAAAATTACATCTACATATCATTGTAACGCATGTAAGTCGTTCAATAGTGTGGATTGTCTAGATAGCATTTGTCTGTGCAGAATGCCATTAGGTACAAGAATTGTCATTGACAACAAACGTTTATTAAACTTATCTTGGACATTTAAAAACAGTTTGTTTCATTCCTTTTCACAGGTGGTACAGGCTGGTGGCCTATCGTTCCTTTACATGGTGGCTCCACGGGAGGCTTGGACACCGCGTTCGAAGAGTGATACCCGCCTGTGCCGTTCGTGCCATTAGAGAAACGTTCCCGAGTGACAGCGGTCAGTACAGGGGATTTTCTCTCGCTGTGCTGCAACCTGACCTGTATAATCTTTAAAGTCTTGTATTTTTGTGTCATGAAAATAAGATACAAAATAAAACACCACATATATTTTAACAACGGTTGTTTCGATTTTTTAAATGAATCAAGTGTGTCTCCATTCAATACTATCAAAGGCGGTTCGCGCCAGTGGATGAGCGCTGGCATGGGGGGCTGTCAGTGGCGCGAAAGGCCAAGGTGCCAAACTGCATGTACACTTCAAAAGATATCCCAAGCCAATGGGCCATCGGTCACATGGCCTCCTCAGACCCCGTGTCTCCAGCCAGGCCTCCCTTGAAGCAGGCCGCCCCCTGCAATCCACATAAGTGTGTCTCCATTCAGCAGTCTTCCTGTGCCTTATCTGCACGCCCCAGGCCCATCCATCCCACCCCCCTCTATCAAAGGCGGTTCGCACCTGGGGATGAGCGCTGGCATGGGGGGCTGGGACGGGCACAAACGGCCAAGGTGCCAAACAGCATGTACACTTCAAAAGGTATCCCACGGCCAGGGGCCATCGCTCACATGGCCTCCTCAGACCCCGTCTCTCCAGCCAGGCCTCCCCTTCAAGCAGGCCGCCCCCCTAAGACCACGACATACATACGTCATTCATTCACAAACACACCCCTGTTTCTAATACTTTATAAACCACTTGATATGTCTCATGAGAACATCTTTGTGCTTTGCAAGTCAACTCCTGAACGTGTTACCTGGCAACCACTGAGATCTATGCTAATCTGCTCGTCGTCGTGCTATCCGTGAACTTCTGTGACCGCTTAGAGCAAACCCATCAGTGTGCTACCTGTGGCCACCCACCTATTCTCCTACAACATACTGCTCTGTTTGCTGAATCCAACTGTTTGTTGGTCAAGGTAAGGCCATGTATCCTAGTCATATTTTGCAGATTTTTAAATTTCTATCTATTTGCGAGTAGAGTACACAATAGTGCTATGTTCATTGGTCTCATTGCTATTGACTTGAGTTTCCATTGCTATGCTATCAATAGATCTATTTATTTTCATCTGTCTATTGTCATCGAATTGCATCCTTCGGGGGTCCAGTCTATAATGTAAGCATGTTTCCTTCTCGTGCAAGACAGAACATCCAAGGGACGAGTCACATGTTTAGATTTTAGTCACATCATTTATACATTTCTGCAATTCATGCAAATACTAAGACGCACATAATGAACTGGTATAGTTCCTGCGACCAAAACAAACCTTGCATTGATCATTGTATGATTCATTTACTTTTGTATCAAATCTTTATTCTTGTAGATTGTATAATAATGTCGATATTTACTTTTCAGATTTATCAACAATGCCTGCCTGTTCGATTAGCGGTTGCCCTTCGAAGACCCAATGCGAAATCTGAAGGCACTACAATGCATGTATTCCTGAAAACTGTTGATCGAATAAGAGAATGGGTCAGACATTGCGGATATCCACTGGATGAGCTGGAAAGTAGAGTCCAACAAGTCTTACAGGACAAGAGGGGTGATCGATACCGCATCTGCAGCCGGCACTTTTCCTTGGACATGTACACAACATCTTGGGTAACAAAGAAGAATAAACGGCGAACGACACGGAAATTGCTCGAAAACGCTATTCCCACTCTATTCGTCCACATTCCACCACCGGTGAGTCAAGTGTCCGGATTTAGCTTTAGGCCTTGCGGTAGTGTGTAGGTAGCCGAATGGATTAATTGATATTGTAGGTGTTCTATCCCTTGTAATAATTTCGATATTGATATGAGTGTATAGTTTTTTGAATAATGACATTTATCAATATATTTTTTTTTTATTTCATAACCCACAAACGCAATGTATATATATGGGAACAGGGAACTGTGCTGCATTGAGCATTTTTCAAGTATTCTGTCGCCTTACATGGATATTTTTAATATTGGCATTTCATTATCAATCAATAATTTACCTTTACAACTTCTTGACTATCCCTTGAATCTGAAGCAAGAACATTCTACATCCTTGACGTGGTCGCAGTTATCAACCACTTCTAGCGCGTATCAGGTAATCTTACTTGGCTAATCCGCTACAGACTTGTTTTATGCATGTCAAGTAATAGTTTTATTCTATCGTGTAATTATTTTACCGAATGTTTGGTTAGTGATTTCCAATTGATATACACCTTAGTTATCATCCACTGGTGTTTGTTTTCAGTTATAATTAGTGTTATCCATACTAATGCAAGTACTGTCTTTCAGGGAGATGCTGAAGCGTCCGCCACATCTACAACATTTCTAGATGTTCTTCACCAGCAGGAGGTATGGGTACTGACAGCTCCATCGAGCGTCATCATCAGAGCTGGAATTCTTGTTGTTTGATTGTTCTACACCATGTTTCATTCGTGGTTAGCCGTTGATATGAACCTGTGCTGTCGACCCCAGGTGTGTGTTATGTTTTCACTATTGTAATCCTCACTAATGCAAGTACTATGTTTCAGGCAGTTGATGGAGCGTCAACCCCTGCACTTGATGCAGAGCCTGACATTCAAGTAATTCCAGGGAAAGTGGAAGCGGGACCATGCATATACGAATCGGCATAACAGCTTTCGGAAGTGTGCACTACATTTGCAACATCCATAGATATTCTTCAGCTGCACGAGGTATGGCTACTGACAGCTCCATCATTCGTGATCATATAACGTGATTCCATTTGCTATACTTTTTCCCTATTAACGCAAGTGCTGTGTTTCAGGGAGACGACGAAGCTTCCACTACAATCACAACATCCCATTTAGATGATGCAGATATAAAGGAATCGGAGAAATAAGTCGATGAAATCTGCATAATTAAATTTTCCTTGATTGTTTTAGACAATGCATCATTTGTGGTTATCTCTTTATATGTACCTGTGCCGTCGGCCCCAAGTGTGTGTTATGTTTCCAATATTGAAAACCATACTAATGCAAGTACTGTGTTTCAGGGAGATGCTGATGCCTCCTCTCCAATACAACCATTCATGGCAGTCCATGCAGAGCCAGAGGTATGGATACTGACAGCTCCATCAAAATAGATCATCACTGGTCGAATACTTGTTTGATTGTTGCACACAATGTTTAAATCGTGTTTGGCTATTGAGATGTACCCGTGTGTTCGTCCTCACGTGTGTTTTATGCTAACAATATTTTGATACATAGTAATGAAAGTACTATGTTTCAGAGAGACGATGGAGCCTCATCCCATGCTGTCTATGCGGATACAGAAAATATAGTTGTTGCAGCGCAAGAGGAAGGGAGGACATACGAAAACGAATCGGAGCTACAGCGTGCAGATGTTGAAGGTCGAGTCAAAAAAGTTGCAAAGAAAAAAAAACAAAAAAAGGTTAGTTGCAAACAGTTCATAACTTTAAATAAAATGTTTGTGCTGGGGACTATTTTATGGTTTTTTACAGTCAATTGGACTACACTTTATCTTGTGTTTAAACTGAACATCCCTTTTCCAATCTCTCCTCCAGTTACCCGTGGGTGTCAGAACTATACATACACAGACAGTGAAGCAAATGAGATATGTTGCTTGCCAGACCATGTACACTATGGAGGAACTATTAATTGAGGCGAGGCGTGTTCAGGCTCGAGATGCTCATGTCCAATGGCCAGAACATGAGTTAACTGTGTTTGGAGACTACGGCAAAGTTGCATTGGACCATAGCTACAGTGCGACCGCACCACCACAAGAAGATGTTATTGAATGTATTGAAGATAGCTCTGAAGTAGTTGCAGATCAATTCACACAATCTACACCCACCAAAAATTTGCCACCCAAAACCCTGTCGACATTGCTGTGTTCTCCCATCAATGTCGAAGTAATAGATGTCGAAATGACAGAGAATGAACCAGCCGCAGCATCCATAGACACATTAGAACTTGATATCAGCGATATTACTTTCCAATGTGTTGAAATTTCCGCAACGTCACAGGCCGAAACAACGTTGACGCAGGAAGACAGTCTAATGAAAGAGAGCAAATACATTGTATTCAACAGTTGTTTGATGGAAATTATAACTATGCTAAAATGTGTGCATTCCATTAGAGGGAAAGTATGTGGGAAGCCATTGATTAATGTGACTTGTCAAATAAAAGGCACTAACGCCAAAATAAATGCCGCCTGTCGATTAAATCATAGGTTCTCATGGTCTGCACAACCGATGCTGGGGAAACTGCCAGCAGGCAATCTACTGTGTGCAGCTGCATCACTTTTTAGTGGCTCCAGTTTTAGAAAGTTAGAGGCTTTCTTTCAGTTTGTGGGACTCCATTTCATTTCTAAAGCGCTGTACTACATATACCAACGTGATTATCTGTTTCCGGCCATTAGTGATGCTTGGAAAATTGAACAATTGTCTCTAGCAAGTACATTCGAAGGCAAACGATTCAGGCTAGCCGGCGATGGACAGTGCGACAGCCCTGGATTTTCTGCCAAGTACTGCACCTACCACTTTCAGGACATGGATAGTAAGAAAATTGTGATTTCGGTGGTCGTGCAGGTAACAAAATGTACATCTTCAGTGGCCATGGAGAAACTAGGATTTATAAAATCAGTGGAATATCTACAATCAAGGGGAATGCACATCGACCTCATAGCCACGGACAGACACGTTTCAATTGCCAAGACAATGAGAGAGCAGTTCCCACATATTAATCATCAATTTGACGTATGGCATCTTGCTAAATCAATCAGTAAGAAAATCTCGGCTGCAGGAAAAAAAAAAAGGTTTTGAAAGTATTTTGCAGTGGTCCCATTCTATCACCAACCATCTTTGGTGAAGCTTAAAAACTTGTGAACGGTCAGTGGAAATACTACTTGAAAAATGGCGGTCACTGATGCACTACTGTACCAACGTTCACCGCTGGACTGCAAATCAACATTTCGACAAAACTCTATCAAGAGATTTGAGAGGACTGACAGAATTCTGTCACACAGGAGATTTTGAGGTGTTCCACAATATGTGCCTAAAGTACAGGCCAAAGCGCTTGCATTTTAGCTTTTGGGGCATGAAACATCGCACTCTACTAGCGGTCTTGGCCCATAACAGCAATGTCGGACGTGAACAATCTAGGACTAGGGGTAAAGTAAGGATGCCTCGCTACATTAAGGTGTTTTCAAAACGAAGCAAGCAATGGGTGATCAAACCAGTCTATGATGAAATGCAGTTCGACTTTGTGAAAGGCCTTATTGTTGCTGTGTTAGAGAAGCACAGATATGGAATTTTGGACGTTTCTGTGCAGAGCAGTGATCCATTGCCACCGAACATTGCGACTGTGCCATGCCCACCCGAAGCACAGCTGGTTGTGAAGTACAAATCCCGGTTTAAATAATTGCTATACGATTGTCTTTTTGTAAATAAATGTTATTGTAAAGTGTACCTGTAACCCTAACCCCTACCTTCACCATCATGGGTGGCGAACAAGCTGGGTGTCATCTTTGAATTCTCTATATTCACCTCATATATGTGTATGTATATATTTTTCTCATGTCTCATCTCATGTAAATGTAAATGCTGCGCACTGTTGTGCACTGTTAACGGAGGGGAGGCTTGCGTATTGCAAATAATAAAACAAACAAACAAACAATAAATCTCACTTTTAACTCAACTCCTGTGGTACTTTATACTTTCCCTGACCTTCCGCCAAAAATGAAATGTCTCAATTTGGGCTGCAAAGCTCGCAGACAACGGGGACAAAATTGGGGCACTTAGAACGCGCCAAGCGGGCCGTGGCATTTGGGAGAAAAGCCAGTTCGCATTTGCACATTGAGGCGCACTACATAGAGGGATTCTAAACTTCAAGTTCTCACAGATGCCTATACTACGTGATGTTGCAAATAAAGAATCTGAAGGACAGCGGCTTTGATTTCCAGCTCGCACCCAGATGAGGCCCACAAGTCGCACTAGAAGTATAAGGGTCTATTGTTTTTTGACCTTGAGACAGGGACCATCCTGAAAGAACTACATTTGAAGGGGGTGCACAATAACGTAAGAGACGATAAGGCTGAAAATTCAGAAACTAGACCGAGTTTCATTTTAGTTCAGTATACGAAAAATTGTTGTCAAGAGCACGGTCCGTTTTACAGACTGCATTACGAAGAGACACAATGGAAATTTCAAATATAATTTAAGTAAATCTTTACACGCTTTTATACCGGAATGAAGATTTAATGAATGGATGCATGAATAAATGAATGAATGAAGAGCTAGGAAAAGCAAGGAAAACGTGTTCGTAGTGGGCACATGGGCATGCAGGTCCGCTGGTCTCACCGATCTCGGTCCTTGGCCCAGCCACTTTTCCCTGCACTGCCTACCTGCACTACGGGACTGTCTCTGTATCCTTCAGCCCCTTCTCCCGGCATTTTTCTTGCACTTGCCACCAGCTGGCCCTATTATTTAATTTGTATTCAACTAACCATGTACAGCACTTTTACCCCCCTCGCCCCTTCCCCATGCGCGATCAGAAAGACAACTGGCCTAGAAGGATCGTTGTCTGTCTGCCCTTGTTCCCCACCTGCCTCGTCGCGCCTTGAAACACTTGAGTATAGGCGCGTTACAAATGCCATATTATATATCATATCATTCCTCACGCAAGTAGACTAACTGTCGTTTATCATTGTGTGTTGGCCTCGATTTATTTCGTTACTTTTCGCATTGATTTTAGAGCCGAACATACTCCATTGAACTATCCTTGCAAGCAAATAGTTTCTGATCGGCTGTAATAAATAAAATGAGTGATATTAATGAAGATCGGCTGGCGAGACTAATTATAATTTTTTTGTTTTCATAACAGGTATTTGCTCCCCTTCTGCTACTGCCATCGGTTTGAGACACCAGCAGATGGCTTTTACAGTAGACACCTGCAGCTTCGTGTGAACAACTGGAGCACACTGACAATTTTATGGGACGATCAACAAGGGCCCACATGCCCTTACGCTGTACTAATGGCTAGAAGCAACATATCAACCTTTACGATGGACTAGTGCCTAGTTGATGGAACAGCCTTGCAGTTCACCGTGCTTCCAAAGTGCTTCTTTTAATGAAAAGCAACACCCTGTGTACCATGTCGGATACAGATAAAAGAAAATAAATGGCTTTCGGAGTTCATATGGCAATTGCTGAATATTCTCTAAACATTTAATGTCAAATAAATGTACTTTACCAAATGTACTGTGTTGCTGTTTGATTTTAAAGTACAGTTTCATATTCCGAATTGTGACGTGCTGTGTTGTGAGATGGTCTGTGTTGGTTTCCGGGTTCTGTGTGGAGTCGCGTAGAAGACGACAGGGTGCGTTTGCCTACGCAGCACAGTAACGTCACGGAGAGAGGCAGGGAATATGAATGTTTGGATAATGTCAGGCTCACGGGCGGGGGAATTGATTTAGTGCCGCAGAAGCAGGTCAGCCAGGGCGATGCGGCAAGTGATAGGATTATCACAAAATGGCGGCTCCATGGTGCCTGTTTTCGCGTGCGTTTAATGGACGAAAACTCGGGTAAGGTCCATCGGAAAGTTTTCTAAAATCGAGCCAGTTAGGCTTAAAAAAACATGGCCGACCCATAGGGACAATAAAACATTTTACTAGACCATGCCTTTAAGGACCTCTTGCAATCTGAGGTGAATCAAAGCCAACATTTAGGTTGGAGACCATGCTCACCTCATCTATTAGGAACATTTATATTTGTTTCAAAACTCTGCATAGCTCCATAGCAGCTTCTGCTGAAAGCTTGTTGTAGTCTATTTTGTATTGGTGTTCTACTGGAAGGAGTAACAATCAGTGTAAAGTCACACCACCTATGTTGTAGGCAGCTAAACCTGTGGGGCAGTTACAACAGCTGAAAGCGTGTTGTTTGTCAATTGTTGGAGGAATTTTCTGATGATTTTTATTAAGAATGTTTTGCCTGAACCAGCTTGACCACTTACATACAGGAGTACGGGTTTATAGTTTTGACAGGTACAAGTTTTAGTTTCGTGCTGCACATCATGTTTATTTTCTTTAGGTACTTCTAGGAAAATGCTACACTGCTCATTATTCAGTTGTGATTTCGGTAAAGCAATGTTTTCTTCAGATTGCTCATACTGAGACATGGTGTTTTCTACTTCAGTCATGGCTAATACTGCCTCATTTACTATGGGTGGCTCTCTAGATGGTTCTTGGCTTTCTGTAAGAGAAGGTTGACTGCTCTCAGAAGTGTCTACATTTACTTGTTATTGAAGTTCTTCTTCTTGTTGGCATTCATTGTCCAACATGTTATTGTACTGTTTAAAGCATATATCTGTTATAGTGCTTTCACTTGCATTGAAAGCATTTTGATAGGAGCCATGGGTGTCCAATACATCTTCTTCTTTTCTCAATGGTTTAAAAAGTTGCAGTAGGGACATGTTGTAATGTTCTCTATGTTGAGGAGATTTTAATGATAGCTTAATATGATTAGTCAGGCTGCATTTGGTAAGTTTAACCAGGCTGCCCTCACAACTTTTGACTATGTATTTACCTTTTTTTCTCATTTGGTTTAATATTATTTTTGTATGAGAAGTTTTGGGCTATGTGGTATAGACACATGCTTTTCAAAGCAGTACTCTTGTATTGTAGTTTGTGTCGAATACATTGTTTTTCAAAATGTCCTGGCTTTTGGGATCATTTTTGGCTATTGTTTCTATGTCTTGGTACGATTTGAGAACTCATTTTCTGGATGCAGCAGGACCAATGCTTAGTCAGACTATGTTTTCAGATTTCCCATATAAGGATGTGCCAGTTAAATGGTCTGCGGCTTCGTAGTAGTTACATTCTGTATGGGAGAGCATATTTATGCCAAAGCTGTATAATTTTTGTGACAGTGTTTTGTCAGATGATATGTCATCCCAGAGGTCTTTCAGCTCAGCTTTCTCAGCTTTGGTTAAGTGTGATGTGACATATTATGCAACTGCAGTCGAATTGTCTGCAATGTACTGCACATTTATTTTTGCATTCCATAGGAGGGCAATGATTGCATTGTAATCATTGATGTACTTTGATGCTTCAGTTCCCTTTAAGTAGTATGTGTTCTTTGGCAATTTGCCTTTGATACTGTGTCTAACAGAAGACATGAAGCTGTTTACTTGCCCTTTTGCAAAAAGTGGTCTAGGGAAACCAAAGCGGCATTTGGTGTAGTAGTTGCCTCTGCTTTTATATTTGCACCAACAATACTTGCCACATGTCTGTCTTTGAAACCGCAAAATGTGTGCATGTAGGTCACTTTGTGCACTTTCAGAAGGGATTTTGCAAGTGACATATTTGTGAATGAACTGCAAAACAGTGGCATCACTGTCCTGACCAAATTTAGGAGCATCTTTAATCCACAAAAGCATGTGGAAGTGTGGTGCTCTTCTGGATTGATATTCTTTTCACCAAAAGAAGTGTTGCACTTCTCTGAGGGGAGGAATTGTTTTATTACAGATGAAGTGCATCATGGCACTAAGTTTACATGGTCAAGAGAGCAGAGTTCTCCTGGTGGTTTCATGTCTTTCCCTGCTTTTTTTCATTTGCTATATGTAGGAAAAATTGCAAATCTTCCTGTGCATACTCTGCACAATTTAAAGTGACAAACCATGAGGATGTGCCAAGCTTCCATAGCATACACCGTACATCTGCCGGATATCGGAACCAGTATTATTTTATACCACGTATGTTTGCCAAGAGATTTGTAATACTTCACTGTAAAACTTAATATTTCTCTTGCACCTTTGAAGTAGCTGCATAGCAGACATGTTTAAAAAATCGGAACCTGTTGTCAATGTTTGCACAACTCTGTAACATAGAGTTGCTAGTTCACTTTCAAAGAGGAGGTGGAATATGGATTAAACATTTCATCTGAATCTGGGGGCTTGAGAATACTTTCATAAAGAGAGTTATCCTGATACTGTTATTTTTGTGCATCTTTCATCGTACCTTCCACCTTTTACAGTAGGAAAAAGTAGAGGAAAGGCAAGTGCTTCTACACTTTTTTCCCATATGCTGATTGGAGATCCTTTGGCTTGCCGCATTTGATATGTTTCTAGTGCATCGTCTATGGTGTCTTTGGAGTGCAGTGGGTAAATTG
The DNA here is from genome assembly GCF_040938575.1 of Ambystoma mexicanum. Taxonomy (NCBI): domain Eukaryota; kingdom Metazoa; phylum Chordata; class Amphibia; order Caudata; family Ambystomatidae; genus Ambystoma; species Ambystoma mexicanum. The sequence continues at coordinate 769,219,429 of NC_090941.1, forward strand.
TATACTGGTCTAAAATATTGGAGGCTGTAGTAGGATTTAGAAGTTCAAATTGGCCAGTTGATAAGGAATCCTGAATTATTTTGGTGGTTTCTCTAAGGTTTTCTTCAATGTTTATTTCTTTGTAGTATTCATTGTTCTCTGTAAGATATTGCAAGGCTTCCCTAAATTTGTTTAAGTCTACTAGTTGCTGCCAATTTATTTTGTCTTTTTTCGGTAGACCGTTCACTAGGATAATGAAAGATTGATCTTTTGTCCGTTGTACTCCCAGAGTGTCTAAATGTTCTTTACGATCTAATGGCAAATACACTACTTTGCCACGAATGCCATTCAGTAATTCAGAAGGAGGAAACTTGGCTGTTTTAGGGTGAAGGCGTATTATCGCTTGAAATGGGTGCACTGTTTGGATTACAATGCTCTTGTACAAATTAAGCTGTTGGAGTGGTTTTGGAAGTAGGAATATTTCCACATTATTAGTGATAGCATGTGAAGGCATTTGGTATTTGTCAAGTTTTCCAGTGCAGTATGTGCAAAGTATTGAGGGGTTAGTAATTTCGTATTTGTGTTCTGCTGCAAGATAGAGAGCTAATTGGAACCATTGGGATTCTTCATTGTTTTTTTTATTTTGTACGTTATATCTACAGCTTGGTGTTCTTTGTATTAAAAGTTCTGCAACAACACACACATACTTGATTTGGTACTTCAGCAGATGTGCTTTTAAACTTTGCTATTTCTTTTTTGTAAGTGTGTAATAGAAGGTTGGCATCTGCAAGATTGTCGCTACTCTCTTCTAAAGTTACTGGGAGTGCTCTTCACTTCCAAAATATTTGCTTTGGATGTAGTCTAGTTCATCCATCGGTTTTTTGGCTGTACCATGTAAGGGAATGTGAGTTAAATGCTCCTGTGCTAAAGCATAGTATAGTCTCTGAATGAGATTTCGTACAGTAGAATGGTGTGTTGCTAACATTTTGATGTCATCGAAGGTGCTTTTGCAAGCAGGCCCAGAAATGTAGGCTAATTCATTTCCTCATAGTCCTGTGTATTTGCGCAGTGGACTGAAGTCCATGGTTTGTAATATTTTCATTTTGAATTTGTCTTTGGCTTTAACATACTGATTGAGGAACTGCCATAAAGATTTTAAGGATTGTTTTTGTATGTTACACATTTTGGTGCACAGCCATTTGTAGATGGGATGGATTGGTTTGGTGTTATGGAGAGTTGACTGTAAGTTTGTTGCGGATATTCTTGCAATCAGCGTTTCTTGTGCCATAATGTTACTACTGTCTACCTTTTCATAACCTTGCCCACCGCTATGTATGGCAATTGGGTTTGTTTGCTCTTGTTTGTATGCCTCTTCATTGAAATATGTCTCTGTGCTGGTTGTGTGAATCCACTAACCTGCACAGACGTAGGCAAGGTATCTATGTTGATATTGCATATGTTGCAAAGTACTTTTTGTAGTTTACAAATTCATTTTGTTAGTGGTTTCATTCTGTTTAAAATTAATATAAATAATTTCCTTTTGAGGAGCATTGCACTGTCTATGAGAGCTTCCAGGATCAGTTTTCCACCACTTTCTCCCGGAAAAGAATGAAATGGTTTACATGTCTCCACACCCTGTATGCTTTGGGAGTCTGCGTACTACTGCACCATCTGCCACCTTTGCAGACTGCACAGGTGCCTGCACCATTTCACCGGTGTTTATTGAAGAAGATTGCTGAAGACAATAACATGTTTTCCTCCAAAGAGTTCTTTGTAGTCCGTTTTAAAGGCATGGACAAGTAAAAAATGTTATTGTCCCTACGGGTCGGCCATGTTTTTTTAAGCCTAACTGGCTCGATTTTAGAAAACTTTCATATGGACCTTACCCGAGTTTTCGTCCATAAAACGCACGCGAAAACAGGCACCAGAGAGCTGCCATTTTGTGATAATCCTATCATTTCCCCCATCGCCCTGGCTGACCTGCTTTTGCGGGACTAAATCATATCCCCCGCCCCTGAGCCTGTCATCAGCAGACTCGTACCGCCCATTTCCCAACGCCAAAGCACGTCTTGTGTCAACATTCGCTGCGCTTCAGCTAATGACGTGTCGCCATGGAAATGGCAGGACGCCTCTTTCCTCAATAAGTATAAACAGACCGTTTCACAACACACAGCAGCAGATTTTTGATTCCATTCCTCTCTCTGTGTGACTCGTTTCTGTGCTCTGGTCAGCTACCTTCACCGCTTGTAGCCCGTGTGAACACCTGTACCATCTCGGTAAATTATTTTACTTTGTTTACCACACAATGGCTACAATAATGCCCTACATGTACGAGCCCGAGTATACCGAGGAGGAGCTACTGGAAAGGGAAGCACGCGAAAACGATGGGGATTCGGACGGCAGTTGGCAGGACGAATCAACAGATGAAGAGCCTGGGCCTAGTCGCTTGGACGGCGTCTCCACCTGGTGCACATGCAATCAGTGGGAGCTAATGCCAACTGAGGAGGAGAACTGCTGCTGCCGAGAAAACTCGGGATGCCTGGCCTACATTTTGGAAGGCGAGCCACGACCGCAATGTATCACCGAGCTGCCAGACTTCAGGGCAGCCTGCCTCACACGGGCCGTGTTGAGAATAATGATGGTGCTTATGCACGAACTTCGCGCAACTGTTCGTCCTCGTAATCCGAGTAACGAGTAAGTATACTCTGCTTGTCATGCCACTCCTATTTCATGTTCTTCTACTATATCCAAAATTACATCTACATATCATTGTAACGCATGTAAGTCGTTCAATAGTGTGGATTGTCTAGATAGCATTTGTCTGTGCAGAATGCCATTAGGTACAAGAATTGTCATTGACAACAAACGTTTATTAAACTTATCTTGGACATTTAAAAACAGTTTGTTTCATTCCTTTTCACAGGTGGTACAGGCTGGTGGCCTATCGTTCCTTTACATGGTGGCTCCACGGGAGGCTTGGACACCGCGTTCGAAGAGTGATACCCGCCTGTGCCGTTCGTGCCATTAGAGAAACGTTCCCGAGTGACAGCGGTCAGTACAGGGGATTTTCTCTCGCTGTGCTGCAACCTGACCTGTATAATCTTTAAAGTCTTGTATTTTTGTGTCATGAAAATAAGATACAAAATAAAACACCACATATATTTTAACAACGGTTGTTTCGATTTTTTAAATGAATCAAGTGTGTCTCCATTCAATACTATCAAAGGCGGTTCGCGCCAGTGGATGAGCGCTGGCATGGGGGGCTGTCAGTGGCGCGAAAGGCCAAGGTGCCAAACTGCATGTACACTTCAAAAGATATCCCAAGCCAATGGGCCATCGGTCACATGGCCTCCTCAGACCCCGTGTCTCCAGCCAGGCCTCCCTTGAAGCAGGCCGCCCCCTGCAATCCACATAAGTGTGTCTCCATTCAGCAGTCTTCCTGTGCCTTATCTGCACGCCCCAGGCCCATCCATCCCACCCCCCTCTATCAAAGGCGGTTCGCACCTGGGGATGAGCGCTGGCATGGGGGGCTGGGACGGGCACAAACGGCCAAGGTGCCAAACAGCATGTACACTTCAAAAGGTATCCCACGGCCAGGGGCCATCGCTCACATGGCCTCCTCAGACCCCGTCTCTCCAGCCAGGCCTCCCCTTCAAGCAGGCCGCCCCCCTAAGACCACGACATACATACGTCATTCATTCACAAACACACCCCTGTTTCTAATACTTTATAAACCACTTGATATGTCTCATGAGAACATCTTTGTGCTTTGCAAGTCAACTCCTGAACGTGTTACCTGGCAACCACTGAGATCTATGCTAATCTGCTCGTCGTCGTGCTATCCGTGAACTTCTGTGACCGCTTAGAGCAAACCCATCAGTGTGCTACCTGTGGCCACCCACCTATTCTCCTACAACATACTGCTCTGTTTGCTGAATCCAACTGTTTGTTGGTCAAGGTAAGGCCATGTATCCTAGTCATATTTTGCAGATTTTTAAATTTCTATCTATTTGCGAGTAGAGTACACAATAGTGCTATGTTCATTGGTCTCATTGCTATTGACTTGAGTTTCCATTGCTATGCTATCAATAGATCTATTTATTTTCATCTGTCTATTGTCATCGAATTGCATCCTTCGGGGGTCCAGTCTATAATGTAAGCATGTTTCCTTCTCGTGCAAGACAGAACATCCAAGGGACGAGTCACATGTTTAGATTTTAGTCACATCATTTATACATTTCTGCAATTCATGCAAATACTAAGACGCACATAATGAACTGGTATAGTTCCTGCGACCAAAACAAACCTTGCATTGATCATTGTATGATTCATTTACTTTTGTATCAAATCTTTATTCTTGTAGATTGTATAATAATGTCGATATTTACTTTTCAGATTTATCAACAATGCCTGCCTGTTCGATTAGCGGTTGCCCTTCGAAGACCCAATGCGAAATCTGAAGGCACTACAATGCATGTATTCCTGAAAACTGTTGATCGAATAAGAGAATGGGTCAGACATTGCGGATATCCACTGGATGAGCTGGAAAGTAGAGTCCAACAAGTCTTACAGGACAAGAGGGGTGATCGATACCGCATCTGCAGCCGGCACTTTTCCTTGGACATGTACACAACATCTTGGGTAACAAAGAAGAATAAACGGCGAACGACACGGAAATTGCTCGAAAACGCTATTCCCACTCTATTCGTCCACATTCCACCACCGGTGAGTCAAGTGTCCGGATTTAGCTTTAGGCCTTGCGGTAGTGTGTAGGTAGCCGAATGGATTAATTGATATTGTAGGTGTTCTATCCCTTGTAATAATTTCGATATTGATATGAGTGTATAGTTTTTTGAATAATGACATTTATCAATATATTTTTTTTTTATTTCATAACCCACAAACGCAATGTATATATATGGGAACAGGGAACTGTGCTGCATTGAGCATTTTTCAAGTATTCTGTCGCCTTACATGGATATTTTTAATATTGGCATTTCATTATCAATCAATAATTTACCTTTACAACTTCTTGACTATCCCTTGAATCTGAAGCAAGAACATTCTACATCCTTGACGTGGTCGCAGTTATCAACCACTTCTAGCGCGTATCAGGTAATCTTACTTGGCTAATCCGCTACAGACTTGTTTTATGCATGTCAAGTAATAGTTTTATTCTATCGTGTAATTATTTTACCGAATGTTTGGTTAGTGATTTCCAATTGATATACACCTTAGTTATCATCCACTGGTGTTTGTTTTCAGTTATAATTAGTGTTATCCATACTAATGCAAGTACTGTCTTTCAGGGAGATGCTGAAGCGTCCGCCACATCTACAACATTTCTAGATGTTCTTCACCAGCAGGAGGTATGGGTACTGACAGCTCCATCGAGCGTCATCATCAGAGCTGGAATTCTTGTTGTTTGATTGTTCTACACCATGTTTCATTCGTGGTTAGCCGTTGATATGAACCTGTGCTGTCGACCCCAGGTGTGTGTTATGTTTTCACTATTGTAATCCTCACTAATGCAAGTACTATGTTTCAGGCAGTTGATGGAGCGTCAACCCCTGCACTTGATGCAGAGCCTGACATTCAAGTAATTCCAGGGAAAGTGGAAGCGGGACCATGCATATACGAATCGGCATAACAGCTTTCGGAAGTGTGCACTACATTTGCAACATCCATAGATATTCTTCAGCTGCACGAGGTATGGCTACTGACAGCTCCATCATTCGTGATCATATAACGTGATTCCATTTGCTATACTTTTTCCCTATTAACGCAAGTGCTGTGTTTCAGGGAGACGACGAAGCTTCCACTACAATCACAACATCCCATTTAGATGATGCAGATATAAAGGAATCGGAGAAATAAGTCGATGAAATCTGCATAATTAAATTTTCCTTGATTGTTTTAGACAATGCATCATTTGTGGTTATCTCTTTATATGTACCTGTGCCGTCGGCCCCAAGTGTGTGTTATGTTTCCAATATTGAAAACCATACTAATGCAAGTACTGTGTTTCAGGGAGATGCTGATGCCTCCTCTCCAATACAACCATTCATGGCAGTCCATGCAGAGCCAGAGGTATGGATACTGACAGCTCCATCAAAATAGATCATCACTGGTCGAATACTTGTTTGATTGTTGCACACAATGTTTAAATCGTGTTTGGCTATTGAGATGTACCCGTGTGTTCGTCCTCACGTGTGTTTTATGCTAACAATATTTTGATACATAGTAATGAAAGTACTATGTTTCAGAGAGACGATGGAGCCTCATCCCATGCTGTCTATGCGGATACAGAAAATATAGTTGTTGCAGCGCAAGAGGAAGGGAGGACATACGAAAACGAATCGGAGCTACAGCGTGCAGATGTTGAAGGTCGAGTCAAAAAAGTTGCAAACAAAAAAAAACAAAAAAAGGTTAGTTGCAAACAGTTCATAACTTTAAATAAAATGTTTGTGCTGGGGACTATTTTATGGTTTTTTACAGTCAATTGGACTACACTTTATCTTGTGTTTAAACTGAACATCCCTTTTCCAATCTCTCCTCCAGTTACCCGTGGGTGTCAGAACTATACATACACAGACAGTGAAGCAAATGAGATATGTTGCTTGCCAGACCATGTACACTATGGAGGAACTATTAATTGAGGCGAGGCGTGTTCAGGCTCGAGATGCTCATGTCCAATGGCCAGAACATGAGTTAACTGTGTTTGGAGACTACGGCAAAGTTGCATTGGACCATAGCTACAGTGCGACCGCACCACCACAAGAAGATGTTATTGAATGTATTGAAGATAGCTCTGAAGTAGTTGCAGATCAATTCACACAATCTACACCCACCAAAAATTTGCCACCCAAAACCCTGTCGACATTGCTGTGTTCTCCCATCAATGTCGAAGTAATAGATGTCGAAATGACAGAGAATGAACCAGCCGCAGCATCCATAGACACATTAGAACTTGATATCAGCGATATTACTTTCCAATGTGTTGAAATTTCCGCAACGTCACAGGCCGAAACAACGTTGACGCAGGAAGACAGTCTAATGAAAGAGAGCAAATACATTGTATTCAACAGTTGTTTGATGGAAATTATAACTATGCTAAAATGTGTGCATTCCATTAGAGGGAAAGTATGTGGGAAGCCATTGATTAATGTGACTTGTCAAATAAAAGGCACTAACGCCAAAATAAATGCCGCCTGTCGATTAAATCATAGGTTCTCATGGTCTGCACAACCGATGCTGGGGAAACTGCCAGCAGGCAATCTACTGTGTGCAGCTGCATCACTTTTTAGTGGCTCCAGTTTTAGAAAGTTAGAGGCTTTCTTTCAGTTTGTGGGACTCCATTTCATTTCTAAAGCGCTGTACTACATATACCAACGTGATTATCTGTTTCCGGCCATTAGTGATGCTTGGAAAATTGAACAATTGTCTCTAGCAAGTACATTCGAAGGCAAACGATTCAGGCTAGCCGGCGATGGACAGTGCGACAGCCCTGGATTTTCTGCCAAGTACTGCACCTACCACTTTCAGGACATGGATAGTAAGAAAATTGTGATTTCGGTGGTCGTGCAGGTAACAAAATGTACATCTTCAGTGGCCATGGAGAAACTAGGATTTATAAAATCAGTGGAATATCTACAATCAAGGGGAATGCACATCGACCTCATAGCCACGGACAGACACGTTTCAATTGCCAAGACAATGAGAGAGCAGTTCCCACATATTAATCATCAATTTGACGTATGGCATCTTGCTAAATCAATCAGTAAGAAAATCTCGGCTGCAGGAAAAAAAAAAAGGTTTTGAAAGTATTTTGCAGTGGTCCCATTCTATCACCAACCATCTTTGGTGAAGCTTAAAAACTTGTGAACGGTCAGTGGAAATACTACTTGAAAAATGGCGGTCACTGATGCACTACTGTACCAACGTTCACCGCTGGACTGCAAATCAACATTTCGACAAAACTCTATCAAGAGATTTGAGAGGACTGACAGAATTCTGTCACACAGGAGATTTTGAGGTGTTCCACAATATGTGCCTAAAGTACAGGCCAAAGCGCTTGCATTTTAGCTTTTGGGGCATGAAACATCGCACTCTACTAGCGGTCTTGGCCCATAACAGCAATGTCGGACGTGAACAATCTAGGACTAGGGGTAAAGTAAGGATGCCTCGCTACATTAAGGTGTTTTCAAAACGAAGCAAGCAATGGGTGATCAAACCAGTCTATGATGAAATGCAGTTCGACTTTGTGAAAGGCCTTATTGTTGCTGTGTTAGAGAAGCACAGATATGGAATTTTGGACGTTTCTGTGCAGAGCAGTGATCCATTGCCACCGAACATTGCGACTGTGCCATGCCCACCCGAAGCACAGCTGGTTGTGAAGTACAAATCCCGGTTTAAATAATTGCTATACGATTGTCTTTTTGTAAATAAATGTTATTGTAAAGTGTACCTGTAACCCTAACCCCTACCTTCACCATCATGGGTGGCGAACAAGCTGGGTGTCATCTTTGAATTCTCTATATTCACCTCATATATGTGTATGTATATATTTTTCTCATGTCTCATCTCATGTAAATGTAAATGCTGCGCACTGTTGTGCACTGTTAACGGAGGGGAGGCTTGCGTATTGCAAATAATAAAACAAACAAACAAACAATAAATCTCACTTTTAACTCAACTCCTGTGGTACTTTATACTTTCCCTGACCTTCCGCCAAAAATGAAATGTCTCAATTTGGGCTGCAAAGCTCGCAGACAACGGGGACAAAATTGGGGCACTTAGAACGCGCCAAGCGGGCCGTGGCATTTGGGAGAAAAGCCAGTTCGCATTTGCACATTGAGGCGCACTACATAGAGGGATTCTAAACTTCAAGTTCTCACAGATGCCTATACTACGTGATGTTGCAAATAAAGAATCTGAAGGACAGCGGCTTTGATTTCCAGCTCGCACCCAGATGAGGCCCACAAGTCGCACTAGAAGTATAAGGGTCTATTGTTTTTTGACCTTGAGACAGGGACCATCCTGAAAGAACTACATTTGAAGGGGGTGCACAATAACGTAAGAGACGATAAGGCTGAAAATTCAGAAACTAGACCGAGTTTCATTTTAGTTCAGTATACGAAAAATTGTTGTCAAGAGCACGGTCCGTTTTACAGACTGCATTACGAAGAGACACAATGGAAATTTCAAATATAATTTAAGTAAATCTTTACACGCTTTTATACCGGAATGAAGATTTAATGAATGGATGCATGAATAAATGAATGAATGAAGAGCTAGGAAAAGCAAGGAAAACGTGTTCGTAGTGGGCACATGGGCATGCAGGTCCGCTGGTCTCACCGATCTCGGTCCTTGGCCCAGCCACTTTTCCCTGCACTGCCTACCTGCACTACGGGACTGTCTCTGTATCCTTCAGCCCCTTCTCCCGGCATTTTTCTTGCACTTGCCACCAGCTGGCCCTATTATTTAATTTGTATTCAACTAACCATGTACAGCACTTTTACCCCCCTCGCCCCTTCCCCATGCGCGATCAGAAAGACAACTGGCCTAGAAGGATCGTTGTCTGTCTGCCCTTGTTCCCCACCTGCCTCGTCGCGCCTTGAAACACTTGAGTATAGGCGCGTTACAAATGCCATATTATATATCATATCATTCCTCACGCAAGTAGACTAACTGTCGTTTATCATTGTGTGTTGGCCTCGATTTATTTCGTTACTTTTCGCATTGATTTTAGAGCCGAACATACTCCATTGAACTATCCTTGCAAGCAAATAGTTTCTGATCGGCTGTAATAAATAAAATGAGTGATATTAATGAAGATCGGCTGGCGAGACTAATTATAATTTTTTTGTTTTCATAACAGGTATTTGCTCCCCTTCTGCTACTGCCATCGGTTTGAGACACCAGCAGATGGCTTTTACAGTAGACACCTGCAGCTTCGTGTGAACAACTGGAGCACACTGACAATTTTATGGGACGATCAACAAGGGCCCACATGCCCTTACGCTGTACTAATGGCTAGAAGCAACATATCAACCTTTACGATGGACTAGTGCCTAGTTGATGGAACAGCCTTGCAGTTCACCGTGCTTCCAAAGTGCTTCTTTTAATGAAAAGCAACACCCTGTGTACCATGTCGGATACAGATAAAAGAAAATAAATGGCTTTCGGAGTTCATATGGCAATTGCTGAATATTCTCTAAACATTTAATGTCAAATAAATGTACTTTACCAAATGTACTGTGTTGCTGTTTGATTTTAAAGTACAGTTTCATATTCCGAATTGTGACGTGCTGTGTTGTGAGATGGTCTGTGTTGGTTTCCGGGTTCTGTGTGGAGTCGCGTAGAAGACGACAGGGTGCGTTTGCCTACGCAGCACAGTAACGTCACGGAGAGAGGCAGGGAATATGAATGTTTGGATAATGTCAGGCTCACGGGCGGGGGAATTGATTTAGTGCCGCAGAAGCAGGTCAGCCAGGGCGATGCGGCAAGTGATAGGATTATCACAAAATGGCGGCTCCATGGTGCCTGTTTTCGCGTGCGTTTAATGGACGAAAACTCGGGTAAGGTCCATCGGAAAGTTTTCTAAAATCGAGCCAGTTAGGCTTAAAAAAACATGGCCGACCCATAGGGACAATAAAACATTTTACTAGACCATGCCTTTAAGGACCTCTTGCAATCTGAGGTGAATCAAAGCCAACATTTAGGTTGGAGACCATGCTCACCTCATCTATTAGGAACATTTATATTTGTTTCAAAACTCTGCATAGCTCCATAGCAGCTTCTGCTGAAAGCTTGTTGTAGTCTATTTTGTATTGGTGTTCTACTGGAAGGAGTAACAATCAGTGTAAAGTCACACCACCTATGTTGTAGGCAGCTAAACCTGTGGGGCAGTTACAACAGCTGAAAGCGTGTTGTTTGTCAATTGTTGGAGGAATTTTCTGATGATTTTTATTAAGAATGTTTTGCCTGAACCAGCTTGACCACTTACATACAGGAGTACGGGTTTATAGTTTTGACAGGTACAAGTTTTAGTTTCGTGCTGCACATCATGTTTATTTTCTTTAGGTACTTCTAGGAAAATGCTACACTGCTCATTATTCAGTTGTGATTTCGGTAAAGCAATGTTTTCTTCAGATTGCTCATACTGACACATGGTGTTTTCTACTTCAGTCATGGCTAATACTGCCTCATTTACTATGGGTGGCTCTCTAGATGGTTCTTGGCTTTCTGTAAGAGAAGGTTGACTGCTCTCAGAAGTGTCTACATTTACTTGTTATTGAAGTTCTTCTTCTTGTTGGCATTCATTGTCCAACATGTTATTGTACTGTTTAAAGCATATATCTGTTATAGTGCTTTCACTTGCATTGAAAGCATTTTGATAGGAGCCATGGGTGTCCAATACATCTTCTTCTTTTCTCAATGGTTTAAAAAGTTGCAGTAGGGACATGTTGTAATGTTCTCTATGTTGAGGAGATTTTAATGATAGCTTAATATGATTAGTCAGGCTGCATTTGGTAAGTTTAACCAGGCTGCCCTCACAACTTTTGACTATGTATTTACCTTTTTTTCTCATTTGGTTTAATATTATTTTTGTATGAGAAGTTTTGGGCTATGTGGTATAGACACATGCTTTTCAAAGCAGTACTCTTGTATTGTAGTTTGTGTCGAATACATTGTTTTTCAAAATGTCCTGGCTTTTGGGATCATTTTTTGGCTATTGTTTCTATGTCTTGGTACGATTTGAGAACTCATTTTCTGGATGCAGCAGGACCAATGCTTAGTCAGACTATGTTTTCAGATTTCCCATATAAGGATGTGCCAGTTAAATGGTCTGCGGCTTCGTAGTAGTTACATTCTGTATGGGAGAGCATATTTATGCCAAAGCTGTATAATTTTTGTGACAGTGTTTTGTCAGATGATATGTCATCCCAGAGGTCTTTCAGCTCAGCTTTCTCAGCTTTGGTTAAGTATGATGTGACATATTATGCAACTGCAGTCGAATTGTCTGCAATGTACTGCACATTTATTTTTGCATTCCATAGGAGGGCAATGATTGCATTGTAATCATTGATGTACTTTGATGCTTCAGTTCCCTTTAAGTAGTATGTGTTCTTTGGCAATTTGCCTTTGATACTGTGTCTAACAGAAGACATGAAGCTGTTTACTTGCCCTTTTGCAAAAAGTGGTCTAGGGAAACCAAAGCGGCATTTGGTGTAGTAGTTGCCTCTGCTTTTATATTTGCACCAACAATACTTGCCACATGTCTGTCTTTGAAACCGCAAAATGTGTGCATGTAGGTCACTTTGTGCACTTTCAGAAGGGATTTTGCAAGTGACATATTTGTGAATGAACTGCAAAACAGTGGCATCACTGTCCTGACCAAATTTAGGAGCATCTTTAATCCACAAAAGCATGTGGAAGTGTGGTGCTCTTCTGGATTGATATTCTTTTCACCAAAAGATGTGTTGCACTTCTCTGAGGGGAGGAATTGTTTTATTACAGATGAAGTGCATCATGGCAATAAGTTTACATGGTCAAGAGAGCAGAGTTCTCCTGGTGGTTTCATGTCTTTCCCTGCTTTTTTTCATTTGCTATATGTAGGAAAAATTGCAAATCTTCCTGTGCATACTCTGCACAACTTAAAGTGACAAACCATGAGGATGTGCCAAGCTTCCATAGCATACACCGTACATCTGCCGGATATCGGAACCAGTATTATTTTATACCACGTATGTTTGCCAAGAGATTTGTAATACTTCACTGTAAAACTTAATATTTCTCTTGCACCTTTGAAGTAGCTGCATAGCAGACATGTTTAAAAAATCGGAACCTGTTGTCAATGTTTGCACAACTCTGTAACATAGAGTTGCTAGTTCACTTTCAAAGAGGAGGTGGAATATGGATTAAACATTTCATCTGAATCTGGGGGCTTGAGAATACTTTCATAAAGAGAGTTATCCTGATACTGTTATTTTTGTGCATCTTTCATCGTACCTTCCACCTTTTACAGTAGGAAAAAGTAGAGGAAAGGCAAGTGCTTCTACACTTTTTTCCCATATGCTGATTGGAGATCCTTTGGCTTGCCGCATTTGATATGTTTCTAGTGCATTGTCTATGGTGTCTTTGGAGTGCAGTGGGTAAATTGTATACTGGTCTAAAATATTGGAGGCTGTAGTAGGATTTAGAAGTTCAAATTGGCCAGTTGATAAGGAATCCTGAATTATTTTGGTGGTTTCTCTAAGGTTTTCTTCAATGTTTATTTCTTTGTAGTATTCATTGTTCTCTGTAAGATATTGCAAGGCTTCCCTAAATTTGTTTAAGTCTACTAGTTGCTGCCAATTTATTTTGTCTTTTTTCGGTAGACCGTTCACTAGGATAATGAAAGATTGATCTTTTGTCCGTTGTACTCCCAGAGTGTCTAAATGTTCTTTACGATCTAATGGCAAATACACTACTTTGCCACGAATGCCATTCAGTAATTCAGAAGGAGGAAACTTGGCTGTTTTAGGGTGAAGGCGTATTATCGCTTGAAATGGGTGCACTGTTTGGATTACAATGCTCTTGTACAAATTAAGCTGTTGGAGTGGTTTTGGAAGTAGGAATATTTCCACATTATTAGTGATAGCATGTGAAGGCATTTGGTATTTGTCAAGTTTTCCAGTGCAGTATGTGCAAAGTATTGAGGGGTTAGTAATTTCGTATTTGTGTTCTGCTGCAAGATAGAGAGCTAATTGGAACCATTGGGATTCTTCATTGTTTTTTTTATTTTGTACGTTATATCTACAGCTTGGTGTTCTTTGTATTAAAAGTTCTGCAACAACACACACATACTTGATTTGGTACTTCAGCAGATGTGCTTTTAAACTTTGCTATTTCTTTTTTGTAAGTGTGTAATAGAAGGTTGGCATCTGCAAGATTGTCGCTACTCTCTTCTAAAGTTACTGGGAGTGCTCTTCACTTCCAAAATATTTGCTTTGGATGTAGTCTAGTTCATCCATCGGTTCTTTGGCTGTACCATGTAAGGGAATGTGAGTTAAATGCTCCTGTGCTAAAGCATAGTATAGTCTCTGAATGGGATTTCGTACAGTAGAATGGTGTGTTGCTAACATTTTGATGTCATCGAAGGTGCTTTTGCAAGCAGGCCCAGAAATGTAGGCTAATTCATTTCCTCATAGTCCTGTGTATTTGCGCAGTGGACTGAAGTCCATGGTTTGTAATATTTTCATTTTGAATTTGTCTTTGGCTTTAACATACTGATTGAGGAACTGCCATAAAGATTTTAAGGATTGTTTTTGTATGTTACACATTTTGGTGCACAGCCATTTGTAGATGGGATGGATTGGTTTGGTGTTATGGAGAGTTGACTGTAAGTTTGTTGCGGATATTCTTGCAATCAGCGTTTCTTGTGCCATAATGTTACTACTGTCTACCTTTTCATAACCTTGCCCACTGCTATGTATGGCAATTGGGTTTGTTTGCTCTTGTTTGTATGCCTCTTCATTGAAATATGTCTCTGTGCTGGTTGTGTGAATCCACTAACCTGCACAGACGTAGGCAAGGTATCTATGTTGATATTGCATATGTTGCAAAGTACTTTTTGTAGTTTACAAATTCATTTTGTTAGTGGTTTCATTCTGTTTACTATTAATATAAATAATTTCCTTTTGAGGAGCATTGCACTGTCTATGAGAGCTTCCAGGATCAGTTTTCCACCACTTTCTCCCGGAAAAGAATGAAATGGTTTACATGTCTCCACACCCTGTATGCTTTGGGAGTCTGCGTACTACTGCACCATCTGCCACCTTTGCAGACTGCACAGGTGCCTGCACCATTTCATTGGCACTTCTATTTTTAAACTGTGAAAGGTGGCTCTGAAAAGAGCCTTTTATTTTTATTTTCAGTTTTGTGAATAATTTTTTTTAAATACGACACACAAAGGAGGGAAAGGTAGGGAGGGTAGGAATGGTGCACCAACCACAGGGATAAGAAAGGGCAGATGGAGGTAGGAAGATGTTGGGTGTGCCTCATCAAGGTAGGGGGCACTTCCCTTCATGGTCCTGGACCGCAGCCACAAAATCACTCTGGAACTGCTCATCACTGCATAGTACTGTGTCACAGTACACACACAAACAGTGACCTTTGAAAAGTAAGGATCTACTGCGGTGCGTATGGCCTGCGAGGCTTCTGGAGGAATCCTCTGTCCAACAGGAGTGTCCCTTTTGGTGACAGGAGCCAAGTCGAGGATGCTGCAGTGGAACTCATCCTACTACCCTGTTCAAAGGGGATGACCCTCCGAACTGCTGCTTTGTGGTTGGATCTCAGGTGTCACTGCATGGAGGTAGTCCCATAACTGTACAACCCAGGTTTACTTCATTGCAGCCGTACTAGCCTTGGGCTTACCACCAACGGTGGTAAAAAGCCTCCACACCCAAGACTCACATCGGCAGCTGGTAGTGGGGACTTCCAATACTTCATTGTCTTCTTCCTCTTCTTCCTCCTCTGCATCATCACCCTTGCTCCCCTCCCCAGGCCCTTGGGAAGGTGGTGGTGGAGGTAGTGGGGATTGTGCTGAGGCAGAAGCTGCAGCAGAGGTAGACATGGATGCCACTATCCAAGCTAAATTAGCCTGGAAACAGGAACAGAGGAATCTGCAAAACAGCAGGAACACAGCAATCTGGCAAACAGCACATCAACCTGCAGCAGTAGACCTGGTCATTCAGAAACAACAGCAATGCCAATTACAGCCAAGTGCTCTGAACAGCAATCCAGCCATAGAATGCCAATGACAGCCAAGTGCTCTGTCCTGGAAATCCAAAAACAGAATGAGGAGCAGCACTGGGGTGTGGCATTTTATTGGGGTCCTGGTGAGAACTTCGCGGGAACCCGCACGCTTTGCGGACACATCAAACCCCAAGCTGGGCTCAAAAAGTTCAAAAAAGTCTGTAGATTGGCAGGGGCATGATCTAATACCTCTTCAAGGGTGAGGTTTCACAGTAAAACACCTTGGACTACTCAGAAATGCACTTTTTTGCTGTATTGGAGCCCGGTCCTTGTTCGTGAATAAGTGCCGACGCTCAGTATGGGTGCAGTCACGTGGTGACGTTGTGAAACATCTGTGAATGGGACAGCTGCCCGTAGGACTTCTATTGCACGGGATCCATTGTGCACATGTGCCTAGGTGTACTTCGGGCAGGGTTGGGGTCCCCAAACTAATTAGAAGTTTGACACACATGTGGCTGATAGTTCTGAACAGGCACAGTGTTCGTTGGACCCAGGGGATGAGATGCGCATGTGCCCATGTGTCTGCCGGACATGGGTGGGTCCCCAAACTAATTAAAGTATGTCACCGCTTTGTGGACATCCCAGATAGGCACAATGTTCATAGGACTCGGGGGGAGGGATGCGCATGCCACCAAGTGTCCGCAGGATAAGGTTGTGGTCCCTGAACTAATTAAAAACATGCCAGACAGGTGCATTGTCCTTAGGACACAGTGAATGAGACGCGCATGCACCCAGGTGTCTGCCGGACATGGGTGAGGTCCCAAAACTAATTAAAGTACGTCACTGCTTTGAGGACATGTCGGATAGACATGATGTTCATAGGACTCAGGGGGAGAGATGCGTATGCCCCAAGTGTCTGCCGGACAGGGGTGGGGTCCCCGAACTAATGAAAGGTACATCACAGCTTTGCAGACATGCGAACAGGAGCAGAGTCATACGGACACCTCTATTTTAAATGCAGACTTCTCAGACTTCCCAGACAGGCGCGGTGTCCATAGGACACCTCCATTTTGGTTAATTGTAGACATCCCGGACAGTCACACACTTCGTGAACTCCTATAGGGGCTTTTAAAAAAGAAAACACACACACACACACAGAGCAATAGTATACACATAGGGCCTCATTACGACCCAGGCGGTAAGGGGTTAATGGCGCCGTAAAAGGTGGCGGCGCCGTTAACCCCTTACCGCCTAATTACGAGGTCCCTTTGCGGGTCCCTACCTTAACTACAACCTTCCCCATTTCCATTGAGCCCTATGGGGCAAAAATGGGAATGGGGAAGGGCCAATGGTGAATGGGGAATTACCGCCCCGCCAACCATGGAATGGGGCGGTAAGTCCACCATTCACCATGGCAGAATCGGTAAAATACCGGTGGCAACCATGACGCTAATAGCGCCATGGTTACCACACGGGTCGTAATGAGGCCCATAGAACTTTATTTACACACATAAATACACACAATTAGGAAAGGGAGGGGTAGCATAAATGGAAACATATACAGATGAATTGGGGTTTTCCACAGGCTGGGCCTCATGGGAGGAAGGGATTGAGGTCTCATCATAACGTCTTTGCTTACAGGGAATTTCTGGGGATGGTTGGCTGGGACAGTAGGGAAGGGGGGCAGTGGTATTTAATATTGTCCATTATATGTCTCTGTACAAATTCTTTATAGTCGCCAAAACTGTTCATTAATTGGTCCAGGCTCACTAGTTTATTTTACACACTGTTAGTTTGGTTGTCTATGTGCTCATTTACTTGTGGAGGAGCTGCTGCTTCTGGGCCATTCCCTTCATTTCCCATATGTACTGTTAAAGAAAAACATATTTCTCAGGTACATGTGTAGCAATGTGTATTCATTTTCTTACTTTTCAAACTGCACTGTGTACCATTGGAGTTACTGTTTGCACTCATTTCATCATGAGGGCAATTTTCCTCAAGCCACTCCGGGGTGCTTGCCAATTCTGTGTAAAAAAGAGAAACAATGTTACTAGTATTGTACACAGAACAAACTGCACAGTTATGGGAAAACATATAGTGAACTTACCACTTTGTAGTATAGTTCGCGGGCAGTACTTTGCACTCGTCCCACTGACATTTGCTTTTCAGTTTATATGTAATGCAACACTGAGGTAATACTGTTGGAAGCGCAGGTTATTTTCCTGCTTGGTGCATTGCATTATGTTTCACACTCTATGCAATTGCATTGCTGCTTTTATAAGTACAGAGTTTTTAGACCTATTTCATTTTTCCTTGCAATTCACTTATGTGTTGGTCTTTAAAGATGTTATGTTTCTTTGCTGTATGCTACCATAATGTGAAAGAACCTCTGTGGTATTGGGCAGTGTTGATGCTACCCGAGGTACGCGAACAGCCTCACAGTCCGCGGACCATGAGGTTATCAGTATGGAGCCAGAGGGTTCAGTATGTTTTATGGTACATCTATTCAAATTAAGGGTATCCTGGTAAAAACCTATAAAGTTCAGGGAAAACACTTTGTTAAAGGGACATTATGGTTAAGTTGCCTTAATAAAAACCTATCAAATTCAGGTCAAAAACTTTATTAAAGGGACGTTATATTAACTTTGCACTTATAACAACATATCCATATTATGGTTACAAGTAAAACCAAAATACCCCGGAAATTCGTTAGTTATGGTAAGCTAAGCAACCATAACTCGTGCCACAATAGTGCACCGCTAAGACTAACAAGTGGACTCGACTAAGGTGAGCTGTTTCAAATGGTGGTCACTGCAGCACAGCAATGCAAAGGGACACACATTTCGCAATCAGACTTTCCCTCCTATCTCGTGTTCCCTTGACGCTAGGACTTTGAAGTTTCACTGACATAAGACAAGCTGATGTTCCCCAAAGCTCCATGCATCAATGCAGAATGGTGATGTTGGCAGCACAGCAGCCCAAACTCAGATCTGGTCAGTCACTGGGCAGTCCTGGGACACGTCCGACTGCTCTTCTTCGCAGGGTACCGCAAAGACATCAGGAATGGATGTTCCCTCCACTCCAATGGTTGCAGCTCCCTTGCAGGACTGCTGAAGATCGACAGCAAGACAGGGCTCTTCAGGAGAGCAGGAGAAGCTGGTCACCAGGCCACCTTCAGATGGGTCTCCGGTATCCTCACGGGTCTCACAGCTGGACAGAAGTCTTGGCTCCTTCAGGTTTCTACCGGATCTCTCTAGTGTGGGTACATCACATGGGTCCTCTTCTTTTTCTAAAACCAGTTGAGCAGAAACTCCAACAAACCAATAGCAGAACTATCCCTCCCACACACCCCAGCAGTGGTCCAATCAGGCCCACTAGTTAGAACACTTATGCATAATACCCAGGCACACTGAAACCAGTTTATGGATTTAGACCAGATATCCCCAGCCCACATCCTGCCAGCAAACACACATAGCCCTCCAGTAACCCCCCAAAAGCCTCTGCTTTCCCGGGCACTGGAAGTCCAGGCCAGGAGAAAGGCTAAAAGACAAGATGGCCAAAGGGAAACTGATAAAACCTTGTGGCATGGCCATGTTTGATCACTAGCCATAGTTAGCAGCCAAACACGTGGTAAGGCTAAAAGCAAAAGCACCCGAACATTGTAAAAAGTCACTGCTGCCACCAGCTTGTCCATTTAGCACACCTAGAGTAACCAACAATCCTCTGAGTGTTAGTCTAGGGCAAAACTAAAAGCGTACCCTATTGTACTGCATTGTAAGAGGCATTGTACAATGATAAAAAGTTATCACCAGGGATAACAACTTACTAAAAGTAGTAACCAAGTAACAAGACTAAGGGAAACAAGGTTTGCCAGTACTGACAGCTTGAAGGACATGTCAGTTTCCCCATAACAGATGAGCATAAGACTGTGTAGTGAATCTTAAAGCTTCACTGTGCTGTATAAAGTACAGGTCAGGATAAAAAATATAATCAAAAACTTTGGGGGTTCATTAAAATGTAAGGAAAGGTGCAGTAAAGAGACATCGTTCCTAACAGGTACAGGGAGAGGTTTGATGTGGGATTCTGCAAGGCAGTGGTGGGTCGGGAGAGGAAGGGTTTAGGGGACACAGGGGTACAACTTTGCATCCACAAGAAATCAGCATTATTTTTCTTCTTACAAATCTGGGTTGGATCACCCTTGAACCTTACATGAAAAAAGATGAGGATGGGGGTCCTCAGAAGACCAGAAATGCCTGACTTGTTGCCTGGTCCATCAAAGCTCACTCTGCACCGCTAATCATACTGGTTAATATTTGAACGGTACCTTTTCCATATCACACAGGTAATAATGCCTTCATACACTAATAACCACATTCTCATTATTTGCTGAAATGGTTTCCAGTGCGTAATTGGGCAATGGTGGACCAACATTCTTCTTCCTTACAGCCACTGGGTGAGAGTGGGATGTGTTTGGCACATGGGACTTCAAACAAAAAAAGAGTGGCAATCAGTCGTGCCAAAGGAGCTGGTGGTAGCTACAGTGTTTGCATGAGGAGAAGGCAGAGACTGTGAGGGTGATAGTGGATGTGGGGAAGGCAGGGTCTGTGAGTGTAGGTTTGTGAGATGTACAAGGGTGGGGTAGGTGAAGATAAGGCATGGAATGGTAGTGGCTCCAAATCTACCTTCCCAAAACTCCTCTACAAACTATATTTCAAAGGTGGGAGAAGTAACTCCCCCTTTATCGCCACCAAAATGTCCAAAGTGTCACTGACATGGCACACTCTGAAGGTAAGATATTGCAAAACGCTCCTTTGGACATCCAGCCCAAAGAACATCCACTGCATAGCTGCAAGTCGGCAGCACGTCCAATACAATTGTGTGGGAAAATAATGTCCTTCCCATCCTTGGCACTTTGGGTTGCTGCCCTTCCAACTCCCTGGTGCACTCCAGTACCTCCTTATCCTCCTCCTTTTCAAAATGCTGAAATTAGTTCATGGTCTGTTGGGTAAAAATGTACAGGATATAGAACATTTGGGAACATGAAAACATACAGTGCATACTGTAGCAGAATCCAGCGATTAGCACTGTTGGCAGTGTGTTGTGTACACTGCACAATAGCATGTATTGACATGCCATACTGTAATGCACCTTGGTTTTAGGCAGAAAAGAATTGCATTACTGAGAGTGGCAAACAAAAAAAAGGAGTGCAGGGAGATAGTGAAAGAGAGAGAGAGGACGGTATAAAGGTAGTGAGGGAGGCACTGGTATAGATTGTCAGTCAGCTGTGTACAGTAACATTTAGTGCCATTTCACACTGTAATGCATCTGGAGTGTACGTAGTAAAAAAAAGTACGCTCCTGTGACAGAAAAAGGGAGAGCAAGAGAGAGTTACAGACAGCGAGAGAGAGTGAGAGAGAGAGAGAGAGAGAGGTAAAGAGGCAAAGAGAGACAGAGATTGGCAGAGACTGGCAGTTCAGTATATACTTTACACACTGCATTACTGTGACAGAAGAAATGGAGAACAAGGGGGCATGGAGACATTTTGTAGAGGGAGACATGTGTGGTATAAATCTATGTAACAGACTCTCTGGGTTAACATAATTAAGGCAAAACGCACTGTACCATTTGTGGTGCCTCTAAGTGGTGTGGTGGAGTTGTGATACTGTTTCTACAGGTAGGTTCTAGTTGAATCTTAGGGGGCCACTAATAAGGGAAAAAAGAGAATATGTGGGCACATCACCACATGCATATTGTAACATAACACTTTGGCCCTCATTACGACCCTGGCGGAGTGGGTTTACGCCAGCGTTATTCGCGGCGGACCCGTCCGCCCTACTACGAGTTCCCGTAGCGCCATGGAACGTTTTCCGCCTGGTTTTTCCGGGCGGAGAAATCCATGGCGCTACGGGACCTTGATGTTAATTACGCCACCGTATTTTGCGGTGGCGCAATTAATGCCTTCCCCACTCCCATTATACCCTATGGGGCAAAAATGGGAATGGGGAAGGGTAAAATGGGGAATGGGGATTTACCGCCCCGCCAAGGTCGGCATGGGGCGGAAAATCCGCCAACCTCCATGGCGCTATCGGCAGCTTTCCTCCGTGCTCCGGGGTGCATTTAGCACCGCGATTTCCGCCAGGGTCGTAATGAGGGCCTTTGTGTGAACGGGTGATATGAAGAGGGAGACAGAAAGAGAGAGAGGGACGAGAGGGAGAGAGAAAGGGAGAGAACAAGGCTAGGAGGCAGCAACAGGCAAACATTGGTAGAGATTGTCATTGTAAGGGGTGTTCACAGCAACTTATGGTGTGCTAAACAGTCATTTTAAAGCTGAGAATTTGAAAGTTTACAGAGTGGGCAGTTCATACTCGGTAGAATAGTGGGCACCATATTCGTTAGTGCCACCTAAGCAGTTTTGGCGGGTAGTGCTTTTGTACGCTTGAGAGTGAGGGCTCATGTGAGCTTCATGAATGAGAGTGATCTTCCAAGATCTGGCTTATCAAATTGGGGAGGCAGGGAGCAGGCCTTGTAAACGTTATTTACTTTCATGGTCAGGCAGTATTCCAATACTGAGAAAAACGGTCGCACATTTGAATATTTTCGGAGCTTTTAAAGACACTCTGGCCTCTTTTTTTGACTGCACAGATAAGCCCACAGAGGTGCGTAAAGCCAAATGTAAGGTGCTAAAAGGTGAGAGTGTGGGGGCTGAAGTGAGGACAATAGATAAGAAATCGGATTGACGGAAAGCAGTGAGCTTCTTACAATGGAGTGAGTTTGAGTTACATTTAAACCAGGTTGTGGAGATGAGTAGATGGAACAGTTACCAGGGTCAATACATGGATGGACATGTATAGTTTAAGGTCAACCAACATTAGCCATTTTTAAGTGTAGGTATGTGTACGGCCAGCTGTGTTAGGGATGTTACCATGATGGATGAAGTGCTGCAATGGAGGCAGAGTAATTGTGGGAAAGAGGCAGTTTAGAAGCGAGAAAATAATTGTTAGCTAGAAGGCAGATGAGAGATAATGATGTGTTACTTATTTAGCCTAAAGCACTATTTACATACAATATCCCCCAACCGAAGTTAGTACTCATTTATCAACCTCAGAAGGATGAACGGCTGAGTTGGCCTTGCTGGGATTCGATCCTGCAATCTGCAGATCATACAGCAAATGCTCAACTCGCTGAGCTATTTTACCAGTTTACGAGAGAGATAGGTTAATAGGGTAACTGGGAGGCAAGGAGGAAGGCTTTTAGTTTGGATTTTGACAAATCAGTGTTGATTTTTGCTTTGATGTCCAGGTGAATAGAATGGTGCCTTACCGTGGATAGATTTGTAAACCAGGAGAAGACTTTTAAATCTGCCCCTGTTTTGCATCATCAGCCATCCAGCCTGGTGACAGTACAAGGATGTAGCTGTGAAGTGAGGGAGTTCAAATAGAGTCCTGGTAACATAGTTAATGATCTTGTGGACAGGACAGAAAGCATAGTTAGGGAGACCAAAAAGGATGTTAGCACAGCAGTTGACTTTAAAGAAGGCAAGAGTGTTAAAGGGATGCTTGGCGGTGTTGAAAGAGGAAGAGGTGAATGATTTTATTAATATTAAGGAAGTTGAGGTGAGCTGCCATTGCAGTTTTAGCAATGAAAGTACAGAAGTCATGGGAAGGGCTGGGAAGGGTCATAGATGACATCAAGGTTTCTAGTTGAAGAATAGTAGGGGAAAGTGTCAGGTGGATAGGCAGGGTATTAGGATGGGCACTGTCCTGTGACAGCATGGCTGGAATGCAGCAGCCAAGAAAGGGAGGATGTCAGGATCCACTGATGATTACGAAGCCACCTAATCAGAACACGCTGCCCTATCTTTAACATGGCAGATTCTGGTCCCAAAAGGGCACTCCGCAGAGGAAACCCTCATAGGGAAGAAAACCCTGAGGAGATGACAGTGCCCTCTAGAAGAAGGATCCAAATGGACAAACCAGATAGAAGGGAGATGTGAGGGGGCAAAGTCTTGAAGCAGCAGGGTAATGCAGGACGAAACCAGAAAGGAGGGATATGTGAGGAGGCATGGTAGAAGAGGCGGAAAGGCAGGGAAAAGGATCAGAACAAAAAGTAGCAATGGGCAGGAAGGAACACAGAGAAGCATCAGGCTCACCTGAGCATATCGACTCCAGGAATCAGCTCTACCCAGAGCTTAAATTCCTTTGCCTTTGACCGATTGCAGCTTCCCGAACAGGTCCGTCGGCGGTCACCATCTTGAGAAGATCAACATCATGTAGAACATGGCACGAGTTGTGAGAGTTTTGAGATGTGTGTTTTATGATAGGGATAGGAAAATAGGAAGTTGTGGCCTAATTGGAGAAAGTGTAGATTAAGGCGAGTAGGAGGAGCTGCAGGAGGAGCAGGACTGAATGCATTTTAGGGGAGTACTTCAGCGTGGAGAGACATCACAGTAATTAGGAAGCTGAGGTACTCACAGGTGCAGCAAGGACAAAGGCAAAAGTGTAGAGAAGCAGATGAACATGTCGCTCATGGATCCCACCCCCTCACCTCTGTCATATTGGAATAACAGCAAGAAAGCACTGTGCATGACTCTTAGTATCATCCCAATACCACATCAAAGTTATGAAAGACATTATGCACTCGGACAACCGTCCCCAATTTATCCTCGAACTGATGTGATAAAAGGAAGTCTACAGACACCACTGGACAAGGAAGAACTATAAGTAAATTCTGAAAGCTGTAAAGTGATGTCATGCAGAGAAGAGATGTGGATACATTGAAACACTATATGAATACTAGTAATAAAGTGACCGAATATGCAACTGTGAAGAAATCATCTACACTGAGAAGACAAGTAAGAAGAGATGCAGTAGATGTAAATACACAGAAGCGGAAAGTAGATAACACATATAGAAGCTTGCTCAACATAAGAAATATAGCACGGGTGTTAGGGAGAATTTTCTCTTTAGGCTGAATTTCCTAACCTAGTGAGTCCCTCAGCAGCTTTGCTGGATTTCTGGAGTTTGTTTTTTTCTCCTGCCAAGAGTGAGACTCTTTTTCTCCCACTCATGGACATTATTTATGGTGTTCCTTTGACTGTTAATGTGTTTTATGGGTTATGGGGTCCTTTACTCCATAGGGTCTCATGTGTTTTTACTATGTGTGTTACACAGCACCCTCCGTGCAGTAACACAGGGGTGTCATAGTGACACCCCACCATAGACTCCGACTACTGTCTCCCAGGGCATGTAAAGTCACCATTGGCTTTACTAGTCCCAAATTATTAACAGAAACCAGTACAAACCATCATATTTTGGACATACTGGTCGGGGCAATTCGATTGCCCCGGGGTCTGTTAGTCGAGGGGGCATGTCTCTGTCCCCCCTGATCGAGTTTTGGCTGGTGGCAGTGGAAACTACTTTTTATATTCGACCGCGAATATTTCCCTATGGGATTTTCCCATTGTTCGAGGCTACCAACTTTAATTATTTAATTCTCATAGCCTCGAACATACCGCCGGTTTATTTAATTAATATTAATTCGCTGGTTGGTATTTTTTGCCAGGACTCGATTCTAAAATGGCATTTGTGTTCTCTTCTGTGACTCCAACCCAAGTTGAGCCCTTTGTTCCACTTTTTGGCGGGCTTCTCCACAGAAGCCTCCAAAAGTGGTGCCACTCTGTCTGGATACCACACGGGGTGTGGGAGGGGGTTTAGGCACCCTGGACTGAGTTACCTTGGTAACTCAAGTCGCACTCTTTTGTGATTGGCCCAAGTGGTGAGCCGGCCGGCTCACCACTTAGCATGTTTGATTGACAGCTAGGCTGAGTGAATCGGGGTATGCTGCATAAAAGCAGGGCCTTGGGGACTGGAACTTCAGAAGTCGCCACAGGACCTGAGAATCCGATGAGGTAGAAGCTGAGCCGACCTACCACAACGACACCACTGGTGGAGCCCTGTGGAACCGACTCACCACTTCCCGACGACAGAGAAGATCTCCCGGCTGGAGAGGCTTCTTCCCCTGACTGGTGGGCACAACCAGTTTACCTCCTTCTCTTCGCACCCCAGACCGGATTGTGGTCAAATTGCCCATGCCAAGCACCCCGACAGCCGGATAGCCACTTAACACTGGACCGCAAATCAATGGACCGCTCCTTGTACCTGAGAAACTCTGTGGCTGGTTTCTTCCCTGGCAGTGCAACGGACTCCTGTCTTCCTCCCCGACGAGATCCTCTCATCCCCCGGACGAAGCACCAACTTGCATCCACTGCCAGGAACAACTGCCCCCGCTTGAGTATTCTCACCACTTTAAGGTACCGTGCCCGCCAGGCCTCCCTTTCTAAAGATTGCTACAATGTAATAATAACCCCTTAACCTTCTGGACTGGGCTGGCCGCCTTGACCCTCTAACTGGTCCCTTTCTTTGGTCCAACTCCTGTTTGAACCGTTACTAGACTTTTGTGCACTGCAACCGTGTGACCTTGGACACATTTCGTTTTGATCCTCTTAAAGCGGATCCGGCCTACTGACTCTGAATTCACGGTGTTACTTTGCCTTCCTCTCTTGTTGTGTTCCTGAAAAAGTGTTGGGATCTGTTTCAATTTATTCTCTGCTTTTCTCTCCCTTTTTAAATCGAATTATTAGAGTGCCATCTACGTTAAGCGCTCACCGCTGTCTGAAAATAAGTGGGGCTTTACTTAAGACTTGTCTTATATTCTTTTAAGGGAGTGTATATCTTTTAGTGACCGTGTTTTTGAATTGCTTACTATTAGTGCCTGTGTGTTTTTCTAGATGTGGTTTTAAATAAATAATTATATCTCTTTTACACCAAGCCCTGGCCAGTGTTTACTTGTTCTATTGTGTTCTCTTGACCTATTGTGAATACTCTGTATACTGCCTAAATCTTCTTGAGGGAAGTCTGACTGCTCAGCCACAGCTGCCAAGTGAATCTGTGTGGTACAGACTGCTACCAAGTGGGTTTACTGCCAAACACCTGTAGTCCTAAATCTTTTGCAGTGGTCCCAGAGGGAACTGCACAGGTTTCTGCCTAACAGCGGGTAAAGCAGCCATGTTAAGAAGATGGAAGTCGGTTTCGTATAATAGTAAGCTAAAAGCCACAAGAAGAGAGAGATCAAGGCTGCAGAATTGACAGAAACTGAAATACACATTTGTGCAAGAATAAGGAATTTTTGTTTGGCTCAGGATCAAGGATGCCTCAACAAGAAGCAATTGCATAGTACAAAAGAAGTCAAAGAAGATATGACACATACGTAGGACATATTGCTCTGAGGTTAGGTAAAGGAGTAAACATTTGCGAGTGCCAAGTATTGGACAATCAAATATGCAGAAGGCAAGATGGATCACCCAAGTCTCCAGAGGCCAAGTGGAGTATTAGCACCTAGTATAATTGAATCAAATAGCACTAAATAGGAGAATAATATGGACAAAATCATGATATCATGCGTGCTGCAGGACAAGAAAACAAGGCCTATTCATAACGCTCCAGATGAAGAGAGAAATGTACCTTCACACTCTTTAAAGTTCTGAGAAAGAGAACGGTCAGCAAGGTCAACTACAAAGAAGATGACTTGGCTTAGGGCCTAGCTGATGAGAGATGGCAGGCTAATTGGCAAAGTAGGCAGTTGTCTGACATTGAACCCCGTACCTGGATTTTGTTTTGCTTATGGGCTGCTAACAAGCTGAGTGTCCAAAGTTGGAAGAGAGTGTGTTAAGTTTAAGGGTTGGGGGTCAAATATGCACGCTGGAGTCGCTGGTGGGTTTCAAAAGTCTTTACTAGGTCAGGTTCACAGGTAAGTACATAAGGGAAGTAAAACTGGTAATATAGGCAGGGGAGACATCCACCGGCCCCCCTGTCCATTCAGTGCCCGGTCTCAACTGTATTACCCTGGAACTCTCTTGCACACTCCAGCATAAACATTCCACATTAGCATTCTAAGTATGACTCAAGCATACTGCACATGGACAGGGGCAGGTCAAAACCTAACACATCTTCCCCCTTTATACCAGACAACAATAGGAAGAAACACAGGGAGAAGATGCAACACTGCTCTGAACACAAACAACCACATGAATTCTACATAGGTCAGTTCTTTTAAGTTCTGTTCAATATGACTTTCACCAACCAAGCTATAGCTCAGAGCAAAAATTGCTGCCCTCACTTTACCTTTCTCTAGCTCAAAACGGCTAAACACTAACCTCGGACCAATATCAACTATGTAGCGGGCCCCACTACAGACATCAACTAATAGGGAACCAGCCCTCATTCACCGATCAGTCATAACCACCATGTATCATGCTAAACCATCTATTCATCTAACTTCATACTAAAAGATGTGCAAAAACACCTTCAAACCTAGCACATATGCCAGGCGTAGATTTGTTCTAATACAAATGAATTTGACGGGACTATCCCCATCAACAATTTTCGACATTTTAACCATATGACCGACCCTTGTCCAGGACCCACACAACCAATAACTAACTCCACTCACACCTCCACACAGTCTCGAATTCAGCATTAAATATGGTCAATAATAACACAAAAGTTTCACGCCCGAAATGGAACCATAAGTTAAGCTTGCAGAGAGATCTTGTGCGTACATGTGGCAAATACATTTCTTTGGTTAAGTTTACATTTCATATGTGTGTACCTGTGGGAAAATCAGATTGTTAAACATTATGCATGACAAGCATTTCATTTACATTTCCTTCTCATGGGTTATTTGATACATAACACATTGCTGTAGGTATGTATTATACAACATTGTGTCAAGCACAAATCTATAATGGCATCTACACACTTCATATGCACGTCAATGCACATCTATGCCAGAAATTTGCACATAGCGCCAAACGAGAACAACTCCAATGTGCAACGTACGTCAGACACTATGGTCTAACCATAGCTAACTGTGGCTCAACCAATGCCAAACCAATGGGACCTGATGTGCAGTAATACACAACTTTTGCCAAAACACAAGCATTCGATGTACCATCAGTGGCACATCCCATGCTAAACAATAGCTTCAATATGTAACCTGCGGCACAACCAGGGCCCAACAAATGGCAACACCTTTTCCATTTTAGCACAGCTTATGCTAACTAATAGTCTCTAATGGGCCCACAACGGCTTAACCTACGCCAAATATATGGCATCAAATATGTCAACAATGGCACTACCTTTACCAAACCACTGACATCCATTTTGCCATACTACTGGCCTGAAAGTGCCAAAGCCATGTCTGACACTACCAATAACAAACGCAACCTCTAATGCTCATTATGTCTACTATGCATATCATATTCACTTTGCCTTTCTCATAACTTAACAAACGAACCAATCAGACATAAAAGTGGGTAATAAATTATGCAAGAAAAAAACGCCTCCCGAACCCAGCAATTAAATCTTCAGTGTCTATTGGTTGAATTTCTGGAAGAAAACGCAATATTATCCACACATACCATACATTTTAAGTTGCATTGTATCAATTGACCAAACTGTCAAAACATTAGCTTTACCAGCAGAGTCACTTACTCAATCCCTTAATGGATTGAACATCACTTTGATAACATCATAGCAACACCCATTAAAACTCCCCAGTACTCGAGTTTAATGTAATTTCACTCTGGATGTTGTTTACACTGGAACTTCTCCACGACTCTGTAACGTCTCTCTGTGCTGATCCCAGCACCAAGACGAGTGTTCTAAAAGTTGTGCTTCCTTTTCTTTCTGTTGATGGCAAAGTCCATAGATAAACAATTAAAAAAATCTACGCCCTGCGGCGCTTCATTCCTGTCGCTCATATCCCTGCAGACAACATTCTTGTTCCGATGCAGTACCTTAAATAATCCTTAGTGTGTCTCACTGAATGCCAAAGCTTGCATCGTACAACGTTGCGTTTCCGTATGAAAACCCGGAACTGGGGCACATTGTTTTCACGTAATAAGGTGCTTTTCTCTGATCATCATTACTTGATGATGCGGTGGGTGCGTTGGCCTGACTTGGAACGCAGAAGAAGTGTTCTACACCAGTCACAGTCGCTGACTCCCCCAGCAACCATGTGATGTCATCAAAGGTGCAGAGGAACAGGCCACAGGTGGATGGCTCCAGCCCAACTGTCACCCCCACGCAGCCAGGAATAGGAAGCCCCGCAGGCCCCACACAGCACTGCGCACACAACGCTGACAGCGCCTCCGCCGGGACCACACGCCCCACGGCCCGGAATCGAGGCAGCGAGGGAGGAGAAAGTGAGTGCCCATTCACTAAATTCATGTTCTCCACTATTGTTGCACCAGCCGCACCGCACCTTTAGGTAACCTGAATGCCGGGACTGCCGGATGTTATGGATTGCATGAACGGTCGTGAACTTTGATATGTGGGCCATTCTTCGGGATAGTCTGTATATGTATAAAGGGCGCTACTTCAGGGGAAGACATTCGCGCCAAATGTAATTACAATAGCGCTTCCTCCCAAACTCTATGACTTGTAAAATTCACTGTCCTTTTATATGCAATCGCCAGCCCCCATTGAGTTAACGCCTGGCACAGTCTATTGCCAGTCTTAACAAACGAGGCACGCTCACCTTTTGCAAGGGGACAGCTTGGGGTGGCCGGTGGATGTCTCCTGCTTCTCGGGTTTCTGCCTCTCTCTGTCTTCAGGTTCCCTTCTCCTTGAGTGCAGCCTTTCTTCTTTTGGCAGTTCTCTTGCTCCTGTGACCGTCCCAAAGACCATTCCTCGTCGCCAGTGTTAAGTTTAAGCGTTGGGGGTCAAATATGCACGCTGGAGCCGCTGGTGGGTTTCAAAAGTCTTTACTAGGTCAGGTTCACAGGTAAGTACATAAGGGAAGTAAAACTGGTAATATAGGCAGGGGAGACATCCACCTGCCCCCATGTCCATTCGGTGCCCGGTCTCAACTGTATTACCCTGGAACTCTCTTGCACACTCCAGCATAAACATTCCACATTAGCATTCTAAGTATGACTCAAGCATACTGCACATGGACAGGGGCAGGTCAAAACCTAACAGAGTGCCAACCAATAAGGATGGCCGATTTGATGATGGACTATACATTGTTGTAGAAGCCAATCTGCTGCTATTATTTTACTATTATCTGTATTATATGTAGCTAAAGATAGATTGAGGTATGCCTACTGCAGCCAATGATGTTACTAACACCTAAATAAACTATAGCTATATATGTTCCCGTATTTGATCTCTCCGCCCGATATGTTTTTAGTATTCGCCACGTACAATGACATCATAGCTGATGTACATTGAGGAATAAAGCCTTTGTTTAACTGAAATGTATTCAAAAGTGTGTGAGCTATGATTTGTTATGCTTGCCAGATTGCCCAACTTTATTCAACTGATAATAAAGTAGTGTTTTGCTATATATTCTTTCAGTCTATCCAGTTATGTGGGCTTGAAATCAGCTATTGTGGTAATCCCTTCGAGCAATTGGTATGCTCCAGGTGCTAGTGTACATTTTGGTAGTGTGGCAGATGGTTCAAGATCCAGACCCTCAGATCTTAACATCTTCCACCATCAGCCGGACAACCGTAGAGTTTCCTGTGGAGAGAGGGAGAAAAACATGTGTAACCATAGATGGTCGGGAAGCTATTCCTGTTTGGTCCCCAAAGGAACCACGCAGTCTGAAGGCAAAGTGGTCGGTTGATGAAGAGCCATTCACCTCGAACTGAACAACAGACGTAAGTAGAAGCATTGAAAGTGGAAAATAAAAGAGGGGGGGTCGTATTGCATGTATATATAGTTGGGGAATGAAACAGGATTTGATTAAGGAGCGATACCTCATTTCCTAATCTCAAGGAGAATAGAAGGGACCACATAAAACTCCGGAAAAGGAGTATATTTAAGGTATTCCTGTGGCTAAGCCAAGGAAGGATGCACGACACACTCCAAAATGGAGTAAAACAGGGATGAGATACTTTCACTATAAGAAAGTAAAGAAGACGATTGTATAAACAATAGTGCACTTTTGTTTGGTGTTGTAAAAATATGAGTGTAAAAATTGACGTGTTTTGTATTAGTTGTGATAATATAGGTTGTCAGTTGAAACTATAGAAAGATAGTTATAATTCGACTGGTTTTCAGACCCTAAAGAACAAGCAATTGGTTCCAATCATAGAAGGGTAGTAATTGAAGAAAAATAAAATATTGAGTAAAACAAGATTCTTAGATTATCAATAATAAAATCAGGATAGTGTGATATGATATGGCATTTATAATGCACCTACACACAAGTGTTTCAATGTGTGACGAAGCAAGGGAGGGGGAACAGTGGGAGGACAGAGACAATGGGGGTCATTCCGAGTATGGCGGTAGAGTGTTAACGGCACCGGTAAGGATGCCGGTGCCGTTAAACCCCTACCGCCGCATTCCGAGGTCTCTTAGCTGGTCCTACTAGGGCCGGCTGGTTTTACCAGCCGCCCTTAGCCGCCCTTAGCGGGACCCGTTAAGGGACCATGGAGCTAATAATAGCAAATTGCGGGCCCGTTATTAGCTCCTTCCCCATTCCCATTGAGCCTTATGGGGGCTCAAATGGGAATGGGGAATGGTTTTCAAAATGGGGAATTACTGGGTCCGCATAGGTCGGAATGTCCCGGTAAGTCCCCATTCCGACTACCCGGACCCGAGTTTGGAGGCAGTCATGGTGCTAGCAGCACCATGGCTACCTCCATACCTCCAAACTTGGAATGACCCCCAATGATCTTACTAAGCCAAGTGACATTGAGATTGTGCAAGTGCAGGGGAGGGGAAAAGTGCCAAAGGAAAGGGGAAGGTGCTGTGGTGTACATGGGATCAAAACAATAACAAGAAGTGCGGCCAGCAGCTGGCAAGTGCAAGGATAAGTGCAGACAGCAGGTGTCCAATAAGTACAGGTAGGGGACTGTAGGGTTACAGATACAGACCCAAGTACAAGGGTTGCCGGGAGGCAGTGCAGGTGTGCAACTAGGCGGTGTTAGGCAGAATCACCTGCAGTACCCTTTGGGAACACTACAGGCAATTAGGACTACAAGTGTAAGCACAATTTCACCTTTGGTACAAGCCTGTACTACACAGTAAAGTGGTAGCGATGGCAGAGAAGCCAAACTTATCTCAAGAGTTTAAGTGAGCAGTAGAACAAGTTACACAAAGGACCAACCAATACAGTGATTCAAGTAAACATGTATTCAAGGTTTCTTGGTAAAGGAATATACATTTATTTACTCAGTCATTTAAAAAACATTACTCTAGCATAAGCCGTTCAATATCACACACTAATGCACCACAAAAACCAACCGGTAAGTAAATGAACAAGTTTAGCTCCAAAATGAAGTGGGAGCAAAATGGCACTTCAGATACTTCATAAAGGAGGAAAAAGACAAGGTTATAAGAATAGACAGCCCAAATACATTCATAGGCAGGGCAAAGGGTTTCGGTTAAATACAAACAGCAATTCTTCTCAATAGGCTTGGGCCAAAGTCAATGGTTCAGAGTCTTTTGTATAGGATAGCACAGTTCTGGTATGTAACGGTAAAGTCTTTGCCACAGATTTTGAAAGGATTTGGCTAGGAGAAAAGTTTGACGAATGTTAAGGGAAGGACAAGCCTTTGTAGTTGAGGAAAGTTTCATGCACTTTCTCGATGGCCGAAGAGATTTCCGGTCCGCGTTTGCACAGTACCTTGTCAATGAAGGAAGCTGTAGCTGAGGCAGTTGTTCCTGGCAGTTCGAGCAGATCTCACTGTTCCTGAGCTTCAGTCATGGGGACAAGGAGGCGGACGTCGGGAGGTTCCTGCATTGCCCAGGGAAAAGGCCAAAAGCTGTAGCAAGACGTTGGTTTAAGGTGTGAGTGCCTTAAAGTCCACAAGCTAGTTTCCTTCACTCTGGCTCTCTGGTTTTCAACAGCACTCGGATGAAAATTTGGACCAGAATAGGACGGTGTCCAGGTGGCTTGTGAGTTGGTTGTTCCCACCAAACTCAAGCGAAGAAGTTAACCTTGATGGGATTCTCTGTCGTCGGAGTAGTAGGCAATTCGGACCTGCAGCAGGGCTTCACAAGCCATCCAGGAGTTGCAGCAGTCCTCTTCCTTCCTCTCCTCTTCGGCTCTTTCGTTCCAGTGGTCAACTCGTCTTTCCAAGTCCCAGAGACCTGCTTTTAAACAGTTTTACCCCATTAATTCCAGCCTGGCTGTCACTCACACAGCAGGGTGGCTGTCCTTGCCTGACAGCCAGCCGGTCAATCACACCAGAGTGCATTCAGGTCTCCTGGAGACTAAGCACAGGGAGTTTTGGGCTCCTCCCTCACATCCTGTCCACCCCAGACACTCAGGCGCAAGAGGAGGGCTTCTGCACTGAAGCCCGCCAAGCGCCAAAAAACAAAGGGATCAAACATGGTTTGGCACACAGAGACAAACACAAGAAGGACATTTCCTAAAAGAAATGGTGAAAAAAGATGACCGGAGTCTGTTTTTACAGATAGGTCTTGGGCGCCATATTGAAAAATATGGCTGACCCGATTTTTAGCTACCGTTGTTAGCGGTTGGTCAATAAAGGTAGTTGATCTAAACCACTGCCACCAGCCATTTAAAGTAGGAAAGGGTAACATTTTACTGTTACATGAGTGTTTTAAGTCAGGGGAAGCTAGGCAACCCCTCCAGCACTCTATAGTAAAACAGGGTGTGCTGGGTCAGTACATTTAAAGAGACTAGTAAAGTCAATTTAACTTTACAGGCTCTGGGAGACGGTAGTCAGTCCCAGAGAAGGTATTTAAACCTTGGGAAGTCTGAAAGACACCCCTGTGCCAGTGCACTGAAGGTTCTTTGTGACACACAGAAAAATATGATGCCACTGGAGTTGTCTTAAAACTCCATAACCAAAGAAAACAAAAGTAAAACACACATCATAATACATGAAAGAATGTGAAAAAAAGGCTCACACTCTTTCCAGGTAAAACATCTAATCCCAGAAACCCTGCAAAGTTGCTGGGGCTCTCAAAAGGTAAGGGAAATTAGCACATCTGGAGAATTCTCCCTAACAGGCAGGCAGGGACCTGGGCCCGAAATCAGAGGGTAGCCAGGTGACCAGTGCAGTATCAGACCATACATCAGCAGGGGAGAGGAATAGAGAAGGCAGAAGCAAAGAGGAAGGTCTTGAGGTGCTTCCAGAACTGGACATGGTTCTCCTCGAGTTTCAGAGAGGCAGGGAGGCTCCTCAATACTAAATAGTTGGTAGGAATAATGTGATAGACATCTTGAACATTTAAGCTTGTCCTTGGAGGCATCGATCACCAACCCTGAGAGAGTGAAAGAGAAGCTGAAAAGAGTTGATTGGATTAACACGCTTTAAGCCAAAATGTAATAAAATTCTTTAGTAGACATGGTTCAAGATCATCCAATGAGAAACACTATACCGCATTATCTAAAAGAAGTCCTAGCAAATATCATTGAGACCAATTGCTTCAGATAAGGCTAAACGTATATCCAACAAACAAATATCGCCAATCAAGAGGGAAAAGAGGAGTTAATAACAGTGTATGTAAGATTTGTAATATCAAAGACTCCCTGGAAACAGTAATGCTCTTGATAACTCTTTGTCCCGCAGTGCTAGAAGACAGAACATTTTTCCTTGCCAAACACATTGAGGGGCACAAGTCTATGACAGAAGAAGACTGGTGGAGAGGGTTTTTGGAGGGAAGGAAACTAACACTAGTGTGCGCAGATGTAAACTTCGTAGACAAAATAATGAAGGATCTTGACTTAACATGCGACATCGACATTGGGAATGGTTAGATACAAATTGGGAGAGTCTTGAAATAGCTATGTTGAGCGTGAAAGCTGTTAACGGAGATAATTGTGTAATGACGGCAGTACAGCCCTAAGTGGGCTTTGTAAAAAGGATATACATGATTTTAATGTGTAAAAAGCTTTGAATTAAACTCACAATAAAAAATAATATAATCTGTTATATAGTTGATTCACACTCAGGAGGGTCAGCAACCACGTTTTAGCTCACTGTAACTTCCACGGATGAGAAATACACATATGGATGCCAGTCTAGTTCCATCCACAAGGGCAGCCAAGCATCAAAATGCTAGGCAATTCTCCTCTGAACAAGAGTACCCTCAGCAAACCAAGTCATGTGTTTCTGCCTTCTTGGACATCATCATTGAGTAGAAGCTGATCCTCTCTTGGAAAAGGTTGCCACTTTTGACATTCCCCAACTAAATGAAACAATAGCTGGACAAGAAAACGAGTATCGTACAAACTATAAAAATACTCAGTCCAAAAAAAAAGCAGAAGTGAACAACAAACAAATGTGTGCAGATTAGAAAACCAAAACTGAACACATATAAAGATTGCTGATTTAAAGATTTTATGACCGGAGTCATACACAATATGTGCAAACTATTGCAAAACCTAAAGAACACATGCAATGTCTGTAAAGGGGCATGCAGGTACATGAAAAAGAAAAACCATGTGCAAATATTAGAATCACCCACTGGAAGGACGTACATGGGCAGTAAGATGGAGCCCACCAGATGGAGCATAATCTAGGTGTTCATCGCCTGTTCCAGCAGCTGGAACGGGGGATAATGAGTGCTCTGGGTGGTTATCCCACATTCCAGCACCTGGAATGGGGGATGAAGGCCATTAGCACCCAGGGTTGCCAAAGCAGTATTCTGGGGTGCTAAAAAAAAGGGTTTTACTTCCTACAACAGGACACGCGTGGTGTCCCGCTGTAGACAAGAAAATCCTTGTCCAAGATGGCCACCATGGAAAGGGAAGGCGGCCTTTCCATGGCACCGGCCGCCGCCAAAATAATGTAATTAAGGGGGTGGGGAGAAACAAAGACAAAAATGGGACAGAGGGTAGGGGGAAAGGGGAAGATGGCGGTGGGGGAGCCGGCTGTCAGTCGGCTTATAATGTGGGATTGTACCAATGGGTCAAGGCTGCGTTACTAGCCATCTGATTGGCTGGCTCCCACCAACCGGATGCTAATGGGCTTGTACTGCCTGATCAGGCGAGTGATTGTATTGGAAACCCAAAAGAACTTCGCCCTTTCCAATTTACTCATGTCCAAATTCCCATCAAAGAAGAAACAGGGATTACCATGGAAATAGTGAAAGAGCATTTCCGTTTACTAATTTCAATGGGTGGGAAGCAAGCAGACGGATCCTGCGAGACTGAATGTAGATAGGTACGTTGAATTTACAGGGGAAGGTTCAGGAATCTGTGGAGGCCAGCGGGGTCAGTGATCTAAGGGGAGAAGGGGTTAGGGTGGTTAAAAAAAAAGACAGACATCCTGGGAGACCAAGAGCCCACAGGGACCTACTCTTGGATTCCGCCCACGTTCTGTGCATCCTTATTGGTCAGATGCTCTGTAAACTATGAGTCTCTATGTGAGAATCATAGTTTACAAAGCAATATAAGTTGAAAAGAAATTGTTCAATAACATTGTTCAATCAATAAAAGAAGTGACATCACTGAAAAAAATAAACAACATTTAAAGAATGTGGGAAAATACATACAGGACCAATTAAAACAAAAACTCTGAGAAAAATTAATTTACACGCCTTCCAACGAGTGATGTTCTGCTGATGAAACGTACAAAATTGATAATAACAAAGTGTTTGCCTTAACTACAGAAATCAATGATTTTCAGTGACAGGATGGAGAAATTACCCAACATAGTGACAAGTTGTGAGCTTTAGGCAGAAGAATGTAGCAGTTATCCATTTTATGCAAATAAATTCGGCTTGGCGAACATATGCAATATCAAAGAACATACATTTGAAATGTACAAATCATTTGTTTGTGATAACCAATAGACCCATGTGCAGGCAGAGTGGTAACATCAACTGGGTGAGACAAACCCATACCTTTTTCTCCCAGGTAGCACACGAGAGCATTGGGTGAGTGTTGGCAATACAATGCTGTGAGATTTTATTGCACACTTATGGTCATAACAAAACAATCATAATTACAGTAACCATAATATGCTGTACTTTTGGGCATCGGGTCCCGAGGTTACCCCCTCTGGCCCTTGCCACCTTTCTTGTCCCACGATAGTGTGTGTGGTCACTGTTCGGTGGCCTGTTTTCTTTCTACCTCTACTCGCCCTTTTCCTAGGGTGGGAGGGTTCTGGGAAAAACAAGAGACTCCGTGTTTGCAGAGAAATCTATTGTTTGGGTCCCCGTGCAGGAACCCAACTGGATTGTTTGGGTCCCTGTGCAGGGAACACAAGCTGATTCTGGTTTTCGCTGCAAAAAGCAGCTCCTTATATTAGACCCAGGGCTGCCCCTGGGTCTTTGTTGTGCCTGTATGGGGGGCCGGCTGCCACCCCCCCGGCCGACTGATGCCGATGGCAATAATGCACCATATGGTGCCTGAGAGTACTCTGTTTTCTGCCCCCCTTCCTGACACTGATGCTTAGCTCCCCTTGGTGAGGAAGGGAGAGGTGTTGTTTAACACCTCGCCCTTCCTTCTTCTCTTCCCGGGTTGGTGGCAACTGTGTGTCCCTTTGTAGTGTATTGAGGGAGAGGGAGGAGCACCGCCCACCCTTTTGTTGGGCTGTTGCTTGTCCCTCTCCCCTGCCTGGCTGCCATGGGGCACAGGTTACCTGGCCTCGCCTGGTGCCTGTGGTGTTGCCCAAAACTGTAGCACCACATTGACAGGCAAAAACCAGGATTTTGCTCACTATTGATAACTCTCCAATATTCAAATGTACACAACTACACATTATTTGTCAAATTCTCGCTGACACTCAAGACCATTACTTTGAGGTTGAAAGAGAAGAACATGTCAAAATATGACTTGACCTAGTAGAGCCTATTCTATGGAATGTGCCTGTACCTTTTCACAAATGGATAAAAAAAATTGCCAGCACACACCCTAGCAAATATCATTAAGGCAGAACTATCCTGACACAATTATCAAACCTCAATTTATATGAGAATATCATTATCCAATTAACTTGCACCTTCCAAACAAGTATACGACTTCAAATAAAGTCTAGAATAAGATCTGCAAATGAGTTAGTTTAAGCCTTCAAAACCATACATGACAACCTCAAAGAATGAGGTGGCAGTCGTTCCATGGAAAACACATTCTCATTGCTTTTATATGGGGAGTCGCAACCAGGGGTACATGAAACAGAAAGAGCTACTGGATGTGTGCAATGTCCATGAGTCAATAACATACTTAAAGCAGCATGATGACAACCACACACTGACATAAACATAGAAATAATTTCATGCAAAGAAAGAAACGACAAAATATACAGATACATAACTTGAAAAAAGTGATTTAAACAATTGGCTGAGAATGAATACTATGGATATGCCCTTCATCCACTTTGCTCTTGTGATATCATAGGTAACTATACATGTTTTGGTAACTGAGATCCAAAAGTCATACTTGGGTGCTGACCAAGTGATACTTGATATTTAATAAGTTTTCATTTCTAAACTTGGTAAGTGTTTGCAATAAATATTGATTTATTGTTTGTCATGTGCTTCATACAATGGTTGTCATTCTTGTGACATACATTCTAGTTGGTCAAGACTTCCATAATATTCCAAAAAAGCAATTGCTTGGGTTTCACTAGTGCCGACATGTGTTTCAACATTAAGGTTTTTCTCAAGGCAAGTTAAATGTATGCGTGGTCCCAGTTGGTGGTGAAAATAATCAATGGTGTCTTGTGTACTGTGTAGTACCTGTTCCCGGATGGGTAAGTGGGTTGTCTCTGGTCCGCAATGATCTGTGGTTTGAAGCCTTGAGAAAAACCTTAAGGTTGAAAGACGTGTCGGCAACCATTGTATGAAGCACATGACAAACAATACATCAATATTTATTGCAAACACTTACCAAGTGCGGAAATTAAAACGTATTAAATATCAAGTATCACTTGGTCAGCGCCCAAGTATGACTTTTGGATCTCAGTTACCTAAACAAGTATCCATAAACAATGGGACAGCAGGAGCTGTGTCCTTCTGAGTTCCCCATAGAGGCAGCAGACTAACAACAGAGGAAGTCCAGACAAGCACCAGAACAATCTAAACAATAGCGCAGAGATCCACAGTTCCCAAAAGCTCCAATCCTTCATCACTTTTCATAGGTAACTATACAACTATAACAAATGTGATAACCTGTCTCTGTAAAGTATATGGGAAAACATTTAGAGTAAACATGTTTCTCACCATGATTCAAATGGGTGAAAAAGGAAGACTAGATGATAGACCAGTCAGAAACACCTCTTAACACAGATAAAGTTACATGCATGGTGCTGATCTACATTTAGACTTAATCACAACTATATATTTTACATAAAAGGGAGTTGGTATCTTTATGTTATGGTGCAGCATGCACATTAAACAGCGGTAAACAGTGCCAACACATGACTGCTTTGACTTTAGTTCAAAGACGTGCAGCTATAGCCTTTAAAATTAATATTACACGTCCCACGGTAGTGGCCATGTAGTTATGGTTAAGTTGCTAATCCCATAGGAAGAACACTTATTGGGCGGCTTATAACTTCGCTCCCCATGGACACATCCACGCCAAACTTTGCAAAAAAAGTATATGGCGCACTCTGATTTTCTTTGCAAAGTTTGGTGAGGTTTGGTCCATGGGAGGCAAACTTATAGCAGGGGTCCTAAAATTAATTTTTTTCCCATAGAGTGAATGGGGAAAAAACTTTGCTCACACCTACAGCCCAAACCGCTGGATGGAAATCCATGAAGCAGTTGTCAAAAAATGTTGGCTAATTGGCTTGCGCCATGTCCAGATTTTCTTGTCTACAGCGGGATGTTGGCTGGTATGAAGCGTGAGGTGCGTCATATTGTTTTGATGCGTCAGCCATCTTGGATCCGCAGACAGCACGGCAACGAACGGGGGAAAAATACAAGTTTGAGGAGTATGTAAGTGTGTAAGAGTGCTTGGGGAGGGTGGGGGAGTAAGAGATGGGTCAAATGCTGTATTTGTTTAGGTGGCAGGCGCCCCTGATGTGTTCGTCATGTTCGCAGACATTAAAAATGCCCTTATAGCATAGTTAAAATGTTTGATTCTAAGGGTGTGTTATGCTGCGGTGGTTTGTGGCCAGGGCCTAGAGTCTTGGGTGCATGGCCGAAGGCCGTAGCACAACACACCCATAGAATCAAACATCCATCAAATATCCACAAATCTACAGTTTGTGCACTGTTTGATTTGTATAGTTTATATGTTAAGTTTTGACTACGTCTTGTAATTAAGATTGTAGAGTTTGGTAATAAGCACTGCAATATAACGTATCCATGGAAGTAAACATTTTGAATTGTGGTGTATAGTTAGATGTTTGCTTCAATGGTTGTGTTATGGAGCAGTATTGTGAGTTGAATGTATTTTTTGTGATTGGCTATATTTTTTCATGACTTGGGTAACTGGAGCAGATATTCTTTTTTCATTTTCTGTGATAAAAGAAAATATCATGTTAGTGTAGGTAGTTTATAATGAGTTATTGCATTGCATAATAGGCATTTTTGTATTATTTCCACCCTCATATTTAGTAGTTTACAAATCAGTGTACTGTGCAATTTGCTCAGTTTCTGTGTTTGTATCTTAAATCATTGGGTCAGTGGGGAAAAAATCCATGCTGGATTAAAATCTGGATTAAAAAAAAAACTTTTTGTGTTATGGTACAATACATTTCTTTATTTCTTTTCAGTGTTTATTTGTTGTTTCTGGCTAATGTTCCATCTGCTGGCTTGTTGTAGATTGTTAGATACCTGTTGGCGTATTCTAACTGGTTATAGTTTTTTATAGTTTTTTATTTATATTTTCAAGTTGCTCATTAATCTGTTGGGTTGTTGAAGGTTTTTGGGGCAGTTAGATACCTGTTGGCATGTTCTAATTGTTTATTTCTTCTTGATTTATCTGTTTGGTTGTAGCAGAATCGTAGGGCAGTTAGATATCTGTTGGCGTATTGTAACTGGTTATATTTTTTTATTTATATTTTCAAGTTAGTCATCTATCTGTTGGGTTGTTGTAGATTTTTGGGGCAGTTAGATACCTGTTTGCATATTCTAACTGTTTATTTCTTCTTATATTTTAGTGGTGTTGATTTATCTGTTTGGTTGTTGCAAAATCTTGGGGCAGTTAGATACCTGTTGGCATATTCTAACTGTTTATTTTTTCTTATAATTTAGTGGTATTGATTTATCTGTTTGGTTGTTGCAGAATCTTGGGGCAGTTTGCTACCTGTTGGCTTATTCTAACTGTTTATAGTTTTCTAATTTAAGTTTCATTATTGTTTATGTACAGATTAGTTATTCAATTTTGGTTTTATGAATATTAAATAAGCATTTATAAGATTTGCTGGTAATCTCTGCTTTAGATTAATGGTATTATCATTACATTCGAACCATCCACCATTCTTTTTTATATATGCAGTGTAGTGACCTGCATTGGTTGTGGCTCCTGTGTGGTAGATTATACCTATTGTTGTGAAGGTTTTCTTACCGAGTGATAATTGACCATGTTTGAATCCAGTCAGCTTGCAGTTGTTTTTGGTACCATCTGCATTGTAACACAGAAGCATTCGTATTACATATTTACTATGCGTTTGTATTTGTAAGATGGAGCGATTATCTGAATTGCAGGTAGTACATAATCTGCCATGGTTTGCATTTTGTACAAGTTGGTGAAATGGAAGGGATTCACAGTTAGGTATGGATACATACACAAAGCGTTCATTAGGGATTTCTTCCTGTGCTACATTGTTGCAGAGAGGGCATTTATCTTTTCACATATATGAAATCTGGAAGATTTCATTTATAGGTATGTTTTTGTTTTCCAGTACTTGAGTAAGTATATAAAAAATTCTTGTGGATCTTCTTGTGACTTTATAGTGAATTTCACCATTTCAGCACAGTAGTCCAATTCTTGTCTTATTCCATGAACACTGTATGTGTTGTCAGGATTGTTGCTTGCATTTCTATGAAGGACTAACATTTGCAAACACAATTGGTCTGTATTGTGTAAGTAAATGTCGTCAACAATTGGTGGCAATTGGAATAGAATATTTATTGCTACATTTGCGTAGCAATTTACACCAGTTATATTTGAAAATTTGAATGGACCAGATAGTTCTGTGTCCAAGTCATTTCTTCGGAGTGTGTGTTGCTTCTTTGAAGAAGTACCTGAGTTACTTTGAGTAGTAGTTTCTTCTTTGGTTGTAGTAATTGATGAAGTATTCGCTTCTTTTACTCTCTTTGGAGGATTTGCAGTGAGATCCTCTTGCATTTCTGTTTGAAGTAGTTTTCTTTTACAATGTTTTGCTTTTTGTGGAACAGGATAGGTTTTTAGATGGGGTCTATAGTGAACGTATTCTATTGTATTCTAGAATGCAAGGAATATCAGCGTTTACTTTACTTGCATCAAAGTTGATTAGAAATAGACCGTGATAGTGCTGTGTAACTCATGCCTTCTTTAAAGACTGTGTTCACAATATCTATCAATGCTTTATCTAGGGTAAGACCTTGTGATTTGTGAATGGTGACTGCGTATGCTAGAGTTAGAGAAAATTGTTCTCTGCGTACATACATGTCTTTGAAAAGAAGGAATCGAGCAGTTGAGCGTCCTATTCTTTTTACTTCTGATAGTTTCTCAAAGAGAATATTGACAAACTGAATGTTGTTGTCACATGGGTATGTTTGAAAGCCAACAACTGTACCAAGTGTTCCATTAACTAGTCCTTGCTCCACGTCAAGGTTACGTTTAAACATTACGCTACAGTTTAAAGATCATTTTAATATTTTCTCCAAACTAGCTGTGTTGGAGATAGAGTTTTCTAATTGTAGCCTTGTTGTGGCTTGTTGACACACTGGTAGTGTCATACCATGTACGTCCAGTTTGTCTGGGGAGAAAATTTCAATTATTGGTTGCATTTCTTTTTTCAACATTGTTTCATTGAATTTGAAACAGGTTGCAAGAGTTGGCATCAAGGACATACAATTGACATTTTTGTGTGCGAATTGTTCCATGACATCAGTAGCACATGAGTTATGGCCATAGAGTGCATGGATTTGCCGGATTTTTAATATTGCTTGTGCTTCTTGAGATAGTACACCAACTCTAATACTTT
The DNA here is from genome assembly GCF_040938575.1 of Ambystoma mexicanum. Classification (NCBI taxonomy): domain Eukaryota; kingdom Metazoa; phylum Chordata; class Amphibia; order Caudata; family Ambystomatidae; genus Ambystoma; species Ambystoma mexicanum. The sequence continues at coordinate 769,263,281 of NC_090941.1, forward strand.
TTATAATGTTGGCGTATGTGAGGTCTGCAGACTGGCGCATGTTTTCTGTTAAATCTCTGTATTGGAAATGTTGCCAAATGTTGACATTTCCTATGCTGCCAACAGTTTTACGGCAGAGTTTGTGTCCTAAGGTTTTAAAAATAGGTTCACCTTTCACTGGTGTCAATTGAAGAAGATCTCCGAAAACAATAATGTGTTTTCCTCCAAAGAGCTCTTCGTAGTTTGTTTTGAGTACTTCTTGTAATCTGAGGTGAATCAAAGCCAACATTAGGTTACACACCATGCTCACTTCATCTATTAGTAGCATTTACATTTGTTTTATTACTCTTCGTAGTTCCATTGCAGCTTCTGTAGAAAATGTGTAATTTTCTAATATGTTTTGGTGTTCTACTGGAAGGAGTAGTAATCGGTGTAAAGTGACACCACCTATTTTGTAGGCAGCTAAACCTGTGGGGGTAGTTAAAACAGCTGGCAGTTGTTTGTCAATTGTTGAAGGAACTTGCTGATGATTTTGATTAAGAATGTTTTGCCTGAACCAGCTTGACCACTGATGTACAGTAGTATAGGTTTGTAATTTTGGCAGTTACATTCTTTATTTTCATGTTGTACACCATATGCAATTTCTTTTGTTACTTCTTGAAAAATGCTACGCTGCTCATTGTTCAGTTTTGATTGCAGTACAGTTAAGTCTTCTGTATCTTCTTCATAGTGACACATGGTGGTTTCTACTTCTGTCATCGCTAATTCTGCCTCATTTGCTATTAGTGGCTGTCCCAGTGGTTCTTGGCTTCCTGTTACAGAAAGTTGACTGCTGTCGGGAGTGTCCTTATCTAGTTGGGCCTGGAGTGCTTCTTCGAGTTGCTGTTCATTGTGCAACATTGTTTTGTATTGTGTAAAGTTTACATTGGTTCTAGTGCTTTCATTTACTTTGAAAGCATCTTCATACTAGTCATAGATATCTAGTAACTCTTCTTCTTTTCTCCATGGTTTACAAAGTTGTAGCAGGGACATGTAATATAGTTCTTTAAGTTGAGGATTTGTTAATGACAATTTGATATGATTAATTAAGCTTTGTTTGGTAAGTTCCACTAAGCTGCCTTCACAATGTGTCACTCTGTGTCTACCTTGTGTTTTCATCTGGTTTTATATTATTTTTGTATGTGAAGTTTTGGGCTATGTGGTATAGACATATGTTTTCCAAAGTGGTACTCCTGTTTGGGTAGTATGTGTCTAGTAAATTGTTTCCAATAATGTCTTGGCTGTTGGGATCATTTTTGGCTATTGTTTCTATGTCGTTGTATGATTTTAGAACTCTTTTTCTAGATTTAGCAGGACCAAGACTTAGCCATACTATATTTTCAGATTATCCATACAGAGCAGTACCAGTTAAACAGTCTGCAGCTTCATAGGAGCCACATTCTCTATGAGAGAGCATTTTTATGCCTAAGCTGTACAATTTCTGAGATAGTGTTTTGTCTGATGATAGGTCATCCCAGAGGTCTTGAAGCTCTGTTTTTTCTGCTTTGATTAAGTAGGCTGTAACATATCGTGCAACTGCAGTGGAATTGTCTGCAATGTAGTGCACATCTATGTTTGCATTACATAAGAAGGCAATGATTGCATTGTAATCATTGATATATTTTGCTTCTGTTCTTTTTATGTAAAATGTGTTGTACCTTTAATATTATGTCTAAATGAAGACATGAAGTTGTTTACTTGACCTTTTGCTGTAACTGGTCTACGGAAACCAAAGCAGCATTTGGTGTAGTATTTCCCTTTGCTTTTGTATTTGCGACAACAATATTCCCCACATTTGTGTCTTTGAAATTGTAAAATGTGTGCATGAAGATCACTATTTGTTGCTTCTGGAGGAATTTCACAAGTGACATATTTTTTGATAAACTATAAAACAGTGGCATCACTGTCTTGACCGAATTTAGGAGCATCTTGAATCCATAAAAGCATGTGGATATGCAGTGCTCCTCTGGCTTGGTATTCTTTTCTCCAAAAGAAGTGTTGCACTTCTCCGAGGGGAGGAACAGTTTTATTACAAATAAAGTGTAGCATAGCAATGAAGTGATAATGGAAATATCTTGAAACGTTAACAGGATCTAGAGAGAAAAGTTCTCCAGGTGTTAGTATATCTATGTTTTTTTTTTTTTTTTTTGATATGCGTAGGAAATCATGTAAATCTTCCCATTCATATTCTGCACAACTTAATGTAACAAACCAAGTGGGTGGGCCAAGGTTTCTTATCATACACCATACATCTCTGTGACGTCGGAACTAGTACTCTTTAGTACCACGCATGTTTGCTAATCGATTTGTAATGCTCGATTGTAAAACCTCATCTTTTTCTTGCATTTTTTGTAGTAATTGCGTAGCTAACATATTTTGAAAATGGGTACCTGATTTCAATGTGTGTGCAACTCTGTAGCATAGAGTTGCTAGTTCACTTTCAAAGAGAATGTGGAATATATATTCCACATTTTGTCTAAATCTGTGATCTTCAGAATACATTCATAACGAGCAGTATTCTGATGCTGATATCACCGTACCTTCCTCCTTTCCCAGTTGGAAAGAGTAGAGGAAAAGCATGTGCTTCTATACTTTTTTCCCACATGCTGATTGGTGATCCTTTGGTTTGTTGTATTTGGTACATTTCTAGTGCATCATCTATGGTATCTTTAGAGTGAAATGGATGAATTGTATAATGGTCTAAAATATTGGATACTGTAGCAGGATCTAGAAGTTCAAATTGGCCAGTTTCTGGTGACTCTCAAATTATTTCAGTGGTTACCTCAGGTTTCTTCAATATTAATGCCTTTGTAGTATTCATTATTGTCTTTTAGATATTGTAAGGCTTGTCTAACTTTATGTAAGTCTACAAGTTGTTGCCAATTTTTTTTTGTCTTTTTTAGGTACACCATTTACTAAGACAATTATAGATTGCTCTATGCGGTGTTGTACTTCTCAAGTGTGTACATTTTCTTTTAGATCTAATGGTAAATAAACTACTTTGCCACGAATGCCTTTCACTAATTCTGAGGGAGGTAATTTTGCTGTTTTTGGTTGAAGGCGTATTATTACTTGAAATGGATGTACTGTTTGAATTATGATGCTCTCATATAAATTGAGTTGTTGCAAGGGTTCTGGTAGTGGGAATAATTCCAAGTTATTTGTGATAGCATGTGAAGGAGTTTGGTTTTTGTCAAGTTTTGCTGTGCAGTAACTGCAAAGTTTTAAGGGGTCATTTATTTCGTATTTGTTTTCTGCTATAAGGTAGAGAGCTAATTCAAACCATTTGGAATCTTCATTGTCTTCTACTTTGTATGTTATGTCTACAGTTTTTGTGCTACTTTTATAAAAAGTTCTGCAGCAACACACACATGGTTTGGTACTTCAGCGGGTGTACTTTCATATTTTAGTATTTCTTTTTTGTATGTTTGTAGTAGAAGGTTGCCATTTGTAGAATTGTTCCTAGTCTGTTGTAAAGCTATTGCATTTTGTAAGTGACTTTCACTTCCAAAATATTTTCTCTGGATATGCTCTATTTCTTTGAGTAGGTCTTTGGCTGTACCATGTAGAAGATTGTTATTTAAATTGTCTAATGCTAAAGCTGGACTTTTAGCATAATATAGTTTATGGACTAGATTTCCTATAGTTGAATGATGTGTTGATATAATTTTGATATGATGGAATGTGCTTTTGCAATTAGGTCCTGAAATGCAGGCTAATGAATGTCCTTGTCATCCTGTGTGTTTACGCACTGGACAGGTATCCATATTTTGTAGAAGTTTCATTTTGAATTTGTCTTTGCCTTTTAAATATTGATTGAGGAACTGGCGTAAAGATTTGAAAGAGGTTTTGTCAATGTTACACATTGACGTGCACAGCCATTTGTACACTGGACGTTTTGGTTCCGTCTGATGGAGAGGTGATACTGAATTTTCTGGGGATATTTTTGTGAGCAGCATTTCTTGTTCCATAAGGGTATTATTACGTTTTTCATACCCTTGTCCGCTGCTATATAGAGCAATTGTGTTTGTTTGCTTTTGTTTGTATGCTTCTTCATTGGTTGTGTGTCACCGCCATTTTGGTTAACTGCAGGCATTCCGGACACCGAGTGTGTTCTAAGAACAGTTCCATCTTGCTTTCGGACAGTACGGACAGGTATAGTGTCCTTAGGACACCGCCATTTTGGTTAATTGCAGACATTCTGGACACCAAGTGTGTTCTAATAACAGTTCCATCTTGCTTGCGGACAGTACGAACAGGTATAGTGTCCTTAGGACACCGCCATTTTGGTTAATTGTGGACATTCCGGACACCGAGTGTGCTCTAAGAACAGTTCTATCTTGCTTGCGGACAGTACGGACAGATATAGTGTCCTTAGGACACCGCCATTTTGGTTGATTGCAGACATCCCGGACACCTGTGCTGTCCTCGGACACCCTAACTGCCTTTTTCTTAAAAAAAAGACACAAAGGACTGAATTAAAACACACATAATATTTTTTGTTAATTTCTATATAGATATAAAATGTATGAAAGAGACGGGGAAGCAGAAACTGACACAAATACAGGAGAATTAAGTTCCATGTGATATTTCCGCCGCAAAAATATCGCCATACAAATATTTCGCCATATTTTTGTGGCGAAAATAACACATGGACCCTGCGGGGGACACCCCCGCAACCCCTGCATAATTTTTTTATGTGCGGGGGACACCCCCACAACCCCCACACCTAATATTTTTGACACCAAAGATATTGCCTATGGCCGTTCCCAACGACCATATGTACGGCGATATTTTTGGTGGCGAAAATATTACCTGATACCAAGAATTAGGGGTTTGGGGAGGATGGATGGGGAGGGATGAAGGGATGGAAGTCTCATCATAATGTTTTTCTTGGTGGTGAGGGTTTGGGGATAGTTGACTGGGACATGGAGAGGGGGAACAGGTGAATGTGAGACAATGATATTCATGTTTTTCTTTTATGTGGTCCTCCACAAAATCTTTTAAAAGATTGAAATTTTCCATAAGCATATCCATTTTTTGTTCCATGCGCTGCAGAGTATTTTCTAATATCTCTTTTGGTATATAATTTTCAATGTTTGTATGGTCTGCTATAAAAATAAATATATGTTAAGTACACATAAATTAATGATTATTAATTTGCTTATATAGAGAAGTATCTACCATTAGTATCACTGTCTTCACTCATTTCCTCACATGGTAAATGTTCTTCAAGCCATTCCAAAGTACTGGACATTTCTGTGTAAAAAAATATATTACTTTTAGTGTACCTAATACAGAAAGTTTAGAAATATATAAGAAAAATGAAGGTTACTTACTAGTTTCTGGTATGTTTTGTTGTTACTGTTGTGTAGGTCTGCTGTTGCTTCTTGCTGTGCAGTTTCTGTGAGGTAATTATGTTGGAGGCATATCTTTTTTGTTTTGGTATATTCCATTTTAGTACATATGCTATTTAAATGGGTGGTTGATGTGTTACATATTTAGGTTCCACTTCTTATTTATTATTACATATAATGTGTTTATGTGCTGCTTTTTGTGAGCTTGTTCAGTGTTTATATGGCATGATAGAACAATTTAAGATACACCCTGAATTTTCGGGTAGTGTTGATGTTGTCCGCGTCCTTCCGTGGACATTCGCACAGTCCGGGTACATCAGAATCACTAGCTGGGGGTTCAGTATGTTCTATGTTACATGTATATAAAGTAAGGGAATACTAGTAAACATGTATCAAATTCACACTATGAATATGTATATGCAATAAAAAAAACTTTGATAAAGGGAGTTTATGGTTAATTTGCGCTATTAAAAAATTATGAAATTCAGCAAAAAAAGTTTGTCGAAGGGACATTATGGTTAAGTTCTGCTACTAAAATCCTATGAAATTCAGTAAAAAAAACGTTGTTAAAGGGACGTTATGGTTCCAAGTAAAACTGAAAAACCCCTGAAATTCGCAAGTTATGGTAAGCTAAGGAACCATACCTCGCGCCACCACCATGCATTGCTAAGACTAACACCCAGGACATCAAAGATGACATCACAAATGTCATTGATGACAACACTGATGACATCACATGGCCAGCGGGACACTGTTGATGCATTTCTGTTAAAATTATGTTAGTTGGTTGAGTTCAATTGATTTCATCTACACTAGGGTTAAAGGTTGTTTTGTGATGTTGGGCTAAAGTCACACTACCATTCGGATCAGTGCACCTAACTTCTAATTTTGTTTTATATTGTATCTAGATTGGTGAGGAAATTAGTTTGAGCCTTTGGTTTAGCCCTGCCTTTGGCCTATGTGCAGTGTTTTGATATAGCCTAGATGCATTCATGTTTACCCCCTTTTGTTTCTCAGATGTTACATGGAAGCCAGCAAGGTGATGCATAGGACAAGAACGGTGTATGGCATCGAAAAGCACGTACCACCTGAGGGCCTAATTCATGGAATATTTAGCGCAGTGCAAATGGACTTTGCATTGCCAACAGACAGGTCGAACCTGGCCTAGTTCACAGAGCGTTGCAGAGTGTATTTTTGCAGAGCAAAGTAACTTTGCACTGAAAAAGTACTCTGCACCGCACTAAATGGGGCTAATAGAGTTAGTGTTGCATTTGTAGAACATGTTCTTTTTGTGATTTCCGGCTTTAAATATTGAGTCCCAGTGTGGGCGTGTAGAGTTGCTTTTTTCATTTCAGTTCCACAGAGCTGTCTGACTCTCCTGGCCATATTTGAAAAAAGGTGTTTTTTTCTGCAATGCATTTCTGACTACTTCTTTCATTACTTGTGGATTACTTTGGGATACTTTACCTTTTAAATAGTCTCTCCAAATGGTACAGTGCATAAGCTTGCTGGCACAGGAAAGCCTTGGTATAACTTTGTTCATCCTGGGTTGACCACCCAAAAGAACGGCTAAAAACAGCATGGCTACCTCCTAACTCGTAATGAGGCCCATAATTTGGTATTCCCGTATTCCTATTATTTCCTATGCTTTCTTTTCTTATTTAGGGTCACTCCTGAAAGTGTTAGACTTGTGGAACCTCTGTTCTTTTATTTATATTTTTTAAAGAGACCTGAACAAGAAAGCCAGCCATTCCAGAAGCAAAGATCCACATGGTGCTGGCCACAGCCCAGGAGCTTGCATACACAAAAAATAGTGTTTTGTGTTGTTTTAGGAGTAGCAGGGAGACCAGAGGGGTAGCAAGGGAGACCTAAGGGGTCGCAATTGAGACCCCCTGGCTATCCCTACATGACGTCACTGAAGCTTGTTGTTCATGAAAGATTCAATGCTTCTTTCTTGGACAAACACACACATTGCCTTCAACATGTGCTCCATAATTGAAACAAGAGCCTGGACAAAGGAGAGCTCTTTAAATGCATGCACACTTTAGCTGTGCAAATAGTGGAACTGCACTTAATAAAATTCTTCTGCATCTGCCTGGCTTTGCCCAATAGGCCCATTTAACACGGTGCAAAGAGTACTTTTGCAGTGCAAAGTGATTTTGCTCTGCAAAAATACACTTTGCACCGCTCTGTGAATTAGGCTAATTTCTACGTGTTTGTTGGCAGTGCACAACCACTTTACACTGCGCTAAATGTTCCATGAATTAGGCCCTCAGACTCTAAAGTGTGTTGCTCCCTGAATGTGACATGCCTCCACCTATGTTGTTAAGGGGCAATTTAGGAAACCTTTTCTCAACTGTAAATCTCTCTCTCTCTCTCACACACACACACAAACACACACACACACAAACAACATATTGACCATTTACAAATATAAGGTTTGGAAACCATTAATTTAACTTGCTGTAAGGCTTTGTTATATGGCACCTTTTAACTGGAATACTCTATTAACCGGCACATCCATCACTGGTGATGGTAACAGTTCTGGTTACAAAATGACGGATAACAAAGCTTTTAAGCGGAATTACACAGCAAAAGGCCAGGATTCCTTACTGACTCAGTTAACCATCATTCCTGGTTATTCAACGCCATTGGGTTTTCACTGGTGCTGACTTATCCCAAACTTCCATGTCTGGCACAGAACTCTTCAAACTAAACATTTTAGGGAAAATTGCTTAAATGGTTCAAAAGATGTTATGAAATCCAAAAAAGCTGTTATTCGACATACTCCCATCCATGTTTTAATAGAGAAAAGGGTGCTTGCATGAACACATATAGCACAAAACTGCTGGACGGATTTGCACCAAATGAGAAGTGTTGCAGAGGTGCCTTTTGTTGTTTTGGTGTAAATCTGTCTAGTACGTTTTAGGTAATTGGAGGGGGAAGAGATTGCACCTGGTTGCATAAAGCGTTTATATATCTCTCATGGTATGTTGCATCAGTGTGGCTTTTCAGACATGAAAAGGTGCCATTTAATTTCCTCAACACAAGCGATTCCTGCGGTAATCCAGAGGGAATCCCGAAAAGAGGAAAAGTGCTAAAAATAATATTTGAAGGCGAGAAAAGGCTTGTTTTATATCGGGGCAGAGGTGGGGAGGGACAAAACAGACCACATGTGTAGTGTGAAAGTTAGAGATGGGCTGAGGATCCGGGTTGTTCCAGAAGGATTTCTTCTTACTGGGGGAATTCTGTGGTATTTCACCAGAAATGTTGTAAGATATGCTCTGAAAACAAATGTGCATCACATGAACCAGCGAATAAATGGGGGTTATGTAAGAGGGTGAAGGAGGCTTCACAACATTTACACAAGGGGGGCTAGGAAGGAAGAGAAGTGTACATGGAGAGTTGCAGTGAAGATGGAGAAGACTTTTAAATTGTCAATTGTTTGCCCATTCACATGGTAAATCAGACAATCATGTTTTACCACAGGAATGAATACTCATAATGGGTACCATTGGAATGGACAGTGGGCACTGCTGAAGTCCTGCGGGTCCCACAGAAGATGTAGCAGTTATTTATTTAAGACAGAATGAATGTGATCCGATAAATTGCAAAATCAAGCAAATACTAAAGGTAACAAATGCAGGAGTTGACAATAATTTTAAGTCTGAGCCGTCCCCCTGTTGCTCAGTCCATGAGCACATCCATGAGTTCATGGCAGAGCTCATGCATGAGATCACTCTGAGTTAAGCTGGTCCTTATTTCCCCACACCTGCCATATTTGATGGGTTTTGTCACAATGAATCTGATCATCCATACTCTTAACTATAGTTTTTCACAATAGATAGATAGACAGATATAATTGAGGTAACTGGCCTCCCAAAGTCCCCCTACTCATCACCCCCAACCGACTAAGTATCTATTCTGAGATTTGTATTAAAATACCCAAATCCTATGCACTGATGCCCATGGCAAAAGTAAGGTGGACACATGGTCTGTGCAGCTGTGCTCGGAAGTAAAACATATTCCTGCCACAACAAGATGGCGAACCTGAAAAAATACAGGTCCTTTCCACTCAATTATACCTACTCTTCACCCTCCAGATCCTCACACTGTGCTTTTCTGGGTCTCATTCTAGAGTTTACACCATAGTGGATCGGACAGCTTTAGTAGCAGAGTACAGTGTCAAGTGGAAGTTCACTCAGAAGAAAGACCATCCAGCATTGCCTTCCTGTCTTCTCCTGCACACCTCCATTTGGGTTGATGGCTCAACCATGCAGGATTCAGGCCAACTACAGGTTGGTCTTTCTTTGCTCACTCTCCTTTGCTCTGCTGGGCAGCTCTTACAAAGCTCAATGCTTCATACTTGATCCCCACTCTTGGAAATATTGTTTGATGAGAGAACATGACATTAAGAGTGGCCTGGCCCCCGAAATGGAGGCCTCCAATAGTCCTAGAACGACAAACCATTTAGTTATCGTGTCTCCAGATTTCTGAACTTTTCTCTCACCACGGAAACAAACCTTTGCATGGAAACTGAAGACATCCTCACCCTTTATACTCCCAGTTAGGATGTCGAAAGCACAGTCCATAATGTTGCTGCTCGACTGGAATGCCTGTACTTGAAGTGCACGTCCCATCTGCAGGAAGTCTCCAAGCTTCATGTTGAGGAAAAAATGAAATTACATCACATTGCTACAAGTCCAGACTTATGTTGCTACCTGCATCATCTTGAACCCCTCCACCAAAATAAAAGGTAAGGCTCACTGTTGAGGAACACATGAAATGGGATCCCATTCCTATGAGCAGACATATATTCCAAGAATAATCATCTATTTCAGGTACATGTGTCACAGGCATGAGGAATCAAAGCCGTTTTAAATACATGATTAGTGCTTTGCACTTTACCAGACATGTAGGGCCTGATTTACAGAAAGATTTGCACAGCGTGGGGCGTATCAAGTGCCAAATATACACATGCATCACAGGCAAGTCTGACAAAGCCCGACATGGATGTCACCTTTGTGCACTTACATGGACAACATAGTATGGACACTCCAAATTCACCGGCAACATGAGGAGACATGTCTATGCTGCTTGTTGCCAGTATAAGGGGTGCAGTGGATAAGAAGCTCCGTGCATTTTGCTGGAAATGCTTCCTAAGTCAACATCTGACCGAAGCAGTGAATGATTCACACATGCATGACCCATTGCTAGTAGAGGAGCCATGTTAGCACACCTAGACTTGAGAGTACACTCTACACAGGCATGACACTGATACTGTGTGCAGTGACATGTGTCCAGCAGAAAGTGGACATATTGGCATCTAGGAAATGCCATTCACAAATACACCTGTAAGGCGCAGTGAAATGACCATCAAGCATCCAACAGTCACACTGCATATCATATATGTACAGCCCGAATGGAAATGCCCTGACGTGAATCCTGCTGGGCAACATAAATACACTAATACATTGTCATGCACAGTGGTGTCATGACCACATTCATCAGTCATAGATTTCACTCACGTGCTGCAAGTGCATATGTGTCATAACCTTTGTGAGAAATCAGAAGGTGTCTCACCCGCTAGTCCCGGGGGTCTCTCTCTCATTTGGCCAGGGCATGGCCATTGCCTTTGGATCCATACCCTGGGGGTGAACCAGTGTGGGAGGATCACCTGGGTCTTCAGGGGGAGTAGGAGTGAGGCACCTGATGGTGAGACAGAGTATCCCTCTCTTCCCTGCAATACCTTTACCCCATCTTACACAGTAGGATATATGGAAACGCTACCCACCCCACCTTTCCTGCACAAACACTTTCCCACAGACAGCCCACTCTGCGAGAAAACAGACTCACACCTGAGCTGTGTACCTGACATGTCCCACTACTATGGCCAGGCAAGGTCAGACAATTTATGGTAATCATTTACACCTGAATTCCATTACATTTCCCCACATGAATAAAAGGCAGAACACAGAAGCACACTCTGAGCGAGGGAAAGCACACGAAGGAACAGCAGTTTCAAGACGGCAACTGAACGAGTGAAGAAAGGCAGCAAACCACGAAGGGTGCACAAGGAGGGAGATACCCTTGAACTTTCCAGCAGAAAGCTGTTACTTTTTAGACACCTTTGTATTTCAGAGCATAAGGCCCAGAAATCAGAATGAAGAATTCTGTATTGTGTGTCGGAGATACCCGGGGCCCTCCTGCATGGCTGTTCGAGTAAGAGAGAAGCAGCAGCCACTGTGGTACTGTGCTTGGCTCCAAGATCAACGAAAGATCAAAACAGTTAGTGAGTTGGGGAAACTGGTATGGGACCGGTCTGTGTTGAGGTCAAGGTTGCAAGTGGCAACATTGTATACAAAGAGGAAGGATAAAGATTGCTTAACGTGTGTGATTAAAGACGCGAGGACTGCCTAATGTCTGATGGATGTTTGATCTGTAGAAATGTAGACACAATATTCATGACAGAGTGGTCCGGCACTGTGAGTGTGCTCCATCAAAGGTCTCTGTAAGATATTTATTTGAGAAGTGGCAGAAGCGAAAGTAAAAGATGAAGAATAAGAATTGGTGTGAATCGAAGTGGTCCTGCAATTGTTTAAGCAAAACCCATCGCACAATCAAAAGTCTTTGGTTTTTGATACAAAGGAATCTGAGTCCCAACGAGGGGGATCCGTGGTCTGAGCCCGAATGAGGGAGGCCAATCATGAACATCATGCTAAAGCGGTCTGAGCCCAAACTAGGGGGAGCCATGGTCCGAGTTTGAACAAGGGAAACCAATTGCGAACCTGTGAATTTGAAAATCCTAAAAGAAAAGGATTATGGTGTTTGTTTGTTACGTCAGGTCCTCTGCAATAAGAGACTGTCATTGGGAGAGAGATTTTGGAAGAAGGCACTGAAACCTATGCTTTGAACTGTTTCCTCATGGCTAAGAAGCCAGAGTGTATGTGAAGATCTAACATGTCACCTTTTCCCACGCTGAAAACGTGGTGAAGGGAAGCCAACTGCTTATATTAAAAATAATTCAGAGGTTGCAGGGCTGTTCCCCGCAGGTTCCATGCCTTAATATCGGCGCAGAAATATGGCAATATTTTTGTATGGCGATATTTTTGCGGGGATATTAACACATGGAACCATTATTTCTTGAACACTTTTCTTTTGCGTACATTGTTGTCTCAAACGTTTTGTATTTAGAAGTAAGGATTGGCAATAGGTCTATTAGTATAGGCCCTTTTATTTTGACACAGACTCCACTAGTACTGCATTATTATTATTTGATGGTCGAGGCTTGCTCCCATCCTTAGATGTAGGATTAGATAGGCATTCAACTAACCATTGAAGTTCAAAAAACACCCTTGATCACTTGTGTCTGTCTTTACTGCTTGATACCATGCCTTCCTTACAACTCCCACATCAACAACATGCTCACTTGTGAAGCGTCCAGAGCCAGCTTCTTCAAAAAGAGTGAGCTTCTCAACACATGGAGACCCACCACCAGTAGCCTGTGCAGAGGGCACATTTGCACCAAGTTTTTCTTTGGTACACCTGGTGAGGTCGTCCATCCTCTTATCCACTTCTGGTGCTGTGCGCTTCTCCAGCCCACAGGCATTAACTAAATCAGTGACCTCCTGACAGTTCTGCTTCCGCTGGGGCAGTGTTAGGGTGCTGCCAGCCCATGCATAGAGCTCTGACTGGTGCTCATCCACATAGTCTGTAAGGATTTGCAACTCCCCCTCAGGGAATTTGATATTCCAGCTCTGCCCCTTCTCAGGGTCCAGTGGCTGTCCTTGTGTTGTGGGAGGTCCCGAGGCCGCTTCCCATACAGCACTACTGCTCTTCTGTGCTAGTGGTGCATCCCCAGCATGTGGTGCTGGTGCTGTCTTCCTGGCACATTTTGGTGGTGGTACACTCCTCTTCAGCGATCTCCCAGCCCTACCAGTTCCCCTCCCATCCATGATAGGGGTGGTGCAGATGATTCACAGCAAATCTTGCAAGTTTGCACTTGTGCCACGTATATGCAGGCACTGCCCGTCATGCTGAATTCTGATGTGCTCCGCATCCTCCATCCGTTAGGCTTATGCAGGTTTATGCAGGGCAGATGCATCCACTGCAGGCACCCCCTGTCCATAGTAAGCCGTGCATGCACAATTCTCTCTGTGTGATGCGCGTAACTCATGTGAAACAGGCCTAGCTGAAATAACCAGCTGTTGCTGCAACACTCCTGTGCCTGCTTCCTGTTTCTGCTCCAGCTAAGCTCGACCTCACACTCCTGTTATTCCTCCAGGGGCAGGGTCCCACATGGCCCACTGCTTCAAATCTCATTTCAGCATCACTCTGGCCTGACAGAAATTGTGTGTCGCCTGCACTGGGGGCACCCACGTCAGCTGTTGCGTGGTTGTCATCATGCCTTCCTGTTGCACACACACAGGTGCAGGGGGGCATCCATCAGCTACACCACACAACTGCTAACTGCGGTGGACAGATCTTATCCACCATTGTACCCCCACAGAGTGGGTGCTAATGGACACAGACAAGTGACAAATGTATGAATGAATTCCAGGGGGAGGAATGGGTGGAGGGTTGTGCAGATTTGGGGTGCACCTTGTGTGTGCTGGTCCTTTGAGGGAGAGGCCTGGATGTGGGGTAATGTGTGTGTTGTTGTGATTGGTAGTTGTACAGAGAGTAGGATTAGTGGGTGTTGATGCACTTTGTATGTGGGGGGGCTCAGATTGGTGGTTGTACAAGGAATGGGATTGGTAGGTCTAGGTGCACTTTGCATGTGGGGGCTCAGATTGGTGGGTGTACAGGGACTAGGAATGGTGGTTGTAGGTGCAAACTGCATTTGGGGGGGCACAGAATTGTGGCACTCCTGGGACTGTTAATGGTTGATATGGGTGCAAGTAATGGTGATTACTTGTGAGTACTCATCATGCTATTTCCAGCTTTTTCACTGCATCTAGTGTCATGGTTCACATTCTGCGCATAACTGTCTTGTTCAGTGGCCCCTTGGTTTGTACAAGGGGCGTATTGTGGGCGTGCCAGGTGCAATCCTGTTTTCTTTGCACTATAGGTCCCTATTGCACTTATTTCACTACATCGCCTACTCGCGCGATGCATTTGCGCCTCACAATCCAGCCGCACACGCTGAAACTTATGCGGACACTTTGACCATGGTTTTGTTCCAATCATGGAGCAGATGTTGAAGGCAATGTGTTTGTCGAAGAAAGAAGCATTGAATCGTTCATGGACAACAAGGTCACCTAGAGCCTATGGTGGTCAACCCAGGAGGAGCAAAGCTAGATCAAGAATGTCCTGTGCCAGCAAGCCCCTGCACTGTGCCTTTCAGGGAGACTGTAAAGGTAAAGTATCCCAAAGTAATCCACAAGTAATGCAAAAAGAGAGTGCACACATTGCAGAAAGAAACAGAAGCTTTTTGCAAATACGTCTGGGAGAGTCAGACAACTGAACCGAACTGAAAAAAAGGATCTCAACACGCCCACACTGGGACGCATTATTAATAGCTGAAAAACCACAAAATGAACATGCTCTACAAATGTAACAATCATTCTAGTTCTAGCATTTACATTAGCTATTTGCCGCTAAGCCCCTTAAGAACACTGTATATTAAGCAATTTAATTGACATTTTAGTTTTGCGTGACCATGAAAATACCACCCCTTAAACATGACATCATTACTTGAACAGCACAAAATACATGCTCCCTGGGCAAAATGATGCTCCCTGGGCCTTCTGGCATATCTCACTGTGCCCCTTCACAACCATTATCTATTCATTTGTTTAATGTCTGGGAAGGCACCTGCTGTCTCGAGTCTTGTTTAAGGCCCCTGAGAACTACTACGCTTGCAACAATAAACTGGCTACCATTCAGCTCCCCTCTCCTTCCTGACCTTTGCCACCCGAAGCTTTCTGTACAATAACTAGAGTAAAATCCAACAAATTAAGCAAAATAACCATGTCTTAAACAGTAACACAATCTATAACTGCTTTGAGAAATGTTGTTCTTACATGGCCGGCATAATCCTTGTTATGAGCAATAACACCTATACTAAAAAAACACAATCAATATTATAGAATTAACTTTCAACAACATAACATTATCCAACCATATAAGTGTGTTAAAAACAACAACAAAAAACGCTGCATTGTGTCAACAAAGAATCCTTTGCTAAACATTGCTTTACTGTGCAACAAACAAACTAAAAATCTCTATAGTGTTGAAAAACTACTTCTATTCAAGATATAATATCACCACACCAAAATCATGTGACAGCTGTTTCACTGCTAGGGCCTAACACCTTATTTCTTCGCACACATTTGGGACAGTGCACTTGCATCTGTACACTCCCTCCTTTGGTTAATGTATTAACCAATAGCTCCTCCTCCTTCATCCTATCCCAATAATCTTTTGTAACCAATGCCTTGCATACTGCACACAGGCTTCCTCCCCGCTCTGCATACTCCTCCGGTGTGATGTCAAGAAAGAACAATCGCCATCTGGCTCACAATCTATCCAGTGTTCAGTGTAATTGTCACAGTCCGGGGAGGACTAAAAAGTGTTCCTGGGGAACTAATTGTATTCCCTATTCTGGCCATATATAAACCTAATAAACCTAATAAACCTAAAACAATTTTCTCCCTAATCACACTGAGACACTGTTCAATACCGTTGGCCAGCTGTGATAGCTCCCAGTGCATTATGTGGAGCCATTTGGCATTTGCAGCTGCTTTTATACTTGGTGCAAGAAGAGATATGAAAAAATGTGCAGTTTTACTAAAAACCTAGAACTGTAGAGGTATTTTGGCCAGTATGTCAGAGGATTCATATGAAAGATTATTGCTATTGCGTCAATGTCTCTTCAAGTTCAAGGAACGTTTTACCCGTGTGTGGTACTTAGCTCGAATAGCAGGATGTTCAGCAAATGACATAAGATCAGAGTTGAGTATAAACAGTGCTGGCGAGTGCTGGCGACTGCAGGGTCACAAGGAAATGCACCCCAGTCCAAAATGGCGGCAATTGTTTGTATGCCATAGTACCACATGACCAGTAATGGTGCATTAGTGCTGCTGTTCCTCTTTGTAAGCTCGGGAGCTCAATAGTCTTGGTGCTTCTCTTGTTTACCTCCACTTTAATGCTGCTCTTTGATCTGAAATACAAGGAAGATTGTGTAAGTGCCTGTATTTTAACAGGTTGCTTCTTTTCATCAATCCAAGTTAAGGTCCGCACATTACTCTCCCAGATGCTGAAACAAGTGCTGTAAATACTGATAGGCACATCTTCTGCAAACCCCACCAATGCTTCTGCCCTGCATCCCATCAGCCCGTCCACCAACTCATCCTTGTAAGAAACAGCACCTTTGAAGTCACGCCCACAAACGCTCATGGCAGAAAAAATACAACCCGCTAGGGAAAAAAGGCCAAGAGATTCTTGCAAGGATAACACATTTTAATCACACAAAAAATAGGTATGCCAGCAAAGAACTCTGCTGCTCAAGAACGTTCTGCCGAAAAATGGTACAAGCAGAATGTTATAAGGAAACAAATTGTCATCATTGTCGTAAACATATAAAATAAAAACCTGCATGACTGGTTTTTTGAGACCTTATACATGGCCAGACTGCTCTATAGGAGATGCCAGGCCATTAGCCCCAGCCCGTCCATCTTTCTTCCATCAGGTGGGGTCTGCTGGGTTCATCATCTCCAGGAATCCAAGGTCGAGTTTGCAATTGGTTACTATGTAAGTCAATGCTACTCTATCATTATGGCATGCATCTGGGGGGCTTGGGGACTGGTAACGGGGATGCTTAAGATCATGCTGACCCACACATTCTTCACTCATTTGGTATCGCACTATCCACACATAAGACTTCCACCCTTGCTTTGGACTATAATGTATTCCACCCTGTTCCTCACTTTACAAATCTTGTCTTTATGAAATAAGGTAGAGTGATTGGTGGTCTGGGGCCACTTACTATCGTGGAATTCAGGGGTCTTGGACTGGGACAGTTGAGGGTGTCATAACTCATGGTTGTCTGTGTGGGGGCCTGATTTGGCCTGGCTGTAATGAACATGCACTGTAAGACGTCTTGGACTGTCTTGAAGCCTTGCAGGGCACATTCCTTCTTGGGATAATATGTATTGGCAACAGTTGTGGACCAAATGAGAGTTTCTATGGACAACAGCGTGGGTCTGTCTATCACCAGCGCTTGGGCCTATTCATGTTTCTTCATTAGGTTTGTGGTCTGTGTCTACCATGCAGCCATGCAGGTCTGAATGTTTCTACCTTAACTACAAAATGGTGCTTGTTTATGTGCATACACTAAGTCTAATCATCTACATTTTGCATAGTATTGTGTTTGTGCATGTCCCCTAATATGCCCCACTGGAACATAACGTGTATTTATGGGATTTGCCTTACTCTAAAGCACCTCTAAAGCATCTGGGGGGTGGGCTAGGTTAATCTCTTTCCCAACATTCCACCTTTCATAACTTCTACAGTAACAAATTCCTTTGCATACATGTGTTCATTTTCCCTTCTCACTGCAGCCTCATGCAGTGGGGTTCCCTTTATTGGCATTCAAGCTCTACATACTGACTGCAATCTTTCTCCTGCTTGTGCATATTCTTGGGTGTGCATGTCATATAAATACAACCCCTGTCGACTGCTAGATCAACCCAAACATCCTTATAATTTTCAGGGGGTGTGACAATGATGGTGTGGTATAAGCTGTCTACTTCATCTCTATAGTAAATAGGGAGCATTTGGGGAGTAGAATAGTCAGTTTGTATTTCAGTATCTTTTGTATTGTGAGGTACTTTTGAAACACCAATTGATACCATCTTCATTGTGCTAGTAGGCCCTGCTTAGGCACAGCAGTGAAGGCCCATTTGCAGGTGCAGAAGATAACCAGGATGAACACGATAACAGATACCAGCATCTTCACAATGAATCCTAACCAGGACGGCCCAATCGAAGTCCAGATCAGACCAGTCCTCCCCTTGTATTCCTCCTTTTTTCTTCAGGCGAGCACCCAGTTAATGTACTGCTGCAATAATATGAGATAGTGACACGTTCTCTGCATCTTGTGGAGGCACAAATGTGCAGAAAGAATCAGCAATCTTGCAGCAAACACACCTTCCATCACTGCCAGCATGTCGAGCACATACCTATTCTGCATCATCATCAGTCTTAGTGCTCTCAGTTCGACCGTTATGACATTGAATCCGGGTTCAGTATCATTTGTCAGCTGGACCAATTCCCAGCATACAATTTGCATTCACTTGACGTTGGCTGCTGCTTGTACGCCAGGTAACATAAGTGAGGCAAAGAAGGTTTCCATCGAGCTGAAAAGTCAGTATTCATCTGGGTTCTTGGCGAGCAGTGCTGATGAGTCTTTGGATAAGTAGTTGGACCTCTTTCTTCTTTTTAGTTTCTCATACTGCCCCCTTCTGGGTAAGATGCAGAACTCAGGTGATGGTAGTGGGTTTTATTCTTTGAATGTTGGTGGAACAGTTGGGGCAGTATCTGGGATCGGCCCCCCTTTCAGGTGTACTTCTAGGACTACTACTAGTCCTGAGTGCAGCATGGCCAGCAAACAATAGCCCCTCCATGATAGTGGGAGGTGCAAGTATGCTTGTTGGCCACAGACCCAGTAATAGTCCATCACTGCCGATGTGCCCCTTTTAAAGTCTGGAATCAACAATATTCTGTTACATCGTTAGTTAGAGTCAATGAAGACAGTTCGCTCACTGTGGAAACATAGTTCATAAGTCTCTTCTCGGTGAACTTTCAAAGGCTTTTCCATTGCTTCAATCCATGTCAGTTTTATAATGTGTTATGTCCATATTTGTGCACAGGTTCTTTCCACTTAAGCCAATACCTCTTCCTTGTATCCCAGAAGGCCTTCTGCCAGGCAGCAGAGTGTTGTTTCTTGCCATTTGTTGCTTATATACTTGAGTCTATCAATTACTAAATATGGTTGCTGTAGACAGTTGATTTCCTGGGTTGTCGTTGCATTGCAGGGGGTCAAGATCCACAAGCTCTAGTCGCACGCTGTGTGCCTGGAAGGTGCCTTTTATTCTACATAGTGCAAGATGAACCAGGCATTGTGCCTCTATAATTGGAAAGTTCCTGTGGTACTAAAACCTTGAGTGTCCTTGAGGTATGCAATATTAATGAGCATACATAGCAGCTGACATTGGTTGTTTGTCTTCCTACCACACTCATGTCAGTATACCAACTGTTGGATAGATCAGGGATTCTAATATCTTCAATAGCATTCAGGCCTAGGTTGTGGTATGGATTATATTTGAGCCTATGCATTTGACTTCTCATTCTATCATGCCTTGATATATACTTTTTGTTGGTGTACTACTGCTAACATTGCTATTGGTATTGTGTTGCAAACATGTTTTCTAAAATGGTAGGAGATATATTTTCTAATATTTTACTCACACTCATCCGTCCAGATATATTTGCTTGTGTGTTAATACTGTTATTGCTACTCATGGGAAATGTTATACATATGTCAGTGGCATTGCTGGTTCTGTTTAGTAGTACAATTCCCATTATGTTCCCTTTTATGCCCCCCTCTTTTAGATGGCTTGCCCAGATAAAAGATGTACCCCAGTAAATGTCTAACATAAACATCAATATAGTAAATTAGAAGGCCATTGTACTTAGTTTGTTTTTTGTTATACAATGAATCATTTGAAGTTGAGTGTTCCATTTTCTTTGCTTGCACAAAACTTTTGATGTATATTAGTTCGCCTGGCAGCAGCGGTTGGGTGGGCGTAGGACATGCGGTTGGTGGCTCTGCAGTGTTCGGTGTGTCTTCTAGCCAAGGTGGTGCAATCTGTAGGGAGACATGTTTAATTGCATGTGTTCAGTTTGTCAAATAATCTTTGAATTCTTCCCCTAGAACCATTGCATCCCTACATCTGATGTCCTTCTAACTGGGCAAATGGGCATATGCATGTGTCTGCCTGTTATTATTTCGTGAGGTGACAGGTGGTGGTCTTTACTTGGTTGTGTGCATAAACTGAAGTGGGCAAGGGCAAGCAGTGCAGCCAGTTTTTCTTTAATTTGGTGCAGAGCTTGGAGAGTTTGCTTTTGGGGAAGCCATTGATTCTTTCAACAATGTCGTTTTCTTGGGGGTGGTAAATTGAGCACATCAAGTGTTTAATGGCAAGCAGCGCTATGATCTCCCTGAAGAGCTCATTTAAAAAATGGGTGCTGTTTTCAGACTTCAATACATCACACACACACACCATCGAGGGAATAATTTGTGCACCAAAAATCAGCTGCGTATCTGGCATCCGGATGTGCACGCAGTCCAGCCACAACCCATCATGAAAAAGAGCCATGTCTGCATAGTCTATGTGTAGCTCACGGAACGGCACAATGAGGTAGGGCAGAGTGCCTCATAATGTCCAGAGCATCATGCCAATGCTGAAAATGTGGCAGGTGGTGTATTGTACAATCATATTTCTGAGATGTTCTTGCAGGTTTGGTATAAACCAATCTTCTTGAATGTCTGCTGCGATATGCTGCTTGGAGCTGTGAGATGGGTGGTGTAGCTAATCGAATGCAACTGCCAAGAGCTCTAATGGCATGACTGCCTTGTCAGAGCATTCTTGTCTCCATAGTAGATCAGTAGGGGATGGTGTACACCCCCTCCTTGACCACATTTCCTTCTCTTTTTCGGTGCTTTGCCCTACAGCTCAATGAGCTGGATAATGGGCAGTGATGTGTATGGTGTGTTTTGCTGTTCCTGAGTTGGTGTCACTATGACGTACTCTGAAATTACTTGGACAGGGAGATAGGCTGCCATTTTGGCTGCAGCACCTGCCGCAGTGTTTCCTAATTACTTTTTGTCAGTGTTACTGGTGTGGGCAATACATTTAATGACCGCCACCACAGAGGGTTGTGACAGTGTGGAAATCAGTGTATCTAGTAGTGCAGCATATTGTACTGGGGAATCATCTGCTCTGTGGAAACCTCTTCTTTTCCGGCATGCACTTTTGTAGTGACATATGCTGAGTCAGAATAAATGGTCACGTGGCATACTTGTGATGCATGTAGTGCCTTGATAAGCACCACAAGCTCTTCCGCTTGTGCCGAATAGTGCATGGGTCATCGCTTCATCACTAGTGTCTCATAGTCTCCTCCCTCGAGGTTCACAACTGCTGCACCCAGATGTCTTTGTCATGTGTCCTGGTCAATTGTCGCTGAACCATCAACAAAGAGTACCTCCCCATCCTCTAATGGTCTATCTTTTGCTTTGGGGATGTCATCCTCTTCCCTTTCATATGTGGCTAAGTCAGGTTGTTGCAAGTCTTCGTCTGTACACACTTCTGTTAGGAACGTGGTGGGATTCAATTTTTTTAATTGTACAACATGAATGTTTGGCCTTGAGATGATAATCTTGTATACCAGATCTCTCTGTGTGGTCAGGGTAAACTTTGATCTTTCTAAAATGGCAAATACTGTATGCTCCACATATAGCGTTACTCAGCATCCCATGACAATTTTTGAGCTTTTTTTCAATTGCAAAAGCAGCTGCAGCAAGTGATTGTTTTCATGTGAATTACCCTTGCATAACTGAGTCAGGTGTACCGCTGTAGTAGGCTAATGGTTTGTGGCCCATTGTGCTCTTCTGGGTCTGTACGGCAATCATAAGTGTGCCATTTGAATGCAAAAATATGTAGAATCCTTGTATATAGCCTGGGGTGCCAAGGACTGGCCCTGTGTATATTACTTCTTTCAAATCATTGATATTTTGTACCATGTCTGCTGTCCATTCAAGTTTGTGGTTGCCTTTCTGTGATTCTTTGAGGCCTTGTAGAAGGGACCTTGTGTACGCTGCATAATCTAGAGTCCATGCTCTGCAGTAACTACACAACTCCAGGAACCTTTGCATGTCCTTCACTCTCACAGGTCTGGGCGTGGCACACAGGGATGCTGCTCTGTCTGCTATTATTCTCGCTGTTTGCTGATACTAACTGACCCAAGTACAGTACTTTCAGTTGGCAATACTGGTGTTTGGACCTGTCAACCTTGTACCCATTGTGGGCCAAAAGTTGTAGGAAAGTCACATGGCATACTTGTAATACATCTAGTGCCTCAATAAGCACCACAAGCTCCTCCGCTTGTGCTGAATAGTGCATGGGTCATCTCTTCATCACTAGTGTCTCATAGTCTCCTCCCTCGTGGTGCACAACTGCTGCACCCAGATACCTTTGTCATATGTCCTGGTCAATTGTCGCTGAACCATCAACAAAGAATACCTCCCCATCCTCTAATGGTCTATTTTTTGCATTGGGGATGTCATCCACTTCCCTTTCATATGTAGCAAAATTTGTGTTGTTGCAAGTCTTCGTCTGTACACACTTCTGTTAGGAATGTGGTGGGATTCACTTTTTATCATTGTACAACATGAATGTTTGGGCTTGAGATGATAATCCTGTATGCCGGAGCTCTCTGTGTGGTCAGGGAAGACTTTGATCTTTCTAAGATGGCAAATATTGTATGCTCCATATAAAGCGTTACTGAGCATCCCATGACAATTTAGTGCTTTTTTTCAATTGCAAAAGCAGCTCCAGCAAGTGATTGTTTTCATGCAAATTACCTTTGCATAACTGAGTCAAGTGTACCACTGTAGTAGGCTAATGGTTTGTCGCCCATTGTGCTCTTCTGGTTCCGTACGGCAATCATAAGTGTGCCGTTTGAATGCAAAAATATGTAGAATCCTCGTGTATAGTCTGGGGTGGCGAGAACTGGCCCTGTGTATATTACTTCTTTCAAATCATTGATATTTTGTACCATGTCTGCTGTCCATTCAAGTTTGTGGTTGCCTTTCTGTGATCTTTGAGGCCTTGTAGAAGGGGCCTTGTGTACGCTGCATAATCTAAAGTCCATGCTCTGCAGTAACTACACAACTCCAGAAACTTTTGCATGTCCTTCACTGTCATAGGTATGGGCGTGGCACACAGGGATGCTGCTCTGTCTGTTATTATTTTCACTGTTTGCTGATACTAACTGACCCAAGTACAGTACTTTCAGTTGGCAATACTGGTGTTTGGCCCTGTCAACCTTGTCCCATTGTGGGTCAAAAGTTGTAGGAAAGTCACATGGCATACTTGTGATACATGTAGTGCCTGGATAAGCACCATAAGCTCTTGCACTTGTGCTGACTAGTGCATTGGTCATCTCTTCATCTCTAGTGTCTCATAGTCTCCTCCCTCGTAGTGCACAACTGCTGCACCCAGATGCCTTTGTCATGTGTCCTGGTCAATTGTTGCTGAACCATCAACAAAGAGTACCTCCCCATCCTCTATTGGTCTATCTTTTGCTTTGGGGATGTCATCCTCTTCCCTTTCATATGTGGCAAAGTCGTGTTGTTGCAAGTCTTCGTCTGTACACACTTCTGTTAAGAATGTGGTGGGATTCACTTTTTTTCATTGTACAACATGAATGTTTGGCCTTGAGATGATAATCTTGTATGCCGGAGCTCTCTGTGTGGTCAGGGTCGACTTTGATCTTTCTAAGATGGCAAATACTGTATGCTCCACATATAGCGTTACTCAGCATTCCATGACAATTTTTGAGCTTTTTTCAATTGCAAAAGCAGCTGCAGCAAGTGATTGTTTTCATGCGAATTACCCTTGCATAACTGAGTCAAGTGTACCACTGTAGTAGGCTAATGGTGTGTGGCCCATTGTGCTCTTCTGGTTCCGTACGGCAATCATAAGTGTGCCGTTTGAATGCGAAAATATGTAGAATCCTCGTGTATAGTCTGGGGTGGCGAGAACTGGCCCTGTGTATATTACTTCTTTCAAATCATTGATATTTTGTACCATCTCTGCTGTCCATTCAAGTTTGTGGTTGCCTTTCTGTGATCTTTGAGGCCTTGTAGAAGGGGCCTTGTGTACGCTGCATAATCTAAAGTCCATGCTCTGCAGTAACTAAACAACTCCAGAAACTTTTGCATGTCCTTCACTGTCATAGGTATGGGCGTGGCACACAGGGATGCTGCTCTGTCTGTTATTATTCTCACTGTTTGCTGATACTAACTGACCCAAGTACAGTACTTTCAGTTGGCAATACTGGTGTTTGGCCCTGTCAACCTTGTACCCATTGTGGGTCAAAAGTTGTAGGAAAGTCACATGGCATACGTGTGATACATGTAGTGTCTCGATAAGCACCATAAGCTCTTGCACTTGTGCTGACTAGTGCATGGGTCATCTCTTCATCACTAGTGTCTCATAGTCTCCTCCCTCGTAGTGCACAACTGCTGCACCCAGATGCCTTTGTCATGTGTCCTGGTCAATTGTTGCTGAACCATCAACAAAGAGTACCTCCCCATCCTCTATTGGTCTATCTTTTGCTTTGGGGATGTCATCCTCTTCCCTTTCATATGTGGCAAAGTCGTGTTGTTGCAAGTCTTCGTCTGTACACACTTCTGTTAAGAATGTGGTGGGATTCACTTTTTTTCATTGTACAACATGAATGTTTGGCCTTGAGATGATAATCTTGTATGCCGGAGCTCTCTGTGTGGTCAGGGTCGACTTTGATCTTTCTAAGATGGCAAATCCTGTATGCTCCACATATAGCGTTACTCAGCATTCCATGAAAATTTTTGAGCTTTTTTCAATTGCAAAAGCAGCTGCAGCAAGTGATTGTTTTCATGCGAATTACCCTTGCATAACTGAGTCAAGTGTACCACTGTAGTAAGCTAATGGTGTGTGGCCCATTGTGCTCTTCTGGGTCCGTACGGCAGTCATATGTGTGCCTTTGAATGCGAAAATATGTAGAATCCTTGTGTATAGTCTGGGGTGGCGAGAACTGGCCCTGTGTATATTGCTTCTTTCAAATCACTGACATTTTGTACTATGTCTGCTGTCCATTCAAGTTTGTGGTTGCCTTCCTGTGATTCTTTTAGGCCTTGTAGAAGGGGCCTTGTGTATGCTGCATAATGTAGAGTCCATGCTCTGCGGTAACTACACAACTCCAGGAACTTTTGCATGTCCTTCACTGTCACAGGTCTGGGCGTGCACACAGGGATGCTGCTCTGTCTGCTATTATTCTCGCTGTTTGCTGATACTAACTGACCCAAGTACAGTACTTTCAGTTGGCAATACTGGTGTTTGGCCCTGTCAACCTTGTACCCATTGAGGGCCAAAAGTTGTAGGAAAGTAATGGAGTCTCTTCGGCAGTCTTAATCACTGTCATTACAAACAAGCAATTTGTCCGAATACTGGATGACCGTGTTGGGCACTTGGATGTTACCTAGGTCAGCATGCAGTTTTCTGTAAAAAATTGATTGGTGGTCCACAACTGAGTGGGCACA
Organism: Ambystoma mexicanum; assembly: GCF_040938575.1. Taxonomy (NCBI): domain Eukaryota; kingdom Metazoa; phylum Chordata; class Amphibia; order Caudata; family Ambystomatidae; genus Ambystoma; species Ambystoma mexicanum. The sequence goes on from NC_090941.1 coordinate 769,289,024, forward strand.
TACTCCAAGTCTGCCTCGTTTCTTGATTTTCTGAGGATGTTAAGGGCAACAAGTCTCGGCTCGACTGTCCAGGTGAATCGAGGTTGCTGCTGAATAGATGCACAGATATGTTTGATTCATTTGAGGCATCTTTTGAATATCTCTGTTCGGAGGAGTCCACCAAGGCCTGATCAACTGTTGATGAAGACCGGCTACGGAGGTGTGGGCGGTTTGACTGTGGTTTACTAGGATGTGTCTGCAACAAGACTCGTCTGGTTCGAGCTGTGGCAATGACACACGTAGCTAGCATGGTATGGCAGTGAACCTGTTGCAACATGCAACAAAGCGGTTTTAGATGGTAGGAAGCCAAAGGTAGATCTTGAGGGTCTTGTAGGTTTGATGGCATTGAATCAGGCTCGAATCATGGTTCGAAGCAGTACACTAGGGGACACAGAATTCATGTCTGGCTTGGTCCTCTTGATGCTTAGAGTCCCAAACCAGGGGCTCACGTGAAAGATTTGGTTATTGTTCTGTAGGGGAGGAGCCAAGTGCCTCTACCAGAAGTCCCGCTCCCATTTTGCCTATATGTTGGCAACCAGAAATTGCAACATGCGCAAAGCCAATAATGGTACCTATACCGAGAAAAGTTCTTGAAACAAGGTATCTATTGAGAAAACCCTACATATTGTATCCACAAAGAAATAGCAGTCTTCTGAAGGAGATTTCAGAAGAAGTGTGAATATGAGTGAAGAGAAGACTGGTGATGTCACATGAAGCAGAAATTAAGCACCAAGAAGAGATAACAAGGAAGAAGGTGAACAGACTTTATAGAATCGTTTGTCGAATAAAAGAAATGAGCAACATTTCAGGAACAAAATGAAAATTGCACGTGCGGGAGAAGCACTGAAGAAAATGCAAAGCCATTTTATAATTGTACAGATGCAGAAACACAAGTAGACTAAGTAATCATAAGGCTGGCTATACATAGTGGGTAGACTGCAGGCAATACCGCCAATATATATATATATAAGTGTGTATAGAATCTGGATGTTCAATGACACATTTTTGTGAACTTGGACCCCGTGAATAGAGGGGCTGAATGTGTTGCGTAGTAGAATAAAGCAGCTGACTGCAAAGGAAGATCCGAGAAGGCTTGTCTGGCCCAGTGTCAAGGGTTGAAGCAGCCAAGAAACTGGTTATCTATTCGAGAAGATACAATGAACGTGAGAAACAAGCCGAGCTCCTGTTAAGGTGTAATGGAAAAACACTAGAAGTGGCAGGTTGTATTCATTTAATAGTATAAAATACAATGAAGGAGCTCAAAACGTGGTATCCTGTCACATGGTCAAGTTGAAAATAGACTTTGGGCAAGCTACATCAAGACCAGAAGATAAGGCCATGCTCACACTCTCTTTTATTCTCAGGCACATAGATCCTTTGCAAGGCCGAGTTCAAAGACTGATTGACTGTCAGACAGCAGAAGTGATGTTGGCCTAATTGGGTGGGAAGGCATGACCAAGCCAACCCTCCAGCACCTGGGGTACCTGCTTGCATGCTGCTAGCGAATGGAATATTACAGAAGGTTACAAGCGTGCCAACCAATTGTAGAGGACCACGTAATAAAGAGCCCTATTGTTTGACAAGCCAATAAAACGTTGTGTATTAATTAGTATGACACGGAAGATGACTTGCACTAGGTCTGGGCTCAGCTGTCCACCTCACCTTAGACACCCAATAACAGTCCAGTCCCCCCATAGAAAGTATACGTAGATGTTCCCTTTAAACCTACCATATCCCCTAATAGGTTTTCTTATTTTGCCAAGTAGTATGAAATCACTTATGACGAGTTTTTACTATATAACTGTGTTTTTATCATGAAAATCGTCAAGCGACTTATGATTGTTCAGTGTCAGTTGATGCCTGTTGTACTCTCTGTTTTAGACAATTGCAAATAAAACTGTTGTGTTTTTGCCAACTTCTTAGGTCAGTCTGATTATTGATGTATGAGTAAGAGCTGCATCCCCATCCACCTCAGATATTGTTACCTCGTCTTAATGGGCCTTCGGGCTCACGTCCCATTCTCCCAAGCACTAGGGTGGCTGGCCCATAACACAATGAGGCCCTGGGTACTGTTGTGTCAGGCATCTCCAATGATCCCTGGGGATGGTTAGGTAACAGAGATCACTTCTGTCTTGGACACTCAGTCTTTATCACACTGGTGAAGGACTTTGGAGAGACCAACTCTCCCAAAAGAGGATAAATAAAACTTTCTTGACAGTTTGAAGTCATAAAGATGGTTCCAAAATGATTCAAAGAAGTGGTGGGAGACCCCTTTTTTAAAGGTACAACTCTGCATATGATTGGACTAAAGCTAGCTTGACATAGTGGTGCAATCCATGCTCTTGAAAGAGGTGGGATGTGCCCTTCTGACAACACACCCAAAGTGCTTTGCTCTAGAGGAAGTGGCAGGCACAAGGAGAGTGAGAGGCAGAGAGAAACATAATGGTGGAAGTCTTTCTCCACTATACAGAGTCTTTTTGTCTACGCTCACCCCGCTCCCTTCTCTTGTCACTAGAATCAACAGCCCTTTGAAGTGCAGCACCCTGGTGTGTGGCCAAGCCATTTTTGAATGGGTGCCATTTGATTCCTGTTCCCAAGCCTGATTTCTGTTGCATGGCTGTCTTCTGCGGAAGGCTGTCACTTACCCTTACAAAGGAACAAAGTCATGCAATCCTCCAAGGCTACAATCCTGCCAGGATTGGCAATGCTTCCACAGCTGAGCATGGGCTCAGAGGACTGACACGTGTGATATCAAATTGCTGTGGTCTAAAAATTATGAGACTATCATCCACAAAACCATAACTCAGGTATGGCTTCTATTTAAAGATTATTTTGCCATCAAGAGGTAAACTCGTAATTATAATGATTTGGAACAGGGGTGCATATCCTAAATGCAGCCCCTCTGTGCGGAGACTTTACTGGCACTGCAGTTGTCAAATGGGCACCTGTGACCTCTGAACCTGCTCTCTGCCACTTGTAGTGCAGGCGCTGCAGATCAGGCTACTGATACAGCAAAGCACAGATACACACTATGCTATTGGCGTTTAGCTTATGAAAGGGGAATGTGATCAGCAGTTTATCCTTTCAGAAATGGAATCGCTTGAATCGTTTAATTAATTTAAAAAATCACAAAAGCCAAGGCTTCAACATCCTTGGGAAATGGAAATCCATCACAACGTCGAATCATAATGAATGCTCACAAATTTAAGAGGAGTGGCGTTGCTATTACAGAAGAGGGTCTTATTATAAAAGTATAAAGTGCCAATTGTACAAGGGCCATCAACACGTTTAACCATGTGGGACGCTGTGTTCTGCAGTCTACGAGGTTTATTAGAACAATTTGGCTGACCTATGATCTCTGTATTACCATAGTCCTCTTTCTCTGCAATGTTACTATTTGTAATAATTGCGCTCACTAAAGAAAGGAAGGGTAAGGGAGTCCTCTGAATGACGTGGCAGATGTTGCGGCTTGTACAGCTGCATTGATTTGACCCTCCAAGCTGTTTTGCAAATATGCTAAGTACATTATTAAAAAGTCATAGGTAAATAAAAAAAAATGAAGGATGGATTGAGCACCAGAATCCATAATACTATAACATGTAGGAATGCAAAGCATTCCGCGCTCAGGGGTGCCCTTTCAGGCTGCTTGTGATTTATCTGTGATACTGCATCTTTTCTCCTTCGTTTTGGCAAATAAAATTCCAATTTACAGTAGTGCAATGGGAGCAACAACAATACTTTAGTACAATAACATTTTAGAACTAAACGCGCCTAATCCTTTTCAGCTGCCACTTAGTCCTTGAAATCACTGAGTGCATATTGTATGGGCCAATGGCGCATGTTCTTTATCAAATTGTGAACCGTTAAAAGAAACATGCTTAATCCTTTTTACACTCAACTGCAAATCCCTCGTAATTACAAATAATTTTGAAACTGCAGGGCATATGAATATCATTGGGTAGAAAAACTGTGTGATTTTGTTTGGAAATATTTGCACATTTGCATGTCTGAACTTATGAATGCACAAATAAAATGACATGTTGGCATGGAAACCTGATATTTTCACGGGTCCTCTTGCGTAACTATATTTCACAACATTACAGAGCTCTGCCATGGAAAAAGGGTCTTGAAAGGTCACAGCAAAACACAAGAGGTGCTGCCTGGAATGTTAAGAATTTATCTTAACCTCTAGCATTGCTCTGTGCAACCCTCCAGACCATTGTTCTTCAACTGGCCAACCCATCACAAAAGGGGAAAGACCATATGCAAATCATGCTTGGCTCCACCCTAAAAGGGGCAGTCCAGCCCAAACTGTTTGGTGACATCCCTTCTGCGCGAGGCCACGAGCATCCTTAAACATGTTTTGATGTATTCAAAACCTTCCACCCATCACTTTTTGATTATAGTTTGTCTCCCTGTGTGAGAAAAGGTATGCCCAGACATGGGTCCCTTGCTTGCAGTGCCATAGGGAACCAAGCTGCACCTCACTGATGATTCCCAAGAAGGCCAAAACATGTCTGGGGTTGCTTGTGCTTCTGTGCAGAGGGCACCTGCCTAGCATTTCGGGCTTGGCTGCTGTCATTGGTGACAGTACCTGACTGATTTGCATGCAGATGGACGCCTTTTGCAATGGCTCAGACAGGCTAAACAATGGTGGTGTGGAAGGTTGCCCAGAGCAATGCCAGCAGTTCAGATGTATTTAAAACCTTCCACCCATCACTTTATTGTTATAGTTTGTCTCCCTGTGTGAGAGAAGGTAAGCCATGACATAGGTGGCTGGCTCACTGCGCCATAGGGAACCAAACTGCACCTCACTCATGATGCCCAACAAGGCTGAATCATGTCTGGTGTTGCTCGTGTTTCCATGCAGAGGGGACCTAGCCTAGACGTTCGGGCTTGGCTGCTCCCATTGGGGGCAATACCTGACTGATTTATGTATGGCTGAACCCTTTGCAATGGTGCAGCTGGGCTAAAAAACTGTAGTGTGGAATCTTACTCAGAGCAGTGCCAGTGGTTCATATTTATTAAAAACTTTCCACCCATCACTTTTGTGGTTATATTGTGAGGTCTCAGCAACACATTCTCATCATATTGATCCGCAGTCTGAAGAACCATATGTGGGGCAGTACCTACAAAATGTAGCTGTTTTCTTCTCATTATAGGAAGGTCTTTTAGGTGACATTCACCTGATATAAAATAAGTAATTTTACCTGAATTACTGTGGGACCCCCATATTGAAGGCTCAAACCTGCCTCCATGGCTGATACTCTATGCTTTGCAATGGAGAATTTCAACATTAGATATAGACAAATGAATTCTATTGCAAAATACTATCTTCTGCTGTCTGAAAGCTACTCTGTTGAGAATGTCCTGCACGGGTTTGGTTCCCCTCACTGCACTGTACCACTACAGTGCTACCTAAACCCTGCCCTATAAACTGCTACCACTCGTGTGCAAACTACCTATTCAAGATAACTTTCTGTTTCTGTGACTTACCGTACATCTATGGACTGAGCCCCAGATGTCCTTGCTTCCCTCTCCTATGTCCCTATACCATTGGAAATGCATCCAGACCATGTGTGGTAAAACCTTAAAGACAACATTTCCACGGGAGAGCTGACTGTTCTGATGGATGGCACTGTAAATGAGGAAGAGTATCTCCTTGAGACTTTGATTTCCACAAATCAAGAAAGGCTGTGGATGGCTATCCATGCACAGATGAACATGCTGTTCATGTGTTTTACCCACATTCCTTATTGTCCTGTTTCAAATCCCTTAGCTCTCAGTTCACTACTGTGTGACAGAATACTGTCCCTTTTCCTGACCTTTCATCAGCGTTATTTAACATTTCTGGAAGGCAGGTGGCATCTGATTCAAGGATTAGTAATCCTGAGTGAATCTATACAGAGAGCCTTTTTGGGAGTCTGTGAGAACCAACTATTTATTTGATATACGAAGAGACAATATGAAGGATTCCCCTGCAAAATCTGCAGGGAGTGTTTGCTTTCGACTTAATGTGCTCTACTGTTAGGGTGCCTTAGTGAAGATGTACAGGGTATTGTGGGGGTCAGAAATGTGAGGCTGACAACATTTGGATGATTTCTCAAATCTTGCCATTTTATTACATTTAAAGTTTCATCAAATGCCTCACTATCCCTACTCTGCTGAGGATTTCCCTGCCTATCAAAACTAAAAGGAAAACACTCTAACACAGGACATCTGCACCTCACTCTTAAACATCAAATACACAAAGAAATATATGGCAATTCACAACATCAACAATGGCATTGAATGTTTTTCTTGGTATAGTGGACAAACTCTCCTTCCCTAGGTTTCAAGTTAAATTCCGTTCCAATGTTCAACAAAAAGAAACAAGGACATCTGGGTTTGCAACAAAGTCTGAATTCAGTTCTTGGCTCCTTCAATGTGTCAAAAGAAAGTTCTGTTAACCATAGAGTTCAAACAACAGAAAACTTCTCTTCTTACTTGAATAATGACATTCCACTTCATCAAATAGCATGAGTGTTATTTCAGGCCGAGATGCTTTGCCACGACTTATACATGTCAAAAAAGAAATACAGTTCCTTGATAGGCTCAAATAGACACAACTACTGATAAGGTAAATGAAACACAACTTATGGTTAACACATACTAGGCCTTTCTTAGTAATATTTAGAATCACAATTTATCTTTGTCAGGACGACTTCACAGTACTTCTACTTCCACCTGAACAAACCTTAGCTCATATTGACCTCTGCAAGATTCTACCATGAGGGTCTATTCGTCTGCCGCATAGTGTTCCACATCCAATTGTGCTACTAAAGTTTTAAATCTACTGACAACCAAAAGTACCACCACAGATTCAGTACTTTGTATCTTTGTGACTCTTAACAATTTCTCAGATACGACAAGATTCACTTGAGTGCACTTCAACACCTTCAAGTAAGCAAGACACTCTTCCTCTGAACATTCACTTTCCAGAAGGGCAGCCTCTTTGCAACTTGTGTTTGTCTGCCACAACAACAACTCAAAATGGCCCTCAGGATATATTTCTCTCCTTCTTATGTTGGCTTTGGCAATGTAGGTTGTATCAGCTTTTAGAGAACAATAAAAGGCAGCCAGCTTCCGTTTCTACAACCTTTATCCCGCCAACCACAGTATTTTATTCATCAACCTTGTTGTCAGTCTCTCTTGGCTTGGGCAATGCTGGTAGTCTGTTTGTCTTACAGGAATGTGTGCACCACACTTTGGCTCTGGGAAAGGCTTGTTTCACTCCTGGATGGAGTAACTCTTGTTTCCCGCTTGGTTTATGCAGTAGTTGCTCTCTATACCTCGTAATGTTAATCTTCCGTCAATTATCTTTAGTGTTATAATGTTTTCAACTTGGTAATAATTGATTCAGAGATTACCCTTCATCTCAGAATAATTTTTAGGCGCACGCGACCACTCTTTCATCTGATTTCAGTGAGTTCAGTATTCAATTAAAGGGTTGCATTGCATCTTTCTCTCACACAAGGGAAATCCATAATCATCTCTTTACATGCAACTGCTACTTTTTGGACAATCAACGATCAGTTTCACATCACTTTTCCTCATACGCAAGTGATTCTATCTGGATGCAGTTGCCTGTCAGTGTTTGTGCAAGGGATCAGAACACTCAGTAACACTCACCAGATTCTGTATTCCTCCCTTTGTGTGCTGCAGTGCTTCTATGACTTATGTCTTCTTTTTGGACCCAGACCCTTCCTCATTGAAGGTACCTTTGGTCAGGCCACGAAATTAAAGAGCCCTTCTCACTCCTGAGATCTTTGGCTTCACAATGCCTTCTAGACATCTGGCAGACTTCCTGCTGCAAAATCTCTGCAATTAGGCTCACATGGGGAAATTCAGTTTTCCTTTACTTCTTCTGCTGTACATCCTGTGCACTTCAGAGTTTGGGGAAATAGGACCTCTCAGGACAGGCAGTTGCAATGTGTTTCTTCAAACTCCAGGCATCCCTTCAGTTCTCCCAGTTCTGTCTGGATTTCCAACACTGTGCTTTCTACATTCTGCTACTACTGCTGCTGCATGCCCTCCAACGACAGCTCCATCTAATGGCCTGCACCTCAGGGGGCCTTTTAAGCCTCTCTTTCTCCTTCAGGTGTGGGTGATTAGGCTTAATAGGCTGGCCAGTACTGCTACATTGCTCTTCAGCCCTCTTCCTCATCCCAGTTCTTCTGGCATTAAGGTACTTGTAGTCCCTGACACAAAATTAGACCTTTGGTCAACTTCTTAATTTTAAAGTTAGATGTATTTTCCTTAAAGGTATTTAAGGACAAATCATCAGAATTCATGAGTAAAGAGGAAGGGAGTTTGTTTAAGCCAACATTTAAAGATTTCCTTTCACTGTACCTTTGGGAGTAAGGGACATTTTTATCCTTATATGTCTCAAATGCTCTCTCCTTACTTGTGATTTTTAAAGATATGATACAAGATTTACCCACATCCACAGTTTTAACATGTGGTTCAGATACATCATAACAACAATAGGCCATTGCAAGTTTTGGCAGCTTTAAAAGATTCTTCCCTTTTAAGGATAAATACTTTGTCTCATCCCATAGGATCTCCTTATCAACCAGGGCCTTGTCTATGTCTTTGTGCTTATAACGCGCCATAAGCCCGTAGGCATCAGGGTGCGGGGAGCGCAGGGAGGTACCATATACAGTTGAAATCTCACAATGGTTAACAGTGTCTACTCTACTCTTGGGTGAGCAATGAGGTTTTTCAAGACTATTGGAATAAGAAAGTTTTCAAAGCCTTCCTGAAACTAAGGTCATTTTCTTCTTGTCTTAGGTTCGCTGGTAACCCGTTCCAATATTTAGCCACCTTAACTGGGAAAGATCTACACCTTCCCATTGCCCGGAAGCTGTAGAAGGTGTACTCCCGATCACCTGGGAGTGGACTCCTCCCAGGTGATCCTCCCGCAGTACACATCCCCCAAGGTCAGGATCAGGAAGCATCTGCCTTTCCCTGGCCACCTGGGATGAGACTTTAGGCAGGGTTTTAGTGAGGTATCCATAGGATTCATCAAAGTACCCTTGTGGGGGTCTGTAGGAAACATATATTTATTTGTAGAATCTGATATGAATAATTATCATCATTGTCATTTTACTGTTTAGGAATGCTGAGGGCATGTGATTCCAGGATGGTTTGGTCTACAGTTTTTGGTTCTGTCATGATCAATGTTCCCTCTGCGCTGTGCGCATGTGCGCTTGCCCAGCTTCCATCTGGGTGCCTCTCAGAAGAATTTTAGCAGCGCACACAGACAATTCTCACCTATGCAAATATCGGATACTGACTGTAGGTAAACAGGCTACTTGGATGTATAACCTCACCCCATGCTTCCTATTCTTAGTACGTATGTCACGCAAGCGCTTTGAAGTGGTCCCTTGCATGTTAAGACATTATAAAACTCAAATATTAATTTGCCCTCTAAGGAATTTGAGAAGACCAATGTCATACTCAGAGTCTCCTACTTTAGCATTGCTAACATTACTCTATAAGTGGAGAGCAACATTGCAATATCATTTACTTGGCCTGCAAGGGATAATGGGCATGAGCTATGCCAGGTATTACTGGTCTACAGTATTAGGGCACTGGATATTCAGACAGTAGAATGCTTTTCACACAATCTGCATCCTTTCTGAGTGTTCAGATTTGTATTGGGCATAAACCTTAACAAATGATATTGGAACTCAATGCTATACAACAATGATTTCACTTATGAGTTGTATAATCCTACCCAACAATATAATGGTGGAATAGGTTGCAAAAGATTGTGTGTACACTGCAAAACATTTGTTTACTTGCAGATTCATGACATTTTCTTAAAATGCATATAATATCATGGTGCGGCACTAAATATGTTTTACTTGAAAAGTAGTATGGGTATGCAAATATCCCAATGAGTGTTTCACTGCTACAATCTCTCACGTTTTACAGTGCCCTGTCAACTAGTATTGGAGGCGAACACAGGAGCTGGGGAAGGGTACGGGTAAAAGGGCACAGGAGAAAACTCCTTGCGGGTGATGAACAAATCAGTAACTTTCAAAAACCAAGTCAGTTGTTTTGGCAGTACAGTACAGTGTAGAAAATGTGTGTGTTTGTTAAAGGAAAAGGAAACTCTAGTAACAGTCTAAAGAACTAGACTTTCTGTTTCTTTCTATGCTCAGCTATTGAGGGCATTTCAATATAAACATGTGGTCTGTGTTTACTGACTGTAGCATCCCCCTGCATTTTGTTTAACTGATAACAATGAATTTCAGAGAGAACCCTAGTTACGGGAGAAGTCTCTCAAGCTGTTTTATTTCTGAGCATTGATGCTACAAACCTAAAAGCAATACATTATATGATTCACTTCAACAGGGCTCTATAAGAAACCTCAGTAAATCTCTTGTTATCTTTTGTCTAGGCTATGATGAGGAAGGGTGGGCAGCAAAACTATAGTCTGTATTATGTACCCTGTCATTTTACATCTATGCCAGGGTTACAAGCAAGGCTTCGACAATTTGCTCCCTACTTAGAGTGAAATGATTTTTCAGGGAGTAAAAAAAGTTATTAGCTTTGCCACCATGGATACTTCATGCTTATTAAAAGGTGTTCTTTGCCCTTAAAATTTGTCTTGAGATTGGACAGAAATATTATTAGAGCTCCTACCTATGCCACTGCTCTGCTGATCACTGATGAGAAAAAATATCAGTGGAGCTTTTTGGGCAGAAGCCAGGGGTTGGTTCCTATGTGTTCATTGTTTTCCATTTTTATTGGGCAAATGTTTCTGTTTTTAGGGATTAAAAATGGGTGGTGTATATGTCTCTTAGCTGTAAGGCTGATTTTGAGTAACTCACAGGACAACGTAATGTGGATAGTAAGCAGAAGTCAGGGAATTTTGATCATCATATTCTGTGGTGCCGTTACTCTGATGCAATTATCATCCTTACACAAATTATGAGCGGCATGTTCTCATGGCCCTTGATTTACTTAATTAAAGTTGTGCATGAACTCATATTGGCATGTTTTCTGACACATTCCTTTTAGTTGCCTTTATTCCATCTGCAAATAATGTATCTGGTATGATTTTTGATAGCCACATCAGTTACGAAAAGCAATATTTGTTTTTTTTGTAAAATATATGAGAGTTTTTCCATTTGGCACACTTTTGTTCTCTGCATAGGAGTACTTTTGCGAGCTACTGTGGCATATCTTAAGGTCTTGAACTGGTTGATGCGTTCTCTTTATAAACACATATAAAATATTAGTTTTTTTAACTTATGTGTTTGGAAACAGTGTTGTAAAATGCACCTTTTATGCAGATTAGTAAAGAATTGCAGTGGTTTGGAAGTGGCAATTCCTTTCCAAACTCTCTTTGGAGATGGTAGCTCACTAACTACGCATGCTCACAAAATGGCTTACCTCGTGAGTCAGTTGCGCACATGGAAAAGAAAGTGTGCACGAAAGGCAACCAGTTCCATACTTAGAGAAAAATAATTAGAGGGAACATTGGTCATGACTTTCAATCGAGTAGGGGATTATTTACAGAATACTCAACATCCTACTCACAAACAAGACTGTTTATGGACATGGGCAGCCTCAGTCTAGTCTAGTGTGCTCCACCAAAATCTCACTGCCATCTTCCGGAATAGAAACAAGCTATGGTGTAACAATAATTCCCTTTATTTGAAATTCATCACACAATAATGTTCAGGGGATTCCCACAGATAGCACTGCTGACAAAGACTAACAGTATAAATCACAATCATTGAAGAAGTCAGTCAGCCTAGTTCTACTTTTTTATGAACAATTGACGAAGCACCTCCCTTTGCAATACTTATTCAAAACACATACCCACCCTGAAAAATCATTTGAAACAAACACATACCCTTCTATCAATAAGTGAATGAGTATTCTGAATAGCAATTGCATACCCTCACCTAAAAAAGATACAATTACAGCATCATTTTCAATAAATTTGTTTTGAACATGTTTTAGATAAAGAATTTAAACTACATTTGAAATGTCACACAATCATGTAACACAACAAAATCCTTTGCTTATTGATCTCAGTCAAACACCTTGATTTGTGTGCTACCCTGAATTGTAACAGAGCTGAAAAGCACATTTAAACTTGTGCTTTATTATCCAGGAATAAATAAAAGGGAAAAACAAACCTATTCACAGGTGACGTTGGGAATACTTTTTCCCTTAACACCATCTCCATGTAAGCCAATTCAAGGATTTAAACAAATAAGATCCTTCAGGACATTTGTTTAGAGGAGGTCATAACATAGCAACCAGATCTTTAAATCACAATTGATCTGCTAGGGTCATTGTGCATCATAGCTCACAGACCTAGATATAATTCTGCTTCTGTGAAAGGGTATTAATCAATTTATACTTGGAAAGCCAATGCACCCTGGGGTGCAATTCTAGGGGATGCAACTTTCAAATATTCTTTCAGGGAAGCACCTAGGTTATTTTTAAGGTTTTTTGAGTTGACAATGTGCAACACGTCTGTGCACAGGCTGGTCATACTGCTGACTCCCTCTGAGAACATAACTATTTCTGCCTGGATCAGCAATGCTTCGACCTATTCTCAGGAACCAAAACCATTATTATGCACTTATGGCTTAACAACTAAGGACTGGAGTCTCACTGCTTCAGTGGCAGTCGTCAAGAATGTGCCTCATCAATACTGCTTTAGGACTACTCTTCTCTCCTGTTGGAATCAGTCCATTTTCCTTATGGTATCTGTGGCATTACTTTTTAATCATGTGTCTTACTGCTCAGATTGTTTCTCATAAATCTTCCTTCCTCTCTTTTTCTGCATAGGGTTAACCTATAAAATGATAATCACCCAACCCTGTATGAGACTGTTTCTCTATTAAGTTAGGATGCACAAACTGTGTGACACTTGAAATATCTACATCCCTAATCTCTGATTGGCTAGGAGCATGATAATCATTTGTGATGGGAAGATTTTTCTCAGGTGTCTACCTTCCTTTACTGAAGATGATAAGATGTGTTTAATTGTATTCCTCCTTTCACTAATATGGCATCACCAAGCTGGCATCACCAAGAGGACAATTTAGAAAGTGTTTATTAAAGTGTATTAAACTTTCAAACACTTCACACTTCACACTTAGAACATTAACATAATTGGACCTTTCAAATTGTGCTGTTGATTTTAGCATGCAAGTTGAAATGAGCTAGGATAAGCAGAATTGAGTAATTAAAATATTGTTCATATATTAAAAGATGGATGGATATATTTTGAAATCCACCTTTTACAGATTACAGTCATATCTTTGTTTTTCCTCTGGATTGATACATTATAAGATTTTTAATCTTGAACTCATCATAGATGTATTTTTTAAACTTAGCTGACATGTTTGTGCTCTAGAACTGAGCTGACATGAAAATAAATTAGACAGGTCAGATTCTGCTTCCTTGAAGATCAACTAATATGACAATCTCACAACAATAAAAACTCCTTCAGCTCCCTATTTTATTTATTGGGTATTTATTATATGCATATACAGCATAAGGTGATTCAAGCCACAACAAGACAAAGAGGTGGGGTAGACAGGGATGAAAAATACAAAAACGATCATACTAGGCCTTGTGTAATTCGAATCGTGCAAGTGCAGTAACACAAGAAGTGTGGTGAAAGGGGAGTGGGGAAGTGATGGTCAGGGCGGGAAAAGGGGCCATGTGTTAGGTGATTGCTAAGGGGCGGACAGGTGGACAAGTGACCCGGGAATGCAGAGAGTGCAAGGGAAGAAGGTCCATGTGCTAAGTGCAAGAGACAGGGCTGGTATGCTCAATGGGCTGCAGGCCCAGCCAGGCTAGGGCAGGGGAGGGAGCCTGGAAGGGCAAGTGTCGGTTAGAGGTGGTCAGGGGAGACCACGTGCAGGGATAGACTGGTCGAGGAGGGCCTGGTGCCCTGCAAGAATCAAAAGGTACCAGGCAGCCAGTCAAAAAGAGACAGAGGGGGAACATTAGCAGGGGAGGGGGAGTAGGAAAGAACAAGATAAAAGGAGGTTCTTGAGAAGCTTTCAGAATTTAAGGAGATCCAACTCAAGTCTGAGAGGGGCTGGGAGGCCATTTCAGAGGGTAGCACCTGCAGAGGAGAGAGATCTACCCTGCACTCTCTGCTTGGAAAAGCAGATCTACCCTGCACTCTCTGATCTGCGGAGAGTTGGAGTTAGAAGACCGAATGGCTCTAGCAGAGAGGTATTTAGGTAGAGAGAGTTTGATGTAGCGTGGGTCCCAGTCTCCAAAACACCTTGTGGATAATGCAGAGGGTCGTCAACTTGATCCTTGCAGCAACCGGAAACCAGTGGAGAGATTTTAGGGCTGGAGAGATGCAGTCCCTAGGTGTGAGACCAAGGATAAGTCTTGCAGTCCTATTCTGGATAAGTTGAAGGGGGTGAAGGAAGGAATTTGGCAAATTGAGGAAGAGGCAGGTGCAGTAGCCCAGCCTGGGGAGGATCAGAAATCTGGAGACATTGAGTTTCTGGGGAAAGGTGAGGAAAGGGAAAATGCCTCTGAGGAGGAGTAGCTGAAAGTGGGCCTTCTTGGCAAGGTCTGTGATGTGAGGAGAGAAGTAAAGATAGGAGTCAAAAAGGAAACCAAGGTTTTTTGCCTCTCTGGAGGTTGAGGGGAAGGGGCCCATGGAGGATGGCCAGAGAGTAGGAGGGAAGGAAGGAGCTGGGGTTCCAAACCGAAGGATCACAGTCATAGTGGCATTAAGGCAGAGATTGTTAGCAGTGCATCATGCTGTAAGAGCAGACAGACAGTCAGGAATGAGAGAGGAAGAAGAGGAGGCAGTGGAGGGAAACTTGAAGGAGAGCTGCGTGTAATCTTCATAAAACTGGAAGTTAGGAGAAAAGGCAGAGATCAAATGGGCGAGAGGGGAAATGTTAAAGAACCAAGGCAAGAGGACGAAGCTCTGAGGGACACCACAGGTGGAGACTGTAATTGAGGAGAGAAAAAGGCCCAGTTGATCCTGGGAAGGTCAGTCAGAGAGGAAGGAGGTCAACCAGTCCAGAGCGAGGTCCGTAATGTCAAGGGTATCACAGAGCCAATTTATAAGGGTGGCATGTTTAACTGTATCAAAAATAGAGGACAGGTCAAGAAGGATGAGAACGTGAGGAGAGTTGGAATTGAGATTAAAGAACAAGTCTTCGCAGGTTTTCAGGAGTGCATTTTCTGTGCCTCTGGCTCAGCGGAAGCCAGACTGGTGGTCGCAGAGAGAACTAATAGATTCAGTGTTTTGGATAAGGTTGGAGATGAGCAGCTTCTCCAAGAGTTTTCTCAGGAAGGGGGTAATGGAGATAGTGTGGTAGTTAGCAAGACAGGAGGGGTAGGCAAATGGCTTTTTGAGGAGTAGCAGTAAAAAGCGAGTGGCAAAGGAGTGATTGCAGAAATCGGCCAAGGCTCGAGCAAGGGAGGCAATGTTGTCCTTGATAGTTCTGGAGGATTAGGGGAACACCTACTTGGATGAGACTTTCATCGAGTGGACTTGTCTAGAGACCTCAGGTGATAGGGGAGAGAAAGAAGAGAGTAGGCGGGAAGGAGAGAGGGGGCCAAGGGAGGCTTGGGAGTTATTGAGGGGATGGGGTAGGTGTAGATTAGAGTGAGGACAGGATTTCTTGAGTTTTAGTACTGAAATGAGAGGCCAGTGCAGGGGGTCAGGGAAGGTATAGGAGAAATAGAGAATGCATTAGGATTGGTGAGTTCCTTGCAGATTTTGAACAGTTCAGCCACCTTCACCCGCCTGTGGTCGCTGCCTTGTTGCTCAGTCATTTAGACTACTGCAACTCGATTTATCTGGCTCAGCCTAAGGTGCTAATTCAGAGATTGCAGTGTCTTCAGAATATGGTGGCCAGAGTTGCAACAGGCTCCCCCTATGGGGCCCACATTTCACCTGTGTTGTGGTCCCTTCATTGGCTGCCGGTATCTCAGCATATCATTTTTAAGTCCCTCTGTCTGGTCCACCGGGCGTTGCATGATCAGGGGGCTGAGTATCTTCGTTCCAAGTTCTTGCGCTACCTTCCGACATGACAGCTATGCTCAGTTTCTGCTGGTCTTCTTGTTGTCCCTCTTTTTCACCGTGCCCGGATTGGAGGTAGAGCTTTCTCTGTCATTGTCCCTCGACTGTGGAATGATCACCCCCTGGCCCTGAAACAGTCTGTTAATCATCTGGTATTCAGGAAATTGCTGAATAGGTTTATATTTCAATAAACCTGCTACTGTTCTTCTTTTCATCTCTCTCTTCAGCACCATGATACCTTGGTGAACGTGCGCTCAATAAGTTACATTAACATAACATAACATAACATAACATGCTGTTAGATGCCCCAGAGATGCGGGCTTGAATATAGGTCTTCTATGAGTGGATGGGTAGTCTGTATTGCCTTTGAAGCAGGTGGCAGGCCAGTCTGTCAGAGGATGTGCTCGAAGCCTGCCACTTCCACTCAGAAGCTCTGCACTTGCGTTTCAGAGATGCTAGGTCAGAGTCATACCAGGTGTTGCTCTTGGCGGCAGGCTTTATGCGGATACTCATGACAGGGGCAGGATGTCCAGAGGGTTGGAGATGGAGAGTTGACGGTTAGTAAGGGCTGTGTCAGTGTGAGAGTCAGTGGCAGGAATAGAGGGGGAATGAAGGTGGTGGCAAAAGCAGCAACTGACACTCGCTTCATTGGTCAAATGACAGAGAAGGAGACAAGCCGGGGTGGGGGATCCATGAGATACAGGTGAGAGGACAGGAGAGCATGGTCAGGTCAAGAGAGAGGTGTAGTGTTACAGTTGGAGATGGGGATGTCTGCTGTGATGTGTCCGACAGAGTGCGCCAGACTGGAGGGAAGAATGGAGAAGGAAAGAGAGTCACAGAGGTTGCAGAAGAGTCCAGATGCTACATCAGGTAAGTCACTGTGAATATTAGAGTCTCTGAGGAGGAGATGGTTGGAGGCCAGGAGAGAAGAGGTGAGGTCAGACCACTCTGAGAGGAAGAGGGAGACCGGACCAAGGGGCCTGTAGATGGTGGCAAGAGTCCGCACGAGGATAGGAGAGACACCAAGCCTGCAGACAAGGCATTCAAAGGAGGAGTAGCACTGCGTGGGTATGATAGTAGCAGGGACCCATTCAGGGAAGATCACGGTCACTCTGCCCCTGGACCGGTTAGGCCTGGGCTTAGAAAGGATCTTGTAGTCCTCCAGGAGGAGAGTGTCAAAACCTGTGACAGAGCTGGTCATGAATGATGTCTCGGTGAGAGCGAGGATGTCAAGGCCTTCAAGGAGGTAGCAGATGTCAGAGGAGTGTTTAACGGCAGGATGAGAGTTGAGGGTAGCTAAGTGGATATGGCTGCTACTTTTGAAAGTCTTCCGAGGAGCGGTACAGGAATGGAGTACACCTTTTGGTGTTGGCAGAGGGGCCAGAGGGGTGGCAAAAGGAGCAGTGGCAGGAGAAGGGAGGAAGATAATGAGAGATGGAAGACGCATGTCAAGAAGGAGGAGGTTGGGCTGAGAGAGCTGGGCCATGACAGTGACAGGTAGACATTAATGATGGTTCTAGAGGATGGGAAATATGCCAATAGTGTTTCCCAATGGGTGCCACCATTAATTGGAGAGGAGGAGAAATGGGAAAGCACTGAGATCATATGAGGAATCCAAACATCGGGAGAGGGAACAACAAAGAGGATGTCAGTGACAGTCTGCCTGGAAGAAGCGTTGACATAGGTATCAGTGATGGGCAGGCGTGGATTGGAGATCAGGAGATCAGGAGATCCTTCGTGAACTTTTTTCTTCCAGATTTCGAAAGAGAGATAGGATAGGTGATAGAGTTGCAGTTAGAGAAGATAGGGGGGATTGAAAGCACCATGGACAGAGAGCGCAGAGAGAAGGAGGGGGGAGAGAGAGAGAGAGGGAGCAATGCAACCATCTAGATTGAAGCTGAGTTTAAGCATACAGCAGAAAAGGCAAAAACACCTAGTTGCGAGTTCGCTGGAAAGAGGTAAAAAGCCTAGTTGTAAGGATAGAGGGAGGAATGTCTACATTCCAAATACACAGCAAATGCAAAACACTGAGATTTGACTTTCCAGGAAAGAGTGAAAAAAGCTTACATTTCAAACACACCGCAAAACGCAAAACATCCAGATTCGACTTTCCTAGAAATAGGGAAAACAAGCCTACATTTCAAACAACACAGCAAATGCAAAACACCCAGATTTGACTTTCCTAGATGGAGAGAAAAAAGCCTGTTGTGTAATAGGAGTAATGCGAGAGGAGGGACAGCTAAATAGGGAGCAGTAATTGCTGTTCCCCCTGCCTGCACATTTCTTACCTTGTCAAGACGCTGCTGGTTGACAGCTGCGCTGCATGCCCCTGAAGCTGCTACTGTAGGAGCTTCCATTTTCCCCTGGCCTTTCACCGAGGGCGCTGCAGAGGCAGAGGGGTAGCCCTGGGTGGAGGACCTAAAAGGATCTGCCGGCCCAATCACAATGCAGGTGGGAGGGGAACAGGGTAGGGACAGGGGAAGCAGGAAGTTTTGCCGGCACAGCAGCAGGCTTGATGGCAAAAAAGCACTGAGGTGTGCGGATGTTGTAAAATTCAAAAGCTGGTTCAAAGGTTAGTAATTTAAGCAAATTGAACCCCAGAACACTTACCCCATGGCTATTATGCAGCAAAGTGGCTGCACGGCACACAACAAGGGCTAGACAGTCTGGAAAACAAAGTGGGCCACAGGAGGTTTTGCCAGCTCAGGAGCAGTCTCGAGGGCAAACAAGCACTGAAGTGCGCAGATGTTACAAAACTCCAAAGCTGATTCCTAAAGTGTGGCTGACCATAGAGACCATAACAAAACAATAGGAAATCAGTCATGATGTGCTTTCGGGCATCATAGGATCAGGTGAGCAGGGGCACAGATGCTGATAAGACCAGAGATGGGCCAACTCGAGGCTGATCCATGCCGCCATTTCTTCTTCCTACGACTGGTGGCCAGCGTTTGGCTGTGCGTCCATTCTTTCATCCATTTGATTTTTTTTGCCCTCCCCCCTCTTTTATTTTTTTACTTAATTCATGTGTGCCTGTTACTGGCCACTCATGGGCAGAAAGGGCGGGTGATTTTCGTATTTTTCATTCACCTCCTGTGCAGATTCTCCCACTGTATGGAGGAGCAGAGCGGGATATGCCTGAGCTGTTTTTTGCCCATACTCTTATACGAATGTATGTGCCTGAGGGTAGGGAGACACCTCAGGCGGTAATTTCCAGACCGCGGTACACCAAACTGCCCAGTTGGTGGCCTCCCTTTGGTACTACTTTATTCCTGCACCCTGTGCGTCATTGCCAGGTAGATCCTAAACATTGCAGGCCCCTTCCTTCCGTACCTGAGTGCCTGGCAGTCGGCTGCCCCCTTTGTTCTTCCCCGAAACCCACTGCGTGGATGTTGGTCACAGGAGGAAATGGACCATCGGTCAGACCCTTCATATTAGTATGGAGGCCTACCTTCCTGGCTGCCTAAACACAGGCTTATGTGACTGGGCCTTTTACCTCCCAGGCCTAGTCCCTTTTGAGTCCCAGGCAATAAGCCTGGAATGTTCATAATGTAGGCTATTTAACAACAGTAAACATATATACTAATCCCACTGGGTTAATTGTCTATTATGTAGAAATGTGGCCAGCAACTGACCTCTTGCATTGTTTCCTGATATAATTGACATATCATATTTTGCAGGGTGTTGACAGCTGTAAATAGTCGAAGGAGTACAGTCCTTGATTGTGTGACAATATTTTGGATTGAATTTCCTTATTTTGTTGTGGATTGTCTACTGTCATGTGTTCCACTAGATGCACCAAAGTAGTTTTATAACCCACCAATATAAAAATAACTAATCACTAGCCATGGATGAGACTTCTGGTCACCTACAGTAACATCAAGGGATCTGATGATGTATTTGAGGTTTTAACAACAAATATGTGTGCCTGGTCGAATGACAACATTTGTTTTGGTCTTTGAGAAAACATGTCATGGGTTGAGAGAATGATTAATTGATTCAAGAAAACACATTTTATCATTGTTTTTAATGTAATTGCGCACATCGTAACAAAGATTGTTTTCCTAAATGTAAACTAATAAAAGTCTGATTCAGAGATCAGTTAATACATGCACATAATAGGCATTAAAGAACTTTACATGGATTGTATATGTGGCAAATGAAATATTGAAATCATTTATGTAAAAAAAGGCCTTGTGTATCACCATATCTGGCCAACCTAACTCTGATTCCACCGAACTGAAAAAAATATACCAAATCACCCAAACCTGGATGGCCCAACATGCCCTTTGCTTAAATGATGAAAAAACAGAAATACTGCTTCTGGCAACTGAAACACGACTAAATAAGCTAAAGGGCAGTTGCAAATCCTTTGTTATACGCGGGAACACCATCCTAGTCGCTAAAGAAGTAAAGATGCTTTGGGTCTATTTAGACTCCTCATTTTCTCTAACAAGACAATTGAATGCGACTGCATTTGCGGCGGCATACATAACCAAACTCATTAACGCCTGCAGACCGTTCATCACCTCTGAGAGCTGTATCACGATAGTCAGAGCATTCATCATTTCCAGGATAGACCACTGTAATACCCTCTTTGCAGGCTCAATTGCTCGTAAAATCCCAAAACTCCAGGTAATGCAAAACAATGCCTTAAGAGCAGCCTTAAACATTCAGAAAAAAGAGCACATCTCGGCTGCTAGAAGAAACGCCCACTGGCCAGTTTGTGAGCGCATCATGTTCAGGTCTCTCTCAGTAACGCATAAATGCCTGGCTAACACCACCCCTCCTTGCTTATTGTGTAAATTTACCAAGCCACAATCAACCAGACCCACACAAGCTGCCTGCTCACACGTTCTCTCTGTCCCTACATTCAAGAAAAAACAGCAGGGGACCGCAGCTTCCCAGTGGTAGCAGCCAACAGTGGAATGCACTGCCGCTCTCGTTAAGATCTGATCCATCCCTCTGGTCCTTCCACAGGAATCTGAAAACATGGTTATTCATGCAAGATCCTTGAGTCACAGGCTTCCTATGCATGTAAATCAGCTTCCTCGGTTTATAAAGGATAGCACTCACGATTGGGGTCCTACACCCACATCAGCAACCTGACCATAAGACTACCAACATTACTGTTTAGTTTGTTGTCCTGTCTGCTATGTAACCAGCGCCCAGATGCCCACGGGTTCGGAGCACTCTACAAATGTTAAATAAATAAATACATTTAAATGGCATATTTCCATTAAGAAAAGTGACTGATCAATTTCATTTTTACATATCTCATAGTTCAGCAGAGAATATAGTTCTGACGTCTTATCATTAACAGAAGTCATCACATTCAGCTACACAACACCCTACAGCCCTGAGTGAAGATGTACAGGGTACCCTGGTCAGTGTATGTAAAAAACATCTATTAATGTGATATGTGAAGAAGAGACATTACTAATGTTTGCTCTCTACAGCCTAGTCAGCATCAGGAAGTAGTGGAATTATCTGAAGTGTAATGACATTGCGAACAAAAAGCCACATGAGATGAGTGTGAATTCACATACAGGTTCTCTATCATCTTTTTCAAAACCAAAAGGCTGGTTGAGAGGTTAAGTAAGATCATGTGGCCTTAAAATGTCAAATACAGTACTTATCATCAACATTCTTAACATGATCCCGCACACAACATACTCATTGCTGTGATAGGATGCCCTCAGTCTAGCAAGCCAACTTCCATACATGCATTACTTTCCCCCATCTCAGATAGACCTTAAAGCAAACACACTTACAGGCCGATTCATGGAATAATTAGCGCGGCGCAAGTGGCCAAAAACGTGCGATTCGCAGTAGAATAGCGAAAATCGCAGTGCAAGTGCGAAAATCGCACGAAAAGCAGCGCACATCGATTCATGGAAGGCCGTGCGCGAGAAAACCATCGGATGTGCGCAAAAAAAGTGTGCGGCGCACGTTGGCGCACAGGCCATCTAACGGCGTGCGCCAGGTCACAGCGAAATTCGCACAGGCCACAGCGAAAATCGCACATAGTTCGGAGCACACAACAAAAGTAGGCGGAACACGGGGCGTAACACTCGGAATGGGGAACAACTTGCCAAAATGTGGGTGTCACGGGGGAAGTACAGGGTGCAAGTGCGCGGAACGCCCACCTGCTCGCCTACAACACGTATTCATGGAATCGAATAGGGCAAAAAAGCGCACATTCAAACCAGCGCACAGGCACAAACACGACCGCCACAAGAAAGCAGGCGGTAGCGTCTCAGTGCCTGTAATAAATGTGCGCCAAAAGGTGCGCCAACAAATAGCACCTATATACAGCCATGATGAATGTCCTATACTGTGGCCCTCCAGGACAAATGACGTGCAAAGGGGTACCCACAAACACGGACACCCGCTGACTGAAAAATAACGTGTGCGTGTATTCCGGGGTGCGCGGGAACTTTCACACGCGATTTGGCTGGGTACGTGGATCTCAGGGGTGCGCGGCAAGTCTCACACGCGATTTGGCAGGGTACGTGGATTTCAGTGGTGCGCGGGAAGTTCCACACGCGATTTGGCCGGGTACATGCGTGGAAATATACACACGCGACTTGGCTGGGTACGTGGATCTTAGGGGTGCACGGGAAGTCTCACACGCAATTTGGCAGGGTACGTGGATTTCAGGGGTGCGCGGGAAGTTCCACACGCGATTTGGCCGGGTACGTGCGTGGGAATTTACACACGTGATTTGTCTGGGTACGTGAATCTCAGGGGTGCGCGCGAAGTCTCACACGCGATTTGGCAAGGTACGTGGATTTTAGGGATGCGCGGGTAGTTCCACACGCGATTTGGCCGGGTACATGCGCGGGAATTTACACACGCGACTTGGCTGGGTACGTGGATCTCAGGGGTGCGCGGGAAGTCCCACACGTGATTTGGCAGGGTACGTGGATTTCAGGGGTGCGCGGGAAGTTCCACACGCGATTTGGCCGGGTACGTGCGTGGGAATTTACACATGCGACTTGGCTGGGTACGTGGATCTCAGGGGTGCGCGGGAAGTCCCATATGCGATTTGGCAGGGTACGTGGACTTCAGGGGTGCGCGGGAAGTTTCACACGTGATTTGGCCAGGTACGTGCGCGGGAATTTACACACGCGACTTGGCTGGGTACGTTAATCTCAGGGGTGCGCGGGAAGTCCCACACGCGATTTGGCAGGGTACGTGGACTTCAGGGGTGCGTGGGAAGTTCCACACGCGATTTGCCGGGTACGTGCGCGGGAATTTACACACGCGATTTGGCTGGGTACGTGTTTTTCAGGGGTACGTGGGAAATTCTACACGCGATTTGGCTGTGTGCTCCCAGGTATTCCCTGTACACCCTCCATGGCCCCTGCAGGCAGCAGACACCACAGGGGACTACCCTGCACACCTGCTCATGTCACCCAGCACCCCCACCCCCCAGCATCCAGGGGCACCCTCCACCAGGCCCCCACTCATGGCCCCTATCACCCCCACTCCCCAGCAGTGCAGGGGCAGCACCACCAGGCCCCCACTCATGTCCCCCTGCACCCCCACCCACCAGCATTCAGGGGCAGCACCACCAGGCCCCCACTCATGTCCCCCTGCATCCCCACCCCCCAGCATCCAGGGGCAGCCTCCACCAGGCCCCCACGCATGTCTCCCACCACCCCCACCCCCCAGCAGTGCAGGGGCACCCTCCACCAGGCCCCCACTCATGTCTCCCACCACCCCCACCCCCCAGCCACCATGGGCATCCCCCACCAGGCCCCCACTCATGTCTTCCACCACCCCCACCCCCCAGCCACCATGGGCATCCCCCACCAGGCCCCCACTCATGTCTCCCACCACCACCACCCCCCAGCAGTGCAGGGGCAGCCTCCACCAGGCCCCCACGCATGTCCCCCTGCACCCGCACCCCCCAGCAGTGCAGGGGCAGCACCACCAGGCCCCCACTCATGTTTCCCACCACCCCCACCCCCTAGCAGTGCAGGGGCAGCCTCCACCAGGCCCCCACTCATGTCCCCCTGCACCCCCAACCCCCAGCAGTGCAGTGCAGGGGCAGCCTCCACCAGGCCCCCACTCATGTCTCCCACCACCCCCACCCCCCAGCCACCATGGGCATCCCCCACCAGGCCCCCACTCATGTCTCCCACCACCCCCACCCCCCAGCAGTGCAGGGGCAGCCTCCACCAGGCCCCCACTCATGTCTCCCACCACCCCCACCCCCCAGCCACCATGGGCATCCCCCACCAGTCCCCCACTCATGTCTCCCACCACCCCCACCCCCCAGCCACCATGGGCATCCCCCACCAGGCCCCCACTCATGTCTCCCACCACCCCCACCCCCCAGCAGTGCAGGGGCAGCCTCCACCAGGCCCCCACTCATGTCTCCCACCACCCCCACCCCCCAGCAGTGCAGGGGCAGCACCACCAGGCCCCCACTCATGTCTCCCACCACCCCCACCCCCCAGCAGTGCAGGGGCAGCCTCCACCAGGCCCCCACTCATGTCTCCCACCACCCCCACCCCCAGCAGTGCAGGGGCAGCACCACCAGGCCCCCACTCATGTCTCCCACCACCCCCACCCCCCAGCAGTGCAGGGGCAGCACCACCAGGCCCCCACTCATGTCCCCCTGCACCCCTACCCCCCAGCATCCAGGGGCACCCTCCACCAGGCCCCCATTTATGGCCCCTATCACCCCCAACCCCCAGCAGTGTGGGGCACCCTCCACCAGGCCCCCACTCATGTCTCCCACCACCCCCACCCCCCAGCCACCATGGGCATCCCCCACCAGGCCCCCACTCATGTCTCCCACCACCCCCACCCCCCAGCAGTGCAGGGGCACCCTCCACCAGGCCCCCACTCATGTCTCCCACCACCCCCACCCCCCAGCCACCATGGGCAGCCCCCACCAGGCCCCCATTCATGTCTCCCACCACCCCACACCCCAGCAACCATGGGCATCCCCCACCAGGCCCCCACTCATGTCTCCCACAACCCCCACCCCCCAGCAGTGCAGGGGCAGCCTCCACCAGGCCCCCACTCATGTATCCCACCACCCCCACCCCCCAGCAGTGCAGGGGCAGCACCACCATGTCCCCACTCATGTCTCCCACCACCCCCACGCCCCAGCCACCATGGGCATCCCCCACCAGGCCCCCACTCATGTCTCCACCCACCCCCACCCCCCAGCAGTGCAGGGGCAGCCTCCACCAGGCCCCCTCTCATGTCTCCCACCACCCCCACCCCCCAGCAGTGCAGGGGCAGCCTCCACCAGGCCCCCACTCATGTCTCCCGCCACCCCCACCCCCAGCCACCATGGGCAGCCTCCACCAGGCCCCCACTCATGTCTCCCACCACCCCCACCCCCCCAGCAGTGCAGGGGCAGCCTCCACCAGGCCACCACCCATGTCTCCCACCACCCCCACCCCCCAGCCACCATGGGCAGCCCCCACCAGGCTCCCACCCATGTCTCCCACCACCCCCACCCCCCAGCCACCATGGACAGCCCCCACCAGGCCCCCACTCATGTCTCCCACCACCCCCACCCCCCCAGCAGTGCAGGGGCAGCCTCCACCAGGCCCCCACCCATGTCTCACACCACCCCCACCCCCCAGCCACCATGGGCATCCCCCACCAGGCCCCCACCCATGTCTTCCACCACCCCCCAGCCACCATGGGCAGCCTCCACCAGGCCCCCACTCATCTTTCCCACCACCCCCACCCCCCAGCCACCATGGGCATCCCCCACCAGGCCCCCACTCATGTCTCCCACCACCCCCACCCCCCAGCCACCATGGGCATCCCCCACCAGGCCCCCACTCATGTCTCCACCCAACCCCACCCCCCAGCAGTGCAGGGGCAGCCTCCACCAGGCCCCCACTCATGTCTCCCACCACCCCCACCCCCAGCAGTGCAGGGGCAGCCTCCACCAGGCCCCCACTCATGTCTCCCACCACCCCCACCCCAGCCACCATGGGCAGCCTCCACCAGGCCCCCACTCATGTCTCCCACCACCCCCACCCCCCCCAGCAGTGCAGGGGCAGCCTCCACCAGGCCACCACCCATGTCTCCCACCACCCCCCAGCCACCATGGGCAGCCTCCACCAGGCCCCCACTCATGTCTCCCACCACCCCCACCCCCCAGCCACCATGGGCATCCCCCACCAGGCCCCCACTCATGTCTCCCACCACCCCCACCCCCCAGCCACCATGGGCAGCCCCCACCAGGCCCCCACTCATGTCCCCCTGCACCCAGGTCCTCACAATCCCCAATCATGTGCGTTATGGTCAGCCTCCACAGCCAAAAGGCCCTACCAAGTAACCCATTCACCCACATGGAAATGGAAATTACATGTTACACCCCAATGTTCATAAAGCAAATGAACCCATGTCCGTCACACACAATGGTTGCCATTGAATGGGAAAACACCCAACATGACATGCATGAAACCAATGAGATGACACCACACAGTGAAGTATGAAAACAAAATTGTATTAAAAAAAATTGAATGCAAATGAAATGAAACAAACTACAATGGCAATGAAAAAAAGATAAGCTGCATGTCCGTCCAAAAAAATCAAAACTACAAATCCAAATCCAAAAAAATGTTGTCCAAAGTCAAATAAAAAATAAAATCAATCCGACAGAGAAAAATAAATGCAAAGACCATTGCTCCATGGAGAATAAATTGAAAATAAAAAAATAAAACAATCCAATGAAGAACTATGTACAAAACATCCAAGGGTCCATGAGCCCAACTGAACAAAGGAAACCTACAAAAAACCCTAACTAAAATCCAACTATATACAAAAAGGGTGTCCAGTCATTTGGTCGACTAGAAACTGGTCGACTGCAATTTGGTCGACGTCATTTGGTCGAAAACCAAATGGTCGAATTTTATTTTTTTATTTATATATGTGTTTTGTGGGTTTTCGTGTAGAAAAAAAAAAAAGAAAGGAAAAAAAAGGGGTAAAAATAAAAAAAATAACAAATTCGACCATTTGGTTTTCGACCAAATTGATTCGACCAGTTGTCCAGTCGACCAATTGTTTTCGACCAAATGACTGGCAACCTACAAAAAGTGGAGCAGTGTCCGTCGACTCCAAATCATAAGAAGAAACAAAGGAAACCTAAAACTAAAGAACTATATACAAAGGCGGTGGGCAAATCCAGCGGCTCACTCCGTGGTGTTCCGGGCCAGGGCATCATCAAACTCCTCGTCTATGTCCCGGAGGCGGTCCTGTTCCATGGCCCCGAGGGTCCGCAGGGACGACGCCATCTGCTCCTCCAATCCCCTGCGGATTGCCTCGAGGCACTCGGCCCGCCTCAGGGCCCTCCGCATGGAGTTCTCCGCCCTGACCCTCGTGAGCCGCGCCTCTTCCGCCCGCCGCCGCTCCGCACCTATCTGCTGGCCCAACCGCAGCCACACGGAAGACACTTCCTGTCCTGGGTCCTCCTGCCCTTCCGGCCGATGCCTGCCCCTCCGATGTTGATGGCCCCGAGCCATGATGCCTCCCACGTTGACTCTGCTGCTGCCTCCGACGCAACTGCCTCTGCCAGCACGACGGCATCCAGGCTGATGGAATCCACCGACGCCGTCGTGCACGTGCCCTGCCTGATGATGCCGGCACATCCTCCATCTGCTGGGGTACAGTTGCTGTGGTGTCCACCCCTGCTGGACCTCCGACTCCCGACTGTGGCAGGGATGGGATCCCCACCGAGCTGGCTGCATTGGTCAGGGCAGGTCCACAGGGGGCCCTGGTGGCATCTGGGCCGGAAGACGGCAAGGAGAACGACCGGCGTATAGCCTCCACAGAGGAGGAGAGGGCCGCCAGATTGGCCGACACATGCAGGAAACCCCCGAACATGGAAGATCCCAATTGGGCCACGTCGGCATGGTGCTCTTCATGATGACGTCCGTGCTCCTCCTGGGAAGCATGCACGTCATCACGAATTGCACCCCCGCGCATCGCGACCCCAATCAGGACCTTCTCCATACGGGTCCCCTCGTCCGCAGGTGGAGGGGAGTCAGGTGACATGGACATCCCCTCTACCTGGGGACGGGCCTGGGACGGGGCATCCCTGCTGGTGCATGGTGGTGCACTCACAGGGTCAGGGACAGCGACATGCACAGGCCCCTCCACGGTGACCTGTGCTGCCTCCTGCCCTTGCCCCTGGACTGCACCACTTGCACCAGCAGGGATGCCCCCACCAGGCCCCATATGCGCCTCAATGGTGGCCTCCTCCTCCTCTGTGGAAACCACCAACCTGGATGGCTCCTCACCGTCTTCCGCCGTAGCAGGCCCCTGTGGGGGCTCACCCACCCCTTCCGCTGCAGCCGTGGGGGCATCCCCGCCGCCTTGCTCCACAGCGCCGTCTCCACCCTCTTCTTCACTAGCCGCTGCGTAGAGGGAGACATAGAACACAAGCATCAGGGTACTGTTCAATGGTCGCCTAGACAGGAAGCAATAGCAGATGAGTACCACTGTCAAAGTACACTTCCATCATGTCCCTCCACAACACATGGGTCAGTCCAGGCAAAACACACACAGTAACAGGCATGGTGCATGCCATGGACATTTCCATACATGACCCGCACAGGTGTTTCCCTCATAGCACGTGATGACGGAGCACACGTGGAAAGACTGCACGTCAGAGTGTCATCGCGTGTAATTGGACAAAAGTGCGTGTACACGCGATTGGCCTATGTACGTGTATTTCAGGGGTGCGCGGGCACTTACACACGCGAGTACATCAGCGCACGTGTATTCCGGGGTGTGCGGGAATTTCCACACGCTATTGGCCTGTGTACTGGATTTCAGGGGTGCGTGGGAAGTTTCACACGCGAGTACATCAGCGCACGTGTATACCGGGGTGCGCGGGAATTTCCACACGCTATTGGCCTGGGTACTGGATTTCAGGGGTGCGCGGGAAGTTTCACACGCTCGCCTACAACACGCGCAAAGAAACACGTACGCCAGTAGGAAGCAGGCATACGTCGACCCGCGACGCATAAATTTGCGCGCAAAAAACTAACAAGCTCAGACGCCAGGATGAATATACCGTTCCTAGCAGCAATGGCCGTGGGCTACCAAAGGAGGAGGAGGAGGATAGTCAGGGCCAGAATATTCACACCCAGAACCAGCCTTTTCGGGATGCCTGATGACCAGGTGTATGGGAGGTACAGGTTTCCACCACACATAATACTGGACCTGGTGAGTGAGTGGGAGGATGACCTCACATCACCCACCCTGTGCTCCCAAGCACTCAGCCCCCTGGAGAAGGTCCTCAATGTACTGCACTTCTTAGCCACTGGATCATTTCAGCGGACAAGTGCCATAGTGGGTGGGGTGTCACAGGCCACGCAGTCACGCTGCCTACACCAGGTCTTGAACATCATCACTGCACGCCCATCAGTCCGCAGGCACATATACCTGCCCAGAACACCTGCAGAAAGGCATGCTGCCGCCCTGGAATTTTACGGTGTGGCACGATTCCCCAAAGTGCTAGGTGCCATCGACTGCACCCATGTGGCTCTACGTCTCCCCAGGGCATCTGAGCACATCTATAGGAACCGCAAGCACTGGCATTTCATCAACGTGCAGGTAGTATGTAATGCCAAGGGAATCATCACCTCAGGATATGCCAACTATCTCGGGTCCACCCACGACAGCTTCATTTACCGAATGTCCACCCTAAGCCGGGACCTAGAAGCTGGGCGGCATGGCGATACATGGCTGCTTGGTGAGTATGAATGCCACTGCACATGCATGCATGTCAGATACTGAGCAAGGTCACAACCCCACCAATGATACCAATCACCACCTCCACAGGGGACAGTGCCTACCCTCTCAGCCCCCACATGATGATGCTAATTCGGAACCCCACCACGCCACCCGAGGTAAGATATAACACAGCCCACATTGCAACCCGGGGCATAGTGGAGCGCGCATTTGGAGTGCTTAAGTCACGCTTTCGCTGCCTTGACCGTTCTGGCGGGCAGCTGTTATACGCTCCCCCAGTAGTGTGCAGGATCATAGTGGCAGCATGTGTCCTGCACAACGTTGCAACACGCCGGGGCCTGGCCGTGGACATGGTGGTGCCCCCACATCCCCAACCACATGCACGCCCGCTGCGCATGGGAGGGGAAAGGGCACGGGGGGAGGCAGCCCGTACACAGCTAGTGGCTAATTACTTTACATAGAAATCACACCCCTGTGGAGTGCAAACTGCCCTGGCACATACCATCTGACAATCAATGATGACTCAACCTGACACTGATCCTGAATGTCTGGAGAATCAACCGTCAAAACCATATCAGCCTGAAATTGTTCACCTGGAAGTGTTACAATGTGTGCATCCCTACCTACACAGACACCACCAATGCAGTTTCGTGAAAAAACACATTCATGCAGCTAAAATGAATACCCACTTGCAAAATGCAACATGAGGACAGTGCCATGTCACCCAACCCATCCCCAGCACCGCCGCACGACACACCGTGCCATGTCATGCTATGTGCAGGTAAACAAAGTAATCCCCACAACATGACACAAGTGTCACAATGTACAGTGTCCCTAATTGAAACTCGCGACACCTGAAATGGTCACAGTAATGCAGGACCAACAACACACTTGAGCAGGTATTTAGCAATAACACTTATCAGCTACTGACCCTCAAAACTACCATTAACATGACATTACGAATGTAAGGAATTAGTAGTCTCACCACCTGGAAATGCCGGCACTCCCACCACTTCCAACTGTACAGTGTTGCCGCCATGTAGAGTTGTAGGTGCACTGCTGCCAACATGGACCCCATCTCCAAAGTAGAGGGCCTTGTGTAGACATGAGGAAAGGACCTGCAAATTAGGAGGTAGACACGGATGATGAGTTACACATCAATGCAACATGCAGTGTACAACACAACAGCAATATGCACTAGGAATGTATACACAGTATTGACTAGACTACCTACACATGTAGTGGGAGTCCAATGTCACCATGTACGTCAATGTCACTTGGGCACACCCTTTGCAAGCCCATGGAAACGGGAAGCAGGAGGGGTGTGTGTGACAAAAACCCAAGCATCTGAACCAAATACATGACAAGCCTGCATGTGCCCAGCCACAATGCAGCGTATGCCCACGGGAGCCACAGAAGGCAACACATTATCCACAAAAAAAAAAAAAAATAAATAAAAAAAAAAAATAATAATTAAAAAAAAAAATGGCCATTAATGGGCCCGGGGGGGGGGTTGGGGAGGCCACCCAGGAGGTCCGAGGACAGGGTGCACACCAAAACCCACCTGTGTGGATCTTGCGAAGAAAAAAAACACCTCCATAGGCTCATGGCCCACACGGCTACCCTATTGTGGGAGTATCACTGCTGTCGCTATTATCACCCTGTGCAGCTGCATCCGGAGGTGGTTGCACTATGGGAGGCAGCCCACGCAAGGCCCTAGTCTGTTCCTCCATGGCTGCAAGCATGTGGGTGTGGTAGGTCTCGTTCTGGAGGATGAGTGTGCGGAGGTCCCCATGCAACAACTCACAGGATGCCCGGACCTCCGCCCTAGTTGCCTGCATCTCAGCTGAGAGCGTACGGGTGAGACGCTCCAGCTGCTGTTCTGTCCTTCGGTTTGTTGAAGCCTCAAGCTCAACAAGAGTCGTCCTGAGGTGAAGGAGTTCTAGCCTCAGGGCTTCCCTGTGGCCCTGGGACTCTATGGAGATGGCTTCCTGCAGAGTCGCCAGTGCCGCCCGCCTGTCCCTGTTGGACGCCAACATCTCCTCCCTGTGTGACTGGCAGATGGAGTCGGTTGCCTGCTGTAGTCGCTCCATCAGCCTTTCGGGGGGGACAATGGAAGTGGCCACCCTATCCATGGCCTGAGCCATCATCTCTGATGATGCTGCCTGTTGGGTTGCCATACCGTAAATGGATTGCTCCCATGCGGTATTGCCAGGTGGTGTACGGCCACCACGTCGGCGGGCAGCACACCTGTCTGGGGCAAGGTGAACTGCGCCTTGCTGTGCCGGCACTGCCTGAGGCTGCAGGACTGCATTCCCCCTCTGATCTGCTGGCCCAGGAACAGGATCAGATGTCGCGGAGTGTGACCCTGCATCCGTAACCAACAAAGGCGTAGCTGCCAACACTGACATCCCCATTGAGGGTTCTGACCCTGGTGCAGGTGGGTGGGACAGAACAGAATCCCTCCCAGGAACACTCACCTGCGACGGCACGTAGGTCTCATCATCCGAATCAACACCTGAGTACAGCTCGGGGGAGGTGCAGCCAGAGACACCCCTTGAGAGCACGACCTGCAGCAGTTGTGGGTTCTCACCCACCACCACACCACGTCCCTCACTGGTGGTCGGTCGGCCCTCGGACCCCTCCTGGGTCTGCACCATCTCCACAACCCCAGCAGTATCAGGTGCGTCTTCCCCTGCAAAGACATAAAAGCAAACAAATGGAAACAGGCATTAGCACCATGGCAGACAATGAGGGCTGAGAAGCAACAGAACCAGTACTTGATTGACACATGTCCCACATGACTAAAACCCTCCCATGCATGCACCCTCACTGCGTATGAAGGGCAGGCAAATGGCACACACTGATGACACCAAGATGGAAGATGAACACATTTTCTGCATGCTGCCTGGCAGTGGCATCACACATTGGCCTGTGATTGCCAGGTGAAATACACATGCCATCACACAGATGGCATGTACCATTGCTATTGAGTGAAGATGGAGAGGAGGGCAGCACTTATTCATTCAGTCCAGTTCCCTCATGTAATAGCTTTTCTAATTCAAACAGGTCTGATTTTTCACCTGGAGCTGCCAGTCCAAAATGGTCCGATTGCACAGGCACATGTCTAAACAAATGATATCCAGGTAACAAAGTCACTCCACTTTACCATAGCCATGTCAGACATGTGACTAGAGGACTGAGAAATGCCTAGTAAAAGTGGTGGAATGCAAACAATCTGCCTGAATGAACAGAGAAAAATAAGCAACAATGTTGTGGCAAGGTGACACTTCAAGGGCAACTGGCGTGCTGTTGGGCTAGATGTCTACTGTTGGCAGAAGGGATACTGCTATGGCCAAATGCTGCTGCGCAGAATGTATTGCATGAAGCACATGGGTGACCCAAACGACTCAGGCGCACACACCCTCACCTGGCACACAAACAGAAGCCCTCACACACACACCATGCACATGGATGACACACACATGCATGTGCACTCACCGGACAATGCCTCATAATCAGGCAGATCTCCCACGCCTTGGATCTGTTCCTCCGTGACGTAGGTCCCAGCGACTGACTCATGTGGAGTGAGTTCCATGTCTTCTACTGGAGACCCACCTCCAGTCACTAGAGTTGCGGCATGACTTGAGGCCAGCTTATTCTTTGCCCTGCGCTTTAGGTCATTCCAGCGCTTATAGCAATCAATGGCTGTGCGCCTCACGATTCCAAGGGCACTTACGATGTCCGCAACGGTCTGCTAGTGTGCCTGGCGTTGTGCAGGTGTGGTCTTCGATCCTGCAACAATGACCATCTCGTTATCATGTGCGGACACATACTCGACAAGTGCATTCAGTTCGGCATCCGTGAAGCTGGGCTTCCTCGACGGGCCGGACTGTGTAGCCGTGTCTGGGGCATCAGCCTGTGCCGGACGAGCACTCTTCCTCTTCCGCTTGGAAGGTGGTGGTGATCCTGAGTGTCCTACGCCGCTCTGGACACTAGGGGCAGGAGCCCTGGTGGACTCTGTATCAGGAGTGTGGGATTGCGCACTCAGCATGGGAGTTGGTGCAGGCATTGGCTCAAGTGTAATGGTGTCAGGGGGAATGTCAGCAGGATGGACTAGGACCGACACTGTCCTGGCTGGGTGTGTGAGAGCTGGGGTGGATGGAGCCGCAGCTGCCCCTGCAGCCTCTCCACCCTGCCTACTTGGGGCAGCAGATGACCTTGCTGCCCCTGACCCACGTGGCCTGATGACATCAACGTGCACCAGCGCACGTGTCATAGGCCTGCTGACCTGGAAGTCAGCCATGGAGTCAGCCAGGTCTGGTGCCACAATGGGCTGGTCCAACAAGGGCTGAGCATGGATGGTGTCAGCCACATCAGCCTCAACCAGGGTGGGGGGGGATTATGGGTGCCCTTGACTGGTCCTCCACACATGGCGGGACAGGGTCACCCTGCAAGTAACGACCACGTCCCTTACCGGATCCACCACGGCCACCACTTGTGGCTCGTCCACCTTTGCCACCCTTACGGATTCCTCGCCTCCCAACCATGGCACTGATGTTAATGTGCGTATGGGAGTGGCTGTAAACTATTGTCCTGGGCAATTGGGGGTCAAAGGGGTTGGGTACCAGATGGTAATTGTACCCTAGTGCTCTAGCAAGGCTGAATGTGACCCCTGGGGAAAGATGACGGGTCACGCAACGCTCAGGAAGCCCAAAAAAGGGAGATGACGTGCACGCAACTCCTCCTAGACCACGTGTGCGGAAAAAAAAACCTGCACTACGCTGTGGCACCCAGTAACACAAGAATGAACGTATGCGTGTCACACGCAGCCTAGAATGACCTCTGAAGGGGTAGGCTACACACGGGACAAGCACAGATGTTAGATACGTGCGTGACTCACCGTCTGCCAGGAAAAAGAGTGTGAAAAAGAAGCGCGTTTGGTTGGCAACACCTCCGCCAAAAGAAGAATTGTACGCTGTCTGAGGAGACAGGACAACAGTAGAAGGGAACGCTGTTTGAGGGAACGGGCCCAGGAAAACCAGAAAAAGAGAAAAAAGAGAAAAAGCTGTCAGAGGTAACAGGGAGTACGAACTTGAAACGCCGTGAAGTAAATCGCGTGTGAAACGACAAGAAGTACAGATTTCACCCACTCGCTCTCCACGAAAAGCACGTACAAGGAAATGGTGTTCTACACGTACCTTTTATGCAGGCCCACATGTCCAGCGTCACTTCCGCGTGTACGCGCTAGGGCCATTTCCACCAATCACACGCTTTGTCACTTCCGCGTGTACGCGCTATTTCCACCAATTACACGCTTTGTCACTTCCGCGTGTACGCGCTATTTCCACCAATTACACGCTTTGTCACTTCCGCGTGTACGCGCTATTTCCACCAATTACACGCTTTGTCACTTCCGCGTGTACGTGCTATTTCCACCAATTACACGCTTTGTCACTTCCGCGTGTACGCGCTATTTCCACCAATTACACACTTTGACACTCGGACGTGTCTTTCATTTTTTTAACACGCAACATTTCAAACGTGTGCCATATTCAACGTGCACGTGACTTCATAGACCTGCATACGCTGGTGGCCTTTGGGCCAATGAATGTACAGACGTGTGCTGACGCGCTTACGCGCTAAGGGCCTTTCCTCGAATTACACGCAGACGTGCTGGATTTTCACGTGCAAAATCACTCCGTATCAAGCTGGCCACGCGTTCACACATGGAACACCACGCTCCTGCCCAGAAGGCCGAATTACTGCCCCCCAGAGCCCTGAGCACGCTCCCACCTGCAATCTGCTGCTGCCTGACTGCCTGCTGCACACGTGCCCTGCCATTTGCTGCCTGCACATCAGCCAGGGGTGCTGTTGCTGTGACCACCCCTGCTGGAACCGAAGACTCCCGACTGCTTTTCCATCGCCCCACAGCCCAGCCCCAGGACCCAGTTGCCCACCCATTCCTGCCTCTGGGGTTGCCATGTCGGGCACTGCAACATCTGGCACCAGTGGCAACCCCCGGCCAACGAGGCAGAGGGGCACCAGCTTCACTGCCACCGAAGTTGGTGTCCTGGTGGAGCATGTCCTGGGGCAGTATGATGCCCTCTTCGGAAGGTTGCCCGCCGACAAGGAAGGACGGATTCGGATCTGGATGGACATTGTGACTGCCATCAACGTGGAGGAGGTGGCAGTCCGCGACTACGAACGTGTCAGGAAGTGCTGGGAGGACTTCAGGTCCAGGACCCTCAACAAGGCCCGGCGCCTCCTGAAGGCAGCGGATGCTAAGGGGCGCCGGGGCCACTTGTCGGAAGATCAGATGAGGGTCCTGGAACGCATATCCCCAGCGCTCCACAGCCAGGTCCTTGAGAGGCAGACCCGTCTGGAGTTGAGCGGTAAGTGTACATGCATACTGATTGTAAGCTGTGCGTGAGGTGTGCCAGGAGTGTGCAGGTTGAACATGTATTTTTATGTGGGCAAGTAGGGGGGGTTGTACAGGGCCGTGAGGGTGACACATGCGAGGGGTCTCATGTGTGACACATGGATGGTGCTTGTGTGTGTGGGCTTGCATGGCACAGGATGTGGAGGAATGATTGTCAGGTGTGACATGGATGTCGATCGGAACACTGCGACAGTTGGCGGAGGTGTACACATGCATGCAAGTTTGGTGGTGTGTGTGCATGTGTAGTGTACTCCCTATGTTGCATGTGATGTGTGTATGACCTTTGGCTGCTCATGCTGTTGTATGTGAATGGATGGTGCTAGCTGTTGCAATATGCCTGTGGTATGGCTCATGTGTGCAAGTTGAAATGACATGTGTGTTGGGGATTGTGATGCCATGTCTGAGGTTTACCAATGCCACTCATGTATGACTGTCATGTGTGTATGAGTTCATTGGACAGTGCCCTGATGCCTGTGTTTTCTTTCTCCCTGTCTGCAGCGTCAACTGATGAAGAGGGCGGAGAAGGTGCTGTGGAGCACAGCGGCAGGGGTCGCACCACCAGCCGGAGACGCAAGGCCCGGATCCCCTCCCAGGTTCTGATCTCGTCGGGGAGTGAGAAGTCCGGTGCCGTGTCCCAGGCCGCAGCTGCCGAGGGGAGGTCCAAGAGGTGGAGGTTGGAGTTGGACTCCTCGGCAGCAGAAGGGGCAGCTGGGACCCCACAGGGCCCAACGGAGGAAGATGGCACGGAGTCATCCAGGTTGGTGGGGGGTTTGGAGGAGGAGGAGGCCGTGCAAGCGACAGAGGCGGGGTCTGGAGGTGGGGATTCCACTGGTGCTAGTGGTGCAGTGCAGGATCTGGGACAGGAGGCAGCACAGGCCGCCGCGGAGGTGCCTGTGTGCAATCCTGTCCCTGCTCCTGTCACTGCATCATCTTGCACCAGCGGGGATGCCTACCTCCAGACCCGTTCTCAGGGAGGGGATTGGCTTACAACACCTGGCCTTCCTCTCCCTGCGGATGTGGCTATCCTGCACCAGGTTGAGCCTGTCCAGGGTGGGGTGGCGTTGCGTCAACGGGCCATGGGAGCTGACCTGCAGTCTTTTCATGATGAGTCTGCACGTCTTCTTGCATGGCTCGTTGACTGCGATGACCCACTGGGACAGCTCACCAGGGCTGGATTCCTCCGTTTCCTGGACCTTGTTCCGACCCCCTCCTCCACGGAACCCCCTATGCCCCAGTCGTCCTCCATGCCATCTTCCCACCCATGTGTCACCTGGGTGCCCTGTGGAGCTGCCTCCGACCTTGCGGCCAGGCTGGTGGACAACAGATCCCTGCCACAGTCAGGAGTCGGACGTCCAGCAGGGGTGGCCACATCAACGACTGCACCCCAGCTGGAGGAGGATGTGCAGGCACCATCGGACAAGGCACATGGACAGCAGCAGCTGCAGCAGCAGGAGGCTGTAGGTGGGAGCCACGATAGCTCGGGGCCTTCAACATCAGAGGGGCAGGCATCGGCCGGAGGGCAGGAGGACCCTGGACGGGAAGTGTCTTCCGTGAGGCAGCGGTTGGGCCACGCCATAGATGCGGAGGGCCCTGAGGCGGGCCGAGTGCCTCGAGTCAATCCGCAGGAAGTTGGAGGTGAACATGTCGGAGTCCCTGCGGACCCTCGGGGCCATGGAACAGGACCGCCTCCGGGACATAGACGAGGAGTTCGATGATGTACTGGCCCGGAACACCACTAAGTGAGCCGCTGGACTGGCCCGCCGCCATTGTATATAGTTATTTAGTGATATGTTTCCTTTATAGTTTATTTTTATTTGGAGTCGACGGACACTGCTCCACCTTTTGTATATAGTTCCATTTTAGATAGGTTTTTTGGTAGGTTTCATTTCTTCTGTTGGGATGATGGACCCTGAATACTTTGTACATAGTTGGACTTTGGATTTGGACATTATTTTTGCTATAACTATTTTTTCCCATGGAGCAATGTTTTTCATTTTCTTTTTTCCCTTCATTTCATTTTTATGGACTTGAACTTTGTAAGAAATTTTTTAGGATTATCATTTCTTGATTTTAATTTGAAAAGGGACAGCCAGCTTAATTTTGTTTTTTTTTACTTGTGTATTTTGTTTAATTTTGATTGCCATTACAGTTGTTATTAATACATTATTTGGATTTTTTAATTCTTCAATGTGTGGTTTCATCTCATTGTTTTCATGCATGTCATGATATGGGTTTTCAGGTTCACTTGCAACCATTGTGTGTGTGTGAGACACATGTGTTGATTTACATTGTTTCCATTGGAGTAGTATCATGGGTGCATGTAATACTTGGTTGTGTCTTTGGGCTGTGGTGGCTGGCCATGAGGCCCATGCTTGAGGATTGTCAGGGCCTGTGGGCAGGGGGACATGAGTGGGGGCCTGGTGGGGGCTGCCCATGGTGGCTGGGGGGGTGGGGGGGGTGGGAGACATGAGTGGGGGCCTGGTGGAGGCTGCCCATGGTGGCTGGGGGGGTGGGGGTGGTGGGAGACATGAGTGGGGGCCTGGTGGAGGCTGCCCATGGTGGCTGGGGGGTGGGGGTGGTGGGAGACATGAGTGGGGGCCTGGTGGAGGCTGCCCATGGTGGCTGGGGTGGGGGTGGTGGGAGACATGGGTGGGGGCCTGGTGGAGGCTGCCCCTGCACTGCTGGGGGGTGGGGGTGGTGGGAGACATGAGTGGGGGCCTGGTGGACACTGCCCATGGTGGCTGGGGGGTGGGGGTGGTGGGAGACATGAGTGGGGGCCTGGTGGGGGCTGCCCATGGTGGCTGGGGGGTGGGGGTGGTGGGAGACATGAGTGGGGGCCTGGTGGAGGCTGCCCATGGTGGCTGGGGGGTGGGGGTGGTGGGAGACATGGGTGGGGGCCTGGTGGGGGATGCCCATGGTGGCTGGGGGGTGGGGGTGGTGGGAGACATGGGTGGGGGCCTGGTGGAGGCTGCCCCTGCACTGCTGGGGGGGTGGGGGTGGTGGGAGACATGAGTGGTGGCCTGGTGGAGGCTGCCCATGGTGGCTGGGGGGTGGGGGTGGTGGGAGACATGAGTGGGGGCCTGGTGGAGGCTGCCCATGGTGGCTGGGGGGTGGGGGTGGTGGGAGACAAGAGTGGGGGCTTGGTGGAGGCTGCCCATGGTGGCTGGGGGGGTGGGGGTGGTGGGAGACATGAGTGGGGGCCTGGTGGAGGCTTCCCATGGTGGCTGGGGGGTGGGGGTGGTGGGAGACATGGGTGGGGGCCTGGTGGGGGATGCCCATGGTGGCTGGGGGGTGGGGGTGGTGGGAGACATGGGTGGGGGCCTGGTGGAGGCTGCCCCTGCACTGCTGGGGGGGTGGGGGTGGTGGGAGACATGAGTGGGGGCCTGGTGGGGGCTGCCCATGGTGGCTGGGGGGTGGGGGTGGTGGTAGACATGGGTGGGAGCCTGGTGAGGGCTGCCCATGGTGGCTGGGGGGTGGGGGTGGTGGGAGACATGGGTGGTGGCCTGGTAGAGGCTGCCCCTGCACTGCTGGGGGGGTGGGGGTGGTGGGAGACATGAGTGGGGGCCTGGTGGAGGCTGCCCATGGTGGCTGCGGGGTGGGGGTGGTGGGAGACATGAGTGGGGGCCTGGTGGGGGCTGCCCATGGTGGCTGGGGGGTGGGGGTGGTGGGAGACATGGGTGGGAGCCTGGTGGGGGCTGCCCATGGTGGCTGGGGGGTGGGGGGGGTGGTAGACATGGGTGGGAGCCGGGTGGGGGCTGTCCATGGTGGCTGGGGGGTGGGGGTGGTGGGAGACATGGGTCGGATCCTGGTGGGGGCTGCCCATGGTGGCTGGGGGGTGGGTGTGGTGGGAGACATGGGTGGGGGCCTGGTGGGGGATGCCCATGGTGGCTGGGGGGTGGGGGTGGTGGGAGACATGGGTGGTGGCCTGATGGAGGCTGCCCCGCACTGCTGGGGGGGTGGGGGTGGTGGGAGACATGAGTGGGGGCCTGGTGGAGGCTGCCCATGGTGACTGGGGGGTGGGGGTGGTGGGAGACATGGGTGGGGGCCTGGTGGCGGATGCCCATGGTGGCTGGGGGGTGGGGGTGGTGGGAGACATGGGTGGGGGCCTGGTGGAGGGTGCCCCACACTGCTGGGGGAGTGGGGGTGGTGGGAGACATGGGTGGTGGCCTGGTGGAGGGTGCCCCACACTTCTGGGGGGGTGGGGGTGGTGGGAGACATGAGTGGGGTCATGGTGGGGGCTGCCCATGGTGGCTGGGGGGTGGGGGTGGTGGGAGACATGGGTGGGAGCCTGTTGGGGGCTGCCCATGGTGGCGGGCGGGTGGGGGTGGTGGGAGACATGGGTGGGGGCCTGGTGGGGGCTGCCCATGGTGGCTGGGGGGTGGGGGTGGTGGGAGACATGAGTGGGGGCCTGGTGGAGGCTGCCCATGGTGGCTGGGGGGTGGGGGTGGTGGGAGACATGGGTGGTGGCCTGGTGGAGGCTGCCCCTGCACTGCTGGGGGGTGGGGGTGGTGGGAGACATGAGTGGGGGCCTGGTGGAGGCTGCCCAAGGTGGCTGGGGGGTGGGGGTGGTGGGAGACATGGGTGGGGGCCTGGTGGGGGATGCCCATGGTGGCTGGGGGGTGGGGGTGGTGGGAGACATGGGTGGGGGCCTGGTGGAGGGTGCCCCACACTGCTGGGGGGGTGGGGGTGGTGGGAGACATGGGTGGTGGCCTGGTGGAGGGTGCCCCACACTGCTGGGGGGTGGGGGTGGTGGGAGACATGAGTGGGGGCCTGGTGGGGGCTGCCCATGGTGGCTGGGGGGTGGGGGTGGTGGGAGACATGGGTGGGAGCCTGGTGGGGGCTGCCCATTGTGGCTGGGGGGTGGGGGTGGTGGGAGACATGGGTGGGGGCCTGGTGGGGGCTGCCCATGGTGGCTGGGCGGTGGGGGTGGTTGGAGACATGAGTGGGTGCCTGGTGGAGGCTGCCCATGGTGGCTGGGGGTGGTGGGAGACATGGGTGGGGGCCTGGTGGGGGCTGCCCATGGTGGCTGGGGGGTGGGGGTGGTGGGAGACATGGGTGGGGGCCTGGTGGAGGCTGCCCCTGCACTGCTGGGGGGGTGGGGTGGTGGGAGACATGAGTGGGGGCCTGGTGGAGGCTGCCCATGGTGGCTGGGGGGTGGGGGTGGTGGGAGACATGAGTGGGGGCCTGGTGGGGGCTGCCCATGGTGGCTGGGGGGTGAGGGTGGTGGGAGACTTGAGTGGGGGCCTGGTGGAGGCTGCCCATGGTGGCTGGGGGGTGGGGGTGGTGGGAGACATGGGTGGGGGCCTGGTGGGGGATGCCCATGGTGGCTGGGGGGTGGGGGTGGTGGGAGACATGGGTGGGGGCCTGGTGGAGGCTGCCCCTGCACTGCTGGGGGGGTGGGGGTGGTGGGAGACATGGGTGGGGGCCTGGTGGGGGATGCCCATGGTGGCTGGGGGTTGGGGGTGATGGGAGACATGAGTGGGGGCCTGGTGGGGGCTGCCCATGGTGGCTGGGGGGTGGGGGGGTGGGAGACATGAGTGGGGGCCTGGTGGAGGCTGCCCCTGCACTGCTGGGGGGGTGGGGGGGTGGGAGACATGAGTGGGGGCCTGGTGGGGGCTGCCCATGGTGCCTGGGGGGTGGGGGTGGTGGGAGACATGGGTGGTGGCCTGGTGGAGGCTGCCCCTGCACTGCTGGGGGGGGGTGGGGGGGGTGGGAGACATGAGTGGGGGCCTGGTGGGGGCTGCCCATGGTGGCTGGGGGGTGGGGGTGGTGGGAGACATGAGTGGGGGCCTGGTGGAGGCTGCCCATGGTGGCTGGGGGGTGGGGGTGGTGGGTGACATGGGTGGGGGCCTGGTGGGGGCTGCCCATGGTGGCTGGGGGGTGGGGGTGGTGGGAGACATGGGTGGGGACCTGGTGGAGGCTGCCCCTGCACTGCTGGGGGGGGTGGGGGTGGTGGGAGACATGGGTGGGGGCCTGGTGGGGGATGCCCATGGTGGCTGGGGGGGTGGGGGTGGTGGGAGACATGAGTGGGGGCCTGGTGGAGGCTGCCCATGGTGGCTGGGGGGTGGGGGGGTGGTAGACATGAGTGGGGGCCTGGTGGAGGCTGCCCCACACTGCTGGGGGGGGTGGGGGGTGGGAGACATGAGCAGGTGTGCAGGGTAGTCCCCTGTTTTGTGGGCTGCCTGCAGGGGCCGTGGAGGGTGTACAGGGTACACCTGTGAGGACCCACCCAGCCTAATCGCGTGTGATAATTCCCGCGCACCCCTGTAATACGCGTACCCAGCCAAATCGCGTGTGATTATTCCCGCGCACCTCTGTAATACACGTACCCTGGCTAATCGCGTGTAAAACTTCGCGCGTACCCCTGTCATACACGTACCCAGCGAAATCGCGTGTGAAAATTCCCGCGTACCCCTGTAATACACGTACCCTGGCTAATCGCGTGTTTAACTTCACGCGTACCCCTGTCATACACGTACCCTGGCTAATCGCATGTAAAACTTCCCGCGTACCCCTGATATGCACGTTACCCGCTTTGCGTTCCTTGTTTGGCAGCCCTATCAACTGGTCCAGGGTTAGCGCAGCCCTTTGTGATGATTTAGCGATTTTGAAGGCTTTTCCTTGCGCGAGGGCGTTCTTGGGGGCGTTACTGGCGCTGCTGCAAGGTCGCTGCGATACTCTGCGCCACGGCTGGTTTGGGAGCCTAAAATCCATGAATATGCTGTGCGCGGAAATCGGTTTTGGCGCACAAGCCTGGCGCAGACAATCGCACGCGGACACTCTGCGCCAGCCGCTTGCGACACTTTTCTGCGAAATTCTATT
Organism: Ambystoma mexicanum; assembly: GCF_040938575.1. Lineage (NCBI taxonomy): Eukaryota > Metazoa > Chordata > Amphibia > Caudata > Ambystomatidae > Ambystoma > Ambystoma mexicanum. The sequence goes on from NC_090941.1 coordinate 769,332,160, forward strand.
AATTACCCTGTTAATTTCTCAACTCTCTCAAAGTTGTGGCACTAGATGCAAACTTCACTTTCCATTGCAAGTTGCATTATATACTGTTGTGCAGATTATACACTGAACACTTTGAACCCCGGAGACAGGGTGGTGACTTTACTTGACTGCCAGGTAGTAGAGCCAAATGGAAGCGAGAGAAAGACTGATGAACTATTGTCCTTTAGCAAGCTGAAATTGCTCATTGTTGCTTCATTTGACTCCAGCATAACCCTAATTTGTGTCTGCACCAAACGCCTGGCACTTTTTTACTTTGCAAAATAAACCTTGTTGAGCTTTGTGCTGTTTGTTGATTCCTTGGATGTGACATAGGGTGTTAGACTTTCACCAGAAAATGTCCAGTCCACTTCTGTTAAGTGAGACATGCTTTCACTGAAGAACACTCTATTGTACAACTGGGGTGGGGAGATTTTCAATCACAATGCAGAATCCCTGGAATGTGCCACAATTAGACCCTGATGTTAGCCAAAACTCCAAGCACCAGGAACCATTGTGGGAGAAGATACTTTTTCTTCCCTGTTGCAACCTTAGTGTGCCACTCCAAACCTCAGTTGGATAGAATCAGCATCTCCAGCCTTACAGGATTTGGGCTCTGCTAATACCAGAGAGGTTACCATAAGCCAACCAGAAGCAGGGAAGATCTAGTGTACTGAAGCTGAGGTGTTGCCTATATTTGCCTATATTTATGACATCACTAGAGATTGACCAGGAGATGGAGAGTCCCAAGGAAATATATACAGAGGATCAGAACTCCCTGGATTAATATCAGTCCTGCTAAAAGAAACATCAGTAATGATCTGGTGTCAGACCAGTTCAATGGAGTACAGGATCTCAAACTGTGGTAGCTAAACCTTGACCCCGCTCACCCCAGGATATTCTGGTGCTGGAGAAGACTTGTAGGATATTTTAACAAAGTTTGAAGCATTTCCATAGCCTGCCAGGTGGCAGAAGTTCATATCACCCCTACACATGGGAGAACTCCATGTGGGCTAATAATTTCCAAATTCCAAATTTCAGACTGAACACAAGAAACACAAGAAGGCTGCCTTGGAGATTATAGTGTGAGACTCCAATCATCATTGGCAACACCCTCACAATCGTGACTACAAATACATATCTCAGACACTTCCTGAGCCAATTGAAGAATGTTTAAGGACAAGGGACAAGGGGACTATCCTGAACAGATGTCAAAGACAAACTGACCTTGAATCACACTTGTCTTTGTACCCCACTCCACCATGTATCTAAAGTAAGCCACAGTGCAACTAAATGGAGCTGTGCTGCAAATTTGACATGACACCAAAACAAACCTGAGAAGAGGGACTCAGCAGGTTGCAGTAAACAGAATATATTAAGAGATGCTAAGACAATGCAATGGTTCAAGAAAATATGTCTTCAACTCATAATAAGGTATAAGATATATCAAATTTGTTGGTGACTGGTAGGTACTATCTCCTGCTGCCATTTTCTTATGTAGCCTCTTCCATCCCCTACTTGGTTTGTATTCCACTTGAACCCAGTCACTTCCTGGTTTACATATCTGTAATAAAGTAGTGGTTGTGTGTGTGTGTGTTTTTAACACCAGTCTCTGCAAATCAGCAAAGGGTACATAATAAGATACGGTGTGGGGCAGAGTGGATTGCAGCCCAAGCAGGAGAACATTGAACAGCGTTCTGCCTTTGCTTGAGTGTTGCAACTAGAAGATCATGCGAAGTCGGCTAACCGTGAGTGCCGCAGGATGGTTTATATCATTTTCGAACCAGACGCTTTATAAACCTTTGTAATCACTTTCCGAAAATCGACAGCAATAAACAGTGCACAAAAGGGAGAATTCCTGAAACACCCTCACACTTGTGAGCACTCCAAACACATCTCTGTGTAACTCGAAGGAGACTGTGGGGTCAGTCCCTTTGACCCTTCAAATTCAGCACAACAACAATGCGAGGGTGAACGAAAAAGGTACGTGCTTTGGATCGCAAATTCTAGTTTGAGGGGTGACTCAACAACAAAACTGAGATAAACCAAAATGAACTTTAAATGATAAAGGATCTAGGAAAGATTTCTACTGTCTTTACGCCCCAAGTCCTCGAAACTGTTCAGCGAAGTAATAAAGGAGGGGGGTGCTGCTGCTGATAATACAGCAATACCTATAATTGGAACACAACTGACCACCTCATGCTCTGTAAATTCATAGAAAGACATTTCAGGCCATGTTTTGACTGAAAGAAAACATCATGCTAATGGTACTATCTTTCTATCTTTGATTCCTGTGTCAGCTCGGAAGATGAGATACAGGCAATTGAGGCCCTTCATGAAAGATTGAGCATGTCACCTAAACTTTTTCAAACTCAGGATAATCGAACTGACGAGTCAGAAATCTCACTTTGTCCTGCGAACATAGGAATGGATGACTCCACATTCCTCATTACCTTTTCAGGGAAATAATTCACTCAACAATGATACAACCAAAGGCGGAACCTTGTCCTTGGAAGTCCTTAACATCGTACTGCAGTCATGTGTCCGCCTTTATGACACAGTGGTGCATGAGGTATGGCTCAACACCCAATCTTTGAACGAAATAAAAACTTGACTTATGCAAGCACCAATTCCATGCAAACCGCAATTAAGTGAGAAATCTGCCAATCCTCACCTAACAAGCCCAGAATTAAAGGCTGTGATTCAAACAGAAATACAAGGAAACAAGAGCAGATGCACAGCATCATCAGACAGTGGCCCTCATTATGACCCTGGCATTAAGGGATTACGGTACCGGTAATCCCTTAACGCCTGATTATGAGGTCTTTTTGCGGATCCCGACCTTAACAGCTGGTCTGTACAAGCCGTTAAGGTGAGGACCCGCAAAGGGACCTTGAAGGTAATTACGGTACCGCATTTTGCGGTACCGTAATTACTGCCTTCCCCCTTCCCATTGAGCCCTATGGGGCAAAAATGGGAATGGGGAAGGGCCAATGGTAAATGGGGAATTACCGCCCCGCCAACCTTGGAATGGGGCGGTAATTCCCCATGTCACCATGGCGGATCCGGTAAATTACCAGCGTTAACCATGGCGCTAATAGCACCATTGGTTAACGCCAGGGTTGTAATGAGGCCCAGTGACTTGATTTCCTCTGTGAGAACTGTCCCCGTATCTAATGGAACAGGAGTCGACCTTCGAGACAAAGTGGAAACCAAGAAGCAGCCACTTAAACAAAAGAAAAAAAAAGAGAAATACGAGAGGAGCTCACAAAACCTCTAATAAGGGATCCCACAGGTTTCTACGCAACATGTTCCAGGGAGAGAAATGGGACCATCAAAATAAAAGGGATACTGATACCCATAGTGACATCATCAGTATTAACAATGAGGGTTCAGGAACATCTAATACAATGGGGGTCATTATGAGGTAGGAGGTATGGGGTGTTCCCGGAATGGGGATTTACCATGTCTTTCCGACCTTTGTGGGACCGGTAAGTCCCCATTCCGGGAACCATTCCCCATTCCCATTTGAGCCCCCATAGAGCTCAATGGGAAGGGGGAAGGCGGCAATAACGGTACCATAAATTACGGTAGATTTCGGAGAAAAAAATACATGACACCAGGATCGAAAACCATACCTAATTGAATCCATCTAAAAATCTAGACTCGCTGATAGACCGGACCAAAAAGAAGTACCCATCCACCAATATTCAATGGCACCAGGACTTTCTGCCTAAAGAAAATGAGAATCAAGCCCAAGTGGCTGGGAACACAAACACTAAGGGGCTGATTCATGGAATTATTTGTGCCTAAAAACGGGGATTTGTGCGCATTCTGCCCGCACATCCCAATTTGTTAAACAGGGATTTGCGGGCAGAATGGCGCACAAATCCCTGTTTTTCAGCGCAATTAATTCCATGAATCAGCCCCTAAATCACAATCTGAGGAAAAGTCAGAGAGTCTCTTTCAAGTAGGAAAGGAATACTTCCTAATTTTTGAATCCATATGAGAGCACAACGATGATGCTCTGCTCAATAGAGGAAGACTGTTATCATTTTGTGGTCTATCCAGCTGCTGAATTCTATTTCATCAGCCGACATTAAGTTTGTTCGATCCTAACCCTCTGGGAAACTGTGCTGTACATATCTATTCAAAAATTGTTAAAATATCCATTATCGAGCAACAGGAAGCAATTCTTCTAGAAGGTTTTTAATGTTACTATGGACGTAAAGAAGTAGCCCATAGCATACTCTCAGACAAACCAAGGATCACAGTTACACGTCACTTCGACTCGGATTATAAGTATGACTACACCTCCAATTATGAAGATCAGAACTGGGGTTGGCTCCCCTCAGCGTTACCTGCCACAGGGCAAAAACGACCCGGCTTTGCTTAAAACATGGAACATCCTCTTCTGGAACTCAAGGGGTCAAAACTCCTATTTGAACAGAGAAACCAATGTTGAATGGAACATTTCAAGCTGGTCCACTTACAGGAATTATGGCTAATGTCCATACCTGTATGGGATGGCTTTACTGTTGTATCAAAGCTAACAAACAAGGGAATTAAGGGAAGGCTGAAAGGTGACCATATTACTGCCGTAAAGGTTTCTAATGGAATAGGTGTAACTGAGAAGGTTACACACTGTAACTCCATCTTGAGTACAAAGATAACGGATAGAAAGAAGCATCCACCTGCTCCTTTAATGCTAGTGATCAATGATACTTTAACCCATTAGATGCCTCTCTGGAGGCCACTCTGAATGAGATTGAGGATATTTTGGTTGACTGGTCAAAGGTAAACGCCAAATGCAGGAGTGGTAGTAGCAGGCGATTTCAATTATCAGTGTATTTTGGGTGACTTTGAATGGGATCATTTGGAAGTTGGGAGGAAAGTTCTGCCCACTCTGTACAAGGATGGAAAATCAAACAAAGGTAGGGCATGGTCACAATTTCTCTCACAATGGGACTTTATACAAACCAATTTACTAAATGGAGGCTCCCTCAAAAATATCCCGACTCGGCACAGTTCTTTTGCATTATCATCTATTGATTATATTTTTGTTAGAAATGTTGACCACCACCACATAGGTCCCCTTCAAATTACTAGAACACGATCGAGTGACCATGCAATCCTACAGATAGCACTGCCGGTGTAGGCTCTAACTAAAACCGAAGTGTTAAAGTATGATGAAACGGTAGTGGTATCCAATGCTGGTAATAGGGTGTCCCCAATATCTTCAAAATCCAGGAGAGGTTAATCAACACCTTCAGGTTTGGTGGAATAGCCTGAGTTAGAGTGAGAAATATGTACAAACTTCACTTGAGAACTTTCCCAATTTATTGGAAAGGTAAAACAAAAACTAAGGGTAGGATGACGCAAAAGCTAATACAAACTAAATTCTTTCTAAAAACACAAATGTATGACAGTATTTTACAAACTCACAAATGTCAGTTACGAAAAGATCTTTGAAAAATATCCAGATCCCTTATTTTGAAGCAAGATGAAAAATAAAAATAAAAAAAGATCTTAATTTGAGTAAGCGAGGGTGATTGGGTAGACCATTTTTCGAATAAATACAATGCGGATTCAACAGCAGTAGTAGATGTCTCAGTTTTCAGCTGTAAAACTGTATCCTTTAATTATGATCATCTCGACATAGAAATGATAATCAGTAAGTTAAAAAAAAACAAATCTAGCAGCACAGATGGATTAACAAACAGAATATTTAAAGACAGTCCCATTCTTTGGATAGACATTGTATTCCACCTATTTAAACATTTAACATCTGATATTAAGTGTCCAGTGTCTTTGACAGAATCAATACTGACCCCTATTTTCAAGAAGGGAAATTGTGCGGGACCAACTTGTTACCGTCCGATTCCGATTCTTGATAATTCATCAAAAATCATCTTCAACTTAGTACTGAAAGTTCACGGCTAAGTTCCGCTTTACCGCTTTACCGCTCGTGAGGACTCGTGAGGACTTCGCTCTGCACTTGGATGTGTTTTTGGACCTTTTGCCTAGCCAGGTGATTGCTTTGGCTGGAGGACTTGGACTTGTAAGCCCACTAGTGGGAGTTGCCAGCATTCAGCAACCTTTTGATATATGTTTGTTTGTTTGTTTTGTTTTTACAGTGTTTCAGCTCGCACTCAAGCGGACTGCTTTCCTGGTTACACCAGCAACAGTGATTGACATAGCCCTGCCCAGGAAAGGGCGTGTTCTTTACTACTCTGTTCCCTACTAAAGACGTTCCTACGCGCACAGCGCGCGCGCACGAGCAAGTTCACGGCTAAGTTCCGCTTTACCGCTTCACCGCGTTTCTGCGGTTGCGGTCTGGCTTCTTAGTGCAGGTGTCTTTTCCAAATTGTGCACACTCCGCTTTCCCTGGTTTTTCGGGCTAGTTTGAGAGTTGCCCTTTCCCCAATGACCTTCGTGCCCTACTCATTGAAATCAAACATGCCAGACTTGGCTTCCTATCCCAAGCCTGGCTGTCCCAGCACTGGGCTCTTCCAAACGAACTTTCCAGCGTTTACTCTATCTCCCAGAAATCCAGTTGGCCCCACTTCTATCAACCCCACCGTGGGCCCGTTGGCGGACCCACTCCTGACTGGCCCTTCCTTGATACAAGGCTTTGCGGGATCTCATCTGTCAGCTGTGGATCAGCAAACGGTACCGTGTATGGTGCTTCTTAGTCCTTCCAAAGTGCTATCAACTCCCTCTTGCACACGTGGTATTTCGGATAAAACGATTCTTGCATCGTTAAAAGCACGGAATGTGAGGAGGAAATTTAGCTCGCACTCAAACCATACTCTGTCGCCCATAACTCCAATTTCGCCCTTACACCTTGATAGTACGAGCATCTCCTTGTATGCTAGCCATCATGATACTTTGCAGTCCAAGAAATCCTCTTGTGATGTGGTTCCATCTTGTCTCTCTCCTCCAGGTACTTACTCCACCCCAATAGATTCAGCAATTGCCTCCTTTGCTCTTCCCACACCTCGTCCAGTTGTGCCTGCTCGCAATACATTTGCCTCAGCTATCAGTATTGGTGTTGAACCAGCCTTGCAGGCAATCAATACCTCCATTCTGGGCATGCACAAAATGTTTGATATCCTGCACACAAAAATAGCTACCCAAGGTGCACAACTGGAGGAGTTATTACACTGGAGTCGTCGCCATGATCAGCAGTGCCTTTCACCTACCTCACCATCAGAAAGGCCAGTGGTGAGCCTTGAAGCCTCAATTATCACCTGTGGTAGCTATACTAATCTAGACAGGCACCTAAGTACAGCTTTGCCCCCCGCGATTTGTGTTCCACATGTGAAAAGTGCGAATATTCCCTCTGTTTTGCCTCATTTTCATCATGTCATTTGTGCAGCTGACGCTCCTCCCAATATTATAACCTCGGTTTCTGTGCCCCAAATTCAGATAGCCCCAAACAACATTGATCTGGTGCCTGCTCTTGAGGTGCCTCTCCCGGTTGTAACTCCTACTTCTAGTGCCTTACTCCCCCTTCCTGTGGATGTCCTTCCGGCAACTCTTGCCGTTGCAGTTCCTCTGGTCTCACCCAGTGGCAAGTCTAGGACCACAATGATTCCAAAAAAATCGCTTATCATAATGAAAAAAACGAAAAAACAGCTCCCTCGTCGAGGCAACAAAAATACTCTGAATGCCTTTTTCAAAGCTATTGGTGGGTCTTTAGCAGCAGGGCAGAAAGATCCCTCCCAGAGTCAGTCCCCCAAAATACCCTTGGCAACTTCTAACACGGCGCTGCTGCCAGTGAGTCGTCAGCCGTTTGATCAAACAAAGGAAGTAGTACTTCCCGCGCCTATCGATACCCTGGCACAGATACCACTCCACCCTCCTCTGGATGCTCTGGTTGAGTCCCTTGAGACGCTGGAGCAGCGCAACGAACGAGTTGTGATCGACATACCACCCATTAAAACTGTCTCTTTTGCCTCAGGTACCAGACGGCCCTCCCTCTTAACATCTGTACCGAATCAGGGCCCGTTGAATGACCTGAGACAGGCTGTTGACAAGTTTCTAGAGGAAAGGCTATCTGCAGCGCCCATACCCCAACCCATGTCTACTATGACAGCCCCCGTCCAACTCATTTCTAAACTTTCTGACGCGTCCAACTTTTCTAGCCTTGAGCAGTACAATCTCGAGTCTCAAGTGACTGAGTTTAAAGACTTGCCCCCCCAACAAGCGTATCAATCTAGATTGCCTAATCCTCATAATTCTGAAATAAGGTGTCCTCCATCTCAACCTGCTCAAATCTCTTCCACCCTCTCGGCTTGCACATTTATCTTAAAATGTCGAGATGGTCCTTATCCTGTTTACAATTTGAATAGGAGGAGTGTCTTAAACATCTTTAGTGACATTGATGAATTAAGGGATATTTCTACTCTCGATATAGCACAAATTGAATTCATCTCTGCCTCTTCCAATTCTATCATTAGACTATGGATACCATCGACCATTGTTGCCAACACGATCTGGCGAGCGAGAATGGCCCTGTTTGACATGGGTTTCTTATTGGCTCATGAACCACATGATAACACAATTCAATCTAGGGTCACCATCCCACAGCCGCGTATCTATGAAAGACAACAAATTGATAGATGTGATACTAATAAGGTGTATGATACTCGAACCCGCATCCAGAATTAACCATCATTGTGTCAAAATGGCAGTCCCTTGTATCTTGCATGTTGGAATACCAGGGGGCATAATCATCTACAGGTTTCTATTAAATCTATGCCTGTGACTTTTCACATCCTTGCCTTACAGGAGACCTGGCTTTTAGTCCCCCCTGTGTGGGACGGGTATGAAATTACTCTGCTGCCGGCTACTCGAACTAAAGGTAGACCCACATCGGGCTTGTTGGTTGCCGTACTACAAAGGGCTGGTCTCCATGTAAATGCATGGGCTTCCTTTGGAGTTCATTTGCAACTAGTTAAAATTGACCTGGGTACTGCCTCACTCGCATTGTTGAATGTGTATAGAAATCCTGTGGCCTGTTCTGATGCACACTTCTATGGTGGCCTTATCTCCTTGTTGGATACTATAAATATGGCAAATAATACCAACTTCACCATCATATTAGGGGATCTTAACATGAATTGCATTGTTAATAATCCATATTCAACAGTTAGTTCTCGGTGGATGCAACTTATGAATGAACGGAACTTTATCATGATCAATGGGGCTCTCAAAGGTGATTCTCCTTCCCAATCGACTTGGTATCGCAACAACAGTGCAAGTACACTTGATTACATTTTTGTGGATTCGCCACTGTTTAAACTCTGTCAGGATTTTTCAATCACTGCATATTCTGGCAGTGATCATAAGTTACTTCTTCTGACCCTTTCGTGGCAAACTTTTGCGTTAAAATCTTCTTCAGTCAGCCGTGACTTTGTTATCAACTCGGCCAGATCTAGACTGAAATGGACAGACTACCGACTTTATGAATTCGAAAAATCAATTCAAAAGAATGTGTATACAGTGGGTGTACAATACACTGATATACTTGCACCGTTTGCGCATACCATTTCGACCCCCAGACAACTTCAATCCAAACACACCCACTCCTTTGATCAGCTGGTTAAAGACCGTAAGACCGAGTTTAGGCGCCTAAAGCGCCAGATTCTATCCTCCACTTCGTGTAATCGTTGGCAAATGCTTACCAAGTTGAAAACACAACACAAAAACTGGTTAAAGGGCCATAAATCATTAATGTTCCAACATGACAGTGAAATAATGTTAAAATCACTTGCCAAAAAAAACTCGGCCCAAACGTGGCATCTGTTACACAATCATGCATACACTAGAGATGCCGATGCACAATTAAATGCAGTCAATGAAGCACAATGGATATCGTATTTCACAAACTTATATGCTGATGCGAACTTTGTTCCGGACAGCTTTCGCCCTACTAGAACTTTAACTTGGAAGCTGGCTTTTACAATTGACGACATTGTATCAGTCATCAAAAAAGCTAGCCCCTCCCGAGCCGTCGGCCCAGATGGCATTTCCAACGCCATGCTGAAACTAAACCCTGACACATGGGCTCGTATATTGTATGGCATTTTTCAGGACATATTGCACACATGCACCATCCCTTTATCTTGGAAATCTTCCATCATTATCCCGATTTTCAAAAAAGGTGAAAGGTGTCTACCCCAGAACTATCGGCCAATTGCACTATTAGACTCCCCGAGTAAAATTTTCACCAAACTTGTTCTGAGTGAATTTAATAAGTGGACGCTACAGAACTCATTTAGAGATCCGTTTCAGACTGGTTTCATTGCGGGCATGGGCACCCAGGTCAATCTCTTTGTATTGAACTCTATTAAAGCACAGTGCCAAGAATCGAAACAACCTTTATTTCTTGCGTTTATTGACCTACACTCCGCTTTTGATTCCATTTCTCGCCCCCTGCTCTTTGCCAAATTAAAACGTGATCATTGTCCACAAACACTATTTGACATTATCTTGGATCTCCACTCTGAGACGTGTGTTTATGTACGATTAACCCTTGATGGAGCTTTGTCCACCTCCATACCCACGGCTCGTGGTCTTAAACAGGGCTGCCTCTTGGCATCATCTGTTTTTAATTATTTCATCCATGACATAGCTTTCATATTTCAAAATCTTGATTCAGATTCTCCAAAAATTAATAATCGTCAGGTACAAACCCTAATGTATGCTGACGACATGGTACTGTTATCAAAAACTCAAATTGGCTTGCAGAAACTGCTGACTGCTTTTGAATCTTATATGATTCGTAACGAATTAAAAATTAACTCCAATAAATCTCAGATAATGCTGTATCAACCAACCAAAAGAAATAAATCATTTAACTGGTACATTAATCAGGCACAATTGTTGATTGTGCCGCAATACACCTACCTAGGTGTGATACTTGAATTGCGTGGGTCCTTCAATGCTCAAGTGGACGGGATTCTGAAAAAGGTGACAACGGCCACGTCACAAGCTAGTCTGATTATGTCTAGATATGGCAAATTTTCCATCATTCCGGCCCTTGCTTACTGGAATCAGAAAGCAGTGCCGTCAATATTGTACGGGCTTGAAACTTTTACATGTCAGTCTAAATTTGTCTTCCACAAATGGGAAATCCAGTTTTGGAAAAAGATACTACAATTACCAGCTTGTATCCCCATTTCGTGGATTAGATATGAACTAGGCCTAATCTCACTTGAAACCCAATATATTTGGCGTCTGTGTGCGCTTTTCAGAAAATGCCTACTTGCATCCAGGGATCACACTCTCCTTTCAGAACTTGCTCTGCATATGTTTCATACTACACAAACATTTTTTGCCTCTTGGGTGACTATTGCCTACTCTGCATTGAGCAGTGCTGATATCTCCCTTGATACATTAATTAACAATCCTGATAAAGCTAAACGTCAGCTATATGAATTTGACTGGATTAAGACAAATGAACTGTGTTTATCCTATTGTGATGGTAATGTTTCCCGTTTTCCTCCAAAAAAGATGAGAACACCCCATCCTTATCTAGTCAAAGCCCCAGCAGTCAATATCCGCTCTGCAATTATGCGTCTACGTTTTAACATTTGGCCAACCAAAGCCATTCTTCATAGACGCAAGCAAATAACAGATTGTGAAAACTTCTGTCGTTTTTGTAAGAACAATAGTCAACCTGAGACTTTGGAGCATCTTATCATTGAGTGTCCTGCTCTCACCCTTCATAGACTCAAGTTCCTAGGCCGACATTGTCGGCATTTAGGTTTCCTAGACTATGAATCCTCATGGCTTACAATTCTGAACTCTATGTACCTGCCTATTCAAACTGCAGTTGTTAAATTTATTGAAAGCTTGTCCTTGACAAATTCAAATGGTTAAACTCTTTGATGATCTACCGTCTATCCTTTTGCTATCGTGTTTTGCTATTTATGCTATGAACCAATGACTGTATTTTCTTTTAACTATGTTTTAACTTGGTTTATGTGCGTGGTAAATTGTTAACTTATCTTTTGTAAATACCACTAGATGTCGTATCCTGTTGTTTTTATACCATGTCTTTGTCATAACAGTTTTATCTTTATTGTAAATTTCTGTTTTCCATTCTACTTTGTATAATATTTATTGTTGTGTTTCTCCTTCTTCTTTTGTAACATCTTGAAAGGTTGATTTGTTTCAACCATATCAATAAAAAAAAAAAAAAAAAAAAAAAAAAAAGAAAGATTTGAGGGAAGGGAGAAAAAGAAAAATCTAATAAGTCCCTACAGACTGGGTACAGACAGGAAGTAGGTACAATAATCAGCGTCTTAACACTGAAAGCATGTTTGTCAGATGTGGGCGTCGACTCGTGGCACACATTATTTTTGGCAGCCGTGAAATTAACGTCCGCATTTGATAATATTGACATCTCTAAACTGTGGTCCAAATTGATGAAACGGGACATACATTCTTCTCTTTTGGCATTGACTCGACAGCTGTATTCAAATAACTCAGCAAGAGTGAAACTTTATACTGCAGGAGAATTATCCAGAGAAATTGCACTAAACAAAGGCATATGGCAAGGCTGTGTGCTGCCACCTACTCTTTTTAATTTCTATCTGGGCGACTTGTGGGAGACCAGCAAAGAGTGGGGGGGGGGGTATGTACCTATGTGGTCTGGCCTGAAACTAAGATGCATAGCTTTCTCAGATTATATCCTTTTAATGGACTACACTCCATTGGATGTTCAGTGCCAATTCAATGGAATGAATACATATTTGGAAGAAAACTCCCTACAAATAAACACTGCAAAATCCTACATAAAGGTCAATTCTACCAAAAACAAAGGTAGGAAATACATGTGGGAAGTGAACAATAGTACAATCAAACAAGTCGATTCAATTAGATATTTTGGATACAACATAGCAGTAAAAAAACAGACTGAAATGGATAAGGCTCAAATAGATGACAAGAACGCTTTGTGCTTGCCTCGGTTAAAAATGGTAAAAAGTATACTGCGTGCCTACTCTGCAGCACCTATAATAGAGATTTATAGAGCAAATATCTCACCTATTGTACTTTACGGGTGCAAGCTTATGAACATTTCTAACAGAGAGTTCTTCGATGTGTTAGAGGGGAAAATCCTAAAACAAGTACTGAGGCTCCCAGTCTCTGTTCCTGTAAGTTCAATAAGACTGGAACTGGGTCTAATGTCTTTTGGGCCCAGTACATCACCAGAGGCCTGTCCATGCTTAACAGTTTAGCAAAGTCAGATCAGAATTCCTTGGCCAAATCCCCTAGTTCTCACTACCGTGAATGGTACTAAAATTCAGGTTAAACGTTTTTCCACCATTAGAAATAGTGGGTCCAGAGTTGGGAGTACATCGCAAATTGCGTAATTGTAGAATGTGCGACTCCAATACGATTGAGTCATTATTCCATTTGGTAATGGAGAGCCCAACGTTCTTGAGTTATAGGATAAGGTATCTAGAATGGTTCATTCACTCACCCTCTACAGTGTTGACAAATAACTTATGGTATCGATTAATCACATCTTCACAACTGTCATTACTGATATCTTTAGTAAAGTTGTTATTTGAAATTTTCTCAGTAATCAACAAAGTCACTGAGCAAGGTATTGTGGACTTGGTAATGGTAACTTAACGCCTGAATGGGATCCTAAAACATAAAAATTAATGTGTATTCTCCTATTTTATTTGAATGTTAGGAATATGGAAATTTTATTTTAGGACTGTGGGTTATTTATATAGTTCCGGTCTTTACGTAAGAGTTTGTAATTAGAACATTGCTATGAGAATTTAATAAGTTTATCTGTTTGTGTAAAATGTACAATGTATATAAAAAATACACACATTAAAAAAGGATGTTAAGAAGCTCTATTTATTATCATTTCTGAATGATAACTGCCCTCATTTAAAGGTTCTTATTTCAGCTTGCCTACTATGTTAGCTCTACAATACTCGGCCTAGATTATGCCTTCTCTGCGGGTCCTTCCATTCAAGGGCCTTATGTTTGGTCACCATAAACGCTATGTAGCATTTTGCAACCATCGTCAAACTTCCATATCACATACCAAATAAGGCAGCTTCATGAAAGGATTGCCACTCAGCCCCTTTGCCACTCTTGCTCACTGTCAGATCATTTGTCCTATTTCAGATCCTATATGCACTAGCTGCTCATGGTAACAAGTATATCATATGTAATGACTATGATTATACTCCTTTGTGGAAAGGGAACAGCAGCTGATACCTTATCCTGACCCGGGGGATGGCTATATGAGGGAGGACTACCTGGGGGAGGTGACCCTTTGGGAGATGACATGACATCATTGGAGGAAATCACATACCCTCATTCCCTTCTAGGGATATTTCCTCTATTCCACATGCCCTAATGGCATATTGTAGCATATTGTAGCACTCTGCCTCAACCTCTTACTAGATCTACTGTTAATATTCCCCAACATCCCACAAAGAACAATATGCTAACAACTGGTATGAGGAAGAGACAGGGAGTAGAAATGATCCCTCCCAATGAGGACCAGTATCAGCTTCCTCAACATCATTCAAGAAACACTCTCGTAGCAACTGAGACGAGAAAGAGCAGTGGAACAATAAAGATGACTAAGACAGGTAAACCAAAGCAATGGTCTAGTCTTTGGAGACAAAGAGTTTACTAGCAGACTAGCTGTAGCTGAAAGTTATTTGACAAAACCTCTCCTGCACACCACCATGGCCTCTCCAAAAAATATGATAGCTCAATTGACGGCCCACGAAATCGAGGCGGAAACACGATTTCAAGCCGGCTTAGATCAAATTGTTGCAGCTCAACTAAGACCCATTCTTCCCCATAGAGTGTTGCAACTCTGTAGAGATGGTGAGGACTTTGGGTTTTAGTTCTCAATTTTGAAAGGTTGACATAGAAATGTCATTGGGGCATGAATTAATGACCTGTTATTTAGGACCCCTATTGAAGGGAGAATTACAAAATTCCTACCAACTTTTAAATCCCCTAGGAACAGCAACAGACAACCTTTAAGAGTAAAAGTTTGAAAAAGGCAGTTGTAAATTCAGATAAATGTGCCACAGCTTTTTTCACCTGGAATCTAGATCTCGTTAGCTACAGACATTACAAGGATGCAGGAAAAACCATGAAGCCACCATCACTAAAAGGTTGGCAGACCATTAGTAAAGAATGCCTGAATGGTTGGGTTCAGAAGCAGGGAGGTCTGTGCAACTCCTACCCAGTACTGTAGCAACAGTAAGGTTATGGGGGCTAGGGCTAGCTAACTGGGAATGGGTAAGAGCAGCCTGCAGTACTCAGTGACAGCACAGCATGAACACAAATCTCATCAGTCTTTCTCTTTCTCTGCTTTGCACATCCATCCACTGAGCCACTGGTCCTGTGATGACAGAGTTGTGCCCCAGTGGCTTCGGCCGCCAATCCTGCCTGGGCACTGTGTGAACTTTCCCAGATCTGCCAGACATGCATCACAGGCACACTGTAGATAGACAAAGGTGAGATAATTAACGTGCATATAGTTGCTCTACGCCTTTGAAGTAAACCATCTGTTGCTTCTTCAAACAAAAAATATGTATATTTGAAAAGGTAGCTTAGGGACAACACACTTGTTTTTGGAACAAGAGGATGCAGTGCCACATGGGTTCAGTTGGTGTTCCAGTGCTTAGAAGCTGGAGAGACTGGAACTAAGCAAGCTATAAAGGAGCAACGACAATAATGAAATGGATGATGTCATAGAGTTTCTACTGCTGTTTACATTTTTAAATATAAAACCCTGCAATTACTGTGACCTGCAACACATCCTTCTCCTCTATTTCCCATCGAACAAAAAAATGGTGGGTTACTTATCAAACAAGAACAACAGAAAGGTAATGGCTGAAACGTTTGAAATCATTCATAACCACTGGCATGGCTGTGGGCAACCCTACAGGCAATCGTTTTTCTGGTTGGACTTGTCTTGGTCAGTTGTGGTTTCCAGTCTGTAGCCAGGAACCTTGCAGGCACTGAATATCTGTACTTTGGGGTTTTGGCCTCTTCTAGATGCTCTGTCTGTTTACAGTTTAGCCCGAGTGATGTACAATAGCCCAGGTTGTTGTCTTGGACGTCTGCTTACATTCACAGTCATTTGGTAATATGAGCCTATGAATTCTGATCTTAATGCTACATATGGTGATTCATTCTTTTATAAAATGTATATATTACAGTGATATCATAACCATATGTTTCTTAGTGTACTGAGGAACAATATTATGGGATGCCACTTCCTGTTTTGTCAAGGGATGAAAGGTCATGTGCCATCACTTCCTCTGATGTCACTTGGGGGTGGGGTCAAATGACTTCACTTCCTCTGAGGTCATCAGATGTCAAGGGTCATTGATGTCACTTCCGCTACCCCAGGCATTTTGGTGTAATGACGTCCCTCATGGCTGGCGGGCTCCTCACAGTCCAGTGAATGCAGGGCATTGAGTAGGTGATGATCTGAGGC
Organism: Ambystoma mexicanum; assembly: GCF_040938575.1. Lineage (NCBI taxonomy): Eukaryota > Metazoa > Chordata > Amphibia > Caudata > Ambystomatidae > Ambystoma > Ambystoma mexicanum. The sequence goes on from NC_090941.1 coordinate 769,348,688, forward strand.
TTTGAGCATGGGCAACAAATAGGAGCTGCACACCGTGATGCTCCTTTATGTCGCCTGTAGCTGCAACTTCGCACGTGTATAGATTTCCTGCCCAGCTGTATGTGAGGTGGAGCGTGGCAACAAGCTGGGTGCCATGTCCCACCTCTAGGCAGCTTGCTTTACAGGGTGTCTTGTTAGCACCCTGATCGTGTTAATGAGAACCCCCTGTAATGCACGGCCGGGCGGAGCTCAACTAAATTTCTAAGAAAAGAGGTGTCTGTACCTACAACAAGGGGAAGAGTCTCAGCACTGGGTGATGGCTCACTCTCAGTTATGTGACATGTCGTACTGAAATGCAGTAACTTGCCACATGATTGACACCAGAGCCAATCTCACACCTTGCCACAACAGCCGACGGATCAGTGGAAATCCGACAAGCTTGCAGCCTTGGTAGTGGTGTTTCAGTCCAAACACTCCTTTTAAGATATATCCCTGACTATCAACTCTATCTATAATGTTCCCTCTGCCTGTCAGCACTGTTCTGCTGCCACTTTGTAGAGAGTGTTTGGTGTTGCCAGAACCCGTCAGATGAAAATAACTAGTCTCCAGCAGCCCCTTTATCGATTGCCAAAATGAGTATTTGGAAACGTTCCACCCCAGCTCGAACAATTCTTCCCCGCTAATTGGATGTGATAAAGGTGGAGAGTCTTTCAACAATGAATGTGCTTGAGGGGTTGATGGTGGTGGTCCCTGGCTGCAGTCTCTTCCCTTCAGATAACTGCAATGAAAAGCTCTTCGCTCCTCTTTCTTCGGCTGGGGCCTCCCACTGGAACAGCCTCCCTGCCTCTCTGAAACTCAAGGAGAACCATCTCCGGTTACGGAAGCACCTCAAGACCTTCCTCTTTGCTTCTGCCTTCTCTCTCCCGCTCTCCTGCTGATTTCCTGTCTGATACTGCACTTGTCACCTGCCTACCCTCTGATTTTGGGCCCAGGTCCCTACCCACCCAGTTGAACACTCACACTGCATCCCAGCAACCCTTGCACTTAGCTCTGTATCCTTAACCCTACACTTTTGGACACCCGCTGCCTGCACTTACCATTGCACACGCCACCTGCTGGCTGCACTTCTTGTTATTGTTTTGATCCCATGTACAGCACTGGCCCCTCCCCTTTCCCCTGGCACTTTTCACCTCCCCTGCACTTGCATGATCTCAATGTCACTTGGCCTGGTAAGATCGCTGTCTCTGTCCTCCCTCTGTTCCCCTTTCCTTGCCTCATCGCACCTTGAAACACTTGTGTATAGGCGCGTTACAAATGCCATATCAAATCATATCATATCAATATAGGTAAACACAAATTAAAACACAATAAAGAGGTCCCTCCGTAAATTCCCTTAAAACAATATACAAATATGATTTCCTACTGCTATCGCTCTGTCTCCTCTCTCTCGGTATTCTTCTTCCGTTGAGGACCAGCTTGCCTGAATCCCACAGTAGTTTTCCAAATGACACCTGAGCCTCTGCGAGAATCTGGAACACACAAAATGACCCATCGCTCCCTGCAAACTTAAACGAATGCCACAGGACAACTCACTGGAATGTGTGGATCATATTTTGAAACATTTCACACTAAACTTATCATATTGTTGCGATTCACTCATCACCACTTTAACATACACAAAGTAACCCCTTGCTCTCAAGTTCTGCCAGCTTGTAGACCATTCGGAAGCACAGTGTGTGACACCCAGGCGGAGCAGATACAAGGAAGAACAAAAGTGGCTGTACGTTTGAATTCAATGGTCGTTCCCCTGATAGTTTAAAAGGAAATGAATCACAAGGAATTTTAGAAAGGAAACAGGTCTGATGTGAACCTCAAACAATCCGTGTCTTTTCGCTCATCATTCCAATCTGTGGCTCGTTTCTGTAACATTCTTTAAACCTGCTCGAAGATTAAAACATGGAATCACAGAGGATGTACAATGACATTTCCTACAAAGTGGACTGTAATACCGTCTACGTCATTTTACAGCAAGCCTAGATATCCATCTAAAGGGCACCGCTCATTCAAAAGCAGTTTAAAGAAAAACAAAAAAGATAAAACTTTTATTCCAGAGGTAGTAAACCCAGTGATTGATCAGGGACTGAGCGTTCCAGGGGTGACCTGATGCAGTTCAAATATTATATTAAGTCGTTCCAAAAAAAAGTCTCCAAAGAAGCAGGTATTCAGAAATTGAACAAAGAGAATAATGAATATTCAAGCCATTACAGATACTGCAGTACCTCTGGGGTACAATGCATCATTCAAAAGGAACACACATCAAAGTCCACAATTAACCACTGTGCTATTTGGCATTCCCTGCCTCATTTATAAAAAGAGAACGTTTAACAAAGTATGGGCTCAATTCTCTTACCCACTGCATATGTTTTGCCATTTGGTGCTGAATTTGTGACACTACTGACTGCATTAGGCATAGGCAAGAATCTTCACCCCACCTGCTCCAATAAATGCAATCAACTTGATTTTTTTGTTCAAAGCATCACGTCTGCAAATTTACGGAGAACAAAATAGGAGTTCGGTTTCCACTTTTCAACACGAACAGACCTATTTATGCAAATTAAGATACCCGCATTGATTGCACTCTGATTAATTGTACTTCAGCACACTGGCATATTTTGATAAACCACCCGTTTGTTAACCTTAGGCGAACTTAACACCAAGCAGTTTGTTTTGTGTTTTTTATATGGCTACACGTAGTTGTGCAGGTGAAAAATGTGATCTAGTCAGACATGCAAAAAAAGTGCAAAAATATCTTTGTGCTGCATAAAACGTGTTTCTAATATGCAGTATGCACAGTCGGTGCAAGGAAGTGGGTAGGGAAAGGAGGGCATGCTGGTTATTACTCTATCAAGTACACAGGACTCCATTTGTTGTAACACCCCGGGGTTGGCAATGAATGAGACGAGTTTTTGCTATTTCTTCATAGAGACAAAAATGTGGTATTACTGACCCCCGAAATGAGCTAATGATAAGAAGGGTGAAATTTAGAGCTCTTGGTTTGTAAAAGTATGTCCTGGATATTCTAGCTAGACGTAAAATGATTCTTCAAAAGGATCATTTTTGTCGCTTTTGCAAACTTGAAAGTCAACCTGAAACATTACGCCATTTAATGGTTGAGTGTCATTTCCTCAGACCAAAGCAGGTTCAATATTTTGAGACAATTTTGAAAGAACATGAGGAAATATCAACACATGACCTATGGCGATATATTTTCAGTGGTATGAACACTTCGTTAAGAATTAATTCAACTGTCTTTTTAAATTACTTAGTTATTGAAAGATTAGTGTAATTGCTTTTGAATACATGTGAAAATTAGTGATTTGTTATTTCAGAGACGGAAAATTGTTGATTGTTTTTTTCATATCTTTCTTTCTTTAAGTGTTTTTGTTAAGTTTTTACTTTCTCATTTATATTCCTAAAAATGATTTTTTTTTTTACGAATTGTATTATAAAATATTGTATAGTTGATGTAATTCAGCTCGATCAATAAACAACATGTATATGTATAGTTGAATTAAACACACCGATATGAAATAAAAACTGTACTATAAACAGGAACCCACCCTGTAAAGGAAGACCAGAGGCGTTGGCTCCTTCAACAGTACGATAATTAGTGCTTGATAATTTATCGGCATCAGACCCGGCTTCTTGAAGTTGTGTGAGCAGGTCGAATCCAGGTTCGGATGTGGAGAGTCATGGTAATCCAGATGGTGTGCCAGCATAGAGTCAGGTTCGAGATTCAGCTTTTTGTAGTTTGATGCAGCGTTCGAAGGATGCATGTCAATGAGGCCAGCAGAGTCACTTCGACAGTCGAGCTTTGCGTCACTGATGAAGATGCTGTTGGTTCGAGGTGCTGTTTGAGATGGTGCTGTTGGTTCGAGGTGCTGTTTGAAGGCTTCCACAGCGGTGAGCTTTTTGTTGGAATCTGAGCAAGCAACACCTGGCCCAGTGCAGTGGCAAACTGGTTTGAGGAGGAGCAACAGATGCTCAAAGAGGTCGTATTTCTTCAGGCAACACAGGTTACCCCGCTTCACCGCTTCATGCCCACTGTCCAGCAGATGGGGCCACAGCTGCCAAACATTACTGCATAGAGTCGGCATCCCACTTCACTGATGCATTCATGCAGCATGCGTATTGGGAAATCCAGGAAGACAACTAGTGTCAGAAGTATGCAGGTGCACAGTTGACATCAGGCATTTAATGGTGGCTCCAAGCACGTAGGGGTGGTGAAGGATAGACACATAATGTAACTGAAGAGATGAGCTAAGCAACGTGCAGATGATGGCATGCAACACATGGGGGCCCAGAGTGAGGGAAGCTGGCAAAAGATGTGCGCAGCATGCAGCTTTGTAGTTGAGGTGAGCTTTTTAACTGGTACTAATCACAAACTGCAGCAGCAAGTGTTGAGGGTGTGCTCATATTTGGCACATATTTGGATCATAAAAATAAACTTGTATTTCAGATAGTGGGCAGCAGGCCCAGTCCAACCTGAGGTGACAGGGTTGTAGAAGGACCCTCATTGTTAAAATGAAGTGTTGAAACAGGCAAGCAGCACACGGAAGGTTAAACAGAATTTGTTCTGGTTACAACCCTGAGGCCACTATTAGGAGCTGTTCCCTGCCTCTCCATATTTTCTCATGGTGAACTCATCTCTCAGGGGTTTTACTCCTTTACGTTCTAACAATAATGAATGCTCACAGCCCTGGCACTTGAGCCATCAAGACAGCTCACACACCACATGTGTATTCCATAATGGAGACAGATTGAATTAATATCTAGGACACTGCCCTCAGAGGCCTGGTTAATTGAAACAGCGCTGTGCCAGCACCATCAGATGGTCGAGCCGACCCTCATGAACAGTAGATTCGAAGTTCTATGTTTGGTACAACATTAGTGTATGTCACACTGCTGTTGTTTTGACAATAAATAATCATTCGATCATTGGGTAAAGAATTTGTAATGGATGAATTAACTAAACAATTACAGTATGTGAGTGTAAGGATGATAGTATGTTTGTTTGAAGTTTGTTGTGATTAAGGGAATGATTGAAGTAGTTAGATACCTTTTGGTGTATTCTAACTACATTAGAGGTCAGAAGATGCTTTGTTGTTTAAGAATTGAGATGGGTGTTTGAAGTGTTTTGGAATGAAGGGTATTTTTCAAGTAGTTACATACCTGTTGGCGTATTCTAACTAGATTGACTTTCAATATTATGGATGTAGTTAGATACCTGCTGCCGTATTCTAACTATTAATTGTGCTATAGTTTAGTGAGTAAATTTGGGATGAAGGAATATTAAGTAGGCATTTATTAAATGTGCTGGTAACCTATGTTTTGGAGTAACACAGGTATCGGTACATTCAAACCAACCACTTCTTTTATGACATATGCAGTCTAGTGCTCTGAAGTGGTTGTGGCACCAGTGTGGTACACTATACCTACTGTTGTGAAGGTTTTGTTTCCAAGAGATACTTGGCTGTGTGTGAAGCCTGTAAGCGTACGGTTATTTTTGGTACCATATGCATTGTACTTTAGAAGCATTAGTATGACTTATTGGCTGTGTGAGTTTATTTGTATGGTGGAACGATTGTTTGAATTGCAAAAAGGGCATAATATGCCATGATTTGCATTCTGTAGAAGCTGGTGAAATGGAATGTATGCAGAATTTGGCATGGATAAATATACAATCGCTCATTAGGGATGTGGTCTTGTGAAACATGGTTGCAGAGAGTGCATGTATGTTTCCACGTGTATGACATCTGAAAGATTTCATTCATAGGGATGTGTTTGTTTTCCAGTACTTGTAGTAAGTACATGAATTTTTTTATTAATATTTTTATTGGTTTAAAAACACACCTTTACATTTTTTTTATTTTTTTTACAAACATCAATTCCTTCACAATAACTCATTAAATATTCCCAGTCCTGCCAGGCCCAAGTTAGCTGTTGCATCTTTCTATCAACCAGTAAGTACATTAGGAATTCTAACAGATCCTCCTGTGTGTTTGTGGTAAATGTTACCATTTCTGCACATTAGCCCTTTCTATGACATTTCTATGAAGGATGAGCATTTGCAAACACAAATGGTCCAAGCTGTGTCATTAAATATTGTGAACAATTGGTGGCAATTGAAAGAGAAGATTCATCGTCACATTAGCATAACAATTTACTCCAGTTGTGTTGCTGAATTTAAATGGACCAAAGAGTTCTATTTGTGGATCGTTTGATAGACCTGCAGATCTTTCAGAAGAGACATGTGCTTCTTTCTTTTTGGACATGCAGTTGACTTTGTACTAGACAGTTTTGTGGTTGTATTGCTTGACGCAGAAGGAGTTGGTCGTTGTTTTTTTAGCTGTATTTTCGGGGGATCTGCTATAGCTTCTGTTTGTATTACTTGTCTTTTTAAAGGTTTTTCTTTAGGGACAGGGTACATACCTAGATGGGGGTGTATAGTACCCATAGCCTCTTGTATTCCAGGATGCAAGGAATGTCAGCATTGACTTTGTTTGCATCAAACTTACTAGGAATAGACCATTGAGTTTATGCAGACGTGAAAGTGTTGCATAACTCATACCCCCTTTAAAGACTGTGCTACCAATGTCAATCAATGCTTGATCTAGGGTTAGACCTTTTGATTTGTGAATAGTTACAGCATATGCAAGAGATAGAGAAAAATGCTCTCTGCGTACGTACATGTCTTTGAAAAGAAGGCAACGTGCTATTGTCCAGCCAATTTCGTTAACTTCTGCAAGTTTGTCATTGTTAAAGTGGACAAATTGAATGTTGTGTCATGTGGATGTGTTCAGAAGCCAATAATTGTAACAAATACTCCATTGACTAAACCTTGTTCTTCGTCAAGGTTACATTTTAGAATTACTGTGTTTAGACACAAAGTCAATATTTTCTCCAATCCAGCTGTGGTGGAGATGCATTTTTCTATGCTATTTAGTTGTGCTGTTCCTTGTTGACACATAGGAAGTGTCATGCCGTGCACTTCCAGTTTGTCTGTGCAGATGATGTGCATTATGGGTTGCATTTCCTTTTTTCAATATTGTATCATTGAATTGACTATAGTTTGCAAGGGTTGGCATATATTTTAGATTTTGTTGAGTTCATTGTTCCATGACATCAGGAGCAGATGTGTTTTGTCCATATAGCTCATGGATTAGTCTTATATTTAAGATGAATTTTGCATCTTTAGTAAGCAGACCAGTTCAAAAATGCTTTTTAAAATGTTAGCATAGGTGAGGCCTGCAGACTGACACATGTTTTGAGTTAGTTCTCTGTAGTGAAAATGTTGCTGGAGATTTACATTTCCAATGCTGGAGAGGGTATTGCGGCAGCATTGTTTGTGTCCTAATGTTTTGAAAATAGGTTGACCTTTCACTGGTGTTAACTGTAGGAGATCTCCTATAACAATATCATGTTTTCCTCCAAACAGTTCTTTGTAGATTGTTTTTAGGACTTCTTACATTTTCAAATTAATTAAAGCCAATATGATGTTGTAAACCATGCTTACCTCATCTATCAGAAGCACTTTCATTTGTTTTTGAATTCTGAATACTTCAGTAGCAGCTTCTGCTGATAATTTGTAGTATTCTAATTTGTTTTGGTGTTCTACGGGGAGGAGCAGTAGTCAGTGTAAAGTTACACCCATATGTTGTAGGCAGCTAAACCTGTGGGGGCTTTTACTACAGCTGAAAGGTTGTTATTTGTTAAGTTTTGTAGAAATGTGCTGATTATTGTAATTAAGAATATTTTACCAGAACCAGCTTCACCACTTACATACAGGAGCAGAGGTTTATAATTTTTACTTCTACAGGTTTTAGTTTCATGCTTTAAACCATGTTCAATTTCTTGAGTGACTTCTAGATCAATGGTGATTTTATCATTTAGCTGTGATTAGAGTACTGACAAGTCTTCCACTGATAGTTTTTAATGATACATGCTATTTTCTACCTCAGTCATGGCTATTTCTGCTTAATTTAGAATGAGTGTTTCTCCAAGTGGTCCTTGGCTTCCTGTAAGGGAAGGTTGACTGCCCTCAGGAGTGTCTTCATTTAGTTGAGCTTCAATGTATCCCTCTTGTTGGTGTTCATTGTCCAGCATTTCTTTGTATTGTTTGAATGTGTCATTTTTTATACTGCTTTCATTTGCTTTGAATTCAGCTTCAAATGAGCCACAGGATCTTATTACGAGTCCGGCAGTAACCCTGCCCGTGCTTCCGGCGGGTTGCCGCTGAACTCGTGATGTTCTACTGGCACCTAGCCTGTTGGTGCCATCGGGACATTACAAGCCCCGTCCAACTGGCAAGCTAGGTGTCAGTAAATGTTGGTTCCCCATTCCCATGGAGTGCCACAGGACTTTACGGAAACAGTTGATGGATGCATTGGTGCCATTACCAACAGTGCTGGTGCTTCCGTAATCAGTCTGCCTACCGTGACCTCCGCAACCAGCAGTGTCATACCTGTCAGGCGCAACGTCCCCGGAAGGCATACTCAGACTGTGGCGGTCCGGAAAGCAGGGTGCTTGTTGGGTTACCAGCATCCTTGTTTCCAGACTACCACTATTATAATGAGGCCCATAGTCAACTAATAATTATTTTTCTTTTCTCCAAGGTTAAAAAAGTTTGAGTATTGCCATGTAATACAGTTCTCTATGTTGTGGAAATTTAAATGATAACTGTATATGATTAATTAGATTGGGTTCGGTGAGTAGTTTCACTAGGCTTCCTTCACAAGTTGAGACTGAATATTTGCCAGTTGTGTCATTTGGTGTAACATTGTTTGTGTAGATGTAGCTTTGGGCAATGTTGTGCAGACACATGCTTTCCAAAGCAGTACATCTGTTTGGGTAGTATGCGTTAGATTTTTTTTAAAATGTCCTGGCGGTTGGGTTTATGTGTGGCTATGTTTTCTATCTATTGGTCGGATTTTAGTACTCTTTTTCAGGATGAATCTGCTCCAAGGTTCAGCCAGACAATGTGTTCAGATTTGCCATACACGGTTGTACCTGTTAAATGGTCTGCAGCCTTGTAGTACCCACATTGTCTAAGGGAGAACATTTTTAAACCGGAACTGTACAATGTTTGTGATAGTGTTTTGTCAGATGATATGTATTTGTATTTTATTTTGTATTTTATTTATTTATATAGCGCACCTGGCCCAGGGGCATCCAAGCGGTTACAAGGAAGGTTGACATAATAAGCAAGTTACAAGTCAAATTGACAAACATAATGCACAGGGTCATATACAATATAGGATAAACAGAGATAATTTACAGTCATATAGAATTCTGTAGTCAGCGAGCAAAACGGTGATGATGGGCAGAGCCAATCACCAATGTCGAGTATGTACAAGTCAATAAGTTGCAGGATACATACACAGGCAACTTTATACAATGAAGGGGATAGCACAGATGTGAAGGGCATGTTAGTACTGGGGAGAGTCTTGGGCAAGAAGCCAAGCTTTGGCCTTGCTCTTGAAGGCAAGAAATGAAGGTTCAGCTCTAAGAAGGTTTGGGAGTGAGTTCCATAGTTTTGCCGCAAGGACTGGGAAGCTGATCCCACCTGATCTTTGTAGCTTAAAGCCAAGTATGGAGAGGCAGTTGACCTGGGCAGATCTGAAAGGTCTGTTGGGGGTGTGGTAGGCAAATCTGCAAGCTAGGTACTTGGGTGCTTGGTTGGCAAGGGATTTGTGCGTCAGAGCAAGCGTTTTAAGTGAAACTCTTGGATGTCATCACAGAGGCCTTTTAGCTCTGTTTTCTCAGCTTTGGTGAGATAGGCTGTGACATATCTTGCAACTGCATTGAAAATGTCTGCAATGTATTGTATGTCTATGTTTGCATTCCACTAGAGGGTAATGATTGCATTGTAATCACTGATGTACTTGGATGCTTTGTCTCTTTTAATGTTGCATGTATTTTTAGTGGATTTGCCTTATACGCTGGGTCTAACAGAAGACATCAAGCTATTTACTTGTCCTTTTTTGCAAACTGGTCTAGGGAAGCCAAAGCAATATTTGGTATAGTATTTGCCTTTGTTTTTATATCTACGACAGCAGTATTTGCCACACTTATGTTTTTGGAAGCGTAGGACTTGTGTGTGTAGGTCACTATCTGTGGTTTCTGAAGGGATGTTGCAGGTAATGTATTTTTCAATAAACTGTAAAACAGTGGTGCCCCTATCATGGCCAAATTTAGGTGCATCTTTTATCCACAAAAGTATATGGATGTGTGGTGCTCGTCTGGATTGATATTATTTTCTCCAAAAGAAGTGTTGCACTTCTCTGAGCGCAGGGTAGTTTTATTGCAGATGAAGTGCAGCATGGCAATAAAGTGATGGTACCTTGATAGATTGACAGGGACAAGAGACCAGAGTTCTCCTGGTGTTTGTATGTCTATTCTGTCTTTGTTTTGGTTGCGGTGCATAAGAAGTTGTGCAAGTTATCCCATGTGCACTCTGCACAATTTAAAGCAAACAACCATGTGGGTGGACTTGGTTCCTTAGCATACAACGTACATCAGCATGGCCAGTATTCGTTTGTACCACACATGTTCGTCAAGAGATTTGTGATAATTGACTGCAAAACTTGATCTTTTTCTTTTATTTTTTTAAGCAGTTTGGTAGCGGATATGTTTCAAAAGTTAGAGCCTGTTTTAAATGTGTGGTAAATTCCATAAGATAGAGTTGCTTGTTAACTTTCAAAGAGGAGGTTGAAAATGTATTCGACATTTTGTCTCATTCTGGGGTCTCCGGAATACATTCTTAAAGAGTGATATTCTGATGTAATAATTTGCGTGGACTTTTCATCATATCTTCCTCCTTTTCCATGTTAGAGGAAAAGAATGTGCTTCTTCACTTTTTTCCCATATTCTCATTGGGAATCATTTGTCTTGATGCATTTGTTGGCTGCAGAGTCTTGAATAATGTGGGTGTTTCTCTTAAGTTGTCCTCTATGTTTATAACTTTGTAGTATTCATTGTTTTCTTTCAGATATTGTAGGGCTTGTCTAACTTTGTTTAAGTTGACTAGTTGTTGCCAACTATTTGTGTCTTTTGTTGGCACACCATTAACTAGTATAATCAAAGGTTGATCTATTGGTCGTTGTACTCATAGAGTTTGTACATTTTCTTTTAGATCTAATGGCAAATATGCTACTTTACCACAGATGCTACTTTACCACAGATGCCCTTTAGTAAATCAGATGGAGGTAATTTGGCTGATTTTGGTTTAAGGCGTATTATAGCTTGAAATGGGTCAACACTATTATAGTGCTCTCATAAATTAAGTTGCTGGAGAGCGTTCGAAAGTGGGAATATGTATAAGTTGTTAGTGATAGCATGTGATGGCATTTGGTTATTGTCAAGCTTTGTGTTGCAGTGCGTCTAAACAGTTGAGCGGTCAGTTTTTTTGTATTTAGTTTTGCTGTTAGATATAAAGCTAAGTGGAACCATTGGCATTCTTCATTGTCTCCTTGTTTTTAGGCTAGAACTACTATTTTTGTGATCTTTTTATTAAACATTCTGTGACAACAGACACATATTTGGTCTGGTATTTCAGCAGATGTGTTTTGAAACATAGCTATTTCTTTTTTATATGTCTTTATCAGGACATTGGCGTTCATGAGGTTTTCGGTAATGTTTTCTGACGGTACAGAATGTTCTAAGTCAAAATCAGTTCCAAAGTATTTACGTTGTATGTGCTCTATTTTTTGTCCATGTAGGAGAATGTCATTTAAATGTTGCTGTTCTAGAGCAGGACTTTTGCATAGTATAGTCGATGCACAAGATTCTGTATAATATATTGGTGTATCGCTAACATTTTGATGTGGTGGAAAGTGCTTTTGCAAGCAGTTCCCAAGATGCAGTCTAATGAATGTCATTGAAGAACAGTGTGGGTGCTCAATGCAATAGACAGGAGTCTATGTTTTTTAAAGTTTTCATTTTACTTTTGTCTTTTAGTTTCACATAGTGATTGAGGAATTGTCATAGAATTGTTGGTGAACATTCTACATTGAACTGCATGTCCATTTCTACACTGGACGGTTTGTTTGGGTGAAAGGAGCATTTGGTTCAAAGTTTGGTGTGTACTTTTTTCTATAAGGGTTTCTTTTGCCATAATGGTGTGTTCCACCATTTCATACCATTATTGTCTATGGCAATTGTTATTTGTTGTTCTTGTTTATAAGCTTCTTCATTGAAATATGGTTCTGTGCTGCTTGTGTGCATCCACCCACCATTACAGAAGTTTGAAAAGGTTTTATTTTGACACAGCACATATTTAGAAGTAGTTATTGTAATGTATTGATTAGTTTCGTTAGTGGTTTCATTCTGTTTAAAATCAATACAAACAATGTTCTCTATAGTAGAAATGCACTGTCAATTAGGGCCTTGTGTGGCCGTTTTTAAGGATAGATCATGACTTTTACGCTATTTTTATAAGATTGTGAAGAAATCTACTGTGAAACATTTTCTGTAACATACATTTTTAGATTGCTTTACAATGACTAGGTTAACACTGGTAGATAGATGGTTAGTTTCGTTAGTAGGTCTGCTTTTTTTTGTACATATGTTTTTACTTTTAATTTTTACAAAAGAGGCATTACCTTTTTTAGTCGGGGCTGGTTTAGTTTTGTTGAGTGAGGTTACTAGCTCTTTTGTTTAATTTGTCTTCTATGCATAGCTTTGGAGGTGGATGACTATATTGTGTTGTTTTATTCTTATCTGCTCTCTTTTTACGTTCTTTTCTACAGAGTTAGTTTTTAGTAGGCATTTTGTTGTGTCTGTTGGGAAAAGAGAAAGTTTACATTGGAAAGTTGTCCAATGTATATGCATGTATGGAGCATGGGTTTGTGGGTGTAATTATAGAGATGAATAGAGTGCTGTTTGATTGTGAGGTGGTATATTAGGGGTGGTTGAGAATTTTGTGAGAGAAAGAGTCTGCAGATGTCTGATGGTGGTTGGGTGAATGTGCTTTTTTGAGCAACAGAGTGGGTGTTGCAATGGTAGTGTGTAAATGGGAATAGTAAGAGTGTGAACGGTGGAATATAATGGGCTAGAGTGAAAGAAATGTTGGTTTGAAAAGAGTAGTCTCGGATAATATTTAGTGGAACTGTGCTACTGCAATTACATACATATACAGGGTACATTAATGTACTTACTTTGTTGGATGTGCAGGGTATTCGTTTTTTGGTTGTTGTCTTCGGTAATGTGCTTCTTTCATGTAATTGTAAAAGAAAGTTAGAGGGGATAAGTGGTAATGCCAAAGTACTTTTAGTAAGCAAAGTAAATATTTATGAAGGAAGGAGGAGTGGTGGGGAAAAATAGTTAATACAATTCGGTGGATGGTTAAAATTGGTTGCTTTTAGGAGTATTTACATGAAAGTTAGGAAATGCATATGTGCATTTGTGGAAGCTCTGTAACGTTTTGTAAAAGAGAAGAAAAGTTGATGGAAAAGTTTGTAGTACACTTTTAAATGGCAGTTGGTGTGTGGAAGTTTAATGTGCTAGGAGTTTATGCATACTTGCCAACATGATGCATTCTAATCTGTAGGTGTTTATGAAGTCCTAGATTTTTTGTTTGTGATCTGGAACTGTTACGCTCACCTGGTATCCACGGGGGCACCACAGGATACTGGGTGGAGGTCTAAGTGCTCTCCCGGACCCCTCTCTGCTTGATTATGTGCCAGACATTGGGTAGCATGTATAACAGGTGAATGGAGGGTTAAGATACTGGTTCTGTGATGTGATGTTGTTGGCGGTGTGTTTTGGTGGGTGGCCAGAGCGAAATGTCTGAAGATTGTCTTCATTTCCATCCAATTTCAGATACTTTTCCCTGTGTCCACTCACCGAAACACGTCGGCAACAACAGATGTCATACCTTCTCGCGTTCCCACAGGTGTCCCGACGAAAACGGTACCTCACATGTGTGGGTGCACCTACCGGGGGCGCAAAAGGAAAGGGGTAACCCACTGGTAACCCCAAGCCTTTCGCCACTGCCCTTTTTGTTCATGTGGGCAACCTACAGATTTGGCCCTAGGGTGTCGAAGCCAGCAAGGAAAACAGGGAACCCCATGCATTTTCCAAAAGAGGACACCCGTGGGAATCCACAGAGGTCTGCCTTGCGCAAATTGCCCCAGTTTTTATTAGGCACTATCCCCGACAAAGTGTGATATTTGGTGGGAAAAAACACAATGTTCACTTTGTCTGGGGTTCTGGGTAATACATTCTGGGCCGCTTCGCGCAAGTCAGACCTCGGTGCATTTGCGCGGGTGTCCTCTTTTGGGAAATGCATGGGGTTCACTGTTTTCCTTGCTGGCTTTGACACCCTAGGCCCAAATCTGTAGGTTGCCTACATGAACAAATTGTGCTGTGGCGAAAGGCTTGGGGTTACCAGCGGGTTACCCTTTTCCTTTTGCGCCCCCGGTAGGTGCACCCACACATGTGAGGTACCTTTTCCGTCGGGACACCTGTGGGAACGTGAGAAGGTATGACATCTGTTGTTGGCGACGTGTTTCGATGAGTGGACACAGGGAAATGTCTCTGAAATTGGCTGGAAATGAAGACAATCCTCAGACATTTCGCTCTGGTCACCCACCAAAACACACCACCAACAACATGTGGCCTACCTTCCCGCATCCCCACACGTGTCCCGATGAAAACCGTACCTCACATGTGTGGGTGCACCTACTGGGGGTGCAAAAGGAAAAGGGTAACCCACTGGTAACCCCAAGCCTTTCGCCAATGCCCTTTTTGTTCATGTGGGCAACCTACAGATTTGGGCCGAGGGTGTTGAAGCCAGCAAGGAAAACAGGGAGCCCCATGCATTTTCCAAAAGAGGACACCCGTGGGAATCCACAGAGGTCTGCCTTGTGCAAATTGCCCCAGTTTTTATTAGCCACAATCCCCGACAAATTGTGATATTTGGTGGGGAAAAAACACAATGTTCACTTTGTCTGGGGTTCTGGGTAATAAATTCTGGGCCGCTTCGTGCAAGTCAGACCTCTGCGCATTCCCATGGATGTCGTCTTTTGGGAAATGCATGGGGTTCCCTGTTTTTCTTGCTGGCTTCGACA
Organism: Ambystoma mexicanum; assembly: GCF_040938575.1. Lineage (NCBI taxonomy): Eukaryota > Metazoa > Chordata > Amphibia > Caudata > Ambystomatidae > Ambystoma > Ambystoma mexicanum. The sequence goes on from NC_090941.1 coordinate 769,363,798, forward strand.
CCGTAGGCCCAAATCTGTAGGTTGCCCACATGAACAAATTGTGCTGTGGCAAAAGGCTTGGGGTTACCAGCGGGTTACCCTTTTCCTTTTGCGCCCCCGGTAGGTGCACCCACACATGTGAGGTACCTTTTTCGTCAGGACACCTGTGGGAATGCGAGAAGGTATGACATCTGTTGTTGGCGACGTGTTTCGGTGAGTGGACACAAGGAAATGTCTCTGAAATTGGCTGGAAATGAAGACAATCCTCAGACATTTCGCTCTGGTCACCCACCAAAACACACCGCCAACAACACGTGGCCTACCTTCCCGCGTCCCCACACGTGTCCCAATGAAAACGGTACCTCACATGTGTGGGTGCACCTACTGGGGGCGCAAAAGGAAAAGGATAACCCACTGGTAACCCCAAGCCTTTCGCCACTGCCCTTTTTGTTCATGTGGGCAACCTACAGATTTGGGCATAGGGTGTCGAAGCCAGCAAGGAAAACAGGGCACCCCATGCATTTTCCAAAAGAGGACACCCGTGGGAATCCACAGAGGTCTGCCTTGCACAAATTGCCCCAGTTTTTATTAGCCACAATCTCCGACAAAGTGTGATATTTGGTGGGGAAAAAAGCACAATGTTCACTTTGTCTGGGGTTCTGGATAATACATTCTGGGCCGCTTCGCGCAAGTCAGACCTCGGTGCATTTGCACAGGTGTCCTCTTTTGGAAAATGCATGGGGTTCCCTGTTTTCCTTGCTGGCTTCGACACAATAGGGCCAAATCTGTAGGTTGCCCACATGAACAAAAAGGGCAGTGGCGAAAGGCTTGGGGTTACCAGTGGGTTACCCCTTTCCTTTTGCGCCCCCGGTAGGTGCACCCACACATGTGAGGTACCTTTTTCGTCGGGACACCTGTGGGAACGCGAGAAGATATGACATCTGTTGTTGGCGACATGTTTCGGTGAGTGGACACAGGGAAATGTCTCTGAAATTGGCTGGAAATGAAGACAATCCTCAGACATTTCGCTCTGGCCACCCACCAAAACACACCGCCAACAACACGTGGCCTACCTTCCCACGTCCCCACACGTGTCCCGATGAAAACGGTACCTCACATGTGTGGGTGCACTTACCGGGGGCGCAAAAGGAAAAGGGTAACCCACTGGTCACCCCAAGCCTTTCGCCACTGCCCTTTTTGTTCATGTGGGCAACCTACAGATTTGGGCCTAGGGTGTCGAAGCCAGCAAAGAAAACAGGGAACCCCTTGCAGTTTCCAAAAGAGGACACCCGTGGGAATCCACAGAGGTCTGCCTTGTGCAAATTTCCCCAGTTTTTATTAGCCACAATCCCCGACAAAATGTGATATTTGGTGGGGAAAAAACACAATGTTCACTTTGTCTGGTGTTCTGGGTAATAAATTCTCGGCCGCTTCGTGCAAGTCAGACCTCTGCGCATTCCCACGGGTAGGTGCCCCCGGTAGGTGCACCCACACATGTGAGGTTCCTTTTTCATCAGGACACCTGTGGGAACGCGAGAAGTTATGATATCTGTTGTTGGCGACATGTTTCGGTGAGTGGACACAGGGAAATGTCTCAAAAATTGGCTGGAAATGCAGACAATTCTCAGACATTTCGCTCTGGCCACCCACTGAAACACACCGCCAACACCACGTGGCCTACCTTCCCGCATCCCCACATGTGTCCCGATGAAAACGGTACCTCACATGTGTGGGTGCACCTACCGGGGGCGCAAAAGGAAAAGGGTAACCCACTGGTAACCCCAAGCCTTTTGCCACTGCCCATTTTGTTCATGTGGGCAACCTACAGATTTGGGCCTAGGGTGTCGAAGCCAGCAAGGAAAACAGGGAACCCCATGCATTTTTCCAAAAGAGGACACCCGTGGGAACCCACACATGGCCAAATTGGAGGGGCGGCCCATCTCATGTAGCCCTCCCCAGGGGCAGATAATGGGGGGGCTGCCTTGCACTCCTCCCTGGGCTCAGACGTCCGTTCCTAGGAGCAGATATCTGGTTCCAGGGAGGGCTGCATGACATGGCACCCATTCCATTGCGGCTGGGGGGGGGTCAATGCCCCATCCCATTAGAAACTTCCCAGACCCTTTGGGGTGCCCCACAGCCCCCCTAAAAAAGCGTTCCACCATTTTACATTTTTTTCTTTGTTTACAAAACTTGCCTTGGTGCAGAGGGGCACATTGGTGTGCCAATCTGGCCACGGGGTGCCCAAACCTTACTGCCCCAGCCACTGGGGGGCCTGTCCCACCATTTTTGGGGGCCCCCTCCTCCTCACCCCAAATGGGTGCCAGGGGCACCTCATGCAGGCCTCCCTGGGCCTCCAACAAACGGCTGCGTGAGGTACACCCCCCCTCCATTTGGGGTGGGGAGAGAGGGCCACCACAAAAGGTGGGGCAGGACCCCCAATAGATGGGGCAGTAGGGTTTGGGCACCCTGGGGCCAGATTGGCACACTAATGTGGCCATCTGCGCCAAGCGAAGTTGGGTAAACAAAGAAAATAATACAAAATCGTGGGCTGCTTTTTAGGGGGGGCTGACGGGCACCCTAAATTGGCAGTGAATGTTGTACTGCACTGAGAACCTCCCCTTTCCAGGGCCACCACTTTTTGTCATATCCCTGGTGGTCTAGTGGGCCCCAGGGCCACAATCCCCCTCCCACCTCCCCCATCCCGCAACTTTTTTTTTTTCACCCCTGGGGGCAGTGATCATCTGCCCCCAGGGGTCTCTGGCGCTGTGCCCCCATGCTTTGGGGCCACGGGGCGAAGGGAGCCGCTTACCTAGTAAGCAGCCCCCCCTTCCCCCGCGTGACAAACGGATCTGTATTGATCCGGTGGCATTGCTGCCCGCGGATCACACGCCCTGCGCCTGATCCACGGACAGCAATGTCACACAATGGGTATCGTTGGAAAGGGGCGGATCTCCCCTTTCCATTGATACCTGCCTCGATCTCCGGCTTGAAATACATCCGGAGGTCGAGGCGGAACAAGAAGGTCTCTTACCTTCTCTCTTCCCCGCAGCAGCCGAAAATGGCTGCTGCAGGGAATTTACTTTCAGTTTCACGCCGACGTGCGTTACGCACGCCGACGTGAAACTGAAGGTAATCCAGCCCCCTGGCAGTGAGGGGGGACTTCCCCCTCACATAGCCCGGGGGTTGGATTACAGTTTTGCTCGATCCCTGCGTTGCAGGGATCGAGCGTTGCAGGGATCGAGCAAAACAGAGTGCCTAAACCGACGAGCCGGCTCGTCGGTGGCACTTAAGGGGTTAAAGATGTGTCCTGAGGTACACATTGCTGACCCTGCCGCTGTGACCAGGGTCTGCAGAGTATCCTCCAGAGGTACCAAAGGAGTTGCCAGGGGGAGCAGCTGCAAATTCTGGTAACTGCAAATTACGTCGATCATATATATGATTCATTCTTAAATAGAATCTTTCTCTGAAGGGTTTCCTTTTCTGCAGAAGATAGATTAGTGAAACCATACATGGAATGAAACTGTGAGGTTGAAAAATGTGTTGATCATTGATTGGACAACAAATAAAAATAAAAAGTTTTCTACATTTGATTTTTAGAGTAGGATAAACTCAATCCGAAAGTACAATTTATGTATTTATTTATGTATTGTATTTTTAAAGCGCTCACACAGCCCAGGAGCATCGAGGCACTGTTACAGGAATATGACTTAGTTGTGTATTTATAACGCACTTAATACCCAGAGGTTTCTAAGCTTGGACCTGGGGATCGAACATGTGCTGCTGTCATCTTGTTTCCATGGCGAGCACCTTTCTCTGAAGGGTTTCCTTTTCTACAGAAGATAGATTGGTGAAACTATACATGGAATGAAACTGTGAGGTTGAAAAATGTGTTGATCATTGATTGGACCACAAATAAAAATAAAAAGTATTCTACATTTGATTTTAGAGTAGGATAAACTCAATCGGAAAGTGCAATTTATTTATTGCATTTTTAAAGCGCTCACACAGCCCAGGAGCATCGAGGCGCTGTTACAGGAATATGACTTAGTTGTGTATTTATAATGCACTTAATACCCAGAGGTTTCTAAGTGTGGACCTGGGGATCGAACATGTGCTGCTGTCATCTTGTTTCCAAGGAGAGCACGTTGCCGCTGAGCTATCCTCCCGAGAAAATTAAGTATGAAGTACACTATTTCAGTTTAGGTCGTGCCGGTGATTTTCATTATTTGACAGAATTAACTCTCTGAGGTACCATTGTTCCATTGTTTATATCTGTAGCTCCCGGAGAACCAATACAAGAAGAGTGACAAAAGGTGAATAGAATCCAGATGATGAAAATCACTTTAAAAACCCTACTGAACATCACTCAAGGAAAGACCTCTCCCGCAATATTTGAATATGTCAGCAATTGAACATGTAAACAGAGAGGTGCATGGCCAAGCACGGCATGGAATGGCAGGCTGAATCAGAGCTCCTCTTCTGTTACTTTCATTTAATAAATATATTGAGGGACATTAAAATTGTACAACTGCCTTCCTTTTGGGCTCATTCGACCTCCCGGTGCTCTAGAAAGTGGAAGAACATTTTTATTGGTGCCATTTGCTATCCTTCACCTGTGAGAAGACGAGGCCCGGAAGCAGCGGTGTGTAGCAGAAGTTGATGCCGCATTTCCTGTCAGCACTGTCAGATTTTGCTAGTGACACACAGTGCTATTCATTTTGTGAAAGCTGAATGGTCCACAACACTGGCAGTAATATTATAAGCAAACCCTTTTTCTCATCGACTCTCAACGTCTAAGGTACTTTTAACCTTCTAATAAAGCTGCTCTCTGCTAACTTTTAAAAAACGTACTGCCTGATTCATGGAATTATTTGCGCTGAAAACCCAGAGTTTGCGCGCCTTTCTGCCCGAAAATCGCCATACTTCAAACAGGGATTTTTGGCCAGAAAGGCACGCAAATATGCGTTTTCGGCGCAAATAATTCCATGAACCAGGCAGTTAGCCTCATACTTGGATTTTAAAACTCCAGCAAGCAGCCTTTAAGTTATCCTCTCTGCCAGTGATATTAACAACACGTCATATAATATTACTTCAGAGCTGCCAAGTGAAATATTATAATTTATATAATGCTCGCTGGTCCCCATGGAACAAGCTGCTTGTTTTGCTTTTAGGGAGGAATAATTCCCCTTTGTGTCTATCTGCATCATTGGAGTTTTCCTACAAGTGACTTTCAGCTAATGGTGGCCTCTTATAAATGTCTTTGCTTGTACAACTGTCTATGGTGAATTTACAGCAGACGTTGAATTTATTCTGAATTTCAGACACATTATTAACACCGGCTGGCTCTCATAACCCTCCTTTCATTACGGCATCACAAAAAAAAAAGGTTCCACCAGCAAGGATCTAACAATAACCACATTAAAAAGATCCAAAGGTAACCCCCCTGCCTACTCAAACAACATTGGAAACAACCGTGGAGACGATACTAATGGAAATTAGGGCTCTCAAACCCGTTATGGAAATTACAAAAGCCAAATTTCAATAAATAGATGAAAGATGGGGGAATCTTGAGAATAGGGTTGAAGAAGTGGAAAAATTAATTAGTGTGGCTGAAGACGATGCTACTAAAGTAGCCCATATGGAAATGTCCCTTCTCACCATCTGAAAACAAAACAAAGATTTAGAAAACAGGAATTGCAGAAACAATCTTAGTGTGTTTGGCTTTCCCAAAGGGGTGGAAGGGGATGATGTCGCCGTCTTTCTCCAAAAAATCCTTCCTGGCATTCTGAAAATACAGCCATCCATTACTCTTAACATTCAAAGAGCACATCAAATTGGACCTAAAAGAGAAGAGTCATGCAAGAACAAAGTGCCAAGAACAATAATCTTCCTGCTTCTGGAGTATACACCCAGCTTCAACTAATCCTAGAGAAAGCTAAAGGAATGGAGCATCTTATTTGGAATGGGCACAAGATCTTTATTTCACAGGACGTATCCAAAACCACTGCACAACAGAGAAGAGACTTACTTTCATGCCGTCCTGCACTCAAACAACTAAATGTGAGATATGGCCTGATTCACCCATGCACTTTCAAGGTCACTATTAATGGCAAGACTTCCTTTGAAGACCCATTGATCTAAAGAATTACAACAGTCTACAAAAGATGAAAGCAATGTAAACGGGCTCTACTAGCAAAACATGATATACCTTCTTCTCTTACCGGCTATGTATCATAATTCAGCTCAAAGGGAAGCCTCCTCGTAATAATTATCCCTCTGGAATTATCATCTTTTGAATTTTTTCAAAGCGGATTGTTTCTCTGGTTTTTCTCTGCAGTTTCGTTGCATATGGGATGTGCCTACACCCCCTTATGGCACTAGACATTGCAATGCTGATTTCCGAGATTTTTATTATTGCTCGGCTTCATTACTGTTTTACTGATGGGTGGGAAAGTTTGAACCACCACCAAGTTACGCATACTTGTTCCTTCACACCCCATTATCAGATGTTGTGATGTTTGTTTTCTCTTTTTCCTCCTTTTTTATTTTGTACACCTATTTTTATATTTTGTGACAATTTTTTTAACTTTTTTCCTTCTCTGGCATATGCTAACTTCTGGATAAGTGAATTGTACTTAATGTGAAGACAGGTTGTAAGTGCTGACTCTGTGGGGCTGATTCATGGAATTTGTGTGCCGAAAAACGGGGATTTGTGTACCATTCTGCCCTCAAATCCCCATTTGTTAAACAGGGATTTGCAGGCAGAATGGCGCAGAAATCCCTGTTTTTCGGCGCACAAATTCCATGAATCAGCCCCTGTGTGTCTATTGTTATCATTGTGCTGTTTTACAATATGGCTTTAAAGTTTATGACGTAGATTGTTAAAGGTCTTAATAACCCCATTAAGAGACAGAAATTCCTAGCTCACATTAATAGATTCAAGCTGACTGTGGCATGTTTCTGGAAACTCACCTATCCTTGCAAGAGTCTATGAAATTGAAAAAACGTTGGGCAGCAGAGGTTTTAGTGAGCCGAGCTGATGGTAAGCATAAAAAAGTGTCAATTCTAATTAAAAAGGTACTAAATATGAAGTCCTACACAAAGACTCAGGCTCTAAGGTCAGGTGGGTTTTGGCCAAGTTATCAATAGATTCTCAAATTATCTAAATCCTTAATGTTTATGGACCCACAAACCCCGATCCTAAATTCTGCACAGAGTTCAAACAAATGATTCTGCAATCAGATCTTCTTAATTTGGTATATGTGGAGATTTGAACAACATCATTGATCCTTTCTTAGATAGATGGTCCCCCTGTCTATTAAAACATAACAAATTGCATACTGAATTTGTTAAATGTCTCACATAAATTGGAACTGTTGACTCGTGGAGGGTCTCACATCCTACTGATCTAGATTTCACCTGCCACTCCTCCCCACATCACCTGTTATCACGTAGAGATTATATATGTTTTGCTAAATCCCTATTAGGTGAAGTTATTGACTCCACTATTAAATGTTCACTTCTATCAGATCATGTTCCTGTAATCACTAGTTTAGACCTGGGGTGTGTTAAAAAGCATATAAATAGATGGAGATAAAGGGGGTAATTCATAGAATTCGGCGCACAAGTGGCGCACGCGGCTCACGCACAGTGCGTGTGTGCGGCAGTCTGCGCCAGCTGCGTGCGCCAAAACCCATTTCAGCGCACAGCGTATTCATGGATTTCAACATCCATAACCAGCCGTGGCGCAGAGTGGTGCAGCGACCCCGCAGCAGTGCCAGTTACGCCCCCAACCCCGCCCCGTGTGCCATGAACAGCGCACAAATCCAGTACATGGCGCAAAGGCCAGTGCACCAGCACACAGCCCCCCAACCACGAAAACGCATGTAAAACTCCCCATTCATGCCCCAGAACACACGTAACCCGCTGGCGCTAGCCCAATAGCGTGTAAAACTGCCCGCGCACGCCCCAGAACACACGTACCCCGCTCGCGCTAGGCCAATAGCGTGTAAAACTCCCCGCGCACGCCCCAGACCACATGTCCCCCTCTGCGCTAGGCCACTAGCGTGTAAAACTCCCTGCGCACGCCCAGAACACAAGTACCCCGCTCGCGCTAGGCCAATAGCGTGTAAAACTCCCCGCGCACACCCCAGAACAACCGTAACCCACTCGCGCTAGGCCAATAGCATGTAAAACTCCCCGCGCACGCCCCAGAACACACGTACCCCGCTTGCGCTAGGCCAATAGCATGTAAAACTCCCTGTGCACGCCCCAGAACACACGTACCCTGCTTGCGCTAGGCCAATAGCGTGTGAAACTACCCGTGCAGTAATCCACTCGCGCCAGCAAAATCGCACGTAAAACGTGGGAAAAGTCCCCCCTGTGGAGTGGGCTGCCTGCGGGGTATGCCCAGTGTGGATGGGCTGCCTGCGTGGCATGCCCAGGGGCGAAGGGCTGCCTGCGGGGTACGGGGAGGATGGATGGGCTGCCTGCGGGGCATGCCCAGGGGTGAAGGGCTGCCTGTGGGGTATGGGGAGGGTGGATGGGCTGCCTGCGGGGCATGCTCAGGGGTGAAGGGCTGCCTGCGGCGTATGGGGAGGGTAGATGGGCTGCCTGCAGGGCTTGCCCAAGGGTGAAGGGCTGCCTGAGGGGTATGGGAGGGTGGATGGGCTGCCTGCGTGTATTCTGAGGGTGCGCTGGGAGTTTCACACGCGATAGGCCTTGGCCGAGAGGGGTACGTGTATTACTGGGGTGCGCGGGGAGAATCACATTCGATAGGCCTTGGCTAAGCGGGGTACGTGTATTACTGGGGTGCGCAGGGAGTTTCACACGTGATAGACCTTGGCAGAGCGGGGTACGTGTATTACTGGGGTGCGCAGGGAGTTTCACACGCGATAGGCCTTGGCCGAGCGGGGTACATGTATTACTGGGGTGCGCGGGGAGTTTCACATGTGATAGGCCTTGGCCGAGCGGGGTGCGTATATTACTGGGGTGCAGGGGGAGTTTCACACGCGATAGGCCTTGGCCGAGCGGGGTACGTGTATTACTGAGGTGTGCAGGGAGTTTCACACACGATAGGCCTTGGCCGAGCGGGGTATGTCTTTTACTGGGGTGTGCATGGAGTTTCACACGCGATAGGCCTTGTGCGAGCGAGGTACGTGTATTTGGGGGGTGCGTGGGGAGGTTTACATGTGTTTTCGCTGCCACGGGTGGGTACGTGTACTCCTGGTTTGTCCCAATGCGAATTGGCAGTGTGTGTCCTCCCAGGTGTGCCCTCTCACCCCTCCCCAGGCCCTGCATGCAGCCCACAACACAGGGGACTACTCTGCCCCCCTGGCCATGCCCCGCAGGCAGCCCATCCACCCTGGCCATGCCCCCCAGCCACCCCACATGTCACCATGCACAAGTGAGCACCGACACATGTCCCCCTGCACCCCCACCTACCTAGCAGTGACAGGCACCTGCCAGCAGGCCCCGACTCATGTCCCCTTGCACCCCCACCCACCCAGCAGTGACAGGCACATGGCAGCAGGCACGGACTCATGTCCCCCCACCCACTCACCCACCCAGCAGTGACAGGCACCTGCCAGCAGGCCCCGACTCATGTCCCCCCACCCACTCACCCATCCAGCAGTGACAGGCACCTGCCAGCAGGTCCCGACTCATGTCCCCCCACCCACTCACCCACCCAGCAGTGACAGGCACCTGCCAGCAGGTCCTGACTCATGTCCTCCTGCACCCCCACCTACCCAGCAGTGACAGGCACCTGCCCGCAGGTCCCGACTCATGTCTCCCTGCACCCCCACCCACCCAGCAGTGACAGGCACCTGCCAGCAGGCCCCGACTCATATCCCCCACCCACTCACCCACCCAGCAGTGACTGGCACCTGCCAGCAGGCCCCGACTCATGTCACCCTGCACCCCCACCCACCCAACAGTGACAGGCACCTGCCAGCAGGCCCCGATTCATGTCCCCCCACCAACTCACCCACCCAGCAGTGACAGGCACCTGCCAGCAGGCCCCGACTCATATCCCCCACCCACTCACCCACTCAGCAGTGACAGGCACCTGCCAGCATGCCCCGACTCATGTCCCCCACCCACTCACCCACTCAGCAGTGACAGGCACCTGCCAGCAGGCCCCGACTCATGTCCCCCTGCCCCCAACCACCCAGCAGTGACAGGCACCTGCCAGCATGCCCCGACTCATGTCCCCCCACCCACTCACCCACCCAGCAGTGACAGGCACCTGCCAGCAGGCCCGACTTATTTCCCCCACCCACTCACCCACCCAGCAGTGACAGGCACCTGCCAGCAGGCCCTGGCTCATGTCCCGCCACCCACTCACCCACCCAGCAGTGACAGGCACCTGCCAGCAGGCAGCGACTCATGTGCCCCCACCCACTCACCCACCCAGCAGTGACAGGCACCTGCCAGCAGGCCCCGGTACATGTCCCCCCACCCACTCACCCACCCAGCAGTGACAGGCACCTGCCAGCAGGTCCCGACTCATGTCCCCCCACCCACTCACCCACCCAGCAGTGACAGGCAACTGCAGCAGGTCCCGACTCATGTCTTCCTGCACCCCCACCCACCCAGCAGTGACAGGCACCTGCCAGCATGCCCGACTCATGTCCCCCCACCCACTCACCCACCCAGCAATGACAGGCACCTGCCAGCAGGCCCCGACTCATGTCCCCCTGCCCCCAACCACCCAGCAGTGACAGACACCTGCCAGCAGGCCCCGACTCATGTCCCACCACCTACTCACCCACCCAGCAGTGACAGGCACCTGCCAGCAGGCCCTGACTCATTTCCCCCACCCACTCACCCACCCAGCAGTGACAGGCACCTGCCAGCAGGTCCCGGCTCATGTCCCGCCACCCACTCACCCACCCAGCAGTGACAGGCACCTGCCTCATGACGATCTACAATCATGGGCCTTATGGCCACCCAAACCACACCCCACGCCACCCCAGTCCAAACACACAACCAGGTATGACATCCACCCCACAATGAAATCCCCATCACATGATACATCCCAAATGGCAAGTATGCACATCAACATATTTCCGTCTCACCCACAAAATGGGTGCATGTGATTGAGAAAACACACATTGTGACATGCATGAAACCAAAGAGAGAATACCACACATTGAAGTAGGAAATAAAAATGTATTAAACACAAAAGCAAGGGAATGAAATGAAACACACAAAAATGGAAATAAATAATGAAAAGCTGCATGTCCAAAATATAAACCAAAAATGCATGATAGCAAAATCCAAAGCAATCCAAAAGCGCGTGTCCAAAGTATCAGTCCGGCAAAACAAATCCAAACTGCAAAAACAATCAAAAACCATTGATCCTTGGAAAAAAATAATAAGAAGCCAAATCCATTGTCGAACTATTTACAAAGTACTAATCCAGGGTCCATGTGCCCAATCATTGAAATGAAACCTATTAAAAAAAAACTACCTAATGAAGAACTATATACAAAAATGTGGGGCATTGTCCAAGCGCCCCTAAATAAATAAATACAGAAAGGAAACTAACACTAACTAACTAGATACAATGGCGGCAGACAAGTCCTACGGCTCACTCTGTGATGTCCCGGCCCAGGGCATCATTGAACTCCATTTCAATGTCCCGGAGGGATGCAGTCATGGCCTGTTCCAACTCCCTGTGAGTTGCCTCGAGGCACTCAGCCCACCTCAACGCCCGGCGCATGGAGAACTCCACCCTGACCATGGTGAGCCGCGCCTCTTCAGCCCGCTGCCGCTCTGCATCTATCCGCTGGCCCAACTGCTGCCACACGGAAGACACTCCCATTCCAGTGTCCTCCTGCCCTCTGGCCGATGCCTGCCCCTCTGATGTTGATGGCCCCGAGCCATCATCGCTCCCTCCTGGAGCCTGCTGCTGCTGCTGTCCATGTGCCCTGTCTGATGATGCCTGCACATCCTCCATCTGCTGGTCTCCAGTTGGAGGGGTGTCCACCCCTGCTGGACCTCCGACTCCCGACTGTGGCAGGGATGGGATCTCCACCAAGCTGTCTGTGTTGGTTGGGACAGGTCCACAGTGGGCCCTGGTGGAATCTGGGCCAGAAGACGGCAGGGAGAACGGCTGGCGCATAGTCTCCACAGAGGAGGAGAGGGCCGTCAGAGTGCTCGACACATGTATGAACCCTCCCAACTGTGCCACGTTGCCATGCAGCTCTTCGTGATGGCGTGCGTGGTCCCCCCAGGAAGCACGCACGTCATCACGAATGACACGCATGCGCAACGCGACACCAATCAGGACGGACCCCATACGGTCATGGGACTCCTCGTCTGCAGGTAGTGGAGTGCCAGATGACTTGGGCCTCCCCCCTACTTGCGGACGGGCCTGGGACGGGGCATCCCTGCTGGTGCATGGTTGTGCAGTCACAGGGTCAGGGACAGCGACATGCACAGGCCCCTCCGCGGTGACCTGTGCTGCCTTCTGCCCCTAGCCCTGGACTGCACCACTTGCACCAGTGGTACTACCCCCACCAGTCCCCATGTGCGGCTCAGTAGCGGCCTCCTCCTCCTCTGTGGAGTCCACCAACCTGGATGTCTCCACACCGTCTTCTGCCATTGCAAGCCCCTGTGGGGGCTCACGTGGCCCTTCCGCTACAGCCGTAGTGGCAGACGCGGCACCAGTCCCCTCGCTCTCGGATGATGGCAATTCCTGGGAGGGTGGCTGGGCCTTGCGTCCCCGCCCGGTGGAGGCAGACCCGCCGCTTTGCTCCACAGCGCTGTCTCCGCCCTCTTCTTCTCTCGATGCTGCATAGAGGGAGACATAGGACACAAGCATCAGGGTACTGTACAATAGTCCCCTAGACAGGAAGCAATAACACATGAGTGGCACTGTCAAACGTCACTTCCATCCTGTCCCTCCACAACACATGGGTCAATGCAGGCAACACACATGCAGAAAGAGGCATGGTGCATGCAAACAACATCAGCATCTATGTACAAGGGCCTCTATTGACATAAAGGTTTGGCTTCAAACTCACATGCATCATGACTCATACTGATCCCATGCACACACATCACCGGAGGGTCATGCATCAGGGCTCGTACACCACAGACACAGTGGATACAAGGGTGACTAGACTGCATAAGTGAATCAACACATTGTCACGGACATGTGTCATGCATCCATGGCAATTCAAAGTCACACACAGGCTTCTCAGACACACAGACATGTGCACCATACATGTACATGAGAGCAGCACCCATCTCTCACCCCTCATCCATGTCCAAGAACAGAGACAGGCATGCATTCATGTGTGCATTCTGCATGCTGCTCCCCATGTTGCATTGGAACACATGCACCATCCATATGGTTCACGCATTACTGGTCTCACATGCATTACCATGATGTCCCTGCACACACACATCCATACATCGCCTATGTAACACATACAGGCAAGTAGCTGACTACCAGCACACTGCAACATGCCCTGTTTCACACAGCAATGCATGGCCACTTACCGCTCGACTCCAGACAGGTCTTCCTTCGAAGGATCTGGACGTGGAGAGCTGGATTTATGTGTTCCAGGACCCTCATCTGAAGTCCGCCCAACGCTTCCGGACGTGCTTGATGTCACGGGTTGCCACCCCCTCCGTGTTGATGGCAACCACCACGTCCTCCCAGATTCTCTCCCGTCTTTCCTTGTCAGCGCGCGATGGTGTGAAGAGGGCATCATAATGCCCCAGAACTTGCTCCACCAGGATACCAACTTCCTTGTCACTGAAGCTGGTAGCCCTCTGCCTCTCGGGCTGGGGTTCGCCAGTGGTCTCTGATGGTGTTTTCCCCGACATGCGACCCCCGAGGCAGGTGTGGGTGGGCAACTGGTTTCCTGGGGCTGGGCTGTGGAGAGATGGTATCCCAGTCGGGAGTCTTCTGTTCCAGCAGGGGTGGACACAGCAACTGGACCCCTGCAGATGGCTGACGTGCAGGCACCAAATAGCAGGGCACGTGGGCAGCAGGCAGCAGCAGATGGCAGGTGGCAGCCTGCTCGGGGCTCTGGGGGGCAGAAAATTGTCCTTTTGGGCAGGGGCATGGTCTTCCTTGTGTTGTCGTGTGGCCAGCTTGATACGGAGTGATTTGGCAAGTGAAAAAAGTGCACATCAGTGTGCAATTCGAGGAAAGGCCCTTAGCGTGTAAGCGCATCTGTGACATAACGCGCACAGGCATTTCCCTCAACATGGTTGCAGAGTGGATCAGCACGTGAAAAAACCACACGTCCGTGTGTGAATTCAAGCAATCCGAGGAAAGGGCCTAAGCCCGTAAGTGACGTGATGCGCGCAGGCGTCACCCTCAGCACGTGTAAAAGGTGAGTGTGGCCAGCAGTTCGCTGTATGTGCCTTTTGTGGAGACCGACATGTATGTTGCTACTTCGTGTTGTTTCGCGCGCCATCACAACTTCACAGCGGATCAAGGACGTAACTCTTCTTTTGGTAGGGGTATTGGCTACATGGGTTTTTCGTCATCACGCTAGTCTGACGGTGAGTCGCGCACGCTATTTTTCCCACTGCGGGTGCCCCTGTGTATCACATACCCGTTTAAAAGGTCATAATAGCCTGCCTGTCCCATGCGTACGCGTTTTTCGTGTTCCTGGGTGCCACCGCATACTGCAGGAGGTTAATTCCATGCATGTAGGCTGCAGGGGTTGCATGCACAGTTTTATTGCAGTTTTGGGGTGCCTGAGCGTTGCGTGACCTGTCACTTCATCACCGGGGTCACATACAGTCTTGCAAGTGCAGGGGTTCTGTTAACATCTTGCATCCCACCCCCTTCACCCCAATTGCCCATGACAATTGTTGTGTGCACCTCCCATTGGCACTTCTCCATCTGTGCCGGCACTACTCCATCTGTGCCATGGTTGGGAGGCCACCAAAGGTGAGGGCCGCCTCAGCTGGGCGTACTCCTCGTGGTGGGCGTGGTCAGGGACGTGGCCGGGGTGACCAGGGAGTAGGGGGACTTCAGGGTGTCCAGGGTGGCCGCAGAGGGGGAAGAGGCAGGGGAGTGCCACTTCGACACGATGTTGTGCTATGTGTTGGTAAAGTCATGCCACCACCCTTGTGGTTCCGGGATATGCAGCTTCTGCATCTGGCACTGACGCCCATGTGACCCGGCAGTCCGTTTCATCGACTGCCACGGGCCCAAGGGTAGTGGTAGCTGCAGGTGCAGCTTTGGACACCACCACCCAGGCTCAGGGTCTACCAGCGCAGGCTGCGTTGGCACTTGAAGAGTCCATGAAAAATTTCCAACAGGTCAAGAGGAACACCGTAGGTGCACGCAGGGCTGCCCTGACCGAGACACGTGTCCCTGGGGCAGTAATGTCATCTGCTGCCCCGACCAGCCAGGTGTTGGCAAGTGCAGGGGCAGATGCAGCTAACAACACCCCGGTTGTGAGTCTACCAACCAGGATACTCGCGGTCAATGACCCTGCCACAGCGGATGTTGCTGCGCAGGGTCCATTCCAGGGCACCCAGCAGCCACTGACGCAAGTCAAGCCTTCGGTCGTCCTTCCACCTGCCACTCCCTTGGTTCAATCCACTGGTGCCACTGGCCATACTGATCAGGCGGCATTTGCCAGCCAGGGTCCGCGCCACTATCCATGAGCAGGACGGTTGCACCTGCAGCACAGACTGGGACCCCAAACACAGCCACGTCCTCCTGCGCATCAAGGAAGAAGCCTTTCTGTGCGCAGGAACTGGACTTCCTCGTGGACTACGTGCGGGACCACAACTGTGACATGCTAGTGGGGCCTAATTGTCAAACTACGGCTGCCCATCATGATACCCACTGGAAGCAAGTTGCGGAACATGTGAGTGCATTCGGCCATGAGGTGCGCACGGCGCAAGAGTGCAAAAAGCGTTGGAATGACCTCAAACGCAGCTCAAAGGCAAAGCGTGCCTCAAATTACAACATGACTCTGGTGACTGGCAGTGGGCCGGCATCTGAGGAGGAAGACCTCACTCAGCACGAGTCACTCGTTGCAGAGTTCATACCACCTGAATCGGTCGAAGGAGTGGGAGAGATGCCGGACTTTGATGCCCAGTCCAGTGAGTGTTGCTGTGTGTTTGTTGAGACCATGTGTGTTTTACTTGTGTGATGTGTTGTGCATGACTGCCACTACATGTCATGTGTACGTGGTTCAGATGTGCAAGTAATGCAATGCTTCACTGATGCATGGCAGCTCTGCAGGATGGTGGACATGTGGAGCAGACAGGGACTGTCCTCATCACCACACTTGCACCCTACTCACATGCTGGTCACCTGGATGCCCCTCCGGTCCATGTTCCAGCTCAATGGCCCTTCTGCATGTAGCCTGGGGTGTCCTTCCTCTCAGCACTGGGACTATGTCATAGCATGACTGACGTGCATGTGTCCTCTGCCTGCATGCGGGCACTCCACGTAGGCATGCTCCCTTGCCCCTCCACCCCCATCTGTGCCCCAATATCACCTTTGCACTGGTCTGCATAATTTT
This sequence comes from Ambystoma mexicanum, assembly GCF_040938575.1. Classification (NCBI taxonomy): domain Eukaryota; kingdom Metazoa; phylum Chordata; class Amphibia; order Caudata; family Ambystomatidae; genus Ambystoma; species Ambystoma mexicanum. The sequence goes on from NC_090941.1 coordinate 769,380,297, forward strand.
GCCATAATGCAATGGCCTGTTCATGCGTCCTGTGTACATGCTAACTTCCACCAGCCAACCTGCCAGACACATGCAGTGGGGTACATCCTTTGTACTTGATGCAGGGTGTCTCACTTGGACTTTGCAGATGTCAGATGCTCCGCAGGGACATGCGTGCCCATTCATGCTCCATGTTCATTCCATGCATGCCCCTGTGTGTCCTTGACTGGATGATCATTGTAGTACGTGTCCAGGGTGACCTACATTTCATGGCATTTCATCAGCCTTCCCATGCCCACTGTGGCTCAGTCCTGCATCCAACACATGTTTAGGGTGTGACAGTCTGTGTGGGTCACAGGCCTCAGCCTGTTTCAGGCCCACTGACTCTGTCCAACTGGTGTAGTGTCTTCTGCACACGTGGGTGTACTACTGAGGGTTCGTCATGTGTCCTGCTTACTGTCCCATCATCATCTGCTGTGTTGTCAGTTGACTCAGATGATGCAATTGAGGGTAGTCAGCACTGTCTGCCAATACACAGGTCTCTGGACATCCTTTTGATACCATGCAAGGCATCCCTGGAGGGGTGGTTTGCTTGTAGCCATGCAACCCATTGCATACACATTGCACGTGATGCCTGAACTTGACCTTGCACTGCCTTCACTTTTTCTGATACACATCATGAAGTACTTGTACATGTAGATAGTGAGTAACGTACAAATGTTCTGCACTGCATCGAGCCACTTCTGAGCGGTATAACACCCTTCTACATGCCTGATCAGAGAAGCAATGTCAAGTTGACCCGGCATGCATGGCAGGTTCTCTTTTGTGTGTTACATGTCTGCTTCATGTGTTGGCTGTCTGTGTGATGTCTATGTGTGTGTGTGTTGTGTGCTTCTAACATGTGTAGTGATCTTTTATTCTCTCTACTTATCAGATGATAACGCAATGGAGCCAGAGGATGGTGTTGTCATGCCAGGCACAGGGTTGTTATCACTACAGCAACCCGGCACAAGTGGGGGTCGTGGGGTGGTAGACCACGAGAACCCACATGTGCTACAGACCATCTTGTCTTTGGCTGGCAATGAGTCCAGCCCAGTTGACCACTCTGACGTCCATGTCGAGTTGGATGTGCATCAGGTCCATATGTCAGGGGTGAGTGATTCTGATGTGACACTCCTCTGTCCGTGACACCTGCACTGAGGGGTCAGACAGTGGTGGGACCTCCACCTGTGGTGGATCGGGACGCAGAGTCACCCTCCACACCAGTTGCTGATGGGCCTGGGCCATCACGTCGACGGGGGCATGTAGTCGTGCAGCCACGGACGGTGCCAACCCAACGCGGACGGCCGGTCCTTGGGTCCCGCAGGTGTCAAGCCTAGAAACGCAGTGGCCGTGTGCCACTGATGTATACTGAGTGGGAGCAAGACATGACTGCCAATTCAGAACACCAGGGGGCAGCAATGGAAAACATTGCTGTGAGCATGGAGCATGTGGCCCAATCCGTGCTCCCCCCTGCTAGGCAGGTGCTTCTCCAGCAGCGGGACGCACAGTCCACGGCCCGCTTGATCAGGCTGGGCATGGTGGCCTCAGACAGAGCACGCCAGGCTGAAATGTTGTCTTTGCGTCAAGCAATTGCTGCTCACGCAGAGGCACACATGGAGGCCCTGAGGGCTGAGTATGAGTCCCTCAGATCCACTCTGGGTGTCCTCTTGATGTCCCAGAGGGCGCGGTCAGAGGAGAGGTTTGAGCAGCTAGAGCGTAACATCTCGGCTGAGCTATATGCTTGCCGCGAGGTGCATCAGTTGTCTAGCCAGGCCTTGCAGGAAGAACTCTGTGTTACACGTGTTACCTTGCAAGAGGAAGCACGCGTATCATGGGAGGTTCTGCATGCAGACCTACGTGTCATCGCCGCACAGAACCAGGCCCACCCGTCCGGCAGACTTGCTGCCGACGAGGGGCAAGCTGCGGCTAGGCGTGGTGAGGCTCCTGTGCCACGTCCTCTTTTTCAGGATGAGCCAGACTCAGTCGACGCGGTATCTCCCACACAGGTCGGGCTGTGCAGGCGTTGAGCCCATGGAGGTTTTTTCTTTCCTCAACATCATCACATGTGGGTGTTGAGCTGCACCCTGCACCTCCCCCCTTCTGGGTGCCTCCCCCCAGGTCGTATGTGGCCATTTTTGATTTTTCTTTTTAGTTGAGTTAGTTAACATTCAATTTGAAAGTTAGTTTAAATAGGTAATGTAGGTTTTTCATAGTTAGTGTAATTAGTTAATATAGTTTAACATTGCTTGTCTATTGTGCTTTCATGTGACGGTGTGGTGTTTTGTGGCTTTTGAAAGCATCTGCTGTCTGTTCCAGCTGGGCCCTTCATGCTTGTCTTGTGTATGTTTTTGCAGCTTGGGGTCCTGACTCACATAGGCCACTCCTGCTTCACTTATCCATGGGCTCGCAAGGATGGTTTGGTGTTACAGTCTATTTCACAAGGGCTTTGGGCTGTCATTTCTGTGGCCTGTCTGCTGCTGTACTACTTGTGTTAACACCCCTAGTGGAGGGGCTTCTGAGGGTGCTCGACACTATTTACATTCAAGGTGGAAGATGGAGACAAAGGGGTAGGGAGATCATGTGGCCAGGTAGACTTCAAGGAAGAAGGCTACATACCCCAGACACAGTTGTTCAGTAGGTCATGGTGATATGTGAATGAGGGAGGGTGTTTGGATGTTGAACAGTTGTCTTGGTCTACAGTGTTTTGGGCACCCTGACATTGTTATTGTGGTGTCCTATGTACATGATGTGTTCTACTGGTCAATGCCTGCTCCTGTGTTGTGTTTACCTTTCTGGTGTGAGGGGATTGGTGTGGTTTGACATGCTGGGGTGTGCACATGGGCAATGTTCACATGTGATGTGTAGGGGACACTGATGGTCACTTGATTGGACATGCATGTATTGAGTGCATGTCCCTACTGACACCCACAGTCGCACTGATCCACCACATGTACATCCACCCTTCCATGTCCAAATGTGCACACAGTTTGCCTTCTGGGGACCACTGTGTTCCTGCAGCGCATGATCTATGACCATTTGTGTATCCTGTACATGTGTGATTTTTTTTTATTTAGTTTGTCATTTTCATGTGATGCTCAGGGTGTGTCTCTGACACAATGGCTGGTCACTATGCTGTGTGCTGAGCAGTTTGTTGGAGGAGATGCACACAGCACACATATTCAGGAGTAGGGATGTTGCCTTGGCCAATGTGCATGTGAACAGGCATTGATTGATATGTTTATGCTACAACTGTTGGAATGCATTTGGGTATGACTTGTTTTGTGTGGGAGGTTGTTGGTCAGTCATTTCATCAGATTCCATGACAGGCATCATTGTGTGAAGCCAATTTACATTTATCACATGTCACTTTGTATATTATTGGTAATGTGTTGGCCTTTTGCTATTGCTTGCCATGTCATGGTGTGTCAAACAAGGGTGATGTGGTTTAGGAGGGTTTTGATGACATACCAGGGATTGTGATGGCCTGTTTTGCAGGGGTGTGTGATGCACACCTTGCATGTGTTCCTTTTGGTCACACAAGATTGTTCATGTTTTAGTAGCTTGGGATGCACACAATGTAGCACTTCCATAGCAACTTTCTCAGGGTGGTAAGGTTGTGACAATTGACTGTCTCTTTGTCATCATCGATTGCCACCTGGTATGTGCCAGGCCTGTATGCACTCCGCAGGGGTGGGAGTTTAGGTGAAAAATGTTGCCACAAGCTGGGTCCGGGCTGCCTTGCCACGTGCCCTATCTCATCCAATGGGCAGCGCCTGTGCCTGTGGTCGGGGATGTGGGGGCACCACCATGTCCACTGGTACACCCTGCCGTGTAGCAACATTGTGCAGGACACATGCTGCCACAATTATCCTGCACAGTACTGGGGGTGCATAGAGTAGCTGCCCACCAGAGCGGTCAAGGGAGCGGAAGCGTGACTTTAGCACTCCGAATGTGCGCTCCACTATGCCCCTGGTTGCAATATGGGCAGCATTGTATTTTACCTGGGATGGTGTGGTGGAGTTCTGGATTGGCATCATCATGTGGTTGCTCAGAGGGTACGCACTGTCCCCTGGAGAGGTGATAATGGTTGTGATTATTGGGGTTTGTATGTGTCTGTGTGTGACATGCATGCATGTGCACGGGCATTTGTACTCACCTAGGAACCATGTGTCGCCATGCTGCCCAGCTTCCAGGGCCCGGCCCAGGGAGGACATTCTGTATATGAAACTGTCATGGGTGGAGCCTGGGTAGTTTGCATAGACAGAGGTGATGATTCTCTTTGCATCGCATACCACCTGCACGTTGATGGAATGCCAGTGCTTGTGGTTTCGATAGATGTGCTCAGTGGCCCTAGGTGGAGGTAGGGCCACATGGGTGCAATCTATGGCACCGAGCACTCTGGGGAAGTGTGCCACCATGTAAAAGACCTGGACTACAGCCTGCCTTTCTGCGGGTGTTCTGGGCATGTATATGTGCCTGTGGACTGAGGGGCGCACAGACATGATTGCCAAGACCTGGTGTAGGCAGCGTGACTGCGTGGCCTGTGAGACACCCCCACTATGGCAGTAGTCCACTGAAATGACCTAGTGGCCAAAAAATGCAGGACATTGAGCACCTTCTCCAAGGGGCTCAATGCTTGGGAGCAGAGGGTGGGGGATGTAAGGTCATCTTCCCACTCCCTGATCAGGTCTAGGATGATTCGGGGTGGAAACCTATACCTGCCATAGGCCTGGTCGTCAGGCATCCCAAAAAGGCTAGTCCGGGGGGAAAAAATGCGGGCCCTGTCTATTCTCCTCCTCCTGCAGTGTCCCATGATCAGTGCATGGTGCATTCATCGTAGCTGTATATACGTGTTCATTGTTTGCGTGCACTTTTATACTGTGCGCGGGGACACTTACGCCTGCCTGCCTGTGGCGGACGTGTTGACGCCTGTGCGCGTGTTTTAGTGTGCGCTTGTTTCCCGTATTCGAATCCATGAATACGAGTTGTTCGCGTGCGTGTGGGCGTTCCGAGTATTTCCCTGCAGTACTTCCCCAGTTACGCCTTCTTTTTCGCGCGTTGTTCCCCATTCCGTGTGTTACGCCCCGTGTCCCACCCCCTTTTTGGTGTGTGTGCCGACATTGTGCGCTTTTCCTGTGCGCGTCGCGCACAGCGTTCAGGTTGTTGCAATGACCTGTGCGCCACGCACGGATTTGGCGCACAACCAGTGGAAAACACGTGCAGGCCCTTCCTTGAATCGCATGCGTGCGCGTGCACTTGCTTTTTCACGCTTGCGCCACCTTGCGCCAGCTTGCGCTGAGATTTCCGCCGCACGTTTGTTCCATGAATCGGTCCCTTAATAACTCATTTCTTCAGGATACCAATTTTGAAAAATCTTTTATTGATTTCATCACTTTTTTATCCACATTAATAAAGATGAGGACACTTGTCGGGGACACATTATCTCATTTGTATCCAAAAAGAAGAGAGAAGGCAAGAAAGATCTAGCTGCCCTACACAATGAATTAAGAGATTTAGAGCAAATAATAACTTATTTAAGCAAATCCTGACCCTTTGTTTTTCTATAAAAAAAAAAATCTTGGAACAAGCCTTTGGTGTAGTATTGAAATTTAAATAAAAATATATCAATCATCCAATAAGGCTGGTAAAGCTTTAGCCCCGTATATTAAAATCAAAAAGGAAATATCTAAAATCACTGCGGTGAAAAATGATTCTGGCAAATTAGTATCTTCTGATGCTCGGATCCTAGAAGTTTTTACTAAATATTATGAAAATCTATATTCTTCAGATCAGACTCATTCTATTCTCCACTTCAATGAAGTTTTCGATCGCCTGAAACGTAATCACCATACTAACATCGATCTCAGTAATTTAGATGAGCCTATTCCTATAAATGAAATCATTAAGGCCATAAAAGATTTTAAGAAAGGCAAAGCTCCCAGGATGGATGGATTCTCTATGGATTTGTTTGCTCAATTTTCATCTACTCTCTGTTCTGTACTAAGCTTGAATCTCTGTACAATTTTTTTCTCAATAATTGAGAAATCATTGACCTCCTTTACAGAATCCTTTTAAAACTCTTTCCCAAACATGAAAAAGCTAGTGAATTACCTAAAAACTATAGGGCAATTTCTTTAATTAATGCTGATTGCAAGATTTTCCCTAATATCTTAGCCAATAGAATTGAACTCTTTGTATATAAGTTAATTAAGTCAGTTGGGATTTGTGAATGGTCAAAATAGATGAGCGAACTCTAGGCTGTTTTTGAACCTCTTGCATTGTATCAACAAGAAAAACAATCCAAACACACCCTATATGGCAATCACATTGGATGTGGTGAAAGCCTTTGACTGTGTTGATTGGGACTTTTTATTGCAGGCATTGAATTGGCATGGATTTGGTTACTGGTATATTGAACTAGTTACACTTTTGTGTTCGGAAGCCCAAAAACCTCGATTTTTATCAACAATCAATGTTCACCTAGGTTTTCCCTTCAAAGAGGTACTAGACAAGGATGTCCCCTCTCTCCTATTCTTTTAATATTGGCCCTTGAATCCTGATTGGAATTGATACAAACTAATTTAGACATCTAAGGTATTACTTGTGGGGTTATCAGTTTAAACTTGCTGCCTATGCATATGCCATTTTAATATTCCCCGACAACCTGAACATAATACTGCCCCATTTACTAGACATATTCTCCCTTTTCAAAGGATATCATTTGAAAAGGGATACCTCAGACATGCTTCCTCTTAATGGCTATTGTGTTAAAGAAGATTTCATCCACTTTGGTTTTAGCTGGAACCCTATTTCAATTTAATACCTCAGTATCTCTATTCTAATAATCAACATCAACTTACAAAACCTGCAATCAAAATTAAATGACTCTGTAGCTACATGGTCCCCTTTGTACTTGTCATGGTGAGGAAGATTGGAAGCCATAAAAATGATGTTGACACCTGTGATTTTATATTACCGACAAATGCTTCACATTCCTCTACCTACCTCTTTTTTCAAATCTATTGACAATATTTGTATTCAATTCTTATGGGGCACTAAGAAAAAGAAATGAATCACCTCTAGCAAACTTTAAAATCCCTATGCCAGTGGCAGGGTTAACTTTCCGAATTTTTAAAATTATCATAGAGCCTTTGTTCTTAAACAAGCCAAATATTGCTACTCCTCCAATGAAGTCATGAACCTGCCTACCTGACAGATTGTTGAATGGTCTCTCATTTCACCATTTGATATTAAAGATATAATTTATCTTTTCAATTGTGCTAAAATGGGTTTCTCCAAAACAATTTGTCTTAACAATTCCTATTGGAAGGATTACCTATTTCATCAAATCAATACACCCAGTAAAGCCCGCTCTCCTTTTATATGGTGCAATAAATGTATAACTATGAAAAACAAACATTTTTCTCACAAAGTTTGGATTACTAAAGGAATTACATTTATGGATCAAATAATCAGGGGCAATGATATCCTTTCAGCAGAAGAGTATAAAACCAATTCTCACTTCCATCCTTTCCCATCAGTCAATATCTCAATTTAATAAACACATGTTTAGATGCTAGCAGCAGAACCGATTCTTAATTATTAGCTGTAGACTCTAATAGACTATGCATTATAACACCTTTATATACCACTAAAGCCTCTAATCTCTATAGAGCCATAATGTCAGAAAGAATATTCAATAACCTGTGGGCATCTGAATTGCAATGGGAAGAATGGGATATGCTTTGGGAGTGACTTATGATCAATGATATGGTTCAAAATCAAGGTGATATCCATGTCGGCCTACCTAACACAAACCCTTTTATTTCTTTACTCACAGAGCCTGTATTACTCCCAACATGTTTTTTCTGACTAAATTTACAGATTAAACCCTATCTGGCCCCTCCTCCAACAGATTTTTAAAGTTCCAATTCCTCTAAACCTCACCAGCATGTTGTTGGGCAGTCTAGCCTTTAATGAGGGCAACATCAGGACAGTCTCTATCATCTTTGACCTGTTTTTACTTTTGGCTATTGGATTTATCACATCTAATTGGAAAGACTTTGCCAAAATGTCCACCAAAGGCTGTTGGAATAATATATGCGATGTAAACAGATTGGAAACATGTATGGCCAATTCTCCCTCTCTTTTTCTTAAGCACGACAAAAAATAGCTTTTTTGTGTGTGAATTATTTAAATGATATAAATGTCTATTCACCCAGCTATTATGTTGATGAATCATTAATTAAGTGTAACCTCAGCCTGTCTATCACTGTCATTTCTTTTCCGCTGTGACCCTCATTCGGTATTGCCAGTGTATTTTTTTCTCTCTTCCTCTCCCTTCATTCAATTAGATCTATTTTCGTAAAACACATCTGTATTGTCACTGTTAGATTACCACAATGGTATCTTACTATATATTATAGGCTATATTTTTGAAAAAAACAGATGTTGCAGCCAATGTCAGCTTGAGTTCCTATCTAGAGCGAAGCCTTTGTGCCTCTCTGGTTCCTTTCTCAGATGGCCAAGGGTCTGCACCAGGGGTGCCTGTATTGTGGCTGCAGCAATATATGTACAATTCCGAGAAATAAAGTTGGTACCCTTTAGTGCGCTCCTTGGGAAGAATTACTCAATCACTTGGTTATGTTAATTCCAATTTGTTTATTCAGTATAGGTTCTGGATACTCCATACACTTGAAGTTTCAATAAACAAACTTTGTCTCCCAAATTGTCTCCCAACACGTGTTTCCCCATGACTTTAGCCACGGTTCCTCAGGGGAGATTCTTGTGTGTAGATTCTTGTGGATTCAAAGATGTTCCTTTCTCTCGGTACGATTGCCTCTGTGCATCCGTGGTTCCCCTGAGGAACCGTGGCTAAAGTCATGGGGAAACACGTGTTGGGAGACAATTTGGGAGACAAAGTTTGTTTATTGAAACTTCAAGTGTATGGAGTATCCAGAACCTATACTGAATAAACAAATTGGAATTAACATAACCAAGTGATTGAGTAATTCTTCCCAAGGAGCGCACTAAAGGGTACCAACTTTATTTCTCGGAATTATAGGCTATATCTTTATATCTCTAATGTAGTTATCATATAATTTTTCCTTATTATCGTTTTGACTGTTGATTTGCACTGTGATATTTACTAAAATAAAATATTTAAGCAAAATAAAGAACATGTCAACAGAAGTCATTTTTTTATTATACTCCATTGTTAGCAAATAAAGTAATTGCACTATTCAAATAAAGAGAACATGAACAAAAACACTAAATACAAAATATAGAGGCAAATGAGCAACAGAATGATCACATCATATTTTTCCAATATATTTCAAAAAAAGATCATTAACATAAATCATAGTAAAATAATCTAGCAATCGTCAATGCTAGCCATTTTACCTAAATCATATTAAAAGATTGTATTGCCTGTAAGATTGAACCAACTGAATCAGCTCTTATCAATGAAGTGAGAACCTACAGTTGCTTATCTGTTTCATAAATAAGCAGACCATTATGTTTGTGATGAAGTATATTACTTGTCAGAAGAAGTGCAATGGAGTGCAAAGGCTTCCATGTCAGAACATGCACCACAAATAGGCTCAGTGGTGTTTCAGTCATCACAACCATTCTCTCGTGCCTGCTCTATTTCAACACACAGTTGAATATTATATGGATACAATTTGGAATTGTACGAAGGATGCATACTCTAATCTAACTTGCCCTAGTAAAAAGTCCCATCCCAAAATTCTGAGCCAAAAACAAGCTATATTTGTGGTTAACTTTATCTAACTTTATGTGGGGAAAGTCAAGAAGAATTTTATACAAATCACAGGCTGCTTGTCTTACAGAAGAATTACCTCCCTGCAAGGATCTTACTAATTGACCATACAAATACCTACATTCATATACTAACTGACCACAGACAATTTAATACAAGGTGTTTTCTCCAACATCAAAGAGAACTGTTGATATTAGAGGGAATGTTTCAATATCAGTCAAAATACAGCTTCATACATAGTGTTCTCATGTATGCATATGATGCTGTTGACTTCTACTGTAGGTGTATATGTAAAGTACAAACTATAGTAGATTGCATTAAGAATCTATGGGCTTAGGTTTAGGGAACCTGGGATTTCGATTTAGAGCATACAGAATATTGCTTTAAAATCTGCACACACATAAAATGATGACTTTCTGAAAGCATAAGAACTAGTCCCCCAACTTCACTTAACAGATTGGGTCTATCTAATGTAGGGTTCTCCCCCTACAACGCAATGTCATTAGAAATATCTGAACGTTGATTTTTACTTGCAACAATTTTTAGGCAATGGAATTGTGCCAAATAAATTCCCTTTCACACCACCATAATGATGTGGGTTTTCTCAACATGTGTTGTTTTTAAAATAACATTGGCTTCCACATGTCGAAATGTTTTAATCCACTCTAAAGCTATGGAGCAATGCACACCAGTACACAGCTTCAATCTTTGACTACACCTTTCCAAATAAAGGGTTTAATTTACTTGCCTACTATCAAAAGATAATGCACAATGTGTGCAGAAAATGCTAACATTCTATTTCACATCAGTTCTCCATTTGCCTTGGCTGTTGTCAGAAAGCAAGGCGCATTTCTTGATGAAAAATGGTACAACCTTCTATTTTACAACATCCCCCCAGTAGCTTCCCTCCGAGTGCCACCCCTTCAATTACCCTCCTGATAAAGGAGTCTTGAGACTAGATATCTATTTCATTTGAGATGTTACACTAACTTCTGGGTTTTTCTTTTAAGGTGCAAAATTGACTTATCCTCGCACAGCGTCGGGCACTTCTCACCCAGTCATCTAGGCCTACATGTATCTGCTTGGGAATTCTTCACAGGGAATCAGGTACTTTTTTCGTCAATGTCTGCTTCAGGCTTTCTCTTGATGAGCTTTAGGGAGTCCTCACATCATCTCGATATCATCTCAATATATTATCCCACTTCAGCACTCCCCGTAGTATTCAATATTTCCATGGTGTATTAACGCCTATTTTGTCAGTATTCTCCAGGCTGTGAGTATGTGACTCTGTTTGTGCAACCTAATGGATTTCTGTGATCAATTATAACGTTCTACTTTTTAAAGATGTCTCAATTGTGACCAAACTGGGCCTCCCAGGAGATTTGTTTTTGAGTATAATGTGAACTTAAGTTATCTTGTTTTGGATTCAATGACGAGCAAGCTGTGTCAAAGCCTATCTATGCACAGGCTATTTTTAATATGAATACATCCCAAATATGCATTATTCCTAACATTCTAAAATAGACACATTGATTCTTGTTGCAATTAGAGCATGCATACCTTAATTTACAGATGTATCACCACACTCTCTAGGATGTCAGATTTGAATAGAAACAGGATATAGTGCATGTTGGCAGATGAAAATAAACATGAGTTACTCTGGTTAATTGTTATATGATTTCAAAATGGACATTTGGATACGCCGAGTTTCAGTATGTGCTTGTCAGAATTTCTCACATGATATACCCTTGTTGTACATTTCATGTTTATCAAGTGCAGATTCAATGAATAGTCTTAGTAAAGGGCCCGATTTGTATGGACTTGCCTGTTATCTAACACATTGGTTAGTATGCGCTTTGCAGGCTCTGTGCCATTTTATAAGGAGTTGGGAGAAGCACATTAAACTTGAATGCGGTAATGCACCATTCAAGCACCTCATGCTTTAGTTTAACGTTGAAATTGAATATCTAATAAATGTACCCCTCCAACACTCTACACTGGATGGTCCTACTCAATTCACATACTTGAAGTCATTAAAAACCATGCCGCCAAAACCAGAATCATCATGAGATGGCCCACATGTCACCATGTGTCTGTGTTAACTCTCTCCAGTGTTTGCCTATAACAGCACCACTATTCAATTTCCCGGCCTTGTCTAAAAGTCCAATTATGACTCTTCTCCAGATTATTTTAATGCCTAGTGGATTACTTACCAACATTTCCACAACTTCCACTCATCATCCCTATACCTGATATGTTGCCCTAACTTTCATTTCTGAAACACTTGTGTACGAGCGCGATACAAATAAAATATCATATCATATCATTTGTCACGTCTTGGATCCTGCGCTCCTTTATAATTTATATCATTTCTCTTTAAGAATTAAGCTAAAATTCATTCCTCTGTCAATCATCTGGAATTTCTAATTTACTTAAAATGTATTTCCTCTTCAAAGTCGCGCAGTAATTTCTCTCCCCTCCACATTCTTGTGGAGTACCCTGAAGCTGCGTGTGTGGCTTATTTGCAGCTATTCAAAAATGTTAAACTAAATAAATAAATAAATACTCTTTCAGTAATTAACTACGTTTTACCAAGGGTGCTGTCTTGGTAAGCAGTGGGCAGATCCATGATATGACAGGAATACACCCAAGAAGACCGTTTTTGGATATGTATTGTCATTGTATGCGCGTTAATGTTTGACACACCAGGTATAGTCATTATTTGCTAAATACTGTGCCACAATCAGGTCGATGACAGAATAGGACGAGTGTAGCCTCCTTATGCCTGTAATATCCTGCCATGCCAGGTATTGTAATCAACCTCCAGGTACAGCCTAACATGGCCAAGTACTGCCAATGCCTAATGTAGCCACAGCACAATATGTAAGGTACAGCTTCATAGATATAGGTGCTGTCACAATACGCAAAGTGCAGCCGCATAAGTCCACTTGCTGCCATCATAGGACAAATATATATTTACATGCCCCAGAATTTAAATCTAATTCCATCTAATGGCTCATGTTCATGGTATATTCATTAAATATAATATGCAGTCCTGCATGTCCGGGTGCTGAAATCATGTTGTAGGGACTCAAATGCCCTAGAAATGAAAATGAACACATCACATTGAGGGTACAATCACCAGGTGTAAAGGCGTAACTTCAAGTGCAGGTGATGTCATCATGTGCCAAGTTTATCCTCGAAAGCCAAGTTAACACCACATATGTATGAAATAGTCACCCCCAACTAATGTGCAGGTGTGCATGTGTAAGGGCCTCCCAGCCTGCATGGACTCTGCACAATCTGTAATGGGTGGGCTCTAAAAGAATGTCATGCACAGCATTAGCTTATAATAGAAAAATACATCATAGTGACGTTACATTTGGTAAAACCTACATGAACATGGGATTGGTGCAGGGAATTGTATACATGTAGCATACATACTGGTCTGTGTTTTCATTGGACATAGAGATCTGGTGGCCCCACCTCAGACCCTCCCTGGAGGTTATAAGGTAGGAGAATACATCATAGTAGTAATTAATCGTTAATGTAAGAGTGGTAAGACATTACTTATCAGAGAGCAATAATTAGTTGGTACCGTCTTCGCCAACCTTGGACATTGTGGCAGGTCATCAGCACATGAGCAAAATATATTGATAGGAGGAGAGGAACTGGAGAGCTGCTTCTTTTAATTACTAAGATACATCCCCAATTTCCTAGCCCATAGGACAGGAATACTGACTTTGAAACTAGCCATAACCAGCGACTTTAATCAGAGAACTTTCAGGGAATCGAGCACGTTCGTCTCCATGGCTGGCGCTAGTGAATAGATACTGCTGGTTAATTATGAGTCATGTGTGAGGAGACCACAATTCAAATGATCCTGCTCAGCTTTTACCATTACTTTAGCTCTTATTTATATGGTTGCTGTTGCTTTCTCTGACCTCTGGAGACTGTGTTGAGTTACTCTTCATGTGCCTTTAAGTTTTGATTAACTGGCAGCCGGCATCCAAAGGTTTTTTGTTTTTTCATCTAATCTAAAGGAAATATTTCTTGCACTTGAGAACTGTTATATTTTTTCTACTTTATAGCTATCCAACCCTTCCTTTCCTGTATTAACCTTGGACAGGGCTGTGTAGTGCTTGTTTGGTTCATGAAAATCTGTGCTTCAACTAGCTTGGCAAACTGACTTTCTCTGCCACGTCGGGGCATCCCTAAATTCTCCATTCGCTCTATCGTGTCCGTGTTGTCCATTTTCTCCAAAATGGCCAACTCTGTTTGCTATATTTCTGCATTTAGCAAGCATTATATGTTTTCTTAGGCGTCTTGCCTTTCAGCATATACATATATTGAGTATCTGTGCACTAGTTTCTATTGAATGCAAGAATATTCTTCATGTCTAAGTTTGACCTAATGTCTGTGTAACTTCATTGTGAATGTATTTCTGCTTTGTTTCTAATGCATCTACATGTGTCAGTTTTGGTGACAGTGAAATTTTGCTCTTGTCATTTTTGGTTACAGCATATCCATTTCTGCTAGCGCTTGCAGGTTTTTCTCTTCTTTAGCCATCCCTGGATACAGTCGGTAGGGTTGCCTCAGCGAATACCATCTCCCGTGCTTGTGACACAGTGGCGTAGAGGGAACAGGTTCCCTAAATGATGCACTGCTTCCATCCCTACAGTATTGAGATGGAGGAGGGTTGATGCTATGGATGATGCATTCATCTGTCTCTAGACATTTCCTCCTCTGGTCGAGTCCTCGACCACATCCCTCGGCAGTCCCTCGCTCCTGTGAGGTGTTTGGGGGTCCATATCTTTGTCACCTCCCTCAGGTCACCCAAATATTTTATGAGTTCATCTACACCCCAGGTCAATTAGCAGCATTCCCTATCTGGTTTGCATGACACCCAGCATCCCGCGTTATTGTGAGGATCTTGTGGGTAATGAAAATTGGAACCTGGAGAGACGATAGGACTTTGTTTTAAGTCCACGTGAGGTAGATCATTGGTTTGTGTGTAGTCATGCATCCGGGCATTCATGTTCACCACTAGCTTCATCCCTGCCGCCTTTTATAGCAGTCTTCTTACAATGGCTCATGGTTATCCTCAATGTGCAGAAACCCAATAGTACTAACACCAGGATTGGTATTAGCATTTTTAATGGATTACCCAGCCTGGGAGGATCCAGGTAAATAGGTAAGAGAACCAGTGGTCCCTTAGAATATCTTCCACCTCCTCTACCATTTTAGTGTGAAAATCGGTTAACAAGGTAATGGCCTCTGTGAGGGTTCCATTTTGGTCATCATGGGCAAGTGTGTAAGTGCAGCAAGATGGGCCAATTGTTATGCACATACCTCCCTCCATGGCGCTTAGAAGGTCAAGGACATACCTGTTCTGGAGAATCATCGGTCTGATGGCCCTCAACTTCTCCCTTTTGCAATTGGAGCCTTGTACTGTTGTATTGATGGTCTGCAACAGTTCCCATCTCATAACTGGGAGCAATTTAGCATTTTTAGCAACCTGTAACCCAGGGGAGAAGATGGGAGAGAAAACTGCTGTTTTGCTGAACAATTTATGCTTGTCTGGTATGCCATGCTGAAAAATTGTTTTCCCTTTTTCCACACGTGAGAGCGAGGGAACTTCTCTTCCTCAGATGTGCATCCATCTTATGGAAGCCAGTAATTTGTATATCACTTTGGGGTACCACAAGAGAGGGAACCCCTAATGTACTTTTTTTATTTAATTTGCATTTGGTTAATCAAAAACTTAAGCACATTAAAACAGCAATAAGTATGCAAACAATAGCATTTTCCAAGTTAAAATACAAATTATTATGAGAATAATGCTATATTACAATTTAAGTTTAAACATGATATTAATCCATTATTTCATAATTACAATACATAATCAGTACATTTCACATTAAAGTGCTGCTGCATAAAGTGTCAAAGCCTCCCTCCAATTTCATCAAAATAAAGTGAATTCAGGTGGACCAACCATTGTTCCTCAGAAACAGGTTTTAATTCTTGAATATAATTGCGTGCAAGGAATTGTCTATATCCTGCCCAAAGTTTCTTATTGTCATTGGCCTTTAAAAGCCTAAACAGGAGTTTCCAATTTACATTATTCACTGATTGGTGATGCTGTCTCAACCAATTCTTATATTTGTCTGAGATTGCTGCTACTAAAGCTGAGTGATCTGCATCAGATAGACTGGGAGCTTTTCTAACTAAGCCTTTGGTTCTTCGGTTGATTTTCTTTCTCTGATGTATTTTGCTGTCACATAACTCTAGCAATTTGATGATATTTTTACCCCTCACATGGCTTAACTGGAGATGCGCACAAATCAATATCATAGTCACTTGCAAATCCCAGTTGTTGCCATCCAACCGACATTGCAGCCACAAATGGTTTTAGCAAATGAGTAGGTTCACATTTCTTACACTACTATCAGATCTAATGGTCCGGTTCCTCAGCACATTTGTTCTAATATTTGGCGAAATATATTCGGCTTCACGAGACCCAGCTAAATCCAGCAGATCATAGCATGATCACTTAGGGCTGTGTGAGACATCTTTAAATGACTACACTGCGTCCACAGTGCTTGGTCAATATAAACATAATGAATATTCGATGAAGCCCTGCCGTTGGTTCAGGTATGTTCTAAAGGTCTTGCACCCACTGCCTTTCTATTTAAACCTGCAATGTCAAGAGTGTTCAAGATCTGCCCCCCCATTATCACCCCTTTTCCCATTAGCTCTTATAGGGGCGAGTGCTTCTTCTGAATCTCTATCAGGCTGAAACGTATGCTCTGAGGGTGGTATGCAAGCATTGTAATCACCTGCCATTATCACACTCCCACCAAGGTGGAGAGCATACCAGCGGTCAATAGGTTTTTCTAGACTCTTCTGCACCTTTTACGTGGCCACAGCTCATATACATTTACTATCAGTAGCGTAGCCTATTGATAGGGCATACCTGATCATTCAAGGTGACTGACAAGATATATGGAATCCAGGGGTCCAACTGGAAGATTTGAAAATGTAGCTATAACTTTGCTCCAATAACCAAGTCCCCCATTGAGAACCTCTGGTGTTGTGCATGGTAGGGTTGCATACAATATTATAGCCATCAATAATGATCACACCCCGAAGCCATGTCTCCTGGAATAAAAATAAGTCACTTGCAAGTACAGCATACAAACTGAATGGATTATTTATAAAAGAACTGTCGCCTCGGTTGTTCCACGATAGCCATTTGTAATGCTGACCAGTTTGATAGCATCAATAATGACCACTATTGAGCCTACAATCCATTGATCGACCTCTCTCAGCCTGATGGCCTTGGCCAGAGGTTTAGCAACAGAGGTAAACAAGCTAAGGGGTCGATTCATGGAAATAATGTGCGCCGAAAATTTCCGCGCAGAGGTGCCAAAACGTGCAAATCACAGTAAAAGTGCGAAAATCGCAGTGCAAGTGCGAGAATCGCAGGGAAACCAGTGCACATCGATTCATGGAAGTCCGTGCGTGAGAAAAACATTGGATGTACGCTAAAAATGTGCGCCGCGCACGCCGGCGCACAGGTCATCCAACAGCGTGCGCCACGGCCACTGCGAAATCGCACATAGCGCGGTGCACATCACAAAAGTAGGCGGAACACGGGGCGTAACACTCGGAATGGGGAACAATGCGTGAAAATATGGGCGTCACGGGGGAAGTACAGGAGGCAAGTGCGCGGAACACCCACACGCTCGCCTACAACCCGTATTCATGGAAACGAATAGGGCAAACCAGTGCACGGTCAAAGACGCGCACAGGGCCAAACAAGTACGCCACAAGAAAGCAGGCGGTAGCGCCCCTGAGACTTCAAAAAATGTGCGCCAAAATGTGCGCTAACAAAAAGCACCCATATACAGCCATGATGAATGGGCCATACAGTGGCCCTCTAGGACAAATGAGGTGCAAAGGGGAACCGACAAACACGGACACCCACTGTGTGAAAAATAGCGTGTGCGTGTGTTCCTGGGTGCGTGGGAAATTCCACACGCGATTGGCCTGGGTACGTGTACTTCGGGGTGCGCGGGAAGTTCCACACGCGTGTACTACGGGGTGCGCGGGAAGTTCCACACGCGATTGGCCTGGGTAGGTGTACTTCGGGGTGCGTGGGAAGTTCTACACGCGATTGGCCTGGGTACGTGTACTTCGGGGTGCGCGGGAAGTTCCACACGCGATTGGCCTGGGTACGTGTATTCCGAGGTGCGCGGGAAGATTCACACGCGATTTCAGCAGGGTACGTGTATTTTGGTGGTGCCGGGGAATGCTACACGTGATTTGGCCATGTGGGTCCTCCCAGGTGTTCCCTCTACACCCTCCACGGCCCCTGCAGGCAGCCCACACCACAGGGTACTACCCTGCACCCCTGCTCATGTCCCACAGGCAACCCATCCACCATGGCCATGCCCACCAGCCAACCCACATGTCACCTTGCACTACTGATCACCAACACATGTCTCCCATCACCCCCACCCCCCAGCAGTGCAGAGGCTGCCTCCACCAGGCCCCCACTCATGTCTCCCATCACCCCCATCCCCAGCAGTGCAGGGGCAGCCTCCACCAGGCTCCCACCCATGTCCCCCTGCACCCCCACCCCCCAGCAGTGCAGGGGCAGCCTCCATCAGGCCCCCACTCATGTCTCCCATCACCCCACCCCCCAGCAGTGCAGGGGCAGCCTCCACCAGGCTCCCACACATGTCCCCCTGAACCCCAACCCCCCAGCCACCAGGGGCAGCCTCCACCAGGCCCCCACTCATGTCTCCCATCACCCCCACCCCCCAGCAGTGCAGGGGCAACCTCCACAAGGCCCCCACCCATGTCTACCACCACCCCCACCCCCAGCCACCAGGGGAAGCCTCCATCAGGCCCCCACCCATGTCTACCACCACCCCCACCCCCCAGCCACCAGGGGCAGCCTCCACCAGGCCCCACCCATGTCTACCACCACCCCCACCCCCCAGCCACCAGGGGCAGCCTCCACCAGGCCCCCACTCATGTCTCCCATCACCCCCACCCCCAGCAGTGCAGGGGCAGCCTCCACCAGGCTCAAACACATGTCCCCCTGCATCCCCACCCCCCAGCCACCAGGGGCAGCCTCCACCAGGCCCCCACTCATGTCTCCCATCACCCCCACCTCCCAGCAGTGCAGGGGCAGCCTCCACCAGGCCCCCACTCATGTTTCCCATCACCCCCACCCCCCAGCCACCAGGGGCAGCCTCCACCAGGCCCCCACCCATGTCTACCACCACCCCCACCCCCCAGCCACCAGGGGCAGCCTCCACCAGGCCCCCACTCATATCTCCCATCACCCCCACCCCCCAGCAGTGCAGGGGCAGCCTCCACCAGGCCCCCACCCATGTCTACCACCACCCCCACCCCCCAGCCACCAGGGGCAGCCTCCACCAGGCCCCCACTCATGTCTCCCATCACCTCCACCCCCCAGCAGTGCAGGGGCAGCCTCCACCAGGCTCCCACACATGTACCCCTGCACCCCCACCCCCTAGCCACCAGGGGCAGCCTCCACCAGGCCCCCACTCATGTCTCCCATCACCCCCACCCCCCAGCAGTGCAGGGGCAGCCTCCACCAGGCCCCCACTCATGTCTCCCATCACCCCCACCCCCCAGCAGTGCAGGGGCAGCCTCCACCAGGCCCCCACCCATGTCTACCACCACCCCCACCCCCCAGCCACCAGGGGCAGCCTCCACCAGGCCCCCACTCATGTCTCCCATCACCCCCACCCCCCAGCAGTGCAGGGGCAGCCTCCACCAGGCCCCCACCCATGTCTACCACCACCCCCACCCCCCAGCCACCAGGGGCAGCCTCCACCAAGCCCCCACTCATGTCTCCTATCACCCACACCCCCCAGCAGTGCAGGGGCAGCCTCCACCAGGCCCCCACTCATGTCTCCCATCACCCCCACCCCCAGCAGTGCAGGGGCAGCCTCCACCAGGCCCCCACCCATGTCTACCACCACCCCCACCCCCCAGCCACCAGGGGCAGCCTCCACCAGGCCCCCACCCATGTCTCCCATCACCCCCACCCCCCAGCAGTGCAGGGGCAGCCTCCACCAGGCCCCCACTCATGTCTCCCATCACCCCCACCCCCCAGCAGTGCAGGGGCAGCCTCCACCAGGCCCCCACTCATGTCCAACTCATGTCTCCCTGCACCCCCATCCCCCAGCAGTGCAGGGGCAGCCTCCACTAGGCTCCAACACATGTCTCCCACCACCCCCACCCCCCAGCAGTGCAGGGGCAGCCTCCACCAGGCCCCCACTCATGTCTCCCCACAGCCCCAATCCCCCAGCCACAAGGGGCAGCCTCCACCAGGCCCCCACCCATGTCTACCACCACCCCCACCCCCCAGCAGTGCAGGGGCAGCCTCCACCAGGCCCCCACTCATGTCCCCTATCACCCCCACCCCCCAGCCACCAGGGGCAGCCTCCACCAGGCCCCCACTCATGTCCCCTATCACCCCCACCCCCCACCCTTCAGGGGCAGCCACCACCAGTCCCCCACTCATGTCCCCTATCACCCCCACCCCCCCACCCACCAGGGGCAGCCTCCACCAGGTCCCCACTCATGTCTCCCACCACCCCCACCCCCCAGCCACCAGGGGCAGCCTGCACCAGGCCCCCACCCATGTCTACCACCACCCCACCCCCCAGCAGTGCAGGGGCAGCCTCCACCAGGCTCCCACACATGTCTCGCATCACCCCCACCCCCCAGCAGTGCAGGGGCCGCCTCCACTAGGCCCCCACTCATGTCTCCCATCACCCCCACCCCCCAGCAGTGCAGGGGCAGCCTCCACCAGGCCCCCACTCATGTCCAACTCATGTCTCCCTGCACCCCCACCCCCCAGCAGTGCAGGGGCAGCCTTCACCAGGCTCCCACACATGTCCCCCTGCACCCCCACCCCCCAGCCACCAGGGGCAGCCTCCACCAGGCCCCCACTCATGTCTCCCATCACCCCCACCCCCCAGCAGTGCAGGGGCAGCCTCCACCAGGCCCCCACCCATGTCTACCACCACCCCCACCGCCCAGCCACCAGGGGCAGTCTCCACCAGGCCACCAGGTATGGGAGTCGATGTGAACTATTGTCCTGGGCAATTGGGGGTCAAAGGGGTTGGGTACAAGATGGTAATCGTACCCTAGTGCTCTAGCAAGGCTGTATGTCACCCCTGGGGAAAGATGACGGGTCACGCAACACACAGGCACCCCAAAAAAGGGAAGTAAGGTGCATGCAACCCCTCCTAGACCACGTGCGTGGAAAAATAAACCTGCACAACACTGTGGCACCCAGAAACACAAGAATGAACGTATGCGTGTCACACGCAGCCTAGAATGACCTCTGAAGGGGTACGCACACACGGGGCAAGCACAGATGTTAAATACGTGCGCGACTCACCGTCTGCCAGGAACAAAAGCGTGAAAAATATGCGCGTGTGCGCGTTGGCAACACCCTTGCCAAAAGAAGAATTGTACGCTGTCTGAGGAGACAGGACAACAGTAGAAGGGAACGCTGTTTGAGGAAACAGGCCCAGGAAAAAGAGGAAAAGAAAAAAAGCTGTCAGAGGTAACAGGGAGTACGAACTGGAAACGCCGTGAAGTAAATCGCGTGTGAAGCGACAAGAAGTACAGATTTCACCCACTCGCTCTCCACGAAAAGCACGTACAAGGAAATGGCGTTCTACACGTACCTTTTATACACACGTAACAGACACGCATACGCGATGAGGCCATTTCCACCAATTACGCGCTTTGACACTCGGACGTGTATCTCTTTTTTTTTACACGTGCCATTCTCTACGGCCATGCGCGTGACGTCACAGCTGCGCATGGTGGCCTTTGGGCCAATGAAATCGCATATGCGAGCACATGTGGTAAAACTGCACGTCCGAGTGTCATCGCGTGTAATCGGAGGGAAGTGAGCGTACACGCGATTGGCCTGGGTACGTGTATTTCCGGGGTGCGCAGGAAGTTTCACACGCGATTGGTGGAAATCCTTGTGTGCTCTGTCATCACGTGTAATGAGGGAAACACCCGCGTGCGTCACGTCACAGACGCGCTTACGCGCTAAGGGCCTTTGGTCCAATGAAATCGCATATGCGTGCTGACGTGCATACGCGCTAAGGGCCTTTCCTCGATTTACACGCAGACGTGCAGGATTTTCACGTGCCAAATCACTCCGTATCATGCTGGCCATGCGTAAGCACACGGAAGACCACGCTCCTGCCCACAAGGCCGAATTACTGCCCCCCAGAGCCCCAAGCACACTCCCACCTGCCATCTGCTGCTGCCTGACTGCCTGCTGCCCACGTGCCCTGCCATTTGCTGCCTGCACATCAGCCAGGGGTGCTGTTGCTGTGACCACCCCTGCTGGAACCGAAGACTCCCGACTGGGATTCCATCGCTCCACAGCCCAGCCCCAGGACCCAGTTGCCCACCCACTCCTGCCTTTGGGGTTGTCATGTCGGGCACTGCAACATCTGGCACCACTGACAACCCCCGGCCAGAGAGGCAGAGGGGCACCAGCTTCAGTGCCAAGGAAGTTGGGGTCCTGGTGGAGCAAGTCCTGGGGCAGTATGATGCCCTCTACGGAAGTGTGCACGCCGACAAGGAAGGACAGACTCGGATCTGGACGGATATCGTGACTGCCATCAACGGGTGGCAGTCCGCGACTTCCAACATGTCAAGAAGCGCTGGGAGGACTTCAGGTCCAGGACCCTGAACAAGGCCCGGCGCCTCTTGAAGGCAGCGGATGCTAAGGGGCGCCGGGGCCACTTGTGGGAAGATCAGATGAGGGTCCTGGAACGCATATCCCCAGCGCTCCACGTCCAGGTCCTTGAGAGGCAGACCCATCTGGAGTCGAGCGGTAAGTGTACATGAATCATGATTGTAAGCTATGCGTGTGGTGATGTGCCAGTAGTGTGCCGGTTGCACATCTGTTGGTATGGGCCCGAGTATGGGTGGGGGTGTACAGGACCATGAGGCTAACACATGCGAGGGCTGTAATGTGTGAGACATGGATGGTGCTTGTGTGTGTAGGCTTGCATGCCAAATGCAGTTGTGTGGGCACACATGTTTGGATGAATGTGTATGTAAGTGGGCATGTCTGTGATGTCACGCATGTATGTTGTTTTCCGCTGCATGTATCAGCACTGTGTACATGTGCATGTGTGTGTATTTGACAAGGGTGCAACAGTGATGCAACATGGATACATGTGACAGCGGGATGTGGAAGCCTGATTGGCAGATGTGACATGGATGCCCATCGGAACACTACGACAGTTGGCTGAGGTGTACACATGCATGCAAGTGTGGTGGTGTGCGTGCATGTGTAGTGCCCTCCCTGTGTTGCATGTGATGTCTGGCTCACCTTTGCCTGCTCATGCTGTTGTATGTGTATGGATGGTGCTGGCAGTTGCGATGTGGCTGTGGTATGGCTCATGTGTGCAAGTTGAAATGACATGTGTGTTGCCGATTGTGATGCCATGTCTGAGGTTTGCCAATGCAACTCATGTGCAACTGTCATGTGTGTATGTGTCCATTGTACAGTGCCCTGATGCCTGTGTTTTATTTCTCCCTGTCTGCAGCGTCAACTGATGAAGAGGGCGGAGAAGGTGCTGTGGAGCACAGCGGTGGGGATCGCACCGCCAGCCGGAGACGCAAGGCCCGGCTCCCCTCCCAGGTTGTGATCTCGTCGGGGAGTGAGGAGTCCGGTGCCGCGTCCAAGGCCGCAGCTGCCGGGGGGAGGTCCAAGAGGCGGAGGTCGGAGTGGACTCCTCGGCAGCAGAAGGGGCAGCTGGGACCCCACAGGGCCCAACGGGGGAAGATGGCACAGAGTCATCCAGGTTGGTGGGGGGTTTGGTGGAGGAGGAGGCCGTGAAAGCAACAGGGACGGGGTCTGGAGGTGGGGATTCCACTGGTGCTAGTGGTGCAGTGCAGGACCAGGGACAGGAGGCAGCACAGGTCGCCGCGGAGGTGCCTGTGTGCAATCCTGTCCCTGATCCTGTCACTGCATCATCTTGCACCAGCAGGGATGCCTATGTCCAGACCCGTTTTCAGGCAGGGGATGAGCTCACGACAACTGGCCTTCCTCTGCCTGCAGACGTGGCTATCCGGGTCCGGATTGAGCCTGTCCTGACTGTTGTGGCGTTGCGTCAACGGGCCATGCGAGGTGACCTGCAGTCTTTTCATGAGGAGACTGCACGTCATCTCGAATGGCTCGTTGACCACGTCGGCTTACTGGGACAGGTCACCCAGGCCGGATTCCTCCGTTTGATGGGGCTTGCTATGACCCCCTCCTCAACTGAACCCCCTATGCGCCAGTCGTCCTCCGTGCCATCTTCCCACCCATCAGTCACCTGGGTGCCCTGTGGAGCTGCCTCTGACGGTTCGGCCAGGCTGGTGGAGGAGGCATCCCTGCCACAGTCGGGAGTCGGACGTCCAGCAGGGGTGGCCACATAAACGACTGCACCCCAGCCAGCGGAGGATGTGCCAGCAGGAGGCAGTGCACGGGCAGAGGCGCAGCAGCAGCAACGTGGTGGGAGCCATGATGGCTCGGGGCCTTCCACATCGGAGGGGCAGGCATCGGCCGGAGGGCAGGAGGACACAGGACGGGAAGTGTCTTCCGTGTGGCAGCGGTTGGGCCACGCCATAGATGCGGAGCGGCAGCGGGCGGAAGAGGCACGGCTCACGATGGTCAGGGCGGAGAACTCCATGCGGAGGGCCCTGAGGCGTGCCGAGTGCCTCGAGGCAATCCGCAGGGAGTTTGGGGGGAACATGTGGACGGCCCTGCGGACCCTCGGGGCATGGAGGAGGAGCGCCTCCGGGACATTGAGCAGGAGTTCGATGATGCCCTGCCCCGGAACATTCCGAAGTGAGCCGTCGGACTAGCCCGCTGCCCTTGTAAATAGTTCTATAGTTAGTGTTAGGTTTCCTTTGGTTTAGCATTTTTTTTGGACCTTTTGGACAATGGGCCACATTTTTGTATATGGTTATTTTTTTTAGGTAGTGTTATTAGATAGGTTTCATTTCTTTGGTTGGGATGATGGACCCTGGATTGTTTATCTGTACATAGTTGACTTTTGGATTTTCAATTTTTATTATGATTTCGCCATGGAGCAATGGTTTTAATTTTCCATTGGATTTACTTTTGTGGACTGTGACTTTGGACACCTTTCCTTTGCATTATGATTTGTGGTTTTGCATTATTTCACAGACCTGCTGTTTTTTTTTTTTTAATTTCTATTATTGTTTGTTTATTTTTTATTCAATTTATGTTGCTTTTAATACATATTTTTTATTCAAAGTTCAATGTGTAGTATCATCTCATTGGTTTCATGCATATCATGATATGGGTTTTGACATTCACTGACACCCATTGGGTGTAAGTGAGGGACATGTGTTCATTTCCAAAATTGCAATTGGGCTTCTATCATGTTTTTCTAAGTGGGTGGATGCAATACTTGGGTGGGTGTTTGGCATTTGGAGACTGACCATAAGGGCCAGGGATCTACATTGTGGTGACATGTTGGCTGGGGGGCATGAGTGGAGGCCTGGTGGAGGCTGCCCCTACACTGCTGGTGGGTGGGGGTGATGGGGGTGCAGGGAGACATGAGTGGGGGCCTGGTGGAGGCTGCCCCTGCACTGCTGGGGGTGGGGGTGGTGGGAGACATGAGTGGGGGGCCTGGTGGAGGCTGCCCCTGCACTGCCGGGGGGTGGGGGTGGTGGTAGACATGGGTAGGGGCCTGGTGGAGGCTGCCCCTGGTGGCTGGGGGGTGGGGGTGGCGGGAGACATGAGTGGGGGCCTGGTGGAGGCTGCCCCTGGTGGGTGGGGGTGATAGGGGACATGAGTGGGGGCCTGGTTGTTAGGCGGAAACCTGTGCAGTTCCCTCTGGGACCACTGCAAAAGATTTAGGACTACAGGTGTTTGGCAGTAAACCCACTTGGTAGCAGTCTGTACCACACAGATTCACTTGGTAGCTGTGGCTAAGCAGTCAGACTTCCCTCAAGAAGAGTTAGGCAGTATGTGGAGTATACAACATAGGGCAATTCTTCACAGTAAGACAAGTAAACATGCAACAAGGCTTCGCTGTAAAGATATAAAGGTATTTATTTATAACGACACATCTATAGAAAACACTCTGGCACTATTACGGCAAACACTTCAATTACAATTACTCTACGAAGAAAAGGATCAATCCCCCTAACAATAGTTCGACAAGTCTAGATTTTACCAGCATCACTTATTTGCAGACAGAGGTGTATGCTTCCACCTAGATGGCACTCTAGTATTCATTAGGACGGGAGAGAAAAATAAGCAGGTTACGAAATCAACACGGTTCCAATACTTAACGGACAAATGCAAGGCAAGAAGACAAGAACCACGGTAGATCGTAAAGTTCAGAGGCCAGGCCCACTCGGAGAGAGGCGAGGCGATATGTCCCAAAAAGTATCTTAGTGGAAATGCGTTCCAGTATTTGAAGCAAATTGTTATCGGCAGATTGGACCAGTTCAGAACAACACGTTAGAGAAAGCTTGGAGGCGACCCTATGGAGAGGCGAGGATTAAGACATCTCACTCTATCTGGCAACAAGGGAAGCCAGGCGGACACAGTACCTTGATTGTGGAGAGACAGCTCCGGCGGGGGAAGTTGATCCTGGCGGTGGGTGCACGTCCGGTCTTTGCCAAGAGAAGAGATGATCTCGTCGTCGTAGGAAAGTTGAAGATCGTTGCACCACCAGGGAAGAGACCAGCCGCGGAGTGCTCCGTCACAAGGCACCACCTTTTGGTCGCGGTACAGGGGTAGTGGCTATCCGGTTGCCGAGGTGCTCTGCACGGGCAATTCGACCACTGCGTCCTGAGGAGAAGAAAAAAAGCAAAAGGGACTGGTTGTTCCCACCAGTCAGGGGAAGAGACTCTCCGGCAGGGAGATCTCCTCTGTCGTCGGGAAGTGGTGAGTCGGTTCAGCAGGGCTCCACCGGAGGTGTCGTCGTTGCAGGTCGGCTCAGCTTTACCCTCGTCAGATTCTTAGGTCCCATGGCGACTTCTGAAGATCCAGTCCCAAAAGCCCTGCTTTTATGCAGAAAACCCCCATTCATTCAGCCTAGCTGTCAATCAACACACGCTAAGTGGTGAGCGGGGAGGCTCACCACTTGGGCCAATCACACCAGAGTGCGACCGGAGTTGGCAAGGCAACTCGGTCCAGGGTGCCTAAACCCCCTCCCACACCCCTGTGGTAACCCAGACAGAATGACACCACTTTGGAGGGTCTCTGTACAGAAGCCCACCAAAAGTGGAAGAAAGGGCTCAACCTTTGGTTTAGGAGTCACAGAGACGAACACAAACGCCATTTTAAAAACCGAGTTCTGGCAGAAAATACCATCCGATAGACTTATTTAAGATAAGTAGACCGGTGGTATGTTAGAGACTAACGAGAAAAAGTATCAATCTCTAACAATGGGAAGAATCCCATAGGGTTATATTCGGGGTCAAACATAACAAGTAGTTTCCACTGCCACCAGCCAAAACTCGACGCGGGGGGATGGGACAGTGCCCCTCGAATAACAGACCCAGGAGTAATCGAATTACCCCTACTAGTACGTCCACAATAGGAGGGTTTGTACTGGTTCTGTTAGTAAATTTAGGTCTAGTAAAGCCAATGGTGACTTTACATGCCCGGGGAGACAGTAGTCAGTCCCCGGGTATGGAGTCTATGATGGAGGTCCGCTAGGACGCCCCAGTGTTACGGCACGTAGGGTGCGGTGTAACACACATAGAAAAACATATGAGACCCTAGGGAGTAAAAGACCCATAGCCCATAGAACACATTGACATTCAAAGGAATTACACACATTCATGTCCAAGAGAGGGAAAAAAAGAGTCTCACTCTTGGCAGGATGGAAAAAAACAAACTCCAGAAATCCAGCAAAGCTGCTGGGGGACTCACTAGGTTAGGAAATTCAGCCTAAACAGAGAATTTTCCCTAACACTGGTGGAGGCTGCCCCTGGTGGCTGGGGGGTGGGGGTCATAGGGGACATGAGTGGGGGCCTGGTGGAGGCTGCCCCTGGTGGCTGGGGGGTGGGGGTGATAGGGGACATGAGTGGGGGCCTGGTGGAGGCTGCCCCTGCACTGCTGGGGGGTGGGGGTGGTGGTAGACATGGGTGGGGGCCTGGTGGAGGCTGCCCCTGGTGGCTGGGGGGTGGGGGTGCAGGGAGACATGAGTGGGGGCCTGCTGGAGGCTGCCCCCACACTGCTGTGGGGTGGGGGTGGTGGGAGACATGAGTGGGTGCCTGGTGGAGACTGCCCCTGCACTGCTTGGTGGTGGGGGTGGTGGTAGACATGGGTGGGGGCCTGGTGGAGGCTGCCCCTGGTGGCTGGGGGGTGGGGTGGTGGGAGACATGAGTGGGGGCCTGGTGGAGGCTGCCTCTGCACTGCTGGGGGGTGGGGGTGATAGGGGACATGAGTGGGGGCCTGGTGGAGGCTGCCCCTGGTGGGTGGGGGGTGGGGCTGATAGGGGACATGAGTGGGGGCCTGATGGAGGCTGCCCATGCTGGCTGGGGGGTGGGGGTGATAGGGGACATGAGTGGGGGCCTGGTGGAGGCTGCCCCTGGTGGCTGGGGGTGGGGGTGATAGGGGACATGAGTGGGGGCCTGGTGGAGGCTGCCCCTGCACTGCTGGGGGGTGGGGGTGGTGGTAGACATGGGTGGGGGCCTGGTGGAGGCTGCCCCTTGTGGCTGGGGGGTGGGGGTGATGGGAGACATGGGTGGGGGCCTGGTGGAGGCTGCCCCTGGTGGCTGGGGGTGGGGGTGATAGGGGACATGAGTGGGGGCCTGGTGGAGGCAGCCCCTGGACTGCTGGGGGGTTGGGGTGATGGGAGACATGGGTGGGGGCCTGGTGGAGGCTGCCCCTGGTGGCTGGGGGTGCAGGGGGACATGTGTTGGTGGGCAGTAGTGCAAGGTGACATGTGGGTTGGCTGGGGGGCATGGCCATGGTGGATGGGGTGCCTGCAGGACATGTGCAGGGTAGGCCCCTGTGGTGTGGCCCACCTGCAGGGGCCATGGAGGGTGTAGAGGGAACACCTGGGAGGACCCACACGTGCAATTCACGTGTGGTGCTCCCCGCGCACCCCTGTAATACACGTACCCTGATGGAATTGCGTGTGATACTTCCCGCGCACCCCTGAAATACACGTACCCTGCTGCTTTTGCGTGTGATACTTCCCGCGCACCCCTCAGATACACGTACCCTGCTGCTTTTGCGTCTGATACTTCCCGCGCAGCCCTGAAATACACGTACACTGCTGTTTTTGCGTGTGATACTTCCCGCGCTCCCCTGGAATACACGTACCCTGATGGAATCGCATGTGATACTTCCCGCGCACCCCTGAGATACACGTACCCTGCTGCTTTTGCGTGTGATACTTCCCGCGACCCCTGAAATACACGTACCCTGCTGTTTTTGCGTGTGATACTTCCCGCGCACCCCTGGAATATACATACCCTGATGGAATCGTGTGTGATACTCCTCGCGCACCCCTGAGATACATGTACCCTGCTGCTTTTGCGTGTGATACTTCCCGCGCACCCCTGAAATACACGTACCCTGCTGTTTTTGTGTGTGATACTTCCCGCGCACCCCTGGAATACACGTACCCTGATGGAATCGCGTGTGATACTTCCCGCGCACCCCTGAGATACACGTACCCTGCTGCTTTTGCGTGTGATACTTCCCGCGCACCCCTGAAATACACGTACCCTGCTGCTTTTGCGTGTGATACTTCCCGCGCACCCCTGAAATACATGTACCCTGCTGCTTTTGCGTGTGTTACTTCCCACGCACCCCTGATGCACACGTACACAGGACAATCCCGTATGGAACTTCCCGCGAACCACTGAAATACACGTTCCCCACTTGGCGTTTGCTGTTTGCCAGCCCTGTGAACTGGTCCAGGGTTAGCGCAGCCCTTTGCGATTATTTGGGGATTTTGAAGGCTTTTCCTTGCACAAGGGCGTTCTTGGGGGCGTAACTGGCGCTGCTACAGAGTCGCTGCGCCACGCTGCGCCACGGCTGGTTTTGGATGTGAAAATCCATGAATACGCTGTGGACGGAAATCGATTTTAGTGCACGGGGCTGGCGCAGACATTCGCATGGGCACGCTGTGCGCCACTTTTGTGCGAATTTCTATGAATTACCCTGTAAGTCTTTCGGTGCTATTTCTGGTCATAACTCAGGGAAGTCTCATTACTGTACAATATGTCATACCGTAAATTTGAAGCCCAATTTCTTCAATTCCACATGGGATGAGCTCAACAGGGCTACCACCACAAGTGATACAAATGTAATAACAACCCAGTTTGTTGCACATTCTATTTCTGGTAGCTCAACATGAATAATGTCATCCATACCAATGATTTTCAAGAGGGAAATTCCGTGCCACAAGCCCAAAAGAAATCTGAGATTAATTTATTTATTTGTTTTTTTTTGTCTATATAGTGCACAAACAGCCCAAGGTCATTGAGGCACTGTTACATGCAAGAGCTTAGTGACAGAGGTTCATGAAGGGACTGGTAGTCTTCGGCCAGAAGATTCCTAGCATCACCCAAGGGGCTAAACAAGGATTCATCTTTCCAAATGCCTGGAGATGGGATGGATACTCTGACATTTCAAATATCTCATTGTGATTGACAATGGGCGCCGCAGGGGCCATGTGTGTCATACTTGTGGATCCCCTATGAACCCATTTGTCCATTGGTCTGCGAAGGCGCACCTTACAATCTCTGCTGTTTTATAGGGTTGGAGTCACTATGGTCTTCCCCATGGATGAGAAGTGGGTTGCTGAACATCAAGTCTAGTCAGTTATTGCCTCTTAGGCTGTCACTGCCCACATTGCCTTCATTTCCGAGTGACTTTATATAAGGTGTGGTATCATGTGTCATAGAGCTGCATTCACTAGTTGGTGTAGGTGGTACTACTTCCTCCTCATTCCAACTGACCTCCGATTTTTGCCTTGCAGGCGCCATTTTAGTGCTGGATAGATTACTAACTGATCCGTTTATCCTTTGATTCAGGTGAGCTTCTGCTACAGTCACCTGGGTGCCACGTAAGTCAGCTGTGCTCAATCGGTCGTCCGCCCTTTCACTGCCCATATGACTTTCAAGAATCCCATCCTAGCTTTCCAATATTGCATCCAGTGCTCTTGCAACCCTTTGTTTTAAGTCGTGTTGCTATTTAGCCATATTTGTACAAAGGGAAAAAGGGCATCTACCGAAGAGGCAACAGCATTCAAAGCGGGAGATGAAAAAGCCTTGTTCGTGCAAGGATTGAATAGATTCTAAATTTTCCCTCGCTGTCACTTTCTGAAGAACTGGAAGAAGAGATGAATTGCTCAAGGCTCGGCGTTGCAGAACGCTGTGTCTATTTAACAATCATTTCCGAGGAAATGCAGCAAGCTACGCCTAGGGCATCTTTTGGTAAGCCCAGACACAGGTTTTAAAAAGACGTATTATTATCCATCAGTGCACGGCGAAGAAGCCAATCTCCTCTCAACTTCTCTCTCAATAACACAAGGAGATGACAGAGCCGGGCCAACCTTTGCATAATAACTGTCCACGGGGAGGGGCAACCACCCCAATGTTGCCTGTGATCTTTGTGCACACATCTTGACTACTATCTGTTTTGCCCTTTTTTGAGATCAGGGGTGCCATTTCATTGTGCGCTTGGAATAGGGGAGCTGCACGCTCTCTTTGGGGCCTCATTACGACCCAGGCGTTGGACCATGGTGCTAGTAGCACCATGGTCCATGCCGGTAACTTACCGACTCCGCCATGGCGGAATGGGGAATTACCACCCCATTCCGAGGTTGGCGGGGCGGTAATTCCCCATGCCGCCATGGCCTTTCCCCATTCCCATTTTTGCCCCATAGTGCTGAATGGGAATGGGGAAGGCGCTAATTACGGCACCGGAAATTACGGTGCCGTAATTAGCTCCTAGGTCCCGTTGCGGGTTGGTTTTTTAATGCCTACTAAAAGCAGGCGTTAAAGTGCAACCCGCAAAGGGGCCTCGTAATCAGGCGTGAAGGGTTTAACGGCGCCGACACCTTTTACGGCGCCGTTAACCCCTTAACACCTGGGTTGTAATGAGGCCCATGTTCTCTCTACACAAGCCATATTTTTGTACCTTCGAAGTCTTCATGAGGTCTGAATGAAGCACTCATGAATCCAAGTAAAATGATATTGGTGCAGTCACCGGTTTTTACAAAGCTGCTTTCACTTTTCTGAAAGGATTTTTCGTCTGAGAAATATCCGCTGCACCAATTGTTTTGTTTGATTGCTCGAACTAAGGGCTCCGCTCCACCGTCCCAATGGTCCTTGGCAGACCATGGCAGACCACTTTCTGCCACTTTCACTCGCCACAACACGCTGCGCACCTGAGCCGGCATTATATGCAGTGCTTCCTCTTCCTCAGAACAGGGACCTCCTCCACAATAGACACTGCAAATAGACTGATAGTCTGTCACCGGAGTAACAGCAGACCACTTTCTATTAGTTCCACTTGCCTCTTAATGTTACTAGGGAACAGAGTCCTCCTCAATTGGGGGGCAGTTTCTTGCAGGCTCTTGATCTGTAGGCTCAATAGTGGTTCATTAGCACAGCTGTTACTTCTTTCATCCCTGCTGTATCAAAGATCCGTCCATACCCTATGTTTTTCCCAATGTTTATTTGCGCTGTTATTTTGGAAGCATAAGGTGGCATTCTTTAGGGTTATCTGCATGCAACCCACTCATCATTGACCCATATGAGTAATTTTATAATCCTGGGCTACTGATCGTTGCACTCTTTATTCGTATTCGCCAAAACCTCTTCCCATTGTCTTAATACTGCTAGTGCTTTGCATACTACTAGCCCATCTGTCCACCCCTCAGGTGTGAGTACCAGTCCTCTTATCTACAGTTGCCCCCATTGCCAACATCCGGGTATCTCCTTTCCTGACTTACCATTACACTGTAACATTTTATTTTCCATTGTTGTGATTCCTGCTCCACTCGACCCAGGCTGTTCATATCTTATCAACTTATGCTCTGTTTCAGAATTTTGTTGTGGATTTCATATCTTGTATATAATTATCTTCTCGTTTGGATTTTGCCTTCTTTACCCATACTAATTAAGCAGTTCATCCTAGGAATTGTCCTCTTGTTAGACAGAGTGTAAGGTGTGTCAGGCAATGCGCCCTTTTGAAAGATAACACCATGGCTCCAAAAACCCTTGAGGCACCCATAACATAGGGAATAAGGGAACACATGTAGCAACTCTCATCGATGTCTTTCTCCCCACCTTACTCATGTGCATGTAACACATATTATTGGTCACCTGGACAGAATAGGACATATAGGAATGTATATGTTGGAGGTAGTGCTATTCTCTCGTTTCATTCGCTTGGTCTGTTGGGTAGTAATAGGAAAGGGTCGTTCTATTGCATCGTTTAACATAGGAATGGGTGTCATGTTACCATGTACTGGCTTGGGCACATTATATAAAATCATTCTCGTACTGCCAGAGATAGAGACAACAAAATGTAAAAGAAAGTCAGCTACAGTCATCACTGTTAGTGTATCCAACTGCTGCAAGCAGGCACCGCCATTATGTGGTCCACATGCCAAAAGCCGGTACTTAACTGGCCGAAAAAGATTCATAATTTTGCTTCTTCTTTCCTGGTATATTCTGCGCACTGGGTACCCTTACATGGACGTCAAGTTATTATTGGCTACAGAAAAACTGTGCATTATCGCTTGAAGGATGCTTTCAAAAATAAATCTAGTCTTAGGATCTACTAATATAGTGTTAAGTGGTACCTTGGTTGTCCTGAAGACACATTAGCTATTTAGCATAAAGGCAAGAATTGTATACACCAGTACTCTTACAGGCAACATGTAGTAATGAGTTCTTATTTCTCTTCCTTTTTTTAAGACACTTGCTTTATGATGCAGGCACAATGTTCTTGCGTAGTTCATTTGACCCAGTCGATTGTTTGTGTAAGAGAAAAAAGTGTATTATTGGCTCTCATTAGCAGGTTGTTTCTATTTCTTTCCGATGACCTTGTCTGGATTCTCATCATGCTTTCTTCTGGTTCATCATCTGGGTCTGGTGACAGGTGGGTCTCTCGTTTGCAGGGTTTGATGTCACTGAGGTGCAGTTTAATGGAAGTGTGAGTTACTTCTTTCACCATCAAAGGTCCTTCAAATCTTGACTTGCCAGGTTTGCCCAAACAGAAACAACAATGTATAAGGCGGTGGGCTTGAGTAAAGTCTGTAGATTAAGCTGTTCACTGTCTTCCTCATTGTTCTTCGACCTCACCTGCCATTTTCGAAAGTGTTGAGACATAAAAGAGACACTTGCAGTCATAGCAGTCAAGTAATCATGCATTTCAGTTCTGTGAACAATAATGGTGCTATGGGCCTCCATTTGTGCTCAAGTGGTAGGAGAAAGAGGTGTGTGCATACAGCATCCCATCACCAGCTCATGAGGAGTCAGGTGATAGTCTGAGTCAGGCTTATTAAGTAATTTAAACCAAGCTAAGCGTAGGCAATGGGGAAACCCTTTTTTCAGGGTCATTTTGAGTTTGGCTATCCTCTCTTTGAGAAGGCCATTGATGCGCTCACAAAACCCATTTACCTGTGGGTGATATGCAAAAGAGAATGTATGCTTAATGCCCAGCAGGATGGTGATATGTTCAAACAACTTGTTTACAAATTGTGGTCAATATTCAGAGCGTAGGACTTCGCACACTTCCTATCTCTGGGCTAACTCTTGTACGAGGAAATTTGCAGCACATGTGGCACCAGAGTGCGTGCATCGATCCGCCTTGATCCACCAGCATGTATCTGTAGCCATTACAATTTTTGAGCATCTCTACATAATCGACATGCAAATACTGAGAAGGTCCATTTGGACAGGGTATTGTTCCTCTCACTATGCGCAGCTTGTTTCCTGCTGTGATTTTCTGGCACACTGCACACTTAACAACAAAAGAGGCAACAATCTCAGCAAGGTTGGGTGTCAACCACTCCGCCGAGATCAGGGCTGCAAGACTCTCTCGTGTCATGCGTGCAGGATAGTGAAGTTGGTCTACTGCTACCTTAAGTGATGCAAGGGGCATGGCTCGTTCACCAGTACTATCTTGTCACCAAATTGCATTGGTGTGGGATAATGAGCAAACACTACTTTTCCATAACTCCTGTTCTTCAGGTGATGCATGTCCCTGTAATTCAATGATCTGTGATATGGGTAGGAAATTAAAGCCTATGTTCTTGTGTGTGTTTATCAGGTGGTGTATCAAATTAAGATTTGTCAGTGAAATATGCAGCTTTTTTTGCCTCTATGTCAGCGGCTTCATTGCAGTGGGAAGTTAAATCTCCAGCCCTTGTGTTGTGGGCTACATTGACCCACTGAACAGGATTTCTCCATAACCAAGGTGGGCATCTGCAGTCAACAGCAAAATGGCTGTGCTGGCTCCAGTAAGCACCATTGCACCAAAACTGTGTTTTACAGCAACATAAAGATGGCTGCACCATCTTGCCAAGCACACATGGGCAGGAGGGGACAAAAGGGCATAGTGAGGGAGCTTGCCAGTGTGTTCTTACATTTGCAAAAGAAATAGAGTGAAAAAGCTGTGCTGCTTTGCTGCTAGCCCAAAGTCCCCATTGAAAAAGGGTATTTTACTTTAAAATGATGCTGCTCTGATGCTATTTTTATCTGTTCTTCCTCAAACTACTATTAGTAATAAGGCCCTGGCATGCCCATTCATATCCCCATTGTGTTTCAGCAAAACAAAGCATGACCCCTGAATGACAGGCTCTGTCAAACCAAATCTGAGAAAAATAACAAAGAAACTTAATTTTCCACCACACAGGATAAAGCTTCACTTTTAAGTTACAAAGTGTCAAGGATCAGTAATTCAAAGGAACTCCAGCTCTGGATAATGTCAGTTTCAGTGCATAGGTGGTTCGAATAAACTACTTCCTAAAACAAAATAACTATAGCTGCAAAACATTGTGGGAATCCAGAGGGAAAGTCAAAAACCAAATTTGAAAGCAAAGTGCTAGCAGCTTGAACCACATGTGTAAAAATGGGCTTTGCAGACTAAAGGAGAAAAATGCTTGTTTGAGAGTACTAGGTTGAACAAAAACTTCTTCTTGCCTAACAATGTGAAAGGGGGTTGTACTGTGAAAATACAATTTATGCAATGGTTCTATTCAGCAGATTTACTTCCAATTCAGAACAAACATGAATACAAGTAAATTAATCTTCAGTGGATGCATGGGGGGAGGAATCAGCCCAAGACAGGTTTCTGCTGAGAGGATGACAGAAACAAAAGGGGCCCTCTCAGTAGTATACTAACCCACCAGTGATAATTACTAGGTTGGACAGAATCTGATCTGGGCTGAGCCCTTTACAATGGTATTTCCAGGAAACGGATGTGCAAAGTGGAAAAGGGGCAATAAACCTTCAATCAAGCTGGGAAAATCCCATCCTCCCTCTGGGTGAAGTGACAGTCAGTGGCAGCGAAAAGAACAAAAATGGGCCAGTGTAGGACAAAGGATTCCCATTTGTTTCAAAAAACTATTTCATTAAGAAACTTTGAAGACAGTTATCTTTGCTACAGTAGTGTAGATGTAAATGTAGTAGTTTAAAGGTGATTTTTGTGGCTTTCAAATAGCTGTCAATAGTATGTTTGGGACACAAACGCCAGAAGAATGTGAATCATGGGGCAGGGACACATGATGGAATGTTAAAAATTAACAGAAATGGGCCCCATGATAGTATGTATGCACGTGTGAAGTCACAGAATTTTAGGCCAAACAGTTCACACTGAAAATGACCAAAGATTATTAAATGTACAAAACAATGTCTCACATATTTCAGAGTTGGACTGCAATGGTCTGCATAAAATATGTAACCTGTTTATGTAATTTTCTAACAGACTTCAACTGCATAAATGTACCATTTGAGGCAAAATAGGATTTTAGCTAAAGTAACTGTGGGAGGTTTTTGAACATTGTAAAACTCACATCATAAATCTGACATCCTGCCCTTGAAATCCAACTGGCTGAGAGCAAGGCGGAGTCTAGCAACCCTGACCAATCCACTGGGGTGTACAAAGGGAAAAAGGGCATCTACCTGTGAAAACAAAGAAATTGATATGAGGCTGGGAAGCCAAAAAGAAACACACCAACACAGGTTACAAAGGACATACAAAGTGCTTTATTAAAAAGCTACAACAGTTACCAAAAAGTCAATTGACAAACAGATAGCTATTCAGCTCTCAGAGTAACATAATGAACTTCAACGAGAGTTCACTGCGTTAGTGAGAGAGACCGTACATTGGAATACTTGTGCTTTTATACTCTTTATCCAGCTCTGGCCAACCCCCTCGCGGGTTATCCATTCTTAAGACCAGGCCTAGGGTTCCTTGCCAGGTCATTCCCATAGTGTATGCATTTTGATCAGTTCCGCTGATACAGTTGTTCATTTACACATAGGTCAGGGATAGGACAAGGTCTCAGTTCGCGACCCCAACAAGTGGCCTGCAGGCATATTACTTATTCATGTGTGCGGAGGTCACAACGGCCAGAATCTCACTCAGAATGTCATTCGGCCTCCATTTTGATGTTCAGGGTGACTTCCACATTACAAGAAAACCTAAAATGGCGGCTAAATCCAAGATGGCGACTTACACAGTTTTCGTTAAGGTCAAGACCTTGCCGCGGAATCTATTTACACAATATTTTAGACAACTTGGCATAGGTCAACACACATTCAAATACTGTGATAGGAGGCATAATATTATTTCAATTCCAACAGACCCTCCTTTTGGCCTATGCCAAGTGCTAACATCATTTCTAATACTTTTGAAAATAACTCCATGTGTTGTCATCCATAGATCCCGAATCATTGTCTGTAATATCTATAGCCATTAGGTCGTTCATCAAAACCTCTTGTAACATGAATTCTTTAGATGCGGTATCTGGGGCATATATTTTATGCCCTATTGTGCTCACTGCTTGGGCACAACATCCCCCTAGCATTCCACATATACTCAGAAGACATTGAAAACAGCAACAAAGGATTAGCAGGATCCCCAAAATAACCAGAATAACAGAAAGCACCTTCCAACCCCAAGATCGTAAAGAATCCCAGAACCAAGTGCTAAGATTCCAATCTCCTACAGAGATATGTACTTCAGAACTAAGAGTATGCAAGTTCTGTATTGCTTTAAAAATTGTTGGCGAGGAATCTGGTACGAAAACACAGCAAGCGGACCCCACTAATTTGCATACTCCACCTCGTTCTGGCAAAATGACATCTAATGCCATCCGATTTTGGAGTGCTACCAATCTTATTGCTTTTTGCTCTAATGTCATATTGTAGAGTATGTCCGTGGTCCGGTTGATCGTTCTCTCCAGTACCCTTGCTAATCCCCTAATGTTCTCAGAGTTTGTTATTTGTCCCCAAAAGGGCACAACTGATTTCGCTATATCTCCCAATACCTGCCCAGGGGTATCTCCATTCTTGTCCCGCCGCGGGCGAGCCTTAGAAACCTCCAATGTACTAGCTACAAATACCCCGGGTAACAATATTCCTAAATAACAGGTTCCCTGCCAATCCTTGGGTAACCAGGGAAATGCTAAACTACCACAAACAAAATAGACAGGCCCCCCTATATACAGAGGCCTGTTTTCTCCAGTCAAATTTACAATGTTCTTACAACCTTCAAAATCTCCCATTGGCTGAGTGCCATTTCTTTGTACACTAAAGGGAACCGAGTCAGGGATATGATTTATAGAGTAAGAGGGAGGTACGGCGTCCTTATTGCCTATCGCAGCCATTTTAAAAGAAATTAGAGTTTGAAAAGGAAGAGATAGTTTATCTGACGGCCTAATAGAAGCGACATTAGGTTTACTTCTATTTGCAAAAAGCGAGCATCCCAGGGGAGTCAATTCACGTTTCTCGAAATCATTCAGATTAGTTCAATCAAAGTTCCCTGAGATGCTATCATTCCATCGGCCAAAGAATAGTGCTCTAAGAGAGGCATAGCAAGCAGTCGTTAAAGGTAAGGGATGTAGATACCATCCCAGTCCCTTGTTCCCATGTTGCGGTAAATGAGTACAAATCCAACAATTACTCTTATTAAAAATGGCATGAGTTGCATTCATTACTATCATTAGAGTGTTATTATGATACCTTTGTCTATGTTGGGAGTCTCTAGGGGACAGAGTGTGAAGGTGTACAGAGGGAGTCAAAACAGTTGGTACAATCTCGGTCGGTAGTAAAGGTTTCAGAGGATAGATTTCTTCAAAATACCAAAGTCCTACAGCAGCAGTTGCAAAAATAACAATTATCATTATCAAAACATAGCAGTACGTTTTCGGGGCCCAGGCACATTGTTCATTGTCCAAGTTGGTCACCCCCTTATTCGCAAGTCCAATGCGGGGAGCAGCAACGGAGGTGGCAGGCATTGTAGTTCCTCAATCGACGACCCCAATGTTCGTTGCTGGCGACGCTACGGTCGCACGATTTCTTAGTCCTTCCCAACAATAGCCAGCAGAATCCCTTTTGTTCAACAGAACTTTCTTATAAAAAGGAAAACTTCCAATCACTTCCTTTTTCCAGATGCATGGAAAAACCCGTGCCGTAGTTCTATTTCCTTCGTCGAAGGTTGTACCTGGTGGTACCCAGAATTGTCTGATCCGGAAATAAAGTGTTGTCACTTCCTGAGGGAAGCGAGGTATCGGAGGCGACGGAAGTCGCAGAGCTTGAAACATTGTTTTCCGGATGTGATTTTTCAAGAGAGTGCGGAGACAAAATGGACTGTTCCCCAAGCTCCTCGGGCTCAGATAAATTCTCTGACGCACTCACAGCGCTGTTTGCTACTCCAAGATCAGAGACTGTAGCATCAGCGAGGGGTTCTGCTTCTTCTGTAACGTGTGGCGTCGGGTGAGGAAGTTTCTTAACATGCGTTGCGTGGATCCAGTGCTTCTTTCCAGCCACCCGCACTGCTGTCCTGGTGACCAGTAACACCTGGTAGGGTCCCCACCAGCGAGGCACGAGACAGGAAGACCTCTCATAGGCCTTCACTAGGACCCAACTTCCAGGCTGTATATCGTTTCCTGGGCCCGTGAACCGTACAGGTAAAGCTGAGTGCACCTGGTGATAAATGAAATACAGGTTTTTAGTTAACTGGTTACAGTATTCTACAAGCAATACATTTTCCACCTCTCTCAGGGCTTTAGGTTTTGGGAGACCCCAAATGTTAGCAGGTCTCCCCATCACTACCTCAAATGGAGAAAGCCCAGTCTTAGTCTGAGGTGTGGTACGCATAGCTAATAATACAATAGGTAAGGCATCTGGCCACTTCAGTTTGGTATCAGCACATGTTTTCGCAAGCTTATTCTTTAAGATACCATTGTGTCTTTCCACCAACCCAGCACTTTGAGGATGTCTAGCTGAGTGAAATTGTTTTTCAATACATAAAGCTGTGAATATCTGCAAAATTACTGCTGCAATAAAGTGGGGACCATTATCCGACCAAATTACCCTCGGGAGCCCAAATCGAGGAAAGAATTCTTTTGCCATAATCTTTGCAGTGGTCATGGCGGTAGCATCTTTAACGGGGAAGGCCTCGACCCATTTACTGAAGGCACAAATAATTACAAGAACATATTTCAGATTATTACATCGTTCCATCTCAATTAAATCAAAGTGAATGACCTCAAAGGGAACAAAAGGGGGCCCAAAGCTTCCCCTTGGAGTTACTGTCCCCTTACCCACATTGTGCTGTAAGCAGATCATACAGTTCTGGACATGCCTCTTCACAGTCTCCAGAATCTTGTTATTCACCCAAAATTGTTCTAACATTTTCGTGATCTGCTGGGCACACACATGTGTAGGACCGTGTGCCATCGTAACCATTGCCAATACATATGAATCAGGGAGCAACCATTTTCCTTCGGATGTATCCACCCAACACCCTTCATCATCCAATTTCCCCATTCCTTCAGCCCACCATTTAGATTCTTCTATTGTGGCATCAGTTTGAATATCTCGCACAGACCCAATACCTTCATCCATTATATAAGCATCTCTTATTTCCCTCAAGGCATACATGTCTGTGCTAAGGTCTGTGGCCGTTTGTCTGGCTATCAGGTCCGCAAAATCGTTCCCTTTGCCCACATCATCTGTGACCTTACGATGTGCTGCACATTTCATGATCGCTAACTGTTTAGGGAGGGAGAGTGCCGAGAGTAATTGCACTATCAAGGGACCATGCTGGATCTTGGTCCCATGTGAGGTCAGGAACCCTCTTTCCGACCAGAGCCTTCCAAAGTTGTGAGCCACCGCAAATGCGTACTGACTATCAGTATATATATTTACTATACGCCCTTGGGAGGGTTCACAAGCTCGGGTCAATGCTATAATCTCTGCGGCCTGCGCGGAGTTATGCGAAATTCTCTTAGTTTCAACAAGAACAAGCTCAATGTAGTAACTGCATAAGCAACTGTAGATGTACCATCCGAAAGTTTGAAGCAGGAGCCATCGCAAAACAGCTCCCCTTCTGCATTATCCAAAGGAGTATCTATGAGATCTATCCTGCCCTTCGTTTCTTGTTCAGTGGTATACAGGCAGTCATGTAATTCTTCGTCACCGCAAACAGTGTTTTGCGGGAAAGGTAAGAGTTCAGCCGGATTAAGAACACAACACCTCTTAATTTGGATGTGAGGGGCAACCAGAATTAGTTCATACCTTGTTAACCGCGCAGAGGTGAGGTGTTGCGTTTGGGTTTTGTTCAATAGAATATCAACAGAGTGAGGTACCATCAAAATCAAATCATGGCCTAGGACCATTCCCTCACTCTGTTTTACAGATGCGGCAGCAGCAGCGACAGCGCGCAAACATCTTGGCAAAGCGCATGCGACAGGATCAAGGGCGGAGGAGTAGTAGCCGCAGGGCCTATTCTTCCCTCCATGTTCCTGTGTTAACACAGCCAAAGCACATCCATCATATTCATGCACAAACAACACAAAGGCCTTGTCATAATTTGGAGTACCCAGAACCGGTGCAGAGCATAACGCGGTTTTGAGAAGCTCAAATGATCGTTGATGTTCCGATTTCCATGGCAGGGGCAGAGAAATGCCCTTCTTCGTCAGAGCCAACATCGTTTTTATCACTAGCGAAAAGTTCGGGATCCACAACCTACAGTAAGAAGCCATACCTATTAAGGCTCTGACTTCCTTCTGTGTATTTGGAACAGACATGCCAGAAATGTGTTTTATTCTTTCAGGTGTCAATCTTCTCCCCTCCTTTGACAGGAGGTAGCCTAAATAGGCGACCTCCTGACAACAATATTGACATTTTTTAAGCGAAGCTTTTTGACCATTTTTAGCTAAATGAACAAGCAACAGTACAGTGCCTTCTTTACAAGCACTCTCAGAGTCTGCAGCCAAAAGCAAATCATCAACATATTGAAGCAGCGTACAAGTAGGTGGCAATTCAAGGGTGTCGAGCTGCTCTTTCAAAGCTCTACTATAAATGCTAGGACTTTCAGTATATCCTTGAGGTGCCCTGGTAAATGTAAATGAGCGTCCCCCCAAGGTGAACGCAAACAGATATCTACTTTCCTCATGTATAGGAATGCTAAAGAAAGCGTTTTTTAAATCCACAACGCTGAAGTGCATAGCCGTAGCAGGGATCATTGTCAATATCGTTGTCACATCGGGCACTATTGGAATATGTGGGGCGACCACTCTGTTAATAGCAAGAAGATCAATTATAAACCGGAGACAATGCATTTCAAAGCACGTTCGCCCTCAACTGATATTTTATACTGCGGAATGCTGTGTAGTTTCACTCCATGTTTCAGAACTATTTTAACGGGCTCAATCT
This sequence comes from Ambystoma mexicanum, assembly GCF_040938575.1. Classification (NCBI taxonomy): domain Eukaryota; kingdom Metazoa; phylum Chordata; class Amphibia; order Caudata; family Ambystomatidae; genus Ambystoma; species Ambystoma mexicanum. Next base: position 769,423,090 of record NC_090941.1, read on the forward strand.
GTAATACCCCGACATCATTGTCGTCTACCACCCATAAACATTCCGGGACAATGCTAAAACTCAGGAGGTAAAGGTCGAATCAAGAACTGAGAATTAGGAAGTTGCTGTGGTGAAACCGTCAGCCGTACTCCATCAGAAGAACAATGAATTACTGCGTTCAATTTCTTTAACAAATTCAACCCCAGCAAATTCTCTCCACAGTTTGAAGTGAGAAGAAAAGGGCAATGGTCCGTAAAGGGACCCAAAGAAACAGACACCGGTGCAGAAACCGGACAGACAGTTGGTATACCAGAAAACCCTACGGAAACATTTGTTTGCCCTGACAGTGGAATGTTTTGAACCCGAGAATGATCAATGGAGCACATCTGCGCTCCAGTGTCTATCAAAAACTGGTGTTTCCTATTCCCTACTAATAGTTCAATGTAGGGGCCTTTCTGATTAACAGGAATAGGTGAAGTTTCCAAACCCTGCTTCGGGCAATCCTAATGAAATAGAGTATCGTTAGAAGGAAGCTCTTCAGAAAGGTAGGCAGCAGAAGGGTGATCAAATATGTTCCTCGAGTCCACACTCGAGGTCTGATTTTCCCGTGAAAAAGGTTGCTGAGGATCTGATAAAAACTGACCTCTATCAGGGCCCCCTGCTCCAGGGCGGCCCCTAGGTTGTCTACCCATACCCCCAAACGCACTGTTTGACCTTTGGCGAAGGAAAGGGAACTGTGCTCTCCAATGACCTTCCTGGCGGCAATAAGCACATTGATTAATATTCACAGGACCCAAAGGAGCATTTCCTTTTGGGACATACTGACCTCTAGTCTGTGTCGTGCCTCCTATGGGGTTTCTAACAATTTGCTATAATAATACTTTGGTTTTCAAATCTCCTTTCCTCTTTTCAATTTTTTCCTTCTCATTATTAACACGGTTCTCATAATACTGAGCCATGTGCAAAACCTCAGATTGAGATTTTGCCTGCCAAGCGCTCTCAGAGGACATAATCTGTGACTGGATGTCAGGCAACAATCCACGTACAAATGTGTCCACGAACAACCTTTTCCCAGACACTGTACCTAAATCCTGTCCACTGAAGTCAGAAAATACCTGCTTGAATCTATTAAAAAATTTGGTGGCGCCTTCAGTTTTTCCTTGGACACAGGCCGTAAGCTTGTCCCAAATAATTCTTTTCTCTGGAATTATAGTTTTTAATTTTGCGACAATTCTATCAGGCAAAGTGTTAAGACGGATTTCTGAACTCTGTCCTGGTGGCGCAGAAGTTCAGAAGGCCAACCTAATTACTTGGAACAGGGTAACCTCTGGACGAGCCAGACCAATCAAGGTAGCGATCGCGGCGGTCAAGACTAGGTCTCAAGAGGGGTGAGGGTGACTGAAAGCCCGCAATGTGCACACAAATCAAGATCACTTACAAACTACTCCAAACAGTTGTTATATTAAAAATATATACACATTTATTTCAAGGCCTTTAAAACAATGACCGTAGCGAGAAAATCAAAATATAACGATAGTAAACCAACACATACCATATCAACACAATATATATACAAATATAACAAGTCTCAAGCGTTATATGCACGAAATGTGTAGTCCACCTAAAAGGGAGGGAAAACAGGCAGTGTGCAATAATGCTTAGACCCAGTTCACCTTCAGAGGCACCTAACTAGATGGAAGTCTGAGCCGTGCGAAGAGTGGAGCCTTGTGCTCAAAAGTACCTGCACGCGCTGGTGCCAACGGGCAAAAGGAGAAGCTCTTCGAGGGAAATCAGGCAGTTCAGTTTAGTGCACAAAAGAAGAAGAACAAGTTCCGCCACTCAAGCGCAGCCTCCACAGTGGGCAGAAGCAGAGCGCGAGTACGGAAAAGGGTGCTGTTTTACACAGCGGGGAAAAGCAATGGGCTCCTGCAGGAGGGCGACCAGATCCTAGCTATGCTACTCACCGGTCCCCGATGCAAGCAGACCCAGGCTTCTCCACGTCAGTTTCAGCAGCTGGCAGGTTCAGAAGAGCAGGGAACGCCTCGTCGTCGTGTTGAGTAAAAAGACGTCCCAATCGAAGAAACCTGCACAGTTTGTTACCACAGCAGGGCAACGGAGCGGCCGTGTGTATCTGAGCCAAATGTACACTACTCACTTCAGACTTGGGAACGCCAAGTGTACGAAGCGTGTGAGAGTGACAAGGACTCGAAATACTACACAACCTGTCAACTGGATGGCCCAGAGACGCTTCCGAAGGCTTACTGGCAGGAGATGGTGAAGATGCCGAGAATAGCTGTTCCCGCTATTCCAAGGGTCGAAGTACCAGTACAGGCCTTCTGGTTCGATCAAAGGTGAAAAGGGTTTCACAAGGCGACAGCAGTGCAGAGGAGAAGTCCTTCAGCGGGTCACCAGCGATTCCTCGGTCCAGCCTCTTGGTTGCAGGATACTTGGCTCCTGTATTCCTTCGTTCGTGAGAACTCAGGAGATCGACATGGTAGTGGTGTTTCCAGCCCCCTCTTATCCACGGTTCCCTTCGCGCCAAAACGGAGGGGACCCAATGGGAGATCCGCTCATCAACACTCGCACCATTCGTGGACCAATCACGGACCACGGTGGTCCCAGGCATTCACACCACCCCAGACTCTCTGGCACCCAGGATGTGTATTGGGACCAGACATCCCAGCCCACATCCTGGAGGCACACACAAGACGTGTAGAAGCCCGCGAAAGCATCCGTGTTTCGCGGGAAAGTACATGCCCAAATAAGGAAGGCCCCGGGTCGGCTCGACCTGGGGAAGGTGAAGGGAGCAAGACGGTCAGCAGACAGGACAAAGGAGCCTCGTGGTCTGGCCATTTTGGGAGCCAGGCCACCATTTTGGGTTAAGCGCGAGAAACGCGTTTAGAACGCCAAAAGGAGCTCAAAACACAAGAAACGATCGCTGCCACCATTCCCGTCCCTGAGTTACTTGCACCGATCAGATACAATCCTAAACGAGTATCTAGGGCCTATAGAAGGCTAGAGACCCAAGAGAGATGTAACTTAGCTTACAGTGCCTTCTTGTGTCATGTTGCACGAAAGCCGCAACATGATAAAAGAAACTAAGGGAAACAGCGTTCCCCGGTACTGACTGTCTTAAGGGCATGTCAGTTTCCCCGTAAGAAAGGAGCGAAAGCCCAGAGGAGTGCGGCAGAAGGCTGCACTTCTCTGGCAAAGTCAAGAACAAGGTGAAAAACAACAGCAAAAAGTTTAGGGGTTGCAACATGGGAGGAAAATTACCTACAATTACGAAATCTTTCCTAACACTCGCCCCTCCCAGACTATGGACAGGGGGAACTAATCCACCCCTGGATGAGTCTCTTGTTCAGGTCGGTTAAACATTCTGGACAACCCATCAGCATTGCTATGTTGGACACCTGGCCTATGCTCAATAGTGAAGTCGAAGCCTTGTAGACTTATGGACCACCTAAGCAACTTTGGATTCTCCCCCTTCATGTTCATTAGCCACTTTAAGGGCTTATGGTCAGTTTGCACAGTGAAGTGGGTCCCATAGAGGTAGGGCCTCAGATTCTGTAGGGCCAACACAACAGAGAAACATTCTTTCTGTACCGTGGACCATCTGAGCTCTCTGTCCTTAAGCTGGCGGCTAATAAAACCAATAGGGTGTTCCTTACCCTTCTGATCTACTTGTGATAGTACAGCTCCTATCCCAGTGTCAGAGGCGTCCGTCTGCACGATAAAATGTCTTTGATAATCAGGGGCCCTGAGGACAGGGGCCTGGCACAAGGAGTCTTTTAAGCCATTGAAGGCCTTCTCACACTCGTCGGTCCAAGTTACCTTCTTGGGTTTCTTCGGAGTTGTGAGGGCAGTCAGAGGGGCAGCTATGGTGCCATAGTCTGCCACAAAATTGCGGTAATACCCCGTGAGTCCTAAGAAGGCTCTCACTTGGGTTTGCGTAGTGGGGGTAGGCCAGTCTTGTACTGCTTGTACTTTACTGGGAAGAGGCTGTATCCTCCCTCCACCTACTTCATGTCCAAGGTAAACCACTGAGCCTTGTCCAATCTGGCATTTACTAGCCTTTATGGTCAGGTGTGCTTTCTGAAGTGCCTGGAGCACAATCCCGAGGTGTTTCACATGGTCTTCCCAGGTGGCACTGAAAACTGCTATATCGTCCAGATATGCAAGACAGAATTCGTCCAACCCATTCAACACATGATTCACAAGCCTCTGGAAAGTGGCAGGTGCATTCTTCAACCCGAACGGCATTACCCGGAATTGGTAAAGGCCGTCTGGAGTAGAAAATGCTGTCTTCTCCTTGGCATGTTCTGCTAAAGGTATTTGCCAATAGCCAGCAGTGAGGTCAAACGTGCTGAGGTACTTGGAGGCACCCAAAGTGTCCACCAGCTCATCTGTTCGAGGCAAGGGGTGTGCATCTGTCTTGGTGACAGCATTCAGAGCCCTGTAATCCACGCAGAACCTCAATTCAGAAGTGCCTGCCTTTGGAACCAAAACCACAGGGCTGGACCAAGGACTACTAGAGGGTTCAATCACCCCAAGGTCTAACATCTTGTTGACCTCGGTCTTAATATAAGACCGTACTTTGTCTGACATCCTGTATCCCCTACTTTTGGTAGGTACACTGTCTCCTGTGTCAATGTTATGTTTGCACCAAGGTGTCAAACCAGGCGACTGTGAAAACAGGGGGGAAAACTGCCTAAGCAAACTTTTCACCTCAGCCTGCTGATCAGAAGTCAGGTGAGGGGCCACTCGGACACCCTCAAAGGAGCTATCTGAAGGACCGCTTTGGAACAGGTCGGGGAGAGGTTCAGACTCCTCTTCCTCAACATCTGAAGCCAGTAGCAGTGCTGCGATTTCGACTCTTGGGACGAAAGCCTTCAGCCTATTCACGTGAAACACTTTTGGAGCCTGTCCAGGCCTTCTGAGGTCCACTAAATAGTTAACCTCACCCAGGGGCTCCACCACTGTGTAAGGGCCTGACCATTTATCCTGTAAAGCTCGAGGCCTTATGGGATTCATGATCAGGACTTGCTGACCAGGTGTAAAGTTGATGAGGGAAGCTTTCTGGTCGTACCAATGTTTCACCAGCGCTTGTCCTGCCTTCAATTTATCACTAGCCAAGCCCATCAGAAGTACCATCCGTTTTCTGAGCCCTAGCACGTAATCAACTACGTTGGTAGTAACAGGGGGAGTGGGCATCTCCCATCCCTCTTTGACGATGGCTAAGGGTCCCCGTACGGGATGACCGAACAGAAGTTCGAAGGGGCTGAAGCCAACACCCTCCTGTGGTACCTCTCGGTAGGCAAACAGTAAGCATAGTAAAAGAAGATCCCATTTTCTTCTCTGAGGTTCCTCCAGAGCCCCAATCATGCTTTTTAACGTTCTGTTGAAACGTTCCACCAGACCATTGGTCTGGGGGTGGTATGCAGAAGAGAACTTGTAGGTGACCCCACATTCTTTCCACAGAGCCTGCATATACTTCGACATAAAGTTGCTGCCACGATCCGACACAACTTCTTTAGGGAAGCCAACCCTAGTAAATATGCCAAGTAAAGCTTTTGCAACTGACTTGGCAGTTACAGTTTTCAATGGGATGGCCTCAGGATATCTGGTTGCATGGTCGACCAGCACCAGGATAAACCTATTGCCCGAAGATGTTTGAGGGTCAAGGGGAGCAACGATGTCGATCCCTACCCTTTCAAATGGTACCCCCACAACTGGGAGCGGTACCAACGGAGCTTGGATTGTCGCGCCAACCTTACCAGACAACTGGCAGGAGGCACAACTCCTGCAGTGACTTTCTACTTGCACCCCCATCTTGGGCCAGTAGAAGTGCATGGATAACCTTTGCTTGGTCCTCTTCATACCAAGGTGACCAGCAATGGGAACTTCATGCGCCAACTGCAGGAGGAAGGGCCTAACAGCAAGGGGAACCACCAACCTCCTATGGTCTCCTTCTGTAGACTCTGTGGGCTCACTATACAGGAGTCCACCTTCCCAATAAATCCTATGCGTCCCAGGAGGTTCACCCTCAAGCTGGGAGCAGGCCTGTCTCCTTAGGCCTTCCAGAGATGGGCACTCATGTTGGCCTTTACTGAATTCGTCCCTATCAGGACCTCCTTCAACTAACAAGTCTTTTAGTTCAGGATGATCGTTGGGGTCAAATACTTCAGGCATCGCCACCTCCTCGTCAGGCCCGGGCGATTGACCAACTTCCTCCACCGCAGTGGTAGGCGAGCTCGGGGGAATATTCTCTTTCCCTCGTCTTGACTTGTCGACTCCTTTCGCCTTGGGGGTCCCCTTCGGCTGGGGCGGCGTATTGGTCTAGGCCAATGCTGCCCGTGCTTGAGACCGTGTGTAGGGTCTTTCGGCAGTGTCTCCTACGAGCCCTAAAGCTCTGAGATCATTACCTAACAAGACCTTTCCCGGGACGTTTCTCTGAATGCTCACTGGAATCCTGACTGCTGTACCATTTAAAGTAAGATTTACAGGTATTACTGGGAACATACGGAGTGGGCCGTCAGCCAACTTAGTGGGCATCAGAGTAGCTCTGGCAACTTCCTCTGAGTCTACCAAGGTAGAATCCACTACAGTGCGACTGCACCCACTATCCCTAAGAGCTGGAGTATCTACTCCATTGATCAGCACACTGTCTTTAAAGTAGTGCTTGGTATTATCCGGAATCCTAGCATAAGCCTCTGCGACTTTAGGCTCCCAGGAACCCAGGGAAACTAAAACTACCTCAGCCTCTATCCCGCTGGGAAATGAGTCTGAGGAGAAGGATGCTCCTGTAATCTCTTCTTCCTCGTAGGAGGAGAAGGCCAGATTAGCGGAGTGGATCCCCAAAGGTCTAACCTTACACCGGGGATCCCCCTTCACATGCTCAGTTGCTCCACAAGCAAAACAAGATCGATTGGGTCTGTTTACATAGGGAGGCTTATTGTAACCAAAGTTCTGTTTCGGAGGCTGACCTCCACTACCCTGTGAGTTCTCTTGTGTCTTACCCTTATTTTTCTTTTTGTGGCCCTTATGAGAAGAAGATTTATCAGATTCTCCACCCTCCTTATCTTTGGACTTTTTCCCTTCCTCCTGCTTACCAGGATGAGTTTTGTCCTTATGGGACACTCGATGTGACACCCATAAGTCTGCTGCAATGGCCAGCTTCTTAGGATCTATCTCCTTTGAATCGGCCAAATGCTGCTTAAGCTCCAGGGAAGAAGATGCAAAAATGTGTTCCAGCATGACAAGATTTATCATGCCTTCGAAGGTAGAAACCTTATAACCTTCGACCCAGCCAGATAAGTTTTTCAAGGATTCAGTGACATAAGATACCCAAGTACCACCTTCCTTTTTCTTATACTCTCTGAAACGTTTCAAATATTGGGCCGGAGTCTTCCCAAACTTTAAAATGAGAGTTTGCTTTAACATTGCGAAATCAGCTCGCTCAGCCTTCGACATTTCCATAATGGCACTACAGCCAGAATGGGGCAGTCTGCTGAGTAACCAGGCAATCTTATCAGCATTGTCAACTTGTTGAACTTCGCATGCATACTCAAACGCATTCAGCCAGTCCATAATGTCATTCCTTTCTTCATACACACTGAGCAGATCTTTCGGAAACCGTGGATGAGAGGAAGCCCCAGACCCATGTCCAGGACCCTTGGACCCATTTGCAAACTGAAGCTTGGCCAGTTCCAACTGGTGATCCCTGTCTTTTTGTTTTTCTGCCTGTTCGATTTTTAGTTTGGCTATGCTGAATTCAAGCTCCTGCTGCCTAAACCGCAGCTCTTGCTTCTTGAATTCAAGCATAGCCTCCCCATCAGCACTGGCAGAGGAAACATTAGACATCTCATCCTCCCTGTCCTCGTGGTCGCGATGGATCAGTGCAGCGGCAGAACCGTCGGTTCTACCAGTGAGAGCAGCCCCACCTCCTTCCGCACTGTCCTCAGAAGTTATAGTGTCAAGCTGCGCTTCTTGCCACGCCACGATTCTTTGGATCATTTCAAATTTCGTGCCTTGAGAGGAAACACCTCTCTCCGCACACATCTTTTTCAATGTTTCTGATTTGGAAGCATTTAAAGTTAACAAGGTATTTGTTTCCATACTGTTAGATAGGACTATGGCCTTTTTAAAGTTATACTACAACAATTCACTACGTGTCCTGGTTGGAATAACCTGAAATGCCCTAGTTCGTGCGCAACACTGGATACCTTCAGTCGTATCCCACTGCTGTACACCAATTTGTTAAGACGGATTTCTGAACTCTGTCCTGGTGGCGCAGAAGTTCAGAAGGCCAACCTAATTACTTGGAACAGGGTAACCTCTGGACGAGCCAGACCAATCAAGGTAGCGATCGCGGCGGTCAAGACTAGGTCTCAAGAGGGGTGAGGGTGACTGAAAGCCTGCAATGCGCACACAAAGCAAGATCACTTACAAACTACTCCAAACAGTTGTTATATTAAAAATATATACACATTTATTTCAAGGCCTTTAAAACAATGACCGTAGCGAGAAAATCAAAATATAACGATAGTAAACCAACACATACCATATCAACACAATATATATACAAACATAACAAGTCTCAAGCGTTATATGCACGAAATGTGTAGTCCACCTAAAAGGGAGGGAAAACAGGCAGTGCGCAATAATGCTTAGACCCAGTTCACCTTCAGAGGCACCTAACTAGATGGAAGTCCGAGCCCTGCGAAGAGTGGAGCCTTGTGCTCAAAAGTACCTCCACGCGCTGGTGCCAACGGGCAAAAGGAGAAGCTCTTCGAGGGAAATCAGGCAGTTCAGTTTAGTGCACAAAAGAAGAAGAACAAGTTCCGCCACTCAAGCGCAGCCTCCACAGTGGGCAGAAGCAGAGCGCAAGTACGGAAAAGGGTGCTGTTTTACACAGTGGGGAAAAGCAATGGGCTCCTGCAGGAGGGCGACCAGATCCTAGCTATGCTACTCACCGGTCCCCGATGCAAGCAGACCCAGGCTTCTCCGCGTCAGTTTCAGCAGCTGGCAGGTTCAGAAGAGCAGGGAACGCCTCGTCGTTGTGTTGAGTAAAAAGACGTCCCAATCGAAGAAACCTGCACAGTTTGTTACCACAGCAGGGCAACGGAGCGGCCGTGTGTATCTGAGCCAATGTACACTACTCACTTCAGACTTGGGAACGCCAAGTGTACGAAGCGTGTGAGAGTGACAAGGACTCGAAATACTACACAACCTGGCGGCGGTTACAGAGCAAGACTCCTGTGTAAGCTGGTCAGTCAGCTGGATGGCCCAGAGACGCTTCCGAAGGCTTACTGGCAGGAGATGGTGAAGATGCCGAGAATAGCTGTTCCCGCTATTCCAAGGGTCGAAGTACCAGTACAGGCCTTCTGGTTCGATCAAAGGTGAAAAGGGTTTCACAAGGCGACAGCAGTGCAGAGGAGAAGTCCTTCAGCGGGTCACTAGCGATTCCTCGGTCCAGCCTCTTGGTTGCAGGATACTTGGCTCCTGTATTCCTTCGTTCGTGAGAACTCAGGAGATCGACATGGTAGTGGTGTTTCCAGCCCCCTCTTATCCACGGTTCCCTTCGCGCCAAAACGGAGGGGACCCAATGGGAGATCCGCTCATCAACACTCGCACCATTCGTGGACCAATCACGGACCACGGTGGTCCCAGGCATTCACACCACCCCAGACTCTCTGGCAACCAGGATGTGTATTGGGACCAGACATCCCAGCCCACATCCTGGAGGCACACACAAGACGTGTAGAAGCCCGCGAAAGCATCCATGTTTCGCGGGAAAGTACATGCCCAAATAAGGAAGGCCCCGGGTCGGCTCGACCTGGGGAAGGTGAAGGGAGCAAGACGGTCAGCGGACAGGACAAAGGAGCCTCGTGGTCTGGCCATTTTGGGAGCCAGGCCACCATTTTGGGTTAAGCGCGAGAAACGCGCTTAGAACACCAAAAGGAGCTCAAAACACAAGAAACGATCGCTGCCACCATTCCCGTCCTTGAGTTACTTGCACCGATCAGATACAATCCTAAACGAGTATCTAGGGCCTGTAGAAGGCTAGAGACCCAAGAGAGCTGTAACTTAGCTTACAGTGCCCTCTTGTGTCATGTTGCACGAAAGCCGCAACATGATAAAAGAAACTACGGGAAACAGCGTTCCCCGGTACTGATTGTCTTAAGGGCATGTCAGTTTCCCCGTAAGAAAGGAGCGAAAGCCCAGAGGAGTGCGGCAGAAGGCTGCACTTCTCTGGCAAAGTCAAGAACAAGGTGAAAAACAACAGCAAAAAGTTTAGGGGTTGCCACATGGAAGGAAAATTACCTACAATTACGAAATCTTTCCTAACACAAAGTAAGTATTGCCTGTGGTGGTTTCTCACCAGCTGGTCTTTCCCCATCAATCCTAATCATATTAGCCCACGTATCTCCCAACCCTGGCACATCGTCTACTGTCCGAACCTGTTTCCATACATCTACGGGTAGGAGTACAGGAAATAGCAAGTCAATATCACTCAAGGTGAACACAGAAGACTGCAAGACGGACTCTATTTCTTTGTAAAACCCTGTCGGGTTTTTCCTGATATCGGGAACTGATTGTCTAATTGTGTTCACTTCCTGTTGTGAAAACGGGACGTGAACGAATTGCGATACATAGTGTGCAGGGATATCCACAGCGGGGGCACCAGTCCCAGCATTGGCGGGGATCTCAACTTTTGGGACAAAGGTCGGAGGGACCTCTCTCATAGGCAACTGAGATATAGGTACCTCCGGCCGCTTACTAAGCAACAGAGCCAGGTCGAGCGCTAAGGCAGCTGAAGAAGTGTCGGGCGAAAAAGCCCTTTTACAAATCCCCAATAATTCTATGGGGCAACTAACCTTCTTTCTTACACATTCTTCTTGCAGGTACTGTACAATTACCTGAATTACCTTTCTTTGCATTTCTATTGTATACTGACTATACGTGTCATATACTTCATCTGGCGAAATCGATGAATCCGAGATCCATCGAACCGCATCTTTAGTACAAATTCGTATTTCCTCAGGTGCCGATCTACGACACGGAAGGAATCGTTTCGGTACATATATTCTATCGTCTTCATCGTCCTCATCTCGTGACTTTTCAAAGTCTTTCCTAAACTCAAACAATTTTTCAACTTGCCCGTATACTTTCTGCTCTGTGTCCCTCGAAAGTGCCAAAGCATTCAGATCTCTCACCCCTTATGGAAGATCCGAATTTTGTAATCTACCCCACATCACACATAAATGAGTCCCTAAACTTTCGATAAAAACATTTTTCTCGGGAAAACTATTCAAATTAGATAATGTGGAAAAAACATTAACTTGATCACCTTTCTCCATACAATGCTTAGCCCATGCAAACAATTCCTGTTTCTTATCTGCAGAAACAGTATTACGAGTGACGATCTTCGATCCTGCACCTGGATCAACTTCAGTCAATACGGGGCCACTCGGGAGCGGAGGTGTAGGTAAATTTAATAAAGGTGCAACTATCGGTGCAGAAGGAAGGGGCGGTGCGATAGGTGGAGGAACAACAACTAGAGGACTAGGAACAATAGGTTGTACAGGGGGAACAGGAATAACAGCAGGAACAACAGCAGGAATGGGCAGAGCGCCCAAAATAGGAACATACGGAGGTGGCGCAGAGGCATCAGGCCTGCGTTTGTTTAACAATTTCTCAATAAATTCCTCGGAAACATGGAAATCTTTAGAGGGGTAAATTTTCTGGATTCCAAGTGAAAAAACTCTATCCATATTTTTAACTGATTCTGAACATTTTTCTTTATCATATAACAACGCTTTTTTGGCGTTTGTTTTATGACGGCGTGCATGTTTGTCCCTACTTTTAAGCTGCTGTAACGCTTCTTTTTTCCAATTCTGTAAAACATCAAAGGCTGCAGGTCTAGCCTTCTTTTTCAACAAGACTGATTCTAGGTATTCAATACGGGGGATCGCAAAACTACTGTTGATTGGCCACTGAAATTCGGAGGCATGTCTGGTCTGTCTGTGCCAAATATCATTAAATACTATACTACCAATGCCATACTTACAGTACATAGTACATGCCGGGGACCCCTCCTGTGGTGCTGAGCGGCTAAATTCCAAGGATTGTCGATCGCTGCGGAACAGAGCCCTAAAGCAGCTAGACAATTTCCCAGGCATTTCACAAAGAATTGAATTTGGTGTATTGTATCTGCAGAATTGGTGTTACCTGGTCAATAATTGTGTCCAGGTAACACCAATTCTGCAGATACAATACACCAAATTCAAATTGTCAGGGTTAAATTAAGAGCCGGGTCACGACTGCACCTGACCAAACCTAAGGAGGACCGTACGGTTTATCAAAGAACTTACCTAACGAATTTTACCTTGTGTTTGGTGGTTTCGACAAATCTGCCCGCCTCAAAAATGGACCCTCGTCAAGATGCCGTGTCAGACCACACGACTATCGTCCAAGGATCGGATCGTGCAGCGCTGTCGAGGTATCGCGTCTCGATCGGTCGGGCCCCCAGAATCACACCGTCCGATGCCGGTTCGATAGTCTGCGTCAACCTTCAATGATCCGGCATCAATCTTGGGGGTCCCTGTTCGGGCACCAACTGTGAAAACAAAGAAATTGATATGAGGCTGGGAAGCCCAAAGGAAACACACCAACACAGGTTACAAAGAACATACAAAGTGCTTTATTAAAAAGCTACAACAGTTACCAAAAAGTCAATTGACAAACGGATAGCTATTCGGCTCTCAGAGTAACATAACAAACTTCAACGAGAGTTCACTGCGTTAGTGAGAGAGACCGTACATTGGAATACTTGTGCTTTTATACTCTTTATCCAGCTCTGGCCAACCCCCTCGCGGGTTAAGCATTCTTAAGACCAGGCCTAGGGTTCCTTGCCAGGTCAATCCCATAATGTATGCATTTTGATCAGTTCCGCTGATACAGTTGTTCATTTACACATAGGTCAGGGATAGGACAAGGTCTCAGTTCGCGACCCCAACAAGTGGCCTGCAGGCATATTACTTATTCATGTGTGCGGAGGTCACAACGGCCAGAATCTCACTCGGAATGTCATTCGGCCTCCATTTTGATGTTCAGGGTGAATTCCACATTACAAGAGAACCTAAAATGGCGGCTAAATCCAAGATGGCGACTTACACAGTTTTCGTTAAGGTGAAGACCTTTCCGCGGAATCTATTTACACGATATTTTAGACAACTTGGCGTAGGCCAACACACATTCAAATACTGCGATAGGAGGCATAATATTATTTCAATTCCAACATACCGAAGAGGCAACAGAATTCAAAGTGGGAGATGAAAAAAACCTTGTTCGAGCAAGGATTGAATAGATTGTAAATTCTCCCTCGCTGTCACTTTCTGAAGAACTGGAAGAAGAGATGAATTGCTCAAGGCTCAGCGTTGCAAAACGCTGTGTCTATTTAACAATATGTTGCGAGGAAATGCAGTAAGCTACACCTAGGGCATCTTTTGGTAAACCCAGACACAGGTTTTAAAAAGACGTATTATTATCCATCAGTGTGCGGGGCGAAGAAGCCAATCTCCTCTCAACTTCTCTCTCAATAACACAAGGAGATGACAGAGCTGGGACAACTTTTGCATAATAACTGTCCACGGGGAGGGGTAACCAATAACTGTCCACGGGGAGGGGCAACCACCCCAATGTTGCCTGTGATCTTTGTGCACACATCTTGACTACCATCTGTTTTGCCCTTTTTTGAGATCAGGGGTGCCATTTCATTGTGCGCTTGGAATAGGGGAGCTGCACGCTCTCTTTCCTGCACACATGTTCTCTCTACACAAGCCATATTTTTGTACCTTCGAAGTCTTCATGAGGTCTGAAAGAAGCACTCAAGAATCCAAGTAAAATGGTATTGGTGCACTCACCGGTTTTTACAAAGCTGCTTTCACTTTTCTGAAAGGATTTTTCGTCTGAGAAATATCCGCTGCACCAATTGTTTTGTTTGATTGCTCGAACTAAGGGCTCCGCTCCACCGTCCCAATGGTCTTCGGCAGACCATGGCAGACCACTTTCTGCCACTTTCACTCGCCACAACACGCTGCGCACCTGAGCCGGCATTATATGCAGTGCTTCCTCTTCCTCAGAACAGGGACCTCCTCCACAATAGACACTGCAAATAGACTGATAGTCTGTCACCGGAGTAACAGCAGACCACTTTCTATTAGTTCCACTTGCCTCCTAATGTTACTAGGGAACAGAGTCCTCCTCGATTGGGGGGCAGTTTCTTGCAGGCTCTTGATCTGTAGGCTCAATAGTGGTTCATTAGCACAGCTGTTACTTCTTTCATCCCTGCTGTATCAAAGATCCGTCCATACCCTATGTTTTTCCCAATGTTTATTTGCGCTGTTATTTTGGAAGCATAAGGTGGCATTCTTTAGGGTTATCTGCATGCAACCCACTCATCATTGACCCATATGAGTAATTTTATAATCCTGGGCTACTGATCATTGCACTCTTTATTCGTATTCGCCAAAACCTCTTCCCATTGTCTTAATACTGCTAGTGCTTTGCATACTACTAGCCCATCTGTCCACCCCTCAGGTGTGAGTACCAGTCCTCTTATCTACAGTTGCCCCATTGCCAACATCCGGGTATCTCCTTTCCTGACTTACCATTACACTGTAACATTTTATTTTCCATTGTTGTGATTCCTGCTCCTCTCGACCCAGGCTGCTCATATTTTATCAACTTATGCTCTGTTTCAGAATTTTGTTGTGGATTTCATATCTTGTATATAATTATCTTCTCGTTTGGATTTTGCCTTCTTTACCCATACTAATTAAGCAGTTCGTCCTAGGAATTGTCCTCTTGTTAGACAGAGTGTAAGGTGTGTCAGGCAATGCGCCCTTTTGAAAGGTAACAACATGGCTCCAAAAACCCTTGAGGCACCCATAGCATAGGGAATAAGGGAACACATGTAGCAACTCTCATCGATGTCTCTCTCCCCACCTTACTCATGTGCATGTAACACATATTATTGGTCACCTGGGCAGAATAGGACATATAGGAATGTATATGTTGGAGGTAGTGCTATTCTCTCGTTTCATTGGCTTGGTCTGTTGGGTAGCAATAGGAAAGGGTTGTTCTATTGCATCGTTTAACATAGGAATGGGTGTCATGTTACCATGTACTGGCTTGGGCACATTATATAAAATCATTCTCGTACTGCCAGAGATAGAGACAACAAAATGTAAAAGAAAGTCAGCTACAGTCATCACTGTTAGTGTATCCAACTGCTGCAAGTGGGCACCGCCATTATGTGGTCCACATGCCAAAAACCGGTACTTAACTGGCTGAAAAAGATTCATAATTTTGCTTCTCCTTTCCTGGTATATTCTGCGCACTGGGTACCCTCACGTGGACGTCAAGTTATTATTGGCTACAGAAAAACTGTGCATTATCGCTTGAAGGATGCTTTCAAAAATAAATCTAGTCTTAGGATCTACTAATATAGTGTTAAGTGGTACCTTGATTGTCCTGAAGACACATTAGCTATTTAGCATAAAGGCAAGAATTGTATACACCAGTACTCTTAGAGGTAACATGTAGTAATGAGTTCTTATTTCTCTTCCTTTTTTTAAGACACTTGCTTTATGATGCTGGCACAATGTTCTTGCGAAATTCATTTGACCCAGTCGATTGTTTGTGTAAGAGAAAAAAGTGTATTATTGGCTCTCATTCACAGGTTGTTTCTATTTCTTTCCGTTGACCTTGTCTGGATTCTCATCATGCTTTCTTCTGGTTCATCATCTGGGTCTGGTGACAGGTGGGTCTCTCGCTTTCAGGGTTTGATGTCACTAAAGTGCAGTTTAATGGAAGTGGGAGTTACTTCTTTCACCATCAAAGGTCCTTCAAATCTTGACTTGTCAGGTTTGCCCAAACAGAAACAACAATGTATAAGGCGTTGGGCTTGAGTAAAGTCTGTATATTAAGCTGTTCACTGTCTTCCTCATTGTTCTTCGACCTCACCTGCCATTTTCGAAAGTGTTGAGACATAAAAGAGACACTTGCAGTCATAGCAGTCAAGTAATCATGCATTTCAGTTCTGAGAACAATAATGGTGCTATGGGCCTCCATTTGTGCTCAAGTGGTAGGAGCAAGAGGTGGTGCATACAGCATCCCATCACCATCTCATGAGGAGTCAGGTGATAGTCTGAGTCAGGCTTATTAAGTAATTTAAACCAAGCTAAGCGTAGGCAATGGAGAAACCCTTTTTTCAGGGTCATTTTGAGTTTGGCTATCCTCTCTTTGAGAAGGCCATTGATGCGCTCACAAAACCCATTTACCTGTGGGGGATATGCAAAAGAGAATGTATGCTTAATGCCCAGCAGGATGGTGATATGTTCAAACAACTTGTTTACAAATTGTGGTCAATATTCAGAGCGTAGGACTTCGCACACTTCCTATCTCTGGGCTACCTCTTGTACGAGGAAATTTGCAGCACATGTGGCACCAGGGTGCGTGCATGGATCCGCCTTGATCCACCAGCATGTATCTGTAGCCATTACAATTTTTGAGCATCTCTACATAATCGACATGCAAATACTGAGAAGGTCCATTTGGACAGGGTATTGTTCCTCTCACTATGTGCAGCTTGTTTCCTGCTGTGATTTTCTGGCACACTTAACAACAAAAGAGACAACAATCTCAGCAAGGTTGGGTGTCAACCACTCCTCCGAGATCAGGGCTGCAAGACTCTCTCGTGTCGTGGGTGCAGGATAGTGAAGTTGGTCTACTGATACCTTAAGTGATGCAAGGGGCATGGCTGGTTCACCAGTACTACCTTGTCACCACATTGCATTGGTGTGGGCTAATGAGCAAACACGACTTTTCCATAACTCCTGTTCTTCAGGTGATGCATGTCCCTGTAATTCAATGATCTGTGTTATGGGTAGGAAATTAAAGCCTATGTTCTTGCGTGTGTTTATCAGGTGGTGTATCAAATTAAGATTTGTCAGTGAAATATGCAGCTTTTTTTGCCTCTGGGTCAATGGCTTCATTGCAGTGGGAAGTTAAATCTCCAGCCCTTGTGTTGTGTGCTACATTGACCATCTGAACAGGATTTCTCCATAACCAAGGTGGGCATCTGCAGTCAACAGCAAAATGGCTGCGCTGGCTCCAATAAGCACCATTGCACCAAAACTACTCTGTTTTGCAGCAACAAAAAAGATGGCTGCACCATCTTGCCAAGCACACATGGGCAGGAGGGGACAAAGGGGCATACTGAGGAAGCTTGCCAGTGTGTTCTTACATTTGCAAACGAAATAGAGTGAACAAGCTGTGCTGCTTTGCTGCTAGCCCAAAGTCCCCATTGAAAGGGGGTATTTTACTTGAAAATGATGCTGCTCTGATGCTATTTTTATCTGTTCTTCCTCAAACTACTGTTAGTAATAAGGCCCTGGAATGCCCATCCATATCCCCATTGTGCTTCAGCAAAACAAAGCATGACCCCTGAATGACAGGCTCTGTCAAACCAAATCTGAGAAAAATCAACAAAGAAACTTAATTTTCCACCACACAGGAAAAAGCTTCACTTTCAAGTTACAAAGTGTGAAGGATCAGTAATTCAAAGGAACTCCAGCTCTGGATAATGTCAGTTTCAGTGCATAGGTGGTTCAAATAAACTACTGCCTAAAAGAAAATAACTGTAGCTGCAAAACATTGTGGGAATCCAGAGGGAAAGTCAAAAACCAAATGTGAAAGCAAAGTGCTAGCAGCTTGAACCACATGTGTAAAAATGGGCTTTGCAGACTAAAGGAGAAAAATGCTTGTTTGAGAGTACTAGGTTGTACAAAAACTTCTTCTTGTCTAACAATTTGAAAGGGGATTGTACTGTGAAAATACAATGTATGAAATGGTTCTATTCAGCTGATTTACTTCCAATCCAGAACAAACATAAATACAAGTAAATTAATCTTCAGTGGATGCATGGGGGGACGAATCAGCCCAAGACAGGTTTCTGCTGAGAGGATGACAGAAACAAAAGGGGCCCTCTCAGTAGTATACTAACACACCAGTGATAATTACTAGGTTGGACAGAATCTGATCTGGGCTGAGCCCTTTACAATGGAATTTCCAGGAAATGGATGTGCAAAGTGGAGAAGGGGCAATAAACTTTTAATCAAGCTGGGAAAATCCCATCCTCCCTCTGGGGGAAGTGACAGTCAGTGGCAGCGAAAAGAACAAAAATGGGCCAGTGTAGGACAAAGGATTCCCATTTGTTTAAAAAAACTATTTCATTAAGAAACTTTGAAGATGGTTATCTTTGCTACAGGACTTTGCAAAAATGTAAAAATGTAGTAGTTTAAAGGTGATTTTTGTGGCTTTCAAATAAGAGGTCTTGGCTGTCAATAGCATGTATGGGACACGAATGCCAGAAGAATGTGAATCATGGGGAAGGGACACATGATGGAATGTTAAAAATTAACAGAAATGAGCCCCATGATAGTATGTATGCATGTGTGAAGTCACAGAATTTTAGGCCAAACAGTTCACACTGAAAATGACCAAAGATTATTAAATGTATAAAACAATGTCTCACACATTTCAGAGTTGGACTGCAATGGTCTGCATAAAATATGTAACCTGTTTATGTAATTTTCTAACAGACTTCAACTGTATAAATGTACCATTTGAGGCAAAATCGGATTTTAGCTAAAATAACTGTGGGAGGTTTTTGAACATTGTAAAACTCACATCATAAATCTGACATCCTGCCCTTGAAATCCAACCAGCTGAGAGCAAGGCAGAGTCTAGCAACCCTGACCAATCCAATGAGGTAGAGGTATGTTTAGCTAAGCCTGCCCAGCCATATACTTCAATGATGTCACTATGCATTATAAATAAGAGTCCATGACAGGACTCTAGACACACACTCTTCCTGAAGTTCCTGCGTGGTGTTCCTGATCTCCATTCATCTTGCTGAATCCAGATTTTCCCTCCGGAGCCCACTGCAAAACCCAAGCTTAGCTGATTCCTATCCCAGCAAGGCCATTGATCCAAAAATCCCAAAACCAAAAAGTGGACTGTGAGTATAATCCTCACCCCATAGAAACCCATAGCCTATCTTTTCTTGCCTTTGCCCTAATCCCACTCTCTAAGTAGTCATATTTATACCCTAGTAACTTGTTAAAACTGTTAGAATTATCCTCGTGTCCTGTCGTTAATGGTTAATTGTTAATTGCTACCGCCATCTCTTTTCAATTTTGTCTGGTGTGAATTATAAGCCCTTAGTGATATTTGGAGTAATCAAACTAATTTCTATATATTGTATTGTTGGGGTTGAGCACTGGGGTGGCAAGGATGACCTTGTGAATCAACCTTGAGCTTACTGTTTTCCTCCTTAACAATATAGCCTAGATAATTTAGTGTAAGTAACATTTTCCTTTCTCTCAAAACCGATTTTCTCACTTTGAACTGCTCTATTTTCCTAAAAATGAACCTCAACCTACCTTTCAAATCTCTCCCAATTCACCAGCTAGAGACCTATTTTCACCTCCATAGAGTCCCTGTGATATACCTCTATCCCCCAGCCCAAAAACCACACTCCAAATCAGAGTATTTCACCCATTTTTATTTAAGAAGTTTGGGTAATTCAAAGCGGGAATTGAGAACTACCATCAATTGAATCCCTGGCCATGGATTTCAGTGTTCTCTATATTGGCTCTGGAAATCCTTAACACAGGATATGGTAAAAAAAAATAGCTATGGTTTTGTCCCAAGGCTCCCGCATCTCAAGACGCCATTGCTTTGAATCTTTTGAACAGAAGCAACGGGGCCTTCAGCCTCATGCATTTTGCATGTTATGATCCCATTCATGTCTGATGTCTCAGGATATTGCCCGTCATATGCTTGCCCTGCAGTTGTTAAAAGATATTCCATCAAGAACCGTGTTTTGCGCAGTCACCCCAGGGTACCCCATCATCTTCCAAATGTCATCAGCTCTCTCGCCAATGGACTCTGTGCGGTACCAGTGAAAATACTGACAGCAAAGAGACTCCTGGAGGCAAGGTTCCCATTGAGAAAACCATACTTGCATACAAGAAAATATGATGGCCATTTAAATGAGATCCCGGAAGAAGCAGAGCAAACAAACGGTAAAGAAGAATGGTAATGTCACCAACCATCGCCAGTAAACGTCACGTAGAACTGAGATAACGGACCTAGAAGAGATGCAGAGACCAGAGAATGCAGATATTCTATAAGGCATCAAGAAAGTCTCAAGGATAAGTGACATCTTGGGTTCAAGGTGAAGAAGCTTATGCCACAGTAACAGATGAAGACATTGAGTCATTTTACATGTGTACAGATGCAAAAGAAAAGCAAGCAAGAAAAGTAATCTTGAAAGCTAGCCTTAGGCTTATAGTGAATAGATTGTGGCAAACACCTATATATGACTGTGAACAAGCCACTGGTTAGTGGTGAAACGCGTCAGGCTGCCGTCTGGCTAAGCAAAATTTGCACTGGGAGATCACTTTTTATTTGCTGCATATGTAAAATAAAGGCTGTTATATTTTACACAACCAATGATGCAGTATTTGCTGTTGGATTTTCGTGATTATTTGGATCATTGGAACACTTTTTTGTTCGTGGAGTGCTGCTCGCTTGAATAGTTTCCGTTTGAAGCTGTTTGTTTTTGAAATATATATATATATATATATATAACCCCGTTCTCCGCACCGTGTACACGGTGCAGTCCTGAGCCGCACTCCTGGAGTTGTGTGCCCAAATTCAAGTAAGTGTTCGTGTTCTCACAAACCTGGCTGCAACATCTTGCGATTAAAACTTTTCTTCTTTATTAGTTACAAAAATTAAAATTCCATGTGGAATATATATATATATATATATATATATATATATATATATATATATATGCCTGTGGACAAGTAAAGGGTGGATGTTTCCACTATGCATTATAGCAGAGCTGTGCTGGACAGTAGAAAGAAGGTCTCATTGCTCATGTGTCGCAGTTAAAAATCAAATTGAATTACAAAGTGATACAAAGTGATACTCAGGAGACAGAGTTGGATGAGCCAAGAAGCCATGGTCATATCAAACTGGAGTGAACTGACATTGCATACAAATCGTGTGGAAGAAGAAAACTCCTGTTCAGAAGGCATGAACATAACAAGGAAGACGTCAGAGGTCTACTAAAAAATTGTGTTAAATGCACCAACAGGCTCGATTCCGTGGTCTCTAGTCACATGGAAGCCTGAAGTTGGACGAATGAGATGGTCACACCTACGCACGAGTGCAGAGCATGCCCTCATTCCCTACATTTCTCAGAGCTAAGAACAAACTCAAGGCCAAGCTTCAAAAGCCTACATGACAGTAGACTAATGAGGTGATGATGGGTTGATATGCTAATTGGTGGGAAGCAATGGTTATGGCGAGCTACCATCACCTGGATGGCCAGCCTGCATGCTGCTAGATGTAGATGGAAAAGTACTGATGAAGGTTAGAGTGCCAACCAATTGTAGAAGACTATGTGATTAGGGGTCCTATAGTTGTGTAAACCAATGGGACATTGTTTATTTAGTGACGTTCATAGTGGTCATTTTTAGGGGAGGGCTTAGTTGCCCCACCTGATGTTAAGTAACCAATCACATATTCACAATTTTTTAGACTAGTATGGATTGTATTCTTAGATGTTCACTCAGAGCCAATCACCCATACTCATAGATTTTTGTAGTTTGCCACGTAGGATAACGTCGGTAACATGGAGGTTAGTCTTCATTGGTGACAAGTTTTGTTTATAAGATCTCAGTTTTTACTACGAATGTTTGAGTAAGAGGATTGAGCGAATTTGTTGATGTTCATTATGCCCTCTGTTTTAGATAATTGTTCTTAAAACAATATTCCTTTTGCCAACTACCTGAGTCATTTTGATTATTGATGTATGAATAAAAATCTTCATCCCCATCCCCAGGGTATTTGCTACTCATCTTAAAGGGCTGGGCTATCCAGTTCACTGCAGTCACTATACTCATTGTGCCTGGGCACTATCTTTTGATTATTCTATCTCCATTTATTGTATCTTCACTACTCCAAGCGGTGGGTGCATATGCAGGGTTAGTATATCTGGACGCAGCTTTTAACTTTTTAGTGAGTTAAATCCTTGTTTTTGGTCTGGTGGATCGATGCTCTGTGGAAGAAGAGGAGGAGCTGAGGGTGCTGTGCCCTCTCCTTCATGCTGATAGAGCATCCATTCTTTCAGTGGTGGCACTTCCACCTCGTCCCAGAGATCTAAAATATCCAATTTTGTTTCACTTATACACAGCATGTAAACATGTGGTCATGTGTTGCAGCACTGATTTCGAAAGAGTGCCCTCTTGGGACGAAGGTGAAAATATCTTATCTGCTGTGGCCCTCACACATTGAGCATGATATTTTTTTATCTTGTCCTTGTACCTCTACAGGGATCTGCATAAATGCCTAAGGGGAGAGTCTTCTTCCATGACACGTCACGCTCTTGACTGCCAATACTTAAAACTTTAAAAACACACCCTTCCTATCCATTTCTTTTCTATTCCTCTTTTTCAATATCTTATAATCAATATTCCCTGCAATTTATGATACTTCCTATACCTCTTTCCAAGCCTCTCAGCTTCACCAAGAACCATTTGGGCATGCACCACGAATGCCGGCCCTTACGTCTAGACACAAGTTCCATCTACTATGCAATGTAGACCAATATTAACAGACTCTTGTTTTCACACCCCTAAACAATTTTCACTTTCCCGCTTGCTTTTCAAAGTTTCCTCACCACCTGCCGCTGGCGGACAACCCTTCCACCACCTCCTCAATCTTCTTGCAATCTATTGCTTGCCAGCAGTTCCTTTATACATACAGGTGCACCTACAGCGCCAGCTTCTTGTTCTGACACACAAGGGAACTTTCTTGTACTCGCAATCGAAAGGAAGTTTGAAATGTATTCTTCCTAACCCATTGGCTAAGGATGACTTTTATCATTCACTACTTCAATACCTCATTCCAAGGTTTATTCCGTCCCCTTCCAAGACGCTGTTCTAGGTAATCCTCTCAAAAAACACTTTGGGGCCATCACAAGTTTGGTGGTATCCCGGCAGTAAATCAACTAGGATACTGCTCACCTTAATTAGCGTTATCGCAACTTGGTATAGCTCTATTAGTGCCGGATCCGAAGTTGCAGTGGGACGGAGAGTCCCCATTTATTTTGTGTCCATTGGAGCAAATGGGGCATTTTTGACACAATTACTGTGGCGCTAATACCGCCGCAATAATCGCACCAAAAATTGGCAAAATGTCTGCAGATTTACCCTCATCTCAGAGCTGGAGATGAATCCAAAACTCTCTGCCCAACTCATAGTTGGTCAAAGTGGTCATGCAGAAGTAATAGCGTTACTGACGCATTTTTACTGCTCCGCCCAACTTGTGCTGAGGCCCAAAAATGTCCCCACACTATACTAATACCTCCCTCCAACTTACATCCGTGGATCGGCTGACGCCTCTGGTATCACTCCTCCCTTAACCGGCCGCTCGCCTTCACCCGGCAGGGCAACTCAGCGGTGTTCAGGGCAGGTCTTTCACCAAGGGGGCTCCTGACGGCCATCTTAAAGGTTCACACTTGATTCTCCAGGCTCCACAGGTTGTTCTGTAGTTCTCAGGCTCACGGTGGGAAAGAGTCGACTTTCCAGGGGACCTGGTCAACCATCCGGCTCTGCTACCATACATAATGGTCGGATGGAAAATCCTAGCCCTGAGCAGACAGATATGCCAGGAAATCCCAGGCCCAAGAAACAGAAGAGTCAATGGGAATGACAAAGGCCTGTTTTATTAAAAATCACCATAAAACAGGGATAGCAATAAATACAATTTGTCTCAGCGCTTTCAAAGAATTGTGTACACAACATAATCGAAAAATACGTCATATTAACGTTACATTTGCTAAAACCTATGTGAATGTGAATGTGTGATTGGTGCAGGGAATTGGATACATATACAATACATAATGGTCTGTGTTTTTATTGGACATTGAATTCTGGTGGCCCAACCTCAGGCCATCCGTGGTGGTGATAAGGTAGTAGAATACATCATAGTAGGTTGGCGCTGTCCATTTTCTCCAAATGGCCACTTATTATTGTTATATTTCTGCATTGAGTAATGTCTTCTTAGGTTCTTGAGTTTCAGCATATACATATACATATATTGAGGATCTGTGTTCTAGTGTCTATTGAATGCAAGAATATTCTTCATGTCTAAGTGCTGTTTGACCTAATGTCTGTGTAACTTCGAGGTGAATGCACGTCTGCTTCGTTTCTACTACGTCTATGTGTGTCAGTTTTGGCGTCAGTTTTGGCAAAAGTGTAATTTTGCTCTTGTCATTTTTGGTTACAGCATATCCATTTCTCCTAACGCTTGCAGGTTCATCTCTTCTTCAGTCCTCCTGAAATACGGCCTGTACGGTTGTCTCAGCGAATACCATCTCCCGTGCTTGTGATACGATGGCAGATAGAGAACTGACTGAATGAATGGTGCATGTCTTCGATCCCTAATACATTCAGGTGGGGCAGGGGCTGATGCAATCGATGATGCGTTCATCTGCCTCTCGACAAATCCACCCATAACCCTCGTAGCTCACGCATGCCACAACATCCGCAATTGCTTTTAGCACTGTTCCGCGGACCTTGCATCCACTATTCCCGATCCTGGCACTGCATGAGCAACAGTCAGTGTATTTTCTACATTTCGTGGCATCCATCTTCCCAGATGCGCTGAGGCAGCAATGCCATTTGCTGAAATCATGAGGTTGGGAAGTGCAGTTTCCTCCCCTTTACCGGCGCTAATTCTTCAGGCACCGACAGGAGGCTGTAGAGGTGATAGGGGAGGGAGCTACTGAAAGGAAGTATGGGCAGGGACGTCATTTAAAGGTCGCCAGGGGTCGCAACTTCGACCCCTCAGGTCTCCCTTGCTACCCTTGCGGTCTCCCTTTGTAGTCCTAACAAAAATAAAGTGTTATTATATGCAAGCGGCCAGCGCCATGTGGCTCTTTGCTTCTGGAGTGGCTGTCTTTCTTGATCAGGACTCTTAAAAAAAAAAGACAAAAAAAACAACAGGGGTTTGACAAGTCTAAAACTTTCAGCATTGCCCCTAAATAAGAAATAATAGGAATACAAAATAATTTGTCTTTCTGGAATTCTATACAATTGCTAGACTTGTTAAAGGTTTATTTCAGGCACACTTCAGGGGGTAAGTCACTGATTTAGTCTGTTCTTAAACACCTCAACTCAGCCTTTCATCCTTCTGAGGTCGATAAATGAGCACCAACACAGGTTGGGTGATATTGTATGTATATTTGTTCTATATAAAGTGCTTAAGTGTAAGCACTATATAATAACACATCATTATCATTTGGCCATGGACGTCTGCTTGCATTCACAGTAATTTGGTAACATGGGCCTATACACATTGATCTTAACGATACATATGGCGATCCATTCTTGTATGAAATGCATATCGCAATATGGTGATATCATAACTATATTTTTCATACTGTACGTAGGAACAATGCTTTGTGATAACAGGTCCTGTTTTGTCAAGGGGTGAAAGTTCGTGTTCCATCGCTTCCTGTGATATCACTTTGGTATGGAGTCAGACGACATCACTTCCTGTGATGTCATCAGAGGTCAAGGGTCATATGATGATGCTCCCGCTATCCCAGGCATTTTGGTGAAATTACGTTCCTGAGTATGGGTCTCATGATTGCCCTCTTTGGCACTGCCCTTGCAACTCCTTAGTTGGAAGATCTGTAAGAGGCCCATGAGTGGTATTATGAGGAGAGCTGATTTAGAGGTAAGTCCTATCCTATTAGTCACAGCTAAATAATGAGTCGAATCCGCTGGTGGGCCAAAACTAGAAGGTCTCATATTAAAGACAGGGATCCAGTGCAGTGCGTGGACTAGGGTGTACTCTATCGCTAACCAAATGGGATCAATCCAAATCTGTAAAATCCCATAGCCATCAAGGTGTTTTATGTATGTTTCATTTCGAAAAGTGATCCAAAAATAAGCTATTACGAGGGGTTCTAGGAGGGCGGCTCAATATAAGGCAAGCATTAACGTCTGTGCTAAATAGATACATGCATCTCTTCTAGTCTAAAAACAAAATAACAACGCGATCAGTGTTACTCCCATTCATTGATGCACAAGGCTTAAAAGAAGGCAGCCCGTGCAAACTACCAGACAGTCATGCGCAGAGAGCTCTTAAATATTTTAGGCTGTTCCAGCTGGAGCATTTTACTACCAACTCTAACATATTATTAGTGAACATAAAACGAGGCTCCAAATGCTTTATCTGTCACCATTGACCGTGTTTTTGTATCTGAAAGCCCTTTTAAGTATATGTTATAGCAGAGCGTGCCACTGCAGATGATTCCCATATGCCAAGGTTGGATTCTCCTTCCAAATTTGACTACGTACCAGGGTGATAGATAAGCCTGCCCATGCCTGAAAAATCGCACTTAGGCATTCTGAGCAGATACAGGTTTATAATAATTTCCCGCGCGCTGCTCAGCTCCCCTAATTCCACTTCATTACCATCTCGCCTCGTGCCACCGGTGCATATAAAGCTCTTTATTAAGAGTCGAGCTACGTGGAGGCGGGGGGGGGGGGGAGGGAGGTGGAGGGGGAGCATGCAGAATCCGGGTTCCTGCCTGCCACTTTCCACACTGGCAGCTATTCCTTTGAAAGGCAACCTAAGCAATGGATGTTTTACAACTCCAAATAATTATTTTTACAAAAGGAGGATCAGCTCATGAGTTTATTGTGTATAGTTTAAAAGCAATACTTTTTGCTCTTTTAAATGCGTGTAACACTGCCATTTTCAAATTGCTCACATTCGAGTCATGATAGTGTGCACAGCTGCTTCGGTCCTGAAAGGGAATATGCACTATGCTTAATGTACACTTTTTTTGCTCTATGTCAATCCGAATAGTTGAGTAATGCATCTCTGTGAACCTATATGTACATTCGTAACCAACTTCTTTGTATGAATGTGCAATGCATATGTGTGAATATATCCGCAAAACTGTAACAAACCTGTAACCAATCTCGTAAGACATAGCGCCTAGATGCCTCTGGGCTATGCACGCTTTATAAATGTTCAAATAAATAAATAAATCTCAAGCACACTTAAATATATATGTTTGTCTTTTTGTGTATTTGAAAGGAAAATGAGCAGTTGAATTGGAAATTAAGTGAATAGTATATAGGGACAACACCAATAAGAGCAACAATCCCTTTGCTGGGTGCATTGCAATACATGTTAGTGATAAGGGAGACGGATGCAGACCCGGTGGTGGAGGTGGAAGATGCCAGTGGGAATATAGTTTGTGGACAGCACAGATTAATAGCACATTCTATGCATTGTTTACAGTTATATTGTTACAGGAATGTGAATATGTGCTCCTTTAGGGGGGTGGAGGATTAGTGGGAATGTTGGGTGGTGGCTCTGCAGGTCTCCGGTGTCATGGGGTGGACTGGCCCATTGGGAACTCTGGGCATTTCCCAGTAGGCCTCTGCACCCTGGGCCTCTTTTGTGTGGTATTTCCAAATGTTCCCATAGGAAAAGGATTGGGCTTACTGAAAATGTGTAATATGGGGCCACTTTCCAGGCGCTTTTGGTTCCCAGCCCACACTTGCCGGTGCCACATCCATGAATTGTAGGTGTATTTCCAGAGGAGTATTTAGTTATTCTTTAGATTTAGTCCGGCCACGAAGTATGCCACTTGCACACATGTTGGCAAAGAATGGACACTTATGAGTAAAACAATCTAATGTTTTCCAAAGATAAGTTAATGTAATGAAAGTATTTGCAATTGCAATACATTTACAAAAATCTAGTATCTGGAACATTTCGTGACACTAGAAGGGAAAGTCATAAGGGTGATGGGACACATGGGCCTCATTACGTGGCAGGCGGAATGGGTTTATCGGCGCCGGTAATGGTGCCGGCACCGTTGATCTCATTCTGCCCTATTACGAGGTTCCCTTGCGGGTCCCGCTCTGGACGTCTGGTCAGACCAGACGTCCATAGCGGGTCCCGCGAGGGGCCAAGGAGCTAACAATGGTTGTTAGCTCCCTCACCATTCCCATTGAGCCCTATGGGGGCTCAAATGGGAAAGGGGGAGGTCCGAGTCCGGGTTCCCTGAAGGAGGAAATACCGGGCCCTCCAAAGTCGGAATGGCCCGGTATTTCCCCATTCAGGGAACCCGGACCCGAGTTTGGAGGAAACCATGCCCTTATTAAGGGAATGACTGTCTCCAAACTCGTAATGAGGCCCACAGTCCAAAATATCTGGTGGCAGACAAAGTAAGATTTTGGTGAAAAGCGAATAATGGGAAACTAACATGGCTACATCTGACAAGTCATATGCCCTGTTGCTTTAGAGGTGGATGTTACAGAGGAAATCCATCAGGAGCTCTGCACGGTCCCTTCACTGAAAGTGCTTACTACCGACTTAACAGAGTGGTGCTAATAGCTGGTTGATTTAGGAGTAGGAGGAGGAAGCACTACTACCAATGCACCATGCCTTGACGCCAACAGATGTGCACACTTAGGCGCTCATACAAGCCCCACTTCACCACCCCCTACACAGCACTCACTCACACACCCTTCTACCTCCCCACAAGAACAGCTACACACTAAGCCCCTTCCTCCACCCATTCAAACACACACCCTATCCTGTGCCCTCATCACTGCCCGCTCCCTCTGCGCGCATGTGCAAGACATCTTTGATCTTCTACTGGAACATGACCTCAGCATACACACCATCCCTGAAACATGGCTTCACGAAGCTGCTGGGCCCTTCCTCTCCCTAGCCATCTGCCCAGTGTACACTATATTGAGATCCGATAGAACATCCCAACCTGGAGTGGAGTTGCTATTATTGCCAAAACATCCACTCCTGTCAGATCTCCCCCCTTGGAACACTCCCAGGCTACAAACTCCTCATCACCAAACTAGAACCTCACCCTCAAACCACCATCAACCTCCTCTTCCTCTATCATCAACCTGGCCACACTACCTCCCCGAACACAGAAATCCCCCTCTTCCTCACTCCACTCATCAAACCCAAAACCAAACTACTACTCCTATGAGACTTCAACCTTGGCCTAAATGATGCAACCGATACCAACGCCATTGCCCACGCAACTTCTCTACAAGAGATGAACTTAACTCAAGCCATCAGCTTGCCCACCCATATTAAGGACCATATATTTATTTATATATACACAAAGCAAATGAATCACATTACATATGCTGCAGGTAATAGTAACATCAAGTAGAATTTCAGGATCAAGTTATCAAGCAGCAATAATGCAGGTGAGTACATTCTTTTTGTACTAAAACATTTCCAGCACACAGAGTGACATCAATCAAGATCAGTAGTAGCACCTATGGTTCACCACACAATATTGAGTTTGGAGGGAAAAAGTGTTAGAGTAGAATAGAACTGTAACAATAGTCTTTTCTCCCAGAGGGATGTAGGAAGTCTTTCCCCGGAAATAAGAGTGTCAAAGAATTAAAACCTTTATAGGGAACACGCACTACCAAAGTCAATAGGGTTACAGGAGCAGTGGGATAAGGAATTACTATGTAACCCCCCAGCACTCCACACAAGGTTGTGTGTGCTGGACCCATAAAGGAAAAAGGTAAGTAAGACAAATGTTGTCCTACTATTCTTGGGAACTGTAGTTTACACAAGAACATGTATTTAAACATTTAGAGGAGTCCAGGGGACTCTTCAGTGGCACTGCACAAACAGTGCTGTAAGCCACTATATAAAAAGCAGATGCCTATGGAGTTTACCAGACTCCATTAACACACAAGGAACACAAAACCTTAGAGGGAAAAGGCATGAGTAAGTCACAAGAAGGCCCACTCACTCAGGAGGTTAAAATCCAGAAAGGTCCCAGATTCCAGCAAAGGGCGGGGGTCTCTACATTTAAAGGGAATTAACACAGAAACTGAAAATTCCCCCTAACATTCCCAATCACAGATCACATGCTTTGCTGTTTGTGGTTTATTTCGGGGTATCAGTGTCCATCATTTCCTAGGCCATTACCCACCTATGTATCGCAATCACACTAGGTGTATGTGGGTAGTGTCTGAGAAGCATGTCACTCAGGTGATCTAACCAGATCAAGAGAGTGCCTTGGTTGCTTTCTCTCAGGTTTTTGGAAGACTGTTGTGCACACATACTGCAGAGCCTGACAAAGGAGACTTGGAAGATGATGTCTGTCCGCTCTATATAACAATTTTTTTTGTTGCCTGAGTTGGTGGTGTTGTTTGCATTTTTTTGTTATGATGAACAATCAACCAGTTGATGATTGGTGAATCACCAACTATTTACTGGGGTCAAAACCAGACAGTTTGGGGGACATAAGGAACGTGTATTACATGTCAGTATCTCCCTCTGCAGAGAGATGTCAGTATATAGGAACACACAGGTATTCGGGGAGCAGTAATAGAACATAATGTAATTAGATAGGGTGGGGACCGCTTTGATTGAGGTGGAGGGGATACAGTTAGATAGCTAACTTGAATGTATGAAAGTTGATGGTGTTTTTGATTTAAAGGACTAGGGAATTATGGTTGAGCTTATGGCCCGTTAGTAACATGCATGCAATGGATGGGATCGCAGAGTAATTCTGAGTCCAAATAATTGAACCAACCTCAGGAAGATGGCAAAGAGTCTGTTTTATTAACAATTATCTAAAACAGGGAGGGAACTACTGACATCAAAGCACATTCGCTCAGGCTCTCGGCGATGTTCTCATAAAAACATCCTTATATACAAAAATTACGTCAGAAGTGATTTCATACCACGTGGCAAATAATACAAAACCTTTCAAGGGTTGAGATTAGCTAAGGGAAACATCTAAATATACTTTCTATAGTGACTAGGATTGAGATTGTTGCCCACTGTCTGGTGGACAATTTATGCCTACCTCTAAAACATGTCATCTTTAACACTATTAAGTACACAGTTTATCATTGGCCTTCAAACCATAAGGCCCTTCGTTATAAGGCCCTCTAGAATTGGTTGGCACGCTCGTGCCATGTCTGGAACAATCGGTTCACTTAGCAGCACGTAATCTCAGACCCGGATGCCAGGAGGTGGATTTAACTTTACCTCCTCACCCAATTAGCCCACCATCTCTCATCACCCATGCCTTCTCTAATGAAGATTGTCTTTGAACTTGGCCTTGAAAAGTATCCTTGTCTGTGGAAATATATTGTAGTGCAGGTTCTCACTATCGTTGTTCAAGGACTGCAAGCTCAACTCTATTTCATTCCTCAGCTCATGTCACAGGAGACTACGATGTGGTCCATTTTGCAACATTTAAATGTCTTAAATGAATAAAACTTGGCACTCTTGTGTTCCTTTCCTTGCACCTTAACAAGGGATGATTCATCCTTTGGACATTCACTGCTTTCTAAAATAGATAAGCTACCTTGGCTGCTTCAGTTTTGATACCAGGCCAGACAGCCTCACCAGGCGCTTCCATGATCTCAGCTTATTCTTGCTTTAACACAATTCTCGGCCTTTCCTCTCCGTGGGTCCGGGCTTACTAAATTCATGACACTTATGTGCAGATCCTATACAATGGCGGCTTTGCCTGCAGTCTATTCACTACATATAGCAAGCTTCTATTATGTCTTAGTCTACTTGCATTTTGGCATCTGTATAATTATTGAATGGTTCATTTTATGCAGCATTTCGCACCCATGCAATCTTCTTTTCACATATGAAAGTTTACTCGATTTTTAACTTCGTCATCAGTTTCTGTAAGATTCATGCTTTTTCTTCAGCCATTATTCACGGGGCATCACGTATGTTTCTTGTGACATCACTAGATTCTCTTTTCACTCCTTTTCATATTCCTTCAGGGAGTTCCTCCCTCAGATTGTCGTCTCTTTGGGAATACATTTGATAGGATTTTCTCAGTTGGCACCTTCTTTTGAATATCTGCTACGGTATTGGCACAACTGCTGGTGTCAAACATGGCACAAACTCAGGCCTCCAACATATAGGAGGTAGCAGGCCTCCAACTTTCAAAAATAGATAACCGACCTTGGCTGCTTCAGTTTTGATACCAGGCCAGACAGTAGAGGTAGGGGGGTACAATTTCCTGCAGAGGCATTTTACTGCTCCTCTACATTCCCCCCTCTGGTCGAGTCCTCGACTACCTCCTCAATTGTCTCCACATCTTGATATTTTCTCTTGAAGAAGTGCTTCTTCGGAGTTCAGATTTTCGACCCCTCATGGTGCCGGCTGATTTAACATGCTCATCTGCATTCCAGGTCATCTAGTTGCATTGTCCATTTGGATTACAATAGACCCATCATCTCACATACCTCTTATGATTCTTTGGATACATGAACTTCATTGCTTCAGGTGCTACAATGCTGGCCTCTATGTATTTCCTGACATCTTTATCCGCCAATTCCTTGGGTCCAAACCCAGATTCAACATTGATTATAATCTTCATTCCTACCATTTTCTTTGCTGTTTTCTTGCACTGGACAATCATTATCCTGATCACACAGAATCTAAACATCACCACCACCAATATTGCTCAAAGAATCTTGAATATGTTTACCAGCCATTGTGTAATCCATGAAAATATGGAGTCAAACCAACTGTCACCCTCAATGTCCTCAATGTCCTCAGTCTCGTCTTCCATCTTGTTATGCAGGTACCACTCTCGTCATATTGAGAAGGTACGAACGTACAACATTAAGGCCTGTTTTTTGCGCAAACCTCTCCTTCCATCACTGTGATCATGTCAAGGACATATTTGTTCTGCAGGGTCATTAGTCGTATGGCCCTCAGCTTTTCCTTGATATCATTGAAACCCTTTATGGTGATATTGCTTGTCTGCAGAAGCTCCAATCTCATAATCTGCAGCCACTCAGCGTTGGCCACCATTTGGATCTCAGGCATGAATATAGTCACAAATATTGAGGCAGTCTTTCTGAACAACCTGTGTTCATAAGGAATGGAGTCATATGCTTCTATTGATTTGGCTGAGAAGTAATTCCGTCTTCTGGTCTGATTGAGAAGTTCAAGCAATCTTCTTTTTCTCAAATGGGCATCTGCTTTTGGAAATTCTCCAATGTTCAGGTTGCTAATGCTGGAACATGGATGAGCAACAAGGACCATACTCCACCCCAATCCTTGGGCAACTTCATGTAGGCTCTACACCCACAAGCCCAATATCGATCCATGAGGACAGCTGTTCCTTCGCCCATCCTAGAAACATCAGCTGTAGTTCTCCGTGTTATCTCCCACATGATTCTTTCTGTGTCTTCGAAGCACAATGTTAAATAAGACAATGGGATTGCAACCATGGGACATGATACATCTTCTACCCATGTCAGTAGTTTGGCATGTTTATCCCATGACTTCAAACATCCATCGTTCACCCTTTGCACTTCCTGTACATATTCTGGCTTCAGTAGATGAGCTGCACAGGACATCATTCCTTCTTCCCATCCCTTCTTGGACTTCACTTGTTCATAGACTTAGAATTGAGTTTGCTCCCAACATCCGGGTGATCCAGCTATTTCTGTCACATCAGGGCAGTTCATTTTCTTCATTTCTTCGATGACCACCTCTTCCTGTCCTGTTGCAGGATACACAAGAATCTTGCTCTTCCATCCAGGCTCATTTTCCATTTCTGTGGTCTTGACGCAGTCATCCTGGTATGGAAATGACAATGTCAATCTCCAGTGTAAAGTGGCCCAACTTCCCTGAAATCGTCCTCTAGTCATGCATGCTGAAAGATAACTGAGGCACCTTGCATCGTGTTCTGGGACTTCTCTGGCAATGAAAGTTCACACTGTATTCATGGCATAGGGGATGAGAGAGCAGACATAGCAACTCTCGTTAGATGTCTTTTCCCCAACTTTTCTCATGTGCTGGTACCACATGTCATTCACCAAGTGTGCTGTGTTCTCTAGATAGGTATTTATCCCTTCATTATCTTCCTCTGCATCTCTATTGTGTCTTTTAGAGACCATTTACCATTCATGAAGTATGTCAAATGAAGTTCCCTTAGTAGGAAGAACCATAGGGACCTCTTCCACAGTGGAACTGCTAATATGATAAAGATTGTGAAAGTTGAGGAACAGAAAGACAAAGAGAACAATCATGCACGCATATATTATGCATTAGAACATAGGCATCCATCTCTCGCACCATCCTACTACTCGTTTCACTTGCTCTTCGCCTAGAACTGTACACTTTTGTTCTTTAATCATTTTTAATACAATCATCACATTTCTTTATATTTGCAACTGTAAAATCTGCTCAATTATGGCAATAAGAATCCTTTTTATCACTAGGCCATTTTAAGAATCCTGTAAGAAGGTGTGCACATCAACGTCTCTTCTCCCAAGAGCAAGGTAAGCTTGAAGTATAAACACAATGACAGCAAGCACAAGTATGTGAACGTCACTATCATTAAGTATTATGTGTTTAACTGCTTAGAACAGATATTCTCCAAAAAATGAATCTGGATATTGATCTCGTTTCCAATTTTGAATCAAGAACTGACGTTTAGGCATAACTCTGATGCTATATTGCATTTCTAAAAGTTCATTTAAAAATTCCTGGAATTCTCCACTGAATTCCAGTCCAATGCAAAACATGTATTAACCACTGGTTGCTTTTTCATCCTTCTTCTTTGTCATCGATCGGGACTGCACATGCTGAAATGTTTCTTCTTGTCTTGCTTCTGGATTAGCAACGGTGGAAGTGCGGGTCTCATCTTTATAAGCCTTTATGTCACTCATGTGAAGCCAAGCTCAACTCCCTTGGACCTTCACAGCTGAAGGGGTTATATTCTCTATACAAAAGTGTAAGCAATATTCAATCAACACTACAGCTAAGTCAATGCCTAGTCTGGGATGCTGAGGAAAACCCTTATTGATGTATTTTTATGTCCAGTTCAGTACTCTGGATGACAACCCTTGTATAACACCCCCCTCTTAGAATCCCCCTGACCCCACTGAGCCAAGAAGTAGGTTTGTTTTGCAAATGAAAAGGTTTATTTGAAAAATTAAACAATATATATATATCACACTTTTATAATAAATGAATATCTCATAGTACATTTAGACATATGATGTTGATCAACAATGGGTAATCTGGCACTAGCACACTTCTTTACAATAAATGAGGAGTTAGTATAGGATGGAAAAAGTAGCAAAAATACTTTTATGGTTTCAAGGGAAAAGCAATGAGGAATAAAATGCAGTACAGAAATACTTGATATGATTTTAGCAAAAGATAAGGTAATCACTTTTCTCTGGCAATTCACCCCCCTCCCCTGTGCAATGTAAGAAATGGAAGGAGATAGAAAGAGGAGCACACAGTTCTCAGGAATGCAATCAAATACAATACAAAATTCAGTTCCTCCCCAGCAAGCTTAGAGGAAACAGGTAGGAGTTTGAAACACAGGCCCAAAATGCTTTTTAAATGTGATATCAATGGATGGGAAAATGTGACAACTGATTTTAATTCCCTCTAGAGATTCAGGGTGAGTGGGAGATACGTGTTGGTATTAGTTCAGGCTCACTTTAGCAATGCTCTATGAGATATTACCAAGTTGCAAACGGATTTTAACAAAAAAAAGAATGGAGCTGCTATTTTGACAAGTGGAGAAATTGAGCCAAAATCGCAAATCGCGGTAAATTTCACGAGTGAGTGAATCGCGATTGCGCTAAAAGTATAAGGTAGATTTTCGGATTTAAAGTAAAACTCAAAATGGCAGGTGACAGCTTGCAGCTGCAGAATTGACAGGTGACAGTTTGCAGCTTTAAAAATGACAGATGACACGATTTCTAGGAGGCTGTTCTACTTAGGTTAAAATAGTCTGGATTAGATTATTTTAACTAAGATTGGTTCTGCACAGTTCTGCTTGGTACTCACAATATAAATTTGAACTAGGCCTCGTCACGGATCTGGTCAACACGTCCGGCTGCGGTTCTGTCTGCTCGGCGGGTCAATCAGGCACCGGTTCTGCTCCCAGCGATCTGGGTCAGCTCTGCTCTGCTGGTCTAGCCTCTCTGAATTCTGGGTGTAACACTGCTTTCTGGGTACTGCTACAGGTTCTTGCAAAAGTTCTCAGCAAAACTTCAAACAGCTCGCCCGGCTGTTGAATAGTTTGGTTAGTTTTGAGGCCTGCTGAAGAGGATTCAGCTGGTGGATTCAGGCCTCTCTGCTAAGAATTCTGGAGTTAATATCTGCTACAGGTTCTGGGGATTGATGGATTTGAAGTCTGGATCTCTGGATGTGAAGTCGTCAGTCAGCATCCTCCGCAGCAAATGGAATTGAATCTCTCTACCTGTCCCAGCAGTCTCTTTTTATGTGTTTTGAAAATGGGTGTGTGCCTGGGCCTTGCTAAGCCTGCCCCTCTCTACTTGTCATTGGCCCATTCCTCCTCTCTCCCTTGATTGGGGGAAGGAAATGTGAGTCAGAGTGATGCTGTAGGTTTTATGGTCAGAGGAACCTCCCCTTGTCAGATTGCACACAAATCTATTTCTGACCCAAATACATATTTATCTATGTACCATTTTTCTAATATTATAGGTCCAGTTAACATATTTTCTGTAGCACCAAACCATCCGATCCCTGTCTTTGTACGATGTTGTGTCCACTGATGATAGAATTCTCCCCTTTTCATCCAGATAACGACCTCTAAACCTTTCCAGATTTTACACAAATGTGCACCAGG
Source organism: Ambystoma mexicanum (assembly GCF_040938575.1). NCBI lineage: Eukaryota > Metazoa > Chordata > Amphibia > Caudata > Ambystomatidae > Ambystoma > Ambystoma mexicanum. The sequence continues at coordinate 769,459,916 of NC_090941.1, forward strand.
GATATGGGTTACAGATGATAAAGTGTCAGATTGTTAACATGCATACATTTGGAGTGAGAACCTATTTTCCGCTAGCAGCCCCCCAGAATACACCACAGGGTCTTAACGCCTCTTAAAATGTTCACAGAAAAATCACAAAAATAATGATATTACTTATATAATTCTGACAAGTCCGCACTATGAGTTATCTATCCTTTTAAAATTATGCTCTGGTCAAAAAGGGGTGTGGCTTCCCACATCACATGGTGGAATAACTGGTTTATCCACTTCCCCCAAGCCAGCTTGTTCACAGAGGCACAGCTGCCCCCCAGTTTCTCCCAAGAGGAAGCTATTTTACGACACCCCCAATACAACATTTGCCTGGGTCAAGGGAGTTGCATTGTTCTGTCCCTTCCTGTTCCCAGGTGCTCCACCCCTAATCTAATCATAGAGGTGTCAACTCCTTTTGGAAAGGGGAAGAGTGGCTGTTGATCCAGTTTCAACTCCTGTCGGGGGTAGTTGTCAGGCAGAATTCAGTTTCATTAAGCCAGGTTTCAGCTAAATGTCACTTTTTGTTCCCAGTTTTCTACATTCAAATCAAACTGACAATTTTTACCTATACATTAAATAATTACTTCCTTCAAGTCATTTCAGAATATACTTGTACATTGTATCCACCTCTTAGCAAGTCTTTCCATGGTCTGGTTTTGTTTCATTTGTTCAGTTTTACACAAAAATCTGGTGGTTTTAAAACGCCGGCTTTCTGATAGTGGTGAGTACCGGTATTGCAACCATTTTTGGGATTAAGAAAATTAATTCCCCACAGTTCTGAGTTGCTTTTTGGCAATCAGCATTGCCATTCCCAATGGTTTCAGGCTACTGTGTGTGTAGCCCAATGGTGGTTTTAGGCAGTGCCCTCCTGTGCTCACAACATAGGCAAAAATGGGTGGCAGCCTATTCTTCATGTTTTCCCTGTGCACTCTCTGGGGAGTTCTGGCCATCATGATGTTTTCCATGCCAGTACTGCACAGTTTTATGGTAGGGATTGGATGCATGGGTAAAAACATCCCACAAGCCCCCCCTCTTGCGATGGCCATTCTGTCCTTTCACTGATGGAACTCGCAAGATCTGGGATGTTCGCCTCCTCTTCTTCCAATTCCATGGATGGCACAGTTCAGCATCTTTTCCTCCCTCCAGTCGATCAATCAGTTCTCCTTGATGGTCCTGATGGGAGGATGGAGCGGTACCCCGGGCCCCTCGGGTCTCTGCTCCCGGTCCCCGGTCGTCCTCCTTGGTCAGTCTCCATGGTTTCATCTCTCCTAGGATGATAAAGCAAAGCGGCAATACCTATTCGTAGACATTTCTTCACCACTATTAATGGTGTGGCGAACATATACATTTTATGAATCAGAAGATATGAACATATACATTTTCTTTTTAAATTAGGAGACAAGAACATATATATATACAAGGATCAAAGAATTTTATATGCTATATGTGGAATATTTTTGGGTTGGAACTGAATTACTCCGGAGCGGCCCCCTCTGGGATTCCAGTGGATTCCTCCAGTTGTTGCAGAGTGTGCCTGGGATGGCAACACTTTAGCTGATTTATATGTACCCAATTGTCTTCCCCTTCAGCCAAACCGCCTTTGGGGATGCGGATCTTGTAGGCAACAGGGGAGATCTTGTCTATAATTTCAAACGGTCCCTTCCATGTAGGCAAGAATTTTCGCTGTTTGGCCTGGTTCCTTTGGAAATTGTATAGATAGACCCGATCACCCACCTTATATTCCTTCCGGGTGGTCTTCAGGTCGTAGTGGGTCTTCATGCTCTCGGCTGATCTTTCTAGATCCGCTGAGCATAGGCAAAAGCATGTTGAAGGTGTTTCCTTAAATTCTCCACATACTCATGAGTTGTGGAGGCATTTATCAGTGTCTGTTCTTGGGTCCTGTAGAGCAAAGGCTGGGGAAGCACCATCTTGCTTCCCGTCATCAACTCAAATGGTGACATTTTGGTTGCAGATGAAGGGGTAGATCTGATGGCCACTAGGACCAGAGGTAATCGGATATCCCAACTTGGCCCAGAATCTGCCACAAACTTTTTTAAGATGCTCACAATGGTTCGGTTATATCTCTCCACTGCTCCAGAAGAAGCTGACCTGTAAGTAATGTGTAGCTTCCTTTTAACCACCAGTATCTCCCACATCTTTGTCATTACTTCACTGGTGAAGTGGCTACCTCTGTCTGACTCAATCCTTTGAGGTAGACCAAAACGGGAAAAGATGTGGTTAATCATCAGGGCATCTGCTCTTTCTGCCTTGCAATTTGGGGCCGGGAGACATTCCACCCACTTGGTAAAGAAGCATGTATCGGTCAACATGTACTTGTTTCCTCTAGACGAGCGAATCACAGGGCCTACAAAGTCGATTTGCAAATCTGACCATGGCAGTGTCATCCCCCTCTTTTGGAGAGGCGTACGGTGTGTGAGGGATGACGGCTGAAATTGTGCACACACAAGACACCCCTTCAAGTATTAGTCGAGGTCCTGCCCCATGTGTGGCCAGTATGCAACCTCTCTTAAGATTTTCAGTGTTTTGTGAAAACCCCTATGACCGGCGGAGGCCGCATCATGGGCGTGACTTAACATCAGGCTTCAGAATGAGGTAGGAACAACCCACTGATCATGGCCAGCTTGGGATTTCCTTACCAACAAACCGTCTTGGATTCGGAACATTTTTGGACATTTCATCAACACTCTTAGGTCCTCTTTCCCAATGTAATCTGTGTCCGTCAGGGGAAAGTTCTCAGGGTCCTCAAGGTGTTGGTAAAACTTACCAATGATTGGATCCCCCTTCTGAGCTGTAATCAAATCAGCATCAGGGGTCTCCTTGCTCCATTGGGCAGTTGAAAGATCATTGTGAGCATTTGTCTGGGACCTAGTGATAGCAGTGACCTGGATTTCCCCCAACAGGGACTCAATCTCAATTAGATCCCCTTGGATGGCCCCGGTTTTGGCGAGCTGATCAGCTAAGTCATTTCCAGTTTTGTCTGGTCCCTCTACTTTGGAATGACCCTTGATCTTTTTCCAATAGATGGTCATCCCATTCGAGGTGACCAGATCATCAATATTTTGGATTAACTTCCCATGTTTCAGGGGTTTGTTATAAGCGCATAATATGCCTCTGGTTTTCCAGTTGACCAGGTGCTCCACGAACCCGTTCCGTACATAATCCGAATCGGTGGTTATGACCAGTTCGTGGAGTTGAGGTTGGACAGCAGTGAGGAGCAGTGAGGATGGCCTGATGCACAGCCATCAACTCTGCCACCTGACTACTTCGGGGACCAATTTTGTATCCAGCGGAGGGTTCTGGAAACTCCTTCACCCAGGCATTCCCTACGCCGGCCAACAGTTCTTTCTCCCCGTTGTTGTCAACATGGTACGAGCATCCATCCACATAGACAGTGGGCATTCCCTCACATTTGTCTTCTTCAAAGACTTTGTGTGGGGAATTAAGGTATGCCTCCATGTTGTCCTTGATTTTTAGACTTTCGTCCTCGAGACAGTTTTCTCTGGCACAATCATGCAAGTCAGCCAGACCTTGCGCGAGGGGACTCTTCTTGGTTTGGCCATATCTGACCTCTACAGGAAAGCCTTGCATTGACAGAATCCAGGAAGTAATTTGGGAATTACTCACATTTCCAGCCCGGATTCTGTCACTTTGGAGATATTGCAGAGGCTGGTGTGGAGTCTCCACTATGATGTGTTCCCCCTGGATAAACGGGCGGTAATTCTTCAATGCCCACACCGTTGCCAGGAGTGCCTTCTCACAATCGTTGAATTTTTCCTCCATAGAGGATAAAGTTTTGCTCGCATAGGAGATTACATTATTGACCTTGTCATGCTTTTGGAATAATACTGCCGTCAAGCACGTATTAGAGAACCCCGTCTCCAGGAAGAACTCCTTGTTTCTGAGAGGGTAAGCTAGGCAAGGCGCTTGTGAGAGGCTTCTTTTGAGTTGTATTACCGCCTCGGATTGTTCTGGACCCCATTCCCACTTGACCCCCCCCTTCAAGAGATGAATCAGGGGTCTAGTGATCTCTGCGTAGCCTTCAATGAACTTTCTGCTGTAATTAGTCAGTCCAAGGAGGCTCCTTAGTTCCCGCAGAGTTGTGGGGTCTTTCAGTTTCTGGAGTGCTTCCACTTTCTTTTCTTGGGGACAGAGACCCTGAGGAGTAATCTCATGCCCCAAGAAATTAACACGGGTTCTACACCACTGTGCTTTCTGAAAGGAAAGTTTTGCTCCGGCGGCCCTCAACTGTGTCAGAACATAATGGATCTCCGCTATGTGTTCCTCCACAGATGAACTTTTGATGAGGACATCATCTACATAAGCCAGGTTACCCCTCGCACCCAGGTCGGGCATGGCCTTATGTAGGAAAATGTTGAATTCATTGCCGGAGTTGAGGTATCCGAAGGGAGTCCGGGTCCATGTGTACTGCTGGCCCCCAAAGGTAAAAGCCAGTTTGTATTGGTCCTCCCTACTGACAGGCACGGTCCAGTATCCATTGGTCAGGTCTATTGCTGTGAATACCTGTGACCCCTGAATCTGGGCCAGCCCTTGGTCAATGTAGGGCAGAGGCCATCGGGAAGTATGGACCCATTTGTTGAGCTCCCTAAGGTCGGCGCAGAGTCTCCACTGGCCGTTTGGCTTCAATATTCCCAGCACCAGATTATTGAAAGTGCTGTGGACTGGACGGATTATTCCCCGGAACTCAAGGTTCTTAATTATTTCAGTAAGGGACTCCATGGATGCGAGAGGCAAGCGATATTGCTTCACAAACACTGGAGTCATTCCAGGGTCCGTGGGAATTGTTGTGGTGTGGATGTCGGTGCGACCACAGTCATATGAGTCTACCGCAAAGAGATCTTGGAAATCCAAGAAAACTTGTTTCAACTTTTGCTTCTGTTCCAGAGTCACGCAGGCATCAGCTAGGTTGACTCTCTCTTCCACCATCTGCCTGAAGCCTGGAAAGACTTCTGGTTTGGCTATCTCAGCGGCCTCCTCCAGCTGGGTGGAGAAGTCCCTGGTCAGAGTGCTGATTTGGACTGGAGGCTTCAGGTGGGAAAGGCAGCCCTCATGGACCTGGAAAATCACCTCATCCCTCCTGAAGTCACAAGTCACATCTTCCTTACCATAAGGGCAAGAAGTGTACACCAGGAAGTTCCCCCCATGCCGTGTGAAAATCCTGTCTGGTGTTGTATTGTCCTCACTGTCACTGTCAAAACAGTCCTTGGGGATTTGTCCTAACAGTTCATTTCCTAAATCAATGGAGAAATGTCGGTCATCAATCGCCATTCCAATAATGGTGCCTGCGGCTAGAGTAATACTCTTTAAGTCGCTGTTATCCACCTCTATTGGAATGGTGTCATGTTCTATGTTGACTAATGGTGTTGGGTTTACCCCTAACCCTTGCTGTTGGAGAGAAGCATTTAGATGGATATAAGCATCAGGGTTTTTCAATTTTTGTCCTCTTTTAACTTTCACTCCCAGGGAGAATTGTCGGGTCCTTTCTGGGATGGTGACTTCCTCTTTGATCTGAATTTCAACTGCATAAGGTAGCAATTGAGCTGACCTAAATGCTTTTTCTGGATCATCAAAGCCCATGGGATTATCCGCTAATCGGGACCAAACTTTGAAGTTTATTAGGTCCAAACTAATGGCAAAGCGATTGAGAATGTCACTGCCTAAGTAAAAGGCGGCAGTGACGTCTCGCACGACCCAACAATTATGGACTATGCTCTTGTTGCCAATGGAGCTTTTGATCATACACCTGCTTGGCAGGAGATGTTTGGAATTAGGAGCTTCCAGGTCCATTTCCCATTTGTCTATCAGTTTGAATGTGGGAATGGCTGGATCTTTTGGGAGTTGGCGAACATGGCTTCGCTGATGAAGCTCTTACCGTTGTTCACACACACTCGAGCGAGAACAGAGTCCTTCCCACCATTTAACTGAACAGGGATGAACAACTGCTCTCCAATTTGCTGACTATCAGCCAGGCTCTGAGCTGATTTCACATCTTTCTGGACTATAGGAGTGGGAGTTTCTGATTGTAGATTAGTAAAGAATTTCAGGGTGTTTCCTTCCAGTGTGGAATACCACCTTAAACTGGAAGGAAGGTTGATTTTCAGAAATAGAGAGGACCCCCCACCACCAGTCTGTTGTCCTACTGCTATTACTGTCACGTCTGGAATTTGGTTATTCTGGAAGTGAAATTCTACTTGGTCAGATTTTTGTTCAACCATGTGGCATGTGCCGTTTAAACTAACATGGTTGACACTCTGCTTTAATTTTATTGGTCGGCTAGTCTGGGTCCAGAGGACCTTGTTTACGCAATCTATTAGGGGTGACAACCTTCTCAGGAGGTCAATCCCTATTAAACAAGGGGTGCCCTTTGTAGTCACTACTATGACCTGGTGTTTCACCTTGTGTCGCCCAATTTTGATGTCCAAATCTGCAGTCCCCTCGACAGGAATTTCCTTCCCGTCAAAGTTCTGCAGTTGTCCAGGAAGAGAGGTGAGAGGAATACGGTAATTCTCCCCCCTTCCTGCATTTAGTTCATCAAAGGCCCTTTTGGACAAAAGGGTAGCTTGGGATCCAGTGTCCACCAGTGCCGAAATTGTACCCTGCCCCTGTACTTGTACCGGGCATAGTATCTTCCCTCCTTCTCCTCAAGGGGACACAGATAATGCACATTTTTGGACAACTGGTGGGCTAACTTTCTGGTTTTGGACATTGCTAGCGAAGAGATTTGGGCAGAATTCTGTGGAGAGCCTGGGGAATCTGAAAGAAAAAGTTGGCAACTGGAAATGGTTTCGGGTTCTGGGCCACCCCCCCTTTTTGGAGGCAGTCCAAAGGATGGGTTTGACCCACGGGATTTTGGTATTGTCGGTTCTGGGATGAGATGATGGGCGGCGGTAGCTCAGTCTCCACATCTCCCCAGTCTGGATTGGAATCCCTTGGGACCCATTTTTCCTTGGGAGGAGTTCCCCCATCTCTGAAGGAGAAGATCCTTTTCCCAGGATCTTCTGAGGATCCCTCTCCCTCAAATTGGAAGACCTGTACCTCCTCCACAAAGTGGGTCTGTTTGGGTCCTTTGTTTCTCCTACCCCCCTCTGCTCCTTGGGAGGCAGGCTTTCAGGGGCAGGAGATTTTGTTTCCGGTTCCTGATTTTCCAGGGGCTGTTTACAAGTTGGGAAGGAAGCTTCCTCCAAGGCTTTACACCCCCCTTCCCCTTGTGCCTCCTCCCTGGGAACCGGTGGGTTATCGGGGTGCTGCCCCCGTCATTGTTCTGGAGCACCAGGTCCAGAGTTTGGGGCATTCTGCAGTGGCATGCTAATATGAGGGTTCTGTTGAGCCCTCAGTATGTGACCCAGATCTCGTGCCATATTTTGGACCTGGCGCTCAAGTTGTGAAACCCGCTCAGGCTGATACGGGGCTCTATTTTCTCCCCTGGGCTGATCCCGGGAAGGGTAGCTATCCCTTCTCTGGTAGTACCCCTGGTTGGGAAGATTTTGGTACCCCTCCACCCTTGGCCTCCCCTCTCCTGGATTAGGTTGTCTGGGCTCAGGTAATTGGGGAAAGAAGGATGGATGATTTTGCGGTTGGAAAATGGGTGGATACCTGGGAAAAAAGTTCTGCCCAGGATTTGGTGAATTTCTGCCCTCCTGGGGGAAGTGAGGAGGGAAGTTCCCCGGGTTAGGCGCTTGGCTGGATCCCCCCCTTGGGCTGGAGGAATCCACACATAACCCAGGAAGGGTCGGTTTCCCTTGTAGCGGGGACTTACAAAGTCAGGGGAGCGGGGGACCCCATTTGTGGGACTACCTCCTCGACTCCCTGTCTGTGACTGGCCGAGGGACTTCTGGGCTATGAATTATTTGGTGCAGGCAGGTTTTTAGGCCCCCCCATCTCCAAATCTAAAACGGGGGCAACTTTTACCTCTGCCACCTTGGCAGCAGTAGGGGTGTTGTTGGTTTTGGGGTTTTTCGGCGCATTATTTTGATTTTCGATGGGCTTCTGCACCTCATAGATCCGGGTAGCCTGTTCAATGACCCAGTCTAAAGATCTTTTCTCATGAAAATCTCTCACGAGCTGGGTCATTATGTATTTGGGTAAGGCATGGAAAAACGTATTGATAAATTCTCTGCTATCCGTGCGCACCCTTCTGGTGGTCAGCGCAAAAGCACGCTTTAATTCTTGCACAAACTCTTGTGGGGCCTGATCCTCCCCACATTGCAAATTGTAGGCTGCCTTGCGAGCCTCTTGAGGATTTCTGTGAACAGAAAAATGTTTCAAGATGGCCGCCCTGTATGTGGACCACCTTGAATGGTTTTGATCCTCCAGCCCCTCAAAGAAACTGGAGTATTCTGGTGAGAAGTCCACTTTACATATTGAATACAGCTTCAGCTGTCCTTCAAATGGAAAGTCTCCATCATTTGCTCATAGAGCTCCAAGTGTTCCCTAACAGAATACTTGGCGTTCTTATGATAAGGCGTGATGACACTCCTTATTGCCTTTATTTGTTTCAATGGGTCCTTAAGCAAGGCCCTTTTTGCCTTATTGGCCTTTTTGGTTCGGGTAACCCTGGTTCATTCATCCTCCGACTCAGAAGCGCTGCTCCCAGAGGTGCCCGTCTGATCTTCCAGGTTTTCCCAGATTCTGCGAGCCTGGGAATGGCTGGCAGAATGTGGGGACCTGGTCTCCTGTGTCCTGTAATGCTCAGAGGAGTCTTCAGACCCCTCCTTGCTGCCAGGATTTGATGGGTACCCCCCCCACTGACCTAACTGGGCAGAGGTTTTCAGGATGCCCTTAATGGGCCTACTCTCCTGGGGTTCCCCACTAAATTGCACTGTGCTTGGGTGCCCATACCCGGATGCCCGCCCATCCATTCCTGGGAGGTACTGGACTATGAGCCCCATACTTCTAGCTGGATAGTAATCTGCCATCTCCGTGGCCCTGGGCTCATGTGCGCGAGGGGACATGGGGGTGGCAGAGTCCAGGGACTGGGAGAGATGAAGGCCTCTGGTACCAGGGCTCCTGAGGTTATGCTCAGGCGTTTCCCTTTCCCAGCGCACCTCGTCTCTATCAGCCCCTGCTCCCTGTTGCAATGCAAGAGCCTGCGCTTTCAGTTCCTCAGTTAAGGCCTTACTAGACTCTATCAGTCTCTCCTGCATCGCTACCTGTTGCTGGAGCCTATCATTGTGCTGACAGAGAGCCTCATTTTCTCTCTGTGCCTCCTGATTGGTCCTGGAGTACTGGGCCAGTCTCTGCTGCAGGAGGGTTACCTCCTGAGCTGTGTCCCTATTGGCCTGCTCCTTTCTTGCCAGAGCATCCTCCACCCTCCTGGTGTGCTCTAACAAGTTCTGGTGTTCTTTTTGGAGCTCACCCAGTCTCTGGAGGGCCAGGTGATTTTCTTCCATTTTCCTTTTTAAGTGGCAGACTTCCTGGCCTAAGGTATCCCTTTCCTGACTAAGAGCCTGCATCTGTGCTGCCAGGTCGTCCCTTTGCATTTGGAAGGCACCAGCTTTCTGGCGCTCCTGGTCAAACTCTGCCTGGGTATCCAGGTCTTTCAAAATCAGTTTATTGCTCTCTGCCTTCTCCCTATCTAGGTGGCTTTGCAGGGTGACTACCTGCTCGGCACATGCCCTACTGAAATCTAATTGTTGCTCCAGCTTGTTCTGGCTCTGCAGTAGGGAGTCCAAACCTTCTTGGTACTCCTTCTGCAAGGCCAGAAATCTGATATCCTGGTCCTCCTTTTCCTGTGGCAGCACTTCCATATCGTCCTTTATTTTAGGGATGTACTGTCTGCTGTCATTTTCTGACTCCTGGCTCCTGAGCAGCCTCTGCTCAGAAGAGTCCAGATCAGATTGGGCCTTCTCTAACACCATCTGTTGCCTATTTGCCAGATCTTGGCCTTCAGCACATTTGTCCTGCATGGCTCCCATATATAGATACAAATATGCCGCTATCCTGGCAATCTTATTATGTTCATCTTTGGCTTTAGGGGCCATATATAGTTCACTCAGGGCCACATGTAGGGGACCCTGATCTCCCCATATATCTGACCCTGTTTCAGTGACCTGTTGCGCGATTGCCTGCAACCAGACCATTTGGTCCTGATGAGTCCACTCACCTCTCACAAATAGCTTATGTAAGAAGTGCTCTCTGGCTATTTTCATATCTACCAAGGTCGTCATTCTGGAATTTGAGTTCCTTCCTGACTCACAGAAGTTTGTATTTTATTTTGCAAAACAGACCGTTTCCTTAGAGCGTTCCTTTGAGGGATGCTTTCACAGTGTAAAACAGCGTGGTGATCTAACCGGATATGTGTATCTGGTCAGTTGGCACACTGTATTAATCTGCACAAGTCGTAATTCTAACCCAGAATATCCCGGACGAGCCCCCACTTTTGTAAGCGATATTCAATCAACACTACAGCTAAGTCAATGCCTAGTCTGGGATGCTGAGGAAAACCCTTATTGATGTATTTTTATGTCCAGTTCAGTACTTTGGATGACAACCCTTGTATAACACCCCCCTCTTAGAATCCCCCTGACCCCACTGAGCCAAGAAGTAGGTTTGTTTTGCAAATTAAAAGGTTTATTTGAAAAGTTAAACAATATATATATATCACACTTTTATAATAAATGAATATCTGATAGTACACTTAGACATATGATGTTGATCAACAATGGGTAATCTGGCACTAGCACACTTCTTTACAATCAATGAGGAGTTAGTATAGGATGGATAAAGTAGCAAAAATACTTTTATGGTTTCAAGGGAAAAGCAATGAGGAATAAAATGCAGTACAGAAATACTTGATATGATTTTAGCAAAAGATAAGGTAATCACTTTTTCTCTGGCAATTCACCCCCCTACCCTATGCAATGTAAGAAATGGTAGGAGATGGAAAGAGGAGCACACAGTTCTCAGGAATGCAATCAAATACAATACGAAATTCAGTCCCCCCCAGCAAGCTTAGAGGAAACAGGTAGGAGTTTGAAACACAGGCCCAAAATGCTTTTTAAATGTGATGGCAATGGATGGGAAAATGTGACAACTGATTTTAATTCCCTCTAGAGATTCAGGGTGAGTGGGAGATGCGTGTTGGTATTAGTTCAGGCTCACTTTAGCAATGCTCTATGAGTTATTACCAAGTTGCAAATGGATTTCAACAAAAGAAAGAATGGAGCTGCTATTTTGACAAGTGGAGAAATTGAGCCAAAATCGCAAATCGCGGTAAATTTCGCGAGTGCGTGAATCGCGATTGCGGTAAAAGTATAAGGAGTAGGAAGTCGGTTCTGCTCCCAGCGATCTGGGTCAGCTCTGCTCTGCTGGTCAAGCCTCTCTGAATTCTGGATGTAACACTGCTTTCTGGGTACTGCTACAGGTTCTTGCAAAAGTTCTCGGCAAAACTTCAAACAGCTCGCCCGGCTGTTGAATAGTTTGGTTAGTTTTGAGGCCTGCTGAAGAGGATTCAGCTGGTGGATTCAGGCCTCTCTGCTACAAATTCTGGAGTTAATTTCTGTTACAGGTTCTGGAGATTGATGGATTTGAAGTCTGGATCTCTGGACGTGAAGTCGTCGGTCAGCATGCTCCGCAGCAAATGGAATTGAATCTCTCTACCTGTCCCAGCAGTCTCTTTTTATGTGTTTTGAAAATGGGTGTGTGCCTGGGCCTAGCTAAACCTGCCCCTCTCTACTTGTCATTGGCCCATTCCTCCTCTCTCCCTTGATTGGGGGAAGGAAATGTGAGTCAGAGTGATGCTGTAGGTTTTATGGTCAGAGGAACCTCCCCTTGTCAGATTGCACACAAATCTATTTCTGACCCAAATACATATTTATCTATGTACCATTTTTCTAATATTATAGGTCCAGTTAACATATTTTTGGTAGCACCAAACCATCCGATCCCTGTCTTTGTACGATGTTGTGTCCACTGATGACAGAATTCTCCCCTTTTGATCCAGATAACGACCTCTAAACCTTTCCAGATTTTACACAAATGTGCACCAGGGATATGGGTTACAGATGATAAAGTGTCAGATTTTTAACATGCATACATTTGGAGTGAGACCCTATTTTCCGCTAGCAACCCCCAGAATACACCACAGGGTCCTAACGCCTCTTAAAATCTTCACAGACAATATCACAAAAATAATGATATTACTTATATAATTCTGACAAGTCCGCACTATGAGTTATCTATCTTTTTAAAATCATGCTCTGGTCAAAAAGGGGTGTGGCTTCCCACATCACATGGTGGAATAACTGGTTTATCCACTTCCCCCAAGTCAGCTTGTTCACAGAGGCACAGCTGCCCCCCAGTTTCTCCCAAGAGGAAGCTATTTTACGACGCCCCCAATATAACATTTGCCTGGGTCAAGGGAGTTGCATTGTTCTGTCCCTTCCAGTTCCAAGGTGCTCCCCCCCTAATCTAATCAGAGAGGTGTCAACTCCTTTTGGCAAGGGGAAGAGTGGCTGTTGATCCAGTTTCAACTTCTGTCGGGGGTAGTTGTCAGGCAGAATTCAGTTTCATTAAGCCAGGTTTCAGCTAAATGTCACTTTTTGTTCCCAGTTTTCTACATTCAAATCAAACTGAAAATGTTTACCTATACATTAAATAATTACTTCCTTCAAGTCATTTCAGAGTATAGTTTTACATTGTATCCACCTCTTAGCAAGTCTTTCCTTGGTCTGGTTTTGTTTCATTTGTTCAGTTTTACACAAAAGTCTGGTGGTTTTAAAACGCCGGCTTTCTGATAGTGGTGAGTACCGGTATTGCAACCATTTTTGGGATTAAGAAAATGAATTCCCCACAGTTCTGAGTTGCTTTTTGGCAATCAGCATTGCCATTCCCAATGGTTTCAGGCTACTGTGTGTGTAGCCCAATGGTGGTTTTAGGCAGTGCCCTCCTGTGCTCACAACATAGGCAAAAATGGGTGGCAGCCTATTGTTCATGTTTTCCCTGTGCACTCACTGGGGAGTTCTGGCCATCATGATGTTTTCCATGCCAGTACTGCACAGGTTTATGGTAGGGCTTGGATGCATGGGTAAAAATATCCCACAAAAGGGTCCATTGAAATGCGGCTCATGTCACCGCTAGTAAAGTTCTTAATGAGGACTAGGTCTCTGACATATACCTTTGGTGCCGGTAATGGTTTGATTGGGTTGGTTGTTGAATTGTCTTCTTCTGTGTTCTGAGACCAACCCCCCTTGTGCTTGATTTGATCTGAAATGAAAGAAAAATGCTAGAAGCCTGGCGTGGTGACAAGGGTGGCATACTTTGAACTGTTGTGAGACTGTGGAGCTGGGTTTCATCATCACTAGGATACCCTGACCCTTTGAAGTGAGCAAGGACCACATCTTTACAGAACACAAAGGGTCGAGGATTGTGAAGGATAGTTGCAACACAAACTGCTTTTAACGGTGCTCTGTCCCTTTAATCAAAGCTCCTCTCATCTTTGGATAAGGTGCCACGTGACGTATTACGTGACCAGGAACTGCATTTCACAAGTGAGTGTATGTCCCCCTTGCGGCGAGAAACCCGGCGGGGTAACAAGGGCGGCCCACTTTGGACTGTTGTGAGACTGTGGAGGTGGGAGGAACCCTCAGTCCTGAGGGAAGCCATACTCATGAACTGGGGGAGTGCAGGACTAGCATCCCGCCATCACAAAAATTGAGTGATATCATCAGTAATAGAAGTACATCGGGAGACTGACAGCAGCATATATAAGGTATTCACTCAAGTACACTGTGAACAATAAATAAGATTGGGCTTGCCCCACTGTGGTACTGAAAGCGCCATTGTAAGACATTAGCGAGTTCAGAAATATTTTGTTTGTGCGCGCATATTTGTCAAAGGTTGTTGCTGTCAAATAGGGTTTCCACATAAAAATAATATTGAGAAAAATTAAGCTGCGCAGCAAGGCTCTTCTATATGACCATAGATGCCCAGAATGGGACGAGTCATACTCAGAGGAGATAGAAACACAAGACCTACAATCTACACCATGTCATGCTGCAATCCCAATAATGACACCAACCATAACAGCAATAGCGCAGGTACATACAGGGCGACCGGATGTTACACAACATCTGATATTGTACACCTTTGGAAGCGTGGTCTGAAATACAGCACTACAACCAAAAAAATTCAAAAGAAAATAGAAGATCATTTTGGTGGGGAAAAGCGAACAAAAAGTTTGAATGAACTCCAAAGTGAGATTCGGCAAACATCAAACAATGGAGAACATGAGTCCCCACATAATTATGACCCTCTACACCAAGTGGTTATACAAAAAGACAATTCTGCAGGAAGTGTCATAGAGGATATTATATTGGAAGAAGCCTTTGGTGAGGTGACACCCACACAAGCACAAAATACTGGAAAACAACTGGACAACAAAACTATGGAAGCAAGCCAAGACTGTTTACAAACATCGTAGGAAGGGGATACAAAACTAGCAAGTGCAGCAACCCTTTCAGCCCTAAATGTTGTACTAAATTCTCTGGTGACAGTCTTTGAACATCTAAAATCTGAAGTACAACTGCAGGCAGGAACTCTGCTGGAACTGGCCAGAGAGACAGCTTGCATAGAACCAACTATAGTGGGACTATCTACAACAATTAATATAGTTATCATCCCATCCCTGAAAGAACTGAGGATTGAATTAGCAAAACAAGGCCTGGACCTGTCAGCAATCCAAAGGACCTTTGAAAGCAATAAAGACGAAGAAGCTAAGCAAAATTGTCTGCTCTCAGAAATTCTATCCCTGCTCAAAGCCCAGAAAACATAAAGAAATGGGGTCAAAGAAGTACACATAGGAGAAGAGATCGACAACAACTACTTCGATGACACACCCCTTTCGGAATCTGTTTTAGAAGAATTTAGAAGACTGGCGCACATCGTGGAAGAAATAGAGGACGGGACAAGTGAGCCTCAAATAATTAAGCAAGGCGACCTGCAACAAAACCAGAATGAGCAATCTCCAGAATGGACAGAAGCCGTAAAACAACTCTCAAAAGGAAGGAGGAAAGCAAGGAAAAAAGCAGTCAAAAGGAAATGTACAACTGCATTTCCAATTGCTCTTAGAAAAAATCAAAAGAAAAATCTAACAAACAAGCAAAAGGGTAAAACCTTGAAATGTGATGAGCAACTGAAAAATAAAGACAATACAATTATAATACAGGAAGATTCACAAGATGAGGAACAGAGTGACTCAACGGACAAGAGAGGAAAAGGAGCCATAAAAAAATGGATGGAAAGGTCATAATGACTCAAGTAGAAAAGAGAAAACTTGAATCAGGGAGCGCTGGATCACACAGAGAAAAACAGTGCAAGTGTGAGGCTTCAAAAAGAACCATTGAAGAATCAAATAGGAGAGGCACTGAACAGGGGTTCAGAGACCAACAACCCCTTAAGCCCTCCTGAGAAAACAGAAGAAAAAAGAGGGAAGAACACCATGATGAGCTGCCCCTCACCAAAGGGACCCCTGTGGGCCTCCATGTTTTTAAAGAAGGGGATTATGCGCACATCAAAATAAAACGTCGCCCCTGCAGTCGAACCAACTAGAAAAATTGCAGCGATCTTTTTGCAACGATCTTCACAAGGAAGTACAACCATGCCCATGCAGACCGTAAGCAAAAATGGGCAAGGCAAAACAAAGGAACTAGGAGGTTAACAAAATGAACTAGCACAAAAGTGTCTACAAGGGGCCCTCCAGGGTGAACACCCCCAGCATCAGCCCATGGCAGGCTACTCTGAAGATCAAGAATTTGCAATCCCAAAACTATGGCTTAAGGCAACAAACAAAATCCTGCAACATACCTTGCTTTGTTGAGGGGCAATTCTTGGCTACCTTAACAAGATACCAAACCTCTTCCTTTTGGGGACAGGAGACATGGAATATGTAAAGTTCCTGAGCAGAAGCAACTCAAAACTGGTAGAGGTGGGATTTACATCAACAAAGGCATGGAAGGCAATAAAAAATAACTAAAATTAGCTAGAAAAAATCCATCTGCAGATCTTTCAAAAACTACCGTAGGAAGAGAAAAATGAAAAAGAAAGCGAGAAGCACATCAACAATGGACTGAATCCAAGAGTAGCGGAAGCACTAAATCAGCATGTATCTTCGAACTCCCATGAGAATAGTGGGGATTCGAAAGTTAGTACATTGGCCGAACTTCCCGAAATCCTCACACAGGTACTCCAGAAGTTAGGTTTGGGGCCTCAGAACCTTTAGGCAAGATGAAATAAAAGTCACAAGCTGGAACACCCGTGGCCCAAAATTACAACAAATAAAATGAAAAAAGCCCTCTTCAGTAATATCAATGTTATATTACTTCAGGAGACTTGGTTTACACATCCAATGCAAATGGAAGGATTTACAATGTTCACAAAACCACCATCGCCGAAAGCAAAGGGTCGGCCATCAGGAGGGCTATTGCTTGGAGTCAATAATTTGTTAAGCAAAGACGTCACACATTACATAGTGAAAAAGATGGCATCCTTGTATGCAAGTGGGAATACACACCACAGGGGGACAGACACAACTCATTATAGTAAATGTGTACTGGAACCCAGCATGAATGAATCTCCAAAATTTCAATCTGTTGCTATACACAGTAATGGAAAAAATAGCACTATTTCATGGCGATGGCAACGTGATCCTAGGAGGTGACCTGAATGCCCAATGTATATCTACGCAGAGCAGTGAGAACAATTCAAAATGGACAAAAACAACAAAGACTGGAGTTCAATGGGTAAACCATCTTAACTCATAGGGACTCAGCATGCTAAATGGCTCGGTACAAGGTGATAGTCCATCAAAACTAACCTGGTGGCTAGGCAACTCTTTCTCCACATTGGACTATTTCTTTGTTTCCGAAGCTATTCAAACAAAGGAAACATCTATGGAAATCATCTGGGGGGAAGGGAGTGATCACACCCATATAAAAATAATAATTTCAGGCTTTAATAAAATACAATCTGACAAATATGCCCATGACTTGACACTGAGAAAAGGGAAAGTAATATTGGTAAAATATAAGAGAGAGGGGAAGAAACTAAATGACAAACTCACCTGCATCCTCTTAATTGAACAAAAGGAAAACTGCAAACCTGAATGCTTTAAGAAATTTATTTGGGCTGTACATCCACCAAGTGTAAGTGGACCTCGGAATACGACCCATCATCAGCACTCATTTGATGAAGAAACATGGGCGTACAAAAAAAGTTTACGGAAGGAAAGCAGACGGTTGAAAATACTCATACTAAACCAAACAAAACTACGTGGAGAGTTACAGAAACTTGCAAGAGCCTATAAGCAGTGGTCACAAGCAAGAAGAATTCTGCGTCATCAACAAGATAATGAGCAGATGCTTAAAGTTCTATGTGAAAATAATACATGCAACTTCTCGTCCGTTATAAACAACAAGGGCAATAAACCAAATAGTAACAGCAACCAATGAGAGCTGGATAGATTATCTTTCAAATTCTTTTCAAAACACATCAGAGACCCTGGGAGGGGAGAAGGAAGTTGCACAATGGGAGCTTAAATATGATATTAAGTTAATAGAAGAGCTAATCCTAAATGCTTCATCCTCGAAGGCAGCGGCCCCAAATGGGCTAACCTATCAGGTTCTAAAAAACAACGCCAAAACTTAGGCAAACCTTCTATTCGATCTCTATAATGAAATACTAGAGAATCGAATGTTTCCCTCCTCATGGAAAACAAGCAGTTATCATACCATTCAATAAGGGGGGAGAATACAACTGACAGAGTTAGAGGATTGGGCAAAGAAAACAAATGCACTTTTCAAATTCCAAACAGGGTACAGAAGAGGCATAGCTACAACATTAAATTGTCTAATGTTGATCCTCCTGGCAGAACACTCAAAAGAGTTTGTAGAGGGACCTATATATGGAGCGTGGATAGACTTCTCCAGGGCTTTTGACCTGGTTATTAGGGAACGTTTGTGGACCAAAATGAGAGATTGGGGAGTACCGAGAAGATTGCTGTCAATATTAATTGAATTACACAAGGACACCTCTCTGATGGTACGATTAGATGAGGCCGGACATCTAACCGACACAATCAATGTTGAGCAAGGAGTGAGACAAGGTTTCTTGGGAGCACCATTCTTTTTCAACCTGTGTCTGTCAGATCCAGGGCCCTTTCTGCAATCTTGGGCAATGGCGAGCCCTACGCTAAATACAACCAAAGTTTATTGACTCGCCTATGCTGACAATATTGTCTTGATTGACAGAACAGTGGTAGGGTTGCAACATTTACTGAATGGCCTAAGTAAATATACTAAGGCAAATGGACTCCAAGTAAACCCAAAGAAATCGAAAATACTAGTACTGAAACACCCAAATAAGCATATAAACTACACAAATTGGTTTCTAGAAGGAGAAGTGATCCCGAGAACAGAAGAGATAGTGTATCTGGGCTATGTGGTATATGCTTTCTCCATCAATCAGTAAAGTGGAAGAAGAAATAAGGCTAAAGGTTGAGAGAGCGGTGCCACAGATGAAAAAGATTCTTCAGGAACTTTTCAAATTCTCCATTATACCATTGGTAAATTTCTATGTTGCAAAAATAATCCCTGTAATATTATATGGCCTAGAGTCCAAACCAACACTTTGGGACATAGATTGGCAAAAAGTGGAAGGACAGATATGGAAAAGATCACTAGGCCTGCCAAACTGCCTTCTTACATTGGCCCTAAGGTTCGAACTCGGGCTAAAGTCCCTGGAGCAACAAGTAGACTGGACACTTCTTTCACTCTACAGGCTGATAGTAGAACCACAAAAAAACTCTCTATACGATGACATAAAATTGCAGATGCAAATGGAAAAGTCAAAGATACTTAAACATCTGGAAGCAAAAGTTCTTTGAATCTTGACGGAGGCTGACTCATCGGTGGAAGTCTTGATGGCTAACCCCCTGAAAGCAAAAAAAGAAACTGAAACGATGGATTGGATTGGATCAGAACAGGGGTTAAAATGTGGCACATAAAACCTAAGCACAGCTTCCTCATAGTGGATAAAAAACTAGGTCAGCTGCCAAAATATCTACAAAAGCATCTGTATTGGGAATCACGAAATATATTTCTCAGGGTGCGCCTAAATCTAATCCACACAGACATTTTAAAAATTAGAGGACAAAAGCACAATGCTACTATTCTGTGTGATATCTGTGCAGATCGAAATAAGCAAAACCTAAGTCATCTGCTTCGAGACTGTGAGGGAACCTGCGATATAAGAACAAGCTACTTCTCTAAATTTGTGGACAAAGTGGAATGGATGTTATCAGACATTTTTTGGAACCTACTGATCTCGGGCACAACACAGCCCTAACCATAGCAGTTGGCCAGGTGCTAGCAAAGGTTGGACTGCTACCTATGGGAGACTGACAGAAGTAGACATTAATCTCAAACTGAAATAGAAGTAATGTGGGAGTATTGATGACTGACTGCCATCCACGATCATACTACCTCTGTATGAACATCTGTACTGAACGGAGGATAGCTAAGGGACGGCTGTTTCGGTTAATATGGCATGGCCCAGTTGTTTGGGTATCTTTTCTCCAAATATCTTTTGCATTTTTTTTTAATCTTCTAACTAATGTAGTTCCTTATTAGTCTTATGGAACATAAATGCAATTATGTTTTTATCATGAACCTTAAATGTTGGAAAAATGTTTTGTAAATGTCAGATTTGATCAAAACAAATATAAAACAAGAAAGAAAAATACTAGAGGTCATACAATTCAAATAGTTGTGCATTTCATCACCTAAAGTTTCATCTACACTCTGAGCATCACTTTTCCATCTAGATGGAGGTGTAAGGGGGCATTCTCATATGACGCCCTGTCACTAGTTCATGAGGGGTGAGCTGGTGGTCTGATCCTGGCTGATTCCGAAGGGCATATAAGGCTATGGGTAGGAAATACAGCCATCCCTTCTTCAAAGTAAAGTTCATCTTGGCAATCCTTTCCTTTAGGAGGCCCTTGAGTCTCTCACATATCCTGTTCACTTGCAGGTGGTAAGCAGAAGAAAACATATGCTTAATACTCAATAGAAGCCCTATCCGTCTGATTAGCTTATTAACAAAATGGGACCCATTATCAGATCCCAGCACTTCACACACACCCCACCTCGGGAAAACTTTGCGCACTAAAAACTTTGCTGTGCAAGTGGCGTCAGGGTGTGTACATGGACCTGCCTCAATCCACCTAGAGAAGATACACACCATCACTAATAGATAACTATATCCATTACATACTTTCAGCATATCAACATAGTCGATATGTTAATGCTGAAATTAACCATTTGGTCGAGGTATTACCCCTCTGATCATTCTCATTGTATGCCCAGCAGTAAACTGTTGACACACGATGCAGTTTACCATTAATAGTGCAACGTGCTCCAACACATTTGGAATGAACCAGTCTTCTGCAATCTAGCAGCAAGACTCTCCCTAGTTACATTCGCAGGGTAATGCAACTGTTCAAACGCGACCTTTAATAATGCTACTGGCATCACCAGCTTTTCAGTGCTGTCTTGTCACCCTAATGCTTCTATGAGGGATAAAGAACACCCCCTTCATTTCCACAGTTCCTGCTCTTCCTGTGGTGCACTTCCTTGAATCTCCATTAGTTGGTTTATTGACAATTTATTAAACCATCCTTACACTAGCATGGTTGTGACTACTTTTTCTTTAATACTTTCAGTAAAAAAACTTGAAATATCTGGGGAATATGCAACCCTTTTTTTCTCTGGCTTTGTTCCCGCAAGAGATAAAATCTGTTCGCTTAGTAAGCGCTGCACATTTAACAGCCACTGTGGCCACTTGGAGTTGTAGTGCCTTAAAAAGCCTATCCAGTAAGAATGCATGTTGCACTGGAGTGCTGTCTGCGTGACGGTAGCCCCTCCTCTTCCAACGTGATAACCCTACATGTACGGTTGAGGTTACGTAGGCAAAGTCACAGTACACCGTCACTTCCTGTCCTTTTTGTTTCTTCTGCGTGACAATGATCGCTACTAATTCTGCAACTTGCGCTGAAAAAGTGAGACGTAGCCTTCCTTGCACTTGCTACAACTTCAAATTCTCTACTTAATCTATGCCTCACTACTGCAGCACCGGAATGCCTTTTCCTATTAGTCTGATCAATTTTTGAAGAACCGAGAATGTCCTCTCCTGCTAAAGCATTTTCCTTCAAACAGGGCATATCATCATAAAATGTAACCTAATTAGCACAGTCATGCACATGACCACCTTCTCAAATTGGCTCAGCTATAAACGTGGCAGGATTCACTATTTTACATCTTACAATTGTAATCATTGGGTGACAAATCATCACCTCATAAGCTGAAGCTCTTTGGGATGTCAATGTGCCCTTAGGTTTCTCAAATATGGCAAATAGAGCATGCACTTCTCAATTGCGAACACGGCAGCAGCCAAAGAATGTTCACAAGGGAAGTGTTGTCTCATAATTGGATCTAAAATCCCACTGTAATACACTGAAGGTTTGTACTCCAATGTAGTTCTCTGCATAACCACTGCTGTCATTACTGTTCCATTTGTGTGCGAAAACAAATAAAAATCCTCAGCATAATTGAGAATTCCTAAAACAGAGGCTGTGCAAATTGCTTTTTTCTGCTCCTCAAACACTTCCTCCATCTCTTCAGTCCATTCTATTTTTATTTTCCTCACTTGTGCTTTCTTTTAAGCTTGCAAAAGTGGTCTTGTGTGCGTACTGTAATCAAACACTCAGGTTCCAACGTAGTTGCATAACCCCAAAAACTGTTGCATCTGTGTCACTGTATTTGGTTTTGTAGTTTTCAGAATTGCTTTGGCTCTTTCAGGTGTCACTTCCTTTCCTTTATGTGAAATCAACTGACCTATGTATAACACCTCATATTGTAGCTTCTCCTTGTCTACCTTACATCCCTTGTCTGCTAGAATAGTCTGCACTCATCTTCTGTGGTGCTGAAAATTAAAATGTCATCTATGTACTGTATCACCACACTCTTGAGATCAATATTGCCTAAATCCATCTGTAAAACTCTATTAAAGATCAATGGGGACTAAAAGTACCCTTGGGGCAACCTAGTAAATTTCAGTCGAGTTTGGCCTAACGTAAAAGAAGTCAAGTCTTGTGAGTCCTTGGGCAACAGGATCGAGAAAAATGCATTCTTCAAAGGGATCACCATGAAATATCGAGCTTCCACCGGTATACTGCACAGTATCATTGCTGCATTAGGAACTAAAGGAACCTATGCATCTACAATCTGGTTAATAGGTCTTATATCTTGTATGAATCTCCTTGACACTCCTTTAGATTTCTTAATATGGTACACCACAGTATTAGACGATGATTCTGATGACACCAGAATCCCTTGTTTCATCAGTGCTGAAATGGTCTGAAATATACGTTCATCAGGTTCTCGAGACATGGGATGCTGTTTTGCTCAAGGTAAAATCGTTCCTGGCTTAAGCTTTATTGTAACCTCCCCTATTCCCTTTAACTCCTTAAGTGCCAAGGGCGAGGTATCTCATCCTTGGGATTACCTCCCTGTTGCCAAGGACGAGATACCTTGCCACTTAAGGGGTAATGAAAGTCTTCCTAAAAAAATGCTGGGTGTTGCCACATCATCACCATTCGCTGTGGGACTTCTTTCTTTTCTATCCATATCAAGTATGTGATGCTCATAAAGAAAACCACTTCATCATCTGTTTGGTCTTCCCTGAACATGTCGTCATCAGTTATATCAGTCAATCTGTACTCTTTCTCGAGAGCTATTACTGTTCTCCATGGTCTAATCTCATCATCTACTCCTTCGAGCATTGCCATTTACCTTCGTATTATGGCTGCTTCCAATTCTATAGGGGTAGTCTTTCTCCCCTCTTCGTCCATGGGTAATCATGTTTTAAAAACGAAAACTCATTAGGTATTCTCACAATTGTTCCCACCAAGCCAGGTAGCCATGTTAATAAAATGCTCACTCCATATAGAAGAATCTCTGGATCTACTGGAATGCCTCGTAGAGGCACTTGCCCTATGAATGCCAGTATACATTCTCCCATGTTTAAATAGTGTATTCCTGGAGTGGAGCACACTATTCCTTGATCAGCAAATAAAATTGTCATGTTTAGTTTTGTCATTAAATCTCTTCCCAAAATGTTAACCGGTGTCAGTCGTGAGTATAACAAAGGAACCGACATGTAACCTTCTCCTATACAGACTGGTAATTCATTGATAAAAGGAACTCAACTCGTAGCTCCAGAGAACCCTTGAGCATTCATGGCAATTCCTGACATTGGACATTTTCCTTCCCATATACACGAACAAGTTGCTCCAGTGTCTACAAGAAAAGAAAAAGATTTGCCTCATATTGTCACATTGATCCTTGGTTCCTCTTGGGGGTCTCGTGTCACAGATAGTTCTGAACACATCAAGTCACCCTGTGAGCTGTCCTATTGTGGGTACAGGCTTATCCCCGTCCCTGTAAAAGGATTTCCTCCTACAACAGTGACACCTCCTATTCTGGGTTCAGTACTTGTCTGTGTTCGCATAATGCTGCATCTGCATAGGGTCTTGTTTTGACTGCCTTTGTGGTGGATTCATTTGCACTCATTCTTGTTGCTGTACCTACTGTACTCACAGTGCTTTGTCTGATAAACTGTGTGATCCTGGGTAAAGCCCTCTCTTGTCTGTGTGGCATATGCTGGAGGATAAGCTATCCCTGCTCTTGAAAATTGACCATTTTGCACATTCCATTGGCTTCCACATATGTGTGCAATATGCCATGTCATCCCACAAGTCCAACATACTGGGGGTGCCTGTCAGACAAGCCCTCCTTGGTTATATCCTCCCTGAGTACTCTGGTTCCCATTCTGTATACCTTAAAACCCACCTTAATTATTTTGTAATCCAACTCCTCTTCCTCTATAGCCTGTACCTCTGCCTCGTGGCACACACCCATATCCACCTTGATCCATTGGGCACAGATTACTCGCCTGTGATGCGCTCATTGCTTCCAGCATTCCCAATCCTTCTCCGCTTGTCAATACAGCCCCTTCTATGGCAAATATTGACAATTTTTTTCTGAACTAACTTGGCTTCCTCGATTTTCCTATTCTCATCATTCTTCTTATTTTTCTTTTGTGATAACCAACAATGATGTACTTTCATCAGCTATATCTCAACCCAGGTCTTTGCTTCAATCCATACTTTTATTTCATCTGCCTTTGTGCTGGCTCAGGCAACCACTGACATAAAATATGGTAAAATAATGCCACTGCCTTTTCCCTTGGCTATCAAGATTTAAGTTGCCATTTCTCCCAAATATCCTGAATGTAAGCAATAAGATCTTCATCCTCCTTCATCTTTCGTGTCATGATTCCACCCATATCTGATGTACCTCAGTACTGTACCCTGCGTGCTCTCCAAACATCCACTTTACTATTGTTAGACAGCGCACCATCATGCGCTGTATTCTGTGAGGTCACACTTGAATATCCTTCTGTTCTCCATATGTCATCAGCACTCTCTCCAAGAATAGTTGCCAGGAGACCTTTTGTGTCCCCTATGGCCAATGTGTTTCCTCCTGTCATTTTTTCTAATTCGTATATCCATTTCCCAGCGCCCGAAGTAAAACTTGGGAGCTTACACCTTAAATTATCCTTGTCCATCTGGCGACATGGGATATACGTATTTATTTAATTATTTTGTATTTGTAGAGCGTACTAAAACCCACAGGCAATGAGGCGCTTTAAGGAAACTTAAAGAGGCTTGCTTGAGGGTTGCAATAAGCGGCCCAAGAAAGAATGCTTACATACATTTGTTAGGTTATAGTTGTTACCAGTTTATACATTACAGTTGTTCAAGACATTATTCTTATACAGGTAACAGACTGCAGTACAGATAGGTTTCTTATACCTAGTGACAAATGTAGTACAGGTCTCATGGGGATATGCTCTTTAGATAAAGAGCCTGGTTTTTAGGGCCTTGCGGAAAGCTGTGTGTGAATCAATTGTTCTAATCTGCACTGGGAGGTTGTTCCACAAGGTTGCAGCCATAGTGGGGAAGCTGGTGCCTCCTGCACGCACTCTGCACGTGTGAGGAACCGTGCTGTAGTTGGCATAGGCCGACCTCGAGGGTCTGGACGCTGTTTGTTTGGTGATCCTTTGTGCAAGATAGGGAGGAGCTTGATCATGAAGACATTTATGTGTTAGGGCCAATGTTTTGAAGACTACCCTTTCCTTGATGGGGAGCCAGTGTAACTGCCTCCTGAACCCAGAGATGTGTTCCTTGCGTGAGATGCCTGTAGCAGCCCTTAAGGCATTATTTTGGGCAATCTGAAGTTTGGTGAGATTTTTTTGAGAGGTTCCAATGAATAGGGCATTGCAATAGTCCTGTCTGGATCCGATGATGGCTCTGGCTATGGTGATGCAGTTCTGTTGGGATAGGAAAGGCCTAATGGCATTGATGAGTTTGGAGTGGTATGCTGCGGAGGAGGCAATGGCATTGACCTGCCTGTCCATGGTGAGGCTGGGTTTGAGGTATACACCCAGTGTTTTAATAGTTTGCGAGACTGTGATGGGGATGTTATCAATGGTGAAGGATTGGTACTTTTTATCAAGTTTGCCCAGTGGATGGAGAACCAACCAGTAAGAGTTTGGTCTTATCACTGTTTAGGCAGAGCCAATTCTCTGCTATCCAGGATTAAATGGTGGAGAAGATACTTTTCATGGTGTTCAGGTCCGTAGTATAATCACCCGAGAGGGGGATGAGGACCTGTGTATCATCTGCATAATTGGTATATGAGATGCCCAGATAGTCAAGTATCCTGAACAGAGGTCTCGTAAAGAGGTTGTATAGTGTGGGGGCTATGCAGGAGCCCTGTGGGACTCCACATTTGATAGGGCTGGGTGTGGCGTTAGCAGTGTCCGAGAAGATCTTCATTACTCTCTCCTGAAGGAATGAAGTAATCCACTCACATGCTTTGGTGGAGAAGTGTTTGGGGATGCTTGTGGTCTCGTGCAGAAGGGATGTGACCTAGCAGTTCGGGCTGGACTGCCCCTTTTGGGGTGGGGCCAAGCCTGATTTGCATATGGTCTTTGCCGTTCGGTAATGGCTTGGCAGGTGAATAACGATGGTCAGGAGGGTTTCCCAGAGCAATGCCAGTGGTTACGATTCATTCTAAACCTTCCAGCCATCACCTCTTTGTTTTTGCTTTGTCACCCCGAATGGGACGGGTATGCCCAGACGTGGGTCCCGTGCCTGCTGGGCCTATGGACCCAAGCTACTCCTCACTGATGAGGCCCAGCAAGGCAGAAACATGTTTGGGGATGCTTATGGTCTCGTGCAGAAGGGATGAGACCTAGTAGTTCAGGCTGGACTGCCCCTTTTGGGGTGGGGCCAAGCCTGATTTTCATATGGTCTTTCCCTTTCTGTAATGGCTTGGTAGGCAAAGAACGATGGTCAGGAGGGTTGCCCAGAGCAATGCCAGTGGTTAAGATTCATTCTAAACCTTCCCGCAATCACCTCTTTGTTTTTGCTTTGTCACCCCGAGTGGCACGGGTATGCCCAGAAGTGGGTCCTGTCCCTGCTGGGCCTAGAGACCCAAGCTTCTCCTCACTGATGAGGCCCAACAAGGCTGAAACATGTTTGGGGATGCTTATGGTTTCGTGCAGAAGGGATGTGACCTCGCTGTTCGGGCTGGACTGCCCCTTTTGGGGTGGGACCAAGCCTGATTTGCATATGGTCTTTCCCCTTCTGAAATAGCTTGGCAGGCAAAGAAAGATGGTCAGGAGGGTTGCCCAGAGCAATGCCAGTGGTTAAGATTCATTCTAAACCTTCCAGCCATCACCCATTTGTTTTTGCTTGGTGGAGAAGTGGGCTGAGGCGGAGAGATGGTGGCATAGAGTTTTATGCTCTTCCAAATCAAAGGCCGCAGAGAGGTCTAGCAGCAGGAGGAGTGCTGGTTTGCCTATGTCTCTTAGGTCATCTATTTGATTTTTTAGGTCAAGTAGTGCCGTCTCGGTGCCATGACGAGGGCAGAAACCTGACTTGCGTAGTCCCAGAAGGTGGTTGTCGTCAATACATTTTTGAAAATGCAGGTAGGCTGCTTTGTCCTGTGGTCTTCCTCCCTTTTTTTCCAATAAGGGAAACTGAGTGAATCCCTCCCAGATTCAGATCCCATCATTGGTCTATCCATGGCAGGGCCAACCGTCCCTGTCTGTCTCCTCATGTGTAACAACCTTATCTTGCGCAAATATGGCGTTGACTCTCCCTTTTCACTAAACTATCGTCCTCGGGAATGCTCTGTATATCCTATGGGATCTGGCGTCCTATCTTTAGGCTGTCCAGATCAGACCATCTCACTTCTTTATCCATTTGCAGACTTTTTTCAGGGGCACATGTGCTCCCTCCTTCTACTGCAAGACTGGACTCTCTTTCCTCTTCCAATATATCTATTCCAGTAGTGTGAGTATCATCCCCTTCACCCTTATCCAGATTCAGTCAACTTAAAGACAATGCTCTACGTCCATGACTGAACAGATTGTCTTCTTCGCTTCATAATTGAAATGCTAGGGATTGAGTACTCTTCCCTTGAATCCCATACTTGCTATCTTCTTTTAACTGTTGGTAGACCTTGTTGATCCTTTCTCCAATGCTTGATGCATTAAATCTTTCTTCTTCCGATACTACTCCAGATGCCGCTGGCGTTGCTTCCTTTATGGGACGGAACTCTTCTATTCTATCCCATCGTATTTCTCGGCTTGGCCCTACAGTTCCTTACAAATTAGACTGGTATCAAGAACTTGTTGTCTCCTTTTTCGTTCCATTTCTTTGTCTATTTCTCTTCACATTTTCACATCCTGTCTAATTTGTCTTCCTCTTGCCTTCGTTCTTCTCCCCTCCCTATTTCTACCATTCTTTCCTCTTCTTCCCTTCGTCTCCGTAATCTTTTGTCCCTTAATTTTTGTATTCCTCCTCTTAATCTCTTCCTTTCCCTTCTATCCCTATCTTCTATCGCTCTCTGTCTAGTATCATACTTTCTTTGTTCTTCTGCCTGTTCTTCTTTTTTCTCTTGCTCCTCCTCATATATCTGTTCTCGTCGCTCCCGGCTCTTCCTTTTCTGCTTGTCTTTTTTCAACCTCTTCTCTCGTTCCTTGTGTTTTCTTTCTTGCTCGTCCTTATCTTCTCTTTGCATAACTTCAATGATACTTTTCCCATCTTTTTTAAGTAATATCTGTCCTCCCATCCATTCGTTCGGCACGGGTATTATCTCGCAACTTTATCCTTCTCTCCTTTCCATCTCTTAATCTCCCTGTCTATTTCCGTTGACAGATTTGACTGCTCACTCCATTCTTCTTTGTCTTGTATGATCGTATAGATCTCTTCTTTTCTCTTATTCTACTCTGGACTAGGTTATCATCACTAGTCTAAGCGGGGGGGGGTCATATATCGGATTACTATACCCCACCATCACTTTCAACTCCTTTAAAGGATATATCCGAATTTCTTCTGTACTAGTACCTTTTGCTTAGGGTGAGGTAAGGTGAGCAGAAGGTACAACACCTTCCTCCTTTTGCTGACTAAGCATCCACTCTTCAGGTGGCGGTTCTTCTCTTTCTTCTTGGTACATCTTCCAGAACTAATCTTTTCTCTAATTTCTTCCCTGTGTATGCAGCATGCAAGTATGTGGTCATGTATTGCAATACCACTTTTGACAATGATCCCCCTTGTGGCCATGGCATGAATTTTCTGCTGTGTATTTCACCCATTCCGCGCTATACTGTTTGAGCTTGGGCATGTGTTTTGGTAATGTTTTGCATAAGTGCATAAGAGCAGCGTCTCCCGTAATGGCAAGTCTCACTTGACTGTCAATACTTACCTGACTTGTTAAATAACCTTTATATTTTTGCTTAAATCACCACTTTTCAACATTTTAAAACAACAAATATGAGGACGCACCATCAATCGCTGTCAAGCCTCTAATTTTAACAATTTCCTATTTTCTTATTCGATATATCTATTTCCTTGATTGGCGCCAATCACTACACTACGCTCAATCACTGTTGCTTCTCAACTTTTTCAACTTCTATTGATATTCAATATTTTTACTCAACAATGAACATTCAGACTAATCGGCATTACACATTTACAAACACTGTGATCACCTTATCTCTCTCCTTTTTTATATACCCTATACAGGGTTTGAGACATTACCTTACGTAATCCTGATTACGTGTTTTATGTTTCTGCTCTACCCCCACTGGGATTTGAGACATTTCCTTCCGAAACTCCCTTGAGTCAGGACTCCTACATGCTACCTTTTCTCTTCACAATATTTCCTGTTACTCAAAAAATGATCACATCCCCTTTATTTGCCATTCCCCTTAGTCTACTCACCATTCGTTAAATGACTTGCTCAGGCTGTCAACGATTTTCTTATAAAAACATCCTTATATGCAAAAAATATGTCAGAATTGACGTCATAGTATGTGGCAAATAATAGAAAACCTATCAAGGGTTGGGACTGGTTAAGGGAAACATCTGCATATACTTTCTATAGGGACTAGGATTGTGATTGGCTTCCCACTGTCAGGTGGTCAACTTATGCCTACCTCTAAAACATGTCATATTTAACACTATTAAGTACACAGTTTATCATTGGTCTTCAAACTATAACCCCCTTCATTATACAGCCCTCTACGATTGGTTGGGACTCCTGTGCCATGTCTGGAACATTCAGTTCACTTAACAACACGTAAGCTCAGACCCAGGTGCCAGGAGGTGGACTTGACATTAGATCCCCACCCAATTAGTCCAACATCTCTCATCACCCATGCCTTCTACCATGAAGTTTGTCTTTGAATGTGGTCTTGAAAAGTATCCTTGTCTGTGGGAACATATGGGAGTGCAGGCTCTCACTATTGGTGTTCTAGGATTCCAAGCTCAACTCTATTTCTATCCTCGGCTCACGTGACAGGAGACCATAATATGGTCCATTTTGCAGCATTTACATGTCTTAAATGATTAAAACCTGACACTCTTGGTGTTCTTTTCTTTGCACCTTAACAAGCGATGATACATCCTTTGCACATGCACTGCTTTCAAGAATAGATAACCAAAATTGGTTGCTTCAGTCTTGATACTAGGCAAGGCAGTCTCGCCAGACGCTTCCAAGATCTCAGCTTATTCTTTATGCAACACAATTCTCAGCCTTTCCTCTCCATGGGTCCAGGCTTAATACATTCATGACACTGATGTCCATCTCCTATACAATGGTGGCTTTGCCTGCAGTCTATTCACTATATATAGCCAGCTTCTATGATGCCTTAGTCTACTTGCGTTTCAGCATCTGTACAATTATTGAACGGTTGATTTTCTGCAGCACTTCTGACACGTGCAATCTTCTTTTCGCATATGTAAGTTTACTCAATTCCTAACTTCGTCATCAGTTTCTGTAATATCCATGCATTCTCTTCATCCAGTATTTTCTGGGCATCACGTATGTTGCTTGTGACGTCATAAGTGTCTCTCTTTGCTCCTTTTCATATTCCTTCAGAGAGTTCCTCCCTCAGATTGTTGTCTCTTTAGGAATACATTTGATAGGGTTTTCTCTCTTATTTCAAATATCTGCTGCAGTATTGGCACAACTGCTGGTGTCAAACATGGGACAATCTCATGCCTCCAACATATAGGAGGTAGGGGGGTGGGATTTCCTGCAGAGGAATGTAACTGCTCTTCTACACAGTGGTGGGCAAACATAGAGAAGTAACAGATGTGAGAGGTTGAGTGAGGGACTGAGAGATTTGAGGTGGGTGGCAGAATTGAGGGTGTGAGTAGAAGCATCAGATAGAAGCAGCAAGGTAGGAGGGTGTTAGCCCATGGATAAAATTAAATACGGGTTAAAAGATTGTCCAAAGGGACTTCGGAATGGAGAGACAGCAGGCACGAGGATGGTTGAGAGAGGTAGCCTACACAAAAGGAATGTTCTAAAGTATGCAAGTGGAGTAGGTAAGAATTTTGTCTGGTGAGGAAAAGGCACAGAGTGGAAGGTCCAAACGGGCCATGATGGGATGATTGTATAAAATGATTTGTAGGTGAGTATATGGTGGCTCATCCTGCATTTTAGCAAGTTGATACTACCATTGATGGCTGTACAGGTAATGGAATATTAGAGCATTAAATCAATTTTGTAAAGGACCCCACATTTGTAAGTCTTGGGAGATGAGGGGAGGAGAATTATGGGATGGGACAAGATGGCTTTTGTCTTGGAATATTTGGGTATAAGAGCAGGAAGAGCGTTCCAGTGACTGATTGTTGAATGACAGTTAGCGATCCCAAATAAGAGGTATACGGTGAATTCAGGAAATGGTAAGAAAATGTGAGTTTCGTTGACAAGCAGGTGATAAGAGAACCCTAATCGAGGCGATTAGCTTTACATGCTGTTTTTCTGGTTTGTCTCATATATACTGTTATTGCTGCTATGTTACATGTTTAATGTTCCCGTGTTGTTAAACTGTAAAGCGTTTTGGATTAAAGCACTATATAAACAATAAAATACAAAATACAAAAGCAAACATATAGATGTTGAAGAGTAATGGGGCCAAGGACAGAGGCTTGTGGGACAATCACTCGTAGAGGTTGGGTCCGAGATAAACATGTTGCTAGACATGAGAAAGAATGAGCAGAGAGTTTGTAGGCTATGAATGCAAGTCCATTATATGCGGTATGGAATTCTATCTTGAAATGGTTGCATTCATTTTAAAAGGCTTGTAGGTAGAATGGTCCAAATGGTAAGAGCCAGACTACATGTCTTGTGAGCAAGTTCCCCCAAAGGGATGTGGTGCAATTCTGGAGTTGGATGAGGCTGAGCAAGAGAAGTTTGAAGAATGCCATCATTCTCAAATTTGGTAACAATCTCATTCAGCAGCTGAGGACTTTTGAGGAACGTAAGAAAAGTTGGGGTATTTGGGTGAATGATTCCCTGAACAAACATGTATTGTTGAGTGTATGACCACACATGGACTCCTTTGGAGGCATCATGCATTTGATCATGGAGGAGCATGTAATGGAATCTTGTTTCTTGGATTTAGTACTCTATCTGCGATGGGTGAGTGTTAGGTCAGAAATGTGTATTTTTTTCCCACCAGAGAGGCTTAATCCAAAACCCCACTCGGTCAGCAAATCATTGTATGAATCTGCTGAATTAGCATCCCATATGGCTTCCAAGACTGGGGTATTTAAAAAGTGCCCCATTTAGTCCCTAGATGATTTCCCATACTGCAGATGCTGGATGCTATTTACTTTTTATGTGGTTGCATTAGACGAGGATGTTAAGATATCTCAGTGGGTTAAGAATTTGCTGCTGACGTCCGTGTGTCATAGGTTTGAATTGTGGCATGGACATCTCGGCTTTGAGAATGCTTTGGCCAAAGTGCTTTATAAATAATAGATTATTGGTATTATTCACTGTGATGGTATCTGCTGCAAAATGGCTATCTGCTGTTTGCGGACCTGTGACCTGGGCATATTCATTGCCATTCTTCATGTTTCACAGAGTGAAAAGCCATTCTGGCACCTTTTTGTGAATGGAATACAGACCTAGCTGGTTGAGGGTCTGCTGGACACCTCAATCCACATCGCTCTGTGTCTACTTGTGAAACAGGAGTGACGTTGGTCTTCCATGGTTTGAAAGGTGCATGGGCTGGGATTGCAGCTATCTGCAACGTCATCATGTGAACGCACACACGCTGAGCATCTGTCCTTATTTCCAGACACTGTCCGGGTCCCTGGACATTTAAAAAAGTGTTTTTGAGCAATCCAAGGTGTTTTAAGGTAAAAGTTTGCCATTGCCCATGTCCCAGACAATGTCCCAACCGATTTACATACTTTTTGGAACTTTATGAGCCTGTGTTTAGTGTTTGAAGTGTTCAGGGACGGTGTGGGTGGCCGCGAAGCGTACCTCAGCACCCCTATAAAAGGCCACACCCCAGAGATGATCCTCATTCTGCTTTTGGATTGCCAAGATTTACAACAGGACAATTGTGCAAGTTGCTGTTCTTGGTTCCTAGGTCCTAGTTCCTGGTTATTAACCTTCCAGATGGCAGTCCAAATTGCTTCTGCTGCTACTGCCTCAGCATCAGCATCAGCACCACCACCCCCTCCACCACCACCACGTCCCTAAGGGTCTGCAGCGGGGAATAGGCATGAGGATGCAGAGGAGACGGATGAATAGGATGAAGAGGATGAGGTAGTGGAAGTCTCTACTACTAGCACTCATCGTGAGCCTTGGGTGTGGCAGTTATTTACCACCATTGATGAAAAGTCAAAACGTCAAGCAAACAAGGTGATCTGCACTCAGTGCCACATGGTGCTGAGTTGTGGCAAGCCTGGTTCGTATAGCTTTGGTACTACATCAATGAAGCGACCCCTAAAGTCATTCCACGGTGGAGCTATTTGTAAGGTTGTACCTTGCGATAAACGTAGTAGGTTGAGTTCCTTTGCAGCATCCTCCGATTCCACTCCTGTCACCACGAAAGACACTCATGTGGGACAGTGCATCCCTCCAGCTGCCTCACAGGCAATTCATGTTGCTGTTGACCCTTACCTTTCGAGGGTCACATTATTGAGCATGTACTGCGACACAGTACTCTGCAGAGGGGAGAATCTTCGGGCTGCTTTCGAGACTGCGGTCAAGGAGCATGAGAAGGTCTGTGACCTACCTGAATAAGGCCCACCCTACATCTTCCTCTCTCCACCTGCCCTTTTTTATCCCTGTGGTTGGTGTCCCTTCCTTACTCTCCTTTCCCCTCCTTTCCTTGTGTGTCGTGTTTAAAAAAACAAAAAATATATTTTTTTAAAAACAAAGGCTCTTTTCAGAGCCGACTTTCACAGTTTAAAAACAGAAGTGACAAATAAATAGTGCAGGGCCCTGAGCATTATTTAGAAGTATGCGGACATTTAAAATCTGTGCAGTGCTGCCCTGCCACAACCATTGCACTTTTCTATGGGAGGAAGTGGTGGCTCTGAAAGAGCCTTTTTGTGTTTTTTTTGTGTTACGAAAACTTCAAATGGTCAACACCTACTGCAAAATGGATTGCTCTAATTCCAAAAAAGGTCTCAATGCATTTTGTATATTTTGCAATGAAAAGAGGACATACCAACATCTCCCAAAAAGGCACACACAGCCTTGTTAACATTGCGCTTTGCTTTCTCCATTTGTCGACCAAATGAAAAAGAACGCAGCCACATGTGTCTCTGCGCAATACGGGAAAAAAGTTTAGATACATGTCCATAACCTTCCCAAGTCCTTCTTTCATTGCAAATTGCAAAGAGATTCCAGACACATGTCATAAACTGTTCCCTCCACAATAAATAATAATAATGTCTGGATGACGCTGTGTCAGCAAAGAAGCACAGAGAGGTACCAAATCCACCCACTTCATTCTACGCACTCCATGCCAGTGCACTTCCACATGAGAGAATCCAGGATGTGCAGGCACTCCACAGCGATCTGCATGCACCTCCAACCAATTTATCAACGAATCTCCCAAAATCCAAACAATCTGCTTTCTGAAACACACAGCCAGAGCTATCTGCTCATCTATCAAGAAGAATTCCTACTGACAAACTCTCTCCTTACACAACACACCCAGTAAACCTTATTGACCAATCCCTTGCTCTGCTCAGTTTCATTTGCATGCTTCGCAACCTCAAAATCCCCGTATGTAATACGTGCTGTGTGTGGACAACCGCGCTGTCCGCGGGCAAATCGAAAAATCTGAGCGTGGGGGATGACAAATTAAATAGTGTGCCCCATTTCCCCTTTGATTTTGGCTCTGAAAAGAGCCTTTTTTGGGTTTCTTTTTGCAGACGCTTCAGAAACACCTTTTATTTTCTATTTTTATTTTCTTATTATTGTCCTCCAAATATCTTCACATTAGCTTCTCCAAATCAACCCCTATGTTCCAAAAAAGCACTGCATTTCCCATAAAAGTTAAAGAAATGCCATCTTCCTTAAAGTGATCCACATTAACATACTCAATGTTGTCATTGTTGCAAAACAATATGCCCGATCTAGTCATAAAACCAGACATTCCCCAGTTCACTAAGCACCTAGCAACATTTTGCTGAGGAAAAACAACAGAACTATTGTCTCATATTGCCCTAGGTGTCAACCCAGAAAAAAATAACCTTGGCATTTGGAAGGACTTTCATGATTGCCTGAATCAAATTTTGCAGATCTTGCAACAAAGTAGGGCCACTAACATAACCCAAAGGCACAGCACCACAGTGTAGGACACTACATGTGGACTATGAAACCTAGCCACATCTTGACAAACTACTAGAATTGCCTGCAAATTCAAATCAGGCACAGTGCTCCACACCACATCCACTCCTTTTGTGTCAAAATGGTTAGCCACATTCCTAGATTTTGCATACTGCTCCAAACCATTCACAAACATATCTCCAACCACCAACACCCTGACTTTCTGCTCCTCCGCCATCTTAACTACACACAGCCTCTCTCAATACGAAGCAGAACCTCAACACCTGATTGGCTAATCCTCAAAATACACTCCCACTTCATGCTTGGAAACCCCGGATGTAGCATGTCCAGTCTGCGAAGAGCCGCGCTGTCCACGCAGCGCATAAGTAACACTAAGGGCAGCCCTCTACCCTTTCCACTGCACTCTCTGCAGCATTTACTGATTGGCTACTGTTAAGCAGTCATATAATCATCCACCAATCACATCCAAGAACTCTACATCTAGCTCTGTCATCACAGATCAGCAATTTAGATGTATTATTGATCACTCTCAGTACAATTTGGGAGTCACTGCAAAGGACCTACACCAACAACTACTATAAAACTTCCCAAGATTTCCACTTGCAGATTCAAGCACATCCACATGCAAGAACACAGACTACAGGTATGAATATTTTCTACACAGTACATGTACACCTCTTCTAGAAATACAATACATCCCAGGAGCATAGCTCAGCGGCAACGTGCGTGCCTTGAAAGCAAGACGACACGAAGCAACACAGATTTGAACCCCGGGTCCGCGCTTAGAAACCTCTGGTTGTTTAAGCACGTTATACATAGGCAACTAAAACAAAATAATTACGCAACTAAATAACAAACAATTCCTGTATCAGAGCCTCGGTACACATGGGCTGTGTAAGCGCTTTAAAAATGTAAAACAAAACAAATAAAAATATTAACAGAGTAAATGCCACTGACCCTGAATAAACTGTAAAATGAACTTACTGTAATTTCTCCCATCTGCTATGATAAAGTGTCTCTTCCAAACCTTTCAGCTCTCCAAATTTTTCTTTACACACACACATATCTATAAAAATATTGTTTCATATTATAAGATGTGAAAAATAACAGTATAATTATGAAAAAGACTCTCCAGTGTGTTATAAAATTTCACGCAGCCAAGATGTGTACATACATCTTCATTCAAGCACACACACAGACAATATCATTAGAAAGGCTCCCAGATCAAACAACACCACTGCCTCTATATCAAATCCTTCTGCTTTATAACACACACCTTCACAAAGGTATACATTGAATGCTTTTATGTACAATCTCTGCCATTTACCCTGTAAAAATAGCCCAAAATGCATATGAATATTTCTTCTATCTCGTAAAATCCATTAACATAACATTAAAAAAACAAGTGTTCTCTATATGTTTACTATTATACTCATTCAAAAAACATATTCATCTAACAGATTCTAAATAATATATGCAGGATGCACATAGGCAAAGAAAAGTGCAAAATAATGTCTACATGAGCAAAAGTGCTATAAACACACATATGACTAACTTCTTTCATTTACACTTTCAATGAACACCAGTATCCTGAAAAGCAGCAGCATCCGAAGTATGAACAAGGACTTTGAAGAAACCTCCTCTTTCCATACAAAAAGTAAGTACAAAACCAACATAATGTTGTAACTGTTACTCAAACACACTAACATTTTAGTGTTGTAGAAAAAACAAATATATTAACCCTTTACCATTAGATGTAGTATTAGTGCTTCCCCTTGCCAGCTACATACTTTATATTGTCATCTGAAGCCCAGTATAGTAACACTCAAATACATGAATAGCCTTCCCAACTTGATGTACCTGTCCATTGCACAATCACACAGCTCCACAATCATACTTACCATCATACTCAGACACTCATGCACAAAGCACGCATACACTGCACAACAGCCCAACCCACACTTTCTTTTTTTATCCAACAGACCCCAAAGAATGCCTACCAAAAAGCAACTCCATAGAAAGCAACGCAGAAGTAGAGCAAATCAAAATAAAAGTGTCCAAAATAAGCATCCATTTCTATCAGTTTTTGTGCAAAAAGTTCAAACAAAACAGCTAATACAGTCAGTAAGAGAAACAAAACATACTTCCAGTATAGAAAGTGATTAACAAGACTTCAACTATCACTACTGCTAACACTGGACCTATAAATCTTGACGTAGTGGCAAGTAAGCATACCAAAAAAAATGTTTTACAAAAAATGTTCCACCACAGAGTCCTTCAGAACCTTTTAAAAACAGGAGAGAAATCATGGACAACCCTTAAAACCTACTGTAAAAAAATGTATCCTAGAAGCTCTTGTCGACAGTGCAATCCTTCTCAAAAGGAAGTTATTTATTTTAGTTTTAAACAGGATGAAACCACTAACAAAACTAACAACAAAAAAGACTTCTCAATGAACGGAATGTCACCAAAAATAGCTTCTTAAACATCTGTGGAGGTGAATGGAGTAACACCACGACCATAGAACCATATTTTAATGAAGAAGCATATAAACAAAAGCAAACAAACCCAATTGCCATACATAGCATTGGACGAGGGTATGAAAAACTTAATAACTCCATGATGGAACAAGAAACTCTGCTCACAAAAATATCCCCAGAAAACTCAGGATCACCTCCCCAATCTACTGAACCAAAATGTCCAGTCTACAAATGGCTGTGCACATCAATTTCTAACACTGCCAAAAAATATTTCAAATCTTTACGCCAGTTCCTCAATCAGTATGTAAAGAGCAAAGACAAATTCAAAATGAAACTACTACAAAATATGGATGCCTGCATTTCAGGTCCTATTTGCAAAAGCACCTTGCATCATATCAAAATGATATCAACACATCATTCAACTATAAGAAATCTATTCCAAAAACTCTACTATGCTAAATGTCCTTCTTTAGCACTAGCCACTTTAAATAACAATCTTCTACATGGTACAGCCAAACAACTACTCAAAGAAATAGACCATATCCAGAGAAAATATTTTGGAATTGAAAGCCACTTACAAAAACTACTGTACAAATACCAACCTTCTATTAAATACATACAAAAAAAGAAATACTAAAGTTTAAAAGTACCTCAGCTGAAGTACCAAACCATGTCTGTGTGTGTTGCCGCAGGACTTCTTATAAAAGTACCACAAAAACTATAGACTTAACGTACAAAATAGAAGACAATGAAGATTCGAAATGGTTCCAATTAGCTCTGTACCTTATAGCAGAAAACAAATACGACATTACTGACCCCTTAATACTTTGCAATTACTGCACTGCAAAACTTGACAACAACCAAACGCCTTCACGTGCTATCACAAATAACTTGGAATTATTCCCACTACCAAAACCCCTGCAACAACAAAATGTATATGAGAGCATCATAATTGAAACTGTGCACGCATTTTAAGCAATAATACACCTCCAACCAAAAACAGCAAAATTATCTCCCTCTGAATTAGTCAAAGGCATTCGTGGCAAAGTAGTTTATTTACCATTAGATCTCACAGAAAATGTACACACTCTAGGAGTGCAACAGCCAATAGATCAATCTTTAATTGTCTTAGTAAATGGCGTACCTACAAAAGACAAAAGAATTTGGCAACAACTAGTGGATTTACATAAAGTTCGACAAGCCCTGCAATATCTAAAAAACAACAATGAATACTACAAAGAAATTAATATTGAAGAAAACCTGAGAGAAATAATTGAAATAATTCAAGAGTCACCAGAAACTGCTCAATTTGAACTTCTAAATCCTACTACAGAATCCAATATTTTAGACCATTATACAATTCATCCTTTACACTCTAAAGACTCTATAGATGATGGACTTGAAACATACCAACTGCGACAGGCCAAGGGATATCCAATCAGCATATGGGAAAAAAGTATAGAAGCACAGGCCTTTCTGCTACTGTTTCCTACTGGAAAAGGAGGAAGGTACAATGATAGACCCACACAGATAACATCATCAGAATATCGCTCTCTACGAATGTATTCTGACATCCCCAGATTCAGATAAAAGGTGGAATACATATTCCACCTTCTCTTTGAAAGTGAACTAGCAACTCTATGCTACAGAGTTGCACACACATTCAAATCAGGTGCCCATGTTCAAAATATGTCAGCAATGCAATTATTACAAAAAGTGCAAGAAAGAGATGAGGTTTTACAGTCAAGTATACAAATCTTTTAGCAAACTTGAGTGGTACAAAAGAATACTGGTTCCGACGTCACAGAGATGTACGCTGCATGATAAGAAACCTTGGCCCAGACACTTGGTTTATAGCATTAAGTTGTGCAGAATATGCATGGGAAGATTTACATGATTTTCTACGAATAGCAAACAAAAAAAAAACAAACATAGATATAAAACACCAGAAGAACTCTGCTCTCTAGATCCTGTAAATGTATCAAGATATTCTTATCATCGCTTCATTGCTATGCTACACTTTATTTGTAATAAGACTGTTCCTCCCCTCGGAGAAGTTCAATACTTCTTTTGGAGAAATAGAATACCAAGCCACAGGAGCACCACACATCC
The DNA here is from genome assembly GCF_040938575.1 of Ambystoma mexicanum. Lineage (NCBI taxonomy): Eukaryota > Metazoa > Chordata > Amphibia > Caudata > Ambystomatidae > Ambystoma > Ambystoma mexicanum. The sequence continues at coordinate 769,499,874 of NC_090941.1, forward strand.
ACATGCTATTATGGATTAAAGATGCTCCTAAATTTGGTCAGGACAGTGATGCCACTGTTTTGCAGTTCATCCAAAATATGTCACTTGTAAAATCCCTTCACAAACAACACATAGTGACCTTCATGCACACATTTTACAATTTCAAAGACACAAATGTGGGAAATATTGCCATCGCAAATATTTTAAAAAAGGGAAATACTACACCAAATGCTGCTTTGGTTTCCCTAGACCAGTAAAAAACGTCATGTCTTCAGTCAGACAGTGTCAAAGGTAAGTCACCTAAGAACACATATTACATAAAAAAACAGAAAAATCAAAATACATCAATGGTTACAATGCAATCATTGCCCTCCTATGGAATGCAAACATAGATGTGCAGTACATTTCAGACAATTCCACTGCAGTTGCACGATATGTCACAGCCTACTTAACCAAAGCAGAGAAAACAGAGCTTCAGGACCTCTGGGATGACATATCATCTGACAAAACACTATCACAGAAATTGTACAGTTTAGGCATAAAAATGCTCTCTCATTGAGAATGTGGCTGCTATGAAGCTGCAGACCGTTTAACTGGTACTGCCTTGTATGGAAAATCTGACAATATAGTATGGCTAAGTGTTGGTCCTGCTAAATCTAGAAAAAGAGTTCTCAAATCATATGAGGACATAGAAACTATAGCCAAAAATGATCCCAACAGCTAAGACATTTTAAAAAACAATTTACTAGACACATACTACCCAAACAGGAGTACCACTTTGGAAACCCTGTGTCTCTACCACGTAGCCCAAAACTTCACATACAAAAATTTTATTAAACCAGATGAAAAGAAAGGTAGATACAGAGTGGTAAATTGTGAAGGCAGCTTAGGGAAACTTACCAAATGCAGCTTAATTATTCATAACAAATTGTCATTAAAGACTCCTCAAAATAAAGAACTGTATTACATGTCGCTGCTACAACTTTATAAACCATGGAGAAAAGAAGAAGAGTTACTGGATACATATGACTCCTATGAAGATGCTTTCAAAGCAAATGAAAGCACTATAACCGACGTAAACTTTACACAGTACCAAACAATGTTGCACAATGAACAGCAACACGAAGCACAACTCCGGGCCCAACTACAAGTGGACACTCCCGACAGTAAGCAACCTTCTGTAACAGGAAGCCAAGAACCATTTGGACACCCACCAATAGCAAATGAGGCAGAATTAGCCATGACAGAAGTAGAAAACACCATGTGTCAGTATGAACAAGCTACAGAAGACTTTGCTGTACTGATATCCCAACTGAACAATGAGCAGGTAGCATTTTCCAAGAAATAACAAAACAAATTTAACATGGTGTGGAACATGAAAATTAAAACTGTACCTGCCAAGACTACAAACCTATACTTCTATACGTGATGGGTGAAGCTGGTTCAGGAAAACATTCTTAATCAAAATCATCAGCAAGTTCCTTCAACAATTGACAAACAACAAACTGTCAGCTGTTGTAACTGACCCCACAGGTTTAGCTGACTACAACATCGGCAGTGTCACTTTACACCGATTACTACTCCTTCCATTAGAACACCAAAACAAAATACACTATTATAAACTTTCCACAGAAGCTGCAATGGAACTACGCAGAGTTTTCAAACAAATGAAAATGCTGCTAATAGATGAGGTGAGCATGGTCTCCAACCTAATGTTGGCTTTGATTCACCTCAGATTACTCCTCAAAACAGACTATGACCAGCTCTTTGGAGGAAAACACATTATTGTTTTCAGAGATCTTCTTCAATTGACACCAGTGAAAGCTGAACCTATTTTTAAAATTTTAGGGCACAAACTGTGCTGGTAAACTCGTGGCAACACAGCAAATGTCAACCTTTGCCAACATTTCCAATACAGAGAATTAACTGAAAACATGCGCCAGTCTGCATACCTCACATACGTCAACATTTTAAGAAGTATTAGAGTTGGTGTACTATCTCAAGAAGCACAATCAATATTAAAAACCAGGCACATCCATACGCTCTATGGCCATAACTCATGTGCTACTAATGTCATGCAACAATTAGCACACAAAAATGTCAATTGTATGTCCTTGATGCAAGCCCTTGCAAGCTGTTCCAAATTCAATGAAACAATGTTGAAAAAAGAAATGCGACCAATAATTGAAATTTGCTCCAAAGATAAACTGGACGTACATGGTATGACACTACCCATGTGTCAACAAGCCACAACAAGACTAAATACCCTAGAAAACTCTATCTCCAACACAGCTGGTTTGGAGAAAATATTAAAATTATCTTTAAACTGTAGAGCAATGCTTAAACGTAACCTTGATGTAGAGCAAGCACTAATTAATGGAGCACTTGGTACAGTTGTTGGCTTTCAAACATACCCACGTGACAACAACACTCAATTTGTCAATATTCTCTTTGACAAACTATCAGAAGTTTAAAGGATTAGATGCTCAACAGCGCGCTTCCTTCTTTTCAAAGACATGTATGTACGCAGAGAACAATTTTCACTAACTCTAGCATACGCAGTGACTATTTACAAATCACAAGATCTTACCCTAGATAAAGCATTAATAGATATTGGTTTCACAGTCTTTAAAAAAGGCATGAGCTACATAGCACTATCACGCTTACGTACACTTGACAGGCTATTTCTAATCAACTTTGATGCAAGTAAAGTAAATTCCTTGCATTCTAGAATACAACAGGCTGCGTTCACTCCACACCCCCCATCTGAAAACCTATCCTTTTCCACAACAATCAAAACTTTGTAAAATAAAACTACTTCAAACTGAAACGATACAGGATATCAGTACAATTCCTCCAAAGAAAAAAAAAGAAACAAATACTTCATCAAGTACCACAATCAAACAAGAATCTAGTGGTCAAAGTAACTCAACTACTTCTTCAAACAAGCAACACACACTCCAAACAAATTACTTCCACACAGAACTCAGGTCCATTCAAATTTTCAAATGTAACTGCTGTAAATTGCTACGCAAATGTAGCAATAAATATTCTATTCCAATTGCCACCAATTATTGAGAACATTTACTTACACAGTACAGACGAATTGTGTTTGCAAATGTTAGTCCTTCATAGAAATGCAACCCACAATCCTGACAACAATTACAGTGTTTATGGAATAAGACAAGAATTGGTCTACTGTGCTGGAGTGGTCAAATTCACTATAAACTCACACGAAGACCCACAAGAATTTCTAATGTACTTACTACAAGAATTGGAAAACAAAAAAATACCTATAAATGACATCTTTCAGATTTCATACATGTGGAAACATACATGCACTCTCTGAAACCATGTGACACAGGAAGAAGTCCCTAATGAATGCTTTGTGTATGTATCCATACCTCACTGTGAATCCATTACATTTCAGCAACTTGTACAAAATGCAAACCGTAGCATATTATGTACTACCTGCAATTCAGATAATCGCTCCACCTTACAAATAAAGACACATAGTAAATACGTAATAGTAATGCTTTTATGTTACAACACAGATGGTACCAAAAACAACTGTAATCTGACAGGATTCACACATGGTCAAGTATCACTTGGTAAGAAAACCTTCACAACAATAGGTATAATCTACCGCGCAGGAGCCACAACCAATGCAGGTCACTACACTGCATATTTAAAAAAAAAATTGTGGATGGTTCAAATGTAATGATAGCACCATTACTCTAAAGCAGAGATTGCCAGTAAATCTTGTAAACGCTTACTTAATATTCTTAAAACCAAAATGTAATATGTAATGTGTGTATGAACATAAGCAAAACTAAAACTTCAAAACTGTGCACAGTTAGAGTACACCAACATGTATCTAACTGTCCCAGGATTCTGCAACAAACAAACACATAAATAAATACCACTAAAATCAAACAAGGAATATACAGTTAGAATATGCCAACAGGTATCTAATTGCCCCAAAAATCAGCAATAAGCAAACAGATAAACAAATACTACTAAAATCAAACAAGAAATATACAGTTAGAATACGCCAACAGGTATCTAATTGCCCCAAAAATCTGCAACAAGCCAACAGATAGAAGATTAGCAAGAAACAAGAAATCAAGAATCTAAGCTAAGAAAACCCAAAACTCGAGCTCATTTTAACTACTGGTTTACACCCCAGCTCAGAACCCTATGCAAAGAAAAACAAATTTCCGAATCACTTTGGGAAAGCAACCCCACGGAAGCTAATAAAGCCAGCATAATTTTAGCAATGCTAAACTATAAGGGAGCCATACTCCAGGCAAAAGAAAGATACCTACAACAAACGCATTGTTAAAAGAACTGGAAACCCCTGTCATGGCACCTGACACTTGCAGCAAAGATAGCACTTGGGGCACTAATATTCAAAACGCACTCTTGGCAAGATGGCCTCCCTCCAAGCCAAAATGAATGACAACCAAACTAGTCTACAACTTAACCCGCAACCCAACATTCAACCGATAATAAACTACCCTACCGCTGAATCATTGACTCCTTTCAGCTTCTCTCCTCTTTCCGTCTCTGAAGTGGAAAATATTATCAATAGCCTCAGACCCTCCAACTACCAGGGTAACCTTGCCCTGTGCATATCATCAAGGAGGCCACCCATGAGCTAGCTCCCTTCCTTACCACATTCATTAACTCATCTTTCAGTGCTGAGATCGTACCAGACAATTTGAAGGACGCTTGGGTTATCCCGTTCCTAAAAAAAACCTACTCTGGACTCCAATATTCCAACTAACTACAGGCCTAGCACCACAGTGCCATTTTTACTGAAAATCCTTGACCAAGCTGACTATCTACAGATTCAAGAATACCTCGAATCCAATAAACTCCTGGGACTAAGGCAATCTGGGTTTTGACCGCGTCACGGATCCAAAACGGCCCTTATCGACCTTAAGACTCAGATTGAAGACCTAAGAGACAAGGTTAAACTTGCATTACTACTCCTTCTTGACCTCTCTGCGGCATTTGATCTCGTAAATCACCAAATATTGTGTCGACATCTTAAACAAGCTGCACACTTTTCGGATAAAGCTACAGCTTGGATCAGCTCATTCCCGGACAATAGATCAATGTGTGTCTTTTCTCCCCTAGCAGCAGCCTTACCCTCACCTGTCACCTGCGGGGTACCACAAGGATCTTGTGTCTCTCCTACTTTGTACAACGTGTTTACAAAACCACTATTCGATATCTTGGACTATCTGGGTGTCACAAACACCAACTATGCCGATGACACCCAGATACTCATCCCTATCTCAGGAGACTACGCAGCCGACTCTCTTTCTGTAAATGCCATATACCAAGTCATCCAAGCTTGGATGGTGCAGTATGGACTTTGTCTGAATGATGAAAAGACAGAGCTCTTTATCTTTGGCTCTCCCCAAAAACTAACCAAACTTGACCCTGTGTTCAAATCCTTCACTATCGATGGTAATACCATTAAGGTTTCCAAGGACACAAAAACTCTAGCGATCTACATCGACTCCACTTTATCCTTGGCCAGACAAACTAATGCAGTTGCCTCTGCAGTGGCTTACACTTGTAAGCCTATCACAGCAAGCCGCCCCTTCTTATCACCAGCTAACTGCATTACACTTGCCAGGACTCTTGTGTTGTTGAAAATTGATTATTGTAATGCCCTCTACTTGGGCACTAACTGTTGTAACCTAAACAAGTTACAAACTATCCAAAATAATGCCATCAGAGCAGCTCTCAACATCCCTATGAACCAACACATTTCAGACACCAGACGCAATATACGCTGGCTCTCAGTCTCACAATGAATTTCTCTGAAAACACTCACTCTCACCCACAAATGCCTCGCCAACCAAGCACCTTGCTACTTAGCTAATAGATTCACCTTACACAACTCTAACAGACCCTGCAGAACCGCTCAGTCCAACTGCCTTTCCATACCACGCTTCAACTTTCAAAGATCAGGTGGCACTAGTTTCCCAGTTTTGGCTGCTAAACTTTGGAACTCGCTCCCCAATTTGCTAAGAGTGGAACCTTCCTTCCATAGATTCAAAAACATGACCAAAGGTTGGCTATCCACCCAAGACTCACCCCTCACCACTGGACAATCTCCTTCCTTGCAATTTCCAACTGCCTCACTTTATGTATATAGCCTCTTGCTTATTCTGCTTATTCTGTAATGTGCCTTATGTATATAACTGTAATTTATACTGTAAGTGTAATGTTCTGGTTGCCTTTTTACCATGTTGTAACTAAGTTATGCGCCTGGATGCCCTCGGGCCCGGTGCACTTTACAAATAAAATAAATACAAATACAAATACAAATAAACAGCGAAGAATGAAAGAAATATATTGTACCACAACATAGAAGTTATTTTTTTAATCCAGCATGGATTTCTTTTCCCACAGACACAAACAACACAAATACTGAGCAAATTGCGCAGTACACTGGTATGAACTACAGTATTATGCAATGCTATAAATCATTATGAACTACCTGCTCTAAAATATGATCTTTTCTTTTATCACAGATAAAGGTATGTCTGGTCCAGTTACCCATGTCATGAAAAAACTGCATACAACCACAAAAAACTCATCCATTAAGTATCCAATAAATAAACTTAGAACAAATGCACTCCTTGTTACAAACTCTTTGTTACAAACTCTACAATCTTAACTGCATAACCTAGCCAAAACTTCACATACAAACTCTTCAAATGAAATGCTGCAGTGGTTGTGGCCAGGGCCTAGAGTCTTGGGTGCATGGCCTATGGCCTACGGCCTTCGGCCATGCACCCAAGATTCTAGGCCCTTAGTAAAGGCACACACAAGAATGCAGGATTCCTGTAAATTCGTCCTTTCTCTGCATTACACCAAGCCATTCATTGTTTCACACTTTTAGCAAGGGGAGCATCGAGGCCAATCCTAATCTCTCGCTAACATGTGCAAAACTGTGCATTGCCTCTTCACACCATCCACTCACCCCCTAGAACCTCATGAAGAAGCTGAACAGTTCTGTACAATATTGCAGTGGTAGACAAACCTATAGGACTTTCCATGTTGTTGAATACGTGTAGAATTGATAGTAGTCCATGGCATTGTTAACATAGACAGATGCTGCTTATCCAGGAACGATTGGTGCATGTGAGGTGCAGTGGCAGAAACATTGCATGAACAGACTGGTATGGGTGCTGCGAGGAGCAGTAAGTTAAAACAAAATGAAGCGCACAACACAGTCCAAAGCAATGAGCCAGTAGCCCAATATGCATACAAGACAAATAGGAGCCCGGGTGGAAGGAAAGATTAGTTGCACCCGCTAGAAGAAGGACACAAAGACCAATGGAATGGTGAGGAATGAACAGATATGGGCTGGAGCTCCAGAAGTGATGCTGTCGGGGAACTGAGGCCCTCAACGCCACTTCAGAGACAAATCGCAGGCAAATGCAATTTGAAGAGAGTAATTACCCAATGAAGACTATGGGTCACATGTCTTAAAACCCCCAGAGAATGACGGTAGCAGAATAGGAACATCAGGTTAAATGCAACAATCCGATCCCTGCAACTAGGATCACAGTGATGCTAAGCATGGGAAAACTAACACAAACAGTTAAGAACAATGACACCAAATATGCTCATGAGTCCAGAATGTTTGAATGAGGCATTGGCTGTGTGTCTCAATGATTTTGTGGTGCTGCATAACTGTGTATTGTCTTGCGCTACTGCCTGCGTGTGGCTGTTTTCTGGTATTGAATGTTCTGTGCACTTGCAGTCTCCAGGATTTGCTTCTGTTCTACCACATTCTGCCAGACTTGCCACATTACTTTTTCATGTGGCATTTGCTCTTAACATTACCCAGAGCATTCACTTCGTAGAATAGGAATTCCATGCTTCCACCACATTACAATGCCATTGCTGCCCTGTCTGCATCCTGGCTTCTCTTTCCTCTTAAAATGCTCTTGTCCACTGTTGCAATTGCACGTTACAGGAAAGAGCAATGCATGCAGGGAGGCTTTTTAGTTTGACAGTTTCTCTAGCGCAGGCGGTTTCCAGGAAGCATATACAAAGGTAGCATGCCCCCTTGAGCCTAGCGGGTAGGTGCAGTGAAAGGCACAAACCATTTGTAGATAGGCACGTGGGCTTGTGGACCTTAAGTCATAGAGGTCATTTACCTAAGTGTCTGCTGATATCACAATCACAGGCAGGAAACCAAGAAAACAACCCGGCAGTGATTATATGTACCACACTGACATCCCCAGGATTAGCATGCAGGCAAGACCAGAACCTCCAGCATCTGCAAATACCAGGTTACAGCAGTGAACAGCAGGACCGATCTGAGCCTGGAAGCCTCGGGCTGCCTGTGCTTCGGGTCAGGTGCGCTTAGGAAGCACCGTTGGCACACAAAGGGGAGTCCCCCAGATGAACCATTTCAAACCAACTATAATAGCCTAGCTCCAATTCAAACTAGGTCACATTTCGTGAATTGTATACATCACCTCACGAAATGAGAATTACACAGAGTACCAGATTTTTCATTTAATAAAAAATGTTTTCATAGTTTTATTACGTAGGCCGTAGGTCCTACGTGCAATAAGCATAAAAAACACCACACAAAGACATGTATCAATGTAGAAAATATATACAATGCATCTATTAGCAATTACATGTATAATTATAAAAACACAGATGACGCCGCCAGGGTTTTGTGTCACTGAGCTGGGAGGGCACATATTCTAACTACCTATCCCTATCTGGCTAACAAGTCACAGATATGCTCTGCATGGCAGTGTCACCCGATAACAATGCTAAAACTAATTAGACATGGCACATAAAAATTGCGTCTGACCAAAACACACACATCCCGGGTCCACCAGGAAGCACCGTTGAACATTCTGCTGGCAACCCCACATGATGTAGAGTCTGCCACTCTTTATTGTGCAGCCCACATTTTGTCTGGAGGTATAGGTAGCAATGCAAGTATTTAATTAGAAGGCCAGCACCATTTCCCAGCCTTTAATGGCTGCCTCCCATCACAGAATTAACAGTGTGGTCGTACCACAGCTGTCCGTGTGGGCACTACAGTACACCCCAAAACTAAAAATCCTTCACTGATAGAATCTCTATCCTTAAGAGTAACACAGTGTACCATAGTGGTTTTCTTATTCTTCACTCCATGCTACTTTTTAAAATAATATATACGTTATGCAGCCCAGCTGCTTTAAGAAATGTTCTTGTGAAGTGTGGCCAGAAATTTCCATTTTGGTTTTAAAAATTCATAAATAGATGTAGTTTCAAAGTCAGCTGGTCTTGTATAGCATGCTTATATGCCATTGCGGTTGCCTCGCTATTCACTATTGTGTTACATTTACATTCCCTGCTCAACACAGCATGGATGCGGTTACCACAGCCGCTTCACATGAATGCAAGTAGCAAAACATAATGGATTTCTCTCGCATGTCTGTTCTCTCTCTGTGACCTTGACAGCGTCTGAATTCACTACGTTGGAAGAGTCATCTTGGATTCATATATGTATTTTAATAGTGCCATGGTCTGTCATTCTGCTAATTCAATTCTCATGTTCAACAAACAGAACTGAGCTAATGTTAACTTTGTGAATGGACTTTCGGAGCATATTGCACTTGCAATGAAAATGTAAACGAAATAATTGCATGGACAAAAATGTGACTCTTTTTTTTTTACAGTGGCGCTTTAATCATTAGTTTATTTTCAGACGTCTAACGTGGAGCAATATATAATGGAGTGCCTGACCAGAGTTTTGATCAATAAAGAGTTGCTTCAGCAGGAGGTGCGCTCAGTCACCATACAATAGGAAGTCTGGTTTGCTTGTGCCTGTTGTTGAGGTGCCGCTTCTTCCCGAAGCGTCCCCTCGCTGTAGGCCCTGCTTGCGCAGGAATGAAACGCGGGAGCCGGGGTGTGATGCAACCTCCTTTATTAAACTCATCGGCGGAACTGCCGATCCTCCCTCGTCCCTCCCCTTCCCCTGACGTCACGTCCGGGACGTCATGTCCGGTGGGACCCAACGGGGGTCCGTCCACACAACGATGTGGGCAACCTGACATCTCCCCCCTTTTTAACATGTGCGTTGAGGGGCTCCCTTCTTACCCTATCTCCTCGATGAGTCGCGTCGGCTTCATGCGACTCCTCTGCGGTCGGGTTGTCTTGATCGGGGTCGGTCCATCCCTGGCGAGTGTGGGGAGTGGTGCCTCGCCTTCTGACTCTTCCCCGTCTCCTTGGTACGCTTCTTCACGCGGTCTGTCCTCATCGCTATCTCTGTCCCAGGTCCATTGACCTGCTGGAGTCAGTCTGACTCGTTTGAAATGCGAGCTGTTCCTGGTTACCGTTGAGCGGTCATCCCTTTGTGCTGTGACCATGGAGCCCTTCTTGTGTGTCACGACCAGAGGCGTGGGTGCAAAGGTGGCTTCTTCTTTCCGGTTCTTGGGTTGCCTGAGCCATACTTCGTCTCCTGGTTGCATTATGTTCTCCTGCGCTCTTCTTTTCCTGTCTGTGATCTCTTTCGTCTTTGCTTTCCTCGCGGTGTCATTTGCTTGCGCTTCTTGCTCTAGCGGTGTCAGATCTTGTGGTCTCGGGTCTTCTGGTAGTCGCGTGGTGATCGGTCTTCGGAACATCAGGTCTGCGGGGCACACTCCCGTCGTGCTGTGAGGCGTGTGCCTGTATTCTCGTAGTAATTGATTGAGGGCCTGTTCGAATGGCTTGTTTTGCACATGGGCTATTTGGAGGGTCCTCTTTATGTTGGCCATGAACCTCTCGACCATGCCGTTGGCCTGTGGCCATCGGGGGGGTTATGCGTCGATGTTGAAACCCCATGTACTTTGCGAATTGCTGAAAGTCTTGACTTATAAATGTGGGACCGTTGTCGGACTTTATGACCTTGGGAATGCCATAGGCAGAGAGCATCCTGTCAAGAGCTGGAATGACGCATGATGTGGCACTGCTCTCTACTATTTGCGCGTCCGGGTATCTTGAATGTTCGTCCATAAGTACGACCACATGTGTCCCGTTGTTCAGTGGTCCGAATAGGTCTTCTGCTAGCTCTTCCCACACTTTGTTTGGCAACGGTGAGGATTGCAATGGGTTTGGGTGTGGCGGGGGTGCCACTTGCGCACACACGTGGCAACTTCCCACAATGGTTTCTACCACGCGATCAAGTTGAGGGAACCAGACTTTCTGGCGGAGGAGGCGCTTTGTGGCGACTACGCCTCTGTGTCCTTCATGCGCTAGGTGTACTATCCTCTCCCGGAGCGTTCTCGGGATGATGACCTTGCAACCCTTTAGTATGATGTTGTCCTCTACCACGGTCAGCTCTTCCCGGACTTGGTCCAGCCACTTGATGTCTTCCCTCGTAGTGTCCGATTCACCTCTGGCTTGATGTTTCATGAGGGTCGTCTTGTCCATCTGTAGGCAGTGTCGGGCGATTCGCAGCGCTGGGTCTGCCTCTGATTGTATCGATAGTTCCAGCCACCCTACTGGGAGTGGTTGCAGGTGATGTATGATGTAATTTATGTATGCGTCCGCTATGGACGGTTGAGACGCCGTCGTGGACATGGGATGCCGGGAGAGATAATCCGCTGGGTTTTCTTCCTTTCCTGGCCGGTGCTGTATTTGGAACCTGTAGTCCTGTAAGCGTAGGCCCCATCTGGCAATTCTCGGTGGCATCCTGGCCTTCGGGCTGCCGTATATGGTAAGTAGTGCCTGGTGGTCCGTGATGATGGTGAATTCCTTGCCAAACAGGAAGAGATGAAAGTATTCACAAGCCCAGACGACCGCGAGGCTCTCTTTTTCGGCCTGTGAGTATGCCTGTTCCGTGATCGTCAGGCTCCGGCTGGCGTATGCCACCACGTGTGTGATGTGTGGCTCCCTGGGATCTTTCTGGGTCAATATGGCGCCGAGTCCCACCGGGCTGGCGTCCACTATTAGTTCGGTGTCGCGGCTGGCGCCAAAGTATGCCATGTCTTCTGCCTGTGCGATGGCCTTCCTTATCACTTCGAACGCTGCTTGACACTCCTTCGACCATGTGAATGGCGTGTCCTTCCGGGTGAGTAGGCGCAGGGGGTTACTGACTGTGGCGTAGTCTTTCAGGTATCTGGAGCAGTAGCTGGCCAGTCCTAGAAACGACCTGAGGTCGGTGGTATTCACGGGGGGCGTTGCTGAGTTAAGGGCCTCTACTTTTTCTGGGTCGGGTCTCATGCCTTTATCCAAGAAGATGTGCCCGAAAAACCTCAGAGATCCTTTCGAGAACTCGCACTTGGATTTGTTTAGGGTTAGCCCAGCGTCGTCCAGTGCTTGGCATACCCTGTGTAGTGCTAGGTCATGTTCTTCTTGTGATTTTCCGTAGACTAGGACGTCGTCCGAATAGTTTAGACAGTTGGGGACGTGTCTGATGACCTTGTGAATCTCCTCCTGAAAGATCTCGGCGGCCGAGGATATGCCGAAGCTGAGTCTTTTGTATTGAAACAGGCCGAGATGAGTGACGAATGTGGTGATGTAGCGGGATTCCGGTGCGATTTCAATTTGGTGGTATCCTTTTGTGAGGTCTAACTTGGAGAAGACTCTCGCCCCATGAAGAAGGTGGATCATGTCCGTGATCCTGGGCGCTTGATGCCTTTCCCTTTCGATGGCTGTGTTGGCTCTGCACATATCTACACATAAACGTATGGATCCTTCTGGTGACTTCTTGGGGACGGGGACGATGGGCGATACCCATGGCGTCGGGCCCGATACAGGTTCTATAACGTTCATTTTGATGAGTTTGTCCAACTCCTCTTCCACCTGTCTCTGGATATTAAACGGAATGCCTCGATAGTGTTGGGCCACTGGTTTGACCTGCTGGTTGATGTGGAGGTGTACCTTCCGGTTTCGCAGCTTCCCTAGGCCGGTGAAGAGTTTTGGGAATGATTGTTCGATTGAGTCCGGTTTTGTAAAGTACTTGTGGGCCATCAGCTGGTACAAGATGTGTACTAGTCCCATGTCTACTGCTGTCCGGAAGCTCAGTATGCATCCGCTGTTAGCTTCTGTGTCTAGGATGTACAGCAGGATTTTTGCAGAGTGCCCTTTATGTGTGCATCTGGCTGTGATCATGCCTTTGCATGGCAGGGGTGTCGTGGAGCCATAGGGGTATATGTCTACCGTGGCCTTTCTGATCTTCGGCTGTGTGGTTAAAGACTGATATGCGCTTTCACTAATAATGTTGACCGTCGCTCCGGTATCCACGAGAAACTTCAGTGGGGTGTCATTCACTTGAAGTGTCAACATGGGGCTGTGTTGGGTGGCCGCCGTGTTGTCCTGTAGGGCCCACACGTACCCTTTCCTCCTCTGATCCTCTTCTGACGAGGGAGTGTCATTACTGGTGGGGGATCTGGTCTCAATGTATCTTACAAAACGCCACCTGTGTGATCGTCTTGTGTCTTCTGACGAGCATTTGTCTTTGCGTGTGTAGCGGCTTCTGCGGTCACTGTCTTCTTTCCTGGCGCGCCGTCTTTCGCTGTCCACTGTAGGTCTGGGCGGGCTCTGTGGAGTGGGCCAGCGCCTTTCTTGGTAGCGATGTTTGGGGGTTGTGTGGATTGGGGCGTTCTTACACATGGCCCTGTAGTGGTCCATTCCCCCACATGCGGCGCACTTTTGCCCTACAGCCGGGCATGTCCCTGTATGTGGGTATTCATAACCACATTTAAAACATGTGGCATCGGGATGTTTGTTGCCTTGATTCGGGTGGGTATATAGTCTGTTGATCGACTCAGTGTTGTCGCTGTGTTGTTGTATGGACACTTTTCCTAGGCTGTCCAATTGCGAGTCCACCGCTGCTTCCATGCGGGCCAGCACCAGGATTTCTTCTAGCGATCGTTGTTTCTGTAGGAGCTGCTTACGAAAAGGCTGTGAGAGGCATCCGGCTATTACTTGGGACCTGAGCGCCTCTTCATTGGAGTATCTATGGAATTCGCAATGTTTCAGTTTGATGCGGAGGCGCATTACAAAATTGTCTATTGATTCCCCTTTTTCCTGTCTTGTTGTGTGGAACATGTGGCGCTCATAATCCACGTTTGTATGTGGTGCAAAGTATTCGGACAGCTTGGCGTGTAGCTCCCCGTATGTGACTGTTTCTACATTCAGCAGCTCCCCCGCAATGTCTCTTACCGCTGGTCCCACTGCCATGAACAGTGTGCTTTTCAGCCTCGCGTCGTCCGTCAATCCTATGGCACCTGTGTAGAACTTGAAGTCCCGTAGCCATATGTTCCATCTGGGCCCCAGATTAGAGGTATCTCTGATTTCGAATGGGTTGGGCATGTTATTGTTATTGTTATTGTTATTGTTATTTTGCACTTATATAGCACCTTATATACCATTGGTATGGTCTGAAGGCGCTTGTAGGTTGAACGCCCTTGGGAACCGAAGTTCAGATCAGTAGAGAGAGTAGGGAGAGTCAAAAGGTGCGTGTGAGCACCGGGTATGTGTGCAGCTCGTGCGGTACTCGTGTAATAGCTGCTTCTTAGCAGTAGGTGTGGTGGTTGAGAGATCAGGAGAATGTGTTCGTTCTGGCAGGATTTATCCGGAACGGATGTGGCTGCGTTAGGCCTGAGGAAAACGCCTGGCTGGGGGTGTGGAACCAGCAGTGATTACATAGAATGATGTGGAGTAAGCGGCGGAATGTTGGTATGAGAACAGTTATACCGAATGGTGTCATAGTATCTCTGTGTTCTAGTTGAGTGGTGATGTAAGGAGAGAGTAAGCATGGTGGTGTGGTATGATCGGTTATATGCTCTTTCACTGAGCACACTTCTAATTGCAACTTTCCCAGAGAGGGTACTGGGCACACTTCTAGATTCAGTTTACTAGAGGCTATTGGGCACACTTATAAATGAAACTTTCCAGAGTGTCTATAGGATACAATTCTATAGTCAACTTTCACAGATGCTATTGGGAACACTTCTAAATTCAACTTCACAGAGCGACTATTGGGAGCACTTCTAAATTCAACTTCACAGAGCGACTATTGGGAGCACTTCTAAATTCAACTTCACAGAGCGACTATTGGGAACACTTCTATAATCAACTTTCACAGAGGGTATTGGTTACACTTCTAAATGCAACCTTCACAGCGATGCTATTGGGCGCAATTCTAAATTCCATTTTCTACGTAGTGGATTCTGGGCGCACTATTAAGTCAATTTTCAGAGAGGCTTTTCCAGAGAGGGTGTTGGGAACACTTCTAAATTCAATTTACTAGAGAGACTATTGGGGACTGTACATGGGGACACAAAGTATCACTTTCACCAAAGGCGACACAAACTATTGCACTGGGCAGGGAACATAAGAATGTTGAGCAAATGGCACATACAAGCAAGTAGTCTGGGCATGGTGGTCTGGGCATGACTTGGGCTGCTCCCTCCTGGTGTGCATGCTGGCTGTTGTCCTGTGCTGTGTCAGCATTTCCAGGCGCGGATCCTACCCCTCCTGAGGAGGATGCCGGTGTGGTCGCCGTGTCCGACATGACTGCGTTGCAGTGGAGAGTTCGTGTGTCGATATGCTATGGCACCTGGGACTGCGCTTGGGCAGCTGCAGCAACCCTTCTGCTGTGTGTGGTGAGTTATCTTCCCCACCTCACCGCTTCCTTGCGGTGTGGCCTTATGTCTTGGCCTGTGCAGCCACACGCCGCACGTGGGAGGGAGGTTGTGACTGGCGCGAGAGGAAGGTTTCCTCTGGCGCCACTCTCCCGTTTCTTGCCGCCCCTGGGCGCGCCTGCACGGCTTCTCGCGGGCGGCGTGCGAAGAGTTTGTGCTTTTGTCATGCGGGAGGCGGGGCCGCCCGTAGTCAGTGCTCCCATAGTTCTGGGGCGTCCGTGTGCCGAGTCCAGGCCTTCGTCATGCGGTAGGCGGGGCCGTGTAGAGTCGGCCGTCGTGCCCGAGGTGCGCCGACGCGCTGAACTGCTCGACCGCAGACCTCGGCATGGTGGCAGCGGGAGTCCGTGCCCACTCGTCGCCAGTGTTGAGGTGCCGCTTCTTCCCGAAGCGTCCCCTCGCAGTAGGCCCTGCTTGCGCAGGAATGAAACGCAGGAGCCGGGGTGTGATGCAACCTCCATTATTAAACTCATCGGCGGAACTGCCGATCCTCCCTCGTCCCTCCCCTTCCCCTGACGTCACGTCCGGGACGTCATGTCCGGTGGGACCCAACGGGGGTCCGTCCACACAACGATGTGGGCAACCTGACACCTGTGTGTGCTTAACATGTTGAGGGATGTTTCAGCAGGAGGTGCGCTCGGTCACCATGCAACAGGAAGTCTGGTTTGCTTCTGCCTTTGTGTGCTTGCCACGTTGAGGGATGTTTCAGCAGGAGGTGCGCTCGGTCACCATGCAATAGGAAGTCTGGTTTGTTTGTGCCTGTGTGTGCTAGCAAAATTGAGGGATGTTTCAGCAGGAGGTGCGCTCGGTCACCATGCAATAATAAGTCTGGCTTGCTTATGCCTGTTTGTGCTTAACACGTTGAGGGATGTTTCAGCAGGTGTTGCGCTCAGTCACCATGCAATAGGAAGTCTGTTTTTGCTTGTGCCTGTGTGTGCTTGCCACGTTGAGGGATGTTTCAGCAGGAGGTGCGCTCGGTAACCATGCAATAGGAAGTCTGGTTTGCTTGTGCCTGTGTGTGTTTGCCACATTGGCCCTGTGTGTTCTCTAAGAAGGGTTTATTTTGGGCATGTGGTATATCTAATCCACATTAGGTCAGGTTATCCCACTTTTAACCATTGTTGCCATTTCTTGCCTACATTCTGACCCTATTCCGGACTGTCAATCACACACATAATAGGAACATTTTGGCTATAGCCCACCATGCCAGCTATCTAGTGCAAGTGGCCGGGCCGGGATTTGACCCCAGGCTTTTTGCCTGCGACACATCTGATGAATGCTCTTCTTTTGGTGATAGGCAATGCCTTACATCATATAGATCCAGAAGCCCACAGGACATGGTGAGACCAGATCCTGCTCTGAATCTGCCCCACCGCCCCCCTAAGGTAGAGAATATATACTATATGTCTATTGGGAGAGAGTGAGTGAGCTAAATCGAAACAGAGAGGTGAAGAGTGAGAGTCAGTGTGGAAATGGGAGATTTCTGCAGAGGTCAGTGAGAGGAGTGGGATGGGGAGTGGGATCTATTTGTGGGTTTGAGGCACAGCAGTATCATAAAGGAAAGAAGAGCACACTCCCTACTATCCTGGGGACATGTAAAATGTCATAACATTTAATTATATGATATGCTTGTTTCACCCTTCTTTCAAATTCCTGCTACTTTTAAATATTTGAGTGTTCCCCATTGGAGATCACTCGCCATTTATTATAATTATTATAATGATTATTATTATTTTTGTTATATTTACTGCGCACGCACCAAGCTTCGGGAGGCGATAGAGCGCTTTACAATCAAAGGGGGAACAACAGAGTGAGGTAAGCAAAGAAAAAGGGAGTGGGGAACTAACAACAGGGTGGAGGGGGCAATTGGCAGCAAAGGACCTACAAACAACCAGGCGAGGACATGTATGTGATTTACCATTTGATTTGCACATTCATGCTTGTTTTGGATATTGAGCTATAGTTCTCTGTTGGTTTTTTGAATAGTTCTTATTTTTGAGTAACACCAAATACCTATGTTTAACATCACTACTGTAACGACTGGAGGGGGGGTCTGTACTTCCGCTCTCTATATGGTAGAGGAGAGGGACAGAGGACCCCAGCCAAGATTCTCTTTTATTGGTAAACGTGGTCGAGCAAACAAAGCCTAGCTTCTCAGGAGGTGATGCAGGCTAGTTCTTAAGTACAGTGTAGTCCCCAAGCCCCCACAAAGGAATGCCCACACACTGTATTACTGAAAACACAGTCTTTATATAATTAATATTCAAAGGTATGTACACTATCACAATAACTCACTTTGTAGTCCAAAATCAACGATGGTAAATATATACAATTCTAAAGTGGTACCACCAATATTATCAGATCTCATTAAAGTGCATCAACTATACTGTTAGAATGTCACAAAGATCAATAACCAGGAAACCAGCAATAGAGATAGGAAAGAAAGCAATATGGATGACACAATTGGCAGAATACTGGCCCAGCTACACAGACACAGTTCTGTGTGGAGATCCCCCCCACCTGGGCAACCTGTAAAATAAAGATATATAGCACAAGCCCAGTCCATATATTGATCAATAGTCTTATTTTCTCCTACAATGTTTCAACCCCCTCAATGTACCTGGTGGAGCAGAGTTCTTCGAAGAAGCGTCGATGGGTCCTTCTTGAGTGACCCCCTTTCAAGCAGGAGTCATGGATCGTCAAGAGGCTGCGAAGAAAGTGAACTTGGCATTGACGGCGTCGATGAGAAGTTTGAGGGTGCCGAGACCACAGCGTCGATCCAGGCGGTGCTCGTCGGCGACGTCCTGTGAGGATGAGGTGTGCGGGGCACCTCTGCGTTTGATATAGCTCTGGACCGCAAAGAGTTTCAGAAGTACTGAGGCCCTGCAAAGGCGTCGAGTCATCAAAGTCTTTGGGGCCTTCAGGTGGCGGTAAACCCACCGGCAGATTCTCCTCGGTGCGTAGGCGGCCTTGACTCTCTCCGGCAGGATAAAGTGGTCGTCGGTGTGGACAAGGGAGTCCTTTCGATTCAAATGTTCTTAGGCAAAGGAGCAGGTGGCTCCGGTCGTCGGCAGCACAGCGTGAAGCGGTCCCCTCTTCTGGGGCAACACAACTTCGACGGGCCTCCAGCGGTTACACAAACCTGCGAACCCTGGTCGAAGGAAATGGACTTCGATGATGGCGAAGTCCGGGTGCTTCACTTCGATCTCCTCGGTGGTCCCGTCTCCGGTCGGCAGCCTTTTGAGGGTCTGACTTCCAGGGAGCTTCGGCGAAGGTCAGCGGTGCTCGATGGTCCCTCGGAGCACGGGAAGAGGGCGCCTTACCAAGTCCTCTCTCGGATCAGTCTTTGACGAATTCGGCAGCTTTCAGATCAGGTCGAAGCAAATGCAACAGCAAGTCTTCTTCCAGCTGGGTGTCGAGGATCAGCAGTTCCAGTTACTCTTCAAGTGTAGACACAGCTTCTGAACAATTTCCACTGGTGAGAGGTCTCCAGCTATACTATCCTGTCTCTCATCCACACTGCTGGGTCACACTCAGCAGCCAATCATACAGAAGGGCATTCATGCAGTCAGTCAGCCAATCAGGCACACAGTGCATTCAGGCCATCCTCCTCCCTCTCAGACACTCACAACAAGGAATGTGGATTGGGACAAGTACCCAGCCATTCAACACTGCACACTGCATTCAGGCCAGTTTCGGGCAGGGCTGTCTCAGTCTTTGTCTCTCATACCAGAAACCAGACAGCCACAACAAGAAGTGCATATTGGTCACACACTCCATTCACCCAGGTCCCACCCACAGGGTGTACCCACAACATACAGTCACTGGGAAGGCTCCAGCCAGTCTGGACTGGACTTCACAACAACACCATATATGGAACTTCCACCCAACAGCCAGTCAGGGGGAAGGTACAGGCAATAGAAAGCAAGAGGCCACAGGGCCATCTTGTTTTCTATCAGGAATCAACTGAGTCCAATGGCAGGGCCTGGGTATCCCAAAATGGAGGATAGTCAGAGCACCTGCCAATTCAGCATGGAGCTGCCACCAGCCCATACCCTGCTCTGCGGGCCACCCACAGGTGCCCAAAAACATACACTAGGGGCACAGGGTTGCACCCCCACCCATAGGTGCCATAAGGGTATCCCATGGGTCTGTACACCAAACCAAAAACAGGAAGAGCTGCACTGCCAGGAGTCCCACATGGACTCCTGGGCAGAAAACAATACAGAACACAAATGAAAAAGGACTACAGGACAAGGACAGGGAGGCTCTGTCCCTCCAATACATTTCCAGCATCACAACTACAATCCCATGTATTTTAATTCGCAAGTATTTAATATCAAAATGTTTTTCAAATGGGGAGCTGATTGTACTGCGCAGTGTTCACTTTCTACTTACACTCACTCACTCACCCGCACTTACTCTCTTCCACACATGTACTTATTCACACTCAATTACTCCACACACTAACTCACTCACTCACTCTCACTTACTCTCTTCCACACATTTACTTATTCACACTCAATCACTCCACCCACTCACTCTTTCACTCACACACTTGCTCGACCTTCTCAGACTAAATCATTTATCAATCATTCATAATAATAGCTCCATAACTGCTCACTGATAAACTTTCACAGTTGCAGAAAAAATATATTTTGAAAAGGGATCTTTCTCTGCTGATTTTAAATATGTTACAACTGGCACACTAGAAAAGGTTGACAGATTTATTTATCATGGATTTCTTATAACTTTCAAACCATATAAATTTAAAATCAAGGATTGGACGAAAAGTCACGCAATTACTTTATCCAACCAGCCTGGTGTGGTGGATGAAAAATATGGTAAATTCTCGTTAATTCCTGTTTTAATGTTTTACAAGGGAAAGATAGTAGCTGTGGTTTTTCATGGAATTGGAGTACAGCTCTTGTGGGTTTTAAATACATGAACCTACTGGGAGAGTTTGCTTTTGAGATATTGGATGCAATCGCAGTATTTATTTGCTTTGATGTAGAGCTCATTGGACATTTTTATCTTTTTATAATAACATTGTGGATCGTGTGAATAATTCCTTGTGTTTTTTTTTTTCTTTGCCGAGTTGTGCCCTAACCTGCTTTTGAAAATTGATTTAACAAGTCAGGATCTCAAGGATAATCCAGGCAGAGTAAAATGTCGACGGTTTGAACTTGATTGAATATTCATATATGAATCTATGCATGGGTATAACTCAATTAGTCATTTATATTTGGTTACAGGTGTTCTAGCACCATATCTCTCTATCTATCCAAACAGACAGACCAGGAAGAATTTCCTAACATTCAAATGGAACCTATTGTATGAAAAGGAAAAAATATTGAGCTACTGAATGTTATCAATTGCTTCAGTAAGTTGCAGATTCTGTAGGGAACAGGACAAACATGTGACCTTAAAGCACTTACTAACTGGATGTAAAACATTGAATGGGAAAAGAAGGAATGTGATCCTGGGCTTGTATTTTGAGTTAGCTGCGTTGAATGACATGAACCATCATCCATCTTCTTTTAATGGTCATCCTAAACGTTGAATATATACCTCTCATAAGCAAACTTCTATATATTATTTCTACCCTGCGTTACAGTGTATTTACAGTTATTGACCAGTGAGTCACTTAATTCTTCTTTGTGTCTGTGAGTACGGTATCACGGATTACATGTCTCTCTTAGAGCTTCAGTTACATCATCATTCTTAAGTATCAGCATAGGTCTTATAACTTCTTTATGACATTCTTTCTCTTTCATAAAAACTTTGTTTTAACGCACATCCATTCTGTTCATGACTGCATATCAATAGCTCGGCAAAGTACATCCTTCTTGGTAACTTTCCTCCACTATATCAGATTGCGGGTATACTCTAAAGGGTTGTGTGAGTGCATATCGCCTCACATATACTCAAGGTGTAGAATCATTGCAATGATTAAGGCATGGGTTCCCCATCATGGCTCTTCATCTGTCATCCCAATATTATGGTGGCAAGGGAGCAGGGAATAGAGTGAAGACAGTTACCTCCGCCTCTACAGTGTTCTTGGCAAGGCTGTGCACAATAGCTGCACTGGCAGTCTGGTCTGCACTTCTAAATAAAATCAGTGTGTCAGGCCTTTCCCTGTGCTCTTGAGCCTCTTCAATCCCTTCCATTCATTTCAATTCAGCTGTGGCTTCCATCTTTATTTACATGGTGGTTCATGTTAGTTGTATTTAAGCGTCAACAAGCAGTGCGTGTGTATTCATGTCTAGCTTGTGGCTACTGCACAGCGAAGGTGTCTCCGTCCTCTTGTAGAAACATAAATGCAACTATGCCGTCTGATTATGTATTGGCCTAAGCACACTCATATCACTTTCACATCATGAAACCATGTCGCAACATGTGAACCTGAAACCATTGCTTGAGAAGCCATTTTGTGTAAGGAGGCCATTTTAAGTTTTTGTTCTGCTCTCTGCTCATCGCATATATATATTCTGGTTTTCAGCTTGAGCACAGTAACTGACCGCTACTTGAACTTTGAGTTGCTTACATAGCTTGGAATGCCAGGCTGCCACATGAATTGTTTTGTATTATAATGAGAGAACCTTGAAGCTGTACATAAGCATGAGTTATCAGCAAACCCAGGTGCTGTCCTGTCTTGTTAGGCCATTATAGCAGGCAGCTAGAAAGAATTATACATGGCTGTATGTGCTCTTCCACAGGAGTTGTTATTCATTTCTGCTTCAGAACTGTCTGACCTTAGCACAGAAAGATAACATTAGCTGGTAAAGCAAGGAATGCCACCTCGTTATAGGGAACATGATATGTCTTTCTCCAACCCGATGCACCCGGTTCTCAGATAGTAAATTGTCTTGGCACTGGCTGCAAGAATGTATGATGTCTTATTGTAATGAATTACGCAGTAACCCCTTGAACCCTTGCCTGAGGATGTCTGAACAAAGGGGGCTGTGCAATACCTTCTAATGCTGTGAAGTTTGCTATATATGTGTGTGTTGTACTGATGCTCGCTCTCTCTCACCTCACAGTGTCTGCCTTACACATCGTGGGGCGCTGAGATCCATTTGATCAAATGCTGTCATTGAATACATATATTTGACTTTGAATCCTTGTGACTGGCATGTCATTAGTATATGGTTGGATACCTTAATTCCGGTCTTTGATCCGTCACAGTGCACAGCAAAGGTGTCTCCGTCCTCTAGCTAAGTGAGTCATAAGCATGTTCATTGTGTCTAAGAGAAATGTGGCCTAACTTCATGCAGGAATATGTCTGCTTCACATCTAATGCATCTACATGTGTGTGTGTAGTCAGTCATGTCACCTCTTCATGATTACTTTGGTGCTGTCATCTGTTTATGGTCTGTAGGGCTGCTTCAGTGAGTGGCATTGGTCACCTTGGTGGTATACTGGGGTGGGAGGTAGGTGCAGGGGGTAGGTGCCCCCACTAGAACCTGTATTCATGCTGTTCCAGCTCTCTGTCTTATTTCTGGTATTACTGTGAAGCGTAGGATGAGTCCCATAATGATTCTCACTCTCTGTGTGCTTTCTCGTATCAATGGGATGAGTAGGGTGAGTCATGTTGTGACTCTCACCCTCTTGCTTCTTTCTGGTATCACTAGGTCGAGAAGGATGAGTGATGTGATGATTCTCACTCACTCGATTATTTCACATATCACTGGGACAAGTAGGATGAGTCCTGCAATGGTTTTCACTCTCTTGCTTCTTTCATGTATCACTGGGATGAGTAGGAAAAGTCCTGTGATGATTGTGCCAATAATATTCTGTGCTTGACTTTCTTACATCAAGGCTACTGTGAAGAGTATGATTCGGGTACTCAATATATTTGTGTTCCCTCCTGGGTCTCCAACCGTCCCTGTTACCTTCTATTCAATGTGTTGGCACCAACGGCCCTGCTTGCAGGATAGGGACTTCTCTTCATTCAGTGCTTATTGTCCGTGGCTCTGCTGTGCCAGTGGCTCAGCGGTTTCAGCGCATCTCCCGATTCGATCAGCTTCCATGACGCTGGTTTGAAACTCCCGGTTTCACTTCTTCATGATAATGTTTCTTCTGCCCTTTTTGTGATAGATTGCTGTGCCCTCCCGAGTGGAGTATCATAGTCATTTTTCTCTTCCAGTTGATCACTCTCCATCACTCTCTTAGTACTCCTCGTCATAGCATTGCTGGTTTCCTACCACTGATCGATCAGTATTACTCGCTCACTCTTCTTCTTCACGGTAGTCTTAGCAGTTCTTTCTTCAGGTTGGACCTTGGATCCCATGGTACAATAATAGAAAGTGGCCTGGTCTGCCGGGGCTTTCTAAAGCTGTGATGTTACTGCTGGTACAAGATTGAGGGATTTTGGGAGTTCTTCTGTGGATCGGGAGTCCTTGTCCCCAAGAGGGGAGTCTCTCCCTGTGAGGTCCCGCTTGCCACCACCCCTAGGGGGAATATCACGAAGCAAGCTCACCTCCCTACCCTCACAAGTAAAGGCTGCCCCTTGGCTGAAGTGAGTGAATCCTGTGATTCATCACATATGCCTAACAGACATTACAATGATTTATTCTGAGAGCAAATGCCCACATTCTCACAGACATAAGGTTTTTTTTTTTTTGAGGTCGCAAGGGAGACCACAGAGGTCGCAAGGGAGACCTCAGAGGTCTCCGTTGTGACCTCTGGTGCCCCCTAATTGACGTCCCTGTATAAAAAGTAACCAAAAATCCCAAGTGTATAAGACTAGGGTGAAACAAAAGTATCCCAAATGCACTGCATTTTAGGATGCTGTGTGCCCTGTTAAAAGTTACAAGAATGTGAAAGATAAAAGGGAAACCTAGTTGCCAAATACTAGCCTGCAGGACTGATCAGTTTCCCCATAATAAAAATGAGCAAGGTCCGGGTTGTGAAGCTGAAGGCTTCCCTGTGAAAGGTCAGGACAAGTTGTGAAACTAATATAAAATGTGTGGAGGGGGGCATAGAACTATGGAGGGAAAGTTAATATCTAAATTGAGTTAGTGTGCTTCACTGTTGGGCCAGGGGTCTACTCATTATGGACCCCCTGACTCCACTCAAACCCTTCTGAGAATAGCCATGACCGCTCTCCATTGCTACATTGATTGGGTTGTGGCTAATCTCTTAGAGTTCCCCTGTTCACTAGAAATAGGGTGGCCTCATAAAATGTGTCCAGCAGGCCAGATTCAAGAAATCCATCTTCACACACTAGTCCAAGGGCTGAAGCAGTTCTCAGGGTCTGTGGGAATCAGAGAGTATGAGGCTAGATTTCTTTCTAGTGTTAATTCTCAGCTCTGAGTCCTCCAGCACTGGTTTGCTGAACATCTGACTTATTGCCAATTCTTCTGAGTAGGAGCCTTTTTTCCCCACTCACTCCCAATTTCACTCTGGTCTATGGAACCTTTTTGACCACTTTTTGGTATTTCTCTCTGGCTTTCCTACAACTTTTTGACATCTACCTTGTACTAAAGCCACACACCGCACCTTTTGTGCAGTGTTGCTGGAAGCTCCTAGAGATTCCCCTCCTTTGTTTCTTTATTTCCCTGAAGCGCTCCTAAAGTTACCAGGGTAAGAGGATACTGTTTTATCACTTAAGTGTTTTAGTTTTGCAAGATCAGCACACCCCATCTTAAGAGGAGTGCTAAGGGGAGACTTTGTATCATTTTTCTTTCTTCTCCAGTAAATTTGTTTTCCTGTGGCATGTCCATCTGTTCGGACTGGTGGTAGTATACCTTTTGCTTAACTTTGTTGTGAACATTGATCGATGGCTGTCTTCACAGTAGTCGTAGCGGGCACAAGGAACACCATTTACCCAAAAACGTGTTTACTTTTTAAAATCCTGAACAAGATGACTTGTCCTTTCTGGGTCCTCCTACCTATATGGGTGTGGGAGGATTCTCTGGTCTTTGTCTTCGTCGGGCATCCCTAGGAAAGCCTGCAAAGGTTCTCCAAGTGACTGGCAGGACAGGAAGTGGGGAAGTGACTGAAACTCCACTGTCCTTTGTCCTGCAGTGTGCCAGACTAAAACCAGTACAGACTGGGAGGCTGGCTGTCCTCTTGGACAGCCATCCCCCATGTTTGAATGGTGCATTCTTGGTGAACTCAGCCAGTGTACCTGGATCAATTGAGGTCCTGTAGCTGAAATTGAGTTGACCACTGAAGTGGAAGATTCCGAAGAGGAGAACGAAGAAGGATGTCCCAGCAATTTCCAATGACTGCCAGAGCCTGGTGACTGTTGCTGGGCTGACCTTATTTTCCAATTGACAGTGAAGATCTCAAGAAGACTGCTGCCTCCCATATAATGGGTAGGAGGGACCAGTCTAGAAACCACCTACAGTGTGTGCCATCCCCTGAAGAGCTGCGACCTCCACGGACTGCAAATTCCAATACCTGCGGTCCAGGGATGTATTGCTGTGCATTGTATCTGGAAGTGTGGTTTCCACTGAAACTTTGTGGGCATCCTTCTTTTACTGCAGCAACTCGAGCCAGCTCCAGAGAGTCCCCTCACCAGAGGCGTGCACTGAGAAACAGAGAAAAGTCGACCGCAGCGAAAACCGTTGTGCTGCCAAGCCTGAAAAAGGCGCCAACAAGCCAGAACCATGAAGATCCATTGCTGGTGCGCCTCTGCATGAGTGCTGTCGCCAAACCCACTGAAGTCTCCTTTCTTCCCTCTCCGGAACTGAAGATGAGACATGGGCCCTCATTACGACCCTGGCGGAAATCGAAAAACGATGGCGGAAATGCAATACCGCCATCGAATAGCGCTCGGTGCGACTATGACCCGTCACCGCAAAGTACGATGCCATTAGCGACACCGTAGTGAACGCCAATGCTAACTGCACCAAGTACGCGCGCGCGCGCCATGCCAAACCGTAAATACCACCATGGCGCAACGGTACGCGAATTCCGACCCTAGCGGACATGTACCTAACGCCATCAAGCACGGCGGAAAGTACCATTCCGCCATGGCGAGAAGTACGGCATCGCGAATCAACCGTAAACGGCCCCACTGAGTGCCTGTACACCGCTCCCTGCCCACAAAGTACAACTCCCCGTAGGTGCAATGAAGTCACAATGCAACCAGTGAAATGTACAAGTCACCCATGCATGCCAACGAACAAAAGAATCACAAGAGGGGCCAATGGGAGCTGCAGGGCACAGATGGCACGAACACAGAAGCCATCCCAATGGACATGACCACAGTCCCCCACCAAGAAACGCACGCAAACACAGGCACCTGTGACCAGCAATATTCCGAAAATCACATCATTCCACCAGTCCACCTGGCTGACCGGCATCTGTTACACAAAACCCAATCCCCCTCCCCTGAGCATGACAACATTCAAACAGTCATATTGGCAGCCCCCATCCCTGACCTCACTGGGCTTCGTAGGCAAACGCGCCCAGCACAGTACCACGCAACTAAACTCCGAAGCTGGAACCCAATGCAGATCTCCTCACAATACATCGCTCCCCAAATAGGAATATGCCACATCACTTGCAAAGAAGAACGCTACACGGCCCATATCAGAATAGAAATTTAATGCACAACAAAATCACCAAGCCCATACAGCCATTAGGCCATGAACTCCAAAACACATTTCACCATTGTGGGCTGCATCCGCAAGAAATGACCAGCTACTACTTGTGTGACGCCCTGTTCCATCATGGTACACAGAGCCACATTCACGTACGAAAAGGCAACATGGAAGCGCACAGAACCGCAGGGCCGTCCCAATGGGGAGGCACTAGTCCAGCTGAAAGGCCGAAATGTTGCTCCGAGCCACTAGTACTGCGTAAGGGCATGTGGCCCATTGGCGATCGTCCCATAAGATCGTAATGCTGCTCCACTGATTAACACGAAGCAGCAGGTGTCGGGAGTAAAAGCCATCTGCAGGAGTGGCATACAGATGGCAGTGGCAAAAGGGGAGGAGATACCTGTCAACCAAAAGAAAAGAAAAAGAACAGAATGGCCATCAGAACTACATTCGAACAACTCACTTCAATGATCACACTAAATCCACAGCCATATGCATGCTAGCCCACTCCAAAGGATCATCACCACCCCAAAACCACTTGCGAGTCATAACCATCTATATCGAGGTGCAAACACCATCACAAACGAGTGTACCTGTGCATGCGTCTGTGAAAACAGAATCCATCAGATGGGAATGTTAACGTGCATGGACACAAGTGTCTGAAGGCGCGTCGAGACAGGGAGGGCTCAACAAGGCCAGATAGACGATGGTCCCACTATGGCAGCCCTGCATCACATAGCGCAGGGGAGGCGGACAGATTCCAAGAAGCCCTGTACATGGCAAACTCTGTATCAAATCATCTGCCCATGCATCCATTCATCATTCCCTCATCCCGGTATAAAAACGCCTGAATATTTACTCACATAACATTAGAAATATCCATTGAGTCTGTGCGTTATGCAGCCTGCAAAATCCACAGTGCCCCAGCCCGGAATTCCAGTGTTGTGAAGTAACATGTATTTGGGAACGTCCGGCCTCATCGCCCACGTCGCTATTGCGCATCCCAAACTATTCATATCAATCATTGCATCCTCGCCATGGCCCCTGTCTCAAGGACATTGAACAATAGAACGTTATATTTGCAGTCAGACCTGTGGGCATCTCCTCGCCGCTAGCTGAAAACCGAAAGCGCCGCCCTTCGAATTCCTCATTTGCAACATCACGTCGAAAAGGCATCTGTGGCCGTTTGAAATCACAAATTAATCCATCTAGTGCGGCTGTGTGTGAAAATGGCAACTGCCTTCACCCACAAATGGGACGCCCCGCCCGTCGGTGCAACTCGGTACAGTGATGCATGAGGGCCCACCGTTACTCGAGTACTACGTTCCACTGACCCTTCACAAGTCTGTTCGCGACTGCAAAGATTGTATGTGAAACAATGGGACCATAGCCGAATGTACATATCAACCAATGTTACACGGCCATCGGGTACAAATACATGATTGCAATAGCAAGATGCCATTACTCGAATTGCAGCGTTGTGTGCGGGACGTGCTCGGCCAAAGGGGAGAGCAGCTTGCACAGGTGGAATGAATCACCACAGGTGGAGGCCATACAGCCTGAAAACACATAAATTGCACACCCAGTCTCCTCCCACAACCACACCCACTCCGAAATGCTACCGGCAGGACTCGCGATGTTGGCCCTGGGGGACCTGATAGCACTGCAAGTACTCCAACTCCAAGAAGAAGACGAACACCAACTACAACCGGCCGCACGGAGGAGACGCAGGAGGAGGAGGAGGCCAAGGCAGGGCCAGCAAGGGCCGCCAGCACAGCCACTACCACCACGCAGGCAGCCCGCAATCCCACGCCTCCGAGCACATCCGTTCAACCTCACTGCTGAGCAGATCCACACCCTCTACCGTTTGGACCGGGACACCATAGCCGCCATTGTGGACATGACACAGGCTGACCTTGTCAGCATGATAGATAGCCCAACCGCCATCCCACCCCTACTGAAGGTGGTGTCTGTACTCCACTTCCTGGCCACAGGCACCTACCAGCACACAGTCGGACAGTTGCATGGCATTTCTCAGCCACTGTTCTCACGGACACTATTGCAAGTGCTCGATGCCCTCCTGCAGCACGCAGACGACTACATCTCTCTACCACGCTCGGAGCAGGAAATTACCAACACAAAAGTGGGATTCCATGCACTTGCCGGCATACCGGGTTGCATTGGTGCCATCGACTGCACCCATGTGGAATTGGTCGTCCCACATGCCATGGAGGCCCAGTACCGCAACCGAAAACAATTCCATTCCCTGAATGTACAAATGGTGTGTGACTCCAACAGGATCATTACACATTGTTGTGCCCGATTCCCTGGATCAACCCATGATTCTATGGTCTTGAGGAACTCTACAATACCACGCTACATGGAGCGACACGCAGGGAACAGATCCTGGCTACTCGGTGAGTCTCATTTCATGCATGATGATGTGGGGTATGTGATTCGGCAATGACCTGGCAGGAAGGGGGGGGGGGGGTGTGCGTACGTAGCAATGGCATTCCACATCATACGTTTATCGTCCACATACAGGTGATGCTGGATATCCACTGAAGAGATGGCTCCTCACACCAGTCCGGAACCCACGGGACCAGCATGAGGAGGACTACAACCATGCCCACTCACGTACCCGTGTAGTCATTGAACAGGCATTCGGCCTACTGAAGACTCGTTTCCGCTGCCTCAGCAGGTCTGGCGGGGCACTCCTGTACCGCCATGAGAAGGTTGCAAAGATGGTCATGGCATGTGTCATGCTCCACAACATGTGCGTACGTAGAAATGTGCCCATGCCCCCTGACGCAGAACTGCAAGCACCTGAAGATGGTCATGATGAGGGTGGGGATGTGGCAGCACCTCAAGGAGTCTGCGAGGCACCGGAGGGCCGTGACATTCGTCAGCATCTCATTGATGCATGCTTCTAGCACTCACGCCTGGTGGCTGATACATGGACACGGTACTCGTGGCACTGTGTGTGTCTGGTACATGCACAATATGGACTGTACGCCTATGATGGCCTAGTACACAAAGATCATTGTCCACACATCTCATTGGTTGATCGTGCATTGTTTATGGCATATGTGATATCATGTTGAACACCCTATCGACCCGCCACCCAAGTGAGCCCAACACACCCCCTCCACCCTCCTACCTCCCCCCCGAACACCAGTGTCCAAAGATGCTCATTGTCAGTGGGCAGTCGCTATTGCAAGCCCCCTCTGCGGGTATCAGGGGCACCCCTGCCTGTGGAGCGCAGGTTCCTCCCAGATCTACGTTGGGGGCTGCCCTGGACGGAACTTGCAACGGATGATGTCTCTGCCTGCTCACGTCCATGCATGTCCCTAAGGGTTTGTGAGAGCTCAGTGAGCACACGGCGCACTGCGGCAAGTTCGGCACATACGTCTTTGGACGTCGCATGCAGTTCCCCCCTCAGGCTCTCGGTGCTTCTCTCCATTTGGACTCTCAGGCTCTAGGTGCTACTCTCCATTTGTACTCTCAGGCTCTCGGTGCTACTCCCCATTTGTACTCTCAGGCTCTCGGTGCTACTCTCCATTTGTACTCTCAGGCTCTCGGTGCTACTCTCCATTTGTGCCCTTAGTGTCTCTGTACTTCTCTCCATTTCTGCCCTAAGTGTCTCAGTTGATGTTTCTATGTCTGCCTTAGTGCCCCCACATTCATCGGTATGGTCCTTGAGGAGCGTGGCCAGTTGCTGCTGTTGCACGATTAACTGGTCGAGGGACTGTTGCCTCTGCTGGGCCATGGCCATTTGCGGTGGTGTCACAGAGGGGCTGGTGACCTCATGTTGCCTTGCCACAGGGCTTGTGGGGGATGGCCAGTCGTCGTCTTGTGGGTGCCCCTGCGTGGTATCCTCATGGTGTACGGGATGGGACAGACAGGGGGATTGGGACAGGTCATGGATGGATCTGACTTCGACATCCCCGTTTTCTGTGTCGGAGCATGCTGCCATCAATGGGGTGTCACCTATGGTGCTGCTGCCACCAGAGGCAGTGCCTTCTGTGGCATCCATTGGGGGGACCTGTGGTGGTGGTGTTGTGGGCATGCTGGCTGCTGGGGTGCCTGTTGATGTTCCCTCCTCTGTGCTGACACCTGATTTGTGCTGCTGCCGTGTCTTGATCCGTGCAGCTGAGGTGGAGGGTCTTTGGCCGTTGGTCTTGGCCCTCTTTGCAGGTGTGCTGGTAGGGGTGTCCTGAAGCTCGTCGTTTGGATCGGACCCTGTGGTGGAGTAAAGGAGGGCGAGGGTTATTAATGGGTCTGTGGGAATTGGAATGGCATTGTATCACATGCATTGGGGTGGTACCTGAGGGTGATTTGGGTCGGGGCCTTGGAGGTGCTTTCATTTGTGTGTGGAGTGAGGGTGCAGTTGTTTGGCAGCCTGCAGTTAGGGTGTGCCTGCTGCACGTGTAGTGGGTGTTTTAGGGTTTTTTAATTATTTATGTATTTATTGTGAGTTTTAAAGTGCGCTATCAGGCCAATGTGTGTGGACGTTCTCCTGGACATGTGTTTCTGTTGCACTATGGGGACACATGGTACTTCACATGATTGGAAATTGTGGATTTAGCATTGTTTTATTTGGGCCACCTACCTGATTCTTCGGATGTCTGCACTCCTTTCTCCATCCCTCCGACTCCCTCTATGCTCTCCATTCCAATGGTGGAGGCACAGATTTCTTCCCAGGGGGTCAACTTGATGGGTGATTCAGGACCTCCCCCGGTGGCTGTGGCAATGTTGCGGTTGGCAGAAAGTATGCTACGGACGCGTATCCGCAGGTCGTCCCATCGCTTTCTGCATTGCTGTGGGTTGCGGGGTGCGGTCCCCACCGCACTTACACGCTGTGCCACCAGGGCCCATATGGCCTTCTTGTTCGCAAGTGCCGTCCTGGTCATTTGCGTGGAGAAGACGACGGCAGCATTCTCCTGGAGGGTCTCTGTTAGCACGGTGAGTTCCTCACGGGAGAAGTGGACCTGCCGCTTGCGGTCGCACGCTTTCTTCGCTACTTTTCCCATTTTTCTTGGTTTCGCTAGGGTGGATGACGGGTTGGGGTGTGTCTCAGGGTAGTGTTTTTAGTGGTTGTGTGGATTTTGTGGTTTTATAGGTGTACGGCGGGATGTTTCCCGTTCCGGGCCCATGTTTTTACTTCCGTTTCCGTATATTTACGGTCACCGTACTTTCCGGTTGGCGCTCACTGCGGTGTCCGCTGAGATGGGTGGCGGTATTGCACCTAGGGCGCTGTACGGCGGCGGTGTGGGCCGTTTTGGGGTCATTTCCGCCATCGCGGACTTTGCACTTCCGCCATGCCGTGGTGCTCGTGCCCGATGGGTCGGAATGGGCCGCACTTTGCTCCTTCGTGCAATGGCGGAAACGCTATTTACGCTGTGGCGGTCCGGTCAGTCACTTTCCGCCAGGGTCGTAATGAGGGCCCTGGTCTTTTGTTGACTCACCGCTCGAACCGTCCTGCAGCAACTGCTTCAATTAAAGGTACTGCCCCCCCCACCCAGTAGAACTTATCTGAAGTCTGCTTGCTTTACCTTGTGACTCTGGGGGCTGCAGATAGCTTGTATCTTGCTTCCTCCCAGGTCCCCATAGAGAAATTTTGAGCAGACAACCCATAGTACTGTAGTGGTAAAATCGCCTGCCCTTGGACACTAGTCCTGGGGGTAACCCCTCGGGATTCATCCTAACCTCCCTGAGCTTCTATTTAACCACTGTTGTTTTCTTACCTGGATCCTGCTGGATCCTCCCTCTCTGAACACTACATTGCCGTCTCGCTTGGTCACTGTTGTCCCAGCTGAACATTGAGTAACTCATAACCAATAGGGTTGGACTCTTATGATAGGCCTGGGACAAAGTTATAACAAGTTTTAAATGTTTGGAAAAGTTTGCATATATAATTTTCCAGTGGATACATTGTGATTTGTTACTGAAAAGGCTATTCTTTTGATACTACACCTGTGGTTTATACTTGTGCTCTACTTCCCTTTCAGACTTTCAGTACTGGGAAACTGTTTTTCTTTTTAATCCTTGTACTTTTTAATATTGCACACAGCACCTTTCAGTGCAGTGCAATGGGTATACTTTTGTATCACCCTAGTTTTATATGTGCTGTGATGAATCATGGGAATTTATCCCTTCTCGCCAAGGGGGAGGTCCACCCCCCCCTCTGTGGGACTAAGTAGCTGATCACACTTCCCAACATCCTGACTAGGTGTTGAGGCAAGTGGGACCTTTCTAAAAGAAACACCCCCTTTGGGAACAAGGACTCCCATTCCTGTGACAAACTCCCTGATGCCATCCATGTATTGCCTTCCACCTAAATGTAATTTTCTAACACTCCAAATCAGCACAATATCCTTAACAGGGATGAAGAGAAAAGGAACTTGCATCTTTACCAAATGGAAAGAGAGCCTATCTTTTTAAATGAAAAACTCTGTTTAACTGGGGCGAGTACGCTTCTCCAGGGCAGAGACAGAGGCACAAGCAGGGGAAGGCCCTGTATGGAGAACGTCGGAGGAAGGCACAGCCAACGCATGCCGGAGAACATGCAAGTTTCAGAATTGCTTCGGAGAGGAGCAAGAGACGCTGAAGGCTGTCATGACCCTTGCCCCTGGCCCTCACTGGCAAGTCAGCCTTCCAGTTAGGGCCAGGTCAAAGGCCTTAAAAACTCATCCAAGACTCTCTTGGAGTCAGTCCTAGCACCTTTGGCACCAGGTTCATAACCATCATGAAGACCAACATTAGAATGGGACTTTTTACTTGGGACTATTTAACTTGGGGGGGGTTCAGCCAACATGGAGGCACACACATAGCTCAGTTACAAGGAACTGAACTATGCGGTCTAGTCTTTCGGGTGTCGCAGGCCTGGAACTACTTTACCTGAACTACTTTGGGTGTGGCAGGCCTGGGACTATTTAACCTGGACTACTTTACCTGAGACTATTTAAACCACACCCAAACAGTAGAACATGCTTTTTGTCATTCTGCTGTGGGCAGCGTAATGCTCACTGTGTCCAGTTCTTTGATGCCAGCTTACCTGAAACCAAGGACCTGCAGAGAGAGAAAGAACACTACGAAACGTACTTGGAACAGTATCCTGTCTTCAATCCATCACTGACTTCAGTTCCACTCACCTGAAGATACGAACTCCATCATCCGGCACCGCATGCATCCTGGAATACCATAACTTGGAAAGAGGAGAAAGAAAGACAGCATTAGTAAGCGTTTACTCACATTTCCTCACGAATGAAGAAAGCCACACAATTCTTACCTGGGTAGTCGTCTCCTGGTCAGTATCATTGCTGGAACATTACGGCGTTCGGCGAGGAACATCGCAACCTGCAAGGAGAGAAAAGACACAGGTTAGCAATATAAAAGGCGAAACAGCGCCGTGCATCGCGCATTACGATTTTTTTGCAGTGAGCTCAGGCCAAAGGTAAGGAGTCTCCTGACCCCCACCTCCCCAAACCATGCAATTTAATATTGCAAAGGTGCTTAGAAGCACCATAGAGCACTCAGCGCGTGGTCCCTCTCCCCAGCCCACCCGCTTCCTGGTTTGCCTCTGCCAGCCTCCCCCCCGATTGGTCCTTTTTAAAATAAAATAAAAAAACAGAGGCCGTGGCGAGGGTTTGCAGTAGGCGTTCTCTGCCATTTGCAGTGAGCCCAGGCCAAAGGTAAGGAGTCTCCTGACCCCCACCTCCCCAAACCATGCAATTTAATATTGCAAAGGTGCTTAGAAGCACCATAGCACACTCGGCGCGTGGTCCCTCTCCCCCAGCCCACCCGCTTCCTGGTTTGCCTCTGCCTGCCTCCCAACAGGCCCACTCCATCTGGATTGGTCCCCATACCCCACATCAAAGACATCCAAGGGCAACCCTCTGCCCGGCAGCCCTGCGGCGAAGGACCCTGAGGCAAAGGACGGCCCCAAGATGTGTCTGCAGGTATCAGCAGGGGAAGCCAATGAAGCCAGAGGTCAACAGACACAAACAAAAACTGTAAGTGTGTCATGGGTGGGGTGTAGAGCACTTACTCTACTCCAAAAGCCCTTGCCACTCTCTTACCTTTCAATTTTGTGGATTGCCAAAGACTCACATCATGCATACTTACAGAGATTTATGACCACCAGCCTAAATCTACTCAAGGCTGACTGAACTGTACATGTTGCCTGCATTACATACTAACCTACCTACTTGCCAATGTAAGCATATACCACACCTAGATGGAATTCTTGACTTAAGTCTGCTCCGCATCTAGACAGGATTGTCAACATTAGCATGTACCACACTTAGATGGCCTTTCTGACTGCGAGTCCTCGCATATGGAGGGTGTCCAGTTGTGCCCATGCCTTGAGAGAACCTTTCCCTGGGTGCCAGCGTATCACGGGTGAAGGGCTCTCGGGGTTAGTGTATACCAATCTTGATTCCTGAGAAGGGATTGCCATCGACATGCCATCAACATCGCCATTGACAGCCCGTCACTCTACATTACCTTCCATAGCGTAAACTGCCACAGACTTCAATAATACATACTTAGGAAGACTTGTGACCACTGTAAATGGATTGTAAATGTTGCCTTGTGATGCATATGCTAGTGTGACACATGTAGAGAACTAAACTTTAGCTTGCACCGCATCTAGATGGAAATGTGACTGTTAGCATGTGCCACACTCAGGATTCTTAACTTTAGCTTGCACCGCATCTAGATAGAAATGTGACTGTTAGCATGTGCCACACTCAGGATTCTTAACTTTAGCTTACACCGCAACTAGATAGAAATGTTATTCTTAACATCCACCAAACTTAGAATTCTGAACCCTAGCTTGCGTCGCATCCAGATGGAAGTGTGACTGTTAGCATGTGCCACACTCGTATGGAATTCCGAACTTTAACTTGCGTCGCATCTTGATACAAATGTGATTGTTTGCATGTGCCACACTCGTATGGAATGTTTAACTTTAGCTTGCACCGCATCTAGATAGAAATGTTATTCTTAACATGCACCACACTTAGAATTCTGAACCCTAGCTTGCGTCGCATCCAGATGGAAGTGTGACTAATAGCACGTGCCACACTCGTATGGAATGCTGAACTTTAGCTTGCGCCGCACCTAGATAGAAATGTTATTCTTAACATGCACCACACTTAGAGTTTTAAACTTTAGCTTGCGTTGCATTTGGATAGAAAGGTAAATGTCAGCATATATCGCACCTGGATGGAGTCCCATAATTGCAATGGACAGCAATGCCAACTAACCAACCAACTAACAATTCCATCCCTCTGCATACACCTCTCAAACTCTAATCAAACAAAACCACAAGCCTAAAACGCAGCAATCCGCACAAACTTCACAACAATGCAACAACAAAACAAACCACACATAGACTTGCACAACAGCACACGACGACTACGTACCGTAAAACACCCCAAGCCCAGCCAACGGACCCACCGGGCTGAGGCTGCCAACAGCACATCACTGCTCTCTTGCACTTTTCCAGCTTATTCCCACTAACCCACCCCCTCTCCTCCCCTTTTTCAGAGCCGCCAAAGCGCCAGGAGACCACTTCGGTGGTGATAGTGCGCGGTACAAATGTCCATTAACATTAACATTAACATAAATATGCAGAACAATCCCACAATGCATTCTATTTGGCTAAAAAGTCAAGTCTGACTTAATATCTAATATGTGTTGATATTTGGCCATTCAGCAGCTATGGGAGCTCCCTCCACCCACTCCATCCCCATTTGCGCCTTTGTTCTGCTGAGCCTTCCAAAAAGGAGTAACAAATAATTTCCAGATGTGTTTTTGGAAAGAAGGGGAACCTAGACTCCCCTCTAGCGCCTCCAACAATAATGATGAGAACGAAAGGAGAGGGACTCAGGTGAGCAAATTGGACAACTTAGTCTCAGCATAGTAAAATTGCTCAGTTGGTTCAGCATGTGTTTCAGGGTGCTGGGTGTAATCTGAATGCCACGCAGGTTACACATCCGATCAATTAGGATTATTTTTTTAATGCTTCTAAAAGTGGCAATTCAAGTTGTGGGGTGTGCTATAAAATGGAATTATTAAAATACCCATGGCACAGCAAATCTGCATTAAGAATGGTATTAATGTGCACACAACACAGACAATACTTTTATAATGATTGCCTCACTTGCCGGATCTAACAAAACAGGGAGCCCTGGAAAGAGTGTAGGAAAACTGAATATTTACATGTCCCTGTAAAAGACTTCTTAAGATCACGCAGGATGAGTTAAAAATCTAAGTAAAAATTTAGCGTCAGTGTCAGACTAAAAGGCTTAACTATCGGTTTTCTCATTTCCGTTTTTACATTGTACATGCTGGTGTACCGAGTGCCTCAATCAGAAACGTGTGTGTCAAGGAAGACACTCCTGCTTGGGCCTACAGGCTAACAGCAGACACAATGAGAATAGTACACATTTAGAAATATTAACAGATGAAGTGTTAATAAGCAAGGGTGGATTTCCACGTGTACTGGCATGGCAGCAAAACAAAAAATGCTTGTCTATTGGTTCAATGGCCATGATGGCGTTTCCCCGCACTAAATAATATTCAGATGGAAAAGCTCTACAATAGGAAAAGACCTGTTAAGGTCGATCTGCATTGCCCTCTCATCTTTCAAAAGTGTCTCAGTGTTGGTGTGGCATTAACCCCTTAAGTGCTTAAAAAGCGAGGTGTATTTTGTATTGAACGGTTTTGGGTGTTTGCATTGCTTCCACAGCTAACCCTCATAGGAGGTCGGTTAAAAAAGGAAGTACGGTAATCAGACCCCGTATCATCAACTGTTAAAACCACCACTCTCTGAAAAAAATGCAGACTCAACTTGACGAATTCAGAATTTGTTAAATAAATAAATAGATAGGGCACAAAACATTGGGTAATCGTTTATTTGTTAGCAGAGTTGCTGAGCTTTCCTTTATTAATCTAATGGTTGACCTTGTTTTTCTGCATTCCCACTCTATACACGAGTAGCATAGGTGGCAAAGGAAGGTTGTCCGGAAGGCAGCCAGGCACTTGCAAAATGGGCTCACGCCCCTTTCAGTTCTGGACGCAAGTCAAGCAGAAACAGAGGCCTGGGGGGAAATTGCACGCCTGTCCCCTGGCACAGCCCACCCCTGGCGTGTGGTACCTGCTAAAATACTCCGCTGTCCTCCCTTTACTCCGAGGTCTACTGGTATAAACAAAGTTTTGGTAGGATCATAGAACGTTGTAGGTCTGTGTGCCAATGTGGGACTAGTGATGAGTTTTCATTATTTTTGACTCAACAAATCATTTTTATAGGAATCCTGGGAAGAAGGATGTTTTAGTATATAATGATTGTTAAGTCTTCTTGATTCCATGCCAGTCGGTGCAATACTGGTAGAAAGTCATGGGCTGTGGATTGTGATTGCTTTGTCTCGGGGCTCAATTGCTATAGATATTAAAGCTCGTTATACTATGCTACCGATTGTACAATGCTCACGTAAATCAAAAATAGTTCTTAATATTGTGAATGTTTTTGTAAAAACGCCTAAGTTAATGGGAACAGCTTTTTTCAACAAGCTAAAGTAGTTCCTATCAGAAATCCAAGGAGTAGACGAGACAAGTAAAAAGAAAACCCATGTTATTAATGGGTGGGGTTTGCAAAGGCAAGATAGGCTGTGGGTTAGTACATTCTGCATATGATAACATTTGGGAATGCGTCCAACGATTAGCTGCAAGAGTAAATGGTTACATTGTAGAACCATTGACAGGTACAAACAGGTTAAACTAAAATGAGGAGTGTCTTGTGCACACACATGCATCGAACCTTATTTACAATATAAAAGTATACGTTCCGTAAATGGGCTTAACGGTAGAACATGAATGACAAAAAATGTTTCATCCAACCCAATAGCATTTGTGCATTTTTAAATAGTTTTATACGCACAGTATATGGCATGAAATGAATAATGGGGAGTAAATGCTCTGTTTTCAGGCATTGGCATTATTAAATAAACTTACCCTGCATTAATATTACCACAGTTGTTTAAGTGAAAGCACACGAGTGCAGTAGTGAACTAACCATGAGGAACTTCCACGTAGGCATCCATAACCTTTTTTGAGCTATGCAGAATATTGAAGTTATTTTCTTTATATAAATTACATGCAGAAGGTCATACATACACTCAATAAGAGTAATTTGTTGAGCGATATCCCTTTTAGTGTATAGTTATACAGAGACTCCATGAGTAGGACACAAACTAAGATAACATTTGAACATGAAGATAAAGGAAATACTCCTATGGCTGTACCTTTAAACAAGGAAGATAGAGAATTTGAATTATAAACGGCCCTACACTTGCAAATATTCCAGCCAAGCCCAGCTTTGATCAAGCAGGTCTTTCTTCCCTTACAGACCATGTTTTGAATAGTTTGGAACATTCTGCATGCATAGAGGACATTGCAGTGGAAGCAAGGGTTGAACGCGACTATGACTGATTGATATGATATGATATGGCATTTATAACGCGCCTGTACACAAGTGTTTATAGGCGCGGCAAGTATAGGTGCAATTGTACATAATTACCAGCATTCTTTTGCTTAAAGAACCTATCACCATCTGTATTTCCACAGGGCACTTAGATTCCTCTTGCGATCTCTGTGGAACCATGTGGGATTCCCAAGATGGGGCAATATTTTAAGAACACACGTTCTCCTCTGCTAAAGATTCGATAATTCTCTGCCTTGCCAATGTCCATCAAAATGTTGTGTTAGGGGCTTTTGAGTTCTAACAATAGAATCCTCTTCGATACTGACAAACATTTAGCAAAAGCAAAGCAAAATTGAGGAATTCAAGGATAGTGGGAAAACAGCGCTGCTACTCCTACTGGACTTGTTAGCAGCTTTTGATTTGGTGGATCATGCAGTTTTATGCAACCACCTCAAGCTCGCTGCCAATTTCACAGAGGTAGCTATAGCATGGGTCCAATCCTTTCTAGCCAACCGGACCATGAGAGTCTTTTCCACCTCTACCTGTGCCGATCCCATACAAATTACATGTGGAGTCCCAGAGGGCTCCTGTGTCTCACCCACTATGTACAACATTTTCACCAAGCCATTGTTCGACAAGTTGGACAGACTGGGTGTCACCTACACAAATTATGCAGATGACACCCAGATCCTCATACCCCTTTCGGGCAACTATGAAGTGGACCTGGCTTTGGTGAATAAAATATACATCCTCATTCTGGCATGGATGGCCACCCATGGCCTCTGCCTGAACGACGATAAAACTGAAATCCTGCTCCTCGGATCAGACCTTAACCTAACTAAACTCACCCCGGATTATGCCTCATTTAACATTGACAATAAAACTATTACGGTTATGCGAGAGGTTAAAACTCTAGGTTTTTACCTCGACTCAGCTCTCACCCTTAAAAAGCAAGTGAACTCCCTCGCCTCTACAACCGCTTACACGTGTAAACTAATCCGTGCTGCCAGACCATTCCTGTCCAGTGCCAGCTGCCTCACCTTGGCCAATGCCCTTGTCATGTCCAGACTGGACTATTGCAATGCCCTATACTCAGGTGCAAATAAGTCGGTCATTGACAAACTCCAGAGATTACAAAATAATGCCCTAAGAGCAGCTTTGAATATCCCACGTAGAGAGCATATCTCCAAACACCGGACTGAGGCCAATTGGCTAAAGATAAAGGACAGAATCCCTCTTAAAACTATTTCTCTCACATCCAAATGCCTCAACAATCAAGCACCCCCCTACCTAGCTGAAAGAATCAACTGGAGACCCTCAAACTGACTGACGAGATCTGCCAACACCTTCTTACTTGAAGTCCCGAGATTCAAACTTACCACAGCGGGTGGATCTAGCTTCCCTGTTAGAGCTGCACAATCATGGAACACACTCCCACCTGACTTCAGACGCCCATTACCCTACACTAGATTTAGATGTAACGCTCTCAAATGGCTGCACAACAATGATATGTAACAATATTCACCCTTATCTAGCTGATCATGCTATACATATGTTAAGACGGTATTCTTCTACACTTACCCATCTTGATCCTATATGTATTGTATCACTTGTATCATTTGTTGTAAGTTACCTCTGTTTTGTAATAGCCTGTGTCAGGCACTGTAACTAAGTTTCGAGTCTACTTGTATTGTTGCACCCAGCTGCCCAAGGGCTTGGAGCGCCTTATCAAATAAACAAACAACAACAACAACAACAAAGGCATCCCACTAATTTGGGGAGTGGTTGGTATACAAATGTATGCCCTCACTAAAAGGCAAATTTGCTATTGAAAATAAAGAACTAAATAAGGAATTATTTTGCTATGAAGAATCTAAGGGCTGTCTTAAGGGATCAATATAAAATGCAAAACATCAACAGAAAAAAGGGTAATGGACAGACTTTGAGCTGCTATAGCCCAGGATAGTCAGGCTTCCCGTTGCCTGAGAGCGCATAGCCCACAGAAGCAAAAATCAGGTATTCCCTTGAGCACACTTGTCTTACGAGAGGAATGGGTCTCTCACTTCAAACCTCTCTGCAATGTAAGAGATAAGACAGTGCTAATGACAGTGATAGCTGAAGGAAACCTTTACAAAGTAGCAGATTTAGTTGATACAAATGTAATCACTTGGAACTTCATAAGGACCATGATCCAGATTACTTAGTCATGAATTTACTTAAGGAGTGTATTGAATTTTGGGCTCCCTTGATTGCTAATTTCAGATAGTCTTACCACTTGCAGGGTCCCCAAAAGAGGGTCACAGGCCATAAGAATTCCCATTTTTAAGACACATTGCCACAGGAACCAGGCTTGATATGTTATGTCAAGGAAGATTTAGTTAAGCTCATGGATCACCTGAGGGTAATGTGGAGCTGTACGTAGGATGAAGTTATTGGTTGACTCAGTTGAGATAAAAAAGTTTAAGAAAGGTTAAAGAGAAATGTTTTTAAATGTTTCCAGAAAGACGGAACACAAGTCTCTCTACATAGTAATAATGGGAGAGAGTCCCATAGCTTGGCTGCTTGTACTGTAAATGAACGTACACAGTGAGGTTTTTTTTTACAGTAAGAAGGAACAATGATCAATATTTCATTGTTTGATCTTGAAGGTTCATTGGAAATGTAAAGATTGAATTTGGTCGAGAAGGGAGATATATGTGACTAATTCAGGCTTTTGAAGAAGAGATACTTTCTCATAAAAGTTCCATGTTTTTTATTGGTAGCCATTGTAAACATGTGTTTCTTTTTTCTAAGTTTTAAAAGGTTCTGGCCACTGTGTTCTAAATTCTCTGCAATTTTGAACTTATCGTGTTTGGCACACCCACCCATATGCTGTTATTAAAATCTAGGTGAAAGGCAATAAATTAGTTCATAACCATTACTTGACGGGAAAGGTACAGAAATGGGAGATGTCTGATTTTCCTAATAAGGAAAACCTGTGGTGACTGCTTCGATTTGGTCATTTAAAGATCTGTCTTGATCTTATATAATACCCAGATTTTTTACTTCCTGATTGGCTTCTGAGCATTGGCCACAGGTGTCGGGCCAGAAAGATGGCACAGTATATAGGGTTCACATGTACTCTGTTTTATCTGGATTCATCTTTAAAAAGTTGGAAAAGTTGGAAATCCATCCAGGTCTTGGTTGGTAGGAGTGGAAGTGGGATGGTCATGAGCCAGAAAAATAGAAGAATCAGCATCAGAGGGAAAGAGAGCGACTTCAAAAGAAAAATAGGAGGACAGCTCAAGGGCAGATAAAGATGAGATTTAGGAAGGGTCAGAAGAAGGAGGGAAAAATATACAAGTCAGAGTCTGAAAAAGGCACCGGGGGTGAGAGAAAAGGGAATGGAGAAGATTGGTGTATTATTGTTGTTTGACTGTGAACAGGGCTCATGGACAGTGTGAAGAGAGGAGAGAGAGGATGGGTGGGCAGGAGAAGGTAACTTCAGCCAGTGATGTTCAACACTGTGAAGAGCGCTGTGCAACGAGTGAAAGCACTGGGTTGTTTCACTCATATATTGCCTTCTTTCTGCATCCAAAGTTTGACACTCAGACAGTAGATGATAGTTATTGATTTTTGCAGAAGCTGCAGAAAGATTTGCTAATCGGAATCTGTCGCCTGTGGTTTACGACTACCCTAGTAGGGAGAATATTTAATCTTAATCTCATACATAATTCCCTACAGTGTTTTCTCAGGATTTTTGATATTTAGGGAGACTGTTCAACGTCTCCTTTCATGCTCCAGGTTCAGTGGTAACCTATAGGAGCTTCTTTGCCAGAGAGTGCTCATCCAATCCATTCTTTACACCTGTACTTTCACTTTATCTGGATTTGAGTTAAGGACTTCCTCCGTTAGATCTAGCTGTCTAAGCAGGTCTCTGCAGAAAGATTTCCAGTCTTCCACTGTCTGATCATTTCCATTATAATCTTCCTTATCAAAAATTTAAAATGGGGGAGTCTTCTTCTTAATCATGCATTTCGAGAATAGGCTCAACTAGAACCACCCAATCATCGAACTAAGAGATTGCAGGCACTATACAAATCAGATAAAGGAGATGGGCAGAGATTGTGGTAGCCCCAGCACCTTCCTCCAGAAGTTTCCCTCTAATCTATCCCAAACCACCTCCAGAAGATAAGGGGCAGATTCAGCACCATATGTTAGTATGGGTGCCACTTTGAGTCTATAGAAACAGACTAACGGTTCAATTGTGAATTTTTGCTGAATTTGCTGTTTATTTTACTTGTTCACACGGCAAGTCTCAGGCATTTAAGTCTGAGACCATCCACCCATGGTTTTTTGATTACATTACAATTGAACCGGACACCCAAATACTTCATGGATTAAACAGTTTCAATTTTCTCCGAATTCACAACCCAGGTACATTTCGTCTTTTCCCTTGTTCCTGGTTTTGGGAGAATCATTATTTTAGTTTTGTTTGTATTCCCGCTCAAATTATTTTCTTTGAGATATCGCTCCAATTGATTTAAATGTCTTTGTAGTCCTACTGGAGTGTAGTC
This sequence comes from Ambystoma mexicanum, assembly GCF_040938575.1. NCBI lineage: Eukaryota > Metazoa > Chordata > Amphibia > Caudata > Ambystomatidae > Ambystoma > Ambystoma mexicanum. Next base: position 769,544,131 of record NC_090941.1, read on the forward strand.
AATCAAAACCAAATCATCTGTATATAAAACCTACAGGAACCGATGGCTATAGATTTTTGGGGTGAAGGCATAAACCTCTATCTGGCTCTGCTCAATATCTGATAGATACAAGTTAAATAGTTGTGGAGCCAGAGGGCAGCCCTGTTTGAGACATTTAGAAGTACCAATCAATCTTGTTAAAGTCCCTGCACCAGACATCCTGATTTGAATAGATGTTGAAGAATACAAGTTCTTTATTCCCTCTAGAAGGTCTTGAGGGCAATTCTAATTAGATAGTTTCATCAAAAGCCTTTCTCTACTAATAGAGTCAAAAGCCTTCTCCAGATCAATAAAGGCTAGATAGACGTTCTGCTTTGACCTACAGGTGCTCAACTTTAAGATGTTAAGGAGAATTAGATTTAGGCTGGTGCCCACCCCTGAGACAAACCCTGTCTGCCGTTTGTCACGATGGCCAGATCTTTTTGCCCACTTCTTCAGATGTCCCAAGAAAATAGACGCAAATGTCTTTCCATGCGTGTCCAATAAGGCAATGGGTCTGTAATTTTGTGGGTTGTCTCTTTCCCCTTTCTTTTAAATTGGGACTATTATTGCTGCCTTCTATGAGGCAGGAAGCTCTCTAGCTATTAAGATCTCGTTAAACAGTACCAAACAAAAATCTGCCCAATCCTCACGGTTGCATTTCAGCATTTCATTATATTGACCATCCGGACCCGCTGCTCGCGAGGGATTATATTTTTTTATCATGGTAGGGGATGCCATGCTGACTACATTTGATTCTGAGATAGTTGAAAAGAGTCCAGAAAAGAACTCAATCCAAATCTTTTCAGAGACAGCCTGAATCATTATTGTCAGTTGGTATGTGGAATTATTATTGAGCAGGGCCCAAAGGTCACGCTTGCTCTTATTTGCTATAATTTTCATCATGACTTCAGCATCCACTTGAAGGCGTTGTCCCTTTTGTAGCAAACAGCCAATTCCTGTATTGCTGTTTGTACTTTTTTTAAAAGAAACTTTATCGCTCCTTTCGAGACGATCTATATCCTGCAAATCAGCTCTACATTTTTTTTGTTGCCATTTCAACATCTTCTTTGAGGTAGCAAAGCCTCTTAAATGTGACACTACTTTCAACCCTTGGAGTTACTTGGAACCTCAAAAGGATACAAGGATAGTCAATGCCCAGAGATTTAGAGGCTGGGATATTTTTAGAGCATAGGAGACTATGATCTCTGGTACTTCCCCCAGGCAAATTCACAGGCGGTTTCTCCCCTGGTTTATTTGGACGGCTTTCCCCATTCTCTTTTTTACCTCTCTTTCCTGCTCCTTCAAACAAAGATGTAAAATACAATGATCATCATCGGCTGTAGGTGTGACTTTCAGGCAGTGCATATATTTAAAGAGACTAATGAATTCAAAATAATAGTCCAAATTAGCTTTTTGAGGACCACGCGCCCATGTTGCTCTACCTGGAATGTCACCTCTAAGTGTGCCAATTACCATACAAACATCATGTTCCTTCATCTCGGGAAGGCTGTTTTTTTCATGGAGCCCCACTGTAGTTTGGCCCCCACGTATCCAAGTATCTTGCATTCAAATCTCCACATATAAAGAAAAGGGGAGATTTTAAATCAACCCAACAGTTATCCATTAGGCCAGTAATTAACTCAACAAACTCCTCATTTCCAATCCCAGCCAGGTTCCAATATACATTGAATACCACTAACAGCAATGGAGCCTGACCCAGGGATACTTCCCAATCTAAAAACTATCTGCACATACGGACTTGGATTGCTTGTGTCCACAATTTTAAAGCTTTAACCCAATTTTACCAAAGTTAGTAGGCCTGCAGGCGGTCTCCCTACTTTCCTTGTTATAGCTGGGTTGAAACATACTTCAAAGTCTTTGCAAATCTGCTGGGTGGATAGCCATGTTTCTTGAAGACATATAAGGTCATAATTCGAGGTAGCTAGCACTCCTTTCCTAAACAAACGCTCAAAGCCTCTGTTGTTCCACAAGGCTATGTTCAAGGAGTAGGTGGGTAGACACTCAGGAAGTTTCGGTTTTTATGCCAGTGTTCCCGCCAGCAATGACCAATCAGATGGCAGTCTTGAGGCTCCATTAGTCATTTCTCTCATCTTAACTCTCCTTTCCACTACATTCTTAGTATCATATGAGACTTGGATGGATGTGCAAGTTGCCTGTTTGTAGTTCTGGCCAGAAGAACCTAGATCTTTTATTACTTGTGTGGTGGAGGATTTCTGACCAGACACTCGGGTGGTCTGGAAGATCCTTGAGGTAGGAGATTTCACTCTGTGGGTCATTAGTTCAAATGCTGGTTTCTTCAATATGTCTGGCTTTTGTAGATCCCTGTCAGTTAGTTAGAAGACCAAGTGCAGTCAATTAAGCAATGCCTCCAAAATGGCTTTCTTCACCAATACTGAATTGAGATGCAGTATCACCCAATGCGGACGTTTTTCACTCACAAAGGCTACTATCTTGAAGTCAGTTTACTCAATGAACCGGAGTTTGGGTGAGCCGTTAGAAGGTTCAACACATCCTCCTGTTCCTTATGAGGCCATCTTTCTCCATAATTATCCTCTCAATCATTATGAGGGGCTTGGCGGGGGCCTGGGGCTTACCCCGCTCTCTCATATGGCCTTACTTCTTCCTGTTCAATGAATCCACCTGAACGCTGCTAACTCGTTACAGCTGTTTCGATAGAAGGGCCTTTCTTTGCTCCAAAGTGTAGAAGGGGAGCAAACCATCTTCCTCCTTCACATGCTTTTTGCTGGTATCCGAATGTGGAGCGTGAGGAGAGCCTTCTTCGAACCCGGAATCCCCCTCTTCAGGTCCCTATCTATCAACCACAAAAGTCAGATTGTTTGTCACCACTGACACTTCAATCATTCAATCAATCCATCTGAGTAATTAGAAAGATTTATCAGTACTTGCAAGTTTTCAACTTCTGAGCCCGGCTCCTCAATACCCTCTAGTGTTGGACTGTGGGCTGCAATCTTTTTCATGGGGCTTTTAGGAGGGGCTGGGTCCATTTTATTAACATCAATCAATGTAAGCCTTCACAAGAAAGCTCTGGAGCCATTTCATTTTCCCTTCTTATGTGCTGCAAGGTGTTTAGATTTTCTTCGGGTGAGTTGTTTGGATACCTGTTTATGGCAGGCTTCAAAGCTTCCAGTTCTTTTGAAGACGGACTATAGATTCCCAGAGATCATGTCCTGATCCTCCCTGGGTACACTAAGAGCCGTTGGCAATGACTTATCAAGGATCGTGGGAAGCTTCTGTGCATCCATGATTGGTTGTATATTAGTTTGGCCTAATGCCTTTGGGATCTGTACCATCATTCAACCATGCCCTGATGGTGTTTTCACAGATGTAGATTCATGGGTTTCATTATACAAGGGCTTTGCCCTTTCTTCTCTAGGCTCTCTTGCTAAAAAATGTATACTTTGGCTATCGGTTACATGGGTTTTGGTAACTGAGCCTATACCTTCTGACCCACAGCTTCTCCTGAGGCTCCTTATCCATTTCAATAGATCTAGAATTCCCAATATTAGGGTCATTTTCTCCCACTCCTCCCCTCTCGCCAAGTCGAAGAGCCTAGGCTGCCATTGAGCAGAAATTTTGACTTCTTTGTCTAGTCTAGACTGGACTGCCCCGTTGAAGGATTCCAAGGAGGCGAGTTTGGAATTCATCATCGCTAGGACTGATGCCTGATCCTTTAATGTATCATTAAGAGTTTCATGAAAGGATTGATGGTAGAATTCAAAGCTGGCATCATTAAGTTCTTCAGATGAACATAATCGATATCCCACCCAAGGGCACAGACGATGGTTTGCAACCCTCTCTTAATCTCCCTGTGGAGGCTGTGCCTCCAGAGTCTGAAGAGGAGGCAGATGAGAGATTTAAATCCTCATTTGAACTGTACATGGGCGGGGAGGGAATACCAGCTGTTGTAGTCACCAGTAACAGCATAGTTGCTTTTGAAGGACCAACCTTATCATTTAGACAAGGCGCTGTTATTGACACAGAGGAATTAAAGATCTTCGCTGGTGCCATATGAGGTGGCTCCAACCAGTCATCCAATGGTGTAATCTTCTGTGTAAGGGTGTTCTTTCCCATTCCTGAGGGCCCTGGGATGTCCCAGGCTTTAGGGATCGAGCAACAGGAGCTTGCTAGGTCCCTCCACCTGTGTTGTGTCTGTCTGCTGAAACTCAACTCAGAAATGTTCACGGCTAATCTAGCTGTCAAGGCTGCATGCTGGCACTCCAGGGTCACCATTGAGGGCAGTTGGCAGCGCTGGGGCGTTGAGTTTGGAGATGTCCCGGAAGGTCTCAAAACAGCATGGTCAGTTGAGTCAGGGTAATTGAAAACCACCTCTAGATATTCAGCAACTTCATCAAATTCCCAATCTTTATTGACGTTCTCTGTCTCTCATAGTCCCAATGGCATAAGCATGGCTCTAGGAAGAGAGGACGATTGGAGGGGCTAAAGACTCTCAAGAGGGGGAGAGGAGGGGACGAACCCATGTGAAGGGGAGGAGGGACAGAAGCACAGAATTAGGCAAATGATCCTGGACCCTCTCGCTTGTGCAGTCCGCTTCACCATCGTGGGAAACGAGAGGCTCCTTTTCACCCTCTTCAAGCCTAGAATTAAAAGGTGAAGGTGGGGGATGTTGCAGAGGAGTTCGCTTCTAGGTACAGGTCACACTGTTCACCTCTGTGTCATGGCATTTCAAAAAGGATCCTTTAGGAGTCAGGATTGGGGTCGGTGCAAGTGAAACGGGCGGGCGTCGAGATTGTATCGTCATGTAATTCTACCTTATGCCTGGTACATGGGCCACTCAGAGAGTATGCCTGGCACTCAGCTGTTGGTAGTAAAGATGTTTATTTGAGCAAATACTTCAAGCCCCACAATCCTACATTTCGTTTACCTTCTGCCTTTCCAGCCTGCACAGACTGCAGTGACTGCCAGACTCTGCTGCCAAACGCTGTTGCCGCACTGCACGCTGTTTAGGGCTAGATATGGCAAAGACACACCTCCAGGAAATGAAGAGTGAGAGCAAACTCTGTCATGCTGCAGTGACTGCCAGACTCTGCTGCCAAACTCCTCTGCCACGCTCTGCGCTGTTTAGTGGTAGATACAGCAAAGACACACCTCCAGGAAATGAAGGGTGAGAGCAGACTCTCTCATGTTGCAGTGACTGCCAGACTCTGCTGCTACGCAGGTCACGATAAAGAAAGAAGCAAGAAGAAACTGAAGAGGAGGAATAAGTGAGGAAGAAAGAAGAGCATGGTCTGAGGAGTGAATGGGAAAGGCAGTAACAGAAGTCAAATATGACAAAGAGGAGAAAATGAGATCAAGGCAAGAACCAGAGATGTGAGAGGGTGGGCATGGGGCAGCCGATAGGTAATATGAATCAAGAGCGAGAACGAGAGGAACAGAAGCGTGAGTTGACATGAGGTGCAGATTAAAGTCGCCAAGAAGGAATAGATGGGCATTAGAAGGGAGGAGAGAGGACAGAAAAGCGTCAAGATCCTCACTGAAGGAGGTAGGTAGACCTGCAGAGGGTGGTGAATCAGAAAAAAAGCTAAGGGATCAGGTTTGGCTAATCGAGAATATTCATATTCAAACGTAGAGAAAAGAGGAAGTTTGGGAGGGGGCAGAGCGAGACTGTGCAGGAAGAGCAAAAAAAATACGCCCTCCCTCCGCCTCAGCATCTGGGGATATGCAAGATGCTGGATGAAGAGGACGTCAGTGCAGCAGAGATAACAGAATTGGCAGGAGACAGCCTTTTTTCAGTAATACTGAAAAAATTGAGAAAAAGATGTCTCACAGATGAGCAAGACTGTGAATGTTGTCATCTAGGAACAGGGCTCTGACTGATTTACCCTGCTGTATCACTCTTGATGTGGTCTAATGTATAATACTAATGTACATGTTCTATTTCACACTGGTATGAATATATGAAACAATTAAAGGACCAAGATTGTACATCCACCACTATTCCAGAGTCAACAGCAACCTCACTCACCTTTTAAGTCTTTTTTATACTAATCCTTGAGAGGCTAGAATACAAAATATCTATTTGTTTAAGTTGAACTTAAGAAAATAATGATTACTGTCATGTACAATTTCAGCTTTTGAAACAAATGTAACACACAATGATGCCACTTGTGTGTTCTCCAGGCCATCAGGTGGATCTGTAATGCAAAGAGGGATGGTGGGTGGTTAGTGGGGTTGAGCAGGAAAAGTGCAAGAGAGTGGACTGTAGTGCTGTAGAGTTAGTTTGAGAGATGTAGGCAGAGGGGTGAGTTCATTAGTATGGATTGTTGGTGAAATTATTGGAAATCCAACCAAGTGCATCCCTACCCAGACATCTGTCTAAGTTGCATTTAGGCTTCTATGGAAATATCAACCACCTTTTGCGTTTACATGTTTTTAAAGTTTTGCTTTCACATCTTTATTATTAAAATTACTTTGATATAGGGGGAGGCGGGAACTTCTACAACCAGTCTGGAGCATGAGGTATGACAACATAAAATTGATTGAATTATATTAATCATTTTTTTAATAATTTGCAATACTGTCATTAAATTGCAAAGCAGTAGACCAATAACCCTGATGTATTTCACGCTGAAACAAATGCCAAAATGAGAGTTTATACAATTATAACTGTAGATTACTTTGTGTATCCCTAGTTCAGGGATACACTTATAGTTCGGTGCAATGTGAGCCTTCTCGAAAAACGTACCTTGTGTCTTTTACAAATAGGTCATTTTGAAAAATGTGTTGTTTACCATCTTTGTGTTTACTTAGACCCCACTGATGGTTGTACAGATCATTACTATGGAGGAAACCACAAACATGTCCAACCTCCACATGCTGAGGCTGAGTGACTTGCACATAAACTTACTTTATCGCTTTTGATGTGGTCTGATTTATAATACTAATGTACATTTTCTATTTAGCTATGGTCTTAATATATGTATCAATGAAAGGACTGAGATTGTACATCTACCACTATTCCGGAGTCAACAGCAACCACACTCACAATTCAAGTCATTTTTTTAAACCAATCCTTCAAATGCGACTATACAAACTATTTACTTGTTTAAGTTCAATGGAAATAATATTGATTATTTTTATGTACAATTGTAGCCTTCGAAACTAATTAAACACACAAAGATGCCACTTGTGTGGTCTCCAGGCACTCAGGCAGATCTGTAATGCAAGGAGGGAAGGTGGGTGATTAGCAGGGTTGAGTGTGAAAAAAGCAAGATAGCGCACTGCAGTGCTCTGGAGGTAGTTTGTGAGGCGTATGCAGACAAGTGACTTTATTAGTATGGATTGTTTTTGCAATAACTGGAAATCCACCCATGTGCATAGCAATCCATAAATCAAAGTGGCATGTAGGCTTCTGTCTAAATATCAACCATCTTTTGAGTGTTATTTTTTTAACGTACTACTCTTCTATTGTACTACAACCAGTCTGGTGGATGAAGTATAACAACTGACAATGCATTGATGTAGTTTGTCAGCTCAAATATTTTAACCTTACATTGTTTAACAATCGAATAATTTTGTTAAATTTGTTATGTATAAGAAATGTATTACTGAAGTGGTCGAAATTGAAGAGACACATAGACCAGATGTATAAATAAGATTTTTTATACATTTTAAGGTATCATCATTTATAGCATTCATGTAATATTTTTCATTCTCTACTGTTTACCAGTGTGAAATTGGTTATATTTGTAGATTTGTATATATCTGTCTTGATGTTGAAGAACAAATTGCATGGTTGATAACATTTAAAATGCTGTTTTTCAGCTTGGTCTTGTGCTCGGCAAATCAGAATTGGATGTTCCAAAGAAAATTCAGAAAACAAGGGTAAATAACAAACAATTCTGTTTTTAAATAAGTCATTTATGAAGTATAGTTTTGATTTGCCATTTTGAGATTGTAATTCATAAATTATGTATGTGTACAATACATTAAGCATGTTTCTTTTCATCCACTAGAGACCTAGGAAGAAAAGGAGCATGAAGACGCAGGCAACAACACAAACTAATAAAGTGGCTTGGCAAACCGATGTTAATTGGGAGCAGCTACTTTTTGAAGCTCTGCATGGTCCAGTCAAGATTCAGAGCTGGAATGCATATGTCCAGTGTCCGGAGTTTGAACGGATTGTCACAAGTGACCAATGGAAAGAAACCATGGATCATTGTTACAGCACAAAACATCACCCCAAAGAGACAGAAATAACAGATGATTTTTCTGAATTGCTTGCAGAGCTGCTCACCCAATCCACAGCGGCTAATCTAAGAAAGAGAAAATGTTCAATCTTTCTCCAATACATTTTGAAAATACGGAAATGTTACACACAGAAATAAGTCAAGCAACTTCACAAGTGATCAACGATTGCACTAATGATCTGGACTTCACTGGATCTGGACTTCAAACTTCACTTCTGCTGTTGGTATTCTTGTTCAGAAGAGAATTGCCAGGCATTTCGGTGCTGGACTGCCCTTGGGCAAGACAAAGACTGATATGTAATGGAAATGTCTCTTCTGTGAATGGATGAGCTAAAGACTCTGGTTGAGACTTTAACCCGGGATATAGGCCGGTAGTAGAGAAACTCCCAGAACCCTCTTGTTTTTGCATATCATCTGATGATCATGATTGTTTACCTTTTGGGCATGTATATATTTCTTTGATCAATTTTGATGTGATTGGCACTTGCAGTAGAGCTCTTTTGCCTTGAACAAGACCAAATAGATTCAAACACGTGTCAGCAAACCTTAGGGCATACCATAGAAATTGGTTAATAAATCAGGTTGACATACCGAATATTATATGTTTTCTTGTATAAATTCACCTTTCGGGACAAGAGCATTTCATACTGGCACATTTTATGTTAACTTGATACAATAGTAGGCAGGGATCATCCTAATTAGTCCAGTCTCTGCAGCTGTTTCTATTTATAATTGCAGTCTAAATTTGATTATTTACCTAAGCGCATCCTTTACCTGGTCCAGACCCCACCCTTCTTTAATGTTAAAAAAGATGACATAGTCACAAAGGTAGGATTATTTAAGCAATGGACAAAATTGGCATTGTATCCCGGTATCCCGGCAGTGGCACACTCAGTTTAAAGTTGTACCCATGCTCGGCCCACATTTGATAAAACACTCCCTTTTCTTGTTTTCAACATTTGTTCAAAACACCCCTTGTCCCCGAAATAAAGGAGTCTGTAAACAGTTGCAACACCCTGATTCTTGAAAAATGGTTACATACACAAAACAACCAGACATCTCTGTGTATTGCACTACTGGTATTCCCATCCCAAAATTGTTTCAGACAAGCATCTTGTAAATAAATCTGCACGTGTGCATGCATTACACTGTTTCAAGCTTATGTGATGCAGGCATTTACTGTTGAGAGTACACACAATGAGGGCCTTTGGAATGGAAATTGTCATTTCCCAGTGAGCTGTGGATTGTCAGGGAAAGGGGCCATTAGCACTCTTGATTTCATATGTGTGTCTTCCCCAATACAATAATAAAATAGAGTACATCTGAGAACCAGACTTGTGGAATGGCTTGGGGCCTGTGAAGCCCAGCATTGGCTTTTAGCATCACAGTACTTGAAATCCCTGGTAAGTGCCAACCTACAATATGCCAAAATATTAAAAAAGAAACCCTTTTGTTTGGTTTTCAAGGATGCAGACCTCAGTGTTTAAAAAAATCACGTTTCTGCATTTTTAAACACAAGGATGCGTTTTGGGTAAATGGTGCAAAGTCCTGTTTTCCTGATGTGTATTCTAATTCTGTGTTTTGCTATAAAATGTTGCCCCACTTTCACCCAAACAACTGCCCCACACTATTGTTTTGCTTTTTTTTCTGACCATCACCATATTCCCTACAGGGCAGCCCGTGCCTGTCTCCACCTCGACTAGGCACATCTGTGAAAGAATCCATACATGTTGTGTCACCGGACACGTTATTAATGTTCCAATGGCTGTAAATATTTTGCTATGCGGAATAATTGAAATATGTCATTGTGTTTCACTACACAGCCTGCCATGAATATTGTTCATTTTTGTGGCAGTTGCATCCTCGGAAATGAAACTCACTGTGACTCGCTGTAAAAACTGGATAAAGGGTCTCATTGCTTTTTGCCCATTAATGCATCACACTTACAATTTGTAGGACACTATGTGTCTAATATCCACAAAGAATTGATAAGGTTCACTATATTGAAAGCAGGCATAGGAAAGCTAGGTTTCTATTACAGAGATCTGTCTTTCAATGCGGTTGGTCATCCATCACACAGATAGAATTGTAACTCAATGTACAATGTAAGCAAAGTTTTAATTAATAATTAGGCAAGTGAGGATGGCAAGTGTACTGTATGCTACATGATTAACGATGTCACGGATGAATGTTAAATTTGATGCAAACATTTCAAAAAAGGTAGCAAGCGCTCCTCTCCGGAAATAACATGGCATGATAACCTGTTCTGAGATGAGAGTTTGCAGCACACGCTTTTTGCTCACTGTATCTTTCACAGATGGGAAATATCCATTTGCATATCAGTCTTTGTCCCGTCCACATGGGCAGTCCAGCACTGAAATGCTATGGCAATTCCTTTCTGAACAAGAGTAACAACAGCAACCCCATACACGTCTTTCAGCCTTGTTGGGCCTCATCAGTGAGGTGAAGCTGTGCCTCTCTGAGCACAGTGAGCAGGGAGTCCACGTCTGGTTGCCCCGGGGTAAATCAGGGTGACCAACCCCAAGTTCCTTGCAAACATTTAAAAAAAGGTAGCAGGTGCTCCACTCCAGAAAGAACATGGCATGATAACCTGTTCTGAGATGAGAGTTTGCAGCACACGCTTTTTGCTTGATGCAAAGAATAGACATTGCACATGTAAATTATAAATTGAATTAATAGTTAACATATTTCTGCAATGTGTATATTATATTAAAAAGTGGGTACTGAAATATATTTTTTTATTCTCTATTTTACACAGTTACATTGTACCATTGTGTGCATGTCATGTGGTGAGTCTTCCAGTTGACGGCTTCTTCAACCATAATTTGGACAATTCTAATGAACAACGTATCTGTGATAACCATTATCTGGAATTTTCGCCAGACACCAATCTGTCCTTTCACTGTTGCAGTAACAAGGAGCAACATGGTATGGTAGCCGATAGAAAAAGTGCAAATGTGAGGGTGTTGCTTTTGAAACCAAAACCACTGCATTCTTCTCACTAACGGATCACAATTTCCATAAATCCCAAATCGATAATGGAAAATGTTAAGGATTTCAATTGAGTGTCACACCGGACCAAGACCCTCGCCCTTAGCCTTGTATGTAGTGCTCAATTGAGATGCCTTTTCTCTTTATTTTCTGTGAATTCAAATTGAGCCGATACACAACCCGTCTCACACCCCTTTTTACAAATACCCCGAGTAACAATGGACCATGAACCAGGCCGGTGGGTGGTAACACAATATTTATTTGCTTTATTTTCAAAGAAATCAGACCATTTTTATATTGGTGGGCAGCAATCACCAATGGGGTGATAATCGCAATGAAAACTACTGAAATACACTTGGTTAACCTTCTACAAGAACATATCCAAAGCCCAAATTAATAGGAGCACTTTTTCAATTAGGATAGATAGCACCCGAGTTAAGGTTTTCCCCTGCAATGTTCCCTCAACCCACAATTAATCAAATTCTGAGTGAATAGAAAGAAGCAGCAAGGAGTCTGGAATATTAGGCAACAAACAGAATAAAAATCCGACCTCCCTCACAAAATAAGAGGCAAAAACGGATTTTAAACCCTTTGCAATGGCCTAAAAATGACACTCCAATTTTAACAAATAATTATTTAGAGGTGTAATTAAATAATGATGTACATAAGTTTTATCACAGTCTCAAAGATGTCATATCACTAGCAACTATAATTAAGGTATCACAAAAGTCATACAGTTCACAAAGCAGGTTGAAATTGAAAACACAGCGCAGTCGAATCACACATGGAAAAGTTGAATTTTTTCTAGTTTGCAGTTTTAAATGTCAAAAAGGTATTTTTTTAAAACGGGTGAAAAACACATTGGAATGCGTTTTTTGGCCTGGGGAATAGATGTACATCACAGGGACAATATGAATGTGAAAGAGTGGCTATAGCTGAAGAACTGGATGAGATTTTCAAGGTGAAAGGAGGTTCAGTTTTGGTAAAATGAAGCAATTAAGAAATGAGAATCGGTTCTAAAAAGGAAAGGCAAGTTTCCTTTACACTAGATTGTTAGAAAAGAGGACCGCCACTCGTGAATATAAAAATTACGCTGCAGTTGTAACCCTTCACACAGTGTACCCCTTTTCTTCAGGGAAAATTAATTTATTTAATCAAAATATTGCTAAGGAGTTACAAGATGGGGTGAATGAAAGAATGGCGCTAACACTAGGAAATCAAGGACAAGATGCACAGAGAATTAGAACAGTTTAGACCAGTTATCAGGGTATGGATAGGATTACTTAGAGAGTAGAACAAAGACAAAGTATCAGGCTGGGGTAGGCTATTTGTTGATATGTGATGAGGAAATAATCATAATCTGCGCTTGGATTTGGGATTAGGAACAGTCATCGGTTTCTGGACTCAAAGTCTCGGGTCACGGGATAGCGGGCTCTCCTGGCAAAAGACAGCTGGGCAACGGTCTGGTCACGGCACAGCGATGCCTCAAATGGATGGGATGGAGCGGGTAAGCAGGGCAAGCATGTTATGGGGTTTTAGTAGGGTTTTCTGGATCAATGGCCTTGCTGGGATAGGGTCAGCAATTCTTTGGCCAGGCATTAGGATCCGGAATCTTGCAAAAGTGGATCTAGAATGTCAGGAAACGCAGGAGCTGGAAATTCAGTATAGAGTGTATAGAATTCTGTCAGCCACCCTTATTTATAAGGCATGGTGACATCATAGAATTATTTGGTGGGGCAGGCTTAGCTGGGCACGCCTCTAAACAACTGGATTGGTCAGGGGTGAGTGTTACCGCCTTGCTGTCAGCTGGTTGGATTCTAAGAACATGACATCATCTTTATGATGTGGGTTTACTATGTCCAGAACCTCCCATAGTGAATTTTGCCACAACCCAGTTTTGACATAAATGGCAAATTTTTACAGTTGTGGCATTTGAACAAATTACATAGGCAGATTACATATTTTACGCAGAGCATGGCAGTCCAATTCTCATGATTGTAGGACTTTGTAGGACTTTGTCTCACCCATCTAATAGTTTTTCGTTATTTTCAGTGATAAATATTTGACCTAAAATCCTATAACTTTATACATGTGTAGAGAGTATCATAAGTCATGCAAGTATTGAATTTCACAGTGGCACCATGTACACTTTTCTCAACATATCCAATTCCCTGCCGTTTCGGTTCCCAATATGGCAGCAAAGGCTACCACGTCTTGTTTGAAAACCACAAAAATTACATTTAAACTGTCAACTATTTACAGATTAGTGAATGTATCGATAATGTCCTGAGACCAAAGGTTCCAAAGATTAAAGCCTACATTAAGGACTCCACAGATTTAATCAAAACTCTTCAACATTTACATACAAACTTGAAACCTGGGATGTCCGAGCGTTATATACATCAATTAGACATGACTCTGCTATTGAAACCCTAGATTACATATTCTGAGGGGAAACAGCTTCACATTACCACTATATTACCATGCTGAAGGAGATGTTAACCATAACATTGGAACACAATATCTTTCTGTTCAACAACCAGTACTTTAAGCAAAAACAGGGAGTAGCAATGGGAGTTAAGTACTCACTGGCACTTGCAAATCTCTTTATGAGTATTTGTGAAGATCTACATGTGTATACTGATACAGCAGCACTAGACAACATTGTAATATGGGTGAGATTCATAGATGATATCCTGTTAATATGGAATGGCAATGACCAAGATTTGTTGCAATTTCAGGATCAATGAACTATGACCAAGGAATTGTTTTGACAGGAACATCGAGCGATACCAGCATAGACTTTTTAGATCTTACTATTTATGTGAAAGGAAATCACCTGGTGACCAAAACATACTGTAAACCCACAGAAGCAAATTCAACATTATTTGCAACCAGCTGTCATCTAAAGTCAGTAATTAACAACATACCGAAAGGAGAGTTTGTTAGAGCCAGGAGAAACTATGCAAGCAATGCTGACTTTCACCAAGAATGCAACTTGCTTAAACATAGGTTCAAAAAAAGGGGCTACAACAATAAATGTATACAGCAAGCCTTAGAAAAAGTAAATACAATGAATAGGGATGCAACACTCACCCCCAAATAGTCACAGCGAACACAGGAACAAGTCAAAGTGAGATATATTACTACCTTCAGCCATAATTACTATGAAATTAAAAAAAATCTATCCAAAAACTGGCACCTCTTGGAACTTGATCAACATCTGACTAAGTTCATTGATGATAAACCGATACTAATTTTTAAAACAGCCAGAACTTCGAAAACATCATTAAGGCCATCTCTACTCCCCAAGATTCAACCAAGAGGCCCAGAATCCTGGTTACCAACACTACCAAAAGGCTTCAGGAAATGTGGATCATGTGGTCTGTGCAAGCACGCATACCCGTATACACTTACACATACCATTACTGATTTACGAGGAACATCCTACAAAATTAATGACACCATCAACTGCTGGATTAAATACATAGTGTATGCTATTATCTGCATATGCATCTACATTGGGAGTACGATTAGAGAACTTAGAACTAGAATCCGCTAGCACTTCTCTGGCATTGGCAACCAAGACGTAATCTTACCACTGGCTCATCACTGGCAAACAAATCACCAATTGGAGGACAAGAAAAATCTTAAATTCATTGGATTGAAGAACGTAACTTTAGGTGACAGAGGAGGAAATAGAGAAGTTTTGTTACGCCAGGCTGGGTCCTGACTGATTTGTAAATTTTGCACTACTGAGTTTGGCCTCAATAAGGACAATCAGATGATCCATTTTCTGTGAACAGATACCTTAGAAGATGCATGACAAGCTGCTTGTGTAAAGAAACTCTTGAAACATTGATGTAAATTGATTACAAAGACATTTTGTGTTAACCATGACCAGGATATGTATATAATGTTGTTGAAGGAGGACTTCTCCTTATCTCTGGACATAGGTTACACAACCCACTACAATTAAATATGCACCTAAAATCACCAAGAGAGACGTGGTCCACTACACCCATTTCGGATGACTGATATCTGTAAGTAAACTAACTCAATGCATACCAGTTCCATGGAATAGGTGTTCTTTGCCAGCAGCCGGAGCCAGCAACTATAATATTGATTGAATAACGAATGCTCAGTTACTGGAAACCCCAGGGGACCATTTCTTCCCCAACCTGACAGGACATTTTTATATTTATTTTTATTTTTGTGACAAACATCACGCTGTAGCTACCTTTACAGTAATATGGATTTGTTTCCCCTTAACACGACTATTTTTGGAAAAACGTATAGCACTTTGGCAAAAACCAAAAATGAGCCACACAATTTTAGCTAAATTCGCTATTTACAACCGCTACGAGCCGAAAAGGTCTTATACTTTGTAATTAACTTATATTGTGCAAATCGTAATGAACAGGAGCAGTTTGGGACACTTCCCTGTCGCTCTAATGTTAAACTTGCAAATTGAGCTCAAAATATGGAGCCCGCGAGCCAGGGAGCCACAGACACTATGGTAGGACTTACATTGTGATGGCAATATTTGTTACAACGAACTAGCGCGACCGCAGACTCTCGCCGATGCTCGGAGCCATTGTGCACACTTTGGAGGTAAGCTCTTACAGATTAAGACCACCCGACTGAGCGGGCTACGTTCTGCAATACAAGCAGCTTGTGGAACCGCGTACTCGAATACTACATGAGATACGGACACATCTGATTCAATATTCAACAAATGCAGCACATTCTTTTTCCCTTTACCAACAGGGAGTTGAATGTATTTTAATTTTAATTTACAAGGGATACACCACTCAAATACTCAATATACGGAGCGCATGATGTGATTTACTCCATTGATATGCGACCAATGCTCACGCTGCAACAAATACTAACCCCACTCACATAAAACATAATAACTGAAATTTCTCCTTGTTTTTCTGATTGGGATAATTTAGACAAAGAATGCTCCAAACAGGGATACGCCAGGCTGCTCCTAGTGAACATTTTGAACTGATTAATCAAACTGACTATAGCATGTCTCACTAGACAGACCAGTAACAAGAAATACTAAATACACCTATTCTATGATTAATACCAAATTACTCTCCCATGAACACTTGGCGCCCCAGACTTGAACCTATATTTGGAACCTAGGTAAGACCCTATAAGAACACTACTGCTGTACAGTACAGTATTTATGTACAGAATATAAGTTGCCATTTGAAGATTTTGAACTGATTTCATCTATTGTTTCTTCATGTACATTTTTGTTTTCTTTCTTTTTTCATTATACCTCAAACCTCCCACCTTCTCACCCCTCTTCAATGTCTGTGACTGCAAAACAACCAAACTGATGATAACGTACTCTCTGGGGACCACAAATTGTTTTTCCTTTACTTTTTTGTCCACACAGTGATTAATGATTATTGTAAATTGTACAGACCTTATTTGCCCTGATTTAAAAAAGGCACTTTTGTGTTGAAACACGTGTTATCTAGAGGGCACTGTTTTTGTATTTTTCTATGCACCTACCACGTGTGGCGCAGTGTTTGATGTGTGTGGCCAGTCTTGCTGTCTTAACTTTTTACATTCCTGCGAAGTACTGTTGTAAAGATAAAAGTCTTAAAAGCTTATTAATAAATAGTCTTTTGAACAAATGGTCTGCCTTTGTCCTCCAAATATGGTCATGTACTTCCAGGCTGCTCTTGAGTTGGCTTTGAAGCTCCCAGTAGAAGTCACGAGGACGTGGGATTTACTATTTCACATGTCTGTGTCCCAGAATCTCTATTGAAAGAGGCCTACGCCCAGACAAAAGTCTAGCATCATGTGATGTTTAGTGCTTTTGGTCCATTCAAAGTTTTCAAAGGTGGCAATTAGCACACATGTGTCCTAGAATATGCTGTGGCTTCTCTTGGGGGTAGGGCACTGCTGTTATCAGCACCCAAATGTCACTTGGGCCATGGCAGAAACCTGTTTGGGC
Source organism: Ambystoma mexicanum (assembly GCF_040938575.1). NCBI lineage: Eukaryota > Metazoa > Chordata > Amphibia > Caudata > Ambystomatidae > Ambystoma > Ambystoma mexicanum. The sequence continues at coordinate 769,561,396 of NC_090941.1, forward strand.
TGATCTCCAAGTACAGCCAAAAACATGTATTTCTTTATTTTAGTTTATTTTGTTTTGAATCAGAACCAAGCCTGTTGAATAAAACCTTCCAAATATGTTTCCCAGCAAAACCCCTTTACATCCAGGGCCTGGTAGGCCAGGACAGGTTTTTATTCAACATTGTACTTTTAGAACAGGCATTTTTTTGGGTTTGCAAAAAACCCATTTTGACACATGATGAATGCTGCTGGGATTTAAGTTTGCTCTTCCATCGGACTTCACAATATTGTTCTGCAGCCCCAGCCAGTTTCTTTTATGCAGCAGTGTGTTCAAGACACAGGTTCACAGAAATTGACATATGCCCATGGAGCTAGGGTTTCTTTGAAGCATTGATTTCTGACATTTTGTAACCCAAAAGACAAGCGTTTTCCAGTGCGGTTGAAAATAAAACTTCTGTTAATTTCCCAATTCTGGCCTGACACAGCCTGTCATGCACAGATAATGCTTTTTTCTGCTAGAGCACAATCTGGATAAGGATGGGCATGGCATGGCCTCATTGGTAAAAGCAATGTGATGTTGAATAGATGAAAATAGTGTCAGGACAGCATTCTTTTCAATGTAAAATATTCCCTTTTCAATGGGAACTTTTTGTAAGATGCAGAGCAGCGCAGCTTCTGAATTTACTTCTTTTGGTGCACACAAGAACATACACTGGCACCTTTCTCGTGTGCTCCCTGTTCCCATGCCCAATAGGTGTTTGGCAAGATGGTGCAGACACCCTTTTGTAGCTGCAAAACGCTTCATTTTGCTGTTGACTGCAGAAGAGCAGTTTGGTTATGGATGGGAATTCTGCTGAGTGGGTCAATGTAGCCCACAAAAATAAGAACTTTCTCTGAACAATACAAAGACTGTGATTAATCGATCGCTCAACAGAATTGCCATTATAAGATGTTTTCATGGTCATAGGGCCTCATTACGACCCTGATGGACAGCCGTTTCTGTGATACAGGCACGGCTGCCGCCAGAGTCGTGTTTTTCCTGGCGCCCTGGAATGGGCAATTACCAGGGTATTACAACCTCAGCGGATCCAGAAATTGCCCATTCCAGGGCACCAGGAAAAATTCTTCCCCATTCCCATAGGGCTCAATGGGAATAGGGAAGCCTCATGCGCCGGCACCATTCGTGTATAGTGCCGGTGCATGCAGCATGCTGTGCTTGCGGGTGCCGCTCTGCCCACCAGGTCAGACCTGGTGGGCAGAAAGGCACCTGCGAGCACAACTCACAGTTTGCCGGTGTGGGAACTACGGTACAGGCAAGCTTACCGGTACCATAGTTCCCGGACTGGCAAACTTGTAAAGAGGCCCATAATCTCTTTTTAGCATTATGACAAAAATAAAAGTACTTTCTACCATTACGATTATCGCTGTTTTCTTTGAAATATATGCTTTTTACTGTTTTTGTGAAAAGAAAGAAACATTTTGCGTACTGTGTATATGTGTGTGTTTATGTTCCTGGTTCTGCATTAGATAACATTATGATGGCGGTGGTGACAGGGAACGTTTGGCTATGTTGCTGACCAACATCATTTAAATAGGTGAAGCATAACATTTTGACTAGTGAAATCGGCTTTAGGGATGGGTGATCTATATTACTGCCGCAAGGGCACTTTAACTTGGGTTGATAGATGAACAGATCTGATTTCCACAAGATGGTGGTACCCAGGCAGGCGTTTTTGCATGTATAAAAGTGAGGAAAACTAAGGTAAGATGCATATGAAATGTTTTTAAGATGGGTCCATATATGATCAAAAATACATGCCTGATCAATTGGGACAAGAGAATTTCTGAGCGAACTACCCCTTTAAGTGTTTGTCCAAAAGTTAATCAAAGAAGAAGTGGGAGACCCCTTCTTTTAAATGCAAAAGCCCACAGGAGATAAGACTTATGCTAGAATGCTTAAGGGGCACAATCCCTGTTTTTAGAGCAAGTCAACCTTGCCATCTGACATCACACCCAACATGCTTTGTGTTAAACGAAGTAGACTGCACAAAAAGGAAAGGTAGTGGCAGTGACAAACATGATGGTGGAACCTTCTTCCAACTGCAAAGACCTCCTTCTGTCTACAATAACCCTGTCCTCTTCCCTTTTCAATAGGATCAAAGGGCCTTTTGGTATGTAGCACTGTGGTGTGAGGCCAATTCTTTTGTGAATGGGTGTGGCATTTCACTCCTATTCCCAGGACAGCTTCTTGTGGAGTGGCTGTCTCTCTGCAGAGGCTGTTACCTGTCCTCACAAAGGAACAAAGAGAGACATTCACCAGGGTCCAGCCTATCTGAGTAGAATACACATAATACACTCACCCCTGAGTTGGACACATAAAGCTGACACATGTGTGATTTCAAATTGCTGTAGCTTTAATTATTATGAGAATACCACCCGCCTACCATAACTCGGGTATGGCTTATATTTAAACATGTATCTGCCACCAGGAGAGGAAACTTAAAATTATAGGGTTGTGGTACAAGGGTGTATGTCTTAAATGCAGCCCCTCTGCTGCAGAGACGTGGCTGTCACTGCAGTTGTCAAATGGGCACCTGCGACCTCTGGACATGCTCTGGGCCACTGGTAAAGCAGGTGCTGCAGATCAGGATACTGATGCAGCAGGGCACAGGGACACGCTAGTCGTTTCGCATGGAGCTTATAAAAAGGGGAATCTGAGGGGCAGGTCACCCTTCTAGAGATGGAATTCCCTGAATAATTTGAATAATTTAATAAAAACGTAAAGAAGCAGTACTTCTACACCCTACTGGAAAGTTTAAAAGCAATTTACTGTTGCTCCTTTTCAAGGCCTTGGCCACCATTTTGAGTGGTCAGAGATGCGTTCCCATTACTGGGGTTTGATTGAAAACCCAAGACTCCAGGATCAGAAGTGGTGAGGACTTGGAGTATTGGGCTTCTCTACTCCCTCGGACAAAGCTCACGCAGAGAAATAATTCAGTGCCTCCCATCCTTTCACTGCAGTTAGGAAAGGCAAATTTTCCCCTGTGTTTTCCCCTGTGTTTTCTCCTGTTTCTTTGTTTCTGTTCTATAGCCTTATTATTGCCTCTACATCCCTTTGCAGCCAAGGTAATAAAACATTGGCCTGATTAACAAAGATGTTCACTGCTGCAAATAAGGAGATGGTAAGCATGTTTGATTTGCACCTGCTCCCTTTTACCTGCTTCAAATGTGGAGCACATTTGGGGATGGCTGGGGCATCTATGAGAGACCTTTGTGCACATCTTAGATACCCACATTGGTATGTGAGCATTGTGGAGTTACCCCAAGCATCTCTAGACTTGATCCAATTTTCAAATTGTTGTATTAGGAATATACAAGCCGGTGCAAATCTTAGATGCACAAATGCATCTCCTCATTTGCCCCAGTTCATAGCTTCGTAAAACAGGCCCATTGCTCTGCTTATGCACTAGCATTGTGTAAGGGTAACACTAAGCTCCTTTATATACAGATGTTCCTGATTAGAGCTGCAGATCCTGGAAATCCTAGCTGTGATATAAAAAAAAAACCTGTCCAGAAAACACAAAAATACACATTTCTCACTGATTAACTGCTTCTTGTTTACAAAAGAGTCGTCTTCTCAAGACGTGTCAGATTGAAACCAAGTGAATGTTCACACGGGCATAAATACTTTACGAGCATCTTTCGCAGGTTCTTCAAACTTCCTGGAGACTCGGTGAGTGGCTGACAGGTCTCCTCATTACTGTGCTGGGCCGAGAAGAGAGAGCTCTCATTAAAGTGTACAGGCGCCATGTTTATTCTGAGACGCCTGCTGCGCGTAGGGGCGGGGGCGGCGCGGTTGATCCTTCAGAACAATCACACAGAAGCAGTTGCTAAAGTGAACATTGATTTTCGCACACACACCGTCGGTAAATAACAAATGGAGGTAGCACTGGAACAAGCGCCTGTTACATCAGGTGCACAGAAATATGTTCCATTACAAATGAAGCCATGCTGTACTTACACCCTAAAACAAAGCTATATCTTGCACCATAAACCTTTGCTCTTTATACAACAAAATGCAATTTTCCTTTGTTGCCGGCTAATAATAAGTGTGTATGCCTCCTACTGCTGGATTGCATTAACTGTTCTAGGTGGTGAAAATTAGGATTGTTGTTTTTTTTCTATCCCCTGAGCCTTTTTCCCTTTTCAACGCAGTTTTTTTTATGAGTTCATGCTGCAGTGCTTGCCTGTTACGGGATTGGAAACATTTTGCAAAACGATGCATTGTTAATGTATGACCTGTGTAGATTTGCGCCTTTTTTATATACCTGAATCCTGCTTGATATGTGTTAAGTTTGGAGAAATATGAAGTTTGTAAAAAGAAGCCATCGTCGGGCGTATTACATAATTGTACATGGTGGGGAACTTTAGATGCTGTTTTGCTTTTCACTGCTGTCTAATTTTGCAACACATTGCACATAGACACAGTTAGTGCAACACAGCACTTGTCACCACAGTGGGAACTTAGGATATGTGCTGCTCAGTCATTTGTTTTGTCCTCGTGCTTCATTGCTTTTACAAAGCTCCTGCTCAGTGGCGTGTGCTGTGCAGACTGCCAATCTGAACTCTTAGGGCACAGGTGTGCAACGCTGCTCTCTGGAGATAGTGGCTTCTGGTCTGGTGGAGGAGGAGGATAAGGAATGAGTGTTAGCTCTAGCTGGGCTCCATATGTCTGGCAACAGAATGGGCCTTAGTACAGGTATGGGGATAAAGGTAAAAACAAGTGGTGTTTTAAATACCTCATATTTTTAAAATATCAGCCAATTTACAGGTTGGGATCTTACGGGATATTTGCGGCATGCTGTACATAGAAAGTACTACCTGGGGTAAAAAACATATATTTGCCCTATGCAATAGTACAATACTTTCTATGTACTTCATGCTGTAACTATCCTGTGCAATCCCATATAGAATATATTTAAAATACCATTTGTTTTTACATTCACTACCATATCTACAAGGTGGCCCCCACAAATGGTTTAGAATGTAAGTATTTATTATGTTTCAACGTATGTTTGTTTAAGACAATAAACCGCATTAGTGATGAGGTAAGAATGGGTAATATGTATGTACCCCTCTTTTGCAGTGAGTTGAAGTGTGAGTCTAAATTATATTCCATGGTTATATCCAAGATGCTCGAGAGGTACGCTGGACCCAGGGGAGGTGGGTGACTCAGAGGTGTGTTAAAATGAAGAGTAACCCTCCTTAATATCTTTCACCAGGGCTCCCCAGAGATCTGAATTAGGCTCTGCCTAACTCTCTCGTATTCAATGCTGTGGGATGTATTTACCCATGCGTCCGAGCCCTACCTCAAAACTGTGCAGTACTGACATGGAAAACATCATGATGGCCAGAGCTTCCCAGAAAATGCACAGGGAAATGCATGAAGAATAGGCTGCCACTCATTTTTGCCGATGTTATGGGCACAGAAGGACACTGCCTAAAACCACCAGTGGACTACCCACACAGTAGTCTGAAACCATTGGGAATGGCAATGCTGATTGCCAAAAGCAAACCCATAACTGTTGGGAATTCATTTTCTTAAATCCCAAAAAGGGGTGCAGTACCAGTACTCACCACCATCAGAAAGCCGGCGTTTTAAAACAACACCAGATTTTACTTTTTTGTAGAAAACTGAATAAATGAACCTAAAACATGCCAAAGAAAGACTTACTGAGAGGTGGATCCAATGTAAAGTTATATTCTGAAGTGACTTGAAGGTTTATAACAAGACTGGCTGAGCTGTGGATTTCAGCAGTTTAAGTAATTTTGGACTGAAAGACACTACAAATCTAAATGTTTAAAAGAAATGAGTGACCTACTTTGAGTGTCACATAGGTTGCAATTGTTTAAATGTCATAGTTTTAAACTTAGAATCAGCATCCTAGCTGCATATGTAAAAATGTTTAGTTTTATTTGAATGCAGGAAACTGGGGAACAGAAATGACATGTAGCTAAAAACTGGCTTAAAGAGATTCCAATTTTGCCTGGCAACTACCCCCCATCAGGAGTGAAACTTGAGTCACAGCTGTGTTCCCAGGCCTATCTGCCTTTTGCTGGCCACACTAAGGATATGCCATCTCTCTGATAATTGAATTAAGGGGAGCCCCCACAGAATACAGGAGCTCTGAACAAAGCCCTGTCCTGACCCAGGCAGATGGTTTATTGCAGATGTCGTAAATGTAGCTTCCTCCTGGAAGGACAAAGGAGGGGCACTGCCTGAGAGAGCAAGCTGGCTTGGCAGAACTGGAAAAACCAGAAATTCAACCTTGTGCTGGGGGAAAACCACACCCCTTTGGGGCCAGAACATAACTCTAAAAAGATGGATCATTCATAGAGCGGACATGTGAAAATTTTATAAATGATACCATAATTCTTGTGATTTTTCTGCCCACATTTTAAGAGGTTTTTAGAACCGGTGGCATGTTCAGGGGGGTTTTAGCGGAAAAGAGGATATTACTCAAAATGTGTGCATGTGAAAAATCTGACACTTCATCAACTAATGTCCATACTCCTTGCGCACATGTGTGTAAATTTGGGTTAATGTCCGATATTGCAAACCAGTTAAAAAGTGCAAAATATTGCCATTTCTGAATGCAAGCCCCCAGGAAGAGCAGAGTTTGAACAGGGTATACCTCCTGTAATGCATGATGGGTGCATATGATTTTAAAACAACATGTACCTCTGCAAATATGTATTTGGTTCAAATCTAGATTTGTGTGTAAGTTGACAGGAGGAGTGGACTTTCTGCAGGCTGTAAAATGACATCACTCTGACACAACTTAGCTCCCCCAATCAGGGGAGAAATGAAAGCTTGGCCAATGATAAGTGGAGAGGGGCTGGCTAGTGATGCTGCTCACACACACCCATTTTAAAAACACATAAAAGCAGAGAGACAGGACAGATAGGGACCTTCAAATCCATTTGCAGCTGGAAGCTCTGCCGGGAAAATCCATACTTTACCTCCATCAACCTTCAGAGAGCCAACAGAGAGACTTCAAATCTATCAAATTTCCAGAACCAGAGAGAGAGCAGAGCTGACCCAGACCATTGTTAGCAGAACCAGAGAGAGCTGACCCAGATCACTGTGAAGTGCAGAGACCAGAGTCCAGTCTAAAACCTGACCAGATCCGTGGCGAGGCCCATTTAACTCAAGAATATAGTGTGAGTACCTAGAAAACTGTGCAGAACCAATCTCTTAGTTAAAATAATATAATCCAAGCTATTTTAATCTAAGTAGAACTGTCTCCTAACTGTAACCTGTCATTTGTAAAGCTGTCACTTGTCATTTTCTAGTTGCAAGCTGCACTTGTCTTTTTGAACTTTAAAATTTCAAATCTGAAAAACGACCTTTATTTGATCGCTCATATCTCTGTGTACGTTTGTGCTAGAGACTTGCAGTAACTTTCATCTGGAAGCTGAGATCCTAGGCTTTCCTAGGACCCCAAAACGATATTGCTAGCCCTTGTAGTTCCTCTGTAATCGCACCAGACGCATTCGCGAATTTTGCCGCGATTTGCAAATTTCTTCACGTGTAAAAATCTGCTGCTGCTTGCCTTCCATTTGCCAGAAATTCGTTTAACCTGCTAATTATCCCTGAATCATTGCTAGTGTGAGCCTGGACTAATATTAACTAGATACCACTCACCCTGAACCTCTAGAGGGAATTAAAAGCATTTTAACATATTTTCACTCCATTGCCAGCACATATCAAAGCATTTTGCCTGTGTTTTCAACTTCTGTAGTCTAAGTTGCTGGGTGAACTGAATTACATTTGAATTGCATTTCTGAGAATTGTGTGCCTTCATTCCATTTCCTTGCATTGCATAAAAGGGGGGGTAAATTGTCCAAGAAAGTGATTACATTGTCTTTTGCTGAAATCCTGTCAAGTGATTTTCTGTACTGCATTTCATTCAACATTGCATCCATTTGAACTCTATGAAGCATTCTCTATCACATTATTCTTCTGTCCCTATTTACCAGTGTGCTATCTTATCCATCCTATAACCACTCATCATTGATTATAAAGAAGTGTGCTAGTGCCAGATTCTCCGTTGTTAATCTTTATCATATCAGATTAAGTGTGCTATTCAATTATTAATTTATTATAAAGTGTGATATATATATCTATTGTTTAAATTATCAAATAAACCTTTTAACTTGCAAAACAGAACTACTTCTTGGCTCAGTGGGGTCAGGAGGATTCCAAGAGAGGGGTGTTATATAGGGGTAGTCATCCAGAACGCATGAACTGGACATAAAGATATATCAATAAGGGTTTTCATTCAGTATTATAGACTAGGCGTTGACTTAGCTGTAGTGTTGAATTGAATCCTCTTACAAATTGGGGGCTCGTGCCGGACGTTTGGGTTAGATCTACCATTTGTGCAGATTAATACAGCGTGCCAGCTGACCAGATACACATATCCGGTCGGATTAGCACGCTGTGTTACGCTGTAAAGCACTCCTCATAGGAACGCTCTTAGGAAAAGGTCTGTTTTGCAAAAATAAAATACAAACTTCTGTAAGTCAGGACAGAGACCAATCTCTAGAATGACGACCTTAGTAGACATGAAAATAGCCAGAGAGCACCTCTTACATAAACTGTTTGTGAGAGGTGAATGGACTGAACAGGGCCAGGATGCCTGGTTGCATGCCATCACGCGACAGGTCACTGAAACAGGGTCAGACCTATGGAGAGATCAGGGTCCATTACATGTGGCCCTGAGTGAACTATATATGGCTCCTAAAGCCAAAGATGAACACAATAAGATTGCCAGGATAGCAGCATACCTGTACCTATATATGGGAGACATGCAGGATAAATGCACTGAAAGCCAAGATCTGGCAAATAGGCAACAGATGGCATTAGAGAAGGCCCGATCTGATCTGGCCTCTTCTGAGCAGAGGCTGCAGAGGAGCCAGGAGTCAGAAAATGATAGTAGGCAATATATCATTAAAATAAAAGAGGATATGGGCATCCTACAACAGGAAAAGACAGACCAGGATACCAGATTTCTGGCCCTGCAGAAGGAGCACCAAGACAGTTTGGACTCCTTACTGCAGAACCAGAAAAAGTTGGAGCAACAGATCAATTTCAACAGGGCATGCGCGGAGCAGGTAGTCACCCTGCAAAGCCAGCTAGATAGAGAGAAAGAGGAGAGCAATAAACTGATTCTGAAAGACCTGGATACCCAGGCAGAGTTTGATGAGGAGCACCAAAAAGCTGGTGCCTTTCAACGACAGAGGGACGACCTGGCAGCACAGATGCAGGCTCTCAGTCAGGAAAGAGACACTTTAGGCCAGGAAGTCTGCCACTTAAAAAAGGAAATTGAAGAAAATCACCTGGCCCTCCAGGGGCTGGGTGACCTCCAAAAAGAAAACCAGAACTTGGTAGAGCACACCAGAAGGGTGGAAGATGCTCTGGCAAGAAAGGAGCAGGCCAGTAGGGATGGGACTCAGGAGGTAAACCTCCTGCAGCAAAGACTGGCCCAGTTCTCCAGGACCAACCAGGAAGCACAGAGGGAAAATGAGGCCCTCTGTCAACACAATGATAGGCTCCAACAACAGGTAGCGATGCAGGAGAGACTGATAGAGTCTAGTAAGGCCTTAACTGAGGAACTGAAGGCGCGGGCTCTTGCATTGCAACAGGGAGCAGGGGCAGATAGAGATGAGGTTCGCTGGGAGAGGGAGACTCATGAGCATAACCTCAGGAGCCCTAACACCAGGGGCCTTCATCTCTCCCAGTCCCTGGACTCTACCACCCCCATGTCCCCTGGCGCACATGAGCACAGGGCCACAGGGATGGCAGATTACTATCCAGATAAAAGTATGGGGCTCATAGGCCAGTACCACTCAGGAATGGAGGGGTGGGCATCCGGGTATGGGCACCCAAGTACAGTACAGTTCAGTGGGGAACCCCAGGAGAGTAGGCCCCTTAAGGGCATCCTGAAAACCTCTGCCCAGTTAGGTCAGTGGGGGGGGTACCCAGCAAATCCTGGCAGCAAGGAGGGATCTGAGGACTCCTCTGAGCACCACAGGAAACAGGAGACCAGGTCCCCACATTCTGCCAGCCATTCCCAGGCTCGCAGAATCCGGGAAAACCTGGAAGAACAGACAGGAACCTCTGGGAGCAGTGCCTCTGAGTCAGAGGATGAATGGACAAGGGTTACCCGAACCAAAAAGGCCAATAAGGCAAAAAGGGCCTTGCTTAAGGACCCCTTAAAGCGGATTAAGGCGATCAGGAGCGTCATCACGCCTTACCATAAGAACGCTAAGTATTCTGTTTGGGAGCACTTAGAGTTGTTTGAGCAAATGATGGAGACTTTCCATTTGAAGGACAGCCAAAGCTGTATCCAATATGTAAAGTGGACATTCTCCCCAGAGTACTCCAGTTTCTTTGCGGGGCTGGAGGACCAAAATCATTTAAGATGGTCCACCTATAAGGCGGCCATCTTGAAACATTTTTCCATTCATAGAAATCCTCAAGAGGCTCGCAAGGCAGCCTACAATTTGCAATGTGGGGAGGATCAGGCCCCACAAGAATTTGTGCAAGAACTGAAACGTGCTTTTGCGCAGACCACCAGAAGGGTGCGCACAGACAGTAGAGAATTCATTAATACATTTTTTCATGCCTTGCCCAAATACATAATGACCCAGCTCGTGAGGGATTTTCACGAGAAAAGATCTTTAGACTGGGTCATTGAACAGGCTACCCGGATCTATGAGGTGCAGAAACCGGTAGATAGCAAAAGTAATGCCCAGAAAAACCCCAAAGCCAACAGCACCCCTGCTGCTGCCAAGGTGGCAGAGGTAAAGGTCACCCCCGTTTTGGATTTGGAGATGGGGGGGCCTAAAAACCTACCTGCACCTAATAATGCTAGGCCCAGGAGGTCCTCGGGTCAGTCACAGACAGGGAGCCAAGGAGGCAGCCCCACAAATGGGGTCCCTCGCTCTCCTGATTATGTAAGCCCCCGTTACAAGGGAAACAGACCCATCCTGGGTTATGTGTGGACTCCTCCAGCCCAAGGGGGGAGATCCAGCCAAGAACCTAACCCAGGGAACTTTCCTCCTAACTTCCCACCGGAGGGCAGAAATTCTCCGAATCCTGGGCAGAACTTTTTCCCCAGGTATCCACCCAATTTCCAGCCCCAAAATCCTCCACCCTTCTTTCCCCAATTCCCTGAGCCCAGACAACCTAATCCGGGAGAGGGGAGGCCAAGGGTGGAGGGGTACTCAAATCTTACCAACCAGGGGTACTACCAAAGAAGGGATAGCTACCCTTCCCGGGATCAGCCCAGGGGAGAAAACAGGGCCCCGTATCAGCCTGAGCGGGTTTCCCAGTTAGAGCGCCAGGTTCAAAACATGGCGCGGGATCTGGGTCACATACTGAGGGCTCAGCAGAACCCTCAGATCGGCATGCCGGCGCAGAACGCACCCAACTCTGGACCTGGTGCTCCAGAACAATGACGGGGGCAGCACCCCGATAACTCACCGGTTCCCAGGGAGGAGGCACAAGGGGAAGGGGGGTGTAAAGCCTTGGAGGAAGCTTCCTTCCTCACTTGTAAACAGCCCCTGGAAACCCAGGAACCGGAAACAAAATCTCTTGCCCCTGAAAGTCTGCCTCCTAAGGAGCAGAGGGGGGGTAGGAGAAACAAAAGACCCAAACAGACCCAGTTTGAGGAGGAGGTACAGATCTTCCAATTTGAGGGAGAGGGATCCTCAGAGGATCCTGGGAAAAGGATCTTCTCCTTCAGAGAGGGGGGAACTCCTCCCAAAGAAAAATGGGTCCCTAGGGATGCAAATCCAGACTGGGGAGATGTGGAGACTGAGCTACCGCCGCCCACCATCTTATCCCAGAACCAACAGCAAGAAAATCCCCTGGTTCAAACCCATCCTGGTGACTGCCTCCAAAAAGGGGGGGGCGGCCCGGAACCGGAGCCAGGGGAACCCACAATGGCTCTGATCTCCAGTTGACAACTTTTTCTTTCAGATTCCCAAGGCTCTCCACAGAATTCTGCCCAAATCTCTTCGCTAGCGATGTCCAAAACCAGAAAGTTAGCCCACCAGTTGTCCAAAAATGTGCATTATCTGTGCCCCCTTAAGGAAAAGGAGGGAAGATACTATGCCCCGGTACAAGTACAGGGGCAGGGTAGAATTTTAGCGCTGGTGGACACGGGATCTCAAGCTACCCTTCTGTCCAGAAGGGCCTTTGATGAACTGAATGCAGGAAGGGGAGGGAATTACTAAATTCCTCTCACCTCACTTCCTGGACAACTCCAGAACTTTGACGGGAAGGAAATTCCTGTCGAGGGGACGGCAGACTTGGACATTAAAATTGGGCGACACAAGTTGAAACACCCGGTCATAGTTGTGACTCCAGAGGGCACCCCTTGTTTACTAGGGAATGACCTCCTGAGAAGGTTGTCACCCCTAATAGATTGCGTAAACAAGGTCCTCTGGACCCAGACTAGCCGACCAATAAAATTAAAACAGAGTGTCAACCATGTTAGTTTAAACGGCACCTGCCACATGGTTGAACAAAAACCTGAACAAGTAGAATTTCACTTCCAGAATAGCCAAATTCCAGACGTGACAGTAATAGCAGTAGGACAACAGACTGGTGATGGGGGGTCCTCTCTATTTCTGAAAATCAACCTTCCTTCCAGTCTAAAGTGGTACTCCACGCTGGAAGGAAACACTCTGAAATTCTATACTAATCCACAATCAGAAACTCCCACTCCTATAGTCCAGAAAGATGTGAAATCAGCTCAGAGCCTGGCTGATATTCAGCAAATCGGAGAGCAGTTGTTCATCCCTGTTCAGTTAAATGATGGGAAGGACCCTGTTCTCGCTCGAGTGTGTGTGAACAACGGTAAGAGCTTCATCAGCGAAGCCATGTTCCGCCAACTCCCAAAAGATCCAGCCATTCCCCCATTCAAACTGATAGACAAATGGGAAATGGACCTGGAAGCGCCTAATTCCAAACATCTCCTGCCAAGCAGGTGTATGCTCAAAATCTCCATTGGCAACAAGAGCATAGTCCATAATTGTTGGGTCGGGCGAGACGTCCCTGCCGCCTTTTACTTAGGCAGTGACATTCTCAATCGCTTTGCCATTAGTTTGGACCTAATAAACTTCAAAGCTTGGTCCCGATTAGCGGATAATCCCATGGGCTTTGATGATCCAGAAAAAGCATTTAGGTCAGCTCAATTGCTACCTTATGCAGTTGAAATTCAGATTAAAGAGGAAGTCACCATCCCAGAAAGGACCCGACAATTCTCCCTGGAAGTGAAAGTTAAAAGAGGGCAATATTTGCAAAACCCTGATGCTTACATACATCTAAATGCTTCTCTCCAACAGCAAGGGTTAGGGGTAAACCCAACACCATTAGTCAACATAGAACATGACACCATTCTAATAGAGGTGGATAACAGCGACTTAAAGAGTATTACTCTAGCCGCAGGCACCATTATTGGAATGGCGGTTGATGACCGACATTTTTCCATCGACTTAGTAAATGAACTGTTAGGACCAATCCCCAAGGACTGTTTTGACGGTGACAGTGACGACAATACAACACCAGACAGGATTTTTACCCGGCATGGGGGGAACTTCCTGGTGTACACTTCTTGCCCTTATGGTAAGGAAGATGTGACTTGTGACTTCAGGAGGGATGAGGTGATTTTCAAGGTCCATGAGGGCTGCCTTTCCCACCTGAAGCCTCCAGTCCAAATCAGCACTCTGACCAGGGACTTCTCCACCCAGCTGGAGGAGGTCGCAGAAATAGCCAAACCAGAAGTCTTTCCAGGCTTCAGGCAGATGGTGGAAGAGAGAGTCAACCTAGCTGATGCCTGTGTGACTCTGGAACAAAAGCAAAAGTTGAAACAAGTTTTCTTGGATTTCCAAGATCTCTTTGCGGTAGACTCATATGACTGTGGTCGCACTGACATCCACACAACAACAATCCCCACGGACCCTGGCATGACTCCTGTGTTTGTGAAGCAATATCGCTTGCCTCTCGCATCAATGGAGTCCCTTACTGAAATAATTAAGAACCTTGATTCCCGGGGAATAATCCGTCCAGTCCACAGCACCTTCAATAATCCGGTGCTGGGAATATTGAAGCCAAACGGCCAGTGGAGACTCTGTGCTGACCTTAGGGAGCTCAACAAACGGGTCCATACTTCCCGATGGCCTCTGCCCTACATTGACCAAGGGCTGGCCCAGATCCAGGGGTCACAGGTATTCACTGCAATAGACCTGACCAATGGGTACTGGACCGTGCCTGTCAGTAGGGAGGACCATACAAACTGGCTTTTACCTTTGGGGGCCAGCAGTACACCTGGACCCGGACTCCCTTCGGATACCTTAACTCCGGTAATGAGTTCAATATTTTCCTACATAAGGCCATGCCCGACCTGGGTGCGAGGGGTAACCTGGCTTATGTAGATGATGTCCTCATCAAAAGTTCATCTGTGGAGGAACACATAGCGGAGATCCGTTATGTTCTGACGCAGTTGAGGGCCGCCGGAGCAAAACTTTCCTTTCAGAAAGCACAGTGGTGTAGAACCCGTGTTAATTTCTTGGGGCATGAGATTACTCCTCAGGGTCTCTGTCCCCAGGAAAAGAAAGTGGAAGCACTTCAAAAACTGAAAGACCCCACAACTCTGCGGGAACTAAGGAGCCTCCTTGGACTGACTAATTACAGCAGAAAGTTCATTGAGGGCTACGCAGAGATCACCAGACCCCTGATTCATCTCCTGAAGGGGGGGGTTAAGTGGGAATGGGGTCCAGAACAAGCCGAGGCAGTAAGACAACTCAAAAGAAGCCTCTCACAAGCGCCCTGCCTAGCTTACCCTGTCAGAAACAAGGAGTTCTTCCTGGAGACGGGGTTCTCTAATACGTGCTTGACGGCAGTATTATACCAAAAGCATGACAAGGTCAATAAAGTAATCTCCTATGCGAGCAAAACTTTATCCTCTGTGGAGGAAAAATTCAACGATTGTGAGAAGGCACTCCTGGCGACGGTGTGGGCATTGAAGAATTACCGCCCGTTTATCCAGGGGGAACACATCATAGTGGAGACTCCACACCAGCCTCTGCAATATCTCCAAAGTGACAGAATCCGGGCCGGAAATGTGAGTAATTCCCGAATTACTTCCTGGATTCTGTCAATGCAAGGCTTTCCTGTGGAGGTCAGATATGGCCAAAACAAGAAGAGTCCCCTCGCGCAAGGTCTGGCTGACTTGCATGATTGTGCCAGAGAAAACTGTCTCGAGGACGAAAGTCTAAAAATCAAGGACAACACGGAGGCATACCTTAATTCCCCACACAAAGTCTTTGAAGAGGACAAGTGTGAGGGAATGCCCACTGTCTATGTGGATGGATGCTCTTACCATGTTGACAACAACGGGGAGAAAGAACTGGTGGCCGGCGTAGGGAATGCATGGGTGAATGAGTCCCCAGAACCCTCCGCTGGATACAAAATTGGTCCCCGAAGTAGTCAGGTGGCAGAATTGATTGCTGTGCATCAGGCCATCCTCACTGCTGTCCAGCATCACCTCCACGATCTGGTCATAATCACAGATTCGGATTATGTACGGAACGGGTTCGTGGAGCACCTGGTCAATTGGAAAACCAGAGGCATGTTATGTGCTAACAACAAACCCTTGAAACATGGGAAGTTGATCCAAAACATTGATGATCTGGTCACCTCGAAAGGAATGACCATCTATTGGAAGAAGATCAAGGGTCATTCCAAAGTAGAGGGACCAGACAAAACTGGAAATGACTTAGCTGATCAGCTGGCCAAAACCGGGGCCATCCAAGGGGATCTAATTGAGATTGAGTCCCTGTCGGGGGAAATCCAGGTCACTGCTATCACTAGGTCCCAGACAAATGCTCACAACGACCTTTCAATTGCACAATGGAGTAAGGAGACCCCTGATGCTGATTTGATTACAGCTCAGAAGGGGGATCCAGTTATTGGTAAGTTTTACCAACACCTTGAGGACCCTGAGAACTTTCCCCTGACGGATACCGATTAAATTGGGAAAGAGGACCTAAGAGTGTTGATGAAATGTCCAAAAATGTTCCGGATCCAAGACGGTTTGTTGGTAAGGAAATCCAAAGCTGGCCACGATCAGTGGGTGGTTCCTACCTCATTCCGAAGCCTGATGTTAAGTCACGCCCATGATGCGGCCACCGCCGGTCATAGGGGGTTTCACACAACATTGGAAATCTTAAGAGAGGTTGCATACTGGCCACACATGGGGCAGGACCTCGACCAATACTTGAAGGGGTGTCTTGTGTGTGCACAATTTCAGCCATCATCCCTCACGCACCGTGCGCCTCTCCAAAAGAGGGGGATGACACTGCCATGGTCAGATTTACAAATCGACTTTGTAGGCCCCGTGATTCGCTCCGCGAGGGGGAATAAGTACATGTTGACCGTCACATGCTTGTTCACCAAGTGGGTGGAATGTCTCCCAGCCCCAAATTGCAAGGCAGAAACTGCAGCTGCCCTGATGATTAACCACATCTTTTCCCGATTTGGTCTACCTCAAAGGATTGAGTCAGACAGAGGTAGCCACTTCACCAGTGAAGTAATGACAAAGATGTGGGAGATACTGGGGGTCAAAAGGAAGTTGCATATTGCTTACAGGCCAGCTTCCTCTGGGGCAGTAGAGAGATATAACCGAACCATTGTGAGCATATTAAAGAAGTTTGTGGCAGATTCTGGGCCAAGTTGGGATATCCGATTACCTCTGGTCCTAATGGCCATCAGATCTACCCCTTCATCTGCAACCAAAATGTCACCATTTGAGTTGATGACTGGGCGCAAGATGGTGCTTCCTCAGCATTTGCTCTACAGGACCCAAGAGCAGACACTGATAAATGCCTCCACTACTCATGAGTATGTGGAGAATTTAAGGAAACACCTTCAACATGCTTTTGCTTATGCTCAGCGGAATCTAGAAAGATTGGCTGATAGCATGAAGACCCACTATGACCTGAAAACTTCCAGGAAGGAATATCAGGTTGGAGACCGGGTCTATCTATACAACTTCCAAAGAAACCAGGCAAAACAGCGGAAATTCTTGCCTACATGGAAGGGACCCTTTGAGATCATCGACAAGATCTCCCCTGTGGCCTACAAAATCCACATCCCCAAAGGTCCTTTGGCAGCGGGGGAAGACAAGTGGGTCCACATAAACCAGTTGAAATGTTGCCATCCCAGGCACACTCTGCAACAACTGGAGGAATCCTCTGGAATCCTAGCGGGTACTGTCTCAGACTAATTCAGTTCTAACCATAAAACATACCACATCTAGTCTCTAAAATATTGTGATTTGCATGAAACTGTCTCTTAGTTATACTGTTTTTTTTTTTTCAAAATAAGAATGTAATGTTTCGTTATGATGAAATGCATATGCTGCCCCACTATCTCAACCGTGGTGGAAAAATGTCTATGAATAGGTATAGCCGCTCTTCCTTTGTCGTCCTAGGAGAAAGAAAACCTGGAGACGGGCCAAGGAGGACGATCCGGAGACCGGTAGCGGAGACGCAACGGGCCCGGGGTACCGCCCAATCTTCCCATCAGGACCGGTGAGGAGGACCGATCGATCCACCGGATGAAGGAAGAGATGCTGAACTGGCCATCTATTGGAAGAAGATGAGGAAACATCCCAGGTCTTGCGAGTCCCATCAGTGAAACCGAATGGCCATCGCAAGAGGGGGGCTTGTGGGATGTATTTACCCATGCGTCCGAGCCCTACCTCAAAACTGTGCAGTACTGACATGGAAAACATCATGATGGCCAGAGCTTCCCAGAAAATGCACAGGGAAATGCATGAAGAATAGGCTGCCACTCATTTTTGCCGATGTTATGGGCACAGAAGGACACTGCCTAAAACCACCAGTGGACTACCCACACAGTAGTCTGAAACCATTGGGAATGGCAATGCTGATTGCCAAAAGCAAACCCATAACTGTTGGGAATTCATTTTCTTAAATCCCAAAAAGGGGTGCAGTACCAGTACTCACCACCATCAGAAAGCCGGCGTTTTAAAACAACACCAGATTTTACTTTTTTGTAGAAAACTGAATAAATGAACCTAAAACATGCCAAAGAAAGACTTACTGAGAGGTGGATCCAATGTAAAGTTATATTCTGAAGTGACTTGAAGGTTTATAACAAGACTGGCTGAGCTGTGGATTTCAGCAGTTTAAGTAATTTTGGACTGAAAGACACTACAAATCTAAATGTTTAAAAGAAATGAGTGACCTACTTTGAGTGTCACATAGGTTGCAATTGTTTAAATGTCATAGTTTTAAACTTAGAATCAGCATCCTAGCTGCATATGTAAAAATGTTTAGTTTTATTTGAATGCAGGAAACTGGGGAACAGAAATGACATGTAGCTAAAAACTGGCTTAAAGAGATTCCAATTTTGCCTGGCAACTACCCCCCATCAGGAGTGAAACTTGAGTCACAGCTGTGTTCCCAGGCCTATCTGCCTTTTGCTGGCCACACTAAGGATATGCCATCTCTCTGATAATTGAATTAAGGGGAGCCCCCACAGAATACAGGAGCTCTGAACAAAGCCCTGTCCTGACCCAGGCAGATGGTTTATTGCAGATGTCGTAAATGTAGCTTCCTCCTGGAAGGACAAAGGAGGGGCACTGCCTGTGAGAGCAAGCTGGCTTGGCAGAACTGGAAAAACCAGAAATTCAACCTTGTGCTGGGGGAAAACCACACCCCTTTGGGGCCAGAACATAACTCTAAAAAGATGGATCATTCATAGAGCGGACATGTGAAAATTTTATAAATGATACCATAATTCTTGTGATTTTTCTGCCCACATTTTAAGAGGTTTTTAGAACCGGTGGCATGTTCAGGGGGGTTTTAGCGGAAAAGAGGATATTACTCAAAATGTGTGCATGTGAAAAATCTGACACTTCATCAACTAATGTCCATACTCCTTGCGCACATGTGTGTAAATTTGGGTTAATGTCCGATATTGCAAACCAGTTAAAAAGTGCAAAATATTGCCATTTCTGAATGCAAGCCCCCAGGAAGAGCAGAGTTTGAACAGGGTATACCTCCTGTAATGCATGATGGGTGCATATGATTTTAAAACAACATGTACCTCTGCAAATATGTATTTGGTTCAAATCTAGATTTGTGTGTAAGTTGACAGGAGGAGTGGACTTTCTGCAGGCTGTAAAATGACATCACTCTGACACAACTTAGCTCCCCCAATCAGGGGAGAAATGAAAGCTTGGCCAATGATAAGTGGAGAGGGGCTGGCTAGTGATGCTGCTCACACACACCCATTTTCAAAACACATAAAAGCAGAAAGACAGGACAGATAGGGACCTTCAAATCCATTTGCTGTGGGACGCTCTGCTGGAAAATCCATACTTTACCTCCATCAACCTTCAGAGACCCAGACCAGACCAGCAGAGTAGAGCTGACCTGTTAGCAGAACCAGAGAGAGCTGACCCAGATCACTGTGAAGTGCAGAGACCAGAGTCCAGTCCAAAACCTGACCAGATCCGTGGCGAGGCATATTTCTAAATATAGTGTGAGTACATAGTAAAACTGTGCAGAACCAATCTCTTAGTTAAAATAATATAATCCAAGCTATTTTAATCTAAGTAGAACTGTCTCCTAACTGTAACCTGTCATTTGTAAAGCTGTCACTTGTCATTTTCTAGTTGCAAGCTGCACTTGTCTTTTTGAACTTTAAAATTTCAAATCTGAAAAACAACCTTTATTTGATCGCTCATATCTCCGTGACCGTTTGTGCTAGAGACTTGCAGTAACTTTCATCTGGAAGCTGAGATCCTAGGCTTTCCTAGGACCCCAAAACGATATTGCTAGCCCGTGTAGTTCCTCTGTAATCGCACCAGACGCATTCGCGAATTTTGCCGCGATTTGCACATTTCTTCACGTGTAAAAATCTGCTGCTGCTTGCCTTCCATTTGCCAGAAATTCGTTTAACCTGCTAATTATCCCTGAATCATTGCTAGTGTGAGCCTGGACTAATATTAACTAGATACCACTCACCCTGAACCTCTAGAGGGAATTAAAAGCATTTTAACATATTTTCACTCCATTGCCAGCACATATCAAAGCATTTTGCCTGTGTTTTCAACTTCTGTAGTCTAAGTTGCTGGGTGAACTGAATTACATTTGAATTGCATTCTGAGAATTGTGTGCCTTCCTTCCATTTCCTTGCATTGCATAAAAGGGGGGGTAAATTGTCCAAGAAAGTGATTACATTGTCTTTTGCAGAAATCCTGTCAAGTGATTTTCTGTACTGCATTTCATTCAACATTGCATCCATTTGAACTCTATGAAGCATTCTCTATCACATTATTCTTCTGTCCCTATTTACCAGTGTGCTATCTTATCCATCCTATAACCACTCATCATTGATTATAAAGAAGTGTGCTAGTGCCAGATTCTCCGTTGTTAATCTTTATCATATCAGATTAAGTGTGCTATTCAATTATTAATTTATTATAAAGTGTGATATATATATCTATTGTTTAAATTATCAAATAAACCTTTTAACTTGCAAAACAGAACTACTTCTTGGCTCAGTGGGGTCAGGAGGATTCCAAGAGAGGGGTGTTATATAGGGGTAGTCATCCAGAACGCATGAACTGGACATAAAGATATATCAATAAGGGTTTTCATTCAGTATTATATGTGGGATGTATTTACCCATGCATCCGAGCCCTACCTCAAAACTGTGCAGTACTGACATGGAAAACATCATGATGGCCAGAGCTTCCCAGAAAATGCACAGGGAAATGCATGAAGAATAGGCTGCCACTCATTTTTGCCGATGTTATGGGCACAGAAGGACGCTGCCTAAAACCACCATTGGACTACCCACACAGTAGTCTGAAACCATTGGGAGTGGCAATGCTGATTGCCCAAAGCAAACCCATAATTGTTGGGAATTCATTTTCTTAAATCCCAAAAAGGGGTGCAGTACCAGTACTCACCACTATCCAAAAGCCGGCGTTTTAAAACCACCAGATTTTACTTTTTTGCAGAAAACTGAATAAATGAACCCAAAACATGCCAAAGAAAGACTTACTGAGAGGTGGATCCAATGTAAAGTTATATTCTGAAGTGACTTGAAGGTTTATAACAAGACTGGCTGAGCTGTGGATTTCAGCAGTTTAAGTAAATATGGACTGAAAGACACTAAAAATCTAAGTGTTTAAATTGACTGAGTGACCTACTTTGAGTGTCACATAGGTTGCAATTGTTTAAATGTCATAGTTTTAAACTTAGAATCAGCATTCTAGCTGCATATGTAAACATTGTCTTGACTTAAACTGGGTAACAAAAAGTGACATTTTATCTGAAACCTGGCTTAAGGAACTGGATTCTGCCCACCAGCCACCCCCATCAGGAGTGAAACTTGAGTCACAGCTGTGTTCCCAGGCCTATCTGCCTTTTGCTGGCCACACTAAGGATATGCCATCTCTCTGATAATTGAATTAAGGGGAGCCCCCACAGAATACAAGAGCTCTGAACAAAGCCCTGTCCTGACCCAGGCAGATGGTTTATTGCAGATGTCGTAAATGTAGCTTCCTCCTGGAAGGACAAAGGAGGGGCACTGCCTGTGAGAGCAAGCTGGCTTGGCAGAACTGGAAAAACCAGAAATTCAACCTTGTGCTCGGGGGAAACCACACCCCTTTGGGGCCAGAACATAACTCTAAAAAGATGAATAACTCATAGTACGGACATGTGAAAATTTTATAAATGACACCATAATTCTTGTGATTTTTCTGCCCACATTTTAAGAGGTTTTTAGAACCGGTGGTATGTTCAGGGGAGTTTTAGCGGAAAAGAGGATATTACTCAAAATGTGTGCATGTGAAAAATCTGACACTTTATCAACTAATGTCCATACTCCTTGCGCACATGTGTGTAAATTTGGGGTAATGTCCGGTATTGCAAACCAGTTAAAAAGTGCAAAATATTGCCATTTCTGAATGCAAGCTCCCAGGAAGAGCAGAGTTTGAACAGGAGATACCTCCTGTGATATGTGATGGGTGCATGTCATTTCAAACCACTGTGTAGCTATGAAATATGTATTTGGTTCAAATCTAGATTTGTGTGCAAGTTGACAGGAGGAGTGGACTTTCTGCAGGCTGTAAAATGACATCACTCTGACACAACTTAGCTCCCCCAATCAGGGGAGAAATGAAAGCTTGGCCAATGATAAGTGGAGAGGGGCTGGCTAGTGATGCTGCTCACACACACCCATTTTCAAAACACATAAAAGCAGAAAGACAGGACAGATAGGGACCTTCAAATCCATTTGCTGCGGGACGCTCTGCTGGAAAATCCATACTTTACCTCCATCAACCTTCAGAGACCCAGACCAGACCAGCAGAGTAGAGCTGACCTGTTAGCAGAACCAGAGAGAGCTGACCCAGATCACTGTGAAGTGCAGAGACCAGAGTCCAGTCCAAAACCTGACCAGATCCGTGGCGAGGCATATTTCTAAATATAGTGTGAGTACATAGTAAAACTGTGCAGAACCAATCTCTTAGTTAAAATAATATAATTCAAGCTATTTTAATCTAAGTAGAACTGCCTCCTAACTGTCACCTGTCATTTGTAAAGCTGTCACTTGTCATTTTCTAGTTGCAAGCTGCACTTGTCTTTTTGAACTTTAAAATTTCAAATCTGAAAAACGACCTTTATTTAATCGCTCATATCTCCGTGACCGTTTGTGCTAGAGACTTGCAGTAACTTTCATCTGGAAGCTGAGATCCTAGGCTTTCCTAGGACCCCAAAACGATATTGCTAGCCCTTGTAGTTCCTCTGTAATCGCACCAGACGCATTCGCGAATTTTGCCACGATTTGCAAATTTCTTCACGTGTAAAAATCTGCTGCTGCTTGCCTTCCATTTGCCAGAAATTCGTTTAACCTGCTAATTATCCCTGAATCATTGCTAGTGTGAGCCTGGACTAATATTAACTAGATACCACTCACCCTGAACCTCCTAGGGGGAATTAAAAGCATTTTAGCATATTTTTTTCTACATTGCCAGCACATTTAAAAGCATTTGGGCCTGTGTTTTCAACTTCTGTAGTCTAAGTTGCTGGGTGAACTGAATTACATTTGAATTGCATTTCTGAGAATTGTGTGCCTTCCTTCCATTTCCTTGCATTGCATAAAAGGGGGGGGTGAATTGTACAAGAAAGTGATTACATTGTCTTTGCTGAAATCCTATCAAGTTATTTTCTTTACTGCATTTCATTCCACATTGGATCCATTTGAAACCATAAAAGTATTGTTGCTATCTTATCCATTTCATGTCAACTCCTAAGTGATTATCAAGAAGTGTGCTAGTGCCAGATTCTCCGTTGTTAATCTTTATCATCTCAGATTAAGTGTGATATTCAATTATTAATTTATTATAAAGCGTGATATATATATATATTGTTTAAATTATCAAATAACCCTTTTAACTTGCAAAACAGAACTACTTCTTGGCTCAGTGGGGTCAGGAGGATTCCAAGAGAGGGGTGTTATATAGGGGTAGTCATCCAGAACGCATGAACTGGACATAAAGATATATCAATAAGGGTTTTCATTCAGTATTCTAGACTAGGCGTTGACTTGGCTGTAGTGCTGAATTGAATCCTCTTACAAATTGGGGGCTCGTGCCGGACGTTTGGATTAGATCTATCACTTGTGCAGATTAATACAGCGTGCCAGCTGACCAGATACACATATCCGGTCGGAGCACACGCTGTGTTACGCTGTAAAGCACTTCTCAAAGGAACGCTCTAAGAAAAAGGTCTGTTTTTCAAAAATAAAATACAAACTTCTGTAAGTCAGGACAGAGACCAATCTCTAGAATGACGACCTTAGTAGACATGAAAATAGCCAGAGAGCACTTCTTACATAAGTTATTTGTGAGAGGTGAGTGGACTCACCAGGACCAAACAGTCTGGTTGCAGGCCATCACACCCCAGATCACGGAAACAGGGTCAGATATATGGAGAGACCAGGGTCCCTTACATGTGGCCCTGAGTGAACTATATATGTCCTCTAAGGCCAAGGATGAGCACAACAAGATTGCCAGGGTAGCGGCATATTTATATTTACATATGGGAGCCATGCAGGACAAATGTGCTGAAGGCCAAGATCTGGCGAGTAGGCAACTGCTGGCATTACAGAAGGCCCAATCTGAGCTGGACTCTTCTGAGCAGAGGCTGCTCAGGAGCCAGGAGTCAGAAAATGACAGTAGGCAGTATATCATTGAAATAAAAGAGGACATGGATATACTGCAACAGGAAAAGGCTGACCAGGATACTAGATTTCTGGCCCTGCAGAAGGAGCACCGAGACAGTTTGGACTCCTTACTGCAGAGCCAGAAAAAGCTGGAGCAACAATTAGACTTTAACAGGGCATGCACGGAGCAGGTAGCCACCCTGCAAAGTCATCTAAATAGAGTGAAGGTAGAGAGCAACAAACTGATTTTGAAAGACCTGGATACCCAGGCAGAGTTTGATGAAGAACGCCAGAAAGCTGGTGCCTTTCAAAGGCAGAGGGACGACCTGGCAGCACAAATGCAGGCTCTTAGTCAGGAAAGAGACGCCTTAGGCCAGGAAGTCTGCCATTTAAAAAGAAAAACAGAAGAAAATCACTTGGCCCTCCAGGGGCTGGGTGACCTCCAAAAAGAACACCAGAACTTGTTAGAGCACACCAGGAGGGTGGAGGATGCTCTAGCAAGAAAGGAGCAGGCCAATAGGGACACAGCTCAGGAGGTAACCCTCCTGCAGCAAAGACTGGCCCAGTGCTCCAGGACCAATCAGGAAACACAGAGAGAGAATGAGGCTCTCTGCCAGCACAATGATAGGCTCCAGCAACAGGTAGCGATGCAGGAGAGACTGATAGAGTCTAGTAAGGCCTTAACTGAGGAACTGAAGGCACAAATGCAGGCTCTTGCATTGCAACAGGGAGCAGGGGCGGATAGAGATGAGGTTCGCTGGGAAATGGAAACTCCGGAGCATAACCTCAGGAGCCCTAGTACCAGAGGCCCTCATACCTCTCAGTCCCTGGACTCTGCCACCCCCATGTCCCCTGGCGCACGTTAGCACAGGGCCACAGGGATGGCAGATTACTATCCAGCCAGAAGCATGGGGCTCATAGGCCAGTACCACCCAGGAATGGAGGGGCGGGCATCCGGGTATGGGCACCCAAGCACAGTGCAATTTAATGGGGAACCCCAGGAGAGTAGGCCCATTAAGGGCATCCTGAAAACCTCTGCCCAGTTAGGTCAGTGGGGGGGTACCCATCAAATCCTGGCAGCAAGGAGGAATCTGAAGACTCCTCTGAACTGCGCAGGACACAGGAGACCAGGTCCCCACATTCGGCCAGCCATTCCCAGGCTCGCAGAATCCGGGAAAACCTGGAAGAGCAGACAGGAACCTCTGGGAGCAGTGCCTCTGAGTCAGAGGATGAATGGACAAGGGTTACCCGAACCAAAAAGGCCAATAAGGCAAAAAGGGCCTTGCTTAAGGACCCCTTAAAGCAGATTAAGGCGATCAGGAGCGTCATCACGCCTTACCATAAGAACGCTAAGTATTCTGTTTGGGAGCACTTAGAGTTGTTTGAGCAAATGATGGAGACTTTTCATTTGAAGGACAGCCAAAGCTGTATCCAATATGTAAAGTGGACCTTCTCCCCGGAATACTCCAGTTTCTTTGCGGGGCTGGAGGACCAAAATCATTTAAGATGGTCCACCTATAAGGCGGCCATCTTGAAACATTTTTCTACTCATAGAAATCCTCAAGAGGCTCGCAAGGCAGCCTACAATTTGCAATGTGGGGAGGATCAGGCCCCACAAGAATTTGTGCAAGAACTGAAACGTGCTTTTGCGCAGACCACCAGAAGGGTGCGCACAGACAGTAGAGAATTCATTAATACATTTTTTCATGCCTTGCCCAAATACATAATGACCCAGCTCGTGAGGGATTTTCACGAGAAAAGATCTTTAGACTGGGTCATTGAACAGGCTACCCGGATCTATGAGGTGCAGAAACCGGTAGATAGCAAAAGTAATGCCCAGAAAAACCCCAAAGCCAACAGCACCCCTGCTGCTGCCAAGGTGGCAGAGGTAAAGGTCACCCCCGTTTTGGATTTGGAGATGGGGGGGCCTAAAAACCTACCTGCACCTAATAATGCTAGGCCCAGAAGGTCCTCGGGCCAGTCACAGACAGGGAGCCAGGGAGGCAGCCCCACAAATGGGGTCCCTCGCTCTCCTGATTATGTAAGTCCCCGTTACAAGGGAAATCGACCCATCCTGGGTTATGTGTGGACTCCTCCAGCCCAAGGGGGGGGATCCAGCCAAGCACCTAACCCAGGGAACTTCCCTCCCAACTTCCCGCAGGAGGGCAGAAATTCTTCAAATCCTGGGCAGAACTTTTTCCCCAGGTATCCACCCAATTTCCAACCCCAAAATCATCCATCCTTCTTTCCCCAATTCCCTGAGCCCAGACAACCTAATCCGGGAGAGGGGAGGCCAAGGGTGGAGGGGTACCCAAATCTCCCCAACCAGGGGTACTACCAAAGAAGGGATAGCTACCCTTCCCGGGATCAGCCCAGGGGAGAAAACAGGGCCCCGTATCAGCCTGAGCGGGTTTCCCAGTTAGAGCGCCAGGTCCAAAATATGGCACGGGATCTGGGTCAAATACTGAGGGCACAGCAGAACCCCCAGATGGGCATGCCGGCGCAGAACGCACCCAACTCTGGACCTGGTGCCCCAGAACAATGACAGGGGCAGCACCCCGATAACTCACCGGTTCCCAGGGAGGAGGCACAAGGGGAAGGGGGGTGTAAAGCCTTAGAGGAAGCTTCCTTCCTCACTTGTAAACAGCCCCTGGAAACCCAGGAACCGGAAACAAAATCTCTTGCCTCTGAAAGTCTGCCTCCTAAGGAGCAGAGGGGTGGTAGGA
The DNA here is from genome assembly GCF_040938575.1 of Ambystoma mexicanum. Lineage (NCBI taxonomy): Eukaryota > Metazoa > Chordata > Amphibia > Caudata > Ambystomatidae > Ambystoma > Ambystoma mexicanum. The sequence continues at coordinate 769,588,446 of NC_090941.1, forward strand.
GAAACAAAAGACCCAAACAGACTCAGTTTGAGGAGGAGGTACAGATCTTCCAATTTGAGGGAGAGGGATCCTCAGAGGATCCTGGGAAAAGGATCTTCTCCTTCAGAGAGGGGGGAACTCCTCCCAAAGAAAAATGGGTCCCTGGGGATGCAAATCCAGACTGGGGAGATGTGGAGACTGAGCTACCGCCGCCCACCATCTCATCCCAGAACCAACAGCAAGAAAATCCCCTGGTTCAAACCCATCCTGGTGACTGCCTCCAAAAAGGGGGGGGCGGCCCGGAACCGGAGCCAGGGGAACCCACAATGGCTCTGATCTCCAGTTGCCAACTTTTTCTTTCAGATTCCCAAGGCTCTCCGCAGAATTCCGCCCAAATCTCTTCGCTAGCGATGTCCAAAACTAGAAAGTTAGCCCACCAGTTGTCCAAAAATGTGCATTATCTGTGCCCCCTTGAGGAGAAGGAGGGAAGATACTATGCCCCGGTACAAGTACAGGGGCAGGGTACAATTTTGGCACTGGTGGACACGGGATCTCAAGCTACCCTTCTGTCCAGAAGGGCCTTTGATGAACTGAATGCAGGAAGGGGAGAGAATTACCAAATTCCTCTCACCTCTCTTCCTGGACAACTGCAGAACTTTGACGGGAAGGAAATTCCCGTCGTGGGGACGGCAGATTTGGACATTAAAATTGGGCGACACAAGTTGAAACACCCGGTCATAGTTGTGACCCCAGAGGGCACCCCTTGTTTACTAGGGAATGACCTCCTGAGAAGGTTGTCACCCCTAATAGATTGCGTAAACAAGGTCCTCTGGACCCAGACTAGCCGACCAATAAAATTAAAACAGAGTGTCAACCATGTTAGTTTAAACGGCACCTGCCACATGGTTGAACAAAAATCTGACCAAGTAGAATTTCACTTCCAGAACAACCAGATTCCAGACGTGACAGTAATAGCAGTAGGACAACAGACTGGTGATGGGGGGTCCTCTCTATTTCTGAAAATCAACCTTCCTTCCAGTTTAAGGTGGTATTCCACACTGGAAGGAAACACCCTGAGATTCTATACTAATCCACAATCAGAAACTCACACTCCTATAGTCCAGAAAGATGTGAAATCAGCTCAGAGCCTGGCTGAGATTCAGCAAATTGGAGAGCAGTTGTTCATCCCTGTCCAGTTAAATGATGGGAAGGACTCTGTTCTCGCTCGAGTGTGTGTGAACAACGGTAAGAGCTTCATCAGCGAAGCCATGTTCCGCCAACTCCCAAAAGATCCAGCCATTCCCACATTCAAACTGATAGACAAATGGGAAATGGACCTGGAAGCACCCAATTCCAAACATCTCCTGCCAAGCAGGTGTATGCTCAAAATCTCCATTGGCAACAAGAGCATAGTCCACAATTGTTGGGTCGTGCGAGACGTCCCTGCCGCCTTTTATTTAGGCAGTGACATTCTCAATCGCTTTGCCATTAGTTTGGACCTAATAAACTTCAAAGCTTGGTCCCGATTAGTGGATAATCCCATGGGCTTTGATGATCCAGAAAAAGCATTTAGGTCAGCTCAATTGCTACCTTATGCAGTTGAAATTCAGATTAAAGAGGAAGTCACCATCCCAGAAAGGACCCGACAATTCTCCCTGGAAGTGAAAGTTAAAAGAGGACAACATTTGAAAAACCCTGATGCTTACATACATCTAAACGCTTCTCTCCAACAGCAAGGGTTAGGGGTAAACCCAACTCCATTAGTCAACATAGAACATGACACCATTCCAATAGAGGTGGATAACAGCGACTTAAAGAGTATTACTCTAGCCGCAGGCACCATTATTGGAATGGCGGTTGATGACCGACATTTTTCCATAGACTTAGGTAATGAACTGTTAGGGCCAATCCCCAAGGACTGCTTTGACAGTGACAGTGATGACAATACAACACCAGACAGGATTTTTACCCGGCATGGGGGGAACTTCCTGGTGCACACTTCTTGCCCTTATGGTAAGGAAGATGTGACTTGTGACTTCAGGAGGGATGAGGTGATTTTCCAAGTCCATGAGGGCTGCCTTTCCCACCTGAAGCCTCCAGTCCAAATCAGCACTCTGACCAGGGACTTCTCCACCCAGCTGGAGGAGGCCGCTGAGATAGCCAAACCAGAAGTCTTTCCAGGCTTCAGGCAGATGGTGGAAGAGAGAGTCAGCCTAGCTGATGCCTGTGTGACTCTGGAACAAAAGCAAAAGTTGAAACAAGTTTTCTTGGATTTCCAAGATCTCTTTGCGGTAGACTCATATGACTGCGGTCGCACTGACATCCACACAACAACAATCCCCACGGAACCTGGCATGACTCCTGTGTTTGTGAAGCAATATCGCTTGCCTCTCGCATCAATGGAGTCCCTTACTGAAATAATTAAGAACCTTGAGTCCAGGGGAATAATCCGTCCAGTCCACAGCACCTTCAATAATCCGGTGCTGGGAATATTGAAGCCAAACGGCCAGTGGAGACTCTGCGCCGACCTCAGGGAGCTCAACAAACGGGTCCATACTTCCCGATGGCCTCTGCCCTACATTGACCAAGGGCTGGCCCAGATCCAGGGGTCACAGGTATTCACTGCAATAGACCTGACCAATGGGTACTGGACCGTGCCTGTCAGTAGGGAGGACCAATACAAACTGGCTTTTACCTTTGGGGGCCAGCAGTACACATGGACCCGGACTCCCTTCGGATACCTCAACTCCGGCAATGAATTCAACATTTTCCTACATAAGGCCATGCCCGACCTGGGTGCGAGGGGTAACCTGGCTTATGTAGATGATGTCCTCATCAAAAGCTCAACTGTGGAGGAACACATAGCGGAGATCCGTTATGTTCTGACACAGTTGAGGGCCGCCGGAGCAAAACTTTCCTTTCAGAAAGCACAGTGGTGTAAAACCCGTGTTAATTTCTTGGGGCATGAGATTACTCCTCAGGGTCTCTGTCCCCAGGAAAAGAAAGTGGGAGCACTTCAGAAACTGAAAGTCCCCACAACTCTGCGGGAACTAAGGAGCCTCCTTGGACTGACCAATTACAGCAGAAAGTTCATTGAGGGCTACGCAGAGATCACTAGACCCCTGATTCATCTCCTGAAGGGGGGGGTCAAGTGGGAATGGGGTCCAGAACAAGCCGAGGCGGTAAAACAACTCAAGAGAAGCCTCTCACAAGCGCCTTGCCTAGCTTACCCTGTCAGAAACAAGGAGTTTTTCCTGGAGACGGGGTTCTCTAATACGTGCTTGACCGCAGTATTATACCAAAAGCATGACAAGGTCAATAAAGTAATCTCCTATGCGAGCAAAACTTTATCCTCTGTGGAGGAAAAATTCAACGATTGTGAGAAGGCACTCCTGGCAACGGTGTGGGCATTGAAGAATTACCGCCCGTTTATCCAGGGGGAACACATCATAGTGGAGACTCCACACCAGCCTCTGCAATATCTCCAAAGTGATAGAATCCGGACCGGAAATGTGAGTAATTCCCGAATTACTTCCTGGATTCTGTCAATGCAAGGCTTTCCTGTGGAGGTCCGATATGGCCAAAACAAGAAGAGTCCCCTCGCGCAAGGTCTGGCTGACTTGCATGATTGTGCCAGAGAAAACTGTCTCGAGGACGAAAGTCTAAAAATCAAGGACAACATGGAGGCATACCTTAATTCCCCACACAAAGTCTTTGAAGAAGACAAGTGTGAGGGAATGCCCACTGTCTATGTGGATGGATGCTCTTACCATGTTGACAACAACGGGGAGAAAGAACTGGTGGCCGGCGTAGGGAATGCATGGGTGAATGAGTTCCCAGAACCCTCCGCTGGATACAAAATTGGTCCCCGAAGTAGTCAGGTGGCAGAATTGATGGCTGTGCATCAGGCCATCCTCACTGCTGTCCAGCATCAACTCCACGAACTGTTTATAATCACAGATTCGGATTATGTACGGAACGGGTTCGTGGAGCACCTGGTTAATTGGAAAACCAGAGGCATGTTATGTGCTAACAACAAACCCTTGAAACATGGGAAGTTGATCCAAAACATTGATGATCTGGTCACCTCGAATGAGATGACCATCTATTGGAAGAAGATCAAGGGTCATTCCAAAGTAGAGGGACCAGACAAAACTGGAAATGACTTAGCTGATCAGCTGGCCAAAACCGGGGCCATCCAAGGGGATCTAATTGAGATTGAGTCCCTGTTGGGGGAAATCCAGGTCACTGCTATCACTAGGTCCCAGACAAATGCTCACAACGACCTTTCAATTGCCCAATGGAGCAAGGAGACCCCTGATGCTGATTTGATTACCGCTCAGAAGGGGGATCCAATAATTGGTAAATTTTACCAGCACCTTGAGGACCCTGAGAACTTTCCCCTGACGGATACCGATTACACTGGGAAAGAGGACCTAAGAGTGTTGATGAAATGTCCAAAAATGTTCCGGATCCAAGACGGTTTGTTGGTAAGGAAATCCAAAGCTGGCCACGATCAGTGGGTGGTTCCTACCTCATTCCGAAGCCTGATGTTAAGTCACGCCCATGATGCGGCCACCGCCGGTCATAGGGGGTTTCACACAACATTGGAAATCTTAAGAGAGGTTGCATACTGGCCACACATGGGGCAGGACCTCGACCAATACTTGAAGGGGTGTCTTGTGTGTGCACAATTTCAGCCATCATCCCTCACGCACCGTGCGCCTCTCCAAAAGCGGGGGATGACACTGCCATGGTCAGATTTACAAATCGACTTTGTAGGCCCCGTGATTCGCTCGGCTAGGGGGAATAAGTACATGTTGACTGTGACATGCTTGTTTACCAAGTGGGTGGAATGTCTCCCAGCCCCAAACTGCAAGGCAGAAACGGCAGCTGCCTTGATGATTAACCACATCTTTTCCCGTTTTGGTCTACCTCAAAGGATTGAGTCAGACAGGGGTAGCCACTTCACCAGTGAAGTAATGACAAAGATGTGGGAGATACTGGGGGTCAAGAGAAAGCTGCATATTGCTTATAGACCAGCTTCTTCTGGGGCAGTAGAGAGATATAACCGAACCATTGTGAGCATCTTAAAAAAGTTTGTGGCAGATTCTGGGCCAAGTTGGGATATCCGATTACCTCTGGTCCTAATGGCCATCAGATCTACCCCTTCATCTGCAACCAAAATGTCACCATTTGAGTTGATGACTGGACGCAAGATGGTGCTTCCGCAGCATTTGCTCTATAGGACCCAAGAGCAGACACTGATAAATGCCTCCACAACTCATGAGTATGTGGAGAATTTAAGGAAACACCTTCAACATGCTTTTGCTTATGCTCAGCGGAATCTAGAAAGATCGGCTGATAGCATGAAGACCCACTATGACCTGAAAACTTCCAGGAAGGAATATCAGGTGGGAGACCGGGTCTATCTATACAACTTCCAAAGGAACCAGGCCAAGCAGCGGAAATTCTTGCCTACATGGAAGGGACCCTTTGAGATCATCGACAAGATCTCCCCTGTGGCCTACAAAATCCACATCCCCAAAGGTCTTTGGCAGCGGGGGAAGACAAGTGGGTCCACATAAACCAGTTGAAATGTTGCCATCCCAGGCACACTCTGCAACAACTGGAGGAATCCTCTGGAATCCTAGCGGGTACTGTCTCAGACTAATTCAGTTCCAACCATAAAACATACCACATCTAGTCTCTAAAATATTGTGATTTGCATGAAACTGTCTCTTAGTTATACTGTTTTTTTTTCAAAATAAGAATGTAATGTTTCGTCATGATGAAATGCATATGCTGCCCCACTATCTCAACAGTGGTGGAAAAACGTCTATGAATAGGTATTGCCGCTCTTCCTTTGTCGTCGTAGGAGAAAGAAAACCTTGAGACGGGCCAAGGAGGACGATCCGGAGACCGGGAGCAGAGACGCAATGGGCCCGGGGTACCGCCCAATATTCTCATCAGGACCGGCGAGGAGAACCGATCGATCCGACCGGATGGAGAAAAAGATGCTGAACTGTGCCATCTATTGGAAGAAGATGAGGAAACATCCCAGGTCTTGCGAGTCCCATCAGTGAAACTGAATGGCCATCGCAAGAGGGGGGCTTGTGGGATGTATTTACCCATGCATCTGAGCCCTACCTCAAAACTGTGCAGTACTGACATGGAAAACATCATGATGGCCAGAGCTTCCCAGAAAATGCACAGGGAAATGCATGAAGAATAGGCTGCCACTCATTTTTGCCGATGTTATGGGCACAGAAGGACGCTGCCTAAAACCACCATTGGACTACCCACACAGTAGTCTGAAACCATTGGGAGTGGCAATGCTGATTGCCCAAAGCAAACCCATAACTGTTGGGTATTCATTTTCTTAAATCCCAAAAAGGGGTGCAGTACCAGTACTCACCACTATCCAAAAGCCGGCGTTTTAAAACCACCAGATTTTACTTTTTTGCAGAAAACTGAATAAATAAACCCAAAACATGCCAAAGAAAGACTTACTGAGAGGTGGATCCAATGTAAAGTTATATTCTGAAGTGACTTGAAGGTTTATAACAAGACTGGCTGAGCTGTGGATTTCAGCAGTTTAAGTAAATTTGGACTGAAAGACACTAAAAATCTAAGTGTTTAAATTGACTGAGTGACCTACTTTGAGTGTCACATAGGTTGCAATTGTTTAAATGTCATAGTTTTAAACTTAGAATCAGCATTCTAGCTGCATATGTAAACATTGTCTTGACTTAAACTGGGTAACAAAAAGTGACATTTTATCTGAAACCTGGCTTAAGGAACTGGATTCTGCCCACCAGCCACCCCCATCAGGAGTGAAACTTGAGTCACAGCTGTGTTCCCAGGCCTATCTGCCTTTTGCTGGCCACACTAAGGATATGCCATCTCTCTGATAATTGAATTAAGGGGAGCCCCCACAGAATACAGGAGCTCTGAACAAAGCCCTGTCCTGACCCAGGCAGATGGTTTATTGCAGATGTCGTAAATGTAGCTTCCTCCTGGAAGGACAAAGGAGGGGCACTGCCTGTGAGAGCAAGCTGGCTTGGCAGAACTGGAAAAACCAGAAATTCAACCTTGTGCTCGGGGGAAACCACACCCCTTTGGGGCCAGAACATAACTCTAAAAAGATGAATAACTCATAGTACGGACATGTGAAAATTTTATAAATGACACCATAATTCTTGTGATTTTTCTGCCCACATTTTAAGAGGTTTTTAGAACCGGTGGTATGTTCAGGGGAGTTTTAGCGGAAAAGAGGATATTACTCAAAATGTGTGCATGTGAAAAATCTGACACTTCATCAACTAATGTCCATACTCCTTGCGCACATGTGTGTAAATTTGGGGTAATGTCCGGTATTGCAAACCAGTTAAAAAGTGCAAAATATTGCCATTTCTGAATGCAAGCTCCCAGGAAGAGCAGAGTTTGAACAGGAGATACCTCCTGTGATATGTGATGGGTGCATGTAATTTCAAACCACTGTGTAGCTATGAAATATGTATTTGGTTCAAATCTAGATTTGTGTGCAAGTTGACAGGAGGAGTGGACTTTCTGCAGGCTGTAAAATGACATCACTCTGATACAACTTAGCTCCCCCAATCAGGGGAGAAATGAAAGCTTGGCCAATGATAAGTGGAGAGGGGCTGGCTAGTGATGCTGCTCACACACACCCATTTTCAAAACACATAAAAGCAGAGAGACAGGACAGATAGGGACCTTCAAATCCATTTGCTGCGGGACGCTCTGCTGGAAAATCCATACTTTACCTCCATCAACCTTCAGAGACCCAGACCAGACCAGCAGAGTAGAGCTGACCTGTTAGCAGAACCAGAGAGAGCTGACCCAGATCACTGTGAAGTGCAGAGACCAGAGTCCAGTCCAAAACCTGACCAGATCCGTGGCGAGGCATATTTCTAAATATAGTGTGAGTACATAGTAAAACTGTGCAGAACCAATCTCTTAGTTAAAATAATATAATTCAAGCTATTTTAATCTAAGTAGAACTGCCTCCTAACTGTCACCTGTCATTTGTAAAGCTGTCACTTGTCATTTTCTAGTTGCAAGCTGCACTTGTCTTTCTGAACTTTAAAATTTCAAATCTGAAAAACGACCTTTATTTAATCGCTCATATCTCCGTGACCGTTTGTGCTAGAGACTTGCAGTAACTTTCATCTGGAAGCTGAGATCCTAGGCTTTCCTAGGACCCCAAAACGATATTGCTAGCCCTTGTAGTTCCTCTGTAATCACACCAGACGCATTCGCGAATTTTGCCGCGATTTGCAAATTTCTTCACGTGTAAAAATCTGCTGCTGCTTGCCTTCCATTTGCCAGAAATTCGTTTAACCTGCTAATTATCCCTGAATCATTGCTAGTGTGAGCCTGGACTAATATTAACTAGATACCACTCACCCTGAACCTCCTAGAGGGAATTAAAAGCATTTTAGCATATTTTTTTCTACATTGCCAGCACATTTAAAAGCATTTGGGCCTGTGTTTTCAACTTCTGTAGTCTAAGTTGCTGGGTGAACTGAATTACATTTGAATTGCATTTCTGAGAATTGTGTGCCTTCCTTCCATTTCCTTGCATTGCATAAAAGGGGGGGGTGAATTGTACAAGAAAGTGATTACATTGTCTTTGCTGAAATCCTATCAAGTTATTTTCTTTACTGCATTTCATTCCACATTGCATCCATTTGAAACCATAAAAGTATTGTTGCTATCTTATCCATTTCATGTCAACTCCTTAGTGATTATCAAGAAGTGTGCTAGTGCCAGATTCTCCGTTGTTAATCTTCATCATCTCAGATTAAGTGTGATATTCAATTATTAATTTATTATAAAGCGTGATATATATATATATATTGTTTAAATTATCAAATAAACCTTTTAACTTGCAAAACAGAACTACTTCTTGGCTCAGTGGGGTCAGGAGGATTCCAAGAGAGGGGTGTTATATAGGGGTAGTCATCCAGAACGCATGAACTGGACATAAAGATATATCAATAAGGGTTTTCATTCAGTATTCTAGACTAGGCGTTGACTTGGCTGTAGTGCCGAATTGAATCCTCTTACATATAGACTAGGCGTTGACTTAGCTGTAGTGTTGAATTGAATCCTCTTACAATGCCTGCCTGCTCCTGCGCTCCAACAGCGCCTTTTACACTTTCCTTATGGTCATTCTGTCTAGATTTGACCTGGATCTGCATGTAACTGTGTCTGTCCAGAGCAAAACCAGTGAGTGAGATCTCCCACAGTGGTCTGGGTGCACGGCTGCAGTGACTGACATCTCCCACAGTGGTCTGGGTGCACGGCTGCAGTGACCGACATCTCCCACAGTGGTCTGGGTGCACGGCTGCAGTGAGTGAGATCTCCCACAGTGGTCTGGGTGCACGGCTACAGTGACTGACATCTCCCACAGTGGTCTGGGTGCACGGCTGCAGTGAGTGAGATCTCCCACAGTGGTCTGGGTGATTGGCTGCAGTGTTTGAGATCTCGCACAGTGGTCTCGGTGCACGGCTGCAGTGACTGAGATCTCCCACAGTGGTCTGGGTGCACGGCTGCAGTGACTGACATCTCCCACAGTGGTCTGGGTGCACAGCTGCAGTGAGTGACATCTCCCACAGTGGTCTGGGTACACGGCTGACTTTTCCTGCAGAAGAATGAGGCATAGGTCAAACCAACATATGAAGCAACCGTACCCTGGAATACTATTCTGCTTGTGTATGTGGAACACAATTCAAAGTTCAAAGGTAATATTCAATTCAGTATTACATAGATCTTCCCAAAGTTCTCATGTAAATCAACTTTTATGTCATTAAGCAATTGGTAGAAAACATTGAAGACAATTAAACAGATACAAAATAAGTATGTGAATGTTCCTTTGTTTCAGTAGAGTTATGTTTATTCAACTATATTGTGCAAATGGCAATATGTAGATAACTGCACTGAGGATCCTTATTAATGATCTCTGTCTGCCCAATTGAACAGGAAGCGGCACTGTAATTCTATAATTTATTTCTGTCATTATAATATTAAAACCCCACACCAGAGGTGCAGCCAGGGGGTTATCAGACAAGAACCTGGAAGCGCACATCCTCAAACCCTTCTCCTGGGCAAATAAGTAGGCAGTGTCTTTCTTCTACATAGTGCTTGGGGCACTGCTGAGATATTGTTCTCTCTCTCTCTCATGCCTGCTGCATGTGCATAACGTTTTAAAATAGACCTGTGTGGTGATGAACTGATTCCCGACTAATGTGGTACCCTCACCACAATCTTGTGAGGTCAAGCATTGCTTCACCCCATGGCCCTCATTACGACCCTGGCGTTAGACCATGGTGCTAATAGCACAATGGTCCATGCCGGTAACTTACCGACTCCGCCATGGCGGAATGGGGAATTACCGCCCCATTCCGAGGTTGGCGGGGAGGTAATTCCCCATGCCGCCATGGCCCTTCCCCATTCCCATTTTTGCCCCATAGGGCTCAATGGAAATGGGGAAGGCGCTAAGTACGGTGCCGCAAATTAGCACCAAGGTCCCTTTGCGGGTTGGTTTTTAACACCTGCAAAAAGCAGGCGTTAAAGTCTCCAACCCGCAAAGGGACCTCGTAATCAGGCGCTAAGGGATTACCGGTACGGGTACCCTTACCGGTACTGGTAATCCCTTAGCGCCAGGGTCGTAATGAGGCCCCATGTGTTGCTGGTGTGGGATGAGGCCTGGTTTATTTAGCTGATATTTGCTATGGTGCATGCCATTAAAGAGGTAGATCCTTGCCCCTCAGATATATCACAGCATAGCTTCCTAGCATGTGTGGAGTCACACAGAGGGATCTCATAACGTCCTCTGCATGAGAGCATAGTAGACCCTGGGCACAGCAAAGCAGGCTAAACTGAAAGGGGTAATCTGGCTGGCCTTCTGGAGTTGCACGTGTGGATTTCTGAACCTTAATAGTGGCACTCGTTATCACATGCGACTCCACACTGAAGCTGCAGAGTCCTGAGAATGCTGCTAAGTATGATATGATATAAGTTATTTATAACACGCTTAATACCCAGAGGTTTCTAAGCACGGACCCAGGGATCGAACCTGTGTTGCTCCGTGTCGTCTTGTTTCCAAGGCGAGCATGTTGCCACTGAGCTATCCTCCCGAGACAAGTACGAAGACTGCTATTGTTGCACCAACAATCCAGTGTTCACAATCAGTGAATACAGTGTGCGTTTGCAGATACAATTATGAATATCCTTTAAATTAACATCCAAAGGTTGTCACTCAAAATGTAGCCTAGACAATGGACATTGACTCCCTACAGAAATGGGTCCCCATTTGGTCTAGCCCTCATATCATCCAGAGGGACGTGCATTTACAATCTGAAGAGCCTTGTTACCCTTAACGATGGCTAGATATGTTATATGAGGCAGGTTATCATCAGTGCTAATCACAGGGAAACATCTTCATGCCACCTTTTCTAGGGGAATTGTACACACTGAGTTGTTTTCTTTGTCACAATATTTAAGACTGATTTTCTGCATGTTAGAATCTGAGAAAGCAAGTCATTCTGTGCACTAATGAGAGGTGTGGATATGTGTGTTTTTGGTCAGTTCTGGTGTTGTCCTCATGCTGAGGATAATGAGCAATGTCCTTATTTGGTGGTCAGCTTGTGATATGCTGCTTTTGCACAGCCCTAGGGCAACTTGTGATAAGACATTTTCAGGGAATTGTGTTGCTTTCTGCTTGTATTCTTTTCCAACATTGTGCCCAATGTCAGTGCCGTCTTTTCAAGTTAGCCACTTCTGCATTGAAACATGTATTCTTTGCCTTAGGAGGCAATTTGCTTTCAGCTGCAGTGTTTATACCAGATTGACAGTTCTTGTGATGTTGAAATATAGGTTTTTAGGAGATCGCCCCGGCTTACCTTTTTCTAGAGGAGAAGGTTGTGGGTTGTCAAATATGATTTCTGTTTATACTTTCATCATCTACCTGCATGGAATGCGGTGCACTGGTTCTGCAACCTTTTGCTAGGGTCGGATATGATATATTAAGTCATTTATAAAGCGCATGTACACAAGTGTTTCTAGGCGCAACAAGACAAGGAAAGGTAGACCGAGGGAAGACAAAACAACAATCTTACTCGGTCTTGTGTCATTCCGATCGTGCAAGGACGAGGGTGGGGAATAGGAGATGTGCCGGGCGGGGGGGGGAGATTTCAGTGGCAAGACGCGGTAAGTGCTGCCAGACACGGTAAGTGCTGCCAGGGTGATGGCTCAAGTAAGTGCAATGAGGTAGGAGACTGGAGGGTTGCAGATACAGTCTTCTCTAAGTGGGTGGGAGGCCCGGAGGCAGTGCAGGGGGCTACTGGTTGTGCAGGAGCCTGGCACCCATGAGGTTCAGTGGGTGGCCAGGCAACCAGTTAGAGCAGCACACTGGAGCATCAGCAGGGGAGAGCGAGAGAGAGGAAGCAGAAGCGAAAGGGAAGGTCTTGAGTTACTTCCAGAACCTTAGGTGGTCCTGCTCAAGTTTGAGAGAGGTAGAGAGGCTGTTCCAGAGGGAGGCCCCGGCTGAGGACAGAGATCTACCCCGCACTCTCTGTTGATGGGATTTTGAATGGGCGGGAATTGCTACATGTTACCAAATGGATTGTGATGGTGTGCTTTTGCTGTGCAGTTTGGAGTTGTTATTGCCCCTCCTGCACATGTCTCTACCTTTGATTGCTTTTATGTATTGAGTGATTTTAGATAAGCTTGTAGCTCGTCCTACATTTCATGGAATGTGCTGCCACCTCATGTGGCATTTTTGTCTAATCTCAGTTTCTGGAGTGATGAGGAATTCTGCCAGCCTTGCACGGGATTTTCGTGCAGCCGTAAAACATATGCATCCCTATGGAATCTGCCTCGCACTAGAACCTGCTGATGAGCACGTGGATTCCACAGGACTGTCTGCGAAGCGTAATTTGCAGGAAAACGAGCAGCAAAAGTACTGTTTTGATTGTATGCATTGCTGTTGCACCCCTCGCAAAATCTTCCTTCTTATCCTTCAGGAAAAATTGAAAACTCTACTGTTCACTGAATTCTTTAAGTAAAGCAACCCCTGATTTAGTGGCTGCTGTATATATAGCTTCTGCTCTGAATCTTACGCACTATTCTTCGATTTCGATCTTGCTTTTGTGCCTTTTGCTCGTCTGTTCTGATGGTCTGGTATTGCGCTTTAGAGCCCATGGGGTTTAGCGCAAAATAAATAAATAAATAATAAATAAAAGTAAAAAAATGTCATTCGGTGTGGCTGACGTTGGTGGTCCCCTGCGTGTAATTTGCACGTTGTTTTTAAATGACCCCGTAACTGTCAGAGAAACGGACTCTCTCTCTGCAAAATGATCTTATAGCAAAGATTGTTCTGTTTATAGATTTGGGCAATACAAGTGAATCACCCGTATCTTCCAGAGGAACCTGCTATCAAAGAAGAAGCAATATCGTTTGCTTACTGGAGTAACGCAGCCAAAATGGCAGATGGCAGGAAAAGGAGCACAAAGAGACCGAGATATTAACAACCTCCTTCTGGCTCTGATGTAAAATGACATGGTTGGGTAAAAACAGCGTGATTTCACCTTTCCGTGCCATTACGCTGCGGTTTCCCCGGATGCAGGAGGGGAACCAGTAGAACACATGCTCTATTCATTTCGTTGTTGCGTGAAGGGAAAATATTTCGTGCAGTCAGAAAGGCTGAAATCCTTATCGATTACTGCCTGTTTTTTTTTTGTTTTTTTTTACAAGTGAAAACAAGCAGGGGACTTCATATAATGATGGCAATCATTGGTGTACATGCCTGGGGTTGGAGAAGACATGGGGACCGCCCAGATGCTAATGCCTTTTGACATTTCCAATCAAAAGCCAGCAGTCGCAGTTACAGACGCGGCCAACTCCAGTGTCTGTAAAACGGGAATGTTGTTGGATAAGGCTTTTGCAAAGGAAAAAAAGGCAATTGCCCTGTTATTGCCACATGGTTACTTTCATTTTAAAGTCACTTATTTAGTTCGGTGCATTGTACACAAAATGGCAGCAAGATTTGATGTCAAAATAGCGTAATGGGGGTCAAATGGCATGGCGCATGTCTTCATCCGAGGCAATGATATGCCTTCCACTGCCTGCCATCACCTCCAAGGCCTATACATATCTCCATGAAACGCATATAAATAAAAATACAAACGAAGAGATTGAAAGAAGGTCCTTCTGATTCATCATTGAACAAAAACACAATTTGGTGGAAATGCTCAAAGTTTTATAACAAAAAAAAGAATTGGGATTTGCGTACTAATGATTCCGTTTCCATGTTAACATGGGAGCACTTGTGCTGAGTGAAAAGATGACACCATGCAAAGGGCAGGAAATCGACCTGTTTGATTGCCTTCATTGTAACGCCTGTGTTTGCTTCAAAGCTAGAAAGCCTGCGAGCCAGGATCAGATGGAAGAGGGCAGCAGGAGTCTGACATGCGTCTGCTGGGAATAGCTGCAAATCTTTTAAGCAAGATGAAGTTGCAGTTGAAAAGACAGGGATGCTAGGTTTGCAATCCGCTTCTCCCTTTTGCCTTTGAACTGAAATAAAGATATGTGTGGTTCCTGCTGGCTGCATGACCTTGCCGATTCTGGAAAAGTTCTTTCAGAAGAACTTCTAGACTCTACCTCTGGGAAATCCTCACACCACAAGAGGCGCTCTGTTGAAATCTAGACAGTAAACTAATCGTGTATGCATTCACCCGTCATTAAAACAAATAACCAGGTGGACATGAAACAGAGTTTATTAAAGGCCAGCAATCAGGTTTCTCCATAATTGACAACCTGGTTCATATGTGGAAAACCTCAAGGCAACGAATCATTCAGAAATTGGGTGAGTTACGCCCACAACACATGATCAGCTGGGCCTTACTTATATGCCTGCAAAGATGTGTTTGCAGGGCTTTCCAAACTTCCCAAACGTCCTTGCCAAACCTGACACAGCTTGCAAACTTGAATAGCTACCAAAAGGTTTGGGAGAACATCATGGGCCAGATTACAGTAACTTTGCTCCTGTGCACTGCAAAGTTGCACAGTGTTAGCATTAGTGCATAGGTTGCCCTATTTCTAAAAACACTGGGACATATTTGAAAACCATTGCACCGTGACAAGTGCCGTTTAGCATCGTATAGGCACCAGGGCGAAATACCCCAGTACAAAAAAGATACATTTTCACTGCATTTTTTGCACCAGGGCAGTGTTTGCCCCGGTGCTAATAACTAGAGCAATTTTTGCCCTGATGTTTCTACAATGGCAAACTGCACTTGCCATGGTGCAATAGTTTTGGAATCTGTTGCAGTGTTTTTAGAAATACAGCAACCTTTGCTCTAGTGCTAATACCGTGCAACTTTGCAGTTGCACCATTGCAAAAGGTGCGACACGTTCACTATTATTATTAATACGTCTGCAAGGACAAAAACAACAAATGTGTGTATTGCAAGGTAATATACTTCTAAATCTGTAAATTGCCCTTCATCACAAAAATAAAGCAGGGCGATTAGACAAACACTGCCCGTAATGGTGGGAGGGACGTTGGAATTTAACTTTGTTGATGCCAAATTTGACTTCCTGTTATTGAGGCTGCTCACAAAAATCTTCTGACTTTCCCTCAGACTTATCAACTAGAAGACAAAATCGTCTGCCTGGGCGACGATTACTGGTCATGTTACTGCTGTAACTAATTATTTTCTTTTCTTTACATATTGGTATAGTAGATCCTGTTCTTCCTTCTTTTTTGTTTTCCTTTTGTACTTAATTATCAAATTAAGATTGTTAACAGTAAAAAGAAGTTTCAAAATAGCACCCGGGAAACACATGTTCGTAGGCTATAGCTCTGAGAGAATCCTTTCTCCCTTTCTATGCAATAGAACACCATTGTTAAAAAAAGTTGAGATGATGTCATGTATCTTGCATTGATTTTTGGAGTTAGACATATGTTTCTTCTAGGGGAAAAGACTAAAGGGTCACTATGCGGATGGAAGGGTATAGTTTACATTTCTGCTCTATGGAGTTATTGATATTCACACCTGGGGATAAATAGTTGGGCATAATGAACCATTATAGACTGAGGGAGGGATCTTTATTGATGGCTAATGACCCTTCCCCCAAGTTATTGACCAAGACAAAGCCAAGGGCTTTAAGTTTGGGAAGAGTCATTATCCCCAGCGATAATGGTCCATTCTGATGACTGTAAGTCTATTAGCATATAGGGCTCTAAAACTTAAAAGAACATTATTTTTATAGTGAAAACTACAAATAGCACAAACAGTACTGTAACATGAAATGTTAATATGACAATTTAAAGAATAGGGTATTAGAAACAATACATTATTTATTTTGCTTTTCATGGTTGTCTGTGAATTGAATTTATCTCTGCCATTAACCATCAGAATGCAATTGTGCGTGTGCTGCATGCCAAGCTACTACTCAATCCTGAATGGGTGAAATGTGAACTATTCTAGAAATTACATACTGAATTGTGAACATTCCGGCTGAAAGGTGGTCTATGGTGGCATCCATGTACTTATACAGCATTAAGACCGGCATTCTGAGGTAATGGCTCTCTTGCCCAAATCACAGTGGGCCTGAGTATGGAGAGGGACGCTGACAGTGCTTATGCCTTTTCCTTGTAATCAGGACCCAAAATACTGTAATAACCCGACTCTTTGACCCATGCGTTAAATGTGGTTATTGTAAATAATACCAGTTTCCTTTGCGCACAATTATACGCACATCCATCAAAAGAAATATCAGCCTGACCTAAGATGGTTGCCATGGCAAGGCGAGAGGGCCTCTGGCGTGAGCCCTTATGATATGATATGACATGATATGGCATTTGTAACGCGCCTATACACAAGTGTTTCAAGGCGCGACGAGACGGGGGAACAAGGGGAGACAGACAACGATCCTACTAGGCCAGGTGTCATTCAGATCGCGCAAGTGCAAGGGTAGGGGGACTGGGAAAAGTGCAAGGGGAAGGGGAGAGGGGAAAGTGCAGTACATGGTGTCAAGGGTTTTGACCCATGTTGAATCCTTAGACTGGGTACATGTGGGGATGAGCTGTCGCCGCCCATTATTCTATCCCAGAACAAACTAAATCAATAGACTGGGTGGATGTGGGGATGAACTATCGCCGCCCACATTCACGCCAGAATAGGAGAACTGCGCAGTTGGCACAAGACCACTCCAAAGATACAACCTTCTTGTGGGGGGTTCCACATTACCACTCTACTGTAAGGATGCCATCAAAACAATGTTAAGCAAGGGTCCTATACTATCAAGCAAAAGACCACTCTATTGAAATGCAGTAATTCAAGAGAGATCCCAAAAATGGATGCAATACTGGTACTCAAAACTATCAGAAAGCCGGCGTTTTAAAACCACCAGACTTTTGTGTAAAACTGAACAGAGGAACCCAAACCAGGCCAAGGAAAGACTTGCTAAGAGGTGGATACAATGTAAAACTATATTCTGAAATGACTTGAAGGAAGTAATTATTTAATGTATATGTAAAAATTGTAAGTTTTGATTTAAACTGGGAACTAAAGTGACATTTAGCTGAATTCTGCCTGACAACAACCCCCGACAGGAGTTGAAACTTGATCAAACTGCATTCCCAGGCCTGGCTGCCTCCTGCTTCCCCACCAAAAGGAGATGACACCTCTCTGATTAGATTAGGGGAGGGGCACCTGCAGGAGGTTGAAGAAAGCCTTGTCCTGGACTCAGGCAAATGTTATATTGGTGGGGCCGTAAAGTGGCTTCCTCTTGGGAGAAGTGGGAGGAGAAGTGCCTGTGAGAGCCAGCTGAGCTTGGGGGAAGTGGATTAACCAGTTATTCCACCATGTGATGTGGGAAGCCACACCCCTTTTTGACCAGGGCATAAGTTAAAAAGATGGATAATTCATAGTACGGACTTGTCAGAATTATATAAGTAATATCATTATTCTTGTGATTTTTCTGTGCACGTTTTAAGAGGTGTTAGGACCCTGTGGTGTATTCTGGGGGGTTGCTAGCGGAAAATAGGGTCTTACTCCAAATGTCTGCATGTTAAAAATCTGACACTTCATCAATTAATGTCCATACTCCTTGCGCACATTTGTGTAATTTTGGGTAAATGTCCGATATTGGTAAACCGACCAAAAAGCGCAAAATGTTGTCATTTTTTAATGCAAGCCCCCAGGAAGATCAGAGGCGGACAAGCATGAACCATAAGGAATATATAATGTGTACATGTAATTTCAACAAATTGTGTATCTGGGAAATATGTATTTGAATCAAATATAGATTTGTGGGCAAATTGACCAGGGGAGGATCCTCTGACCCATAAACAGACCTCATCATGATGACAATCCATTTCCTTCCCCCAATCATGGGAGAGGGGAGAATTGGGCCAATGACAAGTAGAGAGGGGCAGGCTCAGTTATGCCATACACACGCCCACTTCCAAAACACATAAAAAGAGACTGCTGGGACAGGTAGAGAGATTCATTTTCCATTTCTGCAGAGCATTTTGACGGCCGACATCCCATCCAGACAGAGACCAGAACCAGAGACCCATAGACTATAGAACTTTGAACCTAGAAGGCCCACTGCAAGCAAAAATATTCTCAGCAGGCCTTCAGAATCCAGCAAACCTAACCAAACTATTCAACAGCCGGGCGAGCTGTTTGAATCCTTTGCCAAGAACTTTTGCCGGAACCGCAGACCAGACCCAGACCGCTGTGAGCAGAACCAGAGATCCGGATCGCTGTGAGCATAACCGGTGCCTGATTGACCCGCCGAGCAGAGAGAACCGCCGCTGGACGTGTTGACCAGATCCGTGACGAGGCCTATTTCAAATTTATATTGTGAGTACCTAGCAGAACTGTGCAGAACCAATCTCTTAGTTAAAATAATCTAATTCAAACTATTTTAGCCTATTAGAACTGCCTCCTAGAATCGTGTCATTCTGTCATCTTTAAAACTGAAAACTGTCATCTGTCATTTGAACTTTTAAATTTCAAATCCGAAAAACTACCTTTACTAAATCGTCTGTATCTCTTGAACTGTTTGGGCTAGGAACGTGGTTTAACTTTCATTTAAAAGCTAAGATTCTAAGCTTTCCAACAACTTCATACTTCTTGTAGTGCCTCCGTAATCGCGCTCGACGCACGCGACTAAATTTGCCGCGATTTGACATTTTGCTCAATTTCAGCCACGTGTAAAAATATTTGTCCTTGCTTTGCTTGCTGAAATTCGTGTGCAACCTGACAATCATTCATAGGGCATTGCTAAAGTGAGCCTGAACTAATATAAACTAGATATCACCCACCCTGAACCTCTAGAGGGAATTAAAAGCATTTTTAGCACATTTCTCACTTCATTGTCATCACATTCAAAGCATTTTGGGCCTGTGTTTCAAATTTCTACCTGTTTCCTCTAAGCTTGCTGGGGGGGAACTGAATTTCGTATTGTATTTGATTGCATTCCTGAGAACTGTGTGCACCTCTTTCCATCTCCTTCCATTTCTTACATTGCATAGGGGAGGGGGGGATGAATTGCCAGAGAAAAAGTGATTATCTTATCTTAAGGGAAAAGGCCCTGTTCCTCCCCAGTGAGCCCCACTCAGCTGCATCTGCTCGCCTAGAAGGGTGAGAGGGCTGGAGCCCTCCCCTGCCCCACACAAGCTCACCAGAAGCATCCAGCCGCATATACCACTCGTGCTGCCTGACCTACATGAATCAGCATCTACGGAATCCACAGCATTGGTGAGGTGATATCTTGGCTAACTAGCCCCCTTCACCTTTATTGGGCCTGCCCTCCGAGCCCTGTTGCCAACCAGAGCCCCACCTGTGTACCTGCACACATCCTCTGCGACGATCCGCCATTTTGTCTTAATCTTGCGGCCTGACCTCAAAATGGCGGGCGCAGTGCGGCCCGAAAACGAGGCTGCCTTCGGTTGCTAAGCAACCTGACTTCTCTTCAGCCAATCCCCTACACCGGTAGGTGGAAGCCGGCATCGGGAGAAGGCCCAAGGAAAAAGGCCCTGTTCCTCCCCTGTTCGCCCGGGTCGCAGCGGTTAGGCATCGCCACTTTTCCCGACCTCTGCGCCCTCACGTACCAACATTTACACAACTGGCATCATCCTACCCTAGCCATCTTGCACCTCCCTGCGGCACACCTCAGATTGCCTACCTGGAGCCTCGACGACTCTGCAGGCGCAGTATCCCGTCGCGTAGCGAAGCAGGAACTTCCCGAACATTTCAAGGTAGGCCCCCTGGGTTTGTTAGTTTATTCCTCTAGCTCGCGCATTCCCGCCGGAATTACGCACCAACTCTGCCTTTATTCCTGACCCCGACTTCGACAATCCGACTGAAAGTGCCATTTCACGGCAGCATCCCACCGTACACCATTGCGGCCCTTTATTGTCCACTGTCCATTCTCTCCAAGATGGCTGCCCGCCATGGGCAAATCCCACTTGAATGATCTGGGTCCTCACAGGCTACTAGCAGCGCGCTCCATCGCCGCTCTGATCTAGTAAGCAGCCACTCCTAACACTCAGCTGTCCATGCCATTGTTGCCTGCTCTATAACTGTACCCGTCCAGTTAGTCCAATGACCACGGCCTAAACTTGCACATATTTAGGCTGCTATTAGATCTCAACTTAATAGTGCTTACACTACCCAGTGTTGTGCCTCATGGTCGCTTTCAGACCACATTTAAAGTGTGTTGTGCCCTATGGTCGCTCTCAGACCACATTTAAAGTGTGTTGTGCCCTATGGTCGCTCTCAGACCACATTTAAAGTGTGTTGTGCCCTATGGTCGCTTTCAGACCACATTTAAAGTGTGTTGTGCCCTATGATCGCTTTCAGACCACATTTAAATTGTGTTGTACCCTATGGTCGCTTTCAGACCACATTTAAAGTGTGTTGTGCCCTATGGTCGCTCTCAGACCACATTTAAAGTGTGTTGTGCCCTATGGTCGCTCTCAGACCACATTTAAAGTGTGTTGTGCCCTATGGTCGCTTTCAGACCACATTTAAAGTGTGTTGTACCCTATGGTCGCTTTCAGAGCACATTTAAATTGTGTTGTACCCTATGGTCACTTTCAGACCACATTTAAAGTGTATTGTGCCCTATGGTCGCCTTCAGACCACACTTGAGTTGTGTCATACCCTATGGTCGCCAGCAGACCACATCTAAAGTGTGTTGTCCCCTAAGGTTGCTCCCAGACCACTCTGAATTGTGTTGTGCCTTATAGTCGCTCCCAGACCACATTGAATTGTGTTGTGCCTTAGAGTCACCCATCTGCGATCCGGCCGGTGCCTCTTGCTGCGCCTAGCCACTCTGATACCTCCTAGTACCTAGGATGCTTTTCAGCCCACTCTGAACCTATCCACTCCTGCCTACCCCAGGCCAGGTTCACCCAATCTGACTCTGTCCTCCTCCACACTCAGCCCCGCCCAGCATACAATCATGCCCATAGCATCCTGCAAGCTCACCGTTGCCACCACCACGTTGCTCACTCTCTTCGCAACACTATCTGCTCTCAAACTCTATACTCCTATCCTTCTCCTCATACCCACACCACTAACTTACCACAAGCATCTCGCTACCCTGGATACCACACCAACCATGCCACTTCGCACACCCTGTGTTGCAACTATGCATAGACTAGAAAGACTTAGAGCCCGCACACAGACCACAGAGCTCAGCACACTACCCCTTCCCACAGAATACAGAAACTATAGACTGAGTTGCCGCACCACTTCCAAACCCTCCCCCGGCACAGGATACCTTCTCTCCCACAGCCCACCTCCCACTAACCTTGCCACACCCCACAATACCACCTCACATAACATATCAGATACGACCACCAATCACACTTCCACAAACAAACCACACACACCTCACATCAAATGTGCCCTCCTCAACGTCCGATCATTCCCAGCCTATGCATCTGATATTCACGACCTCATAACCAACAATAACATTGACCTATTAGCCATCACTGAAACATGGTTACATGAAGCATCAGGCCCTGCCGTTGCACTTGCACTACCACCTGGCTTCACCATACTCAGACAAGATAGGCCAGATCGAATAGGAGGCGGAGTAGCCCTCATCTACAAAGAAAACCTCCAGCTCCGACCTGTCAGCCACCCCTCGACCAACAACTCTGACCTCTTATCGGCCAAACTCACACTGTCACCCAACAGGACCATCAACATTCACCTACTATACCGCCCCCCAGGCAACACCCCAGACTCCCAGGACAACATCATTCATTTCCTTAGCAATAATATCAAAAGCTCCACCAAAACCCTTCTACTAGGAGACCTCAATCTCGGATTCAATGATTCTAAGGACAAAACTGCAGCCACCCTCACCAAGGAACTCAATGACCTGGGCTTCACCCAAAAAGTAGAAAGCTCTACTCACATCAAAGGCCGCATTCTTGACTGGATTGGAGACAATAACTGCCTCTCCACTATCACCTCTATCTCCTCACTGCCCTGGACTGACCACAACTGCATCAAGTTCTCTACTCCTATCAACAAAAAACACAAAACTCCGACCCCTGCTTGAGCTGCACAAGTCAGAAGCTCTAAAAAACTCATAAAGGAGAACCTGCGCCCATACCTCAATACCCCCGAGTTAGCTCCCCCATTCACTAATGACCCCAATGTCCTAGCAGACATCTACAAAGATGTTATTTCCAAAGCTATCAATGAAATAGCCCCACTCGAATGGAAAAAAGAGAAGAAATCCCTACACACCAACTCATGGTTTACTGAAGAACTGTACTCAATGCGATCCCACAAAAGAGCAGCACTAAAAAACTGGCAATCTGACCCCTGCACCAATACCAAAAACAAATTCAATTTTATCTCCCACCAATACAAGATAGCTATCACCAATGCCAAAGCCAATGTCTTCAACACACGAATCTCCAATGCCAAATCGCACTCCAAAGAGATCTTCGCCATTTTTAATGAGCTCATCTCCCCCCCTAATACACCGGACGAAATAATCAAAGATGAAGCTTGGTGTACCAGCATTCAAGCTGCCATGCTACACAAAATTGACCTTCTCCAAAAGAAAATCAAAGACCACTGCAAAGCACTTCCTCATCAGACAGGAACTAAACCTACTAACACCCCACCCACCTCATCCAAGCCCACCATACCTGACTTCTCCTTCAGAGATGTCACTGAATCAGAAGTTATTAACCTACTAAAAAATCTCAAACCCTCCCCCTGTAAAGGCGATATTTGCCCACCTAAACTCATCAAAGACTGCGCAGACTGCCTTGCGCCGCTCTTCACTGCATTCATAAACGCGTCCTTTAAAACAGGCATCATCCCTGCTAACCTCAAAGAGGCCTGGGTCCGGCCCCTCCTAAAAAAACCTACTCTCGACCCCTCACAACCAAACAACTACAGACCAATAACCACGGTGCCTTTCCTGCTGAAATTACTGGACAAAGCCGCACACTGCCAAATCCAACACTTTCTGGAAACCCACTCCATCCTCGGGACTAGGCAATCAGGCTTCCGGAAAGGACATGGCACAGACACAGCCCTGGTAGATCTCAAGAGTCAGATCACCCAAATCATGCAGAAAGGCAAGCCTGCTCTTCTGCTCCTTTTAGATCTCTCAGCCGCTTTCGATCTGGTTGATCACAAGACTCTCACTTCACACCTCACCAACTCTGCCAACTTCTCCTAAGAAGCAGCCCTCTGGATCACTTCCTTCCTAGAGGGAAGAGCCATGAAAGTCTTCTCGGAAATCGCCAACGCCACTCCCACGACAATCCACTGCGGGGTCACTCAAGGATCCTGCACTGCACCCACACTCTATAACTTGTTCACCAAGCCCCTCTTTGACAAACTTGACTCATACGGCATCACATACACGAACTACGCGGATGACACACAAGTACTTCTACCCCTTTCAGGATCCTACAACGAAGACGCAAAGGCACTCCAGAAAATCTACTCCGTCATTAAGGCATGGATGACAGTTAATGGCCTCTGCCTCAATGGTGACAAGACGGAAATCATGATATTAGGTCAACAGAACACCCTAGACAAACTTGACAAACTTTACGCTAACTTCTCCATTGACAACTCCATCATCCCCGTATCCACAGCCGTAAAGACACTGGGAGTATATCTTGACTCTTCACTTTCGATGACCAGACAAGTCAGCGCAATCACTTCCGCATCCGCACACACCACCAAACTCATAAACGCCATCAAGCCCTACCTCTCTAAACCCAACTGCCTCTCTATAGCGAGGGCAACCATTGGAGCCAAACTGGACTACTGCAATGCACTCCTGGCAGGCACTTCAGCCAAAAACATAAACAGATTACAAGTCACGCAAAACAATGCTCTCCGGGCCGCTCTTAGTATCCCAAGAAGAGAGCATATCACTCAGGCCAGGCACTCAGCCCAATGGCTCCCAGTCAAAGAACGGATCACTCTCAAAATCCTGACCCTCACCCACAAATGCCTCTCTCTCTCCGCCCCGTCCTATCTATCAGAAACCATCCTCAAACCTTCCTCCTCCCGTCCCACCAGGACGCAATACTCCAACCTTATCTGCATCCCACGCATCAAAAAAGCCAAAGCCGGAGGTCTGAGCTTCCCCTACATTGCAGCCAAAACCTGGAATGCGCTCCCTGCAGATATTAGAGCGGAAAACTCATTCCACATTTTTCGCAGGAAACTAAAAACCTCCTTCCTTACAAAATAATTAGGAAACTCTCAGGAATCCATGTAAATATTCTGCATTGCTAATGCATTCATGTCTACTGTAAATTCTGTATTATATGTAATTACTGTATCCTATGTAACTAAGATTTTGTCTGTAACAAGCGCCTCGATGCCCCCGGGCTGAAGTGCGCTCTACAAATCTGAATAAATAAATAAATAATAAATCTTTGGCTAAAATCATATCAAGTATTTCTGTACTGCATTTATTCCTCATTGCTTTTCCCTTGAAACCATAAAAGTATTTTCGCTGCCTTATCCATCCTATACCAACTCCTCATTGATTGTAAAGAGGTGTGCTAGTGTCAGATTACCCATTGTTGATCAACATTATATTCATAAGTGTGATATCAATTATTAATTTATTATAAAAGTGTTATATATATCTTGTTAATTTTTCAAATAAACCTTTTAATTTGCAAAACAAACCTACTTCTTGGCTCAGTGGGGTCAGGGGGATTCTAAGAGGGGGGTGTTATACAAGGGTGGTCATCCAGAGTACTGAACTGGACATAAAAATACATCAATAAGGGTTTTTCTCGGCATCCCAGACTAGGCATTGACTTAGCTGTAGTGTTGATTGAATATCGCTTACAATGGCTAGTAGAATACAAGATAAATAATAGGGCCAGCTGGTGGCAAGTGCAAGGTAAGTGCCGGGAGAAGGGGCTATAGGATACAGAGACAGTCCCGTAGTGCAGGTAGGCAGTGCAGGGAAGAGTGGCTGGGCCAAGGACCGAGATCGGTGAGTGGCCCAGTTGCAGATTCAGTGCAGGTTCAGGGATTTTAGCAGGGAAGAGAGGGAGAGAAAGCGGAGGCAAAGAGGAAGGTTTTGAGGTGCTTCCGGAACCAGAGATGGTTCTCCTCAAGTTTCAGGGAGGCAGGAAGGCTGTTCCAGAGGGAGGCCCCTGCTGCGGAGAGAGATCTACCCCCCGCTCGTTGCTTGGAGAAGCGGCTGACCCTGAGGTAGTTGGAGGTGGATGAGCGAAGAGCTCGAGAAGGAAGATATTTAGGAAGAGAGAGTTGAAGGTATTTTGGCCCAAGGCCCCAGAAGGCCTTGTGGACAATGCAGAGGGTTTTGAACTTAATCCTCGCAGCCACTGGGAGCCAGTGTAGCGATTTTAGTCCTGGAGAGATACGGTCCCTGGGCTTGAGGCCAAGGACAAGTCTTGCAGTCCTGTTCTGGATGAGTTGCAAAGGGCGGAGAGTAGAGGCAGGAAGATTTAGATAGAGGCTGTTACAGTAGTCCAGCTTCGAGAGAACCAGGGCTCTGGAGACAGTGAGCTTCTGGGGGAAGGAGAGGAAAGGAAGGATACCTCTGAGGAGGTGTAGCTGGTAGTGTGACTTCTTAGAGACGTCAGATATGTGAGGAGAGAAAGAGAGTGTGGAGTCGAAGATGACCCCGAGGTTTTTTGCCTTGCAGGTAGGAGCAGGAAGAGGGCCAAGGGAGGCCGGCCAGAGAGCTGCAAGGAAGGAGGGAGTGGGTGTGCCGATAAGTAGAATCTCAGTCTTACTGGCATTAAGGCAGAGGTCGTTGGCGGCACACCATTCCTGGATAGCAGAAAGACAGTCAGAGATGAGGGAAGGGGAAGAGGAGGCCGAGGGTAGCCTGAAAATGAGCTGGGTATCATTCGCATAGCACTGGAAGTTGGGAAAGAGAGCGGCGATGCAGTGAGCAAGAAGTGCCAGATACTGGTTGAACAGCCAGGGGGAGAGGTTAGATCCCTGTGGGACACCACAGATAGAGAAAAAGATGTCAGAGAGGAAGGAACCCAGTTGGACCTGGGAGGGTCGATTGGAGAGGAAGGAGGTCAGCCACGCCAGAGCTTGACCAGTGATACCCAGGTTATCACGGAGACGGTTGAGCAGGATGGTGTGGTTGACAGTGTCAAAGGCAGAAGAGAGGTCGAGCAAAATGAGAACACAAGGGGTTTTAGAGTCAAGGTTTGAGAGCAGGTCCTCACGGATGTTCAGGAGAGCAGTTTCCCGTGCTTCTGGCAGCTCTGAAGCCAGACTGATGGTCATGAAGACTACCAACAGATTCAGCATGGAGATTAAGCTGGGAGGTAGCCAGTTTCTCCAGGAGCTTGCCCAGGAAGGGAGTGATAGAGATTGGGCGATAGTTAGCTGGGCAGGAGGGGTCGGAAGAGGGTTTCTTAAGAAGGGGGTGCACAAGGGAGTGCTTGAGGGGGGATAGGAAGACTCCAGAGGCGAAGGAGTGATTGCAGAAGTCAGCGAGGGCAGGTGCCAGGGAGTCGATGTGGTCCTTGATAGTTTTGGAGGAACAGGGGTGAACCTGTTTTGACGAGACTTTCATAGATCGGACTTGTCTCGAAACCTTGTCAGCAGAAAAAAGGGGAAAGGCAGAGAAGGAGGGAGGAGGGGTGGCTGCAGAAGGGCCAGAGGGAGAGCAGGGAATAGAGGAGGGGAGATGATAGGAGGAGAGTTTGGACAGGATGTCCTGAGTTTTTGAAATTAAGTGAGAGGCCAGTGCCGTGCAGCGGGCCTGGGAGGGGACAGGAAAGGTGGAGACTGCAGCAGGGTTGGCCAGCTCCTTGCAGATTTTAAAGAGTTCGGCCTTCTTCGCTCTACATCGAAGCCTCTTGAGAAATGTAGAGGAGGAATGTCAGACCTGCGGGAAGGACATCCTGACAGAGACGGAGGCAATGTAGCAGGTAAGAGTGGAGCAGGTGGGCAGAGGGATGAGCACAGGGTTGCAGGGAAGGGCGGGCTCGTGTCGAGGAACATCCATCAGCTTTCCAGGAATGCCAGTTTATACCAGGGAATCCAACACAGTCTTCCAGGGCGCTGATTACCTGGCACCCTTGCTTCAGGTGCTAACACCGAATGAAATAGTTTCACATTATGATTTGATAGGTTATTTAGACGATTGTTTCCCTTTCGCTTTGGAAAAATGGCATGAAACCTTGTAGGTGTTGTTTGATTATTTACCCACCCATTGACAGCTCATGGCCATGCTAATCTCTAGTACCATTCCCACCTACTTCCTGCCCCTCGCTGCCCAAAACACATCCCTGTGGGATATCTTTGAGCTAGGTTTATTCAAGCCTGTACCATAAAACGTTGCACTCGAATTGCATGATAGTGTGCTTTCAAAGCAGTCTTCTAAGAGGTAATGACTTAATTGGAGCTGCAAACCAGCAAGTGGTGTTATAAAAAAATCGTAACCAGGTCTGCCTTCAGCCACTCGATGTAAAAGCACAATGCACGTCCTTCACTGAAGTCCTGTTAAAAACAAGCATTGGCAAATCCCACAGTTTTGGCTTGTATACATGTATTAGACATTTGCCAGGCACTGCTATTACATGCCCAGGTACTTGTAACATTATACAACTGCTACCATCGATGGCCATTTAACACCACTCGGCAGTGCCTGCCATATGCCTTTCCCGTGCCTTCACGAAAGCCAACAATGTTGGCATTAACAATGCTTGTTGCTTTTTGACTTCCTGAAGACATTTTAAATATGTGTTACATTTCAAAACCCTCTTTCTAAGTGTGCTTGTATATATGCACACATTAGCCAGGGCCCATTAGCCCATACCTAGAGACCTCGGGAGTCACTAGATCATAGGGGAGCATGGCTATGGGCAGAGGCTGGAGAGATTCCCCGCCATCTTTTGAGGCACCTACGCTAGAGCTAGATACGGTCAGCAGGCACGTACGTACTCTTTAAGTAAAGTTTTATTCACTTTAATTCACAAAAATAGTGCCACAGCTCTGCTGCATTTGCCAGGATCCACTTTCAGGTTCTGGGAGAATGATGGGCAATCTGACGTGATTGAACTGAAAGGCAGGTGCGGTAGCACCAAGCTGCCAATCTAGACATCTCTGCATCTCCCTGACCTTAACAGAGCATTGGAATCTAGCTGTGGGCTGATGATATTCTGGTGTGTTATCAATGAAATGCCACCTCTGCATCCCAGGGGAGCCCCTACCCAGCCACAGACAAACCATCACGTTCTTCATAGCGAATGGTGCCCTATGACTGACATTCCATCACTGCTTGGTGAGCTCCTCCGCGATTGTTCTGCATGAAGGCCTGTAACAGCCAAAAACACCACACTCTGGCAGCACTTCCAAGACTGGACACAACATTCCAACCAACCACATAACATTCAGGTGTTCCACTTTGGCTCACACGTATCTATCACCACATGTCTCAAGCTGATTGTGCACCCCTGGGCTTATGAGGCCTCACGCTCAGGGACCAGCAGTCATATTGTCCTGTTTGGTACACAGCATACACACTACTTGCATGTGGAGCAGCACATCAAAACTGTCTACTGAGATGAATCAGACTGGAGCGTCAGAGGCAGAAGTGGTTTTGACTCTGGCTATACCCAGTGACAGAGCAGGGTGTGACATTTGCGGCTGCAACGCCATTGAGCGCCTTGAAACACTTGCCTTGCGTATAGGCGCTTTACAAATAAACATTACCATTACCATTGGGACATCTCAGTGCCTGAGAGTATTAGGACCAGGCAACAAGATAATGCACGGGAGTTTGCCAGTTTTACAATCACATCAACGCATATGCCAGCTTTAGAAAAGACAGCAGAGGGACATCTGTGTAGCAAACATTTGCACACACTTTCACTCCCTCACCATCATGCCATGCCCTCTCCAAAACAAGCGTACTACAATTCTTTTATCCTTGATCCTTTCACAGCACCACAATCCTTCAATGAGGGTGGGCAGATGTTCTCGCTGTCTAATACCTGAGTTCTGTCAGCATATATTGCATGAATCTGTAACCATGAATCTGCGTTCATTCTCAGCAGTCTGTTAGCTGCCGTCAACACTGTTAACCACTTCCATCTCCTGAAATGGCTACAACAGTTGGGAGGCATAGAACCTTGGGTCTATTTTTGATTCCATTATCAACATGTACAAAAGTGTTTTCTAGTAGGAATCCTTGCTGCACCTTGGTCTCTTTTTCCCTCTCAAGTCCTTCCATGCTCTCCCTTATTTTGTATTATCTTCATGAAATCACCCATGGATCTTTTCCAGGAGCATCACATCTGTCACTACTCCTATATGGAGAACCCACACATGTACCTGTGAGTCAGTGGCGATGATCACCAATTCCTTAGGTTGTCAGGGTTTCAGCAGCACTAGGCCATTGGATGCATCATGGGAGCCTAAGGGCTGAACGAACTGACCTCTTCTCTCTCTCATATTCCTCGGCTCTTATGTCCCCACATCTTTCATAGCTAAACCCCTAGGTGTCATTTGACATGCCAAATCAGAATTGTGTTGAGTCTTGCTTCTTGCAACTCAGTACTCCCAAGAAAATACTTCCATTTACCCCTCAAGCTAACCATGCAGTGAACGTTTTAACCACCTGTTCTCGCCTGACCATTTTGTTTATTGTACTATTTTATGTTTTCCCTAAGCCATCTTAATGTGCATAATATGTTGTCTTGCTGTGACAAAATGCACCTTCAAAAGGTTCCTGACCTTGTTGCTCTTCTTTTTCAACTCTTTGTGATTTTGGTTTTCAGATCAGCTCTTTTGATGTTAATCCCTGTTGGTGTCACCACGAGCTGCAGATCATTGGTGCTATCACCACTGTACGAGTTAAGTATATCTGAAGCAATCCATGGAAAATGCATGGCTGAGTTTTCGTCTCTCTTATGTTTTGCTCTTCGCATTTTCACAATTAAGGAGCCCCTGTCTATTTTGATGCCACAGTGAATCCCACATAATATATAGTCTCTGAAAGGGTCTTTCATTTTCGGCTTGTCAGTGAACATCAAACTTCATACACGTATTGGGTCAGAGGTCAAACAGGGGCCTCGAGCAGAATCCAAAACACAAAGTCACTCACAATTCCTGTTTCGGCTCTCCACGTTTGAGAGTGTTTACTTGTTGGGCATGGCATGCCTGAATTGAGTGTCCTCATCTGTTTGTTCCCCATCGGTTTTTGGTTGATTGTCAGGCCATCATCATCATAGCCCCCATATTTCTGGGCTTTTCAGAGGTAGTCTAGGACTGGGCTCAACTTCAAGCAAGGATCTCTGGACAGGGTTACCTTCGGTATCCTCTGGGTCAGTTGTCATGAACTCCAGACACTTGGGCAAGATTTCTAGGTGTAATTGCTGGGCTCAACTCTTCCCCCTGCTCTGGCATGAGGGCTATGGGTTAGCTTCACTCTCAGTCAGTCTCCCATTTGTTTCCTTCTTGGCTTTACCCTTTATTCTGTCTGTTGACAATGCTAACTCCACCAGAGCCAGTTTGTCACTGACTAACTGCTATCCTCCCATTCCAAGTTCTTCTCATGGCATGGCTGGCTGGGCGAAGCACCCCCTTACTCCTGGGTCCTAGAGCACCTGGCCTGCTGTGTCACCAGTCTCCTGTTTTTCGATCCTGGTTGCCCACTGATTCTTACCATCTCATAAAACCTCATAACACGTTTACAATTCCCTGCCCTATGTCAGCCTAGAGAAATACAAGCTCGTTTTGCTCCCTTCTGTTCTTCCTTCACAGCCTCCTTTTTCTTATTCTCCTTACACTATCACTCTTCTCTGCTCTTCCCCACTCCTTTCTGTTTCTCTTTTCTCTGCACTGCTCCTCAACAATCTAGCTCCTTGCCTTCTTCCTCCTTTTATTAGATGTATCTCACTTTGATGTCCTCCTCCACCCCCTCTATTGGTGTTCTTCTCCTCTCTGCCCATGTGCACACTTTCCCCCTAAGGTGGCAATTCCCACGGTTATAGCAAGGGAAGCTGAAAATGAATAGTACATAACATTATATTTGGAGGAAGAATAAGGGTGCATTTATGTCAGTCTACAAGTGGAATGGCTAAAAGGGACCACATGCGCAGCGGAGGAGTATGGTGTGGGATGCAGAGCCCATTTGGGGGGAAACAGTTCTGGCTTATTGGGGGAATACAGTGGGAATCTTGGGATATTTCAGTGGTAACTTTGCAATACGAGCTCAGAAAAGAAAATGTGTTACAGAAACTGAAGAGTGAAAGCGGGTAATGGGAGAGGGTGAAGGAGGGAAACCACACGAGATGGGACTGGGGGGATCAAGAAAAGAAGAGGGGGATACATGGTGAGTGCCAGTAAGGATGAGGAAGATTTGTCAAGCATGTTCTTGTTACCACAGAAATTGTCCAACGTTATGTTACTGCAGGAATCGGCATACGCTGCATTGCCACGGGAATGATTACATGGGATGATGTCTGCAGGAATAGAGGATGGCAGCAAAAGAGTTAGTGCAATGAATTATCAAGGTCGTGGCCAAATGCCATGGCTAGTGAGCTGCTGGGAAAGACTACACAGCGGTGGATTCTGAAGCCACTGGCCCTGGAATTAGGCTATGGCTTTTGGGATCTTGTTAGGTACTAGGGAGGGGGTATTGGCCTTGGCCAGTAGGCCAGGGCCATTGACCATGGCTAGTGGCCATCCTTCTTTTAAATCTTTGGTGAAACATGTACAGTGGACACAGTGAAGGCCGTAGATGAAGGCCATGGCCAGTTGACTCTGAGGCCACTGGCAAATACCCTTTGTGTTTTTTATATTTATGTATTTATGTATTTATTTTATTTATTTCTACCGCGCCGGAGCCCGCAGGCATCGGGGCACCACACATATACACAAAACCTTTTTAACATAGAGGTCACAGGACAACATAGATCATAAGAATTCTAGGCAGGGTCTTAATTTAACTCAGAGATATTATCTAAACAAGTGTGTCTTCAGTTTCTTCCAGAAAATACTTTATGAGGACTCTAGTCTTATTTGTGGTGGGAGCTTATTCCATAAGGTCGCAACCTTGGTGTGAAAAGCTTAGCCTGGGCTGTATGTTTTCCTAAACCTGGTGATTGAGAGTTGGTCTTGGGCTTCGGATCTGAGGGCACAACCTGGCACATAGGCAACCAATTTCATTTTGAGGTATGCCGGAGCTTACCTATGAGCTACAGTCAGGGCCTTGAAATGAATTCTGTCCTCGATAGTTAACCAGTGTAGGTTTCTCCTATCTTCACTAATGTGTTCCGTTTTCCTTTTTTCTTTCATAATTCTCACAGCCCTGTTTCAGATTTTTTTTGCATTTTGCAGTGTGCCACTTGTTTGCCCCTAAAAGGAGTGCATTACCGTAATCCAACCTGGACAGTAAGGTGGCTCTTGCAACTGTGGCACAAGTCTCCTCACTTAAGTAGGGACGCATTCTATATAAGAGTCTTAGGTAGTATGAGCAGTTCTTATTCAGTTGCATATCCTGCGCCTCTGCGCTCGGTGTTGCTTCCATATACATCCCTAGAGTTTTTACTTTATTTATGACCCATATTTGGGACTCATTAATGTTGAAAAACTCATATTGATGATTCAATTTGGCCCTGGCTGGGTTAGTTCCATAGATCATTAATTCTGTCTTCTTGACATTTAGACATAGCCAGTTGTTGGTCATCCAAATTTGGATACATTTTTAGAGTTTATCCACATTGGCACTGTCCTGGGAATAGTTAGCACTTAGGGGGTAATTCATAGAATTCGGCACACAAGTGGGGCACGCGGCTGGTGCACAGTGTGCGCGTGCGGCAGTCTGAGCCACCCGCGTGCGCCAAAACCCATTTCAGCACACAGCGTATTCATGGATTTCAACATCCATAAGCAGCCATGGCGCAGAGTGGTGCAGCGACCCTGCAGCAGCGCCAGTTACGCACCCAACCCCACCCCGTGTGCCATGACCAGCACACAAATCCAGTACATGGCGCAAAGGCCAGTGGACCAGCATACAGCCCTCCAACCACGAAAATGCGTGTAAAACTCCCTGCGTACCCCTCAGAATACACGTACCCCTCCCGGGGTAGCAAAAACGCATGTAAAACTCCCCATGCACCCCTCTGAATACACAAACCCTGCTCGCGCCAAGTAAATATCTTAGAAAAATCACCCCTCCTGTGGCATGGGCTGCCTGTGGGGCATGCCCAGGGTGGATGGGGTGCCTGTGTGTATTCTAGGGGTGTACGGGGAGTTTTACACGTGATAGGCCTAGCGTGAGCGGGGTACGTGTATTCTGGGGGTGTGCAGGATGTTTTACACGCGGCAGGCCTTGTGCGAGCGGGGTACGTGTATTTCGGGGGTGCGCGTGATGTATCACACGCGATAGTCCTTGTGCGCGTGGGGTACGTGAGTTCTGAGGGGTGCGCGGGATATTTTACATGCGGCAGGCCATGTGCAAGCAGGGTACGTGTATTTCGGGGGTGCACGTGAAGTATCACACGTGATAGGCCTTGTGCGAGTGGGGTACGTGTATTCTGAGGGGTGCCCGGTACGTTTTACACGCGACAGGCCTTGTGCAAGCAGGGTACATGTATTTCGGGGGTGCGCATGAAGTATCACACACGATAGGCCTTGTGCGAACAGGGTACGTGTATTCTGAGGGGTTCGTGGGATGTTTTACACACAACAGGCCTTGTGCGAGCGGGGTACGTGTATTCAGAGGGGTGCACGGGACGTTTTACACGCGACAGGACTTGTTTTAGAGGGGTACATGTATTTCGGGGGTGCGTGTGAAGTATCACACGCGATAGGCCTTGTGCGAGCGGGGTATGTGTATTCTGAGGGGTGCGCGGGACGTTTTACATGCGACAGGCCTTGTGCGAGCGGGGTATGTGTATTTCGGGGGTACGCGTGAACTATCACACGCGATAGGCCTTGTGCGAGCATGGTACGTGTATTCTGAGGGGTGCGCGGGACATTTTACACACGATAGGCCTTGTGCGAGCGGGGTACGTGCATTCAGCGGGGTGCGCTGGGAGATTTACATGCGTTTTCGCTGCCGCGGAAGGGGAACGTGTATTCCTGGGGTGCCCCAACATGAATTGGCAGTGTGTGTCCTCCCAGGTGTGCCCTCTCCCCCCTCCCCAGGCACTGCAGGCAGCCCACAACACAGGGGACTACCCTGCACCTCTGGCCATGACCCGCAGGCAGCCCATCCACCCTTGCCATGTCCCCCAGCCAGTCCATATGTCACCATGCACAAGTGAGCACCGACACATGTCCCCCTGCACCCGCACCCACCCAGCAGTGACAGGCACCTGCCAGCAGGCCACGACTCATGTCCCTGTACCCCCACTCACCCACCCAGCAGTGACAGGCACCTGCCAGCAGGCCCCAACTCATGTCACCCCACCCACTCACCCACCCAGCAATGACAGGCACCTGCCAGCAGGCCCCGACTCATGTCCCCCCAACACATCATGAGGATCCACAATCATGGGGCTTATGTCCACCCAAATCACACCCCACGCCACCCCAGTCCAAACACACAGCCAGGTATTACATCCACCCCACAATGAAATCCCCATCACATGATATATCCCAAATGGCAAGTATGGCAGTCCATGAGCCCAACCATTGAAATGAAACCTACAAAAAACCCTACCTAATGAAGAACTACATACAAAAAGGTGGGGCATTGTCCAAGCGCCCCAACAAAAATAAAAACAGAAAGGAAACCTAACACTAACTATATACAATGGCGGCGGGCAAGTCCTACGGCTCACTCTGTGATGTCCCGGGCCAGGGCATCATCGAACTCCATGTCTATGTCCTGGAGGCGGGGCTCAGCCCTGGCCCTGAGGTCTCGCAGGGATGCAGTCATGGCCTGTTCCAACTCCCTGCGAGTTGCATCGAGGCACTCAGCCCGCCTCAACGCCCTGCACATGGAGAACTCCGCCCTGACCATGGTGAGCCGTGCCTCTTCCGGCCGCCGCCGCTCCGCCTCTATCCGCTGGCCCAACCACTGCCACACAGAAGACACTCCCATTCCAGGGTCCTCCTGACCTCCGGCCGATGCCTGCCCCTCTGATGTTGATGCCCTCGAGCCATCATCATTCCCACCTTGAGCCTGCTGCTGCTGTCCATGTGCCCTGCCCGATGATGCCGGCACATCTCCATCTGCTGGTCTCCAGTTGGTGGGGTGTCCACCCCTGCTGGACCTCTGACTCCCGACTGTGGCAGGGATGTGATCTCCACCAAGCTGGCTGTGTTGGTCGGGCTAGGTCTACAGGGGGCCCTGGTGGAATCTGGGCCGGAAGATGGCAGGGAGAACGACTGGCGCATAGTCTCCACAGAGGAGGAGAGGGCCACCAGAGTGCTCGACACATTTAGGAACCCTCTGACCAGGGCCCCTCCCAACTGTGCCACATTGCCACGCAGCTCTTCATGATGGCGTGCGTGGTCCCCTCAGGAAGCAGGCACGTCATCACGAACGAAACGCGTGCGCAACGCGATACCAATCAGGACGGACCCCATACGGTCATGGGTTTCATCGTCCGCAGGTAGTGGAGTGCCAGATGACGTGGGCATCCCCCTACCTGCGGACTGGCCTGGGATGGGGCACAGCGGCCTCCTCCTCCTCTGTGTAGACCACCAACCTGGATGGCTCTGCACCGTCTTCCGCCATCGCAAGCCCCTGTGGGGGCTCACCCCGCCTTTCCGCTGCAGCCGTAGTGGCAGATGCGGCACCAGTCCCCTCGCTCCCGGATGATGGCAATTCCTGGGAGGGTGGCTGGGCCTTGTGTTGCTGCTCGGTGGAGCGCATCTCCGCCCTCTTCTTCACTCGACGCTGTGTAGAGGGAGACATAGAACACAAGCATCAGGGTACTGTACAATAGTCCCCTAGACAGGAAGCAATAACACATGAGTGGCACTGTCAAACATCACTTCCATCCTGTCTCTCCACAACACATGGGTCAATGCAGGCAACACACATGCAGAAACAGGCACGGCGCATGCAATCAACATCAGCATCCATGTACAAGGGCCTCTATTGACATAAATGTTGTCTTCAAACTCACATGCATCATGGCTCATACTGATCCCATGCACACACATCACCGGAGGGTCATGCATCAGGGCTCGTACACCAGAGACACAGTGGATACAAGGATGACTAGACTGCATAAGTGAATCAACACATCATCACGGATATGTGTCATGCATCCATGGCATTTCAAAGTCACACACACGCTACTCAGACACACAGACATGTACACCATACATGTTCATGACAGCAGCACCCATCTCTCACACCCCATCCATGTCCAAGAACAAAGACAGGCATGCATTCATGTGTGCATTCCGCATGCTGCTTCCCTTGTTGCATTGGAACACATGCACCATCCATGTGTTTCATGCATGACTGGTTTCACATGCAGCACCATGATGTCCTTGCACACACACATCCATACATGGCCTATGTCACACATACAGGCAAGTAGCTGACTACCAGCACACTGCAACATGCCCTGTTTCACACAGCAATGCATGGCCACTTACCGCTAAACTCCAGACGGGTCTGCCTCTGAAGGATCTGGACGTGGAGCGCTGGGCTTTGATGGCAACCACTACGTCCTCCCAGATCCTCTCCCGTCCTTCCTTGTTGGCACGGGATGGTGTGAAGAAGGCATCATAATAACCCAGAACTTGCTCCACCAGGATACCAACTTCCTTATCGGTGAAGCTGGTAGCCCTCTGCCTCTCTGGCTGGATGGTGTTTGCCCCGACATGATGACACCCGAGTCAGGTGTGGGTGGGCAACTGGCTCCTGGGGCTGGGCTGTGGAGCGATGGTATCCCAGTTGGGAGTCTTCTATTCCAGCAGGGGTGGACACAGCAACTGGACCCCTGCAGATGGCTGACGTGCAGGCACCAAATAGCAGGGCACGTGGGCAGCAGGCAGGCAGCATCACATGGCAGGTGGGAGCGTGCTCGGGGCTCTGGGGGACAGGAAAATGGCCTTTTGGGCAGGAGCGTGGTCTTCCATGTGTTGCTGGGTGGCCAGCTTGATACGGAGTGATTTGGCATGTGAAAAAACTGCACGTCAGTGTGTTATTCGAGGAAAGGCCCTTAGCGCGTAAGCGCATCTGTGACATAACGCGCACGGGCATTTCCCCCGTGATGGGTGCATAGTGAATCAGCACGTGAAAAAACAACACGCCCGCGTGTTATTGCGTGCAATCCGAGGAAAGGGCCTAAGCGCATAAGTGACGTGACGCGCGCGGGCGTTACCCTCAGCACGGGTTAAAGGTGAGCGGGGCCAGCAGTTTGCTGTACGTGCCTTTCGTGGAGACCGACATGTGTGTTGCTACTTTGTGTTGGACGTATCTCTTCTTTTGGTGGGGGTATTGGCTATGCGTGTTTTTCATTATCACGCTAGTCTGACGGTGAGTCGCGCACGCTATTTTTCCCACTGCGGGTACCCCTGTGTATCGTGTACCCGTTTTCGAGGTCATAGTAGCCTGAGTGTCCCACGTGTATGTGTTTTTTGTGTCCCTGGGTGCCAACGCGTACTGCGGGAGGTTAATTCCACACACGTGGGCTACTGGGGGTTGCGTGCACGGTTTTACTGCAGTTTTGGGGTGCCTGAGCGTTGCGTGACCCATCACTTCATCACCGGGGTCACATACAGCCTTGCAGGTGCAGGGGTGCTTTTAACATCTTGCATCCCACCACCTTCACCCCAATTGACCAGGACAATTGTCATGTACACCTCCCATTGGCTCTACTACATCTGTGCCGGCACTACTTCATCTGTGCCATGGTTGGTAGGTCACGAAAGGTGAGCGACACCTCAGCTGGGCATACTCCTCGTGGCAGGCATGGTGACCAGGGAGTAGGGGGACTCCAGGGTTACCAGGGTGGCTGCAGAGGGGGAAGAGGCAAGGGTGCGGCAGCTTGTGGCGATGTTGTGCCACGTGTTGGTGCAGTCATGCCACCACCCCCTGCGGCTCCGGGAGATGCAGTTCTTGCATCTGACACTGGTGCCCATGTGACCCGGCAGTCCGTTTCATCGACTGCCATGGGCCCAAGGGTAGTGTTAGCTGCAGGTGCAGCTGTGGACACCACCACACAGGCTCAGGGTCTGCCAGCACAGGCTGCATTGGCACTTGAAGAGTCCATGGAAGATTTCCAGCAGGTCAGGAGGCACACCGTAAGTGTAGGCAGGGCTGTCCGGACCGAGGGACATATCCCTGGGGCAGTAATGTCATCTGCTGCCCTGACCAACCGGGTGTTGCCAAGTGCAGGGGCAGATGCAGCCAACAACACCCCGGTTGTGAGTCTACCAACCAGGACAGTCGCGGTCAATGACCCTGGCACACTGGATGTTGCTGTGCAGGGTGCATTACAGGGCACCCAGCAGCGACTGATGCAAGTCAGGCCTTCGATCATCCTTCCACCTGCCACTCCCTTGGTTCAATCGACTGGTGCCACTGGCCATACTGATCAGTGCGGCATTCGCCAGCCAGGGTCTGCACCACTATCCAAGAGGAGGAAGGTTGCATCTGCAGCACAGTCTGGGACCCCAGACACAGCCACGGCCTCCTGCACGTCAAGGAAGAAGCCTTTCTGTGTGCAGGAACTGGACTCCCTAGTGGACTACGTGCGGGGCCACAGACGTGTCATGCTAGTGGGGCCAAATTGTCAAACTGCAGCTGCCCATCGAAATACCCACTAGGAAGCATGTTGCGGATAATGTGAGTGCATTCGGCAATGAGGTGCGCACAACTGCCAGTGAAGTGTTGGGATGACCTCAAACGCAGCGCCAAGGCCAAGCGTGCCTCTAATTACAGCATGACTTTGGTGACTGGTGGTGGGCCACCACCTGAGGAGGATAACCTCACTCGGCACGAGTCACTCGTTGCGGAGTTCATACCAGCAGAATTGGTCGAAGGAGTGGGAGAGAGGCAGGACTTTGATGCCCCGTCCAATGAGTGTTGTTGCGTGTATGTCCAGCCATGTGTGGTTTGCCTGTGTGATGTGTTGTGCTTGACTGCCACTACATGCTATGTGTACATGGTTCTCATGTGCTAGTCATGCAATGCTTCACTGATGCGTGCTTGCTGTGCAGTATGGTGGACGTGTAGAGCAGACGGGGACTGTCCTCATCACCACACTTGCACCCTACTCACATGCTAGTCACCCAGATGCCCCTCCAGTCCATGTTCCAGCTCATTGGCCCTTCTGCATGTAGCCAGGGGTGTCTTTCCTTTCAGCAGTGGGACTCTGTATTTGCATGACTGACGTGCATGTGTCCTCTGCCTGCATGCGGGTACTCCACGTAGGCATGCCACCTGGCCCCTCCACCCCCCCTGCACACCAATTACACCATTTCACTGGTGTGCATCATTTTGGCGTACTGCAATGGTCTGCACAAGCCTCCTGTGTACATGCTAACTTCTACCAGCCAACCTGCCAGACATATGCAGTGGGGTACATCCTCTGCCCTTCATGCAGGGTGTCTCACTTGGACTGTGCAGATGGCAGATGCTACGCAGGGACATGAGTGCCCATTCCTGCGCCATGTGCATTCCATGCATGCCCCTATGTGTCCTTGACTGGATGATCATTGTAGTACGTGTCCAGGATGAGCAACATTTCATGGCGTTTCTTCAGCCATCCCATGCCCACTCTGGCCCAGTCCTGCATCACACACATGTTTAGGGTGCCACAGTCTGTGTGGGGCACAGTCCTCCCCCTGTTTCAGGCCCACTGACTCTGTCCAACTGGTGTAGTGGCTTCTGCACACACGGGTGTACTACTGAGGGTTTGCCATGTGTCCTGCTTACTGTCCCACCATCATCTGCTGTGTTGTCAGTTGACTCAGTTGATGCCGCTGATGCTAGTCAACGCTGTCTGCCAATACACAGGTCTCTGTTCACCCTTTTTCTACCATGCAAGGCATCCCTGCATTTCCACTCGGGGGGGGGGGTTGCCTGTAGCCATGCAACCCATTGCATGCACATTGCACATGATGCCTGAACTTGCCCTTGCACTGCCTTCACGTTTTTTAATACACATCATGAAGTACTTGTTGATGTAGATAGTGAGTTACGTACACATGTTCTGCACTGCATCAACCCACTTCTGAGCCATGTAACACTGTTCTACATGCCTACTCACTGATGCAATGTCAAATTGACCAGGCATGCATGGCAGGTTCTCTTTTGTGTGTGACATGTCTGCTTCATGTGTTGGCTGTCTGTGTGATGTCTATGTGTGTGTGTGTTATGTGCTTCTAACATGTGTAATAATGTTTTATTCTCTCCACTTTCAGATGATGACGCAATGGAGCTAGAGGAAGGTATTGTCATGCCAGGCACAGGGTTGTTATCACAACCGCAACCCGGCACAAGTGGGGGTCGTGGGGTGGTAGACCACGAGAACCCACATGTGCTACAGACCATCTTGTCTTTGGCTGGCAATGAGTCCAGTCCAGATGACCACTCTGACGTTCATGTTGAGTTGGATGTGCATCAGGTCCATATGTCAGGGGTGAATGATTCTGATGTGGACACTCCTCTGTCTGCGACACCTGCACTGAGGGGCCAGACAGTGGTGGGACCTCCGCCTGTGGGGAATTGGGATGCAGGGTCACCCTCCACACCAGTCCCTGATGTGCCTGGGATATCACGTCAACGGGGGCATGTAGTCGTGCAGCCGCGGGGGGTGCCAACCCAACGAGGACGGCCGGTCCTTGAGTCCCGCAGGTGTCAAGCCCAGCAACGTGGTGGCAGCGCGCCACCAAGGTATACTGAGTGGGAGCAAGACATGACTGCCAATTCAGAACGTCAGGTGGCAGCACTTGATAACATCGCTGTGAGCATGGAACATGCGTCCCAATCCGTGCTACCCCCTGCTAGTCAGGTGCTTCTCCAGCGGCAGGCAGCGCAGTCCACAGCCCGCTCGCTCAGGCTGGGCATGGCGGCCTCAGACAGGGCTCACCAGACTGAAATGTTGTCTTTGCGTCAAGCAATTGCTGCTCACGCAGAGGCACACATGGAGGCCCTGAGGGCTCAGTATGAGTCCCTCAGATCCACTCTGGGTGTCCTCTTGATGTCCCAGAGGGTGTGGTCAGAGGAGAGGTTTGAGCAGCTTGAGCGTACCATCTCGGCTGAGCTACGTGCTTGCGGGAGGTGCATCAGTTGTCCAGCCAGGCCACGCAGGAAGAACTCCATGTTACACGTGTTACCTTGCAAGAGGAAGCACGTGTATCACGGGAAGTTCTGCATGCAGACCTACGTGTCATCGCTGCAGAGAACCAGGCTCACCCGTCTGGCAGACTTGCTGCCGACGAGGGGCAAGCTGCGGCTAGGCGTGGTCAGGCTCCTGTGCCACGTCCTCCTTTTCAGGATGAGCTACACTCAGACGACGAGATATCTCCCACACAGGTCGTGGCATGCAGGCGTTGAGCCCATGGAGGTATTTTTTTCTGTCTCAACATCATCACATTTGGGTGTTGAGGTGCACCCTGTACCCCCCCCCCCTGGGTGCCTCCTTCCTGGGTCGTATGTGGCCATTTTTGATTTTTGCTTTTAGTTTAGCTAGTTAATATTAACCATTTGATAGTTATTTTAATTAGGTCATGTAGGTTTTTCATTGTTAGTTTAATTAGTTAATATAGTTTAATATTGTTTGTCTATTGTGCATTCATGTGACGGTGTGGTGCTTTGTGGCTTTTGAAAGCATCCACTGTCTGTTCCAGCTGGGCCCTTCAAGCTTGTCTCGTGTATGTGTTTGCAGCTTGGGGTCCTGACTCACATAGGCCACTCCTGCATCCCTTATCCATGGGCTCGCTAAGATGGTTCAGTGTAACAACATTTTACACAAGGGCTTTGGATTTTCCTCATAACTGTGGGCTGTCTGCTGCTATACTACTTTTGTTAACACCCCTAGTGGGGACAGGTTGCTTTTTATCCACCCCATGTCTGTGATCAATTTGGGTGAGTGCACGATTGATGTCTCCATTAATTGATGTGGATTGTGATGTATATTTTTTTCTTGCCTGTATATGTGCTTGATGCACTTCATGCTGTAGAGAGTAGCCTGCACCCTTTGCCTGTCAAAGTGACACTGATGGTGGGAGGAGTTTGGATGTAGGTCTGTAACCTGGCCCAGTGACAACCAGCATGAAGACACACACACAGGGAACTTTCCAGCCTTATTAATTTATTTTATGCCCTTTCTGCAGGAAGATGAGCCTCCAGACTACCTTTGCCAGCAGACACAGGGACGAGTAATCCAGAAAACTGGCCACGTTCGGTGGTGCAGACGTGTGGATGTGTGCGCAAGCAGAAGCACAGGGCTTGTGCTCAGACATCCAACAGAAGCAGACGTGTTTCTAGGAGCTCCAGGCAAGGTGAGCAGCACAAGGGCTCACACCGCAGCCAACCTTCCACCAGGCCACTTGCACATGCATGCTAAGTAGCAATAGTGCCTGGGAGCTTTGCCAGGCATTGTCGGAGAAGCACACACTACAGCTGACATGCATTGAGGGCTAAATGCCAAGTGGCTTTACAAGTTGTCAGGGGCACATGCAGGGGCCATCAAACATATCCTCGAGTACCCCCTGCTCCATTGAAGCAGAGTTATTAGGGCAGTAGCGTTCCTAGCCATGAACTGATACAGTGCACAGGGACACCCAGCGAGGCACAGACTCGTGGGCAGTGCATGTCATTTGCATGTGCAAATTGTCACGTGCACTACCTATTGAAATTTGCGGCTGCCAGAACACAATTTGTACTGAAGTTGCACCTCACTATATGCATCTAGCAGCTCACCCAGGGACCATTGTATCATGTGTGATTCTTGACGCATTGGTCTTCCATTTCCTGCATGCCCACATGCGCCTGCCTAACTGCATTGACAGTCTATGAACCATCAGGGGCCAAACTAACGTATGGGTACAAAGCAGCAGACAGGGGTGTTAGTTTGTGGAGAAGTCACTTACTTTGGGGCATGGATGGTGTTGTGTGTGTGTGTTGTAAACACACTTTCAGATTAGTAACTCACGCTCTCTTTGCAGCATTGAACTGCTCCTGTTACCGGACCTGAGAGTGCACAGGAAGGAGGCCGGCACTCACCTCAGAGATAAGTCTCTCTTTGGCTTGCATTTGACTCATTTAGTACAATGTGCATGATGAACATGTTTTCTCAAATTGAGTATGTGTTTTTGTGAATAGTTGTATTTTGCATACTTTCCCTTGCAAATCCACCTCCCCTCTCCTGCCCCTCTTTCCGGTTATCCTAAATACCAATGCCTATCCAAACAACATATCCCTGACCCTACTTCCCCGCCACGGTCTCAGAGGCCTGTGTAAGTTTGACCTTTCAGGTGCCCAGACCACGTAGGGGGTGGTTGGTTTGTGCCACTCCTACGCCTGGACACCGGAGCTGTGACACTACCCATCATTTATTGCATCCTCGTTGTTTGTTATGTACCGTAAATGGTACCCATCCTGTTGGACCATTGTTCAACTGTGCTACCTTGATTGTTCTATCATTGTGCTTGTACATGTGCTTTGACATTTCCTGCTACTTCAAGTCATCTACTGG
This sequence comes from Ambystoma mexicanum, assembly GCF_040938575.1. Classification (NCBI taxonomy): domain Eukaryota; kingdom Metazoa; phylum Chordata; class Amphibia; order Caudata; family Ambystomatidae; genus Ambystoma; species Ambystoma mexicanum. The sequence goes on from NC_090941.1 coordinate 769,632,616, forward strand.
AGACTCTTCCAGGGTTTTTTGGTGCCTGCAGACTTTTTCCCTGGTTTGTGGGTTTGGCTACTTGGAGTTCTCTGCGATTTGGTATTTTTACCAGTCAAGGTGGCCTCTGAGGGGGCTGGCCCCTATTTACATGCAAGCTGGAACATGGAGACCAAGGGGTAGGGTGATCTTGTAGCCAGGTAGACTTGAAGGAAGAAGGCTACATACCCCAGACACAGTTGTACAGAAGGTCACAGTGATGTGTTAATGAAGGAGGGCCTTTTGTTGTAGAACAGTTGGCTTGGGCTACAGTGTTTTGGGCACTCTGACATTGTAATTGTGGGGTACTATGTACATGATGTGTTGTGGTGGTCAATGACTGTTCCTGTGTTGTCTTTACTTTTCAGGTGTCAGGGGATTGTTGTGGTTTGACATGCTGGGGTGTTCACATGGGCAATGTTCACATGTGATGTGTACAGGACACTGAGGGTCACTTGATTTCACATGCATATATTGAGTGCATGTCCATGATGACATACACAGTTGCACAATGATCAACCACATGTACAACCACCCTTCCATGTCCACAGGTGCACATAGATTGCATTCTCAGGCCCGCTGTGTCCCTGCAGCACATGATCTATTACCATTTGGGTATCCTGTACATGCGTCATTTGGTTATTGATTTGATTTGTTATTTTCATGTTATGCTCAATGTGTATCTGGAACACAATGGCTGCTCAATGTTCTGTGTGCTGAGCAGTGTATTGCAGGAGACACACACAGCACACGGGTTAGGGAGTCAGAATTTTGCCATGCCCAATGTGCATGTGAACAGGCATTCAGTGTTGTGTTCATGCTACGACTGGTGGAAAGCATTTGTGTCTGACTTTGTATTTGTGGCAGGTTGTTGGTCAGTTATTTAATCTGATTCCATGTCAGGCATCATTGTCTCGTGCCAGTTTTCATTTGTGACATGTCACTTCGTATGTTATTGGTCAGGTGTTGGCCTTTTGCTATTGCATGCCATGTCATGGTGTGGCAGGCAAAGGTGATGTGGTTTGGGAGGGTTTGGGTGACATACCTGGGATTGTGATAGCCTGTTTTGTGGGGGGGTGTGATACATACCTTGCATGTGTTCCTTTTGGTCACACAGGATTGGTTATGTTTAAGTAGCTAGGGATGCACACAATGTAGCACTTTGGTGGCAACATTCTCAGGGTGGTAAGGTTGTGGCAGTTGACTGTCTCTTTCTCATCATCGATTGTCACCTGGTACGGGCCAGGCCTGTGTGCACTCCGCAGGGGTGGGAGTTTAGGTGAAAAATGTGGCCACAAGCTGGGTCCGGGCTGCCTCGCCACGTGCCCTTTCCCCTCCCATGGGCAGCGGCTGTGCCTGTGGTTGGGGAAGGGGGGGCACCACCATGTCCACTGGTATGTCCTGCCGTGTTGCAACATTCTGCAGGACACATGCTGCCACAATGATCCTGCACACTACTGGGGGTGCATATAGTAGCTGGCCGCCAGAGCAGTCAAGGGAGTGGAAGCGTGACTTGAGCACTCTGAATGTGCGCTCCACTATGACCCTGGTTGCAATATGGGCAGCATTGTATCTTACCTGGGGTGGTGTGGTGGGGTTCTGGATTGGCTTCATCATGTGGTTGCTCAGAAGATAGGCACTGTCCCCTGGGGAGGTGATACTGGTTGTGATTATTGGGGTTTGTGTATTTGGCTGTGTGTGACATGCATGCATGCATGTCCACAGGCATTTGTACTCACCTAGGAGCCACGTGTCGCCATGCTGCCCAGCTTGCAGGGCCCGGCTCAGGGCAGACATTCTGTATATGAAACTGTCATGGGTAGAGCCAGGGTAGTTTGCATAGACAGAGGTGATGATTCCCTTTGCATCGCATATGACCTGCACGTTGATGGAATGTCAGTGCTTGCGGTTTCGATAGATGTGCTCAGTGGCCCTAGGTGGACGTAGGGCCACATGGGTGCAATCTATGGCACTGAGCACTTTGGGGAAGTGTGCCACCCTGTAAAAGTCCTGGACCACGGCCTGCCTTTCTGCGGGTGTTCTGGGGGGCACGCAGTGATGATTGCCAACACCTGGTGTAGGCAGCGTGAATGCGTGGCCTGTGAAACCCCCCGACCACTATGGCAGTTGTCCGCTGAAATGACCCAGTGGGCAAAAAATGCAGGACATTGAGCACCTTCTCCAAGGGGCTCAATGCTTGGGAGCACAGGGTGGGTGATATAAGGTCATCTTCCCACTCCCTGATCAGGTCTAGGATGATTCGGGGTGGAAACCTATACCTGCCATAGACCTGGGTGTCAGGCATCCCAAAAGGGCTAGTCCAGGGAAAAAAAATGTGGGCCCTGGCTATTCTCCTCCTCCTGCGGTACCCCACGATCAGTGCTGCGACAAACGGGGCATTCATTGTAGCTGGATATGCGTGTTTGTTGTTTGCGAACACTTTTATACTGTGCACGGGGATGCTTCCGCCTGCCTTCATGTGGCGGACGTGTTGACGCCTATGCGTGTGTATTAGCGTGCGCGGGATTCCCGCAATCGATTCCATGAATACGTGTTGTTCGCGTGCGTGTTGGCGTTCCGTGTATTTCTCTGCAGTACTTCCCCAGTTACGCCTTCTTTTTCATGCGTTGTTCCCCATTCTGCGTGTTACGCTCCGTGTCCCGCCACTTTTTGGTGTGTGCACCGATGTTGTGTGCTTTCCCTGTGTGCGTTGTGCACGGCGTTTGGGATGTTGCAATGACGTGTGCACCAGTGTGCGCTACGCACGGGTTTGGTGCACATCCCGAGGGAAACACGCACAGGGACTTCCATGAATCGCACACATGCACGTGCGCCTGTTTTTTCACGCTTGCGCCAGCTTGTGCCAAGATTTTCGGCACACGTTTGTTCCGTGAATCGGCCCCCTAGTGTTTAGCAGGCAGAACTTCAAGTGCCTTGGTTTGTCAGCACGGTCTAACTGTGAGTTATTACTGACATTTTTTGTCTCAACCTTTGCCGTTTCCGGCTGTGTTGTATTTTTTGTGAACATGTGCCTGTTCCTGCATGGGTAAACGATGTACCATATCTGTTTTGCATTTATCTCCTTCCAGTGCCCTTTGAGCAGCCATTTCTGCCATTTCCAGACAAACGTGATATAATAGTTTGGATTCCAGCATGTTTTTTCCTCTTTTTTACCTCTGTACCGCAATGTTTCAACTGGGGGTGAAGAAACCAGGGTCTGTGGCCTTGTGTATGCCGTGGACAGCAAGGACCGGCACAAGACCAGCTTGGCTTTTGAAGCTCCGGCGCTGAAGCGTCTGACGTTTCACTAAGTATGTGCCGGGAGTTCTGGGACTTGCAGTCCTCAGTTGTTATATGTCCCCAGCAAAGATCAGATACAATTGCAATCCGCCACAGTTTCTGTTATATATTTAGAGCATCATGGACAGTGGGCGTGACTGAATGCTGAAGGCGATGGCCAGTTGGCCCGTGGAAATGGCCAAAGGGCAGTGGACTCATAGGCCACTGGCCATAGACTTAGTTTATGGCTAACAGGACCTGGTTAGGTGCTAGGGGGGGTATATGGCTATCGGCTGGTGGCTGTGCTTCTCTTAAAATCAATCATTTATGCAACATGGTCCAAGAATGTGGTCACTGGCCAAAGCGCATAGCTAGTGGAGCCCGAAGAGGCAATAGTATGACAAAAACCATAAATGAGATACAAAATTATATCATGGGGGTCATCAATGGGGGATTGCCGGGTAAAGATGATCATCACATCCCACACCCGCAGAATTTCAAGGGATTTGTTATATATATAGCTTTAATTTAACAATACCAATAATTAGAAAAATTCTGCATCTGCAAGAAAAGATCAAAAGCAGAGATCAATACTACCTTTGTACAACCAGAAACAATGAGTACAGTTTACCCTCCTGCCGGCCCTGATTCATCAAGGGTATCGGGTAATATTATCCCCATAAATAATGTCGCCATATATTTGGTCGCCAAGAAAGGCATACAGTTATAGACTGTTCTGTCACCATACCCATACTATAAACCAGCTCAGGCAAATCTTCAAACGTTACCTTTAACTTCATATTGTACTTTAAACAGCAATTTAAAAACATATTCTTGTATAGATTATTCAGTTCTCATTGATACTGTTTACTGCTTTGAATGCAGGCACCTCAGTGCAGCTGTTTTTTTGGTTTGGATGGTGAGCAAACGCTATATTATAAACTGAATATTCCATTTATAGAAGGATAATGGCTATTAACATTTTGTAGAAACATGGAATATTTGCATTTCCTTTAGCTTATTGCATGGACTATAAGCATGTGATGTGGCACACAGTCTATCAGAAGGTAGTTGATTTTTGGACAATAAATGCAGACTAGGAAAATGAACACATTCAGCAACATGTTTTAAAAGCCATACGATTCTTGGGTCCTCAGGCACTTGCATTCCAAGACACGGATACATCACAGGATTCTGACAATAAGGGACATTTACTGAATGACTAGAAATGATGTTTGAGGATGATACAAACGGAAGATTTACATGCTCACTCCTGCCAGCATCTCACCTCATCTCTCACCGATAGCTACCAACCTACAAAGCATGCACCATAGATATTCTATCCATTTGAACCAGATGGTGGAGTAGAGTGTTGGCCCAAGAGCATTGCATTGGTTGCAATTATTTCTGAATGGGATGTCCTCCGAAGTGTCTCCAAAGAGCCATGTGCTGACAGTGATTGAACATGGATGTATGGTTCTCTTGGGCTTCGCCTATGTCCCATGCACCTGATTTCATGGTTTCAAAGACGTGCCTGCCACCCATACTCCAGTAATATCCCTAGTTTTCCATAATGAATGGAAGCCTAGCGCATCCACTCAAGTCCTTATTCAAGTGACTGACAGAAGTTGGAAACTGACTGAAATTGAACTACTTACAGCTTAATGCAGGTCAGTCCATTGTATTTTCCTTGGGGGAACTTACCCACCACAGACTGACTGTGCAATTTGTTTCCTGAAAACGTACAGGGCAAAGCTGTTAATCTGGCAATCATACTCGATGAGTTGATGACAATGAACTATAAGGTACAGTCCAAAGCAAAAGTACATTCTTTCTAATTGCACCCCTTACAAATGCGGTGTTCTGCACCGCCAGAGCTCAGAGACAGAGAGAGAGAGCTTTAATTGGGAATGCCTATACACATTCCTGGTTAGGTTACTGCGAAGGACCATGTGAGAGGGTTTTAGAACGTTTATAGAGCAGCTGCAAATAGCACACAATGCAGCAGTCAGACTAGTAAGTGTCCTGTACACATGCAATCATGTGTCCACTATGACAGCACGACTTCACTGGCCCTCAGTGTAATAACACACTGATTTTAACGTTTTGTGTCTGGTGCATACATGCCTATGATAATGTACCCGAGCTCCTCAAAGCAAATATCAAGGTATGCATCCACTCACAGTATAGCAGGTCTCGGTATTAGTGATAGAATCTTCAATCAAAAAGACCAGGAGAGTATTCTGGGGATTCCAGGTCCCAGAACCCACCTATTGAACAACCTTCCTGTTTCCCTGATGCCAGCCCTCAAACTACACTGCACAGGTTTGCACACTAAAAATGTGAAAATAACTATGAATTGATCAACCATTAATCTTGATCTATGGATGTATTCAACCCTTTAAAATGGGGTGTATTTGTACATGGGTTTGTTAGTAGCTGTATGGCAGAATAGACCACAGCCTTAAATGATGCAGTATGTGGGGGCAAAGGTGGATGTTGGGGGTCGATAGAAAGATAACATGAAGGGGTCTTGTTAAGTTGATTGGTGAACGAAGAGATGGAATGGGCATTGAAGGCAATCACCCACAATTGATATGGCCAGATGAAGAAGATGAGGTGAACATCTGATGTGTTTGCATGATATTTCAGATAAGACAATTCCATACCACTATTTGTAACACAACATTACGCCCTATACATAGCTACATAGCTTGCCGCTCGCCCTTGTGAATATAGCCATCCAACATCTCGCTATGATAATGTTACTCATGCATACGCACTAAGTTTGCTCTTTCTAACCTAGCAATATTATGGGCCTCATTATAACTGAGGCGGTCTGGAAATAACGGTGGCGGTAAACCCGCCGCCACCGTTGTGTCCGGACCGCCTGATCCCGACTCCTGCAGGCGGGAGGTGATGTTCCCGCCAGGTCTGACCTGGCGGGTTTAACACCGCCCGCCTGCAGGCGGACGAGGAAACACCGACAGCATTACGAGATGCTGCCGGTGTTTCCATGATCCCCATTCCCATCGAGTCCCATAGGACTCAATGGGAATGGGGATTAACACCATTCCGCCTCCGTGATTCACGGAAAACCGGGATTGTAATGCCCTGGTAATTCTGGGAATCACAGAGGCGGAATGGTAATACGAGTCCGGCGGTAACCAGGCGGTTTTACCGCCGCTGTTACCGCCGGACTCGTAATGAGGCTCTATGTCATGCGCTAAAATAAATCTGCCTTTTTAACATTCGCATTTGGTTACGTGTCCTATGGCATCTGGCTAGTTCGAGATTTGGACGCCTCTCAGGCTCTTCATATTGCATACTTGCACAGCACTGATTGATTGCCTGATTCCATAGCCCAATGTTCTAATGCCACCCAACTCACGTAGGTTCAGCATTGTTTTGTCCACCTGCTATTGTACTGCACACTCTCACAGCTCCAATTGTATGCATGCCTGTATAGCCTAATGCTATGATACCACCCAATAGAATCAATTCCAGTACTACTCTGCCTTCTCCACTTGCAAAACCTCCTGCTCCTTAAACCTGCTCCAACACCTATAATTCGATCATGCAACAACCTTGGATCAATACTGCAAGTGCACCAATCTGCCTTGTACTCTATATGCTTTGCACCATGGTAGACCTTGCTTCTGGCACAACTGCATTGGGCCCCACCAAATATCCTCAATGGAACGCCCTAATTACCTCTAAGGGATCTAGTCTCACCTTATCTATGGCCACCAAACTACCCCAATCAGACTGTGTCAAACCCACCACCTTCCTACCTCAACTTGACCAAACTATCACCAAACCTAAGAACCTGACCTCACTTACGCCGACCTATGCCCAACTACTTACTCCAGACCAATGGATAAAACTATATGCCACCATACCCATACCTAATCAACCTTGCCCTACCGCAATCAGAAATTATAGACTAGGTCATAGATTCACCAAAAGCAAACAATATTCAACTACAAGCACTCATAAAACCAGTCTCAAACTTGCACCAATAGATCAGCTACAAGCTAGCTCAACCAACATGACACCTAAAAAACTGCCTACCTCTGCAAAAATCTCCAGGTAACTAAAGTGCCTACCGAGGATAACAATTCTCCTATCAAAAGGGGACTCATTAATGCCAGATCATTAACAGCCCATGCTCTAGACATCAATGACCTCATAAACACAAATGACCTCAGCGTTTTAGCCATTACAGACTTGGCTCCATACTACATCTGGGCCATTGATCTTACTAGCTATCCTGGACAAGTATACCATTTTCAGGCAGGACAGAACATCTGCAAAAGGCGAGGGTGTAGACTGCATTGCAAAAACTTCCTCAGGCCTTAGACCTGTCACTACACAAACCTTCCCCTTCGGTGATCTCCTTTCAATCAAGCTACCCATGTCGCCCACACAAACTATAACCGCTCACCTCATGTACAGACCTCCAGGCCCACTATCATCCTTCGAGGAAGACATAATCTTACTCCTCACAGCTAATACCAAGCCAGATTCACAAGTCGTGCTCCTGGGAGACCTTAACCTAGGACTGTATGACCCCAAAGATGTCAATACATTAGCCATCACCAATAATATCTCAGATCTAGGCTTCCTACAACAGGTCCTCCAACCCACCCATTATAAAGGGAGATTATTAGACTGGATAACAGTTATCAACTGTGACATTAATATTCTCTCCAACCAGCCCTGCGCCTGGTCCGACCATCATGCCATTCTCTTTACCATACAAAAGGGCATTGAAACTAACCCTGACAAACTGATAGCACCCCCTAGAATAGCCAGAAATATGTGGAACATAACAGCTCACAAGACGCTCCCGCTTCTTTGACCCCTAACTAACCTCTCCAGCACTAATGATGATCCAACCTCTCTTGTGGACCTCTATAACACCACTATACTCAATGCTATCAATAAGATTGCATCACAAAAAATGCGAAAAGCTAAACCGTGTTCACATTTGAACACTTGGTTTACCCCGCACATGAGAATCTTGCGTAAGAATAAAAGAGCTGCTGAGTCCATTTGGAGAAACCTCCCCTCAACATCGAATAAAGATACCTTCAGAATAGCTTCATCCACCTAGAACACACGCAATCTTCTCAGCAAAATGTGATTCCTACAAGGAACGGATTACCAAAGCTAAATCTAACAAGAAAGAACTATTTAATATACTCAGAGAGTAAGTGTTAAATGGGAATCATATAGTGCCTCCTTTTGATTTGTATTGGCCCAAGCCTAGTCGCACTATGGGGACAACCATGTCACAAATTTCTGATTTTGGATCGACTACGCCGCCATTTTAGAGTCATCTGCCATTTTGATTTCTGTTCGTATGATTCTCTGTTCTAAAATGGTGGACTGTGTTTTCAACTTGCAACCAAGCCTCCCGACCTTTGAGGTTTGTTAATGTTTAGGCTGTCCAAGAGCCAACAGTTTAGACTAGGTAATGAGGCCTTGTACTACACATGAACTGTTGTCCTAGAATTGTCTATGCTAACAAGCCTCATCCTCGAATACACATCTGGAACAATGCAAAGTAAACCTCAAGCTTCGACACAGGCCGAACTGCATTGTGTAGAGGTATAGACTAAGGCTTACCGTGATATCCGAGAATATACATCACCATTGTAACTTGATGGAAATGCAAACCCATGTAATCCTTCTGCATATTATTGTATAAGCTGTATGTGAACTAGGCACAAACTCTAGACCACAAATTATTAACATGTAGAAGGGCTGGACAATATTTCTGAAAACTGCATAAAAGTATGAACGTTTAGATGTCCAGCACTCTGTCTCCTCTCTTTGACGGGCTGGTACTCATTGTGGGATGTTGAGAGCCAGATAGCTATTTGTATCTATGTTTCTTTGTAAACTGTGCAGAATAAAAGATCTGTGAATCTTTATAGCCCGTGTTTGGTGTATTTCCTTTGTGGTACTCAGCCTCGATATTTCCTGGTGGAAGGTTGGCTCACACCGCAGCCAACCTTCCACCAGGCCACTTGCACATGCATGCTAAGTAGCACCAGTGCCTGGGAGCTTTGCCAGGCATTGTCGGAGAAGCACACACTACAGCTGACATGCATTGAGGGCTAAATGCCAAGTGGCTTTACAAGTTGTCAGGGGCACATGCAGGGGCCATCAAACATATCCTCGAGTACCCCCTGATCCATTGAAGCAGAGCTATTAGGGCAGTAGCGTTCCTAGCCATGAACTGATACAGTGCACAGGGACACCCAGCGAGGCACAGACTCGTGGGCAGTGCATGTCATTTGCATGTGCAAATTGTCACGTGCACTACCTATTGAAATTTGCGGCTGCCAGAACACAATTTGTACTGAAGTTGCACCTCACTATATGCATCTAGCAGCTCACCCAGGGACCATTGTATCATGTGTGATTCTTAACGCATTGGTCTTCCATTTCCTGCATGCCCACATGCGCCTGCCTAACTGCATTGACAGTCTATGAACCATCAGGGGCCAAACTAACGTATGGGTACAAAGCAGCAGACAGGGGTGTTAGTTTGTGGAGAAGTCACTTACTTTGGGGCATGGATGGTGTTGTGTGTGTGTGTTGTAAACACACTTTCAGATTAGTAACTCACGCTCTCTTTGCAGCATTGAACTGCTCCTGTTACCGGACCTGAGAGTGCACAGGCAGGAGGCCAGCACTCACCTCTGAGATAAGTCTCTCTTTGGCTTGCATTTGACTCATTTAGTACAATGTGCATGATGAACATGTTTTCTCAAATTGAGCATGTGTTTTTGTGAATAGTTGTATTTTGCATACTTTCCCTTGCAAATCCACCTCCCCTCTCCTGCCCCTCTTTCCGGTTATCCTGAATACCAATGCCTATCCAAACAACATAACCCTGACCCTATTCCCCGCCACGGTCTCAGAGGCCTGTGTAAGTTTGACCTTTCAGGTGCCCAGACCACGTAGGGGGTGGTTGGTTTGTGCCACTCCTACGCCTGGACACCGGAGCTGTGACACTACCCATCATTTATTGCATCCTCGTTGTTTGTTATGTACCGTAAATGGTACCCATCCTGTTGGACCATTGTTCAACTGTGCTACCTTGGTTGTTCTATCATTGTGCTTGTACATGTGCTTTGACATTTCCTGCTACTTCAAGTCATCTACTGGAGACTCTTCCAGGGTTTTTTGGTGCCTGCAGACTTTTTCCCTGGTTTGTGGGTTTGGCTACTTGGAGTTCTCTGCGATTTGGTATTTTTACCAGTCAAGGTGGCCTCTGAGGGGGCTGGCCCCTATTTACATGCAAGCTGGAACATGGAGACCAAGGGGTAGGGTGATCTTGTAGCCAGTTAGACTTGAAGGAAGAAGGCTACATACCCCAGACACAGTTGTACAGAAGGTCACAGTGATGTGTTAATGAAGGAGGGCCTTTTGTTGTAGGACAGTTGGCTTGGGCTACAGTGTTTTGGGCACTCTGACATTGTAATTGTGGGGTACTATGTACATGATGTGTTGTGGTGGTCAATGACTGTTCCTGTGTTGTCTTTACTTTTCAGGTGTCAGGGGATTGTTGTGGTTTGACATGCTGGGGTGTTCACATGGGCAATGTTCACATGTGATGTGTACAGGACACTGAGGGTCACTTGATTTCACATGCATATATTGAGTGCATGTTGTAAGGATATTTGGCGTGTTACAGTACAGAGTAGAGCAATACTGCACAAGTAGCACATTTTTTTTTGCAGCACCACCACAAGGGTGCGGTGCATTGCTATATGGGTTGCCAGATTAACAAGGAAAGACAGGCTATTCAGTCAAAAACGATTTTAACATATAAGATGCAAATCTATTTTTACAGTTAAAAGCACACGTGCTCATTTAAAAATGCACACTATTTTTCACCTGAAATGCCTATATTGCTAGAGACACATTTGAAAATTAACAGCTAACCTATTAACAATTAACCTGACTAATAAAACCTTATTTAACATAACCCACTAATAAAATGTGTTCTCCACTGCAGAATTAGGCATACTCTGAAAACCATTTAAATGCGTGTGCAGAGATTTTTCTTCTCTTCTCTGCCTGATTCTCCGTGTTTTTGTGCACAGTAACTGCAGGAAGAAGGAAGTCAGATTTGCAACAATTGCAAATGTATAAGCGAAGCTATTGTTGAAGAGTAGGAGGATGAGAGATGATGGATTTCATTGGGACACGTCATACAGAGGGCTGAGAGGAAAGTTTTAGTGGGCAGTATCAGGGAAAAAGACAGGCAGACATTTTTCTGTACTACTGGGGAGAAGACCTGGCTGTGGGGTCCTGACTGAATGCAGATTCCTGTGTCCTGCTGCAGTCGAGATTGGGGAGAGCTGAAAGAAAAACCTTTCCACTGGCTGAGGCATTCCTATCTGAAAAAGCTGAGAATTCCAGGCAATGACCCCAGTTTGAGAAGGAAAGGCGATCCTTTTACTGGGGTTAATCTTCAAGGGAGCTACATTCAGAAAGAGAACAGCTGAAGAAAACCCAGATAAGGTAATTACATAAGCGTGGGAGCCGGGTGTGTGCACGAAAATATGCAGTCAGTGTAGGATTCCTGTGCGTGTCTTAATCAAATACCAATGTTGCAATTTGAGTTCTGTTCTCCGCCACGCTCTTTGCAGTGTGTCATAGACAATGCTTTTACTGTACCATTTTATTTATTTCTGTAAAGAATGAGATCGTGTCTAAATGCAACTTTTATAATACAGAAAATATTTGAAAACAGACGGGTGGTTTATTTTCTATTTACCATTATAATGCCGATGATGTGGGGAGATTTTTAAACAGTGCAATGGTCATTTTAAGACAGATGTGTGCATGTCAGAATCAGTATGAATAATTGTGAGTGACTGTAGCATAGCTTGTTGGAGGTACATGAGCCAACGGGAAGAGAGACTCTCTGAACATAGCTCCCTACCGTATATAAGGTAGTGGAAATTACCACAAGACTACCACATATAGCTCTCTGTCGTAAATAAGTCAGTGAGTTCGCCCATGGTGGCACACCAACACTATCACTGGAAATGTGGTATTCCTAGAATGCAGGTCTGAGATCTCTCTAGTGATCACACGAAAAATCTAAGCAAAGATAAGGGATTCTGGACATTGGGGCCACAAATAAAACAAGGGAATTATGCTCACCAAAAATACCACCAACCACGTATACCAAATATGCAGGTCTGGGTGCTGAAATAATGCATGTCCATTGTATTATTGTTGCACATGGCCAAATCTGAATACAAAGAGTGATTATTGCTAAGTTATTTTCGGCGGTAATAAAATACCGTCAGGCCCCAAATCTCCACAAAATACCCTACAATGTCCATGATGACACACACAGTTGCACAATGATCAACCACATGTACAACCACCCTTCCATGTCCACAGGTGCACATAGATTGCATTCTCAGGCCCGCTGTGTCCCTGCAGCACATGATCTATTACCATTTGGGTATCCTGTACATGCGTCATTTGGTTATTGATTTGATTTGTTATTTTCATGTTATGCTCAATGTGTATCTGCAACACAATGGCTGCTCAATGTTCTGTGTGCTGAGCAGTGTATTGCAGGAGACACACACAGCACACGGGTTAGGGAGTCGGAATTTTGCCATGCCCAATGTGCATGTGAACAGGCATTCAGTGTTGTGTTCATGCTACGACTGGTGGAAAGCATTTGTGTCTGACTTTGTATTTGTGGCAGGTTGTTGGTCAGTTATTTAATCTGATTCCATGTCAGGCATCATTGTCTCGTGCCAGTTTTCATTTGTGACATGTCACTTCGTATGTTATTGGTCAGGTTTTGGCCTTTTGCTATTGCATGCCATGTCATGGTGTGGCAGGCAAGGGTGATGTGGTTTGGGAGGGTTTGGGTGACATACCTGGGATTGTGATAGCCTGTTTTGTGGGGGGGTGTGATACATACCTTGCATGTGTTCCTTTTGGTCACACAGGATTGGTTATGTTTAAGTAGCTAGGGATGCACACAATGTAGCACTTTGGTGGCAACATTCTCAGGGTGGAAAGGTTGTGACAGTTGACTGTCTCTTTCTCATCATCGATTGTCACCTGGTACGTGCCAGGCCTGTGTGCACTCCGCAGGGGTGGGAGTTTAGGTGAAAAATGTGGCCACAAGCTGGGTCCGGGCTGCCTCGCCACGTGCCCTTTCCCCTCCCATGGGCAGCGGCTGTGCCTGTGGTTGGGGAAGGGGGGGCACCACCATGTCCACTGGTATGTCCTGCCATGTTGCAACATTCTGCAGGACACATGCTGCCACAATGATCCTGCACACTACTGGGGGTGCATATAGTAGCTGGCCGCCAGAGCAGTCAAGGGAGTGGAAGCGTGACTTGAGCACTCTGAATGTGCGCTCCACTATGCCCCTGGTTGCAATATGGGCAGCATTGTATCTTACCTGGGGTGGTGTGGTGGGGTTCTGGATTGGCTTCATCATGTGGTTGCTCAGAAGATAGGCACTGTCCCCTGGGGAGGTGATACTGGTTGTGATTATTGGGGTTTGTGTATTTGGCTGTGTGTGACATGCATGCATGCATGTCCACAGGCATTTGTACTCACCTAGGAGCCACGTGTCGCCATGCTGCCCAGCTTGCAGGGCCCGGCTCAGGGCAGACATTCTGTATATGAAACTGTCATGGGTAGAGCCAGGGTAGTTTGCATAGACAGAGGTGATGATTCCCTTTGCATCGCATATGACCTGCACGTTGATAGAATGTCAGTGCTTGAGGTTTCGATAGATGTGCTCAGTGGCCCTAGGTGGACGTAGGGCCACATGGGTGCAATCTATGGCACTGAGCACTTTGGGGAAGTGTGCCACCCTGTAAAAGTCCTGGACCACGGCCTGCCTTTCTGCGGGTGTTCTGGGGGGCACGCAGTGATGATTGCCAACACCTGGTGTAGGCAGCGTGAATGCGTGGCCTGTGAGACCCCCGACCACTATGGCAGTTGTCCGCTGAAATGACCCAGTGGGCAAAAAATGCAGGACATTGAGCACCTTCTCCAAGGGGCTCAATGCTTGGGAGCACAGGGTGGGTGATATAAGGTCATCTTCCCACTCCCTGATCAGGTCTAGCATGATTCGGGGTGGAAACCTATACCTGCCATAGACCTGGGCGTCAGGCATCCCAGAAGGGCTAGTCCAGGAAAAAAAAATGTGGGCCCTGGCTATTCTCCTCCTCCTGCGGTACCCCACGATCAGTGCTGCGACAAACGGGGCATTCATTGTAGCTGGATATGCGTGTTTGTTGTTTGCGAACACTTTTATACTGTGCACGGGGATGCTTCCGCCTGCCTTCATGTGGCGGACGTGTTGACGCCTAAGCGTGTGTATAAGCGTGCGCGGGATTCCCGCAATCGATTCCATGAATACGTGTTGTTCGCGTGCGTGTTGGCGTTCTGTGTATTTCTCTGCAGTACTTCCCCAGTTACGCCTTCTTTTTCATGCGTTGTTCCCCATTCTGCGTGTTACGCTCCATGTCCCACCACTTTTTGGTGTGTGCACCGATGTTGTGTGCTTTCCCTGTGTGCGTTGTGCACGGCGTTTGGGATGTTGCAATGACGTGTGCACCAGTGTGCGCTACGCACGGGTTTGGTGCACATCCCGAGGGAAACACGCACAGGGACTTCCATGAATCGCACACATGCACGTGCGCCTGTTTTTTCACGCTTGCGCCAGCTTGTGCCAAGATTTTCGGCACACGTTTGTTCCGTGAATCGGCCCCCTAGTGTTTAGCAGGCAGAACTTCAAGTGCCTTGGTTTGTCAGCACGGTCTAACTGTGAGTTATTACTGACATTTTTTGTCTCAACCTTTGCCGTTTCCGGCTGTGTTGTATTTTTTGTGAACATGTGCCTGTTCCTGCATGGGTAAACGATGTACCATATCTGTTTTGCGTTTATCTCCTTCCAGTGCCCTTTGAGCAGCTATTTCTGCCATTTCCAGACAAACGTGATATAATAGTTTGGATTCCAGCATGTTTTTTCCTCTTTTTTACCTCTGTACCGCGATGTTTCAACTGGGGGTGAAGAAACCAGGGTCTGTGGCCTTGTGTATGCCGTGGACAGCAAGGACCGGCACAAGACCAGCTTGGCTTTTGAAGCTCCGGCGCTGAAGCGTCTGACGTTTCACTAAGTATGTGCCGGGAGTTCTGGGACTTGCAGTCCTCAGTTGTTATATGTCCCCAGCAAAGATCAGATACAATTGCAATCCGCCACAGTTTCTGTTATATATTTAGAGCATCATGGACAGTGGGCGTGACTGAATGCTGAAGGCGATGGCCAGTTGGCCCGTGGAAATGGCCAAAGGGCAGTGGACTCATAGGCCACTGGCCATAGACTTAGTTTATGGCTAACAGGACCTGGTTAGGTGCTAGGCGGGGTATATGGCTATCGGCTGGTGGCTGTGCTTCTCTTAAAATCAATCATTTATGCAACATGGTCCAAGAATGTGGTCACTGGCCAAAGCGCATAGCTAGTGGAGCCCGAAGAGGCAATAGTATGACAAAAACCATAAATGAGATACAAAATTATATCATGGGGGTCATCAATGGGGGATTTCCGGGTAAAGATGATCATCACATCCCACACCCGCAGAATTTCAAGGGTTTTGTTATATATAGCTTTAATTTAACAATACCAATAATTAGAAAAATTCTGCATCTGCAAGAAAAGATCAAAAGCAGAGATCAATACTACCTTTGTACAACCAGAAACAATGAGTACAGTTTACCCTCCTGCCGGCCCTGATTCATCAAAGGTATCGGGTAATATTATCCCCATAAATAATGTCGCCATATATTTGGTCGCCAAGAAAGGCATACAGTTATAGACTGTTCTGTCACCATACCCATACTATAAACCAGCTCAGGCAAATCTTCAAACGTTACCTTTAACTTCATATTGTACTTTAAACAGCAATTTAAAAACATATTCTTGTATAGATTATTCAGATCTCATTGATACTGTTTACTGCTTTGAATGCAGGCACCTCAGTGCAGCTGTTTTTTTGGTTTGGATGGTGAGCAAACGCTATATTATAAACTGAATATTCCATTTATAGAAGGATAATGGCTATTAACATTTTGTAGAAACATGGAATATTTGCATTTCCTTTAGCTTATTGCATGGACTATAAGCATGTGATGTGGCACACAGTCTATCAGAAGGTAGTTGATTTTTGGACAATAAATGCAGACTAGGAAAATGAACACATTCAGCAACATGTTTTAAAAGCCATACGATTCTTGGGTCCTCAGGCACTTGCATTCCAAGACACGGATACATCACAGGATTCTGACAATAAGGGACATTTACTGAATGACTAGAAATGATGTTTGAGGATGATACAAACGGAAGATTTACATGCTCACTCCTGCCAGCATCTCACCTCATCTCTCACCGATAGCTACAAACCCACAGAGCATGGACCATAGATATTCTATCCATTTGAACTAGATGGTGGAGTAGAGTGTTGGCCCAAGAGCACTGCATTGGTTGCAATTATTTCTGAATGGGAGGTCCTCCGAAGTGTCTCCAAAGAGCCATGTGCTGACAGTGATTGAACATGGATGTATGGTTCTCTTGGGCTTCGCCTATGTCCCTTGCACCTGATTTCATGGTTTCAAAGACGTGCCTGCCACCCATACTCCAGTAATATCCCTAGTTTTCCATAATGAATGGAAGCCTAGCGCATCCACTCAAGTCCTTATGCAAGTGTCTGACAGAAGTTGGAAACTGAATGAAATTGAACTACTTACAGCTTAATGCAGGTCAGTCCATTGTATTTTCCTTGGGGGAACTTACCCACCACAGACTGACTGTGCAATTTGTTTCCTGAAAACGTACAGGGCAAAGCTGTTAATCTGGAAATCATACTCGATGAGTTGATGACAATGAACTATAAGGTACAGTCCAAAGCAAAAGTACATTCTTTCTAATTGCACCCCTTACAAATGTGGTGTTATGCACCACCAGAGCTCAGAGACAGAGAGAGAGAGCTTTAATTGGGAATGCCTATACACATTCCTGGTTAGGTTACTGCGAAGGACCATGTGAGAGGGTTTTAGAACGTTTATAGAGCAGCTGCAAATAGCACACAATGCAGCAGTCAGACTAGTAAGTGTCCTGTACACATGCAATCATGTCTTCACTATGACAGCACGACTTCACTGGCCCTCAGTGTAATAACACACTGATTTTAACGTTTTGTGTCTGGTGCATACATGCCTATGATAATGTACCCGAGCTCCTCAAAGCAAATATCAAGGTATGCATCCACTCACACTATAGCAGGTCTCGGTATTAGTGATAGAATCTTCAATCAAAAAGACCAGGAGAGTATTCTGGGGATTCCAGGTCCCAGACCCCACCTATTGAACAACCTTCCTGTTTCCCTGATGCCAGCCCTCAAACTACACTGCACAGGTTTGCACACTAAAAATGTGAAAATAACTATGAATTGATCAACCATTAATCTTGATCTATGGATGTATTCAACCCTTTAAAATGGGGTGTATTTGTACATGGGTTTGTTAGTAGCTGTATGGCAGAATAGACCACAGCCTTAAATGATGCAGTATGTGGGGGCAAAGGTGGATGTTGGGGGTCGATAGAAAGATAACATGAAGGGGTCTTGTTAAGTTGATTGGTGAACGAAGAGATGGAATGGGCATTGAAGGCAATCACCCACAATTGATATGGCCAGATGAAGAAGATGAGGTGAACATCTGATGTGTTTGCATGATATTTCAGATAAGACAATTCCATACCACTATTGTAACACAACATTACGCCCTATACATAGCTACATAGCTTGCCGCTCGCCCTTGTGAATATAGCCATCCAACATCTCGCTATGATAATGTTACTCATGCATACGCACTAAGTTTGCTCTTTCTAACCTAGCAATATTATGGGCCTCATTATAACTGAGGCGGTCCGGAAATAACGGTGGCGGTAAACCCGCCGCCACCGTTGTGTCCGGACCGCCTGATCCCGACTCCTGCAGGCGGGAGGTGATGTTCCCGCCAGGTCTGACCTGGCGGGTTTAACACCGCCCGCCTGCAGGCGGACGAGGAAACACCGGCAGCATTACGAGATGCTGCTGGTGTTTCCATGATCCCCATTCCCATCGAGTCCCATAGGACTCGATGGGAATGGGGATTAACACCATTCCACCTCCATGATTCACGGAAAACCGGGATTGTAATGCCCTGGTAATTCTGGGAATCACAGAGGCGGAATGGTAATACGGGTCCGGCGGTAACCAGTCGGTTTTACCGCCGCTGTTACCGCCGGACTCGTAATGAGGCTCTATGTCATGCGCTAAAATAAATCTGCCTTTTTAACATTCGCATTTGGTTACGTGTCCTATGGCATCTGGCTAGTTCGAGATTTGGACGCCTCTCAGGCTCTTCATATTGCATACTTGCACAGCACTGATTGATTGCCTGATTCCATAGCCCAATGTTCTAATGCCACCCAACTCACGTAGGTTCAGCATTGTTTTGTCCACCTGCTATTGTACTGCACACTCTCACAGCTCCAATTGTATGCATGCCTGTATAGCCTAATGCTATGATACCACCCAATAGAATCAATTCCAGTACTACTCTGCCTTCTCCACTTGCAAAACCTCCTGCTCCTTAAACCTGCTCCAACACCTATAATTCGATCATGCAACAACCTTGGATCAATACTGCAAGTGCACCAATCTGCCTTGTACTCTATATGCTTTGCACCATGGTAGACCTTGCTTCTGGCACAACTGCATTGGGCCCCACCAAATATCCTCAATGGAACGCCCTAATTACCTCTAAGGGATCTAGTCTCACCTTATCTATGGCCACCAAACTACCCCAATCAGACTGTGTCAAACCCACCACCTTCCTACCTCAACTTGACCAAACTATCACCAAACCTAAGAACCTGACCTCACTTACGCCGACCTATGCCCAACTACTTACTCCAGACCAATGGATAAAACTATATGCCACCATACCCATACCTAATCAACCTTGCCCTACCGCAATCAGAAATTATAGACTAGGTCATAGATTCACCAAAAGCAAACAATATTCAACTACAAGCACTCATAAAACCAGTCTCAAACTTGCACCAATAGATCAGCTACAAGCTAGCTCAACCAACATGACACCTAAAAAACTGCCTACCTCTGCAAAAATCTCCAGGTAACTAAAGTGCCTACCGAGGATAACAATTCTCCTATCAAAAGGGGACTCATTAATGCCAGATCATTAACAGCCCATGCTCTAGACATCAATGACCTCATAAACACAAATGACCTCAGCGTTTTAGCCATTACAGACTTGGCTCCATACTACATCTGGGCCATTGATCTTACTAGCTATCCTGGACAAGTATACCATTTTCAGGCAGGACAGAACATCTGCAAAAGGCGAGGGTGTAGACTGCATTGCAAAAACTTCCTCAGGCCTTAGACCTGTCACTACACAAACCTTCCCCTTCGGTGATCTCCTTTCAATCAAGCTACCCATGTCGCCCACACAAACTATAACCGCTCACCTCATGTACAGACCTCCAGGCCCACTATCATCCTTCGAGGAAGACATAATCTTACTCCTCACAGCTAATACCAAGCCAGATTCACAAGTCGTGCTCCTGGGAGACCTTAACCTAGGACTGTATGACCCCAAAGATGTCAATACATTAGCCATCACCAATAATATCTCAGATCTAGGCTTCCTACAACAGGTCCTCCAACCCACCCATTATAAAGGGAGATTATTAGACTGGATAACAGTTATCAACTGTGACATTAATATTCTCTCCAACCAGCCCTGCGCCTGGTCCGACCATCATGCCATTCTCTTTACCATACAAAAGGGCATTGAAACTAACCCTGACAAACTGATAGCACCCCCTAGAATAGCCAGAAATATATGGAACATAACAGCTCACAAGACGCTCCCGCTTCTTTGACCCCTAACTAACCTCTCCAGCACTAATGATGATCCAACCTCTCTTGTGGACCTCTATAACACCACTATACTCAATGCTATCAATAAGATTGCATCACAAAAAATGCGAAAAGCTAAACCGTGTTCACATTTGAACACTTGGTTTACCCCGCACATGAGAATCTTGCGTAAGAATAAAAGAGCTGCTGAGTCCATTTGGAGAAACCTCCCCTCAACATCGAATAAAGATACCTTCACAATAGCTTCATCCACCTAGAACACACGCAATCTTCTCAGCAAAATGTGATTCGTACAAGGAACGGATTACCAAAGCTAAATCTAACAAGAAAGAACTATTTAATATACTCAGAGAGTTAGTGTTAAATGGGAATCATATAGTGCCTCCTTTTGATTTGTATTGGCCCAGGCCTAGTCGCACTATGGGGACAACCATGTCACAAATTTCTGATTTTGGATCGACTACGCCGCCATTTTAGAGTCATCTGCCATTTTGATTTCTGTTCGTATGATTCTCTGTTCTAAAATGGTGGACTATGTTTTCAACTTGCAACCAAGCCTCCCGACCTTTGAGGTTTGTTAATGTTTAGGCTGTCCAAGAGCCGACTGTTTAGACTAGGTAATGAGGCCTTGTACTACACATGAACTGTTGTCCTAGAATTGTCTATGCTAACAAGCCTCATCCTCGAATACACATCTGGAACAATGCAAAGTAAACCTCAAGCTTCGACACAGGCCGAACTGCATTGTGTAGAGGTATACACTAAGGCTTACCGTGATATCCGAGAATATACATCACCATTGTAACTTGATGGAAATGCAAACCCATGTAATCCTTCTGCATATTATTGTATAAGCTGTATGTGAACTAGGCACAAACTCTAGACCACAAATTATTAACATGTAGAGGGGCTGGACAATATTTCTGAAAACTGCATAAAAGTATGAACGTTTAGATGTCCAGCACTCTGTCTCCTCTCTTTGACGGGCTGGTACTCATTGTGGGATGTTGAGTGCCAGATAGCTATTTGTATCTATGTTTCTTTGTAAACTGTGCAGAATAAAAGATCTGTGAATCTTTATAGCCCGTGTTTGGTGTATTTCCTTTGTGGTACTCAGCCTCGATATTTCTTTGCTTTTACAGATGGCACCCGAATAGGGACCCTCAAGATTGATGCCATCTTGTTGAAGAGTTGACGCGGCTATCGGACCGGGATCGATGGTGAGAAAGGAGGCCCCTTCTTGGATGAGACGCGACACCTCAACAGTACTGCACGGCCTGATCCCTAAATGGTGAGCACGCGATCTGAGAGGGGATCTTGACGAGGGTCCATATATCGAGACGGGCAGTTTTGCTGAAATCACCAACCACGAGCGTCCTTTGTTGTCCTTAGTAATCCGATCAGACCTCCCTTTGTCCTTTGATTTCCAAAGTATCCTGATATTTGATTTGGCATATTGTCCTCGCGAGTACAATTATTGACCAGGTAATACCAGTAATCTGACATGCCTGGGAAATTGTCTTCCTGTTTCAGGGCGTTATTCCGCAGAGACAGAGAATCTTTGGAATTTGGCCATCTAGCACCACAGGAGGGGTCAGCGGCATGTACTACGTACTGTAAGTACGGCATTGGTAATTTAGTGTTTAACGATATTTGGCACAGACAAACTAGACATGCTTCTGAACTTCAGTGGCCAATCAATGGTAGCTTTGAGATTCCTCGTATAGAATATTTAGAATCTATATTGTTAAAGAAGAAAGCTAGACCTGCAGCATTTGATGTATCACAAAATTGGAAAAAAGAAGCTGTGCAGCAAATTAAAAGTAGGGAGAAACATGCACGCCGACATATGCCAAACGCAGAGAAAGCGTTATTGTACGATCAACAAAAACAGTCAGAGAAACATGGATAGGGCTTTTCAACTTGGTATACAGAAAATATATCCGTCTAAAGATTTTCATGCATCACATGAATTGATCGATAAGCTTTTAAATGAACGAAGGCCTGGCCGCACTGCGCCACCTCGTTATATACCTATTCCTGTTGCTTTACCTCTTCCTGCTGTTGTTCCTCCTCCCGCAGTAATTCCTGTACCTCTTATTGCACCACTTATTACTCCCCTGCCACTACCTATTGCTCCACTTCCTATTGTAGCTCCTCCATCTGTACCTCCACCTTTGCCTGCTGCCATTGGTCAGGTAGATTTGTCTTTGACACCAGTGATAGCACCTTCATTACCTATTGTACAAGATGTACCTACTCTTTCCCTTCCAAGTGGTTCTGCTCCACTAGTAGTCGATAAGGGAGCGGAATAAAAGATTCTAACTCTCAATACAGTTTCTAAAGAAAGAAAGCAAGATCTGAATGCATGGGCTAGACAGTGCATGGAGAAAGGGGAACAATCTGATGTTTTTGCTACACTCTCTAATCTAGAAAGTTTTTCTGAGAAAAATGTTTTTATTGAAGGGATGGGAATCCATTTATCCGTTATGTGGAACAGACTGAATGATGTAGATATCCCACAAGGGTTAAGGGATCTGAATGTTTTACCATATTCAAGAGATACTGCGGAGAAAGTATATGAGCATGTCGAGAGGGTATTTGAGTTTAGAAGGGAGTTAGAAAAGTTACAGAATGATGAAATAGATGGTGATAGTTTGGGCACTATTTTTGTACAGAAACGGTTCATTCCTCTTAATAAATCGATGAGTGAAGAAACGCGAATTTGCACAAGAGATGCACTGAGATGGATTTCAGATATGTCGATATCTCCCGTAGAAGTATATGACACGTATAGTCAGTA
Organism: Ambystoma mexicanum; assembly: GCF_040938575.1. NCBI lineage: Eukaryota > Metazoa > Chordata > Amphibia > Caudata > Ambystomatidae > Ambystoma > Ambystoma mexicanum. Next base: position 769,655,743 of record NC_090941.1, read on the forward strand.
TACGCCAGAAATTCAGAGGAAAGTGATAAAGGTAATGGTAGAGGAACTACAGGATGAATGTATACAGAGAAAGATTTGTTGTCACGCAGTATTATTGAATATCTATAAGAGAGCTTTTTCATCTGACACTCCTTCAACTGCTTTAGCACTCGATTTTGCTTTATTGCTTAGTAAGCATTCGGAGTTACCTGTTACTCAGTTACCTATGAGAGAGGTTCCTCCGACATTCGTCCCTAATGTCGAGGTTCCAGCTAATGCCACAACAGGCATTGCCGCCTATGATATTGATGCACATTATGTATCGCAGTTTGTTCATGTCCCGTTCTCAAGACAGGAAGTGAATACCATCAGACAATCTATCCCAGATATTAGAAAGAATCCGACAGGGTTTTATAAGGAGATAGAATCCGTCTTGCAGTCGTCAGTGTTCACCCTGGGTGATATAGACTTGCTATTCCCTGTGCTCCTACCTGCTGATTTGTGGAAACAGATTAGGACTGTAGACGATGCAGCAGGGATGGGTGACACATGGGATAATTTGGGTAGACAAGATAGCGATAGGCCAGCTGGTGAAAGACCACCGCAGTTAATATTGACTTTGCCTGATAGAATAGTGACAAAATTGAAAGCCTTAATCCCTGCGAGAAGGATAGTGTGGGACAAACTCACTGCTTGTATCCAAGGAAAATCTGAGGGTGCAACTGAATTCTTTAATCAGTTCAAGCAAGTATTTTCAGATTTTAGCGGACAAGATCTAAGCACAGAGTCTGTGAAAAGATTATTTGTGGACAAATTTGTGCGTGAATTGTTACCCGACATCCAGTTGCAAATTATGACTTCTGAGAGCGCATGGCAAGCTAAGTCTCAGTCTGAAGTGTTGCATATGGCTCAGTATTATGAAAACCGAGTCAACAATGAGAAGGGAAGGATTGAAAAGAAAAAGGGAAACTTGAAAACTAAGTTGTTGTTGCAACAGATTCTTAGAGGACCTTGAGGGGGTAGTACACAGTTTGGGGGACAGTATGTTCCACAAGGTAATGTACCGTTGGTTCCTGAACACGCGAACCAATGTGCATATTGCAGACAAGAAGGTCAATGGCGAGCACAATGCGGATCCTCCAGCAGAGGTCGAATAATACCTATGTTATCGTGGGTAAACGATCCAGAGGCTGCCCTGGGGTGGGGGGTCCCGGTAGAAGCCAGTTTTCTCAGAATTCTCAGTCCTTTCTGCAAGACAATCAGCCACTGAGTGTGGATAATAGAAACATTTTTGATCATCCTTCTTCTGCTTATCTCTCTGAAGACATTCCCTTTGATGATATATTGTTTTGCTAGGATTGCCCAAAGCAGGGTTTGGAACCAACGCCTATTTCCGTTAATCAGAAAGGTCCCTACATTGAGATGATGTTGGTAAATAGGAAACATCTATTTTTGATAGATACAGGAGCACAGAAGTGTTCGATTGACCATTCACGGGTTCCAGACATTCCACTGTCAGGGCAAACTCATGTTTCTGTAGGGTTTTCTGGTACACCAGTGGTTAGTCTGGTCTCTTTGCCGGTACCGATTCACTGGGTCCATTCACGGATCACTGTCCGTTTCTTTTGACATCAAACTGTGGTGAGAATTTGTTGGGGTTGAATCTGTTGAAGGAATTAAATGCCGTAATTCACTGTTCTTTGGATGAGGTGCGTTTGACGATTTCACCACAGCAATTTTTGTCTCACAGTTTCTGACTAGACCATTGCCGCCGGAATTTAGTGACATTCCGGAATGTTTATGGGCAATTGATAATGACAATGATGTTGGTATTTTACAAATTGAGCCTGTTCAAATCGTTTTGAAACCTGGAGTAAAGTTGCCACGTATTCCTTTCGATTGATGGTGAGCAAGCTTTGAAGTGTATAGTTAACGATTTTGTACACCGTGGGGTAATTGAAGAAATTGCATGTAGTTTGTGCAATAGTTTGATCCTACCAGTGTATAAGAAAGGGGATAATGCAATTCCTTTCAGTTTTATTATTGATTTATGCACTATCAACACGATAGTCGCTCCACAATTTCCTATTGTGCCTGATGTGACAACAATATTAACGATGATCCCAGCTTCTGCTACTCATTTTAGTGTCGCAGACCTTAAGAATGCCTTCTTTAGCATCCCTATACACAAGGATAGCAAATACCTGTTCGCGTTCACCCTAGGGGGACGCTCGTTTACATTCACCTGTGCACCACAAGGGTACACGGAAAGTCTGAGCATTTACAGTAGGGCTTTAAAAGAGCAGCTCGACACACTTGAGTGGCCTACTACTTGCATATTGCTTCAATATGTCGTAAGACCTTCTTTTGGCTGCAGATTCAGAAAGTGCTTGTAAAGAAGGCACTGTGTTATTGCTTATTCATCTAGCAAAACATGGACATAAAGCTTCACTGAAAAAGTTTCAATATTGTCAACAGGAGGTTGCCTATTTAGGCTATCTCCTGTCAAAGGAGGGAAGAAGATTGACACCTGAATGAATTAAAATCATTTCTAGCATGTCTGTCCCAGATACACAGAAGGAAGTCAGAGCCTTGATAGGAATGGCTTCTTACTGTAGACAGTGGATCCCAAACTTTTCACTAGTGATCAAACCAATGTTGGCTTTGACAAGAACGGGCATTTCTTTGCCATTGCCATGGAACTTGGAACACCAGAAAGCTTTTGATTTGCTGAAGACTGCACTGTGTTCAGCACCGGTTTTGGGCACACCAAATTATGAAAAGGCCTTTGAGTTGTATGTACATGAACGTGATGCCTGTGCCTTGGCTGTGTTAACGCAGGAACATGGGGGGAAGAATAGGCCATGTGATTACTTTTCTTCCACCCTCGATCCTGTAGCATGCGCTTTGTCGAGATGTCTGATAGCTGTCGCTGCTGCTGCTGCATCCGTAAAACAGAGCAAGGGTATGGTCCTAGGCCATGCTTTAACCTTGTTGGTACCTCACTCTGTAGACATTCTATTAAACAGAACGCAAACGCAACATCTCACTTCTGCACGATTAACGAGATACGAATTGATCTTGTTTGCACCGCATATCCAAATTAAGAGATGTTGTGTATTGAACCCAGCTGAATTATTACATCATCCGCAGGATATCGCTTGCAGTGATAACATGTCACATGACTGCCTTTATACCACATAGCAAGAAACTAAAGGAAGGATTGATTTAAAAGATAAACCTTTGAACGACCCACAAGTAGAGCTGTTTTGCGATGGCTCTTATTTCAAACTTCCGGATGGTACATCCACTGCTGCTTATGCCACCACTACACTAACCACGATTGTGGAAACCAAAAGAATTTCGCATAACTCCGTGCAGGCGGCAGAGATTATTGCATTGACCCGATCTTGTGAACTTTCTGAAGGGCTTAGAGTGAATATGTATACTGATAGTCAGTATGATTTTGGAGTGGTTCACAACTTCGGTAGACTTTGGACAGAACAAGGTTTCTTGACCTCACATGGAACGAAGATTCAATATGGTACCTTGAATGTTTAGCTACTCCCAGCGCTTGCACTTCCCACTCAGCTAGCAATTATGAAGTGCGCAGCACATAAGAAAATCATAGATGATGTAGGAAAAGGGAATGCTTTCGCTGACCAGATAGCCAGACTGCTACTGATCTCTATTCAGATATGCACACTACAAAGGAAGCCACAAATGTCTGTACTATAGATGAAGGAATCGATTCCATAAAGAATATCCAAGAAGATGCCACTCTAGAGGAAACTAAGCAATGGGCTGAGGGCTTGGCGAGGATGGATGATGATCGGTGCTGGGTGGATAACTTAGAGGGAAAATGGATGTTGCCAGATGCATACATCATTATGATGGTTTCAATGGCTCATGGTCCCACCCACTTATGTGCTAGGAAAATTTGCTAAATGTTAGAAACTGTCTGGGTAAATGTTAACATCCCAAAAACTGTGGTGCGTTTTGTCCAGAGTTGTATGGTCTGTCTACAACACAATGTGGGGAAGGGTACATCAACACCAAGGAGTAGTTTTGGTCCACCTTCTGTCCCTTTTGATGAAATTCACTTTGAATATTTGAAATGGAGCATTGTAACAACCTCAGATATGTTCTGGTAGTTGTTTGTGCTTTCAGTAAATGGGTTGAAGCATTCCCTGTAAAAGATGCCACAGCAATGACGACGGCGAAAACCATGCTCAAGGAATATTTTCCTAGGTTTGGTTTGCTGAGGATCATCTGGTCGGATAATGGTCCACACTTTATCACTGCTGTTATTCTACAAATATGCACGGGATTACAGATCGATAAACGGTTCCATTCGGACAGACACGCTCAGAGTGCTGGATTGGTAGAGCGGCACAATGGCATTTTAAAGAACAAACTCACTAAGACGTGTGCCGGCACCAATTTGAAATGGCCGGACGCCTTACCGATAGTGTTACTCTCTATGCGAACAACTCCGCAGACTAGGACTGGGCTCTCCCCGTATGAGGTGGTGATGGGGAGGCCAGCTAACACTTGGAACCTTCCTAAACCTAGGGCTTTAAGGGATATAGAGCATGTACTTCTTTCTGAATATTGTGAACGGTTAACTCAAAATCTGTATTTGATTCATCAACAGGTGCGAGAAGCCCCTCTAGCCAAATATGAGGGGCCAGGTCACAGCATCCGACCTGGTGACTGGGTGCTGACTAAATCGTTTGAGAGAGCATCCTGTTTCGCACTGCATTGGAGAGGGCCCTTTCAGGTCCTATTGGCCACACAGACTGCCGTACGAGTAGCTGGAAAAAAACACTGGGTACATGCAACGCATGTCAAGAGGATACCTTTCCCTTGACACACGACGAAGAAGATAAGGAGAAACTTACTTGCTCTGTTCCCACTGATCGATCAGCATTGAGCAACGTCAAGGGTGTTTCGGAGACACTCCCTGAGTCCGTGGGGCCTGGGGAAATTGCTGCTTCGTCTCCACACTCTTCTACAGATCCTTTTGCACCTTTGTCTGGTTCTGGTGCAAATTCATCACTTCCATCAGGAAGCAACGACACACTGTTTGCAGATCACACGGTACCAGGAGTCACAACATACAATCTGCTTCCACGGAGCTAGACTTACTGCACGGTTCGGTTGTGTCCACAGGGGAACAACTACAGAGCTTGTCCTTCGCCACATCTTTTGCTTCTGAAGGAAAGTATGTGGGATGTAGATAGGGAAAGACTAAGAAAATGTGTGATCAGGAGATCACCAGCAAACAAACTACAGAGTTTTTCGCAGGAATCTTTTCAGAAAAAAGAACAGCTTCAAAGGAACAATGCCTGTTATCGTCTCTGCTCGTGCGGAACAAACAAGTGACTGTGTGGCCAACAATGACAATGGATGATCAAATACATGGTCTTTTAAAATGTGTTGTCTTCTTGTAATTGTGTTAACCAGTTTCATAGTATTAGGTGCCTTAGGATTTTGGTATATGGAAGAAGTACGCCCACTTGAAACATTCTTGCCTACTGAGAATGTTCCTACTGTATCTACACCTTTTGTGCAACTGCACACTCTATCTCCTAGAGACTCTCAACATAGACAGAGCTATCATAACAATACATTACTGCTAATAACGAATGCAACTCATGCCATTTTGAACAGGACAAACTGCTGGATTTGCTCACACTTACCGCAACATGGGGAAAAAGGGTTGGGCTGGGGTATTCATCCTTTGCCTTTAACTACTGCATGTTATGCTTCTCTACGGGCATTATTCTTTGGCCAGTGGAATGATAGTATCTCAGGGAATTTTGATGGGACGTACTTAAACGAATTTGAAAGGCAAGTTTTAACTCCTCTGGGATGCTCACTCTTCACAAATAGGTGCAAGCTCAATGTTGCTTCTACTAGGCCTTCTGATAGACTGTCCCGACCTTTTTAATCTCTGATTTCTTTCAAATGGCTTCTATGGGTAATAGGGATGCCACGCCACCTTCTTATACTGTTAACCATAGCCCCAACTATGTTCCTTTCTGCATACAAAGGAATGGTACTCAGTGAATGGGCGATTTTAAGGGTTGCACTAATATTGCAAACTTGACCAGTCTCGTTTGCAGTAATGAAGCTTTTCCATGGCTACCTAGGGATTGGCAGGGACCTTGTTATTTGGGAATTCTGATACCAGGGGTATATGTAGCCAGCACCATTGAAATCTCTAGGGCTCGTCCAATGTGGGACGAAAGCAGTGATACTCCTCCACAAATGCTGGGCAATGTAGCAAAATCTTTTGTACCATTTTGGGGGCAGATTATGAATTCTGAGGACATTAGGAGACTAGCAAGAGTACTGGAGAAAACCATCAACCGGACCACTGACATACTCTATAACATTACTCTAGAGCAAAAGGCAATCAGATTAGTGGCGCTACAAAACCGGATGGTATTAGACGTCATCTTGGCTGAGCGTGGTGGAGTATGGAAATTAGTGGGGTCCGCTTGCTGTGTTTTCACACCAGATTCCTCCCCGACCATCTTTAAGGCAATACAAAATCTGCACGTCCTGAGTTCTGAAGTACACGTTCTCGAGGGGAATTGGGATCTTAGTACTTGGTTCTGGGACTTCTTACGATCTTGGGGATGGAAGATTCTCTCGGTCTTATTGATCATTGTGAGTATTCTTTTGTTCTGCTGTTGCTGTATACAATGTCTTCCTGCCATATGTTCAATTTTAGGGGGATGTTGTGCACAGACTATGGGAACGGACATTTCCTCCGGTGCAGTGTAAAAAAAATGAGTGGGAGGATGTGAGGTCTTCAAAATCGGAGTCCATCATTGGTTTCACTGAAATGCAGGTGCCGTATGTGTTTTAAAGTAATCCTCAAGCACAGCGAGCTTTGGCGTTTTGTGTAATAAGAGCACTAACATACGGCGCGGATCTGGGCGCAATAAAAAGGCAATACAAAGGTAATGATGCTTAGGATATGTGATTTAACCCCATATTATTATACTATGTGGCACTGGAGGATATATCATTTAAGGATGCATGATATTGCCAATGGTGAAATGTGTTGGTGTCTTGTTGTCGGATGAAGATATTATGTCTGGCAAGTTGGAAGGTTTGGGCTAATCCTCAGGTATGCCACATTGTGTGGTGTAAAAGTGGTGATGGGGTAGTTTTGTGATGCGGACTAGCACTAGCTGACATTTGGTGTCTTCATACATGTGCTTTTGGTTGTGTCTCCTGGTTATTTTCTTTATGTTTGTACAAATGAGTCTGAACTGTTCAGCTATTTAATAGCAATTATGAAATAGAATACCGAACTTTACAGATGAAGTTTGAAGTGAAATTTTGTGCTATTCAGACACAATCCCTACTGAAATACGATTTAAAAGTAATGTAGGGGGTGAAAATATGGGATTGGTCAATTAAGACCTTTTTCCGAGTCCTCAGTATGTCATGTCTTTGGGGGTGCTTAGGGAACTGTTGAGGCTATTGATTTTAGTGGTCCTCACTATAGTTGGCATTGGTGTATGTTGTTTGTTGTAGGTTAATCTCCTTCATTGAATTGAGAATCATCCTTAGACCCCAGATTGCATGGTGGTGATAAAGAAATTGAATTTGAATATAAAGAATCTCCTGAAGAAAGTTCATGCAATTACAGCAAAGAAGAACTGAAACATGTTGGGATACATATTGTGTAAAGGACACTTTTAAAGTGTTTGATGTGTGAAGGTTCATAGTATCTATGTCTGAGTTAAATGTTTTTTATGGTTTGTAATTTAGGCAAATAGATATGTGTATACCCACCATGTGGGTTTAGTCCTGGGTGTTTGTTTTACATAAATCTTTTTTTTTAGAATGTTTTGAATGAATTTGAATATTGTATTGAAATGTGAAAGAATTTGCTTTGATGAATTTTGACCAAGTCTATTTTTTCACGACCAATAGTAGAAAGAGGTTCTACAACACCAAAATAAGTATAGATGGGAAATAGGTACAAACATATAATCCAACTCTTTTGTATATTAGTAATTATGGTTTACCCCTAACTGGAGAGTTGGGTTTGTTTATATATAGGGGTTGATACAACCTTTATTGAGACTAGCGCTATATAAATAAACATAATACAATACAATACCATCAATCACAAGGGTACCCGGGCCTGATAACCCTAAAATAAAAGTTGTTTTCCTATGCCTCCTTCTATGGCCTGATGACAAGCTGCCAATGTTTTATATGTTTAATGTGCACTATTGCATTTGTAGAGTGATTGATATTATTTGTTATTGCACTTCTTATATAATGGAATAAAGAGGAATTGGTTTTGGGCGTTGGCTAAATAAGCTATTTTGGAAACTGAACTGAACTTCAGGTCAAAAAGTCTTTGCAACTTACCAGATTCTTCACATGCTGCAAGAGTCTGGATGAATTTGACCCTAAACCCTTCTAATTGTTTTTAGAAAAGTCGTCCCTAAATCTGTGAACATGTTGCGTAGGGTAGACAGTTCCACAGTTTAAAAGCAATGTATGTATGTGCTTGCCCATACTTTACCTTAGTGTACAATTGCATAGTACTGGGTATTCAATGCATTGTTTGCAATAACCTTATTAATCCTAGTTCTTGTTTCGGCTGTTATATATTCCTGTGCGTACTTTCTGCAAAGGCCCACTTTTACAATAGAATAAAAGTCAGATGAGAAAAAAAGCTACAACTGATCTAATGGGAACAGACCAGTGTGACTCGCCATAGGCAAAACTAAATCGTTTTTAAATTAGATTTGAGTGTTAGAGGAAGAAGAGCTGACAGGGGTCACCAGAGAGACATCTCTAGGCTAGAGAATCAGGAATCAATAGGGCCCTTGAATTTGCAGAGTTCAAAGGATATGGTGAGTTCATTAAAAAGGTTGTATGCTCGAAATGTCGACAAGACGAGACGACACTGAAGCTGTTCAAAGCTTGCAAAGCGAGGTAACACGCCAAGAATACAAACTTCGCACTTGCAGATTTAAACTGAAGCAAGGAGGAATGCTCTGGAAGCATCTATAAACACCCGGATAACGTTCCTTATTGCTTTAGTCACACTCTTCGGTTTTAGTGCGTGTTTGCTGTAAAAACAACAAATGTGTGATTTCTTTTGTTCAGAATTCTGTTATCTTATTTTATTGTTGTAGTGTGTTAACTTCTGAAATTCCTCTCCAGGCATGACAAAATCTGCATTGTTCTGCAATGCCAATATTTCTTAACCTGATGTATGGGGCTCGGTGGTGGAGAAAATGATGGCAAAATAGAGTCCTCCAGTATCCCACATAGGAACTAACTCCAGAAAGGGTAGTAAATCGCTGGCAGTAGTAAAAGCATGACCACCTCCCATTACAGTCCAACATGACATGCTAAAATAGTGTCAATTATCACCAAAACGCTATCAGTGCACAGGTAGGCTTAACACGTGTCATACCAATAATCAGATGCCACATGTATGCAGTGAGTATTGCTACTTGTTTGCTGAAGTATTATGCAAATGTTTTTTTTTGTTTTTGTTTTTTTCTGGTGAAGGGGCTCTATGCCTTCCTCACAAATGCTCATATGTCATGGCCTCAAAATTTTTGTTTCTGATCATTGGGCATTTTTACCACTGTTGTGTTCATGGAGCTGCTGAAAATAAACATACATCAGTGTCTGCCTGATGCGGTTTCACAGCTTGAAGTAATTAGCATGGAAGCAACATCAATAATCATATATTCAAAACAAGTGCATTAATTCAGAATCACAATCTTGCCACTACTATCATCCATCATCGTATTAATGAATGCATTGCAGTCATGTACTACTTAGGGTATTGTTTCCGGGACTAACACTGCCTTTTCACACTGCATCATGTAAAAGAGCATGGTGAAATGGGCAGATTCCCACCTTGCAGTCAACAGGACAGCCCAATAGAGGTTTCCCAGCTGGTCTGGGTAACGCTGTCACCCATCATTACACCGGCATGATGTGCCCTGACGCAAACACTTCATACTGCTGTAAAACGTTCAGCTTTCGGGATGATTCTGATGGCATTCCACGGCAAGAAAAGACCCAGAATTGGGGAATGCTGGTCTTAATCATAATGTTTTTTCTTGTCGTCACTATTGGCTCCATTATATTCAGAGGTGACACAATACCCTATTTACTGCCACCTAAACATGTATTTCTGGTACTCCACTTACCCAAGAGATGGAAAAGACTCTGCTGGGAGGAGGGAAGCTGTATTTTGTCCTTTACAAGGGAAGGGCATTTTCTCGTCCCTCCACGTGGTGGACCAGTTCCCCCGGGGGCTCTTCTATAAAGTTTAAGTCTGTGACAGACAGGAAAAACATACACAAGAAGACCAATACAAGGTTCGTCTTATTCTGAGCATTTTCCTGTATCTCCCTGTCGACTGTAGAACACCATTCTGGTATGTAGACATAGCTGTGAACACATCTGCATGGAGCATGCCTCCAGATAAAAATGCCACACTGAACCACGGGTAGCTGACTGCAATAGGCAAAGGTCACTGCTGGTTACGTGCCTCTCAGCCAGGGTCAGTACCAACCTTTCAGTAATGGGCACTAAATATAGGCAGCCCTCCAATTTCCAGGCTGTCAGTGTTACTGCTGTCTCTGCCGAGTGACATGGTATGAGAGCGTCGGCCTCGTCTTTCATCCTGAGTTAAAGACCTGACGTGTAGTCTTAGATACGATTTTGGAAGCCTTAACCTAGGAGAATATTAATATTTCTGTACATTTTATCTGTGGAGATTGAGGCCCTTCTGACTTTATATCATGGCACAAGCTTTGTTGTTTGCCAATTCCAAAAAATTCCAGTGGTTGCAGAGTCCAGCTACCATTCTCCTTATTTCGTCTGGGTTATAAGGATCCTGCAGCTCATGTGTTTAGGTGTCTATATTTGTTCCAAAAGAAATTTCACTTAAAATGGTCTTCTTGGTAGACAACGCTTAGGCAAAACATGAGGGAAAAGCACTTTTTGATTTATGGTATACAATTCAACAAGGATAATTTTCCCTGACACAAACACATGCTTGTTCCTAAAACAAACACACCCTAATCAATATATCACATGATCCGTGCCAGCAGTTGCCTGTTTGAATCCAGGAGATATTCCCTAGTCACGATGTAACGATCAGTGCACAATCACTCACACCATTGTTGTATTCTCTTCGGGTAAGCCCTACACACCTTCAAAGGCACTTCCCAATTCAGCATATAAAGGTCCCGCTGACTGCTCTATCCCCTATCTAAAAGGATCCCAGCAACAGCATAAGTTCAAGACCACATTTCAAGTTCTCTTAAAACCTTAAAATGACTGCATTACAGCTGGGAGATGATGGGGGTGCAAGAAATCTGTCTGATCAAACTATGGTGCCACCATTATGTGAAATAATAATCTACATAAATGAGTAGTATTTTTGTCTCAGAAAAAGAGCTGATCTTGTTATGGTGATGACAAAGGGATCACCTCACAAAGTCTGCAATAGTGACATTGCACCGTGGTGAATATTCTGTCACAATTTGTCATTGAACCAGAACATAAACTGCAGCATCTATCTGTGAGGAATTGCCATCTGGCAAGGGTGCAAAGCCCTGGCATTTGATTTTCATTGACAAATTGAATGATAAAGGTAATTCTGTCTCAAAGAGGAGTAATCTCCCAACTAGATTTCTATGTCCCGACTCGACATGCCAAAAGCATTGCACACTCGTACCCTGCCACATCAGTAGCCTTATTCACGGCACCTACTCGACTCATGGCACAGACAGGTTCAGAGGTCACAAGATGCTAACTTGACAGCCACAGAGACAGCCAAGTCCCTGCGACACAGAGGGAGCATTTAAGATGTGCGCCCCTGTTCCCAAAACTATGATGATCATAAGTCGCCCATGCTGGTGGCAGGGTAAACTCTAAATAAAAGATGTGTCTACATTTAGGCATAGTGCATGGTACTATTTATTATCAAGGCCGATGTATTCCAATTGATATTGCACGTGTCAGCTCCTGTGAGTCAGCTCTGCTGTGGAAGGTGATGTGTATTCTGGTTAGCTGGGTGTTTTCCTCCCACTCTGCATCAGAATCTCCTGAACTGGGAGAGCAGACCCTGAATGGAAAAATCCTATCCTTAACGCCCTCTGAGTGGGCATCACAACAACCAGAGGACCAGACGAGCCAAACTCCCAGTTCTACCTCACTGAACCAGTTGCTCGTGTTCACCGCACCTGGAACAAGCAGGAAATTGCTGGTGCTGATTGCTGCACTCCTCCACCACATCAGACATTGCTTGAACCTTCGCCCAACTCGACACTGCATCATGTCCCAGCCAGATCTTGTCATCTGGTAGGCCCAAAGTGACAACCCAAGAATGGGACCCAAACTGAAACACTGGAGGATCACATACCAACTCTAACCGGGGGTAACAACTATGCCTGGACCCAGTTAGCCCTTGAACTGCCGCCTCATTGATTGCACATCAACCCACCTTAGATCATCACTTTGACCACCAACTAGAACCACTGGAGCATCACCCATTGACCCCTCCCGGAGGCTAAAGCCTGACTTGACCTGTTCAACTGCAAAGCGTTTCTGGGACTGCCTTGACCTGGATATTTCGGAACTGCCCTTCTACCAGAGAGAGCACACGTATTCTCCCCTATTCAACGCCCATTTGCTTCTGAGACCACCACAATCCTATGTGTCTAAACTGAGCCTGATAAGCTTGCATATGTTTTCGAACCTGGGTCTGACTGTGTCAGCCTGCCAAGCACTCAATCCAGGGACTGTTGACTCTGAACTGCCCCCTCAGTCCCCTTGACACTGGTAAGGTCAAGATGGCTCCTGTTTTCACACAAGACATCATTGTTTGTGGTTCCCTTATCTTACTGATGGACCTATGTGCTGTTTTGAGTTAGTACATATGGCTAATCATCTGCTTTAGTAACACTGGGCTGTTATCAATTTAACTCTTACACTGAGTGCAATAACAATTAATGTTTCAGCTGGCATGAAATACAAGTTTTGTTTAGAGCCAGTTCATATGGTAAAGCACCTGCTTAATTCACACTGGGCTGATAATGAACGCAATTCTTACAATGGGTGAAATAATGATTAGCAGTTTAACTCGCACGAAATACTAGCCATGAAGTAATATTAGGTTCATCTCAGCTAAGCTGCCGCCAGACGCAGGCAATATAATGTGCATAGTCGAATGCCGTTGCACCGGTTACATTGATTGGTTGGAGACTTTGAAGTATTTAACAACCACTGGTATGCGGGGCATGTATGTGGAGATATTAACATGAATCAGAGTCAACACAGATACATAAATACAAGTTGGACATAGCTCATAGATGTTCTACAAGCTTTTAGAATTTATCATGAACACAGAGCGTGCCATAATAGGAGATTGTTCCATTAAGTGCACTTAAACACCATTCACAGTCACATAGCAAACCATATTAGCAGGAGTGTTTGAGGACTGCAATTAGGCATAGATATCAATCTGTCGGGGGGAAATTCTCCCGGGGTCGGATGGCGCGTCCGCGGACCTCCGGGCAGGGAGGCCCCAACTCCTCCCGTGTATCCCAAAAATGAGTATGAGGCACACGCAAGAAGCAAGGTGGTTCTGCTGTTTATTAGACAAACGGCAGGGATGGGTCGAGGAACGTACGCGTCCGTCCTGACTCTCTCTCTTCATCATGGGCTCGCAGGCCCTTTTTACCTTAGTATGACGCGCTACCTGCGTCACCTTGGAAAGTTTAGCAAAAAACCTATCGCCACTCTGGATTGGTTCCTCGAGTGGTAGGGTTAGTATAGCATACGTATAGAGAGCATTGTTAGTGGTTGAGGGTTAGTCAGGTGGTATAATTGGGTTGTCCCTTCAAATTGATACATGAAAATTGTTACATGAAGATCCCTGGGGATTGGTCAATGGTACTGGCGTCAGTGATAAGAGCCCCATGTTCTGATTGGTCCACGCACGAGCCCCCCAGTCTGGGACCATCGTTGTTCCCAGCTCGCGGTGCACCTGTCATTTGCAACAATGTTTCACTATGGTTATGTGCAGACAACGTGAAGATTTATTGGTGTGCCTGAAGGCCGACTACTCCCACCGCCGCAGATGTCCATTGAATCACTTAATTGTATCTGCCTATGTCTTGAAACGGGGGTTTTCGGTGCCTCCCTCCTCCTGGGCCTGGCACCCTGTCAGGTTTGGCTTGGTCACGTGAGGTGGGACCGTAGTCGTAGCAGAATTCTGCACAATTAATATTGTATTTTCCACTGCGTGGCTGGTTTTAATTGCAGGTGTGACCTCGGCGTCGGCTTGCGGCATACGAGATTGCAACATTGTGCCCTTGACTGTCAGTCATCGCCGGGCTCATTCTGCAGGGTCAGCAACTATACTCTTGCTCATTCGATGTTCATGGAAGCTCTTGTTTGCGGCCTACTTGGGCCTGGTGCATAGGCGGAGACATTTGGTACACAGCGCTTTAGGTTATGGTATCATATTGTTTTATCCCCAGTATCGTGTCTTCGTTATGCTTTTCATTGTTGCGCATGGGTTTTAGGAGAAGCGTGAGCAAGCTTTTAGATGAGTTCATTGTGCGTCTTGCGTTTCTGCATTTTGAGAAGCCTATGTGAAAAATAATAAAGATGCGCGTCTGTGGGTGTATCCGTCACTTGCGTCATAGCACTGAGTATGTTCTTCGTGCGGATTGGTGTGGGAGTGTCCAGTGTGTATGTTGTACGGTGTTCTGGCCGTTGGCCGGGTCGTCATGGCATCTCTAACGATGTGTCGAGTTAGTGCTGGATGATTCAGTCGAGTCCCTCCATGCCGCAGGCGTCGGCACGGGTATGGCAGGCTGGCAGGCACGCGGGAGGGCACATCCGTATGTTCTTGTACCAAGGTATTTGGTCATCTGGTAGATGGGTAAACTCCTCTCGTGGCGGGTGCCTGGGCCGTGATCCTCTAGGCCAAGGGAGAGAGGGGATTGGTGGGAGGCTTTTCTTCCATTCTCCCACTTCAGTCCCCCCTCTGGTCGACTTGTCGACCACAAACATATCCTTTTCCTTGTCTCCTCTCACCCTCCATATTTTAGTTATTCCTCCCAAATGTCCATAGTGGTTGACATGGTCTTCAAATGACCAATACATATATAGACATGTACCTCCAGGTGTGCAGTATACCCACTTCCCTATGTAGCTCCTTGGATTTCTTGGGTTTTCGAGCTTCACAGATGGTGGGTCCAGATGGTTGGTGATGATCTGGTTGCGCAACTTTTCTCTCTCTTTTATTATTATTCCAGCGTGTTGGCCGTCATCTGCTGGCATCAAGGGGTGCATACCAACCATTTCGATCATTTCGTCAGTGGTGTGTGTCTTCCGGGCCTTCCAAAATCTTATCAAAATCAGTGCAGCTCCAGCCAAAATAATGCACCCAACTATAATCTTCAGTCCGTCTGACAACCAAGATGGCATCCATGACCATAGTATTGAAAACCAGCTCTCATCCTTCTCCACACCTTTATTTTCATCCATCATCTTGGAGTGCATCTGGGCCAATTGTGATACTGCTTCTGTCAGTGTACCATTGTCAGCATCGTTAGCAGGAATGAATGTGCAGCATGATTGTCCTATCTTTGCGCAAACTCCTCCTTCCATTGCTGTGAGGAGGTCCAGTACATATCTGTTCTGTAGTGCTACCATTCTCACTGCTCGCAATTCTTCTTTTATTGCGTTGAATCCATTTACTGTGGAATTAATTGTCATCATTAGTTCCCACCTAGTTATCTGGAGCCATTTTGCGTTTGCGTAAGCCTGTAGTCCCAGATGCATTATCGAGGAAAAGAACATTGCTGCTCTGCTGAATAGTCTATGTTCCGGTGGGATTGAAGAGAGGGCTGTTTCCGACCGTCCCCATAGGTAATTTCCTGTCAGAGGTTCTCCTTGTCTCTTCTTCCTATTCAGGACAGAATTGTTGCCGCTGTTTTGGTTCCCTGGCTCCTTGTGAGTGTGTACAGATCTCTTCTTCTTCTTGTTTCCTTCATCCATTTTGGGAAAGCTTGCCACCTTCACATGTTTCTGGGGCACCACTAGTGATGGTACATTGACGTGTACCATTGTGCATATACCATTCCACAGAGGGGGCAGTGTGTGGTATGCCCTGTTTCCGCAGGCCCAGTAATGGTCCATTACCACTGCTGTTCCTGCTCCCCCCTCAGGTAACTCCGTCACACTTGCACAGTTGGTGTTGTATCCCACGTCCACTTCTCCTTTATGATGGTAGCATACCTTGGGTGCAGTCAGCGGCAGTATTGTTATTGGGTCTTCATCCTTCTCTAACCATGTTAGCATGGGTACGTATTTGACCCAAGTCATTCAGCATCTGTCGTTATGTTCAGCAATACTCTTAGTATCCTCTTTCGTTACCATGTTGCTTCCAGCCACTCAAATGTCCCATTTGTCACCCAGGTACACCTTCCCTGTTATTATTATCAGTGGTCTTTCCCAACATCCTTGTTTACCAGGGACTTCAGTGGCGTACCAATCGCATGGTAGATACTGTAGTATTACCTTCTTTGTTTCTCCTTTTTCAGGGCCGCTTGTTATGTATTTGAATGCCTCAGCGTGTAAACCGGCCTTGTTGTAACTCAAGTAAGCCTTGAGGAAATTGTTTTCGTATGGGTATGTGTCTCGTGTTTTCTATACCAGGTGCGCTGTGCTCCCTTGGAACCTCCCTTTCGTTTGGAACAGTGTCAAGTATATTATACATCGTGCTGTTTTTTCATCAATTTCCGTGGCAACGAAAGTTCTGGAAGCGCTCATGGCGTATGGGATCAATGAGCAGACATAGCAGCTATCTTCCGTTGTCTGCTTACCTATCTGGGTCATGTGTTGGTACCACATGTTATTCGAGACGTGTGCTGAATCTTGTATGTAGTTGTCAATACCTTGACGGTCTGAGTATGTGCTGCGTTTAACTCTATTTCCCTTATGTGGGATTTTGCTAGTACCACCTGACGTCACACCTGTTGCAGCCGGGGGTGGGGGTATGTTAGATTTGCGAACAGCCAAAATATTGATAGCGCAAATGTTCTGCCATACAGAGGCAGCCAAGAACCCGGTGATCATCAAGATCCCTATCATTTTTATTACAAATGCTAATCTCACCGGCATTTTGCTCTTACCTTGCTGCAGTCCGGCAGCTAATTCTTGCGACGTTAAAGTTGCCCGCCTGAAAATTCTCAATATGCTCGTTATTAGTGTTAGTTTTTCAAGCTCTCCCTATCAGGTAGTCGTTCAGTGCCCAGGCGAAGAGCTGTTCCCACGCCAATCTAAGTGATCTATCTCTTGGGACAGGCAAGTAAGGGTGAAGATGGGGCATTGATTGGTCTATGGCCAAGAGAAATGCCGTGTAGTAGACACGCACCCTTCTTCTTTTTAGGTACTTTGGCCTTTTTATGTGATGGACAAATTGGTGAGATAATTCTTCAGGGTAGCTATCGTCTGAGGGTAGCATCTACTCCTGGGCAGTGAATCTTGTTAGTTATTTATATTCTTGGCAGTACAATAATACACGGTACCTGCATGTGCGAGAGAACAAAAAGAGAACATTCAAGTGTTTACATGTGTATATGTGCAGAACAATGTCCTTCAATTGTCCTTCAGTTGGGTTATTCGGGTAGGGGCTTAGGGCTCAATTGGCGGAAGTAACTTTAGTCTTTGATCGTGTGACCATGGGGTGGGCGGTGTGGGAATTACTCTTCTCTATGCCAGTAGTTGTCTCTGGGGAATCAGGGGGGTGGTAGGGTAGGGGGACACTTGGGTCGTTGGCTGTGGTAAAAGACTCTTCCTCCGTGGGAGACGCCGTTGCTGTCCTTTCAATGGCCCTGTCGGTGACGCTAGGGCGGGTCTGGAGTTTGCAGATCTTTACGTCGTGTAGATGATTCCAGGCACGTTTGTCCTGTAGTTTTACTGCTCTCGTTGATACTTCTTCTACCAGGTGGGGGCCAGTGAAGTGTGGGCTGTTCCACTTTCTATTGAAGTTGCGGAGTAGTACGTGGTCGCCTTTAGCAATTTTGCACAGTTTTCCCTTATCCAATTCTTTATCCGCGTCTTTTTGTTGATCACTCTTAGACCCGCCCCGCGTGCGCTCGAGCTGTTGAGACACAAACACCACACTAGTAATCAAGGAAGACACATATTGGTACATTTCATCACCAAGAACAATCGCTGTATTTTCATAGTCTGTGAATGCTCTTGATGTAGGCGTTAGAGGAAGGTGCATTTGTCGTCCGGTCACCACCTCGTGAGGGGTGAGGTGGTGATCGGAGCCTGGTCTGTTCCTTAGCTCAAATAGGGCTAGCGGAAGGCAATACAGCCAACTTTTCTTTGTTGTCTGCTGTATTTTTGCAATTGCCTCCTTCAGTAGGCCGTTCAAGCGTTCGCATATACCGTTGGCCTGCGGGTGATATGCGCAGGCAAATTTGTGCTTGATATTCAGGAAGGATGTGATGTGTTGGAACATTTCATTAGCGAAATGCGGACCATTATCTGACCGCAGTACCTCGCATACTCCCCACCTGGGGAAAACCTCCCTCACTAGAAATTTAGCTGCTCTGAATGCATCTGGGTGTGAGCAGGGACCTGCCTCAATCCACCTGGAGAATGGGCATACTACTACAATCATATACCTATTTCCTTGACATACGTTGATCATATCAACATAGTCAATATGGATGTGCAGGAAGGGTCCCTCAGGCCGGGGTATAGTACCTTTTATCACCTTTAGCGTGTGACCGGCCGTGAATTGTTGACATGTGAGACAATTGCTGATAAAATTTGTCACATGGGAATCTAACTCGGGACAGAACCAATCTTCCCTAATTCGTGCCGCGATAACTTCCTTGCCTGTGTGGGCTGGGTGGTGGAGTTGGCTCAGGGCGGTGTTTAATAGTGCCAATGGCATTACCATCTTACCAGTGTTACCCTGGCGCCATAGTGCGTCCGTTGGTGACATTGTACATCCTCTTCTTACCCATATTTCTTTTTCTGCCATTGGTGCAGCCGCTTGTAGCTCCATTATCTGTGTGGCTGGGAGATGGGTGTATCCTTCTCTTATCAGCATCTCTTTAGCTATTCCCCTCCCTCTCCCTCTCTCTGACTCTGGGGGGTTCCATATCGCACCAAAATATGCAGCATACTTCGCATGCGCGTCAGCTGCTGCATTCCCTTTCGAGATATGATCTTCTCCATTGGTGTGTGCGGTACATTTTACTAAAGCTAATTCTTGGGGGTCATTTATTACTTCAATTAGTTCAGCCAACAAGAGAGCATGTTGCACTGGGGTGCCGTTGGCTCTCCTAAACCCTCTTCTCCTCCATTTGGACAGTCCGGAGTGGACAGTAGACGTGACATATGCGCTGTCACAATATATAGTCACTCGTTTGTCGAAACTTTCCTTCAACGCCAAGATCAGTGCAACCAATTTGGCTGCTTGAGCAGAGTAATGCTGTGGTAATTGTACACATTTCATCGCCACACACACCTGTTCCTCTGTCATTTTTACCACTGCTGCCCCAGTTCTCCTTATGCCATCACTTTGGTCTATCGTTGAGGACCCATCAATGAACAAGAGCTCACTTCCATCGAGTGCGTTCTCTTTAACCTTTCTAGTACACGAGTACATTTCGGTAGTCTGCGTACAATCGTGTGCATAATCTCCTTCCTCAATTACTTCTGCTATAAACCTTGCGGGGTTAACCGTGCTGCATCTAACAATTGATAGTTCTGGTCTAGATAGGATGATCTCATAACCTGACGCCCTCTGCTTGGTGAGTGTGGACTTAGGCTTGTTCAATATCGCAAATAGTGCATGTTCCACAAATAGTGTGGTTGAGCACCCCATTGTGATTGTTGATGCTTTCTCTACCGCAAAGGCAGCTGCGGCGAGACCTTGTTCGCAAGGGAAATGTCCCAACATCACAGGATCCAAGTGCCCACTGTAAAATGCTACTGGTTTGTAGCCCATGCTTGTTTTCTGAGCCAACACTGCTTTCATTACTGCTGAGTCGCAATGTGAAAATATAAAAAATTGTCGTTCATAATCAGGGGTGGCCAGCACCGGAGCAGTTGATATTGCATCCTTCAGTTCGTCAAATGCCTCCTTCATTTCCATTGTCCACCCCACCTTTCTCTCCCCTTTGTTAGCTTCTTTTAATCCCTCAAGTAGGGGTTTTATGTATGAGCTATAATCAAATACCCAGGCTATACAGTAGTTGCACAATCCCAGGAACTGCTGCAGTTCCCTCACTGTGTGGGGCGGCGGCGTTTTTGAAATAGCCTGTGCTCTTTGTGGTGCAATCTTTCTTCCGTATTGAGATATGAGCTGACCAATGTAAAGTACCTGTTCCTGACAGTACTGTAACTTCTCCTTGTCTACTTTGTAACCCTTTTCGGCCAATACCGTCAGCATCTTCAATGAGTCCTCTCTACATCTTCTTTCGTTAGTGCTGCAAATAATTATATCATCAACGTACTGTAACACTGTGCTTTCCACTTCAATGTTACCCAAATCCATCTGTATTACCCTGTTAAATATTGAGGGTGACTCGCAGTAACCTTGTGGCAATCTGGTGTGTTTCCACTTTGTGTTCCTGTACGTGAAGCTTGTCAGATCTTGTGAGTGTGGGTGCAGGGGTATTGAGAAAAAGGCATTTTTTAGGTCTATCACTGTAAATCGTGATGCCTCAGCTGGAATGCCGCACAATATTGTGGCCGGGTTTGCTGCTATGGGGTATTCTGCTTCCACTATGTTGTTCAAGGGCCTGAGGTCCTGTATGAAGCGCCAAGACCCCCCTTTAGCTTTGCGCACTGGGTATACAGCTGTGTTACATGGTGATTCTGATGGTACCAATATGCCACTATTTATAAGGGCCGTTATTGTTTCATATATGCCCTCATCTGCCTCTTTTGATAGTGGGTATTGTTTCACTCTGGGGAGTATTGCACCTCTTTTCAATTTTATTCTTACTCCTCCTATACTTTTTATACACCCCACGTCATAGGCACTAGTAGTCCATAATGATGTCGGTACCTTTGCCATATCCTCCTCAAAGAAGGGAGCTGGGGTGGGTGTAGGTGCTTCAAGTGCCATTGCAATTTTCTGTGCCACTTGTTTGTACGTCACTCTAAGCCATATTTCTACACTCATCATAAACACCATTTCACCTTCTTCCTTTCCTTCTGCGAAGAGCTCCTCATCTGATACCTGGGTGAGCCTACATCCCTCTGTCAGTGCTATCACTGCCCTCCATGCTCTCCCTTCTCCGTCATGGGCATGTACTGCAATTTAATCAGCAGTTGCTATAATGCTCTCTATGTTCACTGCAATCACCTTTCCTTCTGGTTCGTTGGCTGGTGTTTCTGGTCTAAACAAATAGGCTGCTGGCCTCCTCCAGATCTTTCCTTCAATTCCTGGCATCCATGCAAATGCCATGTCTGTCCCGTACTGGAACAGTTCACCATCTACTGGTTCAGCCCTAATCACTGTCTGTCCACAGTATGCTTGCATAATTTGTCGTGCAGTGAGCATGTTAATTCCTGGAGTGGAGCAAACTATGCCGTCCTCCGTAAAGGAGATCGTCATATTTAACCTGCTCATTATGTCTCTTCCCAGTATCTTTACTGGTGAGGCCCTAGAATATAGAAGCGGTACTGACATGTCATACTCCCCAATCGATAAGGGAACGTTATCAGTAAAGGGAACCAATCCCCTAGCCCCAGAAAATCCTTGGGTGTTCATGGCTTGGCCTGACATCTTAAATTTACCTTCCCTTATGCAAGACCGGGTCGCCCCCGTGTCAACAAGGAATGATAATCTTTTGTCACCTATCGTTACCTCTATGCGTGGTTCCTCCGCACTATTAGGTGTTACCGACAGGATGGGACACACCAAGGCCGTCTGTGGGCTGTCCTATTGAGGGTATAATGATTGACCATTTCCTGTGTAGGGGTTGTGTCCCAGGACCGTCACCCTTCCCAGTTGTGTTTGCTGTAGTTGTGTATTGGTAGAGGTTATGTTATGGTCTTGCATTTGGGCAGGTTGCTGTGCTTGTTGTACTTGGGGTTGTTGTCTTACTGCTACCTGTTGTTGTGGCAGCGAATACGTCTGTGGCTGTTGTTGTGTTACTGGTTGTTGCTGCCCATTTCCCCGTTGTAATATCTGCTGCTGCTGGATGCCCTGCTGTTCCTGTGTGGGCCCTTGTTGTCCCTGTTCGATATATGATGGTGTGCCCGGTCTCACTCTACACGTGCGTGACATGTGCCCTACCAATCCACAAATCCAACACACCGGTGGTTCCCTGTTCTGCCATGGAAAGCTTCCTGGGTTGTCCTGGTATACTGGTTGCACGGTGGGGTAGAAATTTCGAAATCCTCCCCCCTGCTGTTGTGTGCTATACCCGTATCCTCTCCCCCTCATTATTCCTCCCCTTCCCCTGTTGTAATTATAATACCCAGCTCCTGGCGTTGAGTATCCTCCTTGCATGTTAATCGTGTATGGGTTGAGTGGCGGCAGCTGTTGTGTTACAGTCTGCGATGATTGTATTTGTGAGGGATCTTGTGCAGCTACTACTTGTGCGGTGTTTTGAGTCATTGTTGCAGGTGTAGTTATTAGTGCACCTTCCATTGTATATTTAGTAAGTTTTTTCTGTACTAATTTAGCCTCTTCGTTTTCCTATCGTCTTCCTTTTGCTTCATTTTTTCTTGCCATGTCCTACAATGATGCACTATTGTCAGTTGTATTTCTGGCCATGCTTTTGCTTCCATCCCCACTACTTTCTTCAGTTGTTTCTGGACTGCTTCTGGGAGCCCTTGTACTAGTATATGATAGAATATTGCTGGTGTCTTGTCCCATTGTTCTCTAGTTTCCATACGCCACTTCTCTTGAATTTCCTGGATATAATCAACAGGATCTTCGTTATCACGCATCTTGCGTGACGTAATTGCTCCTATATCTGATGTGTCCGGGTACTGTACCCTCAGTGCCTGCCATAAAGCATGTCTGCAATTTGCGAATGGTGCCCCATCGTGTGATGTGTTTGTTATTGTTACCCCGGGGAAGCCTGCTCTCTTCCAGATGTCATCTGCTGCATCCCCTAATATTGATATCAAGAGGCCCTTTACATCCCCTACTGCCAATTTCTGTCCTGCAGTATGTTTTTCCATTTCATATATCCATTTTCCCGCACCTCCACTTAATGATGGGAGCCTGCACTTTATGTTTTCCTTGTCTGCATGCTTCCAGGGGACGTATTGTGGTCTAACCCCTCCTTTTTCCAAAAGTGGCATTAGGTTGTGCCCTTGTTGGCCCTTTGGGTCCCACACAATCGAATCCGTACACCCCTCCTCTTCTTCCCTATCCTTTACATCGTCAATAGAGTCCATAACTGTTTCTCCTCCATCTCTTCCCTTTCTTTTGCCATTTCCTTTATTTAATGTGGGCGTGTGTATTCGTACTTCCTGCCTGCGTCCAGGGAGGTCTCTAAGCCTGCCTGCATAGGGTGTTAGCTCGTGTGAGAAGGGCGCTAGTTTATATTGGTATGTTGCACGTAATGAACGTGAGGTAGTGGAGCATGTGGGACGGGATGGTGACTGTGTGGCTGTGCGTGTCTGTCTTCCCGCTATTCCTTGCTCTTCCTCCTCACTTCCCTCCAGTTCTTCCTTTCTCCTGCAGATCCATGGGGATTCTCTGTTTGTCTGGGTGATGTATAATTTGTCTAAGCTTTCCCTTTCACTGTCTCTCCCTTCCTTTTCTATCCTTTCTCCTTCCTCACTGCAAAAGTCCTCCATTAATGGCAATCCCAAATCTATCTTTTCCCCCTTAATCGTCGCTGTACTTAAATCTATTAGATCCGTTTCTCCCTTGTCTTCATTGCCAATTACTCCCCTATGTGCTGAGGTTGTTGCTACTTCTGTGTCTCCGTATACATACCTCCTTACTTCACTCCTCCCTCCCCGTTCTTCTCTTTCCCCTTCATTTTTCTCCGCTATTTCTCTATCAATTCCCTCTCTTGTCCTTTTCAATTCGTCCATTATTTCAATACTCATCTTCTCCATTATCTTTTCTTCTTCTTTCTTCTTTTCCCATTTCGCTCTTTCCTGCTCTAATATACCTTCTATCATCCTTCTTTCTTCATATTTCCTTGTCGTTTCTGATAGTAATCCTCTTCTCCATATTTCCACTTCCTTTTCTTTCTCCTCTTCTTTCCTTTTCTTTTCACGCAGTGCTGCTCTCGATACCCTTTCTGCTACTGCCTTCGTCCTTTCTGCTTCTCTTCTTTTTTCCTCAGTTCGTTCCCTCATTCTGTCCAACTCATCCTTGCTTTCTTTCCTTTCCCGTGCTCTCTCTCTTTCTTCTCTCTCGAGCTGCTTGATCAGTGTATTCTGCTCATCCCTTAATTCTGCTAATCGTTCTTCCAAAATCTCTTCCTTTTGTCGTAACAGCTCCTCCCCCTTTTTTTTTCCTCTTCTCTTTTCTTCTCGCTCCTTCTAATGTTTTCCTCGTCCATTTTCCTTACCACCTCTTCCTCTTCTTCTGTTAATGACCCTCGTAATTTTAATAACACCTGCGCAGCTACCCAGTCATCCTGTCCTATTCCTGCTATTTGCTCCTTGTCAATCCCTCCTTCCCCTACTGTTATTTTTGCGCTAGCTGATCCTGTCGTGTTACTCTGCTCCCTGTCTGTGTGGTTACCTGTGGCTGTATATGGTGGCGGGCTGTATGCCGGGTTCGAGTACCCCTCAGCTGCCCTTAATTGAACCATGTCTCGTAGTTCTGTTAAAGGATATAACCCCCCTTCCTCCTTTTTCACTATCTTCGCTAGGGGTATATCGCCGCTCTGTTCCTTTTTTATTTCTTTTTCTTTTATGTTGTTACTCTTCTCGCCCTCTTCTCCATTCCCCGTGTTCTGTGGGCTATCACTCTCCTTGTCCCCATTCTCTCCTCCCTCTTTAATCTTCTCTTCCTCCGTTGTTCCACCCATACTGAACATCCCGTTTGGTCCTGGTCGGGACCCTTGGAACATTCTCCATAAGTTAAACACCTCCACGTGGTGTGTCAACTTCTTCCCTTTGTATGTGTTATGCAGATAGGTCAGTAGCGAATGTTGGGTATATGGATCGAAACTACCATTAGGCGGCCATGGTGTCGTCATTTTGTTGTCCGTCCCCTGTGTCCATTGAATGCTATACTTGATCAGTTTCTCCCTATGGGGCGATAATGTTTTACATATGTGTTGTAATGGGGTAGTGAGGGTGTTCCCCCACCCTCCCGATCCTGCCCCGTATGACATGGTAGCTTCTTTACTGTTGTCCTTCCCCTGTGTAGTAGCCGTTATCTTACTGACAGTTTATAATGTACAGCCCCTTACCTGGCCCCGTAATTTTTGGGGACTTGTGATAATCCAATAACGTAAAATATGGCATTCACGTTTAATATGTTCTTTTCTTTATTTCCACCTTTGCGGCCCCCTGCGGCTGAGGCGCACGTAGCCCCCTGCGGCTGCGTGCCCCTTATTGCGTTCTTATACAGCCACCTCACTTCTACTTGCTCCACCTCCCTCCTTTACACTTGCCGTGGCCGGCGTTCTTTGTGCGCAGCCACGTCCCCGTTTCCGCCTTCCCCCAGATCAATTCACTACCGTTTACCTTCGTTTCCACTCCCCTACCACAACTTTCTTCCCCTCTACTTCCAGAAATAAAAAATGCCTTGTTCTCGAGAACCCTACTGGTGACGTCACCGATTTATTTAACCTATTAGTAAGTTCTTCAAAAGTTCAAACTATATTTTCAATCCACCCCCGTTAACCCCACAGCTGTCTTCCTGTCACGCCTGGAACAAGGTAATCAACAATATAATCGGACTGCGCACACTGCATCGCCTCACGTGTGATACGCCCCTCGACAGGAGGGCTTAACCAGCCAATTATCTTCCGTATTGGGCAACCAGCTAGCTACCGCCTACAGGGAAACGTCATCTATCTATTGAGTTTCCTGCTCGATCAATAGGGATCCTCATCTACTCATTGATCAATAATCGCCAAATCGTAGGAAACCGCGCACGCACACACATCCTTACACGTGGTCGCGACCTAGGCCAATCAGTGTCTCAGAGCGGCCGCACGTGATGTTTCCGTGCTCCGCCCCCTTCTCTCCCGTAAGCGTAGCGGACTGCTCTCGCACTTGTCCGGCTACCATTCATTCATTACCAACACTAATTTGCCAAACCTTCGTCGCGCACCTGTGCAACACCTCCCTCCTCCCTCATTCAATTCCTCCCCCCTCACTTACAATTTCACATTGCTTGTTGTGCGTGGCATACTCACCAAGTGCTCTTGACGCGGGGCTGCTCGGCTGCGTGCACCCCTCCAAGCGGCTCGCCACCTCCCCTCGTCTGGACCACGTCTGGACACTCGCCAACCGCGGGCGGGATACTTCTCAACCGGCTCCCGAAGGCCAATATCCGGATTGCGCTGTCCGGTCTTCTCGCAGTTCCGCGATGGTCCTGTAGCCCTCAAAAGGGGGCAGCGGCAGAGGGGGCCGCGCTGCCGGGCCTCCCCGCAACGGGAGCACTCGGAAAAATAAAATAAAAGCAGACCTTAAACAGATCTCAGCAGTGCCTCCAACTTGTCGGGGGGAAATTCTCCCGGGGTCGGCTGAGCCGTCCGCGGACCTCCGGGCAGGGAGGCCCCAACTCCTCCCGTGTATCCCAAAAATGAGTATGAGGCACACGCAAGAAGCAAGGTGGTTCTGCTGTTTATTAGACAAACGGCAGGGATGGGTCGAGGAACGTACGCGTCCGTCCTGACTCTCTCTCTTCATCATGGGCTCGCAGGCCCTTTTTACCTTAGTATGACGCGCTACCTGCGTCACCTTCGAAAGTTTAGCAAAAAACCTATCGCCACTCTGGATTGGTTCCTCGAGTGGTAGGGTTAGTATAGCATACGTATAGAGAGCGTTGTTAGTGGTTGAGGGTTAGTCAGGTGGTATAATTGGGTTGTCCCTTCAAATTGATACATGAAAATTGTTACATGAAGATCCCTGGGGATTGGTCAATGGTACTGGCTTCAGTGATAAGAGCCCCATGTTCTGATTGGTCCACGCACGAGCCCCCCAGTCTGGGACCATCGTTGTTCCCAGCTCGCGGTGCACCTGTCATTTGCAACAATGTTTCACTATGGTTATGTGCAGACAACGTGAAGATTTATTGGTGTGCCTGAAGGCCGACTACTCCCACCGCCGCAGATGTCCATTGAATCACTTAATTGTATCTGCCTATGTCTTGAAACGGGGGTTTTCGGTGCCTCCCTCCTCCTGGGCCTGGCACCCTGTCAGGTTTGACTTGGTCACGTGAGGTGGGACCGTAGTCGTAGCAGAATTCTGCACAATTAATATTGTATTTTCCACTGCGTGCCTGGTTTTAATTGCAGGTGTGACCTCGGCAACATTGTGCCCTTGACTGTCAGTCATCGCCGGGCTCATTCTGCAGGGTCAGCAACTATACTCTTGCTCATTCGATGTTCATGGAAGCTCTTGTTTGTGGCCTACTTGGGCCTGGTGCATAGGCGGAGACATTTGGTACACAGCGCTTTAGGTTATGGTATCATATTGTTTTATCCCCAGTATCGTGTTTTCTTTATCATTTTCATTGTTGCGCATGGGTTTTAGGAGAAGCGTGAGCAAGCTTTTAGATGAGTTCATTGTGCGTCTTGCGTTTCTGCATTTTGAGAAGCCTATGTGAAAAATAATAAAGATGCGCGTCTGTGGGTGTATCCGTCACTTGCGTCATAGCACTGAGTATGTTCTTCGTGTGGATTGGTGTGGGAGTGTCCAGTGTGTATGTTGTACGGTGTTCTGGCCGTTGGCCGGGTCGTCATGGCATCTCTAACGATGTGTCGAGTTAGTGCTGGATGATTCAGTCGAGTCCCTCCATGCCGCAGGCGTCGGCACGGGTATGGCAGGCTGGCGGGCACGCGGGAGGGCACATCCGTATGTTCTTGTACCAAGGTATTTGGTCGTCTGGTAGATGGGTAAACTCCTCTCGTGGCGGGTGCCTGGGCCGTGATCCTCTAGGCCAAGGGAGAGAGGGGATTGGTGGGAGCCTTTTCTTCCATTCTCCCACTTCAAATCAGTCAGGTACCAGCCTGCATATAGCGATTAATGCTGTACTTCCTAAATATATTATGGGCACAGGCATTTGCACACTCGGACAACTCTATGCAATCATAGGAATGTTTTGAATTAAATATGAAAGACTGACAACTGGGACTTATTGAGTTAGATGTACTCTTAAACCCACCACAGGTTGCACCTAGAAACTTGAAAAACCAAAAGACTCCTTAATGAATTGGTAAGACTCCTTAACGAATTGCCTCATTTTAGAACAATTGCACGACTTAAATAGGTACTAAAATGTTCATTCTACTTCCTTCCCTCCCATCTTCCTTCCACATCTTCACATCAAATCATCAATATTTTTGCTGAATGTTAGATTGATGCTGTATGCAACTGTATGATACTGTGTGTAAATCGCAATACATTCTGATTACATATTTATGCTAAAGAAAGGATATGATAATACACTTACAAAACGAATCAATTGTACGAACCACATGCCTTCAAATGGAATGATCAAATACAAATATAGCCAATTGACTGTAAATACAACTGTAAATGAAGATTTACCTTGTATAAAGATGAAATTAACTATGTATGTGCCTTGAAAAAGCCCAAGTAAGGGTGAAACAGTAGCATGTGCCTCCAAAAAGCAGTACTGTTGCATCATGTATAAAACCCTTTAAGAAATCAAATACATTTCTAAAAATATAAAAGACACGATTAAATGTCATTGAAATTGTTTACTGAACTTAGAATCCGAGGTGAATTCGAACTTAGCAAACTACATTTTTGCGTGGTTAGTACTTTACCTACCTCCCCCGGAACTACACTCCGAGTGCTACTTTCTCCAGTCTGTCGCATCTTCTCTATTTGTCATTTGGGGTGGGTTTTGTACAGTATGTTCTTTTCATTCTATGTGTGGATAGTGTGTTTGATTAAAATAAATATATCTTTATTGGACATTCCCTTTATATCTATATATATATATCTGCAATACTGTGTTGTTTAAGCCACTAGTAGTGTACCTTCATACCCTTCTTGAGAGTATAGCCTTCCTTCAACCCACATTACCACAAAAGGCAAAGGAGGTACATCTCTTAATTGTCGATGTTTTACCTTTATGATTGTGCTGTGCTTTGGTTTGTAGAAATGTGAGGGCAGAGTGGGCACTGTAGAAAGGGCTATGTGCTTAGAATTCGTGCATCACACGTTATGTGCTGTGTAGTGTAATACATGGATAACTAACATGGAGTGTTAACATGTGTGCTAACAAGTAGCATTAGGAACTGAAAGGGGTTGACCTTGGGGTACTAACAGCTAATGCAGGGGTGGTTTGTGTGGGATAGATTTGCAGGTCACATACTCTGTGTGCACTAACATCACAGCAAGTGCATGAACGAAAATCATTACTGGCGATGGTTAGGTTCTGAAAAAAAAGCAGACATTTAAAAGATGAGCAGCATGTTTGCAAGGCGAGATGTTGCGCAGGGTGCAACAAAATGATGAGGCCCTGGGAAATTATATTTTATTTATTTATTTTATTTATTTATATATTTATAACGCGCCGCAGCTCGCGAGCATCAGGGCGCGACAAGAACACGAAGAGACAGAGGTAACAGGACTACGTAAAAAGAAAGAAGGGAGGACTCAGAGGAGTCCAGGCTGAAAAATAACGAATTACCGGAAAAGTAATGTTTTCAGCTGCTTCTTGAATAAGGAGTGACTGCTTTCCAGTCTGAGGTTATCAGGAAGCTCGTTCCAGAGTGCAATAGCTTTGATGGGAAAAGATTTCCCAAGTCCAGTAGCTTTTATTCTGGTGTGGCTAACTTTAAGTAACCCTTTTTTGGCTGATCTTAGGCAACGGCTTGGTTCATACCAGTGAAATTCCCTTTTGAGGTAGGATGGGGCCGTGCCGAATAGACAGCGGTGGACAAGAGTCAACGATTTGAATTTAATACGCTCCTCTATAGCGAGCCAGTGGAGACCTATTCGGTCATGGGTGATGTGCTCGCGCTTGGATTTCCTGGTGATAGTTCTAACAGCGTTATTCTGGATTATCTGGCATTGTTTGATGCAGGAGTCGCTTGAGCCAAGCATCAATGCATTCCCATAATCCAGTCGGGACAAAATCGTGGCTCTAGCGATGGTGGCGCTGTTATTGGCATTGAGATAAGGCCTAATACGGCGTAGTAATCTCTGATAGTATTGGCAGTTCTTTTTGAGGTATGAGACCTGTGCATCAGCTCCTAATGAGGATTGCAGATATATGCCAAGTGTTTTCACTTTACTTGTGACCACAATGCTGGAGTCCTTTATAATGAATGACGAATAGACTGGGCCTAGATTGGATAAGGCTTTCGTAGATCCAAATGTCATGAGTTCTGTTTTTGAACCATTCAGACACATCCAGTGGGCCTTCATCCAGCATTCTATAGTATTATAGATTGCTGACAGCCTGTTGTTGTCTGTCGTATGGTCTCCGCTGAGTTCTATAATCAGTTGTGTATCATCTGCAAAGTTGGTATGATATCATATGGCATTTATAACGCACCTATACACAAGTGTTTCAAAGCGCGACGAGGCAGGGGAGGGGGAACAGAGGGAAGACAGAGACAATGATCGTACTAGGCCAGGTGACATTGAGATCACACAAGTGCAGGGAAGGGGGGAAAGGGAAAAATGCAGGGGGTAAGGCGGAGGGTGCAGTGCACTACAAAGGATCAACAGTAATTATAAAATCGAATAAATAAAACAATAAGTAAACAGTGCGGCGAGCTTGTGGCACATGCAGGGGTAAGTGCAGACATCAAGTGTCAAGAGTTGGTGGGAACTGTAGGGATACAGAAAGAGCCCCCAAGTGCAGGGTTTGCCCAGAGGCAGTGCAGGTGTGCAACATGTGGGGGAGGGGACATGGGCCCGAGATCAGAGAGTAGCCAGGTGATCAGTGCAGTTTCAGTCAGGAGTTGAGCAGGGGAGCAGAGGAGAGAAAGCAGAAGCAAAGAGGAAGGTCTTGAGGTGCTTCCGGAACCAGAGGTGGCTCTCCTCAAGTTTCAGGGAGGCAGGGAGGTTGTTCCAGAGGGAGGCCCAGCTGAATTAGGAGATCTACTACCAACCTGATGCTTGGAGAAGTGACTAACCCTGAGGGTGTTGGAGGCGGATGAGCAAAGAGCTTGAGAGGGAAGATATTTAGGAATAGAGAGTTGAAGGTATTGATGCCCCAGATGTCCTTGTGGACAATGCAGAGGGTGTTGGACTTAATCCTCACAGCCACTGGGAGTCAGTGCAGAGATTTCAGTCCTGTAGAGATATGATTCCTGGGCTTGAGGCCAAGGACAAGTCTTGCAGTCCTATTCTGGATGAGGTGTAGAGGGCAGAGTAGAAGCAGGTAGATTTAGAAAGAGGCTGTTGCAGTAGTCCATCCTAGAGAAAACTAGGGCTCTGAACAGGTTCATTGTTCATGCAGAAGCACTGGAAGAGGAATAAATGTGTTGCATTTCCCTCTGAGCGATGAACAAGAAAGAATGCTGCTTGGGTTGCCAAAAACCAGGGGAAGTGAGCTGAACCGAAAGGTGGTAAACTGGGCGCATGAAAAGGGCTGGAAAATTCTCAGATATTAAGCCATGTGATGAAGTTAGGATTGACACATGAAAGGGGCTGGTGATTACAGGTGATTACATGGGTGGTCACAGGTAACATCACCAAATAGGAGGGAAACAATGTTGAGAATCCATATGTGATATATTGGAAAGGGCTGGATTGAGGTGAATAGATATAAGCTTTTTGCTGTGTTTTGTATGGGTTTGTGGCTTGCCTTTGGATTGCTGAAATGTTAAAACTGGGGTGGGCTTTAACAAACTCTGACTTCTACAAAGGCCTGGGGTTTTAGTTTGCCGAATTTTGAAAGAGATCTGGGGCTTACTAGAAAAATATCTCTAAGGGCCTTGCTGGAGGGATGAGCGATGAGCTTATGCCACCTATGTTTGCATCGAGTGAAAATACTGGGCAAACTTGTTTGGTGTGCTACTCGGAGCAAAATCGTGAAACCGAGGGCTCGAAAGCTACTGAGGGCTGTCTGCGAGCAGACGATATCTCTGGTTAGCTGGCAGAGTTCAGAGCAGCACACTATCCTGGGATCCTGTCAGCTGAAAGGAGGGGCTGCTGTCGAGTGGAGCCCAAGTTGAATGCATGCAGACCGGACTGGCTGGGAACAGGAGAGTCACAAGTGAAATACAGGAAGTATTAATAGGGACACAATTACCTGGAAGTCTCTTGCAGGGTAATCTAACAAGATGTCAAACTGATCCAAAAGCTATAACTCCATTTATTTTTAAGGTACTCAGGGATATAGGTAGTTGACTGAATCTAAATTAGTTATGGGAGTTGTTCTGCTATGCAGTAGAGTCCATAATATCTAATTCCCATAGTAACCCAATATTAGACAAGGATGGGGGCATATAAGCAATGAGCGGGCTTCAGGTTGGGCTGCACTCATTATAAAGAATGTCAGATAGGGTTGTTCCAGAACTAAAATAAAAATGTCAGTGTGAAATTGTATGTTTTGTTCTTCCTTATCTCCAACACCATGCACTGATAAAAATTATGTTTTGCTTGTTCTTACACATCACCAATACGAAAATCGGAAATGTGTGTATTTCTTACTATAAAGTATACACCTTTTCATGTACAGAGTAAAACGGCAAGCATGCGTGGTGGTTTTATTGTCTCTAGAGTCTGACAGATTTATGTTAGCCACTATTACGACTGTCTGGCACAATACAAAGTCTATAGAGGTCTACAAAGCCCATGGTGAAACACTTTTGAAAAAAGAAAGTGGCAGAAAATACCTAACATATTTGGTGCAATGGCCGGGAACGCTTTGGCTAAGAACATCAGTCAGGCGTGGCACTTTATAATTGTCATAGTGTGCTGTGATAGGGACACTTTGAATCATGTTTGTCAATAGTGCAGTGCTTTAAATATGTTTGACACACTGTGCATTATGCAGGAAGACATGGCTGAGATTAAAGTGACAGATCTGTGCAGATATGCAGAGACTAAGGGCCTAATTCACAGAAGTGTTGTATAGTGGTGCAATCCAATAGGAAAACACTCTCTGAATCAGGCCCTAAGTACTTTGCACCAGGTACATGGAATTCAGACACATTAAATGTATGGAGAGAATGCCTGGTTGCTGAAATAGGGAAAGAGGAACTGGAAGAATTGTTTGAAGAGTGTACACTATTACACACATGCTTGGCATGGTTGTTTGGTTTCAATGAAGGTAAATCCCAACATGATTATTTTATCAAATTAGAGCAAAACGTTGGTTTACCCTGCACCAGATGTTAGAAATCAGAAGAGATGAACAGCAAAATATGTTGAAAGACAAGGGTAAATAGTCAGAGCTACTTGAAAAGGTGATTCAAACAGAGGATGAGGGGTGTGGCATTTCACAGTTGCAAGCTAGGTGTGAGAAACTGTCAAATCAGCTGTCACAGGCAGAAAGTCTGTAGTGTCTTGAAGCTTTGCAGATTGAGTTGGAATGTAAGGGGAAACGAATGGAGGAGATGATGGAGGAGGTTAAGCATTTAAAAGGGGTATTAGAAAGGGTCCAGGCCTACAGGGATGCTGCATTGAAGGACATGCAGTAACTGCACAAAAACAATAGTCAACATGCTAGAGGTATACAATCCTTGGAAAATTAACTCAAACATTTGATGACACAGGGCGTAGAAAACAAAGTGATTGCTGATTACAAAGGCCAGGTCACAGAAATGAATGATTTAATAATCAAGCTGAGAAAAGAGAACTCATCATTTTATAAAGAAGTGCAGGACTTGCATCCCCAGCTCAGGGAGATAAAACAGAAGAATTTTGAGTTCGGAACCCAGGTGCTGTGCTCACCACACATTGCAATGCAGGACAAAACTATTACTGGGCTGTGCCAAGCTACAATCTGGGAACTCTGCCAGTTGAAGCACGCTTACCAGGGACTGACCTGATTCCAATGTTGGAGAGGGAGATTCAAGCTGTGCCCTCTTCTGCTAAACAGACAGACATGATGAGTCAAAGTGAAGCTCATTTTGATCCACTTAAAATTATGAAATCATTTATTATTCTAGTGAGACCTTTTAAGAAGAATTCAAATGTAACAATTGAGGAACACATAGAATCTGTTTTGGAAATATATTTCAGATTGAACATTCTGAGACAACAATATGTTCGATTTTTCCATTTGACCACTGACCCTGCATATGCTAGTTTTCTGCAGTCTTAGTGAGCAGGAAAAAAGAAGATATTTCTCCCCCTACAAATCCATTCAGGAAGCCAAAAGGACAGCTGATGCTTGGTCGCCAGCTCCCAAAGAGTCGCCGAGACAATTTCTTCAAACATTAAAACAAACCTTCCTGAGATTTGAGGTAAATTGTGATGTGAGTCCAGTACAATTCAAAAGCATGCTTTTTCATGAGTTTCATAAAGAAATAGTGTCTCAATTAGCCCGTGAGTTTACAAATGGTAGAAGCTTCATTGGATTTTAGATCAGTCCATCGAGATATGGGAGATAATGTCACATAATGAGCATAAAAGCAAGGAGTCGACACAGAAGGAAAAAGAGACAACCGCAGTTCCTACGGTTTTAGAAATCAGGTCAGGAAAAAGCATGGCATTAGAAAAATCTTTGATAAGGAAGGACACATTCTATCAGAAACATATGGCAAAGCAGCATCCCAGACAGCAGTATTTCAATCTGCAGATCTCAGTCAAAGGGAAACTTACTTCACTCCCCAGTATCTTTGCAACTCGTCACAAATGGGGTTTAGGAATGACATGGCAGGATCCAATAACACCCAAAGTCAACCACCTAATGGGCCATAACAGGCATTGGGAGCGCAGAGTAGAACTAACCCTGCTATAATGATATACGGGAATGGCAATAAAACAGGGCCGAGATATGTTGAAAGATTCCTTGAAAATGGAAATCAACAAATGAGAGACATAATTTGACCTACAGCCCTCACCCCTATGTTCAGGCCTCCTCACAAGCGGAATATGGACAGAGGCCAGCCCCACACTCCCCACCACCTCTGTCCCGGGAGTTCAGGGGAAACACTAACATAAGTCAGTCACCGGAAAGAAACCAAAATAGGACAGACCATTATGAACACGACCATTACAGGCCTACATCACAGAGAGATGATTTTGGTGAACAGGAACGATTTCAGTGCTTTGAGGCATAATTGCAAATGATAGCTGATCAAATAGGGAAGCTGTGTGAGGGTCAAAAGCCACAGTTGAGTGAGAATGAAGAACTTAAGTGTGACTTCGTACAAGGCATTAACAAATAACTAATCAGGCAGACATCCCACACTGAAGGCACAAATGATCCACCATTAACCAAACACACTGATCTGCATAATGACTTAGAATTGAGAAAAACAAGTGATGATAAGATAGGAAATAGAAACACATACAAGAAAGGAGTGTGGTTTACTCTAGAGTCAAACCAAACTATTGACTCCATTCAGGTGTGTGAAGCCATGGAAAAGGAAATAAAAAATGCACAGGGGGAACCCAAAGGGCATCAGGTTAAAAGACAATCTAAAAAGACCATGGCACATGAAAAGGACGAGGAGCATGCAAATGACAATTAATAGCCAGTGAAAAAATTGACCATTCCATGGTTAATGGTGCTTTGAACACACCAGAAATACATGAAACAAAAGTAAAATGGCATGTGAAAACAGCAAAAGTACATAAACAGATGAGCGGCTTTCATTACCTGATGATTCTAATCATGCTCATATCTCCACAGAGATGAAAACTCCTCAAAGGACACTGGCAGGTGAGTTCCCAGAGCAATATTGTATGCTGCAGATGTTCCAAGATGTAAAACTAACTGGTAGAGTACAAGACCCGGGTAAGTTCCAAACACAAAATGTTGACATACTGTCACATGATGCTAATGAAAACACAGAGCTGTTGTACCCCAGAGAGGAGGTAAGTGAAGAAAATCACAACAATGTGGAAAAACCAGGTAAGGAATGGGGTGAAAACTCAGTATGCACCGCTATGCAATCAGTAGCAAAGCTTCAAATGGATTCTCAGTACAGAAAAATAAGCAGAGTTGAAAAGGAGATGGGCAAAAGGGGGGTACAATATCAATCCAAATGCCCCTTTGTTTAACAAGGCCTAAAGAAAATCATTCCTGGGATCAGCAACAATCACATTTTCTACTTGAATGCAAAAACAGATATTTTGCCCCTATTACATTAGAAAAGCAATGCAATTTATTTTCAATGGTGGATACAGGTGCACAGGCAACGATAATGTCAGAGAAAATACTAGATAACATATTTGTTGGGAGAAGCCCACAAGACATTTAGGGCCTAATTCACAGACACTTTGTATAATGACAAAACCCCATTGGAAAACGTTCTGTGAATTAGCCCCTTAAAAATTAAAACAAATTGAGGGCACTGTAAATAATTTCAGTGGGGAAAAGATACCAGTGGAAGGTGCCACTAAAGTTAACATCAAAGTGGGGAAACATGGACTGAGGCAAGAGGTTTTAGTCCCACCAAATGAGGAGACACCTTTCCTGTTAGGGACAGATTGTCTGAAGAGACTGCCATGTCTAATTGATAGGGTAAATGGGGTTCTATGGAATTTGGCCAAAATGCACCTGCAGCCTCAAAAGGTGGTGAGCCAGGTTAGCAATGCAAAATAATGTCACACTATCGCCAAGACAGAGAGAGCAGTAGAAGTGTACCTTCAAAATGGCTGTGTACCTAGTGTCACTGTCTTGCGAGGATAACTCAGGGGCAACGTGATCACCTTGGAAGCAAGATGACGCAGGGAAACACAGGTTCAATCCCTGGGTCCGCACTTAGAAACCTCTGGGTATTAAGCATGTTATAAATAACTAATTACAATTATATGCCAGGGTAAATTGCAAGAAAAAAAGAAAAGCAGTCATTGGATTTTCATTTAAATCCCAAGGATAATTGGCCAACATAAATAGATGAAAACACATTTCAGTTCTATCCAAGGGATGAATACTGTCAACAATGTGACACTTCAGTATCAGGAAAAATATATTTCAACCATTGCAGAAATACACAAGAAGGAAGGTCAGGCTTGGATACCCATGCACATGAATAGACATTCGGAAATTAGTGAGGCAGTGTTGGCCCAGGAACAGGAGAGGAGTTTCATTAATGAGAAATGCATGCTTGACAGGAAAGAAATACCAATTTTTTAAATGAAAAACAAGTATTTGGTTTAAACAGCCCTGATTGGGGGCATAGAATTGTGGGGAGATGCATGCTAGAAATTACAATGGGATCCAAAAGCATTAATCACAATATATGGATTGTAGGTGGAACTAAAGACAAATTCTAAGTGGGAAATGACATAATGCACAGAATGAGTACAGTTTTAGATTTTTTAATCAAAAAGTTTGGTCCAGACTTGAGAATAGAAGGCAAGCATCCCATTGTGCGCAAATAGTGCCATATGTGGTTGATCTTCGAGTAAATTCCTGCATTCACAAGGCAGTTTGCAACAGCATAGAAGTACAGGAAGAGACAGAACGTTATGGAGCCCGATGCATGTGTGTGTCTCAGTGAATCCATTAGACAGCAGGGGCTGGAATGTGAATACACACCCTTAGTGGAAGTTGGGAATGGTCCCATCCGAATACTTGTGGATAAAGAAGAATGTCAGGATATTTACTTGAAGAAAGTGAAAGTGGACATTCCCCAAAATTACAATTAAAATATATCAGAGAAATAGTCACTGATGGACACAGCCAGTAGGGAATGAGACCAGGAGAGATTGCGATTGAGTCAAGGATATATTTATATAAAAATAAGATGAGGCATGAAGAGGACTCTGCTGCTCTGAGAGTGTTCTGCCAACAATACAAATCACATTACAAGTCCGGAATGCGTCACCTATGACGTGTGCTATAAGGGTTACACAAATACATTTCATTGGTTTAGTTGAACAAGACATTATACATTGTATAGTTGTGCTGGTGCTGGATTGGCTGAGGTTGAACTTGTTGTTTCTTGAGGCGTGTGGGGCAGCTGGGCTCATCAGGGAGGGGCGAAGGGTTAAGCCATGTCCACACAGTTATAATTCTAACTAAGCTAGGCTTCACAGTAATCATGGGCATGCAAGATTTATTATGACACACAAGACTCATCATAACACATTGTTGTCTATAAATTGTAGCAATAGGTATACATTCTTGACCTAGACTATAGTGGGGCAGAGGTGCGGTGGTCCAGGTGCCTTATCTTGGCGTGTACTTTTGGGGCACATTTATCAGGTGCCTCGAGGATCAAACAAGGGTGTCGGAATTTGTTAGCCCAGGGGCAAGGTGGCCCATGGGCTGGAGTCCCACCCCTGCTACATCAAAGGAATTAGGGGTTTAAGGTTCATGCAGACAGTAATTCTTAATGGTGGGGGTTTGTTGGAACAGGGGCAGGTTTGCGAAGACAAATGGTTTCCATGAGCCAGGCTCCCAGTCACACACAGGGCAATGATCTCAGAGGAAGAAGAGCGAGATACAGTGTCAACTTGCAACAATTTGCGGCCAAGCTTCTGTGAGAACAGGACAGCCGCAGCGCAGACAGTGGGGAGGAGGCGGGGGTTGTCGGGCTTTGCGCAGCGCAGCGCTGGACAGGGGAGAGGTGCAGTCTTGCCTCTGAGAGTTTCATGCGCTACCTAGTCAAAAGATGGAGTTGAGGTTAATGCAAAATGGAGTCTTTGGGGTCGTGCAAGGTGCATTGGATAGGTGTCATTCAATGGCTTCATCACACCCATCACCGGGGCTCAGACAATGGAACGTCTCCAGCCATTGTATGAATATAACGTACATCTCACCCGGAATGTAGGGGGGGGCAAACAACCCTTCCTCCCTTACATTCCCCCTTTTGTTACTAAAGTAACCAAGATGCTAAGGCTTTCAACCATTTCAGTTCTTCTGCCTCAGCCACTGCTTCAACCCAGGCTGGGGTTTCCTTTATTGGCATCCAAGCCCTGCACACAGATCTGAGACTCTCACCTCTCTGTGCATATTCATCTGGAGTACAGCTCATATAAATGGAGCCACCATCCCACGCTGATCTACCCATACCTCCTCGTACCACTCTAATTCATAGGGTTATTTGATCGTGGTGTGATAGAGGTTATCTACCCTTCAACAGTGTGGTACACTGCAGTCATTCGATATTTGGGTTCTGGGTCCCCTCCGGTTTGCACTTGGGCATCTTGCGCAAACTGAAGCACCTTTGCTGTGTTGCACATTGTCACCATCATCATTGCACTGTTAGGGATGGACTTTGCACAGCATCTGATTCCTACCTGGCACACACACAAAAATGTAGCAGCAAAAAGATGATGATTGGTATCAGCAGCTTCACGGCCATCCCTAGCCACGATGGGACCCACTCGAACAGGTTGTTGAACCACGTGCTTGGCTGCACGTCACCCTCTTCCTTCATCCTCTCTCCGAGATTGTGTACCGCTTCTATCACATGTGATAGTGTACCATTGTCTGAGTCTGCAGAAGGCATGAATGTGCAACATGCACTCCTGATTTTTCGGCAAAAACCACCGTCCATTGCTGTGAGCACGTCTAACACATATCTGTTTTGCATGGTCATCACCCGCAGGGCCCTGTGTTCCACTTTGATGACGTTGAACCCTTCTTCAGGGTCATTGGCCAACTGGATCAGCTCCCAGCAGAAAATCTGCATCCATTTCGCATTCGCTCAGGCCTGGATGCTTGGTGTGAATGATGCGAAAAATGTCTACGCTGAGTTGAACAGCTTAAACTTGTCAGGTACTTGTGTGCCAACAGTTCTGAGGATTCTTTGGAGATATCAATTGATGTCCTCTGTTTTCGTGACACCCGGTCTTGTAGCTGCTCTTCCGACAGCACATCATACATAGGGGCTTTTCAGTTGTTGACTGGGGTGCCTGGGATATCTCTGCTGGCACCCTCTCCCCTTGGATATGGCTTTCAGAAATTACCATTAGGGCCAATTGCACCATGACCAGAGCACACGTACCCCTCCATGATTGTGGGAGGTACAAGTACGCCTGTCTGCCGCACACCCATTAACTGTCCATTAAAGCTGCTGTTCCTTTCTTCATGTTTGGCATAATGAGTATCTTGTTGGAGTGTTTGTTTGCGCCCAGGGGCACCTTCCCTTCACCATGAAAGCAAAGTTTGTATTGTATTTCGCGTTGAAGCTTGATTGGCTTTCCAACAGTTGGTAGCCACGTTAGTTTGGCGATGTGCTGAGACCAAATTGGAGTGCATGTTTTTTATGACCCATTGGAGTCTTTCATCCGACAATCCGCGCAAGGCCTCTGCTTTGCACATTACTTGCTCCTCTTGCCACCTATTGTCTGTGAACATTGTCCCCTTGATGACAAAATATGCCTCCTTGGTGTGGATTACTCCTTGTGGCTTGCTGTGGCAGATCTTTTAATTTTGCAGCAATTGTAATAAAACAGTGCACCCTTGGTAGGTGCTTCTAATTCTACACAGTGCAAGATGAATAAGACACTGAGCCTCAGCAATAGGCACCTCTTGTGGTAGTAAAACTTTGGGGGCCCCCCAGGCATGGGGAATTAAGGACCATACATAGCAACTCTCATTAGTTGCTTTTTTTGCCATTTTGCTCATGTCTGGGTACCATTTGTTCGATTGATCTGGGTGGTGTGGGTTT
The DNA here is from genome assembly GCF_040938575.1 of Ambystoma mexicanum. Taxonomy (NCBI): domain Eukaryota; kingdom Metazoa; phylum Chordata; class Amphibia; order Caudata; family Ambystomatidae; genus Ambystoma; species Ambystoma mexicanum. The sequence goes on from NC_090941.1 coordinate 769,696,692, forward strand.
TCCACCACATCTAAACCCAGGCTGTGATATGCGTCCTACCTTTTCCACCCAACCCACCCCCCGTTTCCATCTCCTGTTCCCCCTAGACCAGTTTGGGCTTTTAATAACTTTTGAGACCTAATGGGGAATATTCCAGTAACTGTCTTTGCACTTCTTTCATTACTCGGCTGCCAATACATTGTGTCAGGTAATGGGCTAAAGGTCTGTGTTTCATCATACATGTAATCGCCATTTGAGGTAGGTTGTGAGGCTGTATTGACATTAACATGTAGCAACATCAATGCATCAGGGTTAGGATTGTTTATATCGTACACATTATATTCATGATCAGGAGTGTCAATTACCGAGTACTCAACTAGCGGGAGCCTGATAGTTTTGTTCTTATGCAGGGTAGTGAGATTTGTAGGCACATAGTGGGCCCAAATTAGTTTAATACCATCCCACACTAGGTGGGTACATTCTTATATCATGTTCACTCCCTCCCCCCACTTTTTTTATGCCGATAGAGAAAAAAGATTTTGGCCAGTAAAGTCCAAGGCACACCAACATTGTTGAAAATACCACAGCTAAAAAACATAAGCCATACTCAAAGGAGTAGGCTCTAGTTGCACTAATGTTTCCCCTATTGCTATCTACAGATGTGTCGTTGTCATTGAGGGTCTTCGTTTCAGCCATGCGTGTACCTATAGATTAAGATATAATGGGTTAAGTGCATATTCATTTTATCATTTACTTTTTATACTCTTCATAAAACATCTGAGTACCAAGTGAATAGAGGGTGGAGACAGATAGTGAAGCAGAAGGGAGAGACAGTAGGAAATCATTATTTCACATACTCATATACATATTTACTTTACAGTACTTATAATCGTATTCATTATTTCTCTTTTTTGTCATTTTACATCCTTCTTCTCTTTTGTTACCCTTTAACCGATGACACACTTATTTTAGGTGTGTTTCAGTTACCTCAGGGTGCAGCCATTTCTTGCTCATCCTGCTGCTCCCCTTGAGTTAGTACGCTATCATGTGCTTTTCGTATGTCCGAGAGATGTATCTAATATTTCAGGCCCTTCACCTTCACCGCGGTTGGTGTACAATATACTACTTCATATGGGCAGTGAAATCTTGGGACATTCTATCTCCTTACGAAACTGCGCACCTACACCATTTCCCCAGGCATTAGTTGTGTGTTGGGGCTGTCTGCTGCAACTGTTATAGTATCTGTTTCATTTTCTTGACTAAAGGGTGGTGCAGTTTGTTTTGCTTGGCTTCTTACTGCTTTGGTCAACTGCGTTAAATATTCCTCAAACTCCTCACCTAATAATGTGGCTGCTTTGTGAGCATCTGATGTTTTCCTGATTGGAGATATTAGAGACTGCATGCGTCTCCCTGTCACTATCTCGTGCAGGGACAAGTGGTGGTCTTTGCTTGGCTGTGTTCTCAACTGGAATGATGCTAAGGGTAAGCAATGTACCCAGTTTTTCGTTAGGCTGTGACAAAATTTTGACAATCTGCTTTTAAAAAGGCTGTTTATTTTTTCTACAACCCCATTCACTTGCTTGTGGTAAATCGAGCATAATTTGTGTTTGATGCCCAATTAGGAGGTTACTGCCTTAAACAAGTCATTTACAAAGTGTGTTCTGTTGCCGGAAAGTATTACGTCACAAATTCCCCATCGTGGGAATACCTCTTTTACAAAAAATGTTGCTGCACATTTCGCATCTGGGTGGGCCCAGGGTCCTGCCTCCACCCAACGTGAAAAAGGGCCGACCACCACAATGAGATATCTTGCTCCATTGCATCTTTCTCCCATACCCGCATAATCAATATGCAATTCACGGAAGGGTCCGATGGAGAGGGGCAGGGTCCATCTCAACGTTCTTAGAGTCATTCCTGAATTATATGTTTGGCACGTTGTGCATTCTATTGTTCATTTTGACACATGCTCCTGTAATCCTGGAACAAACCAATCTTCCTGTATGTCTGCCACTATGTGTTGTTTTGCTGTGTTAGCTGGGAAGTGCAGTTGTTGGAATGCTATTTGTAACAGTTCTAGGGGAATTACTACTTTCCCTGTGCAATTTTGGTATGAAAGGAGGTCTGTAGCTGACTGTCTGCATCCTCTTTTAACCCATAATTCTTGTTCCTCAATCGGTGCTCTTTATTGCAGGTCAATTACCTGTGATATTGGCATTGAGTTATACCCTGCCTCTCTTTCCTCCTCCACATTTGCTTTTACTATGAATTCTCCTTTGAATTTTTTGTCAAAATATGATGCTTCTTTCGCGGCGGCTTCCACTTCCGCATTTCCCAATGAAATGATATCACTGTTATTAGTGTGTGCCGTTTACTTCACTAGGACCACTACCGAGGGTTCTGCTACTGCTTCTATTAGTTCTTTTAAAAGTTCTGCATGTTGCACTGGGGACCCATCTGCTCTTCGGAAACCTCTCCACCCCCACCTTGACAACCCCCCATGTACTGTTGTGGTCATGTATGCTGAATCTGAATAAATTGTTAGCGCGCACCCTTCTGCTGCATGAAGTGCCTCAATTAATGTCACTAATTCCGCCCCCTGAGCTGTACAACCATCTCATATTCTCCATCCTCCAACCACATTAGTGCTGCTCCTACGTGCTTTTCTCCTGTCTCTAAACAAACTGATGCTAACCCGTCCACAAAATACACTTCCCGTTCCTCTAGGGCATTTTAATTTGCTTTGGGTATGTCGTCACCTTCCCCTTCATATGTGGCACAGTCAGGATTTTGCATATCCTCCACTGTGCATGCTTTGGTGATAAACATTGCCGGGTTTACTGTTTTGCAACACACTATATGTATGTTGGAGCTGGAAAATATTATTTCCTATGCTGTGGCCCTCTGTGTCGTCAGTGTAGATTTGGATCTTTCAAGAATGTCAAACAAGGAGTGCTCAACAAATAAAGTTACTGAACATCCCATTACAATGGTGGCGGTTTTTCAATGGCGACATCCTGTTCGCACCCGAAGTGTCCTTGCATTACAGCGTCGATTTTCCCACTGTAGTAAGCTAGCGGCTTGTGTCCTAGAGACATTTTCTGGGTCAATACTGCTGTCATGAGTGTTCTGTCACAGTGTGAAAATAGGAAGAACTCGCGGTCATGATCAGGGGTTGCTAGGACTGGCACTGTGGAGATGAGATCTTTCAATGTGTCAAAAGGTGTGTTCATTTCTGGGGTCCATACAATCCCTAAGCTCTCTTTCTGTGCTTCCTTTGGTGCTTGTAGCAAAGGTCTGGTGTATGCTGCATAATCTAGTGTCCATGCCCGGCAATAATTACATATGCCGAGAAACTTATGCATGTCCTTTACTGTGTGGGGCCTGATAGTTGCGCGTACATCTGCTACCCTGTCTGGGAGTATTTGTTTATCATCTTTTGATATCAGTTGTCCAAAATACAGCACTTCCTTTAGGTAGTACTTTAATTTTTGTCTGTCCACCTTCTAACCCTTGTTGGCCAGTAAATTTAGCAATGTAATTGAGTCCGTTCTGCACTGTTCTTCGTTTTCTCTGCATATTAAATGGTCATCTACATATAGAATTATTGTGCTCTTTGTGTCAATGTCAAGGTCTTCATGTAGTAGTCTATTGAAAATGCTTGGGCTCTCGCAATATTCATGGGGTAATCTGCAATGCTCATATCTTTTTCCCCCCAGGGTAAATGCAGTCAGGTACTGTGATTCTGGGTCCAGTGGCACCGAGAATAATGCATTTTTCAAGTCTACCACTGTGAAACAAGTTGCCCATTTTGGGATGCTGCACAAAATTGATGCAGGATTTTGGTCAAGTGGAAATTCTTTTTGTATGACATCATTAAGTGGGCGTAGGTCCTGTATCATCCTCCAAGCCCTGCCCTTTACTTTTTTAATTGGGTAAATTGCCGTATTACAAGGTGAATTTGATGGCACAATTATCCCTTGTTCTAGTAGGCCGTGTATTGTCTCTTTTATTCCCTGCTCTGCTTCTCTTGACAAGGGGTACTGTTTTACTTGGGGCAACACTGCACCAGGTTTGAGCTTGATTTTAACAGGGGTTACTTCTTGCAGGAGCCCTACGTCATGGGGATTGGTCGTCCATAATGTGGCTGCCACCTGTTGCATGTCCTCGTCAAAGAATGTTGGGGGTGCATTGACAATGGCCATGAGGGGGTTTGTCACGTGTCTATTTTGAATCATTATGTTGCAAGGAATACAAATTTCCATTATGATTTCCCCATCAGTGTCACCATCAGTGAATTGTTGCTCATCTGGTAGGTCATGCAGCAATATATTGGGATCTATGCATAGCACTGTTCTCCACTCACACCTGTGTGTGTCCAACCCTATCACCACTATTCGATGTGCGGATACTTGCACACCATGCAAATCTAGGGACAGTATCGACCCTGGTACCACCTCAGGGGCAGCCACCGGGCGAAACACAAAGTCTGAAGGTACTCGCCATTCTTGTCGTGTTATTTCAGGCACTGCTTTTGCCAGCACTTGTATCCCTTGTATGAACATGTCTGGGTTAATTGGCACTCCCCGAACCGCCATTTCAGTGGCAATTGGCATTTGGCATTTCTCACCACTTCTACGCCGATGATACTCAACTCTTCCTCTCTTTCTCTTCCTTCTCTACTGACCTCCATCTTAAACTCTCCTCCTCTCTCACTGCTATAAAAAATTGGATGTCTTCTCGCTTCCTTTCCCTTAACACTGATAAAACAGAAGTTATTTTCTTCCCCTCCAACTCTCTTCCCCCTCCCTCTCCTCCTCCTTTCATTCATTTTTCCCCTTCTAATCTCCCCATCTCTGACCACGCTCGCAACCTGGACATCCACTTTGACTCCTCTCTCACTTTTTCCCATCTCTCTCACATCTCTCTCACGTCACCTGCCTGTCGGTTCCACCTCTTCAATATTCACCCCTCTCTCACTTTCCATGCTACTAAACTCTTAATCTCCTCCCTTATCTTCTGTCGCCACTTCTACTGCTCCTCCTTACTCTTTGGACTTCCTACCACTCACCTTGCCCCCCTTAAATCTATCTACCACTCTGCCATCCACACCCTCTGTCTCCTGTCCCCCGTGACTCCATCTCTGCTTCCCTTTCCTCCCTAGGCTGGCTTCCCTTTCACTCCCATCTCAAATTTCAATTTCTCTGCCTAGTCTTAAAATCTCTCCATGGTCTTTCTCCCCCTTATCTCACCTCCCTCCTTTCGTTCTACACTCCCTTCCGCTCCCTTTGCTCAGCTGACCACTTCCTTCTCACTGTTCCTCCTTCCCCTTGTGCCTCATCCTGTTTAGGCTCCTTCCATCTCCTAGCCCCCTTCACTGGAACTCCTTACCTCTCTCACTCCACTCTATTTCCACATTTTCCTCATTCCGAACTTCCCTCAAATCTCTCAACCTCCATTCCCTGCCTTGAAACCCCTCCCCCTTCCTATTCCCCTCCCTCCTTGCCTTATCTCCTTAATCATCTCCCTCCCCCCTCCCTCCCCCCAATCTCTCCCCTCTCTCCTTCCTTTCCCTTCCCCCTCTTCCCCCTTACCCTCTCCCTCTCATTTCTACTGCACTCCTCTACTTCTCTCCTCCAGCTAATTGTTCTACTTATTGTTTTGTTGGCCTGATTCTCAATTTGTTAATTGCTTCTACTGTTACTGTTATAATGTTTTTCTCATGTATCCTGTTGTTATAATGTGCAGCGCTTTGGTGTAAAGCGCTATATAAATAAAAATAAATACAAATACAAAATTGTGTTAATTAGTAACATTGCTTTCATGGCACATGCACCTGGTGTTGAGCATACTATTCCCCTCTATGTGAAGGAGATGGTCATGTTAAGTTTACTGAGGAGGTCCCTCCCTAGTCAATTTATTGGCGAGTCTTCGTGATACAATCGGGGTGCTCGCACTGTCTTTCCCCCTACTGTTACGTCCAAATCTTTAGTGTAAGGAACTGTGACCACCGCCCCAGAGAATCCTTGCATTTCCAACTTCCAGTCTGAAAGCGGAAACCGGCCTTCCTTTAGACATGATTTTAGTGCCCCTGAGTCCACCATGAAGAGGAACTGCTTGGTTCCTATCTCTGCCCCCACCAGTGTCTCCTCGTCTGTACTTAGGGTTGTCGATAGGATTGGACACCAATTGCTCTCTGTGTGCTATTCTGGGTGCCTAGTCATCTCAGGGTGGGTGAAAACATTGTCCCTTACCACTGCTGCTCCTCTGAATGGCGCTGGCGCACCATTTGCCATGGTAACAAATGGGTTACTGCGTGTGTTTACCATGTGGTTCTGTCATGTTAATCGCTGCTGTGTGCCTTGTGGTGGTGCTCTCTGTTCTTGTGCGTAACGGGGGTCAATTTGTTCTTCTTGTCTGTATCCACCCATAGGCAGGTGATAGGGGCTGCCTGGGTGGGGTTGACCATACTGTTGTTCATTCTGATATTATGCTCTGGGGCGGGTGCGACATTCCCTTGCAAAGTGGCCCCATCTACCACATGCCCAAAACATTCCTTGCCCTCCCCTCTGGGTCCTTGGCCTCTGTACCCTCCTCTATGTCCTTGGTACCCACCTCATCCTCCTCTTCCAGCCCTTCCTTGCATTCCTTGCCTCAAAACCTTCCGCTTTCTCTCCCCCTCTACCCTGCTAAATTTACTGAAACTGCACTGAATCTGCTACTGGGCCACCCACCGAACTCGGTCCTTGGCCCAGCAACTCTCCCCCGCACTGCCTCCCTGGCAACCCCTGCACTGTGGGACTGTTTCTGTATCCCTACAGCCCCCCTTCCCAGCACTTGTCTGCACTTACCTTGCACTAGCCACCAGCTGGCCCTTATTATTTATTTTTTGCTGTTCTACTAACCATATACTGCACTTCCCCTCTCCCTTCCCCCTTGCACTTTTCCCCTCCCCTCTACCCTTGCACTTGCACGATCTGAATGACACCTGGCCTAGTGGGATCGTTGTCTGTCTCCCCTTGACCCCTCCCTGCCTTGTCGCGCCTTGAAACACTTGTCCGTTTGCTTCCCAGGTGGCTGCCATTCTTGCTTGTATCGCTATGGCCCCTCCTCCCCATCTACTTGCCGTTCTGCGGGGAGGGCGGCAGCTACTTCCGGGACCTTCACCAATTTCATCTGCACAAGCTTTGCTTCTTCTGCCAACCTTTTCTGCATGATTTCTTTCTCCCTTTCTTTGATCCTCCTACAGTGATATACTATAATGCTCTCTATTTCTGCCCAACCGTTGGCTTCTATCCCAGCAATGTTATCAAGTTCTTTCTGGACTTCCTTCAGGAGGCCCCTCCTAATTATGAAGTAAAAGGGAGAGGTGGATAGGTCCCAAGCCATGCCTGCCCGTGCCCTCCACATATCCTGCACCTGAAGAATGTAAGTCGCAGCATCCTCGTCCTCCGTATTGTGCATTTCATCATTGATTGTAAGTCGGGCGTGTCTGGGAATGTGCTCTTCAGTGCATCCCACACCTGTGCCCTTACATTGTTAAATGATGCCCCAGCATTGCGGTCACATTCCAATGTCACCCCTGGGAAACCAGCCTTCACCCACACTCCGTTAGCCTGGTCCCCTACCGCGGACACCAACAAACTGTTGATGTCACCAATTGCCAATGGAACACCTGCTGTATTTTTCTCAAAAGCATATATCCATTTGCTCACCCCCCTGAAAGCGTCCATCTGTGCCCAAGGAACATAGTGTGACCTCCCCGTCCCCTTGTGTATCAGTGGCATCTGTAAATTATACTTCCCTTTTCCTTTACTCACCTTCATACTTTTTTTCTTACCTAGGGCCATTCTCCCAATTCTATTTCATAGTCTCCTTGTGTTCCATCCTTCCTCTTCCCCTTCATCACTCTGTAATAAGGTAAGGACACCCCTCCTGCCCTGGCTCCTTCCTCATACTCATCCAGGTCACTCCAACATTTTTCTTCCCTTTCTGATGTCATACTTCCTGTTCCCGTACTCACCTGCTCTTCTCCCCGCCCTAACCATATTACCTTAACGGGAGTGTTATCAATGCGGAATTGGAAGTCCCCCGATTTCCACTCATCTTCCGCTGTGCCTGCAGGAGTATTTGGTGTTGGGGGTGGCAGAGTTTGCTCGCCCCTGGGCAAGAGTTGGCTTCTTTCGCATATATCTCTTAACCGTGTTAATTCAGCCTGGGTCATAGTTATCTGAGTTTCCAAGTCTTGTGTTAAACACCCTAAATTCACTGAGGGTGCACAAGTTGACCCGTACAAGCCTTTAGGATCATAAGGGGGAGAAGGCGCTGGTATGGGGGGGGGGCACTTGGCCTGGGCACATATATGGGTTCACTGTATCCCTCGGCGGGCTTGGTAAGTAATGGGTACAGTTTTTTGGGTTCTTTCCCCTCCTCTTTCTCTTCTCCTCTCTCCTCCCTGGTCTTTGTTACTTGGGGCGGCTTTTCTCTGTCGTTATTTTTAACCTGTGGCACTTCCTCAAACAGTCTCCACAAATCTAGCACTTCTCTCCTATTTTGGAGCTGCTAACCTTTATATTTAATTGATAAATATGTTGCTACAATGTCCAATACTGTCTTGTCAAATGAGCATCTTTCTGGCCATAATTGGGATGTCACATCCCCTCATATTTCCGTTAGCCATTGCTCATGATATTTTTTTATTTTCTCGCTATACACTGGGAGGTGTTGGCATATGTGCATGAATGATGTGTCTGCCCCCATCATGTGTTTTCTCTTCACTACTGGGTGCATGTGTGGAAGTGTGCACAATCTAAAATTACCTTTAATAGCGTCTTGTTACACTATGTTTACCATAGGAACCTTTTTTGCAACCGTTCAACAAAACATTTTGACCATACTTTTTCACAAAACCTTAAACACTTTGCAAAACCGAAACTTGTACCATCAATAAAATGACAAGACATTGGCCATATAACATTAAACGTAACACATTGACATACTCTATTTACAGCATATAACATAAAACATAACCCCTAGCTTCCTATTCCCCCACTACACCCCTGCCCTGACCAGAGTTCCCCCTTACTTCTATTTCCCTCTTTCACCCTTCCCTGGTCCTTTTTGGACCGACCTCTAGAGACTTATTCTCAAAGATAGATAAGAAAAAGAAAAGAGAACAAATAACGTTTTCTGAGCCTTCTCCTTATACAAGTCTCCCAATTATTTATTTTTTCACTATTTAAACTCCTGTACTAGGCGAGAAGTACTGTGCGGCGTTGACTTCCACTCCCTTTCAGAGCTAGGTTCCTGTATCTCCATTTACTTCGTCACCTCTAATAATATCCTAATGGCCTTGTCCAGAAAAAGAATAGACAAGGAAGAAACTCACAAGCCCAATTACTTCAACTCTGTGTGTTCCAAACCCACAAGAACGATCCCTGTTTGCTTTTCATTCTGACTCCATTCCCTTTACCCTTCTTTTAGATTCCATTGCAATCGATACTCACGTGTCCGTATTGATCAGAGAGCCTCCGTGCATGGTCTTTCCACAATCAGGGTGCCGCCCCACAATCAAGAGCCAAACCCAGCTTCGGCGAGCGTTAGGATTGGGTATTTGCGAAGCCGGGACACATGGAACCTTCTCAGTGGCACACGCATTTTTAAGGTTATCAGTTGCCGTAGCTGGGCAGCATTGTTGGGGGTGCCCTGGATCTCGCCTCTGTGGCCGGGGACTTCTCGTATCAACTATCACACTAAGGGGTCACTAAATGAAAGTGATCATTCCCCAAAATTACAATAAAAATATATCAGAGAAATAGACACTGATGGACACACCCCAGTAGGGAATGAGACTAGGAGAGATTGCGAGTGAGTCAAGGATATCTTTATGTAAAAATAAGATGAGGCATGCAGAGGACTCTGCTGCTCTGAGAGTGTTCTGCCAACAATACAGAAAAATCACATTATAAGTCCAAAACGCGTCATCTATGACGTGTGCTGTAAGGGTTACATGAATAAATTTAATTGGTTTAACAACCAACTGGGCAGTCGCAGCACAGACAGTGGGGAAGAGGCGGGGGTTGTCGGGCTGGCTGTGCATGGCTCTGGACAGGGGAGAGGTGCATGCTTGCATCTGAGAGTTTCATGCGTGGCCTAGTCAAAAGATGGAGTTCTGGTTAATACAAAATTGTGTCTCTGGGGTCGTTCAAGGTGCATTGGATAGGTGTCATTCAATGGGTTCCTCGCACCCATCACCAGGGCTTAGACAAGGGAACATCTCCAACAATTATAGGAACATAACATACACCTCACCTGGACGGTAGTGGGGCCTTAACGACACTTCCTCCTTTACAAAAGGTACACCATTAGGGATGGCAATGCAAGAATCATATTACACTGTAGATTTAAACAACGCAGTTATTGGGAGTATTCCTGAAAGCTATGCCACGTCAGAGGTTGAATTGTTTGTGTCTTTAGACTCCAAACCAAAGGGGATCTTAAGAATTCACTCAGTGTACCCTTATGAACCAAAATATGTGATTTGTCATCATCAGGATGACTGAATCCTATTTCAGGTAGATGAACATGAGAAAGAGTGAATATAGCAAATTGAAGTGGAGGCTGAAATGCTAAGATACTTGAGAGCGCCTTTTTCTCCAAAGAGATACTGCCACACAATTAGAAGAAAGGAGGATGTTTCTGAATGTTCAAAAATGGTGGAGAAACAAATCTAGGCTACAGATGCATGCACAAATGAATTGGAGAGAGATCAATTGAGAAAAATATTCATAGAATTCAAGGATGTATTCGCTAAAGATGCCTATGAATGTGGGCATACTGATCTACATGTTACTACACTGCCAGAATGTTATGGTAGGTAGCCTGTGTTTGTGCAACAATATAGGCTTCCCTTTGCCTGTTTAGAGTCTTTGTCAGAAATAATCAAGAACTTGGAGTCCAGAGGAAAAATTAGGCCCATTCACAGTACCTCAAACATGCCTATATTAGGCGTGTGGATGCCCAATGGTCAATGGTGGTTGTGTGCAGTCTTAAAAGAACTGAATAAGAGGGTACCTTTGTCAGGGAGGCCCCTTCCATTCATTGACCACGGCCTTGCACAAATCCATGGGTCACAGGTCCTTACTACCTTGGATTTGACAGCAGGATATTGGTGTGCTCCTTCAGCGAAGGTTATACAACATGTGTTTGCCTGAACCTTCCAAGGGACCCTGTATGCATGGAAGCATGCTCCCTTTGGCTTTATTAATAGTGGCAGTGAGTTCGGAATCTTTCTGAATAAAGGAATTCTGGATGGAGCCGAGAGAGGAAATGTGGTTTATGTTATGGGGTTTAATGACAGCCCCAGAATGTCATAACTGAAAGGCCAAGTTAGGCATCTAATGAAAAATGCATGGTTCCTATGGAAAAGGCACAATGGAAAAGTGATACGCCACCCTTAAAACCTCAACATAGCCAAGGTGCCTAGCAAATTTAAATACATGTAAATCTGCAGTTGAAAAAAGGAGTATGCTAAAAAGTAAAAACAGATTGCAGAAGGAAAAGGCACATTACATTGTTGGTTGATAGACAAAAAGAAGCATTTTTTATTGAAACTGAAACACATTAAAATGCTCTGCACCCAGAAAATTAAGAGTACAAACTGGGCCTTACATGTGAAATTTAAAGCCTTGTTAGTATTTTCGTGTCGTGTAACTAAGCCTCACTTTTCAACCCTAAAATTACCATCATGTTAAATTGAAAGGTGTGTGCATTTTGCAGCATGTAATGAATACCTTGGTTAAAGATGCACATTATGAATGACAAAATGAACAGCAGGGTTTCACTTTCAGTTTCCCCATTGAAAAACCAATGATGTGTGAAAGAAAAAAATACACTGATTCAGAAGGGCATAGAACAATGATGGCGAGATGCAATTTATTAAAATAAATAAAAATCTTTACCTGAAAAAAACATGCCACAGATTTAAAAGACTATTTTCTTTCAGATGCAACATGTAAATCTCTTATGAGCCCAAGAAAGACATAACTGTAGGTTGCTGGGCAGAACTCTCAAGGGACATCCCCCCATTGCTTTGAAGCCGAGCAGATGGATTCCACTCTTTCAGAACAGGAATTTATGGTGTCACAGGACGTCAGAGACCCATCTGCTCAGAGGATAAGAATCTCTTCAGCACCATTAGCCTTCAGAGAACAAAGGGCTAATGCATTTATCCCAGCCTTAAGTCAACATTTGGGCCCAGAGGCTGTAACAGATGGTGTGGCCTCCAAACAACCTAAATTGATGAAATTCAACTGGAAATTATGTTAATTAGGGGGACATGACTGACTTTAGAAATGTTATTCTACCCAGTATATTTGAACCTAAATACTCACAGAAGGGGGCACATGTCATGTTAAAGCTTGTCCTGAGCCGGTCATGATGATGTCAGTTGTATCAACATGTGAATTTTGGGAATCAAGTTAGAATTGAAAATATGTTTCCAGCTTCCCTGAAAATCTTCTGAATTTGAAAGTTGGGGAGCTGGTGGCTTATTAAATTAGATATCTGTGTAGAAAATGTCACATTCTCAAGTCTGTTAAAGTTCACATAAAGATTGAAAAACAATAGCTCACACATGCAATAGCATGCCTAAATTGGAGACACTTTGATAGATCCGTCATGATTAGGGGAATATAAACATCTATGTATTATGGCATTTATGGGTAAATTGCAAAGTTCTGCCATCTAGGGACTTTTTTAGTGCAAAAGCTGACATGTCAAAAAGAAATTAAATGACAGAAGCTGTGTACCTCTTCACATCACTTCAATCATGGAACTCCAACAGCCTATCTGCATAGAGGGGTTCAACCTTCGGGGTAGAAGAAGACTATAAATGTCCAATGAAATTTCAAGGCTAATAAGTTAACACCTCCTGATCTTAGTATTTTGGGGGTGAGACTTAGGCATTAAAAACTGGCTGCACCAGCCAGCGGAGGAGGAACTTGCCTACAAAATACATCTAAGGGATAGCTGCCAGAACATCTTGAAGGAGACTTGCCATAATCTATCTGGGTGAATCCTGACATGCTGCCTGATATTACCTGGGAGAAAAGACTTCAAATTGATGGGAGACAGAAACTGGGAAAGCAAAAAGCTGACTGGGCCCTATTATTAAGGAGAGCCAAAGGAGGGATAGATGCACGTGACTTTCTTTGGCTGAAGTGTTTCACCAGACCCCTGTGCTAGCCAAAAGAGGAGCCTCGCTGACTTTCCTGTGTGCCAGAAACTGAGGCTTCCAATGTGAGTAGATTATGCAGATGAAACCAAGTGTGTGCGGGATCTGCCTGCCTTAACATATTCTCTTAATAGTGAGTGGGGGGGAATTGTGTAGACCCTGAGTATATTTGACTAAATATTAATTTAATTAACTCCAAAATAGATTGATGCGGGGGGGTGTTTGGAGGTGTTTGAAACCTCCACCCACATTCATAAGGGGAAGTTTAGTTAAATTCACCTAAAGTAATTGGGTTGTATTTATTTTTCCTGTCAACCGTAGACTTCTCTAAAGAACAAGGGGTGTCCTTGTCCCAAAACTAAATTCCAAATGGTCCTCCCTTCCCAGATGTTGCCATTGCACAAAGGGGTGTTCTGTTTCCAAAACAAAATTCATAACTGTTGCCACTCCCTAGGCCTGGCCTTTAAACAGAGGGGTGCTGCATATAACTGATGCCTGGGTTTTGTTGCTTGGGAGAGAAGTGCTTTGCCAGGTGAAACCAAGTTTAAATCCTCATTGAAAAATATACACTCTTTCCTGAGAGTGAGTAAGTGACCCTGATATCAGAAGGAGTGTGTATTGCGTTTGGGTGAAAAAAGAAGAAGGGTTCTATCTACAAAAAGTATCCTCACATTTCAGGGTGACCTTGAACCTGCTAGCATTTTTAAGTGTACAGGGAAATTAAACATACCCAGTACTGCATGTGAAATTGTTTGAAAACCAAAACTGTGCATTTGTTTTAAATCTAACCGTTATCAAGTGATATTCGTGCAAATATTTCATTTATTTTTTACATAAAAAGGGGCTTGTGGGACAAGAGTTTGGATCTGTCTATTTGTCTGTCCCCCCTGCATCTGAAACAAAAAGAAACAGTGTGTTTTGTTTTGAAGCTTTGTTTTGTGCCACAGCGAAGGTAGTGTGTGTAACCATTTAGTGAAAGATTGATTGAACCTATAATTTAAATAAATATATATTCTCTATATACCCCGGCCTGGTTCTTGGCTCATTGTTGGCACAGGGGGAAGCATCTACGTGGCTCTATGAGTCATAAATAGAGCTAGATGAACAAAAATAAAGGAATTATTGTGTGCCATCTTAATTGGGGGAAGGAACTATGTTAAGCGTGGTCTCCCAATATATTGTTACAATGTGGATGATGTCCTGATTAAAGATTAGGATATACAAAGCCATTTCAGTGAAAGTAGACATGTGCTCAGCCAGTTGCAAAAGGCTGGGGCAAAGGTATAATTGCAGAAGGCATAGTGGTGATATTATATGATATGATAGGTTTAATACCCAGAGGTTTCTAAGTGTGGACCCGGGGATCGAACCTGTTTTTGTCTGTGTCGTCTTGCTTCCAAGGTAAGCACATTGCCCCTTAGCTATCCTCCCGGGACTAGTGCAGAAAAAGGATACATGTTTTGGGACATGAAGTTACAGAGCAGGGATTCAATCCACAAATAAAAAAGGTAGATGCCATGCAAAGGTTAAAATATCCCACACATCTGAAGGACTTGAAGAACTTGTTAGGGATGACAAGTTACAATAGGGAATTCATTGAAGAATATGTAGCAATAACACAACCATTGACTAAGTTTCTGAAACAGGGTGTGGCCTGGAAATGGGAACAGGAACAATGTGAGGCAGTAGCCAAGTTGAATGATTGTCTATTATGGGCCCCATGTTTGGCATATCCAAAGAAGAATCAAGAATTATTTCTGGGGATATGGTTCACAACCCCTTGCACATCAGCCGTCTTGTGTCAAAAACATGATTCAAATCACAAAATATTGTTATTGTTATTTTGCATTTATATAGCGCCTTATATACCATTGGTATGGTCTGAAGGCGCTGGTAGGTTGAACGCCCTTGGGAACCGAAGTTCGAGTCAGTAGAGAGATTAGAAAGAGTCCAATGGTTCGTGTGCGCACCCGGTATGTGTGCAGCTGGTGCGGAGTTCGTGTGGTAGCTGCTTCTTAGCGGTAGGTGTGGTGGTGGAGAGATCAGGAGTATGTGTTTGCTCTGACAGGAATTATCCCGACCGAGTGTGGTTGCGTTAGGCCTGAGGAGAACGCCTAGCTGGGGGTGTGGAGCCAGCAGTGTTTACTTAGAGTGATGGGGGGTGAGCGGGAGATGTTGATATGAGAACAGTTATACCGAATGGTGTCATAGTATCCCTGTGTTCTATTTGAGTGGTGGTGTAAAGAAGAGAGTAAGCGTGGGGTGTGGTATGATATATGCTCATTCAAATGTTCCCTGCATTCCACACATCTGTCTGCTTGACATACTTACACTCTCAAGTGCGCCTTGCGTGTACTGGTCAATCACTCATTCTCCGGTGTGCCGTTGCGTGTGCTCTCATGGATTCCACATGCATGCGCTATGCACTCTTGTCCTCCCCGCGCGTGCACCCCAGTCTACCACGCGCATGTACTCCCGTCTGTGTACGTACTCATCCGCACTGTATACTCGTCCGATCTATATACTCCTCTGTTCTGTACGCTCATCCGCTCTGTATCCTCATCCGGTCTACACACTCATCTGGTATACATATTCATCCTATCCACACACTCATCCGCTCAACATACTCATCCGCTCTATGTGCTGTTCATCCGTTCAACATACTCATATGATAGCAAAGCTTTGTCACAGGTGGAAATAAAATGTAATGCATGTGAAGAAGCACTTTGGATGACTGTTTTGGCATTACGACATTTTTGCCCCATGATTCAAGGAGAACGGGTAATTGTTGAGACTACTCATCAACCCCTGCAATGTTTGCAGAGTAAGAGGATCTGATGAGGAAACGCAGCCCAATCAAGAATTACATCATGGACATTGGCATTACAGGGACTCCCTGTAGAAGTGAGATATGGGCAGAATATACACATAGTATAGTAGCTCAAGGGCTGGCAGACATGCATGACTGTACAGTTGTAGAATTAGAAGCAAATTTGATTGAATGTGAACAATCACCACACAAGTCCTTTGATAAAGAAGAGTGTATAAATATTCCATCTGTTTATGTGGATGGGTATGCATACCTCGGGGGGGAGTGACCCTGAAAAATAATTGGTGGCAGTAATTGGGAATGTGTGGATCAGATGTGAAGGTATCCCATGAATGAGCAAGAGGTTAGGTCCGAGGAGTAGTCAGGTGTCAGAATTGGCTGCGATTTACAAAGCAATATGCATAGCAGTAGAAAACAAATTAAAAGAAATAGTGTTGGTTAAAGATTCTAGCTACACCAGGAATAGCGTTGTGGAATACTTACCAGGGTGGAAGCTTAGAGGGATAGTCACTTGTTGCAAAAGCCACTGAAACATGGAAAGATGATTCAGGCCATCAATAATCTTGTTTCAGTGAATTAGATGAAAATTCACTGGAGAAAGATAGAAGGGCATTCCAAAACACCAAGGAAAGTTAAGGAAGGAAATGACAAGGCTGACCAATTACGCCAAAATTGGTGCAGCGATGGGCGTACTGTTTCCTTTTGAACACTTGCTTAGTGAGATCCAAGTGGATGTTGTAGCATGCAAGGAGCAAGTGATTGCAAGGAGCAAGTGATCAACCAGTGGTGCAGTGGAGCTTTGAAACGCTTGGTCAGAATTTTATTAAAGCACAAAAAGAAGACCCAATCATAAGTATGTTGTACAATTATGTGTTGGATGCAGAATATAATCCTTTAACAGAGGAAGACTGCAAAGTAAGAGAGGAATTGAGGGTAATGTTGAAGAATAAAAAGCAGTTTCAACTGCAAGATGGACTGTTGGTCTGAAAATCATTTCAGGTCAGATCCAATGGGTGGTCCCAGTGCCATTTTGGGGGTTAAAGCTACATAACACCCATGATGCAATAACAGTAGGACATAGAGGGTCGCATATAAAAAATTGGAAATAATAAAAGAATATGCTTATTGGCTGCATATGTTTCAGGATGTGGAGTTGTATACCCAAGGGTGTTTGTCATGTGCCCAATTCCAGCCTGTCTCCCAAACACATAGAGCACCATTAATGAAGAGAGGTTTGATGCTTCCCTGGTCGTATTTACAAATTAATTTCATTGATCCACTCCAAAGGTCATCACAGGGAAAAAAATACATGCTAACAGTTACCTTTTTGATGTCAAAAAGATGGCTGACTGTACTGCAAAGACAGAAGCTGTGCTGTTAGTGAACCACATATTTTCTAAAATTGTGTTTGCCTCAGAGAATAGAATCAGACTGTAGGAGCCATTTTACCAGTGCAGTGATACCAAGATGTGTCTTATTCTGGGAGTGAAAAGGAAGTTACATATTTTCTGCTAAAACCAAAAAAGTGATGGGTGGAAGGTTTTGAATTAATCTGAACCACTGGCATTGCTCTGGGCACCCTTCCACACCACTTTTTTTTAGCCTGTCTGCACCATTGCAATAGGGGTCCAGCCATATGCAAATCAGTCAGATACTGCCACTAATGGAACCAGTCCTGCCCGAACTGCTACGCCAAGTCCCCTCTGCAGGGAAACACAAGCAACTTCAAACATGTTTTGGCCTTGTTGTGCCTCCTCAGTGAGAAGTTGCTTGGTTCCCTATGGTGCAACGAGCAAGTGACCCACGTCTGGGCATACCTTCTCACACATAGGGAGACAAACTGAAACCAAAAAAGTGATGGGTGGAAGGTTTTGAATTAATATGAACCACTGGCATTGCTTTGGGCAACCTTCCACGCCACCGTTTTTTAGCCCATCGGTGCCATTGCAAAATGGGTCCAGCCATATGCAAATCAGTCAGGTACGGCCACTAATGGGAGCAGCCCTGCCCAAACTGCTAGGCCAGGTCCCCTCTGCATGGAAACACAAGCATCCCCAGACATGGGGTGCTTGAGGGAGGAGGGGAAGAGCCAGTGGTGAAAGAGTGTTTGCAGAAATCAGCAAGTGCAGGAGCAAGAGAGACAATGTTGTCCTTGAAAGTTCTGGACGAGCAGGGGGTTTACTGTTTGGAAAAAGCCTTCATAGAGCAGACAACTCTGGTAACTTCATCAGGTGTGACCAGGGTGAAGGAGAAGGTGGAAAGAGGGGGGAGTGGCCAAGGAGACAAGGGGGTGTGGATTGAGTTAGGTGGTGAGTAACAAGGGTGTTAAGGATATCCTGAGTTTTGATGGCAAAGCATGTGGCCAGTGTATTGCAGAGGGCTTGGGAAGGAAAAGGGAGGAGGAGACTGCGGAAGGGTTGTCTAGCTTCCTGCTGAAAAGTTCAGCCATTTTATTGGATGCACCTGATACCCGTCCCTGAACATGGGCACTTTTCTTGGCATGATTGGTGAGTCTGTATTGCCTTTGGAGCAGGCGGCAGGCCAGTTTGTCAGGGGATGAACCTGAGGTTTGCCACTTCTGTTCCGCGGCTCTGTACTTTCGTTTCTGGGCTGCAAGTTCAGAGCCATACCTGTTTTTACGTTTAGAGGCAGGTTTCAGGCCGATCCTCAAGACTGGGGCAAGGATGTCAAGGGTATTGGTAATTGCTGAGTGAAGATTGCTGAGAGTAGAGTCTGAGGTGGAGTCTGCGGTAGGGTGGAGAGGGGATGAAAGTAGAGGCAAAGGCAGCGGCTGACACTCGTTTTATCAGGCAAATGTTCGTTAAGAGCTGCCAGGTGGAGGCGGTCTCTGCCTTTGAAGGTTTCCTGAGGCGGAGTACAGGGGAGTGGTACTTTGGTCAGAGTGGGAGGGAGAGTGAGAGTGATGAGGGGAGAGGCAGAAGAAGGCAGGAAATTGATGAGGGGAGGCAGGATCAGGTCAAAGAGTAGAAGGTTGTGTTGAGGACCCGAACCAGGATAGTGCTAATGTGGTAGATATTAACATACAGCGTGAGGATGCGAAGCCAAGAGGACTTCCACTTGGTCGCACCATTAATGGGAGAGCAAGTTGAAACCATATGGTCCTTTAATTGAGGTAACACATCATACAATGGATGGGATGTAGAATAACTCTTACACCAAATAATAAGATCGACTCATGAAGTTGGCAAATGCAATTGTCTAAAACAGGGAGTTACACGGTCATCAACGGACATCGCACAGCTCGCTCAACGCATTTCATAAAAAAGCATTCTTACATAGCAAAAATGGGTCATACATGACGTCACACTATGTGGGAAACATGAAAAACCTATATGGGATTGTGGTTGGTTTAAGGGGAACATCTAAGTATACTTTTTATATAGGGACGGGTTGTGATTGGATCTCTACAGTCAGGTGGACAACTTATGTCCACTCCTAGTGCAAGTCATGTTCGACAGTTATAAGATACAGAGTACTTTATTGGGTCACAAACTATAAGGCCCTTCGTTAAAAAGCCTTCTCCAATTGGTTGGTGCGCTTGTACTCTTCTGAAACATTCAACTCACTAGCAGCACATAAGGTTGTACCCCAGGTGTCAGCGGGTGGACCTGACCGTGTCTCCCCACAAATTAGCCCCATAACTCACATTGCTCATGCCTTCTGCCATTCAGATTGTCTTTGAACTCGGCCTTGCAGTTGCTTCTTGCTCCTGGGAAAATAAGGGAGTGTGAAGTTCATGTCTGCATGTCCACTTCTAGTTCCATTCTGGATTCCCGTGACAGGAGACTGTGAATCGGCACATATTATAGCATTTAATGGTCTTAAATGAAGAAACTTGACACTCATGATGTTCTCTCTTTACCACTTAGCAAGGGATGCTTCGGCATCTCAGGTTCATTATTCTTCAAGGACTGATAACCAGTTTGAACTGCTTCAGCCTTTGACATCAGGCCAAACAGCCTTCTTGGTCTTGTTTCAAGCTCCAGCTAATTTCTTGCTGCAACACACGCACATCTATCAATCCTTCTTTCTCGGTGGGCTTCAGTTTATTAAAATTGTGACCTCGAATGTTCAGAATTCTATATAATGGGGCAGCACCTGCAGTCTATTCACTACGTATAGCCAGACTTATGATTACTTAATCTACTTGTGTCACTGCATCTGTACAGTTATAAAACGGCTTGCATTTTCTGCAGGGCTCCTTCACATTTACAATCTTCATTTTGCATAGGAACATTCACTCGATTCTTTATTTCGTCATCAGATTTTATAAGGTCTATGCATCTTCTCCTTCAACCTCTCTTCTCAATGTGTCATGCTCACTTCTTGTGACGTCGCCAGTCTCTCTTTCTCTCTTCTTAGTGGATACCTTGTCAGGAAGACTCTCCTCGGGATGGTCACAATCACTGGTATTGTGCACGTTGCAACTTCTGGTTTCCAACATATAGGTAGCATGGGGACGGGACTTCCTGTAGAGGCACGTGGCTCCTCCCCTACACTCCCCCCTCTGGTTGATCCATTAACCACACCTTCACCGGTCTCCATATAAAGACATTGGGCCTCATTCTGAGGTTGGAGGTAGTCATGGCGCTTTTAGCACCATGACTACCTCCAATACCGGCACCGAGTCTGCCCTCGTTCAATGGGGACTTACCGGTCTATTCCGACCTTTGCAGGACCAGTAAGTCCCCATTGAAAAGCTATTTCCCTTTCCCATTTCAGGCCCCATAGGGCTCAATGGGAAGGGGGAAGGCGCTAATAACGGTGCCGCAAATTGTGGTACCGTTATTAGCTCTGAAGTCCCTTAACGGGCCCCGTCCATAACACCTGGTAAAACCAGGCGTTAAGGAAGGGACCCGCTAAGGGACCTCGGGATAGGGCCCAAAGGGATTACCGACACCAATGTCCTTAATGGTGCCCGGTATCCCTTTGTGCCCACCTTGTAATGAGGCCCATCCTTTTTTGAAGAAATGCTTCTTTGGGGTCCAGATCTTTACTATTCTCTCCAGGGATCCTGCTGATTTCATGTGTTCACCAACACTACAAGTCATGTAGCTGCACTGGCCATTCGAATTACAGTGGACCCACTAGCCTATGCATGTCATGTGATTCCTTGGATACAGGAACTTTGTTCCCTCAGGTGCTACGATGTTGGTCTCTATGCACTTTCTGATCTTTTCATCTGATCTGTCAGCTTCTTGGGTCCAAACCCTGATTCAAAATCGATCATGATCTTGATTCCTACAGCTTTATTTGCTGTATTCTTGCACTGTGTGATGATAAGCCAGATAAAACAGAATCCAAACATCACCATCACCAATATTGCTCCAAGAAACTTGAAGATGTTCACCATCCATTGTGGGACCCATGAGAAGATAGATGCAAACCAACTGTCACCTACAATATCTTTTGTCTCATCTTCCATCTTGTTGTGCAAGTTCATCAGCAACGGTATGGCCTCTGTCAAGGTCCCATTCTCATCATCGTGAGAAGGTATGAACGTGCAACATGATTCTCCTATTTTGGCACAAACTCAGCCATCTATTGCTGTGATCATATCAAGGACATATCTTTTCTGGAGGGTCATCAACCGTATGGCTCTCAGTTCTTCCTTGATGATGTTGAATCCCTTTATGGTAGTGTTGATTGTCTGCAAGAGCACCCAGCAAGTGATTTGCAACCAATTCACATTCACCATTGTCTGGCATAAAGATAGTCATGAAGATGGATGCAGTTTTGTTGAACAGCCTATGCACATATGGAATAGCATCAAATGCTTCTATTGATTTTGCTGAAAAGTAATTCTCCCTCCCTGTTCGGTTGAGAAATTTGATTGATCGTCTCTTCCTCAACTGGGCGTCTGCTTTTGGAAACTCTCCAATGTTCAGGTAATTTTAGGAAACACTAGCGCTGGAACATGAATGATCATGATGGACCATATCCCTCCCCAATCTTTGGGCAGCTTCATGTAGGCTCTAGACCCAGAAGCCCAATAGTGGTCCATTAAGACAACTGTTGCATCCTTCATGCCTCTTACATCAAAAATTCAGCCACATTGGTGATTCTCTTTAACTTTCCTGTACCATTATTTCTGAAACACAAAGATGCACCTACCAGGGGTACTATCTGCAATGGTCCTCCTTTGTCGTCGACCCATGTCAACAGCTTTTTGATCTTTGGCCAGTGTCTCTTGTATTCCTTTTCTGATGTATCTATAACTGGCTCAAAGTATCCAGTTATTGCAGTTGCTTTGCACACAATCAAGCCATCAGCCCACCCTGCTGGAGTCAGCACTGTTCCTTTGATTGCAATTGACCTCTTTCCCAACATCACAGTATCTCTTCTTTATTCTTGCCTTGACAATTTAGCATATTGTTCTCTTCGATCCTCATTCCTGCTCCACTCATTCCAGGCGGTTCGTATCTTATTAATAGATTCCTTGTTTCTGGCTTTCCTCTTGTCTTCAAATCTTATACATAATTATCTTCTCTTTGATTCTTCACTTTAATCATCCATACTAAGTGCGCTGTTCGTCCTTGGAACTGTCCTCTTGTCATGCAAAATGCGAGATGCGTCAGGCATTGCACTTTTTGCATTGGTACTTCTGTAGCTATGAATAATTTGGAAGTTCCTCTGGCATAAGGTATAAGAGCACAAACAGAGCAGCTCTCCTTGGATGTCTTTTCTCCCAACTTTTTCATGTGTTGATACCACATGTTATATTACTCAAGTGGACTGTCCTATTGTATCTTCCCCTCACTTTGTCAGCAACGCATGGAAATAACTCTAACGCAGCTCTGCTATGGCTGATAACAAAAAGAGTCTTGGCTCTTAGTGTGCATGTCTGGTAAAAATGTCAGAGCGGGTATTACTGACATATTTTCAGCATTTTTATCGGACCAGCACATTCATAATTGTGTCTGTTAAATATAATTGTATTTGTTGTCAATCCATTCAACCGATCCTTAAATCTCCTGGTTTGACCCAGTGTCATCCTGCATATTTGTGCATTCATTTTCTACTAGATAAACCTGTGGCATGGCCAATGCAGACCTTCTTGCTCGAATCCTTGAGAATTGTAAGGAAAGAGATTTGGTATGCTATTCTCGCTTTTTTCACACATTTATTTAATGTATGCATGTTTCATATGTCTTCATGCTTTTACCCAAGTAAAAGGTTAATGATGAAGATGACCTTTTATGCCATGTGAAATCAGTTTCATATTTTCCCAGATTTCCCAGCTTGGGTCCAGGCATCCAGAAGAACATTTGCTGGCGTGCAGGTTTTTACATCCCCCGAGGCTGCTAGAGCATTTGTAGACAAAATTGCTAAAACTGCACTCAGGGGTGTGGATCCCTGAATGTGCAATTGACCTACATTGATTGTCTCAGAGCCACTGCTCCCCAAGGTGTTCCACAGACCAGATGACTGTGTATGATCCCCTTCTGATTGTCATTGATGACCGTAATTTATCCTCTGTTGTATGAACTCTCCACAGGCCCTCAAGCCACAAGATCCTTTGTTGACAAAACTGATAAGGCTACGTCCAATAACAGCCCAAGACCACAGGATGGAGGGAATAACTGTGAGTCCAAGGGCCAATTGGACCTGGGACTACATACTGGGACCCCCTATAGGGACCTAGACGGACTGCTGCTTGGCCCTCTCCATGGGCCAGTCAACTACCAGACTTCAATCCTATATGTCTCCAATGACCATGACATTCATGCTTAATTGCATTGGCAGGCTTGCACTGGGAGGGCACTGGCGCCCTGAGCACAGCTGAATTGCTTACCAAATACCGGGTGGGGGAGGGGTTTTTGAGCTAATTGTGGTTTCTCAAGGGGAGGGGGTTGGAGGGTCGTTATCTTGGGGGAATGGTTGTTACTGTTTGCAGTATCTAGATCATGAAATATACTGTGTTCCGCAGGAAGATGCAGCAAGAACTAGTCACCTTCCTTGGTGCTATTGAGGGTTCAGGGGCATCACAAGAGGTCCTGTGGGGAAGTTTTAAATGCTATTTTCGGAAGGCATGTATAGCAAAAGAGGTTGTGATATTACAATTGATTAGGAGGGCTCTGGAGGCCAATAAATCCAAACTCAAAGCACCGGAACAGTCATTTGCATCATCCAAAGAGGGGATTGTTGTTTTTCATTGGAGCTATCTCTTCAGGATCACAAAGATTCCACAGGGCTAGAGCAGGCCGGGTGACTGGCAACCTGCCAAAAGGAAAAAACCCTGAGGCTGGGTGATGTACTGATGTACCTGCAATGGCCATTGATGTAATCAACTTGAATACCAGGGGAGGGTATCACCACGGGAAGGAAATTACTCCTGTATATGCAAAATTAATCCTGCATCATCCACAAGACTTTCTGGGGAAGTGACCGCTCTACCTCCAACTTTCTCTGCCAAAACATCTTCCTTCTCAAGCTCTCGGCTCCTCCACCTTCATCTCTCTGAGGGTCTGACACTTCTCCAAGCAGAGAGTTGGGGGCATATCTATCCCCTCAGCTGGGGCCTCCCTGTGGAACCGCCTCGCTGCCTCTCTCAAACTTGAGCAGAACCACCTCCAGTTCCGGAAGCAATTCAAGACCTTCCCTTTCGCTTCCACTTTATCTCTTCCTCTTCCCTGCTTCTGCACCTGACTGCTCCTCGAACTGGTCATCTGATCACCCTCTGAACTTGGGCCCAAGCTCCTGCATGTCCAGTTGCCCTTGCACTGCCTCCCGGCTCCCCTGCATTTAAAGGTCTGTATCTGCAATCCTATAGTCCCTTCTCTCTGCACTTATGAATCACCCACTGGCTGCACTTGTGAGTTAACTGCACTTCCCCATACCCCCGGCACGTCTCCCCTTCCCTCTTCCACGCACCTGCGCGATCTGAATGATACAAAGCCTAGTAAGATAGTTAGTTTGTCCGCCCTTTGTTTCCCACTCCTTGTCTTGTCACGCCTAGAAAAACTTGTGTACAGGCGCGTTATAAATGCCACATCATATCCTATCATAGCAACACAAAGCCAACATAACAATCATACAAGAAACACAGCTCACGCCTGGCAAGGAGAGTGGGTGGGTCATGCAGTGGGGCTGCCATAGACACTATTCATCCTTCTCAGCATATTCCGGGGGGGTCGAAATTCTGATTCATACCTCTGAAGTTTATCCTCCTTATTAGGCATACTCCAACATTCTGGCTCCCATTCTTCTCCAGGTGTATTCTGAATCCATGGAGTGTGGGATTCTTCACACCCCACTCTATGAGAAGCAATGATTGCCTTGTTGAATAAGAAGGGGAAACCTCCTGACGAATATGCACCATACCGCCCACTCTCACTGATTAATGTCGACAGCAAAATATATGCCAAGATCCTGGCAAATAGTCTCCTCTGGGATAACGGTGGCAAAGCGACCAGCTCTATCAAAGACACCACACAACAAATGCATGCATGATCTCCATCTCTCTCTAATGGGGCAACTATCTGTGGTGAAGATGGTCATACTCCCGCGTTTCTCAGACCTTTTCATGAACATCCCTATATACCTGCCAGTGATATTTTTCACACGGTTGCAGGGAATTCTCTCTGCTTTTCTATGGGCTGGTTAAAAGCCCAGGGTGAAATAGTTTACAATATCACACTACTGTGACATGGGCGCCCTCGTGCTGCTGGACCTTGAGAGTTATTACTGGAGTGGCAAAAGCCCATATCCTGTCAGTCCGGCACGGCACCCATTTCGTTAGTTGAAAGGGCATTTGCGCCCCTGGACTTATTGAGAACTGTGATATTGTGGTACTGCAGGTTTAGGCTGGGATTTGGGGATATTGTACAGAACACTTTTTCAATTTGGCATAAGATAGTCTACAAGCAGAATGTGGGAACTTTGTATTCACCTTTAATACCAGCAAGTTATGTGGCTGGGATGGTATTCGCAAGGGAGCAAGCATACCTACAGTTGATTGCTAATATTGGGTATAGCCAGTCTGCTGCAGTCGTGCAGACCGACCACATCGTTGTGTAAGGAAGTCCTTATCAGAGCCAGTACACCGCGGAGCGGTGAGCGGAGGTGTGAGCCGAGGTGGAGCCAGTCTGCTGCAGTCGTGCAGACCGACCACATCGTTGTGTAAGGAAGTCCTTATCAGAGCCAGTACACCGCGGAGCGGTGAGCGGAGGTGTGAGCCGAGGTGGAGCCAGTCTGCTGCAGTCGTGCAGACCGACCACATCGTTGTGTAAGGAAGTCCTTATCAGAGCCAGTACACCGCGGAGCGGTGAGCGGAGGTGTGAGCCGAGGTGGAGCCAGTCTGCTGCAGTCGTGCAGACCGACCACATCGTTGTGTAAGGAAGTCCTTATCAGAGCCAGTACACCGCGGAGCGGTGAGCGGAGGTGTGAGCCGAGGTGGAGCCAGTCTGCTGCAGTCGTGCAGACCGACCACATCGTTGTGTAAGGAAGTCCTTATCAGAGCCAGTACACCGCGGAGCGGTGAGCGGAGGTGTGAGCCGAGGTGGAGCCAGTCTGCTGCAGTCGTGCAGACCGACCACATCGTTGTGTAAGGAAGTCCTTATCAGAGCCATTACACCGCGGAGCGGTGAGCGGAGGTGTGAGCCAAGAGAGCCAGTCTGCTGCAGTCGTGCAGACCGACCACATCGTTGTGTAAGGAAGTCCTTATCAGAGCCAGTACACCGCGGAGCGGTGAGCGGAGGTGTGAGCCGAGGTGGAGCCAGTCTGCTGCAGTCCGCTGCAGACGCGTAGCAAGCAAGCAATGGAGACAGAAGTACGACCGCTTTTAGTGATTACCTCCGAAGCAGCCCCGGTATCAGGGGTATCAGGGGGTCAACCTGAAACGCCAGAGGTGGAGGAACTGTTGTCATTAATTCAGCCCACCAAAGAAAAGGCACTGTTGGCTGCCGCCTGCAAAACATCAGAGGATGTACGTCCAGCCAAGCCAAGAAACCCCAGAGGTAAGCCGCTATTAAAAACACAGCAGAAACTCTTACAAACAGGCTTACCTACCACGTGGGTGACGAAGTCATCTTCCCCGGTCCTAGCCCAGAAGTCCTCTGACCCACCTGGTGCCACGGTGGGCAAGAGTGGAGCTTGGGAGGCCCGGCCGCCGAGGGAGGATGAGCCACGAGTCCGCGAGTCCGAGGTGACGGATGCGTGTGGACTGAGGAAGGCAGCAGCCGCGCCCGCCCCGCTCGACTGCGCCGCAACAAAGGGCACGCGTACCGTCTTGGTGACGAGCGGGGAAGACGCTGAAGCTGTCGGAGGACAGCCAGCGGCGGACCCTTCGCGGGGCCCAGTTTGCGGGGCAGGAGGGGGGGGGCAGTGGGTGGAGGAGGACGGAGGTGGTGTAACCACGTGCTGGACAGTCCCGCGGGAAAGTGGCGCAAAACAAGCAGAGGCCGGATTCGAGGAACTGGAGATGTTAAAGAGACCAGTGGAACACAGGGTCCTGCAACAAAAGGGAGCCGTAAAAAGGGAGAGTGACGAAGTCTTCGTAGAGAGCTATACATCAGAAGAGTCAACTAGTCTAAGTGAACAGGAGGATTCTAACAAGGAAACAGAAAACGAGCAAACAAAGACAGGTCGAACTCAACAAAGAAAGAAAAAAGTGAAATCCAAGAAAAACCAAACCCCTAGGAAGATATTTGTACCGCAAATGAACAAAAAAAATATGAAAGATGGAAATTACAAATTTAGAGAGGAAAGAAAGACCATCCAAAAAAAAAGACTTTCTATCACGAAGCTATCCTTACCTGCATTATCCTGCCCTTTAAAAGCGTTCTTCACCCAGCAACACAAACGAAAACTGACAGTGGACTCAGAGGTATCAGATGCAGAGATGCTGGAAGTGATGCAAGACTCGACATCAGGGTCGAACCTAAGAGAAAAAGATGAAAACCCCTCAAAGACCGTGAGGCCAGAACCCCAACTGAAATCCTTAGAAAACGCAAAAAACAGCAACGAGAGAGCTAACGAAATGCAGACCACGACCAGGGAGGTGAACCAACCTCAGATCAGAGACATAGAGTTAACGCACACGAAACCTACATGGGACCCTGACAAGGCCACCTCGGAACAAAATAACAAACTACAACCATCTTCGGAAGCCAACAAGGGGGGGGGGCAGTGATGACAAAAGAAAATCGTACCTCAAGCCCATTTACGAAGGAAACACAAAAACCACTCGAAGTAATGAATGACAAAGATCAGCGGTTAATATGGACGAAACCGCACCTCACTAACGATCCGCAAAACACGGCGGATTCAACAAAAAGGAACGAAGAGCCGACACGCACCCCGAGTGATACCAGGATGGGTCGACAGCGAACAGACCAGGACAACAGTTCCATAATGGACTATCCAGGCCTACAAACCCCAGGCACATCAAAAAGGACGGAAAAAGCCCAATTATCATCAAAAAATCGTCGGCTAAGCGACATCGCCATGGCAATTCATAAAGACTCTCCAAACAAGAATCCGGATATGGTAACAATTATGTCGGCAATGTCCATTGTCTTAGCGCCCTTCTGCAAACTATATGAAGCACTAAAAGAAGAGTTGCAGAACAACACAGCAATCCTTACCAACATGATAGCAAAATTGTCACATGTGGAAAGTTACATAACAGCTGTAGAAGCACAAAAAGGTATTCAGGAAACGCTCTGGGAAAATAAAATCGAGTTCCTGGAAAGAAAAATAGAACAATTGGAGAAACAAAACATCGGCCCCACAGTAACCCAAGATCTAGTAGCGTGCAAGCACGCGACAGTCAAACCTCAGAACCTATGCATAGGACTAAATATGCGGGTGACCAACACAGAAAAGAATATGGCAAATCAACCATCAATCAAAAACAAATTAGCAACATCGAGTGCATCACGCTCACTTTCCTGGGATAGCAACGTGCAACTGGGACCGCGGGTGCCAACCTTAAAACAAAAAGCAGAGGCGAAGAAAGATGAGAGCTCAACCCGGGACGGTCTGTCCCCGTCAAAATCTCTCGCTCAGAGGTCACCGAGGACGGCAGAAGATTTTCTGTTGGATTCTTCGTTGATGAATGTCTCATTATACGAGGAACAAACTCAAACAGCCAGTAGATTACAGGTGGCTACCGCCTTGCCGGCAACCAAAATAAGGAGGGAAGAAAAAAGTAACACAGAAGAAATAAGAGCTATGAGCGACGAAGAGGTTAAAGGGGAAGGAGTAAAAGATAAAAAGAACTCTTCCAACAAAGGAGTAGCCAACGTGCGAACTAGTAAAACTCAGAGGGACAACAAATACACGCAGCAGAGCCAATCTTCAAGAAGCAGAAGCAGTCCGAGAAAACAAACGCCCACAAGAGTAATGGAGAAAATCGAACCAGCGGAAAAGGGCGCAATCCGCCTATTTAAGCTGGAGCAACAAGACCTCAAAAAAACCAATTTAATCCTAAACCGGCCAACCATCTTGCAGATCTTGAAAAAATCTAAGACTCTCAAGGGCGTGAGAACAAAAGATCTAGTACTGGTCGAACCATACCACAAGGGCAAGAATGAGAAATCTTACTTGCACGTAAAAGCTGAGAGTATCACACACATGGACAAATCGGTGTTCGAAGACCTCTCATCGATGGGATTTCGGTTGACCGAATTAACAAAGCCGCAGCAAGAGGAGCAAGTCCAAAAAACACCAATAGTCAACAATCACAGAGTACATTACCATTCCAGAACAGAAAAACGGTATTGTCAGAATCGATGGAATAGAAGGAAAGAGGACGAGATTTCTCGAGACGACCAGAAACACCGCCGAAGACCAACACCGTTTGACCAGGAAGGAACCTGGAAGTACGAGAGACCAAGATCGCACCCACGAAGGGCCTCGGATTATACCAAGCGACCGTACGAAACAAGACCAAACAGAAACAGTGGGAAAAAGGATGAACCATCAAAAGCAAACAGGCACGACAGTGTAGAAACACCAGAGAGGATTTCGGCGGACAAAACAAAGGACACTCGTCCAATGAGAGGCCCGTGGGACTGGATTACATCTACCTGGTCAAAATAGCAACAAAAAGGGCCGAGCCTCGAGGGAGAGAATGCAGCGACGCCCTCTAAGAAACGGCCCGACAAAGACCAGTACAGTGTAGGATCCTGGAACACCAGAGGACACAACCACTTAACAATGCCCGGAGACGTGAATCTGGGGGCCTTTGACATTCTATGTCTGCAAGAGACGTGGTTACTGGAGAAACCAACGCTGGATGGATTTTGTTTAGAAATCTCTGCGGCAGTTAGGGGTCCTTTAGGAAGACCATCATCGGGCCTGTTAACAGCCATCAAAAACGGCCTAGGTTTAGACCCACCAAAGAAATGGAGAGAATCATACGAAATGCTGGTGACCTTGTCCACATGGTCCCCAGCCACGGGGAAAAGCATGAGGGCCAAAAGGAACGCCTTGGCAATCATAAATTGCTATTGGAACCCGCAGCGTACGACAGCGAAAGTCTTCTGTTCCTCTATGAGTGCTACCATTGATCAACTTTATGAAGAGTTTGACTAAATTGAGATTATGATATGCGGCGACTTCAACGCCAACTGCAATAAAGCAACTGAGAGAACGTGGAAGACCTCAACACTGGAACGTGGAAAAGCCTGGTTGGAAGTAATCAGCTCCAGAAACCTACAAAACATAGCAAACTTGTTTCCAAATCAACAGAATTTACCTACCTGGGAAAGGGGAGCATCAAAAGCAACCTTAGATTATATTTTCACCTCGTCAGCCCTGGCAGCAAACGTAGTCAGCTTTAAAGTGGTAAAAACAACCAACAGCGACCATAACTTACTCACGTGTACGTGGGGCAGTCGGAGACCAATGAAACTCGTATATAAAACCAGGGTTGAAACTAATGCTCAACAAATTCGATTACGAATAACGGAAGCCAATATCCAACAAATAAAATCAGCTTGGGAAGAAAAAGTAACAGCAAACCAACGTTATAAATCAAGCGAGAAACCAAACTACCTTCCTCTCCTTGCACCCTATCAAAAACCAATAGGAACTAGAAACCCAGCGGCCTCTCAACCCAGCCATGCATACAACAAAGAGCTGGTTGAACAAAGGAAATTAGGCCGACAACTAAAAAGGAAGGCAAGGAAATCAAAAGCTGAACAAGACTGGGCAAATTGGAAATGTGAAAAAAAAAGGTACACAACCTGGCGAAAACAATCTAAAGCAACACAGCACCAGTTGGACGCAGAAGAAATGATGAGAAAATTAGCAACCAATAAATCCAGTGACTTCTGGTCCCTAATCAAAGAGAGCAACGGGCATCCAATCTAGCGCCGACAAATGCAGTCTCAGAAGAAAAATGGCTGGAATATCTATCGAGAGAGTTCGAGAAACCCAAGACATCGGTTGAGCCCCTGGAAATAACAAAAAACACAACATGGGTGTCGACATCGAACGCAGAAGACATTGAAGCAAAAATAAGAAACCTCAAAACTTCCAGAGCACCAGGTCCCGATGGTCTCACAAACATAATGCTAAAGCAATTCCCGAAGGAATGGTCAGAACTAATTGGAATGATATTTAGCATTTGTGAACAAACCCACGAAATTCCGGAGTCTTGGTCTAAAGCAATCATCGTCCCGATTTATAAAAGGGGCTGCCGGGAGGACCCCGTGAATTACAGACCAATTGCGCTGCTAGATATCTTAGGAAAGATCTTCTCCTCTCTCATCTTGGACCATCTGAGGATATGGGAAAAATCGGCAGAGTGCAAAGACATCTTACAAACGGGCTTCCAAAAAAATGGAACAATAGCAATCAACATCTTGATAATAAACATCTTTAAAGCAAAAGTTAAAGAAGGGGCGCCAAAAATCTACTTAGCTTTTGTAGACCTGTCAAAAGCCTTTGATAAAGTGGACAGAAACATGCTATGGAAAAAATTGGAAGCCTGGAAATGCCCCAGATCACTGCTCAACCCACTAATAGCGCTTCACACAAACACAACAGTAAGAGTAAAGCTTAACCAACAGGGAACCTTATCGGAAGAAATACAAGTGGAAAGGGGTGTAAAACAGGGGTGCCCACTTGCTCCTGCACTCTTTATCGACTATCTGGGGGACCTGCAGTACTCAGAAAACAAGATCAGAACGTTTCCACCTAAACTAGGGAAAACCAAAATTCCTCGTCTCCTATATGCAGACGACGTGATTCTGATTGACCAGACGAAAGTGGGCTTGCAGCGGAAATTGACAAATTTGACAAAATACCTAGAGGAAAATCACTTGGAGATAAATAAAAACAAAACAAAAACCATGACACTGGAGAAACAACAGAAAAGCTCTATAACAAGGGAGTCCTGGTTTTTAGACGATACAAAAATCGAAAAAGTAAATAACATCAGATACCTGGGATTTGAACTAGATAACACACCAACAGACAAAGCAATGCAAGCTGCTCTCTGGGATAAAGCGAAGAGACTGACAGCGCAAATGAGAACGTTGGACAAGAAATTTGGTAAATTTACGCTAACCCCGGCAATACATTTCTATAAAATGAAATTGGTGCCCGCGTTGACATGTGGAACGGAAGCATCATTGTGCATCCCGGAGAACATCTGGAACAGAATAGAAGGCATGGTCTGGAGAACCGTTCTGGGGCTTCCCAAATCAACCGCAATAACGGCTATCAGAAGGGAGCTTGGATTAATATCCTTGGCCTCGATAGTCGACATTAATGCAATGAGGCTATTCAGAAAAATCATCCTGGCTGACTCCCTGCCAATCTATGCATTGATTAAAGAAGAACTTGATACTGGAAATTGCAGCTTATTCAAGAAGTGGGCAGATTCTAGAAAGGAAAGGTTGTCTGAAATACTGTGCACGGAAACAGACCTAAAAGAAAACCCAGATAAAATCAAACGGAAACTCGAAGAAAGGGATTGGATCAAAACAATAGAGGCAGCAACAGAAAATAAACTATTACAACATCTTCCACCAACGTTCAACAAACCAAAGGTTCCAATGAAATACGTGAGTAAATTCCCGGACAAGAAAAAAAGACATTTGTTTATGAAAGCAAGATTAAATTTACTACAAACTAAACAAATACTCGCCATTCGAAATATGGCAGAAAACCTAGTATGTCGACTATGTAAAAACCCAGACACTGTGGAAACGATCAGACACCTAATCATAAACTGCCCCTGCACGAAACAGAATAGAACCACCTACCTATCACCGTTAATCACGAATCAGTGGATGATTCAAGAAGAATCTTTGTGGAACAGACTCATCGCCGGTGAAGCCACTAGGTGGACAATAGCCATGACAAATTTGCTCGAAATGGCTTTCAAACAGATAAACGAGGCCCGGCTCACTGAATCTACTGAAGCAGAGCATGGCTAGGGGAACCACCAGTCAGATGACTTTGGAGGTCTCCCACAAGCACTTTAATAAGTCGGATCTGTGAAAAACCATTGTCGAGAAACTCATTTTCAATGAAACCAAGTGGAACAAATTGCAGAACAAAAATGTGCCACACTCTTTTGACAAAATTACAGGTTTTTCCTGAATATAAGTCAAATAAATAAATAAAATATTGGGTTGAACATCCTTAGGGACCTCTATCCCGGAGGCACGTTTTTGTCCTTGGAACAGCTCAGGGACAGAGGGGCTCGTCTTCGCTTGACACTTTCATGTATTTCCGGTTTCAGAACAAATTTAAAGCAAAGTTTCTCACCTTCCCAGGAGGAACTGTTTGTATGCTCTTTGTTGCACATAATTATCCAGGACAAGCGTGAAGGTCGATTGGTTTCCCAGCTATACAATAGTTTAATGTCCAACATTAAACTAATATACTTCAATCATGAGGATCAAACGTGCCCCGTCTAAACTATGTGCAGGTTGCGGGGCAGGATCTGCTGATTTTTTGCATCTAGCGTTGAAAAGTCCTCAGTTTGCTGTCTTCTGGGGGAAGTTCTCGTTAAGATCTCTCTCATTGTTGGTTAACAGATTGAGCTGAAACCATTATTGGTTTTGTTGGGGTGTAGAAGAGCTCTGCCCAGCTGCACACGCCAACTGGCAGAGCTCCTGCTCGTGCTGGCTCGCTGGAGGGTGGCCATGATGTGGTGGACGGTGCTGTCTCCTCAGGTTTCAGCTTGGCTGCAGGATGTGGCCTATTGTTATGAACAGGAAGTGGCTTTTATACGCACCATGCCTCTCCATGCACGTCCCCCTGACATTTGGGGCCCATATGTGAAAGGTGTACTATTGTCTACGAACTCGCCCCCTGCTAGTGTTTCTTGACTGAATGGGCTGTCTGTGATGTATTTGCTGATGACATACCCCTGCTTATCGCTAATCTGAGAACATATTGGGCCTCATTACGAGTTTGCCTTTAAAAATCCGTCATTACCGGCATGCCGGTATGAACATGATTGTCTAGTGCTTACTCTGCAAACAACGACTGATTACAAGTCTGCGTGCATGCGTGTCCCGGCATGCCCATAACGGATGCAACACCATGCCAGTAAGTCCCCCACCCCCTTGATAGCAGCATCAAGAAATGCACTGATACCTCCTCTGTCTTCATTGTGCCCCTAAATAACAGTACCGTCATTACCGGGTCCGTCATTACCGGCTCTATTATTACCGGCACCGGAACTAACATCATCGAGCCGGAACGGAAAATGCAGCGGCAGCCATCTTGAAAAACACAATCCATTGCAATCCTCAGCAGACAGGACCTGTGCACCAGAATTCCCAATCCCTGCTGGAAGACAATGGCTAAAGTGACCAAGAAAGGCACTTCTTGCATGCGCAAACTGTGCTTCAGTGATGATGAGCTGAATATGCTCTCAGACAAGCTTGTGGAGCAGGCCGATATTGTTTTCTGTGCAGACCTGCGGCATCCAGCACAGTTGCTCAAAAATAAAATATGTGCGAGGGTATTTCTTCAATTTCATTTGTGCTTAGCCTGTACATTGTTTATGCTCATATGCAGTATATTGTCAATGGCAGCTATTGACTGCACATCTGCGTAACTATCTGCCCTGTACACAATTTTGGCAATCCATGGTGCTGGTCTTGGGTGACGTACAAGACCTAGGGGCCTTGACATTGGAATCACCACTCATGGAGTGAAAATGTCCATGATGTACTCACATGTGAGGGTTGTGTGGCAGGGGATGAGACCAAATGCATGTTGGGCAATGTTTGATGCATTACGCTGATGGCCAACATGATACAGGTCGCTTAGACTATCATGCTTTTGGATAATTGATGATGCCATGCACATATCCCTCGACATCTTCACACATGTCACAAAGGCACAATGTGATTGTTGGTATGGTCCGCCAGTGTAGAGATGTGTTCCTTGGATGATGCAGGGTGTTGACTTGCATGCTGGTACTCATTTACTGTGGGTGACTCCCGCACCAATCACACCCATGTAGGTGTTGTTCACTACTTGCTGGGTTCAATTTTAGGCATCCTTGTCACGTGTGATTTTCCCATTTACATTCATCTGCACATGTTGCTATGGTGTTATGCAGTGTTATTGTCGGGGAGGGGCAGAGACAGGGAATTACCTGAGTGGGAATTCATACTGCGCACTCATTGATGCATGACCTGTGAGGTGCTTCGATGTGGCCATGTGTATTCAGCTTTGTGACTGCATGATGGTGCATTGTGGTGCTGTGGGTACAATCAGATGATGTCCAGTGGACAAGTTCAGGGGTGTGCGCTGATTGTGAGTCTGACATTTACACATTGATGTGCGGCCAGAGTATGTCTTCCTCTGTTGTCAGTGTCATGCATCAACTTTGAATGATTATGGGCACAGTGTTGGGCAGCATGGACAGTGTCCAGACACCCCAATGAGAACACACCCATGGCCCAGAGAGCAGACAGGTTGCATATTCATGTACCTGCCCGCCCCCAAAATACACTCCCATGGCCCATAGAGCAGAAAGGTTGAATATGCATGTACCCTCCGTCCCCCAAAATACACTCCCATGGCCCAGAGAGCAGACAGGTTGCATATGCATGTACCCCCACCCCCAAAATGCACTCCCTTGGCCCAGAGAGCAGACAGGTTGCATATGCATGTACCCCCTCCCCCAAAATACATTCCCATGGCCCAGAGCGCAGACTCACCCAGCAGCCAGGCACATCAGGCAGCATGTGGTTCCATATAGCGGGGTAGCAAGGAGTTCCGCAGCACCATTGCATCATGTATGGATCCAGGGAATCTAGCACAGCAATGTGTTATCATCTTGCTGGCATCACACACTATCTGCACATTGATGGAGTGGTATAGCTTCCGATTGCGGTACACCACCTTCACGGCATGCGGGACTACCAACTCGACATGGGTGCAGTCGAGGGCACCTATGACATTGGGCATGCCTGCCAGTGCATGAAACGCTATTTTGGTGTCATTCACCTCCTGTGCTGTCCGTGGTAGGGATATGTAGTCCCTTTGCATGCTTTAGGAGTGCATCCAGCACTTGTTTTAGCACAACAGAGAAACATGGTTGAGAGATGCAATGCAGCTGCCCCACTGTGTGCTGGTAGGTGCCTGTGGCCAGGAAGTGGTGCACAGACACCACCTTCAGCAGAGGAGGGATGGTGGTGTGGATGTTGATCAGACTGACCAAGTCTTCATGTATTAGATCCACTATGGTGGTGATGGTGTCCCTGTCCAGGCAGTACAGGATGTGGATCTGTGCTGGGGTTAAGTTGAATGCACTGGCCCTTATGCGAGGGATTGGTGGCTGCCTGCGGGGAACCACTGCCTGCACTGGTGGGATTTGCTGGCCCAGTCTCACACTCCTTCTCCTCCTGCGTCTCCTCTGTAATCCCTTGTGTACTGCCTGCTCAAGGAGTAGCAGTGCAGCCATGTCCTCCAGCTCCAGCTCCAGTATTGCAACTGCAATTGGAATAATTTTGGTCTTGGAAGGGGTGTGCTGTGTGGGTGTGCTCCTTTTGTGCAGGGCCAGGCTCCATTGCCTCCACCTGTGCATATTGTGTGCACCTGTGGCAGTTTGGAACACAGCAGTTTGCTATTAATGGGTGATCCACAATGCCAGTACTACCGACATAATGGTGGCCCTTCTTACCGGTATCTGGATACTGGTATGTGCATGTCCATGCGACTCGTAATGTCCTCTTCCTTGTGGCATGCCGGTGTTACTGGCACAGCCCACGCGCATGCCAGTACGGTGGTACCCTGCCACATTGGGTCCCTGTCGTGGCGGTAGGACCGGTATTGCAGGTCGTGATGGGCCGGTCCGGTAAGCGATGCCGGTAATGCCTTACCGCTATCGTTATTACCGGACCGCCAACCTTGTGATGAGGCCCATTGTATATTGAATGCTCCACTGTTGTTATCGTTTATATATTTATGAAAAATGTAATAAACAAATAAAAAGAAAATCACATCAATTACCTAGAACACTTGTCATCATTTTATGTTAAATAACGGGTGACATTACCATGAGTTCCCTTGAATTATGTCTGGATTTTGTGGATCCATAAAGATTAACAAAGCTTTGCCATCACTGAACATTTAGTGTGGGTGTATATGCATGCAGATTCAAAAGGCAGAAGTGGACTTTACACTACGGTCCCCAGCTGCGTGCCACAAAGACAGAACACAAGCAGCGATCATGATTTAGCCTAGAGAGCTTGCCTCCAGCAGTGGATCACGAGCTGGCTATTTTATCGGGGCATTGCAAATGACCCTCTATATGTTTGTTCACCAATGTTTAATGTTCGTTTTTAGTGATGGCAACAGTATGATTGTACATGTTCCCAAAACGTTAAAAGCATGGCCAGGACAAAACATGCCTTTCATCCTTGGGGAGAGCCCATTACAACGTGATCGTAGACATCAAGGCCCATAGACACTGAGGCTACGGTGACAGCGGGAGAACCCTTGAAGCAGTCACAGGACAAACACGAATAATTCACAAATCAGATTCAGCTTATGATCTGGATCCCACTGTTTCCTATTTAGAGTTAATTGTCCAAACCACATAAAAGAGAGTGGCCCAAGGGGAAAGCTATCCACGCGGGCAGCTGGTCAGGCAGCCGAGTGGCAGGGAATTATTTTAATTGAATCCTCTGCAAGTGATACCTCAGCATTCATTAAACTGGCTTCACGTTTTAGTGCTTTCTATTCCCAAAATGCCTTTTAGCACAAGGCGCGAAGCACGCATCCCTCTCCCATCTCGTGTTTTTCATTCAGAATTCTGCATGCGTTCTATCCACTATTAACTCTTTGCATGCTGGATGAATGTTGATGACAGCCAGCGACTGAATGACCTGCCAGCTGCTCAGCCCTTAAATGTAATGAATTGCCTGTGCTGGCGATACATGCCTTATGCACATTACCACAGTGGGTCCAATTGATTGCACTGCACTGAATGGTGCACATTTAGAATGATGAGCTAAAATGGCATTTCTGAGCAATTTTGATTTAGATGTGCAGAACAGCACAGAGCAAAACTTCACACGGTGGCGGTAATCATCACTGGTTCACACGTTTTACCTAATGCTCTTCTTGTAATGTGACCCCAGGTAAGCATGGAAAAGCACTATAAGGCAGTGAGTTGCACTACACATATGGATGGAGAAAACATTATCTAAGTCAGTGCTTTGTGCTACAGGCATCTATTAAACAATATAAAAGTCTGATGTGTGTACTAAACATACATTGAGAAAACTATAAAAA
Organism: Ambystoma mexicanum; assembly: GCF_040938575.1. Classification (NCBI taxonomy): domain Eukaryota; kingdom Metazoa; phylum Chordata; class Amphibia; order Caudata; family Ambystomatidae; genus Ambystoma; species Ambystoma mexicanum. The sequence goes on from NC_090941.1 coordinate 769,735,481, forward strand.
CAAGCATTGGAAAAGCCAACAACTTTGGCTTTTGTGTAGGCATGGGCTCCACACTGTACTATGTGGCCATAAGCTGGCAAATGCTGTTAGTAACTGGGCATGAGTTGCAGTGTCTGTCAAATATTCATCTAATGCTCACACAAGAGCCAAACGTATGGGTGTATTCAATTCTTGGTTCTAAAAGCAGTTGTGTACATGGAACAGATACAAATCCACATGTACTACTTATACATCGAGTGACTGGAGGCACATTTGGTTAAGACAGTTTTATTATGTCGGAAGCTGTCTGCAACTAAGCCATTACCTTTCAGAAGGCTGCACAGAAATGACATCACTAGACTGAAAGAGATGCCAGGAGAACCGGGTTTTGGCACCCCTACGGCCCTTCCGTCTCACTTTCTGGCCCTCCCATGCAATCCATGTTAAACACAGGCTGCGCAACAACCAAATCACTTATTCGATGCTCTTCCCTGCGAGACTACGCATTCAACTTGAGGGAAATACCCACTTCTTCAACTCCCTCGAGGAAGCCACACTGTTCCTCGACAGGCAGGGATGTAAACCCGCAAACCAAATGTCCCGATCTGCAAACAGAGAAAGGGCGGGGAGAGTCCCGCCTCGATGAACACCCACGCCACTGATCCAAAGCAAGAAGGAAACAAGCCATCAGGTCAATCTTCACAATTGGGATGATGGGGCCCAAGTCTTGGAAGGCCACCTGCGCCCCGTGCACAGCACGTTTTGTGTTCTAGTTGGGGGGTTCCAAACGGACAAGTTGGGGATTGTCCGTGTAAGGAAGGATGTTCTAATGTTGTTGTTGTTCAAAGTGCGCGCCATGCTCCACCACCCAGCCGCAGGCCTAACCCCAGGCCCCGCCGCCACCCTTCACGCGCCCTCCCGTCTGATGTAGTTCCCAGGCGACCCAGTCAGCCAAAGTGCCGAGACATCACCGAGTAGAAGTCCACCGCTACTCCCTCAAACGGGTTCCATATAAAACATCATCGTGCCAATTCAAAGTACAAACCTGGAACATTAGAGGGGGCAATATCCCAGCAAAGACATGTAAGATCCTGCAGTTGCTCAGACGACACAAGATAGAGGTGGCAATGATTCAAGAGACCCACCTTTTACCTCAAAATTAACACCTGTGGGCCCACAATTGGGTATGCCACCACTACTTCTCTTCTTATTCATCCTACGCCAGGGGAGTCGCAATCCTCATTCACTCTTCGCTAGGTTTTCGTTTGATCAAAACGGAAAAGGACAATGATGGAAGAGCACTCCTGGTTCAAGGGATTGTGGAGGGAGAGGAGGTGGTTTTCATCAACTCCTACACCCCTAACACAGACGGCGCAAACAACTTGACTGGGTGTTGTCTCGCCTAGCGCAAGTGCGCAACGCACCCTTAATCTGGGTAGGCGACCAGAATACACATCTCGACCCACAGAAAGACAAGTCACAGCCAACAACAGCGAACCCATCCAAGGCCAGCCTGCAAGTGCAGGAGGTCTGGAAAGCATTCAACCTATCTGATATATGGAGGAACCAGAACTGGGAAATCAGAGACTACGCATATCACTCAACCGTCCATAATACAAACTATCGCATCGATTATCTGCTAGTCTCCGCACACATCAACTGGCAATGGGGCAGCTGCCAAATACTCCCCAAAACCTTCTCGGATCATGCCACGGTAATCCTCGAATGCTGCTTACCGACTACCAGACCACGGCCCCCCAATGGCGCTTTATACTCAGATCTCTTGCAGATCAAGTATTTGCCACAGAACTACGCGAGGAAATCAACACCTTTCTTGAAACTAACCAGGGCACCGTCAACCCCGCCGGGGTGCTGTTGGAATCACTCAAATGCTATGTAAGGGGCGTCTGTCTGGCTAAAGAAAACGGAATTCTGAAACTTATCAGACGGGATCTAGGGACCAGCGAAACTCACCTGAAAGACCTGGAAAAGCAGCAAGCCATTAATAACTCAGACCACATCCAGGCAATGTTGAAAGAAGAACTTCTCAACTTCAGAAACCTAGCGGAACGGGAGCTAAAATTTCTGGGCCACAATCACAGAATTAGACAATATGGCGAAGGCCAGAAGCCTGGAACCCTCCTTGCACGTCTCATAGCTGCAGATAGGAGACCAACAAGGGTGGACAGTATCCGATCACCGCAGGGAAATATGCTGCACAAAGAAGAAGACATAGTCGAAGTGTTCAGAGCATTCTACCAAGAACTATACAGTGCCAGGCACCCAACAGACATTGAGGCGATTCGGAACTACCTCAACGACACAGAACTGTACTGGGTGGAGAGGAAACTCCGCAAGCCACTGAACGATCCCATTACTCTAGATGAAATCCAAGAAGCAATAATAAGTTTACCGCCATCCAAAGCCCCAGGACCTGATGGGTTAAACGGAGAGTTCTATAAATACTTTGCCCCTCTCATAGCCCCCCTTCTCCTAAATTTCTTTGAAGAAGCGATTGAATCCGGCATTCTCTCACAAACACTAAGGGAAGCCAACGTAATTCTCCTACACAAAAAAGACAAACCTCCCGAAGAATGTAAATCCTATCGCCCAATATCATTAATCAATCTCGATAATAAAATCCTGGCAAAGATTCTCACAAACAGACTACTCCCGCTAATGCCCGCACTGGTACTTGCAGATCAGGCGGGATTTGTGCCTGGCTGAAACACTACATTTGGGATACGTAGAATGTTCGGGGTTCTGGCAGCACTCGAACCTGACCAGCAGGCAGTGGCGGTGCTGCTGGATGCCAAAAAGCTGTTCGATTCTGTCGAGTGGCCCTTCTTGGTTGCCGTGCTGCAGCAGCTCGGACTTGGCAAACAGTATATTAAGCTGGTCTCGCTTCTCTATAATCAGCCCCTATCAGCAATCACCCTCGGGTCGACTCGCTTGGCATATATAAATCTCCAACGCTGCACCAGGCAGGGATGCCCATTATCCGCCATGATATTTGCCCTCGTGATGGAGCCCCTAGCAGCGGGCCTCGGAGAACGCCAAATTCAGAGAGGGCTCAAAATAGGACCTCACCGTTTGATAATATCCCTCTATGCCGACGACACAGTCCTGTACATGCAAAACCCCAGCGAAAACCTCAAGCCGATGATGCGTGAAATAATAAAGTTTGGGTTGATATCAGGGTTCAAAATCAATCAATCTAAATCAATCGTATTTCCCTTAAATACCGAGACCAGAACATTTAAAAATGATTTCAACTTTCATTGCCCACGTCTGATACCTAGGAATCCTGATGTCCCTGAACCACCATGACATATTCAAAGACAACTACGAAAGCACACTGAGAACACTAATGGAAAAGGTGAACAGATGGAAAACTCTCCCGCTCACCCTCTGGGGTAGAGCCTCATTGGTAAAAATGGTATTTCTCCCCAAACTCCTATATCTATTTTCCAACATCCCTATCCTGTTGACACAGCGCTTCCTGGGAAATCTGAGAAGTCTGATTCTAGACCTCATTTGGGATGGGCAAACCCGCAAGGGTGGCATACACGTCCCTCTTGCTCCCTGTCACCAAGGGCGGCCTAGCACTACCCGATTTGGAACGGTACTACTGGGCAGCACAAGCCCAGTTCCTTAGTCACTGGTATGAGCCCCAGTTCGTAAGACCACACGTACAGGTCGAACGGGCATTGGCCTCACCCAACTTGCTGAGGGCCGTGATCATCTGTAAAAAGGCCGTGCCACACACGACTCTGAACATAGTGCAATCTACATACACAATATGGCGGAAAATGGCCCAAAAGTATAAGATACAGTTCAGATGCTCGCCTCTACTCCCCGTTAAATTCATCCCGGGGTCCCACTCACTGCTGAGAAAGTGTTCCTAAGCTGGCCAGAAAAATGCAAAATGAGCACACTAGGCGACCTTTCCATACAAGAAACCTTCATAACACCCCAGCAAGCGAAGCAGAAAGGTAGCACCACCTCCCTAGATATTTTTATATAAATCAGAGCTCGTTATACCCTACAAGACCTCATTCCATCGTTCCCACAACAACCACCCACTTGGCAGCTACTGCACGGAGTACTTCAGGCACAAGGGGAGGGCAAATTGGTCTCATCTATCTTTAAAGCCCTGCTCACGGACACACTACAATCACACCCCAAAACAAAAGCAAGGTGGGAAACTTTGCTACAAACGCCCATCCCAGATGAAGACTGGGATTACATACTACAACAGACCCAAAAAGTGGCCCTCCACAGCCCTAGCTCACCGGAGGGCTGTGGCTTCAAAAAAACATGGAGGAAGACAAGAAGACCAACAGGGGTGCAAAGGACTTTCCATGCTTGGCATCTTCAGGATTTCCATATACAGCCACTAGTGTTTGGCTCACCATCATCTCCTCTGGTGCCTGGGTCCCATCCCCACTGTAAAGAGACAACAATCAGTGAGTACTCTGCCTGATCATCGTTATGGGTGAGGAAGGAGAAGAAGGGGGTGCCTATGCGCCCATCCCACGCAGGATGCACAGCACATTAGCCCCCATGCCGAATTTGACACTACTGGTCCACCATCCAAATTAGGGCCGAAATGGCTCCTGTGGGTCAAGAAGCTAGAAATGTTTTTCAGGGCCTCTGGGGAGGAGGATGACAACGCGAAAATTGACATCATGGTGTACTCCGCAGGTACAGAGGTACACAGGATTTATGACTCTCAATATCCCGGTGGTCACGTATGATGCCGTGAAGCAGGCCCTATGAGATCACTTTCTGCCCATGGCTAATGTGGATTTTGACAGATTTGTCATGTGTGCAGAAAGGCAGCAAGAAGAGATTTGCTAGACCAGTTCTGCGCCAGGCTGAGGCACCTGGCAAGCTCCTGCAGGTGGGTGAATGAGGAGGAGATGGTCCGAAACCAGCTACTGCAAGGGTGCAGCTCCGGGAAGCTACAGAGGCAAGTACTGAGACAACCTGGTCTGACCCTACAGCAAATCCTGGACACAGGGAGAGCTTATGAGCTGGCGGAGGCCAGGGGGGCAAAGATGGATGTAGCCACGCACTCTGGCAAAGGCAAAGAGGCATTTGCCATTGGACGCTCTGCTCCAGGGAGGAAGAGATGGACACCAAGGAGAGGCGATGACCCTCCAGCACCTGGTAATGCTCAGTCATGTCCCTACTGCGGATATGACCTGCCGCAAGTAGGGGAGTGCCCGGCAAAGTCAAGGGTCTGTGGCCGGTATGGCACACCAGGACATTACGCGACAGTGTGCAGAGCAACCACACCGGTAGCAGCCTTGAGAGGACCAGCAAGACTTGGTGGGAGCAATACCTGGAGGGTGAGGGGCATGTCAGCTGTCGAGCAAGGCCTACAGGACCTGAACATCGCAGAGGAAGAGGATGAGGAGGAGTAAATCTTCTTTATCTCAAGCATTGCCACAGGCCCCGGAGGAAGACGACAACCGACATGCACAGTAAACATTGGAGAAGTTCCCACCCCGATCCTCATAGATACGGGGGCGTCTGTCTGTGTGCTAGCGACTGAACATTATGAAGCACTTCCAGGCCCTCCCCAATTGGTGGAATCCAAGGCACGGATATATGCCTTCAGGAGAGACACGCCACTCCCCATCCAAGGGGTGTTCGTGGCACCTGTGTCCATGGACAGAGCAAGATAAAAGCGATATTCTTTGTTACAAGCGTGAGCCCGCACTCCCTCCTAAGTTGTGTTGCCTCCAAAGCACTGAACATTGTGCACTTCACATTCGCTGTCTATCACACAGACCTGGAACGCCTGCTACAATGCTTTGGCATGCTATTCCAAGGGATAGATAAGCTAAAGGCCGACCCCATACGGCTCCACATCGATGGGTCGGTGAGACCAACAGCACTCAAGCATCGCCGCATCCCATTCCACCTGAGGGCACAGGTGGAGAGGGAGTTACAAACAATGGTCGACCTAGACATTATTGAGAGAGTGGAAGACCCTACCCCTTGGGTCTCTCCGATCGTGGTGGCCCCAAAGCCCAAACAGCCAGGGGCAGTCTGCATCTGCATGGACATGAGGTTGCCAAACATGGCAATCAAAAGGGAACGTCACCTCACTCCCACCCTAGATGACATTGTCGGCGAGCTATAGGGCGCGAGAGTCTTTTCTAAACTGGACCTGAGGTCTGGCTACCATCAGCTGGAGCTCCACCCCGAGTCAAGATACATTACCACCTTTACGACTCACGAGGGGCTATACCAGTTTAAGAGGCTCAGATTCAGGGTCTCCTCGGCAGCGGAAGTTTTCCAGAATGCCATCAGGGGGGCCCTGTCAGGCTCAAAGGGGTAATCAACATGTAAGACGACATCCTGGTGTTCGCAAGATCAGAAGCAGAGCACCTGAAGCACCTGGAGAACACCCTGGAAAGGCTCTGCAGCCTAGGACTGACCCTACACAAGCAAAAATGTGAATTTTTTAAAGACCGGCTGGAATTCTTTGGGTTCGTGTTCCACGCGGGGGGCATTTCCCCGGATCCGGAAAAGGTGAAGGACATCCAAGATGCCGCCCTACCGGGGTCGCCCGCGGAAATCAGGAGCTCCATGGGGATGGTCAATTATTGTGGATGATTTATTCGCGATTTGGCCTTCTTGTCGGAACGCTTGCGGGCGCTGACTAGACCTGATGTGGCCTGGACCTGGACCGGGAAGGAACAGAGGGCGTTCACTGCCATCAAGAATGCCCTGTCGGGGCAAGAGACCATGGCCTACTTCAATCCGGACCGGGAGTCGGAGATCGTGGTAGACGCCAGCCCGGTAGGATTGAGAGCAGTCCTCATGCAGGCAGACCCTCAAGGGACCATGCGACCCATCGCTTCTGCCAGCAAAGCTCTCACCGAGACCGAGAAGCGTTATTCTCAGATTGAGCGTGAAGCCTTGGCTATCCTATGGGGCTGCAAGCATTTTTGAATTTACATCCTAGGGAAGCCTGTAGTTGTTGTGACGGATCACAAGCCCCTGATCCCGATCATGTCCGGGGCATCGTCCAAGCCACCGCCTCGCATCGAGAGATGGATGCTCTCACTCATGGATTACGGGGTCAAGCTGCTGTATCGTCCGGGCACGCACAATCCAGCAGACTATCTGTCCCGACACCCGGGAGCTGGGCGACCCAGCGATTCGACAGAGGTGGCGGACTGTGTGGAAGCAGTGCACCTGGTGGTGGAATCGGCGCTACCCGTCACCTTGGTGCGCCACGAGATTGCGGACGAATCAAACGCAGACGAGGTATTCCTCAGAATCAAGGAGGCTGTGGCCAGTGGGGAATGGCGCGAAGTGCTCATGAACAATGCCAGAAGGGACGTTGGTGCACAAAAGGACCTGCAGGCTCTCTGTAGGGCACACAACGAGCTGTCGGTAGCAGAGGGCGGTCTACTACTGAGGGGGCACCAAACAGTTATCCCACGTGCTCTGGTGGGCAAAGTGCTGCAGCTCGCCCAAAAAGGTCACCAGGGGACGGCAAAGACGAAAGAACGCCTACGTTTGAAAGTATGGTTCCCAGACCTGGAGAGCAGGGTAGACAAATTTGTGAGGGCTTGCATCCCCTGCCAGGCAGCGAGTCAGGTGGAGAGAGGGCCAACCATTCAGGTCATGGAGAGGAGTGAACGCCCGTGGGGAACAGTGCATTCAGACTTCGGATCCACGGGCCCGGGAATGTACTTTTTGGCAGTGGTAGACCAGTGGTCGCGCTATCCAGAGGTGGAGCTGGTTGAGTCCACGGCCAGTGACCACACCATCCTGGCCATGGAAAAGATGTTTGCCACACATGGATTTCCCCTTGAGATATGTTCGGATAACGGAGCGCCGTACCAGGGGCAACAGTTTGCTCAATACTGTGAGGTAAGGGGGATAAAGCATCGGAAAGTCACCCCACTCTGGCCCAGAGCAAATGGGGAGGTGGAACACTTCATGCGGACGCTCAATAAGGTCTTCCGCATATCGCTGAATGGAGGGGAAAAACTCCGGCGCAACCTGTTTGACTTTCTGCGCGAATTCCGCACGACCCCGCACCAGTCCACTGGGGTCGCGCCGGCAGAGGCCCTCTTCAAACGGGCTCCACAAGGACTGTTGCCCGAAGTTGAAGGTCGATGTCCGGGAGAGATTGACAACAACTGCGTGCTGCCCAGAACGAGCGAGAGACTGTCCGGCGAAGATTACCGGAGAACGTGATCGCAGTCGGGGACATCGTGCTGGTACGAAATCGAAGGCCGGAAGGAAAGTTGTCATTGCCTTACGAGACACAGCCGCTGGGGGTGACCCACGTCAAGGGATCCATGGTCACCGCAGCCAATGCCTGAGGGACTGTCACCAGGAATGTGTTGTTCTTCAAGCGCATAGAGGCGGCGCCAAACACGGAAGGGAGTGACATGCAGGGGCCAGAGGATGACGCAGGATCATCCCCGAGAAACGATGGACACCAGGGGTGCCGCCAGCAGAGGCACGCAGGTACCCGAGCCGGGCGGGGCGCAAGTCGCCGCAGAGGTTCCAAGACTATATTATGGACCCTGCCTCGTAACTGGGGGAAGACTGTTAGTACAAGTTTGAATTGGTATTGTTGATTGCATTGGTTATAACGGTTTCTTGTTTGGGGAAAAAGGAGGGATGTTGCGTAGTGCATACTCTGTTAATACGCATGCGCAAGCGGGATTGAGGCTTGCGCATGCCCCATGTGAATAAAGATGGTCACCCGGCAGTTGGAGCCAGGGACCCGAGCAGAACACACGCATCCTGCGTGGTTCCTTACGTGTGCATGTTTGTGTGCGTGTGAGTGCCGGTGGGGGCCCTGGCCAGCCCCCACCCTACAACAGGTAGTATTGCCTCTGAAAGAAGCACCCTTTATGTATTGTCACGTGGTTTGTACGGCTGGAGAAATCAGCTGAAAGACATGACGTAGATGCACTAGTGTTCCTTTTTAGTATGCCAGCAGACAGAGACTACAGCACATTTACTGCTTTACATCAAACCAGCTCCGAATCTCTTATTACACAAACCCTGCCACCAGAGATAAACCTCCCCCTGAGATTGTGGGCTCATAGTTGTGCAGATGTTTTACAGCGCTGTGCATATTTATTCTACATGGAGTTGTCACAGCGCTTCCCATTTGTGTTGGCAGCTGCTTAAGTGTGAATGGCATCGGCAGATAAAGCAGCAAAGGCTGGGGAAGGCTGGCAGTGATCCCAACTGGACAGACAGAACAGAGAACACATACCGTACACAGGGATCCAACGAAACACATTTACCCGATGCCTTGATCTCTGTGTAGTCTTTGTTTTTAATGATTATTATAGTAATATAGTAATATAGTAATAATAGTAGACTGGGCTTCTTTCAAAGCGCTGCACGCAGCTGTCAGACACCTCATCGCACTTTGCAACTTTCAAAACTTTGAAAGTTGCCAGCCATGTTATGCATATTTTGTTGTCTTTTTCGGTGATATAGTGTCCTTCAGTGGCCAGTTATCATGACCAGGTGCATACACAAGACAAACCAGTGCACATGCAGGGCCCACTATACTGTGTGGTGTCTCAAATGTTACAAACCAACAGAAGACAATTCAACAACAGCAATAGTATGTTTACATGTCGTTTGCAAATACATGTAGTACAAAAGGGCACACAATGGTACACAGAAATGGACAGTTGCATACATACATTGCCCCCATATGGAGACAAATGCACATACTCACCCATGTATGGTTAGGTCATGTTATATCATGTTGAGGTTCTATGTTTTGCTGTGAATGTGTCATTTCAAAATGCCTTTGTAGCATCCATAAAACAGCACGTAGCAATCCCCCCACCCCACCCCCCATCACAAAAAACCCACAAGGTAGACTTGGACATCTAATTGTTACCTAGACCATACACCCCTGTTTTGACCTAATATTCACATGATGCCCTCTATTAACAGGGCACAGTAACTGCAGCCCAGGGTGAGAAGGCTAGACAAAGGCTGGATTATGTAAATTAACACCCATAACTCTCCTGTCTCAGCCTAAGAGGATCCCCGTGTCACACAACGATACATATTCATTACATTAAAGGCCCTAACATGACTCAGGAACCTCCATGAAGGCCAGATTGGGGTGTGGGCTGCCAAGGAAGCCAAGGTCAAAATCCCACCCTCAGCTAAATGTGCCCATATTTTCTTTCAGCTATCCCATCTATAGAACCAGGCCGTTCGTGAACACTTTGGGTTTAGGGTAGTAAGTGGAAGGGATTTGCATGTGTTGGCTTGGGCGTGGTTTCTGTAGGACTTAGCTCACTGTGGAAGGCTCAAAGTCTGGCCATAGAGAGGGTTTGTGTGCTTAAGCACTTTACACACAAGGCTAGGGTTGTGATAACCATGCCATAAATGAGGGAACCAAAAAAGTTGAGTTTGTTTTGCTTGCTTTTCGGGGAGCTTTTGCAAACTTGGCAAATTTGGATTTCTGACATACAACCCCTCCTTAATGTTGTTGAGGAACTAGGAAAGTAGGTGGAAGGGCTGTGCTGTGTGTGTTTTCTTTGGCAGGGCTTCAGCATGCCCATGCTCACTGTGCAGCTAGTACATTTAAAACCTACACCCCTGGCATAGAGAACACCTATCTCTCCCCTTGGAGCCAAGCCCATCCCATGATAAATCCCATCCAATTGAACACACTCCCACTCATCCCAACTATCTCCCTGACTTTTCTTCTCCGTACCTCTACTAAATGTTCTCTCATACTCCTCCTTTGCCTGACAGGCAAAGCACTTTGACGCTATAAACTATGTCAGGAGGTGCCATACAAATGCAAGGCAGCATAATAGAACAGGTACTTGCTCAGGTACTCTTATGTACACCAGAGGCGTACACAGGGTAGGGCCTGAGTGGGAAAGGCCCACCCAAAATCTGCAAATGCCTACTCAGCAGTGCTGTATGGGCATTTACAGATGTAAATTTCACTGCGGTGAGCCCAACTACATTAGCTTCAGGCTTCACTTGTTAGACAATCCTGACTACACCTCTGAATTGTACACAAAAGATTAGATCCTCTGTTAGCTTCATTGATGGCTGCAGAATTGTCAATTCTCCAGTTTTGCTAGGCGGAAATGCATTATAAGAATGTATCCCATGTGTGGCGATAATTTTTCTCATGCTGCTCCAGATCCTCCTAAAAAAATGTCACCTTGTTCTAGAGTGTGACTCGTTTAAGGTAGCTCTACCTCCTTTCTGAACATCTCCAACCCATCACCAAATCACTGAACTATTCATATTCTCCTCCCATATCTGATCAGCATGTGCGACTGCCTCCTTACAAAGGCAAACCCTCCGTCCTTAGGATTCAATGGCAGCTGTGATTTTACCTTCGAATCAAATTGCTCGTGATTTTTTCCTCATTGGAGCGATGGAAAGAATGGACATCATGACATCAGGTTCAACAGCTTTGCTGTTAGAGCCTAATCAAGAGTTTTAACCACATGTGGGCCTGGCAAAAAAAAAAATGGCAGTGGTTTGTGCTGGAACATGCACTGATAAAACATGATAACGGTTGGTGCTTTGAGTAAACATGGTAATAGTCGGCAGTTTGTGCTACCTGTGTCAATTGAGGAACTATTCACCTCAGTGTTTTGCGCTATGCATATGAAAGGTTATGATCAGGATTCTAGAATGGCGACCAGAGGAGCAGCTTGAGAGAGCAGCTCCTGTCCTCCACCCTGCAACCACCAGGTGATAATTTTTCAAGCTGAAATGTCGGGCAAAAAGAAGATAGAGACCCCAGAAAACCCCTCTTCTTTGTTTAAATTTATTTTGTATTTTTATTTTTTATTATACTTGTGGTTAGCCAATTTAGGCTTTTACAAGAGCTGTTTAGTTCATGGAATGGAATCGCAGCCACTCTCTCGAACTTAGTCTTCATCTGAGTTTGAGGTTTGCAGTTTTATTCTTGCCAATTTTAAAATCTTTGCCGCGGTGATGGTCAATCTGTTATTTTCACCTGAGATGAGCCGCATCCACCAGAGCTCTTCTTCACCAGGATCACAGTCTGAGAACAATGGTAAAAGGTATGCTTTCCTCAACTCTTGCATGGCTGGACACGACATCAACAGATGTCTTACAGTTTTGAGTTGATTGGTTTCGGAGCATAATCTGCATTCTTTTGTAGTTGACTGTGACCTGATTTCAAGAATTTCCCTGGTCAAAAGGAGGTTGAGCCGTGCTCTGAGAAATATTCCTCTTAAACTTTTATCGGGAAATTTCTTCACGTAAGTCATCATCGCATTTCTGTTCAGAGATGTTTGAGGCAGATGTTTCAGGAGTTTTTTGCTGGATACTTGGTGTAAATTGGTAATCCAGTCATGGTCCTCCATTTTCGTTTTCACTCACTGAGGATTATAGATCAGGTCTTCTTCTGTGCATGCTATGCTCTTTAGCTGGGTTTATTTCTATTCCAGCCAGGAATTTAACAGACAGCAGGTGCCTTTAGAGGCCTCTTCAGCAATCACTTGTTAAAATCGAGGACTGTCTGGCATCAAGATCTTTCTGAAAAGTTGCATGCTGCTATGGTCTATCATGACTGATAAAGAGAGTAGACCTAGTTCTCGACGAATAGCTGCGATTGATGTTGACTTTGGTACGTTAAGCACAGAACGCCACATGAAACCCTCAAGTTCGGGCCAGATTGTAGGAGGGATCGCAAGACTAGCGTCCATCCTGTAGACAATAGAGGAGATGACTTTTGACTTATAGAAATGACTAGTCGGCAGCAGCGAGAATCTTCCATATTGTCTGTCTATCGCTCTGTTTTGTGCTGTAAGATTTCGCGTCTTAGCCCAAAGAACTTGCTGCATATGGGCGTCAGTTTTTGAGTAGTCGAACGTGACACCTAGATATTTAAAATCAGTGACTTGATTTTAGTTCCTTCCAAAGACCAGCTGGATTTCACAGTTCTCCTTTGAGCTCTTTTCAAGGTCAGGATTTTTGTCTTATTTTTGTTTATTTCAAGATTATTTTGGTTCATATAGGATGTCAAATTGTCGAGCTGCCTTTGAAGTCCAACAGGACTTTGGTCTATGAGTATAATATCGTCAGCATAAAGAAGACAAGAGTCCTTCGTATTTCCAATTTTAGGTGGGAAAGCACGAACTGTTGTTGCGGCCTCCTTATAGTCTCCCAGAAAGGCAATAAAGATGGCTGGAGCTAATGGGCAGCCCTGTTTGATGCCTCTGTAAGATGAGATTTCTGTTGAGGGAAGGCCTTGACGACTCAGACAGATTCGCATTTTTGTGCCGGTGTGTAGGGCCCTTATAGGGGCCAAAATGGATGGAGGACACTACCAAAGAGCTAGTTTCTCCCAAAGCTTGTCCCGGTCTACCTGGTTGAAAGCTTGGGTCAGGTCGACAACAGCCAGGAACACTCTTGGGGCACCTGATCTTGCTTTGCTCTTGATGATGTTTAATAGCATAATATTCGCTTCGCAGAGGTGCCTGCATTTTTTAAAAAGCCTGTTTGGAAAGGATCCCCAAACATCAATGTCTTGGCCCATTTTTGGAATTTTACAAGAAATAGTGATGCGAAAACATTACAGATAGTATCGACATGGGCGTCATTTTGGGGGCGGACGGGGGTGTTTGTCCCCCCAACTTTAATAGCACAGCATTTTGTCCCCATTCGTTTAGCTGAAGCAACTTTTCTTCAGATGTCATGTCCCCCCCAACATTTTCAGCAAAGTTACTCTACTGAGTATCGGGCAGGGCTATCGGACAGTAGTTGCTCGGATCTTCTCTTGGCCCCTTCTTAAAGATGGGAACTACTACCTCCAATGTCCATGAAGAGGGAATTGATTTTGTAGCTTTGCATCTGGCAAAAATTGGGCTGATCCGATACGTCCATTCTTCCAGATGCTGTTTTAGGTCAATTTTTGATAGACCATCAGGCCCCGGTGCTCTTGATGATTTCAAATTCTTGATCTTTGTGATGATATTGTCTTTGTCGGATAAGTCTTCCCAAGAAACTGAAACACTTTGCTTGTGGGGTTGCGTAATACCTATTGGAGCAAAGAGCGTTTCAAAATGGTTCACCCATTTTGCCTCACTGACCGAGTTTGTTAGGGTTTCGTTGGTTTGAATGTCAGTAGGTCTAATTAGCGTCCAGAAGTCCTTTGTCTTCTTTGAGGCCACTATCTGCAGTATTTGTTCAGAATCTTTCTGGTAGAGATTGATTCGGTAGGACTTTAGCCATGATCTATACTTCTTAATCTCAGTCATGTAGGCTGTTCGGGCTTCTTTCGAGTTTTGCTTCACTGTTGCTCTTTTAAGATTTCTTAGCTTCCGTCTTTGCTCGACCAATACTTTGTTGTAGATATGGTTTCCTTTCTGTGGTCTTGACATACAGTTTGATCTATATTTCAGCAGTAAAGGTTGATAGTTTACTGTAGCCATTGTTCCTACAGATTCGTTGGACATACCTTGTAACCTGCCGTTTTTTCCGGCTCAGTTACCGCCGGACTCGTATTACCATTCCGCCTCTATTATTCCCGGAATTACCGGGGCATTACAACCCCAGTGACCTGGGAATTCCGGAGGCGGAATTCGGTAAATCCCCATTCCCGTTGAGTCCCATAGGACTCAACGGGAATGGGGACCATGGAAACACTGGCACCATCTCGTGATGGTGCCGGTGTTTCCACGTCCGCCTGCAGGTGGGCGGTGTTAAACCTGCTAGGTCAGACCTGGAGGGAATGACACCTCCGCCTGCAGGACTCGAGATCACCCGGTATGGAAACAACGGTGGCGGCGGGTTTACCGCCACCGTTATTTACATACTGGGTGACTCGTAATGAGGCCCGATGTGTCTCTTTCCCATGTCGGAATGAGAGGGGCTGTTTGGCAGATGGATGAAGCATTATGAACATTTCTAGAGTTCATCAAGTCTGTCCATGCCACTCCCCTCTCCTCTGCCGACAGCCTATGTGTATTCGGCTTTTTAGTTTTGTCAGATTTTGGGCATTTCGCGTTCAGATCTCCACAAATAATTATGTTGGACACATTCTGGTCCACCAGTAATTCATCGATCACTTAATCGACTTCAGCGCAGAAAGATTTGATGGTTGTTCTCTGAGGATTCCAATATAGCGTAATTATGCCCAGATGAATTTTCGTTGGTTTAGATTTTGTGGTATTGCTATCGTCCCAAGTTAGAAGAGCAGCAAGATGGGCGTAAGACTCAGATATTTTTTTTTGTAAAGTTAACTCCAGGGGATATTTTTTTTGGAAGGTTAACTCCAGCGGATATTTTTTTTGTAAGGTTAACTCCAGCGGATATTTTTTCCACTTCTAAAAAACCTAAACCAACCAATGATGGTGCTCCAGATGAAGAAACTCCAAGTAGTGTTGATATCTTTAAACTCCTGAATCAAGTACCAGCGATGTGGTTGATGTCAAGGCAACCCTGGCTGACTTGTCTGGAATCAGTAATTTGGAGACTCATATGGTGGATGTGGAAGGGAGAACATCTAGTTTGGAAAGGGAAGCCTCTGGCAGTTGCAGAGCCTACCAAGAGCTGCAGGAGGGGATAAACAAACTCCAAATGAGAAATATGAATTTGGAAATACAGGCTAGAAGCAACAATATTCGTCTGATTGGTGTCCCTGAGAGACTTGAGTCTAACCTAACTACATTGGTGAGAGACATTTTACAAGAATGTTTACCTGCTTGTGCTGTGCAAAGAAATGACTTGGATGTAGTATTCAGAGCAGGTAAACTGGAGGCTGTGAAATCAAGGAAAATAATCATCACATTTGTGAAGACTTCCATAAAAGAAAATGTACTGCACCTTGCAAGGCAACAGGAATCACTATCTTGGCAAGGACATTTGATACATCTATACCCCGACTTTCCAAAAGAAGTGGCAATTAAAAGAAAAGCATTTGGGGAAGCAAAACGCCTGGCCAAGGTTCGTGCAATCAGAGCTTCACTTCTCAAGCCTGCAGTTTTGAAACTTTTTTTGCCTGAAGGGGTTAAAATTACTGATGCCCTAGACCAGGCTTGTGCTTGGCTCAGGAAATATCATGCCTCAAATCCCATATCTTGGATGGTCTGTTTATGATCAGCCTTTTAACGTTTAATGTTTACTTTACTTTATGTGCATAATTGGTAATTTTCCAAAGACTGTTTTTAATATGAGTTGGTTTTGTTGTTATTTGGATGCTGTGCTGCAGCTAACGGCTGTCGCTCGTGCTTTGTGTGCATTCACTAGCTTGTTTTTTAATGTTTCCATTGTTACGCGTATGTTATGCCCCGTAGCTAATGGTGGAGAAAAGGACCTGATACAAAATGACATGCAATTGTGGCGTAACGTGTTGACATTCCTTGCAGAGTAGAGTTAGCTACGGGCGTGCGTATTCCCTGTTAAAGGTTGCTCTGGCGTTTGGGGGCCATTGCTGGTCCTTGTTGTTACGCCCAGCGTGGCCAGAATGGATTATCTGGGTTACGCAAGATGCTGCGTTCATGCTCTCCCAAGGTTAGTGGCTCCGGCATGTGCGGTTGTTGGATGCGTAGTGCCTTTAATCCTCATTGGGGATTTCACGCAGATCGCCCTTGTCCTTTCTGCGGTCTCAGGGGTTGGCCTTCCTGGTGCTCGATTGGGGGGGCTGGCTTTTATGCGAGGTGTCTTGGTGGCACCACCGGTGTACGTCATTGCGTTGGTCCAGATGGGAGGGCGTTCTCGTTTGGATTGATGTGTGGTGTGAGCCGGTGGGGTTGCTGTGCACGTTGTGTGTCTGGTTGGTTTCCTTGGTTGGGTTTCCAGGGGGTTGTTTTTTCGTGGCTGTGGTGGGGGTGGGGGAATTTATTTGACAAATGCCGGTGTATTTCTATGTTGGTTGTTAACAATAAAACATGTCTTCTAATGAGAAATTACACCACAGAATTGAGGCTATCTGCTGTGGAACCTGGACACTTAAAGTCTTAAACTCTAGATTCTTTCTTGATCAAACCTTTCTTTCCACATAGGCCATTCTTTTTGTCTTTCTGTGCTGCAGTCCTTTAGGTGCCATAGGTTGAGGTGTTTAAGTGCATGGCCTGGTATAAATAGCAAATACAAAAACGGTGCACTTACTATTGGTAAAATGTACTTTTCAGGGCGCTTTAATTAAGCAAACACTCAGGTATGGCTGAAATCTTTTTTTGGACTGTGACCGTTACTCACTTGTTAATCTATGTTCCAGGGTGCGTTAGTGAATAAGAATACTTGATAACCAGAGATAAGACTGTGGAAGAGGTTCCCATGCTAGATGAACATGCATACAGATACAGCAGTGTGTGTATATGAGTGCCCTTGAGCTGCATGTGCAAAGTATTGTCTCGCCCTGATTGTTAGAAATTAGCAGTGACTGCCTTGGAGCTAGCTACAGTATGCCTCTTGCCCTGTATCAATGCATGATTGAATGACTAACCGCGCTTTTGCTGCGCTGCTTTGCCAAATGGTCTTCTCAAAGCGCTTCTCTTTTCTGTGAATTGGTTGATACGTGCATAGCAGTCATGGCACTTACAACACCTGAGCCCAATGTTGGAATGATCACATGTGGTATTTGGGTGGCATGTTTTTCTGGGCAGGTAGTGTGCCCTATGTTTTAGACTCTTGGTTTACATATAGGGGTGGCCTGTTGAGTTGATTTCATTGTGCACTCTGTTTCCCCACTGATGAGTGTTCATTTGACAAACAGGCACATTATTGGAACCTGCAGTGTTGGATGCCTTTCATTTTAACTGACAGAACCTTAGGTGTGGTGGATCTGCAAATAGGAAAAGCTGGAAAATGTCATTGCGGTTGACTTTGGCGGGTTATATGAGGTTGTCCTTGCTTTGCGTCTTGCTCAGTGTTTACCATGGGTGCTGATCCCTGTATTTCTAAATTGTATATTGTATACTTATCCTCTACAGGGCACATTTTAGTTCTATTCCCCAAATAAGGGTTGTTGCAGTATTTGGCTGGCGCACCGGATCATTCAACTGGATTGCTTTAACTTTTGAAAACACCGGTTACATGAATATTTTTTTACCCACTACATTATTATTGAATCTGGAGGTTGTTATGGTAGGGCCATACTTGTGCTTTGTTAGAAGTAACTACTGAACCTCCTTGGGGGTTAATCCTTCATCTCAAACATCGGTTCATGATGTGTAGGTGAATGTACTTAGGGGTTGGGTGCTTTTAGGATTGTGATTTCTTTTTGAAGATTGCTGTCAGCTGTACATATGTTTGATTGGTGGGGTGGGGGACTGGGGTTTGAAGCTTTATTTATACTATTTGTACTTGTGACTATTGTTCTCTACTCAGCGTTATATTTGACCAGCGAACCATCTAATTGTAACTGTTACCAGAATTGTCTGGTTACCCATGCCCAGTTTGGGTGTGGGTCTTTCCCTTTTTCTGTCTTTTTTCTTTCTTTTCTCCCCTTTTTTCTTTGTTAATTACATTCCTTATTGGTCTCTTATTGGGATGTACAACATGAATGCTAGATCTATTGATCACCCTTACATGGTCTCTTGGAATGTGAATGGTCTCAACAATGTTGTGAAACAAATGAAGGTATTATCTTATTTGAAATACACGTTTTGTGACATTGCTTTCCTGCAGAGAGACACAGCTGGATGATAATGAAGCTGGCTCCTTCAACGGGGGTGGGTAGGGCAGTCCTTTTCCTCAAAATACTCAACCAGCAAGAGAGTTGTCTCGATACTATTTAGGAAACAGTTGCCATTAACAGTCCTCACCAGCAAAACAGACAAGGACGGAAGAATTGTTTGTGTCACAGTCAAAATACAAGATGTGACACTGCTGTTATGTAATGCATATGCACCAAACATAGATGACCCTTTTTTCCACTTGCTTGCACAATTTATTCAAAACTGTAATGTTGGCTCAATTGTGTTGGGTGGTGACATTAACCAAGTGTTAGATCCATTACTTGATCGCTCCAATGGAGATTGTTCATGGATCCCAAAGAAAAGCAGGAGGTCTCTAAAAAGCTTAATAAATGAATTCCAACTGGCGGACATATGGCGTCTGGAAAACCCATCGGGAAGAGACTATGGCTTTCACTCCTCATGTCATGACACTTATTCATGCATTGACTTTTTCTGACTTCTGATCAAGTGACACCGAGTTGCTTTGGTTCAAGTGTGGGATTCATTGCTATCTTGGACCACGCACATACATCTCTGTGTCTTTCTCTGCAATATACTTTGATCAAATCTGCAAGATTGAGGGTGAACTCAAACATTTTTCTAAATGAACAAATTAAAGACGAAATTGTGAAAGAAATTGAAGATTTTGTTCAAATTAATAGGACAGAAGACGTCAAAGGCTCTACAGTATGAGAGGCGCTAAAATGTTTTATTCGAGGTGTGCTGATATCTAAAACTGGTAAACATAAGAGGATGAGGGAAAAGGAAATAAAGAAACTGTCTGCAGAAGCCAAGCGTTTGGATAAACAATTTGCTGCAAGCCAAGACAAAGGAACTAAATCTCAGCTGAGGAAGGCGAAATACGTACGAAATAAATTGATATTGGATAAAATTGATTACTCATTATTCAGACAAAGAATAAACTATTTTGAGAATGGGGAGAAGGCTGGTAAAATCCATGCGCACAGGCTGAAGGTGGCTGAGAGTGATCATGTTATTACTGCAATCCGAAGTCCTAGTGGTTGTCTAGAGATGTGACAAAAAGAAATAAATACACTGTTTCATGATTTTTATGAAAAAATCTACAGATGAGATTTGACTTGTGAACTGGACACTATGGAAACTTTCTTAAACTCATTAGAAATGTCTCAATTGTCCGATGATGAAACAGCCAGTCTTGAAGGTAACATAGACATAGAAGATGCTCGTTTGGCCATTTCCAAGCTTAATGTGGACAAATCGCCTGCAACTGATGGACTCTATGTAGAGTTCTATAGGATTTTGCCTGGCAGCGCTATGCAACTGCTATGTGATGTTTATAACACTTTTTTGTGACTGGATTCCTACCAGAGACTATGCAGCATGCCCTGATTACTGTGTTAAAGAAGAAAGATAGATGCCTTACAAGATGTGCAAACTATAGGCCGATCAGTTTGATTAGTACAGACTGCAAGATCTTGGCCAAGACTTTAGCTGGAAGATTGGAACCGGTAATACCTTCACTAATTCATGAAAATCAAGTTGGCTTCGTCACCGGAACAGCTGTGGCAGACAATATGAGACGCTTACTATTGACAATTGAACATGGACATAGACAAATGAATGCTGCTGCTCTGGTCTCATTGGATGCCGAGAAGGCCTTTGATCATATTGAGTGGGCCTTCCCATTTTCATGCTTCGATAAGATGAGATTTGGTCAAGATTTCAAGCGTTGGGTACGACTGCTGTATAAGAGTCCATCTGCAAGCGAACTTACCAACTGGCTTATTCCAGATTCATTTCAGCTTCATAGGGGTACCAGACAATGGTGTCCACTCTCCCCATTACTATTCATCTTGTCAATGGAACCGCTGGCAGTGTTGCTACGAGCTGATGCTAATCTCCGCTCAATAATAGGGGATGATCATGAGAACAGAATATGGCTTTACGCAGAGGATCTACAAGTGGAGTTATGGGATCCTGAAATTTCCATCCCACACCTAATAATAATAATAATTTGGCATTTATATAGCGCTACGAACCCTCAGGTATCTGAGCGCTGCTTATTATTAGCCACAGTGCGTGGTGCTCATTTAGCGACCTCGGAAGGATGAAAGGCTGAGTTTGGCCCCGCCGGATTCGAACCTGCATTAGCAAGCTCTGCACGGATGTCAAAGCAAGCGCTCTACTCGCTGTGCCACTTGATGCGAGATATCCAACAGTTTTCCGCAGTGTCTGGTTATAAGGTGAACCAGGATAAATTGGAGATCCTCCCAGTGAATGACGCATGTTTGCAATATACCTGCGACCAATACCAATTTACCTGGCGTCCGGAGAGAATAAAATATTTGGGTATCTGGTTAGGCCCGGAGGTGGTGCAGTTGCCAAAGATGAACTTTGAAATAATACTACAAAAGCTTCAATCTGATCTGGAAAGATGGGGACTCTTGAGGCTATCCACATGGGGGAAAATCAATTGTGTTAAAATGAATTTAGCGCCATGTGTAAGTTATCTTCTATCAATTCTGCCCATTAAAGTACAAAGGCATTTTTTAAGGAGATTGATGGGATCATGCAGAAGTTCATATGAGACGGGAAACCACTGAGACTTGCGCTGTGGAAAATGCAGCTTCCTCAAAAGCAAGGCGGTATGAATCCACCTAACTTCACTGATTATCATCTAGCATTCATGACTAGACATCTGTGCAAGGTCATCGATATGGATGTGGACCAAATAGTTGAAATAGTAAGGGAGAGAAATGTATTGTCACAATTAAATCCAAAGGCCCTACTGACGACGGGATAAAAATCTTCCAAAGGGCAAAATCTGCTGACCACTTTCATGAAGGAATGCTGGTGTGATATATCCAATCGCATAGGTACCAATCCTTATATTTTCCCAGATGCTACGATTTGGCACAACCCTGCATTGAAATCACAGGGGAAAGTGCTATTCTGGCCAACATGGTTTCTGGCGGGAATCAAGTACATTAAAGATCTGGTTGAAGGTGATAATTGGATACCATTTGCACAATTGCGCCTCACGTTGAATATGACTGATTGCACTTATGCAGAGTACTGAAAGTTGATAAACATTATCACCACGAGTATGGACCCATCACAGTTGGCAACTCAGAGAATAGCTTGGTCGGCTCTGGAAACCTGCAAAAATGACTCTAGAGGAAAACTCTATAAAATATCTGTTCCCCATAATTCAGAGGAATTTCAACAAGCTTTATAAACACAGTTAAGGACCTATAATAGATGTGCTAAAATAGGATTTGAGGAACGTGGGGTCACCCTTTCCTACTTCGGCTGGATGACAGCAGCCAAGATGAACATATTCCACAACTCTTTTTTTCTGTTGGTCATGCACAGTAGTACACACTTGAGTCTTCTCTGGGAAGCTGCAATAAAAAACACCCTCAGGCTGTTGGCTTATGCAGACATAGGAGCCCTCTGTGTGCTCTTTGAGGCAGCCCGACCCTGAGCAAATGGCAGAATAATCAGGTGATCTAGGATCTGGCCATTAATCAGTAGATACTGAATCTTGATGTGTCCCTGCTGGAGGATATTCAATTCAGCAAGAAAATATGGCACCTCAGAGCTTGTATGATTACAAAAAAGATGATTTTAAGGTCCTGGAAATCGTCTGCCTCTTTTTTCATCAATGATTGGGTGGAGGAGTTGCTCACCCTATCCACCTATGAAAGAGCTATTAACAAACATGCCAGGGATACATATACGTTTTTGGACATATGGGGGTGCTTCCTTGATGCCTATGGTTGATGTGTTTAAGTCAAAAGCATATACAATTCTGTTTTTTCATAATTCAAGACTGATTGCAAGGTTAATTGATGTTCTTTGTTCTGTATAGGCCATTGATTTTTTATCTATGAAAATGATCATGTTGAGGGTTGTTTTATGATTGTACATGTATTGTACTGTTGATATGACTTATTGTTCCTTTATGGGGCTCTTTATTGTTTCTTTTCTCTTCCTTTCTCTGCTTAATTATCCAGTAGATTTTAGCCCGTTCATTTTTGATTACCTGTATTTGTTAATTCATCTGCAATCCTTTGTGGAATACCTGATTCCTTGTTGGCATGTTTTATTTGTTTATGTTGGAAAATAAAAAAACAAATCATCCAGACCTGGAGGAGCAGGATTCTGACAGGAAAAAATTTAAAAAAGTTATGATCAAAGTCATTGGTTTGTGCAAAAAGCATGCTTGGAGAAAACAGCATAAAAGTTAGTGATTTCTGCTGAATGTATGCATGGAGGAAACAGAAAACAGCATTAAGGTTAGTGATTTCTGCTGAATGTATGCAAGGAGGAAACAGAAAACAGCATAAAGGTTAGTGATTTCTGCTGAATATATGCATTGAGAAAACAGAAAACAGCATAAAGGTTAGTGATTTCTGCTGAATGTATGCATGGAGGAAACTGAAAACAGCATAAAGTTTAGTGATTTCTGCTGAATGTATGCATGGAGGAAACACTCTAGAAGTTAGTAGTGTGCTATGGCCACCATGAGTATCTGAAATGTACAGATGCCCTTTAAAATACTACTGGATGTTGTTTTTGCCGCTTGGCTGATATGTATTTCGATACTAACGCAATCCAAGATTTGGAAAGGTAAGTACCTGTTAAGTATCCATCGAAAGAACAAGGAACGCAGGTAAGTCTTCAACTGCTCTTATTAAACTTACTGAGAACAGAGGCCGCCCTCCACAGAAACCAGGGCAACAGACTCTAGCTCTGAGGGCAGGCCACTTTATACTCTCCAATGGAATGAAGAGTCTTGTGCCATCACCCCAGCAACCAGGTAACCGTTCCCAGGCTCCTGAGGTAACAGCCAGACGTACTGAAAGACAACACGCAAGTATTTGAACCCAAACATACATCTGTACTGCACTGAAATGATAATAAGGAACACCATACATTATATCCAATATTTACAGGTCATGTTCTGAACAGAAAGAACACACCTAACAGTAAGGATGTATATATACACATTGCAGCAGGGATTAGTCACACTGTGCACATTTATACATTTGGATGTGCACGTCTGATGAAATGCCTACTAGGAGTACAGGAGTAAAACGCCTTCTCTACTCTACAGTACTACTAAAACAGCAGTAAACTGATTATAAAGGTAAAACAGACACATTCCGATGGCTATACTGTGACGAATTGCCATCTGGTTACAATGTGAAAACTCTGTCTTTTTTATTTTTAATAAATAGTAGCGTGTGTTGATCCCCCCAAGCAGCACCATCCTCTCACAACCTCTTCACATATCTGAGGCCACAGCCACATCTTCGGGGCTCCTCCTGGACCGTTGAACTGCCCGGTGAACCCCTGCTGCTGTGCTGAAACTCCTTTTTCTGATCGATAAAAGAAGCTACGGACGGAACAACTTCTTCCCTTGGGTTTGTGGGACCAACTAACCCCGAGACAAACTTTGCTGGAAGACCTTCCCCAACTGGCTACAAGAGGTTGAGAAATCCGTAGTCGAGTGCAACCACTGTAAGCCAGGCAAAAGCTCCAGGAGTATCCTGAGGACCCTCCCGAAGCAGGACGACCCAATCTCGAGTCACCTCACCAGAGTGCTGGACTGAAGGAGGGAAGGAAGCCCAACCGGAGCACAAGATCTGCGGTGGTCCTATTTACCGAGTGCTGAAACTGCCAAGTGCTGCTGATCTGAAAAGAGCCCGTAGCTGCCGCCGACCACCGAATTGCTGCCGCAGGAGTCCCCAGATGTCCTCCCTCTTGTCCCCACGACTGAAGCCCAGAAACACAGGATATGCTCCGCTGCATTCAGACAGGAGCCAGTCGGACCCTCTTCTTCTAACCAAAGGAACTGTTCTGACTTGGGGGTACTTAACTCTTTGTCTGTAGCTAGCTCTTCGCCATTTAGACTTGCAGTAGCTGCATTTTCCAGAGTTTATTCCATCTCTAACCTTCACAAGTGTAACAGCATGTGGCCAAACAGTGATTTTCGACAACAAACTCTGTAACTTTGTGCAAGATATTTTGCTATCTAAGAAGTGCCTCAGTTCCATAGACTTTGCTCCAATTGACTTTGACTGTCCTGGCTCCCTGCAGATTCTTCTATCCCATTGACTTTGATTCTTACTGTCCCTCATAGGTGATGTTGCTGGGAAAGGTTTTTATCTAGACTTCATTGTGAGCTTTAAAAGTGCTCACATGTTCTGAGAACCTGTTTAACATTTTTTTTAAAAGTGATCTATAAATGCCAATACTGTCCTAGCTAGTGAAGTCATCCCAGGGTGTTGGAAGTGTGTATGAAGCATCTCTAAAGAGTATCAACTTGCTTGACTTGAGTCTGAGAAAGTATTTTGAAGTGTATTTGCATTGTTGCACATTACCCTTTTTAAAGAAAGCTTATGTAAAAATGACCATTAAATAAATAAATAATTATTTTACTAGAAATCCTTGAGTGTAAGTGTTATTTGGATACTTGTATTGGTGAATTCTGATGCTACAGCTCTACACCTCACATTTAGCCCTCTTGAGATAAGTCTGGCTGCTCAGTCACACTCCCAACTTGTGTAGTACAGACCATTACCAATAGGTGGGTTATCTAATACCAAGAGGACAAGGGTTGTGTAGTCTCCCACAGGGTTACTACATGAATTATTGCCTAACAGCGACACGCCCCTACAGCACTTGTGTAAGACCCTTCCAAGCTATATGGACAAGATTTGTAAATATAGCGCAGAATGGACGAAAAGTACAGAGGGTAAATTGGCTAAGCCATGGCCACAATGCAGAAGTTTCTCGAGAAATGTGCAGCAACCACTACTGACACACTTACAGGACACTTTTAAGGGGAAGAAACTAGCCAATCGTGTGGTGATATTTTAACTCTGGAAGATGTTCGAGGAGGACGAGGGGGAAGTAGCGAGGTGTCAATGGATGCTGAGACAACAGGAGACACCCGGGCCAGCGTCCCCGCCCTGCACTCCCCCACCTTCTCTTGTAAGCGAAAAATAAGACGAGCAGGGACTATACCCAATATGGGAGCTAAAGGCAGCAGAGTGGTACAAAAATCCAATATTCCAACCACTACCATATAGCAAGGAGAGGAGCAGAAAAGAGTTGAACATATGGACAGTGGAAGGGGAGTGTGCAGCAAGGCGCAGGCTAGCACCAAGGAGGGGCTAGAGGACATAGCCTTGAACAAATGGGTAGAAGGGCAGATCCTCCTGAAATTGGATGGGAAGACCATGGGAGAAGCAGTGGGGTGATCAAAGAAATGGAGGGCCTTAAGGATAGCGGCAAAGCAAGAAACTGGGCAGAGATAATGGAAGAAGCAGAGAGAAAGGAGAAGGAAGAAGAGGAGAGACTCGAAAGAGCATGCAGGGACAAGCAAAGAGAGGAATAAAAGGAGCACGAGCAGCGAGAGAGGAGAAGGAAGGAGCTCGCAGAGATAGAGAGACGAAGGGAAGCAGATGAGAAGGAAAAGCATGTTTTAGTAAAGGAGGGAATGGAGGAAGTGGGAAATAGAGCGCAAGCGAGTGCAAAAGCAAGGAGGAGGAGGAGCGTGCAATCAGAGACAAAAGGACAAAGTGAGGAATGGGTATGGGGGATGACAAAATGGGAGGAAGTAGGCAAATGGAACCAGATAGCACTACCACACAGGACAGGACTGCTGCTCTATCAGACAAAACAGATATGGGTATGTGGTCCTTCGAAGAAAAGGACAGTGAAGACTTGATTGACTTTGATGGGAAGGCCAGCGCAAACACATCATCCAGGAGGCTGAGCTTCGTTGACAAATTTTGCAGTGATATGGACACTGACTCAGACAAAGATGCAGGGGGTAGTGAGGACGAAGCAAGAGGGGGACCCAAGCATAAGTCGACAGAGAAAAGCACAGACAGAAGTGTGACCTGGGAAGTAGGAAAGGACACATGGAGATTTAGAGGTGACAAGGACAATTGATCACAGCAGTCAATAGGCACGTTGCACAGTCTAGACAACCTGATCGCATATGTGTAGAGGCTTAGGGGTCTCCCAGGGCGACAGAAGGGGGGGAGCCAACAAAGGCATGCACGGACATTTTAAAGATGCTGACCGAATCCATAGACAGATCAGGTTCACACGAGGAGCAAATGGGGAGATTGGGTCCACATAGTTGCCACTACTGGAAAAGGGAGGGGGAGACCTCAATATATACCATGTAAGCACATAGACAAGGAAAACCTGATGTGTAGGCCACACTTGTTAACCACGGGTGCAGGGAAAGGGATATATGAAATAGAAAGAATGACAGTGGGATAGAAACTAGCCATCGGGGACGTAGAGGGGCTACTAGTGGCAATCCTCAGGGAGGTCACTGATGATGTATGGAGGAGGTTGGGTACCCAGGACTACCAGCCAGCACACGGCGCATGATGGCTCACCATTTGCAAACTGCAGAGAGGCCATATGGCAAGCTCTAAGGACACAATACCCAAACATGTCAGACATTAGTGCAATTATGACACGCAAAATGGGGGAAGACGAAGACCCCTTGCACTACATTCAGATGAATCAAGAGCTTTGGCGCCTTGAAACAGGAGAACCGTGGGACAAAACAGTAGCATTATTCTATCACACTTCATGCTAAGGGTTGCCAGAACAGGTGCAAATTCAACTCAAGAAATTGGTGGGGATGGAGGCAAAGCCTTGGTCAGAAATACAGCTCACGATAGTCCACTATTGTAGACTATTACAAGAGAACGCGGGGAAAAAGCATAAGGAAAGGACGGAAGAGGAAGCAGAGTTAGTACAGAGGAAGCTATCTAAATATGCCATGAAGGGGAAGTGTTGACGAGCACAGGAGTACAAGGGGCCCCGCAGACGCAGTATGCACCACTGCCTGCGGGGGAAGGATTCATGGGGTGGGGGAATGCACAGTACAGGTTTTGAGAAAGAGGGGGGCACCTAAAGGAGGAAGGTACAGGCAACAGATGCAGCAGAATCAAGGAGGATTCCCAGGGTATTTTTGGGGACATGGTCAACAGATGTACCAGGGCCCAGGGGGATTTTCTGGGGGGTTCCAAGGGCAGGGGAAAGAGCCACCACAATGCTGCATGTACAGACAGCTAGGACGCATCTTGAGAGTGTGCAGAAGCAGGGGCATGCCACAGAATGGGGGCAATAGGGGAATGCAATACCAGCCAGCATACCAAGGGGAACAGGACACATAATACATGCAGGACCAGACACCACAACAAGGACAGGCACCAAACGCATACCCGCAGGCACACCAGCCTATGGCACAGGCACCAGAAATGCGAGTGCTTATGCAGCAGTATTCACAAACACCACAGATTCCACAAAAGCAGAGTAACAAACAGCGTGCATACACGGCACAGCAAATGCCACAGACGAAGAGCAGCACACAACCAAATGACGGGACGATGGCACGCACAGACTCCGTGACAATGACTCCCATTAGGGAATTGGGGGAGTCACTGTACTGGGGTAACCCATTTGTAGGGAATGGGAAGTCATTATACCCTCAATAGGACAGCCCACAGATGGACTTGATGTGTTCCATCCCATTGATTAGACCCAACCCTGCGGAAGAACCATGCATAGGGGTGACGATAGGTGACAAAACATTTTTCTTTCTTGTAGACACAGGGGCCACTAAATCCTCCATCCAGGAAAGGAAATATAGTGTGTCAGGCGATGCCATGAATGCTCACGGATTCTCTGGGGTGATGGAAGTGGTTCCTTTTACAGACGATATTGCACTTTCTATAAGGGAGCATGATATATCCTTGCCTCTTACTGCACTCCTGGCAGCCAAGTGTAAATATATTGAGGAGAGACATTATGAGCAGACTTAATATGACCATTTTATTCACTGAAAAGGGGATAGTGTGGTCCACACCAGGGATAAACCTTCTTAATGTGATGGAAATCATTCAAGCCTATTGTGGAGTGGATGAGGAGCTGTTCCAATATGGGACTGAAATTGTAATAGCATAGCTTCCAGGGATCCTGGGGAAGATGTGTCTCCTTCCAAATGAGTACTTATTCAGACCAGAGATACCATTAGATGAGGAAGAAGGGACTAGATTTAGAGGAAGTAATTGTGGTAGATGATTGGATAGCAGTGCATGGGACAGATGACACAGGTTGACCATGTCGAGCAGTGATCGCCATAGCTGAAGGATACTGGTTGACCACGGTCACAGCCGAAGAACTATTCAAAGACAACAGATCCGATCATGAGATGGTATTCGAAATGAGCATCACATAATGGGTGTATATACATTACAGAGAGGTAGCACAGAGAATGGCGATGGCACTGAAAGCGCCATTGACTTTTCTCGAGGAGGATTTTGGCAAGATACCCAGTATCTTATGGACAACCAGTCCTTACGATTCGGGGCTCTTAAAAGGGATTGGAGCAGTGAAGATAAAGCTGAAGCCAGGAGCAATTTTACCACGAGTCAGAAGATACCCACTCTCAAGGGAGGCAAATGAGGTTATCTATGAAACCATCACAACACTAGTGAAGCAAGGCATCCTAGTGCCATCAGAATCACTATGCAACCTTCCTCCTAGCCATCGCCCAGCACTTCCCTCAATTTACTAGCATGTTAACTTAAGTTAATGGTGATGCACCTTTAAACCTGGCTTGGGCCTTTCTATTGCACACTGTATGACTCCACTCAAGTGCGTGGGTTGTCTCTCTGTTCTGCTGAACAGGTCTATAATCACTGAATTAGGCTCCCTGTGCGATATTGCCTTTAGTCATGTGCCTCTCTCAGACAGACGCAAAATGGAGGACCGCTCCGGAACAAGACCTAGCGTTTTGAAGCAGGTTAAGCATATTAATTATCAAATGTACATGCAGTGCACTCTAGTTTACAGATTGTTTACCCAATGATGCTTGTGCGACTGTGGTCAGAAAGCACTATCCAAACCATAATTTTATAGTGCCTAGAGGCTATTTTTGTTTGTTAGGAAATTAATCCTATTGGAATGCAGGTAGGTTGGTTTCTGGCAGCTATGTTTATTTTTCAAAGCTTAATGTTTGTTCTCTTTCAGAGCCTTGCTGGATTGTGTTTCTTTTCCCAGTAGATGGTGCAGAAAGTGGGCTGATGAGTTAGTGCATCAATGCCCTTCCCTGGGGTGCATGCTTGTACCACGGTTGGGGTTTTCTCCTGCCCAGAGCCACACTTGCCCATTGGAGCCGGGGATGCTGCTGGAAGGTTCCATCCCTTCTGCCCTGTGAAACAGGGCAGAGTGGGTGCCAGCTGTCAGCAAAGCCTTGTTAGCAGCCATCAGGCTATGAATGGTAAACAGATACTAGCCCGCAGAGGGAAGTGTCCTGCTGCCTGGGTCCCGGACACTCTGGGGATGTATTGATGAATAGGGTAGGGGCTGCTGCTCCTCGACCCCTCCAGGATCTCAGGTTTGGAATCACTAACGAGGGTCCTCTTGCGTGAGGAAAGGAGAGGTCTGCCCTGCTGCCCTGGACTTTGTTCTCATTATGAATTGAATGACCGCCTTCTCCCAAACCCCTTCTGTGCAGAAAGGATGAAACCGTTTCATGGTAATGAGAAACAATATCTGTCTTACAATGAAAATGCATTTAGCTGGTAGGGAAAGTGGCTTAAAAAGTGGATTTTCTAAAGTCCGATTTATTGTTGGCATGATGACTGACATGTATATAATGCACCAATATGCCATGGGGTCCACTTGATACCATTGATGGTTTTACACCTTCTTTTTTTTACCCTGACACAGCTCCCCTATCCCTTGTGCTGTGCTGCCATTTCGTGGGCCCGGTCTGTGGTCTGCTCCTAGAGCAAGGCCAGACCCCCAGGCTCGCCCCAGGCTCACCCCTGGTTTGGCCCTACCGATGAAATCTCTGGCTCCCCTGCCTCTATGCATGCCACTTCCGAATCATTTTTGTAAGGTTAAGGTGGGGTTTTGAAAACACTGCCAACATTCCCCAGATCACCAGTAGGTGATTGGAAAATGCACCAACTCGCCATAAATGGTACACTCCATGTGCACTACTCAGGACTCTACTTCATGCGTATCTACCAGTGACCTCTACAGGAGAGGTTGTGTTGTTCTCAAGGGCAACCCAGAGCAGGCAATGCAGTCTCCAATTCAAAGACCTTGCCATCCTGAAACTGCCATCTATAGAAACACATATGGGGAATCTCCTTGAAGAAGGTCCCCTACATGTGGTGAAGTTAAACTAGTGAACTGGAGCTCAGATGTTGGCCACATCTAGGAGTGCCTATAAGTAGCTAGCGAGGCTTCTTTGATTTAGTGCCTGATGCAATACAAAACGCCTTTCCGGGTACCAACCTCCCAACCTTCAGTGTCTGTATTCTCACAGTATATCCAGGCATGTAGCATACATAGATTGTTTAGTGTGTGAGCAACTGATGAAAATGCTCCCTACTGATCCTCACTTTCACAGAATGACCTGTGCCCATTTACAGAAGATCAGCGCTGAGAGAGAAACCGCACAGAACCAACTATGGACAATAAGCTGTAAAAAAAATAAAAGGCAAAAGGTGCAAAGCGAATTTTGAAGAAACCATCAACAGACACTGAGTCTATCATGAAACATAGCAGAAGAAAAAAATGATTATTAGAATTGAAGCCCAATAGAACCACCCTGCAGCATGCAGCATGCACTTGGTGGACGTAATAAAAAGTTTGTATCAGCCGCTATGACATTCCCTCCTAATGTCTTCATCTGGAGAAAAATCTGACCTGTAGCCAGCACTATGTGCAGCACTTCACACCAGAGTTCCTATTATTCAGTTCTTCTCCAGTACAAATGAGTAAATTAATTGCAACCAGACAGCAATGTCGCTATGTGTTGGATGCTTGCCATGATTACTTGTCCTTGTTAACAAGAGCTATCCTTAACTGTTACATGTTTTCATCCATTCTACTTTCCAAAGCACCATCAATCTCGCTCACCTTTTGAAGACCAAGGTAACATTTCTTGCTCCCTATAACTTTGAATCCATCACTTAACAAACATTATGCACCATAAATGCAGTCAACGAGTCACAATTACTCCAGGCTTTTTTAGATTGCAGCTCATTGACATCATTCATTGGTCAATAAATAAAGTCCCACAGAAGAACAGAGATGAGGAACAAGGAAAGTAGAAGAGGAGAAGAATGACCGATACAACTCTGGGGTACTCATGAATGCTCAAGGTTTTTAGGAGTTTGGGGCTCATTATGAGTCTGGTGGTATCTCAGCAGTAAACCCTCCTAGATATCACAGAACTGTATTACTGTTAATGCCACTTGGTCTGGGGGTATCACCACTGGATTAACAGAGGCAGTGACAGTGTAAATTACCATGTTCATATGACTTTATGTGGGATTTTTGGTGGAAATGTGTGGAAAGCTGGCAGATTTACCTCCAGCTCATAGCTGGAGGTGAATCCACCAACTTTACGCTAAACTCATGTACGGATTTTCACCAAATTTGCGGTAGGAGTGGTGGAAATTCGTCCAGTAGTTTTTTAAAACAACCAAAAAGTAGGTCCAAAAAATGTGTGATATCTATGCTGGGTCAGCAGACACACTTTCATGTTCACTCCGCGGACTGGGCACTGATTGGCTTAGAGGGCAACGTGGTGTCCGTGGACATCGGACGCGGCCGCTGATTGGATGGTGAAAAGCGTAAAGAGCGTCAAATTTTTGGAATGGAAATGCCCATCATCTTGGATTCTCAGACAGCGGCCGGTGTTCGCAGACATCACGGTAAAAACATTCTTTGCCAAATACCGTGCCAGAATTAAATAAAAGTTTTTAAAAAATTTAAAAACCAGTACATTGCACTTGTCAAACTTATCAAATAATCTCTGGAGAGGTAAGGGGTGATGAGGATGGGATGGGATATGGCTGCGAAAGTCCACGAACAATCCTTAAGTTTGCTAAAAGTCCTGTGAAGTTTGCGGACACCTCTGCATTACAGGGTTGGTGAAAAGCAGTTCTTGAATGGCTTATAACTTTGGCACCACTTAATTAAGAGATTTTGCACTTATATTCTTGACCTGATTCCAAATGAGTCTGCAAAGTTTGGTGGCATTCTGTAAAGAGGGGGCGAAATTAGAGGGAGTCCCAAAATAATATAAATGCTTACAAATGAGGTGCCATTTGACAAATCTACACTTAGGTTGGGGAACTGATAATAGATCTAGCTATAAATGCTTTTGCAAAGTTTGGAGGGATTTTGTAAAAAGGGGGCAAAATTAGAGCGGGGTCCCAAAATATTGTAAAGGCTTATAAATGTGGTGCAATTTGACGAATCTACATAAAAGTTTGCAAAAAGATTTTAGATCTAGATGTAATGTTTTTGCAAAGTTTGGTGGGATTCTGTCAAGAGGGGGCACAATTAGAGGGAGGTCCCAAATTATTTTAAAGGCTTATAAATGTGGTGCAATTTGACAAATCTACACAAAAGTTTGCAAAAATATTTTAGATCGAGATATAAATATTTTCATAAAGTCTATATCGATTTTGTCAAGTGGGGGCTAGGTTATATGACTATTGTGGCCATGTCCACCTGAAACCGGCTTAGTGGTAAAGTTGTTCAAAATTGGGATAGGCTTGAAAGGGAAGAAAAATGTGCTCATAGTAATATGGTCATAGGGTTTTCTCTTTGCCTTCTGCAGGCTGCCATGGAAAAGCGAAGAGGGGCCCTGTATGGAACCCGCCTTCCCTTTCCATGGTGGCCATCTTGGATAAGGATTTTCCTTCCTACACCGGGACGCTGCTTTGGGAACCCAGGGTGCTAATGTCCTTCATTCCTCATTACATGGGCTGGAATGGGAGATACTGGTCCGGAGACCTCATTATCCACCCTTGCTTTGCTTGGGCTGATAAATTGGGCTGCTGGGCCGGTATCCACCGTTCCAGTCCCTGGAACGGGGGATGAAACCCACAATTGTCCCATTAGGATAACACTATCATAACACAAAATGCAAATGGGAATGTTGGAAAATCTTATTGAGTCTATGTACTTTACTGAGAAATGTTTTTTGTGTCCTATTTTTTTAACTGTGAACTGTGGTTACTTAAGGAACATTTCTTTTATTGCTTTTGAATGTATTTTTTTTTTGGCAGGAGAGCATAGAACGAAAGGTGGGGAGGGAAATGAGGGAAGATGCACTAAACACTAATATGGAGGGACAGGTGGGCAGGGGAAAATGTTGCGCGTTTGTTATTTCTAATGTAGGGGGCAGTGATTCTCATGCTCCTTTATTACAGCTTCAAAAGAACTTCGAAAAGTGCTTCCCTCTGCAGAATGTTTTGTTGTAGTATGTACAGAGGACTGTTGTCTTCGCAAAAAATGGATCAAGAGCCTCTTTTGTTGCTTGCAAGGTAGCTGGTGGGATTTTGTAGGCTGTGTGGTTACAGTATTGGTTGAGGAAGATGAGGTGGAGGAAGACAGCCTCCTGCTTGCTAAGAAAGGAAAAACCTTTCTGAGGGCATTGCGGTCATTGGATTTGGTGTGGCAGCACATGTCTTTGAGTAGTTGTTTGGCTGTACCATGTAGAAGATTGTTATTTAAATTGGCTAGTGCTAAAGCAGGACTTTTGGCATAGTACAGTTTATGGACCAGATTTCTTACAGTTGAATGATGTGTTGATATCATTTTGATATGATAGAAGGTGCTTTTGCAAATAGGTCCAGAAATGCAGGCTAATGAATGTCCTTATAGTCCTGTGCATTTGCGCACCGGACATGGGTCCATATTCTGTAGTAGTTTAATTTTGAATTTGTCTTTGCCTTTCACATACTAATTGAGGAACTGGCATAAAGATTTTAAAGATTTTTTGGCAATGTTACACATTGATGTGCACGGCCATTTGTAGACTGGACGTATTGGTTCAGTGGAATGGGCAAGTGATATTGAGTTTTCTGGAGATAGTTTTTGTGAGCAGCATTTCTTGTTCCATAATGGTATTATTAAGTTTATCATACTTACACTCTATGTCTGGCAATTGGGTTTGTTTGCTTTTGTTTGTATGCTTCTTCATTGAAATATTGTTCTGTGCTCGTGGTGTGACTTCATTCACCTCCACAGATGTTTGTGAAGTTATCTTTGTTGATATTCTGTTTATTAAGAAATATTCTGTTTAAAACTAAAATAAATAATTTCCTTTTGAGAAGGATTGCACTGTCTATAAGAGCTTCTAGGATTCATTTTTTACGGTAGGTTTTTTAAGGGTTGCGCGCAATTTCTCTCCTGTTTTTATAAGGTTCTGAAGGACTCTGTGGCACTACTCAAAGAAATACAGCATATCCAGAGAAAATATTCTGGAATTGAAAGCCACTTACAAAATGCAATAGATTTACAACAGATTAGCAACAACTGTACAGATGGCAACCGTCCTTTACACACATACAAAAAATAAATGTTAAAGTTTAAAAGTGCATCTGCTGAAGTACGAAAGCATGTGTGTGTGTGTTGCC
This sequence comes from Ambystoma mexicanum, assembly GCF_040938575.1. Lineage (NCBI taxonomy): Eukaryota > Metazoa > Chordata > Amphibia > Caudata > Ambystomatidae > Ambystoma > Ambystoma mexicanum. The sequence goes on from NC_090941.1 coordinate 769,770,657, forward strand.
GCAGGACTTTTTATAAAATAGCACAGAAACTGTAGACATAATGTAGAAAATAGAAGACAACGAAGATTCCAAATGGTTCCAATTAGCTCTCTATTTTATATCAGAAAACAAATGCGAGATTACTGACCCCTTAATACTTTGCAGTTACTGCACTGCTAAACTTGACAACAACCAAACACCTTCACGTGCTATCACAAATAACTTGGAATTATTCCAATTACCAAAACCCCTGCAACAACTCAACTTATATGAGCGCATCATAATTCAAACAGTGCACCCATTTCAAGCAATAATATGCCTTCAACCAAAAACAGCAAAACTATCTCTGTCTGAATTAGTGAAAGGCATTTGTGGCAAAGTAGTTTATTTGCCATTAGATCTCAAAGAAAATGTACATACTCTGGGAGTGCAACATCCAATAGATCAATCTTTAATTATCTTAGTAAATGGCATACCTCCAAAAGACAAAAACATTTGGCAACAACTCGTGGACTTACATAAAGTTAGACAAGCCCTGCAATATCTAAAAGACAACAATGAATACTACAGAGAAATTAATATTGAAGAAAACCTGAAGGAAACCACTGAAATAATTTAAGAGTCATCAGAAACTGGTCTATTTCAACGTCTAGATCCTGCTACAGAAACCAATATTTTAGACCGTTATACAATTCACCCATTACACTCTAAAGACACAATAGATGGTGCACTGGAAATGTACCAAATGCAACAATCCAAAGGATCTCCAATCAGCATATGGGAAAAAAGTATAGAAGCACGTGCCTTTCCTCTACTGTTTCCTAATGGAAAAGGAGGAAGGTATGATGATAGAACCACACAAATAACAGCATCAGAATACCGCTCTTTATAAATGTATTCTGAAGACCCCAAATTCTGACAAAACGTGGAATATATATTCCACCTTCTCTTTGAAAGTGAACTAGCAACTCTATGCTACAGAGTTGCACACACATAGAAATCAGGTACCTATTTTCAAAATATGTCAGCTATGGAATTAATACAAAAAGTGCAAGAAAAAGATGAGATTTTACAGTCAAGCATTACAAATCTTTTATCAAACATGCGTGGTACAAAAGAATACTGGTTCTGATGTCACGGAGATGTACGCTGTATGATAAACATTGGCCCACCCACTTGGTTTGAGACATTAAGTTGTACAGAATATGCATGGGAAGATTTACATGATTTCCTACGCATAGCAAACAAAAAACAAAACAAACATAGATATAAAAACACCAGGAAAACTCTGCTCTCTAGATCCTGTGAATGCATCAAGATATTTCCATTATCAATTCATTGCTATGCTACACTTCATTTCAATACAACTGTTCCTCCCCCGGGGCTCTTTCCCCACAATCTCCTCCTGGCGTAGAGACATCCTTTACTGCCAGGATGTCGAAACAGGCTTTGTCAAACTACTGCCTCTCCACGCCCGCCCACCAGACATTGGGGTTCGCTGATACTGTTCCTGATGAAGGAGGCTGAAGAGGCCCCAACGTCTCCAGACAGCTCCCAGTAAACAAAGACTGCGCTGTTACGCTCACCTGGACCCCACAGGGGTGTCGATCGGACCCGGACAGCTGCGGTCTCCGTCAACGTGATGCGTAGTGCAGTGATGACTGTCTGGACTGGCCCGCCTAGTCTTGTCTGCTGGACCCGAAGAAGTATTTTCCTGCAAGTGGAGACAGGGATTAGCCACCTGTGGGTTTTAGTGATGGCCTCCAACTGTTCTCGCTCTCCCCCACTAATCACCTCCGATATCCCCTTAGTAACCTCACCTTATGTTTGTAAAAGATGAGCTCTCCAACCTGCTTGTCTTGCAGGGGTGCGTAGATACCAGTTACTTCAATGGTTTGAAGGCGTTGGGAGAGTTCCGGTAAGCATTGACTCCGAAGTCCCAGGCGGGATTGGTAAGTATCAAGTTCAAAGAGTTCAATGTGCCCGATGTTCACTCTTGTCCCCTTCCTTCCTTAAGTCGTGAGAAGAAGGTCTCGTAGCTGCTGCTGGCGTTCAGGTAAGAGTCTGTGTTACCCAACGCTGTCCGGTAACTATTACATGCGTTAACGTGTTGTTTTTCTCCCTCTTTACAGATACGGCATATGAAGATATGGAGAATAATACTGCCGGTGGTAAATCAGGTAAGTCTATGGTGGTAAGAGGTATTTGTTGATTCCCTTGACTCACCTTGTTATTCTTGTGCCCGTAGGTGCTGGAGTACGGTGAAGAAATGATGGAGACAGTGCCGGATCGAAAGATGCTGTGAGAACTGGTGAGTATGGCGCCGTGCTGGAGCTGGGCGAAGCGACGCGTGCAGGACTGATGTACTTCCAGGTCGGGAGATGAAATGGATCCGGAATCAGGTGAGGAATTTGAAATAAGTTCGTTTTCTAACCTTGTCCTTTTCTTCCTCTTTATTCTAGGAGCTCCGGATTCGAGGCGGGCGTGGCAGAAGACTGGATGCTGGCTGCAGGCACAGTGAGAGTCACGCTGCTGGATGCAGAATAACACGAAGCATGTGCTGCTGTTCGGGCGTGGTTTAAAAAGCCTCCAAAGTAGTCCCAGGAAAGAAGTTCCACAGGACCACACCCGAGTAAAAAATAGTCCCTGTAGTAAAATAGTCCCATCCAGGCCTCACGTTGGCTTGGATTTATTTGCAGCATAGTCTGCATGAGGTAACTAATGTCTATGAGCCTGGTGCCTATGGCGCCAGGACTGATTTTTATTATGAGCCTGGTGCCTACGGTGCCAGGACTGAACCCAGACAGCCCCTAGCTGGGGCTGCTGGGGTTTTTGTAAATGTCTGGATGCCTGCTCCCGGGCCTTGGGTTGATCCGGATGCCCCGGGGTAGGCATCATGACACGCGCTTTCACTAACGACTTGGCCCAGCATCCCGTATCACTCTGAGAAGCAAACTAACTCGGTGCTGATCACACCAGCGATGATACAGAACTCCATGGTGGGGAAGAGGAGACGGGTAGGGGATGGGGGGGAATAGGAATGGTGCAAGTTAATTCCACCCTAATGTGGGTGAGAACTTGTATTGTTTAAAAACCAAAAATAAAGGTTTTAAAAAAAATACAACTGTTCCTCCCCTCGGAGAAGTGCAACACTTCTTTTGGAGAAAAGAATACCAATCCAGAGGAGCACCACACATCCACATGCTTTTGTGGATTAAAGATGCTCCTAAATTTGGTCAGGATAGTGATGCCACTGTTTTGCAGTTCATCCAAAAATATGTGACTTGTGAAATCCCTTCACAAACAACACATAGTGACCTTCATGCGCACATTTTACAATTTCAAAGACACACATGTGGGAAATATTGTCGTTGGAAATATAAAAACAAAGGGAAATACTACACCAAATGCTGCTTTGGTTTCCCTAGACCAGTTTCAACAACAGGTGAAGTAAACAACTTCATATCTACAGTTAGACATAGTGTCAAAGGTAAATCACCTAAGAACATCATAAAAAGAACAGAAGAATCAAAATACATCAATGATTACAATACAATCATTGCCCTCCTATGGAATGCAAACAAAGATGTGCAGTACATTGCATACAATTCCACTGCAGTTGCACGATATGTCACAGCCTACTTAACCAAAGCAGAGAAAACAGAGCTTCAGAACCTCTGGGACGACATATCATCTGACACACCACTATCACAGAAATTGTGCAGCTTAGGAATAAAAATGCTCTCTCATGGAGAATGTGGCTGCTATGAAGCTGCAGACCATTTAACCAGTACTGCCTTGTATGGAAAATCTGACAATATAATATGTTTAAGTCTTGGTCCTGCAAAATCTAGAAAAAGAGTTCTCAAATCATATGAGGACATAGAAACAATAGCCAAAAATGATCCCAAAAGCCAAGATTTTTTGAAAAACAATTTACTAGACACATACTACCCAAACAGGAGTACCACTTTGGAAACCATGTGTCTCTACCACGTAGCCCAAAACTTCACATACAGAAATAATATTAATTCAGATGAAAAGAAAGGTAGATACAGAGTAGAAAATTGTGAAGGCAGCTTAGTGAAACTTACCAAACACAACTTAATTAATCACATCCGAATTTCATTCAAAACTCCTCAACATAAAGAACTGTATTACATGCGCCTGCTACAACTTTTTAAACCATGGAGAAAAGAACAAGAGTTACTGGATATATATGACTCCTGTGAAGATGCTTTCAAAGCAAATGAAAGCACTATAACAGACGTAAAATGTATACAGCACCAAACAATGTTGCACAATGAACAACAACAGCAAGAAGAACTCCAGTCTCAACTAGATTTCGGCACTCCAGACAGTAGTCAACCTTCTGTAACAGGAAACCAATAATCACTTGTACAGCCACTAATAGCAAATGAGGCAGAATTAGCCATGATAGAAGTAGAAAACACCATGTGTCAGTATGAGCAATCTACAGAAGACATTGCTGTACTGAAATTATGATTCTAAGTGATCTGACCACAGCTGATTTTGCTGCGGCCGGAATGTTCGCATGAGAAAGGTGCGAACTACCAAAAGTTTGCACACTTACATACTACGGGGGCTGCAGGGGTATATAGTATAGTGAGCGGGGTGTTGCGGGGGACACCTGTTTTTTTGTATTTGGTTTTTTTTTGGGGGTGTGCTGCGGGGGTGTCCCCTGCAACACCCCGCTCACTATGCCTCAAAACAGACTATGAAGAGCTCTTCAGATGAAAACACATTATTGTTTTCAGATATCTTCTTCAAATAACACCAGTGAAAGCTGAACCTATTTTTAAAACCTTAGGGCACAAACTGTGCCGTAAAACTCTTGGCAGCATGGGAAATGTCAACCTTTGGCAACATTTCCAATACAAACAATTAACTGAAAATATGCGACAGTCTGCAGACCTGACATACGCCTACATTTCTTAAAGTATTAGAGTTGGTGTACTATCTCAAGAGGCACAAACTATATTAAAAACCAGAAACACCCATGCACTCTATGGCCATAACTCATCTGCTACTGATGTCATGCAACAATTAGCACACAAACATGTCAATTGTATGTCCTTGATGCCAACTATTGCAAGCTCTTCAAAATGTAATGAAACAATGTTAAAAAAAGAAATGCAACCAATAGTTCAAATTGCCTCCACAGACAAACTGGACGGACATAGTATGACACAACCCATGTATCAACCAGCCACAACAAGGTTAAACACCTTGGAAAACTCTATCTCTAACACAGCTGGTTTGGAAAAAATATGAAAATTATCTTTGAACTGTAGAGTAATGCTTAAATGTAACCTTGATGTGGACCAAGGACTAGTTAATGGAGCACTTGGTACAGTTGTTGGCTTTCAAACATACCCACGTGACAACGATATTCAATTTGTCAATATTCTCTTTGACAAACTACCTGAGGTTAAAAGGATAGGATGCTCAACTGCCTGCTTCCTTCTTTTCAAAGACATGTATGTACACATAGAACAATTTTCTCTAACTCTAACATACGCAGTCACCATTCACAAATCACAAGGTCTTACCCTAGATAAAGCATTGATAGATATTGGTAGCACAGTCTTTAAAGAAGGCAATAGCTATGTAGCACTATCACACTTACGTACACTTGACAAACTATTTCTAATCAACTTTGATGCAAGTAAAGTAAATGCTGATATTTCTTGCATTCTAGAATACAATAGACGGCGTTCGCTCTACATCCCCATCTAAAAACCTAGCAGGTTCTGCAAAAGGCAAAACGTTGTAAAAGAAAACTACTTCAGACTCTATCTATGCAGGATCTCACAGCACTTCTTCCAAAGAAAGTAAACGAAGGTAATACTTCATCAAGGACCACAACCAAATAATAATCTACTGCTCAAAGTAACTCAACTACCTCTTTAAAGAACCAACGCAGATTCCCAATAGATGATTTGGACACAGAACTGTCAGGTCCATTCAAATGTTCAAATACAACTGGTGTAAATTGGTACTCAAAAGTAGCAATAAATATTGTATTCCAATTGCCACCAATTATTGACACCACTTACTTACACGGTACAGACCAATTGTGTTTACAAATGTTAGTCCTTCATATAAATGGAACCAACAATCCTGACAACACTTACAGTGTTCATGGAATAAGACAGGAATTGGACTACTGTGCTGGAATTGTCAAATTCGTTATAAACTCATAAGAAGATCCACAAGAATGCCTAATGTACTTGCTACCAGTACTAGAAAACAAAAACATACCTATAAATTAAATCTTCCAGATTTCATACATGTAGAAACATACATGCCCTCTTTGCAGGCATATAGTACAAGAAGAAGTTCCTAATGAACAATTTGTGTATGTATCCATACCTAACTGTGAATCCATTCAATTTCAGCAACTTGTACAAAATGCAAATCATGGCAGATTATCTACTACCTGGAATTCCGATAATCATTCCAGCTTACAAATACAGAAACATAGTAAATATGTAATACTAATGCTTTTACGTTGCAATGCAGATGGTACCAAAAAGAACTGCAAGCTGACTGGATTCATATATGGTCAAGTATCACTTGGTAAGAAAACCTTCACAACAATAGGTATAATCTACCATGCATGAGCCACAACCATTGCAGGTCACTACACTGCATATATAAACAAGAATTGTGGATGGTTCGAATGTTATGATAGTACCATTACTCTAAAGCAGAGATTACCAGCAAATCTTGTAAACACTTACTTAATATTCTTAAAACCAAAATTTAATAACTAATCTGTGTATGAACATAAACAAAACCTGAACTTCAAAACTATGACCAGTTAGAATACGCCAACAGGTATCTAACTGCCCCAAGAATCTGCAATAAAGAAACAGATAAATGAATACCACTAAAACGAAACAAGAAATAAACAGTTAGAATATGCCAGCAGGTATGTAACTGACCCAAAAATCCAACAAGCCAACAGATAGATGAATGCCACTAAAATGAAAAAAGAAATAAACAAATAGAATACACCAACTGCTATCTAATTACAACAATACTACCACCACTTCCAAATGAAAAACCATACACCTATTCAATTTCTACTATTGAAATCAATGAAAGAAATATATTGTACCACGACGTAGAAAGGTCTTTTTTTAAAAATCCAGCATGGATTTTTTTTCCCACAGACCCAATAATTTCATCAACAAAACAAGAACTGAGCAAATTGCACAGTACACTGGTTTGAACTATAGTACTTCTAAATCACTATGAGTGTCGACAAAAAAACGAAATGTCTGCTATGCAATGCAATACTTATTATAAACTTCCTACACTGACACGTGATTTTTTTATTTTATCACAGCGATTGAAAAAGAACTACCCATGTCAAGAAAAAACTGCATACAACCACAAAAAGTCAAACAGTAAGTATATAATGATTGGACTCACAAACAACACAGCATAACACACCCATTCAAGCAAACACCTGACCATAAACCACAATCGAAAATGTTTGCTTCCATGGGTATCTAATGCTGCAGCGCTTGTTGTCAAACACTATAATCTTGACTGCATGGCCTGAAAGAAAACAGTAAGAATATAATAATTAACTCACAAACATTGCAACATAGCACAGCCATGCAAACGAACACCTCACCAATAAATACAACCCAAAATGCCTAGAGTCTTCAATACCAACAATCCGAACACAAGCCAACAATCAAACAAACACACATCATCTCACCATCTTATAAACACTATAACACTACTACCAATCAGTACTCACATTTTTGAAAACATATCCCCTAAGCAGCCTACATACCATAATCAAAATGTTTGGTAGCATTGTAGAGTTATGCTGCTGTAGTTGTGGCCAGGGCCTAGAGTATTGGGTGCATGGCCTACGGCCTTTGGCCATGCACCCAGACTCTAGGCCCTGGCCACAACCACCGCAGCATAACACACCCATAGAAACAAACACCTACCTACCAAACAACCACAACCCAAAAACATAATACATCCACCTCAAAACTATGCACTTCAATTAACAATCTAAAAAATAATTACAACCAACGTACAAACTCTTCAATACAAACTCTTTTCACCCAATGCTCTTCTAACGACCCAAAACCAACATCATACTAAACTAAAATAGCCGGTAGTGCGACCACACAATCTAACAAACAAACACACATCATCTCACTATCCTATGAACACTATTACACTACTACCAATCAGTACTCAAATTTTTTAAAACATATTCCTAAGCAGCCCACATACCACAATCAAAATGTTTGGTAGCATTGTAGAGTTATGCTGCAGTGGTTGTGGCCAGGACCTAGAGTACAAACTCTTCAATACATACCCTCTTCACCCAATGCTCTGCACCCAAAACTCTAGGCCCTGGCCACAACCACTGCAGCATAACACACCCCTAGAAACAAAAACCTACCAAACGACCACAACCCAAAAACATGATACTTCCACCTCAAAACTATGCACTTCAATTAACATTCTAAAAAATTATTACAACCAATGTACAAACTCTTCAATACGTACCCGCTTAACCCAATGCTCTTCTAATGACCTAACACTAACATCATACTAAACTAAAATAGCCAGTAGTGCGCCCAGTGTCTAGTACGTCTGCGGACAACCGAGGTGACCGGGGACACTGCAAACACATCACAGCCTCCTCCTACCTAAACAAATACAGAATTTGACCCATCTCTTACTCCCCCACCCTCTCCAAGCACTCATACACATCAGCACACTCCCCAAAATTGGATTTATGCTCACTTCAAGCGCATGTCCGCGTTCCCAATATTGCGGGCGCATCGAAACAATTTGACGCACCTCACGCCTCATCCCAGCCAATCAGAGAGCATATTGCGTGTCCACAGACATGACGCTAGCTGATTATCCAATCATGTCCTATCCGCGGAAGGGAACAGGGAAGTGTGTTCACAGAGCGGACATAGATATCACTATTTTTTTTAGACCTACTTTTTGGTTGTTTTAAAAAAAACTACTTGATGGATTTTCACCGAATCTACAAAAGCACACTTTTGGGACCAAGCCGCCGCTCCTGCCACAAATTTGGTGAAAATTCGGCCAGTGGTTTGGGCTGTAGGCACGACAGAAACTTTTCCTCCATTCAGTCTATGGGAAAAAAGAAATGTTGGCACTCCCCTATTACTTTGCCCCTCTTGACCAAACTTTACCCCCTATACTTGGCATAAAAATTCAGAGTGGGCCATATACTTCTTTTGCAAAGTTTGGTGAGAATTTCCCCAGGGGGAGCGAAGTTATAAGCCACCCAAAAAGTGCTCTTCCTATGGGTTTAGCAACTTAACCATAACTACACAGCCGTTACTGCGGGCTGTGTAATATATATATATATATATATATATATATATATATATATATATATATATATATATATATATATATATATATATATATTTTCCATGGCCACAGTAGTGGCCATGAAGTTATGGTTAAGTTGCTGTTTCCATAGGATAGCACTTTTTGGGCGGCTTATAACTCTGCTCCCCATGGACCAATCTGCACCAAACTTTGCAAGAAAAGTATATGGCCCATTCTGAATGTTGGTGAGAAATCGTCCAGGGGGAGGGGAGTTATAGGGGGGGTCCCAAAACATCTTTTTTTCCCATAGACTGAATGGGGGAAAAACTTTGCGCATGGCTACAGGTGAAACCGCTGGACGGATTTTGGCAAAATCTGTGGCAGGTACAGGGGCTTGGTCCAGAAAGCATGCTTTTGTAAATTTTGTCACAATACATGCAGTACGTTCATTTATAATTATGAAAAAGTAGGTCAGAAATAATTAGTGATATCTATGTTCGCTCCGCGGTCAACTTCCCTGTTTGCTCGACGAACAAGAAACCGATTGGCTAAGTGGCTGTCATAACCGCGTACACGCAACGTCTCTGTCCATTGGCTGCTGCGAGACGTCTTCTGCGTCAGATGGTTTGGATATGCCCGACATCTTGGATCCGCGGAAAGCGGAGTAACAAACAGCAGACACGTGCTTTTTCCATTATCCTATTTTGCTGTGGCACAGAGCATTGGGAAAGGTTCACACAGTAAGAAATGGGTGATCTATGCATTTGTTCCTCGGCCGTCATGAAGTAATTTATATGGACACCTTGTACGTACAGTAAATGTGGGGGATAATAATGATAGCACTTCAGTGCATATAGTGGGCAGGAAAACACTTGACTGCATGTAGTGGATAGGAAATGTATAAGCACACGGGTATAGGTAGGCAACATTGAAATTGACAACATGCCGTGACCGTATTATTTTTCGTAATGCCTATTACTACAATCATTAGTACGCCGCCATGGGTGGCACATGCTACGGTGGTTGTGGCCAGGGGCTACAGTCTTCACATATGCATGATTAATGCACTTGTTCTGGGGGTCGGTCGTCATGATCTAATGTGTATGGACATCTTGTACGCACAGTAGACTTATACCTACTTAATGACATATGTTCTATGGCCTCCTTGTACGCACAGAAAAGGAGGGGTGCATTAAGGGCAGTATTTGAGGTCGTGTATTGCACGGGGGAGTTGTTACATTTGTACGGACACGTCTGGTGTTAGGGAACATTGAAGTTGCCTACATGCTGTGAATACAGTACTGTTTCCAATGCCTATTATTATATTCATTAGTACACTGCCATGGTTGGCACATGCTACAGTGGTTGTGGCCGGGGCCTAGAGTCTTGGATGCATGGCCATCGGCCGAAGGCAGAAGACCTTACTTCCAAGACTCTAGGCCCTGGCCACAACCACCGTAGCATGTGCCAACCATGCATACACCCCTTGTGTTGCATTTCATTGGCAAGTTGTGGAGAGTGCATGCAGTGTTGGGTGCATGGCCAAAGGCCATGCACCCAAAAACAAAGAGGTGGTTGTGGGAACATCCTGCTCTCTTGGGTGCAAGGCCGTAGGCCATGCACCCAATAATACAATTATACATACTTTACGACGTATGTTCTGTGGCCTCCTTGTACGCACAGAAAATGAGGGGTCCAATAGGGCCAGTATTTAAGGGCAGTATTTGAGGCTGTGTATTGCATGGGGGAGTTGTTATATTTGTACGGACACGTCTGGTGTTAGGGAACATTGAAGTTGCCTACATGCTGTGAATACAGTACTGTTTCCAATGCCTATTATTATATTCATTAGTACGCTGCCATGGTTGGCACATGCTATGGTGGTTGTGGCCAGGGCCTAGAGTCTTGGATGCATGGCCGTCAGCCGAATGGGTCCAATAGGGCCAGTAATTCAGCCTGTGCAGTGCATGGGGGAGTTGTTAGATTTGTAGGGGCACGTGCATTACTGTTTCCAATGGGTATTAGTATATTCTTTAGTACGCTGCCATGGTTGGCACATGCTATGGTGGTTTTGGCCAGGGCCTAGAGTCTTGGATGCATGGCCGTCGCCACCACCGCCGCATGTGCCAACCATGCATACACCCGATGTGTTGCATTTTCATTGGCAAGTTGTGGGGAGTGCATGCAGTGTTGGGTCCATGGCCGAAGGCCATGCCCCCAACAAGAAAGTGGTACGTACTACACTTGCAAGATATTGCACACCCATCCCATGTAAGATCTACAGACATACACCTAGGAGGGAAGCCTCTGGGCAGAGGTACAGCAGGATAACACACCTATAGAATAACCCCCACTACCACACATCACCGAGGTGGTTGTGGGGAGACCCTTCAGTCTTGGGTGCATGGCTAAAGCCCATGCATGCAATACAGAAGTCATAAGCAGTGGAGTTACAAGTTAATATGGGTGTGGTAGATTCTGGTCGTTTTGATGCCCTAGATTCTTTACTTCATGGCTGCAGACAATGGTTCTAAAAGTAAATTTATAAGTAGCTAATTTACAAGGACCATATTTTGCATATGCAGTGATGGTTGTGGATAGGACCTGTACTCCTTGCAACTTGTTTGTAAGGCATAGGTGGTAGGTTACTCACCGCAGACGAAAGGCCAGCCTACAGGCACTGCAGCATATTACTACCACACATTAGGTGAGTACATTCCCATGTGTAGAAAATGCCTGCCAATATACGTACTCCTTACTTTGTTCACAATCCATAAACTTTTTTTATGTTTGTTTTTCGTACTTGGCGGAAGTATCACTTTTTCCACTTCTGTGATGAAAGAAAAAGGTGTGTTAATGTTTGCAAATGCAGATTTTCCACATTTACCACATTGCGCTCAGTTTCTGTGTTCGCTTTTCTAATCCTTGGGTCTGGGGAAAAAAATCCTTGTCAGATTAAAAAAACCCTTCATTTCTTATGCAACTAAGTACTTCATTTTTTCCTTTCAGTGTTTTCCTCATTTTTCTGATCAATGTTATGTTTGTTGCCTTCCTGGCCGTTTTTATCAACAGTTAGATACCTGTAGGTGTATTCAAACTGTGCATTGGTTCCTAAAGATTTCTGATACTCGTTAATTTGTGTCTTTGTTACATCATGTTTCCTTCATCTTTCCCATTAATGTTTTCTATGTTGCCTTCCTGCCGATTTTTAACAACACTTAGATACCTATAGGCATATTCTACCTGTGAATTTGTTTCCAACGATATGTGATAATCATTTGTGTTATTCTTTCATCTTGTTGGGTAGTTAGATACCTGTAGGCGTATTCTAACTGTGCATGTGTTCCTACAGATTTGTGATACTCATTCATTTGTGTCGTTGACATATCCTATTTCCTGTATCTTTCCGATTAATGTGTTCTTTGTTGCCTTCCTGCCCATTTTCAACTACAATTGGATTCGTATAGATGTATTATGCTGTACTTTGGTTTCCAACAATCAGTGATAATCATTTATTTGTGTCATTCTTCCATCCTGGTGGGTAGTTAGATACCTGTGGGCGTATTCTAACTGTTTGTAGTCTTTCACTTACTTTGTTCACAATTTTGAAGTGCACATTATTTCGTACATTTTGGCTTCAAGAACATTAAATACGCATTTGTTAGGTTAGCTTGCAACCTCTGCTTTAGAGTAATGGTGCTATCATTACATTCAAACCATCCACAATTCTTTTTAATGTATGCAGTGTAGTGACCTGCATTGGTTGTAGCTCCTGCATGGTAGATTATTCCTACTGTTGTAAAGGTTTTTTTTCCAAGTGACACTTGACCGTGTGTAAATCCAGTCAGTTTGCAGTTGTTTTTGGTGCCATCTGCATTATAACGTAGAAGCATAAGTATCATGTAGGCACTATGTGATTGTATCAGTATGGTAGAATTACAAATACTACATAATCTGCCATGGTTTGCATTTTGTACAAGTTGCTGAAAAGGAATGCTCTCACAATTTTGTATGGAAATATACACAAATCACTCATGGGATTTCTTCCTGTATCACTTTGTTACAGAGAGTGCATGTATGTTTCCACATGTACGAAATTTGGAAGATTTCATTTACAGGAATACTTTTGTTTCCCAATACTAATAGTATGTACATTATCAATTCTTGTGGATCTTCTTGTGAGTTCATAGTGAATCTCACCATTCTAGCACAGTCGTCCAATTGTTGCCTTACTCCATAAACACTGTATGTGTTGTCAGGATTGCTTGTTGCATTTCTATGCAGTACTAACATTTGCAAACACAATTGGTCTGTGCTGTGCAGGTAAATATTGTTAACAATTGGTGGCAATTGAAATAGAATATTCATTGCTACATTTGCATAGCAATTTACCCCACTTTCATTTGTAAACTTGAATGGGTCAGCAAGTTCTGTAGCTGAGTGCATTTTTAGTTTTTTCTGTTGCTTCTTTGCCGACTGCCTGGTTTACATTCCCTAATAGGTTTTTCTATGTTTGTGGCAATTGATGACACTTTAGCGTCTTTTCTTTTTTTTTGCAGAATTTCCTGTTGCATTCTGTTGCATTTCTGTTTCATTTACTTTTCTTTTACCACGTTTCACTTCATCTGGAACAGGGTATTGTTTCAGATGAGGTGTGTACAGTGAAAGCAATCTATTGTATTCTAGTATGCAAGGAATATCAGCTTTGACTTTACTTGAATCAAAGTTTGTTAACAAAAGACCGTCAAGTGTACGTAAGCGTGATAATGCTACGTAGCTCATGCCTTCCTTAAACACTGTCTTTCCTATATCTATCAATGCTTCATCTAGGGTCAGACCTTGGGATTTATGAAAGGTAACTGCATATGCAAGAGTTAGCGAAAATTGCTCTATACGTACATACATGTCTTTGAAGAGAAGGAATCGAGCCATTGAGCGCACTATCCTTTTTACTTCTGAAACTTCATCAAAGCGAATATTTACAAACTGAATGCTGTTATCACGTGGGTATGATTGAAAGCCAACAACTGTGCCCAGTGCTCCATTAACTAGCCCTTGCTCTACGTCAAGTTTACGTTTAAGCATTACTCTACAATTTAATGATAATTTCAATACTTTTTCCAACCCAGCTGTGTTGGAGATTGAATGTTCTAAACTATTTAGTCTTGTTGTAGCTTGCTCACACATGGGTACTGTCAAACCATGTACGTCTAGTTTGTCTGTGGCGCTAATTTCTACTATTACTTGCATTTTTTTGTTTAGCATTGTTTCATTGAATTTGAAACAGCTTGCAAGAGTTGGCATTAAGGCCATACAATTGACATTTTGTGCGCTATTTGTTCCATAACATCAGTTTCTCATGTATTATCGCCACAACGTGCATGTATATGCCGCTTTCTCAATACAGCTTGTGCTTCTTGCGATAATACACCAACTCTAATACTTTTTAAGATGTTGGCATAAGTGAGATCTGCAGATTGCCGCATGTTCTCAGTTAATTCTCTGTCTTGGAAATGTTGCCAAAGGTTAACATTACCTATGCTACCAACAGTTTTCCGGCAGAGTTTGTGGCCTAAGGTTTTTAAAATCAGTTCACCTTTTACTGCTGTCAATTGTAGAAGATCTCCGAAAACGATAATGTGTTTCCCAGCAAAGAGTTCTTCCTTATTACTTTTAAGTACTTCTTGCAATCTGAGATGAATCAAAGCCAACATTAGATTGGAGACCATGCTCACTTCATCTATTAGTAGCATTTTCATTTGCTTCAATACTCTCCGTAATTCCATTGCAGCTTCTGCAGAAAGTTTGTAGTAGTCTAATTTATTTTGATGCTCTAGTGGAAGCAGTAGTAATCGGTATAAAGTCACACCGCCTATGTTGTAGGCAGCTAAACATGTGGGGGCTGTTATTACAGCTGACAGCTTGTTGTTTGTCAATTGCTGCAGGAACTTGCTAATAATTTTGATTAAGAATGTTTTCCCTGATCCAGCTTCACCTCTGACGTACAGCAGTATAGGTTTGTAATTTTGGCAGGTACATTCTTTATTTTCGTGCTGTACGGAATGCACAATTTGTTTTGTTACCTCTTCAAAAACGGTGCGCTGATCGTTGTTAAGTTTTCCTTGTTGCACAGTTAAGTCCTCTGTATCTTCTTGATACTTATACATGGTGTTTTCTTCTTCTGCCATAGCAACTTCAGCCTCATTTGCTATCAGTGGTTGTCCTAATGGCTCTTGACTTCCTGTTACAGAAGGTTGACTACTGTCGGAAGAGTCTTTATCTAGTTGGGCCTGAATTTCTTCTTCTTGTTGCTGCTCATTGTGTAACATTGTTTTGTACTGAGTAAAGTTTACATCAGTGATATTGCTTTCATTTGCTTTGAAAGCATCTTCATAGCACTCATAATGACCTAGTATGCCTTCCTTTTTTCTCCATGGTTTAAAAAGTTGCAAAAGAGACATGTAATATAGTTCTTTCTGTTGAGGAGTTTTTAATGACAACTTCACATGATTAATTAAGCTTTGTTTGTTAAGTTTCACTAAGCTCCCTTCACAAACGGTCACTCATATCTACGTTTACTTTCATCAGGTTTTACATTATTTTTGTATGCAAAGTTTTGAGCTATGTGATACAGACACATGCTTTCCAGAGTGGTACTCCTGTTCGGATAGTATGTGTCGAGTAAATTGTTTTTCAGAATGTTTTGGCTGTTGGGATCATTTCTGGCAATAGTTTCTATGTCTTCATATGATTTAAGCACTTTTTTTCAAGATTTTGCAGGACCAAGACTGAGCCATACTATGTTGTCTGATTTTCTGTACAAAGCAGTGCCGGTTAAACGATCTGCTGCTTCATAGACCCCACATTCTCTATGAGAGAGCATTTTTATGCCTAGGATGTACAATTTCTGTGATAATGTTTTGTCTGATGCTAGGTCATCCCAGAGTTTTTGAAGCTCTGTTTTTTCTTCTTTTGTTAAGTAGGCTGTAACATATCGTGCAACAGCAGTTGAATTGTCTGCAATGTACTGCACATCTATGTTTGCATTCCATAATAGGGCAATGATTGCATTATAATCATTGATATATTTTGATTCTTCCCTTCTTTTTATGTAATACGTGTTTTTAGATGATTTACCTTTAACACTACGTCGAACTGAAGACATGAAGTTGTTTACTTCACCTGTTTCTGTAATTGGTCTTGGGAAAGCAAAGCAGCATTTGGTGTAGTATTTATCTTGGCTTTTGTAATTATGTGACAATATTTGCCACATTTGTGTCTGTGAAATTGTAAAATCTGCCCATGCAGCTCACTATGATTGTTGTGAAGGGATTTCACATGTGACATATTTTTGGATAAACTGCAAAACAGTGCTATTACTGTTGTGCCCAAATTTCGGTGCACCTTTGATCCATAACAGCATGTGAATATGTGGGGCTCCTGTTTGATTGATATTCTTTTCTCCAAAAGAAGTGTTGCACTTCTCCAAGGGGAGGAACACTTTTATTGCAAATAAAGTGTAGCATTGCAATGAAACGATGATGGAAATATCCTGAGACATTAACTGGATCTAGAGAGCAAAGTTCTCCAGGTGTTAATATATCTCTGTTGTTTTGTTGCTGTTTGCTATGCATAGAAACTCATGCAAATCTTCCCATGCATATTCTCCACAACTTAGCGTAACAAACCAAGTTGGTGGTCCAAGGTTTCTGATCATGCAATGCACGTCTCCGTGCCGTCTAAACCAGTATTCCTTAGTACAGCGCATGTTTGCAAACAAATTTGTTATACTTGATTGTAAAACCTCAACTTTTTCTTGTACTTTTTGTATTAACTGTGTAGCTGACATATTTTGAAAGTGTGTTCCAGATTTAAGAATGTGTGGAACTCCATAACATAGTGTTGCTAATTCACTTTCGTAGAGTAGGTGGAATATGTATTCCACATTTTGTCTAAATCTGGGATCTTGGGAATACATTCTTAATGAGCGGTATTCTGATGCCCCAATCTGAGTGAGTCTATCATCGTACCTCCCACCTTTGCCAGTAGGAAATAGCAGTGGAAAAGCACGTGCTTCTATACTTTTTTCCCAAATACTCATTGGTGACCCTTTGGTTTGTCGCATTTGGTAAGTTTCTAGTGCATCATCTATGCTTTCATTGGAATGCAATGGATGAATTGTGTAATGGTCTTAGAGAGTGGATACTGTAGCTGGATCCAGAGTTCGAATCGTCCAGTTTCTGATGGCTCTTGAATTATTTCAGTTGCTTGTCTTAAGCTTTCATCAATATTTATTTCCTTGTAGTACTACTCATTGTTGTCTTTCAGATATTGCAATGCTTGTGTAACTTTGTGTAAGTCTACTAATTGTTGCCATTTTTTTTTGTCCTTTGTTGGTACTCCATTTACCAAGACTATTAAGGAATGCTCTCTTGAACGTTCCACACCTGTGTGCACATTTTCCGTTAGATCTAATGGCAAGTACACAGCTTTGCCACAAATGCCTTTCACCAATTCGGAGGGAGGAAAATTTGCTTTTTTTTGGATGAAGGCGTATAATTGCTTGAAATGGGTGAACTGTTTGAATTATTATGCTCTCATACAAATTGAGCTGTTGCAGGATTTTTGGTAATGGAAACAATTCCAAATTATTTGTAATTGCACGTGAAGGAGTGTGGTTGTTGTCTAATTTTGCAGTACAGTAACTGCAACATATTACACATTCAGTTACTTCATATTTGCTTTCATCTAAAAGGTACAAAGCTTATTCAAACCATTTAGGGGGTAATTCATAGAATTCAGCGCACAAGTGGCGCACGTGGCTGGCGCACAGTGTGTGCGTGCGAATCCCTGCGCCAGCCGCGTGCGCTAAAATACATTTCCGCGCACAGCGTATTCATGGATTCCAGCCACCAAAACCAGCCGTGGTGCACAGTGGCGCAGCGACCCTGCAGCAGCGCCAGTTACGCCCCCAAGAACGCTTCTCGCGCAGGGAAAAGCCATCAATATACCCAATCCAGCGCAAAGGGCTGTGCTAACCCTGTACCAGCACCGCAAGCGGGCTAAGTGTATCACTGGGGTGCGCGGGAAGTACCTCACGCGACTGGCCCCGTGCGAGCAGGGTACGCGTATTTCACGGGTGCGCGGGAAGTTCCACACGCGATTTCGGCAGGGTACACGATCTCAGGGGTGCGCGGGAAGTGCCACACGCGATTTCAGCAGGGTACGTGTATTTCAGGGGTGCGCAGGAATTTCCACACGCGATTGGGGGTACGCGTATCTCAGGGGTGCGCGGGAAGTGCCACACGCGATTTCAGCAGGGTACGTGTATTTCAGAGGTGCGGGGGAAGTTTCACACGCGACATCAGCAGGGCACGTGTATTTCAGGGGTGCGCGTTAATTTCCACACGCGATTGGGGGTACGCGTATCTCAGGGGTGCGCGGGAAATTCCACACGTGATTTCATCATGGTACGTGTATTTTGGGGTGCGGGGCAAGTTTCACACGCGACATCAGCAGGGCACGTGTATTTCAGGGGTGCGCGGGAAGTTCCACACGCGATCTCATCAGGGCACGTGTATTTCGTGGTGCGGGGGAAGTTTCACACGTGACATCAGCAGGGTATGTGTATTCCAGGGGTGCGTGGGAAGTTCCACACGCGATTGGGCCCGTGCGAGCAGGGTACGCGCATTTCAGGGGTGCGCGGGAAGTTCCACACGCGATTCCATCAGGGTACGTGTATTACAGGGGTGCGCGGGGAGCACCACACGTGAATTGCACGTGTGGGTCCTCCCAGGTGTTCCCTCTACACCCTCCACGGCCCCTGCAGGTGGCTCACACCACAGCGGCCTACCCTGCACATGTCCTGCAGGCACACCATCCACCATGGCCATGACCCCCAGCCAACCCACATGTCAACTTGCACTACTGCCCACCAACGCATGTCCCCCTGCACCCCCAGTCACCAGGGGCACCCTCCACCAGGCCCCCACCCATGTCCAACTCATGTTCCCCACCACCCCCACCCCCCAGCACTGTGGGGCACCTGCCAGTAGGCCCCCACCCATGTCCAACTCATGTTCCCCACCCCCCCCAGCACTGTGAGGCACCTGCCAGCAGGCCCCCACCCATGTCCAACTCATGTTCCCCACCACCCCCACCCCCCAGCACTGTGGGGCACCTGCCAGCAGGCCCCCACCCATGTCCAACTCATGTTCCCCACCACCCCCACCCTCCAGCCACCAGGGGCAGCCTCCACCAGGCCCACACCCATGTCTCCCACCACCCCCACACCCCAGCACTGTGGGCCACCTGCCAGCAGGCCCCCACCCATTTCTCCCACCACCCCCACCCCCCAGCACTGTGGGCCACCTGCCAGCAGGCCCCCACCCATGTCCAACTCATGTTCCCCACCACCCCCACCCCCCAGCACTGTGGGGCACCTGCCAGCAGGCCCCCACCCATATCCAACTCATGTTCCCACCACCCCCAACCCCCAGCACTGTGGGGCACCTGCCAGCAGGCCCCCACCCATGTCCAACTCATGTTCCCCACCACACCCACCCCACAGCAGTGCAGGGGCACCCACCACCAGGCCGCCACCCATGTCTCCCACCACCCCCACCCCCCAGCCACCAGGGGCACCCACCACCAGGCCCCCACCCATGTCTCCCAGCACCCCCACCCCCCCCAGTCACCAGGGGCAGCCTCCACCAGGCCCCCACCCATGTTCCCCACCACCCCTACCCCCCAGCACTGTGGGGCACCTGCCAGCAGGCCCCCACCCATGTCCAACTCATGTTCCCCACCACCCCCACCTCCCAGCCACCAGGGGCAGCCTCCACCAGGCCCCCACCCATGTCTCCCACCACCCCCACCCCCCAGCACTGTGGGGCACCTGCCAGCAGGCCCCCACCCATGTCCAACTCATGTTCCCCACCACCCCCACCCCCCAGCAGTGCAGGGGCACCCACCACCAGGCCCCCACCCATGTCTCCCACCACCCCCACCCCCCAACCACCAGAGGCACCCACCACCAGGCCCCCACCCATGTCTCCCAGCACCCCCACCCCCCCAGTCACCAGGGGCAGCCTCCACCAGGCCCCCACCCATGTTCCCCACCACCCCCACCCCCCAGCACTGTGGGGCACCTGCCAGCAGACCCCCACCCATGTCCAACTCATGTTCCTCAACACCCCCACCCCACAGCACTGTGGGGCACCTGCCAGCAGGCCCCCACCCATGTCCAACTCATGTTCCCCACCACCCCCACCCCCCAGCATTGTGGGGCACCTGCCAGCAGGCCCACACCCATGTCCAACTCATGTTCCCCACCGCCCCCACCCCCCAGCACTGTGGGGCACCTGCCAGCAGGCCCCCACCCATGTCCAACTCATGTTCCCCACCACCCCCACCCCCCAGCACTGTGGGGCACCTGCCAGCAGGCCCCCACCCATGTCCAACTCATGTTCCCCACCACCCCCACCCCCAGCACTGTGGGGCACCTGCCAGCAGGCCCACACCCATGTCCAACTCATGTTCCCCACCACCCCCACCCCCCAGCACTGTGGGGCACCTGCCAGCAGGCCCACACCCATGTCCAACTCATGTTCCCCACCACCCCCACCCCCCAGCACTGTGGGGCACCTGCCAGCAGGCCCACACCCATGTCCAACTCATGTTCCCCACCACCCCCACCCCCCAGCACTGTGGGGCACCTGCCTGCAGGCCCACACCCATGTCCAACTCATGTTCCCCACCACCCCCACCCCCAGCACTGTGGGGCACCTGCCAGCAGGCCCCCACCCATGTCCAACTCATGTTCCCCACCACCCCCACCCCCCAGCAGTGCAGGGGCACCCACCACCAGGCCCCCACCCATGTCTCCCACCACCCCCACCCCCCAGCCACCAGAGGGACCCACTACCAGGCCCCCACCCATGTCTCCCAGCACCCCCACCCCCCAGCACTGTGGGGCACCTGCCAGCAGGCCCCCACCCATGTCCAACTCATGTTCCCCACCACCCCCACCACCCAGCACTGTGGGGCACCTGCCAGCAGGCCCACACCCATGTCCAACTCATGTTCCCCACCACCCCCACCTCCCAGCACTGTGGGGCACCTGCCAGCAGGCCCACACCCATGTCCAACTCATGTTCCCCACCACCCCCACCCCCCAGCACTGTGGGGCACCTGCCAGCAGGCCCCCACCCATGTCCAACTCATGTTCCCCACCACCCCCACCCCCCAGCACTGTGGGGCACCTGCCAGCAGGCCCCCACCCATGTCCAACTCATGTTCCCCACCACCCCCACCCCCCAGCACTGTGGGGCACCTGCCAGCAGGCCCACACCGCAGGCCCACACCCATGTCCAACTCATGTTCCCCACCACCCCCACCCCCCAGCACTGTGGGGCACCTGCCAGCAGGCCCCCACCCATGTCCAACTCATGTTCCCCACCACCCCCACCCCCCAGCACTGTGGGGCACCTGCCAGCAGGCCCACACCCATGTCCAACTCATGTTCCCCACCACCCCCACCCCCCAGCACTGTGGGGCACCTGCCAGCAGGCCCCCACCCATGTCCAACTCATGTTCCCCACCACCCCCACCCCCCAGCAGTGCAGGGGCACCCGCCACCAGGCCCCCACCCATGTCTCCCACCACCCCCACCCCCCAGCCACCAGAGGCACCCACTACCAGGCCCCCACCCATGTCTCCCAGCACCCCCACCCCCCAGTCACCAGGGGCAGCCTTCACCAGGCCCCCACCCATGTTCCCCACCACCCCCACCCCCCAGCACTGTGGGGCACCTGCCAGCAGGCCCCCACCCATGTCCAACTCATGTTCCCCACCACCCCCACCTCCCAGCACTGTGGGGCACCTGCCAGCAGGCCCCCACCCATGTCCAACTCATGTTCCCCAACACCCCCACCCCCCAGCACTGTGGGGCACCTGCCAGCAGGCCCACACCCATGTCCAACTCATGTTCCCCACCACCCCCACCCTCCAGCACTGTGGGGCACCTGCCAGCAGGCCCACACCCATGTCCAACTCATGTTCCCCACCACCCCCACCCCCCAGCACTGTGGGGCACCTGCCAGCAGGCCCACACCCATGTCCAACTCATGTTCCCCACCACCCCCACCCCCCAGCACTGTGGGGCACCTGCCAGCAGGCCCCCACCCATGTCCAACTCATGTTCCCCACCACCCCCACCCCCCAGCAGTGCAGGGGCACCCACCACCAGGCCCCCACCCATGTCTCCCACCACCCCCACCCCCCAGCCACCAGGGGCACCCACCACCAGGCCCCCACCCATGTCTCCCAGCACCCCCAACCCCCCAGTCACCAGGGGCAGCCACCACCAGGCCCCCACCCATGTTCCCCACCACCCCCACCCCCCAGCACTGTGGGGCACCTGCCAGAAGGTCCCCACCCATGTCCAACTCATGTTCCCCACCACCCCCACCCCCCAGCACTGTGGGGCACCTGCCAGCAGGCCCCCACCCATGTCCAACTCATGTTCCCCACCACCCCCACCCCCCAGCACTGTGGGGCACCTGCCAGCAGGCCCACACCCATGTCCAACTCATGTACCCCACCACCCCCAGCCCCCAGCACTGTGGGGCACCTGCCAGCAGGCCCCCACCCATGTGCAACTCATGTTCCCCACCACCCCCACCCCCCAGCAGTGCAGGGGCACCCACCACCAGGCCCCCACCCATGTCTCCCACCACCGCCACCCCCCATCCATCAGGGGCACCCACCACCAGGCCCCCACCCATGTCTCCCAGCACCCACACCCCCCCAGTCACCAGGGGCAGCCTCCACCAGGCCCCCACCCATGTTCCCCACCACCCCCACCCCCCAGCACTGTGGGGCACCTGCCAGCAGGCCCCCACCCATGTCCAACTCATGTTCCCCACCACCCCCACCCCACCGCACTGTGGGGAACCTGCCAGCAGGCCCCCACCCATATGCAACTCATGTTCCCCAGCCAACATAACATCACAATCTAGATCCCTGGTCCCTATGGTCAGCCTCCAAATGCAAAACACCCACCCGAGTATTGCATCCACCCACTCATAATTTGCAATTACATCACTGAACACCAATTGCAAGTTCCGAAACAAACACATCTCCCTCACATACACCCAATGGGTGTCAGTGAATCTCAAAACACATATCATGAAATGCATGAAACCAATGAGATACCACACATTGAAGTTCACCAAAAAAAATAAGTATTAAAGGAAACATAACTAGAATAAAAAATGAAGAAACAGAAATGTGAATGTACAAAAATTAAAAGAAGCATGTCCGTGAAAAAAAGCAAAACCAAAAATAAAAATCAAAAGTAATGTTGTCCAAAGTCAATGTCCACAAAACAAAATCAAATGGGAAATGAAAAATAAAGCCATTGCTCCATGGTTAAAAAGTGAAAAAAAAAAATACAATCCAACAGTGAACTATGTACATGGGAACAAACCAGGGTCCATTATCCCAACAAAAGAAAGGAAACCTATCTAACTACACTAACTAATAAATTAAACTATATACAAAAATGTGGCCAATGTCCGAAAGGTCCAAATAAAATCAAAACAAAAAGGAAACCTAACACTACCTACATAACTATGTACAAGGGCAGTGGGCTAGTTTCACGACTCACTTGTGGATGTCCCGGGCCAGGGCATCATCGAACTCCTCCTCAATGTCCCGGAGGCGGTCCTCCTCCATGGCCCCGAGGGTCCGCAGGGCCGTCGACGTATCCACATCCAAACCCCTGCGGATTGCCTCGAGGCACTCGGCCCGCCTCAGGGCCCTCCGCATGGAGTTCTCCGCCCTGACCATTGCGAGCCGTGCCTCTTCCGCCCGCTGCCGCTCCGCATCTATGGCGTGGCCCAACCGCTGCCACACGGAAGACACTCTCTGTCCTGGGTCCTCCTGCCCTCCGGCCGATGCCTGCCCCTCCGATGTTGAAGGCCCCGAGCCTTCATGGCTCCCACCACGTTGCTGCTGCTGCTGTGCCTCTGCCCGTGCACTGCCTCCTGCTCCCTGCACATCCTCCGCCGGCTGGGGTGCAATCGTAGATGTGGCCACCCCTGCTGGACGTCCGACTCCCGACTGTGGCAGGGATGCCTCCTCCACCAGCCTGGCCGCACCGTCAGAGGCAGCACCACAGGGCACCCAGGTGACTGATGGGTGGGAAGATGGCACGGAGGACGACTGGCGCGTAGGGGGTCCAGTTGAGGAGGGGGTCATAGCAAGCCCCATCAGACGGAGGAATCCGGCCTGGGTGACCTGTCCCAGCAGGCTGACCTGGTCAACGAGCCATTCGAGATGACGTGCAGTCTCTTCATGAAAAGACTGCAGGTCACCTCGCATGGCCCGTTGACACAACGCCACACCAGCCAGGACAGGCTCAACCCGGACCCGGATAGCCACGTCCGCAGGCAGAGGAAGGCCAGTTGACGTGAGCTCATCCCCTGCCTGAAAACGGGTCTGGACGTAGGCATCCCTGCTGGTGCAAGATGATGCAGGGACAGGATCAGGGACAGGATTGCACACAGGCACCTCCGCGGCGGCCTGTGCTGCCTCCTGTCCCTGGTCCTGCACTGCACCACTAGCACCAGTGGGATCCCCACCTCCAGACCCCGTCTCTGGTGCTTGCATGGCCTCCTCCTCCACCAAACCCCCCACCAACCTGGATGACTCCGTGCCATCTTTCCCTGTTGGGCCCTGTGGGGTCCCAGCTGCCCCTTCTGCTGCCGAGGAGTCCAACTCCAACCTCCGCCTCTTGGACCTCCCCCCGGCAGCTGCGGCGTGGGACGCGGCACCGGACTCCTCACTTCCCCGACGAGATCATAACATTGGAGGGGAGCCGGGCCTTGCGTCTCCGGCTGGCGGTGGGATCCCCGCCGCTGTGCTCCACAGCACCTTCTCTGCCCTCTTCATCAGTTGACGCTGCAGACAGGGAGAAACAAAACACAGGCACCAGGGCACTGTACAATGGACACATACACACATGACAGTTGTACATGAGTGGCATTGGCAAACCTCAGACATGTCATCACAATCCCCAACACACATGTCATCACAACTCGCACACATGAGCCATACCACAGCCATATCGCAACTGCCACCACCATCCATACACATACAACAGCATGAGCAGCCAAAGGTGAGCCAGACATCACATGCAACACAGGAAGTGCACCACACATGTACACACACCACCACACTTGCATGCATGTGTACACCTCTGCCAAGTGTCGCAGTGTTCAGACGGGCATCCATGTCACAACTGCCAATCAGGCTTCCACATACCGCTGTCACATGCATCCATGTTGCATCACTGTTACACCCTTGTCAAATACACACACATGCACATGTACACAGTGCCGATACATGCCGCCGAAAACAACATACATGTGTGACATCACGGACATGTCTACTTACATACACATTCATCCAAACATGTGTGCCCACACAACTGCATTTGGCATGCAAGCCTACACACACAAGCACCATCCATGTCTCACACATTCCAGCCCTCGCATGTGTCAGCCCCATGGCCCTGTACACCCCCACCCATACTCGACCCCATACAAACAGATGTGCAACCTGCACACTACTGAATAATCACCACACGCACTGCTCACAATCAGGATGCATGTACACTCACCGCTCGACTCCAGACGGGTCTGCCTCTCAAGGACCTGGACGTGGAGCGCTGGGGATATGCGTTCCAGGACCCTCATCTGTTCTTCCGACAAGTGGCCCCGGCGCCCCTTGGCATCCGCTGCCTTCAAGAGGCGCCGGGCCTTGTTCAGGGTCCTGGACCTGAAGTCCTCCCAGTGCTTCTTGACATGTTGTAAGTCGCGGACTGCCACCCCCTCCGCGTTGATGGCAGTCACGATGTCAGTCCAGATCCGAGTCCGTCCTTCCTTGTCGGCGCGGGAACTTCCGAAGAGGGCATCATACTGCCCCAGGACTTGCTCCACCAGGACACCAACTTCGGTGGCACTGAAGCTGGTGCCCCTCTTCCTCTCTGGCCGGGGGTTGTCAGTGGTCTCAGATGGTGTTTTCCCCGACATGACAACCCCAGAGGCAGGAGTGGGTGGGCAACTGGGTCCTGGGGCTGGGCTGTGGAGCGATGGAATCCCAGTCGGGAGTCTTCGGTTCCAGCAGGGGTGGTCACAGCAACAGCACCCCTGGCTGATGTGCAGGCAGCAAATGGCAGGGCACGTGGGCAGCAGGCAGTCAGGCAGCAGCAGATGGCAGGTGGGAGCGTGCTGGGGGCTCTGGGGGGCAGTAGTTCGGCCTTCTGGGCAGGAGCGTGGTCTTCTGTGTGTGAACGCGTGGCCAGCTTGATACGGAGTGATTTGGCATGTGAAAAATCTGCACGTCAGCGTGTGAT
Source organism: Ambystoma mexicanum (assembly GCF_040938575.1). Classification (NCBI taxonomy): domain Eukaryota; kingdom Metazoa; phylum Chordata; class Amphibia; order Caudata; family Ambystomatidae; genus Ambystoma; species Ambystoma mexicanum. Next base: position 769,797,442 of record NC_090941.1, read on the forward strand.
TCGAGGAAAGGCCCTTAGCGCGTAAGCGCGTCTGCACGCATACGCATTTTCATTGGACAGAAGGCCCCTCAAGCGCAAGCGCCCCTGTGACGTGACGCGTACAGATGTGCATGGGCATTTCACCGCACGTGGAAAACTGCACGTCCGCGTGCAATGCGAGGAAAGGGCCCATGCGCGTAAGCGCGTGTGAAAAACTGCACGTCCGCGTGCAATACGAGGAAAGGGCCCATGTGCGTAAGCGCGCGTGAAAAACTGCACGTCCGCGTGTAATACGAGGAAAGGGCACATGCACGTAAGCGCGGGTGAAAAACTGCAAGTCCGCATGTAATACGAGGAAAGGGCCCATGCGCGTAAGTGACGTGACGCGCGCGTGCGTTTCTCTCAGCACGGGTTAAAGGTGAGCGGGCCCAGCAGTTTGCTGTACGTGCCTTTTGTGGAGACCGACGTGTGTTGCTGCTTCCTGTTGTTTCGCGCGCCATCACAACTTCACAGCTATCAAGGACGTATCTCTTCTTTTGGCGGGTGTAATGGCTATGCGTGTTTTTCTGCATCGCGCTAGTCAGACGGTGAGTCGCACACGCTCTTTTTCCCACTGCGGGTGCCCCTGTGTATTGCACCCATTTTCGATGTCATAGTAGCCTGCGTGTCCCACGCGTATGCGTTATTAATGTTACTGGGTGCCACCGCGTACTGCGGGAGGTTGAATCCACGCACGTAGGCTGCAGGGTTGCGTGCACGGTTTTACTGCAGTTTTGGGGGGCCTGAGCGTTGCGTGACCCATCACCACATCACCGGGGTCACATACAGCCTTGCAGGTGCAGGGCGGCTGTTAACATCTTGCTTCCCACCCCCTTCACCCCAATTGCCCAGGTCAATTGTGGTGTACACCTCCCATTGGCACCACTCCATCTGTGCCAGCACTACTACATCTGTGCCATGGTTGGGAGGCCACCAAAGGTGAGGGGCGCCTCAGCTGGGCATACTCCTCGTGGCGGGCGTGGTCGGGGACGTGGCCGTGGTGACCAGGGAGTAGGGGGACTCCAGGGTGTCCAGGGCAGCCATAGAGGGGGAAGAGGCAGGGGTGCGCCACTTGAGCACAATGTTGTGCCATGTGTCGGTGCAGCCATGCCACCACCTCCTGTGGTTCCGGGGGATGCAGCTCCTGCATCTGGCACTGGCACCCGTACGACCCGGCAGTCCGTTCCATTGACTGCCACGGGCCCAAGGGTAGTGGTAGCTGCAGGTGCAGCTGTGGACACCGCCACCCAGGCTCAGGGTCTGCCAGCGCAGGCTGCGTTGGCACTTGAAGAGCCCTTGGTAGATCTCCAACAGGCTAGGGGGGAAACCATAGGGGCACGCCGGGCTGCTCATACCAAGACACGTGTCCCTGGGGCAGTCATGTCATCTGCTGCCCCGAACAGCCGGGTGTTGGCAAGTGTAGGGGCAGATGCACCCAACAGCACCCCGGTTGTGAGTCTGCCAACCAGGACCGTTGCGGTCAATGACCCTGCCACAGCTGATGTTGCTGCGCAGGGTCCATTAGTGGGCACCCAGCTGCCACTGACACAAGTCAGGCCTTTGGTCATCCCTCCACCTGCCACTCCCTTGGCTCAATCCACCGAACCCACTGGCCATACTGGTCAGGGCGGCATTAGCCAGCCAGGGTCTGCGCCACAGTCGAAGAGGAGGAAGGTTGCCCCTACAGCACAGGCTGGGACCCCACACACAGGCATGACCTCCTGCACGTCGAGGAAGAAGCCTTTCTGTAAGCAGGAACTGGACTTCCTCGTGGACTACGTGCGGGGCCACAGCCGTGACATGCTAGTGGGTGCCAATAGTCAGACTACGGCTGCCCAACGTGACACCCACTTGAAGCATGTTGCAGAACATGTCAGTTCATTCGGCCATGAGGTGCGCACGGCGCAGGAGTGCAAAAAGCGTTGGAATGACATCAAGCGCAGCACTAAGGCCAAGCGTGCCTCAAATTACAACTTGACTCTGGTGACTGGCGGTGGGCCTTCACCAGAGGAGGAAGAACTCACTCCGCATGAGGCTCTCGTTGCGGAGTTCATACCACCTGAATTGGTCGAAGGAGTGGGAGAGATGCTGGACTTTGATGCCCAGTCCAGTGAGTGTTGATGCGTGTTTGTTGAGGACGTGTGTGTTTCACTTGTGGGATGTGTTGTGCATGATTGCTGCTACATGTGACGTGTACATGGTTCTGATGTGTAAGTAATGCAATGCTACCGTCATGCATGTCTCCTCTGCCTGCATGCGGGACTCCATGTGGGCATGCTCTGTTGCCCCTCCTCCGCCACTCTGCACTCCAGTTCCACCTTTGCACTGGTCTGCTTCAATCTTGCCAATGTGTAGTTTCTTGTTCATGTGTCCTGTGTAGATGCTAACTTCCAGCGTAGAAACTGCCAGACATATGCCGTGTGGTACAGCCTTAGTACTCGATGCAGGGTATCTCACTTGTACTGTGCATGGGTCAGATGTCCCGCAGGGACATGAGTGCCCATTCATGCTCCATGTGCATTGCACGCATGCCCCTATGTGTCCTTGACTGGATGATCACTGTAATATGAGTCCTTGGTCACATACATTGCCTGCCATCTCATCGGCCTCCCCATGTCAACTGTGGCTCAGTCCTGCGTTGCACACCTGTTTAGGCCCTGACAATCTGTGTGGCTCACAGGCCTCAGCCTGTTCAATGGCCAATGACTCTGTCCAACTCTTGTGTCTTCTTCACACGTGGGCGTCCTCCGGAGTTTTCATCATGTGTCCTGCCCACTGTCCCAGCATCATTTGCAGTGTTGTAATTTGTATCACATTAAGATGTTGATGCCAGTCAACACTGCCTGTCAATGCACAGGTGTATGGTCAGCCTTTTGATACCATGCTAGGCATCCCTGCTTTGGTACTGGGGTGGAGGGGTGCTTGGCTTCTAGACATGGTACACATTGAATGCACAATGCACGTGATGTCTGAATTTGACATTGCACTGCCTTCACATTTCCTGGCACACACCATGGAGTGCTTGTACATGTAGGTAGTGAGTGGCGTACACATTTTTTGCACTGCATAGACCCACTTCCATGGGAACTGCCACCTTTCAACAGGTCTGATCACAGAAGCTATTCAAAGTAGACCCAGCATGCATGCCAGGTCATATGTTGTGTGTCACATGTCTGCCGGATGCCTTTGCTGTCGGTGTGTGTGTGTGTCGTGTGCTTCTGACATGTGTAGTGACCTTTTTCTCTCTATTTTTCAGGTGATGACGCAATGGAGGCAGAGGATGGTGTTGTCATGCCAGACACAGGGTTGGTAACACCACATCAACCCGGCACTAGTGGGGGTCGTGGAGTGGTAGGCCACGAAAACCCCCAAGTGCTGCAGTCCATCTTGTCTCTGGCTGCCTATGAGTCCAGCCTTGATGACGACTCTGACGTCCATGTTGAGTTGGATGAGCATCAAGTCCATGTGTCAGGGGTGAGTGATTCTGATGTGGACACTCCTCTGTCTGCGACACCTGCACTGAGGGATCAGACAGTCTTGGTTCCTCCGCCCGTGGTGGATCGGGACGCAGGGTCACCCTCCACACCAGTCACTGATGTGCCTGGGACATCACGTCGACGGGGGCATGTAGTCGTGCAGCCGCAGGCGGTGCCAACACAGCGAGGACCCCCGGTCCTTGGGTCCCGCAGGGGTCAAGCCCGGCAACGCGGTCGCCGCGCGCAACCGCTGTATACTGAGTGGGAGCAAGACATGACTGCCAATTCCGAACGGCAGGGGGCAGCAATGGAGAACATCACTGAGAGCATGGAGCGTGTGGCCCGATCTGTGCTCCCCCCTGCTAGGCAGGTGCTTCTCCAGCAGCAGGCGGCACGGTCCACGGCCCGCTCGCTCAGGCTGGGCATGGCAGCCTCAGACAGGGCACGCCAGACTGAAATGTCGTCTCTGCGTCAAGCAATTGCTGCTCACGCAGAGGTGCACATGGATGCCCTGAGGGAGGAGTATGCTTCCCTCAGATCCACTCTGGGTGTCCTTATGATGTCCCAGAGGCAGCAGGCAGAGGAGAGGTTTGCACAGCTTGAGCGTACCATCTCGGCTGAGGTACAGGCTTGCCGGGAGGTGCAGCGGTTGTCCAGCCAGGCCTTGCAGGAGGAACTCCGTGTTACACGTGCTACCTTGCAAGAGGAAGCAAGTGTATCACGTGAGGTTCTGCATGCAGACCTATGTAACATCGCCACACAGAACCAGGCTCACCCGTCCGGCAGACTTGCTGCCGACGAGGGGCAAGCTGCGGCTAGGCGTGGCCAGGCTACTGTGCCACGTCCTCCTTTACAGGATGAGCCAGACTCGGACGACCATCTATCTCCCACATAGGTCGTGCTGTGCAGGCGTTGAGCCCATGGAGGATTTTTTTTTTGGCTCAGCATCATCGCATGTGGATGTTGAGCAGCACCCTGTACCTCCCCCCTCCTGGGTGCCTCCCCTCCCCCCCCGGGTCGTATGTGGCCATTTTTGATTTTTCTTTTAGTTTAGTTAGTTAAGTTTCTGTTTGATAGTTAGTTTAAATAGGTAATGTAGGTTTTACATAGTTAGTGTAATTAGTTAATAGTTGAGTTAGTTTAAAATTGCTAGTCTATTGTGCTTTCATGTGACAGTGCGGTGCTTTGTGGCTTTTGAAGGCATCCACTGTCTGTTCCAGCTGGGCCCTTCATGGTTGTCTTGTGTATGTGTTTGCTGCTTGGGGTCCTTGACTCACATATGCCACTCCTGCCTCCCTTATCCATGGGCTCGCAAGGATGGTTCGGTGTTACAGAATATTACACAAGGGCTTTGGACTGTCATATCTGTGGCATGTCTGGTGATGTGTGACTTGTGTTGACACCCCTAGTGGGGATGATTTAGGTGTCATTGTCCACTGTTCAGCTTTTGCTAGATGGGGTGTGTCATGATTAATGTGGACATTGATTGCTATGCATTGTGTAGTATGTTTCATATCTTTCCTGTACATGTGCTTGTTGCAATTCATGCTGTAGATAGTGTTCCACACTTTGGAGGTGAAAGACGGACTGATGGTGCGATTTGTGATGTGACTCTCTGACATGGTCAAGTAATGAGATGCCTGATGAGACACACACAGATGACTTTGAAGCATTAATCATGTGTTTCATGCCCTTTCTGCAGGGGGATGAGCCTCCAGAGCACCTTTGCCAGCAGACATGGCCCATTGGACAACGGAATTCCTGACCCGTTTGTTGGTGCCCACATGTACATGTGTGCACAAGCAGAGGCACAGTGATTGCAGACCCACATCCTAGAACTGCTGACATGTTCCCAGGAACTCCAGGCAAGGTGAGCATCACAGGGGGGCCACGACACAGCAAAGCTTGCACCAGGCGAGTTGCACATGCAGGCTTAGTGACAGCACTGAGGGTGAGCTTAGACAAATATTGGTGTTGAAGCACACAATGCAGCTCAGATGTGTTTGTGGACTGATGGCTGTTGATAGTAGGGTTGTCTGGGACACATGCAGGGGCAGTGGCACATACCCTCCAGTACACCAAGGTCCATTGAGGCACTTGTATCAACCATGTAGCCTTCCGAGACATGGAAAGGGGCAGCTCACAGGGACATACAGCAAGGGACATACTCGGGTGCAGTGCATGTCTTTTCCACGTACTTCATGATAAATGCACTGCCAACTTAGTTTCGGTCATGGTGGTACGCAACTTGCTCTGTAGTCATGGCTTGCTATATGGGTCTGTCGGCTTACCCAGGGAACATTGCATGTTGTGTGAATTGTGACACATTGGTGTTCCATTTGCCACGCACCCACCAGCGGCTGACTTACTGCATTGACTGTGTATGACCCGTCACAGGGGGGATGTTATATATGGGTACGAAGCATCGAGCACAGATTGTCTGTTTGTAGAGTAGTTTGTTGCTATGGGGCATGTTTGGTGTTGTGTTTTTGTGTAATTGGCACGTACAGGTTGTTGACTGTGGCTCTCTTTGCAGCATTGCAGTGCTCCTGTAACCGGACCTGAGAGTGCGCAGGCAGGAGGCCAGCACTCAAAACCAGAGCTAAGTGTCTTGTTGTTTTTCTTTCGAACTGCTCTGCATAGGCTTGCTGGGGAGTGTACTGATGCATGGATGTATGTGTGGTTCAATTTGGTATATATTTTCTCCCTAATCACCCGTGATCCTATGCAATTTTGAAACCTGTACCCTCTACCCGGTGTTCCTGCTTCCCGTGCCTATCCAAGCAACGTTCCCTGACCCTCTTTCCCCACTGGGGTTGCGGATGCCTGTGTAAGCCCCGAACTTGCAGGCGCCAAAACCCTAGAGGGGGTGGTTGGTTCGTACCACTCCTGAGCCTGGACTACAGAAGGCCATGACAATGATGTCCAAGTTTGTTTGGATTGTGTATGTGTCCATGCAGGTTGTACATTTTCGTGCATTCCCTAGTGTCATGTGTCATTCCTCCTCCCCTCTCCTGCCACTCATTCCAGTCATCAAGTGTGTCAACACCTGTCCCGACTGCATATCCCTGAACCTCATTCCCCACCAGGGTCTCAGGGGCCTGTGTGAGTTTGACCTTGCAGGCACCCGGGACATGGTGGGGGTGGTTGTTTCGTGACACTCCCGCGCCTGTACAGGCGACCTGTGACAGTACACATCCATTCATGGTGCATCATCCTATGTCATGTACCACACATGTCTCACATCCTGTCGTGACATTGTTTTGCTGTGCTACCTTGGTTGTTGCATCATTGTGGTAGTACTTGGCCTTTGTGAGGTACTGCTACGTCAAGTCATCTACTGGAGGGTGTTCGGGTTCGTTTTTATGCCTTGAATTTTGTGATTTTGGAAATGAGTGTGGATTCTGAGGGTTCAGGCATCTTTTTACACACAAGGTGGGAGATGGTGACGAAGGGTAAAGGTGATCCTGTGGCCAGGTGGAATTGAGGTTTGGAGGCTCCATGACCCAGGTGCAGTTGTTCAGTGGGTCATGGTCATTTGTGAGGGAGGGGGGGTTGTTGTTGATAGTTGCCTTGCCCTGCAGTGTGATGGGAACCCTGACATAGTAATGGTGGTATCCTATGTACATGTTGTGTTCTGCTGATCAATGCCTGTTCATGTGTTGTGTTTTCCTTTCAGGTGCGAGGGGATAGTTGTGGTTTGACATGCTGGGGTGTACACATGGTGGATGTTCACATGTGATGTGTAGGGAACACTGATGGTCACTTGAGTGCACATGCATATGTGGAGTGCATGTCCTTGCAGAACCACACACTTGCACTCGGATGCACTACATGTACTCCCACCCTTGCATATCCACGTGTACACTGTTTGCCTTCTGGTGCCCACTGTGTCCCGGCAGCACATGTTCTGTGACCGATTATGGATCCAGTACATGCCTAATTTGATGTTTGATGTGGTCTGTCACTTAGAAGTGATGCTCAGGGTGTGCATCACAGACAATGGCTGTTCACTGTGCTGTGCGCTGAGCAGTGTGATGCAGGAGTAGGACACTGCACACATGAGCTGCAGTGTTGATTTTGCAATGCATAATGTGCATGTAGACAGGCATTCATTGTGATGTTACGTCTACGACTGTTGTAATGCATTTGGAAATGACTTATTTTGGGTGGGAGATTTTGTTGGTCTGTCATTTCATCTGATTCCGGGTCAGGCATCATTGTCCGATGCCACTGTACATTTAGGACATGGCAATGTGTACCTTATCGTTACTGCGTTGGTGTATGGGTATTGCTTGCCATGTCATGTTGATGTTTGGGAGGGTTTGAGTGACATGACAGTGATGGCCATGGCCTGTTTTGCAGGTGTGTGTGATGCACACCTTGCATGTCCGGGTCATCTGCTTCTCAGAGCAACTAGCTGGGGGTAGATTTCTCTCCGCAGCAGGGCCCTCCCCCTGGAACAGACTTCCTGCCTGACTTGAACTTGAGGGGAACCATCTCCAGTTCTGGAAGCACCTCAAGACCTTCCTCTTTGCTTCTGCTTACTCTCTGCCTCTCCCTTGCAGAATTCTTCACTGGAACTGCACAGGAGCTGCAACTGGGCCACTCTCACTGACCTCGGTCCCTGGCCCAGCCACTCTCCACTTGCACTGCCTCCCTGTCAACCCCTGCACTGCAGTACTGTCTCTCTATACCTACAGCCCTCCCTTCCCAGCACTTGTCTGCACTTACCTTTGCAGTTGCCACCAGGCGACCTATGTATTATTTTTTTGGGCTACTTCCCCTGTACTGGACTCCCCCCCCCCTTCCCCTTGCACTTTTCCCTTCCCCCTACCCCTGCACTTGCACGATCTCAATGACACCTGGCCTAGTAGTACCGTTCTCTGTGTTCCCTTGTTCCCCCCTCCCTGCCTCATTGCGCCTTGGAATAGTTGTGTATGGCCCATATCATGTCATATGTCATATGTGTGCCTTTTGGTCACACAGGATAGCTAGTGTTTAAGTAGCTAGGGATGCAGACGATGTGGCACTTCCATGGCAACTATCTCAGGGTGGTAGGGTTGTGACAGTTGACTGTCTCTTTGTCATCATTGATTGTCACCTGGTATGTGCCAGGCCTGTGTGCACTCCGCAGGGGTGGGAGTTTAGGTGAAAAATGTGGCCACAAGCTGGGTGCGGGCTTCCTCGCCACGTGCCCTGTCCCCTCCCATGGGCAGCGCCTGTGCCTGTGGTTGGGGATGTGGGGGCACCACCATGTCCACCGGGACGCCCTGCCGTGTTGCAACATTGTGCAGGACACATGCTGCCACAATGATCCTGCACACTACTGGTGGTGCATAGAGTAGTTGCCCACCAGAGCGGTCAAGGGAGCGGAAACGTGACTTGAGCACTCCGAATGTGCACTCCACTATGGCCCTGGTTGCAATATGGGCGGCGTTGTATCTTACCTGGGGTGGTGTGGTGGGGTTCCGGATTGGCGTCATCATGTGGTTGCTCAGAGGGTAGGCACTGTCCCCTGGGGAGGTGATAATAGTTGAGATTATTAGGGTTTGGATGTTTGTCTGTGTGTGACTCGCATGCATGTGCAAGGGCATTTGTACTGACCTAGGAGCCATGTGTCGCCATGCTGCCCAGCTTCCAGGGCCCGGCTCAGGGCGGACATTCTGTATATGAAACTGTCATGGGTGGAGCCAAGGTAGTTTGCATAGACAGAGGTGATGATTCCCTTTGCATCACATACCACCTGTACATTGATGGAATGCCAGTGCTTGCGGTTTCGGTAGATGTGCCAATATGGGCCTAGGTGGACGTAGGGCCACATGGGTGCAATCTATGGCACCAAGCACTTTGGGGAAGTGTGCCACCCTAAAAAAATCCAGGACAACGGCCTGCCTTTCTGCGGGTGTTCTGGGCATGTATATGTGCCTGCGGACTGAGGGGCGCGCTGTCATGATTGCCAGTACCTGGTGTAGGCAGCGTGACTGCGTGGCCTGTGAGACCCCCCCACTATGGCAGTGGTCCGCTGAAATGACCCAGTGGCCAAAAAATGCAGGAAATTGAGCAGCTTCTCCAAGGGGCTCAATGCTTGGGAGCAAAGGGTGGGGGATGTGAGGTCATCTTCCCACTCCCTGACCAGGTCTAGGATGATATGGGGTGGAAACCTATACCTGCCGTAGACCTGGTCGTCAGGCATCCCAAAAAGGCTTGTCCGTGGTGCGAAAATGCATGCCCTGGCTATTCTCCTCCTCCTGCGGTGTCCCACGATCAGTGCAGCGACAAATGGGGCATTCATCGTAGCTGTATATACGCTTTTGTTGTTTGCGCGCACTTTTATGCTGTGCGTGGGGATGCCTCCGCCTGCCTTCGTGTGGGCGGACGCGTTGACGCCTGTGCACGTCTTTTGCTGTGCGCGGGTTTCCCGTATTCGGATACGTGGTAAGACTGTAGGTCCGAGTGTCATCGCGTGTGATCGGAGGGGAGTGAGCGTACACGCGATTGGCCTGGGTACGTGTGTTTCGGGGTGCGCGGGAAGGTCCACACGCAATTAGCCTGGGTACGTGTGTTCCGGGGTGCCGGGAACTTTCACACGCGATTGGTGGAAATCCACATGTGTTCTGTCATCACGTGCAATGAGGGAAACACCCACGCGCGTCACGTCACAGACGCGCTCACGCGCGAAGGGCCTTTGGTCCAATGAAATCGCATATGCGTGCTGCCGTGCATACGCGCTAAGGGCCTTTCCTCGTATTACACGTGGACGTGCAGTTTTCCACGCGCGCTTACGCGCATGGGCCATTTCCTCGTATTACACGCGGACGTGCATTTTTTCGTGCACTGAAATGCCCATGCACGTCTGTACATGTCACGTCACAGGGGCGCTTGCGCTTGAGGGGCTTTCTGTCCAATGAAAATGCGTATGCGTGCAGACGCGCTTACGCGCTAAGGGCCTTTCCTCGAATCACACGCTGACGTGCAGATTTTTCACGTGCCAAATAACTCAGTATCAAGCTGGCCACGCGTTCACACACGGAAGACCACGCTCCTGCCCAGAAGGCCGAACTACTGCCCCCCAGAGCCCCGAGCATGCTCCCACCTGCCATCTGCTGGTGCCTGACTGCCTGCTGCCCACGTGCCCTGCCATTTGCTGCCTGCACATCAGCCAGGGGTGCTGTTGCTGTGACCACCCCTGCTGGAACCGAAGACTCCCGACTGGGATTCCATCGCTCCACAGCCCAGCCTCAGGACCCAGTTGCCCACCCACTCCTGCCTCTGGGGTTGTCATGTCGGGGCAAACACCATCTGAGACCACTGACAACCCCCAGCCAGAGAGGCAGAGGGGCACCAGCTTCAGTGCCACCGAAGTTGGTGTCCTGGTGGAGCAAGTCCTGGGGCAGTATGATGCCCTCTTCAGAAGTTCCCGCGCCGACAAGGAAGGACGGACTCGGATCTGGACTGACATCGTGACTGCCATCAACGCGGAGGGGGTGGCAGTCCGCGACTTACAACATGTCAAGAAGCGCTGGGAGGACTTCAGGTCCAGGACCCTGAACAAGGCCCGGCGCCTCTTGAAGGCAGCGGGTGCCAAGGGGCGCCGGGGCCACTTGTCGGAAGAACAGATGAGGGTCCTGGAACGCATATCCCCAGCGCTCCACGTCCAGGTTCATGAGAGGCAGACCCGTCTGGAGTCGAGCGGTGAGTGTACATGCACCCTGATTGTGAGCAGTGCGTGTGGTGATTATTCAGTAGTGTGCAGGTTGCACATCTGTTTGTATGGGGTCGAGTATGGGTGGGGGTGTACAGGGCCGTGGGGCTGACACATGCGAGGGCTGGAATGTGTGAGACATGGATGGTGCTTGTGTGTGTAGGCTTGCATGCCAAATGCAGTTGTGTGGGCACACATGTTTGGATGAATGTGTATGTAAGTAGACATGTCCGTGATGTCACGCATGTATGTTGTTTTCGGCTGCATGTATCGGCACTGTGTACATGTGCATGTGTGTGTATTTGACAAGGGTGCAACAGTGATGCAACATGGATGCATGTGACAGCGGTATGTGGAAGCCTGATTGGCAGATGTGACATGGATGCCCGTCTGAACACTGCGACACTTGGCAGAGGTGTACACATGCATGCAAGTGTGGTGGTGTGTGTACATGTGTGGTGCACTTCCTGTGTTGCATGTGATGTCTGGCTCACCTTTGGCTGCTCATGCTGTTGTATGTGTATAGATGGTGGTGGCAGTTGCGATATGGCTGTGGTATGGCTCATGTGTGCGAGTTGTAATGACATGTGTGTTGGGGATTGTGATGACATGTCTGAGGTTTGCCAATGCCACTCATGTACAACTGTCATGTGTGTATGTGTCCATTGTACAGTGCCCTGATGCCTGTGTTTTGTTTCTCCCTGTCTGCAGCGTCAACTGATGAAGAGGGCGGAGAAGGTGCTGTGGAGCACAGCGGCGGGGATCCCACCGCCAGCCGGAGACGCAAGGCCCGGCTCCCCTCCCATGTTGTGATCTCGTCGGGGAGTGAGGAGTCCGGTGCCGCGTACCAGGCCGCAGCTGCCGGGGGGAGGTCCAAGAGGCGTAGGTTGGAGTTGGACTCCTCGGCAGCAGAAGGGGCAGCTGGGACCCCACAGGGCCCAACAGGGGAAGATGGCACGGAGTCATCCAGGTTGGTGGGGGGTTTGGTGGAGGAGGTGGCCGTGCAAGCACCAGAGACGGGGTCTGGAGGTTGGGATCCCACTGGTGCTAGTGGTGCAGTGCAGGACCAGGGACAGGAGGCAGCACAGGCCGCCGCGGAGGTGCCTGTGTGCAATCCTGTCCCTGATCCTGTCCCTGCATCATCTTGCACCAGCAGGGATGCCTACGTCCAGACCTGTTTTCAGGCAGGGGATGAGTTCACGTCAACTGGCCTTCCTCTGCCTGCGGACGTGGCTATCCGGGTCCGGGTTGAGCCTGTCCTGGCTGGTGTGGCGTTGCGTCAACGGGCCATGCGAGGTGACCTGCAGTCTTTTCATGAGGAGACTGCACGTCATCTCGAATGGCTCGTTGACCACGTCAGCCTGCTGGGACAGGTCACCCAGGCCGGATTCCTCCGTCTGATGGGGCTTGCTACGACCCCCTCCTCAACTGGACCCCCTACGTGCCAGTCGTCCTCCGTGCCATCTTCCCACCCATCAGTCACCTGGGTGCCCTGTGGAGCTGCCTCTGACGGTGCCGCCAGGCTGGTGGAGGAGGCATCCCTGCCACAGTCGGGAGTCGGACGTCCAGCAGGGGTGGCCACGTCAACGATTGCACCCCAGCCGGCGGAGGATGTGCAGGCAGCAGGAGGCAGTGCACGGGCAGAGGCGCAGCAGCAGCAACGTGGTGGGACGTTGGAGCCATGAAGGCTCGGGGCCTTCAACATCGGAGGGGCAGGCATCGGCCGGAGGCCAGGAGGACCCAGGACAGAGAGTGTCTTCCGTGTAGCAGCGGTTGGGCCACACCATAGATGCGGAGCGGCAGCGGGCGGAAGAGGCACGGCTCACAATGGTCAGGGCGGAGAACTCCATGCGGAGGGCCCTGAGGCGGGCCGAGTGCCTCGAGGCAATCCGCAGGGGTTTGGAGGTGGATACGTCGACGGCCCTGCGGACCCTCGGGGACATGGAGGAGGACCGCCTCCGGGACATTGAGGAGGAGTTCGATGATGCCCTGGCCCGGGACATCCACAAGTGAGCCGTGAAACTAGCCCGCTGCCCTTGTACATAGTTATGTAGGTAGTGTTAGGTTTCATTTTTGTTTTGATTTTATTTGGACCTTTCGGACATTGGCCACATTTTTGTATATAGTTTATTTAATTAGTTAGTGTAGTTAGATAGGTTTCCATTCTTTTGTTGGGATAATGGACCCTGGCTTGTTCCCATGTACATAGTTCACTGTTGGATTGTATTTTTTTTTTCACATTTTAACCATGGAGCAATGGCTTTTTTTTTTATTTCCCATTGGATTTTGTTTTGTGGACATTGACTTTGGACAACATTACTTTGGATTTTTATTTTTGGTTTTGCTTTTTTTCACGGACATGCTTCTTTTAATTTTTGTACATTCACATTTCTGTTTCTTCATTTTTTATTCTATTTATGTTTCCTTTAATACATATTTTTTTTGGTGAACTTCAATGTGTGGTATCTCATTGGTTTCATGCATTTCATGATATGTGTTTTGAGATTCACTGACACCCATTGGGTGTATGTGAGGGAGATGTGTTTGTTTCGGAACTTGCAATTGGTGTTCTGTGATGTAATTGCAAATTATGAGTGGGTGGATGCAATACTCGGGTGGGTGTTTTGCATTTGGAGGCTGACCATAGGGACCAGGGATCTAGATTGTGATGACATGTTGGCTGGGGAACATGAGTTGTACATGGGTGGGGGCCTGCTGGCAGGTGCCCCACAGTGCTGGGGGGTGGGGTGGTGGGGAACATGAGTTGGACATGGGTGGGGGCCTGCTGGCAGGTGCCCCACAGTGCTGGGGGGTGGGGGTGGTGGGGAACATGAGTTGGACATGGGTGGGGGCCTGCTGGCAGGTGCCCCACAGTGCTGGTGGGTGGGGGTGCTGGGGAACATGAGTTGGACATGGGTGGGGGCCTGCTGGCAGGTGGCCCACAGTGCTGGGAGGTGGGGGTGGTGTGAGACATGGGTGGGGGCCTGGTGGAGGCTGCCCCTGGTGGCTGGGGGGTGGGGGTGGTGGGAGACATGGGTGGGGGCCTGGTGGAGGCTGCCCCTGGTGACTGGGGGGTGGGGGTGGTGGGAGGCATGGGTGGGGGCCTGGTGGAGGCTGCCCCTGGTGGCTGGGGGGTGGGGGTGGTGGGGAACATGAGTTGGACATGGGTGGGGGCCTGCTGGCAAGTGGCCCATAGTGCTGGTGGGTGGGGTTGCTGGGGAACATGAGTTGGACATGGGTGGGGGCCTGCTGGCAGGTGCCCCACAGTGCTGGGGGGTGGGGGTGGTGGGAGACATGGGTGGGGGCCTGGTGGAGGCTGCCCCTGGTGGCTGGGGGGTGGGGGTGGTGGGGAACATGAGTTGGATATGGGTGGGGGCCTGCTGGCAGGTGGCCCACAGTGCTGGTGGGTGGGGTTGCTGGGGAACATGAGTTGGACATGGGTGGGGGCCTGCTGGCAGGTGCCCCACATTACTGGGGGGTGGGGGTGGTGGGAGACATGGGTGGGGGCCTGGTGGAGGCTGCCCCTGGTGGCTGGGGGGTGGGGGTGGTGGGGAACATGAGTTGGACATGGGTGGGGCCTGCTGGCAGGTGGCCCACAGTGCTGGTGGGTGGGGTTGCTGGGGAACATGAGTTGGACATGGGTGGGGGCCTGCTGGCAGGTGCCCCACAGTGCTGGGGGGTGGGGGTGGTGGGAGACATGGGTGGGGGCCTGGTGGAGGCTGCCCCTGGTGGCTGGGGGGTGGGGGTGGTGGGGAACATGAGTTGGACATGGGTGGGGCCTGCTGGCAGGTGGCCCACAGTGCTGGGGGGTGGGGGGTGGTGGGAGACATGGGTGGGGGCCTGGTGGAGGCTGCCCCTGGTGGCTGGGTGGTGGGGGTGGTGGGAGATATGGGTGGGGGCCTGGTGGAGGCTGCCCCTGGTGACTGGGGGGTGGGGGTGGTGGGAGACATGGGTGGGGGCCTGGTGGAGGCTGCCCCTGGTGGCTGGGGGGTGGGGGTGGTGGGGAACATGAGTTGGACATGGGTGGGGGCCTGCTGGCAGGTGGCCCACAGTGCTGGTGGGTGGGGTTGCTGGGGAACATGAGTTGGACATGGGTGGGGGCCTGCTGGCAGGTGCCCCACAGTGCTGGGGGGTGGGGGTGGTGGGAGACATGGGTGGGGGCCTGGTGGAGGCTGCCCCTGGTGGCTGGGGCGTGGGGGTGGTGGGGAACATGAGTTGGATATGGGTGGGGGCCTGCTGGCAGGTGGCCCACAGTGCTGGTGGGTGGGGTTGCTGGGGAACATGAGTTGGACATGGGTGGGGGCCTGCTGGCAGGTGCCCCACAGTGCTGGGGGGTGGGGGTGGTGGGAGACATGGGTGGGGGCCTGGTGGAGGCTGCCCCTGGTGGCTGGGGTGTGGGGGTGGTGGGGAACATGAGTTGGACATGGGTGGGGGCCTGCTGGCAGGTGGCCCACAGTGCTGGGGGGTGGGGGTGGTGGGGAACATGAGTTGGACATGGGTGGGGGCCTGCTGGCAGGTGCCCCACAGTGCTGGGGGGTGGGGGGGTGGGGAACATGAGTTGGACATGGGTGGGGGCCTGCTGGCAGGTGCCCCACAGTGCTGGGGGTGGGGGTGGTGGGGAACATGAGTTGGACATGGGTGGGGGCCTGCTGGCAGGTGCCCCACAGTGCTGGTGGGTGGGGGTGCTGGGGAACATGAGTTGGACATGGGTTGGGGCCTGGGGGGTGGGGGTGGTGGGAGACATGAAAGGGGGCCTGGTGGAGGCTGCCCCTGGTGGCTGGGGGGTGGGGGTGGTGGGGAACATGAGTTGGACATGGGTGGGGGCCTGCTGGCAGGTGGCCCACAGTGCTGGTGGGTGGGGTTGCTGGGGAACATGAGTTGGACATGGGTGGGGGCCTGCTGGCAGGTGCCCCACAGTGCTGGGGGGTGGGGGTGGTGGGAGACATGGGTGGGGGCCTGGTGGAGGCTGCCCCTGGTGGCTGGGGGGTGGGCGTGGTGGGGAACATGAGTTGGACATGGGTGGGGGCCTGCTGGCAGGTGCCCCACAGTGCTGTTGGGTGGGGGTGCTGGGGAACATGAGTTGGACATGGGTGGGGGCCTGCTGGCAGGTGGCCCACAGTGCTGGGGGGTGGGGGTGGTGGCAGACATGGGTGGGGGCCTGGTGGAGGCTGCCCCTGGTGGCTGGGGGGTGGGGGTGGTGGGAGACATGGGTGGGGGCCTGGTGGAGGCTGCCCCTGGTGACTGGGTGGTGGGGGTGCTGGGAGACATGGGTGGGGGCCTGGTGGAGGCTTCCCCTGGTGGCTGGGGGGTGGGGGTGCTGGGAGACATCGGTGGGGGCCTGGTGGAGGCTGCCCCTGGTGGCTGGGGGGTGAGGGTGGTGGGGAACATGAGTTGGACATGGGTGGGGGCCTGCTGGCAGGTGGCCCACAGTGCTGGGGGGTGGGGGTGGTGGGGAACATGAGTTGGACATGGGTGGGGGCCTGCTGGCAGGTGCCCCACAGTGCTGGGGGGTGGGGGTGGTGGGGAACATGAGTTGGACATGGGTGGGGGCCTACTGGCATGTGCCCCACAGTGCTGGGGGGTGGGGGTGGTGGGGAACATGAGTTGGACATGGGTGGGGGCCTGCTGGCAGGTGCCCCACAGTGCTGGTGGGTGGGGGTGCTGGGGAACATGAGTTGGACATGGGTGGGGGCCTGCTGGCGGGTGCCCCACAGTGCTGGTGTGTGGGGGCAGTGGGAGACATGGGTGGGGGCCTGGTGGAGGCTGCCCCTGGTGGCTGGGGGGTGGGGGTGGTCGGGAACATGAGTTGGACATGGGTGGGGTCCTGCTGGCAGGTGGCCCACAGTGCTGGGGGGTGGGGGTGGTGGGAGACATGGGTGGGGGCCTGCTGGCAGGTGGCCCACAGTGCTTGGGGTGGGGGTGGTGGGAGGCATGGGTGGGGGCCTGGTGGAGGCTGCCCCTGGTGACTGGGGGGTGGGGGTGGTGGGGAACATGAGTTGGACATGGGTGGGGCCTGCTGGCAGGTGCCCCACAGTGCTGGGGGGTGGGGGTGGTGGGGAACATGAGTTGGACATGGGTGGGGGCCTGCTGGCAGGTGCCCCACAGTGCTGGGGGGTGGGGGTGCTGGGAGACATGGGTGGGGGCCTGGTGGTGGGTGCCCCTGCACTGCTGGGGGGTGGGGGTGGTGGGAGACATGGGTGGGGGCCTGGTGGAGGGTGCCCCTGGTGGCTGGGGGTGCAGGGCGACATGCGTTGTGGGCAGTAGTGCAAGTTGACATGTGGGTTGGCTGGTGGGCATGGCCATGGTGGATGGGGTGCCTGCAGGACATGTGCTGGGTAGGCCCCTGTGGTGTGAGCCACCTGCAGGGGCCGTGGAGGGTGTAGAGGACCCACACGTGCAATTCACGTGTGCAGCTCCCCGCGCACCCCTGTAATACAGGTACCCTGATGGAATTGCGTGTGGAACTTCCCGCGCACCCCTGGAATACACGTACCCTGCTGATGTTGCGTGGGATACTTCCCCCGCACCCTGAAATACACGTACCCTGATGAGATCGCGTGTGACTTCCCGCGCACCCCCGAAATACACGTACCCCGCTCAATCGCGTATCTGACTTCCCGCGCACCCCCGAAATACACGTACCCTGCTCAATCGCGTATCTAACTTCCCACGCACCCCCGAAATACACGTACCCCGCTCAATCGCGTATCTAACTTCCCGCGCACCCCCGAAATACACGTACCCCGCTCAATCGCGTATCTAACTTCCCGCGCACCCCCGAAATACACGTACTCCGCTCAATCGCGTGTGTAACTTCCCACGCACCCCCGAAATACACGTACCTCACTCAATCGCGTGTGTAACTTCCCGCGCTCCCCCGAAATACACGTACCCCGCTCAATCGCATATCTAACTTCCCGCGCACCCCCGAAATACACGTACCCCGCTCAATCGCGTGTGTGACTTCCTGTGCACCCCCGAAATACACGTACCCCGCTCAATCGCGTGTGTAACTTCCCGCGCACCCCTGAAATACACGTACCCCGCTCAATCGCGTGTGTAACTTCCCGCGCGCCCCCGAAATACACGTACCCCGCTCGATCGCGTATCTAACTTCCCGCGCACCCCCGAAATACACGTACCCCGCTCAATCGCGTGTGTGACTTCCCGCGTACCCCCGAAATACACGTACCCCGCTCAATCGCGTGTGTAACTTCCCGCGCACCCCTGAAATACACATACCCCGCTCAATCGCGTGTGTAACTTCCCGCGCGCCCCCTAAATACACGTACCCCGCTCGATCGCGTGTGTTGCTTCCCACTCACCCCCGCAATACACGTGCCCCGCTCGCACAGGCCCAATTGCTGTATGTTGCCACTTTTGTGATGCGCTGGGACTCTACCGCCTGCCTTCGTGTAGCGGACGTGTTTCAGCTTGTGCGTGTCTTTGGCTGTGCGTGGCTTTGCCCTATTCGATTCCATGAATACGTGTGGTTCGAGTGCGTGTGGGCGTTCCGTCTGCTTCCCTGCAGTACATCCCCAGTTACGCCCTTATTTTTGCGCGTTGTTCCCCATTCCGCGCGTTACGCCCCGTGTCCCGCCCACTTTCTGGTGTATGCGCTGAGGTTGTGCGCTTTCACTGTGCGCGTCGCGCACGTCTTTCGGGATGTTGCAGTGACTTGTGCGCCATGCACGGGTTTGGCGCACATCCCGAGGTGAACACGCGCAGGGACTTCCATGAATCGCACGCGTGCGCGTACGCCTGTTTTTTTCTGCTTGCGCGAAGATTTTCGGCGCACGTTTGTTCCATGAATCGGCCCCTTTGAGTCTTCATTGTTTTCTATTTTGTATGCTATGTCCACACTTTTTGTGTTCCTTTGTAAAATGTTCTGCGGCAACATACACACACCTGGTTTGGTACTTCAGCCGAAGACCTTTTAAATGTTAGTATTTCATTTCTGTATGTGTGTAATAGAAGGTTGCTATGTGCAGAATTGTCGCTACTATGCTCTAAAACTGTTGCATTATCTACGTGGCTCTCACTTCCAAAATACTTTTTCTGAATACGGTCCATTTCTTCTTGTAAGTATTTGGGTGTACCATGCAGAAGAGTGGTATTTAAGTTGCCTAATTCTGAAGCTGGACTTTTTGCACAATATATTTTATGCACTAAATGTCTTACTTTAGAATTATGTACTGATGTTCTTTTGATATCATGGAAGGTACTTATGCAATTAGGCCCAGAAATGCAGGCTAGTGAATGTCCTTTTAGTCCTGTGTGTTTTCGCACTACACACATATCCATATTTTGCAGCACTTTGATTTTACTTTTGTCTTTACCTTTTACATATTGATTGAGGAACACACGTAAAGATTTGAAAGCTTTATTTGGAATGGCACACATTGATGTGCACAGCCATTTGTATACTGGACTGTGTGGTTCTGCTGAATCGAGAGGTAATTCGGAGTTTTCAGGGGATAGTTTTGTAAGCAGTGTTTCTTGGTCCATGATGGTAGTATTGATTTTCTCATACCCACGTTCACTGCTATGGATGGCAATTGTGTTTGTTTGATTTTGTTTGTATGCTTCTTCATTGAAATATGGCTCTGTGGTTGTTGTGTGACTCCATTCACCACCACAAACATGCAAAAAATTATTTTTGTTCACATTCCGTTTATTGCTAAGTTTCATTTGTAGTTTGGTACTTACTTTTGTTAGTGTTTTCATCCTTTTTAACACTAATATGAACAACTTCCTTTTGAGAAGGATTGCACTGTCCACAAGTGCTTGCAGAATTAACTTTCTACGGTATGTTTTAAGGGGTGAGGATGACTTTGGTCCTCTTCTTAGTAGATTTTGAAGGACTCTGTGACAAAACATTTTTGCTAAAATACTTGTTTTACTATGGGTTCTTCTTACACTATCAGGATTATTAGGAACATTGTTAGCTGTACTGGCAGCTGTTTCTTTGACATCATTTCTGTGTTTTGTGATACTTTTTGATGGAGTGCGTACAGTTTCGGCAGTTGAGACTTCTTTTATTATGTTACCCAATTGCATTAGGAGGTTTGTACCAAGATTCTCCCCTAACTCTAAAACAGGTGGATGCTTACATTGGGTACCTTTATTTTTATTTGCTCTAATTCTGCGTTCCTTTCTACAGAGCTGCTTTTTGGTAGGCATTCTTTGGTGTCTGTTGAGGAAAAAAAATATTCTTTGGTCTGTTGTCCAATGTATATGTGCTGTGTGCATGTGTGCACAAGTGTGATGGGGAAACTCTTTGGCACAAATGTGTAAACGCACAATGACCTCTAACTATCATTTGGTAAGGCTACATTACTGTTTGAATAGTAGTAGTACAATGTGCTTTAGATGGCCCTACTTGTGCAGAGAACCATTATTAATAACCAAAATGGCAAAAACCTGCTACCGCCACTTATGTTCACAATCTAACCTTCTACGGATTTCCTATGTCATTTCAGTACCAAGCACACAGCCATTTGTCAGCCATTCCACCTGTTAATCTTTGTCCTATAAATGGATATTTGTAGGCAGAATGGTTTACAAATGAATGCTTCCTTTGGAGCCCAAAATAAACAAATAACCCACGCGGCCTCTTTAAGGAGAAGTTACAATATGAAGGTTGTACTGTACTTACGTTTTTGTGCAAGATGACAAGGTTTCTTTGGATATGTCGTCTGCAGTGTAGATGTTGTTGAATCTCAGGAGAGTAGTCTTCACTTTAAATTAAAAAAAACTATATCAATTACTTTGTGTGTTTGCAGCCGTCATGATACTGCAGCCTTTACTTGTACTTATTTCGTCATACGAATCAACTTTCACTTCTCGCTGCGCACTCTTTGTATATTAATTTCAATATGGTACTTCAAAGTCCTTCAAAATATCTATCTTTTTTTAGGGGTTTGGAAATGCCTTTTTCTTTACAAAGTGTAGTATGCATAGGAGAGAGGTTTGTAAGCGATAGGGCAATGTAGTAGATGGGCAAACATTTTGTACTTCTTAATGAAAAGCACAATGTCCAAAAATCGGGAGACCCTCTGAAGGACATGTCAGAACTACAATCGGGAGCGATTACTATTCTCATACGATCACATTGCAAGTAGCATTACTGTTGGCAGTACAGAGGACAGAACTGCGACATTTTCACATACAAAATTAAGGTCTGCCCTAAATTATACTTCTCAACTCATTCAAATGGGCGTGTCACACGCCAAAAACAAAATCAGCTCATTTCACCCTCACTTCACACAAAAATGGTTGAGAGCTATCCCTAAATAGGCATGCTTGCAACGTATGTACAGGTTATGCAGAAGAAAGTAAGCAGTCGTGCAATTTGTTAATGGCAAATTGGCAATCTTGCACTTTACAAGGGGGAGTGTTGTTAGGTGCTTCCTATGGAAATTTACCAGCATTATTTTGTCTATTTTAAATTATAAGGCTTCCACATGTACTCTGATTAGAATGAACATACCTGTACTCTATACTGATGCATGTGGTCATGCATGGAGCTGTACGTAGAAATTCGCAATCCTTGCACAGTAGCTTGTGAAGTAGGTGCTTTGCAATTTTATGCGCTTTCCATTACGAATCATCGACAGTGATTTTGAAGTGCGCAATGTTGATGACGGAGTTAAAATTCGCAAGGTTCAATGTGATTGGTGGCTGATTGTGCACCCGCTTAGTTATGTCCAACGATGGACTCGCTTTGGTACCGCTGTGGAAAGGGTGGAAGGACTGGGTAAGAGTTACGTGCCGCACGTAGGCAACGCTTGTCCGCTGGTAGGGCATGTCACATACGGGTTTCTACAGCTAATCCTTAATGGAAACACGACTGTAGCCATCAGCCAATCAGATGTTCAAATTACTTTTTTGTGTCGAAAGACGGTGCACACACTGAAAATAGCAGAGGTGCAGAGGGTCAGGGTTTTGCTGCTCAGAGACCTTTTTGTGCAAGGCTTATAACACTATGCCGAGAGTAGGCATATGGCACACCATTTTGATGTGCGAGGAGTGGAGGTGGTCTGGAGCCCTGACACTGATGCCAATGCTGAGGCAATTCTGCAAGTTTTCAGAGATATGCGTAGAATGACCACTCCTCATGTGGTAATTTTGCACTATGGTGCTTGCCACTTGGGATACCTGACCTTGCGTACTTTGTTGGCAGATTTGGCACAGTTGGTTGAAGCAATCATGACCATCTTCCCAACATCCAAAGTTATTTTTTCTGCTTTACTCCCCAGACTACAATGGACCAACACTTCTGTTTTCTGTCCAGCTGAAAGCACCGGGAGGTGCATCATCAATCGCGGCATGCGTGCATTCAATCTGAGAGTTGGTATGTTTTTTTGTAGCCACAATAACATTGCTCCCAGCAATGCACATTACTTTGTAGGAGATGGCGTTGCACTATCCTCTTTGGGAAATGCGATGTTCTTTTGGAACATAAGGCTTGCTTTAGAGAAGGTTCTGTAATGTTTGCCAGAGCAAAGCAAGGACAAAAACTGCAAAAAATGCATAAAATACCACATGTCTGTACGATATGTGGCCAAAAATAAAAAAAAGGCTCTTCTGAGAGCCTACCTTAAAGGGGAAAAAGGGGACTAGTACTTTAATGTACCGTCGTCACGCTCTGCTCCTCTACATATCCGCGAACATGGCGGTAGTTAACTGCCAGCACATATAACCACCGGGGATTGAAAGGCGGAGCTGCATGTAAATGAGAATGAGCGGAGCTAGGGATTGGTCCACAAAGTTCAGTAGGTGTATTCTGATCGATGGACTTTTCCCTCACAGGACACCACACAGCCATGGCTTTCCATGCTCAAAAACAGATTGTCTGGATTGTGGGAGACTCATGGATCCACTGGTTGAAGGTGCAGTTTATCTACAAATCTCGGATTGCAACATGCAGAAGTGCACTGGCATGGCGTGCGCGGCATGAGATGGCTGGACCTGGTACCTCTTTGTGTTACTTTAGAGAGAGAGCGTTATCCAGACATACTCATCATTCATTGTGGCGGAAACAGTTCAGGCCATGTATCTGGAATTTCTTTACAATTTGCCATGAAGGAAGGACTCGCGAAGCTCATGGACATGTTTCCAAATTGTCAAATACTTTTTTCCCATATTGCCCAAAGACAAATATGGTTGCGTTCTTCTGCATTTGGTGCACAAATGGAGAAAGCGAGACGCAATGTGAATAAGGCTGTGTGTGCCTTTTTAAGAGATGTTGGTATGTCCTCTTTCCACAATGAAAACATTTTGTTTCGTAGCAATTTCATTTTCATCAGAGATGGAGTCCACCTCACATATGCAGGCAAGCAGATGTTTCTTCACAATATACAAAATGCATTGCGCCCTCTTTTGCAATCACACTTACCTATCTGACAGTCCATTTTAACCAATCCACTGCTTTTTAACCCACGCAACACACCACCAAAAGGCTTTTGTCAGAGCCGCTACTTACTCCCAATGTACACTTTGTTGCATTTGCTCTGCTTGCACTCTCCCTTTTTGCCCTCTACGACTGTCCGCAAACTTTTGTTGAACTCCGCAGGGCTCTACGGCCTTCAATTCATAGTTCTATTGTTACACTGAGAAAGGCGGCTCTGAAAAGAGCCTTTTCTGTCCTTTTTGTTGTTTTTACGTTCATTGATTACCAGCACTCCACACACTAGGAGAAGAGGTGAGAGGAGGGTAAGGAATGGACACCAGCCACGGGGATAAGAAAGGGCAACTGAACAGAGAACTATTAAGGGTGATCTTTATTTAGGTAAGGAGCAAATCTTCTGGTGCTCGCTGACTGCAACCTCAAAAGCACTTTGATGACTCTCCCCCCTGCAGAGTACTGCATCACAATATGTGCACACTACTGTCACCTTCGAAAGGTAAGGGTCCACAGCATTGTGAATGGCTTGTGAAGCAGCTGGAGGGAGGCACACCCCACAGGAGTGTCTCTTGTGGTGGGAGGATCAGATTCCGAGGATGCTGTGGAGGTACTCAAACGACTACGCTCTTCACATGGCACCACCTTGCGAATATCCGCAGTGTGGAAGGAAGTGAGGTGGCGCTTCATGGTTGTCGTACCAAAACTGTACGCTCCACATCTCCCGCGACTCAACCCCACATCACACTGGTTACACTTCACCAGGTTCGCATGTGCTTTTGGTACGTTCCCATAAACGGAAAACAACTGCCACACCCACGACTCCCGCCGAGTGCTCCTAGTGCGCAGTTCCTCCACTTCATTCTCTTCCTCCTCTTCTTCCTCAGTCTCTTCATCCTCACCCAAATATCTCTCTGCAGGCCCTTGGTGAGGTGGTGATGGTGGTGGGTTTGGGGGCGGTACAGAGGCTAATAACCCAACAGCAGCCATGGAAGCCACAGTAATTTGTTTCCTTTTCATCACTACAATAGTAAAGGCAATGCACCTATATCTGCTATAGCTAGAAGGACAATGAAGATGTGCTCCGGGGGTATGGCCTTTTGAAGGGGTGAAGGGGTGTGCCTCGTGACCGTCTTCATCCTTACCAAGTGATTCACTCACTTTTACACGGCAACTCCTGAGGTGGTCTATTGTTTGGGATGTGTGAAATTAAATTTTTCCACTCCACAATACTTTGCCTGGTGTCTACAAGTTCATTTTTAGTGTCGCAGAAGCACACAAACTGCGGAAACTAGTCCCTATGCTCAGCGTACGTGTGGTCACAAGATGACGTCCTCAACACATCCGCCCCCTTCATGAAAGTCCCCTGGACAGCAAATGCAAAGAATCACACATGCGCATGCGCACAAGTGTCCTAGGGACAGTGTTCGGGTTCTCAAAGTACTTCAAAGTGTGACACAAGTGAGATGGTCAATTAGTAACTGGCGCAATGTTGGCAATCCTTTTGTTTGTACTGCGCATGTGCTTGCATGCTATGTTCACTGTACGGACAATTCCAGTGTCCTTAGGACAACTACATTTTGTTTGCCTATGACCTTGCCGCCCACCGTGCCTGTTCTACGGACGGCACCATTTTGACTGCGCCCAATACGAACCGCTATACTGTCCTTCACACACTCCCTTTCTACTCATTTACACCAATTCCGGCCATCTCGTGTGTTCTACAACCATGTATTTTCTCGTTCCCAAACGGTACGCCGAGTTAGTATATCCTTTGGACACCCCTTTCTGTTTATGTATGCACATTGTGAAAAGATGTTGCAGTCACACATCACATCCGTCTTACTTGGCATTAGACAGCACCCACATTCCATTGCTTGCGGATAGGTCGAACAGGCGTGCTGTTCGCGAACATTTTACGTCTTTTTAAAAAAAAAATTAAACACATACTGTATCTCTACAACTACTGTACAAAACCATTTACTATACACACAAAAACACACATCAATTTAAAGAAACAGCAGGGGAAGCAGACACTGAAACAATAATGGGAGAATTTGGATTTAAGACAGGCTGGTTATGAGGGGAAGATTTGTGAGGGGAAGAAGGGATGTATACTTCGTCGAAACGTTTATTTTCCTCTTGCAGGTTTGGGGATGGGTCACTAGGGAATGGAGAAGCAGGGCAGGTGCAGGTGGGGCAATGGTACCGAACTTTCCCTCTCACGACGTCCTTCACAAACTCCCATAAACTTAGAAAATTGTCATTCAAAACATCAATTTTTGACTCTATTCTTATTATTCTGTCTTCTATCTCGTCTGTTGCCCTTTTCTCTTTTTTTCCCTGGTCTGTTGAAAAAAGAAATACCTCAAGTTAAATGTCTATAAAATACTGGTCACTATTCTCCATATGTAGACCAACATGTACCATTGTTGTCACTGTCTTCAGACATTTCCCTGTGCTGGAAATACTCCTCCAGCCACTCCAAAGTACTAGCCATTTCTGAGTCAAAACAACAGAAATAAATTATTATTTCTGCACCACATACCAAAAAAAGCACACCCACTTTAAAAAAATGACCTGCACTCACTCTTTTGCTGTAATCTCCCTTTGTCCAAATGCGTCCGTCCACTATCGTTCCAGGCTGCCGAGTTTCTGTGAAGTAATTACAGTAGTGGCATCCTTTCTTTTTTTTTGGTAGCATCCTCTTCATTCTACATGGTTACTAAATGTGTCATTTCCATTTCCCACCTTCAGGTTTCCATATTTACTTATTACTACTTACAATATATTTATGCCCTTCTTCACTGTTTCCCACTTTTTGTGTAAGACAATAGTAAAATTTCAGATACCCCCCACCTCTTTGGGTAATGTTGATCCTGTCCGCCCCGTCCGCAAACAGGCGCTCAGTCCGTCCCTTTCTAAAGTCAATAGGGAGGGGGTTCTGAATGTTCTATGTTAAATATATTGCAATTACATGGTTTATACTACATATCTTTCAAAATCACATGATTAAAGTGCATATTCTGCTCACCAACTTCATTGCCACAATTTCATGCTTGAGTTCCACCTTCCAAAAACCTAATCAATTCCCTACAAAAAAGACCTTGTTACGGGGACATTACGGTTAAGTTGCCCTCCCAAAAACCAGTGAAATTCACTACAAAAAACACTTTGTTGAGGGGACGTTATGGTTAAGTTGCCCTAACAAAAACCTGCACACTTCACTAAAAAAAAACTTTCCTCCTCCCCTTTATGCTTCAAATTAAAACCAAAAAATCCCTGAAATTCGCCAGGTATGGTAACCTTAGCCCCCAACCCTGCCACCGCCCCTGTGCACTGCTTACACTAACACCCAGACCATGAAAGAGGTTATCTCAAATGTCAATGATGACATCAATGACGGCATCACTTGTTTAGCCACTTTCTTTTTCTTCCCTGCCATACATATATATGTACAATCAGTAAAAAAATGTCACTAAAGAAATGTTATACTTCATAGTGCACATCCGCCATTATAGTAAGTTAAGCAACCATAACTCGCACCATCTACGTGCATTGCTAAGACTAACACCCAGGACATCAAAGATGACATCACAAATATCATTGATGACATCACTGATGACATCACATGTGAAAATAATATTCCTAAAAAGTCCCTACCTACAAGGGGTTCTTTCTATTATGTTGATAGCAAGATGTCAGGGGTGATTGTGTTCTGTTACACATGTAATAACCAGCTCACAAATCTACACTTAATACACACTTGTGCTACAATAAACGATACATATGACGACCTAATGCCTATAACTGCATATAACTGCATATAACTGAGCAGCACATACAGGGAAACTGAAGTACGGTAGAAGGAACTTGCAGCATCCGACAGTTTATCTTCCTGTATACAAATTACTTGTGTGTTTGAGGCCTGCTATTGCCCCATGCATGCGCATAATGAGCTGACACCAGACCCTAAGTCTCACCAGTGTTCGGACGTGCCCACTGTCCATGCTGGCCCAAATATTTAATAACACAGGATTCATCTTTAGTGGTAGGGTTGCGTCTTGAGAATCTGACTCTGTAGCAGTGTCATCATCAACGCGCACCATTGTCCTTGATATATCAGAGCAATCTTTAGAGTTCCCAAGAAGACGTTTTTTACCTGTACATGAGACAGCACCTACATAATTCATCTCAAAACGCCACCCTACCACTATAGATGAATAGACCACTCTGCTTCTACATGTCTCTTGCTAACAGTGCCTCAAAGTGTCCTGAAGACAGTTCGGAACATCGTTTATTCTGTGTCATCTAGAAAAACTGTTTGTTAAACTGCCTCTGAACCAGAAACACTCATTTTTTGTGTCAACAGTAGATATGTGCTGTTAATGTGTTGACCATACATTAAATATCACCTCTTCTGCTACTAACCACACCACGTACAGAATTGTATGGTTCTTCGCTCAAGTGTGTGATTAATAATTTGGTCTCTGTCTTTTTAATATGCATCTTTAATATGAATACATGTTGTTTTACCAGTATTATTCTAACTCTATTTGTGCAATCAAATGACTAGTTTATACCAATATGTAGTCTTCTGTAGTTCTTGTTGCACCTCCTGTTCGTGAAAGAGAGGGGTAGCCTTTTGACTCTACGTCCTTATGTTCTGTTACTGCCATCAGAGGCCACCTGTAGTCTCTGCCCATCATTTTACAATGAAGCCCCATGCTTCGTGTGCTGGTTGGGGGTGGCAGCCTTGAGATGACATTATCCTTGGAGTCCAGCCATCTATCTATCATAACATTTTTTTGTTAACTAATCTGTATCAATTAGGGAGAAGGATTTCTTTAACTGCATTTCTTGATTGAACAATGTTTGCACAATATGTTTCCTTTTGAAACCAAGCAAATTGAGTCATTAACAGAGTATATAAAAGTAAATAGGAGGATTAGACCAAACTGCATCTAGAGTCACAACACAAATTAGCATGCACACCAAATCACAACTAAGGCCCATTAATTGCTTTCATAAAAGTAAGGAAGGCATAACAGATTGAATTAGCCTCACCCTTTAATACTTTAAAAGAATCTGCCTCTGTTTATTTTAGTATTTCTCTCCAAGTGCTGTACAAAAGCATCAAATAAATAGAACATCTTCAAGCATTTCAATAAGGCACAATAGGCAAGCACTGGCAAAGCCAACAGTATTGGCTTGTTTGTAGGCAATGGAGTCTAATCACTGTCATAGTAGAAGTATCTAGCCGTAAAATGGTACCTTCGGCCAAGGGTGTGAGTACCTGGGCATCTTATGGCAGGCACTGGAAAATGCATATCTAACGCCTAACTAATGGTATGCAAGACCCAAAACTATAAGATTTGCCAATGCTTGGATCTTCCAGGAATTCAGTGAAAGGAACAATTGCAAGAAAACAAACATTGCTTGTGCATTAGATGCATCAAGTGACTAAAGGAACACTTGGTTAAGACAGTTTTACTACACCCAGGGGCGGTTCACAGCTGGAATTAAGCCAGTAACTTTCAGAGGACTGCTTAAAAATAGCAGCCCTTGTCACATCTCACCTCGCCCCTACCAGTGCTTCTCATGTCAATAGTTTGGACTTATAGTATTCCCACCACCCACGTTCCTTCTTCCCCCCTTATCCACACTCCAAATCGGTTTCGTATTGCAATGTGCTGTGTTACAAGACTTCAAATAAATTGAAATATTATAATTTCCAATTAGATGTATAGTGAGTGTTGTAGTCTGCAAATTAATTTCCGGTCTTTGTCACCCACAATGACCCTGGTCAGAAAATCTGAAGTGCTGCCTTGCTGCACTACGTGAAATGCACAGTCCTCCCCTTGCCCTTCTCCCCACACCCCTGGCTGCTCCACCAGGGTAGCCACACTGCTGTAGCTATTAACATTGCAGATCTCTGGAGATGTTTAGACAATGCACCGTGCTAAGTTAACCCTTCATCTGCTTTTAGGACATACATATACAAACAAAAACGCGTCTTGTTTTGCCTATGGGCTCTATATGCGTCCTACTTGCCACAGTTCAGTCCAACACCTGATGGAACACCCAACAATGAGCCTCGGAACTCTTTGGGCACAGTGAACCACAACTTGGAGAAATCCAAGGATTTGCCAGCAACCACAGCAAGTGGAAATCAACTGTCGGTGTGATGGATTTACCTTTAAAAAAATGAATACCAAACACTTGAGTTACGAAATTGCATATCAGACTGGTTTGTATTTTGAAACTCGAGCTTTTGAGATTTTCTTCATTTCATCCCCGTTTTACATTTAATGTAAGCAGCTGAAACCCGTGCAACCCACAAACTCATTATTCTGTGCAAGGGGAGCGGTGAACACCCCTGCAACCGGGGCTCCCCTTGTACGGTGTAATGGGAATTCGTAATTTTCGTTTACTGACGAATGCGCTGAAAACGTGCCTTCCTTTTTTTTTCTCGTTATTTTGGTACGATACCGTTGTGATCACAGCTCATGTACTGATGTAACATGCACCACGTGATTGGAAGCACCCAATAAAAATATACAACCAGTTCTATCCTAGATGTTATTGGGGGCACTTTTTTAACAGACTTTCTATTCGGTTACCAAAGAGAGTAGAGACATAGCTCTCAACTCACACGCTTTTGGCGGGTGTCACCCGCCTTGTAAAAGGCTGACTCACCGCCAAGCCTCCAGCACTCCCATTCATTTCAATGGGCGTCTCACCCGCCAAAAACAAAATCGGGTGATTTCACCCGCATTTGCAACACAAATGGTTGAGAGCTATGGTAGAGAAGCTGTGGGGATTTCTGCCAGTAGACACCATTGAGAGATCAATTGTCACTAAGGAGTCTCCCATTGCTTTAGCGCCAACACAAAAGAAGTTCCCTGGAAAGGGAAAGGTTGCATATGTTAGGATGGGCACCACCTAAACCTGAATATTGGGAGAGGACATCATCCTGGTACTTCATCAATGATAAGATTTCACAAATGAACGGCACACAAATGTTCTCAAAATGTGTCTTGAATAAAGGATGCCACCGAATGGATGCAGGAATACTCCCCATATACCACATGTGTCACGCTCCTTGGCTTTTTCTACTACAAGAGCTTAAGCTTGGGAGTGTCATTGTTAGTTTAAATATGCCAAGATGCAATCTGACAAACAATCATGTTCTACACTTTTCGCTATGGCGATGGCATATTCATGTTTGAAGATACTTACTAGGAACAGGCAGGCCCTACTAGAGCCTCAGAAAGAGTGTGCATAGTTTCCCACACCCTGAACATGCAGGTAGGATTAGAATCAAATGAATACACGCAATGCCATTACGCATTTCAAAGTGTTAACTACCCTCTTCTACAGATGAACACACTGATGGAAACTGGTGGAAACTTCCTTGGGAAGGATTACAGTCAGGGGCATTTTATTATTTATTTATTTTTTTATTCGCATTTGTTTAGCGCACAGGCAGCCCAATGGGCATCGTGGCGCTTGTTATAGATATGAAAATGAATTGTTGTACTTAGTTGCAAGAGAAGAAAACAGATATGAAGATGACTAGTTGTACATACATTGAAATCATTTCTTAGTTGCAAGAGAAGAGAAGTAGCTACAGGAGAGGAAGAGGACAGAGGAGAGGAGGAGGAGAGAGTAAACAAGGTGGTTTTCAGATTTTTTCGGAAGGCAGAGAGAGAGGTTTCTGCTCTAAGCGTGCTAGGTAGTGCGTTCCATAGCTTAGGGCAATGTAGGGGAAACTTATTCCACCTGCTCTAGCTCGTTTGATGCGTGGGACCTTAAGTTGGTTGGAGTGGCATTGCCTAGTTGGTCTGGTGGAGAGAGATCTGGCTAGCGTATCAGACAGGTATGATGGTGCAGACAGGTTGATACATTTGTGTGCAGTGGTAAGTATTTTGAATGTAATGCACTCTTTGACAGGTAGCCGGTGTGCTGCCTTTCTGGCTTGTGCGATGTGTTCCCTTTTAGGTATATTGAGGGCTGCTCTTAGTGCATTATTCTGTGTTGTTTGGAGTTTATTGAGATTGGAGTGGAGGTGCCAGCTAATAGCGCATTACAATAATCTAGTTTGGCTCCAATGGTGGCTCTGGCAATAGAAAGGCAATTATCTTTGGTTAGGAAAGGTTTGATGGCATTAATGAGCTTAGTGCTCAGGGCGGAGGCAGAAACAATGGAGTTGACTTGTTTGTCCATGGAAAGAGAGGCGTCGATGTGGACTCCTAGTGTTTTTACAGAAGGTAGAACTGGGATGACACAATTGTCTATGCAGAAATTGGTGTAAAGTGGGTCGAGGTTAGTGAGAGTGGATTTTTGGCCAAGGATGAGAATTTCGGTCTTGTCTCCGTTAAGACATAGGCCGTTAGGGGCCATCCATGCTTGGATGGTGGCGTATATGTTCTGGAGGGTGGCTGCGCCCTGATGGTATAGTCCTGTGAGCGGGAGGAGTACTTGGGTATCGTCCGCGTAGTTGGTGTATGTGATCCCAAGTGCGTCCAGTTTATGAAATAGAGGCTTGGTAACAGATTATAAAGGGTAGGAGCCGTACATGAGCCCTGAGGGACTCCATACCTGATGGTGGTAGGCTCTGCATTAGCTATATTGGAGAACACTTTCATTGCTCTTCCTTCGAGGAATGAGGTGATCCAATTTGTAGCTTGTTTGGAGAAATGTGCGGCCTGAGTGAGATGGTTCGTAAGTATGGCATGATCGACTAAATCAAATGCCGCCGAGAGCTCTAGGAGGAGCAGAATTAGGGTAATTTGGTTCTTCAGATCTAGTAGAGCGGTTTCAGTGCCATGACCTTTGCGGAATCCAGACTGCCTTTTACCTTGGATAGAGTTGTTTTCCAGGTAGGACTGTATCTGCATGTGTGCCGCTTTATCTAAGATTTTCAAAAGAAATGGGACCGTAGTAATGGGCCGGTAGTTGTTAGGTTGGGCAGGATCCAGGGTTGGTTTCTTTAATAGCGGGCGCACCCATGCCTCTTTAAGGCTGTCAGGGACTAAGCCCGTCTTGAATAAGGCGTTAATGAATGCTGTGATGATCGGTGTGAGGGGTGCCGCACACTCTTTAATGATGTTGGGGGGGCATATATCGCCTTTGCATTGAGATGGTTTGAGCTGTTTGAGGATGTGGAGAGCAAAAATTGAATTTGGGGTTGTTCTTGCCTTTAGCGGTATTGGCGGAGTGGGTCTGTTGGGGGTGCAGAGCCTTAAAGTGTTCTGCTATTTTATTTTGAAGAAGATCTATTTTATTTAACATCGCTGTTTGGATGCTATTACACCAGGCTTCGCCCTTAACAATCTCATCTGTACAGATTGGGGGGACGGTGAGCTCTTTAAAGATGGTGAAAAGCTCTTTTGAGTGGGAGTTAGCTTCCACGATACGTTTATTTAGGTTTCTGACTTAAATATGGCACTTTTGTATTTTTTTAGAAATGCAAAGAAAGTCTACTTTGGTGGCATCACAGGGATTGGCCTGCCATGTTTTGAGGGCTTGGCGCTTACATTGGCGTAGATTTAATAGGTCCTCCGTGAACCAAGAGTTGGAGTGAAACGATTTCTTTTCTTTTTTGTTTTCAAGAGGAGCTGCGGAGTTGATGGCATGGGTGAGAGTGTCTTTAAAGATCTCTGCTAGAATGTTGGGGTCAGAGGAGAAAGGAGGTGCTAGGCAGGGGTTGTTGAGAAAGGGACGTATATTGTCTGCTGTAAGTTTTTTGGGACTTCTGGCTAGCTTGGCCAGTGTGGATATAAGTGGTTTGGAGTATACGGATATGGGGATGCAGAATTGAAGGCAGTTGTGATCAGACCATGGGAGGGCTGTGTTGGAGTTGAGGGTGGAGCCACAGTTGTGATCTGCCACCCAGTCTAAGACACGGCCTTTATTATGGGTCGGGGCAGTAACTATTTGTGTGAATCCTAGATCTGTGAGGTTTCTGGCGAGAGTGGTAGCTGCTTTGTCGAGTTTATCATTGTATCCAAGGTTTAGGTCTCCTAGAAGCAGTGTTCTGGAAGTTTGTTTGATGTTTTTTCCAAGGAGATGGTTGACTATGCCTGTGAAGTTATTGACAGGGCCTGGGGGTCTAAATATGACATGAATGTTTACTGTATCTTTAGGGGAGAGGGTGAGTTTGGTTGAGAGGATGTCAGTAGTGTCTTCCCCGGTGGTGGGAGTCTGTCTTAGTGCTAGGGAGTCTTTAAAAATTAGTGCGACCCCACCTCCCGTTTTAGCTATTCTGTCCTGTCTTAAGATTGAGTAACCTGGCGGTACAGCTAGGCTGATAGTAGGGCCAGAGGCGGAATGCAACCAAGTTTCTGTTATGGCTAACATATCTAAGTCTTGGCTGGTAATAATATCATTGACTTCTAAAGCGTGGGCGTTGAGAGAGCGAACATTTAGTAGCGCACATTTAAGGTGTTGGAACGTTTTTGATTGTAGTGGCTTGAGGTTGGTAGTTGGAGTGAGCTTATTGGTAGTGTGAGTAGGCTTGTTGGACATGTGAAGTATGGGAGGAGCGAGCGTCCGAGCCTTGTTAAGGCGCTTGTGGGTGGTGGTGTATGGCGGGCGGAAGGTTTTCGCGTGAGTGCGTGAACCTAGGCGTGAGTTCCTGAATGTTACCTGCATGGGTGTGGAGGGGAGTGCTAAGGGGAGTGTGCGTGTTCTGAGTCTGTGCTGCCTAAGTATGATCTCAGGCATTTTGGGGGGAGTAGCGTGTGTGGTGGAGTGCCTTAGTTCCATGATATGGCTGTTGGGTTGCCCTGTGGGCACGAAGTAGGCAATACTACTAGTAAGTAAGATGTAGACTAAACCTAAGAGGATGTATAGTGTGTGGGCGGTGTACATATTGAGATAGGATGGTGAGAGCTGGGATGCTATATGGGTTGGACAACACAATAGCACAGTGGTCTCTAAGAGACCATAGGGCACAACACAATAGCACAGTGGTCTCTAAGCGACCATAGGGCACAACACAATAGCACAGTGGTCTCTAAGCGACCATAAGGTGCAACACAATAGCACAGTGGTCTCTAAGCAACCATAGGGCACAAAACAATAGCACAGTGGTCTCTAAGTGACCATAGGGCACAACAAATAGCACAGAGGTCTCTAAGCAACCATAGGCCATAACACGATAGCACAGTGGTCTCTAAGCGACCATAGGGCACAACACAATAGCACAGTGGTCTCTAAGCGACCATAAGGCGCAACACAATAGCACAGTGGTCTC
This sequence comes from Ambystoma mexicanum, assembly GCF_040938575.1. NCBI lineage: Eukaryota > Metazoa > Chordata > Amphibia > Caudata > Ambystomatidae > Ambystoma > Ambystoma mexicanum. Next base: position 769,832,310 of record NC_090941.1, read on the forward strand.
TAAGCGACCATAGGGCACAACACAATAGCACAGTGGTCTCTAAGCGACCATAGGGCACAACACAATAGCACAGTGGTCTCTAAGTGACCATAAGGCGCAACACAATAGCACAGTGGTCTCTAAACGACCATAAGGCGCAACACAATAGCACAGTGGTCTCTAAGCGACCATAAGGCACAACACCGTTGCATAGTAGTTTCAGGCGACCTAGATTTGAATATTGCAGTGGTGCCAGAGAACAGCAGTTCAGAAATGCATACCCTAGGGGACACCTAGATTTGAATATTTGCAATGAGGCAATGAGGCCAGAGAACCAGCTATATATACTGAATGCGGCAGTTAGAGGCACAGATGGAGACTAGACAGGAGGTGTGTGTCTATCAATATTGCGGATGGTAGGAGGCATTAAACAGGGAATGTGCACAATAGCAGGAAGTGCAACGATCCTGTCTGGTATTGGCTGAGTGTAACGAACGGTCTATGCATATGGTGATAAAGAGTCTTACTGTAGCGAGGCAAGGTGACCGCCTCTGCGATGTAGATCGGCGTCGGCGTGTGCAGACTGAATCATCCAGTGAGTTCCACCATGATATCTGCGGTGTATGCAACGGGCATATATTGAAGGCGAACGGCGAGGAAGGCTGCGGACAGGCTGAAGACAGGACTCAGCCTTTGATTTCAGAGCCTTCGAGTTGGATAGGCTGCCTTGAGGAGGACTCCAGCCAATAATAGGGCAGCTGAGTGAGGGAGTGTAGGAGGAGTAGCGGCATCATTTGAGGGTCATCGGGGGTCACAGCTGCTACATACATACATATATATTTTATTTTTAAACAGAAGCTCCTGGTCTTTGGCCAGTGTCATGTGGCTCTTGGTTTCTGGAGTGGCTGGCTTTCTTGTTCAGGCCTCTTTAAAACAACATGGTGTTCCACAAGTGTAACACTGAGCAGTGACCTTAAATTAGAAGGAATAGGGATAACACATAATGTGCCTTTCTGGAATTCTATGCAATAATTGTTAGACTCCTTAAAGGTTTATTTCAGGCACACTTCAGTGGGTGAGTCACTGATTTAGTCTTTTCCTAAACACCTCAAATTCACAATGCTGACACACAATTCCAAAAAGCATTTGGAGCAAAATAAGCATTCATTTTGGACCACATATTTTGCTTTTTGCAAGTTGCAGTTATAGCATGTTGTCTCTGTTATGATCATCACAAGACATTCCATCTCTGTGTCCTCAGTCACATGATAAAATCCTTGTGCCCAAAAGCTTGTGTACAGTGTATACATGTTTGACTATAGCACAGCAAGTGGCCCTTGAATTCATTGTGCCACAATTAATATTTTATTGTAATGTGTATATCTTTCCTATCTGCTGTTCAGGATGTTTGTTTGCATGAATGAGGTAACAAGTGCCAAGAGCAGAGGATGCCGTGTGAGTACGCTGCTTTGCCTGAGCTAATGTAAATTCTTTAATACACAGTTATTAACCCTCCCAATGGTATGTATTTTGCCAACTTCTGAAGCCTGAAAGGCAGAGTCACGCGGGCTTGACACATTCAGACATGTAATTGCTCATTTTACTATAGCTGGTATTATAGCTATAGCTGGTGACATAGCTCAGTGGGTTGACCGTTCGCTGCTGCAATGTGTGCTCTGCAGGTTGCAAGCTCGGAACCCGGCAAGGCCAATTTAGCCTTTCATCCTTCTGAGGTCGATAAATGAGTACCAACACAGGTTGGGTGATATTGTTTGTTTGTTTATTTAAAATAGCGCAAAACCAAACCCGCAGGTAGCCGGGCGCAAACATTACAAGGATACTTGAGAACTTAGTTACAGTGACAAGCAAAATAGGCAGTAGGACAGTTCAGCAGCGTTACAGTCTGAATATACTTATACAGTTAATGCCTGGTGTCGGCAGTATAAAGAGCTAAGTAACAATCAACCACAGTTTTGTAGTCCCGGTAGGATCCAGTGAAATTCCTAGATACTAGCAGTGGTAGTCGGAGGTCCCTATGGGGGGTCAAGTTAACAAAGGGCATAGTCGGGAGGTGTCACTCAGGACGAGTGGTTCTAGTAAAAGAGGGTGATCACATTAGATGTCATTAGATCGTATCCATGAAAGAACCTTGCGCCTGAAACTTAGGTAGGGTTGGTCCTTTCTAAGTTCTAAGGGGAGTTTGTTCCAGGTTTGGGCAGCTATGACAGGAAAGCTAGCGCCACCAGCTGTACTCTTTTTATATCTAGGCACCATCAAGGTATAAGCGTTAGTCATTCTTGTGGGGCGGTTTGAGATTCTCTTGTTGATTCTATTTGCTAGATAGGGAGGAGCTATATTGTTGAGACATTTGGACGTGAGCAAAAGAGTTTTGAGGGTGATCCTGTCTTTAATTAAGGATATACTTGTTAGATCCCGCATATAGGGCATTACAATAGTCCAATCTGGATATTATTGGGTAATACAGCTAGCCTCTGTTAGGAATGGTCTACATGCTTGGATCAGTTTACAAGTATAGGCTGTGGAGAAAGCTAGGGAGTTAATTTGTTTCTTAAAAGTGAGTGCTGAGTCCAGATAGATCCCAAGGGTTTTGACTGCAGGTATCACTTTGATGACATTGTTGTCAATGTTAAACGAGGCATAGTTCGGGTCAAGTTTTTTAATCACTGTCTCTGTGCCGAGGATCAGAATCTCAGTTTTGTCGTCATTCAGACAGAAGCCATGGGATGCCATCCATGCCTGAATGAGGAGAGATATCTTGTTTACCAAAGCTGAATCTTCCAAAAAGTTACCCGAAAGGGGGATGAGGATCTGAGTGTCATCTGCATAGTTAGTGTAGATGACACCCAGTCTATCCAACTTGTCAAACAAAGGTTTGGTAAAGATGTTGTACATAGTAGGAGAAACACTTGATCCCTGGGGGACACCGCAGGAGACTTGTATGGGATCAGCAGCTGCTAGGGGGGAGAAGACTATCATTGTCCGGTTACCAAGGAAGGATTGTACCCAGGTTATGGCATCACTTGAAAAATGGGCAGCGGAGCCGAGGTGATTGCATAAGACTGCATGATCTACCAGGTCAAAGGCTGCCGAAAGGTCAAGGAGGAGTGGCATAGCTGATTTTCCGTTATCCTTCAACTCGTCAATTTGAGTCTTAAGATCAATCAAGGCTGTTTCAGTGCCATGAAGGGGGCAGAAATCGGATTGTCGTGAGCCTAGAAGGTTGTTAGTTTCAAGGTAATCCTGAATTTGCAGGAAGGCTACCCTGTCGATGATTTTGTCGATGATTTTGAGTAGGAATGGGACGGTGGTGATGGGTCTGTAATTTGTCGGGATGGAAGGGTCGATAGTTTATTTTTTTAGCAAAGGTAAGACCCACGACCAATAAGGTTATTGGGCACTAGGTTAGTCTTAAAGGAGGCGTTGATCAGTTTGGAGATGAAGGGAGCTAGGTCTCTCGCTGCATCTTTTATAATCTGAGCAGGGCAATTATCTCCTTTACAATTAGAAGGCTTTAGGGAGAGTATAATGTTTTCTGTCTCTAGAATGATTATTTGTTTGAAGCTAAAGGGGTGAGGAGTGTTATTGGGCGGGTTTAGGGAAGGCTGTACCTTAGAAGTAGGCTCCGCTGGCAATAGCAAGGCAGCTTTTTTGATTGCAATTTTGGTTTGAAGAGAGCAAATTTTTCCTGCAAGTGCATTTTGTATATTAGTGCACCAGAGCTTATTTTTGGGAGTATTATCAGTTTGCGGTATGGGTGACTCCATTTCACGGAGAATGGAGAATAATTCCTTAGTGTTAGATTTGGCTTTAGCTATTCTGTCGTTGTAAGTGTTCTTTTTTGTGCTAATAATTTCCTTTTTGTACCGTTTGGCATGGGTGGCTAACTTAATTTTGTTCTCCTCAATAGGCGAGTATCGCCAGATTATTACAGTTTTCTTTTTTGAGTTCTAAGGTCTTTCAGTTGAGGTGTGAACCAGTTATTCAGGTGTGAAAGTTGTTTGCCTTTACGGATTTTGGTAGGGGCGATCAGATCTAGTGCCTATAGGTTTCCACAAGTAAGGTCGGGTCTGTGATATTGTCTACATTGTTAAGGGTTGGGAGGAGGTGTGGAAGGAGTTGTGCTACTGTGATGTCTTTTTTACTTCTAGTGGGGTGTGGCGGGGCCATAATTATAGGTTTAGGGTGGGTAAGGTCAAGTGAGGCAGAGAATGAGATTAAATGGTGGTATGTCCATATTTGAGGAGTTATACTGGTGATACTGATGTTGCAGTTCAAGTCAGCAAGCCAATCTAGAGTTTTACCTTTAGAGTGTGTAGCGATAGTGGCTTTTTGCGTTAATCCATAATCATGCAGTAGTGTGGCGACAGATGTGGCATGTTTGTCATTACAGTCATTGAAGCCAAGGTTGAAGTCCCCTTATAGTAGGATTTGCGCATGGTCTTTTGTATTGTTAGTCAGGATACTAGTTAGGTCGTCCTCGGAAGTTCCCAGTGGTCAAGGAGGTCTGTAGATCACATAGATGGTGAGAGTACGGTAACATGAGAGTTGGAGTTTGGCAATGAGGAGTTCACAGGACTGAAAAGGCGTAGTAGTGGCTAGTCTAATGGGCAGGTTGGCTTTGTGGATAATAGCTAGGCCACCTCCTTTGGTATTAGGTCTGTCAACTCTTCGCAGTTGGTAGCCGTCTGGTAGCGCTAGCATAATAGCAGGGCCAGCAGCCTCATGGAGCCAAGTTTCAGTTATGAACAGCAGGTCTAGGTTCTCATTAGTTAAGGTGTCTGAAATCTCAGTGGTGTGGGCTACCATAGATCTAGCATTAATGAGGGACCCAGTTAGCAAAAGGGTGCTAGTTGGTATGGTAGTAGGGGGGTTGCGTCTTTTTAGTTAAAGTAGCTACTTGAGATAGTAGCTGCTTGGTGGGTGAGACGCCTAGAGGCAGAGGAGCGGGTTTGGGGTTTTGTGAACGTTTGTGCATTGGGTTAGTTAGGTTGGTATAGCCCCTAAATGTGTGGTAGGATGATGGTTCATGTAGATAGGACAGTCTAGCCCTTAGTCTCATGTTTCTATCTTTAGGTGGGCAAGAGGCAACGGGTACAAGTGCCATGATAGTAAGGAGGCTCAATGCAAAGTGTACTGTATACTTTTTGGAGGTTTTCATTATGGTCGTGGGCAATGAGTAGCTAGGTTTGTTAGTACAAATTAGGCTAGGACCTGGCCTTGTATGGACATGTGTAGTTTAGACAATGTGCTGGAAGTTGGGTTGACTAGGCACGTGCAATTATACTATAAGCTACAATGACCTAGACATATGCAGATTAGATACTGGACATAAGGCTGACTAGACAAGTACAGATATGCTATGAACTGTAAAGGCAAGGTCAAATGCAATCACAGATTAGGCTAAAAACACTGTGCAGGCAGGTAAGAACCAGTATGGTAACAGGGTCTGTCTAGGTTTGACAATCATAGATTAGGCTAAAAGCACTGTGCAAGCAGGTAAGAACCAGTATGGTAACAGGGTCTGTCTAGGTTTGACAATCACAGATTAGGCTAAAAGCACTGTGCAAGCAGGTAAGAACCAGTATGGTAACAGGGTCTGTCTAGGTTTGACGATCACAGATTAGGCTAAAAACAGTGTGCCGGCAGGTAAGAACCAGTATGGCCACAGGGTCTGTCTAGGTTCGACAATCACAGATTAGGCTAAAAACACTGTGCAGGAAGGTAAGAACCAGTATGGTAACATGGTCTGTCTAGGTTTGACAATCACAGATTACGCTAAAAAACACTGTGCAGGCAGGAAGAACCAGTATCATAACAGGGTCTGTCTAGGTTTGAGAATCATAGAATAAGCTAAAAGCACTGTGCAGGCAGGTAAGAACCAGTAAGTTAACAGGGTCTGTCTAGGTTTGACAATCACAGATTAGGCTAAAAACGGTGTGCAGGAAGCTAAGAACTAAGGCAACTGGCAATAGTATTGTTTCCAGTGGTCACTTAAAATTTCTCTAATAAAGCAGGAGCAACAGCAATACATCTCAATCATAGCATTACAGTGATATGCATGGCAGTAGTACCAGAGTGTAAATATATAGTTAGCAAGAGAATAGTTGGCTAAAGGACAGTAGTGAAACAGTCAATTATACATTTTGGCTGGCCCACTTGAGCATTTAACTCAAACAAAACTAGAAAAGATGATCTGTTGATACACCATATAGGCTGTAATTATTTGTCCGCATATAAAGTGCATACGTGATGCGATATGAGAGCCCAACAAGGTCAGACAACTGTGAAGCCAGGCAGCAGTGCACAAGTGCAAAAGTCCAAAACACGGGCAGCAGAAAAAGTGTCTTTTATATTTGTCTGCTTGCATTCAGAGTAATTTGGTAGTATGTGCCTATATACACTGATATTAACGATACATATGGTGATCCATTCTTGTATGAAATGTATATCACATTACAGTGATATTAGAACCATATTTTTCAGAGTGTACTTAAGAACAATGCTATTTGATGCCACTTCCTGTTTTGTGAAGGGGTGAAAGGTTGTGTCCCATTGCTTCCTGTAACGTCACTTCGGGGTGGGTTAAATTACATCACTTCCTGTGATGTCATCAGAGGTCAAGGGTCGTGTGATGTCACTTCAGTTACCCCTGGCATTTGGGTGAAATGACGTCCCTGATTATAGTAGATTTCATTAGCTGACTCTTAACCAGGAAACACACTGAATACTTCTGGTTAGCCCAATCAAGCAAATCTTGTACACGGGTGCTTCCATAGTCATCCCCACGATCAATTATATCCTTGAGTCATGAAGAATCGCGAATAATAATACAAGAAGTTTGCAACTGACCTGGGCTTTCTACAGAAATACCACACCTGTTTTAGCATTGTGAAAATGGAATTGTAGATTGAAGTGGACACAGAAAAGGATAGTATAGAAAGCAGAAGCAAAACACCGTCCTAGGCCAAGCATCAAGAAAAGTCTTGTCATCATCCCAGAGTACACCTCAGAGCACGAGCATGCGTAACAAACTTGGCAAAAGTGGACCATGAGGCTAAAGAGGCTGACAAGGTAGAGAATGGGAACACCTTTTATCACCATTTGCACTGTCGTAACCCATATCTTTGCAAAATGCTTCACTGTTTCCAAGTCAGCTGGGACGAAACCCCACAAACTGGATTTAAAATGGAAACTAGATCTGATTACCACTGATGTTAACCTTTCTCCAAGGAGGGGTCACAGAGAGGGGTGAACTAGGCCATCAAAACGTTTTGCAAAGTGGGCCTTTATAACCCTGTATGAGCAAAGGGGTACTGGGAGAGAGGATAAGAGGAGCAGAAGACCAGAGTAGCTACAGAAGCGGCCCGTGAGATAAAGGCACACTGGAAAATCTCCATAGTTCCCTGTAGGTCGGTCCATCACTGGTCACACACATACTGTTTTCACTCATGACCTGACAATCTGATATTCTTGGCAATCTCCCCAAAAAGTCTCAGCTAAGATGAATTACGAACCACGCCTCCCACACCTACAAAAGATGTATAAATAACTCCAAAAATATTGGCATCATCAAAGTGCAGGAGAATGATCAGAATCCCACTGTTTTTCACCTCATACTTCCTTCTAATCTGGATGGTGTAAGCTTTCGAATTTCTGGAGCCCTTCCTTTGTTCCTCGCTCCCCAGAGTATCTCAATGATCCCCACTATCAAACCTGCAGCTAAACCTCAACGAAAGAAATTCATCATACGTAATCCTTTCTTCAACAAGGGAACAACTCTAAATGAAAGATCAGCAAATAAACATGCGTCAGATATTCATAACTTCCCCCTCGCGGAACATTAGTACTTTGTCGAAGATAGATACCCAGTTGCCTGGAGGCTGCAAAATTCACATCATGAACAGACAGCAAAATTACGGAGAGAGTTTTGCCTCATCACTCCTGCCTGTGTCTCCACTACCAGTATTCTTATATTACAACCCACCTTTTAGGAAAGCTTGGTCTGCCAATGTGAACTAAACGATAACACATCTTTTGCAATTGTGACTGTCTATAGGCCTCCATTGAATGGTCAAGCTTAGTCAGCAACCTACAGATTGCAAATAATAAAATCCTCATGATGGGAAACCTTTTGCTTGCCTGCCCTGGAAACAACATCACCACTTGTTTTAAGGACCTCTGTATCACCATGGAAATCTGTAATTGACTTTCAGCTCCATAAAACCCAAGGGGTAACACACTTGAAGCCTACCTTACCTGGAAGCTCAACCATTGAACACCATGATTGTCAACCCCACAACCCCAGTCTGATCACAACCTTCTTATTACAGGGCTGCCTAGGTTGAGGAAATCTCAGGTGCCATCCCAGGCATTAACCACTGGTATAATAGAAGTCAGACCAAAGAAATATGTGACTATCCCTTGCTTTGCTGAACCTGTGTAAGCTTTGCCTTCTTGCTAGGCCACCCAGAGGAAGTACTGTCCTCTGTAAACAATGAGAACACAAGGACCCTTGACCTACAGGCTCTTATGAACACTAAAAAGACAGAAACTCTCCAAAAAGAAACAACTGGCATGACCAAGAGGTGCCTTCTCGAAGTGAATGAAATGGGCCTTTAAGCGTACCACGTGGAAATCTGACCAGCAGGAATACAAGATGAACTGTCTGTGGCATGTCAGAGTTTACTACTATGCAGTCAACTGCAAGAAAAAAGCCTGCTTGCATGCCCACATCTCATTGGTATTGAACTCCTCAGCTGACGTGTTTAAGATCTGCAAGGAACTCACATCAGAAGCTTTTATTGGCCCTCCTGGCATCTTAAGATCTTGCAGACAATCTGTCTTCATCCTTCCTTTGACAAAGATGTAAGATCTAATTGTGTACCTGCACTCACTCCACTGCTCCGCATTTGCTTCTTGTGCATCCTGCTTCCACCCTAACATCCTTCAACAATGTCATGCCAGCAGATGTCAGCAGCTTCATAAAGAAGATGATGGCCTTATTAGAAGATATCTACCCTTCCCAAGCATCCACCATCAAAGAGAACAATGAATTCTAGTGGCTGTACTTGTTAAGAGTTTCTTCAGTGCAGGCCACCTCCCACACGCTGAATATAAGGCTTGCTTCATTCCTTTTCTGGAAAAGCTGTCATAGGACCCAACCAGTCTGGCCAGTTATTGCGCTATAACTGACACCCCATTCATTGGGATAACTGTGGTGAAAATGACCACCCAACGTCTGATGCGCTACGCTGGAGCAAATACATTGCTGCACAATGTAATCATCACCAGGATTCCAGGCATCCATAGGGACAGCATGCACACTACATTTCATGCGGCACACGTTGGTGCTCTCCCTGGAGAGTGGCAGCCCAGCAATTCTCATCTCATTTGAAACTTTTGTTTAATGACATTATTCAACTTTTGCATAAACACAAACGCTGTTTATAAGCAAAGTTTTTAACACCAGAGGATTTATAGGTATGGTGTATTTGCTGTACTCCTAATTTGATTCTCCCTTCCCCTCCAGTTGCACACCTGCACTGCCCTCCTGGACTGTTTCTGAATCCCTACAGCCCCCTACCAGCACTTGACACTTGATGTCTGCACTTACCCTTGCACTTGCCACCTGCTGGGCCCACTTTTTGTTATTCAGTGTCTTATTTATCTCACTGTTTATCCTATGCACTGCACTGCCCTCTCCCCCTTACCCCGCACTTCTCCCCTTCCCCTCTCCCCTGCACCTGCGCAATCTCAATGTCACCTGGCCTAGTAAGATCGTTGTATCTGTCTTCCCTCTGTTCCCCTTCCCTTCCCTCATCGCGCCTTGAAACGCTTGTGTATATGCGCATTATAAATGCCATATCGTATCATATCAAATCATTGCTCACATACCAGGAGAATGTGCACATGTAAAAGAACCATAGAACCACCCTAAAGCAGCACCTGACAAAAATTGTTTGATGTTCCACCCATTTTACTGTACATCACCCTGCTATTGCCACTTGTCCTTCAAGTGGCTATCCTATCACACAATGACGTGTCAGCGGATGAGTGTGCACCCAGTAGCTTTTCATTCAAGAAATATGCATAACTGGCTGTACCTGGTGGATCATTCGTCAAACTAGCTCTCTTCCTCTACTGTCTCTGTCTCTGCTCTCCTTCTCTGAGTCTCTCTGCCTTTCTTTCTGTGTCTGACTATACAAACATTCACCAAGTAACTACATTCTTATTCTGTCCTAGATGCTACCATCACCATAAATCTCTGCTCTGAACGGAGCTGTGCTCAATAAATCATCACATTTGAGAAACACGCATCCCTACTTCGACAACCATATCCCCTCACATTCATCCCAATTATTGTACCTCACTGATGTTGGTCAGTGTATTGTCTAATCTCACTTTTCTTTCCTGGCAGGGTCAGAACAAACCTCCTTTCGGACAAGGTCAGGTGCCGTAAGACCACTGCTGTGGTGATGGGTGTAGTTTAAATATCAGATAACATACCAAAACTATGTGAGTGAGCGTAATACACATTTTCAGCAGTTTGTTCATGCACTTTTGGTCAAAATCGACCAATTACATATACGTACACATGCATATGTGCATGTTGGGGTAGGGGAGAACAGGAATGGGTGTGTTGTTGTAGCTGACAGCTTCATTACTAGAGGGAAAATACCTGATATCTTAAGGGGTTGGTGCTCTGCGTGTTTGCAAAAGTCGCAGAAAAAAGGAAAATGAACAAAATTTAATTATATTAACATTCGAAACCAGCTCTTTTTTCAAACTGTACAATTTTAATTTCTAATCACCACTTTTAGTTTATATTCTAGTCATATTTATAGTGTTTGACCTACCTTACTGAGTAAATCATGTCTGTGATACAAGGGTTGCATACTTGAATCAGTACATAATGCACTGAGAGCTTGGTGTGCATATCATTTTTCACAACAGTTATTAACATTGAACCATATATACCGATTCAGATAGCCACAGGATTTCCATGTGAGGATAAAATGGCTGCAACATTAGTCTCTCCATTGCTGTTCAAGGGCTATTGTGTGTAGTGTTTTTGCCCGGTCTTAGGGTATAGCTGGCTGCGCACATGCTCAGTTCAAAATGCACCTGCAGAGAATTATATATTGAGGATACTGAAAACATCTGAAATATTATACACCCAGTCAGTGCTCCAGATACGATTTGGAAGTGGGAGTATTTTACTCCGCATTTTAATGGTGGGAGTAAAAAAAGTCCAATTCCCAATAGGAGTATTAAAAGCGTTAGATATTCATGCACTTTAAAAGATATATGTTCACTTCTTTCAATTAGGCAGTTATAATAGTTTCCTCCTGTGGTACTAGAACAATTAATGGTCTAAACGTATACAAGGATATGGGTGAGTAAAAGCAGGGGCACAAGGTTCTACATGTCTGCTTCCTATTTTTTGTTGGGAGTATTTTTAGTCCCAATTTTTATTTTTGGGGAGTATTTGCTTATTTTTAGGAAGTAAAAGTGTCCGATGCCACCCTTATCTGTATGTTGTTCAGCCAATCTCCTGAGGGAAGTAAAAGAAAAGAGAAAAATATAGCCACCGCCATATGGAAAAGGGACTCAATCTCTTTTCCATTTGTTCCATTTCTATGGCGGTGGCCGGGATAGGGGGGAGAGCAGGCACCAGAGCACAAAATTCCAGTCTCCAGCAGGTAAGTGGGGAGGGAGAGAGGGGTGGAAAGAGGAAGGGTTTGTTTTGTGGCATGTGGATAATCAACAGGGAGACCCTGTGGCCACGTTACATGACCGCATCTAAAACTGATCACGTGTGAATATGTTGTTTTAAACGCTATGGGAATATGCTAATGTGCATACTGGTCCCAAAAATCAGAGGGCCACCTATAGTCACATACTGACCCAAAATAAAGGTATACATATATTAGCTTTTCTCAATATCTATTTTAAGTATAGATACACATCTTGAAAATATCCAAGAGTTTTTGGAAAAGAATAAAAACATTGGTCACAATTGCTCATTCCGAAATATAACAGAATGAGTATCGAAGACTGATGAAGACAGGTTTGTCAGAATCTTTTGTACTATGATTCAATCTGGAAAAATGATCATTTTAACACATTACATGGATGTGAAGATAGGACCATAAGAAACAATATGTCCTTTTACTATCCATTTGTAGATTGGGTGAATAATAATTCCCAAACCCATATTCGGTAATAGAAGTTTCGAGACTACAGGTGGGTAGATACCACATTGTTTTTTAATTCATAAGACATGGTCATTATATATCCAAGGTTTTAATGTAGCATTTTTGCTTTTTTATTTATAGCTGTTGTGAGATGACAGCCTGAAAATCAAATACGTTCACAACCTTTTGAAATACCGGGTGCTCGCGTACTGCGATTGATAGCCTATGCAGTCAGAATGCGAGATGAATCGGCAAAGGAACGAAAGGAAGTGTCCTTTAATGTGAAATGACCGCATGGATAAACAAGCAGGCAGAATCAGTTTCGCGCACTATTTAACACAATAGTAACAAAGAAGTAGTTTCATACCTTTTTTGTAGCCACTATATGAGGTATAGTACATATACGAATGTCCCGAAATTTGCTGGCAATATATCCAAAACCACGTAGACGTGTGGCGGGTTAATGCGAGTCATTCTGAAAAAGACAAAAAAATAGCAAGTTATTGGGCTAACTAACTACGACATCTTTAAAGGCCAATAGAAGAGCGTAGAATACGCTCGAATATATTACAGGGCACATGACTAAAAAATATGAGTGACGCATTTATAAAAGATATCTGATGACATCAAAATCTAATGATTTAAACACTATGGGAATATGCTAATGTGCATACTGGTCCCAAAAATCAGAAGGCCACATATAGTCACATACTGACCCAAAATAAAGGGATACATAATTAGCCTTTCTCAATATCTCTCTTAATTGTAGATACACATCTTGAAAATATCCAAGTTTTTTTTTAAAGAATAAAAACATTGGTCATACGTGCTCATTCCAAAATATAACAGAATGAGTATTGAAGATTGATGAAGACAGGTTTGTAAAAATCTTTCGTACTATGATTCAATCTGGAAAAATGATCATTTTAACACATTAAATGGATGTGAAGATGGGACTATAAGAAAAAATATGTCCTTTTACATTTGTAGGCTGGGTGAATAATAATTTCCAAACCCATATTCGGAGATAGAAGGTTTGAGCTTATGAGAGGAAAAACTCTGTCATACTAAAAAATGTGAAGTTCAATCTGACTACGTTGTTCGAGACTACAGGTGGGTAGATACCACATTGTTTTTTTAATTCATAAGACATGGTCATTATATATCCAAGGTTTTAATGTTGCATTTGTGCTTTTTTATTTATAGCTGTTGTGAGATGACAGCCTGAAAATCAAATCAATATCTGTCCTGAAGATGGCCAAAACATCAGATACTGATGCCAGAGTTGGTATCTAATATATTTTTGAACAAGGCCGAAACATATGCACATATGCAGACACATCTGGAAAGTTTATATTTGACAATTGTATAAACTAGTAAAATATCTGTTGATAACAGTTGTTGTTGTCACGTACTAACCACACAGAGTACTTTAGGGGCTCATAGAAAATTGTATTGAAATTCCAAATAGATGAAGGTTTTTCTTGGTGTTCTTAAAGTTTTTAAAAATGTGTTAATGAATACAATTTGTACTAACAAGTATTAATATAACAGGGTCGACTATTTCTATTTCTGTGATGTATATGAAATAGAATAAGTACCATACCTGCTATCTCGAATTAAGCGGATTGAGAAAGGGGTAGTTGATCTGTGCACTTTAAGTATACGTTATATCGTCCCTACATCACGTTAATCCCCCGGTAACAAAAAAGGGACATCACCCATATAGGATTACTCCTCCTTTAGCTGACATACAGCAGAGTGGCATCCTGAAAACGGCCAAAAGATGTATTCATTAATGATGGAATAACAAATTAATTTGGTGAAGGGAAACCAATAATAAAGGAGAAGAAAGAGATGGATTAAAGAAATAAAATGTTCATACAGCATCCAAAAGGTTTGCTGCAACCTGGACAATCAAGTATATGCCTGAACAAGATAATAGACAATGAACAGGACCTGTAATAAAAATAATAGTTTGGGCACAACACACATTAGTTAATTGATGGTACAGAACTCAAATCAATTCACGTTTACTAAAACCACACAAAATTATACCATGAAGAAGAGCAGGTTACTCAAAACACAGGTTGGCAGACATATGGACCTTTAATAACAAATCCTGAGAGAGAAAATATTTGCGTGATTTCTACCAAGCTAATAAGGTGAGACAAAGAGCTATTTGAATGACCATACTAATGTGATAGGATACAGTTCAAGCGCTTGCAAAGGACATTTGCTTTTTACTTTAGTTACACAGATCAGAGTTTAGGGAGGAACTCTCTACTTTGGATTAGGACTGTGATACTGCTGCTAAAAAATACAAAAGAATTTATAAAAAAATCATATTTATTTCTCATTCACTGCACAGATGTGAGGTACTTTATCTTTCCAAAAATCTTTTGCTTTTTCAATTGGTGGAACGTTATTGGCATGCCTCTCCTACCCATGGCAATCCTATTCACTGCACAACCATCTGTTGCCATTACATAGTACCTCTAAGTAGATCTTGTCTAATAAACCACCACACTTTTTGTTAGATATATGGGAAGAAACCATGTGTTTTTTAACCATTTATCAGTTTCAAGTTGATGGACATAAAATGTGATGGTCAAATATGTTATTGTTATAATTATTGTATTTTGTATTTGGTTGGTCTAGTTCATGCACACCTTGAGGTCATCAGAATTCATTGAAACAGAACATGAAAATCAAGCAGGGTTCGTGTTGATTACATATAAAATAGGGAGCACAAGTAAACCATCAATTATTTGAAAAAGGACCCAAAAACAAATAATAGGTTAAATGGTGGTAGGAGACAGTAGAACGAATGAGGAGGCAGGAATTATGATCAGAGGTAAGATAAAGGAATGTTTGATTTACAATGGTGGGGATCAGCTAGGAAAATTCTGAAAACCTTGGAATAAGCTTGCTTATATGTCACTTCATAATGCGGGATCAGAGAATCAGTTTTGAGGGAAAGTTGGGAAAAGCAACATTCCTTACTTGAAAAGACTGTCTGTGTTTCTATTTCTGTTTGTATAGAGCTCCAAACACATCAACATATGCCTAATTGATTGATCATCGAAGAAAATGATCATGTCTGAGCAGAAGTAATTTTGGCTTCCTAATCTTTTAGAATGTCTGATGACCTTCAGAAAGAATGTGAGGTAAGCACTGGTGTTTAGATTAAGTATTTCGTAGGCCACACAGGGAATGTTAAGCATGATTCTATATTACAAGTGGAGAAAGTGAACCTCTTGTCAAAGTGAAGGAGCATAGTCAAAACATCATGATTGGGATTCAATATTCACTGCTGAGGATACATGGGTGGGAGACCTGCAAATACAGGGTTTCTAAAATCTGTGCCGGAAATTATTAGAACATGCACTGCAAGTTAGTTTAGCTTGAGATAAAAAGGGAAAATAGCAATTTGGAAATCCTCTACCAATCAGCTTGCATGAGGTGTATGATGTATTTGGTGGTGGACACCCATTTCCCTTGAATTCTGTTTTACCATGTCCTCCATTTCCATACCTTATTCTTTGTTGGTTCCTTCCTCCCCCTCTCTTGAACTTCTTCCCAGCTGCTCCTCCACTCATCAGTGCCTCTCCCTCAGTCAACATGTGTGAGTTGGATTGCCATTTAGCAAGGGTGTAGAAGCCATGGCTTTTTGATTTGTATTAAGATAATAAAATGATGAAATGGTCATCTGCTAATCAGATTCTCCTTTCATAAACTCCATGACAAAAGCATAGTGTGTAACTGTGCTCTTCTGCATCAGTATCCTGATCTTCTGCACCTGTTTTACCAGAGGCACTGAGCATAGTCAAAGGCCAAAGTCAAATCTCTGTAGCACAGTGGTTTCATTTAAGACATGGCCCACTGTACCAAAACCCTGTAAATTTGTGTTTACTGTTCTGGTGGCAGATACATCTTCAAATATAAGGCATACCTAAGTTATGGTAACACTTAAGGAAAACTTTATTGGATCTATGTTGTGAGAGTTGATATTTCCAAAGCCCCCCTCCAGTGAGGTGAAGAGTGTGTGTCCTGGTCAAAGGTGAGCCCTGTCACCTAAGCATCCCTAGTGACCATTGGGGGTGAACTGATGTTGGGACAAGACCTTCCTCTCTGCTAGCCACAACAGCACCCAGAACCTCACCATGTTGACTGACACCTAGAGTGGTGGGCCAGCCTTCACTTTAAATGAAAAATAGAATCCAATATGGCAAGAAGTCAAACATGTTGCTCAACCCACAATCGCAGGAATCCGCCCCTTCTCTCTAAGGGGGAGCTCTGCAATACCTTCCGCAGGAGCAATGTGGGGACATTGGGTATCACCACGCCTGCCACAGGTGGCACAGTGGTGGACTCCAGTCCCTGCTGCCTCCCTCCTGACCATCCTCACTCTGCTCTCACATCCAGCCTCTGCAGGTGTGGAGGTGTACGCAATGCCAGAAGTGGAGGCGTCCTGGGAAGTAGAGGGCCTAGCCTCTTCAGCCTCAGTGGATTGTGTGCCTGTTGGGTGGATAATGACATGCTTTCAGTCATCTTGCGTACATGTAAATGGGCTAGCAAGACACTCATGCACCATGTGGTTTGTTCATGGTACACACATTTTGTATGATGGCCATATATGATGGCCATGGGTGATTTCAGGCCAACGAGTACATCTACTCCTAGGTGGGAATGGTGTCTGCGGAGGCTGTACACTCTGCATGCATGAGCACATTTCCTGTTGGTCTGCCTTTGATACTTGTTGTTGTGGCGGAGCTGGTGGTTCACTTGGCAAGATGGAATGTCACTGCACGCATGGTGCTTCTCATGGTTCCATGGCTTCACATGCACATTTCCTCAAGCGATTCATGTGCATTACAACATTTTTCCACCTTTACTGGCAAATGTGTGATGTGACTGTGGCTTGATACTGATTGCCATGTGGTTGCCCATTGTGCTCATCTATGCTGGGGGATGCATGATTTTGGCAAGTGCATTCACATTGGAGTGGGGACTGATAGACTTACCAACATCCCCCTGGCTTGATGCTCCTGTCTCTGTGTTGCTAATCCCCTCAATCACCTCCATGTGGAAGATGATGGTGGCCTTCTCCTCCCACAGGGTTAGGACAATGCCGCCTCCTGTGACCGATGTTTATTTCCGCTGTTTGGACAGGAGGCTGCAGCAGGCCCGGCTACAGCAGGGGGGCCAGGCCCCCCCAAGGCCACTCCCTGGCCCCCCCTAGAAAGGAGGACTTCAATGTGGGACCCAAGGGAGTGTGGCATTTCGGGTGTGGGGGGGCATTTGGAGTGGTGGAAATGGAAAGAAATTGGTGGGGGATCCCACAAGGGAAGGGTGGGGGCAGTGGTTTGGGGGGACGGTGCCCGAGGAGGCAGGGTTTAGGGAAGCATAGTTAGCAGTTGACCTCCGATCAAAGGAAATGTCAAAAATAATAGTTTCAAACAGCGCTATTACTTTCATGCTGCTTCTTTTCTAAACTATATATCAATTCCACTTTAAACCACTTCCATGGCACTGGTGATGAGTTACTTCACTATGCGGAAAAATAGTTTTGACCAGTGTTGCTGAGTAAATATTCTTTAAAATGCACAGTTTGAATCCCATTTTTTTTTTAAAACTTCCCCTTTGGTGCTATTCAAACAGGGTGATTTTTGTTGCTATAAGCAAGGTTTTCTTTTACTTGAACCACACCCGACACAGCCCCTGCAGCTCCCCTTTGAAAGCAGTTGGGTGGCTGCATCATGTGTGATAGTTTCAATGTTAATAGGGGTATTTATTCATTCATGCAATGTTTGTCGGATACCTGCATATTTATTTATTTATGCAATGTTTATCGGATACAGGTATTTTACAAACATTACAGAAATGAATAAATAATCTGGGTCCATGTATCCGACAAACATAAATGAACCGGGTTGTGGCTGAGGACTGTAACTCCCTCTTGTGACCCCTTGCACAGGGTCACCAGAGGAAGTTATAGTTTGCTCACGGGCGCCTCTTTTTTTTTCCCCCAGCGCTGGCTCTGGCCGGATCCCGAGATCCAGCTACACATCTGGTGCCGGATCTCGGTTCTGGCGAGATCCGGCTCAATCGCTAGCACTGGTCATTTCACTCGAAGGGCCTGATTCACAGAAGTGTTTTAAAATGGCGCAATCCCATAGGAAAGTGTTCTGTGAATCAGGCCCTAAATGTGCAGCAGGAACCTCTGAGAGATTATCATTCTGAAAGGCTGCACTGCAGGAGGCCCAGGCAGGATTTGTTTGCTTGTCCTGGACAATGATCTATGCCTCACAGACATGAAAGCACAAACAACCAGGGAGATGAAGGGCCATTAAACACCACTAAGCATACTCAATCACACTTACTAAAGCAGGCCTACAACTATTTTCTCAAACCTAAAATCACAAAGTTGGTTTCTGTCATTTAAAGCATGTCTATTTTGTTGTGGGAATATAGCATTTTTTCACATCATGCTTTATTAAATGTTTAACTATATCAAACAATAAATGGCACATGGGGGGTCATTATGAGTTGGGCAGTAAGGGATTAACGGCACTGGTAAGGAGACCGGTGCCGGTAATCCCCTACCGCCCAGTTCCGAGGTCCCTTAGCGGGAACCATAAGGGACGTGTGGTCGGACCACACGTCCTTTACGGGTCCCGCTAAGGGACCAGGGCGCTAATAACAGGCTTGCTAGTCGCGAGCCCGTTATTAGCACCCTCACCATTCCCATTGAGCCCTATGGGGGCTCAAATGGGAATGGGGAATGGTTTGCTCAATGGGGATTTACCGGTCCCTCCGGGGCGGAATGGACTGGACAATGGACTTGAACAAGACCGGACTCGGTCACGGTATGGAAGGCAGCCATGGTGCTAATAGGCTACCGCCTATCTCGTAATGACCCCCAGGTTGTTGCTTTCACAGAGATGTCTACAGAAGGTGCATCAATCAACTGGGGTCCTTTACAAACTACATTGAAAATATATATTCTGCTGCAATAACAACTTAAGTATAAGTGAAAAAATAAGGTTGGTAGTAACAAAAATGTAATTCTGGAGCGGAGAGGAGTAAAATCAAAAAGTGAAAAAAACAATGGGGGCCCTGGGAGTCCCTCTGTCGGACATTAGTCCCAGTTACGAGAGATTTACCCGGAGTCTTTAGCTCACTATCTTTCACAGATGAGAAATATCTAAAACATATCAGCCTTTGTCCTGCCCTAGGGCAGTCCAGCACTGAAATACTAAGCAATTCTCCTCTGAACAAGAGTATCAGCAGCAGCCCCAGACGTGGACCCTTTTCTCACTATTCTTAGAGAGGCACAGCTCCACCATACTGATGAGGTCCAACCAGACCGAAACACTTGCCTGGGGTTGATGTTGGTACTCTTATCAGATTTCTTTTAAATTCTCATTAACTTTTATGCTGGAGTTTGTAGGCTATCATTCAGGATGGGGAAAATAAAGCTACAATCATTGTGGATCATTTTCCAAGTCAAGCGAAGTAGAAAAAGTTGCGCTAAAAGCATTTATCACAACTTTTTGTTCACTGCAGGAATTTGGATGGTGTGGTAGGCGAAGTTGGAGAGCAGATCGAATTTAACAAGTGTGCCTGCTCTTAAAGGTCCCTTTGCCGAATCTGATTGGTTTTCCACCAGAATGTATTTTTATGTTGCTGCAAAACCAATGGATTCCTATGGAATCCGCCTGACTTTTTTACACTGGTAAAAGCAGGCAGATTCCAAAAGAAAACATTTTGGATGGCTCCTACAATTAACAATTGTGGGAGGTATTAACACTTTTCCAGACACATAGAGGAAAAGGGAAGATCAAAGGCGATATTTACCAGTGTTTTATGGTTTACTTTACCAGTACTTGGTGGAAACAAATACAATTGCATGGAGGTGTGTGTACTTTTGCCAAAAACTGAAAACGGGAGTGGTGCAATTTAGGATTGCAAACAAAATTACTCCCTTACTCTTTTTCATCAACACATTTCTACAATGATAACCTTGTCCGTTTGGTTTATCATGTGACTTTTTAAAGCAATTGTATAAAATTGAGTATTATTTTAGATATTCAAAACCAAATTTCAACACATATTTGTCCCAACTTGAGCTTGGAGGATGCGCAGTCAACTATCTAAATTTCAATCAAATTTCAAATTCTGACTTTCCCGCTTAACCAAAGTGTGTGATCCTGGGCAATAAAGTAATCATTCAGTTCACAGTATAAGCTATTTCAAAAAAGCCTCACTCACGGTTTAATAGATGAGCAGCGCATGTATGAGGACCTGCCAAGAACACACACGCACCATTCTTTGAAAATGTCAGGCCACATATATTGAACAAAATTGTGAAAGTGAATAGCAAATCAAAGTAAACACATCAAACAAAAAGCCATCATGGACAATTGCATATTTTCTAACCAGCATGTAAACAGTATGTACTAGACATTGATGTACAGGGGGATGGCAGGGAGGAAGCACCTCTCCTCCCTGCCAAGCCCAACAGGGAGCGATACCAGGCAGCTGGAAACCCCTTAACCTGCACTGTCTGCCTATTGATCCCACTTCCCCCAACCCTAAACTCTCTCTCCTACATGTTACCACTCCCTCGTGCACTCAACTCAATTAAAGTGTTCTTCAAAAATGTAACAAAAAAATAAAATGTTTTTCTTCGAAATGTCATTTTGTAAGAAGCAAGATGTCCTATTCCTTGCTTTAGTATTCTGGAGAGGGGGGACTGTCTTTTACAACTAGATGGCGGGACAAAAAGCACCTCCTTCTGGGCCTGCTGGGAATAGCCACAGTGTTTAGGATGGCATTGTTGGGCACGCACCAACTGAAATGGAACAAAGACTGGGGGCCTCACTGCCCAGTCCTTGCAGAGGAAGAGGCAGCATCACCGTTGATTCTCCGCAGCCAGGCCAAGAAAGACATGGGGGGCTCATTAAGAGTCTGGCGATAACCGTGCTGGTACTACCGGCAGGTTGCCGCCAGACCCTTAATGATTTACCCCCGCCAGACTTGCCTGAAAGACTGGGGTATTACAACCCGGGCGTTCCGGAAAGTCAGGCGCCGGTAAATTGAAAGTCCCCATACCCATGGAGTCCCGTAAAACTCCATGGGAATGGGGACCAGGGAAGCACTGGCACCGTTGTTAACAGTGCTGGTGCTTCCGTGACGGTCTGCCTACCGTGGCCGATGTGTCCGGCAGGGTCTGCCTGTCAGACACAGCGGCTCTGGCCGGCAGACTCGTAGTTTGCCAGTCCGGAAACAACAGTGCTGGTAAGCTTACCGGCACCATTATTTCCGGACCGGCAAACTTGTAATGATGACCATGGTGTGGGTTTTTGTGGTAGGTGGGATTGGAGGTAGATGGGAATGGTGGTCAAGGGGACCTGACCTGATGGAAGGTGATTGGGTGTGTGAGGTGAAGGAGAAGTGGATATAATAGAAACGGGAGGAGCAGATGACAAGTGAAGATAGGTAGATTGATGTTGCAACACTATTGTCCTAGTTTCTCTTTTGCTCTGTGCTGTTTTTATAGAGTGGTGCACATTTATTTTTGTCCGGATCTGGGAAGACATTTTCTTCTGGATCACGGATCTGGGAAATCTGGATTAATACCAGCCCTTTCTTTAGAGTACTCAAACGCCCACACAGAATGGAAATTGGGCCCCCCTGATCACAAACCTGGCCCACCCAGATGAACATTCCTGGAGCCGGGCCTGGGCTGCAGACTCTGGCCTTCAGGTCGTTACACTGCTTCCTGCAGTCCTTACTGTCCTGTGGCACTGTGCCAATAGCTGTGACATTGTCATGGATGCCTGCCAGATTGGTGCCTTCTTCTGCCCTGATATTTTGTGACACTGCGAGCCGTATAGATGGTCGTCATGGGCCACCACCTCATCAGCGAGGACCTGCAGGTCTGCCTCACTGAACCTCTGCTTTCTCAGGCATAAATCAGGCAATTTCCCTTTGCCTTTCTCTTGGGACATGAGTTCACTCCCTTCTGGGCTTGGATGGCTACAGGAAGTGGGGCATTCAGAGTGGATTGTGTTTTTCAAAATGGTCATCGCTGTGCTTTCCATTCCGACAATAATGCTATTAACGCTGATTGTACAGTGGGTACTAATTTCAGCAGTAAATCAGTGTTACCATTACCACCAATGGTGTGTGCGCGCTGCCGCCAACTCGTAATATGGCAGTAATTCTGCCGGATACCATGGTGGTAATGGTAATTCCGTATTACCGAAAAACTCATGATGAGGCCATGAGTACTTACTTCACGTATGTTCTCCAGAAAAGAGACACATAATAGGAGGCCTATTTAAAAAAAATAGTATTGAGGTTTAAGAATCAAAGGTCACAAACAGTGAGAAACAGGAGCTGTCTGTGATGAAATGACTTCTGCTCTGAGCTCCACTAAATCTCCTACACAGCCCCCACACTCCTACATACCTACAGTGATCCAATTGATAGAACAGGCACAATCAAGAGATACAACTCCTTCACCTTTTGTCATAAAGTGGGCTGAGGGAAGGCTTTACTCTTAAGGGGTGTGAGTGTGAGAAAGTAGTCATCCAAATGGAAATAGGGCAACAATTCCAAAAGGAAAGGATGCCCAATTAAGGCTCTATACAAATATATACTTTAATTAAACAAATATATTATAGCTATTAAAACAGCATAAAAACCCACCACAGTAAAAGAAGACAGACATGCAGAACAAATATGTGTTGGCACTATGGATGATTTAGCTGGGATGAAAAAGCCAAGGATTGCAAAAATCTCACTGAAAAGGGTTTAGGAAAAACAAGGGTCATAAACAGTCACGAAGGCCCCCAATAAAGTCCTACTGGTTTGAGGGTATTATCGAGCTAAGCAGGTTGATGGTTCACCAGGAGCAGTTCGCCGATTGAGAATGGTACAAAAAATGAATATAGCTGCTTCTGGTCAATGAAATGCGTGATGCTCCAGGTGATTTGATTCTTGGTTGGATGCAGGGGTGTTGCTAGGTCTGGAACTGGTCTGGGGCTATGCTAATTTTGGGACTGTCAGGACTGGGGGCTAGCTAGTCTTTTTGGTTGTAACCCCTCAGCTTCTATCCGGGGGCTACAACCAAAAGACCTGGGGGTATAGCCCACTGAGCCCCCCCAGCAACGCTTCTGCTTGGATGACACAGTGGTTCAAAGTCTTCTGCACATGGGCTGGTGGCAAAGCTGTGTCCAACTGATTTGGTGGATGCAAGCAGTGGTTCGAAGCTTGAAGTTTGAAGGTGAGTGCCAAAGGCAGCAACACTGGCTCTGGTAGTTCTATAGCAGCAAACACACTTCGAATTTGGTTTGAAGTGGTTCAAGTAATGAAAACAGGAGACCTGGCTGTCACGGCCCTCTGTCTACTGTGAATCCCATTGCAAGGGGTGCTAGGTCAAGGAGAGTCCTTTACAGTATCTGCTCTCCCAGCCTAGGGAGTTTTGCTAACAGAGGTCTTGGCCCTCACTAAAGTCTCCCCCAATGTGTTGTGGCAATGGGTAAGGAGCAGAGCTTTCCTCTATTCCTTGGAAAACCTGTCTTTACCTCTGGCAGAGGGCTTTAGAAAGAACTCCCTAAACAGGGTCCAGATTAATAATTCTTCCTGATGTCCATGATGGTCCAAAAGTGAATCAAAGAGGGGGGGGGGGCTTTAGAAGGTAAAAGGTCACAGGGGATTGATTTAAAGCAAGCCTGCTTTAAGGGGTCCAATCAATGTCCTTGAGACAAGTGACCCTTGCCTCCTGATGCTATATGCAGACTGCCTTGTTCCGTAGAATGTGGAGGTAACAGGAATTAAATAACGGCCCACAGTAAAACAAGATGCAGGGACTCACGTTGCTCTCTGACTGCCCTAAGATGACCCCTCTCTCAGCCTGCAGCTTTAAAGTCTCTCTGTGGTGCAACCCACAGTGTGATTCAGGCCTTTGCTATGGAATTGCTTCTTCGAAGCCAGGCTCTCCAGGGATTTCCTGGTGGGAGGTACCAGGCATGGCAAAGGGGAGTTACCTATCAGTCCAGAGAGTCAACAGAGTCAGGCACCATGCCTTTTGTTTCATTCACCGGAATGCAGACAATCATGTTGCTTGGAATCCATATAGCCTGCTCATAGCCGTTCTGGGCTCACAGGGTTGACAATGGTATGAATCATTTTTGAGGTGGCTTTAAACATTATGTAAAATATCAGCCACTGTACCAAAACCCAGGCTTAGTTTATAAGTGAAGGTTATGCTGTCACCAGGTCATAGTTTATTTATTTATTTATTTTTATTTTTTAATTTGCAGTCAATTGAATTTTTTTGTTGCAAAAACAGATTCCAGCTTCAACTCTTTTCCGTATTGAAATTTGAAAAATTTGACTTTTTTAGATTTCACCCACTTTATCCTTTTAAAACAAATTAGCTAAACATTTTATGACAGCAATTACGTAGCAAGTCCTGCTCCCCTCCATCAGCCTTCTCCTCCACAAATCTGGATTGAATATTCTAAAATCGGATAGCAAAGGACAAAAAGGAGCTATACGTGCTTCCTCTAGAGCTGGGCAAAATATAATCATATGTTTCAATGTTTTCACTGCCGAAGTGTTGTTACAATAGCAACATTTATTCCATTCCACTATACCATGGATCGCCCGTATTTCATTCCTGGGTAGAAAGTTCAGGCGGGTTTTCAGAAATGGATCCCTATAGGTTCTGTTAGGAAACTGTTTTAAGGACACATGGAGTCAAATTTCCTTGGTTCCTCAAGGAGGTGTGCAGTTGATTGATAACTGGCTGCTGCCTCCAATGTGGAGATCCAATCCTGCTCCTTATCCTTAAGTTTTTTCTTGACCATAGAAGGGTTCTTTTTCAGCAGGTCGATTGATTCCACCCACCTCTTGCAGTCACGCAGTTATTTCCAGTCTCAATTTGCTCAACCTTGGGTTCTCATATGTGGTGGTTTCCTTGTTGAGCATTTCCAGGATTTCTGGCCTGTGGAGCATAAGGATTTTTCTGTATAAGGCCATACTGT
Organism: Ambystoma mexicanum; assembly: GCF_040938575.1. Lineage (NCBI taxonomy): Eukaryota > Metazoa > Chordata > Amphibia > Caudata > Ambystomatidae > Ambystoma > Ambystoma mexicanum. The sequence continues at coordinate 769,857,571 of NC_090941.1, forward strand.
TCCATTGCACATTGTCTGTTTCAAAGATGTGAGACCCAGCTCCTGCTGCACTATTTGTATCAGCGTGGATGAAGGAAAACCCAGCACTTTCCTCCAGAAGAGGCCTTCCAGCTGAGGCCATACACAGGCCAGAATGTTAGGCATTCCCTTGGCTCCATAAGTTAGAGCAGGCACTACCCTTGATTTATAGAATCGTACTACTGGCATTAATGAGAAACAACCACATTTCTGGTTCACTGTACAGGCCTGACTGGCCAGATCTTTGGCTTTTTCTTTTAGATGTGTCACCATGGGGGCCTCTGTTTTTGTGTCACTAATCCATACACCCAAATATTTAAACAATGTTACTTGGTTGATACACTTACCCTCTAGGAACCATGAGTAGCTGTTTCTCCCTTTGTTAGAATTTCCAAAACTCAACATTTTAGTTTTTTCTGTGTTTATTTCCAAGCCATTTGTTCTGATGTAACTACACAGTGAATCTGGTTGATGTTGTAGTCCCACCAGTGTTTGCTCGATTAATATATTATAATTATTAAAGTGTTTTGAATCAGAGCTGCTGAAGTTAATGCAGTCTATTGTTGCAGGAGCCTTGTTCTCCAGCAACTGTCAAAGGGGCACATATGACCTTTAAACCTGATCTGTGCCACTTGAGAGCAGGTGCTGCAGCCCTGTCAGGAGACTCGTGCAGCCAAGCACACCTGTACACTATGCTTTTGGCATGGTGTTTTATGAAATGGGGGTCAGGTCATGGAATACCTGCATCTTGTTATGTTTAATAATAATCAAAAAGCCAGGGCATGTACACACCTGCCAGGTGGTAATCATTCACACTATCGGTCCCCAATGGTATGGTATTTATTCTTTGGGAGAAAAATAGGTTTATAATAGTAATCATTTACATTTGATACCTATGGCAGCATTAGCTTTAATGTTAATTATCAACAAAACATGCCCTATCTAATGGCATCACTAGTTTCTTCTCATGTTTTTTTGTTCCTGTCCCAAGTTTTTTTTTTTATCATGCCTCAAATATTCCTCAAGCGAAGGAGTGTTAAGCACATTTCAAAATAATGTATCCAATTGAAATTATATTTAAAGATGCCCAAAATGAGAATGAAGATTTAATAAGAGAACGCAATGTTAAACCTCTGCAGATCACCATCATTCACATGTTAAAAGTACCGTAAATATTTTGCATATTTTTGTATTCATGCAGAGGTTGGGCAGACATTTCTAGAAGAAGTGACATACAAAGAACAGCAATGCAATAAATGGGAGCAGTCCCTGTTCAGAGTGTGATTAATTAGATCCAGTGAATATTTGGGTGGTCGAGAGCCAGGCGTTCCAGGGTTAATATAAAGGCACGTTATAGGGGATATTTAGTTACAGGGGTATGTTTTAAGTGCTACATGAAAGCAACAAGCCGCTATTTACATGGATACATTCAAATATGTCTATTATTATCACAATTGGATAGAGCAAGTTGGGAAGTTTGGTGGGCAGTTTAGTGGGATGGATGAGAGTGGAGTTCACTGACGCCCCTTAACAGGTTAGCACGTGGAGTTTGAGTCTATCCTTGAATAGTTCAGTGGATATGTTTTGATGAAAGCCGGGGGGGGTGTTCCAGGAATGAGGATCCTATGAGGAGAAGGAGTGTAAGAAGGGATGGCATGGGACAGATACCTTGTTGGGAGGAGAAGAGCATGGAGTCCTAGCAGGAGAGTATAAGATGGCGGAGTAAGCAATGGCTGCTGGTCATAGATAGGTTTGAAGACGCTAGAAACATGAAAAGGGAGTCATTTTGCATTGGAAACTCCCAATTGTGGTATTGGTACATCAAAATGAAAGAGAACCTTTGTGGATTATAGCGGATTCGTGTGGTAAAGGAAAGTTTGAGTTTCGTTTCCCTAAAATGAAACTATCCAAGATGGGGACATTAAATAAAATGTTCAAACCTCCATTACTAAAATCCTAAAAGTGTTTCATCTTTACTACAGACATTTTATTTTTTAAATGAAACTATATACTGTACTTCAAATTCACCTTTGGCTTCACCATTGGCACGTCAGAGTTACCTCTAAGTTGTGTGAGTTCTTTTCTATCATATTTCCACTGACTGTGTTGCCATCTTATATTTCCAATTTGAGGTGTTTATTAAGCAGAACGAGTGGTGCAGAATATCAATTTCATTTGTTTTTTTCTAAAAAAGGTTCTACCATTATCACGCCATCCTCCTACCAAATCACAAATCATTGACATTCTATTGAACTAAAGCCATGTTCATATTTTGTAGGCATTACAATTTTTCTCAAAATATGATGGATAACTTTCCACTCTCTCCACCCAAACGCAAATCCAGATGACATTCACAGTTATTTTGTAAGGACATATTTTGCCAAGCTCTTGAATTTCATTTGTTTAGTGTAAGACCATATGCAGACCACTTAGTGAGACCATGGCATTGGCTGTTTCCGTAGTTACATGCTTAACCACTGTACTCTGGAAATGTTTGCACTGAGGACTCTCTCTGTTTCTAGGCACAATTCAAGAAGGCAACAGAATGATCTTCTCCAATTGCTCCCACAGAAAGGACACTATCATATTCTGTATCTCTCTCATGCCAGATTGTCCATTAATCACTTAAATGGGTGCTCACGCGAGTCTTCATTTCTTTGTGGACCTAGAGACACTCATTCTTATTGGGTTGGTCTTGTCTCTTCTTCACTACCCTCCATGAGTGTCAATGTCTTCTCTGTTTCCTTTTGACACGGTAATATCGTTGTATCACTTCTTCAGTTCTCAGTTTTGTCAATGGATCGTTTTTAAGCAGATGTTGTTGTGGTTTTTCGTGGCTACAAGGGATTTAACAATAACTTGCTGATTACACATATTCTTCATCGTCTTTGTTATTTCTGTGTGCTTCATAATGACCTGGAGCTATAACCAAGCCTTGTAGAACAGAGGTCATTATCATGGGTTGAGGCCCTTCCCTCAGTAGTGACCCACGGTGAGGGGCAATAGGTTGCAGAAGGGTAATTATCCCAAATGTTAATATCTCTTTTCATGGTCCTTAAGGCTATTAGCACCTTGTGGATAAATAGGGTAAAATTGGTTATAAAATATATTTCTGTTTCTGATTTTCCAAGGTGTTTCCCTTTGCAGAGGCTTAGTTTTCCATTGCTGGGAATTGCACTGCCATTCCTCGTCGGTGGAATTCCCAGGTTTGTAACGAAATGTCTTCAGGAATGCTGCTTTCCATTGACAAGAATGCATCAGAGTCATAGTGTCCCTTGTTCATTTCTGGACTGAAACCAAAACCTTCCTCTTCTAACTTACTTCCTTGTCATCTCGCTATAAATACCTCTGATCCTTCTTATGTTGCTTCCTCGTCCCATATTGGCCTTTCCTTTTTCCTCCCCTCTCTACCCATTCAATGCCTCACCTCCTTCTATCCAATCCTTACTCCGTCCAAGTTCCAGTTCAGTTTGCCGTTTGCGTATTACACATAAAAATAAACGTAAACATTAATATAACTGCTGGAAAGAACAAGTCAGGAGTACACCAGAGCTACAACAGGTAACTTCTTTGATGATCAAATAGTCTCTCTCCTGCAATGACTCAGAGTTACTCCTAGTCTGTGAGTCTACCGCATAGATTTTATCTTGAGTCCAATAGTGGAAGTGTTGCATTGCATTATAAGCAGTAGTGCTGACTGTGTGGCAGTCAATATTGGAATCCATGTGCTAATGTAGATTCCTTTGATCCTGCAGGTGCATTGCATGTTAGTTTGCGTGCATGGTGGGTCCTTTATGTTTGCATCAGTTAGTAGTTCCAATCAGTGATCAATTGGGTAATTTGACTTGGAGGCCTGGAAGGCCATCTTCTAGCATGTCCACGTTTGTGGATTGTAATATGCAAAGCATTTCCCTTCAGAGTTGTCTTTCTAAGCAGTCAATTATTAACTTTTCATATTTGTTTCCCTCCTAAAATGCACTGACCGCAGCATGTACTATTTTATGCATTATTATTTCTGTGTGAATTTTCATTGAGCTCCGACGATCAAGTGAATTACATTCCCAAAAACTCACATTACCACATCAAGTTGTTGAGACAAAGAAGACCATTACTCTCAGAACAAAATGTCATCTCTCTTGCTCTAGCTATCATTCTTCCACGGGCACCTTCTTGTTGGGAGGCACGAGCAACAGCAGCATTTAGAAACTGCAAGTCATACAAAACGATGCCATTCGCATCGCAAAAAAAGTACCTCACAACAAACACATTTCAGAAATAAGGAAGCAACTACAATGGTTGCCTGTGGCAGCCTGTGTACAGTTACTTATCCCGGCCCATAAAAGTATCCATGATATATAGACTAGCCAAATAAGAACCAAGTAGAACTTTAAGATCTTCAGGTGCCTGGCTTCTTGTATGTCCCAAAGCAAGATGGGCCTTCGGCAATGACAGATCTTACATCACATGGGCCCCAAAAGCATGGAACACTCTGCCTTTGAATCATCGCAAGAAATTAACCCATGGAAATATCGAAAATGCTTGAAGACGTTTCTGTTCACATAAATATTACTACTCTAAGTCTTCTTGCCTTTGCTTGTCTTGTGCTTTATGTTTTGTCGTCTGTCTTTGTGTGCGCACTGATGCCCACGGGCTTTGGCTCATTATGAATAAATAAATAAATACATACATACTTTAAAACGGCCCATTTCAACGCTGTTGGTTCTGTTGTTCATTTGCTTAGTGTGGGGTTTTCAACCTAGGTTTGCACTTAAGATGATGCCACGGCCTTGTAATAATATAACAGGCTTTTGTTTGTACGTCCACCCTAAGAGTTTTGCATCGTGTTTTTAATTAGCTGTGACCGAAGGTAATTAGTATATCTTGCATTTAACTTGGTTTATTTTCAACACATTGATTCATAAGGAGTCATCTGCTAGATCAGGAGTATGCTGACATGCTATGTGGCTTGTTGATTTCAATACAGCGGCATCGGCATTAGTGTCATCTCTTATATTCCAATGGTAAGAATCTCTTTTGCGATCGTGATCATCACAAGCAGTATTGCAATTAATGTGGCTACAAGTTAAAAAGTACTATTCTAGGATATACATTTCTTTTACTCCTCTCCATATTTACATGGACTATTACACCGACTTTCTGGTTAAATGCACATCTTGGGCATTATTTCGGTGTATGGTTTAACCATGACTTTTAGCAGCGTGTAGTAGTTCCATTCAAAACTCTTAAAAAAATAAGGATGTCACATACATTAACCTCCATTATACATTTTGAAAATATTACCAAAGTTGTCCACATATTGCTGATATTTTCCCTAACTCTCTCCACGCTGTATAACGAGCCCACTCCCCGCATAGAGCCTCTTCTCCATTGCCATCATCATGTGTTGCTGTCAAGCGTTCATTGTGATTATCTTCATTCACAGATTTGGTAATACATTTGCAAATCAGTGAGCTCAGAACCTGTATATCGCTTGCAGATCTGCATTTAATTCCACTGTTCCAGGTACTCTGACACAAGGGCACACAGTGATTTAAAGGGACTCAATGGTCTTTACTCCACAAAATATGTAAGTTAGTAGTAGAGTATTCCCATATTCTCTAATATATAGGAGTACACGATCTGTTTACACAAACTCATTGTTGAATGCAGAACTTCAGCTATATTTTAATTCCTCAAGAAGTGTCATAGTTACTATTACTGTAGGGAATCCCGATGGTGTGTACTTAATTTTGAAAACATAATAAAACATGTTTTTAAATTGATTCGTATTTTCACTCCTTCAACAGTTACAAACACACAAATCCTTCTTCGAATGGAAGAACTGAGGACATACGAAGATATTTTTCAAACTAATACAAGGTAGTCGCTACTGACCCTGCACTTAAGTGCTGTCAACCTAATATACATTGACTGGGGTACTGGCCTCTGATTCACCTGAGGCAATTACTTTGGTGAAGGCCTTATCCTGTGAAAAACCTCGAAAGTTTTCAATAGTTACAGACCATCGTGTATATCTAGAGAGCCGAGCTTTTTCTTTTAAATTTACCAACATGGATTCTGTCACATGGACATTAAATACAAAATGCAAACATTCTAGATGCATAAAATTCTTGAAAAACCGGCTTTGTGCTTCAAGCACAAGATATTTTAGGGAGAGTTCAGAAGGGTCTAATATTTGCAAACTTTATCAATTGCCTGCATTTGCATATTCAAGCTTTTTCACTCGTCCTGATGTTTTACCAACAGATGGGATTATCCTGAAGTTGTGACTACTCATGCGGATATGGCCCTTTAAAGAATTTTTGCAGTGTATGAGATTTTACCCATCTCTTGTGTTAATTTATCCCTGACTTTCTTGTACCATTGGTTCAATAGGATTTGAAAAGGCATCCTTGAAGACCACATGAAAGAACCATTAATTTGAATATTTTACAATCACACCTTGTCATGACACTAGGAGAAATCTGTTGCTAAATATACTTTAGAAGAAAAGCAAAATAATAGTTTAACAGTTGAGCCAGAACGAAGCCACCATGGCTTATGTTTGATAAAACTTTCAGTGACTCATGCAACCTTTGTTTCTGGTTCAACTAAGGGCCCTGATGTGATTCATCTTCGGAAAGACTTGGTAAGGAAAGGAATAGTTTGAGAAAAGTAAACACATAGAAGCACACTTATCAGTTTAATATGATCAATGTGACCTATGATCATCAACCATTGCAATCCATCCTCTATACTTATCCTTCTGGAACGCTCGGCTGCCTTTGATACTGTGAACCACACTTTTTTCCTCCAGAACCTTGCAGACATGGACATCCAGGACACCTCTCTGGACAGGGTGGCCTTTTACATATTGCATTGGTCTTTCATTATCTCCTGGAACAGTGCCTCCATGGCTAACTGATTTCATCCTTTGGGTTCTCATAGCACTTCTTTGCATATGACAAACACATTTTTCTCCTCCTGCGGTTTTACTTTAGAACTCACTGCCCGTGTTTCCGCCTACCACTCTACAGTCTGTCACTGGATGGTACTCCGCTGTCTTATTCTCAAATCCACCAAGACAGAAGTGGCCTACTTTTCTTCACATAATACCCCTCTCTCCTCCACCCTTCATCTATATCTTTCCCAGCAGACCTACTCTCCACCTTACCTAGGCATGTAGCCTAGGCATCCTGTTTGATAGTGCCTTCAACCTTCAACACTCAATTAATTCTGTTTGTAGTATCATCAGGATTAACCACTCATTGATTACATGGTATACATCCAGACATAAACATATCATTTAAATTAATTCTTACCTGCTGCCCCAGTCCTGATGTGTTTCTCCTCGGCGACTCCTTGAAAGTAATCTGGCTCCTGGGCAGCACTAACAAAAAAGCAGGATGAAAAGAGTGTTTCCTTGTTCCTGCAAGGGCCAGCATGTGCGAAAGTGCTCCACTGACAGCACCATGAGGTTCCCAAGCCTGCTTCACTACAGTGACCTTGCAAAGCTGGGGAAGTAAAACAACCAGCCTTGAATAGTCCATTAGACATGTGCACTGTGGATCAAAAACTGCAAAACAGAAGACGTGATAACACCTAGGTTCACCCACCTTCCACTCCCTAGTCAGTGATCTGCCCCCCACTGTTAGCTCCCTGGTTGCCTGCAGATCCCTTGCTAATAATTGCCTACCCTCCCCTGTTGTTAGCTCCCGCTCTCTTTTTCTCAGTTTCCCTAACTGTGTTCTTTCCCTTATGATTGTAAAGCACCCTCTTGCTTCTCCAATCTCGGTCCATGCTCAATAAATACCCTAATAATAATAATTGGAAATTCAAGGAAAATCCTCACCCTCATCAGTTATGAAAGCTACCACAACCTTCACACTAACCCTGGTACTCCAACCCCTTGACAACTGTGCAAGCAACCATCTACCCCTATTTCCCTCTCAACAAGGTCTTTAACTTCACCACCTGCATCCTCCAAAATCTGCACCTCGTTTCTCCTACCTTAAAACACTGCCTCCATGCCAGTTGGCCTTCCATGAAAAAAACAGTCCCGACTGCTTGAGATGAAATCTCTACATGGGCTTGCACCACCCGATCTGGCACTATTTCAGACTACACTCGTAGTCACATCCCACTACTCTAGCACATTCCCTTATTGCTCAATCCCCATTGCCCTGTCCCTCCTCTTGCTTCTGCTCCTGTACCCTTCTTTCCCCACTTCATTGGAACTCCCTTTTTCTCCATTTGAAATCCCACCACTATGCACTTGCTCAAGTCAGCTCAAATGCTGCACCTTTTTAATAGAGGAGCACTTTCCCTGCCATTCTGCTAATATCCCTGAGTGCTGACACCCACCCATTTAACCTAGCACATACCAATCTTCCAAAGAGCTTACTGACTGTGTCCAACAGTGAAATTGTTCGGTATGACTGTGGGACTACACAATCACCCTTATATTGGCACGATGAGAGATCCTCTCCAACTCCCAGGGATCCATCCAGTACCCCAAATTGCATTAAAAACATTCAATAGAAAAGGAGCCCAGAGGTCTATATAACTCTGAGCAGATACTTTAATTTGATATATTTCTCAACAAAATCTCCATTACTGTCTCTAGGATCGTACTGAAGAACCAAATAGTAACTATGAAGCAAGATAAATTGAGTTTTTGCTGCGTGCATTTGGTATCTTTAAATCTTTGAATAAGGTGTTCCTGTGTGTCATTACAAGCTATACTGAAACAATAAGTGGCCAGTAGACCAAATCGCAATCTCATATCAAACACCATATACAGTTGCTGACTTGTCATCCAGGAATACTCATTTGCCAAAACAGTCATCAGGGAATGGGGGACATCGATTTGAGGGCCCCTCTCCGTCACATTCAAAATAATCCATGACTTTAGTCCCCAGTGAAGAGAGCTGGACAGTCAACTGGTATTGAAAGGTAATCCAAAGTCTCCCATTCAACCGCAATGATTCTGATAACTTCTTTACATTTTAAAAGGATTTGTCTTGAAAAAAGTAACAGCAAATGTACCAACTGCACAAATAAGAACAAAATGGCAATCAGAACCGATCACATGCATTGTCTATCTAATGTATTGCTGTATCCATATCAGCTTGCTCTGAATATCGCTCTGTACACAGCACCTTGTTGCAAAGCAAAAACATATAACTATACAATACTTTCTTGCAAACCCTACTCATGATATGATGCTTCCCTTCCCGAGGAGTATTTTCGGGAGTCTTAAGGATCTCCAGACCCTACATCTTTACACAAATATATAATGGCGAGACGAGTGCTCCAATGCCACCTGAGATAGGACCATTTAATCCATACTACTTTGCTACGCTGCATTGAATTGCCAGTTTTCGCCATTCTCTTAATATTTAGTAGGAGAATACCTGCCCTAACCTTCAAAAATGTAGGAGAAGTTGGTTGAAGTTGATTTTGAGCTTAGTCTGCACCTTAATTCAGACACAAATAATGGTTATAGTCTTCCTAGAACTGCCATGATGTCATTATTTCAGAGAAACCTACATTGGCTCCCAATTCATCAGGGGAACCTTTTTTTAAATCCTATGCCTGATTAATAAGTGCATCCATGACACTGCCCACCAGCTTCCATGCCTCATACATCTCTCTTAATTGCCCATCTCTCTCACTCTGGTCCACTGGCCAACAACGTCTGTCTGTTCCCACCTTTTTCTTGGTGTACTGCAGTGACAGAAGCTTCTCTATTGACAGTCCCTGAGCCTGGAATCTATTGTCCACGGATCTTCGGAAACTAAACTAATTGTCTCTCTTCAAGCTGAAAACATATCTCTTTCAAAAATTATTCTTCCTTCGACTTACTGTCCATTCTTACTCTCTTGTGTGCTGGTTTTAAAATCTGCACCTAGATGCAGTTTCTGCTTGGATCCTTTATGGATGTGCACACTATAAATATACAAATTAAATCAAATCAAAATCAGGAGCGGACTAAAGCATGTGGCCCATTGTTTTTTGTTTGTTTGTTTGTTTATTTTATTTATTGTGCGCACCGGACCCTGGGGTAGCAGGGCGCAAGAGAACAAGGAAGTTTACAGCTTGGTTACATACATTACAAGTTACAGGTTACAGAGCATGTGGAGTGGCCATTACTTGACTTTACAAGGTAAAACAAGTGCAGACAATCAATCAAATCCAAGGCGAGCGAGCAATATAGCAGGTCGGTAGAGAACGAGCAATATAGCAGGTCATAGCGTGTCAGGTGAAATGTGAAGTACATGTAGAAGTGCAAGGGTAGAGAGTCATTTAAATCTCATTCTCATTGTCCCTGAAGTGTCCTAATCATGCTAGTAATTTAACGACCCAGCTATGCTCAATTTGTGCAATCAGTTGGGCAGACAATATATACTTGTTGCAGGATTTTAAATTGTAACCCTTCAATCCTTTTACACTGTGTTATGTACAGAATCAGGTCCAAGTATGTGAATAAATCCATATGATCTATCACTTCATTCAGCTCTTTGGGCCACACATTCGGCAGATCCTCTGACCTCAATAAGTTAACAATATATAAAAATGTGACATTTTAGGATACTGGTTATCATTTTCCTGAATCCTTTATTCCCAATATATGAACGTACAGGAAGCTATTGATATATCCAATTTCCACAGTACTTGAGCCATTGTATTATCATAGTTTACCCAATCCTACATGGGAGTTGACCTTTCAAAAGAAGGAAGTTAAGGTGAGTTACATTTGGCCCTCAAACAATTCTACTATTCTCTATTCCCTGAGTCCTTTCCTTCACTGGGAAGCCACCTCTCCTGTTTCCTTCATAATCCTCACAGGTGTCTGACTGGTAGTCGTTCTGTATATTTCATCAATTGAATTAAAACATCTCTGAGGAGATCCACCAGGACACTTGCTTTACTATTGCCCAAATTTCTGTTGGCCGCTACTACCTTTTCTCCGTGATGGGAACATTGAGGGAGGCCATGTCAGCTTCTTCCATCAGTTGGTGATCTGTAGCATCCCAGTAATTCCAATGTTATAACCTTTTGGGGGGGCCTGCCTTACACATGTCTTTAAAATCAGGTGAAACAAAGATGTGCATCTTCATCATCAATGAGTAGTATTCAGTTTTTTCTTCCAACCAGTGAATTACATTTGATTTTTAGGTCGAGCATAAAGAGAATCCCATCCAGCCTGTTTGTTTATCCCTGTCTTCAAACAAAATGTTTCACAGAATCAAAGTGCTTCAAAGATTTATTTTCAGAGACCTCCTTCAAGCGTAGTCTTACCATGTTCAATTTTCTCCAAGCCATTTGTCTCCCTTTTTTTCTTCAATTTCTTGAATTTAAGATGCCATTTTCCCAACTTTTAGTTACAAATTGCAAAATAGATTGTAACATCTCATGAGTTGGCCAAGGCCTCTAACTTTACTATTGCCCAAATTTCCATTGGCCAAGACTACCTTTTTGTCATGAAGGGAGCTTTGAGGGAGGCTATGTCAGCGTCTTCCATCAGTTGGTGGTCTGTAGCATCCTACTAATCCCAAAGTCATAACGTATCCAGTGTGGGACCTGCCTCACACATGTCTTTAAAATCATTTGAAACAAAGATTGATATCTTAATCATCCCTAAGTAGTGTCCAGTTTGGTCTTCCACCCGGTGACTTACATTCAACCTCCACTTGGCCCCTTTGGCCCACCTCATCTCTATCTTCTCCTCTAACTTTCAGTGTTATGCCGATGACAATCAGCTTTCCTTCTTGCTCCCCTTAGCCTCCTCTACTCTCTCGCTGATTCCTCACTGTCTATCCATGATTCAGGATTGGTGCACCTCCAACTATCTCTGCCTTAATGCCAGTAAGACGGAGATCATTCTCATTGAGACCCCTGCTCCTGCTTTCTCACTCTCATTCTGGCCGGCCGCAATGGGCCCTCTTCCTTTGCCTTCCTGCGAGCCAAAAAACCTTGATGTCATCTTCAGCTCCACTCTCTCTTTCTCTCCTCACATCTCAGACATCACCAAGAAGTCCCACTACCAGCTGCACCTCCTCAAAGGGACTCTTCCCTTTCACACTTTTCCCCAGAAGCTCACTGTATCCAGAGCCCTGGTTCTCTCTAGGATGGAGTACTGCAACAGCCTGTTTCTCAATCTGCCTTCCTCTACTCTCTGCCCTCTACAACTAATCCAGAACAGGACTGTGAGACTTATCTTTGGCCTCAAGCCCAGAGACCGTATTTCTACAGCCCTGAAATCTATCCGCCTGCTCCCAGTGGCTGCAAGGATCAAGTTCAAGACCCTCTGCATTATCCACAAGTCTTTCTGGGGCCAGGGTCTGCACTATATCCAGCACTCTCTTCCAAAATACCTTCCTTCTTGAGCCCTTTGCTCAGCTACCTCCAACTCTCTAAGGGTTAGATGCTTCTCCAGGCAGAGCGTGGGGGGTAGATCTTTCTCTTCTGCAGGTGCCTCCCCCTGGAATGGCCTCCCTTCCCCTCTCAAACTTGAGCCAGACCACCTGAAGTTCCGAAAGCAGCTCAAAACATTCCTCTTCTTCTCTGCATTCTGCATTCTCTTTCTTCCTCCGCTGCTGACCTACCTTACCTACCTGTCTGCTATAGTGACTGGTTGCTTGGCTACCCTAAGAGTCTCACTGGGCACCAGGCTCTTTCTTGATCAGTCACCCTTTCACTGCCTCTGGACCTACCACACACTTAGGAGCTTTAACTGTAACCCTGCAGTCTCTTGCTCTCCTTGCACCATCCAGACCCGCTCTGCCCGTTTCTGACCTGTTTTCCCCTTCCCTTGCACTTGCACACCCCCACTCCCTTTCCCCTTGCACTTTTCGTTCTGGCACTTGCATAATCCAATCTGAATGACACCAGGCCTAGTAAGATCACTTGTCTTGTCGTCCCTCTGCCTTCCCTCCCTTGTTTTGTCACACCTTGAAACACATGTGTACAGGTGCATTATAAATGACTTATCATATCATATCATTTGATTTTTGGGTAGACCATAAAGAAAACGCCATCCAGCCTGTGGGTTTATCAATGTCTTCTAAAATTGTTTCACAGAAACAAAGTACTTCAATGATTTTCCTTCTTAGACCTCCTTCAAGCATAGTCTCCCCCTGTTAAAATGTCTCCAAATCATCAGGTACCCTTTTACTTTTAGAATTTTTCTAATTTGGCAATTACATTATTTTCTGAACTTTTTGTTACAAATCCCAAATTAGCATGCAACATCCTCTTAGAAATATTTAAAGAGGATCCCAACAGGTAGTGAGGGAGACCTCTCCTATCTTATTCAAATTGCCTATGCAGTGTCTGCTTAAATTCATCATATTTCAGCAACGTTACTGCATACAGGATCTCAAGGGTAATTTCTGTGAGAGTCTAAAAGGAGCATGATCCAATATCACCAGCAAAAGGATGGAACAATCAATGATGTTGGGAAGCCATTGAGGGTGGCTTACGCCCATGTCCAACCTTTCTTGTGTTGAATGCGCAATTAAATTGAAAGCAAAGTGATTCCTGTCTTGCCAGATACCCTAAATATCAAGCTTACCCATGAAATCTGAGAGGACCCAGGCAAACAGAGTCAGACCCTTGATGCCTGCAGGTTTTCTATCACCCAATGGATCGATTACACAATTGAAGACACCTCCTATGAGGGCTAGATACAACATACAGAGAGAGCATTTCATCTTTAAGGCCGGCAGTAGAAGAAGGCATGTCTTCAACACTGACATAGTCATTTAGAGGCACCATTTTGTGAGAATGAAGGTGGTTTTCACCTGGTAAGTATCTTCCATTCAGGCCTGCAATGACATGTTCCCTTACAAAGGGACTGTGCCTAGTCCAGCCAAAAGCCACTTCAAAGTAATGAGAGGAATACGGATCATGATAGAATTATCCTATCCACCCCATTTTTCAGAGTCCACATAAATCTTGTAGGTCTCCTGGAGAAATGTGACATCCACAATGAGAATCCTTAGGTGCTGAATTGTACTTACCCATTTAAAAGGGCTGCCCATCCCTTTAAATTCCTTGATACTTACAACAGATGAGTGATTAGAATGGACGAGAAAAAATGATTTAAGGAGATAGTTCAAGATCAAAGCCTCAATTCAAGGGGGGAGCAACAGGGTGTCATAAGGAAAAAGGCGATCAGGGGTATACATTAGGCAGCTACATGTATTACATAAGTTCATGTGATTATTGGATGAAGAAAAGCATGAAAACCGTATACACATGAACCAAAACTCAAACTTTGTTCGACCTGTACCTTAGCCATTGTGGTCTAGAGGTAAAGCTAGACCACTATGCACATTATTTGCTAAAGATTCAAGTTCCTGAGTGGATGTGTGGTGATCCATAATGAGTGATGTCTTTGGGGAAGATGGATTCAGTGTAGTCGGACCTAGCAGGAGACAGGATAGCAAGACTCACAGAGGAGAAATTAAACTTTCTTCTTTTCGTATCCTTGATCCTACCTCAGGGTCATTAACACACACCATACTTCTGTTTGCTAAGAATGAGTACAGTAACAATGTGAGTTTAATGCATCACCCTCCACCAACAATAAGCAGTGACTGCTGTCTATCATCAGGAAGAGTCATGCTAGTATGCATATGTGTCAGACAGAGCCTTCACTGCTGCCTGGATACACAGTGAACTTATTGAGGATGGAGGAGGTTTGAGAAGATTCCTGTTGTGTTTTACTTACTCTGGTCTTTCCCTGGTATGTATGAATGAGCCCTGATAGAATGTTAGTGTGGAATGTTATGGATGAACTGTGTCTGTGTGTTCCACAAAGTCAGTTGGGGCCTGAGCTTAGATGATGAGGGGGCCGGTGGATGTCTCTCCCTGCCTATGTATTTTACTTGACTGCCCTAATGTACTTACCTAAAGTCTGTACCTAGTAAAATCTGTCGAACCCATGAACGGCTTCACTTGCCTACTTTGACTCCAAAGCATGAACATAACATTGGCGACGAGGATTTAGCTTTGTTGGGAGGTCGGCTGGAAATGGAGTGCAGCTTAAGGCACATCAGAGGTGATATGGAGAGAAGGGACGCATGCAGCAGGGAGAAGCAGGCAGAACACCAGAGGAGACATCCACCGGCCACCCCAAGCTGTCCCCTGGCCCTAAGGTGAGCGCGCCCCGAGTGCCAGAGCTGCGAGTGAACTGTGCAAGTTGTCAATTAGATCGAGGCTGGTGCTTGCACCTCAGGGGGCAGTGAATTGTGGCGGTCCCAGAGGCCAGCTGGCGCAGAGGTCCGGGACAACGGGTGTTATCCTAATGGGGAGCAAGATGGTTTTATGAGGGCCCTTACCTCTTCATTGCTGGCTGTTCTCCTTCAGTGCCGTGGTGAATGCGGTCCGGGCGGCTGCGTCTTTGTGATGGCCTGCTCAGGGCCGGGTGGGTCTTGGAGACTGGGTCCACTGCGGCGGTTCAGGGCGACGGTTGGAGCGGAGCACTCCTTCCGTGGCCGCCCTCGCCACCATAATGGTGACGTCAACTGGATGCTGGGGGAGTTGGCGATTGCGCCTCAGGTGGAATGTTCCCTCCGGCATTCCAGGACCGGCAGCGCAGTGATCGCGCAAAACAGGAAGCATTTGAAGGTTAGAAAAGAGGACCTTCCAACGTGGGCGCAGCGTGCTCTGGTTCCGGGTTTCACACGGAAGTGAACGTTAGCAATTGAACGCTCTGCCAGCCACAGGATACAGTTTGGTTAATGTACTGCATCCATTAGGAATTTTGCCACCGGAGTTTCCAGGCCATTTAGTGAGGCGCAGGAAGTTGTTTTTTAGTTTATTTTGCTTCAGTGGATCTTGTGGAAAGAAGAAAGGACATTTTAATTTAACACTCGTGTCGGTGCAGGGATCAACTCAAGGACACGTTGCAGAATTGTGGGGAAGTTTCGGCGAACACAACGGCAAGTTTGGAAGTAAAGTGGCGAACCCGGACATGCAGTGAAGTGCACAAACTGTTGGAGGAACTGCATTTTTACTTAAGTATTGGGAGTTATCTATGGGGGTCGCACTGTTGTTTGGCAAGTTAGGATGACAGTAATGTCAAATATGCAGCTGTATACATGATTGCACTGGGCCAGTAGTGTGGCACAGTAAGGGTTTTTTTTTGTTTGGCATAGGTTGTGCCATTGTTAGCATATCAGATGCTAATGGTTTGACATAGGCTATATCTTAGTGCACAAGAGGTGCCATTTGTTCGGCATTAGTTCTGCCACATTTTGCTTTAGTGATGCTATTTTTTTAGCATAATAACTCCACACTTTGCATATTAGATGCTTTTGGTTTGGTGTATAAGTGCACATTACGCCACTGTTTGGAGGAATAGCATATTTGAATTGTACAATATATGTCTTTAGACTGGCATAGGATGGGCATTAGAGGTGTATGTGTGTTGTCATTGGTCAGCAGTTATTTGGACAAACTAGATGCCATTATGGTTACGTGGCTAAGTGAAATGTTTAGTTGCACAGAACAAAGTTAAAAATGTGGGGTGTTGAACAAAAGAACTGCTATTACACAAAGCAAAGTAAATGAAATTTTGTTACATCAAATGTATTACATGTTCAAATATTTTTTCCACAGGTACACACAAATGTAATGTATGTTAATTTGGCTAACCACATTTTTCATTCACAGGTTCATCAAACACAAAGGACTTTGTAGGGTAAAGATTATGGACTCGACTGTAGTGTTGAACTCTCGCTTACCATTCTTGTACTCTCAATTTATCTTTGCTTGGTTTGTAAGAGATGTGTGATGAGGAAGTGTTTGTGGTGGTAGTAACTAACATTTTTGGGCACCTATTGTGGTGTGGGTTTGAATACCTTAGCGAGCAGATGGTTGCTCAGTTGTGGCACCTATGGTGGTGTAGGTTTGAATACCTGAATGAGCATATGGTTGCTCAGTTTTGGCACCTTTGGTGGTGTAGGTTTGAATACCTGAAGGAGCATATGGTTGCTCAGTTGTGGCACCTATTGTGGTGTAGGTTTGAATACCTGAGTGAGCAGATGTTGCTCAGTTGTGGCACCTATTGTGGTGTAGGTTTAAATACCTTAGTGAGCAGATGTTGCTCAGTTTTGGCACCTATGGTGGTGTAGGTGTGTAAGTGTTGCTTTAGGCGGTCAGTGGGGTAGAACCCTGTTTGTTTGTGTGTTGGCACAACCAGTTGTTGGTGGATGATGAAGTAGGGTACAGTAGTGATGTAAATTGGAGTAAGAATTGCGTTAGAAGGTGGGCTAGTCCCCGAGTGTTAGTTCCATAATAGGCCTGTTATGGTACTGGTGATAGTTCAGGAGTGGTGTGGCTTCATGTAGCTACTGCAAGGGTCTCTGTAAGGTAATAGTTTGGTTGTTTGGATGGGCACATTTTAGGAGGATGTTTGTGGATTGTTTTCTCTAAGTGTTTACCCCAAATTGCATAGTCTCACCACCCCCCTACATTTCCATCGTTCCATTGTTATGTAAGGGGGGAGATGTGTTGTGTTTTACTTACTCTGGTCTTTCCCTGGTATGTATGAATGAGCCCTGATAGAATGTTAGTGTGGAATGTTATGGATGAACTGTGTCTGTGTGTTCCACAAAGTCAGTTGGGGCCTGAGCTTAGATGATGAGGGGGCCGGTGGATGTCTCTCCCTGCCTATGTATTTTACTTGACTGCCCTAATGTACTTACCTAAAGTCTGTACCTAGTAAAATCTGTCGAACCCATGAACGGCTTCACTTGCCTACTTTGACTCCAAAGCATGAACATAACAATTCCTTTGGCATCCAGACGAAAATGGACCCCAACAACCACTCAACCTGTACCACTTTTTAAGGTGCTAGGATGCTGAAGCAGTGCTTCCACAACAGTCGGCCCCCGATGTCTATGGGCCTCATTACACGGATGGCGGTAAGGATTTACCGGTACTGGTATTTTACCGGTACCGGTAAATCCTTACCGCCTTACTACGAGGTCCCTTTGCGGGTTGGGGAATTTAATGCCTGCTTTTTGCAGGCGTTAAAAACCAACCCGCAAAGGGACCCAGGGAGCTAATTACGGTACCGCAATTTGCGATACCGTAATTAGCACCTTCCCCATTCCCATTATGCCCTATGGGGCAAAAATGGGAATGGGGAAGGGCAATGGTGGAAGGGGGAATTACAGCCCCGCCAACCTTGGAATGGGGCGGTAATTCCCCTTTCCGCCAAGGCGGTGCCGGTATTTTACCGGCAATAGCGCCATGGTTCTCCGCCATCCGTGTAATGAGGCCCTATGTCTCTCTGGTAATATTGAGAGAGCATAGGGAATGCAGAGGGCCTCGGATGAGGAATTCAAGAGTCTGTAATCACATGGATATGCCAGACCATCTTCAGGATCATTTAAGTTGTGCCACACCTGATTGCAATGAAGCTAAAAGATTACCAGGAACTTCAGATAATACTGTAGGGACAAGTTTCACAGGGAATCAAACAGCTTTCAGAACTCCATTGTGCAATTACTTCAGCTGAGTAATTATTGAATTACCCCATGAAATTATTGAATTTCCCCATGAAAGCCCTCATATTGACATTTTATATTGGCAGTTCAGAATTATCATGATGATTGCTCCTTTTGTCAGCTTCCGGGTCAAAGCGCTGTGATATCTCCCATTGACAATTCCATCTGCCTCCTCTATTTTAAACATCTTGTGGAATATAATCTTCATGAAGGCAATTGTGTGCTGAGCCTTGATAACCACCAGGAGTTGATCAGGTGGAGAATACGACGTCTTGCTTGATTTACTTCATACTTGATTGTGGCAGACAATCTTTGAATCTCCTAAACCACAGTATCAAGCTCATTATTTTTCAAGGTGTCATAAATACCTTTGGTTGCACAGTTGCAGTATTCATTGCCATGTTGATCTCCTTGATCTTATTGACCAATGCTGTGATGTTTCTATTTAAGGCTTTGATACTATTAGTCTTTGTTCACTTCTCTTTAATGTGCTTACTGAACTAACTTTGCAACTATTTCATAATAGATGGGACACACATCCCTCTGATGGGGTCACACTGTCTCACCCAGGAGCCCGCCTCACCTCTTCCCATGTGTGTACAATGAAGTGTCAGGGAGGCCCCAGTACGGTCCAGCTATTACTGTTTTCAAGCGTGCAGAATCTCCTCAGGTAATACAGCAGAATCCTTCTCACTTAGGGATTGCTATGAGCCACTACTGTGCCATGAGATATTCAATGGTGTATGCCCCTTTGCAGATCAGCAAGCAAGGGCTCTTTCTTCTGCATGGACAGTCTGTTCATTCCTGGGCTTCCACAAGTTCTGAGAGCAAGTGCAAGTGACTACTTCTGCAACAAAGTGGCTCCGGCTCTAGCCAGGCCTGCTGCGCACCCTTCCTTCTGTTTCAGGGGTGTCAGCAAAACCCGACAATCATCCACTGATGGAGTCCTAGCTGGAAAGGTGCCTTTTCCCATATTTTAAGCATTAGTAGGCATGTGGGTGAAAGACAAAGAAGCCCCTCCAGAGCAGAGCATCACAGGCCGGCTGCCATTGTGATCCAGCTCCAAGTGGTATGTCTTTTTTTAGTACTGGCGTACACTATTATATGAAAGAATATGTATGTTAAAATAATTATGGCTAGGTCTCTGACATGATATCTCAGTGACTTGATTTGGAGCCCATGACAAGTCCAAGCTTGGCATCACTGTTAGCCATGTGAACAAAACAAGAAAAAAGAGAATTACATTAACAATTGAGATGTATTTAGTACCAACTGTATTACACAGTTACAAAACACACATTCGTTAGGGGACAACCACCTACACTAAAAGCTGATGCAATCTCTATGGTTATTCGTGGATAGGCTTTGCATTGCTTTCGGAGAATATGATTATATGAGGTATATTGAGAGTGGTTACCCAATAGGTAACGATACTAGGGTGCTGCCATTCTTTCTGTTAGATTGATGAAATGGCTCCACTTCTTAATTCAGAACCCCTTCAGACAATTCTGTTTGTATATCTCTGAAGGTCACTTAACGAATGGGCTTAGAAGTCCAGGACATAAGCCCTCTGCCACTTCCAACTAAATGGGGTCACCACAATTGAGGAGATTATTTCCAACTGCGCCTGGAAAAAAACCTATTTGACATCACGTGCTCCCAGAGGACTCAACTATGGAAAATTGTTTGACGTTCACCATTGACTCTCTGCAGAAGGCAAGTAAAGCTTGAAAAGCAAAGCCATTAACCTGCCAAACGTAACTCATGGGAGCAACATCTCTTTGGAAGAAGGCATGAGTATGGCGATGGAACACACGAGGTTGTACTTTCACTCACACAAGGAACATTTCACAGAGAAAATGGATGAAAAACGTGGCCAGTCTCTAGAGCTTTAAACGGGTCCTCCAAGACTGTATTCCCTGCTCTTATCAAAGAGGGTGTCATTTAACGTCAGCTCCCCTTTCCTTTCTGTTGCTATGCAATTTCTTCACTTCCTGTGGCTTTGCACTGAAATGGCTGCGTGAGCAGGTACGCAGTGGTCCTGAATGATGGGTAATGCACCTTTGTGTGTTACCATCTCTTCTCGTGGTTTCCAGCCTCTTGCTGCTGCTTCTTCTGTCACTCCTGAATGAATAATCAGGAGAGGATACAGGAGAGGAACCTCCTCATTCTTAGAACAGGTAACTACAGCAGTACCTCCATCTCCCAGTAGATTCTCTCACGAGACTCCTGCATCAGCGAAGACTCAAGGACATGCGAGTGCTTTCACACACCCGGGCTCTTGGGAGTAGTGTTATTAATAATGAACGTTGTCCAGAATTTGTAATGGGGTAATATTGAAAGTACAAATGTAAATAGCGCCTCGATGCCTGCGGGCTGTTTGTGTGCACTTTATAAATGTAAAACATAAAGAAATAAAAAAAGGCAAGTCACCCCCGACCAAAGAAGCACCTCCACTAATCTACAAACCTGGAAAGGCTGGTGGGCTCCCTCACCAATGGCATACTAGAACTGGCATGAGAAATGATGGCTGGCTGAAAGTAGAGCTTCTGATTTTGGGCGTATTTTCTTTTAAGAAAAACTAAATTGTGAAAATCTAACATTTCAACTTTTGTACCTGCCCAAACTAGCCCCTGGGACCACCATTGGCTATTCTTAAGACATCAAAGAAGGGAGAGAAGGCTGCAGGTATATGCTTGACCCATACCACTCCTATAGATCAGACTCTGGGGATAAAGACTTCAAAGATGTGCAATGCATTTGTGTGACGATGGACAATTACAGTAGAAATTAAATGTATACATTAAAGGATGGTTCAATCAGAACAGAGCACCACCTCTTTCAAACAATTGTGTAAATATAACTTGAAGGAATCTGGAGAAATTTAGAACAGATACATATCATGCAAAACAAATAACAAACAGCTGCTCTCTGGGCTAAAGTTCAGAAGGAAACGTGCTTTCGCCCACACATTAAAATCCATTACGTTCAGTTTCTTTTGTTCAATTTGTTTTATTTTTTCTATATAGATGTGTTAACTGCATGTGAAAGTAGTCGCAAGGCTAAGCAGTGTACGAAACATATAATTGACTAATTGAAATCCTATTCGCTCAAATGCAAATATGGAAGTCCCGTGTGTTTGTGTGCTGGTGAGTTACTAGATGAGTTGGACAGAGGGATTCGAGCTCCAGCTGCGGTGCTATTATGAGTACTAACGAGATCCATCCTAAAATCAGGTTAGTGGGAATGCAGCGTGGCGGGATGAAAGAGTAGATATGATTGGTTAGTCTGTGGTGGATGCTATATGGGAGGCTGTGCCACTGCTGGTTGTGTCTTAGTTGGATGATGTCTTAAGTGTAAATTGGAAGAGAGAGCATGAAGACTGGGTTGGTTAGAAGGAGTGGAGATTACATATTGAGCTCAATGTCCGGGTGGTGATGTCCTAAAGACCACTTTAGCTGCACTGGGTCCATGTTTCCTCCAGGTGCCCTTGTGGATACAGCTAATTGTTGTATCCAAGCTTCTTTGAAACACATTCTGTGCATCAATCCAGTATCCACAACGTGTAGAGCAACCTGATGAAATGTCTCTTTTAACTGTTCTGTCTCTTCTCGCGCAACTTTCATTTTCTCGTCAGTGGTATATTTACACATATTGAGTAATATACTAAGAATTAAGTATACTTCTGGTTCAACTGCATACTGCATAGAAATAGATCTAATGCTACCATGCATGTATCTAAAACACGCCTTCCCTTATTTCAGTCTCAAATTTCGAAATCCAAAGTATTCAATAATATTCTTTGGGGAGGGTAGGCTCATACATGTCACAATGCAACTTCTTTGGATACCATAATCTATTGCTGGGAGTAAAATGATGGAAGGAGGGCATTCTGAGCTGGGCATGTTCCCAACCTCTCAAAATGCATGCCATACAGGCAATGATGGCCCTCATAAAAACAGAACATGCCATTGGATCATATATGTTGTCTAGCAGATGTGAAGTTTAGAAGACAGCTTTGTTTTCGGAGTTCAGCTTATCTAATCGACATTTCTAATGAAACTTGGCATATGTCTTGCGAATGTACTATACAAGTATTCAACGTTGACTCAGCTTGCACCCATAAATATCAAACCTATCCTTTTTATTGCTTAACTCTGTGCCGTAAATTACTACTGTTGCCGTGAATGTGTCGGCCATTTCGTTAGTTTTCATACAATATAGTCCTCTTTTTCTGCTTTTGATTTTGGGAACTCACACTGTGCAGTTCATGTTGTCTGTGACAATATATGATTGGCATTAATCAGTTGTTAGTCACTGGATTCTTGAAAGTTTTATTTGATAATATGTTGATAATGGGGCTGTGTGATGTTTTTTTGTATGTTACTGTATTTGCTAACAATGAAGTGTGTAACAATGATGGACCGCCGGCACTCCAGGTAAGTTGTGGGGTTCTTTATTGTCCTTGCCCTGTACTCCTCCACAAGAAACGGGGATGGTAGGGGACACAAGATGACAAGGGAAACACCGGGCTCACCCCCACACCCATCTTCACTGCTCACAGCTTTCTCTCTCTCTCTCCAACCGTCACCCAGCAGAACCCTTCCACACAAACATTCCACTGCAGATGACTTCACACTCACTGCTAATTTGTAAGATAGATTACTACACTTCTCCTCCCATAGAAAACACAAAAACCAGTTACTACACCTCCCCCTTCCTAGAAAAACACAAAGAATGATTAAGGTAAAGGGACCAGCACGAAACCTCAAGATCCAAACACAACACAGTACCAGAAATTCCGCAACACAACGGCCGCCTATGCACAGAACCCCTGGTAACTCAAATAATGGGAACCTCACAAAAGGAAAACATTTGCAGGACAACCCCGGACCAAGAAGAAAATGCCAACGGCATGCAACCGCAAAACACAACTCACCACTCCCTCGGTGTACACTTCGAGGCCTCAAAAAATAACAAACAGAGTACTTACGCCTGTCCCAAGCTGCCCCTAAGGACCTAGGGCTGCCACCCCAAGCCAAACTATTGTTAGCTAACACAAAACACCTTCCACTCCGGTCTGCCACCCCGAAGTCTCAGAGCTGCCCCTCTGAGCACTAACCAACCGCTCCCAAAGGAAGCAACAACAGATGCCCAACAATAACCGAGGGACCACACACACAAACTTGACCGCAGTATAAGGAAGAACCACAACCCAACACTGCTCCTCTGCACAAAACCATTAGCCATTCCCTCTTTCTACAAAACACCATTTCTGAACAGACCAGGAGACAACCTGATATACCAGACTCGGAATCAGGAGGCACACTGGCAAAGCTAAATTCAAAACCATAGTAACCCAACTCGGCCAAGAAGGCCGAAGACTATGGAGGATCTGAAAAATTCAACACAACCCAAGCACAGCGACAGACTGAAATCAACACGCTATGAAAACACTGCAGCACACAACTGCCCCGGGAACAAGGCCCACGCCAAAAGTGACCAACCCTGGCAACCTTCAGGCACTAATGACGCACCCCTAAAGCCAAAAGCGGCCAACCCTGATAACCCTCAGGCACTGATGACGGCACACCTACGCCAAAGGTGGCCACCCTGCAACCTCCAGCACTAAAAAACACAACACTAGGGCCGATAGCGACCTACCCTGACACCTTCAGGCGCTAAAGACTATAACACACATAACACCATACCCACCCAACCTGGGACCATACCAGCCAGAATGAAACCTAAGATCAGGAGATCAACACTCCTTGAGATACCAAAACATAGCGATACCAAAACATAGTGACCTACCCAGGCCTAAAGCAGGCACTACATAAAGGCAAAAGTGCAAAAAGGACATACACTCCCAACACTCCAAACACGATACATGGGCACAACACTCAACCCACGACTACTCACAGCAACCACTACGCCACACATACAAGGCGCTAAGATACTGATGCTGTAACAACAATGTGACTACAGGTGCGCCACCCCACTTGCATGCACCCATACACCGCACTCACACCCAAACACAGCTAACATCAACTTGCACAAAATGACATATAGATAACATTGCATAATAAGCATGGAATTCGAATGCAAATGTCATGAAAAACACATCACATGTTCAAAGGTGAAAACATTAAATCACATGTGAATACATTGGATGATGATGGTGACCTCCAGCACAGCCCCCAAATACCACCAGCATGAGCTCCTGGGCACCACACAATGTCAATGTGCAAGAAAGTCAGTGTTCAGGTGGTGAAAGTCACATTAATGCATTTTCGCATCATTCCCATAGACACTTTCAAAATTGCAGTCCATACTCCCATCCTTTGGGTTAACACTACCCAGAAACTACGTTCCACACCCCCATGAAAAAAAAAATGGTATTGGAGCGTTACATTCGCAGTGATAATTACATTGCAAAGCTTAATTGCATCACAACACCCACCCGGGAGATAAAGGAGGAAAAACCCACCCACAGGGTTCTAGTCCCCCACGAAAGGCCACAACACTTGACACCACAGGGAACAAACAATGGCCTTCTACAACTAACTCAGGACAACCCCCTGGGATTTAATTAAGGGCGCTTGATACCTCTAGGACAAATGGGCCACAACACGTACCATTCACCCATCCACATGAACACGGCCCGATACACTAACCTGACCAAAGTCGCATGTCCTCGCCGTACACCACGCAAATTCAATCTCAATTTTGCCCAGTAAGGCATCCACAAGCACTGCAAGGAATGCTCCAAACGTCCCAGCTACACAGGAACGACATGCATGAACTTCCCACCAACAGGAACCAGTCCAAAACAGGTGGAACATACTCCAGGCTTGCCCCAAACCCAGAGGTAAAGTCTTAACCGGCGAGTGCCTTCCTCCTTCGCCTTCCGATACACTGGGAACGAGGCTTGAAATGCGGACATGGACAATCACCACGTGACGCACTGGAACGCCTCCCAGTGTGACGCAATCAGTAGGCATGGGGTCGCCGTCACATGAACATCCAACGGAGCCTCTCATAACTCCTTGCAGGCTCCCTTCAAGAACAGACTAACTCTGCTGCGAAGCACAGAGCTCAAGGGAGCCGACATTCTCCCACAGTGTGCAACAGAAGCACGGGAACACACTCCCTGACGACCACGCACCTCTCCACCAGCTAAAAGGAAGACGCCCTTCTCCGCCACCAGTCACATGGGAAAGGAGCCGCTATTAACAGCGAAACGAAAGGGGCAACAGCACAACCCTTGCGGCCCGCCTTGTTGACACAGGTGATCTCCTCTCACCGCCCGCCTAGTTGCACAGGCGATCCCTCTCAGCAAGCGAAAAGTAGCGTCCACACCTCACCGGCACCTGGCAGAACACGGATGGCTTCATACATTCCTCAGCTGCTACTACCGCCCCATCTCACCAAAAAAATGCGGGCGGACACCTTGGGGAAGATCTGAACTACACCAGCTTCACCATGTGGGACTCTTGAACTACAAATGCCCACATAGGCCCAACGCTGCCCCTCCAAGCGCGGAGGGGTTAAGGACTCAGCTTCACATGGGGCAACCGACATGATGCGGCGGACCAGCAGGGTACAGGCCCGCCTGGGTGTGGGGGGAGGTGTTCCTGGAGTACTGCACCCCCCAGCAGCACCAACGACCAGGCAATCCACCTACCATCCCATCCTCGTCGCCAGTGTAACAATGATGAACCGCCGGCACTCCAGGTAAGTTGAAGGGTTCTTTATTGTCCTTGTCCTGTACTCCTCCACAAGACACAGGGATGATAGGGGACACAAGATGACAAGGGAAACACCAGGCTCACCCCACACCCATCTTCACTGCTCACAGCTTTCTCTCTCTGTTTCTCTCCAACCGTCACCCAGCAGAACACTTCCACACAAACATTCCACTGCAGATGACCTCACACTCACTGCTAATTTGTAGGCTAGATTACTACAAAGTGGTTCTGCTGTTTATGTAGAAAATGGGTGGGAACAATTGTTGGAAATTGTTTATTAGGAAAGAAAATGTATTTCAGTGAGGTTCATGATATAGAATCACTAATTATACTTTCTGCACTCAAAAGAAAAGAATGATCACTTAGCAGTAGAAATCTGATTTATTTTATTAACAATGCTTTTATAATCAGTTATGGTGTGTATTAAAGGGTTTTTGCGATGATCTAACAATTTGTGTGCTTTAGAAAGATTTTTTGCTGGTGTGTGTTACTGTGTGGATATCTATAAGAGAAAATACATGGGGCCTCATTACATGTATTGCGGAATGGGTTAACGGGCGCTACTAATGGTGGCGGCGCCGTTAAACCCATTCCGCAATATTACAAGGTTCCCTCGCGGGACCCGATGTGGACGTCTGGTTTTACCAGACGTCCAGCGCGGGTCCCGCGAGGGGACCAGGGAACTAACAACGGGCCGGTCGTAATCGGCCCGTTGTTAGCTCCCACACCCATTCCCATTGAGCCCTCTGGGGGCTCAAATGGGAATGGGGAAGGTCCGGGACCGGGTTTCCTGAAGGCGGAGTTACCGGGCCCTCCAAACTCGGAATGGCCCGGTAATTCCCCATTCAGGGAACCCGCACACGGTTTTGGATGCCAGCCATGCCCTTATTAAGGGCATGGCTGCCTCCAAAGTCGTAATGAGGCCCAATTGTCTTCATTCGTTTGTCGTTTTGTGAAACCTAGTGTTTAATTTCATGAAAAATGTGTTTGATTAGTTTTATTTTTTAATATACACTCAAGAATACAAGATTGATATTAGTTGTGCATACTCCTATTATGTAAAAAAGAAATTGAATGTTTTTTCTGGTGCATTCCATGGGTTCAGCAGTGCAATTTCAGTCCACAAATAATATTTGAAGTATGGGTTTGCTGTGCCTACTCTTTGTGTCTGTTTTTATTTTTGTAAAATAAGGGGTTACAAAAATTGCCACTGATTTTTTAAAATATATATTTGTAGCAGCAGCAATTGCTTTGGTGTTGTAAAATAGGTCTTGTGTAACCATGTAGGGTGCAATCTCACACCATGATGCAGTATCATATTTTAAACACATTATTTTGCGGTTGTGCAGATTGGGTATAGGTAGGATGTGAGGCGGTTGGGTGGAGGTGGCTGGAACAGAGGAAGCAATGGAAGTGGAAGAGAGTGATGCAGATGTGGTTTTCTACAGAAGATACCTGTGCGCAGATTATAGGCCATGGGCTTGTACATTTTGATGGAAACCCTTCCTACAGGGTTCCTCCACTTTGTTGTAATGGAATTGGATGAGGTGCTGAATCAAATTAGAGATAGCAAAAGTTTATTGGAAGCTTCCATCTGCAATAGCTTATAATTGAAACACACTGAATTTCTTTAATGTTCTTTTTATCCGATTGCTACTTGACACAGAAATACAGCCATCTGTCAGTGACAGTTTTCTGCGCACACTTGTTCTTTCATAAAGTTGAGGTTAATATTTAAAATACCCAAACACATTTTCATAACTTTGTTTTATTGCGTTTTCTTGTCTGTGCTGAGTACGTTTCCTGTAAGTTCTGAGCAAGTGATTCTCACATTCCCGAAGAAATTGACAATGTCCAATGCAAGCTGTTTTAGAAGGGATGGTATCAGTTGGGCAAATTCTAATTATGTTGAATTGTTTTTCTGGTGTAAATTGCCTTAATAAATACACGGGCACTATGGGCTTCAGCAATGCAATTTCTGTACACAATATTTGAAGTATCGATTTGCTGTGTCTAATCATTTTATGAGTTTTTTGTTTTAAAATGTGTAAAATAAGGGGATTCAAAGAATTGCCACTGAAAAAATGTGTATATCTTTATGCTGGAAACACTTTCTTTGGTATTGTAAAAATAGCTCATTTGTAACCATGTAGGGTGCAATCTCACACCATGATGCAGTTCTATATTTTTAACACATTACTTTGCAGTTGTGCAGATTTGGGTATAGGTAGCAAGGGAAGAGGTTGGCTGGAGGTGGCTGGAACAGAGGAAGCAACCAAAGTGAAGAGACTGACGCCGACATGCTTTTTTTACAGCAGATACCTGTGGGCAGATTATAGGCCATGGGTTTGTACATTTTGATGGAAAATAGCCTACCTGTAGGATTTCTCCACATTTTGTAATAGAATTGGATGAGATATCAATCAAATTGGAGGTAGTGAAAGTTTGGCAAGGTTAATTAGAAGCTTCCACCTGCAACAGTTTAAAATAAGAAGCACACTGAATTTCTTTAATGTTTTTGTTACTCTACTGCTACTTGATACCGAACTACTGGCAGCTGTCAGTGACAGTTTGCTGGGCACACTGGTTCTTCCATGGAGTTAAGGTGAATATTTAGCATACCCATGCACAGCTTCATAACTTTATTTCATTGCAGTCATTCAGTTTGGGTATAGGTAGGATAGGATAAAAGTGAAAGAGAGTGATGATGCAGATGTGCCTTTCTACAGCAGATACCTGGGTGCAGATAGCCTTTGAATAGAGTTAATCTATATTGTCCTAATGGGACTGGATGTGGTGCTTAATTAAATTGGAGGTTGGAAAAGTTTGGGATAGTTTATTGGAAGCTTCCATCTGCAATAGCTTACAATAGGAAACACACTGATCTTTTGTAATGTCCTTCTTACTCCAATGCTACTTGACACAAAAATACTGCCAGCTGTCAGTGACAGTTTTCTGGTCGAACTGATTCTTCCATGTAGTTCAGGTAAATATTTAGCATACCCATGCACCCCTTCATAACTTTCTTGTATTGCTTTTTTCTCTATGTGTTGAGGAGGTCTCCTGTAAGATTTGAGCAAGTTATTTGCTAATTCCTCAAAAACGTGACAATATGCAATGCAACTTAGACTTATCCCTTGTGTTTATTTTATTTATATATTGAAATATGTCAGCAGGATATGTAATTGAAGACATTTAAGCTAGTGATTTATATAAAAATCAAACAAAACAGAACAAGTAACAAATGTTTATTTGTCTCCAAACTGATGTTTCTTAAATAGGTGATAGACAAAGTTTGAAAGAATAATAAAAATACATTTTATTTTGTTAGGGTTTACTTTAATGAATGATTTGCCAAATAATTTGCAAATCATTTTGCATTTTGGCTGCTGCTGCCTTCGATGTTGCTAGCTTGGTCAAAATAGGATCAATGTTTATTATGATGACCCTTTTCCTTTCTGTTGTGATTGTGCTGTTGGTATTATGCAGTAGGTATATGGCTTTTGGGGCCCATTTTGTGAGAACTGTAGCTTCTATGCTCCTCGATTTTCTCGTTTACTTTATTAGCCAGGTGGAGTATCTTTGAAATTGGTCCCAACATATCTAGTCATTTATCTTGGTGTGATTTCCATGATGCATCAAGCTGTTTTTTGATATGTTTAGTAAACTTGTCCATGCAGGTGAACAGTATTTTGTTTTTTGTAGGTGTTTTAGCTATTGATTTTGGCAGATGTGGTGTGAAACACTGATTCCGCAGTTTCTTCCTGGCTTTTTTGCTCATTCATGTTCTCAACCTTTTCATCAGGTATGCTGTTTTCTTTGTTGGTGGCTTACTTTCGGATGACCAGGGATGAATGAGAGTGTCTGGGTCAAAGTTGTCTCTGTTTTCCCTCTGATTGTAGTTGGTTTTTCCTTTCTTTAGAGCTTTTTTGTCTTTATCTTCACTGGAAGATTACAGTGTTTCTGTCTTCTCTTCACAAGACTGCCCCTGTCAGCTGTTCTTTTCCTTGATCAAGCTGGATGAGGATATTTTTTATCATGTGCTTTCTTTTATCCTAGATATCAGTGCTTTATTTTGCCATGTTTATCTTTCTGTGGTGTACTCATTGGTTTGTGTCAATCATGTGCCCTCTGGGCTTTCTTTCTTCACCCTGTTTCTCTTCCATGGTTGCCTGTACTTCTGATCTTGTCCATGCCCTGGGAGAGCTTTATTTAAATATGCATGAGGGATAGATGCTGTGAACTATGCCTCAAACTAGCACCTAATACCTTCTGAATGGTGTGGCCCATACTGGCCTGGATCCGTTTTTGGCTTACATGTGTATGTACCTGTTCATTGTAGCTGTGAGTGGTGGTTGTGCAAAATCAACCTCCATCCATTAAAGGTGCTGCCAGCAACAGCAAGAGTCTTGAAACATCTATAACACTGGAGCAATATATTCAATGATTCATCAGAAATGCTAGGGAGGTTCCCAGAGGAGGGTTCATTTTTTGGTGGCATTGTCTTTTTAGAGTTGTCGTTTTTGTTATTTTACATTTTCCTTACCAGTAGGACATTTTAACATGTCTAATTATGAGATCAGCAGCACGGATGGTGATACCACCTGGGTCCCCAATCCATCACCACCCAGGAAGAAAGGTACAGGAATAGAAAACTATGTAGACAGTTGTAGATATTTCAAGGTGAAAGAACAGTGCTCTAAAAGGTAGGTGGAGGATGTCCAGTTCCGATTGTGCTAGAAAACTCTAAGAAGTGGCCCTTCTAATGTTTTGTCAGAAAAGCTTGGGAACATCAATCATGATGAATCATCTAGTGAAAGTCTACTGGGATGATGTGGATGATGTGTATTGGAAATTGAATGAGCACCACAAAATAAAAAGGCATGGGGTTCATGTATTACATGCATGGAAATTGGCAGCATGTCCAGCACCTGATTCCACCAGTGCCATGCCACCAAAACTGAATGAACCCTCGACTTTGGCAGCAGTGTCAACTCCACATGTTCCAATTTTACCAGCTTCTAATGTCTAAGTTAACAAAGTTATCTGTGATCTATGGCACCAATTGGTAGCTGTGGAGGTGCCGCCACTAAGGATTGGGACAAATGAATAGCTGAATACCAGATTCATTGTCATCTTAGTGGCAATTTTTTCCACCTTCTTTAGAAAAATAAAAAGATGTGTACATAGTTGAAACACTTATAGCAATAGACATAATGTTATGTATATGTTTGCTTATAAAAACATTTAATTTCTTAATAACATTGTAGGCTATAATTGCAGCAGTCTACTTTGCACATGTTTACTCTGTTGCTGTGGTAAACATCTGTGGATCTTTTGGATAAGCAAATAGTAAGTGTCAGTAAATATTTACAGCTTTATTTGCAGTACAAACTGTGAGAATTAATTTGTTGTGTTATCTAGAGCTTGTCTTATGATAAACTTTTGTTTACCTTCTTACAGATTTCTATTTGCAGATTCAAGAAGATCTATATATTTAAATTTACAGATGGGTTTGGGGAATTAGGGTCTTTTCAGTATCAGTGTGTAATATATTGCACATCTGTGTTGCAGAAAATTATTATTTAGCAGTAAGGCTTCATGAGCAGGGGTGGGGTGGGGCATTACCACATCAGGGAATGTACCAGGGTCTTTGTTAAGGCCCTCACTTTGTTTGGGCCTGTAACTATGTCAATTCATTATGTATCAACCTCTGCACATAAAGGTGCTGCCAGCAACAGCCAGAGGGAAGGCCTGCTCAACCGGGAGCTCTGGCCGCTACCGGTAGTGTTTTCACTGAAGCACCGGCACCATAAGCAATGGTGTTGGTGCTTCAAGGACTCCATTCCCGTGGAGTCATTTGGGACTCGACGGGAAGGGGGATTTACTGTTTCCACCGCGTACCATAATATCCCGGTTGCACTGGGCAGTCAGATGGTAGAAACAGTGTTACGGGGTTGTTGGTAACTCGCCGCCTACCAGTGAGTTTTACTAGCAACTCCGTAATAAGGTTTAGAGTCCTGAAACAACTGCATCACTGGTTCACTCCATTTGGAGAGTCATCAGAAATGCTAGAGAGATTCAGAAAGGAGGCTTTTCATGAAGTGTCTAGAGATGTGCTGCTCCTATCTCCAGCAGTACCACTTGGATGAGTGAGAGGCCTTCCTTGGATCTATTCTTTCTGATGTAATGAACCTGCTGGAAGTCTTCATCCATTTCATCCCGGGGTACTAATAGTGTCTTTATTTGTTTGCAAGACAATTCAGCCTTTTCGCAACTGGCTGCCATGGAATGGAAGAACGAACTACATATAGAGGCTAATTCATGGAATTATTTGCGCTGAAAAACTGGGATTTGTGCGCCATTCTGCCCGCAAATCCCTGTTTGACAAATGGTGATTTGCGGGCAGAATGGCGCACAAATCCCCATTTTTTGGTGCACAAATTCCATGAATCAGCCCCATAGTGTCTTCTCCCTTTCCATGGTGGAGTACATTTATTAGTCCATTATGTCTTTCCATGGCAGCCACTCGCAAAACCAACACTAAGGGACTGGTGCTTTGTCTGGATGCAAAGGACACAGTGCTGGCCAATCAGATTGTTTGTAACAATCAGATTTTCCCCTGTCGGGTACTAATTGTACTTCAAAACATCTACATGGATAACATTAGAAAAATTAACACATTCAAGATATAGTGGAAAAGCAAAACTGTTGCATGACCCGATTACCTGTTACAAACAGGCACAATGCCATGTAGCTGCATTAATGCAGCTTTCAAAGCGATAGGGCCTTTCCTCAACATGGCCTATTATACGTGCAGGCACATCTTCTCGTTGATTGGCCAATAATTTAGATGCAAAGACACCATTGCGCTTGGGCGTACATATTCTGGTTCGCCATATCACGTAACTGCGGTTATACCCCTCTCTCAAGCACCTTGTTACTGTTTTCTGTCACTGCTTTTTGTCTTTTGGTGGGTGAAATTCTTTGTAAGCCTTCAAGAACTTTGAAAAGCACTACATTGATTTATTCATTCCTTTTTTACTGTTCTTCTTCCAATACCCTTGTCCTTTATCTTGTGCTTTGTACTTTGTCATTTTTTGTTATTTTAGCTTGTTATTTTTTTTTATTTTTTTGATATTAAGTGGCAGAGTCCTTTTTGTATTGTGTATTTTTAGAGTATTTATTTTTCCTCCACAGTCCTGCATTTCAAAATGACTACGACCAGCAGTGATGATGTGGTGGTGTGGGTGCTTCAGATTTACCACTATGAAAGTAGCAATGTGCACAAAAACACATTTCTGACAATTGGCAATATTTCTGTGCAAAGGACCAACACAGCAAAAAGGAGATCGAGGAGGTTATTATTATTTTTTTAATTTAAGTGTTTTATTGGTTACATAACGTACACAACAAATCAAGAAAACAGTATTAAACAAATTTAAACATAAGACTTTCTTTACCTCCATTTACTCTCTATCAAAATCATTGTGAATATGCAACCTTTAACATTAACCTAAAGCAAAACCAACCTCCACAGCTTTCAATCTCTTCAAATCAACATTAGGGGACATATAGGCGCGGGCGGGCCATTGGACCAATCATCTCCCTACTCACAGGCATTCCCAATCCATGTTTAAACACTCATTCCGTCTGACTGCTTGGTCAATATAGCTTCTAGCATTTTCATGGCAGCCAACACTAGCTTAGTTTGATCTCCAATTATTAGCCAATTCCACCAACCCCGCTTGGAGAGAGTAGCTCCCATAGATTTTAACTCACCCAAAAAAAAAATTCTGGTTTTGGATAGCCCTTCACAGATCATTATGAGATGCTCCAGAGTTTCAACCATCTTCAACCATCAAACTGTCCATACAATAGCGACAAGTTGCATTTTCAAACCCTACAGTCTTCCTCCTAAACATAACCTCCCTGGTGTTTAGAATATTGAAACTACATCTAAGACGAAGATCTCAATATATAGGTGATGGAAACTTTGAGAGAAATTTTGGCAAGCTGTTCATCCTCCCCTTCTCCAAAGTTAAAGACAACCTCAATTTTAAAGTTGCACAGTGATCGATTGTAGAGATCCAGTCCTGCCTCATCAATTTCTTTTTAACTGATACTGGATTGTGCAGCAGCCATTCAATCTGGATCTCCTTTTCCCGAAGGATGACTTCTATTTTAAGGTTCCATGCCTCTAACGATGACTCTAACAGACTTTTATCCAAAGACCTCCACCCCATTGATTTTGGGCGGAAAGGCCCCAATCACAACTTGAGATAGGGCAGATCTGCAATATATAAACAGAATAGCAAGGGTGCAAGAGCACAACCCTGCTTCAGACCCCAATAGGTATAGATCCTGTGAGATAGTGTTCCATCCACACAAAGTCTAATCCTAATCGAGGTCCCCGTGTATAGTGCTTCAATCGCCTCAATGTGCTCCAACGGGCAGCCCCAGTCCAACTGCGCAGGTCCCTCAAGAGGACCATTGCAAAGAGCTTGCTGATTGAGTCCAAAAGAACGATAGGGCAGTCGTTTTTAGGGTCCGCCCTATCGCCCTTTTTAAAGATAGGCACAATATATGCCTCCTTCCACGAGGGTGATATCCACCTATTCTGCTCAAACAAGATTACAAACATTTTTCCCCAGGGGGCAATATTCTTTTTTAGCTCCTGATTAGAAAGCGCATCGGGCCCAGCAGCACGAGAAGCGCTCAAGTTGCTGATCATTGTAAGAGCATCATGTTCATCAAATAGAAAGTTCCATCTTGGCCCTTCATTTCTTTTTTCCACACCACTGACCCACCCAGGATCTGCAAATAAGGTGGCATAATGATTGATCCAATCCCTCTCTGAAACCATGGAGATGGTATTGGCTTGTTTAAAGGCTCCACCATTGTTTATAAGCTCCCAGGTGCGTTTAGAGTTTGTAGAGCACACTGCCCAAATGATTTGTTCGGCATAATTTTGTGCACGCAGCACCTGAGAGCTTTTTCTCCAATTTCTATAGGCCTGGCGGACTTTCTTGATTCTTTCTGTTTTATTATTGTTTGCATCACCTTGGATCCCTTTCACTAGTTTTCTCATTATCTTTCTCCTTTCAACAAGTCCCGGATCATAGGCATGCTTTTGGATCCAGGTGCCTTTAGTACCAGGGACCTGTTTCAGGGAGAATTCTTTTAACAAGCCAGTGTAATCGATGTTCAAGGGATCATCAGCAATCTGCACTTTGTAAGCCAAATTGAGTTTCCTTATAGACTCCCCTTTTAGTCAGAGTCGAATCCCGCAAGCAGCCAGGTGCACTTCAGCCATTTTCTCCCTACATTCCTGCTCATACCATTTCCTCAAGTACACATCTAGCAGATCATGATCACTAAATTTTTGAGTCCAGACAGAAAAGCTCACAAGCCACTACCTGGTATTCTCTGAGATAAAGCAATAGTCAATACAAGAGGTTTTATCATCCGAGCGCCAAGTAGTACAGCTCGGACAGTCCCCTAGCGTTTGACCATTTAGCATACTCATATCTCTAGGTTATACCCTGGATGAGAGGAGAGATGAGAGGAAATCAGCACATTCAGAGAGGAACAGGGCGGTAACACCAGGTGGCCTGTAGATAGTGGCAATGGTCACAAGTGGGAGAGATGACCAGGCTCTCAAAGGAAGAGTAAAACTGGGTGAGTATGTTGGAAGAAGGGACCCACCCAGTGAGGATCAGGGCAACCCCACCGTCAGCACAGTTAAAACACAGCATGGAGATGATCTTATAGCCATCAGGGAGAACCGAGTCAAAAGCAGTGATTGAGCTGGCATTATCCCACATCTCAGTAAGAGCGAGGATATCAAGGTGAAGGTCTTCAAGGAGGAAGCAGATGTCAGCAGAGTGCTTGATAGCCGAGCGAGCAATAAGCATGGTGAGAGGCTAGAGGTCACTGCCTTTGAAGGTTTTCCGCGGAGGGGCAGAGGGGCGTGGTACACTATTCAGAGGAGTGGGGACAGAGAGAGTGGAAGAAGCAATTTTAGATGTGGGAAGGAAGCTGATGAGGAACGGCAAGTGCCAGTCGAAGAGGAGGAAGTTGGGTTGAGGACTGAGCCAAGATAGTGCCATTGTGATAAACATTATTGATACACCTGGATGATGAGAAGCCTGCCAAGAGCACTTCCCATCTATTGCCACCATTAATGTGTGCAGATATGAGAGGAGAGATAAGGTGAGGAGTCCATAGATCTGGAGAGGGGACAGAAAAGAGGATAGCAGTGAAAGTCTGTCTCGAAATTGCACTGACATAGATGTATGCGATAGCTATGCCAGTGTTAGTGGTCAGAATATCTTTTTTAAGAGTGTTTCTTCAAGACTTCGTGAGATAGGGAGGATAAGTGATAGTATAGCAGTTAGAAAAGATTGGGGAAATGGTGAGTGCAATAGGTGCAGTGGAAGATAGAAGGAAGATGGAGGAAGGGCTGCACAGCAGAGTACAAGCACAAATTCACCAGGTGGCCTAGCAGCCACGGGAAGCAGGAAAATAGATGGAATGGGAACACTTAAGTACCAAAAATGGGATTCAGATATGTTAGAAAACACACCAGGATTTGAATGACACTAGAAGCACAGAATGTATTGCAAAATGGTTTGCAGAGATGTTAAAAATCACACCAGGATTCAAATTACACCAGAAGCACAGAATGCAATGCAATATGCGGTGGATATATAAATTACAAGGCTGTGGAATCGGCCCTATAATTATGGTTACGTTGCTCAACCCACAGGAAGAGCACTTTTTGGGTGGCTTATAACTTCGCCCCCCTCCCCAAGAAAAGATCCTTACAAAACTT
Organism: Ambystoma mexicanum; assembly: GCF_040938575.1. NCBI lineage: Eukaryota > Metazoa > Chordata > Amphibia > Caudata > Ambystomatidae > Ambystoma > Ambystoma mexicanum. The sequence goes on from NC_090941.1 coordinate 769,894,704, forward strand.
TGCAAAAAAAGTATATGGCCCATCAGATTGATTCTGCAAAGTTTGGTGAGATTTCGTTAAGGATGGGCAAAGTTATGCAATGAAAAAAAAAATGCTCATGCCTATAGCCCAAACCGTTGTTCGGATTGTCACCAAATTTACAGCAAGAGCAGAAGCTTGGTCACAAAAGCGTGTTTTTATACATTAGGTGTAAAACTGTGCAGTAGTTTTTTTTTTAAATGACCAAAACGTAAGTTACAAAAATGTGTGATATATGAGTTAGGTCCACAGACTCACTTCCCTGTTCGGCCCGCTGATTGGATGGTGAAAAGCATGAGGTGCATCAGATTTTCCGAAACGCACACCATGTTGTATTCGCGGACAGCAGACGATGTCCGCGAACACCGCAGTAAAAACATATTAAAAAACACAGCATTGCACTTGTCAAACTATTGAAACAATCTCTGGGGAGATGAGGGGTGATAAGGGTTGGAAGGGATATGGTCATAAAAAGCCAAGAAACTAGAGTTTTTGTTCTCTGATGTCCGCGAACAGTCCAAGGCAGTCCTGTGGTGTTCACAGACATCTGTGATGTTTGGGGTATCTATGCTTATTTCTGCATTGTAGTGTTGGGGGAAAGCAGTTTTTGAATGGCGTCTAACTTTGGCGCCACTCAATGTAATTGCATAGAATTTAATTGTAGACCTGATTCTTAGTTGTTTTACAAAGTTTGGTGGTATTTTGTCAAGAGGGGGCAACATTAGGGGGGGTTCTCAACATTTTTATATGGCTTATAACTTTGTTGCCATTTGACGAATGTGGACAAAAGTTTTCAGAAATATTACATACCCAACCTTGAATGTTTGTGCAAAGTCAGAATGGATTTTTTCAAGTTGGGGCTAAGGTATATGACTAATGTATGTACATACATGTTGACACTTTTGACAAAATCAAACATGGGCGGATTTGCAGCAAACTTGTGTAATGAGCATTGGTAAGGACCTCAAAGCATGGTTTTGCAAATGTGTCTGTGTTTTATTTTTTGAAAAGTGTCATGATGTAGTTGCAAAAAATAGTGATATACGTTTTGAGACTGAGGTGTGGCCATGGGCAGTTGCCAGATTGTCTGGGTCATGGCCATGACCCGGACAATCTGGCTACTGTTCATGACTATGAGGGACCAGCAATAGGGTAAAAGTGGGCATGGCCACCAGGTGCAGGCTTTGTGGTAAAGCTTTTTAAAATTGGGATTGGATTGAAAAGAAAAAGAAATGTGTTTGTGGGTATAGGTTGAAGGGCTGGATGGGCTTGCAGCAAATATGCACAAGGAGGGTCAGCAAGAACTGGAAAGCGTGGTTTTGCCAATATGTCCTTTTTTAAGTGGAAAATGTAAGTACACAATGCAGTGATATATGTCATGATGCCTACGCCCGGAGCACCAGGCCAGGCCCAGCACCCCCGGAAGCAGGCATCATGCCCTAGGGTAAAAGCCCAGTAGCCCCTTATAGGGGCTCTTTGGACTCAGTCCTGGCGCCTTTGGCGCCAGGCTCATGTTGGACATCAGTCCTGGCGCCATAGGCGCCAGGCTCATATAGGGAGGTGTTTTGTGCACTTACCTGATGCAGACCATGCTGCACGCTTCAGGCCTCCCTGAGACCTGAAAGGGACTATTTTTTCATAGGGACTATTTTTTCACTCGGGCGTGGCCAGGGAAGGATACATACCTAGTTGGGGAAGGATACATAGCTGGGACTTCTTTGGAGGCTATTTAAGCCACGCCCAGACAGCAGCTCATGCTTCGCGTTGTTCTGCTTCCTGCAGCTTAATGCTCACCGTGTCTGCTCCTGCTCCTGGACTCCAGCCACGCCCGCCTCGAACCTGGAAGACCTGCAAGGAAGGAAGAGAAGAGAAAGGTGAAAACCAAGGACTATTTCAAACTTCTTACCTGCATCTGGAATCTTCTCGCCAGCATCCCTGAAGAAAGACTTCCATTTAAAAGCATTGCGTTGCTCGCTGCAGCGCCACGCTTCACTCACCTGTCCTCGAGACATCTCCCGGCTCCATCGCGGCTGTCAGCATCGGACGCCACATCTCTGCACCTAGGGGAGAGAGGAAGAAACAAAAGGTGAGCAGAAGGAACACAGAAGGAAAGCCTGATTAACAGCCATAATACTTACCGGCTTTTCTTCCACATTTCGGGTCGGTGCCGCCCCGTTGGCAGGTACCGTACCCCGGCCCCTATGGGGAAAGGACAAGAGACATTTCTGGGGAATGATAAGGACATTTAGAGGGATCGCCCTCATCACTACTCGCCTCGGCAGTTTAACCCCTCGACGCATCGCCTTCATTCTGCACCTGAAATAAAGGACAGATCACAGGTTAGAACGACAACATTGAACACTTGAACTTTGAACTTTCATACTTACGGCGTATCGCTCAGGAAAGTCAAGTGGATTTTGCCAGCGCCATTCTGAAAACCAGTGAAGTAACTGGACGAACACGCGCCCCTGCACCAGAAGCAGGATGGAGAGTTCATCCTTCCAAACCATAAGGTGAGCTTAAACTGGGGTTTGGAGCAAGTTAGAGAGGAACGAAGAGGGAAGGGGGAAAGGGGGGAGCTAGCACACTATTCTACAGACTGTTAATCCCCTTTCTCATCTGCAGAAGGATATTCCTACGGGCCAGGCAAGCACGATTTGGAGGTCCTGTCCAATCGGTGTTCCGGGTCCTGCGCATCACGCTAGAAGAGGCCACAGCAATCCAGACTAGACCAGCGCCCCCGTGGGAACCAGGTGAGCGTTACAATATAACATTGGTGTTGGGCCAAAGGCCCTGGCCATTAGCAAGGAGAAATGTATACTGTAATTTGGTTATTGGGCCATGAAGCATGGCCTAAGCGCTAGGTTTGAATGGAATGGGAGCAAATATTCTGCTTGAGGTACATCCTGAAGTGGTGGACTAGATTACCATAAACTTGCACAACGAGCATTAGCAAGGACCTGAAAGCATGTTTTTGGAACTATGTCTTGTGTTTTATTTTTCAAAAGTGTATGAATGTAGGTAGAAAAACTAGTGATATACATTTGTTGTCTCAATCTTGTTGTCTCAAGATGTAATAATTGACCGGACAAAAAAAGAGACAGGTTGAATTGCCACATTAAATACATTCGACAAGTTGTGCTGAGTGTACCGCAGAGTACAGTTGAAGTAATCTTACCTGGTGCTGCAGGAACTCGTTTCTCGTGGAAGTCTTTTTTCAGTGGTGTTACCTGTACTCTGATTTCAGCTACTGGCAGTCTTTAAATACCAGCAGACAGGAGTGGAGCTCCAAGCGGAGTGCACGGTAAAGTGCAGTTGAAGTAGTCTTACCTGGTTCTGCAGTGACTCGTTTCTCCTGGGAGTCATTTTTCAGTGGTGTTACCTGTACTCTGATGTCATCCACTGGCAGTCTTTAAATATTGAAATACTGGCACGGAGCACTCTGCCGAAAGCACAGCAAAGTGCAGTTGAAGCAGTCTGACCCGCTACTGTGTGACTCGTTTTTCCTGGGAGGCTTTTTTCAGTGGTGTTACCTGTATTCTGCTGTCAGCCATTGGCAATCAGACAGGTGCAAAGCGCCATGCGGAGGGCACGACAGAATGCAGTTGAAGCAGTCTTGCCTGGTGCTGCAGTGACTCGTTTCTCCTGGGAATCTTTTTTCAGTGGCTTTACCTGTATTCGGATGTCAACTACTGGCAGTATTTAAAAACCAACAGACAGGGAGGGTGCGCTGCATGGAGTGCATGGCAGAATGCAGTTGAAGCAGTCTTACCTGATGCTGCAGTGACTAATTTTTCCAGGAAGTCTTTTTCATAGGTGTGACCTCTACTCTGATGTCAGCTACTGGCTGTCTTTAAAAAACAATAGACAGAGTGCAGTTGAAGCAGTTGCTGCAGAGGCTGCAATAAAACCATGCCACATATTTATGAGGCACAGAGTGCAGGTTACAGTAATTTATCCCTTTAAAAAGAGTAGAGTATTCTGCTCAGCACTCTTTTTTGCGCCACTCAAGTACTGTTAATAGCAGGGAAAACTGTATTATTCTATCCCTTTGGGAGTTCGCATGCTGGTGGAGGGATTGCTGTTCTTACTGAAGAATCTCAGGACCTTATTCTCAATGCCAGTTAAAAAGAAAGCGGGATGCAATTTACGAAAGAGAAACATGGAGCAAGTGAATTCGGGTGCAGCCCCGTCATCTGCTGTGCACTTGGAGGTGCAATCAATTTTAACGCAGCCCCAACCACTTGCAATACGTAACAAGACCATAAACTATTTTCCAGCTGTGGTTCCTGGAGGCCCCACCAAACCGTTGCAACGGAAGTGAGGGGTCTAGATGGCATTCCTCCTGACCCAGATGTGATGATTTCGCAGTCTGGGCCAAACACATCAAGGTAGGGGCCAGTGCCAGTCATACAAGATGGCTCTGGCATCCCGGACACACCTGACATATTTGGGCAGAGAGAAGATGAATCTACTGGTATGAAGCAGGTGGACAATACACTTGTAGTAGCAGAAACTCTTGGTACAGTTCAGTTTGCTCTAAAATATTATTGAAGATGTGTGGGAAAATAAATGAGACTGTGATGCTACATACAGACATTTGATGTAATATCGAAAAATGCTACAATGACCAGCTGCCTTCCACACAATTGGAAATTCCCCCAGATGAGAACGTCCTACAAGGCGATACAACACTGGAGCCTCTGACGTGTCTAAATGCCATGCAGGATGGGTTTCTGCAGTCCATCGGCCAGGACTTCGGGTCCACCAATGAAGAACCTACAGACATACATACTGGGACTCTGACCATTCTGGAGTCTACATTACAAGAAAGGAGCATTGGTGCCTTAAGAGGTTAAAAAGAATAAAAGCTAGAAATGGTGATGGAGGGTATAGCTTACCAGTCTTGCCTAATACTGTTCCACTGACTTCCTCAGGTGATAAACCTCCCATTGTTACAAGACTTCTAACATGCAAAGCTAAGAGAAAACAGAAAAGGCGCTCTGAGCAAAAGAAAACATTAACGAGCTGGATATTAAAAGCTTCTGTACAGTTGGATTTTGAGGTTGATGAGGATGTGTCTAACTCAGGATCAGAGGTATCAGAGATGAGTACGGTCTCTAGGCAGGATATACACTTAAACTCCTGTATGAAAGTAGAGTTTGTTAACACGCGCTCCGATCACAACTTCATGACTCAGCAGTGAGAGAGGGATGCAGGTTGCCCCATTATGGAACAATTTACTCATGTACTGGACCTACTTTCCTTTATCCCTGCTCTATGAGTTCTCGGCTCAAGGGACTTGGAGTACATTGACTTCATGGATGAATCCACATACCTTCCAGAATTCTTGCGTATGGGTTATGACATCAAACCTAAACCGAGGGGTTATAAAAAATGGCCAGCAAAGCAAAACATCAAAATTACCTCCACAAACTCTATGCGAAATAACCGGGTTTAGCCAAAAATGAAAAAAGTGCAAAAAATGCCATTTGGAGGAGGAAAAAGGATGAAAGGAGGCTGGAAATGGTGTGGGGAAAGAGGAAGCCATGTTTATTTTGGTGGTTTGAGGCGTTGCTAGAGACCAGGTTCAGAGCTCAAACGTTTTCTCATAACTTGGATTATTTTCTCATAATCAAAGTTATAGTAGAAAACAGGATCGGGAATGAAAGTGTGTCACATGAATAACTGTGGTTATTTTATCAATAACCAGGGTTATTTTATGAATAACCAAGGTTATTTGTAGTACATTACTTTTATCGGGATTATAGCAACCACGGTTATGGGAAAACTATTTTTTTTAAAATAAGAGAGTCAAAAAAAGTGATTAATACAAAAAAAAAGGTGGAATGTTACAGCTATAGTGAGGTGGGGGTAATGGGTGTGGCCAAAGACTATGGCTACTGGTTTGCTTAAGGAACCATATTGTGCAATATGGAAAGTGGGCACGCCCAAAGGCCATAGCTAGTTGACCCCAACAAACCATATTGGGGAAACGTGTCAAGGGACCACAGCGAAAGGCCTGGCCCACTGGACTTGGCAGAATGCCATCGCTAGTGTGCCCCAAAGAAACCTAGTGGTGTGGCCTATTAGAGCAATATTTTGAGTGGCCAAAGGCCATGGTTAATGGGACTGGAAGAAAGCTATTGGGAAAAAATGTAAAGGAGCCACGGTCGAAGGCCGGGTCCAATGATCATGGATGACGGCCATGGCTAGTGAGCTGACAAGAAAGGTAGTGTTTTAAAAGATACAGTGGGCATGGCCAAAGGCTGTGCTCCCTGACCATCACCAAAGGCCATGGCTAGTGGCTTGTAAAAAAAAGATTTTATAACAAAACCCTTGAAAAACACAGAAAAAAATCTTAGTTTAGGTGTGCACATTTAACGCAACAAAACCCTTGGAATTCGGCGGATGTGGGAAGTCATGACCAGTCATGACCAACTTAACTCGGTGTGTTACCGTTGCAAAGCCCACGAGCACACATATAGTATGAGAGAAGGGATTCACAATGACACAGAAAATGGCATTACTGGGACATAAGGGGGGGTGCTGAGTTAAGATGGTCATGACTTCCCACATCTGCTGAATTTAAAGGTTTTTTTGTGTTAAATCTCCACAACTTAACTGCACCTTATCTAAAGTTTTTTCAGTACATATACATACATTACAGGGCCTGTGGTAGCAGCCCTGTAGTTATGGTTAAGTTGCTCAACCCATAGGAAGAGCACTTTTTGGGTGGCTTATAACATCACCCCCCCCTCAACGAATCCTCAAGAAACATTTCAAAAAGAGTATATGTCTCTGTCCATTTGCCCCTGCGAGGTTTGGTGAGGTTTTGTCAAGGGGGGAAAAGTTATAGGGGCTTCCCAAAATGTGTGGTTTTTCCCACAGACGCAATGGAAAAAAATATTGCTCATGTCTACAGCCCAAACTGCTGGACAGAATTTTACCAAATTTGCGACAGGAACAGTGGCTTGGCCCCAAAAGCATGCTTTCATAGATTTGGTGTAAATATGTCCTGTAGTTTATTTTAAAACCACCAAAAAGTAGGTAAAAAATAATTTGTGATGCCTGGGTTCGGTCCGCGGACTCACTTCCCTGTTCGGTCTGTGGACGGGCCTCGATTGAACCAGAGGGTGACGTGATATCTGCAGACATCGGGCATGCCCATTGATTGGACAATAAAAAACGTGAGGTGCACCAGATTTTTTGAAATGCTGCCATGTTTGATTCAAGGACATCCGCTAGTGTCCCCGAACATTGCGCTAAAAACATTAAAAACACAATATTGCACTTGGCAAACTATTAAACAATCTCTGGAGAGGTTAGTGGTGACGAGGATGGGATAGATATGGCCTTAAAAAGCCCAAAAAACAGGTGTTTTGTTCTCTGATGTCTGTAAACAGGCCAGGGCGGTCCTGAGATGTTCGCGAACATCTGAGATGTTCAGCGACATCTATGCTTACTTGTGCATTAGAGGGTTGGTGAAAATCAGTTTTTGGATGGCTTATAACTTTGGTGCCACTCAATGTAACTGCATGAAAATGTGGAATTCCATTCTAGACCTGATTCTGAATGGTTCTGGAAGGTGCGGTGCTATTTTGTTAAGAGGGAACAAAATTAGAGGGGGGTCACAAAATATTTTAAAGACTTATAAATGTGGTGCCATTTGACAAATCTGCACATCAATTTGCAAAATGATTGTAGACCTAGATATGAATGTTTTTGCAAAGGTGGTGGCATTTTGACAAAAGGGGGCAAAATTAGAGGGTGGGTCTCAACATTTTTAGATGGCTTATAACTTTGTTGCCATTTTACGAATGTGAAAAAAGGTTTTCAGAACAATTATAGACCAAAGCTTAAATGTTTGTGCAAAGTCTGAATGGATTTTGTCAAGTGGGGGCTACATTATATGATTATTTTATGTGCATACATTTTGACACTTTGAAAAAATAAAACATGGGCAGTTTTGCAGCAAACTCGTCTAAGGAGCATTGATAAGGACCTGAAAGCATGGTTTTGCAAAATGTGTCCATGTTTTATTTTTTGAAAAGTGTCATATTGTAGGCACAAAAAATAGTGATATATCTTTGGTGACTGAGGTATAGCCTGTGGCCATGTACAGGGGCCAGCTTTTCTGGTGCAATCTGGCTACTGGGCATGACCACGAGGGACCAGCAATGGAGTTAAATTGGGCATGGTCACCAGGGACCAGCTATATGGTAACGTTTTTCAGAACTCTGATACATTTGAATGCAAACAAAAAAATCTGCATGTGGGTACATTTGAAGTGCTGGATGGGATTGCAGCAATATGCATGGGGAGGGTCAGCAAGAACATGAAAGCATAGTTTTACAAATATCTTTTTTAAAAGTGTAAAATGTAAGTACACAATGCAGAGATATAACATTGGTGTCGGGCTAAAGACCCTGGCCGTTAGCAAGGAGAAATGTGTACTGTAATTTGGTTATTGGGCCATGCAACATGGCCTAAGTGGTAGGTTTGAATGGGAAAAAAATATTCTGCTTGCAGTACATCCTGAAATGGTGGACTAGATTACGACAAACTTGCACAACAAGCATTAGCAAGGACATGAAAGCATGTTTTTGGAAATATGTCTTGTGTTTTATTTTTCAAAAGTGTATGAATGTAAGTAGAAAAACTAGTGATATACATTTGGTGTCTGGGTAGTGGGCCTGGCCCTCGGCAAAGGCTGATGTGTACTCTGATTTGCTTATTGGGGAATTCGGCATGGCCGGAGCCAATGCACTGTAGGATTATTTAGAGTGTTTTTGGAGTGCAACACCACTGCATGGGATCAATGTATAGCGTGTTTTTGGAGTGCATCGCCACTGCATGGGATCAATCTATTGCTATAATGTGGTACAGTAAGCCATGTATTCCCAATGAAACATATGGACATGTAAATGAAGACAGGCTACTCAGTCAAAAACACATCATTTTTTTCATATTTAAAAAGCACACATTTTTCGTATTACTTGAAATGCCTCACTCATGGAGACACATTAGATATTTAATTAATTAACATAATTAACAAATACCAACAAGATTTTAATTCATTAACACTATAATGTGTTCTCCAGTGCAAAATGAGGCAGGCTGAGGCTCACTTTAAACGTGCATTCAGAATTTTTTTTTCTTTCTCTTTCTCTGTGCTTTTCACGGTCCTTTCTCAGGAAACAAAACTCGAATAAGCAGGAAATTAGTGGATACAGTTTCTTACTGAAAAGTGAGCTATTGTTTGAAGAAGGAGGGTATGACATGATAGACTTTTATAGGGTGCACGTCACTTTAGGGGCTGTAACAGAGGTTTCTTGGTGCATCTCGGGGAGAAGAAAGTTAGTGGACATTTTGCACAGCTTCGGTGAGGACTTGGCTGGTGTGGCTGTGGGGTTGCCTGGCTGCGAGGCGTCGTTCCAGTGCACCGCTGACCTTCACAGGCCCTCCAGTCGATTAGCACCGGCTTGAGAATAGAAGATTGCAGATTGGAACTGCATGTTCTCGCTGGGGTGCTCTAAAAGAAAGCCCTGAGCCATTTAAAGAAGGCGACTAGCCCAGAGATTTTGCGCGCTGAACAGCTACAAATTGCTGGTAATTATCTTATACAAAGTGAGGGTGCGGTGTGTGAATGAAATCTATTTCAGGCAGGCAGCGTATCGATAGCTTCCATTGAAGAATCACTGTATTTAAATGCTACATTCTAATGTTGCCATCTAAATGCAAGTCCATTGATGCACTTTTTTTTTATTGCTGCAAAGAATCTAATGAAATGCCATGTAGTTTGCAATTGTTTCTCGTATCTTTATTCTAGAAAAGACTGCCTCGCAAAGCTTGTAATATATGATTTTTTAAATGAAACTGGTATAAATCACAACCTGTGTAAAGGTTTCTTTTTGCTTCTGTTTTTCTCTGGTGCAGTTAGCCCATATCACATGATAAAAGGGGACGTTATTAGGTAATATATGCCAAGCATCCTATGTGGAAAAAGTTATGTTATGAGTAATTATAAATAGCGGTGTGCGTAGTTCCACTCAGTGTATATGTGTGTATGTGTGGCTTCTGAGTGGAACATGACAGAATAGTCTGCTGGACGTACGTGAGTCAGCAGAGAGAGAGGCCTCTGGAAATATAATCTCACTAATGTAAATAAATTAGTGATGATACAACATGTTATTGTGAATACTCCATGGAAACATAATCTCACTAATGTAAATACATTAGTGATAATACCACATGTTATTGTGAATACTTTATGGAAGCATAGCTCACTGGTGTAGAGAAATCAGTGATAACAGCCATAAGTGGCACTCCATATGAAAATGTGGTGTTATTGAATAATGTAGAAGCCTGAGGCCTCTAGAAATCACAAGAACAGTCTAAACAAAAGAAAGGGGTTTTGTATGTTGAGACCACAAATAAAACAAAGAAATGATGCTCATCACTATTCCACAACGAAATGTATACCAACCAAATGTATCTGTGTACTGAAATAATGCATAGCCACTATACCACTATAATACCAAACCCAATCTGAATGCAAGGAGTATTTAGTGCTAAATTATTTTATTTTTGGCGGTAAGAAAATACCGCAAGGCTCCAAATCTACACAAAATACCCAACATATTTATGGTGCGTTGCAGTCCGGGAAAGTGATCATAGAGCACCTACTGGGCGTGGCAAGTGTGTCTCACACCGCCATCTGTACATTAAAAGGAACCCATTTCGTAATAGCAGTGTGTCACTAAAAACGAATTTCAGAATGTCTCAAAGGGAAACCACATTCTCAGACCTAGTGCAATATTTAGAGGCAAAGTTATTTGCACATGGGACGTGGTCATCGAATAGTAGCTCAGAATGGCATGATCGCATTCATGGTGAGGTGCAGAAAGAAAAACTAGACAATATTTTTGCAGAAGGCAGCATATTTTAGGTCTGCCTTCTAAGGTTATTAAATGCAGCCGATAAAAATGCAGAGAAAGACTGTTTGATACGGCTATGCTCCAAAATCTGGTTTATTTTAAATAGGTTCCCGTCTAATGCAAGAAAATGATACCCACCTAATTAACAGGTTAAAGACTGACTTAGATGGGGCAAGTAAGAAAGAGGAAATGTTAAGAGCAGAATTGGATGTATGCCAAAAAGACATGCAGTTAAAATGCAGATATTTTGATGCTCAATTGTCCAAAAGCAAGAAACAATTTGAGGACAGTGAACAAGAATTGGTACACTTAAAAGCATTAGTGGACCACATTAGACAAGATAAAGATGAGGTTTTGTCCAAAATGCAGATTTTACAAAAAGAACATTATGAAAAGTAAAGTAATCTCCAAAATGCAGAACAAGAAATGATTAAAATGCTTCAAGAAAGAGACAAGAGAAATAAAGTATTTAATGAATGCCAAATACAAATGTGTGACATGCAGGAGGTAATTAATAAAATGAGTGATGAAAACAACTATTTGCAAAACGAAGCAGACAGGCTCCTTAAAAAGTGTAACAATTTAGACCAGCAAATGTACATACCCAGGTCCCAGGAGAGGCGGCAAGGTACCACATTCAATGGAGTTGAGGTGAATTCTATTTCTACCCAAAGGGCTAGTGGCCCAGTGACTGGGCCGGTGACTGAACTTGGTTGCAGCACCCTTGGGGGATTTGATACTTCCATTGGGGGCCGCCACCAATCCCATACACCTGGAACCAGGGTCGAGTCACCAAGTAGTGCAATTCCATGCATTGCAACAAGTAGCCCCATAAAGATAATGAAATCCATTAAAGCCCTGATCAAACCATTTAAAAAGAGAGGGGAATGCTGCATAGAGGATCACTTAGAAGCGGTTCATGACATTTTTAAAGCCCTCCAGATACCTAAGGAACAGTACAGGCAGTATTTTCATTTAACTTTAGATGCCCCGACGGCCAGTATTATAAGAGGATTGAATGAGCAGCAGAATATGATGTGGGAAGAGTTCGAAAAAGAGATTAGGCATCATTTTTCTCCTTTCCAGTCATTGCAGGAGGCAAAGAAAGTCGCGTACACAATCACTGCTGGGCCTAATACATCCCCTTGCCAGTTTTTACAAGACTTAAAAAGAACATTTTCTCGCTTTGATGTATCTTTTGACCCCAATTCCAATGAGTTTAAAACTGCCTACTTCTATGGGCTACAGAAAGACATCAAATCCCAATTGGTCCGTGAATTTGACCGTGACAAGTCCCTGGAATGACAAAACTATATGAGGTAGTCTATTGTCAGGGTAGAGAAAGTGATAAAATGAAAGATAGTAGACCTAAATCTAAAGAACCCTCAGCAACAGTGATGGAAATTAGGTCAGCCAAAATGTCCCTTGAGTCTGCTCAAAGTCCAAGTAAAAATAATTTGGCACCTGAACAGAGGGGTAATCAACAAAGGTCATCACACCCTGCACCAATGTTTCAATCACATGATCCTAGTAATAGGGAGAGCTACATCAGCCCCAGGTACTTAGGAGATAGGCCCCGGGCAGGCTATCGACCTGATATGTCAGGTATGAACAATAACCAGAGACAAAATCAGGATCAAAGAAATGATGGTCCTTATCAGACATTGGGGACACAAAGCAGATTTGATCCCAATACCATGATATATGGTAATCAGGATAGACCCTGATATGTGGATCAATTTTCTGATAATAGGAATCAACATAGGGGCCAGTACCCACAACCTGAGAGACAAATGATTCCCCACCAGGGGACTACAACCAAAGGATGGGTGCACCCCGCTCCCCTCTCCAAATGAATCAAGCGTTCAGGAATCATCCCAATAGAAATCATTCTCCTGAGAGGTATCAGAATAGATCCAATCAGGGAGAAAACAACCAATATCGATCTAGGCCACAGAGAGAGGATTCTAGAGAGATGGAAAGATTCCAGTGCCTCGAGGACCAAGTGAAAATGTTAGCTGAGCAAATAGGAAAGCTCTGTACAGCACAAAAACAGTCATCAAAGGAGGGAGCAGAAGGCCATAGCAATGACTGGGGGGCTTCTGAAAAGTGACTAAGTACTTATGATACCTGCAGCGCCAAAAAGACAGTTTGCTCTGATGTAATTTTGCATAATGACTCTGAGATGCCTAATGATTTAAAAGTGAACATACCAGTACATGAACATGTAACAGAAAATGCAAATACTTCTAAAAGAGAGATACGGTTTAACCTAGAACTAAATCAAACATTGGTGATCTGTACAAATGAAATAGGAAAACCTGAAAATCCAAAAGAACAAAGAGACAGGTTTAAGAAAAATGACTCATGCATTGGGAATACCAGTGAACCGGGAGTAAGTGGCGATGCTATAACTCCTTCCCTGGGCAATCAAAACAATGACCAAACACGGGCAGTAAAAAGAAATACTCAAAAGGAGGGTACATGTCAAACACCTGAAGAATTCTTTGAGCCACATATTTTTGAGGAGGTTAGAAAGGCTGGTACCACACTAAATGATCACAAATGCACACAATTAGACAATGACAAATTGCTGAATGAGGTTGTTAGACATGTTCAGTTGGAGGGTTGTAATGTGGTCCCTGACGATACATGGATGGATGGGCGAACAGTGGCCACACTCCAAAAAACCTCTGAACATGGAGAAATGAATAAGGTCTCTCGCACAGAAATGGGCAAAAAGGAGGGTAAACTGTCTTTACATTTACCAATGTGCTTAGCCAAAAGTGAAAAAGGCCTGAGAAAGGTGAGCCCTGAGATCAGTAAGAATTTGCACTTCTTATGTGTGTTAGAGGAAGTTGAAAATAGGTATTATGCTCCCATCACTGTAGAAGAAAAATGCCAAACATTTGCAATGTTTGACACTGGCGCACAGGCCACAATTATGTCTAAGGAGCTGGTAAAGAGTATCAATGAAGGGAGATCCCTGCAGAATCAGATCGCAGTGAAGGAGAATCAAGGTCCAGTGCATAATTTTAATGGGGAGGAGGTGCCTATTATAGGCGTCACTGAGGTTGACATAAAGATAGGTAAACACAGAATGAAACAGGAGGTATTGGTCACATCCATTTGTGAAATTCCATTTCTGATGGGAACAGATTGTCTGAAAAGATTATCTCCGCTCATAAATGGGGTGAATGGAGTACTGAGGTCCTTAACCAAAAAACCATTGAGACCTAAGAAACTAAAATCACAGAACAGCAACATAAATGAATTTCATACCGTTGCCAAAACAAATGATGCAGTGGAGGTATATCTCCAGAATAGTTGCATACCTAGCGTTACTGTTATATTAATGTGTCAAGACAAAATGCAGAGCGAAAATGAAAAACTACCTGTACAAATATACGTGGACACAAGGAAAAAATGGCAGACTGCCATAGATGAGCACACCTTACATTTTTATTTAAAGGAAAAGACATGCAAACAGAATACTGCTCCTAAAGCAGGTTCAGAAAAACACATTACCACTCCTGCTGAAATACACATGGAAGATGAGCAACCATGGGTTCATGTTGGTATAAATGACTGTTCTAAAACAATGAAAGCCACTTTAGCGCTTGAACTGGAAAGGAGCTTCATTAATGAGAAATAGTTGCAAAAAATAATGGAGAGGGAGGAGATCCCAAAATTTAGGATTAAAAATCAGTATATTTCTGGTTTGGACAGTCCAGACTTTGAAAACCGAATTGCAGGTAGATGCATGCTGAAGATTAGCATTGGGCAGAAAACAATTCACGATAATGTTTGGATTGTGAGTGGGACACAAAATGCCTTTTACATGGGCAATGACATCATGCTCAGAATGTGTATGGTGTTAGAGTTCCTTAATCAAAAGATATGGTCACGCCTAGGTGGGCCGGCACCTGAATTTGAAGACAAAAGAAGGGCTTATCATTGTGCACAACTGGTCCCTTATGCAATTGAATTACAGATGAGGAAAGATACTATTATCCCTGCATTCACAAATCAGTTTGCAATAACGTTGAAATGCAAAAATGTACAGCAGATGAAAGATTATGATGCATTTGTGTGCCTGCATGAATCCATAAATCAGCAAGGCCTGGATTATGAATGCATTCCATTGGTAGATATTGGTGTGTACCCTTATGATTCAAGTGAGACAGTGTGCTGTCATCAAGAGAATTGTATAACATTTAACTTAAGTGAAAATTAAATGGAAGATCAGCCCATTGAAATGGAAGCTGATATGCCAAAACATTATGGGATATGGGATATGTTAGACTTTTTAGAGTATGGGTTTATGAATATCATTTTTGTGAAGACCTTTCAGTTTCTTGTCTATTGCAATGTTCAAACTGCTAGATTCGGAACTAACTACTTTTTTTGCTGCCACTATCAGGATTTAATCCATCTTCGAATTCATTTCGAAACCATCCTGACTATATTCGGTTGACTAGGATTTTTTCCACCTGAGGGATTCCCTTCTCTCGAGTGGATTTTATCCTTCGACATTGACTTGGACTTATTTTGGACGATGCTGATTATTACCCAGCTTGTAATTGGGCAGCAAGTTCCCAGCAGCTCTATTGTGATATTAGCATTTTTCTTCACATTTTGCACTTTATTTATGTTGTATAACTGTATGTTCTATATTTATACTTACTCTTATATGAGCTCTGATCTATTTAATAATCATTTTAATGTTTCTAATTAAATAAAGAAAAATAAATACATTTTTCTAAAAAAAACTTGTCTATGTATTACGTGTATTGATCTGAGGGTTTGATTGAGGCACCGCCCCGAATACTGGTGGGATTGTGTTGTTTATAGTGGACTTGTTTATATCCGCTGGCTTGATTTCTGTGCCTTGTTTCTGGTTGTTTCCCCTCTTGCCAGCGATGTAGGGGGTACCCATCTATTGTATTGCTTGATTATTATAATGGCACATAAACACTGTGATATATGTATGTATATATATATATATATATATATATATATATATATTTTTTTTTTATAAATGGAAGCTGAAGTTAATGGAGTTGGTTTGCAAAATGAAAATGTATTAAATATTGAATGTTGTTTTATCTATGTTTGTTTTCTCTTTAACCTGTGCATAATTTCAGAAGGCGAGAGAAAAAGGGCGAAATGTTTTGCAAAGCATGTTTTATTTTTGGCAAAAGGGTGAAGTTAGTATTGTGCTATGCGCTTAACTTGTTTATTTTCTATTTAATTTAGAATATTAACAGACATTTTGAATTGCTGATAATGGGAGACGATGGAGTCCTGGAGTCCCCTGGATGAAGATCAAATGATGCCTGCCTCCGGGTGGAGGTGAAGACAAAATAACCGTAATGAACCAAATGATGTGACATCGCCGGTCGGGACATATCAGAGGCAGACAAGTGTCCTGGAGTATGGAGTTCCACGTATTTATTATTTTAATTAATTATTTTAATATGTTATGTTAATTATTTATTTTAACTATTTGTTTTATTTTATTGTTTTGTGATGAACTTCAAGTATAAAATTAAAACACTGGACTATGAACACTTCCATTGGGAAGAAATATGTAAAATAGTTTATAAGAACTGATGGACTCAGAGATGAATTTGGATATTATGATGATTGAACAGTGATTTTTCAATTTTCACTTTTCACATGTGAATATTCATTTTGTTGGATTGCTACATTTTAAAAGAAGAAAGGGGGCAAGTTGGATTTCTTCCAATTGTGGCTTGGACCATGGACAAATTCTCAGAAAAAGGAGGGGATATGTAGGATTATTTAGCATGTTTTTGGAGTGCAGCACCACCTCATGGGATCAATGTATAGCGTGTTTTTGGAGTGCAGTGCCACTGCATGGGATCAATGTACTGCTATAATGTGGTACAGCAAGCCATGTATTCCCAATGAAACATATGGACATGTAAATGAAGACAGGCTACTCAGTCAAAAACACATCATTTTTTTCATATTTAAAAAGCACACATTTTTCTTATTACTTGAAATGCCTCAATCATGGAGACACATTAGATATTTAATTAATTAACCTAATTAACAAATACTAACACGATTTTAATTCATTAACACTATAACTTGTTCTCCAGTGCAAAATGAGGCAGGCTGAGGCTCACTTTAAACGTGCATTCAGATTTTTTTTTTCTCTCTTTCTCTGTGATTTTCACGGTCCTTGCTCAGGAAACAAAACTCGAATAAGCAGGAAATTAGTGGATACAGTTTCTTACTGAAAAATGAGCTATTGTTTGAAGAAGGAGGGTATGACATGATAGACTTTTATCGGGTGCACGTCACGTTAGGGGCTGTAACAGAGGTTTCTTGGTGCATCTCGGGGAGAGAGAAAGCTAGTGGACATTTTGCACAGCTTCGGTGAGGACTTGGCTGGAGTGGCTGTGGGGTTGCCTGGCTGAGAGGCGTCGTTCCAGCGCACCGCAGACCTTCACAGGCTGGGGATTCCAGTCGATTAGCACCGGCTTGAGAATAGAAGATTGCAGATTGGAACTGCATTTTCTCGCTGGGGTGTTCTAAAAGAAGGCGACCAGCCCAGAGATTTTGCGTGCTGAACAGCTACAAATTGCTGGTAATTATCTTATACAAAGTGAGGGTGCGGTGTGCGAATGAAATCTATTTCAGGCAGGCAGCGTAGCGATAGCTTCTATTGAAGAATCACTGTATTTAAATGCTACATTCTAATGTTGCCATCTAAATGCAAGTCCACTGATGCACTGTTTTTTTATTGTTGCAAAGAATCTAATGAAATGCCATGTATTTTGCAATTGTTTCTCTTATCTTTATTCTAGAAAAGACTGCCTCGCAAAGATGGTAATGTATGATTTATTAAATGGAACTGGTATTAATCACAACCTGTGTAAAGGTTTCTTTTTGCTTCTGTTTTTCTCTGGTGCAGTTAGCCCATATCACATGATAAAAGGGGACGTTATTAGGTAATATATGCGAAGCATCCTATGTGGAAAAAGTTATGTTATGAGTAATTATAAATAGCGTGTGCGTGGTTCCACTCAGTGTATATGTGTGTGTGTGGCTTCTGAGTGGAACATGACACATTAGTCTGCTGGACGTACATGAGTCAGCAGAGAGAGAGGCCTCTGGAAATATAATCTCACTAATGTAAATAAATTAGTGATGATACCACATGTTATTGTGAATACTCCATGGAAACATAATCTCACTAATGTAAATAAATTAGTGATAATACCACATGTTATTGTGAATACTTTATGGAAGCATAGCTCACTGGTGTAGATAAATCAGTGATAACAGCCATAAGTGGCACTCCATATGAAAATGTGGTGTTATTGAATAATGTAGAAGCTTGAGGCCTCTAGAGATCACAAGAACAGTCTAAACAAAAGAAAGGGGTTTTGTATGTTGGGGCCACAAATAAAACAAAGACATTATGCTCATCACTATACAACAACGAAATGTATACCAACCAAATGTATCTGTGTGCTGAAATAATGCATAGCCACTATACCACTATAATACCAAACCCAATCTGAATGCAAGGAGTGATTAGTGCTAAATTATTTTTTTTTTGGCGGTAAGAAAATACCGCTGGGCCCCAAATCTACATAAAATACCCAACAGCACCATGGATTTGGAGACTTCCCATGGCTACATTATTAGGGTATAGTGTACACTGAGCTAGGATGCACAGTAGGTGAAGTGTATAATAGAGGGGGTTTGGTTTGGCTGGGCTCATCGTGGAGCCTTTTGCCATAGGAAATTGAACAATGATTTCCGTCCCCAGCATGCACTGCTGATAATGACAGACATTAGTGTGTGTTTAAAAAAATATGTTTCTTAAAGGAGGTTTATAGTTCGTTCAAGTATATGAAAAGAGGAATTATTAATAACTTGTATACAGTGATATAATACCATGAAACATTTTGACTTATAAAAACCTATTAAATTGACAGGAACCACTTTGTTAAAGGGATTTTATGGTTTAGATGCATCCCACCCTTAGGACTCCTCTGCTCCAGTAGCTAGCCAGTGGCGTCCCACCTTGGCATCCCTTGGCATTTCCCTCCTGGGTTCTCATGAGCACTTGCCCATTCGTATTGCCCCTTCTATGTATGCACTTCTCTCACTGCACATTGCAGATGTGCATTTATGGGAGCATTGTGTACAATTATTTTGCATAAGTAAGGGAAATATAGATGCAAAAGATTTGTAGAAGTTTGTTAAGTGGCCGTTGGTGTGTGGAAGCTTAGTATGATCATAGATTTATTTGCACAGTTTTTGAAAGTGACTGTTGGATGGATGTGTGACTGTTTGAAAGCAGGCATTGAGGGAGTGTTAGAAATATAAAATTAAAAAGGTTGGAAGGGCTGTCCTGTGCAATGGTGTGCACCTGCCATCTGGGTCTTTTAATGATCCATGACCTGGAATGGGGACTGTGGAGACCGTGGATGGTTATATAGGTTAGTCAATTATGGTCCTTATTTTATGCTAGAGAAAAGTATTTGAGACAGAAAACTGTTTCTGTCCTTTTATATTTCTGTATACATATTTCCATTAGCACCCTGGGCTATGGAGTCAGCCAGTCAGGTGGCTAGGAATGCGAGATTTAACCGCCAGTACAAGCCCACATTCCAAGCCTCCTGATGGCTGGCTCTTCCCGCCTCCATCTTTCCTCACACCTCTGTCCCATTTTTTTTATTTTCATCCCACTCCCCCTACTTACCTTATTTCATTGGTGGTGGATGACGCTGCCACATTCGCTCCTGTTCTTTGCCTCCTGCAGACCACCATGAAAATGGAAGAAGGGCTCTTTACAGAGCTCATATTTCCTTTCCATGGTGGCCATCTCGTAAAAGGATTTGTCATCAATTAGAGGGACGCCACGTGCATCCTGCTGTAGGAAGGAAAATCCTTTTTTTTTAGCACCCCTGGTAACCGTTTTGGCAGCCTGGAGTGCTAATGGCCTTCATTCCCCATTGCAGGGGCTGGAACGGGGATAACGCCCAGAGCCCATTTTATCCACCCTCATTTCATGTGGGCCGATAACTTGGGCTGCCGGGCCGTTATCCCCGGTTCCAACCCCTGGAACGGATGATGAACGTCACATTATTCCCATTAGCATAACACAAAATGGTAATGGAAATGTTGAAGAATCTTATTGAGTTATGTACGTTATTGAGAAATCTAAAGTTGATGGAGTCTATATGATAATTTCTTTTCGTTCTTTTTTTTTTAACTGTGAAAGGTGGCTCCTAAAGGAAGTTTTTTTATTTATTATTTTTTTACAGGAGAGTTCAGAAAGTATGGTGGGGAGGGAAATGAGGGAAGAGGCACCAACTACTAGTATGGAGGGGCAGGTGGACAGGGGAAGATGTTGTGCGTATGTTACATCTAGGGTAGGGGGCAGTGTTTCTCATGCTCCTTGATTACAGCTTCAAAAGCACTTTGAAATTGCTCCCTCCTGCAGAGTGGCATGTTGCAGTATATACACTATATATATGTCTTCAAAAGATATGGATCAACTGCCTCTTTCACCTGGGATTTTGTGTGCCACAGAAGTAGGGTGTGTGGTTACACTATTGGTTGAGGAAGATGAGGTGGAGGAAGACAGCCTACTACTTGAAAAGTAAGGAACAACCTTTCTGAGAGCATTGCGGTGGATGGATTTGGTGTGGTGGTGCATGGAGGCGATCGCATAGGAGTACTGTTCAGGTAGTCCGCAACTGAGTACAACGTTGCACTCAGTGAATTTTACTTTGGTAGCTTTAGCCTTTGGTACATTCCCAACAGTGGTAAAGAACTGCACAAATATTTAGCAAACATTTAGCCTACACAGTATCCTCTTGCACCTGCCACCCCTTAGCCTGTAACACTGTTACATTCCTGTATCATTTTGTAACCGTTACTTGGACATCTTGACCAACATGTAACCTGGTCAACAAGCCATGTCCTCTGTTCTTTTTATGTACCTGTAACTTTCCAGTGTTGTTATGTAACCTTTTTTACCTGGGCCCATTGATCAATATGTAACCTGGTCAACAAGCCATCTCCTCTGTTCTTTGTTGTATGTACCTGTAACTATTCATGTAAGCCCAGGTGCCCAGATACCTCGGGGTTTGGTGTGCTTTACAAATAATAAATTAAACTAAACACCCATGATTCTCTCAGGGTGCTAGAGGTAGGCACTTCCTGTATCTCATATTCTGGTCCTCTTCATTGTCTTTGGAAGTACTGCAGATGTTTTTTTGTGTAGGTCCTCCAGCTGGTGATGGTGGTGGTGGTGTCTCTTGGGGAGTGGGATGGTAATAGTTGATGCCATTGTTAAGATAAATAGTAGATTGGCTAATAGTCTTCCATGTATGTGTGCTAGATTGTTAATGGCTAATGAGTAAAAATAGGTGTAGGAGCTGTGCAAGGGTACATTTTGAACTTGAAAGTTCTTAGATCAGCAGAAAATGCATGCAGTTCAAACTGTCCATGAAGCGGGGACCCGTTCGCGAAGTGTGGAGGCGTTGACGGACACATCATTATGCCATGCGTGAGCGTGCTGTCATGTGACACTATCCAAAAAGTCCACAACGACATCAGACGTTTGCGGCCATCGAGGAACACAGAATCATTTGCAAAAAATGTATAGAAATGTTAAAAAGTATGCTAGAAGGTGGAGAATGGTAGAGTTTTAAGGTGACACTTTCTAAATTGGACAACAATGTTGCTCTATTGTGGTAAATATGATATTAGTACATTGTAGGGAATTAATGGTGCACTGAAAAACCTTGTTGAAGGGATGTTATGGTTAAATTGCACTAATAAAAACCTGTGCAATTCACAGAAAAAACTTTGTTAAAGGGACGTCATGGTTAAGTTCCACTAATAAAAACCTATGAAATTCAATGAAAAAACTTTGTTAAAGGGACGTTATGGTTACAAGTAAAACTGAAAAACAACAGAAATTTGCCAATTATGGTAAGCTAAGCAACCATAACTTGCGCCACCACTGTGCACTGCTAAGCCTAACACCCAGGAAATTAAAGATGACATCACAAATGTCATTGATGACATCACTGACATTACATGTGTTAATCCCCCCATCATCATAAGTTTTAGTTAAAATCTTCTGCCACTTTTATATTGTCTGTCAAAGGACCTTTTTGCTTTGAGCATTTCTGTCCTTGACCTGGCTATTCTAATCCAGGCCCTTCCACCGTTCCATCTGCCTTCACTTTTTCCCCAGATTTTCGAACCACACCCACCAAAATGTGCCTTTTGTTTTCACTTTTCCATTGTCCACTATGTGCACGTCATTATGTTATTTTTTGTGTATTTATAGGTGTACATAGGTGTGTTTCACCTTGAGCACAAACCACGTTTGTAATAATATATTGTCCTCTCTTGGAATAAAGAAGCGTGCAGCATCTTCTTTGTTTCCATTTGTGGGAATGCCCTACTTTTTGAACAGATGAGGTTTTTACCAGTCTTCAGTTGATGGTGCTGAGCATGAGGAAAACGAGCTCAATTTACTTTTAAACGATGACCTTCACACTCCTCATAAAGATCAAATGCTAAATCCACTGCTCAGCTAATAATATGCATGTGGACGTATCATAAAGGAGTGTGAAGAGGAAAGACGTTTGCTGATGTACCTCAACTAAATAAATAATAAACATGTTTTTATGGCGAAGAACACTTCTGTCACTCTGGGAAACCTGATTGTTTATAAATTGGGGCCAGGGCCACTAGGTAGGTTTTGTGTGTTTCCGCTTTGATCATTGCTTCTGACCATTGGGCAGGTTGGATTTAAGCACTTGCCCCACCCCGAAACTTGACCTGGCTGACCTATAGAGTTGTGGCAAGATAGGACAGAACAAAGACAATACACGTTGCAAGCGACTGCACAGTTGACAAAGGCCCGGCAATTACTAATGTAAAGCTTTTCATTGTTGTCACCTGCGTTCCTATCCATACATTTTTAAGCAATTGAAATCGTGATGAAGTGTTAGTATTTTTATGTCAAGGGAGTCATTGGAAGGGTGGGGGGTGGTGGGGCAGAGCACAGCTCATTCTCATAGCAGTCCTTAAGTATCTGGTTTCAGACGTGGAGAAAACAGTCAACTGCTTGTAACATTGAAGCTTCACCAGAGTACTCTAATTAGGATGTGTAAAGAAGTTTGATTTCCCCAAACAAGTCTGCCCCTCCCCACAGTCTCTGGTTAGCCCCTCTTTCAACATTTGAAAGGTTGGACCCCCGACCCTTGAAGTCTTGGGGCCTCATTACACGGAAGGCGGTGATCCAGGGTGCTATTAGCACCCTGGACCATGCCGGTAAATTACCGGCACCGCCTTGGCGGAAAGGGGATTTACCGCCCCATTCCAAGGTTGGTGGGGCGGTAAATCCCCCTTCCGCCATTGCCCTTCCCCATTCCCATTTCTGCCCCATAGGGCTCTATGGGAATGGGGAAGGCGCTAATTACGGCACCGCAATTTTGCGGTGCCGTAATTAGCTCCGAGGTCCCTTAGCGGGTTGGTTTTTAACGCCTGCAAAAAGCAGGCGTTAAAGCACCTACCCGCTAAGGGACCTCGTAGTACGGCGGTAAGGGTTAACGGTCACCGTTGCCATTAACGGTGACCGTTAACCCTTACCGCCGTCCGTGTAATGAGGCCCTAAGTCTAGTCTAGTTGCACTTCAGCTCATATAAATTCACACGGGTCTTGTACTCGAATGATGGAGGCCGTTGATAGTGAGCAAATGTCACCTGAATATCTTTACTCATGTGCAGCCTTTGGTCTGGGCTATCTGAGCAAGTGTCCTTTCTCAGGGCTATGTATTGCCCCCTTTGGAACCGGAACACTTTGCAGTGATTATTGGATGGGCCGGTTTCCTTAGGCTTGAGCTAAACATGAATTTCCGGGGCAAGGGGGGACTGAAAGCATTTGATAAATGCATTATTATATATATATAAGGTATTGTACTTCAGTTGCATGCACATCTAAATGTTTGCATACTGTGTACTGCATTACTAAATAGTTATTTTGTGTATTGTCTGCTGTGTTTTGTTTTTTGTTTGTTGTTTTTGTGTTCTGCCGGTATAAATTTAAGGTGTTTGATGTACATAGCGTGCTCATTGACGCTCAACATCTTTCATTTATTCGTCATAAATACGCCTTACCTCTTTAGCATTGTCCCTGTGGACTAAAGGTCGAAACTTCGATTGTGATTAGCTCTGTTTGTTTTCGCATGCTTTCACTGGACAGATGTGTTCTCGTAGCACCTCTCCTTTTCGATATTCTCGAATGTGCTGCTTAATTGTTTCATTCTCTGGTGTCTGACTCGAATTTATAGGCCGGCGCCATTTTGTTTAATTTATGGGCAGGACACGATCAATGTCCTAAGCGAAATCTAAAGTGATTTCATTAGCGTCTGCAATTGTCTTCTGGCAGCAGGGTAGCTAAAATGAGAGGTCTTCTAATTGGGAATCACTCCGCATTTTTTCAGCGGAAGGGTGACCTTGAAAAAGCATACCTGCAAGAGAAGGGCGACGACATTCTAGGGCCCTGTGCGGATATTTTGTTAAGAACTGGTTGCACTAAATCACAGGAGTTCTCATGTTTAAAGCTACCTTCTTAAGGTGCCTACTCCCGCCCTGAGATGCTTTCTACGGTCTTCTGTTGCAGAATGTCAAACGTAGGTAGTGGGACACATACATTAATTTCGCACAGTCGTGCATGGTCTGAATGTGACCATGAAACATGCTGGGAAAATGTACAGCTCGCGCATGCTACACAGCGCCATAAATAGATTGGATTTATCGAGGATGACATTTCAGAGCACGTTCCCGTGACCCCATAAATTGCACAGCTGTTGCATGGTTAATTGCAACATGAACTCACGATAATTTAACTTAAATCAATGGGGTTGTCATGAAGTACCTTTTCAAGTAGCCTTTTTAACACTGTGTGTATGTCATAACAAATAGAGTATACAAAGTTCACGAGGTGTTTTATGTCGTTCCGCCCCAAGTGACTGCTATGCTGCTAGAGATTGCATTATTTCTCAGGCAAGCTACTCCAGAACAGTAATTCAATTTAAAAAAGGCAGGGTAGGGGTCTCAACATCTCTGCGAATTTGGTATAAAGTTTACTGCACTTTTTTTTAAATGTAATTTTAGATTCTAATGCTGAACTTTCAGTTTCCTAGAAAGATAAACAGCAGCGAGTTATTAGTCTATTTTATTTTAATGGTGAACACTGTCATGTAGTCAATTTACCAATGTTTTTCATTTGGCCTCATTACAGGTCAGCCGGTTACCCTGCCGGTGCTACCGGCGGGTTGCCGTCAGACCTGCAAAAAATTAGCACCACCTGACTTCCCAGTGACACTGTGCTATTACAAGTCCCGCGGCCGGGAAGTCAGGTGGCGGACATTTTGTCAATCCCCATTCCGATAGAGTCCCATAGGATTCTATAGGAGTGGGGACTCAGAAGCACCGGCACTGTTGTTAATGGTGCCGGTGCTTCCATGACGGCTTTGTCTACCATGACCGCTTTGCACGGCAGGGTCAGACTTGTTGGGCACAGTGGCTCTGGCAGGCAAACCCGTAGTTTGCCAGTGCAGAAACAAGAGTGCCGGTGACCTTTACCCACACCCTTGTTTCCGGACCGGCAAACTTGTAATGAAGCCCCTTGTCTTTTCATCATCAACAAAGATTTATTTCAGTGGTAAGCTTTCAAAGCCACACAACAATTGCTATCCAACAGAAAAGACAAAAAAAGATCATCATCACACAGCAAATATCTTATTAGACAACATAAATGCAAGTGTTCCACACGTATAAACACTCTAAAATAGCAAGACAAGTTGACTAAAAAGACTAAACTTCATAAAATCCATGTTTAAAAAATGCATAATCAACAGGATATAAATCATCGCTAGACAACTTCATTTCAATAAATGCAGTGCATGTAAGTGCATGATTTCATAAAGCTCAATTAGTAAACCGCCATTCCTATACACATGGCACATAGTATGATACAATCAAGTAGCAGTAGTGTTAATTAAACACACTTGGCGAATTGACCAGGACTTCTCCAGGAAATATAACATCGATACTATTTCACATGGGCTATGGGTAGTTTTTAGAAAGTTTAAAGCCTCTTTTGTTCATCTAATGTTACGTAAAGTAGATTGAGGTTTAAGGAATTGCCTTCTAAGACATTGATATAATGGACATATTAATAAAAAGGGACAGCCATCTTCCTCCTCATTTACATAAGAGGGCAAGTTCCAGAATCCTTAGTCCAAAGAGAAGCAAAAGAGCTCAGAGGTAGAATGCCCATTCTCAATTTGTTCATGAGGATTTCCGTACGTCTTTTGTTGTGAAGCTCACGATGTGGTTATAGTCGTAGCAGCTGTTTGATTCTTAGGTACTCTAGGGATAATATGGGCACAATTCATACATAGCTCCCTTAAGTACCATTATGTATTTATTGATTTATTTAAATTTTTGTAACGCGCCACATGCCCGCAGGTCTCAGGGCGCACATAGAACAGTGACAGGACACACAAACATAAGAGTAGGCCAGAGAGTAGAGGGGTAGAGCAGTTATTCTTAGCTAAGATTGAAAATGTAGGTTGTTATGGCCTTTTTAAAGAGAGGATAGTTCTGTATTTGGCGCATGGCCGCTGGAATGGAGTTCCGCCGTGTAGAGACCCGAGAGTCAAAGCTAGTGCCAACAAACCTGCCCAGTTTGAATCTCGGCTGAACAAGTGCTGTAGCCACAGTAGAACGAAGCTTCCTATTGTTTGGTTTTATCTTGATACGCTCTGATAAATATAGAGGGCTTGAAAGAGACACACATTTATGCGCCAAAGTGAGCGCTTTGTGTGATATTCTATGTTTTACGGGAAGCCAGTGTAGATTTTTACTGAATGAAGAAATGTGGATGTCACACAAGAGTTTGATGATGATGCGCACAGCATTATTCTGTGCGACTTGGAGTGCTTGTATGTTGGCAGAGATAGAGCTGGTCAGCGGGCTATTACAGTAGTCCAGCCTTGAATTTATCAATGCTGTGGACAGGAGGGCGCAATTATCAGTTGTTATGAAAGGTTGGATGTATTGTATGCGTTTATTAATGAGTCCACAGCTCCACCGGATATTGCAAACATGAGACTTCATTGAAAGGATATTACTCTCATCGGTCCATTGTTCTGGCCTCCCTAATGGCACCCCAGCATATCATTTAGAAAGGGACTCTAGGAGCGTTATTGACAAATAATGACTTGGGTCATCACATAAACCATTTTTATAAATAGGGAAACTTATTGCTTCCTGCCAACTTAAAGGAACTGTTTTCCCTGAATTAGGGCAATTGAATAACTTTGTAAGAAATGGACCCAGATGTCTGTGTTTTCTATGAACAAATCAATAGGGATACAATCAAGTCCAGTGGCCTTGGCAAGTTTCTGTGAATTAAGTGCCATTTGTATTTCATGAAAGCTACACACTATACAATTCTTATGTAGTATGTGAAATATGTTACCATTGTGTGTGCCTATTAGTGTCGGGTCGATAAGCTCCTCAGCTAGTGCCTGCTCCTGGCCACCAGAAGAATATAGCTGTTTGAAATGGCTAAGACATTTTAGTTCTGTGATCCCAGTCACAGCTTTGTTAGGTGGAATGTCTTGGGATTCTTTCCTCCAGAACTCTTTCTTATTATTGGTTGGTGCTGCAACCTTGAGTTATTCCCATTGTTTAATGAGTGAAGCATCTTTCCTTTTCTTAATAGTCCTTTATAACGTCTGCACTCTAATGAAAGCTGAGAATGTTCCTTTGTCTTGGTTGGTTTAATTAGGAAAATAATGAATTTCTTAGGCTGCTAACATTACGAGTCAAACCATGTAGTCACACCGAGTCAAAGCATTTTAAACAAGGCCCAGAGTTTGCAGCTCCATGTCAATTAAGAAGCAATAGGCCATATTATGGAGCTTCAGTCCTGTTCATTAATTAGATTTTATTCTTGATTGCCACCAGTGATTGTTCAGACAGCCAGGTCCTTGGAGGAAGGGGAAGTGCCGCGCAGATAGTAGTCAATGGTGCAAGGCCGAGCAGTCCACAGGAGCTGTAAATGGAATGCATTAGTTCAGTTTTGTTCCTGGTTATTAGATGAGTGCAGCAGCTGTGAAGGACAGATCTGGTGAGAACAAGACTTGGGCCCTCAGGAGTTTGCCGGCAACCCGCCGGTGCTACAGGAGGGTTACCGGCAAACTCCTCTTAACGTTCACGGCACCTGATATCCCAGTGTTACCAGGATATTATGGGCATAGGCAACAGCGATAAATTCCCATTCGATGGAGTCCGGACTCCATGGAATGGAAACCATTCAAGCAGGTGCTTCAGTGATTTTTCTGCCGGTAGGGCCCTCCGACTTGTGGCAGGTCAGGCCTGTCGGTAGTTTACTGCCCCTACCAGCACATTCGGAGAAATCCTGTCTGGAAAAAATGCCGGAGCCTGTAGTGGCAGCCGTTTTACTAGCATTTTTTCAGAACCAGGTTACTTGTAATGACCTGATTGTGTTGAGATATTGCCAGAATACTGAATCGAGGTGTGGCTATACTGCCTCCATTGCAAAAAGGCCAGACCATTGGAGCTGCGGGCGCAAGGCTGAATAGAGAAAATAAATCTGAGAAATTAGTCTCCAAGAGCAGTGCTTCATATGCATTTTTTATAAAGCCACCTGTTTCCCAGGAGAGAAAGGGAAGGATGTCTGCTAGGAAAGCAACATGTTTCAAGGTGGGAGTCGTAAGAGGTGCTGCCAAGTGTGCAGCTGCAAGGCCAGAGAGCCGTTTGGGTTTGCCAAGTTGTCTGGTCTCATGAGAAAGTAGTATTGCACGCATTTAGTCGATATTGACTTTGATATACACATTTTCTCCCACAGGGGTCATGTGAGATGAAGTTGATTTGACCAATAAGAAAAGTCCATTGTTACAATAAGTTATCTAAATATAATGGGCCAATCAGAACCAATTATTTTCTTCTGACTGCACAAGTTAGGTCATTTGCAGAGGGCTGTATTAATGTCATCACAGATAGGTTATTAACCAAAAGGGTGATGAACTATAGGGTATGTTTAGGTTTTGGTATAGCGACTATCAAATGGGGAATGTGAGATGAACAATTTGTAACAAATGTTGTTTTGCGGTTTTCCTCTAAAAACAACTGTAGCTAATATAAGTGTTTTTCGAGAGAGCTTTCAGTTTTTCAGTTCTAAGTAGCCGGCTGACCCGTCCGGCCGTATTTGCATGTAAGAAAGCTTGTTTTTCTTGCAAAACCATGCACTCCTTATTAATACTGTGGATTTTTTGTATCGATCGGTTGTTGGGCGTAACACACACATGGAAGGCTCTTCTGTGGTATAGTCAAGTAATAGTTTTAGTAGCTCAGTAAAGAGGCTTGGAAGGATCATTCCTTGGTCAATCAAAGCCAATTCCAGCCTCAATGGAAGACTTCAGAATGGGGATTTAATATGTGGAACCTGGCCCAGTTGTACCAGACTACACATCAAAGGGTCCAAATAAAGTTCCAGTGGATCATTGTCACTATGAGGTCTCTCCCTAACCTTAAACGAGTCATTAATTTTCCAGGAATCCAGGCAAAGAAGGATATAATCAATATAGCTGTGTGTTGCACATTTTTGAACATGGGACAATAAGGTTGGTCACCTTGGATGCGGCCACTGCGGGCTCTCAACCCGTGGCGGCCAATTATATTTGCTATATGATTAAAATTGATGTGCCAGCTCAGGATATTCCCGATGATTAGCTGTGGGCTTTCCCACAGCTTGTCTTCTACATGCAAATCCTCTGAGTATGGGTCAAGGTTTTTGAATTAGCAATTTAAGTCACCCACAATTATAATGTAAGCTTATTTAGTTGATGTTCTCGAATCTAACATTTTACTGAAAGTGATATAAAATAGGTTTAAGGTATCTCTTAAAGGTCTTAGATACACATTCAATAAGTATCACTGCTCCCAATAGACCAGGAGAAAAAATATCTAGTGCCTGATATTTTGTAACTATGGTAGTCTGCATCCAAATCAAAAGTCCCCCCTTGGTCTTACTTTTTTTGGGCTTTAGATATAACCTGGTGTATCAGCCGGCTCTAATTTCCAGGTCTCTTGCCCCAGCAACATAGTTGAGCCAAGCTGGATACTCTAATTTATTGAGTAATCCCTGAATAGTCTTCTATCAGGTAAATAGGAGTAACAATAATCCTGTTGTAAGGAGGGCAATGAGGGGGGCAATGTATGAAGGAAAAGAGGGGATTTGGGGGACATTCTGGGTTTTCTGCACTGTGCACAGAACTGATTGGGGATTTACAATGTAATTTGTGACAGTGGAGGCAGCAGGACCTGTGGGATACTGCTGAATACTAGAACCATTGTGGGGCACATGCAAAACTACTCAATGGCAAGTACCCATCTACTTAAGCAATAGAACCCGAGCATCGGGGGCATTACCGTCTCAGGTAATGCCCCAGGGGCCCATAGGTAAGGACCAGAGTGAAGCCTGGGACGGTAATGCCCCCGACGCTCGGGTTCTATTGCTATTAGTACACCGGCCCGCAAAAATTGCGTGACCGGGGCACTAAAAGCTTTTTTTTGTCCCAAAACGCTGCAGCGTTTCGGCGCTGCAGTGTTTCGAAAAAAAATTAAAAGAAAATGGCCGCCGCCATGGAAAGGGAAAACGGAGTCCAATTTCCCTTTCCATGGCGGCCATCGGGAGCGGGCACGCTGGGAACACAAGTGTTCCCAGCACGTTTGCTCCCGAAAAAGGATAAAAAGAAGGTAAGTGGGGTTGGGAGGGCGGGAGTGGGACGAAAAAAATAAAAAGTACCAGCGTCCCCGGCGGGGGACGAGGGAAGCCTCCAGCCGTGTGGAGGCTCGGAGCGGGGATGGCCCCGCTTCGAGCCGCCTCATTGGCTGAGGGGCTGCCACGCCCCCCGCCGGGGACAAAGGCCGTGGAATCCCGACGGAGGGATTCCCGGCCGGGTAGGGACCTGGCGAGAGCCAATCAGAATGCTTGTTGCATTCTGCTTCGCTCTCGCCGGGTTACTAATAAGGAATAGTTTAGTAAAGTAAGTTTAGTATTAGCCCAATTAGGGTTGTTGTGATATGGTAAACATCTGGCTTGGATAATCTTGGATTGTATCAGTGAGAGTGCAACCAGTGTGTGCACTTGTTAATCAAAGAATCTTTGTTCTCTATTACACCTCGCATTAGTTTAGGGTCACCTATCATAACGATTTCTCAAGGGGAAGCCTTCCTATTGGCTACAGAAATGTGGGGTTTTGTGTTTGAGTTAGTCTTGAAGAGCAACCCCATTATGTAGCCAGCTGTTTTCCTAGATATAATAGAGGCAGTCTTAGGTGGTAAAATAGCTAACTTGCGTGGGGGTGCTATGGATAAGGTGAGTAAAACAGGCAATAGCGTAGATCAAAAGCTCTTATGGGGCTTGGCCTAGGAAGTTGATGTTATTTTAATTTGACTTGCAAGCCTCCTAGCTCCACTTGTATGGGAATCTGGGGGAGGATGTTAAACACAGGGAGTAGGAACCAGGGGGTTAGCGTGGGCTATAAATGACTCAGGGCAAAGGTCCAGTAGTTAATCTCCCAAGTCTGACGAATACTTAATTTAGACATGATCTTTAGGAAGTCATTTCTAAGGCTATCATTAGAGCATCAATTTTAGATTCAAGCAGGAAACAATGCATGCTCTTATTGTTAGGGGAGACAGAAGGAACAAAGTCGAAGTTGGTGCTGGCATGTTGTGGGTACCTACCAGGTTTAACAGCTCCAGGTTGCTCACTAGGAATCGGTATGTGGTCTATAAGAGAAACAGCAAGTGTCTTTGAGTTTTATTAATTCTCCTGTAGAATGGCAAATCGATTGTAGCAAGGCACCTCTGAGTGGACGGATGTATGGGTTATAGCTGCCTTTTGTAGTTCTGTCAATTTTCCTGCCCATCAACCTGAGGTAGTTCTGTGATAACAGGTGCCAGGGCCTCACAGGTAATATAGAGCATGGAGTTCTCTTATTCTTGGTTAGCAGCAGAAATTGTGCTCGATGGATTAAAAGGTGGGATGTCTAAAGTGATTGGTAGTGGTTAGTGTCAGATTTTGGATAGCAGTTAAATTTTCGGAAAGTCCATCAGGAGAAGTTCTATCTCCTTGATAAGTACTTCGGTTTTGGTCACTGAATCTGTTGGTGCTAGTGCTTCAGGCAGCAACCTCTACTTGGAAAGAGCATTAAACAATTCTAGAACACTAGCTTTATGCTTGGCTATAACTAATTAAGTATTTAAGATCAAAATAAAGCAAGGTAATAAGAGGATAGAAGGGGAGTTGTGGTCGCTGTACAGTCTATGTTGGTGGTATGCCTGACTGACTTTAGAGACTTGTCGCAAATCTGTTTTGCCCTCACCAACACTAGGCATCCATAAAGACTTAGGGTCAATGGAGGGAACAGTTTCCTATTTCAGTCTAAACCAGCCATTGTAAACATAATTCCTAAGAATGGTGAAACTGTGTGACACTTACCTCATCTGTTGGCCGATTCCAGTGTCTACAACACGGTACAAGATATCCAACTACCCCAACTACCGGCTCTCTTGGCCAAGCGGGCTTTGCCATAAGGGTATCCGTGGGAGTGAATGTAGGTGGGGGCATCGCCTGCACCAAGCGTGTCAGTGCTGAAGTACTCCTTCCTGGTTCTCCCTCGTCCCAACCATGAAACCCTTCGCCGAGCCCGCTTTTCATTGTTTAAAAAAAGCATATTAATTAGTTAGTAAAATATAAGAGTGAAAGCAGGAACAAATGATCACCCTTTGATTTAATATGTGACTCGCTGACATAGAACCCATAAACAGGTGAATGATCCCTGCTGTGTATGTGCTGAAACCAGGTGTTCCTACTAGTACTGGGTGTAATAGTTCAGTGATTCACTGAAACACACAAATTATGGTGGGGAAATGTAGATTCCACAACCTTTGCAGAGATTTGTCGAGAAAATAAGGGATAACCCAGGGGTCAATAATTAAGAGAGCATGCAACATTTTATTTTTACAATGTAAATGATACTGTTTTTGTCTATCTCTGAAAGTGAGCTCTGTTAATCAGGCCTCACTTTCTAAATGCTCCATGCTGATAAAGTATAGTATACATATTCTTTCTTTGCTGGACCCTATTGACATCCCAGAAACTGCTTTGTGGTTTGGGAACATGGCAACAGCAGAGTAACATGTACATTCCTGAAACAGCCAGCTGGAATCCAAACTATTCCAAAATCCATGGGCTGCTAACAACAGACAGCCATGATTGAAATGATATGTAAATAGGTATCCCCAATATCTTGTGGCAGTTTGGTTAAATATC
Organism: Ambystoma mexicanum; assembly: GCF_040938575.1. Classification (NCBI taxonomy): domain Eukaryota; kingdom Metazoa; phylum Chordata; class Amphibia; order Caudata; family Ambystomatidae; genus Ambystoma; species Ambystoma mexicanum. The sequence continues at coordinate 769,928,120 of NC_090941.1, forward strand.
ATTATAAAGCTGTATCCAGTTTGAAATGGTTGCCCATGCGGAAATACAGTCATACATTTCTTAAACCATCCAATGTAATTCTCCTATGACTCCTACATTTGTCAGGGCTGTTGTGTATGTCCATCTAGGGCTGGTGTTCACACACAACAGGGTGCTGGGCCCACCCCTGAGCAAGCCTTTTGTTCTATGCCTGGGAAGGCTTAAAACCTTCTCAGAGCAACAGGACATACCCGCAGGGGGTAGCAAGGGAGCCCTCTCAGCTGAATGGGGAATTCACACCAGGGGAAAATGACTGGAATAATTTTAGTCAGGTAAGAACTGGGAAGGAGTAGAGTATATGGGAGCTTAGGAGAGGAGTTGTCCCTAGAGGATTGTTTTTGCCATATTGGAAATGTTAAGGCCCCACTCCTTCCTGTGCCCCCTCCCAACGACCTTCAGACAAGGAACTCATGGAAATCACATCAGAGGGAAAACACTCTTGTTACAACAGCTGATAATGGCCCTTTACAGAAGTCTTGAATTTAACCAATCTGCTGTGGCAAAATCATTAAGGGAGCCCCTTGTCAGTTAAGTGAATATGATAATTTCAAAGGAAGCAGCAAGACCTTCCACCCACCCACTTCAGGGGAACATTTGGAGTGACTTGCTGCTGAATATTTGTACCCAGGACTCTGCCTACTGGAAATGGAACACCGTCAAGTGTTCTATGCAACCTTCCTGGTTGGAATGGGCAAAAGAAGTACTTACCCTTCTTCTGAGACCCTGGCTAGCGTCCCACTGCAACCCAGAATGTAAAGGAGCAGCTGTAAGACCCATTTGGACGGCCTTTGACATTCTATACCTTTCTCAAACCAACTAAGTTACCGACTTGACCATCACCTACCTTTCCTCTAGTTTCATTGCGCTGATCACCACTGCAGAACTGCATTGCCTCAATAGAACTAGTCAAAACGGCTCACTGATGCAGTTGTATCAACAAGCCAAGACACCTTGGAGATGTTGATCCACAAAGATCTACATATCATCCCTTCTTTAACCATTTGCCACTTGTTGAAGGGCTGAGTAGGAGTTTCAAACCCACTATCCATTACTGTACACATTCAGGTCATTATTCACTGTGTCCCACATATGCTCATATAATCGCCCCACTGCCCACCTGGGGCCTGGGTGGCCATCACAGAGCAGTGGAGACATGTTGAAAATGTTTTCCAGTTCAGCACTCTTGAAAAAAATAGAACATATGTTAAGCTATTCTTGGGGTCCTGGGATGAAGGGAGTCCATGACAAATAGAAATATTTTAATCTATTCTTTGGGTGCAGTGGGGAGGGAGGCGATAGGATTTAGTGGGAGGTGGTGGAGGCAGACAGGTGCTTTCTGGTGCAGGGGGGCTAATTTAACAAAGAAATATTTCAGGGCAACCAAATCTTTGGCTCTGGGACCCATGAGTATTTTTGGGTCCTTTTGGGGATGTACACCTTAATTTGAAAATCAAAAACACTGATTGTAACACTTGTGTATGAGCGCGATATAAAGAAAATATCATATATCATTTCACAATCCCCTCAAGTCCTCCCCACTCTTTGCTCTGGTCCCCTCCCTTAGATGTGCCCCAAGCTTACCCACTGAAGACCTTTTAATGACTTGTGGACCCTCACAAATAATACATGCATCAGTAAATGTTGGTGCCAGCTCTGAAAACATATGTATGCTTAATTCCTACTCTTGCAGTTTTCATATCTTTCCTCTTTCATTCCCATCTCAGTCACCTTTTTCTACTCTTCCATTCTGTCCTGCTATCACATTTGTATGATCCCCCCTCTAGCACTCACAAAGAAGCCTATTCGATCTCTCCCACTCAATGACTCATGGTTTGGCTCATCCTTATCTTTCTTCACTAGTGTCGTTCTATTCTCCCTCTTGGACTTTCCAATCCGAAAATCTGCTTCTTCTCACTGTCCCCAAACCTCCCTGTGCTTCTTCACATTTCTGATCTTTTGCCCTATCTTTGTATTTTCCAGTGTAACCTGAAAACTCATCTCTCTTCCTTCGTTCTACTTAGTGACTTTCTGTTTCTCTCCCCCTCCTTCTGTTTTTAGCAGTTTTTTGCATTTGCATGTACATTGTACCATTTTTCTAATATTTTGTAAGAGCGTTTTTGGCAAAGGGTGCTTTATAAATTCAATAAATGAAAAGAAATGAAATTACTATAACCTTGTGCATTTCTCACTTCACTCACTCCACATCTCCCAACTCTCCCATATCTCCCTAGTCCCTTGATTTATGTATCACTCCAGCGATCACATGTGTCCTTCTAGCACTACAATGGATGACACCTGCTCCAGCTCCACCATTCTACCCATCAGCTCAGGTTGTCATTCTAGTTAGGAAATGCTCATCAAATCCTACTGCATAATGATATTTGTAGTCCTTGGTTCATATTGGCGTAAGCACAACTATAAGTCCCAGGATGCAAACAAACAAGACTGCTTCCATATCTCTAGGCCTCATAAACGTTTCCACCTGCCACCCTCGCCATGGTATCCATATATACCGCCTTAACATGTTTGCCCTCTGCAGTTCCTCATCAGTATCAGTCCTTCCATATCCCTTTTCCCTCCATGTGCCCCTTTTTTCTTAGCCTTGTAAGTCCCTCTGTGTGTCCCACAATCTAACACTCTAACTTGGCTTCACTACCAATAGGGGTGGCATGTTAGCTTTGTGTCCCTCCACTACCTGGAAATTCCCTTTTCTGTCTTGGCTTCAACAAACCGAAGCAGCAGTGCAATGAGCAGTGCCGAGATACTGCTATGACAACAGAAACCACATGCAGCTCTTAAATCTGTTGCATCGGCCTCTATTTGTGTTATTGTGTTATAGTGTTGTGTTGTTGTTTTATTAGTTTTTACACACATTACACTCAGTCCAGTATATGAATCCTGGATTTTATCTGCTCTCCCCAGAGACACAGAGGAACGCATGACATCTTGGCAACTCAAGGAAAACCCTCCAGTTGAGGCAGCTATAGATGGAGCACTGCAATTTCTCTGACTGCAGTGCTTTGATGTCCTGCATGATGGCAAGCCTTGGACTCCTACCAGCCATTGGAAAAGTAAGCCTTTGTCATATTTTGTTGATGTCAGTAGTTGGCAGTCTTTGTTCGCTTTTGTTTCTAGGGAAGTATGTAAGGTGGGGTTGATTGTTCCTTTATGATGTTCTTCACCAACTTTTACACCGAAGCCTTGTGCCTGATGTGTGCTTGGGACCTACATCCCATCATACCCAGCTTTGAGAGGACTCCCTTGTTCACACACCTTTAAAAGGACCTGCAGATTTTCTGATAGAATTTTGACAACAAATACATGTGTCATGATTATTATCACTGTTTAGCGGTTTTGGCAAGCTGCCCCATTTTCTCTACAGGTCTTCATTATGTCTTAATGTAAAATAGTTTGCATAAAGTACCACTAGCATCTTTGATGGTTTGTGGTTTTTGGACTATGAGGGGGGACATAGTTGGTTTAGAAAAAGAGAAGTGTGTAAACCTGGTTGTGATGATGAGTGCTACCTAAAAGTACCATAGTCATAAGTTGCTGGTATGGTATCAGTGAATTGGGACCTACGACCTTGGTTTATGTTTTCACAGGAGGGGATAACTCAAGATAAATTAAATGATAAGTGTGGTCCTATGCATTGAGTTTCATTACTTGGTTAACAGAACTGAGAAGAAGGAACGTATCTGGCTTTTCTGGTTGAAGCATGGCACGAATCCCAAAGCTGCATTGTTGAAAGGAAGATTTCTTCTTCCTGGACTCTGGTCATTTGATGTGGAAGGCATGTTGGGTGGTACAGAGGGTTTTGACTTGTATCCTGATTATGACCGGGAGGTAGTGGAGTGTTCAGAGATATAAAGTGATGTGCTCCCATCTTTGTAGGTGGTTGTGCCAAGATTGTGTGATATCCAGCTGTTGGTGTAATTGGCCAATAAAAAAGCAAGGCAATGATTACCATATTTCTGTGTGGGAATAGCAGGGAGGGCACGATAAACATGATGGCTCAAAGTTAGAAGAATCTGCTTCTGGCCATGACATGAATTTGCGGTTTGCGCTTAAGGCACTTTATATAAATAGTCTGAGGTTTTTGAACATCACTGTCTGTTGTGGGCAGGTTTTCATTTCCCCATGCCAAGGGACTGATGTGAGATCAGTTATTGTAGTACCACGAGTTCAGTTTATGTGATGTTGTAGATTTCTCAGCAACCGTTAGTCAATAATTGCAGGGATTGGCCCATGGTCTGGTTGATTTGCCTTAGACGTGTGGGTGAGTTTGTAGATGATTTGAGTATTGGCAGTACATCAGGGGTCCTGCAAATGCAGGTAACTACTTGAACACCAGAAGTAATCCAAAATGTGGTGTGCACCAAGCAGGAATTAACGCTGTGTATTACAGCTGGGCAAGCACAAACCAAACAGCACAGTGGAATAGAACTGGTTGGTAGGATCTGACAAGACCGCCCACCGCAGAAAGAACCTTTTTACAATTACACATTATTTGCATAGTCAGAAACAGTTGCAAGTATTATTGCAAACTATTAAACATCCTACGAAGCTGATTGGTGGGACTGAGCCAGTACCCTATAGCTCGACATAGGTTAATCAAAAATCATTGGAGAAAACAATCTTAAACTCTTTGTTTGCCACCCATGTGACGTCACATACCTTCCCATTCCCCCCAGAAGTTACGTTTTATTAGCAATATGTAATTGTGCTGACCTCCAAAACTTTATTAACCTGCTATTTATTGGTCAACACACATGAGGAAAAGCGGGAGACTGTGATCTTGTGGGAAGGGAGACATTCACATGGCAGCCAAACAATAAGGTGCCTTGCAGACATCAGCAAGGACACAAAACACTGTTGCATCTTAGGGACACCAAAACTCATCTGCTGATTGGTTTCCTCCCGTCTGATCCCCTCGTCCCACAACCTCCTTCCAAGTCCCATCTGCCAAGGGGCAATTTCAAACCAGTGGCCCCACTGTGAATTTGCCTTTCAGAGCATACATTTATGCTTTTCATTTTCCCCTCTCCCAAAGCGCGCATGAGAGCCTGGCTTACTGACATTGTATGTATCTGCCGGTTTCCCATTACCAGTGAATGCTGTCTCCTGGGATCAGCCAGCTTGCAACATTTCTCAAGCACACACTGTTAAAAGGCGCTCGTGAAATTCATGTCTGCCCACTATGGAGAGCCTGCCAATGTGAAACCCAAGTGGTTTACTTACCTGTGGCTTTCGCCCCATGTCGGCTGTTATGTTTGTTGACATTATTTTATACACATTTATACCCCTTGTTTCTGCCCTAAATCCCCTAATCACAATGTGTGTCCCCCTTTTGCACCCCACCCCTGTCTTGCCCCCCGATTTCTCAAGCTGTGGGTGCGCACTCGGCACATATACCACGCATCGTAGCTGTCAACAATGTCCCTTTCCCATGTAGGGATACCCCGTCCCGGCTCCCATTATTCCTGCAGCTGGAAGGCGCACCGCACTGGGCAGCGCTGAATCTGCACCTTCACCTCAGCAGCAAAGCTTAAGCATTTGTTCCTGAGCTAACTATTTCCAAAGGGGGGGGTCATGTAGATGTTTGAGAATGGTCGCGATAAGCTCATCCTAGATCTGCTCTACAGGTGACGTTGCAGCTGTGTGTGTGGCATGTGGGTAGACTCTATCCTATCAGAGAGTAAAGGTGTGATCCAAAACACTGCACTTCCCTCTAATGTAGTAATTACTGCATGCAGTAATATGAAATGCCTGCATAGTCCTATTTGACTTCAAAACGGGGGATAACTTGGAATCATGCAAACCCTTTCAATCACATCATGCTTACCACATGTGGTATCACCGTCTGGCAGTGTTTCCAGAGAAAATGCCACCAAATGTGCTTCTTTTATCCAGAGCTCTACTTATCAGTTTATGTTTATATGGTTGAAGCATCTGACATGCTATAATTTCTCCTCTCTCAAACACATTAATTACGTTACGTGTAATGTGATAAATCACTGTGTGGGACGTTCTATAGGGGATCCAATTGGTGCCTGTTAGTTGCATGCAATGGGCCTCATTACGAGATTGGAGGTACCCATGCCGTTCATACCGACATGGCTACCCCCAAACTCGGGTCCGTCACTGGGTCCCACGAAAAGGGAATAACTGGGCCATTCCGACCTTTGCGGGCCAGGTAATTCCCCTTTCGCGGGACCCGGAGCCGGTATGTCCCCATTCCCATTTGAGCCCCATAGGGCTAAATGTGAATGGGGAGGATGGTAGCAGCTACCATCCTGTTCTGCTCGCGGGTGCCGCTCTGCATGCCTGGTCTGGCCAGGAATGCAGAACGGCACCCGCGAGCAGCACTCGTAATGTGGCGGCCCGGTATGAACGGTGCCAGTGCCTTACCGCCACCGTTCATACCGTGGCTGCCACATTCGTAATGAGGCCCAATGTCAAGATTACTGCTGTTTCTTATTGGTATAATTTGCTTTGTAGTACATTATTGATAATGTAAAATGCTACATATAGGAAAGTGTTATTTGCTTAACAGAATAATAAGGATAACCACACCATTTGATGAATATGGCATCAACAAAGTGAGTCCAAAAGAGAAACATATTTGTCTAACATTTCTCAATGTTTGGTGCACTCATGTTCCAGTTTACATTGCCCCATAAATGCATTTTTAAAGAATGGTGCACATTTCTCAAACATAGATGTGCCTTCACATTGTTTAAAGAAGGTATTATGAAATGTACAGATGTTATTTTGTTACATGAATTCCAATATTTCCAAACACCTTGGATTATGTGCAAAGTAATTTGTGAATTTAGTTTGGAGAAAATATTCCCCTACTGCAATGGTCAGCTGATGTCTAGTGTCACCAGTTCTAAATTCACCAACATATTCCCATCTTCATATTGTTTACTTTACACATTTAGAGAACAACTATTGTGTCTATAGTGTACAATTGTAATTAATAAAGGCACCAAATAAAAGGTGAATATTTTCTGAGATAGGCTCACAGAATGAAACCATCTCACTCTTCATCTGGAAATATTTGTTCTGGTTTGTGGGTTTTTGCCAGACAATAGGCTGTGGTTCTGGTTGGAGTTGGTAAATCCTCATTTGTCTAAGCATCCCATTTTTCCTTTAATGTTATTTTAATACATATTGTTCATTTGATTTTAATGTGATGTAACAATTAGTTGAACTAAGTTGTAAGCCTAGTCAAATGTATATAGTCAAACTCCCAACTACCTGAATTTCCATAGATTCACTCAGATGGAACTTTCCTTCTTTGATGTTAAAGAGAGGAGGTTCAGGAAGTTGCGCCAAGCAGATTATTAAGGCACACGTGGTTGGAATTTGTTATATCAGTAGTGTAGATAGCTATCGAGGCAGCAGGTTACCAGTGGCTTGGCTTTTCTAGTGAATGGACCTTTGATTTGAGCTACATTTGTGTAGTTGAGGGAAAGGGACAAAGTTGAACTAAGATTTTAATTGAGATTCAATGAGACAATGAAACCGAATGCTGTACCTGTGACTGATTTCTGAATGTATCACTTTTTTTATCAGCCAATTGGCCACATCAGCCACAGATCTCGGCGCTAGTGTAGCTGCAATATATCCTTGATATTGATTGTGCACAATCTTTGGAAACACAGCCTATAATTCCCCTACTAGCTAGCTGCTAGCTGCTTGACATCAAGCAGGCGTAGAAGCAACCAAATCTTTATATGCATGTTCTGGCCACAGGCATGCTGAGAGTGCAAGGAGAGAGGCATGGAGGTTTGGATGAACTCCTCCATCATGCACCAGTAATAGACTGTGGACCAAGTTCCGAGTTTGGTCTGCACTTCATCAGTTGGATGAAAGCCTCACTAATAAGATGGCCACTGAACCTAATGTGTATACAGATTCAATATGCCCCCCTGTATTTATTGTGTATTTTAACTATAGAGATGTAATGTAAAGATTTTCTATTTTGTTTTGTCTTGTGATTGCTTTAGGATATCAAAGCAAAAGCACCAAATTACATTTGAATAAGGTGAATTCCAAAAAGGAAATGGCAGAGATGGGGATCAAATCGAACTATTTGCCACTGGAGGGGAATCCTTTTATTTTATTAATTCTTTTTATTTATTTTCACATTCATATAGCTCTAAAACCTGCAGGTATCGAAGTGCTACAAAAACATGAAACATAAGAATAACACCATCCAAGCAAGAACAATAAAACAGTCTTTTTCACAGGATCATCTAAGACAACAGCCTTAGCATCTTGACATAGGGACATTACTTCATCAGGCCATTACACTACACATTTTAGATTTGATAGGCCCTTGTGGAGGTATTTGCAGTTACTCAAATAGAATGGAAGGTTACTTGTTCTGCATCCCACCAGCACACAGTCCCTGTTATCTATCCGTATTAGACCATTCATCTAACTGTAATCTTCAAACCAATTTCAAATCGGAGCTCTGAACTACTCCTAGCTCATTTCTCTGGTGGTGCCAGGCCAGGACTTTGTTCTTTAGTGCATCTCTCGGCTCATACCCAGTCGGATTGTCAATATTAGTCATGACAAAATGTCTTTCATCCATTACAAAGTCACATAGTAGTTTATCCTTGGGAATTGGGAAATGCGTGTTTCCTAACTCTGAAGTATTTTGGGTTAGGTCTCAACAGACATCGAGCCCCAGGGTGACCTGTCCCAATGGGGCCTGGGTTAGGCTTAACCATGTCCACCAGAGCTACAGGATGGAAAGGACCAGGCTCATCATGATCTTCCGAGAGAGAATTGCCATCCTCCTCATGAAGCTGCTGGGAAGTTAGGGGAGAACTGTCTGTTTTTTTTCCCTGAGGGAAGATCTACCCTACATCCGCTTTGGGTCCAGCCTCATCCATTGGCTCCAGGAAAATGGCCTCTGACCTCTCACTACATATATCATGTAATTCCAGCTCCATTTGTACATACTGTGTATATTGTTTACTGTGTATTTTGTGTACTCTGCAACCTGTTTGCCTCATGCCCTCTTCTGTACAAACTGCCCTTTCTACAACATATTGTATAAAATGTATGTTCCTGTACAGCATTGTAACATAAGCTGAATAACCTTCTTAATGCTTATTGCGCCCTGATACCCTCGGGTCTGGCGTGCATTACAAATATTAAAACAAAGAAACAAACAAAAGGGGAGCGACTGGGCACAAGTATTTACAAAGCCAAGAGATTGCTGCAGCCTTGAAAAGGTTACCGGCTAAGTTTGGCATGAGCTATTTAATTAAGAAGCCGGTTTTGTGCAGATATTTACAGGACCAGAGCCAGAAAGTTGCTGCAAACTTAAAGGAGTTAGAGACTCTGTTTGGGATGAATTATCTATTTTAATAAGGTGGTCTATCTACAGGCAAAGTCTTTAAAGTTTTTACACAAGCTCTTCTATAATTTTCGCTTTAATCAAATCCCATTTATCTGGAGTAATCTGGGAGTCTGTATCTGAGTCGGGTAGAGCCGCCAGCCCCAGGGAAGATGTGAAGTCCGGAAGGGCTTGGGACTCGGGTTTAGCTCTAGTACCATCCAGATCTAAGGGGGGGTAGAATGAGCAGTGGGGACAAGCAGGAATCCCCTATATGTCCTCTCTCCACTTCACAACTAGAACTATGAATGATTACATCTGGAAAAACATACATTAGTTTCAGCCCATCAAATTATAATAAAATGTACAGGCCACAAGCTGATAATACACTCAGCCACAAAGTGAAAATAGCTTTCCAGTGTTTCATGCTATATACTACTTTAAATTGCACATTTTGCACATTCTCCCATCCTGCTGGTGACACATTCAGCACCATTATTAGTATTATGTTCAATTACAGCATGGCAGAGGAAGCAGCACACACTTTCTGTCTCTTATTTTTTGCTATCCCATCCCCACATTTGAATTCTCTCGCCGCTCTGCATCTGAATTCTCTTCCAGCAGAGCAGCCCATTCACACCTGACTTTAAGCCGCCACACTGCCAGCGACCTGATAATGCCTGTTTAATTACACCCTGATTATTGGCAAATTGTCTGCCTGCTATCATAGTGTTCCTCTCGCCTTTGGTTCTTTACTTTTGTGTCCCACGAAAGCAATAGTTTACATTGCTGCCATTGCTACGGCCCTTCTAGCCCTCACCGCAAATACATTAAAGTTGTTCCAATTGTCAATCAACTCCCTGATGTGCATTTGGCTCAGATCGCAACCAGCACCTGTTGTCACAGATGGAGCTGGAGGAGTAGGGTATTTCCATGTACATTAAATTAATTTTGAAAAATGGACTATCAATATACTGAAATTTGCATTTCTGAACAGGTTTTTGCTATTATTAATAAAGGGACACTAAAAGCAGAACACCAGAGAGTCTGTGACAGGGTTTGCATTGCTGTTAGCCATGCCAATGGCAGATTTATGGTCACCATAGAGCTGATTATGCTGCTAATGTGGGGTCATCACACGGCAGCAATCATACTTTGGAAGGTCATACCTAAAATCATCAAAAACAAACCATAGCATTAGGGGGGCACTTTCTAGCCATTGCCCTAATGATAGATTTACAAACTTCAGATTGAGAGATGTTTTTGACTATTGCTCTTATAAGCCCTAGCCAGCATATTGAAAGGTGATAGGTCATGGGACTTGCAGTACAAAATATTCATAGAGGCATCTTAACTTTGATTGCTACGATAAGCAATTCGAAGCCTTAACAATGGCAGTAGGTGTAATACAAACATCAATCAAGCCCAGAATCCAAAGAGGTACTGAAGAGAAAACTCTGCCACCAACATTTTCAAGAAATCCTGCTCTGATTTGAAAAGTATGTGTTAGACTAGAACATGCATGGGTACTCCACCTATATCTTCCCACATGCCAGAACTTAATAACTCCAAATGTCGAATTGATTACAACCACATTTTTATATGGTTGCCCTTCACAAACGTTTCTCAGAGATGATCCAGGATGATTCCAGGACCTAGCATTTGGTAATACAAAGAGGACATTCAAGTGTATTAATTCCTTTATAGGTTTTCAATCAGTATCACTTTCTAACCAACATCAGTTGCAGTTTTCAAGTGAATTAAGTGTTCCGCTCACTCTTTACTGTATGATCTTCAGTGCCACCTCAGAGTCTGGGACTCTGTCCATGATGTGTTTTTAAGACTACAGGAAAAATATTACTGTTTTAATTGGGTCTCCATCACCAATTTCCTCAATGTATTAAAAGTCTTTGATCTGTTTACCAATGTGTGTACGGTATTCATTGTGTATATATATCAAGGATCCATGACAGAAGAAGGCAATTTGTTTAATGGTCAGGCTCAGTGCTCTTTCTCTGCTTGAGTAGCTTAGAAATTGAGAAATATGTCAGGAAACATCTTCCAGAACTGATGTCAGTGAAAAACCTAGAGGTGTACATCATTCCGCAGGCTGTGTAGTTATAGTTAAGTTGCTCAACTCATAGGAAGAGCACTTTTTCGGCGGTTTATAACTTCGCTCCCCCTAGACGAATCCTCACCAAACTTTGCAAAAAAAGTATGTGGGTGGCAATGTATTTTTTCGCCAAGTTAGGCGAGGTTTTGTGCCGGGGGTGGAAAGTTATAAGTTGGGTCCCAAACATTTTTTTCTCATTGACTTGGACCAGAAAGTGTGGTTTTGTGTGTTCGGTGGAAATCGAAACAGTACATTTTTAGCAAAACACTGAAATGTCTGTCCAAATAATTATGATATCTGGGTCCACTCCGCTGACCCCATTTCCGTGTTTGCTTCGCGAACCGATGTATGATTGGGTCGCAGTAAGCCATGCTGTCGAACAGTGGACGCGGTCAGTGGTTGGATGGAGGGAAGCATGCTGTGCGTCAAAGTTTTTGGGATACGCCGCCATAGTGTATCGGAGGATAGTGCCAAAAGGCATTGGAAAGATTGCTTTGCAGGATTGGCTGGGTGAAAGAGGGGGAAGCGAAGATATTGCCAATGTTTTGTGCTGTAGGCTACGGCTGCCAGTGGGTATGTTGAGGTCATGCGTTTGAGTTGTTTTGTTGCGGTGAGTTTGTGAGGAAATATTAACCTGTTTCTTTTACTTGGCTTGCAGTGGGTCTGCGTAAGGCATCTGCTTTCCACTGCATGGCCATGCCATGTAGAAAGAGCGTACGGCTTGGATACAACCCCCCTAATGTAAGGCTGAATGTATGGGAGCGCAATGAGGCACTTAGCGATTAGGTAGGCAGGCGAGATTGCTTACACCATTGCTGCAAGGAAGTGCATAACGACATGGAGAAAAAGAAGGATTGTTTGGCAGCACACTGTTGCAATATGCACCAATCCCACTGTTATTGACATACACTGGATTGGTGGGTAGTTGCACAGGGAAGTATGATATGTTGGTAACTGTAGGCAGACTGTATAGGGGATGGAGAGTGCCTTCGAGATAATATGAGGATATTAGCAGTCACTTTATTATGTTGTGTTGTGCCTCCAAAGGCCCTCCTGCCTTGTGTGCATGGCATGGCAATGGCAATGGCCTCTGGCCGTAACAGTGTGGCCACTGGTTGAAAGTAGATGTGCGAATGCTGTTTTGGGTTTCTCCTTACTTTAGGTATACGTACGTGTAAGCAGGCAAGCACCGCTGGAAATGTTAGCATGCATGCCTGTATTGCCTTCCAGTGGGTGTGTAGTAGGCTTAGGCAATTGGGTGCATATATATACCTTTGAGCCTAGGGCTTGGCCACAGCTTTGCTTTAGGGAGGGCAGGTTGACATTGGCAGATGGAAGGAATTTGTATGGAGGTACTCACACATAGGGCCTCATTAGGACTCCGGCTCTAAACCATGGTGCTATTAGTCCCCACGTCTGCATAGGCAAACCCAAAACAATGAAAACTCAGAAGCATTTATATATATGTATATCTTATATTAAAAACAATTACAATGTCATGATACAGTTCTAACCGTTTACATTTCAGCACTACCTGTAACAAAATGAGAAGAGAAAAACAAAACCACAGATGCAGATGCAATCCTTTTCAAACTAGGCATCACATTTTATAATTCAATACATGATGAATAAAAATGCAAGGGATTTTCTTTTGCTTTGCTACTCTAACTGCCTGTTATTTTTAGATCACATTCGTCAAACAATCCCTTCAGAATAACCTCACTTTGACTTGGATTTCGCTCCGGACAGCCCAGAACTCGTGGAAGTACTGTGGAGCCACAGTTCCAGTTTAGGGTGACGGACTTGCCACAATTGTGGCTGGAGGTACCTTGCCATCGGAGGGTGGAGGCGCATCCGATCCAGTGGTAGGTCCATCACTGTTTTTTCTGGTTTACTGTACTTTTCATCTAAACAAGCTTCACTTAAACTGGGCTGCCGTTTAAAGGATTGTTCTTTGAGTACTAAGGCTCATTAAGAATTTAGCAAGGGAAGTGGTGAAGCAGCTCACGATTATCAGTCATTTAAAACGACAACATGTCTACACAAAGGGACAGAGAAAACGCATGTAAAGAGCATGCAGTGTTTTTATTTTGTGAAAAGCAAATCAGTGCTGCTACAAGCAAGCCTAATAACAAACCACCAGACACCCAGTGCAATGAAGAGGTGAGACTTCTCAGGGAATTGGAAAAGCTCCAGAGAAGGGAGATAAGTAAATGGTGGGAAGAGTATTCACTGCAGAACTACATTGACGTGGGACAGATCCCGAGAGGCTTATGTATATTAACCACACCGACTTTTGAGGAGCAGGACCCGGCCATGCTGGAAGAATGGGGTGAATCTAGCAACAGGTGCTCAGTGACATTTCTTAATATTCTTATCAAATATGCGAAGATTGATCGTCAGAAAGCATTTATCAAAATACAAGAGATTGAGGAACAACTGAAAAAGACCAACCAAAGTGAAGAAGATAAGGCCATTCGAGCAAATACGGAAAAGGGACTGAAAACATTTAAGAACTAAAGCTGCGGAAACAACGCAGATTTCTCCGAGACAAGGAGGATTATGAAAAGGGAAGGGTCCTCACATTTGCAAAAAGGTTTGACAGCCTGAGGAGAACACTCCCTACAACAACACCCAATATTGAGAATGCAGCATCAAGTATACCATCATCCTCTGATGCAGAGTCAACGGAAAGTGAAAATGACCAGCCCCAAAGAAAATTGCATTTTTTAGAAGAAATGAGACTCTTAGGGATGGATGGCAGAAGCGGCAACAACAAAAATACAAGAGGTCGAGGACGGGGAAAATCGACCAAGTCTCGAGGTACAAAAAAACAAGGAGGAGCAAGCACCTCAGATACCGCGGGAGCGGACAAGACGGACAGACAGACACGCTCTGGAATAAAACATTGATGGAAATACAAAACCAACCACCAGACATGTCCATTGTCAATGTAACATCACATGTCTTCTCAGTAGAAGAACTAGAGGTGCTTAAACTTGGTCTGAATTTTTGCCCTACACTTTGACAAATACATGCGTAAGATCGGCTTGAAAAAATTCTATGCAGCCAATCCCCCCAAGATGAAAGATGACGAACAACGATCGGGATATACTCCATTGGTCATCGAAGACATGAATGTATTACGAGATCTCATACATCTAGAAAATGAATGGCAAGAAAATGAAGACATAAGTGATCCCAAATGGGAACTTATGAACATCAGCACTGATTGGCCTGGCAAGAGTAATCTCAAACTCAAATCACGTTTTAATCCCATGTTCAATCCTGGTGGCAACATAGAGGCCTTTCAAGATCTGGTCATAAATGATCTCAAGAAGTTCAGGAAAACTAAGATCAACATTTCTAACAATCTAACAAGACGAGAGCAGGAGGTCCTATCCAGCATGAGAACATTGGAAGATCATATCATTAAACCTTTGGACAAAGGCACAAACATTGTCATTATGAATAGGTCCGATTACATCATTGAAGCTAATAGACAGCTAAGGGACCACAAGTGTTACAAATTGCTGGAAATGGACCCAACATTAGAAATGAATGATACACTTTTTGAGCTATTGATGAAATGGAGGGAGAAAGGCTTATTGGAGGAAGAAATGTGTAAATATCTGCACCCTAGGTTTCCAATGATGCCCACAATGTACTTCTTACCAAAAGTCCACAAAAACAAAACTAGACCACCGGGGAGCCCTATTGTAACCCTATGTGGGGCACTATTAGAAAATGTGTCGAAACTAGTAGACGAAACATTGATCAAATTTGTCACAAGCCTGCCGTCATATTTACAAGATACAAAGGACTTCCTGAATAAAATAGACGGCATACCTTGGGAAAATACATATCTACTAGCCACACTAGATGTGGTATCTTTGTACACTTCAATCAAACACAAAGATGGACTACAGTCTTGTGAGTACTTCCTAAAAACCAGATCATTGAACTACCTTGAGCATGGAAAAATGATTTTAGAGATGATCAACCTCTGCCTGACGAACAATAGTTTCCTATTTGATAACAAGTTTTATACCCAGTTGCAAGGAACTGCCATGGGGACAATGTTCACTCCCGTATACGCAAACTTAACGATGGGATGGTGGGATAAGTTCACAGTGTGGGTCCCCTCAAACAGCCACCAAACGGACAAAGTGGTCCTGTGGCTGCGTTACATAGACAATCTATTTGTAATTTGGGATGGTCCCACCAACGAATGGTTGGATTTTGTCAAGTCGCTAAACATAAATGAGTACAATCTTCAATTTACCGAGTGCCACAGTAAGACCAGCATTGTCTATTTAGACATACTTGTAACTGTGGCACAAGATAGTCTAGTGACTGAAATGTACCGGAAACCCACAAGTTCCAACACACCATTACATGCGAAAAGCAATCATCCCACGTCTTTAAAGTGGAGCATCCCCTATGGAGAATTTATCCGCATTAGACGGAACTGTTCCTTATTGGAAACTTTTGATAAGGAATCTAGACTTGTGGCCCTCAGGTTTCAACAAAGAGGCTATCCGAAAAAAGTATTGAAGAGGGCTTATCTTAAAGCTCGACAAAAGGATTGTTTGATGTTGCTGATGCCTAAGGTTCAAACAGAAAATTAAATAGAAGAAAAAGATACACGACTCATCTTGACATTTAGCAAGGCCTCACAGCACATTCGCCACATAATACACAAACACTGGCATGTACTTAAGCAAGATGAGCATCTGGGGCGAACCTTGGGGGCAAACATTAACATCACTTACAGACGTTCCACCTCTCTGAAGGACACCCTAGTGTCCAGTTATATGAGTCCCACAACTACATCCATGGTCCCGAACTGGTTGTAAGGCTTGCAAATTTGCAAAAAATATCAAAAACGACCAACATCCGGTACTAAAAAATAATGTGACCATAAAGTCTAGGATCACTTGTAAGACGGAGTATGTTGTGTATGTCCTTACCTGCCCGTGCAACCAGTGGTATGTTGGGAGTACGATCGGCAAACTAAAACTCAGAATTTTACAACATATATGAGTGATAAAAAATGTTGATCCAACATATCCGATGGCCCTACATTTCCAAGAGAAACACGGAGGGAAACTGGATGGATTTGGGTACTTTTGAATACATGCCATTAAAAAACCAGCAAGAGGCGGAAACAGGGAACATTTTCTGAGACAAACGGAAACCAGATATATTCTGGATTATGATACCAAGAAACCACAGGGCCACAATCTAGATGAAGAATTATATACATTTATAGGCACCTGATTTTCTATAACAACTTTTGGAATAAGTACTAGTATGAACAGCCTAAGAAAATCCCAGATACCAGCAAAGACTGAGAAGTCCTTGTCTCCTCGAATAACATGTGTTTTAATGATTTCTTTCACGATGAATTTTATCATTAGCCTTGTGCCAATGTAAATGCCAATACTTTCTGTTGATTATAAGTTTGTTTGCAGTTCAGACAGAACACTGGTTATCTATTGGTATAAAGGTTAGATGGTCTTTCAAATTAATTTCCTTCTATCAATGAAGGACTGAATATATTTTAGATCTTCCTCTCACTTTATATTGCTTTTCATTTTTAATATATATTTTAATATATTTTTTTTTCATATTTTTTTCACTTCTTTCTCTTGTTAGGGCGAGCAACTCATTTTTTGTTGAAGTATTAATTAACAGAGGTACACAATCATTTGTATACATACATTTCTCCCTTCCTGTTTCTTTCCATCTTTGATCATAATTTTTGGTTTGGCAATATTATTCATGATTTATTATGCTAATAAGGTTTTCTTATATGCAGGCTATTGACTTGTGGACCGTTGAGAATTTTTAATGGTTGCGGTAATTAATGACGTCTGTGTGTTTTTATAGTACAAAATAACTTTTTATGCACTAAGCAGTTTATTTTATTCTCATACAGAGATTAATATTGTAAGGCTGCTAAATGCACATTGCACTTTATTTATTAGGAGTTGTACTCCGTGGCTGCTGTTTGCACATAGCACTTTAACAACATTTTGTTGGTTATGGCATATTTTGCACAGCAAGACTAAACAGGTACTTGAATTAAAACAAGTAATTCTAATACAAATGAGTCTTAAAGGAGTGCACTAGGCACTTAGAATTTGAGATACCGTACCGCTCATTTCATGGAAAAAAAAATTGTAAGAAATGTTTACTATTTTGTAATATGTCATTGCCGGCTTCTTAGAATCCTTTATTTTGAAAAAATCAAAAAAACAAATAAGCATGTTTTGTTTATTGTTCTGCAATTGCGTGAGGTTTAGCTTTTTAACCCAATCAAAGATGGCCGATCTGTACAATAGAGTCAGAGGAAGTGTGTGTGACTCTCTATACCACGATCATAGAGTGTAAATCTGTATAAATAGTCCTTCCTTTGTGTCTCTCGCCCTTAACGTGAGCAAGCGTTTTTTTACCGCGAAACACGTCGTTTTTGTGCTGTTTTTTCTTTCTGTCCTGGATATTCAATGTATTAAAGAAGACTTTTTGGCTGATATAAATGGTCTGCTGCTTCTGTGTTTTGCCGCGATTCCAGCACGCAAGACCGTTTCCTGGAGTGCCTTCCAATTCCCCTGCACTCAGGTACAGGGACTACAATATATCAACCCCATGGCAAATCTTGGAAACAATATAGAGGCATTTCAGAGTCTAGTGGTCTAGTGATCGAAGATCTGAAGAAACT
The DNA here is from genome assembly GCF_040938575.1 of Ambystoma mexicanum. Lineage (NCBI taxonomy): Eukaryota > Metazoa > Chordata > Amphibia > Caudata > Ambystomatidae > Ambystoma > Ambystoma mexicanum. The sequence goes on from NC_090941.1 coordinate 769,946,363, forward strand.
CAGAAGAAAGGAACAGAAGAACATCCCCAATGACAACTTATCGTTTACAGACAGACAAGCATTGAAAGAGCTACACGAACTTAAAAATTGCATCATCAAACCCTCTGATAAGGGACGTAATATAGTCCTGCAGAACAGGGAGGACTATATACGGGAAGCCTATAAACAGCTTAATAACAACCAATGTTACATGAGAATTGCTCATAATCCCATTAAAGAACTTGAAAACAAAATCGAAATATTACTTATGGAATGGGGAGCAAAAGACCTCCTGTCTGAAGAAAGTTGCAAATTCCTGAAAACAACAAACTCGATCATACCAACTATCTATTTTCTTCCCAAGATACACAAAAATATAAAAAAACCACCGGGAAGACCGATTGTCTGTCTGATAGGATCTGCTCTGGAAAATATGTCTAAGTACATAGACGAAGTCTTGTTTCCATTTGTCTCAACATTACCATCATACCTCAGAGACACCACAGATTTTCTAGCCAGAATTGAGGATATCCCCTGGGAGAAAGATTACTTACTAATAAGCATGGATGTGGTCTCACTCTATACCTCAATCAGCCACGAATATGGTAAACAGGCATGTAAACATTTCCTACAAACCCGATCTCTCAACTATTTGGAGCACACTGAAATGGTACTGTCAATGATAGACTTATGTCTAACCAATAACATCTTTTTGTTCAATAATGAGTTCTTTAAACAGCTACAAGGAACCGCTATGGGCACTACTTTTGCGCCTTCGTATGCTAATCTGACGATGGGCGCTTGGGAAGAATGTGAGGTGTGGACGGAGAAAAACCAAAAATACACAGACAACATCATTCTCTGGCTGAGATATATCGATGACCTCTTCATTATATGGAAAGGGACTGAACAAGGATGGATGGAATTTGTGAGATATCTAAACAACAATGAGAACAATCTCCAGTTCACAGAAACACACAGTCGTACTCTGATTACATTTCTCGACGTGAATGTGAGAATAGTAGATAACAAACTCACCAGTGAACTATATAGGAAAACCACAGGGATCAACTCACCACTCCATGCACAAAGTGGACATCCTAAGAATCTAATATGGAGTGTTCCCTATGGAGAATTCATCCGGTTACGAAGAAATAACAGTACCCTGAAAACCTATGACATGGAGAGCAGAACAACCGCGCAAGGTTTTTCCAAACAACGATATCCCAAGAGAGTTGTGGAGAGAGCATACCTCAAAGCAAGAGCCAAGGATCGCTCAATGCTCATAGCAGGAACCGAACACAACGAAAGAAAAACTACGGAGAAAGACAGCACGCGATTAATTTTAACCTTCAATATCCAAGCACCCAAGATTAGACGGATTCTCAACAAGCATTGGAGAATCCTTATGGCAGACCAAGACCTTAATGGAAACCTCCAAAACCATCCCAAGATTACTTTCAGAAAGAACCAATCGATCAGAGATGTCCTGGTCCAGAGCTATATGACACAAGAAGAAAACAGCAGAGAGAGTAATTGGCTGACAAAAAACAAGAAAGAGGGTTTCTTTAAATGCACTCGCTGCAACATCTGCAAGTATGCTACAACACAAAGCTCTTTCAAACATCCGATCACTGGGAATCTGGTTCCTATATTAGGAATGATTACCTGTGAGACGGAATACGTTGTTTATGTGCTGACCTGTGCGTGCAACAAATGGTATATAGGGAGCACTAAATGTAAACTAAAAACACGTATTCAACAACATGTAAGAGCAATTATAAATAACGATGCAAATTACCCTATGGCCAAACATTTTGCAGAACATCATGAAAATGACATAAGCAGCTTTAGGTTCTTTGGCATGCACAAAATTGAGATGGGACCAAGAGGAGGTGACAAAGAAAAGACTCTGAGGCAAAAAGAGACTCGCTGCATATTGGACTTGGAAAGCAAATTCCCCCTAGGACACAACATAGACGAGGAACTATATACATTTCTGGGACAATGACCATCAAGTGTTGGACATCGGTCAAAAGAAAGCTCCCACCTGTTCCCCTAATGGTACATTCTTCCGAGGCTTCCATGGTTCTTGCCAATTTACATTTTTCAATATTGAGATAAAAAATACCACTGGAACCATACAGTCCGTACACACAGAATGATACTCCAATGTTTGCATTTTAAGACAAAAAAAAAAAATTTTTTTAAACACCTTTTTAACCTGTTTGTTATTGCTTATTTTTAAAGGGCATTTTACGATTCTTTTATGGAATTGTAGATTGTTTGTGCACTACTATGTTTACACTGATTTTTACATATACACTGTTGTATATAACACACATGCACATTAGAGGTTGGTTTAACAGCATATGCAGAGTTCATGGAAATGTTTTCTGCAACAGAAAGTAGAGGAATTGATAGACTAACATGTGTTCATATTAAAACTGTCCTCTTCTGGCATATATTGGATAATAACGAATTTAATTCAAGTATTACCCAGCTGCACTATGCGATAGTTAATATGAAAGATATATGCCATTTAAAGCAATGTCTCAAATTGAAAGCATGTGGGGTCGAATTTTAGATCCATACATTGTATACCGCACAGAAATGCGGACAGTTTATTATTCAGGAAACATGCACTAGGCACTTTATTACTTTGAATATTTTTAAACTGATGTATTGGATTGTAGTTTACATCCATATATGCACTACCTATGGGGGCCAGAACACAGACCTTAACCCATAAGTGTTTCTGTTAATAGAGATTTGCTATGGTAAACATGTCCGCTTTAGATTTACTCCGAATGGGTGCATTCCCTCATTCGAGTCCTCTTTCTATTTCAGTGGCAACGAGCGCCATTCCGCTCTGCATGGCTGTTTTAAACTCTATGGGTCCAAGGGAACGAATTGTTGTGATCAAGCGGCAGGAAAAGCCGCGAAACGCGTTAACGTTCCCAACGCGCACATTTTTGCACTTTGGGGAGCCTTAATTTAATGGCTTTTTTAATATGTTTGTGCCGTCCTGTAAGGCACCAATAAAGATTATCTTTTAACACGAACTGGATGTCCGGACCAACTGTTTTGGAGGATTGAAGAGTGCTGCTCAATTTTACCTGATTGCATCAGTGTGAAGAGAAAAAGATATATATATATATATATATATATATATATATATATATATATATATATATATACATATATATATATATACATATACATATATATATCTTATGTTGTAAACAATTACAATGTCATGATACAGTTCTTACCGTTTACATTTCAGCACTACCTGTAACAAAATGAGAAGAGAAAAACAAAACCACAGATGCAGATGCAATCCTTTTCAAACTAGGCATCACATTTTATAATTCAACACATGACGAATAAAAATGCAAGGGATTTTCTTTTGCTTTGCTACTCTAACTGCCTGTTATTTTTTAGATCACATTCATCAAACAATCGCATCAGAATAACCTCACTTCGACTTGGATGCTCACCAAAGATTTGCTGTTACCTTTCCCACAGGATCTCCTTTCGCTCGCTTCAGAAGGACAAGCCCAGTCAGCATGGATTGCCTCTGTTATCTCTGATGTTTGAAGTGTGTGGCGAAAACATAGAGTTCTCAAGCCAACGCTAAGTGAGACTAGGCACGTCTGTTTGAGAGCCCAGTCATTATCCAAACTAACTCTTCCTCTGCCCTTGTTCGCCCAGCCAAGTTCGGCACCTTCCCATTTTGCTTACGTAGCAAAACTGCAGATACACTGCTCCAATCAAATTGAAGTCAGCATCACCCTTCCTTTAGCACAATAGACCAGTTACACAGTGAGCAACTGTAACTAATATCATTTCCTGGTATGCAGGCTCTCTGCTTACTGCAACACAGAACAATAAGGGAGAAAAATTCAGTGCACTTTTGAAAAACGAATTTCAGAATATGTATTTTCACCCCATTTTGCACATAGAGATTACATTATAATGTTAATAAGTTAGCTCTAGTAATTAGTAATTGTTAATTAAGTCAGTTAGTTAGATGAATAATGTAGTCACCTATGTATGAGGTATTTCAAACAAGAGAGAAAAATTCTGGTGCACTTTTAAACCTGCAGCTTCACATTGCTTTTTGCTGTATTATACATCCCGTTTCCAGCCACATACTCACATGTTATGCCGGCAACATAGACTGGCAATATTTGTATGCCACATTATTGCTGGCAACAACATGCCATCACATTCAGTGAGGTGCTATACACTCCAAGGCGCTATAAAGCGCTATTTTATGCACTCAGTGAAGTGCTACACACTCCAAGGCACTATAAAGTGCTATATTCTACTACAGTCCTCACACATAGTTAGTTGGTGGGCAGTTGTGGAGGCGACTATCTTTTTTTGGTGAGTGCAGGTAGACTCTATTGGGGATGGGGAGTGCATTGGAGACAATATGAGGATGTTTGCAGTCACAGTACCATGTTATCTTGTGCCTGTAACACCCATACTGGCTTGTGTGCATGGGTACAACCCTTGGCCGTCACAGTGTGGACACTGGTTAGAAGTAGGTGTGAGATTGTTGCCTTGTTTGAGTCTGTTGTATCTATACCTAGTTGTAGGCAGTAAAGCACCATGGGAAATGTTACCATGCATGACTTTATTGGTTTCTAGTGGGTGTGTAGTAGGACTAGGCAATTGGGTGCATGGGCAGAGGCCGTAGGCCTCCACCTATGTACCCAAGAGCCTAGGGATTGGCCACACCCTTGCTTTAGAGAGGGCAGGTAGACATTGGCAGATGGAAGGAACTTGTATGGAGGTGCTCACACATAGTTAGTTGGTGGGCAGTTGTGGGGGCGACTATCATTTTTTGGTGAGTGCACATAAGAGGGTGGGCAATGGTTGGAAGTAGGTAACAGAAAGGTGACTTGACTGGGTGTATTACTGAACCGATATGTACCTGTGGACAGAAAGGGTAAGTGCTGACATGTTTCCATGCCTGGGTGTATTCGCCTATGTATCCAAGAGCGTAGGGCTTGGCCAAGAAATTGGTAGATGGAAGGAATGTGTATGCAGGTACTCACAGATAGTTAATTGGTGGGCAGTTGTGGAGGCGACTATTATTTTTTGGTGAGTGCAGGCAGACTCTATTGGGGATGGGGAGTGCATTGGAGACAATATGAGGACATTTGCAGTTGGAGTGCCATGTTGTCTTGTGCCTGTAATACCCATACTGGCTTGGGTATTACAGGCACATGCATGGGTGCATGGGTACGGACCTTGGCTGTAACAGTGTAGGCACTGGTGGTTTATAGTGATAGTATTGAAAAAAAGCGTTGACAAACAAAAATTTTGAAAAAAAGCATCTAAAGTAAAAGCATCAACAAAACATAGGAAGAGTGCAAAACGTCATTCCATCGAAACCAAAGATTCGTACATAGTAATTAATTAGACCTGGTACAAAATAACAACGTTAATTTTCCTGAAAGATGTTCACATTATGGTGGGGGGGGTCCCCCCTACTCCCCTACAACTCCCCCAACCCTCGGACTCCCCTCCATGAACACACAAAGTATTCAGACAACCAAAACCACATCATTCTTGAAATACCAATCAACTAAGGGTTAAAACACACAGAACACCACGAATAAAGAACCTTATGTAAACAGTGAAACACAGCTGACGGTTGAAGACAAACTGACAGTGTGTGACACAAATGGAAACGAAGACACCTACTAAGAAGAAAGTAATACTGTGTGACAGAAAAATACACGTAACAATAATGAATAATGTCAAAAAAAGAATGACAAAAGGAAATGTGTGACCTATAAGTAGTACATGAGACAAAAATTGACCATCATTTTCCATAGTTCAGATACAAGATGACTGACACGATCGAGTATGTCGCAGATGGGAGGAAACCAGTTAATATATGGAGGCTACACCTACAGTCGCGAAATAGTAAGAGCAATTACTGAGGGAGAGAACATAAAAATCAGCAGGGAGCATAATCACATGCCCGAAAGAATGGCTATAATAATCAGAAAGAGACTAAATGAGATTAAAGAAAACAGCTGATGAAAACCTGAATGAGGCAAGTGGATCGGTAATAGGTCGTACATGTGAAAAAATCCCATTGCATGTTGCGGCTCAGTTGCCGGAAACCAAACTAATCCAGCGTCGCATAAACAGAAAAAAACAACTGGAGGAAAACAAGCCGATGGCACCGCAAACATATGAAGAAATGGAAATTCTGGCAATATTTAAAACAACTGACAAGGGTGAACAGTTTCAATTCACAACAATAGAAACAAAAAATGAAAAGATACTAATACATACAACAAAAGATAACTTATCACACCTTGGAAATTCAAAAGTGTGGCATGGCGACGCCGCGTTTAAAGCATGTCCTCATATGTTTTTTGCAGTTTTATAGTGTGCACGGCACGATAAACCAGACACTTATACCACTAGTATATATATTAATGCCAAATAAAACAGAAGAAATACAGATCAATATTTGGGAAACTAAAAGAAGTAGTTCCAGATAAGAAGCCTACAACTAAGCGCCCATATACTCCCGGGTCCGGAGCGCTATAGAAATATAATAAACAATAAACAAACAAACAAACAAACAAACCATGCTGATGGACTTTGAACAAGGACAAATCAAAGCATTCAAATCAGTATACACAGACACAAACATCCAGGGATGTTTTTTCTACTTTAGCCAGGACATTTGGCGAAAAATTGAAAAACTGGACCTCCAATACATATATATCGAAAACAGCGAATTCCAACACAGCATTAAACAGTTATTTGCATTGGAATTTGTAAAGGAGGAACAGGTGATTGAATATTATGACAAACTAATTGACACAGACTACTACAAAGTGAATGAAGAACATTTTCCAGATTTACTGGACTACATCGAAAACAACTGGGTAGGGCAACTGACACTCAATGGAACAAGGAGACGTGGAAAATATGCAATTTCAATATGGAACTGCTACCTAGCAGTCAAAGAAGAAAGAGCCAGAACGAACAACATGCTAGAGGGGTGGCACAACAGAATAAATAAACAATTTAACACAAGCAACCCAACTCTCTGCCCTTTTTTAAAGCACTTAAAAATGGAACAATCAGCCCAAGAATTTAAAATAGCACAAACCATTTCACTTGAACATACCCATACAAAAAAGAAAAAGTACAGAGATTATGAGGAACATGTACTAACTATAGTAAACAGATTTGAAACAATGGATTCTATTATCTATTTAGAAGCACTGGCATATAACCTAAAATGTTAAAAAAGCCAAGTAAAAAACATTCTCCAATCCACGATGCAGAATCCAAACTGCAAGGAAGAAACCGAAATCTGCTGAACAAAATCCATCCAGTTTAGCAAAAAAATCCAAGCTCCAGCCAAGTAAAAAACATAAACCAATCCACGATGCAGAATCCAAAATCCAAGGAAGAAACCGAAATCCGCAGAAAAAAAGCCAATTCTGTTAAAAAAAAGAAAATGCACGATCTGACGATGAAAAAATCCAAAAACAATCCAAGTTCCAGTCCCAAAAAAGAAAAATGCGATCCGAAGAAAAAAAAACATCCAAAAAAAGAAGAGAGCTCCAGACGACCCAACCGACGCAAAGGAATGGCATCCACGTACGCATTACGTACACGTCATACGTTGTACGTTACACACAATTAACATACAAATGGACAAAAGCAGAACTATTACAAAAATAATACAAGGGCGCCATCTACCTGTGAAATAAATTACACATTTAGAGTTACGTAGACTAGCTTTAGATTAGAAATGAGTTATCAAATTAAATAATTAGATATTAAATACAATTAAAAGGTTATAATAAAAATGTTACATAAGTTATACATTAATTATTAAATGTTATAAATTACAAAAGTATTTAAATTAAATACATTATTTAAAATAAAGAACAAAGTTGTAAAAAAATAAACAAGCCTACCTTGATTTTTTTTCCACCTGTGTATTAGATATGATTTTCAAATTGTTTTAAAAAAAAAAAGACTATTCGAAAGAATGGCTTTTGGATAGGATGTATTCTCAGGATTTGTATTCAAAGGTTTGTATTGCGATAAATGGCTGGATAACATTGGAAGTAGGTGCGAGAATGCTGCCTTATTTGAGTATGTTGCTGTACCTATACATACGTTTAGGCAGTAAATTATAAGCTTACCTTGTGCTGTACGATACACTTGTAAATATGTAAGTGCCGTAAGATCCGTGCCTTTTCAGAATTAATGTGGAGGGCATGCGGCAGGTCGTAAAGGGGAATTGCTGAGATAAGACATCATTTGTGTTAGGAGGGGGGTGTGGACGTGAACAGAGGTTCGGTTCAGGGAGTGCAGTAAGAAAGTGGGAAATGCAAGGCTTGTTTTAGTACGTAAAGTTAGTGACATGGCACATGTACACAGATACTAACACATAAACAGTTGTGGGGTGGGTGTGCAGGTGACAACCTTGAGAGGTTATTGGGGTTGGTAAGTCTATTTCAGATGGTATAGGGATTGTTCTAATCGGTGTACCATGTTGTGTTGGGTGTGGTAAGCGCTTACTGCCGTGTATGGATAGCTACGGGAGTTTGACGTAACAACGTGGACATTGTTCGGAGGTAGGTTTAACAATGTTCCCTTCTTTGGGTCAGTTCCTACACTAATATGTAAGTCCAGCGTACAAGGGTGGAAATATGTAGGTGTACTGTGGGTGCTCACTGTCACTGCATGGTTGTGGAGGACATTTTGCAGGTGCCATACCAGTAGAGGTTGTGTGAAGTGACAGCACGTGAATATGGTGACCGTTATTGGGCTTGTTGCCATTCACATACTGAGATGACACAATTAATGTACAGTATGGTACACCTCTCATAATACCTAGTACATTGAGAGAGAAGGAAGGAAGTACGACATGACACGAGTTAATAAGTATTACATATGAACACTATGGAGAATGTAAATTTGAACACACATACATTTGCAGCAGCAACATGATGAACCATGTTAAGTGGAGCTATATACAGGATGGTAGGCCATCTGACTGTTACCTTTGTTTGGCGTACTTGTTCAGATGGCGAAAGGAAGCCGGTGGAGCTTGAAGTGTGTGCAATTGTAATGAGTGCAGCGCTTCCGGTAGCTATGCCTGTGTGCCGCATACTCCATCGCAGCAGTCACTGGCATCAGTGACTTTACTTGTGGACAGTCGCTCCTCATGGCGTGCACTCCAGGTATTTATTTTATGTGCATGCCAAGCGTAGCACACTCTGTCATGTGAGCACCTAGCTCTGGAAATGAACAACATAAACAAAAGAAAAAGCGGACTTGAGCAGACAGAGTGTACAGTTCCAGATCATTCCATACTTTACTAATAATACATTGAGTGGTTGGAAGTGCTTTATTTTGTCACAGAATGTAAACGCAGTTGGTGCATTCACCGCTCTTTCGTTTTCGCAAACAAAACACAGTGACCAATGCCGTCTTTGCAGTTATGTTCTTCTGTTCATGTGTAGCACAGTGGGAAAAGGAGTATGTACAGCTGCTTGTTGGTCTGTTTGGAAGAAGACACTGGGCCTCATTATAAGTTTGCCGGTCTGGGAACTACGGTACAGGTAACCTTGCCGGTACCGTAGTTCCCGGACCGACAAACTACGAGTTGTGCTCTCGGGTGCCTTTCTGCCCACGATGTCGGATGCACCGGCACCATTATAAACGGTGCATCCGACCTCCCCATTCCCATTCGGCTCTATGGGGCTGAATGGGAATGGGGTGCATCTTTTTTCCGGCACCCGCAAATGGGCAAATACACTGTCCGGCGGGGCGGGAATGCCCTGGTAATTGCCCATTCACGGGTGCTGGAAATGTTTGGTTTTACCGGCAAGGCTACCACAAAACTTATAATGAGGCCCATTGTCTTTGCAAGGTAGTGAAGGTAGCATGCATTGCCTCTGGGATGGCTTATAGAATGAAGGTTTTCAGGATGGCTCATATAGCAGGAACCGCAAGTGGACATACCGGCCCATAGTGGTCGGCCCAGATAATAACGATGGAAAAGACATTGGTTATGGTAATCTTCCAATGGTTGGTCCACCAGTTATCTATTGGAATGTGGAAGGTGTGGCATGGGCAGTAGGGTGCAACATATCTGCATTCCTACCATAACCACTATTTTCTAGTGTATGCAGTATAGTGGACTCCATTGGTGGAGTCCCTGCTAGTGCAGAATTTGCATGTTAGTTACGTACATGTTGGCGTACTGTAACTGCTGATACTTTTGAAGTGTTTCAAGCTATGTTTGTAGCACAGTAGTTGTTGAAGGTTGATTTGGGTAGTTGTGATGCTGCAAATACCATTGTCGTATTGAGGTTGCAGTTAGATACCAGGTGGCATATTCAAACTGTTTGCAGTGTCCCGTTTGTAAAGGGTACGTAGAGAGGTTTGTGCATTCATGTGGTTATTTAGACATCTGTGTACATTTTGAAGTGGCACTGTCCATTTGCGGATTTACATGGTGATACGTAAATATGTGTTGGTAGTTGTAGGACTATTCTCGGAGAGCTGGTGACTGATTTGCATTATTGGTGACTTTAGAGATTACAGAGGATAGTTTTGAACCCTCACACTAAGCAATTTCCCTTCCACGTATGCAGTGGAAAATACTGGTATAGTGTCTTGTGGACACGTACTGTTTGGGTGAATGTACTCCTGGTATCATTGGGGATGAAACTGGCAAATATACACTGTAGTGCATTTCACAATGCTTCATGTATGGTACGTTGCTGTAGGTCGATAGTGTGGAAGGAAAAAAATGTTTAGTGTGGAAGAAAAAAAATGTTTTGTCCACTTACAAAGGTACCGGTTGGTGCTGTAGAATAAGGTATACTAGGTTTGTACATTTATGAGTAAATGTTAGCCTCAAGAATATTAAGTAGGCAATTGCAAGATTGGCAGGTAGTCTGTTCTTTGGACTGATGGAAGCATCATTGCATTCTCACCTTAAAGATTGCTTTCTAATGTATGCAGTATAGTGGCCTGCATTGGTGGAGTCCCCTGTGTGGTAGATTATGGCTACAGTTGTGGAGGTTTCCTGCCAAGCGATATATGTCTGTGTGTGAATTGCACGACATACAGAACCTGCTATGATTTGCATTTTGCCCCAATTGCTGAAATGCAATGGAGTCTCAGTTGGGTATTGGTATGTACACACAGGATTTGTTAGGGACTTTCTCCTCAATGACATGGTTGCAAAGAGTGCAAGTATGTATCCACATGTAGGAAATGTGAAAGATTTCCACGATAAGTATGTTTTTTTCTTTCCATAATTTGTAGTAAGTACATTAGAAATTCTTGGGGATCTTTTTATCGGTTTAAAGGGAATTTCACCATTCCAGCACGGTAGTCCAATTCCTGCCTTATTCCTGAGACACTATAAATGGTGTCAGGATTGCTTACTGCATTTCTGTGAAGGATGAGCATTTGCAAACACAATTGGTCTGCATCATTTAAATAAATGTGTTCAACAACTGCTGGTATTTGGAATAGAACATTTATTGTTACATTTGCATAGCAATTCATACCTGTTGTATTGGAAAATTTAAATGGGAGAGGTCCTTCTGTGTCTGAGCCCTTTGATGGAAGGGTATGTGGTTTCTTAGCAGAGGCTTTTTTTGTTGGTCGAGTTGGGTTTGGTTTGTCTATTTTACTCCATTTGTATGTGCTTTTGGTAGTATGACTTTCTTTGAATTTCTTTGATGGTACTGTGGCCCAATCATTTAGTACTTCTGATGGAATAAGCCTTCTTCTCAAAGCTTTTGGTTTTTGAGAAATAGGGTAAATTTTTAGAGGGGGTGTGTACAGTGCACATAGTCTATTGTACTCTATGATGCAAGGAATATCTGCACTTACTGCAGTTGCATCAAAATTAACTAGATACAGTCCTTCCAGTGTACATATTTGTGACAGTGCTATGTAACTCATGCCTTCTTTGAAGACTGTGTTGCCAATATCAATCAATGCTTGATCTAAGGTGAGACCATGCGATTTATGAATAGTTACTGCATAAGCTAGCGACAGAGAAAACTGTTCTCTGCATACATAGATGTTTTTTAAAAGAAGGAATTGTGCCGTTGTGCATCCTATATTTTTGACTCTGAAAGTTTGTCCAACTTGATGTTTACAAACTGATTGCTGCTGTCCCGTGGGTATGTGTGGAAGGCAACAACTGTACCATGTGCTCCATTAACTAAACCTTGCTCTACATCAATAATACGCTTTAGCATAACTCTACAGTGGACGCATAATGGTAACATTTTCTCCAAACCAGCTGTGTTGGAGATGGAGTTATCTAAGGCTTGTAGTCATGGTATGCCTTGCTGACACATAAGTATTATCATACCATCTACGTCCAGTTTGTCTGTGCTATGCATTTCTACTAGTGGTTGTTTCTCTTTTTGCAGCATTGTTGTATTAAATTGTGCATTGGAGCCATACTGCTGACATTTTTGTGAGCTAATTGTTCATGACATCAGTAGCACATGTTTAAGCCCGTATAGCTCATGGATGTGTCTACTATTGAGGGTAGACTGCGCCTCCTTTGATAGTACACCAATCCGTATGTTTTTTAAATTGTTGGTATATGTGAGGTCTGCAGACTGGCGCATGTTTTGAGTTAGTTCTCGGTATTGGAAATGTTGCCAAAGATTTACATTGCCTATGCTTCCAAGACTTTTACGGCACTGTTTGTGTCCTAAGGTATTGAAGATAGGTTCACCTTTGACTGGTGTCAATTGAAGGAGATCTCTGAAAACAATGACTTGTTTTCCTCCAAAGAGTTCTTTGTAGTCTGTTTTGAGTACCTCATGCAATCTGAGGTGAATCAAAGCCAACATTAGGTTGGAGACCATGCTAACCTCATCTATTAGGAGAATTTTCATTTTGTTTCAAAATTCTGCGTAGCTCCATAGCAGATTGTGCTGAAAGTTTATAGTACTCTGATTTGTTTTAGTGTTCCACTGGAAGGAGTAGCAATCAGTGTAGAGTGACTCCACCTATGTTGTACACAGCCAAACCTGTAGGGGCAGTTCTAACAGCCGAAAGGTTGTTGTTTGTTATTTGTTGGACATATTCACTGATAATTTTTATTAAGAAGGTTTTACCTGATCCAGCTTCACCACTTACATACAGTAGTATAGGTTTATAGTTCTTACAAGTGCAAGTTGTGCTTTCTTACTGTATTACATGCTCAATGGTTTTACTTACTTCTTCAAAAATGGTACATTGTTCATTGTTTAGTTGGGATTTCAGTACTGCAAACTCTTCTGCAGATTGCTCGTACTGAAGCATAGTGGCGGCTACCTCCATCATGGCTAATTCTGTCTCATTTGCTATGAGTAGCTTTCCAAGTGGTTCTTGGCTGCCTGCTTGCGAAAGTTCACTGTGTCTACATTTAGTTGTACTTGAAATTCATCTTCTTGTTGGCGTTCACTGTCCAATATGGTTTTGTACCGTGTAAGGTTTTCATTAGTAATTGTACTTTGAATGGCTTCAAAAGCATCTGCATTGCAAATGTAGGTGGCTAATAAATCTTCTTTTCACAATGGTTTAAAATGTTGCAGTAGAGACATGTAGTACAGTTCTTTGTGTTGAGGAGTTTTTAAGGACAACTTGATATGATTGATTAGGCTTCATTTGGTTAGTGTCATGACACTGCCTTCACAACTTTCCACTCTGTCTCTACCTTTCTCCTCATTTGGTCTAATGTTGGTTTTGTATGAGAAGTTTTGGGCTACCTGGTACAAGGACAAGGCTTCTAAAGTAGTGCTCCTGTTTGGGTAGTAAGTGTCCAATAAGTTGTTCTTTAAAATGTCCTGGCTGTTGGGATTGTTTTTGGCTATTCTTTGTATGTCTTCGTACGATTTAAGTAATCTATTTCTGGATGCAGTAGGCCCAAGGCTTAGCCACACTATATTGTCAGATTTCCCCTTATAAGGCTGTGCCGGTTAAGTGGTCAGCGGCTTTGTAGCTCCCACATTCTCTATGGGAGAGCATTTTAATGCCAAAGCTGTGCACTTTTTGTGCCAGTGATTTCTCAGAGGATATGTCATCCCAGAGGTCTTTCAGCTCTGCTTTCTCTGATTTGATTAAGTAGGCGGTGACATATTGTGGAACAGCAGTGGAATTGTCTGCAATGTACTGTACATCAACACTGTACGCATTCCATAAGAGGACAATAATTGTATTGTAATCATTGATGTACTTGGATGCTTCGCTCCTTTTTATGTAGTATGTGTTTTAAGGGGATTTTCCTTTGACACTGTGTCAAATTGAAGACATGAAGCTGTCCCTTGGCCTGTTGTTGAAACTGGTCTAAGGAAACCAAAGCAGCATTTGGTTTAGTATTTGCCTCTGTTCTTGTATTTGCATCGACAATACTTGCCACACTTGTGTCATTGGAATTGCAAAATTTGTGCTCGTAGGTCACTATGGGTACATTTCGGAGGGATTTCGCAACCGACACATTTGTGAATGAACTCCAAAACAGTTTCATCACTCTCCTCACCAAATTTAGGAGCATTTTTAATCCACAAAAGCATGTGCATGTGTGGTGCTCCTCTTGCTTGATATTATTTTCTCCAAAAGAAGTGTAGTACTCCTCCGAGGGGAGGAAGTCTTTAATTGCAAATGAAGTGCAGCATCGCAAGGAAGCGATGATGAAAGTATCATGGAACATTTACTAGATCGAGAGAGCACAGCTCTCCTGGTGTTTTCATGTCTCTACCTGTTTTGTTTTTGTTTGCTATGCATAGGAAAGTGTGCAAGCCTTACATGCATACTCAGCACAACTTAAAGTGACAATCCAATTGGGTGGCCAAGGTTGCGTAGCATACGCTGTACATCTGAGTGCCGTCAGAACCAGTACTCTTTGGTGCCATGTATGTTTGTGTTTGCCAAGACATTTGTAACACTACTTTGTAAACCTTTGTCCTTTTGTTGCACTTTTTGAAGTAGTAGTAGTGTGGGCAACTCCATAACATAGGGTGGTTGCTAGTTTACTTTCAAAGAGCAGGTGGAATGTGTACTCCACGTTCTGTCTAAATTTTGGGTCTTCAGCATACATTCGTAAACAGCGGTATTCGGATGCTTTTATTTGTGTGCTTCTTTCATCATAATTTCCACCTTTTCCAGTGGGGAAGAGTAGAGGAAAGGCTTGTGCTACCACACTTTTTTCCCATATACTGAATGGGACTCCTTTGGCTTGCCGCATTTGATATGTTTCTAGTACATCGTCTATGGTGTCTCTGGAGTGAGTGGGTGAGTTGCATAGTGGTCTAAAATACTAGAGGCTGCGTTAGTATTTAGGTGTTCAAATTGGCCACTTGTTGAGGAGTCTGGAATTATTTTGGTTGTTTCTCTCAGGTTTTCTTCAATGTTTATTTCCTTATAGTATTCACTGTTTTCTTTAAGGTACTGCCACGCCTCTCTAACTTTGGTTAAGTCCACTATGTGTTGCCAATTTTTTTTTGTCTTTTGTAGGTAGACCATTTACCAGGATAATCAAAGATTTGTATTGGCCTTTGCACTCGTAGAGTGTCTACATTTGCTTTCAGATCTAACAGTATATAAACTACTTTATCACGAAAGCCTTTCAGTAATTCGGTGGGAGGTAATTTTGCAGTTTTTGGTTGAAGATGTATTATTGCTTGAAATGGGTGCACTGTTTGTATTATAATGCTCTCATATAAATTAAGCTGCTGCATTGCGTTTGGCACTGGAAACAGTTCCAAATTATTACTAAATACACATGAAGGCCTTTGGTTATTGTCAAGTTTTGAAGTGTTGTATGTGCACAGTATGGAGGTGTTGGTAATGTACTTGTTTTCTGCTAGAAGGTACAGAACTAATTGAAACCATTGGGATTCCTCATTGCCTTCTATTTTCTGAATTATATCAACAGTTTTGGTGCTCATTTTATAGAAAGTTCTACAACAAGACACACATACTTGGTTTAGCATTTCAGCAGAAGTGCTTTTGTACTTTTGTATTTCTTTTGTGTATGTGTGTTGTAAAAAGTTGATAGCTGCACTGTTGTCAGTATTTTTGGCTGACAATGGGCCTCATTCCGAGATTGGAGGTAGTCATGGCGCTATTTGCGCCATGACTGCCTCCAATAACGTTACAGGCACCGGTCTCGTTCAACGGGGACTTACCGGTGTAGTCTGACCTTTGCGGGACCGGTAGGTCCCCATTGAAAAAACCATTCCCCATTCCCATTTGAGCCCCCATAGGGTACATTTGCGGTACCATTATTGGCTCTGATTTCCCTTAACGGGTCCCGTCCATAACGCCTGGTTAGACCAGGCGTTAAAGGAGGGACCCGCTAAGGGAACATGTAGTAGGGCAGTAAGGGATTACTGGCACAGGTCTCCTTAACGGTGCCCGTTATCCCTTACCGCCCCACTCAGAATGAGGCCCAATGTTGCAGTGGGTAAGTGCTCTTCAGTTTCACAGTATTTCCTTAGGATGTGCTCAATCTCATCGCGCACTTGTTTGGCTCTACCGTGTAGGAGAATATCATTTAAATGTTGGAGTGCTAAAGCTGGAGTTACATAGTACCATTGGTAAGCTAGATTTCTGATTGCTGAATGGTAGGTTGCTAACATTTTAATACGGTGGAAGGTGCTTTTAAAAGGTGCTCCACAAATGCAGGCTAAGGAATGTCTGCATAGTCCAGTGTACTTGTGCACTGGACAGGAGTCCATACTTTGTAGTATTTCATTTTTCTTTTGTTGGTGCCTTTGACATACTGATTGAGGAATTGCTGCAAATGTTTGATTAGGTCAGGGCGAACGTTGCACGTGGCCATTTGCAGGTGAGGCGTGTTGGTTTGGTGGATTGGAGAGTGCCATCTACGTTTGATGGGGATATTTGTGAAAGAAGTGTTTCTTCTTCCATTATGGTATTGGCTGTCTTTTCATATCCTCGTCCACTCTGATGTAAGGCAATTTGGTTAGTTAGTTGTTTTTTGTAGGATTCATCATTGAAGTATGGCTCTGTGTTGGTTGTGTGACTCCACTCACCTGTACATATGTGGCCAAAGGTATCTATGGTGACATTGCGTTTGTTTCGTAGTACTGCTTGTAATTTACCAATTAATCTTGTTAGTGGTTTCATTCTCGTTAAAGTTACTATAAACAATGTCTGCTTTACACTTATAGCAGTGTCTACAAGAGCTTTTATGATGACTTTTCTGTGGTAGGTTTTGAGGGTTAAGCATGATTTATGTCCTCTACTTGTAAGGTTGTGAAGAACTCTGTGGTGGAATTCTTTTTTGTAAAATTATTTAGTTTTCCTTAATGACTGAATTAATTCTTCTCCTGAACCTTTCTGTTTACGTTCAGATTGCAGTGGATATGTACTTTCTGTGTTTGTAGGTTGTGTGGCTCTCTTTCTGCATTGCTTTCTACGGAATTGCCGTTTGTAGGCATTGTTAAGTAGCTGTTGGCGAAGAAAGGGAAGTGTGGGTATGCACATTTTCACATGCATATGTGTACAATGTGCGTCAGTGGGTGAATGGGAGGGTAGGCAGCTATTTAAGTGCAAGTGTGGGGCTGTGTAGTGGTGTGTAAGGTTAGGTTGGGGACACTATGTTAGTATGTGGGTATTATTGTAATGGTGGCAACATAAGAAACACTTAGCACCTGTAGATGTGTGATTAGTAACAATGAAGCACATACTGCTCGATGGGAACACATGTATATGCTACAGGAGAATATTAGTGCACTGGTTTAGTAAGACATACAAGAGCATGCTGCTATTGAACTTACTTTGTTGATTGTAGAGAGTAGGTGTCTTCTAGGCTGTATTTTGAAGTGTACACTCCAGTATCTTCCCCGAGACTGGTGGGTACTGCTCCTGTACAAGAAGACAGTAAGAAAATATGTTGGCTAATGAAATACTGCTTACATTTGTACATTACATTCTTGAGACCTGTAGGGGGATGTTTTGGCAGGAAGACAAAGTGTGTTTGTTTAAATGGAAGGTCTTTTGGGAGTAAAAGCATGTTTGTTAAGGGAGTAGGTGGCCTGCTTGGGAGTTTAGTGTGTCACAGGTTATGAAAAACGTGTGTGTATTAGTGTATGCCTATTTACTTGACAAATGCAGCACTGTGCAGTGTGAGAGAATGAGACAAAGGTGCGGAAAGATGCACAAAGTGGAAAGTACAATGTTTTTGGGTTTCCATGTGCATGCAGTTCTTTGCATATGTATGCTCAGTACCTGAGTGCAGGGATTGCTTAAGGCTTTTAATTTGAATATGCACATATACGTATGTTACTGTTTTGAACGTGGCGATAACTGCTGTTGTTATGTATGACGTACGGGTGGAAACTGTCGTTATGCTTGAAATGTATGCAGTTTGCATAGTTTGGTCGGAAAGGCTGCCTGATAGTTGTGTTCACGATTTGTACAAATGTGCTAGGAGGTGGTGTAATGGGGGAACCAATTATAAAAAAGACAGAACAAAAGAACACAGTAACCTTTTTTGTCTACGAATGAGTGTTGCAGCCAACTGGAACCTTTGCCACCACTTACCACTGTAGGAGCAATTTCATGGTGTGTGATGGGAGGCACAATAGTACGCATTTTGAGTACTTTATAGAGATTTAGACGTAGGCACTCTGTTGCTACGCATGGTGTATAGTTCTCAACCTTTCATGGCTCTTGGAGGGGTGAAAACAACTGATGTCATAATTGGCATGTGAAAGCCCATTGATTGTAACGGCCATTTAGGGAGCTGGGCGGGTGAGACAGCTGCATGAGTGGCGGGTGACAGCCGCCAAAAGCATATGATTTGAGAGGTATGCAGATGCATAACACAGTTGGCACTGTACTGTCGAAAAAATAGTAATACCTACTGGGTGTGCTGATGGGTAGTGATGCTGATGTTTGTGGGTGCAGAACGTGTAGATCATTCACCCGTAATTTCTTGTGAAGGTGCTTTTCATTTAGAAGATATGTCACCTCTGCGTGAGCAAGGCTGTTACGCACTGTTCATTAGATGTGATTGAATTAAATGGTTGTAATTGGTTTATGCATATGTAATGTTTAACAGTAGCCAATCAGGGAGTGCTGCTGAAAGACTACTTGAAAAAGAAGAAGGACTGGCGCTGCTCTACTGGGCTAAATGGTGTTCTTCGTAACATGCTTGGTATGGAAATGGGACTACAGTTGAGCGATTCACGTGTATGTATGCTTTTGTGTTCCATGTTAGGATGTTGTTTTTTGGCCATGATAACGTTAGGGCTTGTAGTGTGACATTTGTTAGTGGCAGTGAATTTCTTTTCCTGTATTGCAATTAGTAATCTGTTGCACTACATACTATGTACGCTGCACACACACATGTAGTAATATACAGAGGACAAGCCGAGAGCAATCCATAACAAGAAGCACAGAAGAAGGTGTTTCTTGACACGTCCCTTTAGCAAAATTAGAAATAAACACTTTGCATAACTTCTACGACGATGCAGATTTTTTAGTACACTTCAAATGTGTTTGTGTAGCCCCGTACCAGGGCAATATGTTGGGGAAAGCCGTGCCTTTTGCGGGAGTGCACGTGCTACATCTGTCTATTGTGAGTGCAAATGCAATGGAAATGGGACTATTCAGGAGTTGGGATTGGTCAATATGAATTTGTGGGTGTGGTGTGTAGGAACAGATTGTGGCATAACATTTCTTTGCCAATAGTAGTGGACATGGCTACGGGGATGGGTGTTCCATTAAGTAGGCAGACTATATGGCTGTTGGGCGACTCGTGGATACATTGGGTACAACTTTACACAGAGCGTTGTGCACTAGCAGCACACTGTGGTTTTGATAATGTTACTGTGCACTGGTAAGGAATACATGGAATGCAGTGGGTCCATGTGAGTCCTTTTTGTTTTTACTGACGCTTCCTCATCCAGACATTATTATTGTTCACTGTGGAGGGAACAGTTTAGGGCATGTTACCGGCATATCACTGTAATTTGCAATGAAGGAGACATTTTGCCAACTAATGGAAATGTTTCCAAATTCACACATAATCTTTTCTCACATTGCCCAGAGGCAGATGTGGCTGCGTTGTTCCTTCTGTGGTCCACAAATGGTGAAAGCACTGCGCAATGTGAACAATGCTGTGTGTGCTTTTCTCTGTGACGTTGGCATGTTCACCTTCCACAACGAAAACATTACCTTTCATAGTAGGAACAGTTTTCGTTCAGATGGAGTTGATCTGACTGATGCTGGCAATGACATCTTTCTGCGTAATATCCAAAATGCTGTACAGCGCTTCCTGCAAGTGTAGGATGCATTTTCCCATCAGTCCTTCCCCAATTGTAATGTTTAAAATACAAATAGTACGAAAAAGGCCCTTTTCAGAGCGACTACTTTTTTGTGGAAAGCGTACACTGCTTTTGACGGTGTGTCACCGCTAATTGTTGCCATCTCTGTATGCAGCGCGTACAGGCTGCGTCACCACCTGCATCACCACCTGCATGCTTCATTTGAAGTTCTATTTTTGATCACTCAAAGGTGGCTCTGAAAAGAGCCTTTTTATCCGCCTCACTTTCTGGCTTTGTAGCATTTAGCATTTTTCCTGTTGTTATACGAGACGCCAGAAAAGACAGCAGTGGAAAGGAGATTTCACTAAGCGTACCAAACACAGGGATAAGAAATGGTAAATGGAGAGTAGAAGATGTAAGGTGCACCTTATTTGGGTAGGGTGCAGTGTTTGCCCTGGTCCCAGACCGCTGACTCAAAAGCACTTTGAAAATGTTCTTCCCTAGACAGTATCGCGTCGCAGTATATACACAATACAGTGACCTTTGAAAGGTGGGGGTCTTTTGTATTGTGTATGTCCTCCAATGTTGCTTGCGGGATGCGGTGGCCCACTGGAGTGTCTCTAGTGGTAGGAGCAGATGCAGAGGAAGCTCTAGTGGACAGTAACATACTGCTTGCTTGGAAGGGGACAACTCTCCAAATAGCTGCCAGGTGGTGCACTTTAAGGTGGCGCCGCATGGAAGTGGTGCCCTAACCGTACAAGCCAGGTTTCCTTGGACTAAGTACTGTGTTGCACTCAGTGCACTGCACCTGCTTAGCACGAGATTTAGGCACATTTCAAACGGTCCTAAATAGTTTCCACACTCAGGATTGCCACTGGCTGTAGGCAATGGGGATTCCTTCTACTTTACTTTTCCTTTTTGATGTCCCTGCCCATTATGACGTTTGTCCATTTGCTGAGGACTTTTAGAAGGAGTCAGAAGAAGTAGCAGAAGTTCTGGTGGCTACTACTTCGAGAAGTTGTTTGCAGGGACAGATTTGGTGAGAAAGCTATTTCTGACCCAAATATTGTGCACTGGTGCTTTTGTGCTCTTGTATAGAAAGCCAAACAGAGCAATTGTAGGGTGTGCTCTTTTATAGGGCTCATGTGGAGCATGTGACATCACAAAGGGCCGTATACTCATTCCCTAAAATATCTACATTTAGAAGGAAGAGTGGAGGATCGCTGTAAGGGTGCACTATCACTGAAATGATGTGTATGGATCTGGCTGGTGTCTGCCAAATAAGGGATGGTGCACAATGTTGCTATGTTACTATGGTGATGTCGCCATTGTTCTCCATTTGTAAGCTTGTCTGCCAGATGTATATTGCACTTTACACTTTGTCGGACGTGCATAGTTGTACTACTGATACATTTCCCACCCCCGGCCAACTTAAACATATGGTACATGTACATTGCAAATTTCTACCTATGCTTGCAGTGAGCACTATAGAGTAGGTGGTATGTTTACGTGGATAAATACGCACAGAACGAGGGTGTACGCTTCCAGCTACTACAACTATACCACACGTTTATTTGGTTATGTTCACCAGGGAAAGTGTTAGAAGGCGTCACAGCACAATATACGTGTGCACATTTGTGCCACAGATAAACAGACGCTGCTGTTACTATTTCCAGATGGATGTGTGCATGCAAACATGCGGCCCGTATTGGCGTCCTACGGATGATTGTATTGCGATTATGCACAGGGCAGCCAGGTGTGGCGGTCGTCCGCCTCCTCCATTTTTCTCACTTTTATTCATCCCCACTACTGCTTTGCCCTACAAATTAACATTGCAATATTTATTAGCGCACTTTTATAGCGACTATTTGGAAAGGGAAGGGGGACAAGAAACAGATACATATATTGGGGATGTTTCCATTTCAAGAAACTGCTGCTGAGGGGAAGAAGGGATTGAGATCTCATCGAAGCATCTTTTATGCCACTGATTTTGCGGGGAAGGAGGGCTGGGAATTGGGGAAGGCGCACATGTGCAAGTTGGGGAGTGATATCTTATTTTGCCCCTTATATGTTCTTCAACAAACGTTCTGAAGGGAGCAAATTGGAGGAGCAACTGCTCGATTTTGGCTTCCAGGCGGTCAACTTTGATATGCCCAGCGTTCAGTTCAGTTTTGGTGGCCGTATGTTCCTGTGCAAAAGGTGCCGCTTCTGGTGTACTGCTTTGCATTCCATATATTCTGTTGAAAGAGAACAAATGTGGTTGCTTGAAATTAAGTTTTAAATTGTGATTGTGTTCTTTTTGCCAGCTTGTCCCTACCTCTAGGGTTACTATGCTCACTCTTCTGGTCATTCGGAAAAAATTTCCTCCAGCCATTCCAGGGTGCTTGCCCTTCCAGTAACTCTTTCCCTTTTCACAATGCGGCGAGTAACAATGGGCTTATCATCATCACTCATTTCTTCATGCAGAAAAATCTCCTCAAGCCACTCTAGGGTGGAAGCCATTGCTGCGCACAAACAGAAACCATAATGCTTTTCTACTAAGGTACACTACTGGACCTGTGCAATTACAACAAAAACGTTCATCTACTTACCACATTGCTCTGACGTTCTGTTCTCGGTAGTTGCCGTTTTTGTTCCTCTGCCTCTTCCTTCTTTGTTTGATTGTGCAACAGGTGTGCGGTAAGATTGATGAAGGTAAACGTCACTTTTCATGTTGGTGCTATGCTTTATGCTGCATACTTTATGCCTTTGTGCACTTTGTTGCGAAAGTACACATTTTGTATAGGTATGGCATTTTCCCTTCTAATTGACGCGAGTGAATCTGTTTGCATATGTTTTTTGTCTTTGCTGAATGTTATACCTTTTTATGACCCCCACTCCCTTTTCGGGCATGTTGGACTCAACCCAATCCCTGCAAACGGACACAGTGGGCCTCATTAGGACTCCGGCGCTAAACCATGGTGCTATTAGCACCATGGTCCATGCCGGAGTCCGCCATGGCGGAATGGGGAATTACCACCCCATTCCGAGGTTGGTGGGGGGGTAATTCCCCATGCCGCCATGGCCCTTCCCCATTCCCATTTTTGCCCCATAGGGCTCAATGGGAATGGGAAAGGTGCTAATTAAGGTCCCTTTGCGGGTCCCTACTTTAAGGGCTGGTAAAACCAGCCGTTAAGGTAGGGTCCCGCAAAGGGACCTCGTAATTAGGCACTAGGTGTTTAACGGCGCCGCAGCCTTTTACGGCACCGTTAAACACTTAGCACCTGGGTCATAATGAGGCCCAGTGTTCTCAACCTTTGTGCCTTTTACTATACAGCCTCCGGCTTCAGTATGTCACCCAGTACATCTTTACACACTAAGCCTATCCTGTACACATCTAATGCAATTCTGTGAAAGGCATATTAGTACAGGGACACTATGGTTCACTGGTGCACCTTAAACCCTGTCATCTTTCCTGCAAAAACTATAACATACCACTGTTATGGTTCAAGTGGCATACTAAAAACCTATGAAATTCACTAACAAAAGACATTGCTAAAGGGACGTTATGGTTAAGTTGTGCTACTACAACCATTTCTGCTTTATTCACAAAACTAGCCTAAAGCATCGTTATGGTTACAGTGCACTATTGAAAACCTATGAAATTCACTAACAAAAAACATTGTTAAAGGGACATTATGATTAAGTTGCCCTACTTAAACCATTTCCAGTTTATTGCAAAAAAATAGCCTAAAGCATTGTTATGGTTATAGTGCACTATTAAAACCCTATGAAATTTACTCACAAAAAACCTTTCTCTTCAGCACGTTGTTACATCGTGAACTCTGACAGGTTGCTCCTTATCGTTGGTACCACCAAAGGGCATATTGGTCCCTGTCGGTCATCCCACATAACGGTTATGCAATAAGCACCGTTTATGTTTATCTGCCAATATTGATTTAAGAATCCATCCAACGGTAGCTGGAAATGGCATACGCAGACTGGAACTATATATCTGTGTAGATAACAGAATACACATATATTTTAGTAGCTGTTCTGTAATCGAATATAACAAGTTACTGTATAATTCAGAACTGGATGAAACCCAATCATTAACACAAACCACACATAATGACCACACATAATGAACACACACATGACAACATGGTGGAGTATTTGATGCCACAACGTGCATGAAAGGTTAGCGCTGTGAAGTAGGTATAGCTTACAATGGGATGGAGAACCAGATGCAGAAAATAAGGGTCAAATATAGTAATGTTTTATGTTGAAGCACAGACAGATGTCATTGTAATGGAACTTCCAAGATTATTGAAGGAAAAGCGAACTAAGTGCCCACATAAAATGTTCCGCCCCACCCCTCCGTAGCCCCTACTTTATGGTGCACACGGATGCCACGGTAACAGCACACCAGTATATTTCAGGTGACAAAGTGGTTTAGATATCAATGGCCTAGATACAGGTTGTGGTTGCAGGTCATCGATGAATAATCAAACCTCTATTCACTCCTCTTTAAACTATACACAAATAACAATCATTGCTAGACAGATAAACAAACCGCGAGTGACGCACTCAGTTTTTTTTATAGTGAATGGTATATATATAATTCAACATAACTGTGTCCATTATTTTTGACAAATTGCACGTTGCTGAATGAATTATTATGCATACAGCAAGGAAGTGAGACAAGGGCAAGATCAAGACAAACAGGATACAAAAGACAGGGAACGAGAGAAATGATTGAAAGAGGATGAGCATAAAAGAAAGAGTAGACAAAGGCGAGAGCAGATGTATCAGGAGGAGCAACTAAGAAGGGAAGAAAGGGCAGAGGAACAGAGAAAGTATGACAACAGGCAGAGAGCAACAGAAGAACAAGACAGGCTAGAAAAGAAGAGAGGAGAGGAAGAAGAACAGTAATTACAAGATAAAAGAATGCAACAACGAAGAAGTGCATAGAGCAAACAAAGGAAGGGAAGAAAAAAGACAGGAGGAGTAGAGAATTAGATGGGAAGCGAAGAAGCAAATGGAATTGGACAGAGAAATGGAGTGAAAAAGAAGACAGAGGGCACAAGGCATTGATCGCATTCAGAAAGAGCTGACGGAACCAAGTCCAGTAATATTATGGGGCGACAGAGGAGTTCCTCCCATCACAAGGAGAAATGCCAGGCCTGTCTAGATGAGAATTTTGAGATAGGAAGCATCGGAGATAGGATCGATAAAGCTTATCAGGAGATGAGGATGAAAAGTAAAGCGAGAAGTAAGGGAAAAGAAGATCGATCCATTGGTGTCCAGTCACAAGGCAAAGAAGGAAGCCTATTTATTCTTGAGCATAGAGCCTTGTCTTTCGACAGGCTGACTTTAAACAGAGATGAGAAGGATGAAAGCCACACTAGTTGGGGACAAGAGGAACAGGGAGAACGTGCATGTGGTCCAAAGAGATGTTTGCAGTTGGACAAGGAAGTGAGATGGACGGATTTAGACCAACCTAAAGATAGGATGCCAGACCCTATGGCGTAGCCAGAGCGACACAAAGGACGATTGCATAGTGAGAGGTGAAGATCGCCACCATATGTGAACAGGTTGAGGTCATTGCCAGGTAAGAGGCAATCAGGAACCATTGTCCCTACTATGGATAGGCAGACGATGGGAGCCGATTGCAGATTTGGGTTTATGCAATTCCCCCCATTTGGAGAAAGGAGGGGCCAGACCACAGTATATCCCGTGGCCCCAAATGGATAAGGATAATCTAAGATGCAAACTCTCTACTTTAATGGCGGGTGCAGGAAAATAGATGTATGAGCTAGAACAAAATGACAGGAGGAAATACACTAGCTATAGGGGACATTAAGGGCCTCCTAGCAGTAATTCTTGGGAAAAGAGCTGATGACATTTAGACATGAGCTGGCTACTCATGTGTCATGGCACAGAACACAGCTCATGAAGAGCGCCATTTAATAATTGCAGGACGGCTATTCGGAAAGCGCTCAGGGTACAGTATACTGATACATCAGATGTGGGTGCAATTATGGCACATAAGATGAAAGATGACGAGTATCCGCTTGCTTACATTCAAAATATTCAGGAACGAGGGCACCTTGGAAACTCGAGAGCCGTGTGGGAAATCAGTGCCAGTATTTTATCACATTTTGTGTCAGGGATTGCCAGAACAGGTACAGAGACAGCTCAAGAAACTAGTGGGAAAGGAAGCGAAGCCAAGGGCAGAACTACAATTGACTATTGTGCATCATTGTGATTGCTGCAAAATAAAAACAAGAAGAAGGAGGATGCTAGGAAACTTGAGGAGGCTAAGTTAGTCCAGAAGAAATTGTCAAAGTACACCATAGAAGTGGCGTTACTGACAAACAGAGAAGGGCTGGGAATGCAGAAAGCAGTGGGTATGTCACAGGTGAATAATCAACGCCAATCGGATAAAGGAGGGAATGGGTTTGTGCCCAGAGGCAGAGAAATGGGTTTCAGAGGAAGAGGTGGTTTCCAGAATAATCAGGGTGGCTTTCAAAATAACCAAGGCGGGTTTCAGAATATGCAGAATGACAATCAAAATATGCAAGGAGGGCAAATGAGCAGACTCCCTCCTATATGTTGGACATGTGGTATGAGAGGGCGCATTGCCCGAACATGTGGAAGCCAAGGGTATGTACAGAATGGACAATTGTCAAGTGGAGGACAGCTTATCCTCCAGTATATAGCTCACAAAATAGGGAAGGGTTTGCCCAAGATCAGGCAATGTATCAAGCACAAGTGCTGCAAACGCAACAGGCTTTTCAACCACTGCAAGCGCCATTAAATCAGCTACAAGGGCAGTCACAGCACGCACCCATACAGATACAGTACAGTGCAAACACGGGACGTTATTGACTCCTAGAGTAGGGGGTGTCACTGTCATGGAAGGAATTCCTTTTACAGGCACAGAAATAAGCATGTACCCACAATAGGACGGCTCACAGGGTGACTTGTTAATGATAATAATGATAATGATGTGTTATTTATATAGCGCCTTAATCCAAAGCACTTTATAGAGCACATATTTACATACAATATCACCCAACCGAAATTGGTACTCATTTATCGACCTCGGAAGGATGTAAGGCTGAGTTGGCCCTTGCCAGGATTCAAACCTGCGACCTGCAGATCACGTTCAGATCGCAGCAGCGAGCGCTCAACCCACTGAGCTATTTTACCGGCTTGTTGTGTTTAGTACTATCAGTGACACTGAATACTCAAGAAGAGCCAAGGGTTAATGTTACCATAGGAGGCAAATCTTTTTCTTTTTTAGTAAACACTGGGGCAACTCACTGATGTATATGAGAGGGAACATTTTCGTTATCAGGAAATGCCATGAATGGCAAGGCTTCTCTGGAGCTACAAGTAGCGTTCCTTTTGCTGATGAATTACGAGTCTCTATAGGAGAATGTTATATGTCTGTACCTTTATTGTATTAGCGGAAGACACCAGTTAATATTCTGGGCCGAGACTTAATGACGAAGTGAAATATGACGATTTCTTTTACTGATGATGGGATAGTGTGTTCTACTCCAGGGATACATTATTTAAACTTGAGCAAATTTATCATGGCATTTACAGGGCAGATAGCTCTGCGAGGAATGCCATTATAGATGCATTTCATTGATGTGGCTACAAGGCTTAGTGGGAAATATTATGAGGATACCTGATGAATTTTTATTCAGGCCACAGATTACTATGGACGAAGAGGGGGGGGCAGAATTTTGACTTACAGCTGCAGGCAGCCATAGTATGAGGGCAGGTCATGGAGAATGGTAATTGCCATTGGGGAAGGGTATAGATTAACTGATGTCACAGATTAAGATATGTATAAGGATGATCTGTCAGATACTGAATTAATATTCAAGATGAGTATTACATATTGGATCAGAATAGAGAGAAGGGAAATTCCACAGCGAATGGTGATAGTGCGGCAGCGCCCCTCATTTTTTGATGAAGACATGGAAAAGGTGCCAACTTCTTTATGGACTACAGGCCCTCATGACGTAGGCCTATTAAGGGGTGGGAGAAGTTAAGATCAAGCTGAAACCAGGAGCAATTATACCTCGAGCAAAGCAGTACCCAATATCTCGAGAGGCAGATGAGGGTATTTTTAAGACTATATCAGCTATGATGGAACAGGGCATCTTGGTGACATCATAGTCACTGTGTAATACTGCTGTGTACCCTGTAAAAAAATTGAAAGGAGGGTCAGGGCATTTAATTCAAGACATGAGGCCAATTAACCACATTGTAGAGGCAGAGTTTCCACTAGTTCCAAATCCTGTGACAATTCTATATAGTATCCCCACAGAGACAAGATATTTCACGGTGATTGACTTGAAAAATGTGTTCTTCTCAATCCCGTTCCACAAGGACTCTCAAGACATCACGACATTTACGGTTCATCAGACTACGTTGAAAAGCACTTGTTAGCCACAAGGGTTCTATGACTCTCCATAGATCTTTAATAGGGTCCTGTAGATGGACCTAGGTCATATTAAATTGGAAAATAGTGTTGTGTTGCAGTACGTAGATGATATTTTAGTTTGTAGCACAACAGAAGATCAGTGCAGACAAGATTCAATTTGGCTAATGACTATCCTTGCAGACAAGGGATATAAAGTAGAGAAGGAGAAGTTGCAATATAGCCTGGAAGAGGCGTTGTAAATAGGCCAGTTAATCTCGCATGAGGGAAAGAAAGGTATACCTGAAAGAGCTGAGGCGATCATGAAAACACCAAAACCGCACATGATAAAGCAAATGCAGCACTTTTTGGGATTCTACAACTATGTTAGAGCATGGGTATTTGATTATAGTTCATACACGAGACCCCTTTTGTAGGCTTTAAAGAAAGCCCAAGTGAAAAATTAGAAAACAGAATGGACTGTGGAAATGGAGGAAGGGTTTGAGGAGTTGAAGAAAGCAATTTGTACAGCTCCAGTTTTAGGAATTCCCAATTATTCTGAGTAGTTCTTCCTGTTTTCACTCATGAACGGACAGTTATGTAATGTAATGTAAAAGAATATTTGTACCATGCACTATCACCGCCGGAGTGGTCCCCTGGTGCTCTGGCGGATCTGAAAAGGAAAAGGGGTGGGTGGGGGTGAGTTAGTGGGAATGAGCGGGATAAGTGCAAGAGAGCAGTGATGTTCTGTTGGCAGCTGCAGTTTGGTTAACACTGTTCGGCTGAGCTTGGGTGTGCTTTCTGGTCAGTATCCGCCTTGTGATGTTGTGCGAGGCTATGTATTGTTTGTTTTGTTGTTGCGGTGTAGTAAAGTTTGTGTGGTTTGTTGTGATTTAGGATTGTGGTTGTGTTTGGTTAGAGTTTGAGAGGTGTGTGTAGAGGGGTGAAATTGTTAGTGAGTTGGTTATTGACCTCGCTAAATTTCCACATTTTTTCTAGATGTGGCACGTGAATTTCTCCGCATTTCTATCTAGAATTGGCACTGGCTAACATTCACAATCCTGTCTATATATGATGCACGCCAATATTCACAATTATATCCAAATGTGGCACTGGCCTATATTTAAAGTCCTGTCTAGATGCAAAACCAGCTAGCCTTTAAAATTCTATTTAAATGTGGCATTGGTAATACTCCCAGTGCAGTCTAGATGTGGCAATGGCTAACATTCGCTATTCTATCTAAATGTGGCACTGGCCGACATTCACAATACTGTCTAGATGTGACACATGCTAATCTTCACAATTCTAAGGGTGGTACTTGCTAACATTTACAGTTCTAAGTGAGGAATTTGCTAGCATTCACAATGCTGAGTGTGGCACTTACTAACATTCACAATCTAAGTGTGGTATTTGCACATTCACAATGCTATCTAAGTGTGGCACTTGCTAACACTCACAATGCTATCTGGGTGTGGGACTTGCCAACATCCCCAATCCTATCAAGACGTGACGTGGGCCA
This sequence comes from Ambystoma mexicanum, assembly GCF_040938575.1. NCBI lineage: Eukaryota > Metazoa > Chordata > Amphibia > Caudata > Ambystomatidae > Ambystoma > Ambystoma mexicanum. The sequence continues at coordinate 769,976,625 of NC_090941.1, forward strand.
ATGTTCACAACTCCATCCAAGTGAGGCGCTTGCCAACATCCACAGTTCTAAGTGTGGCACTTCCTAACATTCACAGTTCTAAGTGTGGCAATGAGCGGCCTGCCTCACCACAGACAGTGGAATAATGCAATCCATTGTAGCCCATCATAGTGAGGTTATATTGGAGGTTCATAATGAGGAAGGGGCACAGAACGACTTCCTAGCATATGCACCCCGTAGTGGCCCCTACATGGGAATGGTTAGCGCCCGGGGGCGGGGGCTATGACAGCAGTGTGTACACAGAGGACCACACTTGGGTATTACCCTCTGGCATATTATAGTGGGATTCTAGATCCAGTTATGAGAGGACACTTTCCTTGCGAATAATCGCTGGCAGCAGCCGCGTTCGCTATTGAGAAGTCTACAAGTATCGTGATGGGGTGTTCCATGACTTTATTTGTTGAGCATGCTTTGTTTACTGTTTTGGAGAAACCTAAGGGTGCACTGACATCTCAGAGGGATTCTGCATATGAGGTAGTTATATGGAATCCGCGATTAAAATAGACAGATGTAAAATAGTGAATCCTGCTATGTTTGTAGCTGAGCCTTTGGCAGCAGATGCACAAGTGCATGATTGCTCTAACTATGAGGAGTATTATGACAAGATCCCATGGGTAAGGAGAATGTTCTGGCAGTAGGGGAGGTTCTCTTTATTGATGGGTCATCATAAATTGATCAAACTGATGGGGAAAGGCATCAGGGTCAGCTGTGGTAAGACACAGAGCTAATGGAGAATTTGAAGTGGTAGCAAGTGCAAGACTTCCATCTCACTTTTCAGCACCGACTGCAGAATTTGTAGCGCTTATTGTCGCGCTCGAGAAACACGGACAGGAAGTGACAGTCTACAGTGACTCTGCCTATGTGACATCAACCGTGCATGCAGGGCTAGCACGTTGGAAAATGAGGGGCTACCTCTGAGCGGATGGCACTCCAGTGCAACACGCTGCACTATTGGATAGGCTTATTATTAAAGCAATGCAACTCCCAGTAGCCATTATAATAGTTAAGTGCGCAGCACACACTAAGAGAACTGATTTTATCTCACACGGGAATGAAGCCGCTGATGAAGAGGCCAAAAGGGTTGCATATTCACCTGCTATTTCTAGTTTTGTTACTCCAGGTGTAAAGGAATAAATGGTCACGATTATGATTGTAAACAAAAGGTTTAATCATTTGTCAAGAACGCAGTTGATGGAAGTTCAAGGCAGGGCTCTGCAGGAAGGAAAGGAGCTGTGGAAACGGAGGGGATGTTCTTTATCCCACTCTGAAGCACTGTGGTGACAGGACATCACTGGTAAACTGGTGAGGCCTGTAGCCTTATTGAAGGTAGGGTTATGTGCATGTAACTAGGGAAAGCCTCACAGTAGCTATTGCAGAGGATTGGTTTGTACCAAACTTGTTAGAACACGTTGCTTTTTATGCAGTAAATTGCATCATATGTCAAAAGTTTACCACTGGGCACACATTGCGAACAATTAGAGGAGTGATTGCTTGAATGAATGGTCCTTTTCAGCATTTACATATCAACTATGTTGATATGCTACAAGTATGTAGTGGATATAGGTATATGATAGTGGTGGTGTGCCCCTTTTAGGGTGGATTGAAGCTTGTTCATACACACCCTGATGTCACTTGCGCTGCAAAGTTTTTAGTCTGAGAATTATTTCGCAGATGGGGAGCATGTGAGGTGCTGATATCCGACAATGGGCCCAATTTTGTTAATGAGCTATTTGAACAAATTAGTCTATTGCTTAGTATTAAACACAAGTGTTCTTCTGCTTATCACCAACAAGCGAACAGGATATGTGAGAAATGCAACAGTCTTCTCAAAGAAAGAATCAGGAAACTTAAACTGACACTGGAGATGGGATGGCTTAATTACCTGCCCCTTGCATTATATGCATTAAGGAATCAGCCCAGGACGGACCACCACCTCACACCCCATGAGCTAGTCACAGGAAGGTGAATGAGAATGCCCCTGTCACCTCCAACAAGGAGTTGAAGTGATGCCCAGACAACTGCAGAATTGTTAGGAAATGAGCTACATGCATATTTAACATGTATGACCGCTAGTATCTCTGTCATTTCAGATCAGCTCAAGCGTAAGGTGCGTCGGTCTCAGGACACGGATGAAGACCATTCACCAACCCGGATACAAAGAACTACCTATACCCAAACTATTGATTGGAGATTCCGTGCTAATTCGCAACTACACTAGAAAGTGGCATGAGCCCCGATTTAGTGGACCGTTCATCATGCAGAATATTTCTCCATCTGCAGTAAAGGTTCAAGAAAGGCGCTCCTGGATCCACTTGGGCGATGTGAAGCCATTTGCTGGTGTGACCGGAACACCCCCATACGATTCGGAAGTAAGTCAAGAAGAAGCAGTTCAGCACATGCAGACTCGATCGATGACAAGGAAGAAGGACGCAAAGATTGCTGATTAAATAAATGCAAGTGTGCATTTGGACTGTGCCTCAACACCAGACACTCTTGATAAATATTTTAGCAGGAGTGCAAAAAGTAACTGTTCTCAAGCCAGAGGAATTTGTTAAAATTGAACTTTAGAAAGTACTGATGTGATGAAAAATGACAACTCTTGACTTTATTTTTGATGAATGGAAAAGGGAGCAGTTCCCTGTTTTGTTTCTCACTGAGTTTCTCTTTGGTCAGACACATGGTCCTGTCTGTTGTCGATGCCCACAGACTACTTATTGTAGTCTTTTATTACATAATTCAAGTTAATCCTTATTTTGTTTGGCGCAACACCAACACTTATGTGTTTGTGCAAGATCCTATAAATCGTCCTGCAATCAGTCGGTTACTGGAGATAATTGAACAAATTCGGCAGCTACTTGAGCATTTAACAAGGCTGCCTGATTAAAAAGGTTTTTTCCTTCCTTAGAAATAGTATGCAGTTCCAGAAAGTGGGCAGACTCAACGTCAATGAAACCAATTGTATTGGTGCATAGTGTATGTTTGCACAGCATCTGTAATTGTATTTCTGTTTCGGAAAAATCACGCTGCTTACCTTGTTGGTTCCAGAAAGGCGGAAATCCTGTTGATTCTCCCCACTCCAGTGACCTATGCAGAGTTAGATGCTGTGATGAGGCCGAGGCCATATGTGATTGTTCCTACACCAGTTACACATGTGACGTCAACCATTTCTTTGACAAGTGTTCCTATGATCCCCCTGTAGGAAGGATGTATACTGATGTATTGCAAGAGTTTCTTGTGAGAGCTCACTTGGCAAGAAAAAGACCCAAGGGAAGTGCTGGGGAAGACGATTATGAGTTAAACGATTATCTAGACAGCACAGCACATTTGGGGAACAACATGTGGTATCAACATATGAAGGCGGTAGGAAAGAGGTTCTCTGAGGAAGATTGCTATGTTTGTGCTCTCCTACCTTATGCTATGGGGAAGTCCAAGATATTCACAGCTATCAAGATAGATGTCCAGACAGCTCATTGCTTAAATATCCTTGCACTCTGCCATACATTAGGTCAATTTCGGGGTTGAACAGCATCTTTGATATGGGCAACTGAATGGACAGCTCCAGAAGAAGATGATTACATTCAAGATTTAAAGAGAGACCGCACACCAGAGATCATGTAATAAGATGCGAACAGCCTCCTGGCATGAGGGGAGCAGGAAATAAACAGAAAGCTCAATTGCCAAGGAAAGACTGATGAAGAAATACGAAGATGCAAGGAAAGAGGCCAGATGCAGATCTGGGGAACAGTACTTTCTCCAGATGTCTGGAGATAGTCATGTGCAGAGCTGTGGCAGTAACTGGACATCATAAATCAGTTATAGATTGTGTGGAAAAGGGATGCAAACCTCTATTGCCGAGGCTTGCAAAGCTGCTGACATGGGTCGAAGACAGAGGAGGCCTGTTGTAGATAGTGCCTGTGGCTAGTGCAGAACTGTGCTTTAGAAACAATGGCACGCGAACAGTTGGAGAAAATCAGCAGTGTGGTTGAATCTTCGATGTACCAGGAATGAAGGATGGGACAGTAGTGATAATGGACCACTACTGGGCCTGTGGATCCAGAGCATACATGAAGCAGCCCAGAGATTGGCGGGGGGGGGGGTGGTGTGTTCTATTGTGATTGTCCATGTTCCATCATAAGTCATTCCAAAAAGTGATCTGAACATTGGTGAGTTTCCAAAAGTGGATGCTCACCTGAGAAAGAAGAGATCTATTGGATTCCTCAATCAAACAAAGAGAGAGAATTATTTCTCAGCTAAATTGATAGAAGCCTTCAATTCTATTCCATATGAACACAGGTTGTTCAGCTAGACTTCAGCAGTGCTTCCTACAAACGTTATGCCAGGGATCCAGATGATGGCAAATGCCAAATGGTTACAGATAACCAGATGGGAGCTTCTGCAAATGATCAATACTATCATAAGGGATTCAATGCTATCAAGGAAGAGCTAAGAGCCATACGACTGATGACTCTTCAGAATAGATATGTATTGTTCATGATTACAGCTATGCGTGGAGGTGTTAGTGCCAAAATTGGAGAATCATGTTGCACATTCATACCTTGATATGATATGATATGATATGGCATTTATAACACTCCTATACACAAGTGTTTCAAGGCTCAACGAGGCAAGGGAGGGGGAAACAAATAGGGATGACAAACAACGATCTTACTACGCCTAGTGTCATTCATATCGGGCAAGTGCATGAGAAAGGGAAAGGGGAAAAGTGCGAGGGGCGGGAGAGGGGAAAGTACAGTAAGGGGCAGTAGAATAAATAAGATAATAAAACAGCCAGATGGTGGCAAGTGCAAGGTCAGTGCAGACATAAGTTCTGGTAGGGGGACCGTAGGGAGACAGTAAACAGTCCCTAAGTGCAAGGGTTACCAGGGAGGCAGTACAGGTGTGTGACTGGCAGAGCCTGCGCCCAAAATCAGACAGGGGGGGCCAGGTAGTTTTGACCAGTGAAGTTTCAGCCAGGAATTCAGCAGGGGAGAGAGGGAGAGAAAGCAGAAGCAAAGAGGAAGGTTTTGAGGTGCTTACGGAACCGGAGATGGTTCTCCTCAAGTTTCAGGGAGGCAGGAAGGCTGTTCCAGAGGGAGGCCCCTGCTTAAGAGAGAGATCTACCACCAAATCGTTGCTTAGAAAAGCAACTGACCCTGAGGGAGTTGGCGGCGGATGAGTGAAGAGCTCGAGAAGGAAGATATTTGGGAAGAGAGAGTTGAAGGTATTTCGACCCCAGGCCCCAGAAGGCCTTGTGGACAATTCAGAGGGTTTTGAACTTAATCCTTGCAGCCACTGGGAGCCAGTGCAGAGATATCAGTCCTGGAGAGATACGATCCCTGGGCTTGAGGCCAAGGACACGTCTCGCAGTCCTGTTCTGGATAAGTTGCAGAGGGCAGAGAGTAGAGGCAGGCAGATTTAGATAGAGACTGTTACAATAGTCCAGCCTAGAGAGAACCAGGGCGCTGGAGACGGTGAGCTTCTGGGGGAAGGAGTGGAAAAGAAGAATCCCTCTGAGGAGGTGCAGCTGGTAGTGTGACTTCTTAGAGACGTCAGAGATGTGCGGTGAGAAGGATAGTGTGGAGTCGAAGATGATCCCAAGGTTTTTAGCCTTGTAGGTGGAAACAGGAAGTGGGCCACGAGAGGCCGGCCAGAGAGTTCAGGGAAGGAGGGAGTGGGTGTGCCGATGAGTAGAATCTCAGTCTTACTGGCATTAAGGCAGAGGTCATTGGCGGCACACCAATCCTGGATAGCAGACAGTCAGAGATGAGGGAAGGGTTGAGGAGGCCGAGGGCAGCCTGAAAAGGAGCTGTGTATCATCCGCATAGCACTGATAGTTGGGGCAGAGAGAGGCAATGCAGTGGGCAAAGAGTGCTAGGTACTGGTTTAACAGCCAGGGAGAGAGGTTAGATCCCTGGTGGACACCACATGTAGAGAAAAAGATATCGGAGAGAAAGGACCCAAGTTGGACCTGGGAGTGTCAGTCAGAGAGGAAAGAAGTCAGCCACGCCACAGCCTGACCGGTGATACCCAGGTTATTAAAGCGATGATTGAGCAGGATGGCATGTTTGACAGTGTCCAAGGCAGAAGAGAGATCAAGCAAGATGAGGATGCAAGGGGTATTGGAGTGAAGGTTGGAGAGCAAGTCTTCACGGATGTTCAGGAGAGCAGTTTCCGTGCTTCTGGCAGCTCTGAAGCCCGACTGATGGTCATGGAGACAACCAACAGATTCAGTGTGAAGATTTATCTGGAAGAAGGCCAGTTTTTCCAGGAACTTGCCCAGGGATGGAATGATGGAGATTGGGCGATAGTTAGCTGGGCAGGAGGGGTCGGCAGAGGGTTTCTTAAAAAGAGGGTGCACAGGGAGTGCTTCAGGGGGGATGGGAAGGCTCCAGTGGCAAAGGAGTGATTGCAGAAATCAGCCAGTGCAGGAGCCAAGGAGTCAATGTGGTCCTTGATAGTTTTGGAGGAACAGGGGTGAACCTGTTTCGATGAGACTTTCATAGATCAGACTTGTCTAGAAACCTCATCTGCAGAGAAAAGGGGAAAGGCAGAGAAGGAGGGAGGGGGTGGCTGCAGATGGGCCAGAGGATGAGCATGGAATAGAGGGAGGGAGGCTACAGGAGGAGAGTGAAGACAGGATGTCCTGAGTTTTTTAAATGAAGTGAGAAGCCAGTGCTGTGCAGAGGGCCTGGGAAGAGACAGGAGAGGTAGAGACTACAGCAGGCTTGGCTAGTTCCTTGCAGATTTTAAAGAGTTCAGCCGAGTTTTGTTTGATGCCGCAGAGATGCGGGCTTGGATATGAGCTCTCTTCTTGGTGAAGACGGAGAGCCGGTATTTCCTTTGCAGCAGGCCAGTTTGTCAGAGGATGAGCATGAAGCATGCCATTTCCTCTCGACCACCCTGCACTTGCATTTTAGGGTGATGAGGTCTGAGTCATACCAGGAGTTACACTTGGCTTTGGGCTTCAGGCATATTCTCATGACAGGGGCAAGGAGATCAAGAGTATCAGATATAGAAGAATGGAGCGAGGAGAGGTCTGTGTCAGGGTGAGAGTCAGACAAAGGTGGAGGAGGGGGTGAGAAGGTGTCGGCGAAAGCCTCAACTGACACACGTTTCATGGGTCGGATGACCGAGAAAGTGGGTTGCAGTGATGGAGGTGGCTTGGCCTGAGGGGTAGGGAGGGTGAGGTGGGAGGATAGGAGAAAGTGATCACTCCAGGAGAGAGGAGTGGAGAGAGGGACAGAGAGGGGAAGGTCTGATGAGAGTGTGCCCTGGGGAGAATGGTGAGTGAGGGAGAGTCGCAGAGGTAGTGAAAGAGTCCAGAGGGGTGACAGGAGGCATCCAGGTGGATTTTGAAGTCTCCAAGAAGGAGGAGTTGAGTAGTTGAGGCCAGGAGTGAGGAGGAGAGCTCCACCCCAGCCACAGTAAGGGAATGGCTAGGGGAGAGAGAGCCTGCAGATGAAGCATTCAAAAGAGGAGTAGGTCTGGGTAAGAGTGACAGAGGCAGGAATCCACTTGGGGAAGATAAGGGCTACACCCCCACCAGAGCGGTTGGGCCTGGGCATGGAGAGGATCTTGTAGCCGTCAGGTAGGAGCGTGTCAAAGCTGGTGACAGGTTTAGAAGGAGCCCGAGAGGGGGCAGTGAGGGAGGGGGAAGGCAAGGTAGCCAAGGAAGGGGGAGGGTGGACAGCCAGAGAGGAAAGAAAGTTGATGAGGCGCGGGAAGTGTCTACCAAAGAGGTGAAGGTTGGCCTAAGGGCCTTGGACCAAGACGGTCCCATTAGAGTAAACATTAATGATGACCTTAGAGGAATGGAAGGAGGCCAGGTGGCCGTCCCAACGTGTGCCACCATTAAGGAGAGAAGAGGAGAAAGGAGAGAGTACAGAGACCATATGAAGGGTCCATAAGTCGGGTGAAGGAACGACAAAGAGGATGTCGTTGAGAGTTTCCTTGGAGGCGGCACTGGTGTAGGTGTCAGCGATAGGGAGGCCTTGGTTGGAGACCATGATGTCCTTTTTAAACTTCTTCCTATCAGATTTAGTGAGGAAAGAAGGATAGTCAATAGAGAAGCAGTTAGAGAAGATAGGAGAGACAGAGAGCACCATAGAGTAGGTGGGAGAGGAGGGGGGATTGAAGGAGAGTGGGAGACACTGCCGAGAGTAGGCAGACAAGTAAGTGAACGGCAGACAAGTTGCCCAAAAGGACAGACTCTCAGGTTTAAAGAGCTCACAACTGCTCAACCTTAGAACCGGTGAGAAGCCACCTAAGTTTGAGAATCCTTTAGAAGAGAAAAAGGCCTAATATTCACAGTGAAATTCCTCCCTCCCTCCCGTCTCCCAGCCTCTTCCGTCCAGGGCTGAACAGGTGACAGCAGGCTCCCAGCAGAAGGTATTGTGCCCCTCTGAGGGCTGTGTGCATTTTGAAAAGTTTTACCTGTTGCCTTTGTTCCCTCGTTGTGTTCTCCCCTGCCCCCCTCCCCCCTTCCGTGGTCTCCATGTGTCCCCTCCCTCCCTCCTGCCTCGCAGACTCCCAGCTCACCCTGATTGGCTGTCCCTGTGTCTCAGGCTAAGCTTGGTTGCCTGCAGTTCACCGCGCTCGCCACTTCCATCCAGGGCTGAGCGGGTGACTGCAGGCTCCCAGCAGAAGGTATTGTGCCCCTCTGTGGGCCGTGTGCATTTTGAAAGGTTTTACCTGTTGCCTTTGTTCCCTCATTGTGTTCTCCCCTGCCCCCTTCTCCCCTTCCCCATCTACCTTCTCATGATGACGAGAATGAGACTTTGACAGAGGCCATAACAAGGTTGACAAACTTGCAAGTTAAGTTGGAAGATGAAGTGGAAGACATTGCTGATGAGAGCTGGTTTGTGTCAGAATAATAATCACAAAAAGACTGCAAAGAAAGCAACAGGAATGAAGATTATGATTGTTGTCAAGTATGGGTGTGGGGACCCAGAGAGCTGACAGATGAAGAAATCAGAGACTAAGGAACGAAAATTCCTGTATCCAAGAAACCACAAGAAGTATGTAGGAAAATGGATCTACTACAGTCTGAATGGACAATGTAGTCTTATGACCTGGAGTGTTGATAAACATGTGAAATTAGCAGGATGCCTGAAGGGAGCAATAAAGATTTGGACTTCAAAGAAGCACTTCTTCAGACGAGGATGTCTGGATGTGGAGACTAGTGAGAGAGTGGTCGATGAATCGTCCAGAGGGGGGAGTGTAGAGGAGGAGCCAAGTACCTTGACCCGATGTTCTGCCACTATTCTGCCTATATCTTGGCAACCGGAAATCGCGACATGCGCAAAACCAATAATGGTGCCTATATCATGAAAAGTCCTTGAAACAAGGTATCCATTGAGAAAACCCTATATGTATCCGCAGAGAAATGTCAGTCTTCTGAAGGAAGTTCTGGAAAAAGTGTCAAAATGAATGAAAGAGACGACTGGTGACATCACAAGAAGCAGAGATTGCACACCGAGAAGAGATGCAAATGAAGAAAGAATGTAGTCCTTATAGAATCTGATGGCCAAGTAGCGAATTAAGCAACATTTCTGGAGCGAAATGAAGATTGCACGTGCGGAGAAGCACTGAAGAAAATGCAAAACCATTTTACAAATGCACAGACGCAGTAACGCAAGCAATGTAATCAGAAGGCTGGCTATGAAGTGAATAGCCCACAACGAATTTTAGCAAACTTGGATCCCGTGAATGAAAGGGCTGGAAGTGTGGCGCAGCATAATAAGAATAGCTGACGGCGAAGGAAGATTTGGGAAGGCTTGCCTGGCCCAATGTCAAGAGCTGGCCCGCTGAGAGCCTGGTTATGTACTCGAAAAGATACAATAACGTGAGATGCAGGCTGGGCTCCTGTTTGAGGTGTGATGTAAAACCACTGGAAGCGCCAAGATTTCTTAATTTAATAGTATTAAATACAACAAAGGATATCATAAACGTGGTCTCCAGTCACATGGTCAGATGAAAATAGATTTGGGCAAGCTACACCGAGACCAGAAGATGAGGCCATGCTCACTCTCCCTTCTATTCTCAGGCATAGTGAACCACTGCAAGGCAGAGTTCAAACAGATTTAACTGAATGGCTGACCAAAGGAGTAATTATGGTTGTTGGGCTAATTGGGTGGGGAGGCATGACCAGGCCAACCCCCCAGCACCTGGGGTACCAGCTAATGTGCTGCAAGCGAGTAGAATATTCCAAAAGGGTACAAGCGTGCCAACCAATTGTAGAGGGCCACGTAGTAAAGAGCCCTATAGTTTGAGAAAGACAATAGTGTGTTGTGTATTAGTCTGACACGGAAGATGACTTGTACTTGGGGTGGGCTTAGTTGTCCACCTGATCTTAGACACCCAATAACGACCCTGTATCCCATAGAAAGTATATGTAGATTTTCTCCGCTGACCAACCAAAACCCCTAGTAGGTTTTCGTATTTTGCCACGTGGCATGATGTCAGTTATGACAAATATTTAGTATATAACAATGTTTTTTTATGATATGTTTTTGAGAACTCGTTGAGCGAGCGATGCAGTGTCAGTTGATATCCGTTGTACTCCCTGTTTTAAAGACATGTTCTTAAACAGCCTTGATTTTGCAAACTTCCTGAGTCGGTCAGATTATTGATGTATGAGTAAGAACTGCATCCCCATCCATTTCAGATACTGTTACCTCGTCTTAAAGGACCCGTCCCTGGGTTCACTATATTTAATAAAACCACTGGCTTTTATTGCCAACACAAAAACCAAGAGTCTGCATAATTTTGTATGAGGCGTAATGTAGATTTTCTATGTTACACAGAGGCTAGCTATGCAAGTGCTTGTGCGTCCACACCCACCCAGCTACCTTTCAATTGTATGGTCTTAGGTGTGAACTTCCATGGATACTGTGGAGTGAGGGAGGGGATGGATGCACTTGAACATGGGAGTCTGGAGACACTGGGTCTGGGAAGATCCCTTTGAAATGTACATGGTGTTTGGCAACTAAAGTGTTCCGACCCAACCAGCCCCCTTGGGACCGCATGGCCACATGTGTGAACTGCCATCTATACTGGATGAGGGTGGAGGGGCATGAGGTGAGTGCAAAAGGCCCAAAACACTGCTGAAGGGACACAAACATATGTTGATTGCTGGGGCAGGCTCTTGAACAAGGGATGTGAAGACACTGGGTTTGGGGAGATCCCTTTGAAGTGTGCATGGTGTTTGGCAACTAGAGTGTTACCACTCACATATCCCCCTTGGGAGTGCACAGCCAAAGGTGTGAAGTGCCATTGATACTGAAGGGGGATGGATGGGCATGCGAGCACCAAAGGCCTAGAACACTGCTGAAGGGACGCAAACATACATTGATTGCTGGGACAGAGTTTTGAATCGGGGAGTCTGAAGGATCCCTTTACATTGTACATGGTGTTTGGCACCTTGGCCTTTCCCACCCACCCAGTACCGGAAAGGGGGATACTGGCGGGGGAATGGATTGGGACAAGGTGAGCGCAAAAGGGCACCAACCATTCTTTCATGACCCAAATAGACCATTGAGCGTGTTCTTAACTCACTGACAAATTCAAACAACTAATCATATATACTCATTTGAAATTTATTTTATTTATTGATGTTGATGGCACAAACAAACTACACATTGTATACTTGAGGTTGCAGCACAGTGTGTGAAAATCCCCTGTACTGTCACTGGAGAATTTGCCCCGAATGGCTCCAATGACTCAGCCGGGTATTACTCGCCGAACGTGGAATCCAAGTCTCCCATAAAGCCACCATGTAAACAAACAGTAGGCCACCAGCCTGTACCACCTGTGAAAGAGAAAAATAATATTTTAATTGAATGAACCTGATAACTGTACCACCTTACTTGAAAATGCATCCTAAATTCTATGGCATTGTTGCCCTTAAAAAAGTAACTTTATGGAAAAATGAACTTGGGCTTTGGAGTCTCGACACATTACAAAAGTGAACACCCATTCAAGCCAGAACGGTTTGGGCCGCAGAGAAATATAGTTTTTTAGTTGAAAGTGAAAGACACCCACGCGATGAACACTCTGATTTCCAAAAAGCAAGAAAAATGTATTCAATTTACAGACTAAATTTGTTTGTCAGTGATCGATCAAAGTTACGACAATTTAGGAGAAAATATGAAATGGCACTCGTCTCAGTGGTCAAAATGACATCACATCTGTAGTATACTTACTTGTTACTAGGATTGCGAGGGCAAACTGTTGGGCGAAGTTCATACATAAGCACCATCATAATCCTCAACACAGACCTTGTGAGGCAGGCTGCCCTGAAGTCATGCAGCTTGATCACGCATAGCGGTGGTGTGTCTTCTTCAGCTGTGTAGGCTGAGCATACAGAGTTTTCTTGGCAGCAGCAGTTCTCCACCTTGGTTGGCATGACCTTGCAACCATTGCAGGTACACCAGGTGGAAACGTCTTCCATGCAACTAGGCTCAGGCTCATGCTCCGGTGATTCATCTTTCCAACTACCGTCCGATGCCCCATCATTTCCACATCTTTCTCTTTCAATTGGTTCATCCTCAGAATACTCAGGCTCATACTGGTAGGGCTGTATTGTTGCCATTAAATGACAAAGACTTAAATAAAATGCAAGTAATGATTGAAATCAGTTCTGGTAGTATAAGTACATATTTGCAGGGTCTTTGTACTAGGACGATAGCTGAACAGGGCAGAAACGAGTCATGGGCGATCTAAACACAATACAGTGAAACGATTGAAAAAGCAATTCCAATGTTTTCTGAACAGAAAGGGTCTGTTTACACTTGTTGAGGAAGGAGACGTCCTGGCATTTCCATAGAGACACCTCAATAGCTTGCGCACAGAGAACATTGACACGAAACGTGCATTAGCTTTTTGAAAAGGGCTGTATGCGTCTAGTGATATCAGCCTCAGGTGCGGGTATCTGTTTTCTTGCCGCGAGGGCACTTGAACTTAGGGAGATGCAGAAACTGATAAGATTAGCGCAAGATGGCTGCGCCTAACCTGTTATTTTCGCATGGGTAAAAGTGAGGAAAACTAAGGTAAGATACAAGCCTTTGGGCAAGGAGCGCAATACAAATAAATAAAATACAAATACAAATACAAAATACATATGAAAATGTTTTAAGATTGATTACAGTATGCTTAAAAATACATGCCTGAACGATCGGGACAATACAATTTTTGAGTGAACCTCCCCTTTAAGCCTACACATAAACAGGGCGCAACCTACTGTGCAGTGGTCTAATTAAATGGGAGCGGTCGGAACAGTGCTCCTCTACTTTTAAAAAAAATATTTAACTGTTCCTAGACTTTTATTTTAAAAAGAAGCTGTTCCGGAATGGTTTTAGTTGCAGTACACTGCACTGAACATTCCCTTAAACAGCACATGTGTTTGTTTGGGGGTTTGGATGGGGCATGCCAATGGGAATTGTGGGGAGTAGGGGCAGGCCAGAAGGGAACAAAGTTCCACTATTTATTTTCATACACTTCGACCACTGTGTTCAATATATTCAAAATTGAAACTTTGTTCAAATACAGTTGTTAAGTTTGAGTCACATGTTTCATCAAAGAGCATGGTAAACAGGATGCATGCATAGCGTGGTGACTTAATGAGGTCAAAAGTCATTCCTATTCCACAGTAATTCATCGAGCCGGCAAACAGAATTTTCCAGTAGCCTCCTCTGTTAATTTACTTTGTTGAAAATTACATTTTTCCTGATGAATTAATAATTAAGAAGGCAAACTTGCGTTGCTTTTAGAGCCTGGCCTTGCCTATTATGCCCGCACGACGCAGATGTTGGGAGCTAATCTGCATAGCATTGATTTGCAACCTCACTGACAAACACAGGCAAAATATCATTATATGCACTAGCAAGAAATCGGTCATGTTCAAACTTCATTTCCTTTGGGTATCTGCGTGATAGCGCCAAATAAGTCACTCTGCATTGCAATTTGAAATTATAATTTCGCTGTTTTCCCTTGTGTACTGTCTTTATGCAAAAGCTTATACAACCGCAACGTCGAATTAACTCCTTTGTCACCTACAAATGCAGCAGGCCATTTCCAAAGGAAGATGAACAGCTTTTTTATTAGGAGGACTGCTCTTTCAGGATGCGCTGTTGTTATGTCTCAAAATGTTGGAAATAGCTTTACTTTGAAAATGTGCTGGAGAATCCGATGCAGGTTCCGTAGCCGGCTTCCTTGAAGTGTGAGTCTTGCAGCTTCTAACAGCATGAATGCCTCCTCTCTGTAGTGTTTGAAGTCACCATTCCCAGGAAACAAAATGTGTAATCGCACGCTTAAGCGGCTTTGTTGGGTGAAAACCTGCCTGAAGATCTCTTTTTGAAATGGAAAATTCCATTTGGTTTAGGGGGAGGTGGGGTCAGCAACATACTCAAATAACTTGACCTGATTTGTTAGGGTATATAAGAAGATAAGACTCACCGACTTAATAGGTGTTGGGCCTTCATCAGAATGCCCAAGAGTGATGATTCTCTTGCCTTATAGTGAGAATGGATGTGGCCATAGGCGTGCTACACGCTAAACCAGGCTAACCAAGTTCCGGCCTCAATATTCATACTTGCCATGGTACACCTAGCACATTGTTTCCCGGCAGAATTCATGTGGTGGCAATGACGTTAAGAAAAATAGGATGCAGCACAGATGAAAGAATTGCAATAAAGCCTGTCCCGGCACACATTAAAAAAGAAAATAACTTGATGAATGTATTTGCGAGCATTGTGTACATAATTATCTGTTTGTACATAAGCTCTCAGATGCAGTCAATACATTTATTATTGACAAGTGTCTGTCACGAGCTCCATGGCCCCGTTGACCACAAGGTGAAACTTCTAGGGGCTTACACTGTGTTCAAGTGAAAGAATCATTTCATTTTGTTGGTTGTTTATAACGCATTTTTAATACCCAGAGGTTTCTAAATGCGGACAGGGGATTGAACCTGTGCTGCTCAGTGTCGTCTTTCTTCCATATCCTCCCGGCCCTATCATGTTAAAGGAAAACATACTCCCTACTCACCTTGTCCTACAATAAGCCATGAACACCCAGCAGCACATTTTTACAGCCATGGATCAATGTTCCCTCTAAGCTGTGCCCACGTGCGCTTACCCAGCTTGCTTCTGGCCGCTGCTCAGAAGTTTTTTAGCAGCGCACACAGACAATTCTCACTTATTCAAAAAAGTTTTAATACGGTAGAAACCACACAATTATCTGACATTTGCTTTCTCTTAAAATTACTAACTAATCTTGATATTCTGGTATAGTTCATTTTCATTACCCTACTATGCAAGCGTGACCTTAAAAACGTAAGAGCCCCAACAACAGAATACACCCATAAGAGGTTAAAACCTAATATGAAAAAGTGGTTCCATGAACAGCAGAATCTAACCGAGATATGCCTGGACACATTAACCAAATAATGTTCCCTAACCACCCATGACTCCAATACTTGATTCTTCCATGCTTTTACCTTATGACTCTAACTTCTGGCTCAGAACACATATAGATGTCAACCTAGACTCTTCCACTTTTGGCTCTACGAAAGGTTACCAGACTTGTACATACATCCACTTGCATTATAGTTGTTGTAAAATGAATAGCGTTCAAGCGCCAGAATTTCTGTTGCTCATTGTGCCTCACCAAAAGCGTCACCAACACTATGTAACTCAACTATCAGCCAAATATTGGCTACTGACTGTAAGCAGGATACTTGGATGTGTAGCTTCAACCAATGCTTCCTCTGCTTTGTATATGTGTCACGCAAGTGCTTTGCAGCAGTCCTCTTGCAAGTTAACACATTGGGCCTCATTACGAGCCTGGCGGTAACCGTGGCGGTAAAACCGCCTGGTTACCGCCAGACTCGTATTACCATTCCGGCTCCGTGACTCCCGGAATTACCAGGGCATTACAGCCCCGGTGTCCCGAGAGTCACGGAGGCGGAATGGTGTTAATCCCCATTCCCATTAAGTCCCACAGGACTCAATGGGAATGGGGAAGTGGAAACACCGGCACCATCTCGTGATGGTGCTGGTGTTTCCACGTCCGCCTGCAGGCGGGAGGTGTTCAACCCGCCAGGTCAGACCTGGCGGGAAGATCACCTCCCGCCTGCAGGACTCAGGATCGGGCAGTCCGGAATTAACAGTGGCGGTGGGTTTACTGCCACTGTTAATTCCGGACCGTCCAACCCGTAATGAGGTCGATTATGAAACTCAAATATTCAAATATATATGCCTTCTACGGATTTTGAGTAGACAAATGTTGTGCTAAGCATCTCCTGCTTTAGCACTGCAGACATTACCCTATAAGCTAAGAGCAACATTGCAATATCATTTTCATGGCCTGCAAGGGGTAATGTGTATGGGCTATGCCTGACATTACTCCTCTATAATATTAGGGCCAATGATATTCTATGTATTTATTTTATTGTATTTATATTTATATACATGAAGAACTATGCTCTTTTGATAGCAAAAGAACGTACAATAGATAAGAAATCAGTTTTGACGGGAAGCACTTAGCTTCGTACAATGGGGTGAGTTTGGGGAACATTATGACCAGGTTGTGGAGGGGAGTTCATGGAACAGTTACTGGGGACATTACATAAGTGGACATAAATAGATTAAGGACAACCAAAATGGGACATTTTTAAGTGCAGGTAGGCGGATCAGCCAGCTGTGCTCAGGATGTGACCCTGATGGGTGAAGTGCTAGAGTGGAGGCAGAGGAAGTGAGAGACAGGCAGGTTAGAGGTGAGGGATTAATGTTAGCTAGCAGACCGATGAGAGGTAGGTTAAAAGGGTAACTCAGAGGTGAGAAGGTAGGCCTTTTGTTTGATTTAGAACAAATCCGTGTGGACAGCTTCTCAGATGTCTGAGGAAAGAGAATGCCATGAAAGTGGAGCAAGAAGAGAGAGCAGACGTGAGAGGGCAAAGAGCCACAAGGGTAGTTGAGGAGGCAGAGCGGAGATTACAAGAAGGCTTGTAGAGTTGGATAGAGGAGTATAGATACAGATAGTAGAATGCTTTTCAAACAATCTGCATCCATTCCAAGTGTTCAGAGTTCCATTGGGCATTGGCCTTAACACATTATACAGTAACTCTACTATACAGAAATTACTTCACTGAGCACTTATATATTACTGTAGGGGTTTGGGTTGGGGTATGTTGCAAAACATCTTGTATGCACCGAAAAATAATTGTGCCAATGCAGATTGATGACTTTCCCAGCGAGTGTTTACTGCTACAACCCCTCACTTTCTACAGTACTCTGTCAACTAGTATTGGAGGCTAGCACAGGAGCTGGGGGATTGCGGAATACAGGTGGAAGAGTATAGGAAAACATTCCTAGGTGATGAACAAATCAGCAAATTTCAAAAACCAAGTCAAACTTTTCGGCAGTACAGTACAGTAAAGGAAATGTGTTTGCTAAAGGATAGGAAACTGCACTGTCTGTTTCTATTTATGCTCCGCTGCTGGGGACTTTTCTATATAATCATGTGTTCTTTGTTTATTGCCTCTAGCATCCCCCTGCAATGTATTTAAGTGATAACAATGAATTGCAGAAGAGGGGTCCCTGGTTACAGAAGAAGCCACTCAATCGTTTGGAAAGCTGAGGATTGCTGCTATTAACTTAAAAGGCACATATCTATTGACCAGCAGGGGGCACACGGATGAACTCTCTCTCCATGTGAGCTCCAGGTTATGGTCCCTAAGAAGTAGATTGAGCCCCACTAAAGGACCCCCCCAAGAATAGGAGAATGGAATGTTATGTGGGAAGATGCCCTCCTAGCGGTCAGAGAGAGTCCAATCGAAATCAGTGAAGATTTGGAGGAGAAAAACGTATTTCCAGAAGTGCCTCCCAGCTACGCAGCAAACGTCGGCCCCACGTGAGGAGCAGTGGGAAAGAGCAGCCTCCGGCAGCACGGAATAAGTGGAGCTGCATATGTCCAGAAGATCACGGTGGAGACTCCCGCTTTCAGTGATATTCCGCCCCTGAACTGCGACAAGGACCAGCCCACCTAAGGACAGGGACACGTACAAGGAGAAACACTGTCCCGCCGAGGCAAGACCTGAGTCCCCACAACCGAGACACGCAACAGCCGGGGCCTTGCCTCTCCCTCCACCGGAATAGTCCTCGGAGGATCCTGACTGCCTGGCACCAAACAGGAGCGGACAGGGGGGACCCGAACCTTGGGCCCAGGGGCCCCCGAGGCAGGGGCACATCCCATCTGGCCCATTCAGCTGAGGCTGGGGAGTTGGTTATCCGCAGAGAGCGTGCAGTAGAGGGCCGTGCTGGGCTGATTGGGAAGCAGATCTCACAACCATGGAATGGATCCTGGCATCCCTGCTGCCCCTCCAGATCAATATATACTACAATGCGGTGATCCTTTATGGTGCACCGCAAGCTCTGGTGTGTCACAGCGGAACTTTACACAAACTCAGAGCACTCGATATTGAGGAGGCCCAAACGGATGAGGCTTCCCCGTCCCAAGGCAACATCTTCATGACGGCACTCGGAAGCCGAAGGGTGTGAACTGCACAACTACTCCTGCCAACCCCGACCTGGAGTGCGGAGCAACAACACACTCAAGGCCTCCTTGAGTCTTTTTGACAAAAATACCTGAAACCCTCCACAGAGACTAGAGTGACCCTTCTCGAACGGTACCTGAAGTAAAAGGATCCTCAGTTTCTCCAACAATATTCAGCTAAAGGAGACACACAACTGGAAAAGAGCATACAAGAGGAGCGAGAGACCAGAGGGATACACAAGTCGGAATCTGAGAAGAAATGTGTCTCGTGTTCCTGGAATCATTCTGTAGACATCCGCAATAGGCACGGATCCCGAGTCAGAGGGACAGTGAACTGGTTGCACCCAATACATCATACTTGGAGAAGGTCATTACTGGGCACCTCACTACAACAGCCTCCAACCTATGTCGCCATTCAAAGCAGTGCCAACTAGAAGTAACTCACTCTCCAACCCCAGATTTGCCCCAACCCACAAATATAGTAGGGGCCACGCTGAGAGGAAGGGTTTGAGGGACTCACAAAAGGCGCTTCTCAGAGGCGAATCTCTGCACAGAGAGAGCAGTTGAGGCCTGAAAGGGAGAAGGACAATTAGTGCAGTTTTGCCAAAGACAGAGACTGCAGCACACAGCGGCATATGAGGGTTGGGCCCCTACGCAGTAGGGCGTGTGCCCTCCTCAACAACAAATCCCCCAGCACCACATACAGGGGCACTTCAGGCCAGGATGAGGAGCCCCTATAAATGCAAAGGGCCTCGATACAGAACACAATTGAAGACTACCTGCATTAAGGGAAGGGATGAACCCTGAGTCCTTCTGCTTGTCCAGCGGAGATCCCGTGTTTGGACCGCAAGGCATCTGATGGGGGTTGACCCCTGCAAAATACCACAGAGGAGGACCCCCATCCCCTAGAGGTGAGTGTCCCCTCCTCCTGCTCATAGAGGTCTAAGACCCCCAATGATCTAATACAGAACGACAGCAAAATCCACGTCATACCGAAAGCATCTCCTCACAAAAGCCTGATACTCACATAGATGAACATCAAAGAGAGACTCGCACCGTATAAATTCTCCCTCCCCCGCCCTCAGAGTGACCCACCCCGTGATCTCGAAATGGCAATCTCGGGGGCACAGGCGGCTGCTACTAAAGCTGACGTACCAGATCGTTAAGTGAAATAAAGAACATGAGAGCCGATATTGGGGCAAGAGTAGACATGATAACACAAAGAATAGACAAGATGGAGGAGAGGACTGAACAGGTGGAACGCAACCAGTCCTCTTTCGACACATTAGAGACCCAGATGGACCACAGATTCGCGGAAATTGAAGCAAGGAAAGAGGAATCGTGCATGAGAATGTATGATTTGGAAAATAGAGAAAGGCGCAACAATGTCCGCATCTTTGGTATTCCGCAGAGAGAGGGGGAAATTGAACAGGACCCCGAAGAGGACCGTATACATGCGCTCACAAAACTGTTGTTTGAGGATGAATCGATAGACGAACCCAAACTGGACCGCATACACAGAGCTAGAGGTACCTCCGGAGGCCCAAGAACGGTACAGGCAAGATTCCACAACTTTGCTAACAGAGCCAGGGTTCTCAAAAAGGCCAAGTGCAGTACACAAATCCCCCTCAAGACAGCAAGAATATTGATTTATCAGGATTTGTCCTCCCTCACGTTAGCAATGAGAAAATGCATCCCCCTCACTAAATGGCTGAATGAAAAAGGAGTTTGATATAGGTGGGGGTACCACTTCTCACTTACTTTTGAATCGGACAGCAGTACAGTCAAGTTGAAAACTAAAAAAGACATTCGAGACTGCACAGCCGACCTGCTAGGTGACCAGGAAGAAGGCACGAGCTGAGGAGACACAAGTGAAGATACTAGGCAATGGCACATCAAAGGCTCAAGGAGACAGCGAATCCCGGGCTCAAGGAAGTTCAGGAGGATTAATGCATCCCTGGAAACGGAGGGATAACTCTATGTAATATGCAGTACACTTATATTCAGAGAGTAGGTAGATAGCTAGAGAGAAGGCGGACATCGGACCTAACTTTGGCAGCCGTAAAGTACCCAGGCACGTTCTTGAATGACACTGGGACGGCTTCAGTACATGTTGATGAGAAGATTCAAGGTGAGGAGGAGGGAGGAGAGGGGGCTCAACGGTTAAAAGAAGCATAGATGAAGGGACCGTAGCAAGTTTGGTTCCCACTGGTGGTCCGATTCCAGCTGGGAGATGTTATCCAAGCTGGTTCAGATGCTGTTAGAGGTTCAGGGGGTCACCCTAAATTACCTGGGGGAAACCAGATGTGGACTCCCTGCTCACTATGCTCAGAGAGGCACAGCTTCACCTCCGTGATGAGGCCCAACAAGGCTGAAACACGTTTATGGGGTTGCTGTTGGTACACTTGTTCAGAAGGGAATTGCCATAGAATTTCGGTGCTGGACTGTTCATGTGGGCGGGACAAAGAATGATAATCAAATGGATATTTTCCATCTGTGAAAGGTACAGTGAGCAAAAAGCAGATGGCTGTGAACTCTCAAAGTGGTTAGCAACCACTGAACAGGTTACCATGCCGTGTTCTTTCGAGAGAGGGGCGCCTGCTATCTATCTTGTCTGTTAAGGATTTTATTTCAATCAGGCAATACACCCTGGTCTCAGCCTAGTGTGCAGTGAGCAAATGAAATACTTATTTTATTGAGTCTATAGGTTCAATATTCAGAGCGATATACCACTCATATCACACCCCTTCTCAAAATACCCCAAGGTCACAATAGACCAGGAATCAGGCTGGATGGTAACGGTAAGATTTATTTATTTATTTAAAATTCAAATTAAGCATGTGTTTTAATGTATGGGGCAGCAATCACGAATGTGGTGACAATACAAATAGAAAGTAGGCAATGCAGTTGAATTCACTTTTAGCAACACAGAATATGAAACACAGAGAAAAGTTTTGGCTTGATGGAAAGATAGCACTTGAGTTAAGATGTCCCCCTGAAAAATCCTCACCTCACAAATAAGCGATTCTACACAGATGTAAGTAAGCAGCAGTTGTTCAGGAATAAAGAACAGTCAACAGAATTTAAAGTTAACCATCCCTCCCCAAACAAGAGCGAAAAACATTTGGAAATGTTACACTTTTAAAATGGCATTCGAAAATGGCTGAGCAAAAGAATGAAACGTGTGCAAAAGTCCTTAAATCAATATAAATCTCTATGGGAGCAACACTGAAAAGATGCTAACAATCATGAGCTACAGTATGAGCAAAATGACATCCTTTGAATCTTAATGGAAGTTTGGAAATAATTGAAATTGAAAATCACACGTGTAAAACTTTGCAGAATAGCGAATTCCCACCTAAAATTCACTAAACGGTTTTTAAAAATTCACTTTAATGGTTTGTTGGACACCCTGCGGGCCTCTTGGGGGTTTCTATGGACAGAGAAGTGTTGCGGTTTTTGTCTTGGGATGTAGCTACAGGTCTTATGTTTATGTCAGAGTTGAAATTAAGTCTCTAGCTATTACATTGAGGGAGTTGTTCAATCTTGAATGAGAGGTGTTTTTAGAAATATAGAGCAGAGAAAAACAGAAAATCGGTTTTAAAATGACAGGTTAATTTTACTTAAACTATATTTAATGGCTAAGAAAAAGACAATGCCACCCATGAATCTCCACAGTTACACGACCGCTTGTAACCCTTCATGTGGCGGATACCCCATTTTCTTTATGGGAATGACTTTATTTAATCAAAATCACTAATGGCTTATGGTCTAGTAAAACAAAAATGAAGAATAAATTAGCTGCTAATACTAGTAATCACAAACAGGGTTGCAAGAATGGTTCTGACAATATTATAGGTTGTTAAGGTAAAGACAGGATGGTTTAGAGGTGGGGATATGACAAGGCAAGCTGTGCTATGGTTTACTATGATTCCTATTTACACTTCCAGTACACTTTAATTTTAAGATTTTTGACCGTCAAGGGTTCTGGTCATCACACGGGTTGGATCTAATCAACGGACATCAGGGCACATCTGGTGGAATTGGATCAGGTGGGTAGTTCTGGACACCGGACTGGCACCTTGGACTGGACTGGACTGCGCTGGTTACTGGAGACTGGAAATCATTGGGATGGTGAGTTTGGAGCAGGCAAGCATTAATGTTAGCAAGCCAGACTGGATCAAAATTGCTTCCCTTAAGTTTTGGGATTGCTTCAGGATTTGGGCCTGGCTGAAAAAGGAGTTCAGCAATGCAGAGGCCTTCGCTTTGCAAAGAAATCTGGAATCAGGAACAAAGACAGAGGATTCAGGAACAGGGCGCCACGCAGAAAATCAGGTTGGAGTCAGGAGTCATTGTGTTTGTGTGCTGTGAGGCTCCCTTATTTATCATGCCAAATTACATCACTAAGGTTTATGGTAGGGGCAGACTTACAACCCACACCCACAATGCTGTGATTAGTCAAAGGCACAGTTTCCGCCTTGCTTTTCTCTGATTGGATGACAGAAAGGTATGTCCTGTTTGATGAGATGATCTTTAAACCTCCCATAACTATTGGGACCAAAATCTTACTTTCCCACAAATACATATTTATGTAATTATGCCCTCTAAGAAATTCAGATACATAAATTACATATTTTGTGCGTCACATTCCAATCCAACTCCCAAGTCTGTGGAACCTGGTTCAGGCTTTCTGTTGAATTGTGGCAATTTTAACTATGAAAGCTTTGGCCTAACATTTCTCAATTCTGTACATATATGCACAATTACCCCTAGAAATTGCGCGATGTGTAAGCTAACACAAAAAAACAAAGAAGTCAATATCGGGCTCCCAAATTTGTGGCAACAAAGACAAATGACTAACTGTAATTCAGATTATGTTATTTACATGATTACATGTCCCTGCAACAAACACTACATAGGAAAAACCAACAGAAAAGCTAAAGTGAGAATGCTCGAACATAAAAGCTGCCTAAAAACAAAGTGCTAAATGCCCCACTAGTTAAACACTTCATCAAAGCTCAACACAGATTTGAAGATTTCAAATGGACAATACTCTTAATGATACGAGGACCGGATCATAACACCAAAAGCAGAGTCCTGTCGAAAAAGAACAAAGACTCATTTATTTAACCCAGAGTGATAAAAAGGGTCTAAATGAATTTATTGAATGGCTGAAAGTTTGAACATATTTGCTTTGACTTTCATAATCAGATAGAGCTAAACCTCTTTAACAACCTGCTTCAAGCTACTACTAGTCCATACATAACGTTTATAACTTTACATCTCATTGTGTTTCACTTTAATTGCCATCAACACTAAAAAAGGACTAGGGATTCACTGGATGACCCACCTTTAAGATGGTGTTTACCAGCAGGGTTTTCTCAGTGTTTTCAGAGGAATTAAACACATATCCACCGATGCGGAACCAGTGATCCAGTCCCCACCAGTAACTAGGTCTAATACCTAGAAAGAGACGCGAGTAAAGACTAATACCTACATGAAGGTTTTCGCCCATGAAGGACATCAAACGCGAATCCCGGTGAACTAATCAGGGGAGTGAAAAATCACACCGCCAGGCGGAATAAATATAGAAACTCGAACCGATCGAGTGACAAAGCAACATCTTAACTAAAAACACGGACATAATGTAACAAGTTAGTAGGTCCTTAGTACTAGTCTAATGACTAGGATGAGAACAGTAATTCCACTGAAACCTAATCTGGCTTTGTTCTGTTTTATTTACTAGCCTTGATCCCGACATCGCCCTTTTCTTCCACAGTGACGACTTCCAGTTTGGAGTCCCACACAGACGCAAGCTGCATCCCTAGCAGACCCGCCTTACTTTAGAGACTTGATTTCTACTCCTTTTCAAGGCAAGTACTCTGTACCCAATATATCTAATCTAATTTTGACACACCACCTCAAGCTATAGGCATGACAATTGTCGCGAAACCATCTACTTACCGGGGTCCCTCTTTATCGACGGGCAAATGATAACACATGTACCCACAGGTTTTAATAGTTCATACATGACGATCACAACTCTATATAGCTCTAAAAAGAGAGAAGAAAGGCTGATCTTGTGACTCCCTTGCATGATTAATTTATTCCAGCATGAAGAGGAAGGAAATCACCCTCCCATAAGAAACACGTCCAACAATGGTGGGTTTTTCTTCTTGACTGCCAAGAGAGAACCTACACTAGGAAGTCCAGGTAATTAACTTATCCTGAACCTCTGCCGACACCCGATTACGTGTCTTAAGAATATAAATAAAATTACTGATTCTTATTCTTTGGTACTTGTCAACAGCTAGTGCACTTCCAATGAACAAATCTTCACATTAAGAAGATTGCAGACCAATTGCTTATCTACTCTAGTATTGTTCTGTGACCACTCCTGAAGAAAGTCCCACTAATTGATAAGAGGACTGAAACATGTTGAGTTTCCAATTTAGGAATACTAGATTGTGTGAACGTATTTAGTGATCCACAAGGATCAGAAACCAAATTAAAAAGGATTCATAGCAAAGGTTTGAACACAGAATGATGTATTAGTATATATCTCTATTTTGTTAGAATTTTTTGTATGATCTTTTTCATTGTTACATTTATGTATTTTTTTAGAGTGTCTGATAATGTATTGTATATGTATAGTGTCTCTTCACCTCTATGAGACTTTTTTAACTTTGAATAAAATTTATATTTTTGGCTAAACTTATGTAGTTTTGTGATTAGCAAGTAGCTGTTGACATCTATCCATTCTCCTACCTTTCTGTGTATTTAAAATTCCTCCCGCCCAAAATCAACTGTCTTTATACTGATTTCTCAAGGATACATTTGTCAGTAACTGTCATTCAAATGAGGCCCGGTTCCTCTGAGCCACACTGGATTATCCTGGGCATTGCAGGACCCTTTTAATATCAAAGATTCAGTACAAATGAATGGATCTAGCCCCAAAAACAGCACTTTTTATGGTTGAAAAGCTGACATTTTAAAAGGTATTAACGGTTTTCAGCACAATGATGCTATTTCATTCACTTTTGCTCCATGTTGACTGTGGCAGAGCACACTGGCATGCTCGTGCAGTGAGGACTCTGTTTTCACCCTCCCTGAAATGGGGTTAGCAGGGCGGTGCAGCCATTATTTGGTTATGACAAAACACAGTTTTGAAGATTCTGGAGTGCCCAGGAGTGAGTGCAGTCATTTTGGGCTGTTTCCTTCATTATGCCGTAAAGTGATGTAGTGGGACACATTGGAATGGGTCAAAATATCCCATGCCCCACCTCCCCTTCCTAGTCAAGTTGTTCAAATAAATATAGTGTAGCACCCGACTCCTTCTCAGAGGCACTGATCTCTGTTATACCTAAGGAAGGAAGGGATCCCAAATGTTGCGGTTCATACCGCCCAATATCGCTGCTTAATGTGGACAGGAAAATGTATACAAGAATATTAGCGGCTCGCTTGGAGAAATATATGCCTCGCCTCATACACTCAGATCAGGTGGGATTCATCTTGGAGAGGCAGGGATCCAACACCATGCGAAAAACCCTGCATCTGATACATGATTCTAAATTGATGGTGGGGGACCCCATCTCATGTCTGTTGACGCCAAAAAGATGTTTGACCGGGTTGAGTGGGCATTCCTAGAAGCAGTATCGGTGAATGTACGGCTAGGAGAGAGATTCAGTAAAGGGGTAAAGGCGATCTACACTTCTCCTAAGGCCTCTGTGTCAGTCAACTCCAATTACTCAAGGTGGTTCACCCTGGGTAGAGGAACTAGGCAGGGATCCCCACTCTCAGCCATATTATTTTCCCTATCCCTTGAACCACTTGCAATAGAAATCAGGGCTGACCCGCAGGTTGAAGGGCCAATTTCCCCCACCTGCTTAAGTTCCAGTTGGACCTAATTAAGTGGAAGAAACTCACGGTCTCATGAATAGGAAGGATAAATGCAATTAAGATGGTATATCTTCTACGTTTCTTATACCCCTTTCAGATGCTCCCACTTAAGATACCAAAACCATTCTTCGGGGAAGTTAAAAAAGCTATACTGAGGTTCCTGTGGCAAGGGAAGAAACCGAGGATCTCATATGAAATATTGACACTGCCCAAAGAAAAGGGAGGAGTTGGCCTATCCGACATCGAAAAATATTACGTAGCAGCCCAGTTGAGGGTATTAATCCCACACTTAAGGAACTAAACATATTTACAGTGGGTGAACATTGACAATCACAGTTTCGCTCCTGTCACCCTGGCGGAATGGCTCTGGGTCCCAAAAGATAAATTGACCCAAAGGATACGGCAGCACCCGATCTTGGGCACAATATGGGACATTTGGAGGCAGGGTACTGACATGCAAGGCATAACGACGTGGCCGTCTCCTTTGAGCCATATATGGGCACCGGGAATCAGGGAGGAAATCCCAGACCATGGGAGGTTTCAGAGCTGGTTCGAAGCAGGTCTTGAAAGGGTGGGACAACTTTGGGAAGATGGCAAATTAATTGCGATTACTGACCTCGAAAACGCACTGGGGATAGGAAAGTTGCCAGTATTCTACTTTCTCCAACTCAAAGGCATACTGATGAGAGAAGCATGGAAAGAGAAAATACAGTGGGAACTCACCCCCTTCGAAACACTCCTTAACACCATATCTGGCACTAAAGGGATGATTTCAATTATTTATAAAACCCTGATAGACACCCGAGGGGGAGCTATGACCAAACTCAGACAGAAATGGGAAATAGATATGAATATGGAAATTGATCGTGTCCTGTGGTCCAAACTGTGTAGGAGCTTGTTCAAGGTTTCTATTTCCTCCCAGTACAAACTGCATGCGGTCAAACTCCTCCATAGATGGCAATATGTGCCCCACAGATTGGCCAAAATGTTTCAGACGAGGAGGCCCTTATGTTGGCGTCAATGCTGACAGATTGCAAATTACTGGCACATGTGATGGGGGTGCCTGAAAGTGAGAGTGTTTTGGGATGAGGTTCTCGGCTGGATTAAAGACCTTGAGGGGATTCAATATGAGGTGATGCCTCTCCTAGTGCCTCTCCTAGTGGCGATATTAAGAAAAATAGGATGCAGCACAGATGAAAGAAATGCAATAAAGCCTGTCCCGGCACACATTAAAAAAGAAAATAACTTGATGAATGTATTTGCGAGCATTGTGTACATCATTATCGGTTTGTACATAAGCTCTCAGATGCAGTCAATACATTTATTAATTACAAGTGTCTGTCACGAGTTCCAAGGCCCCTTTGACCACCAGGTGAAACTTCTAGGGGCTTACACTGTGTACAAGTGAAAGAATCATTTCATTTTGTTGGTTGTTTATAAAGCGTTTTAATACCCAGACGTTTCGAAATGCTGACCGGGATCGAACCTATGCTGCTCAGTGTCGTCTTTCTTCCATATCCTCCCGGCCCTATCATGTTAAAGGAAAACATACTCCCTACTCACCTTGTCCTACAATAAGCCATGAACAAGCAGCTGCTCATTTTTACAGCCGTGGAATCGGTACTCTAAAATACGAGTAAAAACGAGGCATGAAATGCTTACGCAAGTATTTACACTTGTTTTCCTGCTCCAGGGCATTTTTGCAGGTGCAGTGGGAGATGAGAGGGAAATACGTTTCCTCCTCCTCAATCCCTCACTCCACCTGAAAAGTACCCGTTTTTTGCAACACTTTTTCATGTACTTGTAAATAAATGGATTCCTGTGAAATCTGCATGCATTTTTTAGCACATGTGTAATGCCTAGGCAGCATTACCCGAAATACAGAGTGAAATGAAACAGTAAATGCGATTTAGCCTGTTTGTACTCTTTAATATTTAACTTTGTTTTCTTAAAGTAGAAAAATTGCATGCAGGGGACTTGCCACCACGAAAGGGCCAACATTGGTTGTCCCCTGCATCCAATTAGCATGTATTTTACAAAATAAGTCTGAATACATTTATAGTTTTTTCAACCCCACTGTACTCCAATTTCTGCAATCCCAGCATATTCTTGGGGCCTCATTACAAGGATGTACCGTTACCGCTACTTGGTCCGGTGGAATTAACGCCGGATTACAAACGGTGGTAGGCGGTGCTAGTGCCCATTTATTGAAGCCCATAGGACTGCATGAGGGTTTCGTCTGAATGAGTCAGTGGTAATTCTGCCGATTCTGACAAATTTTCGGCAGTAAAGTAGAGAATTTGCTTCCATCTGGAGGTAAATCCTCTTCATCATTGCTGAAATTGTAGTGCAGCGGTGCGGTTTGAGTTGTGTCAGTTCTACTGCCATTTTAACCGCACCCTGTACTTATAATGAGACCCTTCGTTTGTTAAATCCTACTTTGTGTAATTCCAGTATAATCAGAGTTTTCCTATCTAGTTTGCAGAATGCGACAGAATAAAAGGATACTTCCGGTTTACAGTTCCACAAGTCCACAATTCTAATGCAATCATATTCCTGTTATATGATTTCAGCATACTTCCAGCTCGCAAAATCCCAGAATAACCAATGATACAATTCCAGTTGTAAATTCACAGTTAAGCACACCCATTATACACCCATTTTGACAATCCCACTCGAACTGTAGTGTATGCAGTGCCCTTACATTGCCCAAACGCAGCATACTCGAATGCACTGAAACATTTAAAATTGGCCCAAGATATCTTCGAGATCAAGCCCAAAATTAAAAATATGCAACACTTAGCCCCTTATTCATCAGCATGGGGTTTTGCCATTATAAAAGGCTTCTGTGAATTAGGCCCTTAGTTCCTTGTCCATAGGACATGAGGGCAGGTGCCACTGCAGTAAACCTAGGGCACCATTTCACAACCACAATCCGACAGCAATATTATAGCTCTTTTCCAGGTCTATTGTGAGTCATTTTTGCATTTGGATTCCGCTCTCCTGTTTTCTTGCTCCATTGTTTTAAGCTAAGAAAAACTAAGGGGTGATGTCCATCCCTTCACTGACACATATCAAGGTAGCTACCAAGATCTTAAATTCTGAGGTGACAGCCTAGGTTTCTAGGAAGAGCAAGGATTTATTTTGGATGACTGGCAGTAGAACAGCCTCTTCAAACTGCATTTCTTGCCATTTTCTTATGAAGGGAGTGGGAAGTTTGGCTTTGTAGGGATGGCATTAGGTAGGCCTGACCCATTTGATAAGAACATTATTTTGCCAGCTAAAAGGACTTGTGAAAACATAAAAATAATATGAGGCCGGGATGCCCAAAAGAAACACACCAACACAGGTTACAAAGAACATACAAGTGCTTTATTTATAAGCTACAACAGTTACCAAAGTCAATTGACAAACGGATAGCTATTCGGCTCTCAGAGTAACGTAACAAACTTCAACAAAGGTTCGATGTATTAGTAAGAGAGACCGTACATTGGAATACTTGGGTCTTTTATATGATTTGTCCAGCCCTTGGCCAACCCCCTCGCAGGTTAACCATTCTAGGGATCGGGCCTATGGGTTCCTAGCCAGGTCAATCCTATAATATATGCATTTTGAATAGTTTCACTGATATAGTTGTACATTTACACATAGGTCAGCAATAGGACAAGGTCTCAGTTCGCGACCCCGGCAAGTGGCCTGCAGGCATATCAATTATTCATGTGTACGGAGGTCACAAAGGCCAGAATCTTACTCAGAATGTCATTCGGCCTCCATTTTGAAGTTCAGGGTGACTTCCATATTACAAGAGAACTTAAAATGGCGGCTTAATCCAAGATGGCGACTTACATTACTTTCTCTAAGGTCAAGACCTTGCCGCGGATTTTGTTCACATATGATGTTTAGACAACTTGGCGTAGGCCGATACACATACAATTGCTGCGATAGGAGGCATAATATTGTTTCAATTCCGACAGACCCTCCTTTTGGCCTATGCCAAGTGCTAATATAATTTCTAATACTTCTGCAAATAACTCCATGCATTGTCGTCCATACATCCTGAATCATTATCTGTAATGTCTATAGCTATTAGGTCGTTCATCAGAACCTCTTGTAACACAAACTCTTTAGATGCTGTATCTGGGGCATACATTTTGTGCCCTACTGTGCTTACCGCTTGAGCACAACACCCCCCTAGCTTTGCACATATACTAGGTAGACATTGAAAACAGCAACAAAGGAATAGCAGGATTCCCAAAATAACCAGGATAACAGAAAGCACCTTCCAACCCCAGGATCGTAGAGAATCCCAGAACCAGGCGCTAATATGCCAATCTCCCACAGGAACATGTACTTCAGAACTAAGGATGTGCAAGTTCTGTATTGCTTTGAAAATTGTCGGCGAGGAATCTGGTACGAAAACACAGCAAGCGGACCCCACTAATTTGCATACTCCACCACGTTCTGCCAGAATGACATCTAATGCCATCCGATTTTGAAGTGCTACCAATCTTATTGCCTTTTGTTCTAGTGTCATATTGTAGAGTATATCCGTGCTCCGGTTGATGGTTCTCTCCATTACTCTTGCTAGTCCCCTAATATTTTCAGAGTTTGCTATCTCTCCCCAAAATGGCACAACTGATTTCGCTATATCTCCCAATACTTGCCCAGGGGTATCTCCATCCTCGTCCCGCCGTGGGCGAGCCTTAGAAACTTCCAATATACTAGCTATAAATACCCCAGTTAACAGGATTCCTAAATAACAGGTTCCCTGCCAATCCTTGGGCAACCAGGGAAATGCTGAACTACCACAAACAAAATAAACAGGCCCCCCTACATACAGAGGCCTGTTCTCCCCAGTCAAATTTACAATGTTTACACAACCTTCAAAATCTCCCATTGGCCGAGTGCCATTTCTTTGTACACAAAAGGGGACTGAATCAGAGCTATGATTAATAGAGTAGGAAGGAGGCACGGCGTCCTTATTGCCTATCGGAGCCATTTTAAAGGAAATTAAAGTTTGAAAAGGAAGATATAGTTTATCAGACGGCCTAATAGAAGCAACATTAGGTTTACTTCTATTTGCAAAAAGCGAGCATCCCAGGGGAGTCAATTCACGTTTCTCAAAATCATTTAAATTAGTTCCATCAAAGTTCCCTGAGATGCTATCATTCCAACGGCCAAAGAATAGTGCTCTAAGAGAGGCATAGCAAGCAGTCGTTAAAGGTAAAGGGTGAATATACCATCATAGCCCCTTGTTCCCATGTTGCGGTAAATGAGTGCAAATCCAACAATTACTCTTATTAAAAATGGCATGCGTTGCATTCATTACTATCATTAAAGTGTTATTGTGATACTTTCATCTATGCTGGGAGTCTCTAGGTGACAGAGTATGAAGGTGTACAGAGGGAGTCAAAGCAGTAGGTACAATCTCAATTGGCAGTAGAGGTTTTAGAGGGTACATTTCTTCGAAGTACCAAAGTCCCACAGCAGTAATTACACAAATTCCAATTATTATTAACACAACGCAGCAATACGTTTTCGGGGCCCAGGCACATTGTCCGTTGTCCGAGTTGGTCACCCCCTTATTTACAAGTCCAGTGCGGGGAGCAGCGGTGGAGGTGGCAGGCATTGCAGTTTCTCAATCGACGACCCCAATGTTCGTTGCTGGCGACACTACGGTCGCGCAACTTCTTAGTCCTTCCCAACCCTAGCCAGCAGAATCCCTTTTTTTTCCCTTTTGTTCGAAAGAAACTTTCTTTTACAAGAGAAAACTTTCAATCACTTCTTCCTTCCAAATGCACGGAAAGACCCGTGCCGTAGTTCTATTTTCTTCGTCGAAGGTCGTACCTGGTGGTACCCAAAACTGTTTGATCCGAAACAAGGTAACGTCACTTCCTGAGGGAAGCAATGTATCGGAGGCGACGGAAGTCGCAGAACTTGAAACAGTGTTTTCCGGAAGTGACTTTTCCAAAGAGTGCGGAGACGAAATGGACTGTTCCCCAAGCTCCACAGGCTCAGAGGAATTCTACGACGCACTCACAGCGCTGTTTGCTACTCCAAGATCAGAGATTGTAGCATCAGCGAGGGGTTCTGCATCTTCTGTAACGTGTGGCGTCGGGTGAGGAAGTTTCTTGACATGCGTCGCGTGCATCCAGTGTTTTTTTCCCAGCCACCCGCACTACTGTCCGAGTAACCAACAGCACCTGGTAGGGTCCCCTCCAGCGAGGAGCGAGACAGGAAGACCTTTCGTAGGCCTTCACTAGGACCCAACTTCCAGGCTGAATATCGTGTCATGGGCCCGTAAACCGTACAGGTAAAGCTGATTGAACCTGATGATAAATGAAATACAGGTTTTTAGTCAACTGGTTGCAGTAGTCTACAAGCAATACATTTTCTACCTCCCTCAGGGCTTTAGGCTTCGGAAGACCCCAAATGTTAGCAGGTCTCCCCATCACTACCTCAAATGGAGAAAGCCCAGTCTTAGTTTGAGGTGTGGTACGCATGGCAAATAATACAATAGGTAAGGCATCTGGCCATTTCAATTTGGTGTCGGCACATGTTTTTGCAAGCTTATTCTTTAAGATAACATTATGTCTCTCTACCAACCCAGCACCTTGAGGATGTCTAGCTGAGTGAAATCGTTTTTCAATGTATAACGCTGTGCATATCTGCAAAATTACTGCTGCAACATAATGGGGACCATTGTCCGACCAAATTACCCTTGGAAGCCCAAATCGTGGAAAGAATTCTTTTACCATAGTCTTTGCAGTGGTCATGGCAGTAGCATCTTTAACAGGGAAAGCCTCGACCCATTTACTAAAAGCACAAATAATCACAAGAACATATTTTAGATTGTTACACCGTTCCATCTCAATAAAATCAAAGTGGATGACCTCGAAGGGGATAGAAGGGGGCCCTAAGCTTCCCCTTGGAGTTACTGTCCCCTTCCCCACATTGTGCTGTAAGCAAATCATACAATTCTGAACATGTCGCTGTGCAGTCTTCAAAATGTTATCATTCACCCATACTTGTTCTAACATTTTCGTGATCTGCTGAGCACACACATGCGTAGGACCGTGTGCCATCGTAACCATTGCCAGCACATATGAATCAGGGAGCAACCATTTTCCTTCAGATGTATCCACCCAACACCCATCGTCATCCAGTTTCCCCATTCCTTCGGCCCACCTTTTAGACTCCTTTATTGTGGCATCAGTTTGAATATCTCGCACAGACCCAATACCCTCATCCATTACATAGGCATCTTTTGTTTCCCTTAGAGCATACATGTCTGCGCTAAGGTCTGTGGCCGTTTGCCTGGCTATCTGGTCAGCAAAAGCGTTCCCTTTTCCCACATCATCTATGACCTTACGATGTGCTGCACATTTCATGATCGCTAACTGCCTAGGAAGTGAGAGTGCCGAGAGCAATTGCACTATCAAGGGACCATGCTGGATTTTGGTCCCATGTGAGGTTAGGAACCCTCTTTCCGACCAGAGCCTCCCAAAGTTGTGAGCCACCCCAAAGGCGTGCTGGCTATCAGTATATATGTTTACTATACGCCCTTCGGAGAGTTGACAAGCTCGGGTCAACGCTATAATCTCTGCGGCCTGCGCGGAGTTATACGAAATTCTCTTAGTTTCAACAACCGTACTCAACGTAGTAACTGCGTAAGCAGCTGTAGATGTACCATCTGGAGGTTTGATGCAGGAGCCATCACAAAACAGCTCCCCTTCTGCATTGTCCAAAGGAGTATCTATAAGATCTATCCTGCCCTTTGTTTCCTGTTCAGTGGTATACAGGCAGTCATGTAATTCTTTGTCATTGCAAACAGTATTTTGCGGGAAAGGTAGAAGTCAGCCGGATTAAGAACACAACAACTCTTAATTTGAATGTGAGGGGCAAACAGAATTAATTCATACCTTGTCAGCCGTGCAGAGGTGAGGTGTAGCGTTTGAGTCTTATTCAATAGGACATCTACAGAGTGAGGTACCATCAAAATTAAATCATGGCCTAGGACCATTCCCTCACTCTGTTTAAAAGACGCGGCAGCAGCAGCGACGGCTCGCAAACATCTTGGCAAAGCGCATGTGACAGGATCAAGGGCGGAGGAGTAGTAGCCGCACGGCCTATTCTTCCCTCCGTGTTCCTGTGTTAACACAGCCAAAGCACATCCATCACATTCACGCACAAACAACACAAAGGCCTTGTCATAATTTGGAGTACCCAGAACCGGAGCAGAGCATAACGTGGTTTTGAGAAGCTCAAATGATCGTTGATGTTCCGATTTCCGTGGCAGAGAAATGCCCTTCTTCTTCAAGCCAACATCGGTTTTATCACTAGTGAAAAGTTCGGGATCCACAACCTACAGTAAGAAGGCATACCTATTAAGGCTCTGACTTCCTTCTGTGTATTTGGAACAGACATACCGGAAATGTGTTTTAATCTTTCAGGTGTCAATCTTCTCCCCTCCTTTGACAGGAGGTAGCCTAAATAGGCAACCTCCCGACAACAATATTGAAATGTTTTGAGTGAAGCTTTATGACCATTTTTAGCTAGATGAACAAGCAACAGTACAGTGTCTTCTTTACAAGCACTTTCAGAATCTGCAGCCAAAAGCAAATCAACGACATACTGAAGCAGTGTACAAGTAGGTGGCAATTCAAGGGTGTCCAGCTGCTCTTTCAAAGCTCTACTGTAAATGCTTGGACTTTCACTATACCCTTGAGGTGCCCGAGTAAATGTAAATGAACATCCTCCCAAGGTGAACGCGAACAAATATCTACTCTCCTTGTGTATAGGAATGCTAAAGAAAGCATTCTTTAAATCCACAACACTAAAGTGCGTAGCTGTAGCAGGGATCATTGTTAGTATCGTTGTTACATCAGGCACAATTGGAAATTGTGGGGTTACAACTTTGTTAATAGCACGAAGATCAATTATAAAACGGTATGGGATTGCATTGTCGTCTTTCTTGTATACAGGCAAAATTGGGCTGTTACATAAACTACCTGCAATCTCTTCAATCACCCCTCGATGCACAAAATCGGAGACAATGCACTTCAAAGCACGCTCACCCTCAACTGATATTTTATATTGCAGAATGCGCGGTAGTTTAACTCCATGTTTCAAAACTATTTTAACAGGCTCAATCTGTAGTACCCCGACATCATTGTCGTCAACTGCCCATAAACATTCCGGAACAACGCTAAACTCAGGAGGCAATGGTCGAATCAGAAACTGAGAATTGGGAAGTTGCTGTGGTGAAACCGTCAGTCGTAATCCATCAGAGGAACAATGATTTACTGCATTCAATTTCTTCAACAGATTTAACCCCAGCAAATTCTCTCCACAGTTCGAAGTCAGAAGGAAGGGACAATGGTTCGTAAAGGGACCCAAAGAAACAGACACCGGTGAAGAAACCGGACAAACAATTGGTATACCAGAAAACCCTACAGAAACATTTGTTTGCCCTGACAGTGGAATGTTTGGAACCCGGGAATGATCAATGGAGCACTTCTGCGCTCCAGTGTCTATCAAAAACTGGTGTTTCTATTCCCCACTAACAATTCAACGTAGGGACCTTTCTGATTAACGGGAATAGGTGAAGGTTCCAAACCCTGCTTCGGGCAGTCCTAACGAAATAAAATCTCGTCGGAAGGAAGCTCTTCAGAAAGGTAGGCAGCAGAAGGGTGATCGAATATGTTTCTTGCATCCACACTCGAAGTCTGATTTTCCCGTAAAAAAGGTTGCTGAGGATCTTGTGAAAACTGACCTCTATCAGGGCCCCCTGCTCCAGGGCGACCTCTAGGTCGTCTACCCATACTCCCAAACGCATTGTTTGACCTTTGTCGAAGGACGGGGCACTGTGCTCGCCCAGGTCCTGTCCACTGAAGTCAGAGAATACCTGTTCGAATCTATTAAAGAATTCGGTGGCGCCTTCAGTTTTTCCTTGAACACAGGCCGTAAGCTTGACCCAAATAATTCTTTTCTCTGGAATTATAGTTTTTAATTTTGCGACAATTCTATCAGGCAAAGTAAGTATTACCTGAGGTGGTTTCTCACCAGCTGGTCTTTCCCCATCAAACCTGGTCATGTTAGCCCACCTATCTCCCAACCCTGGCACATCGTCTATTGTCCGAACCTGCTTCCATAAATCTACGGGTAGGAGTACAGGGAATAGCAAGTCAATATCACTTAAGGTGAACACAGGAGACTTTAAAAAGGACTCTATTTCTTTGTAGAATCCTGTTGGGTTTTTCCTGATATCGGGAATTGATTGTCTAATAGTGTTCACTTCCTGTCGTGAAAACGGGACGTGAACAAATTGTGATACATAATGTGCAGGGATATCCACAGCGGGTGCACCAGTCCCAGCGTTAGCAGGAATCTCAACCTTTGGGACAAATGTCGGAGGAACCTCTCTCATAGGCAACTGAGATATAGGTAACTCCGACCGCTTACTAAGCAACAGAGCCAGATCGAGTGCTAAGGCAGTCGAAGAAGTGTTGGGCGAAAAAGCCCTTTTACAAATTCCCAATAGCTCTATAGGACAACTAACCTTCTTCCTTACACATTCTTCCTGCAGGTACTGTACCATTACCTGAATCACCTTCCTCTGCATTTCTACTGTATACTGACTATACGTGTCATATACTTCATCTGGCGGTATCGATGAATCCGAGATCCATCGAATCGCATCTTTGGTACAAATTCGTACTTCCTCAGGTGCCGATCTACGACACGGAAGGAACCATTTCTGCACATACATACTGTCGTCTTCATCATCCTCATCTCGTGATTTCTCAAAGTTCCTCCTATACTCAAACAATCTTTCAACATGACCATGTACTTTGTCCTCTGTGTCCCTCGAAAGTGTTAAAGCATTTAGATCCCTCAGCCCTTGTGGGAGATCCGAATTTTGTAATCTACCCCACATCACACATAAATGAGTCCCCAAACCTTCGATAAAAACATTTTTCTTGGGAAAATTGTCCATATTTGATAATGTGGAAAAAACGTTAACTTGATCACCTTTCTCCATACAGTGCTTAGCCCATGCAAATAATTCTCGTTTCTTATCTGTAGAAACAGTATTACGAGTGACAATCTTTGACCCCGCACCCTGATCAACTTTAGTCAATACAGAACTACTCAGGAGCGGAGGTGCAGGCAAATTCAATAAGGGTGCAACTATCGGCGCAGGAGAAAGGGGTGGTGCGATAGGTGGAGGAACAACAACTAGAGGAATAGGAACAATAGGTTGTACAGGGGGGACAGGAATAACAACAGGAACAACAGCAGGAATGGGCAGAGCACCCGGGAGAGGATCAAACGGAGGCGGCGCAGAGGCACCAGGCCTGCGTTCGTTTAACAATTTTTCAATAAATTCTTCAGAAACATGGAAATCTTTAGAGGGATACATTTTCTGGATTCCGAGTGAAAAAGCCCTATCCATATTTTTAACTGACTCTGAATGTTTTTCCTTATCATATAACAACGCCTTTTCGGCATTTGTTTTATGACGGCGTGCATGTTTATCCCTACTTTTAAGCTGCTGTAATGCTTCTTTTTTCCAATTCTGCAAAACATCAAAGGCTGCAGGTCTGGCCTTCTTTTTTAGCAAGACCGATTCTAGGTATTCAATACGGGGGATCTCAAAACTACCATTAATTGGCCACTGAAATTCAGAGGCATGTCTGGTTTGTCTGTGCCAAATATCATTAAATACTATACTTCCAATGCCATACTTACAGTACATAGTACATGCCGGTGACCCCTCCTGTGGTGCCGGGCGGCTAAATTCCAAAGATTGTCGATCGCTGCGGAACAGAGCCCTAAAGCAGCTAGACAATTTCCCAGGCATTTCAAAAAAAATTGGTGTTACCTGGTCAATAATTGTGTCTGCAGATACAATACGCCAAATTCAAATTGTCAGGGTTGAATTAAGAGCCGGGTCACGACTGCACCTGACCAAACCTAAGGAGGACCGTACGGTTTACCAAAGAACTTACCTAACAAATTTTACCTTGTGTTTGGTGGTTTCGACAAATCTGCCCGCCTCAAAAAATGGACCCTCGTCAAGATGCCGTGTCAGACCACACGACTATCGTCCAAGGATCGGATCGTGCAGCGCTGCCGAGGTATCGCGACTTGTTCGGTCGGGCCTGCAGTATCACACCGTCCGATCCCGGTTCGATAGTCTGCGTCAAACTTCAATGATCCGGCATCAATCTTGAGGGTCCCTATTCGGGCGCCAACTGTGAAAACATAAAAATAATATGAGGCCGGGAAGCCCAAAAGAAACACACGAACACAGGTTACAAAGAACATACAAGTGTTTTATTTAAAAGCTACAACAGTTACCAAAGTCAATTGACAAACGGATAGCTATTCGGCTCTCAGAGTAACGTAACGAACTTCAACGAAGGTCCGATGCATTAGTAAGAGAGACCGTACATTGGAATACTTGGGTCTTTTATATGATTTGTCCAGCCCTTGGCCAACCCCCTCGAGGGTTAACCATTCTAGGGATCAGGCCTATGGGTTCCTAGCCAGGTCAATCCTATAATATATGCATTTTGATTAGTTTCACTGATATAGTTGTACATTTACACATAGGTCAGCAATAGGACAAGGTCTCAATTCGCGACCCCGACAAGTGGCCTGCAGGCATATTACTTATTCATGTGCACGGAGGTCACAACGGCCAGAATCTTACTCAGAATGTCATTCGGCCTCCATTTTGATGTTCAGGGTGACATCCATATTACAAGAGAACCTAAAATGGCGGCTTAATCCAAGATGGCCACTTACATTACTTTCTCTAAGGTCAAGACCTTGCAGCGGAGTTTGTTCGCATATGATGTTTAGACAACTTGGCGTAGGCCAATACACATACAATTGCTGCGATAGGAGGCATAATATTGTTTCAATTCCGACAGACTGACACTGGTGATGAGGAAGTTAGTGCGCAGCGAGTTCAGCAGGTCATAGCTATGATCTGTAGTGTGTGTGAGGCCTAGTGGTTAATGCTGGAAGCACACACACACAGGACATCTTCCATGCAGTCCACCAAAAGGTTGACATCACCCAGAAGCATGAAAGAGGGGAATTGGAGGCATTGAAAGTTCACAGCATCTATCTAGCTTCCATGGTCACAGGGATTCTACCCAGTTGGGACCTCATTTTGCAGGGCCACAATGTGTGAAACTAAGACTTCAATGGATAACACCTCGTGTATATGCTTCACCTCATAATGTATATTGTGGCACTAACTGTTACACTTAGCGCTGCATAAACAAGGCATAATAAAAGCAGTGAGGCAGCCTTATGTTTACTCTTCACTCTACCTCTCAGTTGTATGTCTCAAATTAACACTTGGGAAAAAGAGATCACCTAATAATGCAGAAGCCTGTCACTTCATTTACCACCCATTTTTATCCCTTAATACATTGCCTGCTCAAGGGACGGTGCATTTGGGCAAAAGTAGCCATTCACACAGGTGGGTCACCTCAGCCTAATAAACACTCGAACATAGACCAGCAATTGGGGAGTTAGAAGAACACATAAAAACAGGCAAAACAAACCGGTTACATGCAAAGATAGCCCAGCAGCGGCAGCCACCCCACCAGCCTCCTCCCAGGCCCCCACATACAGCCCATTAGACTGCACCCCAGGCCTCCCACAGACAGCCCATCAGCAAGCACGTCAGGCTATGATGCAGGCAGCCCTTCACGCTTCACTCCATCCACCAAAGGCAGCCTGCACCTCAGGCCCCCTTGCAAGCAGTTCATAAGCCTTCACCCAGGTCCCACTGCTGCAGCATTGGGACATGTAGAGGGTTAGGAGAGCCTACACACTAAGGGTGTATACGCACAGACTTGCCACCATTACTTCACAGATCAGCAGATCCACACACCACCTGGACCTGCCCACCATCTAAAGCCACTTGGCGGAAATTTAACACAAGCTCATGAAAGTGCTCTATTGCTGTACCACTGACATTTACACGCACACTGTGGCCCTGGTTCCTGGTTTCACCCAGCCATGCTTCTCCTGCACCCTTTCACAGGTGTGGCCTGCCATAATGAGACGAATCCTTGACCACATTTACTTTCTGATTCACTTGAAAGCCAGGTTCTGTGCCATAGCAGGCTTGCCCAGTGTGGCTGCGGCTTTGGGCTGTTTAGATGTGGCCTTTGTGACCCTTCTAGGAACCACGGCAAGAGAGTGTGTCTTCCAAAACCAGTGCATGTAACACTCAATCAATATGCAGATAGTCTGTGATGTTTGTTTGTTTGTTTTGTTTGTTTTTATTACTTATATTGCGCACCAGACCCAGGGGTTACCGGGCGCATTTTATAAGACAACTTAAGGCTTAGTTACAAGATCACATGGCAAATAAAGCAACAAGAAACATATAAAGTAATAATATTCAACAAAATATACAGGAATATACAGCAGGAGAAAATGAGGAAGCATGTAACCTGCTTTGTATCATGGTAGGATTACAGCAATGCCAGGTATGGATGGCTGGTATTGACTCACACAGATGTGACATGCCAATCTTATCCTCCCATGTATAATCTCACCCCCACAATTCTGGGCAAGGATCAGACAGTGAGGTAGATGACACAAATCAAATTGTGTTTAAAAGAATAACGCAGCTTCAACAAAGTCGGTTTCCATCAGAACACTACACTATTCATGTATCCAAAACATTTATAAAGACAAACGAAATTGTACCTGCCTACATACATCTCACTATTATCAGTCCACAAAGTCATTCACTTTCAGTCATAACAAACTCCATTCAAATATGCTGTATTCTAAAAGAGGCTAGACATTCAAAATACTTCTACGGTGTATTGGCTCTTCTAGAGTACATAACTCATGACTTGTCAGCATGAAGCACATGTCAGCATGATGCAAATGTATGCATTCACTTATTTTAACAATTTCAAACCACTTATCAGAATACTCGTTTTTCTCCAGTAACAAGCCGGATATGATACCAGAGAAAATTGCATCAATTAACATTCAAAGAATATATAATGCAACAGCTCTGCAATGCAGGTGTGAGATAGTGAAAGTATTAGCTATGTAGAGGCCACTTGACAAATCGACAATGACCGGCTAGCATGGGATAAGCCATGCACATGCAAAATGTGACTTTTTTGCAATGTCTCTTTTCAGTTTGAATTTGGAGGTAATGTTCTCAGGAATCTATATGTTCTGTTCTGAACACATACGAACATTACGTTCACTGAATGTGTAAGTGCAGCTTTCTATAGGCATGTGTATCTGGCTTTCACTAAACGTAGATTTGTTATTTTTGTTTTTTGGTGTGTGTGACTTTGCTTGAACATGAATGTATCCCTTATAATCTAGATGCATGCACAGTTTTAAAGGGGCCGACATGGCATGCTTTCAGTCTCTGTATATTTCTGCTCCGGTGATGTACTATTCTACAGTAACAGATACTTAGCTAAAAAAAACCTTCGCTCCCACATTTTACCTGACTCTGCCTATGCATTGAAAGACAAGGGAATGTCAAGGATCATACTTCACCCAATTAATTACAAATACAATTGTTTCTTTCAGCATACATTGTGTATCGCATTCATCTGATTTAAAACTATAGCTTTCCCTGGCTGCATTAAATGCATGATGTCACTCCACGTAATATTAGTATACATTTATATTGTAGTCCAGTGTGACTTTACACCAGCTTAAACCATGACTTATATTTCAAATAATACTTAACTTTACAAAAACAATTCCACCTTATAGTAGGACAATAACACATTCAATTTTGAATTTCGTTTTTCAATGCAAAATTAATTGAGATTTAAACGACAATCTCTCACTTTGCATTCAAGATATAAGGGGCAAACAGAAAATTGAGATATTAACACCTGTGTCCCTGTTTTCAAATTGCACCCCCCTTCATTCCCAGTCCTTTCATCTTCCCAGAATTACCCTGTGGAATATCTATAGGGACAATTCGAGATTAGTTGCGGTTCAATTGCAGCTGTTCTCCACATGGTGGCTGTGATAATACAGCACCTTGATGCTCCCTCTTTTATGCCAGGTGTTTTAGTCTATGGACAGAAAATCTATACATTTTCCCTTTAAGTCTGTCTTCAGCGCAGAATGTCTGCTTGCAGTGTACCCAGAGTGCAACCACCTAGCTCCTCTACATGCTGAACTAATGCAGTTTTTTATGAGATGTGAATTGAAATATGTGACAGGTTCTCTTTGAAGGTGAAGCATTAGTGAATGTGGGAAGTAAGTGCATAGTGATATCTCTTGGAAACTGAGCCTTCAATCCAGTAGATTGTTTGGTGTGGGCCCCAGGCCATCTGGCAATATGCTTGTTTACATGATCTTTGGAGCCAGCCCTAAAACCTCTTTTTGTGCGCTCTTCATACATTTTTATTGCACATTCCAGAGTTGGGTAGGTTTTCGAAAATACACAAAGGGTTTCAAGTTCCCTGTTCAAGGATTCAGTTTTACCCGAGAGTTTATCTCCTTTTAGTTCAAATGAAACATCAGCATCTCTATTCAGTGACATCAAACAATAATGTTTTGCATAATGCTGCAACAGTGCTTACACATATTTACTATTTCGTTTTGTGTTCGAACGGCATAATAAAGACAATCCTTTGATTCAGTACATTTCGTACTAGAGAGCCACCTTTTCCTTACAAGATATATTTGCAATTATGAGGACATCTCACGGAATCCTGTTCTTTTAGACTTTAGTTCCATGGATTGCTGTATTCCAATAGATACTTCAGTATTGGGCCTATCTTTCAAATGTAACAATAGAATTCCATATTACGGTGGCAGTGTGCAACATGTACTTGCGATATCAAGCACGATACAGAAATCTCCAATAAATGACAAAATCTGTATATAGCGCTTCTCTTGCTCTATCACAAAGGCCTTCCAAACAATTTAATTTTAGGCCTCTTTTTTTGCTCTAAAATATTGTACATCTTCATGCCCTTATTTCTTTATATAAATGGTAGAAACCAAGAAGTGAACAATAAGATATTGGCCCTCATTCCGAGTATGGTGG
This sequence comes from Ambystoma mexicanum, assembly GCF_040938575.1. NCBI lineage: Eukaryota > Metazoa > Chordata > Amphibia > Caudata > Ambystomatidae > Ambystoma > Ambystoma mexicanum. Next base: position 770,020,204 of record NC_090941.1, read on the forward strand.
TAGTCATGGCACTATTTGCGCCATGACTGCCTCCCATTCCGGTACCGACTCCGGTTTGGTTCAATTGGGACTTACCGGTCCATTCCAACCTTGGAAGGACCGGTAAGTCCCCATTTAACAAACCATTCCCCATTCCCATTTGAGCCCCCATATGGCTCAAAGGGAATGGGGAGGGTGCAAATAACAGTCCGGCGTATGCCAAGCTCGTTATTTGTGCCCAGGTCCCTTAACGGGTCCCGTCCTTAACACCTGGTCAGATCAGGCTTTAAGGAAGGGACCCGCTAAGGGACCTCATAGTAGGGTGGTAAGGGATTACCGGCACCGGTCTCCTTACCGGTGCCCGATATCCCTTACCACCCTACTCGGAATGAGGGCCATTGCATTGACATGATGTGATATGATGAGGCATTTATAACACATCTGTACACAAGTGTTTCTAGGCGTGACAAGACAAGGTAGGGAGACAAATGGAGGACGAAACAAATGATCTTACTGGGCCTAGTGTCATTCAGATCATGCAAGGGCGGGGGGGGGGTCACAGTGGGGGGAAGGGAAAAGCACGATCAGGACAGCATTGCTCTGAGTCAGTGCAACCAAGGGAGTCAGCTCAGGGTAGTGCAAGGAAGCAGGGGATTGTAGGATTGCAGATACAACCCCTAAGTGCACGGAGACCCGGAGGCAGTGCAGATGCTCACAGGGCGTGGAGGAACCTGGTGCCCATTGGTTTCTGAAGGTAGCCAGGTGACCAGTCAGTGCAGCAGAAAGGGAGGTCAGCAAGGGAGAGGAAGAGAGAAAGCAGAAGCGAAAAGGAAGGTTTTGAGCTGCTTCCGAACCTGAGGTGGTCCTGATCAAGTTTGAGAGGGGCAGTGAGGCTGTTCCAGAGGGAGGCCCCTGCACGGGAAACCTCTGCCTGGAGAAGCATCTGAACATCAGAGAGTTGGACGTAGCTGAGCCAAGAACTGGAGAAGGAAGATATTTAAGATGAGAGAGTTGGATGTAGTGCGGAACCCGGACCTAGAAAGCCTTGTGGACAATGCAGAGGGTCGTGAACTTAATTCTTGTAGCCAGCGGGAGCCAGAGGAGGGATTTCAGTGCTGAAGAGATACAATCACTGGGCTTGAGGCCAAGGACAAGTCTCAAAGTCCTGTTGTGGATTAGTTGCAGAGGTCGGAGAGTAGAGGAAGACAGGTTGAGAAAGAGGCTGTTGCAATAGTCCAGCCTAGAGAGAACCAAAGCTCTGGAGACATTGAGTTTCTTGGGGAAAGAACTTGGAGAGGTCTGTGATGTGAGTGAGGAATGAGAGAGTGGAGTCGAAGATGACCCCAAGGTTTATTTCCTCACAGGAAGGTGCAGGGAGAGGGCCTAAGGAAAGCAGCCAGAGTTAAAGAGTTAAAGCAGGAGCAGGGGTCCCAATGAGGAGGATCTCGGTCTTGCTGGCGTTGAGGCAGAGATTGTTGAAAGTGCACCATTCATGATTCGTGCATAGACAGTCAAGAATGAGCAAGAGAGGAGAGGATGCAAAGGGGAGTCTGAAGGAGAGCTGAGTGTCATCCGCATAACACTGGAAGTTGGAGGAGAAGGTAGAGATGAGGTGGGTCAGTGGGGCCACATAGAGGTTAAAAAGCAGGTGAGTGGTTGGAGCCTTGGTGAACATCTCATTTGGAGAGAGAGAGGTGGTGGAGAGAAAGGACCCCAATTGGACCTGAGAGGGACGGTCCAGGAGGAAGAAGGTCAATCATGCTAGGGCCTGATGCCCAGGTTCTAAAGGAGACAATTGATCAGGATGGCATGATTGGCCACATCGAATGCAGAGGAAAGATCAAGGAGGATGAGGACAGAAGGAAGACTAGAAGCCAGACTGATGTTCATGAAGACAAGCAATAGATTCAGGGTGGAGAGTTAGCTGTGAGATAGCCATCTTTTCCAAGAGTTTGGCCAGGAAAGGAGTGATAGAGATTGAGAGGTAGTTTGCCAGACAGGAAGGATTGGCGGAATGTTTCTTCAGGAGGGGGTGCACAAGGGAGTGCATAAGGAGTGAGGGGAAAGTTCCAGTAGCAAAAGAGTAATTGTAGAAAACAGCCAAGGCTGGGGTGAGGGTGGCAATGTGGTCCTTGGTGGTTCTGGAAGAACAGGGGAGCACCTGCTTGGATGACACTTTCATAGATTGCACTTGTCTAGAAACGTCATCAGGAGTTATCACAGAAAGGGAGGAGAATGGAGGAGGAGAGGGAGAGGCAGCCACAAGGGGCCCTGGAGAGGTAGTGGAAGGGGAAAGAGAGGAGGAGAGATAGGACAGGATGTCCTGAGTTTTACACATGAAGTGAGAAGCCAGAGCCATGCAAAAGTCATGGGAGGGAAGAGGAGAGGTGGAGACTGCAACAGGATTGGTCAGCTCCTTGCAAATTTGGAAGCATTCGGCCATGATTTTAGAGGCTACAGAGGCACTGGGCCTCATTACGAGGAATGCAGTAGAGGGATAATGGCGCCGGTAGACCTGCTGGCCCCTTTATCCCTCTACCGCCCCCATTACAAGGTCTGCTGGCGGGTGCCGCTAAGGACGTCTGGTAAAACCAGGCGTCCTTAGCGGGACACGCTAGCACACCAGGATGCTAACAACGGGCCCATCATTAATGGGCCCACTGTTAGCATCCTCCCCATTCCCATCGAGCCCTATGGGGGTTCAAATGGGAATGGGGATGTACCGGGTCCGGGTTCCTGGAATGGGGAAATACCGGGCCCTCCAAGGTCGGAATGGCCTGATATTTCCCCATTCCCGGACCCCGGACCCGGTACCCGGTATGGGGGTAGCCATGCCGCTGAAAGCGGCATGAATACCTCCATACTCGTAATAAGGCCCACGGACTTGGATGTGGGCTTTCTTCTTAAACAGGACACAGAGTCTGTACTGCTTTTGTAGCAGGCCAGTTTGTCAGAGGATGTGCCTGATGCCCTCCACTTCCTCTCAGCCACCCTGCACTTGTGTTTTAGAGTGGCAAGAGTCATACTAAGAGTTTCACTTGGAGGTAGGCTTGTAACAAATTTAAAGACATGGCACACTCCAGACCAAGGGCCTCATTACAACACAGAGTTGCATTTTTTCGGCACCCACAAATGGGCAAGAACCTGGTCATACCAAGCTCGGTGGACCCGGTAATTGCCCATTTGCGGGTGCCAGAATCAAGGGCCTCCCGATCCCCATTCTGCCCCATAGGGCTGAATAGGGATGGGGATGTCGGATGCACCGGCACAGACAGAGTTGTGCCGGTGCATCCGACGTGCTCTGCTCACAGGTGCCGTTACACCCAGCAGGAAAAACCTGGCGGTGAAACAGAACCCGCGAGCAGAGCATGTAGTATGGCGGCCCGGGCGCTACGGTACCGGCATGCTTACCGGTACCGTAGTTCCCAGACCGCCATGCTTGTAATGAGGCCCCAAGACTCTTTCCACTGGCAAGGGATGTGGCGCTTTCAATTTTATTAATTTCGGATTCTGCTTTGAGAAGGCAGCCAACCCGTCCCACACCCCCCTTAACGAACACCCCGTGTCACAATGGACCATGAACCAGGCCGGTGTGTAATAACAAAATATTTATTTATTTTTAAATTCAAATGAAAATGGAACAGATTCAATACAGGGCAGCAATCACCAATGTGGTGAAAATTACAGAGCAAAATGAGACGATACACTTAATTTAACTTTCTGACATCAGATAAATCAATGCAAATATGAATGGAAGCAAGAGCATTTTTTGGTCATACTTTTAGATGGCACAACTGTTATGCATTCCCCCTGCAACACTCCACTAAACCCATGTTAACCAAGTGTTGTTTGGGTGGGAAGGAGTAGCAAGGAGTCAGATATAAGAGGGAGAAATCAGATTTGAAATTCGATCTACCACCCCTGAATAGGAGGCCATAACGAATTGAAAGCCCTTGAAAAATGAGCAAAATGGCACTCGGAATTAACTGGATAGTTAGAGGTCAGTTTACATGTGTGGTAGAATGGATAAGACAGGAATTTGTGTGGCTGGGGTAAAAAGAGGCAAGAAAGCTTACAAGCTACAAGGAAAAGTCCTAAACAACATGAAAACAGGTGAAAAAATTGACTTGGGGAAGGAAGGACTTACACAAAGGACTATAATCTTTTGAGAAGAATTACGCTAACACAGAGAGACTAACACCGATTCATCTCAGGACAGGATACACAGAGAATGCTGACAATTTAGGAAGTTAATCGGGTACTTATAGGATTTTTATAGTGTTGGACAGAATGCAAGGTAACAGAATGCAGTAGGCAGTTTTTGTAGGGTGATACTTACAAAATGCACTTCAGTTGGGTAGTTTGGACAGCTGACCAGGTCTCTGGACAGCAGGACAAGGATCTGGTCACCTGCGCAGCGGCTGGGCTCTCCTTTTTAAGAACAGCTGGGCAAAAGGGGTCTGGTTACTGTGGACAGCGGGATGCATCAGCTGGGCAAAGACAGGTCTGGTCACTGGATTCTCCCAAAGGGATCAGCAGCCTTTCCTCCTTTCTCCCTGAATTATTGGGATTTTTGTAGGTTTTAGTTCTGGATAGGTGGTTCTGCCTGGATAGGAGGTTCGGGATAGGTGGTTCTGCCTGGATCTGGAGGCTGGAGTCTTGCAGTGTGAATTTTGAATTTTGAATCTCTGTCTGGATTTTTGAATGTCATGAATGTCCCTATGCCTCCCTCGGATGACATCAGAGAATGTTTTACTACATGGGCAGAAGTAACCTTGACATACCTCTAAGATGGGATAGGTCAGACTGTGGATGTCGTCACCTCCTTGCAGGCGGATTGGTTCCAGGGAAGTGACATCATTTTTAGTTTCTGTGTTTTATGAGGTGCTTTGTTTCACCACAGTTACTTTTATCAAAATCAGCTATGAAACAAAACCCTTATATTTACCATTGTTATCATCATAAAATCAGCTAGGCAGATCCCATATTTTACAAGGAGTATACCATTTCAAACGCCAAGTCTGTGTGATGCTGCTTTGCCCTTCAGCACTCTTTTGCAGTTTTTCACGGGAAACATTTTACCTAAAATTCTACAAATGACTTCACATAAGCCTAATAATGTCTAGCATATTGTCTTCAAATTGTACATCTGTGTCATGTACGCTTTCCCCAGAAATGCCTCTTTAATGCCATTCATGTCTACCACATGCCAGGAAGACCCACATAGTCTCATCTTGCTTATACAAAAATGTAATTAAAAAAGTCATAATTTCACATTGCTGCTTATTCAGATTGCTGAAATTAGTATCTTAATGTAAAAAGTCTTTTAATTCAAATCGGCTGGATTTGTTCCCAATGTGGGCCGTATTTCCAACCCCCCAGCCAAATGTCTTCCCTTGGTCAGCTGACACAAGGGTTGCCATGGCTCTCCCATTTGAAGTCCTCCAGTTTGAATGCAGGGGAACCCACACTTCTGATGCAAACACATGGGTTTGAATCTTCCTTTGTCCTTGGGAGCATCTCTGCCAGGCAGTCTGAGGCAACCTGTAATTATCACTCTTGTCAGTCCATAGAACAGAACCTGCCCTGGCAGTATCAGATCACAGGGAGGTGCGACATTGGCCTTTAAACCAAAGAGAAGGCCTTTAAACCAAACCGGTCTAACAGGAATGCCTGAACCACAGCCAGGCTGTTGAAGTTCTTTTTGTGGGGGAAAAAGAAAATACAAATAGTACAATATACCTATGTTTTTGCAGCCCCTCTTCCCAAAATGTACAGTTGTGTGTCTGTGCATTTTACAGTATTATTTCCCATGTAGCTGTCCCAATGTCATTTCACTGCTTTGCAAAGCAGGTTAACACAGGTTCATTTTTTTTCATGTTCATTTAACAAAATGCGGTTTTCCTCGCATTCACTTTCTGAAGGCTTTCATAGCTCTGGTCAATTTCTATACACAGAGATATGCTTGGAAGATGGATTGTTTGAAACTGACACCAGGAAACAGAGAGAGAGAGCTTCTTTTGAAGTGCTTTGCGTGTGTTAATTTGTTTCCAAAGTGAATGCTAGCCGTGCAGACTGAAATGAAAACAATGCCTTTCAGGGGGGATGGCCCTAATTTGGTGGTGTTCAACCTGAAATAGATGGACATGGCTGTGTTTTACTAGAACCAAACTGTGTGATGTTTAAAAATGAAAGAAGCACCAGTGCAAGGTTGTTTAAAAACAGGAAATTCTTTTGTGCAGTTAAAGCTTTTCAGATGACAGCACAGCAGCACTGAGCAATTCTGCTTTTGTATTCTTCTCTTTGGATTCACATGAAGAAAATAATATACAGCCATTCTCGGGGGGTCTATGTTCCATCTCGCCCCATATGTGCTCAGCAGACACACCGCAGCCATTATTTCTGTAATTGCTCAAATGCAGTTTTGTGATGCAGGTGATTTCTGTTGGGTTGGTAAATGTAATCCATAGGGTTCAGGTGGATTCTCAAGACAGGAGCAAGGACATCAAGAGTGTTAGTGATAGAAAGATACAGGCTAGAGAGGGCTGTGTCAGAGTGTGAGTCAGCCGCAGGAGTAGGAGGAGAAGAGAAAGTAGCGTCATAGGCTTCCACTGACACACACGTCATGTGCCAGTTGACCGAGAAGGTTGGTGGCAGAGCTGGGGTAGGCTTAACCTGGGGGACAGAGAGCATCAGGTGGGAAGAGAGCAGAAAGTGGTCATTCCAAGAGAGAGGAGTGGTGAGAGGGTTAGAGAGGTGGATGTCAGAAGAGATGAGAACATCCAAGGTCTGTCCGATCCACACAGTCACAATCAATTAAAGTAAACTCCATTAATGTAAACTCCTTCATAATCGTTTCAGGTTCAGACTTTCCATTATCATAAAAAGTCTTCCTAGGTATCTACCCTTGAATGACTTAAGTGTATCACATTCTGGAATAATATGTTTTAGAAACTCCTTTGTATTTATACATGTACACAGTCTACAACATCTTTAATTTCTTGGGATTCCTCACTGTGGTCCCTACATATCCATGTATGTAGCAAATGAAGAGCATCAAACAATAATAGTGAAGCTATTCTGTGACAAGACAACAACCACACGAATGATACCACAGACAGACTGGTGTGTGTCAAAACCTAAAACAATGTTTCCTTTAAGATTCATTTTGAGACGTTGGCATATTGTCAAAAAGGGCACTTTGAAACTAGAGTGCAGCAAGAACCTTAAGGTCTGACAACTACATCCAATACCTCCCAAAACTCAAAATACCACCATACCATTACTTAGTTATGGGGGGGCACCGTCTCCAGTTACATATGTTCCTTGTTGCATCTGTGTCATGTGTCCTCAAACCACGGCCAGTACTACATATGATCTAGGCATAAGGAATCCATGGGCACAAAAACGACAAAAAAGCCCAAATACAAAAATGCGACCAGTCCCTACTTCTGTGATGCCTCGCTCTTGACAGGCCCAGTGTCTAGTGCTCTGAAAAGAGCCATGATCATGACACATATTAAAAGCTAATTCTGAACCTCATAATCCTAGCAGAAATCACTCTTATTTTGACACTACCTTTTGAGACAAAAGTCCTAGAGAGGCTGGAGACATCACAACCAGAGTACAGCAAATACAATGCTCTGATGTCCAACTGACAATACAGTTTCATACCCACTAGAATGACAGAGTTAATCCTCATTACCATAAGAGTAGAACTGGTCAACGTGGCGATAATCACTCAGTTGCACTAACTCTCCCCGATGTATCAATGGCTATGACATTACATACTATGAGAGCTTTATAAATTGCCTCCATCATCACATGGGAATCTTTAGCAAAACTGTGGCAAGGATATCCTACTTCGTTAAAGACTGCACAGGTCAACATTTCAATAGGCAATTTTATTTCTATGTCAAGAATGAGATAAAAAAATCTCCATGACTCTGTGCTTGGCAGTTCAATGTGTATATCGTACACTTAGCTAACACGAAAGAGTCCTTCTACGAACAGAAATCCTAGACAAAGTCACTGACAAAACTAACGACATCAGTGTGCAACTAAGTTTAGCCCAGGACTGTATATCTGACATTATTCTTTGATTATATGGGAAGACATTTCTAGATCTTTCTGTTTGATGTGGCTTGCGAAAGCCACATTTCCTTTAACAAGCCAGACTCAGTTCCCATCTAACTGCAGTGGGATCTGCAAGAAGCATAGGAGTTATGTTTCTCTCCATTTCCAAATTCCTCCACCAGGTCAGCGCTGTATCAAAAAACCTTCCATTCCATGAACAGATTATCAACAGTGACAGTGTAGAAATTGACTGTGCCCCAAGGTGGTGTGGTGTAAGTCAATGTAACATAGTACATGCAGGGATGCCAAACAAGTCTTACAGCAACTCCAACTGCTGCATGCCTGGTGCGCATCCTTAGAAAACAAAAACATATCAACCAAACATACACCCACCAGCTCGCCATAGGACATACAGTTCTATCCTTAACTTGGTGCTAAACGACCTAGCCCGTCTGGTGGACCAAGGGGGCATCGTAGCAATTGTACTATTAGATCTGTCAGCTGTGTTCGACACAGTTGACCATCCCACCCTGATCTCCAGACTATCTGCTGCTGGCTTGTCCGGCAAAGTGCTTGACTGGTTCATTGCCCTTTTGGCCTATCGTACACAGTTGGTTTCTCCTTCCCCTTTTTGTTACAGTCCTGTTTCACACTCCTGTGGTGTCCCGCAGGAATCTGCACCGTCCCCAATCTTGTTTAACATTTATATTAGGCCTCTTTTGTTTCTTATCCTGTCTCATGGATTCCGATACTATTCCTATCCCCACAACACACAAATTCTGGTCCGCTTAGACTTGAATCAGTCTGATACGGCCAATCGGCTTAGGAAGTGTCTGAGGACATGGGGGCTTGGATGACGTAATGGCAGTAATAATGAGGTGTTGGTCGTTGGCACCACTTCTCCCCTTCTCTTTTGGACTGCAGAATGTTGGCTGGCATCTCTTGGCCCCTTACCTAATCCGGTCCCATCGGTTAGGAACTTGGTGGTCAAGGTTTCCTCTTTCCTTGCCATGTATGAGCAGGTTGCGGCGGTCTGCACGACTGGCCACTTCAAGCTCTGTATTCTTAGGAAGGTCCTCCGTTCATTCCCGCAAACTGTCAGGCACCAGTGGTAGCCACGCTTGTTATGAGTGGGCTAGACTACTGCAACTCGCTTTATCTGGCACAGCCACGTTATTTGATCAATCTGCTTCAACTACTGCAGAACACAGCCACCGGGCCATTATTTGTCCCTCTTTTGGAGCCTGTATGGCCCCGTTGCTGAGACAACGCCGCTGGCTTTCAGTGGAAAATCAGATCCTGTTTAAATCCATGTGTATTGCGCAATGCACCTTCTATGGCATGGGGGCAGAATACCTTTGTGCTAAATTTCCACACTACACCCCTACTCGCTCCGCTCACAGTCTGCTTCTCTTGTTATGGTTCCTCTGTTTCGATTGTCTCAGACAGGCGGGCGTGCCTTCTTGGTGGTTGCCGCCGAGGCATGGAATACTCTTCCTCTCACCTTGCCTGAGACCGTGGACCACCTCTCTTTTCGCCGGTCACTGAAAACACTTGTGTTCAAGACTCTGGTAAAAAAATGCATTCTTGGTCATGCTCAGCTCCATGGTGCCTTCGGGCTTACGTGCGCTAAACAAATTTAGTTAAAATAACATCCTTCAAAATTCTACGTACTGCACACTGGGTTATGTGGGAGCCGTGCCCCCCAACATATCCACCTTGATGCTACGACACTGCCAACTTGATCCATTTGCTTGCCCGTATCAGGCCAGGTCTGGTGGCCAATCCTAGCAGAGAAGGAACATTGCTGGAGAATATAGGGTCCATGCTCTGGCACTCACTTTCAGGGAATCTTAAACTGCAAGAAGACTACCAATATTTTTAAAAAACACTGAAATCATTCCTGTTGTTGGTGGATTTTCCCCAATGAGCAGCATCCCAGCCTGTGATCCCTAGTCAATTACTGGTCTCTCATCAGACCCCTCTCAGCTGTGAAGCCATCCCCAATTCTAGACACTTCTAAGAGAGGTTGATTCATGAGTGCAGTGACGTGTGCATTTAAGCTAAATGCACGGATGCTCAAATGTTGTTTGGTTTCATGAATTCTACTGTTGACCTATCGGGAAAGCAGATTTATAAAGTACGAACCTAGTCGGGGAAACAACAGAGAACGGTAAATAGAGTAATGCACTCGGGGTTAAGAGTGCATGCGGGGGTAGCAGAAGAGCTGGGATGGAGAGGGGAGCGGGGTGATAGAGCTCCAGAGGGGCAGAATCAGGGTTCAGTGGAGCGATCTGTGATTGGCAAAATGTTCTTCGAGGTCTGCATATCCTTCCAGGGGCGAAGGGTGGGGGCAGTCTTATCTGCATTGGCAACTTGTTCCCGATTTGACCCACTCGTTCGGTTCCAGCCCATAATCCTAAATAAAAAATGTACTCAACAATCTGCAGCTCATTAAAAAAAAGAAAACATTGAAAAAGACTTCTTAATAAGTTGGAATAGATGTTTTTAAAAAAAGCCCATGCAAGCACTGAGGTTTTCATGTTGTCTAATAGGCATACTGTTTGCCTTTTTTTTTAATTCCCTCACACTTTGAATGGGGAGCCGTGCCACAGTCTTAATTCGGAATTTAAAAACATACCAAAGTTCGACATTTCAGGCCCTCTCCCACTTAAAGCCCTGTGTACTGTGATACATTCTAGACTCACAAAAATGTGCGCTTTTATCATTACAATGTTGACTGCCTGTGTCTTTTTATTTTGTCTCGCACATTCCCTGCAGAGTGCAGTCTGTGCCCCGATGTTGCATGGCACCTCTACAATGGTTCTGCAGTGTTATTTGCCGTGATCTGGGCCACCATTTCATTACCTTCAACATCAGCAGATTGCATCTGAGCCGGCTGAATTGTTGTCATTCATCCTTTTTGTGGCGGTCGAGATTCATTCTGGGTTCGGCAAGACACTCGTCAGTGTTGTCGGAAGAAGTACAGAGATAATGATCATGGGACATTCGTGCAACTCTGTTATAGGCTGTGCCTGTCAGAGTAGCACTTGCTTCATTGCTAGTGGCTCGCAGGGACCCAGATAAATTGCTGTCAGACATGTCAAATTACGTTGTACTTTCTGATGCCTACAAAAAGAAAAAAATGAACTAAGCCGCCCGTTCAATGTGCATTTGCCTATTTGATTTTGGTAACATCTACACGGTGTGTTTCAAATGATAATTTACATAAATTGGCATGTTTTGTTTCTATGCCTACAACCACAAATCATTGATAGATAGCATAATGTCCTTTAGTTTAGCTATTAAAGATATAATATCTAGAATGGCAACAATCATAATTTGTTTTCTTATATTGCACATCATGCCAGATATGTGCAGCTAATAATCGCTATAGTGCTTGTATTACTTACAGTTAATCTTCAATACCCCTGGCTCTCCACTTCCTCGTCTTAATTCGGACCTGTCTGAAGGTATCACGAGTTTCTTGCAGTCTCTTCATCTACTTTCCTCTTTCCGACTCGCTGCCCTTCAGCCACACCCCTGTTCCAACATAAGGAGGACTAGGAATAATGAAGATTACTGGTAAGTAATATAAGGACTACACCCACGTCCCCTCTTCCTTGTCCGAATATTTACCTGTGTGAAGCATACCAAAGCAGAGATCAATCCTCACGTTCTCAAAAAAGAAGGAGCCATGGATTCAAATGCAACCACCCATGTGTAATGTAATGATGATTGATGATTGAGTGATTCCGTTATTGGTTGGACAATGCCGCCCCTCTACACCACCTGCCCAAAACCTGATCTGCATGACCCTGGAGATACAGCCTATATTGTACCATAAACGTTGCAGGTGACGCTCATATGTTTGCTCTGCGGATATCATGGATAGAAGCTCCTCTTGTTCTGTCCATGATGTGCACATGGACTATGTTGAATTACCTTGGATACTGACAGGCATCAGTAGCCCAGCAGCTGAAAACATCCAGGAAATAGTTTCTTTCAGTCATCTGCTGATGGATACCGTGGAAGCTTTGTGTCATCAACCTGCATCATGAAATGTCACAAAAAGGCTGCTGGTCCTCTAAAAGGAGGATTATCTGTTGACATATTGTTAAGATGTGAGGTAGGGTCTAACCTTAAGTACACAGACCAGCTATGGAGCCAAGCAGGTTAAACCGGGATGCTTTATTTCACATTTATAGTTACATATGTACAAACACCAGTTACTTGCAGGTATGTACACAGCAGGATCAGGTAGGCACAGGTAGATATTAAAGGGACAGACTCACCGGCCATCCTCTCACAAACAACACTCACTGAACATTCTCCTGAGCTGTCTATCATGCATACCTCAACATTCCATCAGCATGCACTCCTGGGCAGTGATACATAACAAGACAGACTCATATTACAATACATATGTCAATAATTCCTGCCAGACATCCAATCCCTTCCTCTGACTGGCCCTGTTCTATATCCACAGTCACTCTCAGAATGAGTGTTTACTGTGACAAATCGAATGGCAAGGATGCCTTATGTCGAAAGGAGGTATCACACCTAAGCATTTCTGAATCCAGGGTTAATCGGGAGAAGGATGCCACACATACAACTGCGCTCCATTTCTCTAGCCTTCCGGACACTGCTATGACCATTGAGAACACCTTGAGGGTAAGAAACTTCAAGTCTGTCTCCTCCAATAGTTTGTAAGGGGGATCCTGCAATGACTTTAGTACTAGCGGCAGTGTCTGTGGGGGAACCAGAGATCTAACTTTGGGCCTCTCCACCCAAAAACCCTTCAACCTCCTGGCAATTCATGCCACCTCTTTCCCGCGCCCTGCCAAGGGTTACCTCAACTCTCCAATGGCTGCCACTGAGCCTTAAGGGAGGAAGGGGTCAACCCTAACTGAAACTCATCCTGCAGGATGTGGGCTACAACTGACATCCCCCACTGTAAGGGGAGTATGCTCTTGTTGCCACACCAGGATCAATAATATGTTTTTATTTTTATTATTTTACTAATAATGTGTTGCAGTCAATTATCTGACTTTTCACATATTAACAAAGAAAAACACAACATAAAAACAAAAAATTCAAACAGTAAAAGCCCATCTTAAACAAAACCATTAGTTACCATCCTAACCAGCCCCTGAGGCAGGTGGTTTTAAGGAATCATTCAATGAAACCAAACTTAAAACATGTAATAACTTCACACCTTCTACACTTAAAAAGGTTTCATGCCCCAAGGACAGTCTTTGCCACAATTCTTCTGTGAACAACCATTGTTTTCTGTGTACAAATCGTTCAAAACGCGAAACCATTATCTGAAATGTTACCAGCCATTTCATCAGTATATGTCGTAAACTCGGAGTGGTCTATTCCCTACATAGGGAGCATTCTTCTTTTGTTCTGTGGTCTTTAGACCGAATAGCCAAGAGTTCGCCTGTCGATATTAATTATAGACAAAATCTTAAAATCTCCCTTCTCCATCTGTAGTCAGGGAATTTATTGAAATAGAGAGGCAGCAGCCCCACTGGTTTATCTAAGATGGACAAACAATCCAAGCGCATAACTGCTCTCTTTACACTACCTGTATTTTCAACTAAATCTTCAGGTTTTCTTGAGCAGCTTTGCAGAATAACTGTGACTTTACTCATCAACGTACATAGCATCTGACTAGAATCTTCCTAATACATGAGCTGGACATCTTTGTATAAAGTGCCCTTGGGTGGCAATTTAATTGACCGAAATAGTAACAGAAGGCTCCAATCCAACTTTGGTTTGAGGGATTTCAGACCCAGCGTGTATCGTAGCATAGCCATAGGTATTGATTGCGGGAGACCCAGAACTTTCCTCCAAAATCTACTCTCCAGACAACCCCAAATTAAATGCCAGTCCTGTGATTCTGCATCCATCCCATATAGCAGCAATGGTATTACTTTGCCCCTATAGAATTTTATTAAGGGCATAATAGAGAATCTACAATATTTACCACATAAGATCTTCATTGGGCAGACGAATTGATCAACTTTTGTCATAAGTCTGCCTTTCACTTATGTTAAAAGTTGATCAATTTGTCTACCAAATGAAGATCTTATGTGGTAGACTGCAGGATGAATAATGGGCAGAATGCTTGGCTTATGACCTCTGGGACAATGGCCTCCTCCCTTCAACAGCAGCAGAGTCTGACTTGAAAACCTGTGCCTTGTCAGCCCCAGCCTCTCAAGAACCATCCCACCTAGACCCAGTTGCTGCTCTATGCCCAAGAGTCTGTATTAGAGGCAGAACCCTGTGGAGGACCAGAGGTGGCACTAAGGACAACCTGATCAGGAAGGGGAACCATGACCTCTTTGTCCCGAAAGGGGTCAACATAATTACCCAACCATTCGACCAGTCGATTCTGTTAAGGACTTTGGAAATTAGTGGAATGGGAGTTAAGGCAAACAATAACCCCATGACACATGGACTTGCCAGAGCATCTGTCTCTGATTCAAAAGGGTCAGGAATCCTGGAAAAGAAAGCTGGAAGGTGGGCATTTGCCCTGGAGACAAAAACATAGTCAGCATTCCAAGCTTATCAGTGATCTCCCTAAAAGCCACTATGGATATACGCATTTCCAGAGAAACTGGGAACCTTCGGCTCAGAGTGTCTGCCCACACCCCTGATGTAACGAGCCTTGATGGAAAGGAGATTCTGGTCTGCTAAATCCCCTATTCTCTTTGACACCTTTTCTAGTGGCCAGGAGTGTGTTCCCCTTACTGATTGATGTATGCTGCTGTGTTTGTGTTGTGTGACCGTATTAAAACTGGGAGACCCTCGGTCTACAGCTGAGAAACTCTGAGGGCTCACCTTACTGCTTCCAACTCGCTCCATTTGAAACTCTGCAGGGCCTCTCATTGAGACCACTGCCCTTGACAATGATGCTCCTTTAACACTGCTCCCTACTTCTTTTTTCTGTCAACACCCCTGTAACTGGCATCCCTTGTATGCACTTCCTTTCATTCACTTCCTTTTAGCTTTTACCCAGCTCTGCCTTCTTCCGTTCTATAATCTACTTCTCTTCCACTCCTCACTATCATTTCCTCTCCTTCTTCAGATCCGGCTGCTTCTCACCTTCAATCATATCTTCAATTAACTGTCAATTGCCTATACCACCCTCATCCTTTTCCCCCCCACGTAAACCCCCTAACCTTGGCTAACTCCTTCTCTCCTGTCTCTTCAATCTCTAATTCAAAAGGCCGATCTTTGCTGGAAGAAATGTAATTCCTTGAGTAATCGTATGGCCCTTTCCTATCTTCATTCTTCCTATGATACCTTACTACTCTCTGAGAAAAAAAACCTTCTCCTCTCTCACCATATCCCTTTCCCATCAACCACAATGTCTTTTCCAGCTTCTCAAAAATATTCCTGCCCCTCATCCCTCTCATTCCTCTCTCTCCTCTTCTCTTTCTTCTGCCCATCTGTCTGACTATTTAACCAACCAAGTTGTCACTCTAAGTTGATCTTTTCCCTCTAATTTCTCTCCCACTACCCCCTTACTTTACCATCTTCCCCTCCTTCCCATTTACCAAATCTCTCTTCTTTCTCTCCTCTAACTGATCACAAGACTTTTCAATGTCTTGCTTGTGTCCATCCTACTGCCTCCTCTCGTAATCATACCCATCCCTCCCCTATTCCTGTTGTTCTACCTCAGATCCTACCATATCTTACCTGTCTTCTCAATCACTCCCTTACTTCTTCATCTTTCCCAGCTTCTTTTAAACATTCTAACATGATTCCCTTATTATAGAAGCCCTCTCATGACTCTTCACTCCTTCATGATTTCTGACCTATCTCTTTACTTACATTTCTTTCTAACCTTCTTTAAAGAGCTGTCTATACATGAGTAACCTGCTTTCTCAAATCTCACTCTCTTTTCACTCCGTTGCAATCTGCTTTCCATCCCTTACACTCCAAGAGTCTGCCCTTGTTCAGGTCACTGACTCTATCCTCTCTGCTCACTATAACAAACGTTCTTTTAGAGTTATTCTTCTTGGCTTATCGGCAGCCTTCAACACTCTGGATCACACTACCCTACGAACTTCTCTTTCCTCTCTTGGTCTGGCTGGTTTCACTCATATGTTTCTGATCATTCTTATTCAGATTCATGCGCTTGTCAGCTCTCTTCCTCTCATCCTCTACTTTTTGGTGTTCCCCAAGGGTCTGTCCTCGCACTTTTGTTATCGCTTTGCACTATCCCTCTTTCAGCACTAATTCGCTTCTTCTCTTACCACATTTACTCAGATGACACATACATCTTCATTCCTCTGTTTCTTCTTGTCTTCTGGCTATCCATATTTGGATGTCCTCTCAATTTCTTCAGCTGAATCCACCCAAGACTGAAATTCTATTTTTCCCTTCTTCTTATTTATTTATTTATTTATTACATTTATATAGCGCGCAGGCAGCCCAGGGGCATTGTGGCGCTGTTACTTGTAGGGGAACTTAGTTGCAGGTACAGGTACAGGTTGTGCCATGGGTTACAGTAAGGCAAGATCCTGTGTTAAGCGATAAGGATTATCATACACCATAATACATCAACACCATAGTACATCATACATGTTCTTCATTCTTCCCCTTGCGCTCTCCCTCTCCCTCCAGCATATCCTTGCATCTGGCCTATCTCCTCTTTTCAGTCTTTGCCTGTAACCTAGGTGTTATTTTTGATCCATCACTTTAGTTTTCCACACACATCACCTCCACGGCTTGTACATGACCTTTTTATCGGGAATCGGAAGTAACACAGATTGCAATATGGAGAGACATAACACCACTTCTCAGTTCTGCCCTTCAGTCTCTAACAGCCCGAACAGCCAATTCCAACAGCAGGACGTGCTGATGAGCTGCTCTGAGCTTTCCAGGCTTGTGGGTTATGTTTCTATGTGTCTGTAACTCTGTGTCTTTACTGTGTGGAGAAAATCAGCTCCTCTCTCACATTAAGCCTAAACAGCCAGCGCCCGCTGCCATGCATGCTAGCTTTTCAGGCTTGTTGGTTACGTTGATATATTTCCATAACTCAGCTGCGTTAAGAAAATCAGCTCCCATACAGCCCAAACAGCCAGTGCTAATAAATGCATAGATGACAGACAGCTACAGGTAAAGGTCAGACACTACCTAGCACTCATCCAGTCCTTGATGAAGAGCCCCTACCTCAAGATCAACCCCTCAAACCCGGGTTATGCTTCTCAGAAACCCTTCCAGTCAGGTACTCATCCAATCATGGATAGCCAATATGAACCTCAATGGGTTTTCCCTTGAGCCATCTCCAAGTGCCAAATCTCTAGAATGGATCATTGAACTCAACCTCCCCTTTAAACAGCATATTAACAAAAGGCCCAGACAGCCTTGTACCAACTTATACTGCTATTTTAAATAAAGCCCTTTCTGCCACCATCTTACTTTAGAAAAATTGTAGGTTTATAGCTGGGCGTTCTTGAAGTAATCATAATCTCTGGAATTATTCTTGGTAAACCTCCAGACCCTTGATTTTCAGCCTGCCATGCCATTAAAGAAGGGGATATACCATTGAGAAATCAACCTTCCCCCCACCACAAAAGGGGCAGTCAAACTCGATCTGCTAGACAACATGCATTTTGCACAAGACCACAAACAATCCTAGACATGCTTTGGAATCATTGGCTGTCATCAGTGAAGTGTAGCTTGGCTCTCTAGGCTCAGCAGGTTCAGGTCAAGATCACTGTATGCCATCCCACTCGTGGCAACATTTGCAAACCTGAAGGTTGATAGCTGAACGTTTTTTAAATAATCATAACCTCTCGGATTGCTTTGAACTATCTCCAGACCTTTGTGTTTAAGCCTGCCATACCATTACAGAGGGGGGGAAAGCCCATATGTCTTCATGTCAATCAGGCATGGTTGGATCTCTAAACCCCTACAGAGGTTTCCCAGCATGATCTGTCAGGACAAATTCCTTATCCGTCAGACCAGAAATAACCCCAGAAATATGTTGGCTTCATTGGGCATCATCAATGATGGGTAGCTTGGATCTCCACACACAACAGGCTCAGGACCCACATCTGGGCACACCTGTCTGACGCAGGGTGACATTTGTAAAACTGAAGATTGATGGCCTGTGGCCCCAAGACAGCTTTACAATTGCTGGTACCATCACACCTGGACAGTGTGCGTGCACTCGTCTGTGGCACCCCACAGCCTTCACCCCACTCAAAGCAGTACATCACACCACAGCCAAATTAATCATAGGCATACATCTACCCTAACCTTGGAGTGCTACATTGGTTGCCAATACCAGCCCAGGTAATCTTCAAAACAGCTGGTACCACATACAAAGCACTGCCAACTCAAGCACTGCCATTCCGAGCCAAAGGTCTGGTCATCTCAGGAGACCTTCACAATTGCAGAAGCCGCAACATTGCGAGACTCGAAACAATAAATAGGTAACTTCTCCTGTGATGCGTCAGAATTTTGGAACACCATCCCAATGTCCATCCACGTGGCTACATGACTCTGAGTCCTGCAGCTCGGCAAAGAAATGGAGACCTTTCAGTTTAACTAATTCCTCAAATAGAAGTGTACTGTTGTGCACATTGACATTCCCTGCCCTACACTGCTTTGGGTATACATCACTGCATTATGCAAGTGGCACTGCTTTATTTATTTATTTATTTAGCCAGTAAAATAGCTCAGCGGGTTTAGCGCTCGCTGATGCTATCTCAGCGTTATCTGCAGGTCGCAGGTTCAAATCCCAGCAATGCCAACTTAGTCATTCATCCTTCCTAGGTAGGTCAATAAATGTGTACCAATTTCGGTTGGGTGATATCTGTGTGCAGCTAAATAATATCCGACATTGCAGCGGCTTCCATTAAAACAGACGAAAACCAAGATTGCTTATTTTTAGAGGGGTATCTCCAGACAAATTTGGCGACTAGACAATGACACATTTGATAAAAAGAAAAGTTTACACTTATCTATGAATGATATTTGGTGAGAGATTTGCGCCAAATATTTATAGAGCCACTAAGACTTATCAGCTAAATAAGGATTGGAGTCTTAATTAAATTGTAAGTACCAGCAATAGGTGCTGGATTAACCTATGTACATCTTACTGCAGAGGTTACTGATATATTTTTGGGGAGCGCGTTATAAAGCCATGCAATGGAACGCGAGAGAATAATTGTAAGCAAACACGAGCCAATCCCTGCTGTGCAATTCACCCAGTTTCGGACTTGGTTACCATTAAGACATGTGGAAATTAGCCTTGTGCTATTTAACTTAGAAAATAAACTAAGAAGACATTTGATTCCAAACATTGGCAATGCTTTGAAAGAAATGTTAGCTCCCAGGGAAGAAAACCATCTCATGTTCTAAGCACACATCCCTGGAGACGGTGGCTTAAGCCCCGTTTTCTCTGTAACCATGTCTGCTTCTACACTGATGCTGAAAATCTGTTATTAACAAGTAATATTATGTGAACATTAATTATTCTGTGTTTGACTATGTAAATGCCGCTGTAAGCCAATGGCTGCTGTTTGTTGAACATGCACGTTAATCAATTACAGGGATATGGTTCAAGAATGATTGGGGTCTGTGAACAAGACAAAATGGTTTACAGATCTTATTTTAATGAATGTTTTATAGATAATTTGTGATGTTTGTGGTAATGGAGAAAGGGGAATAAAATAATCGTCCACTGCATCTTTCCGGGTCCAGGTAAACGCAGTGAGGGCAGCCATGCTCCTCCTGGCCTCTTGCCAGAGCGTGTTGTGCTCCTCTCTGGCAGTGCATCTCGGACCTGAGCGGGAAATGCCATCTTCCTGCTCCTACATGAAGAATGTTCTCATCCTGCTCCACCAGGAAGGTGATGAGGGCCTTCATCTCTGGCTCGAATGTTGTCATCCCATGACTCCATGGAAGAGGTCAGGACCTTCACCTCTGTGAATATTGTTGTCATTCTGCTGCTCTGGGAGGATATGTGGGCCTCTACCTCTGGCATACATGTTGACACCCTGCTCCTACATGGTCTATATTAAGGCCTCCACCTTTGGCTCAAATGTTGTCAGACCACTCCTCTATGGAGGAGATGGAAGCCTCCATCTCTGGATCTAATGTTTTCATCTCGCACGTCCAGGGAGGAGGTGAGGGCCTCCACCTCTGGCTCGAATGTTGTCATCCGGATCATCTGTGGAGGAGGTGAGGGCCTCCACCTCTGGCTCAAATGATGTCATCTCGCTCCTCCAAGGAGGAGGTGAGGGCCTCCACTTCTACTGTGCGAATGTTGTCATCCTCCTGACAACATTCGCACAGCATTTCCTGCTTCTACAGGAAAGAGATGGGCCTCCAGCTCTTGCTCGAATCTTGTCATCTTGCTCCTGCATAAGGAAGATAAGGACCTCTGCCACTCGCTCGAATGATGTCATCCTGCTCCTCAATAAAGGATTTGAAGGCCTCCACCTCTGGCTCAAATGTTGCCATACTACTGCTCCATGGAGGAGATGGGAGCCCCATCTCTGGCTCAGATGTTGTCATCCTGCACCACAAGGCAGGGGATGAGGTCCTCCACCTCTAGCTCGAATGTTGTCATCCCGCTCCTCCATGGAGGAGATGAGAGCCTCCACCTATGACTCTGTGAAATGTTCCATCCTTCGCGGCTTCTCACTCTCCTTTCCGTTTTTTCTCCTTTTGCATTTCCATACCATTCCTGCTAACAATGTGGAATGCAGATATTATAACTGTCACATGTTTCCCTTTTTAATTCATTTGTGCACATGAACACATTTTTTATGCAGCCCATGTTTTTCACTCGTCCTAAGAACGTGCACATGTTTTTAGTGCATGCGATGTAGTTCACATGGCCAGAGATGATGCATTTGCCAGGCCTAATAAACACAGCGTTTTTCAATTGGATGCACCCAGTGGAAAATGCTTTGTGAACCAAGCCCAATGTCTACATCATCAGATCGGGTGCAGAGTTGTATGCTTGCAGGTTTAAATGAGACATCACACCACGTTGTGGGACATGGATTTTACTTGTTTGACCTTTGTGAAATCACCTTTCAAATTGAAATGAGCTATCAAGTATGTGCATCATAACACAATTACACAGCTCACCCAAATGCACATTTTCTTGTGGATTTCGAACAAAGTGCAGTACCAAGACCTGGGACCATATCTCATGGATACTAATGGATGCATGTGCAATAACAAAGGTACGATTGGCTATCTGCTATCTGGTTAGTGGTAGAACTCTGCATTCAAAGTATCTACGCCATGCAACTCCCTACCAATGGGTAGCGAAGGGGCCAGAGCCCACAGGAAGACCAAACACAAATCTTTACATAGTTTGAGCTGCATTTAATAAACACCAAAATTGACAAGTACAGAATTTATTTTCACATCAAACAACAAAATTACGTCAAGGAAATCAGCATTTTTTTCTTGCCCTTAATTGCATGGAAGTGATACCAGGAGGCTGGAGCCTATGCCCCAGTGCCGATTAGCCTACTCCCAGGATGGCCTTTTATCCACCTGTTCCTGCTGCAGTGCCTGCCACGCCCATCCACCGAAGTCCACCAAATGCCAATCCCTCCCTGATTATCACCCCCCATCATCGTGCCACCTGAGTCGGCCGCCAGCATCATCAAGATGGAGCCGGATGCTAGGTCAGTGTTGGGGTGGGGGGGGGAGAATGAGCTGCTATCCAATCCCCATCCCACCAGCCCAACCCCACTCCTCCATTCTGGCCGCCTTGCGAGTCAGCCGATTTTGCGGTCAAGGACAGCACAGGAGCCAGGACCCACAAGGAAGACCAAATACAAAACCTTATGGCATTTTGGCCGCATTTAAGAAACGCCAAAATGCAACAATTATAGAACAAATGTGCACTTCAAACAACACAATTACTTCAAGGAATTCAACATTTCTATCTTGCCCCTCATTACACAGGAGTGATACGAGGAGCTGGAGCCCGTGAACCTGTAGCGAGGGCCTTCTGATCCTCCTCCCCTGACCCCTCGAGGCCCTACCAGACCAAAGCTCTCTGGTGCATGCGATCTAGCCACCCAAACGGCTGGGCTGGGTCACCGGGTCCCCCCCTAGGGGCAAAGGTTCGTCCCAACAGTATGTCATGAACTAGCACAGGGACCAGGACCTACTGGTCCAGGGCAGCTCCCCACCACTCTGGCCCATTTCAAACTGAGGAATGTCATAAAGTTCTGCATTATTGTTCCTTATTGAGACAGGTGGACCCCGTCCAGGTGATACATGCATGGGCTCTTCAAAAGTCCATGTATCACCACCATGAAATTCCCATGGTGGGATGCCAACCTGGCCAGTTCATTCTTTAGTTTCCAGGCAAAAATGTTCAATGGGAGAGCCAGTAGCCTCTTCCCCTATACCTTCCACTGTATGATTTGGGACCATGCCATGACAGCTACTGGACAATATTTCCTGATCCACGAGAACAGGAAGACCAGGCTCTCTTACAGGACCCTGTGACCAAGGGTGACCAAGTTATTTCTCCTGTTATGCTGGATCACTAAGTCTAGCTGTGGCGGATGCCACTTGTCTCTTTCCTTGATCAAGACCTAAGCTGCTGCACACACAGGCACCTAATGCCAATCCACCAAACTAACACATTTCCATTGAACTCGATGATTCCAAGGCCAAGCTTCCACATGGCATCTCAGGCCCTCCTGATGGATGAAGGGCCATGATCCACACCACGCGCTGTGAGATGAATGAAAACACATTTCAGATACAGGCTAATAAGCAACAAAAAGGTGTCACAAGAGTCATCACCACTAAACAGTGCTTTCCCAACACAAGAACTCAACCCCTAGGCCAAATGCGGATGTATTTACTGCCTAAATGAGGGAGTAGATTGCCACTGCCCCAATGTCATAATCTACACATTGCCCTTACCCATGCCTGCTACTGTAGTGGTCACCCAAATCTTCAAGGATTGGGAAGAGTACTGCGCCCCATCTAAACTGGCCCCTGCAGTGCAAGACTAAATACACTCCTGAACTAAAATTGCAAAATGCAGAAGCTGTCCGCATTCTTTCATCACCCACACTGGGTAGATCACAGGATACCCTCCTAACCACAGGGAAATACGTTTGCCTTCTCCTACTTCGTCCATCTTGGAAAGCTTTACCCACAAGCGCAACACTGTGCTCCCCAATATATCCACCTCTCTTCTGGCAATACTGTTATCTAGGTCACTGTGAGGAATCTCCCAAGGTTGCAAACCCCTGGCTTTTTTTGTTATTTTGATTAATTAATAAAATAATTCAGGAAATTCCATCTCCTAAAGGGTAGACTGCTGTTCAGATTCCCCTTTCATAACCTCCATGCCAAAAGCATAGGGTATTTCAGGGTCCTGCTGCATCAGTAGCCTGGTTTGCAGTGCCTGCTCTAACAGTGGCACATAAATGGTTCAAGTGTCACAGTTGCCCATTTGACATCTGTAGGGAGAGGCAAGTCTCTGCAGAACAGGTGTTGCATTTAAGATATGCCTCCCTGTACCAAAACTATGATGATCATAAGCAGCCCAAGACGGTGTCAGGATAAACTTTAACATAAAGGTATGCATTATTTTAGGCACATTGCATGGCACGCCTATTGATTATGGCAGCATTTTCATATAACACACGTGCCATCTTCAGTGAGTCATCTCTGCTGTGGATGATGATGTGTATTCTGGCCAGATGGGCTCAGCCTGCAAATAACACAACACTGGACAGGACCTGAATGACCATGTCTCTTATTTGATTTCTTTGTGAGGGCAGGTAATGCCCTCCACCAGAGACAGCCACCCACCAGGCAGCTAACCTCGGCTCAGGCATCAAAGGGGCACACCCATTCAAAGAGAGTAGCCTCACAACAGGGTACTGCATTTCTAAAGGCTTTTGATTCTAGTGAGAAATGCAAGGGTCAGGGTTGGAATAGTCAGGAGAGCTCTGTTCAGTGGAAGGAGACTTCCACGATTTTGTTTCCCTCTGACTTTTCACCCTGCCCCCTCCACTTCCTCTAGAGCAAAGCAATTTCAGAGTGATGTTAGAAGGGTACAGTTTACTTCTTTCAAGAACAGGGATTGGACCACTAAGCAAGGTTAGCTTTAGTATAATCACTTGTGGACTTTTACCTTTAAAAGAAGGGGTTTCCCACCACTTCTCTAATTCACTCTGGAACAATACCTGAGAAGGATACGCTGGAACTCTTTTAGGAGAGTTGTTTTTTCCAAAGCCCTCAACCACTAAGATGAAGAAGGAGCAGTCCAAGGCAGATGATAGCTCTGTCCCCTACCCGCCCCAGGGCACATTGGCGGTGACATTTTGCTGTGGTCCAGGACTTGCCATTCTGCACAAGAATCTCCTAGGGCTGGCAGAGCAGACCCTGAAAGTACTCACCCTGTCTGCATGCACCCCGTTGCTACTTTCTGGTACAACTCCAAACTTTCCAACAATTGCTTACACATAGAGCACGCTCAACACTGCACCATGCCCTATCAGAGCCAGTCATCTGCTAAGCTCAAATAAACTGCTCGATGCCAGGACCCAACTTGAACCGCTGGAGAGTCACTTGCCGACTCAGACCAAGGGTAGCACCACAGCTCAACCCACCTTGCTCCTCGAACTACCACTTCACCGAACCACGTATCAGAACAACAGGATCACCATTTTCACAACTGCTACCCATCTACTCGAACGGCTGGAGCATCTCTCATTGACCCTTCATGGCGGTTACCACCCGACACGACTCAGCCCGACCTCGAAGAGATCCTGGTGATCACCCCAACCTGCATTATCGAAAGCTGCCTTCAAGTCACAAAGAGCTACCGCATTTGAACCTACTTGACACCCGCTTGCTGGTTGGGCCTACACAATCCACCATGTCCGAATTGGGCTTGATCCGCTCGCATCACTGTTCGAAGCCAGGTTCTATGCTGTTGACTCAAAAAATACCCAAAACGAGATACTGACAATTAATTACTGCCCTCTGAGTCCATTTGGTCCATAGAGGCAGATTAGGTCCCTTTTGTGCCCTTTCTTTACCTGAAGACATATCCTTTTTGTAGTTAATAATTTGCCTATCACCCCTATATTCATACGTAGAATACTACATACATTATTCTCTGTGTTGCATCTTCCCTGTTCTTTCCACAGGTGTGGGTTTCGTATAGTATTTTCTAAATAGTTCTTTTACAGATGCTATGTATGATTAAAGTATATTTTTTTATAGAACCTTGATTGGACATTCCCTCTATTTTGGACTGTATTACTGTGTTGTTGGGTTACTACTGGATCACATTCATACCTCTCTTAAGAGCGTAGCCTTCATTTGGCCAATGTTACCACAAAAGGTGAAGGAGGTATAGCTCTTAACTGTGCCTGTGTTACCTTTATGATTGTGTTGGCTCTAGATTTGTAGAAGTCTCAGGGGCATTCTTGCCCCATCTCATCCTTGTACTCCTGCAAAGCTGAATCCAATTTGTCACAGTCGCACTTGCTGTTCAGGACCAGTTTGCTAATGCGAAATGCATTATAAAAGGAGGTGGTGAAGGCCACCCTAAACAGTTGAAACTAAAACTGGTCCCAAGAAACCCCCTCTAGAGCCAAAAAGATACTCCACGGTTTGCCATGAACCAGTGGCCTCCTGCTGTCTCTTCACCCCCTGCAACCTGCTCCGTCCAGTCATGGTCTTTTGTACAAAAAACTCACTGGCCCCGCAGACCTCCCCCGCCAGTCCACCAAATACTGTATCGTGGAAACATGCTTCTTTGCACAGGCCGTGGAAATCATTGTGCATGCAAGTGACCCAAATATAGTAGTAATTCCTCCTGTGAGAAGAGAGAAGGAAGCACCCCCTTTGGCCTACAAAACCCCTTAAACTCCCCGAAGATGGCCTTTGTTTTTGACCCAAAAGGGCCTGCCAATTATGTTTGCAAGTGCTAGGCGGCGCCAAGCCTCCACAATTGTCTCTGGGAATGCCGTCACCCCCTCCTCCTCCAAGTGCCATCTTCAGAACTCTTGCACCGTATAACGAGATAGAGAATCAGCAGTGATATTGTGTACTCCCAGAACATGTTTTTTTCCTAAATCTCATATTTTTCAACAAACATGACTAAACTAATTTCTTCAGAAAAATAAGACCATGGGGTAAGTCACCCTCCGGTTATTAATGGCCTGCACCACAAACATGCTATCTGACCAAAAGACCACACTCATGCCCTGCAATTCCTTCTGCCACCCTGCCATGGCCACCAGAATGGGAAGCAACTCCAGAAAAGTTATGTTCCACACCAGCCCAGATTTAGTTGATTCATCGAGCCATAACTCCATGTACCATTTTGAATTTCAGATCAGCCCAAAGCCAACACTTCCAGCGGTGTCCGTGAACAGGCCTATAGCACTTTTAGGCAATTCCAGAGCTGACCAAACACAGGATCCATTGAAGTTGTTGTGGAACGTGGCCCAAATCCTCAGATTGTCCCTAACCTAACCCGACAGCATCTTTCTGTGGTGTTTTTTCTTCAAACCCAAACTTGCTCCTGCAATGAGCCTAGAGAATAGCCTCCCATGGGAATGATTCCCAAGGCAAAATTCTGTTGCCCACCCAGACAACTGCAACTAGCCAAGTTATAGCTTCCTCACTTCGAGACACTGAACCACCACATCACGAAATGCTCTGACATTGTCCCTTGGTAAGCAACACTCCGCATCCTGAGAATAAATCATAATCCCAGAAAAGTTAGCCTGCAACCAGACCTCCATTTTCTCTTTAGCCAAGGAAAAACCAAAGCTTCTTTCCATATGCTATCATGTGCTCAAGGGTCATATGCCTTTGTTTGCCCTGCTGTAGCCAAGGACAAGAAATCGTCCAAAACATTCAAAGCAGATGCTGACCCTCAAGCAGCCTGGTGACCCACCCGAAGAATGTGTGTAATTTCTCAAAGTAATTACATGCATCTGAGCAGTCCAACGGCATACATTGGTCAATATGGAATTGCCCATCCACCTGAATCCCCAGCAGTCAATAGTCACCAGGATGTACCGGGAGCAGGTGAAAGGAAGATTCTATGTCCGCCTTTGTCATTAATGCCCATTGACCCAACCTCAGCAAATTTCCCATCTCATGATCAAAAGATGTATACTGCACCATTAACAACCTTTCATCAAAAGTATCAGGCACTGATGCTCCAATGGGGAAGGATAGGTTGTGAATGAGCCGAAACTGCCCCATCTAATTCTTAGGGAACACCCCCAAAAGGTGAGCAGACAAAATTCAGAAAATGGCGAAATGAAAAGGTGCCCACCACTCTCCCTTAGCCAACTTCCTTAGCCACTTTAGACTGCACCACTTAAGGATTCCTCAGGTCTGCGCCCTGATTCCTGGGCATAGCAGGTACTGGCACCACCCCTGCCATAATACGGAAGCTACCCTTAAAACACTCAAACAAAATCAAACCATGGTTTACTCTATGATGCCTGCTCGGCCAAGGCAATTACGTGGCACCCTCACTAAAGTGGTTAAGCCAGCCTCCATCACGTTACCCCTGGAGGTTATCCCCTCTTCGTATGCTCTGGAATCATTTGTACTCTTTCTCTTTCGTACTCTTGGGACATTGGACTATCGGGTGTGACCAAAGCCTGAAAAGAAACACACTTCTTTGAATTTTCAAGGCGACATGGAGCAAGACTTGTTATTGAAGGACCAGCAGGTGCTCTTCTTATCAGATCCTTGGGAGTTATTCCGAAAGGATTGCCCCTGTCTAGTGAAACCCTACTCAGAGATGCAAACCATTGCTTGTTTAATACCTGGGCAATTAAACCAAATGTCTACCACCTGCTTCTCCCAGTTAAGGTCTACCCTACTTGCTTTGGTTTCCCTAAACCTATCATCATGAGCTATCCAAGCACCATGTAAGCAATTGCAATATGTTTAGAGAATCAGATGTTGATATGTGACCAGCTTGGGGGCCAACATTGGGAATTTTTCAAACATTACTGCGGTGTACACAGAGTTCATGATTGATTTCTCAACAATGATTTTGTCCTCCTTCCCTTATGCCCCCTTAACCTCTTTGCTTTTGCACATGATAGAACTTTCTAGCAATGTAAATAGATCACCACATTTCCAGTTTTTCTCCTTCACTTCCTGAGTGATATGCAAGGTCAACATATACTGGAGATGGTGGTGGAACCTGCCTGTCCATCCCCTGGCGTCGGAACTTCTACCTTTGTGATTTCTCCCACCAGCGGAGGCACTTATAAGGCCTCGCCTTGTATGGGCGACACTCGTAACATCTATGGTAACAAATGCCCCTCTTTGCCCCTTTGCGGACCTGCCTTTCCCTGCACCCTCCATTGCAGCTTGAGCTACTAAACCTGTGTTTGTGACTGGGGGCTTGCACCCTGACGGTGATGCTCCATAGGTGCTAAATCCTGGACCCCAAAGATGAACTTTCACCCGCTGCTAAGTGTCCTGGCAGCTGTTCCCGACTGTCCACAAGGCTAGTCTGTGGTGGCAGTAACCCTGTGGGAAGGCCCCAAACCAGGAAACCACTGCAAGCTGACTCGCTCCATGTGCCCCAAATTCCATGTCTGTGCCTTGAGGGGATCCATATGTTGTCCGAGGCAGCCCTCTTCAAGCTGGCTCAGTCCCGCCACCCCCCAATCTAACCACCTTGGCGAGTCGATCATTCACTTCATGCTCAAAGAAGGTTGTCTGACCTTCTGCATAGGTTTCAAAACACACTTTTAAGACATATGTTTAAATGCTTAGCTAGGCTGGCATGTAGATGCTAGTCAAAGTCTAGTAATGTGCAGGGCGCACAGTGCCAGTGGAGCCTACCTAAGAATACATGGGACTGCACAATATTCCATTGTCCTGCTACAAAGACTACTGTCAGAGATCATCTGCCTTCTGTGTCATCCACAGAAGCCTTGAGCGCCTACTGTGGTGCCCAATGGCGAAAATATACAAGGTCCTGGAACCGCCCCCCCCCACTTTGCATGCTCTCCCTCCATTGCACGCACATCTATTTCAGGAACACACTTGCCGCCTTTTTTTACTGTGTAGTAACTCGGTGGGCACAGCTGCTTTTGATATTTTAGAAGGGTGCATTTGTGGGGGCGGTGTGTTTTTAATGAGTGGACATTAGATTTTCTGGTACATACTCGGGCGAGGTTCTAATAAACTGAGCAATATCCCAGCCTGAATGCACTGGAATAATCACTTACTCTACTCTTAGAAGCTTCGCGGACTCTTTGGTTCAGCGCAACTTTAACATTGCGCTTAGTTTGGTTTCGGTACATCCTCTTCTGCTATTCAATTAGATAAATGGCGCACCATTGGTAACTAGGGATCACAGGTACAGAGGATACATTCATCGATTCCTGAGTGGGAAGATTAGTGTAAACAGGCATTTGTTAAGGAACGTGTACCGAGCCCAACCTTGAGTGATGCAATACTGTTCTCTTTGGTGCACTATGTCCATGGATATTGAGTGTTAGGTTACTGTGTGCTTCTTTTTATATTTTAGAGCCAAGATGTCTGCATGTGGCATGTCTTTTGCGTCACCTCTGAAAGACTGGCTACAAGGTTTCTGCACAACAGTAAGTGCCCTGACACTTAATGAAAGTGCCTAGAAGCAGGTATAAAGTGGAACGAGTGCCATACAAAAAATCTCAATCAAATTAAATGTGTGCACTGATAAACTGTGATGACTGCTTTTGAGCTTTACTAGACACCACGATCTATGGCCACTGCAGTTAACCACCAACCATGACATTCGCCACATACTCCACATCACAGCGTAAAAAAGCAGGCCAACATGTTCATTCCATGTATTGCATATATTTGGATCTCTTAAAAAAAAGGACAATTGTGCACAATCTGTATATTTGAAACCCTGAAAATGTTGGGTGGCTAAACGTTTGAACTAAAATAAAACTATGATCTAGAACGATGCCCTACACTGCACATGTTGTTTTAGGATGGGGTAGATGTGATCGAAAATATTTTATCTAACGGAGAGGTGACCAAATCTATTTTACTGAAAATCGAAATGTACTTTTTACTTTTTGAACTTTTGATTTTGTATTGAATGCTGGGGGAGACACCCTGAAACCCCTCTCACCGCTCCCTACCCTAACTTGTACCCTTACCCCCCACCCCACCTATGATGTGCTACATTTACCACATTACCTATCATTTTTGGTCAAATACACTCGGTCACTTCTCCTTAGATAACATTGCATTCGGTTAAATCTATGGTATCAGTTGTTTTGAGGCATTTTAAAAGGCAGCCTGTAAGAAACGTGCACATTTGCACATTTACCTTCTGCGCCGCTTCACGTTCATTTACAAAAATGCTAAGTTACTTATTAAAGTGTTTCATAAGAAATACATTCTGCTCAAGCATGAGTGATGCTGCACCATAAACATGCCACCTTTATTGCAAAATAAATTACTAAATGGGAAGAGAGAGCCCTGCATGCAATTTAGTGGTTGGAACAGCACTCCTGGATAATTACAATTACCAGACACATTCAGCATGCAGATGCTGCTCCATCCTCATCTATATGAAATCTGTAGGATGAATATGTTTTGAACTGTGAAGCAGACACGGCGTTGCCATGGGGACAAGACTGCTATAAATTGACCTAACAACTGTGTCCTCCTGAAGCATAACTTCACAAAAAGCTTTTTCCTTCCTGTAAATAATCTTCTGAAGACCTCTTGTCTAAACCTCACCAGTTTAAACTAATAACGTAAATGCGGAAATGAGGCTGAATTTGAATACCCAAGATATCATTAAGACACAGGAACACTCATTAAATAGGGTTAGACGAATCAGAACACATGCTAATAAAAGCAAGGCAATTATTCACTCAAATTTTCATAGCTGCTTTAGCTCGTGTCACACTGACTTACAGCATGCCTTGCATCCAGAATTGCTCACTGTGCAGACGAGCATACAGGGCGATATGCTTAGAAGTGCAACTCAGTCTCATTTTTTTATCCACCCAACATAGTAGCTTTGTGCATTTTAAAGGGAGTGACAACCACAGCACAACTCAATTACAATACATCACACACTTGGGTGTTTCAGACACTCAACAAATGATACAATCACGTAGGACCTCATTACGACCCTGGCGCTAATGGGTTAACGGCGCCGTAAAAGGCTGCGGCGCCGTTAACCCATTAGCGCCTTACTACGAGGTCCCTTTGCGGGACCCGACCTGAACGGCTGGTCTAGACCAGCCGTTAAAGTAAGGACCCGCAAAGGGACCTTGGTGCTAAGTACAGTAACGCAGTTTGCGGTACCGTACTTAGAGCCTTCCTCAGTCCCATTGAGCCCTATGGGGCAAAAATGGAAATGGAGAAGGGCCAATGTTCAATGGGGAATTACCACCCCGCCAACCTTGGAATGGGGTGGTGATTCCCCATTGAACATTGGCGGACTCGTTACGATACTGGCACCAACCATGGTGCTAATAGCGCCATGGTTTAGTGCCAGTATTGTAATGAGGGCCATATTCTCCCAATTTCAGGCAATCTTACTTCATAGAGCATCAACTAAAATAATGTTTCGGTAGGGATCGCGAGATTGCCATGGTTGGGTGATACATCAGGTCAGCACAAAATGGCACCCTTTCACTCCTGGGGATCCAAACATAATAACAGAGAGACTAAGGGAGCTAGTAGCAGCAACCCACCTCTGGCCCACAGAGCACAGCCTAGTGAAAAGGATACTGTGCTTTTCACTAGGATAAGGAGTCTGGATAGGCTTCTGATAAGTTGCTGACACCCGACACACGGAAGGTATGATTAAACAGGTTTATTCAGTTTAGAGCGCAGAGAAGCAGACACCCAGCCCCAAGCTCCCTTCCAACTGCTCTGTGTTCCAGAATCACCAGGGTTCTGGAACACAACAACAAAGTAGAACACAACACATCTTCCCCCTTAACAGTGAATAAAGAACAACATGAAACACCCCAAATAAAACCCCCTTAACAATGTATAACAACCCAGGAAGTAAAAAATGAATTAACAGCCCCAAAGGAGCACAATGAAGTACAACGAAAATCTTTAAGCTTGACAGGAAATTTCCTGATTCTTCCACCAACACAACCCCCATCCAACACCATACTGCATTCACTGTAACACTCATTACTTACACATCATCCCTTCATCACCGTACATCTTTCACCATTACTCCCCCCTTCTTGCCCTTGTTCCTTGCTCAACACCAACCTACCTTTCGACCACACTTCTCCACCATCCACAATCACCACACTATCCCTCACTGCTGCAATCCTTTTTAGATCCAGAAATTTACTTTCCAAGCATTTGAGGCCATATCTAGGATTCTTAAGTAAGCACAGAATCTTCAACCACCCATTCCCATTCCTTTACCTTGGAATCTTTATCAAACGCCCTTTTGTAGTGATCCTGAGTCCCCCACCATCTTCATCACCTCCTTACAATCAACATTCACACTACAAGCCAACCTTATCCAGCCTGGACATAACTTGGTACCAGGTTGGCACCCTTTTAGCGAGACTAAAGGAGATATTCTCGTGACCGAGTGAGGTGCAACACAATAGCGCCACACCATTTCCCATAACACCTTACCCCACGGTAACCCTGACCTCATGGCCAACTGAATACCTCCTTTCAGAAAACTATTTGCCCGCTCCACCAATCCATTTGCCCTGGGATGATACAACGCAGTACGCGTGTGCAAAATATGAAACCTCATCAAAAACGTCCTCATAGTGTCTGAAGAAAATTGCACACCATTATCCATCACAATTTCTGTGGGAAACCCTTCACGGAAGAAAACTTCTTAAAAAAACAACACCAACTCTGCTGTCGTATCCTCCTTTAACCCTTTCCATTCAATCCACCAAAACCACAATGAATTTGATGCCTTCACCTAACCCCTGAATGTGACCCATTAAGTCCACTGCCCCTTTTTGCCATGGCTCTTCAGCTACCTGGACAGGACGCAATGGCATCTCCTGCACCACTTTGCACTTGTCACTTGCAAGACAAGCCCCACATTCTCTTATCTTCCTATCCAATCTGCTATCCATACCTGGCCACCAGTAACTGTGCCTTAACATCCTTTTTGTACTATTCAAGCCACAATGTCCTTGGTGAGCAATATCAATTAGTTTGTCCCTGATACCCTCAGTGAGAATTACCTTTTGCCCCTCCTGAGCCTTCCTCCAGATCCCGACAAACACAACTCATTCCTCTCCTCATAGAAACAATCAAACTTTTTTTCAACTGCATTCCTACCAGGCCACCCTTCCACAGTCCACTCCTTCACCCTATTGAGTACCATGTCTTCTCTCTCCGCTACCTTCCAATCCTCTTCATCTAAGGAGCCCTGCTCAATGTTAGTCATAACCATCTCATCTTCCTGCACCTTCCCTCCAATTACACTGTCACCTCCCCCCGCTCCCCCACAGGAAGGTGTGAGAGACAATCTGCCTCTATATTCTCCTTGCCCGGGACATAACACATCTGAAAGTCATAGTTTTGTAATACTAACATCCACCTCAAAATTCTAGGCGATATCTTGCCCCATCCCCCACCAGCTAACATTTGCACTAATGGTATGTGGTCTGTTTTTACCATGAAACGTTGGCCCCACAAGAAACCTTTAAAGTGCATGACAGCCCAAAACACTGCTAAGGCCTCTCTTTCCACAACTGAATAATTTTTTGAAGCACCCTTTAATGGTCTAGACGTAAATGCAATCACATGCTCCTCCTTCCCATTGTCTACCTGTGGCAACGATGCCCCCAAACCCAGCAGGCTAGCATCCACTGTCAACACTGTCCTCAACTACTGATAATCACCCTAAAAAAGGTGCCTTAGCTATTCCTTCCTTCATCCTTTGAAAAGCATCTTTACATTCATCCAACCACTGGAAAGTGGTACCTTTCTTCAGGAACACTCTCAACAGTGTGGAAATAACAACAACATTATTGACAAATGTATGATAGAACTCTGCCATTCCCATGAACGACCTCAATTGATCTTTATCTTGCAGCTGTGGGGCCTTACTTATACTTTCCACCAGACTGTGCTTGGGAGATAACCCTTGAGCCGAGATCTTGTGCCCTAAAGATTCCACTTCACGCACTCCAATTTTGCATTTACTGTGTTGTACTGTCAGAGCGGCCTCACCCATTTTCTTCAACACACACTTCAACGCTCTATCATGTTGTTCCATGCAATTAGCAAAAATCAGAAAATCATCTTGGAACACAGGCACATTGCTGATTCCTTCCAACACCTTTTCCATCACTGACTGAAAGACAGCCGCAGCCAATGCGAAACCAATGCTGTGACATCCTGAAACTCTTGAGACAATGGTACTTGATGGTAAGCTGCCGATAAATCCATGACTCTGAACGAGCTAGAATCTCTCAACACAGATAGATCTTCCGATATAACCGGTAAAGGGTGCCTTTCCACTTAAATGTTCTTGTTAAGCTCTGTCATGTCAAAACACAAATTAATCTTCCCATTTATTTTCGCCATTAGGAACACCAGAGATAACTATTCTGTACCATGTACATGTTCTATCACACCTCTTTGAAGAAGACCATTTAATTCCTTATGCAATTGTTGCTTCATATTGTGTGGAACTGGATGCACCTTATGCACCACCAGCCGAGCATTGGTTTTCAATTTAATGCAATGTTCAAAGTCCTTTAACTTCCCCAGAATCTCTGAAAATACCTTGGAAAATTCTGCGGCACACCTTTCATCCATTTCCCCTATCGTCACTGGAATGGGTGTATTAGCTTGAATATGAACTCTGAAGTTCTTTTGCTCTACCCGTCCTGGCAGGTACAATCCTTTCCTTGCAACCAAAATGTTCTCTACAAATTCTCTACCCTTATATCCTACAAGACCTTGAAATTTGCCTAGTAAATCTATTTCACTATCACCATGGCCACAAGGCTGTATCAGCAGTGGCATTAATTCCTGCAAATCTGTCAACAGAGGGCCCATAAAAGTGTCTTCTGATACAATGGTCCAAGGAGAGGCAGAATCTACCTTCATTGACAACTACAAGCCATCGATTTGAAATGCATCCACGGGACCTCCTACTCCCCCAGACGTCGCTGATATTTCAAAAATATGTCGAGGCTTGATCTCCCCACCCAGGGAAGGCGGGCACTTTCCTGTTCACCATGGTTCTGTCTGTGCTCCAAAGCACTAATGGTAGATTCCTTGCATATGCGTACAAAATACGCCTTGCGTCTGCATTTAATTCACTCTGCATTTCTCACTGGGCAAAACACACTGGTTGCAGAATGTCTAGGATTGCCACATCAGAAGCACTTGTGGCCTATCCATTCTTTTCTTGGTCCATATGATATTTTTTTTGATTCACAGCACACACTTCTTGGCAATTTCTTTCTACTTTCATATCCTTCATGCATTGCGTTGTCTGTTCAATACTCCTGGTTAATTCTACTGCATATTCCAGGGTAATGTCTTTTGCCAGTAACTTCTCTTGCACTCTGGGGTTGTTGGTAAATCTCACCAGTTGATCACAAATCAACAAATTAGTTAAATCGCTGAATTTCCAAGTGTGGCTCAATGTACTTAGCACAGCCATGTACCCTTCTACTGGTTCTGATGGGTATTGGGTCCTTTGAAATATGTGTGTCTTTCAAAGGTCACATTTTTCCTTGGTTCAAAAAGCTCCTCTATTTTTCTTACAGCCAACCAGTTGATCACGCGAACTCATCAAGGTCTCCTGCTCCTCCCTTTTGCGGCTCTGGGAGGCCATTGAAAACACTGTGCCCCTGTGGACCCAGATTGTGCAATAACAGCGCTTGTTTCCTAGAAGGGTTGAACTTGCCCCCCCCCCAATGGCCAATATGTAAGTCTCAAAAAAAAAAATTCCACCTCTCCCATCTTATTGTTGGTGTTCCCGGTTCCGCCAGGAACAGGGGTTGGGAGGGGTTGCTGTAGCCATGGTTGGGTTTGCTTGACTATTGCACTTGCTTGTTTTTTAATAGCTTTGCACTTCAAGAGTTATTATTTATTTTTGTTTTGTTTTATTCTTCAATTTCTTTTTGGGGAGTGTTTCCAGGTTGTATTAGAAATTGTGAACCGTCGTGTATTCTCTTTTTTGGCCTCTTCAATTGGTGCGTCTTAAACTTGGTCTGCAATCACTTCTTCTTTACATAAATTCTGCACATTGCTCATATTCCTAAATTCTGCACATAGCTTGTATCCCTTATGTGCTCTTCATACAGCACTGGGAACCTCCTTCTTGTTGCCCCAGGCAACACGTCACAATGCTGGCTGAGGGCTCTTGCAGATATGTGACGCGCTGTGTTGCTATGCAGCGCATCACAATGCTTGGCTGTTGGAGGGGGAGGACGTTGCACATCACTCCTGTTACGGGGAAGGTGCTCACAAGCACAAAGTTGCTTGCTCCCGCTTCCGCGTCCCACTTCTTTTTGCTTTTATTAAATTGTTTTTCCCCCGTAGTTTGTCCACCACCCTTCGCTTCTGATGCAGGGTCGCTCTGCAGCCTCTCACATTGCTACTGGGTTGATGATCAACTCCTCCTTTTTCCGCTGTCTGAGTCAACTTCATACCTGCCAGCAATCACCCACCAGACTGTCCAACACACACATATGTGTAACACCCAGAGCAACCAACCCAGTCTCTGGAAGATCCCATGGATCTGTAATAACACTAATAGCACCACCTATCTCCATCAATAACCTTAGCTTTCAATATCCTGGTTGCCGAACATCAATAGGCCTATATCATGCCACTCCTCACATACTCATTGTTCATATTTCTCATCTATTTCTTTTAAAATACTTCTATACAACTCTCCTTGCTGCCGGAATCTCACTGAAAATCGTACTAATCTAAACTCAAATGTCCCTTAACCTTTACTGCATAAAACCCATAACACTTCCAAAGTGCTAGACAACACCCCTGTTGCCGGAATTTGTAATATACTCTTAGATGTATCTATACTTAGTACAACCCTCACATACAACTCTCCTTATTGGAGAAAACACCCATGTCTTGATATTCACAACCAGCACGTGCAACACATTTTGTTGCTGCAAAATGATCTGTTGCTGGATAACCAATTACATCATATACTCGCACACCTCACACAGCATTATTAAAAACCAACACATTTGCATAGCATGGTACATCCATCACTGCAAAAAAAAAGCTCAATTTCCCAGCTTTAAGTCTCTGAAATAACACGAATACATGCTGTGCTACAACTATTCATACGTGCCACAATACCTCCAGCGTGTGAATATATAATAAATATAATGATTTTAGTCCATCTGTGGAAAAAGAAATTCATAATGGTGCAGACATTCATTTATATCCTGGGAATGTGTTGCAACCGAACTGAATTAATTATGACTATAAGGTTATTCGTATGTCAGTTCACAGTGTATTAATAACCATAACCACAGGTATGTCCTCTCGATGCATAGTAACTTTTAAAATGCCTTAAGCAATATTTGGACAATGTTAATTCATAACTGTGCCATTATGTGCCACTCATGACAGCAGTAAGGCTGTGATTCCCTTTTCTCCTATCTCGCATTAATCTCTGATGGAACAATTCATAGACCATGAGGGATTGTCTAAAAAATGCCCTATCCAAGCTGTGGCAGCAGGGCTGTTGTAGACATCCATCATTAGTGTACCTCTGCAATGTCGCGTAGCTACTGTCTGTGCCAAGCAGCCTGAATGTGACTACCTCTCATGCATATTGGAGGTAGCTGGCCTCGGACCATTGGCTGAGCTTTTCTCTCTCGCCCTTAGTGGTCCATTGACACTTTAATGATAAATAATGCACTCCACTGTGAACAGAGGTCATGTGGATTTAAAACCTTGAACACGATCCAGGGCCCCTTAGACATACTCCTTGGCACTGAATGTATTTTTGTCAACATTTTGCCTCTGCATGCCAGCCCGCCCCTTATGCACTGCTGGGAAGTGTACCAGTTCTTCTGGAGTCCCTGGCAGGCCGCTCAATGATTTCACAGCACCTCAACTCTGCCCTTGACACAGCACACAGCAAGAAGCAAGGCGCGGAGCATCCATTCCCATCAGTAATGTCTATTCAGCACTTTATTTGATACTTGGTCATGCTCTATATTGGCCGCATTATATTCACTGCATGCTCGGCTGCGCATAGTTGGATTCTCTTCCTACCAGGGTCCCAGCATGATGAAAAAGCTTATCCAATGAACTTTGCCAATCTACTCATGAAGATGTCCTGGGTGAATGAAATACTAGAGGTAAAAGGGGCATATCAGCCTCGCCCTCATTCTGACTGGGGCTATTCGGGATTTTCTTGTGCAAGGTTAATAATCCGCATGCCCTCAGCTTCTGGCATACCTTCATCTGAAACCCGACCTAGGTGGTGGAACTTCACTGGGGGTGCAGGGTACAAAGCTGTCTGCTCCCCCAACAAACCACTCTTGGGTCCTTCTTCTGGCCCACCCATGTACCACCTTGTTGTGTTTTTGTAGTGTTGAAGGATCAATGGAGCTGTGTTTTCGTTCACAAGTAAATCCCTTTATTAAGTTACAGTTTCTAAGTTACAGCAAAATACACTTCGACCCACTAGCGCCCAGCACCCAGGCAAACTATACCTAACTGTCACTGGAGGAACACCAAGAGTACAGACATCCCACATACACTAACATGACATCACATACTGTGACATCAAACACACACAGTCTACCACACATATAGGCAGTCACTTAAAAAAAAGAAGTAGCTGGGGAAGGAAATTGAAATAAGTAGGATATTTAAATGGGACAAGTCATTAATTGCTTTGCAACTCCCCATTGGTCACCTTGCATGACATTAACATGTGGCACTTCCTATCATTCTGAGGAGAAGAACATTGCATATTGTTTGGAGACAGATATTATATAATTTGCATTTAGTGGCTGTAAATTAGTGGGCTATCATTTAGTGCCCAGATCAAATATTAGTTGCTTGCAAAGTTTTGAATGACACATCTTAGCTTGGTTTGAAGCAAGAACATGCATTCAGTGTCAATATCTTAGTGTGTCATATTTTAGTGACCCTACCAAATATTTGTTTTGAAGAAAACGTTGTGTTTTTTGTTGCAGTTGGGAGTAGATTTTATTACCTGTCTGTAAATGAGAATGTTGTCTTTTAGATTCCATACCAAATACAATCTAGGGAAACCCATTGTCAGGTTTCCTTCTCTTATTCAAGTTTCCTTTTTATTATTATCCTTTTCAGATTAGCTTTGTGTGGGTGGGAAGTTTTCCATTATAGTTGGTTAGGCCTTAACTTGTTAATTCAGAATCCTGGTTCTGACCCAAGGCAAGATGGAGCCTCACAGTGACAGCTCTGATTGGCTGGAAGACAATGCTGAACAACAATGAACATTCTAAACTGTCACTCTGTGCCTTTCATCATCAAAACCCCATCTGAGAGGACGTGTTCAGTGGCTGCTCCTGCTTTAGTATTAGGCCTGGTGGATTTTATCCTTCAGATCTCAGCAGTTGAGCGGCTACTTTCTTGGGGGTTCAGGAGAAGTCTTCAGCTGGCAGGAATTCGTTTTGAAGATAGGAAAAGCAGGAAATCTTTGTGAATTCGCTCAGGAGATAAGTGACTTTATTTCTACTGTAAATCTGTTCATCTTAATAACAGTCTCCTTGAAAATTCGTTAAAAGTAGTGTTTCTACTAAAACTATTGAACTATCGGAGTGCGCTTGTGTTTCCAGTGCGGTGTTCCTTAGCGCGAGATTTTGTCTGTCGCGTGCGTATTCAAGTGAGCGCGTGCTTTCTAGCGTGTGTATTTCGAGCGCGAGTAGAGGTTGGTCTCGTGCCATTTTAAACGCGCGTGTGTTTTATTGCGCGGGTGATCCTTTGCGCGAAAAGCTATACGCTGTGTGAGAACTACAAAGCGCGTGTGAAATACAAAGCGCGTGTGAAATACAAAGCGCGTGTGATTTTTAGCGCGAGTGTACAAAGCGCGTGTGAAATAAAAAGCGCGTGTGAAATACTAAGCGCGTGTGATTTTTAGCGCGAGTGTACAAAGCGCGTGTGAAATACAAAGCGCGTGTGAAATACAAAGCGCGTGTGATTTTAGCGCGGGGGTACAAAGCGCGAGAATCTGTTCGTCGCGTGCCTTGTGAGTGCGCGTGTGTTTTTTCCATCGCGAGTGATTTTGCACGTGAGAATCACTTCGTTGCGTTTGAACTCAATAGCGCGGGTGTTCTTATTTCACGTGTCTCGCAGGAGAACATTATTGCGCGTGTGGACTATTGCGCGTGTGGATTTTTTGCGCGTGTGGATTATTTTGATCGCGCGTCTTCATCCGTTTGCGCGTGTTCTTCAACCAGGAAGATTTCTATGTGAAGTTCATCGATAATTTTAATGGAAATAACCTGCGTGTGCAGTTAGCACGTGTTTCCTCTTTCTTCAAGGATTCAAAGACTCAAGATAATTATAAATAGTTTGAAAAGTTTTGAAATGACAAGAAAGAACATTTTAAAGACAATCTAATTGAACTACCAGTGCATGTTGGAAAAAAGACAAACAAAGAACTAAGACTTCCAGTTTTGCCTAATGTAAGAAGTTGCTGGGAATTTCAAGTATCGCAAGTAAGAGAGATTTTCAGCTTCTTATCCGCTTCTCTAAGAAATTTCAAGAGAAGAACCAGGTAGGATTCTCAATTATTAGTTAAGGATTAATGACTTCCCATTCATAAGGTTAAGTAAGTGAATTAAGGAAGTGTATATGTTATTCTTTATCCTCTGCAGGTTCAGCACTGATTAGCCTTGACGCAGTCTGCCTGGTGTTGTTTTGTTGTCCCATTCCCCCTTTCCCTTTGGGGTGTAGTTTACAGAGCTGTATTGAAAACTAGTTCTGGGAAATACATCTCAGGGGGATTGTCGGGGGTTCAGCAGCTTCCGCGGATACAGGACCTCTCAGCCTGACAGAATGAAAGGCCAATAATTTAGTCCGCCCGAGCTGTCATGAACCCCGACGAATCCATGGAGATGTTAGGATCTTTGATTAGGGAGTTACGGGAGGAGTTGAAAATTTCTCGGGAAGAAAATGCCTTACTTAGTCAAAAGGTAGATGACTTAAGTGTTAAAGTTACACAAATTCAACAGAGGGGAGAAAGGAGAGAGGATGAGGTTTCAGGGGGCGCAGGTTCTCCACCTGAGTTAGAAAGAGAAGATCAGTTACCACACATACAACGGGCGCCTTCAGTGGCAGAAGGGGTAAGGAGTATAATTATGCCAGTTCCTTTGGCACCCCCAGAACGTTATCATGGGGATTCCAAGAGATTTAGGGTGTTCTTAACACAATGTGAATTACATTTTATGAGTAGACCAGAATTATTTCCATTGGATGCTTCTAAGATAACATTTATGTTGTCATATCTTTCTGGGGAGGCATCTGCTTGGGCTGGGTTGTTGGTGAGTCAAAAGAGTGCGGTTTTAGAAAATTATACCAGTTTTTTAGAGATATTCCGAAAAATGTTTGATAGAAGACAGTTATCTCTGGAAGTAGATGGTGAACTTTTAGAATTAAAACAAGGTAATAGAGACTTGATTGCTTATATAACACAATTTAAGTCCCTTGTGTTAGAAAGCAAGTGGCACGAGGTTAAACAGGCCTCGTTGTTTTATCGGGGCCTTAGAGATGAGTTAAAGGATGCTTTGTCTGGAGTAGTAGAACGCCCTCCTACTTGTGAAGGTCTGATTGATTTGGTTATTCAATTGGACTTCCGTTTGAGTGAAAGGAAGGCAGAGAGACGTCATGGTCAGAGTGATGTAAAGTCTATAATTAGAGTAGATAGACCTAAAATAGAGAGTAAACCCAAAGGGAATAATTCATCTCCAAGAATCAGAGGCCCGTTAACAGTGGAGGAAAAGACTAGGAGGAGAGATAATAATCTGTGTTTATACTGTGGAAGAGGTGGGCACTTTTTAGGAAACTGTCCTTACACTCCCAAGAAGACTTCTTCCTCAGCAGTCAAGGTACAACAGATCGCTAATACGGTGCAGACAGCGGTTCCTCATATAACCATAAATGTATCCTTATTTTTTGATTTGCGCGTGTTCTTCAACCAGGAAGATTTCTATGTGAAGTTCATCGATAATTTTAATGGAAATAACCTGCGTGTGCAGTTAGCACGTGTTTCCTATTTCTTCAAGGATTCAAAGACTCAAGATAATTATAAATAGTTTGAAAAGTTTTGAAATGACAAGAAAGAACATTTTAAAGACAATCTAATTGAACTACCAGTGCATGTTGGAAAAAAGACAAACAAAGAACTAAGACTTCCAGTTTTGCCTAATGTAAGAAGTTGCTGGGAATTTCAAGTATCGCAAGTAAGAGAGATTTTCAGCTTCTTATCCGCTTCTCTAAGAAATTTCAAGAGAAGAACCAGGTAGGATTCTCAATTATTAGTTAAGGATTAATGACTTCCCATTCATAAGGTTAAGTAAGTGAATTAAGGAAGTGTATATGTTATTCTTTATCCTCTGCAGGTTCAGCACTGATTAGCCTTGACGCAGTCTGCCTGGTGTTGTTTTGTTGTCACATTCCCCCTTTCCCTTTGGGGTGTAGTTTACAGAGCTGTATTGAAAACTAGTTCTGGGAAATACATCTCAGGGGGATTGTCGGGGGTTCAGCAGCTTCCGCGGATACAGGACCTCTCAGCCTGACACCCATTTTCCAATATTTCTTGATAGGCAGGAGGAGATTATATGAAGTGACTTTCTTTAAGTGACTGCCCAATACTCGAGTGGCCATACCAAATAATAGTTGCTGGGAAAAAGCATTATGAGTCTTGGTTGGCAGCATGAGATGATATTCAGTGCTTGTAACTGAGT
Organism: Ambystoma mexicanum; assembly: GCF_040938575.1. Lineage (NCBI taxonomy): Eukaryota > Metazoa > Chordata > Amphibia > Caudata > Ambystomatidae > Ambystoma > Ambystoma mexicanum. The sequence goes on from NC_090941.1 coordinate 770,063,229, forward strand.
GTGTGATCTTTTAGTAGTCATACCAAATACTAGTAGCAGAGAAATTTAAATGTCTTTAATTTCTTGGTAGACAGCAGAAGATGATATGCTATGGCTGTAAGTGACTGCACCATCACTAGTGGTCATACAACTTGTTAGCAGCTGCAGATAAAATCATTATTGGTTATCGTTATTGGTAGGCAGGATGAGATTATGCTATGTGGCTGTAGGTGACAGCACCGTTTTATCAAATGTTTGTTGCAGAGAAAATGTTCATCCTTGGTAGTATAGTAAGATATATTCAGTTGCAGTAGCTGAATGCATCTGCTTTTAGTAGTCCTACCAAATACATTTTTTAGATAAAATCGCTGTTCTTATAAAACACTTAGGTATGCTGCCGTACTCAGCTGATGCAATTTATCAGCCCTCTGCTGTCCAAATGGCAAAATGCACCCCTTTAACAACAGCTATCATTTCAACAAAAAGAATGAACATGGTTCTACACGGACACCACTTTCCACTATCACAAGCATTCGCAAGTTACTTCTTTCCACCCCCACTTCTATTCACACAAGGCAGAGCAATTCCAGTTTCAATGAACAGTTAATTACTGGCTCAACGTTTTTCAATCTCTAAAGAGCAAAACGCTGTAGAACAAATGCCTCCTCACAAGGTAAAATTGAAAGTAGGTCCTATAATTATGCTACTATGCCATTTTATGCCATCACAGTGACTGTGCAATGGAACAAGATTGACAATTACGTACCTGAAAAGACACATAATGGAGGCCCGTGTGATCAATGGAACTTAAATTCTGTTCTTATACCACGCATACCTCTCAATCCATCTGATACGTTTAGCCTTTTCAATGGCCATTAATAAGTCACAGGGGCCTACGCCCCGTCCTGGAAGCGATCAGTGGTAATTTTGATATTTAAGAAGAGGACAGAAGTGACCATAAGAATTACCGACTGACACTGACCTTTAACATATGCTTTAACATATGCTAGAATGGCGTATATTACGCCGGGAAAAGCTAGCGTCTTATAATTCTTGTTAGACTGAAGAAGATCATATTTATTGGTCATAACTGAGGGTGATGTTTTTTAGTATCCGTGCCAAATAATAATTGAATAGAACATTTGTTTTATTTCTTATTAGATAACAGGAGATTATAATAATACTCCCAAATAATTCTTAGTAGACAGAGCTACTCCTTGACCTTTGTGCAGAATCTTTCAATGAAAGCCTGTCAGACTTAAACACACATAGTACCAGCACTTGGCAACCACAGCATCAATTTTGCACTGGCACCAGCGCCTTCAAATCAGGAAGAGCATTGGATGACATAGCACGAAAGTCCAAAGGACAGAATCCTCTCTCATCTCTGATTGCCTAACTGCCATTCAAGATTGGTGTGCCGCCAATGATCTTTGTCTGAATGCCAGCAAGACTGAGATCCTCCTCATCAGCACACCTTCACCATCATTTCCCCTCACTCTCTGGCCGGCTTCCCTTGGCCCTCTTCCTACCCCCACCTGCGAGGCTAAGAACCTCAGGGTCATCTTTGACTCCACGCTTTCCTTTTCCACCCACATCTCTGAGGTTGCTAAAAAGTCAAACTTCCTACTACACCTCCTCAGAGGTACTCTGCCTTTCCTCTCCTTCTCCCAGAAGCTCATGGTAACCCAAGCTCTGGTTCTCTCTAGGTTGGACTATTGTAACAGCCTCTTTCTAAATCTACCTGCCTCTAGTCTCCGCCCTCTGCAACTAATCCAGAGGACTGCGAGAATTGTTCTTGGCCACAAGCCCTGGGATCGCATCTCTCCAGCTCTGAAATCTCTCCATTGGCTCCCAGTGGATGCAAGGATTAAATTCAAAACCCTCTGCATTGTCCACAAGTCTTTCTGGGGCCTGGGTCCAAAATACATTCAGCTATCCCTCTGCAAATACCTCCCCTCTCGAGCTCTTTGCTCCTCTACCTCTAAATCCCTCATGGTCAGTTGTTTTTCAAAGAAACGAGCTGGGGGTAGATCTCTGTTTTCGGCTGGGCCTCCCTCTGGTACAGCCTCCCTGCCACTCTAAAACTTGAGGAGAACCATCTCTGGTTTCGGAAGCACCTCAAGACCTTCCTCTTTTCTTCTGCCTTCGCTCCATCTCTCCCCTGCTGATCTGTTTTCTCTTGGCACCATGCACCTGGCCACCTTCTGTCTTCTGGGCCCAGGTACCTGCTCACCCTGCCACCCTCCCGCACTGCCTCCGGGCCACCCCTTGCACTGGGGTCTGTATCTGTACCCATACAGTCCCCCCTTTTTCTTCCTGCACTTATCAGACCTACCCTGTCTGCTGCCTGAAACCTAGCACGTGCAAATTGCTGGCTGCACTACCACTGTGTGTTTTTATTATTTATGTATTATTATTTATCTGTTTCTCCTCTGCTTCGCACTTTCCACTTCTCCCCCCTTCCATGCACTTTTCCCCTCCCCCTCTCCCATGCACTTGCACTTTCTCGATGTCACTGGACCTAGTAAGATCACTGTTTTGTTCTCCCCTGTTCCCCTCCCTTGCCTTGTCGCGCTCTGAAACACTTTTGTACGAGCGCGATAGGAATAAAATATCAATATCAATATCAATATCTTGCCACATGCGCTTTATGAAATAAAACTGTGTTTCGGGGGAAGTCCAGGACCAGGTTAGGAACTACATCTTTATTGTCACATATGATATGACACCCTTCACTGGCCTAAGATGAACCCATGAGAGCTCTATTGCAGAACTCTCACCACAAGCATGTGCCACATCCAGTCTCTACTCTAACCCCAGAAACTTTTGCTACTGTTGTACTATAGCGCTATCCACTGCCAATGACTGACATTTATTGATGTTTTAGCATGTGTGCTACTTCTGTTTTGTTCTTGAGGCCTTCTCCTGCTATTGTACCACCAGAGTCAATAACAGAGAGCCACCTTCCAACGGGGGCACACAGAAGTGCCCATGGCGATTGTTTCAATCCTCTCTGTTGTCAGGGGATATATTACATGTAGCCGGTCAGATAGCACAGCAAGTAGATGCCTGTAGCACCACACACTGCTCGTAATAAATAGCACCGCTCCGATGCCTGACGGTCAGTAACGCTACATACATGCAAACTATTATTATTATTATTATTACGAATGTCGAGGAGAAACATAACCACATATATGCAGGTTAAATTGAAAAGCAGTAGATCCCCATTTAGCATTAGATCTCACTCTAGCTGGGAAGAGAATCATCTTGAATATTGTGAATGCAGGTCAAACGAAACTGAGTAGATGTACAATTAACAATGACTGTATTCACATGTTTGAAACTGCTGCAGCCGCACTATTATTTAGAGGAACCCTTTATCTGCCAACATTATATTAAAGCACGCTGATAAGGTGGCTTCCAGATGACCACGGTTAGGAAAATCACAATGCTATTTGTATTTGTTGTATGCAACAAAAAAAATGCATATTTTGACAACTCCAGTGCCTGGGAGTCATGGCAGAACAAAAAAACGAATACATTAGCTTCTTTCCTGTCTTCTCTGTATTTAAACATAGGTGAATTAGAAAACACGTTATCAGAATCAAGGCACCACAGAGAACACAATGGCAAATTAATACAAGTAACCAACTCTTAAGTTCAAGCAGTCTTTCTAGCCTGTCTTAATGGTCTGCTGCGTAACATGAACTCACTTCCTCTTTAAAGTATAATATTATTTGTGTCTACCTTATATGCCCAGGTTATACTGACATTAAATGCAATGTTGTTTTGTGCCTTTTCCACACATCTTCATCATGACAAACAAATGAACATGGTTCATTGAATGTATGCCATGTGATTGCTGTGTTGCATAGGTTTCATACAGCAATGCCCCTTTGACCTGTCCCTGGCTTGCCCTCCAACCATTTAACATGCTCCTAGGCCCATGACCAAGTGGACACTGTCTGGGCCTGTTGTCAGGTTGGCCACTTCACTGCCTGAAACGTGACAAGGGAGGCAGGTGCCTGCCTTTCCTCACTAGCAAAAGCAAGCACGAGTGCAGCAACCTCCCGCCACATCTGCAGGGGGGCCACCACTGCCTCCTCCATTTTCTGCTCCTTTGTCTCCTCCTTCACTACCACCTGTACCTTCTCCTTCTGACTGGCTCCAGGCATCTCAGCACCTCTCTTGCACCCTCTCCCTGCGTTACCACAGCACTGTCCAGCAAAGCCTGCAGTGGATCCACAGCTTCAATGCCCTACTCCTACAATATTGCCTTCCAGACCTTTCCACTCATAACCAGCACCCCTGCCAAAAGGTTTCAATGCACTGGCCCGTCATCGTCCACCTCAAATTTCACCATTTCATCCCATGGGACTGACAACCCCTCTGTTGTTAGGAGTCCTGCCTCTTCCTCCATCTCTCCCTCTCCGGTCACACTGGCAAATCCTCTGTCAGTCCTATCATGTATCCTGTTCCTGAGCTGCGCCACAGCCACCTCCCACCCCCATTAGTAAGGCATTACCTGAAAAGTACAGTACTGGCCAATCCTCTGTAATACAAAATATTAGGAATGTATTAAAAAAGCTTTCGCGAAAGGGACATAATGTTTGGAACGCAAAACATTAAAAAGACATTCACCAGTTCAGTTCCCAAGTTACTCAGCAGAATAGCTCAGCAGGAACGTGCTCGCCTTGGAAGCGAAATGACACGGAGCAACACAGGTTCAATCCCAGGGACCGCCTTAAAAACCTCTGGATATTAAGCGCATTATAAATAACCTATCATATCAAGGCAGCCATGACGAATATGCTGCTCACCATGCCACACACGGCATTAAAGGATGGCATGCACATTGACATATGTCCCTAAAAGAATGGGAACTGAAGTTACTTAATGAACAACAATAGTTTCCCAGAATGTGTATATTAAGTTTGACTTTTGTTTTAAGAATCAACACTAAACAAAGCAATATTGAGGGACATCAGCATCAAGATACCTTGTTTGATTGGCACAGCAGAGTTTGCATATAATAACCACACTCAATGGTCCATTAAACTACTTACCATGGAGTCCACAATTCCAAATGCAGATATACAATTGAAACCGTTACAAACCCCCAATAGAGGTTTCAGGAAAAATCTGAACAAAGTGAATCAGCCGTATAAAGCCAATGTGGATGTTGTGCATTCATTTATGTATTGGGGTTATATATTGGGGTGTCTTATTGTGCCAACCATGAGCATAGTTGCATTGTAATCTGCCCAATGAAAAAGGAATGGAAACAAGTAAAGTGGCTTTTCAAAGGTTTTTTAGACATTCAGACCAGTGAAGAGCGAAGGGAGAGCTGAGGTGAGGAGCATTGACAGGATGTACAAGTAGTAAGTGCAGTGGTAATAGTGGACATACAAGTGCCTACATGTGTGAGGTGTCAGTGTGAAAAGGTGATGGGTCCAGCTCAAATGCTCTGATGTTCAGTAGCTCTCTACTGCTCATATGGACCAAGGTTTATCTCTTAATGGTATAGACGTGGGCATACCAGGTGTGAGCGTTTACTTTATTGTAGTGGGTAGCCCTGTTGAGGTATTAATTTTGCATATATTTCAATTTGTTCTTTTTTGACTTCTTATTTTATGTATGATTTAGATTTCATCTGTGACAGATCATTCACACAGCTATGTGTGGTTATCTTCTCTGGTAATGTACATGTACTTAAGGCTTAATTTTAGAATCTGTGATTTGCTGTAATACATGTGGCTATATGTGTCAACTGGGGGAGGTAGTGCATTACACAGTAGTGATTCTCAGGTGAGAGAATCATAGAGAAACGGAGGCATTGGAATTCAGGAGGTGAGGGTTGCATGTCAACACTTGATTGTTAATTGATATTTTAGCTGATTTAGAGAAGTTTGCCAGAAAGGTTATAACAGAGCAATTAGGGAAGATATCAGTAGGAGAAGTAACCATAAGAGCAGCAAAGAGAGCCAGATGTCTATGCACTACAGTTCTAGCAGAGGAAGGTGTGATAGCAAAGTGACGGGAGAAGTGGGTTTGAGGGGTAAATACCTGGGAAAGGAGTGGGTGCAGAGGGGGCAAGGGTGGTGACAGTGGGTTTAGGAATATTCTTAGAACAGTGAGGAAAGTGAGGACAGCAGTCTTGTGGGAGCAATGTCTAAAAAGAGTCTAAAGCATAGGAATGTTTGGAGGATGTATAGGAAATGATGTTGAGAAGCGAAGGCAATTGCTAGGATCAGTGACACATGAAAGGAAGGGGGGACACAGGAGGAGAAGGAGTGGTTTGAAGGTTACGGCTTCTGAGGTTGTAGCAGTTGAATTGATAAGAAGTTGGCCGTGATTATCAGAAGGAGCATAGAGTGCTGTGCAAGGTTGGTTCAAAGGGTCTCTATATTCAGTAAATTATATCCTGGACAGGGGGGTGTGGCTGAATTATCAGAGGTTAGCTTAGGCTATCAGAGGTAGAAGGGTTACTGAATGAGAGAGGTAGGGCATATGGGAGAGGAAGAGGGGTGTATGGTGGAGAAGGAAGCTGAGGGAACTAAATAAATTCAGGAGCAGAGCATTAAAAATGAGGAGTGAGCTGCCAGACTAGAGACTGAAAAGGATGTCACTAATGTTTACTAGCACATAGAAGAAGGGAGCAAGAAGGATAGGAGGAGCTGATGTTGAGGTGTGGGTGTCTGCAGCAAAAGAGGTGAACAAAGTGCAAGAAGAAAAGCACTTTTCTGCAGCAGAAGAGGGGGTGGGGAAACATTTGCAAGTATGTGGTGTATGGGCAAGGAAAAGCGATTGGGGTTTAGCACTCTGCAGTAGATGGACATTGATTGTTGTTAAAAAGTGGAAGAAGGGTGCAAGGAGGAAAGCAGACCTACAAAGAATTGGTTAAGAAAGGCCACTTTCCAGGTCAGAAAGGGATGCAGCAGAAAAAGGAAGAGATGGGTATGTGAAGGGGAAGAGGACATATAGGCAGGAGACGGGAGGACAAATCAAAACAAAAGCTGAACAATGAAATTTAGTGTTTATATGCTGACACAGGTGGATCCATAAGGATGATTAGAAACAATGAGGAATGTTCACTAGTGAAACAGAGGGGGGTCAGGAAGCAGATGGGGTGGACAGAGGTGGAGTGGAAGGGAGAGAGAGCTCAGTGAAGAGGCAGATTCTGCCATTGGCCCACATTATTCTGGATGCCCAAGAGTGGTCACAGGATTCTTTAGCTCCAAATGAGTGTAGGGGTCAGATCCAGAGGCCAGACCAGGACAACCAACAAAGTCACATAGCCCCTAGCAAATCTAATATTGTGAAGACACGTATGCACCAGTTATCTAAACTCTGCAGCATGCTCACATGGGAGAGGAATGGCCGCAGCAGATGGAAAGAGCAACTTAATGCATACAGGCAACCACAATGGAGGTCAAGGGCCCAAATCAGGGATTTTGCCAACAAAAACTCCAATGGACACTCAGGCTGGATAATAATGTTAGAGCCATTATCGGTATATGTAGAATTCTTTCTAAAACCCTTTGTTGAATTAATGCTAAATTATGTCAAAGATTCCTCTGACATGATAAGAATTACTCAAAATATGAGGATTGTGATGGAAGATATCTTAGTTACAATGGACGTTCCATGCTACTAAACTTTTAATCTCCTCCCTTATCTTCTCTTGCCTCTTCTACTGCTCCTCCTTACTCTTTGGACTATCTACTTCTCATCTCACTCCCCTCAAATCTATCTACCACTCTGCCATCCGTACCCTCTGTCTCCTTACCTCCAGAAACTCAATTTCTGCTTCCCTTTCTTCCCTTGGCTGACTTCCCTTTCACTCCCAACTTAAATTTCATTTCCTGTGTTTAGTCTTTAAATCTCTCCATGGTCTTGCTCCCCCTATCTCTCCTGCCTCCTCTCTTTCTAGCCTCTTTCCCGCTCCCTTCGTTTAGCTGACCACTTTCTTCTCACTGTTCCTCCACCCCCGTGCGCCCCCTCGCGTTTCTGCTCCTTCCAGCTCCTACCCCCCCTGCACTGGAACTCCTTGCCTCTCTCAATCCGCTCTATACTTACCTTCTCCTGCTTCCGCACTTCCCTAAAATCTTTCCTTCTCCATTCCCTGCCATGAAACCCTCCCCGTTTCTTGCTCCTCCTCCTTCCTTTGTCTCTTCCCCATGATCCTCTCCATCCCCTTCCCTCCACCCACCCCATTCTCGCCCTTATACCCCCTTCTGTTTCCCTCCGCCGTCCCCTCCTCGCCACTCCCTCTTCCCTCTCAGTTTAATTGCTCTACTTACAGTTTTGTTGGTTTGATTCATAATTGTAAATTGCTTCTACTGTTACAACGTTATATGTATCCAGTTGTTAAAATGTACAGCGTTTTGGAGTAAAGCGCTATATAAACATAATAAATACAAATACAAATATATAGGTTGGTTTTCACTATGGATGCACGAATAACCCAGAAAAATGTACTTCGTATTGCCTAGAAAATTAGGTTAAATATGTGCAAATAACTATGATAGATATCGCAATAGTGGAAAAACTGGTCCCTGGACATACTTCATTTCTATTAATAATTGTAATATACATCAAAACAACGAAAGAATTGATAAGAATTGGCCCCTTTGAATACAAAATGGTATGGTGGGGTACTTTCATTATATGCAGATAAGCGCTGGAATTGTATAAAAACATGCACTTGTATAGTCGTCCAATTGACAAGATGTAAGATGATCAACAAATCCTCTTTCTATGACAATGATTCAAAAGGTGAGAGAATTTTATCTAACAATAACAGCTGTTGAAATATCAAAGAAGTAATTAAATCTCCATAGTGGCCGTGGGTAATATCAATACATATATTAAATGACCATGAGAACATCTGAGCGGCGATATGAATGACCGACAGCTGAGTCCCCTTTCTATGACTATGAAATGCATAGGAAGCATGTATGTAGAACATTAGTGGACGTGAGGCGCTATGGATGTTTTGCACGTATGCCAGCGAATGAGGAGGAACGCCAAGGAATACGGTGAAGGTAAGATAAGTGTATTTGAGTAGAGGAAATGAGAAAAGACACGCGCGTATTACAAAGCGCATCAGAGGGGACAAAAAAGCCAAAAAAGCTGCGAACAAAAAAAGCTGCACTTTTTTTAAAACACGAACAAGACTTTGATCTACAAGATTATGTGGAGCCACGTAAAAGATAGAGGGGCTTTAGCAGCAGGCATCAGATGCGGTGCAAATCAGAGACATAAAGATGCATAGATGGGGTGAACTAATATATGAGAACTCACTTTTTGAAACATCTAAAAAAGTATGTGAATACTAGGCACTAGACAACGTCTAAAAATACATTCATAACTGCGCATAGATGGTGGGAATTAACCTTCAAAACATCTATAATCACGAAAAAACCATGGAATCTGCCCTGACTAGATTGAGTTTTCTCTAAAAGAAATGTAAATATGACTAAGAGGCAATATACATACGGAGGCATGGTGTTGTGAACTAAAAAGGAGGTAAACCGGTTAGGTGGCCCTATGCGCACATTAGGACATTGGGATATATTGGTTCTTGGTATTATCCACAATGTAACTAGAATGCATGCATTGAACCACAATAGTATACTAGAAGTGGCCAAGACTGACAGGGAATTTAATTTTGCCTGTCTCTAATTAGAGTACTATTCTCATCGTTTGAAGACCTTTTGATAATCAAGCTACACACAACATTTGGAGTGTGCCTCTGAGACGCCGAGAAGTAATGATGGGCTACTACTGATGAATAATCAGTAAGTATAAAATGCCATAAAACCAAATGAAGCAATTTAAACTGAATTTTCTCTATACTGGAAAAGCACAAAGTAAATAGTGAGGTGTGGTGATTTACATCTATAGGTGAAGCAAAGGCCTGGTACTGTATCATACAGAAGATTCCTGAGATTATAAGATACAAGAGGTACACCTTGAGTGCATATCACCGCAACTTAATTTTGCGTAAGTATACGAGCCACATAACTAAAAGTGGATGTATTATAAATTGATAGACTTGATCCCCAGGGCACTAGCTAACTGAGTCTTTGTGCTCTTTAGGTAAGACTCAAAGTAATTAGAAGAGTCAAAATGTGGAGTTGTGACTAGACCACCACATCTGGATCTCCCCCATAAATTAAATCTGGAGGTGAGTCAGGTGGAGCAATTACTTTTGCTTGTTGTGACACATTAAATGTGGTTCGAAATAATGGGGGGATGACATGGAGCGTTAGTCTTGACATATGTTTTAATTATTTTATTTTTTTAGATGGTGTGGCTCACCTCTGCACATATGAAGCAACACACATTTGGTATTTTGTTTATCGATCTGAAGAAGGTTGCATTAATAAGAGGACACTATTGTCGATGTTCGAATTTGACAACCAAAACACGTGTCGATTTAAAGAGCTGTTGGAATAATCATATACAGACTGTGTTGCCTAGAATAAGGAAAGGGACCCAAACACTATGCAAATGTATAAGGATGGAAAATGCAGATGTATTACCGTTGTTTAGTGTACAAAATTAAGACATTTTTGCTATGTAGAAACAGTGTGAGTGTAACTGTGTATCTGTTGCACTGTTGTAAATTGCACATTTCATTGTGATTTTAAATATATACATTTTTCTAATAAAATATGATGAAAAGAATACTTCAAACAAAAATTAAGTATTGAAAGTGTGTTGTCATCCTTCATCCACTGGTCCATTTGTTTTATATTTCCCCATGAGGCCAGACCTGGGCATCAAATATGCACAGCCACAGATTCATGGGGTGCCAGTGGCCATGATGGAATCGTGGGCTGCCTGCAAATCGCACTTGGTTCCAAACATCTGAACTGGTGATCGTGTCGTCAAAGCACGCACACAAACGAGAGGGGTGATGCAGAAAATGTAAAGTGCACTGACGGCCCACCATTGCACCATGGCCTCTTGAGCTCCTACAGTTTCTTTCCATATGCTTGCAGTTTTGGGATTGGGTGGGTACAGGGAATTGGACAGGTCCATAAGTGCAGGTAATGTACATGGAATCATTTAGGGCACTTGATAGTATGTGTTCATCGTGAATTGAACGTGAAATGTATAAGTAGCATGCAGTGTATCGCAGAATATAACATTCCCACTGTCCTTCCATTTTTAAAACTGCACAAACATAGAAGTAATACAATGCAATATATAAGAACCATTGTGACATATGTGGTCTTAACTATTTTTTGCAGATCTATTAGTCCCTACTACTGACTGTGGATGCTTATGATCTTACTGACCTATATAATTCTGTCCAGATGGATATGGTCACTTTCATTTGGAAAACACAGCTATGCTTACTCTATATAAGTAGCTATAATCACTCCAGATTACATGAAGACCACATGTTGAGTGAGGACAGATAATGATACAAACTGTGATGCATTTTGCATTTACTTGTTTCAATGACATCTTATAGTATAATACATCTGTCCTTCTTTACCATAAGATTACATAATCAGCATGTTTCTTTATGTCCATCGACTTACTTTGGTTAAGTGGAGAGATCATTCCAACAAGGTGGCCAACTATACTCAGAATTTTCCCTCGGATACTGCCCTAAGATCCACAGTGCCCTAAGATCCCTGAGTGATCGCCATCCATGTTTACAAACCTTCAATGGATACAGTCAATATCATGGGAGCAACTAGGAGGTATTCAACCCAATGACCTTCACTGTCGTGGGCGTGTATCATTTATCATAGAATTAAGATATTGCACAAACCTATAATGTGGACATCATGTGCCTGCCTTATATTTTATGATACCAAGACGGCAAACTGTATTCTTCGAACTGAATTGAGTTCAACCAAATATAAAAACATGATAGATCAATGTTTACACACTTTTTTTTATTTGATTGCACTTCTCCCTTATTTTTGTACTACCTAAATTGCTGCCACAGAGTACACTGAGTATAGACACAATAAAAGATAAGTTGTTCAGAATAACCCAAGTGTTTTTATTAAATTAGTACCCGGCAAGGGTCAAAGAGTTTGTAAAACGCAAGCTCATTTGCCCTCGCCCGGGCCTTACCTGCCTGAGAAGGCTCCGTGTAGTCCCTTCACCCTTTCCATGGCATCCATTTTTTTGTTTACTTTTTTCACTTTGATTTTAATGTCCACCATGGAAAGGGAGAAGGGACTACATGTAATCCCTTCTCCCTGATCCCTAGCAGCCATTTCTTTGCTTTTTGTTTCGAGTCAAGAAACGGATGTAGTGCCATTTCTCAACTCAAGAAAAATTGCAATTAGTAACTCGGTGCAACATGCCAGGGTACTAATGGCAATATGACCCTTGGAGGGGGGGGGCATTACCAGTTGGGGAATGACCACGGGACTTCTAACTATGGCCTGGGGTCATTACCCGACCAGTAATGCACTCCCTCCTTGGTCATATTGCCTAAGTATAATGCGGTTGAGGTAGGGAAGAGTGTAATGTATGCCTATGACTGCTAGGGCTTGGAGTGCTTAAATAAAAAGCTGGATTTGGGCACAGTCTATCCTTTTCCAGTTATCCATGAATTCACTTCTTGATAGTGGAGATAAGTCAATCATGAAAGGCACATACAGAAATGAGTTCTCCCAATAGTTCCAGGCAAATACAAATAGAACATGAAATCCAGAAAATGAGTAAAAGGTTTGGGGTTTGGGTTTCTCCTAGACCAAATCAAATGAGTAGTGGAACACTGTGGTCTTTGTCTTCAGGTTACAGGTTTTGGAGTTAGCAGCCACATTTATAGTCACTGAAAAAGGCCCTCTGAGACCCATACATCATGGTCCCAAGCATCATGGCTTGACAAAGCTTAAAGCGCTCTTCCAGAAGTCAAAGACAGAGGAGGTTCCCTCTTTGCACTTGCCCTCTCTCTGAGGGGTTCAGGTACAAGGTTGGGGATTTCACTGTCAATTTACCAACTCCCTGTTGTAGTTTGCTGATCCCAGGGCACTCATGACCTTTCTATCATTGCCGTAGCCTCCCTGTCGCTCAGTGAGGTTGCTCCATCTTCAAACTTTTGCCTCCTCTGAAATCTGCCCTAAACTGGCCTGGCATGCTGGAACCTCTCTGGTGTTGTCAGAATGTGGAGGAGTTTTGCAACTTAATATCCCACCTCTGGTTGTTTTTTTTTCTGTGTCCTCCTTGCCAGATGGTATTTGTTCTCTCCTTCCAACCTCCACATTGAAACACTCTCCAGATGCTATCTCTCTCTCTCTCTCTCCCTCTCTCTCTCTCTCTCTCTCTCTCTCTCTCTCTCTCTCTCTCTCTTTCTCTCTCTCACTCCACACTCTGATTGAGCTAGCTGGTTTTTATAGCATGCTATCTCAACGGTTCCATGTCATTTAATCGCCTGACTTTTCATCCCCAGGCTTTTTAACGTGCACATTCCATTGAATGTGCTCATTGCTTTTGGTTTTCTTTGGGGGGGACACCCCAAGCCCCCCTCCCACACTTATATTTTGCCATTGCCCACCCGCCCAAACCCTTATCTGCCCTTACCCACCCCCCACTAAAAAATCTGATGAGCACATTCGATGGAATGTGCACTTTGAAAAGCCTGGGGATGAAAATGCAGGCGTTGAAAGGACTTTGTACCATCTCAACAATCAGATGGTGCTGACGGATATAGAATGCATTTGCTTAGGCAACCTGTTCTTTGATTAGGCCATGTGTCTGTAGCCATGTGGGTGGAAAAAGTCAGACCTGGGCTTATTTTGAGGCCAGTCACCATCTTGGATTTTAACATTTCTTGCATCTTGTGATGTCTCCATTCCTTCCATTTTATGCTCTGCTAACATTGTGTGCTTTGAACTGGTTCCATCTTTCTGCCATGCATGTCAGTTACCACTCAAGGAAACCTTTGTTAAACAAGGAGAGTTGTTTAATGTAGAACAAAAGCTTTATCATAGGGACATCATACCTTTGCATCTCCGCTGCCAATGCAGAATAATGGTTATTTAGTACCCGGCGAGGGCGCAATCAGAATGCAAGAGCCATTCTGATTGGCCCTCGCCGAGTCATTACCAGGCCGGGAATCCCTCTGTCGGGATTCCACGGCCTTTGTCCCAGGCGGGGGGGCATGGCAGCCCCTCAGCCAATGTGGAGGCTCGAAGCGGGGCCATCCACGCTCCGAGCCTCCCCATGGCTGAGAGGCTACCTTCACCCCCGCCGGGGACTCTGGTAAGCTTTTTTTTTTTGTTCTACCCTCCCTCTCCTCCCTCGTCCCTGCCCTCCCTCTTCCCTGCCCTCCCTGCCCTCCCTGCCCCACTTACCTTTGTGTTGCTGCGTCCCTGCTGGGGAACGATTGCAGGTACGTATTTTTTTTTTCAACCTTCCCCTGCCTCCCGCCCTCCCAACCCTACTTACCTTCTGCTTCTTTTTTTTTTTGGGAGCGGATGCGCTGGGAACACTTGTGTTCCCAGCGCATCCCCTCCCGCTGGCCACCATGGAAAGGGAAAACGGACTCCCGTTTTCTCTTTCCCGACGGCCATTTTCTTGGTCGTTTTTTTTAAAAAAAAATTCCTGTCCCGAAACGCTGCAGCTTTTCAGGACAGAAAAAAATGCTTTTAGTGCCCCGGTCACGCACATAATGTGGGCCGGGGTACAAAAAGCAATATGACCCTCGCGTTGGGGGCATTACCGACTCAGGTAATGCCCCGGGGCCTTCGTTAACTATGGGCCCCGGGGCATTACCTGAGTCGGTAATGCCCCGCCGCTCGGGTCATATTGCTTAATTATTTTATCCCTCAAACAGGCAAGTGCTTTATTTAACTCTGTTAGTTTTTCTGTTAGATTTTCAAGCACAACTATTTGTCTGGTGGACGTCCCTTGGTCTGCACTTTCCTGACCCTTTTCTGGCCCATTCTCTCAAATGCCTCCTTCGGCAGATGTTTAGAAGAAAGACATGTATATGCACACTTACATAAATTAGGCTGAGTATTTGGATCCGGAATAGCCTTCCAGTTGCCACAATACTAAGATTAAAAGCACTGTCAATGGGGTTTAACCCAGCCCCCCTTCACCAGGGGTGTCATTGGGGCTTTTGGTTGAATGTTCATGTTCATCAGTACACTTCCCCAGGGTACAGTTCAACTAGTTCAGAGTGATCCTAGCTTTTATGACGACCCCACTCTCTGTTCTCAAGGTTAGGCTGGGGACTTCGTCACACTACCACTGCAGGGTGCCAGAGCACAAAATTCCCACATTTCACCTTATGAAATATATATTTGTTATTCAGACCTATTTTTAATTGTTTATGTTATCAAAGTCTGTAATAACTGTGTTCTGTACACGTATGTGAAGCTATATAAACATATACAACATTCTCTCTTTTTTAATGTCAGCAGAATCATGTGTCTTTATATTTTCAGAGCCCTGATGATTGGTTACGTAGGGTGAAACAAGAGGTGGCTCTATGATTCTTCATTTGACATTCATGATCAACTCGAATAAATACTTTCTGGTTACCTAAAACATATCTTTAGATTAAATGCGCATTAGTTGAAAAATCAGTATTGTATTTTATGGAACAAAAACCTGATAATGAATGTTACTTTTTGGGTATCACTACATATTATTCCCACCAAAACTATCGCCGTATATATGGGCGTCTGGAACTGTCATAGGCGATATGTTTGGGGGGATCATTTTTTGGGGTTTTTGGTAGCGGGGGTTGCAGGGGTGTCCCCCGCTCCTATCAAAATAATGCAGGTGTTGCGGGGCCGTTCACCGCAGTCTCCATGCCTTAATATCACCATATTTCTGGCGATATTTTTGTTTGGCAATATTTATGCGGGGATATTAACACACAAGAAGCAGGCTGTTTTTAATCTAAGTATTCTATGTTATTTAAAATAGTAAATCAAATACAAGCAGCTTGTCTACAAAATGGAAAATACAACCTGCTTGTTACTGTCTCACTGATGTTTTCATTCCAATTCACACAAACAGGAAAAACTATTATGAATGTTTATTATAGAAAATTGAATAAAATACTGCACACTGGAAATTTAGGAGAAGGCGAATATAATGAATATACTATCCGCATGGCCATCACCATGAACACCAATATTTTGGAATAATTCTCGGGAAGATAGCTCAGCGGCGGCGTGCGCGCATTGGAAGCAAGACGATACGGAGCAAGACGGGTTTGATCCCCGGGTCTGCGCTTAGAAACCTCTGGGTACTAAGCGCGTTACAAATAACCTATCATATCATATCTTATCATATCATATCATCTTTCCCATCGGGAATGGAATATAAAAAGTTTACACAATGGATCGTAGGGGGGCTGAGTGAGATTGTGAATTTATACGAGGGGAAAATGTTCAAAGCGTTCCTAAAATTCCACCAGTAATTTGGCTTACAAAGGGAGGACATATATACATACCAGCAGATTAAGCACTGGGTCACATCACAAACAATGGCAGAGGGGCCATGAGAACGCAAACAGAGTGGGAAATACTGATTACTAACAGTAAAACAAACAATGGGTTAATCTCTACCAGCCAAAAAATTCTGGTGGACAGTGCTAAGGGGGAAGCGGGCGTGCTATGCGCCAACTTGGCACTTTGTGCAAAGTGTTGTATTGCACAGAAATCGAGAAAACAGGATGCCTCGTTGGACATCCAGTGGTACTATAAGGTGTGGAAGGTACTCAGTATGGAGATACCATTTTCATCTCATTCACTGGATGTCTGATGGAAGCAGTTTTTTAGGCACATGTCGTGTGGCATTTGAGCTACCTTAGGATTTATTTTTATTATTGAATGGGAAATGTCTTAGGACGCATCATTTAGCATTTAGCATTTAGCATTGCCAGTCATAGGTTGCACACAGCCAGGAATAGTGCACACACACACACACATTTCATTTCTGCACAAAGAGTAAAATAATTAGGGGGAACAATGACAGGGCCAGTGACACAGCACACCGACACAATGCAAATGAGGATGTCTGGCCACTACAAACTCATTCAATGTCATAGTATATTATTACACAAGCAGTGCATTTCTCAGTCATGCAGGGGTTGCCCTGGTTAAAGCTTCATAATCCCTACATCAACTGGGTGGTGCACGCAGTGTTTCTAGTATCTGAACAATGCACCTAGACGTGCTATTCCTCCAAGGAAAGTCATAAAGAAGAAGGTTGCATGCAGAAGGAACTAGAATCAACAGTAAGACCCGTGCATTGTGCTATACCCAGGCAGTATCAGCCATTCAGTGAGGTCTTTAGCCTTGAATAGGCTAAATGTCTTCCTCCTCATAGAAACTATGACTCACCTTGCTACCAGGCACCTCAGAACCTTTTAGTCAGATGTACACCCTTCACAGTCAGAAAAGGAGTTGCTGCATCTGCATTTACAGGACAACCTTGCCAATGGTCTCATACTTAAACCCAAATCAACTTTATTTGTTGTGCCTAAGAAGGAACCTTCTCAACTCCAGCCGTGCACTTGCTGGACTGAACAAGATAACTATCAAGGACCAATCTCCCCTACCTTTGATCGGTGACATTTTGGAAGCTGTAAGAGACTAATATGTATTTATGAAACTGGATTTAAGAGGTGCCTACTATCTCATCCAAGTATGTGCCAGCGATGAGTGGACGAATTCCTTCCATACTCCACTTGGACACAATAAATATTGCGTAGTGCTGATTGGGCTTGCAAATGCTCTGGGTATCTTCCAAAGATTTATAGATCACATCTTCGCAGAGCTGCTTCTTCACACGTTTATAATATATCTAGACAACATATCAATCTTCTCCAGGAATTTGACGGTTCACCATAAACACATCTGTGTGGTCTTCCAATGACAATGCAACATAACCTGAAGGCCAAACCCAAGAAATGTCTGTTTGATGTCTCTTCTATGTGTTATTCAAAGTATGTATCGTCCAGCCAAGGAATTTCCATGGACAACCGTAAGGTTTGGCCCATCTTAGAATTGCACATTTCAGCATCTTTAATGGACATACTGAGATTTCTAGGCCTTGAGAACTATTATCTGACGTTTTTCTTTGCTTACCTAACAATGTCTTACCCTTAACTAATCTGCTAAACGAAGAAAAGACGTTTTTGTGGTCTTTCATGACCAAAATAGCCTTCCTTGATCTGAAACAAGCATTTACCACAACACCTGTTCTTTGTCAGCCAGACTTTACTAAGACACTTATCTCTGAAGCAGATGCTTCCAATGGAGCCGTCCTGAAACAAGTACAGGAGGTTATCGAAGAACACCCCTTGGCATACCTTTCTAAGAGGCTTTCTGCCAGTGAACATAAATGTTCACTGTTAGTAAAAGAACTGTTAGCCATCAAGCTGGCATTTTTGGAATGGAGACAACTACTTGGAGCCACGGAAACTACAGAAGTACATCATGATCATCGCAACCTACAGGTGCTCCAGAATTTCGAGTGTCACAAAAGTCGACAAGTACGCTGGGCCTATTTTTTCTCTCAATATGATGTCCTTTTGACTTATAGCCCTCAATCCTCCAACACAGTTGCTGATGGTTTGTCTAGAAAAGAAGATCCAGAAGCAAGCAGCAAAGGCCCATGGAAAAGATTAAACACAACAAATGCAATTGTCTATGTAGTTAACACCTTTCTGCAGCAAATTCAATCAGCAACAACTTTCCATCTACCTAACCCATCCTTTTTAAGCAAATGGAAACTCATAAAAGAAGATGGTATGTACTTCCTTCATGATTGTGGGCCTCATTATGAGTTTGGAGGTAGCCATGCCGCTATTTGCGGCATGGCTACCTCCAAACTCAGGTCCGGGTTCCTTAAATGAGGAATTACCAGGCCATTCCAACCTTGGTGGACCCGGTAATTCCTCATTCAATTTACCCATCCCCATTCCCATTTGAGCCCCCACAGGGCTCAATGGGAATGGGGAGGGAGCTAACAACGGGCCCATTAATAATGGGCCCGTTGTTAGCTTCCTGGTCCCCTCACGGGACCCACAAAGGACGTCTGGTCTGACCAGACGTCCAGAGCGGGTCCTGCGAGGGAACCTCGTAATAGGGCAGAATGGGTTTAACGGCACCGGCACCATTACCGGCGCCATTAAACCCATTCCACCAGGGTCATAATGAGGCCCTTTGTCTTCTTACCTACCCTCGGTGCTCAGACAAACCACTGTATCCTTGTGTCATGATTCTCTGTCATCAGGTCATTGTGGAATAGCAACCACAAAAGATCTTCTTGTGATGACGCAAATGAAAATGTAATTAAAACCTTCTGCCATGCCCCTCCCTGTTACTGCACAGGTGAGAGACGATAAAAACTAGGGCATCCTTACCGCCCCATGAACCTAGGAGTGTGAGAGACAATGCAAACTAAAACGGACTCCAGGAACCAATACGCTTAAAACAGTCAATGCAGGTATATGCCATAAAGAATCAGGTTGCTTGACACCAGTAGGGATTACAGTTAGAAAGCAGAAAGCACAAGTAGTGTGCTGTATATAGAGCAGAAGGGAGGTGGATTCCAGAATACCAAGAGAAAGATTCACTACACTGACTGGAAAGATGATATTATAGGCAGGAAAGGATGCAGCATACACATGTAGGGCAACAGATGTATGGAAGATGCATAGGGTGAATGTAACATGAACAGAAACAAATATAGGTCCTCAACATGGAGGAAAGCGCAGAAAAACAAGCCATTTTCCTAGCACAGAGGCCAATGCAGGTCTCAGAATTAGTGATAGCCCTAGACTCCAAGATGCCGAATTCATAAAAACACAAGTATTTTAGAAACGTGAAGAGCTCAGACAGTAGCCTGCAGCAAGTGCCACAGTCAGAAGGAAAAACAATGGAGTACTACAGGAGCAAGACAAAATGGAAAACACTAGGCACACCAATATTCAATAAAGTGTAGATCTATGTTAAGATCTGATATATGACAATACAGAGATCAATTTTTATGGATGTTGAGGTGCAGGGGCGATGTCTCAACCTTGGCACCTCGGTTAGAAGTAATAGAAGAAAAAAAAGAAGAAAAGAAAAAAGATGTTCCCAAAGATAGGCAACTCCCGTCCCCTGCACACTATCTATTATCTGAAAACAGATCAATAATTTGTAGAGATGGTGGTAACCAGGTAATGTTGCTATTACCAATTGCACTCAGCCGTTAATTTTGAAAAAATGTTTGACAAGTTTAACTTGAGTCTTGAAACATGTAAACAATTTGGGAAAATAATCAATTAAACAAATAACAGTCTTTGAATGTATCACAAAAACTTGAAATTTATTGTGTTTAGTAGGCCCAAAGCGTTTCAAGAATTCACTCTTCATCAGTGGCATCAATCATAATTTCTTAAGTTCTAAAAAATAAATGAAAATACATCCATATTAGTATCAGACTTAACATCAGTTTTACATTCATTGTTGTTACATAAATATACTTATAAACAATTGTCCATTTGTCTAAGTACATATACTTTCTAGCAATCTTTCATGGGTTAACTAGCCATGGACTCACTCTACCACATCAGAAAATGAAGAATGGATCATCATGTTGTAAGAGTACCATAAGCGGTTATGAGAAAGGTCTTATTAGGTATTTACAGTTTGTCTGAAACTAAATGTCTCTTGGAATGATATAGAAGAATTACTAACCTTGTGGTTATTTTGTGTACGAAATTTCAAGTAGTTCCGAGTAAAATCATGTTGAAATACTGTGCGGGAAAACGACTGCCTTGCAGCTTGAAAAATCAGTGAAAAATAGTTAGATTGGGCGTTTACGTAAAGTTAGCAGGTAACGACACTTACCTATTGAGATTGTGATTGCCCTGTAGAGTGGTGGCAGGCTTTGGTGTGGTAGTCCGGTCTCTAAGCCAGTCAGAGATGGCTACAGCCAAGTGATATCAATGTTGAATATTGGAGAAACAGAATGAAGGGTTAAAGACAGTTCAACAGAGTAACTTACTTAAGGTAAATGGATCAAGCCAAAACAAAGGAGAAAGTCTGAGTGGCTGTCACTAAGATAGTGATACCCTTCCGGAATGGTGGTGAGATTAGGTAAGACGATCAGTTCTCACGAATAGTCAAAGATTACTTCAGCGGAATAAGGTCTGTGTTGTCAGGAGGCCAACATGAAATTGTTGTTAAGCCTGGAAAAGTAGATCAGGCACTGATTAAGAAAAGAGAAATTAAAAGCAGAGAAGGATAGCCTAGAAAGGTTCCCATTAGTAAACTTACTTGAAGTGAATAACCCTAACAGTCGCAAGTAGTCTCTCCGTGTGCACAGCATCAATGGGAAGGCGATGTAATACTGTAGAAGCAAGCCATTTTATGTAGTGTCATAGCGGTGATGTAATCACGTGTATGCATGGATGCGTGGTAGCATCATACCGATGAAGTCATACCGTGAATGCGCCGACTGCGTAATGAATAAAACAAGTCCTGATAAAATTGTAGAATAAAATGGAAATAAGTTATTATTAGATGATGGGTCATGGTACACAAAATCCCCAATAATGTGGGGGATGATGTTTGACGACTAAGGAGATAATTCATAGAATTCGGCGCACAAGTGGCGCACAGTGTGCGCGTGCGGCAGTCTGCGCCACCCGCGTGCACCAAAACCCATATCAGCGCACAGCGTATTCATGGATTTCAACATCCATAAGCAGCCGTGGCGCAGAGTGGCGCAGCGACCCTGCAGCTGCACCAGTTATGCCCCCAACCCCGTCCCGTGCACCATGACCAGCGCACAAATCCAGTACATGGTGCAATGGCCAGTGGACCAGCATACAGCTCCCCAACCACGAAAACGCATGTAAAACTCCCTGCGCATCCCTCAGAATACACATACCCCACCCGCGGCAGCAAAAAAAAGCGAAAAACTCCCTGCGCACCCCACTGAATACACGAACCCCGCTCGTGCGAGGTAAATAGCATAGAAAAATCACCCCCCTGTGGCGTGGGCTGCCTGCAGGGCATGCCCAGGGTGGATGGGGTGCCTGCGTGTATTCTGGGGGTGCGTGGGGAGTTTTACACGCAATAGGCCTAGTGTGAGCGGGCTACGTGTATTCTGGGGGTGCGCGGGATGTGTTACACGCGATAGGCCTAGTGCGAGCGGGGTATGTGTATTCTGGGGTGCGCGGGACGTGTTACACGCGATAGGACTAGTGCGAGCGGGGTACATGTATTTCGGGGCTGCACGTGAAGTATCACATGCGATAGGCCTAGTGCGAGCAGGGTACGTGTATCCTGGGGGTGGGCGGGACGTGTTACATGCGATAGGCCTAGTGCGAGCAGTGTACGTGTATTCTGAGGGGTGCATGGGACATTTTACACGCGACAGGCCTTTTGCAAGCGGGATATGTGTATTTCGGGGGTGCGTGGGAAGTAACACACGTGTTTACGCTACCGCGGGAGGGGTACATGTATTCTGGGGGTGCGCAGGGAGTTTTACACATGATAGGCCTTGTGCGAGCAGGGTACGTGTATTCTAAGGGGTGTGTGGGACGTTTTACACGCGACAGGCCTTGTGCAAGTGGGGTATGTGTATTTCGGGGGTGTGCGGGAAGTAACACATGCGATAGGCCTTGTGCGAACGGGGTACTTGTATTCTGAGGGGTGCGCGGGATGTTTTACACGCGATAGGCCATGTGCGAGTGGGGTACATGTATTCAGAGGGGTGCGCAGGGAGTTTTACATGTGTTTTTGCTGCCGCGGGAGGGCAACGTGTATTCCAGGGGTGCCCCAATGCGAATTGGTAGTGTGTGTCCTCCCAGGTGTGCCCTATCCCCCCTCCACAGGCCCTGCAGGCAGCCCACAACACAGGGGACTACCCTGCACCCCTGGCCATGCCCCACAGGCAGCCCATATGTCACAATGCACAAGTGAGCACCGACATATGTCCCCCTGGATCCCCACCCACCCAGCTGTGACAGGCACCTGCCAGCAGGCCCCGACTCATGTCCCTGCACCCCCACTCACCCACCCAGCAGTGACAGGCACCTGCCAGCAGGCCCTGACTCATGTCCCTGCACCCCACTCACCCACCCACCCACCCAGCAGTGACAGGCACCTACCAGCAGGCCTGACTCATGTCTCTGCACCCCCACTCACCCACCCAGCAGTGACAGGCACCTTCCAGCAGGCCCCGACTCATGTCCCCTCACCCACTCGGCCATCCACCCACCCAGCAGTGACAGGCACCTGCCAGCAGGCCCCGACTCATGTCCCTGCACCCCGACTCACCCACCCAGCCATGACAGGCACATGCCATTAGGCCCCGACTCATGTCCCCTCCCCAACACATCCTGACGATCCACAATCATGGGCATTATGGCCACCCAAATCACACCCCACGCCACCCCAGTCCAAACACACAACCAGGTATTACATCCACCCCACAATGAAATCCCCATCACATGATACATCCCAAATGGCAAGTATGCACATCAACACATTTCCGTCACACCCAAACAATGGGTGCATGTGATTGAGAAAACACACATCCTAACATGCATGAAAACAAAGAGAGAATACCACACATTGAAGTAGGGAATAAAATGTATTAAACACAAAAGCAAGGGAATGAAATGAAACACACAAGAATAGAAATGATGATCAAAAAGCTGCATGTCCAAAAAAATAAATAAAAATGTAGAAAAGCAGAATCCAAATCAATCCAAAAGCACGTGTCCAAAGTGTCAGTCCGGCAAAACAAATCCAAAGTGAAAAAACAAGACAAAACCATTGATCCATGGAAAAATAAAAAATAAGAAGTGAAATCCAGTGTAGAACTATTTACAAAGTACAAATCCGGGGTCCATGAGCCCAACCATTGAAATGAAACCTAAAAAACCCCTACCTAATGAAGAACTATATACAAAAAGGTGGGGCATTGTCCAAACGCCCCAGCAGAAATAAAAACAGAAAGAAACCCTAACACTAACTAACTATATACAATGGCGGCGGGCAAGTCCTACGGCTCACTCTGTGATGTCCCGGGCCAGGGCATCATCGAACTCCATGTCGATGTCCCGGAGGCGGGCCTCTGCCGTGGCCCCGAGGTCTCGCAGGGATGCAGTCATGGCCTGTTCAAACTCCCTGCGAGTTGCCTCGAGGCACTCAGCCCGCTTCAACGCCCTGCACATGGAGAAATCCACCCTGACCATGGTGAGCCGTGCCTCTTCCGCCCGCTGCCGCTCCGCATCTATCCGCTGGCCCAACCGCTGCCACACGGAAGACACTCCCATTCCAGTGTCCTCCTGCCCTCCGGGCTGATGCCTGCCCCTCTGATGTTGATGGCCCCGAGCCATCATCGCTCCCACCTTGAGCTTGCGGCTGCTGTCCGTGTGCCCTGCCCGATGATGCTGGCACATCCTCCATCTGCTCGTCTCCAGTTGGTGGGGTGTCCACCCCCGCTGGACCTCCGACTCCCAACTGTGGCAGGAATGTGATCTCCACCAAGCTGGCTGTGTTGGTCGGGCCAGGTCCACAGGGGGCCCTGGTGGAATCTGGGCCGGAATACGGCAGAGAGAACGACTGGCGCATAGTCTCCACAGAGGAGGAGAGGGCCGCCAGAGTGCCCAACACATGTAGGAACCCTCTGACCAGGGCCCCTCCCAACTGTGCCACTTTGCCACACAGCTCTTCATGATGGCGTGCATGGTCCCCCCAGGAAGCACGCACATCATCATGAATGATACGCGTGCGCAACATGACACCAATCAGGACTGACCCCATACGGTCATGGGTCTCCTCGTCCGCAGCTAGTGGAGTGCCAGATGACGTACACCTCCCCCCTACATGCGGACAGGCCTGGGACGGGGCATTCCTGCTGGTGCATGGTGGTGCAGTCACAGGGTCAAGGACAGTGACATGCAAAGGCCCCTCCGTGGTGACCTGTGCTGCCTCCTACCCCTGGACTGCACCACTTGCACCTGTGGTACTACCCCCACCAGGCCCCATGTGCGGCTCAGTAGCGGCCTCCTCCTCCTCTGTGTAGACCACCAACCTGGATGTCTCCACACCGTCTTCTGCCATTGAAAGACCCTGTGGGGGCTCACGCGGGCCTTCCGCTACAGCCATAGTGGCAGGCGCGGCACCAGTCCCCTCGCTCCCGGATGATGGCAATTCCTGGGAGGGTGGCTGGGTCTTGCATCGCTGCCCGGTGGAGGCATCCTGCCGCTTTGCTCCACAGCGCCATCTCCGCCCTCTTCTTCACTCGACGCTGCGTAGAGGGAGATATAGAACACAAGCATCAGGGTAATGTACAACAGCCCCCTAGACAGGAAGCAATAACACATGAGTGGCACTGTCAAACGTCACTTCCATCCTGTCCCTTCACAACACATGGGTCAATGCAGGCAACAGACATGCAGAAAAAGGCACGGCGCATGCAATCAACATCAGCATCCATGTACAAGGGCCTCTATTGACATAAATGTTGTCTTTAAACTCACATGCATCATGGCTCATACTGATCCCATGCACACACATCACCGGAGGGTCATGTATCAGGGCTCGTACACCACAGACACAGTGGATAAAAGGATGACTAGACTGCATAAGTGAATCAACACATCGTCATGGACATGTGTCATGCATCCGTTGGGTTTCATAGTCACACACACGCTACTCAGACACACAGACATGTACACCATACATGTACATGACAGCAGCACCCATCTCTCACACCCCATCCATGTCCAAGAACAGAGACAGGCATACATTCATGTGTGCATTACGCATGCTGCTCCCCATGTTGCATTGGAACACATGCACCATCCATGTGGGTCACGCATGACTGGTCTCACATGCAGCACCATGATTTCCCTGCACACACACATCCATACATGTCCTATGTCACACATACAGGCAAGTAGCTGACTACCTGCACACTGCAACATGCCCTGTTTCACACAGCAATGAATGGCCACTTACTGCTCAACTGCAGACAGGTCTGCCTCTGAAGGATCTGGACATGGAGCGCTGGGCTTATGCGTTCCAGGACCCTCATCTGGATGTTGTTCAGGCTGACCCAGCACCCCTCTGCATCCTCTGCCTTCAAGAGGCGCCGGGCCTTGCTGAGGGTACTGGCCATGAAGTCCTCCCAGCGCTCTCAGACGTGCTTGATGCCGCGGGTTGCCACCCCCTCCACATTGATGGCAACCACTATGTCCTCCCAGATCCTCTCCCGTCCTTCCTTGTTGGCACATGATGGTGTGAAGAGTGCATCATAATGCCCCAGAACTTGCTCCACCAGGATACCAACTTCCTTATTGCTGAAGCTGGTAGCCCTCTGCCTCTCTGGCTGGGGGTCGCCAGTGGTTTAGGATGGTGTTTGCCCCAACATGGGGACCCCGAGGCAGGTGTGGGTGGGCAACTGGGTCCTGGGGCTGCTCTGTGGAGCAATGGTATCCCATTCGGGAGTCTTCTGTTCCAGCAGGGGTGGACACAGCAACTGGACCCCTGCAGATGGCTCATGTGCAGGCACCAAATAGCAGGGCACGTGGGCAGCAGGCAGGCAGGCAGCAGCAGATGGCAGGTGCTCGGGGCCCTGGGGAGCAGGAAAATGGCCTTTTGGGCAGGAGAGTGGTCTTCCGTGTGCTGTCGCGTGGCCAGCTTGATACAGAGTGATTTGGCACGTGAAAAAACTGCACGTCAGCGTATAATTCAAGGAAAGGCCCTTAACGCGTAAGCACGTCTGTGGCCTAAAGCGATTCTTGGCATTTCCCCCATGACGAGTGCATAGTGAATCAGCACGTGAAAAAACAACACGTCCGCGTGTTAATGCGTGCAATCCGAGGAAAGGGCCCAAGCACGTAAGTGATGTGACACTCGTGGGCGTTACCCTCAGCACGGGTTAAAGGTGAGTGGGGTCAGCAGTTCGCTGTACGTGCCTTTCGTGGAGACCTACGTGCGTGTTGCTACTCAGTGTTGTTTTGCGCGCCATCACACCTTCACAGCGGATCAAGGACGTATCTCTTCTTTTGGCGGGGTATAGGCTACGCATGTTTTTCATTATCACGCTAGTCTGACGGTGAGTCGCGCATACTATTTTTCCCACTGTGGGTGTCCCTGTGTATCGCGTACCAGTTTTCAAGGTCATAGTAGCCTGAGTGTCCCATGGGTACGTGTTTTTCGTGTCCCTGGGTGCCACCATGTACTGCGGGAGGTTAATTCCACACACGTGGGCTACCGGGGGTTGCATGCACGGATTTACTGCAGTGTTGGGGTGCCTGAGCATTGCGTGACCCGTCACTTCATCACAGGGGTCACATACAGCCTTGCAGGTGCAGGGGTGCTTTTAACATCTTGCATCCCACCACCTTCACTCCAATTGCCCAGGACAATTGTCGTGTACACCTCCCATTGGCACTACTACATCTGTGCCGGCACTACTCCATCTGTGCCATGGTTGGTAGGTCACGAAAGGTAGGGGTGCCTCAGCTGGGCATACTCCTTGTGGTGGGTGTGGTCAGGGACATGGCCGGGATGACCAGGGAGTAGGGGGACTCCATGGTGTCCAGGGTGGCTGCAGAGGGGGAAGAGGCAGGGGTGCGGCAGCTCATGACGATGTTGTGCCACGTGTTGGTGCAGTCATGCCACCACCCCCTGCTGCTCCGGGAGATGCAGTTCTTGCATCTGGCACTGGCAACCATGTGACCCGGCAGTCCATTTCATTGACTGCCACGGGCCCAAGGGTAGTGGTAGCTGCAGGTGCAGCTGTGGACACCACCACCCAGGCTCAGGGTCTGCCAGCGCAGGCTGCGTCGGCACTTGAAGAGTCCATGGAAGATTTCCAACAGGTCAGGTGGCACACCATAAGTGCAGGCAGGGCAGCCCTGACTGAGGCACATGTCCCTGGGGCAGTAATGTCATCTGCTGCCCCGACCAGCCGGGTGTTGGCAAGTGCAGGGGCAGATGCAGCCAACAACACCCCGGTTGTGAGTCTACCAACAAGGACAGTCGTGGTCAATGGCCCTAGCACAGTGGATGTTGCTGCGCAGGGTCCATTCCAGGGCACCCAGCAGCCACTGACGCAAGTCAGGCCTTCGGTCATCCTTCCACCTGCCACTCCCTTGGTTCAATCCACTGGTGCCACTGGCCATACTGATCAGGGCGGCATTCGCCAGCCAGGGTTCGCACCACTATCCAAGAGGAGGAAGGTTGCATCTAAAGCAAAGGCTGGGACCCCAGACACAGCCACGGCCTCCAGCATGTCAAGGAAGAAGCCTTTCGGTGCACAGGACCTGGACTCCCTTGTGGACTACGTGCATGGCCACAGACGTGACATGCTAGTGGGGCCAAATTGTCAAACTACGGATGCCCATCAGAATACCCACTGGAAGCATGTCGCAGATAATGTGAGTGCATTCGGCCATGAGGTGCACACAGCTGCCGAGTGCAAGAAGTGTCGGGATGACCTCAAACACAGCACTAAGGCCAAGCATGCCTCTAATTACGGCATGACTCTGGTGACTGGCGGTGGGCCACCACCTGAGGAGGATGACCTTACTCCGCAGAAGTCACTCATTGCGGAGTTCATACCAGCAGAATTGGTTGAAGGTGTGGGGGAGATGCCGGACTTTGATGCCCCGTCCAGTGAGTGTTTTTGCGTGTATGTCCAGCCCATGTGTGGTTTGCCTGTGTGATGTGCTGTGCTTGACTGCCACTACATGCTATGTGCACATGGTTTTCATGTGCTAGTCATGCAATGCTTCACTGATGCGTGCTTGCTGTGCAGGATGGTGGACATGTAGGGCAGACGGGGACTGTCCTCATCACCACAATTGCACCCTACTCACATGCTAGTCACCCAGATGCCTCTCCGGTCCATGTTCCAGC
Source organism: Ambystoma mexicanum (assembly GCF_040938575.1). Taxonomy (NCBI): domain Eukaryota; kingdom Metazoa; phylum Chordata; class Amphibia; order Caudata; family Ambystomatidae; genus Ambystoma; species Ambystoma mexicanum. Next base: position 770,092,103 of record NC_090941.1, read on the forward strand.
TCACTGGCCCTTCTGCATGTAGCCAGGGGTGTCTTTCCTCTCAGCACTGGGACTATGTCATTGCATGACTGACATGCATGTGTCCTCTGCATGCATGCGGGTACTCCACATAGGCATGCCCCCTTTCCCCTCCACCCCCCCCTGCACCCCAATTACACCATTGCACTGGTGTGCATCATTCTGGTGTACTGCAATGGCCTGTTTAAGCCTCCTGCGTACATGCTAAATTCCACCAGCCAACCTGCCAGACACATGCCGTGGGGTGCATCCTCTGCCCTTCATGCAGGGTGTCTCACTTGGACTGTGCAGATGGCAGAAGCTCCGCAGTGACATGAGTGCACATTCATGCTCCATGTGCATTCCATGCATGCCCCTATGTGTCCTTAACTGGATGATCATTGTAGTACGTGTCCAGGATGAGCAACATTTCATGGCATTTCTTCAGCCATCCCATGCCCACTCTGGCCCAGTCCTGCATCACACACATGTGTCACAGTCTGTGTGGGGCACAGTCCTCCCCATGTTTCAGGCCCACTGACTCTGTCCAACTGGTGTAGTGGCTTCTGCACACATGCGTGTACTACTGAGGGTTTGTCATGTGTCCTGCTTACTGTCCCATCAGCATCTGCTGTGTTGTCAGTTGACTCAGATGATGCCACTGATGCTAGTCAACGCTGTCTGCCAGTACACAGGTCTCTGGCCGCCCTTTTGCTACCATGCAAGGCATCCCTGCATTTTCACTCGGGGAGGGGGGTTGCCTGTAGCCAGGCAACCCATTGCATGTACATTGCACGCGATGCCTGAACTTGCCCTTGCACTGACTTCATGTTTTTTGATACACATCATGAAGTACTTGTCCATGTAGATAGTGAGTAATGTACACATGTTCTGCACTGACTTCTGAGCCATGTAACACCGTTCTACATGTCTACTCACTGATGCAATGTCAAATTGACCAGGCATGCATGGCAGGTTCTCTTTTGTGTGTGACATGTCTGATTCATGTGTTGGCTGTCTGTGTGATGTCTATGTGTGTGTGTGTTTTGTACTTCTAACACGTGTAATGATGTTTTTTTCTCTCCACTTTTCAGATGATGACGTAAAGGAGCCAGAGGATGGTGTTGTCATGCCAGGCAGAGGGTTGTTATCACAACCGCAACCCGGCACAAGTGGGGGTCGTGGGGTGGTAGACCGCAAGAACCCACACGTGCTACAGACCATCTTGCCTTTGGCTGGCAATGAATCCAGCCCCGACGACCACTCTGACGTCCATGTCGAGTTGGATGTGCATCAGGTCCATACGTCAGGGGTGAGTGATTCTGATGTGGACACTCCTCTGTCCGTGACACCTGTACTGAGGGGCCAGACAGTGGTGGGACCTCCGCCTGTGGTAGATCAGGACGCAGGGTCACTCTCCACACCAGTCGCTGATGTGCCTGGGACATCACGTCGACGGGGGCATGTAGTCGTGCAGCCGCGGGTGGTGCCAACCCAACGAGGACGGCCGGTCCTTCGGTTCCGCAACGTGGTGGTCGTGCGCCACCGAGGTATACTGAGTGGGAGCAAGACATGACTGCCAATTCAGAATGTCAGGAGGCAGCACTTGATAACATCGCTGTGAGCATGGAACGTGTGACCCAATCCGTGCTCCCCCCTGCTAGGCAGGTGATTCTCCAGTGGCAGGCAGCGCAGTCCATGGCCCGCTCGCTCAGGCTGGGCATGGCGGCCTCAGAATGTTGTCTTTACATCAAGCAAGTGCTGCTCACACAGAGGCACACATGGAGGTCCTGAGGGCTGAGTATGAGTCCCTCAAATCCACTCTGTGTGTCCTCTTGATGTCCCAGAGGGTGCGGTCAGAGGAGAGGTTTGAGCAGCTTGAGCGTACCATCTCGGCTGAGCTACGTGCTTGCCGGGAGGTGCATCAGTTGTCCAGCCAGGCCACGCAGGAAGAACTCTGTGTTACACGTGTTACCTTGCAAGAGGAAGCACGTGTATCACGGGAGGTTCTGCATGCAGACCTACGTGTCATCGCCACACAGAACCAGGCTCAACCGTCTGGCAGACTTGCTGCCGACGAGGGGCAAGCTGCGGCTAGGTATGGTCAGGCTCCTGTGCCACGTCCTCCTTTTCAGGATGAGCCAGACTCGGACGACAAGATATCTCCCACACAGGTCGTGGCGTGCAGGCGTTGAGCCCATGGAGGTTTTTTTTTGTCTCAACATCATCGAATGTGGGTGTTGGGGTGCACCCTGTACCTTCCCCCTCCTGGGTGCCTCCCGCGGGTCGCATGTGGCCATTTTTGATTTTTACTTTTAGTTTAGTTAATATTAACTATTTGTTAGTTATTTTAATTAGGTTATGTATGTTTTTCATAGTTAGTTTAATTAGTTAATATAGTTTAATATTGTTTGTCTATTGTGCATTCATGTGACGGTGTGGTGCTTTGTGGCTTTTGAAAGCATCCACTGTCTGTTCCAGCTGGGCCCTTCAAGCTTGTCTCATGTATGTGTTTCCAGCTTGGGGTCCTGACGCACATAGGCCACTCCTGCTTCCCTTATCCATGGGCTCGCTAGGATGGTTCGGTGTAACAAAATTTTACACAAGGGCTTTGGACTTTCTTCATTACTGTGGCCTGTTTGCTGCTGTACTACTTGTGTTAACACCCCTAGTGGGGATTGGTTGCGTTTTATCCACCCCATGTCTGTGATCAATTTGGGTGAGTACGTGATTGATGTCTCCATTAATTGATGTGGATTGTGATGTATGTTATTTTTTTGCCTGTATATGTGCTTGATGCACTTCATGCTGTAGACAGTAGCCTGCACCCTTGGCCTGTCAAAGTGACACTGATGGTGGGAGGAGTTTGGATGTAGGTCTGTAACCTGGCCCACGGACAACCAGCATGAAGACACACAAACAGGGAACTTTCCAGCCTTATTCATTTATTTTATTCCCTTTCTGCAAGAAGATGAGCCTCCAGACTACCTTTGCCAGCAGACACAGGGACAAGTAATCCAGAAAACTGGCCACGTTCGGTGGTGCAGACATGTGGATGTGTGCGCAAGCAGAAGCACAGGGCTTGTGCTCAGATGTCTGACATAAGCAGATGTGTTTCCAGAAGCTCCAGGCAAGGTGAGCAGCACAAAGGCCCACACCGCAGCCAACCTTCCACCAGGTCACTTGCACATGCATGCTAAGTAGCACCAGTGCTGGGGAGCTTTACCAGCCATTGTTGGAGAAGCACACAGTACAGATGACATGCTTTGAGGGCCACATGCCAAGTGGCTTTACAAGTTGTCAGGGGCACATGCAGGGGCCATCAAACATATCCTCGAGTACCCCCTGCTCCATTGAAGCAGATTTATTAGGGCAGTAGCGTTCCTAGCCAGGAACTGATACAGTGCACAGGACACCCAGAGAGGCACAGACTTGTGGGCAGCGCATGTCATTTGCATGTGCAAATGCCACATGCACTACCTATTGGAATCTGCGGCTGCCAGAACACAACTTGTACTGAAGTTGCACCTCGCTATATGCGACTAGCAGCTCACCCAGGGACCATTGTATCATGTGTGATTCTTGACGCATTGGTCTTCCATTTCCTGCGTGCCCACATGCACCTGCCTTACTGCATTGACAGTGTATGAACCATCAGGGGGCCAAGCTAATGTATGGGTACAAAGCAGCAGACAGGGGTGTTAGTTTGTGGAGAAGTCACTTACTTTGGGGCATGGATGGTGTTGTGTGTGTGTGTGTGTTGTAAACACACATTCAGATTAGTAACTCGCGCTCTCTTTGCAGCATTGAACTGCTCCTGTTACCCGACCTGAGAGTGCGCAGGCAGGAGGCTAGCACTCACCACAGAGATAAGTCTCTTTTTGGCTTGCATTTGACTCATTTGGTACAATGTGCATGATGAACATGTTTTCTCTAATTGAGTATGTGTTTTTGTGAATAGTTGTATTTTGCCTACTTTCCCTTGCAAATCCACCTCCCCACTTTCTGGTTATCCTGAATACCAATGCCTCTCCAAACAACATAGCCTTGACCCTCCTTCCCCAACGGGGTCTCAGAGGCTTGTGTAAGTTTGACCTTTCAGGCGCACAGACCAGAGAGGGGGTGGTTGGTTCGTGCCACTCCTGCGCCTGCACAATGGAGCTGTGACACTGCCCATGATTTGTTGCATCCTCATTGTATGTAATGTACCGTAAATGGTACCCATCCTGTTGGACCATTGTTCAACTGTGCTACCTTGGTTGTTCTATCATTGTGCTTGTACATTTGCTTTGACATTTCCTGCTACTTCAAGTCATCTACTGCAGACTCTTTCAGGGTTTTTTGGTGCCTACAGGCTTTTTCCCTGGTTTGTGGGTTTGCCTACTTGGAGTTTTCTGCGATTTGGTATTTATACCAGTCAAGGTGGCCTCTGAGGGGGCTGGACCCTATTTACACGCAAGCTAGAACATGGAGACCAAGGGGTAGGGTGATCCTGTAGCCAGGTAGACTTGAAGGAAGAAGGCTACATACCCCAGACACAGTTGTTCAGAAGGTCACAGTGATGTGTTAATGAGGGAGGGCCTTTGTTGTTGGACAGTTGGCTTTGGCTACAGTGTTTTGGGCACTCTGAAATTGTAATTGTGGGGTACTATGGACATGATGTGTTGTGGTGGTCAATGCCTGTTCCTGTGTTGTCTTTGCTTTTTAGGTGTCAGGGGATTGGTGTGGTTTGACATGCTGGGGTGTTCACATGGGCAATGTTCACATGTGATGTGTACAGGACACTGAGGGTCACTTGATTTCACATGCATTTATTGAGTGCATGTCCATAATGACTCACACAGTTGAAAAATGATCCAGCACACATACAACCACCATTCCATGGCCACAGGTGAACACAGATTGCATTCTCAGGCCCGCTGTGTCCCTGCAGCACATGATCTATTGCCATTTGGGTATCCTGTACATGCGTCATTTGGTTATTGATTTGATTTGTAATTTTCATGTCATGCTCAAGGTGTATCTGCAACACAATGGCTGCTCAATGTTCTGTTTGCTGAGCAGTGTGTTGCAGGAGACACACAACACATGGGTTAGGGAGTCAGGATTTTGCCATGCTGAATATGCATGTGAACAGGCATTCAGTGTTGTGTTCATGCTACGACTGGTGGAAAGCATTTGTGTCTGACTTTGTATGTGTGGGAGGTTGTTGATCAGTCATTTCATCTGATTCCATGTCAGGCATCATTGTCTCGTGCCAGTTTTCATTTGTGACATATCACTTCGTATGTTATTGGTCATGTGTTGGCATTTTGCTATTGCATGCCATGTCATGGTGTGGCAGACAAGGATGATGTGGTTTGGGAGGGTTTGGGTGACATACCAGGGATTGTGATGGGCTGTTTTGCGGGGGTGTGTGATACACACCTTGCATGTGTTCCTTTTGGTCACACAGGATTGGTTATGTTTAAGTAGCTATGGATGCACACAATGTAGCACTTCTGTGGCAACATTCTCAGGGTGGTAAGGTTTTGACAGTTGACTGTCTCTTTCTCATCATCGATTGTCACCTGGTATGTGCCAGGCCTGTGTGCACTCCGCAGGGGTGGGAGTTTAGGTGAAAAATGTGGCCACAAGCTGGGTCCGGGCTGCCTCACCACGTGCCCTTTCCCCTCCCATGGGCAGTGCCTGTGCCTGTGCTTGGGGATGTGGGGGCACCACCCTGTCCACTGGTACGTCCTGCCGTGTTGCAACATTGTGCAGGACACATGCTGCCACAATGATCCTGCACACTACTGGGGGTGCATATAGAAGCTGGCCGCCAGAGCGGTCAAGGGAGTGGAAGCGTGACTTGAGCACTCTGAATGTGCGCTCCACTATGCCCCTTGTTGCAATATGGGCAGCGTTGTATCTTACCTGGGGTGGTGTGGTGGGGTTCCAGATTGGCATCATCATGTGGTTGCTCAGAGGGTAGGCACTGTCCCCTGGGGAGGTGATAATGGTTGTGATTATTGGGGTTTGTGTATTTGGCTCTGTGTGACATGCATGCATGTGCACAGGCATTTGTACTCACCTAGGAGCCATGTGTCGCCATGCCGCCCAGCTTCCAGGGCCCGGCTCAAGGCGGACATTCTGTATATGAAACTGTCATGGGTAGAGCCAGGGTAGTTTGCATAGACAGAGGTGATGATTCCCTTTGCATCGCATACGACCTGCACGTTGATGGTATACCAGTGCTTGTGGTTTCGATAGATGTGCTCAGTGGCCCTAGGCAGACGTAGGGCCACATGGGTGCAATCTATGGCACCGAGCACTTTGGGGAAGTGTGCCACCCTGTAAAGGTCCTGGACCACGGCCTGCCTTTCTGTGGGTGTTCTGGGCATGTATATGTGCCTGCGGACTGAGGGGCGTGCAGTGATGATTGCCAACACCTGTTGTAGGCAGTGTGACTGCGTGGCCTGTGAGAACCCCCCACTATGGCAGTTGTCTGCTGAAATGACACAGTGGCCAAAAAATGCAGCACATTGAGCACCTTCTGCAAGGGGCTCAATGCTTGGGAGCACAGGGTGGGTGATGTAAGGACATCTTCCCACTCCCTGACCAGGTCTCGGATGATACAGGGTGGAAACATATACCTGCCATGGAACTAGTCGTCAGGCATCCCAAAAAGGCTAGTCTGGGGTAAAAAAATGCGGGCCCTGGCTATTCTCCTCCTCCTGCGGTGTCCCGCGATCAGTGTTGCGACAAACGGGGCATTCATCGTAGCTGGATATACGTGTTTGTTGTTTGCGCGCACTTTTATACTGTGCGCGGGACGCTTCCGCCTGCCTTCGTGTGGCGGACGTGTTGGCACCTATGTGCATCTTTTAGCGTGCGTGGGTTTCCCGTATTCGATTCCATGAATACGTGCTGTTCGCATGCGTGTGGGCGTTCCGTGTATTTCCCTGCAGTACTTCCCCAGTTACGCCTTCTTTTTCACATGTTTTTCCCCATTCCGCGTGTTACGCCCCGTGTCCCCCCCCTTTTTGGTGTGTGCGCCGACATTGTGCGCTTTCCCTGTGCGCGTCGCGCACGGCGTTCGGGATGTTGCAATGACGTGTGTGCCCGTGTGTGCTACGCACGGGTTTGGCGCACATCCCGAGGGGAACACGCGCAGGGACTTCCATGAATCGCACGCGTGCTCCTGTTTTTTCACATTTGCGCCAGCTTGCGCCAAGGTTATCAGCGCACTTTTGTTCCATGAATCGGCCCGTCAATGATCAACAGAGGACAATGAATACTATGTCATCAGACGAATGCGTAGTGCCGAAGATTCTGTGATTGTGTAAGAACAACAATCAAAAAACAAAGTGTCAATAAGATTAAATTGACTGAAAATGAGATGAAATAATGCTCCATTGGTTATAGAGATGAAAACCCATGGTTATGATGATGAAGATAAGTAAAGTGTCAACAGATGTATATGTGATCGACGTGTTCCAATGGAGTTCAAGGTTGACTAGTGTATAATTGTAAGTGTGATCAGACTGACCCAGAGCGGGTGTGCAATCTTGTAGATAATAAATTCAGCATATTAATTGTGTACAAAAAGCATTGCTGATCAAATGTAAAAGAAGGAGAAACCGGGAAGACATCATGTTTATAGCATTACAAACATATTTAGTGTCATATCCATTTTAGACCAGTTTGGAGACAACATCTTCAAACTAATGTGAGGAGCAGATATTATCACAATTCAAGGTATTGAATAGCCATACACTTGCGCATCACTAGGCATATGTTAATGTTCCAGACCGGATTCACATTCTAATTATTGACCTGTTCTAATGTACAACAGTATGTACCTAATTCAAAAGAGGTAGCAGCCAGTTGTAGTATCAAGACAAGGACATGTGACTGGGAGTAAAGCATGAAAGTTTACCATCAAAATTGATCACATTCTATTAAAGAATTCCAATTGAAAAGTCCAAGACATTATACAGTTGGTACAGCCCATCACTGGTGCCAGAGAAATGCTAAACTAAAGAATATTCTACTGGTCTGTTCACTCCATTGAATATGGAGGCTACCTTCAGAGTGTACATTTGGAAAAAATGTAATAAAAATGGTATATGCAAAGTTGTTTTATGAAAAGAGGCAATATATTGAAAAATACAAAAATACAAGGTAGAGTAATGTTCAACAGCACTGCCATTGAGCTATTTATCAAAACATATACATTTTATTCATAATAAATAAAACACACCATACTTATACATGCAAGTGACACCAAGCGAAATGCTGACAAGCTAATTGTTACAATTCATTCCTGATATATTAATAGTATCGGATCATCTCATCCTTAACATTATTTAACACATAGATGTTAGAATATGGTCAATAAAGACCTAGATACAAAAACAAGTAAAACAAATTACTGATATTCTGCCTCGACATGTTTCAGTGCATACATTTTCATCTTGAACTTTCTTCAGAACGATTTCTTAATCCGTCACTTTCTCTTCATAAATATGCCACACACATAGAGCGCCTCAAAATGTGCTTTAGCCATGGAAGTGCTGTTGAAACAAATATAAAAAGAAGCTGTAAGCCATTCGGTCAATAAAGGGTCAACAGACTAAATCTGTATCTCGCAAGGAAAAAAGAAAAAGCATCTTTACCTGACGTGGGAGTGGTCATAGTTTCGAAAGATTCTGAATTCAAATACAGTCTTTGAACAATGTTTAGCTATATCTCGGGACATGGTTTTACATCAATCTTCACAATTTTCTTTAACTGCCTCTGTGAATCTTCAGGGAGTCCTTCACATAAAATGTGATCAAAAATAGTTAAATGTTTGTCCCAAGCTGCCCTTGTTTTAAATGCCATTTCACCTGTATGTCTTGTATATTAGCAGCTGGGTCCTCATCTGCCCACATTACTTGTGTAATTATTGCACGCATGTTTGATAAGTCTAGAAATTGTATTGTAAGTGCCCTCCAAATGTCTGCTCAACAATTGTTAAAATGTCCTGTCATGGCTCATTGTTTGGCCTGTCACCCAAGGGTACCCTGCTAGTTTCCAAATGTCATCTGATTGTTTGCCCAATATAGCAGCAAACAAGCACTTCAAGTCTCCCTCAGCTAGCATCATGTCTGCCGCTTCTTGTTCTAACTCATAAATCCACTTCCATGCTCCTGTTTTGAGCAACAGTAATTTATAATTTAAATTATTTTCCTCAGTCTGTGGCCAAGGTATATATTGTGCTCGTCATCTACCTTTCTATAATAAAATAAATTGTGTCAGTCCAGCCCTGCACGTGAGTGTAGCCACACCCATTGTCTTCTTTGATGCTTCTGTCATGATAACTTTCTTTCAGCCCTGACACATTTCTTTGTCTATTTACTTATCAGGTCTTCCTTTCTGACCCTCTCTAACTCATCTTTGAGAGCCATGGGTATAAAATGGCGTCTGACCTTATCACTGGTTCCTCCAACTCTGCCCAATCTATCTCTCTCCCTACACGTGTGTCTGTAGACCTGGTTTGTGCAGTTTCCTCTTCCAGACTCTAATCATAATCTTCCCATTCCTAGTCTTCATATTTTCACCTTCTTCCTTGTCCCTGTCCTAAAACTCTTGTCTTTTGTGGGACTCGCTCTCATATGTCCCAGTTTTTATTTCTTCCATCATATCTCTGTCCACACTTTGTTTGTTTGTTTGTTTGTTTAGTATTTATTATGCGCACCGTACCCTGGGGTATAAGGGTGCAGGAAGTAAGAAGATGTACAGCTTAGAGCATAAATTACAGGTTACAGTTACATGTTACAGATAATTACCAGTTACAGATGCTAGTTTACAATGCAAGTTTACAATCATATGGTACAGATGCTGTGTAGCAAACAGGGGTGAGCATTATCATAATTTCAATTAGCAGTATCTGTCGTCAGCCAGTTAATTACAATTTGCCTGAATTTGGAAAGAGAATGTTCTAGTCGGTAGTGGGTAATTCGTTCCACAATTGAGCAGCTTTGACTGGGAAGCTAGCTCCGCCTATGGTGGTCAGTTTAAAGCGAGGTACTTGGAGGCAATTGGTGTAAGCAAGTCTGGTTTGTCTTGTGGGGTGTGATCTGGTGAATCTGTCCTTAAGGTATTGAGGGGCTTTGTTGTGTAGAGATTTGTATGTGAGAGATGCAGTTTTAAGTCTGATTTTCTCATGGGTGGAGAGCCATTTGTGTTTCCTTCTTGTTTCTGTAATGTGTTCTCTCCTGGGGATATCCAGTGCCGCTCGGAGGGCCTTGTTTTGCTGTATCTGGATTTTGTTGATGATGGATTTAGAGGCTCCTATGTACAGTGTGTTACAATAATCTAGTTTAGAGATGATAAGGGCTCTGGCTAGTGTTAGACAACTGTGCTGGGATAGGAATTGTTTTCCTGCTCTAATGAGCTTACATGTGTAGGCTGTTGAGGAAGCTAGGGAATTTACCTGTTTGGAAAATGATAAGGTAGAATCAAGGTAGATCCCTAATGTTTTAACTTCTTTAGCAACTTGTATGCAGTTCCCATCTATGATGAAGGAAGAGTAATTTGTGCTTAGTTTATTGAAGAGGGGTGCGGTGCCTAGGATAAGAAGCTCAGTTTTATCATCGTTCAGGCATAGGCCGTGGGTTGCCATCCATGCCTGAACGATGCTGTATATTTTGTTCACCAGTGCTAGATCTTCTTCGTAAACCCCCGTGAGTGGGAGGAGGATCTGGGTATCGTCGGCGTAGTTAGTATACGTGATACCCAGATGGTCCAAATCATCAAACAGGGGCTTAGTGAATATGTTATATAGCGTTGGTGAAACGCACGATCCCACGATCTTTGTAGATACTTCTCTCTACCCTTCCTTGTAGAGTTGCTATTTCTTCTGCTATTTCTTCGGTTCATATCCAGGCTATCTCTGTTCCTTCTTTTAGCATCTTCTCCTTCCTTGTTTGACAGTGTGTGTCTGCTCATGATTTCATCAATTTCCTTTCGGCATCCCTCCCTTTTTCTCTCTTTGTCCCTCTGCTTCTCTTCTCCTTCTCTACCTTCTGTCATTCTCTAGCTTCCAATATCTTCTCCTTCGGCTCATCAATTCCCTTTCTGTCTACTTTGAGTATTATTTGCCCACCCATATATTTATCTGCCACAATTGCTGTATCATCATTTCTCCCTGTGCACCTCTCCCTCTCTTTCTCTCTTCCTCTGCTTCTGTAAATTTCTCTTGCAAACTAAGCCATGTGCCACTTTCTACCTGCAATGACAAAGGTCTTTGCTTTCTCACTTTCTCTCCTCTCATGCTGTCTTCATTACTATATGCTACAGGTGCATATACAGGGTTGGAATACCCTGCAGCAGCCTTTAATGGATACGATCACTGCACAGTCGATGACAGATCACTGTTCTGGGGAGGAGGAGGAGCAGCCATGGGCTGTATACACTTTTCGTCATGCAGGTTAAGCATTCATTCCTTTTTATTTGGCTCTGCCACCTCTTCCTTGAACATTTTCCACAGCACGAGTATGCTTAGTCTGTTTAGTAATTGTTTCTCTTGTGTGTGGCATGTAAATATGTGCATAGGTTTTGCAGCACCTCCCTCGAATGAGTGTGGTCTTGCGGATACAGCAAATACATCTTGCCAGCTGTATCTTTAACCCACTCATTGTGGTATTTTATTATTTTGGTTCTATATCGGGGAAGTGACTTACACAAATGGACAATAGGGGTTTCCACTATGACAACAATCTAAAACACAATTTACCAATGATCAATAAACACTGCTTCAACTCTCGCTCACCTTCTTCACCCTTTTCATAACTCCCCCAACTATATTTAACCAATGTTAACACACCCACGCCTCGCGCCAAAACCAAGTGACCTATAACACAATATCCTACTCCTGAGCAGCACCACAAAACACCACTCACACCCTGCAGCCCTCTTGCAGGTCACAAATAAAATTCACCTCTAGTCTCCTATGTTATACCTTAACACACGACTGGCACCAGCAATCATAAACACAAATCCTAATACAGATGTCTTTGCATTTATGCGGGGTATTTTTCTCTAAAAATCTGTGCCCCTAAAAGAGGCTTACCACATGGTCCTTCCCAACCTTTGTCGTAAGTGTAGATAAGATACACTTTTATTATCTCTTATCTCTTTTATTATCTCTTATCTCATAAGCCAATACCACAAAACCCCAACCCTTGAGTGTTGTTGTCCTCATTTCATACTCACATCCATGGATCCACAGAGGGTCTTCAGCATTGAGTCCCCTTTAACTGCCTGCTCACCTCTACACCCAGCGGGGCGGTCTGCAGATACTAGGCAGGACTTTCTGGTCAATGGGGTACCTGCCGACCTCTTCTCTTAGATGCACGTTATTCTGCTCTCACACAGGCCGTCCTCGCTTACCAATGGGACGCAACAAGGAGCCCCCAATAGTCCGGAAACTCCTAGAGAACCATCCTCTGCTACCAAGTATATAGATTTGCCCAAACTCTCCATAGCATTAACATGATACTCAATAATGGAGTATTCAAGACTTACAACAAATCCCAGCTTTATTCAAAATAAAGATAATCGGCTGGCAAAAGTTTACATGCAGCAAGCTTAGCTCTCATAGCTCTCACTGTTACAATGATAGCAAGCAGATTTTGTATCAGGAACACGTAAGCAATGACATCACAATACAATATCAGTTTACGCTATCATAGGAACCTTTCTGTGTACCGAGCAAACCATGATTGAAAAGCTTAAATAGGGATGGCTTTTCACCCCATACCAGCGAGCAAAGACCACCAGCTCAACCTGCAATAACTTGCACAAACATCAATATGATCCACTAATCAGAGAAAAAAAAGAGAGTTGAGGAAGAAATGTAGACTCCTACAGAAATTACCAACTCAACCACCAAGCAAGCAATACAAAAGGAAAAAAACAGATATCGAAATTGGATAAAGATGCATCAAAGTGCAATATTACAGGCGGAATCGGAACGAATGCTCCATTGACTCAAAAACCGAAACACCCAAAACCTTTGGTCTCTACTAAATTCAGTATTAATGGTACAACACCGCCTCACACAAAATGTGTTGGAAAAACATTGGATAGAGTATTTTGCAGAACTTTACGTTAAGAGGCCTACAGAAGCGAACCATAAGAGTCCAAGCCCCACCAAGTGATCGATGTCCAGCACAAAAGAGGACATTATCCAAATAATCAACAATCTCAACACATCACAGGCACCTGGACCCGATGTGCTGTCAAATGAAGCAATAAAGAAATCCCCAGAGTTATGGGAAATGATGATGGTTCTACTCTTAACCATAATAAACAATCACAAAATAATGCCAACTACATGGTGATCCGAACCCTCATTCCAATTTACAAACAAGGCCCAAAAGAAAATCTTGCTAACTACAGACCAATAGCCCTGTTAGATCCCCTTGGGAAAATGTTTCACAACAATATTGTTGCAAAATCTAACAGCATGGGCTATCGAGGAAAATTGTTTTGTAAAGAGGCAAAGAGTATTCATTTGACAAGTAAGCACAGAAGTAAATCTCTTCCTTCTAAACCTGGTAAAGCAGGAAGCTATGATGACAAAATCTATAGTCTGGATGGTGTTTGTAGATCTCCATTTGGCCTTTGACACCGTAAATCGAGAGCTCCTCTGGAACAAACTCGAAGAATGGAACTGTCCAGATCACATCTTGCAGCTGATCAAACTTCTGCACTCTGATACCAATTACAAGTAAGACTGACCAATGATGGTATCCATACAATCGAGATAGACACATCAAACGGCCTTAAACAAGGCTGCCCACTGGCGGCTACTTTGTTCAACATGTTTACAGCAGAGATCGAACAAGGAATGAGCAGCAATCGAAATAATGTGAGTAACATCTAACTCAACCTGCGCAACAACTCTAAGAGAGTGGACCCAAGAACAGAAGAAATATTTGGAAAAAGAAGACATATCAGCAGAGATGCTGTTACACCGGCAACAAAACGCAAAGAAAAAATTGAGGTGGAATGATTGGTTCAAGACCATTACAGAGAAAAATACATACAAAGAATATCTGAACTGCGATCTAGAAACAAGGGCAATAACACAATTACCAGCGTATCTGAAGATCTTCTCAGATACAAGAATAAGATTGCACTATATGAGGCTCCACCTTAATCTACCTCCCACAGGATCGAGACTGGCGGTAATCAAACAGCAAGATAAAGGAAATCAACAATGTAGGTTTTGTGAACAGAAAGGAACCATTGAATCCCTACACCACATCATAATGACATGTCCGAAACTACAGGAAGACAGAGCCCTCTGCAGAGCGTATTTTAACATCAGGCAAGAAGCGCACACCCCGGAAGAGCGATGGGCACTAATACTGCTGGGACAGGATAAAAAGCTGATATTCATCATAATAACATTTTGGGAAAAAATCATGAAATCAGCATCATCTATAAGTATCAGATATGAACCCATGGAAAGAAGAAAATGAGGAGTTCTGCTACAAAGAATTGAAACTGAATATAACAGTGAAAGAAACATTTAAGAAATGAAAAGTTTATGTATATACTATATCATTTTTAATAAAAAATAAAAAAACAAAAAATATCAATTTACAAACCTACAAGGAGTTGGGGTTGGTTAATATTTCAGACTACATATAGACTTTCTAGGGGTTAGTTACTTTATTGGTTGGTGTGAATCTGATGGCTCCTCCTGGACTACACCTGTTTCAGCATGTTTGTGCCTCGTCATTGAGGTGGAGCTCTAAGCCCAACCAGGCCGAAACACGTGTGTGGGGTTGCTGTTGGTATTCTTGTTCAGAAGAGAATTGCCTGTCATTTCGGTACTGGACTGTCCTTGGGCAGGACAAAGACTGATATGTTGTGGATATTTCTCTTCTGTGAAAAAGATGGTCTGCTAAATAATCTGGTTGAGACTCTCCCGGGATATAGGCCTGCAGAGAGACATTCCCAGGACCCACCCTTGTTTTGTGTTCATCCATTCTTGTTTGAAATGTATGTCACATTATAGTGATATCATAACCATATCGTTCATTGTGTACTTAGGAACAATGCTATGTGATGCCCCTTCATGTTTTCGTCGTGTTTCTTCGCTTCCCGTGATGTCACCAGAGGTCAAGGGTCACGTGATTTCACTTCCGCTACCCCTGGCATTTTGTTGCAATGACGTCCCTGTGGAGGGCCACCATGATTTGGGGAACCTGGAAAGAAGTGTTGGACATGCAGAAAAATCTGACAGATTGTATGGGTTTGTAAAAGTAGGAGAACACGAGATGGCTATGCATTGTCATATTCTTGGAAGACATCTGTTAGCATATAGGGGAGAGACTTAATGAGCAAATTAAACATGATGATTTATTTTACTGAAGAGGGAATACTTTGTTCAACACCAGGAATTCATTATGTAAATGCTCACACATATATAAAAGCTTTCTATAGCCAGAGGCACAAAAAGGGGCTCCGTTAAATACAGAGGTATTCCTTCATGAGGTGCAGGTGTTATTCGCATGGCTTCCACAAATACAGGACAAATTGTTTAGAGTACCCACAAACATGTTATTTAGACCAGAGATACCCACAGACATAGATGAAGGGCAGATTATCACAATTGAAACAGAAGGAGCAATTGTAATAGAGGACAAGTTGATATCACAAGGAGTTTATGGCAAAGGAGTAACCTGGTACACAGTAGTGATGACTGAATTATTTCAAGATGACGATATAGATGAAGTGATTGTAAACATCTGTATTACATATCAGTTGCAAATACAATACAGAGACATGCCCTAGATAATATTGTTGGCAAGGATGGTACCATCATTTATGCAGGAGGATTTGGCAATGGTAATGAGTTCATTGTGGATCAACGGTCCATACAACATTGGACTATTAAAGGTGGTAGTAGCAGTCCAAATTTAGTTTTAGTGCCTTCAGTATTGCCATGCAATACGGTGGTGTACCCAATAAAAAAGGCATAAGTGGGGCCTTGGAGATTTATACAGGACCTACGCTCTCTGAACAACATTGTTGAGGCAGGATTCCTATTAGCGTCAAATACAGCAATGATATTATGTAACATGCCATCTTATGCCCAATATTTTACAATGATTAACTTGAGAAATGCTTTCTTCTCCATTCCCTTGAATGAAGACTGACAATATTCGACATAATTTACCTATCTCAGGATTAGACTGCAACACAGTCGCCTTCCATGGGGGTACTGTGAGTCCCACAGTGTTTGTAACTGGGTGCTGTTCAAAATGGACATGGGAAATTTCAAAACTGATAGCACGGTCATACAATATGTGTCATACATTATGTGGATGACTTACTAGTTTGCAGTGACACGGAGGAAGAATGTAGGCAAGACTTAGCAAAACTATTGACAGTATTGGCTGAAAAAGGTTACAAAGTAGATAAAGAGACATTGCAATACTGTCAGGAAGAAGTATTGTATAAAGCCCAGATGATATCAAAAGAGGGGAGAATGTTGACACCTGAGAGAGCAGGAGCAATTACCAATACACCCTGGCCAAACACAATAAAAGAGCCACAGCTGTTTTTGAAACTCAGCAATTATTGTAGAGCATGGGTCTTTGACTACAGCACATATGTTAGGCCATTTTTAGAAGGACTAAAAGAAGCGCAGAAAGATAAGAGTAAATGGACAGATGAGATGATAGATGCCTTTTATGAATTCAAAAATGCAGTAAGCATAACCCTTGTGTTAGGTATCCCAAAGAAAAAACAAAACGTTTTCCTATTTTCCGATTCAAACAGAGTTGTGATGACAGCTGTCCTCGCACAAAAAATTTGATGGGATACAAACCACTTACACAAAAAAATGTGATGGGATACAAACCACTCTCAATTTACACTGAAATGTTAGGTCTACTAATTGGAAGTCATTACCAATGTGGACAAGCAGCTTTTGCCATTGAGAAATCAGCCAATATAGCATTATAAAAACCCAAAAGTGCAAAGGTGCATAAACTACACAGAGAGCGTCAGGCTACAAAGTGATAATATTTTGAAGTCATTATAAAGTATGACACAACCAACAGACTTCAAGTTCAAACAAAAGAATATTTAATAATATTTAATAACTTAAATGTCAGGATGGTTGAAGGCATAGCTTGCCCTACGCTAAGGTGGGATTTCACTACAGGAAACGAAGAAACGTGTGAGTCAAAGAGTTCACCTTAAAAATCTGTCTGTCTCCAAAATATATCCTTGCCCTCACAACGACAACGGACCAATGTGAAGGGATGTCAAATTCAAAATAAATATTGTTTTAATTCAATGTTCTGAGCTGCTTTTAGCCAGAGATTCCATTCAGTTCCCATTCCCCACGCATAGGACACTTCCATGAAAAAGGCACAAAGTTCACCTTTCTCCATTTCAAAGTGATGTAGGTCAGCACCACTCCTTGGTGTTCCCTTACGCAACTTACAAGGACCACAATCCAAAACAAAGGGGTCTTGAGACTACGGTCCCAATACAACAAGTGTAGTCGCAGGGTCCTGTAAGGGATTTCAATCAGGCACACACCCAAGTCTCGCCTAGCATGTAGTGCGCAAATGAAACCCTTATATTATTTGTGTCTATAAGTTCAATATTCTGAATGAGATACCACTCATATCACACCCTTCTCAAAATACCCCCCAGGTTACACTGAACCAGGATCAGGCTAATTTGTAAAGGTAAAGATGTATGTATTTATAAGTTTTATATATATATATATATATATATATATATATATATATATATATATATATATATATATATATATATATATATATATGGGGCTGCAATCACAATTCAGAAATAAGCAAAGCAATTGAATTAACTTATAATGATGCAGAATAGAAACACATGGAAAAGAACAGTTTTGTTTGGTGCACAGATGGCGTTTAGGTTAATATTCCCCCTGCAAAGCTTTGTTTAAATACAAATGAACAATCCTACACCAATGTGAGTAATCAGCAGGTTTTCAGGAATTAAATACATGTCTAGAATTATAGGCAATCCTCCCTCCCAAACAAGAGAGAAAACCTTATTTTGGCAAATGACACTTTAAAAATGAGAGGTGAAAAATGACTTAGTGAAATACTGCAAAAGGTGCAAAATGCTTAAATGGATAGAAATCCTAAGAAAAGCAACACTAATCAGGTCCTAACATACACAAGCTATTATATAAACAATACATATGTTTGATCAGGATGGGATGGAAAAAGCACTTTGAAATGGGTAATTGACACGTGTAAACTTGGGAAATTTGCAATTTCGTTGCAAACATTTACTATGCGATATTGAGGAAATACGGGTCAAATACACTGTTACACCACGGATGTAGCTAAGGATGTTAGGTATCAGTGAGAGTTGACATTTTGTTTCTATCTTTAAAACTGAGGGAGTTATAGAGGTTTTAGTGAGAAGCGTTCTTGCAAAATAGGCGCGAAAATGAAAACAGAAATGAACTTTTGAAAATGACAGATGGGTTTGATTACACTATATAATGACTTTGAAAAAGAGAATCCCACAGATGGATCTTACAGTCACGTGATCAGCGTAACCCGTCCTGTTGTGGATACTCTACTTCTTCCTGGGAACTTAATTTAGTTATTCCAAAATCACTATGGAGTTATGGTTTTGAAACACAGGTGAGACAATCAGCGCAAGAAAGATTCAAACAATACTGGAGTTCTGAATTAAAGATGGGATGGGTTGAGATATAGATAATACAATGCAGATATACTAAGGGTCACAGTTCTTCCTGTTAATACTTAAGAAGAAGTTATTAAATTGGACCGTCAGCTCTGGTTAATGAATTGGATCTGGTCTACCGGCAGCAGGGCACCTCTAGCAGGATTGGATCAGCAAGGCGGTTCTGGTCAATTTGGACTGCACCTGAGACTGGATTTGGAAGGGACCCTTCTGGTTACCCGACACAGTAGATAGCAGGATGCAAGTTTTCAGCGAGCAAGCCTCAGTGGTAGCAAGCCAATCTGAGTCAGAATTAAATCCCTTCAAGTTTGGGATGTTTGCAATTGGGTCAGGCTAGCAATAATTTTGCAATGCTAGAGTCTGGATTCTGCAAAGAAATCTGGATCTTTCAAGGATTCTGGAGTCAACTACAAGTTGAAAAGTTCTGCAATGAGGTGCTGCGCGGACATCTGGATGGGTTCTGGAAGCTAAGTGTTCTGGAAGCAGTCTGTTCTGGAAGCAGTCTGTTTTGTGCAGTGAAACTTCTATATTTATATATTACAAATGCCAACCCCCAGTTTATGGTGTGGGCAGAACATCAAAACACCCCCCCATGTCTGTGAGTGGCTACTGGCGTGTACTTTGTCCTGGTTGGCAGTCTAAACAGAGCTGTCATCTTATGATCGGATTTAGGTACTCCCACCTGGATTTTTACCCAAAACATACTTTTGCAAAAATGTACATTTCTACCATTATGTACCCTCATAAAATTGTACACATATACTTCATACTCGATTATCTACATTTACATTCACTTCTCATCTTTGTGAGAGCTGTATTGGTCATTCTATGGATTTTTATCAATTTTACCGATAACCCTTTGGATTAATCATTTCTAGGCTCTGGGCGCTGATCAAGGGATCGTGTATATACAATTTTAAGCTTGCAACATTAAATGTTTTGCCGTAATCAGTGTTTTAGTGTATCTTTGGTTCCTTATGTAGCAAGAACTCCTACCACATCTTCAACTGGCTAGCATGAGTTCAGATTTATAAGTTTGTATTTTTCACTTGTCTACTTAGTTTGGCTGTCATTGATTGATTGATTGATATTTTATTTCTTTCGCGCTCATACACAAGTGCTTCAGAGCACGACAAAGCAAGGGAGGGGATCAGGGGAGAACAAAACAGTGATCTTACTAGGCCCAGTGACATTGAGAACGCGCAAGTGCATGATGGGAGAGGGGGGAGGGGAAAAGTGCATGGAAGGGGGTAGAAGTGGAAAGTGCGAAGCAGAGGAGAAACAGATAAATAACAATAAATAAATAATAAAGGCAACAAACAGTGGTAATGCAGCCAGCAATTTGCAAGTGCTAGGTTTAAGGCAGCAGACAGGGTAGGTCTGATAAGTGCAGGAAGAAAAAGGGGGGCAGTATGGGTACAGATACAGACCCCATGCAAGGGGTGGCCCGGAGGCAGTGCGGGAGGGTGGCAGGATGAGCAGGTACCTGGGCCCGAAGAACAGAGGGTGGCCAGGTGCACGGTGCCAAGAGAGAACAGATCAGCAGGGGAGGGGGGAGTGAAGGCAGAAGAAAAGAAGAAGACCTTGAGGTGTTTCCAGAACCGGAGATGGTTCTCCTCAAGTTTTAGAGTGGCAGGGAGGCTGTTCCAGAGGGAGGCCCCAGCCAAAGACAGAGATCTACCCCGAGCTCATTTCTTAGAAAAAAGACTGACCCTGAGGGAGTTGGAGGTAGAGGAGCGAAGAACTCGAGAGGGGAGGTATTTGTGGAGGGATAGCTGAAGGTATTTTGGACCCAGGTCCCAGAAAGCCTTATGGACAATGCAGAGGGTTTTGAATTTAATCCTTGCATCCACTGGGAGACAGTGGAGAGATTTCAAAGCTGGAGAGATATGAACCCAGGGCTTGAGGCCAAGGACAAGTCTTACAGTCCTGTTTTGGATTAGTTGCAGAGGGCAAAGAGTAGAGGCAGGTAGATTTAGAAAGAGGCTATTACAATAGTCCAAGCTAGAGAGAACCAGAGCTTGGGATACCATGAGCTTCTGGGGGAAGGAACGGAAAGGCCGAGTACCTCTGAGGAGGTGCAGTCGGAAATTTGACTTTTTAGAGACCTCAGAGATGTGTGCGGAGAAGGAAAGGGTGGAGTCAAAGATGACCCCGAGGTTCTTAGCCTCGAAGGTGGGGGTAGGAGGAGGGCCAAGGTAGGCAGGCCAGAGAGTGAGGGGAAAGGATGGTGAAGGTGTGCCGTTGAGGAGGATCTCCGTCGTGCTTGCATTCAGACAAAGATCATAGGCGGCACACCAATCTTGAATGGCAGTTAGGCAATCAGAGATGAGAGAGGGAGAGGAGATGGCAGAGGGCAGCCTGAAAATGAGTTGAGTGTTGTCAGCGTAGCACTGGAAATTTGAGCAGAAAATGGCAATGCAGTGGGTGAGAGTTGCCAGGTATTGGTTGAAAAGCGAGGTAGAGAGGAAGATAGATGAAAGCAAGGACCCAAGTTGGACCTGGAAGGGTCGATCTGAGAGGAAAGAGGTCAGCCAGGCCAGAGTCTGCCCAGTGATGCCCAGGTTTTCACGGAGACGTTTGAGCAGGATGGTATGGTTGACCGTGAGTGATCGAGGAGGATGAGGACAGAGGAAATGTTAGAGTAAAGGTTGGAGAGCAGATCTTCACAAATGTTCAGAAGAGCAGTTTCCATGCTTCTGGCAGCTCTGAAGCCAGACTGGTGGTCATGGAGACAGCCAACAGAATTGGAATGAGAGATGGCCAACTTTTCCAGGAGTTTGCCAAGAAAGGGAGTAATGGAAATTGGGCGATAGATAGCAGGACAAGAAAGATCAGCTGTGGGTTTCTTGAGAAGAGGATGCACAAGGGAGTGCTTCAGAGGGGAGGGGAAAGATCTAGAGGCAAAGGAGTGGTTGCAAAAATCAGCAAGGGCGGGAGTGAGGGTGTCTATGTGGTCCTTGATGGTTTTAGAGGAACAGGGATGAACCTGATTTGAAGAGGCTTTCATAGATCGGACTTGTCTAGCAACCTCATCACGGGTGAAAAGAGGAAAGGACGAGAAGGATGGTGGGAGGGTGGCTAAAGGAGGGTCAACAAGCACAGATGGAGAGGAAAGAGGAGGGGTGTGGGTGTAGAGTGTGGACAGGATGTCCTGGGTTTTTTAAATGAAGTGAGAGGCAAGGGCATTGCAAAGAGCCTGGGAGGCAACAGGAGGGGTAGAGACTACAGCAGGGTTGGCCAGCTCCTGGCAGATTTTAAAGAGTTCTGCCGAGTTGTTAGATGCCACAGAGACACAAGCTTGAATGTGGACTCTCTTCTTGGTGAGGACAGAGAGTCGGTATTACCTTTGTAGCAGGTGACAGGCCAGTTTGTCAGAGGATGAACAGGAAGTCCTCCATTTCCTCTCAGTTTAAGTGTAGCTAGGTCAGAGTCATACCAGGAATTGCACTTGGATTTGGACTTCAAACCGATCCTCATGACAGGGGCAAGAGCATCAAGCATATCAGAAATTGAAGAGTAGAGCAGAGACAGGGCTGTGTCAGGATGTGAGACAGCCAAAGGTGGAGGTGGGGAGAAAGTGGCGGCAAAAGCCTCAACTGACACACGCTTCATGGGCCGGATGCCCGAGAAGGTAGGTGGCTGTGTTGGGGTAGGCTTGGCTTGGGGGGAAGAGAGGGAGAGATGAGATGAGAGGAGGGAGTGATCGCTCCACGAGAGAGGAGTGGTCAGAGGGATGGAGAGGCGGAGGTCGAGGAGATCAAGACATTGAGTGTGTGCCCTGCAGAGTGAGTCAGGCCAGAGGGGAGGATGGACAGGGAGAGGGAGTCTCAGAGGTCGTGGAAGAGTACAGAGGAGGAGCAAGGATAGTCTACATGTATATTTAGCTCACCAAGGAGGAAGAGTTGAGTGGTAGAGGCCAGGAGGGAGGAGGAGAGGTCTGCCCACTCAGAGAGAAATGAGGTGATTTGACCAGAAGGCCGGTAGATGGTAACCACAGTAAGAGAATGGGTAGGTGAGAGAGAAAGCCTACAGACAAGGCATTCAAAATAGGAGTAGGTCTGAGTGGGAATTATAGAGGCAGGAATCCACTCAGGAAAGATCAGGGCTACCCCCCCACCGGTCCAGGAGGATCTGGGTGCTGAGAGGATCTTGTAGCCATCAGGGAGGAGAGTGTCAAAGCTCGTGACAGAGTTGGCCGTGAACCATGTCTCAGTAAAACCAAGGACATCAAGGTCTAGTTCTTCATGGAGGTGGCATATGTCAGAGGAGTGTTTGATGGCAGAGCGAGAGTTGAAAGTGGCAATATGAAGAAGGTTGCCAGCCTTAAAGATCTTCCGGGGAGGCGTACAGATCAGAGGTATGCCCTGCGGAGGAGAAAGAGCCCTAGGAGAGGCAGAAGAGGAGGAGGAGAGAGAGGGCAAGGTAGCCATGGTGGGAGAGGAGGGGACAGCACGAGATGAGTGGAAATTGATGAGGCAAGGGAAGCGCCTATCAAAGAGGAGGTGATTGGCCTGAGGGCCTTGGACCATGACAGTGCCATTTAGGTAGACATTAATGATGACTTTAGAGGAGTCGAAGGAAGCCATGAGAACTTCCCAGCGAGTGCCACCATTAATGGGAGAGGAGGAGATAGGGAAGAGACCATATGAGGAGTCCATAGATCTGGCGAAGGAACGACAAAGAGGATGTTGGTAAGGATCTGTATGGTGGAAGCATTGGAATAGGTGTCGGCGATAGGAAGACCAGAGTTAGAGGCCAAGATATCCTTCCTACCAGACCTAGTGAGAAGGGAATGATAGTCAATGGAGAAGCAGTTAGAGAAGATAGGAGAAATAGAAAGCTCCATTGGGTTGGAAGTGAGGAGAGGATGGAGATACTGGGGGGGGGGGCTAAAGCAGGTAGGTGTGGGACAAAAGAGACTGTTGAGGTCACTGGGCTGGCAAGTTACAGAGAAGAAACACTATACATGCAAAATACAGAGAATTTCGCAATGGGCAGCAAGATTTGACTTTTAAGAGCAAAGCAAAAACAGCAAGATTTGTCTTTTTAGCACAAAGCAAAAACAGCAAGATTTTGACTTTTACAATACTGGAATCGGATGTTAGCAAAGGGTTTTAGGAAGCACTGCGCAGCAGGATGACAACATGGGAGTGACAAACAGAAAGAACAGTGATAGCCAAAGGCAGTAGAAGTGAGTCCATAAGGAGGCAACTAACCCATAGTTCTGGAGGTGGCAAAGTCAAGGCAGTCCGGATTTCTTAGAGGAGTGAGGTGGCAGCATCATTGTGGTTAAGGTGCAGGGAGGACCCCTATTAGTGTTCCGGAAGCGGACAGGGAGTAGACAGGTGCCTTGGAAGTGGGCCTTTGCTGAGAGGGCCGGCTGAAGCCTGCAGGTCCCTGAATGGATGGAAGAAAACACTCAGAAACCAATGGGAGTACAGCACAGGGGGAGGTGGTTCAGCACAGCCTGCCTACACAACAAAGAAAACCACAGCAGCCATCTTGGAAGGGTCAAAAACAGTCAAATAAGCAGCAATAGTAGGAAAAAACGTGTGCTTTCAAAATAGCAACGCAGCTCCAGGTATTAAAAAGCTCAAA
Organism: Ambystoma mexicanum; assembly: GCF_040938575.1. Classification (NCBI taxonomy): domain Eukaryota; kingdom Metazoa; phylum Chordata; class Amphibia; order Caudata; family Ambystomatidae; genus Ambystoma; species Ambystoma mexicanum. The sequence goes on from NC_090941.1 coordinate 770,116,478, forward strand.
AATTGGCTGCACGATGAAAATGCCAAATAAAACAGTAATTTCCACAATATTATGCAAACTTCCTCTATTTTTCTGTTTCTTCTTTTTTTTCAATTTAAAATGTTTCAGGTTCAATAATTCCCCTGGAGGTGCAGTAATGCACAGAAAGTGCACCTACCTAATGGAATGGTCAGCAGCCAGGCACAAACTCCACATGTGTAGGAGAACAACAGATGGCCAGGAGGGTGGCGACAGGACCTCACTCCCAGTGAGAAGCAGATGAAAGAAACCAGTTCCAACCAGTGGGCCTTGCTGAGAGTGCTGGCTGAAGCCTGCTGGTCCCTGATTGGATGGAAGAAAACACTCAGCAACCAATGGGAATGCAGCACAGGGGGAGGTGGGTCAGCACAGCCTGCCTACACAACAAAGAAAACCACGGCGGCCATCTTGGAAGGGCCAAAAACAGTCAAATAAGCAGCAATAGTAGGAAAAAATGTGTGCTTTCAAAATAGCAACGCAGCTCCAGGTATTAAAAAGCTCAAAAAATGACTGCACGATAAAAATGCCAAATAAAACAGTCCTTGCCAACAATTTTATGCACATTTCCTCTATTTTTCTTTTTCTTCTTTTTTTTCAAATTTCTATTTTTCAGGTTCAATAATTCCCCTGGAGGTGCAGTAATGCACAGAAAGTGCAGCTACCTAATGGAATGGACAGCAGCCAGGCACAAACTCCACTTGTGCAGGAGTACAACAGATGGCCAGGAGGGTGGACATAGGACCTCACTCCCAGTGTTAAATATCATAAAGTTCTGAGGCAAAAACAAGTAATTTCCATCCAAAATCCAGTCCAGGTTTTATTTTCTTACTTCCAAAGTAAGCAAATGGCCAGTCCTTTGAAGTTCACTGAGAAACCTCCTCCACATCCAGTCCCTCCTTTAGGAAGATGGGTGTCCAAGCCTTCCTTTGTCCTTGGGTCAGCCAGGAGACAAAGGTCTGAGGCTTCCTTTGTTTTCATTATGCGGGAACCATTAACACCACTTAAGCCTTCCTGTAGCAACTGAGTGTTAATCTGACATGTGAATCTTCCCAGGCCAGGCACTGTCAGATCAGACGAAATGTTGATTCGCTCCAAACTGGGTTTCTATACATTAAAGTCTTTTCAGTTGACATATAAAATACACGGAAAGTTTACAAAGGATTTAAACATTTTAAAAGAATTAGCCCTTCACCAACATGCTTGAAATAGTGGATTTTGCAATTTTTCAGGACAAAGAAAATACATTTAAACTTGGTTTGACAGCAAATTTTCTGATGTAGCTGTCAGTCAGTGAGGCCTGGAGAATCTATGATTTCAGCACACTTTCCTTTCAATAATTCACTGGGGAAAATGACTGAATTTAGCACCAAAACAGCACTTTGATGGTTGCCATTGATTAGGAAACTGTATTTATTGTAATTTTCGGATGTTAGCCCTTCTGTGGCCTTGTTTCAAGTGACAGTGACAGATAACAGCAGTGATTCCTGTTTTTACACCACCTTTGCCTGTGTGTGTGGCAGGGCGTGCAGCTCTTTTGGTGGTTTATGAACTCTGCACAATTTTGCAGATTCAGTGCGCACAAGGGTTATTGCCTCCATTTTTGGCAGTTTTCTTTCCTCATTGGCAAAAGGTGCAGTGTGGCGCATTGACGTGGATACAAATACTCCACAGTCCCCTACCCCAAGACCTTCATTCCCTTTGAGGAGTCTTGACTTAGACTCTTCAAAAGTCTTTAACAAAACCCATCATGTCGATTTGGCCCTTTTCTGGCTAGCCTTGCCAGCTCCTTTGAAATGATTTTGGTGGGTTTGTCTCAGGGCGTTCTTAGCTTTCAACATCCAGGGCTCTCTGGTCTAGACACAGTTGTCAAACCACACGGTCCACCCATCACAGGTCGAGCAACCAGAAACCCTGGGCTCCTCAGCACACATACACAGGTAACTTGATGCTTGTTCATGAGCACCAAGTCACTGTCACTTGTTCACTTTTATTAGGCTTGCATCTTAGGGATGTTCTTGTGCTCTTATGGCTTTTCCTTGGTCGCCTTGTGGCTCTGCCACCATGCCTCACGCACCCCTTTCCAAACTGTAGCCTTGCCACAGTGCATTCACTCTTTAAAGTTCACTGTTTAGCATTCTTCACAGTGTTATTTAAAGTCCACTTTTGATTGAGAGATCAATGTTCTTGTAGGTAGTTTAATTAAGTTCAGTATTCAATGTATGGCTTTTCGCTTTAAAGTTAAATGGCGCTTTTATTCGATCTTCAATGTGTGCTTGTTTTATCTCAATGTAAAGTGTGCTATTCATTGTTTAATATGCATTGGCTTTCAAATGTTAACTGTGTCTTAAGTTCGGTTACAATATGCATTGGATTTCCCAAAGTTAACTTTTCATTTAGTTTGGTATTAAATATGCGCTTTTTATTCATTTGCATGGACTGTCACTCACCTGTCGTCCTTTGGGAGCTCCCTGGTGCCGATAGGCCACTCCAGCACTAGCCTGCCTTCTCATCTTTCACCCGTTGGCTCCTGTGACTTCCTTTCACCTCCTGAGGTCAGTACCAACCACAGTAGCAAGCTATGCTACTGGTTTCCATATGCAGACAGCGTCCTCTGCATTCCAGGCTTCCTAGCAGCTTCTGCTGCACACATTACTGTTCCAAGGCTCGTGGGGGATACAGGGTCTTCTTAAATCGGGTCACTTGAGTCCTCTGGGACTTCTGCCGGCACCGTGGTAATTTCTCCTGACCCACCACAGCTGCCTCCTCTCACGGGTCTCCTGCTGCTTCACCAGTTGCTTCACCAGTCGCACTACCCGTCGCTCTCTCCCCTGCTGGGTCAGTCTCCCTTTATACACCTGCAGCCGCTTAACAAGCTGCAGATAAGGAACTCTGATTAATTCTGCCTGACCACAATTACCTGGACATGCCTGACCCTCACAGTTCCTTGCAGGCATCTTCTTCGTCCCAGTACCAAAAAGGTGTAAACCGGTAATCTTCATTGCTCTTAGTTGTGTTTTCTTTGTCTCAGTACTGTCAACTGTTATATAGAAAGAGTTGAGGGGAAATGGCTTATAATAGCCGATAAATAAAGTTTGGGAAAGGATTAGAATGGCTGTCAGTAGAGAAGGGGCGATACCATGTCTCGCCCAAGGACACCCCACTCCCAGTTCCAAAGAACTCTCCACCCAGGTGATCCTCCCTCACTTGTCCACACTTAGGGTCAGGATCCAAAACCAATGGTTTTTCCCTGGTCACCTGCACAGAAGATCCATGGGGAATAGGAGTGAGAATACCCTCAGGTTTCTCACATACACTTTCCCAATGCAGGTTGGACTGGGGTGCTTCACATGGAAACCGGGAGAGGAAGTCCACATTACCCTGCTCTCTGCCTTTCCAGTGTTCCGTTGAGAAACAATACGGTTGAAGGTCCAAGAACCACTGCATTACTTGAGGTTTGGATTCTTTTCTCTGACTAATCCACACTAAAGGAGAGTTTTCTGTCACCAAGCGAAATCTGCAGCCTGAAAGATAATTCTTCAGGGGAATTATGGCCCATTTGATGGCCAACACCTCTAGCCCAATAACTGAATAGTCTGTCTCTCTGGGGAAGATATTTCTGCTAATGTATAGGATGTGATGTTCAAATCCATCATCGTTTTGTGACAGAACAGCTCCTAGCCCCATTGATGAATCATCAGGCTGAAGGATGAATTCTTTGGAGAGGTCAGCCATGCCTAAAACGGGGCTTTGGCATAAGGCTTGTTTTAAGGTTGTATAACAAGTTTCATCCTCTTCTTCCCACCTGATCTTTAGGGACTCAGTGTTTTTCAACTTTTGTGTCAATCTAGCTGAATTAATCTGCAATAATTACCCATTAGTCCCAAAAAGGCCCTTAGATCTTTCTTTGTCTTTGGAAGGGGGTGCATCCAAAACGGCCCTCACTGTCTCCTGTTGAGGTTGGACGATGCTATTACACAAGAGAATCCCAGATATTTTACTGCAGGTTGGGCCAATTTGTATTTATTAGCAGTAAATACCACTTTTCTCAGTACTCTCATGGTGGTATAGAGGTGGTACAAATGATCTTCCCAGGTCTTACTGTATATTACAATGTCATCTATATCGGCTCCGCAAAACTCTAAATACAGTTCTAAGACCTTATCCATGAGTCTCTGGAATGTGGCAGGAGCACCAGTCGAAAGGTAGGACTTTAAATTGAAATAACTCTAAGGGAGTGGCAATGGCAGTTTTTTCTTTATCAGGTCCATGCAAAGGAACTTGCTAACATCCTTTCCTCAGATCAAATGTTGAAAGGTAGGCAGCATTAGCCAGCTGGTCTATTAGATCTTCAATACGGAACATGGGGTGAACATCAAAGGCAGAGATAGCATTTAGTTTAAGAAAATGTATACAGAATCTCCAACTGCCATCAGGTTTTGCCACCAACACGATAGGAGAGGACAAATGGCTATTAGAAGGTTTAATGATGTTAGCTTCTAGCATGGTCTTGACCTCCTCCAATATGGTTTGTTTTCTAGCATCAGGCAGCCAATACGGTTTTAGGTGTACCACTTTATCTACGGGCGTGTGGATATGGTGATAAACACCCTTCACTCTTCCAGGTTCCTTTCCAAATACACCAGTGTTCTGCCTTATGAATTCATACAGAACTGGCTTCTGATTGTTATTGACATCAGATGAAATTAGTCCCTTACTCTCTGTGTCTTCCACTAGGAGACAAGATAATATAATAGCTGGAGATTCTGTGGGATATTCTTTCTACTCCTTAAGTACATTTATATGATAGATTTTTGTTTTAAGGCAGGGGTCTAGTTATAAGATCTTATAATTATATGGACCCATCTGTTCTATTGCTTCATATGGTCCATGACACTTGGACACAAGTTTATTTTCTGAAGTGGGCATCAAGACAAGTACCTTTTGATCTATTGAAAAGGATCTGAGGGAAACTTTTTTTATTGTAAGATGTCTTGTGTTGTTCTTGCACCTTAAACATGTTTGCCTGTATCAAAGACCTTAAAACTGTCATGTGTTCTTTCAAACTATTCGCAGTCTGGGAAAGGGGAATTGGGGCTTCCTCTCTCTCCTCCCAAGTTTCTCTTAACAGAACCAGGACTTTCCGTGGTTCTTGTCCATAAAGGAGTTCAAATGGGGAAATTCCAGTTAACGCCTGAGGGGTTTTCCTAACTGCAAACAGGGACCAAGATATAATGTGATCCCAGTTTCTACCATCAACTAACTTCCTAAGTATGGTCTTATGAGTCTTATAACATCTTTCCACTAGGCCATCCGTCTGGAGATGATACAATGATGTTCTGAGGGTGGTAATGTGTAATAATTCTTTAACTTCCCCAAAAAATTTGCTCATGAAAGTAGAGCCCTGATCCATCAATATCTTCTTTGGAAACCCCACTCGGGAGAAAAACAGGAAGGTGTGTTTTGGGATCTGCTGTGTCATGTTTGCTCCCATGGGAAAGGCCTCAGTATAATGTGTGGCGTAATCTACAGTGACTAGAATATATATATATTCCACAGTTTGGAAGTTTCCAGGGGCCCCACAATATCCATACCAATCTGAGAAAAAGGAACTCCAATTATCGGTAATGGCTTCAAAGGGACTGGTGATGGTATATGTGTGCTGGTCTTCTGGCAGCCTGCACATGCTTGAATAAAGGTTTTAATGTCAGCATGAATTCCATGCCAATAGAATTTATCCGTTACATGTGCTAGAGTCTTATACTGCCCCAGATGCCCCCCTGTCAGATGGGAATGGCTACCTCTAGGACCACTCACTTGTGACTCTTGGGGATTACCAACTGGGTTTTTAGTTGTCCTTCCATGGTGGTATCTCTCCTATAAAGGAGCTCATGTCTAGGAAAGAAAAAACAAAGTTCCCTTTCTCTATGACCCTCCGGTTCTGATACCACGTGTGCAAAGGCTTCAGACAACAAGTGGTAATTTCTTTGAGAAAAAGCTAAATCAGGGAGGGTATCAGGCTCTTCTTCCATAGATCTCCTAGGCTCGCCATTGGGAGGACCATCAGATGTTTCATCAGCCTCTCCAAAGCCAAGAGCTCTCCTGTCATTGTTTTCCTCCCCAGATTTCCCTTTAAAATTTGGGAACACTGCTCTGGGAAGCATCCCTTGGGCCACCTTATCTCCTTGGCAAATCCGAAATTGATCTTTTCTGTGATTTTGTAACAGAACCTTAACATCACTTATGAAGTAGAGGTCTATTACTACCACCAATATATTAAATTGCAAATCTCTATGCTAACCCTGACTTGGGCGCTGGTCTGATGTATGTATCCAGGGGTGGAATCAATATCAATTCAGTGGGTATCAGTCTTCCTTCACCTGGAGGAATAGTCTCATCCCTACTACTACAGATATCAAACCGGATAGAAACTTTAGTGGCTACTGAGGGGCCTGATGCCCTGGCACTTAGTTTCCCAAACTGTAGGGTTCCCGAACGTGTATCAGTTGAGCCACATCCCACAGACAACAGACTTAAAGTTCAAACAATAGAATATTTATTAACTTAAATGTCAGGATGGTTGAAGGCCTAAATTGCCCTATGCTAAGGTGGGATTTCCCTACTGGAACACAACTAAGGAAAGTCTGAGTCAAAGAGTTCAACTTAAAAGTGTGTCTGTGTGCAAAACCTATACTTGAAATCACAACGACAATGGACCAATGTGTAGGGATGTCAATGTCAAAAGAAATAGTATTTTAACTCAAAGTTCTGAGCTCCTTCTAGCTCACAATGTCCGTTCAGCTCCCCTTCCCCAAGCACAAGAAAGTACCATGAAAAAGGCCCAAAGTTTACCTTTCTCCAGATCAAAGTGATGTAATTCAGCACCAATCCTTGGAGTTCCCGTCCCCAAATTTCAAGTACCACAATCCAAAACAAAGGGGTCTTGAGACACCAAGACAACAAGTGTAGTTCTGTAGGTCTCAGGGTTCCCTTTCCCAAGACTTTCAATCCCTTTGAGGACACTTATCTTAGTCTCTTCAAAAGTCTTGAACAAAAAACACCAAGTCAAATTGACCCTTTTCTGGCTAGCCTTACCACCTCCTTTGAAGTGATTTTGGTGGGCTTGTCCCATGGTGTTCTTAGCTTTCACCATCCAAGGCTCTCTGGTCTAGGTGGAGTTGTCAGACCACACAGTCCACCCATCACAGATCGCACAAACGGTACCTCTGGGTTCCTCGGCACACACCCACAGGTTACTTAGTGCTGGTTCCTGAGCACCAAGTCATTGTCACTTGTTCACTTTTATTAGTGGTGTGGCTTAGGGGTATTATTGTGCTCCTCTGGCTTCCAATTGGTCACCTCTTGGCTCTGCCACTGTGCCTCACACACCCCTTTACAACCTGTAGCCTTGCCACATTGCATTCACACTTTAAAGTTCACTGCTTAGCCTTCACTGTGTTATTTAAAGTCCATTTTTAATTCAGAGTTCAATGCTCTTGTAGGTGGTTTAATTAAGTTAATTATTCAATGTATGCCTTTTTGCTTTAATGTTAAATGGCGCTTTAATTTCGATCATCAATGTGCGCTGGTATTATCTCAGTGTAAAGTGGCTATTCATTTCAGTTTTTAATATGCATTGGCTTTTAAATGCTAACTCTGTCTTTAGTTTAGGTTTCAATATGCATTTGATTTCCAAAAGTTAACTTTTAATTTAGTTTGCTATTCAATATTCAATATTCAATATTCGCTTTTTTATTCATTTGCATAGATCGTCACTCCGGTGTGGTCCTTTTGGAGTTCCCCAGTGCTGACACGTCTCTCCAACACTCGCCTGCCTTCTCTGCTTTCACCCGGTGGTACCCACAACTTCCTTTCACATCCTGAGGTTGGGACTAGCCACTGTAGCGTGCTCCACTCGTTCGCTATGTGCTCCCTGCTTCACACCGGCATTTATGCTGCTGGATTTCGGATGTGGATAGCGGCCTCTGCATTCTGGGCTCCTAGACAGCTCCTGCTGCCAGATTACTGTTCATAGGCTCCCAGGCCTGTGAGGGATACAAGGCCCACTTGTATCGGGTCCCAAATGTCCTCTGGGACTTCTGCCAGCATCATGCTCCCTTCTACTGGACCACCATGACTGCCTCCTCTCACGGGTCTCCTGCTGCTCCACCATTGCTTCACCTGTCACTCTACCCATCACTATCTCCCCTGTTGGCTCAGTCTCCCTTTACACCTGCAGCCCCTTGACAGACTGCAGGTGTGGAACTCTGATTAGTTCTGTCTTAACACAATTACCAGGACATGCCTGACCCTCACAGTTATTTTCAGGCATCTTCTCAGTCCAGTACCAAAGTGGTGTAAAAGGGTAATCTTCATTCATCTTCTTATTCACAGTACTGTCAACTGTTAATTAGGAGGAGTTGAGGGTAACTGGTTTATAATAGCCCATAAAGGTTGGGGAAGGGTTAGAGCAGTTGTCAGTAGAGAAAGGGGGATATCATGTTTCATCCGATGGCACCCCAATCCCAGTTCCCAGGGACCCTCCACCCAGGTGATCCTCCCTCGCTTGTCCACCCCCAGAGTCAGGATCCAAAAGCGATGGCCTTTCCCTGGCCATCTGCTCAGAGGATCAATGGGAAATAGGAGTGAGTATACCCTCAGGTTTCTCACATATCTAATTCATTGATTAAAATGGTTAGGTGTTGCTAAGTGAACCCTGCAAAATTAATAGCAGAACCCGTGGAAGAGTGAGATAATGTACATGATATGATATGATATTATATTTGTATCGCGCTCGTACACAAGCGTTTTAGAGCGTGACAAGGCAAGGGAGGGGATACAGGGGAGAACAAACTTACTAGGCCCAGTGACATTGAGAATGTGCAAGTGCGTGAGAAAGGGAAAGGGGGAAAAGTGCATGGAAGGGGGAAAGTGCGGAACAGAGGAGAACAGATAAATAATAATATAGACAAATAAATAGATAATGGAGCAATAAACAGGGGTAGTGCAGCCAGCAAGTGGCAAGTGCTGTGTTTATGGCAGCAGAACTGGGTAAGTCTGATAAGTGCATAAAAGAAGAAAATGGTGCGTGGGGGACTGTATGGGTACAGAAACAGTCCCCAGTGCAGGGGGCGGCTGGGAGGAAGTGCAGGAGGGTGGCATGTTGAGCAGGCACCTGGCGCCAGGGGACAGAGGGTGGCCAGGTGCACAGTGCCAAGAGAGAGCAGATCAGCAGGGGAAAGGGGGAGCAAAGGCAGATGCAAAGTGGAAGGTCTTGAGGAGCTTCTGGAACCAGAGATGGTTCTCCGTTCTCCTCAGGTTTTAGAGTGGCAGGGAGGCTGTTCCAGAGAGAGGCCCCAGCCGAAGACAGAGATCTACCCCCAGCTTGTTTCTTTTAATGCATGATTGTATTACCAACACTGATTATGATGATGACATGCCTCACATCAAGGAAAACACCATATATGGGTGTATATTTCTCTTCATTGATGATTCAATGATAGATCACAGCAGTATATTGCTAAACAGTACTAGCAGTAGTGAGGGCAGAAGAGAGTGGAAAGTTTGAGTTAGTGATGGTGCTATATTGCCAACAAATTTTTCAGCACAAGTGGCAGAATTGGTAGCGTTGATATTAGTGCTTGAAATGCACAAGGATGTGGTGTTGAAGGTGTATTCCGACTCTGCCTATGTGGCAAAAACAGTACACTCAGGGTTGCCACATTAGAAAAGGAGGGGCTTCCATCATGTAGACGACACACCAGTATGCACCATTGTTAAAGAGGTTATTAGGCACACTTGAATATCCATGAGTGATTGCCGTGGTGAAGTGTGCAGCACATACGAGAGCGACAGACCTCATTTCTTGCGGCAATGAAGCCGCAGATCCAGAAGCAAAAATGCCAATATATTTCTCTGAGATATTAGATATTACAACTACCCCCAAATAGGAACACACAAGCATGCAATATGGTGATGAAAGAAAGTTTCAGAACATAGCCAACGATGCAGATTGTAGAACTACAGGGTCACGCACCACAAGAAGATCTGGAATTGTGGGAAAAAAGTGGTGTTCATTGTCCCCCGCTGAGTTAATTTGGTGCCAGGATAACACAGAAAACCAGTTATGGCTGTCGAGTTGCTCACATTGACACTGGAGCAGCTGCACTTCCCAGCACACACCACAGAAGAGGGTCTTGCTGCATGTAATTAGGATGACTGGCTCATCCCTAATTTGAACAAGCATGTGACCAATTTTGTTATTAACTGCATGGTCTGTCTGAGAAACCTGAAGGTGCCTCACCCACTAGTCCCCGGGGATCTGTCATCCAGTTGGCCAGGACAGGCCATCGCTTTTGGATCCTGTTCCTGGGGGTTGACCACTGCAGGAGTATCACCTGGGGGATCTTTGGGGAGTGGACGTGGGAAACCGGATGTCGAGATGTGGTATCTCCTACCCTGTAACACCTTTACCCCATCCTACCTGGTAGGATTGTAAGAACTCAACTCCCCTCCCCCCACTTCCAACACAAACACTTTCTTATGGCCAGCTCGCTGTGAGAGAAAACGAACTAACACCTGAGCCATATACCTGACATGTCCCAATACAATGGTCAGGCAGGGTCAGGCAATTACTGATCATTACACACACTTGACTTCCATCACACTTCCCCACATGGATAAAAGGTGGAGCATGAAAGCATACTCTGAGCGAGACAAAGTACACGAGGAAGTCCAGTTCCAAGATGGCAGTTTAATACAAGGCGAAAGACGGCAGGACCGTAGAAGATTACAAGGAGGGAAGTGCCCTTGACCTTTTCAACGAAAGACTGTAACTTTCATAAACCTTCGAGAACAGGAAACAGAATACCAGGAATCAAAGCTGAAGAAGCCTGCATTGTATTTTGGAGGTACCCAGGGATATTCTGCGTCAATAGTCAAGGCTGGGAGAATCATTTGACGCTGTGGTACTGTCCTTGGCTCCTACAACGGAGCAGCGCCAGTGAAGACAGCACAGCCGGTGAGTTGGGGAGAATGATACCAGACTGATCTTTGTTGAAGCCAATGTTGCAAGTGGCAACATTGTATAGTGAAAACTGAAGAGAACAGTTTATGAAGTGTATGTGGCAAGCGACGCAAACATAATTAAAACAGCAAATGAAGGATTGAACTTTGAAGCCAAGATACAATACCATAGACAAGGTGGTCCGGCACCACGTGGGTGCTCATTCGAAAGTCTCTGTTAGGTATCTGACTGAGGGGATCTGAGATATGAATCTGATTGAAGGGGATCCAGATCTGAGTCCAGCTGAGAGGGAACCAGGGTGAACAGAGACACCCGAGATTGAAAGCATTGTGATAAGAGAAGAATCTAAGCCTGGATGAGGGGGATGCGAGGTGAAGAACATTGTGTTCAGAGGATCTGAGCCTGGTTGAGTGGGATACGAGGTGAATAGTGAATCGCCTAAGAAATTCAGAAAATCTGAAAGAGGAAAATAACTTATAATTTATTTGTCATATCAGGCCCTCTGAATGAAGAGACTTTGAAAGACAAAGAGACTTGGGCACAGAAGGCCCTGTTGCTAATGATTGAACTGTATCCTCATGCTAGAGAAGCCAGAGACTGTGCTAAATCCGGTGTTTCATTGTGTCAAGGCAAGATGGGGTGTCAAGGTGAGATGGGGTGTCAAGGAGAGCTACTTGTCAGGTAAACAACCAGTGAACCTGCACATAAGGTTGAAAGAACCAAGGGTGTCACTCTTAGGGATTTTTGCAACTAGTCACTTCCGAGCAACCAACTCTGTATCTGTGAGGACACCCTTGTCACCTGACATTAACAGAGTTCCACAACCGCTAAACTTTGGTGCCCAAAACTACCCATATCAACCCTGCCAGTAAATTGCAAACACACTCCTTCCACCTACCCTTTCTTTTGCTTCCTCCCAACATCTCTGTCTAGTTACCCAGCCATTTCCTGCTTCTTTTTGTTGCCGCTGGAGCTGCCACCGTTGCACCGTTCTGCTTTAAATTGGCACTTGAAGCAGAAAACATCAGCAGCAACTTGATGAATGGTTGGTGTAGTGCAGGTGCGCAAAATGAGCCAAACAACATGGTGCTGGTGCGCGGCCATATTGGACATTCACTTCCATCACCATAATGAAAGCCTACGTTTTCATGTGCTCAGTAAGTAAACGTGAATCCTGCAAATGGTTGCAAAGTCAGGATGATCTCAGATGAGCTAGCGGGAAGGAATGCTTGTTGTCTCGTCCACTGAAGGACGAGCCGAGGAGGGAGTGGGACTCCACAGGTGCAGCGACAAGGGGTGCTGGTAACGGAGACAAAAGAGAGAAGCTGGATTTCTTCCACTTCTATCTGGATTTTTTTCACCCTGTGCTCCCAATGCTTGGTGTCTGCTCTTTGGCCGAAGGCAGATGCAACCATAAAGGAGCGGGGATTTATCCCAATAAAGAGCTGATATATGTGTCAGACGGAGTAGATCGAACTGGACCTCCAGGTGATGAAGTCTCGCTGAGAGGGAGGACGCTCCGCTCCAGACCTCGTTAGCCAAGTGATCTCTCTGCCTACCTGCTCTTGGGACTAAGCAGTGTTGAGGAGGCTGAGACAAAGATGTTTTTCTTGTGGCAACAGTGATGTATTTGCTTTATGTATATATATAATCTTTTATACGTGTTATGTGTTAGTTACCTGTATGTTTATTGGGTGTGAATAAAGGGCCTGTAACAAGCCATTTATGTTATCTCTCTAACCAGTAGTCTATGTGTGCTTTATTGCCTCTGAGTCCACATTTTTGCTTTTGGTTGGGATAAGAGGGTGCAGAAATCCAAGGCCCCTATATGTGCCTCAAAAAGCAAAACAGTTGGGCAAAGGGAGCAGACTGATAACTCACTAAAGTGCTGGGTGTGGATGGGCGCTCCCTTCCCCCTGGTGTGTATCAAACCAATGCTGGTGTTGAAAAGCAGTGTCTGCATATCACCAAGGGCTTTTGGAAAATGTTGAGCTATAGGTGCACTGCAGGAGAAAGCAGAGCTGTTCTTACTGTAGACAATAGCAACTGGGGGAAATATTATGCCTATGTCCTGATCCTATGTCACTCACTTTCCTCCCCTTCCCCTACCACTTTTCCCCCTCCGTCTCCCCCACACTTGTGCAATCTCAATGTCACTTGGCCTAGTAAGATTGTTGTCTTGTCCTCCCTTGTTCCCCTCCCTTGCCTCGGCGCACCTTGAAACAATTGTGTATAGGTGCGCTATAAATAAAATATTATATCATAACACATGGTGTATTCCTTGTCCTCAGGAATTTAGAGTTCACAGGTAGATGTCAGGAACTGAATCTTTCCTGAGATCTGGCAATCTGAGCTCAACAGGAAAACATTGAAAACTCAACTAACCACGTTCTGTGGCATTCCGGCTGCATGACTGCACTGTACTTCAGATATGGGAGATGCTGTAGCTATTGTATGAACTCACCCTGGGTATATATATCTGTCGGATATCCCTAAAGGTCTGGAATTCATGTTGCAGCTAGATATATTTTGTAAACAGGATTTTTTGGGGTTCATCATTTGGCTCTAGATTAAATTAATGTGTAGTTCGGAGGTACTTCCTTTTGCCCCCTGTGCCAGCTTGTTTACTTAACTTTAGCATTTTAAATGGAAGAAAGAACCACTCACATTATGTTCAGTCTAAACAAGAATGATGTGCAGAAAAAATTATTATTTCTCGTTGTTCACCCTTATTAGATATTGAAGCCATAAGTACAAAAGTACAAAAACATACATGTTTCCACAGAGAGCAGGCAAATAGGCTGATTAAATGGAGGACATAGCTATCAGATATGGATACCCATAAGAAGTTCTTGACAATCACCATCTTCTGAAGAAAATTTAAAGTGAATGGCATTTTTTCTTGCTCTTTGATTTGATATATTTGCTTGGGCTGCTGCACAAGGGAGGAGAGTTCTTCATGTAATTGATTGTGATTTTTTCATTTCCTCATTTCCAGCATTTTCTATTATGGTATTTGTTCAGAATGGCTGCTCTGTAGGCGAAAGTAGAATAACATTATTTATCTGTATAGGGCACCTCATTCCCTAACAAATGAAAGAAAAATGAGGAAAGTGTAGTCCGTATGCCAATATATTTAGTTAGACAATGAATCAGCTTTGCTAAACGTGCACTGGCGCACGGATTTTGTCTCATATATGTAGGAGTGCATACAAAGCAGCTCTGGGCTATTCCATGCAGCATGCATCAATATAGGAATGTCAAGTGTTGCAAAGCACCAAAGAAATGCTCCTGTATTCATTGTTGCATTGGTTAATAGTTGAATACCTGGAGACAAAGCCTTGTATCTATAATTCAGGCACAACGAGATTTGTCTTGCCTGGAAACTGCAGAGAGCTTAAAGAACCTGGGCTTCATTACAGTCAGTCAACAAGTTTATTCGGATTGAAAAAAAATCCATCAAACACAAAGCAAAACATCACACAAAAAGCATTTACAATCAATAGACCATATACTCGAACAGTACAGCAAAGAGTCTCTTAGGGAAAGGAAAGGGTGAAACAAAGGCCCCCCCATCACCCTCTGGATAGCTCCCCCTGCCTGTGCTTGATCCCCAAAAAACCTGTCCGGTCACGGCCCAGGGGAGTGAGGTTTGCCCCAGACAGGGGGTAGGACCTCCTGACTGGCCTCATGGGCGATATAAAGCCTAAATAAGAGTGTGGGCTGATTAGAATTCCGCTCCCTGGTGTCCCTCCCGTTCCCCCCCATTGACCCAGGACCCTGCTCGCCAGTCTCCAGTCCTAAAAGACCAATTCCACTATGTCCTTCGGGCTCTTGCCCACACTGGCCAATCTCCGACAGCCTACCAAGGATTCCCTGGACACAAAGGGACATCCCCTCACGGAACGTAACCAGTGTACACTTTTGTTTACAAGAGATTCCCTGGACTCCAACATGTTCTTTTCCATTTTTGGTACACTGTGAAGATACACTGTAGCTCGACCATTCTGGTCATGAACAGGAAGCTGAGATGGGCCGACTCTGTGCCGTGGACCAAGGACAAACTTACCCTCATGATTAGGGCTTTTTAGGACTACTAGACTTGGGGCAAATTCCACCACCCCACCAAGCTCACTGCGCTTGGTGCCGCCAGCCCTGGGATCTTTTCCAATGTCTGAATGTACAAACTCAGACAACAGGCTGGGGCAAAAAGATGTTGGAGCTATAGTCTCGGGACACAGGGGGGTTTGGTCCTTAGGGTGTACCAGAGGGAAGTCAGAGAGACCCTTACAGACAGTCGGAATGGGAAAGGGCTCCCCCTCCCTTTGCTCCCTCCCCTTAATGGCTATTAGAGTTGTAAGCAAATTTCTAATGGCAGCCAACTCAGCCAAAACTTGGTTGCACTTACACCCCCCGAGTGACAGAACCACCTCGGTTGGGGGGTTAATAACCGGCCCTACAGCCGGGGAGGTTTCACATTTTGGTTGCATGGACACCCTAAGTGGAGATAGGTAGAGAGAGGGGCTGGCCAACGGGCACACTGTGGGCATAGGTACACTCCCGAAACTTCTGTTATCCAGGGAGAGATTGCACACAGGGTCGTCATCAATAAATGTACTGCCCCCCGCAATTGGGCTAGCCAGAGCGGAGCTAGAAAGTGACTTTCCCGGGCTGGCACGAATGATAGAACATGGTGACGGGGTGGAAGCCACGATGTTGCAAGCAGGAGTGGAGCTTACTGAGGGATAGCTGCTGGCTAGTACTCTGATTCCTGCAGTGTCTCCCTCATTGGACTCAGGCATCTCTGATCCGGGGCCAAGATTACCGGAGACGGATAACACCTTGGGGGGACTGAGGCTCAAGGTGGGGACAAGGGGAGAGAGCACATCTGCAGTAGATGGACGGGACATCGGGCCTGGATGTCTTCCTCCGTTGGGGCCTATGATAGCCTGGTCCTCCTGAGGCTTAGAGGTACAGTCCCCTCCTACGCAAGGATCAGACATACTGCCATGGTTAGTAGGTATTGGACCTTCCCTGGTCCCTTGTCCGACGGCTATACTGTCCCCCAGTGACAGCCGACAGCCCCCATCCTTCATCACTAGTGGGGGTTCGGGGGAACATTGGAGGGGCTCACCCCCATGAATTAGGACAGAGTTTTGCACATCCGGGATTGGAGCTTTGGCTGGCGCCCCCTTTTGACCCTGGGAGCAAAACCTCTTCACAGCCAGGACCTTTCGCTTGGGTTTGGGACCACTCGTTTGGCGGGTGAGAAGAACCTCTGAACAAAATGAGGGGAGGGGGAAGGGTGAGAGAGCTGGTAATGGAGGGAGGGGTTTCCTTGGTGGTCCCTGAGCTTTCAAAGCTCTCAGGGACTTGAGGAGTGACATTGCGAGTTTAGTAGGTCCACCCCAGTGTTTCTACCCTCTTGTCCAAGACACACAGGCAAACAGCTCCTCGTACAGTCCCTTGCCTGCACTTACTTCACCCTCTTCTCCCAGATGTATCCAGGCCGAGCCTCCCTCTTCACCGCAAAAACACTGTGTCCGTGTACCGCCTCAGGGTCAAAGGGACAAAGTCCAGAAGATGCACCTCCACGGGTCCGCAAACACCCTCCGCGGGACGCCAACACCCGCGCCCTTGTCCCCGCGGGCTTCACCCTGGCGGGCCGAGAGTCCTGGGGGAAGTAGTGGAGGGGGCGTGGCTAGCACGCAAGTATGGGAGCCCTCCTGGGCCAAACTGCTCCTCAGCGGGACGCCAACACCCGCGCCCTTGTCCCCGCGGGCTTCACCCTGGCGGGCCGAGAGTCCTGGGGGAAGTAGTGGAGGGGGCGTGGCTAGCACACAAGTATGGGAGCCCTCCTGGGCCAAACTGCTCCTCCGCGGGACGCCAACACCCGCGCCCTTGTCCCCGCGGGCTTCACCCTGGCGGGCCGAGAGTCCTGGGGGAAGTAGTGGAGGGGGCGTGGCTAGCACGCAAGTATGGGAGCCCTCCTGGGCCAAACTGCTCCTCCGCGGGACGCCAACACCCGCGCCCTTGTCCCCGCGGGCTTCACCCTGGCGGGCCGAGAGTCCTGGGGGAAGCAGCGGAGGGGGCGTGGCTAGCACGCAAGTATGGGAGCCCTCCTGGGCCAAACTGCTCCTCCGCGGGACGCCAACACCCGCGCCCTTGTCCCCGCGGGCTTCACCCTGGCGGGCCGAGAGTCCCGGGGGAAGTAGTGGAGGGGGCGTGGCTAGCACGCAAGTATGGGAGCCCTCCTGGGCCAAACTGCTCCTCCGCGGGACGCCAACACCCGCGCCCTTGTCCCCGCGGGCTTCATTACGAGATCAGCAGTGTGGTAAAACGAAGAAAAGTGATAGTAATTCTGTTGCCTCTCCTTTCTTAGCAGTAACAAGATTATCACCACTTTTCCGTCCTACGGAATTCCCAGTGTGAAGGTAGCGAGTATACCACGAGTAAAAAAGCTGGAGATGACCCCTCCACTTTACCACCAATTGGTGGAGTTACCGCACACAATAACCTCTCATTGTAAAAGGGTAATCCAAAGCTGGATACCTTGCACTGTGTGCCTAGAGAGACAGAGCTTCACCTCCTCACTGATGATGCCCGACAAGCCAGAATTCCGAGTCTGAGGTTCCCGTCAGTACACTTGCTATGAAGAGAATTGTTTAGGATTTTGTTGGTAGGCTGCCCTTGTGGGTGGGACTAGACTGATAAGCAAATTGATATTTTGGATTAAGGTGGCTTACACACCATGATTTTCTCTGTTGTAGCTTTCGTCGTGGCTCTATTTTCTATTAGAAACGGTTTCTCTTTGCCCCTGTTACTTCTTAATTCTTGTGATGTTACGACCTCCCGAGCTGACGTGATGGGAGGAGAAGCCCGCCCCATGTGATGTAAGGAAGGGGAGGAGGCAATAAAGATAAAGAGGCATGCACGCCGGAAACAGGGCAGTGCGAGACACCATCCAGACATGAGTTTTCGCATATTATTCTGTGCGGCTAATATCAGGCCCCTGCACTCCCGCTTGTGTCCACAGGCACAACAGTGGGACAACACAGTGGTGATGAGGGGCGGAACGCAACCACACCGGGTGGAACCGGCACAAGGCTCCGTCTTTGCAGCAGACAAATGAAAAAACAACCAGGGCCAGCAGGTGACACGGTGCACAGCAGCGCACACCTGTCATCTGACAGGACAACATTAATAGCAATGCAACACAGCTGGAAAGAAGATCCCGGGAGGCTTTGAAAAAACATGAGAAAAGACTTCTAAACAAACAGGTGAGCCTGTAGATGTTCACTGCCCCTTCCAACACCACCAAGGCATACACCTGCCACAACAGCCTAGCCTCACTAGCCAAGGCTAGCAGGTGAGAGTGAAAAAAGAGGGTTAAACAACCAAAAATACCCATATAAACTACTGCCCTGCCCAGACAGAAGGTAGGCATCTCCCATGATGGACACCTTGCAGGCAAGCTCAGCCAGAGGGAGCACCCCCAGGAGTGTAAGGGGGGCATCCACTGAACCAGACGGGCCCGTACCAGGAGTTAATGTCACCCAGGGCTCCGTCATGAGATCATTTGACCCTTACACAACAGGGGCTGCACTACGATGGGAACTATGGCTCCAGCAGTTTGAGCTCGACGTCAACGCAAAGAAGATCACAGAGGCAAAGGAGTTGTGGTGCTGCCGATGTTCAACTTAGGTATGCTAGCTGTTCAACGTCCTACCCAACAGAGGGCAAGCCGATGATTATGAAGCAGCGAAGGCAGCCATAAATGGAAAGTTCAAACCGGAAATTTACCGAAATTACAAATGTTTCAAACTGAGCATGACCCGGCAAATGCCAGAAGAGAAAATCGATGATTTCCATGCAAGCATCAGAGAAATGGCCCTGGTGTCTGAGTTCCCAGATGAGGAATTTGCAGTGTGTCAACAAATCATTCACGGTATCTCGTCGGAGAAAATGTGCAGAGCAATCCTATCAGAAAGAAACCTACCGCTAGACCGAACCCTTGCAATGGGTCAACAAAGAGAATACATGGACAAACAAGTTGCAGCGATGGAAGCAGCAATGAGCAGGCTGCCAAGTGACAACAACAAAGAAGAAGAAAGCATTACCGCCATCAAAACCAGGCCTGTAGTGAGGAGAACAGCTAACATCCAGCCACATCGGCAAGACAGATGGCAAGCATCCTGCAAATGGTGCAGAGGAGCATGGCACAAGGGTGATCCTTGTCCGGTGTTAGGAGCCAACTGCCGAAAATGCAAACAACAGAACCACTTTGCAGCAGTCTGCCTCAACCCACTCTCTCGGAGAGAAAGACAAGACAAAGGTAAATCGAGAGCCATGGCAGCCGATCCTCAACAATTCAGTGACACTGAAGAGGAAGAGGCATCTGAAGAAGACTTCTAACCAGAACGGCAAGCTAATCGGCCAAATAAATGCAGCGAGTTGTCATGATCTCTCCCATTGAACCAGCCAAGAAAAACCGGAACAGGGAGCAAACTGGACTGCCAACCTGTTCGATGGTATATGACAGGATCCCCATGAAAGTAGTGACAGACACAGGAGCAACAGTAAACGTAATGCCCCTGGTGAAGTTTGAAGGGCGGAAACCATTTCCTCAGCTCCAAGACAAGAAAGTACAACTGTTTGCATACGGGTGTAAGAAACCACTTCCCATTGTAGGATCATTCCGGTCAGACCTGACCCACAACAGAACCACCTATAGGACCCGCACATATGTATTTGATGTGGGAATTGACACTAATGAGCTGAAAGACTTCCTAAAACTCAAACTGATGCATTCGGCATCAACCCAGTAGAAGTCAAAAGACTGCTAGAACAACACACCAAGTTGTTCCCATGGATTGGGTGCCTGAAGGGATGAAAGGTCAAGCTACACATTGACCCGACCATAGAACCCAGAGCAGTGAGGTATTGTTGTGTCCCATTTCGTTTGCAGGAAGCTGTAGAAATCGAATTGGAAAAACTAGAAAACATGGGAATCATAGAGAAGACATCTGGCCCCAACCCATGGGGATCCCCATGGTGTTAACACAAAAACCCAAGCAGCTGAATTTGTATCGACATGAGACTACCAAATGTGGCGATAGGGCGAGAATGCCACATAACACCAACCATTGATGAATTGATCGTGGATATGACTGGGGCAACTGTGTTTAGCAAATTAGACCTACATTCTGGTTATCACCAGATACACCTAGCATGTGAATCAAGATACATCACAACATCTTCATCCCACCTAAGCCTCCGGAGGTATCACAGGCAAAATTTCAGAATGTCCTCGGCCGTTGAGGTATTCCAAAAATGAGATCCCGAGAGTGCTAAACGACCTATCCAGCACAACTAATGTCAGTGATTACATCTTAGTCTACAGGGAGACTCCACAGGAACACTACACCAGGCTAGATGGCAAACTGCAACTACTGGAAGAATCGGCCCTGAAGTTGCACGTTGAAAAGTGTGAGTTAGGGAGAAGAGAGCTCGCCTTCTTGGGATATGTATTCAATGCCGAAGGTGTGTCACCTGATCCTGCTAAAGTTGCAGATATCAAAGCAGCCAAAGCCCCTACATCGGTTTCTGAGGTCAGAAGCTTCTTGGGCATGACTACTTATTGTGTCTGGTTAATTCCTGTTCTGGCAACAGTTGTTGCCACGGTAAGAGTACTAACACAAAAAGGGGGGAATGGCGGGAAGAGCAGGAAAAGGCATTCAAGCAGATCAAAGTCTTGTTAACAGCAAAAGCGAAAATGCCATTCTTCAGCACGGGTGGGGCACTGAAATATTGGTTAGATGCCAGCCTGGTAGGCCTAGGGGCTGTTCTAACACAAGTAGACCAAGAAGGTACCATATACTCCATTGTGTTCGCCATCAGAGCGCTCACCAAAACAGAACAAAACTATGTGCATATCGAGAAGGAAGCGCTGGCAATATTGTGGGGATGTCGGCACTTCCAGGTGTACCTCCATGGCCATCCATCCAAAAAATTCACTGAAACACAAACCATTAATTCCCATATTCAAGGGGTCAGCACCACATCCACCAGCCTGACTGGAAAAGTGGATGCTGCAGTTGCAGCCATTCAACATAGAGGTTATAGATTGCACAGCAGCAGATAACCCGGAAGACTATTTGTCCCGGCACCCACGACCAGCTACGCAACAAGAAGAGGACACGGAAAAAGCACAATAAGGAAGAAAGTTAGGCCTGCACAGCATTGAGAGCTCCAGATAGGAGACACTGTGCTAGTAAAGAATCGGTCTCCACCCAAGAAAGTGACATCATATGAATCACACCTCTGGACTGTGGTGAAAACAGAGCATGGCATGGTGAAGGCGGCCCAAGGACAAGAGGTGGTCACCCTAAACATATCACACTTCCGTAAAGTGCCACTGCTGATGTAGAAAGAAGGTGTGGCAGAAATCCCAGGGAGCAAGGAGCCATCAGCCCATCAAGATGAAACCCCAGAAGCAGAAGAGACAGCCAACATGGATGAAGCCCTGAATGTGCATGAAAACCCCAGTCCTGGTACCACCCAAGCTGAAGATGTCAACCCCTCGGGGCGGGAGAGAGGGTCAAGCTATGCACTGAGAGAACGACCACAACCCCCAACCAGACTGCAAGGGTATGTACTCAAGGGGGTGTACCACAGAGAAGTGCCACCACCATGACAGACGCATTTGAGACCATGCACCACACATTAGTGAACTGCATAATGACTACACTAATGTTTTACAAATGTGAGTTTAGGAGGAATGTAATGTTACGACCTTCCGAGTTTATGTGACGGGAGGGGGAGCCTGCCTCTCTTGATGTAAGCAAGGGGAGGAGGCAATACAAATAAAGATGCATGTGTGCCAGAAACGGGGCAGTGCGAGACATTATACACATACGAATGTTTGCATATTATTCTGTGCTGATAATATCAGGCTCCTGCTTGTATCAACCGTGGCAGCGGGACACCACAATTTTGTTTGCTGCTGTCACTTCATTAATTGGAGACACACTGTCATCTAGTGGCAATAGCATGTTGGGTTTCCTACTGTGTGTTATCTTTTTGGTCTTGTTTCTGGCTAATCCTCCCTCCATATACGACACCACATCCTCACAACTATCCCCGTTTCTTTCCTAAACTCCCCCACCCTACACCCTGGCTGTTAACTAACCTTACTATGCATTCCATGTTCAAATGTTATAGGACTGCTCAAGTTGACTAATTGTTTTATACGACCAAACCACGGAATACAGATTTTGTGTTCTCTTTGAAAGGTACAGTGAGATAAAATGTTGTTGTGGACCCTGCTGAATGGAAACCGTGAAAGAGAACAGATCATTTGGCAGGTCTCATTCTTAATAGATAGACTTGCACAGTTTGGAAAATTGTGTCCATCTTCACAATGTTGTTATGTAGTGTTCAGATGAATGCATACACAGAAATACAATAGATGGGTTGCCTGTATGATGATTACCAGTGCAACAATTCAACAGGTGGAAAGATTTTTCTTGTTTTGGCCCAACTATCCAAATGCAGTACGATGAACCCCCTAAAATCTAAGCCACCTAAAAATAGGCTCTGAGATCAGGGGAATCCTACTGGACCTTTCCTAAACACCTGGAGATACTGCTGTTCTCCCAGGTCCCCTCACTGGATTGATCTGTGTCACTTGACTATATGTACCAAACTTCTGTCAATTAACCTTGTAACCAGCGCCTTGATGCCCATGGGCTTAGTGAGCTTTATAATTGTAATTAATACATAAATACATAAATAAATAAAAACATAAAAGTGTTCCTGAGCAGAGGAGCATGCAACTTTCCCAAAAGTGACAGCAGGGTTGTTCACGTGATCACATCAGCTATCCTTTAAGATAGACATGCTTCATTATCTTCAAGGTTGCTGGGAAAAATGTATTTTGACCGAATTTCATTTGTGAGTACTGAAAGCAGGGAGGGCAGTTTTTCATTCCTTCTATCAATATTTGGTATGGCATGTTCCAACAGTAATTGTTTATATAGCACGAACTGAAAGCCTCCGTTGTCTTTATTTTGTATCAAAGTAGCATGATAAATGTGCATCTTCTCAGTTGTGGTATTCATTAACGATCCATTTGCAAACCCTCATTTATTATTGTTTTCACAAATTACATGTTTGGGGAAAAAGCAAGACTTTAAGAATTTCTTGAAGTAATGTGATGCCCCTTATGTTAATGACTCACTCGTAGCACAAGCTGGCCTGGTTTGCCCACATACAGTGATGGAGAACATTTTGAGTAAGTGTTTATTTGTCTGTGTGAGAGGAAACCATCTGTATTATGAAATTAATAAGTATCTCCTTCATAATCTGAGGGTCAGATTTACCTCAGACTGCTTGTCCGGGTTCACCTGTTCATAGCCTTCGATTTAAATATGTACAGCTGTTTCAGCAGTTCTCTTCACCTTCAGCTGCCATGTGATGCTGAAACCGACCAACGGGATGCCTCAAAACCTGGGAAATGCACTTCCTGGTGTACATGGGAAAGGCACTTCCTGGTGTACAGAAGATCTTGGCAGTGGCTCTCATGGTGCTTGTCCTAGCCAGAGGTCACAGATGCTGCTTGATGTCATTGCTCTCTGGGTATTGATGTCCAGGACTTTTGTAAGTCATGATCAGCTCAAGTATCACCATTAGCCATCTTAGCCATCTTCGGGAGGAGTCTTGAAGGGGTACAGGCCAGTAGAGCTTCCTCATGATTCATCATGTGTTGGCTTCATCTTCTTTTGGTACAGGAATTGTTACCAGGTTGAGCTTCCATTTGGACGTATATGGTGCAGAGCTACAGTGTACCTAGTAATCCTCAGAGCTGACTTCCACCTGTACTCCAAATCACAGTGTTACCATCATCAATACAAGCAGCAGCTGCCCAGTCACTGGAGGTCCCCACATTCAAAACTCCACAGGCAGCTTCCTGAGAGTTCACTCTGATGTGGCATCCACAAAGTGATGCAGGTATTATTTAGTCATCCAGCCATACCAGGCCCTTGTTCTGCAGAAACTCCTCTTCTGAGGTGCTGTCTGCAGAAGCAATGACCATATATGGAAACATACATGACCCAGGACACAGAATTCGGCTCTGGGACTCAGCTCTGGAATTTACACAGGGGTTCCTGGTAGAGCCCGAGGTTACACAAGGCTCTCCCTTAGGAGAGTAAGACAAAGATAGTCGGTGATCCAACACTAGAGCAACACATCTCATTATTCCTACAAGAAACAGGGTACCTTAACTCTTAGAATCTAATGCTCTCCCAGTGGTGCACACAGAATTGGCATCACTGATATCAGGCCTTTGATGAAGATTCATCAAGAAAAAGTCATGTTAACCATTCAGGACCAAATGCAAAACTTCAGGGGGCTTTTACCAGAGTGATGAAAACTGATATTACTCATATTATAAACTTAGGGGTTAATGATCAGGCTTATGGTTTATTTGGATTTTTATGGTAGATTTTGTCAAGTAGCTTCCAAAGCACTGTCTCAAACAATAAATCTATTATTATGTTTCAGTGGTAGTTCCATGTAACTATCTATCCTTGAATTGGCATCTAATGAATGATAGTGATTGTCCACTGACTTTCTCTTCTATTTAGGACAAAACAGAGAGTATATGTTTTATTCTTATGCATTCGTTTTATCAATGAATGACTATCTGGAATCTGGCACCCTAAGCACTGGAGCTCTATACATGACACCCAGTGGCCCCTGTAATGCCAAGCAAAGCCCTTCAGCTCAAACACCCTCCTTAGGAAGTTTATTAACCAGCTTTGACATTCCAGTAATAGCCAGTAAGGAAAGAAAAACTATCAGATGAGTCTGGGTAATGATAACTCCCAGATTAGAACTACCTTGACCCAGCTCTGGAGAAGTTGGACATTACGCTCTCCAACTTTATGCCCATGTATATCACTGAGCCCTGGCCCACCTGGCAATTGGGGTCTTAATGGGGAACGTTTAGCTCTAACAAACCTGAAGCACTCTCTTGATGTTGCTCAAATACTATCTTCAACAGATATTGAAAACAGGCATGTCATGTAGGTGGATAATACATATGCTCTCCAATCCTTTGAGTGCCTGATTCACCAACCTCTGTAATGTGACAGGTGCACTACTGGCATCAAACGGAATCACCCTGAAATGATACAATCCTTCTATGAGAGAAAATGCTGCCTCTCGCATTTGTGAAGGACATTTTCTAGTAAACCAAGGGCAAGGGCAAGGCGAAGTTGATCAGATATCTTGGTGCCCCAAACCCATCCAATAGCTCATCAGCCTGGTGTAACAGGTGTGCATCTGTCTTGGTGACTACATTGAGCCGCCCCCTGTAATCCACACAAACCATCCGGTCACTGATTTTTTAATAGGAAGGAGTGTCTTAGTGGCCCAAGGTTGATGAAACAGCATACATTGTCTGACATCCTGTAACTTTTACTGTGCACAGGCATGCTGTCTCCAGTGACAGCATCATTCATGGACCACAGTGTAAGGCAGGGAGTCCGGGAGAACTCAAGCAAGCCGGGATTTCCTCTAGTGAGAGTTTCACTCTGTTTACGGGGTCTGCATTGAAGGAGGTTGGAGAAAGCCTTATGACCCCTTCTGCTTCTCTGGCAATAAATGCAGAGTAGTGCTGCGTAGGATGTCGCATGCAATCCTCGTTCCTGAGGTGTGCATGGAACACCCTAGTTTGTTTGTTTATTTTATTTATCTTCATGTATACAAATGAAATGTGTGTTTGAGGCCTGCTTATTTCGCCATGTATGTGCACCATCAGCTGAGACTAAACCATATGGACCGTACTTTAAGAACATATGACAAGGTTAACGCCTAGATACAAAATCACCTGGCCTAGATATGTCAGTGAACAAAAACAAGTGGCCCAGATATGTGATGTCATCAACATTTGTAATGTCATCTTGGATGTCCTGGGTGTTAGTTTTAGCAGTACACCGTGGTGGCGCGAGTTATGGTTGCTTAGCTTATCATAACTTACGAATTTCTGGGGTTTTTCAGTTTTACTTGTAACCATAACATCCATTTAACTAAGTTTTTTAATTGAATGTCATGGGTTTTTATTAGTGCAACTTAACCATAACGTCCCTTTAACACAGTTTTTCATTGAATTTCATAGATTTTTATCAGTGGAACTTAACCATAACGTCCCTTTAACAAAGTTTGTTCACTGAATTTCATGGGTTTTTACCAGTGCATGCTAGTTTCCTACAACTCACTAATATCATACTTACCCAATATGGCAACACTTCTGTCCAATTTACAATGTTTCACCTTAAAACTATGCCATTTCCCACCTTCTAGTGTCATTTTTAACTCTTCTATACACTTTTTGAAACTTTCTCCACTGTTTTTGCATCTGTTGACGTCCGCAAACGTCTGATATCATCACAGACCTTCCAGAGAGTGCCATGTGACCATGCTCTTGCACGCAGCATGGTGACGTGTTTGCGAAGGCATCCGCACTTCATAATCGGGTCCATGCTTGGAAGACTGTTTGGAACTGCATTTTTTTACTGATCTAGGAACTTTCAAGCGCAAAATGTACCCTTGTACAGCTCCTACACCTATACTGACTCATTGGGCCCCATTACGAGGATGGTGGCCGCAGAATGAATGGTGCTGGTAAGGGACCGGCACCGTTCATTCCGGGCCTCCACATTACGAGGTATGCAGTGGGTCCAGCTAAGGACGCCTGGCCAGACGAGACGTCCTTACCAGGACCTGCTAGCAGACCAGGATGCTAACAACTGGCCCATCATTAACAGGCCTGTTGTTAGCATCATCCCCATTCCCATTGAGCCCTATGGGGGCTGAAATTGGAATGGGGATATACCGGGTTCGGGTCCCGAGAATGGGAATTACCAAGCCCGCCAAAGTCGGCATGGCCCGGTAATTCCCTATTTCTGGAACCCGTACCTGGTTTGGGGGTAGCCCTGCCACTAAAAATGGCATGGCTACCTCAAACTGGTAATGAGGCCCATTATCCGTTAACAATCTAGTGCAGAGCACATACTTGGAAGAATATTAGTAAAACTGCTATTTCTCTTAAAAATGGCATCAGATATTGCCCTCCCTCCTCCCTAAGAGCCACCACCACCAGCTGGAGGACCTAAACAACAGAAAAAGCACAGTACTTCCAAAGACAATGAAGAGGACCGAGAAGATGAGGTAGAGGACGTGCCTACCTCTAGCACAGAGAGAGAATCATGGGTGCGTCAGTTCTTTACCACTGTTGGGTGTGTACCAAAGGCTTAAGATAACAAAGTGAAATGAGCAAAGCGGGAACCCGGGGTGCTAAAAAATGTTCTTCCTACAGCAGGACGCCCGCTGTAGGAAGGAAGACTTTTCTTTCCTACTGCGGGACGCCTTGGGCGTCGTGCTGTAGGAAGGACAATCCTTTTCCAAGATTGCCACCATGGAAAGAGAAGGCGGTGCTCCATACAGAGCCCGTCGTCCCTTTCTATGGCAGCCTGCAGAACCCTATGACCATATTACCATGAGCACATTTTTGTTCCCTTTCAACCTATCCTACTTTCGAATAATTTTACCACATAGCCAGTCTTGACTCCAGGCCACACTTGTCAAAAAATAAAACACGACAACATTTGCAAAACCATGCTTTAATGTCCTTGTCAATGCTCCTCACGAGTTTGCTCGAAAGCCGCCCATTTTTAATTTTTTCAAAAGTGTCAAAATGTATGTACCTACAATAGTCATATAACTTAGCCCCCACTTGACAACATCCATTCAGACTTTACACAAACATTGAAGGTTGGGTCTATAATCTTTCTCAAAACTTTTGTCCACATTCGTCAAATAGCAACAAAGTTATGTCATCTAAAAATGTTGAGACCCCCCTCTAATTTCACCCCCTCTTGACAAAAACCGCACCAAACTTTAGAAAACCATTTATATCTAGACCCAAAATCATTTTGCCAAATGTTGTGCAGATTTGTCAAATGACACCACATTTATATGCCTTTACAATATTTTGGCACCCCCCCTCTAATTTTGCCCCCTCTTGACAGAATCCCACAAAACTATGCACAACCATTCAGGATTGGGTCTAGAATAAAACTGCAAAATTACATGCAGTTTCATCGTGTGGCGCTAAAGCTATAAGCCATCCAAAAACTGCTTTTCCCCAACCCTGTAATGCAGAAATAGGTACAGATGTCCTAGGACATCTGAAGTGTCAGTGGACACCACAGGACTGCCCCAGGACATCTGGAGTGTTTGCTGATTGTCGGGGGTTTTTGGCTTCTTATGGCCATATCCCATCCCATCCTCATTGCCCCCACCTCCCCAGAGATTGTTTGTTAAGTTTGACAAGTGCAATGTTGTTTATTTTTAATGTTTTCGCTGCGGCTGAGTCCCGATGTCTGCGGACCACGCAAAAGTCCACACATTTTTCTGAGCCAATCAGAGGCCAGTCCACGGACGGAACAGGGAAGTAAGTCATAGATATGACCATTTTTTTTGTCTTACGTTTTGGTCGTTAAAAAAAAAAAACTACTGGACGGATTTACACCAAATTAACAAAAGCACGCTTTCGGGACCTGCCGCACATTTGGTGAAACTCCGTCCAGCGGTTTGGGCTGTAGGCGTGAGCAAAGATTTTTCCCATTATGTCTATGAGAAAAAAAATAATTTTGGGACCTCCCTATAACTTTGCCCCTCCTTGACCAAACCTCACCAAACTTTGCAAAAAAAAAATCAGAGTGGGCTATACACTTTTTTTTGCAAAGTTTGGTGAGGATTAGTCCAGGGGGAGCGAAGTTATAAGCCTCCCAAAAAGTGCTCTTCCTATGGGTTTAGCAACTCAACCATAACTACATGCCCGCTACAGCAGGCCATGTAATTCAATATTAAAAATCATACAGTAAATGGCATTCATATATACAGCCCTTCATCACCTGGGCTAGAAAATACATGTAACTGTTCACATAGAAGAGCTTAGACCACAAGACACTGAAATGGAATGCTGCCTGCCTATGTGGGCCTCACTGTACATAATTGTTGCATAGCACATATTTTAGATTATATTGGTCCTCAACCAACTTCTCCACTGCGATTATACTGCATATTTGAAGTCAGGTATGTGGGAATAACCATTCTAAATGATGCATTGATCTGATAGTTCCAATAAATTAAAATGATCTGTTACAGCCTTCAGAAAGTAATTGATTATTACACTTAACCACTGTTTTTCAAAAAAGGCAGCAGGTGCCCCTCTCCAGAAAGAACATGGCATGATAACCTGCTCTGTGCTTTTTTCCCACTTCGAGAGTTAGCAGCCATCGCTTTTTTCTCACTGTACCTTTCACAGATGGGAAATTTCCATTTGCATATTAGTCTTTATGGGCAGTCCAGCACCTAAATGCTATGGCAATTCCCTTCTGAACAAGAGTACCAACAGCAACCTCATACACGTGTTCCAGCCTTGTTGGGCCTCATCAGTGAGGTGGAGCTATGCCTCTCTGAGCACAGTGAGCAGGGAGTCCATGCTGGGTTCCCCCAGGTAACTCACGGTGACCAATCCCAGGTTCCTTGCAAACATGTATCCAGAAAGATCATGGCATGATAACCTGGTCAGTGGTACACTTAGCCACTTGGTAGTATTTATATATTTTGGTCAACAGCCCATTAACTGATATTGAATTTCATTGACTGCCTAGCAAGTTAAGAGGGTGGTACTTAAACATGATATTTCATTTTGTAGAGAAGAACACAGACACATCTATCAGAACAGCATGGTATTGTTTGGTTTTGTAGTAGGCTTTAAAACAATAAGGTTTCACACTGAGCACCTTTTATCTAGATTAAATAAACTCCCATCTGTGTTTGTATATCTAGCTGGGGTTTTTAAAAGCCTATCAAAAGAGATTAGCCGAGGAGTGTGAATTGATTGGAGTTATATGATGTCAGGTGAGATATTGATTTATTCCATGTTTTTCTGATGACATTCAAATGGACTTTTCACTGCGAGGAATGCATGGAAATCTCAGAGAACCAACATCACACCTACCCCACGCATCTGTCATGCTAGCATTCAAACATGATATTTCAATTGCTATGTTTACGATATTGCTATTACAAATAATACATAATTGCCATGCTTGCATTTCTTCTTGTGTGTGTGTGTGTGTATCTTTCGCAACTTTATTTTTCTGAAACATGTTCAAATGCTTGCTGTAACATTGCATCTCGGACAATTGTGCTAATTGTAACATTCAATGTAATTCTACTGCTTTGGTATTCATTACAGACCAATTTATATTCTATACTAACATTTAACTATTAAAAATCAAAATCTTAGACCACAGGATAACCCAATACAACACGGCCTGCTCTTTTAAGTCTTACTGAATAGAATTGACACACAACTGTATTTGAAACAACAGCTCTTCAGCGATTGCACTGGATTCGTTCAAGTCAGAAATATATGATAATTTCAGAACTATATACTGGTCTAATATATTTTCTGAATTAAAATGACATGATTCAGCATTCAGAAAGGCATTCATATCCCGTTCTATTACATTTCACAGCAGAAATATATGATTAAATGAATGCCGGCTTTACCCTAACTAAATCAATGAACTCATTGATATCAGCACACTGCAACTGTGGAGCCGCTACTTCCATTTTTCAAATGTTCTCACTCATTTTTCGTGCATTATTTGCAACCTCTCCTGTCTGTTTGAAGACAGTTTATGGGCCAGTTCACGCGTTTTGCAAAGTTGGTTTCTTTTTTACTCCATTACAAGGACATCTTGGCCCTTGTGGTAGCCACACAGTGCTTCTAGATGGCCATAGCACTTACAGGGTTTCCAGTTTGTCCTTCACCTTTTACATGAGCGTGGCCATCTTTTTATGAAGGCCCACATCGAAGTGTACACATAGTTGATTAGACTTTGAGGATTTCCTTCCCACCGTTTCTTTTCTAAGGCAAAAAGGCCTTCCTGGGATGACAAAAAATCAGCTCAAATGGACTGAAGTGCCTTCTTGCTTTTCACCATTTCCGCCACCCCATTTCTTTCAGAGATGCAAAGAGGTAGAGAAATCTGTGCACTTTGCCTTCGTGTAAAATGGTATCCTGGATGAAGCAACCAACTTACAAAACCAACCTCGGCTGCTGGAGAGACATCAGAGTTCTCATAGGCACACCATGGTCAAAGGGGTCAACGAAGTCGATTGCTGTCCCTTAACAGTCACTCCACTAATGGCAACGGCACAAAGGTCAATTGTTACTTGACAGACAACTGATAAGTCAGAGATGTTTTGCAGTGACTCTTTAATTTGACATCTATTCTAGGCCAGAAGTAAGGAACTAAACTCCCCTAAGTTTTCCTTACTTTGGGTAGCTTGCCAAATGTAGCTTATGAGCTAGCTACAGCTGGAGGGGTTCAATGGGAAAAGGCAATTTAGGTGCACCACCAGCCACCAGTAAGCAATGGGCTCAGAGACTATGGAT
The DNA here is from genome assembly GCF_040938575.1 of Ambystoma mexicanum. Taxonomy (NCBI): domain Eukaryota; kingdom Metazoa; phylum Chordata; class Amphibia; order Caudata; family Ambystomatidae; genus Ambystoma; species Ambystoma mexicanum. The sequence continues at coordinate 770,148,064 of NC_090941.1, forward strand.
TCACTGTAATGTGGTTTGCTGTCCTAAAAGAGGTTGTGTTTTTTGGGCTTTGAGTCTTGATTTCCAAGGTGATTCCCCTTAAGATTGGGACAGGGTTTTCTCATGCTGACCCTTGAGAGTAGGATACTCCCTCTGCCCTCAGCCGATTTTCACCTGGTCTGATCCCACATTTCTGAGCTAATCTTCCAACTCTAAAATGTCACAAAGGTCAGATAATTCTCCACCCTCAGGGACCCAGAATCCTTCATTACAAGGGAAGGGCTTGCACGCATTCCTTATTTGGGATGCTGAGTGGCCGGTGCACCTGGCCTCTTCTTTTGAATGGATTTTCTGCTGGAAAGGGTGATTACTTTTTTAATGGTGACTGGGTGATCACAGCCCAAGAACGTTCTAATCCACAAACACTAGACCAATGGCAACCACATCATTCCCTAACAGCACTTTTCCAGGGACATCGTTCTGTACATTTGCATGCAATCTAGCATTTCTGTCATCTGGCTGGGTGGTGAAGATGGCACTCTTTTTTTTGTGGTCCACCAGCTCACCTACTGGCAATCAATTAAATCCTCTAACCGGTTGGTTGTTTGAAGCAGCACCATTTCAAAAACTCTGGCCCTACCTCCCATGTCTCTTAATGCAGACATCCTCTGTCTATTGATAAACATACATGGATGCACTGGTAATTATTCACAAGAATAACATATAGCACCCCCTCTTTATGCTCGCAAATACTAATGGAAATTAACACTTTTTCTGGTATGATGCCATTGGGCCCTTGTTGAGAGTGGAATATCAGGTTGGCTGCCTGTGTACCCAAAGTCTTGGCGGCATGTAAGTTCCTGGTAGTCCCAAATCCCTCTGTAAATATGGTGGGCATTGTTCATACCACACACCACAGCCTAGGCTTGATAAATATGTGAGACCCACCCGCCACCAATGTGTGAGCCTCCTATGATGCATTTTTACTGGCTAACTTGTTGAACTTGTTTTTCACAGGAGTTCCATGCCATTTTTGCTTAATCCTGTGGGCAACTCCGAGGACTGCAGACACTGCTAGTAGCTTGCAGTCAGCAAGATGCTAACACAAATGAGTGTGAAAATTACAAAAAAGTGCTTTAGCTTGATCAAGTAACAAAACGCATCTATCATGTCCACATAATTATCACTACAAACCAAGACATCCAAATCCCCCCAAAGTTTTCTAACTCCCATTATCTTTGTAGTGAACATTTCTAGGGACAGAGTTCCCACAAAATGTCACACAAGTACCTCTCCCATGATACTTTACTTTCTTTGTTCAGACTTTCACAGTTGCACAATCAGAATCACTTCACTTCGACCCACAGGTGAGGGACTAAGACAGGGCGTTTATCCTCATCATTCACCTTGTGCATAGTGCATGACAAATCATAAAAAACATATCAGGTATAAGATACACATACAATCCAACCAGACCTTTTAGATGATGCAGCCATCTGCTCCATTGCCGGCCAGTTCTTTGCTGCATCAATGTCCACCATCTAAAACTCCACCTGGTGAAGCCTTCATGGAGGCCATGTACACAGGTTTCACTCTACCAATGCAATCCTCTACCTCTCACTATCTGTACTTGTCAAGTGTCAAGTTCCTGCCCTTCAGCCAGAAAGCCTCCACACAGTAGCAAATGTTATTCAACGGTCTACAACCTGTGACCCTCTAGATTTTATGGACTAAGACTTGTATGAGCCATCACCAAAGACTATGCTGTAAAGGGGTGATGGGGGTTGAAACTCCAAGCATCTGGAGAGCCAAATGTTGTACACCTCTGTAGTAATCCATTGTCCGTCAATGCAGACACAGGAAGTGTTGTGGACATGTATGCTGGGGAAGGATGGTTCTTACACATCCTCAGGAGCCCTTTGTTACCACTAACTAAAGACTGCTACCAGTCCATTTGTTTAGAAATTGGATTTTGATCGTCTGTGCCCCAAGGGGCTCACACAGCATTTTGTTCTTCGGATGTGTCAGTGTGCTCTTGAAAATGGCACATACCTGCTTCCTCTCTTACTGATCTGCATAGCAGAAGTGTGTAATCATAATTAAAAGGGGTTCACTGTATCTTAACACTGATCCACCCTTGCCACGAGATGTTAAAAGGAAGCTCTCCAGTTGCTATGTTCAGTACCTGCCGTGGTCCTTCAACAAGCAAATCTAGCTTTTATTCCCTTGGATCTCCTCCACTCGCCTAGGGTATTTGTGGTCAAACAGCTTGGTCACCACCCTTGGGCGGTTATGTAGCTATCAGAAACACTATGCAGCATTGTTTTATTGAACGGATGAATACCCACACTCTGATGCCAAATGTTTTTTTATTGTATCTGTATTTGGGTAAGTATGATGAATATCTACAAAAACGGTGAATAACAAAACGTAATGTATAGGAACAGTCTTTAGAAGAGGAAAGTGTAATGCATAATAACCAGCAACACAAGGACACAAGATAAAGACAACCAGAGTTCTATTATTAGGGCTGTACTTCAAAGCAAAAAGTGGTCAAATCAAAACTATTCTCTGGTCAGTTGTGTGCTTCTCCAACAGTATCTCTATTCCTGCAGTTCACAAAACAATAACAGCCCTATGCAGGTGAGCGTAGGGCCCTTTACGAACGTGCATATGTAATGGATGGGATCACACAGATTGAGTCCAAATAATCGAACCAACTCAGGAAGATGGCAAAGTACTACTTTATTAACAATTATCTAAAACAAGGATTTTAAAACGAACATCAATGGACGTATGCCCAGTTTCTCTCAGCGATCTTCACAGAAATCATAGATTTTATATAAAAAATACATCAGAGATGACATCATACCACGTGGAAATACTGAAAAACCTATCAAGGTTTGGGTTTGACTAAAGGGAACATCTAAGCATATTTTTCTATAAGGACTAGGATTGTGATTGGCTACCCACTGTCAGGTGGACAACATATGCCGATTCCATGTGTTAATATCCCCGCAAAAACATTTCCATACAAAAATATTGCCATATTTTTTGCAGCAATACTAAGCCATGGAACCTACGGGGACACCCCTGCAACGCACAGTCCCAATAACCTCATAAATTATCCCACCTAATAATATCGCCTATGGCCATACGCCACGACCATGTATATGGTGATATTATTGGTGGGGATAATATTACGATACCCATATGCCTACCTCTAATACATGTAATCTTCAGAAACATTAGATACACAGTTTTTCATTGATTTTCAAACTATAAGGTCCTTTGTTATATGGACTACTACAATTGGTTAGCACACTTGTGCCAGTCTGGAACATTTGGTTCACTTAACAGCATGTACGTGCAGACCCAGGTGCAAGGAGATGGGGCATGATGCTACCTCCCCACCCAATTAGCCCAGCATCCCTCATCGCCCATGCCTTCTGCCATGAAGATTGTCTTTGAACTTCGCCTTACTAAATATCCTTCTCTCGGTTTTTCTTGCAAGTTCATTTCTATTCGGCCGCTCTCCACAGGAAACTCTGCAATCTTTCAGCTAATGGCGGAGGAGGCTCGATCGTCCAAAACTCAGGATCTGGACTAGTTTGGATCTTTAAACCAATCTGCACCACTACCACGTGAGGTTAGGGCCCTTTAGGAACATGGGATGGGATCACACAGATTAATTCCAAGTTCAAATAATCGAACCAACTCAGGAAGATGGCAAAGTACTGTTTTATTGACAATTATCTAAAACAGGGAGTTTACAACGAACATCAACGGACATACACTCAGTTTCTCTCAGCGATCTTCACACAAATCATAGCTTTTACATCGAAAATATGACAGAGATGATGTCATACTATGTGGCAATACTGAAAAACCTATCAAGGGTTGGGATTGGCTAAGGGCAGCATCAAAGTATACTTTTCTATAAGGACTAGGATTGTGAGTGGCTCCCCACTGTCAGGTGGACAACATATGCCTACCTCTAAAACATGTCATCTTCAGAAACATTAGATACACAGTTTCTCAATGGTTTTCAAACTATAAGGTCCTCTGTTATATGGACTACTACAATTGGTTGGCACACTTGTGCCAGTCTGGAACATTTGGTTCACTTAGCAGCACCTACGTCCAGACCCAGGTGCAAGGAGATGGGGCATGACGCTACCTCCCCACCCAATTAGCTCAGCATCTCTCATAGCAGATGCCTTCTGCCATGAAGGTGGTCTTTGAACTTGGTTTTACAATGTATCCTTGTCTCTCAGAATACATGGGAGTGAGAATACTCACTATAGTGTTCTGGGATTACAAGTGTGAACTCTATTTTCATCCTTGGCTCATGTGACAGGAGACTATGATTTGGTCCATTTTGCAGCTTTTAAATGCTTTATATGAATTAAATGTGCTACTCTTGGTGTTCTTTCTTTGCACCTTAACAAGGGATGATTCATCCTTTGCATGATAGCTAATTTCCAGAATAGATAACTGACCTTGGCTGCTTCAGTCTTGACTCCAGGCCACACAGCATCGTCTTGTAGCTCCATGATTCTGCTTATTATTGCTGCAACACAGCTTTCCCTTCCCACTTCATGGGTCCTGGTTTACTAAATTCATGATACTGATGTCCAGCTTCTATACAATAGCAGCTTTACCTGGGTTCTATTCACAACGTATAGCCAGCTTCTATGATGATTTAGTCTCCCTTGTATTTCAGCATCTGTACATTTATTGAACAGTTGATTTTCTACAGCACTTGTGCACATGTAATCTTCTTGATTCTTTACTTTGTATTTCATTTCTTTAGGATCCATACATTGTCCTCAGTCGGTATCATGAGACGTTGTGCACTTTTTGTGATATCACTGGCTTCTTTTCTCTGCTCTGCTCCTTCTCATATTCCTTCAGGGAGCTCCTCCGTTAGGTTGTCATCCATCGGGTTTACATTCCATAGGGTTGTTTCAACAAGTATCTTCTTGCAAACCCACGCTGCAGTGCTGGCACAACTGCTGGTGTCAAACACGGCACAATCTCAGGTCTCCAACATATAGGAGGTAGGGGGAAGGGTTTCCTGCTGAGGCATGCAGCTGCTCCTCTACATTCCCCCCTCTGGTCGAGTCCTCAACCACATCGTAATCATTTCCACATCCTGGTATGTTCTCTTGAAAAGCATTTCTTGGGTGTCTATATCTTCATCACCCCCCTCAGGGTGCCTGCTGATTTGACATGTTCATCTACCCTCCAGGTCATGAAATGACATTGTCCATTAGGAGAGACAATAGACCCATCGTCCCACATACTTCTCATGATTCTTTGGATACAGAAACTTGGTTCCTTCAGGTGCTACGATACAAGCCTGTATGTTTTTTTATAAGGAGGCCATCATTCACCTCCTTGGCCTTTGGTTCAGGTTTGACATTGACCATGATCTTCATCCCTACCACCTTCTTTGCTGTTTTCTTGCATTGGGCAATCACCATCCTGACTACACAGAATTCAAACATTACTAGCACCAGTATTACTCCAAGAACGTTGAATATATTTGGCAACCACTGAGGAATCCATGAAAACAAAGAGGTAAACCAACTGTCATCGTGAATGTCATCTGTCTTGTCTTCCATCTTGGCATGCAGGACTATCAACAATGTTATGGCCTCTGTCAAGATTCCAGTCTGGTAAATGTGCAACATGATGAGCCAATTTTGGTGCAAACTCCTCCTTCCATCACTGTGATCAAATCAAGGACCTATTTATTCTGGACGGTCATCAGTCGTATTGAGCTCAGCTCTTCTTTAATGGCATTAAATCCCTTTATGGTAGCATTGATTGTCTGCACAAGCTCCCATCTAATGTCTTGCAACCACTTGCCATTCACCACTGTTTGGATTCCAGGCATGACTATAGGTGTAATTATCATAGCAGTCTTGCTGAACAACTTGTGCTCCTCAGGAATAGTATCATACGCTGTTATCGAATTGGTTGAGAAATAATGTTCTCTTTTAGTCCGTCTGAGGAGTTCAAGCGATCTTCTTTTTCATAAATGGTCATCCACTTTTGGAAATTAACCAATGTTTAGATAACTCTGAGGAATCACCAATGCTGGAACATGGATAAGCACCAGGGAACACACACTGTCCCAGTCCTTGGGCAACTTCATATAGGCTCTGGAACCACAAGCCCAATATTGATCCATGAGGACAGCTTTCCCATCTCTCATACCAGGAACGACAATTGTGTCTTTGCATTCTTTGTTATATGCCACATGGTTCTTTCTGTGACTTCAGAAAAATATTATTGCATTAACCAATAGGACTACAACTACTGGGCCTGATTCGTCTTCTACCCATGTCAGCAATTTGGAGTGCTTGGCCCATGACTTTAAGCATCCATCATTCACTTTCTGTACTTCTTGTACTTATTCCGTCTTCAGCAGATGAGCTGCACAGGACACCATTCCTTCTTCCCATCCCTTCTTGGTATGCATTCATCCATAGATCAACATTTGAGTTTGTTCCCAAAATCCAATTGATCCTGATATTTCTTTCACATCAGGCCAATTCATTCTCTTCATTTCTTCAGTGGTCACCTCATCCGGTCATATTGCAGAATACACAGGCATTTTGTCTTTCCATTCAGGCTCCTTCTCCATTTGTGTGGTCTTGATATAGTCATCCTGGTATGGAAATGACCATTCTGATCTTCATCACAAAATCGCCCAACTTCCTTGAAACTGTCCTCGAGTAGTACATGCTGCAAGATGGCTGAGGCATTTCGCATCATATGCTGATACCTCATTCGGAATTAAAGTTCTTACTGTATTCTTGGCATAGGGGATGAGAGAGCAGACATAGCAACTCTCATCAGTGCTCTTCCTCCTACCTTTTTCATGTGTTGATACCACAGGTTATTTCCCAGGTGAGCATAAACATCTAGATAAGTATTTATGCCTTCATTATCTTCCTCTGCATCTCATTTACATCTCCCAATATATTTATAGAGATCAAGAAAACTGTCTTCATTAATTTTCATAGTGGGATTAATCATAGGAGCTCTTTCTTCAGTAGAAACATTAAGATAATAGAGACTGTGAAAAAAAAGGAATACAAAGATAACAAGAACAATCATGCAAATATATATTATGCATGAAAATCTGGACAACCATTTTTCGTGCCATTCAACTGCTTGCTGAATTCATACTCTATACTCGTGTCATCTTCCTCATTAATCATTTCTAATGCAATCATTGAAGTTCTTTCATATTTGATCAATTATAGCAATGAGGAGCCTTCTTATCACTGGACCATTTTTAGGATCCTGTAAAAAAGTGTGAATATTAATGTCTCTTCTGACAAGAGCAGGGTAGATTGAAGTATGAACACAAAGACAGCAACCACAAGCCGATGAATGTCACTGTCGGCAGGTATCATGTACTTTTATCACCTAAAACAGATATTACTCAGAAAATGAATCTGGATATTGATCTCTCTCTTCTAATTTCTGATCAAGAACTGAGGTCTAGGCATAACTTTGGTGCATTATTCACTGTTTCAATATATTTAAAAAAATTCATTCAACCCCTGGAACTCTGCTAAAATATAAATCAGTAGTGTCTATTGAATTCCAGTCCAAATAAAATATGTGATAATCACTCATTGTTTTATTGTCCTTCTTCTTAGTCATCGATCGGGTCTGCATACGTGGAAATTCTTCTTCCTGTTTTACTTCTGGATCAGCAACGGTGTGAGGGAGGGCTTCACTTTTATAAATCTTCACGTCGTGTAGACGCAACTAATCTCTTCTTCCCTGAACCTTAACAGCTGAAGAGGACACTTCTTCAACACAGAATGGGCCTTTAAAGCAAGACTCGTACCACTTGTGGGTGAAAGTTTTGATTAGAATTAGGTCCCCAACATATAATTTAGGTGGTGATAATAGTTCACTTGGATTGGTCACCAAATTATCTTCTTCTGTGTTGCTAAATCGCCCTCTCACGCCATGCTTGACTTGATCTGAAATGAAAGAAATACTGGCAGTTATACATGTCAATCGTGCATCTCATCACATAGAGTTTTGACTACACTCTGTGCATAACTCCTAATCCCAGATAGAGGTGTAAGGGGCGTTCTCATTGGATGCCCTGTTATTAGCTCGTGTGGGGTGAGGTGGTGGTCCGACCCGGGCTGAATCCAAAGGGCAAATAAGGCCAGGGGTATGCGATACAGCCATCGCTTTTTCAAAGTCAATTTAATCTTGGCATTCCTCTCATTTTGGAGGCAGTTGAGTCTCTCATATATCCTGTTCGCTTGCAGGTGATACACAGATGAAAACTTGTGCTTTATACTTAATAAAAGCCCTATTTGTTTGAACAGTTCATTGACAAAATGTGGCCCATTATCGGATCTTAGCACTTCACACACACACCCCACCTCGGGAAAACTTTGCGTACTAAAAACTTTGCTGCACAAGTGGCATCAGGGTGTGCACATGGACCAGCTTCAACCCACCTGGAGAAGGGGCACACCACCACTAATAGATACCTATATCCATTACATGTCTGCAGCATATCAACATAGTCAATATGTAAATGCTGAAATGGACCATTCAGTCAAGGTATTAATCCTCTAATTGTTCGCATTGAATGCCAAGCAGAAAACTTTTGACACACGATGCAATTCACCATAAATAGTGCAACGTATTCCAGCAAATTAGGAATCAACCAGTCTTCGGCAATATTGGCAGCAAGACTTTCTCGAGTTAAATGCGTGGGGTAAAGCAGCTTTTCAAGTGTGACCTTCAATAAAGTTACTGGCATCACTGGCTTCCCAGTGCTTTCCTGTCACCATAAAGCTTCCGTGGGGGATAAAGAAAAACCCCCTTCATTTCCATAGTCCTTGCTCTTCTTCTGGTGTGCTTCCCTGAATCTCTATTAATTTGGTTATTTACAGCATAATAAACCCCTCCTGCACCAACATGGTTGTTGCTGACTTTTCTTTAATATCCTCAGTGTCAAAACTCAAGGTTTCAAAGAATATGCAATCCTTTTGGGTTCTACTTCTGCGGCTTCGTTCCCACAAGAGATAAATTCTGTTTGTTTAGTATGTGCTGCATACTTTACAACCTCTATGGCTACTGGGGGTTGTAGTGCCTTAATGAGCCAATCCAATAAGGACGCATGCTGCACTGGAGAGACGTCTGTGTGGAGATAGCCCCTCCTTTCCCAACATGCCAACCCTGAGTGTATGGTTGACGTCACAAAGGCAGAGTAACTGTACAACGTCACTTCCTGTCCTTCATGTTTCTTAAGCCCGACAATAAGCGCTACTAATTCTGCTGCTTGCGCAGCAAAGTGAGACAATACTCTTGCACTTGCCACTACTTCAAATTCTACATTTAATCTGTTGCATCTGTCTCACTGTGATCAGCTTTGATGTTTGAATGATTGCCTCAGCTCTCTCAGGTGTAATTTTCTTTCCTTGATGTGAAATTAACTGGCCTATGTATAACACCTCTTCTTGACTTCTCTGTTTTACTGCAAATCAATAGATCATCTACGTATACTATCACAGCGCTTTTGAGATCAATATTGCCTAGATCAATCTGTAGCACCCTGTTAAAGATTGATGAGGACTCAGAGTACCCTTGAGGAAAACATGTATGTTTTAATCTAAGTATCCTTGTCTCGGTTCTTCTTGCAAGCAGTGGTTGAAGTGAGCGGGAGCGGTCGGGAGCGGTGCTCCTCTACTTTTTTAAATTACCTTTTACAGCTCCTATACTTTTATTTTAAAAAGAAACCGTTCCGGAGCGGTTTCGTTTTAAAATAAACGTGTAGGAAGAAGTTGAAACTTACCCTGAACGTTCCCTTTAACAGCAGCTGCAAGTGTTTGTTGGTGTGTATTGTGGGTGGGAGGGGATGAGATAAGGTTTGTGGGGAGTGGCTGCAAGTGTTTGTTGGTGTGTATTGTGTGTGGGAGGGGATGAGATAAGGTTTGTGGGGAGTGGGTGCAGGCCAGCAGGGAACATAGTTCCACTACTTCTTTTCATACACTTCGACCACTGCTTGCAAGTGTATTTCTATTCGGCCACTCTCCACAGGAAACTCTGCAATCATTTAGCTAATGGCGGAGGATGCTCGATCATCCGAAACTCAGGATCTGAACTAGTTTGGATCTTTAAACCATCCGCACCACTACCACGTGAGGTTAGGGCCCTTGAGGAACGTGCATATGTAATGGACGGGATCACACAGATTAATTCTGAGTCCAAATAATCGAACCAACTCAGGTAGATGGCAAAGTACTGTTTTATTGACCATTATCTAAAACAGAAAGTTTACAGCGAACATCAATAGACATACATTCAGTTTCTCTCAGCGATCTTCGCACAAATCATAGCTTTCATATCAAAATACATCAGAGATGATGTCATATTACGTGGCAATACTGAAAAGCCTATCAAGGGTTGGCATTGGCTAAGGGGAACATCTAAGTATATTTTTCTATAAGGACTAGGATTGTGATTGGCTGCCCACTGTCAGGTGGACAACATATCCCTACCTCTAAAACATGTCATCTTCAGAATCATTAAAAAATACAGTTTCTCATTGGTTTTCAAACTTTAAGGTCCTTCGTTATATGGACTACTACAATTGGTTGGCATGCTTGTGCCAGTCTGGACCATCTGGTTCACTTAGCAGCACCTAAGCCCAGACCCAGGTGCAAGGAGATGGGGCATGACGCTACCTCCCTACCCAATTAGCCCAGCATCTCTCATCGGCTATGCCTTCTGCCATGATGATTGTCTTTGAACTTGGCCTTACAAAGTATCCTTGTGTCTCGGGAGACAAGGGTGTGAGAGCACTCACTTTCGAGTTCTGGGACAGCAAGTTCGAACTCTATTTTCATCCTTGACTCATGTGACAGGAGACCATGATTTGGTCCATTTTGCAGCTTTTAAATGCTTTAAATGAATTAAACTTGACACTCTTGGTGTTCTTTCTTTGCACCTTAATGAGGGATGATTCATCTTTTGCATGTTATCTAATTTCCAGAATAGATAACTGACCTTGGCTGCTTCAGTCTTGACTCCAGGCCAGACAGCCCAATATCGTAGCTCCATGATTCTGCTTATTCTTGCTGTAAAACAACTTTCCCTTCCCGCTTCATGGGTCCTGGTTTACTAAGTTCATGATGCTGATGTCCAGCTTCTATACAATGTCAACCTTGCCTGCGTTCTATTCACTACGGATAGCTAGCTTCCATGATGACGTAGTCTACCTTGCTTTTTGGCAACTGTACATTTATTGAACGGTTCATTTTCTACATCTCTTGGCAACGGGTAATCTTCTTTTACATTTGAGAGTTCACTCGATTATTTACTTCGTCATTAGTTTCTTTAGTATCCATACATTCTCTTCAGTCGGTATCCTGAGACGTTGTGCACTTTTTTGGACGTCAGTGGCTTCTTTTCTCTGCTACTTCTCATACTCCTTCTGGGAGTTCCTCCCTTAGGTTGTCATCAAGTAGACGGAGATCCTCCTTATTGGGACACACGCTCCCTCCTTTCTTCTCTCTCAGGGCCGCCCACTCTGGGCTCTTTTCCTGCTCCTTCCTGTGAGGCTAAGAATCTTGGTGTCATCTTCGACTACACCATCCTCTTCTCTCCTCACATCTCTGATGTCTATAAGAAGTCAAACTATCAGCTGCAAATCCTCAGAGGTATTCTTCCTTTTCTCACTTTCCCCCAGAAGCTCACTGTCTCCAGAGCTCTGGTCCTCTCTAGGATGGACTATTGTAACAGCCTCTTTCTAAATCTTCCTGCCTCTACTCTTCGACCTTTACAACTCATCCAGAACAGGACTGCAAGACCTGTCCTTGGCCTTGAGCCCAGGGATCATATCACTCCAGCTCTGAAATCTCTTCACTGACTCCCCGTGGTTGCAAGGATCAAGTTCAAGACCCTCTGCATCATCTACAAGGCCTTCTGGAGGTTGGAATCCCTCTACCTCCAACTTTCTCTTCCGAAACATCTTCCTTCTCAAGCTCTACGCTCATCCACCTCCAACTCTCTGAGGGTCAGACGTTTCTCCAAGCAGAGAGTTGGGGCAGATCTATCTCCTCTGCTGGGGCCTCGCTCTGGAACAGCCTCCATTCCTCTCCCAAACTTGAGCAGGACCACCACTGGTTCCGGAAGCAACACAAGACCTTCCTTTCGCTTCCGCTTTCTCTCTTCCTCTCCCCTGCTGATGCACCTGACTGCTCCATGCACTGGTCATCTGAGGTTGGGCCCAGGGTCCTGCATATCCAGTTGGCCTTGCACTGCCTCCGGGCTCCCCAGCGCTTAAAGGTCTGTATCTGCATCCCTACAGTCCCTTTTCTCTGCACTTATGAGCCACCCGCTGGCTGCACTTGTGAGTTAACTGCACTTCCCCCTTCCCCTCCCCCCCTGGCACTTCTCCCCTTCCCTCTCCCCTGCACTTGTGCTATCTGAATGACACAAGGCCAAGTAAGATCATTATTTTGTCCTCCCTTGTTTCTCCACCCTTGTCTTGTCGTGCTTAGAAACACTTGTGTACAGGCGCGTTATAAATGTCATATCATATCACTTCGGGGATACATTCGGTAGTGTTGTCTCAATGGACAACTTCTTGCAAAAACACTCTGCGTTATTGGCACAACTGGGGGCAGTCCATTGTTAGCATACCTTTCATACTGTTGTTTTCTTGTTAGGCCTAGCCGTTGAATATCCCAGTTTTAGTTGGTTCAATTTGTGGTTCAGGCTCTTCTATAATTTTAAGGTGCATTTTTGTCCTCATTCTTGTTTCATCATAGAAAGGAACATATCTAGTTTCAAAGCAGAATCTATCAAGTAGGGTATTTTCCAAAGTCAGATGATCTGTCTAACCATTGTCCAACTACCAGTAATTATTGGACTGTAAAATGACTTAACCATCAGATTAACATTATTACATAATCTCATTTCAGGTTTAAAACAAGAGGGATGTTAATGTTCTGTCCCCTCGCTCTCCACAAGCCCACTCATACATAAGAAGACGGAAGGTCAATATTTCCCTCGATTTCTTCACTATATCAAGATTCGTGTCTAGGAGCATTAACCTCTTAATTGATTGAAACCAGTTAATGACACCCAGAGATGCTCTCTCTATCCTGCATCTACAATATGTGTCCCTGCTAACTGGGGCCAATAAACTAATAGTTTCAGAGAATCACAGCATAGTCCCCCCCAAACGAGAGGAATCATGAAAATAGCCAAAATGACAATGACCTGGAAACTCGGAATGTATATCCTAAATTGCTGTCTGGTATTTGGGAGTTTCACTCCTGGTCAATGTTAACCAAAATACCCATTTTATCATCAATACATGATCTGTTTACAATGTATTTGGTTAGATTAAAGTAATCAGATCTATATGTACTGTACTTTCCATAATTATGGAAGCCCTATTCTTGGCACCTTTCTCCACAGTTACCAAGGCTGCCCCATTTGCCACTCTTCAGTAGTTTACACCATGTTGGACAGTGTCGTACCACGTGCACCTCACATAAAACAGGGTACCACAGCTATACCAGGAAATCATCAATACAGGGCTGGCAAAAAAAATACCTCACATATGATGGCAGACCACAATGCAAACTCAAACGAGACACCCCATACCCCCACATACATGCTCCCACTAGAGGACATAACAATATCATAACAATCCTGAAAGGTGAGCCAACCCGAAACGTATAGCAATGAAAGTTGTGTGAAATACAAAAAACAGTAACGTACCATAAAACATATACAAACGTGATGTTCACTGTAAGCATGAAGCTGTTCTGCCACAGTTGATGTGCACAGGTCACCACAATTGGATTAATAAAAAGTGACTCTCACTGCAATTCTCGTACAAGTGTACCTCACATATACCCCAACCCTACAAACTGGAGATGTTGCAATAACTGCTGGGCCAAAAATGGTATGGTGTATTACACATGTTTTCATTTTCGTTCAGGATGAACTCCAGTTATCAACCCTCTTCCCTGTGTGTCAATCAGTCAGCGCATAACTTAGTATACCACATATTCTCCCATCATAAGGCTGTTAAACGTGCTTATTGGTCTTCTTTGTGTGTAGCTGTCTCGGGGCCTTTATTGAAATTGAAGACGGCCACATCAACCCGGCCCCTTGACAGAGTGCCTAGTAAAATAATTCGATTAGATTTGGAAACATCCAGTTAGTGGGCTGGTACATTCAGTAATACTTTCCTGTATATGTAAGTCCAATGATCGTCTGACATTGAAGGGAGAACTGAGTGAACCCATGTGTGTGCATTGTGAATAGTTTATTTAAATCGTCTGTTTAAATCAATTGTTATGTTCCTATTATCACACTCTTTTCTTTTGTTTCACAAAACATGTCATATTATAGGGCTGATATTTACGCCTTAATGCAATTAAGGGTCGGTTTACAAGTTAATCCTCAATGTCAAGTAAAGTCACATATTAATGTTTAAAGTACAATATACCCATGAAGTTAATATGTGTTAATCTGGTAGCAATGGATATAAATTGGTAGGAAGCTGGGTCATGAGCGTGTGAATAATCATCAAGTGGAATTATTGTTTTGCCCATTAACATGCATATTCATCTGAGGGCTAACTAATGCCTTCATACCCAGTAGGTTTAAATGTGTGTTACTGGTATTATACTGCGCTATGCCAGTGGTGTATTCTTTGTAAGCAGCTGATGTGCCGGACAGAATTATTTCCTAAACTATCAGCAGCAATTCAAAGTCAGCCTGTCGACAGACCGCTTGCATATTTTGGTCTACCCTTAGCAAATGTGACATGGAAATTTGCAATTTCTTTTAAAGGTTCGGTATAGGCCCAAATGTGCCTTTGGCCACTTGTTAAGATGGTCCAATCGCACCGGCTTTGCATTAAAAAGATATTTCAAAAAAACTGTTTCCATTCATCTACACAGAGACAACCCAGCACAACCTCGTTCAGGGCAATATGCACAGTAAAGTGCCGTATAATATCGTGCAACGCAAAGTACTTCATTGGAATGACAAGTTGGACAAATATTGCCAAAAACATGGGATGCTTACATCTGACATTCGCTTCAGTATTGAACATTTCAGTTTTGAGCAATTTTGCTTCATGCGGGTTGTCGTCCTTGGTGACATACCTAGACACATTGTGCTTCTCCTTGGTGGTTCTCAGAGGATGATGCATAGCTAATCTTGTCCTGTTATCAATGCAAAGACTCATTATTCTCACAAAACGTGGAGAATGAATTGTCCCAAATGTCTATGTATACGTAACAGTGCAGGAGCAATGTCTCTCGTTCTCCTCTTATCTCCAAGTCACATTATGACAGATCTGTCTTCCCAGAGCTGCTTGCTTGATCTGTGCCGACCAGTCTCTATTTCCAGCATAATAGGATATGATAGGATATGGAATTTATAACGCGGCTTATCACAAGTGTTTCTAGGTGCCACAACACAAGGGAGGAAGGAGATAGGGAGGACAAGACAAAAAAATCTTTCTAGGTCTTGCGTCATTCAGAGCGTGCAAGTGCGAAAATGAGAAGTGCAAGGGGAAGGAGATGGGGAAGTGCAAGGGAGGGGAAAGGGGGAAGTACGATCAGGTCACCATTGCTCTGAGTAAGTGCAGCCAGAGCAATGCGGTATTGAGTAAGTGCAAGGAGTCAGGGGAGCTATAGGGGTTACAGTTACAGCCCCTTAGTGCACGGTTGGCCAGGAGGCAGTGCAAAGGAAGAATGGTCATGTAGGAAACTGGTACCCAGTGAGACTATGAGGGAACCAAGCAACCAGTCGGCGCAGCAGACAGGAAAGTTAGCATGGGAGTGATGGAGAGAAGGCAGAGGAGAAATGGAGGGTCTTGAGCTGCTTCCGGAACTTCAAGTGGTCTGGCTCAAGTCTGAGAGGGGCAAGGAGGCCGTTCCAGAGGGTGGCACCTGCAGAGGAGAGAGATCTAGCCCCCACTCTCTGCCTGGAGAAGTATCTGACCCACAGAGAGTTGGAGGTAGCTGTGCGAAGGGCTCTAGAAGGAAGGTATTTCGGAAGAAAGAGTAGTGCAGGTCTCGGCCTTAGAAGACCTTGCGTAAGATGGAGACAGTCTTCAATTTGATCCTTGCAGCCACTGAGAGCCAGTGGAGAGATTTTAGGGCTGGAGAGATACAGTCCTTGGGCTTGAGGCCAAGGATAAATATTGCAGTCCTGTTCTGGATTAGTTGCAGGGGGTGAAGAGTGGAGGTAGGCAGATTGAGGAAGAGGCTGTTGCACTAATCCAGCCTGTGGATACAGTGATCCCTGGTGGAAAGTGAGAAATGGTAGATTACCTCTGAGGAGGTGCAGCTGGAAGTGGGCCTTTTTGTCAAGGCCCGTGATGTGAGGCGATAAGGAGAGAGTGGAGTTGTAGAGTACACCAGGGTTTTTTTGCCTCAGAGGAAGGCTAGGGTAAAGTCCTCAAGGAGGGTGGCCAGAGTGGGAGAGGGAAAGAAGGAGCAGTGGTCAAAATGAGAAGGATCTCTGTCTTACTGGCATTAAGGCAAATACCGTTGGAGATGCATCAATCCTGAATCGCGGAGAGACAGTCAGGAATGAGCGAAGGAGGACAGGAGGCTGAGGGAAGCCTAAAAGAGAACTGAGTGTCAAATACATAACACTGCAAGTTAGAAGAGAAGAGGGGCCAGATAAACATTGAAGTGCCAGGGTGAGAGAATAAAGCCCTCGGGGACACCACATGTGGAGATAGAGGTGGTGGAGAGAAAGAACCCAAGTTGGAACTGGTAGGGACGGTCCACGAGGAAGGAGGACAGCCATGTAAGGGGCTGATCCAAGATGCCCAGGTACACACAGAGTCGGTTGATCAGGGTGGCATGATAGACCATGTCGAAAGCAGAGGAAAGGTCAAGGAGGATGAGGACAGAGGGAGAGCTGAAATTGAAGTTAGAGAACAGATCTTCGGGGGTGTTCAGGAGAGCAACATCCATGCCTCTGACTGCTCAGAAGCCAGGCTGATGGTCATGGAGCCAGCCAACAGATTCAATGTCTTGGGTAAGCTGGGAGATGGCCATGTAGGATCGCAGACAGCTTTTTTATTAGCGGGTGCCCAAGGGAGTGCTTAAGGAGAGAGGGGAAGGATCTAGAGGCAAAAGAGTAATTGCAGAAATCGGTCACGACTGGAGCAAGGGTGGCAAATTGGTCCTTGATGGTTCTGGAGGAGCAGGGGCGCACCTGTTTGGATGACACTTTCATAGATCGGACTTGTCTAGAGACATTGTCAGATGTTGTCAGAGAGAAGGAGGAAAAAGGAAGAGGAGAGGGAGAGGCAGCTAAAGGGGGCCAGAGAGAGATAGAGGGAGAGGGAGAGGAAAGCAAGGACAGGATGCCGTGAGCTGTAGTGGTGAAATGAGAGGCCAGAGCCATGCAGAGGGCCTGGGGTGGAACAGTAAAGGTGGAGACTGCAGTAGGATTGGCCAGCTCCTTGCAGATTTTAAAGAGTTTGTCCATGTTGTTAGAGGCTACAGAGATCCGGGTTTGGATATGGACCCTCTTCTTGGAGAGGACAGAGAGTCTGTATTGCCTTTGGAGCAGGCAGCAGGCCAGTTTGTCAGAGGATGGGCCTGAAACCATCCACTTCCTCTCAGCCACCCTGCACTTGCGTTTGGGGCAGCAAGGTCGGAGTCATACCAAGAGTTACACTTGGAGATAGGCTACAGATGGATTCTCATGACATGGGCAAAGATGTCCAGAGTGTTGGAGATAGAAAGATGCAGGTAAAGGGCTGTGTCAGGGTGCGAGTCAGCCACAGGAGTAGGAGGAGCAGAAAAAGTAGAAGCAAAGGCGTCCACTGACAGTTATTTCATGGGCCAAATTGCCGAGAAGGAAAGTAGCAGTTCTGGGGTAGGTTTTGCTTGAGGGGCAAGAAGTTTCAGGTGAGAGGAGAGCATAAAGTGGTCAGTCCAAGAGAGAGGAGTGTTTAGAGAGTTAGATAGAGGGATGTCTGAGGAGATAAGAACATCCAAGTTGTGCCTGGCAGAGTGTGTCGGACCAGAGGGTAGAATGGAAAGGGAGAGAGCGTTGCATACGTTACAGAAGAGCCCAGAGGAGGGATTTAGGAAAGCATTCAGGTGGATGTTGAGGTATCCTAGGAGCAGAAAGTGAGAGGTTAAGGCTAGGAGTGAAAAGGAGAGGTCAGCCCATTCTTAGAGGAAGAGAGTGACCTGGGCAGGTGGCCTGTAGATGGTGGCCACCGTCATAGAGATGCCAGGAGAAATAGAGAGCCTGCAGACTAGGCTTTGAAAGGAGAAGTGGGCACCATAGGAATGACAGAAGCAGGGACCCACTCCAGAGACATCAGGGCCACTCCACCCCCAGACTCATTGGTTTTGGGCTCAGAGAGGGTATTGTAGCCCTCAGGGAGGAGATTGTCAAAACTTTTGACAGAGCCGGCCATCAATCATGTCTTGGTGAGAGCAAGCAAGGACTTTGAGGAGGTGGCTGATGTCAGAGGAATGTTTGACAGTAGAGCGAGTGTTGATAGTAGCTACATGAAGCAGGTTGCCACTAGCAGTTGGGGTGCAGGAATGAGGCACACCCAGCTTGGGTGGCAGAAGGGCTCAGGGGTGGTCAGAAGCAGTAGACAGAGGTGGTATAGGGGCCAGAGCGGAAGAGGAGGTGGGTACCAGAAAGGTAGTGGAGGAGGAAAGAGGTGGCAGAAGGGCCAGAAAGGTGTTGGAAGGAGTGGCAGGAGAAAATAGGAAATTGATGAGACGTGGGCGATGCCTATCAAGAATGAGGAGATTGGGCTCAGAGACCTGGACCATGACGGTACCATTTAGCTAGACATTGATGATGGTCTTGGAGGATTGGAAGGGGGCCCGAGGACTTCCCACCGGGTGCCACCATTAATGGGAGAGGAAGAGAAAGGAGAGATAACAGAGACCATATGGGGGGTCCATAGGTATGGAGAGGGAACGACAAAGAGAATCTTGGTGAGAGTCTGTCTGGATTAAGCGCTGATGTGGGTGTCAGCAATAGGAAGGCCTGTACTTGGTGAGTATTAAAATGCCCTTTCTTTTTTAAAACAAAGTGCATTGCTTCTCGAGAGCCTGTTTTGATTCCTTAGTCAATTTCCCATTCTGCCTTTGGTTTCCTATGCTTTCAAACCATGGAGCACTGCTGTCAACGGGCTGCAGTTCTGTAATGTAGGGAATGTTTTGAGAGTATTGCTGTTTAGTATTGCTGTGCCTGGTAGTGGATTGCGTTTGGGATACTGGTCTTGAAATGGCATCATTAGTTAAACATGCACTTTTGGACAAGCTCCCTAGTTCTGCCCTGCACCCATGTTGTGGTCACAGTCTTTGAACACAATGGGCCTCATTACGACTCTGGTGGTAGCTGTGCTTGTAATACAGGCACGGCTGCTGCCAGAGTCATCATTTTTCTGGTGCCCTTGAATGGGCAATAACCGGGGAATTACAACCCTGGCGGATCCGGTAATTGCCCATTCCAGGGCACCGGAAAACATTCTTCCCCATTCCCATTGAGCCCTATGGGGCTCAATGGGAATGGGGAAGGCAGATGCACCGGCTGTATTTGTGAATGGTGCCAGTGCATCTGACGTGCTCTGCTTGTGAGTGCCTTGTGGGTGCCTTTGCAGCCACCAGGTCAGACCTGGTGGCTGCAAAGCCACCCGCGAGCAGAACATGTAGTTTGCCGGTCCGGAAACTACGGTACCGGCATGCTTACGGTACCATAGTTCCCAGATCGGCAAACTTGTAATGTGGCCTGATGTGCATGTTTGACGATGTGGGGGTGCAGAATGTTTGTTGGAGATTTTTTCAATCCTACTAAAACTGTAGTTCAGTAGGATAGGAGAGATGGTGTTGTCGACAAATCTTAGCCTTCATTTTACTGATGAATTGAAATGTGCTAGTTTCTTCTTGATGATATTACATGCATATGGGATTTTTTTTAAAGTGATTCTATTAACAGTTTTAAACTTCAAGATGCACTTTTCTGAAACAGAGATCATTGTAACCTGTAACATCCTCATATTGGCATGTCCACACTTAGATAGAATCCTGAACATTAGCCTGAGTCGCATCTAGGTGGAATTGTGAACATTGGCCTGCGTTGCATCTAGGTGGAATTGTGAACATTAGCCTGCATCGCATCTAGATGGAATTGTGAGTATTGGCATGTTCACACTTAGATAGAATTGTGAACACAAGCCTGCGTCGCATCTAGATAGGACTTTGATTGAAGGAAAGCATGCCCGCGAATAGATGAAACTTGAATGTTAATATGTGCCACACTTAGAACTGTGAACACCAGCCGGCGCTGCATCTAGATAGGATTGTGAAGACCAACAAGTGCCACACTTAGACAAAACTGTGAATGTTAGCAGGCTAAAGGTCAGGTAACCCACTAACCAATATAACCTCAAACTCTGCATACCTATCTCGCCCAAAAACTCACACAACCATCTCTCGCACCACAAGCCGCACGCACTTCACAACACTACAACAACACATAACCCGGAGCAACAGCACACGCGGACTGACACCGATCCAATACCTGCACCAAAGCTCAGCACCCGGTGTATACCGAGTTGAAGCAGCCAACAGTACACCACTCCTCTCACTATCCTACTCCCTCTTCACCTACTAACCCATCCCAGCTTATCGTTTGCAGATCCGCCAGAGCGCCTGGGGACCAATTCCGTTGGTGACGGTGCGTGGTACAAATACCTTTAACATTTAACATTTAACATTTTAACATATTCTGAGCCATTAAAGAATATTTTAAATATGTTGCAGTTGCAGAATTGTTCAAGGAATTCTGATTGCGTTAGAGTCGTTCCATGTTTGGTGTCAGTGTTACCAGATCATCTGCATATAGAAGGAATTTTATTTTGGAGCTATTCAGTGTCAGATTTAGGACCTGGGATTTGGTTTTGCTAAAGTCACCCCGATTGGGACGTCTGAAAACAATGGTTTGGAGGGTTACACAGAGCTATGCCAGTGGTTATGATTAATTCAAAACCTTACAACCATCTCCTTAGGTTTTGCTAAAGTCACCCCGAGTGGGACGGGTATACCCAGACATTGCTCCCGAGCCTGCTGGGCCTAGAGACCCAATCTACTCCTCACAGATGATGCCCATGAGGCCGAAACATGGATCGGGATGCTTGTGGTCTTGTGTAGAAGGGAATAACCTAGCATTTTGGGCTGAACTGCCCCTTTTGGGGTGGTACCTAGCCTGATTTGCATATGGTCTTTCCTCTTCTCTAATGGCTTAGCAGGCGGAACGAACAATGGTCTGGAGGGTTGCCCAGAGTAGTGCCAGTGGTTATGATTAATTCAAAAACTTCCAGCCATCACCTTTTGGGTTTGCCTGGGATTCCTCCAGCAACATATGGAGGCATTTGACCTGGAGACCAAACAGGAGTGGACTGAACCTTGTACACCCTTGTCTCACTCATTCCGATTAAAGGATCTGATTTGCACATTGTTAATCTTGCGGCTCATTGAGCTCTACATGGGTTTTATTATGTCATAAGTCTCCCCCGACTCTACCAATTCCAGGAAGCATTAATTTAAAGTTTAGTGCTGGGTTCCAGCTTGAATCAAATGCCTTTCGGAATTCCATGAAATAGCCAAATAAGTCCCTCTGTTTTTGTTGTTTATATATTTACTTATCAGAGACTGCAGGGTGAAGATATGGATTATTGCTTGGTGTTTGGGTAGCAATCCTATCTGACTCTTATGTAAAATGTGACTGGTGATTGGGACGTTCAGTATTTTGTGGTTCATGGGCTGTAAAATAGATTTCTGAAGGTACTGTTTACACACATTCCCCAATAGTTTTTTGGTTTAAGGCTGCCACCATCTTTTTAGATAAGGGTGATAAAATCTTCAGATGAAGTGTCTGGGAACTGCCTATATTGTAGAATGATGTTGACATTTTTTTATTTGGCATGGCCTATGCTTGAGCCTCTCAATTAGGAATGTAAAGGGGCTGCAGGATTTCTCTGATTTTAGTTTTTGGATGCCTTCTTTACTTCTGCAATTGTTACAGTTTTGAATATGGGGTTTGGCTGGTGTTTCCCTTGAAGAGATTTTCTGGGTGGTTTTCAGTGGGGCTGTCTTTGCATAGCTTTTTCAAGTAGTCTGTCCGTATTTGAAAATTATTATTAGCTATATCATGTTTCCTTTTTGTTTTACGCTTCATTACAGTCTGGCTCCGAATCAAGATGCACTGCTGACATATGCACCATACATGTCATCTATGATACCCTCCATATCAAGTACAAAGGACACCATGCCTCTCTGGCCTACTTGAACCCTCTGCTGTTTCAACACCATTGATTATAAAAGTTCTACCCGAGATCGTCCCCACTCACATAGAGTTTAATTATGGCATTGTGAGTTGGTTCACAACCTACCTTCAGGGCAGCTACCCACTTGTGAAGATGGATAATCATTGCTCATAACCTGTAAAGCTCCATCCTTTCCCCAGACTTCTTAAGCTACACTGCTCACTGCTCACTCCTCACCAACCTCAACATTAAAATCCACAAATATGCAGACATCATAGAGATCTACTTCAAGATCAATTATATCAATGAAATCCATCAACTGAAACATTTCCTCCTTCATCCAGGCATAGATGTTGAGTGCCCACTTAAAACGGAATCCCACAAACATTGTATTCATCATCACTAGGAGCTCATCCAACCTCTCTCAATTAAAAAAATGGATAATGGACAATGAAAGTATGGGTTTACACTCCAAGCGGAGCCCCTATGCAAAGTCTCCTACAAAATCTCCTTCAAGGCTGAACTTATACTGCTCCAATTTAGCCTTGGCATGCTCTTTTTAATGAGAATGGAATTGCTCCTCCTATTGATGATTCTGAAAAACCCTTCAGCTTTCTTGCACACTCCTATCTCACTTTCAAAGCCCTCGTTTTTAGGAGACACATTTGGCTCCGTTCCAACATTTTCTTGCACAGAGTCTTCTTTTTCTTCCAGCTAGCATGTTTCTGAGAGTTGTGAAATCACTTGTACAAATGGAGTGGCACAGTGCCCTACTCATACGTTCACCTAAATGCAATGTCCTTCCCCTGGAAACAGATCTTCGTTCCTCCAGTGGCACATGGAAATGTTATCACATTTTGCCTGGGCTGCATCAAATGCATTATTTGCAGCTGAAGGCACCCATTGAGTTAATGCTAAGTTCACACTAATTTGCCTCATTTGTAAGGCTGTAAGCAATTGCCCTACTTTCCTGACAGATTTTCCTTTCTCAGTGGTCACTTATCCACATGGTGTATGGCCTGTACTGGCTGGAGATGTCTAAGTAAAAAGGCACGGACCTTCAATGAAGCTTGTCCTGTGGAAGCGCCCCACTTGTGGAACTCTTTACCAATCTCTCTTTATTTTACCACCTGACTATTCCAGTTCCATTAAGAATTGAAGAGCTTCATCTTCCCTGAATATCTTGCACCATTCCTGTTTGCTTATGTTTCTGTAACTTTGTTTTCTAGATGTACTCAAGTTGGTGTTTGTGTGCTAAAGCCTTGCTCACTGGGTACTGAGATTGCCTATTCCCTTTACCCCATTATTCTTGCCTTTGCTGCACTGTTCTTATTATAAAGGTTGTCATTTCATTCCCTCATTATATCTGTCGAGCACTCCCTACTATTTTAAGCGTGATCTAGTTTTCCTGGGACATAGAACCGAATAAAGATGGAACTGGTATATGGTTGGGTGGACACCTTAATAAGGAACAGTGCTATGCCCATGGTACCTTTGTATTTGCTTATGATTCAGACATGTCTTTTCCTGGATTTAAAAGCCCTTCAAACATTTCGTCAGAACATTTCACTGGTCTGAAATGGTTTGATGATTCAGTTCCAAGCAATAATTTGTTTGATTAGAGGCATGATCAGTTTAAAGGATTCTTGAGTTGATTAAAGCTGGTGATAAGGTACTTTTGCAGGCAAGTGCCTCCGTGCTGTCTGCTGACAGTGTTAGGGAGAGACTCCCATCAAGAGGTATTTCCCAGCCAGTGGGAATCCCTCCCAGGAAATGACAGGGTAGGTAGGGTGGTCCATACTACTTATTTCTATGGCTGTGTACATTTTCATTTCTATGAGGTACATCATTTATTTAATATTTTCACTTCACATAGATCACAAATAAATTCATTTTATGGTCATATTAAACCACGTGTCTTGGTTCTGTGTGCAATTAAATTAATAATAACTCTGAATATCCCCACAAAAGTAGCTACAAACTTGTATTTGCTCCCTGGGAAAGCTGCTGTCAGTTATCTTTTTTAAACATGCATGATCCTGTGACTTTGCAGGAGATCCCTGATGTATGAGCAACAAAGCCATTGGGCTCATGTAGGGTTAGAGTAGAAGTGAAAGTTATTTAAATATCGTCCTGGTTCTCCATCATGGGTATCGTCATTGTATTAGCAAACACTGAACATCCGTGCTCAGGTGTGAGACCTCAGAACACTTTTCTATCATAGAGAGAAAACTCTCTTTTTAAAGATATTAATTAAAAGGCATTTCCTAAATATATAACATTATGAAATGAGATCTATCTGACCAGTTCTAACTTCCTGTTTCCCCTTATTATAAGCACATGTAGTGGTGCTCCCTGCATAACGCATTCACAGAAACTACAACCCTAAAGGAACCATGTTTATATTACCAGCTTCAACCATGTGTGTCAAAAAATGACAATGTACATTTAAGCTGGAAGCATTCCTGGCACCCATCATGCACCATTGTTTTAATTCCAATGAGTCCTTTTTTGGAGTATCTGCAAGTGTAAGTAGATCACTCAATTTAGATATCTCCTTCTAATGATACCAATGGTGATCAACTTGGATTAAACCTAAGTTTTTTCCCTTCTCCATCATGGGATAGTTATAGATTTCCATACGCACAGAAGGGAGGAGTGGATTCCACACACATAAGAAAAATATAATCGAGAGAACCGATTGGATATGACCAAAGTCAGAAGGTTAAGCAAAAACATTGTTTAAGGACAATTGTCCACCTTTGTTGAGCCTTAGCATGCATATTTAGGCAGTATGCAAAACCTGGTGAAAGTATGTTCGGATCTCCAGGTGGCTGCCTTACAGATTTCCGTCATGGAGCATTGTTTAAGAGCAAAGTGGTAGCTGATTTCACTCTCGCTGAGTGGGCTTTTTGCCTAGCCTGCCTGATAAATATATGTTAGCCTTTGCTAACACAACTCTCATCTTGATGTGGATCTCTGACAAGCAGGGGGATTCTTGCAAATCATGCCACAGTTAACAAGGGGGGCCCCGGGAGAGGTTTTGGTGCGCCGCTATGCGGTATAAAAGGGGGCAGGGAAGGTTTGGGAGCAGGTGACACTTGAGGACGAGCGTTTGTCCCGGGTCGCTGCTCCCGAGCCTTCCCTGCGTGGGGACTTGTCAGTCAGAACATTGAGGTAGGAGCTAGTTAGTTATATTAGTGTGGAGTAGTGGGTGGGTAGTGAGAGAGATTAGATTGCATTACATAAGACTGAAATAGTCAGGGATACTGTAGATAAAGTACCCCCCCCGCACCTTATCTGTCGGGTTCCCTCCACCGGTGCGGCATCCGCTGCAAGCAGGTGGTGAGGGTGGCAGGTGTTGTTTGTGGATTTTCAGCGGCGGGAACAGTGGGGACGCAATCTCACTCAGGATGTGGCTCAGGATGTTGTTGTGGCCGGAGGGAGTTTCGCCCACGTGGTCCTCCCCTTTTGTTAGCCAGGATTAAGAGAGAGCAGGTGCTGTGGAAGGATTAGGTGGGGCGGGTAGGGGATCAAGAGAGCGCTGCAGATCGCGGGTGAAAGGGCTTGCCCCGCGTGTGCTGGGGAACACCCGTGTGTAGGAGAGTGCAGTGCCCGCCTTCACAGCAGGGTGCAATGCAGCCGCATTGAAGGGCCAGCACTTTAAAGTTGTCTGTGAAAATTGTAGGAGGTCCGGGGCCTTCAGGTAACCTCTCAGTTTATGCTTGTGTAGGCTGCCGCTGGTCCCAGATAGCAGTGCGGTGCTGCTGGTTTACCGCCAGGGGGCAGGTCAAGGGCCCCGTTGCCAGCGCATTGTACAGCTTTCAGAGCGGCTGGCAGTAATTAGCAATAAATTAATGTAAACAAAGTTTTTAGGAAATAAGTACATATTAGATACACAATTTCATAGGGGAGTTAATTAGAGTGTGCTGGGAGAATTATTTACGTTTCATTTATAAGCCTGGTACTCTCCTCTCCCATTTCAGTAAGGCAGTCTCAAAGGGAGGCTTCTGGCTCGGGGGCATGCCTATATTTGGAAGAGCAGCAAGGGGCGGTTGCACGCAGTTGAGGCAGTGCTGGTGTAGCAGGATGGTGGGGCAAGGGTCTAAGAAGAAGGGTTTGGTGGATGCCTAGGCTCGGAGGGAGGCCCTGGATATTATTAGCAAGGTAACCAAAGCCCAGCTTGAGGGGGCGGTGGGTGAAGTTATGGGGAAAAAGCAGGCCGGTGGGGGGAGGCCACAGCAGAGAGCGGCGGCAGATGGGGCTCTCGCTGCAGTGGTGGCATGTACCCTTGCGGCCGGTAGAGGGGAGATTTGGGAAAAAGGGGTTAGAAAGAGCAGGACGGAGATTACCAGGAGAGCGTCTATGGTGGGAGTGGGGTTAGGTGAAAGGTCAGGCAGGGGGATGGGAGCAAAATAGTCGGTAGAGGCCTATTGTGGTGTGGGGGCCAAAGATGGGTGCAAAGCAGGCTGGGGGTGAAGTAAAGGGTGGTGAAGGACCAGAAGGGGGCGGCAGTGCGGTGAGGCAGGGGAGGAAAATACCTGCAAAAGAGTGCAGGTGGGAGGAGGAGGGAACGGTTGCCGGCAAGTAGTGAGGAAAGGGTGAGGTGCGGAACGGCCTCCCTGCCTGGTAGGACTTCAGGTGGACGGCATAGTACGGCCCCCGTGGTTCCAGAGAAGGAGATACTAGAGGGCGCAGCACGGCCCCTAGCACGGAGGACCAAAGGGTGGAGGAGAGGACCCCACGTCTGAGAAGGGAGGAGCAGGCAGGGGTTTCTACGGCCCCACCTAGAAGACGTCAATGGAGTGGTGGGGCAGATGCCCCAAGCTCACCAGAGGAGGAGTTGCCCGGCCTGAACATGTGCTCGTAAGAACCATGGTATTGCATTGGGGATGACGAAGGGGAGGAGGAGTATGTTGGACAGTGGGAGTACGAGGGGTAGAGTGGTGTAAGGGGGAGAGAAAGGGTGAGAAAGGATTTAAGGAGGGAAGGGGAAAGCCAAGACTGGGGGAGCAGGAGTGTGGGGGACAGCAGGAAAATTGGTTAGGGGAGACTGCTGATATGTTTTGTCCCCACAGCAGGAGGCCAGACTGCAGTTCGGCCATGGCAGGGCAGAAAGAGGTGAGTGGGAAGGGGAGTGGTCAGCGGCTTGGCACGGGGGGGGGCACGAGGTGGGGGTAGGAGGGGAAGGGGTTGGGGCACAGGGGACAGGGGGAGAAAATGGTTTACGGGGCACAGGGGCCAGGGAGATGGAGCGAAGGGTATCCTCGGTGGAGGTGCAGATGGATAAGCTGGATGAACCCAAGGTACTTGAGGTAAAACAGACCCAGAAGGAGAAGGCTGCGGAAGGTTCTGGGAAGGATAAAAGGTTGCCCTATATGGGCATTATGAAGCCATTGGGTGCGCATTTGATGTGGGCAACAAAGGATAAGATATGGGTTGGGGTATTTGTGGACTTTTGTAAGCTCCTGCATAGGGAAGTAAGAGTGAAGGAGGGGTCTAAGGAGGAGGAGAGGGAGTTGGCCTCGCTTCCAAAGGTGCTGGTCACCATTGAAAACTGGACGTCATCTTTTATTATTAACGCGAGTGTTTACTGCGAGAAGTTCCAAGAGAGATGCGTAGCACTGTTAAAATACATGGATGTGATAAGGAAGGCATTCACGAGTTTTGGGGCTTCGTGTGGGTAAGATATGACGAGGAGTTTAGGGGAAGATGGCAGAGGACAGCCAGGTGGTGTGGGGTGAGATCGATATCGATGTCTGGCTGCAATGGATGGCGTCGACGAGGCCAGCTCCAACGTTACACAAAGCGAGCAGTTTACTAATGCCTTACTGACCCTTTCTTGGTCGCCCCAGAGGGGGCATGGGGAGGAGGAAGGGTTCAGCCCTCAGCAGCATGTTGGGCCATTAATAAAGAAGGCTGCCCAAGGACAGTGTGTAAGTTCAGACACGAGTGCAGCAGGTGTGCAGGGCGGCACCCAATTACGCTATGTTTCAAAGATCGCGACAAGGGGAGAGGGCGAGGAGCAGGACGATGGTTGTGGGGAAAGTCCTATACTCCAGTTAAGGCGGAGGTTCTGGAGAAGTGGCTCAGCTTTTACCAGGACAGGGAAGGGGCTAAGATATTGGCCGATGGTTTTCGTCTGGGTTTAGACTGGTTCATCAGGGTGCAAAGTTGCGTCGATGAGCGGAAGATTTGAAGTCGGCAAAGGAAAATGTTGAAGTGCTAAGGGAAAAATTGCACAAGGAGGTGGCAGCGGGGAGAGTGATAGGGCCATTTACGTACTTGCCAGGTGACTTGGTAGTGTCCCCTTTGGGGGTCGTGCCCAAGAAGGGGCCAGGGGAATTTAGATGAATACACTATTTATCGTATCTTGGCCGGAGGGCATGTCAGTAAACGATTTTATTGCCCCAGAGGTTTGTGGGGTGTCATATGCGAGAGTGGATCAGGCAGTGGGGCTGGTGAGGAAGGTAGGTTGTGGGGTGTTCTTGGCCAAAAGTGACATGAAGGTGGCGTTTCGGTTGTTACCAGTGCACCCATAGCATTTTTGGCTGCTGGGAATGCAATTTGAGGATCACATTTATATAGACAAGGCCTTGCCTATGGGCTGCGCATTTTCATGTGCCTTGTTTGAGCATTTTAGCTCCTTTCTCCAGTGGGTCTTTACATATAGTTTGGGTGCGAAAGGTGTATTACATTACCTGGATGATTTTTTGTTCATTAGTGGGGCGGGCAAGGATCAGAAATGCAAGAGGATGCTAGGGATCTTTCAGACACTGATGCAGGAATTGGGGGTGCCATTAGCGGAGGATAACACTGAGTAACCTGCAGTTGTGTTGACCTTTTTGGGGATCAAATTGGATTTGGTGGCCATGACCTCACGCTTGCCGCACAACAAGGTGAGCAGGTTGGTAAGTTTGCTGGAAAAGGCAATAGGGGTGCGTAAAATCACATTGGTGGATATGCAGAGGCTAGTGAGGCATTTCAAGTTTGTATGTAGGGTAGTGGTCCCTGGGAGTACTTTCTGTAGGAACATGGCACTGTCCATGGCTGGAGCTAAGTGCCCACATCATAGGCTAAGTGTGTCGGGGGTGGTTAGGGATGATTGTAGGATATGGCTGCATTTTCTGGAAGGATTTAACAGGGTGTCCATGTGGCTCCAGAGTGATCCAGTATCATGGGAAGTGCAAATATTTTCAGACGCTGCAGGCGCAGGGTGGGTTTGTAGTTTTTTGGGGGGGCAGATGGTGCACTGAAAGGTGGCCACAGCAATGGCAGAAGAGGACAGAAGTATAGCCTTTCTGGAATTGCTTCCTTTGATGGTTGTAATGGAGTTGTGAGGAAGGGAATTGAGAAACAGGAAAGTGAATTTCAATATTGACAATGAATCTGTGGTTAACATGGTGAACAAGCAGTCGGCAAGGGACCAGAGGGTGGCGAGATTAATGATAGAGTTTGTACTGCGCTGTATGGAATGGAATGTGGTGTTTAGACCAAACGCACGTGCCGGGGAAGGATAATGGCAATGCTGATGCATTATCTCATTTTCAGTGGCAGAGATTCTGTGGACTGGCACCAGGAGCAGAGCAGAGAGGGCATCGGATCCCGGAGGAGCTGTGGAGGAGAGGAAATTGATAACGCTGTCTTTAGTGGAAGGTTCAATGGCTGCGGCATCTAGGCGGCATACAGGAGGGCATGGGCAGAATGTATTAAGGGGCGGGGCGCTTAGCTGGAAGAGCAGGGAGGATGCGGAGGAGAGGAGAAGGGATGACGTGATTAATTTCCTATTGGATTGTATAGACAAGGGCTGGCCGAAAGTGACAATAGCGGGGAAGTTGGCGTACATTGCTTTCTATGGGAAATAGTTCTGGGGCTTTCAGCCGAGCGGCGGGGAGATGGCAAGCAGAATGCTAGAGGGTTGGGCGAGGGTGGATAGGAGGGAGAAAGATAGCAGGAAGCCGATCTCGGTGGCTTTGTTGGTCAGGTTATGCCGGGCTTTAGAGGAGGTCTGCTGGTCAGCTTGGGAGGGGGTTATGTTTCAAACATGCTTCACTTGGTTAATTTTTGGGGCATTTAGGGTGTTCCAACTTGTGCGGGGGGAAGGAGGGGAAGGTGGTCTACAGTGGGAGGATATTTATTTCTCTGAGTTGGGATTGGATATTAAAATTCGGAGGTCAAAGATGGACCAAAAAACAAAGGGGTTGTTGGGTGCTGCTGGGTTGGGGCAGTAAGGAGCTGTGCCCGGTAAGGATAGGTTTGGCTTGGAAGGAGACATGTGGGGGAAGAGCAGGGTTGGTTTTTCAGCATGAGGATGGGGTGGCAGCACAAGTGCTGGGTGTTATGAGGAATGATTTGGTTGCCGTGGCAAAAAACATGGAGGATTTTGGGACTCATTCGTTCATGATGGGGGCGGCATCCGAAGGTAACAGGTTGGGATTATCGGAGAACAAGGTTAAAAGCCTGAGTCGTTGGAGGTCGAGCAAGTACAAAGGGTATATCAGAGATCTTGGAAAAGGGGCTGTCTGAGAGCATGGACTAGCGCAGGGGGCGGTCCGGGGGGATTTCAAGAGGTCAAGAAGAGAAAATTCACAATGTAATTTTCTTTTGCAGATGCGGCTCGGAGAAGGGGTGAGTTGCCGCAGATTTGGATTTGTGGACATTCAATAGTTAAATGGGCGGGGAAGGAGCAGGAAGAAAGGATTTTTGGTACTCAACTGGGTTGCAGTTACAATGTGGCGCTAGTGAGATGGTCAGGTTTAGGGGGGCTTCGGTAGGGCCAACTGCTGCCCATGTTGGCGGGTTTGAAGGAGCGTTATGGAGTCCCAGAAGGGGTAATAATGCATGCAGGGGAGAATGATTTGGTACAGGACACAGGTGTGGCTGTTGGGGAAAATGAAAAGGGATTTGGCATGGCTATGGGAGATATGGCCCAAGGTAAGTTTGGTCTGGACAAAGTTGTTGCCGAGGAGAGTTTCGAGGGGAGCAATGAATGAGGGGGCAGTAGAGAGAACTAGGAAGAAAATTAATAGGGAGATGGGGAAAATGTTGTAGTGTGGCGGGGGTGTAAGAACTGGAGCACAGAGAGTTTGTGTATGAGGATTTTTTGGTCTTCCGGGAGGATCAAGTTCATCTGCTGGAATTTGGGAACAGTAACTACCTGGTGGATGTGAGATTGCAAGTGCAGGAATTAATAAAAAAGTTGGTTGTAGAGGGAAAGTAGTGGGCGGTGTGGGGCAGAAATAAAACCTCAGGGGAGGTTTTTTTCTGGTGCTGGGGACAGTGCCCTTTGGAAGAGGGGGGGGAAGCATAATGGGGTACTAGCGCAGGAAAGGAAGGGGGTGGTGCTATTTGCACAAACGGGCTACCACGGGGGTACAAAGAAGGGGAACAGGTATTGAAGTTGGAGGGGCATGGCCACAGGGAGAAGATGGGAGAAAGCGGGAAAGAAGGTTTGAGAAGATGTTAAGGAGACGGTAGGGAGCAAGGGAAGGAAGGGAGGAATTTGAATTGCTTCAATTATTTAATTGTGGGGGAATGAAAAGTGTTTAATTATTAAATTGTTTGGCACATTAAAGTAACCTGTTCCACTACAAGAGAGTCTGGGTGTTTTGTGCAGTAAGCCCAAATGCACTGTCTACTCCCCAACTCCTTTGCCCTCTCTAAATAAAAGGATGTGAATATATCTTTGTGCTGGAGGGGATGGATTTGACAAAAACATATGTAAGGAAATGGTGTGGATAATTTGGGAATCAAAGTCCACTTTCAGAAGGAATCAAGGTTGTGTTCTAAGCACTGCCTTCAGTGCCTGAAACACAGTGTATGGTTTAACAAACAAAGGATTTGGATCTCACTTCTTCTAGTTGATCTGATTGCAACTGCTGGATATCTTGTCTGTCCATTGTCTCAACATGGAAATCCATCATATTTGAAAGGATGATATTCATTTGTCAGGGAAGGAAGGCATTCTTTTTTTCACATCTTCTAAGAACTCCTTTATCAGAGGCATGGTGAAAATGATTACTGAGATAGGCCTTTTCTGCAAGCCACAACGGCAGGCATTCTGGAAGAAAACTATAACGCTGACACAACCAAGTACAACATAGCGTGTTATAAAGGCTGCTCATTGGCACTTCCAGTAAGTTGTCCACATGTTCCTTTATTGTAGTGGTATCATGTTGTGTCAAGTAATTGCACATTAAACCTGGCAGGAACCCACTGGCTCTCACCACCCAGGCTTACATCTCTCCAACTGCCGGTGCTGGAACCGCACTCATACCCAAACATTCCAGTCACTCTCACAGCATTCTCTCTGACATCCTACATTTCATGCATCCTTACAAGCACTATATAACTCGGCACAATCTCTTCTTGACAGTGGCAGCTCCACGCTCCCCACACCAGTGAAAATAGCTCTTCCATGTGAAAGCATAAGAGGATCTGGTCAATGGTATCCTGACACTCTTGAGCATTTTCAAGCAGTCTTTCAGGATATTCAAGTGACTGGATTACATGAATTTAGGAGCCATGCTCTCATGTTCAGTATTGCAAGGTTGTGATGGAAGACTTTGTATCCTATACTGGATAGGTGATCCTGTCTTCAAAGCAGAAAGCATTGTGGTTTGTGGATAGGTGGACTAGGTCAGCATAGCACCATTCAGATGCCCATGCTGGTGGAATCAGGATCATTGTTGTTTTTGACTATCTGAACTTTAAGATCACGTTTCGCATCAGATGAATCAGAGGAAATGTATAAAAAAAAACTCTTTTAATCAGTCTATAAAACGTGCATTAACCCTTTGTCCAAGTAACAGAAGCCTGAAGGCAAAGTCCCAGCATTTTGTGTTTTCCTTTGTAGCAAATAGATTGAAAGAAGGCATTGCCACCTGGCAAACATTTCTTGTACCATCAGTCAATTAGGACTCACTAGTGTTCCTCTTGAAAGGCTTTGCTTAGGATGTTTATGTATTCTTTATTCCCAGTAGGTGCATTAATTTCTAAGCCATTCAGTCTGAGATCCCTTGCTAGAAGCCATTTTCTGAGGTTTTGAGCTTCCCTCGAGAGGGTCCTTGACCTTACACTTAACTGTTTGTTCAGAGTTTATATAGTGGTTGTGTTGTCCATCTGTATGAGAATTTGATTGTGATGGAAGGCAAAAATGTCCTCAATGCCAAATTAACTTCTCTCAGCTCCAACATATTTATGTGATAGCTCTAGACTTTCGGTGGCCACTGTGATGAACCAGAAAAAGGAGTCAGTCTAAGTACTGACATGTTCAAGGGTGTTTATTCAAAGAATAATTAAAACGCCTTTCTTGCCCTATCACTATGAGGGGAATTCCCTGCCTAATAAAGCTAAATGTAAGTAAGTAAGTAAGTAAGTAAGGGCGCTTGTCAAAGTCCAACATAAATTGTCCTTAGTCTGAATCCTAATAGCTAACTGGCTCTACCATTCAGGAAAAACATAACAAAAAGAAGGGGGCTGGAGCAATAACCTTTGTCCTCAGGCTTTGCCTGGCCCAATTACTTGGATCCCTGATTCAGGAGATTTTGATTCTAAAAAGTGTGTCAATGTCTCACAGTGCAGTCATCAACATCTCTGCAGTTTCTGCATCTCCAATCTTAATTCCAGATTGTTCCCTCTCTCCAGGAAGGAAATGTGTTCTTCATAAAATGTCACCATTTTCGATTTGGTGATTTACAATGTTATTTTTTTGTGTTTAAGGATTGGAATCTCTTTCTCTCCAGTTCTGCTTATCATGTTGTGTGTTTCCTGGGCTCCCCAAAGTCCTCTGGCCCTCTGACAGGCTTACTTGGTGGGGCAGCTGTACCTTCTGCTTGCCTTGGCTCCCAAACCCGTCGTGGCTTTCTTGAGTATTGTTGTCTCTCAGTTTCTAAGGACTCTCTAAAGCCCTCTGGCCCGCTGAGAGGCTTGATTTAGATTGGTGTTGGTAGGGCATCTGCTTGCTTTGGTTTTTCTGGCTCTGGTAACCCTTGTGACTTTCCTTGAAAATGAATGTCTTTTGTTTTTTTAGGACTCTCCAAACTCTTGCAGCCCTCCGATAGGCTTTCCTTAGCTCAGTTTCGGTAGGGTGTTTGCCCGCTGAGATTTTTCTGGCTCCTGCCTCTCTTGTGGCTTTCCCAGCCTCAAATTTCCCAGTTCGCTCAGCACCGTAAGTAATGCACTTCTCATGCTGAGGTTGGGATATGATCCCTCTGCTGCGGTCTGGTTTCGGCATCACTTAGCAGGCCCCAGGTCATCAGGCGAGACGGCGGCTTTACTATCTCCATCTCTATCTTTATCTTGGCGTGTTTGCCTGTCAGAATGCCAACCTTCCAGCCTTACAGCATTTTGCTAGTGATTTACTTGCCCTCCATACTACCGATGGCTCTGCGATCTAGTGTGGCTCTGCTCCTCCAGGACATCATCCCATTAGAGGCTCACCTCTGTGTAGGAATCTCTCTCCTCGATTCCGAGTTCCTTGTGGTTTTATGTATGTCATCACAAATAAAAGTGGTGTGTCACTGCTCTTTGAATGTGGAAGTCAGGTGACATTCAGCATTTCCTGAAGCCAAAGAGCTTGAAGAGATGTCAATATTTGGAGAGTACAAAGCAGCATTAAAAATGAAAGGGGTATGTCGCTGCTCTTTGACTGTGGAGTGCAGCCAAAATCCAGTATTACTTGACGCAAAAGAGATTGAAGAAATGTCACTATTTGGAGAGTCCAAAGCAGAAGTAAAAACAGTCTTTTCAATTCCCATGTAGGCATACAATGTAGAGGGAGTTCCTTATAGGAATGGGAGTCCTTATCCCCAACACGGGAATCACTCTCAATGAGGTCGCACTAGCGAGGGTTTTGCTGAGTGGGCTCACCTCCCTAGACTCAAATGGGGTGACTCGCTCCTGGATAGAAGGGACAACTACCCTGGATTCATCACTTGCATACCCTGGGAAGTCAGATGGGCCACAGGGGTCCCTACCCTCCATTAAAGAATCCATAACAATGGACTGTTGTGGCTTTAAGGGTTGTCATGTCCTGTCAAAGGGTCTCCTCTTGCCACCACAGTTTCTAACTTTCAGTGCTTGCTGGTTCTCCAAACATTCCTAGAATGGTCCCATTTAAGGTGTTGTATTGAGCATAATGACACTGCAGAATGGTATCACTCCCAGGAGAGAGGACATCTTTCTCACTGTGGGGCTGGCTTCCTTTTTCAAATTATTGCACTTCATCTTGACAAATACTAATCTCTATTCTGAATAATACACTTTTCTTTCTAATGTGTTCAAATTCAATCTGAGATAGTGAATTATCTGGATTAGAATACAGACTTTTTTCTCATGTAAATCCGGAAACCCAGATCTTCCAACAATGCAGTCACAGGTGTGATGTCCTGGCTTACTTTTACTGGTGAATTGTTCTTGATTAGCCAGTTAATTAAAATTAATTAGTCTTTGATAATGCACTTGATACTGGACGCAAGTCTTTAATCACAGGAACGGTATTCGATTCGGTGTTGCTTTGCATTGTCTTCCTTCCAAGACAACTGTGTTGCCCTAAGTTATCCTCCTGGTACACTGATGTATTGTGAATCTTTCTCAGTTGCTCTGTCACCACTTGCATGCAGTTTGAGAAAACTGTTCAGGTGGTCTTGAGCCCAAATCCATGCACTTTGTATTGCAAATGCTGTCTTCCTACCAAAACTCCTGTGAATTTGCAATGCGTTTTGGCAACTGGGATGTGAATATAGACATTCTGGAGGTCCACTGTACACAACCAGTCCTTCTCACTAGATGTTGGTAAACCTGGTGAAGAGCCACCCTTCTGATGTTTTCTTTTCAGCGAACGTGTTAGTGACCATCAGGTCTAGGATGGGTCTCTTTTATTCTGTGACTTTTGTCATTACTAAGAAGTATTTCTGGCAACTTTTCAATTGTGCATTTATGTAGATATTCCCGAGATGCCTGGACCAGCGAGTGACAGTGTAGTGTTCAGTTTAGTTTTGGCAGAATCAAAGGAAGGCTTTCAAAACCATATCATAAAGCTCTTGACCACTTTCAAGCAGACACATACCTTTTGTTATTTATTTCTTTACTAACAAGTGCCTTGAATACCTCCTTCCCACCTTGGTGCATGAGAATTAATTGTTTTTTGGGAAGGTACAGGTTTGGAAAGTGTTTCCACCATTTCTTGGCGCCAACATCTTTTGCTGTGGAACCTCTGTTGGTAATGAGGTCTCAACTGGGATTTCAAATAATAAGAGAAAGACTGATGCTGGGGTTATGAGTGGCCCTTCTAATGGAAATATGTATGTATTTGGAAGGACCAAAATCATTCTTGTTCATATGGGGACAAACCGATTTAAGTGTCCCCCATTCTCTTTTAATCCCAGCCACCTCCTCATATGTATGTAATTCGGAACAGAGATGTATGGACATTGTCAGCTGAAAATCTAACTTTAGGCCAATCAGGTGTGTTCAAGGTTACTGCCGTACGTCATAGTGAGGTCATGCAATAGATGTTTGTTGACATTTCAGCAATGTCTTCCACCACACTGAAAACCTGCATAGGCACTGTTGATCATTCTTTCAAAGTTGCCAAGATTTTGTTGCGTTTTCACTTGCAGGAGTTCAGTCATTCTCTCCCGCAATAGAGGTAATTCAAGAATTTCTGTGACTAGGAGCAAGTGAGGATATGCTGGATCAGTCAGTGTTCCTAATGGATTCATCATTGGCCTCAATAAGTGAAATAAGAATTCTTAAGAAAAAGAAATGCGAAAGACAAGAATCTTGTAAAGTAAGTTGTGCAGTAGAACAAAAAGACAAAAAAATGATGAAAGTAAACAGTAATTCTTTGCTGAAGTTTGTGAGAACACTAAATCATCAGGAAACAACCCATAGCAGTTCAGCCACCAAGGGTGGGCTGAAGAATGCTCCAATTTTGGAATAATGTAGTGTTGTCTGGACGACCAAGGCCTTGTTTGAAACAGCCTCACAGCATTCATTAAATGATTTAGTAGGCAACACATTGTTTGAAAAGGACAGGGAAGAGCCCCTGCAGAGTTTAATGAGCAATCGGGTAGGGACATTTTTACAGCCTATTCCTAATGATTTGGTGCAATCGAATGAGGAATTTAAAACCAAGTGTGGGACCCACCGCTATGCACATTGGGAGAATTCAGATATGTGCACCATTGAAGATTTACAAATACGGAGAACCAGAGCATGCCAAATGGAACCTGAAGTTCTGGTATCTTGCCTACCACATTTTTCGGGGGGACCTTGGTCAGAATGAGGCACAGGAGCAACACAAAGTGAGCCAGAGAGAAGGAACTGTGCAAGGAACCATGGGAAAACAAGAGGATCTGCGTACTAGGCCGGCAAGCATATCAGCTCAGTTGCTCAGAAAAAGAACACCTTGAGTTTCTATTTGGAAGTAATTTTTACTCATGAGGATGGGGTAACTTTGAACAAAAATATGGTTTTGGGTATATTGCATGAAATTTCATGTTTAGAAGCGATTTCATCGAAGGATATTATTGACTTAATTGAATTTTGTGATGAGAAAAGTAAGGACTGGGTGGTTGGTACCATACGTTCCTGTCTGGTTAGAGACCTCATTTCAGCATCAGTGAACAACATCAGACAGAGGGGCTTTGGTATATATTCTACCATGTGTGATCCTAATGTCCATCCACGAATTGCAAATCATTCCAAAGGGAATGAAGTGAAGGCTCGGTCGGGAATGACCATTTCCCACCAAGCTGATTGTAGTAAGACCCTTGTGATGAGAAAAGATGCTCAAGAGGGGACAAATGGCAGTTTGGGGGGAGGCCTTGTCACGGTTGTCCCAAACACTAAGTGAAGATTTGAAGAAGGGTAGAGTGTCAATGCTGGGTTTTTAGCATTTGCTCATGGAATTCCCGTGGATTTCAGCATAGGCCTAATCCAAGGAACTCATGTGAGAGATTTAGTAAACGTGAATTTATCATAATAAAAGGCACCTTGTTCTCAGAGAATTTCATATTGGATGGTTATTATATCTGCCAACAAACAGCTATTTTGGCAGTGCATGCAGTTCTGAAGGTAGAGGGACACATTTGATGATAATTAATGCATACTGTAATTATATAGAAAAGTCCCAAAATGTAATGATGGAGCATATAGATGGTATCCTGACTGAATGGTTATAATTATACACCTTTGGGTCAATCATAATAGCCAGCGTTTTTAATACATATTGTCTAAATCCCTCTAAAATTCCAGAGTTCCAAATGAGTAGGAATGCTAATACTTCTATGAAAGTGGTTCAAGACCAGAAGGTGAAATAATGGTGAACACGGTTTGACAATTGGAAACTTTGTGTAGTGATGGGAAATTATTTGAGAGGCGACTACTATGGGAACACTTGAAAAAGTGGGATTAACACATCCATTATTGACTTTACAATTGTTTCTAAGGATTTGTGGGTGGGTGGTAGATAATTTTAAAATAAATGATGGGTTCCCTAGTGATCACGCAAGATTGGAGAACATTTTTCTGTACTTAAACAAGTATCGTGCAAGGAAAAAATGACGCCTGTCAATGTATCCCTTGGGGAGAAAAATCTGATTTGGGCACGTTGGGGAATCTATGAGTTTAATATGAAAATGACAGTGGAACTCTTACACGACTTGGAGAAAGGTGTGCTTGCACGGTGCAATATTTTCTGATTTTTATAAAAAGTCTTTTAGTGCCAAGGAAATTGAAAGAAAATCCAAGAAGTGCACCTTATAATGCGGAAATTCTGTATCATAAAAGAAGTTATAGAAATGAAGTCAGGAAAATAGAATGGATGGGTGTAATAACCTCTTTGATTGAGAGTCAGTTTAAGAGGTTAAGGCAATGCTATAAAAATAGAGTTAAATCTATTCTGGCATTTACATATTAAATGGAGAGGAAAAAGATGCTCTCCTGTATCATTACAAAAGGGGAGCAAATTATTAGTAATTAGTTAAAACTAAAGAGGAATTCCAATGTTTAACCCAATCAAATCCTATTTCAGAATCTACCTGAACACAGCATTTCATGTGTGGGATATTTTTCCCCATGCCGATACGCCCCACTGCACCCCTTTTCCAATGAGGAAAGAAACAGCCAAAAATGCATGCGCTAACCCCGGTCCGTGCAAAAATCTTTAAAATTGCGCATGGTTCATAAATCAGAGATGGCTGCACAACCCTGCTACACACAGTCAAAGTTGGTGTAGAAACAGAACTTACTGCTGAAGAATGCCAGTGGGTGCTGTACATGAAGCAAGGCCACAGAAGTGGGCTAAAAACCAAAAATGCCCTTTAAAATGCAGCTTTCCCAACCAATTGCAACCTTCAAAGTGCTGTTTTGGTGCTAAATTCAGTCATTTTCCAAGTGACCTATTGAAATTAAAAGTGTGCTGAAACCACAATCATCCAGTACAGTCTGAAGAAACTGGGCCTCACTGACTGACAGCAACTAAGAAATGTATTTCATGCAAAACAAATCCCAACACTCAAAGACAGAATAATGCTGAGTTAAATGTGTTTTTTTTCTCTGAAGAAGTGCAAAATTTGCCTGTTTAAAGCATGTTTTTTTGTGAAGGGCTTAATTCCTTCAATTGTCAAAATCCATTATAAACTCTGTTCATTTTATATCTTTCAAATGAAAGATTGTAGGTGAATCTTAAAGTAACCCAGTTGGAGTTAACTGATTAATTCTGATTGGACAGTGCCCAGCCTGGGAAAGATGACATTTCATGTTGACACTAAGCTGCTCCCAGGAAGGCTTAATGGATGCTGGAGGTTCCCGCATATTTAGAACAAATACCTCATTACCCATTCGTCTTTGGATGGCCCAAGGACAAAGGAAGGCTTGGGCACCCATCCTTCCAAAGGAGGGGTAGGATGTGGAGGAGGTTTCTCAAGGAACTTCAAAGGACTGGCCATTTGATCACTTGGGAAGTAAGAAAAAAAAACCTGCCATGGATTTTGAATGGAAATTACTTATTTTGCCTCAGAACTGTATGACATTTAACATGGCAGCCAAAATAAGTAGATGAGTGAAAAATATGTACTTATAAATCTGAACTCATGCTAGACATTTGAAGATTTGGTAGGAATTCTTACTAAATAAGGAACCAAAGTTACACCAATACACTAATTGTGGCAAAACTATTAATGTTGCAAATATGATATTGTATACCCATGTTCTAGGGGTCATCGCCCAGATATGTATTGAATTAGTAATTGTTAGGCCAAACTGTTATGATTAAAATGGACAAAATTCCACAGAACGACAAAGACAAAGAGATGGGAATTGGATGCCAGGATAACCCATACAATATGTAATGCATGTGTCTGATTTTAGTAGAGGTCATAATTATAAAAATGTATATTTATGGGAAAGTTAAATTGTGGTTCAAATCAATGTGTGGAGATCCTAATTTGCATCATAAAATATCACAGCTCACAAATTTACATTTTAGAAAGGTTTTACACGTGTCTTTTCCCTTCCAAAGTGTTTCTTAACTCCCATTCTGATCTAAAGTGTATACTGTTATTTATCTTGTAGCTCATGTTGGTTAGAATCTGTTTAGTGTTGCTCCCAATAGAATTTTTATAAATGTAAGCATTTTTGCACACTTTTCCTTGTTTCACAAAACCGTTTTCACCTGTCATTTTAAAAAGTGTCAATTTCCAAAAGCGGTTTTTTCTCTTGTTTGGGGAGGGAAGATTGAATTCAAACTCTAGACATTTTTCTTTCATTCCTGAATAGCTGCTGCTTACTTACATTGGTGAAGAATTGCTCATTTGTGCCGTAAGAACTTTGCAGGGGGAACTATTAACCTAAACGATATCTATTCACAAACCAAAACTGTTCTTTTTCCTGTGTTTTCTATTCTGTATTACTATAAGTGAGATCCATTGCTTTACTTATTTTCTGAATTGTATTTTCACCCCTTGGTGATTGCTGCCCCACATATATATTAAAATTTGTGTTTCATTTGAATATTAAATAAATAAATATTTACCTTTAAAACCAGCCTGATTCCTGGTCCAGTGTGACCTGGGGGGTATTTTGAGATGGGTGTGATATGAGTGATATATCATTCAGAATATTTAACCTATAGACATAATAAATAAGTATTTCATTGCACACTACATGCTAGGCAAGACCCGGATGTGTGCCTGATTGAAATCCTTAACAGATTTTGGGGGCTTATGCTGTGATTTTGAGTTTGAGATACCACCCGTGACAGTCTAACACAACGTACTAGCCTGCAGGGTACAGACACCTTGCTGGGTTGGGGTACTGTGCTACATTGTACAAGCACCTCTCAAAAAAATACTCAAAAAATCAGGCCTCTTTGTAAAAGTAAATTAACCCTGAAATAAGCCATAAGGAAATTGATATTTCTAAAATGGTGACCCCAGTAGAAATTGATATCGCTAGGGAGCACCTCCTGCACAAACTGTTTGTCAGGGGTGAGTAGCCAGAACAGAAGAAGCAGATCTGGCTGCAAGAAATCAAAGAACATGTCACTGCCATGGACCTAGATAAATGGCAGGACAAGGGTCCATTACACCAAGCTCTTAGTAAACTGTACATGGCCCCAAAAGCAAAAGAGGAGCAGGCAAAAATGTCGAGGATGTTGGCCTACCTATACCTCCACATAGGACTAATGCAGGAAAAGCATGCAGAAAACCTAGTTCTGGCAAAGAAGCAAGTGGAAACACTACCGAAAATCCAAACTGATCTAGACTTTGCAGGGCAAAGGCTACACAAGAGCCACAAATCAGAAACAGGGCTAAGCAGTATCTGACAAAACTAAAGGAAGATCTGGCTCTCCTACAGCAAAAGAATGCAGAGCAAGACACCCAAATACATGTCCTGAAAGAGGAGTGTCAGGAAACGATTGACTCTTTACAACAGAGTCAACAGAAGCTGGCACAACAATTAACTTTTAATAGAGTCTGCGCAGAACAGGTGGTTACCAGATAGACAAATTAAAAGAGGAAAACAAAAAATGAATTATTAAAGATCTAGAATCTCAAGCAGAATTTGACGAGGAGCGTCAGAAGTCCAATGCATTTAAAAAACAAAGGGATGACCTGGCTGCACAGAGGGGCAACCTAAGTCAGGAGAGGGATGCCTTAGGCCAGGAAGTCAGCCAAATAAAAACTAATTTAGAGGAAAGAAAGCTGGCCCTCCAGGAGCTTAGTGAAGTTAAAACCGAATATGAGAAACTACTAGAAAACACCAGGTGGGTGGAGGATGCTCTGGAAAAGAACACCCAGACAAATAATGATAAAACTCAGGAGGTGAGTCTCCCGCAGCAGAAATTGGCCCAATGTTTTCAGACCAGACAGGAAGCACAGAGTGACGACGAGGCTCTCTGTGAAAAGCATAATAGGCTCCACAAACAGATAGCCATGCAAGAGCAAATCATTGAGCCCAGTAAGGCCTTAATATGGTACTAAAAGAGTCAGATTTTGGCATGTCACCAGGGAATAGGGGCTGAAAGAGAAGAAGTAGGGAGGGACAGAGAAACCCCTGAGCATAACATCAGGACCCCTGTAATCAGGGGCTCTAACTGCTTCAGCACCATGGACTCTGCGACCTTCATTTCCACTGGCTCATATGAACCAAGGGCCATGGGGATGGTAGACTTCAGCAGAATAGGTCACATGGGACTGACAGATCAGCGCCTCCCAGAAATTGATGGACGGGGGTCTCTGTACAGATCCCCAAATGTTAGGGGGTACTCAGCCAATCCTGGGAGCAAGGGAAGGTCAGAAGACTCTTCTGGGCACCACAGGCATCAAGAAACTAGGCCCCCAGATTCTGCAAGCCATTCTCAAGCTTGCAGAATCAGGGAGAGCCTAGAGGATCAGATAGCCACCTCCTTAACAGTGCCTCTGAGTCAGAGGATGAGTGGACCTGGGCGACTAAAGCAAAAAAGGGCAACAAAACTAAGAGAGCTCTACTAAAAGATCCCCTGAAATAGATCAAGGCCATTAGGAGCGTCGTAACTCCCTATCGCAAAAATGGCAAGTATTCAGTCTGGGAGCACCTTAAGTTGTACGGGCAGAAGATGGATACAACATGTCAAATGGACATTCTCCCCTGAGTACTCCAGCTTCTTTGCGGGGCTGGAGGATCAGAACCACTCAAGATGGTCCACCTACAGGGCGGCCATCTTAAAACGTTGTTCTGTCCATAGGAACCCCCAAGAGGCCCGCAAGGAGGCCTACAATGTGCAGTGTGGGCAAGATGAGGCCCCACAAGAATTTGTGCAAGAACTGAAGAGTGCCTTTTCTCAGACCACCAGGAGGGTGTGCACAAACAGCAGAGTGTTCATTAACACCTTCTTTCATGCACTCCATAAATACATCAAGACCCAGCTAGTTAGAAACTTTCACGAGAGGTCATCACTGGACTGGGTCATTGAACACACAACCCATATTTATGAAGTGCAGAAACCCATAGAGAATAAAAATACAAATAAAAACCCCAAATCAGCCAACAACCCTGCTGCTGCTAAGGTGGCAGAAGTGAAGGTTGCCCCATTCTAGATCTGGAGATTGGGGGGCCTAAAAACATTCCTGTGCAGAATCCTTCTAGCCAAAGAACCAGAAGGCCCTTGGGCTGATCCCAGACAGGTAGTCAGGGAGGTAATCCCACAAATGGGACACCTAACTCCCCTGATTATATTAGCCCCCATTACAAGGGCAACACACCCATCCTGGGGTATTGGTGGACTCCCCCAGCCCAAGGGGGGGACCAACCAGGTAGCTACCAACCCAGGAAAGTTCCCTCCTAAATTTCCCCAGATGGGCAGTAATCCCCCAAATGCCGGGTTGAGCATCTTTACCCGGTACCCACCAAAATTCAACCCACCAAACAGCCCTCCTTTCTTTCCCCCCTTTCCCGAGCCCAGACAACCCAACCTGGGAGAGGGGAGGCCAAGGGAGGAGGGTTACCAGAACTATCCCAACCAAGGGTATTATGGGAGAAGGGACAGTTACCCTTCCCTTGATCCACCTAGGATGGACCAGAGATCCCTGTACCAACCAGAGCAGGTGTCCCAAGTGGAGCGCCAGTTCCAGAACTTGTCCCAGGATCTGGGTCACAAGTTGAGGGCTCAGCAGAACCCTCAGATGAACATGGCGGCCCAGAACTCCACAAATCAAGGGTCTGGTACTCCAGATCAATGACAGGGAGAGAACCCCGATAACCCACCCGTTCCAAAGCAGGAGGCATGCGGGTAAGGGGGTGTAAAGCCTTAGAGGAAGCTTCCTTCCCCACTTGTGAAAAGCCCCTGGAAACCCAGGAACCGGAA
This sequence comes from Ambystoma mexicanum, assembly GCF_040938575.1. Lineage (NCBI taxonomy): Eukaryota > Metazoa > Chordata > Amphibia > Caudata > Ambystomatidae > Ambystoma > Ambystoma mexicanum. The sequence goes on from NC_090941.1 coordinate 770,192,757, forward strand.
CGAGAATCTCCTGCCTCTGAAAGTCTGCAACCTAAGGAAAAGAGGGCGGGTAGAAGAAATAAAGGACCTAAAAAGATCAGTTTTGTGGAGGAGGTTAGCATCCTCCAATTTGAAGGAGAGGTGTCCTCAGAGGACTCTGGGAAAATGATCTTCTCCTTCAGGGATGGGGGAACTCCTCCCAAAAAAAAATGAGTCCCGAGAGATCCTAACAAAGACTGGGTAAATGTGGGGACTGAGTTAAAACTGCCCATCATTGAACCCCAGAATGATAAACCAGAGAACAACCTTGCCCAAACTTACTCTGGGGACTGCCTCCAAAAAGGGGGGTGGGTGGCCCAGAATCAGAACCAGGGGAGCCCAACACTCCCGCAATATCCAACTGCCACATTTTTCTTAGAGATCTCCTACTTCCCACACAGGATCCTGACCAAAGAATCAAGAGTCAAGAAATTAACCCACCAATTGGCCCAAAATGCACATTATCTTGGCCCCCTTGAGGAGAAGGGAAGATTTTACGCCCTGGTCCAAATACAAGGGCAATGTACATTTTTGGAACTGGTGGACACTGGATGCAAAGCCACCCTTCTGTCAAAGATGGTGTTTGATCAGCTGACTTCAGGAAGGGGGGAGAGATACCAGATGCCTCTCACCCCTCTTCCTGGACAACTTCAGAACTTCGATGGGAATGAAATTCCTGTCGAGGGGACTGTGGATTTGGAAATTAAAATTGGGCAACACAAGGTGAAACACCCAGTCAGAGTTGTGACTCCAGAGGGCACACCATGTTTACTGGGGAATGACATCCTGCATAGATTGTTTCCCCTAATAGATTATGTAAACAAGGTCCTCTGGACCCAGACTAACCAACCAATAAAATTAAAACATAGTGTCAACCATGTTAGTTTAAATGGCACCAATGTTCCCTGTAAGGTGCGCGCCTGTGCGGCCGCGCACCTTTTGATTGGGAGCCGCGCATAGTGCTTATTTTGCCGCGCACTTGCTCCAATCAACATTTTTTTTTAAACATAATTTAAAACTAGTAAACAAATGTACATACTGGTAGGTTGGCCTAGATGCAGGCCAGGAGGCAGCAGCAACGTTCGTGATTTCCAGAAAACACACCTTGGGTGACACAAACTTTTCTGCGGCCTCCGGGGCTGCTGCTACTCGTGCTGCTGCTGTCCTTGGCTCAGGGCTGCACTCTGCGCTTGCGCAGGGAGCCTGGCCACTGCCCTGGCACAAACGCACGTGCACTGCTGCTGGGTCTCTCCTTGCCTTGCGCAGTAGGCAGCAGTAGCAAGTGTGAGAGACCCGTGCCTGCATGCAGACAGTGGCTGAGGAACTTGAGCTGCCACGACGGACAACGCCACACCACCTGCTCTAGCTTGTGTCACCCCCCCCCCTCCCGGCCATCATCCCACCCCTGTGAAGAGAGCCGCGAGCCCCATATGTGCACCACCACATGCCACTGAGCCTAAGGTAGGTAAAAAGAGTTATATAGGCAGCGCGATGGGCGGCCTAAGTTTGGATTTGGGCATAGGGCCCCTTTTCTTGCAAGGGGAAGGATACATAAATTAAATGGGGCTGACCGTCATGATTAGCCATCCGATTGAGGCCAGCACGACCAAGCCAGCCTGGGTGTTCTGCTTTTCGCTGACTGATGCATGATTATTCTGCCCAGACCATACATGCCCGTTTTTTGCAATTTGCATTTGTGGGGGGCACCAAACAAACCGCGTATGTACTAAGTGCGACTGTACTCGACTCCCATGCAGCACCGGATGATTTCATTAAAGTATCCCGTCAGACTTGCTGTGAACAAGGTTCCACTGCATGTGGAACACACCTGTGATCGCTGGGCTGACTGAGCTCCCATTTGTTTTGCAGGAGTTAACATCCTGGTGCTGCTAACTCTTCCCTAACTCTTCCCTAAAATGCTGCATAGCAACACAGAGGTTCACCGTGTGAAAAGGGAACATCCTGATGAGGGGGGCAGGGGCTGGGAGGGGCGCCAGACTACATGATAAAGCTGAGTTAAAGGAGGATTTGTATGTGGCGAAAACACATTGCATACCAACGACAGGCTTCAAAATCGGTGCTCTTTGCATGTTTAATGTATGTGCCCAACCTCGAATGCAGGGTCGCATTCTTTAAATGGTACTTTTGAAATGTATAGAGGATGATTGAACCTATACGAGCACTTTCGTTAGAAGAGCTGTCACTTCTGTATTTAGAGCAGCAGCAGAGAGAAGGGCATCTATGGGCAGGGAATTCATAAAGGGCTCCCATGTGAACACAAACAGGAGGCACGCATGGCGTTGCTTTGCTGTTTTGGATCTGTGCACACAAGCTGTCTGTGCTCTGTTACCCACATCCCCACAAATCACTTCACCATATCACCTCCTTCGCAGAGTGCCTTGAGGGACCGAAGGTGGGGAGGGGATATGTGTATGTGTGTGTGTGTGTGTGTCTGTGCGTGTGCGTGTGTTTGCAACTTAGTCCATGTAAAAACAGCAGAGAGCTGCACTCCACTCCATAGCAACGGTCTGTGCACCCCAGCACAGAGGTGCCATTTCACACTTTCATGGAAACCCTAAAGGAAACTGCAGGCGGACGGAAAATGGAAGAATCCCTCATTTCTGTTGGAGGTATTCATCGCTGTCCCTCGAACTACAACTGAGCTGTAAATAACAAGCACCTCAGGCCTGTGTATGCAATATCATTAATGTATTTCAGTCGTTCTTGGGGAGATGTCAACATCAAATTCGTCAAGGAGACCCCATAAGACTACCACCTGCAATAAGAAAATGTCAGTACCCTACTGTAATATTTTACGGTTTACTTAGATTAGATTAGATTAACTTAACTGGTCTGCTGTTAAATCTCAGTTACCAGTTTATTGGTATCCACTAATGGCTCATTTTACTATAGCCGATATGATAACTCAGTGGGTTGAGCGCTTGCTGCTGCGATGTGTGTGTGATCTGCAGGTTCGAATCCCCGTAAGGCCATCTCAGCCTTTCATCCTTCTGAGGTCAATAAATGGGTACCAACACAGGTTGGGTGATATTGTATGCATATTTGTTCTATAAAAAAGAGCTTAAGCGTAAGTGCTATACAAAAACATATTATCACTTGGCCTTGGACGTCTGCTTGCATTCACAGTTATTTGACAATATGGATCTGGAGGGACCTGCTGTTATTGCATATAGTGATCTACAAGGAGGCAGGGGTGCACCTAATTCAAAATGTTGGGGGGGGTCTAACCCTTTAAATGTGGGAGAGGTCAGGTGCCAACGTCATAGATTGTGGTGTCAGAGCAAACTTACTTGAGTGGGGTCCTCTAACTTCTTCACACATTCTAACGAGACTATTCTAGTGCAGCTTCAATGTTACTAGCGGTTAACTCTCTCCTTCACATCTGAAACCACACAGTTAAGGAGTGGTGTGAGAATGAGCTGTCTCCTGCCCCTTAGTACCTTCTAATCACTCCCTAAACCCTTCCTTGTTGGAGTGTTTCCTCTTGCTGGACCTCTGATTTGGTTGCAGTCCTCTCCTTTTATGATGCTGTATAGTCACCCTTTTCTTGCAGACTTTCTGAGATTGCCGGGGTAACTTCCAGGACAATCTGAGATTACATGATTACATGATTCGGTGCTTTTTATTTAAGTGTCAGAGTCCAATGTCCTTTCATGCCCCCTTCTATTAAGTCGTCTTTGTCATTAATCATGTTCATGTACTGTTTATTTCAATAAACCAATAGAAAGCATTTCCTTTATATTCCATATATTTAGTGAACTGAGAATGGAGAAGCTAATGCTGTGCTAATATTAATTTTTGAGGCAGAATCTGTGTTCCACTACAAGAACCCCTCTGTTCTTGTACCAACCCATCATAAAACGAAAGATCTTGCTAAGGTTTAGCTATGTAAAAGGATACAATTTGAGATGAGCTTAAGTCTTGGGAGGAGAATAGAGCACCCAAATGTCCCTTGAAGTAGAGCTTGTTGTGCTGCAAATTTGCATTCCTCGCTTGCACACTGCGGAATCTGATCACTAAGCCTTGCTCACTGGTGGGGCGCCACGCTGGCACCGCCGCGCCACTGCCGACCACCCCCGGTCTGGCAGCGCATCACTCAGTTGCGCACATGACTGAAAAACAGCCCGCACACAACTATTCTTTGGCGCACCCAGCCCAAAATAATTAGAGGGAACATTGAATGGCACATGCCACATGTTTGAACAAAACAGGATCAGATTGAATTCCATTTTCAAAACAACCAAATCTCTGACATGACAGTAATTGCAGTAGGACAACAAACTGGTGATGGGAAGTCCTCTATATTTTTGAAAATCAACCTTCCTTCCAATCTCAAGTGGCATTCCACACTGGAAGGAAATACTCTGAAATTCTATACCAATTCACAATCAGAAAATCCCACTTCCATAGTCCAAAATGATGTGAAATCAGCTCAAAGTTTAGCTGACATTCAGAAAAGTGGAGAACAGTTGTTCATCCCTATTCAGTTAAATGAGGGGAAGGACTCTGTTCTCGCCCGAGTGTGTGTGTGAACAACGGTAAGAGCTTCATCAGCCATGTTCCGGAAATTCCCAAAAGACCCAGCCATTCCCACCTTTAAATTGATAGACAACTGGGAAATGGACCTGGAAACTCCCAATTCCAAACATCTCCTGACTAGCAGGTTTATGCTCAAAATTTCCATAGGCAACAAAAGTATAGTACATAACTGTTGGGTTGTGCAAGATGTCCCTGCTGCATTTTATTTAGGCAGTGACATTCTGAATCGCTTTGCCATTTGTTTGGACCTGATAAACTTCAAAGCATGGTCTTGATTAGCGGGTAATCCCACGGACTTTGATGATCCAGAGAAAGCATTTCAGTCAGCTCAACTGCTGCCATATGCAGTTGAGGTTCAGATTGAAAAGGAAGTCACCATCCCAGAACGGACACAACTATTCCGTCTTAAAATTAAAATTAAAAGAGGACAGAAACTGCAAAATCCTGACACATATGTTCACCTCAATGCCCATCTCCAACAGCAAGGGTTGGGGTTAAACACAACACCATTAGGCCATACAGAACACGGCACCATTCCAATAGTGGTGGATAACAGCGACCTTAGGAGTATCACTCTGGGCGCAGGTACCATTATTGGAATGGCGGTTGATGACCGACATTTTTCCATAGATTTAGGTAATTAATTGATAGGACCAATCCCCAATGACTGTTTGGACAGTGATAGTGACAATAACACAACACCAGACAGGATCTTCACCCGGCATGGGGGGAATCTCAAGGTGTACTATTCCTGCCCTTATGGTAAGGAAGAGTTGACCTGTGACTTAAGGAGGGATGAGGTGATCTTTCAAGTCCACCAGGACTGCCTTCCCCACCTGAAGCCATCAGTCCAAGTCAGAGCTTTATTAACCAGGGACTTCTCCACCCAGCTGGAGGAGGCCGCTGAGATAGCCAAATCAGAAGTCTTTCCGGGCTTCAGGCAAATGGCTGAAGAGAGAGTCAACCTACCTGATTCCTGTGAGACTCTGGAGCAAAAGCTGAAGTTGAGACAAGTTTTCTTAGATTTTCAGAATCTCTTTGCGGTGGACTCATATGACTGTGGTTGCACCAAAATCCATACAACAACAATTCCCACGGACTCTGGTATGACTACAGTGTTTGTGAAGCAATACTGCTTGCCTCTCGCATCCATGGAGTCCCACACAGAAATAATTAAAAACCTTGAGTCCCGTGGGATAATCCGTCCAGTCCACAGCACCTTCAATAATCCGGTGCTGGGGATTTTTAACCCAAACGGCCAGTGGAGACTCTGTGCTGACCTGAGGGAGCTAAACAAATGGATCCACACTTCCCGATGGCCGCTTCCCTACATTGACCAAGGGCTGGCCCAGATCCAGGGGTCAAAGGTATACACTGACATTGACCTGACCAATGGATACTGGACCGTACCTGTAAGTAGGGGGGACCAATACAAGCTGGCCTTTACCTTCGGGGGCAGCAGTACACGTGGACGCGGACTCCCTTCGGATACATCAACTCCGTCAATGAATTTAATATTTTCTTGCATAAGGCCATGCCCAACCTGGGTGAAAGGGGTAACCTGACCTATGTAGATGATTTTCTGATCAAAAGATCAACTGTGAAGGAACACATAGCAGAGATGCGTTATGTCCTGACACAGTTGAGGGCTGCTGGAGCAAAACTATCTTTCTAAAAGGCACAGTGGTGCAGGACCCGTGTCAATTTCTTGATGCATGAGATAACCCCTGAGGGTCTCTGTCCCCAGGAAAAGGAAGTAGAAGCACCCCTGAAACTAAAAACCCCACAACTCTGCGTGAGCTAAGAAGCCTCCTTGGACTGACTAATTACAGCAGAAAGTTCATTGACGATTACGCAGAGATCACAATACCCCTGATCCATCTGTTGAAGGGGGGGTCAAGTGGGAGTGGTGTCCAGAACAAGCCGAGGCATTAAGACAACTCAAAAGAAGCCTCTCACAAGCGCCTTGCCTAGCTTACCCTGCCAAAACAAGGAGTTCTTCTTGGAGACAGGGTTCTCAAATACATGATTGACCGCAGTATTTTACCAAAAGCATGATAAAGTCAATAAAGTTATCTCCTATGCAAGTAAGACTTTATCCTCTGTGGAGGAAAAAGTCAACAATTCTGAGAAGGCACTCCTGGCAATGGTGTGGGCATTGAAGAATTACTGCCCGTTCATCCAGGGGGAACACATCATAGTGGAGCCTCTGCAATATCTTCAAAGTGACAGAATCCGGGCCGGAAATGTGAGTAATTCCTGAATAACTTCCTGGATTCTGTCAATTCAGGGCTTTCCTGTGGAGGTCAGATATGGCCAAAACAAGAAGAGTCCCCTCGCGCAAGGTCTGGCTGACTTGCATGATTGTGCCAGAGAAAACTGTCTCGAGGATGAAAGTCTTAAAATCAAGGACAGCATGGAGGCATACCTTAATTCCCCACCACAAAGTCTATGAAGAAGACAAGTGTGAGGGAATGCCCACTGTCTATGTGGATGGGTGCTCCTACCATATTGACAACAACGGGGAAAAGGAACTAGTGGCCGGTGTGGGGAATGCCTGGGTGAATGATGCCCCAGAAACCTCCGCTGGGTACAAAATCTGTCCCCGTAGTAGTCAGGTGGCAGAGCTGATGGCTCTGCATCAAGCCATCCTCACTGCTGTCCAACTCCAACTCCACGAACTGGTCATAATCACTGATTCATATTATGTCTGGAACGGGTTCGTGGCGTACCTGGTTAATTGGAAAACCAGAGGCATGCTATGTGCTAACAATAAACCACTAAAACACGGTAAACTAATACAGAATATTCATGATCTGCTCACCTCTAGTGTGATGACCATCTACTGGAAAAAGATCAAGGGTCATTCTAAAGTAGAGGGACCAGACAAAACTGGAAATAGCCTGGCTGATCAGTTGGCCAAAACCAAAGCCATCCAAGGGGATCTACTTGAGATCGAGTCCCTATTGTGGGAAATCCAGGTCACTGCTATCACTAGGCCCCAGACAAATTCTCATAATGAAGTCTCAACTGCCCAGTGGAGTAAGGAGACCCCAGATGCTGATTTAATCACGTTTCAAAAAGGGGATCCAATAATTGGTAAGTTCTATCAACACATTGAGGACCCTGAGAACTTTCCCCTGACGGATACCAATTGCATGGGGAAAGGGGACCTCAGAGTGTTGATGAAATGTCCAAAAATGTTCTGATTCCAAGACGGTTTGTTGGTGAGGAGATCCATATATGGCTGTGAACAGTGGGTGGTCCCTACCTCATTCTGAAGCCTGATGCTAAGACACGTCCATGATGCGGCCACAGCCACTCATCTGGGTTTTCACACGACATTAGAAATCTTTTGAGAGGTTGCATACTGGCCACACATAGGCAGGACCTCGACCAATACTTGAAGGGGTGTCTTGTGTGTGCACAATTTCAGCCAACATCACTCACACACCATGCCCCCCTGCAAAAGAGTGGGATGATACTGCCTTGGTCATATTTGCAAGTCAATTTCATCAGGCCCGTGATTCGCTCCTCTAGGGGGAACAAGTACAAGTTAACCGTAATATGTTTGTTTACTAAGTGGGTGGAATGTCTCCCAGCCCCAAATTGCAAGGCAGAAACAGCAGCTGCCCTGATGATCAATCACATCTTCTCGCATTTTGGACTACCCCAAAGGATTGAGTCAAACCGAGGTAGTCACTTCATCAGCGAAGTGATGACAACGATGTGGGAGATACTTGGAGAAAAAAGGAAATTACACATTGGATACCTGCAGTCCTCTAGTGGTGGAGTTGAGAGGTACAATAAAACCATTGTGAGCATATTAAAACAGTTTGTGGCAGACTCTGGGCCAAGTTGGGCTATTCGATTACCCCTTGTCCTGATGGCCATCAGATCTACCCCTTCTTCTGCAACAAACATTTCTCCATTTGAGCTGATGACTGGACAAAGGATGGTGCTACCCCAGCATCTGCTCTAGAGGTCGCAAGAGCAGACATTGATAAATGCCTCCACAACTCATGAGTATGTTGAGAATCTGAGAAAACACCTTCAACATGCTTTTGCATATGCTCAGCGGAATCTAGAAAGATCTGCAGACAGTATGAAGACCCACTATGACCTCAAGGCAACCAAAAAGGAATATCAAGTAGGAGACAGGGTCTACTTGTACAATTTCCAAAGGAACCAAGCCAAGGAGTGCAAATTCCTGCTAAGCTGGCGGGGTCCTTTTGAAATTGTGGACAGAATCTCACCAGTCACCTACAGAATCCACATCCCCAAGGGAAATTTGACAGAAGGGTAAGACAAGTGGGTCCACATAAACCAGCTAAAGAGTTGCCACCCGAGGCATACTTCGCAGCAAATAGAAGAGCCTACCGGAAACCCAGAGGGGGAGAATCCGGACATCTAGAGAAATGGTTGCATTTTCATTGACTACATGCAAGGAAATTGTTAGGACTGTCATTAAATACATGCAGGGTATATTATCAATTGTTATTGAATGCATGCGTCTATCTCACTGCTGAAATCCCCCTGGGCACAGTAGTGGGAACATTTTTCATAACCATGTTATGTTCCGTTTTCTAGTACTGGAACTAAATACACCTAATCACGAAGGAGGACTTCCTCGGGAACCCGGGAGGAAAAACCCAAGAGATCCAGAGTGTCTTTCCACCCAGAACCGGCGAGAAGAGTGTGTTGCATCGATCGCTGACAGGAGAAGTAACCAGATTTATTCACATGGACAGAAAGAACAATCCCACGTCCCCAACTTCCCCATGACTGGAAGCCAAACCGAAGTCGGGGGGGGATTACTGGGATATTTTTACCCACGACGATGTGCCCCACTGCACCCCTTCTCCAATGGGGAAAGAAAAAGCCAAAAATGGATGCGCTAACCCCCGTGCACGCAAAAATCTGTAAAATTGCACATGGTTCATAAGTCACAAAAGGCTGCACAACCCTGCTACACACAGTCAAAGTTGGTGTAAAAACAGAACTCACTGCGGAAGAATGCCAGTGGGTGCTTTACATGAAGCAAGGCCACAGAAGTGGGCTAAAAAACGAAAATGCCCTTTAAAATGCAGCTTTCCCAACCAATTGCAACCTTCAAAGTGCTGTTTTGGTGCTAAATTTCAGTCATTTTCCAAGTGAACTATTGAAATTAAAAGTGTGCTGAAAGCACAGATAATCCAGTAACGTCAGAAGAAAACCGGGCCTCACTGACTGACAGCAAATAAGAAATGTATGTCATGCAAAACAAATCCCAGCACTCAAAGACAGAATAATGCTGATTTAAATGTGTGCATGCTGAAAAGGAAACTCTGATGTAAAAGGTTCAGTTTATATGTGTTTTTGCTCTGAAGAAGTGCAAAATGTGCCTGTTTAAAGCATGTTTTTTTGTGAAGGGCTTAATTCCTTTAATTGTCAAAATCCATTATAAACTCTGTTCATTTTATATCTTTTAAATGAAAGATTGTAGGTGAATCTTAAAGTAACCCAGTTGGAGTTAACTGGTTAATTCTGATTGGACAGTGCCCAGCCTGGGAAAGATGACACTTCATGTTGACACTAAGCTGCTCCCAGGAAGGCTTAATGGATGCTGGAGGTTCCCGCATATTTGGAACAAAGATCGTCTTAGCCATTTGTCTTTGGCTGACCCAAGGACAAAGGAAGGCTTGGACACCCATCCTCCCAAAGCAGGGGCAGGATGTGGAGGAGGTTTCTCAAGGAACTTCAAAGCACTGGCCATTTGCTCACTTGGGAAGTAAAAAAAAAACCTGGCATGGATTTTTAATGGAAATTACTTATTTTGCCTCAGACCTTTATGACATTTAACATGGCAGCCAAAATAAGTAGACGAGTGAAAAATACGTACTTATAAATCTGAACTCATGCTAGACATTTGAATATTTGTTAGGAGTTCTTACTACATAAGGAACCAAAGTTACACCAAAACACTAATTGTGGCAAAAGTATTAATGTTGCAAATATGCTATTGTATACCCATGTTATAGGGGTCATCGCCCAGATATGTATTGAATTAGAAATTGTTAGGCCAAACCGTTTTGATAAAAATGGACAAAATTCCACAGAACTACAAAGACAGTTCTCACAGAGATGGGAATTGGATGCCAGGATAACCCATAAAATATGTAATGCATGTGCCTGATTTTAGAAGAGGGCATAATTATAGAAATGTGTATTTATGGGAAAGTTAAATTGTGGTTCAAATCAATGTGGGAGTTCCTAAATCGCATCTTAAAATATGACAGCTCTTTCTGACAGCCAACCAGAACAAGGCAAGTGCCTTTGACCACTCACAGCCGTGGGGGTATGGTTTGAAATTCTGCTCTACCATAAACTTTGTGATGTCACTTGGTAGGATAAATATAGGAACTTCACCACACACAGACACACTGATTCCTGACTTTATCCTGATTTCCGTGCAGTGCTTTGTTCCTGACTTCTTCATCTTGCAGCTGATTTCAAACTTCTTTGCAAAACCCAGGCCTCAGCATTTGCTGAACTCTTTTTAAGCTAGGCCCAAATCCAACCATCCCAAACTTAGGGAAATTAATTCTGATCCAGTCTGGCTTGCTACCATTAAGACTTGCCTGCTGGAACTCACCTTCCTGCTAATCTACTGTGTCCAGTGAACAGAAGAGCCAATCCAAATCCAGTCTGAGGTGCAGTCCAAATTGACCAGAACCTCACAGCTGATCCAATTCTGCCAGAAGCGGCCTGCTGCCGGTAGACCCGATCCGATGACCAGAGCCCTGACGGTCCAATCTTAATTACAGTGGACTGTAAGTATCAACAGGAATAATAGTAACCCATAGTATATTTCCTTGTCCTATCCCAATCTCAACCCATCCTCTCTTTAACTTAAGAACTTCTAGTAGCGTCACACCAGTCTGAAACCGTGCTTTGATTTCTTGTAATAGTAATAATTTCTTGAAAATCCTTTTGTCTTTTGAAGAACCCAAACCCTTAATATCATCCCACGGGTAATCCGACTGAGTCCTCCAAGGCGGAAACGGAGGTGCTGGTGTTGGTTTCTGTCGTGTGTTTGACCTGTTTTTATTAAAAATTGCATAGTGAAATTTTGCCACGCATTTACATTTTACAAAAATTGTACATGTGTCTTTTCCCATTCAAAGTGTTTCTTAAGTCCTATTTCGATCTAAAGTGCGCACTAGTGTTTATCTTGTAGCTCATGTTGGTTAGAATCTGTTTAGTGTTGCTCCCATAAGAATTTAATTTAGAAGAATTTTTACGAATTTAAGCATTTTTGCACACTTGTCTTTGTTTCACAAAGCCATTTTCATCTGTCATTTTAAAAAAGTGTCAATTTCCAAAAGCGGTTTTCTCTCTTGTTTGGGGAGGGAAGATTGCATTCAAACTCTAGACATTGTTCTTTCATTCCTGAATAGCTGCTGCTTACTTATATCGGTGTAGAATTTCTTATTTGTGCCTTAAGAACTTTGCAGGGGGAAATATTAACCTAAACGTTATCTGTTCACAAACCAAAACTGTTCTTTTTCCTGTGTTTTCTATTCTGTATTACTAGTGAATTCAATTGCTTACTTATTTTCTGAATTGTATTGTCACCCCTTGGTGATTGCCGCCCCACATATATATTAAAATGTGTGTTTGATTTGAATATTAAATAAATAAATAAATACCTTTAAAACCAGCCTGATTCCTGGTCCAGTGTGACCTGGGGGGTATTTTGAGTCGGGTGTGATATGAAGGGTATATCATTCAGAATATTGAACCTACAGATATAATAAATAAGTATTTCATTGTGCACTACATGCTAGGCGAGACCCGGGTGTGTGCCTGATTGAAATCCTTAACATATGCAATTATACGAACAACCTGAAGACTCATTAGAGTGGGAAAGTTTGAAAAAGGATGCCTGGCTCTTGAACCCTACAGTAAGCCAAATTGAAAATGTGATCAAATGTAGTAGTAATTCAAGGGCATCAAGCCCAAACAACCTTTGTAATAGAGTAATTAAAGGAGATCCCGAAATGTGGGTGGGAATTTTGTTTAGCCTTTTCCACTATAATATTTCTTTAAAAAGTAGCACATATAGTACCTATTTTCAAAAATGGTGGGAGGGTTCTCCTTCAAATTACAGGCCGATTAGCTTACTAGAGGCGGACTCTAGAATGTTTGCGTCAGTAGTGTTTTCGTCACTTAAAGAGTGGGCAAATGAAAAGGGAATCCTAAAGCCCAATCAAGTGTGGTTTACAAATGCGGTTGGGTACAATAGTAGCAGGATGGGTGCTAAATCATGTGCAACGCCTTGCTTGGGAAGGCATGGCAGAGGAGGTGTTTGTAGTCACAGTGGACCTTTCCCTCACTTTTGATTGAGTAAATAGAGACAAATTGTGGTCAAAATTACAGAAATGGGGATTCCCGGCCGGTTTGCTAACAATACTTATCCATCTTCAAAACATTCTGCATTGAAGATAAGATTAAACCAAGAAGGACTGCTGTCTACCTTGATCCCAACTAACCGCGGCCTCCCTTTTTATTTAATAAATATATGGCTGATTTGGGGGTACATTTAAAGTATGTGTTATTTATAGCTCCCTCTGGGCCAAGGACAAAAATATATTGGCTAACCTATGCTGATGATATTATTATGTTGGACTGTACAGATGTGGGAATTCAAAGATTAATGGACAGTTTTAATATATAATGTAAAAATAATTATTTAATAATAAATGTACAGAAAATTAATTTGTTAGTCCTAACGGCAGGCAAAAGATTTTTAAAAAGTAGCCTGTGGTTACAGGGCGGGAAAGTAGGACAGGTAGACGGCATGAAATATGGTTTCAATATTTTTGTCAACCCTGGAAAAAGAACGATTTTGGAAGGTTTTTATAATAAAGCTTTGACTGCAGTTGCACAAATGAAAAATGTTAATCATAGGTATGGATAGTTCTCTGTCATTCCTCTTTTAAAACTGAATAGAGCCCAAATTATTCCTATGTTGATTTATGGAGTTGACGCACATCACAAGTTGTTAGATGTTAGATGAGGATTTTAAACATCTAGAAGGTTTTATATGAAAAGAGTGCTACGGCTACCAATGTCTATACCCATGAATGTAATCAGATTACGGTTGTTGTTATTGGATGCACATATTTTCTGGAAGAAAGTTTTACTGTGCCATAAATTTAAAATCCCTCCAAAAAAATTCTTTGTTTCTGGACTTTAAGGAAAAGGATGACGAATTGAATAATATTCTTCTTATCAAAACAATGCAAAAATTGGAAGAATGGGTCCTGTGTGGAAACACCTTGTATGAGAACCCGGGAACATATAAGCAACGTATACGGTTTACAGACTGGTGTTGCACTTGTGACTCTGTGGGTGGGTACAATGAATACCATAGATTAATGATTGTCTTTCAGACAAGTGTAGATTTTGTGTAGAACACAGTGAGACACTTCAGCCTCTACTCTTAGAATGTGAGGCATTGGTTGATCAGAGACAAATTTGCTTTGAAAAATATATTAACAGGTTGAGGTGAAATACGGGGCACTCGGTATGGAATTTGTGCTGGTCCACCTTGCCTTATCAATTAAGTAAGGAACAGATTCAATTTCTGGGTATGGTAAATCTGGTGGATTAGAAGAAACTAATAGTCCATAAATGTGTAGGTATGATATTTCCAAAGAATGTGACATAGGAATATAAAGAATATGGTGGCTCAGGTTTTAAGGTTGATGAATTTATGGGACTACTTTTTTAACTATTGCATGGTCTATGAACGTTTTAAGTAGAAATGTATTTATTTAATAATGTACTAATGTCGTAATATGTGTTTATTTTATGATGATTTGTGTAAGGTTTTAACTTGTTATAAGACTGATTACACAATAAATAAAATAAATAAAAATAAATATATGTGGTTCCACTTATTCCAGCAGGGTTACTCAAAGTTGTAGCAAAGGTTTTTACATAGGTGGGAACTTTTCAAGCAACAATTCATCATGATTCTTACTATCTATCAAAGACCTCACAGTGAAAAATATGTTCTTTAAAAAGGTTATAAAGGCTACAAAAAGATTTGAGTTGACCCCTGAAATATAGATGTAGGCAAAAAATGACAGTTTGGAAAAACTATCAAACTGCCACGTTTAGGCCCAGAAAGCTGATTTACTCTGTTCTGGTAAATGTATTAGAATATCTTTTTCTTCTTACTAAAACCAGTCATGACATCTATCCAATGCGCTCAGTATTCCCACATAGCATCTGCTCGGCAGGAAATCTTTGGAAACTATGTCTCTCATTACGAGTGAGCCAGTCTGGAAATAAGGTGTCAATAACAAGGTTACTTGCACCTTTTCCGGATCGGCTCACTCTGAGTCTGCGGGTAGGAGCTGTGAACTACCAGTAGGCCTGACCTGCCAGGAGTTCAGGCCCCTACAAGCAGATAAATCACTGAAGCACCAGTGCTTCAGTGTTCCCATCCCCTTGGATGGGCCTCCACGGGAATGGGAACTTATTGTTCCGCCGCTGCATGCAATATTCCGGTATTAACGGGATATCAGGTAGTGAAAACAATAAGCCAAGAATGCTGGTAAGCGCCGGTACTACCAGCAGCCTACTGGCAACCTCATAATGAAGGTATGTGTCCACTCTTCTTTTGTGCATTGCTTGATAGGCTGAAATCAGTCGTATTTGTAGTTTGGGCTACAAAGCCCAAACTATTTCATTTAAATCCAGATTCAAGTACATAGGGACGAATGGTATATGACAAGGGGGTGCGCAGAGGAATGAAATTTGAAGAGGGACACAAAGTGTATAGGTGTTTGGTTTTAAACCCACCAATTCCCTGCCCATAGGCATGCTAATCCCTGTGGCTGTTCCCACCCATTCCTGCCTCTCTGCACCCAAAACTCCTCCTCATGGCAACTCGTTCAGCTAACGTGCTTTAACGTCCGCTCTTCAAGGTGAAGGAGTGTGCAGCGTGCTGACGTAAGGCAAAGGCTACGTGGAAGTTCACTGTCCCATTTCTGTGGAAGGTGAGGTTTGAGTCTGGCCCCTGGGTGTGCCTTCCCCTCTGAACCCCGCCTCTAGTTTTCTATGGTCACCTGTCAGTCGTGGCATCTCTTTAGTGCCCAAATCGTACTCATTTTCAATTATTTCAAAGTGAACAAGGTGCAGGCAAGGTCTGCATAAGGTTCGGGCTCAGGAAGAAGTGACCGCAGGGGTGTTGCTAGCTCTGGAAAAGATCGGGGGCTAGGCTAATATTGGGACTGTCAGGACTTGGGGCTAGCTAGTATTTTGGTTTTAGCCCCTGAGCTTCTATCCGGGGCTACAACCAAAAGACCTGGGGCTATAGCCCCCTCATCCCCTCCCCTAACAGCGCCTCTGAGTGACAGCATTTCTTGCAATCATAAAGCCAAAAGCAGGACGATTCAAAGTGAATGTCAACCTGGCTCTGCTTAGTCCCCCCACCTTGGAAATAATCTCCACTTTATTCTTGTCACCCTGTCTTCTCTTCTCTCAAGACTCAATCTCCCTATGGCTCCCTCTCTCTCCCCACATCTTGCATGCTCTCTCTCTGCTTGCAAACACGTAAAATTCAAAAACCCTTTGCTTCTTTTCAAAGTTAGTCCATGTTGTTCAACGCGCAATTAGAGGGGGCAGTTCTGATCCAGCTGGGGATTGGCAGTGGCAGAGGGATAAAACCGACCAGGGACGAAAACAAGCCAATGAGGAAAGAATAGTCAAGCTTTTTGCATCTGTCCCTCCATACTTTTTTTTTTTAAAAAAAGAGATGCGTAGGTCATCGAGGAAGGATTATATGGTTTTCTTTTTGCTTCTGACATTTCTCCCTCACTGCACCCATGGACATCCCCCTGCACAAACCGAAGAAATTCTCACTAAGTGACTACATTTTCCAGTTAAGCTCATTAAGAGCTGCCAACTCACACCATGTCATCATGGAATCCTTCAACCGGTCCTGATATTTCAGCTCTCTGCATATTGGGCCCTTTATGGCCAGGTTTATGATTGAAAACGTGAAAGTGTGAGTATCAGTGTACAAAGTGGTGTAAAATGGCAATCCAACAACCAATAAATGTGTTCCTGAAGACATGGGCCCTGGGGAGATCGTAGGCGAGTCCTGGTGGGTTTGGGACAAAACTATTGCAGGTGGGGAGAAATGGCATATGAGGAGGGACACAAAGATTTCATATCCACCTGCACTGCAACAGGGCAGGAGCCCCCCCTAGATAGCTGCAGGAGCAGCTATCCCGTCATTAGATCCCCACAGCCTTCACCCAGCCGGCATCCAGAGACGCAGCACGAGTTCTGTAGCAGCCGCTCAGAAGCCGCGTTACCTCGCCGTGAGCCTCATCCAGTGTGCTCATCCCACGGTAGGCCGCCACTGCTCCCCAGCCTCATACTGCCACCTCCGAGCAAAATGCAAGCCCAAGACCCCCACTGCTGCCGCCATTCGCAGCGTGGACCAGATCAACACAAGAAAATGGCCGCCGCGACGATTCGGAATGCTTTTGTTTATTGATGTCGCCTAGCAACCAGCAGCTACGTGCTATTTCCTTCTCCCGGCACGAACGGAAGGCGTGAGCCGGCACCCCACCTCCAAGGCACCGCCTACAAGGCTCAGCCTGTCCGTGCCCCATATCCACCTGCACTGCAACAGGGCAGAAGCCCCCCCTAGATATCTGCAGGAGCAGCTATCCCACCATCAGATCCCCACAGCCTGCACCCAGCCAGCATCCGGAGATGCAGCACGAGTTCTGTAGCAGCTGCTCAGAAGCCGCGTTACCTCGCTGTGAGCCTCATCCAGTGTGCTCATCCCACGGTAGGCCGCCACTGCTCCCCAGCCTCATAATGCCACCTCCGAGCAAAGTGCAAGCCCAAGACCCCCACTGCTGCCGCCATTTGCCACCTGGACCAGATCCACACAAGAAAATGGCCGCCACGGCGATTCGGAATGCTTTTGTTTATTGATGTCGCCTAGCAACCAGCAGCTATGTGCTATTTCCTTCTCCCGGCACGACCGGAAGGCGTGAGCCGGCACCGCGCCTCTAAGGCACCGCCTACAAGGCTCAGCCTGTCTGTGCCTGTCAGTGCATGGACAGTGCCCAGAAAGCTTCACCCCCTCCTCATTAAAGGAACTTCAGTCAAAAGGACACTAGTATCCCGGACACTATTGCAAGGTACTCGTACAACCCTTAGATTGTTTTAAATATGATTACTCAACGTTGATAAGCCCTTTGCTAGGTCCTCCAATCAGTGAGCTGTTCGGCAAATTACGTTATCTTAAGGCACTGCATTTGCCACACTGCACTCTATGTCTATGTCTATGAAAGCTCTTGCTATGGTCAATGATATGTCACCATATAATGCTCTGCTGTCCACTTGATATACTGTGCTCCTATCCCTTGCTCAGCCACCTAACTACATAGCCTCTCAAGCTGATCATACCCACATCCCATTAACGGCCCACCCACCCCATTCTGGACCTAAGAAAGACTGCTCACAACTGACTATGGCACCCTCTCGTCCCTGCTCACTCCACATCCCACCCACTTGGTTCTTACCTGCGCTCACTATTGCTCAGCCACCTAACTACATAGCCTCTCAAGCTGATCATACCCACATCCCATTAACGGCCCACCCACCCCATTCTGGACCTAAGAAAGACTGCTCACAACTGACTATGGCACCCTCTCGTCCCTGCTCACTCCACATCCCACCCACTTGGTTCTTACCTGCGCTCACTATTGCCAGCACCAATCCCTCGCATACCATCAATTGCCCTGAAAGCGCTCCTACCCACAGCACCACCCCTAAGCCACACACCAACACACAAACTATCACTAGACCCATGCCTGTCCACTTGAGGAACCAAAGTCTAGGTGTCCACTCCACTCGCCCCAGATACTACTCTGTGATCTACCCAAGTACACACCCGCAGAACCCACCACCTCCAATAAAAACACGCACCTCGCAAGTCAACACCAACAAAACCAACAACCCAACTAATACCTACACAAACGCTAAGCATAGGGACAACCAGAAAATACAGCTCCAATGTGCACTCATTAATGCCCGCTCCCTAACTGCACATGCAACTGAGATCCATGACCTCACGCAGGACCTAGACCTGGCGCTACTTGACCTCAAGAACCAACTTCTTGAGGCTATGGAAAAGGGCAAAACCTCCCTCCTCCTTCTCCTAGACCTCTCTGCAGCTTTCGATCTGGTTGACCACAAGATCCTCTGCAAACATATGACTGACACGGCCCACTTCTCCCAAGAAGCCACCGCCTGGATAACCTCCTTCATGAACGGTAGAGCCATGAGGGTTTACTCTGACCAAGCATCCGCCATCCCTTCACCAATTGACTGTGGAGTCCCACAAGGTTCATGCACCTCCCCGACTCTCTACAATCTCTTTACTCTCCACCTCTTCAATGACCTAGAAGAATTCGGCATATCATTTACAAACTATGCCGATGACACACAAATTCTAGTCCCAATAACAGGCAACTATGAACAAGACCTCAACACCCTACAAAGCATATATGCCTGCATCCAGGCCTGGATGGCAGCCAATGGCTTATGCCTAAATGGGGAAAAAACCGAAATACTGTTGGTAGGTCCCAAAGAAGCCCTAAAAAAACTAGATGACTCTTACAACTCCTTCATCATCGAAGACACAGTCATCACCACCTCCTCTGCGGTAAAAACCTTAGGCGTCTACCTGGACTCCACACTGCCCATGGATAAGCAAGTCAGTGCCATTTCCTCCTCAACAGCCCTCACATCAAAAATTATAAACGCAGTAAGACCTCATCTATCGCCAAAGAACTGTCTAAACATCGCTAGAGCCACAATCGGAGCAAAACTAGACTATTGCAATATCCTACTCCTTGGCAATTCCACAAACAACATTAACAAACTGCAAATCGCGCAAAACAATGCCCTCAGAGCAGCCCTCAACATACCTAAGAGAGAACACATCTCCCAGGCTAGGAAAGAGGCCCACTGGCTCCCGATCAAAGATCGCATAACGTTCAAAGCCCTCACGATCACACACATATGCCTTGCCGAGACAGCACCAGCCTATCTAGTGGAAAGAATACACCAAGCTCCATCCCACAGACCTAAACGTGACAAATACTCTAAGCAACTCTCAGTCCCAACCTTCAACAGAACCAAGGCTGGTGGTACCAGCTTTGAAGTCCTAGCTCCTAAAGCCTGGAACTCACTGCCACCTAATCTCAGAAAAGAGGAATCCTTACTCACATTCAGAAAAGCACTAAAAACCAAACTATTCAACTAAACCATGCTCCAATACTAACCCTTACAATAAGTAAGCAGTTCCACTGTAACCACGGAACACCATCTCTGTCTGTTATTGTTAATAACAATTGTTCTCACATTGTTCCACAATAACCATGGAACTCCATACACTTATCGCAAATAGACATGGTCTATGCCTGTAACCATTGTCGTCAACTGGTTACCAAGTCAAATATTCTGTAACAGCGCCACGATGCCCCCGGGCCGTGGGGAGCTTAACAAATCAAAATAAATAAATAAATAAATAATTCTAGGTGTTGTTTGGTTATTTTCCCACCCATTGGGCCTCATTCAGATTTCAGAGGTAACCATGCCTCTATTTGCGGCATGGCTGCCTCCGAACTCGTCCAAACTCCGGCCTGGTGAATGGGGTAGTTACCGGTCCATTCCAAGGTCGGAGGGACCGGTAATTCCCCATTCACCAGGGCCATTCCCCATTCCCATTTGAGCCCCAATAGGGCTCAATGGGAAGGGGGAAGGTGGCAATAACGGTACCGTAAATTACGGTACCGTTATTGACCCCGGAGTCCCTTTGCGGGTCCTGGTTAAGGAAGGACCCGCAAAGGGAACTCATAGTAGGGCAGTAAGGGTTTAACGGCACCGGTCTCATTACCGGTGACTGTTAACCCTTACCGCCCTACTCGGTATGAGGCCCAATGACTGGCCATGGCCAGGCCAATCCTGTTTCTGTCACTCCCCCCAAAACACCTCTTCATGGTAACTCTTTGAGCTTGCTTTAACCACGCCTTACTGTAGAGAAAGAGCCAAGAACCCCCACTTCAAGCACTGCTCCCATTTTGCCTATATGTTGGGAGCCAGAGTGTGAGACAAGTGCAGTACCAGTGAAGATACCTATACCGCAAAGAATCATGGAAGTAAGGTACCCATTAAGGAAGCCATATATGCATTCATGACAATATGATGGCCATTTGAATGAAATCCCGGAAGAAGAGTGAAAAATGAGCAAATGAGAAGACTGTTAACGTCATATGAAGAAGGGCTGATGCACCCAGAAGAGATGCAGAGGCGAGAGAACATAAACATTCTATAAAGATCTAAGGAGGAGGTGTTAGAGATGAGCAACATTTCAGGCTTGAGATGAAGATGCTCATGCTACAGAAACAATGAAGAAAATGCAAAATCATTTTACATGTGTACAGAAGCAGTAAACGCAAACAGACAAAGTAATAATGTGGGTAGCTACGTAGTGAATAGATTGCGGCAATATGCCAAACATATATGCATCGGAATGTATGGACTATGGATGATTCTACAAAGCACTTTAGCAGAGCTTGGGCACAGTGAACAGAAAGGTTTTTTCAGTGTGACGCAGTGGAGGACCGACTTAATGATGGAGGCGAATTTGAGAAAGGCTTGGCTGGCCCATCATCAGGAAGTCAAGGCCACTGTGAGCCTGAATGTTCATGCAGTAGCTACCCTACTTGTGAAAAGAACAAACTCCTGTCTGAAATATGGTCTGCAGTCACGTGGTCTGATGAAAATAGATACTGGGTTGAGCTGTATTGAAAGCAAGAGACAAAGTATGCCTATACTGCCTTCTATTCTCAGGCACAGAGAACATTTCCAAGGCCAATGTTCAAAGGGCTAATTGACTGGCAGACAGCAAGAGTGATGATAGATGGCAGGCTAATTAGTTGGGAACCTATGGTTATGACCAGCCCACCAGCACCTGGGTGCCAGCCTGCGTGCTGCTCGCATGTGTGGAATATTACAGAGAGGTACAAGGGTGCCAACCAATTATAGAAAGCCAAGTAATAGAGAGCCCTATAGTTTGTATAACCAATAGGACGTTGTGTGTTTGATGACATTCGTAGTGGCATGCACTAGAGGAGGGCTTAGTTACCCACCTGACATTAGAGACCCAATCATTTCCCTGACAAGTATGGAACATATACCTAGATGTTCTCTCTTAGCCTATCACTTTCCCAAGTAGGTTTTTGCAGTTTGCCATGTAGATTGATGTCAATGATGACAAGTTTGTACTATAAATGTTGTATTTTTATGAAACTCGCTGAGTGAGAAGATCAAGGGCATATTCATTGATGTTCATTGTGCCCCCTGTTTTAGACACTTGCAATTAAAACAGACTTACTTTGCCAACTTCCTGAGTCAGTCTGATTATTGATGTTTGAGCATATTCTGAATCCCCATCTATCTCAAAGTATTGCTGCCTCATCTTAAGTTTTAAATGTGTTATTGGTGTAATAAAAATGTTTTGACCCGTTCTGCCTTCAACCAATTAATTTGTAAGCACTACCTGTGTCCTTCGCTGAAGCCCTGTTAAAAACAAGCATTATCAAAGCCAACAGTTTTGGCTTGTGTTTAGGTATTAGGCATTTGTCAGTCACTGATAATAGATTCCCAGGTACTTGCATCATTTTGCACCTGCTACCATCAATGACCAGTTAACACCACTATGGCAGTGCCTGACAAGTGCCTTTCCCATGCCTACACAAAAGCCAAAACTGTTGGCATTGTTAATGCGTGTTTTATTGTGTTTTGATTTAAAAAGATAAACCTTTCACCAAAAGAAAAGATGACAAACAATATTATCCTATAAAACAAACACTTCACAATAATACAAACAATTCATATCTTATCATACAAATAAACAATTCATTACAGACACACCAAAAGAAGAGACAAGTGCAGACAATCCTCTCATTATAAAATAAAGTCCCCATTACCATTCAATCAGTGCCAAATGTTTAAATACCTTAACGTCCTAATTGTTAAAGAGATAGATCTACTAGAAAAGCAGCAGGGCAACAAGCAGTCAGAGTCCATGATGTAAACATTTTTCAGGTATTCACCCAAAAAGGAGCACAAGTCTCACTAAGCATAGTACAATCAAACCGCAAAAGTCTCAATGACTCAATCAATGAGCCTTCTTTACAAAAGCGACATCAGGAGCTAGGGTATTCAGTTTTGTTTCTAATATTCATTATTTCCATAGTTAAAATGAAATGAAACTGCAACCTCATTAATAAACACCTCAATGTTGCATTAGGGAATTTTTCCAGTAAATCGGGAGACGGTCCCATTTTTTATGTTCACTCTCCAAATCACAATATAATTTATATTTTAAAAGAGTGGATCAGTCGCTGTTTAACCAAGAATAGAGAATTGATAAGTTGTGCAATTTATTTCCTCCAATCTCCCATTTTCACTTACAAGCCACTTATGGTACTCACATTCATTTACTAATTCTAGTACCTGTAAATCGCAGAATAAGGTTTCTGTACGTGGCTGTAACATTTTCCTTAATAATAACAATGCATTCCATACCACTCTACTTTTTAAAGACAGTAATCCCAGTTTAAATTGAGACCTTACACCACAGTCTAGCTTCCAGGGCACATATTGAGTCCCAATGAAGTGGTAACATGGTCTCTAGGAATGAATGAGCTCCAGGACCACTTTAATTTTTATAAACCCAACAATAGGAAACAAGGAGAAACTCTCATACTTCTTGTTTATTTTTTTCATGTTTGGAATAAACGAATTACCTTTAAGTTGTAGTTATGCCAGAACAACGGCATTATTCACTGTCTTAAAGATTGGTATACCCAAGTATACAAAATGTTTAGTAATTTGAATAGTTGTATTATTCAAGGTTCATCTAAAACCCATCTTCCCCTTACTATTGGAGAAATGCATAATCTTGATTTCAGCTTTTGTTTTAAATCATTCTCGGCTGAATATATATATGTAATGCCCCTAACAATCTTCTCATGTTTCTTTTCAATCACTGTCAATATTAGGTTGATGCCAGGTTACCTCATCCTTCAAATCACCCAATGCATTGCCATTCAGCTTGTTGAGAAGCCATCTTTTTAGAAAAGTCGACCATGCAAGACCGATATGCTTATTGGACACCATCTCATCCCCAATCAAGAATCCATCTTTCATTTCTAAACCAAGACAAAAGGAATTAAATTCCACAGCCAATAAAGCAAAACCCATCTGTATCTCAAAGATTCAATCTTCAAAGATAGTTGAAAGTTTCCTTTAAAAATTCCTAACAATACATTTCAGAGGATTCCGATATATATTTACAATTATGGTTGCTGAGTGTGTAGAATCTGTCACAAAATTAAATTAATTAGCTATGAGACCCTGACAGGCTCCTCTGGTTATTCCCAACCTTACCCCCAAGGAATTTCTTATTGTTATTAAAAGACCCTCTGATGGCCGACCCAAGGAACCCTGTAAAGCAGATTGACTAAAACCCTGAAAACCATCTAAATACATTAGGGTCAAGAGTAATGTTTCTTGTAGAATGATTATATAATGCTCCTGTAGTTCATATGTGCGCATAATTGACTAAGCCCTCCTGTGTTCCAAGACACTACTTTCAAACACTGTTCTTAGCTAAAGACTACTGATATCAGAATTATTTTGCTTTTGGGGTTTATAAGCGCTGCTGGAAGCCTTGTCCACTGACAATGACTTCCCAATCGACTATTATAAACGTTAACAACCCTCCTTTTATTAAGACCCCCCCAACAATGTTTGCACAGGTGATTTTCAATTCCTCCTCTGCATCCAGGGCCATGCCACTGTTGTCCCGATATAGTGCGAGCACAGACTGCTGCTGATAGTCTTCCAAATACGGGGCTATATCATAAACTATTGAGCTAAGGCTTTTGGCTTATTTGGCTAATATTGTAGACAGGATATTAGATCTATTAAGTTGGACTTTTCTTATTATCCTGCAAAATAAATTCTAAGATCACTTTATGGATTATATTCTGTTCAGTTCTTATAGACAGGCTTTTCAGGTTTGCGACCATGTGCTTCCCTTGTTGCCCTTAACTAAGGCAACAGGAAGTTCAAGGTTATAGAAATCCACCTATTTCATAGCAGCCAACACTGAGCTGTGGGTGTCAATGTATTAATATAAATGTTGATATGTGTATGTATCGGCCAAGCCTATTTTCCAATGAAGTTCCATTGATTTAAAATATGTACAGTGAACCTCTGGGTCTCTTCCCCACAACTCTAATCTGGGTCACCGCTAAAAACGGAACCTGGCCACTAAAAATGCCAGGCTTCCCGCAATTAAAGCCTAATGTAGCCAGGAGGTCATTTTCTCATAGACTTTCCATTGGTTTCAAAACCTAACAGTGACCATTTTATTTATTTATTTATTTATTTATAGAGTGCACAGGCACCCTGAGGCATTGAGGCGCTGTTACATGTATAAGTCAAGTAGTGGGGTTATGTCATACAATCACGATGAGTCATGTAGCAGGCATGTAATAGGTGCATTTACAAAATGGTAACACGGTTGCATTACATAGAGGACAATGTCATACCTGATAACATACAGTATGGTGGTGTTGTGGGTTATTCATCTGGAATTGCTAATTAGGCAACGAGCTGAGTTTTGAGAGCTTCACAAATAATCCAATAGACCACCCATTGTCAATCAGGTTGATTTCAGGGTCTCCATCTATTTCCCTCCCATCAAAACTCCATAAAACCATAGCTAATTGGCAGCTGGCTTCATAGAATTAATATTTTGAACCAGTCTTTTAAAAATGTAAATACAGTTGACTTTCAAAATGAATATATATCAAATTGAAATTGAAGATGCAACATTTATAATGGAGCAATCAATCTAGCTTTAAAATATGTTTTGGCCATTCTTCAAGGGCATGACATGGGTATTTCATGAAAAAAACACACACGTTTTTAAATGCACACACCGAAGGTCTTCAATATGGAACTGAATTCTTTCTATTTACAAATAATGGTTGTTATATTAAAACAATTGTATTTCCTTCATATTTACAGCAGCAAACAATTGAAAATAAGTGCATTTTGTGCTTATGTACCATTGACGTTTAAAATTGAACCGTTTCCAAACAAATAAACAATCTAACAGATGTACTTTGGGCCTCACTACAAGTTCAGCAGTAAACAAGTCACTGATTCCACAGGGTGAATTACTGATACTGCCAGGCTCTGTGGCAGAATTAGCACTAAATTACAAAGCCCCACTTGTCTGCCCCAGACTTCGGTGGTAAAGATCATTCTGTCCTGTTGAATTAGCAACCAAAACAAATACTGAGTGGCAATTCATCCACATCTCAGCAGAAATAGCCTTACTGTCAGAAAGGTGGTGGAATTGCTGATAAGTCTTCTGATGAACCAAGCAGAAATAGCGTCATTCCTCAAATGGGAAGCTCAGCGGCGGCCATCTTAGAATAAGCAATCCATTCAAAATCACCCATCTCCTGTTGACATCCGAGCACAAAAGTTGTGTCAAACATGCCAGGGGTGAAGACAAAGGGAAAGTGCCTGAAATGTCATTGCAAAAACAAAACACCAGTGAGGCAGAGCTCCAGGTCATTACTTATGAGGTGGTCAGCCATGCAGAGGAATTGTGTGGAGTGCAGCAGAGGAAAACAACTGTCCACAGTAAGAACATCATCTGGACAGAAATAAGAGACAAGATGGGAGCTGTGGAAACTGAGCCTTAACAAAATAAAGACTGCTACAAGAGGTTGATTGACCTGAGGGCTATGTTGTAGATTGTAATATACATACACTGAGGGGAGAGCGTTGGCACAGTAGGTGAGGCATTCAACCCGAGTCTGGTGAGTACAGAATAGGGGAAATGTCAGATCTGTGATGTGAATGCATAACACTTCTCTCTACTCAAAGGCATCTGAAGGTCTGTATAATCAAGTGGCTACAATGTTCGAGTTGTGCCTTTGGATAAATGACCATAGAACTAATCCGGGGGCAACTGCACACATGTGACTCCCGTGGAGGAACCCCAAATCAAAATGTCTGTGATGACAAAAATATACCAAAGCATTAATACAATTGTGAACTCATGAAATCTAGATAGGCATTGAAGAGGGTAGCCCATGGCCACATGGACAACTAGCACCCCATAAGGATTCAGTGTCACAATGCCCAGAGTGTAGGTACCCTAGCTAATATCTAACATTGTTCATGTAAGTGGCACATGGAACTTGAATCTGCCATTGGGTTGCAGCACAATTGGTAGACCAAGCAATCATGTCTACATGCCCTACCCCCAACATGCCATTGCTGAGTCTGGCCCGTGAAATATACCCTATTCAGGATGGTATAGTAGCATGCATGCTTCCCAGAGGTAACCACAAGGTGCCTATGTCAGCAATAAACCAGAGATGTCAGACTCCCATTTGACACCTACCAAGGTGCTTGCATGAACACGGGCAGATATATCAATGTTTGAATAATGTTCCTGCTGCATGTCAACCCACCCCATTTCAATTGACCTTTGGCCAGCATCTGCAGAATGCTAAAAGGCCATGCTCAGGACTATACCAACCACCATGACAGCATGACAATCCCCAAACAGGTTCAAAGGCAACCCAGGGAGTGGAAGCAGGGTGACCATAACTGGGAAAACACAACCTGCTGATGCCACCACTGATATATTGAAGCCAACTGCCAACACCTTAGACACCACCCCTGCTCCCCACAATCATGGTACCTGCCAGAAGACCCCTGGCAAGAAATAAAACACCACTGGCAATGATCCTAATGCAGCTGCTCCACCAAACACCACCATCCTGTGGGTCCTTGTGGAAACCAGTCAACTGTTTCATATTTCACCAGTCACCCATAGGCTTACATTGCAAACCACCAGCTCGCCTGAGTAAAGCACCAGTATGCAGGTGTCTCCTACCACCTTCTCACCTACTAAACCTGTCAAATGATGCTGGCATCACTAACACAGGGTCTGATCATGATGATAGTGATGATAATGGTGATGCCTTTGCATCTGTGGATGCCATAAGCAGAGGTACAGGAACCTGTACAAGACTCCCAGCATTGAGCATTGACAGTGAACCACAGTACACTCTTGAAGGAATCTGGAGTAGACTAAAAAACATAGAGCAACTGTAGAGGTGCATTCAAAATATATTGGAGCAGGAACTGCAACCCAAGCAGGCCATTGGGGATGCTGTACATGGCTCATACTGATGGATGGCTAAGGTGATGGACAGGCAGTGCCACCACCTCACATATTAAACAGCATCAAATAGGGTAGTAGGCCACTAGAGGTCTTGTCCAGGGCTTCTCCCGATAAATGATGAGGCAGATGGAAAGGCAATACCCCTACCTCACAGATGCCTCGGAATCAAATAAGGTGGTAGGCCAGAGGATGTGGTAGCTGGCAGAGGCATTATGAACAGGCACAAAGATAATGCAGACGACACTGCTCCTGACAATGCAGCACTCCCGGGGCTGCAGTCTGAGAGTTCTACGTCAGTCACCCACACAGAAGGCTCACTGCCAGGGACTCACATTGTCAGTCCAAAAACTCAGCCACATTCTCATAAGATGAACAATCTGCAATCGGAAAAGGATCATGGCAATTAGACTCCTTATTTATAGTCAGCCACATTGGGGATGAGGGTGGAGGGAGTTCAAAGGTGTTGGGGATGGGTGTGGAGGAAGGGAAAAAATGTTGAGGATGAAGGGGTGCAAGGGTGTTGGGCATGAGGTTGGAGGGAGAGAGGGTAAGGGTATTGTATTGTTGGAAAATAAAGTCACATCTGAACACAGTCCATTTTGAGAGGCTGTTTAAAATTGACTACGTGTATATGTATAAAAATATGAAGTAGGTGTAATCCAATGTCCTTAGAAAAGGTTCTTGATTCATGAGATGTCCATCCTGGCCTTCCACATGGGCACTGCTAGTCAACAGGTGGTCACCAGCATGTACGTTGTCTTCTTCTCTGAGGTTGCCATGTCAACATCTGGGGGAATAATGCTATTTCTTCTGATGCACGTGTTTTACAGCATAGCACACACTACAAATATGTATCCAAATGTGTCTGGCCTGTACAGTAGGGCAAATCCATTCTGATGAAGGACTAGAACCTTCCCTTCAGCAGGCCAAACGTATGCTGAATACAAAGACTGATCCTGATATATACATCATTGTATGCCACTTCCTATGCTGTCTGAAGGTTCCATACAGTTATCATCCGCCACAGGAGTTGAGGATAGGCAAAGACACTTGCAGAAACAATGGTGATGGCTGTTACATGTGGAACAATGTATGGGTGTAATCAGTATTTGAGGCATGATGGCCTAATTCTGAGCTTCTAGGGATTTCTAATTGCAATGTTCATAGTGGTTCTTCAGTAGTTGGCACTCATGCATGTGCTTCTCCATGATTTCTGATATTAACATGCAATTTGTGATAGTGATCATGCACTTAGGAAAGGTTGTCATGGGGTTCACTTGTACCACCAGGTTGTTAGGGCCACCCTGCCTCCCTAGGGGCTGAGAACAAAACATTCCACACTGTTAGTTACCAGGCCCAAACTGGGTGCTAGGGCACCCCTCGAAGCAATGGAATGTCTATATAAACTGAGTGTAACAAGCACTAACATCTACACTCAGGGATATGTGGCAGTCTTCAAAAATTGTATATTTATTTAAACCAGGACAATATGAGGCTACTCCTTCCACATGTAATAATTCTTTTTTTTGTTAAAACATGTTTTATTAAGGATTCCTATACAATGCATGTGTAGAACATGAAATTATAAGAATGTATAACAACATAACAATTGATATATACGTCAGAATTGGATGATTCATGTTATTAAAACAAATGAAATACAGAATTGTATAGATGCTATGTATATTCTAATAATACCAATATATTTTTAGGAAGGAAGCGGGGAGGGAGGGCAGGAGGACATAGAAGAGATACAATAAACTAACAACAAGTGAAGGAAAGGGGAGGGATAAAAGCAAAGAAAGGGTGGGAAGTGGTGTGGACAGTGATTAGTTAATTATTTTAAGTTTGTTTTAAAGCTGTAAGATTATTTGTGGCAAGGAAATCCGAAAACATTTTCCATTTCAATACATATTTGCAATACAATATCGGTGTAGAAGATTTACAACCCTCAATCCTATGAATATTACATGTAGAATTTCGCCTTATTTTGTACATAATGAGTTCTGATTTTTTTCCAATGGAAGTTATTACTTCAATTGCAATTAGAATAAAGAGATCAACTAGATTATATGCATGGGAGCTTAGATGATGAAAGAGGGTGCTACCCAAGTATAGGATCTTAAAGTTAAAAGGTTTGGTCAATTTAAAAATACATTTAACAGAATGCCATACATTCTTCCAAAATGTTTTAACAAATTTACATTCAGCGAACACCTGTTGAAAAGTTCCTTTGCCATCTTTACAGTTCCAACATTTATTATCTAAAGTATTTTACAGTTGGACAGGCTAGTGGGAGTAATAAAATGTCTATGACGAAAGAAGAAGAGTTTTGGTCAAGTTGGCAGCGACAGTTATGGTAGAAGACTTTTTTCAGGAAGGTATCTATCCATGATCTTCTAAAATTATTTAACAGTCTTGTTGCCATTATTGTTGTGCTTTCAATTGAGGGTTCTGATTGGGGTAACAAAACAGTGATCGATCGACTATCCCTTCCTTGAGTCCCTGTGACAATTACAGGCTAAGTCCTAGATAATACTGGTGACCAATTTGGGATCAATAATACTTCATGCATACATACATGTCTCAAAGTTTTCTTTCAAGCGGTTGTGAATTGTTAATTTAGTATGCTTTTTTTCCTACCACTCGATGTTTGTTCTAAGGGCCAATCAAATTTATCTGGGGGTGTATTCTACACACTTCCTTTGTCGAATGCTAGTTATCAAATTGAGAGAAAGGGAAAAGAAGATACAGAATTCCTAATGTAAAGTCGACATATGTTTCGGCATTATAGCTCATACAATGCACTCTCTCGGTGCTGTTGATTGTGTTGATAATGGCCGTCTTCAGGACAGGGTACCAAGATTGTTTCAAAAAGGTAATACATCCTAGATGCTTCTATTGCGATCTATGAAGAAATTTATAAAAAAGAAGAGTGTTTTAAAAAACGCTCCTTAACGAAGCTTATATAATAAATTGTGATAATGGACTGTGATGGTTCTGCCATAACATGCACTAACCTGTAGTTGCATCTGATTACTTTGGGACGTTGTAGGAGGAATCTAAGTGGAATTATTCTAACCACCTCAGGCTCCTTCACGGATGCTCACTTGTGTGCTCTTTCACCGTGCCTATAAATATACATACTTTTGTCATGGTCACATTTATTTAGAATAAGAAAAACATTGTTTAATATACAATATCACAATGAATTACATATAGATAGTTCTGCTTGTACTGTCTCCACACCAGGCCCTTCAATTAGCAGGCTTTAAATAGATTGGTGCATCTCTGATTGCAGCTGTTTTTCGTTTAGAAATACACCAGCTAATATAAAAACATGAAAAACGAAGGACAGAGTGTCCATTACTGTCAGCCTCTAATACCTTAATGCATCCATTTTACAATGGCAAAATATGATGATATGTTTCAACGGGCTCTTTCAAGCCGTTAAGAAGATATATTGGCCCTGACTAGGTCAGAGCGATGTGCTTTTTACTTTTGCTTTTTTTCTTTTTTCTTTTGCACTGTTGTTAACCATTACGGCAACCTATTGCTTCACACTAGCACATATATATATGTGTCAAGTGCAAAGGAACAACATAGTATGCCCCACTACTCAGGAACGTCAGTGCGCTGGCGTTCGCCAGCCTATGTCAGCTTTTGTGACATTTTAAGCACCGTTTGCCTGGCAATGGTGCGGTGCAACTGCTATTTGGGCAGTATTTCTACATTTATTTACTTACCTCACAGAGTTCTTTGCTCGCGAATATTCGTCCTCTACTACGCTGCTAGTATGCGCGGAGTTGTTTAAACAGTGCATTCAGTGACAGGAATGATATAAACGGTTACGTGTCTATGTGTCATGTGGGCATGTTGGCCTGAAAGGACTATACAACTGATGGCATATGTAGTTTTTTGATGTAATTAGAACGGAGTGTGTCTTAAATTCCAACCATTTATCAAATTAAGTGATGAAAATATAATAATGTAGCCATACTACATGTATATGCTACTCCAAGGTGACAGCAATAAACAAAGGTGTTTTTTTTCGTTCGGTTACCATCTCGACAAGTGGTGTGTTGGTATATACACAAGGCTGCAAGGGCTCATGCGATATGTAGTTTTTATGAAAAATGTGTGAAATATATTGAATATGCTCAGTCAGACAAAAAGTGCCATCTCACGATCATGGAATATAAAGTATTCAGAAAGGACTGATGAGTATCTGGGGTGTATTAAGTGTGCACACATAAACAGAAAATGCCATTTTACGTTTGGAAATCCGCAACTAAGGTTTAACAAAGGCAACCCATTATAAACCTTCATAAAGACAGAAAATTCCATTTTGCGTTTAGAAATCCGCACCTAAGATTTAGCAAAGGCAACACATTATAAACCTTCATAGAGACGTCTTGTGAGGAGCCTCTCCCTCAGCTAAGGAATGGCAGAATGTTGCTTTTTTGATAACAAGACGGAAAACCTCTATACTTACTTAGCTATTGCTTTTCAGTATAAAAGAAAACATGAAAACATGATGGTACCCAAACATATTAGAGGTGGTACATAAGGATGTTATTCATAGAAAGATGTTCCATTTCTCCGCTACGTTTAGACCTTGCTTGACCGAGTTGGTGTCATAGATCCATCTTTGCTCACATTGTGTCAGGGCTAGGTCACGGTTCCTACTTCTCGGTGCCTGTTGGACCACTTGCAAGACACACCAAAGCATATCTGTAGGTTTATGCTGTTTCTTTACATAATGTGCTACCAGGGGTTTATTGTCTGTTTGATTTCTAATGCATGATTTGTGCTCACAGATTCTCCCTTTCACCTGGCGTTTTGTTTTGCCAATGTAGGCTAGATTGCATGGGCAGATGATAACATATACTGCCCAAGTAGTAGTACAGTTGGTGAACTCCCGCAGGGGAACTAATCGACTGCCTAATGTGATGGTTTTTATGTCCTTAGTTTGAGAACAGACTGAGCAATGGCCACATTTATGGTGACCTGTTACGGGAGGTAACCCCAGATTGGAGTCATTGGTAAGATCTTTATAGAAGTGGGAGGCAGTAAACTGACTATTATAGAAATCTCTCACGTCTAACAGCAACAGTTTGTCCAGATGGATGTAACAGAAGCTGCAGGTTATTTGTAATAACATCGATTAATAATGAGTGTTGGTTGTAAAATGACTGTGGAATAAGGAATTCCATTCTAAAGTCAATAAAAGTTAGCGGTATACCTTGATTGAACAGTTGATGAACAAATTTGATTCCCTTAAGAATCAAATTTTTCCAGAAAATGATTTTGCCATTGATTATTATTAGTTTATTAAGCCATATAGGTTGTGGCATGAACTCGGGTGGGTTTGAAGATGTAATATTTCTCCTGATCTGTTTGGCTGTGAAATGCACATTGTAGTGTTTGGTAAATCTATTATTAGAATCCAATGGATAACAGTCAGCAAGAGAGAAAGGTTTAACCATGTTCCTTTCCGCACTGACCCATGTAGGGACTGAAAATTGTTAATCTTGAGAGAACTAGCATTGTGCTTGTTTTAATATGAAGGCGGAATGATACCTGGTGAAATCTGTGAACCCTTTTCCACCAGAGGCAGGTCTAATCTTTAATTTACTGAGAGATATCCTGTGCTTTTTCTTACCCCATAAGCGCAAAGCATGAATCAACATCTTTAAAGAATTTGGTGGGAATGGGTGTAGGGAGCATGAATATACCTTACAGTATGATCGGTGAGATCATCATTTGAATGTATTGCAGATTACCCCACCAGGATAGGAATAACGGTGACCATGACTCCAAGAGGGTTTTGATTTTATTCAGGATATAGTTGATGTTGTTTTTAATGATATCTTTAAATGATGAGGACATTGGTAAGCCGAAGTATTCAATTTTCTAGCGGCACCATCTCATACCATATTCATGAACCTGCTGTTTGTTACAGTAGATATTTAAGGAGAACATTTCAGATGGCTCGATATTCAATTTGTATCCTGAGGCTAAAGAAAAGTTTGATACAATATCAATTATATTTTGTAGACCTGTTTCTGGATTTTTCAGAAATAGAAGAATGTTGTCTGCGTATGCAGCGAATTTGACATTTAGATGTCCAAAGGTTATACCATTAATGCTGGGATGTAATCTGATTGTTTCTATGAAGGGTTCAAGGGCTAAAATGAATAACAGGGGAGAAAGTGGACAACCTTGTCTTGTACCTCGCCCTAAAGGAAAGAAGGAAGACATTTGACCATTGATAAAAATAGAGGTTTGCGGGTTAGAGTGGAGAATTTTATTCATGGATATAAAAGGTTTATGTAACTCATGCCAATGTAGTGCCTGAAATTGATAATCCCATTCAACTCTATCAAACACCTTTTCTGCATCTAAGATGACAGCTATATAAGTGTCTGTTGAGTGGATAGTGATATTCAATTCAGAAACATTCTTATATTGGATGCCGAAACTCTTCAACATGTCCCACTTGCTCTTGTTTAATTAGCTTGGGCATGTACGAGAGGAGTCTATTTGCTAGAATGTTTGCAAAAATGTTACTGCCAGTATTGATTAGAGAAAATGGCCTATAGCTTTGTAGTAATTCTGGGTCTTTATTAGGTTTGGGGAATGCCAGGAGCATAGCTTCAGTAAAGGATCCTTCAGTTTTAGTATTAGAAATAAAATGAGAACTTGGGAGTGAGAAGTGATTTGAAGTGAGCATAAAAATTAATTGAAAATCCATCTGAACAAGGTGCTTTTTCTTTTTTTAGCACCAAAATGGCTTTCATAATGTCAGTATGTGTGAAGGGCAAGTTGATTGAATCAACAGTGATAGTTGGATAGTTTGTGCATGTAACCTTTTGAAGAAATGTAGCAATATTTGGATTGTTGGGATGGATACGGAGGAATATAATTGATGCAGGCTTTTACGCCTACTATCCCATATGGCAGTCCCGCACGCCCGCATGGCCCCCCTTTCCCACCTCTGCAGAAACAAACGCCTCTGCACGAGGATTTCACTCCCCTCAGCTGCCCTGCATGTCCCAACCATCCACTGGTGGTCCCCCTCCCGGTACTGCCATCCTGGATCCTCCTCCGTGCATGCAACGCCAAGTAGGCATCAACCATGCTCCCCTGCAGAACGCCGGTCATCAGCTGCAACCCCCTCTAAGGAACCCACCACCCACATCGTGCCCAAAACTGTACCCTCTACTGGCAAAACCACTGCCGCTCTATCCGCTAGTGCCTCTTGCAACATGAATGCAAGGCACGACATGGCCCTATGTACTGCCTCCACTGAATGCAACACAAGGCGTGATGCATACACCAACCCACCTGTTATGTATGCTACAGCCTCGGCCACTGATGCTATTGCTGTACCATTTGCTATGTGTGACCCACTTGATTTAGGTGCACCCAGCACTGCCTTTGCTGCTGCCACTGATGCTATTGCTGTACCATTTCATATGTGTGACCCACTTGATTTAGGTGCACCTAGCACTGCCTTTGCTGCTGCCACTGATGCTATTGTTGTACCATTTGCTATGTGTGACCCACTTGATTTAGGTGCGGCCAGCACTGCCTTTGCTGCTGCCGCTGATGCTATTGTTGAACCACTAGATATATGCGCTCCCACCACTGCTAGCAAATTGACCCCTAGCATACCATCTACACTCAAATGCGCCCTCATCAATGCGCGCTCCCTCCCGGCACACGCCTTAGATATCCACAACCTCCTTTGCAACTCCAACCTTGATCTACTATTTATTTGCGAAACATGGCTCCATGAAGCCACAGGCCCAGCTGTAGCCATTGCCCTGCCCGATGTTTACACAATTTTCAAGCAAGACCGCAATACACAAAAAGGGGGGGGGGTTGCACTGATAGCTAAACAGTCCATCCCCATCAGAAGGATCCAAGGGGACCCCTTGCACAGCTGTGAATACATGCTTGTAAAAATCAACCCCTCACCAAGCTGCACCATCACCGCCCACCTCACATACCGCCCACCAGGACCTGCAGGAGAATTCCAGGAAGCGCTCCTACATACCATCAGCAACAACCTCAAGAAAACCACCATGTCCATCCTCCTGGGTGACATGAACCTCGGCCTCAATGACCCTTCAGACAGGAATGGCGCTTCTTTCAACAATGCCCTCGCAACATTTGGTTTCAAACAAGAAGTGTTAAAACCAACACATATCAAAGGCTGCATCCTGGAATGGATCGCCCAACACAACTGTCAGGTATCGACACCCATCATCTCTCCTATTCCATGGTCGGATCACTCTATTATCCACTTCAATATCAACTACTCCAAAACTCCACCCACTGCTCATGAAGTTCTGCTGCCCGCCCTCACCAGGAGCGCCAAGCAACTAACCAAGGAAAGACTACTTCCCCACCTCTTGGTTCCCGAACTCAAACACCCTTTCACCAACAATCCGGACACTCTCGCAGCAACCTACAACGCCATTATTACCAAGGCCATAGACACCATTGCTCCCCTAGCACACAGGAAAGCTAAACCCACCAACAAAAACAACTCTTGGTTCACTCAGGATCTCCTGAAACTACGCTCACAAAAACGATTGGCTCTCACAGCATTGCAAACTAACCCCAATGACATCACTAAACAAGCCTTTAAAGACATCGCCAAACAATACAAATCCGCCATCATTGCGGCCAAAGCCAACTCCTTCAATACCAGGATCGCCAACGCTAAATCAGGATCCAGAGAAATCTTCGCAATCTTCAGAGAATTGGAGTCCCCGACTCCCCCTCAAACCCCTTGAATAAAAACAAAGAATGGTGTAACGACATCCAAGAAGCCATGCTCAACAAACTGAATACTCTGCAAGAAAAAATCATCAGTCACCAAAAAGCCCTATCGCAACAACTATCCAACCTACACCAGAACACTGCCACTTCCGGAATCCCAGCCTTCTCGTTCCAGGAGATTACAGAAGAGAAAGTCCTAACCATACTCAACTCCATCAAACCCTCCAATTGCAAAGGCGACTCATGTCCAGCCCAGCTCATCAAGGACCGCGCCCCCGCACTGGTACCGTTCTTCACAGCCTTCATCAACGCCTCGTTCAAATCCAACCAAGTGCCATCCTGCCTCAAAGAAGCGTGGGTCCGCCCATTACTAAAAAAACCTACACTAGACCCCAAGGTACCAGGGAACTATAGGCCCATCACTACAGTTCCCTTCCTTCTCAAGATCCTGGATAAAGCTGCATACCTCCAAGTTCAGAGCTACCTAGAAGCTCATCACCTACTTGGTCTCCGGCAATCTAGCTTCCGCCCAAACCATGGCACAGAAACAGCACTACTGGACCTTAAGAACCAAATCGATGACCTAAGAGACGTAGGCAAACCACCTCTCCTACTTCTACTCGACCTTTCGGCGGCATTAGACCTGGTCAATCATGACACCCTCTGCCATCACCTCTCTACAGCGGGCAATTTCTCAGCAGAAGCCACCGCCTGGATAGCATCCTTCCTTAGGGGCAGAGAAATGAAAGTCTTCTCGGACACAGCCCGCGCCCATCCACATCTAATTAATCTAATCTACATCTAAATATCCCATCCTGCATATCCCCCACACTGTACAACCTTTTCACAAGGTCACTATTCAAATACCTCGATGCAATGGGCATCACTTACATCAACTATGCGGACGACACACAAGTCCTCATCCCTCTCACCGGAGTCTACGAAGCCGACCAAAAAACCCTCATCTCCATTTACACCACCATCCAAACCTGGATGGCGGAAATCTGGCTCTGCCTCAACAGCGAAAAAACAGAGTTACTCATCATCGGATCACCAGCCACAATTGTTAAAATGGGGCCACAATATAACTCCTTCATCATCGACATTTGCTGCATCTCGGTCTCCAAAGCAGTTAAAACCCTTGGAGTTTACCTGGACTCAAACCTCACCATAGACAGACAAGTCAACGCAATCTCTTCAGCAGCAGCCTACCACTCAAAACTCATCACTGCTGCAAGGCCCTTCCTCTCACAGGAAAATTCCCTCACCATCGCAAGAGCCATCATCGGTTCCCGCCTAGACTACTGCAATGCACTCCTACTAGGCACTTCAGCCAAAAACATTAAAAAACTTCAAACGGTGCAGAACAATGCCCTCAGAGCAGCCACAGGAATCTTGAAAAGAGACCACATCTCAGCCAACAGAAAATCTGTCCACTGGCTTCCGGTCAAGGAACGGATCTTTTCAAATAACTGGCACTCACCCACAAATGTCCACACGACAAAGCACCGCGCTACCTTGCTCAGAGATTCTCTGGTCCCCCCTCTAACAGACCAACTAGGTCGAGGCACACTAACCGCCTAGTAATTCCAAAAAGCATCAGAACCAGAGCAGGGGGCGCTAGCTTCCCAGTCCTCGCCGCCACCAACTGGAACCTATTACCCGCCAAGATCAGAGGCATCGAATCCCACCTGGGCTTCAGGAAAGCAATAAAAACTATGCTGTTTGTATAAACCCCACCTGGGCCCTGTCAACTGTATAACCTCTGTAAAGGCCTTTTTTCCAGGCTAGGGGTAGACACGATCTCGCTGTAACACCCTCGATCTACCCTCCCTGCACTGCAACTAAGTAATTTTCGTGCAACAGCGCCCGATGCCTCTGGGCTGTGTGGCGCTTTACAAATGTAAAAAAAGAAAAAGAAAAAGAAAATAAATAACATTTGCTGAACACATTGATGATATCTGTAGAATAACATTTTCTGATGCGATTTGAATTTTTCATTACAGTAATTCTACTTCATTCTTTTTTGATTTTGAGATAGGAGGCTAGGGATTTGCTTATCTTATTTGAGAACTGATATATTTTTTATTTATATTTGAGCAGATTAGCACAAGAGTAATCGGATGTGAGTTTACTGCATTTAATTCTTAATGTTAATATGGTTGATTGAAATATTGGGGAGGGGTTAGTGAAAAATTGTTTTTCAAGACTTTAATTTACTAAGATTTCTTCAGATTCTTGTTTCATCTCTTTTTTTCTTTTTGGCTACAAAGGACATTATTTCCCCTCTTAAGACAGCCCTATAACAGTCCCAATTATTAGGAATAGATGTATCTTCTCCCTTGTTAATTTCAAAATAGTTTCTGTGGATTTTTGTTAGAAATGAAGTTCATTTTCAGACTTTTAGTAGGGCTGAGTTAAATCTCAATCTACTTGATTTGAAGGTGGGATTGGTATTGCTTAATCTAATATGGATCGGGGCATGATCTGATAGGGATATACAGTCAATATTAGATTCAATTAGGTTAGCAGATATGGATTTAGCTAGAAATGTATAGTCTATTCTGGATAAGGAATCATGGCGAAGGGAATGGAAGGTGTAGTCTATATCGGATGGATGATGCAATCGCCAGGAGTCAGTAAGGCTCATTTCAGATATAAAGTTAAGGAACTGTTTGTGAGATTTTGATGGTGTAAATGGAACCTTAGATTTTCTATTAAGAAATTGGTCCACTATCTCATTGCAGTCTCCACATACTATCAGGTTTGTATATTAGAGCTGAGCAAGTTTTTTTTTAGTGATTTCCAAAACATAGGATCATGTGAATTTGGACCGGAAACATTAAGAATTGATTAATATGTGGAGTTAAAAATATTCAGGAGGACTCATCAACCTAAGTTATCAGATTGCAAGTTTATGATTTTACAGTCAAGTATTTTGTTCACTAGTATAATGACTACATTTTTCTTCCCACTAGCTGTGCCTGCAAACACTTTGCCTACTCAAAGCTTCTTAGGTTTTGCCTCTTCTTCAAATGCGAGGTGAGACCCTTGAGGAGAGAACAAGAGGGAAAGGTGATGCATAAGTGGGAGGGATGACAAACAGCAACCTGGAAAATAGTAAACACAGATAATGACTGTTAATATACGAAACAATAATGGCTAATAGGATACAGCCATAAAATTGCATGTTGAAAGAAAAAGGAAACATTTTTAAGGGCTGGGCACCCAAACGAAATTAGGACACACAAGGCCCCACTCACACACACATCCTGTTTGAGAGGCCCAAAACATTTCTGTGAAGAAAAAAAAAAGAAGTCTTCCTTATGGTATATTGTTAGAGTAGGAAGGACCTACAGGGTCCATGATCTCCAACCTTTGTAAGTGATTAAAACGCTTCAGATCTTCTGGGTTTTCAAAAGGCATTGTGTGTCCAGTGAGGGTTACCTTTAGAGTTGCCATATGTACTAATCCATATCTAGCGTTATTTTTTTTTGTGCAAGACGTTTGATAAGTTTCGCTTTTGCATTATGAGCTGAACATGATTGAAATCTAAGAGAGCAAAAATTAGAATATTGGCGCAATTCTGATGTTGGTTTGAGGGTGAAGAGGTCCAATTCTATGTGCACGCTGAATATTGAGTTGTAGTGAAGAGGATACATCCAATAACTTGGTGAGCATGTAGACAAGGAATAGGCTACTATCTGATCCTTCAATTCCTTCAGGAAGGCCAACAATGCGTAAGTTGTTTCTCTAGTTTCTATTTTCCAAATTTTCAGAGTTCCTCTGGAGAGTTTTGACCATATTTTCCAGGGTTCCAACTCTGTGATATCCTCTGTGTCACATTGACCCTGCGTTCCACTTCAGTTATCCTTGTATCAAAAGCCAATTGCAGCTTGTTATTTGTTGCTTCCATAAATGGCTTTGAAGCTCTGATTTCAGTAAATATGGTGAGAATGGCTGGATCCGTAGCTTCTTCGTGGGTTGGTGAGTCACTTTTGGGCCTCTTTAAGGTAGCAGACTCCTTGCTGTTTATTTTCTTAGAGGTGGCCATAGTGTACCTTGGAGAAGAATTGGTCAAATTGAAGTTGAGTAATGCTGAAAGGAAATGTCTCTGACCTGCAGAGGCACTTTATGATGATACAGTTTTCAATGTATTGATGGAAAAAGTATTATCATGACGTTACGTGTATTTGTCCTTTTATAGAGTTGGTTTAAATGCTTGCAAATGCTAAACACAGCTTGTTCCAAACGTTTTGGTAATAACTTTTTAGCTTCTCCCAAAAATTGCAAAAGTCACAAAATATGCAGTGAAGACATCAATACTTGTTGGAGCTTGATGTATTATGGTATAATAAACTGATGTTGGAAGTGTGTATGTTAATAAAAGCTTTTAACTTTAGCATTGCTTTACCTTTATAGGAGCCGTGTTGTCAAGGAACCGGCTTCCATAAACTCAAACGGTGTGCGTGTCATAAGAGAGCTGACCAGCTGACAGGAATTTCGGCTGTGCGTTAACTGTGACGCATTGTTGTTCAGGTCCTGCAGCTTGCTACTTCTTCTCCTCTGCTCTCCAGGACGTGGAAATGCAGAGCCGCTGCAGGGACTTCAGACACATCTCCCTATCTTCCGAAGATGCTCTGCATTACTTTTTGGTATGGCTTTGGGCTTTTAAATATATTTTGAAAGATTTAGCTGTGTGCAAGCGAGGACCTGAGCGATAGCCCACCATCCCGTATGATCCCAAGCCACGCCCCCACATGTAACAATTCTAACTATACCAACAGCTGTGTATGCATATTGCAGCTCCCTTTTATGATATGATATGATATTTTATTTGTATCGCGCTTGTACACAAGTGTTCCAGAGCGCGACAAGGCAAGGAAGGGGAAACAGGAGAGAACAAAACAACAATCTTACTTGGCCCAGTGAGATTGAGAACGTGCAGGTGCATGGGGAAGGGAAAGGGGAAAAGTGCATGGAAGGGGGAGAGTGGAAAGTGCAGAGCAGAGGAGAACCGATAAATAATAATAAATACAAAATATAGATAATGATGCAATAACAAGGGTAGTGCGGTCACCAAGTGGCAAGAGCTGTGTTTACGGCAGCAGAACTGGGTACGTCTGATAAGTGCATAAAAGTTCACTTGCTCAGCCAACCAGTTCCTGGTGAATTCCTAATGCACACAGGGAAAAAGGAGAACATGCAACAGAGCGTGCATATAATATACACTTCCGTTACTCAATATTCATTAATGAGAATAACCCCTTGCTGTCCCTCAGGACAGTAAGGGAAGAACGAGCCAGTGTGAATAACAATTGGATTTATTACAATCTGCTTATACTTTCTAACTATCATTTACTTCACCTAGTCATATCACAATTCACCCATAAAACACATACCAAACATTCACTTGTTGTGGTGGGTTCTCTTAATCCACAATAGCAAATAACCCATCTAATCAAAGCATTGATCACCAATACGATAACACAATTCTCTCTCAATTGTGCAATTTCTAAACTTTTGAAATGGTGCAAAGCTCAAACTAATAAATTACGAGACATCTTCACATATGTCAAGGCACACTATGACCACTTATAGTACTACACAATCCCTTCTGAGCCCTACCTACTCACAGATGGCTAAGGCAAAATCATAAATCACACTTGCTAGAAGCTAAAGCAATTCATTAATCAAATGTATGGCAACAACAGAAAAACATGAAACCGTCTTGCAGTGCAATTAAAGCAGGCCTGCCTATTTACTATTAGCTAAGCATAACCAGCAATTAAGAAAAGCGTTCAGTCCCTAAGGGTATGTATAATCAAAGCACACACATCTGTGTGAGGGACCCCTTCATGCATATCCTCAGAGCCTGGTACTCTGGACAGACAGTCAATCCACTCAGTCCATGGGCAGCATGTTGGGCAGTGTGTCCCAATGCAATTAACACTACTTCGTTCTGCTGATAGGCAGGGCTCTTAGAGAGTTCTATATAATGGGGGTCCAAGGGAGAGCTCAAAGCCACTCTGAAATGTAAATAAAAACTATAAAGCCTAGGAATAAGAAAATAATGGCCTTGCAGTATCTGCTGTGAAGCTCTCCATAATATAAACAAAAAGCAAAGAGCTTATGGTTAAAATACTGAAAATCGTTCTGCTTCTCCTGCCATGTCTTACCTATTCTAGCATCCTAGCATCACCTTCCCTCTGGTGCCTGTGGTACCATCTACCTATAGCAGGGTGCTTGGTCACTCTTATTTACAAAGACCAGTGGGCAGCGGGCACAGGGCACCCAGTTCTGTCAACAAATGCTCCGGGCTGCTCATAAAGTAAGCAAAGGTAAGTGGCTTCACCATTTCCAAAACATATGCCACCTATGTCTGGGATATGTGTTACAAAGGACAAGGCCAAAGGTTTTCTTTGCATGCGCAAGTTGCTGAACCTGGCTTTTCTTGTTAATGACGAAGTTACACAACATATCTTCCCTCCTAAAGGACTTTCTACAGTAATCTTACATATGCAACACATGTGTGCAAATGAGCATTTATATATTTAGCTTATATAGCACTTAACTTTACTAACTGCTGTGAGTTATGTACATGAATATATAAGCTAGTTCAGAATTTACATCACGTTAAAAGCATTCCCACTCTAGATGAGATGCTGCATGGATGCATACATCTAGTGCCTTGC
The DNA here is from genome assembly GCF_040938575.1 of Ambystoma mexicanum. NCBI lineage: Eukaryota > Metazoa > Chordata > Amphibia > Caudata > Ambystomatidae > Ambystoma > Ambystoma mexicanum. The sequence goes on from NC_090941.1 coordinate 770,236,206, forward strand.
TCTAATGCAATTTAAATTGTTTCTAAGCTCTTCTTACCTGAATATGACATTAACTAATTAATTTGACGAGGCCTCATCCTCACGTAGTCAATGTCTTCACTTATGTTCTATGAGCTCAAATATGATTGGAAAGTGTAGTGTCACTCTTTTCCCCCAGGCGGGATAGTCTTGGTAAAATCACATGTCAATGTCCTTCATGTGGCTCTGCCTTCACACAGTTTCTACCTGTGTGTGCTGTACTTTACTCCTCCACAGGAGTTGTGTGCCATGACCTGTCTCTGTATTGTTTTCTTTTATATTGCGGTACCTGCAGTCCAACCTTTTTACATTTGGGATTATGCATCTCTGTAATGTTCTCTTGCTGTCTTGTAGGGGTGTATCAGCTCATGTAGGACTTTGTATGTGGCGTGTCATAGGGCAGGTCCATCGTGAACAGCGCATGAAATGTCCTTTGCATAGCTCAATTGTGGCCTGCCTGTGTTCAGGCTCTTCAGTGTAAGGAGCATACTGGGAATGCCCACGGTGTTAGCCTGACCACGGCAATGGGAGCTCTCATTACAAAGCGTTGCTCAGTGTTCGCGACTGCTAGGGTCTTGATGGTGTTTTGGAAAGGTAAACCACTAAAGGGTTACTGTCAGATTGCATTTACAGGCATGGGACATTGACAATCTGGTGGGCCTTGCACACCCTTTCAGGGCCTTTTGGGTTAAACATGTGGGTACATTTCCATTACCTGGATGCATTTATCTACACCACTTGACTTGAGGTAACTGCACTTGTTTTTGACATAATTACTGCCCATATTTGATGGCATTTTAGTGGTAGCTTACTTTTTATTATGGTGGCATATCCACTGGTTGAATTGTCCCCATAGGAATTACTGCTGATTTTTGGTTGGTAATTCCTCTAGCACTAATTCATCTGGCTGAATTAGCACTGGGGAAATGACTGCATATTTTTCACCTGGCAGAGCTGTAAAAGTGGTGGTAATAGAATTATAACTTGTTGGATAGCGGCTAGGGTGCACTCACACTGGGTTTCATGGTACCGGACGCTTATTGGTTGCATGTAAATACGTGGGGTCTCGGTTGCCCAGGTGGCCAGGGGATACCCTAACAAAGGCTTCTCCAGATTGCATGAGGTCAGAATTGTATTGCTAGTACCTCCAAATAAGGGCATTAGTGTTTTGCATGTCCATACCAGGACACCGTTTCGTTTTAATTCTGTAAACATTCTGTTTTGAAAACAAAAGTAGCTAAAGCTGATGAGTGCACATTCTACTGGCATGGAAAACCTAGCAGTGTCTTGCGCACCTTATAACCTATAGCAGCAGATGAATGTGTAGATGACAAATTCAAACTGGACTGAGCTGTGCAACGCCTGGGAAAAATAAATAAAAATAGCAACACAGATATCCAAGATGCTAAACCCAAAATTAAGTTACATCGGTTCAGTCAAACAGCTTGCTTTAGCATATACAAGCCATTAAAATATGCTTACATAAAATATGCAACATGCTTAAAAACACTGCTTAGCCTATGATACAAGATGTTGAGTGAACGTAAAACATTCTCACAAAAGAAGGCTTTAAACCTCAACATTTTTTCAGCTGGGAGAATGCATTGCCTGGACTTTCATCACAATGTAGTAAAGCAGAACTTGCTGTAATTGCCACTATGGTGCATGATGGGAGTCAAGTACAAACGGACAGTGCATTTTCTCACGTGCAAGATTGGAACTTCCTATCTAGCCGTGGCTTCTCTATGTTGCAGTCTTTGTGAGCTGGATAAGCAGATAACCACTCTTCATGTGCTTTTAGTAGGGGATACCTGGAATTCAATTCCTGACAGATAGGCCTCATTTAATAATCTTGCATATTTTAATAAATACTTTCTAATTATTACTTTAAAAAAGAGAGTTTTCTCTCTTTCAAAAAAATTGTGCTCCCTAAGCCTTCCCCGGGATGTTTAGTGTTTACAAATATTAATGAAGATCACACGATGGAAAGCTATCTTATTTCATCAATTGTTAAGGTATGGCCCTGCTGGTTATTCATGGGAATGGGGTTCATGCTAGTTGCATAGTTAAGATGTTCTATTATTCTTTTACTTATAAATCTAGATACCGAATAGGAATAAAATAACTTCTTTCGGGTTTGAGTCTATTAGTATTTCAGAATTGATGCTGTTTGAGCAATTGGGCAAAGAAATCCCCCAAACCTTAGACAGGGCAAAGAATATTTCAAAATGTGAAGTGCTGATCTCATAATTTGATGGACTGGACAAGCCCTAGCAGCTTTGCATCTGCCTGCTTTGCTATTGACCCAAATTGTGTTGGCAGTGGTCCAGGCGGGCGTACCAGCACCCGCGCCCGCGAGCAGAGCATGTCTGATGCACTGGCACCATTCACAAATGGTGCCGGTGCATCCGACTTCCCCATTCCCATTGAGCCCTATGGGAATGGGGAAGAATATTTTCTGGCGCCCAGGAATGGGCAATTACTGGGTCCGCCGGGGTTGTAATACCCTGGTAACTGGCCAATCCTGGGCGCCGGAAAGATGTGCAAGTTTAGCGGCAGCCTTCCGGTTTTACCGGCAAGGTTAGCGCAAAACTTGTAATGAGGCCCAATGTGTTTAGATCATGTGACCTATACTATCTGCCAACCCGTCACTCCCACCTGAAGCTTTCACGTCCAGCGCTGAGGTACGCTGCTGAAGCCTGAGAGTGGGACAGCTTAGGGAGATTTTCTGTTTGCTGCCTTAGAGCAAAGTTTCTCCCGATGTGGAGGGAGGGGAGCCATGTAGAGTGATGACTGTACCGGGCCAGCCATACCCTCTCTTCACTAGCTACCTGTTCCAAAAAAGGATTACCTTCAAATACCTTTGCTTCACTTATCACATTGACTACAAACATCTAAATTCCACAATCCACCTGCACCCCTGCAAGAAATCACAAACCCTCACCCAGTGCCTAAGCAATGCCCCTTCTTTCAACTCTTCCATGGAACCTCATGCATATCAGTGAAATCACCCTTGGGGCTATATTCTGCAACCACATCCCTATATTGGGAAAGAACATTTCTGATGACCGCTTATTCTGCTGAGCCCAAATCACCTGGCTCTTCCAAAGAAAATGGACTCCTTTATACTGTCCCACCACTCAGATATTAAGTACCAGGAGACGATGGCAGTGGTGAAATTTACCAAGTATAAAAAATAAATAAAGAAAAAGCAATATATGTATAGTGTGCAACATATCAGCACCATCCACTGGCAGGCCACTTGAATAACTTTAGAATTCTACTTTCCCCTGTGCATCACAGGTGGATTTTCCCTGATTAAAGGGCAATGTGAATGCTTCTCAACACTATTCGATCAAGTGCAAGTGTGATGTACACCTGCACACTTATGTAATTAATCAAGCCCTTAAGGTGAACTCTAATGGTGATTATTGAGAAAGAAAAACTGTTGGCTTGCTGTCACAACTGTAAAACTAATGTAATGTTGGGATAAGTGGGATCTGCATGTTAAGTGCTTAATTCAGAAATATGTGTGCAAACAGCGCCCACAGGTTGCAATCAAGGCAGGGCTTAATAATGGCATAACAGCAAACAATGTTCAATACAGAACTTAGAAGCAAGAGAAATTCGGCAGGAGGCAATGTATGCCAATGTTCTATTAATATTATTACTATTATTATTACTTGCACAGCATTGTCCTCCCATTGGTGTTTTCACTTCATTTCAATTGTCAGATTAGTATGTAAAGTGCATTTTTGACACAGAAGCAGGTTTGCACTGTTTTGAAGCAAACGCCATAGTTGAAAATATTAAGTGAAATGACTATAACCTAAGAAAATGGAGTATACCAAATGCATGCATGAATTATTCCCGTCCCTTCAGTCACAATCCTATCCCTGATGTAAAATTGGAAAGTGGTCTCACCCCAAAAACATGTCAGGAGCCACATTGCTCTCCCATGAGTCTCCCCTCCTGCTCATTTCCATTGGTACTTTCAACCAGAATTGAGATGGCCCTTATTCTGCACTACAATCCCCTTCAATTACATAGCCACACTGCTCTATGTTCACAAGTGACCTCTAGGATATTATCTAATTTTTCGTTTGGCTGTTACCTATAAACCAAAACCTTTACATTAGAGTACAAATAGATAGAAATTGTATATGAGGAGGGACACACAGCTTGTAGGTGTTGTTTGGTTAGTTTACCACCCATTGACTGTCAATGGCATGCTAATCCCTATGGCCATTCATACCCAGTTGATTCCCTGGTCCACCCAAAACACCTCATCATGGGAGCTTGCATTATTCAAGCCTTACCATCAAACTGTTCACTCAAAGTGCGTGCCAGTGCTTTTTCGAAGCAGTCTCCTGAGAGTTATCGACTTAATTGCATCTGTAAACATGCCACAGGTGTAACACAATGTCTTAACCAGCTCTGCCTTCAGCCGCTCGATTTATAAGCACTTTGTGTTCCCTTCAATGAAGTCGTGTTAAATACAAGCATTGGCAAAGTCATCAGTTTTGGCTTTTGTACAAGTATTTGGCATTTGCAAGGGACTGCTATTTGACGCCCAGGTACTGGCACCATTTTGCATCTGCTACCACCAATGGCCAGTTAACAACACTACTGCAGTGCTGGCCAGTGCCTTCCCCATGCCAACACAAATGCCCAAACGGTTGTCATTGCCAACGCTTGTTATATACTGTTGCCTTCTATACATTTTTTGTTCCTTTGATTTATAGTGATATAATAATTTGTGAACAAGAGAGTAACCTCCTTTTCAGACAACCAGGACTATGGGTTGTAACGTTCTCAGCATTTGTAATATATTGATATGATAGAAAGCATGTTCATACTTTCCTCTCAGACAACTCCAGTAACTTTAATTTAAGTCTACGTGCATGTCATTTGTATTCATTTGTATATATTCCCTCCGGTATGTAATTATTTTTTCACTTCAATTACTATTCAGTCATCATGATGGCCTGATTTGTTTATTGACTTGTAATCATTGCGACCTATCAAGTCAAATGAACCATACACGAAATGAAATTAGCCAGAGGGATAAAAAAAGAGCTTGCGGCTGTTCATTTGTAATCCACAGAATATGATGAGCAAAATAATCAACACTCCAAAATAATGAGTTATGTGACTTGTACTAGCCTTCACACAGATGTGGCTGTCAGAATTGCATACACGTGATTCGCTTTAGCACCACACAAAGCCAATGAATGTTATAACGGGGTGCTAGTGTCACAATGTATTAAATTATGAAATGCCTCTCTTGGAGGGACTGGGGCTAATTCCCCAGCGAATTGGCGTGCAGATTGCAAGTTAACCTGTGCAAGCAACACTGCCCTCCCCTTCACTTCTAGTGACACAGAATTCCTACGTTGGAAGTTCCAGATTCACAGAAGATACTGGCAAGGTGTGGGAGAGGCTGGCTGATTCTGTAACAAACCCACAGAAACCCCCTTCATGCATACGGAAGAGCGAGACACGTTCGTGTCACATTAAGTACACAACGGCTTACTCGTCCCACATGGCCGTGGGGCTGGGATCTGTGAGAATATTTACAGGGATGGGCCTGAAAGGTAATTTTTTTTACATTTCAACCTCACAATATAAAGGGTTGTTATTTGGGACGTGTCAATGCTCCCAGTGATGAGAAATGAACGCTGGGAGCATTGGAATCAGCAAAGGCACTTCAATGTGTGGCAGACCCACTCACACGACTACTGCTGTCTGCATTCTGAGGGAGCACTGCTTGACAGCATTGAATCTGCATGAGCTCAGCCGTGTATGCACACACATTCACTTTGGTGCCTCCGAGCACCAGCAAAAGGAAGGAGCCTTTTTCACTTTTGGGTGTTGGGCATAAACGGAAACAGAAACAAAATCACATTTTGTGAACCGTCCGCACTGTGATTAGGAAAGGTGGGAGAGGCAATGGGATGAGGGGGGGTGGGGAGTGTGGGGGGTTGTGAACGTAATCCAGATTTTGTAAGGAAAGGATAAAGGTGATGGATTAGTAGGATAATGAAAAACAGCACATTCTACAAACATATCATCTACAGATGCCAGAGAGTGGCTTGCTCTGGGATCAAGAATACTATTGTATAGGGGATGCGCAATAGGCTTGCTGTGTATTGCACTTCGCAGGGACTGGCGGAATGTCATGGTGGTCTAGTGGAATGTATGGTAGGACAGCAGGCCAAGTTCTAGAAGGGAATGTGCAGAGAGCTGCAGAAAGACAGTTGGAGAAGAGAGGTTCCAGAGGAAAGTTGGGGGTCTTTATATGTTTATACAACTTAGTAATAAAATGCTGTTGTTACTAATCTTGCTGTGCTGTGCATCATTACAATGTTCAAATATGATGCACCGCAATATGACACACCACATGTTTGTTCAAATATGGTGCACGACAATATGACACACCACATGTTTGCAATGTTCTCACATTATTTATTTTTCCTGTTATCATTCTGCCAGCATACTAATACAATAATTAACCAAATGTGTTTTAATGGTTGCCACAGTCTGGTTTGTAGTTGCAGTGTTTGTATCTGTCCTCACTAAAACTGACCTGTGACTTTTTGCAGGTCATTCATACGAAACATTGCATAACCTGCAAATACTCAGGGCTCATGAACAAATGATTTCATGTGCCTGCATACTATATATATATCAGGATCAGGGAAGGTGTCTCGAGACTTGAAGGAGAGGATAGTTTAGAACCGAGAAAAGACAAGGAAATAAGTGCCAGTGTCAGCGAACCGTGCACCCTCCTTATCCCAAAGAAACAGTCCAATCAGACAGCCCAGAGGAGTGAGGTCAGAACAAAGATTTCAGGACCTCCTGGGAAACTCACAGTGCTGCTGGAAGGCGATGTCATCACAGCCAGTGTGAAAAGCTTTTCTTTTTGTTTCGTTTGGCACATTTTATTTTTGTTGATTTGTGTATAAATATGACCGTGACCTATTTAGACAGTATCAGTCTTTTGGGCATCCCATGTAGCCTACTAACTCGTCCAGGGAACTGCCTTAACCAAATGAAGTCCTGACGTATAATATTTGCCCCCAAATAAATACATCCAGACCAAATGGCATGCTTGTGGAACAAGCAAAGATCCCCTCCTGTCTCCACTACCCTTCTTATGCTTCATGCATGGACACATCTTTAGTCCCTGACTGTCAGGTCCACAGTGCAAATAGGTCTACTGATCAATGAGGTTATGAATACAGCATTCTCTCATCAGCAACTACTAGATGTTATCATGCCATTCCTACTTCTATTTTGCTGAGTTGCATCTTCCTCACCTTGGGTTATACCTACTGATGTACCCCCTTAGAGTTGTCCTCTATCATATTCTACTCATCCTGTCTCACACCTGCCATACCTCATTCCCATCTACCCTCGGTTCACCGTAGAGCTCCAACCTTTCCTAAACTGTCATCTCCTCCCACTACACCCTTTCTACCCCCTCTTTTACCATCCACGTGTCTCCTTAGACACCTTACTCTCCCACCCTCTTCTGCACTCCCATTTCAGTCCTCCCTACCCTCCTTACCCCATAGCCCCCCCGAATTTCTTTAAACTTTTCCTCCCAAATGTCAGGCATCTATTCCCATCACTTTTATTCATCTCCTCTTCCCCCTCCCCCTTTGTATCATTTCCACCTTTTTCTATACCTCACCCACCCACCATAAACCAATGCCTCCACTGCCAAGATTATGTTCAGTCCGACATAGCCGACTGCCTATCTGAGCCTATTGTGTCATTGAGAGCAAGCCCACTATCTAAGTCATTCCAGAGGCTTTGAGCACAGCAGACTCTGCTGCTCCAATTAGTCGAGCAGCAATTGCTTTGGGCTACAAAATAGCTCTGAAAAATCAACCATACAAATTATGTTTGGACAGTTATAGCATACAAAGCACCACTGCCATGTGTGTTTAATCCCAATTTCCAATTGTGAATGCCTCCACTTGTAGTAATATCTCTCCAAACATCTCTCCTTCCTACTCATGAATTGCCTCCATCATTATGAAGCACACTTTTTCTGAGTAGTTATTATTATCCATTACCGATAATTGACCATCCTTGAAGATTTCAACACCTTATTTAATGCATGCAATCCCACCTCCAACAGAAGGCTCATCTACAACTTGGAGATTTAAATCTCCTCTGACACTAGACGTCAGTATAATCCATTCAGCTGAACACATCTTAAATTCAAACGTCTGTCTCCTGGATCCTCAGAGTCTTCATCCTCATTCTACTTAAATGGAATGATCGCAATGCCGTGACTGCTCGATTCTGGTCTTTTGCGCCACCATATCCCACTCCTTGATCCCCCACCATCAATTATTGGGCAATGAATAACATCAAGAATCCTTCACTCATTTGCCGTAATGCTGCAGTCAACCAAATCTTCATACTTTGGTCTTTCTAACTTATCATCTAAAATCTCCACCTTTGACCCCTGGTTTACTGTTGCATTTTTCACCGTTGGCTGACTGAGATTTATGTTTATGACCAGAAAGAAGAATAAACCAAGTCGATTAACAAAGAGTTAAATTCCCTCAACTGCATCAATGGTGCATAAAATGCACATGAAGCATGAGTTTGGCACCTGCAAAGAAACGGAAGGACCTGCATTAGCTAAGCTACTACTGAGCAGTCTTTCAGAAATTGCCCTATAGCAACCATCTAGCTAAAGCACCATTCAATTTAAATTACCTTAAGATTTAAGGAACCTTGCAACCTGCTTGGATGACATCATTTCATAATAACGACTGAAGGACTGCACTAATGATCACTCAAGGAAAATTTCCTGAGACCTTGTAGTGTAGGCCCAAAAACTGATTGATAAAAATCAATAATATGTGCATGATTTTTTAGATAAATAGTTGTATTACATGCAAGATATGGCTGGGAGTGTCAGTCAGTCCAATAGAAATGGAAATGGAAATCAGGCGTGACACACCTATATCTGGTTACATCTTTTATAGTGGAAAACTGCAAATTAGCATAAGCAAAGCATATCAGATTCAACATAATTGCATGTTCCCCATTGGCTAACACATATACTGAAATCTAAACATCCCCTTTAATTCATCACCCCATTGGTCATGCATATCTAAATACAAACCCTTACAATATGAGCTATTTGTCCAGTCAGCCGAAAACATGATGTGTACTCTCCTTATTGGTCAAGACAACTTTTGACAACGCATGATGTGTATGCCCCAGAGGGGACCCAATCAGGGAGCTAATGAGAACAATGAGGTCAACACCACCTGGTAAAACAATGGCTTTCTCATGAGACCAGACAATTTGACAGTCCCAATTGGCTTCTTAGACCATGCAGTTGTACACTTTTGGGATCAACTCCTGCCACTCCCGTCTTAGAACCCATGGCATCCCTAGCTTGCATTCTATGCTTTCTTTCTTGGGAACCATGTGCTATATAAAAACAACGCAATCAAGACACTGCTCTTGGGGATGAAATTCTTGTATTTATTTGCTCTGTTTAATCAAACACATGTAATTCAAATGGTCCAGCTACTTTTCAATGGGGGCACTATTACTCCAAACTTAGCTCGACACCTTGGCAGTGCCAGACAACAGGCACTGTTCTAGTAAGATTCGTCCTTCAGAGCTGCAGCACTAATCTAATAGTCAGAAACCAACATAGCAACATAGACCTGAGCACTGGATGCCAGATTGCCACAACTACAGAATGATGTTCAGGCAGGAGTCTGCTCTCTCTGGGTTTCAAATCAGGGCTCATTGCACATGGGATAACCTGAGGAAGTGGGAACACATTCACACAAGACACTCAAATGGCTGCCACCAACTCCCATCTACATCTTCTACTGTGACACCTGCCGATCCTGCTTCCACAATGAATTCCTTCCCGCTCCAATTCAATGCCAGTTACCGGATCACTACTTGTTAAGATCTGCAATTGATCATCAAAGTAGAAAGGCTGTCTGAGTGAAGATTATTAATCAATTATAACACCTCTCATCAACAGTTATTCATTAAATACAAATCAATTTGGTTAGAATAAATCCATCTAATTCAAATATTTACAGAAATACAGAAAGTGACAATATTATCCATTAAGATTCATGCATTTTTATTTTAAACATTAAAGGGCGTGCGTGTATCTATACACGACTAAAGTGCAAATATATTAACATATCACATACACAATACATAATGTCCTTACACCGTTGCATATAAAAAATACATCACTATATATACCTTATAAGTACTCTAATCCTAATCAATTAAAAATGACATATAAAAGGCATCCTTTACTGTGTCAACTTTTTTCCCACGGTCATCATCAATTATAAAACTATTGTATGCAAGACACCCTTTATGGTATTGCTGCTTCTTGCCTATTAGTAATGACTGGGTTCAACAAATAAACCCCTCCTGCATTTTGCTTGCGGTCTTGTCTTCATCAGGGCGATCTATATTTCTGTAAGTATATATAAATGATATACATGTCCACCTCCCCTACTTATTTCTTAGTCAGAATATTATTCAAGTACCTCAAAGGATCAATGTATAATTTTCCCATATGTTGTATTCTTACAACCAACAGCATACATTCTAGTAGTGCCCAGGGTTGCTTATAGCAGGCAAATTTTATAAGAGATGAATACATGGAAATAATATCTGCCTAATCTATTTTAACACTGTAACATTGTGGCAACAGAATTTCAAACATATCTTAAACTTGCATTTAATTAAATTAATGATTTATCTTTTTTTTACATCTAAATTGGAACACAATTAAGTATTTCTAAACTGTGTCAAACGTTTTTAATCTTTCACTCCATGGTGCCTGGATGCCTTCAGGCTTTGGTGCCTTACAAGTAACTTAACATAACATAACTAAATAACATAACGTTAAATCTGATTACTCTACAGCTCCTCACTGTCGATATACCTTTAACTTCAATTGCAAAAACAAAGCAAGAAGATCCTCTGATACTCTGCTACATCACACCTTGAAACATCAACAAGCACCTAATGCTTCAGTCCCTTTCCTTCTTCCATTAACCCACTCAGCATGCACATGTTAATGAGATGTCACAATGCTCAAAAAAGAAACTTTCTTTATATTTTTTTTATTTTTATTTTTTATTATTTTATTTCTTGTTTTTAATCAAAAGAGATTTTTACAAGAATACTTCGAAAAATTCAATAAAAGTAAAATATGAAAAATAAGTAAAATACATTAAATACATTAATGCCATCATAATTTTACAATATATTATAATAAGTCCTTAAGCCTCATGAACTTGAGCATGTTAATGCATCTGACATGTGATTGTAACTAGGACAAATTTTATGAAAGAATCAAGTATCGCATGGTGTATACAAGCTAAGATTGTTCAGAAACTCAACAGAATAACTCATATTCGTGGAGTTTAGCAGATAGGCCCATCTCATATTCTGCTGCACATTAGCAACCACTGTCATGTGTTTCTTGTATGCATTGTTTCTTAATGAGCACAGAGCAGGGCATTCCACCACGATGTGTTCTAAAGTTTCTTTTTGTGATGTCTTTTGACAGAACCTACAGAAGTTATCTGACATGTCTATTTGTTTCCGCTGTGCCAGTATGTCTCGGGTCAACCACAAATTAAAACGCATTCTCATGATTGCCGTGCGAAGTTGAGGGGATGGTGATTTTAACAGGTAAGTTTCAACAGTTCCCATTTTTGTGTCTGGAAACAAATAACTACTAACATTTTTATATTGCAGACAAAGAGTACGATTCGCCAACCAGTCCTGGTAGAAGATTTTTTTTTTTGCTCGGTTAGGATTCTGTGTTAGAGTTTCTACGTCTACTTCAGCTACAGCCATTATTTGATAGACATAGGTGGCCCATTTAAATATGAATCGATGATTTGAGTTAAATAAATGTGCCACCAGTACAGCTAGAATTGATTCAGTTTCGATATTCAATAAACATTTCCTGAAAAATGCACACAGCTGCCAATGATATCTTGCCTTGAGCGATGTAAGACCGAGCTCGTACCTTATGCATGATACCGGAGTTGCTTGTGGAAGCTGTAAAATGTTTCTCCAAAATGTTGCTTCCATTCTATCTAGATCTTTCACGTCAGTTAAAGCTCGTGCCTCCATCCCATATAAAATTGTAGGAGTTACTTTTTGCTGCCAATAATGTATGGCAAGCTTGATGGAAAATTTACCATATTTTTAAAGAATCAATTTAGACTGGGAAATTGCTATATTCAATTTACTTTGTAGTGAACGATGATGGTCAATAGTCACAGAATTGGCTTCAAATTGAGTACTCCGGTACTTATAGCTTGAGACAATGTCGAGGGTAATATTTTTGACCCTCCATACGAACTTAGTTCTTTGTGATCTCGTAGGGGTGTCAACTACAATCTGGGATTTTTTTATATTCATTGATAGCTCATTATTTTCAAAGTAAATTGAGAGTGCAGTTATTAACTTTTGGAGGCCTGTCGGTGTCTTAGAAATTAGCACAAGGTCATCGGCGTACCATAATGCTTGTATTGTAAGACCGTTCATTTTCGGTGAGTCAGTAGGTAAGTTGTAAAATATTTCTTGAACATCGTGAATGAAAAAGTTGAAGAGTGATGAGGCCAAGATGCACCCTTTTTTCAAGCCTCTTGATGTATTAATTGCTGAAGAAAGCAGGCCAGTAGAGGACAACCGAATTTGAATGGACGTGCCTGAATGAAGAGCAGCTATGATATCGATTACATCTTGTGGGCACTGTGCTTTAAATAGTTCTTGAAGAAGTTTTACGCGAGAAACTGAATCAAACGCAGCATTTAAGTCAATAAATGCGAAAAATACTGCTGTTTTTGTTTGTTGTGCTTGAGCTTTTAATGCATTGAGGATCATTAGATTTACAGACGTCCCCAATCCGCGAACAAAGCCTGTTTGATTACGGTCTCTAATTTTATTTTCAAGTGTCCAAGTATTCAAGGCCGTTAAGACTAATCTATTGAATATTTTGCCTGGGGAATCCAATAGCGCTATCGGGCGGTAATTAGCTGGTATGCTACGGTCCCCTTTTTTAAAAATTGGCACAATGATAGACGTACGCCATGAGTCTGGAATCCAATGTATCTTTAATATGTGCTGGAAAATGTTGTTCAGAATCTTGGCCCAAAGTTGTGGATGTTGTTTTAGCATATAATTAGTTATGCCATCTGGGCCTGCTGCTCGCAAAGATGAAGATTTAGTTATGAGCGTCTCAATTATTTCTTCTGAACATTCAATGTTCCAGGTCACTGCTGAGTAGCTCTTAGGATCATACTGAAAGGCTTTGTTTGTGTACAGTTGTGAGAAATGTGCTACCCATTGACTTTCGATTACTCCATTTAGTTGTGATTGCTGAATGTTTGGGTTTAGTTTTTGATTGAGTAATTGCCATATTTGTGCAGAATTCTTACTTATTGTAGCTTTCCAAAAGGCCTCTCCATCCTGCTGAAATAACTGTCCTTTATGAGCCCATATCCAGGATCTATAATGAGTTTTTAGAGTTTTACATAATTCTTCATTTTCAGGCCAGGGAAGTTGTCTGACTAATCTCAGCTCCTTACGGTATTCCTTTTTTTTTAGATGGTAACTGATCATATGTATGAGGATGTGAGCGTCTCGAAGGAATAAAAAGGGTTTTGTAGATGGCAAGTGCTTCCACATATGTATGAGTATTCCGTGAGTCATTTTGTAGCAATTTGCATTAAGGCTTATCAGTTTAGACGGTGTCCACTTAAATCGTGATTTTGCATTATTGATTGCCAGTTTTTGTGGCATCCATTGAGATTTAATACTTTCTTCCTGTGTGTCTCTTGGCCATAATAGAGATAGCATATGATGATCGCTACTCGATTGCTTGATTATCTTGAATTCAATAGATGACATAAAAAGCCCCGCTGAGAGGTATATGTAGTCTATAGTGCTTGTCGATGTTCCTCTTTGCCTCGTAGCATGTTGCGGAATATCTCCCGGTAGTGATCCATTAGCCATTCTCATGTTAAATAGCTTCATGAGAGAACTCCACTTTTTGTAATCCTGTGTTCTTTTCCCCAATTCACATTTGAAAGCATCAATATTGAGGTCCCCCGCTAGAATAACATCAGTTATTTCTTTAGATTGTGCAATTATATCAAACATATTGGACAGATCTTTGTAAAAACAGAGGTCCGTAATCGCGGCTGGGTTTCTGTAGACGTTTATTAATGCGAGCCTTTTGGACTCCATCGAGATTTTTACCAACTGTATGAATTTATTGGGGTTTTCCCATGCTTGTAGTTGTATTTTAGTTCCCATCTTAACGGCTACCAGAAGCCCTGCCATGGGGCACCTTTTTGAGCTATAATTGCAGGGTTAATTACGATGACATGGTTATCCCATAGTGGTACATCACTTAGCCATGTTTCTTGATGTCTGCGTCATTCAAGAGGGAGTTAGGGTTAGTTAAAAGATGGGAGTAACCCCTTGTATTCCAGCTTACAAGTGTGGCGAAGTCAACTTTTTGCTCATTGTATTCTTGAGTCGATGGTGGTTATGACTGAGAGAGACGGGCATTAAGAAATACAGAATCAACAGTATTGCATTTAAAGCACTGACACACACTTGTAGATGGAATAGCCATTACTTGTTCCTTCAGGGTTATTTCGCTATTTTTTCTTTCCAGATCTTGAGTAAGCAGAAAACCCATTGCAAAGAGTTTCATTCGTGCCTGCCATAGGTAATTCATAACTAGCCCGGATTTCATCCATAAACGCACAATCCCCAAATTGGTATCACAAATAAATTCCACTTGATTAATGTCAAATAAGGTGAGGTCTCCTAGTTCTGGCACATCACTAAAGATGTTAAGTACACTTGTGCGAGACAGATCATATTGAGGGTAATGAGCCGCACGACATTTTAAGATTAATGTGTGATGGTTTGCAAATTTTTGTTTTCTTTTTAGGTCCTGTTTTTGTTGTTTTGTTACAGGTTCTTGAGTTTTGGAGAATTGTTTACAGTTCGATTCACTGGTCACTTGTTTAGTCTTTTGACATAGGTCAAAGTCGCTGTCAGGTCTTTGTTCATCAGAAAACGTGACTTTATTCGGTTTCTCTGTTAAGCATTTTGGCGTGAAGAACGATCCTAGACGAGTATCCAAATAAGATTCGATTACTGATTTAATTTTGTCATTTTGATCGTGCCATGTCTCATCACCATGGGATTTGTTCGCATCCTCTGGAACGTTGCAGACATTAAGTGTAGACTGTCTTCTGTTTTCACTGTCTTTTACACACTGAGTTTCAGCGAGCGCTTTACTATGCTGTACAGTGTCCACAGAGCATTTCGCCACAGTGATCTGTGAAATATTTTTTGCGACCAGGTCCTTTATCTCAGATGTACGCTTGAGAATGTATGCATCTACCGCAGCTTTGAGTTGTTCAATTTGTGGCGTCTCCGTTGTTGGCAAGATTTCTTGCATTATTTTTTCGGTTATATCAATTGATTGAGCCTTTGGATAGATTTCCTGAGTCAATAGATTCTTTGTTAGTGCGGGCTCGTTTGGGATTGCTGTTCCAAAGAAGAGACCAGTTGACTTAATGGAGACTCATTGATTTGTGGTATATGATAGTTCGACGACATAAGTACAACAGGGACCTTTTGACCTGAAATGTCATCATCAATAGATTGGCCAGCACTCGGCTTTGCAGGAGCAGGCAGGTCCACTGTTTGTGCACGGAATATTCAATTAGTTGTTTTGTTATTTAGTTTCATAGATTGGAACGGTTTAGTGATAAGATGTCTTGCACGACCTTTATTCCATGATTGTTTGTTAAATAGATCATATTGAGCTCCATTTGCTGGTTGCTTCACTTTTTTAGGCGAATTCTCAACACTTATCCATGATGTATTTTGCTGTGTAATTACTTGCGGATCCGCTTCAATTGGGCAAATGACATGCTGAAATGTTGGAAGACTGGCAGAATATGTAGTGGGAACGGTCACAATTTCAATACTTTTGGATAGATCATTATGTGGTTCTTCAGCTCGACAACATTTCTCCATTTGCATCGCTTGTGTTTGGATCCACAAAGTTATATGATCAATCTTAGCGGATTGTAAATTAATCTTACATTCAAGAGTTTCAAATAACTTGAACTAACTCTTGATTGTTGTATTTACTGCCATAAGAGTAACTTCCAAAAGCCCGGCATTAGCAGGAGCCTTTTCTTTTTCACGTGATGATTCACGATGTCTTGGGGTTGGAAGTATGTAGGACGCAGCATTCAAAATGGTAGAGTCCATTGAGCATCGTTGGTGATAGTCCGTCGGTGACCTAGTGAGAGATGTATTCACACTTCTAGGCGTCATTTGTTTGACTTCTTCCAAGAAGACCTCCTCATTCGAATCATTAAGATCCTCCTCTTGTATTTCTGTTATTTTATCCAATTGGAGTTTTGGATCTTTCTTTTGTTCGATTTGATTTGTAGATTGAAGCATGGTGTTATCAGAAATTGGCATGTTGTCTAAAACTTCAGACTCTACAGTATTCGACATAACAGTCTGCTTTAAAGATTCCACTTGATTTAGGTCTGATGTTGCATTTGGTATATTTAGGTTTGGTCCAATTTGCTCTTCATTGCACCTCATAGAGGGGTTTATAGGGATTTCCATTTGTGCCTCATTAGCTTGTTTAGATATACCTTCTGCATTGATGCCATCTTGTTGGGAAGAGGACGTTGTACAAAGTAGGGTAGGATTTTTTAATACTGGGCAGAACTGCCTAATATCTTTGCTTGTGAGTTGTGTTTTTAGGCGTGTTTTTGCACACGGAGTCAAAGTTATTGATGTGGATGATGTGATTTTTTTCAAGTTACTTTTAGACCTGATTGCGACAACCTCCATTGGTGTAAAGGAGGCCACCGCAGGTGAAGGCACACTGGTTTTGCGACTTTGCGGAATTAAAGACATTTTGATTGTGCAACAAAGCTGTGTGTTAATGGGGCGTGAGGTCACCAATACGCAAAATGTACCTTTTTGTCGGAAACGGGATCAAAGAGGGCACACCTCCTCAGTCTCCCGTTTGATCAGCGCCAAACAGCCGCACAATAGCCAACGCCCTTTTCCCTGACGTGCTTTACGCCGCAAGGGTGACTCTGGCGCAGGGATGAGGGCTTGGTTTGCTCACGTGACCACGCACGTGGGCGGCTGTAACTCCGCCTCCTCCAGGAAGCGGATTGCGACAATGCAGTTCCCGGCAAGAGCTTCACTCCTTTGCTCGCAGTGCCGGGAACAGAATTAACGTTCAAAAGGGCAGCACGAAGAAAACTGTGCCGCTTCAAAGTTCAGACACACACACAATTCAGCAGCTCACCTTACGTGGAAATGAGGTTCCTCAGCAGACACCCGTTCACATAACTTTTTCTGGAAATTGTCCAACCCACAGCAGCAGCAGACCTGGGCCTCACACTCTTAAACACCTCATTGGAAGCAAGATCCCCCCAGCAGAACTTAACATTTTCTTCATCAAACCCCTGCTGAAGAAACAGGGTCTTGACATGTCAACTCCAATGTCCACAGACCAAGCTTTTTGAGAACGTAGCATACATACAGCTACTCGAATTCTCAGAAGAGAATCCCATCCTGGATGATGCCAATGAAGGTGTACGCGTATTCCGGGTACTAAATCTGCCCTCATTGCCACCTGGGATGAGAAGAAGAATCGGGGAGGGAGGCATAGACAGAGCAGTAGCATCTCCCTCTGCATCTCTCCTCTTCCTTTGACACAGTAAATCACTCATCCATTGCTAATTAAGTAGTACATATGGGAATTAGGTGTGAAGTGGTAACATGACACTCCAATTTCTTCTCTCTCTCTCTTTCTCTCTCTCTCTCTCTCTCTCTCTCTCTCTCTCTCAATCTCTCTCTCTCTATCTCTCTCTTTCTCTCTCTCTCTCAGAGCATTTCCATGAATGTGTACTTCAGAAAGGATATATGTGATTATTTTGTAGCTGAAAATTCTGAAGCCGAAAATTAAGAATTTGACATAAGCGCCTTAAATAATCAAATAGATAAGCCCTGTCCACGGCCCCCCCTTCACCACCTACCCTTAAGTCTTACCTGTGGCAACTCACTTACCTCCTGCCCCCACTAAATTTATTTTTTAACTTTGTCCCCTGCTTTTCTTTTTACGGAAGCAGGGGACACCAACGCCAACCCTGAATTCCGGTAATGTTGATCAAAGGTAGCGGGGGACACCCCTGCAATCCCTGCTCCCCTTATTTGACATTTTCCAGACTCATTATTTTTTACACTGCCGAATGCGCATAAAACGCACATTCGGCATTACTTTGTCAAAATCTTTGTCAGAAAACCTTTATAAATAGAGGATTCATGGTAATTTCAACTCCAATTTGTAATGGGGGGCACCTTATACAATGTAAAATATAATGGTATAGTACAGATGACAAATAGCATTAAGTACAGTGCTTTCATATCAGAATAGATCAGTCAATTGTTTACATTATTTACTGATTGGGTGAGGTGATGATTGGGGGTAATAAGGTTAATGAGCTATGTGGTTTGATACTGAGGTCCAGGGGGAAAGGTATAGGGATGCAAATGTGAGGTGGGATGTTAAAGAAAGGGGGAACAGAACGTCCTGCTAGGAGGAGTTAATAAGATATTGAAGTGCCATTCTCTTCTTTTCCAAAGTTGTATAGGTCCTCGCCCAACCCTGAGTTAATCCTCTAGACATATGTGCTAGAATTACACTGACAATACATACATCATTCACAACACCCACAGTTCACAGAATTCCAATTCATGCCATCTTGCCACATACCTGTTGGAAGTGGACCAATGGGTTCTCCACAAGCACGTAAAACAAAGACAGTGGCAACTGTTGTCAATGCGCTGTGTACCCCAACCAAACAATACAAGTGAAAGGCCCATCTATGCTTATTTCAATACTTGCACCTCTTTGTTTCTGCAGCACCTTAAATCAACTCAGTGTCAAACCACCTGTCAACCTCTCAGCATTCCGATGTGCATTGTCACTTTCTTGGGCTACTCTCCCAAGAGTCAGCGCCACTATGACATTAATTATGCTGTGCCTGCTCTACAGAAGTGAACTACTTGCTTAACAAAATATAGCATGTACAGAACTCTGCAGCTAAACTGCTGCTCCATCTAGGGTTTTGGGACTACTATATCACACGCGCTATAGGTGTTCCACTGTCTAGCATTAATATCAAACTCTATGTTCACCAGGTACTCTAGTGCCCTGGTCCCATGTTTCTCCAAATACATCTCTGCATCTGCTGACCAAAATACTGTTTCTTCTCCCATATCGATTTATAAACATAAATCCCACTTAGATCAAAATTTAAATTGGTCAATGCTTCTTTATCAGTGCATAACACAACACTCTATAAGTAATTTCTCTTCCAGATCCATAAGCTTGGTTATCACATCTGCTTTGGAAAATTACTTAAAATCCTGTGTCCTTCCCATCTATACTATATGATGACAAAAATAATCTGTCTACAAACACATTTAACCTATCACAGAACACCCCACCAGCATTCTAAGTTTCACAATATGATTATCAGTGCAGGAAGAAAGCACGATGGCCAGAGAACCTCTCTAGCCCTCACACACAAGACCCATCCTGATCGAAGTAGAATGAAATACAGCAATGAACTCTCCCAATCACACAGACAGACACCTGTCTTCAACCTCCAGACAAACTAGAAATGCCATGAGGCCCCTAACAGTGGTTGAGGTTTGCTATATGAATGTCTAAAAAAACTAATATTAATATCTCCTTGCTTCTGAAGTTCCTGTACTGACTCTTTATAAAACATGGAATACACTTCAAATCTCTTCACCTGGTGCCTGAAGCCTTACGTGGCCTCATAAAAGACTCTCTCGCTCCATAGTGTGTTTCCATTAAATTTTGGACATGCATTTAAGTTGCCCTCTCAGAGGTGTCTTGCTATTTGGCAGCCCAGTATTGGGACACATTCCTACACATCGAAGGCACTACGGTATGAACCCAGTATCATTGCATATCCACATGAAACCAGACACAATGAAATTCAAAATGTTGAACAGGCAGAAGAAGAGTGGCAGATGTATTAAAACAAGGAAGTATGTTATATACTACTGCAAGTACCAAATATGTGAATTATGACTGAGGGACTGTGCAACCAATGACCAGAGCTGCATCTCCAGGAACAGGTCAGCTGCAGGCTGCCTTAAAACACCACAGCTGTCCTGATGATCTGAAGCAAAACACTAACTTTAACACAGTCGGAAAGTAGGAACCCAAGGAGTCCTCCAGGTAATATTACCACAGTATGGTGCTGGGGAAGAGAAGAACACATAATGTAGACATGTGTAAACCATTGCTTAATTTTTTTCCATCTCGCAGGTGTGGCGGACTGCTTGGTGGACCATGCTAACTGTTGGTTAAGTTAGTGGGGCATTTGAAAACGTCACCTGACTTCTATAACATTCTCTTTGCATAAACAGTACTGATCTGCTCTACTGTTTAGATACAAGGTGCTCCACGCACATAGGGGTGATGGACAGGTGAGAAGCCCCAGAAAGTATAAACCTAATTTTGAGAGGCAGATGCATACGTCATTCATTGCAACTGCCCCACCCCCGCCTGTATATCACATAGGTGATAAATGCTATTGGACTTATCCCGGATCAATACAGGAAACAAATTTAGTTGATATAATCGAAGATGGCGAGAACAAGTGATCTCATTGCTGACTGACACACAAGAGTGCAATAGACAGGGAGCAGATATGCACTCATCATGAAGAAACATGAACGCTAGGTCAAATGTGCAATTAGATACGAAGAATATTGCTTGCACTATATAGACATTAAGAATATAACATAGCCAATGTATACGCTGAAATGCAACATGAACGTCATACACATAGAGCTTGCTAAATGTATTATGCAACAGTGATGAGTGGCCATCTTGTATAAACTGGACAGTGGGGCTGTATTCGAGTGAATGAGAAGCCTTAATGCAGCAGGGAGGTATGATCTGCTGAATTAGCTGAACTACAGATCTGTGAAAGGCCATACAGTGGCTGTGCGGCCCCCTTCCAAGGTTCATTTTATAGGACGTCCACATGGCCCCAAGGAGAACAGAATATAATTCCCAAGTGCAAGACATATTTCTTTTAGATTAAGTAGAGAAGAAACAGACTTTAAAAGCCAGAAGCCCATTAATTAGAAGCTTAATACTGCATGAGGAATGGATCAATCAATTATCCAGTGGCCAGAAAGGGTAACAAAACTGTATTAATATGAAGTAAAATCATAGAAAAAGCTGAGCATATTCATTCAAACATGGTCTTCTCACATGTCACCTATAATAGGAAGACCCTGTCCAATCATTAGATCTAGACACAGACAGGCATCTGCCTCGACTACCCAAAATTCCCAGAACAGATTCGCCAGACAAAGCCAAGTACAAAGCTAGATATCCTGGCTCATGGCCTAGGAAAAAAGGGATGGCGTCTTATTTAATTTAAAGACGCTGTTCCTGAGTTTGCTCCCCACCACTATTTCTGCTCATGTGCTGATGACCTGCCAAATGTCCAAGGTTGGTGAGATAGATGCCAACCAACCATAACACTCAATGTGATGCCACCCTGCAACAGTTGCATTAGCCAATTACCTGTTGCCAAGATTATTTGATTCTTACCTTTATCAATATTGGGGTAGTCCAAGGTGGGGCCATCAGATAGTTATGTCCCACAAAAAGACTAACCCCTAAACATTATATAAGTAGACAATTCCCTTAACCAATCCATCAATCCTGTAGGTTTTTGAAACTAAGATTGTGATATTATGCACGTGACGACGTGTTTTTTGATTTATAATTCAGTGTTCTGTAATGAAACGTTGGAGAGCTTTTGAAACTTGTCTGCTTATTGCTGCCCCCTGTTTTTCACGGATTGTTAATATGATATGATATGATATCATATGTAATTTATAACGCACCAGTACACAAATGTTTCTAGACACGATAAAGTGTGCTTTGCCAATTACTTCGACTATTTCCGTTATTGGGTGCAGTATTTCCCAGCCTGTCCGCCCATTTCCGCTACTGTTTTGAGGTGGCCCATTCCACTAATATGATGGTCACCTCCTCAAAACCATGAAAAGTTTTTTTTTAATTTCCAGTAATGAGTTGATGGAGCACTTGTTGGGTGCGTCTTATGTTCTGAAGTGATAATAGACGTTACACTTTGCCTCTTGAAAGTTCCTCCTCTGAGGGAGAGAGAACACTGAAAATGTAACAACTTGTTTACCAAACCAAGAAAAAGATGATGCATAATGAGGTTGGCATCCCCCTTACATAAAAAGGCAGTTATATCCGTCTGGCTTTGAAACTTGTTTTCTTCTAATATGCAGTTGCTTGTAACAAGCCCCTTCTGGTGTGTTTTTACTCTTCACCTAAACTGGTGTCAGAGAATTGAACACAGCAAATCCCTGATGCGTTCCCCATTTCTGGAGAAAGTTACCAATGCACATAAGATCTCTTTCTCCATCCTGCACCTCGGTGGAAACTTGAAGAGCCTACTCTTCAAAAAACATCTCAGCAGTCAGTGATTGCTCCACTCAACAGCACTTATCTCGCTCCAGAGCATACCCCACTACACGAAAATAAGGGTTCACACATTTGCATTATCGTCATCATCAAATTAGTATATTTCGACATAAAGTTATAAAACCATTATAAAATTCAAGCATTATCAAAAAAAACATTTTTTAGAATTGGGTCAACTCACTTTACAAACGTTAATTAACATTATTTCATACAAAGCTAGCCATCAAAATCTTATAGTGCATTTATTGTCCTCTTGACTTAAACAGATGATTCCTGTGCAACCAGGCTTTTATTACAAACTTGATACTGCAAATACAGCATCGCTCATTTCCGTGTTCTTACATAAGAATTTTGCCTCCATGAAGGTCCTGACTTTATGATTAATTGGGCATGGTTTTAAATTCTCCTGGTGAATATCTGAATAGCACGGGCATAGACACATAAAATGAGCAACTGACTCTGCCATTTCCACAAGCTAGGCATATGCTGGAATGTTCAGGATACCATATTTTCTGAAAGGTCATCACTGGTAGAGTTCCAAACTGTTCCAAAGCACAGCTTCATAGATAGAGTACGTATGTACGTACTTATGTACGTACGCAAGTACGTACATACGAGGGCCATACTTTGTTGAGATAATACTCAAACCTATGGCTGGCTTTTAACATTTTGTGACAACAAATAAGCCAACACTTGTAGTATCTTTGCCTAGTCTCCTCTTCCCACCATACCCGATATGCTATCTTTAGTTGCTGATGTGACTTTTCAGTTATCACTTCAGGGTTTTTCCAGATCTCAGCGGGACCTTTTTTAATTAAAGAAAATTTTACGAAGTTGAACCATCGTAACTTAGTGCCCCCATCCCTCCTCAACACATCACACATCACTGCTTTGTATTTTAAGAGGTTAGGAGTACTTCATAATTTAATCCAAGAGTGAACAGGTTTCGATTTGAGTACCTACTCAGCATCAGTCCAACCTAATTCATAAGTTCTGGACCTCAGAAAGCCTAATAGGGGTTTAAAGAATTTATTTTTAGACATGTCTATGCTAGTGGTGTTGGCATGAAGCCATACTTCTGCACCATAGACTGAAGCCTGTCTGACCTTCATCTTAAATATTGTCAAAGTTGCAATAACAAATCAACTTGCATTTCCTTGAGCAAATCTAGCAACTAATCAGAGATGTATTCCTTTTATCTGTTCTTTCCAACCGCCTGCTTCCACAAAACAGAGGTGTTTATAGATAGTAGATAGTCACAGGACTCTATGTTCTCCGGTCAAATTCCATTAATCTTGATGGAGAATGTATTCTTAGGCTTTCCTTTTCATTGCAAAACCATTATCTTTGTTTTGTTGTGGTTTATCGCCAGCCCTTTTGTGTTGCACATATGACAGAAGACCTTAAGTTGTTTATGAAGGCCAGTTTGGGTCTCCTATATTAGGACAGCATCATGTGCAAATAAGAGCACTCCAATCTCATTGGCACCCAACACCAGGGCATCTGCTTCAAGTTTTTCAATAGCTAATGCTATGTTATGTATATACAATGCTAAAAGGGGGTGCCAATACACATCCCTGTTGTACACCTTTACCCACCTGGAACTTAGTGGTTCATTACCCACTAGGGCCCCCATTAGACTAATGCAGTGGTGTAAGAATATAATGCTATTATTGGCCTTGATAAGAATACTGGTATCCCTAAATGAATCAAACACCTTCTGAGCTTGTTCTGCAGGACTCCATTGAAGGCCGCTTTTAGGTCGACAAAAGCCAAATACAAGAACATCCACTTTAAGTTAACACATTTTAGCAGTAGCAAATTCAATCGAAAGCCTTGGTCAGTTGTTGTTAGCCCTTTTTGCCAACCTGCACATTTTTCAGAATGTTTAAACCATTGAAAAAACCATAGATTTACAACAGTTTACAGAAATGTTGCAAACCCTTGGCACACCTGTTTATTTGGTGTTTACACAACATATCAATGAGCATACATTCTGTTTGCAAAGTGTTTAAACGTGTGTAAACCATTACAATATTTTACATTTACTATATTTTGCATATTTGGAAACCATAACACAAATGAGGTTTTCAAAGTTTGCTATGGTTTTATAAACCATAAAAGCAAGGTTTGCAACAGTGTTGCAAACCATTTGCAAACTTGATGTGTAGTTGGTTTTTGCGTAACACGTTAATGAGCGTACCTTAAGTTTGAACAGTTCTTCTGTTTTGTAAACCAGTGAAACTTACAGGCCGATTCATGGAATAATTAGCGCGGCGCAAGTGGGCAAAAACGTGCGAATCGCAGTGGAATAGCGAAAATCGCAGTGCAAGTGCGAAAATCGCACGAAAAGCAGCGCACATCGATTCATGGAAGGCCGTGCGCGAGAAAACCAGCGGATGTGCGAAAAAAATGTGCGCGGCACACGTTGGCGCACAGGCCATCTAACTGCGTGCGCCAGGTCACAGCAAAAATCGCACAGGCCACAGCGAAAATCGCACATAGCGCGGCGCACGCAACAAAAGTAGGCGGAACACGGGCGTAACACTCGGAATGGGGAACAACTTGCCAAAACGTGGGCGTCACGGGGGAAGTACAGGGCACAAGTGCGCGGAACGCCCACACGCTTGCCTACAACACGTATTCATGGAATAGAATAGGGCAAAAAAGCGCACGCTCAAACCAGCGCACAGGCACAAACACGACCGCCACAAGAAAGCAGGCGGTAGCGTCTCTGCGGCTGTAAGAAATGTGCGCCAAAAGGTGCGCCAACAAATAGCACCTATATACTGCCATGATGAATGTCCTATACTGTGGCCCTCCAGGACAAATGACGTGCAAAGGGGTACCCACAAACACGGACACCCGCTGACCAAAAATACGTGTTTGTGTATACCGGGGTGCGCGGGAAGTCTCACACGCGATTTGGCCGGGTACGTGTATTTCAGGGGTGCGCGGGAAGTTCCACACGCGATTGGCCCAGTGCGAGCAGGGTACGTGTATTTCAGGGGTGCGCGGGAATTTCCACACGCGATTTCAGCAGGGTACGTCTATTTCAGGGGTGCGCGGGAAGTTCCACACGCGATTGGGCCAGTGCGAGCAGGGTACGTGTATTTCAGGGGTGCGCGGGAAGTTCCACACGCGATTTCAGCAGGGTACGTCTATTTCAGGGGTGCGCGGGAAGTTCCACACGCGATTTCATCAGGGTACGTGTATTTCAGGGGTGCGCGGGAAGTTCCACACGCGATTGGCCCAGTGCGAGCAGGGTACGTGTATTTCAGGGGTGCGCGGGAATTTCCACACACGATTTCAGCAGGGTACGTCTATTTCAGGGGTGCGCGGGAAGTTCCACACGCGATTGGGCCAGTGCGAGCAGGGTACGTGTATTTCAGGGGTGCGCGGGAAGTTCCACATGCGATTTCAGCAGGGTACGTTTATTTCAGAGGTGCGCGGGAAGTTCCACACGCGATTTCATCAGGGTACGTGTATTTCAGGGGTGCGTGGGAAGTTCCACACGCGATTGGCCCAGTGCGAGCAGGGTACGTGTATTTCAGGGGCGCGCGGGAAGTTCCACACGCGATTTCAGCAGGGTACGTGTATTGCAGGGGTGCGCGGGAAGTTCCACACGCGATTGGGCCAGTGCGAGCAGGGTACGTGTATTTCAGGGGTGCGCGGGAAGTTCCACACACGATTTCAGCAGGGTATGTGTATTTCAGGGGTTCTGGGGAGAACCACACGTGAATTGGCCGTGTGGGTCCTCCCAGGTGTACGCTCCACAACCTCCACGGACCCTGCAGGCAGCCCACACCACGGGGGACTACCCTGCACCCCTGCTCATGTCCCGCAGGCAGCCCATCCACCATGGGCATGCCCCCCAGCCAACCCACATGTCACCTTGCACTACTGATCAACAATGCATGTCTCCCACCACCCCCACCCCCCAGCAGTGCAGGGGCAGCCTCCACCAGGCCCCCACCCATGTCTCCCACCACCCCCACCCCCCAGCAGTGCAGGGGCAGCCTCCACCAGGCCCCCACTCATGTCTCCCACCACCCCCAACCCCCTGCCACCATGGGCAGCCCCCACCAGGCCCCCACTCATGTCTCCCACCACCCCCACCCCCCAGCAGTGCAGGGGCATCCTCCACCAGGCCCCCACCCATGTCTCCCACCGCCCCCACCCCCCAGCCACCAGGGGCAGCCTCCACCAGGCCCCCACTCATGTCTCCCACCACCCCACCCCCCTGCCACCATGGGCAGCCTCCACCAGGCCCCCACTCATGTCTCCCACCACCCCCACCCCCCTGCCACCATGGGCAGCCTCCACCAGGCCCCCACCCATGTCTCCCACCACCCCCACCCCCCTGCCACCATGGGCAGCCTCCACCAGGCCCCCACTCATGTCTCCTACCACCCCACCCCCCTGCCACCATGGGCAGCCTCCACCAGGCCCCCACTCATGTCTCCCACCACCCCCACCCCCCAGCAGTGCAGGGGCACCCTCCACCAGGCCCCCACTCATGTCTCCCACCACCCCCACCCCCCAGCAGTGCAGGGGCACCCTCCACCAGGCCCCCACCCATGTCTCCCACCACCCCCACCACCCCCACCCCCCTGCCACCATGGGCAGCCTCCACCAGGCCCCCACTCATGTCTCCTACCACCCCACCCCCCTGCCACCATGGGCAGCCTCCACCAGGCCCCCACTCATGTCTCCCACCACCCCCACCCCCCAGCAGTGCAGGGGCACCCTCCACCAGGCCCCCACTCATGTCTCCCACCACCCCCACCCCCCAGCCACCAGGGGCACCCTCCACCAGGCCCCCACTCATGTCTCCCACCACCCCCACCCCCCAGCAGTGCAGGGGCAGCCTCCACCAGGCCCCCACTCATGTCTCCCACCACCCCACCCCCCTGCCACCATGGGCAGCCTCCACCAGGCCCCCACTCATGTCTCCCACCACCCCCACCCCCCAGCAGTGCAGGGGCAGCCTCCACCAGGCCCCCACTCATGTCTCCCACCACCCCACCCCCCTGCCACCATGGGCAGCCTCCACCAGGCCCCCACTCATGTCTCCCACCACCCCCACCCCCCAGCAGTGCAGGGGCAGCCTCCACCAGGCCCCCACCAATGTCTCCCACCACCCCACCCCCCAGCAGTGCAGGGGCAGCCTCCACCAGGCCCCCACTCATGTCTCCCACCACCCCCACCCCCAGCCACCAGGGGCAGCCTCCACCAGGCCCCCACTCATGTCTCCAACCACCCCCACCCCCCAGCAGTGCAGGGGCACCCTCCACCAGGCCCCCACTCATGTCTGCCACCACCCCACCCCCCTGCCACCATGGGCAGCCTCCACCAGGCCCCCACTCATGTCTCCCACCACCCCACCCCCGTGCCACCATGGGCAGCCTCCACCAGGCCCCCACTCATGTCTCCCACCACCCCCACCCCCCAGCAGTGCAGGAGCAGCCTCCACCAGGCCCCCACTCATGTCTCCCACCACCCCACCGCCCAGCAGTGCAGGGGCACCCTCCACCAGGCCCCCACTCATGTCTCCCACCACCCCCACCCCCTAGCCACCAGGGGCACCTCCACCAGGCCCCCACTCATGTCTCCCACCACCCCACCCCCCTGCCACCATGGGCAGCCTCCACCAGGCCCCCACTCATGTCTCCCACCACCCCCACCCCCCAGCAGTGCAGGGGCACCCTCCACCAGGCCCCCACTCATGTCTCCCACCACCCCCACCCCCCAGCCACCAGGGGCACCCTCCACCAGGCCCCCACTCATGTCTCCGACCACCCCCACCCCCCAGCAGTGCAGGGGCAGCCTCCACCAGGCCCCCACTCATGTCTCCCACCACCCCACCCCCCTGCCACCATGGGCAGCCTCCACCAGGCCCCCACTCATGTCTCCCACCACCCCCACCCCCCAGCAGTGCAGGGGCACCCTCCACCAGGCCCCCACTCATGTCTCCCACCACCCCACCCCCCTGCCACCATGGGCAGCCTCCACCAGGCCCCCACTCATGTCTCCCACCACCCCACCCCCCTGCCACCATGGGCAGCCTCCACCAGGCCCCAACTCATGTCTCCCACCACCCCCACCCCCCAGCAGTGCAGGGGCAGCCTCCACCAGGCCCCCACTCATGTCTCCCACCACCCCCACCCCCCAGCAGTGCAGGGGCACCCTCCACCAGGCCCGCACTCATGTCTCCCACCACCCCACCCCCCTGCCACCATGGGCAGCCTCCACCAGGCCCCCACTCATGTCTCCCACCACCCCCACCCCCCTGCCACCATGGGCAGCCTCCACCAGGCCCCCACCCATGTCTCCCACCACCCCCACCCCCCTGCCACCATGGGCAGCCTCCACCAGGCCTCCACTCATGTCTCCTACCACCCCACCCCCCTGCCACCATGGGCAGCCTCCACCAGGCCCCCACTCATGTCTCCCACCACCCCCACCCCCCAGCAGTGCAGGCGCAGCCTCCACCAGGCCCCCACTCATGTCTCCCACCACCCCCACCCCCCAGCAGTGCAGGGGCAGCCTCCACCAGGTCCTCACAATCCCCAATCATGTGCGTAATGGTCAGCCTCCACAGCCAAAAAGCCCTACCAAGTAACCCATTCACCCACATGGAAATGGAAATTACATGTTACACCCCCAATGTTCATGAAGCTAATGAACCCATGTCCGTCACACACAATGGTTGCAATTGAATGGGAAAACACCCAACAAGACATGCATGAAACCAATGAGATGATACCACACAGTGAAGTATGAAAACAAAGTTGTATTGAAAAAAATAAAGAATGCTAAAGAAAGGAAACAAACTACAATGGGAATGAGAAAAAATAAGCTGCATGTCCGTATTTAAAAAAAATAACTGCAAATCAGAATCCAAAAAAATGTCGTCCAAAGTCAAATGTAAAAAAATCTCCATGCAATAAAGAACTATGTAAAAAAATACCAAGGGTCCATGAGCCCAACTGAACAAAGGAAACCTACTAAAAAACCTAACTAAAAATCAACTATATACAAAAAGTGGAGCAGTGTCCGTCGACTCCAAATCATAATAAGAAACAAAGGAAACCTAAAACTAAAAAACTATATACAAAGGCGGCGGGCAAGTCCAGCGGCTCACTCCGTGGTGTCCCGGGCCAGGGCATCATCGAACTCCTGTTCGATGTCCCGGAGGCGGTCCAGTTCCGTGGCCCTGAGGGTCCGCAGGGACGACGCTGTGTCCTCCTCCAACCCCCTGCGGATTGCCTCGAGGCACTCGGCCCGCCTCAGGGCCCTCCGCATGGAGTTCTCCGCCCTGACCATTGTGAGCCGCGCCTCTTCCGCCCGCCGCCGAACCGCACCTATGGCGTGGCCCAACCGCTGCCACACGGAAGACACTCTCTGTCCTGGGTCCCCCCGCCCTCCGGCCGATGCCTGCCCCTCCGATGTCGAAAGCCCCGAGCCTTCATGTCTCCCACCATGTTGCTGCTGCTGCTCTGCCTCTGCCCGTGCACTGCCTCCTGCTGCCTGCACATCCTCCGCCGGCTGGGGTGCAGTTGTTGATGTGGCCACCCCTGCTGGACCTCCGACTCCCCACTGTGGCAGGGATGCCTCCTCCACCAGCCTGGCCACACCGTCAGAGGCAGCTCCACAGGGCACCCAGGTGACTGATGGGTGGGAAGATGGCACAGAGGACGACTGGCGCGTAGGGGGTCCAGTTGATGAGGGGGTCGGAGCAAGCCCCATCAGACGGAGGAATCCGGCCTGGGTGACCTGTCCCAGCAGGCTGACGTGGTCAACGAGCCATTCGAGATGACGTGCAGTCTCTCCATGAAAAGACTGCAGGTCACCTCGCATGGCCCGTTGACGCAACGCCACACCAGCCAGGACAGGCTCAACCCGGACCTGGATGGCCACGTCCGCAGGCAGAGGAAGGCCAGTTGACGTCAGCTCATCCCCTGCCTGAAAACGAGTCTGGACGTAGGCATCCCTGCTGGTGCAAGATGATGCAGGGACAGGATCGGGGACAGGATTGCACACAGGCACCTCCGCGGCGGCCTGTGCTGCCTCCTGTCCCTGGTCCTGCACTGCACCACTAGCACCAGTGGAATCCCCACCTCCAGACCCCGTCTCTGGTGCTTGCACGGCCTCCTCCTCCACCAAACCCCCCACCAACCTGGATGACTCCGTGCCATCTTCCCCTGTTGGGCCCTGTGGGGTCCCAGCTGCCCCTTCTGCTGCCGAGGAGTCCAACTGCAACCTCCGCCTCTTGGACCTCCCCCCGGCAGCTGCGGCCTAGGACGCGGCACCGGACTCCTCACTCCCCGACGAGATGACAACACGGGAGGGGAGCCGGGCCTTGCGTCTCCGGCTAGCGGTCGGATCCCCGCCGCTGTGCTCCACAGCACCTTCTCCGCCCTCTTCATCAGTTGACGCTGCAGACAGGGAGAAACAAAACACAGGCATCAGGGCACTGTACAATGGACACATACACACATGACAGTTGCACATGAGTGGCATTGGCAAACCTCAGACATGTCATCACAATTCCCAAGACACATGTCATTGCAACTCGCACACATGAGCCATACCACAGCTATATCGCAACTGCCACCACCATCCCTACACATACAACAGCATCAGCAGCCAAAGGGGAGCCAGACATCACATGCAACACAGGAAGTGCACCACACATGTACACACACCACCACACTTGCATGCATGTCTACACCTCTGCCAAGTGTCGCACTGTTCAGACGGGCATCCATGTCACATCTGCCAATCAGGCTTCCACATACCGCTGTCACATGCATCCATGTTGCATCACTGTTGCACCCTTGTCAAATACACACACATGCACATGTACACAGTGCTCGTACATGCAGCCTAAAACAACATACATGCCTGACATGACGGACATGTCTACTTACATACACATTCATCCAAACATGTGTGCACGCACAACTGCATTTGCCATGCAAGCCTACACACACAAGCACCATCCATGTCTCACACATTACAGCCCTCGCATGTGTCAGCCCCACGGCCCTGTACACCCCCACCCATACTCGACCCCATACAAACAGATGTGCAACCTGCACAATACCGAATAATCACCACACGCACTGCTCACAATCAGGATGCATGTACACTCACCGCTCGACTCCAGACGGGTCTGCTTCTCTAGGACCTGGACGTGGAGCGCTGGGGATATGCGTTCCAGGACCCCCATCTGTTCTTCCGACAAGTGGCCCCGGCGCCCCTTGGCATCCGCTGCCTTCAAGAGGCGCCGGGCCTTGTTCAGGGTCCTGGACCTGAAGTCCTCCCAGCGCTTCCTGGACTGCCATCCCCTCCGCGTTGATGGCAGTCACGATGTCAGTCCACATCCGAGTCCGTCCTTCCTTGTCGGCGCAGGAACTTCCGAAGAGGGCATCATACTGCCCCAGGACTTGCTCCACCAGGACACCAACTTCGGTGGCACTGAAGCTGGTGCCCCTCTGCCTCTCTGGCCGGGGGTTGTCAGTGGTCACAGATGGTGTTTGCCCCGACATGACAACCCCAGAGGCAGGAGTGGGTGGGCAACTGGGTCCTGGGGCTGGGCTGTGGAGCGATGGAATTCCAGTCGGGAGTCTTCGGTTCCAGCAGGGGTGGTCACAGCAACAGCACCCCTGGCTGATGTGCAGGCAGCAAATGGCAGTGCACATGGGCAGCAGGCAGTCAGGCAGCAGCAGATGGCAGGTGGGAGCGTGCTCGGGGCTCTGGGGGGCAGTAGTTCGGCCTTCTGGGCAGGAGCGTGGTCTTCCGTGTGCTTACGCGTGGCCAGCTTGGTACGGAGTGATTTGGCACGTGAAAATCCTGCACGTCAGCGTGAAAATCGAGGAAAGGCCCTTAGCGCGTAAGCACGTCAGCACGCATACGCGATTCTATTGGACCAAAGGCCCTCAGCGCGTAAAAGCGTCAGCACGCATACGCGATTGTATTGGACCAAAGGCCCTCAGCGCGTAAACGCGTCTGTGACGTGACCCGCACGGGTGTTTCCCACACAGCACGTGATGACAAAGCACACGTGGAAAGACTGCACGTCAGAGTGTCATCGCGTGTAATTGGACAGCACGTCAGAGTGTCATTGCGTGTAATTGGACAAAAGTGCGCGTACATGCGATTGGCCTATGTACGTGTATATCAGGGGTGCGCGGACACTTACACACGCAAGTACGTCAGCGCACCTGTATCCCGGGGTGCGCGGGAATTTCCACACGCTATTGGACTGGGTACTGGATTTCAGGGGTGCGTGGGTCACACGCTCGCCTACAACACGCGCAACGCATAAATTTGCGCGCTAACAAAATAACAAGCTCAGACCCAGGATGAACATACCGTTCCTAGCAGCAGTGGGCGTGGGCTACCAAAGGAGGAGGAGGAGGATAGTCAGGGCCAGAATATTCACACCCAGAACCATCCTTTTCGGGATGCCTGATGACCAGGTGCATGGGAGGTACAGGTTTCCACCACACATTATACTGGACCTGGTGAGTGAGTGGGAGGATGACCTCACATCACCCACCCTGTGCTCCCAAGCACTCAGCCCCCTGGAGAAGGTCCTCAATGTACTGCACTTCTTAGCCACTGCATCATTTCAGCGGACAAGTGCCATTGTGGGTGGTGTATCACAGGCCACCCAGTCACGCTGCCTACACCAGGTCTTGAACATCATCACTGCACGGCCATCAGTCCGCAGGCACATATACCTGCCCAAAACACCTGCAGAAAGGCATGCTGCCGCCCTGGATTTTTACGGTGTGGCACGATTCCCCAAAGTGCTAGGTGCCATCGACTGCACCCATGTGGCTCTACGTCCCCCCAGGGCATCAGAGCACATCCATAGGAACCGCAAGCACTGGCATTCCATCAACGTGCAGGTAGTATGTAATGCCAAGGGAATCATCACCTCAGTATATGCCAACTATCCCGGGTCAACCCACGACAGCTTCATTTACCGAATGTCCACCCTAAGCCGGGACCTAGAAGCTGGGCGGCATGGCGATACATGGCTGCTTGGTGAGTATGAATGCCACTGCACATGCATGCATGTCAGATACTGAGCAAGGTCACAACCCCACCAATGATACCAATCACCACCTCCACAGGGGACAGTGCCTACCCTCTCAGCCCCCACATGATGACGCCAATTCGGAACCCCACCACGCCACCCCAGGTAAGATATAACACGCCCACATTACAACCCGGGGCATAGTGGAGCGCACATTCGGACTGCTAAAGTCACGCTTTCGCTCCCTTGACCGTTCTGGCGGCCAGCTGTTGTACGCTCCCCCAGTAGTGGGCAGATTCATAGTGGCAGCATGTGTCCTGCACAACGTTGCAACACGCCGGGGCCTGGCCATGGACATGGTGGTGGCACCACATCCCCAACCACATGCACAGCCGCTGCGCATGGGAGGGGAAAGGGCACGGGGGGAGGCAGCCCGTACACAGCTAGTGGCTAATTACTTCACATAGAAATCACACCCCTGTGGAGTGCACACTGCCCTGGCACATTCCATCTGACAATCAATGATGACTCAACCTGACACTGATCCTGAATGTCTGGAGAATGAACCGTGAAAACCATATCAGCCTGAGATTGTTCACCTGGAAGTGTCACAATGTGTGCATCCCTACCCACACAGACACCACCAATGCAGTTTTGTGAAGTTACACATTCAAGCAGCTAAAATGAATACCCACTTGCAAAATGCAACAAGAGGACAGTGCCATGTCAGCCAACCCAACCCCAGCACCGCCACACGACACACCGTGCCATGTCATGCTATTTGCAGGTAAACAAAGTAATCCCCACAACATGACACTAGTGTCACAATGTACAGTGTCCCTATTAGAAACTTGCAACACCTGAAATGCTCACAGTAATGCCGGACCAACAACAAACTTGAGCACGTACTACCATTAACATGACATCACAAATGTTAAATATTAGTAGTCTCACCACCTGGAAATGCCTGCACTCCCACCACTACCAACTGTGCAGTGTTGGCGCCATGTAGAGTTGTAGGTGCACTGCTGCCAACATGGACCCCATCTCCAGACTAGAGGTCCTTGTGTAGACATGAGGAAGGGACCTGCAAATTGGGAGGTAGACACAGAAGATGAGTTACACATCAATGCAACATGCAGTGTACAACACAACAGCAATATGCACTAGGAATGTATACACAGTATTGACTACAGACTGCCCACACAGCTCATGGGAGTCCAACGTCACTGTGTAATTCACTGTCCCTTGGGCACACCCTTTGCAAGCCCATGGAAACGTGAAGCAGGAGGGGTGTGTGTGACTCAAACCCAAGCATCTGAACCAAATACATTACAAGCCTGCATGTGCCCAGCCACAATGCAGCGTATGCCCACAGGAACCACGGAAGCCAACAAATCGTCCCAAAAATATTGGGAATAAAATAAATAAAAATAAAAATAAAAATAAAAATAAAAAAAATAAATGGCCATTGATGGGCCCGGGGGGGTTGGGGAGGCCACCCAGGAGGTCCGAGGACAGGATGCACACCAGAACCCACCTGCGTGGATCCTGGGAAAAGAAAACACCTCCATGGGCTCTTGGCCCACACGGCTACCCTATTGTGGGAGTATCACTGCTGTCGCTATTATCACCCTGTGCAGCTGCATCCGGAGGTGGTTGCACTATGGGAGGCAGCCCACGCAAGGCCCTAGTCTACTCCTCCATGGCTGCAAGCATGCGGGTGTGGTAGGTCTTGTTCTGGAGGATGAGTGTGCGGAGGTCCCCATGCAACAACTCACGGGATGCCCGGACCTCCGCCCTCGTTGCCTGCATCTCAGCTGAGAGCATACGGGTGAGACGCTCCAGCTGCTGTTCTGTCCTTTGGTGTGTTGAAGCCTCAAGCTCAACAAGAGTCGTCCTGAGGTGAAGGAGCTCCTGCCTCAGGGCTTCCCTGTGGCCCTGGGACTCAATGGAGATGGCCTCCTGCAGAGTCGCCAGTGCCGCCCGCCTGTCCCTGTTGGACCCCAACATGTCCTCCCTGTGTGACTGGCAGATGGAGTCGGTTGCCTGCTCTAGTCGCTCCATCAGCCTTTCAGGGGGGATAATGGAAGTGGCCACCCTATCCATGGCCTGAGCCATCATCTCGGATGATGCTGCCTGTTGGGTTGCCATACCGTAAATGGATTGCTCCCATGCGGTATTGCCAGGTGGCGTACGGCCACCACGTCGGCGGGCAACACACCTGTCTGGGGCAAGGCGAACTGCGCCTTGCTGTGCCGGCACTGCCTGAGGCTGCAGGACTGCATTCCCCCTCTGATCTGCTGGCCCAGGAACAGGATCAGATGTCGCGGAGTGTGACCCTGCATCCGTAACCACCAAAGGCGTAGCTGCCAACACTGACATCCCCATTGAGGGTTCTGACCCTGGTGCAGATGGGTGGGACAGAACAGAATCCCTCCCTGGAACACTCACCTGCGACGGCACGTAGGTCTCATCCGAATCAACACCTGAGTACAGCTCGGGGGAGGTGCAGCCAGAGACACCCCTTGAGAGCACGACCTGCAGCACTTGTGGGTTCTCACCCACCACCACACCACGTCCCTCACTGGTGGTTGGTCGGCCCTCGGACCCCTCCTGGGTCTGCACCATCTCCACAACCCCAGCAGTATCAGGTGCGTCTTCCCCTGCAAAGACATAAAAACAAAGAAATGGAAACAGGCATTAGCACCATGGCACACAATGAGGGCTGAGAAGCAAGAGAACCAGTACTTGATTGACACATGTCCCACATGACTAAAACCCTCCCATGCATGCACCCTCACTGCGTATGAAGGGCAGGCAAATGGCACACACTGATGACACCAAGATGGAAGATGAACACATTTTCTGCATGCTGCCTGGCAGTGGTATCACACATTGGCCTGTGATTGCCAGGTGAAACACACATGCCATCACACAGATGGCATGTACCATTGCTATTGAGTGAAGATGGAGAGGAGGGCAGCACCTATTCATTCAGTCCAGTTCCCGCATGTAATAGCTTTTCTAATTCAAACAGGTCAGATTCTTCACCTGGAGCTGCCAGTCCGAAATGGTCCAAATGCACAGGGACATGTTTGAACAAATGATATCCAGGTAACAAAGTCACTCCACTTTACCATAGCCATGTCAGACATGTGACTAGAGGACTGCGACATGCCTAGTAAAAGTGGTGGAATGCAAACAATCTGACTAAATGAACAGTGAAAAATTAAGCAACAATGTTGTGGCAAGGTGACACTTCAAGGGCAACTGGCGTGCAGTTGGGCTAGATGTCTACTGTTGGCAGAA
Organism: Ambystoma mexicanum; assembly: GCF_040938575.1. Lineage (NCBI taxonomy): Eukaryota > Metazoa > Chordata > Amphibia > Caudata > Ambystomatidae > Ambystoma > Ambystoma mexicanum. The sequence continues at coordinate 770,273,291 of NC_090941.1, forward strand.
GGGATACTGCTATGGCCAAATGCAGCTGCGCAGGATGTATTGCATGAAGCACATGGCTGACCCATACGACTCAGGCGCACACATTCTCACATGGCACACAAACAGAAGCCCTCACACACACCATGCACATGGATGACACACACATGCATGTGCACTCACCGGACAATGCCTCGTAATCAGCCAAATCTCCCACGCCTTGGATCTGTTCCTCCGTGACGTAGGTCCCAGCGACTGACTCATGTGGAGTGAGTTCCATGTCTACTACTGGAGACCCACCTCCAGTCACTAGAGTTGCGGCATGACTTGAGGCCAGCTTACTCTTTGCCCTGCGCTTTAGGTCATTCCAGCGCTTATAGCAATCATTGGCTGTGCGCCTCACGATTCCAAGGGCACTTACGATGTCCGCAACGGTCTGCCAGTGTGCCTGGCGTTGTGCCGGTGTGGTCTTGGATCCTGCAACAATGACCATCTCGTTGTCATGTGCGGACACATACTCGACAAGTGCATTCAGTTCGTCATCCGTGAAGCTGGGCTTCCTGGACTGGCCGGACTGTGTAGCCGTGTCTGGGGCATCAGCCTGTGCCGGACGAGCACTCTTCCTCTTCCGCTTGGAAGGTGGTGGTGATCCTGAGTGTCCTGCGCCGCTCTGGACACTAGGGGCAGGAGCCCTGGTGGACTCTGTATCAGGAGTGTGGGATTGCACACTCAGCATGGGAGTTGGTGCAGGCATTGGCTCTAGTGTGATGGTGTCAGGGGGAATGTCAGCAGCATGGACTAGGACCGACACTGTCCGGGCTGGGTGTGTGAGGGCTGGGGTGGATGGAGCCGCAGCTGCCCCTGCAGCCTCTCCGCCCTGCCTACTTGGTGCAGCAGATGACCTTGCTGCCCCAGATGCACGTGGCATGGTGACATCAACGTGCACCAGCGCACGTGTCATAGGCCTGCTGACCTGGAAGTCAGCCATGGAGTCAGCCAGGTCTGGTGCCACAATGGGCTGGTCCAACAACGGCTGAGCATGGATGGTGTCAGCCACATCAGCCTCAACGGGAGGGGGGGGATTATGGGTGCCCTTGACTGGTCCTCCACACATGGGGGGACAGGCTCACCCTGCAAGTAACGACCACGTCCCCTACCGGATCCACCACGGCCACCACTTGTGGCTCTTCCACCTTTGCCACCCTTACGGAATCCTCGCCTCCCAGCCATGGCACTGATGTTAATGTGCGTATGGGAGTGGCTGTAAAATATTGTCCTGGGCAATTGAGGGTCAAAGGGGTTGGGTACCAGGTGGTAATTGTACCCTAGTGCTCTTGCAAGGCTGATTGTAACCCCTGGGGAAAGATGACGGGTCACGCTACGCACAGGAGCCCCAAAAAAGGGAGATGACGAGCACGCAACCCCTCCTAGACCACGTGTGCAGAAAGAAAAACCTGCACTACGCTGTGGCACCCAGTAACACAAGAATGAACGTATGCGTGTCACACGCAGCCTAGAATGACCTCTGAAGGGGTAGGCTACACACGGGGCAAGCACAGATGTTCGATATGTGCGTGACTCACCGTCTGCCAGGTAAAAGAGCGTGAAAAAGGAGCGCGTTTGGTTGGCAACACCCCCGCCAAAAGAAGATTTGTACGCTGTCTGAGGAGACAGGACAACAGTAGAAGGGAACACTGTTTGAGGGAACAGGCCCAGGTAAACCAGTAAAAGAGAAAAAAGAGAAAAAGCTGTCAGAGGTAACAGGGAATACGAACTTGAAACGATGTGAAGTAAATCGCGTGTGAAACGACAAGAAGTACAGAATTCACCCACTCGCTCTCCACGAAAAGCACGTACAAGGAAATGGTGTTCTACGCGTACCTTTTATACAGGCCCACACGTCCAGCGTCACTTACGCGGCGTGTACGCGCTAGGGCCATTTCCACCAATTACACGCTTTGTCACTTCTGCGTGTAGGGCCATTTCCACCAATTACACGCTTTGTCACTTATGCGTGTAGGGCCATTTCCACCAATTACACGCTTTGTCACTTCTGCGTGTAGGGCCATTTCCACCAATCACACGTGATGACACTCTGACGTGCAGTCTTTCCACGTGTGCTCTGTCATCACGTGCTGTGTGGGAAACACCCGTGCGGGTCACGTCACAGACGCGTTTACGCGCTGAGGGCCTTTGGTCCAATAGAATCGCGTATGCGTGCTGACGCGTTTACGCGCTCAGGGCCTTTGGTCCAATAGAATCGCGTATGCGTGCTGACGCACTTACGCGCTAAGGGCCTTTCCTCGATTTTCACGCTGACGTGCAGGATTTTCAAGTGCCAAATCACTCCGTACCAAGCTGGCCACGCGTAAGCACACGGAAGACCACGCTCCTGCCCAGAAGGCCGAACTACTGCCCCCCAGAGCCCCGAGCACACTCCCACCTGCCATTTGCTGCTGCCTGACTGCCTGCTGCCCACGTGCACTGCCATTTGCTGCCTGCACATCAGCCAGGGGTGCTGTTGCTGTGACCACCCCTGCTGGAACCGAAGACTCCCGACTGGAATTCCATCGCTCCACAGCCTAGCCCCAGGACCCAGTTGCCCACCCACTCCTGCCTCTGGGGTTGTCATGTCGGGGCAAACACCATCTGTGACCACTGACAACCCCCGGCCAGAGAGGCAGAGGGGCACCAGCTTCAGTGCCACCGAAGTTGGTGTCCTGGTGGAGCAAGTCCTGGGGCAGTATGATGCCCTCTTCGGAAGTTCCCGCGCCGACAAGGAAGGACAGACTCGGATCTGGACTGACATCGTGACTGCCATCAACGCGGAGGGGGTGGCAGTCCGGGACTTACAACATGTCAGGAAGCGCTGGGAGGACTTCAGGTCCAGGACCCTGAACAAGGCCCGGCGCCTCTTGAAGGCAGCGGATGCCAAGGGGCGCCGGGGCCACTTGTCGGAAGAACAGATGGGGGTCCTGGAACGCATATCCCCAGCGCTCCATGTCCAGGTCCTAGAGAAGCAGACCCGTCTGGAGTCGAGCGGTGAGTGTACATGCATCCTGATTGTGAGCAGTGCGTGTGGTGATTATTCGGTATTGTGCAGGTTGCACATCTGTTTGTATGGGGTCGAGTATGGGTGGGGGTGTACAGGGCCGTGGGGCTGACACATGCGAGGGCTGTAATGTGTGAGACATGGATGGTGCTTGTGTGTGTAGGCTTGCATGGCAAATGCAGTTGTGCGTGCACACATGTTTGGATGAATGTGTATGTAAGTAGACATGTCCGTCATGTCAGGCATGTATGTTGTTTTCGGCTGCATGTACGAGCACTGTGTACATGTGCATGTGTGTGTATTTGACAAGGGTGCAACAGTGATGCAACATGGATGCATGTGACAGCGGTATGTGGAAGCCTGATTGGCAGATGTGACATGGATGCCCGTCTGAACAGTGCGACACTTGGCAGAGGTGTAGACATGCATGCAAGTGTGGTGGTGTGTGTACATGTGTGGTGCACTTCCTGTGTTGCATGTGATGTCTGGCTCCCCTTTGGCTGCTGATGCTGTTGTATGTGTAGGGATGGTGGTGGCAGTTGCGATATGGCTGTGGTATGGCTCATGTGTGCGAGTTGCAATGACATGTGTGTTGGGGATTGTGATGACATGTCTGAGGTTTGCCAATGCCACTCATGTGCAACTGTCATGTGTGTATGTGTCCATTGTACAGTGCCCTGATGCCTGTGTTTTGTTTCTCCCTGTCTGCAGCGTCAACTGATGAAGAGGGCGGAGAAGGTGCTGTGGAGCACAGCGGCGGGGATCCGACCGCCAGCCGGAGACGCAAGGCCCGGCTCCCCTCCCGTGTTGTCATCTCGTCGGGGAGTGAGGAGTCCGGTGCCACGTCCTAGGCCGCAGCTGCCGGGGGGAGGTCCAAGAGGCGGAGGTTGCAGTTGGACTCCTCGGCAGCAGAAGGGGCAGCTGGGACCCCACAGGGCCCAACAGTGGAAGATGGCAGGGAGTCATCCAGGTTGGTGGGGGGTTTGGTGGAGGAGGAGGCCGTGCAAGCACCAGAGACGGGGTCTGGAGGTGGGGATCCAACTGGTGCTAGTGGTGCAGTGCAGGACCAGGGACAGGAGGCAGCACAGGCCGCCGCGGAGGTGCCTGTGTGCAATCCTGTCCCCGATCCTGTCCCTGCATCATCTTGCACCAGCAGGGATGCCTACGTCCAGACCCGTTTTCAGGCAGGGGATGAGCTGACGTCAACTGGCCTTCCTCTGCCTGCGGACGTGGCCATCCAGGTCCGGGTTGAGCCTGTCCTGGCTGGTGTGGCGTTGCGTCAACGGGCCATGCGAGGTGACCTGCAGTCTTTTCATGGAGAGACTGCACGTCATCTCGAATGGCTCGTTGACCACGTCAGCCTGCTGGGACAGGTCACCCAGGCCGGATTCCGCCGTCTGATGGGGCTTGCTCCGACCCCCTCCTCAACTGGACCCCCTACGCGCCAGTCGTCCTCATGGCCCACACGGCTACCCTATTGTGGGAGTATCACTGCTGTCGCTATTATCACCCTGTGCAGCTGCATCCGGAGGTGGTTGCACTATGGGAGGCAGCCCACGCAAGGCCCTAGTCTACTCCTCCATGGCTGCAAGCATGCGGGTGTGGTAGGTCTTGTTCTGGAGGATGAGTGTGCGGAGGTCCCCATGCAACAACTCACGGGATGCCCGGACCTCCGCCCTCGTTGCCTGCATCTCAGCTGAGAGCGTACGGGTGAGACGCTCCAGCTGCTGTTCTGTCCTTTGGTGTGTTGAAGCCTCAAGCTCAACAAGAGTCGTCCTGAGGTGAAGGAGCTCCTGCCTCAGGGCTTCCCTGTGGCCCTGGGACTCAATGGAGATGGCCTCCTGCAGAGTCGCCAGTGCCGCCCGCCTGTCCCTGTTGGACCCCAACATGTCCTCCCTGTGTGACTGGCAGATGGAGTCGGTTGCCTGCTCTAGTCGCTCCATCAGCCTTTCAGGGGGGACAATGGACGTGGCCACCCTATCCATGGCCTGAGCCATCATCTTGGATGATGCTGCCTGTTGGGTTGCCATACCGTAAATGGATTGCTCCCATGCGGTATTGCCAGGTGGCGTACGGCCACCACGTCGGCGGGCAACACACCTGTCTGGGGCAAGGCGAACTGCGCCTTGCTGTGCCGGCACTGCCTGAGGCTGCAGGACTGCATTCCCCCTCTGATCTGCTGGCCCAGGAACAGGATCAGATGTCGCGGAGTGTGACCCTGCATCCGTAACCACCAAAGGCGTAGCTGCCAACACTGACATCCCCATTGAGGGTTCTGACCCTGGTGCAGATGGGTGGGACAGAACAGAATCCCTCCCTGGAACACTCACCTGCGACGGCACGTAGGTCTCATCCGAATCAACACCTGAGTACAGCTCGGGGGAGGTGCAGCCAGAGACACCCCTTGAGAGCACGACCTGCAGCACTTGTGGGTTCTCACCCACCACCACACCACGTCCCTCACTGGTGGTTGGTCGGCCCTCGGACCCCTCCTGGGTCTGCACCATCTCCACAACCCCAGCAGTATCAGGTGCGTCTTCCCCTGCAAAGACATAAAAACAAAGAAATGGAAACAGGCATTAGCACCATGGCACACAATGAGGGCTGAGAAGCAAGAGAACCAGTACTTGATTGACACATGTCCCACATGACTAAAACCCTCCCATGCATGCACCCTCACTGCGTATGAAGGGCAGGCAAATGGCACACACTGATGACACCAAGATGGAAGATGAACACATTTTCTGCATGCTGCCTGGCAGTGGTATCACACATTGGCCTGTGATTGCCAGGTGAAACACACATGCCATCACACAGATGGCATGTACCATTGCTATTGAGTGAAGATGGAGAGGAGGGCAGCACCTATTCATTCAGTCCAGTTCCCGCATGTAATAGCTTTTCTAATTCAAACAGGTCAGATTCTTCACCTGGAGCTGCCAGTCCGAAATGGTCCAAATGCACAGGGACATGTTTGAACAAATGATATCCAGGTAACAAAGTCACTCCACTTTACCATAGCCATGTCAGACATGTGACTAGAGGACTGCGACATGCCTAGTAAAAGTGGTGGAATGCAAACAATCTGACTAAATGAACAGTGAAAAATTAAGCAACAATGTTGTGGCAAGGTGACACTTTAAGTGCAACTGGCGTGCAGTTGGGCTAGATGTCTACTGTTGGCAGAAGGGATACTGCTATGGCCAAATGCAGCTGCGCAGGATGTATTGCATGAAGCACATGGCTGACCCATACGACTCAGGCGCACACATTCTCACATGGCACACAAACAGAAGCCCTCACACACACCATGCACATGGATGACACACACATGCATGTGCACTCACCGGACAATGCCTCGTAATCAGCCAAATCTCCCACGCCTTGGATCTGTTCCTCCGTGACGTAGGTCCCAGCGACTGACTCATGTGGAGTGAGTTCCATGTCTACTACTGGAGACCCACCTCCAGTCACTAGAGTTGCGGCATGACTTGAGGCCAGCTTACTCTTTGCCCTGCGCTTTAGGTCATTCCAGCGCTTATAGCAATCATTGGCTGTGCGCCTCACGATTCCAAGGGCACTTACGATGTCCGCAACGGTCTGCCAGTGTGCCTGGCGTTGTGCCGGTGTGGTCTTGGATCCTGCAACAATGACCATCTCGTTGTCATGTGCGGACACATACTCGACAAGTGCATTCAGTTCGTCATCCGTGAAGCTGGGCTTCCTGGACGGGCCAGACTGTGTAGCCGTGTCTGGGGCATCAGCCTGTGCCGGACGAGCACTCTTCCTCTTCCGCTTGGAAGGTGGTGGTGATCCTGAGTGTCCTGCGCCGCTCTGGACACTAGGGGCAGGAGCCCTGGTGGACTCTGTATCAGGAGTGTGGGATTGCACACTCAGCATGGGAGTTGGTGCAGGCATTGGCTCTAGTGTGATGGTGTCAGGGGGAATGTCAGCAGCATGGACTAGGACCGACACTGTCCGGGCTGGGTGTGTGAGGGCTGGGGTGGATGGAGCCGCAGCTGCCCCTGCAGCCTCTCCGCCCTGCCTACTTGGTGCAGCAGATGACCTTGCTGCCCCAGATGCACGTGGCATGGTGACATCAACGTGCACCAGCGCACGTGTCATAGGCCTGCTGACCTGGAAGTCAGCCATGGAGTCAGCCAGGTCTGGTGCCACAATGGGCTGGTCCAACAAGGGCTGAGCATGGATGGTGTCAGCCACATCAGCCTCAACGGGAGGGGGGGGATTATGGGTGCCCTTGACTGGTCCTCCACACATGGGGGGACAGGCTCACCCTGCAAGTAACGACCACGTCCCCTACCGGATCCACCACGGCCACCACTTGTGGCTCTTCCACCTTTGCCACCCTTACGGAATCCTCGCCTCCCAGCCATGGCACTGATGTTAATGTGCGTATGGGAGTGGCTGTAAAATATTGTCCTGGGCAATTGAGGGTCAAAGGGGTTGGGTACCAGGTGGTAATTGTACCCTAGTGCTCTTGCAAGGCTGATTGTAACCCCTGGGGAAAGATGACGGGTCACGCTACGCACAGGAGCCCCAAAAAAGGGAGATGACGAGCACGCAACCCCTCCTAGACCACGTGTGCAGAAAGAAAAACCTGCACTACGCTGTGGCACCCAGTAACACAAGAATGAACGTATGCGTGTCACACGCAGCCTAGAATGACCTCTGAAGGGGTAGGCTACACACGGGGCAAGCACAGATGTTCGATACGTGCGTGACTCACCGTCTGCCAGGTAAAAGAGCGTGAAAAAGGAGCGCGTTTGGTTGGCAACACCCCCGCCAAAAGAAGATTTGTACGCTGTCTGAGGAGACAGGACAACAGTAGAAGGGAACACTGTTTGAGGGAACAGGCCCAGGTAAACCAGTAAAAGAGAAAAAAGAGAAAAAGCTGTCAGAGGTAACAGGGAATACGAACTTGAAACGATGTGAAGTAAATCGCGTGTGAAACGACAAGAAGTACAGAATTCACCCACTCGCTCTCCACGAAAAGCACTTACAAGGAAATGGTGTTCTACGCGCACCTTTTATACAGGCCCACACGTCCAGCGTCACTTACGCGGCGTGTACGCGCTAGGGCCATTTCCACCAATTACACGCTTTGTCACTTCTGCGTGTAGGGCCATTTCCACCAATTACACGCTTTGTCACTTATGCGTGTAGGGCCATTTCCACCAATTACACGCTTTGTCACTTCTGCGTGTAGGGCCATTTCCACCAATCACACGTGATGACACTCTGACGTGCAGTCTTTCCACGTGTGCTCTGTCATCACGTGCTGTGTGGGAAACACCCGTGCGGGTCACGTCACAGACGCGTTTACGCGCTGAGGGCCTTTGGTCCAATAGAATCGCGTATGCGTGCTGACGCGTTTACGCGCTCAGGGCCTTTGGTCCAATAGAATCGCGTATGCGTGCTGACGCGCTTACGCGCTAAGGGCCTTTCCTCGATTTTCACGCTGACGTGCAGGATTTTCAAGTGCCAAATCACTCCGTACCAAGCTGGCCACGCGTAAGCACACGGAAGACCACGCTCCTGCCCAGAAGGCCGAACTGCTGCCCCCCAGAGCCCCGAGCACACTCCCACCTGCCATTTGCTGCTGCCTGACTGCCTGCTGCCCACGTGCACTGCCATTTGCTGCCTGCACATCAGCCAGGGGTGCTGTTGCTGTGACCACCCCTGCTGGAACCGAAGACTCCCGACTGGAATTCCATCGCTCCACAGCCTAGCCCCAGGACCCAGTTGCCCACCCACTCCTGCCTCTGGGGTTGTCATGTCGGGGCAAACACCATCTGTGACCACTGACAACCCCCGGCCAGAGAGGCAGAGGGGCACCAGCTTCAGTGCCACCGAAGTTGGTGTCCTGGTGGAGCAAGTCCTGGGGCAGTATGATGCCCTCTTCGGAAGTTCCCGCGCCGACAAGGAAGGACGGACTCGGATCTGGACTGACATCGTGACTGCCATCAACGCGGAGGGGGTGGCAGTCCGGGACTTACAACATGTCAGGAAGCGCTGGGAGGCCTTCAGGTCCAGGACCCTGAACAAGGCCCGGCGCCTCTTGAAGGCAGCGGATGCCAAGGGGCGCCGGGGCCACTTGTCGGAAGAACAGATGGGGGTCCTGGAACGCATATCCCCAGCGCTCCATGTCCAGGTCCTAGAGAAGCAGACCCGTCTGGAGTCGAGCGGTGAGTGTACATGCATCCTGATTGTGAGCAGTGCGTGTGGTGATTATTCGGTATTGTGCAGGTTGCACATCTGTTTGTATGGGGTTGAGTATGGGTGGGGGTGTACAGGGCCGTGGGGCTGACACATGCGAGGGCTGTAATGTGTGAGACATGGATGGTGCTTGTGTGTGTAGGCTTGCATGGCAAATGCAGTTGTGCGTGCACACATGTTTGGATGAATGTGTATGTAAGTAGACATGTCCGTCATGTCAGGCATGTATGTTGTTTTCGGCTGCATGTACGAGCACTGTGTACATGTGCATGTGTGTGTATTTGACAAGGGTGCAACAGTGATGCAACATGGATGCATGTGACAGCGGTATGTGGAAGCCTGATTGGCAGATGTGACATGGATGCCCGTCTGAACAGTGCGACACTTGGCAGAGGTGTAGACATGCATGCAAGTGTGGTGGTGTGTGTACATGTGTGGTGCACTTCCTGTGTTGCATGTGATGTCTGGCTCCCCTTTGGCTGCTGATGCTGTTGTATGTGTAGGGATGGTGGTGGCAGTTGCGATATGGCTGTGGTATGGCTCATGTGTGCGAGTTGCAATGACATGTGTGTTGGGGATTGTGATGACATGTCTGAGGTTTGCCAATGCCACTCATGTGCAACTGTCATGTGTGTATGTGTCCATTGTACAGTGCCCTGATGCCTGTGTTTTGTTTCTCCCTGTCTGCAGCGTCAACTGATGAAGAGGGCGGAGAAGGTGCTGTGGAGCACAGCGGCAGGGATCCGACCGCCAGCCGGAGACGCAAGGCCCGGCTCCCCTCCCGTGTTGTCATCTCGTCGGGGAGTGAGGAGTCCGGTGCCACGTCCTAGGCCGCAGCTGCCGGGGGGAGGTCCAAGAGGCGGAGGTTGCAGTTGGACTCCTCGGCAGCAGAAGGGGCAGCTGGGACCCCACAGGGCCCAACAGTGGAAGATGGCAGGGAGTCATCCAGGTTGGTGGGGGGTTTGGTGGAGGAGGAGGCCGTGCAAGCACCAGAGACGGGGTCTGGAGGTGGGGATCCAACTGGTGCTAGTGGTGCAGTGCAGGACCAGGGACAGGAGGCAGCACAGGCCGCCGCGGAGGTGCCTGTGTGCAATCCTGTCCCCGATCCTGTCCCTGCATCATCTTGCACCAGCAGGGATGCCTACGTCCAGACCCGTTTTCAGGCAGGGGATGAGCTGACGTCAACTGGCCTTCCTCTGCCTGCGGACGTGGCCATCCAGGTCCGGGTTGAGCCTGTCCTGGCTGGTGTGGCGTTGCGTCAACGGGCCATGCGAGGTGACCTGCAGTCTTTTCATGGAGAGACTGCACGTCATCTCGAATGGCTCGTTGACCACGTCAGCCTGCTGGGACAGGTCACCCAGGCCGGATTCCGCCGTCTGATGGGGCTTGCTCCGACCCCCTCCTCAACTGGACCCCCTACGCGCCAGTCGTCCTCTGTGCCATCTTCCCACCCATCAGTCACCTGGGTGCCCTGTGGAGCTGCCTCTGACGGTGCGGCCAGGCTGGTGGAGGAGGCATCCCTGCCACAGTGGGGAGTCGGAGGTCAAGCAGGAGTCGCCACATCAACAACTGCACCCCAGCCGGCGGAGGATGTGCAGGCAGCAGGAGGCAGTGCACGGGCAGAGGCAGAGCAGCAGCAGCAGCAACATGGTGGGAGACATGAAGGCTCGGGGCTTTCGACATCGGAGGGGCAGGCATCGGCCGGAGGGCAGGGGGACCCAGGACAGAGAGTGTCTTCCGTGTGGCAGCGGTTGGGCCACGCCATAGGTGCGGAGCGGCGGCGGGCGGAAGAGGCGCGGCTCACAATGGTCAGGGCGGAGAACTCCATGCGGAGGGCCCTGAGGCGGGCCGAGTGCCTCGAGGCAATCCGCAGGGGGTTGGAGGAGGACACGGCATCGTCCCTGCGGACCCTCGGGGCTACGGAACTGGACCGCCTCCGGGACATCGAACAGGAGTTCGATGATGCCCTGGCCCGGGACACCACGGAGTGAGCCGCTGGACTTGCCCGCCGCCTTTGTATATAGTTCTTTAGTTTTAGGTTTCCTTTGTTTCTTATTATGACGGACACGGCTCCACTTTTTGTATATAGTTGATTTTTAGGTAGGTTTTTTAGTAGGTTTCCTTTGTTCAGTTGGGCTCATGGACCCTTGGTAGTTTTTTACATAGTTCTTTGTTGCATGGAGATTTTTTTACATTTGACTTTGGCCAAAAAAATTTTGGATTCTGATTTGCATTTTTTGGTTTTTATACGGACAGCAAGCTTATTTTTTCTCATTCACATTGTAGCTTGTTTCCTTTCTTTTGCATTCTTTTTTTTTCAATACAATTTTGTTTCCATACTTCACTGTGTGGTATCATCTCATTGGTTTCATGCATGTCATGTTGGGTGTTTTCCCATTCAATTGCAACCATTGTGTGTGACGGACATGGGTTCATTAGCTTCATGAACATTGGGGGTGTAACATGTAATTTCCATTTCCATGTGGGTGAATGGGTTACTTGGTAGGGCTTTTTGGCTGTGGAGGCTGACCATTACGCACATGATTGGGGATTGTGAGGACCTGGTGGAGGGTGCCCCTGCACTGCTGGGGGGTGGGGGTGGTGGGAGACATGAGTGGGGGCCTGGTGGAGGCTGCCCATGGTGGCAGGGGGGTGGGGGTGGTGGGAGACATGAGTGGGGGCCTGCTGGAGGCTGCCCCTGGTGGCTGGGGGGTGGGGGTGGTGGGAGACATGAGTGGGGGCCTGGTGGAGGCTGCCCCTGCACTGCTGGGGGGTGGGGGTGGTGGGAGACATGAGTGGGGGCCTGGTGGAGGCTGCCCCTGCACTGCTGGGGGGTGGGGGTGGTGGGAGACATGAGTGGGGGCCTGGTGGAGGCTGCCCATGGTTGCAAGGGGGTCGGGGTGGTGTGAGACATGGGTGGGGGCCTGCTGGCAGGTGCCCCACAGTGCTGGGGGGTGGGGGTGGTGGGAGACATGCATTGTTGATCAGTAGTGCAAGGTGACATGTGGGTTGGCTGGGGGGCATGCCCATGGTGGATGGGCTGCCTGCGGGACATGAGCAGGGGTGCAGGGTAGTCCCCCGTGGTGTGGGCTGCCTGCAGGGGCCGTGGAGGTTGTGGAGCGTACACCTGGGAGGACCCACACGGCCAATTCACGTGTAGTACTCCCCAGAACCCCTGAAATACACATTCCCTGCTGAAATCACGTGTGCAACTTCCCGCGCACCCCTGAAATACACGTATCCTGCTCGCACTGGGACTATCGCGTGTGGAACTTCCCGCGCACCCCTGAAATACACGTAACCTGCTCGCACTGGGACAATCGCGTGTGGAACTTCCCGCGCACCCCTGAAATACACGTCCCCTGATGAAATCGCGTGTGGAACTTCCCGCGCACCCATGGAATACACGTACCCTGCTCGCACTGGCCCATTCGCGTGTGTAACTTCCCGCGCACCCCTGAAATACACGTACCCTGATGGAATCGCGTGTGGAACTTCCCGCGCACCCATGTAATACACGTACCCTGCTCGCACTGGCCCATTCGCGTGTGGAACTTCCCGCGCACCCCTGAAATGCACGTACCCTGCTCGCACTGGGACAATCGCGTGTGGAACTTCCCGCGCACCCCTGAAATACACGTACCCTGCTCGCACTGGGACTATCGCGTGTGGAACTTCCCGCGCACCCCTGAAATACACGTACCCTGCTCGCACTGGGACAATCGCGTGTGGAACTTCCCGCGCACCCCTGAAATACACGTCCCCTGATGAAATCGCGTGTGGAACTTCCCGCGCACCCATGGAATACACGTACCCTGCTCGCACTGGCCCATTCGCGTGTGTAACTTCCCGCGCACCCCTGAAATACACGTACCCTGATGGAATCGCGTGTGGAACTTCCCGCGCACCCATGTAATACACGTACCCTGCTCGCACTGGCCCATTCGCGTGTGGAACTTCCCGCGCACCCCTGAAATGCACGTACCCTGCAGAAATAGCATGTGGAACTTCCCGCGCACCCCTGAAATACACGTACTCTGCTTGCACGGAGCCAGTCGCGTGTGGAACTTCCCGCGCACCCCTGCAATACACGTTCCCCACTTGGCGTTTGCTGTTTGCCAGCGCGGTGAACTGGTCCAGGGTTAGCGCAGCCCTTTGCGATGATTTAGCGATTTTGATGGCTTTTCCTTGCGCGAGGGCGTTCTTGGGGGCGTTACTGGCGCTGCTGCAGGGTCACTGCGATTCTCTGCGCCACGGCTGGTTCGGAAGCCTAAAATCCATGAATACGCTGCGCGGAGATCGGTTTTAGCGCACGTGCCTGGCGCAGTCAATCGCACGCGGACACTCTGCGCCAGCCGCTTGCGACACTTTTCTGCGAAATTCTATGAATTACCCTGTTAATATTTACAAAATTCTGGAACTTGAAGTGCAAATGAACTTACAGAATGACACGGTTTGCACAGTTGCAAACCAAAATGTAAACCAAAGTTGCACGAAATATTTTGGTATGCATGTAAACCATTACAAACATATAGTTTGCATTGGATTACATGCATTTTACCAAATTAGTCAACACTGAACTTCATGCAGTGCTCCCCCAAATGCTCCTTTACCCATTTCAGCTTTTCAGCTCTCCCCTCAGTACTCTACTAGTAACTGCCTGGGTGTGACCTCCATGTATCCATGTATACCACTCAATTCATTCTAAGCTGTGTTGCCTGTTATAAAACACATACATACATATATAAGTCACTTATTAACATGTTGCCTGATGCTTGGGAGCTTCCAGAGATGGTGAGCAGTAGCAAACGCTGTGTCCTTCCTGGAAGCGGTGCCCTTCTATTTAAGTGCTATATTTGCCATGGAGAATACTAAAAAAAGGAACACACTGCAAATTATTTGGCTACATGAGCTACAATTACCAGCTACAGATGGGACAAGTAACAGGCAATATTTGGGCATTAAACAATGAATCCAAAAACAAAGGTGACCCCCTGTATTTATGCAAGGAAAGTCAGCAACAAGGATGTACAATCACAGACAGCTTGTCTACACAATACAAATAATCTGCCTGCTAGAATTTCAGTAACTCGCTAAACAGACATAATATTTGAATTTGTAAAAACGGTTCACCTATACATGTATATCTAGACATATTTCTAGGAATCAATATGCATTTCTATGATAACAAAGCTGCTTATCGACCAGTGTATTAAAAATGTCCATGAACATAGGCAGTTCTATTCGTATAAATCTATTGAATTACAGATCATTTAATAAGTTGTTTTTCCACCACTATAGACAATACGTGTTGCTATCATAGAAAATCAATCAACCTCACGTATGCATGACATTTAAAATATATTGGTCCTTTTTCTCCATCACGTGTATAATGAAGGTGACTGCTAGTGTACACATATATATGTGAAGTACAAAACATTAGTGGCTGGTTTAAGAATCTACAGGCTTTCTTTTAGGGAAGCTGTTCTTTCATTTTGGAGTGCACAAAATATTGCTTAATTTGTCATTCTTATAGGTAGGAAATTGTGGTTTTCTGAAAGTATATTAACTAACTATCCCTCCAACTTCACTTCAACGATCTGACCTAACTTATACAGGGTTGCGCCCTTTCTGTGCATGACTCATTTGAGTATTCATTTTAATATGAATCATTTTCTAGAGAATGGAAGTAAACTAAATATGCTCCCTCACATGCTACTATAATGATGTGGGTTTTCTCAATATGTCTCTCATTGAATAATGATAGCCTCCACAGGTCAAAATGTACTCATCCACTGTAAAGCTCTGGAACATTACCCACCACTCCACAGATCCAGTCTCTGACTAGACCTGTTGAAATAGAGGTTTTCATTTTCTTGACTACACTCAAAAGATAATGAACAGAAATTACATTCTTCTAGTTTAAAGTGATTCTCCGCAAGATTCAAATATGGTCAGAAAGTAAGTGCAGTCCGCATTCAAAATTCTACAGTATTCTATTGGAACAAGAGCCCAGATTTCACTTCCCTTCCGGTTCCACCCCCTTCAGTGGGCTTATGGATAAAGGATTCTTAATGCCATTTGTATGTTTGGGGTTTTTATACTGACTTATGGGTTTTTCTTTTAAGACACAGAATGGGCATGGCCCCTCAGAGCTCAAGGCATTAACAGGCAGTCAGCTAAGCCCAGGGGTCTCTACTTTGGAAATCTTATCAGAGAATCTGGTCCTCTTCATGCCTCCTATGGATAAGGTAATCCTAGGGAATGCTCCTATCATCTGAAGGTATTATCCCATATCAACAATCATCCATTATGTCATGGTATTCCCATCTGCAGACTTTCAGAATCCCAGCGATCTCTACTTTCTGTGGGTTTGAACTTGCGTAGTGTCTAAATGTTTCCACACCATGTCATCAGACATCATGATTTTTGATTGCTTGAGCCTTTCTATTGATTCTCTTAAGATGTGAAACTGCCAGAGAAAACACCCTCTGCTTTAATAGGTCCATCATATGTAGACCCGTGTCAAAGGGTGGTTCTTTGCACTGCTGGACTCCAATCCATATCCATATTTCTCCCATAACTCTTGCCAAGAATGTTTCCTATTATTGACACATGAATTTTCAAAATTGCATAATAACATTACAAGACAAAGTAGATCTGGAGTGTGTGATCTGTTTTGATGTAGAAAGACACACACCCTCATAAAGCTATAGGGAGAGGTCACAAAATAGTTGTGATGCAATTCCATATTGCTAAACAAAGGGTTTTGGAATGTGCAAGTAAATATATGTCTTTGCTTATTTATCCAAAGTGGACATGTATTGCAGAAGTGTAGATCATTTAATGGATTTCTAAGATTGATGAAAGGATATGGGTCCTGCTCTTAATAGATGATCCACTCATGAGAATCTCTGGACCTCCCACAATATTGGTTTACATGCAAATGTGAAGCTAATTTACCTTACTAAGCTCTGATAAGGCCTGTCAATGCACCAATGCAGATAAATCCAATGGATGTATCATTTCCACATTGTAAAATACAATAATGTTTCCTTGGTGTGTTTAAAGCACACAGTGTTTCATATACGGTTGCATCATAGACATTTCTTTAATATGTTTCTTTAATTTAAAGAGAAGCAATATGCATTGAATGTTGGGTTACGGCAATAACATTAGTTCCTTCAGTCATATTGTTGCATGTTTTGTAAAGAGAATAGCAACCCAAAACCTGGACAGTAAAAATAACCCAAAAGGCTAAATACCCACTGCACCTCTTTGCAAGGGAAAAAACAAGGTGTATTACAGAAGGTTTCAAATGGTGCTGTGGAACCAAACTAACATGGAGCCCATCACTTCCAGAGAAATTACATGTTATATAGTGGCAAACCGCACAATCCAAATACATAAATTACATTGTTATCCCACCACCCTCATTGGCTACCACCTATAGAACATGTAATACCCCTTACAGTCGGTGGACCAATTTGCCACACCTTATCTAAACCAATTCCCCCAACACTTGGCCTACTACATTGTCACTATTTAATCCAAGTACCGGATTGGTGGTTTGAATTTATTGGCACATTGATAAATCGCGAACGTCATGTGATGTGCACCCCTCTGATCGAGACACAATCAAAGTAAACTGGCAAGGCCCACTCTGATTTGATAAGATGATAGGCCTCCTCATTATATAGACTACACGCCCTGACCTTGTACTAATTGTATTGGCATCACCTTTACTCCTCCTTTCCCATATCATGTAACGTTGCAGACATGGTGCCCCCTTTATTTCCTTCAACCCCAAGTGCCCAGTTATGTCATGACCAAGGGATCGCCATTAAGTCTGAATTTCAGGGATGTATTTGTTTGTGGTTATACGTGTGCTTGTAATTCGAATGGGATGGCTGCCCTTAGGTGAGGGCAGTAGAGCTCTAAATCTTCTCCTTGCCCATTGGCATCCCAGAACATTATGCCCTATTCTCATGAATGTGTCCTTCAAAGGGTGCATCCCTTCCTGCTCTCCCCACAGTAAACATTCTGTTTGCAGCAGGTCCAGGTCCTGCAGCTGGATATAATTAGCATTTATATATACCCAAAGGTGCCTCTTACCTCGACTTCTCTCCTGGGGAATGGGAAAGGAGATTTGTTTTTGGAGCTGAGCTAAACAGAGCCACCACTCCACATCGGGGCCTGTGTTTTATTCTGTTCATCGTGCAATAGGCCTTAACATCCAATATGACAACACTTCTGCCATATTAACACGCTGAACTCATTCCACCACAGAACCTTTCTGGCTCCATCTTCCACCACCTTTCTGACTCCATCTTCCACCTGGTTCAGCTCTTCCTGCGCACCTCACTACAAACTGTAACTTTGGCTATGACAACTGAACACAGGGCCTATAATGCTGCCCTATCTACAACCTCTACAACCGCAACATTAATACATTTGTTGCTCTTTCTGTGATGCTATATGTGAGTATCTAATGTTTGTGAAAGATCACTAAAAAGAAAAAGTGCGCCTTCTGCTGCACAAACCTCAGTATGCTCCCACAACGGTACGTGCTAATAGGTTTTTCTCAGAATGATTCTTTTTGCCTGGAAGGGATGCTATACACACATCCCAACATTATGTTTTAAAATGTGCCTTTCAATGATGCTGCAATTCATGTTTTTTCAAAGCGCAGAGCAGAATTTCTCAGAAGATGTGCAAAATCTGAACACCAAAACCCTTAAGCATCGTTCCTCATGTTCATACGAGGACAGTCCACTAGTGTTAAGTCAATGTTCTTTGGTTGTTTCACATCATTTGCAGACAATAGTGGATTGTCTAGAAAAATCTCAGTATGTGCTTTGCAGTCTCTGCATCATGTGTCTGGCGTTGTAAAAATACATCATACTTGAATAGAGTAAGGCACAATCCCACCACTCGCGCCTTGGCTCCTACAAATACTCCATCTCCATTAAATGTTTTTAGAAGTTATAATTCACTCAGGAAGATCCCAATCACGTGTAAGCTCTTTGTTTCAGAACAGGTAACATGTAAGAATATGCATTTGCATGTTAGTCCGCTCCAAGCCCATAACGACAGTCAAGCTCTCAATACCAGGTACATCTCTTCTGAGCAAGCATACCAGTGGCAATCCAGACACGAGTTCCGGCCTCCTTGGGCATCCTCAGTGAGGGATGGCTGTGGTGCAGCATATGTGTAAGCAGAACACGTAAAGAAATGCAGTGTTTTACTATGGATGCTAGAGGCATCCCCATTTGCACAACCAATTGTTTTTCAAGATTCTGAATACACTGATTGACAAATTTGTATTGGGGGCGGGGCTGTCTATGAAGCGTTTTGGTACAGCAAATGCATGAAATTGAAAGGGGCAGGAATGGAAGAATGGCTAATTGTATGGATGGATACAAAAAAGGTAGCAGGGACCCTTCTATAGAAAGAACATTGCATGATAACTACTCTGTGTTTTTTTCCCACTTTGAGAGTCCGCAGCCATCAGCTTTTTCTCACTGTACTTTATTATATGGGTGAGCATGTGGATTTATGTCTAAGGCCAAATTTCTAATTTAATTTGAAGCTTAAACATTATGCAAGATATACGCAAATGGATAATTATTTTTCTTTACATCTATTTAGTTCTACTAAAAAATGTCTTGAAATGTTTGTAAACATGATACATAACAATATAGTAATAATCAATGGACCTGCATCCATTGGATCCCAGGGTGTTTTGGGCTGCAGCTAGGATCAGCATTAGCCAGCAGAGTCAACGGTGGGGAATCTTGGGAATCGAGTCCAAAACATCTGACGAGCCACTGTTTGCAAACCCTTGAAATAAACTACCAGAAACAATGGACCTCAGATTGAAATTAATTTACCAATTACCTGAATGGAAAATTACATTTATATAGATTAAATATGTGGTCAGAAATTGTATTTATGTAAGTTAGAATCACCACAGTTTTAGGTTACCTCACTCTCCCAATAAACTGCCACATCGTGTTTGCTAGTTAAAGTAAAGTGATTCTTAATGGACACAAAGTCACTGATAGCAATGCCATTATTAGGATATTGCTAATTTGGCTCCAGGGGAATGTACCTTAATGCCAATACTAGTGACAAGAACTATTGCCTGCATGATACTGGCTCAAAATAATTTCTCATCCTAGGGAACGTGAAGAAAAATGTATTTGGTAAATTCCATTTTACGAATGGTCACCAATTCACAACATATGAACAGGATGAAGGCAGATATGCTAGTATGGGGTAACAGGAAGCAAAAGTGGAGGAGATTGCGCGATAACATGGTGAGTTTAGGCAATACTGTTTCCTTTGTTTCTTTTTATTCCTCCTTAAATTCTGTGGGTTGTGATCGATTCAAGAGTAAATGTAAACAAAAAAGTAGTTATTATCTTGGAACCGTGTGCTTGTGGTGTTCAATGATTGCACATTGTAAAACCGGTCCTTGTACTTTGGGCCCTATTTTGATGGTTTGCTTTCCAGGTACTGAGGGTTCTGCCTGGTGTCAGGCGTTTCCGCAGTGGTAACAATTTTATGCCACAGAGAATTAGACATAACTGAGTGCTCCATCCATTTTTTTCCCCAGTGCCCATCATGCCTCTGGGTCCATGCAAAGTGCAGAATGAGCTCCCAAAAAAATAATCATGAAGAAATATGTTTCAGCCTCAGCACAACTCCACTATATTGGTAGGCTCATAGCGGAGGTGTGATCTTATCCAATTGAACTATATGCCCAGGGTATAGAATTGAGAGCAACCTGTATTTAACATAATTAAGACATTTTACCATAGGTGACTTATGGACTGTCTTGTGACAATGTTAAATAAATATTTTGTGTTCATGCTTTCTCTATATGCTAGCGAACTCAGTTCCTAATTCGCAGAACGTTTAGCACCCTGAAAAGTGACTTTGCACAACAAAAATACACTTTGATCCACGCCTAATTCTCAGAGCGAAGCAAAGTGAATTTGCACTGCAAAAGTACTCTTTGCACTGCGCTAATTGGGCCTAATTCACACAAAAAAAGCACCAAAAGTATGCTAAGCTCTTGTCCACTATATACATCCAGGCTGCAATGCAGATTTGAATCCCAGCTGCACATCAGCTACTTGTGTTCCTATGATAGGGCACAGTATCCATTGTAATAGCATTTTTGGCAACACCCTTAGAAAATGTAGATGCGGTTCCGAAATTGCACCTGACAAAAGGCTCATTGGGCCTCATTATGGCCTGGTTACCGCCGGACTGGTATTACCATTCCGCCTCCGTGATTCCTGGAATTACCGGGGCATTACAACCCCGGTTTCCCGAGAATCACGGAGGCGGAATGGTGTTAATCCCCATTCCCATTGAGTCCTATGGGGAATGGGGATCTCGTGATGCTGCCGGTCTTTCCTCATCCGTCCTGCAGGCGGGCGGTGTTAAACCCGTCAGGTCAGACCTGGCGGGAACATCACCTTCCGCCTGCAGGAGTCGGGATCAGGCGGTCCGGAAACAATGGTGGCGGCGGGTTTACCGCCACCGTTATTTCCGGACCGCCTGATTTGTAATGAGGCCCATTGTCATGATGAGACGCCATGGCTCATTGCTATGATATTTCGAGGTGGAACACAAAGCATTCTTCTTGGTGTTGCATCAGTTTTATAAGCAGCATTCAAAATGGTCAAAAAGGATCACTATGAATGAATGAATGTTCTTTATTGGGAAAGTTAAACATACCCATTAAGTTCTTTGGCACCATATAAAAAACACAGCAACACATTAAAAAGAAGGACCAAAGCACAAAATATATAAACCCTATTTGCATTCTTAATCTGAGACAGCATGTAGTCTATTTAGTAGCATAAAAGCAGCAGCACGTGGGAAGAAAAAGCCTACATATTACACGCCTTTCATGTTTTCAGTAAACTATTTAATATTCTTTAAATGACTTGAATGCAAGTCACCATGCTGGGAGATCAGGAAGTATTAACAAATATACCACAGCAGGCTGACACTTGCCAGATACAATGGTGTGCTGGCTAAGTTTACCAGAGAACATGGGGGTTGGGGGGTCAGGGTTGCTCTTGAGGCATACAAGTCCCAGGCCCAGCAGGCAGTCCTCTAAGGTAACGAGCTGTGGGGTTGGACTAATTGTGCACCTCTGACAGTGATGGAAAATACATTCTTGAAGAATTGGTTGGGTCTACCTATTCATGCACCCAACCTTTCTGTTGTTCTTGAATTAGATCTACAGTCTATTGAAAAAGCTTGCAATGCAAAACCATTGTTTTATCGGATAAGACTCTGGGCCAATGAAAATCTATCAAAGAATAGACAGGCAGTGAGGGATGTGATGTCCCAGGAAGGAATGATGACCTTGCCATGGTTCTAATTTTTAAAGTACGAACTCTAAGCCCTTGGGATTATTGTCTATTGGATCAATCCTGATAGTATTGGTAGAGAGTCTAAAACGTGTATTGTTCATGCTCTCAGGGCTGTAAGGGAGGATGGCATTGGTGCATGTTTGGCTACTTCGACTCAGTGCCTCAGATGCTGGTCATTAAATCAGACAGTGGGATATGAAGCCTACCTAGGCCAAATGAACCCAAAACAATTGAGATCCAAAGCCTGTATGTGCATTCTCCCTTTGGCTGCTGTAAAGAGCAAGTGGAATCATAATGTTGTCTCCACATGTCCCTTCTGTCCAGATCCAATATGCCGTTTTTCCCCCATTACGGTCATCTGAGAAGTGGATCCTTAAAGCCTCGCTTCATCTCGTGTTCAGTTAATGCCATTGCTGAGGCTATGACTGTATGCCTAGCAGCCAAAGATAATCTTGCAATGTTTGCAATGGGCTGGTATTTATTGAGGGCATGGAGAAGAAGCTCCAAACACGAGAACTAACCCAAGGGGGATACTGAGGGTCCTATAGACCTAGGTCAGCCCGCTTGAGATATCTCTTCTTTGACAGTGTTACCATGAGATTCCAAAACTATAATTGAAATTGTGCCTTGCTTTATGAATTGTATTTGAATGTGTGGGATTTCCTTTGGTGTCTTAACACTGAATGCACTTTTGCACTCTATAAAGACCTAAAGTGACCAATGTTTGCCCATCATACCAGGGGGAAATTGAGCATCCTGTAGACCTAGTGCTGCCACTTGGGTTTTAGCATCTCTGTCAGTTTTACCATTGGGGCAGGTCTACACTGTCAAAACCTCCCTACTTCTGAAGAGCGGCCCTAGATGTCCCTCCTTGCAGGTTTGTGCGGTGGGCATAACATTATGAAATGCATTAAGAGTGTATTTACTAATGTTACTTCAAGTTCATCTGTAGTTTATTTCATTCAATTTAATCCCAGCCCATTTCTCTGTAAATGTTCCTAAGGGCAGCAGAGGAAGCCTATGTGACTGATTCACAGAAGTGCTTTATCATGGTGCAACCCCATTGGAAAACATTCTGGGACTCAAGCCCTATGTCTCCTACTAGTGACCTCAAGCAAATCGTCTGTGTCCCCCTAGTAGGTGTAATCGCCTCTGACAGTAGTTTTAGTTGACATCTTATCCTCCCTACAGTTTCCAGAGAGTTGTACCACTGTTCCCTTTACCAGTCTCTTAGTGTCAGTTGTGATAGAGTTCAGTTATTTAAACAAAACCAAATTGATTGCTATTACAACAGTATATCGAAAACAAAAACTGTAAAAATCGGACCACACAGGGTCCATCAAAATCAGGCCATTGGTAGTCAAAAATGTGCCCACTGCAGATGTTGTAAACAAGATGTAGGTTGGAGGTTAACATTGCAACACATCGATATAACTTTCCTCCATTCCCTGGAGATAAATACCATCCAGCAGAAAACAGGTAACTTCAATTATCTGCTGCGCTACATACATTCTAGTCTCAGAACCAAGTTAATGTAACTTAACTCTGTTTGTGTGACAGGACACCATTGTGTGTGCCAGCTTCTTCTAATCAGAGTGGCACGGCTAAAGGTAATAGTTGTATGATTCAAAGATGTGTTGCTCTCAGAAATGCCAAAGTAATTTAGGGGCAATACTGTCGTGAAATGAAAAAACGTTCACGCTTAAAGCAAGATATTTCAGGTGCTACATTGAACATTTGTGGCTGTTGTGCATCAGACGTTGTCACAAGTTGATCATGCACCATTGGCATCCCAATGAGGTGGTTTCCTATTTTTAGTAGAACATGCCCTCAGTGCCGACACATTTCAAAGATTTTGTAATTTGCTCAGAAAACTTGGGCACTTTATATAAAATAAATGTATTTCTGTTTAATTGTTCAAATTAACCTTTTGATATTTCTAATGATGTGAAATTTCAGTGGAGTCTTAAAGACGTTTTATAAAACCTTTACAGAGAGATAGCAATTAAGAAAGAAAGGTTAAGATATTCAAGTATGTCATGCAGTTTAAGGGCTGGGGTCTGGTTTAAGAGTTCAGGACATTTACTATGCAAGGGCGTTTGAGTACATGATATTACGGCACATACTGAAAAGGAAGGTTCTAATGACACATTAGACACATTTTACATCATGTCTAATTATCAAAATGTTCTGAAATAATTACTAACTATTCCCAAAGCCAATTATTTCCGATCAAGTTTCAGAATAGCAATGGTCGAGAATATATGAGCGCCATGCTATCGATGAAAGGCCAACCTGTAAAGTTGTATGATACATCATGCCTGTAATCAAGCTCACATGTTCCAAAGCTCTCAGTAATGCCTGTGATAAGTCACGGTCACATCCCCATAACAAAGGAGACCAGGTGAGCCTACTAGGCTTCCTGGAGATGGCATGGTAGTGGTACTGAATTCTTGCTCATGCAACATTGGAAGGGAATGTGTTGACCAATGGTGCAGTGCGGAGATCTGGTTCATGGGGGACTTAGATTCCTTCTAGATGACATTGAGAAAACCTGTCATCAATTAGTATTAGCCACTTCCAGACCTGAGATCATTTGGTCTCATTAGAGATCATATTTGATGAGCTTTGGACCTCAAATGGTTGTGAAGCACAAAGATTCGATCATTGCATTTTGTTACTCAGCTCTGTAACACATTTGAGACAATGTGATGAACTGTACCTCAACCCCCAAACCTGCCTTTGTGGTTGTATAAATAAATGTGAGGAAAAGAAAGTTAAATGAAACCATCAACGTTCAGTGTTAGGTTTGGGTGCACTGTTAATTCTCAGGAAAGCCAGGTGAACATATGTAGCCCTGCCACGGCCATGTTCGTTTAAGACATGTCCGGTCTTATTCTGCCCAAACCACAGTCATATGTTAAACACTTTTCTGAACGTGTGTAGGAGCTCCAGCAACCATGTTGGTTTTCAGGCTTCTGCTTAGGTGCTGAGCATGGGTAGACAAAAACTTGAAAGCCCTGGTGTCATTTGTAGTTATCAAATGGCCACAACATTGTGGAGAAGTTGGCCAAAGAGCACCTTCTCTATATTACCTTTTCGGACCCACACCACCCTCATTTTTTTTAACACATTTCCTGAAATGATGAAGTAGTTTTCAATGATAAAGTGGACATTAGGCTTCTCACTTAGTGTGCCACACTTTGTTAAATGCTCACTGCGCTAGGTGTACTAACTAAAGGGGCAGAGGTCTCACATTTCCCATGGCCAGACATGCGTTAAAATGCCACCCATTCCTGTTTCTCACCCATCTGGATTCTGGTACTTGTAGTATTTTTCTTTCCCCGGACACATTTTTGTAAAATTACAAATCCTACCATTCCAATCAAAGCGACTTCTAAAGGAGGTTTACAAGGAGGTGTACAAGAAGCACTGACTACTAAACAATGAGGCACTTTAGCAGAGAATCTTAGAGTCAGAGGTATCAATTCACTTCGGAATTGTTTTTAGGTTTACTTTTCATTTTGAATATATTGTGGACATTTTACACTGATGGTGTGTTGCTATTGGCATAGTTATCTACTAAATCCTGGGACCTTGATCCTTCTCTGTTAAGATTAAGTTGCATAACGGGCTCCCGAAAAGGGAACAAACTAATCCACGTTCATTGATTATGATAACTGGATATCATTATCAGAATCTGTGCTGTTCGGAGTGCAGATTGTAAGTGCTGTGCTTACCTGAGGTCTACAATGGCATAGTCAAGCTGCGTTAGGGCGAGACTTGCTGGTTTTTGACTTGTGGGGCTTTCTGGAAATGAGGAGCATGTAAGAGTAGATTTTCTTTGAGTGTTATAATCGCTTTCACGGGAGTATGTTTCAGGAGCCATAATTGTGCAGTCATGTTCTAATAGCAGCAGACAATTATACATGTGTGAAAAGGTTGGGTGGGTCGAATCTTTGTACAATATAAAGAAATAGAACATATGTCAATGCAGTGCAACGCAGTTTAGAGTGTTTGACCTTGTAAACCAGGAAGACAGGAGGAAAAGATGACTGGGACACCCTACATCAGCCATTTGACAGTCTCTATGGCATAAGTGGGCCCATCTCCCTCAGTTTTCAGCTTGTATCCTGAGTTGCATGTGCGTTGTTGCCCACATGTATGTGTTTAGCACAGCTGAAAGCATTTTTTGTTCTAAGTAAATACAGAAATGGCAACAGAGGCAGTTCCTGCTCCTTTAGACGGAAAGTTCCAGACCTTATCCACTTTCTAAGACCATGTGTGCTTGTTGTGCATGTGTATCTATGATATGATAGGTTATTTATAATGTGCTTAATACCCAGAGGTTTCTAAGTGTGGACCCGGGATTGAACCTGTGTTGCTCCTTGTCGTCTTGCGAGCACGTTGCCCCTGCGGTATCCTCCCGAGACGTAGTAAATCCTAGAACTTCTTAGTCTGGACTACAAAACTCCTCCCTCTTGTTCTGGCGTTTTCACCAACAGTCTATATTTCTTCCATGAACATAGCTTGTTATTGGGCAGTAGAAAATGAGGCAGGACGAGAGAAGAGTAAATGTTGCAACATAAAAGAATGTGGCACTGATTTTGAATTGTCGAGAGAGGGAGAGAGAGAAAGAGGAGCAATGAGGCCATTTGCGATGTCATCGATGATGTCTTTTGTGTTAAAATGATAGGCATTAGAAACATAAGTGAAGTCAACTTTAAATAAGGTGCTCTGGGTCTGGTGCATCCAGTCTGCCTGGCCTATATAGGCAGGGACTATGCTCCAGGTCCACCTTTGCAAATATAGCACATTAGAGAAAGTCAAAAGTTCACAGGATGATTTCCAAAAATAAAGAGGGTTCTAAGAAATGACATTACTTTCATTTTCATACAGCCTCTGTGGTCCTTGACCAGGGGTTGCATAGTCAGTGCCAGAGGTCACAGGGGATCACTGGGGGGTCAAAGTTGCTACCCCTGTTAACTCCCGAAGGATATCCAGGGGAAGCTAATAACAGAGAAAGGGGAGGGCGCGAAATTTGGCAGCTAGGGATCTAAAAACAACCATGTGAGGAAAACGTCAGCCATTAGTCTCTGGGTGGATTTCCACAGTTGAAGGATAATCTTTGTACCATCCCTCAGAGATTTATTTTTCAATAAGAAGGGCTTGACCAAGGCCACAACTGGAAGTGTTCAGTGGAATTAACTATGTTACAATGGTTTCAAATCTGAATTCATTATGAAGTTGATTTGTGTGAAAACCTTCACCAGGAAAGGTTACATTTAGGGCGGGTTTTTAGCTGTTTCTATTTTATGTATATATACGTGAACATCCTAGGTACATCCGTATTTTAGTGCCATATTCCATTAAAAAAATACAGTTTTCCTTTGCATCATTTGTGTTTACTCACCTGCAACACCGCCCCTGGGGACAGGAAAGCCAGTGGTTAGGGAAGGATAATAGAGGTGTAAAGAAGGTAAATAATACAGTTGAGATCGAAGAGTAGCAGTGTGGAAAGGGGAGAGTAGCAGTGTGGAAAGGGGAGAGTAGCAGTGTGGAAAGGGTATTGTAGTGGCAAGAGTAGAAGTAGAGAAAGAAAGAACATCAGAGGGAGAAATGGGAAGAGTGAGAGTGAGGGAGAGGCAAAGGCAAGTGGGAGGAAGAAAGTCAGTAGGGTAGAAGGAAGGGAGAGGTAGGATAGAATATCAGTGTGTGGAGTACAAGGGTGTGATAGAAAGAACCAAGTGGGACCTGAGAATCTGAAAGCAAACTTTTTGTGAGCTGAATTGTAATGTGGGAACTAGGTTAGGGATCACCACAATTGATCCCACATGGAGCCAAATAGAAAGTGTTTGACCTTAGTTCATCAGAAGGCAGACATAATTTTATACAGAGTTGTTACCAATTGGTAGAGCCCATCCTGGGGTTGAAGGACATCAGGGTTTGGGGGAGAGGTGCCTGCTCTGAATGGGAGAGAGAGGGAGAGGAACGACCCTTGCAGAGCCCCTTTCAAATGTGTTCAATAAAAACACCTGAACTGACTTTGAGAGTTGGTGTGTTCTTTAGGCCACCTGTGGCACAGATAAGAATAAATGTGAAATAGATGCAGGTAGAGGTAATGGCATGTTATCTGTCTTTTGAACAATTATCACATACAATTAATAGTTTGCTGTAGAAGATGCAGCTTAAACTGTAACCCCAGATTCTGGGAACTATATTCCACCTGTCACACAATAGATTGATTAGCACTTAGGTTTTCGGCCTTGTAGAGGCACCAAATCTGTCCTGAACTCAGTACTGGTGACCTGGTTCATCTGGTGGATCAGGGGGGTGTTGGAGCAGTCTTGCTATTAGATCAGTCAGCTGCTTTCGACATGGTTGACCATCCTACCCTGATCTCCCATCTCTCCGCGGCTGGCTTGTCTGGTCAAGTCCTGAACTGGTTCTCAGCTTTTCTGGCAGATCATTCTCAACCAGTGTCTCTTCCTCCCTTCCAATCTGCTCATGCTTCACTTTTCTGTGGGGTCCCTCAGGGATCGGCGATGTCCCCTATTTTGTTTAACACTTATATCAGATATCTTCTGCTCCTCATTCAGTCGCATGGGTTTCATTATTACTCTTACGCGGACGATACCCAGATTTTGGTCCGATTGGACCTTACTCAATCTGAGAAAGCTGCTCGGCTGAGAAAGTGTCTTGAGGAGCTGGGGACATTGATGACAACAAATTGGCTACAGCTAAGTGGCAGTAAAACCGAGGTCTTGGCTGTAGGGACTACATCTCCTCACCTGTTTTGGACTGCTGATGTTTGGCACTCATCTCTTGGCCTCTCCCAACGCCGGTACTGTCGGTCAGGAATTTGGGGGTAAAAATCTCTGTTTCTTTGGCCATGGATAGGCAAGTCGCTGCGGTCTTGAAGACCGGTCATTTTAAGCGTGATGTTGTCCGGAAGGTTCTTCCTTTCCTTCCGACAGCATATCAGGCCCCGGTGGTCGCAGCTCTGGTTTTAAGTTTACTGGATTATTGTAACTTGCTTTATCTGGCGCAGCCTCGTTATTTGATCAAGCAGTTACAATTACTCCAGAATGCATCAGCCAGATCTATTCTTCGCCCCCCTTTCGGAGTCCATATTACTCTGTTAGGCAGAATCACAAGCAGTACCTTTGGGAACACTAGATGCAATTAAGACTGCAAGTGTCAGTACATATTCACCTTTGGTACAAGCCTGTACTACACAGTTATGTGGTAGCAGTGGCTGAGCAGCCAGACTGATCTCAAGAGTTGAGTGAGCAGTAGAACAAGTTACACATAGTATCAACAAATACAGTGATTCAAACAAACACTTTACTCAAGGTTTCTTGGTAAAAGAATGTACACAGTCAGTTTGAAAACATTACACTAGCAAGAGCAGCTCAATATCAGATACTAATATACCACAAATACACAGCCAATAAGTTACTGAACAAGTTCATCTCCCCTGAAGTGGGAGCAAAATGGCACTACGATTATAAGAATAGACAACCCAAATACTTTCATAGGCAGGGAAATAGTTTCAGTAAACTACAACCAGAAATTCAGTTCATAGGCCTGGGCCAAAGTCAATGGTCCAGAGACTTTGTATAGGATAGCACAGTTCTGGTAGTAAATGGTTAAGTCTTTGCCACGGTTTTTAGAAGAATTTGGCTAGGCGAAAAGTTTGACGAATGTTTAGGGAAGGACAAGCCTTCGAAGTCGGGAAAGTTTCACAAACTTTCTCTATGGTCGAAAAAGATTTCCAGACCGCGTTTGCACAGTACCTTTAAAGTGAAGAAGAGCTGTAGCTGAGGCAGTTGCTCCTGGCAGTTCGAGCAGATCTCGCTGTTCCTGCGCTTCAGTCGTGGAGACAAGAAGGAGGACGCTGGGAGGTTCCTGCTCTGCCCAGGGATGAGGCCACAAGCTTGGCAAAACATCGGTTTAAGGTGTGAGTGCCTTAAAGACCACAAACTGGTATCCTTCCCACTGGCTATCCGGTTTTCCACAGCACTCTGCAGAAAATTCAACCAGGATGGGACGGTGTCCAGGTGGCTTACGAGTTGGTTGTTCCCACCAAACTCAAGGGAAGAAGTCAACCTTGAAGGGCTTCTCTCTCGATGGAGTTTCAAGTAATTCGGACCTGCAGCAGGGCTTCACCAGTCGTCTAGGAGTTGCAGCAGTCCTCTTCCTTCAGCTCATCTTCGGTTCTTTCGTTCCAGTGGTCGACTCTGCTTTCCAAGTCCCAGAGACCTGCTTTTAAACAGTTTTCCCCCATTCCTTCCAGCGTGGCTGTCACTCACACAGCAGGGTGGCTGTCCTGGCCAGACAGCCAGCCAGCCAATCATGCAAGAGTGCATTCAGGTCTCATAGGAGACTAAGCACAGGTAGTTTCGGGCACCTCCCTCACATCCTGTCCATCCCAGACACTCAGGGGAGGGCTTAAGCATTGAAGCCCACCAGAGACTAATGAACAAAGGGACCAAACCTGGTTTGGCACACAGAGACAAACACAAGAAGGACCTTTCCTAAAGGAAATGGCAAAAAAAGATGACCAGAGTCTGTTTTTGCAGATAGGTCTTGGGCGCCGTATTGAAAAACATGGCTGACACAATTTTAGCTACTGTTGATAGCGGTCAGGAAAAATCATGGTAGTTTGATCTAAACTACTGCCCACCAGCCATTTAAAGTAGGAAAGGGTAACATTTGACAGTTACATGAGTGTTTTGACTCAGGGGATGCTAGGCAACCCTTCCAGCACTCTATAGGAAGATAGTGTGTGCTGGGTCTGTACATTTAAAGAGACTAGTAAAGTTAATTTAACTTTAATTGCTCTCGGAGACAGTAATCAGTCCCAGAGAAGGTATGTAAACCTACCCTGGTGAAAATACCAAGTCGGGCCTTAGCAACAGCCTGAGCTGTAGCAGTCCTCATAGGTATGGCTTCAGGATACCTAGTCGCATGGTCTACTACAAGCAGGATAAATCTGTTTTCTGAAGAGGTTGGAAGGTCTAAGGGACCAACAATGTTGATTCCTACCCTCTCAAAAAGGACTCCCACCACTGGGAGAGGCACCAAGGGTGCCACATTCTTGGCTCCACTCTTGCCAGAGGTTTGGCAAGTGTGACAGCTCCTACAGAACCTATCTACCTCAGTCCCCAACTTAGGCCAATAGAAATATAAAGAGAGCCTTTCCTTGGTCTTCTTAAAACTTAAGTGGCCAGCCAAAGGTATCTCATGGGCTAACTATAGGAACTGGAGTCTGCTTTCTAGAGGCACGACAAGTCTTCTGTAGTCCCCTGGGATAGACTCAGTCGGTTCACTGTACAAAAGGCCATCTTCCCAGTACAACATATGCTTCCCTGGTTCTTTCCCATCCACCTGGGAAGCTGCCTGTTGGCAAAGACCTTCTAGAGTAGGACACTCTCTTTGACCTCTGCTGAAGTCTGCCCTACAGGGTCCACCTTCTGCCAGTAAAGACTGCAGCTCAGCATGATCTGCATGATCCAGATCTCCAACAGGAGCAAGATCCTCTTCCAGCTCTGATTCCGCAGTAGCTGATTCAACCACACAAGGTTGTCCCACACACTTAGCCTCAGCTGGTGGGGGAGTCACAGGTGTGACTTTGGACAGTCCTCTCAGCGATGTCCTTGTTGGTAGCACAGAAGTGCTGGCTGGGTTCTTCCTAGAGGTTTTAGGTTTCTCCTTTTCCTCTTTCTTTTTTGACATTGCAGTCAGTAGGTCCTCTGGACTAGGAGTTATAGTTTCCTCTATAATCTCCTCTTGAGAGCCTTTTAAGGTACTCTCTCTGGCCTTCCTAGTCTGCTCCTGTTTGCTTTTGCTGGGAGGCCTGGAGTTGCTTGATCCAACTTTAAGAGTTTTTAAGTCATTCCCCAACAGGATTCTCCCAAGTACTTCACTCTGCACACTTACAGGTATCTTGACAGTCAAGTCATTGCACTGGATGAGAGCTGGTAACTGTGGAAGCATTTGGACAGGGCCTCCAGCAAGCTTAGTCAAGTATTTAGGTGCCTTAGCAACATCCTCTACCTTGAAAAATGATTCATCAACTACAGTTATGCTGGCCCCAGTGTCTCTGATGGCAGGGGTCTCCTGACCATTCACAAGAACACTGGATTTGTAATACTCTTTAGTATTGTGTGGAATGGAATTGTAGGCATCTTAGTTCTGTTGTTCCCACAGACCCAGGGATACTAAAGAAACACTGCCTGAGACTTGCATGGGTTCCTCAGCCAGTAAGTGAAAGTTTCCACTTGCCATTGGTACTTCAGCATCTGGGGAGAAGGCTAAGGAGACAGTGTGGATCTCTGAAGGTTTACCCTTACATCTGGCATCCCCTTTCACATGGTCAGTCGACCCACAAGCATAGCATTTTACAAATGTCTTTATGAATGGGTGTTTGTTCTGACCTCCTTTTGGTTTGGCACCAGGAGGTACACTAGCCTGGTTCGGTTTCCCTGGTGGCCTACACTTGTTATGTATGGGGCCCTCTTTTGGATTGGAGGTATTGGAATTCTGATTGGTATCTTTCTTGTGCTGCTTCCCCTCATCCTTCTTCTGAGTTGCCCCAGAATGCGTGTGAGTAGCCCTGTTGGCAACCCACAAGTCAGCAGCCCTTGCTAACTTCTTTGGATCAATTTCCTTAGAGTCAGCCAAGTGCTGTCTCAGCTCAGGAGAGCAGGCATCATAAATAGATTTCAACATAAACAGATTTCTCATACCTTCATAAGTGTTAACTCTATAACCCTTAACACATCCATCTAAGTTGTTCATACATTCAGTCACCCAGGTAGCCCAAGGGGTATCATCATGCTTTTTGAGGGTTCTAAACCTCTTAAGATACTGAGAAGGGGTCTTCCCAAATCTAGCTATCAAAGCTAGCTTCACAGTTTCATACTCCTTTCTGACTATATCCCCCAACTCCTTTACCACATAAGTTGCAACAGGGGGTAGCCTAGTAAAAAGCCAAGGAATCAGTTGATTCCCTGTAATGTCTTGAATCCCATTGTTATATTCAAAAGCAGCCAACCAATCCAAAATATCAGGCTTAACCTCATACATACTTACTGCATCTTTGGGCATGCGAGGCCTCTTAGAACTGGAAGACCTAGAAGACTCTGTTTAAGTCCATGTGCATGGTACATCTGGCTTTTTACAGCATGGGAGCTTAATATCTGCAAGCTAAATTCGTCCAATACATGCCCACTCGTTCTCTCCGATCACAGTCGGCTTCTCTTGTGGCAGTTCCTCGGTTCAGCTTATCTCGACAAGGGAGGGGCGCACTTTTTTGGCGGCAGCTGCCAAAGCCTGGAATGACCTTTCTCCTGCTCTGTGGGGGACAGCTGACCACTTTATCTTTCGTCCGCTAATGAAAACGAGACTATTTTAGAACCAGTTATGTCACTAAAATCTTCCTCATGCTTCCAGCGCCATGATGCCTTTGGGCGTACGTGTGCTTCAATAAATTCTGTTAACATAATAGCACTGAACTGTAGCGTGACGAATGGACTGCATTCTATGGATAAACAGATTTCTGGTTATTTTCCACTGAATCCATTTTATGGGTAAATCCTCTCCATTCTAGGAAATTTAAATGTCACTTTAAAAACATCTTCATGCAGCATTTGATAAATGTGTTACCCTCGAGAGCATCAGGGCCTGACGGTCTGGCAAATGGTGTTATTAAGGCAGATGCTAAGTACTGGGTAACTTTATTAGATGAGGTATTTTTATCTATTTCGTACTCGGTATTCTGCCCAGTAGCTGGAAGAATACAATCCTGATCCCAGTATTTAAAAAGGGCAATATAAAGTTACAGAGTAAGTATCATCTGCTTGCCTTAACAAACTCCATTTCTAAAATCTACTCTTGTATTCTTGAAAAGCTAAATTAGTGGGTTCTTGAGAAAAGGCTGCTTTCACCCAAGCAGACAGAATTCATAAAAGCTTTGGCACCGTGTTTAACATTTGGTGTCTGATGAAATTGGATTGGCACCACTATTGGTACTAAAGGCTCTAATCTTTATATGTTGTTTAATCAGCAGATTTTGATTCAGTCATGAGGCCTAAACTGTGGGAAAACATGAAAGCCTGGGCTGGAATATCTCTTTTTTACATCTGATACAACAGCTCCTCGCAGATACTACGGTATTGGTCAGATTGGGCATGGAGGGTAGTTTGTGAGGGCAGTGTGTCTGCAGACGTTGCTACCAATCGCTGTGTCAAACAGGGATGCGTGTTGGCCCCATTAATCTATAATCAGTATGTAGCGGATATGGGGGATCACCTGCTCCCTCTTTCTTCCCCTCACTCTGGCCATTCTCTATGGGCTCTCCCCCGTTTCCTTCATCCAAAGCCAGAAACCTTGGCATAATCTTCGACTCCTCTCCTTCCTTCCTTCCTCCCTCAAATTCAGGACCTTGCCAAGAAGTCCCACTTTCAACTCTTCTTTCTCAAAGGAATTCTCCCTTGTCTCACTTTGCCCCAGAAGCTCAATGTGTTCAGAGCTCTGGTTCTCTCTAGGCTAAACTATTGTGATAGCCTTTTCCTGAATCTACCCTCTTCCTCCCTATGACCTCACCAGGTAATCCAGAAGATGGCAGCAAGAATTATCCTTGGCCTTAAGCCCAGGGACCACATCTCTCCAGCCCTAAACATTTTCCACTGGCTCCTGGTTGCTGCAAGGATCAAATTCAAATCCTTCTGCATCATCCATAAGGCTGTCTGGGGCCAGGTACCAGACTATCTACAACTTGCTCTTACTAAATACTCTCCCTCTAGACCTTTATGTTCCTCTAGTACCAACTCTCTGTGTGTCAAGTGCTTCGCTAAACAGAGACCTGGTGGATGATCTCTTTCTTCAGCTGGCTCCTTCGTATGGAACAGCCTTCCCCTTCCTCTTCGGCTGGAGCCAGATATCCCCAAATTTTGGAAGCTCCTCAAAACTTTCCTTTTCTCCTCAGCCTTCCCTTCCTCCCTCCTCTGCTAATCCCACAGTTGCTGAGATTGGTGACAAGGGCCCTAATGTGTCCTTCTGGGCCCTGGCCTCCCACACCCAACCACCATGAGCCTACTGTCACGTCCTCAATCTTGCCCTCCTTCCGAAACTTACCCGACACCATCCGTTCCCATACCCACCACCCACACCAACGGGGAAGACACTGCAGGCGGGATGTCAGAGGGGGCAGGACCACCTCCTTCTGCCAATTTCCATGTTGGCGCTTGCCCTGGCGTCTCATCCATGCCCGACGGCTCCAGGGCCGTCGGCTCCAGCGCCCGCGCACTGGAAATCCCGATCGCGTCTCGCTCAGGCGATCACGTGATTAGTCACAGGTTCTTCGTCTGCCACCGACGCCGGCGTCCACACACTGGGCAACACCAATCACTGCTGGCGTCTGGCCTCACGTGATGCTCCTGTGCGGTCACGTGCCCTGTCACGTGACCTCAATTTCCATCACAAAAGGAGCCGAGAGGAAACACTCAGCGCTTCACAGCTGTTTCTACCAGAGACCTGTTCGGCGTTACTCTTTTCTTCTTGCTACAGTTTGGAACTCGACCACGGAACGTTACTTGTATTGGATTTTCCTCTGGACTCGACGTATCTTCTGGACCCTTGGAACTCTTCACCTCACTTTCTGGCCCTGGTACTGCTCTGGATTACCCTTTTGTCTTGGCGAACTACGAACCACACAATTCCTGTTTATCACGCTTTTGCCTCCTGAACCACTTGGGGTTCAATAACTATTGTGCTGACTATCTGGACCTTGGATTGGCTCGCTAACTGGTCACGTTCTTGCTGCAGGTGTGGGTTGGAGGAACTGCAGTACATCCCAGCCTGCTGTTTGTCTTCCCTTGCTGCCCATTCAGGTTTCCCACCAGTTCTACCATCCACGGGGTAAGCTTTTGTCATTTTACCTTGTTTGCTTGCACTGCCATTCTTTTCAAAGTATACCTGATCCTAACCTTTGCTTTACAGCACTCAGGGGTCCTTCTGGTGTTCCCGGTATCAGACTGACGGCGCCACTCCACACCTGTGGCCTCAAAGATTGCTAGGGCAGTATTCTATACCTGCTCGAGCGGTACTTGGGGACGGAGGTAGTTTATAGCTGCACGACCATCAAGGCGGACCACCAAGATCAGAACAGACTGTGAAGCCTCGTGGTCGTCCAGCTATGGACACCTCAGCCGGGGACCCTGTGACGGCTTTAATGCAGGCAGTGACAGCACTCAGGGCCGACATGGCAACCGCTACTGCAACCCTACGCGCTGACATGACCGCTGCCACTACTGCATTACACCACCGCCTCGACACGGTGCTAAGTGCACGCCACCCCTTACCCGCAGAGGCTGAGTTTGATGAACCCATTCCTCCCCAAAACCCTCCTCCTGTCATACCCCCTTCCTTCCTGGCCACCCCTGTGGTGATCCAAAACCCTTTTCCCTTGGCAGCTCCCGAAAGATACCAGGGCGACCCAAAGAAATACCGCACCTTCATCAATCACTGTAAGCTGCATTTCATGTGTCGTCCTCAGGCTTTCCCCGATTCCGTATCAAAAGCAGCCTTTCTTCTCTCCCATCTATCCGGGGTAGCCGCCACATGGGCCAATCCGTTGCTGGAAAACAACCACCCTGCTTTGTACAACTTTGAGATATTGACCCAAGAGACGGCAAAAGTATTCGACACCAGGTACAAAGCACAGTCTAGGGACATGGAACTCCTGGATCTCACGCAGGGTCGTTCAACCCTCATAGAGTACATCACCAGGTTCAATCAGTTGTCTTCTGAGACCTCCTGGCCAGAAAATAAAAAGGCTGTGGTGTATTACCGGGGTTTATCTGGGGTCATGAAAGATGCTTTATCTGTAGTGCCTACGCTTCCCACAGTATATGCTGATTTGGTGGACTTAACGTTACAAGTCGATGCCAGACGATCGGAGCGACGGGGGGAAGGATCATCCTCGTTCCCACCCCCATCCACGGTCAATGCTACTCCTGAACCCATGCAGATAGGCGGGATCCGCAGCCCCATCTCACATGTCGAACGAGAGCGCAGGAGAACGGACAATGCCTGTTTCTACTGCGGTCTCAACGGGCATTTCGTAAAAGAGTGTCCTCGCCGCCCAAAAACCAGAAACCCGGGTTTTCCGAAGGCTCGCCCCTAAGATCAGAGGTGGGAGCGAGTACTATACGGAATACCTCTGAACCTACTTTCGGTCCTGTGCGACCCGTGATAGTTCAGGCCTTTTTTTACCACGCTACGGGTTCCCACGCAGTGTCAATAGTGATAGATTCAGGTGCTACAGGTTGCTTCATCGACATAGCCTTGGCCAGTTCACTGAACCTGCCTTTGGTCACGAAGAAATGTCCCGAACCGGTCCAGGCGGTGGATGGTACGTCTCTTGCTTCTGGTCCGATCCTGCAACAGACAGCTCCATTAGAGCTGATCATACAGGAAAACCACAAGGAGACGATCTCTTTTGATCTCATTGCCACCCCTCAGTTTGGGGTGATTCTAGGCATTCCTTGGCTAAGGTTGCACAATCCCCTCATCAACTGGGGGACGGGTCACGTCTTATTTGAATCCGAAACATGTCAACACTACTGCCTACTGGCAATGCCTCAGGTTTCCAGTCCCGCGGGAATCCTGGGAAGCGTCATATCCTTGGCTATAGAGGACAGTACTGACCACCACGATACACACACGATAGGGGCTGTCACGGGCGTGATACCCTCGGTTTACCACGATTACCAGGCGGTATTCGACAAGAGGTCTGCAGAGGGCCTACCCCCGCACCGACCTTACGACTGTCCCATCGACCTGATTCCTGGCACATCTGTCCCGAAGGGTCGTATCTACTCCCTGACTCAGATGGAAGAACAGACCTTGCAGGAGTATATCCAACAGGCTTTACAGCTAGGTCATATTCGCCCATCGACCTCTCCGGCTGCAAGTCCTATATTCTTCGTTCCGAAGAAGGAAGGGGACCTCTGCCCCTGCGTCGATTATAGGCGCTTGAATGCCGTCACAGTGAATAACCGCTACCCCATACCTCTGATCACTCCGTTGCTGGACAAACTCACCCATGCTACGATATACACCAAACTACCTCCGCGGGGCATACAATCTTATACGCATGCGTGACGGTGATGAATGGAAAACGGCCTTTTGCTCACGACAAGGCCTATTCGAGTACACCGTCATGCCTTTTGGTCTATGCAATGCCCCGGCTACCTTTCAGCACTTCATGGACGACATATTCAACGACATCTTGAACACTTATGTAGTAGTTTACTTAGACGACATACTGGTTTTCTCCGCCTCCCTTGATGAACACATCACACATGTCAGGGAAGTGTTGTCGCGACTACAAAACAACGCTCTTTACGCCAAGCCCGAGAAATGTTCGTTCCATACCGATCAAGTCGAGTTCCTGGGGTTCCATATCATGCCCAAGGGGCTATCTATGAACCAAACCAAGGTTTGGGCGATCGACGAATGGCCGATTCCGACCAACCTCAAGCAGCTGCAGTCATTCCTGGGGTTTGTGAACTTTTATCGGAGATTCATATCAGG
Source organism: Ambystoma mexicanum (assembly GCF_040938575.1). Classification (NCBI taxonomy): domain Eukaryota; kingdom Metazoa; phylum Chordata; class Amphibia; order Caudata; family Ambystomatidae; genus Ambystoma; species Ambystoma mexicanum. The sequence goes on from NC_090941.1 coordinate 770,311,562, forward strand.
GTTTTCTTCTGTTGCGGCTCCACTCACTGCACTCACTAGCCCTTCTGTCCCCTATGTCTGGTCCATGGCTCAGCAATCTGCTTTCGATACACTGAAAACCCTGTTCACCACCGCTCCGGTATTACAGCACCCTGACCCCGACCTTCCGTATATTCTCGAAGCAGATGCTTCTTCCTATGCATTAGGTGCAGTGTTGTCCCAGTCCTGTCCTACCACCAACCGTTTGCATCCAGTAGCGTTCCACTCCCGTAAATTCACGACTACCGAACTGCACTACACGGTTACAGAAAAGGAACTGCTGGCTATTAAGGATGCGCTACAGGTCTGGAGACACCACCTCCTAGGTGCCAAACACCAGACCGTAGTGTTCTCTGATCACAAAAATCTCCAGGACCTTGCTTCCTTGAAATGCACAAACAGTCGCCAGGTCCGGTGGCATCTTTTCTTTGCTGCGTATGACTTTGTGGTCAAACACAGGCCCGGTGTTGGACACGGCAAAGCCGATGCCCTGTCCCGTTCACCTGGGGGTGAGACCCTTCCCTCTTTTCCGGACACCTTGTTGGGAAAAAATCACGTAGTCTGTATATGCACACCGACTCCCTCCTTGTTATCCACTATCCGACAATGGGCTTCCCAGTACCCGCAGTCACTGGCGGAATGGGACCCGGTCTTGCAAGACGGGCTGCCTTTCGTACATGGGGGAAAACTCCTTCTACCCACAAGTGAAACCCGGAATCAAGCGCTGACCTGGTCCCACGACGCCGCCATCAACGGTCACCCCGGACAACTTCGCACCTTAGACCTCCTTAAGCGTTGGTGCTGGTGGCCTACGATGAAGCGTGACGTACGAGACTATGTTAATACCTGTGCGGTGTGTGCCCAGGGCAAATCGCGCAGGGGTCGGCCTTTGGGTCTTCTCCTTCCTCTCCCGATACCTCCACGACCTTGGCATACGATCTCCATGGACTTAGTCACTGATCTCCCTCGCACTCAGGGGTTTGACACTATTTGGGTCGTAGTTGACTCATACACCAAGTTAGCACGTTTCATACCGTGCAAGGGAATACCTTCAGCCCCTGCTTTGGCCAAGCATTTCTTCAAGCATGTCTTCTGTCTCTTTGGATTCCCCCATGTGTTGGTATCTGATCGTGGTTCCCAATTCACCTCCCGCTTTTGGCGGGCCCTAACCGCTCTGTTGGGCATTAATGCTCGATTTTCCTCATCGTATCACCCGGAGAGTGACGGACAGACCGAAAGGGTCAACCAAACGTTGGAGCAGTATCTGCGCTGCCTGACGCTGCAATACCAGGACACATGGCTCAATCTGCTACAGCTCGTGGAGTTTGCCTACAACAATGCTCTGCACTCGGCTATAGGGTACTCACCTTTCTTTGAACTCTACGGTCAGCATCCTCGTACCCTGCCCATTCCAGACTTTTCCTCTTCCAACAACCCCTCCGCCTCAGCTTGTGCCCGAGACATCGTATCGGTCCATGCCCATACCTTGGTCCACTTACGTGAAGCACAGGCTTCCATGAAAGCGGCTGCTGACAAAAAAAGGGCTGCCCCGCCCGTTTACGGGGTGGGGGATCGGGTTTGGTTGTCCACTCGTCACCTACATATTCCTGGCTGCCGCAAGCTGTTGCCTCGTTTTGTGGGTCCTTACAGGGTAGTCAAGGTTCTGAACCCGGTGGCGTTGCGTCTGGCGGTGCCCTCCGCTTGGCGGATCCACCCGGTTTTCCACGTTTCTCTCCTTAAGGCTTGTCTTGGCCCTACCCTCTTGGTGTCTCCTCCTGCCCCTGTCTCTGTCTCTTCTCCTGATGTGTTTGAGGTTCGGGCTGTTTTGGGTTCTCGTGTCCACAGGGGTGTCCTGCAGTATTTGGTGGACTGGTTGGGTTATGGCCCTGAAGACCGGTCGTGGGTTGCTGCCCGTGATGTGCATGCCCCCCGTTTGTTGGCCCGTTTTCACCGTGACAACCCTTCGAGCCCACGCGGTCGTGGGCCTTTTGGGGGGGGGCTCTGTCACGTCCTCAATCTTGCCCTCCTTCCGAAACTTACCCGACACCATCCGTTCCCATACCCACACCAATGGGGAAGACACTGCAGGCGGGATGTCAGAGGGGGCAGGACCACCACCTTCCGCCCATTTCCATGTTGGCGCTTGCCCTGGCGTCTCATCCATGCCCGACGGCTCCGGGGCCGTCGGCTCCAGCGCCCGCGCACTGGAAAACCCGATCGCGTCTCGCTAAAGCGATCACGTGATTAGTCACGGGTTCTTCATCTGCCACCGACGCCGGCGTCCAAACACTGGGCAACACCAATCACTGCTGGCATCCGGCCTCACATGACGCTCCTGTGCGGTCACGTGCCCTGTCACGTGACCTCAATTTCCATCACAAAAGGAGCCGAGAGGAAACACTCAGCGCTTCACAGCTGTTTCTACCAGAGACCTGTTCGGCGTTACTCTTTTCTTCTTGCTACAGTTTGGAACTCGACCACGAAACGTTACTTTGGACTTGTATTGGATTTTCCTCTGGACTCGACGTATCTTCTGGACCCTTGGAACTCTTGACCTCACTTTCTGGCCCTGGTATTGCTCTGGATTACCCTTTTGTCTTGGCGAACTACGAACCACACAATTCCTGTTTATCACGCTTTTGCCTCCTGAACCACTTGGGGTTCACTAACTATTGTGCTCACTATCTGGACCTTGGATTGGCTCGCTAACTGGTCATGTTCTTGCTGCAGGTGTGGGTTGGAGGAACTGCAGTACATCCCAGCCTGCTGTTTGTCTTCCCTTGCTGCCCATTCAGGTTTCCCACCAGTTCTACCATCCACGGGGTAAGCTTTTGTCATTTTACCTTGTTTGCTTGCACTGCCATTCTTTTCAAAGTATACCTGATCTAACCTTTGCTTTACAGCACTCAGGGGTCCTTCCGGTGTTCCCGGTATCAGACTGACGGCGCCACTCCACACCTGTGGCCTCAAAGATTGCTAGGGCAGTATTCTATACCTGCTCGAGCGGTACTTGGGGACGGAGGTAGTTTATAGCTGCACGACCATCAAGGCGGACCACCAAGATCAGAACACCTACTCCCGCTCCCAGCATTTTTCTTGGACCCACTGGCCTTTGCCACTGTAGGCCTGCACCTGCCTATTTACTGGCAGCTGATCTCTATACTCCACTGGGCACTTACATCTGCTGCTCGCTCACGAGCATGGCACTCCCAGCACTCACCCCCACTCCCTCTTCCCCTCTCCTCTCTCTGAACTTCCACGTTCTGAATGCTCACAAGGCCTAGTAGGCCGTCTTTATCCTTCAGTGTTTAATTGTATTTTCAATCCCATGTTCCCTCCCAGTTGGCCTGTGGGCGCTTTGAAACACAATGTATTTGCTGTATAAGCACCTAACAAATGCACAATAAAATATATCCCAGGATTTTTCTTCCTAGAGTTGGGACTGACATGCTTCCTTGGTTGTCAAATGCTGACAATACTATCCTTATGGATAGAGCGCCTATTGGGCTGCAGCAGAGTATGGATGCCCTGGCCGCTTATTCAGATGAAAATTGATTCAATCTTAATCCCATCAAAACAAAGGTTATGATCATTAGGAATCAATTTGGCCCTAAATCTCAGTTTGTTTGGAAACTTTAGGGTACTGTGGTGGCAGTAGTGGACGAGTATATTTAGTTGGGAGTTTTGCTTAATAATCTCTTATGCAGTTTATCCCTGAAGAATGTAATAGTCCCAAAAATATTAAAGAAAACATATCTTATTAAGTCATTTATTTCCTCTACGGGTGGCTATTCCATTGAAGGATTTATTGTATTATATATACAGAGCTTGGCTCCCAGTATCCTGCATGGCATGGAGGCTTTCGTGCTCAAGGATGTTAAATTTCTTGAGCAAATACCAGGGAAAATCTGGAAAGAAATTCTGAGACTTCCCCAGCATGTGCCCAATGAGGCAATATGCTGCTTACTCGGCCTCACATCTCTATTGACACACAGGAGGATTGCCAGGAGCAGCATTTATATGAAGATTATGGGTGAATATGATGTTGATTTGTTGTTGACTCGGTTTGCGGCCATGTTAGAAGGTTTCGTGGTACCCAACGCCCATTTTAAACTCTTTATGGAGGAAGTTGCCGAGCTTTCATTCTATGATTAACTTTGAGATTGAATTTCATTTTAATTTGGGAAATTGTCTTAAACAGATGAAAGATAAAGGGCCTCATTACACAGTAGGCAGTAAGGGATTACCGGCACCGGTAAGGGCACCGGTGCCGGTAATCCCTTACCGCCCTACTACGAGGTCCCTTAGCGGGTCCCTTCCTTAACGCCAGGTCTGACCTGGTGTTAAGCACGGGACCCGTTAAGGGACTTCAGAGCTAATAACGGTACCGAAAATTGCGGTATGGTTATTAGCTACTTCCCCATGCCCATTGATCCCTATGGGGGCTCAAATGGGAATGGGGAATGGATTCCGGAATGGGGATTTACCGGGGTGCTCCAAGGTCGGAATGACCCGGTAAGTCCCTATCCCGGGAACACAGACCCGGAATGCGGTAAAGGGGTAGCCATGGCGCTAATAGCGCCATGTCTACCGCCTACCGTGTAATGAGGCCCAAAGTGTTGCTATGGGATAGAGGCATGCTAATTAATAATCTCTCCTTGAAATCCACATTCACAGAATATGCTAAGCAAGGTTTCCGTTCGCCTCCCATACACATATTTTAAAATTGCAATGTTGTGCATTTAGGAACTTTATCACCAGATTAAGATTCAATTTTTTTACCTTTAAATGCTGTACATGGGGGGGGTAACAAGATGCCATATGATAAAAGAACGTGCAGGATGTCCAACTTTAGAAGTAAAGACTGTGAGGCATATATTTACTACTTGTCCTCTTCTCTGTAATTGATATGCAAAGGCTTATACCTCTTTTGTAAGTGAAATAATATCTATACAAATGGCCAATTTTGGAGTATGATTTTCTCAGGAGAATCACTTGACATTACTTCAGCTGTGTATTTTATATGGAAAGAAATAGAGAAAAGCATTGTTTAATGCATAGATTGACTTGAGAATATGCAAACTGTTTTTCTAAAGTCGGACTGTTTCAAGATGCATTTGGACTAAGGACTTGGGTACTATATTTTATGCATTTTATTCCGTTTTATCTTTTTATGTGAGATATGACAGTTTATCATGTTTTCCTCCACTGAAATCTGTAGACATTCTGAATTTGTTTGGATTGTAGAAAGGTTGCTATGAAACCAACTACACAATATAATTACAAAAAAACGTGCTACTACTGCAAGATATATATGATTTACATCATTGTGATGTCACAATCTGTACTTTCTGAATATTTATGTGTGAGAATCTACTTGCATGAACAAGTGTAAAGACTGGAGGGGGGTCTGTACTTCCGCTCTCTATATGGTAGAGGAGAAGCACAGAGGACCCCAGCCAAGATTCTCTATAAGGTAGCAATGGACGAGCAATCAAGGCCTAGATTTTTAGGGGGTGATGCAGTCTGGTTCTTAAGTACAGTGTAGTCCCCAAGCCGCCACAAAGGAATGTCCACACACTGTATTACTGAAAACACCGTCTTTCTATAATTAATATTCAAGGTTATGTACACTATCGCAATAGCTCACGTTGTGCTCAGAAAGTCAACAATGGCAAATATATACAGTTCTAAAGTGGTGTCACAATTATAATCAGATCTCATTAAAGTGCATCAACTATACTCTGGTCAAATGTCACACAGATCAAGGAATAAAAGTAACCAACAATAGATATAGGAGGAAAGCAGTTGGTTAGAACAATTGGCAGAATATTGACCCCTACCAACTAGGCACAATTCTGTGTGGAGATCCCCCCACCTGGGCAACCTGTAAATAAAGATATATCGTACAAGCCCAGTCCATATATTGTTCTATAAGTCTTATTTCCTTCTATAAAATTTCTACAACCCCAATGTACCTGGAATAGCAGAGTTCGACGTTGGGTTTTCAACGGATCCTTCTTGAGCGGCTCCCTTTAAAGCAGGAGCCACAGATCGTCGAGATCCCCCAAGAAAAAAGGGTTTAACGACGAAGGTGAGGCGGCACCTTCGTTCCTAGAGGTGCTCGGCGATGACGGAGCGTTGGTGTCCTGCAAGGAAGAGGCATGCGGGGCACCTCGATAACGATAGTTCAGGACCGCAAAGAGATGGTGAAGAACTGTGGCCCAGCAAGGGCGTCGAGACGTCCGGCGTCTTTACGGTCATCAGGTGGCAGGAAACCCACCGGCAGATGCTCCTAAGCGCGTCGACGGCCTGGCCTTCTCCGGTGGGGTAAGGTGGACCGCGGTGTGACGAGCACTTCCATGAATCGAAAGTTCTTAGGCAACGGGAGCACGGCGGCTCTGGTTGGCGAAGGGGGTCATCTACGGTGGCGGACAACAATCCGGGTGCTTCTCTTTGGGATTCTGTGGCAGTCCCTGTCTCCGGTCGGCAGCCTGTCGAAGGTCTGTCTACCAGGGAGCTTTGGCAAAGATCAGCTGGTGCACGATGGTCCCTCATAGCTTGGGAAGACACAGCAGCTTTCAGATTGTTGAAGTAGAGCAACAGCAAGACTTCTCTTCCAGCAGGGCTTCAAGGTCAAGCTTTAGTTTCACTCCAGTTATTCTACAGCTTCTGAACACCAATTCTAACAGTGAGAGGCCCCCAGATATAATAGTTGATCTCCCATTCATTCTGCTGGGTCACACTCAGGCAACCAATCGGTCAGAAGGGCATTCATGCAGGCAGGCATCCAATCAGGTGCATAGTGCATTCAGGCCATTCACTTCTCTCCAGACACTCACAACAATTTATGTGTATTGGGACAAGTACCCAGCCATTCAACACTCCACACTGCATTCATACCAGTTTCGGGAAGGGCTGTCTCAGTCATTGTGTCAAACAACAGATACTAGACATCCACAACACAGAATGCGTTTTCATCACACACTCCATTCACCCAGGTCCCACCCACAGGGCGTACCACAACATACAGTCACTGGGAAGGCTCCAGCCAGTCTGGCCTGGACTTCACAACAACACTATATATGGAACTTCCACCCAACAGCCAGTCAGGGGGAAGGTACAGAGTCAGGGCTTCCCAGGACTTTGGGAAAACAAGGTAACAGGCAATAGAAAGCAAGAGGCCACAGGGGTCATCTAGTTTCCTATCAGGAATCAACTGATTCCAATGGCAGGGCCTGGGTATCCCAAAATGAAAAATACTCAGAGCACCTGTCAAATTCAGCATGGAGCTGCCACCAGCCCATACACTTCTCTGTGGGCCACACACAGGTGCCCAAAAACATACACTAGGGGAGCAGGGTTGCACCCCCATCCATGGATGCCATAAGGGTATCCCATGGGTCTGTATACCAAACCAAAGGAGAGAGCTGTACCTCCAGGAGTCCCACATGAACTCCTGCACGGAGAACACAACAGAACACACGATAAAAGGCAGTAAAGGACAAGGATACAGAGGCCCTGTCCCTCCAATGCATTTCCAGCATCACAGTCTCCCCCCCAGACTAAGGTTAGGGTGCCTAATCTACCACGAGATAGACACCCTCATCCAGACGGTCAACATACCTTCTGGAAAGGCCATCTGCATTATCGTGACTCTTTCCTGGTCTATACTCTATAGTGAAGTCTAGCCCTTGCAGGCTAATGGACCGCCTGAGCAGTTTTGGGTTCTCACCCTTCATCTGCGTAAGCCACTTCAGGGTCTTATGATCTGTTTGGACCTTGAAGATAGACCCCGTAAGGTAGGGCCTAAAACCCCCAAGGCTCCAAACTATACTAAAATACTCCCTTTCAACAGTAGCCCACCTAAGTTCTCTACCCTTGAGTTTTCTACTGATGAATATGATCAGATTTTCCCTCCCTTTGTCATCTAACTGGGACAAGACAGCTCCAATTCCGGTGTTGCAGGCATCCGTCTGGACGATAAAGGGTTTGCTGTAGTGAGATGCACACAACACAGGTGCCCTACACAGACTTTCTTTCAAGCCATCAAAGGCCCTCTGACAGTCTTCAGTCCAATTAACCTTCCTAGGCTGCTTGGGTGAAGTCAGAGCTGTCAGTGGTCCAGCTATGGTTCCATAGTCCGCCATGAAATTGCGATAATACTCAGTGAAGCCCAAAAAGGCTCTCACCTTTGAGTAGTGGGAGTCTCCCAGTCATGTACATCCTGTACTTTACTGGGGAGAGGTTGAATTCGACCCCCTCCTACCTCATGACCAAGATACGTGACTTTCCCCTGAGCTATCTGGCACTTGGTGGCCTTGATAGTGAGGTTAGCCCTTTTCAAGGCCTGCAACACCTTATCCAGATGTGTCAAATGATCTTCCCAGGTGGAACTGTAGACGGCAATGTCGTCTAAGTAGGCCACACAAAAGGCCTCCAGCCCAGTGAGCGCATGATTGACCAATCTCTGGAAGGTGGTAGGGGCATTCTTCAACCCAAAAGGCATGACCCTAAACTGGTAGAGCCCCTCAGGTGTTGAGAATGCCGTCTTTTCCTTGGCATGGTCCGTCAGAGCTATTTGCCAATAGACTGAGGTAAGGTCAAAGGTGTTCACAAATTTGGCATCACCTATGGTGTCCACGAGCTCCTTAGCCCTGGGCAATGGGTGTGCATCAGTTTTGGTGATGCATTGACTCCTCCTTAGTCCACACAGAACCTCCAATCCTTGGTACCTGCCTGGGAACTTGCCTTGGGGACAAGGACCACAGGACTGGACCAGGGACTGGGTGAGGGTTCAATAACACCCAGATCCAACATCTTGGCGACCTCAGCCTGGATGTGGTTCTTAACTGCATCTGACATATGATAGCACCTGCTTTTGACAGGCACACTGTCACCAATGTCAATTTTGTGCCTACAGGCCTGGTGTCAGTGAAAACACAGAGGCATATTGCCGGAGCAAAGCCCTGCATGCCCTCTGCTTCTCTGTGGTCAGATCTGGAGAGAGATGTACTGCCTCCACTGAGCCATCCTGAGGGTTGCTATGCAGCCAATCAGGAAGGGGCTCACTCTCAGCCTCTTCTTGCTCTGAAGCTAGCAAGAGACATGATACTTCTGCTTGCCTGTGGAAAGGCTTGAGCCTGTTAATGTGGAATACCTGAGGGGCTACCCCAAGGGATCCCATGTCAATCAGATAATTGACTTTGCCCATCTTGGAGATGATCCTGAAAGGTCCGGTCCACTTGTCTGCCAAAGCTCTAGGCTTGGTAGGCTCCATCACAAGGATTTCCTGTCCCGGAGTCCAATCCACTTGTGAGGCTTTAAAATCATGCCAGTACTTATTCAATTCCTGGCTGGCCTTGAGATTCGCTGTCGCCTGACCCATCATCTGTGTCATCCTCCGTCTGAGGCCTAACACATAGTCCCTCAGTTGCTTGGCGGGACCTTGAGGGGCAGCTTCCAAACCTTCTCTGATCAAGGTAAGGGGCCCCCTCACGGGATGTCCAAAGAGTAACTCAAACGGGCTGAATCTAACACCCTCTTGACGTACCTCTCTGTAAGCGAACAGCAGGCATGGCAGGTAGAGATCCCATTTCCTCATTAGGGGCTCTTCCAAAGGGCCTAGCATGCCCTTGAGAGTAATATTAAATCTCACAAACAGACCACTGGTCTAGGGATGGTAAGAAGTGGAGAACGTGTAGGTTACCCGCACTCTTTCCACATGGTTTTCATGTAACTAGACATGAAGTTGGATCCTCTGTCAGAGACAACCTCCTTAGGGAATCCAAAATGGGTAAAAATGCCCAGGAGAGCCCTGGCAAACACCTTGGCAGTGACAGTCCGAAGGGGTATAGCCTCAGGGTACCTGGTGGCATGATCAACCAAGATCAGGATGAACTAATGTCCACCTGAAGTGGGAGGGTCAAGGGGACGGACAATGTCAATGCCCACCCTCTCAAACGATGTGCCAACCACTGGCAATGGCTGCAGTGGAGCAATGACACTGCCTCCAGTCTTGCCAGACAACTGACAAGTTGGGCAGGTCCTGCAGTGGGACTCCACTTCTACTCCCACCCAAAGCCAGTAGAAATGGGCAGAGAGCCTCTGCTTAGTCTTCTTGGTACCAAGATGACCAGCTAAGGGCACCTCATGTAGGAAGGGCCTGTCAACCTGGGGTACCACCAACCTCTTGAGGCCACCAGGTTCAGGCTTAGTGGGCTCACTAACAAGGAGCTCACCCTCCCAATAGATCCAGAATGTCCTAGGCACTTCTCCTTGTGCCTGGGACAGGGCCTGTTTCCTCAGACCCTCGAGAGAGTGGCACTCTCTCTGACCCTTACAGAAGTCCACCCGGGAGGGTTCCCCTTCAGCTAACAAGCATTGAAGGTCGGGGTGGTCCTCCGAGTTGAGTACCTCTCCCACAGGAAAGTCTTCAGGCTCTTCTCCCAAAGAAGTTGAGACGGGGTTCACCACTGGACCTAGCCCGTCCGGAGCCTGGATCTCAATGGGTGCTGTCGGAACAGCAGGAAGAGCAGGGGCTCCGTCCACAGAGGTCACATTCTTACTCTTCCGTTTCCTTCGTGCCTTGGGTTTCCCCATTGGTGAGGGTACCGGGCTCGCAGCTGGACCATGTGTAACCTGCGATCGCGTGACCACCACAGCAGCCATGGGTAGACCATCTGTGATCATCCCCAACTCGATCAAATCATTACCTAACAATAGGTTCACAGGAACATTGTCCTGAACCAGGACCAGAAGCTTTGCTGTCTTGTCTCCAATTGTAATGTTGACTAAGCCTACAGGCGATAATTTGGGAGGCCCAGCAGCTCGCCTGGTGGTTCTCAGAGGAGCACCTATATAGTCCTCTGGCTTGAGCAGGGTCCTGTCCACCACTGTCATGCTTGCCCCAATGTCTCTCAAACCAGTAGAAGGCTGGCCATTCAAGAGGACACTTCTCAAAAACCTAAGAGTTTTCTGCGGGATAGTTGCCAGTACTTCTGCCTACTGGTCCCAGGCCCCAAGGGACACTAAGGAAATCTCTACGGGAGCAGTGAAGGTGATAACAGTAGAGGAGGGGAGGACAGTGGCCGGCACCTCAGGTACGGAGTAGGGGTGGGTCAGGCTTTCAGCCTGGACTCCAAGTGCCTTACCCTTACACTTGGGGTCACCCCTCCTGTGATCCAGAGCCCCACAATCCCAACAAGTGCCGGGAGTGCAGAGTACGGTACTGGAACCACTGGGACCCTGCTTCACAGCAGGCGTACCACTACACTTACTTCCACCCACACCACACTTATCCCCACTAGGTTTTTGGGTTTTAGGAGAGGAAGGTTTTCGTTTACCTGACTGTGATTGCCTCTGGGACTCCTCAGCTTTCTGAGAGGTCCCCTTTTCTTTGTCCTTGTCCTTCCCACTGGAGTCCATAGGGGACACCCGGTGGGAGACCCACTTGTCAGCCAACCTAGCCAGCTTAAAGGGGTCCAAAATGTTCTAGTCAGCAACATACTGACGCAGCTCTGGTGGAAAGGCTTCCGAAAAATGCTCAATAAACAGAAGGTGGGATAATTCAACAAATGTTTTCACTTTGAAACCATCAATCCACCCATCATGTTCATGTGTGCAGCACTCACCCAATCACCCCAAGACACATTCTCTTGTTTCTTAAAATCCCTGAACCTCTTAAGGTATTGGGTAGGTGTCTTGCCAAACTTGACAATCAAAGCAGACTTCATGCACTCATACTGACCCCTTTCTTCCGCACTCAGTTTCAGAATACAGTCATATCCAGCCTGAGGCACTCTGCTTAACAAACACTTACCCCAATCTCTCTTATCTACATCATGAATTGCACAAGCCATCTGAAACGCTTCAATCCATTGGAGGATATCAGAACACTCCGCATACACACCAACCAAATCTTTCATAAACTTGGTTGCTGGGGACCTGATACTCTCAACTGGTTTAGCTGAAGTCTCCACTCCAGCTTTCTCTAACTGGATTTGCTGACATTCAGTGTCCCGGTTCTTGAGTTCAAGGTCCTTATCTTTGAGTTCTCAGATCCCTATTCTTGAGCTCCACTTGTTGTGCCAACTCCTCTTTCTTAAGCTCAGCATCTATTTCCAACTTGCGGTATTCAAATGCCAATTTCATCCTTAATAAGTCAAGCTCCAAGGAATTGCTGGCGTTTGGAACAGAGGCAGCAGGAATGGTGGCATTCCCAGAAACAGATTCAGTGACAACCCTTGGGGCAGAGTCCTCATTGGTTGCATCCCCCCTTCAAGAGTTTCACCATCAGTCTGGTAGTCCACCAGGGCAGCTATCAGCTCATCCCTAGACTTATCCACAAAGTCTAACTCCCTGGCTTCACAAGTATCCTGGAGAGCCCCTAAGCTCGTCTGAATCAATTTTTCCATTTGCAATAGATTCCATTGCTTGTAATGCAGTTATCATGTACACAACTAAACCTCAATTTAACAAAGTGCAAATATCCTTGCAAGTGGCACGGTTATACACTGATTCTTAAAACCATAAGCATCCCACCATGCCACCAGTGTAAAGACTGGAGGGGGGTCTTTACTTCTGCTCTCTATATGGTAGAGGAGAGGCACAGAGGACCCCAGCCAAGATTCTCTATAAGGTAGAAATGGACGAGCAATCAAGGCCCGGCTTCTCAGGAAGTGATGCAGGCTGGTTCCTAAGTACAGTGTAGTCCCCAAGCCCCCACAAAGGAATGTCCACACACTGTACTACTGAAAATACAGTCTTTATATAATTAATATTCAAGGTTATGTACACTATCACAATAGCTCACGTTCTGCTCAGAAAATCTACAATGGCAAATATATACAGTTCTAACAGGTACCACAATTATTATCAGATCTCATTAAAGTGCATCAACTATACTCTGGTAAAATGTCACACAGATAAAGGAATAAAAGTAACCAACAATAGATATAGGAGGAAAGCAGTTGGTTAGAACAATTGGCAGAATATTGACCCCTACCAACTAGGCACAATTCTGTGTGGAGTTCCCCCACCTGGGCAACCTGTAAGTAAAGATATATCGTACAAGCCCAGTCCATATATTGTTCTATAAGTCTTATTTCCTTCTATAATGTTTCTACAACCCCAATGAACCTGGAATAGCAGAGTTCGATGCCGGGTCGTCGACGGATCCTTCTTGATCGGCTACCTTTAAAGCAGGAGCCATGGATTTTGAGATCCCCGAGAACTCGGCGATGACGGAGCGTTGGCATCCTGCAAGGAAGAGGCATGCAGGGCACCTCGATGATGACAGTTCAGGACCGCAAAGAGATGGTGAAGAACTGTGGCCCAGCATGGGCGTCGAGTGACCGGCATCTCTACGGTCGGACAGCCTGGCCTTCTCCGACGGGATAAGGTGGGCCACGGTGCGGACGAGCACGTCCGTGAATCGAAAGTTCTTAGGCAATGGGAGCATGGCGGCTCCGGTCGGCGATGGCGGTCGTCGACTGTGGCGGACAACAGTCCGGTCACTTCTCTTTGGGATTCCGCAGCAGTCCCCATCTCTGGTCGGCAGCCTGTCGTAGGTCTGTCTACCAGGGAGCAACGATCAACTGGTGCACGATGGTCCCTCATAGCTCGGGCAGAGTTTGCCTTACCAGGTCCTCTCTGGGTCAGTCCTTGGAGACACAGCAGCTTTCAGATTGTTGAAGTAGAGCAACAGCAAGACTTCTCTTCCAGCAGGGCTTCAAGGTCAAGCTTCAGTTTCTCTCCAGTTATTCTTCAGCTTCTGAACAGTGAGAGACCCCCAGATATACTTGTTGATCTCCCATTCATTCTGCTATGTCACACTCAGGCAACCAATCAATCAGAAGGGCATTCATGCAGGCAGGCATCCAATCAGGTGCATAGTGCATTCAGGCTATTCACTTCTCTCCAGACACTCACAACAATTTATGTGTATGGGACAAGTACCCAGCCATTCAACACTCCACACTGCATTCATACCAGTTTCGGCCAGGGCTGTCTCAGTCATTGTGTCAAACACCAGACACTAGACATCCACAACACAGAATGCGTATTCGTCACACCCACAGGGCGTACCCACAACATATCGTCACTGGGAAGGCTCCAGCCAGTCTGGCCTGGAACTCACAACAACACCATATATAGAACTTCCACTCAACAGCCAGTCAGGGGGAAGGGAAAGTGTCAGGGCTTCCCAGGACTTTGGGAAAACAAGGTAACAGGCAATAAAAAGCAATAGGCCACAGGGGCCATCTTGTTTCCTATCAGGAATCAACTGATTCCAATTGCAGGGCCTAGGTATCCCAAAATGGAGGATTCTCAGAGCACCTGTCAAATTCAGCATGGAGATGCCATCAGCCCATACCCTGCTCTGTGGGCCACACACAGGTGGCCATAAACATACACTAGGGGCACAGGGTTGCACCCCCACCCATGGGTGCCATAAGGGTATCCCATGGGTCTGTACACCAAACCAAAGGAGGGAGCTGCACCGCCAGGTGTCCCACATGAACTTCTGCACGGAAAACACGACAGAACACACAATAAAAGGCAGTAAAGGACAAGGATACGGAGGCCCTGTCCCTCCGATGCATTTCCAGCATCCCAAGTTATATAATTAGATTTATGAAGAAGATGGAAGACCTGAGTAATTTAAACCACTGTTTATTCTTTCCTCCTTACTGGTGTTTCCCTATATGTGCCTCAGAGTTCTATGCATTGTGCTCTTCATATGTATTGTTTGTACTAACACAGGTGTGTAGTAAGTCTTGAATTGTTATCTATTTATTCCATGAATACCATTAGTCAAAATTCTGATAGGTTTGCAGTTATTATTTTGCTGGCCGATATTACCATATTAAATATGCTGTATTTTTGTGGCGCATGCTCCAGCCATTGCCTATGTGTATTTATTATTAGGTTTATGTATTAACAATAACACTCCAATACAATGTTTTGTTCAGATGAATATATTTTTTAATACAATAAGTTGTTCATGAGAGGTCTCCCAATCACTCCTGAGATCTTGCTAGCAACATTGTAAACACAAACCGTTGTAGGGACTTTTCATCCAATGTAAAGTCAAATGTGATATCATCAGTGATGTCATCAATGACATATGTGATGTCATCTTTGATGTCCTGCATGTTAGTTTTAGCAGTGTGCAGCGGTGGCACGAGTTTTGGTTGCTTAGCTTACCATAACTGGCGAATTTCAAATGGTTTTCAGTTTTACTTGTAACCATAACGTTCCTTTAACATTGTTTTTTGACCTAAAAATAACACACACCCAATGTAGCTGCTCAAGAATTCACGGACAGAGTGAAAGTCTGCAGAGATCAGGTAGTACCAGCAAAACCCAGAAGCACAGGGGACAACAGAAAATGTTGTACCCTTCAACCCACAAAAACATATACATAAAACAACATTATTTATATTTACTACAACCAAATATACCTTTTTGTACAATTCAAAATGTGAAAACTATGTTTCATTTAGCACACAATATTATGGAATGCACTAAGCACAAACCATAACGGTAGACCTCAAGTTAGCACTCAGTACAACTATTCATACATGCTGAGATACACCAGCAACTCATTCCAAAACAAACTCTCACCAAATAGTAAGTACAGTTCATTTATTTCTCTATTACTACCATTCATTATATAAACATTTTCATAAGCAAATATTACTATTTTTTATTTGACAGAAATGGCAAACACATTTGAGTGGCTCAAGGAACACTTCCCAAAAGAAGAAATTAGTGATGATGCAATCTCTTATGGTAAACAATACATCTGTAAATATAAACAAATAATGTAATTCATATATATCTCATTAAAAAAATAATTTATTTTTTCTTATAGTACATACTTTACTTGTAAAAAGTACTGCACCAATGAATTATGAAGAATCACAACAATGCCAAAGACTATCCCAATCCCGAACTGTAAATAATGAAATAATTATCTTATGTTTGCACTCTGAAACACATGTGTATGAGTGTGATACAAATAAAATATCAATATCAATATTTTGTTTGAAAAATTGGATACACGTAGTAAATTATGTAAAAAATCATATTATTACAAATGTGAATTATCACTGTCCCACTTGCATCTGTGCATCTTGCCACCATCACCTCAATCAGATTGACAAAATGTACAGGAAAGGCAGTTTGATGAAACTTCTCTCCCTCCCTACCCCATCATGACTTCCTAGAAATTCCAAATTCCCCCATGTATTTTTTATCCCATCCCTGTCATGAATACATTATTGTATTTTCTAATATGAATGTCTTGTATATTATTCTGTGATCATTTTTTTTGAAAGCCCAATTAATAGTCTGCGTACTACAAGACTCTTCAGGGTTTCCCTTTTTAGAAAAAAAGGGACAGCACAGCCTTTTGCGGACACCTATGTGTAGAAAAGTGTAACTATAAGTCCCAGAATACAAAGAAAAAACCCAAGACTTGATAAGCACCTACAGATTTGAATGGATCATGTTGGGAAGTATGCATCTACTGCCAACATATTAAACTTCCACACACCAAGTGCCACTTCAAAATGTTCTACAAATATTTTCCTTCTGCGTTTCCTTTCTTTCAGAAAAAAGTTACAGGCAGTGCTGTTATAAAGGCACATATGCTTTTTTTTAACTTTCATGAAAATGCTCCCAAATAGAAACATTTTCAAAGGCTTAGCACTTTCCATTTTTCATTCCATATACATTTCACACTTTCCAACCCCTCTCATTACATTCCTTAGACTACCACTACCACCATTATACTACCACCATTCTCTGTCTGCTCACACATACCTGTATACGGCCAAAGTATCTGTATACAACACTTCACCTTACATAAAAATTAAAAGACTATAAGACAACAAACACTGCTGCAACAACAATCCGCCATTGCATTACTACTAGGCCACAGTTTCCCTATTCTTTAAAACACTGCAACACATGACAAGTACATTGCACCACAAACACAGCACTTCTTTTATTATTTTCACAAGCACAATAATAACCTATATATGCATATTTTTTTCACCCCATTAACTAATTTTGCCAACAACTCCTCCTACCTTTATAAATAATAATCTCTCTTACTAGAAGTACTTCGCCATTACCACATATAGCCACTAACTTTCTTTTACAATTACAAGAAAAAAGAAGATTGCTGAAGACAGCTACTGCAGAAAGAACACCATTCACATCCTACAAAGTATCTACATTAATAAAGCATGTATTTTTCTCTCTAATTGTAACTGAACAGAAGGTCCAAACACCTTCTCTGGGTCCTGGCACCCCGGTATCAGGACAGGGAGGCTGAAGCACATCAAGACACTCAAACTGGAGTTTCAAAGTCATCTGTTTATTCTTTGCTGCAGCATACAGCATACTGAAGCAAAATCTGGAACTCCCAACATTCCCTGGACTCTCACCACCTTTTATACAATTTAGACAGGTGAGGTAATGCAATGATCAATGTACCACCCTTTTTCCTGCATGTGACTAGTTCGCCTACCTGCCACTCAGACCCAGTCGGAACAGGTTTCATTTAACTCATTCTACACCAGTGGCCTCTTCATGAACTTCGATGAAAAAAAGGTTATCCACTGACCTCACCATGATGAGCAGAAATTGACCATTGTGTATGCTCAAGCATCCATCTTAGAGTTGCCTGATAATTTATGATAAACATGTACTACTTGACATATTCTCTACTGTGCATGACATTCTGACCCACAAAATAGATTGCCTTTAAAGCGCTTTTCTGAAAGACACTAGACTTCTGATTTTTTTCAGTGTTAGAGTGATTGATCAACCCGGTAAGTTATCTACATTTGGTTTGGGGGGTGGGGTCTATTTCCTATACATTTAGTTTGAGGGGTAGGGGTGACTAATCCCTGTATACTCCCCCTTCTGGATTGTATTTAGTCATCTACTCAATACATACCACTACACCCATGTCCACCCTCCTCAATTTTCAGTGTGCCTACACATCTCTGACCTAATCACCCTTTTCTATAAGACAATTTATTTCAACTTGGGAGGTATCCTAAAAATGTCTACAACATCAGTACTAACACACTATACTCTCCTAGTCTAAACATGTATGTGTCCCTAAAGAATACCTTAATTTACTCTTATCTGAGTCCCACCTCCATTACCCAATTAACTTTAAACTAACTATATGCCTCAGATAATTTTACAGCCACAATAAGGATTTGAGAGAGGGTCTTTTTCGAGGTAGCCCACCAGCCTGTTTCTTTATACAATATCCACATGTGGCTCATACTCCAAATTATTTCCGCCACTCCCATTTCACAACATTTCCTGGTTCCACATTGTCCTCCGTAATTACATTTTTACAAGTACCTTTTCTTTTTCTTCGTTATTCATTGTGTGTCATTATATCTTCCATCCAACTCATCTTGGCTTGCACTCCATAGATCGCATATGTACGTTGTTTTTATCCTTTTTAGGCTGCCTTAAAGCAAATGTCTGAGCCTTTAAATGCATAGGCAACTTGGTCCATTTTGTTTTTGCATTATTACTGTCTTTTTCACAACATTATGACCATGGGGGTATTTGCCCACTTCTTGGGGGATTCAAGGATATGGAGGTTTTTTTACTGAATGTTTGTATGCTGTCAAAATTGCACAGCAGAATCATTTGTGCATGAGCATCTGGTTAGGTCCCTTGGCCCTTCTCTCTGCTCATAGGTTCGAGTGATGCCAATTTTCTGAGTTATATAGGTCCCTTGTTACCCACCTGTAATAGAAAGCTGAATGAGTTTCCTTTGAAAAATAAGTATTTTTCTATCTTCAACACTTTTTCACCCAACCCTTAAAGAATCCACTCTTATGTGTCTGTCACATGCTCCTGCCTTCTAAACAAACTCCATTATCTCACCTTTTCAACATCCCTGCCGCCTAGAAAAAGCTTCAACATGTATTTTGGTTCTTCATTTACCAAAGCTCCTAAACCTCTCCCTTTTTCATACACATTAACTTTTTTCTTACTGTATGCTGTCTAATTACTGGGACCTAGTTTGTTTACAATAACATATATAGCTGCATCTATTTTTTTGTCTTATATCTGCCCTTATGTCTTATGGGCTTCATTATACAAATTATTTGTCCCTTCAGTGGACATTTTCTTATTCCCTTTACATCGACATTCTCAGATGTAGAGGTGCTAAAAATAATAAATGACAAACAAAAATACATTTTAAAAACAACATTTAAAAAGACATGTCGTCGTCTTCTCCATCTCCTAGGTGCATTCATAGCAGAAGAGGACATCGCTGGCAGGGATCCCAGTTTTCTATAGAAAACCGAAATAGAGCCACCAGTCATTCAGGGACTGGCAAGGAGGGCAAGCTTCTTTCTAACTTAAACTCTTTCCCCTTGCTGCTAAAAAAAAAATGTTTTCTTACAGTCATTTTCCACTATTTTCAGCCCACTTAACTCATGGGCTGTCTCTTACTTGTTGGTTCAGCTAATAATCACACTAATTTTCTTTGGGCCTGTACAACATTTGAACCTGTTCTTTGTTTTTTCCCAGCTCAGCTGAACGGTCTTCGTCTGCTCTGCTGTAAATGCTTCACCTCTTTTCTGCATATACTTCATCAGCTTTGCTGCATGTGCTTCATCAGCTTTGCTGCATGTGCTTCATCTTTCCTTCACCATCCTCCTTTTGATCACGTTGGACCATGGTCATTTTCCTTCTGTGCTGTATTTTTCACCCTGTTTAACATCATGAAGCTACATTGTTTGCCTATTCTAAACATTTTTATTTGTTTGCCAAATCTACCCTTGTTGGCATCCTATGTTTGGCTGAGGTGGCCATGCTTGTGTTTATATGCTACTCTATTCACACCTATTTAAACCTCAGGAAAAATGGCTACATAATTAAAACACTATGGGCCTCATTCCGAGTACGGCGCTAACCAATGGCGCTATTAACGCCTTGGTTGACGCCGTACCCGGACCGGCAGCGCCTTGGTGGATGGCGGAATTACCGCCCCATTCCAACGTTGGCGGGGCGGTAATTCCCCATTCACCAAGGCTCTTCCCCATTCCCAAATGAGCCCCCATAGGGCTCAATGGGAATGGGGAAGATGCAAATAACGGTGACCGTTCATTACGGTCACCGTTATTGGCTTGGAGGCCCCTTTGCGCCCTCGACTTTAACACCTGCTCAAAGCAGGCGTTAAGGGCGAGGGCGCAAAGGGAACTCAGAGTATGGCGGTAAGGGATTACCGCCACCGGTCTCGTTACCGGTGGCCGCTATCCCTTACCGCCATACTCGGAATGAGGCCCTGTGGGTCTTATTACAGGGTAGGCGGTAGCCATGTCGCTATTAGCGCCATGACTACCCCCTTACCGCATTCTGGGTCCGTGTTCCCGGAATAGGGACTTACCAGGTCATTCTGACCTCAGAGGACCCGGTAAGTCCCCATTACGGGAACCATTCCTCAAACCCATTTGAGCTCCCATAGGGCTCAATGGGAATGGGGAAGTAGCTAATAACGGTACCGCAATTTGCGGTACCGTTATTAGCTCTGAAGTCCCTTAATGGGTCCCGTCCTTAACACCAGGTCAGACCTGGCAGTAAGGAAGGGACCCGCTAAGGGACCTCATAGTAGGGCGGTAAGGGATTACCGGCACCGGTGCCCTTACCGGTGCCGGTAATCCCTTACCGCCTACTGAGTAATGAGGCCCTATGTCTCTATTTGCCTCTTTTTCTGTTACTCACCTGGGTCTTATTACTCCTAATAATGATAAACAATGTGTCCACACCCTGTGGTGTGAACTAGTACTTGCAACTTTTTTCTTTTCTCCTTATACACTAGCCCTTACCTGTGTCATGATATAGTGTCTCTTCCCCTATTAAGGCCATGCAGACATTCCTCCTGTGTTCAAGAAGGGTCCATGAGCTTTAAAAATAAAGCAAAATCATTACATACACTCAAATAATGATATTTTACTTACCATTGTATGTTCTTCTTCAATTGGCTCTGTACAAAGTTTTTCTTGTACGGTTAACCCAATTTTGGTCAACCATACCCCTTTTGGTTCTTTATTAATCCCATAAATCTTTTTTTACTGAAATGCATACTTTTTTCAGTTTTGGCCTTTGACTTTCATTGGTGCTGTTTATTTTCCAAATTTGAATTGTTCAGCTTATTGTATACATTTGTTCACTCATCCAATCATTTCTACATTCATTTATCCATTCATTCATTTAAAAAAAAATGTTTTATTTATTTAATTTATTTCATCCAAATTAATGTCCATTTTTTTAACTGAGCTCTTTATTCCTATGTTGTTTAAAGTAATTATTTATTTTCATCTTCTCCTAATTCATTTTTCTAGAGCTATGTCAAAAAGGCCCAGAGTCCACCTGACATTTTGACACTCCCTCCAAGTTTTCCTAAAATGACACTGAGTGCTGCTTTTTAATTGTATGGGGGTCCTCTGTTTCCCCTCTTTGTTCATATATATATATATATATATATATATATATATATATATTCAGTGAAAAAACGTTGTTAAAGGGACGTTATGGTTCAAAGTAAAACCGAAAAACCCCTGAAATTCGGCAGTTATGGTAACATAAGCAACCATAACTCGTGCCACCGTGCTCTGCTAACACTAACACCCAGGACATCAAAGATGACATCACAAATGTCATTGATGACATCACTGATGACATCACATGTCCATTTACTTTTCATAAAAACTCTGTACAAGGGATTCTTATAATGCTGACCAAAAACTGTCAAGGATCATTGGGATAAATATCATGAGCTAATTAGTGCATTAAGCAATGCATTGATATAAATAGCATCCTATTATGAAGTTCTATCCAGTATACTAAGCTACTCATGCAGAAACATAGGCAGTGTGTGCAGCATACATGATGAAGGTGCCATATTCATAATCTTGCCATGTTGAATAGTGAAATGATAACTGCTTTCTTATTAGAGTTTTGCGTACTGTGAAACATGTAATAAGTAGATAATAAAACCCACTTAATACATAATTATTACAGACAAAACACAAAGAGACAACAACACATACAAATATGAGTATATACATGGACAGTGAAGTAAACAAAAAAGCAGAAGTAATAGCAGAAAGAGTTCATAACCTAACCGATTGACTTTATGCAGAGAAACTATTGCTCTGTTTCAAAGCTGCTACTTACCATATGTATGTGTATCACATGATGTGACTGCACCCAAAGGAAAGGAGAGTGAGTACAATGTATACAAATATGAGCATATACAGGGAAGGTAGAGTAATAAAAATAAAACTATGAGTAAGTGCTGATAACCCTAATGATTATCTTCATGCACAGAAAGGATTTCTCTCTTTTAAGCCTGTGTCTTCCGCTATGTATATGTTTCAAATGATTTGACTTGACCCTAAGTCTACAAATATAGTACCTTTTCAATTTTTACTTCCTGACTGTTACTGAAGAAAACTATGGGGCTTAGATATGTCAGTAAAGGAAACAAAGGGAGAGCCAGCCATGTGATGTCATCAGTGATGTAATCAATGCCATTTGTGATGTCATCTTTGATGTCCTGGGTGTTAGTGTTAGCAGTGCACGGTGGCGCGAGTTATGGTTGCTTATCTTACCATAACTGCCGAATTTCAGGGGTTTTTCGGTTTTACTTTGAACCATAACGGCCCTTTAACAAAGTTTTTTTCACTGAATTTCATACGTTTTTAGTAGCGCAACTTAACCATAACGTCCCTTTAACAAAGTTTTTTCACTGAAAAAAAAAAATATATATATATATATATATATATATATATATATATATATATATATATATGTATATACACGTAGTCCAAAACTGAATTAATCAAATATTATCACCTTTTTCCTCCACTAGGCCACATAGGCATGCACAACACTATGCTTATTTTATAACACCAAAACCTTTGGTCTCACCAAAAAACACCTCACTGAACTGTGCAAACCATCATAAATTCATCCATATTCAAATAGTGCATTCCAAAAAGTGGAACACTCTATCCCTATTTTACTAAACAAAATCATCATGTTTAGGCTTTTATCATCCAATCCTTTCCTCAAACATTGGTAGATGCCTGTTACAAATGTAACACAAATTCGTCATAACAGACTCTCCTCCAGAAACTAGTAATTCATCACTAGGCAAGAAGACTGTGTTTATAATTTTCAACAAAATCCTCACTTCTTCTAATAATCATTGAACACGTTTCTGTCTTCGCTGTATGGACACAATTTATTCCATGTTTGCATATTGCTGAGTCTGTATATGGGCTCACTGCACGTGCCCTCTGCAATGAATCTGTTTTGCACCTTTCCAAAGCTGCTGTACCTGCTGCACTTCCAGCGCTCATTTCTGATACAATGTCTGATACTGGGCAAAACCTCCTCTCCACTTTTTTTGAATGTATGCAGACGGGCATGCGTTCCGCCCCTCTTTAGAATGGCCAGTTTTGCACAAACCCTTGACTCACCACATGTGTACAATGTGTCCTGTCATTCCATATGTTCAACATACAGGAGGTCTCCTAACTTGCCTTCCCTGTCTGCCTTGATTATCATTGTGCATGCTAAAAATCCACTTTGACTATTCTGGAAATGTCCCTGATTATCCTGGAAGCCTCTACTTCGGAAGCCTCCCCTACCTCATGGTATGAATCAATGTTTACCTTGATCAACCTGCCTTTGGTTATTCACCTGTGGCATGTCTTATAGTTTGCTGCAAACCTGACCCTTCCCCACTAGTCAACATCGCCCCTTTTACGGTGTATTTTGACATTTATTTCTACACTAATTTTGCATTTTTACCTTTCCAAACATCATCTTTCTGCCAGTTCTTCTCTTGCAAAAATCAGCAATAATACGCAATGGTCAGCTGAATTTCTGCCCATTGCTTTGCTTCCATACCCACTAACTTACTGAGCTGCTTCTGTACTAGCTCTGGCAACCCTTGACCTCATTATAGCTCCCATATCTGATGTGTCCGGATACAGTCCTCTAACCGCTTTCCAGACTGCCACCCTACAATTATTAAATGGTGCTCCATCATGAGCTATGTTCCGCATAGTAACACTCGAGTGTCCTACTATTGACAAAACATTGCCAGTTCTCTCCCTAAGGATAACGGCGGAAGACCTTTACTGTCTCCTATAGTTAACGTGTTTCCTCCTGTCATTTTTTCTAACTTATGTATCCATTTCCCAGAACCAGAAGTTAAACTTTGGGAGTTTACACCTTAAATTGTCCTTATCCATCTGTGGTGAAGGTATATACTGTGGCCTGGCTCCACCTTTCTCTAACAAGGGAAACTGTGAGATCCCAAACTCACATTCATCCCCCATTGTCTGTCTTTCCACAGCAGGGACAATGGTTCCGCACTGCATTCTTCCAGGTAGCGATTTTATCCTGCTTACATAAAGTGGTGAGTCCCCCCTCTGTCCATGAGATCGCTCTTTAATTCGATCTAGCTGCATAAAGGATTCTGACGCCCAAGATTTGGGTAGGTCTAAATTCGACCATGTGTCACCTTCCTCTTCCCAACGGAAGGTTGCTCTATCCTCGTCTCACATATCCTGTCCCCAACTAATGGGACTCTCACCATTTTAGTCTCTATTTTAAATCAACCTGTCCATACACAAGACTCTTGTGCTTGAGGCAGAACAAGCCTCTCATATTTAAAATGTGTCCATCCTGTGTAAAATGTGTGCTCTGTCATATCTGCATGGGTGCAAGCTGTTGATTACAAAGCCTGCTTAACACTAAATCATTTGCCAACGATGCACTCACTTGTTTGTAATTTGTGACTTTCCCCATTACTCCAGAATATTTTCTCTCTTGAATCAGATTTGACCTTTGCTAGCTTTTCCTCGAGCCAGCACAGAATGTACAATATCTGCTGAATTCTTTTCAGGCGATCTCCCTGCTATTCCCACTTGTTCCCAAACCGCTTTCATATCCACTTCAAACAGTCTTTGCTTATGACGGCAGTAACATATAAGTACTGTTCCTGTTCTCACATTTTAGAAATACAAAAACATCCTGTGTGTGTGTGTGTGTGTGTGTGTGTGTGTGTATACATGCATGGATGCATTGTCTGTAATGTACTGATTGCCTATACTCCCATAAAATCACGTTTGGACATGTGTATATATGTGCGTGCATGAGTGTGTGCCTACATATTTACATCCTCTCACGTGTCAGTGCATCTACATGAATGCCTTGCCCATGTTGGTACAGCTTGTAAGCACTTACTTCACTGCTTACTGATTCCTTAAACTAAAATATAAAACATTTCATTTTTTCATATATCCATCATGTTTTTGTCAGCAAACAAAACATTGCCTTTTAATTCACGTTATCTTTTTCCTCCTTGATAGATATCTGCTTACCTAATTGAAAAAACATCGCCTAGCACATTGGTCTGTTTTTTGCCGCAATTTTGCTCTCAAAAGTACATTTTGAATCTCAACTACACCTGTAATCTTTTTTCCAATTTTATCTCCAAATGTCCTCAGATTTTACAAACATTATATACAGTGTGGGGAACATTGCTCCCCTGCTCAGCACTTGTCTACTATATTCCAAATCATTCAATGCACTTTTCTAAACTCATGTACATTTTAATTTCAAGCTACCATTGCAGTGCAATAGTTCTCTATTCCCAACTCCCAGTCTTCTCCTCAATTTGGTTGCCTAAAGCACCCTCTTGTTTCCATTTGGCAATCTGGCTCCTTTCCTCTTAATGGCCCCCACTCCTCATCATCTGCCCAGGGAAGAGGGCAGGAGCCCTCTCCCCCTCCCTGAAGCTGCCAGCATCATCGAGGAGGTCCCTAGAGACCTGCCTGATCAGGTCCTTGAGGCCTGCCTGACCTCTCCATGCCGGGCGCAGCGCGGCGCCAAAACGAGGCTGAGACCGCCTCCTACATCGATCGAGCATCCGCCGGCAGGCGGATACGCCGGCCCTCACGAAGGCCACACTAAGGCCTGTTGGGTGCTTGTGTCTCCCCCACTCCTCATCATCTGCCCAGGGAAGTGGGCAGGAGCCCTCTCCCCCTCCCTGAAGCCGCCAGCATCATCGAGGAGGTCCCTAGAGACCTGCCTGATCAGGTCCTTGAGGCCTGCCTGACCTCTCCATGCCGGGCGCAGCGCGGCGCCAAAACGAGGCTGAGACCGCCTCCTACATCGATCGAGCATCTGCCGGCAGGCGGATACGCCGGCCCTCACGAAGGCCACACTAAGGCCTGTTGGGTGCCTGTGTCTCCCCCACTCCTCATCATCCGCCCAGGGAAGAGGGCAGGAGCCCTCTCCCCCTCCCTGAAGCCGCCAGCATCATCGAGGAGGTCCCTAGAGACCTGCCTGATCAGGTCCTTGAGGCCTGCCTGACCTCTCCATGCCGGGCGCAGCGCGGCGCCAAAACGAGGCTGAGACCGCCTCCTACATCGATCGAGCATCCGCCGGCAGGCGGATACGCCGGCCCTCACGAAGGCCACACTAAGGCCTGTTGGGTGCCTGTGTCTCCCCCACTCCTCATCATCTGCCCAGGGAAGAGGGCAGGAGCCCTCTCCCCCTCCCTGAAGCCGCCAGCATCATCAAGGAGGTCCCTAGAGACCTGCCTGATCAGGTCCTTGAGGCCTGCCTGACCTCTCCATGCCGGGCGCAGCGCGGCGCCAAAACGAGGCTGAGACGGCCTCCTACATCGATCGAGCATCCGCCGGCAGGCGGATACGCCGGCCCTCACGAAGGCCACACTAAGGCCTGTTGG
Source organism: Ambystoma mexicanum (assembly GCF_040938575.1). NCBI lineage: Eukaryota > Metazoa > Chordata > Amphibia > Caudata > Ambystomatidae > Ambystoma > Ambystoma mexicanum. Next base: position 770,338,416 of record NC_090941.1, read on the forward strand.
GTGCCTGTTTGGAGCCATAGGAGCCAGGGCCAGGAACTCTGCCCCTACCGCTCTAGGTAAGCCAACGCTGCCACCTGACACCTGTTTCTGTGCCTGTTTACGCCTAAATCTGCCGTCTGCAATACCCTATGCCCACCTTATTCTAGGTAACTTTTGGCCTTCACTACTGCATTACTGCCAGCTACCATTGTCTCCAGCATCATGTGTGTCTGTGACACCCCAGGAAACCCCTGGAAATAGTAACCAAATGCATAACCTGTGTGCAGGACTGTTAGGTAATACCCCACTGCTTCACTGCCAATTGTGTCATTTGAATCTAGGTGATACCCCACTGCATTATTGCCTATTGTGTTATTTGAATCCAGGTGATACCCCACTGAATTATTGCCAATTGTGTCATTTGAATCTAGCCAATTGTGTTATTTGAACCTAGGTAATACCCCACTGCATTATTGCCTATTGTGTTATTTGAACCTAGGTAATACCCCACTGAATTATTGCCTATTGTGTTATTTGAATCTAGGTGATACCCCACTGCATTATTGCCAATTGTGTCATTTGAATCTAGCCAATTGTGTTATTCGAACCTAAGTAATACCCCACTGCATTATTGCCTATTGTGTTACTTGAATCTAGCCAATTGTGTTATTTGAATCTAGGTGATACCCCATTGCATTATTGCCAATTGTGTCATTTGAATCTAGCCAATTGTGTTATTTGAATCTAGGTGATACCCCACTGCATTATTGCCAATTGTGTCATTTGAATCTAGGTGATACCCCATTGCATTATTGCCAATTGTGTCATTTGAATCTAGGTGATACCCCACTGCATTATTGCCTATTGTGTTATTTGAATCTAGGTGATACCCCACTGCATTATTGCCAATTGTGTCACTTGAATCTAGCCAATTGTGTTATTTGAATCTAGGTGATACCCCACTGCATTATTGCCAATTGTGTCATTTGAATCTAGGTGATACCCCATTGCATTATTGCCAAATTGTGTTATTTGAATCTAGGTGATACCCCACCGTATATTCGCTGGCTACCACTATTCCTGCACATGCTCTGATTACATAGCCACCCATGTCCTCCCAGAGACTACTGAGCTCCTACCGCAACCCAAAGCTCACCCCCTGACCACAAACTGAATCTAGGCATTACTACCCTATCTGTACATTGCACCTTTACCGCCTTGCCTGAATTGAATGACACATATTTGTACTGCTTCTCGCCCCTGCCCACCCCATCTCCCAAATAGCACCTATATTGCTACTACCACCCCCACACAACGCCAGCGCAGTACTGTAGAAAATGCTAACCATTTTACTCATCTTCTGTGCAATGGCCACGCCCGCATCCCCAGACACTCCTATCCAGGAGACTGATTCAGGAGCCCCCCCTCCCCAGCCAGGCTCCAATCTCACCTACAACTCCTACACAACTAGATACTATCCTGACCCTTCCTACCCAAGATATTATTGCAAGTCAGGACCCAAAACCCTTGCCTCCCACCCCTGCCCTACCACCGAAAGAAACAACAAACTTCGCGCCAGACTCTCTAAACTTTATGAGCCGCCCCGAAGATCCCTGTCTGACTCCAAATGCGAAGCCAAAAGGTCCACCAAAGGCACCACTATACCCACAACCAAGTCCAAACCTATCACTCATACAAACATCTCGGTAAAAACGAATGTACACTCCTACAAAGGAGCTCTCCTCAATACCAGATCATTGGTCGCACATGCCCTCGATATAGCAGACCTAATTATCACAGAGAAATTAGACTTTATTGCCCTAACCGAAACGTGGCTCCACAATGCAGCAGGCCCATCTCTAATGCTGGCCATCCCAGACGGCTACACTATATCTAGGCAGGACCGGGTAGGTAACCGGGGCGGTGGCATCGCCATCATATCCAAAGCAAGTTTAGCTCTCAGACTAGCCCCGACTCAAACTCTGCAGTCGTGTGAATCCCTCACTGCCAACCTCCCCAAAAATCACACCCAATCCCTCACTATCCACCTGATTTACAGACCACCAGGTCCACTTGGAACATTTGAGGAAGATTTACACAACCTAATCTCTAACAATGCGAAAACCACCTCACAACTACTGCTACTAGGGGACCTTAACCTAGGGTTCAACGACCCAGCAGATTTACATGCATCTACCATAGCCAATACGATATCTTCACTCGGACTCTCTCAAAAAGTCAACCTACCCACCCACCTGAAGGGTAGAACCCTAGACTGGGTTGCTGATGCCAATTGCTCAGCGGTCATCACCACCACCACACCACTACCCTGGACCGACCACTCGTTGGTCTCCTTCAACCTACTGACCTCTAGATCAACTACCACAAACGTGTCACTGGCACCACCCTGCCTCACAAGAAACAAGAAAAATATCTCAATAGAAAAAATCATCCCAGCTATCCTTCCAACCTTAAACGCATTACCAGACAATCTAGATCCCAATACACTAGTTCACGAATACAATAAAATCATGCTATCTACCATGGAAAAAAATTGCCCCACTCAAACTCCGCACCAGCAAGCCAAAAACCCATTTAAACAAATGGTATACACCCGAACTCAAAGCCCTCTGCCTAAAAAAGCGAAAATGTGAAGCTGATTGGAAACTATGCCCCTCCAGTGAAAGGAAAGCCATCCTTGACACGATTTCTCGTCATTACAAAGCTGAAATCTGTTTAGCCAAACGGAATTCCTATAACATCCGCATTGCCAACTCCAATTCAAGTATGAAGGAGCTCTTTTCCATACTGAAGGAACTTGAGTCACCCATTGCTACACCCGACACCTGCACTAAGAACCAGACCTGGTGCACAGACATCCAACAAGCACTAGCAAATAAAATAAACACCCTACAAAACAAAATTCAACTAAAAAGACTCACTAAACCTCACTAACCCTCCCATAACTCCGCCCACTGCCTCACCAAGTACACACATCAACTCATTCACCTTTTCTAAAACCACCACCCTGGAGGTTGAGAAAATCATCCTTTCCCTTAAACCATCAAACTGTAAAGGCGATATCTGCCCCGCGCACATAATAAAGGACGCAGCCAGAGACCTGTCGCCCTTTATCTCTAAACTCATAAACGCCTCTTTCTCCTCAGGCAGCATCCCCGCCAACTTAAAACAATCTTGGGTGCTCCCCCTCCTCAAAAAACAGACGCTTGATCCCCTCATCCCCACTAACTACCGACCCATCACCACGGTACCCTTCCTACTGAAAATCTTGGACAAAGTTGCCTACGTCCAGATTCAAAAATACTTATTACTACACAAGCTACTAGGCTCCAGACAATCAGGTTTCCGCCCACTTCACGGCACGGAAACAGCCCTTATCGATCTGAAAACCCAAATCGATGATCTTAGGGACAAGGGTAAGACAGCACTCCTCCTCTTACTCGACCTCTCCGCGGCCTTCGACCTCGTCGACCACAAGGTCCTCTGCAAACACCTTGACTCAGCCGCTCACTTCTCCCCAGAAGCTATCAAATGGATTGAGTCCTTTCTGAGCGAGAGAACCATGAGAGTCTTCTCTCCTTCAGCAGCAGCAGACCCCTCTCCTATTACTTGTGGAGTCCCGCAGGGCACATGCGTCTCCCCCACACTATATAACATCTTCACCAAACCCCTGTTCGACGATCTGGACCATCTGGGTGTCACCTACACTAACTATGCTGATGACACTCAGATTCTCCTCCCACTTTCAGGGGATCACAGTAAGGACAGAGAGTTGGTGAATAGGGTATATCTCATCATTCAGGCATGGATGGCATCGCATGGTCTATGCCTGAATGATGACAAGACAGAGCTCATCATCCTGGGTTCCCCCGCTAATATCAACAAATTAGGCCTTGAATATGCTGAATTCAACATAGATGGCAATGTCATTAGAGTATCCAGGGAAGTAAAAACCCTCGGCTTTTATCTAGATGCCACTATGTCATTCACTAAACAGGTCAACTCACTAGCATCTACCACTGCGTACACCTGCAAATTAATAAGGGCAGGCAGACCATTCCTATCCAATGACAGCTGCTTGATCCTGGCAAGAGCACTCATACTATCTAGGCTCGATTATTGTAATGCCCTCTATAGTGGCGCTAACAAAGCCATTATCCACAGGCTTCAAATCCTTCAAAATAATGCCTTGAGAGCTGCCCTCTGCATTAATAAGAGAGATCATATCTCTACCACCAGACGCCAACAGAAATGGCTCTCCACAGACAACAAAATCAAATTAAAGTTGGCCTCCCTAACCCATAAAGCCCTCAACAATGCCGCCCACAGCTACCTGATGGACAAGATAAAGAGAAAGTCCTCCATCCGAAAAACAAGAACTATCAATTCCAACCGCCTGATAATTCCCAGATTCAAACTCTCCACCATTGGTGGGAACAGCTTCCCGGTGAAAGCTGCCATGCTCTGGAATTCGTTGCCACATAACCTAAGAGCTGACCAACCATACTTACACTTTAGAAAACACCTCATCAGTCACCTTAACTCCAATAACCCTTGTTTGTAGCTGCACTTTCTATACCTAGGTATAGATAGTGATACCTTGCTCGCGACCTTGCCCTCGCCTCTAACAGCCCTTACAGCACACATCTGTACACTTTCCTCCTGTATAGATATTGACCTATTATGTATGAAGTTTTGCATACATTTCCATACCTCCTATTCCTGTAATCCTGTAATCCGGAATATTTTTCTCAGGAGTACCCGCCTCTAACAGCCCTGTACATATTTGTATATTTGTATATTTACCCCTGCATAGATATTGACTTTGTATGTTTGAAGATTTGTACATTTCTTATTCTGTAATTTTGGTTATCTCTACCACTACCTCAATGTGTATATTTCCGCAACATTGTAAGCTTCGAATTATCTTCTGCCTGCGCCCTGGTGCCCCTGGGTAAGGTGCGCCATATAAATAAATAAACAAACAAACAAACAAACAAACAATAAAAAATCGAATTTCTAAGTGTCCCAGGTTTTTGCCACACATAAAATCAATAACTTTAGGGACATTTCTCAAAGTGCACCCAACAAAAAAATCATTCATCACCACCTAGCTAACATGACCAAAGCACTTCCCTCACAATGTGACACAGCCCATGAAAAAAAGTGTTCCAATAATACTAAACAAAACTTTCAGCCCTTCAATTTAGAACATCAGCTTTTTGATCACTAAGGAGTTAACTTACTCCATTCTCAGACAAGCGTCTTCTCTTGCATCTGGTGATTTTCACAATTTTTTCATTGTCATGTTTGTCCATGCACACTGCCTGAATTGTATTATACTCAGGAAAACTTTTACTGTGATCATCTTGTTTAACTGCGTCGGCTGTTATCTTTTAATCCTTTAAACAAACAATGTCCTACTTTCACAGTGCGCAGTCTATTTTGGCCAACTGTCAAGCTACGCACTTCAAAAAAGATCTCATTTTCTGCACCCCCACGCTTCGATTTTACTTTTTTACACATTGGGCCTCATTACAAGTTAGCCAGTCTGGATATAACAGTGCCTGTAAAATCGTACCGGCACTGTTTTCCAGACCGGCTAACTATGAGTTATCTGGCCATGTGGTGGTACACCCGCCAGGTCTGACCTCACGGGCGTAATGCCACAGGGCCACAGACAGACGCGGAAACACCAGCACCATTAATAAATGGTGCCGATGTTTCCACTTCCCCATTCCCATGGAGTCCTACACCACGAGAATGGGGATTTACAGAATGCCGGCGCCGGAATTACCGGATCACTGGGGCTGTATTGCCCCGGTAATTCTGGCAAGTCCAGATCTGGTAAATCTCCGCTAGTCTGGCGGCAGCCTGCCGGTTTTACTGGTAGAGCTACCGCCAGACTCGCAATGAGGCCCATTGACTCTTGATGCTTCACCCCTTCAACTCTCATGCTGGAACTCTCCTGGATCTCGCACTCAGGTTGGCCCTGAATCATGCTATGTCCATCGTCACTGTGAATCCTTTCCTACATTTTCTGTTCCCTTGCAACATCTGAAGTAACTGTGTTTTACCGACCTCTGCAACTGTTTTTCGCTCTCCCCTCTGCTTCTCTGCTCTTTTCACTGGTTTTTATTCTCTGCTCTCTTTTCCTCCCCCTTGCCCCCTCTCTTTCTCTCTCCTCCACGCTCTCTTGCCTTTTTTCTATGCACTTACTCTATCAGAATTGTCCCAGGACCTAGTATGATAGTAACAAATGTATTGTCTCCTCCCCCTTTACTTGTTATCCCCCCATCCCCCTCCAGCACTATCTGAAATGTTGTCAGGCCTAGTACGATAGTCGCCTGTTTTGTTCTTCTCCCTCCTTTCTCCTCCCCTCTCCCTCACCTCGTGTAATTCTCTGGCTCTACCAGAAATGTTGTCACTCCTAGTATGGTAGTTGTCTGTCTGTTCCCATTTCCTTCCTTCCTCTGTATGTCTTAGCACTTGCACTACCTGAAATGTCGCTAGGCTGAGTACGATAAGAATGTTTTGTATTTTTACCCTTGTTCCCTCCCTTGTCATGAAGCGCTTTGAAACACATTGTGTATAGGCGCTATATATATAAGCAATCATATCATATCATACCCAGAACCCCTTGCAATCCAAATGATGTCTGCGGACAGCAAAATTGACCACAGACTCAGCAGCACCAACACACCCATTTTCACCTATAAAAACAGATTAATTACAATTTTAATTGCAGTCATGTAGCAATGGTAAGTTATAGAGCACTCAAGAGAAGGTAAAACCATTCGATATAAAAAGTGTCACAGAACAGATTTCCTAACCCTAGATCAGGGAGATCTATTTCAGATAATGTAGTAATAATAGAACTTAAGAAAATGTACCAGTGGCAACCTCAAGTGTAATTAGATCTCTGTGGGTAGATCACCCCCAACTATGAATACACAACCAGACTCATCAGGTTTGGTCACTTCTCCTAGTAGACCAGCTGCTATTCCTTTTTTAGGAAAAAAACAAGGAGAGGAAATAAGACAAACCAGACAAAGAAACAAATAATCGCTAAGGATAATGTTGTGGTTAACATTTCTTCTAAAGTACTTACAGAAGGGCAGCTCGCTGTTTAAAACAGAGGTCTGTTGTTTGTTCCCACATTGAACACTACAATGTTTGAAGAAAAGATCAATTTACATAAACATCTTTGGAAGATTAGTTTAAAACTATATTTTAACACCTAACCACCTGTGAAAGAAGAATCATTTAGTTTTGACGATCTTGCGATGCACCCGAACAGTAACTTTGATCCTCCTGTCAAAAACTCAGTTCTGAACTTGTTTGAACAGAAGGTACTGATGGAATTTAATAAGATCAACTATCAGAAGACAACTATCAATATCAAGACATCCAATTAGCACAGGTTGAGAGATTAGCGAAAGATGAGCATCTCATAATCAAACCAGCAGAGAGTGATTGTGGTGATGGATTCAATATACTATCAAGAAAGCTGTTTGAGGGATGAAGCAACATACATCATGTTGGAGCATGACCCCACTTTTGTGATTAAGGGATTAATAGAAACTGTTGTAGAGAAGGCAGCTGAGAATGATTGGATTGCTGACAAAACATGGAGGTTTCTCATTATTCGATACCCAATTACCCCAGTTTTCTATGGTCTTCCCAAAATACACAAGAATACAACATCTCCTCCTCTGAGACCATTGTAGTGGGCACTGATAGTGTTTGTGATCCATTCGCCATCTATGTAGACAGATGAGGCAACTAAGGAATTTGTGGATTCAAGAGGAACTAGAAAGAAAATAAATGAGAACATCAACTGTCGATCTAAATATATTGTGTACGCCATAATCTGTCCATGTAAATTGATATACATTGGAAGTACTATCAGAGGAGTTAGAATATGCATACGTGAACACTTTTCGACAATTGGAAGTCAGGATGCCTCGCTGCCATTGGCATATCATTGGCAGTCTAAACATCAAATGAATGATAAAAAAGAGTTGAATTTTATTGGAATACAGAAAGTAAAATTGGGAAGAAGAGGAAATCTTGAAGAAAAACTGAGGCAGACGGAATCAAGACTGATTTGCAAATTCAGATTAATAGAATTTGGTCTGAATCAAGAAAATGAGATGGTGCATTTTTTTATAAGCCCATTCTTGCATGAGAACTGTTCGTTTAAAACTTTTAAAACACTGACTAGTCATCTGTTACATAATGCATTGTGTTCAAACTGGGAAAAGGTAGTGGATGATTTACTTCTTCCGGACAGAAAAATTGAGTGTGTAACAAACCATCACTGTTTCTAACAACAGTGTAATGTAAATGCACGTTTTGGTAGATGGGGAGTACAATCTTTCAACGTTACAAATGACAGGCATAGGGGCACTCTGCCCGCTGTATCACTAGTATGAATACTGTTGTTTGGGCTTGAGCGTTTCACATCTGGCAAATTGACTTATATTTAAAATCCAAATTCAGGTTGGGATAATAAAACAAACATTTAATACAAGTATTAGACAAGGTAAGCATCTATGAACATGAAGGTAAATGATCAAGAAGCATTCTTTCTGTTAACATACAATGACAATATTCACCGTGACCACCGTCAGGTATTAAGGCAATTTGTTACACATACTACATAATCTATCATGTATTTGGGGAATTTACGCGGGTTTGCAATGCAGGTATACACAACCATTCACCATTCCAATATGGCGCCCACCAAATAGGAACAGTAAGAGAAAAGGGACAACCACTGCTACCATGGCAACCATATGAAAACACTGCTGCCCAACGCGGTGGCCCAGTATTGTGCAGAGCCGATGCGTGAAATGACTTCCAAACAGATACGAGGTAAGCGGGTGAACATGCGCGCAGACTGTGACAGAGAGCGGGAGACGTTCTTTTATATCCGCATTGCTAGTTACAGACACACGAGAATAGAACTAGAAAACCAAACGGGCTGATCCATTTTGATGTGCTCTCAGTGATGGAGTGAGAGGCGGTGTGGCTCACCATCCTACTGCTTATTTAGCAACTATAAACAGCACTCATATGACAAACTGAAATTGTACATCAGTTATTATATGAAAATACTCAGGATTTTTTCTGAATTTGCCATGCGCGCACTTACGGGACCACAAACTTTACATGCTTAGCAACTATACGGCATACTTTTAATTTTAAGCATACAAGACTCACTATATTTAGATACTCAGGACCTTCTCTGAATATGCCGTACATGTAATTAAGGGACTGCGAACTGTACATACTTAATATTAAATATATGTCATTGGTTAACCATATACACATACAATATGCTGTGGTGGTTTCTTAGTATATGTTTAAGGACTACTGTGGACTTACGAGTTAAATGAATTCCATCGTGTTTTGTGACTTTAGGGATCTACCCATGAAATTACTGTGACAAGGATTTTTGGGTAAGACAAATAACTTTCTTTTATTAGTGGGGCAAATCATTGCAATTTAGCAATAATGTTGTATTATGGAACGTTAATCCATCAGAGTGTACAGGCTCTGTCAGATGCGATATGCCCATACCCCGAACACAATGTTCACCATTCATGGAACTTATTCCTGATTTGAATTAATGGGCCATAGTTTTAGACTTGGTCTGAGTCAGGGAACACAAGTAGCATGAACTAAAATGTGAATTTGTGAATGCCTTATTTTCATTCAAACATACTCCAAGAATGTGTTTCATGTCTTTTTCTCCCATGTCTCTTCTTTGTTTTCTATATAATTTTTTTTATTTTTTTCTCCAACTCATTTCTTTTGTGATTATTTGGTTGTTGTTCTTCATCTTGGGGATTATATTGATTCACTTATGTCATTTGACCCTCATGCTTAAAATACACTCAATCCCTCATTTTCAACTTTCCCCTCCGTTTTTTCAACATGTTATTTTGATCACCTAACATTAATTGGGGTACATTTTGATTTTTACTCAACATGTGCTTAGAACATGTATATGAACATGTATGTGAATGATTTCGTGAACTGCCCAATTTGTTTTGAAAAAGGCTGTTCAGCAGCCGAAACACGTGTAAACCTGAGGGCATTTGATTTACCAATGGAAAACTGCACGTCCCTATTCATTTATATTTTTTTTATGATCAAACCACAAATACAAACAATTATTTTTTTAATCTGTGTGTGGCGCATTCAATGTGTGGTGAACCGCTCTCAATTTCTACTAACCAAGGAGGTAGGGGGATTGGCTCCTCCAAAAATCACCACACGGATGCGACATGGCCGAAAGGCCAATAACTAACCAGGTCTCTGACAGAAGAAGTCGCATCCAAAAGTCACCCCAAAACAAACTCTGTAAACTTGTAATGAGGCCCGTTGAGTGTTAGTGTGATACATGGTTTGAAGATGTAGCATGTACAATACCAATATTTGTACTACTATGTGTTTTTATTTATTGGTTAATCAGGCACAGATGAAAAGTTAGGGTAACAGTCATGAAGTGATCCTTCGTCAACATGCCTTGTGGGCAGGATCACAACGTAACGTGTAATTACTATGCCTAGGGTGACAATAATGCATTCTATAAGATGCTTTGAACAAGTGTGTAATGTAACTATGTGCATCATAGGACTGGATGACTGGAGTCAATCATCACTTCATTAATCAACAGAATTCTGTGAATATTATTTCCAATTTGCTGCTTTGGAATCCTTCAGTTTTGTAGGTAACCAATGTACGCTTTTGAGCACCCGTATGTCACCTAATCATTTCTGTAGACAGGATTTCAGAATCAGTGGTATTACACCTTCTAGTCTAGTAACATGGTTTGAGAAAAGATATATTGTAAATTTTCTAAATTTGGGGGTATATTCTACATGTAGATAGATTCTCTGGACCGCTCCCAGCTGTACAGAATAACCACAAGTTGGGTATGTGCCCTGCTTAAGATGGCTGCCGTGCTTTCTACTCCATTCTATACCAGCCCAAGATGTGAGAGTCACGTGACACCCATTCTGCTCCTCGGAAGTAAATCCCCTAGGAGCACCCAACGTCAGGATTGTGTGTGCACGTAGAATTCAAGGGAGAGACTGCCCGAAGTTCCCGAAGGTACAATAAGGGTCCACTGAAGGTTTCTGAGGTGGACAAAGTGTTCTTTTTAACTCTTGGTATGGATCATTGATATAGATCCTTTTTTTTTAGAGATTGAAGACTCGAAGGAAAAGGCTTGTTTACCAACATGTATCATTTATTTTGTGAGAGGGAGAGAGACACTATGAGGTAGGATTGTTCTTTGCATTGAGCAGTATATTCTGCCAGTTGGTGATCTTTACATATATGTCTTAGTTTATTTTACTTCACAGTGTCCTTAATAGAGAAAGTCTGCTCTTGACGCTGCTTGTGACCACTGCATCATTCTACTTTTATTAAACCATATGGACCTGGAAATAGGGATGATTACATATAGGTCAGGATTGGTCTAGTTGGTGACTTGTGACCATGTGACACCATAGGTGTGATTCTTGGACATACCTTTTAGAGCCTAAGACGTTATAGTGGGTAAACTACTGTTAAGAATTCATGAATGGATCCACACCTTTTAAGATAAATGGAGCAATATTTACCACTTGGGTGATTGATGAGATATATTGACAATCGCGACCTTGAGTTAATGCACCGTTTACCTTTGAATTTAGGAGTGACTCTGGTGATGGCATAACAGGCTGTGAACCCTTGGCATGTTGATTTGTTCCTGCACAATTGGTGGTGAAAGGCAATTGATGCTTTTGTGAACACTGTAATACATATGAATTTATTTTTGTTTATTGAATTTACCTCCTGAAGAAGGGGAATAATTCCCCGAAACACATTGAGCATCGACCACAACTGGTTGTCGACCATATATTGTTGTTTTAATTTGTTTTAATTTTCGAGTAGAATAAATATATTCAGGGTAATTAACAGTGTGAATGTCTGCGCCAGCCGCGTGCGCTAAAATCGATTCCCGCGCACAGCGTATTCATGGATTTTAGCCTCCAAAAGCAGCCGTGGCGCAGAGTGGCGCAGCAACCCTGCAGCAGCGTCAGTTACGCCCCCAAGAATGCCCCTAGCGCAAGGAAAAGCCATCAAAATCCCCAAACCAGCGCAAAGGTCTGCGCTAACCCAGGACCACTTTACCGGGCTGCCAAACAGCAAAGCCAAGCGGGGAACGTGTATTACTGGAGTGCGCGGGAAGTTTTACACGCGATTTCAGCAGGGTACGTGTACTTCAGGGGTGCACAGGATGTTTTACATGCGATTTCAGCAGGGTACGTGTATTTCAGGGGTGCGCGGGAAGTTTCACACGCGATTTCAGCAGGGTAGGTGTATATGAGGGATGCGCATGAAGTTTCACATGCGATTACAGCAGCGTATGTGTATTTCAGGGGTGCGCGGGAAGTTTTACACGTGATTGGCCTGGGTACGTGTATTTCAGGGGTGCGCGTGAAGTGTTATACGCGATTTAAGCAGGGTACGTGTATTTCAGGGGTGCACGGGCAGTTTCACACACGAAAGGCCCTGTGCGAGTGGGGTACGTGTATTACTGGGGTTCGTGTGAAGTTTCACATGCGATTTCTGCAGGGTACGTGTATTACGGTGTTCGCGGGAAGTCTCACACGCAATTGGATGCGGGTACGTGTATTTCAGGGGTGCGTGGGAAGTTTCACACGCGAAAGGGCCTGTGCGAGTGGGGTATGTGTATAACAGGGGTTCGCTGGAAGTTTCACCCACGATCTCAGCAGGGTACGTGTATAACTGGGGTTTGCGTGAAGTTTCACATGCGATTGGAGCAGGGTACGTGTATTACGGGGTTTGCGGGAAGTTTCACACGCAATTTCAGCAGGGTACGTGTATTACGGGGGTTCGCGGGAAGTCTCACACGCGATTATATGCGGGTACGTGTATTTCATGGGTGCCGGGGAGTCCTACACGTGATTTGGCAGTGTGGGTCCTCCCAGGTGTTCCCTGTACACCCTCCACGGCCCCTGCAGGCAGCCCACACCACAGGGGACTACCCTGCACCCCTGGTCATGTCCCGCAAGCAGCCCACCCAACATGGGCATGCCCCCCAGCAAAGCCACATGTCTCCTTGCACTACTGATCACCAACTCATGTCCCCTTGCACCCCCACCCCCCAGCAGTGCAGGGCACCTGCCAGCAGGACCCCACTCATGTCTCACTCATGTCCCCCTGCACCCCCACCACCCAGCAGTGCAGGGCACCTGCCAGCAGGCCCCCACTCATGTCCCCTTGAACCGCCACCCCCCAGCAGTGCAGGGCACCTGCCAGCAGGCCCCCACTCATGTCCCCTTGCACCCCAGCAGTGCAGGGCACCTGCCAGCAGGCCCCCACTCATGTCCCCTTGCACCCCCACCCCCAGCAGTGCAGGGCACCTGCCAGCAGGACCCCACTCATGTCCCACTCATGTCCCTCTGCACCCCCACCCCCCAGCAGTGCAGGGCACCTGCCAGCAGGCCCCCACTCATGTCCCCTTGCACCCCCACCCCCCAGCAGTGCAGGGCACCTGCCAGCAGGCCCCACTCATGTCCCCTTGCACCCCCACCCCCCAGCAGTGTGGGGCACCTGCTAGCGGGCCCCCACTCATGTCCCACTCTTGTCCCCTTGCACCCCCACCCCACAGCAGTGCGTGGCACCTGCCAGCAGGCCCCCACTCATGTCCCCTTGCACCCCCACCCACCAGCAGTGTGGGGCACCTGCCAGCAGGCCCCCACTCATGTCCCCTTGCACCCCCACCCCACAGCAGTATGTGGCACCTGCCAGCAGGCCCCCACTCATGTCCCACTCATGTCCCCTTGCACCCCCACCACACAGCAGTATGTGGCACCTGCCAGCAGGCCCCCACTCATGTCCCACTCATGCCCCCTTGCACCCCCACCCCCCAGCAGTGTGGGGCACCTGCCAGCAGGCCCCCACTCATGTCCCACTCATGTCCCCTTGCACCCCCACCCCCCAGCAGTGTGGGGCACCTGTCAGCAGGCCCCCACTCATGTCCCCTTGCACCCCCACCCCCCAGCAGTGTGGGCACCTGCCAGCAGGCCCCCACTCATGTCCCACTCATGTCCCCCTGCCCCCAGGTCATGACGATCCTCAATCATGGCCCTTATGGCCAGCCTCCCCAGCCCAAAGACCCAACCAAGTATTGCATCCACCCACAAAGAAAAGGCAATTACATGATACAACCCCAATGGCAAGTATGTAAATGAACACATGTCCGTCACACACACACAATGGTTGCAAGTGAATGTGAAAACCCATATCATGACATGCATGAAACCAATGAGATAATACCACACATCGAAGTATGAAGAAAAAAATGTATTAAACACAACATGAATGTAATGAAAATCAAACAAACAACAATGGTAATAAAAAAAGAAAAGCGGCATGTCCGTTAAAAACTGAAAAACAAGAAATTATAATCCAAAGAAATCCAAAGGAAATGGTGTCCAAAGTCACAGTCCAACAAAGCAAATCCAAGGGAAAAAAGAAAACTGAAAACCATTGCTCCATGGTGAAATAAAAAAAAAAGAGAAGAATCCAATGGTGAACTATATACAGATGAACAATCCAGGGTCCATGAGCCCAACTGAAGAAATGAAACCTATCAAAAATACTACCTAATAAAAAACTATATACAGAAACGTGGTGCATTGTCCAAGCGCAACCAAAATAAAGAAAAAACAAAAGGAAACCTAATACTATCAAACTATATACAATGGCGGCGGGCAAGTCCAGCGGCTCACTCTGTGGTGTCCCGGGCCAGGGCATCATCGAACTCCATGTCCCGGAGGCAGGCCTCTGCCCTGGCCCCGAGGTCTCGCAGGGAGGCACTCATGGCCTGCTCCAACTCCCTGCGAGTTGCCTCGAGGCACTCTGCCCGCCTCAACGCCCGACGCATGGAGTTCTCTGCCCTGACCATCGTGAGACGCGCCTCTTCCGCCCGCCGCCGCTCCGCACCTATCTGCTGGCCCAACCGCAGCCACACGGAAGACACTCCCATTCCTGGGTCCTCCTGCCCTATGGCCGATGCCTGCCCCTCCGATGTTGATGGCCCCAAGCCATCATTGCTCCCACCTACACCCTGCTCCTGCTGCTGCTGCTGCTGTCCATGTGCCCTGTCCGATGGTGCCTGCACATCCTCCATCTGTTGGTCTCCAGTTGTGGTGTCCACCCCTGCTGGACCGCCGACTCCCGACTGTGGCAGGGATGGGATCTCCACCAAGCTGGCTGTGTTGGTCAGGCCAGGTCCACAGGGGGCCCTGGTGCAATCTGGGCCAGAAGACGATGTGGAGAACGACCGGCGCATAGCCTCCACAGAGGAGGAGAGGTATGCCAGAGTGCGAAACACATGTAGGAACCCACCGACCAGGGCCCCTCCCAGCAGTGCCACGTCACGACGCTGCTATTTGTGCTGGCGTGCATTCTCCGCCCAGGAACAATGCACATCATCACGAATGTCACGTGGGCAACGCGACACCCTCCAGGACAGATCCCATACGGTTGCGGGACCCCTCGCCCGCAGGTAGTGGAGAGGCAGGTGACATGGCACTCTCCCCTACCTTGCGACGGGCCTGGGACAGGGCCTCTCTGCTGGTGCATGATGGTGCAGTCACAGGGTCAAGGACAGCGACATGCAGAGGCCCCTCCGCGGTGACCTGTGCTGCCTCCTGAACCTGGCCCTGGACTGCACCACTTGGACCAGTGGTACTACCCCCACCAGGCCCCATGTGCGGCTCAGTAGCGGGCTCCTCCTCCTCTGTGGAGACCACCAACCTGGATGTCTCCGCACCGTCTTCCGCCATTGGAAGCCCCTGCAGGGGCTCACCCGGCCCTTCCGCCACAGCCGTTGTGGCAGACGCGGCACCAGCCCCCTCGCTCCCTGCTGCTTGGCTCCACACGCTGTCTCCGCCCTCTTCTTCACTTGACGCTGCGTAGAGGGAGACATAGAACACAAGCATCATGGTACAGCACAAAATACCCTAGACAGGAAGCAATAACACATGAGTGGCACTGTCAAATGTCACTTCCATCGTGTCCTTCCACAACACATGGGTCAATGCGTGCAACACACATGCAGAAACACTCCCGGTGCCAGCAATCAACATCAACACCCATGTACAAGGGCCCCTGTAAACCAAGATGTTGCCTTCAAAGTCAAATGCATCCATGGCGTTTCAAAGTCAAACACACACTTCTCTGGCGCACACACACACACACACACGTGCACCATACATGTACATGACATCAGCACCCATTCCTCACCCCCCCTCCATGTCCAGGAACAGAGACTGCCATGCTTTCAGGTGTGCATTCTGCATAGAGGTCCCCATGTTGCATTAAAAACACATGCACCTACCATGTGGTTCACACATAACTGGTCTCACATGCATGACCATGATGTCCCTGCACACACACATCCATACATGGCCTATGTCACACATACAGGCAAGTATCAGACTACCAGCACACTGCAACATGCCCTGTCTCACACAGCAATGCTTGGCCACTTACTGCTCAACTCCAGATGGGTCTGCCTCCGAAGGATCTGGGCGTGGAGCGCTGGGCCTACGCGCTCCAGGACCCTCATCTGGATGTTGCTCAGGCTGACCCGGCCCCCCTCTGCGAGGCGCCGGGCCTTTATGTGGGTCCTGGACCTGAATTCCTCCCAGCACTTCTTGACATGTTGGTAGTTGCGGGTTGCCACCCCCTCCGCGTTGATGGCAACCACTGCGTCATCCCAGATCCTCTCCCGTCCTTCCTTGTTGGCACGTCTTGTTCCCAAGAGGGCGTCGTAATGCCCCAGGACATGCTCCACCAGTACACCAACTTCAGTGACAGTGAAGCTGGTGGCCCTCTGCCTCTCTGGCTGGGGGTTGCCAGTGGTGCCAGATGGAGATGTGCCCGACATGGCAACCCCAGAGGCAGGAGTGGGAGGGCAATTGGGTCCTGGGGAAGGGCTGTGGAGCGATGGAATCCCATTTGAGAGTCTTCTGTTCCAGCAGGGGTGGACACAGCAACTGGACCCCTGCAGATGGCTGACGTGCAGGCACCAAATAGCAGGGCACGTGGGCAGCAGGCAGGCAGCAGCAGATGGCTGGTGGGAGCGTGCTCGGGGCTCTTGGGGACAGGAAAATGGCCTTTTGGGCAGGAGCGTGGTCTTCCATGTGTGTAGGCGTGGCCAGCTTGATACGGAGTGATTAGGCACGTGAAAATCTTGCACGTCAGCGTGTAATTCGAGGAAAGGCCCTTAGCGTGTAAGCGCATCAGCACACGTACGCGATATCATTGGACCAAAGGCCCTTAGCGCGTAAGCGCGTCTGTGACGTATTGCGCACGGGCGTTGCGATTTCGCGTGTAAAACTTGCCGCGCACCCCTGAAATACACCTACTCCGCTCGAAAAGGGCCCTTTCGTGTGTGAAACTTCACGCGAACCCCGTAATACACGTACCCTGCTGAAATTGCGGGTGAAACTTCACGCGAACCCCGTAATACACGTACCCTGCTGAGTTCGCGGGTGAAACTTCATGCGAACCCCAGGAATACACGTACCCTGCTGAAATCGTGGGTGAAACTTCCCACGAACCCCAGAAATACACGTACTCCGCTCAACAGGGCCCTTTCGCGTGTAAAACTTCACGCTATACCCCAGACTACACGTACCCCGCTCGCTCGCACAGGGCCAATATTCCTGGGGTTCACGTGAAGTTTCACACGCGATAGTCCCTGTGCGAGTGGGGTACGTGTATTACTGGGGTTCGTGTGAAGTTTCACATGCGATTACAGCAGGGTACGTGTATTACGGGGTTCACGGGAAGTCTCACACGCGATTGGATGTGGGTACGTGTATTTCGGGGGTGCGGGGGAAGTTTCACACGCGAAAGAGCCTGTGCGAGTGGGGTACGTGTATAACTGGGGTTCGCGTGAAGTTTCACATGCGATTTCAGCAGGGTATGTGGATTACGGGGTTCGTGGGAAGTTTCACACATGATTTTGCTGTCAGAGCGGGATGCGCGGGGAGTCCTACACGTGAATTGGCAGTGTGGGTCCTCCCAGGTGTTCCCTCTACACTCTCCGTGGCCCCTGCAGGCAGACTACACCACAGGGGACTACCCCGCACCCCTGGTCATGTCCCGCAGGCAGCCCATCCACCATGGGCATGCACCCCAGCCAAGCCACCTGTCCGCTTGCACCACTGAGCACCAACTCATGTCCCCCTGCACCCCCACCCCCCTGCAGTGCGGGGCACCTGCCAGCAGGCCCCCACTCATGTCCCACTCATGTCCCCCTGCACTCCCACCCCCCAGGAGTGCGGGGCACCTGCCAGTAGGCCCCCACTCATGTCCCACTCATGTCCCCCTACACCCCCACCCCCCAGCAGTGCGTGGCACCTGCCAGCAGGCCCCCACTCATGTCCCCCACAACATGTCATCATGATCCACAATCATGGGCCTAATGGCCACCCAAATCCCACCCCATGCCACCCCAGTCGAAACACACAACCAAGTATTACATACACCCCACATTGAAATCCCCATCACATGAAACATCCCAAATGGCAAGTATGCACATCAATACATGTCCATCACACACACACAATGGGTGCAAGTGAATGAGAAAACATGCATCGTGACATGCAGGAAACCAAGGAAAGCATACCACACAATGAAGTATCAAATACAAATGTATAACACACAAAAGCAAGGGAATGACATGAAATCACACAATAATGTAAATAATAAATAAAAAGCTGCATGTCCAAAATATGAAAAAGAAGATGTGTAAAACCAGAATAAAAATCAATCCAAAAGCAAATGGGTCCAAAGTGTCTGTCCGTCAAATCAAATCCAAAGTGAAAAAAAAGAAAAATCCATTGATCCATGGTTAAAAATAAAAGGCAAATGAAGTGAAATCCATTGTGGAACTATATACAAAGTACAAATCCAGGGTCCATGAGCCCAACCATTGAAAGGAAACCTACAAAAACCCTACATAATGAACAACTATATACAAAAAGGTGGGACATTGTCCAAGCACCCCAAATGAAAAGAAAAACAAAAGGAAACCTAACACTATATAACTATTTACAATGGCAGCGGGCTAGTCCAATGGCTCACTTTCTGATTTCCCGGGCCAGGGCATCATCGAACTCCTGCTTGATGTCCCGGAGGCGGTCCTCTTCCATGGCCCCGAGGGTTCGTAGGGACGATGACATCTGATGACATCTGGACCTCCAGGTCCCTGCGAATGGCCTCGAGGCACTCGGCCCGCCTCAGGGCCCTATGCATGGAGTTCTCCGCCCTGACCATCGTGAGCCGTGCCTCTTCCGCCCGCTGCCGCTCCGCATCTATAGCATGGCCCAACCACTGCCACACGGAAGACACTTCCCGTCCTGGGTCCTCCTGCCCTCTGGCCGATGCCTGCCCCTCCGATGTTGAAGGCCCTGAGCCATCATGGCTCCCATCTTGTTGCTGCTGCTGCTGTGCCTCTGCCTGTGCCCTGGCTCTTGCTGCTTGCACATCCTCCTCCGGCTGGGGTGCAGTTGTTGAGGTGGCCACCCCTGCTGGACGTCCGACTCCCGACTGTGGCAGGGATGTGTCCTCCACCAGCCTGGCCGCAGGGTCAGAGGCAGCTCCACAGGGCACCCAGGTGACACATGGGTGGGAAGATGGCACGGAGGACGACTGGCGCATAGGGGGTTCAGTTGAGGAGGGGGTCGGAACAAGGTCCAGAAAACGGAGGAATCCGGCCCTGGTGAGCTGTCCCAGTGGGTCAACGCGGTCAACGAGCCATGCGAGAAGACGTGCAGTCTCCTCATGAAAAGACTGCAGGTCAGCTCGCATGGCACGTTGATGCAACGCCACCCCACCCAGGACAGGCTCAACCCGGTGCCGGACAGCCACATCTGCAGGGAGAGGAAGGCCAGTTGGTGTAAGCCGATCCCTTCCCTGAGAACGGGTCTGGACATAGGCATCCCTTCTGGTGCGGGATGATGCAGTGACAGGATCGGCGACAGGATTACACACAGGCACCTCCGCGGGGGCCTGTGCTGCCTCCTGTCCCTGCCCCTGCACTGCACCACTAGCACCAGTGGAATCCCCACCTCCAGACCCCGTCTCTGTCCCTTGCATGGCCTCCTCCTCCACCAAAACCCCCACCAACCTGGATGACTCCATGCCATCTTCCTCTGTCGGACCCTGTGGGGTCTCAGCTGCCCCTTCTGCTGCCGAAGAGTTCAACTCTGACCTCCGCTTCTTGGACCTACCCTCGGCAGCTGCTGCCTGGGATGTGGCACCGGGCTCCTCACTCCCCGACGAGATCACAACCTGGGAGGGGAGCCGGGCCTTGCGTCTCCGGCTGGCGGTGCTATCCCTGCCACTGGGCTCCACAGCACCCTCTCCGCCCTCTTCCTCAGTTGATGCTGCAGACAGGGAGAGATAGGAGACAGGCATCAGGGCACTGTACAATGGACTGATACACACATGACAGTTCCACATGAGTGGCAGTTTCAAACTTCAGACATGGCATCACAATCCCCAACAAAAATGTCATTTGAAATCACACACATGAGCTATTCCAGAGCCATATCACAACGGCCAGCACCATCCATACACATACAACAGCATGAGCAGCCAAAGATGAGCCAGACATCACATGAAACACAGGGAGTGCACTAGACCTGCACACACGCCACCACACTTACATGCATGTGTACACCTCCACCAACTGTTACAGTGATGAGATCGGCATCCATGTCACATCTGGCAATCAGCCTTCTACATATCAGTGTCACATGCATCCATGTTGCATCACTGTTGCACCCTTGTCAAATACACACACATGCACATGCACACGGTGCAGATACTTGCAGCTGGAACCAACATCCATGTGTGACACCACTACCATGCCAACTTACATACACAGTCATTCAAACATGTGTGCTCACACATATGCATTTGGCCTGCATGCTTACCCACACATACACCATCCATGTGCCTCACACATGAGAGGACTCACATGTGTTAGCCTCACGGCCCTATACATACACATCCATACATGGCCCTACAAAACCACATGTGCAACCTGCACACTACTGGCACACCACCACATGCACAGCTTCCAATCAGTATGCATGTACACTTACCGCTCGACTCCAGACGGGTCTGCCTCTCAAGGACCTGGACATTGAGCGCTGGGCATATGCGTTCCAGGACCCTCATCTGGTGTTCCGACAGGTGACCCCGGCGCCCCTTAGCATCCGCTGCCTTCAAGAGGCGCCGGGCCTTGTTGAGGGTCCTGGACCTGAAGTCCTCCCAGCGCTTCTTGACATGTTGGAATTTGCGGACTTCCACCCCCTCCGCGTTGATGGCAGTCACGATGTCCGTCCAGATCCTGGTCCGTCCTTCCTTGTCGGTGCACGAACTTCCGAAGAGGGCATCATACTGCCCCAGGACTTGCTCCACCAGGACACCAACTTCGGTGGCAGTGAAGCTGGTGGCCCTCTGCCTCTCTGGCTGGGGGTTGCCAGTGGTCCCAGCTGCTGGTGTGCCCGACATGGCAACCCCAGAGGCAGGTGTGGGTGGACAACTGGGTCCTGGGGCTGGGCTATGGAGCGATGGTATCCCAGTCGGGAGTCTTCAGTTCTAGCAGGGGTGGTCACAGCAACTGCACCTCTGGCTGATGTGCAGGCAGCAAATAGCAGGGCATGTGGGCAGCAGGCAGGCAGGCAGCAGCAGATGGCTGGTGGGAGCGTGCTCAGGGCTCTTGGGGGCAGGAAAATGGCCTTTTGGGCAGGAGCGTGGTCTTCCGTGTGTTTTCGCGTGGCCAGCTTGATACGGAGTGATTTGGCACATGAAAATCTTGCACGTCAGCGTAGGCGCGTAAGTTACATTACGCGCCCGGGCGTTTCACTCATAGCACGTGATGACGGAGCACACGTGGAAAAACTGCACCTCCGAGTGTCAACGTGTGTAATTGGATGAAAGCGCCCACGTACACGCGTCTCTGACGTGTACGCCGGTTTAAAAGCTGCGTGTAGGACGCCATTTCCTTGTACATGCATTTCATGGAGAGCGAGTGGGTGAAATCTGTACTTCTTGTCGGTTCACACGCGATTACTTCACAGCGTTTCTTGTTCGTACTCCCTGTTACCTCTGACAGCTATTTTCTGAATTTTTCTTTGGCCTGTTTCCTCAAACAGAGTTCACTTCTCCTTTTGTCCTGTCTCCTCAGACAGCATACAATTCTTCTTTTGGCGGCGCGTATTTTTCACATTCTTTTTCCAGGCAGACGGTGAGTTCTGCACGTACTTAGCAACTGTGCTTGCCCCGTGTGTCGCCTTCCCCTTCAGAGGTCATTGTAGGCTGCGTGTATTACACGTACGCTTATTTTTGTGTTTCTGGGTGCCACAACGTAGTGCGGGTTCATTTTTTCATGCACGTGGTCTACGAGGGGTTGCGTGCACGTTTATTTTTTGGGCTGCCTGTGCGTTGCGTGACCCGTCATATTCCCCCAGGGTTCACAGACAGCCTTGTTAGAGCACTAGGGTACGAATTCCATCTGGTATCCTACCCCTTTGACCCCCAATTGCCCAGGACAATAGTTTACTGCAACTCCCATGTGCACAACAACATCAGTGCCATGGCTGGGAGGCGAGCAAGCGGTAAGGGAGGCAAAGGTGGCCGACCCTCTAAAGGTGGGTGTGGTGGGTGCGGTAGGGGACATGGCCGGGATTTGCAGGGTGCCCCTATGCCCCATGTGTGGAGGAACAATCAGGGACACCCATCCCCCCCCCCCATGGTTGAGGGTAATGTGGCTGACACCATCCAAGCTCAGCCCCTGTTGGACCAGCCCATTGTGGCACCTGACCTGGCACAGGATGACTCCCTGGCTGTCTTCCAGGTCAGCAAGTCGAGGCCACGTGTGGCGGTGCAAGTTGTTGTCACCAATCCACATGTATCTGGGGCAGCTATGTCATCTGCTGCCCCAAGTATGCAGGGTGGGAAGGCTGCAGGGGTAGCTGCAGCTCCATCCGCCCCAGCTCTGACTTTCCCAGCCAGGACAGTGTCAGTCCCAGTCCATCAAACTGACGTTCCCCCTGCCAACATTACCCTGCAACCAATGCCTGCATCAAGGACTATGGTCATTGTGCATTCCCACAGTCCTACTACCCAGTCCACCGGTGATTCTGCCCCTACTGACCAGAGCGGCGTAAGCCACTCTAGCTCTGCTCCACCTTTAAAGAAGAGGAAGAAGGGTGCTCTGGCACTCAGGCTGAGACCCCAGGCACGGCTACACACTCCGGTACCTCAAGGAAGCCTTGCTTCAATGATTCGGAACTTGATGCACTTGTGAGCTATGTGTTGGCACATAGCCACAAACTGGTGGTGAGTGCAGGGTGCAAGACCACAACTGGTCAACGTAAGGCACACTGGCAGACCATCGCCGACCGCATAAGTGCCCTTGGATTTGTGAGGCGCTCAGCTGATGATTGCTACAAGCGGTGGAACGACCTGAAACGCAGAGCAAAGAACAAGCTGGCCTCAAATCATGCCGCTACTCTGGTGACTGGCGGTGGGTCTCTGTTAGGGAGAATTCTCTCTTTAGCCTAAATTTCCTAACCTAGCTTTGCTGGATTTCTGGAGTTTGTTTTTTTCTCCTGGCAAGAGTGAGACTCTTTTTCTCCCACTCTTGGACATGATTTATGGTGTTCCTTTGACTGTTAATGTGTTTTATGGGCTATGGGGTCCTTTACTCCATAGGGTCTCATGTGTTTTTACTATGTGTGTTACACAGCACCCTCCGTGCAGTGACACAGGGGTGTCATAGTGACACCCCACCATAGACTCCATACCCTGGGACTGACTACTGTCTCCCAGGGCATGTAAAGTCACCATTGGGTTTACTAGTCCCAAATTATTAACAGAAACCGGTACAAACCATCATATTGTGGACGTACTGGTCGGGGCAATTCGATTGCCCCGGGGTCTGTTATTCGAGGGGGCATATCTGCATCCCCCCTGATCGAGTTTTGGCTGGTGGCAGTGGATACTACTTTTTATATTCGACCGCAAATATATCCCTATGGGATTTTCCCATTGTTTGAGGCTACCAACTTTAATTATTTAATTCTCATAGCCTCGAACATACCGCCGGTTTATTTAATTAATATTAATTCGCCGGTTGGTATTTTTTGCCAGGACTCGATTCTAAAATGGCGTTTGTGTTCTCTTCTGTGACTCCAACCCAAGTCGAGCCCTTTGTTTCACTTTCTGGTGGGCTTCTCCACAGAAGACTCCAAAAGTGGTGCCACTCTGTCTGGGTACCACAGGGGGTGTGGGAGGGGGTTTAGGCACCCTGGACTGAGTTACCTTGGTAACTCAAGTCGCACTCTTGTGTGACTGGCCCAAGTGGTGAGCCGGCCGGCTCACCACTTAGCATGTTTGATTGACAGCTAGGCTGAGTGAATGGGGGTGTGCTGCATAAAAGCAGGGCTTTGGGGACTGGAACTTCAGAAGTCGCCACAGGACCTGAGAATCCAACGAGGGAGAAGCTGAGCCAACCTACCACGACGACACCACCGGTGGAGCCCTGCAGAACCGGCTCACCACTTCCTGACGACAGAGAAGATCTCCCGGCTTGAGAGGCTTCTTCCCCTGACTGGTGGGCACAACCAGTTTACCTTCTTTTCCTCGCATCCCAGGACGTCTTGTGGTCGAATTGCCCGTGCCAAGCATACCCGGCAACCGGATATCCACTTACCACTGGACTGCGAATAAAAGGACTGCTCCTTTTACCTGAGAACTCTGCGGCTGGTTTCTTCTCTGGCAGTGCAACGGACTCCTGTCTTCCTCCCCGACGAGATCCTCTCTTCCCCCGGACGAAGCACTGACTTGCATCCGCTGCCAGGAACAACTGCCCCCGCTGGAGTATTCTCAACACTTTAAGGTACCGTGTCCGCCAGGCCTCCCTTTCTAAAGATTGCTACAAGGTAATAATAATCCCTTAACCTTCTGGACTGGGCTGGCCGCCTTGACCATCTAACTGGTCCCTTTCTTTGGTCCAACTCTTTTTTTAACCCTTTCAAGACTTTTGTGCACTGCAACCGTGTGACCTTGGACACATTTCGTTCTGATCCTCTTAAAGTGGATCCGGCCTTCTGAACTCTAACTTCACGCTTTTACTTTGCCTTCCTCTCTTGTTGTGTTCTTGTGAAAGTGTTGGGATCTGTTTCAAATGATACTCTGCTTTTCTCTCCCTATTTAAAACGAATTATTAGAGTGCCATCTGCGTTAAGCGCTCACTGCTGTCTGAAAATAAGTGGGGCTTTACTTAAGACTTGTCTAATATTCTTTTAAGGGAGTGTATATCTTTTAGTGACCGTGTTTCTTAACTGCTTAACCTTAGTGCCTGTGTGTTTTACTAGATGGGGTTTTAAATAAATAATTATATCTCTTTTACACCAAGCTCTGGTCAGTGTTTACTTGTTCTACTGTGCTCTTTTTACCTATTGTGAATACTCTGTATACTGCCTAACTCTTCTTGAGGGAAGTCTGACTGCTCAGCCACAGCTACCAAGTGAATCTGTGTGGTGCAGACTGCTACCAAGTGGGTTTACTGCCAAACACCTGTAGTCTTAAATCTTTTGCAGTGGTTCCAGAGGGAACTGCACAGGTTTCTGCCTAACAGTCTCCACAAGAGGACAACAAACTCACTGAACATGAGTCTGTTGCTGGGACCTTCGTCACAGGGGAACAGATCCGAGGTGTGGGAGAACTACCCGATTATGACACATTGTCCGGTGAGTGCCCATGCGTGTGTGTTTAATACATGTGTATGTTGTTTGGGTGACGGGTTCTGATTGAGTGGCAGGTGAGGGTGTGTGTGACTGAGTAGTATGGGTCACCCATGTGCTTCATCCAAAACATTCTGCGGCCTTGAATTTGTGTGTGACAGTATCCCTTCTGCCCACAGTAGTAATTTAGCGCAACATTACGGCAGTTGCCCTTGAGGTGGCATCATGCAACAACATTGTTTATATTTTTCAGTGTTCTTTCAGGCTGATTGTTTCAATTCTCCCACTTTTGCAATGCATTCCTCAGCCCTATTGTGACATATGTGATATGCTTCTGTCATTGAAGAACCCCACATTGGCCCACATGTGTCACCTTGGTAGTTGAATGATTTGACCATTCAGGCTGAATGAGTATTTTCCTGATCACATGATGTTTTTGGGCCTGTTTGAATGTGGAACATGCTAGTTGTTTCCTGTCATGTTGAAGTGCACAACCATTGTGTCTACGTGGCCCTGCAATCACTGTATTTTTGTACACTGGATGTGTTGCAGTGTGTGGCACATGGCATATCTTTTCACACTATGTGGCATTTTTCATCTCTTCATGTCCATCTCACATGGATGGGTGACAGTACTCATTCACTGACATATGGATGTTCTTGTGGAATGTACCATGGCTATGGTACATGCCATCTGTGTGATGGCATGTGTCATTTATGTGTATAGGACATGCCACTCACAGGTCAATGTGTGATGGCAGTGCTACCCAGCATGCAGCAAATGTGTTGCTCTTCCATCTTGGTGTCATCAGTGTCTGACTTTTGCCTCCCCTTCCAACTCTGTGACAGTGCATGCATGGGAGGGTTATAGTCATGTGGGACATGTGTAAATCATGTACTGGTTCTGTAGCTTGTCAGGCCTATTTGTGTGCTATGGTGCTAATGCCTGTTTCCATTTTTGTCTTTCATGTTTTTACAGGGGATGACGCACTTGATGCTGTTGAGGTTGAGGAGATGGTGCAGACCCAGGAGGAATCTGAGGCACAACCGGCCACCAGTGGGGGACATGGTGTGGTGGTGGGTGAGAACCCACTCTTGCTACAGACGATTCTGTCAAGGGGTGTCTCTGGGTGCACCTACCCAGACCTCTATTCAGGTGCTGATTCGGATGAAGAGACCTATGTGGCGTCACAGGTAAGGGTTTCTGGAAGGGATTCTCTTCTGTCCAACCGACCTGCACCAGGGGTAGAACCCTCTATGGGGATGTCAGTGTTGGTTAGTCAGCCTTTGGCGGTTACGGGTGCAGGGTCACACTCCACAACATCTGACCTGTTCCTGGGCCAGCAGATCAGAGGGGGAATGCAGTCTTGCAGCCTCAGGCAGTGCAGGCACAGCAAGGCGCAGATCGCCTTGCCCCAAACAGGTGTGGTGCCCGCCGATGTGGTGGCCGTACGCCACTAGGTAATACTGCATGGGAACAATCCATGTACGGAATGGCAACCCAACAGGCAGCATCAGTTGAGATGATGGCTCAAGCAATGGAGAGGGTGGCCACTTCCATTGTCCCCCCTGAAAGGCAGATGGAGCAACTACAGCAGGCAACAGACTCCATTTGCCAATCACACAGGGAGGACATGTTGGCGTCCAACAGGGACAGACGGGCAGCACTGGAGACTCTACGCCAATCGATATCAATAGAGTCCCAGGGCCACAGGGAAGCCCTGAGGGTAGAACTCCATCACCTCAGGGAGACTCTTGTTGACCTTGAGACTTCCACTAACTTGAGGACAGAACAGCAGCTGGAGCGGCTCACACGTTTGCTCTCAGCTGAGATGCAGGCAACTCGTGAGGAGATCCGGGCATCACGTCAGGTGCTGCATGGGGATCTCTGCACTATAATCCTCCAGAATGAGACCTTCCACACCCGCATGCTTGCTGCCATGGAGGACCATACCAGGGATTTGCGTGGGCTGCCTCCCATAGCACCACCACCTCCTGTGGCAGCAGCAGAGGGTGTTCAGAGCGACAGCAGCAGTTCTCCCACATTGGCATAGCCATGCAGGCCATGAGCCCATGGAGGTGTTTTTTTTCCCAACATCCACACAGGCGGCTGTTTGTGCGCACCCTGTCCTCGGACCTCCTGGGTGGCCTCCCCCCCTGTCCCCCACATGGCCATTTTTGATTTTTTGATTTTTTATTTTTGAATATTTTTGAATATATTTTGACAGTGTGTTGCCTTGTGTGGCTCCCGTGGGCATCCACTGTATTCCGGCTGAGCACATGCAGGCTTGTCCTGAGTTTGGGTTCAATGCTTGGGTTCTTGAGACACACACCCCTCCTGTTTCCTGTTTCCATGGGCTTGCAAAGGGTGTGACCAAGTGACAGTGATGTACACAGTGATGTTGGGCTCCCATGAGCTGTGTGGGCAGTCTGTGGTCAATACTGTGTAGACATTCTTTGTGTATATTGTTGTTGTATTGTACACTGCATGTTGTAATTATGTATGCTTCTGCTTCCATGTCTCACTCTAAATTTGCAGGTTCATTCCTCATGTCTTCACAAGGCCATCTACTTTGGAGATGGAGTTCATGTTGTATGCAGTACACATACAAGTTTTGAAGCCTGCAAGACTACAGTTGGAAGGGGGCGATGTGGTGGCATATTCAGGTTGTAAGACTACGACTACTTTAACTTAGTACTGTCATGTTTTAGTTATGTTTGAGCTTGTGTAGCTGCATTGTATTGTTGGTAAGTATTTGGTCATGTGTGTTGTTAGTTCAACATTACTGGGAGCATATTGTGTGTGGCCAGTTTCCATTAGGGACACTATACTTTGTGACACTTGTGTCAGGTTTTCGGGATTGCTTTGTTTGCTCTCACATAGCATGACATGCCATGGTGTGTTGGGTAGCAGAGATGGGGAGAGGTTGGGTGACATGGCCCTGTTCTCATGTTGTATTTTGCAAGGGGGTAATGCATTTAGCAGCATATGTGTCTTTTGATGACACAGCATTGGTGGTGTTTCTGTAGGCAGGGATGCACACATTGTGACACTTCCAGGTGACCAATCTCAGGCTGGTATGGTTGTGACAGTTGACTGTCCCTTATGTCATCATCATTGATTGTCAGCTGGTATGTGGCAGGGCTGTGTGCACTCCACAGGGGTGTGATTCTAAGTGAAGTAATTAGCCACCAGCTGCATTCAGGCTGCCTCACCCCGTGCCCTTTCCCCTCCCATGCGCAGTAGGCGTGCATGTGGTTGGGGATGTGGGGGCACTACCATGTCCACCGGCAGGCCCTGGCGTGTTGCAACGTTGTGCAGGACACATGCTGCCACTATGATCCTGCACACTACTGGGGGAACATATAACAGCTGCCCGCCAGAACGGTCAAGGGAGCGAAAGCGTGACTTGAGCACTCTGAATGTGCACTCCACTATGCCCCGGGTTGCAATATGGGCTGTGTTGTATCTTACCTCGGGTGGCATGGTGGGGTTCCGAATTGGTGTCATCATGTGGGTGCTCACAGGGTAGGCACTGTCCCCTGGGGAGGTGGTGATGGGTATCATTAGTGGGGTTGTGACATTACTCAGTATCTGGCATGCATGCATGTGCGGTGGCATTTATACTCACCAAGCAGCCATGTATCGCCATGCCGCCCAGCTTCTAGGTCCCGGATTAGGGTTGACATTCTGTAAATGAAACTGTCGTGGGTGGACCCTGGATAGTTGGCATATACTGAGGTGATGATTCCCTTGGCATCACATAATACCTGCACGTTGATGGAATGCCAGTGCTTGCGGTTTCTATAGATGTGCTCTGATGCCCTGGGGGGACGTAGAGCCACATGGGTGCAATCAATGGCACCTAGGACTTTAGGGAATTGTGCCACCCCGTAGAAATCCTGGACGGCAGCCTGCCTTTCTGCAGGTGTTCTGGGCAGGTATATGTGCCTGTGGACTGATGGGCGTGCAGTCATGATGGCCAGGACCTGGTGTAGGGAGCGTGACTGCGTGGCCTGTGACACCCCCCCCCCACTATGGCACTTGTCCGCTGAAATGATCCGCTGGCCAAGAAGTGCAGTACATTGAGGACCTTCTCCAGGGGGCTGAGTGCTTGGGAGCAGAGGGTGGGTGATGTGAGGTCATCCTCCCACTCACTGACCAGGTCGAGTATTACCTCCCATACACCTGGTCATCAGGCATCCCAAAAAGGCTGGTTCTGGGTGTGAAAATTCTGGGCCTGACTATCCTCCTCCTCCTCCTGCGGTATCCCACGACCACTGCTGCTTGGAACGGTATGTTCATCCTGGCGTCTGAGCTTGCTTGTTGTTTGCACGCACTTTTATGCTGTGCGGGTCCACGTACGCCTGCTTCCTGCTGGCGTACGTGTTTCCGGATTAGCACATCTTTTTTGGCGCACGCTTTACCCCCTTTCGATTCCATGAATACGTGTTTTGGACGTGCGTGTGGGCGTTCGGCGCATTTGCCTCCTGTACTTCCCCCGTGACGCCCACATTTTCACGAGTTGTTCCCCATTCCGCGTGTCATGCCCCTGTTCCTCCTACTTTTCTTGTGTGCGCCACGCTATGTGCGATTTCACTGTGTGTGTAGCGCACGCTGTTTGGAGACGTGTGTGCCAGCGTGTGCCAAGCAGAATTTTGGCGCACAACCTGGGATTTCCACGCGCACGGGCTTCCATGAATCGATGTGCACGGGTTTCTCTGCGATTTTCACACCGGCACTGCGATTCGCACGCTTTTGCGCGATTTCACACGCTTGCACCGGAAATTTCAGCGCACATTAATTCCATGAATCGGCCTGATGGTTGTTTTTTTTAATTGTATGATTCAAATACTTTCCCAGAATGTGTATATCTACTTATAAAGACAGATTTAGCCAGTGATCTGGCATAAGGGTGTGCAGGGGACGACAGGGCCCTCAGATTTGGCTCTTTTGCTATACACATTTATTGCATTCCCCCACGCTTTCCAGGCCCTCTTTTGGCCACCCGATAACCCCAAATGTGATTTCCAGACCTTTTTTCTCACTGCGCTGTCCGCTGTCAGCAGCGCTGTCCGCGGAATCGGTGGCACCTGCAAACCCTTCTTTCACACATAAACACAGCTCCATATCAACTTTATTCCACTCTCAACCCTTTTCATGCCCTATTTTGGTCACCAAGTAAACCCAAATGTGTTTTCCAGACTTTTTCCCCACTGATGTGTCCGCGGTCAGCGGCAGCTGTCCGTGGATCCAACATGTCGACAGTTTCAAAAATGATGACGCACCTCACATTTTTCACCATCCAATCAGCTTGTGTTTTTGGTGTCCGCGGCCATTGAGCCACCTCCTGAGTGGCCTAGAGGTGTCAACGGACACCGAAACAGGGAATGAGACCAATTTTATGATACAATTAACTGCCACTTGATGTGAGCAGGTGGAACATGGTGGTAATGTATGGCATCTGATAGCAGTGGTTACCAAAGAGGATATTCTTATGGAGATGTTTAAAAGTACATATAAAAATGAAAGCATACCTTATTAGATGTAGATCTTCTTGAATCTGTAAATTGAAATCTGTAAGAGGGTGAACAGTAATTGAATCACACAAGAACTGCATTGAATCTGGTGAAGTGAGTAGGAGGGTTCCATGTGCAGTTTTTGGACGTGATTGGTGTATGGATGTATGAGTGTTGGGAAGTAGCCACTCAGGGTGTTTTATAGAGTTACAGAGTTGATGCTAAAAAGAGTAGAAGGACTGTCCTGTGCGACGACGTCCATGGATGCTATGTTAGTTCACAGACCTGTATGTGCTATCCGAGATCTGTAACCAGGCCCTGACCGCTGACATTTTTAACATTCATGGACAAAAGTAACAGCAA
Source organism: Ambystoma mexicanum (assembly GCF_040938575.1). Classification (NCBI taxonomy): domain Eukaryota; kingdom Metazoa; phylum Chordata; class Amphibia; order Caudata; family Ambystomatidae; genus Ambystoma; species Ambystoma mexicanum. The sequence goes on from NC_090941.1 coordinate 770,370,169, forward strand.
ATGAGGTGAGTAAAGTTTTATGATGGTGGAATGGGATTCTTTGTGACATGCTTGAACTATACGGGTGTGGCCATGGCCAGTGTCCAGATCCTTGGGGGGGAAGGCACACCACTGCACGCTCACACCAGAAAAAATACACCCGCTAGGGAAAAAGGCCAAGACACTCTTGCAAGGTTAACAAGTATTTATTTGTACGAAAAATAGGAATGCATCAGCAAATAACGTTCTGAGGTCTGCTGGCATGCACAGTACGTTATAAGCACAAACAGCATCACTGATGACATCATCTCCTATAGTACAATTCTACAACATGGATTGGCGGGGGCCTATAGATGTAGGGCCGGCTCTGTATGGGATGCCAAGCCATTGGTCCATCGTCATCTGTTTATCTTCGTTCAGATGGGTGCTGCTGGGTCCATCATCCGCGGTTAGCTGACCTAACAATTAATTAGCCACTCTAACACACAATGCTATTCTTGCTACTGTAACAGTGCACCTGGCAGATACAGGGATGAGCTTGGGGGAGAACCGAGGTCACACTAACTCACACACTTTTCACTCGCTCCCAGACAGTTCAGCAACCCCCAAGGTCCTCAGCTTTAGTTTTGAGCTATAATTCTGATGCCACTGTGTACCTCGCTGCACAAATCATGTGACCCATTCCTGAAGGCGCAATAGCCTTGCCTTATGATCTTAGTGATCGATTGAGAGCTGTAAACGTTTTTATGGTTAGTGGTCTGGGTTTGGATGGTGATGTGGCATGCAGGGATCATGGGATGGAAGTATGGCAAAGCTGTACTTCTCATGTGGGGATCGTTGGGGCAGAAAGGCCTCGCTATCTGCTTTGTGGGATGGTACTGCCAAGAGGTGCTCTGCTCCCTACTCATGACCTTGCAGGGTGCATTCTTCCCAGGGCGTGAGGGTCTGTAACTTTCCAAACAATGGAGGAGGTTGTGGTTTTCTGAGACCTGGCCAGGATGGGTGTTGTGTCCACGCTCATGGAAGAGGCCTAATACTATACACAAGGTGCTGTTTGCCACACTTGGGTCTAATGTCTAAGATGGCTGCCATCCCCCAAGATGGCTTTCACACCTGCATCTACCATATAGCTCTAAGGTGATGGCGCACCCCCCTCTTATGTGCACACTCCTCCCTCTTTTTCAATGGATGCACTCTACTAGCATCTAGTTCTTGTTCAGTATCAACTAGGGGGGCGCGAAGACCCTCTCTCCTTCAGTGGCAAATGTGGACAGCGGACATGCCCATAACAATATATGCACTGTTATTATGGTTGTTATAGTGAGGTGTGCAGAATTTGTAACATGGTGGAGGGGTATTATTGAAGTGTATACAGTATCTATCCAGTTTTTTAAGGGTCTTGTTGTGGTTAGTCCATCATCTGCACACCGGCCATGGCCACAGTATTATGTGCATAGTGATTATGCAATGAATATGAATATTGTAAATTGAATAATGTGGTTAGCTGTAGGGCATGCCTCCAATCATCTGGACACTGGCTGTGGCCACAGTAATATGCATGTAGTGATTATGTAATGAATGTGAATATTGTAATTGAATAATGTGGCTACTGTGAGTTGGATAGGGTGATATGGGTATAATTTGTGCTTTTTTGCCTGCAAAGAAAAGAAAATATAGTGTTTAATTTGTAATATTTGACATGGTGGAAGGGTATTTTTTGAAGTGTGCACAGTATTTATAAAATGTTTGAAGGGTCTTGTTGTGGACATGGTTAGTGTCCAGATTGTTGGGGATATGGCTGCAGAATATGTCTCCCAGAAAGTGGATACTAGCTATTTTGACATAGTACAAGTAAAAGCAAATGGGTGAGTCATGTTTCATGATGGTGTAATGCAAGTGTTTGCGACATAATTGAACTGTATTGTGGCCATGGCCATTGTCCAAATTCAGAACAATATGAACACAGTCATTATGGCTATTATAGGGGGTGTGAATGCACCATGAAGTAGACACAGACACTGAATTCAGGTTTTCTCTTCATACGTTTATGAAATCAAAAAGAGGGTCGGAAAAAGGCCTAACTAGCCCTATACTAAGGTGGGATTTCCCCACCTAAATAAAACTAAGGATAGTCTATGTCAAGATGGCCAAAGTAAATGTTTCTCTGTGTCAAAATCATAAGTGTTTAAATAACAGTTCCAAGCTTCTTCCATTTCTGGGTTGGAAAAGGTCTCCCTTCCCCACGATTCAAGATAGTTCACAAAGTCTCCCAGAAAGGAGTCTCTCTTCTCCAAGGTTTCTAAATAGTTCACAAATCCCAATGGGGTCTCCATTCCCCAAGACCTCAAGTCTTTCAAATATTTCACAAAGTTCAAATTCTCAGTTCCAGTTCACACTGATCTTCCTTCAGATTCAACTACAAGCCCTGTTGCAGTTATCTCAATTTGCTTTTTATTGATGGGTGTCCTTGCTCTAGGCGCAGTTGTTGGATCACACAGTCCACCCATTACACTGGTTCTCCTTCACCTGCACCTTGCCACCGTTTCAACTTTACAGTGGGTTGTAGTTCAAGCTCATCTCACATCCTCTTGATGCATAACCTTTTCTTGTTTGCCACTACACAAAGGGTATGCTTTCCCATTTTCAGGTGGCTCTTGCCAATACTTGTTTCTCTGGAAATACACACTTCTGTAATATAGATCACAAAGTTCTGGCCAATGATTGTTCTTTCAAAGTTCACTGCTTCTCTTGGAACACACACTTCTGTAATATAGTTCATATGCCTCTGGCCAATGCTTGTTCTCTTAAAGTTCGCAGTTTCTTTTGGAACACATATTTCTGTAATTTCGTTCATATGGCTCTGACCATTGTTTGCTCTCTCAAAGTTCACAGTTTTGGATATTCATGAGTTTCCACACAAAACTGCTTTCATTCAGCTTAGTATTCAAACTGCTTACTTTAATTCGGCATTCAAAAGTGCTTGGTTATACGTAAAATGTAATTTCATTCGGATCGGTAGTCAAAAGGTGCTTGTTTAAGGTAAATGTCATTAGCACCTTTACTTTGCTTCAGCTTTCCACTTTCTGTTGTTTTCATACACAGGCCACCTCCAATATGCTCTGCTTTCCCTTTCCCAGTTCACAGGACTCACTGGTCCCTCCTGGCACCTTTTGTTTCTCTCACGATGCACCACAGCACCCGTTACAGTGAAGGCTGCTTTGCTTTCACTTCCTACGGCTTCCTCTGGCTTCTGCAATCGCCTCTTCTCCCAACATCTCAGATGAGAGCTCTGGTAAGCTTTGTCTGCCTTGCCCGCACCTCTGAACTTTCTTTCCACGTCTCTCGTCTGCGAGCTCCTCGCTCCACCACACTGGCCCTCACTCATTCCTCGGCACTGTTTCCCTGGGAGACTTGGTCTGTTCACTTCCACAGCCATAGCCAACTCCATTCTCCTCTCTCTTCCTATATTGCGGGTATTTAAACATCCCTCCACGATAATTGGTTCACTGACTACAAGGACGCACATTGTTGTTTTTAGAGTCTTGTGTCTCTTGTTGTTGCTTCTTCCTCGTCCCAGTACAAAAATGGTGTGTGTATGAATGAATGTCAATAGGAAAGTCGGTATATGACCTACAATAGCCCACAAAGGTCTGGGGAATCAAGGGGACATATTGAGAGAGAACGGGGGAAGACCATGTCTCATCTAAAGGCAGCTCATCGCCTCCCTCCAAGTTTCCTCAACCCAGGTGGTCCTCCCCTTCATATCTACCCCAGGGGTCAGGAAACAATAGTAAAGGTCTTTCCCTGGACACCTGGGGGAAGGATATATTAGGAGAAGATGTGAGAATGCCCTCAGATTCCTCACATGAGGCATACACTATTTGTAACATGGTGGAAGGGCATTATTGAAGTGTATACAGTGTTTTTTTAATGGTTCCAGAAATGTGTACATTGGCCATGGGGAGAATAACTTCTCCTCAGTTATTATGGTACAGTAATATGCCTACAGTAATTGACAGTGCCCATGGACATTGAAAGGTTGGAGTTGATTCTTTCTTGTCTAAGTGGTGGTGATTGTGAAGTATTTAACTTCTTAGGTGTACTGCTTTGGAGCCACAGTTTTCTTGTGATTGATGTTGTCCAGACTGATCCTTTTCAAGAGGTGCTGCTTCAGTGAAGATGCAGAATTGCATGGAGAGGTGGTCTCCGCAGGGTGGCTGGACTATGTCCAGCTGCAAGGGTTTGCCCTTTAACCAATTGTTTGAAGTCTAGGATGACAAGCTTTGTCCTCTACAGCAAGAGTCCACAATTTGGATTTAGCCAATGAGCGCAAAGGTGTCTAAATATGCTCATCTGACACAAACAAGTTGTGTTGCGGAGTGGTGGTGTGAGTGGCATTCCCTGAATAAAGGTGGCGTAGCCTTGTCTTTCACTAACATTTCTGTAACAGTTTCACACTGGTGAAAGCAAAAGGATAGCAGGGCTATCCTGTGCGATAATGTCCACAGACGTCGCTGATAGTCTGCGAACATGCACATGCCATCTGGGTCCTTTCATGATGCCCTGCACGGAAAGAGGACTGCAGAGATGTAAACGTTTGCAGCTGTCCACGGATGGCAGAGGGAATAGCCAATCTGATGTTCCTGTTTGTTGAGGAGGTTTTTGAAATATACAGTAGTACACGGTAGGAAGTGTTTTATTTATTGTTTGAACTGCTGGAAGCATGGCTCTGAACAAAAATACTGTTTGGATGTTAGGAGATTCATGGATTCATTGGGTAAAGGTATATGCGGAGCACCTTGGCATCTCTGACAATCTTGAATTTGAAGGAGTGGAAGCGGTATGGTATGGAGTTCTTGGAATTAACTGGAATGCATTATTACCCTTGTGTGAAAACATTGTGGCAATAAGACCCGAGGCGGCGGGCCAATGCCGCCCCAGGTAATTCTCCCAGGGCCGTAGTTATATGCCCGAGCATAGCGAGGGCCTTAACAAAGCCCCAGGGGCATTACCGTGAGTGGTATTGGCCCGCCGCCAAGGGTCTTATTGCCATTAGTACCCCAGCCCGTTAGAACGGGGTACTAATGGCATTTTTTTCTGTGAACAAAAATGGCCACCGGGAAAGAGAAAACGTAGTCCGTTCCATGATGGCCATCGGGAGCGGACGCGCTTGGAACAGAAGTGTTTCCAGCGCGTTCGCTCCCAAGACAAGAAGAAAAAAGAAGGTAAGTGGGGTTGGGAGGGGAAAAAAAACGTCTCTGGTGGGGGACGATGGAAGCCTTCAGCCGTGTGGAGGCTCGGAGCAGGGATGGCCCCGCTCCGAGTCTCCACACTCCTGGAGGCTTCCATCGTCCCTCGCCTGAGACCAAGGGATAGAAGGTAAGTGGGGTGGGGAGGGCAGGAAGGTGGGAGGAGGGAGGAAAGGGCAAATAAAAAGGCCTTACCTGAGTCCCCAGCGGGGAACGAAGGCAGCATCTAGCCATGGGGGGGCTCGGAGCGGGGATTGGCCCGTTTCGAGCCTCCTCATTGGCTGAGGGGCTGCCACGACCCTTTCCGGGAACAGAGTATCCGGCACACATTGGACGCACCGGCATACAGGGGAATACTGTGTGGTATGGCTTGCAAAAGAGCCAATCCACACGTTGTATTCCCGGTGCGCCGTGCGTGCCAGGTACTAATGTGAGTTTCAAACATCCAGTTTAGGATATGTTACTGGAATATCCTTGCTGTTTGCTATGAATGATATGTTTAGAAGGCTAATGGAACTGTTTCTGGCTACGACACATTTTTTTCATGGATTACTCAAACGCAAATGTGGAGAAGATCAAACTTGTTTTGTCCACAAATTGAAAAATAGATTGAATGTTAAAACTGTATGTGCATTGTTACAAGATAAAAAGCACAAAACATATGAAGGCTATAAAAGAAATATAAAAGTTATTTTAAGAGCCACCACCTTATTAAGGAAAAAAGCAGAAACGTGATGTTAAAATAACTCCTTTTTTCACAAAGTGTAACCTGCAGACTATTTTACCATCTGTGGACTAAACGGGAGTAGATAAGGAAGGGAAGTCATGGTGTTGGGTGGTGTAATGTGTATGGGATGTGGAAAAGCTTTCAGTATGGCTGAAACACTTACCATGCATGTTATACTTTATGAGATTTTTGGTTTGCAGAGAAAAGTATTTGGGACAGAAAATTATTCCTGTCACGTTTTACAAAAGCTGCATGATTTCCATTCGCATAAAACAAAATGCTAAAGAAAATGGAGAATCTTACAGAACCTAGCCACTTTATGCAAAAATTTAAAGTAGATGGAGTCTATAAGATTACTTTTTTATTTCTATATGTTAACTAAGAAAGGCAGTTCTCAATGGAACCCTTTTTTTAGTTTTTTGTTTAGTTTTAGTTTTAGTTTTTCTGGAGGTAAGGAGAGGCAATGAGTGAAGGTGGGAGGGGAGAGAGGGAGAGGTGGACAAAGGAAGATGTCGGGCTTGAGCTAAGGTAGGTGGCAGCGCTTCTCATGCTCCTTCACAGCAGCCTCGAAGGTGCTGTGAAGCTGCTCCCACTGTAGAGGATTGTGTCCCAGTACATACAGAAAACTGTTGTCCTTGAAATAAAAGGATCAAAAGCCTCTTGTATGGCCTGCTAGGCAGCATGAGGAATCCTCTGTCCCACAGCTGTAGATTGTATTGGGGCATGAGATTTTGAGGAAGATGGGGTAGAGAAGGTGAGTCTACTACCTGAGAAAGGACCGCCTTTCTCAGGGGACCCAGGTGGAATATGCTGCTGTGGAGGTGCATGCAGGTATTACCAAATTATCACTATCCGTGTTGTCCGCAACTGAGTGTGGCTTCACACAAAGTGCATTTAACACAGGAAGCCCTAGCCTTTGGCACACCTCACACGGTGGTAATAAAACACCACACCCATGATTTCCTTTGAGTGCCCATGGTAGTAGGTACCTCCTCTACCTCATATTCCTGTTCCTCTTCCTCCTCCTCTGCTTCAGTGGCCCTGTTCCCCTGTCTATGTCCTCCAGGTGGTGGTGCCCCCTGGAGAGGAGGGATTGCCATGACAGATGGCATTATAAATCTCCTGCAGTCTTGGTAGCAAGTAACTCCCAAAAGATGCTCTTTCCTGTTCCACCAGATTGAGAATGGGTAAAAGAAAATGGTGGGTCCCTTTGGAGGAACTATCCACATACCTTTTTCCTGTCTGCGGACTCAGGAGTCTAAAATAGGGCTTGGAAAGTTGTGAAAAATTCATAGACCAACTAAGAATAGCACTAGGAGCTGTGGAAGGGTAAACCTTCACATCAAACTTTCTAAATTGGCTGGAAATTCCATTTGAAAACATCCACGGACACAGACAGCAGTCACGGACACATCATCACGCCGCACGGGCGTGGTCAATTGATGATGTTCATGATCGTCTGCGGTGTCGTCACATGTCTATAAAAAGTTTTACAAAGATTATAGAAGTGTGCCAGGGGTCCTCTAAGGCAAGTATCGACTGGAACAACAAAGTAATCCAAAAAGGAGTGTACACTAAGCAGGAAGTAACACAGTTTATTTAGGCCCAGACACAGCTGGGAGAGCATGGTTCAAACAGCACGGTGGAACAGAACTGAGTGAAGAGAGCTGTCAACGCCACCCACTGTGGGTCACATTTTTATGCACAAACAACATCATTCTCCCTTCTCACCCTTTCTGTGATAGATTCCAGTTTTCCATGTTTGGTAGCTTCTTTTTTTGCCATTTTCCCCAGCTGCATATATTTGTCAGCATATCCCTTTTCCCCCTTACAAAACCAATGCATGGACAATAACTGACCCTGTAAAAGGCCCCTTGTTTTGCAAAGTGACAGGTGCATTAACCATCCCCTTTCTTCTACCGTGACCTCTTGGGGAAGGAAAGGTTTGGGTACTCCTGTGACATGTGGGATGAGAGAGAATGTGTAACAAGTGCAATTTGTCCTCTCCCGTCCCACACACCTTATATCATTGTGAAACACAATACCAGATGCCTTGTCCTGCCTGCCTCAATACCATCATGAAACATATCTGCATTAAATATACTTCTTTTATTTCTAATTCGATCTTCACTACCTGCAACAGTGCTACCGTGTCCTCTATATACTAAAAACCAAAGGAAAGAGAAATCAACACACACAAATGCCATGCACTGCTGGGAAGGGGGTGACCCAATCCCACGGCCCTAAGCACTTTAGAGTAAGGCGAGTAGCATTCAAAGCACTATGATGGGCCAGGGGGAAGAGGGGAGAGTGGTAGGACCCCACCCCAATATGATCAACCCACATAGTGTAGCCCAAGGCACGTGAAAGACTGTTATTTTGTATAGATGTTAGTGCATTCTGTGTAGATGTTGGTAACCATAATCTGGAGACAAGGCCTGCATGGCGAATGCAGCATTTCATGCACTCGGCCGTAATTGCGAGTCGAGGGAAATCTCCCCGGCCATGCTCAAGCTCCCATGAGGACAACCCACATCCACAACCACTATAAAGCTCATTAATTGTTCTAACAGTGTTGCAAAGATGTTTTATACCCACAAGGAATGTGCCCTAAAAGGCTGTGATCATTGAGAGGTGCCTGGTGTGCATGTTATATCACACTGGCCAGAGCATGACCCGGCCCATCCCCAGGCAACCATGAGTCATAGCCCATATAACTGACTAAATATCAGGATTCTTGAATTCCATGGCACCGGGTGCCCTTTGACCATCAACCCCTAAGTAACAAGTCCTGAAATGTTCAAAGAGAATGGATATTGTATGTCTTTGAGCTACAGTCACCTAATTAGTATTGCAAGGTGCTGAGAGGGATTAACTATAGTTCAAAACGAGTGTGGAGATCTTGGAGCCGGATGGTGTGGAAGAGAGTGAGTGAAATGTCTGTGTGGAGGTTATAGTGCCTCAGCACCACCTTTGTGCCAGTCTTAAAGCCTTCTAGGTGCACTGTATAATGATAAAGTAGTATTGTGTTATGAGGGTAGTTAATTTGTTCTTTGACTTTCGTCAGTGAGAAGATGATCTCTGCAGCACCCACTTGATGGAAGACGGATGGACTGGGCTGGAACCAATGACGTGGCCTCCCTTAAGAGGCAGGCGGTTTCTGAATAGGTGCTCACAAACCAGTCGCGTGGGTTTCGACTGTATGTATTGCATCACAATGATGATGTGTCTCCTCTTAAGCCTCTGCTTGTACCATATTTCAGCAGAATGTTCTTAACAGCAGAGTTTTTTGCTGTTGATCTCATCTGTGTGTGAGATTAAAATGTGTTATCCTTACAAGATCGACTTTGGCCTTTCTTTCCTGGTGGGCTGTAATCTCTCTGGTGTGAGTGTTCAGGGACTTGCCTTCACTACACTAAAATATAGTATTTTTCTGTATTCTACCATTAGCACTGCTACTGTGAGGTGTATTGTCCACCTCCTCCACAAGCCTCCTGTACAACCTAATAGCAGAGAAACATGTCAAAGATAACTGGGCTATGCTCCCCATCAAGTGATTTCCCTCCCTTCTTCTGCAGGGAACCTGGCCCTGTTGTCTCTTCAGACCTCAGAATGGTGGATCCATGCTTTGCAGTCAGCAACTTTGATGGCGGTTGGTTTGGAGTAGATGACCATGTGCGGCCCAGTAAAGCAAGGCTCTTTCCATGATTGTGTAAAATTCCTAATGAAGATTTTGTCCCCAGGGTGGAGAGGTGGGGCTGCATGAGGAAAAGTCTCATCTTCTGCTGTGTTTGTTCATAATGCATCATTGGCTGGTTGGCTTGAGCTTAGGTGTACCTGGCGAGATATGTATTTGAGAAACTTTGTGAGTTCCTTCAAGCATGTATTGAACTCTTCCCCAACCATCTGAGCAGAGCTGTAAGCATCCAAAATTGTAGATGCAGGAGTAAGAAGCACATGCATTCTCCTGCCAGTAACAATTTTGTTTGGAGTCAAATGATGATCTGTGCCAGGTGAATTGCGTAAGGTAAATGAAGCTGTAGGCAAGCAGTATAGACATTTTTTGCTAAGTATCGCCAACAGCTTGGTCAAGTGCTCTTTAAGCAGGCCTTTTAAACATTTGACCAGCCTGTTGGCTTGAGAGTGGTAAACTGAGCTTAGTTAGTGTTTTATGCCCAGGAGGGCTGTAACCTCCTTAGAGAGATGATTGGCGAAATATTGCCTGTTGTCTGACCTCAATTCATCGCATATTGCCCACCTCGGGAAGACCACCCAAACTAGAAATTTGTCAGCTAATTTTGAATCATTATTGGCACAGGGTCCCACCTCAAACCTCAAACCTACGTGAAAAAGGACATGCCATAAAAAGGAAATGCCATAACGATCCAAGTGCGCAATGTTGCCCTGAAAGTTGTTAGTATGTGCCCTGCTGAAAGAAATTGACAGGTAATACAATTATTTGTAAATTCAGCGACTAGACCATAAAGGTTGAGCACAAACCACGTCTCATTAATGTCTGCAGCCACATGTTCCTTTGACACGTGGTCCAGATAATGGAGCTGCTCTGGTGCTACATTAAGTAATTCCTTGGACATTATGGGTTTGCATGTTCTGTTCTGTCTCCACAATAGATCTGTGGGGGAGTGGGAACACCCTCTCTTGATCCATAGTTATTTTTCCTCTTGGGCACTTCACCGTGCTACTCTATAACCTGAACCTGGAGGGTACCTTCCATCCTGCCCATGTAAGATGCACAATCGTGAACATATTCCCCCGGTGCAGCTGGCTGTGCTACGAACATTGCTGGATTCACTACGGTAAGTCTCTCCTAACCAGGACTAATGTCTAGCAGAGGGACTCTCAGGACACCCCTTGTTAGTGTGCATAATTTAAGTAACTTTGGGTCTCACCCTAAGTTATTAGGGAAATCCAGACGTGGACCCCTGTTCACTATTCTTAGAGAGGCACAGCTCCACCCTACTGATGAGGTCCAACCAGACCGAAACACGTGTATGGGGTTGCTGTTGGGACTCTTGTTCAGAGGAGAATTGCCTAACATTTTGGTGCTGGACTGCCCCAGGGCAGGACAAATACTGATATGTTTTGGATAATTCTCCTTTGTGAAAGATAGTGAGCTAAAGAATCTGAGTAAGTCTCTCATAACCAGGACTAATGTCTGGCAGAGGCACTCCCAGGACACCCCTTGTTAATTTGGATTTGCTACATGACATCTAAAACCTCAATTGCTGGGTTTGTCAGTATAACCTCATATCCCTAGGCCATCTGAGTCATTAACGTGGATTTCATTTTTTCAAGGATCGTAAAAAGCAAGTGCTCCATGTACAAAATCAAAGGGCATCGCATTGTTATGGTGTCTGCCTTCTGTGATGAATCAGTGAGGTCATCACTAAGACCCCACCTCATCCTGACCCTTGGGTTGGTATTATGTGAGGGGATCACCTGGGAGGTGACTCATGCCATTGGAGATTGGGCACCTCCTCATCCCAGGATTCCCCTATAATTTCTAAATTAGTGATGGCTTACTGTTAAATAGAACAAACAAATTTCACACAATCCTCGATGGACTTCAGTTCCCATGATCCTAGAAGTACTGGGATGAGGAAGAAGGGCTCAGAGACAATGAGGAATCAGAATGATGTGTATTCAAAGGTGCAGTCTAGTTGCTGCAGACCAAGGAACCTGAGCAGGATATTTAAATCCCAAAATAAGGCACAGCTGTGGAATGAAGGTGAAGCAGAGGAAGAAAGCCAAGGAGTTACTGAAGGCCATGCAGGAGTTGTAGCTGAGGAAGCTAAAGCTATCGGAGATGCAGTAGCAGCCACAGAAAGAAGCATGCCAGCAGAAGCCACCACGAAAGGGGAAGGCGAGCAGAATTGCAGAGTACATGCAGCAGGAAGCAGCGTATGAAGGAGAAGCCCAGCTGAAGAGGAGAAGTATATCCCAAGCAGCGTACAGCAGACCAGTGAAGCCGTGGAAGATCAACGGAGCTTCCAGTGATCCAGGAGACTGACATGGAGCTTACCGTAGGTTCGCAGAAGTGAGCGAAGGAGCAGACTGAATGCTGGAGGTCATTCGTGAAGCCTCAGAGCGAGAAGGAGCCACAGCTGAGAACCGGTGAGTTTGCTGAATGTGAATGCTTACTCGGGGCAGTCCATGCAAGAACACTGATACAATATAACAATATTGAATACTGAATAATTAATTAAATGAAGCGCAAACCATTTCTGAATATCAAATAAGTAAAGAAACCAAATGAAAGTTGCACAGCGGAACGTTCCCTTATAAGGGACTAAAAGAGGGGAAAGCTTATGACCAGCATTATAAACAACAAGAGGTTGTCAAAAGACTTTAATAAGATTACCAGTGGAGAACGCCTCTATACCACCAACAGCCAAGAGACTATGAGAGAACTATACTAACGTTACCACTGGGAAACAATCATAACCAGCAGTACCATCAGCCAAGAAGTTGTGAGAAAACAACAATAAAGCAACCAAGGCATAAATCCCTGTATAAGAGATATTCTTTTGGCAAAGCTTATATCATTGCCAACAGCCAAGAAACTATGAAAACATACAGAGGCGACAATGGCGCAACTCTTCCTTTTTGGGATCTCAACTGGAGAAAGCAGGTAACCCCAATCTTGGAATCAATATTGCGGACAAGTTTGAAAGTAGTTTTAGGAGTTTTCTTCCTGGCAGGTGAGTACACGAGGAAAGAAGCTGGTTGGATAAAATACCTGTTGTGGCAAAAAGGGTGTGTAGATAGCACCTTTGTTGAATTAAGAAACCCCATGTAATGTATCATTTGTTTGACATGCAGTTGCACCCTTAAGGCAAGCTGATTTGCTATTATGGCAAGAGCATTTTATTTCAAGATGTATTAAGACAGGTTGAAGTGTTATCCTGGCAAAAAGTAATTTTGTTGAAGAAGGTGTTACATGATAATAGAACAATTGCATTGGTTTGAAACTTTCATTTCTAAAAGAAAGACATCTTTTCAAGAGATACATTGTGGAAAATAACAAGTTGTTTTGAATTATCAAACAAACATTGTGAGTAGGACATTTCTTGTATCCCAGAGAGAGACACAGTTGTTGGAAAATACTCTTCTATTACCTTGAACAGAACTTTATTGAATCAGAACTGTAAACCAAGTATTCCTGAATTGATCCAGGGGCAGGGAGTTCAAACCTGGTTGCAAGGAGTGCTTTCAAGAACGTTTGCATTTGAATTAAAAAATGGTTTTGTTCAATTAAAGTTAGCTGTACCTCCCTCATATAATTGTGTTGTATGTATTAGTGTAAGGGTCAGAGATATTTTGGACATTAGGTCATTTTCTTTAGTTTTAGTTTCATGGGCAGGGACCTTTCTATTAGGATAGGGAAAGCTAGGCATTTTTCAAACCCTTTTTATTTGAATAAATGGCAAACCTTAACTTTACATTTGTGTCCATCTTGCATTTCTGACTCCTCACATATGATGTCAGAGTGGGATTGGATTCAATTGAAACAAATTAGGGTACCCTTAAATTTGAGAGGCTTAGAAAAAGAACCTCTTATCCCACCATTGCTACTGAACAATCTATAGGTTTTGATATATTTAGTAATAGAGGTTAATTGTTACAACCAGAAGACAGAGCATTAACATCTATAGATTTGATTCTCGCCCTGGCCCCCTCCACCGGTACTTACATCAGATTTGCCTCTAAGTCAGGCCGAGCCTGGTGCAATAGCCTAGATGCATTGGCTGGAGTAATTGACCCTGATTATAGGGGAGACACCGAAGTATTGATGCAAAAAAATGGTAATAATCCTTATCAATTTAAAGCCGGGGAAAGTACATCTCAAGGGATATTAGAGAAGGCTCTGTTTCCAAAACCTCAACAAGTGAAGAAAAGTTATAAAACTGAAAGAGGGAATCAAGGCTTTGGGAACGCCGATATAGAACCTCCTCCTGAACCAGTATTAAACCCTAACCCTGTTATTCAAGAGGCTGAGGTTATCCCAGACTTAGCTTTTGCACAAAGAAATTATCTTTTGCTAGCTGAACCTGTACTTCAGGTATTACCAGAAGAGGAATGTAGGGAAACTGTTGGGACATTTTTTTCTTCTAAAATCTGCATTATTGTATCAGGGAGATTTAGGATGCGAGGAGACATCTAGGTCACAGATCATGGTACCAACATGCCATAAAAATATTGTTCTAGAGATAGCTCACTCTCATTTAACAGGAGGACATCTAGGAACTGTCAAAACTGAGGCACAAATTGTGAACAGATTTTATTGGCCTGGAGTTTATGATGATATAAAGAATGTTAACAGTACTTCTGCTTATTGTGAGAAAAACAGTGCCCAAACTCCCCCTCGGATTCCCCTCCTTAAAGTTCACACATGGGTCTCCCTCAGTCAGACCCGGATCCCTCTTAAAGTTCACAAAATAAATGTCCTTGGACTTGCAATCCAAGAATCCTTCATTCAGATATTGCACCCACTTCACTAGCTCCCCCTTTTGTCACTCTGCCGGTTTTGGGAGCTGCAGGAGTGTATGGGGGTTGGTGTCATGGTATTTTCCACCTCTCCCTCAAAGGTCTGGGCTTGCCAGTTTTCTCCAGAGGAGGAGCTCTGCTGTGGGCACTGTGAGGTAACCCCAGCTCCCCCTGGTCTGGCTTCCTAGAGGTGCAGTTCCCTTTCCACACTGCAACCTCCCCTGTACTCACAGCCCCAGGCAGTCCTTCTTACTCCAGGCCTTTCAGGGTTTCTCCGGCTCGAGTTTTCTCCCTCTGGCTTCCGTGCACCATCCAGCATCCCCAGCTCACTCAAAGTGTGCTTGTGTGCTCTACCTTTTATAGTGAGGGGGAGGCTTAATAGGTCTCAGGTGAGAATGATTGTCAAGGGAGGGCTGACTGTACCTGTCCTTATTAAGGGGACAGTCTGTTGTTAAAAGGGAAGAGTCTGTCTTCTGTGTTTTAGTGTGTTTCTTATCAGTGATCTTCATTCTCTCGATCCCTCTCTTCTCTCTTCTTCGTGTCAGTGGTTGTATAGGAAAGGGGGGTGTTGGGAAGTCATAGACCCTCATTACAAGTTTGCCGGTCCGGGAACTACGGTACCAGTAAGCTTGCTTGTACCGTAGGTCCCGGACCGGCAAACTATGAGTTGTGCGCGCGGGTGTCTTCCTGCCCACCAGGTCTGACCTGGTGGGCAGAGCGGCACCCGCAAGCACAGCATGTCATATGCACCGGCACCATTATGAACGGTGCTGGTGCATCCGACCTCCCCATTCCCATTGAGCCCTATGGGCTCAATGGGAATGTGGAGTGAAGGATTGTTAGGCAGAATCACCTGCAGTACCCTTGGGGACCCCTACAGGCAATTAGGACTGCAAGTGTAAGCACAATTTCACCTTTGCTACAAGCCTGTACTACACAGTAAAGTGGTAGCGATAGCTGAGCAGCCAGACTTATCTCAAGAATTTAAGTGAGCACTAGAACAAGTTACACAAAGGACCAACCAATACAGTGATTCAAGTAAACACTCAAGGTTTCTTGGTAAAAGAATATACATTTACTCAATCAGTTATAAAATATTACTCTAGCATAAGCAGTTCAATATCACACACTAATACACCACAAAAATCCAACCGGTAAGTAACTGAACAAGTTTAGCTCCAAAATGAAGTGGGAGCAAAATGGCACTTCAAATATTTATTAAAGGAGAGAAAATAAGAATTGACAGTCCAAATACATTCATAGGCAGGGCAAAGGGTTTCAGTTGCATACAACCAGCAATTCTTCTCAATAGGCCTGGGCCAAAGTCAATGGTTCAGAGTCTTTTGTATAGGATAGCACAGTTCTGGTATATAACAGTTAAGTCTTTGCCACACATTTTTAAAGGATTTGGCTAGGCAAAAAGTTTGACGAATGTTTAGGGAAGGACAAGCCTTCGTAGTTGAGGAAAGTTTCACGCACTTTCTCGATGTCCGAAAATATTTCCGTACCGCTTTTGCACAGTACCTTGTCAATGAAGAAAGCTGTAGCTGAGTCAGTTGTTCCTGGCAGTTCGAGCAGATCTTGCTGTTCCTGAGCTTCAGTCGTGGGGACAAGAAGGAGGATGTCAGGAGGTTGCTGCACTGCCCAGGGAAGAGGCCAAAAGATGTAGCAAGACGTCGGTTTAAGGTGTGAGTGCCTTAAAGTCCATGAGCTGGTTTCCTTCCCTGTGGCTACCTGGTTTCAACAGCACTCTGATGAAAATTCAACCAGAATAGGACGGTGTCCAGGTGGCTTGCGAGTTGGATGTTCCCACCAAACTCAAGGGAAGAAGTTAACCTTGAAGGGCTTCTCTGTCGTCAGACCTGCAGCAGTGCTTTACCGGTCATCCAGGAGTTGCAGCAGTCCTCTTCCTTCCTCTCCTCTTCGGTTCTTTCGTTCCAGCGGTTGACTCTGCTTTCCAAGTCCCAGAGACCTGCTTTTAAACAGTTTTCCCCCATTCCTTCCAGCCTGGCTGTCACTCACACAGCAGGGTGGTTGTCTTTGCCTGACAGCCAGCCGGCCAATCACACCATAGTGCATTCAGGTCTTCTAGGAGACTAAGCACAGGGAGTTTCAGGCACCTCCCTCACATCCTGTCCACCCCAGACACTCAGGCACCAGAGGAGGGCTTCAGCACTGAAGCCCGCCAAAGGCCAACAAACAAAGGGACCAAACCTGGTTTGGTGCGCAGAGAAAAACACAAGAAGGACCTTTCCTAAATGAAATGGCGAAAAAAGATGACCAGAGTCTGTTTTTACAGATAGGTCTTGGGTGCCATATTGAAAAAAATGGCTGACCCTATTTTTAGCTACCGTTGGTAGCGGTGGGGAAAAATCATGGTAGTTTGATCTAAACCACTGCCACCAGCCATTTAAAGTAGGAAAGGGTAACATGTTACTGTTACATGAGTGTTTTGACTCAGGAGAAGCTAGGCATCCCATCCAGCACTTATAGTAAGATAGTGTGTGCTGGGTCAGTACATTTAAAGAGACTAGTAAATTCAATTTAACTTGACAAGCCCTGGGAGACAGTAGTCAGACCCAGAGAAGGTATTTAAACCTTGGGGAGTCTGAAAGACACCGCTATAATACTGCACTGAAGGTGCTGTGTGACACACAGAAAAAGATGATGCCTATGGGGTTGTGTTAAAACTCCATTACCAAAGAACACAAAAGTAAAACACACATCAAAATACATGAAAGAGTGGGAAAAAAGGCTCACACTCTTTCCAGGTAAAAAATCAAATCCTAGAAATCCAGCAAAGTTGCTGAGGTCTCAAAAGGTAAGGGAAATTAGCACATCTTGAGAATTCTCCCTAACAAGAATACTGGCACCCGGCAATAGGGACGGACTGGGTCCGCTGGGGTCAGAATGCCCTGTACATCCCCGTTGACGGGTGACGGCAATATTACGAGTTTGGCGGCAGCCATGCCGTTTTTACCGGCATGGCTACTGCCAAACTCGTAATGAGGTCCATAGTGTTTTCTGGTAATTATGGTAAAATATCCTATGTATACTGAGCGAGTGTCAGGTATGGGTGTGTCGGAAAGGGGAATACTGCAACTCACCCAAGGGCATTCCTCCCTTAGTCCCCAGGGACCTGCTGTCCAGGTGATCCGCCCGCACTGGTCCACCTGAATAAAAGATCCTCAGGGTCTATCCGTGAGAACAGCTTCGGGTGTCTCACAATTTCTACTCAGTTTTACCCCATTTTATCCCGCTTTCGTCTCCTAACTCCCCTATTATTGCTGCAAACAAGCTCTTCATATCCCAAATCGCTAGAGTGACCCCTGTTGACTCCTTCAAGAGGGTGCATATCCATTTGCTCACTCCTGCCATAAGGGAGGGCAAGCTGTATGTCAAGTTGGCTCTGTCCATCGTCTGCCATGGTACGTAGTATGCAGCTCCCCTTCTGCAACAGTGGCAGCTGGGTCCGAGAACTAGGGCCTACATCGGCATCTTCATCTTTCTACTGTGGAGGGACTTGGACCAGTCACTGCCCTTTCTCCCTCTATCCCCCTTTTTATTTTGCTTATGTTCCCTCTACTTCTCTCAGTCCACAACCCAGTACTCATGCCTACCCCATTGTCCCCGTTCAAGATAATGGAGTCCTCTTCAGATGAGTCCATTCCTTCCTCCCCCTCGCCAGAATCCTTGTTGTACAGTTTACACTTTATCTTCCCCAATGTACACCCCTCTTTACCTCCTGCTGGCCCCTGTTCCTTCTCCTGTCTCGCACCTAAATTTTTATCACCCGCTTTGCCTCCTTGAACATAATATCCAACAGTCAGTGCATGCTCTTTTCTCTTCATAGAGCTTCCACAGCCCTAGGATATTTTGCCTGATCTTTAGTCTGGATCCCTTATAGGTTGCTAGTAAATATGAAAACATGCTTTCTATTATTCCACTATCGAATGTTCCTTCTCTTGTGAAAGTGGTATTTTAATATTTGATCATGATATTGGGGAAGCTTATTACATACATGTTCCAGGGGCATGTGTGTGATGCTGGAAATGCATTGGAGGGACAGGGCCTCCATGTCATTGTTCTATAGTCCTTTAATCATGTGTATTCTTTGTTATTTTATACACAAGAGTCCATGTGGGACTCCTGGCAGTTCAGCTTTTCCTCTTATGGGTTTAGTGAACAGACCCTTGAGATACCCTTATGGCACCCAGGTTTGGGGGTACAGCCCTTTACCCCTAGTTTATATTTCTGGGCACCTGTGTGTGGCCCACAGAGCAGGCTATTGGCTGGTGGCAGCTCCAAGCTGAATTTGGCAGGTGCTCTGAGTATCCTCCATTTTGGGATATGCAGGCCCTTCCATTGGAATCAGTTGATTCCTGATAGGAGACAAGATTGCCCCTGTGGCCTCTTGCTTTCTACTGCAGCAATACAATAGATGGGTGACCCCTACGTCGCTGGCAAAGGGGGAAGCAACTAGCAATAAAGAACAAAAGTCAGGCCAGCAGATGTGCAAACAAGTACACTCAAAAGAGCACAATCCCACCAGCAATGTCGGGAACGGTCCCTCAATCAACCCCTCAGATCACTGCACATGAATCAAAAAAGTTTTTTGTAATAAATGTCTTTATTTAGTTAGAAACGTTAAAATAGTTATTAAATAATTTAGAGCTCATACATGAATAAGAGTAAATATATAACATACAACTATATAACACAAATAAAGTGCATAGTGTGAAGAAAGTGCTAGTTTCGAGGAGAGACTGCTGGAAACTCACTGCCAAATCACAAGCTAAGGGGAAGTCACAATCATCCCCGAATATACTTAAATCAGTGCCAGGTGATTTAACTCATTCGGGAGAAGGGAATCTCTCAAGTGGGAAAATCCTGGTCAACTGAACAAGTCTGCATTATTAAAGATAAATTCATAAACAGATTAAATCCTACTATGACAAATGGCAGGAAAAAAGAAGGTTAATCATTTCCAAATATAGCAGTTCAATAGTTTGGAAAACAAGAAACTAGAGAACCTCACAATACTAAACCCATACTCTAAAAAGTCTGACATGGGATGGTATACGTCTATTGCTTTCTATTGCCTGTTACCTTGTTTTCCCAAAGTCCTGAGAAGCCTTGACTCTGTCCCTTCCCCTGACTGGCTGTTGGGTGGAAGTTCCATATATGGTATTGTGGGGAAGTCCAGGCCAGACTGGCTGGAGCCTTCCCAATTATTGTATGTTGTGGGTATGCCCTTAGGGTGGGACATGGGTGAATGGAGTGCGTGACCAATATACATTTCATGGTATGGGTGTCTGGTTTCTGGTGTGTGACACAATGTATGAGACAGCCCTGCCCGAAACTGGCATGAATGAACTATGCTTGCTGAATGGCTGGGTGCTTGTCCCCATCCACATTCCTTGTTGTGAATGTCTGGATGGAGAAGAATGGCCTGAATGCACGGATTGGCTGACTGCGTGCATGAATGCCCCGCTGAATGATTGGCTGCTGAGCTTGGCCCAGTAGTGTGAATGAGAAACAGACCTCTCACTAACTGGAATTGTTCAGAAGCTAAAGTCGAAACTTGATCTTTAACCTTGAAGCCCAGGTGGAAGAAGAAGGTTTTGCTGCTGCTTTCCTTGGACACAATTTGAAAGCTGTTGTGTCTCCAAGAACTGATCCAAGAGAGGACCTGGATAGGAGACCTCTTCCTGAGCTATGAGGGAACATCATGCACCAGCTAACCTTCACCAAGGCTCCCTGGAAGTCAGTCCCCAAAAGGCTACCAACCGGAGACATGGACCGCTAAGGAATCTGAAGTGAAGTGCCCAGACATTGAAGTCCATCGATGTAACCTCATCGACCGGAGCCGCAGCGCTCCTTTTCCTAAGACATTTGAATCAAGGACTCCCTTGCTCATCGCCCGCTTTGTCCTGCCGGAGAAAATCAAGTTCGCCGCCGAATTTAGGAGAATCCGCCAGTGGGTTTCCCGCCACCAGAAGTCCACAAAGACGCTGATGAAGATCCAAAAGCCAGCCATGTTCGAGTCGCGATCACTGATGTCAAACACTGATGACCCGACGTTCCTTATTGACTCTTTGTGGAAACAAACTATCATTATCGAGGTGCACCGCACGCCTCATCTTCACAGGACATCCATGACCTAACGTCGAGGAGCACCGCAAGGAACAAAGCTGCTGCCTCAACAACCTTGCTCACCCTTTTCTTTGAGGAATCTTGACAATCCATGGCTCCTGCCTTAAAGGGAGTTCACACAAGAAGGATCCGTCGACGACCTGTCATTGAACTCCAGGTACATTTGGGTATTAGAACCTTTGTAGAAGGAAATAAGACTCTGCTAAACAATATATTGACTGGACTTGTCAATATACTTAATTTACAGGTTGCCCAGGTGGGGGGATCCTCACACAGAACTATTATAGTGGTAGGGGCCCAATATTGTGCCAAAGATGTAACCAACTTGTTTTCCCCCAAGTCTATTGTTGATACCTTTTCCCATTGATGCCATTTGAAACTGTCAGCAGTTGGTGCATTTTAATGGAGTCAAAGAGTCATTGTGGTACCACATAAAAATTATACATTCACCATTATAGTATTGCCTGAATACAGTGTGTGCTATTGTGTATATAACTTGAACCTTATTTATAAAAAGAATTGTGTCATCACTAACATAGTGTGTGGACATTCCTTTGTGGGGGCTTGGGGACTACACTGTACTTAAGAAACAGCCTGCATCACCTCCTGAGAGCTTAAGCCTTGAAGCCTTTATTTCTCGTCCAACGTTACCATATAGAGAATCTTGGCTGGGGTGCTCTGTGCTTCTACCCTGCCATATAGAGATCAGGAGGACAGACACTGCCTCATTCTCACTTTCCCCAATCCCCTTTTTCCACTCTTACCTCTCACATACCCACCCATTCTCTTTAACACACCCATGCTTACCATTCCTAATGCTCACAACCCATCCACTTTCACTGGCCCTCTCCACAGGCCCACCAACTCACACCTACCATGCCCGCCAGCTCTCTCCACAGGCCCACCCACTTACTCAATGTTGGTACAACAATGGCCTTCTCCACAGGCCCACCTAGTCCCTAACACACTCTATGTTAGTATGCAAATGCCTGGCCACACCCCCTCTCCAGCCCTGCATTGCCATATCGATGCCAAGCATGCTTATTTACACGTTATCTCAGGTGCTGACCCTTCCACCTCGACGATCCCACAAGAAAAATGACTAATACTACAAACACTAGACCAAAAATCAAAACAACAGACGTACCCAACACATACTATCCTACTGTGCGCCCTCCTTCAATAAATTTACAAATCATCGACACTCTGTTCCCAGAAATGACAAAACTATACAATCGCCTGCACTACGCACAACTCCCATCTGTCTACGCACCCATGCTCTAATGCAGACGTGCCCGACACACACCCACTCCCTATCGGAGGGGTGCAACTAACATCTACAACTACTATGGCCGATCGTCCATTCTGCTGTAGGATGCACCCTAAACACCATAAAGAATCTCTCCCCCCTACGGTATCGCACATTCATGCGAGTGTACACTCACTCATGTGTCCTGGAGATCCTCAAGTCCTCTCAGCAGCGAGCCTTCCCTATGGCCTGCACCTCCACCTGAGCATGGGCGGCACTCGGGACCAGGCAGACCTTCATGAAATCGGCATCTGCAGGGCATCCTTGGTTGAGTACTCAAGACTGGTCTGTGCTCACCTGGCCCACACCCCCCTGGGAGTGTGGCTGGAATACCCTGAGCCTGCCAAAGGAACTGAGGATATCTCTAGGGCCTCCAAATGTATCAGGGGTCCTCCATGGCAAGTGCGACTGGAACACCAAAGTAATCAAAAGGAGCACACACCAAGCTGGAAGTAATGCAGTTTGTTTAGGCCCAGACACAGCTGGGTGAGCATGGTTCAAACAACACGGTGGAACAGAAATGAGTAAAGAGAGCTACCAACGCCGCCCAACACTTGCAAAGTATGTATACACAAACAACATAATTTGCATTCAGTCAAGTGAAACATTGTTTAAAACATCCTACAATGCTGATTGGTGGGACTACGTCAGTCTCCTATATCTAAGCACACACTGAATACTTGTAATTGGTTCAGGCCATCCTGTCCCCCATTGGCCAACAATACCCCTTGAGATGTTGCAAACCTTCCCACGCCTTTCCATAATGACATTTCATAGCTTTTACATGATTGTGCTGACCACTCGACTTTACTAATCTGATATTGGTCAGTTGCCATTGAACACACAAAACAACGTGAATTTGGCAAAGGAGAGACATTCACATGGCATCCGGCAAATGAGGTGCCCTGTGGACATCAGCAAGGACACAAAACACTGTTGCACACCAGAGACACAGAGACTCTCCTATTCATTTGTTCCTCTTTGCGCACCCCTCTTCACCCCTCAACCATCTTCCCAGGACCAGCTGACAAGGAGCAATTTGAAGCTGCTTACCCTAGTGTGGTGTGAGCTTCAATTTCCTACATTTAAATTTTAATTCTCTACACTTCCCAGCAAGCACCTATGTGACTGGCTCGCTGGCCTCAAAAGTATCTACTGGTCCCATTCCCTTGCAGCTACATTCTCCTGGGAACGGCCAACTTGCAACATTTCTCCAGCACACTGCTGTAACTGAGTGCTCAAGAAATTCATGTTTGCCTAGAACACAAGGACAAATGCTTTACTTACCTGCAGCCTATACTCCAAATGGCAGTTATGTTTTCACATTATGCTATACTACCATTTCTATCCACTACCCCTACCCCTTATCCCTATCCCCAGGTTGCCTCTCTGCCCCATGTCCCACTTGGTGCCTTCAATCCCACTTCTCCGCATGGTCTTCTCGGGCTGCGCCTGCACACAATGCGCATAAGTTACACTGCCTAGTGTTCAGTGATGTCCTCAACCCCAGGAGTACCCCTCCCTTCCCTGCTGCATCCCCTCATCAGTCAAATAATTGATAGGTGTGCCCCCTTTGGCAGTGTTGAATTTGCACCTTTTCCACAGACGTATTAAGAATGTTCCTAGCAGGTGGGGAATGCTTAAGTGTTAATTTAAAACTTCCTAGATTGGCATAAAATGCGGTTTCAAAACATCCATGAAGCAGAGACACCGGTCACACAACATTACGCTGAACGAGCGCAGTCACATGTAGACGTTTACGAACGTGCACAGTGACAGTGTGACATCTGCAGTCCAAAACACACAAAGTCGACGTTTGCATGTACAGCAGCATCTGCAATGGAGAGCAGCATTTGCAGACTAATGAAAAGTGTGTCATGTGGGAACGAACATGTCTAGACTAGGCGGGACATCCGTGAATGGTTATGTCATAGATACAGGCATATGCAGACACAGGCATGTGCGAAGTCCGCATACTATTAATTGGCGTTTTTTCAACATTCATGTACATAACATACATAAGATGAATGATATGTAAATTCAAGAAAGGGATGGGGAATCAGATTGGGAAACATAAATCGAGGTATTTGGGGATTGTAGAAAGTAATGTTCAGGTGAAACAGGGAGAGAGGTTTCATCAAAACGTCTGTAATTTATATTTTCCTCAGTTGATTTGGGTGATTGCTGGGGGCAAGGGAACAGGCATAAGTAGCTGTGAAAATCAACATTTCTAATTACATGATTTTTAACATAAGTCACACGTTTTTAAATCGTTTACTAAGTTCTCCTATCTGTAAAGTCGGAGATTTGATTTTGTGGATTTTGTAATTGGGGTTCTCTATGTAGCAGTTTCTTCATAATTAGTTTAGGGTGTGATTTCTTCTTCTTCATTATGCAGTATAAAACATTTGAAATTCATTTTTAAATACGTTATGTATAAATTACATGATTTGTTTGCTTTATAACATATAATGTTCACTGTTAGTGACTTGGTCATCACTCATTTTACCTTTGGGGAAGTACTCCTCCAGCCACTCAAGTGTGCTTGCATTTCTGTCAAAATATAGAATGGTCATATTTTCTTATGAATAATGTTTATATTATGAATGGTTACAATACAAAACTATATAACATTTACTTACCAATTTGTAAGAGATTTTTTTGTACTCTGTGGTTGCTGTGTCTCAGTGTGTGTGAAGAGTTGCAGGGAAGTGATGATACGAGGTGTGCAGTTATGCTTTGTGTTTGCAAGGCTACATAATATTGTGTGCTGAATCACAAATTAATGTTTACATTTGTAAAGGTTTATGTGTATATAGATATATATGTGTGGTGTACTAAAACTGGTAATGTTGGTTTATGTATATGTTTTTGTCATTAGAAGGGTGGAAAATATTGTGTTGTTCCCTGTGCTTTTGGATTATGTTGATGCTATCTGGTCTAAGGTAGGTCTGCAGATGTCTATACTCTATGCAGAGGGTAGAGCTGCTACTTTGGAGGTGAGAGTGATTTATAGGTGTTTTGGGGAGGGCGGACAATCGTGCCAGGCCCCCCAGCGCTTTCGGATGAGGCAGAGGCCTGGAAGTATGCAGTAAGGACTCAGGGAGGTGGGTATTGACAGGGGCTATAGTTGGAGAAGGGTGGTGCATGCTTTTACTCTGGTGTACATGGGGAATCAAATGCCATCTTAGACAGTAGTGGCAATATTGGAATTGAGGCCTAGCTTTGCGCTGCAGCCAGAGCCGCAAGCCCAGGCCACACACATAGAAATAAATGTATGCATCCGGTAATACGTTGTAGCTTAGTCACCCGTGACAAAGGCCGGAGCTTTAAAGATTCATAGACTCTTCATTGTCTCATGTTGCCAGCATTCGTATCTCAGAAGGAATGTGCCCTGCAAGGCCACAAGGAGGTTGAGAGCTCTCTGCGAAAAGCAATCCCATGAGAAGGAGGGCACAAGCCTCTGACCTTCCACATCCCAGTTTTAAGTAATAACGCCCAGATGCCCCATCCCAAGAACCTCAGCAATCTGAGGTACTGGTCAGCCCCAGGCCACCGACCATGAAACTGTAAGACTCCCAATCGATCAAAAAAGATCAGAAAGCAGGGGCCAGTTGCCTTAACCATAGGTCACGTGATTTGTGCTCTGACGTGCCGGGAGGGTAAAACAACAAATCTAAAATGGGGGGTGAGGAGCTTTGGATGGGCGCCAACATGTCTGGAATTGAGCTGTAGTCTGTAGATGCAATGACCTCAAAGTATCAGCTAAACCCTTGTCTTCAGTACCAAGTGCACATTAGGATAGAGATAGCGCATGTATTGTTTTTCTTTGCATGATGGCCAATAAATTGGAGCTTCATGCCAGATGATGCGCACGGAGGAACCCACATGTAAGAAGATGGACAGAAGGGGCTGGAATCAATGGCCTGGCATCCCTTATGGAGCAGGTAGACTATGAGTCTCACCAACCAGCCATTTGGATTTGCACATTATCATAAAGTGTTGCTCGTACTAATTTTGCCAGAAAGTTCTGTGGCAGCAGAGTACTTTGCTGGCGCATCTTTATTTTTGTGGAACTAAAACATTGTTCTCCTTGCAAGAGGTG
Organism: Ambystoma mexicanum; assembly: GCF_040938575.1. NCBI lineage: Eukaryota > Metazoa > Chordata > Amphibia > Caudata > Ambystomatidae > Ambystoma > Ambystoma mexicanum. Next base: position 770,396,202 of record NC_090941.1, read on the forward strand.
TTCTGGGCCTTTTTCAATAGTGAATTGTATTTTTTCTGGTGTGAGCATTGAGGGGTTTCTCTACACTTTTGGTGACCCTGACATGATCCCAGTGACAAAGTGATGCCATGCTGTTTATCTCCTGACAACATTAGAAGATGGCAACTAAAGCCCTGTGCTTAAGAAAAAGCCAGGTAAGTTCATTCCCTACGCAGAGGATAACATTTCTGAACCTCATCTGTACCCCATAACTTTAGAAAGACGTAATGTGTTCTACCTGGGTAATCGGATACTGTTTGCTTTACAGATTATGCACACTTGTACGATAACTTTATCCGCATCCAGCTATTGATAGTGAAGCCACTTGGAAACACAAGTTGCTCAGCAAGTGTTCATCTAGCATGTAAGTTTATCGTCCTGGCCTGAGCAGTAATGCGCTTAGGATCTACGATTTAGTATCGGGCCTGAGATAAATGGGCGACATTTCTAAATTAAAATGTATTTTTCCCATTTCCTTAGCAATCTACATCGTTGATTGACTCAGATAGATCCTGGGGATACAAGACAAATTGCTCGGCGGACACGTTCTGCTGCATTATATATGAGCAGACATTCAGCAGAGAAAAACCTTCCCCTGAAGGTAAGTCTTTTTTTCTGGTTTACACCTGTTGAATGCAGATTCTATTTTCCTATTATCAATTCACAGATTGACAAAGTGGTCCTAGTGACCATCACAACAATAAACCTATAATATATATTTTGTGACTTGAAGATGTTATATTCTACTGCCAGCTAAGTTGATGAGCCCACACCAAGTTCTAAAAACATGATTTTTGGGCATGTTTGCAGGTGCACATCCATTTTGGAGTTGGACACCTACCTGTTCATTAAGAGTGAGAACTCCACCACACACAATGTGAGGTAAACATATTATTCACTTTTTGTATCCTTGTGCTGTAATGGACTCACCTTCCCCTTGTTTTAAAGACTAGGTAACTAACAGTGAAAAGACCTGAGGCCCTTCTCACTTTAGGCTTCCCTTTATGAAGTAGCTAAGGGTTCGATCAAGTGGACCCTTGGAAGAAGTGTGACTGTATTCCATCAGCCCCCAAAGGAGGTTCCCCAATTATTGGTTCTACGAACTGAAACATGTTGAGCACAAGTCATTGGAATATTACAATGAAGTTTGTAGAAAATTGCTTACACTACAATTGAGACATTCCTCTGAGTGATCTGAAATCAATTTGCAGACCTTACTAATTTGAATTACCAGGTCTAAACTAGATAGACAGGTGTCACCACTAACTAGCTAATACTGTATCTATTTTTTTAGATTGTGTTATTAGAAGTGTTTTTTTTACTACAAGTACACATTTATGTTGTCTTTTATATTGATTGTATTGTGTGTATTGTTTATGCAGGTTTCTAACCATTTTAAAATATATGGGGCCTCATTAGGACCCTGGCGGAGTGGGTTTCCGCCAGCGCTAATCGCGGCGGACCCGTCCGCCGTACTACGAGTTCCCGTAGCGCCATGGCGCCGTTCTCCGCCTGGTTTTACCAGGCGGAGAAAACCATGGCGCTACGGGACCTCGTTGATAATTACGCCACCGTATTTTACGGTGGCGTAATTAACTCCTTCCCCACTCCCATTATACCCTATGGGGCAAGAATGGGAATGGGGAAGGGCAGAATGGGGATTGGGGATTTACCGCTCCGCCAAGGTCGGAATGGGGCGGTAAATCCGCCAACCCCCATGGCGCTATCGACGGCTTTCCGCCGTGCTTCGCGGTGCATTTAGCACCGCGAAATCCGCCTGGGTCCTAATGAGGCCCATGGATTTAAACTGTCCTTAGACAAAATATTGTTTATTTTTTAAGCAAAGCTTAACAAAGAAGCTGCCTTGCGCCTATTACAGATACACACTATCCTCTTTCCAGGTTGTTCACTGATCAGAACTGTTTTGGCTAAATATTGAAGGATGTTTCTGGAAAAGCATGCTATTTTTACCCACGAGCCAGCCTATGTGTATTGGACAGCATGAATTAGGTTTGCTATCCTTGTATATTTCTTGCATGTGGAAACTGCTGTCGCTGTACAGGAAATGTTTGCTACATATGGTGAGGGGTCTTTGATGTACATTTTATCTACATATGTCAAATTCAATAATCACAGATTGATGACAATCTGGAAACATAAGATAACAACACTAATGAATGAGGCAGATATCACACCAGAACTTTTGAAACAAAATCCAAACAAAGCAAATCAAAAACTCTGGAGATATGATTGGATTACTATGAGAAATCAGTGCCTGAAATATGAAAACTTTTGACAAGCACCATTCTGTCAAATAAGCCTCCACTCTCCCGTCAGCCAAATATAGAAACATGTATCTCAGATTTAGATTCAATCTCTGGTAAACCAGATCGTTGAATGATATCAAATGAAGAGAATATTTTAGATTCTGTACAGACAATGAACAGAAAGAAAACCTAAAGATTTTGTTAACTGCATGTCCTGCATTATTAGCCAAATATACATTATTTTTTCTATTACTGCTGGAAGACTATACTATTGTGAGGCAAGGCTGTCTATGGCATAAACTATTTAACTCTCTGCGAACTTCCATGAGAATTGCGATTATAAATGTCTTAATTTCGTTGAAGCTGGAATAATTGCAGTAACCTGCCTTTTATAAATCTATTGTATAAGTATGTTACCGAATATGTAAATAATAAGGACATATCTTTCATCACCTCTGTTTACATTTTTAAAATGTAAAAATTGTTGTCAAGTTCACTATATTAATTAAATGAAGTGCAACTAGAATTCATGTTTTATTTGTAATATATAATATGCTGAAATGGTTTGTATGAAATATTGAAAGGTTGATTGTTCTACTACATCAATCAAAAATAAAAAAATAAAAAGCTTAATAAAGGAGCTGCCTTGTGCCTATTACAGATACACACGGTCTTCTTTCCAGGTTGTTCACTGTGTATGGTTACCTTTTCACTCCTGACCTCATTTTGTCATTTGATATATATTGTCTCTGGGGAAAGGTCAGGACTGCACGTAGATTTTGATACAGGTGGGACCCGGTTGCCCGTTGGTAAGCAAAGTGTTTCACAGTGGCCAACAGTGACAGGATAAATTAAGAGTGGTGAGTGTGTGGTTCTCCTCTTCTGACCATGCAGTAGAAATACTCCATCTTTTATCAAACATGACTGAAGAAAAACTATTATCCCTCAGCGTTGACTATGTTGCAGCCCTTATGGCAGCAGTGTCTATTCTTAGTGAAAGCACTGTTGAGGAGAATACCCAAACCCCTAAGGACTGGGGCAAAGTCATCCAACTACGCAAATGGCTCATTCGTACAGAATTACATGGAGCTATAATGCTCGAATATTTGAAAAATAAATCTCTCCCAAAGGGACTAGTTGTTACAAACAAACCAAGGCTCTTCCTTGACAATGAGACATTTGAAGTACAATGGCGCTAGATAGCGAACCAATGTGGGAGAGATTGGCTAATACTGATAATTGATACAGTCAAAGAAACTGGCCAAACAATAGAAATTGATCTTAAAAAATGGAATAAGACATTAAGAAAAATGCTTCCATAGAAACCTATAAAAAAGAATCGATGAAATTGAAAAAGAGATGAAAGAATTAAAAGAAAGTAACACATTTGAGAGTCAAGAGACTTTGAAAAGACCTCAATATTTCACGCATGAAAAACGTTCCCATATATAAAAGATGGGTATCGCAATGTGACCCTACATCAAACATCAGGCCCTAATAATAAAAATCATTGTGTACGTTTCAGTAACACCTCTTACAGTACAAGTTATGACAGTAGTGGGACTGACAATATCAATGAGGGTCCATCCACTAGTAGACAACCAACTAGAGGACGAGGACTATACAAAAGACGACAATCTAGAGGCAACAGAAATCGGTCAGATAGGCCTTTTTTACACCAAAGACCCAACAGGGTCGAATGGGACCAAGACAGGAGACAAACAAGAAGCGGGACTCGCTTGTAGTGAACCGGTCTGATTGCACAATTTCTGAGATTGAAGAACAAGTGCTAAACAAAAGGTTAGGTCCTTCATGAAGCGCATGACCTCTTTGATTTTAGATGGAAATTCTATAAACTCATGAGAATGATTCATCTCACAGAGTTCTTTGATACACATGAAGATGAGCCCTCCACTAATCTGAGTGGTTTATTTATTTGCATTTTTTTTTGTTACAGGAATATGTCTCTTAGTTGCGTATTTATAACATGCTTAATACCTGGAGGTTTCTAAGTGCGGACCCTGGGATCGAACCTGTGTTGCTTGGTGTTGTCTTGTTTCCAAGGCGAACAAGTTGCCACTGAGCTATCCTCTCGGGAAGGAGGATGGTTTAAGACAACCATTTACCTTTTGTCCCCCGTATAATACACACTCTCTGGAATCATTTGTTTTTGAAAGCAAAGTTCTGGCAGACTTAGAACGACTTGAATCTTCTCACACTAATACTTTTCAGAATATGACCAAAATAGAAAAAGTGGATATTAAATCTTTATCCATGAATGAGAACATCATTATTAAAAAAGCTGATAAAGTTGGGGGCATTGTGGTTTTAAACAAACAAGATTATATTAATGAATTCCATAGGAAACTTAACAATACAGCGTGCTACCAAATTCTGCCAGAAGAGACTACTCATTTGCTATTGACCAGCATAGAACTAAAAGTTGGTCAAGCAGAACATTGAGGCTGGCTTAGTAAACAAGAAGGTCAATTGATGGTGAACACAAAATCCATCACACCCACCTTCTATGGCCTTCCTAAGATTCATAAAACGTTATGGAATCCTCGTGGACGGCCTATAGTGGCGGGGATAATCTCAGTGCTCGAACCTCTTTTGAAATATATGGATCATTATCTGAAAGGTTTTGTTGGCCAAATGCAGTTGTATCTTAAAGATACCACACAGGCCATCAAACAATTCGAGAATTCAGGATTGGACATAGTATCATTGTATACTAACATACCCCAGCAAGCAACCTTAGTGGTTATAGAGGACGTTTTGCAGAAGAGACCAGACACAGACCCGGTCCTTAACTCTTTCATAATGTGGTGTGCAGAGATGGCTCTGACTCACAACTATTTTGAATTCATGGGCATCTACCATGAACAAATAGGGGTTACAGCGATGAGAGCTACAATGGCTCCCAACCTGGCCAATCTATGTGTGGAACATTTTTAGAAATTAAAGATCTACTCTGATACTAACCCATTCAAAGCTCAACTAAAACAATGGACATCCTAGTAGTTTGGGAAGGCTCACAAAAATCTGCCAATTCTTTTCACTATAACCATTAGTGATCAATTTCCGAACTTTGTAGACATCACGGTCTATCATAACTATGGACGGCTGCTAGTCAAACCATTTTGCAAACCTATGGAGAGAAATGTGCTACTTGATTACAACAACGATCATATCAAACACCTTAGAGAGAATCTACAATATGGGCAATTTTTCAAGTGGAACAATGGCAAAAAGGAGGCTTTTGAAATAGAAGCCAGGGCTCTATCTTTGAATTTGCATGACTTTGGGTATGCAAAAAAAATGGTGAAAAAATCTGCCAAAAGGGTGTTTAACAACAGCAGGGATTCTCTGTTAGAAACAAGACCTAAAAAGATAAGAGACAACCGTTTAATGTGTGTTTCAACCTTTATGAATCAAAGTCTTAAAATCCGTAACATTATGAAGAAACACTTTAAAGTCTTTACAAATAGCAAAATCCTTTCAGAACCTCCCCTTTTTACTTACAAGAAAAGCACATCAATAGGCAGTTGCGTCAGCTAAAGTAAACTTGAGAGTAAATAAACCCAAAACAACCACTATTCTTTCCGCTTGGGGACTCAACCCGATAGTGGGACACCATCCCGGTGGTCACTGTGGGTCATGTAAACTAATGTTGGGGACGAACCCCCAGGTATGCCAGAGGGACACTTTGAGAGCCCAACTCCCTCCTTCCCAAAATACACAGAGGACTCAGTCAATGGCAAATTCAAACTGTGGTTTATGACAGGGAAAACCAACAGGGATCAGCACAGGAACAGACAAAATCCATGCACAACTCACTCTTCCTCGGCTCGCAGGGTGGCTTTATACTCCAATTACGTCAGAGTGACTTCACAACCTGGGCCCTTCTCCAGAGAACCTATCAGACCAGATTGTTGGGTATTGAGTATTATACTACCTATAGTGGACTATATAGATGTTAGTCTACTGGATCTTGCATGTCAGGTGGCTTGCCTGGTCCCATCCCCAAGTCACTAGCTATACAAATGTTGCAGTGTGGTGGATTTACCATTGGTTCGTGCCCATTGCTACTCACCCCTATGGTACTAAACTGTGATCGGCTAGAGCTGACGTTCCCAAGGCCTAGGACCTGCATGGGTTCTCAGCTCTCTGTGTACCTCATCAAGATAACAAAAATGACTATGTGTCTGCATTGTAACTGCTGTACACTACCTTAGCTTCTCCAAGTGCTCTCCTGATCAGTGCAACTCTTGTTACACATTGTAGCACTTGTCTCTGTCTGTGTCTGGTGGCCTGGTACAAGCACTCCTTTCCCACCACTGATCGTTATCCTTTGTCTGCTTTGGTGGCGTAATGTGTTTAGAGACCAAGAATTTGAGCTGTTCAGCTCTAAATTATGAGGATTTAATAGTTGTTTCTGCAGCTGGTCCCTTTGTCGTTGTGGAGTGGAATGTCATCCGCATCCCTTGGCCTTGGCTGGGAGTCCTGTTTCACACGTCTTGCTCTCTGTGCAGCCTCAATCAGTGCTGCTCATCTCTTGCTCTGAGGCTCGAGGCCTGCTGCAATTTTCCTAAACCTTATAATGCGGTTTTCTACAGTGTTTATACTATACTACATTTCCATAGGTTAATCACACTCGGTTCTGTCACGTGCCTGCAGTTGCATAGGGTTATTCGCATGTGAGCATCTGCAAGCTGTGCTCAGGATCTCTTGTGCCTTGCGTTTCTGCTTCGCTGCATTTAGCTAATGGCAAAAATCATAAAAGCAATGACAGCCTGTATATGTATCTGTGCTCTAACTATAGAATTGTACGTTTGTGTTCTTCATGTATTCGAGTGCGTGTTTGTGTAGCAAAGTGTGGATGGCATGTGTGCTTCATGTCTAACGCTGCTGTGTCATGGTGTCTCTAACAACGCCAGCAACATGGCTTCTTGGTGTCTCATCCAAGCTGTCCATACAGGTATCCTTAATCATGACCTGTGGCTCTTCATCCACAAATGGATGGGTCTGCGCGTGCCTCAGGCTGTATGGCTGGCTGAGGGGATACCGCTTGACATATTAGTCAATCATGTGTCCTTTGGGAACTCATCCAAAATAGAACGGTTGATTGCAGTGCTTTCTGGCCTTCTTTTTCATCATAAATTTAGTATGAGGGGGAGAGGGTGGTAGGCTTCGCCATCCCATCTCAGTCCCACCTCTCATTTGTTAAGGATTTCAATCAGGCGATGCACAACTAAGTCTCAGCCCAGTATGCAGCGCGCAATTGAAATGCTAATGTTAGATTAGATTCAATATTGAGATGATACACCACTCACATCACACCCCCTTTTCAAATACCCTCGGTCACAATGGACCATGAACCAGGCAGGTTGATAAAATATAATATGTTTTTATTTATTTGAAAATTCATAAAAAATCATACAATTTTTAATATGAGGCAGCAATCACCAATGGGGTGATAAGAACAATAGGAAAGTAAGCAATGCACTTAGTTTAACCTTCTATTGACACAACTCCAAAACACCAGGGATTTACGGAAAGATAGCACTCAAGTTAGGATTTCCCCCTGCAAAATTCCCTCAACCCACAAATAATCACTTCTGAATGGATATAAGGTAGCAGCAGGCAGTTTGGAATGTGAGTCTGGAAACAGATTTCAAATCTAACCCCCCCCCATCAAACAAGAGAGAAAAACGGACTTGAAACCCTTGCAATGTTAAAATGACACTCGGAAATGGCTTAACAAAACAATGAATGTGTGCAAAAATCCTTAAATAAGTACAATTCTTTACTGGAGCAAAACTGGAAAGATATTCGCAAACATAAACAATACACTGAGCAAAAGCATACAATTTGAAATTGAATGGAAGTTTTAAAATCAATTATAATCGAAATAACACGTGTAAAACTTTTCAAAAATGTCAATTCCCGCCTGAAATTAAACGGACCGTTTTTGATAAATTGATTTTTTTGGGATGTAGCTATAGATTTTAGGTACAATCTGGAAGTGGAATTAGGTCTCTATCTGGAAAATTGAGTGAGTTATGCTAGATAGGGTGAAGTGCGTTTTTGAGAAAATTAAGGCGCGACAAGGCAAAGAAATCAGTTTTGACAAGGAACAGTTTTACTCTAACCTAGAGCATTCAAGCTATACTACCAGCAGCAGTGAGTTCTGAAAGATGGCCCACGAAATTAGATTTAACACTGCAAACTTTTACATTTCTGCTAATTGTTGCTACAGAAATAAGAGTCTTTAAAGTTTCTTCATAACCTCTGGCACCAAAGGCAGTCCCTTTGTTACTTGATCCTGTTTTTTTTTCTTCCTTCAACTGCAAGCAGCTGTCAATTCCTTCCAGGCAAGGGGGTTTCCAGTCTTAATTGAAGGTTTTATTGCCCCTTCACACTTGACAGGTGACTGTCCCAAGACTGCTATTGTCCCAGCCTGGAGCACAGACAAATGTCTGACGAGCTTATGAACTCTCATTGTCCTGTCCCATACAAAGTTCTTCAAGCTGGCACTTCGCACCTACTTGTCCTGGATTTAGGGCGTATCGCCATTCCTTGGAGGAGTTTCAGGGTTGGCAACTGGGATAACAAGTTTTCCTGAGATCTTGCAACTCTAGCCTATGGGCCTCATTACACGGTAGGTGATAAGGGTTTACCAGTACCGGTATTTTACCGGTACCGGTAAATCCTTACCGCCTTACTACGAGGTCCCTTTGCGGGTTGGGGAATTTAACGCCTGCTTTTTGCAGGCGTTAAAAATCCAACCCGCAAAGGGACCAGGGTGCTAATTACGGTACCGCAATTTGCGGTACCGTAATTAGCGCCTTCCCCATTCCCATTATGCCCTATGGGGCAAAAATGGGAATGGGAAGGGCAATGGAGGAAGGAGGAATTACCGCCCGCCAACCTTGGAATAGGGTGGTAATTCCCCTTTCCTCCAAGGCGGTACCGGTAAATTACCAGCATGAACCATGGCGCTAATAGTGCCATGGTTTACCGCCTACTGTGTAGTGAGGCCCTATGTGTTTTAAACTGTTTAATTTCTTACTTTGAGTCTGGAATTAACAAACCTGTAACAGAAGGTAGCCTATGTGTGTATTATCACCACTAGCATAATCCCTTTATATTGCTAAGTAAACAGGCTTTCATTAACAATTGAGTTTTAAACAGGCCATTTTTCCTCTTCAGTCAGTACAGCCCATTATTCCAAAAACTGCTAGCATTCTTTCTTTAATTCGGTTTGCAGCTCCTCAGATTGCCAGTGTCTTGGCAGCTGTAGTCATTTTCCTTGCAGCAGGACTCTTATCTAAAGTATAGATAAATGTACCCATGACCTGGCTCAGAGAGTAAAAAGTCTCTTTGAACTGCTGCACCTGGATACATTTTGTCAAGAAATAAACGGTTGTTCCCGTGCAAGGGGAAAATGAAGTTGCTTTTGATTTCTCTGAGAGTTGTTTTGACTGGGCCTTTGTACTCACAGTGGTTTCAGAATGACAGGTGGAATTGGCAACAAAGCAGTGTTTTGAAAGGGTGAAAATGTTTCATTCTGAAGAAGAATTTTTGACTTTTGCAGCAATGCAGTGCTGCCGGTTCACTTGATTCCATATATATGCCTCACAACACACTGGCATGCTCCCGCAGTGCGTCCCCTGTTCCACCCTACCTGAAATGTGGGTGGCAAGTTGGTGCAGCCATTTTTCTGTTGCTGTCAAAAACGCAGTTTTGAGGTCCTGGGGCGCACAGGAGCCAGCGCAGCCAGGTTGCAGTTCCTTGCGCAAATGCAGCTCAGTGATGTGGGGCAATGCGTTGAGTGGGTCAATATATCCCACACATCCCCTACTTCTCCTGGGCTTTCCAAGTCGAGGGGGAGTCAAGCCAGTGGGATTTCTCCATGGATCAAAGCAGGGTGCGGCAGGTATGAGTCCCTCTTCCATGAGAGAATGGTGTGTCCTGCTCCTCTTGATGTCTCTGGTCGGAATATGGAATGACACTCCCCCCTTTCCCTGGGATCTTCCTTTTTTATGGCGTGGAGCGACACTCCCGTATTTCCTTTGGTTTCTCCCTCCCAGGCTGCCCGGGCGGTCCTTCGGTTTGTTAGATAGGCGCAACCAGTATGAATCTATGACAGAGAACACAAACCGTTACGACACTTTCCCACTAACTGCCCACCAATTGGGTTGACAGCAGTGGGAGACACAGGCATTTAATAATAACAATTGATAATGGAGAAAATACTCCCAGTTGTATAATCAGATCTATAAATCCTATAGGCTCCCTTCTGGTTCTTCTTTTCATCATACTCATGTTTCTGATGTTTCCCCTGTTTGATTCTCTCTGGGCTCTTCAATTTTTTGTAAAGTGTGCCTACGGTGGCAGCTCTTTGGCTGGTTCATATGGACCCCTTTCTCTTTTGTCAATTTGCCTTTGGGGAAGCAGATTCTCTTGGCGAGGCCTGGATGGTGACCTCTCCTCCATTCCTGATCTTCAATTTCCTACCGTAGCACTGGGACTGACCGGAAGGCTTTCGTTAGGACTGCCAGGGCCCTGAGATTTCCTCTCCAGTTGGGACCTGGCTTGGCAATAACTGGGATCCAAATTAATCTCGAGTCGGTTGAGGATGTGACTGCCCATGTAAAAGGCGGAAGGAACACCTTGCACGACCCAACAATTGTGTTCTATGAATTTGTCACCTCTACAAATTTTGATCATACAACTGCTAAGCAGAAGATTAGAACGGGGAATTTCCAGGCCCCATACCCATTGATAAACTGACTCTACAGCGGGTGGGGTCTGGTCTTTTGGGAGTTTCTTGAATAATACTTTGCTGATGAAGCTTTCTTCGCTATTCAAGTCAACTCGGGCGAGGACAGACTCCTTCCCTTCATTTAACTGAATCGGAAAAAAAAAAGTTCGCCCTTTTTCTGAATGCCAGCCACACTTGGTGCTGGTTTGTCATCAATTTTAGCTGTAGAATTGTGATTTTCAGATTGTGGATTGGTATAAAATTTCAAACTATTTCCTTCCAGTGTGGACTGCCACTTGAGACTGGAAGGAAGGTTGATTTTCAGAAATGTAGAGGAGTTCCCATCACTGGTTTGTTGTCCCACAGCAATTATTGTAACGTTGGGTATTTCATTATTCTGAAGATGAAACTTAATTTGATCTGGTTTTTGTTCAACCATGTGGCATGTGCCATTTAGACTAACATTGTTGGCACTCTGTTTTAATTTGATTAGACTGTGAGTCTGGGTCCAGAGTACCTTATTCACACAGTCTATTAGGGGAGACAACCTACAGAGGATGCCATTCCCTAATAGACAGGAGGTTCCCTCTGGAGCCACGACTATGACCAGGTGCTTCATCTTGTATTGCCCAATTTTAATTTCCAGCTCTGTAGTCCCCTCGACCGGAATTTACTTCCCGTCGGAATTCTGGAGTTTTCCAGGTAGAGGGGTGAGAGGGATCTGGTATCTCTCTCCCCTTGCTGAATTTAGCTGCTCAAAGGCCCTCTTTGGCAAAGAGTGGCTTGGGATCCAGTGTCCACCAATGCCAAAAATGTACACTGTCCTTGCACCTGGATTGGGGCATAAAATCTACCCCCTTCTCCTCCAAAGGGCAAAGGTAATGGGCTTTCTGGGCAAGTTTGGTGGTCAATTTCCTTATTTTTGATTCCGACACAGTGATAGTTCGGTTATGATCTGGTGTTGGAGTTTGGGGATCTGAAAGAAGAATTTGACATTGGGATATGTGGGGAGTTTTGGGCTCCCCTTTTTCTGATTCTGGGCTGCCCCTTCCCCTTTTTGGAGGCAGTCCCCAGACTTGCTACAGAAATAAGAGTCTTTAAAGTGTCTTTATAACCTAGTCTCTGGCACCAAAGGCAGTCCCTTTGTTACTTGATCCTTGTTTTTGTTTCTTCCTTCAACTGCAAGCAGCTGTCAATTCCTTCCAGGCAAGGGGGTTTTCAGTCTTAATTGAAGGTTTTATTGCCCCTTCACACTTGACAGATGAGTGTCCCAGGACTGCTATTGTCCCAGCCTGGAGCACAGACGAATGTCTGACGAGCTTGTGAACTCTCATTGCTCTGTCCCATACAAAGTTATTCAAGCTGGCACTTTGCACCTACTTGTCCTGGATTTAGGGTGTATCTCCCTTCCTTGGAGGAATTTCAGGGCCGGCAACTGGAATAACAGGTTTTCCTGAGATCTTGCAACTCCAGCCTATGTGTTTTAAACTGTTTAATTTCTTACTCTGAGTCTGGAATTAAACAAACCTGTAACAGAAGATAGCCTATGTGTGTATTATCACCACTTACATAATCCTTTTATATTGCTAAGTAAACAGGCTTTCATTAACAGGCCATTTTTTTATCTTCAGTCAGCACAGCCCATTTTTCCCCATGTGTTAAAAACTGCTAGCATTCTTTCTTTCATTCGGTTTGCAGCTCCTCCGATTGCCACTGTCTTGACAGCTGTAGTCATTTTCCTTGCAGCAGGACTCTTATCTAAAGTATAGCTACATTTATCCATGACCTGGCTCAGAGAGTAAAAAGTCTCTTTGAACTGTTGCGCCTGGATACATTTTGTCAAGAAATACATGCCTGTTCCCGTGCGATGGAAAAATGAAGTTGAAAAATTGATTTCTCTGAGAGTTGGTTTGACTGGGCCTTTTTAGTCCCAGTGGTTTCAGAATGACAGGTGGAATTGGCACCAAAGCAGTGTTTTGAAAGAGTGAAAATATTTAATTCTGAAGGGGAATCCTTTGCTTTTGAAGCAATGCACTGCTGCCGGTTCACTTGATTCCATATATATGTCTCAGAACACACTGGCATGCTCCTGCAGTGTGTTCCCTGTTCCACCCTGCCTGAAATGTGGGTGGCAAGATGGTGCAGCCATTTTTCTGTTGCTGCCAAAAAGGCAGTTTCGAGGTCCTGGGGCGCACAGGAGCCAGCGTTACCAGGTTGCTGTTTATTGCGCAAATGCAGCTCAGTGATGTGGGGGCAATGCGTTGAGTGAGTCAATATATCCCACAAGTTGACCTGTCAACCACATCCTTATATGACAGTCCTGTTCCTCTTGGCTGCCATATCTTTATTATCCCTATGAGGTACCCATAATAATTTATGTAGTCATCAAACGACAAGTTCATGTAACTGCACACCACTTTGGGGTAGCACCAAACCCACTTCCCTTCATAGTACTTCGCATCATGTGGGTTGTCCAACTTCATTGCGCTAGTCGGTAACTGATCACACTGCAAAATACTTTCTGTAACGCTCACCTGATTCCCACAGAGACGCTGACCCGAACTGGACTGCTACCGTTTCATCTATCGTTAGGCGCAGGGCCCGGAAGATGCTATGGACAGGGCCTCCGAATTTGGATTGCCTGGCTTGTAGAGTAAGTTATCTGCAGGTGGAAGAAAAGGGATTGATTGCCAGCTGGTGTGGATATGTGTTCCCACCAATCTCCCGTTTCTCACTCTTCTTGACCCCCAACTTGGTTTCTGCGAGCTCTCACCTTAGGTATTGTAAAGATGAGCTCTCCATCCTGCTTCAGGTGCAGGGGTGCGTAGGATCCAGTTATGTCACTGGATGGGAAATAGTTGCGGACACTGTGTCCTTTCGTCTCTCCTGCGGTAGCCGTAAGTATGAGTGTCTTTTCTCCACAGGAGCTGGGGCCCAGAAACCTAAAGCAGGTAAGTCTCTTGGTGGGTATTTGTTCTCCGTGCTTAGTTAGTGCTCACCATGTATTCCTCTTATGCAGGTGCTGGGATGTAGCTGGCGTCGTGGCCGCGGGGAGGAAGGTAAGTGAAAGAAAAGCGACTGCTTACTTCTAATGATTGTCTTTTTCTGCTTACAGGTGCCGAGATGCTGCCGGCGACACAGCCGCTGTCGCGCGTGATGAAGCACGTAAGTAAGTGGAAGAAATGTGGCCGCTTTAGAGCGGGCACCTCTAATGACTGTCTTTTTCTGTCTTCCAGGTGCCGATATGTTGCCGGAGTCGTGGCCGTGGTGGAGTTCGGCGAGGCCACGGATGGGTAAGGCAAGGCGGTGCGGCTGCGAGCGTTTGAGAGCGCTGCTAATCTTGTACCTTTCCTTTGCAGGATCGTCGGAGGTAGGATTGCTGAGGCCGGATTCCGGTAAGTAAAATTTCTAATGCTCGCCTTCTCTTTTCTTGTCTGTTTGCAGGTGTTCCGGGTGCTGGCGGGCGTGTTAGGAGCCAGGATGCAGGAGCCGACTCAGTGAGCGTCCTGCTGCTGATGCAGAATAACGCGAAGCACGTGTATTCCATCGGGCGTGGTTTAAATAGCAGAGAAGTGCTTCAGGTGTGTGTTCTTCCACCGGCCCCACCCAGGTAAGAAAAGAGTTCCTGAATAGAGGAAATAGTTCCTCCCAGCCCTGATGGCTGGGGACTTCAGCCAGACTGGATTGTTCTAGGTAAGTATGCAGCATGGTCTGCCTCAGGTAATTCCACCCAAGCATTATTACACAGTTTATCAATATGAGCCCGGCGCCTATGGCGCCGGGACTGAAGTCCTTTATGAGCCTGGCGCCAAAGGCGCCAGGACACGGTCCAAAGGGCCCCTGTAGGGGTCTGCTGGGTCCGGAGATGTGGAAGAAGGGTCTGCTTCCGGGGGCGCTGGGCCAGTCCTGGCTCCTCGGGAGTAGTGCTCATGACAGCACCCCCCCTCAAGGCCCCTCCCAAAATTGTCTTCCCCGGGGGTTTTGGTTTATCCGGAAAGGTTCGGTGAAATTTCTTGATTAGATGAGGAGCATGGACGTGGTCATAGGGTTCCCATGACCTCTCTTGAGGCCCGTAACCCTTCCAGTCAATCAGGTAGAACAGCTTTGATCTGATGATCTTAGAGTCCAAAATGTTTTTAATCTCGAATTCAGGTTCTCCATTCACTTGAATTGGTTCTGGAGGTTTGGTTAGTCTGGTTCCAGATTGCATGGGTTTCAAAAGCGATACGTGAAAAACAGGATGTATTCGCATATGAGCTGTCAATCCTAGTTTAACAGCCACTGGGTTTATTATGGCCGTAACTGGATATGGCCCCAGATATTTGGGATTAAAAGTGCAAGGTCCTTTGAGTGATAAGTGTTTGGTGGACAACCAGACCTGGTCCCCAATCTGGTATTGAGGGGCCTCGCTTTGGTGTTGATCTGCTCCTCTCTTGTACCTTTCTTTAGCTTGTTGTAAATGTGCAGCAGCTTCTTTGAAGGCTTTGGTAATAGCAGTGTGTAACTGATCCACGGCGGGTGTTCCAAGATCTTGAGGTGGATCGGGGTTCGAAGTTCGAGGATGAATTCCATACAAAGTGTAGAAGGGGCTTTGCCCGGTTCCAGAGTGAACGGAATTATTGTATGCATACTCAGCTATCCAAAGGATGTCCTTCCAGTTGCTCTCTGACTGTTGTACCATGCATCGTAAATATTGTTTGAGAGTCTGGTTAGTTCTTTCAGTTTGACCATCGGTCTGGGGGTGATGGCTGGTTGAGAGTCTTACATCGATTTGAGCCAATTGACATCAACTACGCCAAAAATGGGAAATAAACTGGCTTCCTCTATCTGAGATTAGTACCGATGGGAATCCGTGTAACCGGACAATGTTTCCAAGGAATTCTCTGGCTAGTACCAAAGCTGAGGGTAAGCCTTTTAACGGAATGAAGTGGGCCATCTTGGAAAACAAATCCACAATAACGAGAATAGTGTTGTACCCGGAGCAGGAGGGTAAGTCTGTGATAAAATCCATAGAAAGGGTGTGCCAGGGAGACGGTGGAATGTTTAATGGTTGGAGAAGACCAGCCGGTCTTTTCTTTTGACCCTTGTTTTGAGCGCACACACCACAGGACATCACAAATTCTTTTATGTCTTTTCTCCACGAAGGCCACCAGAATTGTCTTCTCACTTTCTCTTCTGTTTTGGCAATGCCAGGGTGGCCCTCTATCAATGAATCGTGATAGCAGGAGATTACTTGCCTTTGCAAATCGGCGTGTGGTAGGAATAATCGTCCTTGGAAATAAGGCAAGTCATTGTTTAAAGTGAAATCCATTCCTTTTTGTAGCCAGTTCTGCAAGTCTGTTGGGTTCAGAAATTGTTTAACTTTTGCCTCAATGTCCTCGATGGATTGTGAAGAAATCAGGCCCAAGATCCTTTGTTCAGGAATTATTGGTACAGGCTCTGAGTTGACAATGGTGTCTCCCATTCCAATCTGGGAAAGAGCATCTGCTTTGCCATTTTTGCTGCCGGGGCGGTAAGTGATCACAAAGTCAAATTCGGCAAAGAACAGGGCCCAGCGGAGCTGTCGAGAGGATTGAGCCTTGGCGGTTTTCAGATACTGTAAATTCCGATGATCGGTGATCACCGTGATGGTGTGTCTGGCCCCAAGGAGATAATGATGCCAGGCCTTAAAGGCGGATTTAATAGCTAACAGTTCCTTGTCTGTGATGGCGTCGTTAACCTCAGGCGCTGAGAATTTTCGAGACCAGAACGCCACGGGATGTAATTGGTTAGTCTCTGGGTCTCTTTGTGAGAGGACCGCTCCCATTGCTAAGCTGGATGCGTCGGTTTCGACGATATAAGGGAAATCTGGGCGTGGGTGCTTCAGTATTGGTGCAGAAGTAAACTTGGCTTTTAGCTCTTGGAAGGCTTGTTCAGCTTCTTCAGACCACTCAAAACGTTTATTCTTTCTTAAGAGAGCCGTGATGGGTTGTACCACTCGTGAAAACTCCGGAATGAATCTGCGATGAAAAATTGGCAAAGCCTAACATGCTCTGAACGCCTTTTACAGAAGTAGGTGATGGCCATTTGAGAATAGCGTCCACCTTTCGCGAGTCCATGTGGACTCCTTTGGGTGTCAGGATAAAACCCAGAAATTTGACTTTAGTGGCATGGAAAACACATTTTTCAAGTTTGGCAAATAGTTTGTGTTGGCGAAGTTTTTCAAGTACTGTTCTAACATGATTTCGGTGATCTGCTTCCGAAGAGGAGTAAACAAGAATGTCATCTATGTAGACGACAACACAGACATCAATGAGCTCCCTGAGGACATCATTCATAAAATATTGGAAGGCGGCCGGTGCATTACATAGTCCGAAAGGCATCACTTGGTACTCAAATAACCCATATTTAGTGCGAAACGCTGTCTTCCATTCATCCCCTTCCTTGATCCGTACCAAGTGATAAGCCCCCCGTAGGTCTAGTTTTGTATATATGCAAGCATCCTTCACCTGGTCAAGGAGTTCCTGGATCAGAGGTAAAGGATATCTGTTTTTTACCGTTATCTGATTCAGAGCGCGGTAGCCTATACAGGTTCTGAGGTCACCTTCTTTTTTGGCACGAAGAACAGAGCCGAGGATGCAGGGGACTTCGATGGACGAATAAAACCATTGGCCAAGTACTGGTCCAGGTACTGTCGCAGGTGAAGGTTCTCGGGCTCGGTAAGGGCGTAGATCCTGCTGCAAGGAGGAGTTGCACCGGGTAGTAGATCTATCTGGCAATCGTATGACCTGTGGGGCGGTAAGGTGTTAGCCTGTTCCTTTTGGAAAACATCTTGAAACTCTCGATACTCTAGTGGTAATTGCAAACTGTCGGCCATTACTGACGCTAGGCCAATGTCTGATCGTAGATAGCAGGTTTGTGCACACTCTGGGAACGTTATCGTCTTTGCTCACCAATCAATCTGAGGATTGTGTTTTTCCAACCAAGGGATTCCCAGAATTATTTGAAATTGCGGAGCCTTGATCACGTCGAACACTATTACCTCCCGATTCCCGTCTTGGCCTAGTAATGTCACTTCAGTAGTGGTATGGTTTACCGGCCCAGAGGCGATCTCAGTCCCATCCACAGTGGTGATGACATCTTTAACAGCTTTTGGGCAAAGAGGTAGGTTCATCCTGGAAGCCAACTCGCGGTCCACGTAATTTCCTATAGCTCCACTGTCCACTTATGCCTTAATTGCATGCAATCTTTCTGGCTGCTTCGGATTTACGAGGACCATTGGCACAATGAAGTGCGAGGTCAAAGAACTGGTTTTTAAGCTCGGCAAGCAGACCTCTACGCTTGTCGGGCAAGGTCGTTTCCCGGCTCAGACTTTTCGGAATTCTTGTCGGAAGCTCCTACGGTCTTCTTAGGTGGTTTTCCAGGGCAGTCTCGAAGGAAATGTCCCGAGTTCCCACAATAGAGACACAGTTGCATTTGCCGTCTTCTGTCACGCTCTTTCTGGGTTAAGAGGCCCTTTACAACCCCAATCTGCATAGGTTCGGTGCCATCGACACTTTTGGAGTTGCTCTGAGTCTTAGTGAAGATTCGGGTTTCAATCTTGGATCGATCCGCCTTCCTGTTTTGAAGCCTGTGATCTAATTGGACCACCAAATCAATATAATCCGAACAGTCCTGAGGTGGATTTACGACCTGGGCCAGGACGTCTTTGAGTTCGCCGCATAGACCTCGGCGAAATAGCGTGATTCTTTTCTCCTCGGCCCATCCAGTTTCCACAACTAACCTATTGAAGGATGCAATGTAGGCTAAGAGATCCTGGTTGCCCTGTCGTAGGGAAAGGAGTTCATTGTCCAGGGCCTGCCCCTGGGAATGCCTTGCAAAAAGTCTTTCCATACTCGTCTGGAAGGCTTGGAAATTCCGAAGGATTGGATCATCTTGTGTAACCAGTGGAATTGACCAATCGGCGGCACTGCCGCTAAGATACAAAAGTACAAATGCTACCTTGGTCTGGTCATTCGGGAAGGCCGCGGGCCTGCAGAGAAAGTGCAATCGGCATTGATTTATGAACACTGCAAATCTTTTAGGGTCTCCAGCAAAACGTTCAGGTGGGGCAGTGGCACATTTCCAGGTAGGTTGATTTGAACGGGATTGGTTGAAGTAACTGGGGTAAAATTCCCCCCTGGATTGGGCAGAGGAGTTTGCCCCGCTTGGCTCTGTAATAACTGTCTGGCAAGATCGTCTGTTCGTTCCTTTGACACTATTAACTCTCTCCTGAGGGCGTTCGTCTCCTGGCGAGCAGCATGAACTTCAGCCCTTAATTCCCCCAGTAGCTGGGCCAGTTGATCTGTATCAGAAGTGTCCATAGCGCCTGGGTAGGAGATTATTGGTAGGCTTCGCGTTCTGTAACGCTCACCTGATTCCCACAGAGACGCTGACCCGAACTGGACTGCTACCGTTTCTTCTATCGTGAGGCGCAGGGCCCGGAAGATGCTCTGGACGGGGCCTCCGAATTTGGATTGCCTGGCTTGTAGAGTAAGTTTTCTGCAGGTGGACGAAAAGGGATTGATTACCAGCTGGGGTGGATATGTGTTCCCACCAATCTCCCGTTTCTCACTCTTCTTGACCCCCAACTTGGTTTCTGCGAGCTCTCACCTTAGGTATTGTAAAGATGAGCTCTCCATCCTGCTTCAGGTGCAGGGGTGCGTAGGATCCAGTTACGTCACTGGATGGGAAATAGTTGCGGACACTGTGTCCTTTTGTCTCTCCTGCGATAGCCGTAAGTATGAGTGTCTTTTCTCCACAGGAGCTGGGGCCCAGAAACCTAAAGCAGGTAAGTCTCTTGGTGAGTATTTGTTCTCCGTGCTTAGTTAGTGCTCACCATGTATTCCTCTTATGCAGGTGCTGGGATGTAGCTGGCGTCGTGGCCGCGGGGAGGAAGGTAAGTGAAAGAAAAGTGACTGCTTACTTCTAATGATTGTCTTTTTCTGCTTACAGGTGCCGGGATGCTGCCGGCGACACAGCCGCTGTCGCGCGTGATGGAGCACGTAAGTAAGTTGAAGAAATGTGGCCGCTTTAGAGCGGGTGCCTCTAATGACTGTCTTTTTCTGTCTTCCAGGTGCCGAGATGCTGCCGGCGTCGTGGCCGCGGTGGAGTTCGGCGAGGCCACGGATGGGTAAGGCAAGGCGGCGCGGCTGCGAGCATTTGAGAGTGCTGCTAATCTTGTACCTTTCCTTTGCAAGATCGTCGGAGGTAGGATTGCTGAGGCCGGATTCCGGTAAGTATAATTTCTAATGCTCGCCTTCTCTTTTCTTGTCTGTTTGCAGGTGTTCCGGGTGCTGGCGGGCTTGTCAGGAGCCAGGATGCAGGAGCCGACTCGGTGAGCGTCTTGCTGCTGATGCAGAATAACGCGAAGCACGTGTATTCCATCGGGCGTGGTTTAAATAGCAGAGAAGTGCTTCAGGTGTGTGTTCTTCCACCGGCCCCACCCAGGTAAGAAAAGAGTTCCTGAATAGAGGAAATAGTTCCTCCCAGCCCTGATGGCTGGGGACTTCAGCCAGACTGAATTGTTCTGGGTAACTATGCAGCATGGTCTGCCTCAGGTAAGTCCACCCAAGCATTATTACACAGTTTATCAATATGAGCCCGGCGCCTATGGCGACGGGACTGAAGTCCTTTATGAGCCTGGCGCCAAAGGCGCCAGGACACAGTCCAAAGGGCCCCTGTAGGGGTCTGCTGGGTCCGGAGATGTGGAAGAAGGGTCTGCTTCCGGGGGCGCTGGGCCAGTCCTGGCTCCTCGGGAGTAGTACTCATGACAGCACCCCCCCTCAAGGCCCCTCCCAAAATTGTCTTCCCCGGGGGTTTTGGTTTATCCGGAAAGGTTCGGTGAAATTTCTTGATTAGAGGAGGAGCATGGACGTGGTCATAGGGTTCCCATGACCTCTCTTGAGGCCCGTAACCCTTCCAGTCAATCTGGTAGAGCAGCTTTGATCTGATGATTTTAGAGTCCAAAATGTTTTTAATCTCGAATTCAGATTCTCCATTCACTTGAATTGGTTCTGGAGGTTTGGTTAGTCTGGTTCCAGATTGCATGGGTTTCAAAAGCGATACGTGAAAAACAGGATGTATTCGCATATGATCTGTCAATCCTAGTTTAACGACCACTGGGTTTATTATGGCCGTAACTGGATATGTCCCCAGATATTTGGGATTAAAAGTGCGAGGTCCTTTGAGTGATAAGTGTTTGGTGGACAACCAGACCTGGTCCCCAATCTGGTATTGAGGGGCCTCGCTTCGGTGTTGATCTGCTCCTCTCTTGTACCTTTCTTTAGCTTGTTGTAAATGTGCAGCAGCTTCTTTGAAGGCTTTGGTAATAGCAGTGTGTAACTGATCCACGGCGGGTGTTCCAAGATCTTGAGGTGGATCCGGGTTGGAAGTTCGAGGATGAATTCCATACAAAGTGTAGAAGGGGCTTTGCCCGGTTCCAGAGTGAATGGAATTATTGTATGCATACTCAGCTATCCAAAGGATGTCCTTCCAGTTGCTCTCTGACTGTTGTAGCATGCATCATAAATATTGTTCGAGAGTCTGGTTAGTTCTTTCAGTTTGACCATCGGTCTGGGGGTGATGGCTGGTTGAGAGTCTTACATCGATTTGAGCCAATTGACATCAACTACGCCAAAAATGGGAAATAAACTGGCTTCCTCTATCTGAGATTAGTACCGATGGGAATCCGTGTAACCGACAATGTTTTCAAGGAATTCTCTGGCTAGTACTGAAGCTGAGGGTAAGCCTTTTAACGGAATGAAGTGGGCCATCTTGGAAAACAAATCCACAATAACGAGAATAGTGTTGTACCCGGAGCAGGAGGGTAAGTCTGTGATAAAATCCATAGAAAGGGTGTGCCAGGGAGACGGTGGAATGTCGAATGGTTGGAGAAGACCAGCCGGTCTTTTCTTTTGACTGTTGTTTTGAGCGCACACACCACAGGACATCACAAATTCTTTTATGTCTTTTCTCCACGAAGGCCACCAGAATTGTCTTCTCACTTTCTCTTCTGTTTTGGCAATGCCAGGGTGGCCCTCTATCAATTAATCGTGATAGCACGAGATTACTTGCCTTTGCAAATCGGCGTGTGGTAGGAATAATCGTCCTCGGAAATAAGGCAAGTCATTGTTTAAAGTGAAATCCATTCCTTTTTGTAGCCAGTTCTGCAAGTCTGTTGCGTTCAGAAATTGTTTAACTTTTGCCTCAATGTCCTCGATGGATTGTGAAGAAATCAGGCCCAAGATCCTTTGTTCAGGAATTATTGGTACAGGCTCTGGGTTGACAATGGTGTCTTCCATTCCAATCCAGGAAAGAGCATCTGCTTTGCCATTGTTGCTGCCGGGGCGATAAGTGATCACAAAGTCAAATTCGGCAAAGAACAGGGCCCAGCGGAGCTGTCGAGAGGATTGAGCCTTGGCGGTTTTTAGATACTGTAAATTCCGATGATCGGTGATCACCGTGATGGTGTGTCTGGCCCCAAGGAGATAATGACGCCAGGCCTTAAAGGCGGGTTTAATAGCTAACAGTTCCTTGTCTGTGATGGCGTAGTTAACCTCAGGTGCCGAGAATTTTCGAGACCAGATCGCCACGGGATGTAATTGGTTAGTCTCTGGGTCTCTTTGTGAGAGGACCGCTCCCATTGCTAAGCCGGATGCGTCGGTTTCGACGATATAAGGGAGATCTGGGCGTGGGTGCTTCAGTATTGGCGCAGAAGTAAACTTGGCTTTTAGCTCTTGGAAGGCTTGTTCAGCTTCTTCAGACCACTCAAAACGTGTATTCTTTCTTAAGAGAGCCGTGAAGGGTTATACCACTCGTGAAAACTCCGGAATGAATCTGCGATGAAAAATTGGCAAAGCCTAACATGCTCTGAACGCCTTTTTTCAGAAGTAGGTGATGGCCATTTGAGAATAGCCTATGGCGCCGGGACTGAAGTCCTTTATGAGCCTGGCGCCAAAGGTGCCAGGACACGGTCCAAAGGGCCCCTGTAGGGGTCTGCTGGGCCGGAGATGTGGAAGAAGGGTCTGCTTCCGGGGGCGCTGGGCCAGTCCTGGCTCCTCGGGAGTAGTGCTCATGACACTTTCTCTTATTTTGTCACTTCAGCCACAATATCGTCCTTTGTTCCTCCTATAGTCACATCCATCAGGATCTGGATTCTGATGGCTTCTTCTGCTGTTTTCTTGCATTTTGCCATGCAGATTTTGATCCCACACATTGATGCGACTGCTAAAACAAGAGCTCCCATTATCACCTTTAGTCCATCTGAAAGCCACGATGGCATCCATGACCATAAGTACACCATCCAGCTCTTGTCTTTTCCTGTCCCCCTTGTTTAATCCTCCATCTCGGCATGCATCTGTGCCAGCTGTGCAACTGCATCTGATAGTGTTCCATTACCTTCATCGTTGGCAGGTATAAATGTTCAACAGGAACTCCCTATTTTGGCACAAACTCCTCCTTTCATGGCTGCGAGCAGATCCAGAGCATACCTATTCTGGAGCGCCACCAACCTTATTGCTCTGAGCGCTTCCTTTATTGTGTTGAACCCATTTACATTGGAATTGATAGTCACCAGCAGCTCCCAGTGAGTGATCTGCAACCAATTTGCATTTGTGTACGTCTGCACGATGGTATTATTGATACAAAAAGCATTTGTGTCCTGCTGAACGGTCTGTGTTCTGCTGGAATATCATGTAGTGCCATTGCCATCTCTGATGCCTTTGTGAAGTAATTCCCTCCTCTCTTTACTCTGCTCAATCCTGCTAGCCCCTCTGCCTTCTATGCTGGCTGTTGGTGCACTTCAATCAATCTCTTCTTCCTTTTTTTTGTTGTCCATCTTTGGGAAGTTGTCAAGCTTTACATCCTTCCTTGACACGACCAATCAAGGCATGTTGATGTGTACCAATGTACAAACTCCTCCCCAGATGGGGGGTAGATTCTCGTAGGCTTTTGATCCGCAAGCCCAATAGTGATCCATCAGTACTGCTGTTCCTGCCTTCATAGCTTCATGTTGTTCAATGCTCTTGCACCCCACATTCTCGCCAACTTCAACTTCACCATTGTTCTGGTAGCACAATGCTGGTGTCTTCAGTGGTATTATCGGCATTGGTCCAGCTTAATTTTCCACCCATGTTAGCAGTTTTGCATTCATGTCCCATTCCTTCAGGCACTTGTCATTCTCTTCCTGCACCTTGTTCACTGGTGACTGCGCAAGTGTCAGTGCCTTGCTTCCCACCACTCTGTCCTGCCATCCATCCTTAGTGTATACTTGGCCATACACTAGTATCAGTGTTCTTTCCCAGCAACCAGGCTCTCCTCTTTTCTCCTTCACTCTTGTCCAGGGACATGGCAAGTGCTCTAAGGTGATAGTCTTAGTTAATCCCTTCTCAGGTCTGTCAGTTATGTACTGTATAGCTTCATCTAGCTGCCAATAATGTTTCATCATGTCTAATGTCTTTATGTAATTATCTTCATACAGGAATGTTCCTTTGGACATCGATCTCAGTGTGGCTGTCTTCCTTTAAAATCTTCCTTGAGTTTGCACCATCGCAAGATACGTTAGGTATTGTGCCATCGCTGTGGGTATTTCAGTTGCTATGAACGTTCTGGAGGCACTCATTGCATAGGGGATTAAAGAGCAGACATAACAGCTCTGCACAGTGGTTTCCTTACCCACCTTGGTCATGTGTTTATACCACGTGTTGTTAGACACTCGAGCAGTGTCTGTGAGATACATGTCAGCCCCTTTCATGTCAATACTGCGTTTACCTCTCCTTACCTTATCAGCAATCTACTTGCAGTCCACCTGTCATGGTTGTTCCACCTGCTCGGGTTGGGATAATGTTAGTAGAGGGTACAGTGGTAGTACTAGAAACGAGGTATATTCGCCAAGACAAACCCCATCAACCCACTTGGAAATAAGATACACAACATAATAAATATTGTTTCCCCATATTGTTTCCCTCATTTCCACTTACGCTGTTGATCCTTGCAGCCTGAAGATATAGTTGCCTGCCTGAAATGCACAGAGAAATGCGTTATTCTGTAAGTATTGTTAAACACTCTTAAGCCCCACAGACCAAATAATCACTGATGGCAAAGGCAAACACTTCTTCCCTTACTGGTGGGTCTCTTAGAGTGACAAGTACTGGGGGATCACTGTGCTCAAGCTGAGGGTACATTTGGGCCAGTTAATTGTCATGACCCTTAAGCAACCCCCACCGGCATGTCCACATGCCAGGTAAGATCAGGGTTTGGGGTTCCATTAGGGCCTCGGAGGCCTTGCACCATCTTCCTAGACTCTCTTTGAGTCAGTCCTGGTGCCTTTGGTGCCAGCCTCATATTCAGTATGAAGAACATCTTTGAAAGGGACTACTTTTCCTTGGGCCCGCAGTCAACATGGAGGCACTCACACAGTCTAGTTCCCTAGAACTAGACTATGCAGTATAGTGTTTTGGGTGTGGTAGCCTAGGCCTACTTTACCTGCACTACTTTGCTGGGAGGATATTTAAACCACACCCAAGCAACAGAACACACTTCGCGTTATTCTGCAGCCTGCTGCGTAACACTCACTGTGTCCAGTGTCCTTGATACCGGCAATCATCGGAGCAACAAGCCTGTAGAGGAGAAAAAGAACATCATTAATAGACTATTACCTGCGAACTCCATACTGTATCCGCCCAACGCTCGTCCATGCTTCTGCTTACTCGCGGTTGCCCATCCAGCAATCTGCATCTTCTGGACACGGCATACTCAATGGAACGAAACAGCCTGAAAGGAGAGGGAGAAAGACAACGTTAGAAAAGGTTACTTATGGCGTAAGCCTCAAACATCATGAGAACCTCACCTGGCTGGCCACCTCTTGGCCGGCATCATTCCGGAATACCTCGCTCATCGGAGAAGACCATCGCGACCTGTAAGGAGAGAAGAAACACAAGTTATCAAGTACAAGGCGAAGAAGCGCCGCACATAACGCATTACTTACCGAATCGTATTGTGCTTCTTGTGCCATCCATTACCGGCAGGTGCTCAATCCAACCAGTACGACATGCAGAATCTCCCACTCACCTAGGGAGGGAAAGAAAAGACATTAACCACAAAGAAATGACGGTAAGAACAGTAAATTACAAAGACTGCTGCAGTAAAACCTACCTTAAAGACACTTGAATGGGCTCACATCAGTGAAGTAACTCGGTCTCCCAAGCACACTGAAGACTACGCATGCCTGCAAAGAAGGCAGAACGGAGAGCATACCAAATATTACAATAAGGTGAGGAGAGGGCCAATGGGTCGAACCCAGGGAAGGTGGGAGAAGACCTTACCTGATCTTGAATCCAGTCCTCCTGTGCTTTCAGGCCTGACTTCCATCGAAGGCACCACCCAGTCACAAATCAATCAACCAGGGCTGAGTGGCGTCCCCGTGGATACCAGGTGAGCGTAACAGAAACACAAAGTCTCTGTAACATAATCCACCTGGGCGCCATGGAGACATCAGAAATCGTCCAATTGGCTCAATTATTAGGACAGTTACACGTCAAAGTTCATTCAGCCAGGCAAGAGACTAATGCTCTATGGAGGGACCTAGTTGTAATCAAGGATCGCACAGAGGAAATCAGCAGGCAGTTACTACAATCACAGGCCGGACAAACTCCATTGTCTGGAAACAACCCACCAGCACAAGCACCCGCCTTATCAACCGCTCCAGTACAGATTACACTACCCGGAGCAGTTCCTTTAGTGTCACCGGAACGATTCTCAGGCGACCCCAGGAAGTATGCTGCATTCATGAATCAATGTTGTCTTCATTTCCTCTGCAGACCTGGTGCATTCCCCAACGATCAGGCATGGGTAGCTTTTGTTTTGTCATACCTGAGCGGAAGTGCAGCGGATTGGTCGGTGCCGCTTGTGAGCCATGATGATCCATTACTACATGACTTTGGGGGGTTCCAGAGGGAAATGGAGAAGCTCTTTGCTCGTCATATCCAAGAGCAAGCAGTAGACAATGAACTCTTGTCACTCCGGCAGGGGAATCAAGACTTGTTAACGTACATTGCAACCTTCAATAGGTTAGTTGCTGAAACGAGGTTCCCGAAGACAAAAGAATCACATTGTTTCACTGAGGCCTACGAGGACAATTGAAGGACGTTCTGGCCCAGGTAGTTGATCGACCTAGAGACTGTAGCAAATGTATTAACCTGGTTGTGCAACTAGATCACCGATTACATGACTGGAAGGCAGATCGGTCTAGGTCAGACACTTGGGCCATGTACGTGCGGCCTTGTGTTACGCTCACCTGGCTCCCACAGGGGCGTCGATCGGACCCGGACAGCTGCGACCTCCTCCAACTTGAAGCGTAGTGCAGAGATGACAGACTGGACTGGACCGTCTAATCTCGTCTGCTTGACCCATAGAAGTATTCTCATGCAAGTGGAGAAGGGATTTAGCCACCCGTGGATTCTAGTAATGGCACCCCACTGTTCTCCCCACTAATCACCACTGATATTCACTTTCAGTAAGCTCACCTTATGTTTTAAAATGATGAGCTCTCCATCCTGTGTTGAATGCAGGGGCGCGTAGATACCAGTTACTTCACTGGTTTGAAGGCGTTGGAAGAGTTCTGGATGAATATTGACTCCGAGGTTCCAGGCGAGAACCCATAAGTATAAAGTTCAAAGAGTTCAATATGTCCGATGTCCAGGATGATCTTAGAGTCCAGGATATTTTTTACCTCGAATTCAGGTTCTCCATCTATTAGGATGGGGTCAGGTGGTTTGGTTAACCTTGTCCCAGGTTGAACTGGTTTTAGAAGTGAAACATGAAAGACAGGATGAATCCGCATATTAGAGGGTAATTCCAATTTGACGGCCACCGGGTTGATAATGGCCTTAATGGTGTAAGGTCCCAAATATCTAGGATTGAAAGTTCGAGTTCCCTTTAGAGGTATATGTTTTGTAGCCAGCCAAACTTCATCTCCAATCTGGTATTGTGGAGTTTCACTTCTATGTCGATCAGCATTTTTCCTGTATTTCTCCTTAGCTTGTTTCAAGTGTTCTATTGCTTCCTTAAAGGCTTGTGTAATAGTAGAGTGCAGATGAGTCACTGCAGGCATTTCTAAGTGTTCAGGCGAATCGAGTTCTGAGGTTCGAGGATGATGTCCATATATGGTATAAAAGGGGCTTTGTCCAGGTATTGTTCAAGAGTCTGGTTGGTCCTCTACGTCTGACCATCAGTTTGGGGGTGGTGACTGGTTGATAGCCTTACGTCGATTTGTACCAATTGACCGCATTTCTTCCAAAATTGCGAAATGAATTGACTACCTCGGTCAGAGACCAATACGGAAGGAAATCCATGGATTCGAACAATGTTTTTGAGAAATTCCTTGGCCAAAATCGAAGCGGAAGGTAATCCTTTTAAAGGAATAAAGTGGGCCATTTTGGAAAAAAGATCCACAATAACTAGAATGGTGTTAAATCCATTACAAGGAGGTAGATCTGTAATGAAGTATAAAGACAAGGTCTACCATGGTGTAGGTGGAATATCCAAAGGTCGTAAAAGGCCAGCTGGTTTCTTCTTATGACTTTTGTTTTGGGCGCAGATACCACAAGACATCACAAATGACTTTACGTCCTTTCGCCAGGTGGGCCACCATAATTGTCTTTTAATTTGAGCTTCAGTTTTTGCAATACCTGGGTGTCCTTCCATAAGGGCGTCATGATAATTGGAGATGACTAGTTCTTGTAGTTCCTTGTGTGGTAGAAATAGACGTCTTTGATAGTAAGGTAGGTCATTGATGACTAAATAATCTTGGCCTTTATTTACCCAGTCCTGCAGGGCTGCTGGATCGAAAAGTTGTTGGATTTTTAAATGAATGTATTCTAGAGTCTGTAGAGTAGTTATGCCAATAATTCTTTGTTCTGAAATTATAGGCACCGGTTCCGGGTTCAAATATACTTCTCCCATCCCTATCCGGGATAAGGCATCTGCCTTGCCATTTTTACAACCTGGTCGATAAGTGATCACGAAATCGAATTCGGCAAAGAATAATGCCCACCGAAGGTGACGCGATGATTGGGCCTTGGCTGTTTTCAAATACTGCAGATTCCTGTGATCGGTGATTACAGTGATGGTATGCCTGGCACCGAGAAGATAATGCCGCCAAGCCTTGAAGGCGGACTTGATGGCTAATAACTCCTTATCAGTAACCGCATAGTTTAATTCGGGTGCTGAGAACTTTCTTGACCAGAATGCTACTGGATGAAGTTGACCAGTTTCGGGATCCTTCTGGGACAGGACAGCTCCCATGGCTAAACTGGATGCATCGGTTTCAACAATGCATGGAAGCTCAGGGCGTGGATGCTTTAAGACAGGTGCAGACATGAATTTCGATTTTAGCCCTTGGAAGGCTCTTTCAGCCTCTTCAGTCCACAAAAAACTTTGTTTTTTCACAAAAGTGCTGTGATGGGGTGTACAATATGCGAGAATTCAGGAATATATCTGCGATAGAAATTAGCAAATCCAAGCATGCTTTGTACCCCTTTAACTGAACTGGGTGATGGCCACTTGAGGATTGCGTCCACCTTTCAAGAGTCCATTCGAACTCCTTTTGGAGTCAGGATAAATCCCAGGAATTCAACTTCTGTAGAATGAAAAACACATTTCTCCAATTTTGCGTATAGCTTCTGCTGGCGTAGTTTCTCAAGGACTGCACGAACGTGCTTCACATGGTCTGATTCTGAGGAGGAGTACACTAAAATATCGTCTATGTATACAAAAAAACAGACGTCAATGAGTTCATGAAGGACATCATTCATAAAATACTGGAAGGCTGCTGGTGCATTACACAACCCGAAGGGCATCACCTGGTATTCGAATAACCCGTACTTGGTGCGAAAGGCAGTCTTCCATTCATCGCCTTTCTTTACACGTACCAGATGATATGCCCCTTGAAGGTCTAACTTAGTGTAGATACAAGGATCCTTTACTTGGTCTAGTAATTCGGGGATCAGAGGCAATGGGTATCGATTTTTTACCGTAATCTGATTTAATGCGCGGTAGTCTATGCACGTTCTAAGGTCACCTTCCTTTTTAGGCTCGAAGAATAGAGCTGAGCATGCAGGAGATTTGGATGGACGAATGAAGCCATTAGCAAGGTATTTGTCCAGATATTGTCGTAGGTGAAGATTTTCAGGTTCCGTAAGGGCGTAGATTCTACTGCATGGAGGTTGTGCACCGGGTACTAGGTCGATTTGACAATCGTATGATCTGTGAGGTGGTAAGGTATTTGCCTGTTCTTTTTGAAAAAACATCCTGAAATTCTTGATATTCCTGAGGTAACTGCACAAGTGGATTAGTGACGGTGGCCAGGCTTTTGTTCAAGGTTTTTTCCGAGTAACAGGTGTGTGCACAATCTGGGAAGGTCACTCTCTTCTCTCTCCAATCAACACAAGGATTATGTGTTTCCAACCATGGCAGTCCCAGAATTATTTGAAATTGCGGGGCCTTGATTAAATCAAACACAATAGTTTCTCGATGCCCATCTTGACCCAACAGTGTCAGCTCAGTAGTGGAATGAGTTACAGGCCCAGAGGCAATTTCAGTTCCATCGACTGTGGTGATGACATCCGAAGCAGTCTTTTTGCAAAGGTTAGATTCACCCTTGAGGCCAATTCGTGGTCCATGTAGTTTCCTACGGCCCCACTATCAATGTATGCCCTTACTGCGTGCATACGTGATGGCTGCCTTGGATCAATTAGGACCATTGGTGTAATTAGGTGGGAGGTCTGAGTGTCCTTTTTTAAGCTCGGCAAGCGGACCTCTACGCTTGTCGGGCGTGGACATTTCCCGAATCAGACTCTATTTGACTTTTGTCAGCAACTCCTACTACTTTCTTGGGTGGTTTTATAGGGCAATCCCGTAGAAAATGTCCTGCAGTTCCACAGTACAGACACAATTTCATCTGCCGTCTCTTTTCTCTTTCCTTTTGAGTTAAGGGTCCTTTAACCCCTCCGATCTGCATAGGTTCTGATGCATCTGTTCCTTAACATTGGGTTTAACCCATACCCGACTCTCGAACTTAGCTCGATCAGCCTTTCTATTCTGAAGTCGATGGTCTAACTGGACCACTAAGTCTATATATTCTGCGCAATCCTGAGGTGGGTTCACAACTTGAGCCAAAACATCTTTGAGTTCTCCCCGAAGCCCACGATGAAATAATGTAATTTGTTTCTCCTCAGGCCATCCGGTTTCCACCACCAACCTATTGAAGATTGCGATATGTGTTAGCAGATCCTGATTACCCTGTCGTAGGGATAAAATTTCGTTATCCAGGGCCTGTCCCTGTGAATGTCTGGTGAATAGTCTTTCCATGATTCTTTGAAAACCCTGAAAATCCTGAAGTAGAGGGTCATCGTGGAACGCCTAATCTCGTCTACTTGACCCGTAGAAGTATTCTCCTGCAAGTGGAGAAGGGATTTAGCCACCCGTGGATTCTTGTAATGGCACCCCACTGTTCTCCCCACTAATCACCACTGATATTCACTTTCAGTAAGCTCACCTTATGTTTTAAAATGATGAGCTCTCCATCCTGCATGGAATGCAGGGGTGCGTAGATACCAGTTACTTCACTGGTTTGAAGGCGTTGGAAGAGTTCCGGATGAATATTGTCTCCGAGGTTCCAGGCGAGAACCCGTAAGTATAAAGTTCAAAGAGTTCAATATGTCCGATGTTCACTCTTTCCTTTCTTGTGTTGCAGCTGGATCCAAGGGAAGATTGTCTTGTGGCAGCTGATGGTGTTCAGGTAAGAGTCTGTATTACCCCACACTGTCCGGTAAAAGATGCGTGTGTTTAAATTGCTGGTTTCTCTCTCCTTACAGGTGCGGCGTAAGAAGTTGCGGTTTGTTACAGAATAATGCCTCCGGTTGTTAATCAGGTAAGTCTATGGTGGAGAGGTTGTATTTGTTGGCTCTCTCGACTCACCTTATGTTTCTTTTGTCCCCTAGATGGTGGAATTCGGCAAAGAAAATGATGGAGGCTGCGCCGGATCGAAAAATGCTGTGAGGACTGGTGACTATGGCGCAGCGCTGCAGCTGGCGATGCGACGCATGCAGAATACGTCCTTATCAAGTTCGAAGACGTGATGGATCTGGAATTCAGGTAAGGATTGAAATAATATCTGTATTCTAACCTTTCCTTCTTCTTTCTTCTATTGCTAGGAGCTCTGGATTCGAGACGGGCATGGCTGAAGACTGGATGCTGACTGCAGGCACGGTGAGCATTACGCTGCTGGATGCAGAATAACGCGAAGCATGTGCTGCTGTTCGGACGTGGTTTAAATAGCCTCCAAAGTAGTTCCAGGTAAGAAGTCCCTAGAACCACACCCGAGTAAAAAATAGTCCCTGTAGTAAAATAGTCCCATTCAGGCCTCACGTTGGCTTGGATTCATTTGCAGCATGGTCTGCATGAGGTAAGTAAAGCCTATGAGCCTGGCGCCTATGGCGCCAGGACTGATTTCTATAATGAGCCTGGCGCCTACAGCGCCAGGACTGAACCCAGACAGCCCCCAGCCGGGGCTGCTGAGGTTTTATTAAATATCTGAATGCCTGCTCCCGGGGCTGATGGGCTTGATCCGGATGCCCGGGAGTAGGCATCATGACACCTAGGAACAGTGCTTCACGCATGTCTGAAAACACTGTAGAACCCATGCCAATTGGAGGTATACGACCACCATTAACAAAAGCAGAAAGGGACAAGGGAAGGCAACAGCAGTTATATTTTTACTGCGGAAAACCAGGACACTTCCTCAAGGACTGCCCAGTGAAGCCTCCAAGAAGAACCGTAGGGGCCATGGAGAAGGACGAGAGTAAGAAGTCAGAAAACTACCCAGCTCGACAAATGTAGAGATCAGTTCGTCAAGTGAGAAGAAAGAGCCACCAAGCTCACACTTCTCAATACCAGTGATCCTAATCAATCATCAACAACCGTCTAGGATGCACACCGTTGAGGCATACATAGACAGTGGAGCAGTTGGGAACTATATTGATCAAGAACTGGCAGCAGAGATGGGGCTTCCCTTATGTTTCAAGCCGACCATAGAAAAGGTGACCACCGTGGATGGGACAGAAATTGCTTCTGGACCAGTAACTCAATGTACAGCAGGAGTAACCCTGCTGTGCCAGGATGGACACCGGGAATCCATTTCCTTCGATCTCACCAAGGTGCCTCAGTTCCGACTAATATTAGGGATGCCATGGTTAGTTGCGTGGTCAACTTCATTGCACGCCAATCTATCTGAGAATTGTGAAATTCTCAGATAGATTGGCGTGCAAGGAAGTTGACCTTTCCCGATGACTGCGCTCCTACCTGTTATTATCAAGAAAAGAAACCCAATTTCTGCACCCCTGAGATTCCTAGAACAGCAGCATCAACACTTGGTGCGACTAGCACTCTACCGAGAGAATATCAAGATTTACAGGATGTGTTCCAGAAAGAGCAAGCTAACACACTACCGCCGCACAGGCCCTATGACTGCCAGATTGACCTAATACCTAGTGCGCAAATTAATTTTGGCAGAATCTATGCACTCACAGAACCAGAAAACCTGCATTTGAAATCCTATCTAGATCAGTACTTGGCAAACTGATTTATCCGCCCATCTAAATCACCGGCAGCCGGTCCCTTATTCTTCGTACCAAAGAAGGAAGGGGACTTGAGGACCTGCATTGACTACCAAGCATTAAACCGGATCACCATAAAGAATCGTTACTCCTCTGCCACAGATTTATACCAAGCTAGCCCTTAGAGGAGCGCACCACCTGGTCCGAGTTAAAAAAGGAGATGAATGGTAATCCGCCTTCTGTACCAAATATGGCATGTATGAATACCAGGTACTGCCTTTTGGACTTTGCAACGCTCCCGCGGCGTTCCAATTCTTCATTAACGATGTCCTGCGGGAATTAACTGATGTTTGCGCCTTCGTCTACATAGATGACATCCTAGTGTATTCAGCCTAGAGACAAGATCATGTCAAGCACGTCCGCTCCGTTCTCACCAAACTCTGACAATATCGACTATATGCGAAACTTGAAAAATGCTTTTTTCACGTAACCGAAATGGAATTCCTTGGTTTCATCCTCACTCCGAAAGGCATCAAAATGGATGTACAAAAAGTGTATCCCATTCTTAAGTGGCCTTCTCCAGCTTCATTAAAAGGGGTCCAGAGCATGCTGGGCTTTGCGAACTTCTACCGCCGGTTCATCCCAGACTTCTCTCAAATTGTACACCGAATTACGTCACTACTACGAAAAAACAATAAAAAATGAATGTGGACAGAAGGAGCAGAAAGAGCCTTTGAAGAGCTTAAGAGAAGATTCACTTCCGCTCCAATCCTACAACACCCTTGTCCAGACCTCCCTTACATCGTGGAAACCGATGCCTCCAGCATGGCTATGGGGGCTGTTCTTTCACAAAATTCAATTATGCCATCACTGACAAGGAGCTCCTGGCCATTAAATCCACTTTCAAAGCATGGTGACATTATCTCGTAGGGGCCAGACATATGGTCACAGTAATCACGGACCATCGGAACCTGCAATACTTGAAAACAGCAAAGGCTCAATCCTTGCATCAATTGCGGTGGGCCCCTTTCTTCGCCGAGTATGATTATGTAATCACATATCGACCAGGAGTGAGGAGTGGGAAGGCTGATGCCTTATCTCGCATGGTCATTGGCGAAAAGGTGTATGCAACTCCAGATCCGGTAGCCATCATTCCTGAGGACAAGCTCTTAGGCCTCCTATCAGCTTTATCACAAACCGAACTCCGAAACGAGATCCAACGTGTAATAAGTCCTAAAACCTTACTGGAATGGCGTACTCAAGGAGAACAATACACCATTAAGGACCAGTTGCCATATTTTGGAGAACGTCTATATGTGCCCAAAAAGGAGCTACAACAGCAAATCATTTCAGATTACCACGATTCCCTGATGGAGGGTCACCCCGGAATCGCCAAAACCCTAGCCAAAGTGAAACGCAACTATTCATGGCCTACTTGGCGTAAAGACATCATCCAGTATGTCCCGACATGTGGTGTGTGTGCTCAAAACAAATCGCAAAAGCAGAAACCAGCTGGCCGTTTTCATCCATTGGAAATTCCTCCCGCACCATGGCACACACTTTCTCTCGACTTCATTACCGACTTGCCTCCCAGTCAAGGATTCAACACTATTTTGGTAGTCATAGATTTATTTTCATAAATGGCACACTTTATCCCTTTCAAAGGCCTCCAGTTTAGCAAAAGTGTTCCTGGAAAATATTATTAGGCTACATGGTTTCCCATCGTCCCTGGTCTCTGATCGAGGTAGCCAGTTCGTGTCCAACTTCTGGAAAAAATGTTGTTCTATGGCTCAAATCAACATCCGATTATCCACCAGCCACCACCCCCAAACAGATGGCCAAACAGAAAGAACCAATCAGACCCTCGAGCAATACTTGCGGTGCATGCTGCATCAGGTGGAAGGGACTTGGAGAGACTTATTATGGATAGCAGAATATGCTTACAACAATTTGTTGCATTCCAGCACGGGACAAACCCTTTTCTACACACTATAAGGCAGACACCCATGTTGTTCCGAACTAGACCTTCCTCCCAGCTTGGAAATGCCAGCAGTAAAAACTCTTCATGCACCCATCTCTCAGGCCTTTAAAAAGGCAACAGAGCATCAAATCCAAGCCAAGCACAGACAAAAGAAATGTGCTGACCAACACTAAAAAAGGCCCCTGACTATCAAGTAGGAGACATGGTTTGGCTTGCAGCAAAATATGTACCCATAAAAGGAACCCAAACCTTTTGTCCTTGCTATCTGGGACCTTATTCCATCAAATCTATCATCAACCCAGTAGCTGTCAAGTTAGCATTACCAGCCAATATGCGAATCCACCCGGTGTTCCACGTCTCAATCCTGACACTGGTACAACCCGGTACACGGGTTATGACACCACCAGAACCCTTGATAGTTGATGGGGATCCCAAGTTCGAAGTAAAGGGAATCTTGGATTCTAAATTTACCAGATCCAAATTATATGACTTAGTCGATTTGAAAGGTTACGGACCTCAAGACAGATCCTGGGAACCCAGCGAGAATATCCATGCACCACGTTCGATTAAGGCATTTCATCAGAACTTTCCAACCAAGCCAGGACCGGGCAGAAGAACCACTGTGGGAGGGACCTTGTGGGGGAGTGCTGTCACAACCCTTAACCAAAACCCCCCCTGGCATGTCCACATGTCCAAATGCCAGGTAAGGTCAGGGTTCGGGGTTCCATTAGGGCCTCGTAGGCCTTGCACCATCTTCCAAGACTCTCTTGGAGTCGGTCCTGGCGTCTTTGGCACCAGGCTCATATTCAGTATGAGGAACATCTTTGAAGGGGACTACTTTTCCTTGGGTCTGCAGTCAACGTGGAGGCACTCACACAGTCTAGTTCCCTAGAACTAGACTATGCGGAATAGTGTTTTGGGTGTGGTAGCCTGGGACTACTTTACCTGGCCTACTTTGCTGGGAGGCCATTTAAACCACACCTGAGCAACAGAACACGCTTTGCGTTATTCTTACCTGCAAACTCCATCCTGTATCTGCCCGACGCTCGTCCATGCTTCTGCTTACTTACGGTCGCCCATCCAGCAATCTGCATCTTCTGGGCATCGCATACTCACCGGAACAAAACAACCTGAAAGGAGAGGGAGAAAGACAACGTTAGAAGAGGTTACTTATGGCGTAAGCCTCAAACATCACGAGAACCTCACCTGGCTGGCCACCTCTTGGCCGGCATCGTTCCGGAATACCACGCTCACTGGAGAAGACCATTGCGACCTGTAAGGAGGGAAGAAACACAGTTTAGCAAGTACAAGGCGATGCAGAGCCGCGCATAGCACGTTACTTACCGAATCGTAGTGTGCTTCTTGCGCCATCCATTACCGGCAGGTGCTCAATCCAACCAGCACGACACGCCGAATCTCCCGCTCACCTAGGGGGGGGAGAAAAGACATTAACCACAAAGAAAGGAAGGCAAGAACAGTAACATACAAAGACTGCTGCAGTAAGACCTGCCTTAAAGACACTTGAATGGGCTCACACCAGTGAAGTAACTCGGTCGCCCAAGCCCACGGAAGACTACGCACCCCTGTAAAGAAGGCAGGATGGAGAGCATGCCGAATATTACAATAAGGTGAGGAGAGGGCCTAAGGGTCGAACCCAGGGTAGGTGGGAGAAGAACTTACCTGATCTTGAATCCAGTCCTCCTGTGCTTTCAGGCCTGACTTCCATCAAAGGGACCACCCGGGATTGGGAAGAGGGTTCCAGGCGCAAATCAATCAACCAGGGCTGAGTGGCATCCCTGTGGATACCAGGTGAGCGTAACAGTAATATACAAAGACAAGATAGTATACTCTGGGGGATTGGGCTCAGAATCTGCTGAGTCTCCTTACAGCATGGACAAACCTGTTTGAGAAAGTATCTGGGTGGCGGGTAGAGTAAAACATGAATATACCCAACAGTAACGGTAGTGTCAGCCTGCAGGTAGGATCTGTGTGTGCAGAAGAAAAAAATAACTAACAGTGTTCCCTAGTCTATATCCACAAGTGTTGCAGTCTCTATTTCTGCTGCTCAGGAGTGCGTGACCATTGGATGTCCCAGTTTCCCTAGTCGTGTGAGTTCAAAACGTACTTGTAGCTCTCCTCGGTACTGAATTTTGGCCCTGCCACTTACAGTGACTTTGTTGTCAGGTGAGCCCGCTGCTTTGTAGGACGTGACGTCTGTCAAGTGGTTCCAGCCCGTCTTACCCTCTAGTTTGACAGCCCGGTCGGCCACTTACTCCATGATGTGCGGGCCGGTGAACCTAGGCGCATTCCAGAGCCTCAAAATATTTTGTAGGAGGACAATGTCACCCTGTTTAACAGAGTTTTTGAGTCCAATGTCTTGTAGTGTACTGTCATCGTTGCTCTCTTTGTTGTCTTCTGGGCCTACCCCGGTGTTGCTGTATCTATTGAGAGATAAAAGAAACGCTAGCCACCAGAGAAGTAATGTACTCATTTATTTCCCGACCTATCACATCAGCAAATTAACAAGGGGGTCCTGGGAGTCTCTCTGCTAGACATTAGTCCTGGTTACGAGAAACTTACCCAGAGTCTTTAGTTCACTATCTTTCACAGAGAAGAAATATCCCAAACATATCAGTCTTTGTCCTGCCTTGGGGCAGTCCAGCACTGAAATGCTAGGCAATTCTCCTCTGAACAAGCGTACCAAAAACAACCCCAGACACGTGTTTCGGTCTAGTTGGACCTCATCAGTAGGGTGGAGCTGTGCTCTCTAAGAATAGTGAGCAAGGGGTC
Source organism: Ambystoma mexicanum (assembly GCF_040938575.1). NCBI lineage: Eukaryota > Metazoa > Chordata > Amphibia > Caudata > Ambystomatidae > Ambystoma > Ambystoma mexicanum. The sequence goes on from NC_090941.1 coordinate 770,434,659, forward strand.
CACATCTGGATTCCCCTAGTAATTTAGGGTGAGACCCAAAGTTACTTAAATATGCAAATGAATAAGGGGGGTCCTGGGAGTCCCTCTGCCAGACATTATTCCACAACCTATCAGGTGTACTCCATGCACCGCCCGTCCTTCACCCTAATTGAATCCTCAAGCACACCCACAATCTTGTGCATGTACCTTACATGCACCGCCTCTGGTTTACCTCGTCAGCCATTCCCAAGTTTCTAATACTAGCTCCTCGCCATCTCACGCTGTCTAGGTCCTATGTGCAAAACCTATGGGTGATGTCACCAGTTCTAGACAAGGGAATACACAACAAACACCACACGCACACTGTAATAGGTTGTTACTCCCAAACATTGCAAAACCCCACAGCTGTCTTCCCACACTCCATGCGGAGTATACCAATATTCTCTTGTGATCAAACATCACCCACTGCGTCACCTAGTGTGCAAAATGTCTCACTCCAGGAGACTTAACCAGGAAGGCGTTTTCCCATCTTCTCGAAATATGCAAAGTTCCCGCAGCTTCTCAGGTTCAGCGGCGAAGGAGACAACCTAGTGCCGGGCTCAGCAAACCATCACCTCTGCTACCAACTTGTTGGGGACGGACACCCAGGTATGCCAGAGGGACACTGGAAGTCTGCTGACTTGGAGAGCCCAACTCCCTCCATCCCAAAATACACGGAGGACTAAGTCAATGGCAAGTTCAAACTGGTTTGTTACAGGCAAAACCAACAGGGATCAGCACAGGAGCAGACACATCTTGCTATTCCTCGGCTCGCAAGCTAGTTTTACACTTCGATTACATCAGAGTGAAGTCACAAACTGGGCCCTTCTCCAGCTGGTTGGGTATTGAATATTATACTACCTATAGTGGACTATATAGATGTTACTCTCCTGGCTCTCACATGTCAGGTGGCTGGCCTGATCCCATCCCTAACAATGTTGCAGTGTGGTGGATTTACCATTGGTTCTTGCCTGTTGCTACCCACCCATATGGTACTAAACCGTGACTGGCTAGAGATGACGTTCCCCAGGCCTGGGACCCACACAGGTTCTCAGCTCTCTGTGTACCTCTTCAAGCTAACAAGAATCACTACATGTCTGAATTGTAACTTGTGTACACCCCCTTAGCTTATGCGAATGTTCTCCCGATCAAAGCAACTCTTGTTATACATTATTATACATTGGTGCATACTTGTCGCTGTCTGTGTCTGGTCTCCTTTCCCATCGTTGATCGATGTCCATTGTCTGCTTTGGCCGCATGATGTTCTTAGAGACGTTGAATTTGAGCTGTTCAGCTCTGATTTATGAGGAGTTAATAGTTCTTTCTGCAGCTGGTCCCTTCGTCATCCGTATCTCTTGGCCTTGGCTGCAAGTCCTGTTTCACAAGTCTTGCCCTCTGTGCAGCCTGAATCAGCTCTGCTCATCTCTTGCTCTGAGGCTCGAGGCCTGCTGTAATTTTCCTAAACCTTATAATGCCGTTTTCTACAGTGTCCATACTATACTACATGTCCATAGGTTAGTCACACTCAGTTCTGTCAGGCACCATAGGTGCTGCTGCAGTTGCATTGGGTTAATTGCATGTAAGCATCTGCAAGCTGTGCTCGGGATCTCTTGTTGTTATATTATGTTATAACATTTGTATAGCGCCAAAAGCCCTAAGGCTTCCAGGCGCTCGCATACAGACAAGAAAGGAGAAAGGAAACTATTGCGGAAAGTTTACATAAACAGCGTAGTTTTCAGGAATTTTCTGAAGTCTTGCGTTTCTGCGTTGCTGTGTTTGGCTAATGGAAAATATAATAAAAGCAATGAGAGCATGTAAATGCATCTGTCCTCTAACAATAGAATTGTATTTTCATGTTCTTCATGTATTCAAGTGTGTGTTTTTGTCCCGAAGTGTGTATGGCACATGTGCTTCAGGCCTAACGCTGCTATGTCGCGGTGTTAATGATGTCAGCAACATGGCTTCTTGGTGTCTAGTCCAAGCTGTCCATACAGGTATCCTTAATCACAACCTGTGGCTCTTCATCCACATATGGATAAGTCTGCATGTGCCTCAGACGGTATGGCTGGCTGAGGAGATACTGTTCAAAATATTTGTCAATCATGTGTCCATTGGGAACTCGTCTGAAATAGAATGGGTGATTGCAATGCTTTCTGGCCTTCTTCCTCATCATGAATTTAGTAGGAGGGGAAGGGGGTTGTAGGATTCACCATCCCTCTTCACTAACTACCAAATCAGACTCATTAGATATTGGTTTGACAAGGCTGTAGCAACAGAACACCTTTTTCCAACTGCAACACTTATCATGTTATACATCTAATCATCTGCCCATGTGGACTGAAATACATAGGCAAGGCTACCGGAAAATAAAAACTTTTTGAGCATAGGAGTTGCTTGAAGAATAAAATAGAAAAAGCACCCATGGTCAAACATTTTGAAGCTAAGAACCATGGTTTGGAAGATTTGAAATGGACAGTACTACAAACCATTAAAGGTCCTACCCCGAAAATGAAAGAGAAACTTCTGTACCGAGAACACAAACATATTTATTTGACTATAGGTGATAGTAAGGGTCTTAATAGGGCCATTGAATGTCACAAAATTAAGTAATAATGGTCTATTACATAAGTAGCTCACATACTACCTTTTTTTAGTATTGATGTTTCCTAGTCCATAACCCTGACTTTTGTCAGTTTGTCAGAATGGATTCTGCTTGGAGTTAAAATTATATTTCTACTGACAAGAAAAGGCTACTATGGCAGCCTGGATGGATTAACTAATTTTGGGCATTATTGCTATTCTGTACCTATTTTTCCTACACAGCCGTGATAATGCAACAGCCTTTACTGATGCTTAACAGCAGCAAAACGAGTAGCCGGCCAAAGATGGCCACCACGCTTTACACACATTAACAGCATTTACTATAAAGAGAGGTGCTATGCGACACCGTTTAGCTCCTAACAACATTAGAAGACAGCAACTAAAGCCCTGTGCTTAAGGGAAGCCATGTAAGTTGAATCGCTCTGCAGAGGATCACATTCGTTTCTGAACCTCATCTGTACCCCATAACTTTACAAAGACGTGGTATATTCTACCTGGGTAATCGGATACTGTTTGCTTTACAGACTATGCACATGAGTACGATACTTCATCCGCCCCCAGCTATTAACAGTGAAGCCGGTTGAAAACACAAGTCCCTCAGCAAGTGTTCCTCTGGCAGGTAAGTTTATCGACCTGATCTGAGCTGTAATGAGGTTAGGATCTAGGATTGAGTATCAGGCCTGAGATAAATGTCCCACATTCATACATTTGTATTTATTTTTCCCATTTCCTTAGTAATCTCACAGCATTGATTGACTCAGATAGTTCCTGGGGATACACTTTCTGCTAAATTATATATGAGCAGACATTGAGCAGAGAAAAACCTTCCTGTGAAGGTGAGCGATAGCTTAATAGTCTTTTTTTCTGGTTTACAACTGTTGAATGCAGATTCTATTTTCCTATTATCAATTCACACATAGAAAAGTCCTATTGACCATCACAACAATAAAGCTATAATATATATTTTTTGACTTAAACATGTTATATTCTACTCCCGGATAAGTGGATGAGCCCATACAGATTTCTAAAAACTAGATTTTTGGGCATGTTTGCAAGTGCACATCCATTTTGGAGTTGGACACCTACCTGTTCATTAAGAGGGAGGGCTCCACCACACACAACGTGAGGTAAAGATCATATTCACTTTTTGTATCCTCGTGCTGTAGTGAGGTGTCATGGACTCACCTCCCCCTTGTTTTAAAGACAACTAGCACTAATAGCTACCCCTTTGTCTGTTGTCTAGGTAACTAACAGTGAACAAAAACCGAGGCCCTTCTTTCTTTAGGCTTCCCTTTGTGAAATAGATAAGGGTTCAATCAAGTGTACCCTTGGAAGAAATGTGACCTTATTCCATCAGCTCCTGAAGAAAGTTCCACAATTATTGGTTGTACGAACTGAAACATGTTGAATACAAGTCATTGGAATATGACAATGATGTTTGTAGAAAATTGCTTACACTATAATTGAGACATTCCTCTGAGTGATCTGAAATTAATTTGCAGACCTTACTAATTTGAATTACCAGGTCTAAACTAGATAGACAGGTGTCACCACTAACTAGTTAATACTGTATTTATCTTTTTAGATTGTATTAGAAGTGTTTTATTACTACAAGTACACATTTATGTTGTCTTTTATATTGATTGTATTGTGGGTATTGTTTATGTAGGTTTCTAAATGTTTTTAATATTTATGGAAAAAAATCTGTTTTTAGACAAAACAGTGGGCCTCATTACGACCGAGGCGGAATGGGTTAACGGGCTCTGCTAAAGGACCCGTTAAACCCGTTCCACCTCATTACAAGCTCCCCTTGCGGGTCCCGGTAAGTAACGCCTGGTCAAACCAGGTGTCCTTACCGGATCCCGCGAGGGGAAGAGAGAGCAAATAATGGGCCGTTCATAACGGGCCCGTTGTTTGCTCCCTCACCATTCTCATTGAGCCCTATGGGGGCTCAGATGGGAATGGGGCAGGTCTGGGGCCAGGTTCCTGGAGGGAGGAATTACCGGGCCCTCCGAACTCAGAATGGCCCGGTAATTCCCCATTCTGGTCCCAGACCCAGACCCAATTTCGGCAGCAGCCAATAGCGGCATGGCTACCACCGAAGTCGTAATGAGGCCCAGTGTTTATTTTTAAAGCAAAGCTTAATAAAGAAGCTGCCTTGCAGCTATTACAGATACACACTATCCTCTTTCCAGGTTGTTCACTGTGTATGGTTACCTTTTCACTCCTGACCTCATTTTGTCCTTTGGTAAAATGCACTGCCCATACTAACGATACAGACAAGGTCTCACTCTGTAAAGCTGCCACGGATGCAGCGGCCAAGCCAGCAGTGTGTTTACCAGTGACAAGTGTTTCTGAGTAGCCAGTGGTAGTTCAGAGCAGGAAACAGCTGACTCCTACAATGCCTTACCTAGTGTACAACTAATTGAGTTCCAGGGATGGGCCCCGCATGAGGAGAAAGATTTATGGTTGAAAAGGGGATGTAAGAAGTACCCTAAAGATTTATTGTGGCGACAAGAAACATCAAGCAAAGCAGTTATGCCACACATGTTGCTGCTGGTCGCATTCGATCAGGTGCATCATCCTTCCCATGTGTCAAAACTAAAATGGTTATTGACTGTACTACTTGTCAGACTTACAGCACTGATCCCAACCTGAGAACAATTCAAGTTACACAGCCCCGTGCTACTGGGCCATTCCACGAGTTCCATATTGACTACGTGCACATGGGCAAAAGTTGTAATGGTCTCACTACCTAATAGTTGGTTTGTGTCCTTTCTCACGGTGGGTTGGGGCTAGTCCATGTGCACACCCTGATGCAAAATGCATGGCCAAGTGCTTGGTCAGAGAGGTTTTCACTTGGTCGGGTGTGTACGAAGTATTAAGGCCTGACAACAGCATGTACTTTTTTTTAATGAGCTCTTCAAAGACATAACATCTTTATTGGGCATCAAGCATTGGATGTGTACTATCTACCACTCTCAGGCCAACGGGGTAGTGAAGAGGATGAGGATAGCTCAGCGGCAACGTGCTCGACTTGGAAACAAGACGACAGGAAGCAACACAAGTTCGATTCCTGGGTCCGCGCTTAGAAACCTCTGGGTATTAAGCGCGTTATAAATACGCAACTAAGACATATTCCGGCAACAGTGCCTCGATGTCCCCGGGGTGTGTGAGTGCTTTAAAAATGCAAAAAAGAAATACAAAAGAAATTGGGTAGCTGGTATACTTGTTATTTCTATGTTTGGATTAGGAATATATTTAGGCTGTAATTTTATATGGGGTGGTCGTATGGAAGATGGGATAAGAAATGCAACTATTACTAATGGATGTTCTACTAATGGCAATTTCGGTTCTTTAACACATGAAAATGTTGCAAATGTGACTGAAGCAAATAATACAGCAGCCGCGGTCCATGTTACACAGCCTAATACATATGTTGATGATACACTTGTCACCCAGCAAAGTATGAGGAATCTTGTAAATTTACTCATGTTATGAAAACTTCCTAATGTGTTTTCTAAAACAATTGCAAATTATACTTTCTTTCCTAGTGTTTCACATGTTGTTGGTCCAAAACGTTTAAAAGACAAATTAGAAGGGCCAATGACTTGAGTAAGACACCATCCAGTGTTAAGTAATAGTTGGTATGCAGACATCAACTCATTGGGGAAAATGAAAGTTAATGGAAGTTGCTATGTTTTTTGCTTGATACCACATGCGTCGGGAGCCCTCAAAGAATAAATCCCACAGGGAACTTCAATTTGGGAAGCTCAATGTTTACTTCATCTGACCTTGTGCAGATGGCAAAGCACTTTCCAGGAATCAAGAGTGCAACTCGAAGTAATGGAGCCTGATCAACTGCAATGTGCTCAAAACCCCAAGAGTGTGCAGTGCTTGCAAAGACTGTATCTAAAGTTGGAAGGCGTGAGGTTCATGGCAAGCAGATGGCAAGGAACTGCAATGAGCTGCACAGCAGGCGGACTTATAGAATTCAGTGAAGAAGTGATTGAAAAAGTGAATTCAGTATGCAGCGGTTACTGGAATGAGCAAGTAGCAATATTCACGTGGATCGAGGTAATGGAAAAACCAGTGAAAGTGCAAAAGCAGGAAGAATACGAACTGTGTTTTTACAATTAATTAAGCGTCTTTGTGGGAACCAATAGTAGGTGCAACAGAACATTATACATCTCAGATCACAAGAAAGGGACAGCAGCCGTGATGTATAACTACTGGTTGTGTGGCCAGCAGGCATTTCTGCACCTCCAGCCATCATGGAGGGGCACCTGTTTGCTGGCCTTGTTGCACTCAGCACTCCCGGTGGTCCCTGTAGAATACCTGATAGTGGGAGTGGGTGGCTTGTGGGCCCCAACATCCACACCAGCATCCGACAGTGCCACCACAGAAGCCCATATTCTGTATCTTTCCAGAAAAGGAGAAAAAATAAAAATTGCGGAGGTCGAATTATCTATCGCAAGATTCTTTGCAACTACTCAAGGAAATGCCAGATCAATACCGACTCTACAGCAAAGTAGAAACCTTTTTCAACTCATTACTGTTACCATGGGTGCAGTCTGTCACAAATGCGAAATGGATTGAAATTGTACACTGGGAAATGATCCAGATGGCCAATGACACTGAACAAGGCCTCAACGTGATCAAGATCGAAATGCACACAATCCGACTGACGACGTTGCAGAACCGCTATATGCTGGACCTCCTCACAGGCATGGAAGGAGGGGGCTGCAAAATGATTGGTGATTCCTGTTGCACCCACAAACCTCCTAATAATGCAGAGAATTGGGTCCCTTGCCAACATAATAGGGGCCTTGCACATCCTTGGGACTCACATACAAACAGATGATGGCATAAAGGAGAGTGATTGGTTTGACAACCTTTTGTCTTGGCCGCCATTCTGGATGGGGGCTATCATGAAGATGTTGGTTCCTGTGATTGTGTTTGTGTTGGTGACCTTCTGCACCTGCCAGCTGGGGCTTTGATGCTGTGCCAAGCAGTGCCTAGTAGCAGAATGATGATGGTCTTAATTGAGGTACAGCAGGCACCTTGTGGTTCAAAAGACAGCGCAGTTCAGACTGATGACCTAGACAAGCACCGGATGGTTGCAATAGAGCAATGTCTTCACCCCCCAGGCACCGCTACAGTTCCCCCATCTGACCCAGAGACTAACACAAAACACTGGGGATGGAGAGTGTGTAAAAATATATATATATATATATATATATGACATATGGCAAGTCTAGGATTTTGGACACAGACAGATTTGAATTTGGATATATTGACACAGACTTTCCTTAGTTTTTCTTAAGGTAGGAAAGTCCCACCATAACTTTGGGCAAGATAGACCTTATTCCATTCTGACATTTTCTTTAAGATACTATTGTGTAACTTTGAATCTGTTTTCTGTGTCTCCTTCCATGATGCCAATCACACACTGGTCACAGTCAAAATACTATGAGGCTGGAGGGTATCATAATTTTGCTTTGCAAACCTTCCCATACAGAATTTAAGAAGTAGTTTCACTGTCAGATGCAGAGAACTACCTGGAACCAAAGGTGAAAGTGGGTAGGGGGAATCCTACTTAGTCTATCAGGAAATGATGAACAGGAAGGGGATTGAAAGTTTATACAACCAGAGAATTGGTGAGCAAAGGTACCAAAATAGGTTAATAGAGCAAGTGTTATTAGATATGGTACAAAGGAGAAATCATTTAGCTCAGCTGGCTCAGTTTGAGAGCACAGGGCACAGTCCAGGAATGTCCTTTTTAAACCTCTTCCTCTCTAGGAGACAGTAAGGGATCCAGGTGAAGCAGGAAACCACACATTATGAACAACAGCAGGTAGAAAAGCCATATTCAACAGCAACAAATTACATATTTTCCAACCCCTCAAAAGGAATTATGGGTTAGTAACCAGGGCGAGCATAGGATAAAAGAGGGAGCATTTCATATCATGCATAAAAAAAGCCTCAACACAGATATCACAACTGGAAAACAAGTTATGCAAGCTGGAAAGGGGGATTAAGTAGTGACAGAGGGTCGCATTCCAAGTTTGGAATTAATGGTGCCGGTGCATCCGTCCTCCCCATTCCCATTGAGTCCAATGGGTTTCAATGGGAATGGGGAGTTCTAATTACCGGCACCTGGCAATGGGGATATATCAGGTCCGCCGGGGCTGGAATGCCCCGGTATGTCCCCATGGCCGGGTGCCGGTAAATCATAATGACCCCCAGAGCCTCTGATGAGGGACGCTGGACTCAGGTAGAAGACCCAGAAATGGGAATCCACAACCTCATGTTGTATTATTTGATCAAAAAGATTAAAGCCATCAAATGTTTTACTACACCTTGTCCCAAGAATGTTAAATATTCTGTTTGAGATCATTTAGAATTATAGAAACAGTGTACAAAATAATATGGAGTCCATGAAACAGACCATTCCACTGAATTCTCCCGTTTCTTTGCTGGATTAAAAAGACCAAAATCATTCTAATTGATCCTGGTTCAAAGTGTTAACTTTAAAGCAAGATATTCCATACAAATAGAAGTTTCCCAAAGAGGTCCAAAAGGAAGAATATAACTTAATGTGTACTGAGGAACAATCACACAGAGTTTTTGCTCAGGAGCTTAAGCGTTCCTTTGACAAGATTTCTCCATATGTCGATACAGATAGTGAAGAATTTCAAACTAATTTCTCTCATGCCCATATGTTTCTCCCGATTAGTCAATGATTTTGACAAAATTAGGTCATTGGAGTGGATTATTATTTAGGCCATATGAAGTACAGAATCCCCCTGTTCCTAGAAATAATTAAAAGACCATCAAACAGACACCGGCACCAGCTGCCAGTAAGGCAGGTGACGTGAAACGTAACTCCTTCATTAGACTTAGAGTCAAGGAGGGCAAAGAATTTGCTTATGGGTACTAATATACAGTCAACAGAGGGATCCTCCAACTAGACTGTAAAGAACTGACACAAAGGTAGACTTATCTAGTCTTTAGTCAGTTCTGGGATTATTTTGGGTACAGATAAACCCAAAATATACACATATACCATCCTCGCCCCCCCAGAAGAGGGAATCTTAATCAAAAACACATGTGGGAAAGGAACCAATCACCTCCTGCTTGAATAAACAACCAACATGTTCATTATCTCCTCCTCTTTGATTCCTGGATAACATACCTCAGTACCTGTAAGTGGAGGCCACCCAATTTATATAACAGTAACTGTCACAATTACACCAACTATTCCTCTAGGGTAAATAGTCACACTCCTAGGAAGAAATCTCGGTATGTACAATGAACTTGTATATGAAAATGAAGTAGCAGAAAAGCTCTCTCACCTCGAGAAACAAGTGAAGCATTTAACAGAAATAATTGGTCAAATGATGAGGACCCAACAGGGCCCTTGTGGGGATAAGTCTCGTATAGGCACGGAACAAAGAGAAAACATCTTTCAAAGTGCACCACAAACAGAGAAACATATTCAAATGAAAAACATATAAGGGGAAGAATAAAGAGTGTATATGGAGGAAAGGATATGCCAAGCCTTGTAGGAGGTTTCTTTAAAGCCCCATATAAATACCCATATGTTTTTGAAGAACAGTCAGAGACCAACACTGACACCTCTCTATTTCTTGTTATAAAAGAAAATAAAAAACAGAAGGTTAATTTTAATATTTTAATAAAGATATAAATGTGACAATCACCTTTGAGTGAGTGGAAATATTGTGGGAGACCGACCTGGGAGTCTTCATTTTCAAAGTGGTTTGAAACATTCAAGAGAAAATGGGAAGAGCATATCAAGGAAGTGACAAGCAACCCTAATGAAGGGAACACAATGAAACAGGGAACATCCAAATGAGAAACTCGGAAAATGGAAACTGAGATTTTATGGTACCTCCTTTTCTAAATGATTCTACAGGGTGCTATCCATTTTGGAGCAGTGACACAGAACATGCACGACTCAACCATTCCTGATTTCAAAATACATTTTTTGTTTCTGCAGAGTACTTGAGCAAACAGCAACCTAAACCTGATCTTAGGAAATTCTCTATAAAATGGCAACCAAAGGTCAAGTTGACGAAACAACCCACATACAAAATTGTATTCCGAATTGGAAATTAATTCATTGTTTTTCTGCAGATTGGAATTTAAAGAGGAACGTTTGTCAGTCCCATATAAGTTCAAATACAATATGAAATATCAGCTCTTGTAGACAAAGGGTCACAAGGGACCTTGATTTCATGGGAGGTGCTCAATACCATGAACCAAAGAGGGGGAGCAAGAATAATTGCACTGCTGTCGGCGCCTTCGTCTCGTCTGCGAGAATTGCACAATTTATATGGTACATAATTCACAAGGGTGGAATCATAAATTTAGAGATACAAATAGGTCAAGAGTGGCTCACACAGCCATTGAAAATTCTGACCCCTGAGGGCACAAATTTGCTACTGGGAAAATAGTTCCTACTGTGATATCTGCCTTTGATCAACTGCATGAACCAGATCCTTTAGACCCAAACTCTTCACACGATAAGGATGAAACAAAATGCAAGTATGGAGGTCTGAATTTAAATTGTCATTTGATTAAGGAACATGTAAAGCAAATGAAAACCCATTTCAGGAATAATCAGACACCTGACATCACCATCATATCTGTAAGTGATCATAATGATAGAAATAAGACTGCAACACAACCTTTGAAAATATACCTGTAATCCAATAAGGAGTTGTTTTCCTCTTTGGATGAAAACAGTGTCATTTTATCTATAGAATACATCTAGAGAGGTTTTAGGTCAACCTATGTGTAATTCAGAAAACGGAATGAGTGAGCAGTCTGCCTCTTACTATACAAAGGCAGAAGAGGTATTCCCCATTCGAATCAACAGAGGTGAGTAACATATTCTCTCCAAAGTATATTTAACCCATAAAAATGCTTACTCTGTGAATACCTGTTCATCTCATTGAAAAGTCAAACAATTCCCCAATTCTAAATAAATGACAATGATGCTTTGATAACATTGATTCTAAACACTCAATAACTAGCAATTCTATGTTGATAATAACCATTGGAAGTACAAGATTGCATTACAATTATTGTTCAGTCTTTAGAGATGGGGTTTGAGATGTTTGTTGATAAAAAAAGTGTGTTCCTGAATAAAATGTAACCTAATCGATTTCAGCAATATTGGGAAAGCATTTTGGCCTGCTCTATTGCTGCCCTATGCAGCTGAAGTGCAAGTCAAAGTAGATGTTACCATCCATAGACATATCATACAATTTGCATTAGCTATATACATCAGAAAAGGACAAACTGTGCTTAATGCAGACACTTTTATCATTTTAAATAACATATTGTCAGCAATCCACATCTATGTCCACTAGTAGACATTTTCTGATGAACTCATTCTAATTTTGGTGGCCAATAATTATCCACAAAGTACTGTTTTATATAAAAGCACCCCTATTGGAAGTCTGATGATGCTCATTACTTTGTGATGGATGGATCTAGCGAATCGCATTATTGGTAAATTAACTTGTTATGACAAAACCAATGGTATGAACCTGAAACTCTGCACTCAGCAAAGCATGAATTTCATGGAATATTCCTCACACCACTGTGGGGGTAGAGAATGTTTCCTGGAACACCTTAGAGAATTAAATTGTATTCTGAGTTACAAATAACTACCTCATTCCAGCCATCCGTCATATGACCAAAATAAAAAGAGATACTTCCAACCAGCTCTACGGCTGCTCAGAGGTGTCTATCCCAAAGGTGTTTGCAGGCTTTCGGCTGCTCGGAGGGGTCTATCCCAAAGGTGTTTGCAGGCTTTCTTCTGATGGTTTATGAACAGATTGGTCTGGCTGATGCCTACGACACCAATGATAAAAGACAAAAATTGATATAGGTTGTCTATTGGATTTCCACAACATGTTCTGAATAGATTTTTATGACTTTGCATGTACATTATACTACCATACCCATGGTCCCCTATGTGCCCCCAGTATTTGTTAGAGAGTATCACTGGCAAGATTATAAGATACTTGGAGTCCCATGCGATCATTCATACTATGTTTAATAATCCTAATAATCCAGTAGTGGCAGCATTAAAACCCAATGCACAAGGGGGACTCTGTGTTGGGTAACTAAACAAGAAGCTCTCCGTGTGAAGATGGCCCCTTCCTCACATCAATGAATGACATGAACAGATCCAAGGATCTAAAGTGTACTCTGCCTTGATTTAACAAATTAATTTTCGATTGTCCCGGTAGTTCATGGATAGCAGTAACAAAGTGCGTAAACACATTTGGCACATCAACAATGGGAATCATTTTATATATTCCTAAGTAAGGTCATGACCAACTTGGGAGGAAGACGAAACATGTCCTAAATTGATGATTTATTGATAAAAAATAAAACAGTGGAAGAACATATTATAGAGCTATGAAATGCGCAGCCACAATTAGAGAAAGCAGGTGCTAAATTATGACTCCAGCAAGCCCAAACGTGCAGAGTCAAAGTAAACATTTTGGGTCTAGATAGCACAACCCAAATACCTTAAACCTCAGAAATAGAAGGATGAATCCTTAGTGAAGTAAAAGAGCCCCATTAATCTAAGTAAATTGGGAAGCCTCTTTGGATTGATAAATAATAGTCGCAGGTTCATAGATGATTAGGGATAAATTAACCTTTAGCCAATTTCCTAAAGGCAAGGATGAAGTGTAGGTAGTGTTATTCATGCTGTAAACAAATTAAAGAATAGCCTGTCCCAAAGTCCTTGTTTGTCTTACCCCATACGTTTCAATTAATCTTTCCTAGGAATAGGGGATAAGGTGATCTCCTATTCAATTAAAACAATGTCACCTGTAAAAATGAAGTTCAATGAAAATACTTCTGGCAATGGTATGGCCACTGAAGAATTAGCACTAATTTATGGAGGAGGATATTATTATAGTTTAGACTTCCAACCAACTGCTGTAATACTTGCAGAGTGACTGGATAGGGTCAGGGAATGTCTCTAAGTCACACATTATTTCTTTGATTCTTTCTATGCAAGGTTACACTTGAAAGATCAGATAAATTGAAAAAAGAGTGATGGCACAAGCAGTACTGGATGTACAGGATTACAACGAGGATCACCATTTGGAGAAGGCAGAGTTATAGACAACTGTTAGTAACATGGATACATATCTTGCTTCCCAAGTTAAGATATATGAAGTAAAAACATCTGCCACAATGTGGATGGATGTTTTACAATATGAATAACATAGCAAAGTGCTGTGCAAGTACAGTTGAGGCCATACTGCTCATTGCTGTGGCTGGCAGATTTTTTTCCATTACTTTGTGCAGCAGAATGAGCTTTCCGTGCAGGTGTTCCGTGTGTGGATGTACGAGTATAAGGCGTGTCTACTTTTACCATCAGGACTACTGGTGCTCCCTTTTCTGTCTCTGGCATCTGACACTCGGCCCGCAAGAAGGAAGAGAGGCGGTTTTAAAACGTGCATCATGGCACGAAGCGCCATGAGGTACTGTGCAAGTGCAGATGAGGCAGTACTGCTCACTACTGTGGCTGGGTGGGACTTGCTGTGGTGGTGAAATTTGTTGCATTATTTTATTTGTGCAGCAGGGCGAGGATACCTTGCAGGTGTTCCATGTGTGGATGTACCACATATAAACTGTGTCGACATTCACCATCAGGACTACTGGTGCTCCCTTTTCTGTGTCTGGCATCTGACACTCGACCGGAAGAAGGTAGGGAGGCGGCTTTAAAACTTGCATCACACGCAAAGCACAGCAAAGTTCTGTGCAAGTGCAGTTGCGACAGTTGTGGCGCGAGGCAGGGTATGTCTTTTTAATGCCCTTTATAGACTGTTTCATTAGGTGCTGCAATCTGAGAAAATGGTTCATGCCTTGTGCAGCAAGCAGGGTGAAGAAGTGGCAAAAATGCAAACACGCTTAATGTCTACCAGAGACAATTCTGTTTCTAGGTGCCGAGAGTGACTGGTGACAATATTATAAACGCAGACAGAGGGGGTCATCTGGCAGAGGATAATAGGCAATGTTGTTCGAGGAACCTTACTGGCAAGAGCGTTGCGCAGCAGGATACGAGAGAGACTGAGATTACACATAAAATACTGTGGGGGACTGTGATCTTGCAATTGTACTTCAGGAATCATGCTCATTGGAACATACAGACGTGGAGGACCTCCAGGACTGTCCAAACGTGGATTTGATCTCGGACGTCTCGATATTAGTGCTGGTGGTCTCTCAAGAGCTAGCCAAAAGAGTGAGGCTTTCACTTGAATTGAGATCTGCCACCGCCCCCCAGGGGGATTCTAAAGTTTAAGTGGTGCTTCACAGTGGATTTGGTTCCTTTCAGAGGGGATGTTGCCCAGAACTATTTGTAAATATAGTGAAGGTAAACAAAGCCTGTGAACCTGCAGTTCAGGGGATGGTGGAAGCAGCTTATTCACGGCTTGACTTCTTAGATACTAATTTGCAAAGTTTCAGAGGGTGTGATTAATTCCAATAATTCTTCGAAAATGTATCTAGCCAATCACACGGTGGATCATATTTCCTTTCCAGTTCTTCCACGACTTCTTAACACAATGGAAAGGGGGTATGACAGCACAACTTTTGAAATGGGTGAGATGTGTGCAACCTTAAAAAAGCTATGTGCTAAAATGAGCTGGGTTGAAAGTTCTAGTGCAGCTGTTTGGCTGAGTGGGAACGCCAAGTGTTGCTGCAAAACTGCAGGTGGATCTGGTGAGCCACGGTCAACACCCCAGTTTTCAGCCCGCTTTCTGGGCCGTCAGCATCCCTGAAGGTTGGGTCTGGGGTGTTGACTGTGAAGGCATGGTTATTGACCACAATTTCACCAGACAAGAGAGGGTGGACATGCCAGATGTCTAACCATTGCCTGGGAATGTGGAGGTGATGCATACAGCTGTAGTCCTCAAAATGACCTCTGTAGTAGCAGAAATACCTGGCTCTGGAACCTCAAAGTTTCAAGAGCTATTGACAAAGTCACCTGCTCGTATGAAATCCAAACATGTTAAAAATGACCCAAAGGGGTGCTATAAAGGCTCGCAAAAAATGTCTGCTTTGCTTGATATCCCACCTGGGACAGGTCAATATGACAAGAGGTGTGGGAAAGCAGGTAACAAAAAAGGGGGGCAAAGGATAATCAAGGGCCTCTGAGTTCTTGTCAATTGACAGAAAAGGAAGGTTGCTGTAGCTGCTCACTCCAGCCCATGAATAGCTAAGATAAAACTAAACATGTTTTGACAGAGGATATCACACACTTCTTTAGGCCAGTATAAGCGAGGGAATCATTGATAGATCTAAGTTTATTATGAACCCATTCTGAACCAATGAGCCCCTGTGTGGAAATGATGGATAGATCAGTGGTACATGGGAGGGTCAGGCACCAGGCACTCCCATAGGAAAGGTGGGTGGTGCCTCCACGTGAACAGTGTAAGGAATGTGTGAGCCCCATTGATATTTTAGCTAGAGAAAGTATAGCAACTAAAAAAACTTCAATTATCTCAGGTTAGGGAAGGCACAGTTACTAGAGAACCCCCACAAGTTTTTCCACTTGAGGAAAAAAGAAAGACATTGTTGAAAGAAACAGAGGAGGTAAACACAGTATTTGTAGCTGAAAAGAATATGAAGCGAAGACCCAATTCACAGCTGTGTTATAACAAAAGTAATGTGGTCAATGGTACAAAACAAGTGCTTAAGGAATACTATGGTACACAAGAATGTGTTACACTGTGAATGCATGCCCCTAAATGCTCACACCAGAGAGAATACAACCGGCTAGGAAAGAAAGGCCTAAGTCGATCTTGTAAGGATAACAAGTTTTAATCTCACACGCAGATGAGAGCAACAGCAAAGAACTCTGCTGTTAAGAACGTTCTGCCGAAAAGTAGTACAAGCAGAATCTTATAAAGGAAAATATCATCATAGAGGATGCAATGCATCTAGTAAAAACCCATGCAGGTGGTTGGTGTGCGTCTATACATGTTCAGCCTGCTCCATGAGAGATGCCAGGACATTGGCTCCAGCCCAGTCTGTCCGTCTTCACTTGGGTGCTGCAGTGGTCATCTTCTTCTCACGTCGAAGGTCAAAGAACAAATGAACTACACTCCTGATATAATACTGTTTTATTGCTATACTGTGCACCTGGCAGGCCTTAAGATGGGCACAAAGGAGGTTCTAGGACACTCTAAAGTTCACACACACATTTCACTCACTCCCTTCCGTGACATTCGGCTCCAAGGTCTCCACCCTCGTTTTGAACTATAATGTATCCCTCCCAGCAGCTTGCAATTCAAATCACACGATTTTCACTCAACAATGGGCCATGTCCATCCTCTTTGAAAATTTCAGGACTTGCTACTTTGGGGCTGGTGGTCAAAGGGCACCTGGTGCCATGGAATTCAGGGATCTCAAGGTTTAGTCAAATATATGGGCTATAACTCGTGGTCACCTGGGGATGGGCCAGGTGACCAGTGTGAGATAACATGCACACCAGGTGCTGGTCTGTGATCACAGCCTTGTAGGGCACATTCCTCCAGAGTGAAAAAAACATCTTTACAACACTGTTAGAACACTGAATAACATTGTGGTGGTTATGATATATGATATGGTAGGTTATTTATAATGCTCTTAATACCCAGACGTTTCTAAGCGCAGACCCGGGGATCGAAATCTGTGTTGGTCTGAGCTATCCTCCCGAGACTGAAGTTGGGGGTGTGGGCTCTCCTCATGGGAGCTTGGGCATGGCTGGCAATTTCCTTTGTCTCACAATTTGGGTCTAGTGCATGAAATGCTGCATTCGCCACGCAGGCCTTGTCTCTTAACTACAATTACTAAAATCTATGCAAGAATAGCAATGTTGCTCGCACCCTGCGCTACACTATGTGGGTTGGTTATATTTGATTATATTGAAGTGGAGTCACTGCTCCCCTAACCCCTAGCCCAACATAGAGCTTCAAATGCATCTCGCCCGACTCTAAAGTGTTCAGGGGGGTGGGACGAGGCGCCCCCTTCCAACCAATGGCACAAAACTACTGGCTAGGCAAGAAATGTGTCCTTCGCTGGCTTCCTGGGAAACACGCAATATTTTATTCTTAGAAAGGCTTTTTAGGAGTCTGGGAGGAAGTCCACTTAACCAACAGCAGGTATTGGCACGCTTTATGAAATACCCACCCTTAGGCACATTTCAACACATGACATCGCTCAAGTAGAATTTCTTTTTGAGAAGGCGTTACTAAGATATGTTTGTATGACAGGATGGTCAGGAATGCAATTTTATCAGATGCACCGGCTTTATTGACTAAGGGTTACGATTCATTTGAATCTTTGGGCTGTACGAGAGGAGAGAATATTGATTATGATCTGGATCACTATCTAATGAAGGAAGATTATAACAGCAAGGAACAATTTACAATAAAAGTAACTCAGGGGGTCAGCATTGATTGTGTGGTTGAGAACCCACAGGTGTGTCAAGTGACGAAGAATATTGATTACGATTGGCCTCATATTTTTAATGTGCTACATTGGAAGGGAAAACACTCTGATGCAAGATGATGAGGCAGTAGTTTGTCAGTTGTGTCCTGAAACACACTGGCCCTCATTCTGACTCAGGCGTTAAGGGGTTTACCTCGCCGTAAACGGCGCCGACCCTTAACGCCTGATTACAAGGTTCCCTTTGCGGGAAGGCTTTTAACGGCTGCTTTTTGCAGCCGTTAAAATCCATGCCGCAAAGGGACCTTGGCGATAATTACGGCACCGTAATTTACGGTGCCGTAATTATCGCCTTTCCCCATTCCCATTATGCCCTATGGGGCGAAAATGGGAATGGGGAAGGGTAAAATGGGAAATGGGGATTTACCGCCCCACTCACCTTGGAATGGGGCGGTAAATCCGCCAACCACCATGGCGTAAACGTAGTTTACGCCATGGTGGTAAGGGTATGACCCAGGCGGTAACTTACAGCCTGGGTCGTAATGAGGGCCACTGTGCTTCCCTCACCTCTGTAAGCAGAATTATATTTTTGATGAAGTCTCTGTTCTCTGTCTTCAGGAAATGTGGTTTTTGGATAGTACAATACTTGACAGTTTTGAACTTTGTTATGAATCTGCCTCTTGAGAAGATTGCGGTAGACCATATGGCGGTCTACTATGTGCTATTAGAATAGGATTAGGTATCACAATGCAGAAGCTATCAACAGGCAGGAAGGATATTCTAATGGTGACATTGGCGTTGGGTAAGGATGTGGACAACACTTGCCTAATGCTAAATGTTTATTTTAATCCACAGTTGGAAGATGTAGATATAGTTTTAAATGATATCCATGAGCACCTAATGATGAAATGACGGATGAAGGTGCTTATTTATAGATTTTAGGTGATTTTAACACTCAATGCCTTAACGCAAAGTATTATAACAGGGTGGGGATCGCCATGAATCACTAAGCTCTAGGGAAAAATAAGAATTGCTCTAGATGCCTGGGACTTAGTGTTAGTAAATGGTAACATTTCAGGTGACTGTCCCCAACGCTATACTTGGCACGGCACATATTCATACTCTATTTTGTGTTACATATTTGTCGAGAGAGCGCTATATGATATGTGTCTAGGTATTAAGGTTTTAGATCATACAGAAAGCAATCACAGCATACTAGCTGTGTATGTAGCAACTCATTTTAGCCTGGTAGATGAAGATAGTGATGCCATAGAGGTGGAAATTAGAACTAGAGCCTGCTCAGTATTTTGGCGAGCAAGAATAGCATCCCGTTTTACCTTG
The DNA here is from genome assembly GCF_040938575.1 of Ambystoma mexicanum. NCBI lineage: Eukaryota > Metazoa > Chordata > Amphibia > Caudata > Ambystomatidae > Ambystoma > Ambystoma mexicanum. The sequence continues at coordinate 770,454,111 of NC_090941.1, forward strand.
AAGATTGAAGGACGATACTTAACAACTGTAACATTTTTAGAACCAGTTGTTTTTTCTTGCTGGTTTGACTACTGACAGGCCATTAAATGGTATTAATAAGAAACATCACCATGTATAGGATGTAATGGTACATATGACAAAAGAGCTTAGTAAAGATATTAGGCTTCCACAGCGGGTAGGATGCGGAAAGAATATTGCAGTGTCTGGAGGGTTGAGATGCAACTTCTTTATGGTCAATTGTTAAAGCTCCCCTGACTCAAGGTTCACTTCAGGCACAACCTATTGTGGGTGGTGTTTGGGAAGATAATTTTTTGCAAAAGTATAAGGGCTCCTGCTGTGAGAGTCCGCTGCTAGATGGGCGGACGGTATTAATTTGGATTTAAGCTTGATTCATAGTGTGATTCTAAGGTGTAAATCGTTGAATGCTCCCGTCCCGACGGGCTGTGAAATGTGGCACTAAAATCTGACCCGTGGCTGTGAGCTAATGTATTGTGTGGTTTATTCCACAACATTCTAATTAAGCAGGTTATTCCAGCCTCTTGGAAAGAGGCAGTCATCATCTTGATTTTTAAAAGATGGGATCGCTATTAGCCAGCTAATTTCCGCCCAATTTCTCTCCTGGATGCATCTAATAAGATGTTGCGAGCATGATCTTGAGGGAGCTGCAAAATGGGGTGGATAAGGCCGACTGTGGTGATTGTTTTCAATCTGCATTTAAAAAGGGAGTTGGGAAATCTAATGTTGTATTTGTTGTCCAAGAAAGTCAGTTTGACAAAAAAGACCTGTTTATCTGGTCTTCCTGGACTTGACATAGGTGTTTGAGTGTGTAGTCTGAATCACAGAATGGCAGAAGATGCTGGCCTTGGTCTGTCCTCCTTTTTTGGTTGGTGTTTTGGAGGCACTAAATTGTGAGACTAAGGTTAGGTTAGATCAAGTTGGCTTCTTTCCAGTTGAATCAATACCACCAGTGGCTCATGCCAAGGGTGTGTGTTGGTACTGTTTTTATATAAGAGGTCTATTTGTGACTTAGGCCAGAGCCTGTGAAGTGTGATGGTCAACCCTACCAAACTTGGTAGTATTTAAGTACAACATCTGGTTAATGCCGATGACATTGTTTTATGTGACTATATACCAATGAGTATACAGAGATAGTTGGCAGTCTTAAACACATATTTGAGGGATTTGTGTTTATGAGTTTTAAACCAACAAGCAGAAGTGCCACCCATAGGATATTCAATTGGTCTGTCAATGGTAGTAAATTGGAGGTAGTAAACATATTTGGGAGTTATGTAGAAAAAAGAGAAAAGAGAAGGTGAGGCGCGCACTCTAGTTCCCAGTTTTGTATACCTGATGCAGTTCAGTTGCTCTTCTCCTCCAAGCGCTTTCATGTCTCTAACAATCTTCAGGGAGGCAGACTTTTCAGGTGTTGCTGATTAGTTTCAATTTAAGTCTCAGGGAATGCTGGTAGCTGTAGTACTAGCACCATTTTTTCAATTTTGGTGACCAGGAACCAACTCCCCTCCAATGGCACAATTTTTTCCCATAATTGGGGGAGGAGGGATAACCATCAATATGGCTCTCCTGGGTAGGGCATGGTGACCCCGGTGCCGCGGCCCTTTGGAGCCCAGGACTCTTGAACCAATAGGTAGAAAAAAGGTGAGGTGCTGTTACGCTCACCTGGCTCCCACAGAGGCGTCGATCGGAACTGGACAGCTGCGGTCTCCACCAATGTGACGCGTAGGGCCGAGATGACGGACTGGACTGGCCCATCTAGCTTCGTTTGCTTGGCCCGTAGGAATATTCTTCTGCAAATGGAGAAAGCGAATTAACCACTCGTGAAGTTGAGCGTAAATCCCCCCACACCCGCTGTTTTCCCCACAGATCACCTTTGATGTCCCCTCTTATAGTCTCACCTGATGGTTTGAAAAGATGAGCTCCCCATCCTGCATTGAGCGCAGGGGCGCGTTGATAACCAGTTGCGTCACTGGCTCGAAGGAATTGGTGAGTTCCAGAACAATATTGACTCCGAGATTTCCAGCAAGACACCACAAGTATAAAGTTTGTAAGAATTCAAATGCCTGACTTTCACTCTTGTCCGATTCCTTGCAGGTTGCAGCTTGACCCTAATGAAGAGTTCCTTGTGGCAACCGGTAGTATTCTGGTAAGGATTTGTATTTTCCAACACAGTTCGATAAAATAATGTCAATATGTAACCTGTTGCTTTCTCCCTTATTCAGGCGCTGAGAGAAAGTATGAAGTCTTGGGGAATAATACCTCCGGCCGTAAAATCAGGTAAGTCTATTGTGGTGAGGAGGGTTCCCCTTGTTAGTCCCTTTGTTTCACCTTGCTGTCCTTTTGTTTCTCCTTAGGGGCCGGGGTTTGGCGAAGATGCAGTGGAAGCTGCGCCGACCCGTGAAGAGGAATAGTACCCCCGGTGATAAAATCAGGTAAGTCTATGGGGGACTAACTAATATTCCTCTGTGTATTCCCTTGGCTCACCTTGCTGTTCTTGTCTTCTCCTTAGGTGCCGGAGTGCGTCGGGAACATGCAGGAGGATGCGGTGGAATGTGAAGATGCTGCGAAGGCCAGTGAGTTCAGCGCGGCGCTGCAGCAGGCGAGGCGACGCGCATAAAATAACTTCTTTCTTCCAGCTCGAAGGCATGTTGGATCGGGAATTCAGGTAAGGATTAAAGGTATTGCTCTTGTTCTAACCTTTTCTCCTTCTTTCTCCCTTTTTCTAGGAGCTCCAAACTCAAGACGGGCGTGGCAGAAGGCTGGATGCAGACTTTCAGGCACGGTGAGCGTTACGCTGCTGGATGCAGAATAACGCGAAGCGTGTACTGCTCTTCGGGCGTGGTTTAAATAGCCTCCAAAGTAGTCCCAGGTAAGTATTCCTCCCCAGCCGCGCCCGAGTAAAAAATAGTCCCTAAGTAAAGTAGTCCCTTCCAAGCCTCTTTTGGCTTGGAGCTCTTGCAGCATGATCTGCATCAGGTAAGTTTGCAGCATGGTCTGCATCAGGTAAGTTTTAATCTATGAGCCTGGCACCTATGGCGCCAGGACTGACTCTCCATATGAGCCTGGCACCATAGGCGCCAGGACTGGACCCAAATAGCCCGTAGCAGGGGTTGTTGGGCTTGCTTAGGATAACTTGATGCCTGCTTCCGGGGTTGCTGGATGTGGTCTGTGTCCCCGGGGGTAGGCATCATGACAGCACTCCCCCCCAAGGCCCGTCCTAAAGTCGTTCTTCCCTGTGGTTTCGATTTGTCTGGGAAATTTCAGTGGAATTTTTTCACCAATCGGGGTGAATGAACATGGCCACTAGGTTCCCATGACCTTTCCTGTGGTCTGTAACCTTTCCAGTCGATTAAATAAAAGAGTTTTGACTTTATCAGCTTGGAGTCCAGGATGTTCTTAACTTCAAATTCGGGTTCTCCGTCTACAAGGATAGGGTCTGGTGGCTTGGTTAGTCTTGTCCCTGGTTGCACTGGCTTCAAAAGTGACACATGAAAGACGGGGTGAATTTGCATATTAGCAGGTAAGTCCAACTTGACAGCCACTGGGTTGATAATGGCCTTAATAGAGTAAGGTCCCAAATATCTGGGGTTAAAGGTCTGTGTTCCCTTTAGAGGTATATGTTTTGTGGCTAACCATGCTTGGTCCCCTATCTGGTATTATGGAGTATCACTTCTATGCCGATCAGCATCTTTCTTGTATTTTTCTTTCGCCTATTTTAAATGTGTAGTTACTTCCTTAAAGGCTTGTGTAATCGTAGCGTGCAGATGGTCCACTGTGGACATTTCTAAGTGTTGGGGTGAGTCAAGGTCTGAGGTTCGAGGATGGTGCCCATATAAGGTATAAAAGGGGCTTTGTCCAGTTCCAGAGTGTACTGAATTATTGTATGCATATTCGGCGATCCAAAGAATGTCTTTCCAATTACTCTCAGTCTGATGTAACATACAACGCATGTATTGTTTGAGAGTCTGGTTGGTCCTCTCCGTTTGACCATCGGTCTGGGGGTGGTGACTGGTCGATAACCTCACATCGATTTGTGCCAATTGACAGCAGCATTTATGCCAAAAATGTGAAATGAATTGACTGCCCCGGTCAGAGACCAATATGGACGGAAATCTGTGTATGCGAACAATGTTTTCGAGGAACTCCTTGGCCAGGATTGAAGCTGAAGGTAATCCCTTTAAAGGAATAAAGTGGGCCATGTTGGAAAAAAGATCCACAATAACTAGAATGGTGTTAAATCCATTGCATTGCATGGGGGTAGATCAGTAATAAAGTCTAACGATAAGGTGTGCCATGTTGTAGGTGGAATGTCTAAAGGTTGTAAGAGTCCAGCTGGTTTTTTCTTTTGACTTTTGTTTTGGGCGCAAATGCCACAAGACATCACAAATGATTTAATATCATTTCGCCAGGTGGGCCACCTGAATTGTCTTTTAATTTTAGCTTCAGTTTTTGCAATACCTGGGTGCCCCTCCATTAGGGTATCATGATAATGGGAAATGACTAGCTCTTGTAGTTCCTTGTGTGGCAGAAATAGCCGCCTTTGGTAATAAGGCAGATCATTGGAGACAGAGTAGTCCGGCCTTTTTTTACCCAGTCCTGCAGGGCTCTAGGATCAAAGAGTTGCTGGATCTTTACCTGAATGTCCTCTAGTGTCTGTAGAGTAGTCATGCCAAGAATTCTTTGTTCGGAAATTATAGGTAATGGTTCTGGGTTCACTTCTGCCTCACCCATCCCAATTCGGGATAAGGCATCTGCTTTACCATTCTTATAACCTGGTCGATAGGTTATTACAAAATCGAACTCGGCAAAGAACAATGCCCATCGGAGTTGACGTGACAATTGGGCCTTGGCTGTCGTTAAATACTGTAAGTTCCGGTGATCGGTGATCACAGTAATGGTATGCCTGGCACCGAAAAGATAGTACCGCCAAGCCTTGAAGGCGGATTTAATGGCTAATAACTCCTTGTCGGTAACCGCATAGTTTAACTCGGGTGCCGAGAACTTTCTGGACCAAAATGCTACTGGATGAAGCTGGCCAGTTTCAGGGTCCTTTTGAGACAGGACAGCTCCCAGGGCATGGCTAGACTGGATGCATCAGTTTCCACTATGTATGGAAGTTCAGGGCGCGGGTGTTTTAATACAGGTGCAGACGTGAATTTCGCTTTCAGCTCTTGGAAGGCATGTTCAGCTTCTTCAGTCCACATAAAGCGTTTATTTTTTCGCAAGAGTGCTGTGATGGGATGTACAACATGTGAAAAATCTGGGATGAATCTGCGGTAGAAATTGGCAAAGCCGAGCAACGGTTGTACTCCTTTAACTGAACTTGGTGATGGCCACTTAAGGATTGCGTCCACCTTTCGTGAGTCCATTCGGACTCCCTTTGGGGTCAGGATAAACCCAAGGAATTCAACTTCGGTGGCATGAAAAACGCATTTTTCCAGTTTTGCATATAGTTTGTGCTGGTGCAATTTTTCAAGGACTGCTCGGACGTGCTTCACATGGTCAGATTCTGAAGAGGAGTATACTAGAATATCATCGATATATACGACAACACAAACGTCAATGAGTTCACGAAGGACATCGTTCATGAAGTATTGGAAGGCTGCTGGTGCATTGCACAACCCGAAAGGCATCACCTGGTATTCGAATAACCCATACTTAGTGCGGAAAGCAGTCTTCCATTCGTCGCCTTCTTTTACACGTACCAGATGGTATGCCCCCCGGAGATCTAATTTAGTGTATATACAAGCGTCCTTCACTTGATCTAGTAGTTCGGGGATCAGAGGCAATGGGTATCGGTTCTTAACAGTTATCAGGTTCAATGCGCGGTAGTCTATGCACGTTCTGAGGTCACCTTCTGTTTTGGGCACGAAGAACAAAGCTGAAGATGCAGGGGACTTGGATGGGTGAATAAAGCCATTGGCAAGGGACTGGTCTAAGTATTGTCGTAGGTGAAGGTTCTCAGGTTCCGTAAGGGCATAGATCCTGCTACAAGGGGGTTGTGCACCAGGTATGAGATCGATTTGACAATCGTACGATCTGTGAGGAGGTAAGGTGTTTGCCTGTTCTTTTTGGAAGACATCCTGGAATGCTTGATATTCTGGAGGTAGTTGCATGACTGCTGTGGTTACTGTGGCCAGGCCTGCGTTCTGACTTTTCTTTGGGTAACAGGTTTGTGCACAATCCGGGAACGTTATTCTCTTCTCTCGCCAATCAATACAAGGATTATGTGTTTCCAACCAAGGTATCCCCAGTATTATTTGGAACTATGGGGCTTTGATTAGATCAAACACAATAGTCTCTCGATGCCCATCCTGACCCAATAGTGTCATCTCTGCGGTGGAATGAGTTACAGGCCCAGAGGCAATTTCAGTTCCATCGACTGTGGTGATGACATCTGAGGTGGTTTTTCGGCAGAGGGATAGATTCATCCTCGAAGCCAATTCATAGTCCACATAGTTTCCTATGGCCCCGCTATCAATGTATGCCCTTACTGCGTGCATACGCGATGGCTGCCCTGGATCTACGAGGACCATTGATATGATGAAATGCGAGGTCTGAGTATCCTTCTTCAAGCTCGGCAAGCGGACCTCTACGCTTGTCGGGCGTAGTCGTTTCCCGAGTCTGACTCCATATGGCTTTTATCAGCAGCTCCTACCACCTTCTTGGGTGGTTTTACAGGGCAATCCCGTCGAAAATGCCCAGAATTTCCACAATATAGACACAATTGCATTTGCCGTCTCCTTTCTCTTTCCTTCTGGGTTAAGGATCCTTTAACCCCTTTGATTTGCATGGGTTCTGAAGCATCTGCTTCTTTGGGGTTAGCGTGGGTTTTGACCAACACCCGATTCTCAAACTTGGCTCGATCAGCCTTTCTGTTCTGAAGTCTGTGATCTAACTGGAGCCACTAAGTCTATATTTTCAGCGCAGTCTTGAGGTGGGTTCACGACTTGAGCCAAGACATCCTTGAGTTCTCCTCAAAGCCCTCGATGAAATAACGTGATTCGTTTTACCTCAGGCCATCCAGTTTCCATTATCAACCTATTAAAGGTTGCGATGTAGGATAGAAGGTCCTGGTTACCCTGTCATAGGGACAAAAGTTCGTTATCCAGGGCCTGTCCTTGGGAGTGCCGGGCAAATAGTCTTTCCATGATCTTTTGAAAGCCCTTAAAATCCCGAAGAATTGGGTCATCCTGAGTAACTAGTGGAATTGACCAATCGGCTCCACTGCTGCTGAGATATGACAATACAAAGGCTACCTTGGCTTGATCGTTTGGGAAAGCTCCAAGTCTGCATAAAAAGTGCAAGCGGCATTGGTTCATAAACACGGCGAACCTTTTGGGATTTCCGGCAAAGCGTTCGGGTGGAGCTAATGGAATATTTCCTGGTAGGTTTATTTGCACAGGGTTACTCGATAACACAGGAGCTGGATTTCCCCGGAACCAGGTAGGGGTGCTTGTCCAGCATGGCTTTGCAATAGTTGCCTAGCAAGGTCATCAGTTCGCTCCTTTGACAAAATCAGTTCTCTCCTAAGAGCATTGGTTTCTTGATGGGCGGAATGCACTTCAGCCCTCAGTTCCCCTGGTAATTGGGCCAATTGGTCAGTCTCTGAGGTATCCATAACGCCTGGGTAGGAATTTGTGGGTAGTTTTTGCGTTCTGTTATGCTCACCTGGCTCCCACAGAGGCGTCGATCTGAACTGGACAGCTGCGGTCTCCACCAATGTGACGCGTGGAGCCAAGATGACGGACTGGACTGGCCCACCTAGCTTCGTTTGCTTGGCCCGTAGGAATATTGTTCTGCAAATGGAGAAAGGGAATTAACCACCCGTGGAGTTGAGCGTAAATCCCCCCACCCCGCTGTTCTCCCCACAGATCACCTTTGATGTGCCCTCTTATAGTCTCACCTGATGGTTTGAAAAGATGAGCTCTCCATCCTGCATTGAGCGCAGGGGCGCGTTGATAACCAGTTGCTTCACTGGCTCGAAGGAATTGGTGAGTTCCAGAACAATATTGACTCCGAGATTCCTGGCAAGACGCTGTAAGTATAAAGTTCGTAAGAGTTCAAATGCCTGACTTCACTCTTGTCCGATTCCTTGCAGGTTGCAGCTTGACCCTAATGAAGAGTTCCTCGTGGCAACCGGTAGTATTCTGGTAAGGATTTGTATTTTCCGACACAGTTTGATAAAATAATGTCAATATGTAACCTGTTGCTTTCTCCCTTATTCAGGCGCTGAGAGAAAGTATGAAGTCTTGGGGAATAATACCTCCGGAGGTAAAATCAGGTAAGTCTATTGTGGTGAGGAGGGTTCCCCTTGTTAGTCCCTTTGTTTCACCTTGCTGTCCTTTTGTTTCCCCTTAGGGGCCGGGGTTCGGCGAAGATGCAGTGGAAGCTGCGCCGACCCGTGAAGAGGAATAGTACCCCCGGTGGTAAAATCAGGTAGGTATATGGGGATGGGAAGCTAACTAATATTCCTCTGTGTATTCCCTTGGCTCACCTTGCTGTTCTTGTCTTCTCCTTGGGTGCCGGAGTGCGGTGGCAACATGCAGGAGGATGCAGTGGAATGTGAAGATGCTGCGAAGGCCGGTGAGTTCAGCGCGGCGCTGCAGCAGGCGAGGCAACGCGCATAAAATAACTTCTTTCTTCCATCTCGAAGGCGCGATGGATCAGGAATTCAGGTAAGGATTAAAGGTATTGCTCTGGTTCCAACCTTTTCTCCTTCTTTCTCCCTTTTTCTAGGAGCTCCAAACTCGAGGCGGGCGTGGCAGAATGCTGGATGCAGACTTGCAGGCACGGTGAGCGTTACGCTGCTGGATGCAGAATAACGCGAAGCGTGTGCTGCTCTTCGGGCGTGGTTTAAATAGCCTCCAAAGTAGTCCCTTCCAAGCCTCTTTTGGCTTGGAGCTCTTGCAGCATGGTCTGCATCAGGTAAGTTTGCAGCATGGTCTGCATCAGGTAAGTTTTAATCTATGAGCCTGGCGCCTATGGCGCCAGGACTGACTCTCCATATGAGCCTGGCGCCGTAGGTGCCAGGACTGGACCCAAATAGCCCTTAGCAGGGGTTGTTGGGCTTGCTTAGGATAACTTGATGCCTGCTTCCGGGGTTGCTGGACGTGGTCTGGGTCCCCGGGGGTAGGCATCATGGCAGGCGTGCACTCTAGTTCCCAGTTTTGTATACCTGCTACAGTTCAGTTGCTCTTCTCCTCCAAGCGATTTCATTTCTCTAGCAATCTTCAGGGAGGAAGTCTTTTCAGGTGTTCCTGATTAGTTTCAATTTAAGTCTCAGGGAATTCTGGTAGCTGCAGTAATACCAAATTTTGTTCAATTTTGGTGACCGGGAACCAACTCCTCTCCAATAGCACAATTTTTTCCCATAATTGGAGGAGGGGGAAAATCATCAATATGGCTCTCCTGGGTAGGGCATGGTGACCCCGGTGCCGCTACCTCTGGAGCCCGGGACCCTTGAACCAATATGTAGAAAAAAGAAGGTGAGGTGCGCACTCTAGTTCCCAGTTTTGTATACCTGCTACAGTTCAGTTGCTCTTCTCCGCCAAGCGCTTTCATGTCTCTGACAATATTCAGAGAGGCAGTCTTTTCAGGTGTTACTGATTAGTTTCAATTTAAGTCGCAGGTAATTCTGGTAGCTGTAGTAATAGCAATTTCTTTCAATTTTGGTGACCAGGAACCAACTCCCCTCCAATAGCACCATTTTTTCCCATAATTGGTGGAAGGGAAAACCATCAATATGGCTCTCCTGGGTAGGGCATGGTGACCCCGGTGCCGCTGCCTCTGGAGCCCGGGACTCTTGAACCAATATGTAGAAAAAAGAAGATGAGGTGCGCACTCTAGTTCCCAGTTTTGTATACCTGCTGCAGTTCTGTTGCTCTTCTCCAAACGCTTTCATGTCTCTAACAATCTTCAGGGAGGCAGTATTTTCAGGAGTTACTGATTAGTTTCAAGTTAAGTATCAGGGAAGTCTGGTAGCTGTAGTAATAGCACAATGTTTTCGATTTTGGTGACCAGGAACCAACTCCCCTCCAATAACACAATTTTTTCCCATAATTGGGGGATCGGGAAAAAACATCAATATGACTCTTGGGGTGAGTAGAAACTGTGCCTCATAGGGTGGTGCCTGTCATATATGCAGGCATTGATGTTGTTGTGTTGAGGGCAAATTCTGCCCTATAGAGTGTTGCCAGTCATGTACGGCAATGATGTTGGCACATTGTGTCAACTGGACAATCACAGTGATTGATGTCAAGTTCCCATTCACATGAGTGGGAGTGATAGGTCCAGCCTCAACATCTGTATCTGCAGCTGCTCTTATCTACAAAGGTTTTTGGAAAACATGAAACAGGCTGCTGAAAAGCCAGGATGAAAGGATAGAGCCCTGAGGGACATCGCAGGTAGAGATTTAGATGATAGAGAGAAAAGGGTCCAGTTGAACCTCGGCAGATCAGTCCGAGAGGAAGGAGGTCAACCAGTCTAGAGCCAGGTCTGTGATGCCAAGAGTATACAGAGCCAGTTTATCAGGGTGACATGACTGACCATATCAAAGGCAGAGAATAAGGTGAAGAAGGATAAGAATGGAATGAGAACTGGAATAGACACTAGAGAGCAACTCTTCACAGGTGTTCAGGAGAGCAGTTTCGTTGCCTCTGGCAGTTCAGAAGCCAGACTGGTGGTCGTAGAGATAGCCAACAGATTAAGTGTGGTGGGTAAGCTGGGGGGTGGTGTCTGAATAAGGTCACAAACAAAACCTTAAGGATGAACAAATGAGAATCCTTTCAGAAGAATTAGCAAGATTGCTTACCGAAAGCATGACATTCTGAGTCTTATTGTCAAACTTAACACCCTCTCTAAAGATTCTAGAACCACATAATTCCAAAATTGTAATACCAGTTCTGGATGAGAACAAGGAGACAACGACCATCACTGTAGGAGATTACAGCAATGAGACAGTCCATTCCGATATGTATGGGATAAAGAAGGGAAAGGAGAAAAAGATTTGAGTGACATCAGCAAAGAAGTGACATTGAAATCCAAAGGACAAGATAAGTCTTCCTTGGGCAGCATTCTAGAGGGTGAAGAGCAGGGGTCTAAGGATTGATCCATTGGGAATTCTGAGAAGGAAAGGCAAAGGCATGAGGTCAGAGGTTTGCATGTTCCAGGAGATTGTAAATGATACGTCTTCCATCTAGGAGGCAATCAAGGTGAGAGCTGATTTGTGAAATGCAAAGTCCTGGAGAATGACGGGGAGAGAGGAGTGGTTGACAGTGTTGAAAGCAGCAGAGAGGTACAAAAGAATGAGAATAGAAGAGAGTTTGGAGTGGTGAGTATCAAAAGACAAGCTGGAGACATCTATGGGGGCAGCAAGCAGATTATTTACTATGGACGCCAGAATAAAGTGGGTCTCCAAGGCCATTATCCTCATGGTACTTAGTGATCATGTTTAAGATCACATGCATAAGGATCTGTGATTTATGGGGAAGTAGGGAAACTGCAGAATGTTTGCTGGAACGTTTGGGTATGCAGTGGGTGTTCAGATGCAGGTACACCGCCCACAAAGTGAGCACAGGTATCTCCTGAGGAAGATCCTCTAACAGGACATCAGAACCCCGGCAGTGACATAATAGCCAAGTGCAGTGACATAATGGCCACATGCCATGGAGTCAGCAGCAGTGTTGACAACTTTAGATTATGTGATAAAACTGATGGTGTCATCAGTCCTTTCTCAGGGATAGCCTCTCTACATGTGGCCAGGCAAAGACAGAAGCTACCTGATCCTGACCCTCAGGTGGCTATTTGTTTGAGGACCACATGGGGGGATGACATTCGGGGGGTTGGAAAGACATCATCACATGAGACATGGTATTATCCTTTTCCTTTCAATGACCTTTCCTAATCCCTCATGCCTTCATGGCATGCTGTAATAATATCTTGCCACATCCCATGAAGGCTAATTACAAAACCTTTAAGAATTTACAATTGAATAAAACAGAAAATACTGAGACATCGAAAGGGGCTGCTAAAAGGAATATCACTTGGGTGAACCGAAGTGAGCAGTGTATTGTTTTGACAAATCTGATTGGTTCCAAACAGCTCCCTTTCCCAATGCGAAAGTTAAAATGCAGTACAGCTAACAGGCAAGAGAGAGTTCCACCTGCTAGCTACTACCGGGGAAGTTAAGCTGTCAGCCGGACTGTCGAGCCAAGAGACGCCATACGATAGCGGAGAATTCTTCTGAGCTCAGACTGGGATTCCGTAGTGTGGAGAATGAGACGAGGCTGTGGCATGGAAAGAAGGGAAGGTACAGGCTAGACCACAGAGGCAGCACTGAAGACAACAGAAATGCCAAAGTGGGAAGCTATGCACTGAAGAAGCTTTGTGTCTGTGAGGGAATCCGGAGTGTCAGACACACCCCCTTTCTCTGCAAGGCACCCTTGTACCCCTCTGTTATATTCTGCCTACACAAGCAGCATGCAGGGTAACATCCAGGTGCTGGTTGGCTGGTCATAACCAGAGCTTCACGCCAATTAGCTATGATCACTCTTGCCATCTGCCAGTCAATTAGCCCTTTGAACATGGCCTTGGAAATGTTCTCTGTGCCTGAGAATAAGAGTGAGTATAGGCATATCTGTCTCTTGGTTTCGATACAGCTCAACTCAGAATCTATTTTCATCCAACCAAATGACTGCAGACCATGTTTCAGAGCTTTTCCGTATTTTAAATATCATTAAATTGTCAGGACTGCTACAATCTTGTCTGGTGCAGAGGCAGCACAAACTCCTGCCTCCCCGTAAGGTCTTGGCACCTGGACCTGGTAGGAACCACAGGTAACCGCGACCTGCCAGGGAAAGAGGGTTAGGGTCTATAGATTGGATGGGTAGAGGGTATCAGGGTAACCGGTAAAAGGTTTAGGGAGAGGTTGTGGATGGGGAAGGGTAAGTAGGGAAAAGATGCTCCTCAGCTCCTGCCGCCTCATCCACTGGTTCAGCTTGTGGTGTGTTCTCTGTCCTTTCAAACCACCATCTCACTACACACTCACACACTTTGCCTAGCAGTTATGAAGCCTTTGTGGTGGAGCCTCTAACCACACTGCTTGAGCTTTTGCCTGGAGCTCTAACCACTGCTTATTACTTGTTACACCTGGATAAGCTTTGCATGTACCCCTGAATTCCTCACTGCATTACCTTCATGCAGTTTTTAAAGGTACTTGCTAACGCAGACATTGCACCTTGTGAGATTACAGATTGCAGATAGCAGTGAAACAAGAAAATGCACTTAGCTGCGGATCGTAGTTCTAGGTCCTTTAGTGCTGCACAGGAAGTCCCGAATGTTCTGCGATGAAGCTCCGCTGGAAAATACCAAAAATAACAATGAGCGAGAGCCGAGTTAATTCTAGTGTTCTTAGCACTCTGCTTTCTACCACAAGTAACGGGTAATCATGAGCGGAACGTGCGCGCAGTACGGGTTAATTTCACCCAAGGCTCCGCACACGTGTTTCCTGGTGTTCTCCGTTTAAGGCATCGGAGACAGTGCATTTTGAGTTGCTTTCACCCGGAATGTTGTAAAGCGTTTAATTCTCTCAGTCACTCCCAAGAATGCATTCAACGTGCGGATTAGTGTCTGCCATGCACTGCGGTCTCTAACGCTAAGTAAACATTTCCCCAAAAGGATAAGTCTTCTCTTCACACGTGGGTTCAAACAAGATAGCACTTATCTGTATTCTGGCGTGGGGCCTGTGGAGTGTTCAGGGGGGCCGAATGCCCCGTGTAGGCTTGCCCTGGGAGGAGCGCTGGAAAACACGTCCGTTCCCTTCTGAAGCCGGAATAGCAAGCAGGAGTGCACGGGCACGGCTTGCGCATGCGCAGTTCATCGGGCGTGGCTCTTTCCATCCCAGCAGGCTTGTGAAGAACGCGGCGTGCTGGGAAATGTAGTTTCCTGACATTTCTTTGTCCCTGAGTGTTCTGCCTTCAGTAAGGATGGAAAAGCCTCCTTATGTAACACATACAGGGCTAAGTGCTTGTGCAAGGGGTTAGTGAGACCACAGTATTTCTGGGGGGTTTGTATAACACACATAGTACTAATAACATGCCTAGCCCTGAAAAAATGATGAAACTCTGACGTCTTCGATGTTCTCATTCCTCACCTAAGACAGGAGTTTTGTTCTTTTCATACGTTCTGCAACTATTGTATGAACATTCAGGTTCACAGTGGCCTTGACTTCCTGGTGCTGGGCCAGCCAAACCTCTCTTCGATTCACCTCTGAATTTTGATTGCTTTTCAAACAGCGACACACTGATAGTCTTTCTTTTCACTTGATTCAGCTCTGGTAAAATGCGTTGTGGAATCATCCATAGTCCATACATTCCTATGCATATACCATCATCACCGCAATCTATTTACTACATAGATAGCCTTTAAGAATACTTTGTCTACTTGTGTTTCAGCATCTGTACACTTGTAAAATGACTTGATATTTTCTTCATTATTTCTGTAGCATGAGCATCTTCATCTCGATCCCAAAATGTTGCTCATCTTTAATACCTCCTCTTTAGAGCCTATGGAATGTCTATACTCTTCAGCCTCTTCTTCTGAGTGCATCAGCTCTGCTTTTCATGATATCACCAGGCTTCTTCCTTGCTTGTTACCACTTCCTCCAGGATTTCATTCAAATGGCCATCATATTGTCGTGAATGCATGTATGGCTTCCTCAATGGGAACCTTACTTCCAAGATTCTTTTTGGTATGGCTATTTTCAGTGGTACTGCACGTGTCTCACACTCTGGCTCCCAACATATAGGCAACATGGGGGAGGAGCTTTGGGTGGGGCTACTTGGCTCCACCTCTACACCCCTCCTCTGATTCATTGACCACTCTGCCATCATCCTTCAGATCTAGACATCCTCGTCTGATAAATGCTTCTTTGGGACCCATATTTTTATGACTCCTTTCAGGCATCGTGTTGATTTCACATGCTCATCTTGATTTCAGGACATAAACATGCATTGGACTGCAGTAGATCCATTTCCCCACATACTTCTTGCGGTTCTTCGGGTACAGGAACTTCGTACCCTCAGCTGCATGAATGCTGGCCTTCAAGTAGTCTTGGATTTCTTCATCCGTCAGCTCTTTAGTTTTCCATCCTGATTCAACATCAATCATAATCTTCATTCACAATGCCTTCTTTGCAGTCTTCTTGCATTGTGCGATGATTAACCTGATCACACAAAATTCAAGCAATAACATCACTATCAGGGCTCCAAGGAATTTGAACATATCTGCCATCCACTGTGGGACCCACAAGAAGATTGATCCAAACCAACTGTCATCAGCAATGTCTTCCACTTCATCTATCATCTGGACGTTAAACTTCGTCAGCATCGTTATGGCCACTGCCAAGGTGCCATTCTCGTCATCCTGAGAAGGTATGAATGGGTAACATGATTCTCCAATTTTGGCACAAACACCTCCATCCATAGCTATAATCATATCCAGGACGTATCTATTCTGAAGAGTCATCAGTCGTATGGCTCTCAGCTCCTCCTTTATTTCATTGAATCCCTTTATGGTAGTGTTAATCATCTGTAACAATTCCCATCTGGTTATCTGTACACACTTGGTATTTGCTGCTGTCTGGATCCTAGGCATGAAGATTATCGTGAATATCAATGAAGTCTGGCTGAACAATCTGTGCTCGTAGGCGATAGAATCAACAGCTTTTATTGACTTGGATGAGAAATATTTCTCTCTCTTCATTCGGTTTAGTAGTTCAGCAGACCTCTTTTTTCTCAAGTGAGCATCTGCTTTCGGAAACTCGCCAATGTTCAGGTCACTTTTAGGAATTAACAACACTGGAACATGGACGTTCACTATATAACATAGTCCTCTGCAATCTCTGGCCAGCTTCATGTAAGCCCTGGATCCACAAGCCCAGTAGTGATCATTTATTACTGATGTGCCAATGCTCATTCCTGGCACATCGAAGATCCAACCACAATTCTGGTTTTCTCCAAGTTTTCTTGTGCCATTGTTTCTAAAGCACAGCTTTGCATTATTCAGAGGCACTATCTGCAATGGACCTCCTTTGTCTTCGACCCATGTCAGTAGTTTAGCAAGCCTAGGACATAAAGGTTTGCATCCATTTTCCACAATGTCAATGGTTGGTTTGCGGCAACCAATCACTACCCAGGCTCTTCAGACACCCACACCTACCTGCCATCTGTCTGGAGAAAGTAATGATCCCTGCATCTGGACCCTTTCCTTACAGCTTCGAATTTCTTCTGCAGATTTTGCTGGACTCTCAACACTTCTGTTTACTTCCGATCTGATTCCAGCCACGTTCGCTTGTTGTGTCTTATCACTTGATTTCTGGTGTGGGCTCTTGCTCTTGTCTTTGTGTCTTGAACATAATCATCTTTATCTGGATCTGTCCATTCTGTTGTCCATAGTAAAGAGGCGGTTGGGCCCATGAACTGACCTCTTGTTCGGCAAAGTGCAATGTGAGATAGACAGTGTGCTGTCTGAACATCTATTTCAATGGATATGAATATATTAGACTTCCCCATACTATACGGCAGGAGTTCACATACATATGTTTCCTCCTCTGATGTTCGTTCGCCCACTTCTTTCATATGCTGATACCACATAATGGTATCCAAGTGTGCTGTACTATCTAGGTAGCCGTTTAAATCATGATCATCCTCCCTAGCACTTCTCTTAGGTCTCTTTCTTTGTCTCTCTCTCAGAAACTGTATCTGACGCTCAGTAAGAATGTCTATAAGAGTATTTACTGCATAAGGATTCCTAAGGAAATTTGTTAGTGAAATTGATGTTTCTTCATGAGCTACTGGTGTAGGGACAATCACATATGGCCTTGGATATCTTACAATCGCCATAGCTGTTCCTTCCTGCTGCATAGGAAGATATACAGGAACTACTGCTCTCTTTGGCCCAACATAATAAACAGTACCTATTGTGAGGGAGAGAAGAATAACATTGAGCATGATACATGTATATATTATGTAACAGTATGTTCATTTTATACAGTAATAACTTCTTGCACATCGTGGTGCTCTCTCGTTGTTTGCTACATTGTTGTTACTATCAATGTTGCCCATATTGCCTATGATTACTTTTAAGGAACAAAAAAAATATTTTAATCAGAAAATCTCATAAAATATTCTGGCAACTGTTAAATCTGCTTCACAAGCTCCAACAAGCAGCTGACTGATTGCAGGACCATTGACAGGATCCCGGATGAAAACAAAAGTGTTATCTTTGCACCAAACAAGATGAGGATGAGCTTCAAGCAAATAGTAAAAGATCAAGGCCTGCAGATTGTGAGTCTGGGTAGCAAGCGAATCTGCTCACGAATTTCATGTATCAGCCAATTTATCACAGGTCGATTCCTGGAATCCCTCAGAAATACACGAGAATTGGTTTGTCATCCAACAAGCTAAGGATGCTCTTCAAGAAATAAAAGACCATTCCAAGCAGTTTGTGCACGTATTCGTCAGATATGACCATCTCTACTTTCTGTACTATATTTGCAGGAACACGTGAATGTCAACAGTTCTCCCAACCAGCGCAGGATATGCATGAAGAATGAAGAGAAAACAGCAGGAATGATCCAATGAATGTTGACATTAGGCTCTACCATGGGTGCGTCCAAAGAGAAACTCAGTGAGAAAGGAAAAGGGAAACTGCTCCCTTTTTCAGTCGTCGAAGATGAATTCAAGATCTGGCCTTTTTCTTCTTCTGGATCTCAATGCTTCACGTCCAATGTTTAGCTTACTCCTGTGGCTCAAGAACAATAGCTTTTTCCCTCCTTGCTTAGCAGCTACACAGAGTGTCTTGGAAGAACCACAGTCCAATGTGCACACTTTCCATCTGTCTACTTGACAGTCTCTGCATCCTTCTTCCTCGTCATCAATCTAGTCTGCACATGCTGAACTTCTTTTCTGTGGCTTGCTTCCAAATGGGGTGGGGATGTGGGGGTCTCTCCAGCATAGAATATCACATCCCCAGGTGCAACCAAGCACGTCTCCCTAGGACATTTACTGCATATGGAGTGACATCTTCCACTGTGAAAGGACCGTTAAATCTGGGCTGGTGCCATTTTCAGGTAAAGTTCCTGATAAAAACTTGATCTCCAGGAAAATGTTTTGGCAATGATAGTTCCTTGGTTCTGGTTGCTGTATGGTCTTCATCTGAGTGTGTTCTGAGACCAACACCCCGTCCGGTTGACTTAGTCTGAAATGACAGAGATACTTGTAGTCATACATGATAAATAGGCACTTAGCTCATCTCTTAACAATTCTGCTGTTGTCTGGGCATCACTTCTAGTCCTCCATGGACGAGTGAGGGGCGTTCTCATGTACCTCCCCATTACTAGTTCATGGGGCGTGAGGTGATGGTCAGAGCTAGGTTGATTCCTCAGTGCATATAATGCAAGTGGCAGGCAATGCAGCCATCCTTTTTTCAATGTTAGCTTTAGCTTGGCTATCCTTTCCTTGAGCAGACCGTTGAGTCTCTCACATAAATTCCGTTTGTTGAGCAATAAGCTAATTTGCTCGAACACTTCATTCACAAAATGTGGGCCTTTATCTGATCTCAACAACAGTCTATGTCTTCCTTATTTTTTCAATACTTCATTTCTTTACCACATACATCATATATAATATACAGACAGACAAACTGAAATGATATGATATGATATGATATGGCATTTGTAACGCGCCTATACACAAGTGTTTCGAGGCGCGACGAGGCAGGGAGGGGGGAACAAGGGGAGACAGACAAACGATCCTACTAGGCCAGGTGTCATTCAGATTGCGCAAGTGCATGGGTAGGGGGGACGGGAAAAGTGCAAGGGGGAAAGGGAGAGGGGAAAGTGCAGTACAAAGTGATTAGTAAAATACAAGATAAATAATAAGGGCCAGCTGGTGGCAAGTGCAGGGTAAGTGCAGACAAGTGCTGGGAAGGGGGACTGTAATGATACAGAGACAGTCCCGCAGTGCAGGGGTTGCCAGGGAGGCAATAAAGGGGAGAGTGGCTGGACCAAGGGCCGAGATTGGTGAGTGCCCCAGTTGCTGATTCAGTACAGTTTCAGTGATTTAGCAGGCGAGAGGGGGAGAGAAAGCAGAAGCAAAGAGGAAGGTTTTGAGGTGCTTCCGGAACCGGAGATGGTTCTCCTCAAGTTTCAGGGAGGCAGGAAGGCTGTTCCAGAGGGCGGCCCCTGCTGCGGAGAGAGATCTCCCCCCAACTCATTGCTTGGAGAAGCGGCTGACCCTGAGGGAGTTGGAGGCGAATGAGCGAAGAGCTCGAGAAGGAAGATATTTAGGAAGAGAGAGTTGAAGGTATTTTGGCCCAAAGCCCCAGAAGGCCTTGTGGACAATGCAGAGGGTTTTGAACTTAATCCTCGCAACCACAGGGAGCCAGTGTAGCGATTTAGTCCTGGAGAGATACGGTCCCTGGGCTTGAGGCCAAGGACAAGTCTCGCAGTCCTGTTCTGGATGAGTTGCAGCGGGCGGAGAGTAGAGGCAGGCAGATTTAGATAGAGGCTGTTACAGTAGTCCAGCTTCGAGAGAACCAGGGCTCTGGAGACAGTGAGCTTCTGGGGGAAGGATAGGAAAGGAAGGATACCTCTGAGGAAGTGCAGCTGGTAGTGTGACTTCTTAGAAACGTCAGAAATGTGAGGAGAGAAGGAGAGTGTGGAGTCGAAGATGACCCCGAGGTTTTTTGCCTTCCAGGTAGGAGCAGGAAGAGGGCCAAGAGAGGCCAGCCAGAGAGCTGTAGGGAAGGAGGGAGTGGGTGTGCCGATGAGTAGAATCTCAGTCTTACTGGCATTAAGGCAGAGGTCGTTGGCGGCACACCATTCCTGGATAGCAGAAAGACAATCAGAGATGAGGAAAGGAGCAGAGGAGGCCGAGGGTAGCCTGAAAATGAGCTGGGTATCATCAGCATAGCACTGAAAGTTGGGGCAGAGAGCAGCGATGCGGTGGGCAAGAAGTGCCAGATACTGGTTGAACAGCCAGGGAGAGAGGTTAGAACACTTGGGGACACCACAGGTAGAGAAAAAGATGTCAGAGAGGAAAGACCCCAGTTGGACCTGGGAGGGTCGATTTGATCCCATTTATGATCTGGATGCAAAAAACATACCATCTCAACATCTGATGGCTGCAAATCCTGTTGCCCATTAAATCGTTCATCATTTTTGGCATTATTTTTTAAGATCCCTTCTCTTCGGATCTTAAATTCGTGTGACTTTGACTTCATTGAACCATTGCGCCCGATTGGGCTTCAAACCAGGTGAATCCATTGTTGCCTACCCGAAACAGCGACTCTGATACAACAGCATCAGTCCTCTCTTGCCCATCTGGGCTTTGTTTTGGACGCTCCTTTGCCCATCAAGCACAGCCTGGATAGCTGCACCAAGAGCAGTAATGATCAAGGCTGGGAATGGCTGAAAAGAATGATACCACAAAAGAAATCATCAGAGTGAAATACTGCTGTCTTAAACTAGAACACAAGGGGATTTAACCACTGGCTTAATGAGGGAGAATCTCGGGACTTGCTTGTATCAAGCAATATTTTCATCCTTCAAGAGACTTGGGTCACATATGTTGTTGAAAACGATGGCTTTGTTGTTTTCCAAACTGTGGCCTCCAAGGGCGAACGTGGACGTCCTGCTGGGGGTCTACTGATTGGTGTTAAGTCTTGCTTTAACACCAGACTTATTTTCCAGGACAATCCAGGAGGTAACATCCTGGCTATAGAAGTATGCCCACCTGGAGGCTGGGGTGTACATACGGCTGTTTTGATAGTTAACATCTATGACCCACCTGGTACTCTCCTTACTGAGACTATAACTGCCCAATTGGACTCTATCCTTTCTATGCAACATATAGGTGTCAAGAGTATTTCTGTGCTCCTTTTTGGAGACTGGAATGCCAAATGTGTAGATCTTTTTGGGTGTGGGACCTATGGAAATGTTTCTGACCACTGTACTATGACCATGGTAAAATCTAACAGCAAAGGGAGGTTGTGGCTAGATTTCCTGAAAGAATAGCCTTGGACCGTTTTAAACGGGCAAACCACTGGTGACCAACAGGGGCAGGTGTCCTGGGGAGTGGGGACTAAGCGCGCAACGTTGGATTATATCGCAGCTTCCAAGTGCTTGTTGGATCAAGTTTGCCAACTGCAAATATCCACAAACACCTATAGCGACCACATTACACTCACCCAGACAATGGGCGGATGGGGGTGATATTCCTGGTACCTTCAGTGAGGTGATACCTAATCATGCAGGGAACAGGATTACACGGACACAGAAAAACATTGAAAGAATGATTGCTATAACCTTCCCTGTGGACTTTGAAGTAGCTCAGGTGCTAAGGGATAATAATCCAGAGGCAATTGATGATTGGATAAACATTTAACACAGGCAGTTTTCAGGGCTAGACCTGGCCCCAGTATTAGGTGGAAGTCTGGGGGCGGTAATACCTTTGATATCAATATCCGAGATAAAAAAAGGGCCATGCGCCATGCCATTAGAGTGCACAGATTGGCCGACATTAAAGCGTCCGATATCCCTAAGATCCTCCCAAATATAAAAGCTATAAAACAGAGATTTCTATTTTGGCTACGCCACTATAGGCAGTCCCAACAAATAGTGCTTTGGCAGAAGTTTGTGGAGGTAATGTGTAGTAGGGATAGCCATAAAATCTTGCGCCCATTGTCTCAAGTCGGGGGTGAACAGACGTTGAGAGTCTTAACCCCCATATCTGGGAAATTATGGATCAAAAACATCACAGCCAAATTCTATTCTGATGCCCCCCGACCTACTGTGATCCACCTCCCATTTGAGGTCTGGCCTCTGCCTTTGAGCTATAGAATCGTGAAGCAAGCCATATTGAAACTTAGGTCATCCAATGCCCCGGGCCCGAATGGCCTGGCAAATACAGTCCTAAAAAAGGACCAGAACAATTGGGCACGGGTGTTATTAACCCTTTTCTCCCGAGTCTGTAGGTCCTGCACTATTCCACCGACATGGCGGCAGTCAGTACTTATACTGGTGCACAAAAAGGTGGGGACCGGACCAACATGTACAATTACCGACTGCTGCCCATACTGGACATCACAAGATCTTCATGTCACTCGAACTCGGGGAACTGGAAAAGTGGGCCACGATCAATTATGTGCTTTGCTTTGCGCAGACAGGCTTTCGACCTGGCTCGGCCACCACTCATAATATCAGAGTGCTGGACCAGCTGATTAACACCACACCTATACATTGCCTTCATTTACTTCCTTAGCACTTTTGATCAGGTGAACAGGGAGACGTTATGGGCAAAGCTCAGAGCTTTGAACTGCCCCACCTGGATCTTACATATTCTAATCTTGTCACACAGTGATACTTCAGCCAGCATGAGATTGAACAATGATGGGGAAGTGACAGTCGCTAGACATATACATTTGGGGGTCAAGCAAGGGTGCATTGCGGCCCCTATGCTGTACAATTTGTATATTGCGGACCTCCTTACCCATATGGCTAGAAAATCAAACTGCCCACATAAGATAGGTGGCTCTCCTATTGTGGGCATGCTCTATACTGACGATCTGATACTGTTTGACAGGACCTTATCTGGGATAAAGAGCATGCTCAACGAACTGGCCAGCTACGCATCTCAGCTGGGTTTGACCATCAACCTGGACAAAACTAATATTATATTGATTGCTAGAAATAAGGTCGTTCGGACCAGAATTGATACTGCCATGGGCATGAGTGACTATACCCAATATTATCCCTACTTGGGCTTGGAGTTTGATGCTCGGCCTGATTATGAATTGATAATCACCAACAAGAAAAATTAGCTAAACAACTCACTTTACAAGCCTGTAAGTTCGCCAGGGACTCTGCAGGCTATAGTATGGCCCGTGTTGTTAAGCTCTATACGCAATGCTTCGTCCCAGCCATTCTCTATGGCCTAGACGCATTGGCCATGCAAGTTTGGCTTGGTTGAATAAACTTGAGGATCATTACTGCCAATCAGTATTGGCTTTAGGTTCTTCATGCCCTATGGAGTATCTGTGCTTAGAATTGGGATTTACTTCATTAAGGGGTATGGCTTTTCGAGCCAGGGGGGCCTTTTATTTAAAATCCTGTGCTGATCCAATTCGTAAGTTACTTGCATTGGTTGGAGGTAACTATGATACTGAGAGGGCCCCTCGAGGTCAAACTTTAAAACCTTAAATGAAACCCTTTTTGCAGAGAATAGCTGGTACTTTGATAAAAAGAAAGTCACCTAGTATGTTCATTAAAAAAAAATAATTTGAACATAAATTTAACAGATGGGACTGGTGTGGAAATTATACCCACCTGGCCAGGTTAAAAGGATATGAGACAGTGTCCCATGTTGTACATCGATTCCGCAAGACCCAACCATATCTGTTCCTTTGCCCGACCCCAGAAGTACGGCAGTTTCTTTTAAAACTGCGCATAAATCACATACCAGTAATGGCGGTTCTGGGTCCCTGTTTGTGGATACCCATTGAACATAGGACTTGCCACATGTGTGGCAAACTTGGTCAACTAGAGTCAGCCAGACATGTCCTTACCCAGTGTGCAGACCTGGAGCCTCTATACATGTGCATGTTAGGCAGACTGGTTCATTATTATGAGGCAATCACTGCAGATTCCTTCTGGGACTATTGTTTACATTCATATTCTATTTTAGCCTAGCTTGCACTATTTAGGGTTTGGCAGCATGTTAAATCTCTCTTACCTGTTTAATGACACTGTGACTGTTGAATTTGGAATTATTTACTTGTAATGTCACAGAATTCATATACCCATGCTACACCATTTGGACAGACCTTGTTGAATCATCTTTGATCTGTTTGTGCACCATTAATGAACTGCCAGGGAAAGATCTGAAGAGCTTGGACATTGAATTCAAGGAAAACTGCGTAGTATTGTAAATCACTTTATCTCAGACTCTTCGGGTCATCCGAGCGTGGATGTGGCGGATTGCCAAAGGAGGACTCCGCTGTGCGCACGGACAGCCTTCGTCGCCAGTGTTGCCTTTTACAAGTTCTGAAAGGAGGACGCGCACACGGAGGGGTTCATTAACACATCTTTATTTTCCCTTCCCTTACAGTAACTGGCACTTATCGTGCCTTACCCAGAACTCCCCTCGTTCCCCAACACCCCGTCACAAACTCTGCCTCTCCAACGCGGGGGCTAAACAAGTTAACCCATGGGTGGCCGGCAAAATCATTTTATATTCATTTTGTTTTATTATATTACATTGTATCGTATTATATCTACTCACTTATTCACACTTAATTGTTGTGTATCGTGCATTGTATTTTATGCTATGAATTTTAGATGTTGTGTAAAGTCCAAATAATGGATTAAATCACAATAAAATGATTATTATATAAGTCCAGGTAACAATATTTTGAGATAGATGGGAATGCAGAATATACTCAAACATCAATAATCAAACTGACTCAGGAAGTTGTCAACGTGTGTCTGTTTCAATATCAATTATCTAAAACAGGGAGTATAACGAACATCAGCGAAAACGCTTGATCTTCTCACTCAATGTATTTCATTGAAACACAACATTTATAGTAAAACCACGTCATCATTGAGGTCAATCTACGTTGCAAGCTACAAAAACCTACTTGGGAAAGTGATAGGCTTACAGGGAACCTCTAGGTATACGTTCCATACTTGTCAGGGAAGGTTAATGGGTCTCTATCATCAGGTGGGGCAACTAAGCCCTCCTCTAGTGCAGGTCACTACGAACATCATCAAATACACGATGTCCCATTAGTTATACAAACTATAGGGCTCTCTACTACGTGTCCCTCTATTATTGGTTGCCACCCTTGTACCCCTCTGTAATATTCCACCTATGCAAGCAGCACGCAGGCTAACATCCAGGTCCTGGTGGGCTGGTCATAACCATAGCTTCCCACCAATTAGCGTGTCATCTATCATCACTCTTGCCGTCTGCCAGTCAATTAGCCCTTTGAACATTGGTCTTGGAAATGTTCTCCGTGACTGAGAATAAGAGGGAGTATAGGCATACTCTGTCTCTTGGTTTCGATACAGCTCAACTCAGTATCTCTTTTCATCCAACCATGTGCCTGCAGACCATGTTTCAGAGCTTTTCGGTATTTGAAATACTATTAAATGATGAACCTCTGAAGTCTTTGATGTTGTCACTCCTCATCTAAGACAGGAGTTTTGTTCTTTTCATAAGTTCTGTAACTACTGTATGAACATTCATGTTCATGGTGGCCATGACTTCCTGGTGCTGGGCCAGCCAAACCTCTATTTCATTCACCTCTGAATTTTGATTTCTTTTGCAACTGCGACACACTGAAAGCCTTTCTTTTCATTGGATCCAGCTCTGCTAAAATGTGTTGTGGAATCATCCATAATCCATACATTCCTATGCATATACGTTGGCGCATCGCTGCAATCTATTCACTACATAGGTAGCCTTTAAGAGTACTTTGGGCCTCATTACGACCCTGGCGGTAAGGGGTTTACGCCAGCGTTAGCTGCGCCGACCCCTTACCGCCAATTACGAGGTCCCCTAGCGCCATGGCGCTTTTAACACCTGCTTTTAGCAGGTGTTAAAATCCATGGCGCTAAGGGACCATGGAGTTAATTACGCCACCGTAATTTACGGTGGCGTAATTAACGCCTTCCCCACTCCCATTATGCCCTATGGGGCAAAAATGGGAATGGGGAAGGGTAAATGGGGATTGGGGACTTACCGCCCCGCCAAGGTCGGAATGGGGCGGTAAGTCCGCCAACCACCATGGCGTAAACGTAGTTTACGCCATGGTGGTAAAGTCACGGCCCAGGCGGTAACTTACCGCCTGGGTCGTAATGAGGCCCTTTGTCTACTTGTTTAATGCATCTGTACACTTGTAAAATGACTCTGTAGCATGAGCGTCTTCATCTCGATCCCGAAATGTTGCGCATCTTTAATACCTCCTCTATAGGCCCTATAGAACGTTTATAATCATCAGCCTCTTCTTCGGAGTGCATCAGCTCTGCTTTCCATGACATCACAAGGCTTCTTCCTTGCTTGTTTTTCCCGCTTCCTCCGGGATTTCATTCAAATGGCCATCATATTGTCATGAATGCATGTATGGCTTCCTCAATGGGAACCTTACTTCCAAGATTCTTTTCGGTATGGGTATTTTCAGTGGTACTGCACGTGTCTTACACTCTGGCACCTAACATATAGGCAGCATGGGGGAGGAGCTTTGGGTGGGGGTACTTGGCTCCACCTCTACACCCCTAGAGGCAGTGACATATGAAAAGAACAAAAGAAATCATAGAAGAGAAACCCCTTTCCTTTGTGGAAATTGTGGAACTTTTGTTTTGATCAGAAAGAAGAAATCATAGGTTAAGGGAGACCCCTATCCTTTGTTGAATTATTGGAACTTTGTTTTGTATTTGCACCTTTTTGCCTCAAAAACTGGGGCTGTAACTTTATGACCTATGAGCCAGCGGCCTCAAGACATTTCCCCTGTGCACATTATATTCAGTTCTTAGAAGTAAGGGTCAGGTTAGAAGATGGATACAAGACTGATAACTTTTCTTTTGGACATCCTGACAAATGAGAGAGATTAATTAATTAGTTTGGAAGATGCAGGGAAACCCCTCTTAGTCATAGGGATAGCAAGGAATTTCCCCACCCCTTTTATTTCAATAAAGGTCTGTAACAACCAAAATAACAACCAAAATGACAACCTTTTGTACCCCTCTTACTCCCGTTTTCTCACAGTTGCTAAGATGTGGCATAATAATACATATTAGTACTTTTTTAGTTTTTTACGTAAGAAAGGCAATTTTTGTACAGTAGCGTTGGTTACACTGTTGCTTTGCTTTTTGCCAGTATGGTGGCACATAACATTGTATGCCTCGCATGCACTGTAGAGAGAGGACACAGCACATTATCCTTTATGTAGCACACTGCCCCACTTCTGAGGACAAAACGCATCACACTGCAGAGCACCATACTTACTAAACTCTCTTGCATGACAATGGAAGGACAGATATGGTGCATGGTGCCACATTCAAGCATGCATCACAGTCCATTGAAAACTTACAGTAGTTTGCATGACACACCTGCCAACAATCTAACTCATGAAACCACATCTTTGAGTTACATGGCAGCTGGACATAAGTTGCATAGCCCACACAATAACACTTTCACCATCTGGCGCAGCACACACACACAGCTCACCACTGTGAGAAACCTAAGGGTTTTCCTCCATGTAGGCCCAGAGAATCCTCTACTCAGTTGGCCAGGGGAGAGCCATCGCTTCTGGATCCCAACCCTGGGGGTGGACAAGCGAGGGGAAACCGGGACTACTCTCAGTAGAATACCCTAAGTAGAGAGATACAGGGCCTCATCACGAGTTGGGCGGTAACGCCGGCGCTATTTTCCCTCAGCTTCATGTGGCAGGGATAGCTCCATAAAGTTACGACGTGTGACCAAGGAGCAGCTTTACTTGGGCTGGAGGATGATGCACCACCACCACGCACCTCGCCGACCGGCCAAGCTGCCCCCCGGAGATCCTTTGAATGGACGGAAGTCGGACCAAAGAAATCAAAGAAGGGGTGGAGACAGTCTCAGCGGATCCAAGCCCCAAGATTTGACATCTTATCAGGGGGGCCAACCGGAGACAAAGGGAAAATAAGCCGACCCAGGGGCACGGCCCCTAACATCATGGCACCCCTGGAGAAAACAGAAACTGTCACGTACCGAAACATGAGCTGGAGCAAGGGGGACGAGGGGGGGACCTGTCTTCTTGGAATGGGAGAGGGAGTTCTAGCGTGGAGATGAGTCGGGCAGTTACTAGGGTCTGGCTCTAGGGTTCTCCAATCGAGAGGGGCTGGGTGCCAGCCGGACCCACCCAGCAGGTGGAAGGGGGGCAAGGGTGAGGGAGGGAGGGGGGAAGATCCAGGAGTTAAGAACCATCAAATGGCAGTTAGAGGCCGACACTATTTCCTCTCTCACAAGTTACCCAGGACTCCTCTGTCTCAAAAGGAGCGGCGCAATCTCAAAGGCTCACCTCACTGGCTAACATGGAACAGCTGAAGGCGCTGTCCCTAAATGTTAACGGCTTAAACTCATCACTCAAGAGAAAGAAAGTAGAGAGGTTCCTCCACAAGGAAAACCCGCACATAGCCACACTCCAGGAGACCCGTATCCAAACTAGGGATTTACATAGAATAAAAATTTGGGGATACAAAAGACTGATCCAGGCCACACAACCCTATAAGAAAGGAGGGGTAATACTCACACTGAAAGATGGATTAGACCTGACAATTAAATCAACACAAAAATATGACTAGGGAAGTAGCGGTGCTTCTCGAGGGCAAGGGGAGACCTACACGATAGTAAAACTTTATGCACCCAACACTGGCCAGGACGCCTTCACCAGGCTAGGCAATTTTGTTAGGGGTTGCATCATACTAACAGGGGACTTTAACATGGCATTACTTTTAAAACACCGAGCAGGACCTATATGAGAAAGTGGGAGGCGGACACGGGCACCAACATAGGGGATCAAGAGTGGCAACGCCTGTGGGTCCAGATACCTAAACACATTAGATCTCTTCAGGTTCGGGAGACCTGGCTAAAGCTAATATCTCAGTGGCACTTAACCCCGGTCAGACTGGATAAAACGTACCCATTGTTGATTGTTCATTTAAAAATGCCAATAAATACATGCTGGAAAAAAAAGCAGGTCACATTTGAATGGCCGTTAATTGAATGTGACAGGAAAACTCAGAGAGTGATACAAGTAACAGTGTAACAGTGTAAGCGCGAGATACGTGTGTGTGTATTGGACTATGAAACAAGTTAAATGAAAGAGAGCCAGAAGCCTGTGGAGAAGGTGCAAGAGGCACGAGTGAAAGGACAGTATAAAAGAGGGTGCAAGCGACCCGAAGGGGGCTGGAAGGCCATGGGTAAAGGTGCAAGAGGAACAAAAGGAAAGGACAGTATAAAAAGGGTGCGAGGGACCTGAAAAGAAAGAAGCAAGCATAACAGTCCAAAAAAGCATGAAAGAAGCGCGCAAGAGGCACAAGCAAGGTAAGGAAGAAAGGTCAGTGCAGGTTTGCACGGAAAAGGCGAAGGAACATAGAAAATTGTACCGGAAGCACCTGAAGTTAAAAAATGTAAAAGGAAGTGTAAGTAACAAACCAAGAGAAGGGCAAAGGATCAGAGCGATCGCTCTGAGAAAAAGTAGAGAGCCTAGCATTTACAAAAGCCTTTGATTCTACCCTGTAAGAGGAAGCTATGTAAGAAAGGATTCTAAATGAGAAAGGGCACATCCTGACCAGATGATTTGTGTTTTGAATGCTGGAAGAGGCCTGAGCTTGGGGAAGAGAACCCCAAGGAACTCAAAGGCATTGAAGGTGTTTGCATTCACCATAAGGGCCCTGTGGTGAAAGTCGTACGAACAGCTCTGGTGAGTGAACCCCTCTTAGTGATATTGACTATATTGAACCTGGTGAGAAGATCACCTGAAACCAAATTTGGTTTCGCCATTTTTGTTGAACCATTAGTTTTCCTTTCCAAGAAACTTCTTATCACATTTTTTTGTACGCCGTGAGGGCAAGCATAGGTTTTGACACAGACAGAATTTTATTTTGGATTATTAGATGACGACGGCTGTTAGAGACATCTGTTAAGAGAAATATCCTTTTAGAGTTAGGGCCAGTCAGGCATTCCACCACTCCCAGATCCTTAGTAAATAAAGGTTTTAAAATAAATAATTTTGAGTCTGTGGGCCTCATTACACGGAAGGCGGTAATGGTTAACGGCCACCGTTAATGGTAACGGTGGCCATTAACCATTACCGCCTTACTACGAGGTCCCTTAGCGGGTTGGTGTTTTAACGCCTGCTTTTTGCAGGCGTTAAAAACCAACCCGCTAAGGGACCTCGGAGCTAATTATGGCACCGCAAAATTGCGGTGCCGTAATTAGCGCCTTCCCCATTCCCATAGAGCCCTATGGGGCAGAAATGGGAATGGGGAAGGGCAATGGCGGAAGGGGGATTTACCGCCCCACCAACCTTGGAATGGCGCCCTTGGAACCCTAATAGCGCCATGGCTCACCGCCTTCCGTGTAATGAGGCCCTGTGTCTCTCTTGATGCCATGCCTGTCTCACACTACAATTTATATTCTTGCATTTGTTCGGTGTAGTTGTAGAATGCCTAGTGTGAAGCACATGACACAGCATTATTGGTTCTTGTGCCTGTAGGGATGCTAGGTGCTATGAGCAAGAGCTTGGCCTTTTTAAGTAAGCCTCAGTTAGAGGCATTCAGCTGATATTATAGTGTATTAGGCCATAGTTGTTAGCTGAGAGCACTTGATTGAATTTCCTCTTGTCCTGCAAACATGATGAGAGCTCAAGGTCAGGTGGGAAGGGATGTGCAATAGTTGCCTGCTTCTTATTGTAAGGGAATTATCTCTCCAGGGAAGAATGCTCGGTCCCAGACTGCAAATGCTGCCTCATCAAATAGGGAGAGGAAACATAATGTTTGTGAAGGCCACAGTGAGGGGTTAGGCCAGTTCTCCGGCAGCCACAATATGACATGGGCTGTAAAAAATTGAGAAATGTGCATAAATGATGTTCCAGAAGCAGTGTTCAGCAGTGCACTGTTCATGTTTTTTCTAGAAGGCCATTCATTGCAGGGAGGGCACTAGAAGATGATTTACCAGGACTAGCAACATGTAACGAGATAGGGAGTTATGTAGTGAGTAGGTGCAGATGGTGGGATTGGGAAATTAATAGAGGAGGTGTGTGCCATGTTGGTTTGTTGCTCGTTGGTCCATCTCAGTGGGACGTTGCCACCCCAATTGTCTGAGGTGACATGGTTCAATTAAAATGAAGCCCTCTATTGAACTGTTTTTCCGAGATGGGCTCACCAAGGGGGTGTGATCATGTTGGGTGGGTGGTGTTCTTTTGTGATAAAATAGTAACTGGCAATAGGTTTTGACCAATGTAAATGGTTGTTTAGGGGACTTATGGTGACCAGCCAATGATAATGTTAGGAAGATGTTTTTGCTAAATTTCTTTGTTATATTTTTAGGAGCTGTTTGTGGCTATAACATGTTCGACCCGCAAAGGGCATGTTGAATTTGGCTATGTCCATCTCATCTTCCCAGCCATGATGTATGAATACATTTTGTGTTTTTTCCTGCATATGCACTCCTTCTTGAGTTTTGTGGAGTTTAGCTCAACAAGTGTTTCTTCAATAGGGGTAGTATAGTTGTAGATTTAAATAAGGCACTGATGTGTCCAGAAGAGAGAGGCATCAAAGAGGTAAGAGAGTTAAGTGCATGTAATTGAAACAAAGTCTTTCATCATTTGGGAAGCAAACAAGTCGATAGGAGTGAAAGATGGGTTGTTGCTATGAAGGATGTGTGCTAATGTGATAGGAGAAAAGAAGTTGAAAGTTGAAGAGGTAGGGTGAAAGGAGGGGGACAGAAGTAGTGTTGTTTAGGAAAGGGCATGAGGTATATCAGAGTGTCATGAATTGTACAGATTTTAGAGGAACATTAGTAAGAAAAGCCATTATCAGAAAGGGAGGAGGCAATGGATACTAGCTTGGGAAATGTTTGTAAAGCTCTGAGAGTAGATTAACATTTTTGGGGGTGACTATGAAGGGAAGGGATTAGGTCTGTGAAGAAGGAGTATGAGTCCAGTGTAGAGGTGAGGGCAGGAAGGGCATTTTTGTATGCTAAGAGTAAGTTAGGGGTCCATGAGTTTCACCAGCATCATAGGCCATGGAACATGTTTGTTTTTTGCGGGTATGAATCTCAGAAGTGATGCAGGGCTGAGGATGGAGATGGGAAGGTGTGAATGTGCTAGGAGTATAGGGACACAAGTGCATAGTGAAAGTGATAAAATGCACAGTCAATGGAAGAGCCATGAATAGGGAGAGCGACAGGAGAAAGATCGACACATCATCAAGGTTAGTGGCAATAAAGTACTGCCTGAACCTCCTCTTAGTAATAGTAGTGGGGCAGAGGGCCTAGAGGGTGGAGGGACTGAGATGCTAAAGAAAACAATGGAATTATCGGAAGGAGAGAGGTCAATGGAGAGGTCTGAAGAGGAGAGTGAATTAGGGTGAAAGACAAGGTCCAGAGAGTTCCCACCAGAATGGCTACATTGGTCATGGAGTGAGTTGAGGGAGTGGTCTGATATGAGGGAGTTAATTTCATAGATATTGGCTCCAAAGGGCTGTTGGAAAGGATCATGTCACATAGCATGACAAGAGGAATGTTTTTAGGAAGTGACTCAAGGAGACAGATTAGATCAGGTAAGAGGTTGTGATGGATACCAGCCAGAACAGTGTGAGGGGTAGGAAGGAGGAATTGAACAATGGCATGTCCAACAGAGGAAAAGGGGAAGTCAGATGGTGCCAGCAAGGCAGGATTCAGGGAATTATTCATAAAAATCCCCACACCACTACACTTCGCAACAGGTCGGGGAGAGTGGGAGAAGGTAGCAGAGTCAGTGGGAGAGCTGCTAATGCTTCAGAGTCATGAGGGGAGTTCCATGTTTCAATGATAGCAAGAAGTGAAAGTTGAGCGTGATAAGAGTGAAAGTGGGCAGTAGTCTAAGAAGATTTGCATTGTAAAGGATAATTGAAAGAGTGATACGGGGTGAGGAGAGAAACAGATGGTGGGCAGTAGGCGAGGTAGATAGATGAGGTTGGTGATACTGGGAGCGGGGGAGGAGTGAGAGATGGGGAGGAGGGAAAGTGAGGCAGAGGTTATACCGAGTTGAGTACAAGGAGGAATGGAGTGAAGCCAATGAGCATGATGGATAGTAGGAGAAATACCCAAGTGAAGTCAGTGAGGAAAGTCACGTGAGACAATAGGTAAGTGAGCAGAAAGGCAATGGGAGGATGGTTGATTGATAAATACCAATTGTAAGATCTGAGCTGGGCTACAGTGGGACTATATGCAACACACATACAGTACACAGGCCCAAAATAGTAATCTTCCATGGTCCTGTGTAGTAGAAGAAGGTCTGCAGTGAATGTATAGTCAATGGATGGAAAAATCCTGAGTAAGTGGAAGCAGTCATCAGGTAGAGGTTGAGCTTGCTGAAGTGCTGACTTGATGAGGGGTTCTGACCCTAGGACGTATCCAACCTTAAGAGGCCCAAGCAAGGAGTTACCCTTGGTTGCTTTTGGCCCTTAGTCACAGACACCTGGGATGGAAGCCGAGGGGACACTCAATAAAGGAGGAAGTGCATCACATGACAATCTGGGAGACAATCACAGTGCTTCAGATGGCTTCCAGACTTCCTGCGCGAATTCAGGCAGCATCCTGGGTGCTCTGGCCGCAAGTAGCTTGATTTTTCAGGCAGTGCCCTTAGATGGTGCACAATATCTTCTGGGTAAGCAGAATGTGGGTAAAAACAAAAACATGAAAACAAACATGCAGCCAGTCACATGAACCTATAGGAGCCTGTCACAGTGCTCCAGCTGCCTTCAAGACTATCTTATCTTGGGTGTTGTAGGCCCATGGATCTTCATATTTCATCTGCAATCATAAGATGATGCAAAAGGTTCATACAATATGCCCCATTCCTTCCCAAGTAACTGACTCACTTGGTTGATGTTTTTTAGAGTCCAGAAACAAGATAATGCTACCTCCTATCTATTGTATTTCCGCCTTCACTCTGCATAGGACCTACAATCTACCATTTACTCATGCAACCCATCAGGATCGCTTGAGAATTCATGTCCCTCCAATCTATACAAAATGCGGACATGCATTCTAAACTCTTCTGATCAATTTCCCAAACCTTGGACTACAGTCTCCCCGGGTGTTCACCTACAATGCTTTGAGGCCATGCCAGTGGGATAAAGTTGTTATACAAAGGACAAATTACACTAAATTACATTACAAATCAATCATGAAATCTCTAGACTTGGCACCCAACTTCCTTTCCCATCCTCGATGAAGCCATCTGCACAGGAAGAGTCCCAGCTCAGTTGAAATCTGCATACATCAGCCTTTTTCTCAAAAAGCCTACAGCAGACGCACATGTCCCAGCCAGCTATCGTCCCATCTCAAACATGCCTTTCATCAAGAAACCTCTAGAAAAAGTTATATTTCGTCAACTCTGGGACTTTTTTCTAAACAAACCCCTCCTGAATGAGGCACAGCATGGTTTAGACCTTCTAGGTGTTATCAATCAGGTCTGTGCACCAGCTGGGATACACTTAAAAACAATGTGGAGGAAAACTCAGAGAGTGCCTGAGATGTCAGTCACTTTTGAAACCATCAGTCGCAAGATCCTCCTGAGGATACTTGAGATATTGGTATTAAAGAATCAGCTCTACTCTGGCTCAACTCCTTGCTCATGGATGCAACAGAAACCACAACCTTGGGCCCCTACAATTCCTGGTCTCGCCCACTTGCCTGCGGAGCCCAAGCATTCATTTTCTTACCTCTACTGTTTCACATCTACATGACACCCCTTCATGACATCATCAATAAATATGGTATCTGCTGCTACAACTATGTGGATGACATACAAATAATCTACACATTTGTGTACCACACATCACCAAATGCCCCAAACATTAAAAACAGCCCAACACAGGTGAAAACATGGATGATAGCAAGCAGACTAAAACTCAGCTCCATCAAAACAGAGCTGATGTCCTCTTGTAAAGGAGATATATTCCCAGCAACAGTGATTAAAGCTTGCTCGGAATTACTTATTAGTTCAATCACCAAAGAAGTTAATCCCTCCTTTAAAGAAGGTCATGTCCCAATGAGATTGAAGGGAGTCTGGATCTCCCTTTTGCTGAAAAAAGAAGGGCTGGACCTTACTACTGCCACTAACTATAGGCAAATGACCAATTTGCCATTTTGCCATTTTTGCTTAAAATATTGGACAGAGTGGGGTACGAACAAGTACTGAGCCACATACAAAACCACCTTATTCTCCATGATGGGTAGTCAGGTTTTAGACCCGGTTTCAGCACAGAATCCACATTATTAGACCTCAAGTCCAACATGTTGACCAATATCAACAAGGGTAAAACGATGTTGCTGATGGCCCTATACCTGTCTGCCGCTTTTGATTTGGTCAACCATTCTCTGCTACTAAATAGACTTCAAGAAGTGGCCAATTTTAGTGACTAGCTGTGGAATGGATGCAGTCCTTCTTAGTCCTTCTTAGGCAACAGAACAATGAGGGTCTGCAGTAATCAAGACGAGGCTCCGCCAGCTCGGATTAAATGTGGGGTTCCGCAGGGTGCCTCCTTGTCTCCGGTCTTGTATGATATTTTCACCACTCCATTCTTCCAGTTGCTAGAGCAAAAAAAAAGATTTGTTTTTCAAATTATGCATATGACCCTTAATGCCTTATTCCAATGTTGGGTAACTATGAGGACAACTCCAAAGTGGTGAAAGACATCCATGATTTGATACATGATTGGATGGATATGAGTGGTTTGGCTCTGAACCAAGGAAAATAGGAATTGATAATTGTTGGATCTAGGCCCAGAATGAAAAAGCTTGACAGCGATTATAAAACATTCTGTATTGCTGATCATGATACCACCACTAAGGACAGGATAACAACTCTAGGAGTCATTTTTCGATCAGACGTTAAGCATGACAGCACAGGTGAATAACCTAGTCTCATCTTCAGCCTATTATATTCGCATACTCTCTCACATTTGCCCATTTCTCTCACAAAAGAGCTGCGAAACAGTTGCACGGGCCATCATCTCTTCCAAGATTGACTACCGTAGCAGTCTCCTGGTAGGCCTCGGCAAAGGAGATCTAGCCAAACTACAAGTAGTACAGAATAGCACCATCAGAGCCATTATGGGGATGCAGAAATGTGGACATGTGGAAAAAGTGCGGACAAGCTTGCACTGTCTCCCCATAGAGCCCAGGATAGACTTTAGGCTTCTGACTATCATCTGTGAATCCTTGGCAGGACTATCTCCAGAGTATACAGCAGGTAGGCTCAAAAATAACGTGGAAACCAGAACTTTGCACTCAAACAGTCAGATTTTGCTTCAGATACCAAAACCTAGGTAGGCGTTGTTAAAAAAGAGCACTTTCTGGGTAGCAGCTCCCACTTTGTGGAATTCCCGGCCTCTTGAATTCAGAAGCTGCCCCTCCTTAGAGGGTTTCAAAAAACAACTCAAAACCTATGTGTTTAGATAACCTGGGTTGGGATTTCCCCCATGGTTGACTTTCCCTCCAGTTAAGTCTGGATACATCTTTGGGGGCCATATGCCCCCGGGCCATTTTGGTTGTGCCTTACAAATAAATAATGTAATGTAATGAAATCTTGGAACGAAAATGGACAACACCCTGACTCTTGAATCACAAGTCATCAATATTATCAGAAGCTATTTCTTTCAGCTGTACATGCTACACAGCTTCTTTATTCCTTCATTAACTACCAGTAACTGGCGCACTACGCGCCTTTTCCCACAAACCCCCACTTCCCCGCTCCCACGTCACACTAGCACTCCGCCTCCCCAACGGAGGGGGCCAAGTGCCTTTAACTCGTGGAGTGCTGGGTAACACTACCCCCGAACATTATATCCTGACATCAGCTCAACATTCCTCAACAAGTCTCATTGGTTTCTTGATCACTCGTCGGGGACTCTCATCTTGAGCTGTCGCCTCTAGGACAAGGGGATTGTTCACTCCCTGTCTCGTCCCTCCCGGATCCCCGACCGGAGGGGTCCACAGGTCATCTCTCTGCATGCGAGGTTCTGGGGAAACAGACCTCCTCGGCTCTTCCGAGCCCTCTCTCTTGATATAGTGTCTAAATTGTTGACAGTTCCTGGTGACGGCTCTATTTTGATCTTCAGCCGTCACCATAGTACCTTTTACTGCGACTACCCTCATGGGACTTGGGGCAAACCGCGGATCTGTCTTCCTGGTTATTGGTTGTTGCACAAGGACGTCGTCTCCTACCTGGAAATCTTTTGTTTCAGCGTGGCGCCTCGCATCAGTGTCACGTCTTGCCTTCTCCTTTGCTTCAGCATCACGTTGGAGCGTGTCAGTGTCAAGCGGTTCTTCACTTGACGGGTTGCGTGGGATGCGGGTTCGCACCTCATAGCGAAACATTAGTTCAGCAGGAGTCTTGTTCGTAACTTCATGCGGGGTATTCCTGTAAGCTCTCAGGAGGCGGCACAGTGCTTGATGCGGGTGGACTGCCTCCACCTTGGCTCTTTGTATCGCTTTCTTGATGGAGGCCATGAAGCGTTCCGCCATCCCATTCGCTTGCGGGTGTCGAGGGGTTATCTTCATGTGCTTGAAACCCAAATGCATCGCTAGTTCTCCAAACTCGTGCCCGCAGAATGGTGGTCCATTGTCAGACTTGACGGTTTTGGGAACCCCCCACTCGCTGAATACTTCCTCTAGCACCTCTGCCACCTGGGGAAACGCTGTGGTGGAGACCGATTTGACTATGGGCAACCTTGAATGTTCATCTATTAGCAGCAGGAGGTAGTCGCCAGTTTCGGTCGGTCCGTAGAAGTCCACGGCTACCCGTTCCCAGGGGCGATCTGGTATCTGTGTGTGTTGCAGCGGGGGTGGACGTTCCATTGAGGCGGTGCACTGGCACGCATGGCAGTTTTTCACCCATTCATCGACCGCCACATCTAGGAAGGGAAACCAGACGTAGCATCTCAACTGTTTCTTGGTGTTCTCCGCCCCTCGGTGCCCTTCGTGGGCCGTGCGGACCACCTCGTTTCGTAGTGTGGCGGGAATAACAATCCTGCAGCCTCGTAGAAGAATGTTGTTGTCCTTCACAGCCAGTTCACCCTGCACTCTGGCCAGTCTCGCGATTTCCTGTTTGTTGACGCCCGGATGGGCTAGCATTGCCCTGTGGTGGTCTTTCCATTTGTTGGTTAAAGTCAAACTGATTGCAAGGGCTGTCGTCGGGTCGGCGGCAGATGCGGCGGCCACCCTTTCGAGAGACAACGCCGGTGGTAGCGATCGATCTGCTATATATTGCACATAGGCCACATCTCCTTTCCGCGTCAGCGGGGGCCCCACAGGGTGTCGTGACAGATAATCGGCTGGGTTCAGCTCACCTCCGGGGCGATGGATGATGTCGTAGTTGTACTCTTGAAGCCGGATGCCCCACCGCTCAATCCTTGGTGGCATCTTGGTGCGCGGGTTCCCGAACAGGGATAGGAGTGCCTGGTGGTCGGTAATCAGCGTGAACTTCTTCCCGATGAGGAAATTGTGGAAGTGTTCACATGCCCATACTGCGGCCAAACTCTCTTTCTCGGCTTGCGAATAAGCCAGCTCCGGCGTGGATAGCGCTCTGCTCGCATAAGCGACCACATGTCTCGGGTTGATGTCCGCCCCACTGGTTTGAGCTATTATGTCCCCGAGGCCGACTGGGCTTGCGTCCACCACCACCTCGGTGTGCCACGCGGGGTTGAAGTAGGCCAGGCGGTGAGCCTCCGTGAGGGCCTGCTTGATGGCAGTGAATGCCTGCTGGCATGCGGGAGACCACTCGAACACTGTCTCCTTCTGCAGGAGCCTCCTCAACGGGTCGGTGAGGGAGGCAAAATGGGGAATGTATCTCGCACAATACCCCGCCATGCCAAGGAAGGAGCGGACGTCTGCAACCTGCAGCGGTTCGCCAAGGCCAGTGATTGTGGCAACTTTGTCGGGATCCGGCATCATCCCTTCCCCGGAGAAGATGTGGCCGAAAAATTTAAGTTTCGTCTT
Source organism: Ambystoma mexicanum (assembly GCF_040938575.1). Lineage (NCBI taxonomy): Eukaryota > Metazoa > Chordata > Amphibia > Caudata > Ambystomatidae > Ambystoma > Ambystoma mexicanum. Next base: position 770,492,939 of record NC_090941.1, read on the forward strand.
GCTGAATCTGCACTTGGAGATGTTGAGCGTGAGACCAGCAGCTTGAAGGGCTTCACACGTGGCGTGCAGCGCTGTGTCATGGGCCTCCTTGGAGGCGCCGAACACAAGTATATCGTCGCTGTAATTCAGAGCACCCTTAACGGGTCTGATAATTTGACGTATGGCTTCCTGAAAAATCTCTGCAGCGGACGAGATACCGAAATTCAGTCTGCGGTACCGGAATAGGCCATCATGTGTCGCAAATGTTGTGATGACTCGAGAGTCAGGGTGTAGCTCCAGCTGATGATAGCCCTGAACCAGGTCAAGCTTGGAAAACATCTGGGCGTTGTTCAACTGCACAATCATGTCTTCTATGCATGGACCCGGATGCCTCTCCCGCTGGATAGCCGTGTTGGCCACCCTCATGTCCACACATAGACGGATTTTTCCACCTTCTTTGGGTACGACCACCAGGGGGGAGACCCATGGGGTTGGGCCCGTTGCTGGCTCAATAATGCCGTCGGAGAGAAATTGCTGGAGAGCCTCGGACACTGCCTCTTGGAGGTGAAACCCGACCCGTCTGGGGTGTTGCGGCACTGGGCGTACCAGCGGGTCGATGTGTAGCTTGATGGGAGGGGCTATGAGTTTTCCCAATCCGGTACACAGCTTTGGGAATCTTTCCATTATGTCGTCTTGTGTGATTAGGTTCTGGTTTCGAACGCATGCCATTGTGCTAATTGAGTCCTTCGGGTTGTTTGAAGTTGCGGTAATGGTATCACCTGCTTTCACGTGGATCTCGATCAGACCCAGGCGGGATGCTGTGTGGTAGCTGATAAGGCATCTACTCCTGGTGAGCGAGCGAATGACATGGATGGTGGTGTCCACCTGTCGTCCATTCAGGAGAAACCGTCGAGCGAATTGTCCCACCGTCTGCAAAGGGGTAGCAGCGCCCCACTGGAAGATTCTTGAATGTGACGGGGCAAGCTGTGGTGGGTCTGACATCCTGCCGTAGTCCTGCTCGCCCATGATGTTCACAGTGGCGCCAGAGTCGATCATGAACTGGAATTGGTAATTTCCCATCTTGATCGGGATTTTTGGGGCTTCCCGCGCCTCTTCGTTATCAAGAATGAGATTGACAAACTCGTCCTGGTCATATGGATCATGCGGCGCATTGTAGGCCGCCTCTTGATCTTCATGATAGAATGCCTCAGGCCTTTGTTCCATGGGGGGGTTTTCGTATTCATCCACGAAATGCCTGGGCTGGTCCACCTGGTCTGGTTGCACGTAGTATCCCTGCATTTGGTACTCATCAATTGCTCTGACATATCGTCTCTGGTTTTGCCCTTGTTGGTACTGCCTCGGTTGATTGTATTGTGAGGGTGGCGGCCGAAACGGCGTTCTGGCGGGTGCTTGTGGACGCATCAGGGGAAATAGTATGCCCTCCCTACATACAGAGTGGAAATGCCCCTCTCTTCCGCAGTTCGTGCACCGTTGGGATAATGCTGGGCACGACCCGGAGTGTGGGAAGGACATCCCGCACCGATAGCACTGTCTTTGCTGGCGCGGGGTTGGTGCCCCTGGTGCTCTATATTGTTGTGGTCCTCTGTCGCCTTGTCGAGGCGGCTGTATGGCGCCTATGAGTTCATTGGTGTCTTGTTTGGGGTTATTTGTGTTGCTCATGGATGAGGCTTGTGCATCAACTCTCTCGTGTATGCGAGCGAGTTCGCTCACTTCGGGGATGGTGAGAGGCTTTTTCAAAAGTTGTTTCTTGAGTGCAGGAGAGAGACAACCTTCTATCACTCTCAGCCGTATTGCTTCTTCTAGGGAGAAAGCGTCGAACTGGCAGTTAGCACCTTTCACTCTTAGGCGGGTTATGAACTCATCAACAGTCTCGTGTGGCAGCTGGGTGCATTTGTTGAACAGATATCTCTCATAGGGCCTCATTACGACCCTGGCGGAAATCGTGGCGCAATATGCACCATGGAGCACGGCGGAAAGCTGCCGATAGCGCCATGGGGGTTGGCGGATTTACCGCCCCATTCCGACCTTGGCGGGGCGGTAAATCCCCATTCCCCATTTTACCCTTCCCCATTCCCATTTTTGCCCCATAGGGTATAATGGGAGTGGGGAAGGCGTTAATTGCGCCACCGTAAAATACGGTGGCGTAATTAACAACAAGGTCCCGTAGCGCCATGGATTTCTCCGCCCGGAAAAACCAGGCGGAAAACGCTCCACGGCGCTACGGGAACTCGTAGTAGGGCGGACGGGTCCGCCGCGAATAACGCTGGCGTAAACCCACTCCGCCAGGGTCGTAATGAGGCCCATAGTCTCGGTTGACTTCGATGATGAGTAGCTTGTCCAGGGCCTTAATCAGGTTGGGGAAGGTGTCTTGTTCTGCCGTCGGGATTGTTTTTACTACCGTCTTGATTTCACCCCCCACGAGGTTGAGAAAGATGTCCCTGATGTTGGGGGAGTCACCATCGCCGGACCCCCGCACAAAATGGTGGAAGTCTTCCATCCAGTCAGTCCACCTGGGACCTTTTGTCGCTTGTGGCGTCATGGTGAATGGCGGGGGCAGCCTCAGCTGTGTTGATTTTGCTGCGCGCACAGGCTGCGGGGACCCAGGATTGGATCCCTGGACGCTCATGTCGTCAGGAGATGAGACCTCTGCGATCTTCGGGCGGTGTGTGGTTATGGAGACACTGGCGTGTACCCGCGCACTCACCCAAGCGTGCGAAGGCAGGTCCGGCTATGGACCTTTAACGGTGAGAGGTGGCTCACAGACGTCGTCGCTGGCGTGGTCCGTGACAGGGGACTGGAGCAGCCGCCTTATGTGAGGGCGGGGTTGCCGGCATGCGTGAACAGTAGGGACCGCCTGGCGTGGAGGATGCGGTTTACACGCGTCGTTTTAAATAAACGAAGAAAAAAAAAATTATTTTTTTTTTCCTCTTTTTTTTTTTCAGCTGCAGCCTTGCATGCGGAGGAGGAGGGGGCGCGGCGGGTCAGCGGCCGCCCGCGCGAGCACTGGCGGGTTTCTGCGCCCAGCGCCACGGAAGGAGGAGCAGGAGGAGGAGGAGGCTCCGCGTGATTCCCTGCACGCGAGCCGGGACGCGGCGGACTGCCGCTGGAGGACTCCGGTGTGCGAGGAACAGCCTCGTCGCCAATGTTGCCGAGGTCGCGGCACAAAGAAAGGACGCACACACGGAGGCGTAAAGGAAGCTTCTTTATTCCTTCATTAACTACCAGTAACTGGCGCACTACGCGCCTTTTCCCACAAACCCCCACTTCCCCGCTCCCACGACACACTAGCACTCCGCCTCCCCAACGGAGGGGGCCAAGTGCCTTTAACTCGTGGAGTGCTGGGTAACATGCTCTAATACCATCCAAACTAGAGTATGCAAACTGCCTTTCTCTCAGACTCCCGGATTACCTGATGAAGAAGCTTCAATGAGTAGTTCAAAATGCAGCAGCAAGACTATTTCTCGTAATGAAGCAATTTGTGCATATGAAACCATCATTACGCCTTCTCCCCAGGCTCCCCATAAAAAAAGGGTTCAATCCAAACCTTGCGCATCACCCATCGTTCATACGACGGACAGGCCCTTCATCCTTCATAAGTACATTTTAACACTACACTCTTTCCAGAACACTATGGTCCAGCAATGATGCACCAGTAATACTCCCCAAATTCAGCAAGAAACATCAAGGAGGATCCTCTTTTTCAGTTCTGGCCACAAAAAGGTGGTACACCCTACCCAAACCACGTGGCTTGAAGGAGACCCACCTGTTATTCAGGAAACAGCTCAAGAGTTGGCTTTCAACCAATCTCTCTGAAAGAAAAGAGAAATGATAGCAACCGACTAAAAACTGTGCACCAGAAACTTGGGCTAATTTTATGACAAACATTTTTCAAAAATCTTGGTACTATCATCTGCGGGAAACCAAACTGATTCATGAAGATTCTCCTGCGTAGCACTGGACTGCACCTTTAATTTAATTTCAGTGAAATCTACTAACAAGGTCCAGGATGCGACAACAACCTCACCCCCACTCTCCACCCCTTCATCCCTCAACTAACTCCTCACTACTAAAATCTTGCTTCCTTAGATCTCCCACACTACTACAGACGACCTCCTAGTTCTAGTGTACTTAGCAGATTCAGCCCCTATCCATCTTCTATCAAAAACCATGCTGGTAATTAATGCTGGTAATTTTTGCATTCCACATTCCGCAGGCTGCCCATATGGCTAACCTACCCAGTCGCTACCAACCACAAACATCATTGGAATGTTCATATTAACATGCGGGCAAGGGGTACTTCCAACCTGCATCCATTAAGACTGAAGGTATCTGGAGCTGGCTTCCCGCTATCAGACTATTACACCATGTGCTCCTTTCCTTTAGAGCAATGCACAGCAAGGCCACCATTATTGGCAGAAGGGAGCTATATAAACTCACTTTACATTACATTACTTGAATGATTACATGTGAAGTAAGAGATGTAAGTTACACATTACTACATCTCCCTTGTATAACTTAAACCTCAGACATAATGCATGAAATAGCAGTAAAATATGTTTGACTAACTCAATTTTATTCAACAAATCTGGGATCCTCCGTAGACTGTCACAAACTTGTAGCACCCATCTGTCAAAATAACAATTCCTCTTGGTTGTCTCCTGCACCTGCTCTCACTCCCTGAACTTGGATAGGCTAGGGAGATACCTCCAAAAATCATTTATAACAATGTCCTACATTTTATTATTTGGAGTCTATGAAATTCGACATCAACTCTGCAAGACTAACAAATTACTGGACTGCTTTACAATCATCATTACACAGCCCGCGGTAGCGCCCGTGTAGTTATGGTTAAGTTGCTCAACTCATAGAGCACTTTTTGGGTGGCTTATAAATTGGCTCCCCATGGATGAATCCTCACCAAAGTTTGCATAAAAAGTATATGGCTGGCTCTAAATTTTTTTCGGGAAGTTTGGTGAGGTTTCGTCATTGGGGAGCAAAGTTATAGGGGGGTCCCAATTTTTCCGTAGACTGAATGGACAAAAATTTTGCGCACGCGTGCAGCCCAAACCGTTGGATGTATTTTCATCAAATTTGCAGCAGGATCGGCGGCTTGGTCCCAAAAGCGTCCTTTTCTAAATTTGGTGATGACCCATCCTTAAAAAGCAGGTAAAATGTATGTCTCAAAATATGTGTGATATCTGTTCCGCTTCACGGTCCCATTTCCCTGTTCGCTCTGCGGTCAAAAGTCTGATTCGGCTGGAGTGTGGAGTGATGAGGGCGGACATTGGACGTGCCCGGTGGTTGGCTGGAGGGAAGTGTGATGTGGGTCATAATTTTGGGTAATGCCGCATATCCGAGGATAGTGTGGCTGCAAAAGGGGCTGGAAGACATGCTTTGTGGCATCTGGTGGTGGGAAGAGGGGATGCAAAGGGTGGAGGAGCACAAAGTGGTTCATCGGATATATTTTATTAGGTGGAAGAAGACAGTGGTGTGGCAGCAGTATCCGTGCATACTCGGCCAATTCGAGGGTACCTCCACAGGCGAGTACCTTGTGTGGTGAATGCAGGTAACCTTCGTTACGGCACAATAGGTCTTCAGGCAACCTCTTTCTGTGGTGACTACTGACAGGCTCAATTGTAGATGGCAAGTGGATAGCACATGACATGATCATTTTTACATAGGGTGTAGTATGCTGTGTTGTGTGTGGTAAGCTCATAGCACCTTGGATGCATGGCTGGAGGACTTGCACCGAAAACTATGTCCACTGGTTGCAAGTAGGTTTCTCATTGTTGCCTTGTGTGTGTGGTTTGCCAGCATTAGACACATTGTTGGTTGCATGGCTATGGTGATTGTTAGCACATCTCCAGTTTTGGGTGTATGGCTGTAGATGATCGAGTCAACAGTCCTGTTGTGTGTTCAATGGGTGAATTGTTGCAATACTGTGGTTTATGTGGTTGTGTTGTGACCATTGCACAGATTAATGAGTACTGAACTGTATTATTATGTATTGGTTCTTTGTATTAATAGAGTGTTGGGAGCAGGGGCAATGGTGTGAAGATTTTGTGGTTTGGTTGGAAGTAGTAAAATGGTATGAGAATTGAAGTGGGTAGCGGTGCTGGAGGCTGTGTTATTTTTGTGGATTCTGCTAACTGGTTACATGTTGGCATGCATGGGTGTATTATGTTTTGGGTGTTGGGTAGGACTGCCCGTGGCTGTTTTAAGTTTGTGGTTTCTGGTACCTGGCCACATGCTTGCATGCATGGCTGCATTATGCTGTGGTGGGTGTGGCCAAGGCCTAGCCTCTTGGGTGCATGGCCGAAGGCTGTAGGCCATTCCCCCAAGAGGGTAGGCCTTGGCCACACCCACCGCAACATCATGCAGCCATGCATGCCAACACTGTCACACTGGATGCAACAAATATGTTTACAGAGTCATTTCTTTTTCTCCTTCACTCCTTTGCATAAGTTGTTATAACCATACATTGCTGCTTCATACACAGTTAGAACTTTGCATCACTCCGAGGGTGGTCACCTTTACAGAATGGTTGTGAAGAACATTTTACACTTGGTAGAGCATGAGAAGTGAGCTGTCATGTGTACACTTCCATATGGTGTAGGTTATAGCACCATGCCACCACTTGCATTTGCTATGGTTCCTTTGTTTAGGAAGTGCAGTAAGCTCTTGCAACATGAAAGGAATTGCTCGGCATTACACATTTAAAATATGGAGAATGTTCACAGCCACCCACATGCAGTTACAGTTATGTAGAAATTACTTTTATGTACATGGAGACATGCTACTACCTTGCAATGATTGTGGAGCTGCCACAATATATAAATGTAGATTTATGGGCCCTATCTACTATTTATATGTGCAGTGTCTTACAAATCATCGGTGTATGTTGGCAACCTGTGCGATGGCTGCGCATACGTGGTTACAAGGCCATCTTACACACTTTAGTGCCTTTTGGGAAGGACATTTTGGCCCTCTCATTCATGAAAGGAAACACATTACTTTACAACTCATTCAAAGATTGTCCGTACTTTTCAATGTATGCAGTATAGTGACCTGAACTGGTTGTCTCGCCTGTGTGGTAGATTATGGCCATTGGTGGAAAGGTTTTTTTGGCAAGTGGTACCTGTCAGTGTGTGAAGGTTGTAAGCTTGCCCTTATTTTTGTTTCCTTCTGCATTGTGTGTTGAAATCATTCATATAACGTATTGCCTATGTGATTGTATATGTAAGGTGCAACGATTATCGGAATTGCAAGGCCTACACAATATGCTATGCTTTGCATTTTGTACCACTTGCTAAAATGGAATGGAATCACAGTTTGGTATAGGTACATGGTGAAAGTGTTTAACTAATTGTTCCTGAATGACATGATTGCAGAGAGTGCGTGTATGTTTCCACATGTAGGAAGTCTGAAAGATTTCATTTGTGGGTATGTTTTGGTTTGCTTTCCAATATTTGTACTAACTACATTATAACTTCGTGTGGATCTCTTTGTCTGTTAAAGTATTTTTGCCATTCTAGCACAGTATTGCATGTCCTGTATTATTCCAGATGCTCTGTAATTGTTTCTAAGAGTGGGCAGGACTATCATTTGTAAAAACAACTGCTCTGAGCCGTTTACATAAATGTTTTTAACAATTGCTGGCATTTGTAATACATCATTGATTGCTACATTTGCACAATAATTTACACCACTTGTATTGGATAATTTGAATGGAACAGGCAGTTTTGTCTCTGAGTACTTTTTGCTTAGTACACTTTGTAAATAGATTGGTTACACTACAATGGTGTGGTGCTAACATTTTCATATGGTGGAAGGTACTTTTGCAAGGAGGTCCAGAAATGCAGGTTAATGAATGTCCTGGTACTCCTGTATATTTGTGCACTGGACAGGAGTTCATAGTTTATAGTATTTTCCTTATTCCTTTCTCGTTGCCTTTTACATGGTGGTCGAGGAACTGCTGCTACGACTTGATAGAGGTGTGGAAACCGTTACACATTGATGTGCAAGGCCATTTGTAGATTGGCCATATTGGTTCTGTACCATCAACAGGGGCATATAAGTGTGATGGGGATATTTGTGAAAGCAGTGTTTTCTGTTCCATTATGCTATTGTCTCCCTTTTCTTACCCTCATACATTGCTAATTTATGGCAATTTGCTTGCTTTGCTCTTGTTTCTATGATTCTTCATTGAAGTATGTATCTGTGCTGGTGGTGTGACTCTACTCACCTGTACTGCTGTTGCCAAAGCTATCTATGCTGATATTGCGTCTGTTTCAAATTAATTTTGGCAGTGGTTTCATTTTGTTTACAATTAATAGAAAGATTTTTCGCTTGTAGAGCATTGCACTGTGTCCAAGAGTTTTCAAGATTAGTGTTCTGCGGTAATGTTAAGGGCTGAGCGTCATTTCTCCCCTCTACTTATAAGGGTACAGCACTGTGTGGAGGAGCATTTCTTGTAAAATATTTTTTTTGGAATGCTTGATTGTGGTGATATTAGCATATGTACATGCTCAATCACCAGTAGTGACAGTTGCACCTTTCTTTTCATGTCTTCCTTTCAAGAGAGTAATTACATTATCCTTACTGGTAGGTGCTTTAGTGTTCGTTAAAGACTGCATTAGCTGTTCCCTTTCAACTTTCAGTACACAATATGCTAGAGGTGAATGGCTATTTTCTATGCTTTTACATAGAGCTGGTCTACTTTTTTGTTGTTTTCTACAGAGTTCCTTTTTGCTAGGCATTCTGTAGTTGCTGTTGCAGAAAAAAGGAACGTGTGGGTGTGCACTTTTTGGGATGTATATGTGTGCAGCTTTGCATGAATGCATGAATGTGAGGGTAGGAATATAGATAGAGGTGTGTGATTGTGTAATGGTATGTTAGTGTATGGTGGGAACGCTATATTGCTATGTGGGAGTTAATATTATGGTAGCGACATGCTAACACAAAGTGAGGAACTGTTGAGGTGCAATGAGTAACAATGACGCAAACACCAGTGGGTTGATGCAATTGTGCACCTGAAAATACAAGAAGAGTGCACTGTCTGAGTAAGAGGTGAAACTCCATGATAGCATTGCACTTACTTTGTTGGCTGTCGAGAGTAGGCTTACTCTGGGTTGCATTTTCCAGTTGACACGCCACTGGCTTTCAGGACAGAGGTGCTTACTGCAACTGTGAAAGAAGATAATAAGAAAATATGTTTGTTAATGGCATACTGAGTGCATTTGGAGAATACATTACTTAAAAAGGTATGGGGGATGTGTTGGCAGGAAGACTTAGCGTGTGTAATTGGATGGCTGTGTATATGAATGGGGACTTGGGAGCATCAGAAATGTTGTTAAAGGGTAAGTGACTCACTTGTAAGTGTGCCGTACGACTTGAGGTTTAGCAAGTGTGTGCATTGGTGTAGAAGTATTCACTTTGCAAATGCATTAGTCCTAGTTGTAGAATGGTGAGCAAAAGGTTTGGAAAGGTGTACAGCTTGGAAAGGAAAAAGTTTTCATGTGTGAAATTCCATTACCTTTTCAGCGCATACATGCTTCATACATGAGTAGAGCAATTATTTCCCTTGTTGGTTTTATTTATCCACATTTACGATTAGTACTGTTGCCAATACACAGATACTTTTTTGCTTTTCTAAGTAATGTTACATTCTGTGAAGTGGATAAGGTATGAGGCAGGGACTCTGTTCTTACGCATGCAAAATATGTACTTGGTTTAGGTTGGTAGGATGCATTCGGTGCTCCTTTGCAGCAACAATTATACAACTTTTATAGGAGATGTGTTAGTGCAGGAAAAAGGCGTACAATTGCAAGAAGAAAAGAATAGAGTATTTGTTTGGATATTGCAATGGCTGATATGGGTAAATGAAAACTTTTAAAGGGCATACCAGTGCAAGTGGCATTTGATGGTAGGTGATGGGAGAAATTACTGTATGCTTCTTGAGTACGTTACAGAGGTTTAGTGACAGGTACCCTGCTCAGAGGCACTTATAACAGAGTTGCAAAAGTACTGGATAAAGTATATTGATACCTGCACTTTGTGCTGATGGGGGCCGATGTGGATGAATATGGATGCAGAAATCTTGCATCGTTTCACAGAACTTTCTACTGGAGGTGCTTTACAATCACACGAGAGTTGTACTCTGAGTGGTTAATGATACATATGGAGTGTTGTACAGACATTATATTGTTAGATGCAGAGGTTTTGGATGTCATTGGTCAATGTGTGTGTGACATTTTCACAGTACCCAATGAGGGTGTGGTGGAAAAAGAGTAGTGGAAAGGGAAGAAGCACTGCCCCTGCTTTACTAAGGCATGGTCCTCGCAGTAGCTGGGGAAGTGCACAGGCCACAGCCTGTACTTGTGAGCATGCTGGGCATGTAAATGGGACTGTGGGGAGTATCCAATCAGGTGTTGATGTTGTGCTTCACAGGAAGGGGCGGTAACACTTTTTTCTTTGCTCTGCGTAGTGATGCTGGTGGAGATGGAGAGACGCACAGTGTTGATCGTGGTTGATGCCTTTGTGCAAGATCTGCACGGGTATGCCTAGGAAAGAGGCATTGCTGAAAATTCCGATTTGGACAGAGTGGAGGCTTTGTGGTGCAGTATGCATGTGTGCTATTTCAGAACTGTGATTGTACTTTGCAGAAATGTGGCCACTATCGCTACTGTTCATGTTGTCGTGGTTCACTATGGCTCCCTGCATTTAGGTTACATGCCTTGTGCACATTTACTGAGTCAACTGAAGAAGTTGCTTAAAGCAGTGAAGCAGATTTTTCCAACTGCCAAGGTTCTTTTCTCATGCATACCACCAAGACAAGAATGGGACTGTCCGAATGTAATTTGTGTGCAGCCAGAGGTCGGAAGGTGCCTTATAAACAGAAGCATGTCTGTTTTTTTGTGCACTTCTGGGATGTTCTACTGTGACAATGACATCACTAATTCTAGAAATGTGTACTTTTTCCATGCAAATGGCATTTCTTTGACCACCATTGGAAATGGTATATTGTTTTACAATCTGCAGGATTCTTTGAAGAGATTCCTCTAAGAATGTAAGGAGGTGAAGAAAAGAACCCCCTACCCCCCAAAAAAGGTGGTTGTTTACAAGCACCTCCCAAAATAAAGGCTCTTTTCAGAGCCACCACTGAAGATGAAATTCCTTACCCTGGTTGCAATCTGTTCCCCCACTCCTGTACACAGCACGATAAGTCTGCGGGTATCGCAGTATTTGCAGGATTACACATGCCACATGCGGGGTTTTAGAAGATGGCAGGCATGGAAATGGGACTGTGGAGGCTAACAGATTGGTCAATAAGGTTTCTGGGTGTGGTGTGCAAGCAGAGAGTGCAGTGATGCCAACTTGGAGAGTTTATCCACATATTTAGTGTAAAATCAAGCCCTCCTAGTAACTTTGTATTGTAAAAGCGGGTAGCGATAAATCTAGCTAATTTCTTCCTTTGGTTTGGAAACTTTCACTTATTTGTATTGGTTTCCAAATCAATAGAAAAAAAGTCACTAGATTTCTCAGTAGCCGTGCGGCTAGTAGTTGAACATTGTTTCTGAATAAATACTCTGTAAACTGCACAACTTGCATCACATTCATTCAAAACTCGTACTTGCATACTATAAAAAAAAAGTCTGTCACAAAAAGAAGGAAGAGCCATTTGCAACTGTGGCCCACATTTTCATTGGTGTCTGGGACAATTTCATGCCCCAGTCCAACCCTGATGCTGAACTAGCAGGAGGTTCTGCAGATCAGAAGCAGCTAAGTGAGGTACGTTGGCAGAGCAGTGCATTGTTTCAGAACTGGAACTGTCAAATTTCTGCCACTTCAAGGTTGCCATATCGTTCAAACATGTACAGCTATTTAGGGCTCAAATAGTTTCTAGTTTGGAAGCGGATAAGGGCCATGCAGAGGAATTTTAGACATTTTTACCGTTTTCCTGCAATTCATAAAGAAGAAAAATATAGTTATTACTATTCTGATAGGTATTTACTTCTGGCTATGACATATCGGCATGCACGGTGTACTGCACTTATACATTATGTTATGTACTGTCATCTTTAAGTCATCAGACCACGCCACAGGTATAATTAGGCAGCTAGCTGGGTGAAAAATTGAATGAGAGGCTTTAATAACCATGCCCTCGACAATTAACCATCATGCACATGGACAATTATGCAAATTAAGGGATGATGTCATTTAGCTACTTCTAGCTAGTTTTAGGCCACCCAACAGCTACTTTCCTTACAGAGGAGTTGGCAACACTGAGAGACTGTGGCAGAAGGTCGGTTTGTAGAGAGGAATGCAGAAGTCTATGCTTATGGTTGTGTGGGTCAGGAGGCAGAGTGTATGGATTTTGGGGGACTCCTACATACATTTGTTGAAAGTGCATGCGAAACACTGTGGAGTGGCTGCACATTTTCGATTCCATCATGAATTGTGAACTGGTATGAGTATGTGCAATTAAGTGGATGATTTTGGTTCCTCTTTGTTCCACTTTGGTGAGGCTCAATCATCCAGCCATTCCTATTCTTCATTGTGGAGGGAACAGGTTAGGACATATTACCGGAATTTCTCTTAAATTTGCAATGAAGGAGGCACTTGGCTAGCTCATGGGTATGTTTCCGAACTCCTGAGTAATTTTTTTCTCGCATTGTGCAGACACAGATGTGGTTGCGTTGTTCTTGCTTTGGTTCGCAAATGGAGAAAGCGAGGCGCAATGTCAAGAATGCTGTTTGTGCTTTTTGCGAGATGTTGGCATGTCCTTCTTGCAAAATGCAAACATTATGTTTAGTAGCAAAACCATTTTTTCCAACGGATGGAGTTAATCTTATTGATGATGCCAATGAGCTTTGTTTGTGAAATATGAAAAATGTGCTACCCTTTTTGCAAGTACAACAAGCATTTTTCCAGTGGGTGTTGCTCATTTTAACCTTTTCAAAACACAATGAAACACCACAAAAAGCCTCTTTTTAGAGCCTGCACTTTCTCTGCGAAACGACTGCAATGTTTTTGACTGAGCTACCACTCCCTTCATTCATCGCACAATCGACACAGCTTATCGGCTGCGCGTCGCCCTGCATCCTTTAATTGGCAATGCTACTTTTGAACTCTGAAAGGTGGCTCTGAAAAGAACCTTTTTGACTTTTTTTTTTCTTTTCTGGTTGTTTTGTATCCTTCTTGGTCTTGTAACACACGACTGAAGGAATGGAAGGAAAGGGAGGGTAGGGAACGGGAACCAACCACAGGGATACAATAGGGCACATGCACAGAGAGGAAGATGTTGGGTGGGCCTCACTTAGGTAGGGGACACTCATTCTCATGCTCCCTGACCGACTCCTTAAAAACACTTCCAAGTTGCTCCTCCCTGCAGAGTAGCACATCAAAGTACATGCACCATACAATGACTTTTGAAAGGCAAGGGTGTGCTGTGGTGCATATGGCCTGCAAGGCCGCTTTAGGGATCAGTTTCCCCACAGGAGTGTACCTGGTGGTGGCAGAAGCAGAAGAAGAGGATGCTGTAGAAGAAAGTAACCTATTGCCTTGTTCAGAGGGCACTTCCATCCGAACTGCTGCCTTCTGGTTCACTTTGACATCCAGGTTTTCCGCAACTCAGTGAATGCATCTCACTAGGTTAGCACGACATTTTGGTATGTCTCCTACACTGGTTAACAGTTTCCACACCCAGCAGTCATGCTGCCTGCATGCATTGGGGCTTTGCTCTACTTCATTCTCATTCTCTTCTTGATCTATATGTACATCACCATGCCTGTTGCCTTGTCCAGGCCCTTTGGAAGGAGGTGGTGGCGGTGAGGGTCAGGGTGTGGGTCCTGCTGACTTAGAGACAGTAGCACCAGTCATGGTTGCCATTAGTTGTAAAGGTAATATAGCACAGCAAAATGTATGAGATAGAAATTCCAGCACGAAGCAATGTGGCCCCCTATGACATTTGTGATGTCATCTTTGATGCCATGGGTGTTAGTCTTAGCAGAGCACAGTGGTGGCAGGAGTTGTGGTTGCTTAGTTTACCATAACTGGTGAATTTCTGGGGTTTTCGATTTTATGTGTACCCATAATATGGATAGGTAGTTGGTAGTGCAAAGTAAGTGTAATGTCCCTTTAACAAAGTTTTTGCACTGAATTTGCTAGGTTTTTCTTAGGGCAAATGAACCATAGCGTCCCTTCAACAACGTTTTTTCACTAAATTTGATAGATTTTTAGTAGTGCAACTTAACCAGAACGTTCCTTTAACAACGTTTTTTCACTGAATATATTATATAACAATAAGTTCTGAAGTTTTACATTTCACCTACTACATATGCTTTGCTGACATCTCAGTTTAACCTCTATGGTAATAGACCCACTACATACATGTGATTAATCGATCATTCAATCATTCAGTTAGTGATCCTCGAAAATTTCAGCTGAGATTCCAAGATTACCTAAAAAGTCGGCAAGTGCAGGGTCTTTTAGTACCAGAAAGATAGCTCATCTACTCATGCACTGACACCAGTGGTGACATAAATCTAACTTGTAAAAGTCTTCTGAAAGATTTTGAAACTTTAGAGTTACACTACAGCTCATTGAACAGTGATTCCCTGTGTGTTCATGCCAGCCATCAACAAGCCTGTATACAACACACTAGTGGGGCTCATTACAAGTTTGCCGGTATCCTGGCAGTAAATCGGCCAGGATTCCGGCAAATTGTATAACCATTCCCAGCACTCGGCCTGGTGGAATGTCCACCAGATTATGAGTGCTGGGTGACGGTGTTACTCCCCATTCCATGAAGTCACGTATCAGCAGGGCCTATAATACCAGCAATTTTTGCTGGTAAGGTGGCAGAATGACCTCCAGCCTTTGAAAGTCATTCCACCACCTCACCAGCAAACTTGTAGTTGGCCAATGCAGAAATGTGCCAGTAAACATTAATACTGGCACGCTTCTGCACCGGCCAACTCGTAATGAGGGCTCCTGGTGTAGCACGAAACGCATGCATAAAATGCTTGTGTAAAGGTTTAGCACAAGCTTTACATGCAATGCCATATTTTCATTCACTTGTATGGTGGAGAGGAGGCGTGGATCGTAAGTTACGATTCTGTCTCTCCCATTTTCTCGGCCATACAAATACCCTGCACATTTGTGCTGTGGATTACTATGGAGTCTGCCTGCATTTTACACCAGCAAAAAGCATACAGTCTCCATAAGAAATCATTGTAAACGCTGCATGCCCTCATGGCTGGCGCGTTTACTCCATTTGCACAGGAGAGTGAAAAAGGGTGGGTACAAGTGAGGGCTCCACAATTTTACACTGCCCTTTTGCACTCTGGAATGCAAATGAGGAAAGTTACACAGCGTGAACCTGTTTACACTTATGGTTAAAAGTAGCAGGTCTCCGCCGAGCAATTATGCGGAACTCCAAGATGAGCTAATAGGTTTAGCCTTGTAGGAAATGCCTTATAAGACAAATTTAACAAGGCTGTGATTGCCAATATTTTGTCAGGTTTATTGGTTGTGAGTATTTGAGGACTACAATACAAGATATGTTTTTCTGAACAGATTAGGATATGTTCACAACACATCAAAAGAGCCCGACATGGGCCTCATTCCGAGGTTGGAGGTAATCATGGCGCTATTAGCGCCATGACTACCTCCAATACCGGTACCGAGTCCGCCCTCGTTCAATGGGGACTTACCGGTCTATTCCGACCTTTGGGGACCGGTAAGTCCCCATTGAAAAAGCCATTCCACATTCCCATTTGAGCCCCCATAGGGCTCAATGGGAAGGGGGAAGGCACTAATAACGGTACCGCAAATTGCGGTACCGTTATTAGCTCTAAAGTCCCTTAACGGGTCCCTTCCTTAACGGCTGGTAAAACCAGGCGTTAAGGAAGGGACCCGCTAAGGGAACTCGGAATAGGGCGCAAAGGGATTACCGGCACCAGTGTCCTTACCGGTGCCCGGTATCCCTTTGCGCCCAACTCGTAATGAGGCTCTCAGAACCCGTGCTATGCGCTTCTCATCTTTAAATGAATAATGCATGATATTGCATGTTCTGGTTATTATTAATTTGTGTACCTTATTCTATTCGGTGACCTCTAAACAAGGATTGATTGTTCATATAAGAAATAACAGGAATGCCTTCTTTTGCAGTCCCCATGGTCTCTGCATGAATGTTAAGCATTTTATACTCCGTGTTTGTTTTGATGTGACATATACAGCTGCCAGAATAACGCCGCGTTGATCATCTTCTTATAAGAAAACATGTGCAGTGTGATTATGACTAACCTTTTAAAATCATTTTAGAAAATGTCTGTGGCACAGACGCACCGACATGACATTGTCTCTATCGATTTGTTCACTTGCCCACATTCTCTGTGGGTGTCAAAGAAGATTTTTGTCTTGGCAATAATACATTTGCCGACGTAATTAATTTTCCCAAACTAAGAATAATATTCAACACAGCTGATGGAATACCTGCACATTGGGTTCATAATTCAGTAATGCTAACGGCAAAAAAATGATGACAAAGTTGCGTGACTAGCTGCTGCACGTTTGTAGTAGTTGTTGGAAAATGAAGTTGTTCATATTAGATGCAAGGCTTTACATTTCTATGCTACCAATTGCATTAGAAACAAACTTAAATTAAGTGGTGGCTGCCAAAAGAAATAGTTGGCAAATGGGACAAAGGCCCTTTTAATCTTCAAACTGTGGGCCTCATTTACACAACATTTTGCGAGTCACAAAGTGACTTTGCGCTGTGTAAGTACAGTTTGCGCTGTGCAAAAAACAATTTACGATTCACAGATCGGACTGTGACCTGCTCTGTGCAGGCGTTCTTTGTGCGACACAGAAGGCGGAACATGGAAATGCCCATTGAAGGTGGAAAATGAGTAAGAACATTGGTGGGGATGGAGGCACTATGCAAAAACAAACACGCCCCCCCATCAAGCGCCAAGCAAGCCCTATTCACAGAAGCTATCACGCAATTGTCTGGAGTCCAAAGGAGAAGGCACATTTTGAGATGTACCTCCACCCGTTACACGTCACAAAGCACAAAACACGATGAAAGCTCACATATAAGAATGCATAGCAACCCCAAAGAACATAGATTCACACAATGCCGGATCCTACATTGCTAGCACTGATCCTATTACATGGAAGGAGGGTGAGGAGGAGACCCAGAATATTCTATCCATGAACAACAATATTTGGGATGCCAGACGAAGAGGTGCATGGAAGATACTGCTTCCCTACCCATATTATTCGAGACCTGGTCAGGCAGTCTGAGAATGACCTGGTATCACCCACCTTGTGCTCACAGTCTGTGCCATCTCTGGTCAAGGTGTATCAGCTCTACACTTCCTTGCTACAGGATCCTTCCAACACATCACAGCCTTTTTGGGGGGTATATAAAAGCCCACACAATCAAGGTGCCTCCACCAGGTCGTGGCTAGGCACATTCACATGCCACACACAGTGCAGTCAAGGCAGACTGTGCCAGGAATTCTATGCACTTGCACACTTTCCACGGGTACTAGGAACCATCGACTGCACCCATGTAGCTCTGCAACCCCCCCGACATACCGAGCACATATACTGAAACAGATAACATTGGCATTCCATCAATGAGTAGGTGATCTGTGATGCCCAGGGACACATCATGCATATGTTATGTTATGTTATGTTAAATTAACATAAAGGTTCTTATACGGTGCACTGTGACCACCTGCATGTTTTCTTGGTCCCCTGGCGGATCTGTAAGGCGAAGGGGAGGGGGCGGGTTTGGTTAGTGGGGGAGAGCGGGAGAAAATGGCAAGAGAGCTGTGATGTGCTTTTGGCAGCTTCAGTTCGGTTGACACCATTTGCTGAGCATGGGTGTGTTTTTTTGGTTGGTAGCCGCCATGCGCTGTTGGGTAAGGCTATATGTGTTTTTTTCATTTTGGTGTAGTGAGGTGCATGTGGTTTGTTGTGCTGTAGAGGTCTATATTGTGGAAAGATTTGTTTTTAGTATGGTTGGTAAGTGGCAATGTCCTATTCTACCCCATCTTTTCCATTGACGGTGGCCCATATCCTTCCCCATTGCACATTCCGGTGTGTTACAATTACTGCTCTTACATTGTGTGCAGATGTATGGGCCCTCTATAGGGCTATTCAGTGGTAGTACCTTTTTTACACACAGGGCCTCATTACGACCCAGGCGGTAAGTTACCGCCTGGGTCGTACCTTTACCACCATGGCGTAAACTACGTTTACACCATGGTGGTTGGCGGACTTACCGCCCCATTCCGAGGTTGGCGGGGCGGTAAGTCCCCAATCCCCATTTACCCTTCCCCATTCCCATTTTTGCCCCATAGGGCATAATGGGAGTGGGGAAGGCGTTAATTACTCCACCGTAAATTACGGTGGCGTAATTAACAACAAGGTCCCTTAGCGCCATGGATTTTAACACCTGCGGTGTTAAGTCCTCCATGGCGCTAAGGGACCTCGGAATCAGGCGGTAAGGGTCGGCGCTGTTTACGCCGCCGTAAACCCCTTACCGCCTGACTCGTAATGAGGCACTGTGCTGCCCATATCCATTCCCAATTGTATAATATGGTGTCCAGCAGTTACCCTCCTCCATGGGTTCCTCCAGGGTGTCAGAACCTAGGGTATCAAAGCAAATTACCCAGGATGCACGCTACATCTTCGGCCATTCCACCATATACCAGGCTCTTGCATTGGGCACCTTCAGACACACCAAGATGATGGGTGAGTATCAACTATCACATGAAAACAGTCACATGACACACAGAAACACACCAAATGACAACACATGCAATTAACAACCATTTACGAGTGTGCAGGGGACAGTGCTTATCAGCTGTCAACATTGCTTTTGACACCGATCAAGAAACCAGTCACCCCAGGTGAAGCGCACTACTAGGCAGCACACATAGCCACTAGGGGCATAGTGGAGCGCACATTCGGAGTGCTAAAGTTAAACTTCCACTTAGGTGGGATGTTGCTATATGCATCCCCTATAGTATGCAAAATCATTGTGGCATGTTGTGTCCTGCATAATATTGCCACATGTCGTGGTATAGCAGTAGAGGTGCAGGAGTACTTCCGCCCTCATCCACAGGCAAAACCGATTCCCTTAGTAGGCTAATGGACACAGGGATAGGACACACAAAACCAGGTACTACAAACCTACTTCACATGAATACCAACCCTTGTGGAACACAAACAGTAAAGCAACATCCCTGATAGCCTTCAATGGTGCAATCAGGCAAATACAGGTTGTCCATAACAACAACCTGAGAATGCACCTCTCGGACTGCCAAACCGCATGTGCCCCACAAAGCAAAAAGCACGAAGCCACCCCATCAACATCTATCACATAAAGGGCACAAAACACCACCATAGTAATTTCAATTGAAATAAAAAGTGGCCCAAAATGCAAGACATGGTGAAGCCAGTCCCGGGCACAATCTCCCCATATCATGTGCCCCTTGAGTGGTATTAATCAAGTGCAATAAAGGGCTCACCTGACTGCCATCATGATGATGTGTCCCTCTGCACCATTGCTGCTGGTCCTGCTCCTGCCCACCTCCACTCCCCACTGGCTAAAATGTAAAACATAGTGAAGCCAGTCTCTGGCACGATGTCCCCATACCATGTGCCCTCCTGAGTGGCATGCATCAAGTGCAATAATGGGCTCTCCTGGCTACAACTTGATGATGTGTCCCTCCACAGAATCGCTGCTGGTCATGCCCCTCTTCACACACCACTGCCTTGTACATGCTCCTGAAATGGGGAAAAATCAACAGCTCACCACTGTCAGAGACCTGAGGGTATCCTCGCACCTACTCCCCCTGGATCCTCTTGTCAGGTGGAAAGCGAAAGGCCAATTGCTTTTGGATCATAACCATATGGGTGGAGAAGCAAGTGAGATTCACCTGGTTGGATGGTCCTTGGGATTGGGTGCCTACCGGAGAGACATGGTATCCCCCTTTCCCTATTGAAGAGCAACCTAACCCTCCACCAGCCTTTATGGTCTACTCTAAACCAGCTCCCCTCATTTCCTCACATTTTCCCTCTGACAGTAATGGGACGAGGAAGAGGTGAGTGAGAGTCATGAACACTAAAAACCCATTTCACCACTCTAGTACTGAGATTAGGAAGATGCATGCAGAGTACTATGAGGGCCAGGCATGTCCCTTTATTTATAAGCAGGCAAACCCAATTGAGAATTCACACCTGCAAGCTGGCAAATGGTTGCAGGTGTATGAGGAAAGAACAGTGAAGCAGCAAAGATAACAAGAGGGAGGCCTTTATGAGAGAGACCTACAGGGGTCTCTTTCCAGAAGGAGGCAGCCATGGTGGGACCTGAGAAGGAGCCAGGATTCCGGCCAGCATCCCAGAGGACCTGTGGAGATCAAGGCAAGTGGGGATGTTGGACTACCACAGGTGTGGGAACCTCTTTGTCGAAGGAGGAACAGCTGGGGCTGCGAGCTGTCCGCGTCCCTGCAGTTGAGTTGCCGGCGTGTGCAAGCCAGCACCCGGCGTGCGAGCGGGGCTCACAGAGGCTGGCCCACTGGCCCGAAAAGCAGAAAGGAAGCAGCAGGAGCTGGCAGAGTGGAACACCGAGAACCAGTGAGTGTCAGGGAAGGCCACTCAAAAGCACAAAGTGCCATATGAATGAAAAGTCGAAAAAAGTTGATTTAAGTATATTGAATACCTAACTGAATGGGTATCAGGTAATATTATCCCCATAAATAATGTTGCCATACATATAGTCGCCGGGAAACGGCACAGGACCATAATTTATGGGGACAATATATGGGGTAAATGGGAGTGGCGGTTGCATGATGTCCTCCGCTCCCTTTAAAAAAATGTGGGGGTTTTGGGGGTGTCCTGTGCAGATTCCATGTAGTGATATTGCCCCCAAAAAATGGCACCATTCTTGTATGGTGACATTTTTGCAGGGATATTATCACATGGAACCACTGAATGAGAATCAGAAACTAAGCACATTGAATATCGTGCTAAATGAAAATCTAAAACTAAGTATATTAAATACCGAACTGAATGAAAATCTGAAACTAAGCATATTGAATACTGAACCGAGTGAAAATCTGAAACAAAGCACATGTATTATCGAACTGACTAAGAGCCTCATCAGGGCCTTAGTGGTATACTAGCAGTAATTAACTGGGATACCGCCATTGCTATTACGGTTACCACAACTTGGTCCGGCGCAAGTTCCGGTGGCTGTGTAATTCCCCATTTATTTAGAGTCCATATGACTCTATGGGGCTTTTTGGCACTATTACCGCTGGCGGTGATAGCGCCGGAAGTAATAGCACTGAAAATGGGCGGAAAGCTGGAGATTTATCTCCAGCTTTCCTCCCAAACTCGGGATTGGACGGAGCAGTAACGCGGCAGTAATAGCGTTACTGACGCATTTTCTGCTGCTCTGACCAACCCATGATGAGGCCCTTTGTCCCTTGACCTTCCCACTGCCCTCCCAGGGCTGGGACATCTTATTTTGGCATGCAGTTGCCCGTGTAAGCCGCTACTTTCGCGGGTACCTACAAGTCACGTGAGTGGGTACCCAGGAAGTGGGTTGGGACTGTCTGGTCTCAATCCAAATTACTGGTGCCAGAGTGTCTGGTGTGCACGAGAACATGAGAACCTCAGTGGTCCCTGATTGGACAGCTACTGGTGTGCATGCATGGAGCAGATCTTCCTATTCGTGGGCCAGGTGTGAGCACTCGCCTGACTGTTGATATGAGGAGGGTTCCTGCATTAACTTCATCAGATCAGCAACAGATTCCAAACAGATCTGACGAAGGAACCAAGCATCCTGTAGAGTCGAGCAGAACAAAAGTCGATCGTTGGATGCACTGAAGAGGGCGAGCACCCGAATCCTATTGTTGACCCGGTCGAGCCTTGCTTTGCACTGATCTCAGAAGACCTGCAAAGGTGCTTCAAACCTGTGAAATGGTGGGAACAATCACTTTCAAAGCCTTCTCCTAAACCTGAAAATAAGCTGATCGGAAGTGTCCCAGGGCCATCCAGTGGCTGTCTAGCTGAATCGCTGGTTGCTGTGCAGCACCTTTAGGCCACGAGATAGGAGGCTGTGTCCAACATCAAGAGTTGGGCAACCCTGCATCAATGTGTGAACATGACCGTCTCTGAAGGCAGTTTCCCCACTTTCCTTCCAGTGCCCTAAGGCCATAAGCATTGGTGTCTTTTTCGTTCTTCATTCGACTCAAGAGAAGCAGCTCCTGTCCCATACCGGACCTGTATCTGCAGCCACATCACCTGTGCATCTGGGAACCGAACTGAGGGCGGGATATCGTACCTCTGACCACCGCCCCCAGACCTGCCAAGTCTGGGTGAAAACCAAGCTAAGGGCTGTGAGTAGTGAAGTCACTTACCGGTGGCCCTTTGTTCATCCAATCGCTTTGAAGCACAGAAGGTTAATTTTGACCTTCCTCTGGCTTGAGTCGTAGTCGTTCACTAAAGGCCTCCAAAAGTTGGGAAAAGCTTTGTATACCATAGTAGATCCTATCCTGACTCTTGGAACCCGTTTCACCTCTTCAGAAAAAATCCCTCATGTTTTCCTGCATCCTAAGAAGTACTTTGAGAACTTTACGCATGACTGCATGCTTTTACGCATTTTTTGAACATTAAGCACAAGGCTCCATACATCTTAGGGCTGGACTTATAAAGTTAGGGTTGCCATCTCTGAAAACTATCTATGCTATATCAAGTATTCACCCTTTTCCCCTTATATGTATTAGGGGGTTTATTAACTTTACAGCACTGACGATAGTGGCTGCACATATTTTACAAAGTGTGTTGCTTGTGCAGTGTTTTGCTATAACGTTTCATTATTCATATGTGTTGTTATTGGGCCTATAATAAATAGTATATTTTCAGATACGGCTGCCTAGTTGTAATTCTTGGTGTTTCACTGTGTGTGATCATTAGAGACCCCAAATCAGCCTCACTCCTCCTGAGATTTAGCCTTGACTGCTCCCCAAGCTACCGTGAATTGGTCTGGCTATCTTCCCAGAAGTGTCCCCTGTTCATATAACAAGAGTGGCCTCCTAAACATCTGTCCACCAGGCCAGACGTTAGAAATCCATTCTAACAGTGCACAACCTTACCAGGCGGTACAGCTGTGGTGATCTGAGTCCCTCACCCCCTCCACCTAACACTGGGCCTTCGCATTGGTGCTAGGAGGGCCAGTGTCCAGGAGAAAGATAGGGCACTAGGGTGCAAATAGGGTGCTTGGGTGGCCTCTCATGGAGTGTCGGCACTGCATGAGGCAACATACCTGAAATAACATTGGACATATGTTTGGACCAGACTGCACACATATATACATTGTGGTAAAAAGGAATGCGCACCTGTATGTTGGAGGCTGTAGCAGTCCACAACAACACGTCAGTTGACTCCACTGAGCATAGTCACATGTGCAGTTGCGCAGTCCAAAATGTTGCCCACTACCATGAGCAGTTAACTCATTGCCCTCAAGAGCAAAATGGCCCTGAAATGAGGACCCAAAAATAATGCAGTCATCCCCGGACGAGGACAAACATAAAGAATACAGTCCACCTTGGATGGGGGTAAAAACAAAAAGAAATACAAAAATATGTCCAACCTGTTTGGGGGTGGTTACAAACAATCAAATACAATTAATACATGATCCCTCCACAGGCTCATGGATGCCAGGGTGCATGAAGAAGGGGGTGGGGGGTGGCAAGAGGATAGGGGTGTGTGGGGAAATGGTAATCGCCATCACCTGAGTGGTTCAACTGGAACCCCCATTCTGTGGTGAATCCCGTGATGGTGCACTCTGACTATGGAATGCTGAAGCCTGGTCCTCATTGGCTATGGCCAGTGGTGAGAGGGAAGCATGCATGAGGGCCCTAATAGCTACATAGGTGAGGGGTGGCCCAAGTGGTCAAAGAGTTATCATGCATGGTGACCCTTGACGTCTACAACTGCATGTTGAGAGATTGTCTAAAAGAATCCATCTCTTGGCAGAGGTTGTCCCTTATGGCAAACATTTCAACATGCAGAGATTGCTTCAAGAAATCTGTGTCTTGATGGCGGGACTCCCTTAAAGCCAACATTTGTGCCAGCATGCCATAACTCTGGGATTCCGTGTCTTGACATGTGTATTCCCTTGAGGTCATCTACTCCACATGCAGAGTAACATGTAAAGATTGTCTCAAAGATTAACCATCATTGCAAATCACCTGCCTCAGTCATTGCATATACTCTCTCCACTTCTGAAACAACAGGTGGAGTTCGGCAATGTGTGCAGCATGTGAGGAGATGGCATTTTCTTCTAGGCGATGAATGTCCCTGGCCATCTCCTACAGGACCTCACTCCATTGGGCACTCGCATGCAACAACTCCTCCTCGCACACTGAGTGCTCAGCAGACACAAGTCCAGCACATGCTCAGGACCTACCAAGCAGGGATGCTGAAGCCCGGCCCGTCGCAGTGAGTGCACTGTCATTGGTTGGTGGTCTGCAAGAATCCAACTGACACTAGCCTCCGTTGCTGGCTCCAAGATGGGATAAGGCAATCTTGCAGACACTGAACCCACCACTGACACAAGGCTTCCCACTGCCGGACCCAGTGTCTCCTTGCTTCCTCCTGAGACTCAGCAGCCTCAAGGCACACCAGTGGTGTACCCTCCACCAAGTCCCTCAGTTTGCCACCCACATTAGATTCGTCAGCATCATCTGAAGAGTCGGTAGGCCTAATGAAGATGGCCTGCAACAGGACGAGATTCTCACCAAGCACAGCACCCTGGGCTGCACTAGTGGATGGTAGTGCCTCATCTGCCTGCTCCTCCTGCATCACCCCTCCTTTTCCTCTGCCTCCTCATCCACTGCGTCCTCACCTCCCCAGAGTCAGACAACAATATTCAGAGGCCTGCCTATCTGGCTGAATATTCATATGTGGATTGAAATGCATACAGATTATGACCAGTCATGAAAACATCAAGCATTGAGACTGGGCACTCTGAATGGCACAGGTGACTGAGATTCAATGCTCTTTGTAATCATGCTGGTGCATATTAAGTCCTCCATAAAGCCACAGATTGGGGGAGTGGGCGAACATACATACAGACATGTGTGAGAGTGGAAGGCAGTAGACAGTAACAGTAGACGGATGGGGTCTGTGCCTCATTGCTGAGCCCTTCTCCACTTCAACCATGCCTACTTGCAGCATGTGAAAGTATCACATTCACTCCTGCTGACCAAGTGTTGCCAAAATCCCCATCACACCCTTCAAAACATTGCCGGAGGCCAGGTTTGTGGTTATTATTATGTGTGAGGAGAGTGCAACATGGACATGACCAGTTTGTACTTGTATGACCACTGAACAATTGACACTCCTAATGTGGAATGAATGAACATCCCTCAAACATCTCATGTCCAACCACTGCAACTACTGCCTGGAGAACACCCTCATGCGACTTTTCACTGACAATGTTGATCATCCATGTCCACTGGCCAATGGCCACCAGGGCCAATGAATGGACATTGTCCACTGCTTTGTGACATTCCATGTGATTCCGAATTTGTGTTCACAATGCACCAGCCATAAGCATGACACTGTGAGCGTGTCAGTGACATGCGTCTTGCAGACCATTGCCACATATAGGTCTATTTTCATAGTAAAACAATATGAATACAGTAATCTTTGTCGACCACAAACAAACATAGTTCAAACATCCACATCGTCGATTGTTGGTGAGGAAGGATAGCTCAGGGGTAACACGTTTATCCTGGAAGCAAGACAATGCAGCACAACACAGGCTCAAATCATCATCCTGTGCTTAGAAACAACTCGCTACTATTAAGCACGTTATAAAAGAACAATTATAATTATAATAGGCTGCAGCCCATGTGATGGAAGAGGCCATGGAAGCAATACTGTAGTACTCATGGATGGGTCAGAAGTATCCCGGACAACTATACTAGAGCATTTGACAGCATAACATGTGAAGATGGAGGCATAAATGACATGCACACATGGCACCTACCTTATGAGGCTGCATAGGTGTCCATGCCTCCCACACCAACCACCTGCTCACTGCACTGCTGATGAGTCCACTGGCAACCTCCTCAAATGTGGTGATCCACCTTCAGTAGCCTGGGTAGAGGCTACGTTGCTTCCGAGCTTCTCCTTGGTCCGTTGCATGAGGTCCCCCATCCTCGTGTGGACCTCTTCTGCAGTGCAGCTCTACACACCACAGGCATTGATGTACTCTCAGACCTCCTGCACATCCTCCACTGCTGGGTCACAGGAAGGGTATTGCCAGCCCAAGTGTAAAGGTCATCATGTTGTTTATCGACGTAATCATTGATGATTGTGAGCTCCTCATTTGTCAAGAGCCTCTTTCTTGGTGGTCCCTTCTCCTTCAGATGTGCCTCTTCATGGGGTACTGACACAACTGGCAGCAGCACCTCTTTCTAGTGTTCTCTCTGGACATGGCACTGCAATGGACCCTCCTCCTACTCATCTGTGCCCCAGTCATACCTAACTGAGGCCTCCATGCCAGCTACCACCATGGCCTCCTGTGCACCTGTACTACCATTGCCCCATCTGGATATGCCTGTGATGAGCCTGCCCAGGAGCCTAAAGGAGAACAGACTGTGGACACACACCAGGCTCTTGAGGGCAGTGCATGCGCAGTCCTCCACCGACGCAGACTGTCATCCAGTCGAAGGGAGTACCTGCAATGGAGACACATTGCCAGGCAGCAGGAGATGTTGATAGTGAGGAGTCAAATCCTGGATGGCATTGGCAGAAGGAAGAGGCAAGGAGGCACACACATGGTACAAGTGAAGGAGGAGGTATGGCGGCACCTGCAGGCTCGGGTGTCGGCACAGGTGCACTTTGGAAGGAGGAAGAGAGGCAGCGGGTACATGATGCGCAAATAGCCAGGCCCAGGACCAAGGGTGAAGAGAGGATGGCGCAAGTGCAGGCTGCCATCCTGGAGGAATCTTGCAGGGCAGCAGAGGGGATTGAGCGTGGGATAATTGAGTCCCTGCAAGCCCTCCAGTAAACAATGGAGGCCCACCTGCAGGAGGTGGAAGTGGAGGGAGAATTGACCTTGGCTGAGGCATTGTCAGAGATCAGCATGAACTAGCCCGCTGATTCCTGTATATAGTTCAGTAGTTGTAGGTTTCTTTTTTATATTTATTTGTTTGCAGGACTATTTATTTGTTGACATTCTTGTCCATAGTTTTTGATCAATACAGTTCACTTTTGTTATTCAACACCACTGTTTTCCGTCTCTTTGTGTCATGTGCAGTATGTCTTGGCTTGCTGGTGCATGCATGCTTTTGTGCTTCTTTCTCCATCTGCATCTTTTGTTTGAAGGTCACACTCTGTGGGTCATGTTGGCATTGGCCTATTTGCTGGGGGGCATGTGTGCATGCTTCATGTGAGTATGATATTTACTATGATGCCTTTGTGGCCAACGTACATATGTGGACAATGGTAGATGTTGGGAGATGACATATTTGGAGTTGCATGTGTTTGACATCTTTGTCATTCACATCTGTCGCTTGGCTACCTCTGTGCTTTGCATTACAGGCATGTTGGTCATTATTATGCAAGGTGTGACATGTATGCTGCTGTTTGCATGGGACTTCCTTTTTACATGTGTTCATGGGTGTTGGGTCATGTTGGGGGTTGTCTGAGGTAGGCCTGGCGCCATTACTTTTATTGACTTGCCCATATGGCCATGTGGGCATTGTGAGAAACCAGAGCGTATCCTCACATCTACACCCCCTTTAAACCTTTCTCAGGTGGCCACGGAAAGGCCATCGCTCTTTGATCCTGATGCTCGGGGTGAAAAAGCGAGGGAGAATCACCTGGGCGGAGGGTATTTGGGAATTGGGAGTGCGGTGCCCGTAGGGGAGACATGGTATCCCCTTTCCCGATTGAAAGCCAATCTAACCGTCACCCGGCCTTTATAGGCTAATGTAAGACCTTGCCCATCTTTTACCTCTGACAGTACTGGGATGAGGAAGAGGGGACTAGGAGTGATAAACATTAACAACTCATTTCACCACTCTTGTAATGGGACGAGGAATAGGCGACTAGGAGTGATGAACACTAACACCTAATTTCATCACTCTAGTACTAGGTAGAAGAAGATACCTGTAGAGTGCTTTAAAGGCCAAGGATGTGCTTTTAATTATGGACAGACAAGCTCAAGGGAAAATCCACACCTGCAACCTGTCAAAGGGTTGCAGGTGTATAATGGGAGACCAAAAATGCAGCAGAAAGAGAAACATGAGAAACAGGAAAAAGGGGAGGCAGCTGGGAACCCGTGTCGTGAGGAGGCAGTCGTGGTTGGAGCTGAGAGGAAGCCAGGACGCCAGCCAAGATCCACGAGGACCTGTGGAGCCCAGGACAAGCTGGGCTGTGATACTACCAGAGGCATAGAGAAGCTTACGTTTTGGAGGGAAAGCATCTTGAGCTGCAAACGAGACAAGACGAAGAAAGGATGCCGTCCACATCTGAGCCAAAGCAGCAGAGCTGCTGGCATGTGGAGGACGGCATCTGAAATTCGAGCGGGGCTCATAGAAGCCGGCCCATTGAACTATAAGACAGAGGAGGAGAAGCACCGCCGTCGGGGAGGAGCGCCAGGATGGGTGAGTGTCGGGGAAGTCACCCAGCACCAGGGCTCTCCTAGCGGGCTACACATATGCAATTAAGGGTCGTACATGTTTATTAAATGCTGCACTGATTGAAAGTTTGAACCAAGGATGCATTAAATGTATTAAATATCAAACTGAATGAAACTTTGAAAACAAAGCTAAAATACATTTCTTGAATGCCGAACTGAATGAAACTCTGAAACCCAGCTGAATCACATACTTCGAATATCGAACTGAATAAAAACCTTGAAACTGAGCTAAAGTAACTTATTCCATATAGAATTGAATAATGCTTTATGTGCAAAGTTAACAATGGACAACAACCAAAAGGATTGTGCCCATTTGTAAACAACTTACGAAAAGAGTGCAAGTGTGAAAGAATACAACAGAAAGATGTGGCATGAAAAGGAGCACCATAAAGTGAACTTTATAACCAAATAAAATACAGCAAGGCTAAAGGCTGGCAAGAAATGTGTAACATGTGGTAACAAAGCCAAGAGGCTAACCAGGAGAAATTAGAAAAGTTAAAACTGCCCACAAAGACAAGAGGCTGCTGAAGAGAAGCCAAGTTGATGTGAATCTATACACACGGACAAGTGCAGATGAACCTGTGTGGGCTGGAGAGCCTAGGGCTCCTAGTTGCATGACCTGTGATGGGTGGACCGTGTGGTCTTATAACTGCGCCTAGACCAGTGAGCCCTAAATGATGAAAGTCAAAAGACATTGTGAAATAAATCAAAGAGCACTGTGAGTGAACTGGTAAAGCAAGCCAGAATGAGGGTCAAGTCGACGTATTTTGTGTTGAACATTGAAAGACTGAAAGCAGTGCAAGTGCTACAGGAAAATGTTGGGCAAGGTAACCCTGAGATTTGAGCAACTGCAAATACTGCATTGAGGACGGAGACTCAAGACCCCTTTTTTGTGTGAACTTTATTGCTTTGAACTTTGGGGAAGGGAACCCTGAGGATTGTGTGGTACTGTATTGCTTGAACTTGGGAAAGATCATGTTAAGACTTTCAAGGAACTTCCTGAACTTGGGTAAGGGGAGCTAAAGAGGAAGCTGAGAGCTGGAAGAAGCTCAGAACTGTATGGTGATCACTAGTTCTGTCATTATTGGCAACCCTACACATTGTTAGCTTTAGTTATGAGGGCAAGGATAGGTTTTGGACACAGAAAGACATTTAAGTTGAACTCTTTGACTCAGACTTTCCTTAGTTTCGTTCAGGTAGGGAAATCCAACCGTAGCATAGGGTAAGTCAGGCTTTCTACCATCTTGACATTTGAGTTAATAAATCATTTTATTTTAAACTTTGAATCTGTTGACTGTGCCTTGATTCATGATGCCTTCACAGCATGAGTTTCACCAGTAGGGAAGGGGGTATAGCAAGTGTGGAGGTGGCAAGGGATGCTTGCCTGATGCCATTTATGGTGCAGGGGCATTTGCATGTTTGCTGTTGGTGTATCAGTGTTGGTTGAGTATGCTTTGCATTGTGGTTCTAATGGTGGCGATGTAGGGAGACGTTTCAAGATGGAAGGTATGTTTAATGATGATGTTTTGGGACTCTCATTGAGGATGAGTACTCATTTGTTTCGGTGACTGGCCAAATGTTCAATGGAGCAGGGATGTTTGAGGTATGTATTGGCAGCTCATTCCCTAATGCATATTCACTCCTCAGGATTTCTGTTTCTTGGGCTTTGCATTCCTTTATGCTTCCACAGCAGTTTCAGTGGCCCTTTGGCACTTGCTTGTCCAGGTTGATGTGCTCACACTTCATGCATTGGTATTGCTTATTGGGAATGAGGGGGGGGGTGTGGTCTCACTCTGATTCACTGAGCTACACACCTCAAATGTGTACTATGTCACCTGACCAATGAGGGACAGTTACATTTTGGTTGGCTGTTGTTGTGCTGCTGAGTGGGATCCAAGGCGAGAACATGGATGGGCTGAATGTCCTGGTTTCACCAGCACTGCTTCCAAGTGATCATGTTGGAGGAGGATGTCTGCAAGTTGTAGTTCATGGAAGACACAGGCCAGAGGAGTTGCGGAAGGTAAGCGCTCCAAAGTGAACTGGGCCATGGGTGTTCATGATGCAGGTACGTGTTGTTGGTGTTACAGTGATTATATGGTTGACGACACCATCATACTGAACAGGGCCCGCAAGACTGTTGGTCACCTTGTAGAGACAGTGTTTGAGTGTTGGTATCCATTGCTGTTGGACATGTGACAGTACCCTTTTCAAAACAGATCAAGAGGTGTGTGCCAGCATTCTATTTATTCTGTTCAGCAGGCAACAATATTTATGCATCCGTGAGAGTGTGATTGTTGTGTTCCAACATGCAAGAGGTATGAGGGGACATCCAGTGAGCTGTTGTCAAGCTAGTGTTGTGGCAACATCTCATGGTAGTGAGTGTGATCTAGTTAGGAGTTCTTGGGATTCATCCTGGACCTCTGGAAGCAGGATGGTTCAATGGCTGTTCTTTCAGACATGTCAAATTTCATGAAACTCCTGGTGTCAGTGCTGTTCATTGTATAAGTAAGTGTGGGTGTTGGGGCGATGTTTGTTTGGGGTGCTTGACTGTGATGTGGCACTTTGTTGGAGCAAATACTGTGTGGATAAGGAGTGGGCATAGAGTAATGCAGAATGGGGGTGCAATTTAGTGGGGGAATTGGGATGAGGGCGGACTTGGTGCTGCCTTAGGTTAGGGGTTGGGGCACAGATCAGCGGGTGTAATGGGGCAAGGGTGGACTTGTGGGTGCTGCCTTGGATCAGGGGGTTGGGGCACAGATCAGTGGGGGTACTGGGACGATGGCAGACTTGTGGGTTCTGTCTTAGGTTATGGGGTTGGGGCACAGAACAGTGGTGGTACTGGGACGAGGGTGGACTTGTGGGTGCTGCCTTAGGTTAGGGGTTTGGTGGGAGTTTAGTGAAGGTACGTAGGGGCTGCCTTAAATTAGGGGGCCAAGGTGCAGTTTAGTGGAGGTATGTGGGTGCTGCCTTCAGTTAGGGGGAGGGTGCAATTTAGTGGAAGTATGTGGGTGCTGCCTTAAGTTAGGGGGCTGAGGTGCTGTTTATTGGAGATACATGGATCCTGTCTTCAGTTAGGGGGCCAGCTTCAGTTTAGTGGGGGTACATCAGTGCTGCCTTAATATAGGGGGTCGGGCGCAGTTTAGTGGGGGTCCCACTCCACTCCACTCAGTCCCAGGAGTGGAGTGGAGTGGAGTGGGAGTAAAGGTGATTACTAGTAAGTGATACGTGATTACATTTTTCCATGGGTCCGGTACAAAGGTTGTTCGACACTGCTATGTTCTGTTTGCAATGCAGTGTTTTGGGGTTGTTTTCCGGGCCCTACTTGTTATTCTTTGCACTGCAGGTTTCTATGCACATTTAATTCCATGAATCGGCTCCCAGCACTATTTTTATCGTCCGCACAATGTTCTTTCTTGCGCTAACTACTTTGCACGGATTTAGCACGTTTATTTTGTAAATTAGGCCCTTGAGTCAGAAGTTAAAGTGCCATGTAACTGTAATTCCTGTATTCGAATTTCATCCCCTCTCCATCTTCTTGCTATATTTATGCAGAGTCGGGGGTCTTCAACCTGTGGATCTCCAGATGTTTTTGGACAACGACACTCTTAATGCTTCATGGTTGAGTATGTAGTTATAGTCTAAAAGATATGGCGAGTCAAAGGTTTCAAACCACGGAACTCTTCTATACGACCCACTGGAGTTATAGTGAGCACCTGCATATGTCGTGGCAGAGCTGCTGTGGCTGTTGTTTTGTAGGCTACCAATGCCAACCCAAAAGATAGGAATTACTCCTTGGTCAGGTGTTGTTGAAAGAGCCATGTTTTGAGAGATTTGAGAAATTGGAGAATTGTGGGTGCATTCCGAGATGACACTGGGATCGAGTACCAGAGGGTGGGTGCGTGACAAGAGAATGATTGTTTGCTGGTCCTCTCGTTGTGGACGAGTTGTGATTCAATCCAGTTGGTCAATTTACTGCACTAGGAGTGTGTGCCACCAGATATTTGGCGCTTAGCCACCGGGTACTCTTGTGTGCTACTCCTGAATGCTTTGTAGCTGACACATGCAGTCTTGAACAGTATCCTGGCTTGGAGTGGAAGCCAATATAGTTTGCGTAGGATGGGGGTAATTCGGTCAAATTTCCATGCTCCCGTAATAAGACGTGCTGCAGCATGATGCACTGCTTTTAAGGTAGCCAAGAGAGCAGCTGAGAGCCCTGCAAGAGAACATTGATGTGCGAAATGACAAGGGCCTGCACTATGGTCCGGAAGTCCTGTGGCGGGATGAAGGGTTTGATTTTCCAAAGGGTACAGATTCTGATCCTGGCTATTTGGGCCTTCTTGGCTATGTGTTTCTGGAAGGACAGATTGCTGCCAATGGTGAATCCTTCTAGGTGCATATCATTGAGCCATTGTTGGACACATTGTTTTTAGCGGGCAGAACAATGAGGATGAATTCAGTCTTGGACGGTTTAGTTTGAGGTAGGCAGTTGACATCAAGTACTGGATGATGGCTAAGTAATCGCTGAGATGAATGATGTCCTACGTGCTTTTTACTCTCATGTACAACTGAGTATTGTGTGTGTATTGGTGGATGGCTATATTGGGATCTTTGAGGAGAGTGCACAGAGGCTGCATGCAAAGGTTAAAAAGGATTGGTGAGAGGATGGAGCCTTGGGGGGCTCCGGAGGAGACCTGGAGTCGGTTAGAATAAACAAGTTCATCTGGACAGCCTGGTGCCTGCCTGAGAGGTAGGAGGTAAACCAATTTAGGACAATGCCAGAGAATCCTATCCTGTCAGCAAGGAGAGAGAGAAAGATGTGGTGATTGACAGTGTTGAATGCAGCCGAGAGATCAAGTGCTTATCCATGATTTGGAGAGCATCACCCACCACCTGGATGGTGGTTGTCTCGAAGGTAAACTTGATGGTACACTTTGGGCAGAACCCTGACTGATAGTCATTTACAAGTTGTTTGTGTGTGTAGGGATTACGAGAGTGATGCTTTTATTAGG
Organism: Ambystoma mexicanum; assembly: GCF_040938575.1. Lineage (NCBI taxonomy): Eukaryota > Metazoa > Chordata > Amphibia > Caudata > Ambystomatidae > Ambystoma > Ambystoma mexicanum. The sequence goes on from NC_090941.1 coordinate 770,526,695, forward strand.
TACACCATGCTCTCATCTTGTTTGGAATCATTCAAATAGTTGAGATATTACTAATGGGGCAGAGTAATCCAAGTTTACTAATACTTGGTTTTGCCTCCTGGAAGTGAAAACCAGAGGTCAAAAGCTAAATAGCCCTCTAACTGTCAAAAAAGAGACAACACAGAGTGGTTGTGGTATGCCAAATGCAAAGTAACCCAGTTTATTGAAATAGACTGGGGAAAAAGCAAGATTAAAAGTCAAGTTCTCACTCCAACATTCTCCAACGTTTGAACAGACAGCAGGAGTTTATATAATACAAATTAGTCTTTCTGATCTCATTGTGATCACTGAGTTATTCAAACCTATCGATCCTAGTCATTGGCTCCCTCCACTAAGCTACATATGGAACCTATATATGTAAAACTAGTGATTGGACAATCGTTATCCAAGACCCTACCCATGAACCATCCCATATTAAATGCTACCTCACCATATCTGGAAATTAATTGGTAGGCCCTAAATTACTCCTGCAGTGAAAAAAGAAACATGTGCTTCATCGGTCAGAATGTGGTCACACCATTCATTAACTGGCTGCATGATGACATGTTTATGTAGCTGAGAGAGTGAGAGAGACAAGTTCATCGCCTTATTTTAATTAAATCAAATAGCCCATGTTATCTCCCAGGCCATGGGCGCCGAGTGACAATGATATTGTTCTTGCAACGTTGATCACCATACTGCTCTTGACACTTTTATGAATAACTATTCTGTGAGTCATCCTGCTTTCACCCTGCTAAGATCTTATTGCTGTAATTAGTTGTTTTTTCTTTAGTCGCTTCTTGCGTCCTTCTGTAATGCGTAGCCGACTGCAGAAAACATTAATCTGCCAACTATTTCTAAATTTCTTAATGCCTAGTTCGTCCCACAAACTTGAAACGGTTTGCCGTGTCTTTGCAACTCAATTTATCTGACAACTGACCGTACACAATAATTTATTGTTCCGCTATGCAATACTCCACTACAAGGCCCTGGGCTGTTGACATTGCTTTTAATGTAGCTACTATCTAGCCGTCTACAGAATTTTCCCTGATTTGTTCTGGCATGCTTAACTGGGCTTTTCTTAAAGCAGCAAAGCTGAATTCGCTGCAGGACACATTTGCTCTGCATTTATTAGCTGTCTATCGAGTCACAGTGCATGCCTGGCACATAATATTTCTACATATGGGTACTCTGCATTCCTACCTAAAGACATGCTGCCCTACTTGTGTTGTGAGTCCCTTATCCTGGGTACACACCTACCTGTCACATAGTCTATTCTATTTAAAAAGACACTCTAATGTATAAGCTAATGCCATCTCTGTCTGTCTTTAGAGAAACTAACTATTCTTTGTGCCAGCTGCATTTCCAGGAGGATTTAAAGTGCAGTTTCAAATGGGTCCTTTCTGATTTTTTAATTCTGTTTTTCTGGGGAAGGCATGGGGCCACCTGCTTTCTAACCAACAATTGCCCCACTACACAAGCATCTGGGAGTAAGTTGGGGCAGAGTTTGTTGTAGTCATTGCAATTCCTTATTATTTGCAACAGTTTCCAGCATCCTACAGTATCCAGTTTGCTGGTCTTAACTGTTACGCCTAGATCAGCACTTTTTTTAACTTTCTGTGCAGCTACAAAAGGCGCCTGCGTGGGCGTCAGCACGCACGTCTGGGAGCAAGTTGGAACAGAGTTTGTTGCAGTCATTGCAGTCCTAGCGAACAGGTGAGGTTGTCCAAATAAATCTTAACTTTTGACTTACCATTTTGAATTTCATTGCAATGGTTACCACAGAAACAAGCAAGGGATAGACAAACCTTTCTAAACCACTTTGCCCCGCTCATATGTATTGCTTAGTAGGTTGGGCAGACTGGTTGCTGCTACTCGAACCAGTAAATCACTAGCTAGGGGCCTGGGAAAAATAAGGAAAGCTGCATCAAAAGGGGGTTTTCATTCCTCTCTGAGCATCCATCCGGGTCACCAAGAAAGCAAGGTGTTCAGAAGAAAAGATTAGAGCGCTCTAAAATGACTGGTTTCTTTATGGCAACACCAAAACTTATAAATAACACAGCAGTTTCAAGTGTAAACACAATTATGACGGAAGACTCACCCTCAACTTCTTTTGCTATAGACAATAACAACTCTCTGCTAAACCTATGTTTGAATTTGCAGAAGGAAGCAGAAAATGAAAAATCACTGCAATCTCACAGTCATGACACCTTAACGGTTCCAAGTACTAATCTTTCGGCAACCCCCAATTTAAACAGACATGCTTCTACAACCATGGAATATTCCGACTCTTGTAATACTTCGGCTGAAACAAGAACTTCCCGAGCAAGTAATACTCAAAACCATGCCGAGCATAAATGCCATTGCAGCAAAGGTGGATCCAATATTCGCCTCATGCTCCACCTTGGCTCAAGAACATGGTGACACTGAGACTACCATGGTGAGGGCCGTGGATATCAAATTAATACAAAGCCAGGGCGATGTTATCACTAATACACAATGTTGCTGAGAGCAAGCTGGAATACAACGAGGACGGTGATCATGACAATGCCTCGTTGTTTTCACATCCTAGACCAGACATCGCAGTTGGACAATGTAACAAAGTTATGGAGACTGATGAAGCAGGCCCAATAACTAATAATGAGGAACCCAGAAACTTGGCAGCTATAAAATCAAAGCAAAGATTTGTATTTGTATTTGTATTTTATTATTTATATAGCGCTTCACACCAAAGCGTTTTACAGCGTAACAACCAGAAACATCAAACATGGAACTTAGAACATAGAAGCGATAAAATATACATGATTCAAACCAGAAAAACAGCATGTGGAACAATTTGCATTTGGGGAGGAAGAGAGGAAAGGTATGGGATGGAGGAAAGAGAAAGGGAAAAGGGAGTAGGTAGAGTAGAAGGGAGGGTGGAGATCATAGGGGAGATAGGGAGAGATAAAGGCACAGGAAGATGGAGTGGGGAGGAGAAAGAAGAGGAGGAAGGGGAGAGAAGTCAGGGAGGGGGGTGAAGAAGGAAGGATTTTTAAGGAAGAACGGAAGGAGGAGTAGGTGGACATGGAGCGGATAGAGAAAGGGAGGGAGTTCCAATGTAGGGGGGCAAGGAGCTGGAAGGAGCGGAAACGAGAAGATTAACTCAGAGAGTACAAAATAAGAAGAAGCTCTGAAACTTAAGGAAAAATAATAAGAGCGTTCTGCCTATGATTGAACCAACACAGAGAAAAAAAGAGCAAGCCTTGATAATGACAAATCAAGCTGACATCGTCTGTGTGGAAAGCCAAGATTGCTGCATTCTAAAAAGTTAGAAAGAGCATTGTTTGCCCCCACTAAAAACAATGAAATTGCAACCCGAGTGCTCTTTAGACAAGTGGCTTTCTGGCCAGGGACAAGGTCACAGTAACAATGCAGTGAATCAACATTTAACTGGTCTTAAAACAGGGGCACAATGCGCACCGCAAAGGTATACACATGTGGTTGAAAAGAAGGTAATGGTACCAAAAATGGCACAAGTAAATTGCACCAGTCAGCCTTCTGAGGGCCCACATACTGAAAGGATACCCTTGGAAGAAGGTTGATCACATAACAGCCAAACTGAGAGGTTGTATCAGAATGATTGTGGACGATTATGTTCCATATCCACTCCTTACCAACAGGAAACTGTTAACAACAAAAAGTCCCTTCATAAATCATATACAATTGTTGCAATGTTGCACCAAGTACCGTAACTTAGCATAATCACCGCTTACAATATGCTGAGTGTGGAGCTATCTGATTTGGATAGCTGTTATAACTGGGCCATTGCCACTTTTATTTCACCAGTGATTGTTAACCTTATCTTTGCCTTTTCAACACACTTAAATAATCTGGGCTTTGAAATTCGATACATGTTGCCGGAATAGAAAATGACACCAGTGTTTGAACCCACATACACACAGACAGGGAAAAACATCAAAGCAACATCATGTACTCAGGTGCTGGATCAGATTCGACTGATCACAGGGCTGACCATCCCATGGGATCCGGGGATAGTTCTGCTTTGGGACACAGGAGAAGGACACTTCCATCTGATGGGGCACATTTTGGACCTATGCACTCACTTAATGACTGCGGCCAAAATCACCTTAGCACGCCTATGGAAGCATCCCGTTGGCCAGGCGCTCCCCATGTGGTAGGCAAAATGTTGGGACACGGTAGTTGCTGAGAATATAACCACCATCTGCATCGAAAACACAAATAAATTTCACAGTATATGAGCACCTTTCCTGGACTACTCTGAACAATATGCGGGAATAGCTTGCCGGCCCACACGTAACCTGATGGCTCAAGAAATACAACTAAGGCGACGATTCAAAATCATGGCCCTCCCAGAACTCCTAGAACTATCAATAGAGCAATAAACTCAGTAAGTCTTGGAATCAGCCCACCGCTTGACCCTACATAACCGCACACCAGGATCCGCTGCAGCATGGAGCATCTACGCAACCCTATTTCTGTATTTTACTCATTGGAACAAACACTCATGATCCCCATTGGACCCACTGGATTTCTTTGTTTGTATATGTTTAACTGTTTTATGCTATTGTAACAAATACAAACATTCTCAATAAATTGTTTTGTTGAAAAAAGAAAATGGTAATATGGTTACCATGATTATGAAAAGCAACAGCTCAGAGTCTGAAGGCAACCATTGGGTGGCAAATGTAAACAGTGGATAGCAGCACTGACCTTCTCTGACCATTAGACCTATCCAATTACTGTCCTGGAATACGAGAGGTCATCACTCGTTTATTTCTCATCAAGAAGGTAAAGCACTAATAGGTGCAACAGATTTGTTATTTTTGCAGGAAACGTGGCTAACAAAAAAACTGGCGATTGATGGATATACGTTCTACAACCAAGAAGTCATTAGGGGAAAAGAGGAGAGAGCAAAGGTAGGATTATGCACTATAGCTAAATGCCACCTGCACATGACTGAGTAAAAATAAGGTTGTTTCAATAATAACCTCCTCTGTTCTGTGATTGCTGACTTCCCAACCCAAAATTGGAAGACCTTGGTGATACTGGGAAGCATGGCAATACATGTCTCATTGGTGGGTATGAATGGCCATGCACAAGCATGCATGTTGCACACCGACCATAAGACACTGTCAACAAATGACACAGACACCCATTCTCACCTCTACAGGGGACAGTGCCTACCCTCTGAGCACATACATGATGATGCCCATACGCCACCCCAAGACACCTGACGAGGTAAAGTACAACCCTACCCATATTGCAACTCAGGGCATATTGGAGCACACATTCGGAGTGCTCAAGTCACATTTCCGCTCCCTTTACCACTCTGGTGGTGTGTTGCTATATGCACCACCAGTAGTCTGCAGGATCATTGTGGCAGCATGTGTCCTGCACAATGTTGCAACACGGCGTGGCGTCCCGGTGGACATGGTGGTGGCACCCCATCCACACCCACAGGCACACCACTTGCGTATGGCTGGGCAAAAGGCACGTGGAGAGGCTGCACGTACCCAGCTTGTGCAATCTTATTTCACATAAAATCCTTCCCCTGTGGCGTGCACATGATCCCGCAAAATCCCAGGTGCCATTCAATGATGACAATAGGCCAATCCACAGTGCCAATAAAACCACCCTGTGAAAGTGCCCTTCGATGTGCAAATTTACGTGCAACCCTTAAAAATAAAAATACATTTATTTTTTGTGTTTTCAAAAGTAACACATTGAAGAGGGAGGACACCACTACCACCATGTCAACCATTTCATAATATCACCCCTTTGGCACCAAAAACATCCCATAAGACTAACTAACATATCTGTCAAATGTGTAAGCAGCGTTAAATCCAGAAACATCATGTCTTAGCTGCAACCCATACATGGCCCAAAAATTAACATGGATACAAAATACGATGACATATAGCTGCACACACGTCCTAGAATGTGCTTGATGTGCACAAACATGTCCCTATTGTGGGGTGTAAAAACGCAGTACAGTATCAATCAACAAGTTATTCAATTAGGAAACATGACCACAATAAACCCCATCCCAAATAAACTTTTTTCAAGAGGTAATTTACAATTGTGACAAAGAGGGCAACACACCAGAATTGCCACATCCAGACATGCAGCAACTAAAGTAGCCATTCCATAATGATCAAGATAAATGCACATCTTACCTGTCCCCTTGGCATGCAGTCGTCGGTCAAATTTCATCTATTGAATTAGCCATCATTCCCTGATGGAAGGATCTGCAGACAATGAACAAAATGAAACAGAGTGCAGCTAATATATCAATGCACCAAAATACTCAAGACTCATGGTCCCCCTCAGTGACATACAACACATACAAACAACAACTCACAAGACAACCATCAACATGCGTCCTGCCACACATGCAGCAACACCTGCAAATCAACACATGCAAATCAAACACATAAAACACACACACACTGATAAACAACAACACCCACACTGCCTGTCCCCTTCAATAACATGCAGCAAATGTGCATGTTACGTATCCCCAAGACGATGGCACACACACAACACACGCATCAGTCAACATGCTGCATGAAAATGAGAAGACCTATCATATGCAGATAAATTATACCACCAAAAAGCAGGCACACCCCTGGAAGACTACCAATGAAATGACAAGGCATGCCAGCACCTGCATAGTATTGTGACAGTGCACTGAACACAGTCATGGCTCCCCATTTATTTATTTATGTTAGTGTTGTTCACTTGTTAGGCGCTTATACAATTAGCAAAACAGTTTCAAAGCGCCCACAGGGCAGCAGGGTGGGGATAGGGGAAGTTAGACAATGAATTACAACAGAGATAAATAATTGAATTAATATTACAAACAAATAATGAGAATAACAGGGAGGGGAGACAGACCTACTATGCCTTGTGATGAGAACGTTCAAGTGCAGAAGGGAGGGAGTAATGGAAAAGGTGCTGAGGTGCTCATGGAGAAGTGCTTGGGGTGAAGTGCTGTGAAAGGAAAAGAAAAACTTAAGTGCAACATCCCGTGGGGAGGCTGAGCAAGTGCAGTATATACACAGCGACTTGGATGAGAGATGTGGGGGGTCAGGGCCCTGAGGATACATAAGGGGCCTGCACATCAGTCATGCTACTGTATGATTAGCAGGGAAGAGAGGAGGTGAAGGAAGAGGAAAAGAGAAAGGTCTTGAGGCTATATCTTGACATAAGGAGGTCCTGCTCAAGACACAGAGGGAGAGAGAGGCTATTCCACAGAAGGTAGCCTGCTGAGGATAGTGATCCACCACCAGGTCTCTGTTTAGAAAACAGCTTCACATGCAGGGAGTTGGTGCCAGAGGACCGCAGGAGTCTAGAAGGGGAGTATTTGGACAGGCAGCATTGAGGATAGAGTGGTACATGGCCCGGGATAGCCTTGTGGATGATACAGAGGGATTTGAATTTAATCTGTGCTGAGACACTGGGAGCCAGTGAAGACTTTTTTAGGGCAGGAGGGATGCAGTCCGTGGGCTTGAGGCCAATGATAAATCTTGCTGCCCTATTCAGGGTAAGCTGGAGGGGATCCAGGGTGGAAGATTAAGGAGGAGGCTGTTTCAGTAGTCTAGCCTGGAGAGAACCAGGGCACGGGTAACATTGCGTCTCTGGGGGAAGGTGAGGAAGGGTAGAGTTTCTTTGATAAGGAAGAGCTGAAAGTGGGACATCTTGATTACATCATCACGCGATTGCGGGAAGCGGCCATCTTGACCATATTGCTTACATTATTCCCAGAATTCGATCATTATGCAAAAGGAATTATTTTCCTTAATGGTAACGGTAGTCGAAGATTTTATTGTTTTCGATCTGGGCTTTTTTCAAACTTGTTGCTTATAGTAGAATACTATTTATTAAGAAGAGCCTCATATTAAAGGTTTTTATGTCACATTGTGCTACAATGTATACGCTACTATCAGTTAGACTTCTAGTATCCTGACCTTTAATTGGTTTAAACAAGCCTCTACTGATGCTTCTGCTGGTGACCAATGACGCATGGTCAACATGCAAGATAGTGCTCATCCTTACCCGCTGACTACGCCGGCATGGTGTGAATCCTGCATCACCTTCACCAGGAACTGTGTCTCCAAATTAGTGACAGGAGGGACAGTGCCTGGTGGAGGGTATGGGGAGCATGGGCGTCAAAGGGTGCAGGGTGTCTTCCCGGGACAGCAGTCAAGGCCAGATCATGGATTACTGAAACAACATGGGAGAAGACATTACAACAGGCATAGTAAAGTAGGATTCACACAGCACACATGTGTGAGGAAACACTGAACCCATAGTTACCTGCATATGCCATCCTGTGTACCACAATGCAAACATGCAAATTGGCCTCACTATGCATGCCTGCATGTCTACCACTGAAAACGTCATGCCCTTGAAAAAGTAAAATAATAAAAATAAAACCTGGAAAGGACAACTCAAAAATAAAATACCAACATGTGGCCTCGGTTCAATTAAAGTGTGCATGTCAACATCCACATGGGTGGATGTAAAAAAAAAATGTATCCCCTCCATGGGCTTACGGACCGCATGTCTACGGTGGACTAGGAGGCATGTTTCTGCTGGCACCACCATCCTGCATTGAATCAGAAGCTGGAAGTGGTGCTGGAGGCTGATCACTCAGTGCCCTGGCCCGGTCCTCAGTGACAGCGGCCACGCGTGACACTGATGAATGCACCAGCAGACTGAGGGCTTGGAGGTCACTATGCACAACTCATGGGTTGCACAGAGTTCCTGCACGATTGTCTGACTCAATGATAACATCTCATGGCAGAACAATCTTCTGTTGACTGCCTCTTCCTCGTGGATTGCGGCTCTGTGGGCCAACAACTCTTGCCTCACGGCTTCCCTGTGTGCCCAACCCTCTGCAAGCAGGGATGCCTGCAGACACTGTAGATCTGCCCATCGGCCCCGGATGGTGGCCTCCGTGCGCAGCGTATGAGAGCGGCATGTGAACCACCTGGCCTGCAGCTGTTGCTCCACCTGTGTTGCTGGGGGGTGGGGATCATGGAACTGGCCACCCTATCCATGCCCTCAGCCAAACTTTCATAGGCAGCACCCTTTCGGTATGTGGAAAGCAACATCTGCTGCTTCTACACTGTCTGGCCATCCTACACACATCACCCGTATGTGCGGGGCCCACACCTGCCTAATCCAAGGGAGCATGGCCCTTGCTATGATGCCACTGTCTCTGGCTGCAGGACTGTAACCCTCCCTCGGACATCTGCCCCAGGACCCAGAAACCAATACATGGGTGTGTGGACTTGCAGCCGTAACCACCACAGAAGGGTGTGACACCACTGACTGGCCTTGTGAAGGCACCTGACCCCCTGCAGACTCATAAGAAAACAGATTTTCTTTTTTTTTTATGTAAGCTCCTGGGCTGGCTGTGGCCAGTGCCATGTGGCTCTTTGTTTCTGGAGTGGCTGGCTTTCTTGTTCAGGCCTCTTAGTCAAAAACAAAAAAAACAGGGGGTTGCACTAGTGTAACACTTTGAGCAGTGACCCTAAATAAGAAAGAATAGGAATAACAAATAATGTGTCTTTCTGCAATTCTGTACAATAATTGCTAGACTCATTAAAGGTTTATTTCAGGCACAATTCAGGGGTGAGTCCCTGATTTAATCTGTTCTTAAACACCTCAACTCAGACTTCCATCCTTCTGAGGTCGATAAATGAGTACCAACACAGGTTGGGTGATAATGTATGTATATTTGTTCTATATAAAGCGCTTAAGCGTAAGTGCTTTATAATGACACATCATTATCATTTGGCCTTGGATATCTGCTGCATTCACAGTCACTTGGTAATATGGACCTATATTAACGATGAATATGGTGATTCATTCTTGTCTGAAATGTATATCACATGCTAGTGATATCGTAATCATATTTTTCATTGTGTATTTAGGAACAATGCTTGTGATGCCCCTTCCTGTTTTGTCAAGGGGAGAAAGGTTGTTTCCCTTCGCTTCCTGTGATGTCACTCCAGGGTCGGATTAAATGATATCACTTCCTGTGATGTCATCATGGCAGTAAAGGGTCGTGTGATGTCACTTCCCCTACCCCTGGCATTTTGGTCAAATGACATCCCTGCTCACGGGCCCCAACTGCTTCACCCCCTGGTGCACTCACCTCCCCCAGCATTTAGGACTGCATATCCAGTTCAGCATCAGAGCTACTGGAGTCCAAAGAGTCAGAATTGTCTGCAGCATGGTTCAGGATGCTCTGTAGCACCAGTGGATTCTCACAGCCTGCCACGAAAAATCCTCTACTGGTGGTCTGAAGCACCACAGACTAATCTTCTTCCTCTGCATCTGGTGCCTCCTCACCTGCACATGGACAGAAAAAGACATGTGGAGTCATGTGCAAACATGTGTATCACATTGCTGTCATACAACAAAATTAAGGGCATGTCACCATAATAAATACAGCATCCACACACTATGCACAACAAGCTATCTGATTGTGGGATATGCAGACTGGCAACAACATTCCCTGCTCAGGGCCATACTGCCAGTGGACACATTGCCAACAAACAGGGTCGTTAAGAAGCACATTATGGCCCATGGCACAGTTAACACACAATATCCACATCCAATTCCTCATCCATCACATACCACACCAGTGTTGACCTGGTACAGGGACTGTACACAATGGGAACATGCCGTAAGTGTGTGAAAAAGTAAACTGTCCCGGTTGATGTAGGGCTGTCAGAGTACGACCTAGCCAAGGTCTGTGAAGTGGAGAGAGTAAGACAATGGAGTTGTAGATGGGAACAAGGTACAGTGACGCGCAAGAGTGTGGGAGGGTAACAGGGATCAGGCCTCAGGAGTCACTGCCATTGGGGCAGCGGGGATGTGCACAGTCTAGACATATGCACACTCACACAGGGCACGCCGTTGTATTGTGGCAATAAGACCCGAGGCGGCGGGCAAATACCGCCCCAGGTAATCCCGGGGCCGTAGTTATAGGCCCGAGCGTCGCGAGGGCCTTAACGAAGCCCCCGGGCATTACCTGCGGCGGGATTGGCCCGCCGTGAGGGTCTTATTGCCATTAGTACCCTGGCCCATTGGATCGGGGTGCTAATGGCATTTGTTTCTGTTCCAAAACACGTTTCGGAACAAAGAAATAAGTAAATAAAAGGGCTAAAAAAATGGCTGCTGCCATGGAAAGGGAAAACGTAGTCCGTTTTCCCTTTCCATGGCGGCCATCGGGAGCGGACGTGCTGGGAACAGAAGTGTTCCCAGCGCGTTTGCTTCCAAGACCAGAAGAAAAAAGAAGATAAGTGGGGTCGGGAGGGCGGAAGGGAGGGGATGGGGAGGAAGAAAAAAAAAAAGTACTGCGGTCTCCAGCCGTGTGGAGGCTTGGAGCGGGGATGGCCCCGCTCCGAGTCTCCACACGGCTGGAGGTTTCCATTGTCCCCCGCCAGAGACCGCGGGATAGAAGGTAAGTGGGGTGGGGAGGGGGGAGGGAGGAGAGAGGAGGGAGGAAAGGCTTGGGAAAAAAAAAATCTTACCTGAGTCCCCGGCGGGGGACGAAGGAAGCCTCCAGCCATGGGGAGGCTCGGAGCGGGGATTGCCCCGTTTCGAGCCTCCTCATTGGCTGAGGGGCTGCCACGCCCCTCGCCGGGAACAGAGTAGCCGGCACACACGGCGTGGACAGGAATACCGTGTGGTATGGCTCGCAAATGAGCCAATCACCACACAGTATTCCTGTTCAGCCGCGTGTGCCGGGTACTAATGTATGTTCAATGTAGCATGGAAGCACCTACGTACATATGTGAAAAGAGAATCTATATCCTGCAGGGCATGAAGTGTAACTCGTATTTCGGACACAAGCACATGTCTAGCAGAGCAGAGTCACTGACATCAAGGATGCAGCTAACAAGAGTGCACGTTGTGGTATCATGTTGCAGATGTTGTGGGGGTATGCTAGTGGGGGATGAGTACTGTCATACAGCCATGTTCAACTGATGTACAACACATGGGTTGTATCCACTCTTGTGTACACCGTACAGGAGTCAGCACACCATGACATGGTTCACCCGGGGCAGTCATTCAAATGCAGCCAGATGTGCACCACAATTATACATCTTGCTGATGCTTCAATACACGAACTGAGGATGCACAAACTTGGTCACTCACCAGACGTGTCCTCATAATTTTCCATGCCTCCCACACCTTGCACCTGCTCCAGTAGAATGAATTGGCTCATAGCCTCTTCATGCTCGGTCAGCTCCCCCACCTCTGGTGACCCGCCTCCAGTGGCCAGAGCAGAGGCTAGGTTGACACCCAGCTTGGACTTGGTGCGATAGGTGACGTCATTCAAGCGCTTCACTACCTACGCAGAGTGCACTTCTGAAACCCAAAGGCATTGATCTCATCCGTGACATGCTGACAATGCACCATACAATGTGCAGGTGTATGTGTGGTCCCCGGGTGGTGGCACATGTCACAATGCTGAATGGCCACATAGTCAATGAGGATCTTGAGTTCTTCATCAGGGAAGTTTTTCTTCCTCAACGTGCCAGTGTCCTGTGCCGTGTCATGGGGTTGAGTCTGTTCCTGCTGAGCAGGCTTTGCCTTCTTGTCACAAAGTTTGGTTGCCACCTTTGGGTGGCTGGGACCACTCTGGGGTCCAGATTCCAGGCCACAAGTGGCCTGGGGCATGGCATTACCCCCTAAGGCTGGTGCAGGTGCTTCCGCAGCACGTCCCTTACCCTTTTGGGCTGGGGAAACTGCTTCTGTAGCAGGTCCCTTACCCTTTTGGGCTGAGGCAGCTGCTTCCACCACACATACCTTACCCTTCTGGGCTTGGGCAGCTGCTTCGGCAGCACGTCCCTTGCCCTTTTGGGCTTGGGCAGCTGCTTCCACAGAACGTCCCTGAACCTTTGGGGCTGGGACAGCTGCTTCCACAGGACATCCTTGACCCCGCCTATGTCTGCCCCCTTTCAGTCTTGGGGCCTTTCCACTGGAAGGCACACCAAGCAATTGTCCTGGGCAATTTGAGTGAGGGGGCAGTCTACGTAATGGAAGATGTAGTTCTGTAGTCCAGCAAGGCTCAAATGTACCCCAGGTCTGAAAAATACAGTATACGTAAAGCACAGGCACCCCAATAAAATAATACATGCGGACGCGAGACCAGGATAGCTGCCAGAAAAAGATAAAAGCGGTATGCGATACACAGTGGCAGCCAGCAACCCAAAAAATGCTTACGTGAACTCCGGAAAGTTACCCGAAAGGTAAGAATAGAGGTACACGATACACAGCGGCACCCAGAGTTGAGAAAAATGCGTACGTGACTCATCGTTAGCCTTGCAAACATCAAAAGTAGATGCGCGTAGGCGCAGAGGCAAATCCCCCACCAAAATAAGAAGTTTGTACAGTCCCTGAAGTGAAGGCATTGCGTGGCCCCCCAAAATACACAGTACTCCACTCGTCCGTCTCCTCCCCTTTGCATGCACATTCGGAGTTGCTTCTACACGTACTACTGTATCTCCGAATACGGCATGCTGAATGCCTGCGTGTAGCACATGTCATGTAAATTACGCGCTGAGGGCCTTTCCTCGGGTTTCACGTGTCCACGCTTTCTGCATTCACATCTGTACATGTCTGCCAGCATTGATATATATGGAAGACCCATGCTCCTGCCTCTGTGCCATTTAACCTGCCTCCACATGCCCTGTGCTGCCTCCAACTTTTCCATCTGCTGCTCCCAGTCCAGTGTCTGTGCCTGCTGCCCACCTGCACTGTGTTTGGAGTTCTTGCTGTCCAGCCTTTGCCTATGCTCCTGTCTTTGGCCCTGTGAATACCTCACCTGCTACATTGGACTCCCACCATGCCATTCCACCACCACCGCTCCACAGACCAGCTCCAACACCACCTTGCCCACCCACACCTGCCTCGTGGGTTGCCATGTCTGCACGATAATCATCAGACCAGAAAGGCATCCCCTTGGCAGCGAGGCAGATGGCTGTCCACTTCAGTGGCAGGGAAGCTGACATCCTGGTGGCGAAGGTCTTGGAGCATTATGATGTTCTCTTCGACCCTATGATGCAATGCGGAAAGGAAGGACATTAGCAGATCTGGGACGGGATCACAGATGGCATCAACGTGGAGGGGGTGGCCGTCCACTCCTTCAAGACCATGCACAAGCGCGGGGAGGACATTAAATCCTGGACCCACCACAAGGCACTGCGATTCATCCAGACCAGTGCTACATTGGAGGTGCACCCTGCAGGCAGGTGCCGGATATTGGGGAACAACATAAGGGTCCTGGAGACGTTTTACCCAGCGCTGTACACCCAGGTCTGAGAATTACGGGAACGTCTGGAGTCGACTGGTGAGTAGCCATGTAGTGCACTGCTGTCCGGTGCATGTTTGTTGTGCATGTGCCAGCATCTTGGCAGTGACCCCCTTAGGCTTGCAGCAAGTATGCTTCTGAGACGGATGTCTGCATGCATGCCCCCGACATTGCTCTCCATGTGTGCATTGAGACTTGTCTTGAATTCAAATGTGCTCTTACTTGTACTGTTATTTCTAGTGCTGTCTTGAAAGCCATCCACATGCAATGTTACTTGTGTCTGCAACGTTCCAGAATGGCAAGTGTACCAGTTGAGGTAGTGCTGCCCACATCTTGTGCATGCATGATGCTCTTGTGTATGTGCAATTGATGCATGTGTGTATGGCATACGCAATCGATTGTTGTGACAGTGGCATATAGTTTGATGTGATTGTGTGGAGTGATGGCCAGGCAAGTGTCTGCATGGATGTGGATTGCAGGTCCTTGTGTGTGGGTGTGGAGGTTTATGGTTGTTCCCTTGACAAGTCATGTTCCTGTGAATGTTGATGATCGCACGCTGGCTTTTGTGCAGTACACTGATGTTGCTGTTCTGTGTCTCCTTTTCCACAGTTGCATCTGATGAACAGGGTGGAAGCAGTGCTGTGGATCAGGGATGCAGAGATGCCTCCATGAGGAAGAGGTGCAGGCCACAGCCACGCACCCATGACAGCTCCTCTTCAGGGAGTGATGTGGCTGTGGCAGTCCAGTGACATCGGGCATGCCTGCTGGAGGTAAGTCAAAGAAGGTGAAGGTGAGAGTGGAATCCACAGCAGCGGCGGGGCCAGGTGATGCCACAGAGAGGCCATCCATGGTGGAAGACACCCCACAGTCATCCAGGTTGGCACAGGGGGAGGTGAAGGAGGTGGCCGTTGAAGCACAGCCTATAGGGTTGGGTGGGGGTGCTGATGTGGGTGTGCATACTGCAGTCCTGGCCCAGGGGAATGAGGCTGTGCAGGCCACCGTGGAGGTGCTTGTGTAAAATCCAGTCCCTGGGCCATTGACTGCAGCAGTTTGTGTCTGGCAGAATGCCGTAACCCAGACCCACCCCCCGTTGTCGGCTGGTGTGTCCACCCAGACCAACACTTCACTACCAACCATGTGAAGTATACATCCGGGATTATGTGCTACCCCTGCTGGCCGGATTGACGAGACAGACTGGTGTAATTCGTGATGATCTGCAGTGAGCTATACAGCCTCGTGTCATGGCTCACAACATGCCTGTTCCATGTTGTTCTCCATGGGATGTTCCCTCATGCGACCACCTCTTCAACATCCTCCTCTGCGTGCCAATCATCCCCCTGGGTGCCTTCCGGCCCAGGTACCAGCAGGGCCCCCAGTACACCAGTCCCACCACCAACGCTCCGTCTGGTGGGGATAACATCCCTGCCCACGTTGGGAGTCCAAGGCAAAGCAGCTGAGGTTGTCACCGTGCCTACCCAGGCACCAACAGGGACCCAGGCAATGGAGGGACAGCAGGCACCCATGAGCAGTGCAGGTGCCGTACGCCCTCGGGTGTCATCATCAGCTCGGTGGGCGTACCTACGTAGCAGGCACGGGCACTGGAGCAGCAGCAGGAAATGAGGAGGCAATTTTTCACAGGGTAGACCACTCAAAGAAGGCAGGTGGCAAGAGTGAGGCAGGGGGTACGCCTCAGACACAGATTGTCTTCCTTGTTCAGCCGTTACGACAGGCAGATCGTGGCAGAGTGGCAGCGGGAACATGAAGCAGGAGTGGTGATGGCCAGGGCTGGGATTGCGCTGCATCAAGCAAGGAGGCGGGCTGCTGTTATGCTCACCTGGTCTCTGCGGAGGTGTTGGGGCACAGTTGCAGCCCTCCCTGAAATTGAATCACTCCTTTCAGGCCTCTCCCTCAGTAGAAAAGCTGTGAGCGGTGGTACGTGGTAATACTGCTCTTGTGAATTATGGAAGATAAGCTCTACGTCCTGCTAATTTTGGCAGGGCTGCGTCGAATGGGATCTAGATCCTTCACTGATCCCTGATAAGGATTAGTCCAGTCCAGCTGCGACTATGCCTCTCCTTATGATTGGTAAGTCTTTCTTGAGCTCTTGTGATGCTGTTCGTTCTGTTTAATGTCTTTATATGTTGCTCCTATTTATGCCCGCAATAATGTCCCTCTTCTGTTTTCTTCCCGTAGATGGAAATGCGGCCTCAATGCAGCTGTGAGACGCGAGACGTGGCCGGATGGAAGATGGATGCTACCACAATGTTCAACAGCAGGTAAGTGATGGTTTAAGGAAAGCGCGAAGTATGGCAAAGTGTAACCTTAAACTGACTGTTTTTTTTTCGATGTCTAACCTTGTCTTCTGTTTTTCCTTGCAGGCCCTGCTGTTGATGATGGAGCGTGTCATGCTGCGTTGCAAAGATGAAGATTTCAGCATTCCGGAAAGTGTTAAGATGAATACTTGGTTCGACAAAAAGATGTACAGGTAAGAACAGTTTCCCCCAGTTGGTAAGTCTGACCTCAGGCAACGGTGAGCGTTATGCCGCTTGCAAGTGCAGAATAACGCAAAGCGTTTGTCTTGAGGATCGGGCAGTTTATATAGCTGAGATCGTGGCCACGCCCATTAGGACCGGCTTACCAGCCACACCCTACCTACCACTCCTAGAGAGTGAATACATGCGAAGGCAATCCATTAGCAGCCACACCCAACAATACACTTGGGGCTGCTTAATGGATGGAATGTTCAAGGTTAATGCATCTGAAGTGCTATGTCCATAATAAAAGCTTTTTAGTGTTAAATGGATGTTCTTGTTTACTTTTGTTCATGAGTCTGGTGCCAAAGGGACCAGGACAGTGTCCACCCAGGTCTCCTGTGCATGCGACCCCTGCATGCCTGGGCCCCTGACTTCATGACCATGACAGCTGCCCTCCCGGAGGTAACTTGCAGGGAGGCACAGGTGACAGAGACATGGATGCTGGAGGACCTGCAAGTCCTCCAGGCAAGAGCAGAGGCCCGCCTGAGAGGGGGACAACGTGGCGTGGGACCCAGCTCTAGGGGAAGGCTGATTAAGATCTGGAAGGAGGACTATCCTGCTTCCTATGTAAATAGTTATTTAGTTGTAGGTTTCCTTTTTTATTTATTATTTTCCCCGGACTTGCCAGACTTTCCTTCCCAGTTTGTCATGTATATTGTGAGTTAGGCGTAGATTTTTGATTTCTTTACCCTGGACTGCTTTCCACTTCCTTCCCTGTTTTTATTGTAAATATTTTTATGCAATACAAATTTGATTTGGTTACATTCCACGCTTCATGCAGTCATTTGTGTGTGTGCAACTTTGATACTTCACTTTTCAGCCAGTGCATCTCGCCATAGCAAGTCATGTGTTTTGTGGCGTGCATGCATGCATGCGTGTTGTTGTTGCTGTGATGTTTGCGGCTGGAAGGATGCCCATGTGCCTGACATGAGAGGGGGGTTTCATCAGACAGCTCTGTCTGCACTGTATGTTTTCATTTGCTTTTAGCTGTGCAGCATCACTGTGTGTTTTCCATCACTGTGGTTGGGGTGGAGGGAGGTGGGCTCACTTTGGAGGTGTCCCATAATCCCGTTAATGGCACTTTTGTTTGTCATTGCTGTGTTAAACCCATGTCATGCAGACACGCCCACGAGCATCTGCAGTCACACACTGCATTCCCTCATGTGTTGCTCCACTTCAGACACTGGAATGCAGTAGTGACCCAGGTTTTCTCTTTTGGAGTGGTATCACGATTTTCCGGTCTCTGTGACTCAGGCACTCTATGACTGGCATCCCATCACCCATGCATGGCTCTGTCATGTTATTGTTCCCTGTCAGGTAATTTGACACACCTTCCACCCAGGTCACTGATGCTCAGGTGGTAACACACATGGGCATTGTTTGTGTATTTTTCATTTTTATTAGTATGTTTATTTGTGTTGTGGGCGCACATTCAGTTAGTGTGCTTTGATGCCTTGGCAATGTGCCATGACCAACATGCACATGTCACTTGCTATTGCATTCACTTTTCACATGTGTATGGGGTGGGCTGGTTGAAGTCTTGAGGGGTGTTTCAGCAGATTCTCCAGTCCAGTATGATCATGTTTGTGGCTGACATGTTGGTGTTATCCTTCATGTAGCTGGCAGAACACAGAGGTTCAGGTAACCTGCAGACATGCATTGCACTGGTATTGTGGAAGACTGTCAGGGGGCTGCCTGGGGGGTGTTCAGTCTGGAGAGGGTGTCCAGTTTAGAGTAGGATGCCTGGGGGGGTCCAGTCTGGAGGGGGTGTCCAATCTTGAGTGGGATGCCTTGGGGGTGTCCAGTCTGCAGGGGGTGTTCAGTCTGGAGGTGGTGTCCAGTCTGGAGTGGGATGCCTGGGGGGTGTCCAATCTGGAGGGGGCTGCCCAGGGGGTGTCCAGTCTGCAGGCGGTGTCCAGGGGTGGACTGGGAACTAAAAGAGGCCCTGGAAATAATTACTGGGGACCAAAAGAGGCCCTGGAAATACTGTTCAAAGTGGCCCCATATGACACATTTTCAGCAAGCCCAATGCTTTTCCTATGAGAAAATTTGGAAATGCCACACAAAAGAGGGCCAGGGCCTGGCGGTGTCCAGTATGGAGTGGGATGCCTGGGGAAGTGTCCAGTCTGGAGGGGTTGTCCAGTCTTGAGTGGGATGCCTGGGGGGTGTACAGTCTGGAGGGGGTGTCCAGTCTTGAGTGGGATGCCTGGGGGTAGGGGGGTCCAGACTGGAGTGGGATCACTGAGGGGGTGTCAAGTTGGGAGGGGGCTGCCTGGGGGTGTCCAGTCTGGAGGGGGCTGCCTGGTGGGGTGTCCAGTCTGGAGTGGGATGCCTGGGGGGGTGTCCCATCTGGAGGGGGGTCCAGTATGGAGTGGGATGCCTGGGGGAGTGTCCGGTCTGGAGGGGGCATCTGGTCTGGAGTGGGATGCCTGTGGGGGTGTCCAGTCTGGACAGGGTTGCCAGTCTTGAGTATGATGCCTGGGGGATGCCCAGTCTGGAGGGGGATGCCTGGGGGGTGTCCAGTCTGGAGTGGGATGCCAGGGGGGGGCAATCTGGAGGGGGCTGCCTGGGGGGTGTCCAGTCTGGAGGGGGTGTCCAGTCTGGAGTGGGATGCCTGGGGGAGTGTCCAGTCTGGAGGGGGTGTCCAGTCTTGAGTGGGATGCCTTGGGGGTGTACAGTCTGGAGTGGGTGTCCAGTCTTGAGTGGGATGCCTGGGGGGCCCAGTCTGGAGTGGGATGCCTGAGGGGGTGTCCAGTTCGGAGGGGGATTCCTGGGGGGTGTCCAGTCTGGGGTGGCTGCCTGGCGGGGTGTCCAGTCTGGAGGGGGGTGTCCATTCTGGAGAGGGAAGCCTGGGGGGGTGTCCCGTCTGGAGGTGGTGTCCAGTCTGGAGTGGGATGCCTGGGGGGCATCCAGTCTGGACGGGGTGTCCAGTCTGGAGGGGGCTGCCTGGGGGGGGGGGTGCCCAGTCTGGAGTTGAATGCCTGGGGGATGTCCAGTCTGGAGGGGGGGTCCAGTCCTGAGTGGGATGCCTGGGGGTGTCCAGTTTAAAGTGGGCTGCTGGGGGGTGTCTAGTCTGGAGGGGGCTGCCTGTGGGAGTGTCCAGTCTGGAGGGGTTGTTCAGTCTTCAGTGGGATGCTTGGGGGGTGTACAGTCTGGAGGGGGTGTCCAGTCTTGAGTGGGATGCATGGGGGGTCCAGACTTCAGTGGGATCACTGAGGGGGTGTCCAGTTGGGAGGGGGTTTCCTGGGGGGTGTCCAGTCTGGAGGGGGCTGCCTGGCGGGGTGTCTAGTCTGGAGTGGGATGCCTGGGGGGTGTCCAGTCTGGAGTGGGATGCCTGGGGGGGGGGGTGTCCAGTCTGGACAGGGTTTCCAGTCTTGAGTAGGATGCCTGGGGATGCCCAGTCTGGAGGGGGATTCCTAGGGGGTGTCCATTCTGGAGTGGGATGCCGGGGGGGGGGTCCAATCTGGAGGGGGCTGCCTGCGGGTGTCCAGTCTGGAGGGGGTGTCCAGTCTGGAGTGTGATGCCTGGGGGAGTGTCCAGCCTAGAGGAGGTGTCCAGTCTTGAGTGGGATGCCTGGGGGTGTACAGTCTGGAGGGGATATCCAGTCTTGAATGGGATGCCTGGGGGGGATCCAGTCTGGAGTGGGATGCCTAAGGGTGTGTCTGGTTGGGAGGGGGATGCCTGGGGGGTGTCCAGTCTGGAGGGGGCTGCCTGACGGTGTACAGTCTGGACTGGGATGCCTGGGGGAGGTGGCCACTCTGGAGGGGTGTCCAGTCTTGAGTGAGATGCCCTGGGGGGTGTCCAGTCTGAGTGGGATGCCTGGGGGGGATGTCCAGTCTGGAGGGGGCTGCCTGGCAAGGTGTCCAGTCTGGAGGGGGCTGCCTGGGAAGGGTGTGCAGTCTGGAGTGGGATGCTGGGGGGTCCAGTCTGGAGGGGGTGTCCAGTCTGGAGTGGGATGCTTGGGAGGGTGTTCAGTCTGGAGGGGGCCACCTGGCCTTGCGAGGGAGGGCCCGCATTTTCTCTGGGGTATGGCCTGGGCTTGCGAGTTGAGGCAAACGATATCGCTGGGGTGCAGCTTGGCCTTGCGAGGGAAGACACGCATTTTCGCTGGGGTGCGTTTGAGCTTGTGAGGTGCCTAGGCTTGCGAGCTGAGGTGCGTGATTTCGCTCTGGTGCAGCCTGGCCTTGCGAGGGAGGGAACACATTTTCTCTGGAGTGTGGCCTGGGCTGGCGAGTTGAGGCACACGATATCGCTGGGGTGCAGCTTGGCCTTGCGAGGGAGGGAACACATTTTCTCTGGAGTGTGGCCTGGGCTGGCGAGTTGAGGCTCACGATATCGCTGGGGTGCAGCTTGGCCTTGCGAGGGAGACACGCATTTTCGCTGGGGTGCGATTGAGCTTGTGAGGTGAAGTGTGCAATTTCGCTGGGATGCAGCCTTGCTTTGCGAAGGGGGAGCAAGCCATTTCTCTGGGGTGCAGCCTGGCCTTGCGAGGTGAGGCGCGCCTTCTCACAGGGGTACTGGATGGTGGGCCAGGGGTGACGCATAGATTTCTGCCATGTTAGTCCTTTTGGTTGCTTTTTGCTCTGCTTGGGGGTGTGTTGTGGCCGTTCCTCACGCAGCTTGTTATTACTTGCACAACGGGTAGCAATGCACCTTTAAATACATGAAAATGCGTGACGCTCAATATTTTTTCTGTACCTTCCAACATTTCTGCCCCCCATTCCAAGAATTTGGCCCACAGTATCAACAGATTCAGACAGCAATGTACATCCCAAGCAGAGAATCCAATAGATAGAGGCACCAGACAACAAATCTGCCAGCTAAAAGAGGGACATGTCGCAATGTTCTTTGTGTCACTAATAAAATTCATAGCTTGACATAATCAATCAGGAGCCTGCTGCAAGAACACCTTTCGGATCCACAGTTTGTCATGCGCCCTATGAGTATTATTTGTCAGCTTATCTTCTGAGTACAGCTTCAGAGAACCTGAGCATAGAAGCAACCCTTTTGTGCCCAACTGTCAGCATGTCTACAGACAAATACACTGAGCATAGCTTTCTGCAGCCCGTCATACGTTGCATACTTCTAAGAGCTGTTTTAAGGATGTATACGGTTTGGCCGTGGCACAATTGTTTGCGGCCGAATTGACTGTGGTCAATTCGGCCGCAAAGACAATTTTGCCATGGCCAAATCCGCCCAAACTAAAAACTCCCACCCACACCTACAAACTCCCACAACCCCTACTTACCTTTTCACCATCTGCTCATATTCTAACCCTGCAGCATCAGATCCGTCCCTCCCACGCTGGTCGGATCGGACGCTGCAGGGTCTGCTATTTTTCTTCTTTTTTTTGCCTTCCTGTCTTCCTGTCCGCTGCTTCCAAACCTCTGGAAGCGGGGGACACCTCTGCTACCTCTAAAAGCCATACACCCCTACAACTCCTGTTCCCCATGTTTGGTCGTGATTACCCAAACTGATCGTTTACAAACGATTGAATGGTGCCGGCCGAACTCGGCCAGATTTACAATGCAATCGTTTGTAAACGATCAATTTGGGTAATACCGTTTTTATTTACTGAAGTTCCCAGCCTGTGTCCCTCAACTTGCCTCACAACAGATTGCAAAGTAATGGCTACTGATGGACTGAAAAAGCGACAGGGGTGGGAACTCTTCTTATCACCAACATTCTGGGAGGTATATTAGAAGATGCAACATCACTGAAGCCAAGAGCCTGCAATAGACACCGCTCATCAGGTTAATCCCCATGGTCCGCTCACAGGGTCACAGAGTGACCACTCTTAGGGTACTCAGAATCACTTAGGACACTCATTTCTGCTATTGTCCCATTTGAGGGAACTCCATGGTGTGCAGGTGCAGTGGCTGAAGATGTGCCAGTATTGGGTCCAGGTACGCAGCAGTTCTGATGTCCGGTTCTGGAGTGACTAAGACAGACTTGTGAAAATAGAGAGACCACACACCTCAGAACAGAAGCCACAGTAGGTCCCATGATGTGAAACAACCTCCAAGATACAACAGAAGACGGACATCAGTGAAGAAACTCCAGTCAGAGATAAGCAAGAAGGAAACATGGCAGTGCTAAGGATTCAACTCCAGGAAGGCCTGTCGTCATCCAGAAGAGCATCAGAAGAAGATTAAATAATCTAAAAGCAAAAGTCAATGACATGCAGAGTCCAAGCTCCAGCTCAGGAAAGCAACCGGTGCAGCAATGAGTCCTTTGCAATGAGCAATGAGTCCTTTGCAGGATCGGCAGCACACAGGATTGTCTGGGACACTTCCGCTGACCTCTGATGGTGGACTTCTTATGAAGTGGTCCGAACAGTTTGGTCCCACCAGTGCAAGCATTAACACATAGGCATGGGTCTTCAGGTTTTGCAGCAACAGAACCAGAGCTTCACCAGGGGAGGGCTTTGCTAATGTTGGTTGCCCATGGCCGCATCCTTATGAGTCTTCAGCAAAGGCTCCCCTTATCCAGTGTCTTGGGTCCAATGGACTAACTGAGGAGCGGTTGCAGAACCTCCTCTCTTTCCCAAAATCCAAACTGAGAGCTACGACAGTCCACCAATGGCTTGGATCTGCACCATTCAAACAGGTAAGTGCTGCTCAATCAAGGACAGTCTCAAACCCCACATCTACCCAATAACATACATGCCCTGGTATGGAGGTTTATAAGGACCAGGCAGTCCCAAACCCCATTTCTGCCAGGTCAGATGCACAAAATTCTTTGCTTGGGAATCCAAGCCAGATCCCCTGAAAGTGCTTACCTTATATGGCTCTTCCAGTCCTGAGAGGGCAGTAAGGAGGCCAAAGAATAAAATTGTCAAAGGACAGGGCTTAGCCCATGTAGCACATATATTTGACATATATAGTACTCGAAATGGCATTATGCAGTAAAAAAGATGGTTCTCTGCCACAAGCCTGTCCTAGGCCCATCAAAAAAAGCTAAAGGATGTTACAGAAAACATAGAAAAAGGGCGACAAATTACCCTTGCAGCATTTCACTGTAAAGTGATGTGCATTACATAAAAAAAAAAACAGATGAATCTCGGAGGGGGACACAGTCCCCATACACGAGTAAGCATAAGGATTGACCAGTGGCCCAAAATAAATCAGTTGAGCAAGCTAAACTAAGGGGAAAAGTATTTTACTTACCTGCAAAGTCAGGTCAGGGTTGAAGGCATAGACAGATCAGCTCATCATTCGATGAACACACGGACGTGCTATCGGTCAAACTTTCCCTCTCCCCCAACAAGACTATTACCATACATGCCATATACCGCCTGCCGGGCCCACTATTAGACTTCCAAGCTAACCCTCTCAACCAGATAGGGGACAACTTGAAAAACAACACCAAAGCCATCCTCCTAAGCAACTTCAATCTTGGCCTTAGAGACCCCAAGGACAAACAAAGTAAAGCCCTGGACAAAGCTCTCCTTGACCTAGGCTTCATCCAGAGAGTCACCGACCCTACTGGACTGGATAACAGACCACAATTGTGCCATAGACATCAGCTCCAAAACACCCTGCCCCTAAACTGACTATCACCTCACACACTTCTTCATCCCATCAAAACCATATCCAAGGCTAGTTTACCGGCCCCCCCAGCTATAACCAGATAGGCCAGGCTCCTCACAAAAGAAAGGATACTCCCCCTCCTGTAGGCTTCATCAGCCCTGAGGCTCCACTTCTCCATGAACCCGGTTGCATTAGTTGACACATACATTTCAACCATCAAATCAGACATAGAAGCCATTGCGCCTCTAACCAAAAAAAAAGCATAAACTAGGAAACACTCCAATTCTTAGTTCACGCAAGAGCTACTAGACCTAAGATCCCTAAAGCGAACAGCACTTACCACATGGAAACCCTGCCCGTCCCAATCCAAATACAAATGTTATGTTATGTTACTTGGCATTTATTTAGCACTTTATGTGTCATTGGCATGACCTCAAAGCGCTGGTAGGTTGAACGCCCCCGTGAACCGCAGTTCGAGTCAGTAGAGTGAGAGAGAGATCGTCGTATAGTGCGTGGGTGCACCGGATATGTGTGCAGCTGGTGTGGTTGTTGCATGATAGCTGCTTTTTAGCGGTAGTTGTGGTTCTGAGGAAATCAGTTGGATGTGTTCAGTCTGGAGGGTGGACACCCAGACTGAGTTCTGGCTGCATAATGCCTGAGGAGATGCCTAAGCTAGCCGGTATGTGCTCAGCTAGCTTTGTTTTATTAGGATGATGAGGTGTTTGTGGGATCATGTCAGTATGAGAACAGCTAGGCCGAATATGTCATAGTATAGCTGTGTTCTAGTTGTTATTATTTGGCTAAAAAAATCAAAAAAATCCATGCCTTCTATACCCTTACCAGATGACAATTCCTCACACTTCCTTCTTCACCAACTTCATAAGATTGTTCCTTACTTGGATCACTCCCCTCAGAAACAGGCTGTGCGTTCCCTTGTGCTCTCTCTACTTGATTTCCCAAATGGAATTTATTTGGGTTAATTCACATATTACAGAGGTTTCAGAATGCAACTGAATTAAGATGGATTATCAGAATTAGCAGTGTGGATAGATTTTGAGAAGCCATCCTATTTTTGAGAACAGGGAAAGAGACTAACATATAGCCAAACTATATCATGGTATTGTGACTGAGCAGTACGGGTTTAACTTAGGAGAGCATGAGAGTGGTGAAGGGTTCCGTAAAGAACACACAGGGCATGCTTAGTAAAAAAAAGGTGCGGTATCATGAATACATTCTTAGAGCCACTTTGGGAGTGGCACGTCTACGCGCACGCGCCAAAATCCAAGCACAGGGCTTGTGCTCAGAACTCCGACACGAGCGGTCACATGCAACAGAGCTCCTGCCACAGGGATCAACGCAAAGGGTCACGCCCCAAGTAACATCCGTTCCGGCCCCTCGCATCACCAAGGAAAGTGGCGCTGGCACTAGCCCTAATGGGGAGAAGGGACAAAGGGGATCACACGCAGGGGGCATGGCCCAAGATCTAAAGACCCCCTGCGCCCAAGAAATCTAAGTCTCACATGCAAAGCTTATTGGAGTCCCCGTTGCTGTGCTGCATGAGATGCACCGGTAGAGCGCTTAGAACAGCACAGTCCTTGCTGTGTTGCATGCACAGGGGTTGCGCATGCCTACCCACATGCAGCATAAAAGAACCGCATACCTAGCCATGTGCAGCAACTAGGAACCGCACACCAAAGCACGGGCGGCTTATGGGAGCCACATACTAAGTCACAGGCGGCATGTGAGAACCGCACACCGAGAGGCCACGTGCGGCTAGCAGCCACATCTTGGAGACACGTGCAGCTCATAGACAAACGCATGCTCCAAGACACGTGCAGCCAAAAAAACAATAGGGAAATGCTGCATGTTTACAGAAGCCTGCATGCAAAAAGCTTAGGCAGTCCCACGTTGCATGTACGCTCTTGACTGTGAACCTTGTATGAGTACATGTGAATCAAGTGCACCTCTAATTCAAGCTTTCCTTGCAGCATTTGAACTGCTCCTGACATCGGACATTCAGTGTGCAGGCAGGAGGCCAGCACTCACCCCAGAGCTAAGTGTCAACTGGTTTAACCAGTGTTTAATGCCTAAACCAGACATTGTATGCATGTTTGAATTAATGTAGGTGCACAGGATATTGTATGCTATGTTTTCTTTCCTTTAATCCCCCAACCCGTCCACCACCCTTTTCCTAAACCTCTACCAGGTTTTCCTCAACACCCGTACCTATCCAATCAATGTTCCCTAACCCTCTTTCCCCGCTGGGGTTGCGGAGGCCTGTGTAAGTTCACCCTTGCAGGCGCCAAAACCTCAGTGGGGGTGGTTGGTTCATACCTCTCGTGGGCCTGGAAGCCTGGAGCATGACAGTTTCTGTTGGAGTGGATTCAGAGGTTGCTAGTGCAGAGGTCACTTTCAGCATCTGAATTTAGGTCCAGCTAGTCAACAGTTCCACTGTTTGTCAGGATGGTTCCTGGCACTGGACAGCTGGACAATCCTGGCACTATGAACAAAGGACTACCACAATATTGATGACCTCAGAGGTTCCCCTGGACATGATGCAGGCAGAAAACAGCCATGGACACCATGAACAAACTCCAGAAGTTGACCCTAGAGGTAGAAACAAAGAAGCAGGTTCTGCAAAGCTCCTCTTCATGCTGGAGAGCTGCAACTGGAGGGTAGGGCTCTTGCTCCACAAGCCAAGGGTCTGAAGAATCCCACATCTGAACCGAGAGCAGTGACAAAGTGAGATAGCCCAAGAGGATTCTGGTCAGCCCACAGGATGGTTTTGAGATGGTACAAAGGCTTCCAATGACAGGATCTTCAAGCAGGGGCTGAGGCATGTTCTTCCCACTGGTCCAGGGGTCGAAGCACCAATGAAGGACTTTTGGAGATCAGAAAAGGAGCAAGGGTTTGCCAGGATGGTTGAAGAAGACTATGCTGAATGGCTGCAACAATGAGTTCTGCCTCTTCAGATGAATGTTCCTCTTTGAAGGAACTTTGGCTCCAATGTTTATCTGAAGAATATCTGTAGGAGTCCTTCTTTTATCTTAAACTCAAGCCTGCCCCAAGCCCACCAATAGTAAGGATCTGCACTATTCAAACTGTCAGGTGCAGTTCGATCATGGACAGCTTCCAGCCAACAAATCTATATTGCTACAGACACACTTTGGCCAGGATGTGGACTCGGACCATACTGTCCCATCTGTCACATCTGTCACATCTGGCCACAAACCTCCCCACCCCACTTTGCCACAAAAGCAAAGGCTTTTCCCGGAAAGCCAAGGCTTTGCCTGGGAAAGGGCTTAACATATATACCAAATTCGTCCATGAGAGGGCATAAAGAATGCCAGAAAACAATAGAATGCCAGAAAACATGATGGCCAAAGCATAAGTCAAAACCTTATGACACAGCCATTTTAGAGTATACAGTACTCTAAAAGGCACTATGCGGTAAAATGCAAAAGTGTGCATGAGAATGTAAAAAACAGGGTAGAAAAATATCTACTGCCACCAGGCCGGTCCTGGACACATCAAAATCGAGACATTGAATGGCTATCTTGAGGACAGAACTATTGTCCTCCTCATATCATTTGGGGATAAATGAAGAACAACATTTTGATTGTTTTATATATTGATTTTGTTCCACTGGTTCCCACCATTATTGTTGTTTGATTTTTTAATGTGCTTATACAATGAGTATGTGCATGTTGTCCTGATGTAATGTTTTGTGAACAATGACAGGTGTCATGTATCGCTCCTCTTTGAGGTGATGATCCTATGTCAAATATTTTCTTCATTTAGTTCATATATGTTATTGCCAGCTGGTTATGAGTTACACCAATAAGATTTTTGTGTTTTTAACATGATAGCTTGTGTGGTAGATGAGGTATAGGATTTTTGATCTGGCCAACCAAGACTTACATTAATTTCTCGAGAACATACATGTTGCCTGCATTATTCATTTATGCATACAAAGGAGATTTATTTGTGTATTATCAAGTTTCTTTCATGTTGTTTTTGATGACTGACAGTTGTAGGTAATACTCTAGCATGATGGGATATGTAGTGCTAGGTGTATTAATGAAGTCCAGATATGCATGATTGATGTTTTCTTCCCACATGTGAGTTGATTTTGCAGACTATTTGGATTACATTGGTAGTGTCCCTTTGACTGGTCAATATTGAACTCTGGTCCTATTTGACATATGTGTACTACTTGTACAAGTGAACTGAGTGCACATGACTGGGAACTCTGGGGAAGGACTGTGCATGATTGCATGATAGCATTTCTAGTGGAAGTTACATATTTGAGCAGAATACATTATTTTACTTTGAAGCTAGAATTACTTTTTTTACACATGGGATTCGTTTTTCATAAATAAGTCATATTTAGCATTTATCAAATATTATTTAGCTTTATTTATATGAACAATAGAAGATGGGGTGGCTGGGATTTATGGTCTCAACATACTTTGCACAGCATTTTAACACTATAACTTTGCAGTTCTTTGACAATACAATAACTTCAATGTTCTTCAATGTGTGAATTAATTATAGTTCTCGTTATAGTTTTCGATCATGGAGCTTTTGATTCATATCAACTTTTGACCACAGGATTGCATAGCCTCATGTGCTTCAAAAATGGAATCTAGTATTCAAGACTTTGTTTTATACTCACAAACCTATTGGATCTGAAATAATCCTTTTTGCTCCGTAGAACTGACCAAGATAAGCCCTTTCAGTTACGAGAAAGTATCCAGCAATCTTTTGTAAAATGGAAAAACAGCCCAAGTTGGGATGAAAAGCACAACGGTTTATAGGCAAATAAAAAAACGAATTGAGCCTTGCATTGTGCATATTTTTCTTTAACAGGACTGCTTTGTGGAAAGAAACCTGTAGTTAATAAAATAATGTAAAGTATTTGACAGGTCCTAGATGACAAAGAAAAAGTTATAATTGTTTTCTGTTTTAGGTAACAATTGTAACATGGAAAATAGGTTACTTTAAATGCTGCATTTTGTGAATGAGACCAAGCTAGGCCTGAACTGCCAAATGGCCTTCCATGAGAAAAGTGTGAATAATGGCTTTGAAGCTGTCCATAAAAGCTAATGATGAAGCTAGGCCATGCAGATAAAACAAAATGGTACTCGACATTCATCTCACATTGATTTAATCTGTGTTGTAGCAGACTCCCGTTTGAGAAGCATCACCTGGGATAAAGTGTGTTTTATCCAGAGGACACCACCGACCTAGGTAATTATTATGGTGTGCATTGCGAAGTTCAGGCCCTTTGCTCTCCTTGAGTCATTTTCTATTGCATTGGTATCCATGAAACCGTTTATGAGTTCTTTATCATAACTGTTGCTATGTTCACAGATGCAAATCCATCCAAAGAATTTCTGTCTTTCCTGTGTCCTTTAGTGAAGAACTCCACCACAAATATCCAGAGGTAAATTAGATTATTAATTTCTACTACTTTTAGGCTATTTAGAGAGGGTTATTTCAACCTTTTCTTTATCAGATTCGTACCATTAATAGCTACCCTCTTTTTGTTGGTTTTCCACAGTGCAACATTCTAAGGTTTGACAAGCCTCGAATTTACTAAGATGGATGGGAAAAGTCATTTTAGACTCCCTCCAATTAAGAGTGACTAATATTTTTCCAGTTCCTGAGGAAGGTTCAGCTATTTATAAGTATTAGGAACTGAAACATGTTGAGCACCAGCCAGTGCAATATTACAATGGCAGAAGTATAAACACTTGGGCATTACTATTGGAGTAATATCTCCATGTGATTGGTAATTTGTTTACAGATCATCTCTATTTAAATACTTAGACTATACTTTGCTAGACAGGAGTCACTATTGCAATTTACTTTTGTCATTGGTTTGATGACCATTGATTGTTAATATTGTCTTTGTGATTGTGTATATATCATTGTGTGAGTTAATTGTGATAACCATCTTTTGGTTTTTAATATTCATTGATTAAAATGTGTTTTACTCCTGCACCTGTTTTCAGGTGGTTGCTATATGTTTCTCCAACATTGGTGTTATTCATTTTTCTCCCCGTCAGGTTTCTGAACGCTGTGGATACCTACTTATTCTTGACTTCTACATGTTTTTTGGTACCCATTTGCAACTGCCATCTGTCTCTGAGTGTAGGCTAAAACCCTGTAAAATACAAGGTACTTCATCACGAGTTAGGCGGTAGCCCTTAAATGCAGCGGTAACAGTATTACCGCTGCATTTAAGGGCTGTCCCTATCATGAGTTTGGTGCTAAATGGGCTTTTTTACATCTAGCTTTTTTCAGGAGGTGAAAATCCCATTTAGCGCCCTGTTTTTGGTGTAATTAACACCAGCT
This sequence comes from Ambystoma mexicanum, assembly GCF_040938575.1. Classification (NCBI taxonomy): domain Eukaryota; kingdom Metazoa; phylum Chordata; class Amphibia; order Caudata; family Ambystomatidae; genus Ambystoma; species Ambystoma mexicanum. The sequence goes on from NC_090941.1 coordinate 770,557,504, forward strand.
GTATTAGTGTACAGCATTTGCGCAGAAAATTCCCCCCAATGGGGATTTACTGTTAATGCCCAGCCTGCGATCCGGCGGTAATATCGCCGGACCGGTTGGCACTAACGCTATTACATTTGGGCGGCATTACAGCGGGGATACCGCCCAACTGGTGATGAGGCACAATGTATTTGCTTTGGAAATGGGCGAGTAGCAGGCACTTCTCAAATAATCTGATGTTTCATTCAGCCAGGTTTTCTTATGGAGATGCGACTTCACAGTTTTTGAGATTGGATGCCTGACAAAAGGGGGAAGGAAGGATTCCCTCCATGTCCTGACACATCGTAAAGTCCACAAATTGATAAACACGGAGAAGAACAAACAAATTATGTAGTTGATTTATTGACAATCACTTCTTCAAAAATGGTCAAAAAGCACTGAAAATACCTAAATTAAGGTGTCAGAAGGAAAAATAAAGGGGAACCTAAAAGAAATTGCTGTTTAAGTCCAGACGCCTTAAATGTTTGACTCCTTGCGTTCGGAAAAATACAGACAAATGACCACTGGTCCTGAAGAAGGTGGTATAAATAATTAGAGCCCACTGAAACCGGTTGACATCTCTATTGGATGCTCATATACTAACTGAGTACCTTTTCAAATTCCTTTTGTTTTTATATTCATTGAGCAGTTTAGAAGGGAGTAATAAAATATGGGAAAACAATTCCCCTCTGTGCTCACCATTCAGCCTTGTTTACTGAATTTTTAATTTAAAAAATGTACTTCGTCCAAGATAGGGTCAGTCCTCTTTCTCCTATCCTTAACCGTAGATAGATGTCGTATCAGCATACCTTAGGGTAATATATACCCCCGGGACAGCTAGTAGTGGTTGGAGGGATAGAATAGTGTTTACAAAAAATTGGAATACTTGTACGGTATTCAAAATGGACCGGTACCTTTGGTGTGGGTGGTCAAACGGGTAAGCCAGATCTTGGGATCACTCAATGGAGGCCTGACTGAAGTCGCAAATGGCCCAGCAGCCTAACTTCAAAGAACTTGTACCATGGAGACAGCATTCAAAGGAGTCATAAATGTCTCAGCTCTGAACTAACAGTATAGTACACCAGGTGTTTTGCATCCAGGCAGAGAGAGACTGGAAATGACATGTGATATTTTGGAAATAAGAAAATAATGCTAGTTGAATTTTGCATTGGGAATCACTTTATCGCTTTAACTTTTGCATGAAAGGGCATAGAAACTTCTTTCTTTGAAAATAAATATTCAGGGGGAAAAGCTCTACCAGCTGAATGCACAACTATTTATGTTTACATTATTTAATCATGTAAATTAGGCAAATATATAGGCAGTGATTTATATATCGTAGTGTACATGCCAGAGAGCTTGTTATTCTAAGTTCGAAATTGAGTTTTTGTATCAAGGTATTAGTTAGAAAAAGACATAAATCTATACAACACCCACCACACATTATGCTGAGATCGGAATAGCATCATTTGGTTCACTTGAATGATAGAAATCTGATGAATTGATTAGTAGCATGATCACATGCAGCTCTAGATATTTTTGGATCTGTAGATAAGCCACTCTGTCTAATATTTTTAGCAGGAATGGTACCTTAGTGATTGGCATGTAGTTGGTCGGGATTGAGGGGTCCAGGGTTTGCTTTTTAAGGAGGGGAAGGACACATGATTGTTTAAGGTTGTCTGGTATCGTGCCTGATGTAAAGGAAGCATTGACAAGTTTGGAAATAAATGGGGATAGGTCTCTGGACGCGTCTTTTATCAGTTGTGCTGGTCATATGTCACCTCAGCAGTTGGTTGGCTTGAGCGAAAGTATTATTTTTTCAATCTCTAAAGTGGTTACTTTGTTGAAGTTAAATTTATGTTCTGGTTTGGTAGAGGTAGGTGGTTTATCATTTTGATTGGTTGAGGAAGGAATGTTTTGTTTCTTATTCTCAATGTTGGTCTGGAGTGTGGTGATTTTGTCGTTTAGAGCTTTTTGGATGTTAGAGCACCACGTTTTATTTTTGTCGCAGTTGTCCGGAATAGGGATGGGGTTTTCCAGTTCCTTTAGTATAATGAATAGCTCTTTGGTGCCGGATTTAGCCTGTAGTATTCTATTGTTAAAGTTCTCTTTCTTTGCTTTCCTTATTTCATTTTTGTAAATCTTAGAGGCATTAATGAGAGCTGCTTTATTAGTCTCAGATGGAGTTAGTCACCAGGCGGATTCACATTTGCATTTTTCAATCCTTAGGGATTTGAGATGAGGGGTGAAGCAATTTTTTAAGTGTGCTCTGGGCTTACTTTTTCTCATTTTCAAAGGGGCAATAGTGTCCAAGGCTTTGGCCATGGTTGAGTTGAATTTGTTTACTAGAGCTGATGGATTTAGTGAATCAGGTAGGGAATTTACAGTTGGGTGGATAAGTGGTAGTAGTTTGTCCGTGGTTATGTTTTTTTTTATTTCTGGTTGGCAAAGGGGGAGCCAGTATATTTTCCTTAGGTTGGGTATTGTTTTCATTTATGAGGAAGGTTATTAGCGCATGATCTGTCCAGATTTGTGGGCAGACATCGGTAATTGTTATATTACAGTTGTGGTTGGCTACCCAGTCGAGTGTCCGGCCTTTTTCGTGGGTAGGTTGTAGAATTCTTTGGGTAAATCCAAGTTCTGTAATGACATTGGCGATATTAATCGCTTGCAAGTCTTTGTGGTCGTTGAAACCTAAGTTCATGTCTCCCAGAAGGATGGCTTGCGATGAGTTTTTTAGATTATTTGAGAGGATCATAGAGGTGTTCTCCTCAAAGGTTTCAATGGGACCTGGTGGTCTATAGATGAGGTGTGTATTGATGGAATGAGAGGATGATGTTAAGAGTTTAGCGGTTAAGGATTCGCAGGATTTGGTATTTGCAGCCATTTGTATTTTTATGGTGAGATTATTTTTAGCGATGATGGCTAAGCAGCCTCCTTGAGAGTTGGTTCAATCTTCTCTGACAATGTTGTAGTTAGGGGGCAGGGCAAGCATCAGAGCGGGTTCTGCTGCTTGGTGCAGCCAAGTTTCTGTTATGGCTAGGAGGTCATAGTCATCTGTTTGGATGAGCTCGACAATTTCCGTGGCATGTGCTATTAATGACCGGGCATTAATAAGGGCACCCTTCAGAGGTGTGTTTGGTTTAGTTGTCGCAGGAGTGGCGTGACTTTTCTTTTTGGTAGGTTTATCATTTGATTTCTGGTGATCGTTTGATTTCTGGGTATCGTTTGATTTCTGGTGATCATTAATTGGCCATTCAGATTTGTAGCCTCAAATTAGGGGAGACCTTATCGAACAGGTCACCCAAGACATGTTCAGATTCCAAGGGGGAGAAAACGTGGAGTTTCCATTCCAAAGAACTGGTAGTCATAACATTGATTAGTTCCTTATTAAGGCCCCTATATTCCTGGGGGTCCATCTAATCCCTGTACCCTGTCCCACAGTTCTCAGATTAACCAAGTCCCCCTACAATGTCTTGTTCATAAATATAATAAATTCAACTTTCAGGGCACTGTGGTCACTCCACAGGTTTGGATAGATCTTAACACCTGTGTTCAGATTGGAAGAGAGAACTTCCACAAATATATAATCTATGGTCGGGGAGCTATCTCCTCGGTACCAGGTTGGAATTGTAGGGTGTGAGGCATCCAATTCCCCGTTCAAGCAAACCAAGCCCATTGACTCAAGTGAGGGGTTCCACATTTTGCCCCAATATTACTTGTGCCCTCCATTAGCCTCACCTGGCAGATCCTCACTCAAGATTCATCATACGGTAAGCAGCAATCCGAATTGAGATCACCTGCCAGAATGACTCTACCATTTGGAATGGCACATTGCCAGTCCTGGATTAAATTAGTTATTTTTTTCCAGGAATTCCCCCACATTCAGTAATTCCCTTATGACAGTAGACATTAATCAGGAGAATTTCAAACAGTCTCACTGAGGAGGAGGCTTTAACAGCAAGGATCCCCAGTGGAAGGTTAAGGACCGTCTTAGCCGATAGACCTAAGGTACCCTTGATTTCTATCACAAGGCCCACCGCTGGTCTCCCTCCCTTATTATGTTTAGCAGTTTGGGAGTAAACCTCATAGCCATCGATAAATAAGTTCACTAAAAGCCACGTTTCTTGTAGAAAAATACAATTGCTTTCTTTCAGCATAGCAATGGTTTCGGGGTTCGATAACAGATGTGTGTTCCCCCTAGTGTTCTAAGACAACAAGGTATATATCCTCCTCTTTCGACCTTTTAAAAGCAGTATTTATCGAGGGGCAATCATTTCCACAGAGCGGCTGTAATTTGAGACCAATCCTGGTTCTGTTTATTATAGCCTCTGGGCTGTTGCCTCCCTTGCCATAAACTGTATCTATCAGGGTGAAAGACAACCTTCAGATTCCCATCATAGTTAGAGTTTCTGGACCCCTTATGCGGTTTTTGATCAATCTCCACAATTTTAACCTCAAACTCCATTTGTCGGTAAGTGTTAGAGTCACCCATGACTAGGTTCATTACCAACTGGAAGCTGAAATAGATGTTACATATTTCTCGTTCTGGGAATTGAATCCTATCAACATCACACAAAGATAGGAGACCCAGATTCGGGGTTTCTGAAAAGATTGTGAGGCTGTTTCCCCGATTGAGGCAGACTGGAATATTCAAACCACAAAGGCTCCTCATTTGTATAGTTTTTGTTAAGGTGAGTTCCCTTCTGACATTCTCATTAGTATCCACAAGTAACCCCCTAAAACCGCTATGATTACCATGCATAGAGGGGGTTTGCTCTTCAATTCCCTTGGCCCCCATCAGGATGCTATAGGAGCCCGTCCTTCCCAGACCCAGGGGTTTCCTCTCTTGATGGCAAAAGGGTTTTTTAAGGCGATCATGGGACCCAAAATTCGGTATAACCTTTGGCACATACAAATCTCCCAGGAGTTTAGCCTGTTCTGGGACTTGTACAAAAGCCTTAACCTCATCTATTAGCAGATTAGGCACCGAGTGGTACATACTAGTGAGCAATGTTTCGAACAGTCGCTTAGCTATTTCGCTATTAGTCAGTGCAGAATACATCTCCACCAAAGTGACAACATTCCTAAATGGTTCCTTCTCTGCCACAGTGGTAGCATGCCTAAATAAATCAGATCCATTTGTTGGTATGTTTATAATTGTTCTTGACTCCACACCCAGTGTGGTTCCATGATCAGCTAAGATAGTATTGCCACCCGCTGCCAGTTCCCCTAAATTGGTTAAAGAAACTGTTCTCTTGGCATCATCGGGTATCACCCATATATTCGCCAGAGGATCAGTCTGGATACCAATTTCCACCCTTAAGGAGTGTATCCCCTTATCTGTATTCATTTTGTGTAATTCCAGTATCCTCTCCCCATCAGAGAATGGCTCGTCTCTCAGCTCGGGTACTCTCGTCTCAACACTTTCCTCTTCAACCAACGTTTTATCTTCAACACTTTCCTCTTGTACCGGTGTCATCACTTTGAGAGAATCTTTACCCCCATTTCCTTTATTAGGCATAGTCTCCGGAATAGTAAGGTTCCGAATATATTTATGTGAAGTTCAGTTTTTTTACATTTTTGAAATATTTCTATTTTTTTGCCTGGAGTCCTTTTCCATTAGTACTGGTCACTTCACCTTTCTTGGGGATCTCGTCTAAGGTTAAATCTATGATGTTAGGTTCTGCATTGGCAGTACCTAGCTCTGAGACAGTTCTACCAGTTGGGGCTCTCAGCCTAGCCTCAGTGCCACAAATACAATCACACTCCACGACCAAAATGGCCTCCGGACCGGCCACATCGGTAAATGCGGCAGCCACTGCCTGGTTGGATGTTACTGACGCACCAGACTTATCTGGCCCTTCAGATCATTTATCGGCTTGCTCTGGAATATCCCTAGAAAGATTCTTAGTCCCCATAGGCAACTTTTATTGCAAAGCCAACCCAAAACATTTTTTGATTTCCTCCAGTCTATTATATATTTCTGCCAGAAGATCGGAGTGTGTTCTAACTTCAGCCCAGATATCATCATAGAGGTTCACAAAAGAGCTCAGAACCATGTTTAGGGTTGATGTGTTAGGCAGATTCTATTGTCCACTTCTCTTACATTATGATGGGTAGAGGCCTCTTCTAAGAGCTCTTTGTTGGCTTCCAGAAGAAGACCCTTCGCCATTTCTGTTTTTTTGTGTATTAATCTAGTAAATTTGTCAACTCCATAGGAGACCCTACATGTGAGATGTCACGTGTATGCTGTACCACACTATGGGAAAGAGAATCAAAGTTATTGTTTTGATTTTCCTCCACAGAAAAGTAGGCAAACTCTATAATACTAAGATCATGGAGTTCATTATCGCAAATGTCACTATCACCCAACTTCCTTGCTACGTCTACCATCAAAGAATGGCCAAGTCTCGCTGTCCCTCTTACAGGGTTAATAGATTTGATTTCAGTACTAGTGCAGGTTTTTTCCCGAAATAGTTCATGATTTTCTGTCCTGCAATGGTTGAAAAAGGAGGAGCTTTCTTCAGATTTTGTTTTCTTTTTCCCCCCACATTACGTACCGTCGGGGTTGTGCAAACTTCCTCCCGGGAGGGAGTACATCCTCCAACTCTTCCCACAAAGGAACCATTAAGGAGTGTAAGTTGTTTCAGTTTTGTATTAAGAGTCTTACCCTTCGGGGTAATATAGACCTCTTTCATATTGCGATGGCCTGAAACACTACCACTATCCTCATGTAAGAGAAGTCCCACCCAATTAGAAGCCTCCTCCCTCAAATTACGGGGGTAGCACTACCACCAATCGATCTTCCGGTAGGTCGATGGGAGTTTCCAACTCCTCCTTAGGGATGAAGCAGTTATCAATGTGGCCAACAACCTTAGGGGAGGCCAATGGCTCCAAATCGGCAGCAGTCTCCTCCGGATAAAGTGATGGGGCTTACACAACTGTATCCTTTGGCTCAACATTGTGAATTTGGACTATAGCTATACCGTTCACTTGCCGAGGGAGACAAGAGTTGTCGAACTCCTGATGATCAACTTGGGAATTCACAGCTGCCTTTTGAACAGCTTCTATAGAGTAAGTAGCCGGGTTCAGATCAGTGATACAATCATCAAATGATATATCTTTTACCCCATCTGTTACACCATCATTAACTGCAATGGGCCTCATTACGACCCAGGCGTTTAACCATGGCGCTATTAGCGCCATGGTTGACGCCGGATTCCGCCATGGTGAATGGCGGAATTACCTCCCCATTCCAAGGTTGGCGGGGCGGTAATTCCCCATTCACCATTGGCCCTTCCCCATTCCCATTTTTGCCCCATAGGGCAAATTGCGGCACTGTAATTACTTCCAAGGTCCCTTTGCGAGTCCAGTACTTAACGGCTGGTAAAACCAGCCGTTATGGTAGGGACCCGCAAAGGGACCTCGTAATAGGGCGGTAAGGGATTACCGGTACCGGTACCCTTACCAGTACCGGTAATCCCTTACTGCCTGGGTCGTAATGAGGCCCAATGTCTTTTATGCCTTCGATAGTATGATCAATATTTAGTTGGCTCCTAAGGCCCTTTTGCAGCATTCTGGTTGAGAATAGTCCACAAGTGATGTGGGGAGAGGGAAAGACCCAGCAAGACCCAAATTACCAAATTGGGGAAGGGGGGATCCGCCAACCAAGTGAAAAAGAATCTCAATTAGAAATCACTAAATCATAGATTTATATTTACCAGATATACAGGGAAGAATTCAGATTCAGTAATAAATCGCTAAAAACATGGATTCCTAAAATTCGAATTCATAAAATATACAATTTCCAAATATAAAAGGTAAAAAACAATTACTGTAGAACTCATAGAAAAAGTCTAACATACACAAAATTGACTTCAATTGCTATAAAATGAACAACAAAAAAATCTAAGATTCACTAAATAACTATAGGTCATTCCGGTTTCTTACTTTTATTTAAAAAATGACAAGTTATAGTGTCACAGTTTGCCAGTGGTTAAAATGTAAAGATGCAAGAGTTTTCAAAAACAGTTAAAATGTTCCCATAAACAGCAGTTCGAGTCTATATACAAAACACACCATATAGCGCTGTTCTGCGGTTCTCCTAAAAGGAAACAAAAAAAGAAAAGAAAAGCAAGTCCGACAAGGCCAACTTGTGCTTTCACCAGTTTCTGTAACAGGAGGTCAAGGAGGAAAATCCAGCAATAGACACGGGTAAAATAACAACCACAGAGACGCTCAAAGGCCAAAGTCCGCAGTTGCTCCCCGTCAGGTCCCTGCGTATAATGTTGTTATTTGCTGAGTATCAGCATGATAGCCTGAAAATTCACTCAAAAAGAGAACAGTGATATTTGCAGTCACTTGCAGGGAAACTCAAAGGCCAGCGCCAAGAGTCATTCCCCAACTGCAATGCCGGGAATGGCCAGCGAGTTCTTTGTTAGCCCGGTGTTTAACTGGCAAAAGGTAACAACTAGTTCAAACGTATCCACAGGAGAGTACAAAGGACAAGCCCACAGTCACTCTCCTGGCTAAGAGTCCTAGTTGTAGTTTTTCAAGTAGCGCAGCTAACTCTTCAAACACAAGAAAATAAGCAAAGGAGGGGAAAGGTCGACACAACTACTTTGGTCCGAGTTCAAACTGCTATTACTTTAAGTAAAAGGTGCGGGAGCACTTACACAAGATATTGTGCTTGATTCACCAGTTTCCTACTTCCAGATGCCAGTGCAGTGCAGACAGCAGACACCGGACACCAGACATACTGCTTCACACACTGCGCCACGCTCTGAGCCGGTGTGCTGTATTTGTAAGTCTGCCTACCAATGGAAGTGAAAAAAGAAATGAGCTTGCAGCAGCAGCAGTAGGTCACCAGTAACATCAGACCCACTGCTTCACACACCACCTCTGTGCAATGTACAAGCAGAGAAGAATTATTTTGGGAACAAAAAGGACATCTCACTATGTGCAACCTACAAAAATTATGTAACTGAAGTTGTTTCCTTGTTACTTCACCTAGCAGAGTTCTACTACAGGCACTGAACCATTTACGAATCAGGGGACAGGGTTATTAATTGCTACCCGTTTTCCAACCTTTAGGTTGCCCTTAAAAATGGAAAATGTATTTTTTTACAGAGTTATGCAATAGGAACATTACTGAAGACAATCTAGCAAACATACACATTATACATACATGTTACATTTTACAAGCAGCAATATCAATTAGCCAGTAGTTCAACTGAGTACACAGAGCTCATCCTTCATACCCTTCCAAATAGCAACAATGTCATTCTCTTTCTATCCAGTATCACACCAGGTGTTCCTCTCGCTCCTAGCTCAAAGCCGCCCATTTGACTCCCCTGAAGACTCTTGACCGCCCACCCTCCTCAAACACACCCTAGCTTCAACCTGTGCATGCAGTATCCCACACTCAATCCCCAAGCACTCCCTAACATCAGGAACCTTCCCAGAAGCCCTAAAAACCTCCTATATCAAACCCCTCCTCCAAAGCCTAGACTGAACCCACTCCTCCTCCAGAACTACTGCCCAATCTCCAAGACCCGCTTCATGGCCAAACACATGGAACGCACACTGTACAAGCAGCTTGGTCTTTTCACTGAAGCCAAAAACCTCCGGCAGCCTGCGCAATCTGGCTTCAAACCGCTGTGAGAAAAAAAAATCCTCCCTAGTTTCTGTCTGGGATGACATAAAAGAACAGCTGATGCAGAAGACTGTGCTGTACTCATCATTCTTGAGATCCCTGCCACCTTCAATACCATTGATCATACCATCTTCCTAGACAGGCTACACTCATTAGGAATCAAAGACACAGCCCTCTCTTGGATCTCCTCTTTCATCTCTAATCGCTCACAAATCATGCTCCCCCACCCGTTCCTCCACAAGCACGACCAGTAACAAAAGGGGACCCACATGGAGCATCCCGGGTATCTAGTCAGAGCATCGAATGCGAAAGCATTGAATGCTTTACTATCTAAAAAAAGCATTAAAAAAAGCATCTAATGCAGTTTTTTTAAGGTAAAGGGTTTATTTTTATTGTATTGGGTTTTTGAAGGTTAAAAAATGGGGGATGGGGGACCCCCCCATTAAAAAAAGAAAGAAACCTGCATTAGATGCTTTTTTTTGACACTTTTGTTAGATGGTAAGGCATTCGATGCTTTGGCATTCGATGCTATGACTAAAAACCAGCATCCCTATCTCCTCTGCTCTTCAACATCTATCTGCTCACACTCATCCACTCCCACAATCTCTCCTTCTACAACTACACAGGCGACACCCAGATCATCCTTAAAATCCCAAACACCGTCCAGATCTGTCATCATGCCTCTCGGATATTGACTACTGGATGACAACCAACCACCTCATTCTCAATCATGGGAAATCTGAAATACTAGTCTGTGGGAAAACATTGCTACTCCCCCAACCTATTCCCTGGCCGCAATCCCTAGGCCCCCCCACCAGCAACCTCCACCTCAGTGAAAAACCTTGGATGCACACTGGACACAGATTTATCTCTCTCTCAACAAGTCAACTCCATTTCCAGAACCTGTTTCTTCCACCTACGCATCCTCAGATGTATATTCCCTTACCTCACCTATCCTCACCGTTTCTCTGGCATCATCTCCATCATCCTCTCCTGCTTAGATTACGCAAACTGCCTTTAGCTAGGCGCACCAGAGTTTTCAGCTTAGGAAACTGCAAAGAATCCAAAACGCTGCAGCCCGCCTGCTCATTAACCTACCTCCCAGAGAACACATAATTCCTACACTAAGAGTCCCCCATTGGCTCCCACTACCTTTAAAGCCATGTGCATCCCTCACCGGGACATCCACAACACTGGACTGGAATTCCTTCAAGATAAAGTCACCTGCTACTACCCCTCAAAGACTCTCAGATCACACACAGCATCTCTCCTAGTGTTTGTTAGGCAGAATCATATGCAATACCCTTTGGGAACACCACACAAAATTAAGGCTACAAGTGTAAGTACAAATTTACCTTTGGTACATGCCTTTACTACACAGTAAAGTGGTAGCGATGGCTGAGCAGCCAGACTTATCTCAAGAGTAAAGTGAGCAGTATCAAAAGTTACACAAAGGACAGCAATTAATGTGGTTCAAACAAACTCTGACTAAAGAATATACATTTATTTACACATCAGTTGTAAAACAATTCACTAAGTAAAGCAGCAGAAAAATCACACTCTTAATACACTACACAACACCCAATGAATTCTGGACAAGTTAAGCTCAAAATGAGGTGTGAGCAAATTGGCACTCCAGCAATTTAAAAGGGAGGGCAAGACAAGGTTATACAAAATTAAGCAGCACCAACAAGTAAATAGGCAGGGCAGTCTAGAAAAGGCTTGCTACAATAAGGATTCAAATCAATAAATCAATAGGCCTGGGCCAATGTTAATGGTACAGAGTCTTTGCAGAGGATCACACAGTTCAGAGTAGTTCACGGTTAAGTCTTTGGCAAGAGTTCGAAACGAAGTTGGTCGGAAGAAAAGTTACTTAAAAGAATAGAGAAGGACAAGCCCTTGGACTGGTGAAAGATTTCAAACAATTTCACTGCAGTCGGACGGAACAAACAACCGGGTTAGAACAGTACCTTAAATGAAGAAGAAGGCTGTAGCTGAGGAAGACATTCCTGGCAGTTCCTGCAGGCTCACGGTTCCTGAACCGACTGTCGGACTGACACAAAGTAGGAAGACTGGAGGGTCCTGCACTGCCAGGGAAGAAACCAGCAGCAGAGCAAAGCAACAAATAAAAGGTGCGCTCCTTAAAACCCAAACAGGGTCCGAGCCTCCTCGCTATCCGGTTCACTGCAGCGATGTACAGCAATTTCGACCAGGGGAGGGAGGCCTTGCTTGGTGTTTGGCGAACTGGTTCGTCTCACCAGCTCAAGGGAAGAAAATTCCTTTCAGATCTTCTCTGTCGTTGAAGTTTGGAGATTCGGACCCGCAGCAGGGCTTCGCCAGGAGGTTCAGTCGTGGTAGTAGTCCTCTTCTTTCAGCTTCTCTTCGGTTCTCTTGATCCAGTGGCGACTAAGGGCTCGAGTCAGGCGAGGCTGGGTGAGCGTGGGCTGCATGCGCTTCCAGTTCTTCCGAAGCATGTCCACCGGGGATACACCCCGCCTCAGGTGCGGAACTATACAGGTTAGTGGCAAAGTCAAGTTGGGATCTAGATCCAATGCCGGAAAAAAAGTTTTACCTCTTGGCGTCAATGTTAGTTGGTGGCCATTCCTCAGTTTAGTTCCCTCTTCCAGCATCTTTTTGTCCGTTGTTACTTATGGGCGGGCACTTCTCAGGCGGCGACCATATTCCTCTTGTTGCGCCGGAGAGATGGGAGTGAGGTGCATTGTCGCCCTGCCACCCCTGCCTGCCAGGACTGCAGGACTGTCACTCTCTGTCACTCCGCGAATGCTCTGCGGTTGCAGGCAGTATTTGTACTATGGGTCCACCCACCAGTACAGAGGTATTAGAAAGACTCAAGCAGGGTCAGCAGAGGGTTCGATTCACGAAGAGCAGTCTTCCCAGCAGGTGCAGGACTGTCACTCTCCATCACTCAGCAGCCGCTCCGCGGTTGCAGGCAGTATTTGTACTATGGGTCCACCCACCAGTACAGAGGTAGTAGAAAGACTCAAGCAGGGTCAGCAGAGGGTTTGGGTCACAAAGAGCAGTCTTCCCAGCAGGTACAGGACTGTCACTCTCCGTCACTCCAATTCACTAACTAAAGCAGCAGAAAAATCACACTCTTAACACACTACACAACACCCAATGAATTCTGGACAAGTTAAGCTCAAAATTAAGTGTGAACAAAATGGCACTCCAGCAATTTTAAAGGGAGGGAAAGACAAGGTTATAGAAAATTAAGCAGCACCAACAAGTAAGTAGGCAGGGAAGTCTAGAAAAGAAAGGCTTGCTACAATGAGTATTCAAATCAATAGGCCTCGGGCAATGTTAATGGTACAGAGTCTTTGCAGAGGATCACACAGTTCAGAGTAGTTTGCGGATATGTCTTTGCCAAGAGTTTGAAACGAAGTTGGTCGGAAGAAAAGTTACTAAAAGAGTAGAGAAGGACAATCCCTCGGATTGCCGAAAGATTTCAAACACTTTCACCGCGTTCGGAATAAACGAACAACCGGGTTAGAACCGTACCTTAAATGAAGAAGAAGACTGCAGCTGAAGCAGACGTTCCTGGCAGGTCGTGCAGGCTCACGGTTTCTGAACCAACTGTCGGACTGACACAGAAGTAGGAAGACTGGAGGGTCCTGCACTGCCCAGGGAAGAAACCAGCAGCAGAGCAAAGCAATGAATAAAAGGTGCGCTCCTTAAAACCCAAACAGGGTCCGAGCCTCCTGGCTATCCGGTTCACTGCAGCGATGTACAGCCAATTCGACCAGGGGAGGGAGGCCTTGCTTGGTGTTTGGTGAACTGGTTGGTCCCACCAGCTCAAGGGAACAAGATTCCTTGCAGATCTTCTCTGTCATCGAAGTTTGGAGATTAGGACCTGCAATAGCGCTTCACCAGGAGGTCCAGTCGTGGTAGTAGTCCTCTTCTTTCAGCTTCTCTTTGGTTCTCTCGATCCAGTGGCGACTCTGCCTTCCTAGTCCCAGAGACCTGCTTTTTATGCAGTTTTCCCCCATTCACACAGCCTGGCTGTCAATCACACAGCAGGGTGGCTGTCCTGGCAGGACAGTCACCTAGCCAATCAAACCAGAGTGCGACTTGGGTTTCCAAAGGAACCTTGTGCCGGGGGCCTAAACCCCTCACTCACATCCTGTCCCCCCCGACTCTCAGGCACCTAAGGAGGGCTTCTGTGCAGAAGCCCGCCAAAGGGCGGCGAACAAAGGAACCAAACCTGGTTTGGCACACAGAGTAAAACACGAGAAAGACCTTTACAAAAAGAGATGGCGAATAAACCCAGCTGGAACCAAATAAAAGTAGATGGGGTCCAGCGGATGTAAGTTTGAGGCTACCAAGATAGCCTAAAACAGTACCAAGGCTATTTAAATAAACTGTGGTAGGGATAATATGATAGATACCACTGCCACCAGCCAGATCTTAAGGAAAGGGGAACAAAATAATGTTTCATGAGAAACAGACAAAAAGGGATTACTATTAACCCTTTCCAGTACTCTATGTAAGATAGTTTGTACTGGGTCTGTGAATTTAAAAAGACTAATAAAGTCAATGGCAACTTTACATGTTATGAGAGACAGTAGTCTGTCCCAGAATATGTAGTTTAAAGTGGGAAGTCTGAAGAAGACAAACCTGTGTCACTGCACTAAGGGCGCTGCGTGACACACAGTAAAAAGATGATGCCTATGGAGCAGGTGAAGCTCCAGTCTATGAACACAAAAATGCATGTAACAGTGGGAAGAAAGGCTCACACTCTTACCAGGTGAAAACAATAAATCCTAGAAATCCAGAAAAGCTGCTGAGGGACTCAGTAGGTAATGGAAATTAGCCATTCTGGATAATTCTCCCTAACACTTGCCCCCCTGCCCCCCGACTAAGGGACAGGAGGATTTAATCCACTCTTGGATGAATCTCTTCACTCTAGTCGGTTATAAACATCCTAGAGAGACAATTAGCATGTTGGTGGTGACATCTTGACCTGTGCTCAATGGTGAAATCAAACCTTTGCAGGCAGATTGACCATCTTAGAAGTTTTGGGTTCTCCCCTTTCATTTGCATTAACCATCTCAAGGGTTGGTGGTCTGTCTGAATCACAAAAGTAGATCCATACAAGTATGGTCTAAACTTCTTCAGAGACCACACAATGGCACAACACTCACGCTCTATGGTTGCCCACCGTGTTTCTGGTTCTTGAAGTTTCCTACTGATGAAGCAAATGGGGTGCTCCCTATTTTTCTCATCCAGTTGACTAAGGACTGCATCTATACCTGTATTGGATGCATCTGCCTGCACAATGAAGGGTTGGTGATAATCAGGAGCTCTTAGGACTGGAGCTTGACAAAGGGCTTTCTTCAGGTTTTTAAAGGCTTGCATGCACTCCTCATTCCATCTAAACTTTTTAGGGAATTTTTGGAGAGGAGACTACATTCAAAGGAGAAGCTATGGACCCATAGTTCTCAATGAAATTCCTGTAGCATCCAGTGAGACCTAGGAAGGCTCTCACTTGGGTTTGAGTAGTAGGGGTGGCCCCGTTTTGTACAGCTTGTATTTTGCTAGGTAATGGCCTTATTCAACCTCCTCCTACCTCATGTCCAAGGTAGACCACTTTGCTCTGACCAATTTGACATTTGCTTGCCTTTATGGTCAGATGGGCCTGCTCAAGAGCCTGCAAAACATATCCTAAGTGATCAACATGTTCTTTCCAAGTAGGGCTGAACACTGTAATATCATCCAAGAATGCCATGCAGAAGTCCTCCATCCCATTCAGAACTTGATTGACCATCCTTTGGAATGTAGCAGGTGCATTCTCTAATCCAAAAGGCATAACCTTAAACTGGTAGAGGCCTGGTGGGGTTGAAAATGCTGTTTTGTCCTTGGCATGGTCTGTCAGGGCAAATTGCAAATAGCCTGACATCTGATCAAATGTACTGAGGTACTTGGCTGCCCCAAGGTTGTCTACCAGGTCATCTGACCTTGGTAAAGGATGGGCATCAGTCTTAGTGACTGCATTTAGAGCTCTATAGTCCATACAGAATCTCAACTCCTTGGATCCTGCCTTTGGTACTAGAACAACTGGACTTGACCATGGACTTGTAGAGGGCTCTATAACCCTGAGATCAAGCATCTTGTTGACCTCTCCTTTGATGTGGGACCCCACATGTTCTGACATTCTGTAACCTCTGCTTTTCACATGTAGACAGTCACCAGTGAGAATATCATGCTGGTCCCAAGGGATCAGGCCTGGTGAAAGTGAAAACAGGGAGGCTAACTGATTTAACAGAATTTTGCACTCCTCCTGTTGTTCAGATGTCAGATTAGTAGAGAGATTGACTCCTTCTATATTCTCATCCAAAGGTTGGCCTCTGAGTAGGTCAGGTAGAGGTTCACTCTCCTCCTCCTCTTAAGCTGGAGCTAGAAGCAAGGCTCCCACTTCTGGTCTCGAGACATATGCCTTCAAACGGTTGGTGTGAAAGACTCTGGGAGCCTATTTAGGTCTGCCTAAGCCCACCAGATAGTTCACCGCTCCAAGTTTGCCCACAACCTTGAAGGGTTCTATCCATTTGCCCTGCAAGGCCCTCTGCCTTGTTGGCACCATAACTAGTACAAGCTGGTCTTGAATAAACTCAACCATGCTGGCCAATGTTTGACCAGAGCCTGACCTGCTTTCAAGTTATCACTTGCTTCTGCCGTTATGTGTGACATTCTCCTCCGGAGACCTATCACATAGTCAGTGACTCTCACTGGCTTTGGGGAAGGAGCACTCTCCAACCCCTCCTTAATCAGGGCCAATGGACCTCTGACTGGATGGCCATAGAGAAGTTCAAAGGGACTGTAACCAACTCCCTCCTGAGGGACTTCTCTATAAGCAAAGAGAAGGCATGGCAGTAGAAGATCCCACTTTCTTTTAAGGGGTTCCTCTAAAGCACCTATCATGCTCTTCATAGTACGATTAAACCTGTCTACCAGTCCATTTGTCTGTGGGTGGTAGGCTGTAGAGAACTTGTAAGTGACACCTCAGTTTTTCCACATGGCTTGCATGTAGTGGGACATACAATTGGATCCCCTGTCGGATATCACTTCCTTAGGAAACCCTGCTCTGGTAAAAAATACCAAGTAGAGCCTTAGCCACAGCCTGAGCCATAACAGTCCTCATAGGTATTGCTTCAGGATACCTAGTAGCATGGTCTACTACAACCAGGATAAACCTGTTTCCTGAAGATGTGGGCAGGTCAGGGGGACCAACAATGTCGATGCCCACCCTCTCAAAGGAACTCCCACCAATGGGAGAGGCACCAAGGGTGCCACATTATTGGGTCCACTCTTGCCAGAGGTTTGGCAAGTGTGACAGCTCCTACAGAATTTGTCAACTTCTGAACACATCTTAGGCCAGTAGAAGTATAAGGAGAGCCTTTCTTTGGTCTTTTTGAAACTCAGATGACCAGTCAAAGGTATCTCATGGGCCAACTGTAGGAACTGGAGTCTGTTTTCTAGGGGCACTACAAGTCTTTTGCAGTCCCCAGGGATAGACTCAGTCTGTTCACTGTAGAAGAGGCCATCTTCCCAGTGCAACCTATGCTTCCCAGGCTTTTTCCCATCGAGCTGAGAAGCTGCCTGTAGGCGAAGACCTTCAAGAGTCGGAAACTCTCTTTGTCCTCTGCTGAGTCTGCCCTGTTGTGTCCAACTTCTGCCAGTAAAGACTGCAGCTCAGGATGGTCAACAGGATCCAGATCTCCAACTAGAGTAATGTCTTCTTCCAGATCTGACTCTTCAGAAGCTGGCTCAACCACACAGGGTTGTACCTCACACTCAGCCTCAGCAGGTAGAGGATTCACACGTGTGACTTTGGACAATCTTGGGGATGTCCTCGTTGGTAGCACCGGGGTGCTATCTGCTTTCTTCTTGGAGGTCTTGGGTTTCCCCTTTGCCTCTTCTTTTCCTGAAATAGCAGTGAGCAACTCCTGTGGGGTGGGGGTGATAGTTTCCTCTATCAATTCCCCTGAAGAGCCTCTCAAGGTACTCGCCCTTGCAGGCCTAGTGAGCTCCTGTTTCCTTTTACTGGGAGGCCTGGGGGTACTAGACACAACTCTAAGAGTGTTCAGGTCATTACCCAACAGGACTCTCCCAGGCACTTCACTCTGCACACTAACAGGTATGTTGACAGTCATATCATTACACTGGATGAGAGCTGGTAACTGGGGAAGCATTTGAACAGGGCCTCCAGCTAACTTGGTTAGGATTTGGGTGCCTTAGCAACATCCTCTACCTTGCAAATGATTCATCAATCACAGTTATGCTGGCTCCAGTGTCTCTGATGGCAGGGGTCTCCTGGCCATTCACAAGAACACTATCTTTATAATACTCTTTAGTATTATCTGGGATGAAATTCTATACATCTAAATTCTGTTGTTCCCACAAGCCCAGGGACACTAAAGAAACACTGGCTGAGACTCTCATGGGTTCATCAGCCAGTAGGTGAAAGTTTCCACTTGCCATAGTACTTCTTCCTCTGGGGAGAAGGCTAAGGAGACAGTGTGGACCCCTGAAGATTTACCCTTACATCTGGGATCCACTTTCACATGGTCAGTTGACCCACAAACATAACATTTCCCAAATGTTTTGATGAATGGGGCCTTGTTCTGACCTCCATCTCGTTTGAATCCAGATGGTACACTAGCCTGATTCGGTTTCCCTTGTGGTTTACCCATATGTTGCTGTTTGTGGCCCTCTTTTGGATTGGAGGTATTAGAATTCTCTGTGTTATCTTTATTTGGCTGCTTTCCCTCATCCTTTTTCTGTGTTGCCCCAGAATCCTTGTGAGTAGCCCTGTTGGCAACCCACAAGTCAGCAGCCTTAGCTAACTTCTTTTGGTCTATCTCCTTAGAATCAGCCAAGTGCTGTCTGAGCTCAGGAGAGCAGGCATCATAAATTGACTCCAACATAACAAGATTTCGCATAACTTCAAAAGTGTTTACTCTGTAACCCTTAACCCAACCATCTAAGTTTTTCAAACATTCACATACCAAGGTAGCCCAAGGGGTACCATCATGCTTTTTGAGGGTCCTAAACCTCTCAAGGTACTGGGAAGGGGTCTTCTCAAATCTAGCAATTAAAGCTAGCTTCACACACTCATAAACTATCCTATCCCCCTCCCCAACTCCATCACAACATCAGATGCAACAGTGGGTAGCCTAGTGAACAGCCAAGGAAGCAACTGATTCACTGTAATGTCTTGAATCCCATGGTTATATTCAAATATTGCCAACCAATCCAAAATATCATGCTTAGCCTCATACATACCAACAATTTCTTTAGACATACACGGTCTCTTAGGACTGGAAGACCTAGAAGACTCTGGGAGAGAGGCATTTTCAATAAACAACTTTTCCATTTCTAAGGCATGGTTCATCTCCATTTCTCTGAGTTTCAGTTCTTGATGCTTTTGTTCAGTTTGAGCATTAATACGTTTAAATTCCAATTCAAGCCTCATCTTTTCTAGAGCAATGAATTCAGGACTGAGTGTAGGACCTGCTGGGGTCCCAGTGGACAAAGGTCGAGGTTACTGAGCAGGTAGAGGAGCAGTAAGGCCTACATTGTGGGACACATCGGCCTCATCTAACTCATCCATAATAACAGACACATTATCATCCCCATTATTTTCCACATTTGCTGGAGGGACCGGTATTTCAGACCCACTCCCTAGACTCTGTTTCTCTAACAACCTTTCAATTAATTCTGACTTTTTGCCTTTCACAGAGACGTTCCTTTCTCTACACAGATTTTTCAGATAATCCACAGTGTAACTAAGGAGGGTCTCCTGACTGGAGATTTCCATATCAGACATGATTAAAATGTGATTTTTAGTGATGTTTAGCCTTGTCGTTAGTTTATCTGAGGTAATAGCAGCACTCTAAGTATAATTACTATACTTGATCCTCACCGCTGTACACCAGTGTTAGGCAGAATCATATGCAGTACCCTTTGGGAACACCACACACAATTAAGACTACAAGTGACAATACAAATTCACCTTTGGTACAAGCCTGTACTACATAGTAAAGTGGTAGCGATGGCTGAGCAGCCAGACTTATCTCAAGAGTAAAGTGAGCAGTATCAAAAGTTACACAAAGGACAGCAATTACTATGGTTCAAACAAACACTGACTCAAGGTTTCTGAGTAAAAGAATATACATGTATTTACACATCAGTTGTAAAACAATTATTTTGTTTAATTTTTTTGTTTGTGTTTAATCAAATAGATTTTTACAAAAAGAAGAAGCTGAGTCACATTGTCTGTTGCAGTTGAGCATATGCAGGCAGTTCTGCTGAGAGGAGAGAATTTTCTATGTATTGAAGAATTTTGTGTGTAGCCAGTAAACATGAAGTTTTATCTCCCATCATCATTTTCGACCAGCATAAATCTTCATCTCTCAATGCAAAGTCAGAGAATGCGTGTCTCAGATAGTGCGCTCTTATACTTGATGTGCCCGAACAAGAGGTAAGTAGATGGCGAATGGACTCTACTACTTCTGGCAAGTCACAAAAACCGCACCCATTAGCAGCAGCCAGCCCCCGAATGGTTAAGATTTCATTAGTGTGTAGTAGATTGAATCTTGCTCTCAGTAGGAGATTCCGAGCCTGTTTTGAGGGAAACTGCCTTATCAACGGTTGTAGTTCACTTAGTTTCCTGGGGTTGTTAGGTAGATGTTGAGTCAATTTGTTGCCGGCTGCTGCCTCAACTGTCGTGATCCAATCAAGGTCTTTTACTCTGTTCAGAACTTTCACTGGGTTAGTGTTTAGTACCTCTTCATCCATGGCTACATCATGTAAAGTTTCTAGATTCTGTTTTGTCCACCGATTTAGCACCTTGCAACTTGAACCCAAACTTTCTTGCATGATAAGGTTGTAAATTGGGGATTTTTCTGACATCCTGCATTTTCGAAAAAAGCATCAAAGTGTTGCATTTTACCGTGGCCACAAGGGATAGCAGGCTGAGTTCTTTCCTAATGCATACTATAGAGGTGCAGTTCGGAAGACCAAGGACCTTTCTCCAGAACAGGGCCTCCAGTTTGGGCCATAGTGACGTTGGAATGTTAGGCATTGCATCTGCTCCATAGGTCAGCGCTGGTACAGCTTTCATTTTATAAAGGTTCAGCACAGGAATCAGTGAAAACCGGCCAAATTTCTTGTCAATTGCGCATCCTTGTGCCGCTAGTTTTTTGTTTTTTCTTTCAGAAATGTTTGCATAGCTATCTCGTTCTTAGAGTTGGTATCACTCCTAAGTATCTGCATTCGCATACTTTTTCTATCTCTCTGCCATCCAGTCCCAGTTTTATTTTTTCTCTTTTTTGTACCTGCAATACAATCATGAATTTAGTTTTGTTTTCGTTGAATCTCCAAATTATTGTTTGTCATGTATTTCTGTACGTTGCTGAGCTGATGTTGCAAACTTATCGGTGTGTAATCGAGGAGGATCAAGTCATCCGCATACAAAAGCCTGTTTATGGGAGTTTTACCCATTTTTGGAGGGAAACAGCGTATCTCTGTGTCTGAGTCTTTAATGTCTCCCATAAAGGCCAAAAACAAGGCCGGTGCCAACGGGCATCCCTGCTTTACTCCTCTTAGGGTTGGAATTTCTACTGAGAGTAGGACTTGCTGGTCCAGTCTCACTCTCATATTTGTAACCATGTACAAGGCTTTGATTGGTGCCAGTAGCGAGATAGGGCAGTTCCAAGCCGCTAATTTCTCCCAGAGGAGGGACCTGTCTACACGGTCAAATACCTGAGTGAGGTCCACAAAAACGATAAATATCCGCAGACCCCCTTCTAAGACCTTGTTCTTCAGGACGTTTATTGTCAAGATGTTGACTGCTGTTCCTAGGTCTTTCTTAAACCCTGTTTGCAGGTAGTCCTCACACGGAGACGCTTTTGCCCATGCCTTGAATTTGTTTAGGAGCATAGACCCAAACACCTTTCCAATGCAGCCCAGTAGTGCAATCGGTTGGTAGTTGGCTGGATCGCTCTTTTTTCCCTTTTTATAGATTGGAACCACTGTTGCCGATTTCCACGAAGGGAGGACCGATTTTAGCTCTGCACATCTTCAGAATATTTTTCTCAAATGGTCTGCCCATTCCGCCGGATGTGCCTTCAGGTCAATGTTCGTAATTCCATCGGTCCCTGGCGCTCTGGTATTCTTGAGGTTCTTGATCAGCAGGATTATCTCTTCCTTATCATCTAAGCAGACCCATTCTGGCGACTCCGAACTCTGGGTTGGAATTGGGCTGTTCTCCGGATGTTGAAACAAAGTTCTAAATAAGTTGACCCAGATTGCTTCTCCTATACTGGTAAGTATCGATGATTCTTCTGTTGGGCTGGTCAAGTTTGAAAGAGACCAAAATTCTCTACTTTTATTGCCACTTATGGCCCTTTGAATGTTTTCTGCATCTTGTTGAAACAGTGCAAAACAATGGTTTTTGAGCGATGTTTTGTATCTTTGCGTGGCCTCTATCACTACCAGGTTTGCCCTTGCTGACCCAAAGAGTTTAGTTTCTCTCTTTATTTTTCTTAGTTCTTTTCTTTTGTCTACCACAATTTTATCACACACATGTCTTTTTGACCCTGCACGATTTTGTTTGTGCTGTGGCTTTTTGTAGATCGAGAGTAGGGGTAAATAATCGATCTGTCTTGAGGCTTCTGAATAGTCTTGAGCTAAGTATTTGATCTTCAAATCATTTATTGCGACAGCCAACATTTTTAGTCTTGAACCTTGGTTGTTTGTCTCCAAGTGCGGGATGGATATCGTAGTTGTAGTCAGCTTTGCTGGCGAAGTGATGCTCAGCAAATTATGGTCACTTGCAGCAGTTCTTATCATCTCGAACGAGGTTATGATTTGTGCTAGCTGGCCCGTTGTGAATATGTAATCAATCGTTGCTCTTGGTGATTCCCGTTCCCACGTCGGCAGAATGTTTTCATTTGGTAGCACCTCGTCTATGTTATGAAGCTCCCGTGATGTCATTAGGTTTGTCCACGCTGGTCCCCTTAGATATGCTGCCGAATCCTTCTTGGTTGAGGGGGCTGCCCCAGTTCTAGATTTACGAGTCGAGTTGATATCTCCACATATCAGCAAATGCGGAGCCAGGTGTACTGCTGTCGCCTCATCTATGGTGTTTTCAATCATCTCAAGGAATTGGCAGGTGTCAGTTGCTGCTGGGTTCCAATATGTATTCAGGATGATGACCGTTGTCTTTGTTTCCCTAGTTCTATTGTTATCTGCATGCGTCCATGCTGCCTTAATCATCAATAGGGATTGGTTTCTTATTAGCATTTCTGCTGAAGATATTCCACAACCATGACAGATGGCTGTCAATATTCCCAATGAGGGACGACCCATGGGCCCCTTTTTTGCTGGTGATAAGAAGATTTCATAGCCGTCTAATGACAGAGGCTCTATCAACCAAGTCTCTTCTAGGCATAGGATGTCGTAATCACCCAATTGTATATCGCTTGGAGCTGTCAAGTTTAGTTTCACAATGGGCAGGAGACAGTGCCCGTTTATGGTTCTTCACGCTGCTCACCCTGTTTTTGTCGGGAAGTGGCGTGAGGTGTCTGCTTCACCCTTTGGATCAGGACTTTGAATGTTTTGTTCTACGACGTTCTCTTATTTTCCTAGGAGCGCTGTTTTTCTTGTTTACTATGAAGAACTCATTTTGGGCCTCCGACCACCTTTTATGATTGTGTATATTTTGAACGTTTTCTTGGCTTTGTTTTGCACCAGCTGTAAAGTTGACTGAATTCGACCTTGTCTTTGTGTTCACCATTCTGGTGGATTCAGTCAGATCGTAGGTCATTTTCAGTAGGCTTTTAGTTTTCTCTCTTAGTTGGCATTTTACTGTTGACGAGGCGATGTACAAGTGTGCTAAGGCTTTCTGTTTTCTTTGGCTCGCGTCCATGATTAGTAGAATATCTGATTTTAGGTGTTGCAAGTTTGGAATATAGCTAAATAAGGCTAGGACCGTACTTCGATTGAGGATGACGTCATCGTCATTTCCCTCAATTTGCTCCAACTTTAGAATCCATCTAGTGGCGTCCTTTTTTTTATTGACCTTACTGTACATTTCTGTTTTTGTTTTGTAGTGAATCCTTAGAGGACTATTGTGGAGATTCTGGCAATTTGATGACCCTCTGTGAGTTTTGAAACTCTTTTTATTATATTTGTCCGACGAGGGTGACCTTAAAGATCTCAGGTGCTGATGTCTCGTATTGTCCCTAGGTTTTCGTTTGGATTCATTCACCCTTGAAGCCCTCGTTTTCCAAGGTCATTCTACGTGGTGTCCATGCGTGTTGTTTCCATTCCCCCTCCCTTTTGGCTTTCTTTCTTTGTCTTCTTGAGAGTGATTTACTTTTTCTTCCTCTCACACCTTGTTTTGGACAGGGGTTTTGATCTGTTTAGCTTGTTCCTGGGGCGGCATGTGCTCCTTTGCGGCATTCTCTTCTGAGATCGATTTGTCATCAAGGTGTAAACTCATGTTCATCAGGTCATCGTTCTTCAAAAATGTGTCTACTGTTTTCGGCGAGTTTGAAGCAGTTGTAGTTGTTTCTACTGTTATGGTTTCTTCTGGAGCACATGTCATCCTGCCTGCACGAGTGTGGTTTACCGTTTTTCTTATTTCTTTAAGAGGGTCCTTGAGGGGTCAATTTAGTATAAACACTGGTTCCAGTACATTGGTCTTTATGAGCATCTCTGGTTTTTCCAGATTTTTCTTTTCGTTTCTAGGAGAAGGTTTTCCTTTGATGCTCACTGTTAGGTCGATCGTGGTTGTCGTTTGAGACCCTGCCTCCTTAGTGGTCACAGATAGAGCGGGTTGTTCCTGTACAACTGGTGCATGCTTTAATGGCAACTTTTAGGTCTAAAGCTGTCTTTTTTCTTTGTTATCCAGGGCTATGATGTAAGCCTCCAAAAAGATAAGCTTGCCATGCATCATGGCCGGTATCGATGTGTGGTCCTTCAAGGTATCACTGACCGCTTCATACAGCTTCATAAACGGTGCCAATGCGATAGTTACTGTTGACATTACCGATAACATATCTGGTTTCTTTGTCGGAGTAGCCCCTGGTTTGGATCTGTGGGGAAATTATATCTTACTTCCGAAGGTGAGTCGATCCAGTGTGTAGAAGGTGCTGGCCGTTGAGAGCTCGATGTTCTATGGGGTTCCAGGGAGTTTCTTCGGTTTACGGCCACATTTAGAGGGTCCCAAAGGACTTGTTCGCTACGTGGTCTCTGGAGGTTCACTTTCTCAAACGTTGGGCTTCGACTCCTTTGTAATCTAATTTTTTGCAGGGGCTCATTGGCTCCAGTTCCCCCTAACATACCATGTTCTCTATGTGGTTGGAGAGTTTCCGCTTGGTCTCTCGTAACTTAGCCTGCCACAAATGAAGTATCTGATGTATCAGACTTCTCGTGGTCCAGAGGCGTTTCCTTCATGGCATTGGCCTACGTCCCAGTGGTAATGGTCACTTGTTTTGGCGTCTTTATGGCAGCTGAGTCATTTGGTGATGGGTTTATGCCCGGCTGCAGTGAAGGCAGCCCTATTTGCGGTGTTAGAGTCTCGTCAATCACTGTGGTAGTGGGAGGCAGAATAGGGATATTGGGCAAACTGTCTCTAAATTGATCCGATGTGTTGGGAGTCTGAGTGATTTTTTCGCTGTCTTTGTTTGATGGCACATTAGTGTGTATTGAGTTGTCCTCAATTTGTCGTGGTTTTGAGAAAGGCAAACATTCATTGAGTGCCTCAAGGATTTCTGCATCAGTAAATTCCTCTCTATGAAGGTTTTTTGCATAAGGTCTAATGTTGAAAAAATCTCTTAGGCTGTTAGGCCTGTCTAAGGCTCTATTGCTCTTTTTGCAGTTAACATTGCCGATCTTTTGTTGTCTGACTCTACTTGGGTGCTTGTATTAAGTCTCTGATTCTGCATTTTCTTTTTCTTGCACAGCCCTTTGGTAGATCGAGGCCTTCTTTTTTTATAATCCTCAGACCTTATAGAGTCTGGATTTCTATGTCGCTTTTTTTTGTTCAGGGTAACTGGCTGTGTAGTGATCTCTTCTAAGTTGGCGGTGGCTGAGCACAAAGGTTGCGTAGCTTGTCGTGGCTGTCTTTCAGGTTCTGTCACTGTCATGGGCACTGTGTATACCAGTGCCTTGATGGTTAATGATTGTGATGGGGGTGGGACCAAGTGCTCGTCCGGCCGAAGCACCGGGGTCTGAGCTTGCAGCAAACTAACTTGCTGGGCGTCCATCTCAGCGTTTGCCCACTCTGTTTTCTCCGGTGTCTGAGCCTGCCCCCCCCCAGGGTTAATCCGTCCTGGCGGCACCCCCCTCGGGGGCCCAATCTCTGCCTCGTCATTTTGCCCCGAGCCTGCGCCCGATTCTATACACAAAGAGGCCCCACCTGCCACTCCACACAGCAGCCCCCCTTCGGGGATCGACAGAGGAGGACACAGAGGCTGAGGGCTTGAGTCAGGTGAGGCTGGGCGAGCGCAGGCTGCATGCGCTTCCAGTTCTTCCAAAGCAGCCATGTCCACTGGGGATACACCCCGCCTCGGGTGCGGAACTATACAGGTTAGTGGCAATGTCAAGTTGGGATCTAGATCCAATGCCGGAAACAAAGTTTTACCTCTCTGCGTCAATGTAAATTGGTGGCCATTCCTCAGTTTAGTTCCCTCTTCCTGCATCTTTTTGTCCGTTGTTACTCATGGGCGGGCACTTCTCAGGCTGTGACCATCTTCCTCTTCTTGCGCCGGAGAGATGGGAGTGAGGCGCATTGTTGCCCTGCCAGCCCTGCCTGCCAGGACTGCAGGACTGTCACTCTCCGTCACTCCGAGGCTGCTCCGAGGTTGCAGGCAGTATTTGTACTATGGGTCCACCCACCAGTACAAAGGTAGTAGAAAGATTCAAGCAGGGTCAGCAGAGGGTTCGAGTCACGAAGAGCAGTCTTCCCAGCAGGTGCAGGACTGTCACTCTCCATCACTCAGCAGCCGCTCCGCGGTTCCAGGCAGTATTTGTGCCATGGGTCCACCCATCAGTACAGAGGTAGTAGAAAGACTCAAGCAGGGTCAGCAGAGGGTTTGAGTCACAAAGAGCAGTCTTCCCAGCAGGTGCAGGACTGTCACTCTCCGTCACTCCGCGGCCGCTCCGCGGTTGCAGGCAGTATTTTTACTATGGGTCCACCCACCAGTACAGAGGTAGTAGAAAGACTCAAGCAGGGTCAACAGAGGGTTTGAGTCATGAAGAGCAGTCTTCCCAGCAGGTGCAGGACTGTCACTCTCCGTCACTCCAATTCACTAAGTAAAGCAGCAGAAAAATCACACTCTTAATACACTACACAACACCCAGCAAAAAAATTAAGTGTGAACAAAATGGCACTCCAGCAATTTAAAAGGGAGGGAAAGACAAGGTTATACAAAATTAAGCAGCACCAACAAGTAAGTAGGCAGGGCAATCTAGAAAAGGCTTGCTACAATGAGGATTCAAATCAATAGGCCTGGGCCAATGTTAATGGTACAGAGTGTTTGCAGAGGTTCACACAGTTCAGAGTAGTTTGCGGATATGTCTTTGCCAAGAGTTTGAAACGAAGTTGGTTGGAAGAAAAGTTACTTAAAAGAGTAGAGAAGGACAATCCCTCGGATTGGCGAAAGATTTCAAACACTTTCACTGCGGTTGGACTGAATGAACAACCGGGCTAGAACAGTACCTTAAATGAAGAAGAAGGCTGCAGCTGAGGCAAATGTTCCTGGCAGGTCCTGCAGGCTCACGGTTCCTGAACCAACTGTCGGACTGACACGAAGTAGAAAGACTGGAGGGTCCTGTACTGCCCATGGAAGAAACCAGCAGCAGAGCAAAGCAACGAATAAAAGGTGCGCTCCTTAAAACCCAAACATGGTCCGAGCCTCCTGGCTATCCGGTTCACTGCAGCGATGTACAGCAAATTCGACCAGGGGAGGGAGGACTTGCTTGGTGTTTGGTGAACTGATTGGTCCCACCAGCTCAAGGGAACAAGATTCCTTGCAGATCTTCTCTGTCGTCGAAGTTTGGAGATTCGGACCTGCAGCAGCACTTCACCAGGAGGTTCAGTCGTGGTAGTAGTCCTCTTCTTTCAGCTTCTCTTCGGTTCTCTCGATCCAGTGGCAACTCTGCCTTCCAATTCCCAGAGACCTGCTTTTTATGAAGTTTACCCCCATTCACGCAGCCTGGCTGTCAATCACACAGCAGGGTGGCTGTCCTGGCAGGACAGTCACCTAGTCAATCAAACCAGAGTGCAACTTGGGTTTCCAAGGGAACCCTGTGCAGGGGGCCTAAAACCCCTCCCTCACATCCTGTCCCCCCAGACTCTCAGGCGCCTAACGAGGGGTTCTCTGCAGAAGCCTGCCAAAGGACTGCGAACAAAGGAGCCAAACCTAGTATGGCACTCAGAGTAAAACACGAGAAAGACCTTTACAAAAAGAAATGGCAAATAAACCCAGCCGGAACCAAACAAAAGGAAATGGGGTCCAGCTGGTTTAAGTTCGAAGCTACCAAGATAGCCTAAAACAGTACCAAGGCTATTTAAATAAACCTTAGTAGGAAAAATATTGTAGATACCCCTGCCACCAGCCAAATCTTAAAGAAAGGGGAATGAAATAATGTTCCATGCGAGACAGACAAGAAGGGATAACTATTAAACTTTTCTAGTACTCTATGTAAAATAGTTTGCACTAGGTCTGTGAATTTAAAAAGACTAATAAAGTCAATGGCAACTTTACATCTTCTGAGAGACAGTAATCAGTCCCAGAATATGGATTTAAAGTGCAAAGTCTGAGAAAGACAACCCTGTTTCACTGCACTAAGGGTGCTGTGTGACACACAGTAAAAAGATGATGCCTATGGAGTAGGTTAAGATCCACGTCTATGAACACAAAAATGTTAAACACACACAGCATAACACATGTAAGAATGGGAAAAAATGCTCACACTCTTACCAGGTGAAAACAATAAATCCTAGAAATCCAGCAAAGCTGCTGAGGGACCCAGTAGATAAGGGAAATTATCCATTCTGGAGAATTCTCCTTATCAGTGTTCCCACATTACAACTCCTCTAGACTGGGTGAATCCTCTTTCTCCATCCAAGCGCAATATTGATAATGACTTAGCATTCAGAAAGACCCTCAAAACCTGGCATTTCCTCCTTCCTCTTGAAACCCTCCCCCACTCTTCTCTCTCGATAGGTGCACAGAAACGCTGACCCAAAGACAACAACACTCCTATCCACAAATACCCCCACGGATGACGGCAGCGTTCGCCGCTGCACACCATGACAAACTTGTCTTCCCCAAACAAAACAACACTCCTACCCACCAATACCCCATGGATGTCTACAGCGGTTGCAGAGGCATGCCAACGAACTATCGTCCATCCCCCATGTAGGGATATTCATGCAAAAAGAGCAAAAGTGAGGTTTCATTGGGTATTATGTAAATGCAGCCATTCAGAGCCAAACCAACACAATGGGTTTAGTTTTGGAAGCATTTATTACACTGTGCTTTCATTTTAAAAGTGTGCATATTTTACAATTGGGATGTTTTCATCTGTGTGGGACTGCATTAAAAAAAGATAATTAACTAATTATATAGTAATTTGTCCCACTAACTAATTAACGTTCATCTAACATATAATGCAGTTCTAAACACAGTGAGATTCATTCCATCTTAGTTTTTTTTCTATGTGGAAATATGCACCAGCAGGAAAGGAAATTGAAACAATTCCTTTCATTGTTCTAAACAGGCGAAGAATTAGTGCAGGACATTCTTGTAATTTGATTGATAGGAATGGAGAGGTGGTACAGCTGATGTCATGGGAGGATGACATGCAGTTGATAAACAGGGAGAGTTTTTTTAATAGGCAAAATGAAGGGAAGAGCTCAGAGCTGCCTGGGGTTTGAATGTGCACAGTGACTTCCAGGGATGGGAGATCGGTGCCTGCACTCTTGGAGATAAGACAGGCGGAGAGCTGCCAGGCTTTGAAGCAATCCGAGGCAGTGCAAGGCTGTGTTCCCGGAGTTGCACGAGGGAGGTTTGCATAGATAAAGCTCTGGTGGCAAGTGCTTCAGAATTCGCCCTTTTTGGTGAGTCAGGTCAAAGATGAGGAGCATGAGGATGTATGAGATGCATTACTCTTATTGAAAGAAAGTGTAGTGAGATAACTTTAAAAAAAAAGATTTCATGTTTCTCTAAGCATGTTTGCACTGACTAAGAAAATGATGCACACTGAGTTCATTTTTCGATGTGTTTTATTTTGATATCTTTTTGATGCATTTATTCTAAAAAGAATTGAATACAATGTTTTTATTTCTTTGATGTTGCTATATGCTTGTTCTCTTCACTGTGTTAATTTTTAGGAGACAAGGTTATGCTCGCTGTTGGTAAGCTGGATTGTATATAACATAAATATATTATAACAAAAACCAAAGCTGGTGCAACTTTATTGGTTTTATATTATGTCTCCCATGTTTACTGTATTAGGGGAAAAAGTCAATGGGTAATTCTAGTGTTATACCAATGTGGTAAAGAATTTTGCTACCTCATTTGCCACATGGGACACGTTTAGGACAAGAGTAAATAGATACAAATAAACAAGACAGAAGGTTGTATGCGTGAATGAGTCCTTCTTTACATGCAGAAAAGAAGGCAGTGCATCAGAGCGCATAGGTTACTGAATGTACATACGTCAGTAACACGGGTTCCATTCAATAAGTGGCATTCTGAATAAACTCACTGTGTTCCCTGAAAGTGTGGTAGGTCTATGGAGTTCTCTACAGGCGACCAAGAGGTATCCCAATAGAGAGGAAAGGTTTGTTTTATGATGGGGCAGTAGTATAAAAAATATGCTCACCACTAGACCACAAAAATAAGGTAATTCTAAAAATACCACAAAAATGAGATACCACTAAAAATTACCGCCAATATAAGCTAACACCATATTATCACCAAAATAGGGTAACACTGAACTATCTCTAATGATAAGGCCAGTTTACCACCAAAATATCACAGTAAGAAAATACCACCAAATCCCGAATTTGCCCCAAAATACAAAACCTCCTACATAAATGGTGTGTTGGCCAGGAACAGACTGTAGAGCAACTACTTGGCGTGGCAAGTGTGTTCCACACCACCATACGTGCATTAAAGGGAACTCATTTTGTGAGAGCAGTGTGACACTGAAAGTGAATCTCAGGATGTCTCAAATTGATGCCACATTCCCAGAGTTGGTGAAATATCTGGAAGTAAAATTATATGCACATGGAACATGGTCATCAAATGATGCCACAGAATAGCATGACCGTATCTTTGGGGAAGTTCAGAAAGAACCACTGGACAGCAATTTTGAAGAGGGTTGCATAATTCAGGTCTGTCTTCTGAGATTATTTAATGCTGCTGACAAACATTCAGAGAAAGACTGTTTGATACGGCTCTGTGCCAAAACGTGGTTCACTTTAAATAGGTCTCTGTCAATGCAAGAAAATGATGCTGAGCTAATTAGCCGACTAAAAGTCGAATTAGATGGAGCTAGTGAACAGGGGAAAAAGTTAAGGGCAGAACTGGAGGTATGTCAAAAAGACATGCAATCAAAGTGTAATGAATTTTGACACTCCATTGGTTCAAAGGAGAAAACAATTTGAGGACAGTGAACAAGAATTAAAACACCTGGAGGGGTTGGTAGGTCACATTAGACAAGATAAAGAAGAGGCTATTTTAGAGATGCAAGTTTTACAAAGAGAGAATCTAGAGAAGGAAGGTGAGCTCCAGACTGTTGAACAAGAGATAGCTAAAATGTTTCAAGAAAGGGACAAGCGGGACAAAGAGTTTAATGAATGTCAAATACAGATGAGCAATATGCAAAATCTGATTAATAAAATGGGTGATGAAAACACTTACCTGCGTAAGGAGGCAGACCGACTCCTTAAAAAGTGCAAAGATTTGGAACAGCAGATGTGCGATTTCAGGTCTCAGGACAAGCGACAGGGCACCACATTCAATGGGATTGAGGTGAACTCCATTTCTACACGGGGAAATTGCCTCCCGGTGGCTGTACCGGTGTCTGACTTGGTTACAGCGCCTTTGGGGGGTTTGACTCACCCATTGGGGGTTGCCACCAATCACATACACCTGAGACAAGGGTTGAACCACAAAGTAATGCAATTCCAAATATAGCGCCAAGTAGCCCTATCAAGATAATGAAGTCAATCAAGGCCCTGATTAAACGGTTCAAAAAAGGAGGGGAGTGCTGTATAGAGGATTACTTAGAAGCGGTGCACAATATATTTAAAGCCCTAAAAATACAGACAGTACTTTCACTTAACTCTGGATGCTCCCACAGCGAACATCATCAGAGAATTGAATAAACAAGAGAACATGTCATGGGCAGAATTTGAAAAAGAGGTTAGGCATTATTATCCATTTCAGTCATTACAGGAGGCAAAGAAAGCTGCATATACGATCACAGCTGGGCCAAATACATCACCTTGCCAATTTCTTCAAGACTTAAAAAGAGCCTTTTCTCGTTTCAATGTATTTTTTAATCCCAATCCCAATTAGTTTAAAACTGCCTATTTTTATGGTTTGCAGAAAGACATTATATCACAGTTAGTCCGCAAGTATGATCGTGAGAAGTCCCTTGAATGGATTGTACACCAAAGTACCAAACCGTATGAGGTGCTCTACTGTCAGGGTAGAGAGGGTGATAAAATGAAAGAAACAAGATAAAAATCTAAAGAATCCTCTGCAACAGTAATGGAGATCAGGTCGGCTAAAATGTCACTTGAGTCCGCTCAAAGTTCAGGCAAAAATAATATGACACCTGAACAGAGGGGTACTCCACAGAGGTTGCCGCCCTCGGCACTGATGTTTCAGTCACATGATCCTAGTAATAGCGAGAGTTACATTAGTCCTAGGTACCTAGGAGACAGACCCTGGGTAGGATACCGGCCCGATATGTCAGGCATGAACAACAATCAGAGACAAAATCAAGATCAAATAAGTAACAGTCCCTACCAGACATTGGGGACCCAGAGAAGATTTGACCCCAACACCATGATATATGGTAACCTAGACAGACCACGGTATGTGGATCGATTTATTGAAAATGGTAATCAGCATAGGAAACAGTACTCACAAAATGGAAGACAGAACATGAGGCAGAATATGAACTATGCTCCACGTCAATACAATCAATCACCGCCACCAGGGGATCACAACCAAAGAATGAGTACACCCCGCTCCCCGCCTCACATGAATCAAGAGTTCAGAAACAATTCAAATAGGAACCAATCCCCTGAGAGTTATCAGAACAGATTTAACCAGGGGGAGAAAAACCAATACCGGTCTAGGCCGCAAAGAGAAGATTCTACAGAAATGGACAGGTTTCAATGTCTTGAGGCCCAGGTAAAACTATTGGCTGAACAAATAGGGAAACTCTGTACAGTTCAAAAAAGGTCATCAAATGAGGGGGCAGAAGGTCATAGAAGTGACCTGGTGGCTTCTGATAATAAGTGACTAAATATTCATGACACCTGCAATGATAAAAAGACAGATTCCCACGAGCCGGTTTTGCATAATGGTCCTGAGATGCGTGATGATTTAAACATTAAAATATTTGCAAATGAATATGAGGAAGGAATTGCGACCACATCGAAAAAAGAGGTTTGGTTTAACCTAGCGTTGAATCAAACATTGGAAGTCTGAACAAATGAAAAAGGAAACAGAGAAAAACATAAAGTTCCAAAGGAACAAAGAGACAGATTTAAGAAAGACAGCTTATGCACTGATAAAATAACTAATGAGGGAGTAGATGTGAATGTTAGAACAGACTCCCTAGACAATCAAAATGCTAATAAAATGCAGACAGGAAAAATAAGTACTGCAAAGGAGGGTACAGATCAGTCACCTGAAGAGTTCTTTGAGCCACATATTTTTGAAGAAATTAAAAAGACTGATATTATGCCAAATTCCAATAAATGTCCAGAATTAGAAAATGACAACCTATCATGTGACGTTTATGAGCATATTCAGTTGGAGAATTGCAGTGTGAACTCTGATGATCACCGGACAGAAGGGCGAATAGTGGCCACACTCCAAATGACCTCTGAACATGGAGAGATGGGCAAGGTTTATCAAAAGGAAATGGAAAAAAGGAGGGAAAAATGACCTTTCATTTACCGATGTGCTTAGCCAGGAGTGAGAAGGGTCTGAGAAAAGTGAGTCCTGAAACCAATAAAAATTTGGACTTTTTGTGTGCATTGGAGGAAGTTGAGGACAGGTATTATGATCCCATTACTGTGGAAGAGAAGTGCAACACATTTGCAATGATTGACACAGGTGCACAGGCCATGATTATGTCCAACGAATTGGTAAAAAGTATCAATGAAGGGAGATCCCCACAGAATCAGATTAAAGTGAGGCAAAATGAAGGCCCAATACATAACTTCAACGGTGAGGAGGTGCCTATTGAAGGTGTCACTGAAGTTGACATAAAGATAGGAAAACACAGAATGTAAAAAAAAAAAGTATTGATCACATCTATTTGTGAAATTCCATTCTTGATGGGAACAGATTGCCTGAAAATATTGTCTCCTCTCATTGATGGGGTAAATGGGGTTCTGTGGTCTTTAACAAAAAAAACACTAAGGCCTAAGAAAATAAAGTCACAAAACAGCAGTATATATGAATGCCATACTGTTGCCAAATCAAAAGATGCAGTGGAAGTGTATCTCCAGAATAGCTGTGTGCCTAGTGTCACTGTTATTTTAATGTGTCAGGACAATATGCAAAGGGAAAAAGAAAAACAATCTGTGCAGATTTATTTGGATCCTAGGAAGAAATGGTGAACTGAAATAGATGAACACACATTGCGCTTCTATTTAAAAGAAGAGGAGTGCAAACAAAACACCATCCCTAAAGCAGACACAGAAAAACACATCACCACTCTTGCTGAAATACATAAGGAAGAAGAGCAGCCATGGATTCATGTTGGTATAAATGGCCATTTTGAAGTGATAAAAGCCACTTTGGCACTTGAACAGGAAACTAGTTTTGTTAATGATAAATTACTTCAGAGAATGATGGGAAGGGAGGAGATCCCGAAGTTTAAAATTAAAAACCAATACATCTCTGGATTGGACAATTCAAATTTTGAAAATCGAATTGCAGGAAGGTGCATGCTAAATATTATTGTTGGACAAAAAAACATCTACCATAATGTGTGGATAGTGAGTGGAACACAAAAGGATTTTTACCTGGGAAATGATATCATGCACAGGATGTGTATGTGTTAGATTTCCTTAACCAAAAAGTATGGTCCCGGCTAGGCGGGCCTGCGCCCGAATTTGAAGACAAAAGAAAGGCTTATCATTGTGTACAATTGGTGCCATATGAGTCCATGAAACAGCAAGGGCTGGACTATGAATATACCCCATTGGTAGATATTGGGGAGGGATCAGTCAAAATCATGGTGGATAATAAAGGGTGTCAAAATGTTCATTTAGAAGAGAATTCCGTGCCAGGAATGGCAATACAAAAATCACATTATACTGCAGATTTCAACAATATGGTAATTGGAAATATCCCTGAGAGATATGTAGATGCACAGGGTGCGTTGCCAGAGCACCTGGATTCTCAACCCAAAGGGATGTTCAAAATTCAGTCTGCGTACCCTTATGATTCCAATGAGACAGTGTGCTGTCATCAAGAGAATTGTATATTATTTGATTTAAATGAAAATGAAACAGGAAATCCGCACATTGAAATGGAGGCTGATAGGCCAAAATATTTCAAAGTCGCAACTCTTCAGAGAGATACTGCCACACAGTTGGAAAAAAGGACAGAGGTTCCTCCATTGGAGGATTTCCCGGAGTTTTCAAAAATGGTAGAGGAGCAGATTTTGTTAGCAGATGCCTGTGATAGCGAAGAGGATAAGAATGAATTGAGAAAAATATTTATGGAATTTAAGGACGTTTTTGCCAAAGACGCATATGAGTGCGGCCTAACTGATTTACATGTTGCCACATTGCCAGAGGGATGTGGTAGAAATCCAGTATTTGTGCGCCAATATTGATTGCCACTGGCATGCTTGGAGTCATTGGCAGAGATAATTAAAAACTTGGAGTCTAAGGGAATTATCAGACCCATTCCTAGTACCTCCAACACTCCCATTTTGGGTGTATTATAGCCAAATGGTCAATGGCATCTGTGTGCAGACCTGAGGGAATTTAATAAAAGAGTGCCAGTGTCTGATGGCCGCTGCCATTCATTGATCAAGTCTGGTAGCCAATAAACCATTTGTTTAATTGTGTCTACACGGGAATACCCCATTGTCTGTTATTCATTGATCAAGGCCTTGCTCAGGTGCACGGGACAAAGGTATTTACCACATTAGATCTTACATCTGGGTACTGGTGTGTGCCATTGGCAGAATATATTCAGAATTCGTTTGCATTTTCATTTGATTAAACGTAATACGCTTGGTCCAGAACACCATTTGGGTACATCAATAGTGGGAGCGAATTTGGCATATTTTTGAGAAAAGCTATGCCAGTTGCGGCAGAAAGAGGGACCATAGTTTATGTGCATGATGTCCTGATAAAAATGAAAGTCTAAAAAGTTATTTTGATGAAATTAGACATGTACTTGACCAATTGCAGAAGGCGGGTGCCAAAGTATCTTTACAGAGAGCCCAAAGGTGCAGGAAAAAGGTGAATTAATTAGGCCATGAAGTAACTGAACACGGGTTAAATCCACAAAAGAAAAAGGTGGAGGCCGAAAGAGCGTCAACAGGATTCATATGTAGATGTGTTATCCTCTTTCAAAAACATCTACATTGACAAATCAACTTCTCGATCTAATCGTACTCATGAGTTTGATTTGCTTACACAACAGGCTAAAATTGCACATAGGAAAGAATTAAGAGATAATCTGAAATTACCTTTACCTCAACGAACACAGATCCGCAAAACAATCAAGTGTAAATATCGAAACTGGATTCATGCTAGGAAGGCCCTTCTGTTACAGCTTGACAGTGAGGCTTTCATGAGTGCTATCCAGAATAAAAACTCGCAGGTGTGGATCTTGTTTGGGACATCATCACATCAACCGCAAACTACCTTGCAACTGAACGGGGTTTCAGAAGCATAATGGTTGTCTCACTTTTCCCAGCTGTATGCTGATGCAAGCTTTATTGACTATAAATATGAAACACAATCCACTACAACCTGGCACGTAGAGTGTTCTGAAGAGTTAATTGAGGAATATATATGCAAATCTTCATCCTTCCGTGCAGCCGGTCCTGATGGCCTGTCCAATTTTTTGTTTAAAGCAAATCCACAAAAATGGGCTTGTATTCTCAATAACTTATTCCAACAGATTTTACTCTCTAGAAAGCTACCTGACTCTCCTCTGTGATTGTGCCAATTTTTTAAAAAGGCGACCGCGGAGCACCTGCTAGCTTTCGCCCGATCGCATTACTTGATGCGCCTGGTAAATCTTTTTAAGACTGGTCTTGAGAGATTTTGACCTGTGGACTCAAACCTGTGCACAACGCAATC
This sequence comes from Ambystoma mexicanum, assembly GCF_040938575.1. Classification (NCBI taxonomy): domain Eukaryota; kingdom Metazoa; phylum Chordata; class Amphibia; order Caudata; family Ambystomatidae; genus Ambystoma; species Ambystoma mexicanum. Next base: position 770,594,802 of record NC_090941.1, read on the forward strand.
CCTGTCAGTCAGGCTTTGTTGCCGGCCTTGGAACGGCAGTCAATCTGCTAACTTTGAATGCCCTCAAAGACCACGCACAGACAAAGAAACAACTGCTGTATTTTGCCTTTGTAGTCCTGCATTCAGCCTTCGACTCAGTCTCAAGAGGCAAACTAATGTCGAAATTATTGAATGCCAAGTGCCCTGCCACCCTGTGCGATATCATCTATGCTTTGCATTCAAACACTACAATAAAGGTCAGGCTGTCATTGGCAGGTCTGCTGTCTGCGGCCATAGCAACTTATAGAGGGCTGAAGCAGGCTGTCATCCCTGCTTCCCCCCTCTTTAACTTCTTCATCCATGATGTGAAGTCTGCCTTTTCTCACTTATGTTCACACTCGCCCAAATTGAAGGGCCTTGTAGTCAGGGCCCTATGGTACGCTGAAGATCTTGTTCTGGTCTCAAAAACTCCTAGTGGTTTGCAGATTCTCTTAACTGCTCTAAGTGCATACTTAGATGATAATGGATTGATTATTTATCTAAAGAAAACACAAGTTGTGATCTATGCGCCAAAACTAAATCATACTTTGAGAATGGACTGGAAACTCAACAATGTCAATGTTGAAATTGTTCCAATCTACCTATACTTGGGACTCTTATTTGACGGCCTTCCGCATGTTGATTCGCATTTAAAAATGCTTGTCAACAAGCTTGACTCAGCCATCTCACAGACGCGGCTCATTTTATCTAAATATGGCACATTTTCTATTGGCCCAGTAGTCATATACTGGGGCCAAAAAGGATGCCAGCTATCTTATATGGATTAGAGTCTAAAAATATCATCTCAGCAGTGTTTCTGAAAAAATTAGAGGCTAAATCTTGAAGGTGTGTTCTGCACCTTCCAGCCTGCATACCTGGACCGTGGCTATGACATGAGCTGGGCCTGACCTCACTGTTGTCCCTCTATGAGTGGTGCCTGTGTGCTCTATTCCGAAAATGTTTAGTACACACTAGTAATGATATAATTTTAGCATGCCTATCTGATTATATCCTATCATCTGCCCACTCTTTTGTGCAAAAGTGGACAGCATGTATCTTCAAAATAATAGCAAAGGCGGATGTAACAATTGACATTTTGGTGAGCAACCCGGATCGTGCAAGAGACACAATTTATAGAGCAGATTGGATAGAGACTAGAACCAAATGTCTCACATATACAGATTTGAAGTCCTATGGATTTGAACAAAAAGTTCTTAATGTACTGGAAGCATACCTGAGCAGGCCTCCTTCTCCATTTTTGAGATCAGTAATTCTTTGCTTTTGCTTTAATCTATATCTTACACGAGAGATCCTGGTAAGAAGGAAACTTATTGACCCAAAAGAGATTTATTGTAGATACTGTGGGGACCTTAACATGAAAGAAACGTTGAAACATATTATTGTAGATTGCCCGGTGCACACTGACTTGAGACTAAGATCTTTCAGTCGACATTTAACCTATTTTGGACCAATGCCCCCTGAAAATCGACAGCCAGCAATTCTGGAGACTAATGTAATGAGTATAAGACTAGCCACTTTTAATCTGAATGCACTGGAATTGGATGTGACCAATGATACTGAGGCAAACTAATCTTAAAAAGCCAAATCTTGTTACATGATGTTGCATCACATGCAAAGCAGTTGATATAAAAAGATGGGTGTGTTGTGCCGACTATTGATTGATTGACCTTAGTTCAACACCACTGTACACTGTTCTTGTTATTGTTTTGTGATGCTTTTTATTCTTGTTTTATTCTTGTTTTTTGTTTTACTCCTGTTGTATGTTTGCCTGTTCTTTTATTACCTCATACTTATTGTTATATAAGTATTTTGTCTTGTTTTAACCTATATGTATCATTGATGTGGTTTTCCCGTGCTTTCGTTTTCATTTTTGTCATTTTCTATGGATGCAATGTCATTTGTTTTGAAAAAGTTGAGTTTGCTCAGCTAAATTCAAAGAAAAAAAAGAAAAAAAAAGGCGGCGGCCATACAGAAATTGAAAGATCCTAAAAACATGAAAGGTTTAAAAAGTCTATTAGGAATGACAGGATATAACAAGAAATGTACTGAAAATTATGCTGAAATCACTCAACCATTGACAAAACTATTGAAGCTGAATACACCCTGGAAATGGGAAAAGGAGCAATCCGAGGCAGTTGCTAAATTGAAGGAATGTCTCATAAAGGCACCATGCTTGGCCTATCCCATAAAGAGTAAAGATTTGTTTTGTAGAAATAGGATTCACTGAGCAGTGTATGTCAGCAGTGTTATCTCAAAAACATGATTTGAACCATAAAACTATTGCTTATGCAAGTAAGGCATTTTCTCAGGTTGAAACTAAATTCAGTGAATGTGAAAAGGCCATTCTGACCACTGTATTGGCATTGCAACATTTTCATCCCATTGTTCACGGGCAAAAGGTGATCATTGAGACAAATCATCAACCATTGCAGTTTTTACAGAATGAAAGGATTCAATCAGGCAATCTAGCACAGTCCAGAATTATTTCATGGACATTGGCTTTGCAGGGTTTTCCTGTAGAAGTGAGATATGGCCAGAATAAAAAGAGCCCAATTGCTCAAAGGTTGGCAGATCTACATGACTGTGCAGCTGAGTGTGTATCAGATGAGGTAGGGATGGAGTCCAGTTTGCAGGAGATTGAACAATCACCACATAATGCTTTTGATGAAAACACATGCAAGGAATTGCCAATTGTGTATGTCGACGGGTGTTCTTTTCACATTGAAAATGACAGCAATAAACAGTTGGTGTCAGGGGTGGGAAACGTCTGGTTGAGATGACATTCCTAATATAGGAATGAGACATGGGGATAGGAGAAGCCAGATAGCAGAGATAGCAGCCATTTATAGAGCAATTACTACTGCAGTTGATAACACATTCAGTGAAATTGTCCTGGTGACTGATTCTGATTATGTATGGAATAGCTTTGTAGAATATTTGCTGGCAGGAAAGCAAGAGGCATGCTCACATATAACAAAAAGCCCCTCAAACATGGAAAAATGATTCAAGCTATAGACAAATTGGTGTCAGAGAAACATTTGTGGACATTTGAGTGGATGAGGAGGGAAATGATAGAGCAGTTCAATTGGCCAAGATTGGGGCTTTTATGGGAGAATTGTTGCCCATTGAACACCTAATTGGTGAAATACAAATAGATGCAGTCACACTCTCTATATTTCCAAAAGAAATTGAACAACCTGTAGTGCAATGGAGTTATGAGTTATGGAGTTATGATACACCAGATCAGGATCTGATTAAGGCACAAAAAGAAGATCCAGTATTGGTGGTCTATTATAATCATTTGATGGACCCTCAACATAATCCTTTAACTGAAAATGATTGTACAGGAAAAGAAGAGTTCAGAGTGTTATTAAAAAACAAAAAACAAATTAAACTACAGGATGGTCTGATGATCAGGGAATCCGTGACAGGTCATATACAGTGGGTGGTACCTCTTTCATTCATAGGGTGAATGTTACACCATGCACATGATGCGATGATGCGAAAACTGCAGGACACAGAGGTTCACAAAAAACTTTAGAGATACTGAAAGATTATGCTTACTGGCCACACATGTCCCAAGATGTGGAATTATATACCAGGGGGTGTCTGGTATGTGCACAATTTAAACCTGCTTCACCAATGATGATTTACAAATCGACTATATAGGGCCTGTAAAGAGATTGAGTAGGGGAAACCGGTATTTATTGACGGTGGTATGTTTAATGTTGAAATGGGTAGAATGTATTCCTGCACCAGATTGTAGTGCACAAACAGCAGCTACATTGCTGGTAAATCACATATTTTCAAGATTTGGGTTACCACAAAGAATAGAGTCAGACAGAGGAAGTCATTTCACGAGCAGCTTAATGAGCAAGGTGTAGCAGATATTGGGGGTTAAAGGGAAATTGCATATCGCATATTGGCCGCCCTCTTTGGGGAACGTAGAGAGAAGCAATAGATCTGTCGTGGAAATACTGAAGAGTTTTGTAGCACAGGTAGGTTCTAGTTGGGATTTATGATTACCTTTAGTGTTGATGGCCATTAGGTCGACTCCTGCTAAAGCAACAGGTATCAGTCCTCATGAGGTGTTGACAGGGAGAAAAATGGTACTGCCACAACATTTATTGTACATGACGCATGAGCAAACACTTGTGAGTGCATCTACAGTTCACGAGTATGTGGAAGAATTGAGGAAGCATTTACAACATGCATTTGTGTTTGTACAGCGAAATTTGGAAAGAGCTGCTGATAGTGCAAAGTCCTACTATGATAAAAAGACATTTGTGAAAGAGTATAAAATAGGCGATCGGGTATATACGTTTCATTTCGGGGAATTAAACATAAAAACTCAAAATTTCTTGGGGCATGGTAAGGCCCATTCTAAATCATAGATAAGGCATCCCCGGTGGTGTACAAAATCTTGAAGACAGAGGGTGAAATAGCGACAGAGCTATTTGTCCATGTCAACCAAATTAAGCCCTGTCATCCAAAGCATGAAATCAAGAGGCTTGAGCAGCTGGAGACGGGTTAGGTGTACTAACTGCATGGGAAAGAAAGCTAGCAGTAAGATAACTGATAAAAACACAGTACGTTTGTATGTTAATGGATGCGTGGAAGAACTGTTGACTATCTGTGATGCATGCATAATGAAAATGACAAGGTGGTGTTTTATTCCATGAGAAACTAAAAAATATAGTAGTACAATAGTAAATGAAAAAGCAATGTTAAAAAAAAAAAATAAGCACATAGAAAATATGGGACACTATGCGTTCATGAAAGGTGATGAGTCAAATCAATCTATTCTAGCACAATGTGATAAAATTATTCTACATGCATTTTTGGGAATTGTGTAATAAGGTGGGATATTTATGTTGCTTGTTTCTCTATAACGTGTGCTTATTTGCAGATATCCAAGTATAAAGGATTAAAATGTTTTGGGCCACATTTTTGTTTTTGGCCAGATAGTAGAAGGGGTAAAATTTGTGTTGTGCTATGTACTTTACCTGTTCTTTTCTATTTGATTTAGATGTGACTAACTATTGTCCTGGCAAGGGTTTGGGGTCGCAGCACCGAAGGATGCGAGAGATGATGGATCCCTGGAGTCCACAGGAGAAAGCCCCAGGAAAGCCTCTGGACCGAAGTATGGAGCTGAAGACAAACAGACTGGGATGCTAAAATAGATGATTTCTGTGGAGAAACGCTGAAGAGCACCAGGCTGGAAGAATTCCACCGAAAGGATGATGTAATGGAAGTATGATGATCAGGACACCTCAGCAGTGCGGTACTGGAGATGGTAAATGCCATGAATGGAAGTAATTAATTCCATAGCATTGCCGGTGAGACTTAATATTATGCTGTGCTTTAACAATTGAGACTTGGACTGGAGACAATGGAGATTGATTGTTTCAATCTTGATCCATCATTTTGTTATTTTAATTAATTATTTTGGTTAATTATATTAGCCAGTTGTTTTATTTATTTATTTTATATGATTGTTTTCTTATTGTGCATACACGCTAATGAAAAGTGTTAACTCCATACATACAGACTAAACATATGGACAATGGGAGATGCACTTCATTTGGAGATATGCGCATACCATGTTTCATTATACATGATTAAGCAATGGTTTGTTGTGAAATGTTTAAATCTTCATTTTATTAAGATGGTATTATTTCAACCGTGATTCGTCTTACAACAATGAAAAAAGAGAGATGTCTCGAGAAACATACATTTTAAAAATACGGGTTTCCTTCACTTATGGGTTTATTAGCCAGAATTGTCGGAAAAAGGAGTGTAGTATGTAGGGATATTCATGCAAAAAGAGCAAAAGTGGGGGTTTCATTGGGTAGTATGTAAATGCAGCCATTTCAGAGGAGGTGCAAGGCACCGCTTTTTAGCAATAAAAGCATTTAGCCAAAACAACAAAATGGGTTTAGTTTTGGAAGCATTTAGTACACTGTGCTGTCATTTTAAAAATGTGCATATTTTACAATTGGGATGTTTTCATCTGTGTGGGACGGCATTAAAAAAACATAATTAACTAATCCTTTACTAATTTGTCCCACTAACTCATTAACTGTTCATCTAACATATAATGCAGTTCTAAACACAGTAAGATTCATTCCATGTTAGTTTTTTTTCTATGGGAAATGCACTAGCAGAAAAGGAAATTGAAACAATTGCTTTGCTGGGCAGAAGTCTTCATTGTTCTAAACAGGCGAAGAATTAGTGCAGGACATTCTTGTAATTTGATTGGTGGGAATGGAGAGGTGGTACAGCTGATGTCATAGCCGGTCAAGTGGCACAGCGAGTAGAGCGCTCGCTTTGACATCCGTGCAGAGTCTGCTAACGCAGGTTCGAATCCTGGTCGGGCCAAACTCAGCCTTTCATTCTTCCGAGGTCGATAAATGAGCACCACACACCGTGGGTAATAATAAGCAGCGCTCAGATACCTGAGGGTTCGTAGCGCTATATAAATGTCAAATTATTATTATTGTTATTATTATTATGGGAGGATGACATGCAGTTGATAAACATGGAGAGTTTTTTTAATAGGCAAAATGAAGGGAAGAGCTCAGAGCTGCCTGGGGTTTGAATGTGCACAGTGACTTCCAGGGATGGGAGATCCGTGCCTGCAATCTTGAAGATAAAACAGGCGGAGAGCTGCCACGCTTTGAAGCAATCCGAGGCAGTGCAAGGCTGTGTTCCTGGGAGTTGCGTGAGGGTGGTTCGCATAGATAAAGCTCTGGTGGCAAGTGCTTCAGAATCCACCCATTTTGGTGAGTCAGGTCAAAGATGAGGAGCGTGAGGATGTATGAGATGCATTACTCTTATTGAAAGACAGTGTAGTGAGATTACTTTAAAAAAATATATATCATGTTTCTCTAAGCATGTTTCCACTGGCTAAGAAAATTATGCACACTGAGTTCATTTTGCCATGTGTTTTATTTTGATATCTTTTTAATAAATTTATTCTAAAAAGAATTGAATACAATGTTCTTATTTCTTCCATGTTGATATATGCTTGTTCTCTTCACTGTGTTTATTTTTAGGAGATGAGATTATGCTCGCTGTTAGTAAGCTGGATTGTGTATAACATAAATATATTATAATAAAAAGCAAAGCTGGTGCAACTTTATTGGTTTTATTTTATGTCTCCCATGTTTACTGTATTAGGGGAAAAAGTCAATGGGTAATTTTAGTGTTATACCAATGTGGTAAAGAATTTTGCTACCTCATTTACCACATGGGACAAATTTAGGACAAGAGTAAATAGATACCAATAAGCAAGATAGAAGGTTGTATGCGTGAATGAGTCCTTCTTTGCATGCGGAAAAGAAGGCAGTGCATCAGAGCACATAGGTTACTGAATGTACATAAGTCAGTAACACGGGTTACATACAATAAGTTGCATTCTGAATAAACTCACTGTGTTCCCTGAAAGTGTGATAGGTCTAGGGAGTTCTCTACAGGTGACCAAGCGGTATCCCGATAGAGAGGAAAGGTTTGTTTTATGATGGAGCGGTAGTATTAAAAAATATGCTCATCACTATACCACCAAAATAAGATACCACTAAAAGTATTACTGTCAATATAAGCTAACACCATATTATCACCAAAATAGGGTAATACTGAACTACCTCTAAAGGTAAGGCCAGTTTACTGCCAAAATATCACGGTAAGAAAATACTGCCAAATCCCGAATTTGCCCCAAAAGACAAAACCTCCTACAGCCACCCCCCCATCCCTCCGGTCCCCTCTCCCACTTCTCAGATTAGACCATGAATAACAAGACAAGCCAATCGCATCGGACCAAGAAAAAAAATAACTCCATCCAAGCCTATGGTACGTATACCTTACACCACGTCTGTGGACACAGACCACAGGCATGACCACCCATACATGCACCCTAGAATGCAGCTGTAGCTATGCTATTCCAGTCTAGCAGCACATAAAGCCATCTACACTGAAACCCCTGACATACCTCACCACCTCTGCCATTAGCATACAGCGACAACCAACGAAAAAAGATTCGGTCTAGCTGGGCACACATCGAATCTTCAGCACTAGAAATCTATCTTAAACCACCAACAGCACCCACCCACGTGCCTGACCTCTGGGTTGCTTACTGGAGCCTAGGCTGCCCACCTAAGTGCTAACCTGGCAAAAAATGCACACAAGCCTATTTTAATTTAAACTTTTAGAAACTCGTACACATGAACTGCGGTCACTGAGGGCGTTCCAACCACAAAGTGCATTGAGGCCATACAAATGGGGAAAGGGTGCTATGTAAATGACGAATAGATCATCGACAACATACTATGGGCCTCATTACGGCCTTCGCGGATCAGGTTAATGGGCTCCGCTAATGGAGGCGGACCCATTAAACCCGTTCCGTGAAATTACGAGGTCCCCTCGCGGGACCCGGTAAGGACGCGAGGGGAAGAGGGAGCTAACAACGGGCCGGTCGTAATCGGCCCGTTGTTAGCTAACTAAACCCATTCCCATTGAGCCCCATGGGGGCTCAGATGGGAATGGGGAAGGTCTGCGCCCGGGTTCGCAGAGGGAGGAATTAGCGGGCTCTCCGATCTCGGAATGGTCCGGTAATTCCTCATTCTGGGAACCCGGTAAAGGAGCCCGGTTTGGCGGCAGCCATGGAGCTAATAGCTCGTAATGAGGCCCTATGTGTTCAACTCGATTGCCATATTGAATCTTTGAAGTAAAGGTTTGAATTGGGTCAAGCCATTCGAGCCTCCATAGAAATGGCATGCAAGTCGAATCTAGTCAGCAAATGTCCAATTCGGGGCGACCCAATTCAACCCAGTTCACTATGACTTAAATTGGGTTAAAAACATTTAAAAATTCATGTGGATTTTAAGCAAGAACGGGGCAGATTCTTAAAGCAGTTTTTGGCACAAGTGATGAGGGTTTTTATCAAAATCCTTCAAGGTATTCAATTAATTACAGCACTATTTCCATCACATAGTTATAACGTGTGCATCTTATCACTTGCACCAAGAAAACTCACCCTTTTTTCTCAAAGGTGCATAAATTCAAATGCCCTTTTCACCCACTGTGGAATTTTAGGAAATAAGTGAGCATTTCTGTGCATTGCAAAGTGCATCCCAAATCTACAAATGGAATGCTCTTTGAAATGCATAGAAAATACACACATTCCCCAGTGCCTGTTTGGAATAGGCGCAAGGGGATGAGCAATGCCTTGTCATGCATTTTCTTTGTGAAATGCATTCCCAGTGCCCATTATACTAATGTTTGCAAGTGTGCTGGCCAACACATAATTTGTGAAGCAACATAGCCCCTATGAAAGTATACACAGTATAGTGAGCGGGGTGTAGCGGGGGACACCCTGCAGCTCACTCCAGTGAAAAAAAAAGCCTGGGGCTGCGGGGGTGTCCCCTGCAACACCTTGCTCACTATACTTTAGAGTATAGTGGGTGGGGGTTGCGAAGGACACCCCTACAGCTCACCCGAGCAAAAGTAAAAAAACAACAACAAAAAAAGAAAAGGACCCTGCAGCGCTGGTTCCCGATCACGGAAGTGAAAGGGAACTGGCACTGCAGGGACACAGCGCGTCTGAAGGAAAGGTAAGTAGGGGTGTGGTGGGGGTGTGTTGGGGGTATGAGTGAGGGTGTGTGTGAGGGTGTGTGTTTGAATCTGTGTGATTTTCAATGGATGTCCGAATGGGAAATCTACGAAATTTTGTGTGTTGCGTACATTTCCCATGCAGACATTTCCGTCACGGACCTTTCTCCAATGGTAAAATCACACCGATCCTAATGTATCATTTCCATAGCCACCAGTAATACCTACTTCTAGAATACTGCTCCAGTATCCTAGAACTAAGTGCTACTAAAGAGCTCTTCTTGAGCTGAGTTGAATGCTCAAATGTTTACATCTATACAAGCAGCACAAATTCTGGTTTGAAAGATTCAGACCATTTCGGGCCTCATCTCCAAATGGTTGGGATCTTTAGAGCTGAGTCGAAACTCTGTTGTTTAGATGAATCTAGCTTGAATGGTTTTGAGATGGTTCCTCGGTCGCTAATATTTATGCACCTTTTAACTAAAGCATCAGTTACAGGTGTAATGGGAGGTTGTTTGTTAAGAACAGATGTTGTGTTCTGTGTAATCCAACCATTCTCTTCTGTGTGAAATAAAACTTGATTAGTCAGAGCGTGTTATTCAAAGGTAGAATCACCATCTAATTTGGATTTGTACGTTTCCCTCCTATGATGAATACTTATGAGGATGTATTTTACTTAATATGGAGATGTGTTATAATTGTTTCTCCTGCAAACCACTCTAGTTTAAATGTTTGAGGTCAGGACCACCTCCCTGTACTAAAACTCCAGCACTTTGAAGCAGTGATGGTATTGCTATAAAGTGCACTACAACACATCTAAATAAATAAATACATATTTTGTGGTTATGAGCTTCGATAATGCAATTGTGGCAATTCTTTGACAACACACCTTTCAAATAACTGCAAAGTTGAATTTTGAAGGGTATGTGAGTTGTACATAAATACGTCTTGCATAATCACCACTGAAGTCATCTCCAGCCATCTCCAGCCAGCGTGAGGAACATTCAACCTTCCTTACATACTCCTCACAGGAAGGCAGTTCACAGACATTGGGAGCTGCGTTTGGAATGTGATGCTAGGATATGGGCCTCCTATGATATCGGGCATAGGAGGCCTTGACTGGCATTAGATGGCAGTATTGTGGAATGTTAGACTGCACTGATGTACGATGGCAGTGCCTGGCATAGGACATTTTACTTGGCATAAAACAGCAGAAGTGGGGCTCTTGAGGCAGCACTTGACATATGATGGCATCACTTGGGCATGTGAGGCTGCATCTTACATATGGTGACTATAGTGACTATATTTGACATATGAGGCATTAACTGGTATAAAATGGCTATACAGGGATTTTAATGTTGCTCTTGGCATAGTATGGCAGCACACCCACATGGGAGGATGAACACTATGTATGGTGCTATACCAGGCATATTTCACATATAATGGCATAAGATGGCAGCACAGGGTCATTTGATGCTGCACCTGGCATGCAAAGGCAGCACCTGGACATCTGAGGCTATACATCTGAGGCAGTACATTTAATAGTATTACCATACCGACCATGCAGGCGTTGACTGGGATAGGAAGTCACAAAGGAACATGTAAGTCTGCACTTGCTATTTTTAGTGCCTGGCAATAGGAACCTGTGCATTACGCATGAAGATTATAACAGATCTATACTGTACCTATGTAAAGATGGAAGTACTGAGGGAATTGGAGATTTCATTTCAAAGAAGATGGCAACAACTAGACACGTGAATGTGTATCTTACACATCATAACTATACCTGCCATGTGAGGCATCAACTGGAACAAGAAACCCATACCAGGGAATTGTAGGTTGTTCTTGGCATACGGGGGCAGCACCTGGAAATGCGAGGCTGTGTGCTACATATTTTACTTACATGAGACATATGACACATTCCCTTGCCTAAGATTGGTTCAGTATTGAGCATTTGATGCTGCACTTGGCATATAAATGCAGCACCTTCACATGTGAGAATCTACCGCGGGGGAGGGCAACGTTTCGGCCAGCAAAATTGGTGAAATTCACCATCAATTCTGTTTCACTGTTGGGTGTTTTTCCCTGCTCTGCAATATTTTGACATATTTCTTTTCCCTCTGAAATATTGTTATTCCCGAAATTCTTGTTTGTTAGCACCCAAAACACTTAAAACAACAGTAACATTTCAGAAGGGAAAACACCGGAAAGTATGAAGTATGTTTTCTTGAATGAAAAAATTGAAATGTCAAAACAACTAAATTTAAGTCAGGAAAAGGCCGGAATGGTCAATTTTGCTTTGCAGATGACATTGGCGTATTAGGCAAATTTTGCTTGGAATGAACACATTTTCCAGCAGAACAATATTCAGGCATTTCGGTCACCCCTACTAAATGACTAATGCGACACAAAGCAAGCTATAAAGCACCAGATGTCGGAAATTGTCCGAGGGTCAACTAGAGGTCCAAAATTAAATATGTCTCCCAACATGTCTGACTCTATTAAGGTTTTTTTATGAGAACAATGTAAAACATTTTCCTCAGACCCATGAATGTGCATAAACGTCACTCAAAACCTGTTTATGCTGGTAATGGAACAAAGTATGCATAGTTTTTCTTAAAAGGTTTAAAAAGATCCAGAACAAAAGCGTGTTCAGCTCTTATGAGGGTCATGTCGTGGTCCCTCTATCTTTCTAAAAATAATAAAACCAAATCAGAGAAACATGGTTAGTAAGTATCCCAAATAAACCATAATGAATGTCAGGAAATGCCTCTCATGATTGCCCTCACTATTGCAGTCCACAAGCAACGGATGTGATATTAGCAGCTTTCTTAGTAATGTTCTTGTACAGCTGGCATACAATAAGTAGTCTACCTGCCGTTTCTCAAGTCTGAATTTGAGCCCGATGATTCTTTAGTTAGCTGTACCTTAAAGCTGGCCTTACACCAAGGCCCAAAGCCACGGGAAGACAGGGGGCCAGCCTAAAATCTTTAGAGAGTCCTCTCTAGGACTCTCATCTCCTCACTAATTCAGGGTCTTCATCAAATAGCCTCCAAGCTCTCTCTCTGCCTCAACATCCTACCACCTGTTTTAAACTTGGGGACCTTCTCTTATTAATGTCCTCTCTTTCCTTCTGTCCTCATACTTTTCCATTTCGGGGTTCAACTTTGGTTCATTCCTCATCCATCAAGGCTTCCCCTTGAACCTTCAGTCAGTGTCCTCCTCTTACTCAGATTATTTTATTTTCTTGATCTTCATTTCCTCTTCCGTCTCTCCCTTAATCCTCATATTCTGTGCTTCGGTTCTACACTCTGTTAACCCTACATTTTAATTGTTTCCTCACTGTTCCCCACCTACACCTTTGGTCCTTCTTCTTTGGCTTCCTCACCCCCATTTCTGTGGTTTCTCTCACCACTTCCTACTTAGACACCTCTGTAAGCAGAGCTAACTTGTCAATCTCTCTCCTCCAACTTTATAAATCATCCTCTTCCAAGCATCCGGATTATCTCTCTCCCCAACCTTTTATGGCACACTCTCTCTCTCCTAGCTTTCTGGTTTTCCTCACCCACTTTTCTCTTTCTTTCTCTCTCTCTCTCTCTCTCTCTCTCTCTCTCTCTCTCTCTCTCTCTCTCTCTCTCTCTCTCTCTCTCTCTTTCCCTCCTTTCTCTCTCTCTCTCTCTCTCTCTTGGTCTCACTCCCTGTCTCTCCCTCTCTCTCCCACCCACTCCTTTTCTCCCTCGCTCCACCCAGCCTCCTGGTTATCTTTCCAGCATTCTGGTTCTCTCACTGCCCAACATCTTGGGTCTCTCTCACCAGCTTCTTGCATCTCTCTCTAGCCTCTTGTGTGTCTTTCCACAATCTTGCAGGTTTCTGTCCCGAGATTCTATCTCACACCATCGTCTGGATCTCTCTCCCCAGAAGTTGGTGTTCATGCTTTCTCTAAAACCTTGGGTCTCTCTCTCTCTCTCTCTCTCTCTCTCTCGCTCTCTCTCTTTCACTCCAGCTTCCTGGGCCATTCTCTCCCAACCTTTTGGGTCTCTCTCTTCTCAGCCTCTGCAATCTCTTTCTCCTTACAGGTTCTTGGGTTTGTCTATTTCCCTGGTTTCATGGGCCTTTCTCTTCCCAGCCCCCCCCTCTCCTCCAACCTCCTATCTCCACCTTACCCCAGGCACATGACACCTCCTCTTTGCAGCCGTATGCCCTATCCACCAGTCCCCTGACCTGATCAAGCTCCTTCTGCACTCATTGCCAGCTATCTTCAAATAAGATGTGATATTGTTGGGAAGAGGTTTTTGTAGAACTTGTTTAAGAGGCAGCAGATGAGACCTATCTTCAGTCTCCATCAAACCAACAGCCAGGAGAAGGGGTTACAAGTTACAGCCCCACTCTATTCATCTCAAGATCTGTTGCTCCAGAGTCAGGGCTGATCATTAACAATTGCCCAATGAACCCTGTCAAATAGTTGGATTAAAAACAGATTCAATTAGGTGATGTTGAAGAAGGCAGTGATGCCTTTTCCACAGGTGGAACAGTGGACACATATTTCTCATCCAAAGCCTTTAGGATCCGTTGGGTTACATCACTAATCTAAAGTATAATGATGAAATTCATCAAGGTCATTAATTTCAGGTTGAAAATATTGAAGTCCATTATTCCCTTGGTAGCTATCAGTGATTTCTAGGCTGGTTTGGATGTTAAAGACACTAACCTTGTGTAAATTATCCATGTGAAACAAACATTCATCTGGTTTGCAGTACTGGGAGACCAAATACAATTCGAGCTATGCCCTTTAGACACAAATGTGCCCAAGACTATTGCTCCTTTCGTTGGGTCTGAGAGACACTCTGTGGACTGTTTCCCTACTTTCTTAGAAAGCTGCCCCTGCCCATCATTGATTTCAGGTACAGGCAAAAAGGCTGCAACCGTGTTCCTGGGTCTGTGGGTGAGGATCCAGCTCAAGCCTCTGATTACACACCTTCTTGCCCATTGGTCTCCTGCTTCCCTGCTCTATCTTCTACAAGTCTGCCATTTCCTCCAGGCTACATATCTGAAGTAGTTACTGCATCTCCCTCATCTCCTTGCAAAATTATCCTACCTGTGAGTCGGTTGGGATTTTGAATTTCTACAGAAAGGATTCAACATAGATCTTGATATGTCCTCCTTGCGATTAAAGCTTGCATCCATTACATTGTTCAGTCTACATCATGAACTCACCTCTCTTAAAAGGGTTTGAATTCCTACTTTCATTTGGATTTACCAATGGCCCAAAGGGTTATTCTAGTGCCTCCTTTTGCACCCCAACAAGATATTTCTCTGAGCATCTTTTCATACAAATATCTTTCTTGTTGTCTGCTATTTCCATGGTAGGTGAACTCAAAGTCCTTGCTCACATCCTCATCTGAGATTCTGCCTGCAACGTCTGATTTTACTTCCTTTTCCCCTTTGCAGACCTAAAGTCCTTTCTGATTCCCATCTGAATAAACACATTATGTCTCTGCCTCACCCTCTTCAGGAGTCATGAGAGGATCCTTCTTAGTGTCATACCATCAATGTGTGTGTGGTGGTAAGAGATTACTTGGACCATACTGCTATGATTCACTTTTCTGATGCATTTTTGTTAGCCTTTGGTCCTGGTCACATGGGCAAAAAGTCTTCCGCCCCCTAACTTGAGTAGGTGGATGTGGGAAACCATTTACATGGCATACAAGCTGGTGAATATCCATCTGCGTGAGGGGATTATGGGGAGATTAACGTGAGCCATTACCACGTTTTGTGGTTCATGTAACAACGATTCTCTGGGTGAAATCTGAAGGGCTGCCAGAAAGGCCACACCTGACACATTCATATCATACTACAGATTAAGCATGGGTTCTTCATTCGGGTCGGCAGTGTTGAGCTGCATTAACATTGAAGGCCTAATGACGTAATTGCGTTTGAGTAATTCTCCTTAGACTGAGTTCTTATCTTCGTTATCTCAATTGCACAACTCACGTTTCCATCTGGGTGATGATATTGTACTTTCATACCACTGGGTTTTGAACAGGAGGGTTTCTCAGACATTACTGTACGTGTACCACACCTTTAAGGGGAAGGTGTGTTACCCCTCAAAATTGTACTTGTATTTGTATTTATTGTAATTGATATAGTGATTTTGCCGCTGGACAAAACAATTATGCAAACAATACAATCATTTGAAATATGCGGCTATAAACAAACAACATGAGGAATTGGGACAGTCAATTAATAGGCAGAGCAGGGAATAAGTGGTTATTCAAAGCATGTATGAAAGATGTGTAGAGAAGTAGAGGAGTGGACAGGTAGGGGGAGAGAATTCCAAAGTTTGGAAACTAGTAGAGAAAATGAGCAGAAGTGAGACAACACACAGGGAGGTATGGGAACGGACAGGAGATGAAGAGATTGAGAGCAATGGAGAGAATGCAGAAAAGGGGGAAGATAAAAAGTGTGGAGCAAGTCAATTAATACCTTTATGGATAATACAAAGTAAATGAAAAAAGACAAGAGAAAAAAGACAAGAATGAAAACGCAAAGGAGAGAAAGAGCAAAGCAAAGGAGTAATAGAAGAAAGGTGTGATAAAGAGAATGTAAGATAAATAGCTGTGTTAAAAACAGAATGAAGAGGGGCAATGTATTTATTTATTTATTTATTTATTTATTTATTTATTTATGTATGTATTGGGTATTTATAATGCGCCTATACAGCAAATGGTGTTTCAAGGCACCACAAGACAAAAAGGGGGGGAGCGGGATATGGATGATGAATAACAGAAAAATGGTCCTACAAGGCCTTGTATCATTTGGATTATGCAAGCGCTGTAACAAGAAGTGCAGGGGAGTGGGGTCCACATGCTAAGAGCGAGTAAGGGGCTCAGTAGGAGTGCAGCCCCGCCAGGCTAGTACAGGGGGAGGGAGCCTGGTAGGGCAAGTGCAGGAATGGGGGTGGGGTCAGGGGAGACTGAGGAGTTGAGGTAGACTGGGCGAGGAGGGTGTGGTGCCCTGTATGACTCAGAGGGAACCAGGCAGCCAGTCAAAATCTAAATGCTGTACAGGGGGAAATTAGCAGGAGAGGGGGAAAGGGGAGGAAGAAGAGAAAAGGAGGGTCTTGAGAAGCTTGTGGAATTTAAGGAGATCCGGCTCAAGCCTGAGAGGGTCCAGGAGACCATTCCCGAGGGAGGCTCCTGTGGAAGAGAGAGATCTACCTCCCTCTCTCTGCTTGGAAAAGCATCTGATCTGCAGGGTGTTGGAGCTAGAAGACAGAAGGGCTCTAGCAGGGAGGTATTTAGAGAGTTGAATTCAGTGGGAGGATGTAGTTGTAGTTCATGGGCACATCGCTTATGCCACCACTGGCCAGATGTATTTCCTGCCCATATCTCATAGAGGTCATAAAGCAGTGCTTCACAGCAACCAGGACAGTCAAACGCGATACCCGTCCCTACTATTGGTGGAGGCTGTTTATTTTCCAGCACATAATTGTATTTGTAGACAGCTGTTCAAACAGTACAAAG
The DNA here is from genome assembly GCF_040938575.1 of Ambystoma mexicanum. Classification (NCBI taxonomy): domain Eukaryota; kingdom Metazoa; phylum Chordata; class Amphibia; order Caudata; family Ambystomatidae; genus Ambystoma; species Ambystoma mexicanum. The sequence goes on from NC_090941.1 coordinate 770,611,973, forward strand.
AGAGATGGAGGCCCTTGGGTTTAAAGGGCAATTTTGGTATAAAGCAGAAATGTGAGGTGTATTGTGAAGCAACCTCTGGAAGAGAACAGAGGGTGACGTCCTCCAGGCATTATTTAAGCAGTTCGTAATTGTAGTGCTTCCATTTTAGAAATAATTACTAACTGCCCCATCGCAGGTGTTAGATATTAAATGATTGTTAATCCATGGATGGTCATTCTTAGTTAAACTGCCGGAGTTGCAGGGTGGCCACTGCAATTTTCCATGGAAAATGTAAGTTGCAAAAGGCAACGTGCAAAGTACTTTCATTAATCGCCCCACCTTTGTTTTGATTTCTTATTGTTTGCACTGCATTCCAAGACCGATGAACTTCGGTACGACCTGGACAATAATTATGCTATTGAATTACTTGCTGGGTACATACACCATTGTCAGCAATACCCACCTGCATTCGGTTCCAATTAATGTACTGAATTAACTTGAACGCTTGCGTATTTTCCACATTGCTCTTTTTTAATCTTTTTTGGGCTTCTTGTGCACATTTCATTCATCTGTCGTCTCTTGAACATATAACACTTGCTTTCACAAAAAGCTGCTGTCAATAGATCGCTTCATCTCAGTTGGGTCGAGCATGCCTTTTTGATACCTTTCCTCAATTTGCTAGAGAATGTAGCTTCCTTCTAAATCTTGTCTGTTTGCCGGTCCCAATGTGGCACGCGCTTCCCGGCATCACTCCCTCCTGACTGCGGTCATCCCTGGTTGAGTGGTTGGCAGGATTTTTGTTTTCCCTTTCCTCTCTGCCAAGGTCAGCTTCTGTGAGACTGGCACTTGATAAGCAGAATACTGATGATCTGCTGTCGACAGAACAGGCTTCATGCTTCAGGGCTGGAGGACAAGAAGAAAGGCAAGAGTCACCTAGGAATACCCTTGCTCTGACTCACGTTGAAATGTGGGTTTCTGTGTTTTTTTATCTCCTTAGTTTGATCAGGCTGTGGATTTAATTTACCTCCAGCAAATCAATTTGGCTATTTCGCCTGAAGGGCACGTCTACAGAAGAGGTACACGTCCAGCAAATACATTAGGTTCATTATCAATCTCGCCCCTGCTTCTCTCCAAGAAGATCGAATATTCTAAATACATGTTTGTGTTTTATGCACAGAGAACTCTATCCGGGTTACTACTCATTTGCAGGCAGCCATTTTATGAATTTATGTATACGGCCATTTTAGGAAGGACCGCGCCTTAGCAAAGACGCAGCATGATTCATATCTTCAGCAGAGGGGGCACGATCATAGTTTTGCAATGCAGTGCCAGCAATTCCTTTGGCTGCATGATCTGCAGTAAATGGAAGCTCTATTATTCCATTTCAGCTCGATGCTTGAAATGGTTGTGGTTCTACGCTTTCTTCTGCAAAGAAGGGCAATTTACCAATCAACGAGAGCAACAATCGTTAACATCAGTCTATTAAATGTCTTTCAGATCAGACACAAAGAAGGTATAACTTAAAACAGTTTCGCTACATTTAATTATTACACTCATTTATTAGTGAATATTGTTAGTAGTTGCAGCAAAAACTATTAAAGAGGAAATGAAAAAGCATACCACACAAACTCATAATAAACAATGTTGCTTAGCCAGATCAGAAGTACATTATGATAACAACAAGATTAATCAATTATGTATTAGTGTGTTTGTTTCCCAGCTTCGCATGAAGCTGCATTAAGTTAATTCCAGCCCAATGCTAGCGAAGTGCAGAAAAGATTTTCTTCTCCTTATTTTTTTTCTCTTTCATGCCATTGGCGGGCAACTCTGGCCTTTCTCTATTACGGAGGAAATGCCGCCAGGGATGAACCAACACTGTGAAGTGGGGCCCATCAGAGCCCTTTTTGTAAACACGGGCGCTACACTTCCTGGAAGAACAATAATGACATACGTGTGAGCTAGAAAAACAGATGTCACTTACCGAAAAGAGACTTCAAATAAATGATGAAGTGTTATTGGGAATTTGCTGGCTGCCTGCCTGTGCTCACTAACATAAAAGCAGTCAAAATGTGCCCACACACAGACTGGTCACCTGACAGTCCTTTTATGTACGTTCTGTTTCACTCACACAAAATCCTGGAGCGTGTTCTCATTCACCGTAGCCATCAATGCATTCCTAATTATTCAAATACTCAAAGCCTAAAGTTACATGTATGCCAAGTCAAGTCAACCAAACTTTATTTTGAAAGCAATGTTCGATAAAAGTTACACAACACGTTTACCAAGAAATAACAAATCGAACCCATCATAAAATTAGATAAAATCCCACAATAATTTAGTAGCAAATAGAATGCACAATTATTGCACATTCCTCAATAAAAAAAATGATGTTTCTTCCAGACAGCAGCCACATAGGTTGAAATTGCAAATATAACATCAAAATATTTTGCCTGTTTACAAAAGTGTTCAGCAATGGCCCCAGTTGTTGATGCAAGGATCGAAGTTTCTTTTTCTTATGGCGTCATACAAGGGGCAGGTAAAAAGAAAATGTTGCAAGCACCTGACACCTGATGTCTGCACTTACCCTTGCACTTGCCATCAGTTGGCCGTACTTTTTACTTATTGCTTATTTATTCTATTTATCTTGTGTACTGCACTTTCCCCTCTCCCTTCCCCCGGCACTTTTCCCCTTCCCCCTCCCCCTGCACTTGCACAATCTGAATTACACCAGGGCTAGTGGGATCACTGTCTCTGTCTTCCCTCTGTTCCCCCTCCTTTGCCTCGTCGCGCCTTGAAACACTTGTGTATAGGTGCGTTATAAATGCCATATCATATCATATCAAGGTCTCCTTAGCTGATACACAAAAAGGACACATAGGAGAAAAAACATTATACCTTCTTGCTTTAACAGATTACCAAAATATATTTTTGCTACAAAGAGCATTTTAGGGGATCATCAATTAGGGTTTGGAACTCTTCCAACGTGAAAGTATCTTTGCATGTCAAATTTTCATAGCCCATGGCCAAATTTGACAGTTCGTATCATAGTGACCCTAAACCAAATCAGGGTAAGTATCCATAATTATCACTTTATCTGACTTATTAATGCACTCTGGGGCGACCAAAGTGCCCTCATCCCAATATGTCGGAAACATTTAAGCAAGCACACTTTTTTATGTCACATCATATCTTTTAGTGTGTTGCAAAATTTAATGTGGCCGACACCTGACCACATACGAACCCATAGCAGCAGTGGTTTAAGGGAAATCAGATCTTTAATGCAGAGTAAACCCTGCTCCATATGAACTAGTATGCTAGGAGTGCTACACGGTAAGTATATGGGACTCTATGGGAATGGGGACCACAGAAGCACTGGCAACGTTAATATCGGTGCTGGTGCTTCTGTGAAAACTTTGCGGGTGGGTGCAGTTCCGCCCAGCAGTACTGACCTGCCAGGCAGTACGGCACCCACCCGTAGAGTTATGTTAAAGGATATTTTATTTTTGTATTGCGCACCCTTACCACCGGAGTGGTCCATTTGCCACTCTGAGTGTTGTAATATGCCACTCCGGAAACAACGGTGTTGGTAAACTTACCGGCACTGTTGTTTCCGGACCGGCATAGCTGTAATGAGGCCCTATGTATCTTAAGTGCGTGTGTTGTAAGTTTCTTTGTTGTAAGAGCATGTGTTGTAAGATTGAACATAGTGTGTGTTGTATGCGTATGTGTTGAAAGAGCATGTGTTGGAGGAGCATGTGTTGTAGAAATGTGTGTTGAAGGAGCGTGTGTTGGAGGAGCGAGTGTTGTAGGAGCATGCGTCACAATAGCTTGTGTAGTCAGATGGCATGTTATGGAGAATGTGCCATAGGAACGTGTGTCGGCGGTGCACATGTTGTATGTCTACATGTTGTAGATTCATGTGCTGTAGTACATGTGTTGTAAGTGCAGCTGTGATATGTGCATGTGTCCTAGTTGCACGTGGAGTATGTGCATGTGTTATAGGAGCATGTGTCAGGATTGTGGTGATGAAAGTGTGTGTCGTAAGTGTGTGTGTAATAACAGTGCATGCCGTTGATTCGCGTGTCATAGGATTTGTTTTATAAGAGTGTGTCATAGGACCATGTGTTGTAGGATCACGCATCATAGGAGTGTGCATTGTAGGAGCACATGTTGGAGGACTGTGAGTTATAAAAGCTTGTTCATTGAAGCAAGTGTTGTAAGAGGGTGCATAGTAAGAGTTTGCGTTAATAATGTTAAAATCACACATGTATGTGTAGGGTTTTGATATAAAATGTGCCTGCTTTCTTTTCATGCATAGTATGCCTCCTTAAGGGTACACTTTCATATGAAAAGTGTACATTTATTGCATCATTTTAAAAATGGCATGAAAGTCAGCTTTGAGTTGCCTTTGATGTGAGTTTTTAGATGGTAATTGTGTATTGTGTGAGCTGTAAAACTCATGTGCTCTGTATACAGATCGTACGAAAAGTGTTCCTTTATTCCATCACTATAAAAACTGACATCAAAGTCAGCTGTGACTTGCCATTGATGTGCGTTTTTAGGAGATGTTAAGTGTGTAATGTACGAACAGTAAAACTCATAGGCTCTGTGTACAGTTTTTATGACTTCCCTTGGATGTGAGTTTTAAGATGCTAATTTTGTAAAATACCAACTGTACCATACGCTCTGAGTATGTGATTGAAGCACATGTTGTAGGCACCTGTGTGCTAGGAGTATGTGGTGAAAGAAGGTGTGTCGTAGGATTAAGTGTTGCAGAAGCACATGTCATAGAACACATGTTGTAGGAGCATATGATGTAGGAGTGTGATTCATAAGAGTAGGTGTGATTGAAGCATTCGTCCTAAGAGCATGTGTTGACAATCCACATGTTTTATGTATTTTGGTGTGAGTGTAGCAGGTGTGCTTGTGTAGTAGATGTGCTTGTCATTGGAACAAGTATTATATGAGTGTGTGTTGAAGAAAGGCATGTTATATCAGCTATGGTCATCAGAGCATGTGCTGTAGGAGTGTGTTTATTAGGGTGTGTGTCATAAGAGTGTGTGGTAAGTGTATGGTAGGAATGTGTGAGGTAGGAGCATGTGTCATAAGAGCACATGTTTTAGGAACATGTGTGGTAGGTGCATGTGTTTTAGGTGCATGTTTCTTAGATGCATGTGAGATTATTTGTCGTTCATCTACATGTTAAGTTCAGTAAGCATGTGTGAATTAGGTGCCCGTATCATAGGAGCACGTTATTAGAATTCATATATTATGCACAGTGTTAATATCACAAATGTACGTGTCTGGTATTAATATGAAATGTGCCTCCTTTCTGCTCATGCATTGTATTACTACTAAAGAGTACATTTTCATATGAAAAGTGTACATTGTTTATGAAAAGTGTTCCTTTCCTGTATGGAAATTGAACACATTCTTCACTTTAAAATGGATTTCACAGTCAGCTGTCACTTACTTTTTATGTGAGTTTTTAGATGTTGTGTATGTATGAACTGTAAAACTCATGCCCTATGTGTAGTTAATAAGAAAAGTATACATTTTTTCCATTACTTTAAAAATGACATCAAAGTCAGCTGGGACTTGCCTTTCATGTGAGTTTTTAGGAGATGTTAATTGTGTGATGTATGAACTGTCAAACTCATAGGATCTTTGTACAGTTTGTATGACTTGCTTTGTTGTGAGTTTTCAGGAGATGTAATGTAATGTATCAACTGTAAAGCTCATACGCTCTAGGTACACCCTCTGAAAAAAACCTTGCCAACTGCAACTTCTTCAAAACCAAGCCCTGTGTGCAGCCTTACGAGGTACATACCATATCCCAGTGACCAGGCGAGATGACCACTGACTTCCCATCAAAGCCTACATTGAATTCAAGACTCTGACCATAGGACACCATTGCATCTACAATGAGGCTCCCCTTTACCTTAATAATAATACTATTGCCCCAAAACATGTTGACCCCGAGATTCAAAAGCAAAAGAGCAGGAGGCATGAGCTTCTGAGTCACCGTGCTCTCCCTCTGGAACTCCCTACTATCCAATATCAGAAATGAGTGCTCCTACTTGACTTTCAGAAAATGTGTGAAAACTTGGCTGTTCAACAAATATGACTAATGTCAAATCTTCTGTCTCTCTCTCCCTTTTATCCATGCATGTCTACTGTATAAATACTGTAATACCTCCGGGTCTGGCTGTTATATAAATGTAATAAATAAATAAGTATGTCATTTCAGCCCATGTTGTAGGTGCCTGTGCTGTAGGGGTATGTGTTGAAGAATGTGCATCATAGGACCACGTGTTGTAGTAGCACATGTCATTGGAGTGAGTGTTGTAGGAGCATGCCATGTGTAGTAGGCATGTGTGTAGTAGGTTTGCTGGTCATAGGAACATGCATTATAGGAGTGTGTATTGAAGAAGTTCATGTTATAGCAACATGTGTTGGAGGAGTGTGTGTGTCATTAGACTGTTTCTCGCATTAGTGTGCGCTGTGTGTGTCATAACAGTTGTGTGGTAAGAGCATGTGTGGGAGAAGCATGCGTCATAAGTGCAAGTGTCATACGTGCATGTGTCCTAGGTGCATGTGAAAGCACTTCCATACATCTGCATGTTATGTGTCGGAAGCACGTGTGTATTATGTGCTGTGTGTCATAGGAGCATGTTATTAGTGTTGATATACACCAGGGGTCTGCAACATTTGTCTCTCCAGATATTTTGGACTACAACTCCCATCATCCCTAACCAGCATAATCAACAGCCAGAAATTATGGGAATTGCAGTCCAAAGCATCTGGAGAGCTAAAGGTTTCAGACCGGTGATATTACACACAATGTTAATATCACAAATGTACGAGTAGGGTCTTAATATATAATGTACCTCCATTCTGTTCATGCATTGTATGCCTCCAAAAGTGTCCATTTTAATATGAAAATTGTTCCTTTTCCATCACTTTAAAACTGACATCAAAGTGAGCTGTCACTTACCGTTGATGGCAGTTTTTAGATGTTAATTGTGTAATGTATGAAATATAAAACTCATACTCTGTATACAGTTTGTATAAAATGTGTACATTTATTTCATCACCTTAAAACTAACATGAACCCAACTGAGACTTGCCTCCGATGCAAGTTTTAAGGAGATGTTAATTGTGTAATGTACAAACTGTCAATTGTGTAATGTATGAACTGTAAAAATCATATCCTCTGTGTACAATTCGTATGAAATATGCACAATATTCTGTTTGTGCATCATATGTAGATACATTTCTAATGTTAATATATAATTGGGCATGACGAATTTCCCCCAGAAAATTCAGTGCACCAATTCCAGATTAAATCTGGTGCCCACAAAGAATTTGGAAAATCGAAGCAGGCAGTTTTGAAATATATGGGCCATAAAATGATTTATTTTCGTATGGGAAAACCCCATGTTAAAAGCTGTGCAAATGCAATCAAAGTAAACACTTTTTAAACTAGGAAGCCGTTAAGGTAGAAATCTGAACTTTTGCATGCACAGGCGGCTGCCTCAAAATATTATTCTGAAATATTTTCTTTTTTCATGCAAATGTTCGAAAGTCATGAAGAAAAGTAATTTGCAGAAACTCCATGGAGATGTTATCTATACCTTAACTATGACTTGCGCTATATATCTATATTTATATTACTTAATTGCTGATAACAATGTAAATGTATGTAGAAGAAATCATTCTTGCTCCTTTATTCTGGAGATGGCAAACAAAGATGATTTATTCATTGGCTTGCAAATCAAGGAATGCAGCATAGCAGACCCACCAAACCCACATTACTTCCCTAATCCACCTTTCAGGCCAGGTATCTTTATAGCCTCACAGCCACCTCCTTTTGGGCATTACCCTAGGTTGATTCAGTATCCATTATTGCCTTCAGCCAAGAGGGGAAAATGGGGGACCTAATAAAAGCCTGCTAAAAGCAGAAATAACTAAAGGCACACTTAGCACAATATCATAGGAATGGGGCATTCATGGCTGAAGTTAAAATTGGAAGTTCCAAATCCCTCCTAGAAAGACAATGTCTCCATTATTTGAAAAAGTACCCCTCTGTCTTAGTTGCCCCCTTTTCATCAACAGTGCAACGCTCTTTACTCAAAACTTCAGTCACTTTATTACATTATAATGGGGGTCCAGGCCAACACACAGAGGCCTTTACTGTTCCTCTAAAATACAATCCAAAGCAGTAAACATTTATTCAACTTTTATAGCAATCAAACATTCTATTTCTGCTTGCCTATGCATCTAATCTTCTGGCAAACCATTGTATCATGGCAATTGGGTACATCTGCATGGCATGGAAGGATTATTACATATTTAGAAGCAAATAGAATTCAAAGGTTAGGGTTACCGCTCCTCACTGCACATTTTAGGGCTGAATACAATGGCCGTAAAAATATAGAGTAGCTCAATGTCTTTAAAAATGGCTTGGGGAACACAGTAGATTATAAAGGTTGCTTATGAAATTAAGAAATTAATGTCCGGATTTTCTACAAATCTTCATGTTTATTGAAATCAGTGACCATTTCATTTTGTGAAAAATGTGTCCTTTGTCAGGGGCAAATCACATATCTGGCAATGATACACATGACAGTACATGAAAACAGGGTATAAATTCCAAATGAATTATTAACTATATTTACTATGGCAACGTACGGTAATAAATTTAACAAGATATTCTTCAACAGCATCCTTAAATAGCTTAATTAAGTGACTATAGAAGCTCCCTCATGACAATCATAACAGTGAATCACCAGAGTAGTATCTTATTAGATAATGTTCACATTAAAGATAAATGGACCTGAAAGGTGGAAACAAGCCAATTAAACTATAATAGGTCAGTCTTTTAGCCAATGGCAAGAAACATCTAAATATAAAGTGAGAAATAAACAGTGAATAGAAGCAGTGTGATTCCATTTGCTTCCATATATTCTACACCCTTTTCCTGTAACAATTTAGATATTCATTGCAATACAAAATGTATACAGTTCTGAAACGATCTTGATTAGACACATATAAAACATACAAAAAGTATATCCACAACAAATGCATACATTTTGCATAAATCTAATACATTAACATCATTGTCCTTAATATGACAGAAATGCGACAGAAATGTGAGTTATACTGTAACTTCCATTACACTCACAAATCAAAGTTCCCCAGCAAGTATCTCGACCCTCGCCCAAAACCCCTCTGGAAAACCCATTGGCCAGGTGGAATCAGGACTCGGGCCTCTAGAGCCTGGCATCCTCTTCCAAAGCCCTCATGGGGCCAGTCCTGAGCTTGGGAACTATTTATTGTATTGTCAGCCAACATGGAGGCATCCACATAGCTTGGTTCCTAAGAACCAAGCTATGCGGTCTAGTGTTTTGGGTGTGGCAGGCCTGGAACTACTTTCCTGGTACTACTTTACCTGGGCTATATAAACTACACCCTGAATGCAGAACATGCTTCGTGTTACTTTGCAGCTTGCAACGTGACCCTCACCGTGTCCAGCTATTCCCTCGAACCTTGGAGAAGCAGAACCTGCAAGGAGGCAAAAGGAACATCATTAGCAGCATCATTCTACCTGCAGTCTTCACTTTTAAACACTCGCAGCTACTGAGAACAGCTTCCTCGAATCTTCACGCCTCCCAGACAGAATGACCTGAAAGAGGAAGATAGAGGCAACATTAAAGAAAGCTGTAGAGACATTTACAAATTACGAACTGCTCAAAAGGCTTACCTGGCTGGACGCCTCTCGGCTGGCACCACTCCGGACATTCCACTCACGCTGAAGAACACTGCGACCTACAAGGAAGGAAAACACAGGTTAGCAAAGGCAAGACTTTGCAGTGCTGCGCATAGCACTTGCTCACCGCATCATAGCGCTCTTAATGCGCCATCATTTACCAGCGGGGCTCAACCAAGCCAGTTTGCCGCGCTGAAGCTCTGCATACCTGAGGGAGAAAAAAGAGACATTTTAAACAAAGAAAGGCATGCAGGATAGCAACAAAACTAAAGAACAGCAATAAGACATACCTAAACAATATGAAACGGGCCGGCGTCAGTGAAATAACTTGACCGTACTCGCCCATGAAAGACAACGCGCCCCTACAAAGAAGGCAGGACAGAGAGCACGCCTAATTCTACCACAAGGCAGAACCTTCCCTGCAGACCACATCAGGGCAAAGCTGAGAAGCATACCAGTGAGTAACCCAGCTGGGTGGCGTCCCTGTGGATGCCAGGTGAGCGTAACAGCAATACTGCTCCTCAGACTCAATGAGAAAGAACACATCACACCAGCACTTAGAACCCTATATTGGCTACCAGTCAAAAAAAGAATCTTCATCAAAACACTCTTCATAATCCACAGAGCTATCAACGGCCAAGGAGTGGAATTCAAACAGGGAACAATGTCCATCGACAAACCAAACCAAACACAAAGGTCCAGCAACAACATTTGCCTCGATCCAAAACAATACTCAAAGCGGAAATTTGGTGGATCAGCATTCTCCTGCATTTTGGCAAAACTTTGGAATGCACTCCCTAAGGAAATACAAACAACAGCAGAAGACCACCTAAAAGTCAGAAAATTGCAAAAAACATTTCTCTTAAACTCACTGAGCTAAACAGGAAACACTGTCGAAGGGAAACAGCCGACAAGAGAAACGCCCCAAACTACCAAAACCTAATGAACCAAAACCTGTAAACCCTAACTAAAGAAAGCATTTTAGCACAAACTACCGTCAAAGGATATGAATCCTACCAGAGCAGCATAACCATTAGATAGAAGGGCACAGACATCACTAACTAACCCTACAGAAAATGTTCTGATAGCCTGCATACTCACCCTTAAACACCAGACAAAACACATACATACCTCTACTTCAGCAGAAACCTAAAACCACCACAAAATGCACACACTCAGCGACACCCAACTAAACACAACACCACAGAAAACATAACCAATTACACACAAATCATCCCACACATGCTCATATAACAAACATGGCCTAACCCGTGCCAACTAAAAACAAACCCAGCACACAGTGACCGGGCTTCCCGAACTGAAGCTAACACCAGCACATCAAAACTCTTTAGCTCTTTCCCTTGCTATCCCACTAACAAAGCCCTCGCACCCCTCCTTCCTTTTCAGATCTGCCAGAGTACCCAGAGATCATGGAAATGGCATCAGTCGGCAGTATAAATCCCAATAACGTAACATAATAATTCAAATATATGGGCATGGGTTTGCCCAAACTTAATCCTTAGACTGTCTTTGTTTCCTGCAGTTCGTGAACTGGTAAAACATGCCAATGTTTTATTTTAGTAATCCGAAAGATAATTCTATGCAAATGTGCAGTTTCTTTTCAGTACAACATGATAGTGCTGTGAGTACTTTATGCTACATTTTAGTATGCAGCAAGGAAATACTCTGTTGCATTTTAAAGAAGCAATTTGTAATGCTTATTTTGTAAAGGCAGTTTGAACATTTCATGTATGACAGATAATTTCATACATCTCCTTTTTTAAAAACATTGTTTTCTTTTGTGTCTGTTTGTGTTTACAGTGTGAACATATTTTTACAGTACAGGAACGTGATACACACTTCCTGTGTTGATTAGCTCAATTCAGGTCCAGGTTAGTCAAGAATGCAATATAATATTATGTCTAAAATTACCTGTTCTAAACCTCAGACCTTGTTTGAATAAAGGGTGTCACTTGCATGCTGTTAATTTCTAATAATAATAATAATAACAATAATAAAAATATTATTATTATTATTATTATTATTATTATTATTAGTATTAGTATTATTATTAATATCTACGAGTGGTTGTTTGCTATGTGTTTTCTGCACATTCTGACTCTTCCTCAATATGACAATGTGGGATATATTGACCCACTCAACAGCATTGCACCACATCACCAAGCTGCATTTGTGCAAGAAACAGCAACCTGGCTGCGCAGGCTCCTGGGTGCACCAGGACCTCAAAACTGCACTTTGGCAGCAATAAAAGATGGCTGCACCATCATGCCTAGTACGCTTCAGGCAAAATGGAACAAGGGAAAGCACTGAAAAAGTATGCCAGTGTGTTCTGAGACATATATATGGAATCAAGTGACCAGCAGCACTGAATTGCTGCAAAAGCCATAAAATTCCCCTTCAGAATTAAAGCCTTTTTCATCCTTTCGAAATGCTCTGTTATGCTATTTCCATCTTTGCATTCTGAAACCACTGTGATGGTAGCGACCCTGCCAGGCCCAGGATAATTCCTTGTGCCTCAGAAAAACCAGGCATAATTTCTGAATGACAGATCCTGTCAGCAACTTTCTTTTCACTCGTGCGGGAACACATGTTTATTTCTTGCCAAAATGTGTCCAGACGCAGCAGTTCAAAGAGACTTTTTACTCTCTGAGCCTGGTCAAGGACAAATGTATCTATACTTAAGATAAAACTCCTGCTGCAAGGAAATGACTACAGCTGCAAAGACAGAGGGGGCAATCTGAGGAGCTGAAAAATGAATTAAAGAAAGAAATGCTAGCAGTTTTTAACATATGTGGACAAATGGGATGTGCTGACTGAAGAGAAAATAAATGGCCTGTTTAAAACTAAATTGTTAATGAAAACAATTGTTTACTTAGCAATGTAAGGGAATTATGTTAGTGGTGATAATGCACACATGGGGTATTTTCTGTCATAGGTTTGTGTAATTCAAGACCCAAAGTAAGAAATTAAACAGTTTCAAACACATAGGCTGGAGTTGCAAGCTCTCAGAAAAACCTGTTATTCCAGTTGCCAGCCATGAAACTCCTCCAAGGAAGGAAGATACACCATAAATCCATGACATGTAGGTGCAAAGTGCCGGCTTGAAAAACTTTGTATGGGACAGGACAATGTTCACATGCTCATCAGACATTCGTCTGTGCTCCAGGCTGGGACAATAGCAGTCCTGGGACAATCACCTGTCAAGTGTTAAGAGATAATAAAACCTTCAATTAAGACTGGAAAGCCCCTTTCAGGGAAGGAAATGACAGCTGCTTGCAGTTGGAGGAAGAAAAAAAACAGGATATTGTAACAAAGGGACTGCCTTTTGGTTACACAGACTATGTTATAAAGAAACTTTAAAGACTTTTATTTCTATAGCAAGAATTAGCAAAAACTTAAAAAGGTTGCAGTTTTAAATGTAATTTTGTAGGCTATCTTTTAAAACTTGGTAGAACTCATTGCCGCATGGGGAACAGAAGTTCCGAATTATGACAGATTCCAAGGAAAGTAATTTTGTGGCAAACATAACATTTTGTACATACATCCCTCGGGACAATTCGCATTTGTGTATACAATTGAGGAATTTTAGGCCAAATCTTTAATGTGTAAAACCACCAAAATGTATCAGAAAGGCAAAACGATGTCACAGAGACCTGAGGATTGGACGGAAATGTGATGCACATAATATGTAACCTCTGTGTATAATTTGCCAAGAGATTACAAGTGAAGAAATGCAGGTTTTTGGCAAAATCAGATTTTAAGTAAAGTAAATGTGGGAGTGTTGGAACATTGTAAACTTCACCTCATAAACCTGACATCATCCCCTTAGAAATCCAACCAACTAAGAGCGAGGCGGAGACTAGCTCCACTGACCAATCCAAATATTTTAGGGGCAGGCGTAGTTAACCCTGCCTAGCCTCTACCTTGATGATGTCATTTGACATTATAAATAAGGGTCCCTGACAAGACCCTGGACAGACACTCTTCCTGATTTCCTGCACTGCGTTCCTGTTCCTGTTTCATCTTTCAGACTCCAGACTCCAACTACAAGGACAAGCATTGCTGATCCTTTTCCAGGGCCCATTGCGAAACCTAAGCAGTTCTGATTCTGCTCCAGCAAGGCCTACCCAAAAATATTAAAACCCACTAATCTCCCAGTAACCAGGAGAAACTGTGGTACTTTTGGCATCCTAATCCAGCTTAGCTTGCCACCAATCACTGCATGCTGCTGCCATCTTGCTTCCCTGATGACCTATAGTATCCAGTAACCAAAATTGCCAGTCAAGAAGAACTATCCTTTGGTATCCAGTTCATGCCCAGCTAATCCTGTCCAGCTGATTTTGATGGGCTGTCCTTTGTTAGACCAAATCCATGTGGTGACCAGAGTGCTGAGTGTGCACAATCCAAAAACTAAAAAGTGGACTGTGAGCATCAATAGGAACAATAGAACCATGGTATACCTTGTTGTGCCTTGTCCTTAGTTTCACTCTCTAAGTCATTGTATCCTTAGCCTGATAACTTGTAATATTCTCAAAAATCATTCTTGAAACCCTGCCTTTGATTTCTTGTGCCAGTGCCAACTTTTTTAATAATTTGTCTTGTGAAATCCTAAGCCCTTAGTCCTCCCTCGAGTGATCGGAGGTGCTAGGGTTGAACTCGCAAGTCAACCCTGGAGCTTACTGTGTCTCAATCTCATAGCCTAGCCTGAATGGTCTAGCGTAGAGTGAAACGGTTTTTGTCAAAACTGATTTCTCTTCCTTTTTCGCGCCTTCATTTTCTCAAAATGCACCTCACTAGATCTTGCATAACTCACTCAATTTACCAGCTAGAAACCTCAGTTCACTTCCATATTGTACCTAGTATCCATAGGTGCACCCCAACACAAAAACCGCATTTACAATATTTCACCCGTTTTTATTAAAAACTGTTTTAGTAAATTCAGGCGGGAATTTCAAAAGTTTACTAATTTTATAATGTGTCATTTTGATTATAAATTGTTTTCAATCTTCCATTCAATTTCGAATTGTATGCTTTTGCTCAATCTATTGCTTGTAATTGCTAGTATCTTTCCAGTGTTGCTCCAGTAAAGAAATGTTTTTGTTTTAAGAGTTTTATACACATTCATTCATTTATTCATCCATTTCCGAGTCTCATTTTAGCATTGCCAGGGTTTAAAATCCGTTTTTCTCTCTTCTTTGGGAAGGGAAAGTCAGATTTTAATTTGGTTTTCCATGTGTCATTCCTGATTACCTTCTGCTTCTGTTTATCCACTTAAAATTGATTATTTGTGGGTTGAGGGAACCTTGCAGGGGGAAATTCTAACTCAAGTGCTATCTTACCTAAAATCAAAAAGTGCTGCTATTTCCTGATGTTTTGTAGATGTGTCAATAGAAGTTTAAACTAAGGGCATTGCTTACATTCCTATTGTTCTTATCACCTCATTGGGGAATGCTGCCCCAAATTAAAAATTGTATGATTCTTTTAATTTTCAAATAAATAAATAAATATTATATTTTATCAACCAGCCTGGTTCATGGTCCATTGCGACCTGTGGCATTTGAAAAGGGGGTGTGATATGAGTGGTGTACCATCTCAATATTGAATTTAACAGAAAACATAAGCATTTCAGTCGTGTGCTGCATACTGGGCCGAGACTAAGATGTGTGTCGCCTGATTGAAATCTTTAACACCATGAAGAGTTGCAGACCATCTACATGTGTGGCAATATAGAATGTAGCCTGGCCGTGTTGTATTCTGTTTGAAAGCTGTTGGAAGTTTCTGTGCATCTTGTCAGAGTGCTGCAAAGTGAATGTATTCACATATGGAGCGTTATACATTTGCAATAAATAAATACATTTTTGATTAAAATGACAGCACAGTGCATGACACATATTGCTCTGGCGTGACAATCTCTGTGATTTTTAGCCATTCTGATGTTAGAGTAAGCATGTGAATTTCATAAACGGCCTAGGAACCTGTTTTTTATTTATTAAGGCACGATTTTGATATATATCATCAGATTCAAGAGAAGGTGCTTGCAGGCTTGGACTGGCATATAGGGCAATAGGGTAATGCCTGAAACAACAATGTAACATGCTAGTATAGGCCAGTTTCTGGGGTCAAAGTGGGGCACCTTTTTGGCCGATGTCGGCCAGTTTGACGAATTACTTCACTATGCAGCTAGTAGTTTTGACCATTGTTGCTGAATACGTATTCTTTAAATTGCACAATGTGCATTAATATTAGAAATAACTCCCCTTTGAGTACTATGCACACAGTCTGTTACAAAAGGAATGAATTGCCATTTGCAACTTTGGACCCCTTTTCATAGGTGCCCAAGACAATGTTATGCCCCAGTCCGACTCTGGGTGCTTAGAGGGTGATTTAAAGATAAATGTCTACGAGGCAGAAGTTGTGCAGAGCAATGAAAAGAGGAAAGGACAGGGATTGAATTTTCATGCATGTGGATTATCTAGGCAGGGAACTATATAAGGACAGTATGTAATGCAACAGTTTTCAGTTGATTTTGATATTTGCTCAAGTAATTGATTGCATATGACACTTTGCATGGGTGGTGGTCTACCACTACCACTGGCTGTTCTGTTCCTATGTGTAAGAAAAATCATGATCTCCCAAAATTACATTTTTACACAGCAAGTGATTGGCTTTTCAAGTAGGAATGCTTCATTTATACTCATGCATATTATCGATTATAATGGGAATAGTATATTGTATAACTGTTTTAATTCTAATGATGATGCCTTTGTACTTTGTTCATGGTTGAAATTAAGCTATATAAACAAAAACAAAGGTCATATGTTGAAGGGGCATCTTTGTAAATAATCCTTACAAATCGTAGTAAGTGCCTATGTGCTCTTTTTTAGTGGTCAGTCATCCCATGATATAAAATATTATTGTCTGGCAAATATGAACTTGTCAGGGTTGAAGAGGGAGCGGGGTCTCTTGCAGAGTACAACAAACACACATATTCTCTCAAAGGTGCTGTGACGTGTAGTTCTACCACAAAGCTACACTCCGCTAAAGATTGGGGATATGACATTCCCTGTGGAGTGGGCAGTTTTGGTCATGTCTACAGGGAATGATGAACATCAGGTCAGTTTTAGCTGTGAATACTGTGGTCCATGCACAATCTGAGATACTCACAGGCATCTTCTGATGTGTTCCACTGTAAATCTCAGTGAATAAGTGTGCAATCTACCTGACCAATCGTTGACAGAATACAGAGAAACTGTTCACCACAGAAGTGCAAAATAGTGTCATCTTGAAATTGGGATTAAAATTCCACATGTTAATATGAATAATCTGATTCAGTCTTGCTAGCACCATATCAGAACCTCTAGAACATTGACCCTGATTCACAAAGACTTGAACTGGAGCAACCCAGGAGATGTCTGTGAGAATCTCAGATGTACACATTCTACAGTACAACTAATGCAAACAATCTAAAACTGGAGCAAATCTAGAGATTGCTCATGAGCTCATCTTTGTGAATCACCTTTGCACGTGAGCATCTCAAAGATGCTCCAGGCACCTAGGTATTTGCTTTAGGTGTAGGCTTTGTGAATTAGATATGCATTAGGATGTCCAAGTCTGAGATGTTCATGGGTATCTTCTCCCTTTGCCTCGCTGCAAATCATAGTGAATCAGATGCTTTTCCCTGTTTAACATTTCCTCAAATTGTTACTGTTTCATGTTAATGGTCACAGCAGTATTAAACGTAGGCAATTCTTATAGTACAATCTTGAGGCCACAATGGGTCATATAACTCATGAATAATGACGAATAATGAGTACTTCATCTACCTTTAAAGGAACCCACGGGGAGAGTTGAATGTAGGGCCTTTTGCATAGTTAACTGAGATTCATATGCCATTTAACCCCATTGTACTCAAAACATATCAATATTCTTCACAGAATAATCAATTTTCACTTGATTTATAGATTATCATTCTTGACTCCTTGTGTGCTTTATCACTACATAGTCCACCCTTCAGTAAAAACCTGTTCTCGTCCATAGATTTCCCAGTTTTGGCACCCCAACTGAAAAACAATTGTACTTTCTTCAACCATGCCACAGGTGATCATCTAAAATTCATAAAATGGTGCTATTTTCACAGTGCGGTGATCCCTTCAGCCTTGTGAACATCCGGTGAAATTGCTGCCATCCAAAATCCAGAGGTATTTTCCAGAAGGTAGAGAATAACAGAATGATTATAGCAGTATTTAAATATTACAGTGATAGATGGAGCGACCAGGAGTAAAACAAGGGCATTCTGATCTACTGCTGTCCAGGTAAGATTTGGATTCAGAACGATTCTTGCCATTTACAGAGACAACCATCTTTCTCAAATGAATTAGCCCAATTCTGTCTCAGGGGGTAGTTCACTCGTACAATAGCTTACCATAATGTATTTAGCTTTCTAAACTCCAGTCAATGATGAGGGCACAGTGTGACAGATTTCCATTTTGTAGGGAAACTGCCTGTTATTTTTTCAGAATTTCATGAGCTCATGTAAATGGAGTCTCCATAAACGTCAGGTCTGCTAATCAGCCTCATCTTCATGAAATGCTCTGTGCCTTAAAAGGTGATCCCTGTGATTTCCACCCAGGTGGGCCTGCCAACCCATAGTTCGCATAAGTGAATCACTAACATCAATACATCAATGTAGACACCTACAAACACGTTCTTCTGTGCACCAACATCTATTTGATATACCTATTAGGAAACATGGATACATATCAGGGAAGTTACATTCAGTGGAGAAGACATGTACATGTCCTGCTGAGACTAGCATTGATGTTCTTTCTTTTAAAGTGCATATTGGCCTTAGAAAAATAATTGATATTATACAGTTGTCAATTGTCCCCTCTGGGGTTAGTAGCATCAAAGTAATATAGCCAGAGAAAATATATTAACTAGATGTAGACAGAATATCATACATCAAAGAAGCGCTATTTGTCCCTCTATCATAGCTCTCTCTCTCTCTCTCTCTCTCTCTCTCTCGGTTATTTCTTTGCTGAATAGCTATTAAAAAGGACATTATTTAATTGTGCTGACATTGTAAACAGACACAATGTTATTTTGTAATGATCACAGTATATATTGTAGTCGTAATAACGATGTTACACTTTTCCTACTTAGCAAAGCACATTCTCATAACCTAGAATAACCATGTAAATTATTTATCAGGCTTGGAGTCAGAAAACCACAAAAAACTAAATAAATGTGCAAATCAAAATTTCCCAAACCCATTCTTACTATTCTCCATACGGAACATTCCAGTGTATGGTTGGTATGGAAAAGTAAGTAAACTTCTGGGTAAAAAGAGAACAATAAACCAAAATAGTGAAAAATAGAAGATGCATTGGAAAAAAGGGGACAGGAGTAAGAGACGGGGTAAAGAGGGATATGAGGGTTGTGACCCCCATTAAGAAAAATAGGAAATATTATAGAGAAAAAAGGTGTCACACATTGTCATCCTTTTTCAGGCAGTCGCGAAAATACAATCAGGTTAGACCAAGAAGGATAGTCATCACAATACTATTGTACTCTTTTGAACTACCCCTATCAGAAAGTGAAAGTGGGCAAATAGAATATTCATGGATCCAGCATGCTTAACATAAAATCAATGAACATGTGGGGAAATAAGACTGACCACAGACCTATATACTTGAGAAATACCTTTGTGATAAAAGGGGTGGATGCTTGAATAACTGAATATATAATGCGCACTTGGCTTAGTGCTCGTTTACTTTTTTTTTACAAAAATCCCCCTAACATTAAAAGGTTTACAATGTCATAACATATATAACGATTCTGGCAACCACAGGATCTGGGGATAAAATGGCTGTAACATCAACCGATGACTTCCAAAAACGCTGTGGATGTTGCTCTCTTTACGAAAGGGAATCTCGAGAACTCATTCATGATGATTAGCAAATTGTCACCTGTCAACAGCGGCCCATAAAAGTCCATTGTGACTCTGTACCACACCTTCTCCTGGATCTTTGTCACTTGCAGTGGGAGCTGCAGATCGCTCTTAGATGTGCACTGACAGGGAAAGCACTTCCTCACCGCCTCCTCCACCATGTTATCCATAAATGGGAACCTTATGGTTTGCCTGAGCATCTTCTTGGTGACCTCCACCCCTGGTGTCCTTCATGTGCCGTCAGCACTAGGCTCCTTTAAAGGGAAGAAGGTATGATGGTACTCCGTGTCACCCTCTCTTGGTGTCTGCTGCCGTTAGCTCGGGTGCTGTGAGATGTAACCGGCTGGGTTTTGTCTGCTCCCAGTCCGTGGACGGTGTTTGTTTGTTTGTTTGTTTGTTTGTTTATTTAATATAGCGCAAAACCAAACCCGCAGGTAGCCGGGCGCAAACATTACAAGAATACTTGAGAACTTGGTTACAGTGACAAACACAGAAGTAAGCGGTAGGAGCAGATTCAGAAACATTATAGATTGCATGTGTTGGACAGTTAATGCCAGATGTTGGAAACAGAAAGAGAGTGGAAGGTGGTACAGTTCAGTGAGGTGTGCAGTAAGAGAGAACTAGTGCGGTTGATTGTCAAGTGTCGGAAGCAAGAAGGAGCTGAGTGGTGGTCAGCCGCAGTTTGTAGCTGGGTACTGGCAGTGGGGGTAGGGGTACCTAGGGACAAGTTAGCAGGGCATAGTCAAGAGGGTGTCTCTCAGGCGAATGGAAATGTTGCGGAGGGGGATCACCTTAGATGTCGTTAGATCGTAGCCATAAGAGTGACTTGCGTCTGAGACTTGGGTAAGGTTGGTCCTTTCTGAGTTCTAGGGGGAGTTTGTTCCAAGTTTGGGCCGCTGTGACTGGAAAGCTGGCGCCGCCAGCTGTGCTTTTTTTATATCTGGGCACCAGCAGGGTGAAGGCGTTAGATATTCTTGTGGGGCGATTAGAGGTTCTTTTGTTGATTCTGTTAACTAGGTAGGGGGGAGCTATATTGTTGAGGCATTTGGATGTGAGTGAGATAGTTTTGAGGGTGATCCTGTCATTAATTTTGAGCCAGTGGATGTTCCTTCTGGCGGTGGAGACATGGGCTCTGTTGGGTAAGTTTAATGCTACTCTAAGAGCGTTATTTTGGAGAGTTTGGAGTTTGTTGAGGATATACTTGTTAGATCCAGCATATAGGGCATTGCAATAGTCCAATCTAGATATGATAAGTGCATTAGCTAGGGTAATACAGCTGGCCTCCGTTAGGAATGGTCTACATGCTCGGATCAGTTTACAAGTATAGGCAGTGGAGGAGGCTAGGGAATTAATTTGTTGCTTGAAGGTGAGTGCTGAGTCCAGATAGACCCCAAGGGTTTTGACTGCGGGCATCACTTTGATGACATTGTTGTCAATGTTAAATGAGGCGTAGTTGGGGTCTAGTTTTTTATTTGCTGTCTCTGTGCCGAGGATCAGAATCTCTGTTTTGTCATCATTCAGACAGAGGCCGTGGGATGCCATCCATGCCTGAATGAGGAGGTATATCTTATTTACCAAAGCTGAGTCTTCCAAGAAGTTGCCCGAAAGGGGGATGAGGATCTGAGTGTCATCTGCATAGTTAGTGTAGATGACACCCAGTCTATCCAACTTGTCAAACAAGGGTTTGGTAAAGATGTTATACATAGTAGGAGACACACATGATCCCTGGGGGACACCGCAGGAGACTTGTATGGGATCAGCAGCTGCAAGGGGGGAGAAGACTCTCATAGTCCGGTTAGCAAGTTGTAGTTGTATTCTTGGAGGTGGATAACCCACCTCTCAATCCTGGGCAACATCTTCATCTGTGGGTTGCCAAACAGGACAGGAAGGCTTGGTGGTCTGTCACAACTGTAAATCTCTTTCTAATTATAAAGTAGTGAAAGTACTCACACATCCAGACCACGATCAGGATCTCTTTCTCGGCCTGGGAGTACACACTTTTGTTATGGCACAGTGCTCAACTGGCACAGGCCACAATGAAGCTTGCCGGTGCCTCTGGATGTTCATGCTGGGCCAGGATGGCCCCTCAGCCCCCCAGAGCTGGTCTCAACCATGATCTCTGTGTGCCATGCCGGGTTGAAGTAAGCCAGGTGGGTTGCATTCGACAGCTCCACCTTGGCATGTTGAATGCTTTCTGGCATTCTTGTGACCATTGGAATGGTCTGTCCTTCCTCAGTAGTCTCTGCAGTGGCTCTGTGGTTGTGGTGCATCTCGGGAGGTATCTGGCACAGTATCCCACCATGCCCAGGAATGACTGGACGTCTGCCACTTGGGTGGGTGCAGGGAGCTTGCAAATTGTTCGTACTTTCTCAGGGTCGGGTTGCATCCCTTGGCTGGAAAATATATGACCATAGAATCATAGTTTGTCCTTGTTGATGTTGCACTTCTCGTAGTTCAATGTGAGTCCTGCTCTGCACAAGATGCTGCAGAAATTAATGAGGGCCTGATCATGCTCCTCCTGGGAGGTCCCATTGACCAGAATGTCGTCCGAGTAGTTGAAGGCCGACTTTCCCTGGCCAAAGAGATCCCAAAATGTAGGCATTTGTAACAAAACAGCCCCTCATGGGTGGAGAACGTTGTGAACGTCCTTGACTGAGGGTCTAGTTCCAACTGATGATACCCCAGGTTCAGGTCCAATTTGGAGAACTTGGCGGCCACAATTAAGTTGGACAATCATGTCTTCTATTTTTGGTCCTGGGTGTCTCTCTCTATTGCTGTGTTGACCATTGTCATGTCAATGCATAGTCTAATGTTGCTTCTTTTCTATGGTACTATCACCAGGGGTGAGGTCCATGGTGTAGGACTCACCGCTCTCTCAATTATGTCATTGTCCATCAGCTGTCGTAGTTCCCGGGCTATCACCTGCTGTAGGTGAAAGTGTTCCCTGGTACTGGTTGTACCCTCTCATCAATGTGTAACTGCACCACAGTGTCCTTAAGTTTCCCCAGTCCATGGAACAGCTCTGGAAATCCCTGCTTAATCACTTTTTTCCCCATCATCACCCCAGTCATGCGGGAGATGCTTTGCCTGCCAGTCGTGTCTTCGCTACACTGGACCACCTAATTTTCCTGATAATGGATGTATATCAGCCTGAGCTCCTTCGCTGTCAGATAGCTGAGCAGACACTCCCCACTGATCGGGGTTCTGAGCATGTGTTGGTCATGTTTCCCTTGTTGATAATGTTCTCTGGAGCTGCCCAATCGATGGCAGTGGAGTGTTGGTCCCCCCACTGGAAGATGTGTAACTTTGACTGAGTTAAGCCTCTTTTTTTCCCCGGTCTGCAGGCATTCCTGTTTACTCATTATATTTACAGTGGCCCCGGTGTCTATCAGGAAGTAGTGTGCAACCTCTCTGATCTTGACCATCAGCTTCGGGGCTTCTGCCCCTTCCTGCTACCATGCGTTAGATGGTATGGCTCCTGCACATATTTGTCGTATTCAATATAGATGTCCCAGGATAATCATACAGTTTCAGGTAGTACCCCGTCTGTGACAGGAGGACTTCGCCCAGAGTTTATCTGTAGTCCAGGACCTGGTCCATGTCTCTTATCACTCTCCTCAGCATCTACAGGTAAACTGGTGGCAATCTCGCTGAGTTTGTGCGTTCTGGCTGGCTGTAGGCTGCCACCCCGTGGGCATTGCCTGCCATCCAGTCAGGAATAGTCTCCCTTCTCAACAGATGGTATGGAAATGCCCTTCCCTGCCACATTTTGAACATCATTGGTTGACAGCAGGGCACATGCCAGTGTGCGGGAATACTTTGCCACAGCAAAAGCACATCCTCTGCGGGCAAGACTTGCCCTTACCTGTGTGTACCCTTCCCTCTACCGGCCTTTTGTCATGGTGGGGCTGTGAGTAGGTCCCCTGATCATATCTCTGGCTACCACTAAGGTTGGAGAACATAAATCCAAAATATGTACTAAGACGCTCACAGCCCCCTTAGTATCTCATTCCTTGGACAATAACCACAGCTGTAATAAGATGCAATGGTGGGTTCTTGAGAGAGTATTACGGGTGGACTCCAATAATACATCATCCAGGCTGGCACAGCGAGAACAATGGTGGATGTACAACACCCACAGCTATGAATC
The DNA here is from genome assembly GCF_040938575.1 of Ambystoma mexicanum. Lineage (NCBI taxonomy): Eukaryota > Metazoa > Chordata > Amphibia > Caudata > Ambystomatidae > Ambystoma > Ambystoma mexicanum. The sequence continues at coordinate 770,635,844 of NC_090941.1, forward strand.
AGGCCTTAACCGGCAAGAAGAGTGGCTACATTGTGTTTCTTGAGACATGTTTTGGCTGCCTAAGCCAGGATTTGTTTTATTACAGGTTGAGCTTCCTCTCTTGAGGTTATTTATCATCAGGAGCATTCGTTTGTGTACTTCTCCTTCTCCTCTGTTATTGACTTATTCCAGTTTTATTATATTCCACTCTAGTGCGCTATTTAGTTGATCTATTCTCAGAACGTTATATTGTCCTCTGTTATCTTTTTTGCTAGTTGGGTGTTTAGTCCCATTTCTACTTCCATTATTGTTGTGGAACGTAGGGTGGAACGCATTTACGTCAAGCGTCCTGTTGCACAAAGTCTAATGATTGCGGATACAACAGCATTGCTTCTCAGAACGCTGAGAACAGGTTTTCATTCCGACTAGAACTTACAGTTATCCTTGTGCGATACTTGATCTTTAAGGGCGTAGCAGCTACGAATCCCTCCACAGTGTACAGGAGCCAGCTATCCATATATGTGGGGCATTTAAACCTAGCCCATCTTAGTCCTATTCCTCCATTAGAGCTGTAATATTCTTTACTTATCTTACAACTAGCTCTGCTTTATTAGCAGCGTTTTGCTTCTGTTCATTGCTTTTACCTATATTTGTACAACATAACTATTAAGTGCTATGACATTTGTTCAGCCTCCTATCTGAGATTGCAGTCTTGCTGACATATCCGGTCTGTATTTCTTCTTTTTCTCCTGATTAAGGTTGAGATTTGTTTGCACAGCTACGATTCCATCCCGTTTGAATGCCCTATTTGAAGTACTACATCACTTTCTACATTGGCCTACCCATATCATTATATGGCACAATGTTTTACCACAGAATTCATGGGATTGCCTTCATGGGTTCATTCTTGAAGGTTAGTCCACTGTTATGCATGCAGCTTTTTGCACGTAGTTAGTTAGGGTTTCTATGCAACTTTGGTAAGTACTTGGGATATATTTTATTTAATCCCAGTCATTGTACCTTGTCTCCACAGATGAATAATTGATAATATAAGAACTTCGAAACACATTGGCCCTCATTACAACCTTGGCGGAGGACCATGGTGCTATTAGCACCATGGTCCATGCCGCTAAGGTTATGATTCCGCCATGGTGGATGGCGGAATTACCGCCCCATTACAAGGTGAGTGGGACGGTAATTCCCCATTCACCAATGGCCCCTTCCCCATTCCCATTTTTGCCCCATAGGGCATAATTGGAATGGGGAAGGCGATAATTACGGCACCGTAAATTACGGTTGCCGTAATTATCGCCAAGGTCCCTTAGCGGGTTGGTTTTTAACGCCTGCAAAAAGCAGGCGTTAAAGTCACCATCCCGCTAAGGGACCTTGTAATCAGGCGGTAAGTGTTTAACGGCGCTGACACTCTTTACGGCGCCGTTAAACACTTACCGCCTGGGTTGTAATGAGGGCCATTGTGTATAGGCGCTATATAAATAAACGATCATATCATATCATCTGTGTTTCATTCGGCTGCGTGAACGAAGCAATTGTTTTCTGCGCCCCACATGGAGCCATCAAGGTGAACATTGTTTACTTGATACTGCTAGTCCTCTAAATTGAATTCAAATGGGTGTTGGGGGGTCTTTTTAGGCACAGTCAGGTTGATTATTATTTTAAGTTTTAATTTGTTTTCTTCTTTCTTTTCTTTTATCTTCTTGACGTTTCATCAGAAGTCCAGATCTACAATCAAGTTTGAAATATATTATATGTGTTATTGTGGGACCTTTATGTTCATTTACATCTCGTATGCCAGACATGTTGTGGGTTATTCGATAGTAGATGTTCTTTTTTCGTGTCCTGATGAAGACGACTATCAGTTCTTATGACTGAACTAGATTGATCTTGTCATTGAAACTACGCTCAAGATACCTTGTCATTATGTTACTTGTAGTAGCCACTTAGCACTTTATAGATAGCACCTCTACATTGATTATAGTACACTGCTTCATTCTTATAGATAGAAATGAATTATGTTGCTTTTAGATCTTTTTTGATGTGTATATACATTTTATGACTTTATTGTGTGATTTGGAAAACATGTTTTATTCTATTGTGATCTTTTTTGATACATATTAAAATATGATGATATCATTCTTTACCTGTGCCTTTTCCCCTCTCCATACCTACCTGAGTCAATAACTAATTGAATCATTGGTATATTGATCCGTGTGACCCCTTTGCTTGGTTTGAATCACATTGCTCCCCATGTCCACAGTTTAGGGGACACCCATCTTTTTTGCAGTCTACCACTAAGGCTGCCACAGTCTCATCCTTCTCACCTTTCTTCTTGGGCATCTGCATCGTATTTGCTTGTATCTCAGCTTGTTCGTGGACTCTGGCCATCTCAATGACCTCATCAATTGTCAATGGCTTCTTCAAAAGCTGTTTCCGTAACATCGACAACATGCAGCCCTCAATGAAGTGGAGCTGGATCTCCTCGTCAACCCGAAAATTGGAAGAACTGGCAGTGTACCCATTTCTGACACAGTTGTGTGATGAACTCTTCCACTGTCTCATGCGTGGATTGCGAACACTGATTGAAGGGGTACCTCTCGTAATCTCTGTTGGGCTGTATCACAAGCATTTTGTTTAACCCCAAGATCATCATAGGTGGCTCTCTCCTCTGACAGGATCGTCTTGATGATACCTTTAATCTCCTTACCAGCTAGGTTCATGAAAGGTCCTTGAGGACGGGTGACTTTGCCTCCCCAGCTGCTCTGATGAAGTCGCAGAATTCCTCGACCCATTTGGTCCATCGTGGGACCTTGTCCTTTTGGGGTTCTAGGGTAAACGGGCTTGGCTTTCTCAGGAATTACACTTTCACACTGCCCTGTTGCGACACCATCTGATCATCACCCTGCCCTCCATTGCAGCTCCCTTAAGGTAATTGTGAATTTTCAGTGTGCTCCTGTTCCTTCAAGTAGGTGCAGGCACCTCACTAGAGGGTGCACGTGTGGTCTGCGCACTGAGGTGTAGGTGGTGTTGAGGATATGAATAGCCTGTGCCAGGGTATGTGGACTGTCCTGGAGGCCCACATGTAAGGCGCACTGTTTTGTCGGCGCCAGTCCTTAGTTTCCATTCTATTCAAAAGATATTCTTTTTTCTTTCGCTTTCTTGTTGTTGTCTAATCTTTCTCTGCTCTTCCTTCTCTCTGCCCTCCCGCTTGCTCTTGCCTTTCGGTTGCACCGATTAATTATTATTTAAATGTATTTCATAGTCCCACACCTTCGCGTAGTGATAATAGCGCACTCTGCTTGCAGGGATCAGGTCTTTGCCCGAAATGCGGTCAGGGCTGTTCTGGACACGTTTCTCACTTTTAGGCTCAGCTTTTTACTATCAAAGCCTTGGCAGGACGTGGGGTCACAGTGGGTGCGGCAATAGCATGGTCCATCTCTCTCGTCGCCAGTTGTTGAGGCCCTGTGGTAGTTTTCACGAGGAAAGGAGGATGCAGAGACATGACTTGTATTTCACATACTTTTTAGTTATGGGTGGGTACATCCCTAGGCAAGCACTCCAAAGAAAAGGTATATATACGGTTACAGATCGATGTCCAGTTTATTGAGACAGCATAAACTGAACGATTTGTATGTAATTAGCTAAGCCACATATATCATATCTTGTTAGATTTGTGTTAGTAAGTGACAAGTACAAACTTGTGTTTCAACATGATGTTGTAGGAGTCCAGTTTATGGAAATATAGCAAAAAGAGCAATTGCTAAAGTAACACATGGTTGAGTGTTACTCATCCCTGCAATCTGCAGCACTAAGTACCTCTACTAGGAACTACATTTCCTTAAACATAATTAGCACGACTAAAAGGTTTGTCAACCAACCACGCCATGTTTTCATAAATCATTTTTCACATACTTAATTCTTTTTCTGACTTTCACTTCCTCCGCTCCGCCTCGTCCTCCCAGTACGTGTGTTCCTTTAAAGGGGCTTGTGCTGGTACATGGGATGACACCCACAACATTTACCACCATTAGATTGTAGTACCTCAGAGAAGACCTCTCTGACTTAAGTCAACGTGTTTAGGTTCCTTTCTTCTAACCAGCACATTGTGTCAGTCAATATGAGCAGGCAGTGCATCAGGTTAACTCATGCTCACACTGCAGGATATATCCAGTATCACATGGGGGGCGGAGCGCAACCCAGAACAGACGCCCCAAAAAAGGAAGTCCTCCGGTGATAAAATATGCCCCTTCTGCTGCTCTTTCTGGCTTCATTTAAATCATGAAGAAGCTTTTGCCAAAATGCCCTGGGATGTGGCGACACCTTTCGAACTTTGTGCGCAAATGGAAGTAAACCTGTTCTATAATCTGTGTTCCCTGTATAGGAGCCTGTGAGTGTGCACTATCATTAGCACAGCACCTTCCTGTCCACCATGGGGACCCCCTTGCGCTCCCATTTCTAATTCAATCTCCCTCATAGGCACACATCTGGCATTGGCCTGTAGACAGTTAGTATACACACATATGAATCTATGGGCATGCAGATGGTTATCTTTGTTCCCAGAATGCTCTCAAGCCCCTCTTGAATTGTACACGTGCCACGTGCACGCAGTATGCTAGCGACTCTCAAATGTATTCTGTATTTCAATGTCCACGTCGTATTTAATAGTGAGAAAAAGAATTTGCTTGTATAAAAAATGCTGAAACATATCTAAAACCCAAAACATGTGTTCTGGGTAAATCTAAAGTGGAATGCCCTAAAAAACCTGAAAGATTCACTTCACAGAATAATATGTATTTGCTTCATTCTGTGCAACAAAAACCTAATTTAAATTAAATTAATCATGACTGTTATAAAATGGATAGTAAATTTGCCTTTTATTACCTTTTAAATTGGCGGTTTATAATGCAGAACAATAATAGCTTCAAAGCACGTGGAAAGGAAGGTGAGGTGGGGGCATTCATGGCAAAACTCAGAGACATCATTCCAGATAGGAGATAGGGGGGAAGATTTGATTTGATTTGATTTGATTTTATTTATAAAGCGCAAAAAACCAGGCCAAGGGGCAACCGGGCGCATACTCTTAAACATGTTACAAAAAGCAGTGGTTACAGAAGTTACAAAAATATACAGCATATATACATGTACATACTCTTAAACATATTACAAAGAGCAGTAGTTACAGTGAGTTACAAAAATATACAGCATATATACATGTACCGAGGGGTACCATTAACAGCGTATAATACAGGGACAGAGCAGAGAGAAAATGTATATTCAGTCCTGTACCCCACATGGAGTCTGGACTTTGTCAAGGTCTCATGAGTCTTGGGAGAGCAGCCATGTTTTAGCATTGTTCTTGAAGATATGGGACATTCACAGCTAAATCCAGGGGCCACATTGCAGTTTCTAGCCAATGTGGGATAAGAAAAGGGAGAAGGGGCAAGAAAAGGGGGAGGGGGATCAAAGGACATTCAGAGCTAAGATCATAGGCCGAATTCCGGATGCTGACATTGGTGAGAACAGGGATAGGACAGAAACAAAGACTAGGGTGGTGGTAAAGAAAGGGTGGGTGGGTTACAAGTAACTTAGTGACAGGCCGGGCACCTGCCTCTAGCCCAGAGAAATATGTGATCAAATACAACATCCTGCTATGACAGATGAAGCTGACAACAAGAATGAATAAATCTCTAAGTGTATTCGAGAGGCCCCATAGGAAGTAGGAATCCAATTCGGCAAAGCCATGTTCCCGAATGGTGTTCCTGAGATCTGGGACGGCATTCTTTCCATCTCCCCCTGGGGGGGAACACACGAGAAAAGGTGACGGGAAGGGGTCTGGAAAGAAAAAAACAAAGCATTGAAAGACGAGGGAAAAAGGCAGATGTGGGAGTATGGAGGGAAACTGAGTAAGAACGGGACCAGAGAAAAAATATACAAAGTCTTGGGCAACTTTGAGACCCCACCCTCTCTTGTTTTTTGAGCCCACTTGACCTCCTGGGACCAGTTTTCATTCTCCTGTGTAGGAGGAACGTAGGAGTGTTCGTCTTTACCTCTTCTTTTATCTGTGGATATGAGTGGTGTTATGGTTTACATCTTTTCTGACACCCGTACCATATTGTCTCATAATTCATTCTGTTATCCTTTGCCTGTTGAACATATTTATTAAGAACTGTGTGTCCTTCTTGTTGGCACACTCCCTGGCACTATGCTTTTGAAGCACCAATATGTATATATTGACAGGTGCTAAAGTCTCAAAGGAACAAATTATGTCCAATGCCCCAGTCTTCCAGGTACCATGTAGCACTTCAACGAGCCACAAGAATGTGGTTGACAGTTTCTCGTGGTTGTGTCACTTACTTTGAATACTTGCTAATCGTTAATGAAATCGTAGACTTGCTTGGCCCTTGACATTTCTCGTGGATGTGTCATGCTCCTGCCCAAGTGTCCCCTAAGGTCCAGTAGCATGACTTTGGGCCACAAACGCAAGGGAGGAATGAAGAGGTGGCCCCTCATAATGCCCCATTTTCTTTCTAAGATTTCGGGAAATACCTGAACATTATGTGGCACATGTCTCATGACTGCTTACCAACCTTGGTTGATTCAGGTGGGAAGGTGAATGGCTTCAGTCCCATTTCTGCCCACCTCTATTCACTCTGTCAGACTGAAGTACAGATGTAGCTCAGAGGTACTGTTCTTCTTCCAGAGATTGGTCAACTGAAGGAGGCAGTGTGGTCAGTCAGTCCGCATTAGTGTTTTTCTTTCCCGGGACATATAAATCATCCTGTTATAATCTCTATCACACAGCAGCATTTCCTCAGTGGTGCTGTGGCAATCCCCTTTAAACTGAACATGTGCATGAATGCCTTGTGATCATTGGCGATGACTGCTGGGACACTTCATGTCAGTGTTTTGAAATGCCTGAGGCATCAAAAGAGGCTGATTGCTTCCTCCTCAATACGGAATCAATAAATACGGAATAGATGGTTTCTGGCACTCTTGCAATGGAATATTTATGTGATCTGCAGGGTTGGCAAAAAGGGAAGAAAGCCGCTTTCAGAATAACTAATTAAGTTATGCAACTGCTTTTAGTTTTTAAACAGACAGAAATATAACAACATAGAAAGCTCAGATACAGGGAATGTACTTTAAAAAGAAATATGAACCCTTGATTATACTTACGTGGATATCTAAGAAATAATGTATGGGTGATGACAGTGGAATCTATTGCTTGAGGTGCTACATTCTGAAAACAGTGAATAGCTGTCTGTAAATATGTTTTTAAGTGTTAGTAGAACGTCAACAGTTCTTGGTTTGCTGTGATAGTTTGTTATTGATATTTTGTCTTCCTTGAGAAAGAGCCTTGGGAGGCTTGAAACACCTGTTGGCTGTTCCAAGAATTGGAACCTCAATGAATACTTTATTTACACCTGCTGTGTGTGACTGTGTTCATGTTTATATTAGTGCGCTCCTAGCCCTTAGGTGGAAAAAGGTGTTTCTGCAGGGTTAGCTACTTTCACGAGGCATGTTTTCAGGAGTATCAGTGAGGATGGATATAAGCTGTGCGGATGGTGTCTGCCGGCCAAGGGTGGCTTTCCAGCAGAGAAGAAAGGCACTGGCCCTTGACCCTTCCTATCCCTGATAGGAAGCCATTGCAGAACTTGCCATTTGTTGCTGGATTGCCCAGGTCGAAGCTATTTAAATGAGGTTCTAGAATTTCAAGTATTCTGCCAGCCAGGGCCATAGAGATGACTGTTGGCATAGAGATGGCATGAGGATGGGGAGCTAGAGGGAAAGGGAGATGATTGGGGATCCTCTGCATGCAGAAGCGGGGCTCAGTTCTGTCTTCTATGTGGACATGTTTTGCAGGTGGAATTGCTATCACTTTCAAATGTCCCTCTGCTCCTTGACACAGAAATAAGATTGATAGGTTTCACTCTCAGGGCGTGGAACTTTGCTACAGCAACAAACAAAATCTACTTTTTCTCTGAAGTATGAAAGGTCGGTATCTGATTCAAAAACAGTCTATTCAAATAACGGCATTTGAGTTTGCAGTGTTCCATAATATGCACCAAACTAACAGATATTAATAAACATTTTGGAACTGCCAGCTTCCACTCTCACAGTACAATGAATTATAAAATTGCCAATTACTACTGCATAAATGTATTGGAAGTGAAAAAATTAAAGTATAAATACAATAAAACAATAATTACGGGATGGCAACATAATATGTGAATACAGCCGAATGAAAAATGCATAAAATATCTGGTTTGCTGAGAGGAAAAAGGACTACATGAAGGATTTCGCCAAGCAGGGTTTTTAAGTATTTATAGAAACAATAAACAGCAGCATTAAATCCATCATTACGAAGAACATGTTGATATTTGACTTTAAAAAAAAAGCAAGAATATATATTTTAGCATGCCTCTGTATATTTTCATAAAGCGACAAACAAATATAGATGAGCTGATCAAAGCAGCCATGTTTTGTTATGTTATTTCACGTTATGATATTTCATTGAAATCTGCATAGTTCATGATTGACATAGAAATGCCTTTGGAACAGAAGAGTAGATACGGCCTAGCAGATCACAGGAACACTGAACTGTGTCATGTGTACAGCTCACGATTTAAATCTATGCTGAATGTGAGGTGCTATTCAGTATCCTTGATATTATGTATGGTACATCATACAGAAGCATTTCCTAAATTATGAAACACGGATTTCCACTAATGCACTAATTGACACTTGAAGATGTAATGCACCTAAAGACCAAATTTCAGATGCTAGATTACAGTGTCTAACTTGACCATCAAAGAGTAGTGTTTGAAGCAGCAGGGATTAGAATTGATAGAGGACAAACCATCCGGCTTTACATTTAATTTGCTTTACACATGGAGAACTAATGAAGAAGAAGGATCAGGGAAAATGTGATTTATATTAGTAGTTCCCAGTATATCGTATGCCAACCTAGTGCTTTTTCGTTCTCTCTCTGTGCTCTCTCACTCTCTCTCACTCTGTCTGAGTCACACTCTATATCCCTGACCCATTTTATGTTGGTGAGAGTTGTGTTGTCAGGTGCACGTTGCTAGGTCCACCCCCGCCAAGCCATCGCTGACAGCTGAGCAAGCAGAAAAAAAAACAGAGACCTTGAGAACAGTGTTTCTTCAACTGTACGCACATTATAAATTGGCTCTATTTAAAATGTTGCTTTGTTCATTTCTAATGACTCTTCCATTATGTTTGAATACATTATTGTCAGAAGAGTATTGCACTTGTCTTAATGAGTTGACTGTTAAAATGTAGACTAACCATATAATTCATTTTCTAATAGAGTGTTATCATTCCAAGATGGTACTCCTATTATACGCGTTCAAACACCTATGCAGAAGGGAATAATAACAACAGTGAGGGTTGCACCCTGCTATGCATAAAATCAAAGACCATTTATGCACCATAAGAATGGCATAGATATTCATAGTTGTCAAAAATGTATGTGAGGAAATGGTTGCATACTGGAATCACTAAGAACATATCCCACACTGGGCTTTATGCTCACTTCTTTTCTCGCAACACTCACAGTAACAAGTGAACAATGAATTCAATAAAATAAATTCAACTGTTTGTAACCACAAACTATATATACTGATTTGGATAGCGTCAGGATTGGGCTGCGAGGTACAGTATGCAATCCAGTACTGCATTGGGGTCCAAAAGCCATTCAAAAATAATGTGTCCGTTCCACTTGCATGGGGCCATCCATGGCATTTTGGAATCTCAAATAACAATAAAAGATCTTCTGGTCAAGCCTTCAGCTGTGCATCAAAAATTATGCTTTCAGTTTTGTCTGACTTAAATTGTAGCCATTCTTGGCACATCAATGAATGTTGTAAACAGACACAAGGTAGAAACCAACCAAGAGAAAATTCCAATGATCCATTTGACTATGTGCAACTTCCAAATTGTAATATACTTGTACTATGTTATATTAAAAATTAGATATATCAACACTCAAATGTATGTATCATTTTAAGAGATGAGGCTATGGGGTGCCAGGAAAGTGCGCGCTCGGGCAAAAAAGTGAACGTACAAATCTATAAAAGATGTTGAGTGCCGCAAACCAATGGAACTGATAGGTTACAACCACCTATTTAGAAAATATAACACCAGCTGTCGTTCCATGAAGATGCGCTGGCACATTTATTAATCAGAAGAAAAATCAAATTACAGTATACAATCCTTTGCTTAACCAGAATTATCTGTTTAAGTTAGTACAGTTTTTGCCAAATTTTGCTGACACGTATTTTGACCACTTTTGGTCTTTTGACACTTGTTTCGAACACTTTTGGTCTTTTTCAAGGCAAAGCTTATTGGAATCAACAAAATCACAATATACAAAGCCAATAAACTATTGCCCAATGTTAATCACATTACATAGGTCAATCAAAACACACAGGAGAAAATTAACAAGTCCACTGCATGAAAGAGAGAAAGGGAAGGATTGGACATATTAAAAGAAAAATAAATAAATGAATAAAGACATAAAAAGAAAAAGAAAACTTTGTTAGCAATATATTGTAATCTGCTTTGCATAAATCGTATTCAACTTTTAAGAAAAACCTCAAATTATCATGCTGAGTTCAATGCAATCTGGTGTGCCAAACCCTATTGATCAAAGATTAAGATCTGATACCAATTGCAGAACTAAAGTTTGTTGGCACTCATTATTCATAGGCCCAAATCATCATTAATGGGGAACTGACAATACTTGAGTTAATAATTGTGTTCTGTTATCAAGCACTTCTATAGAGCTGATATATAACTGGGGTAGGTGTTGATTTCCAGTGCAGAAATTACCCATTTATTGTTTTCTGATCCGCTATCAAAATATTGTTATCAGACCACTCTAATGTCGGACACCTTTGTCTTGAAAATGAATTTCGTTAAGACGGTTGCAGTATAGCCCCATGCGAAACCCGTGTTTTAAAGTGCTATCATTGTGTGTATTATCGACCTTGTACCACCATGCTGTGTTTATGTATGAGTGATCAGAAAGCCAGCCAATTATGTACATGTGATTACCTTTATGAGTTGGAAATATAACTTATTGGACTGCAAGTACTAGAAATGGACCTGCTATGGGGTCTATTACCTAGGAAAAGAACAATGCAAAATATATAATACGTGTAGTGTTCTTGGAAACACGTTAGTTAACGCATTGTTAATATGTGCCATGAAAGCCAGTTAAACAGACAAATATCAGTTGGCTGAAAAGCACCCTCTCCGTTTTTTCACAAGCGTGGAACATGTAATTTTTGTCAATATGGGCACCAGGGGTAGACATTTTTTTTCATTTTCAGCAGTTCAAAATGACCAGCCTTTTAATGGCAGGCCACTGTGAAATATTGTCATGTCTGTATTCCTGACACTAACATGGTAAGAGGTTTGGCATGTGAATAATTTGCGCTGGTGTCCAGTCATCTTAAATGTTGCAGTCACATATGTGAACAAAATGACCAGCTCATTTCTTAAAAAACGTATAATTGGATTCCAAGATGGCCGCTCGTAGTGGGTAGTCGTGCCCACGGAGCTCCCGAGCCCAAACATTTGAGGAGGCCCACCATCCAGCGTTTGTGGCGATTAGAAGCTCGATTAGTGGCGTTTATCAACCTCTGAGGTGTCGGAGCAGCGACATAGATTGGATTGGTGGAAGACGCGGCCCTTTCGGGGCAAGGAGAGTTTCGGCCACAAGTTGGTGGCGTAACTGGAGGCGACCTGGGAGGAGTTGCGCCGGCCTTGGGAGTGTTGATTGGGGCCGTGTCGTGAGGGCAGGCGGAGTGGATAACCCGCCGCCCTGGAGTAGAGCGGAGTGCCGGGTGAGCGAGGCCGGCTCGATCCTAGAGGTCCGGGGAAAGGAGGGAGCCCGGCCTGGAGCACTGCTGAGGGGAGGAGACCAGTGGAGCTGGGCCGTGTTGAGAGGGTGGGCGGAGTGGATATTCCGCCTCCCCCGGGTAGAGCGGAGTGCCGGGTGAGCGAGGCCGGCTCGATCCCAGAGGTCTGGTGAAAGCAGGGAGCCCGGGCTGCTGCAATGCTGAAGGGAGAAGACCAGCGGAGCGGCGGTGGGAGTCATGGGTGGTGCTCCCACACCCCGACCCACCGGAGCAGGAGGAAGCGGCGAGCCCCTGTTGGCACAGGGTGAGCCGGGAAGAGCAGCGGCAGGACGAGGTGCGTGGCACCAGTGCGGGGGAAAGGAGGCTGACCTCGGCGGTCCTCCGGAGTAAGAGTACGTTGGTGGGGCCGGCTCGGGCTGGCTTTGGGGCCTGGCCTGCCGAACTGAGGGAGGCGCAGAGCAGGGTGGTGGATCGCGGAGCGTGGCAGCAATCAGGACGAGCTGAGTTAGAGCCCGGTGCAGCAGGAGGAGGAGGGGGGTAGCACGGTGCTGAGGGCTGGCCCGGGGGGGACCTTACCCCAGGCCGGGACGGAGGATGAGGCAGTGGAGTAGTGCTCAGCCACAACATCGGAGCTGCACTCGGGCGGAGGCAGGAGGCGGCGAGGAATAACGGAGCTCTCCCTTTGTCTCTGGGAAGAGAGATCTACCTCGGTCAGGCGGTTTCTTCAGCTGGGGGCAGCCCCCTGAGAGGCTTTGGGAGGACGCATGGAGATGTGGGTCCTGGGGAGGGTGCTTTGGCCCCGGATCCCGCTGGCCTTTCCATCATTGGGTTGCTCCTGGCGAGGGGAGTCCTGCTCTGACAGGGAACAGGCTGCAGCCGCATAGAGGTGAACTGGACCAATTTGCTGCCCGAGGAGAGCAGAGTTTGGTGGCAATTGACTTGGTTAGAGGGACTGAAGAGTGAAGAGGGCTTTGGAAAGGACTGGCACTGGTATCTGGCGGAGAATCACGCGGTGAAGCCAGGTGGAGGTGTAGTGGAGCGGACGGGATCCCATTTGGAGATGGCCTCGAAGCCCAAGGTAAAAAGTGGGAAGGGTCAGGTGACCCGGGGGGGAAGTCTCGGGCACTCTCCCCTCCCTGTGGCCGGGGCAAGACCCGAGAGACCTGGCTAAGTCGGCAGGGGCAAGTGAGACAGGGGAGCTTGCATCGTTGACAGAGGGGAGCACAGCTGGGATGTCACAGGCTGAACTGAAGGGAGAAATGCAGGCCCTGCACTCTAGCATGACATTCCAGGACGAATTTCAACTTCTTCGAGCGGACCTGAATGTGGTGATGGGAGAAAGTAAACAGGAGCTGCGGCAGCAGGGCGAGAGAACGGACCTGCTGGAGAGAGGGTTACAAGAGCTGGACAAGGAGGTAGCAGCGAGTAGCGAAGCAATAGAGCGTTTGGATGTAGCCACTCACAACCTGGAAACCCAGGTTGAAGACATGGAGAACAGATCTCGGCGAGTGAACATTCGAATTAAAATGCTTCCAGAGTCGGTCCAGGACCCCAAGAGAACCGCTCAATTGATATTTGCGGAAATCCTGGGTCCTCGGCCCCGGAGGAGATTGAGTTGGATCGCATACATAGAGTGGGCAGAGGGGGGCTGGGGCCCCAGGCCAAACCCTGGGATGTCCTGGCGGCGTTTGCCAGATACGCCCAAAAGGAAGAAATACTTCGCGAGGCTAGGAAGCAGGAACCTATGAAATATCAGGAGCATCGCATAGCGCTATTCCAGGTGTGGCAGCAAGCACTTTGGTGAAAAGGAAGCTGATGGCCCCAGTCATCAAGGCGTTGAACGAGAAAGGGATTAAATATAGATGGACATTTCCCTTTGGATTGGTGTTTGAGTGGGGAGGGACTCAGAAGCGAATCACCTCCGTCCAGGAAGGCGCTGGCTTGTTGGGCTTGGATGTTGATGAAATCCCTGTGAGTTCGGGGAGGCCATTTGCGGCTGTTACCCCAGAAGCAAGGCCATGGATGTGGTCTAGGGTGGGGGAGAAGAGAAGGAGGGTTAGGCAAGGGGGCAAATCGCAGGCTGGGGGAAGTCCGGGTGACACCGGGTGCGGAGCCATGTAGCACAGGGAGGGTCCCAAATATAGAATTGGACTGAGGATGGTGGGCCACCAAAAGGAGATACTGGGCGGGAGGGAGAACCCATCTGTGAATTGGAAAGGGTGAGTTTGCCCGAGGAGAGAGGAGGAGGGAGGCGGGAAGGGCATGCTCTTTGGGAGGGGGGGAGGAGGGGAGGGGGATAAAGTGGGTAGGGGCAGTAGGGCACCGAGAGGGTGCTCAGTTGGGAGGGAGGGAGGGGAAATGGGAGTGGCTCCACCCTAAATTGGGGTTGCAGGATGGGGGGAATGGGGGGAGGGATCCTCTGGGGAACGGTCGTAGGGTCTGGTTGGTTAACTCAAGCAAGCTGGGGTGCGGGAAGAGGGCAGAGGGTAATGGAGAAGTGGGGCCCCACCGTACCCCCTGAGGGGTGTGGAAAGGAGGCAGAATGGATCAGGTTTACGGGGCAGGGGTCAGCGAAGAGGAGCTCCTAGTCTATTACCCCAACCTTCAAGTGGCTAACACACAATGTTAGGGGGCTCAACTCCCCTATAAAGAGGACGAAGCTGGAACAATTTACTAGGGCCCATAAGCCAGATGTCCTAGCTATACAGGAGACCCCCTTTGCTGCGGAGGGACCAGCATCGCGTACGGCTAAGGGGCTTCTCACAGATACTGTTCACTTTGGGCCCTACTAAGAAGGGGGAGTGGCCCTAGCGTTTGGAAGTGGGTTGGATTTCCAAGTGTCCGATGTCCTCCGAGACAGGAGCGGGAGATATATTATGGTTCCGGGAGAGCACATGGGTACGCCCTACACTATGGCCTCGGTATATGGCCCGAATGTCGGTCAGGATCAATTCTTGCGCGAGGTAGTAGGCATCCTACAGGATTTCGCGAGGGGACAAGTGATTTTGATGGGGGATTTGAACATAGCATGGGACAAGAGGAGAGACCGCACACGGCACGCAGGGTGTGGAGGGGGCGCGGTAGCCTCTTTTCAACTGAAAGAACAGTGGGAGGAGGCAGGTCTGCGGGATGTGTCGAGGGCACTGAAGGGGGCAGAGGGGGGATTCACTTTTCTGTCGGATGTTCATAGAACCCAATCAAGAATAGACTATATTTGGGCATCGGCAGGCCTAATTGGAGGGGTGGACTCAGTCGAGGTGGGCCCTATGGGGATAGCGGACCACAAGGTGGTCTGGATGGAGCTTCGATTGGGGAGGCGCAGGCCGGGAGTGTGGGGTTGGAAATTTCCTGAGGCTCTCTTCAGAGATCAGGTAGCGCAGGAGGAGATAGGCAGTAAGCTTCAAGACTTCTTCGAATGGAATACCAATGTAGACACGAGCCTCGAGGTTAGATGGGACGCGTTTAAAGCCACCCTGAGGGGAGAATTGATTGCTTTACAGGCAAAAAGAAATAAACTGCTACGAGAGCTTGAGGCGCAGCTGGAAGGGGAGGTGGAGGCCGCCAGGGTACGTTTGGGGGAGAATCCCACTCGAAGAGTGTATAGGGAGTATCGGGCGGCATTGGGTCAACTGAGGGTCCTCAGGACAAAGAAGGCAGAGGGGGCTTTGCTTAGGGTACGACAAAGGTTTTATGTGAAGGCCAACAAGGCTGACTCGCTCCTGGCGCGCCTACTCAGAGGGGACAGGGAACGCAACACTATTCTGGCTATGAGGGGAAGGAGGGCGGAAGACTCACCTGGATAGACGAGATCAAGGGGAGTTTGGCTGAGTTCTATGAAGAGCTGTACACTTCTCAAAATCCCGGTTCTGAGCCTCAGAGGGAGTTTCTTGAGGCCCTTCCCCTCCCACGCCTGGCTCGGGACGAGGAGATAGCGTTAAGTCGAGTCATTACGGATGATGAGGTCCGGGCTACTATAGCAGCTCTCCCCCGTGGTAAAGCCCCGGGTCCGGATGGCTATCCCGCCTCCTTTTATAAACTCTACTCGCATCTGTTAGTCCCTTACGTGACGCAATTATTCAATTCATTCAGGCTTAGAGGCATTAACCCCTCGATGGAGGAGACAAAAATAACGCTTTTGCACAAGGCGGGCAAGGACCCAGAGGAGTGCACATCCTATCGACCCATTGCCCTCATGAACACGGTGGCGAAGATTTATACTAAAATGTTGGCTAGGCGGATAGAAAAGTTCTTACCTTCGCTGATTCATCAGGACCAGACAGGCTTTGTGGCAGGGAGGCAGACGGCTGATAATGTTAGATGGGTGGCACATGTGGTCAAGAAAGCGAGGAAGACTTCCACTCCGGCGATCTTACTAGCGGTCGATGCTGAGAAAGCGTTCAATCGGGTTGAGTGGTCTTTCTTGTTCCGAGTCATGGAAAGGATGGGTCTAGGGTCAGTGTACATTCACATGGTGGAGGCTAATTATAAGAACCCCAGTGCGTGGATTTTGGTTAATGGAGAACTATCAAACCCAATTAGCCTTAAGCGAGGGACGAAACAGGGGTGTCCCTTGTCCCCCCTGCATTATGCTATATACCTGGAACACCTTTTACTGGCTATAAGGAATATGGACGAAATCCAGGGTGTACCGTTTGGGGGGAGTCAGCCCAAGGTGGCCCCATTTGCGGACGACATGCTGCTCATGTTGACGCAACTGAAGGAGTCCATTAGGGCGAGTATGGAACTGTTGACTAAATTTGGGGAAGTTTCGGGCTTGCGGGTTAACTGGCAGAAATCCGAACTGTTTAGCCTCTCCTTGGAGGAGAACGAGGCGAGGGAGTTGGAAGCTTTCTCCCCGTTTAAATGGAGCCCGGGCGGGATACATTATTTGGGGATCCGGATAACCCCCTCCCTGGGAGGCTGGTACGGTGCAAATTACCCACCCATGTTAGAGGTAATTAAGAAGGATTTAAGGAGGTGGAAGGCCCTTAAGATCTCCTGGTTGGGGAGGGAGGAGGTTATTAAAATGCTCATTCTGCCCCGCATATTTTATCTATTTCAGGTGATCCCGTTGTCTCTCCCAGGGGGCTTCTTTAAGGAACTGAATCGGGTGGTTAAAGAGTTTGTGTGGGGGAGCAGGAAACCGGGTTTGTCATGGCACCTGTTAGTGGCTTCCAGGGGGCGAGGGGGCTTTGGTCTTCCCGATTTTGAGCGTTACCATGAAGCTGCACTCCTACGAGTTATTAAGGAGTGGTTTGCGAAGGATTACGAGAACCATTGGACCGAGCGGTAGCCCGTCATCACTTGGAGGAGGTCTTATGGCTTCCCGGAGATTAAGGCCACCACATATTTATCTGAGTGACATCACAAAGGGGATGGTGGTCACTTGGGACAGGGCTGTCGAGAAACGAGGGATCTCATCTTTTCCTTCCCCGTTCACACCTATTTTCGACAATGGGGATTTTTCACCATGGCTGGAGAGGGGAGCATTCAGAGCATGGGAGGAAGGGGGATGCAGGGTGTTGAGAGATATGTTCCACGACCGAGAGGTGAAAACCTTTGAGGAATACAAGCAGGAATTCGGGGTTGGGGAGGACGAAAGGCATAGGTACTTTCAAACTAGGCATTGGGTTTTATCGGCGGAGGTTAAGAAGGCCGCTACACGCGGGTTGACGCTCTTCGAACGGTTCCTCCTGACCCATGATGGCTCTAGAGGGCTAATTTCAGATTTATATAAACTTTTAGAGAACTCGAGCCCGAGGGTCACCTGGCCATATATGAGGTCGTGGGAGCAGCAAGGGGGGACAGCGAGGGATAGAGAGGACTGGGAGAAGCTGTGGAGGATCATTCCAAAAGTAGCTAAGGCGGCCCAACTGCGAGAAGCTTGGTATAAGTATATCTTTGGCTGGCACTATACCCCTGCCCGGTTGCATACAATGTACCCGTCAACATCAGGGAACTGCTGGAGAGGCTGTGGGGAGGTGGGCATGGCCTCACATATATGGTGGGATTGTCCGCATATCAGACCCTTTTGGAGCAACATTGTTCGTGCTCAATCTCAGGCTTTAGACCAAGGAGGAATGCAGTCCCCACGGGAGATCCTGCTAGGGAAGGGAGGGGTTGGGGAGGGGAGGGAAGAGGAGGCCCTAAGGCAAAAGCAGTCTCTATCTTGGCAGCCATGGGTCTGATTGCACAAGCATGGAAGAGCCCAACGATCCCCACGGAGCAGGACTGGCTAAGGAAAATGTGGGATATTGTTGCGCTGGAATGGGCCACATATGCGGGGGATGGGAATCTGGGGGGTTTTGCAGCGGATTGGGGTAAACATTGGACTATTTGAGGGGGGACTTCAGGGAGCAATGGTGCCCGCAAAGATTAAAACTGTTGGATTTTCATGGCTGAGACGTTGCGAGGAGTTGTTGGAACTGTGAGCTTTATCGACACTGTGACCGTAGTTGGAGGGGGGTGGGGGGTGGGAGAGGCTGGGGAGTTGCCTTGGGAGTTGTTTGTTTTTCTATTGAAATGGTTCTGTCTTTCTTGTTGAAACTAATAAACAGATATTTCAAAAAGAAAAAAAACGTACAATTAAGAAATGTGCAACCTCTGCGCTTTTATTACTTCTTTGAAAAATGAGAACCAGGTCTAAAGTCTTTCATTGAGAACCCCATCTCGTAACATCTGTGGGTGATAGGTTTCCAACATGAATACAACATCTTGATGTGGTTCCTGTTGTATTCATGCAATGCCATGTTGTGCCCTAAGAGGTACATTGGGATTGAGTTTGAAAGAGAGTTCACAGCGCTGAATTCCCCAAAAAGCACAGGGCATAAGCAGTTAGTATTTATTTCAGTTCAGAACGTAGTTGGTGATATTTTAATAATGAAAGAAAGGAAAACATTGATAAATGAACTATTTATATTATTAAGCTTATATTAGAAGATTTGTAAGGATGAGCTTCCAGTTCCATGAAATATGAATATATTTTACTGGTTATCTGCAGAAATTGTGTATTTTCAAACTTCCAATAATGACCTGGTAGCACATTTAATTTTAATGTCCCAATCATTTCATGTGATTGTTTTTCCAAAACCGTTTTAGAGACACTACTCTTGTATAAACTTTCTTTTCTAAGTCTAAACATAATGAACACTTTAATTATTTTGCATATTCTAAAACCTCTTTCTAGAGTTGCACCCCCCTTTCCATCCTTCTCTGTAATTCTGTTAGTCTTACGTTTGTGTGATCATCAATGTTGTATTCCATGTCGCTGTATTATAATGGCTTGCAGCACAGGTGTTCTGATCTAAAAAAATGAGTAATGTCCTCCAGCTGATCACCCAAAATGCTCTAATCCAGTAATATGCAAACATAAACAAGTCAATCAAACGTTTCTGGGACATCTCACCACACGGGACATCTCACTGTATTACTTTGTGGCATTTTGATGGGTGGTTGCCTCCTTCTACGCCCCCTCCAACACCTGTAAAACTCTAAAATCCATTAAACAATATTGGCTTACCCTGCACCACCCATAAAAATACAGCAAACAAATATGTAACAAAGCCCTTCAACAAATGTGGTGAAACAGCCGTGGTGAGTTGGGTGGGTACCCAAACAAACACTGGCAAAGCAAACAGTTTGGGCTTTTACAGGATAGGCATTTGCCAAGCACTGACATAATGGTACTACCTGGCAAACAATGGTACTACCTGGTAGATGGTGTGACCACTCAACATGTGATGGCAGTGCCTGGGGAAAGGTCAATCTTTTGCCTATACAAGAGCAGAATACTGTTGGCTTTGACAATCCTTGTTTTTAACAGGAAGCGCAAGAAAGAGTTGTGAGGTCTCACATATAAGAGCACCCAAAGAGTTACCAAATACAGTAAAAAATATGCCTACCTACACATATTACCACCCACCTACATGAGCATGAACGGATATGGATTTCATGTAGCCCATATGTCGGTGTACCACCATAAAGGAGATGCAGAAATGAAAGGGGGCATTATTACATGGAGAATAGCACAACCTGCTGAGCTTTATTGCTTTAAAAAAATGAATGATGCTCTGCAACTATCAGAGTCTAATTTTACTCAATCACTGAAAAATTGATACACAATTCGCTAACAAAATTAAATTTTAGTTAAAAAAATAAAATAAACTTGTATGTAAAATATTATTTTCAAGCATAAAAACATAGGTTTTAAATCATTAACTCTTGGTTATCAATCCATTTCATTAGAGAAACAATAAACAGTTGTTTTAGAGTATTAACGTATTTCAAATCAATATTGTATCCATACACCTTACAATCTAACATGTAATCTACAAGCACTCCCAATCATTACTCATTCATATTAGTTTAGACCACATTACACTGTGAAACCTCAATTACAAATGTAATATAAACACTTGATAAATAGGCTGCAACAGAACAGTGCGTACCACCGTTTATGATATTCATTCCTCATTAGCCGGTAGATTAACTATTAAGCTCCATTAACCTAACATGCTTCTGTTTTTGTTCAGGGGCATATCAGACCGAATTTTGCTTCAAGTTCGCTATAGAAGAGCTTCAAGACATATGGACCCTCAACACAGGAAGGTGGATAACACAAACATGAAAATAATGTGAATGTACTCAATGGTTATGACATTTGCTAAAAATTGCTTTATTCAACATGAGTTGGACAGAGTATGGGTTTCCCATAGCTTAAGATATTTGTTCTTAAAACTATTGATGTGGAGTTGGAACACAGATAAGAGGACAGAGAGCACAATATGCACATTAGTGATTTGTTCAAGTTAGGGTAGGAGGTACAATGTTATTTGGCATTGAAACAAGCCCATGTTAGAGGCCTATATGAACTTTGCAACTGCCACATAATATAACACATCTGCAATGATATGATTAATGTGTTCATCATTTCACTAAGTTACCATCACTAATTTGGCAATCCATAATATACTGTCCCACCCCACAATTCTGGGATAATAAATGAGCTATTTGTGATCAAAACTCGAATGTATTTAAATAAACTAAATCAAAGGTCTTACCCTTACTTTAAGCAGGGGAAGTCATCATAAGAGATCAGATATACAATAATTGGGCTTATTTACCCAACCTGACCTGCATGTGACAATCTCACCAAATATAAAACACACATTCAGTCAGATAGCATAAGTATTTTTAAGGTTTCTAACAATTTAAATCCTAAAAGCTACAAGACCACCTCTAAACA
This sequence comes from Ambystoma mexicanum, assembly GCF_040938575.1. Classification (NCBI taxonomy): domain Eukaryota; kingdom Metazoa; phylum Chordata; class Amphibia; order Caudata; family Ambystomatidae; genus Ambystoma; species Ambystoma mexicanum. The sequence goes on from NC_090941.1 coordinate 770,656,970, forward strand.
GCACTTAGTCATATGACCTTAATGCAGCTTATCGGCCTATATGCTACTGCTCTCTCCAGTTATCACTTACACAAGATCAGCTACAACTCAAACATATTTTATTTTCCCAATATCAAAAACAAGTATTGGTGCTAGAGAAAGATTGCATAGAAAAATTATATTTGAACACATACCTTTACTTCAATGAGACCCCCGAGTTCAAGTGAGGAGTTGAAGATTCCTGGTTCATGTATGCAATTTAAATGTAGGCTATCATGAGTTTCATCTAATTCTGCAAGTTTTGGTTTGGAAAACAGTGTTTTCAATTTGGAATGCACCAGATCTTAGTTTACCCCCTCCCCATCATAGGAAAATGGTTCCATGATTTCCTGATACAAGGATGAGTACCCCTCCCTTTCACTTTGCAAATCAGGTTACACAGAGCAATATCAAGAGTGACGGGTGAATGAAGTTTACATTAGAGTCATTTTCTATGTGAGTGGAAGCGATTCAGCTAAGCTCCCTCTGCTTCCCAAATTATTTGTAAAGATCTATGGCTTTCAGAGATCACAAATTAGTAAGCAATTCTTCATTAGGCTATGGTGTGGGGTGACTATATCTGTGAAAATTCTTTAGGTACTATTTTATAATTACTTAAAATGCTACACTGTCAGCGCTGGTAAGCATTCACTTTTTTTTTACAAAGCAAAAACAGCACAGAAGAAGCATTATTGTATTTATTTCAATGTAATCTCCTTCACCTCTAAGTATACTGAAAACAAGATGTAATCTACACTAACAAAGTACTATATCATTGGCTCAATCTATTAACAACTATGTCTAAGCCCCTGGTCTCTGTGTGCAGAAAAATGCTATTTTATTTTACATGATGTCAAATTTAACTTGGCCTTAAATGAAATGAAAAGCACAGTGCATATTTCCACCATACTATTAAGATATTCTATTTGGAAGGAGTGCTCCCTTGTGAAACCACCATTCAAGTCCTGCCAACTACAAGGACTAAGTAGGGAAATAATGTTAGGGGAGTTATCTAATTAGATTTGAGTTATTGTTATGCTCACTTTGAAATATTCTTTAAGGTGCTGATTCAGAAAAGGCCCTCGTGAATTTTTAAAAGAACTCAAATCCAGCTTATCCTCCCCCTTGGAAAGAAAGTCTTCCCCCAGGTAATATTCTCCTCATGTGAAGGGTCCAGTTCTCCTGATAATGCACAGGTCAGCACTTTCATGCCTTTTCATGATTATGTCACAGTTTTTGATGGGTCAAGTCATTACACTTGCTTATCTAACAGTCAACACTCCCACCGTAACACACCCCTCAATGTACATTCTATTATCATCATTTCATATGTGTGACTTGGAAATACATTGGGGACAATTTGCTCAGAGTAATATTGAATACTAAATCAATTTTTATTTTATGTTCACTCATAGCAAGATGCCACATTGATAAAATCCAAGATTTCTGTAATCACCTGGTGTAGACAGACGTCTAAATATGTGACAAGACTGTTTGCAGTTTGTTTTCATAAATGTTATCAGTATTCATCTTTGTATACATGTTTTATAATCCTGCAAACATCATGTTTATTCATTAATTTCACAGAGAGTAATCTAATGGTTACCATGCACTTTTCCATTTGATTGTAACTGATTTGGTTGTGGATTTATGTTAAAAAATGTTTGAAATGAAAGTGTAATGTTAATTTAAATGGTCCGTGCTTGCCTAAGGTGAGTTTGTACCTGTGTTTTGTTTCTCTGTCTAATGAGGCCCATTTGGTCAGCAGGTCTTTTGGTCAATAATTAACCTGGGTCTGCAGACACAGGCCTTTAGTTTGCATTAAGATCACCATCTAGTCTGTATTAATGAAGAGGCATAGTTCAAATGTGTATTTGTAAGCAAAAGAAGATGTGTTTGAAGCTCGGCATAAGGAGAACAGACCTGATGGCTATCAGGCAGCACACCGTATTTTGCGTTCTACTGGTATTCTAGCTTGTATTTATAAGAATATCTTCACCTTAGATGGCCTGGCAAAGGTGGGGGCTACTCCTTAACTAAGAGAGCCTGTTCACAGGACCTTCTGCTATGAGACGTTAATGGATTTATGGTTTTTTTCTGGTGTGATAAATGAGAATTCCACTACAATGAGGGATTGCCATCTGGCAAGGGTGTAGAAGGCCTGTTTTGTAAAATCTTATTGACTAATAAAATGATGCAGGCTATTCCATCTCAGAAAGGGTGACCTGCTAACCCGGGGCATTTCCAGCCATTCCAATGCACATTGATAGTAAAGAGTAAGGGAGACAGACTTAAAAAGAAAGGAGAAAGCCTCCTTGTAAATGCTCTACATTATTTTGGTTACATGTAAACTGTTTTGACTTGATGAGGCCGCCTAAAATTAAAGCAAATAAGGGGTTTATTACAGGAAAGCACTAAAAAGCAGCAGCAATCAGTGCTCAATTTCAGGATCGTTTGTCTTTTTTTGGTTTGTTTTCTTGAATGCAAGTTGCCCACCTGCTAAGTGGCTGTGAACATGGAAATAGTCATCTCAGCCATTTTGGATAATCTGCCTACTCCTCCTCCTTCCCTGCTCCACAGTAAAACCATCAAGTTGGGTATGCAACAAAGCCTTTAACTAAGAAAATCGTTCAAATGATTGAAGGGCGTGAAAAAATGCTGTCTCCTTAGACAATATTGGCATTTGTAAATAATCGTTTGCAGTATACAAAAATGAAAATAACAGCAAGAGGCAACTTGTGAAACCATTCACTATGCCAAGTTGTGGCTTCTTTGTACAGGAACGACATATGACACACAGATCAGGCAACAAAATAGGAATCCTACAAAATATGAAGACCTGTACGCATCATACAAATAAAGTGATTTTATTACAGTGTCAATGTGTTTCGCTCATGTGCACTGACACTGCAATAAATGTACTTTGGACCTACATTTCAAAAAACATCTTGCCACTCACTGGCCTCTCTACCTTACCCTTATTCCCATCCTCTGGAGCTCTCCCATCTCATTCTCCCCTATCCATTCCAGCTCACCTGCTACCCTCGCATCATTAGATGTAACCCCATGGGTGCACCCTATAAGCCAAGCACTCCACTGCTTTCCAGCTAGGCCCTTCATAAATAGAATCATGAATACAATGGTTGGTATCTGGTATCTGCTAATGTACTGTACTCTTTTTCTAAATTTGAATGCTCTCGTTTGTGCTTCTTAACACTTCACCTTAAGATGTAAGCAGACACAAAGGCAATGCTTGAACATCACCAGCAGTGCTCTGTATTTCCTTCAGCTTTCTTCTTTTCTTTCTTCTCAGTTCATATATGGCTGTTTGAATTTCTATAAAATAAACAGATAGGGCAGGAGAGTGGTGCAGGCAATAAGAGCTGGTGCAGCCCAGGAATCCCTACTTTCTACATTACAGACATTGATCACTCCATTGGCAATGTGGCATAATGGCCGTGCTCAGAGCTGGAATCTGTCAATGATGCGGTGCAGTGGAGAGAAGAGTTCAGATGAAAATAGCAGGCTTTAAGTGGTAGAAGTTTTCAGAGAATCCATAAGCGTTGATGCATGTGGAGGTAGGCGAAGGAAGATATCAACAGTGAAGTGCTGTGTGGATAGCCCTTGCAGAGATGGCACTATCAGTCAACTCACAGGATGCACATGTTCTAGTAAGAATAACTGCCAAGAAATGCGTGAGAGCAAGTTAACATCAGTAACAAAGACCACGCCAGCCTACACTACTCAATTTAGTAGAGGCTTGTCAAGCAACAAATGGATCAAATCTATTATAAATCCAGGATTAAATATCCCGTAATACAAAAAAACCTTTTTGAGCAATCATTTCCAAAAATCTAAATTTGGTGTACTGAACAATTAAACGTGTACCGAAAAAACAGCAATTGCGAGCCTCACTAATGATATCGTTTGCAGAGCACAGTATAATCCTGGGCGTTGATGAGTGGTCAATGACTTCTGTACTGTACATTCGTCCTTTTATCAGAGGATCTTTAACGATCTCTGCAGACTACACAAACAAATAGTATTAATAATAATTAGTGGAGAGACAGAGTTGCAAATAATCAAAGGAAATCAGCACAGGTTCAGTGAGGGGGATATGAACTTTGAAAGGAGTGATAACTATTTGTAAGGAGGAGACATTTAAGGGATGGCATGACTATAATGTCCAAGTCTGCAAATTCCCCTAAAAGCATTAGCTGCCCCCAATGTATGGAACTGGCCAAATGTACAGGTTTTGCATAATAACATTTTATGGCCACCATTGGTTGAGAGGATGCTCCTGTGGTCCTCGAAAGATCTGGCCATGACGATTACCTTGGGGAATATGTATCTACTACAAGGCCAAGACACGATGTGGGATGACAAAGCATGCATCTTTTCCGACATGGTCACCCCGGCTAAATGAAACCGAGACACATAGTGCCAAAATAATAGGCATCACCTCATCCCTCTTTACTGGCTGCATCTTGGGGATATTTTGGAGTCAGGATAGTGGCATGATGTGTCAATGAAACAGCCATTTGCAGAGAAAGAAGAGTAATATATGGCCACAGGTCGCTCTCAAGGACAGTATGCAAATGTGATCTAGAAAGATATTCCCACGGCCCTCTCAGTGATGTTCCACGCTTCTCGACATTTGCTCCAGTTTTAGGCTTAGTGAATAAGGTGTAAGGCATTGGGTGGTAATCGTAGATGCTGAGGGGCACTTCCTAGCTTGCAAAAGTGCAAGACTTTGTAAATGTAGTCACAAATGGTATGCACATTAAAATCCCTGGCAAAGCAAGAAATGTCACTGAGCCTGGTTGTAAAAGGTGCATGGGAAAGTGACATGCACAAAAGGCTAATTGCTTATGTGCATTTATTTCCCTATTATTAATGCATGTGTACATTATTAATGAATGTGTACATTTGTTGTTGTTTCTGACAAGAGGTCAAACATTTGTGAGTAGTAATATGTTTAAAGTTACGACATGTATTAGATCCAAAGGATTGATGTTAATGTATTTTCATTCAGTAAACACAGTACCCCATAATCACACAAGACTTGTGATAGCATGTTGCCATGACCTATGTACACTTAATTCAGCATTCACACATAATCGATGGTACAAACTTGTTTCTGCTCTCACTATCATCAGTGGTGGATACACAGCATGCCTGGACTGCTTCAATTCAGGACCGCAGCAGTTGGGTCTTGACAGCTCCAAGCATTCCTGGTGTGGACAGAGCCGCGACGATGCATAGCTTTGGGCGATGGATTACAGGAGTCATAACTTGTGAACCTTTTACCTTCCTGTCTGCCTGAATGTACCAACACTTGGCATTCCGAACAGTTTCACATACTGTTGACATGATATAGTTTAAATCCACCAAAGAACTATAACGCAGAAGAGACACCTGCGTGCCGCTGGCTGAGTACAGTATATGCATTCAATGGCTGTTAACCCTTGCCTGCCAGTCCTCTGCAGGGCATTGACGCTCTTCGACTTTACCTATTCCTTTCAACAACGAGTACACTGTACTCAGTGCTTGACCCACGCACAAAGTGGCCACACTGTGCTTCTCTGAAAACAGATACATATGTTAAGAGGAATGATTCATTTGAAACGGAATATTATGAAAAAAGAACTCCACATCAAAAGATGCCCTATCGTGCCTGCTCCTCTCTGGTTTTCCTTACTCTAGGGCCCAAATCGTGCCGTCCCAATGTGCTCTTTTGAGCCCTGGTTACATCAGCTGCCTGATTCGCATTACAGTTTCGGATTGAAGTTAAAACATGTGCCTGTGCTTCTCCTTCACTGGTGTCAGAAAAGGAAGTGGCCCTCACGGATTCACTCGTTCAAATCCCCTGCATGCCTCGCCATGCCAAGTTGCACAAATCCGGGGAGGGGTGAAAAAAGTATTCACACGCCGCATATATTCTTAAATGTGTACTCTTGAATAGACACAGGGACATGCTCAATGCACAGAAGGATCATTTTCGCACCCTTCACTGCATTTCTTTATTTTTCTATTGTGCACTTTCAGCATAGGATGATCGCTAAGGCTCATCATGCTGAACTGTAATCTCAGCCATGGGTTATTGAAGTCTATAAGTGCACTTTTGGGTGTCAGAGGATGCATCAATTGTGCTTGCAACAAGACTCCTAAACATTTGTGTATCACCATTGTGGCACCTATCATGAGTTTAAAAAAGGTATAGGTATGCACCCCCTTTTTGGTTTAAGGGGGCCTGGCTCTTGAGGTATTAATCAATTGGAAAACACAAGACGGTGAGTCCAGGCTACCCCACCCTTAAACACAAAGGTACCTTGTGTTTAAGGGTCTGGTAGCTTGGACCTTCTTGTGTTTTCCACTTATCATGAGTTTACACTCACAATTGATACCACATACTATTGAAGCAGTACTTTCTTGCATGCCGATTGTGAGAAGGTGCAGGTCATCTGGTTCACAAAGATGGCCTGTGTGTATCTAGGGTGGCTGTGTACCAGCAAATCATATGCTTGTAGGTCCCTTGAATACAATAATGTTGGGTTATGGTAGTCCTCCAGCTCAAATATATGTGCTGGGAGAAAATGTCACCACGAAAAGACTGACAATGTTTGCATGCAAATTTGTATTTTGTATTTGTATTTTATTTATTTGTAAAGCGCACAAGGCTCAAAGGCATCCGGGTGCATCTCTTAGGTTACAACATGGTATGAACAGACAGTGGCATTACAGAAATTTAGCAAAAAATGTACAATGAAGATTATTACAAGATAGCTGGCAGCGTATTTACAAAGGGGTGAGGTTGTAGGCATTCTCGAGGGTGGTGGCTAGTGAACTGACAGGGCGAGTCTTGAGCAGATAGCCACATTTTGGCAATGTTTTTGAAGGTCTGGAAAGATGGTTCAGCTCTTAGTAAGTAGGTGAGCGAGTTCCAGAGTTTGGCCGCCATTACTGGGAAGCTGGTCCCACCAGATCTTTGAAGGCTGAAATAAGGTATGGAGAGGCAGTTAGTCTGAGCACTTCTTAGGGGTCCGTTGGAGGTGTGGATGGAGAATCTGTTGGCCAAGTAGCTAGGTGCTTGGTTCGTGAGGCATTTGTATTTGTATTTGTATTTATTGATTTATAAAGCGCTTTACACCAAAGCGCTGTACAAGTGAACAACTTAATACATAAATCATAAACGTAAACAATATAACAGTAGAAGCGCAGTTACAATATGAATCAGTCAACAAAACAGCAAGAAGAGCAATTAACTGAAGGGAGATAGGGAGAATAGTGGAGTAGGACTAGGTGGGGTGGGGACAGGTGAGGGGTAGGAGGAGGGAAGGGGAAGGGAGAGAGTGGGGAGGTGGGGGCGGAGGGAAATGGTAAAGGGGAAAGAGAGGGAGGGAGGGGAAGCAGGAAGGGGAAGGAGTTTCAAGGAGGGGAGTGGAGAAGGAGAGATTTAAGGGAGGTGCGGAATGAGGAGAAGGTGGGGGAAGAGCGGATTGCAAGAGGTAGGGAGTTCCAGTGCAGGGGGGCTAGGAGTTGAAAGGAGCGGAAACGGGAGGGGGCACAAGGGGACAGAGGTACAGTGAGAAGGAAATGGTCAGCAGACCAAAGGGAACGGGAGGGGGAGTAGAGAGAGAGATGAGGGAGTAGAGGTAAGGGGGAGCAAGACCATGGAGTGATTTGAAGACGAGGCAAAGGAAGTGAAATTTGAGTTGAGAGTGAAATGGAAGCCAGCCAAGAGAGGAGAGGGAAGTAGTGATGGAGTCTCGGGTGGTAAGGAGACAGAGAGTAGGAAGAGAGTATTTGTGTGTGAGAGCAAGTGTTTTCAGGGATATTCTTTGCGCTACTGAAAGCCAGCGGATGCTTCGTCTGGTGTCCGAGATATGTTGGTTTCTGGGGATATTTAGTGCAGCTCTAATGGCGTTATTTTGAATAATTTGTAACTTATTGATATTGCAAAGGTTAGTGCCAAGATAGAGGGCATTGCAGTAATCGATTTTAGACATCACCAGCATCCTGGCTAATGTAGTACAGTTGGTTGGAGTTAAAAAGGGGCGACTGGCTGTGATGAGCTTACAAGTGTAAGCAGCAGCGGCGGAGACTGTGTTAGTTTGTCTATCCAAGGATAAGGTGGAATCAATATAAATGCCTAGTGTTTTAGTGTCCTTGGAGACCTTAGTAGTGTTGCCATCAATAGTGAAGGATTTAAGCAGGGGGTCTAGTCTGCTGAGTCTTTGGTGAGAACCGAGGATGATGAGCTCTGTCTTTTCGTCTTTCAGACAGAGTTTGTGTTGCGCCATCCATGCTTAGATGAATTGGTAGATGGAATTAACAGCAAGAGAGCCTGTGGTAAAGTCTCCTGTGAGAGGGATGAGTATCTGGGCGTCGTCAGCATAATTCGTGTAAGTGACACCCAGATAGTCCAAAATATCAAATAGAGGCTTTGTAAACACGTTGTACAAAGTAGGGGAGACACACGATCCTTTTGGTACCCCACAGGTGACTGGGGAGGGTTTTGCTGCCGCAGCGGGGGAGAAAACCCTCATGGATCTATTTTCCAGAAATGAGCTGATCCAGGCCGTAGCTTTATCAGAGAAGTGGACAGATAGTTTGAGGTGTCGACAGAGTATTTGGTGATTTACAAGATCAAAAGCCGCAGAAAGATCAAGTAAAAGTAGAAGGGCAAGTTTGCCCTTATCCTTTAGGTTTTCGATCTGGGTTTTAAGATCAATGAGGGCAGTTTCGGTGCCGTTCCGCAGGGGGAACCCGGATTGCCTCAATCCCAAGAGTTTGTTAGATTCAAGGTAATCTTGGATCTGTAGGTAGGCAGCTCGATCAAGGATTTTTAGCAGAAAAGGCACCGTAGTGATAGGCCTGTAGTTGGTTGGTATATTAGCTTCCAATGATGTTTTTTTCAGGACCGGGATAACCCAAGCGTCCTTTAGATTGTCAGGGACAACCCCATTGCTGAAGGAGGAGTTTATGAGGGGTAGTAATGAAAGGAGCTAGGTCATGAGAGGCCTCCTTAGTAATAGGAGAGGGGCATAGGTCCCCCTGGCAGTTGGAGGGTTTGAGGCTGTTAGTAATAGTTTCAACTTCCATGACGGTTAGAGGTGAGAAACTGAAAGGTATGTAGGGTATTTTGTGGATATTTGGGGCTTTGCAGTATTTTCTTACCGCCAGAATACCTTTAGCAATAATCACTCTCTATATTCATATTGGATCACACGTAACAATAATACAGTGCGTTATTTCAGAGCTCAGACATATTTAGGTGGTAAACGTGGTTGATTTGCGTCGTTATAGTGGCAAGCATAATTCCTTTGTTCTATTTGTGGCCCCAACATCCAGAATCCCTTGTTTTTGTTTAGATTGTTCTTGTGATTACTAGAGAAACCTCAGGCCTACATTTCAGGAATACCACATTTTCAGTGTTAGTGTTAGTGTGCCACCATGGGCGATCTCACTGACTTATTTACGACAGAGAGCTATATGTGGTAATTTTGTGGTAATTTCCAGTACCTTATATACGGTAGGGAACTATGTCCTGAGAGTCTCTCTTCCCGTTGGCTCATGTACCTCCAACGAGCTATGCTACAATCAGTCACTCACAACTGTCCATACTGAATATGATCATGCACACATCTGTCTTAAAATGACAATTGCACTGTTTAAGAATCTCCCCACATCATCAGCACTGTATTGGTAAATATAAAACACACCACCCGTCTGCTTTCAAATATTTTTCTGTATTATAAAAGTTGCATTTAAACACGATCTCACTCTTTACAGAAATAAATAAAATAGCACAGTAACAGCATTGTCTGTGATACACTGAAAAGAGAGTGGCGGAGACAAGAACTCAATTTGCAACATTAACATGTGATTAAAGCACAGGAATCTCCTTTCCTACACTGACTGAATATTCTCGTACACACTCAGCCCCCACACTTCTGTAATTACCTTATCTGTTCAGCCTGAGTTTTCTTCAGCTGTTCTCTTTCTGAATGTGGCTCCCTTGAAGATTAACCCCGGTGAAAACAAGCGTCTTTCGTTCTCAAACCGGGGTTATTGCCTGGAACTCTCAGCTTTTTCATCAGAAATGCTCCAATCAGGAAAACAGGTCCTTCTCCCAGCTCTCCAAATCCCGACTGTCCTCCCCCTCTCTTCAAACTACCCCCAGCAAAACCCTCATCACTGCCTCTAGCATGATAGTTGCTATGACGCTGCTCCAATCAGAAATTAATCATGCCATCTCCTTCCTCTCTACACAATGGCTCCTTTTTACAGTAACCATTTGTAACCAACTGATTTCCTGTATCTTCGAGCCCTTGGCTTCCTGAGTTATGTGGACAGAGCAGCAGAGAAAAAGAAAAAAAAATGAATGTGCGTTTAAAAGTTCACTTTCAGAGTAGGCCTATTTCTGCAGTGGAGACACATTTTTATTAGTGGGTTATGTTAAATGCAGTTTTATTAGTCAGGTTAGTTATGAATAATGTTAGTTATTAATTTTCAAATGTGTCTCTTGCACCATAGGCATTTCAGGTGAAAAATAGTGTGCATTTTTGAATGTGCACGTGTGCTTTTAACTGTAAAAATAGATTTGCATCTTATATGTTAAAATTGTTTTTGACTGAATAGCCTGTCTTTCCATGTTAATCTGGTAACACATATAGCAATGCACCGCACCCATGTGGTGGTGCTGCATAAAAAAAAATTGCTACCTGTGCAGTAGTGCTGTACTCTGTGCTGTAACATGCCAAATATCCTTACAGGTTTCAATGAGTCAATGCTAGAGTTGTTATTGACTGTATGAGTATTAGGTAACGGGTTAAACTGGAGACTGTTTTTTTTGTTATTAACTTTGGTTTGGAGAGAAGCTATTTTCCCAAGTAGTGCATTATGAATATTAGCGCACCAGATGCTGTCTTTAGTGCATGTGTCAGGTGGGGTGACAGGGGTTTCCAACTCTTTTAGAATTCTGGACAGCTCTTTGGTATTAGATTTAGCTTGTTCAATGTGTTTGTTGAAGGTGTCTTTTTTCGCCTGAAGTATAGCTTCTTTGTAGTTTAATGGGGCAAGAATAATGCTAGCTTTATTTGTTTCAGTGGGGTTGCTTTTCCGGCATGCTTCAAGGTTCTGTTTTTCTTTACGTAAGGATCTTAGCTAAGGTGTAAACCAAGAATTAAGGTGAGCTTGAGGTTTAGGTTTTCTAAATTTGGATAGGGCAATGTGGTCAAGGGCTTTCAGCATGGTATGATTGAATGTGTCAACCAGGACAGTAGGGTCAATGCATGAAATGCCTTTTAGTTGAGAATCGGGAGGATTAGAGGGAGGAGTTTTTGGCAAGTTATGTTGTGCTTAATTCTGGTGGAGATCGCAGGTGCGACATCAGGGATGATACTAATGGTTCTGGCAAGGATGTTAAAGGTAGTTAGGTGGTGGTCTGTCCAAGCACAAGGTTGGTTGGATCCCACATTAACTTCACAGTTTAGGTCAGCTAACCAATCAAGGATTCTACCCTTGGAGTGTGTAGGTTCGTTAATATGTTGTTTAAAGCCTGAGTTGGTAAGCATATTATAATAGCATGGGCAGCAGTATCAATAGGGTCTGAGAGACCTAAGTTAAAGTCACCTAGTGCAATGATTTGAGATTTGGTTTTGGTGTTTTCTAAAAGGATGTAAGATACGTCTTCAGCGAAGGGTGATAGAGGTCCCGGGGGCCTGTATAATAGATGAAATGTAATCGTTTGGTTTGGGGTGAGAGCTAATTTAGCTGACAGTACTTCCGCTGGTGAAATTTGATGCACAGAGGAGATGCAGAGGTTTATAGAGTTTTTATGGATGATGGCAATGCCACCTCCTTTGGATTGGCAAGTGTTACTGTCACGACTAATGATATCATATGCAGCTGGTATAGCTAGTGAAAGTGACGTTCCTGAGGCAGCATGGAGTCAAGTTTCAGTGATGGCAATGAAGTCAGGGTCGTGAGTTATGATAAGGTCAGCCATATCAAGTGCATGGGCTGTGAGGGATCTGGCGTTAATTAATGCCCCTTTGATTGAGTGTTTAGGAGCAGGTGTGGTGATCATATCGAGGTTCTTGACCGAGGTAGGTGAGGGTGGCGTAGTGGTGTCGGTCATGGTAATATGTGGTAGGTGGTTATTATGTTGGGTAGGAATCAGGTGGTGGTGAGAGGCGGGAGTGAGTCTGGCGCCAAGTTTAGATTTCCTCACTGGGATCGAGCATGGTAGGTTAGGTGTAAGTCTAGTGGTAAAGTGTTGTAGCCAGAGGGAAGGGTTGTGGAAAGGGAAGGGAAGGGGTGGCCATAGTAGTGGTAGTGCGGTGCGGTGAGTTGGTCAGTGGAGCAGGGCTGAGGTTATGAGCGAGTACAGTGAGGAGTATAAGGTAAGGAGTGTATGCCACAGCAGGTAGTAATGGCTTGAAGAGAGGTCGCAGAGCAGAGTGATTGGCTGTTGAGGACGTTTTATGACAGTGCATAGTGACAGTGAGCTCTAGAGAGTCCACAGGAGGGTAGGGCTAAAGTGGAGAGTGCTGGACAGAAGGTTGCACTATTATCAGGCACTAGAATGCCGTTTCAACTGGGTGGCAGACATGCATTAAGGACACCAGATGGGACAGACATGCGTTAAGGACACCAGATCCTCACACCATTTATATCCTACATGAGAAGAAATGCAAAGAAGAGTGAAAGAATGATCCTCCTCTGATTGCACATCTCCCCGTGTCTGTTCTTAATGTGTGGCTTTTCCTCACATGGAAAAATGTGTCCAGTTTGTGAGAATGGGATGTGCCATTGCATGTGAGCAAAGCCTATACAAAGCCTCCAGACTTCACAATTGCCCACTTTTCTATGAGTACTCATGGGGTTGAATGTGTAAGGGCCTTCCTTTGAGAGAGAATAAAATGTCAACCAGGGTCATTGGTTAAGTAGACATGTGTTAAGATCATGAATTACAAGATATTGTCTGGGACAAATAAAGAGATTTGCTTGCTCATCCTTCATCATTTTCACAAGAAAAGGTGCATGATGTTTACAAAGTGCGCCCCTTACCGCTTGTGTGCAATGATGCATAATGGGAGTGCGGGGGTAGGCCTTCTCGCTTTCAAAAGGTTTCACAAATTCATGAAATTGATGTACTTTAAAAAAGCATCTCTCTGCACTCAATTAGAAAAGGTTCAGGAGGGTGTGCAAGGCATGAGAGGGGTGTTGGACCCTTGATTTGAATCTTCTGTAAAGTGGAAAAGAAGCAGTATCCTATCACATTTGCATTTCTGTTCTTCGAAAAGTGACATAAATGCCATATTTTTTACGTTTCACAGACACAGGCCTTTTACAAGGCAATCAATGTAACATTAATGAGCTCACAGCACCTGCATGGATGATAATGGACTACCGTACATTATTGTTTCCATCACACGCCTGACAAAAATATATTCAATGTATTGGCCAGAGCATAATTTGCCCTGGCAGGTGTGGCCTTCAGAAAAACACAGGTCATCATTATGATTATGGTCACATGTGCATTTCTTAGAATAATAGTAATGCACACACTGATAGTGTGAATGATCCTTGTGTAATAGCTTTTTCCACCTACATAACAAACATAGGACTGAAAAGTAATAATCAAGTTATGTGGCTGTGGGGAAAGGGGATCCCCTATCATACTGGCTGGATTGGGGTCTAGGAAGGAGCACGTCTGGAATAGACAGAAGATGTCCATTCGTGATGTGGGTTGAAAGAAAAAACGAATACTGACTTTAGGTTTCTTTTAAAAAATGTAGAACGTCTGTTTACATAATGTGTCATGCCCAGTGTAGCAGAGCACTTTTCATAGCAGGGGGTATGCATACCAGGGAGCTCAAGGAATATGTGTCATACAAGTTACATAAGGGAGCACAAGGTGTTTTACATATGTAAGAGATAAGGCATTCATGGTTAGATTACTATATTTACACTGATTTACTGCCATTTGAATTTGAATATTTGATGTTCGACATTTGTACTGCACAACACCACACAGTGAATTATATCTCGGTTCAACAGCGGAGGTCATCTTTCTCCAAGCTTCCAAAACTGTCCCTACCCTCCTCTCTTCTATTTGCTTCCCACCTGACCTTCTTCCTCCCACACTGAAGGCTGTCAGCCTTTGGTCCTCTTTGATAGAGGCATCTGAATAAAACAATGAATCACTACCACCACCACTGCTTCTAATATTAACCTGGTCAACATTTGGAAAATTGTTCTATGTCTGTCTCATTACTCTACGAAACCTCTAATGTCCACCCTCGTGCTCAGCAAACTTGACAACTACTCATGCATGTTCCTTGGCGTTACTCTCTACTCCCACCTCTAAAAAATGTTCTCACGTTTTCTGGCCATACTCTCCAAAACCTATCCAGATTCTACCCCAACTTCTACCTACCAGCACCATGTTGGTTTGCTCTCCATGCACAACCACTCCCTTTTCAAGTTTAATTTCCTAGTCTACAAAGTTAGCAATGGTCTTGCTCCTCATTACTTGTGTGACTGTATCTCTGTCTCCCATCTCATTCCCTCCGCTCAGCCTCGGCACTCAGCCTTAATGTCCCATGCTGCATCTGTCTCTTCTCACTTCTGCTCTTTCTCCCTACTCACTCAACTCCATTGGAACCTGCTGCCCATAACAATCAATGCCGGTCTGGCTTTGGATCTCTTCCAACCTCTGTTACTTCATTAACACACCAAAAAGAGAGCTCCCTCTCTCCTCAATCCTCTCAACCTCAGCCCACGGCTCCCCCAGTGCAATAATGTAATCATATATTTGTGTACATTTCTACAGTACTCCTCTTTAGATTGGAGCACTTGTGCCCTAGGTTAATGTCATCTTTGTAAGTCACCTGTTTCTTATATTTTCTTTTCTTTGTTTTGCCCCTGGTCCCTGTCCCCTATTTGTTCACACCCTCACAAACTGGCTCACTACTTGTTCTCATTCTTGTGCCATTTTGGAGGCAGCTTTCCTGAGAATGCCACCACCATCTGAAAATGTGATATTGTAAGGCATTTCTGAGCAAAACTGAAATCCTTGTTCTGCAAATAAATATAATACAAATACAAACACAAAGTAAATAGCTATGAAACTGCAGGATGTGTGAAAGAACAGGATTAACAGAAAAGATAGCTTTTGATAGCTTTGCAAACACAGTTCTTATTTATGAGGAAATCCGGAGCAAGAGCATTCGAGGGGTGGGCATCCTCGAATGGAAAGCATAACAAAAGAGCAGGTATCTACCAATTTGTAATTTACTATACTTTTGGAAAGTGCTCCTGCTCTCATTATTTGAAAGGGCAAGTGCCCCTAATGGTGATGTGTGTAATACCTGTCCGAAAGGGATAGATCAAAAGGGACCCTATTGCTAACTACTTTCCATGTTACTCATCAACTATAGTCCAGTCTCACCATGGCTGAAGCATTCAGCTAAAACCATTTGTGGATCATGTACAGTAGAGGGGAGGCATTTTCACTTTTATTTTTGCTACCCCAAAATTGCATTTCACTAAAAACAACACTAGTGCAACAATTCAACATCAGGTTGCTAAAAACGATTATTAAGAATGGTGTCTCTTATAAAAAAGTATAACAACAAAAATGTGATCAGGGCAATGATTTGTCAGATATATCTACACACATATAGTATTCACTGTCACATACATTAAATGATTTAAAAAAAATCTCTATTAATTCTGTCACCTTTTAAAATAAAAAAAAGACATCAGCTTCATACATTTAACATCAATACTACACAAAACAATGATTTTAGAATGACAACACCACCATTGTGTAATGACAAATTGATCAACACAGGAATGAGATAAGTAACATATTATTGTATGGCTATTTACCCTTATTCAACAAAGCTTTTCCACATTGAATTTTTGCCCCTTCGGCGTTAAGGAGAGCACAAATATTGCATAGACCTAACAAATAAGCCTATTTCACACTGCACATAGATGACACTGTGTGGAAAAACATGTCGACACAGAAATGTTTCGGCCTCATGAACAAATAATCAACGCTCTAACTCCCACAGCCTTCATCAGGACAGACATAATTTTTGGATCTCTCAAATATGGGTTCATGTGTTCCAATAGATCTAGAATACAAGCAATATAATCAGCTCACCCCATTGCTACACAGCCAATGTCAATAACTCCTAATACTCTTCATGGATGAACTATTTCATTTGCATCCAATTCATATTGCCCAGCATGTTCTTCATTATCTGAAATAATTTTCAAGGTTTACCTTACAGTATAATCAAACAAATGTATAATAATTATTGATACATATTTATAGAGTTCAACGTGATTCAACGAGTACCTACTATTTATTTCTTGTGCATATTTGTTTTGCATTCACTTCAACTAATTTTCTTAATCTGCATATGTGTAGGCTTGCATCAGTATCTCAACCAACATTGAATGTTTTTTAACTACTTCACAAAATTGCTATATATTTCACCTCACCTGCTTAATAGAATCTACAGTAAATGATGTGCTATGTATTGTTACTTTTTCTTTTTTAAAATGTATTTTCCCAATTTACATAAGAGAACCCTCTTCCCCCATCACCTCCCCCTTCCCTCCCAACCTCTCAACCTCCCCCGGCAGAATAGACAGCTCACTTATAACATGCAGATCATGTTGACAGCACAATCATAACAATCCTAACAAGAGTAATTTCTGTGGGCACAGGGGTTCATGATGGTCACTATGTAGAAACATGACAACTAGCCAACAATCCGACCTAAATTGTATTTGGTCCCCTTTTATTGAAAAGGACTCACTCCAGGGCCAAGAAATTCCATACCTTTATGATCCAATCGTGTTCCATTGGGGGATCTCAGTGTTTCCATTTTTGAGCCACCACCAAGAGGGCACTAAGGCTTAGTATCATATATGATTTTTGTTGTGGTGTCATCTATATTCCCTAATTTGCATACCCCATCCCGAGCATACCATCCTCAAAGTCGCTTTTAATCTGCACCTCAGATATGTCTCTCATTGTAGTATTTACTGTTACCCAGAATCCTTCAAAATGTCACAACCCCACTATATATGCACCCAATCTCTGCACTCTCCACACCCCCCTCCAGCAATCTCTGGGGGCCGGTGGGTAATAGGTGTGTAGTTTATCAGGTGTTTAGGGCCATTGGACCATCACATTAATCCACATTTCTCAGATTTATATTGCTCTTGTGAGTTTGGGTATATTACCCATAATTATGGCCGTTGCTCTTCACTTATGAAATTCCCCAATGTGGTCTCCCATTCTTTCATATAGGTCCGCTCCGGATGTGTGGGGAAAACATTTTATAAATTTGGATATCATGCACTTATCCCCTGAATTCGTTGCAACATATTTTTCATATGGTGTTAACTCGCTGGACGCTGCTTTCCTATTTGTCGGTTCTGCTAGCCAGTGCCTCAATTGAGCATATCTGAGTAATTCCCCCTCCTCTAAACTAAACTGTTCTTTACAATGCTCAAATGTTTTAATGTCGTGACCATCCTCCATATCTCTCCCCTTGTATCAACCTGCCAATTCCCACTTTTCAAACAGCCTCTGTTCTCCTGTATAAAATTGTGGGTTACGAAACAATGGTTCCATCAGTGATGGAAAAGACTTTAAACCCACTTGTTTTACCAATGGATCACAAACATCTTCTACTAGCACAGTAAGAGTACTTAAATTCATATTTTACGCCGTGAAACACTTGTGTATAGGCGCGTTATAAATGCCATATCATTTCATATCATATCATATTCTTGGGTCGATCTATATTTCTACTGCAGAGAATTTCCGCTAGGGGTTTTTACACCACTGCTCCGTCCAACCTTTGCCAGATTTTATTTTGATTCCCCGCAAACCATTATTTGACAACTCGTATTTGGGCCGCTAGGCAGCATAAGCAGGAGTTCCGTACCGCTAGCCCTCATTTGTAGAGGGGCGCCATCAGCATCTTCATGGCCACCCAAGAATTATTTTTATTCCAAATAAATGAGACCATGTATTTCCGAAGGGTTTTGAAAAGTTTTTGTGGCACAGATATCGGGAGGTCTTGGAAATGATACAGTAGTTTAGGGAGAGTGACCATTTTAATTGTGTTTTCCATTCCCAGATAAGAGATTAATAGGAGTCCCCAGCAGTCTAGGAAGGGGAATATAGGTGAGATAATCAGCTTGATATAGAGAGCCTAGCATATTTGTAATGTTTATCTCTAGGTGTAATCGTTATGTCTGTTGCCCCACTACGAGGGCAGACATGCTGAAGATCATTACGTTGTGTTTCCAACAATGTTAAATTTAATAATTCATATTTGTGGGCATTGGTTTTCAGCCCTGCCATATCGCAGGCAACGTTGTTTCGGGCTTGTAATCATAAGCAGCATGTCATTTGTGAAAGCCATGACCTTATGCTCTTTGCCCACAAAATCAGTGCCTCTTATATTCTGCGGCTGACCTAATGCGTTTGAGGAGTGGTTCCAAATAAATATCATATAGAACCAGAGACAAAGGACAGCCCTGTTTAGTACTTCGGGAGGCCTTTACACATCGGCAGAGATGACCATTGATTGCCATCGTAATGTATGTGTCTGATAGTGAACTATCACTTTCTGTGGGAATTTGGACCCAAATCCCCAGAATTCCATAGTGTGGAACAGAAATTACCATTCTACGTGACCAAACACATTTTCAGCGTCTATCAGTTGACATTTTCTTCTTGTATTAATAAAACCTGACTGGTCTGGGTCGATCAATTTGGGTAGTATATTTTCGATTCTGGTTGTCAATATTTTAGCATATCATTTTGCATCTATATTAATTAGAGCGGTGGGACAATAAGATCCACAATGTGACGCATCCTTATTGGGTTTGGGAAACAACCCCACCTTTGCCTCCTCCATGCTTGGGATAATTCTGCCAGTTTACCCAAAGGAATTGAATAGGGACACTAGTTCTGGAGTCAAGTTCTCCCTGATGGCCTCATAGAAAAGCTAGCAGAATCCGTCCGGACTGGGAGCTTTGATATGTGGCAGTGATTTAATAGCTGCTAGGACTTCATTGGGTGTTATGTTGGTTACTAACTCCTCCCTCTCCTATGAAGGGGTAATTTTAGTAAGTAAGTAACTATGGACACTGTGTTTACATATTGGGGGATTCTGAGCTATACAGTGAGATGTAGTATTCCATACACGTATCTCGTGTGTGGATGTTCTTTCTGTTCCTTGACCATTTCTTTTTTTTTTCAAATGCTCCGGACCACCTCTTTTTTCCTCAATTGTCTCGCCTGGAGACGGTCATCTTTATTGCCTTGGACGTAGTGTTGTTGTTGAATATGCAGAAAGACTTTTTTGGCACTTTTGGTGTGAAATATATTTAATTGGCCTTTAATCTTCCTGTGCTCTCTCCTCAAGGCATTACTCGTGTCATTCGTCATTTTCACCATTATGTCTTTGAGTTGATCTTCTATGTCTATTTCCACTTGTTTTAGTTGTTTGCCCCTCTTTGCTTTCATAGCTATTAGTTCCCCTTTGAGGGTTACTTTAAAGCTGCCCATACTATTTGCTCCTGAGTATTAGGAGTCATATTCAGGTAAAAAAACTCTTTGATTTTATGTCAAATGTCACCCCGTATCACATTATCTTTGAGCAAATGTTTGGGAAATGTCCATCTTCAGAGTCCTTCCTAATCTCTCTCCTGGGCATAGTGAGCATAATAGGTGCCTGATCTGAGATGGCAATTGCACCGATATCTTTTGCTTCTACCTTACCATCAATGTGGTAGATAGCCATATAATCGATCCATGAAAAAGCTACAAAACCATTATATTAAAAAAAGACAGTCACAAGGGGGCACGGATGGGGTGGTGTTCAAACAGTTAGGAACATGAGAGTAAAAGGTACAGCCTTTCTCGTCTCCCTTTACTGTTCTCCAGCTGTCTTTCAGTGCCAGATTTGTCATCCTGTCTTTCAATGTTTTCGATGGGGACACCTGGCCCTGTTAGAGACTCGCACTCCACGGTTCTCAAGCCATATTGAGGTCCCCCATAAGTATAATGCATCCCTTTTGAAAAAAGCTCCAATTCAGCGAGTAATATTCTCAAGAAGCAATATTGCCCATTGTCAGGCACATATACTGATGCTAGCATAGAAAAACCAGTCCCCTGTCGAAATTTCACTAATACATAACTACCATCTACGTCTTGTTCATTGCCTATTATATGTAACCCTGAGATCTCTCTGAATGCTATAAGCGATCCTCCCCTCTTCCCTTTCACATTAACTTGATACATGTGTGGGTATCCCTTTAATTTCAGCTTATGTTTGTCCCTTTTCTGTATTTGTGTCTCGGGAAGCAATATGATATCTGGCTTATCCCTGCCTAGGAAGTGTGCCACTTTTTTCTGTGATCAAACCCCTTATATTATGTGTCAATAATTCTATATTCTTTGATAGTTTGGGCCCCTTTCGGTCTTACGCCTTATGTTGTGGAGCATGTTTATTCCTGCCCCCTAACCATTTACCAACTTTCCCCAAATTCCCCACCCTACCCATTCCTGTGCCCCGTCCTCCTCGTCTCAACTGGTCTCCAGAGTGACTCAAACTTCCTAATGAATCCCTGAGCAACATGCTTCAGGATTTGAGCTACCTTAATAGTCCAGAGACTAACTGTGAGGGTGTGCTAAAACCCATTTGTTCGATCCCCATATATAGGATACCTTATCAAGTCCCCTCCAGGTGTCTTTCTTCTTGTTTGTGTCATTCCTGGAATCATCTATATACATTTCTGATGGTGCTTGTGTGTCCTTCTCCTTCAGGAGGAGCCTTGCTTGGGGCTCGCACTTGCCCCTTTCGGATTAACCTCTTTATTTATGGGCTGGTCTGCGCCCTTTTCTTTTGCCCTTCTTCATTGTCAGTGACCATTCTCATACTGTCCTCTTGTGGGACTCCCTTGACAGCCTTGACTTACTTGCGGAGCCTCCCCGTCCACCAAATGTAATATTTGTGCCTCCTCTTCGCATATGTTGATGCAGCATGGCTTCCCGTCACAGGAGAATAATAATCGAAATGGAAAGGTCCATTTAAATTGTACTTGCACTTGAACCAATGCTCTGATGACTGGGCCCATCATCCTTCTCTTCACTAGCGTAAACTGTGCCAAATCCTGATATAGATGAATCTCTGTTCCGTTAATCCTTACTGGGCCTGATTTTCGGGCAGTGAGCAGAATCTGTTCTTTTTGCCTGTATGCTGTTACTGCCACCACCATGTCTTGCGGTCTGGAGCCTGGCTCCCATCTCTTCATATCTACTCGATGAATGCAGTCCATTATCATTTTTAACCTTTCCTCAACTCCAAGTATGTTGGTGAATACATGTTTCATTGTGGGACATAGGTCCTTATCTAGAACCCCTTCCGATCGATTCTGTATACGGATGTTTGATATTCTCAAGTGGTTTTCCAGTTGTTCACTCTGGATATTAAAGTTGTGAGTTACCCTTGTTAGATGTTCCAGAAGCACATTCATCTTTCTTATATCTTCCGTTATTTCTTGCACAGTATTTTACGTCACGTCTGCCCATGCTTCCAGACAAGCTATGTCACTTTTAAGTTCCTGTATCGACTCTGCCAATTCAGCCCTTATGATATTCAGCTGCATTTGGAGTGTCTCTGTAATTTTCTCACTAAATTCTTGAAAACATTGTCCTTCTTTGAGGACAGCCGTCTCTTTAGATGGAAGTGGGCGTATAGTTGTGTTGCTCCCTTTTGGGGACCTTTGTAAGATGGGTCTGATTCCCCCCCCTTCCTCCAAGGTTTCTGGAGGGTTCCTTCTTGAGTCTTGTTTTGACGCTTTGCCGCAGGCGGCATCTCTTTTACTTTTTCCTACGCACCAAAAGTAATCCAGGCAGAGAGCGAGCAACTATTGTCTCTATCCCAAAACTTACTGTGTGACTGCTTTTGACTAACCTTGATTCACACCACCAAGCCACTGGGTTTGGCTCTTACTCCTCGCCCCAATAGTCCTGAACTGAGTGTACCAGTGAATGATTGGTTTTCTCTTCACCCCCTCCCGGGCAGTCCTAGCACTTCCCAGACAGTGAGAATATAATGGACTGACCCATCACCTGTAAGTTATTTAAGTCTGAAAGGTTCCTCTCCAATAGCCTGATTATCTAAGACTGCAAGTGCCAGACCCGCAGGCCCTGAAGTGTGCCACTGCCAATGCTTTCATGATTTTTACGTCCGCTCTCGAATCAATAGTTGGGTTTGCTCAAATGAATGAAAAATATATATTTATTACCCCTCTTTCAATTGCATGTGCACGGTGAGCCCTGGTTGCAACACTGTCATGGTCTAGTAGCTGCCTGCTTCTTACCGGACCTTCTGTGTAATTTTCTATCCTTGCCAACCCTGAGTGTGCAATGTTTCCCCCTGAAGTGTGCCATGTCTCCTTGCTCTGCGGGCCACAATGAGTGACCCTATGTGGGGGGGGCCTCCAGAGGCATAATTCGGCTGCCAGGCCTCATCCACTGCCTCCAGCGCCTCCACCAGGAGTCCCAGTCCTTGCCACCATATACTAGAGTGTTGCCCTTCCTCTACCCGTGCAGTCCTCTACTGTATTCGGCACCAGCTTGCTTGCCCGACATCTGGGTGTCTTGCCGTTGCCATGTGGGCGACCACCAAGTGCCTTTTGTCACTACAGGGGTGCTACAAGCCGTGCAGAACATGATGCCACAGCAGTCCCGACATGTGGTCAGGGGATCTGTGTCCACCTCCTGTCAAGCCCCAGAGCCTCTCCTCGCCTTATGTCACTCCGCTCTGCTTCTGTGAACGGTGGCTCGGGGCTTCAGTGCCTCGCTCCGCCGCCGGCAACCTAGTTCCCTTCTGTTATGGACTGATTCATCACTACTTTTCATATCCTTATATCTTCCTACACTGGACCTCTTGCTGCTGCACCCTTTCGCCGCTTCAGATCGCACGACTTGTCATCTGAGATGTTGCTCTTTATTGTATTTCTGTATGTTATTTTGGCACTGTGTGGAGAGAGCGCACACATTACAGCTCTCCTAGTCCATCTTGGAATACTCGTTACTTCATTTGTTATAAATAATGAAGGTGGAGTTCTTCCCAAAAGCATCATAAGTTTTATGTGGCTAGATACATTCTCATTTTAGTGTATTAGCACCACTTCCAAGATGAGGAGGTACTATGTACATGTAGAGGCCTCAAGTGGGATAGTGGCCCTCAAATGTAAGCCGTCTGTTCCTTATTTATTTGGATTAGAGTAAGGAACTGTCAAGAGGAATTGGGTCAGAGGAGCTGAAACTCCTCATAGGATTATAAGGGACAATTGGCCCTGTAAATGGGTTCGGATCAACCAGGCAGCACTTAATATTAATAGAAAGGTTCTTCAAGGTCACTTGTCAACTCACCGAAAGAGAGTTTTTTGAAGGAACCTACCATGTAGGGAAGTGTATAGCACATTTGGTTCCTGTCAAAGGCCAGACAGAAGACATTCTTTACAGAGTATAGAAAGAATACATTGAAGTGACTAGAGATTGTGTGCACATGTATGGGGTTAAGGGAAATAGAGGCTAGAGAGTAAATCATATTGTGAAGAGGACAGGGAGAAGCAGAGTCTCGCTATCCCCCTCAAAGAGTGATGAAACATGTCATTGGCCAATGCCCAGACACATAGACATACTATTAATGTAAAACATAATGAACATTATTCAAAGCATGGAATACGCAAGGATGTCCCTATATGGTGCATGGTTGACTTTTCCCATAATTTGAAATAAGTCGGAGTTGCTTGATTAAGTTCTTTTTTTTGTTTATTGCATTGCTTTAGATGCAATGATGAAGATATAGGTAACAGCCTCGTGGTAAGATAAGCGAATTAAGACTTTTAAAGATGTTGTTAAACAATGAGAGAGATTGTAAAACCTCTAGGGCCCCACTTTTCTTAATACAATAGAGACAGGAAGCAGATACATTGAATGGACCACCCTTAATATTGCATAATCCCAAAAGAGAATGCGCTGCCTGTGTTCGCCACATGATTAGCAGTGAAGCACTGAAGCGCTGCCTTGTCTGCAAATTAGGATAATGTGAGGATAAGCTCCTTTGGGTAAAGCGGTTTAGCCTTAAAGGTGGAGTTTGACCTTTAATTCTTGAAGGTGAAAAAACTTTTGTTCCAAAAGTTTAATTCAACTGACATGATTCTAATGCACTCCACAACTGCACATGTTTGAGAAATGTTGATTGCCTCACAGTGGCTTCCTATGATGTGTTTGAGAAGTGGCAGCAGCGAAATGAAAGTGTACACAATGACATTATCTATGACAAAGCACTGGGTGATTATAGCAGCCAGTGTGCCATGAGCTTAAGGCTTTTGTGTCTGCAAATCCATCTGTCAATAAGATTACATCCATCCCGTTATAATAGGCAACAAAGAAATAATTGTTTGCCTGGCTGCTGCTGCAGAATGTTTATTTGTAACCGCTTTTCTCTATGGGCAGCAAGGAGATTATCTACAATAGCAGTGCCACTGTCTGCCAAAGGAAGTGGCACATGTGGTGCACGATGGCAAACGTTGGCAGAGAAAGTTGCATCTAGCTTAAACAGGGGTTGTAATTGGGCAAAGGTTGTTCATGAAGACAATTCACTATACTATAGAGAACGCTACTGCTTTTTAAGCACATCGAATAAAATGAGTTCGTGTGGTAAAGTATACGGCAATAGGTCACATTTCGAGGTATATATGTTATTTGAAATTCTAAAACACTGTAAAATATGCGTTTTGAGTGCAAGGCAGACAAAGAAAATGGTGGCACACTCAGAGTTAGGAAAGAGACACAGCAATTGTGACGTATATAGTTTGTGGCTCCCACCTGTTGTGTCCTAGCGTCGTGTGGGTGGCCAAACACACGTGCACACACACACGCATGCACAGACGAGCCAGACACGATGTTACCGGTTGCATCAACCTGAGGCAACTGCCGCACGGACTTCCTTTATTCCATTACGCATGCGCGGGCCCAAACGAGGCTCGCGCATGCCCAGTACACACACGGGACGTCACATCCCTTTTTATCTTTAATGACAAACAACAGCATGAACTTAACTTATTAAACATTAACTGGAGCGAACTGGGAGCAGGTTAATTCCCGTCACTTACTGACAGTCACGGGTCTCCTGACTTCAGTCCCCTGAGTCCAAAACATAGTCCTTGAGACGGGCAGGCGGTCTCCTGGACACTCTTGAGGGATACCTGGACGAGACTGTTGGGGTCTCCATGCTTGCTTCCGCTGCGGGGACTCCGAGGTTCATGGGTTCCTCGCCCAGCTCTTCAGAGCCACCTTCCGGGGTGGGCACGGCTGGGGCACTGGACACTCCGGTTGATGTGTCCACCTTCTTGAAGAAAGATACATTACGCGTGACCGTACCGCACTCGCAGGCGGCTGTCACCATGGTCCCCTTTACATGGGTGACCTTCCACGGGTGCTGTTCAAACGAGAGGGCTAGCTTTCCTTCGGGTGTCGGTTCTTGACTAACACTAAATCTCCGACACGAATCTCCTTGCCCTGCAGACCGCGCCTGTCACTTTCCTTCTGGTTGTGTATGGCCCGCTCTTGTCGTACCTTTTCATTGTCTATGACACCCGGACTCCTCCCCTCCATTTCAGGTATCATTCCTCTGGGGCAGCGCCCAAACATGGCCTCCGCCGGGGCGACACCCGTGAACTGATGGGTTGTGGTCCGATATTCCCTCAAGAACTCCACTAGCTTCTTCTGCAGGTCGTCACCTCCGTTTGCCGAGATCCTCAGCACTTTATTCAGCGTGCGCATCATTCTTTCCGCTTCCCCGTTAGCACGAGGCCACAGTGGCGATACTCTGCGGTGCTGGATTCCCCTATCACGGAGGTATTGCGCAAATTGGTTGCCGGTAAACGGCGGTCCGTTGTCGGAGCAGAGCATCTCGGGAAACCGATGTGCCGCAAACATTCTGTCGAATGCCCTCGTGGTGAATTCTGTTGCCGTTGATTCTACCACTTCCACCTCCGGGTATCTCGACCATTGGTCAACGGCCACCAGGAAATACATGCCCCGACCCGTCGAACCAAAGTCTACATGGATTGTCCCCCACGGCTTCTCACTCCGCTCCATCGAGCTTATCGGGGGAGCCCTGTCACCCGGGGCCGCCGCCTGGCAAGCCAAACACCTTTTCACGAAGCCCTCGACCTTTTCTTCTAGATCCGGAAACCACACCTTTGGTCGGAGTCTCGCTTTCGTTTTGACCACCCCTTGATGTCCGATGTGTGCCAGTTCAAGCACCCGCTTCCTTAGTGTCTGCGGGATTACAATTTGCCTGCCTCTCAGTAGCAGGCCATCGTCAGAGATCGAGAGCTCCTCCTTCACCCGCCATAGTGCCTGAAGATCTCTCTGGGCCTCCTGCTGGCGCCGGAAGTTGTTACGCAGCATTTCCTTCCAATCTCCACTTCTAATGGCTTCTTTGGTGATGTCAAAGACTTCATCCTTGGATGACTCAGCGGCAATGGTTGCTCTCGACAACGCTACGGGGAGTGCCCCATCCACCACATTACAGAGTAGACCCTGGCAGTCTGCCACCTCTCCGCCTTTGTTGGAACCCCCAGTGTTGGGGTGACGTGACAAGTAGTCTGCCGGGTTGTTGGTGCCTGGCCTGTACGTTAAACGCGCCCCGTACTCCAGCAGGGCCAGCATCCACCTCTCTATCCTTGGCGGCGGCTTCGAGGATAGACCCGCCAGAATCGGTAGTAGGGGCTTGTGGTCTGTTACTACTGTCACAGGCTTAACCAGAATATACAGGCGAAAATGGTGGCAGCCCCACAAAATGGCGAGCGCCTCCCTCTCAATTTGCGAGTATCGCATTTCAGTATCGGAGAGGGCCTTGCTCAAGTACGCGACAGGTCTCATATCACCCCTTTCGTCTGGCTGTAAGAGCACTGCCCCCACTCCCACCGGACTGGCATCGATGACGATCTCCCTCTCCACGGCAGGATTAAAGTAGGCCATAGTGTCCACATCCGACAGGGCATTCCTGAGTGCCTGAAACGCCTCCTGCTCCTTACCTTCCCATTTCCACACCGCATCACTTCTGGTCAGTGCTCTGAGGGGTTCTGATAAAGAGGCCAGGCCCTTGATAAAACGTCCGCAATAGTTCACCATCCCCAGGAAGCTCCTTACCTCCGTGGGGGATGTTGGCGCCGCCGCCTCCCGGATGTCCCTGATCTTCTCTGGGTCCGGGGACACTCCCGCTGCGTGAAATATGAACCCAAAAAACCCAATCCGATCTTTGAGGAACTCACATTTCTGGCGGTGCAAGGTGAGGCCTAGGTCGTGCAACCTCTTGAGTGTGCTCTCAAGCCTTTTCATGTGCTCGGCTTCTGTGTCCGCAAACACCAAGATATCGTCACTTATGTTCAACACCCCTTTTAGGCCGGCGAGTGCCCCTCTTATCGTGTTCTGAAAAACCTCAGCCGCTGAGGAGATACCAAAGCTCAGGCGTTTAAATTGATAAAGCCCCTCGTGCGTCGTGAATACGGTGATGAACCTCAAGTCTTGGTGGAGCTCAAGCTGGTGATAGCCCGCTCGTAGGTCCAACTTCGAAAATACTTTCGCCCCCTGTAGCTCGCCAATGATATCGTCCAGCGTAGGCGTGAGGTGCCTCTCCCTCTTAATGGCGGCATTGGGGAGACGCATGTCCACACAAATCCTCACTGCCCCTGGCTGCTTCGGCTTTGGCGCCACTACTATGGGGGATACCCAGGTTGTCGCCCCTTCCACCCTCTCAATGATGTCATTGTTAACCAGCGAGCAAAGCTCCTCTTCCACCCTCCCTCTCAGGTGGAACGGAATCCGCCTATGCTTCAGGGCAGTCGGCCTGATCGTATTGTCAATGTGCAGCCGCACCGGTGGTGCCCTCAACTTTCCAACCACTTCAAAAAAGCCTGTGAATTTGTTTAACCGTACCTCGATGTCCATTTGATAGACTGCCATCGTGAAATGGACCAAATTCAGGGCCTCGGACGCTGCACAGCTGAGCAACGAGTGGTGGCTCACGTCCGTAACGAAGAAGCGTGCCTTGATGGTGACGCCGTCCTTGGACACGGGCGCTATAAACACACCATCAATGGGAAGGGGGGTGTCCCCTCCAAACGTAAAGATCTTGGCAGTTGATGCACATAGCGCCGGAGGTCCCGGAATCCGCGTATAGTGGTCTGCGGCCAGCACGCAGACCGATGCACCGGTATCGATGAGCTGAGCACTTGCGTCGGCACCCCTTGGATGTCGACTACGCATTTCGGCTGTTTCTTGCTCTTGGCACCTGAAGCAATGTTTGAGATGAAGAAAACTTCTTCATCTTCGTCCTCCTCCTCCTCTCCTGCCATGTTCAGCCTCTGTATCTCCTGCTCCAGCGCTGCGATGCTCCGCAATTTTCTTGAGCCACCGCCACGTGCTCTGGCCGGGCCTCTCTGCACTGACACCGGGGTGGGGGCGCGACACATTCGGGCAATATGTCCAGATCTATCACATCTGCCACATGACCTGTCCTTGGCAGGACATTCTTCAGAGTGGGGCAGGTCATAGCCGCATTGCTGACAAATGCTGTCGGACCCCGCACTCGAGCGACTTTCCTGCTTTCTCTACCCCCCCTTGTCCCTCGACATCGACCGCTTCCCCATGGCGAATGTTTCCTCCGATGCTCCTGGACGCACCGCCGCATCCATTTTCGCCCCTCTGGACTCGGCCAGCTCAAATGTTTTGCCACTGTCCAATATCTGCTGCAGGGACCAGCCTGGCTCTCTTAATACTTCTCTCTGCAGTTTGCTGGAGCTGCAACCCTGTAGAACCTGATTACGTATCATGCACTCATCATTGTCCCATCGACAAGAGGTGGCCATCATCCGAAGCCGGGCACAGAACTGGTCGAGCGACTCCTCCTCTCTCTGCTTCTCCCCGCAGAAGAGGAACCTCTCGTAATCGACATTCGAGAGCGGTATGAAATAGTTCTCCAGCGCCTTCTTCACCTCGGTGTATGTCTCTACCTGTAAATTGAGGGACTCGTACATGCGTAAAACCTCTAAGCCTGCTGAGTACAGCAAGGTGGCCCTCTTTGCATTGTCATCACTAATCCCCGTTGCTGTAAAGTACATGTCCAGTTTTTTTATCCAGAGCCGCCATCTTGGGCCCAACTTCAAAGGGGGTCCTGACACATCAAATTCTGGCATGGGTAGCAAGGCTCCCTGTTGTGCTCTCGCCGCCACCGCTGCAGTATCTGTCTCTCCTTCACTGTCCGACATGATCACAGGTCGCACAGGCACCTCCTGCTGGGCTGGAGGCCGCAAACCTGACTCTGGAGGGTCTTGCACGTCCCTTGACTTCTCTTACTGCATGTGGTGGCCCCCTTGTTGCGATCTGCTGCTTTCAGGTCCCCTCCGTGCTGTGCCTGCCATCAATGGGTCATCCTCTGGGTATGCTCCTGCTTCTAAACGTTGCCGGAATGTACCCGCCGGGTCTGTGACTCATCCGCCGTGACGTCGTTGCTACGACGTGCTATGTGTTCCATGAGCACTCGTGTGGCATCCCACCTTCGTCGCCAGTTGTTGTGTCCTAGCGTCGTGTGGGTGGCCAAACACACATGCACACACACACGCATGCACAGACGAGCCAGACACGATGTTGCCGGTTGCATCACCCAGCGGCAACTGCCGCATGGACTTCCTTTATTCCATTACGCATGCGCGGGCCCAAACAAGGCTCGCGCATGCCCAGTACACACACGGGACATCACACCACCTTTAACCATATTGGCACTGCATAGCTCCAAACTCCAGTGGTGGAGAAGGCCTGGGAGAACTTGATCGGACAGAAATCAAAATATGCAGTGATTGGGCTTTTTGGCCTATAGGGCTCAGTGGTTCTTGTGAAGTGTTTCAGGCTGCTCACGTTAGAACCAATTTTCCAACCATCCCTGAGCTCAATCCTATTTAACTGTGTAACTGTGCCTCAACTAAACCCTATTTCAATGGTTTACCTGTCACTCCATAAAGAATATTGATTAAATTTATCTAGCAACCTCCTGCTTCTACAGCTCCCATAAGGATGAACCTGAAATCGAACTGCGCTGCCCTATTGATACCCATTATAGGTTCTATGTGTTTAGAAGGCCCACCGTTAGTTTCTGGTCTTCTAGTTTGACTCTTGTACGTCCCTTGTTGTGGGAATTTAGACAATGAAAACTCGATTCAGCTGTAGGGAGAGGTAGGGATTTGAAATAGGAAGGCCATATTTTGTCACTACCACTGACTCTTCTGCATCACAGGCACTACTTTGCATGAAATAAATGCACATAAAATGTCTTGTTAGTCGGCTGGGTGTCTTGCCGCTGCCATGTGCGGGACCACCAAGTGCCTTCTGTCACTGCAGGGATGCTACAAGCCGCGCAGCACATGATTTCGGCCACAATGTGGCATAAAAGTCAAAAACAGTTACAAAGATGGATTAGCACATTACATGCACTAAAATACAACAAATATTATACATAAAAGCTAAAATGTTCATTCGTTCAAAAAGGCCCAAACCAGCAATGTGGGCAAAATAAATAATTGTTGCAAAGAGCCTACATCCTGCATTAAAATACAAAATAAACCATCCTTGAATCAATAAATATAATAAACAGCTGTTTTCAAAACATTACAACATGTAAGATTTCCTCAGACTGATTCTCACTGGGGGGCGGGCAACTAGAAGAGTCTGGATAGCCCTTCTAATTCTCAGTGAAACTGACTCTAGTTAGTGCCCAACAATTCTGTTAATGAGCATCAAAACTAAGTTATGGCTACATGGTGTCTAACAAGCTAATCATGGCCAACCTCCTGTTATCAGGGACAAGCAATGCACTGGCTTCATAGTGTTCCTTAATATTAACTCGATATACATTCCATTCTTAGCAGATAATGTGGTGGCCCACAGAGCAGGGTATGGGCTGGTGGCAACTCCATGCTGAATTTGACAGGTGCTCTGAGTATCCTCCATTTTGGGATACAAAGGCCCTGCCATTGGGATCAGTTGATTCCTGATAGGAGACAAGGTCGCCCCTGTGGCCTCTTGCTTTCTATTGCCTGTTACTTTGTTTTCCCAAAGACTTGGGAAGCCCTGACTCTGTCCCCTCCCCTGATTGGCTGTTGGGTGGAAGTTCCATATATGGTATTGTGGGGAAGTCCAGGTCAGACTGACTGGAGCCTTCCCAGTGACTGCATGTTGTGGGTACACCCTTGGGGTGGGGCCTATGTGAATGTAGTGTGTTCCCCATATACATTTCATGTTATGGGTGTCTGGTTTCTAGTGTGTGACACAATGAATGAGACAGCCCTGCCCGAAATTGGTATGAATGCAGTGTAGAGTGCTGAATGGCTGGGTGCTTGTTGTAATCCACATTCCTTGTTGTGAGTGTCTGGATGAAGATGAATAGCATGAATGCACTGTGAGCCCGATTGGCTGCCTGCCTGCAGTTTGCTGGAGCTGCAACCCTGTAGAACCTGATTACGTATCATGCACTCATCATTGTCCCATCGACAAGAGGTGGCCATCATCCGAAGCCGGGCACAGAACTGGTCGAGCGACTCCTCCTCTCTCTGCTTCTCCCCGCAGAAGAGGAACCTCTCGTAATCGACATTCGAGAGCGGTATGAAATAGTTCTCCAGCGCCTTCTTCACCTCGGTGTATGTCTCTACCTGTAAATTGAGGGACTCGTACATGCGTAAAACCTCTAAGCCTGCTGAGTACAGCAAGGTGGCCCTCTTTGCATTGTCATCACTAATCCCCGTTGCTATAAAGTACATGTCCAGTTTTTTTATCCAGAGCCGCCATCTTGGGCCCAACTTCAAAGGGGGTCCTGACACATCAAATTCTGGCATGGGTAGCAAGGCTCCCTGTTGTGCTCTCGCCGCCACCGCTGCAGTATCTGTCTCTCCTTCACTGTCCGACATGATCACAGGTCGCACAGGCACCTCCTGCTGGGCTGGAGGCCGCAAACCTGACTCTGGAGGGTCTTGCACGTCCCTTGACTTCTCTTACTGCATGTGGTGGCCCCCTTGTTGCGATCTGCTGCTTTCAGGTCCCCTCCGTGCTGTGCCTGCCATCAATGGGTCATCCTCTGGGTATGCTCCTGCTTCTAAACGTTGCCGGAATGTACCCGCCGGGTCTGTGACTCATCCGCCGTGACGTCGTTGCTACGACGTGCTATGTGTTCCACGAGCACTCGTGTGGCATCCCACCTTCGTCGCCAGTTGTTGTGTCCTAGCGTCGTGTGGGTGGCCAAACACACATGCACACACACACGCATGCACAGACGAGCCAGACACGATGTTGCCGGTTGCATCACCCAGCGGCAACTGCCGCATGGACTTCCTTTATTCCATTACGCATGCGCGGGCCCAAACAAGGCTCGCGCATGCCCAGTACACACACGGGACATCACACCACCTTTAACCATATTGGCACTGCATAGCTCCAAACTCCAGTGGTGGAGAAGGCCTGGGAGAACTTGATCGGACAGAAATCAAAATATTCAGTGATTGGGCTTTTTGGCCTATAGGGCTCAGTGGTTCTTGTGAAGTGTTTCAGGCTGCTCACGTTAGAACCAATTTTCCAACCATCCCTGAGCTCAATCCTATTTAACTGTGTAACTGTGCCTCAACTAAACCCTATTTCAATGGTTTACCTGTCACTCCATAAAGAATATTGATTAAATTTATCTAGCAACCTCCTGCTTCTACAGCTCCCATAAGGATGAACCTGAAATCGAACTGCGCTGCCCTATTGATACCCATTATAGGTTCTATGTGTTTAGAAGGCCCACCGTTAGTTTCTGGTCTTCTAGTTTGACTCTTGTACGTCCCTTGTTGTGGGAATTTAGACAATGAAAACTCGATTCAGCTGTAGGGAGAGGTAGGGATTTGAAATAGGAAGGCCATATTTTGTCACTACCACTGACTCTTCTGCATCACAGGCACTACTTTGCATGAAATAAATGCACATAAAATGTCTTGTTAGTCGGCTGGGTGTCTTGCCGCTGCCATGTGCGGGACCACCAAGTGCCTTCTGTCACTGCAGGGATGCTACAAGCCGCGCAGCACATGATTTCGGCCACAATGTGGC
The DNA here is from genome assembly GCF_040938575.1 of Ambystoma mexicanum. NCBI lineage: Eukaryota > Metazoa > Chordata > Amphibia > Caudata > Ambystomatidae > Ambystoma > Ambystoma mexicanum. Next base: position 770,690,259 of record NC_090941.1, read on the forward strand.
ATAAAAGTCAAAAACAGTTACAAAGATGGATTAGCACATTACATGCACTAAAATACAACAAATATTATACATAAAAGCTAAAATGTTCATTCGTTCAAAAAGGCCCAAACCAGCAATGTGGGCAAAATAAATAATTGTTGCAAAGAGCCTACATCCTGCATTAAAATACAAAATAAACCATCCTTGAATCAATAAATATAATAAACAGCTGTTTTCAAAACATTACAACATGTAAGATTTCCTCAGACTGATTCTCACTGGGGGGCGGGCAACTAGAAGAGTCTGGATAGCCCTTCTAATTCTCAGTGAAACTGACTCTAGTTAGTGCCCAACAATTCTGTTAATGAGCATCAAAACTAAGTTATGGCTACATGGTGTCTAACAAGCTAATCATGGCCAACCTCCTGTTATCAGGGACAAGCAATGCACTGGCTTCATAGTGTTCCTTAATATTAACTCGATATACATTCCATTCTTAGCAGATAATGTGGTGGCCCACAGAGCAGGGTATGGGCTGGTGGCAACTCCATGCTGAATTTGACAGGTGCTCTGAGTATCCTCCATTTTGGGATACAAAGGCCCTGCCATTGGGATCAGTTGATTCCTGATAGGAGACAAGGTCGCCCCTGTGGCCTCTTGCTTTCTATTGCCTGTTACTTTGTTTTCCCAAAGACTTGGGAAGCCCTGACTCTGTCCCCTCCCCTGATTGGCTGTTGGGTGGAAGTTCCATATATGGTATTGTGGGGAAGTCCAGGTCAGACTGACTGGAGCCTTCCCAGTGACTGCATGTTGTGGGTACACCCTTGGGGTGGGGCCTATGTGAATGTAGTGTGTTCCCCATATACATTTCATGTTATGGGTGTCTGGTTTCTAGTGTGTGACACAATGAATGAGACAGCCCTGCCCGAAATTGGTATGAATGCAGTGTAGAGTGCTGAATGGCTGGGTGCTTGTTGTAATCCACATTCCTTGTTGTGAGTGTCTGGATGAAGATGAATAGCATGAATGCACTGTGAGCCCGATTGGCTGCCTGCCTGCTGAATGCCCTTCTGAATGATTGGCTGCCCGAGCCTGGCTCAGCAGTGTGAATGGGAGACAGAACAGTATATCTGGGGACCTCTCACTTACTGGAATTGTTCAGAAGCTGAAGTCGAAACTTGATGCTTAATCTTAGAGCCCAGCTGGAAGAAAAATACTTTGCTGCTGCTTTCCTTCGACGCAATCCAAAAGCTGTTGCATCTCCAAGAACTGACCCAAGAGAGGACCTGGCTAGGAAACCTCTTCACGAGATACAAGGGAACATTGTGCACCAGCTAACCTTCACCAAGGCTCCCTGGATGTAAGTCCTCGAAAGGCTCCCGACCGGAGACAGGGACCACCTAGAATTCTGAAGTGAAGCGCCAGGACGTCGAGGCCGTCGATGACCATCACCATCGACTGAGGTTCAGAGGACCACTGCAACCTCGTTGACGGGAGCCTCAATGCTCCATTGCCTAAGACACTTTGAAATCAAGGACTCCCTTGCTCATCACCATCGACCACTTTGTCCCACTGGAGAAAGTCAAGTTCACCTACGAACCGAGAAGAATCCGCCTGTAGATCTCCTGCCACCCGAAATCCACAAAGACGCAGACGAAGATCAGAAAGTCAGCCATGGACGAGTCCTGATCGCCGATGCCAAATGCCAACAACCCGGCGCCCTTTCTGCGCCTACGTTCTTCATTGACTCTTTGCGGCTATGAACTCTTGTCATTGAGGTTCACCGCACACCTCATCTTTGCAGGACGCCCATGACTGATCGTCGATGAGCACCGCAAGGACCAAAGCTGCTGCTTCGACGACATTGTTCTCCCTTTCTTCAAGGAATCTCAATGATCCGTTGCTCCTGCCTTAAAGGGAGTTAATTCAAGAATAACCTATCGATCACCCAACATCAAACTCTGATAATCCAGGTGCATTGGGATAGTAGAACCTTTTTAGAAGGATCCAAGACTATTTTAAACAATATATGGACTGGGTTTGTTGATGCACTTTTCCTCACACAGAACTGTGTCTAGTGATAGGGACCCAGCATTCTGCCAGTTGTCTAACCCAACTTGTCTTCCCTCTTATGTCTATTATTGATTCACTTTACTATTTGATTTGTATGCCATTGAGATTGTCAGCAGTTGTGCATTTTAATGGAACCAATAGTTAACTGTGATACCAAATAGATATTGTACGTATTTATCACTATAGTATTGCCTGAGCACAAAGTGTCAAAGTGTGTTATTGTGTGTGTATATAACTTGAACCTTATTTATATAAAGAACTGTATTATCACTAACATAGTGTGTGGACATTCCTTTGTGGAGGCTTGGGGACTACACTGTACTTAAGAACCAGCCTGCATCACCTCCTGAGAGCTTAAGCCTTGATTGCTCATCCAACGTTACCATATAGAGAATCTTGGCTGGGGTGCTCTGTGCTTCTACTATGCCATATAGAAGGCAGGAGTACAGATAACCCCCCACAAGTCTTTACAGTGTCCAATAAGGATATCAGTCTGTAAACTACTGGAGATGCCCAGTCGCCCTTTTTAAAAATGGGAAATATGATTGCCATTTTCTAAGAAGGGGGCAAATTCCCAGTTGCCAAAATTGCATTGCAACTATGGGTAAAAACAAAACTGGCTGAACTCTTCACAGGGTTGAAAGAAATCTGCAGGAATGGCATCAGGACCCAGTGCACGAGTGTGAGATTGATTACTGATGGCTGTCAGCACCTCTTTCCAAGAAAAGGCAAGTGAATTACCCTGAGTATATGTTTCTTCGGGCTCTGATGGACAATGATACAGAGAAGAGAAGTGATTGACCCAGGCCAAAGCTTGTACATGGGACTCAATGCCCTTTCTTGTAACCTTGTATTTCTGGTCCTGAACTACAAAATCCCAAAATGTTCTGCCTCATAAGCCTCAACCGCCCTCAGCAAGGAGTCCCAGGCCACTTCTTCTAGTTCCCTTTTCCCATCCTCGAGAGCTATCTGATTCCCTGCTCAAGCTTTTATCATGCGCCTTTAGATCTTTCCGGCGAGTACAACATGGATATACTAACTCACTTCGAAGCTCTGCAATGTTTATTAAACCAACCTTTTTGGATCAACATAGCTCAGGGGTAACGCTTTTGTAATGCAAGCAAGACAATGCAGCACAAAACAGGTTCAAATCCCGATGCTGGGCTTAGAAACCACTTGCTGGTATTAAGCGGTTTATAAACGAACAATTATAATTATAATCCTTTGCCAGTATATTCCTTCTGAAAGGAATCTGACACTGTACCAAAAAGTTCAAGGACATGTGCTACTAGCTCAAAGGGTTTACAGTCTGTCTTCAATATGGTTAGCATCTGCTCAGAGCACCGAAGACCCACATTTTGGTGAACGGTATCAGAGTCATGTAGAGGAGGGGCCAAGTACCTCTACCCAGAAGTCCCGCCCCCATCCTGCCTATATGTTGGCAGCCAGTAATTGCGACATGCGCAAGGCCAGTAATGCTACCTATACCGTGAAAAGTCCTCGAAACAAGGTATCCATTGAAAAAACCCTATATGTATCCGCAGAGAAATTACGGTCTTCTGAAGAAATTCCGGAAGAAATGTGAAAGTGAATGAAAGAGAAGACTGGTCACATCACATGAAGCAGAAATGACGCACCCAGAGGAGATGTCAATGAAGGAAGAATATAGACCTTATAGAACCAGATGACGAAGTAGCGAATTAAGCAACATTTCAGGAGTGAAATGAAGATTGCACATGCAGAGAAACACTGAAGAAAATGCAAAACCATTTTACAATTGTACAGACGCTGTACCGCAAGTAGACAAAGTAATCATAAGGCTGGCTACGTAGTGAATAGACTCCAGGCGATGCGCCAATGTATTTAGAATGTATAGAATCTGGATGTTCCACAACGTATTTTAGCAAACTTGGACCCCGTGAATTAAAGGGTTGGAAGTGTGGCGCAGCAAAATTGAATAGCTGACTGTGAAGGAGGATTGTCTGGCCCAGTGTCAAGAGTCAGGGCTGCTGAGAACCCGCTTATCTACTCGAGAAGATACAATAACGTGAGAGGTGATCTGAGCTTCTGTTTGAGGCGTAATGGAAAAACACTAGAAGTGCCAAGGTTTCTTCATTTAATAGTATTAAATACAATGAAGGAGCTCAAAAAACGTGGTCTCCAGTCACATGGTAAGATGAAAATAGACTTTGGGGCGAGCTACACCAAGACCAGAAGATAAGGCCATGCCTTCACTCCCTTTTATTCTCAGACAAAGTGAGCCTTCCCCAGGCCGAGTTCAAACACATTTAATTGAATGGCAGTCCTCAGGAGTGATGATGGATGTTGGGCTAATTGGGTTGGGGGCATGACCAGGCCAACCCCCCGGGACCTGGGGTACCAGCTTGCGTGCTTCTAGCGAGTGGAATACTCTAGAATGGTATAAGCCTGCCAACCAATTGTAGAGGGCCACGTAGCAAGGAGCCCTATAGTTTGAGAAGCCAATAGAACATTGTGTATTAGTCTGACACGGAAGATGACTTGCACTTGGGGTGGGCTTAGTTGTCGACCTGACTTTAAAGACCCAATCATAACCCTATGCCCCATAAAAAGTATATGTAGATGTTCCCATTAAGCCTATCATATCCCTAGTTGGTTTTCTTATTTTTCCATGTAGTATGACGTCACTGTCAGTTTTTGGTATAAAAGTGATGTTTTTCATGAAATCGTTGAGAACTGTGCGGCGTCCGTTGATGTCCATTGTACTCCCTGTTTTAAAGACTTGTTATTCAAACAGATAATGTTTACTGTTACCTTGTCTTAAGGACCCACTAGGGTTCAGCCAATTTACTCCCATTTTATCTTGTATTTCTGGTGTGGGGTAATCAAAGCACCCTCAATATGTTTGAGTTGTATAGGCAAAATAAAATCACACCACCAAAAGGATTTCAAACAAATAGGATAGTGGTCACTACGGTGCTCTGTCAAAACTTCAAACTCATGAATCAGGCACATCTGGACACACACAACTATTGACAGCTCTAAGGCGCCATTCTAAGAGTCATAATCCTAGCAGTAGGCCTCTAGCACATATGCAGGGTCCAGTATTTTAGGGGGAGAAATCCCCCACACCTCCTCTTCTGTAAAATCATGGTGATCTTCTGCCAGACTTGCACCCATGTTTACATTGAAGTCACCCCTACCAAGAGAATAGCGTTATTATGTGACAGAACATTGCAGAATTGTTTGGAGGCAGGTATTGAGTAGATGAAAATCAGTGCACCACATTTTAGTGGCCAGAAATATACTTGTTCCTTGCAAAGCTGGGAATAACAGTTCTTAGCATAATTTCTAGAGTAGAGAGTGCATTCAGTGGCTATACTTGTGTGTGTGATATATGTGTGGCCTCATAACATACTAGTTGAGGAGAATATGTTTTGTAATTCTGGTAGGCAGAAGGAAGTTACATTATTGGCTATAAATCAAGTTGCCATTTTTATTATACAGACCAAATATTTCTTCCTTCTTAATGTGCCAACTAAAAGAAAATGTTTAGGTAACAATGTGCATTCAGTGGCTGTAATTGAGGAATTGTTTATTTGTGGGCAGAGAGAATACTAGTTCATAGAAACATTCTTATTATTTGTTTTAGGCAAGATATTACATTCAGTATAAGCATATCAGTGCAACAACATTTAGTGTGCACACCAAATACGTGTTGCTAAAGAAGATGTGACTAACACATCTTAATATCCATTTTAATGAAGAGACTGGATTTGGTGGCTATAACAGAGTGTCTTGTTTTTTGTGTCCAGGGATAATACAAGTTGGATAGAACATGTCTCATAATTCTCGGTAGGCAGGTGGAGATTTCATTCAGTGACTTTAAATTAGCACACCCTTTGTAATGGCCAGACCAAATACTTGTTGCTTGTGAAGTTGAATATAAACGTATCCTAGAAATCATTTAGGTAAAATAGTGCATTGAGTGGCTGAACATTTTCTTTACACACCAGTCCCTGCAACAACAGAGCTGTAAAATTGCAAGTTTAAAATGCATTCATTTGCTCTGGTGCATGTTCATGTTATACGACATAAACAGTTTCCTTGTGATTTTCTAAAATTGCTAACAACTAAAAAAGTTGCTTTGGAAAACAAACCATCATCCCCAGGTCATCAAAACCAACAAGTTGTCAAATGTTGAGGATTAACCATGTATTATGGTCGATCTCTATACTTGGTTAGTCTGCCTGTTCTGTAATATCGCCACACATCCCCTTCAATGGGCTTCATTACAAGTATGCCGGTCTGGAAATAGCGTTGCCGGTATATCTGTACCGGCACCTTTTTCCGGACCAGTGTAGTCCGAGTTGCGATGCTGGTATCTGCAGAGACATGCGGCAGCCATGCCCGTGACACCCACATGGCGTAGGTAAGTGCACATTCAGAGGACACGCAATCACCGGCATGAACATGGACATGCCGGTAACAATGTGAAAACGATGCTGGAAACACCGGCATCGCGTACCAGGCATTAAGTGGACGCTGGTGTGTAAAAACATGCCACAGGTGCTCAGAATCAGAACAGGTGGACACAATGGGCTGTGCCACAGCACAAAAGGACCACTCCCACACCCCACACCCCTTGAAAAACCACAATGCTAGCAGGAGCTGTATCAGTACTGGAGCTGGAGGACATGTCCGCCGAGCTATTGATTGAAAAGGCAGTAAGGCGGAGGATGCAGCGGAGGTGCATGAGGAGAAAGGGCCATCATGGCCCAGAAAATCCCCAATGTGCAGCAGGTTGTGCAACATAAGCAGCCACCAATACCTCACCCAAGAGCAACCTCATTCAACCTCATCCCCGGACAGATCCACACCCTGTACCGGCTAGACAGGGACACCATCACATCTATAGTGGACCTGATACATGGTGACCTGGTGAGCCTCATTAATATCCAGACAGCCATCTCCCCCTTGCTGAAGGTAATGTCTGTGCTACACTTTCTTGCCACAGGCACATACCAACACACAGCTGGGCAGCTGCATGGTATCCCCAAACCCTGTTTCTCTTGTGTGCTCTTCCAGGTGCTTGATGCACTCCTGTCCCACTTACGCGACCACATCAGCGTACCCTGGCCTGCTGAGGAGGTGAATGCTAATAAAATAGCTTTCCATGCCCTTGCAGGCATGCCTAATGTCATTGGTGTGGTGGATAACACACATGTGGAGCTGGTGGTCAGGCGTGCTGTGGAGGTAGTGTACCAGAACAGGAAGCTGTTCCATCCCCTCAACATACAGATGTGTAATGCCAGCCACCTCATCACCCATTGCTGTGAAAGATCCCCTGGCTCAACACATGACTCCATGGTGCTGCAGAACTCCACCCTGCCCCGGTACATGGCACGCCACACTGTGCATTGCACCTTACTGCTGGGTGAGTCTAACTAAAAGGCCATGTGAGTGTTGAATTGGGGTGGCGGCAATAAACAGCATAGCATACCTGGCTCCTGGGTGAGTCTAACTACAAGGCCATGTGGAGTGTTGAATTGGGAGCGGGGCAGTAAACAGCATACTGTACTTGGCTGCTGGGTGAGTCTAACTACAAGGTCACGTGGAGTGTTGGATAATGGCCCTGTATGACACCCATGACTAGTGGATGTGCACACTGCATACAGTAATCCATCATTACTCCTACTACAATTTCCTCAAACAATTACCAAACCTCTGTAAAAGTGCACAGAGGCCGGATAGGTCATTTAAAGGCAAACATAGATGAGGAGTAGGAGAAAGGAACATAATTACGCACAATTGTGACAACAATAAACCTCACACATTGAAGAAGACATGACCCTACTCAGCCAAGTGTGTAGGTGTAACTGAAGGAGAAACACAGTAGTAGCATGCCAGAGCACAAGGCCTTGACAGCCGTGTCTCCATGTACTTCTATTTGGTCCAACAATAAACCAAAACCACATGTAACATAATGCACCACACCATAGTGACAACAATAAGCAAATAAACAGTCAAGGAAAACCACAACTCATGATGCTCAGCCAGAGAATCCAGAAGCTGCCACCCCAATATAATGTGTGGCTGAACACAAATTTTGACAGGTACACTGCCTGTTACTACCGGTGACATGTCTTCATAAGAAACATTTTAAATGGAATGCTTTCAGACCAAAACTATTTAATTACCACTAATAATTGTTTTAAAGGGGGGGGGTTGTCACCTGATTCACCGTTTCCCACCACTAAATACCATCCCCCATCATTTTTTTTATATATTTAACCCTTTACCTCACACACACATATCTGATCAATATGTGTTTTTGTCATATGGGTTAAGATATAAAAGCATGTCCACATAAAGGATTCGTAATAAAGACTGCATACCGTTAGTACTACTTAATCAAAATGCATATTATTTAAAAGCAAAATGTACTGTTGTACATGGACATATAGTTAATTTTCATTTGTAACACATTAATTACATTTTAATCCATTCCCTGTGTGTCAGTTGTTCGGAAATTGTTAGAGGTCATGTTGTCTGTGAATGGTCCATGTGAATGCAACTGGACAACACACACCCCACATGCATCCTGACAAGGTTCACTTCTGGTACAGGGAAGAGAACATATGCTATCGATATTTGCCTGTGCATGTTAGTCTTTTCAAATGAACACTATACATCCTATATACCCTGTGCCAACATGAAACGACCCGAAAATTAGCATGTACTCTTTCTGTTGCTCCCATGCAGGTGATGCTGGTTACCCCCTAAGGCCATGGCTAATGACCTCCCTCAGGCAACCCCACAACATACATGAACAGGTGTAGAACCATGCCCATGTACGGACTCGCTGAACCATTGAGCAGACTTTGACCTGTTGAAGGCTAGGTTCTGCTGCCTCAGCAGATCGGGGGGAGTGCTCATCTACAGCCCTGAGAAGGTGGGCAAAATTGTGGTGGCATATGCCCTGTTGGACAAAATGTGCATCTGGCGCAACGTTCCCCTGCCCACTGACATGGGCATGCTGCCACCAGAGGCTGAGGACGACACTGATGATGAGGAGGATAATTCACAGTGCTGCAATGGCAATGATAGACGTGCCACACGTGGAGACCTTACACACCACTACTTTTGAGCACTTGTCACACACACGGCACTGTACATCGAGCACACTGGGCACTGTACATCGAGCACACTGGGCACTGGACATCGAAAACACTGGTCACTGAACACTGAACATGAATAAATGAGCTCACACTGAAAGATCAATGTCCAGTAATGATTTCTTTTTTCAACACCAAATATATTGTGACAAAATTAACTATTTACATTTGTGATAAGCATTAACTACCTCAACAATCCCACCCAACTATCCCTCCCCACTCCCCCTCCCCAACTATCCCCAAACCCCCACCCCAACTATTCACACACCCCCACCCCAACTAACCCCACCCCCACCGTAACTATCCTCACAGCCCCACCCCAACTATCCCCACACCCCCACCCCAACTATCCCCACACCCCTACCCCAACAATCCCTCCCCACTCCCTCTCCCCCTCCCCAACTATGCCCATACCACCACCCCAACTATCCCTCCCCACTCTCCCTCCCCAACTATCCCCACACCCCCAACCCAACTATCCCTTTCTACACACACCAAATCTGTGTCCTATTGTCTTACCCTTTTGGGCTGAGGGGTGTGCCCTTCGGCAGAGGGAGTCAGCCCTTGCGATCTACACCTTGGGCTGCTTTGAAGGGAAGTTGCAGTGCTTGAACTTGAGGATGGTGCCAGTGGCCAGGGCATGTGCCGTTGGTTCACTTGTGCCTGCACCAGCATGGATATAGACTCCACCAGGGTTGAAATTGTCCCATTTCCCCTCCCTCGCACGCTGTGTCAGATGGTAAATGCCTCCTTTCCATCTGCCCAGCATCCATGCAGTCCTCCTGGAGGTGTCCCGATGTATCTCTCGCATGAGCCGGGCCTCATCCAGGTATTGTTGCACCATTGTGTGCATAGATTCCCGTTGTACCTCCATCCTAGACAGGCACCCCTCGATATCACAAACATTGCATAGGGGTGGTGGTTGTCTGGGTTGGGGGCTCCTTGGCGCCACGGGACTGAATCCCTCAGCCTCTGCCTAGCTCTGGTCGCTATATAGATGTTCGACTCCACCATCGTCCCCAATGTTGTCGGGTAGACCCTCTTGCAGAAGGGGTGCAGGTTCATCCAGCTGGTGGGTGGATGTGCCCCAGGTGCCTCCTAATGGGGGGATGGCTGTGCTCCAGGTGCCCCTTGCTGGGGGGTGGATGGGCCCCAGGTGCCTCCTGCTGGGGGGTGGCTGTGCCTCAGGTGCCTCATGCTGTAAGGGGGGTGGCTGTGCCCCAGGTGCATCCTGCTGGACGGTGGTTGTTACCCAGGTGCCCCCTGCTGGGGGTGGATATGACCCAAGTGCCTCCTCTGCTGGGGGGGTGGGTGTGCCTCAGGTGCCTCCTGCTGGGGGGTGACTGAGCAGCAGGAGTAGTTGCCCACTGCTGTCTGCTGCTGGATGCACTTGGATCCTGGGTGGAGGTGGTGGTTGTCCGGCGGTGGGGCCGTGCCCTGGTGGTCCTGGATGTGGTTGGCTGTTCGCCCTCATTGCCAGATGATGTGCCTGTGTGGGACAGAAAGGCAAGGCATCAGTGATGGGTGTGAATTCATCAGACAGACATAAATACTAATACTTTCCAATGTGTTTCCGTTGTAATGGACATGGTGGTGGCCATGGTATGGTACACACATGCACGTGTCGGGGATACTGTGGGGGTGCACGTGTAGTGTGCACACATGGTATGAGCAGTGGCTGTTGCCTGGGGTACTGGTGTTTCCAGGTTTGGGTGTTATGGATGTGCCACACATGCTGTATGATATGGTGATGTGTCTGATTGTGACACAGATGTGTTTCACGTGTGACTGCTGCCTCTGGCAGTTGCTGCGTTGATGATGATTTAGCGGGATGGGACATGGTGGATGGATGAGTGGCCCACATGTATCATTGATGTGTGCATCTTGTCATTTGCTGGTGGTGGAGGTGCTTAACACTGATGTGGCTTTGGCCATGTGGTGGCACGGCGGTGCCAACAGCAGTTGTGCAGTGTCAGGGGGATGAGTGTCTGAGTGCATGCTTGTGCCTCTTGTGAGGGCGATATAGGGGACCTCTGTGATGTGTGAGTAGTGTATGGATGTGGGTTGTGGGCTAGGTCTAGCGGGATGTGTGCAATCAGGTTGAGGGTGGCTGTACCGCCAGCAGGGCTCTACTGGCGTTGGGTATGTCATACTTGACATGTTGTCCTCCTCATTTGCATAGAGGGAAAAAGGTGTGTGATATGTCATTGGGTTTACAGGGACTCACCAGCCTCATCAGATGTGACGCCACCAGGTGCATGATGCTGCTGCAGGTTTCTTCCCAGGCCTGGAGTTTGATTGGTGATGCTGATCTGCCTCCTGTGGCTGTGCCCTGGGCGCGCTCTGCGGAAAGGAGGTTCCAAACCAAGAGACGTAAATTGTCCCACCTCTTGTGGTAGTCTCTGACTGTTCTGGCGGTTGTCCCGACTGCTGACACCTTTTTCCTCAATTGGGTTTGCCGGCATAGATCACTGCAGAAGACTTCTTCTGAATTCTCCACTAGTTTGTCCGCCAACATGTTCAGTTCAGCTTTGCTGAAACGTGGCTTGCGCCTCTGTGTAGCTGGTTGCCTTGAGGACATGTCTGGGGAACTTTGTCAGTGCTTGGGATATGGCTCTGACTCCTGTGCACTGAGGATTGCAATGGATTGTGTTTTGTTAATGGCCACCAGTACATTTCCTGTTCCGACGAACACGTTATTTCCGGTTATGGTAATACCGGTACAGGTAATCGGAGTCAGCTGCAGCAAGGCTGCTGGTATGTTTTTTTTTGGGGCTGTTGGTGATATTACCGGCATGCCGGTGCTACCGTTTCCGGCATGCCAGAATGCACGTGCACACCAACACAGAATCAACCATTGATTCCGGCAGCGGTGCCACATGGACACGGTAACACCGGCATGCCAGTAATTTTTTACCAGCAAAGTTGTAATGCGGCCCAATGTCTTTTATGTTTAGGTTCAAAGTTATTTAGTCAACTCACTATTGCCATTGAATTCAGTGGTGGAATGATACATTGTTGATACTTCTCCCCCATGTCATGTACACGTTGTCCTTGTTTTAAATCCATGCCAGAAGACTGAATAGCATAAGTACATCTTCCTAGCTGGCAGCATTTTTCATGCTATGGAAGAAAACTGCATATATGTATGGTAAGGAAAGGTAGAATATAATTGAATAGATTTCTGCACTCAGATGATTCTATGACAATGTCACAAATTGACAAATCGCAAACATATGCTATCATGGGCCAACATTTGGTTAATTAATTTAATTTTGGCTGGATAAGCTTTTCCAACTGTAATTAATGCAATAACTAGTTTTATAACGTTGGTTACACCCTTTTCAACTCTTCACGCTGTGTTGCAACTATGGGGCTACTACAACATATTATGACTCTCTAACACAAGTTATTGCATTAATTGAGTGCTTCTCATGCAATATTTCAAAACCATCCTTCCAGTCTGAGATGAGTCACCTCACCAGCCCTTTTCCTATCTTACCCTCTTTCCAAAGGCCCAGTCTGTCACCTACCAGAGGCTACAGTGTTGCTAGAGCATGTGCCCATCCACTGAATTCAGGGTTCAGATCCCCTATGCTGACGGTCAGTACACACATGTATGATGCATCATGTGGTCCCTCTGTGCCTGCCTAAATGCTGGTGCAGCCAAAGGTCTACCAGCAACAACAAGCTGCTGTGGTGCTGCTGGCAATGGCAATATGAACTGCAGGATATATGGTGGCACTGGAGCAGTATACAGGGAGAGCAGAGGTCCTTGGGCAGGCTCAGAGGGAAGGGACCAAGGGATGCTTGTTTCTGTGTGCACTGGATCAGTGATCAGGAAAGGTGTGTCCTTCTGTGATGACACTCTCTCACTACTGACCCCGTGACTGTGGGGTGCTGTAGAAGAGGGGCCACTGGAATCTGACGTGAATGGGTTACAACTAGTCAGGTTATGCTTCTGTTGGATGTGCATGTGAAATTGCCACAGTCCCTAAGGAGCGTCCCTTCTATGTGGTACTCTGTTTCACTCGTCTTTTGTATATGTTGCATGTCACATTAACTTCATGCCTACTCACTGTGCCCACCTCTGCTGCGGGGGTGGGTATTTTCTGGGCCTCGATCATGGCATACCCTGTACTGCTCTTAACCTCAGTCTCTTAGTCTCTTCTTCCTCCTGTGGCATATGCACCTCTTTTTTTTTTAAAAAAAATGTATGCTCCTACCATAGTTTTATGCAATTTCCCCAAGTACTTACAATATCTTTGAAACATGTTGAAACCTAAACCGTCATTTAGTTCTTGAAAAGTTCCTGATTATCACCATATCTTTCTTCTTGAAGGTACCGGAGAATGCGATGGACATTATTGAAGATGGATTCCAGCCAGGGACAACAATAACGTTACTGACTCCATTGTAATCGATAAGTTCTTTGGTGCTTTGATAAGTATTTTTTTTCTGTAATTGCAGGTTGCTCGTGAAATCCAGACATGTGAGTGCCTTACAGAGGAATGAATGGCAACATATGGCGTGAGGGTGGTCCTTTTTGCTCACGTAATCTTGCATGCAAAGCCTCATTCAATCTCTGCTTTGCGCAATATTTCGCAGACATTCTCCTCAGGACAGGCCAAATGTCTCGGGCCCAAGCCATTAGCACAGGGAGGAGCTGGGAAATGGATTTTGCCAAGTAGGATGGTCCATAGATGTTACACGTTATCACTCCATGTGCCCAGGCTACCAACTGTCTCTCCTGACTCAGGGAAAACTCCTACTCAGCCAAAGTTCCGCCCTCTTCCTGGGACACCCTGTTGCAGGATTGACAAACCATGCCTTGGCAAATCATTTCAGTTTCTTTCTAGGAAAGGACTAACAGTAGACAAAACAGCAAATAGAAGTTCCTGGATTTACATAGGGTTCTCGGACACACAAAGGAAGGAGACTAAAATGCATGATTGATTTTTTGGTTCAAGCACAAATGGGCAAGTGTTTAGGTTTCATAAACTAGCAGGAGTACAAAAAGCAAGGGTTTTTTCCTATTTTTATTTTTGGGGTGTTAAGGACAAGGTCAGTGAAACCAATGGAAAAGACCATGGGCCTCATTACACGGATGGCGGTAACCATGGCGCTAGTAGCGCCATGGTTGCTGCCGGAGTCCGGCATGGTGAATGGTGGAATTACCGCCCCATTCCAAGGTTGGTGGGGGAGGTAATTCCCCATTCACCATGGCCCTTCTCCATTCCCATTTGAGCCCCCATAGGGCTCAATGGGAATGGGAAATGAGCAAATAACGGTACCGCTATTAGCAGTACCGTTATTTGCTCTGAAGTCCCTCAGCGGGTCCCGTCCTTAACGTGTGGTCTGACCACACGTTAAGGACGGGACTCACTGAAGGACCTCATAGTAGGGCGGTAAGGGATTACCGGCACCGGTGCCCTTACTGGTGCAGTTATCTCTTACTGCCATCCGTGTAATGAGGCCCCATATGCGGCTTAGAAGGACTCACAAATCTGAATGGGATCATGAATACGAAAGAGAAAAGGGTGTTTATGGAAGTGACACTATGGACAAAAGGAAATGGATAAAGGACAGGACGAACCCACGTAGAGCAATAAAGTTGGATTTGGTCCTTTTTTAGCGTCCAAACCATACAAGAGCACACCACGCCTTGCAAGGAGATTCAGTGACTCTCATTGGCCTGCTGAACAAAAACCGGCCTCCCTAAATCCACTGGACAGGTTGAGGCAGCAGTATTGGCTACTGGCTACAGATGAGAGCCACAGAAATGTCAAATACAGAGGGCAGTATTCGGTTTGAGCAGAGTTTTGCCCAAACTTAAATTCATGTGAGACTATCTATATCATGTGTCCTCCTCATTCTGTGGCATTATCCCTTGTGCTTCTGTTGCCATTTTATAACGGCATGCAGTCCTCACTCCTCATGAGAGACGGTCGGACATGTTTTGCGATGCCCCACTTTTGTATTCTTTTAACAATGCATATCAAGTTCTTTGGGACCTTATTTAAATTAGTTGAGTCGCCTACACTATGCTGAAGGCATTTCATATTACTTAAACGGATGTAAAACATTGACGTTTGCTAGGCTGGCGCTTAATCTTGAATACATGAGACCGGAGTCGAGCCCCGGTCAATGTTTACTTTTTTGTTTACGAATGTCTTAATTTTTTATTTTGTGCAATATGATATACTATAGTGATAGTCCACTCAGTTGGAACCTCATCTTTCTAGGTACAACACCACGGTTTGAAACAGTCAATAGATCTTATGTGTTTTATTTTAAGTTTACATGTGCTAGGTTTATAATGATGTACTTTGTGATTTAATCACCAGCATCTCTGTTCGAAGTTTCACACAGTGTCCCAAATGTGTATGACAATAACCAAACTTCTCCGCCAACACAAAGAAAAACAGAACATTCTCTCTGTTTTGATTACTTTCTGCTGCTGTGGTTTTCCTGCTCCCTTCCTCTAGTGACCGAATAACATACCACAGACCAGGGAAAGCAATCAAAGTTATGGTGTATACAATTCCCCATGCAGAAGAACTTTAGCAAAGCATCTATTGATGTAGTCAACTATTTCCTGCACCATACATCTTGGGTTTGGAAAATCTACAGTGTATTGATTGCTGGCCTAGACTGCACCACGGGTGCAGCATTCAATGCTGATGCAGCCTGATATGTTTTCTTTTGTAGTTGTGTATTTACCATTGTAAGTGCAAGACTACACATTCCAAAATGCAAAGTAAAAGATGTGAGTAACACTTGAAATGGTGCAACGGATAAAAGGAGAAACAAAGTGTGAAAGACATTGGGCCTCATTATGAGTTTGCCGGTCTGGGAACTACGGTACCGGTAAGCTTGCCGGTACCATAGTTCCCGGACCAGCAGATTACAAGTTGTGCTCGCGGGTGCCTGTGTGCCCTCCAGGGCCGACCTGGCAGGGACACAGGCACCCGCGAGCACAACACGTCGGATGCACCGGCACCATTCACGGATGGTGCCGGTGCATCCGGCTTCCCGATTCCCATTGAGCCTATGGGGCTCGAATGGGAATGGGGAAGAATTTTTTCCGGCGCCCTGGAATGGGCAATTACCGGGTTCACCAGGGTTGTAATACCCCGGGAAATTGCCCATTCCACGGTGCCGGAAAAAAAAAACTCCGGCAGCAGCCGTACCTGTATTACAAGCATGCAGTCGTCGAAGTGGACGAAAAGAAGTACTGGAACTATGTTTCCTGCTGTCCTGCATCCACTCCCCACAAACCCCATCACCACGCCCCTCCCACACACAATACAAACCCTTAAACACATGCACCTGCTGTCTAAGGGAACATTCAGTGTAGTGTACTGAAAGTGCAAGCTTCAACTTCTTTCTACACGTTTATCTTAAAACAAAAGCAATCCGGGACGATTTCTTTTTAAAATAAAAGTATAGGAACAGTAAAACTTAATTTAAAAAAGGACCGCTCCCAACCGCTCCCGCTCACTTCGACCACTGCAGGCACGGCTACCGCCAGGATCGTAATGAGGCCCATTGATGCGCAAACTGTGGTTCTTAAAGCAGAAGAGTAACACATTACCTGTCTCAGGAATGCATCAGTGGCTGTTCATTACCTCAAGCTACAGGGGGAAATTCCTAGTGCTTGTGAACATGGTTTCTAAGAGCGAGTGAAAGAGAGTGAGTGAGTACATTTATGTTGCACACATTAACTCGGCGGTCTCTTGGCGCTTAGGGCCTTGTTTAGCTAGAAAACAGCACATTTTACGTTGGCGTCTGAACCTGGAGACAGAGAAGAGGCAACGGAGCAGAAGAAGAGTGTGCCAAATTTTATCAGCCGGAATAGAAACTATTTTCCTTTAGACACTTGATCAAATTTGGATCATTCCAGCAGAAACTGGCAGCTGCTTCACAATGCGTGTGCGAGTACACGTTTCATTCATTTGCTTTGCAGATGCAGTGGAGCGGGACCTGTCACTTGATAGACAGGCAATCAATGTTAAAGATGATCTGTTTCACGAACAGCAGTCAACGTACAGTGGATCTGATCTCAGCCACCTCATCATGTTATCTGAGACTGCAGACCAAGCTTATAACTGCATCCTCAGTCCTTTGCAGCTTTCCGCTTTTCGACAAAGGACTTGGGTACAACTGCATGACGAGGCACCTAATACTAGTCGCACCAGGCACCAAGGAGTCATTTCAAATAACATGCTAATGCATGCAGGGGACCATCAAGACTTACACTTACGTGTTGCCAGTGGTCGAAGTGGTTGGGTGCGGTGTTCCACTACTTTTATTTTGATCTGTTTACCATTCCTCTACTTTTTACAACCATATTCACGATTCTATATAGAGGATTTGCCTGTTCATGTCCCTGCGCAAGTTTAAAGTTGTAATAGGAACCTTAGTTAGTAGTCCCTTAACCGATTGCAATACTCCGGCTAGAACACCTTGTCACATGTTGCACTGTGCTTCCGCCTACCCTCTAGCCTGTCGAGAGCACAGTATCACTACTTAGTTCGGTACGCTTCTACCACTGCATGTTGCTGGTGCCTTGCACTGCATTTTCTACACTCTCAATGCAGGATGCAAAAGTAAAGGGTAAAGCAAGGTGAAATCACATGTGCCCTTTACTTTTACTCTCTGCTGTCAGGGAAATAAAACAACACTTGAAAATATGCCCTGCCGGTGGCTTTTTATAATGAATTCCAATGAAATCCTCCTGCTACACACCACTTATAAAAGCAAGGCATATTGCATTGGATTGTTTGTTTGTTTTTTTTAATTTTTTTTTTATCGTGTTACAGTTTATTCAACTTTTCACAAATCCATATTCACATCCATAGTTTCTGCAAAATAAGGATGGACAACATTGACCCACATCGTAATATCAGTGGACAACATTCTCCCGTATCAAGGTAAAACATCAAAAACATTTTCAGTTTTTCTCCAAAACAAGCTAAAAAACATTATACATGCATAATCATTACCCATCATAAAACAATCCCACTGCCCTTCCGCTCTCAGGTGAGTCGCCCAACCAATGGATTTCCCAGTCTGAGTTCTCAGATCCTCCAGCGCTTCACATTCACATAACAAGTGTCTAGCTATCTCTACGACACCGTCTCCACACAATCGAAATTCCCGGTCCAATCTGGGGATCTTATGCCAACCACCCTCGATTTCCCTTGTTCTTACCACTTTGCACTTAATTTTCAATTGGTGGGAGACACCTTGACTGGACATAATGCACAAACTCCCCAGCACTATTCCTTGTGCCTAGATGAACCAAAGCGTGCTCATCTCCCTGTTCACAATTAAGGCTTTCGGCACAGATTTGTAGAGCCTAAGGATTCACCCAGGACTCCACTTGGTATTTGTATATTTGTATTTATTTATTTATTTATTTATTTATTTATTTATTTATTTATTTACTTGGGGCCCTCCTTAGCCATGTCTCCACCACCTTGTATAAGCCTTCCATTTTACTGCCCACCATTAGCTTCACATGCAAGTTGTATGTCTCCAAAATGAGATTTAGCAGTGTGCCAGCTCGTGTGTTGACCATTTTCCAGTACAGGATGAAACACCCCAGAGCCAGTTTCAAGTTGATAGACAGGAAACTGAATTCCAACACTATCATTTCAAAGGAAGTGCGGGTAGGTAGCCATAGGAGACTCTTTACCATTGCTCTTTCAAGTTATGCAATTTCACTGGTTTTAGATATTGCCCAAGATTATATGCCATATAGCATCCTTGGGACTACTTTGGCCCGATAAAGATGTAATAAACAATGCATCGAGTAGCCTTCCCCATGTGTGAGAATGAGCGTACCCATCCCAAGGTGGCATTGCTCTTTAACTTTACATAATCCATCTGGGATATCACATTCAATTTAGAGTCCAAGTGGATGCCCAAGTATTTGTAGTAATTTACCACCTCCAATTTTTCTCCCGCCAGTTCCCAAGATGGTTTGATCATTTGTTTTCTCCTGGGTGGGTCAAAGATCATAATCTTAGTCTTAGAAATATTAATAATCAGACTATTTTCATCCATGTAGCTCTTAAGATTACACAAGGAGCCCTGTAGACCCCCGGTGTTAAATCCAATATGGCTAGGTCATCTGCATAACCTAGCCATTGAAGTTGTGTGGTACCTAGCTTTGGTGGAATTGCACCAGAATGACTCAGGGTAAATCACATGCCGGCTGCATAGAGCTTGTATAGGGTCGGGGACCACTGTACAGCCCAGCTTCAGGCCCTTGGTCGTTGGTATCCATGCTGTACAGCCACCTAGTTGTTCCACTCTCATCTTAACCCTCGTCTGGGAGTACAGGAGCACCAACATTTTGAGCAAGCCCTGGGGGATACCCTGCAATTGCAGTTTATTCCACAACCTGCTACAGTCAATAGTATCGAATGCAGTGGTCAGATCTATAAATGCAACATAAACTGGGACCTTCCTCACCATCCAAGATTATTCGATCACAGTGGTCAAAGCTAGCGTATTAACACTCGTATTAGACTTTTTATGAAACCCAGTATGATTTATCGGGGTGATTCCCTGTCGCTCTTCCCATAGCGTCAGTTCTTCCAACAATATTCTTGGAAAGAGCTTTCACGGAACATCTAGCATGGCCAGCATGCAATACTTTTTTGGGTCATTGTGTCTGCCCTTTTTTAGGACAGGCATCATTGTCCTGTCAAGCTGCCAGAATATGCTATAGTGCTTCAATGCACTTATAGAGGGAATGTAGTGTGGCTGCCCAGATTGGGGGATCATGATGACATTGCTACATATTCCGTCTGGCCCAGGGGCCCTAGATGCCTTACTGGTTCTGATGATCACCTCAATATCATCCTTGGACTGATCATACACCCATTTATTCCCTGTCAGAAACCCCCCGTGGGTAGATGGCATATCTCCCCCAGGGTCAATCCAACTTGGTTAATCCATTCTGCCTCAGTGACCTCATGTATAACTCTAGTGGATGTATCCCTGCCATTCACGATTTTCCAGAAGGCAACACTATCTTTATTCTGTGTTGTTAATACCAGCTGTTGCCACCTGTGGCTAGCCAAGATGTATTTATAGTGCTTTAACCATTTGACATATTATGCGTTGGCCAGTTTGACTTTTGCACCATGAACCAGTGGGAGGTGTTCAGTTATGTCTACCTTACGTAGGTCACTCCTCATTTTTCTCTTGGCAACCCTGATGACGCTACCATAGTGATGGTGATGTACGCCCTTCAACCCCATCACTGTCCTACTAACAGCATTACACAGCAGGATCCGACATCTGTGGATCTCCTTCATGTTAGTCTCAAACTGGAGCATGATGCTTTTTTGGGGTCAGAACCCCAGGGTTCATGTTCACTGCATGATGTTGTTCCAAACACACCCTTGCCAACCTTGCCCTCTCCACGTTGGAGTTGCACCAACTGAAGCATCTTAGACTGGGTCAACACTCAGTCGGACAGATTCTTGTTCCTCAGTGACTACCGCCTTGAGCCTTAGACGGGCCACTATGGGGTATTGATCGCTCTCTGGACATTGATAAACACACATATCCTTTACGAGGTTGGGTAGGATGGCAACCAGCATGTAATCCAGAATACTGCTACACCCTTTGCCCACCCTGGTAAGTTGGGTGGAGTGTCAGATGGATATGTCCCATGTATTGTGCTGAACCCATAGGATAACAACAAGCAAGCCCGCCCAAGCCACAATTACCCACCCGCTCATTACTACCCAACCATCCCGATGGAAAGGTGGGGTCTGTATCATCAGTAGACAGTCTCATTGGCAAAGGAATCTTGGCATTGAAGTTCCCACACATTTTATATCATCCCACATGAACCCCCTGTTCAGCTCATTCAATATCGAAGGCAACCCTACTAAAGTATCCAAAGACACAAAAACCCTGGGAATTTACCTAGATTCCTCACTTTCTTTGCACAGACAAGCCAATGCAGTTGCTGCTGCATCAGCCTACACATGTAAGTTGATCACAGCCTGTCGCCAATTCCTCTCTATGCAGAATTGCATCACCCTCGCTAGGACTCTGGTTATGTCCAAACTGGACAATTGTAATGTACTGTATCAAGGCACTAACCAATGCAACCTCAATAAACTCCATATCACTCAAAATAACGCTATTAGAGCAGCCCTCAACACCCCCAGATCAGCACATATCTCGGTTACCAGGAAGAACCTGCACTGGCTCTCAGTCGCCCAAAGGATCTCTCTAAAATCACTTGCACTCACCTACAAATGCCTTCATAACCTAGCCCCTATCTACCTAGCTCTGCAGTTCACGCAATATACCCCCCCCCTCGAACACTCAGGCCTGCCCATAACCAGAGTCTATCCATCCCCAGATTCAAGCTACAAACAGCCGGTGGAACTAGTTTCCCAGTCTTGGCAGCCAAATTGTGGAATTCTGTGCCTCTCAATATTAGAAATCTTTTATTTTTTTTTATTTTTTTTAATGATGCCACTTTCTATCATCACTCAACCTATTTAAACTCAAAGCTAAACATTGGCTAGCCAGCTCAGATGACTGCATGTCCTACTGAATAGCTGATACCCCAATTTGACATGTATGCTTTATCTGCTCTGTTTCTTGATTCTTATGCCCTGTACTATGTTTTTTACCTGTACTTTTTGTACTATGTTTTGGGATTCCCATGGTTTGCACCATGTCCATGTAATGGTGTAACCGCTGTTGAAGATATGCGTCCGATAGCCTCTGGGCCTGGTTCTGCGCTATATAAATAAATGAAAATACAAAATACTACGGGGCCCTCCTTTTCCCGACCCCTCAAAAACACTTCAGATCACTCGTAGTGTTTTTCACTTCCTTTGTGTACGGAGGTGCATAAACATTAATCCAAGTCAACTCCCACCGGGATTCTTCTTTGTCTATGTTAGGGGAATCTGTCACTCTGGCCATCAGAAATTATGGTAAAGAGACTATCAACTCCACAATCCCCATAGGACACTTCACCCCTATTGCAAGCCCACTTTTTGGCCGCCCACATTGTCCGATACTTGCTGGTCTACAGATAAAATTCCAGCCATCAACCTTTCCTCTAATAACACCACATTGAGCCTGTAAATGTAATTAAATAAACCATCACCATCAAACAAATGGTTGTGACTCCCGGTGTTCCAGCTCAGCATCAGGTGTATGGACCGCTGGCCCTTGCTAGGAGTGAGGCATTCCCTTAGATCTTACCAGGGACTCCCATCAAGCCCAATGAGATTCAGTAGCCTCCCTTCCTTGCTCCACCTCTTTGGGTCGCACGTTCCTTAGGTGGGCCAAATTACCTGATCTAGATGACAGCCCCACTGCTCCTTCATCTGCCCGCCCCCATGGGTGAGCAAGGAGCACATCATCATAAACCTTTTGAGGATATTTTGGCCGCAGCAGGCCCTCTGTATGTAAGTGGAGCAGTCATAGCCCAGTTATACAATGTTTGCTGAGAGGCTATGATATAAGGCACAATGTTCCCACAATAGACAATAGACAATATATGTCGCTTTGGTAGAGTCTTCACACTTATCCACAAGCCTGATGCTGCTTCTGTTTATGAAACAAAGAGTTAACCCTGCATGCCATGATTCTAGTGCGGTTCAAAAATAGCCTGTTACCCCCACATAATAGACTTCTAATCTGCAGGGCTTTCCCTGGAAGTACTGGGGGATGTTACTGGTCAGCCATTTGTTCACCTCAACTACTTCCTTGGTCCTCCTTATGTATATTATTGGTCCTAACACCAATATCAGGGACTTCCAGGTTGCATCTTCCAACACTTGCCAAGGTCCATGCTTCTTCCCCTATTGGTCAGTCTGTGCTTCCCAGTTCCTCCATTTGGTCCATAGCCATAGGGCCTCTCAAAGCTGATTTTGCGCTCTCCAACTCAAGGTCACTCAACTCAAGATCACTCAACTGCTCCTCAGCTTCCCTTATCTCCTGAGTGACCTGCTGGTTAATGGCACATTTGGTGGGTTCATGGGGGTCAGCTTTACGCCCCTTCCTTCTTCGCAAAATTAGTTGGTCCCTGTGGACAGTAGTCAAAACTGCCCTTTGGGGCCTTTTCCGAGCCCTGTTTTTTTTTTGGACGGCCCCCATGTGTTGGATTTTGTTCTCTTTTTATCTGCTATTGTTCGTACTTCACGGCTTGTCTCATTGGTTGTTTTGGGGCTCTTTTTCTAGGTCAGGTGTACCAGGATACTGTATCCGGCCCGCTGTTGACCGTACCTTCAGCAGTCGCTGCCACCTCTGGGTCTTTCCTCTTCCCAATATGCCTTCCAACTGAATCCTTTGTCAAGAGTTCCAGTATGTCCCTCTCCTCTTTAACTATTGTAACCACGCCCCTTGTTGCAGGGTAAGAGGCTTTGAGAAGTTTGTTGAGGGGGGTAAACTATTTTATCGAGTTTCTCACAGTATCCAACTTCATTGTCGTGGCCTTGTATTTACCCATCAAGTCCATCAATAGGGCTTCAAGAATGGAGAACACGGTTGCAGAAGAACTACTAGCCTATGCAACTGAATACGAAGAGTACCTACTAGGTTCATTACCTTTTTAGGTGCCTTCGTACTCCGTGGTAAGGCGGGATGTTTGGTTACTTGAGAAAGAGTCCGTATTTTCCTGGGCATTTTCCTTAGAAAAACGGAGAGAATGACTTGTCATCAATAGCCATGTCAAAGTCAAGATCAATGTCATTTACTTCTGTCTCTGTGCTGCTTGTATAGGGCCTGAGCTCCGACTCCCTCCCTTATATGGGTGAAGTGCTGGCCATTTGTGTTAACAAGTCCGCCATGGCGTTATCAAAGCATTTACCATCAGCTCAATGGATTTCGATCCCAGGCAGGGTACAGATGACATATGTTCACCAACCAGATCAGTGCGTAAATCAGCAACCGCCTCATTAATTATCAATGGTTGTGGCTGGTAATACTTGATTATTGGATTAACCGTTGCAGGTTGATGGATAACCTGTACACCAACCTTGGTAGTTTTTGATGGTTTTATTCTTACTTTCCATTGGAGACACCCCCTTGGAGACTGTTTAGAAGAGGGGGCGGTCACCAATACATCCTGTTTCACCAGCAGCCCAGCCCGTAGCCCTGTGTCACACTATAATGCAGGTGGACACTGTTTCTCGAGGTCATTATTGGGTAAGTTTCCATCGCAGTCTCCATCCCCACTAAACAAGCGGTCAGAGCGCAACCTGCGCTTCTCCACTGCTATTCTCTTGGAGCCCATTGCAGTGGGGAAACTTGCGTAGCAGGTGCGCTATAGTTGACTGCCCGCAGAAAAAATCGACCGTGCCCAGGTGAAATGGTGCAAGCCACGCACAAATAGCCTCTCAGAGTTACTTCTTCCCTGATGCTGAGCTCTTTATTTTCCACCTTTGCAGTTGCGTTGAGTCTGACGTAATCATCTCCACGCTGCAAACACCGTACATCAGACACTCAAACACACTCTCCCACGCTCCGCTCTGAGTGATGGTGAAATAGGTGGGCATAGGCAGGAGTGGTGAACAAAGATGGAAAAAAAGACTGCTCCTCTACTCACAGCTACAATATTCGCTGCACAGCTCTGTTATGACTTCCAGCCACACCAGACACTCAAACACACTATAAAAGCAAGGCATACTGCATTGGGATCTTTGGTTTTGCACCTGCATGAAATTGTCATGCAGGCTTAAAACCAAATGGTCTCCTGAGAATGAGGTGGAAAGTAAAGCGGAGATGCTACCTCCACTTTGCAGCCCTCCTACGCTTCAGGGCGGCAGTAAAAGGTACTGGAGAGTAAAATAAAAGTGTAAAAACATGTAACTGTTTCCAATAACGAAGCAGTTCAGTCCAAAAGGAAGCCCTGATAGAGATGTGACAAGACACTCAGAAGTTCCCTCAGCAGGAATAAAGTGCTGCTTGCTAGTAAATAGATCTTTGTTGACATAGTAATTTCTTTATCCATAGGGAAGAGAACATTTATGCCTCATATGACCTACTGTGGCAAAGTCTGTTTGGTGGGCCTTTCGTGGCCTGGTAGGTAAAAGGACTCTTTCTCCCTGCCCTGGTTCAATCTGTATCCAGCATCTCAAG
The DNA here is from genome assembly GCF_040938575.1 of Ambystoma mexicanum. Lineage (NCBI taxonomy): Eukaryota > Metazoa > Chordata > Amphibia > Caudata > Ambystomatidae > Ambystoma > Ambystoma mexicanum. The sequence continues at coordinate 770,715,608 of NC_090941.1, forward strand.
AGGAATTTGAATTGATCAAATTGGCATTGACCAAAGCACCGGCATTAAAGAATTTCAGAAGTGACAGGAAAACTATAATTACTACAGACGCCAGTAATTTAGGTTTGGGAGCGGTTGTCACTCAAGAAGTTGATGGAAAAGAGATTTTGATTGCTTTTGCATCTTGATTATTAAAAGGTGCTGAGAAATCGTATGCTGCCATAGAAAAAGAGGCCCTGGCCATCAAATGGGCAGCAGAGAAGTTCAGAAGCTTTATTTGGGGTATGGAAGTGGAATTCCGCACCGACCATAAACCACTAATTCACGTTATAATGAGTAAAGGTTTGGATAAAGTTTCGAATTGAATAAGGAGATGGGTGATACTCCTACAGGAGTACAATTGTACGTGGTGATATGTACCAGGAGTAAAAAACCTTGCTGCTGACTGTTTGTCACGTCTCACCAGTGTTTCTGAGACAGATGATGGAAATGAGACTAATTCGGAAGTTGTTCTAAACATAGAAACTATTTCCATATTACAGAAGGAATGGAAAGAAGCAGAAGAAGAAGATATTTTGATTGTCCGGTTGAAACAATTAATCCAAAGTCAGTGCTCTATGAGGAAGACAGGGTTTGAAGAACTTGGTCTCATAGATTATTGGAGAATTTCTAATGAACTAAATGTGGAGAATGGCAGAGTCATGAGAGGTGACAGAATCATTCCGCCTGCAGGACTGCGCCAAAGACTTATCAAATTGAGCCATGAAGGTCTTCAAGGGATTGTAAAAACTAAACAAAGGATACATGATGACTTTTGGTGGCCAGGATGTGACCTACAAATTGAGAGATTCATTCAAAATGGTATCCTTTGTAATGAAAGTGATAGAGCATGCATGAGTGTGAAATATCCCATGGTGTTGACAGAAACTCCAGGGAAAGTCTGGAATGAACTGGGCATGGATACTTTAGGACTGATGTATAGTGATGGCAAACAACAGTTTTGTTTAGTGCTTATTGATCTACTGACTAGGTGGGTGGAGGTGTTGATTAGGCTGTTTATAACAGCGAAAATAGTTACTGATTTTTTATCTGAAATTTGTGGAAGAGAAGGATTTCTGAAAAGTCTTATGACTGACAATGGTGTTCAGTTCCACTCAAGAGAAATGCAAAATGTCAGTGTGAGAAATTCTATTGAGCACAAAAGAAGGGCCATTTACCACCCTCAGATGAATGGAGTAGTTGAGCGTTTCAATAATGTACTCAAAGACGCCATTCGATGGGCTTGGTCAAATGGATTAAAATGGGAGGAAGCGGTTAGAGATAAAATTGTTGCCCACCGATTCACTCTGCACTGTACAATGGGATTATCCCCGTTTGAGTTAAGTAGAGGACCAAAAGTGAACACCAAATTAACACTACTATGGATGGAAAGGGAAACCACTGTAAAGAAAGATTTTCGATCTCGTGTGAGAGTATTAGGAACACGCAGTTTAGAAACAAACAGGCTCAGGACAGGTCGCTACCTAGTAGCAAAAGAGTGATATCTCCAGCGGTGGGGGGGATTGGTGAGGATCAAACTTCCCCCTGTTCTAAAGGATGGGCCATGTGAGTGGTCGAAACCTGTGGGAGTGGTCAACACCTTTGGGAGTGGTTGAAGTTTTCAGACATGCAGTGAAGGTGGAAGACAGAAGAGTCTGGAACATGGAAAGGGTGTGTGTGGTAAAGCCACAAAGTGAAAAGCCACCAAGTGCTCGCGTTACTCAAGAGGAGAGAAATATACGGGGTGGCGAGAGTACAGAAGGCTGTGAGAAGAGTTTGAGGAGAGTGGTGAGAGATGAAGGAGGCAGTGAGAAGAGTGTGAAGAGAGTGATGAGAAATAAAGGAATGTCAAATTTTTCCTTGCCAAAAATTAACCCAGATAATTCACACATGTCAAGATGGGGAAGAGTCAGTCACATACCCCACCACATGAAGGACTTTGTATAGGAGTGTAATGTGTGTGAAGAACTTTAAGGGAGGATATCTGTTGGTCGGAAGGAGGCAAAGGAAGGGAGATGTGCAGTATTCTTCCATGCTTCCACGAGACACCAGCTCGTGAGGTTTCTAGCTCGCAGATGCCGTGTTGCATATGTACAACATCAGGGAATCCAAGCACGGATTTGAAGAGCAACAGATTGTGTATGAGCTGGTGGTTGGTGGGTCTCATATGATCCCCTGTCCTCTTACGTCCATTATATATATATAAACTTCACTAAAAAAAAACTTTCCTCCTCCCCTTTATGCTTCAAATTAAAACCGAAAAACCCCTGAAATTCACCAATTATGGTAACCTGAGCCCCCAACCCTGCCACCGCCTCTGTGCACTGCTAACACTAACACCCAGACCATGAAAGATGTCATCTCAAATGTCAATGATGACATCAATGATGACATCACTTGTTTAGCACCTTTCTTTTCCTTCCCTGCAATACATTTATGTGTGCATTCGGTAAAAAAATTTCCCTAAAAGAATGTTATACTTCACAGTGCAACCAAGCACCACTGCACATTCCCCCATTATAATAAGCTACGCAACCAGAACTCGCACCATCTGGCGCTTTGAAAAATTTAGGCTAGGTGGTTTCATTCACTGACCAGCACAATATGAAAATTGAAAAGGTGCTGCATACCAAAACATTACCCTTGTCATGTGTTATGAAAGTACTTTCTTTAGGGTCTGGTGTCAGGTCATGATGCACATGCATGGGGCAATGGCAGGCCTTAAACACACAATTAATTTGTATACAGGAAGATAAACTGTGGGATGCTGCTAGTTCTTTCTACCCTACTTCAGTTTCCCTGTATGTGCCACTCAGTTAGATGCATTGGGTCGGCACATGTATATTGTTTGTTTTAGCACAAGTGTGTATTAAGTGTACATTTGTGAGCTACTTATGACATGTTTAACATTACACAATCACCCCTGACATCTTGCTACCAACATAATAGAAAGAACCCCTTGTAGGCAGGGACTTTTTAGGGATATTATTTTCACATGTGATGTCATCAGTGATGTCTTGAATGATATTTGTGATGTCATCTTTGAAGTCCTGGGTGTTAGTCTTAGCAATGTAGGTAGATGGTGCAAGTTATGGTTGCCTAGCTTATTATAATGGGGGAATGTGCAGTGGTGCTTGGTTGCACTGTGAAGTATAACATTCTTTTAGGGAAATTAGTTTACCGAAAGCACATATATATATATATATATATATATATGTGGCAGGGAAGGAAAAGAAAGGGGCTAAACAAGTGATGTTATCATTGATGTCATCATTGACATTTGAGATGACATCTTTCGTGGTCTGGGTGTTAGTGTTAGCAGTGCACAGGGGCAGTGGCAGGGTTGGGGGCTCAGGTTACCATAAATGGCGAATTTCAGGGGGTTTTCGGTTTTAATTTGAAGCATAAAGGGGAGGAGGAAAGTTTTTTTTTAGTGAAGTGTACAGGTTTTTGTTAGGGCAACTTAACCATAACGGCCCCTCAACAACGTTTTTTGTAGTGAATTTCACTGGTTTTTGGGAGGGCAACTTAACCGTAATGTCCCTGTAACAAAGTTTTTTTTGGTAGGGAATTGAGTAGGTTTTTGGAAGGTGGAATTTAAGCATGAAATAGTGGCAATGAAGTCGTTGAGCAGAATATAGATTGTAATCATGTGATTTTGAGAGATATGTAGTGTAATCTACGTACTTGACATACATTTAAAATAGAACATACAGAACCCCCTCCCTATTGATATAGGAAAGGGACGGACTAAGCGCCTGTTCGCGCATGGGGTTGGACAGGATCAACATTAGCCAAAGATGCAGGGGGTATCTGAAAATGTACTATTGTCTTACACAAAAAATGTGCAACGTAGAAGAAGGACATACAGATATTATAAGTAGTAATAAGTAAATATGGAAACCTGAAGGTGGGAAAAGAAAATGACACATTTTATAACCATGAAGAATAAAGTGGAGGGTGCCATAAAAAAGAAAGGATGCCTCTAGCGTAATCACTTCACAGAAACTCGGCAGCCTGGAACGACAGTGGATGGACGCAGTACGACGAAGGGACATTACAGAAAAAGAGTGAGTGCAGGTCATTTTTTTATATGGGTGATGTTTTTTGTGGTATGTGGTGCAGAAATAATAACTTCTTTCTGTTGTTTTGACTCAGAAATTGCTAGTACTTTGGAGTGGCTGGAGGAGCATTTTCCGCATGGGGAAATGTCTGAAGACAGTGACAATAATGGTACACATTGCTCTGCATATACAAACTGGTGACCAGTATTTTAGAGGCATTCAACTTATGTATTTTTTTTTTTTTAACAGACCAGGAAAGAAAAGAAGAAAGGGCAACAAACGAGACAGAAGAAGACAGCCTAAAAAGGATAGAGCAGAAAATGGACATACTAAACGACAATTTTCAAAGTTTACGGGAGTTTGTGGAGGACTGTGTGAGAGGAAAAGTTTGTTAACATTACCCCACCTGCACCTACCCTGCTTCTCCATTCCCTAGTGAACCCTCCCCAAACCGTGAACAGGAAAATAGACGTTTTGATGAAACATCCATCCCTTCTTCCCCTCACAAATCTTCTCCTCATAACCAGCCCGTGTTGAATCCTAATTCCCCCATATTTGTTCCAGTGTCCGCTTCCCCCGCTATTTCTTCAGAATGATGTGTGTGTGTGTGTGTTTGTGTGTTTGAAATGTTTTTGTACAGTAGTTGTAGAAAAAGAGTTTGTGTGTAGATTTTTTTTTTAAAAGACGAAAAATGTTCACGAACAGCACGCCTGTTTGACCTATCCGCAAGCAATGGAATGTGGGTGCTGTCTAATGTCAAGTAAGACGGATGTGATGTGTGACTGCACCATCTTTTCAAAATGTGCGTACATAAATAGAAAGGGGTATCCAAAGGATATACTACCTTGGCGTACTGGTTGGAAAAGAGCTAATACATATTCGTAGAACACTCAAGAATGGGTGTAAATGAGTAAAAAGGGAGTGTGTGAAGGACAGTATAGCAGCCCGTATTGGGCGCAGTCAAAATGGTGCCGTCCGTAGAACAGGCAAGGTGGCCGGCAAGTTCGTAGGCAAACAAAATGGAGTTGTCCTAAGGACACCAGAACTGTCTGTACAGTGAACATAGCATGCGTGCACATGCGCAGTACAAATGTAAGTATTGCGAACATCGCGCCAGTTCCTAACTGTCCGTCTTACTTGTGTCGCACTTTGAAGTAGTTTGAGAACCCGAACACTGTCCGTAGGACACTTGTGGGCATGCGCACGTTTGATTCTTTGCATTTGCTGTCCAGGGGACTTTCATTACTGGGCGGATGTGTTGAGGACGTCATCATGTGACCGCACCTACGCTGAGCGTGTGGACTAGTTTCCGCGGTTGGTGTGCTTCCGCAATAATAAAAATGAACTTGTAGTCACAAGGAAAAGTATTTTAGAGTGTAAAAATGTAATTTCACACATCCCAAACAATAGGCCACCTCAGGAGTTTGCTGTGTAAAATGTGTGTACCGCTTTGTAGGGATGAAGACGGTCACGAGGCACACCTCTGCACCCCTACAAAAGGCCACACCCCCGAGCGCATCTTCATTGTCCTTCTAGCTATAGCAGATTGAGCTGTGTTGCCTTTACTGCTGTAGTGACCAAAAGGAAACTAATGACCTTCAAAGCTTCCATGGCTGCTGTTGGGTTATTAGCCTCTGCACCACCCCCAAACCCAACACCTCCACCACCTCACCAAGGGCCTGCAGAGAGATATATGGGTGAGGATGTAGAGATTGAGGAAGAAGAGGAGGAAGAGAATGAAGTGAATGAACTCTGCACTAGGAGCACTCGGCGGGAGTCATGGATGTGGCGGTTGTTTTCCGTTTATGGGAACGTATCAAAAGCACGTGCGAACCTGGTGAAGTGTAACCAGTGCGATGTGGTGGTGAGTCGCGGGATATTTGGAGCGTACAGTTTTGGTATGACAACCATGAAGCGATACCTCACTTCCTTCCACACTGCGGACATTCGCAAGGTGGTGCAATGTGAAGAGCGTAGTCGTTTGAATTCCTCCACAGCATCCTCGTTATCCGATCCTCCCACCACAAGAGACACTCCTGTGGGGGAGCGCCTCCCTCCAGCTGCTTCACAAACCATTCACAATGCTGTGGACCTTTACCTTTCAAAGGTGACAGTAGTGTGCACGTATTGTGACGCCGTACTCTGCAGGGTGGAGAGTTTTCGAAGTGCTTTTGAGGCTAAAGTCACCGAGCACCAGAAGATCTGCTCCTTACCTAAATAAAGCTCACCCTTAATATTTGTCTGTTCAGTTGCCCTTTCTTATCCCTGTGACTGGTGTCCCTTACTTACCTTCCTTTCGCCTCTTCTCCTAGTGTGTCGAGTGCTGTTAATCAATGAACGTAAAAACAACAAAAATTACAGAAAAGGCTCTTTTCAGAGCCGCCTTTCTCAGTATAACAATAGAACTATGAACTGACGGCCGTAGACCCCTGCACAGTTCAGTAAAAGTTTGCAGACAGTCGTAGAGGGAAAAAGGGAGGGTGCAAGCGGAGCAAACGCAATAAAGTGTACGTTGGGAGTAAGTGGCGGCTCTGAAAAGAGCCTTTTGGTGGTGAGTTGTGTGGGTCAAAAACAGTGGATTGGGGAAAATGGATTGTCAGATAGGTTAGTGTGATTGCAAAAGAGGGTGCAATGCATTTTGTAAATTTTGAAGAAACATCTGATTGCCAGCATATGTGAGGTGGACTCCATCTCTGCGGAAAATGAAACTGCTACGAAACAAAATGTTTTCATTGTGGAAAGAGGACATGCCAACATCTCTTAAAAAGGCACACACAGCCTTATTCACATTGCGTCTCGCTTTCTCCATTTGTGGACCAAATGTAGAAGAATGCAACCATATTTGTCTTTGGGCAATACAGGAATAAAGTATTTGACAATTTGGAAACATGTCCAGAAGCTTCGCAAGTCCTTCCATCATGGCAAATTGCAAAGAAGTTCCAGATACATGGCCTAAACTGTTTCCTCCACAATGAATGATCAGTATATCTGGAGGACGCTCTGTCTGTAAAGTAACACAAAGAGGTACCAAGTCCAGCCATCTCATGCCACGCACGATATGCCAGTGCACTTCCGCATGTGGAAATCCGAGATTTGTAGATAAACTGCAGCTTTCTGCATGCACCTTCAACCAATGTATCCATGAGTCTCCCATAATCCAGATAATCTGTTTTCGAGCATGGAAAGCCATGGCTGTGTGGTGTCCTGTGAGGGAGAAGACGGTTTTACTAAAGTACGTCGGTCAGAACACACCTACTGAACTTAATGGACCAATCCCTAGCTCGGCTCATTCTCATTTACATGCGGCTGCACCCTTGAATCCCCGGTGGTGATATGTGCTGGCTGCTAACTACCGCCATGTTCGCAGACATGGACAGGATCAGAGCGTGACGACGGTACATTAAAGTACTATTCCCCTTTTTCCCCTTTAAGGTAGCCTCTGAAAAGAGTTGTTTTTTTTTTTATTTTTGGCCAGATATCGTACAGACATCTGGTATTTTATGTATTTTTTGGTATTTTTTTGTCCTTGCTTTACTCTTCCAAACATTACAGAAACTTCTCTAAAGCAGGCCTTATGTTCCAAAAGAACATCGCATTTCCCAAAGAAGATAGCGCAACACCATCTCCTTCAAAGTAATGCGCATTGCTTGGAGCAATGTTATCGTGGCTACAAAAAAACATACCAACTCGTAGCATGAACACACGCATGCCGCGATTGATGATACACCTCCCGATGCTTTGATCTGGACAGAAAACAGAAGTGTTGTTCCATTGTACTCTCGGGGGTAAAGCAGAAAAAATGACTTTCGATGTTGGGAAGATGGTCATGAGTGCTTCAACCAACTGTGCCAAATCTGCCAACAAAGTACGTGAAGTCAGGTATCCCAAGTGGCAAGCACCGTAGTGCAAAATTACCACATGAGGAGTGGTCATTGTACGCATGTCTCTGCAAACTTGCAGAATTGCCGCAGCATTGGCATCAGTATCAGCCCTCCACACCACCTCCACTCCTTGCACATCCAAATGGTATGCCACATGCCTACTCTCGGCATAGTGTTGCAAGCCTTGCACAAAAATGTCTCCAAGCAGCAAAACCCTGACCCTCTCCACCACTGCCGTTTTCAGTGTGCGCACCATCTTTCGACACAAAAGAATAATGTGAACATCTGATTGGCTGATGCCTACAGTCATCTTTCCATGCAGGATTTGCTGTAGAAACCCATATGTGACACGCCCTACCAGCGGACAAGCGTTGCCTATGTGCGGCACGTAACTGTTACCCAGTCCTTCCACCCTTTCTACAGCGGTACCAAAGCGAGTCCCTCATTGGACACAATTAAGCGGGCGCACAATCATCCACCAATCACATAGAACATTGCTAATTTTAACTCCGTCATCAACATTGCACACTTCAAAATTACTGTCGATGATTCTTAATGGAAATCACATGCCATTGCAAAGCACCTACTTCACAAGCTACTGTGCAAGGATTGCGAATTTCTACGTACAGCTCCATACATGTCCACATGCATCAGTATAGAGTACAGGTATGTATATTTTAATCAGAGTACATGTGGAAGCTTTATGATTTAAAATAGACAAAATAATGCTGGTAAATGTCCATAGGTAACACATAACAACACTCCCCCTTTTAAAGGGCAAGATTGCAGATTTGTCATTAACAAATCGCATGACTGCTTACTGTCTTCAGCATAACCTGTACATACGTTGCAAGCATGCCTATTTAGGCATAGCTCTCAACCATTTTTGTCTTAAAGGTGGGTGAAATCACCCGATTTTGTTTTTGGCGAATGAGACGCCCTTTGGAATGAATGCGCGTGCAGGAGGCTTGGCGGGTGAGTCTGCCCTTTACAAGGCAGGTGACACCCGCCAAAAGCGTGTGAGTTGAGAACTATGATTTGTATGTGAAAATTTCAGAGTTCTGTACTCTGTACTGCCTGCAGTAATGCTACTTGCAATGTGATCGTATGAGAATAGTAAGCGCTCCCGATTGTAGTGCTGACATGTCCTTCGGAGGGTCTCCTGATTTTTGACATTGTGCTTTTCATTAACAAGTACAAAATGTTTCCCCATCTAGTACTTTGCCCTATCGCTTACAAACCTCTCTCCTATGCATACTACACTTTTTAAAGAACAAGGCATTTGCAAACCCTTAAAAAATGTAGTTATTTTGAAGGTCTTTCAAGTGCCATATTGAAAGTAGTATGCAAAGACTGCACAGAGTGAAGTGAAATGTGCATGTGGACTGGGTTGAAATATGAAAGTTCAATCCTCCAAGTAATGTCTGCAGTATCATGACTGCTGCAAACACACTGCAGACGGCATATCCGAAGAAACCTGGTCATCTTGCACAAAAAAGTAAGTACAGTACAACCTTCATATTGCAACTACTCCTTAAAGAGGCTGCGTGGGTTATTTGTTTATTTTGGGCACCAAAGCAAGCATTCATTTGAAAACCATTCTACCTACAAATATCCATTTATTGAACAAAGATTAACACGCTGAATGGCTGACAAATCCCTGTGTGTTTGGTACTGAAATAACATAGGAAATCCTTAGAAGGTAAGATTGTGAAAAGAAGTTGCTGTAGCAAGTTTTTGGCATTTTGGTTATTAATAATGGTTCTTGTCACAAGTAGGCCACTTTGTACTCTCATCTGAAGCACATTGTAGTAGTATACAAACAGTAAAGTAGCCTTACCAAATGATAGTTAGAGGTCGCTGTACGTTGACACACCATGCCGAAGAGCTTCCCCATCACACTTATGCACACATGCACACTGCACACATACATTGGACAACAGACCAAAGTATACTTTCTTTTCTCAACAGACACCAAAGAATGCCTACAAAAAAGCAACTCTGTAGAAAGGAATGCAGAATTAGAGCAAATAAAAATAAAGGTGCCCAATGTAAGCATCCACCTATTGTAGAGTTAGTAGAGAATCTTGGTTCAAACCAGCTAATGCAGTTGGGTAACATAATAAAAGAAGTCTCAACTACCGAAACTGTACTTCCTCCATCAAAAAGTGTCACAAAACACAGAAAAATGGCTGCCAGTACAGCTAACAATGTTCCTAATAATCCTGATAGTGTAAGAAGAACCCATGGTAAAAAAAGTATTTTAGCAAAAATGTTTCGTGACAGAGTCATTCAAAATCTACTAAGAAGAGGATCAAAATCATCCTCACCCCTTAAAACATACAGTAGAACGTTAATTCTACAAGCACTCGTGAACAGTGCAATCCTTCTCAAAAGGAAGTTGTTCATATTAGTGTTAAATAGGAAACTAATTACCAAACTACAAAAGAAACTCAGCAATAAACGGAATGTGAACAAAATCATTTTTTGCATGTTTGTGGTGGTGAATGGAGTCACACAACAACCACAGAGCCATATTTCAATGAAGAAGCACACAAACAAAATCAAACACACACAATTGCCATCCATAGCAGTGGACGTGGGTATGAGAAAATCAATACTACCATCATGGAACAAGAAACACTGCTTACAAAACTGTCTTCTGAAAACTCAGAATTACCTCTCGATTCACCAGAACCACACAGTCCAGTAGACAAATGGCCGTGCACATCAATGTGTGCCATTCCAAATAAAGCTTTCATATCTTTACGTGTGTTCCTCAATCAATATGTAAAAGGTAAAGACAAAAGTAAAATGAAAGTGCTGCAAAATATGGATATTTGTGCAGTGCGGAAAGACACAGGACTAAAAGGACATTCATTAGCCTGCATTTCTGGGCCTATTTGCAAAAGTACCTTCCATGTTATCAAAAGAATACCAGTACATCATTCCAAAGTAAGAAATTTAGTGTATAAAATATACTATGCAAAAAGTCCAGCTTCAGAATTAGGCAATTTAAATACCGCTCTTCTGCATGGTACACCCAAATACTTACAAGAAGAAATGGACCGTATTCAGAAAAAGTATTTTGAAAGTGAGAGGCATGTAGAAAATGCAACAGTTTTAGAGCATAGTAGCGACAATTCTGCACATAGCAACCTTCTATTACACCCACACGACCCCAACTCCCCCTGCCTTTTGAGGTATTAGCTATGTGCCCCCTCCGACCCAACAGTATTACAGTTCACCCTAAGTTTAATGGGCCAGAGAAACAGTTATTCATCCTTTTGGGGGACGCTTCCTTTCACCCTACTATCGAGATCTGCTGATTTGTACGAGACTGAACATTTTCCCAACTAATGAAATCGCATTGTAGAGAAAGATAATAACTCTGGAGAATTCAAGATGTTGCTTTTGTAGAGATGTTGAATTGGTAGAATCTCTATCCCACTGGGTGATGAAGTGCCCTATACTAAAACACTTATGAAGTAAGTATCTGCAAAAAGCCCAGCGATTGAACTGTGTAGATCTAGATCAAACTTGGTGGGACAGAGTTTTAACGGGTGAACGTGCAGTTCTCTGCATAGAGATGTTGAAACTGATAGAAGCAATTTTGAGAAAAATTGAGCAAATTAATGTAGTTATAGGAAAGACTGGATATGCTGATGTGAATATGTGAACCTATTTATTAAGTTATATTGAATGGAAATGAACTAAGAAATAGTTAGTAAGAGATAAGAGGAACTAAGAAGAAATGTAAATGATTAATTTCTAAATTTGTAAAACTTTTCTGTGATAAAGTTTACTTATTTTGTACTTTTTTAAACCAATAAACAAACAAAAAAGAATGTGAAATTAACTATTGTACTCAGCCTGATAACATTTCAGAGCTGCAAGAGCTAAAACACAGATAGGAAGGAAATGGGAAACAGAGAGGCAACTACTGTACTAGGCCTTCTGACATTTCAGGTAGAGCCGGAGATAAATAAGAGATGAGGGAGCGGGAAGAGAAAGGAGGGAGAGGAACAAAACAAGCGACTATCGTACTAGGCCTGACAACATTTCAGGTAGTGCTTGAGGGGGTGGGGACAAGTAATGAGAGGGAGAGGAGACAAACATTTGTTGCTATCATACTAGGTCCAGGGACAATTCTGATAGAGTAAGTGCATAGAAAAAAGTAAAGGAGGGCAGGAAGAGAAAGGGAGAGGGAGAAGGGAGAAGAGAGAAGGGAGGTTCTCATCTGAGGCTGTTCTTGGTAAGGGCATTGTGGAGGAAATGCCTGCCTTTTTATCCCTTGAATGTCCCTCAAGGCACCAAACCATTAGCTCCTCCCACATATGGTCCCTACTACTACTAGCTACAAACATTTAAACAATGCCCTGGCTCTAACCTCTAAGTATAATGAGCAACGTTATTACATTGTTGCTCATTTTCATTGTATAAGGCTCTATGATACTGTCTTAAATGTGTCAAAGCTTAACTACAATAAAAACACGTGCAGAACTGCCAAACCAAACGGCAAAATACTGACACTAAATGACCAGCTCTCTTTGGTAATACAATTTGCACAGCCTAAACCTCTTTCTACGGTTGGGGCATTGCACCTGCATCCCAACACAACATCGAACCAGGCTTTGAGTTGTACTGCAGTGCGAGTTAAACCAGGTTTGGGTGCAGTGAGTCGTACTGGGTCACACAGTGACTGGACGATTAGTCAGTTTGAAGTGGGAGCTCAGTGCCTTCAAGTGCAGCATTTGGTTCATGCAGTTCGGAGGGCTTACCAGGGTCGGTTCGAGAGTCGGCTTGGTTCAAGACATTGTAACCGCTGGTTCAGGTCTGCTAGTTGCAATGCTCCACTTGTTCAACTTGACGTCCATCGGTTCGATTCAGTAACTTTGGTGACCCTATGCATTGTTAGAAGAGGCAGCGGTTCAACTTTGTCTGCAGTGGAGTGCAGGTTTTTCATGCTGAATAGGTGATGTGCTCAACGGGGTGCATAGCAGCAGTCAATAGAAAGTTTGATGACATTCCAAAAACAGCACCAGTGGGTCCCTCTGGTTCAAGTGAACTGAAGATGGTTGTTTGACCAGTTTGATGCGGTACAACAGGGAACCTGGCTGATCTGGCGCCCCCCACATGTTGTGAGACCTGCAGGGGCTCTAAGACAGGATGAGTCCATTTAGGTTCTGCTCTCCCAGCCTAGGAAGATTTCAGGAAGAATGGCAGGTCCTGGTCTTCAGCAACAGTCATACCCAAGGTGGCTTGGCTGTGGGTAGAGTGCATACCTTGCCTCTGCCTTGAAACAGTCCTTCTTTACCTCAATGGCTGAGGCCCGAATGTGGTCCAAAGAAATTCTACTCTATGTTCTGGATAGTCCAAAAGTGTATCAAAGAAGGTGTGGGAGACCCCCTCTTTTCTAGGCAAACGTCTACAGGTGATTGGACAACAGCAAGCCAACTTTAATAACGGGTCCAATCCTCACCTTGTGACAAGTGATCTTTGCCTTCTTGCATCATACCCAAAGTGCTTTGTGCTAAAGGAAGTGGAGGAGAAGGGAAGGAAGGAGATGTACGGAGAGAAACAAGATGATGGAGTCTTTCTCCAACTATGCTGAGCACCCTCTGTATTCACTAATCCCCACCCCCTTTGTAGACTCACAGCATCAAAAGCCATTTGGTATACACCACTATGGTGTGACACTTGTCCTTTGTGTAGGGTGCACCCTTTGATTCCTGTTTCCCAGTTTTGTTGGAGAGAGGTGTTACCCAACCTCATAAAGAATCAAAAGAAGGCAGCCCCAAATGGCTATGATCCTGCTGGGTGCAGCCGAGACAGCCAGTCTGGGAAAAATGTGCACAGTCTGTGTATGACTGGCCTGGCCCACAGTGTCGACACGTGTTACACAAACTCAGATGTGGCTTTAACAATTATATGAAAAACCACTCACCATATCCCAAACTTAGTTACATCTTATGGTCACAAATTAAACTGCCACCTGGGTGGTGATTTTGTCATGATGCCTACCTCCAAGGAGCCAGGTCCGACCCAGCAACCCCAGAGGCAGGCATCATCCCCCCCAGGGAAGTGCCAGCGGGCCCAAGCTGGGGCCCTTTGGACACAGTCCTGGCGCCTTAGGCGCCAGGCTCATGTTGGACCCCTGTCCTGGCGCCTTAGGCACCAGGCTCATAAAGCTAGACATGTGTTCAAGTGTTTTAATGTGCACTTACCTGATGCAGACCATGCTGCCACATCCAGGCCCTCTTGAGGCCTGAATGGAACTGCTTTACCTGTGGGACTACTTTCCACCTGGGTGTGGTCGGGGAAGGATACATACCTGATCGGTGGAAGGATACATGCCTGGAACTTCTTCCAAAGCTATTTAAACCACGCCCGATCAGCAACTCACGCATCGCGTTGTTCTGCTCCTCGCAGCAGGACTCTCACCGTGTCAGCTCCTGCATCTGGACTTCAGCCACGCCTGTCAGCATCCTGGGTCGCCTGCAAAGGGAGATAAGAGAGAATTGGGGAGAAAGAAGACCTTACCTGCTAAAGCTGCATCACGGAGACATCACACCGACGATCCTGAAAGGGAAGACATCATTTTAAAAGCATTTCGCTTCCATCGCTGCAGCGCTGCATTTCACTCACCTTTCCTGGGCGCCTCCATCTTCAGCAGCGATCATCCGGATCCGCACCCACTTCCCAGAGCCTAGAGAGAAAAGACAAGAAAACAAGGTGAGAGAAGGAAGGGAAATAGGAAAAGCTCAGTTTCCTTCTAAGATTTACCTGTTGGGTCATTCCCATTTCATTTCGGGTCCTGCCGCTTCCTGGCATTCCGGACCCCGGCCCCTATGGGGAAAAAAGACAAAGACATTGAATGAGCGAATGCAAAGACATTACCTGAACGCTCATCCAGAACTTACACTTCGGGTCGGCGCCATATCTCCGGCATTCCGAACCCCGGCCCCTAAGGGGAAAAAGACATAAGCATTAGCGCTTGCTGCAATAGGACAATGAACAATATTATTAAGCTTGAACTTTTGAACTTGCAACAGAACTCTTACAGCGCCTCACCTGAATAGTCAAGCTTATTTTGAACTTCCATCAAACCTCAATCCAGTGAAGTAACTGGGTTTCAACGCGCCCCTGCATCAGAAGCAGGATGGAGAACTTATCCTTCCAGACCCTAAGGTGAGACTTCACGGGGAATCGTGGAAGGGTATCGTGGAGGGTTGGAAGGGAGTGGGAGGCTTGAGCATTATTCCGTCAGTAGGTAATACTCCCTTTTCACGCACAGGGGAATATTCCTGCGAGCCAGAAAAGCCAGAGTAGAAGGGCCCTTCCTGTCCATCATCAGAGTCCTGCGCTTCACCATTGAAGAAGCATCAGCACTCGAAGCCAGACCTGCGCCTCCGTGGGAATCAGGTGAGCGTGACAGATTTATTATAATGATGTAGTTGAGGAACAGAAGTGCCTTCTTTAAATGCAGCCTCTGTGCTGAAGTGACTTTGCAGTCACCCCAGACGTTAAAATGACACCTAAGATCTATGAAAATGATCTGTTCCACTGTAGATTTGTTCGGATATATATATGTGGGGGGGAGACCCACCATATGCCCCCCAGCTTATGCCTACACATTTTCTATGAACTTTAGCCCCCCCACATATACGTATGCGAACAAATGGGGGTCGGACTTTTTTGCCACAGTAATTTCGTACTATTCCGTAGAGCAGACACTGCAAATCAGAATACTGATACAGCAGGACGTAGGTGTGCACTATGCTTTTGGCATGGAGTTTGCTGAACAGAGGCCTGATCAAACGACCACCCTTTCTGAGATAGAATTGTCTGCAGCATTTTATTATGAATAATAAAATCAAAACAGCCAGGTCTTCCACACCCTTGCCAGATGGCAATCCTATAAGTATAGAAACTGTACCTATGTGCTTGGCATCTACCATTCACACAGTATACCTCCTTCTTAGGTAACTGATCACCTCCTTTGAGTTTTACTACCACCTTTTTGTGGATCACATGCAAATCTTATTTTCCTTCCCTACTGTTATGCCGACCTCGCCACTGGCATTTCTGTTGCCTTTTTGTGATCCATCATTGAATGGTACTTTGTTGTCTTCTATTTAGCTCCTCCCTGACCAAAGTAATCCACTTTTCCTGCTCCATTGCTACCCTCACCTATCTTCATCCAGATCATTTCCACCTCACTTCTTCTGATCCACTTTAAGATGTGTTAACCTGGGGTCCTCTTTGATAGCAACGTTAACCTTCACCACTTTATACTTCTACCTTGGCTGTGACCAGGATTAGCACGCTTAATATTTAGAAACTCCACCCCTCCTCCATTTACATCTCTAGAAAAACCCTGATACTGACTTGTGTATTAATTTACTTTGTGCCAGCCTCCACTCTGGCTTCCCCCTTTACTCCTGCTTCCCACGCAACAAAATAATCTGTTTGCTAATCAAACCCAATGTCATCATCCCTACTCTTCTACAACCTCCAAACACTTTTTCCATGCAGGCTGGCGTTCTCTGAAAAATCTGTCCCTCTTTAAATTCCTACTTGTTTTCAAATCCTTGTACGACCTTTAACCCATACTTTGCAAACACCATCTCCTGCAACTCTGCTCCATGCATAATCCACTCCAGTGATTTTACTTATCTCCCGATCCCCTGACGCACCTGCGCTTCCTACCAATTCTGCTGCATTTTCTCCACTTGTCCTGCACCACAGGAACACCCTTTCTCTGCATATTGAAAATGCCACTACTGTCCCCTCTTTCAAGCTTGCGCTAAAGCCTCACCTCCCACACCAAGAAGTAGGATCCTTTACCTACTCTTACATTACTCCCCTTCTCTGACTTCCCTGCACCTAACTCCATCGTACATACTACCTGTACATAGTCAATCCCTTTGGACTACTGTCTGTAAGGTGTCCACCCTGTCCTTTCTGTGCCATTTATTCTCCAGCATTTACCAGTGAGTTGCTCATGCCTGTCCCGCTAAAGTACAACACCTGGTTCAGGTTCAGGGTTGCCCCACTGACTGTTTTTGCTTATCGGTGTGTTTCTGGGCAACACTCCCTTTACCAACAATAAATAAATACAAATGCAAAGACCTCCATCTTAAGTTATTTCAGATGCAGTCCATTTTGCTTTATTTATTCCTGAGCACAAGAAGGCTGTCATGTAGTGGACATGGATCAATTGAAAAAACTACGACAGTTTTTCCCTTTCTATACTCTTTTATTCTTAATTTTACTGGTTTTCGGTGGTCCAGATGGAGTCTCAGATGACTTATAAAAGTTGCTGCCTGAATGTTTTTCACCTTTACTTTTTAGTACGATGAAAACCATCTTGACGACCAGCCTCCTGCCAGTAACAAGGCTTATTTGTAATTGATTATTACGTTTAAGAAGGGAAAGTGGTCAAGCTATAACTTTTATTACTGCTTTTCCTTGACCGAGATCTCTCTGAAGGCCATGAGGAAGATTATCTTGCTTCAACAGTACAGACGGGAATGGGTTGACAACCTGGGTATTCTGTCTAATCAGATTTGTATCAGGCGATCCTGTTTTTTCTCTGGCAAAAATTGGCTGATTACAATGAATTTGCTGTTGAGGCCTTGGTAGGCAGTACTACACCTAATAGTGAGGTCCATTTTCAACGTCTACATATGTGTCCCATTACCATTGACTTAGATATTATCTACAGCATAGACAGATAATCATACTTGACTGGGTGACTCTCAAGATCTGAGAGGCCTTAAACTAGCGTTTCAGCTAGTACTAGCCCCTCATAGTTTCCTACTCCAATCGAGCAATAGGCATTCTGAGCAGTGAGAAGTCTCTGCACACCCTATAGACTGGACACATTTTTGGCAATGGTGACCCAAGGCATGTAACTGCATGCACCTGAGTGGTCAGAAGAGAACACAGTGTGTCAACATCTCATTCCCACCTCGCAGTGTTTCATAGAATGTGGTAATAAACGTTTGATAATCCACACAGAGAAAATTCTCTGAAATTCCCATTGCAGAACGCTTCCACTTGATGGTGAATGGAAAGTAGAGGACAGAACTTCTGTACTTCCTGCAAATTAACAAGCCTGGCAGACCATATTCTGAGAATGCCTCACCATCACAAGGAACATATGTCCTTCTCATGGATGCAAACTATCAATGGAAAATGAAAATAGCAAATGGCATACCCTGACTATAAAGCTTTTCAACATGTGCCAGTGATGGTCCAAGCCAATAATGAGAACCTGAAATACTTTGACAACAAGTATAAATATATTCTCGCCAGGCAAAAATCAAATATCCCCAGATATATTCCTGAAGCATAAAACCAGGATATGCCTCATCTCCACCAACTAACTCTGCTCTCTCTGACAAGCTCCCAGTCACAAACTCCCTCATCTCACCTTACATAACTTCTAACAACATTCCTGTAACTGACCCCTGACAATACACACGGCACAAAGGACGCCAGTGAGCAAGAAGCCTACGCTACATCACAGCCTCTCGCTCAAGAGCCACTTCAGCCAACCACCAATGGGCACTGCAAGAGGAGCAGTGGAAGTTGGGGATTAAACAATATTCTTCCATGAACCCAAGGACACTTAAGCGCAATCAGAAACAAGAAAATATCCCAATAACACAAATCACAATCAAACATGTTCTCGTGATTTTGCATGCCAGAAAAAAGATTACATTCAACCCTGTTCACTTAATAACTCATATCACAACTCAGCTGTTGGACAAATGTGTATGAACTCTAACTGCAAAGCTCCCAGTGGAGCCAGAGGCCTCCTCACAGCAAGTGACGTACCTCAAAATCTAAAGGAACTTTCCCATTACCAGAACACACATAAGACCACCCAGGCAAAAGGCATTCTCTTGCCTGCATGCCATGGATCTCCAGAAACTCCCTGGGCAAGCCTCACTACAGTCCAGGGCATCTCCTTGACAACATGCCATAGGCTTCTAACACCTTCCCATAATTTCCCCACTATGGAGTGTGACAAATCTCGCAAAGTTGTCACTGATTCCCCAAGGAAAATCTACCCTCATGTTGCCAGGGAAGGACAGAATGTGCCTGACTCTGACCCTGGTGGTGGCAATCTGAGGGAGGACCACATGAGGGGAGACCACTCTAAGGGGGATGAAGGAGACTTGATAGATAGAACATAATATTCCCCCTTTTCCTTAGGGAAAAACAACACCTTATGTCCTTCCCAGGCCTGGGGGCGCCATCCGAAGAAACTCAGAGATCGGGTGTTCACTGCATGCATGCCTGGAGCAGAGGATGCTGCTGATGGAAGGAGAAAGCATTGCGGGAACCGGAGAGTGGAAGAGACGCACCATATCCAAAGCAGGTTGGGAAACTGGAGGAACGCTGAACAGACTGGAGGGCAGGTGAGATCGTGGCACTATCAGAAGAGGAGGCTTCAAAACCAATGGTCTGCTGCACGGTAGTAAGGAGCAAGAGATGCTCTGCTGGGAGAGATGCTGCAGTTGGAGGACCAAGGAGCCTATGCAACAGTGGCCAGAAGACAAAGCTTACTGCTGGGCAACACACAGATCACAGTGAACTCTGAAGCAGCCAGAAGAGACCGTTAAGCCCACTCAGGGAGATTGGGGCACCTGGGCTCTTCGAGGTATACACGGCATGCTAATTAACAGTAATTAGAAACCATGGGAGAACCTGGGATACAGGAACCTGGCAAGTATGTGAAGTTGTGAATGAAAGGCAGGCAAAGGCCCAATACGCAAATGGAAAAGTATTTGAACATATGAGAGTGTTACAACATTGGCAAAGTCCTGGCAGGAGAGTATACCAGGCATTTTGAATGCAAGCCTGGGACCCACACCCAAATAAAGGAAGTAAAGAAGTCTTATGAAGTCCTGGTAGGAGAGTATACCAGGCAAACAAATCAAATGAGAGCATGGAACCCGCACCTAAAACACATATAGTCAAGCTTTAAACAAGTCCTGGCAGTAGAGTACAATAGACATTTTTTTGTTTATGAGTCAGCTGACTCACACCTGAACTGTGGGTGGAATGCAGAGGAGAAAGTTAAGAAACCTTGTGAATGTGTGACATCTAGGTTAAGGAAAACAAGTCCCTTGGAACAAAGAGATTGTAAGGGGAAGAAAGGACAATCTCTTGATACGAAATCCTTACCATACATTTGAAAGTGAAGGAAAGGCAGAGAGGAGGCAAACACCCTCTTGGTGCTTATGAGACTGTGAACTGTGAAAGAACTAAGAAACTTAGGGGAAGGGAAATGCCTTCCAATGATGTTGGAACTTTTGGTTGTTTATTTCTTTGACACACTTTTGTAACTTTAAATTTAACTTGTGAACTGCAGCTGCAAGTGGCAGCTAGAGATCATTAAGCCCTTTTGCATTTCATGATAGGTGTAGCATGTGAGGGTCAACTTAAGGTTTTGGACACGGGATGGAAGACTTTTAATTTGGACAGCTTGATAGATACCATAGTTAGTTTTGTTGAGGCAGGGAAACACTTCCTAGAGTAAGGGAAAGACTGGTTTTTGTCCAACCCATTTTGTTTAATAAATGGATGGTAATAGCAGTCAACACTATGACTCTGTGCCCGAGTATTACTCATGATACCTCACAGGAGGCTAAGCTCAACATGCCAGCATTACTTACCAGATGTCCAGCTTCCTCTTCCCATTTCAACAACCCATACTGAGTATCTTATCCCCAGGAGATGAAGGATAGGACACTTTCTCCTCGATAAACTGGTATCTAGAAAATGCCATCTCATCATCCTTCAAAGTGCAAACAAATAATCCCAACAAGTATAGTACTATCCTAAAGACCTTAACTAATGTTTTTTTTATATCTACAATGGGGCCTCCAAAAAGCAAACCATGGGCTGATCTCAACTCAAAGATATCTTATTGAGACTGCAAAGATCATTGCCTACTCAAACCTTCGCACACATTTAAAATGGTCCTTACTCCCTCATACCTCGTGGACATGGCATTATCCACTTTGATACAAGAACATTCCCTTACTGGAGAGGTGCTATGGTCCACAAAAAAAAGATTAGCTGTAGACAGTCCTTTACTTCTTTTAAATGCATGGAGGTTGAACTTAAACCCTCCCCCTTTAAACAGCATTAAAATCATCTACCGTCCACCTGAAGAGAAGTGTGTTTCATAGAACAAATTGACCTCATTACTAATTCACTTAAGGACTCAAACAAAATTATCCGTTTTCATGCTTTTTTGAAAACGTCCAACAATTGAGAAATCCTACTCGTTGGAATGGATCAATCTTGGACCTCTTAATTGCCAAGGTAGGACTACCTCAGAGCAGGAATTCCATTGGATCTATTAATCCAACATACAGTAAAACATGCATAAATGCAAGTCACTGTCCAACTCATAAGGCAAATCTTCAGGGCCAGAAAATTAAAAAACATTGACTTCATCAAATGTGGTGAACAGGTAAAAAGAGATTGCCCCAATTGTATTGTAGAACAAAGGGACATTATCTTCATTATGACTAACTACCACAAAACCATGACAAACATTATCGATTAAATTGCTGCACACACCCATAAAAGAGAGATAACGACATAACCTGCTCCTTGCTCTCAACGGACTGTAGAGAGACAGGCCTTTAATGCACCCAAAAGCAAATGCTGCCAACACTTTTACCAAAAGTAACATGCACAATCCACACAAAAAATAAAAGGGAGCATAAATAATGCAAATGGTGCCATACAGACACACAAAGATGCAGCAAAGAATGGTCCAAGTTAACTCTTTAATGTGATAGGGCAAGCCAATAATAACATCCCTCAATCAGTGATTCATCACTCCAAGGAAAAATGGCAGACTTTTGCAATGTCTTCAATTAAAATATAACTAGACGTAGACAAGGCGAACTGAACCCTAAATGCAATAAGGTCCCCTATGCTTAACGCTCAGAGCATCTGGGAGGATTTGTTTCCAAATATGTCTGGATTCCCTCCCAGTGGCCATAAATGCTCTACAAACTTCAAGCTGTGCATGATATTAATTCCTGCTTCCCTGTTGAGGGGCGCCTCAGTATAGGTCCTTATTGGCTACAACACATCATTGCTAGTCAATGTTCCACTAGCCTAAAAATGGGCCAGGACACCCCTCTCTTAATGAAACCCTCTGAGGATCCAGCTAACATAAATGACTACTGCCCAATAATGCCCTCTTCTTCCTGGCTAAAACAAGAGAACGTATCTTAGCAATGCAAATATCAAAGTACGACATGGAAAACAATTTACTGGGGACTACAGGTTTTACAGCAGGATGTAGCACCTAACCCACCGCTCTTTAGCAGGTAATAGATGATGCACTCCATTTTATAACCAATGGAGATAGGTGCCAACTTGTATTACTGGATATATTAAAAGCATTTTACACGGATCACTAGATACTGCTTTTCAACATCAAGAGATGCAAAGGTATCGATGCTTAAATGATTCAAAACCACACACAACTTTTGAAGTTGGAAAACAGTTAATTCTCGCTGGTCCATACACCTTATGGAGTCCCTCGGGGCTCATTCCTCTCACCCACATTGTGGAAACATTAAGTGAGGAATGTCAGAACATACCAATAAATGTATGAATCAAAGCTCTACTGCAAAATCATAGTGTAACCATAAAAAAACATAGGGAAAATAAAAGACTTGATGTCACTGTATTACCTGAAACTAAAACCCCAGAAAATATAATTCCTTCTATTGTCTTCTTCACATTCCAATTCCACATCAAACACTCGGAGACAGCCCTCTCAGAACTTGGGACAGCTGTTAACACTAGTCACAAATGCAAATCAATAGGTTCAGTTCTAGACACCAGACTTCACTTAGTCTCAAATATTTAAAACAGTGTCAAATACATCGGAGTCTACTGAACTGAGAAATAAAAAAATTAAAAAATCATCCCTGTTGCTGACCTATACACATTCATCTTTGCTCCAGGCTGAGACAATAACAGGCTGGGACACTCAACGGAGGGGCAATAAAAACTTCAAACAAGACTGGAAATTCCACTTTGCCTGGCAGGAAGTGACAATTGACAGCAGTTGGGGGGAAGAAAAAAAACTGATCACGTGACAATGGACTTCCTTTTGGCTTTAAAGGCTATTTTGTAACTGAACTTTAAAGGCGTTTAACTTTGCAGCAAGAATTAGCAAACATACGAAAAGTCTGTAGTTCTAAATCTAATTGTATGTTCTTTTTTTTAACTCATTACTGCATAAGGAACAGAAGTTAAAAAAATGACCGATTATGGGGAAAGTATTGATGTTGCGTACATAACATTTTGTACATGCATCCCTGGGGATAATGCACATCTGTGTCCAAATTTGGGGAATTTTAGGCCAAACCTTTCATGTTTAAAATTAACAAAATGTGTCAGCAAGGCGAAACCAGGTCCCACAGACATGGGGTTTTGATTGAAATATGACGCACAAAATATATAACATGTGTATCTGATTTTCTCAGAGATTGGAACTGCATAAATATGTGTGTGTGGCAAAATTAGATTTTGGTTCCAGTAGCTAGGGGCGGTTTATAGACATTGTAAAAATCACCCCAAAAACATAACATCCTTTTTCTGTGATCCAATCAGCGAAGAGTTAGGAGGATACTTCTACCTTGCCCAATCCTGTTATTAGAGGCGGGAGTAGTAAGCATGCCCCTGCCATATACTGTAGTGATGCCATCTGGCATTACACATAAGGGCCCCTGACAGCACACAGGGTACACACACTGATTCGTGACTTTCTTCCTGAATTTCTGCATGGTGTCCGGTTCCTGATTTCTTCATTCTGTTTGATCCTGGTTCCAGATTTTTATTACAAAGCCAAGGCCTATGCATTGCTGACCCCATTTTCAGCTAGGCCTGAAATTCTAAAAAAATCCCAAAAACCCAAGGGAAGCATCCTGATGCAGCCTGTCTTGCTGCTACTAGATGCATGCCGCTGCAAACTTCACATCCTGCTGATCTGTAGTATCCAGGAACCAGAGGTGCCAGTCCAGTGCAGTCCGGTGACCAGAACGGCCCAGCTGATCCTGTCTCACCAGATTTTCCCAGCTGTCCTGTGTTAGACCAGATCCGTGTGGTGATCAGGACCCTTGACAGTCCAAAATCCTAAATTAAAGTGGACTGTAAGTATTCATAGAAATCATAGAAAACCATAACATACCTTGCCTTGCCTTATCCTATCCCAATCTCTAAACCATACTATCCTTACCTTAATAACTTGTAACATTGTCAGAATCCTTATTGCAATCCTGTCCTTGATTTATCTTGTTAAGCGCCATTTCTTTAGTCATTTTTATCTTGTGTAAATCCTAAACTATCAATCATATTTTGAGTGATCCGAGTGGTTCCACCAGGGTGGGTGCTTGGGATCTGGGGTTGAAATCATGAATCAACTGTAGCGCTTACTGTGTCCCTCTTTGGTATTCTTGTCAGAATGCTCTAGTATAGAGTAAAACTATTCTTGTCCAAACTGAGTTTCTTTTCTGTTTTCACTACCGTATTTTTCTAAAAACGCCTCTTATTCTACATTGCATATCTCCCTTGGTTTAATAGCTAGAGACCTCATTTCAATTCTTGATTATACCTAAGACCTATAGCTACACCCCGACCCAAATACCACACTCAAAATCAGTGAGTTTCACCCGTTTTTATTGAAAACTGTTAGGTTACTTTTAGGCAGGAATGAACATTTTTGCAACGTTTTACACATGTTATTTTTACTATCAATTGATTTCAACCTTCCATTCATTTTAGAATTGTATGCTTTTGCTCAATCTATTGCTTATGGTTGCTTGTAACTTTCCAGTGTTGCTCCCGTAGAGAATTGTATTTATTTAAGGATTTTTGCACACATTTATTGTTTTATTCAGCCATTTCCGGGTGTCACTTTAACAGTGCAAAGGTTCCAATCCGTTTTGGTGATTGCTGTTCCCTATTAAAAAGTATATGTGTGATTTGAATTTTAAATAAATAAATAAATAAATGTTACCTTTACCAACCAGCCTGATTCCTGGTCCATCGTGACCCGGGGTATTTGAAAAGGGGTGTGATATGAGTGGTGTATCTCTCACATATTGAACCTACATATATAACAAAATAGCATTTTGGTTGTGCGCTGCATACTAGGCTGAGACCAGGGTGTATCACCTAATTGAAATACTTAACAATTCCATAGTGTTCTTCCACACTCACTCTGCTTCTAACCATCATTCTCCTCCCATCACATCCTAAGAGTTTTGCTTAAATCCTAAAAGCAACTTTCCATAGTTCCATAGTTCTTTCTATCTATCTATCTATACAGGAGAGGGGAAAATCAGACAACAGAAACATAAAATTCAAGAAAGACATGATAGGAGAGCAATAATCATCCTACAAGCCAACAAGAAGGAAGAACTCATGTGATGTTACACATAGGTGGCAATGTAGGAGTGAATGTCAGTAACATATGGAGAGGGAGAATTACCCATGACCTATATCGAACAAGAGAGTTTTTAGTTGTTTCTTAAAAACAACTAATGAACTGCTGTCAGCCAGATATTTTGGCATGGAGTTCCATAGGGCAGGGCCCAGGAATCAAAACCAGCTCCTCCAAATCTCTTCAGAATAGACAGGGGTTGGACCAAAGAAATATTACAATTTGATCGTAATAAACGACCAACAGGTTTCTTTTTATCCTAGCAATAAGATATGATGGGGCCTTGCCATGCAAGCATTTGTACACAATGGACAGCCCCGTATGCTGCAGCCGCTGTTGAACAGGCAGCCAGTGCAGGCTGCACCTAGCCTCAGAAATGTGAATATTGCACTTCAGTCCAAGCACAGCTCGCACTGCGCTATTCTGGATCACCTGCAACATCCTAAGATTGGCCTGGGATGTACCAATCAAGAGGCTGTTGCAGTAATCCAGCTTGCAATACACAATCGCAGCTGCAATCAATGCAAGATTTTCTGTGGACAGATATGGCTGTATCTGCCAAAGGAGTTGGATGTAAAAGTGGCAGGAAGATTAAAGATAGTTGGTCTGCCGAGTGAAAGACAGTTGAGGGTCAAAAAAGACCCAAAGAGTTTTTACAGTTTTTGATATGTGAACAACATGCTGACCAATCAGAAAATTGTCGTATTTCACATACAGTTTTTTTAGCCACTGCTGAGTGCCCAAAATTAGCAACTCTTTTTTGGCATTATTAAGAGCCGAAGAATTCAAGGCCATCCAATTCTGGATTTCTACAAAGATGTGATTGAAACACTCTAGATCTTTTTGATACTCACCAGTGAGTTTTATAACAATCTGCGTATCGTCGGCATAATTGGCAAAATATATGTCCATAGCCGACAGGAGAGCACAGAGGAGACGTGAGTAGATATTAAAAAGTAAGGGCGAAAGACACAACCCTTGAGGCACACCACATAATAGTGTAGAGGCAATGGAAAAAGCATTGTCCTTAGTTACTCTCATATTTCGTGGACCCAGAAAGGATTTAAGCCATGCCGTCGCTTCTTTGGTGCATTTGCCAACTGAAGTTAACCTGTCTGCCAAAAGTTGATGATCAACAAGATCGAACGTGGCAGACAGATCCAAAAGCAGCAACAAGACTGTGTTACCCTCATCGACTATGCCAGCAATATATGATTTCAAATCCAGCAATGCAGTCTCAGTCCCATGATTAGGTCGGAAGCCAGACTGTTGCGTAGGTAATAAATCTTGTTCTTCAACAAAAGTCTGATATTGACAGTAGGCAAATGTATCTGAAATGTTTAGGATAAAAGGAACATTTGTGATCGACAGATAGTTCCCTGCCTCGGCAGGATCTAGCTTTTCCTTCTTAAGCAGAGATGTAACCCATGCTTCCTTTATATTTTCCAGGGACAATTGACTCATGGAAAGATCCATCAATGAAAGTAGTCACCCATGGGGCAAGGGTGGAGATGTATTCTTTAAATAAAGTAGCAGGAAATAAATCCCCTTTACACGAAGTAGGTTTGAGCTTAGTAACTGTATCAATAACCTCTTCTGTAGAGACTGTATTGAAGGAAAAAAACAGGGGAATCCCTGACATATTCTGTACTACTTATTATAGAAGTCATATAGTTGGAGATTACTTTGGTGAGTAAGAGTTTTGTTAATAAAACTGTTATGGATGTTTTGACACCACAAGCTATCAGCATGAGGTACGGGAGCCGTAGTGCATCCCTTCAGTTCCTAAAGGATAGTAAAAAGGTCATTTGAGCTAGATTTTGCTTTAGAAATCCAGGAATTTAGGTGTAGTTATTTAGTAAGAAGGATAAGGGTTTTATAATGTCTGACAGCAAGCCTATATGAGGTGAGGCTTGTCTCAGACGGATGCTTTTGCCATGATCGTTCCAGTTGGCGTTTTTTTACACAAGCTTCAATTATCTCCACTGTAAAAGGGGTATAGGATGGATTATTTCCTTTTTTTACAGAGAATTTAAGAGGGGCGAGTGCACACACTCATGCACTTAAAACTTTCTTGACTCCCATCACACTCAACTTCAAGTTGCGCCTAGAAACACGTGTGTATTGGCGCATTATAAATACCAAATCAATCAATCGATCAACTTCACTGCTAACCAACCAGATTTGGCTCCAGCTGAACCTTTTCATTGACAATCATACTGGCATCCCTGAAGAGCAGCTGTCTGCTTTTCTTCCCTCTGATTCCCCTATTCAGCATAGTTTGTCATGCAAGGCTACATACAACTATGTTCAACCCCATGGCTCGCCCCCCCATGTTGAAGGTGTATTCCCTCCTGATGATCCCCAGCTTGAGTTCAATGAGGCACTGGACTGTCACCCAAGTCAGTGATTGTCACTTAACACCATGTAGGTTACCTTTTAAAACAGTCCTGTTACACCTGTATTAGCACTCAGACTACCCAACTCACTAACCTCATGCCTTTCTTATTATTTCCTGTTACGACCTGCCCCCTTTCAAACTCCATACTTCCTCACTGCTTTCCTCCCAATTATGGTTCTGTGATCTTTTGAGATATATAAAATATGTCCTTGCTGTTGCCTGCTACTATCATACCTCCTGTCAAATCTAAGAAAGCCAAATAAAACTTGACTGGAACCCCCCTCCCTGCTGGCGGTACTTCTTCACTGCTGCTGCAACCGAGTGCCAGGGGACAGGAACGCCAGGAATGAGTGCATTGTCTTTAAGTCAGACCCGAACTCCAGGAAGATCCTGAGGACCGTCCTGAAGCAGGGTGACCCAAGCCTGAGCCACCTCAACAGAGTGCTCGACCTCAGAAGCAAGGGGCGCCCACAAGGTGTCCAAGAACCGTGTTGGTGCTATTTGCCTGTAGCTGAAACCACAAAGTAGTGTTTGTATTTGTATTTGTATTTGTTTATTTATAACACACAAAAACCATCAGGCCCGGAGGCATCAGGGCGCAATTTGTACAAGGTTGCAGTAAAATACAGACAAAAAATTACAATAGAAAATTTACAGTAAAAGCAAATTAACCGTCTTTCTAATTACATATATTACATAAGTTACAGTGCCACTGGATTAACAGAAGGTAAATCCTAGGGTGTGCAGACATAGTAACAGAGGTAGCGGGCCAGAAATGGTCCTGTTGATCTGGAGTCAGCCCATTGCCGCCACCGACCTTCGAACTGCAGTGCAGAAGTCCTACAGACGTCCTCCCTCTTGTCCTCATGACTGACCTTACCTCTTGTTGTTTGTAGCTTGCTTGCTCTCACTGGAGACTTGCATTAGCTGCCCTTCGCAGAGTTGCTTGCATCTTTGCTTTTCACAATCCTCCACGCTTGTGGCCCTACAAACTTTCTATAAAACATTGTGCAAGACCTTTGTGCTATCTACAAGAAGTGCCACTTTTTTCCTAGACTTTGTTCATTTGACATTGGCTGTCCTGCCTCCCTGCAGACTCTTCTGACCCTTTTACTCTGTGTTTATCTGCCCCTCATAGGTCTCTATGTTGCACCTTTCCAGCTCACATTGACACCTTTTGAGGTACGTCTGGCTGGTCAGTCACTTTACAAACTTGTGTAGTACAGACCTATACCAAAGGTTGGGTTACCTATTGCCAGGAGGACAAGGCTGGCGAAGTCTCCCACAAGGTTACTACATACAATTTTGCCTAACCCCAATTAAAGTCTAAAAGAAAGTATTTCTTTTTTCCAGATGCACAGGTGCATACACACATCCTTGTCCTCAAGGTTCTTATGTTTCCAAGTATTCCCCAGCTAACTCATTCACAGTCTGCATGTAAATGATTTCTTTTCCTCTCGACATCTCTATAACATTTGTCTCCTGCTCTTCCCTGACTCCTACCATGGGCTCCACCACTTCCAATTGGGCTCTCACCCAAACTCTCTGCCCTGATCAAGACATGCCCAATCAAAATGTCCTGCTCTTATCTTGCTAGCTACCAGTTCGCTAGACTCTGCAGCCTTCTTTCGATGTGATACTCCTAATTTCTAATACTGACGACTGACCTCCTCCTGGGCCTGATAATAAATTCCGACACCCCCCAATATGCACTTTTTTCTCTTCCGCCTGATGATTTGTAGCCCTTTGCCCAACTTCCGTCTCCTTCTCCTTATGCTCCTTAACCACATCCTCCCGTTGCTCTACTTCAGCCTCATCCTCCTGATATTCCTTAACCACCTTCTCCTTCAATTCAACTACAAAGTCCTTCTGAAGTTTCCTAACCATCTCATTTGCCTGCTCACCTCCAACCTTTTCCAATGGATGTTGTTAACCACTCACTGCTCTCCTCCACCTGTTCAATCCTGATTTCCCTTAACAACCCTCTCCACCTGCACAACTCCAAGCTCTCCCTCCTGATGTTTCTTAACCATCTACTCCATCTACCCCTCTCACCTCTTGCACTTAGAGCTCCCACTGCAATCTCCTCTCTGCAGCACCAACTCACTCTAAACTGCTGCCATGACCTCCACTTCCAAACACCTACAGTGAGCTAGTTTGGGTCAGTCATTTTATTCTATGGTTACCCCTCCCCATTTTGGTATTTGTGTTCCAATAGTTGTAACAAGTGCCAATGGTTGCTGGAGAAAAATGATTGCTTCGTTGTGACTCTGAGATAGCAATCATGCAAATCTAATTGAGCATCCGTTAAGCAGAGATGCAAGTGAAACGCAGCTTGAAATAGCCAGTCAGCCATCTTGGATTAGTTGTTTGCTCTTGTATGCGCATGAGTGCCAGCATCCAGCATCCGCCACTGAGCTGCGCCTCTCCTTGAATCGAGAATGTAGGTAACAAATGCATCTGCAGGTTTCTCACAACATTTGTGTACACAGGAGATTTTCTCCAGCTCACTCTGTCTGGAAAGTGGAACTCTTGTTGTGGGTTTGTTAAGTTGCCTTTAAAGGGTCAGTGTTGCTAATGTGCCACATGCAACTGTTTCTTGGTCGATCATGAGAATTAAGTGAGGATGACCATGGCATTGTGCCCCTCTATCCCCAAGTCCACACTTCACTCCCTTGGTGTGGGCCCAGGCCCTTTGGAAATATGCAGCACCCAGTCAAGTTCAAAATAAATAAATGAAGTTATGGATTGAATTGTGGTGAGGGAGGGTGATGACATGAGGGGGTGGGATTTGGTTTGTCCTGGCAGATAGTAAGAGAAATCAACACAAAGGAGAAACTGAAAGTGGAGAGGGGCTACATTACATACATATACACAACATGCAAAATGTTATTAGAATAACACCAATCTATAAAACACATAAAATCACAAATTCATTTCAATTCCAATCCTATATAAATTCTCATACATATAGCATATTTAGAAAATAACAGAACCCAAACAGGAAGCAAAACAATGGAATAGGTGACCTTAACATTCACTGAAACTAGTGGGTATTGGTGTACTCTTGTAATGATTTCGTACCTTTCTCTGTGAAAAGGCAGGAGGGGGGTAGGTGCTGGGAATAGGGTCCAGATGGCTCGAACAGCTCTTCACCACACACGCCTGCTTCCCAACACTACTCTCAGGTGAGCCATCTGGGGGAAGACCTCGTGCCTACCTTTTTAATGGCTCCTGCTCAACACAC
This sequence comes from Ambystoma mexicanum, assembly GCF_040938575.1. NCBI lineage: Eukaryota > Metazoa > Chordata > Amphibia > Caudata > Ambystomatidae > Ambystoma > Ambystoma mexicanum. The sequence continues at coordinate 770,746,722 of NC_090941.1, forward strand.
CCTCTCAGCCCTGGCACGCAGCAACACTAGGGAAATGATGGCAAAATCCACCCACTCCCTCTGTTAATCCCAGGCCAGAGGCTCCCAGCACAGCCTCCTTACTCGTTGGGCAGCCTGACACTTTTTTTCCACTGCGTAAAATTTCAATTCTTTGACACTCTGGAAAAATCAAATTGGATCTCTCTTCATTATCCTTGTATTATATTTATGTTAATATTCTGCAGTGGTGGCTTTGAATCATGCATTGGTATTTAGTCATTAAATTGAGTACATCTCCGACAGGACCCCTTTGCGGAGCTTTACAGCTGTCCAAGTGCAATTCTGGCGGATTGCTCCGATATGTGACTGAAAACTCACAGAAACCCCTCATGATTTTAACTACAAATACTACGCGAAGAGATGCTGATGTCCCCGAGTTGTCAAGCATTTGAGGCACTTACTCAGTGCCACCCGGCGCCTCGCCAGTCCCTGTAAAACCCTCCCAATATTAAACGGGTGACCACCAACCCAGATTAGCCCACAATATGCCCTGAAAAATATGTATCATTTTATCTCAGACAATCGTTATCTGTCACTGCTGCAACACACAATAAACTGAACTGCACCCGCCTGTTCAAGTAACAGGGGGTATCACTGAAGTAAGTGGTTGACATTTTATGGATGAAAGGCCGAGTAAACAACCTAGGACAGTGGCCTATTGGAATCCGGATTGCCTATAATACTACCTTCAACGTGATTTCTTTTTTCTTATTTCTAATTGAGAAACTTTGGTTTGTAATAACCCCCTGAAAAGGTGAAATGCTGAATCCCTGGGTTGCAAGGACCTGCACAGGACTTGCAGACATCATGGTGATCTGCCTTTATAGACCCCTTTACCTAATACCAGCCCTCCTGCCGTTTTGCCGAGGCTTTTTTCCTGCAGCCTAAAGCTTTGGCGTGTACGCGGGAGCTTCAGGCTTTAGAAAAAAAAGCCTCTCCAGCCTTTTCATTGTGGCACCGACCCCCTGTAAGGCACTATATCATTAGAAATGCAGGGATCATCATCCTCACGCCCCAGGAGCGAGGGTGATGATCTATGCAAAGGGGTTGCCTGGCATTAGGTCGGGCCGCAGTTTAAATACCTCCTGTTAGGCCACAGACCTTTTTCAAAATCGAGCCAGGGCTGTTACATTGGTGTGGCCTAACAGGCGGCATTCAGCTGAGACAAGTGTTGTCACTTAATTGAGGTGCCGACCCCCTTCCAGGCCATGCCCCTTTATGGCCACGCCCCGGTAAGAGCCCCGGGATGATTTGGCAGTCCACTTAAAGCAATACTTTGTCACAAGACATTCTTGAGGGCATCGCCACTCACCCTCCACTCTGAAATGGCAAATTAATAATGATCAGTTATGGGCATTGGACTGAAAGCCCACAGCATATTCCCTAAAGAGATCTAAAACTGACCAAATATTCATACATGTGTGGCTACTCTGTTTTGGGTTCCAAAAGTATCACCTCCATCTTTGTTTTGTTCTGTTGCAGAACATGTTTCTTCATCTTTCCTAGAGCTCTGAGAAGGCATTTTTGGAGACAATGTAAAGTCACCCTTTTCTCTGAGAAGCCAAATATATATTTGTGTGGCATCTGCATAGGAATACATGTCCAGATCATATTTGCCGAGGGGATCTAATGGGAGAACCATGAAATAAAATTCAGAAAAGAGATCAACATTTTGTTTACAAATTATGTGAGGGCACTGCCGGTACCCCACTCTCCACATACTGTATTTGGTTGTTGAGAATTAGGATTGAAATAGAGTAGGTAGCAACAGGAGGGTGTAAAGCAGAAAACCCTTCACATGGGCCAGGATGGGGTAAATAGTAATAAGAAAATCAGGGTAAAATGTGTAGGAATTGGATGTTACAGTACAATGGAACACTGGGATATTCCACAAATTATTGATACCCTGGAAAACTGAATCATGTCAATGTTTACATTTTGGGTGCTATAATCCAGACAATATCTGAATCATCTGATTAATGGCATTTGGAAAATTGACAAAAGGTGAAGGAGGAGGATCTTGTGGGTGATGGTATCCAAGGCTGCCAAAATACTGAGCATAACCAAACGAACCCCTCTTCTATGGTCCACCATTCCCAGTGCATCACCCCAGAATCCCATGAGATCTGTCACTATACTGTAACCTAATTGGTTTTGGTGATAAACAGTCGTGGTGATCCAAAAAAGTCATACGGTTTACCACTGCTCTCATCTCCATCACTTTGGCTGAGACTGTTTTGGTAGGAGTTTTAGAGCAATGTTTTTCTGAATTAAAATCTTTCACGCATTGGCCTTCTGTGTTGTGTCCCAGGAACCTCTTTGTGTTGGTGCTGGATATAGTGACTGTTTTGCTTTCAGCAACCCCGCCCCTCCTGTCAGAAAGCACCATCTCTCCTATGCCCCATCAATTGTTCTTCTGAAGGTGGCCTCAGTGTCTGAGGTCAAGTCACTAGTTCCAAGGGGAAGTGATGATGGACATCCAAACTGCTATTCCATCTTCCAGCTGGAAAATTACTGACTCTTTTCTTTCCCACTACATTGGACAACTCAGACATTTTTGGACTGTTACAGTGAATGTTTTGTTTATTGTTTTATTCGTGCCTTTATCTTTGTCTTATTTTACTTAATGCTGGGAGATTGGTAATTCGTGTAAAGTTGACCCTATTTCAGGGTCAATGTGTGATTTATTCAGCAAGTAAGATATGATCCCACTTTAAGGTGAGGATGTGATCCAAGGTAATCCAGTCATAAATATGGTAGGCAAGAACTCAACTGTGAGTATTTTAAAGAGCCCAGCTATTGGGGGTCTGAAATAGCATTAATGGGCTTGAACATTTTGAAAAGGACAAGGGGAAAGGAACATAATTGGAAGGGATAATATCTCAACACTCTCCCCTTAACATTCTTAACCCTTTTCTAATAAAAAAAGAAGAGATTTTCACAGAGCTGGCATTAGAATACTCTGTCCACAAACTAGTTTTAAAGATTCGACACAGCGGAGACCAATTTGTAAAAGCTGATTCTCCCTTTTCATTAACGTTCACCCAAAACTGACATTTATTGGCCGTTTTGTTATGTGATTTAAACATGACATCAAGAACAAATGTATCATGAAGAGGATGTATTTTCTGCCATTTAGACTTCATTCACCTGCTAGCTTGTGTATGATTTTTGAGGCCTTGATTAAACCAGCGAGTATTGTTGTGCTCTGATAGCATTCTTCAAGCATACGATTTCAGGAAATTGATGCATTTGTTATTATAAATAACCAGGGGTTGGTCACTGTCCCTGCCTAAATGCGGGGTGGACCTAAAGGCATGGGGACATGTAGGTAGAACCATGGCAAACTGTCTGAAAGATTGTGTATTCTCTAGGGATGAGATGGGGAAGGATTGGAGGTGAACTGAGGAAAAGCCATGCATTTGAAAGCCAAAGGATGCCAAAATGTGTAGGGTTATGGATCTCATTGTGACGCTTGGTTTCAAAACGTACATTGAAAACGCCACATTTGAGAGAGTGCAACTTGTGCTCTTGGGAAGGGATGGTCTGGAGAGTGTTGTGGTGCCTAATGTCTTCGTCAATGAGGCAGACTAAAGTGCACTCTAGGACATTGCTCTCACACAATACATAGTTAATTTACCCAGTACGTCGAGCTGGCAAACGTGTAACCATGATAGATCCTCCATGAAGAGTACTCTACACCTACAGCATTAATGAAGTGCCAGATAGTTAGCTCGCTTTACTTGGAGCAAATGACAGCAAATTGCCCTCCCTCTTTCCCGCAGATTACCCTCAATGTTTCTTTTTAATTAGAGGGACTGCAGGATGAGAAGAGATTTAGTAATTTGAGGCATTAGAATGTTCATGCCGCTGCACAAAAAGTGAGAAATTAGGAGAAGGGGCAGCAAGCAACTGCTGCCCCAACGTCCCAAACACTGTCCTTCTAGGCAGACTGTGGAAAAGAAACACACCAGGAATTAACGTGGGCTGGGGCTAACTGAGACAGAGCCCTAGCAGTCTCCAAAAAGGGCTCCCCCGACTAGCACCGGATATGCTGACTCCCTCGGGGAGCCTGTTTAGCCAAAGAGCTGATGCTTCTCCTTTCTGCACGCAGCCCTTTAATCATGTAGCACCTTGGGTGAAAGGGCTGCTGCTGAGGTTGGCACCTCACTCAATGAAACAAAAGCAGATGCCAGGCCCCGCAGCTCTCTTTCTGCTTCTTTGTGAGTAAACCTAACCCCTAGCATGTAGCGCCCTTTCACTGAAGGAGCAGCATGGGGGTGCAGGGCGGGGCGTGATTTGGCATCCCCTGCAGCAGCCTTTTAACCACGTGGTTCCTTGAATGAAAGGGATGACTGCTGGGGGGTGGCTCCTGTCATTAAGAGGAGAGCTGGGGCGCACTGGTATAATGTCTTTGGGCACCTGGCCTCTCCTTTTGTTTCTCAATCACATAATCTGATCCCACACAGGCAGTCTGCCAGAGGGCCTGGCAGCCCGTGATTTGAGAACAAAAAGGAAAGACTGGGTGCACCAAAAGTATGATACTGTACCGTACATGTAAAGCTTTAGTCAACAAAAAGTCTTCAGCTCCAACATATACATTATTAAAATATACAAAATACCCGCAGTTAAAACAAAAAACAAACATATCACAAATGAACCTCAAAAACCTTAAGAAAAACAGAAGAGAATGAAAATACATTCTACTAATAGTAAAAAGCTACAAATGTTTTCTTTTTTTTTAAACAGTCAAGGTGAACATTAAAGGAAAAAGGAGTTAGATGATTAGTAAATAAATTCATAAAGGCCTAAACACTGCGGTGGGCACCAGTTGATTGCATGGATGATCTGTTACACATGCCCCTTGCTGGCCACGGCAGATCATTTGCGTTCTATCATGGGTTCCTACCAAGTGCTGTTGCGCATCATATCAGCATTGATTCTAACAGCTAAATAATGGACCTGCCGAGTCCTTCTATCCATTTGTGATGGATAAATGTAGCCCTAAAGTGGACAACATTCAGGTCTGCAGAAGATTTGCAGAGTATCATCGGATCGTCTACACGGCGGGTGTGTGCATTTGTTTTTTTTTTAACTCTGTTTATTAACATTTTCATTTTAAAACAAATACAAAAAACATCAGAAATGTGCACAATATGAGTTCCCCCACCCACATCCCTAAACCCAATCCCGTTCCTGTCACAATTACCCCACCAGTATTCCAAAACAGTCCCTCAACAGCGGCTCTTGCCCCCCCCTTTTCCCTCCCCTCTCTTCCCATTTCCCCCAAATGTTCATGTATTTCCCTTGCATACCTTTAGTCCCATATGTGATTTTTCCATGCTGCGACAATGCGCCAGGCCCACTTCCCATTTAGTGATCGTTGGCATGTCTCTGGACCCCCACTTGACTGCCACTTAGTCCCATATGTGATTTTTCCATGCTGCGACAATGCGCCAGGCCCACTTCCCATTTAGTGATCGTTGGCATGTCTCTGGACCCCCACTTGACTGCCACTTAGTCCCATATGTGATTTTTCCATGCTGCGACAATGCGCCAGGCCCACTTCCCATTTAGTGATCGTTGCCATGTCTCTGGACCCCCACTTGACTGCCAGGTCCCCCTTAACCACCATTGCGGCAATTGCTATCAATGTGTTGTCCCATCTTATCCCCTCAAATTCTCAGCTAGTGGGCAATTACGGAGGAGGATAGGTCAGGGGCAACCCGCTTGCTTGGAAGCAAGATGACGTGGAGCAACACAGGTTTGATCCCAAGGTCTGCGCTTAGAAACCTCTGGGTATTAAGCGCGTTATAAATAACCAAGTACAATTACAACAGCAACATTTTGGGGTCCTTGGGAACTAGTAAAAAAAATATATTGTTGTATAGTTTATTACAAACTTTTACCCAACACAATTTAACTATCAATACAAACAAAAAGAAGAGAAGAAGAAGAATCATTTAAACCCACTCACACCACATTTCATGATATTGTATCAATTCATACATTTCCTTTCAATGAACCTTATTTACGTTTTATCTTTGGAAAAAAAGCAGTTAAAAAATGTACTAAAACAAAAATTAATAAAAAATAATTTCCACAATAAAAATGCTCCCACCACTCTTCCTCATCAACCGATGGGGCATCTGATATTAAGTCACCCAGATGATTTGTCCTTTGTTTTTTTAGAGTCTCACAACTCAGCAAAAGAAGTTTCACATTTTCTTGGTGCGCACCACAAAATCTACACACTACATGCACGGTTCCTTCTTCTTTCCATGCAAAGAGAACTTCTTTTGTGTGAATTACATTCATCCGAAAACAGAGAAGTATATTTATTTGCACCGGACACAGAAATGTTATGAAGTATTTGGGGATTCTGTTTAGCAATCGGCCGTGTAGCTTTGCCAGTCCTCCCAATTTAGACAATTCCACTTACTTTTCAGTTTGATTCCAGTCAGCACATCCCAATTTAAGTTTCGTTTTGTTACGATTGGACTTCAATTGGCTTTCACTTGAGTTGATATACTGTAGTATTTGTTTACAATTTAAGGACCAAGCTGATAACACTGTACCATACGGAAAGTTAGGTTTCTTTTTTAGAATCTCGAATTGAGCCGGGCTATCATCCAGGATAGTTTTTCTGAATAGACTAGGAGAGACTCTTCCATATATGGAGATTAAACCTAACCCCCATCTGATTGCAGCTATTGGCAAAGAATTCAGCAGCCCTAAAACCTTTTTCCAGAAGCAGCCTTCCAACACATGCCACGTTTTCCAAGATGTCGTGGGTGACGATTCTGCACCAAATGTCAAGATTGAAAAGACTTTCCTCTTGTAAAATTCGATGACCGGAGACAAAGAACATTTCCCATATTTTTTGTGAAATGCTTGTGCCTGTGCTCTTAGGCATAATGTTCAACTCGAAGATTACCATTCTGTCATCTTGATTTGACTGAACAAACAGTGTGCAAACAGTCATGCCCAATATCCAACGAAAGGACGTCTTGTTCTTTCTAACTTGCATATTTTGAAGCACCAACATTTCTGATTTTTCTACATTGATTTCGAGATCATTAAGATCGCTATATGCCTGCAGAATGGTCAGGTTTCTTTGTAGTCCAATTGGTGTTTCAGATAACAAGACCAGATCATATGCGTAAATCATCCAGCCCCATGGGACTCCATTTAGTCTGGGCGGATACGTTGTAGGATCATTCAGCACATGTTTTAGGTCGGATATATATAAACTGAATAGTTCGGACACCAAAGGACAACCTTGTTTTGCACCTTTCTTCGTGACAATTTGTTGTGATAGATGGCCAGCCGAATCTAACCATATAAGTACCTTAATGTCTGAATGTAATTCAATAATTGGCGCCAACAGATCGTCTGGACAGTTCCAGGCTCTTAATTTTTCCCAGCGGCGCAACCTATTAACACTGTCAAAGGCCTTTTTTAGGTCGACAAAGGCTAGATACAAAGCTCTTCCTGATGACAATCCTCAAATCTTTAGTGTGTTTAGTAATTGGAGATTTAAGTTACATCGTATGCCTTGTACAAAGTCAGTCTGACGATTATCACGATTACCAGATTTTATGGCCCATTTTTTAAGTTGTTTCAATAGGGTTGTGGCAAACAGTTTTACTAGCACATCCAGCACTGCGATTGGGCGATAATTTACCAGGTTTTCTCGCTTCCTTTTTTAAAAATTGGATCCAAGATAGCACATTTCCATGATGGAAGAACACGAGCTTGTGATATTATATGTTTAAACAGGATAAAGCAAAAGTTAGCCCAGTGTTCTGGATTTGTTTTTAAGCTGTAGTTTGAGAGCCCATCTGGACCTGCTGCTCGAGAAGCACTTGCATGTTTTATCAGGGTTACTAAATCTACTCAGTCTACTGGTATGTTCCATCTGGAGCTCTTTGTCTTGATGTTCGTCGAGTCTAGAAACAAATCGTTACCAAAGAGCTGAAAGTTGTGATCTTAAATTGTTGATTAATGCCCAGTACTGTCTAGAGTTCTTGCCGAGAATGAGAATGTCAGCCCCGTTATTTTGAACCAGGGTTGATTTGTGTTGTTCACCCAATTTTGGCAGCGTTGCTTTTCTTTCTTTATTTGTTCTGTTCTCGTCAACTTTGGGCAGTTTCTCAGGGCTTTTATGTCCTTCCTCAGTGCTTTTCTTTGAGCTACTATTGTTAAGTCATACTTAATGTTTATTGCTATACTTCGGTTTACCCAGTCCCTGGTTCTTTATCATGTAACTCTGGAGGAGCGGTATGTAATCTGCTTCTATGTTTGAATTGTTGAGAGTTGTTAAGTTTATCTCCAATACGGTACTATTAGTAGATCTAGTCTGTTATGACCAGGTTCCACTTAAATCCCATCAATGGTTGTCTTGCAATAGAGTGATTCCAAAAGACTTCTACAATGTCATGATCACTTTTATTAGTCGTCACAATTCTCATTGATGAGATCTCATCTGAGGTGTTTAATGAAACAGAGATACAATCCAAGGTAGCAAAGAAATCTCCATGGTACCAGGTCACGTCTCCGGGGATGTCTCCTTGGAGGTTTCCATTAAGCATGTGAAGGCTACGTTCTTCCATGACCTGCATCCAGCTCACAATCCTATCCCTCTTTTGATTATTGTATATTTTAAGAGTAGGATCTAGTTTCAACCGTGTATTTAATGATTATTCTAGGCAATCCAGCTTTGAATCTCGAAATATTATGATCTATAGAATTTTTTTATATTTCATTTTTGCGTCATCTATCAGATTTCTTATTTTATCTAAGAAAATAGAAGTTTTGATGTCCACAGGATTCCAATACATGTTTATTATTAGCACCCATTTGCACAGAATTGAAGCTTTGTTGTTAAGTGGGATCATTAGACCTTGAATATATGCGCTTGGATTATGTATTTCAGTTATTGTCCACTTTAGGCTCTTGTTTACAATCGTGAGAAGACTTGATTTTGGGTGACCTTTTGCGCCTTTGATGGCTGGATTGAGAAAAACTGATATGCCATCAATGCTTGGTAAGTCTCTCAACCAAGTCTCTTGTAGGCAAATAATGTTTGAGTTCGACCACTCCAACTCTGAATTATTAAAAAGGTGCACAAAACCCCTAGTATTCCATGATGTTATTTTAATGTTCGACATTAGTTGTTTCTCAGAATGTTATTTCATGGAGTGAGACCCCAAACTCTTTGCCAACAAGTCCCACAAATCACATTCTAGGTTAATTCCTTCTTCATTTTTTTTTAACTTTTTGTTCACACAGCATACTTCTGACCCTGCTGTCTGTATTTAACTTGATCTTTAAAGGGTGTTTGTCATAGCAAATGGTAGTCTCTTCCCCATCACTCTGCTCTTTCGACATCTTGTGATTACCGTATCTGGAGACATGCGGGTAAATTTCAAAGTGGTATTTCTCCTCTGTCGTCATTGGGCTCAAGTTCACACTTTTCTCTGATGTGACTTTCGGCTTAGATTGTTCATGTTCATTCTTATTTTGCTGCTACAATGTGTTTATACACCATGTTTGATGGAATGTATATATTAACAATCTCATTTTTCTTCGCACTATTTTAATATCCTGTGAGAACAATTTCAAATTTGGGATATGATGAAATAGCCTGAGAATGTTGTTTCTATTAAGAATTAACCTGTGATAAATATGTAGCATATGCTCATGCTCTAAGACATTGTTGGAACTTTCTTTAACTTCTCTGGAGGCTCGAGAAGATTGCAAGACCCTTTTAGTGTCTTTTACATTTTTTCTTACATTGGAATCTTTGTTATGCACTCTTTGTGTTGGACTCCGGTCAATTAGTTGATCTTTCACACGTTATTCTTCTACAATGAAGGATACTTGTCTGTATCTTAAGCCTCCTAGTACTCTTGGAGTGGCTTGATGACTTTTTTCGGCCCTTTTTCTTCTCTCAGCCATGGGAATAAACATAGGACTCAGTTCTTCGACACTAACATGCAAACATCTTTTTGGAGATTTAGGTACACTGAGCAACTCTGAGGTACCGCCGCTTGCTTCCGTATTGTTACTTCTTATTGATTTGCAGTCTTCATTGTCATACACTAAGAGATCCACCAAGTCTACTTCCGTTATTGAGTCCTTGAGCGGACACTTCCTGTTCTACAAAAGACATGTCCTTATTATCAGAAATTGCATGAAGCTTCTGATTTTGATGATATTTAGTTGACTTCTTTTCCGTGACCGCTTCAGAATGAATAGTTTGTTCTTTCATGTGTATATTTCTCAAGAAGCTTTTAGCAATGTTTTGGATTAAACGCCTGGATGATTGTATGTTTTATTTTATTTTTTAGGACTGTTACCGTTTGCTTTTTCCTGGCTCAATTAATTTTGGTTTAGCAACAAATATTGCAAAGGTCGAAGTAGATTCAGACTGGGTCTCGACACTCTGCAAGTTGGAGTCAGCCTCAATGTGAGTCAGCCTCAATGTTTGAATTGCTTATTTCGTAGGCTTTACATTAGAGGCTGACTCTGTTTCTTATTAATTTAGTACCCATATAAATAGACTCAATATGTTGCGAGGACACCTCTTTCAAGGACCTTTGAGTATCCGAGTTGTCCCCTAATGATTCAGGCACAGCCAGGCTCTCTATTTTGAGTTCTTCATTGACCCATCGACAGGTCAAGCCATGCCTGTGATTTTTGATGTGAGGAAGTCTCATCTATTTCGCTTTGTGATTTGTTTGCAGTTTCCGCAGACTGAGACTGCTATTTGCATTGGACCCCGGCTGTTGATCCGGATAGTGCCTTTTTTTATTGTATATGGTTACTAAAAGTTAACCTTTCACAAACATACAAAATATTTAGGCTATGAATAAAACCAAAAGCTTAAAAGGAAGTAGATCCAAAACAGATAAATCCATTTTTCAACCTTGAACTCTTAAAAGAAAAACAGGAGAAAAGAGAGTGAAAATTAAAAGAGAGACGGAGGAAAAGAGTGAAAATTGAGTAGAAAGAGAGGAGACTTCCGTGGAGGATCAATTGTCCAAGCTTTTGGCATTCCTAGAGGGCAACATATTAACCTCCAGACCCCCAAGCAGCCATTTGCCAAGATTTTACAGTTCTAACTTGCAGTCCTCCAGCATCTTAACTACAGCGATTTGTCTTTTGTTGGGATTGACCATCAATCAGGCTTTCCCAAAGATGGTCATGCACCCAGTACGTTGATTCAGAGATGAACCTGCTGAAGAACTGTAGTCTGGAGTTTCTCGTGCCCTCACACTCCATCATCAGGTGTTTGATGGATTGATTTTCTGGCTTAGCACAAGTCGACTTTGGTTAACATTTGCGTAGATGGGAAAACTGAGCAGGACAGAGGGCATCCATTTTATACCCCCTTTCGACTCCATCTTGGTGACTAGGCTCACTGCGGTAGTACAAAATGCTTCTCTTTCCTTTCTCGCAACGGTCACCCGTGCAGGGCACATGGCCCCCACCATCTTTCCCACTCTGACTAGAAAACTCTGCGGCTCCATTCTCACGCTGAAGCCGGGTGTAATTGCAACAAATAATAAATGTAACACATCACTCTTCCTCTGAGATCACTGTCCTGCATGTGAACCAGCATGAACTAAGCACATAGCTCGTTCATCTCCACAAACGTGTCCTTGCCCCCGCAACTTTGCCAGTGAAACTTACTGCCATTGTGACCATATTCCCCTGCAAGGTATTCCTTTTATGTGCCAGACCGCTGACCACACCATGATGCCCACCCAACAGATCCCCAGCTAACATTAGACCCCTGCTGCAGTATATTGTTGTCTACTACTAACAAATGTCAACATACCAGAGATTCTTATGAACACAGACCCTCACTTCAACCAGCGTTATTATGGTGTTCAAGACCCTTAACCTAAGGCCTTTATAATCCGATGTTATCGATAGAATAGACACATGTGTGCAGTTTATAGGGATATGATGATTTGTTCAAAGACTTCGAATGATTATTATTTAGTGCATGCATTTTGAGAATATATTATGTTAGCTTAGCTAGTGGCCACCCTGCTTCACAGCGACCTGACCTTCACCCATTCGGAGCACAGACGCCTGACATCCATCCTCCTGCCAACCAAGCAGCCAACCCGGAGGAAGAGATACCGCCCACACCATGGGCACTATACGGACTGTCTAATCAGGGACCAACGTAGTACCCTATGTTAGTTGCGTCATCAATGACACATTTGTCCTATAAAATGTATTGTAACCTTAATTCTGGTCAGAGCGCTCTCAGAGGCAACAGAGATCTTTGAATGCCATTTACTTATATAAACCTTACCTTGAACTCTTGCAGCCTGTTCTCTTTGCCTCATTCCCCGTCTGGGGTGTGTCTGATTTAGTCTTTTTGCATGAGAAAGACAGGGAGGGCACAAACATTTGGTGACCCCCTGCGACGTGATTTGGAAAGGTGCCTCGAGGCCCGCACCGTGCAGCGAGATCCGGGACGCCCCCCAGCAAATCCATCGCCTATGCGGCCGACCAGCCTGTGCACACTACGAGAAAGGGTCAAGGGTTCCCGGTTGACGAATACCCAACTGAAAAAGCTGCTCGCCGAGGCGGGCCACGGCTTGGTTGGGGTGCGGACCAAACTGGGGTCAGACCGTGAATGGTGACCCTCGGATTACCTGACTGAAAACGTGAGTACCGGTTGCGAAAGTTCCCAAGGAAATGTAAGGGGGAAAATAAGGGAACAGGGGAACAGGTGGTAGTGGGTTAAAACCAAGAATGGGGGCTGTGTGAGTGATGCTAAGGCTTTTCTGATCTATCCTTTATATGGCCATTAGATTTTGTGAGAAATAAGGAAGAAGAGAAGAGGTATCCTAGCCCGAACGGGGTAGAAGGCGGGGCTGCATAGCATTGTCTCGTTCAGTGCAGATAAATAAGTGAAGATAAAGAGAAAATAGTAGGGGTCTCGTATATTAAGTAGACTCGGAGTAGTTATTTAGAATATTCTTTTTCTGTGTAAGCAAGGTTCCTTGGGAAAGAGTAAGAGGGTGTAAGAGGTGGGGAGTGAATGCGAAGAGTAGGACGGACGGGGGTAAAAAGTGTTCAGTAACGGGAACAAGAGGGGATAAAAGCGCGCAGGTAGTACATGTTATGTGTTATATGTCTTTTTTGTCCATTATTGTCACGTATGTCAAAATGTCGTAAGTGATCTGTCAGTGAGGGGTTATGTATGCGAAAGTGAACTGTTGGAATTGGAAATACAATGATTGCAAAGGTGACGTTGAGTATTGATGCACAATAACTGCCAATAATTGAGAAACGCTTAATATATTGTTGACCTATAATAAGGGGAAAGGTGGTTGAAGGGTGTGACATTGAGAGAAGACAACAAATATTGCACACGAGATTAGAGGGAGGCTCAGGTGCAAGTGCGTACACAAGCAAAGGGAGAAACATCGTCATGGGGGGAGTAACACCATTAGCTCACATTTGACAACATCTCCCACTGTCTAGTGAAAGGATACAGAAATACCATGATCAATGGGTGACCGGGATAAAAGGGGACAGTGTGACACCAATTTGGCCAGAGGGGGGGGGGGTCGTTTGACAAAAGGGTGTTAGATTTAGTATCCACACACTTATTGGCAAGATATAAGGGAAACCAGTTGCAAAACAGAAGGGAAGTATTGGACCTGTGGCGAATGTTCGAGGAAGTTACCCCTACAGCAGAGGTAAATACAGAAAAAACAATCGAAAAACAAAAAACACAGGAAGAGGTAAGCGGAACACCAAAGAGTGAATGCACAACAACCACAGTTGAGAATGATACAACCAAAATATACCCCTTAATGACAAGAGGGCAGGAGCTCCCACCAACACCTCACCTTCAGCCACTTCAGCTTCAGCCACAGAGGACCCCTGACCAGGCGACCACGTGAGATTGCCTATGCTGACAAACTGCAGTAGCAGACACCCATCCATGGTGAGGCCCGCACTACATTGCCAGCATTTAATTTGGATGCCAAAATCTCCTATTTTGCCGCCCCTCACCTGTGCTGTCGCCTTCAAGCTGCTTTCGGTGCAGAAACAGCTGATCCAACCCGTTTTCGCAGCAAACAAAATGCTGGGCGTCTCACGGCACCAAAGCGAGGCTTGAATCTGTTGCTAGCCAACACCTCGTGTTTTCTATCTACCAACATCCACCGGCAGGCGGAAAGCCGGAGGCCCGAGGAAGGCCAGATAAAGGGCATCCAGTTCGCCCTGTTCGCTGTGTGAGCCCCACAAGACTCTATTGTCATCATCTCCATACCCTCTAATGTGAACTCGCTGTTCGACCCCTGCCGCAGCTACCCCACGGATTACACCTCCTCAATGAGCCACTTACATAGCTGGGTTCAGCATAGGACAGCATAGCACACCAACACAAAGGCTCCCGTCCCGCCTGAACAGAGACTACAGAGGCCAGGGCACGGAACTCTCTGTATAACGTATGCTAGCACTACAACAGACAATACAACCTGCCTCTTGTTGTTTGCACTTTTGTATTTTTGATAATAGCACCATAGCCCATAACGTGTAAATTGTCAGTGCCTGTTCCCTGCCTAGACTTGTTTTTCAGTTTGTTTAAAAAGCAGCACCATAACCCATAATGTGTAACTTGTCAGTGCCTGCTCCCTGCCTAGACCTGTTTTGCAGTTTGTTTAAGCAGCATTATAGCCCATAACGCACTTCCTATCAATGTTTTGCCTCTTTGCCTGAACTGCATTCTAATACCAGCCGGGCCCCAGCCTATAACCTGCTCCCAAAGGCTGCTTTACTGCATGTCTGATAGCAGTTCCACATCCTAAAACATGGATTCTGACAGTGTTTGCTTCATGTCCTAAATCGTTTTTCATTCTCTATGCCTGTCACGGTTGCTCGCAGTAGACAGTGTATTCCTAGTTATTTTAATTATTGTCTCATACCTGCCATAGTTTCTATTCTAATGCCATCATTGTTCCAACCTTGACCTTGGTAGCTGTGGTGACACATTATTGCCATCTCCATGCCTGTGCCTTATCAATGCACCGACATTAGTTTGCTTCATGCTATGCCTTGACTAATGTTGTTGACCGCGCCATGCTAGATACTTTGCTTTTATTAATGTTGTTGACCGCATTATGATAGCCATTATGCTTTTATTAATGTTGTTGACCGCATTATGCTAGCCACTATGCCCTTATCAATACTGCTGACCGCGTCATGCTAGTCACCTTCTAGTTTCATTTACCAATATGCGTCACTAAGCTGTAACTGAATCCCCTATCTCTGATACGACACCATCTTTGATACTGGAATTGGAAGGATGCCAAACTTAGTAATACTGCTCTGTACTATAGTGGCTGCCATGTATGTGTACTCTAGAAGCCAAGAACACATGGTTCAGTCGTTAGTACCTATCCTAGACCGTAGCCTGCCAACCCCTACAAATATTGCGCGATTGAATCCATCCATACACTATAGGGCTCCAGAGACAGTATCCTACGCCTCTCTACCATGCGCCACGTCCAATAGAAATGACAGACTCCGTGCTAGATTAACTATATTATATGAACCCTTGAGAAGATCCCTACCGGCCACTAACCTTAAACTAACCATAAACTTAGCCTGAGACCCAGCCACTTAAAGTTGTCCCCACCACTGTCCACCTCGAATATAAATACCCCTCAGCTCAATAACTATAAGCCCAAGTCTTGTCATAATAACTCTGACAAACCTATCCGAGTCAACAAAGCATCTGAGGCTCCCTCCCTCAAAGAAGCGCATCTCAAAGCAAGATCACTTGTCTCACATGCTACCGATATTGCCGACCTAATCACTGAAGGGAACTTGGATTTCCTCGCAATTACGGAAACATGGCTCCATAATGCAGCAGGACCCGCTCTTATGCTAGCTATCCCTGATGGCTACACCATAGTTAGACAAGACCGAGACAATGCCCGAGGTGGCGGCATTGCCATTATTTCTAAAACTGCCTTAGACTAGCCCCCACCCATCTATCACAATCATGTGAAGTTCTCACTGCCAAACTTCAGATAAATAACTCACAATCCCTCACTTTGCACCTAATATACAGACCACCTGGCCCTCTTGGTGCCTTTGAGGAAGATCTGCATAATATAATTATGAATAACCTTAAACCTACCTCGCATCTACTCCTATTAGGAGACTTCAACTTAGGTTTTAATGACCAAATGGATAAAAATGCAACAGATATAGCCAACACAATCAACGCACTAGGCCTCACCCAAAAAGTTATCAAACCTACCCACCTAAAAGGGAGAATACTGGACTGGATAGCTGACCTTAACTGTTCAGTTACCATCTCCTCCATCCTGCCATTATTGTGGACAGACCACTTTCTGGTGTCCTTCCACCTATCTACTGTAAGACCCACTCCACTCGTTCAACCATTAGCGCCACCATGCTCAACCAGAAGCAACAAAAAGTATCACTGCAGAGAAAGTTATCCCTGCCATTCTGCCCACCCTCAATGCACTACCAGAAAATCTTGATCCTAGCATCCTAGTTCAGGAATTTAACAACATTATGCTCACCACACTGGACAAAATTGCCCCTGTCAAACTCAGACCGAGCAAACCAATAGCCCACTTAAACAAATGGTTCACACCACGACTTAAAGACCTTCGCACCTTAAAGAATAAAAGTGAAACTAATTGGAGACGTTGCCCCTCCAGTGAGAACAAAGTCAATTAACCTCACTTTCCTCACATTACAAGAAGGAAATTTGCCGGGCAAAACTTAATTCCTACGATGAGCGTATTGCTAACTCTAACTCGAGTATGAAAGAACTCTTTTCTATACTCAAAGAACTAGAGTCCCCAATTGCTATACCCGATGTTTGCACCAAGGACAAATCCTGGTGTACAGACATCCAACATGCCCTAGCTAATAAAACGAACACACTCCAAAAAAAAGTACTGAACCTACAGCACTCGCCCAACACCCTCTTGCCTAATGTTTCACCATCGGCACACAATACTACCTTCCATTTTTCTAAAATGTCTATCTTGGAGGTAGAACATTTTTTCCTGTCACTGAAGCCTTCGAACTGTAAAGGCGATATTTGCCCAGCACAACTAATAAAAGATGCTGCCAGAGAACTCTCCCCATGCATAATTAAACTGATACATGCCTCATTTGCCACAGGCACCATACCTGCTAACCTCAAACAATCTTGGGTGATCCCCCTCCTCAAGAAACAGACACTAGATCCTCTCATTCTCACTAATTACCGGCCCATTACTACGGTCCCATTTCTACTAAAAATATTAGATAAAGCCGCCTATATCCAAATTCAAAAACACCTTGAACTGCACAAACTCCTAGGCAACAGACAATCTGGTTTCCGTCCACCACACGATACAGAGACAGCCTTAATCGACCTAAAGTCCCAAATAGATGAGCAGAGAGACAAAGGTAGGACAGTACTCTTGCTCCTACTTGATCTATCTACCGCATTTGATCTGGTCAATCAAATGTCCTATGCCGGCACCTTGATTCTTCGGCCCACTTCTCCACGGGAGCCATCAAATGGATTGAGTCCTTCCTGAGTGAGAGAACTATGAGAGTCTTCTCCCCCTCGGCAGCCACCGACCCAACACCTATCCTATGCGGTGTTCCCCAAGGGTCTTGCATCTCACCAACCCTCTACAATATCTTCACTAAGCCACTGTTTGACGATCTGGACCATCTGGCTATCACCTACACTAATTACGCAGATGATACTCAGATTCTCCTCCCGCTTTCTGGGGATTACAGTACAGACACGGGTTTAGTGAACAAAGTTTACCTTATCATCCAAGCATGGATGGCCACTCATGGCTTGTGCTTGAACGATGATAAGACCGAACTAATAATTCTGGGCTCGCAGGCCAACATTAAAAAACTAGGCCAAGAATTCTCCTCATTTAATATTGACGGAAACACTATCAAAGTTTTCAAGGAAGTAAAAACCCTTGGATTCTACTTGGACTCCACATTGTCCTTCGATAAACAGGTCAAATCCCTTACCTCCGCCACGGCTTACACCTGCAAGCTACTCAGACTGGTAAACTGTTCCTCTCTGACAATAGTGGCCTGATCCTGGCTAGAGCCTTAGTACTCTCCAGAATTGACTTCTGTAATGCCCTATACAGTGGTGCCAACAAATCTACCATCCAAAAGCTCCAAACACTACAGAACAATGCCCTAAGAGCAGCCCTAGGCATAAATAAGAAAATCCACATCTCCTCCTTGAGACGCCAACACAAATGGTTCTCCACATCCAACAAAATACAACTAAAAACGCTCTCCCTGACCTACAAAGCCCTTAATAACGCAGCCCCCAGTTACCTCATAGATAAACTCCAGAGAAGAACTTCTCTCAGACCTACCAGAACTGGGAATGTTAACTGTCTGACCATACCTAAATATAAACTCACCACTATTGGGGGTAATAGCTTTACTGTAAAGGCAGCTAAATTCTGGAACTCACTGCCTCATGATCTGAGAGCAGACCAACCCTCCCTACATTTCAGAAAGAATGCAATTAAACACACCATCGCTACTGACCCCTAGTCTCCTAGTACTCGTTGGCTACCCAACTGCCCACATTTGAAGAGACCATTCACCCTGCATTGTGTACTATTGTGTTAACTCTTTAAGTCCTTGTGTAATCTAGTATACTTGGGAGCCTAAGTGTTATACATAGGACCACACTTTTGTCATATATATTTTTTGTAGTGTTTATTGCTTATGTCTGCAACTACATTGGCCATTCTTAGTCCTTGCCCCTATTGAATACATTGTGTATATCCTGTAATCATGTAAAAACTGTATATCCTGCAATCATGTAAATACTGTATCCTGTGCATATTTCGCAACCTTGTAAGCCTTGCATCTCCATACTGCTGCGCCCTTTTACTTATGAGTCTGGTGCGCCTAACAAATGAATAAACAAACAAACAAGACCAGCAGTAGGATACAGTGAACCTCTGTATGTACCAGTGTGCCCCACCCCCACCCCCCAATTGGAGCGGTAGCCACGGCGCCACCACCATATGACAATGGAGGCTTTTATGGCCCGACAAGTGCACCCCCTGTAAATTTAGCGTGATTAACTGGAGATTTAGACTGCCAGTTAGCGCATGCACAAATGGAAATAACATGGCTAAGAGCACTGTGTGACAGGGGCCAAATACTGCCAGGGGGAGGGGGGGTACCACCATTGTCCATAGCAGACCTCACACCCCCGCTAACTGCAACAGGGGAATCAGCACCAGCAACGCCAGGACCAGCGCAGTCCACATTGTCTCAGGGAACACCCACATCACAAGGGCGAGAAACAGAATGGCGATCAGGAGAATTCCTGTTCCATCTGAATGATAAACCAGTAAGAATCATATGCCCAGCCACCCCAGAAAGCCAGTGAGGGGAAGGACAAGAGGAGAATGGCGAGCAAGAAGAGGAAATAGAAGAGGTGTGGAGTGATCTAGATGAATACGAAGAAGGAGTAGCAGCTGTGGGATCCCCACTGCCACATCATTTCCATGACTTAGATGAACAATCACCCCCACGATGGCAGGGTAGATTAAGGCAGCGAGTAGGGACTATGCTGTTGAGTAAGGCAAAGAAAGGGACGGTAAGTAAGACAGGAAAGAAGCATAAGTTGCAGATGCCGTTGATACACAAGGGAGCAGGTAGGCCACACTATATTCCGTTGGCCCAGATGGACAAGAACAACCTGTTGTAACTCCTCCCCCCACTTGCGGGAGGGGCAGGGAAATGAATACATGCGTTCGAGAAGAACACATCAGGGGTACCGTTAGTGATAGGTGATGTAAAAAGTTTGCTAGTGTCCGCCGTTGGTGATCAGGCAGACGCTGTGTGGGGAAAGGCCGGGTTCCCAGGAGTAACAATGAGTTGTGACCGCTACGATGGATCACCCTTCAACAATGTTCGAGCACAAGTATGGGATGCATTGCGGTGCACATTTCCAGATATTCCAGATTTACATTTAGTAATGCAATGTACAATGGAGGAGAACGAGGATCCTACGCAATTCATACTGCGGGTGCAAGACTTATGGAGAAGTGAAACTGGTACAGCGTGGAACCAATCCACCGCCTTATTCTATTTTATAATCAAGAAAGGGCTCCCGAAGGAGGTACAGAAGGCCTTGGACAAAATAGCTGGGATAGAAGGCAAGGGTTGGCCTGAAATTCAGAGCATAATTGTGCACCACATTAGGAGGATCAAAGAGAGAGAAAAGGAGATAGCACAAAAAAGACTGGCCGACGAAGCGAAACTGGTACAGAATTAATTAGTGAAAGTCGCCACCATAAACGCCAGCGGAACAACAGATAGGGAGAATGAGGGGGATGAGAGTGCGGGAGGCAGGCCAGTCGGAATAGCAGCACTGTGGGCAGCAGGAGGACAAGGACCGTGGAATGGAGAGGAGCAACACAGAGGACCACAGTGGCAAGAAAGGCCGGCGAGAGGGCGAGGTGGGTACTGTGGCCATAGAGGGGGGTTCGGAGGTATGGGGAGTAGAGGATTCGGTGGCCAAGGGATGAGAGGAGGACAGCAAGGGTCATGTTGGAACTGTGGGAGGTGGGGACACTATTCAAGAGAATGCAGGATGCGGCCCTCAGGGTATTTCCAAGGGCAACCACCTGTGAAAATTAACAGGTATGGGGATGCCCACACCCAGGTAGCCCCTATGGATTACCAATGGGAGGGGGAAGACCACAGGATCAGTGTTATAATGAACCCCAAATGCACCAAAGACAACCACCCTCACAACCACATCACAGCGCATCACAACCCATGGCAAGACAAAACACTGTAGGAAATGGCAGCAGCAACATTTTCGCGACATCTACACATGGCGCAACTGCACCGCTCCGCGGCACAACAGTAGTTGGAGATAATGTTTTCTCAGTGCCAGGACAAGAAAGGTACGCAGATTAGGACAGTCCACAGGGAGCACTTGCGTGTCCAATCCTATCCACCACCCTACGTACAGAAGAGGAACCACTAGTGGGGGCAGAGATAGGAAATAAGCAGTTTATCTTTATGGTAGACTCAGGAGCAGAAAAATCATGTCTTATGGAAGGGCTGTTTCCGCTCTCAGGCAGGAATTTGGAAACGCAGGGGTTCTCTGGGGCTATTTTAAAAGTTCCTTACACCAAAGATCTTGATATAACTGTGGGGGGAAAAACAGTGTGCGTACCCTTACTGTACCACGAAGACGCGCCAATCAACTTGCTGGGCAGAGATTTGCTGAGTAAGTTGAACATGACCATTTCATTTACCGAGCGGGGAATAGTGTGTTCCACCCCAGGAGTATGCCCAGTGTGAGCAATGTTAATGATTAGTATGATGACGAATGAGGTTGTAGTACGAGGGATACCCATTGACATAGACATGTTTATCTATGGCATCAAAGTGTTAGCCGAGTAGTACCTGAGATAATGAGCAAAGAATGGAGGTCACCATCAGACTTTATATTCCGCCCAATTGCAAATACGGATGTCGTGCCAGGCACTATAATGTCCATAGACATCGAGGCAGTTCAAGTATCGAGCAGACGTATTGTGGTCATAGGCTTGGACACGCATGGATGCGAGTGGAGAACTGTGTTATGCATAGACCCAAACATAATGCTAAGAGATCTAACTGACGAAGAACTATTCACTGACAATGACGGTGATGGAGAGATAATAATGGAAATAAGTATACCTTGTGACATCATGATCCAGTACAGAGAGGTACAAAACCCACTTATGGCCAGTGTTAATGCCCCACCAACAATATTTGAGGAAGACATGGCAAAAGTAGCGCTGCTGTGCTGCTTACAAAAACGAGAATTCATTTTTGAAAAATAGTAACAACATCAAGGTTGTTAGACTCCTGCATGTCCCTGGTTACTGTATGACCTCATAGAGGAAATAAAGGCAGTTAAATGTGTAAAAGTAAAGTTCACACCTCCGACTGAAAGCACATATAAAAGACGATGACCAGTCCAGACTGTCTATTATGGACACATATTACTTTTACTATCCCATAGACAGCACTAGACTTCCCAGGGTAACTTTACAAGTTAAAAATCTTTCAGTTTTATTTGGAAGAAAAAAGGCTCGGCACAATATTGTAGTGCTGCTGTGGTGTAAGTTTTTCAATACAGCAGATAATCCCTAATGGGGATGTGCCAGTTTTTCAAAGAAGACTAATGAAATAGAGATTAACATGTAGACCACATAGGAAGGGATTAGGGAGACAATAAATGCACTCCTGAACCAAGGTATAATAGTGCCATCGAATTCCCTGTGTAACACAGCCATCTTTCCGATTAAAAAAGCAAAAGGAGGGGCGTGGAGGATGATCCAAGATCTCTGCCCACTCAATGACGTCATTCAAAAGGAGTTCCCACTAGTACCTAACCCGGCATCAATACTGTGCAGCATACCCAAAGAATCTACATGTTTTAATGTAGTTGATTTGAAGAATGCCTTCTTCTCCATACCACTCGACCCAGGATTGCAGTACCTGACAACGTTCACACTGGGAAATAACAGATATGAACATCGCAGACTCCCACAGGGATATTGCGAAAGCCCAAGAATTTTTAACAGAGTATTACGTGAAGACATTGGAAATATAGACGTAGAGAGCACCATTATACAATACAATACATAGACGATTTACTCGTCTGTAGCAAAACAGAAGAAAGGTGCAGAGAAGACTCTATAACACTGTTAAACGTGTTAGCCACCAAAGGATAAAAGGTTGATAAAGGGAACCTACAATTCTGCCTTGCCGAAGTCGTATAACTCGGACAGCTAATATCAAAAGATGGCAAACGAATACACCCTGACAGAGCAGCTGCCATGCGTAATATAATAATACCAAAGACAGTGAAGGACATGCAAAAATGTCTTGGCATATGCAACTATTGCCAAGCATGGATCCTTGATTATGCAGAATACACACGCCCATTATTGCAAGCATTAAAAGAAGCGCAAAAACGTAGACCCCCAATAAAATGGACACATGATATGATGGCTCAGTACTTCAGACTGAAAGACCTTATCGCAGAGGCCCCAGTCCTTGCAAACCCAGATTATGAGAGGGAATTTTTCTTGTTCTCACACTGCAATGGAACACTGATGACTGCAGTGTTGACACAGAAAACATCATTAGGCCACAAGCCATTGGCCTACTATAGCGGAACACTGGATGCAGTGATGCAAGGTCACTTCGGGTGCGAACAAGCCCTCGCAGCTGCGGCCTTCACCATTGAAAAAAGTGCCACAATTGTAATGGGATGTTCAGTAACGTTGTATGCAGAGCATTCATTATTTGCGATTCTTGAACGGTCAGAATCAACACTGACAACACATAGAGCAACCGCATATGAGATAGTAATTTCGAGCCCCAACGTGCATGTGATCAGGTGCAAAACAGTAAACCCAGCAACATTCATTACAGAACCCTGTACTATGGAGGATATGCAGGAACACGACTGTGCAACCTATGAGGGGGAGGGTGATGATATTGCCAAGGCAGGTGAAAACACCCTGCAGGAAGGGGAGATATACTTCATAGATGGTTCAGCATCAATAAACCCAGAAACAGGAGAGAAGCATGTAGGGATGGCAGTAGTACGAATGGAGGAAGAAAGCTATGAAACAATCGTCCAAAAGCGTATCCCTTCCCATTACTCCACACAAGCGGCTGAACTAACGGCATTAATTGAAGCATTACGTACAGCCAAAGGATGCACAGTGACTATATATTCAGATTCGGCATATGCAACTACCACTGTCCATTCAAGACTATCACGCTGGCGTAGAAGAAGGTTCAGAAGAGCAGATGGCTCACCAGTACAGCATGCCACATTATTGAATGAATTAATAGAGGAGTTGGCAGATCCATCGGTAGTGGCAGTGGTGAAATGCCAAGCCCATACCAACAACACAGATGCAATCTCATTGGGAAACGCGGCAGCTGACACAGCAGCGAAGGAGGCCTCATATTTCAATATAACACCAGCGACTGAGTGCATTGTTAAAGCCATCACCGCAGAACCACTAGAAGAAGCCTATAGCAACACGCCCATAACACAGCTAATAGAGATACAGAGGAGAGCACCAATGGAGGAACAAGAATTATGGAGCAAGGAGGGATGTAAACAATCAGCTATAGACCTAATTTGGAGGCAGGAGACAACGGGGAAGGTAGTGATGCCGGTAGAATTAGTAGAGCTAGCATTCCAACAGCTGCACTTTTCAGCACATGTAGTGAAACAACACATCACCACGGACATCCAGGAACATTGGTTTGTCCCCAACCTACAAGAACATTTGTCAAAATGTATCATTGATTGTACAACATGTCAAACATACAATTCAGGGATGCCATTGAGGACATTACGAGGTACTTTGCCACGGCCGGCAGGGCCCTTCAGGGAGCTCCACATAGATTATGCAGACATGGGAGAGAGATGTAACGGGGCGAGATATCTAATTGTGGTAGTATGCCCCTTCTCGAGGTGGGTGGAGGCGGGTCCATGCCCCCACCCAGGCGCGAAGTGTTCGGTGAAGTTTCTGGTGAGCGAAGTGTTTTCCCGTTGGGGAATATGTGATGTGATACGATCAGACAATGGCACTTGCTTTGTGAATGACCTCTTCAAAGAAGTAACATCACTCCTAGGGATGAAGCACAAACTGTGTTCCATTTATCATCCAATGGATAATGGAATGGTGGAAAAGATCAACGGCCTGCTCAAGAGTAAACTATCAAAATTGTGTAATACACTGAAGAAAAACTGGGTGTATTGCTTAATCCTAGCACTGTTCCAACTCAGAACGCAACTATGCAAGGACCACCATTTGAGCCCCCATGAAATTGTGGCTGGGAGGCGAATACACACACCACTCTCCCCGATTAGGAGAGCATCAGATGAACACAGGGCTGCCACAGTGCGGGGGAAGAATTTAAGGAATACTTGACTCAGCTGACGCGTGCAGTACGCAGCATAGCACGACAAATAGCACCGCCTTTTACTGAAAACGTGGCAACTGATACTACCATGCCGGCTATAGACAGCCCCACTGGGCCGCTAATGCCAGGAGCACAGGTATATGTGAGGAGTTTCATCAGAAGATGGAATTCACCAAGGTTCCAGGGCCCATATGAGGTAATTTACAGTACGCCCACTGCAGTGAAGGTTAAGGGACTGAAATATTGGGTGCACCTCTCAGATGTGAGGAGGGCACGCGATAGTAAACTCCCTCAGAGCGAATTGGAATGTGCAAGTGGCACTACAAGTGCGGTTTGGAAGCAATGACAACCTGATCAAATGAAAAAGGAACTTATAAGGAGCAGAGACAATGATGTGCCCTCTGATTTGCCTTGCCCTACTTCTCTATCTTCCTTTCTATCACTCTCTCTTCCTCGCTATATCTTCCTCCTGCTATAAAAATGCACAGTAAAAAGAGGATATGAGTGAAGCGGATAACAGAAAAATGTATAATAAAAAGTACAGTAACCGTAAATGAAAACAATGAGTAAATGTGATGTGTAAATATATATATATATATATATATATATAATGAGCATATTCTGGTCACTTAACAAATTTGTATCATCCCTCCAGGTGACAAAATGGCCCAACGAAGTGTACTCGCAGAGAACACATTAATGTTAGATAGCAATAGGGATGCCAATAGGGCCAATAAGTATAGCAATGTTGAATGTGTTTTGAAATGTGCTGCTGTCCTGCTTTCTGTGATGTTGTCCTTCATGGCCTGGTATTTTACTCTCTTATCCCTAGTTAATGATATGCACAAAGGGGGGAGCGGGGCTAAGCTGATACGAGAAGGGTCAAGCCTAATATGGACTGGAGTAAAGACAATATGGGGAGAAACGTATATCTTTGATAATAACGATACAAATGCAACACAGAACTCAGAGCGCCTCCCTGCTGATCCAACAATTGTCTCCTTGTCACATCCTGGCATAAATATGAGTAATGATTATGAACCAAATGATGATGGCGACTACTATTAGCCGAGTAACTTAGCCAACACAAGTATGCATGCGCACACAATCATAGAACCTACCTCATATTACGCTGCTGCTACTAACGAGTATACACATATCATATTTAACAGCAATGATACTTCCTGGGCTGGAATGTTCCCAATACATTATCAAAAAGTGAGAAGCTATAAGGAGGAAGGGAAAAGGAGAGAAAAAAGGGGGGCGGGAGGGAAAAGATATGACATTTATCATCACCTGGGATTAGATGAAGTAGAAGACCCCCGCCACCCTGATCAATCTAACAAATGGTATTCAGACATGAGTGCTACGGCAAAGCAAGCAACAAACGAAAGCTGCTATGTCTGATCACTCATACTGCATGCATCGGGAACACCCAAAATGTTGGTACCACAGGAAGTGCCCTTGTCGGAGGCTCAATGTTTGATTCGCCTAGTTCTGTGTAGGATAAAAAGCACCTCCAGGCACACACCGTCACAATAGAAATGCTGGAAAATGAGAGAACATGCACGAGCCGGTGTCAAGGAGTAATTTGCATCAAAGAGCCATTTTTTGTCATAAAAGGGACGAGGTATGCAGAGAACAAATGGCACGATTAAACTATCGAATGCAAAGCAGAAGCACTCCGGGGACTACCTGAGGACAACTTGCAGTGGATAAAGGAAGTGTGTGCCCCTATTTGGTCGGAACACGTCACTAAGCTAATATGGATCACAGCACTGGAAAAACCTATAAAAATACAAAAAGAAATGCCACACGAACTATGCTTCCACAGGGTAGGGAAAGTGAACATGGGGGGGCAGGAGATGCAACAAGACAGTAATAATACCTGATATGAAGAAAGGCACCGCAGCACTCATGGACATGTACTGGATTTGCGGCAAACAAGCCTACCTGCATCTACCTGCATCTTGGAAAGGTACTTGCGCCTTAACCACCCTCCATACGGCCCTGATGGTAATACCCGAAAGCCATATCCAAGGAGCAGCAGGAGAATGCTGGCAAATCGGCAGCAGGGCAATCGGCTGACCCATCGACAGCACCCCAACAAGTAAAAACAGAACCTCCAGCTTACGAACTATTGTCAGAACAAGAGTTGAAAACAAAATTATTTCAAAGTAAAAGATCATCCAACTATATTTCGTCTGAATCATCAAAACTCCTTGCTGAGATCCTACAAAAATACAAACTCTTCACATCCGCAGCGCCAGGGCTCCAAGCGCGAGCCAATGCCAAATGGTTACAAATAGTGCGCTGGGAGCTAATCCAACTGGCCAATGACACTGAAGAAGGATTCAACGTAATAAAAATAGAGCTCCGTGCCTTGCGCCTAATGACAATGCTAAACCGATATGTTCTAGACCTCCTCACAGCGATGGACGGTGGTGTTTGCCAAAAAATCGGGGGGGGGGCGTGTTGCACATTCGTGCCATCTGAAGATGCAGATAACGGAACACTCTCGCATGTGATAACAGCAGTTCACAATTTAGGAGAAAGGATGAGAACAGAGGGAGGAGTAGAGACAAGTACATGGTTTGACAACATGTTCAGCTGGATACCATCATGGGTAAATGTGATGATGAAAATACTCGTACCCGTCATCGTCTTTGTGCTGCTATTCTTCTGTGTGTGCCAATTAGGTCTCCGGTGTTGTGCAAAAAGTATGCCTACCTCAGCTATGATGATGGTTACAATGGGCCGACCGACAACGGTAGCAACTATGATAGATGCGCAAATACAAACAGGGGAACATAACCCTCCAAAATACAGGATGACTGCCACCTACAGGCAATATGGGGACAGGGTTTATAATTTATACCATTCCACAATCAAGGAACCAAGGGAACTACAATGGTATGAAGAGGTATGGGTAGACCTGGATGGGGATGGTGGGATCTACGTAACATGCACCCCAGACGAATATGCATGGATGCCAATAAAAGATACCCAAGCCTGGGAAGAAGCAGTTGCTGAAGCTGAGTATTACCGAAGGGAGAATGAAAGAACACAAGGCTCATAATTCGTTACTGTAGATGTTACGAAAGGGGGGAAATGTGTGGGAGGGAGGGGCGAGCAGGCCCCTCCCATCCTTTACTTCTCAGTACAAAACTCGGACCAAGTGCCTCCAGTGGTGGGTTCGCCCCTTGCCCTTATGCAATGTCAACTTTGGTTAACATTCGCACAGATGGGACCACCGAGCAGGACAAAGGGCATCCATTTTTGTACCCCCTTTCGACTCCATCTTAGTGACTAGGCCTCACTGCGTTAGTACAAAACGCTTTTCTTTCCTTTCTCGCAAAGGCTAGACGCACAGGGCACATGGCCCCCACCATCTTTCCCACTCTGACTGGAAAACTCTGCGGCTCCATTCTCACGCTGAAGCCGGAGATAATTGCAACAAATAATAAATGTAACACATCACTCTTCCTCTGAGATCACTGTCCTGCATGTGAACCAGCATGAACTAAGCACATAGCTCGTTCATCTCCACAAATGTGTCCTTGCCCCCGCACCCATGCCAGTGGAAACTTACTGCCATTGTGACCCTGTGCCCCTGCAAGATATTCCTTTTATGTGCCAGACCTCTGACCACACCATGATGCCCACCCAACAGATCCCTAACTAACATTAGACACCTGCTGCAGTATATTGTTGTCTACTACTAACAAATGTCAACATACCAGAGATTCTTATGAACACAGACCCTGAAGTTTATAGAGGCATGATGATTTTTTGAGAATATATTATGTTAGCTTAGCTAGTGGCCACCCTGCTTCACAGCGACCTGACCTTCACCCATTCGGAGCACAGACGCCTCACGTTCATCCTCCCACCAACCAAGCAGCCAACCCGGAGGAAGAGATACCACCCACACCATGGGCACTATACGGACTGTCCAACCCGGGACCAACGTAGTACCCTATGTTAGTTGCGTCATCAATGACACATTTGTCCTATAAAATGTATTGTAACATTAATTCTGGTCAGAGCGCTCTCAGATGCAACAGAGATCTTTGAATGCCATTTACTTATATAAACCTTACCTTGAACTCTCGCAGCCTGTTCTCTTTGCCTCATTCACCGTCTGGGGTGAGTCTGTTTTAGTCTTTTTGCATGAGAAAGACGGGGAGGGCACAAACACTAGGATTTCCCCAGTATGTAAAATGTTTAATCTTAGTCTCAGGAATTTATTCCTCAATCTCCAATCTCGGAATTTAATGAAATATTTACTGAGGAAACCCAGTTTTCTTTCTGACATTTGGAGAGGATTCGGATTAGGCCCTGATCTTATTTTTTTCAAGAATATGGATCCAGTCCATTTCCTCCCACTTTTTTTTAGCCTTTGTTGGGTTTTCCTCCAACAATTGTGTGTCTATATTCACCAGCAAGTCTAGCCTGCCCAAATATT
Source organism: Ambystoma mexicanum (assembly GCF_040938575.1). Taxonomy (NCBI): domain Eukaryota; kingdom Metazoa; phylum Chordata; class Amphibia; order Caudata; family Ambystomatidae; genus Ambystoma; species Ambystoma mexicanum. Next base: position 770,776,282 of record NC_090941.1, read on the forward strand.
GAGAGCTGCCCGCCTCCAGATGTTTTCTCATGTCTGCATATAATGAGTGATCTTGGGTCGTCGTAATACGATGTTGCAATACCATCAGTTTCCACTCCGCTTGAGATTTTATTGATCTAAGGCCCAGTTCGAATCTAAGGTTGTCCTTGGATAAGCTCATTGGTAGACCCAAGACATACTTCCACAAAAGACCTTCCCATTTTTAGTGGCTTTTAAGATTTCTTTTGATAAATTTAACAATGCTTTGTTTTCTTTCTCACTTCTTTTTACAGATTTAAAAGATCCTTCTGGGTGCTGCTTTCTGCGGCCAGATTTTGTTCCTGTACACTCTTAATTGTGTTCTTAAATGGTTCAGTGAAAATTAATTTGGAATTCATCATCGCAGTCAATGTTAGTTGATCTTTGAAATTGTCATTTAGCGTTTTATAAAGCTTTAGGAACGGGGACAGGCAGATTTTTATTGATGACATAATGATGGCTTGCGATGTAGCTGAAATAGGCTGGTCCAAACGTTTGCTTCTTGGATCGTGCCTACATTTATAGCCATGATCATACCTCTGAGATCTCTGCTCTGGCATGCCCTCCATTGAACTTGCATCTGATTCTGATGATGATTGAATTACTTTTGGCATCCTCGATAGGTTAAGCTTCTGATTCAGTTTTTGAACATAACTTGCAGGGCCTTTATTCGAGCAGTGATTCTCTTGTACAGAGTTATGAATAAGATTGCTGGAGGAATGACCCACACTCACCAGTAGACTTGTGTCTTCAGTTGGAGGGGCTGTAACCATTACACTGTGTGGGGTCTTCTTTGCCACAGTAGACTTCTCTTTTGATGGCCTGAGTAAAACTTTAGGATACCTACTATTCTCTAAGCCAGGATGTTCACTGATGTTACATTGGCTGACTACTTTGGGACTCAGAACGGGCACATCCTTAGCCGATGATTTACATGAAGTCAGCACCATCGTGTCACATCCAGCAATGCCGAATTCTACACACAGAGATGAAAGCGGGGAGAGATTGCCATTGCTACTAAAATCACATTCAACCTCATAAATCTGGCCATTTGCTGGAACTGACTCAACCTGTGTCCTATCCTTGGAATGGTGGTCACTATCCATTGTTCCATGTGCAATTTGCTCGGCCACACTTGGCATTTGAAGTTCTGTTGTTGATTGCATATGGGAGTTCATATGTTCAGCCTCATATTCAGCATGCTTGCATGAGGAGCCCTGGAAGTTGCCAAGAGGAAGTTCTTGGTTGATAACGCTAGGCCCAGGTAGTAAGTCAGCATCAGAGATTTCTCTCGACTGAGGAACCCTGATTTTACACAACAAAATGGTTTTCTTCCATGGGGAGGCAGTGGACAGTGATTTAGAACGATTCACTGAAAAAAACGTGCGTCCAGCAAATGGACCTTTGTCTTGTATTTTGATGGTTACTTGACTGGCAGATTTAAAAATCGGGGCAATTGGGCGAGCCGTGTTGTTTTCATCAGGGTGCACGGAACACGCCTCGCGCTCGGGGTTGTCCTGGAGGCCTGGAGTGCTGGGGGTACAGGGCACATCCAAAGCCAAAGTCTCAGAAAACCTCCACCCAGGCCAACGGTCGCACATAGAACAATTGCACCCATCTTGTGTATCGAGGCCCCAATCCCATCTCACCACCCAGAGGAAATCCCAAGTGACTGAGTCAGAGGCCTTCTCTGAGTCCAGCGCCATGACCACCTGGGGCCCATGCAGAGACTCAGAGAGTGAAATGGCTTTGTGGAGACTTCTCAGGTTCAACTGAGGGGCCCTCACAGGCACAAAGCCTTACTGGTCTGGATGGATTCACCTACTTATCTGTGGAGCAGCCTGTTTGCCAAGACATTTGCTAGGATTTTGCCTCTACATTCAATAATGAAATTGGTCAGTATGAGGGGCATTCATTCAGTGGCTTCCCTTTTTATGAATGACTACTATGTTGGCTGTCCTCAAATCCTCAGGGATGTCCCCTTTCTCTCTGAATTCGTGTAGCATTCTAACATGGGGTCACCTACTTTATCCCAAACACACCTCCAGAATTCCACAGGGAACCCATCCATTTTGATTTTATTTTATGTTATTTATGCCGCGCTCCACTGACCATGAGGCTTAAGGGCACCGACATACAAACAGAAACCAAAAGTCAAATTAGGACAAATGCCATACACAAGAACTAAAAACAAAACAGATTAAACAATTTCAAAAAAAGAAAACATAGGAAAGCCAGCAGCTATTATAAAAAAAACAGACAGGCAAAAGAAAAACGTCAGTTCATGACAATCCTTAATTTGGTGGAGGAGGACAAGTCCTGTAGTTTTATAGTCCTATTCAAGAAAACAGATAAATGAACAGTGAGGTTGATGGTGAAAACAAAACTGTTATAAATGCTATAATTAGCTGATTAATTCAAAACAATTCTAAGTGTGGTGGAGGAGCATATATGCTGTGAGAGTGAAAGTCTCTTCAAATACAGCAGTAAGCTGCTAAACCCACATCCCACGATGATGCAGGTCAGTGTTGTCAGTAGGACACCACTTAGCAATTTCAGTTCTACAGAGAACTTTTAGATCATGTGTTTTCCCTGTTTGCAACCTGTGGATAGCCCCCAAAAGTTCCTCTTTAGTTATGTCCGCCTCCAGCGCCAGATGTTCCTATTCCCCCAGTTTTGGCAAGGCTACCTCGCCATCGTTATAGGTGCATCCCTGGAAGCTTTGGCATAAAGGGTCCGATATTAATCTGCAAAGGCTTGAGCAATGTCCCCCTCCCTCTGTATACTCTCACCATCCCCATCCGCTATAGCCCAGACCCACCTCATCCTGTCGCTTTCACCTCTATAACATTCGTAAAATTCGACCCCTCCTTATCTTTCACGCCACTAAACTTGTAATTACTTCCCTCCTCTTCTCCAGACTCTTCTACTGTTCCTCCCTTCTCTTCGGATTCCCCTCTCTCATCTCTCCCCTCTTAAATCCATCTACCACTCTGCCATCCGCTCCCTATGCCTTCTCTCACCTCTTGATTCCATTTCCTCCTCCCTCACCTCTCTAGGTTGGCTCTCTTTCCACTCCCAACTCAAGTTCAAGTTCCTCTGCCTTGTCTTCAAATCCCTCTAGTATCTTGCTCCCCCTTACCTCTCCTCCCTTCTTTCCTTCTACACCCCTTCTCGTCCTCTCCGCTCTGCTAATCTTTTCCTACTCTCTCCTCCTCCTCCACCCTGTGCCCCCTCCCACTTCTGCTCCTTCCAACTCCTTGCTCCTTTCCACTGGAACCGCCTCCCCCTTCACATCTGCTTTCTCCCTCCTACCCTTCCTTTCGCTCTTCTCTAAAATCTTACCTCTTCCACTCACCTCCCTAACACCCCACCTTCCCTACCTCCTCCCTTCCCCTTTACCCTTACCTCCTACTCTTCCTCTTCCTTACCCTCTCCATCCCTCCGATCCCCTTCCTCCCTTCCCCCCGCTTGATTCTTGGCTCACCTTCTCCGCTCTTCTTCCCTCACATTCCTGCTCTTTCCCCCATCCTTACCTCCTCTAAAACCTACCACTCCCTTGCTCACCTCCCCCCTCCCACACCCTCCTCACCACTACAATACTGTAAGTTGTTCTTTATGCTGTTTTCAGGTTGTGGTTCAATTGTCATCTTATGCTTGCTGTATGTTTACTTGTTCTTATGTAAAGCACTTTGGAATAAAGGGCTATATAAATTCAATAAAATACAAATACAAATACATCCTTTCCTCCCTCCTCTCCAGCCATGTCAGCTTTCTGCCACTTTTGTCGCCTAGATTGTATAGTCTCGCCCATTTCACCATGTGAGCCTGCTAGGCTGCATCTGTTGCTAATACCTTGAACTCCCCTACTACCTTGGTAACAGCCTTCTTAGTGTCAACCGTCAGTGATTTGGCGTGGTGCCTCACAGCCTCCTATACCTCCTACTCTTTTTCCAGCAGCTTGGTCCGTCTCCTGACCTCATGTGCCCCAAACACACATTGTGCTGTTCCCCTAATCACTGTACGCTTCCCACAATGTACTTCTGCTCTCCACTGTCCCCTTGTTTAGATTAAAATACTATTTGGTTCCTCTCCTAAGCACCTCCTTGATCCTCTTGTTCACTAGATGATATTTGTTTAGTCTCCATTTCCCCTTCCTGGCTTTGTCTTCCCTTCTAGTTAAATATACAATGGGACATGGGCTGACAGCCCCCTGGGCAGATACTGTGCATCTGCCACCCAATCTAATGCAGTACATGGCAGTGTGAGAAACCTGAGGGTGTTCTCCCAAGCGAATCTCGAGAAATCCTTATAGAGGTAGTCAAAGTAGGGCTGACACACTCCAAGCCCAACCCTGGCGCCAAAAGAGTGAGAAAGGCTCACCTGGATGGGGGAGCCCAGGGTTGTACTCGGGGGAATAACCCAGGGCAGACACAGTATTATAACGGAGAAGAAGGAGAGGAGGGCGAGATCCCCGAAACCTTTGTAGGCTGTACTACATCTGCCTCCCTTTCTCCCATCCCATTAGATCTCTCCTATCCAAACCCGACGACCCCTCCATATCTGGTAAATGCCCTAGGAGTCCAAACCCTGTTGCATTCCAAAACCACAACTCCCAGAATCCCAGTTTTTCTGTTCCCTACCCAAAAAACCTGAATAATTTTTCTTCACATCCTTCTGATTATTCTTTTCTAAACACCCAGTCTACTTTAACAAGATACTACTGTTCCCACAAATCCCCCTGTCTGTCTCACGATAATAATCTCGGTCATTCCCCTCTGTTTGGCAAACCCTTCCGATTCGTCCTTCTCAGGCTACCAACTGACCCTCTTCTTATCATGCCTGTTTCCATCCTACCCCGTAGAATACTTAGACACTCTAAATCACCCCTTTTCCCGCATGAGCACTTTCACACACCACGAAAGACAGCAGACTTACCCTAGAGCTGTTTACCTGCCATGTCCCGACCCAAGGGTCAGACAGAATCAGGCAACTAACCAGAATCACACACACATGACGGCCCTTTCCTTTCCCCACTGGGATAAAAGGTGGAGCAAGAGAGCATAGGGCGAGCAAGGTAGACCGCACAACAAGACAGCTATCGCAGCCCGGCAATTCAAGACGAGGAGAAAGATGGCACAAACCGAGAGAGGGACAAAGAGAGAAGCGACCTTGCCCTTTCCCAGCCCAGCCTGTAAGACCTCTGCAGACGGAATTGTAAAACCACGGACAATAGCTCAAGAGTGTTGTAACACATGTTAGCAGTACACAGAGCATGCCTCCGATGATAAGCAAGACCGATGAAGCCGCCTGCTACCATGGTACTGGCCTTGACTCCAGATAGAAGGAAAGCCAAGCGGTCCATCACAGCCGGTGAGTTGAGGGGAGAACCAATAAGAAACCGAACTGTGTTAAATGAAAGCCGCAAAGTGGCAAAGTTCAAATACTGTGTATTATTGAGGGAAGACCAGCTGCAGAGGGGAGAGGCACCATGTGGGTGTTCTCTTAAGAGACTCTATTTGATTCCATGTTGATTGAAACTGCAAATACCAGAAGCCCGTAGGAGAACCGCCAAAATAGGTCAAAGTGGTCATACAGGTGTAAAGCCAAATCCCTGTACAATCAAAAGTCTCTGACCGACAAACCCTTGAAATGCAAGGGAAGTGAATCCCACAACAAGATAAAGGAAACGGAATTTGAAAGTGGCAAGAGTGAACCCGGCAGAGGGATGCCAATAAAGAGGGGCAAAGTCAAAAGTCCCAAGAAACAGTGTGTTGACAAAAGTGAACACGGCAGAGGGATGTCCACGGAGAACTTTTTAAAATGGACATTAAGCCCATGAATACGACAAGAATCAGTGTCTTCGTGGAACGCCGTAGTGAACCCGATAGAGTGAGGCAAACAGTCGATAAGGGGTCTGAGCCCAGCCGAGGAGGATACATAGGGGAAAACTCATCACCTAAAGACTGGAGAATACAAAAGTTGTTGTGAGAAAAGCAAGAGGGGTCGGCGCCCAGAAGAGGATGACCCAGTGAAGAGGAGCAAATGTGAACCCGACTGAGGGAGACTGAGAGGCGAGCAAGGTCTGCACCCGGAAGAGGGGGACCCAGGGGTGAACCACATCACCCTAAAAGTGCCATAAGAAAGGAACTTTCTTTTGTTAAAAATGTTGTAAGAGAATCGAGCGTGGTTTGTGCCCGGAAGAGAGGGACTCAAGGGTGAACGACTAGCACCCTAACGGTTCTTTGAAAGGAACTTTAAGTTTGTGCAACATATCAGGCCCTGTATGATATGATATGATATGGCATTTATAACGCGCCTATACACAAGTGTTTCAAGGCGTGACGAGGCAAGGGAGGGGGAACAGAGGGAAGACAGACAACGATCCTACTATGCCAGGTGTCATTCAGATTGTGCAAGTGCATGGGAAGGGGGAGGGGGAAAGTGCAGTACATGGGATAAAAGAATAATAAACAATAAATAAAGTACGGCCAGCTGGTGGCAAGTGCAAAGGTAAGTGCAGACATCAGGTGTCAAGTGCTGGTAGTGGGACTGTAGGAATTGAGAAAACAGTCCCCAAGTGTGTGGGTTGCCAGGAAGGCAGTGCAGGTGTGCGACTGGCGGGGGCGGGGACCTGGGCCCGAGATCAGAGGGTGACCAGGTAACCAGTGCAGTTTCAGTTTCAGCAAGGATGTCAGCAGGGGAGAAGAGGAGAAAAAGCAGAAGCAAAGAGAAAGTTTTTGAGGTGCTTCCGGAACCGGAGATGATTCTAATCAGGTTTCAGGGAGGCAGGGAGGCTGTTCCAGAGGGAGGCCCCAGCCGAGGAAAGAGATCTACCACCAACTCGTTGCTTGGAGAAGCGACTGACCCTGAGGGAGTTGGAGGCGGATGAGCAAAGAGTTTGAGAACGAAGATATTTAGGAAGAGAGAGCTGAAGATATTGAGGCCCCAGGCCCCAGAAGGCCCTGTGGACAATGCAGAGGGTTTTGAACTTAATCCTGGCAGCCACTGGGAGCTAGTGCAGGGATTTCAGTCCTGGAGAGATACGATCCCTGGGCTTGAGGCCAAGGACAAGCCTCCGCTTCTGGATGAGTTGCAGAGGGCGGAGAGTAAAAGCAGGCAGATTTAGAAAGAGGCTATTGCAATGTTCCAGCCTAGAGAGAACCAGAGGTCTGGAGAAAGTGAGCTTCTGGGGGAAGGAGAGAAAAGGAGGAATACATCTGAGGAGGTACAGCTAGTAGTGTGACTTCTTAGAGACATCAGAGATGTGAGGAGAGAAGGAGAGTGTGGAGTCGAAGATGGCCCCGAGGTTTTTAGCCTCACAAGTAGGAGCAGGAAGAGGGCCAAGCGAGGCCGGCAAGAGAAGGACAAGAAAGGAGGGAGTGGGTGTTTCCAATGAGGAGACTCTCAGTCTTAATGACATTAAGGCAGAGATAATTGGTGGCACACCACTCCTGGATGGCAGACAGGCAGTCAGAGATGAGAGAGGGAGAAGAGGTGGCTGAAGGTAGCCTGAAAATGAGAGTGTCATCCGCATAGCACTGTAAGTTGGGGCAGAGCGCAGCAATGCGGTAGGCAAGAAGTGGCAGGTATTGGTTGAACAGCCAGGGAGAGAGGTTAGACCCCTGGGGAACACCACAGGTAGAGATAGAGATGGAGTAGAGGAAGGAAAGAGACTTTTGTGCCAAGAGACTCAACCATCGGAAGAGCCTGATAGCTTGAAAATAGAACTGTCAACTTTTGCTGGGGAAGGCTCGAGTATGCGCTGTGCTTAAAAGTGCCACCTTATCCCTGCTCAAAATGTGGGGAAGGGATACCCCTGGCTAGCACATCCTGACTATCTTTTCTGAACACTACTTTTCTTTATGTACATCTTATCCCACACTCTTTCTATATTAGCTGTAAGGACTGGCAATTGGGCAATAGGTTTTTTAGTATAGGCCCTTTTATTTTGATGAGACTCCACAAGGACTGCCTTATTTTTCATTTTGATGGTCGAAGCTTGCTCCTATCTTAGATTTAGGTGTTTTTCCATCCTGCACATAAAAAAATAAACACCCTTGAATCATGTTCATTTTTGTCTGTCTTTATTGTTGCCACCATGAGTTCCTTTAGCAGTAACATATAGTCGATCAGGGACGCGGAGTTGTGAGCCCCAGAGTGATAGGAAAAATGCAGTTGGTCTCAGTGCACATTCCTACATGTGTCCCTCAGGCCGGTCGCAGCCAGAAAGGACGCACGTTTGGTGTTTCCCCCGCTTCCCTGGGCAGCGTACTCTGGGATTGTCTAAGCCACACCCTGTCCAGGACTTTGTGTTGCTAAACCTGGGACTCCCTATGGTAACCTGCATGTTCCACCACATTGTACTGCCCTTTCCCTAAGAATCAGCACATCATGCCCATCAAGTGGGTTTCCTGTAGTAGGATTACCTCCACTTTTTGGTCTCTCATGTAACGCATTATGAGGCCCCTTTTAATTTTGTCCAGCATGCCATTAACGTTCCACGTTAAGCATCTGACTGTCTTACGTTCCATCCCTGTGCATGTCACAATAAGTTGGTCACGGGCTCATAAAATTGTCTGCGTATTGATTTCAATCAGTGGCTGTCACCCTCCATTGTGCTATTAAAACATAACTCCCCAACACAACTTCTCCAACCCTTCTCCCCTGCCCCTACTGAACACCCCCATCCTAGCCTATACTTCTCCCAAAACAGAAGCATCTGTCGACCCTTGAACTGATAACAGTCCCACTCCCCACATGTGGGGGGCTGTGTGGAATGGTCGCTCCGCCCCTACTCCCACATTCCTGGTCAACTTCACTTCTGCTGATGTACAGCTCTGGACCCAGTCAAATAGCAAACCATACAGTATATGCTGTTTTCGCTCCCAACCACCTGGCCAGGTCCCATCAAAATAGCCAGTCATTGGTTGTCTGCGGGCCAATTTCATCCTGGGGTCCCGGTTCTGGACGGTCCTGGTCAGACCTTGCCTGGTGTTGTCCACTGTGATATGTCTTCTGGCTGATCCACAATGTTTCTGCCCAGTCCCATGCTTCAGTGGGCTTGTTGAAGGAGCACATGCCACCGCAGACACGAATCGTGGCCAGGTATATCAGTGCGTATTTGACCTCTTTCTCCCAAACCTTCCTCTTCACCGCGTCAATGGATTGCCTGGGCTTCTGGACCGCTTTGGTGAGTCCAGGTGGACTGCCTCTGCTGCACCGTTATTCACCAAGGGCTCTTTCTTCCTTGCCATTTGGAGGATGGAATCCCTGTCAGAAAAGTTGAGCAATTGAGCACTTGTCTGAGTGGGACCCCCGGCAGTGGTTCCTTCCCCGGACCCTGTGTGCGCGTTCTTCGGAGAAAAGCATGATAGTCCTTCCAGGCCTATCCATTCCTGGATTAACTGCTCCAGAAACAGCTCCATGGAGGGGACCTCTGCTTTCTCCAGTTGCCCACTCAAGCTTACATTGTTCTAGCAGGATCAGCCCTCTGCATCTTTCATCCTGCTTTCAAGTATCGCTGTCCTTTTAAGCAGTGACTGCGTGTCTCTTTGCAGCAGGGGTTTTTCTCCCCTCGCAGGTTTCTCAAACTTAGGTGGCCTCTCCACTGGGTGTACCTAATACGCATTTACTGTTGTTCTGTTGTTCCCTAAAATGTGGTAAACTAGGGTTTTTCTCCCCTCGCAGGTTTCTCAAACTTAGGTGGCCTCTCCACTGGGTGTACCTAATACGCATTTATACCGTTGTTTTTTCTGAAAAGTGCTCAACTTGGCCTTGCCGCTCACTGTCCTTGTGCTTTCAAATCGTCTGTCTTCCCCCCCACTCCCTCCATGGTGCTCTCTATCTCGCCTATCTTCTCTAACTGCTTCTCTATTGACTATCCTGCTCTCCTCACTAAATCTGGTAGGAAACAGTTTAAAAAGGGCATCCTGGTCTCCAACCCAGGCCTCCCTATTGCTGACACCTACACTAGTGCCTGCTCCAAGGAAACTCTTACTGACATCCTCTTTTTTGTGCCTTCGCCTGACCTATGGACCCTTCATATGGTCTCTGTGCTCTCTCCTTTCTCCTCTTCTCCCATTAATGGTGGCACCCGTTGGGATGTCCTCTTGGCCCCCTTCAGCTCCTCTAAGGCCATCATTAATGTCTACGCTAATGGGACCGTCTTGGTCCAAGGCCCTCAGGCCAACCTTCACCTCTTTGATAGACGCTTCCCATGCCTCATCAACTTCCTTTCCTCTCCTGCTGCCCCCCTCCTCTGTCCTCGGCTACCTTGCCTCTACCCTCCCTCACTGCCCCCTCTCTTGCTCCTTCCTCACCTCCTTCTTCTACACCTCCGCAGGGCGTACCTCTGATCTGTACCCCTCCCCGGAAGTCCTTCAAGGATGGCAACCTTCTCCACATTGCCACTCTTAACTCTCGCTCTGCCATCAAACATTCCTCTGATATCTGTCACCTTCTTGAGGAACTGGACCTGGATGTCCTCGGTCTCACTGAGACATGGTTCACGGCCAGCTCTGTCACCAGCTTTGACACACTCCTACCTGACGGTTACAAGATCCTCTACGTGCCCAGGCCCAACCGTGCAGGGGGGGGTGTGGCCCTTATCTTCCCTGAGTGGGTTCCTGCCACTGTCACTCCTACACAGACCTACTCCTCTTTTGAGTGTCTTGTCTGCCGACTCTCTCTCTCTCCTAGCCATTCCCTTACAGTGGCTACTATCTATCGGCCACCTGGTCAAATTTCCTCCTTCCTCTCTGAGTGGGCAGACCTCTCCTCCTCACTCCTGGCCTCAACCACTCAACTCCTCTTCCTTGGTGACTTCAACATCCACCTGGATGCCTCCTGTCCCCCCTCTGGACTCTTTCGTGACCTCTGCGACTCTCTCTCACTCTCTATTCTCCCGTCTGGGCCTACCCATTCTGCAGGGCACACTCTTGATGCTCTGATCTCTTCTGACCTTCCCCTCTCCGTCCCTCTCTCCACTCCTCTCTCCTGGAATGATCACTTTCTCCTATCCTCCCACCTCACCCTCCCTACCCCACAGGCAAAGCCACCCTCATCACTGCCAACCACCTTCTCGGTCATCCGACCCATGAAGCGCGTGTCAATTGAGGCTTTCGCTGCCACCTTCTTGCCCCCCGCTCCCCCTTCGGCTGACTCCCACCCTGACACAGCCCTCTCCACACTCCACTCTGCTATATCTGATAGTCTTGATATCCTTGCCCCTGTCATGAGAATCCGCCTGAAGCCCAAAGCCAAATGCAACTCCTGGTATGACTCGGATCTTGTCACCCTAAAACGCAAGTGCAGGGTGGCAGAGAGGAAATGGCCTGCTTCATGTACATCCTCTGACAAACTGGCCTGCCGCCTGCTCCAAAGGCAATACCGTCTCTCCGTTCTCACCAAGAAGAGAGCCCTTATCCAAGCCCGCATCTCTGCTGCATCTAACAACTCGGCCGAACTCTTTAAAATCTGCAAAGAGCTTGCCAACCCTGCTGCAGTCTCTATCTCTCCTGTCCCCTCCCAGGCCCTCTGCACTGCACTGGCCTCTCACTTCGTCTCTAAAACTCAGGACATCCTGTCCACACTCTCCTCCTATCACCTCCCTCCATCTCTTCCTGGCTCTCCCTCTGGCCCTTCTGCAGCCACCCCTCCTCCCTCCTTCTCTGCCTTTCCCCTTTTTTCTGCTGACGAGGTTTCCAGACAAGTCCGATCTATGAAAGACTCGTCTAAACAGGTTTACCCCTGCTCCTCCAAAACTATCAAGGACCACATCGACTCCCTGGCTCCTGCCCTGGCTGACTTTTGCAACCACTCTTTCGCCTCTGGAGTCTTCCCATCCCCCCTTAAGCATTCCCTTGTGCACCCTCTTCTTAAGAAACCCTCTTCCGACCCCGCCTGCCCGGCTAACTATCGCCCAATCTCCATCACTCCCATCCTGGGCAAGCTCCTGGAGAAACTGGCCATCTCCCAGCTCAACCTCCATGCTGAATCTGTTGGTAGTCTTCATGACCATCAATCTGGCTTCAGAGCTGCCAGAAGCACGGAAACTGCTCTCCTGAACATCCGTGAGGACCTGCTCTCGAACCTCGACTCCAACACTCTGTGTGTTCTCATTCTGCTCCATCTCTCTTCTGCCTTTGACACTGTCAACCATGCCATCCTGCTCAACTGTCTCCGTGATAACCTGGGTATCACTGGTCAGGCTCTGGCGTGGCTGACCTCTTTCCTTTCCAATCGACTCTCCCAGGTCCAACTGGGGTCCTTCCTCTCTGACATCTTCTTCTCTACCTGTGGTGTCCCCCAGGGATCTAATCTCTCTCCCTGGCTGTTCAACCAGTATCTGGCACTCCTTGCCCACCGCATCGCCACTCTCTGCCCCAACTTTCAGTGCTATGCGGACGATACCCAGCTCATTTTCAGGCTACCCTCGGCCTCCACCTCTCCTTCCCTCATCTCCGACTGTCTGTCTGCTATCCAGGAATGGTGTGCCACCAATGACCTCTGCCTTAATGCCAGTAAGACTGAGATTCTACTCATGCACACCCACTTCCTCCTTCCCTGCAGTGCTCTGGCCAGCCTCTCTTGGCCCGCGTCCTGCTCCTACTTGCAAGGCAAAAAACCTCGGGGTCATCTTCGACTCCACACTCTCCTTCTCTCCTCATATAACTGACGTCTCTAAGAAGTCTCACTACCAGCTGCACCCCCTCAGAGGTATTCTTCCCTTCCTCTCCTTCCCCCAGAAGCTCACGGTCTCCAGAGCCCTGGTTCTCTCGAAGCTGGACTACTGTAACAGCCTCTATCTTAATCTGCCTGCCTCTACTCTCCGCCCTCTGCAACTCACCCAGAACAAAACTGCGAGACTTGTCCTTGGCCTCAAGCCCAGGGACCGTATCTCCCCAGGACTGAAATCTCTACACTGGCTCCCTTTGGCTGCGAGGATTAAGTTCAAAACCCTCTGCATTGTCCACAAGGCCTTCTGGGGCCTGGGGCCTAAATACCTTCAACTCTCTCTTCCTAAATATCTTCCTTCCTGAGCCCTTCGCTCATCTGTCTCCAACTCCCTCAGGGTCAGCCGCTTCTCGAAGCAACGAGCTGGGGGTAGATCTCTCTCTGCAGCAGGGGCCTCCCTCTGGAACAGCCTTCCTGCCTCCCTGAAACTTGAGTAGAACCATCTTCGGTTCCGGAAGCACCTCAAAACCTTCCTCTTTGCTTCTGCTGTCTCTCTCCCTCTCCCCTGCTAATTCTTCATTGATACTGCACTGAACCTGCACCTGGGCCACTCTCACCGACCTCGGTCCTTGGCCCAGCCACTCTCCACTTGCACTGCCTCTCTTGCAACCCCTGCACTGCGGGATTGTCTCTGCATCCCTTACAGCCCCCCCCCCTCCCAGCACTTGTCTGCACTTACCTTGCACTTGCCACCAGCTGGCCCTATTTATTATTTATTTTTTATTCTACTTACCCTGTTCAGCACTTCCCCCTCTCCCCTTCCTCTTGCACTTTTTCCCTTCCCCCTACCCCTGCACTTGTGCGATCTGAATGACACCTGGCCTAGTAGGATCGTTGTCTGTCTTTCCCCCCTGTCCCCCCCTCCCTGCCTCGTCGCGCCTTGAAACACTTGTGTATAGGCGCGTTACAAATGCCATATCATATCATATCATAGCAGTGTTGATGCGTCTTCAATTGCTGAGATGTGACGTTCAGCTTCCTGGACCCTGGCTGACATGTTCCGCAGGTCCTTCCTCAGGAGCCTTACATCTATGCCCACAGTCACTTTTCTTTGCTCTAGTTGTACCCTCGATTCTTAGATTGCCTTAACAATGTCTTGTGTTGCCGTTGATTCGTCCTCCATTCTATCCATATCTTCCCCTGTGGCAACACCAACCATCCTGCCATGCCACATGTAGTGTAGGCATCCATTCTTGTCTGTCTGTCAACCTGGCTTCTTGGCTTTGTCCTTTTCCATGGTCATTGCAACGGCTCCGCTGTGCCTGGTTCTTGCAGACTCGTTAGTATGTTTTTGTGTCAGCATACTTGCCTGCGGTACTTCCACGATCTTGACCCTTCACCTGCGGGTGGCTTCAGCCTCTGACTGCATGGAGGCACCTCCAGATGGAGGGTCCTTGGTGGGAGAGGAGCCGACCCTCTTTTTCAGGCTCTTCTGCCTTAATGCTGCAATGGGAGTCGCTGCACAGAGCTGTGTCTGAGGCCTGTGATTAAGTTGATGCCATGCCAGGCCTTCCTCTGCACTGGTACTCTGCCTGGGGACCCAGCATTCACATGGCCATGTCTCAATGTGCTTGAGCTATTCACATAGACCTCCTGTGTACGGCAGTCCTTATTTCTGGTGACTGTGGAGGAGCCCTCTTTTGAGCAATGATGTGGATGATTGAAGCACTGTTGTTGCTTTTTCACTTGCGCCATGTCTGCAGGGAGGTCTGGGAGCGTGAGTATGTCCATGGTTGCCTGAGCCCCTCTATTGTGGTCCTCAATGCCAACAGGGCAGTGTTCAGCCCTTTACTTCAAGCACGGGCCACGCCACTCCCCCTCACTGATGGTTGCATGCTGATCAAGGTAGTCAGTGGCGCCAGGAGGCTGGGAGCCTTCCTGCCCTCTCTCCTCTACACACTGCGGGTGGCTATGTCAAACCGTGTTGTGACACTCTGAGGCAGCCACTGCCCCGTTCCCTGTGTTATGTGAAGAAGAGCCTCCCTGCCTCACCCCCTCCTTGTCTTTCACCGGTGCCGTAGGCCTGCACTGCCTCGCCGCCTCTTCACCACTGCTACCTCGCGGCCACCATCTTCAGATCTTCCCCACACAGTCCGGATTCCAGATGACTTCAGGATATCTCCCAATCCACAGCTGTACAGCGTTCACCTCCTTCACACAATCATACCGCTACACTTCATATGGCCTCTGAAGCAATTTCGAGGTCCAGAGACAGATTTTCTGCATTTTCGGCATCCCTTATCGGTCGTTTTGGGGCAAAGCTACGTGAGGAGTGACTAGTCCATGTGGTGCAGTTTGTTGCGGCACATTGTGGTGCAAATGTCCCAGAATCCATGCATTCTAGGGTTGACGACCGGTTATTCTATGACCACATTGATGTTTTGCCGATTTCAGGCAACTGTCTCATGTGTGAAAGTGCTGAAATTCAGGGAAAGGAGAGGAGTGTCCAAATGTTTTGTAGCCCGTAATGTCAAGATGGTCCTAACAGGTACCTATGCATGATGTGGTGCAGATTGGTGCAATGGTGTCGATTTGTATAAGGAACAAAGAGAAAAATAGGTGTGACGGTATAACCACCAGTGAGTGCGTTTTGGCCACTTAATTCTGTGTAGTGGCAAGTAGCGTGTTAGGCAGAATTATTTGTAGTACCCTTTGCGAACACCACACACAATTAAGACTACAAATTAAGACAGTACAAATTCACCTTTGGTACAAGCCTGTACTACACAGTAAAAGTGGTAGCGATGGCTGAGCAGCCAGACTTATCTCAAGAACAAGTGAGCAGTATCAATAGTTACACAAAGGACAGCAATTACTATGATTCAAACAAACACTGACTCAAGGTTCCTGAGTAAAAGATTATACATTTATTTACACATCATTTGTATAACATTTCACTAAAGTAAAGCAGTTTAAAAATCACACTCTTTATACACCACACCACTCCCAATAGGTTCCAGACAAGTTAAGCTCACAATGAAGTGGGAGCAAAATGGCACTCCAGAAATTTAAAAGGGAGGGAAAGACAAAGTTAGGCAGAAATTGAACAGCACCAACAGGTAAGTAAGCAGGGCAGTCTAGAAAAAGGAACTACAATGATGGAATCAAATCAAAAGGGCTTAGGACAAAAGTCTTTTGCTCAAGATCACACCGCTCAGGGTAGTTCGCTGTTAAGTCTTTGCCAAGAGTTCCGGAGGAAGTTGGTCGGCAGAAAAGTTAGTTTTAATGAGTAGAGAAGGACAAGCCCTCGGATTGGAGAAAGATTTCACACACTTTCACCGTGGCTGAATGAAACGAACAACCGGATTTGCACAGTACCTTTAAGTGGAGAAGAAGCTGTAGCTGAGGCAGACGTTCCTGGCAGTTCCTGCAAGTTCACGGTTCCTGAAGCGACTGTCGGACTGACATGAAGTAGGAAGACTGGAGGGTCCTGCACTGCCCAGGGTAGAAACCAGCAGCAGAGCAAAGTAACAAATAAAAGGTGCGCTCCTTAAAACCCAAGCAGGCTCCAACCTTCCTGGCTATCCGGTTCACTGTAGCTCTGTACAGCCAATTTGACCAGAGGAGGGAGTCCTGGCTTGCAGTTTGGGAGAACTGGTTGGTCCCACCAGCTCAGGGGAAGAAGATTCCTGGAGGATCTTCTCTGTCGTTGGAGTTTGAGGATTCGGACCTGCAGCAGGGCTTCACCGGGTGGTTCAGTCATGGTAGGGGTCCTCTTCTGTCAGCTCCTCGTCAGTTATTTCGTTCCAGTGGCAACTCTGCCTTTCCAGACCTAGAGACCTGCTTTTTATGCAATTTTCCCCCATTCACACAGCCTGGCTGTCAATCACACAGCAGGGTGGCTGTCCCGCCGGGACAGTCACCACAGCCAATCAGTTCAGAGTGCAACATGGGTCTCCAAGCAGACCCTGCTCAGGGAGTCCTAAACCCCTCCCTCACATCCTGTCCTCCCTAGACATACAGGCACCTAAGGAGGGCTTCTGCATAGAAGCCCGCGAACAGACAGTGAACAAAGGAACCAAACCTGGTTTGGTGCGCAGAGTAAAACACGAGAAAGACATTTTTTAAAAAAATGGTGAATAAACCCAGCTGGATCCGTAATAAAACGTATATGGTCTAGCGGGTTTAAGTTCGAGGCTACCAAGATTCCTAAAACAATACCAAGATTATTTAAGACAACCGCGGTAGGAAAAATAGGGTAGTTACCACTGCCACCAGCCAAGTCTTGATGAAAAGGTAGCGAAACAATGCTCCAAGAGGAACAGACAAAAAGGGATAAGTATTAACGCTTTCCAGTACTCCATGTAAGATGGTTTGTACTGGGTATGTAGTTTTACAGAGGTTAATAAAGTTAATGGCAACTTTATGTGTTCTGGGAGACAGTAGTCAGTCCCAGAAAATGGAGTCTGAGTTGGGAAGTCTAAAAAGACAACCCTGTATCACTGCACTGAAGGTGCTGTGTAACACACAGTAAAAAGATGATGCCTGTGAAGTAGGTGAGGCTCCACAGTCTATGAACACAAGAAATGTTATACACACACAGTAAAACACATGTAAGAGTGAGAAAAAAGGCTCACACTCTTACCAGGTGAAAAAAATAAATCCTAGAAATCCAGCAAAGCTGCGGAGGGACTCATTAGGTAAGGGAAATTAGCCATTCTGGATAATTCTCTCTAACACAGCGCCACCGATACCAAGTAATACATAAAATTAACAGTGGCTTTTTGTTCTTGTCTGTTTTTCCTATTGCTATACCTCCAATCCCATTTGCTAAGATTTTGGGTATGTATCCACATATCTTTCCTGATTTGTTCTTTATAAATATGTGCTTCTCTTTTATGTTGGAATTCACAAATGTATTAAAATAAATTCCATGTACATAATGTCTGTGACATTTGGATATTCTATTGTTAATACATCAGCCTTGAAGACGACTTCGAAACACTTCGAAACACGCGTTGGCTGGTATTAAAAAATAAACCTCAAACAGAAGGAACATCTCAAGACTTTAGTGTGAATGACCCATTTGTTTTGTATATATTATACTCTAGAGGCATAACATGACTCGCCAGCACCAACCAATACTTTGTATAAGGAACAACAATTTGCCAAGCCACAAACCCACAAACAAGTTTTGACATTTGCTGAAATCCAGGGAAATAGGTGGGGTGCCCAAATGTCATGTAGCCAGTAATATCCGCAGGGTCCTAACAGGTAACTATGCACAATGTGGTCAAGATTGGTGAAACAGTGTGGAAATGTCTAAGGAACAACGCTTCGCCAAGCCACAAACCCACAAACACATTTCTTCTTTTGCTGAAATCCAGGGAACGGGGTGGGGTGTCCAAATGTCATGTAGCCAGTTTTGTCTGCAGGGTCCTAAAAGGTAACTATGCAACATGTGGTGCAGATATGCAACTTCTTAAAAAACTGGAAGGGAAGGCATGAACTGATAATGGGCCTCATTCCGAGTCTGGTTGTCTGGAAATAAGGGTGCCTGTAGCAACATACGAGCACCCTTTTCGGACCGCCGGACTACGTGAATGCCTGCAGGGCACCGGCCCCTGCAGGCATGGTTTTCACGGAAGCACTGCCACCGTTATCAACGGTGCCAGTGCTTCCGTGTTCCCATTCCCATGGAGTCCAATGGGGCTCTACCGGAATGGGGATTTACAGTTTACAGCGCCTGACATCCCAGACCACAGGGACTTGTAATTTCCCAGTGGCACCAGGATATCAGGTACCAGAAGGGTTGCGGGATTATGATCTTGCACTAACCGCCCATTTGCAAAACAGGTTCATTATCATGCAGGCGACGAAAGAGAGTGAGAAGTGAGTTTGATGTTGCCGGAGTGGTGCCAGCCCGGGGAGGATGGAGGGGCACAGAGGACAAGAGGAGGCTTGCCTGGCTAGCAGGTGCAGGTGCTGTCATTGCCTGCAACCACACAGGCCAGCCTAATGTTGTTCATGGCCTCTAATGGCATGCACCATGAATATAAATTGCACTATGGTGCGATATGACACTGCCACACTGAAAGTTTCCCCATTTCCTCGTCCCCAGGGCCTGCCCAACCCATGCCTGTCTGCAGGCGAGCCTCCCTCCAGACTATCTGGAGTTGCCAGGCAACCGTTACCAGGCAGTAGTGGCAGATAGTAGTGGCAAATAGTGGAATTGACAGTCTGAGCTTTCCAGTGAAGGAGAAAAAAATAATAACCCAACCGAATTAAAATACTGTAATTTTAGACCAGGAGTGCTGCATCGTCGTCCACAAGGCTATTCAGTAACATTATGTGTATTAACATAGGTGCATTCTATGAAGTTATTAGTTATACCTGCAAAATTAAGGAAATGGTAGTGACCCCGGGTCCCCGCCCCCTCTCTGACCCAAACCGCGCGCACTCCGGAGGAGCACTTTGCCCCCCCACCCCAGGCACCAAAACTTGGTTCCGCCCCTGAGTCTAAGAATATAGTTGAGGAATATAGGACACCCAACAGCCAATCACTGTACCTCAAAAATTCAGCATACATGTTACTTTGGGCTGAAGGATACTGGCAAAGCCCACTGCCTGACAATCACGGGAGTCTTACCTGACCTCCGCGCAGTGCAGAAAAGCATGCACACATTCGGATTCCTTGCATCCAAACAATGAAATGCATGCACCAATTTGTTGAACAGGGATGCATGAGTAAGTACAGTACCACAAATACAACAAGCCCAGTGTCAAAGGGGATTCTAAATCCAGAGGGATCCAAATGCAATTCAGCATCAAAGAGGGACGGGGTGGGGGGGGTTCCAAATACAATGCACAAGTTGGTCCAGATCCAGAGCGAAGGCATTAAACAAAATAGAAATATAGATTTCAGCCCAGAGGGGCCAAATAAAATGTCAGAATGTGAATTTGAAAGGGGGATCACTTCACTCCTCCTCCGTGGCCTCTTCAGTGTGGGTAGAAGGTTGTTCAAGTGGCTGAGCGTGGGGCACCCAGGGAAGGGGTGAAGGACAAGGAACTGCCAATGTATAAAAACAGACACAGGTGTTGTCTATTCAAATACATTCCTTACATGGATCAATGAAAATACTGCAAATGAGGACACTGGAGACTGGTAATGCAAAACCACACAAGGTAATCTAGCAGAAGATCAGCAAAAATGTGCTCCGTAATGGTAACGGTATTCTGCTTGACAAAGCCACAATGTTAATATAGTACATATAAAGGGATTGTGTAAATGTGTTCACAGTTGTATTTCATTATGAAAACAATTCCACAATATAACAAAACATATATAGGCATTTCAACAAAGCCAAAAGTATTT
The DNA here is from genome assembly GCF_040938575.1 of Ambystoma mexicanum. Classification (NCBI taxonomy): domain Eukaryota; kingdom Metazoa; phylum Chordata; class Amphibia; order Caudata; family Ambystomatidae; genus Ambystoma; species Ambystoma mexicanum. The sequence continues at coordinate 770,796,353 of NC_090941.1, forward strand.
TGATGCAGCAATGATCCAAAAGAAGCATACAGATGTGACAACAAACAATAAATAATCCTGATTACATAGAAAGAAATGAGAAAGTCCAGTATCACAAAAAAGGTAATGCTTCCTAAAGACAATGATGTCTCTCATACTGTGACATTCCACCTCAGTGTGTGTTCAAAAGCTGACATGTTTTATTCCATTCAGGCATTAAAGGAACTTAGTCAGAGGGCAGGTGATGCAATGAACTGACTGTAAGAGAAATATAGCAGCATGTTTATGTAGAAAATGTAGGGGCTTCAAATCTGATGGAAACAAGTTGGGATAGAATTACATCCTACCAGTTAGGAGTCAATCCTGTGTAGAGGTTCCAACGGACGGAATCCGTTTCCTATGTTATTCAGGTATTTATATGTCGCTTTTGGGTTTCCCATTACGCACTTTGGAAGGACAGCACCTAAATTCACCAAGAAATAATAGAGCTGGAGATCCTATTTTAGGATCGTTTTCAGAGAGAACAAAACAAAGTTTGGAAAGAATAAGTAAAGGAGTTAAAATAATACTGACACACTGGCCTCTACTGGTTCCAAAACAGAAGGAGTGTATCCAGCTCTTAACAGAAGAACATTTTTAATACCCAAGATCATAGGAATGAGTTCCTAAGGAGAGTGTAGCACATGAAGAGCAGTAAATAAACACCCTACATGAGCTTACATGTGTAATAGAACATTGGTTCTGAACCAAAAGCATGGGCTACTACATTAAACATGGTGATATTGCAATCGGTAAAAGTAGGCTGTTTTCAGAGTTGTTTCAAACCAAGGTATATTAGGTTAACTTCCTGCAACATCTGTCGCACTGCCTCCAGGTACTAGTAAACCTCTCCATTCAAGGAACAGGCCTCCACCAGTTTCTTATAATGCTCCTCTACCTGTCTTCTACCTGTGTCGGGGAAGTCTGCAGGTCTGACAGTCTTTCTGCAATGCCAGTTTTGACACTGTCAGAGGGGTACACGTGGTGGGAGAGAGTATTGGATGAATGTGCCAGTGGTGCAATAGATCCCTGTGGCCCTTGAGGAATGGTACCCTGACTACCTGGAAAGAGAAGCTCCACGGGAGTGATCTCCCCTGCCCTCGACTGTTGGTGATTGGGTATGACCACTGTGACAATCTGTGAGTCAGATATTGACGTGATGTAGGTATAGTGTCTTCTGTCTGACCTGTTAGCAGACATGGAGTCATCATCTGGCTGTGTGCATACGACAAGTTGCAGTGCATATCTTCAGCCATGCATGGAGTGACAAGAGGAAAATGGCGCTCATATTTATATTGCTATTGGCACATATGTGAGGGTAATAATGTCAGGGCATGTGCTCATTTGTAGCACACTCACTGTGACAAATCAACTTCTGGGGCACCAGTGGTCCAGGAATGAATATCGATTTCTAATCCATCAATCAACCCCACACCTCTAGTACACCAAAAGGGATCCAAACAGATTGGAATACAAGTAAATTAAAAGACCTCCTTGACCAATTTTGGTAACGTGGACGGAACGATAGGTCGTGGATTGTTGGTCAATTGCAACATAGCGAAAATACAATTATTACACAATGATAAAAGGGACTGTTTAGTCAAGGTTATATAAAAATATCTACTTTATTATTAATACAACAGACAGTTCTGGCACACTGCAATTACAACCCACACTGTAAAGGAACACAGAGGACAGACAATTTCACAAAGGAAAGGGATGCACTCTGGATACTGAAAGCAGGGTAGTTGGTAAAGTAATCAGTCTTATAGTTCAAGATTATTTGGTTTCAACACCAAAGGGGCAAAGGGTTGTAACTGTCACTAGGGGCCTTCAGAGAAAGACCAGGGGGCAGAACTACAATGTACCTGGTGCGGAAGAAGTTCTTGGTGCTCGACAGCGTCGAGGCCTTTCCAGGGCACTTTGCAGCCCTTGAGACAGAGTTAGTGGGAGGAGACAGATGTGGGTACCAGGTGGCATGCAGTTCATCAAGCGAGGCTGGGCGGACATCTGCAGGCTCTCCGGCACGGCGGCTCAGGGCCAAGAATCATCAACTCTGTGCTGGTTGGGGGGTTTGGAATGCTAGTCAAGGCACCTCGAATGGCTCTGACGACTGCAGAGTGACAACACTCAGCGGTGCAGCCGGATGCCATTCGAGGTCTCAACCGTCTCAAAATTGTCCTTAAAAAGATGGACACTGGATGATGCTTGTGTGGCACTCCTCTTAGCTTCTTCGCAGGGCTTGTGTCCTTTCAAGGCAGACGGCCCAAAACTCAGGAGAGTGATTGCAGGCCTTGTCCTTTGTCCAGACACTCTCTGGCACTGCCACCTAGGAAGCTTGCTGTCAGAACCTAGCAGGGCATGCTGTTTGCTGGCTGGGTACCAGTTCTGGAACTGCTGGACGGGTCCTCTGAGTCCAGTATCTCCCTCTGTTCCCTTTGAGATGTTTTGGGGAGGGATCTTGCTTCCCTCTTGGAATTCCTGGCCTTCCTTCACTTGCGGAAGATGTAAGGTCGACTGTACCTTCAGCTCCAGTCTAAATAAGTCCTTCTTCTCATTCCTTGTGAAGTCATCAGATGATCTGATCGGTGAGGGGCTCAGCACTCTTTGAAAGCAAAATGGGCCACAGTGATTGATGTAGCCTAAGCCCACCTTAATGAACCAATCCTGGGTCCCCACCAACAATCTTCAGTGATGGTTAAGGTAAGAATCAGAGCGCTTGGCAACAGACAGGGGAAGGATGACAATATATACTTCTAAGTCCCACTCATCTTACTGTCTGCTGTACATCAAAGTGTCTCCCTAATTATCTGAGTCCTATGCGGTGCTTGGTCACAACATGGGTCTACTTTGAAGTAGGGGGTTGCAGGCAGACATTTGTCTCCTACAGTTCACATACTTCCCTGCTCTGAAAGGAGTGGTTCCAGACAGGACATTCACTGCCCTTTCATACCAAGGAGGGGTGTTAGTACCAAGTTGATACATTGCATTACAAAGAGGTGTTGGCCTCTGGTCTCAATTGTCACTTCCTGCACCTAGGCCTTCCCTGAGGCCTGCTAATTAACATTCTTCAGTATTCGCCACCACCAGCAAGGTGTAACAATGGAGATGCAAATCCAATGGGCCTTGAAATGCTTATCAGGCTACCCACGGCCAGAGGCTTTTGATATACCCACAGCTGTCAGGTGTCAGCTACACATGACAGGGGAGGGTGGCACTGGTGATCTGTGTCCTCCTAGAGTACATGACTATTTTTCTGCTGTGCACTTAGCGTGGAAAATATGCGTGGGAATGGCCCCACATATTTTCCTGAGGTTGATCTCTCATCATTCATTCTTTTAAACAAGCAAAAATCAAAAAGCCCAGGCGAGCGCACTCTCCCTGTGTGCATGGTCGAATTCTTCACACTTACGGGTTTGCCCACATGAACATGTGCCACCTCAAATCATTGCTTGTTTTCATTCCTTCAACTCCCACTATGCCACTCAGGTTAATGATCATCCTGTGGCCGAGTGCTCCTTCAAGTGGTCAGCGATGAGCTTCTGCACATGTCTTTTCAGATCCTGCCAGTGCTTCTTGATTTGGCTCAGCCTGAGTACAGTGTTCACCACATTTTAACTATTGGCCAGTATGGCCTTTAAAAGTGTGTTGTTTAGTGGACTGGAATCTTCATATACTTTGCAACAGTGAGATACCCATCACAATGCCATCCACCAGGACCTTGAGCTCGTTGTCTGTGAATTGTTGGCATTTTCCCTTTGACATTGTCTTTGTGGCTGCCTGGTGGTATGGGAGACGGAAGGAGGCAAACTAGTCAGGTTCGGAGAAGGACACAGGATCTGGCTCCAGAATCACAGAGTTGGATAAATGGTATTCTTGGGGGTGGTTGAAAAGAGGGAGAAGGGAACAGGGGTGATGGCCATGCCATTACTGGAAAGTGTGCAGGGGTGCAAGATCAAGGAAGAGGGGCACAGCAGTCGGGAGGTACAACAGTCAGAAGGCATAGCAGTCAGGGAGGTTGGCACAACAGTCATGGTGGGTGTACAGAGGTCAGAGAGGCAGGTTCAACAGTCAGGCATGGGGACAGCAGGCATGGAGGGTGGTACAGCAGTCACATAGATAAGGTCACTGAGGTAAGAACATCAGTCAGGGAGGGGGTTTCAGCAGTCAGAATGAGGGGCACAGGGGCAGGTACAGAGACATATGTGCTATGATTCTGCATCGCTGGTCCTTATTTGCATATTGGCGGCCCCTTCCAAAATAGCGCCCATGTTTGGTATGCGCGTCATGACATCCTGAATCCGAAACTGCTGCTCCCACTGCACTTTCCATAAAGACGCTAGCTAAACGGTAAAGCCTTGCTCTGACGCTCCATTTCTGTTCCTGTTACTCCCTTGTACTCCCTGCCTCCTGGTTCTGTCACATAGCCTCCTTTTACCCCGTTCTGCTGACATTCTTTCAGGTTCCTCTCCTTGCTCTTGATCCTGCTTCTTCGTGGATTCTGGTCTTTTGACTGCTATTCCTGCATCTCTCCAGGGACTCCTTCCTTCTTGGACCACCATTCACTGCATTACTACTTCAAGGGTTTTTATCTTTTGAGTTTTCCCTCACCTTGGGGTTTGCCCTCCAGGGCTGGCACCTAGCACCTTGGTTACTCCAGAGAGTTGGGTGGCTGCCCGAAAGGACAGACCTTACCTCTACCCCGATAGAACGATCACGAGAGATAAGGTAAGACATTATTGGTGGAACTATAGGGGGAGAAAGGAAAAAACATATGGTGGATCGCCGAAGGGGCTGTTGCAGTGGCTGCTGGTGGGGGGGGGGGGTGGTCTCTTTGGTGGGTTTTGGTCATTTAAGGTCAGTTTTGACCAGGATTGTATTACTCACTAGGCACTTGCATGCACTTAGGTGGTCCAACAGGGGATGTCCTTGCACACCCATACAATATTCGAACAGTACTAGCATCCAGAAACAGGAACAACACAACATGATCCTTGGGCGTACAATTTACACATGTAAAATGTGTTGTTCCACGTGATGATGTGCTTCCACGAGGATTCCTTAATCTGCACGGAAATATTGTGTCAAGCAGAAAAGCATCCAGTTTGTGCAGAATCAGGAAAGGGACATTTGAATGGCTTGTGCAAGCGAATCAAAATGTGGCCCTCTGCCTCTCTTAGAATATCTTAGCCTGTGGACATTGTGCACCCTATTGTGTATTTCCGTCTCTGTTTCAAATGATACCTTTAGTATGTTAGTAAGTTTTATGATAGGAATAGTATGTACTGCATTGTCCCAGTAGCTAACTGGCCTTATGGTCATTTTTCAAACAGTCCCCATCTAATAGTATAGTTGTCATTGTGCATATGCTATTTTATTTCATATGTTAGGAAATGGCCAGTAATTTGAAGCTCTGGTGCGCATAGCAATAATATGTAGCTATTAATTTTGACACGTTTTGTAGGTTTTGTAGTTCTTCTGCTCGACTTTGCTTTCATTTGTATCAAATGTGCAGTTCTCAGACAAGCAGACGTCTAAAGCAGAGGATGCATTCTTTCAGCTGCCTGATTTTCAGGCATGCACAGCTCACCTTATTCACAAAGATGACCTGCGCATTTGCAGAGGTCTGTGCGCCAGGGTAATGGATGCGCTGGCCAGACTGCTGCACAATTCAGCCGGCCTGATTCATGGAAGTGTTTTATAATGGTGCAATCCCATATGAAATCGTTCCAAGAATCAGGCTCACTAGTGTCTGGCACGTGGTCCAACATTCAGATACAATAGGCTGCCAGCACCCACATGGATTTCGGGATGCAATTTCACAATGAGTGGCCCCCAAAGGGCCTGTTACTGTGCAGTGAATTGTCCACAAAAAAAAAAGGAAAATACATTTCTGTCCCTGCTTGAGGGGTAGGAATGCAGGTGGGACAATAGATGTTCGGTCTGATGCTATCTAACATACATTCTATCTAATACTACTATAAATCACAGAAATATATTAAATAAAACAAATGCATGAATGACCATGTTCATCCCACGGTGCCAGTTCAGAACAGGAGCAGGGGAACATGTTTGTTATCTGCCCATTGTAAAGTGCACCACATGTGTGAATAAAATGCACAGGCATGCCTGCTGATGTGTGTAAATGTACAAAGGAGCAAAAAGAAGGTACCACTGTATTGGCATAAGAGAAGGTAATTTACAATAGCATCCCATCATCACATTATTTCCGAAAATCGGAAACGTTGTGTTAAATGAAGAGCACCCGAAAACGAGCAACGAAGTGTAAACTTTAAAAAGCATAATGGATTGCATTGTCCCTGCGCAGAAGTTGTGTGTTGTATCTGGGCCCCCTTGTGAGCGCATTGCATTGTCCATACAGTGCACCATTGATTCCCCAAGATGCCTGACCCCTGGGTGCCTCTGATGGTGCATTGAGTCATTAAACAGGAGATTCTGGTATTTTTCAGTACCTGGGTGCACCTTTGAGGCCTTGCATTATTGCATTCTGCATGCTATTTCACATCTGGGTATGCCCACCATCCCTGCACTGCCCCTGGAATGTTGACTATTGTGTTCGCATGAAGGTATTGCAGCAAAGGCAAATCGTGTTGTTTGTACTGTGCCCTGAGGAGTCTCACAACTGGGTAGCCCAACAAACCCACTAACAAGCGCCTACACAACCACCCTCACTCAACACATGCTGCTAGATAAAAAACATTCTCCCTAAACACTCCAAAATCATACATCTCTCTAATCATTGTGCAAACTTCACCAACTGATTCAAACACCATAACAAGTCAAATACTGGATGTATCCCACCAGGGAATAATACACCTCTGGTATACAGATCAAACCCCATCCAGAAAGCACACCTGCACAGACGCCAGTTAATGTGGTCTCCACGCGCACCAACAGCTAAGCACAAGACCTTATTTTTTTCCTATTATCTCCTAACCCACCCACTTCCACATTCCCTTTCAACCCCACAGGAGCACCTGGAGACCATGAAAATGCCAGCGGTATGAATCAACATAATATGATGGTGATGATGAGCAAGATAAACATTATGATCAATCCAAGTCCAAGCAGTAATACATTAGCAGTGAAGTACTGAAACCGAGGAAGGGGAGTAGGACAATGCCACAGGTACAGAGATAGGATTGACAAAAACAAAGCTACTCCTTCACCTATGTGCAGTGACTTTCCAACACAAGCTGACAGGTTTAAAAAAGTGCCAAACATCAGCGTGTGTCACAAAACTTAAACCACCACAGAGTTGGTGGCCAGGTGGGCATTGAACATCTTAGACCACCATCAAAATTCAAAAGTATGGAATTTCTCCATACAGGACAATGACAGACAGCATCTTGCCATTTGCATTATATGTGATAATACTGTGTTCAGGAGACCTGCTGAGACCAACTTGGGTACCGCATCTTTGAGGTCCCTTTTAATTTGGCACAATGCACAGGACTAAGAAGAACTCACAAAAACTCAACTGCCTCTCGATACCAGCAGCCAATCACCATACCACCTGCAGCCTTTACCATGATCCCAAAGCAGACTGCTGCTTTGCCACTAAATGGAACTCTGTGCTCTAGATCTGCTTGTCCAGCAGAACATAGAGCACACAGGCTTAGCAGTGACACCCTTTGCATCAAAGCAGTGTGATCAAGACATTTGAGAGTGTACAGAGATATCGACTGCATCACAGAATATTTTCCTGTTTATTAGCAAAATCTTGGAATCTTGAAAAAAGTAGTCACTCCACAACTTCTCTCCAGAATCGAACAATTACTCCTCCTAAATGATTATTAGTCAGGGTTTGCACCCTAAGTGTAGTATTAGACAACATACAGATGGTGGATGATGCCCTCCAAATTATAGATAAGTGTGACTCATGTCTCATGTTGCATTCAACACCATCCACCACTGCATCCTCCTCCCACCTTGCTGAAAGGATGGCATTCTCTGGCACTGTCCTGAGCTGGTTTACATCCTACATCTCGGACTGACACCAGGCCATCCAGATGAACACGTCGCATTCTAACTGACTACCAGTCTCTTGTGATATCCACCAAGGCTCTGTCCTCTCACCTATCTAACCTTTACATGGAGCCTCCAGACACACTTCTCAAAGATCCCGATATAGCCACCCACCAATGCATGGACGATACTCAGTTGTGCATGAGAGTAAAAACAGGACATCAGTCATTTTGGCGATTACCTAGCCATCATTCAGCCCTGGATATCAACTTCCTACCTCAAACTTAATCCATCCAAGATCGTATCTGAATGGCTCAACGATATGCACCAAGAAGGATTTGATCTGCAACTCCTGGATTCAGCAACATCCCTAAGTTTCATGATTGAGAGCAGCTTGTCCTTACAGAAACACATAGCCTAAAAGACCCAAAATGTCTCCAAACCTCCACTTCACAAAATCAAACCCTTCATCCTATTGCAGAACTTCTGGACTGTAGGGATGGCCCTTTTGGTCTTGGACATTGATGGGCGAAATGTCCTCCTGACAGTTCTCATAGCCACTCACTTGGCTCCCCTAAAAGCAGTGGACCACGGTGCAGCGTGCCTTTTCACTGGTGCATGGACATGTGACTGAATCACCCCATCCTAGGTGACCTACATTGGCTTGTTCTCCAGGCCAGGATACTGTATCATCTACAAAGCAGCAATGAGTAGCACATGCCAGAAAATAGGCTGAACTCCGGAAGTGTTTTTTGTGGAGTTAACTGGATCGCTGGGAAGTGAATGCTCAATGTGTGGTGGGATTTCCAAGCAAGCTGAACATGGGTGAGAAGTACTACAATTTTCATGCCCACATTGGGGAGAATTGGATTGAAATACAAATGCATTTGCTCACCTGCAAGAACAATGGTGATCAAAGCAGCTGATACACTTGGAAATGCTTTAATACCAACAGCCAGGATTACATCAAAACCTGTCAAAGCACAAATGCTCCCAGGACTAAGCCTTTTGGCAGAAGTAGGAGAAATGGGGATATGGGCAGTGTGTAGTATTGGATGGGAAATTCTTAACAATCCCTTTAAAATCAGTGGTGGGAATATAGTTAAACCTGTGGAAACCCAATTTACTTTGCACAAAATTACCCTTCCAGACCCACTACTTTCCCAGCAACAGGCGAAATGTATGTTAGGTCATTCAAAATATTTTAAAATACCTTTTTTCCTTCAAGCGAATTGCAACGAGAGACAGGGGGACCATGAAGACTTCCGTGTTTTTAGTGGATGGAGAAAGTAGGCAGAGGTTTACATGCTATCCCCCACTCCCATGCCGGAAATGCAAAATATGTCACCAACCCAGCAGCAGAGTCTGACCTATATATTTCAAGGTGCCATGGCCTGTCCTTAAGGAGAACACTGTGCACTGTGGGGATGTCTCACTGTCAGCTTGACCCGAGAATGGCCATGGAGGAACATACTGTTAACGTGCTTATTTGTGTAGCACCTTCAAGGTTTTTAGGTTGTATCAAAGTGCTCAAGTTTGAGAGGAGTGTGAGTAATCTGAAAGGGTTTTGTATTACAAATATAATGCTGATTTCGAAATCTGTGATGTTTTTTAACAGGTCATTGTCTTGGATGCTTCTCGCGTGCCAATGAAATGCTGTTGTTTCAATTAGTGCACTAGTGCAATCTAAGTGAGGGTAAAAGGGGCAGTGCTGATGTAACATGTATATAACCCAAAAGCCAAGAGTATTGATGTATTACAGATGATTCATAGATGTGAGTGGAGTAAGCTAATGAGATTGAACAATAGCGAACTGATACTACAGACTGTGCAAAAGTACCAGGCCCAGAGCCTGCTTTAGGGGGCGGGCCGGGTGACCGCCCTGGGTGCTATTAGCCCCCTGCCGCGCCAGGTCAGGGGAGTCTTTTAAGGGCTCCCCCGAGCTGGCGTAGTGAGAAAAGGTGCAGCAGGCGCCCTTTTGTTATTAAATGCACCTGCGGCAGCGGAGCGCATTTAATAACAACAGGGTGCTGATGCACAGCACAGCATCAGAACCCTATTCACATGAAGATATGCTGCCTACACCAACGCGGGAACCAGGAGGTTTTCATTGGAATAGAACAAGCTTCCTATTCCAGTGATTAAACCCCTACGAGGCGGCAGACCAGGGAGGGACAAAACAAATGTGGCGCTCCTGTCCCCCCGCCTGCCTCTCCCCCAGGTGCATGCAAGGAAGGGGGGGCGCCAATTCGCCCAGGGCGCTGATGCCTCCAAGGCCGGCCAAGACCAGGCGACATCTAAAAAATAACATAGCCGCGATTGCCAGCAGACCAAATGATGGTTTTATTTTCTGCTATAGTGTTTTTCTTTTAATCCTTTTTTATTCTCTGAATGTTTTGGGCTATTCGAGATGTTGTGCCGATCTGGTGGATTCTGTGACAGGGCATTAGTTTCAGGTTTATAGCTCACCTGAGACTTGGGTGGAACCAGAGACATTGGTGAAGAGCGGCACTCTTGAAGGAATGGGTGATACTCTCTGGATGCCACCCTGCCCGGCAAGTAATGCCACGGACGGGGTAACGCCTGGAGTGAATCTCCAAGAAGGGAAAACAGCCTGAACAGGGAAAACACCCTTGGAAGATGTTCTGATAGCCAGTTGAACAGCAGCAGAGTCGAGGACAGCCAATAATGTAGAAATAATATGAAGAGGTAACAGAAGTCCAGGGAAAGAAGGACAACCAATGGCTGCTGAAGGTAGAAGCAGGAAAACCCCACAGGAAGGAGCCAACAGTCTGCACGAGGAGGGAAGCCTCACAAGTGGGATGCAGACAGAGGACAGAGCAATCGGTAACCATACAGCGGGGAACAAAGGATCACCATAAAAGTGCAACCAACAAAGAGGGTACAAGGAGAAAGCAGGCAGGCAAATTGCCATAAGCAGGACGAAAGAGCATTGAGCTAAAGGTAACCGTACCTTAGCATTGAGATGCACAAGACAGTGTTTGCTGGTGACTGATACACACAGTAGTGCGAGACCCAGAGCTGCGAACGCAAAGTCGTTTCCGGTGAAACTTGTTGCCATGTCAGATGGGGCACATACGTGAGCATGTGCCTTATGACGGACGCCATCTTGGAGGTGGCATGAAGGGCAGTATTACTGGCAATGCATGTTATGCGCAATGGATGTTTCCATCTGTGCCGAAGGGACCAGCGACGAGCATGGTGAACCGTGACAATTTGCTAGTTCTTTTACTCTAATAGGCGTATACTTCTGGTGAGCTATAAGGAATTGGGTCATTCACTGAAAGCAGAACCCTTTGGCATTCCTGGAGGAGGGAAACAGAATTCCCCTGGGTTGTCACTACTGAAATGTATTTTTCTATGTGAGCAAACCAGTGCCTGAGAGTGCCTGTTTGTGGTCAGAAGTGGAGAGAAGCTGACAGGCTCTTCTAGTACATACAGGTTCATCTATAACACGGGAACAGCCGGAACTTGAATACTGGCAAGGATGACCCAGCTCTTCATCCTTCCACGGTGACACACTATGTACCATTACATTGGGTAATAATAACAGCTGTTATTGGAGCATTTAGAAGTTGTAGGAATAAAACATGAGGTGCTATATAAAGCCTAATATTATTAAAAGATCCTGTTTTAGAATGCTCTAAGCCATTGAAACATGTGCTTTTCGCTGAATGCCGGCTATGGCTTTTTGGAGTGTGTTTGTAGCGGTAGAGTTTCTGAGCTTTCCAGAGCTCTTTGGGAAAGGGTTGAAGCGCTACAGTGAATGGCTGCTGTGGATGCAGAATGCCACTCTTTATCCCTCTGTGTCAAGGGGGCAGTTATGCCCATATAACACTAATTAGTCTGTCCCACCAACAAGCCTTAAGTCAGGGGTGCACAACTGATGTTGGCAGAGGGCCGAATGTACCTTACATGCTGCCTATAGTGGGCCGAAAAGTAAATGTGGGAGGGGTTGGGGGGTGGGAGGGCCGGTAGGAGGGGCTGGTGGGGGAGCTTTTGAACTCCCAATTTCTATTAGACACATGGATAAAAAAATACCTTTTTGGAGGTGTACCCGTCTTTATTTGTATTTTAAACTTACATTTTGTAGTACACATTTTCCATTCCACTTTTATAATTTCTTTCTTAGAAAAGGGAGATATTGGCACTAGAATAAACATGCAAATAATACAGGATGAAAGACTGCGCTCAAACATTTCACAAGTTATGTTGGTTTACATTTGGAAGGCACAAGTTCTGCCATTTTGCACAGCAATTGGCACGACTGTAAGTGAGCAATGAACCATGAGTATTTGGGAGATGAACAGTGAACCAGACATACTTGATCAGTGAGAAACATTGCAGTGTTTCTCAGCTGTCAGTTTCTGAATCTCGGGCTACAGTGATGTTGTTCCTACTCTCAGGATAGCATGGAGATGTTGGTCAGTGAGTCTTTTCCTTAGACTGGATTTATGTAGTTTAATTTGTGAAAAAATGTGTTCACAAATGTGAGTACTGCCAAACATAGATACCATCTTTAATGCTTCCCGTGACAGATTGGTGAATTGAGCAGTGTTCAGAGACTGATAAAAGGCTAATAAAGGCATCTCTCAATGCTTATTTCTGAGGCACATTATCAACATCAGCAGAGAAAGGGTCTGCAAAAGGTTTTAAAGCTGCTCCTTGTGATTTGAATGATGTGAAACGAATCTCAAAAACAATTTGTAGTTCATTTAGGGCCTTCACATGCCGAAGCCATCCTACATACTTGTCATGGGGGAAAACCTCTGCACATGCAGAGATACGTATCAGCATCCCTTTCTCCATTTGGGCTGTCAGAAGTCTTAACTTTATTTCAAAGGCACAAACTGCCTCAAACAGATCAGATATTGCCCTGCTCTAAAGAACATTCTACAGTGGTGCCTGTATAATAGCCCCTGCTCTAAAGAACATTCCCCAGAGGTGCCTGTATGATAGGCCTTGCTCATTGGTGCCTGTATGCTAGGCCCTGCTCTAAAGATCATTGTCCAGGGGTGCCTGTATGCTAGGCCCTCCTCTAAAGAACATTCTGTACAGGTGCCTGTATGCTAGACCCTGCTCATTCTCCGGTGGTGCCTGTATGCTAGACCTCTGCTCTAAAGAACATTATCCAGCGGTGCCTGTTTGCTAGGCCCTGCTTTTAGTTATTCTTTGACACAGGTGTGTGGCGCACTGTCACACAGGATGAGATTACATCTGCAGTGCAACACGTTTTACATGTCAAGCGATGGTCCTGGAAATAGAATAGACTGCTTTAAACAACGTGTTATTGTTTTGAGTTCCGTTTTCTTGAATGCAGGTCAATATTGGGTTGTCACTGTGGGCTGTGTGAGGTTTTGACTTTGTGTTGCACATGTGCCCAAAACAAATCACATGTGCCCCCAGTCGATTACTTGACCTGACTGGTGGGAAGACCTGGGACACCTTCACTGAGTGTCTGAGAGATAATAATAATAATAATAATAATAATAATCAGGATAATTGATGTTTACATGATACTACACGGCAGATAAGTGCCCAAATGGACCTTGGAGACCTGGCCATCCAGCCTGGGTGCCACTGGAAGCCCACACAGACAGCGCTAGCCTCATATGACCGATGCTCCTACACAGGCAACCCAGTCCTCATATGACCGAGGCACCCATACAGGCAGCCCTGGCCTCATATGAAAGAAAGTCCCACACAGGCATCCGTGGCCTCATATGAATGAGGCTCCCTTGCCCGTGTGCCTCAGAGGCTTCTAGGGTCTCTACCATACACACTTACAGTCATACAGACCCACCCAACCCCATTTCAGCATACAGATTAACAAGCATACATACACACATACAGACCTGAATCGCCCACTCCCATACAGTTTAGCAAGCATACACCATGCACACATACATCATACAGACCTGAACCTCCCACCCCCATCTCAGCATACAAACTAACAAGCATACACCATGTATACATACACCCATACAGACCCAAACCCCCACCCCATCTCAGCATACAAACAAGCATACACCATGCATACATACCCAAACCTCCACCCCAGCATACAAACTAACAAGCATACATACACCCATCCAGAGCCGAACCCCCCACTCCCATCTCAGCATACAAACAAGCATACATCATGCATACATACCAAACCCCCACTCCAGTACACAAACCAACAAGCATGCATACACCCATACAGACCGAACCCCCACCCCATCTCAGCATACAAAGAAGCATAGACCATTCATACATACCTGAACCCCCCACTGCAGCATACAAACTAACAAGCATACACACCCATACAGACCAAAACCCCCACCCCATCTCAGCATACAAACAAGCATACGCCATGCATACATACCTGAACCCCCACCACTCATCTCAGCATACACTGCCCATATATACAAAAACAAACATACAGACAGACATACCCGACACCTCCCTCACTCCCGTATCTCAACATACACTTCCCATCCACACAAAAGCAAACATAAAGACAGACCCGACACCCCCCACCCCGCATCTCAACATACACTGCACATACATACAAAAACAAACATACAGACAGACCAGACACCCCCCTCGCCCAGCATCTCAACATACACTGCCCATCCACACAAAAACAAACATACATGCAGACCCAACACCCCCCGGCTCGCATCTCAACATACACTGCCCATACACACAAAAACAAACAGACAGACCCGACACCCCCCTTACCCCTGCATCTCAACATACACACAAAAACAAACATATAGAGACCCGACACCCCCCACCCCGCCTCTCAACATACACTGCCCATCCACACAAAAACAGACATACAGACAGCCCCGACACCCCCACCCCGCATCTCAACATACACTGCCCATCCACACAAAAACAGACATACAGACAGACCCGACACCCACCCACCCCTGCATCTCAACATACACTGCACATACACACAAAAACAAACATACAGACAGACCCGACCCCCCTCCCCCACATCTCAACATACACACAAAACCAAACATATAGGCAGACACGACAAATCCCCCCACCCCCTCATCTCAACATACACACACAAACAAACAGGCAGGACAGACTGACACATCTCCTCCACCCCTGCATCTCAAGATACACACAAACACACAGGCAGGACAGTCCCGACACACACACAAACAAACAGGCAGAACATACCCTCAACCCCCAAAATATGTACTTACTGGACATGCTGGACGGAGGCTAGCTGGAACGCTGGCAATGTTTCTGGTGCTACGGCTGGCATGGCAAGGCTGAAATGCCTACCGGCATCAGGCTTTGTTGACCACGCCAGCCGTAGTGCTGGCCCTCCATTGGTGCAGCACACACACACTATGTGACTCGTAGGAGCTACGTGGTGCGTGTGCACTGAGCCAATGAGGGTCAGTGTTTTGTCCGGCCCGGAAGACTAACAAAGACTTTTCCTAATGGAGGGCGGTCAATGTTGTTTGCGGGCCGCACTCCATTAGGAAAGTCTTTGCTGATGACGAGCCGGACAAAACAGCATGGCGGGCGTAAATTGTGCACCCGTGCCTTAAGTCATATTTTTGCCAGCAGGCCCCCACTCATGTCCCACTCATGTCCCCCTGCCCCCAGGTCATGACGATCCTCAATCATGGCCCTTATGGCCAGCCTCCTCAGCCCAAAGACCCAACCAAGTATTGTATCCACCCACAAAGAAAGGGCAATTACATGATACAACCCCAAAGGCAAGTATGTAAATGAACACATGTCCGTCACACACACACAATGGTTGCAAGTGAATGTGAAAACCCGTATCATGACATGCATGAAACCAATCAGATAATACCGCACATCGAAGTATGAAGAAAAAAATGTATTAAACACAACATGAATGTAATGAAAATCAAACAAACAACAATGGTAATAAAAAAGAAAAGCTGCATGTCCCTTAAAAACTGAAAAACAAGAGATTGTAATCCAAAGAAATCCAAAGGAAATGGTGTCTAAAGTTACAGTCCAACAAAGCAAATCCAAGGGAAAAAAGAAAAGTGAAAACCATTGCTCCATGGTGAAATAAAAAAAGAGAAGAATCCAATGGTGAACTATATACAGATGAACAATCCAGGGTCCATGAGTACAACTGAAGAAATGAAACCTATCAAAAATACTACCTAATAAAAAACTATATACAGAAACGTGGTGCATTGTCCAAGCACAACCAAAATAAACAAAAAACAAAAGGAAACCTAACACTATCTAACTATATACAATGGGGGCGGGCAAGTCCAGCGGCTCACTCTGTGGTGTCCCGGGCCAGGGCATCATCGAACTCCATGTCGATGTCCCGGAGGCGGGCCTCTGCCCTGGCCCCGAGGACTCGCAGAGAGGCACTCATGGCCTGTTCCAACTCCCTGCGAGTTGCCTTGAGGCACTCTGCCCGCCTCAACACCCGACGCATGGGGTTCTCCGCCCTGACCATCGTGAGCTGCGCCTCTTCCACCCGCTGCCGCTCCGCACCTATCTGCTGGCCCAACCGCAGCCACACGGAAGATACTCCCATTCCTGGGTCCTCCTGCCCTATGGCGATGCCTGCCCCTCTGATGTTCATGGCCCCGAGCCATCATTGCTCCCACCTACAGCCTTCTCCTGCTACTGCTGTTGCTGTCCATGTGCCCTGTCCGATGGTGCCTGCACATATTCCATCTGCTGGTCTCCAGTTGTGGTGTCTACCCCTGCTGGACCGCCAACTCCTGAATGTGGCAGGGATGGGATCTCCACCAAGCTGGCTGTGTTGGTCAGGCCAGGTCCACAGGGTGCCCTGGTGGAATCTGGGCCGGAAGATGATGTGGAGAATGACCGGCGCATAGCCTCCACAGAGGAGGAGAGGTCCGCCAGAGTGCGCGTCAAATGTAGGAACCCACCTCCCAGGGCCCCTCCCAGCAGTGCCACGTCACAACGCTGCTCTTCGTGCTGGCGTGCGTTCTCCGCCCAGGAACAACGCACGTCATCACGAATGTCACGTGTGCGCAACGCGACACCCACCAGGACGGATCCCATACGGTCGCGGGACCCCTCGCCCGCAGGTAGTGGAGAGGCAGGTGACATGGCACTCTCCCCTACCTGCAGACGGGCCTGGGACAGGGCCTCCTGGCTGGTGCATGATGGTGCAGTCACAGGGTCAAGGACAGCGACATGCATAGGCCCCTACGCGGTGACCTGCACTGCCTCCTGACCCTGGCCCTGGACTGCACCACTTGCACCAGTGGTACTACCACCACCATGTCATGACCACTGCTTTGAAGGAGTCAGGACCTACCCAACATCCTTGGAAGCAGACTCATAACATGTCTTATCGGCACCAGCAAGTCCCAATTGGGACTTGCTGGACCTTGTCCTGGCACCGGTGGTGCCAGGCTCATAGTAAGGGCCCGTCCCGGCACAGGAAGCGCCGGGCTCATATCAAGTGTAAAAGTGCTTGGGTGAACCTACCTGGAGCAGACCATGCTGCTTACTTACCCGCAAGATGATGCTTTACTCTCTTCTGGCAGGGACTACTTTTCCTTCTGGGTGGGGCAGGCACCACTCCCTGGATCATGGATGCTGGAACCCTTCTGGAAGCAGGAACTCTTTTACCTGGGCGAGGCTGCTGTGGAAGAAGACACCTAAGCACTCCTATGGGCTATTTAAACCACGCCCGATTGGTACCACATGCTTCGCGTTATTCTGCATCTGCAGCAGGACGCTCACCGTGTCAGCTCCAGCGAATCTTCAGCTCCGGATTCTGTAATTACGAAAATTACCTGCTGGGAACCAGTCTTCAATCTTCAGCGGCTCCTGCAAAACAAACGGCACAGATTAAACAAAGGCAAAGTTAGCGCTTCAACTCACCCGATCCATCGGCAGCATCCAAGACGTTTTTTCAGCATTTCTCGTCTGGCATCGGGCCTGCAAAGACAAAGAACATTGGTTAGTAACGCTCAGTTACAATACTGCTTACCTGTGTTGCGCTAGCTCCAACTTGCTCGCACTGCATTCCGGCACCTGTAAAGACAAAAGGGAACATTAAGGTGCATTCTACGGCCCTAAGGCAGCCTTCCTATTTACGTGCCTTCGAATTCATCATCTTCTTGTCACGCGCTCTGCCACGAATCGGGGAGAGCAGTTTCTTTGGCCTCGACAGCATCTGAAAAGATAAAAGACATAGACTCAAGGAAAAAGACATTTGAAGAGAGCAATCTGAAAACTTTAATACTTACAAGTCACGCTTGTGCTGCAAACGGCGGCTTCGCTCTCATCTACCCTCTGCAATCAAGAGGCGGAACTCACATCCAGTGAAGTAACTGGACCCAGCGCCCCTGCACAAGACGCAGGATGGAGAGCTGAGCATTCACTTACTTAAGGTGAGCACAACAATCACCCGAGTACCACGGGAAGAGAGGGAGAGAGGGGCTAAGAACTACTCCCAACCTTCCAGCCACTAATACCTTGATTTTCCACTTGCAGACACCTCACTCTGCAGGTCAAGCTTTCGGTAAGGAAGGGGCCAAATCCGGGAGCCAGACGAATCCTACGCCTAACGTTGAAGACGTTTTCACCGCCCAGTCAAGACCTGCGCCTCCGAGGGAACCAGGTGAGCGTTACAGAACGCGAAGCCTCATCATACATTTCCCGCCCAGGCGCAATGGAGACTTCAGACACAGACCAATTGGCCCAGTTGCTCGGGGAGTTGAGAGCAGAAGTACATGCAGCACGCCAGGAAACAAATGCCCTAAGGAGAGAGCTAGTGGTTTCTAAGGAGCGAACAGACGACTTGGCTAGACAATTGTTACAAGCCCAAGCGGGACAGACTCCTCTGCCTACCCCTGGTGGAAGCCATGCCCCAACGGCTTCCTCAAATCCGGTGCACATTAATCTACCAGGAAATGTACCTTTGGCTCCGCCCGAACGCTTTTCAGGTGATCCAAAAAGATTTGCTGTGTTCATTAATCAGTGTCGTTTGCACTTTCTGTGTAGACCTGCCGCTTTTCCAACGGACCAGGCTAAGGTGGCCTTCGTGCTTTCATATCTTAGTGGCAGTGCCGCAGATTGGTCTATTCCTTTAGTGACTCAAGATAACCCTATTCTTTACAATTTCCAGGACTTCCAAGCTAGTATGGAAAAATTGTTCGCAAGACATTCTCAGGGACAGGCCCTGGACAATGAACTTCTTTCACTACGACAGGGCAGTCAAGATCTTCTGGCCTACATTGCATCATTTAACAGACTAGTGGTTGAAACCGGATGGCCTGAGGATAAGAGAGTCACCCTTTTCTATAGAGGCCTTCGTGGAGAACTTAAAGACGTTCTGGCCCAGGTGGTGAATCCTCCTCAAGACTGTTCCGAATACATTGATCTGGTGGTGCAATTGGATCATAGAATACAAAATCGAAAAGCCGATCGTTCTAGGTTTGAGAATCGAGTTTTTTCAAGACCACAGAGCTCCGTTAAAGGGAATGATACCGTGGAACCCATGCAGATTGGGGTGGTGAAAGGACCTCTAACCCAAAAGGAAAGAGAAAGGAGAAGACAACTGCAATTGTGCCTCTATTGCGGGAACTCAGGGCACTTCCTCCAAGATTGCCCAGTGAAACCAAAGAAGAAGACAGTAGGAGCTTCCGATAAGGGTGCCAAAGGTTCGGAGTTGGAAAACGACCTCGCCCGACAAGTGTAGAGGTCCGCTTGCCGAGCGTAAAAACCAGTTCTTTGACCTCGCATTTTATCATGCCCATGGTCCTCGTGAGTCCGGAGCAACCCAATCGTATGCATGCCATTAAAGCATACATTGATAGTGACGCCATCGGCAATTACGTGGACTGTGAATTGGCCGCCAGGATGAATCTATCTCTTGTTCCTAAATCTGTGAAAGACGTCATCACCACCGTGGATGGTACGGAAATAGCTTCCGGACCAGTTACTCACACCACCCTGAAAGTGACGTTGGTAAGCCAAGATGAACATCAAGAGAAAATCGTATTTGACGTGATCAAGGCTCCACAGTTTGAAGTTATCCTGGGAATCCCTTGGCTGGAGAAACACAATCCTCAAATTGATTGGCGAGCAAAGACAATCCGGTTTCCAGAATGCGCACCTACCTGTTATCCGCAGCCCCCCACGAAGCTAGCTGCAACTGCTTCTGAAAGTCCTCACTTGCCTCCTGAATACCGGGAATTTCAGGATGTCTTTCGGAAAGATCAAGCTAATTCGCTGCCTCCTCACAGATCATACGACTGCCAAATAGACTTGGTTCCAGGATCCACACCTCCATGCAGTCGAATTTATGCCCTCACAGAAACTGAAAATCTTCACCTGAGGCAGTATTTGGACCAGTACCTGGCTAATGGATTTATCCATCCCTCGAAGTCCCCAGCCTCTTCAGCTTTGTTCTTCGTGCCAAAAAAAGAGGGAGACCTAAGAACATGTATAGATTACCGTGCCCTGAACCAGATTACGATTAAGAACAGATATCCGTTACCATTGATCCCTGAACTTCTTGACCAGGTTAAAAGTGCCTGTATCTACACAAAACTGGACCTCAGAGGAGCTTACCATTTAGTACGAGTAAAAGAGGGCGATGAATGGAAGACGGCCTTTCGTACTAAATATGGACTGTTCGAGTATCAAGTAATGCCCTTTGGGCTTTGCAACGCTCCGGCAGCCTTTCAATATTTTATGAATGACGTCCTCAGAGAGCTCATTGACGTATGTGTAGTTGTCTATATTGATGACATTCTGGTCTATTCGTCCTCTGAGGCGGAACATCGAAAACATGTCACCGCAGTACTGGAGCGGCTCCGAAAACACAGACTCTTTGCAAAATTGGAAAAATGCGTTTTTCACGTCACGGAGGTCGAATTTTTGGGATTTATTTTGTCACCTAATGGAGTCCACATGGACTCAAGAAAAGTGGACGCTATCATTAAGTGGCCCTCACCAACGTCAGTGAAAGGAGTACAAAGCATGTTGGGCTTCGCCAACTTTTATCGAAGATTTATCCCAGATTTTTCTCGAGTAGTCCAACCCATTACAGCCCTCCTCAGAAAGAATAAGCGTTTCGAGTGGTCTACAGAGGCTGAACAAGCTTTTCAGGAACTGAAAACAAAATTCACCTTGGCTCCAGTTCTAAAACATCCTCGTCCGGAACTTCCCTATATCGTAGAGACTGATGCTTCCAGTCTCGCAATGGGAGCAGTGCTTTCGCAAAGAGACCCGGAAACAAATCAGTTACACCCAGTGGCATTTTGGTCCCGCAAATTTTCAGCTCCTGAAATCAACTATACTATTACAGATAAGGAACTTTTGGCTATCAAGTCCGCTTTTAAAGCTTGGCGCCATTATCTCTTGGGAGCCCGACACACCGTCACCGTCATCACGGATCATCGTAATTTACAGTACCTTAAATCAGCCAAAGCTCAATCCTCCAGACAACTTCGCTGGGCATTGTTTTTCGCCGAATTCGACTTTGTGATAACTTACCGACCAGGCAACAAGAATGGCAAAGCAGATGCTCTCTCCCGAATTGGAGTAGATGAACTCACGACCAATCCTGAACCCGTCCCCATAATTCCGGAACAGAGAATCCTGGGTTTGATAGATGCACAATCCATTGAAGACATTGAAGCTAAAGTTAAAGATCTTCTGACTCCGGCAGAAGTGCAAGACTGGCAACTCAAGGGAAACGATTTCACAATGGATAAGAACCTACTATACTTTCGAGGAAGATTATATTTACCACGTACTGATTTACAAAGACAGGTGATCTCTTGTTACCATGACTCCTTAATGGAAGGACATCCTGGCATTACCAAAACGTTGGAAAAGATAAAAAGACATTTCTGGTGGCCGTCTTGGAGAAAGGACATTAAGGATTTCATAAATTCCTGTGGTGTGTGCGCTCAAAGCAAAAGCCAGAAGGAGAAACCAGCAGGCCTCCTACGTCCAATAGACGTTCCTCCACACCCATGGCATACTCTCTCCATGGACTTCATCACGGATTTACCACCATGCTCCAGATTTAATACAATCTTAGTGATTGTGGACCTATTCTCGAAAATGGCTCATTTCATCCCATTGAAAGGGTTACCTACAGCTCCAATTTTGGCCCGAGAATTCCTTGAAAACATTGTTCGGTTGCACGGTTTTCCTTCAGCTTTAATCTCAGATAGAGGGAGTCAATTTATTTCCCACTTCTGGCGGAGTTGTTGTCGCCTAGCCCAAATTGACATAAGGCTTTCGACCAGCCACCATCCCCAGACCGACGGGCAGACCGAGAGGACCAACCAAACCTTAGAACAGTATCTACGCTGCATGTTACAACAATCAGAGAGCACTTGGAAAGACATTCTCTGGATTGCGGAGTACGCTTATAATAATTCAGTCCACGCCGGACCCGGAAAAACTCAGTTTTTCCTTTCATATGGAATCCACCCTCGCACCTCAAATCTTGACCCACCTCAGACTCTTGGAACACCCGCTGTAGATCACCTGCATTCAACAATCACTCAAGCCTTTAAAGAGGCCACATCTCACCTTAAGCAGGCCAAGGAGCAATACAAGAAGTGTGTGGATCTACATCGAAAGGAAGCTCCTCAATATCTTGTGGGAGATCTGGTCTGGCTATCCACCAAACATTTACCCCTAAAAGGACCGCGTACTTTCAATCCACGATACCTGGGACCTTACCCAATCACTGCCATAATCAACCCAGTGGCAGTTAAATTGGGCCTTCCTGCCCATATGAAAATACATCCAGTTTTCCATGTTTCACTACTGAAACCCATGCAACCTGGAACCCGTTTGACAAAATCTCCAGACCCTATTCTTGTGGACGGAGAACTAGAATTCGAAATACAGGACATATTAGATTCCAAGATTTCCAAATCTAAATTATACTATCTGATTGACTGGAAAGGTTATGGCCCCCAGGAACGATCTTGGGAACCGTCGGAACATGTTCATGCACCTCGTCTGGTTAAGAAATTTCATCGAAGTTTTCCTGATAAACCAAAACCCCCGGAGAAGACAAATTTGGGAGGGGCCTTGAGGGGGGGTGCTTTCATGACCACTGCTTTGAAGGAGTCAGGACCTACCCAACATCCTTGGAAGCAGACTCATAACATGTCTTATCGGCACCAGCAAGTCCCAATTGGGACATGCTGGACCCGTCCCGGCACAGGAAGCGCCGGGCTCATATCAAGTGTAAAAGTGCTTGGGTGAACCTACCTGGAGCAGACCATGCTGCTTACTTACCCGCAAGATGATGCTTTACTCTCTTCTGGCAGGGACTACTTTTCCTTCTGGGTGGGGCAGGCACCACTCCCTGGATCATGGATGCTGGAACCCTTCTGGAAGCAGGAACTCTTTTACCTGGGCGAGGCTGCTGTGGAAGAAGACACGTAAGCACTCCTATGGGCTATTTAAACCACGCCCGATTGGTACCACATGCTTCGCGTTATTCTGCATCTGCAGCAGGACGCTCACCGTGTCACCTCCAGCGAATCTTCAGCTCCGGATCCTGTAATTACGAAAATTACCTGCTGGGAACCAGTCTTCAATCTTCAGCGGCTCCTGCAAAACAAACGGCACAGATTAAACAAAGGCAAAGTTAGCGCTTCAACTCACCCGATCCATCGGCAGCACCCAAGACGTTTTTTCAGCATTTCTCGTCTGGCATCGGGCCTGCAAAGACAAAGAACATTGGTTAGTAACGCTCAGTTACAATACTGCTTACCTGTGTTGCGCTAGCTCCAACTTGCTCGCACTGCATTCCGGCACCTGTAAAGACAAAAGGGAACATTAAGGTGCATTCTACGGCCCTAAGGCAGCCTTCCTACTTACGTGCCTTCGAATTCATCATCTTCTTGTCACGCTCTCTGCCATGAATCGGGGAGAGCAGTTTTCTTTGGCCTCGACAGCATCTGAAAAGATAAAAGACATAGACTCAAGGAAAAAGACATTTGAAGAGAGCAATCTGAAAACTTTAATACTTACAAGTCACGCTTGTGCTGCAAACGGCGGCTTCGCTCTCATCTACCCTCTGCAATCAAGAGGCGGAACTCACATCCAGTGAAGTAACTGGACCCAGCGCCCCTGCACAAGACGCAGGATGGAGAGCTCAGCATTCACTTACTTAAGGTGAGCACAACAATCACCCGAGTACCACGGGAAGAGAGGGAGAGAGGGGCTAAGAACTACTCCCAACCTTCCAGCCACTAATACCTTGATTTTCCACTTGCAGACACCTCACTCTGCAGGTCAAGCTTTCGGTAAGGAAGGGGCCAAATCCGGGAGCCAGACGAATCCTACGCCTAACGTTGAAGACGTTTTCACCACCCAGTCAAGACCTGCGCCTCCGAGGGAACCAGGTGAGCGTTACACACCAGGCCTCATGTGCGGCTCAGTAGCGGGCTCCTCCTCCTCTGTGGAGACCAGCAACCTGGATGTCTCCGCACTGTCTTCCGCCATTGGAAGCCTGTGGGGGCTCACCCGGCCCTTCCGCCACAGCCGTTGTGGCAGACGCGGCACCAGCCCCCTCGCTCCCGGGTTATGGTAATTCCTGGGAGTGTGGCTGGGCCTTGCATCACCGCCCGGTGGAGGCATCCCCGCCGCTTGGCTCCACAGCGCCGTCTCCACCCTCTTCTTCACTTGACGCTGCGTCATAGACATAGAACACAAGCATCAGGGTACAGCACAAAATACCCTAGACAGGAAGCAATAACACATAATAATAAATAATAATAATAATTTGGCATTTATATAGCGCTACAAACCCTCAGGTATCTGAGCGCTGCTTATTATTAAACAAATCCAAAGCTGTGTATTGCTACCCAGCAAGCCTGGATGCACTCAACAGGGACAATAAGTACCCTCTATTTTAAATCAAAATTCATTTAAACATTTGGCGCCAACAGGGTGTAAATTCTACGGTGTACAAGCACCGCCTAAGTTTCTCTAGTTTCCAAAAGAAAATGTCATTACACAATTTAACGGTGTTAATAAGGATAAATTGTAAAAACAGGTGTAAAATGAATGGAACAATCAGAACCAAGACATTAGAGTTAACTTTTGGATTTTAATCCTCTTAATCCAATAAATCGTACATGAATAAACAAAAAGTAGTACGATCAGTGTACTCTATTTACATATGGAGAGAGCACTTGTGGGTGTTCCATATAACTCAAGTAGGAACAAACGGCGTAGATAGAAAACAGCTTGTATAGAGCAGCACAATTGCAAATATGTATAGCAGTTTACAGTTTACAGTTTACAAAGCTCTAAATGCATAGGTTCAACCATTCAACAATTTACAAATGAAGTCTTATATTTAGATATAACAAATGAGGCCGACGCGTTTCGGTTCAAAGAACCATCTTCAGGGGATAGACTTAATTTTTCATATTCATAACCATTAAGTCATAGCACAGTCTCTTGCTGATACAAGAGCCGAGACACAGAAAAGAAATCCAGTCAAAAAGCAATGGGTAGCCGAATGCCACAGATTGCTAGGATATCTAGCGACTAATCCCTGTTCGCCGGCAGCAGAGGCCACTCCTTTTAGCCCTCACTCTTGATGCACAATCTACCAACTGTTGGTCCGTCGCATTTCACATACCGTGTAGGGGATTACACGCTTCTACTGATTAGTCGCTAGATATCCTGAAATACACGTACTCCGCTCGAAAAGGGCCCTTTCGCGTGTGAAACTTCACGCGAACCCCGTAATACACATACCCTGCTGAAATCGCGGGTGAAACTTCACGCGAACCCCGTAATACACGCACCCTGCTGAAATTGTGGGTGAAGCTTCACGCGAACCCCAGGAATACACGTACCCTGCTGAAATCGCGGGTGAAACTTCCAGCGAACCCCAGGAATACACGTACTCCACTCAACAGGTCCCTTTTGCGTGTAAAACTTCACGCTGTACCCCAAAACTTCACGTACCCTGCTCGCTCCCACAGGGCCAATATTCCTGGGGTTTGCGTGAAGTTTCACACGCCATAGGCCCTGTGCAAGTGGGGTACTTGTATTACTGGGGTTCGCGTGAAGTTTCACACGCGATAGGCCCTGTGCGAGTGGGGTATGTGTATTACTGGGGTTCGCGGGAAGTTTCACACACGATTTTGCTGTCAGAGAGGGGTACGTGAATTTCGGGGGTGCACAGGGAGTCCTACACATGAATTGGCAGTGTGGGTCCTCCCAGGTGTTCCCTCTACACCCTCCATGGCCCCTGCAGGCAGACCACGCCACAGGGGACTACCGCGCACCCCTGGTCATGTCCCGCAGGCAGCCCATCCACCATGGGCATGCACCCCAGCCAAGCCACCTGTCCGCTTGGACCACTGATCACCAACTCATGTCCCCTTGCACCCCCACCCCCCAGCAGTGCAGGGCACCTGCCAGCAGGCCCCCAGTCATGTGCCACTCATGTCCACCTGCACCCCCAGCCCCCAGCAGTGCAGGGCACCTGCCAGCAGGCCCCCACTCATGTCCCCTTGCACCCCCACCCCCCAGCAGTGTGAGACACCTGCCAGCAGGCCCCCACTCATGTCCCACTCATGTCCCCCTGAACCCCCAACCCCCAGCAGTGCAGGGCACCTGCCAGCAGGCCCCCACTCATGTCTCACTCATGTCCCCCTGCACCCCCACCCCCCAGCAGTGCGGGGCACCTGCCAGCAGGCCCCCACTCATGTCCCCCTGCACCCCTACCCCCCAGCAGTGCGGGGCACCTGCCAGCAGGCCCCCACTCATGTCCCCCTGCACCCCCACCCCCCAGCAGTGCGGGGCACCTGCCAGCAGGCCCCCACTCATGTTCCACTCATGTCCCCCTGCACCCCCACCCCCCAGCAGTGCGGGGCACCTGCCAGCAGGCCCCCACTCATGTCCCCCTGCACCCCCACGCCCCAGCAGTGAGGGGCACCTGCCAGCAGGCCCCCACTAATGTCTCCCTGCATCCCCACTGGCCACCCAAATCCAACCCCACGCCACCCCAGTCGAAACACACAACCAAGTATTACATACAACTCACATTGAAATCCCCATCACATGAAACATCCCAAATGGCAAGTATGCACATCAATACATGTCCATCACACACACACAATGGGTGCAAGTGAATGAGAAACATGCATTGTGACATGCAGGACACCAAGGAAAGCATACCACACAATGAAGTATCAAATAAAAATGTATTAGACACAAAAGCAAGGGAATTAAATGAAATAACACAATAATGTAAATAATAAATAAAAAGCTGCATGTCCAAAATATGAAAAATAAAATGTGTAAAACCAGAATAAAAATCAATCCAAAAGCAAATGGGTCCAAAGAGTCTGTCCATCAAATCAAATCCAAAATGAAAAATAAGAAAAATCCATTGATCCATGGTTAAAAAAAAAGGCAAATGAAGTGAAATCCATTGTGGAACTATATACAAAGTACAAATCCAGGGTCCATGAGGCCAACCGTTGAAAGGAAACCTACAAAAACCAAAGGTGGGGCATTGTCCAAGCGCCCCAAATGAGAAGAAAAACAAAAGGAAACCTAACACTATATAACTATTTACAATGGCAGCAGGCTAGTCCAACGGCTCACTTTCTGATTTCCCGGGCCAGGGCATCATCGAACTCCTGCTCGATGTCCCGGAGGCGGTCCTCTTCCATGGCCCAGAGGGTTCGCAGGGACGATGACATCTGGACCTCCAGGTCCCTGTGAATGGCCTCGAGGCACTCGGCCCGCCTCAGGGCCCTATGCATGGAGTTCTCCGCCATGACCATTGAGAGCCGTGCCTCTTCCGCCCGCTGCCGCTCCGCATCTATAGCATGGCCCAACCGCTGCCACACGGAAGACACTTCCCGTCCTGGGTCCTCCTGCCCTCTGGCCGATGCCTGCCCCTCCGATGTTGAAGGCCCCGAGCCATCATGGCTCCCACCTTGTTGCTGCTGCTGCAGTGCCTCTGCCTTTGCCCTGGCTCCTGCTGCCTGCACATCCTCCTCCGGCTGGGGTGCAGTTGTTGATGTGGCCACCCCTGCTGGACGTCCGACTCCCGACTGTGGCAGGGATGTGTCCTCCACCAGCCGGGCCGCAGGGTCAGAGGCAGCTCCACAGGGCACCCAGGTGACACATGGGTGGGAAGATGGCACGGAGGACGACTGGCGCATAGGGGGTTCAGTTGAGGAGGGGGTCGGAACAAGGTCCAGAAAACGGAGGAATCTGGCCCTGGTGAGCTGTCCCAGTGGGTCAAAGCGGTCAACGAGCCATGCGAGAAGACGTGCAGTCTCCTCATGAAAAGACTGCAGGTCAGCTCGCATGGCACGTTGACGCAACGCCACCCCACCCAGGACAGGCTCAACCTGGTGCTGGATAGCCACATCCGCTTGGAGAGGAAGGGCAGTTGGTGTAAGCCGTTCCCTTCCTTGAGAACGGGTCTGGACGTAGGCATCCCTGCTGGTGCGGGATGATGCAGTGACAGGACCGGGACAGGATTACACACAGGCACCTTCATGGCGGCCTGTGCTGCCTCCTGTCCCTGCCCCTGCACTGCACCACTAGCACCAGTGGAATCCCCACCTCCAGAACCCGTCTCTCTCCCTTGCATGGCCTCCTCCTCCACCAAACCCTCCACCAACCTGGATGACTCCATGCCTTCTTCCTCCGTCGGACCTTGTGAGGTCTCAGCTGCCCCTTCTGCTGCCGAGGAGTCCAACTCCGACCTCCGTCTCTTGGACCTACCCTTGACAGCTGCGGCCTGGGACGAGGCACCGACTCCTCACTCCCCGACGAGATCACAACCTGGGAGGGGATCCGGGCCTTGCGTCTCCGGATGGTGGTGCGATCCCTGCCGCTGGGCTCCACAGCACCCTCTCCGCCCTCTTCATCAGTTGATACTGCAGACAGGGAGAGATAGGAGACAGGCATCGGGGCACTGTACAATGGACTGATACACACATGACAGTTCCACATGAGTGGCAGTGTCAAACTTCAGACATGGATTCACAATCCGCAACACACATGTCATTTCAAATCACACACATGAGCTATTCCACAGCCATATCCCAACGGCCAGCACCATCCATACACATACAACAGCATGAGCAGCCAAAGATGAGCCAGACATCACATGAAACATAGGGAGTGCACTAGACATGCACACACGCCACCACACTTACATGCATGTGTACACCTCCACCAACTATCACAGTGATGAGATCGGCATCCATGTCACATATGGCAATCAGCCTTCTACATATCAGTGTCACATGCATCCATGTTGCATCACTGTTGCACCCTTGTCAAATACACACACATGCACATGTACACGGTGCAGATACATGCAGCTGGAACCAACATCCATGTGTGATACCACTACCATGCCAACTTACATACACAGTCATTCAAACATGTGTGCTCACACATATGCATTTGGCCTGCATGCTTACCCACACATACACCATTCATGTGTCACACACATAAGAGGACTCACATGTGTTAGCCTCACAGCCCTATACATACACATCCATACATGGCCCTACAAAACCACATGTGCATCCTGCACACTACTGGCACACCACCACACGAACAGCTTCCAATCAGTATGCATGTACACTTACTGCTCGACTCCAGACGGGTCTGCCTCTCAAAGACCTGGACGTGGAGCACTGGGCATATGCGTTCCAGGACTCTCATCTGGTATTCCGACAGGTGGCTCCGGCGCCCCTTAGCATCCACTGCCTTCAAGAGGCGCCGGGCCTTGTTGAGGGTCCTGGACCTGAAGTCCTTCTAGCGCTTCTTGACATGTTGGAATTTGCGGACTGCCACCCCCTCCGCGTTGATGGCAGTCACAATGTCCGTCCAGATCCTGGTCCGTCCTTCCTTGTCGGCATGCGAACTTCCGAAGAGGGCATCATACTGCCCCAGGACTTGCTCCATGAGGACACCAACTTCGGTGGCAGTGAAGCTGGTGGCTCTCTGCCTCTCTGGCTGGGGGTTGCCAGTGGTCTCAGATGTTGGTGGACCCGACATGGCAACCCCAGAGGCAGGTGTGGGTGGGCAACTGGGTCCTGGGGCTGGGCTGTGGAGCGATGGAATCCCAGTCGGGAGTCTTCAGTTCTAGCAGGGGTGGTCACAGCAACTGCACCCCTGGCTGATGTGCAGGCAGCAAATAGCAGGGCACGTGGGCAGCAGGCAGGCAGGCAGCAGCAGATGGCAGGTGGGAGCGTGCTCGGGGCTCTGGGGGGCAGGAAAATGGCCTTCAGGGCAGGAGAGTGGTCTTCCGTGTGTTTTCACGTGGCCAGCGTGATACGGAGTGATTTGGCATGTGAAAAAATTGCACGTCAGCGTGTAATTCGAGGAAAGGCCTTTAGCGCGTGAGCGCGTCAGCGATTTCATTGGACCAAAGGCCCTTCACGTGTACGCGCTTCTGTGACGTGATGCGCGGGGGCGTACGCGGGTGTTTCCCCCGTGATGTGGGCATAGTGGATTAGCGCGCACGCGTAAAAAATGCACGTCCCCATGTGAATGCGTGTAATCCAAGGAAAGGGCCTATGCGCGTAAGTGACACGCGCAGGCGTTTCCCTCAGCACAGGTTAAAGGTGAGCAGGGCCAGCAGTTCGCAGTACGTGCCTTTCATGGAGACCGACGTGTGTTGCTGCTTCGTGTTGTTTCACGCGCCATCACAACTTCACAGCTATCAAGGACGTATCTCTTCTTTTGGCGGGGGTATTGGCTACGCATGTTTTTCTGCATCGCGCTAGTCAGACGGTGAGTCGCGCACGCTATTTTTTCCCACTGCGGGTGCCCCTGTGTATAGCACCGTTTTTGATGTCATAGTAGCCTGCGTGTCCCACGCGTATGTTTTTTTCATGTTACTGGGTGCCACCGCGTACTGCGGGACGTTGATTCCACGCACGTAGGCTGCAGAATTGCGTGCACGGTTTTCCAGCAGTTTTGGGGTGCCTGAGCATTGCGTGACCCGTCACTACATCACCGGGGTCACATACAGCTTTGCAGGTGCAGGGGGGCTGTTAACATCTTGCTTCCCACCCCCTTCACCCCAATTGCCCAGGTCAATTGTGGTGTACACCTCCCATTGGCACTACTCCATCTGTGCCGGCACTACTACATCTGTACCATGGTTGGGAGGACACCAAAGGTGAGGGGCGCCTCAGCTGGGCGTACTCCTCGTGGCGGGCGTGGTCAGGGACGTGGCTGGGGTGACCAGGGAGTAGGGGGACTCCAGGGTGTTCAGGGCAGCCGCAGAGGGGGAAGAGGCAGGGGTGCGCCACTTGAGCACGATGTCGTGCCATGTGTCGGTGCTGTCATGCCACCACCCCCTATGGTTCCAGGAGATGCAGCTTCTGCATCTGGCACTGGCGCCCGTGTGACCCGGCGGTCCGTTCCATCGACTGCCACGGGCCCAAGGGTAGTGGTAGCTGCAGGTGCAGCTGTGGACACCGCCACCCAGGCTCAGGGTCTGCCAGCGCAGCCTGCGTTGGCACTTGAGGAGCCCTTGGAAGATTTCCAACAGGCCAGGAGGGAAACCATAGGGGCACGCAGGGCTGCCCTGACCAAGACACGTGTCCCTGGGGCAGTTATGTCATCTGCTGCCCCAAAGAGCCGGGTGTTGGCAAGTGCAGGGGCAGATGCACCCAACAACACCCCGGTTGTGAGTCTGCCAACCAGGACAGTTGCGGTCAATGACCCTGCCACAGCGGATGTTGCTGCGCACGGTCCATTAGACGGCACCCAGCTGCCACTGACAGAAGTCAGGCCTTTGGTCGTCCCTCCACCTGCCACTCCCATGGCTCAATCCACCAAATCCACTGGCCATACTGGTCAGGGTGGCATTAGCCAGCCAGGGTCTGAGCCACAATCCAAGAGGAGGAAGGTTGCACCTGCAGCACAGGCTGGGACCTCACACACAGCCACGACCTCCTGCATGTCGAGGAAGAAGCCTTTCTGCAACCAGGAACTGGACTTCCTCGTGGGCTACGTGCGGGGCCACAGCCGTGACATGCTAGTGGGTGCCAATAGTCAGACTACGGCTTCCCAACGTGATACCCACTGGAAGCATGTTGCGGAAAATGTCAGTGCATTCGGCCATGAGGTGCGCACGGCGCAAGAGTGCAAAAAGCGTTGGAATGACATCAAACGCAGCGCTAAGGCTAAGCGTGCCTCAAATTACAACCTGACTCTGGTGACTGGCGGTGGGCCTGCACCAGAGGAGGAAGTCCTCACTCCGCATGAGTCACTCGTTGCTGAGTTCATACCATCTGAATCGGTCGAAGGAGTGGGAGAGATGCCGGACTTTGATGCCCAGTCCAGTGAGTGTTGATGCGTGTTTGTTGAGGACGTGTGTGTTTTACTTGTGGGATGTGTTGTGCATGATTGCCACTACATGTGACGTGTACATGGTTCGGATGTGCAAGTAATGCAATGCTTCCGTGATGCATGTCTGCTCTGCTGGATGGTGGACATGTGGAGCAGACGGGGACTGTCGGCATCAACACTATTGCACCCTACTCACATGCTGGTTACCAGTATGCCCCTCCGGTCCATGTCCCAGCTCACTGGCACCTCTGCATGTAGCGTGGGGTGACCTTCCTCTCAGCCCAGGCACGATGTCATAGCATTTCTGACGTGCATGTGTCCTCTTCCTGCATGCGGGTACTCCATGTAGGCATGCTCCCTTGCCCCTCCACCCCCGCTCTGCAACCCAATTCCACCTTTGCACTGTTCTGCTTCAATATTGCCTTTGGGTACTTCCCTGTTAATGCGTCCTGTGTACATGCTAACTTTCCGCAACCAATCTGCCAGACATATGCTGTGTGGTACAGCCTTAGTTCTTGATGCAGGGTATCTCACTTGTACTGTGCAGAGGTCAGATGCACTACAGTGACATGAGTGCCCATTCATGCTCCATGTGCATTGCACGTATGCCCCTATGTGTCCTTGACTGGATGATCACTGTAATACAAGTCCTGGGTGACATACATTGCATGGCATTTCATCAGCCTTCCCATGTCTACTGTGGCTCAGTACTGCGTTGCACACATGTGTAGGGTCTGACAATCTGGGTGGGTCACAGGCCTCAGTCTGTTTAATGGCCAATGACTCTGTCCAACTGGTGTAGTGTCCTCTTCACACGTGGGTGGCCTCCAGACGTTTCATCATGTGTCCTGCTTACTGTCCCATCATCATTTGCAGTGTTATCACTTGACTCACATGAAGCTGTTGATGCTAGTCAACACTGCCTGTCAATGCACAGGTCTATGGTCAGCCTTTTGCTAACATGCTAGGCATCCATGCTTTTGCACTTGGGTGGAGGGGTGCTTTGCTTGTAGATATGCTACCCATTGAATGCACATTGCACGTGATGCCTGAAGTTGACCCTGCACTGCATTCACATTTTCTGACACACACCATGAAGTACTTGTACATGTAGGTAGTGAGTAACATACACATTGGCTACACTGCATAGACCCACTTCAATGCAAACTGCCACCTTTCAACAGGTCTGATCACAGAAGCAATTCCAAGTTGACCCAGCATGCATGCCAGATTCTATTTTGTGTGTCACATGTCTGCCTGATGTTGTCGGTGTGTGTGTTGTGTGCTTCTGACATGTGTAGTGACCTTTTTTCTCTCTATTTTTCAGATGATGATGCAATGGAGCCGGAGGATGGTGTTGTCATGCCAGGCACAGGGTTGGTATCACTACATCAACCCGGCACAAGTGGGGGTCGTGGGGTGGCAGGCCACGAAAACCCCCAAGTGCTAGAGGCCATCTTGTCTCTGGCTGCCTATGAGCCAGCCCTGATGACGACTCTGACGTCCATGTTGAGTTGGATGAGCATCAGGTCCATGTGTCAGGGGTGAGTGATTCTGATGTGGACACTCCTCTCTCTGTGACACCTGCCCTGAGGGGTCAGACAGTCTTGGAACCTCTGCCCGTGGTGGATCGGGACGCAGGGTCACCCTCCACACCAGTCACTGATGTGCCTGGGACATCACGTCGACGGGGGCATGTAGTCGTGCAGCCGCGGGCGGTGCCAACACGACAAGGACAACCGGTCCTTGGGTCCCGCAGGGGTCAAGCCCAGCAACGCTGTCGCCACGCGCAACCGCTGTATACTGAGTGGGAGCAAGACATGATTGCCAATTCAGAACGGCAGGGGGCAGCAATGGAGAACATCGCTGAGAGCATGGAGCGTGTGGCCCGATCCATGCTCCCCCCTGCTAGGCAGGTGCTTCTCCAGCAGCAGGTGGCACGGTCCACGGCCCGCTCGCTCAGGCTGGGTATGGCGGCCTCAGACAGGGCACACCAGGCTGAAATGTCCTCTCTGCGTTAAGCAATTGCTGCTCACGCAGAGGCACACATGGAGGCCCTGAGGGAGGAGTATGCTTCCCTCAAATCCACTCTGGGTGTCCTTCTGATATCCCAGAGGGAGTGGTTAGAGGAGAGGTTTGCACAGCTTGAGCGTACCATCTCGGCTGAGCTACAGGCTTGCCGGGAGGTGC
The DNA here is from genome assembly GCF_040938575.1 of Ambystoma mexicanum. Taxonomy (NCBI): domain Eukaryota; kingdom Metazoa; phylum Chordata; class Amphibia; order Caudata; family Ambystomatidae; genus Ambystoma; species Ambystoma mexicanum. The sequence goes on from NC_090941.1 coordinate 770,830,925, forward strand.
AGCGGTTGTCCAGCCAGGCCTTGCAGGAGGAACTCTGTGTTACACATGCTACCTTGCAAGAGGAAGCACGTGTATCACGGGAGGTTCTGCATGCAGACCTATGTGTCATCGCCACACAGAACCAAGCTCACCCGTCTGGCAGACTTGCTGCTGACGAGGGGCAAGCTGCGGCTAGGTGTGACCAGGCTACTGTGCCACGTCCTCCTTTCGAGGATGAGCCAGACTCGGACGGCCATCTATCTCCCACATAGGTCGGGCTGTGCAGGCGTTGAGCCCATGGAGGTTTTTTTTTTGGCTCAGCATCATCGCATGCGGGTGTTGCGCAGCACCCTGTACCTCCCCCCTCCTGGGTGCCCCCCCCACCCGGGTCGTATGTGGCCATTTTTGATTTTTCTTTTAGTTTAGTTAGTTAAGTTTCTGTTTGCTAGTTAGTTTAATTAGGTAAAGTAGGTTTTTCGTAGTTAGTGTAATTAGTTAATATAGTTTAAAATTGCTTGTCTATTGTGCTTTCATGTGACAGTGTGGTGCTTTGTGGCTTTTGAAAGCATCCGCTGACTGTTCCAGCTGGGCCCCTCAGGCTTGTATTGTGTACGTGTTTGCTGCTTGGGATCCTTGGATGGTTTGGTGTAACAGCCTATTACAGAAGGGCTTTGGACTGTCATATCTGTGGCATGTCTGCTGCTGTGGAACTTGTGTTAACACGCCTAGTGGGGATGATTGGGGTGTTATTGACCACTGTTCTGCTTTTGCTAGATGGGGTGTTTCATGATTCATGTGTACATTCATTGCTATGCATTGTGTAGTATGTTTCTTATCTTTACTGTACATGTGCTTGTTGCAATTCATGCCGTAGATAGTGTGTTCCACACTTTGGCTGTGAAAGACGGACTGTGGTGTGATTTCTGATGTACGTCTCTGACATGGTCTAGTGATGTGATGCCTGAAGAGACACACACAGATGAATCTAATGCATTAATCATGTGTTTCATGCCCTTTCTGCAGGGGGATGAGCCTCCAGACCACCTTTGCCAGCAGACATGGGCCATTGGATGTCTGGAATCTGGACACGTTTGGTGGTGCCCACATGCACATGTGTGCGCAAGCAGAGGCACAGGGATTGCAATCATACATCCGAAAACTGCTGACGTCTTTCAAGGGACTCCAGGCAAGGTGAGCAGCACAGGGGGGCCACAACACAGCAAACCTTCCACCAGGCCAGTTGCACATGCATGCTTAGTAGCAGCACTGAGGGTGAGCTTGGACGAATATTGGTGTTGAAAAGCACAATACAGCTCAGATGTGTTGGTGGACTCATGGCTAGTTGATTGTAAGGTTGTCTGGGGCACCTGCAGGGGCAGTGGCACATTCCCTCCGGTCCACCATGGTCCATTGAGGCACTTGTATCACCCAAGTAGTGTTCCGAGACATGGAAAGAAGCAGCTGACAGGGACAGTCGGCAAGGGACAGACTCGGGTGCAGTGCATTTCATTTCCATGTAGAATTTGAAACATGCGCTGCCTACTTTATTTGGGTCATGGTGGAACACGACTTGTTTGGAAGTCATACCTTGCTATATTCGTCTGTCTGCTTACCCAGGGAACATTGCATGTTGTGTGATTCGTGACACATTGGTGTTCCATTTGCCACGCACCCACCGGCGCCTGACTTACTGCATTGACTGTGTATGAACCATCACAGGGGTAATTTTACGAATGGGTATGAAGCATCCACACCAGATTGTCTGTTTGTAGAGTAGTTTGTTACTTTGGAGCATATTTGGTGGTGTGTTTGTGTGTTATGGGCACGCACAGATTTTTAACTGTGGCTCTCTTTGCAGCATTGAAGTGCTCCTGTTACCGGACCTGAGAGTGCGCAGGCAGGAGGCCAGCACTCACCCCAGAGATAAGTTTCTCTTTGACTTCCATTTCAGTGAATTGCTGCTATGTTTATGATGAACAAGTTTGGTATGATTGTGTATGTGATAATGTGAGTACTACATTCTTGGCCATTCCCTACTTTCCTGTGTCAATCCTACTCCCCCATCTTCTGCCCCTCATTCCGGTTATCCAGTATGCCAACGCCTGTCCCGACTCCATATACCTGACCCTCCTTCCCCACCAGGGTCTCAGAGGCCTGTGTGAGTTTGACCTTGCAGCCACCCAGACCACAGTGGGGGTGGTTGGTTCGTGCCACTCCTGCACCTGTACATGGAAGCAGTGACAGTACACATCCGTTTGTGGTGCTTCATTCTATGTTATGTACCACACATGGTACACATCCTGTTGTGACATTGTTTTACTGTGCTACCTTGGTTGTTACGTCATTGTGGTAGTAGTTGGCCTTTGTGAGGTACTGCTGCTTCAAGTCATCTACTGGAGGCTGTTCTGGTTAGTTTTTCTGCCTGCAGGCTTTTTGCTTGGCTTCTGTGTTGGCCTGCTTTGAGTTCTCTTGGATGTAGTGTTTTTGCAAATCAAGGTGGACTCTGAGGGTGCAGGCAACTTTTTACACACAAGGTGGGAGATGGTGACAAAGGGGAAGGGTGATCCTGTGGCCAGGTGAAATTCAAGGATGTAGGCTCCATAACACCGGTGCAGTTGTTCAGTGGGTCATGGTGATTTGTGAGGGAGGGGTGGTGCTTGGTTGGTGATAGTTGCCTTGCCCTGCTGTGTGATGGGCACCCTGACATTGTAATTGTGGTATCCTATGTACATGATGTGTTCTGCTGATCAATGCCTGTTCATGTGTTGTGTTTACCTTTCAGGTGTGAGGGGATAGTTGTGGTTTGACATGCTGGGGTGTACACATGGTGAATGTTCACATGTGATGTGTAGAGGACACTGATGGTCACTTGATTGCACATGCATATGTTGAGTGCATGTCCCTACTGACCCACACACTCACACTATAATGCACTACATGTACAACCACCCTTCCATGTCCACGTGTACACTCTGTTTTCCTTCTGGTGCCCACTGTGTCCCTGCAGCACATGTCCTATGACCAATTGTGGATCCTGTACATGCCTAATTTGCTTTTTGATGTGGTTTGTCGCTTAGATGTGATGCTCAGGGTGTGCATCACATTCAGTGGCTGTTAACTGTGCTGTGCACTGAGCAGTGTGTTGCAGGAGGTGGACACGGCACACAGAAGCTGCAGTGTTGATTTTTTAATGCACAATGTGCATGTAGACAGGCATTCATTGTTATGTTACAACTTTGACTTTTGGAATGCATTTGGGTCTGACTTCTTTTGGGTGGGAGGTTGTTGGTCAGTCATTTCATCTGATTCCATGTCAGGCATCATTGTCTGATGCCAATTTCCATTTCTCTCATGGCAATGTGTACCTTATTGGTACTGTGTTGGTGTATGGCTATTACTTGCCATGTAATGTGCTTTGGGAGGGTTTGAGTGACATACCAGTGATAGTCATGGCCTGTTTTGCAGGTGTGCGTGATTCACACCTTGCATGTGTGTCTTTCGGTCACACAGGATTGCTTGTGTTTAAGTAGCTAGGGATGCACACAATGTAGCACTTCCATGGCAACAATCTCAGGGTGGTAAGGTTGTGACAATTGACTGTCGCTTTGTCATCATCGATTGTCACCTGGTATGTGCCAGGAATGTGTGCACTCCGCAGGGGTGGGAGTTTAGGTGAAAAATGTGTCCACAAGCTGGGTCCGGGCATCCTCGCCACGTGCCCTATCCCCACCCATGGGCAACGCCTGTGCCTGTGGTTGGGGATGTGGGGGCACCACCATGTACACCGGTACGCCCTGCCGTGTTGCAACATTGTGCAGGACACATGCTGCCACAATGATCCTGCACACTACTGGGGGTGCATAGAGTAGCTGCCCACCAGAGCGGTCAAGGGAGCGGAAGCGTGACTTGAGCACTCCGAATGGGCGCTCCACTATGGCCCTGGTTGCAATATGGCCTGCATTGTATCTTACCTGGGGTGGTGTTGTGGGGTTCCGGATTGGCGTCATCATGTGGTTGCTCAGAGGGTAGGCACTGTCCCCTGGAGAGGTGATAATGGTTGTGATTATTGGGGTTTGTGTATTTGTGTGTGTGTGACATGCATGCATGTGCAAGGGCATTTGTACTCACCTAGGAGCCATGTGTCGCCATGCTGCCCAGCTCCAGGGCCCGGCTCCGGGCAGACATTCTGTATATGAAACTGTCATGGGTGGAGCCAGGGTAGTTTGCATAGACAGAGGTGATGATTCCCTTTGCATCGCATACCACCTGTACATTGATGGAATGCCAGTGCTTGCGGTTTTGGTAGATGTGCTCAGTGGCCCTAGGTGGACGTAGGGCCACATGGGTGCAATCTATGGCACTGAGCACTTTGGGGAAGTGTGCCACCCTGTAAAAGTCCTGGACAACGGCCTGCCTTTCTGCGGGTGTTCTGGGCATGTATATGTGCCTGCGGACTGAGGGGCGCGCTGTCATGATTGCCAAGACCTGTTGTAGGCAGCGTGACTGCGTGGCCTGTGAGACCCCCCCCACTATGGCAGTAGTCCGCTGAAATGGCCCAGTGGGCAAAAAATGCAGGACATTGAGCACCTTCTCCAAGGGGCTCAATGCTTGGGAGCAAAGGGTGGGGGATGTAAGGTCATCTTCCCACTCCCTGACCAGGTCTAGGATTATACGGGGTGGAAACCTATACCTGCCGTAGACCTGGTCGTCAGGCATCCCAAAAAGGCTTGTCCGTGGTGAGAAAATGCGTGCCCTGGTTATTCTCCTCCTCCTGCGGTGTCCCACGATCAGTACTGCGACAAATGGGGCATTCATCGTAGCTGTATGTTTGTTGTTTGCGCGCACTTTTATACTGTGTGCGGGGACGCTTCCGCCTGCCTTCGTGTGGCGGACGCATTCACGCCTGTGTGCGTCTTTTGCCGTGCGCGGGTTTCCCGTATTCGTATCCATGAATACGGGTTGTTTCGCGTGCGTGTGGGCGTTCCGTGTAGTTCCCTGCGTTATTCCCCATTCTGTGTATTACGCCCACTGTTCCGCCGACTTTTGTTGTGTGCGCTGCGCTATGTGCGCTTTTGCTGTGCGCGTAGCGCACGCAGTTTGATGACGTGTGTACCCGCGTGCGACATGCACCGATTTGGCACACAACCAGTGGGAAACAAGCGCAGCGCCTCTGAATAAAAGGGGTGGACTCCGTCCCCCCGCGTGTACCCTCGACTTGAGCCCTAATATCATCACATTAAGGGACATTGCAGAAAAAGTATTGCTGATGATACTGCGTTGTTGTTTGTTTCCCTTTGAAGCGCTATCCAGTAACTTAGGTCAAAGTAAGAATCCCAACCCAAGCAGACATCATCCAAATGGACATTTTGGATTTCTTTTCGCTTGAAATTGTACCTTCTTGATGCAGGTGTTGGCAAAGAAAACTTGAGTTCTATATTATTACAAAATAGAGCCTTTAAAATACCTTCCGCCACATCTTCGCTAACTGCTGCGGATAGGGAGAGATCGCAAAATAGGCTTCCACTGTCTTTCAAAAATGCCCAGTGTTCCATTCGAGGATATGTTCTGTAATTTCTACCTGCATTGTAGGTCGGGTGCCTGCTTTTGCACTGTAATTCTAGCTCAAACAAGTGTGAAAACACAACATATTGCAAGGCCCGCAAACGAAAACGTTTCTCTTAAAATGTTAACCATTCTCATCCATCAAGCAGACAGGCATATACATGTAAAGGGGGATCCATATCATTCTGCAATACAACTTCAAGTGGTGTTACAGCCATTTTACATCTTTAGCTGTGTGTCTGCTGTTGAGATAGTTCTTGTCTTTTCACCAAGCAAGACAATCCCTGATCCAAAGCCCCGTGTTATACAATCCAACACCACAATTTTAGAACAGGAAACTTGCAGTATATATAGTTAAAACTCAAATAATGTATTGTATTAAAAGGTACTCAATGGTGGTCCCCTTATTTTATGCAGGGGAAGTCACCTCAATGAGTATACAGGGGAAGTCACCTCAATCAGATACATGAATGTCAATACATTATTTACACATAAAGATGGCCTACCTGTGACAGTCTCACTAAAAGTAATAAGCACAATATTTTAGATTCTAATTCTTATAAGAGAATCTAACTTCAAAACACAATCTTGTTCCATAATAGCATCACTGCTTACTGGCCAGTACATTCAAGCACTTTTCAGTTAACATTTACATGAAATTATTGTCGTTTTAATCAATCATGTTTAAAGCATTTTCTATTCTCCAGTATCAAAAATAAGTATTGGTATTGTAGTATTGTAGTTGTCATTTATATAGCGCCTTTTCCATTTTTATGTCCTCAGCACTTTGCGGTAGGAACGCTCTCGGGGACCGAAGTCCAGTTATGGGAAATTCTAAGAAAGGCTTAAAGTGCATGTGTCCATTTGGCCAAGACTAGGAATTAGGTTGGCTGGCCAGGCTCCAGTAAGCAACCAAAGAGGTCAGGCATGTGGGAGGGTGCTAAGGTAGGTCACGACAGAGCGCTAGTGCAAGACAAACAATGTGTGTCTAGCCAGACCGAAAATTGTCATAGGTTGTCACTTTATTCTAATGGCAGAGTTGATGAGGCAGGTCTGGTGTAAGGCCGAAATCGTTACAGGTCCAGCTAAACCGCAGATGTCCACCAAAGTGGTGCGTTTATACATACCTGTCTCAGGAGGATAGCTAGGGGCCACGCGTTTATCTTGGAAGCAAGACGACGCTGATGAATTCAGGTTCGACCCTGGGGTCCACGCTTAGAAACCTCTGGCTATTAAGCGCATTATAAATAACCAATTACAATCACCTTAAGCTCAGATGGAGCTTATCTTTGATCTTGCTGTGTGATCCGGTCATCTGTGTGAAAAAGACAAGCTACACTCATATGCTATTCTAGGCATTATAGACAGGCTTCCCTCAAAGTCGACTGACTCTAAATAGGTTGACTATTTTATGTCATCATCTAAGCATGAATGCCTGGCTGTTCTAATATCTAGAGTCAAGGATTTTCTAGCACAATCGGTAAGCTTCCTTTATAATCTTACTCTATATTTTCCAAGTTCCATAATAGGCTAACATCGGGTGTCTTCTAGTCCAGAAACAAAGATACCTGCATATATCGTTATGAGTTGCAGTTGCTGACTTATGGGCCTTCTAATTGCAATGTATTGATTGCCATCATATATTTTCTAGCACAACATACTGGGTAACATTATAAGGTGCTGCAAGAGTGCCCACTCCCAAATCTGACCGGGTGCAGAATATAGCTCTGCCTCAAGAAAAGTTGCACAGAAAAAATACAGCCATATTAACATCAGTTTGCCCCTCCCACTCTGCATATGCATGCACTTTTAATACAGGTTATAATGAGTTGTATCTAATTCTGTAGGATTGGGTTGGGAAAATAGTATTATCATTTTAAATATATGGGACATTGATTCACCCACCCAATGTAGGAAAATGTTTTTATGATTTTCTAATATAAGAACTAATAACCCTCCCACTTAATTTCATGAATCAGGTCCCACATGTGCAGGGCCTTTCACCTACTGTGCATTGTCAAAGGAGAGGAGGGAAGTATTTATATTGGTATCATTTTCTATGGGAATTAATTTGGGATTTGGAAACACTTTTCAACTCCCCATTCATTTTTTAAATATCTATGGCTTTCACAGTCGCAAATTATCAAGCAATTTCCTATTTAGGTTACGAGGCATGGCCAGCAATTCACAACCTAAATTGTTTGACATACCTTTAAATACAACAGGATTCAGTTTATTTTAGCTATCATTTACAAAGTGCTGCATTGTCAGTGCTGTGAAGTGTTCCTTTTTTTAACACAGCACGCAAAGCAGAGAGTAAGGATATTTGTCCTTGTTTAAATGTAATCCCCTTCAGCTTTAGTACAGTGGAAACAGAATATAATTTACACTATTTGCATTCTGTTAATTATAAAAATGCTGTGTTTCCAAATTTCACGAAACTGATTTTGGAATGAGCATCTGCCCCCCCAACTCCCGCTCGAGTGGATACCACCTTCCCAGTTCCTTCCACTACAGAGCTTTTTCAGGGCAGTGATCCTGGGAACCTAATTACTTTTTGGGTGATTTTTATACTGACTTTGAAATAATTATTTAAGGTGCTCAGCCAGAATGAACCCTCTTGAATTATCAAGAAAATCCCAGTCAGCATCTCTTCCCTCTTAGACAGCAGGACTGCACCAGGGAATAGTTTCCTCGTGGATAGGGTCTAATCCTTCCGGTGATATCAGGGCTGCTGTTTGTTTCCCTTTTATCATAGATGATAGTCCCATACTTTGCCACCATAATGTCACATGTTTTGATTCGTCAAATCTTTTCTTTGGTTTTCCTAATTGTCAGACACTCCCAGATAATTCACACCCCAAATCCTCATAGTGTGATGAATCCTGCAGAGGCCTCACAAAAACCCTACCTAAAGTTTCCTCCCAAGTGGTCAGTGGAAGGCAGCTGCTACCTGATCCTAACACTGGTGGTGGTATTAACCCAGAGGATCACCTGGGAGCAGAAGGACCCCAACGGAATAGGAAGACTCCACTGGCTGGGACAAAGTATTTGTCTTTCTCAGAGGAAGAGATGTCAGTGATAACAGAATTTGCAATGTCTTATTGTCTGAGCGAGATTTATTCATCATGGGGTTGCAAAAACTGCCCTAATGAATCAATTTTCAGGCATAAAGTTGCCCACATCTATAATGATAAGAACTCTTGTAGCCAACAAAAGAATGTTAAATGTGGGCATCAGAACATTAACATCTTAGGTTCTGATAAAGTTAACTCTCCTTTGATTCCAAACCAATCATTGACTCCTTTAAAATGTCCTCCTGAAGACATAATCAAGAATGGAAGTGAAATAGGTACATTTAAAATCAATGTGCAAAAAGAAAAAGGTAATGTGCATGTTGGGGATTTCAAGTACCACAATGCCCAGAGTACTGGGATGAGGAAGAGGGATTTGGAGGCACTAGACTATGTGCAGTCTAGTTATTCTAATGACCCATACCTTATAGGGTCTGGTTAGTATAAAGGGCCCCCTCAGGTGCGGGCCATTAAGGAGAGAAGCAGAAGATGGAGTAAATGTCAAGACTCCATATTGCAGTGGCAGCAGAAGTTGAAGGGAAGCAGAGACGCCGCAGCCACCGCTAATTGTGAATCAGATGTCAATTTCATGAGGGTCTCAACCTTTAATGACCCTGTATGCAGAGGTTGTGTGGCGGGAAGCATCGTTCCAGAAAGCCTTCCCCCTGGTGGCCTTGTATGCAGTGGTTGCGCAGCGAGAAGCATTAATTTAAGAAGATTTCCCCAAATTGATTTATGCTTCGGTGGCATGTGAGCACCACAGTGCCTGTGGAGCGAGGAACGCTCCTATTCCGATCAGCGTGGGCTGAGGGAAGCATAAAGAAGCAGCTTACCATGCAGCGGTAAGCAGAGGAAGCGGAAGTGGCAGTGGCAGTGGCAGCTGAGAGAGCGGACACGAATGAAGCAACTGGTGAGTTCACTAATATTGTGTGACCCCAGAACACTCTGTAAATTTCCCACTGGCCAATACTGGGAATATTCAAAAACAAATTAATGTAAAGGGGCTAAAGTGGCATAATAAAACATACCAATCTGATCCAAAGCAATTACAGTGGCAGAATGAGAATCTTGGAAACAGACAAGAAAGATATAATTGTAATTACAGAAGTCGAAGTAACTGCCAAAGACAAAAGAGGGCAAAACTAAAGCAGGTTAATAAGAATCAATATTGCCAAGATCAAGAGAGGGAAATTAAGAAGCAAGCCAATTGTAACCTCTATTGACAATGAGAGGAAGAGGCAATAGTTGATAAAGACCCAAACAAGTATTGTCTAAGCCTCAGAAGAAAAGAAGAAGAACAAGTGTGATTAAAAAGTCATGATTAGAATCTGGTTGATGTAAGAGTGGGAAAACAAGAGTGGCAGAAGGGCATTCAGGAGGAGAGGGGCATAATCAGCATTGCATGCAGCAATCACAAGTATTGTTGAAAGTCAAAAGACTTTCAGGGTAATTCATAGAATTTCGCACAAAAGTGGCGCACGCGGCTGGCGCACAGTGTCCCCGTGCGATACACTGCGCCAGCCGCGTGCGAAAAAATCAATTTCATCGCATAGCATATTCATGGATTTTAGCCTCCAAAACCAGCCGTGGCGCAGAGTGGCGCAGCGACCCTGCAGCAGCACCAGTTACGCCCCCAAGAACGCCCTTGCGCAAGGACAAGCCATCAAAATTCCCAATTCATCGCAAATGTCTGCGCTAACCCTGGACCAGTTCACAGGGCTGCCAAACAGCAAACGCCAAGTGGGGAAGGTGTATTTCAGTGGTTCGCGGGAAGTTTCACACGCGAATGTCCTGCGTACGTGTACAACAGGGGTGCACGTGAAGTAATACACGCAAATCCATCAGGGACCGTGTATTCCATGGGTGCGCGGGAAGTATAACACGAAAATTCAGCAGGGTACGTGTATTTCCGGGGTGCGCGGGAAGTATCACACGCGATTCCATCAGGGCACGTGTATTTCAGGGGTGCGCGGGGAGTACTACACGTGAATTGGCCGTGTGGGTCCTCCCAGGGGTTCCCTCTACACCCTCCACGGCCCGTGAAGGCACCCCACACCACAGGGGACTACCCTGCACCCCTGCTCATGTCCCGCAGGCAGCACATCCACCATGGGCATGCCCCCCAGCCAACCCACATGTCACCTTGCACCACTGATCAACAACGCATGTCTCCCAGCACCCTCACCCCCCAGCACTGTGGGGCACCTGCCAGCAGGCCCCCACACATGTCCAACTCATGTCCCCCTGCACCCCCACCCCCCAGCACTGTGGTGCACCGTCCACCGGGCCCCCACTCATTTCTCCCAGCACCTCCAACCCCCTGCAGTGCAGGGCATCCTCCACCAGGCCCCACTCATGTCCAACTCATGTCCCCCTGCACCCCCACCCCCCTGCATCCAGGGCCACCCTCCACCAGGCCCCCACACATGTCCAACTCATGTCCCCCTGCACCCCCACACCCCCAGCATCCAGGGGCACCCTCCACCAGGCCCCCACTCCTGTCTCCCTGCACCCCCACCCCCCAGCATCCAGGGGCACCCTCCACCAGGCCCCCACTCCTGTCTACCACCCCCCATCACCCAGCAGTGCGATTCGCCTGGGTACGTGTATTTCAGGGGTGCGCATGTAGTCTGACACGCAAATTCATCAGGGTACGTGTATTATGGGTCCGCGTGAACTTCCACACGCGATATCAGCAGGGTACGTGTATTACGGGGTTCGCGGAAAGTTCCACACGCGATTGCCCTGGGTACGTGTATTCCGGGGTTGCTTGGGAAGTTCCACACGCAATTGCCCTGGGTACGTGTATTTCGGGGTGCGCGGGAAGTTCCACACGCGATTGCCCTGGGTACTTGTATTTCGTGGTGCGCGGGAAGTTCCACACGCGATTGCCCTGTGTACGTGAATTTCGGGGTGCGCGGGAAGTTCCACACGCGATTTCAGCAGGGTACGTGTATTCCAAGGTGCGTGGGAAATTCCACACGTGATTGTCCGTGGTGCGTGTATTTCTGGTTGCGCGTGAAGTTTCACACGCGATTTCAGCAGGGTACGTGTATTCCAAGGTGCGTGGGAAGTTCCACACGTGCTTGTCCGTGGTGCATGTATTTCTGGTTGCGTGAAGTTTCACACGCAATTTCAGCAGGGTACGTGTATTCCAAGGTGCGCGGGAAATTCCACACGCGAATCCAGCAGCCTACGTGTATTTCGGGGGTGCCGTGGAGTCCTACACGTGAATCGGCCGTGTGGGTCCTCCCAGCTGTTCACTCTACACCCTCCACGGCCCCTGCAGGCAGCCCACACCACAGGGGACTGCCCTGCACATGTCCCGCAGGCAGCCCATCCACCATGGCCATGCCCCCCAGCCAACCCACATGTCACCTTGCACCACCGCCCACCAACGCATGTCTACCAGCACCCCCACCCCCCAGCACTGTGGGGCAACCTCCACCAGGCCCCCACTCATGTCCAACTCATGTCCCCCTGCACCCCCACCCCTCAGCACTGTGGGGCACCCTCCACAAGGCCCCCACTCATGTCCAACTCATGTCTCCCAGCACCTCCACCCCCCACCAGTCAGGGGCACCTGCCAGCAGGCCCCCACTCATGTCCAACTCATGCCCCCCTGCACCCCCACCCCCCTGCATCCAGGGGCACCCTCCACCAGGCCCCATTCATGTCCAACTCATGTCCCCCTGCACCCCCACCCCCCAGCACTGTGGGGCACCCTCCACCTGGCCCCACTCACGTCCAACTCATGTCCCCCTGCACCCCCACCCCCCAGCACTGTGGGGCACCCTCCACCAGGCCCCCACTCATGTCCACCTCATGTCCCCCTGCACCCCCACCCCCCTGCATCCAGGGGCACCTGCCAGCAGGCCCCCACTCATGTCCAACTCGTCTCCCAGCAACCCACCCCCCACCAGTCAGGGGCACCTGCCTGCAGGCCCCCACTCATGTCCAACTCATGTCCCCCTGCACCCCCACCCTCCTGCATCCAGGGGCACCCTCCACCAGGCCCCCACTCATGTCCAACTCATGTCCCCCTACACCCCCACCCCCCTGCATCCAGGGGCACCCTCCACCAGGCCCCACTCATGTCCAACTCATGTCCCCCTGCACCCCCACCCCCCAGCACTGTGGGGCACCCTCCACCAGGCCCCCACTCATGTCCAACTCATGTCCCCCTGCACCCCCATCCCCCAGCACTGTGGGACACCCTCCACCAGGCCCCCACTCATGTCCAACTCATATCCCCCTGCACCCCCACCCCCCAGCACTGTGGGGCACCCTCCACCAGGCCCCACTCATGTCCAACTCATGTCTCCCTGCACCCCCACCCCCCTGCATCCAGGGGCACCCTCCACCAGGCCCCACTCATGTCCAACTCATGTCCCCCTGCACCCCCACCCCCCAGCACTGTGGGGCACCCTCCACCAGGCCCCCACTCATGTCTCGCACCCCCTCCACTTCCCAGCAGTGCGATTTGCCTGGGTACGTGTATTCCAGGGGTGCGCGGGTAGTCTTACACGCGATTTCATCAGGCTATGTGTATTATGGGTCCGCGTGAACTTCCACACGCGATATCAGCAGGGTACGTGTATTCCAAGGTGCGCGGGAAATTCCACACGCGAATCCAGCAGCCTACGTGTATTCCGGGGGTGCCGTGGAGTCCTATACGTGAATCGGCCGTGTGGGTCCTCCCAGCTGTTCACTCTACGGCCCCTGCAGGTGGCCCACACCACAGGGGACTACCCTGCACATGTCCCGCAGGCAGGCCATCCACCATGACCATGCCCCCCAGCCAACCCACATGTCACCTTGCACCACTGCCCACCAACGCAAGTCTCCCAGCACCCCCACCCCCCAGGGGCACCCTCCACCAGGCCCCCACTCATGTCCCCCTGCACCCCCACCCGGGGCACCCTCCACCAGGCCCCCACTCATGTCCCCTGCACCCCCACCCCCTGCATCCAGGGGCACCCTCCACCAGGCCCCCACTCCTGTCTCCCAGCACCCACACCCCCCTGCATCTAGGGGCACCCTCCACCTGCCCCCACTCCTGTCCCCCTGCACCCCCACCCCCCAGCCATGCAGGGCACCCCCACCAGGCCCCCACTCCTGTTTCCCTGCACCCCCACCCCCCTGCATCCAGGGGCACCGTCCACCAGGCCCCCACTCCTGTCTCCCAGCACCCACACCCCCCAGCACTGTAGGGCACCCTCCACCATGCCCCCACTCCTGTCTCCCTGCACCCCCACCCCCCAGCAGTGCAGGGCACCCTCCACCAGGCCCCCACTCCTGTCTCCCTGCACCCCCACCCCCCTGCATCCAGGGGCACCCTCCACCAGTCCCCCACTCCGGTCTCCCAGCACCCACACCCCCCAGCACTGTAGGGCACCCTCCACCAGGCCCCCACTCCTGTCCCCCTGCACCCCCACCCCCCTGCATCCAGGGGCACCCTCCACCAGGCCCCCACTCATGTCCAACTCATGTCCCCCTGCACCCCCACCCCCCAGCACTGTAGGGCACCCTCCACCAGGCCCCCACTCCTGTCTCCCTGCACCCCCACCCCCCTGCATCCAGGGGCACCCCCCACCAGGCCCCCACTCCTGTCTCCCAGCACTGCCACCCCCAGCAGTCAGGGGCACCTGCCAGCAGGCACCCACACATGTCCCCCAGCCAACACGTCATCACAATCTAGATCCCTGGCCCTTATGGGCAGCCTCCACATGCCAAACACCCACCCAAGTATTGCATCCACACACTTAGAAATGCCAATTACATGATACAACCCCAATGGCAAGTATGTAAATGAACACATGTCCCTCACATACACACAATGGGTGTCAGTGAATGTCAAAACCCATATCATGACATGCATGAAACCAATGAGATGATACTACACATTGAAGTATGATGATAAAATATGTATTAAAAGCAACATAAATGGAATCAAAAATAAACAAACGAAAATGGGAATTAAAAACAAAAAGCAGCATGTCCGTAAAATAATGTAAAACCACAAATCATAATCCAAAGGAAAGGTGTCCAAAGTCACAGTTCACAAAAGTAAATCCAATGGAAAATTAAAACCAAAAACCATTGCTCCATGGGTAAAATCAAAATTAAAAAAAAAACAGTCAACTATATACAGATAAACAATCCAGGGTCCATGATCCCAACAGAAGAAATGAAACCTATCTAATAACACTACCTAATAAAAAAAAACTATATACAAAAATGTGGTCCATTGTCCAAAAGGTCCAAAAAATATAAAAAAGCAAAGGAAACCTAACACTAACTACAGAACTATTTACAAGGGCAGCGGGCCAGTCTGGCGGCTCACTTCGGGATGTTCTGGGCCAGGGCATCATCGAACTCCTGCTCAATGTCCCGGAGGCGGTCCTCCTCCATGGCCACGAGGGTCTGCAGGGCCGATGACATGTTCACCTCCAACTCCCTGTGGATTGCCTCGAGGCACTCGGCCCGCCTCAGGGCCCTCTGCATGGAGTTATCCGCCCTGACATTCGTGAGCCGTGCCTCTTCCGCCCGCTGCCGCTCCGCATCTATGGCGTGGCCCAACCGCTGCCACACGGAAGACACTTCCCGTCCTGGGTCCTCCTGCCCTCTAGCCGATGCCTGCCCCTCCGATGTCGAAGGCCCCGAGCCATCATGGCTCCCACCTCGTTGCTGCTGCTGCTGTGCCTGTGCCCGTGCCCTGGCTCCTGCTGCCTGCACATCCTCCACCGGCTGGGGTCCAGTCGTTGATGTGGCCACCGCCTGCTGGACGTCCGACTCCCGACTGTGGCAGGGATGCCTCCTCCACCAGCCTGGCCGCACCGTCATAGGCTGCTCCACAGGGCACCCAGGTGACAAATGGGTGGGAAGATGGCATGGAGGACGACTGGCGCATAGGGTGTTCAGTTGAGGAGGGGGTCGGAGCAAGCTGCAGCAAACGGAGGAATCCGGCCTGGGTGACCTGTCCCAGTAGGCCGACGCGGTCAACGAGCCATTCGAGATGACGTGCAGTCTCCTCATGAAAAGACTGCAGGTCACCTCGCATGGCCCGTTGACGCAACACCACACCAGTCAGGACAGGCTCAACCCGTACCTGGATAGCCACGTCCGCAGGCAGAGGAAAGCCAGTTGTTGTGAGCTCATCCCCTGCTTGAAAACGGGTCTGGACGTAGGCATCCCTGCTGGTGCAAGATGATGCAGTGACAGGATCAGGGACAGGATTGCAGACAGGCACCTCTGCGGCGGCCTGTGCTGCCTCCTGTCCCTGGTCCTGCACTGCACCACTAGCACCAGTGGAATCCCCACCTCCAGACCCCATCTCTGTCGCTTGCACGGCCTCCTCCTCCACCAAACCCCCCACCAACCTGGATGACTCTGTGCCATCTTCCCCCGTTGGGCCCTGTGGGGTCCCAGTTGCCCCTTCTGCTGCCGAGGAGTCCAACCCCGACCTCCGCCTCTTGGACCTCCCCCCGGCAGCTGCGATCTGGGACGCGGCACCGGACTCCTCACTCCCCGACGAGATCACAACCTGGGAGGGGAGCCGGGCCTTGCATCTCCGGCTGGCGGTGCGATCCCCGCCGCTGTGCTCCACAGCACCTTCTCCGCCCTCTTCATCAGTTGACGCTGCAGACAGGGAGAAATAAAACACAGGCATCAGGGCAGTGTACAATGGACGCATACACACATGACAGTTGTACATGAGTGGCATTGGCAAACCTCAGACATGGCATCACAATCGCCAACACACATGTCATTTCAACTCGCACACATGAGCTATACCACAGCCATATCGCAACAGCCAGCACCATCCATACACATACAACAGCATGAGCAGGCAATGGTGAGCCAGACAGCACATGCAACACAGGGAGTGCACTACACATGCACACACACCACCACACTTGCATGCATGTGTACACCTTTGCCAACTGTCGCAGTGTTCAGATTGGCATCGTTGTCACATCTGCCAATCAGGCTTCACATCCCGCTGTCACATGCATCCATGTTGCATCACTGTTGCACCCTTGTCAAATACACACACATGCACATGTACACAGTGCTGATACATGCAGCTGAAAACAACATCCATGTGTGACATCACGAACATGCCTACTTACATACACATTCATCCAAACATGTGTGCCCACACAACTGCATTTAGCATGCAAGCCTACACACACAAGCACCACCCATGTCTCACACATGACAGCCCTCGCATGTGTTAGCCTCACGGCCCTGTACACCCCCCCATACTTGGCCCCATAAAAACACATGTGCAACCTGCACACTACTGGCACATCACCACACGCACAGCTCACAATCATGATGCATGTACACTTACCGCTCGACTCCAGACGGGTCTGCCTCTCAAGGACCTGGACGTGGAGCGCTGGGGATATGCGTTCCAGGACCCTCATCTGATCGTCCGACAAGTGGCCCCGGCAGCCCTTAGCATCCGCTGCCTTCAAGAGGCGCCGGACCTTGTTGAGGGTCCTGGACCTGAAGTCCTCCCAGCGCTTCTTGACATGATGGAATAGTCGGACTGCCACCCCCTCTGCGTTGATGGCAGTCATGATGTCCGTCCAGATGCGAGTCCGTCCTTCCTTGTCGGCGCGCAAACTTCCGAAGAGGGCATCATACTGCCCCAGGACTTGCTCCCTGAGGACACCAACTACGGTGGCAGTGAAGCTGGTGCCCCTCTGCCTCTCTGGCCGGGGGTTGTCAGTGGTGCCAGATATTGCAGTGCCCGACATGACAACCCCAGAGGCAGGAGTGGGTGGGCAACTGGGTCCTGGGGCTGGTCTGTGGAGCGATGGAATCCCAGTCGGGAGTCTTCGGTTCCAGCAGGGGTGGTCACAGCAACAGCACCCCTGGCTGATGTGCAGGCAGCAAATGGCAGGGCACATGGGCAGCAGGCAATCAGGCAACAGCAGATGGTAGGTGGGAGCGTGCTCGGGGCTCTGGGGGGCAGTAATTCGGCCTTCTGGGCAGGAGCGTGGTCTTCCGTGTGCTTACGCGTGGCCAGCTTGATACGGAGTGATTTGGCACGTGAAAATCCAGCACGTCTGCGTGTAATTCGAGGAAAGGGCCTTAGCGCGTAAGCGCGTCAGCACACGTATGCGAATTCATTGGCCCAAAGGCCACCAGCACGTATGCACGTCTGTGACGTGCGTTCGCGGGCATTTCCCTGTACATGAGTGCATATTTTTCATGCGTTATTTCCTGGCAGACGGTGAGTCGCGCACGTATTTGACATCTGTGCTTGCCCCGTGTGTTGCCTACCCCTTCAGAGGTCAGACTAGGCTGCGTGTGACAAGCATACGTTCATTTTTGTGTTTCTGGGTGCCACAGCATAGTGCAGGTTTATTTTTCCACGCACGTGGTCTAGGAGGGGTTGCGTGCACATTATCTCCCTTTTTCATGGTGCCTGTGCATTGCGTGACCCATCGTCTTCCCCCAGGGGTCACATACAGCCTTGCTAAAGCACTAGGGTACGAATTCCATCTAGTACCCTACCCCTTTGACCCCAATTGCCCAGGACAATAGTTTACTGCAACTCCCATACGCACAAAAACATCAGTGCCATGGTTGGGAGGCGAGCACGCGGTAAGGGTGGCAAAGGTGGGCGAGCCACAAGAGGTGGCCGTGGTGGATATGGTAGGGGACGTGGCTGGGACTTGCAGGGTGCCCCTAGCCCCCCATGTGTGGGTGACCAGTCAGGGACACCCATGGCCCCCCCTGGATGAGGGTAACGTGGCTGACACCATCCCTGCTCAGCCCTTGTTGGACCAGCCCATTGTGGCACCAGACCTGGCACAGGGTGACTCCATGGCTGACTTCCAGGTCAGCAGGTCTAGGCCACATGTGGCGGTGCACGTTGGTGTCAGGGGCAGCTATGTCATCTGCTGCCCCCAGTAGGCAGGGTGGGGAGGCTGCAGGGGCAGCTGCGGCTCCATCCACCCCAGCTCTGAGTCTCCCAGCCAGGACAGTGTTGGTCCTAGTCCATCCTGCTAACGTTCACCCTGACTACATCACACTTCAGCTAATGCCTGCACCAAGTCCCATGGTGAGTGTTCATTCCCACACTCCTAGTCCACAGTCCACCGGGGCTCCTGCCCCTAGTGTCCAGAGCGGCGTAGGACACTCAGTATCACCACCACCTTCCAAGCGGAAGAGGAAGAGTGCTCGTCCAGTACAGGCTGATGCCCCAGACACGGCTACACAGTCCGGCCCACCAAGGAAGCCCAGCTTCAATCAGGCCGAACTTGATGCACTTGTGGAGTATGTGTCCGCACATGACAGCGAAATGGTGATTACTGCAGGATACAAGATCACACCTGCACAACGTCAGGCACACTGGCAGACCATCGCGGAACTCATAAGTGCCCTTGGATTCGTGAGGCGCATTGCTAATGATTGCTACAAGCGCTGGAATGACCAGAAGCGCAGGGCAAAGAAAAAGCTGGCCTCAAGTCATGCCGCAACTCTAGTGACTGGAGGTGGGTCTCCAGCAGAGGACATAGAACTCACTCCACATGAGTATTTTGCTGGGACCTACGTCATGGAGGAACAGATCCAAGGCGTGGGAGACCTGCCAGATTACGAGGCATTGTCCGGTGAGTGCACATGCATGTGTGTGTCATCCATGTGCATGGTGTGTGTGTGAGTGCTTCTGATTGAGTGCCAGGTGAGGGGGTGTGTGCCTGAGTGGTTTGGGTCACCCATGTGCTTCATCCAATACATTCTGCGCACCAGGATTTGGGTGTTGCAGTATCCCTTCTGACAACAGTAGACATTCAGCCCAACCTCACGCCAGTTGCCCTTGAAGTGTCATCTTGCCACAACATAGTTGCATATTATTCTGTGTTCATTCAGGCTGATTGTCTGCATTCCACCACTTTCACTAGGCATTTCTCAGTCCTATTGCACATGTGTGACATGGCTAGGGTACATGCCATCTGTGTGATGGCATGTGTCATGTATGTGTATTGGACATGCCAATCACAGGCCAATGTGTGATGGCACTGCTAGCCAGCATGCATCAAATGTGTTGGTCTTCCATCTTGGTGTCATCAATGTGTGCCATTTGCCTCCCCTTCACACGCAGTGACAGTGCATGCATGGGAGGGTTATAGTCATGTGGGACATGTGTCAATGAAGTACTGTTTCTGTTGCTTCTCAGCCCTAATTGTGTGCCATGGTGCTAATGCCTGTTCCCATTTCTTTTCGTTCATGTCTTTGCAGGGGATGACGCACTTGATACTGCTGGGGTTGTGGAGATGGTGCAGACCCAGGAGGGGTCTCAGGCCCGACCGGGCACCAGTGAGGGACGTGGTGTGGTGGTGGGTGAGAACCCACACTTGCTGCAGACCATCATCTCTAGGGGTGTCTCTGGGTGCACCTCCCCCGAGCTTTATTCAGGTGTCGATTCGGGTGATGAGGCCTACGTGCCGTCGCAGGTAAGTGTTTCTGGGAGGGATTCTGTACTGTCCAACCCACCTGCACCAGGGGTAGAACCCTCAATGGGGATGTCAGTGTTGGTAGGTCCGCCTTTGGTGGTTACGAATGCAGGGTCACACTCCACTACATCTGATCCTGTTCCTGGGCCAGCAGATCAGAGGGGGAATGCAGTCCTGCAGCCTCAGGCAGTGCCGGCACAGCAAGGCGCAGTTCGCCTTGCCCCAGACAGGTGTGGTGCCCGCCGATGCGGTGGCCGTACGCCACCTGGCAATACCGCATGGGAGCAATCCATATACGGTATGGCAAACCAACAGGCAGCATCAACTGAGATGATGGCTCAGGGCATGGATAGGGTGGCCACTTCCATTGTCCCCCAAGAAAGGCTGATTGAACAACTACAGCAGGCAAACTCCATTAGCCAGTCACACAGGGAGGACATGTTGGCGTCCAACAGGGACAGGCGGGCGGCACTGGAGACTCTGCGGGAAGCCATTTCTATTGAGTCCCAGGGCCACAGGGAAGCCCTGAGGGTTGAACTCCGTCAGCTCAGGGTAACTCTGGTTGAGCTTGAGGCTTCAGCTAACACGAGGACAGAACAGCAGCTGGAGCGGCTCACAGCTGAGATGCAGGCAACTAGGGAGGAGGTCCGGGCATCCCGTGAGTTGTTGCATGAGGACCTCCGCACAATTATCCTCCAGAACCAGACCTTCCACACCCGCATGCTTGCAGCCATGGAGGACCAGACTAGGGCTTTGCGTGGGCTGCCTCCCATAGTGCCACCACCTCCTGATGCAGCTGCAGAGGGTGAGGAGAGCGACAGCAGCGATTCTCCCACAATAGGGTAGCCGTGCAGGCCATGAGCCCATGGAGGTGTTTTTTTTCGCAAGATCCACACAGGTGGGTTTTGGTGTGCACCCTGTCCTCGGACTTTTGGGTGGCCTCCCCCGCCCCCCCGGGCCCATTCATGGCCATTTTTGATTTTTGATTTTTGATTTTTGATTTTTGATTTTGGATTTTGGATTTTGGATTTTGGATTTTTTGGACAGTGTGTTGCCTTGTGTGGCTCCCGTGGGCATACGCTGTATTGTGGCTGGGCACATGCAGGCTTGTCATGAATTTGGGTCAGATGGTTGGGTTTGTGTGACACACACCCCTCCTGCTTCCCGTTTCCATGGGCTTGCAAAGGGTGTGCCCAAGTGACATTGACTTACACGTTGACATTGGACTCCCATTTTATGTGTGGGCAGTCTGTAGTCAATACTTTGTATACATTCCTAGTGCATATTGTTGTTGTATTGTACACTGCATGGTGTATTGATATGTGCCTCTGCATCCATCTCATCCTCCTAATTTGCAGGTCCTTTTGTCATGTCTTCACAAGGCGGTCTACTTTAAGTCCGTACTGTCATGTTTATGGTAGGTTGTGTAGGTGATTAGTATTATTGGTAAGTATTTGGTAATGTGTGTTGTTGGTCCTGCATTACTGTGAGCATTTCATGTGTGTCCAGTTTCCATTAGGGACACTGTAGTTTGTGACACTTGGGTCATGTTGTGGGGATTAATTTGTTTGCTCTCACATAGCATGACATGCCATGGTGTGTTGTGTGGCCGTGCCGGAGAGGGGTTAGGTGACATGGCACTGTTCTCATGTTGTATTTTGCAAGTGGGTATTCATTTTTCCTGCATGAAGTGTGTCTTTTGATGACACTGCATTGGTGGTGTTTGTGTAGGTAGGGATGCACACATTGTGACACTTCCAGATAAACAATCTCAGGCTGCTATGGTTCTGACAGTTGACTGTCCCTTAATTCATCATAATTGTCAGATTGAGTCATCATTGATTGTCAGATGGTATGTGCCAGGGCTGTGTGCACTCCACAGGGGTGTGATTTCTATGTGAACTAATTAGCCACCAGCTGCGTACGGGCTGCCTCACCCCGTGCCCTTTCCCCTCCCATGTGCAGCGGGCGTGCATGTGGTTGGGGTTGTGGGGGCACCACCATGTCCACAGCCAGGCCCCGGCGTGTTGCAACATTGTGCAGGACGCATGCTGCCACTATGATCCTGCACACTACTGGGGGAGCGTATAACAGCTGCCCGCCAGAACGGTCAAGGTTGCAAAAGCATGACTTTAGCACTCCGAATGTGCGCTCCACTATGCCCCGTGTTGCAATATGGGCTGTGTTGTATCTTACCTCTGGAGGCGTGATGAGGTTCCGAATTGGTGTCATCATGTGGGTGCTCAGAGGGTAGGCACTGTCCCCTGGGGAGGTGGTGATGGGGATCATTAGTGGGGTATTGACATTACTCTGTATCTGTCATGCATGCATGTGCTGTGGCATTTATACTCACCAAGCAGCCATGCATCGCCATGCCGCCCAGCTTCCATGTCCCAGTTTAGGGTTGACATCCTGTAAATGAAGCTGTCGTGGGTGGACCCTGGATAGTTGGCATATGCTGAGGTGATGATTCCCTTGGAATCACATACTACCTGGACGTTGATGGAATGCCAGTGCTTGCGGTTTCTATAGATGTGCTCAGATGCCCTGGGGAGACGTAGAGCCACATGGGTGCAATCAATGGCACCTAGAACTTTGGGGAATTGTGCCACCCGGAATAAATCCTGGCTGACAGCCTGCCTTTCTGCATGTGTTCTGGGCAGGTATATGTGCCTGCGGACTGATGGGCGTGCAGTGATGATGGCCAACACCTGGTGTGGGCACCGTGACTGCGTGGACTGTGACACCCCCCCACTATGGCACTTGTCCGCTGAAATGATCCGGTAGCCAAGAAGTGCAGTACATTGAGGACCTTCTCCAAGGGGCTGAGTGCTTGGGAGCACAGGGTGGGTGATGTGAGGTCATCCTCTCACTCACTGACCAGGTCGAGTATTATGTGTGGTGGAAACCTGTACCTCCCATACACCTGGTCATCAGGCATACCAAATAGGCTGGTTCTGGGTGTGAAGATTCTGGCCCTGACTATCCTTCTCCTCCTCCTACGGTATCCCACGGTCACTGCTGCTAGGAACGGTATATTCATCCTGGTGTCTGAGCTTGTTTGTTGTTTGCGCACTCTTTTATGCTGCGTGGGACGTGCGCCTGCTTCATGCTGGCGTACGTGTTTCCGGATTGGACTTTTTTTTTTTGCGCGTTGTAAGCGACTGTGTAAATCTTCCTGCCCACCCCAGGAATACACGTAACACGCTCTCCCAGGCCCAGTCGCGAGTAAATATTCCCGCCCACCCCTGAAATACACGTATCCTGCAAATTTGCGTGTGAAACTTCCCGCGCACCCCGAAATACACGTACCCAGGGCAATCGCGTGTGGAACTTCCCGTGAACCCCGTAATACACGTACCCTGCTGATATCGCGTGTGGAAGTTCACGCGGACCCATAATACACGTACCCTGATGAAATCGCGTGTAAGACTACCCGCGCACCCCTGGAATACACGTACCCTGGCAAATCGCACTGCTGGGGGTTGGGGGTGGGAGACATGAGTTGGACATGAGTGGGGGCCTGGTGGAGGGTGCCCTACAATGCTGGGGGGTGGGAGTGCAGGGGGACATGAGTTGGACATGAGTGGGGGCCTGGTGGAGGGTGCCCCTGGATGCAGGGGGGTGGGGGTGCAGGGGGACATGAGTTGGACATGAGTGGGGCCTGGTGGAGGGTGCCCCTGGATGCAGGGGGGTGGGGGTGCTGGGAGACATGAGTGGGGGCCTGGTGGAGGGTGCCCCTGACTGCTGGTGGGTGGGGGTGCAGGGGGACAGGAGTGGGGGCCTGGTGGAGGGTGCCCCTGGATGCAGGGGGGTGGGGGTGCTGGGAGACATGAGTGGGGGCCTGGTGGAGGGTGCCCCTGACTGCTGGTGGTTGGGGGTGCAGGGGGACATGAGTTGGACAGGAGTGGGGGCCTGGTGGAGGGTGCCCTGCACTGCTGGGGGGTGGGGGTGCAGGGAGACAGGAGTGGGGGCATGGTGGAGGGTGCCCCTGGATGCAGGGGGGTGGGGGTGCAGGGAGACAGGAGTGGGGGCCTGGTGGAGGGTGCCCTGCACTGCTGGGGGGTGGGGGTGCAGGGAGACAGGAGTGGGGGCATGGTGGAGGGTGCCCCTGGATGAAGGGGGGTGGGGTGCAGGGGGACAGGAGTGGGGGCCTGGTGGAGGGTGCCCTACAGTGCTGGGGGGTATGGGTGCTGGGAGACAGGAGTGGGGGCCTGGTGGAGGGTGCCCTACAGTGCTGGGGGGTGGGGGTGCAGGGGGACATGAGTCGGGGCCTGGTGGAGGGTGCCCCTGACTGCTGGTGGGTGGGGGTGCAGGGGGACATGAGTTGGACAGGAGTGGGGGCCTGGTGGAGGGTGCCCTGCACTGCTGGGGGGTGGGGTGCAGGGAGACAAGAGTGGGGGCATGGTGGAGGGTGCCCCTGGATGCAGGGGGGTGGGGGTGCAGGGGGAGAGGAGTGGTGGCCTGGTGGAGGGTGCCCTACAGTGCTGGGGGGTGTGGGTGCTGGGAGACAGGAGTGGGGGCCTGGTGGAGGGTGCCCCTGGATGCAGGGGGGTGGGGGTGCAGGGATACAGGAGTGGGGGCCTGGTGGAGGGTGCCCTGCACTGCTGGGGGGTGGGGGTGCAGGTAGACAGGAGTGGGGGCATGGTGGAGGGTGCCCCTGGATGCAGGGGGGTGGGGGTGCAGGGAGACAGGAGTGGGGGCCTGGTGGAGGGTGCCCTGCACTGCTGGGGGTTGGGGGTGCAGGGAGACAGGAGTGGGGGCATGGTGGAGGGTGCCCCTGGATGCAGGGGGGTGGGGGTGCAGGGGGAGAGGAGTGGTGGCCTGGTGGAGGGTGCCCTACAGTGCTGGGGGGTGTGGGTGCTGGGAGACAGGAGTGGGGGCCTGGTGGAGGGTGCCCCTGGATGCAGGGGGGTGGGGGTGCAGGGAGACAGGAGTGGGGGCCTGGTGGAGGGTGCCCTGCACTGCTGGGGGGTGGGGGTGCAGGTAGACAGGAGTGGGGGCATGGTGGAGGGTGCCCCTGGATGCAGGGGGTGGTGGTGCAGGGGGACATGAGTGGGGGCCTGGTGGAAGGTGCCCATGGATGCTGGGCGGTGGGGGTGCAGGGAGACAGGAGTGGGGGAATGGTGGAGGGTGCCCCTGGATGCAGGGGGGTGGGGGTGCAGGGGGACAGGAATGGGGTCCTGGTGGAGGGTGCCCTACAGTGCTGGGGGTGTGGGTGCTGGGAGACAGGAGTGGGGGCCTGGTGGAGGGTGCCCTACAGTGCTGGGGGATGAGGGTGCAGGGGGACAGGAGTGGGGGCCTGGTGGAGGGGGCCCTGCACTGCTAGGGGGTGGGGCTGCAGGGAGACAGGAGTGGGGGCCTGGTGGAGGGTGCCCTACAGTGCTGGGGGGTGGGGGTGCAGGGGGACAGGTGTGGGGGCCCTGGTGGAGGGTGCCCTGCACTGCTGGGGGGTGGGGGTGCAGGGAGACAGGAGTGGGGGCATGGTGGAGGGTGCCCCTGGATGCAGTGGGGTGGGGGTGCAGGGGGGCAGGAGTGGGGGCCTGGTGGAGGGTGCCCTACAGTGCTGGGGGGTGAGGGTGCAGGGGGACAGGAGTGGGGGCCTGGTGGAGGGGGCCCTGCACTGCTAGGGGGTGGGGGTGCAGGGAAACAGGAGTGGGGGCCTGGTGGAGGGTGCCCTACAGTGCTGGGAGGTGGGGGTGCAGGGGGACAGGTGTGGGGGCCCTGGTGGAGGGTGCCCTGCACTGCTGGGGGTGCAGGGAGACAGGAGTGGGGGCATGGTGGAGGGTGCCCCTGGATGCAGTGGGGTGGGGGTGCTGGGAGACAGGAGTGGGGGCCTGGTGGAGGGTGCCCCTGGATGCAGGGGGGTGGGGGTGCAGGGGGACATGAGTGGGGGCCTGGTGGAGGGTTCCCCTGGATGCTGGGGGGTGGGGGTGCTGGGAGACTTGCGTTGGTGGGCAGTGGTGCAAGGTGACATGTGGGTTGGCTGGGGGCATGGCCATGGTGGATGGGCTGCCTGCGGGACATGTGCAGGGGTGCAGGGTAGTCCCCTGTGGTGTGGGCCGCCTGCAGGGGCCGTGGAGGGTGTAGAGGGTGTAGAGGGAACAGCTGGGAGGACCCACATGGCCAATTCACGTGTGGGACTCTCCGGCACCCCCGAAATACACGTAGGCTGCTGGATTCGTGTGTGGAATTTCCCACGCACCCGTAGTACACGTACCCTGCTGAAATTGCGTGTGGAACTTCACGCGCACACCGAAATACACGTACCCTGCAAATTCACATGTGGAACTTCCCGCGCACCCCGGAATACACGTGCCAAGGCCAATCGCGTGTGGAACTTCCCGCGAACCCCGTAATACACACACAAAATATTTTTCACACAGCGGGTGTCCGTGTTTGTCGGTACCCCTTTGCACCTCATTTGTCCTAGAGGGCCACGGTATGGATCATTCATCATAGCTGTATATGGGTGCTTTTTGTTAGCGCACATTTTGGCGCACATTTATTTCAGACGCAGGGACGCTACCGCCTGCTTTCTTGTGGCATACTTGTTTGGCCCTGTGCGCGTCTTTGACCGTGCGCTGGTTTGCCCTATTCAATTCCATGAATACGAGTTGTAGGTGAGCGTGTGGGCGTTCCGTGCACTTGCCTCCTGTACTTCCCCCGTGACGCCCATATTTTCACGCGTTGTTCCCCATTCCGAGTGTTAAGCCCCGTGTTCCGCCTACTTTTGTAATGTGCGCGGGGCTATGTGCGATTTCGCAGCGGCCGTGGCGCATGCCGTTGGATGGCCTGTGCGCCGGCGTGCGCCGCGCACTTTTTCAGCGCACATCCAATATTTTTCTCCCGCACGGACTTCCATGAATTGATGTGCGCTGGTTTCCCTGCGATTTTCGCAGTTGCACTGCGATTTTCGCACTTTTACTGCAAATCGCACGTTTTGGCACCTCTGCGCCGGAATTTTCGGCGCACATTAATTCCATGAATCGGCCTGTTTGTTGTGGCAGTAGAGCAGCAGTATCTATAATGATAGACAGTATTCAGGAGGAGAGGAGCATAACCTGCATTGCATGTGGCATAAACAGCCCCAATGTAGTCCATGTCTTTCCAGAAGAAGTACGCATTACTGAAGTAAACATTACCACAGAGGTTCTTGTAGTGTGTTAGAAGCTTTTATACGTGAGTATACCAGGGCAAGGGACTTTTGGGTAGTAGTCCCAGCAGGTGAGTGGAGCAGGAAGAATTATTGAAGTACTGTGTTCTAGTTAAAGACTGCAGAGGAGAAGAAGTGGCAAGACCACTACAATATCTTGTGAATCATTGTGAAATAATCCTGACAAAACATTGCTGTTACGATTCCTAGTGATTGTTTTGAAAGCCAAAGTTTGGAATGGCAAAGTTTTGAAAGAAAATGCATGGAAAAAATACATTTTTTTACCATTTATTTTAATGGGGCAGTCCCTCCTACCCCCTGTTTTTTTACCCCTTAACACGCATTTTAGTTTAAAAAAAACTTTACCTACAAAAAAATGCATTTTTTCGATGCATTTTTTTTCGAAACTTTGGCATTCAAAACTATATATTCGAAACAATGCCTGGATACCGCTGTTACTATAAATGAACTGTGGAAGTGCTTTTATTTCCTAAATAAGTTATGTTGAACTCTATGCCACAAGTGAAGAGACTCTTTTGATCTATTGGAAAGTCCGAGAGAGACTTTTGGAGTAAGAAGAATCTTATCACCAGAACCTTGTTGTAAAATTGAACTTTCCTAATTTTGAATGGTTGATACATATTCCTGCTTTGAATCTGAGGAAGGGAACATTATCCAGGCCACAAGGAGGAACAGCTATTAAGTTTATGCTGGACATAACTTAGATATTTGTTATATTTGAATTGCCATATATTTCCTTCATATTTTTGTTGTATGTATGAGTGTGAGGGACACATTACTTTTGTTAGAGTGTTCTCCTTATGTTTATTTTGATACGAAGAAAAATCATCTTCAGGGTAGGGATAGTGAGGCATGTATCAAACCCTTTTAAGTTAATAAAATGTCATCTTATGAAAAACCATTACAAAGTTGTCTGCCTCACATTTCTGACCCGTCACAATAGGCTGATCATAATTCTATACTCGTGAAAAGAAAACAAGCATAGAGTTGGTGGTTGGGGTAAAGGGAGTAGGAGTAGGGTGGATATGTGGGGGTAGAGATAGTGGGAGTATAATGGATGGGGGTAGGGAAAGTGGGGGACAGTAGGTGGGGGTACATAGAGTGGAATAGGGTGAGTGGGTGGGGGTTGCAAGAGGGACGGTAGGGTGGGTGGAGGTAAAGAGAGAGGAGGTAGGGTGGGGGTAGAAAGAGGGGTGGTAGGGTGGGTGTGGTAAAGAGAATGGAGACTCGGGGTAGATAGAAGGGAGGTAGGGTGGGTGGGGGTAGATAGAAGGGAGGTAGGGTGTGTGGGTCGGTGTAGATAGAAGGGAGGTAGGGTGTAGATAGAAGGGAGGTAGGGTGGGTGGGTGGGGGTAGATAGAGTGGAGTTGGGTGGGGGTAGAGAGAGTGGAGGTAGGGTGAGTCGGAGTAGAGAGAGTGGGGGTAGGGTGTGTGTGGAGGCTGAGAGACTGGGGTATGGCGGGTGGATGGGTCAGAAAAACTAGGGGTAGGGTAGGTGGGGGCCTAGAGACTTGGGTTATGGATAGAGAGAGTGGTGATTTGGCAGGTAGGTGGGAGTAGGGTGTGTGGGGGTAGAGAGAGTGTGGAGAGCGTGGGGGTAGGGTGGGTGGTGGTAGAGAGGGTGGGGAGAGCGTGGGAGTAGAGTGGGTGGGGGTAGAGAGGGTGGGTGTACAGCGGGTTGTGGTAGAGAGCGGTGGGTGGCGTAGTGGTATGGTGGGTTGGTGGGGGTAGGGTGGATGGGGTAGAGAGAGTGGGGGTAGAGTTGGTGGGGTTAGAGAGGGTGTGGAGAGCACGGGGTTAGGGGGTGGTGGTAGAGAGGGGGGATAGGATGGGAGTAGAGTGGGTGGGGGTGGAAAGGGTGGGGGTAGGGTGGGTTGTGGTAGAGGGTGGTGGGTGTAGGGTGGATGGTGGTAGAAAAGGTTGCAAAGAGGGTGGGGGTAGAGAGGGTGGTGGTAGTGAGTGGTGGGTGGGTGATGGTAGGGTGGGTGGGCATAGAGAGGTAGGGGTAGGGTGGGTGGTTGGTGGTAGAAGAGAGGCTGAGGATAGGGTGGGTGGAAGAAAAGGGATTGGGGTTGGTGGGTGATGGTAGAGAGCGTGGGGTTGGGTGGGTTGGTGGGGGCATATACAGAGTGGGGTGGATGGGTGGGGGTAGAGAAAGTGGAGGTATGTAGGGTGGGTGATGGAAGTTTGGGTGGGAGTAGAGAGGTAGGGATAGGGTAGGTGGGGGTTGGCGGTAGAGAGGCTGAGGGTAGGGTGGGTAGATGGAAATAAAGGTATTGGGGTAGGGTGGGTGGGTGATGGTTTAAGGGATAGGCTGGGTTGGTGGGGGCATATACAGAGTGTGGGTGGGTGGGCAGGGGGTAGAGAAAGTGGAGGTAGGTAGGGCGGGTGTGGGATAAATAAACTAGGGGTTGGGTGGGTGGATATTTTCTAGAGAAAGTGGGGGTAGTGTTATAGAGAGAGAGGGGGTAGGATGGGTGGATGCGGGTAAAAATAGTGGGGCTAGGGTGCGTGGGGGTAGAGAAAGTGGGGTAGGGTGGGTAGGAGTGGGTTAGCAGGTGGGGTTAGAGAGAGTGTGGTGGGTGGTTGATAGAAGTTGGTTAAAGGGACGTTACGGTTACAAGTAAAACCGAAAAACCCCAGAAATTCACCAGTTATGGTAAGCTAAGCAAACATAACTTGTGCCACCACCATGCACTGCTAAGACTGACACCCAGGACATCAAATATGACATCACTAATGTCATTGATGACATCACTGACAACATCACATATCTGGGCAACTTGTTTTTGTTCACTGACATATCTAGGCCAAGCGTTTTTTTTCAATGACAGAGTGTTAAAATTCAAAAGGTGCAATATATCTCTACGTTAACCTTGTCATATTTTCTTAAAGTACTTTCCTTAGTGTTTGGTCTCAGCTCATGGTGCACATACAAGGGACAGTAAGAAGGCCTCAAACAGACAATTCATTTGTATACAAGAAGATGCACTTTAATGTTATTAACATTTTCTGTGGATGCTGTTTCTTTCTTCCTTACTTTAGTTTCTCTGTATGTCTCTCTGATTTATTTGTATGCATTGTGGGTCTTCATATGTATTGTTTGTACTAGCACATGTGTGTAGTAAGTTTTGAATTGTTAGCTAGTTCTTACATGTTTAATATTACTCAAAACTCTGATACTGTAGCATTCATTATTGTACTATCCAAAATTACAAGATAATAAATGTTCTACTTCTGTGGTGCATGCTGCAGCCATTGCCTATGTTTACGTATTATTAGGTTTCTGTGTTAACAACACTCCAATACAATGTTGTTTAGATGAGTACATTGTTTAATAGATTAAGAAGTTCATGAGAGGGCTACCAGATCACCCCTCACATCTTGTTACCAACATTATAAACACAACCCTGTGTAGGGACTTTTCATCAAAATTAATTTCACATGTGATGTCATCAGTGATGTCATCAATGACATTTGTGATGTCATCTTTTATGTCCTGGGTATTAGTCTTAGCAGTGCACGGTGGTGGCGCAAGTTATGGTTGTCTAGCTTACCATAACTGGCGAATTTCTTGGAGTTTTCGGTTTTACTTGTAACCATAACATCACTTTAACAAAAAAATATTCATTGAATTTCATAGGTTTTTATTAGTGCAATTTAACCATAACGTGCCTTTAACAATGTTTTTTCAGTGAATTTCATAGGTTTTTATTAGTGCAACTTAACCATAACGTCCCTTTAACAAAGTGTTTTCAGTGAATTTCCAGTGCATGCTATTTACCTACAACTTACTAATATCGTACTTACCCCAATATAGCAACATTTTTTTACAGTTTACAAAGTTTCCACTGTTTTTGCGTCCGTTGACGTCCGCGAACGTCTAATGTCACTGCGGACCTTCCGGACAGTGCCACGTGAACATGCACTCGCACGCAGCATGATGACGTGTCCGCAAATGCGTCTGCACTTCGCAATCTGCTGCGTGCTTCGAGGAGAGTTCAGAAATGCATTTTTTACTGATCTAGGAACTTTCATGATCAAAATTTACCCTTGCACAGCTCCTACACCTAAACTTACTCATTATCCATTAGCAATCTAGTACAAAGCACATACTTGGAAGAATATTAGCAAAACTGCTATTTATCTTAAAAATGGCATCAGCTATTGCCATCCCTCCTCCCCAAGTGCCACCACCAACACCAGCTAGAGGACCTACACAACAAAAAAAGTGCAGTACTTCCAAAGACAATGAAGATGACCAAGAACAGGTAGAGGAAGGGCCTACTCTAGCACCCAGAGAGACTCATGGGTGTGGCAGTTCTTTACCACTGTTGGGAATGTACTAAAGGCTAAAGCTTCCAAAGTGAAATGCACCTTGTACTCAGTCGTAGACTACCTGGACAGTACTCCTACGGGACCACCTCCATGCACCGCCACACCAAATCCAACCGCTGCAATGCTCTCAGAAAGGTTGTTCCGTTCTTCCTCAACCAATACTGTAACCACACAGCCTACTTCTGTGGAAACAAAATCACAGCAGCTACCTTGCAAGCAATAAAAGAGGCTGATGATCCATATCTTTCAAAGACAACAGTACCCTGTATATTCTGCAACACACCTGTCTGCAGGGGGGAACAATTTCAAAGTGATCGGGAAGCTGTAATCAAGGAGCTTGAGAAACACTGCCCCACCATAGAAGTAAAACACGTGCAACATCTTCCCCTGTCCAGCTGCCCCTACATATTAGTGCTTCATGCCTCTTCCCTCATTTGCCTCCCCACCTTATGTTCTAACCACTCCTGCAAAATAAATACATCAAACAACAACAAAAGCACGGTTCCTTTGGGAATCACCTTTCACAGTTAAAAAATCGAACAAAAAAAAATCTTATAGACTTCATCTACTTTACATTTCTCAGTAAAGTACATAGACTCAATAAGATTTTCCAACATTTCCATTTGCATTTTGTGTTTTGCTAATGGAAATAATGTGGCGTTCATCCCCCGTTCCAGGGAATGTAACGGGGGATAACAGCCCGGCACCCCAAGTTATCGGCCCAAGCGAAGCGAGGGAAGATAATGAGGGCTCCGGACCGTTATCCCCCGTTCCAGCCCCTGCAATGGGGGATATATGATATGATATGGCATTTATAACGCGCCTATACACAAGTGTGAAGACCATTTGCACCCCGGGTTCCCAAAGCGGTAACCCGGGGTCCAGCCCTGTGCTATCTGTATAGGCGATTTCAAGAGAGTGCCGATTTTGCAATTTTTCAAAAATAGGAAGTTATGACACAACATACACACGGCTATAGCAGACCCTCACGTGCATATCAGCGACAGACCCGTGCAACGACGGGTGGTACCGCTATAACAAATAAATCCAAGAAAAAATGAACTGTCTTCCAAGCAAGGGGATTTAAGAATGAGATGGAATAGCTACCAAAGTGCTGACCTATGATAGCTGTTTGGATTAAGATGATGACTAAGAGCGAGGAGAAGGATAAAGACAAATATTTTGGAGCAGTAGAATGCTGATATGGTTGACTTAAAGGTGCGTCTGTAGATTGTGAGATCTTACACCTTTGGGAAGTACTTCCTGAGCCCAGCTCTTGCAGGTCACCAGGTAGACATAAGTGAACCAACTATTTTCCTCTGGATCTGGCCTTTGATGCAATGTAAGGTTCATGGGAAAGGTGGGATCCTCCTTTCAGAGTGCTCTGTCCCCAAATCTCTGGAGGACTTTAATTTACAGAGAATGTACCTGTCCCTCCTCCAATCTACCATGCCCTTGCCGCCACAACCCGTACCCTAGACCATCTAGTAATGGAATAGAAACTGCCTGCAGTGGGAATAGCCCGATCTGGCAGGCAGTAGTTGCACCGTACACTGTGAATTCTAACATTTCAATGATTCTTCATGAAGCTGACAGCAGCACAAGCCAATGATTTCCACTTACAGCTGCCCAGCCTGCCGTAGTGCTTTCTAAAAGAAATCTTTGCACCAGCGTAGCATAACCTTCTCCTCCCCCCATTGGCCATGTGGAGAATTCAAAGGACATCCGTAAAGAGGGTTCGCAGTATGGCAGATACATGTTTGTTATAAACTCCTTAAAATTTATGTTTTATAGCAAATTAAAATAATAATGGTTACAATAATGGTTGTAATAGCCTCTTTCACTCAGGTTTCAATACGCCAAACCAGATTTAGATTTCGTGGTAGTCCATTAATAGACCTAAGGGACCAATGAAACAACACATGGAACGAGGTAACAGCAGTTTGCAAACAGTGAGTTCACACCCCACGCAAATTAACGAGTAATGTCTATTATGAGAGTAGGTCTTGATTAAATAAGAGTGGGAAGATATGAGTTCCATCTTAGACAAATCCCCTGCCTACTGCCATAGCAGTGGCAAGTGTGATCGAAAGATATATCTCAAAACCCAAGACTAGGGAATGTGGGAAGTAGGGCCAAGCTAATTTGCTGCTGCAGCTGTCGGTGTTGGTGTTCCATGTATGATTTGTTGCTAATTTGCCAAAATGAATACAATTTAATTAGCAGCACTGCTGTCAGTTACTTGCCAGAACTTAAGTAAGAAGGCAAATTCCTTTTGTTCACGTTTCAGAACTGCATTGAGAAATATGCACACATTGTTCATAATTGTATACTAATGCATATATTCAGATAAGAAAAATGTAGTTTTTTAAACTATTTGGTTTAAAAAGGATGTTAATTCCACAGAGTTTCTGAAAAGCCAATCCAACACATGAGATGCAAACACATAGTGCATTTCTCAGGGTATATATTATAATATCTAAAACATTAAAAAGGGCCAGATATTTTAAGGATTAACCATACAATATATGTTTTTCATACTCACAGGATGTTAAAAAAACTATCTGAACTCGGGTCTGATAGACACAGGGACCAGTTCACAAAAAGCTACATTAGGAACTCTACCTAAACCTGGTTTACTATAAGTGATTCTGAAGTACTTCAAGTCAATTATAAGTGAGTATACATTACATTATTTGTGGAAGGAACCGATTTTTTCAGGAACTCGGAGTAACATCAATACAGGACACAATACCTTGACAGAAATATTATTATTTCATTATTTTACAGTTGAACTAATTAACTCTGTGAAACATTTGAAGGTGCAATTGCTCCAAAAAAGTTTTACTTATTTTTTCGGTAAAATGGTGCCAGGGAAGCAGACACCAATGCAGAATTCCCAGTTGCTAGTGAACAAACATACATTTGTTATATGGTTTCCATGCCTGTTTCTTCAAGACTGCCATATTGACAACAATAGTAAAAACAGACTGACCTATATATCTGTTTACTAATTTGAATATAATAAAAACAGAGTGTGAAAGAATAGACTGTAATGCTCAGCGAATAAAGATGTATGCACTTCATCGTAGTGGCTTTATATGAGAACAAAACCATACTGCTAGAATGTCGAAGTTGAAATAAAGAAAGGACTTTATAAAACAGACATTCTCTACGGGGAGAACATTTGGTGTACTGATAGACTCTGCGATGGTGGAAATGTATTAGAAAATTAATCTATTGGTTAGAAAGGGGCATTTCAATTTCTTTTAATTTGTATTTTATTGTGTTGTTGTTTTATGTATCACTGTATTGCCTACCACGAGGCTCCAAAATGCTGGGGGCCTAAACGCTCGGTGACGGGATACAAAAGTGAATAGAAGAAAAAAGACCACACTATCACATAGGGCATTGTTATAGGTTAAGTTACAGTATATAAAGTAGAAACATTTGTGCATTATTGCCATTCCAGGCAAGGTACAGGTTTCAAAAGTATGTACATTGAGAGTACAAATTGTGGGGGTGATGCTTTCGGTAGGATGTCAAAAGTAGCAGAGCAGACACAGGAGCTACACTGGTGAGGGGAGAGGTAATTCAATAGGGAGCAGGTGAAATGAGTTAGGGTGCAGCATGAATGCAGCAGCTGGAGGGCAGTGGTTTGGGGAGAACTTTTGGCCAGACACACTATAAGGTTTTTCTTGAAATGTACTGTGTTGTGGTTTGCTACAACACAATACAGTTTCCAGTTAGTTTCCAGTTAGCTGGTATTCCGTAGAGCTATTGCCAGAGGGGCTCCATTTATTTTGCAGTTTGACATGACAAGTTTAATTTCTCCTCCTGATTTTAGGCTTGTCCCGGGGAGTATTTTTTCAGGGCAGGGAGAGTTATTTGGGACCAACCGTGATCATATTGGGATATGCATTGCAAAGGGTCTTGAATTTTCTCTGGACAGCTATGGGAAGCAGTTAACGTGTTCAGACTGGAGTAGAAGTAGTTGCTTGGTTTCAAATTCAAGGACCAGTTTGACTGTTTGGGTCGGAAGAAGTAGCATTTGATGTATCTATGTTTTGTTTAGGCTTAGAGAGAGCTATTGCAGTTCTCCAAATTCAACGTACCAGAGATCTTGCAATATTAATATGTTGGATCCTATCAGTATAAGGTATTATTTCCCCAATTACATGGAGTTGAATGGTGATTTGAATCGTTGTTTATCTGAGGGATGATGGATAAGTGTGGTTAAAAAATGATGCCCAGTTATTTAGTGTTTTTTTATGTAAGAAAGGTGGCCATATGGATTCTTTCTATGAGAAATGGTGATTAGTGGGGGTAGCAATTCTTAAGAACATAATGTCATTATTGCATGCATTTAGGCAGGGATTGCTATCACTCATACAACCCTGGACTGATTGGTGGCAGTTTGCCATTTTATTGTAGATCAATCTGTTCCTAGGTAAATAGAAAATGATATATGCATTTTCAGCATAGAATAAGAAACTGGGTGAGAATCATTTATTAGGGAGGCTAGTAGATTAGTATACCCATTTAATTGAAATGGGGAGAGCTATGGGGACAGAATAGAACATTGAGGAACACCCATGTCAAGAGGGAAAGTATGGATCCCATTTTAACCTGACCACAGCGCTGCGCCAGAAAGGATGGTAACCAATTAATGGCTGTACCATTAATATTAATTCCCATTGGATTGTAAATTTATTTTAGGAGACGGTTGGGGTCTACAATATCATGGACTAAAGAGAGGTTTAGAACTGCAATAGTCTGATTGGAAATGGTAGTACTTCCGAAATTGCTTTTCCTCTTTTAGGGTACCCCGACTTGGCCGGAGTGGGCATTATTTAAAGAGCTGGATTCGGGCATCAGAGAGGAGCAGCATGTGCCCGTAAGTCTACCTTTGCTTGAGGGTAATGATATAAGGTTACAGGTTACACCGGCTGAAGTTATTGTAAACTTAGCAACAGTAAGGGAACTGGAAGTGGATCTGGTCTCCGATGTGTCCGTTTTGGCCCCTGAAATCTCCCATGAACGAAAGCAAGTAAAACTTTCCTTAGATTTTGAAACAAATACCTCGATCTTGCCTGAGGACACGTTCCAGCCTCAGGATCTTATTGAGGTTATGCTGCATTACCCAGACACTCAAGTAAAGGCGCAACCTGACCTACCAGCTCAGTTTAATGCAAGTTTACAAAGTGTGTTGGGGGATAGTGTACAAAATGTAGATGCTTTACTGCCCCCAGTGACTACTACCCCTGCCCCTCTGTCAAAATTGTTAGATTCATTATTTAATTACTTAAACGGCAATGGTACATGCCAGTTTTGCAATTGGCCAGATGATCATATTGTGGATGCAATGTCTTTTCCAGTCCAGTTTTATCTCATTTCCTGAAAACAGTGGACAGGGGACATGATGTGCTGAACTTTGTAATGTGAGAGGTCAGTGTGGGTTTAAAGGACCTATGCTCTCGCTCTGCTGTCAAACACTCCTCTGATATCTGCCGCCTTCTTGAAGAACTTGACCTTGATGTCCTCGGTCTCACTGAGACATGGTTCACTGCCAGCTCTATCACTAGCTTTGACACGCTCCTACCTGACGGCTACAAGATCCTCTCCGCACCCATTTCCAACTGCTCTGGTGGGGGTGTAGCCCTGATCTTCCCTGAGTGGATTCCTTCCTCTGTCATTCCTACACAGGCCTAATCCTCTTTTGAATGCCTCGTCTGCAGGCTCTCTCTCTCCCCTAACCATTCCCTTACTGTGGCTACTATCTGTTGGCCACCCGGTCAAATCTCCTCATTCCTCTCTGAGTGAGCGGACCTCTCCTCCTCACTCCTGGCCTCAACCACTCAACTCCTCCTTCTTGGGGACTTCAACATCCACCTGGATGCCTCCTGTCCTTCCTCTGTGCTCTTTTGTGACCTCTGTGACTCTCTCTCACTCACTATTCTCCCCTCTGGCCCGACTCACTCTGCAGGGCATACTCTGGATGTTCTGATCTCCTCAGACCTTCCCCTCTCTGTTCCCCTCTCCACTCCTCTCTCCTGGAGTGATCACTGTCTCCCCTCCTCCCACCTCACCCTCCCTACTCCTCAGGCCAAGCCACTTCCATCACTGTCACCCACCTTCTCGGTCATCCGACACATGAAGCACGTGTCAGCTGAGGCTTTTGCCGCCACCTTCTCACCCCCTCATCCCCCTTTGGCTGACTCTCACCCTGACACAGCTCTCTCAAGGCTCCACTCTGCTATATCTGCTGCTACTGATATCCTTGCCCCTGTCATGAGAATCTGCCTGAAGCCCAAAGCCAAGTGCAACTCCTGGTATAAAACAGACCTCGTCACCAAAAAACGCAAGTGCAGGGTAGCCGAGAGGAAATGGCGTGCTTCATGTACATCCTCTGACTAACTGGCCTGCCGCCTGCTCCAGAGGCAATACCGGCTCTCTGTCCTAACGAAGAAAAGAGCTCATATCCAAGCCTGCGTTTCAGCGGCATCTAACAACTCAGCTGAACTCTTTAAAATCTGCAAGGAACTGGCCAATCCCGCCGCAGTCTCTACCTCTCCTGTCCCTTCCTAGGCCCTCTACATGGCACTGGCTTCTCACTTCATCTCTAAAACTCAGGACATCCTGTCCTCACTCTCCTCCTATCCCCTCCCTCCTCCAACTCCCTGCTCTTCCTCTGGCCTTTCTGCAGCCTCCTCTCCTCCCTCCTTCTCTGCCTTTCCCCTGTTCTCCACTGACGTGGTTTCTAGACAAGTCTGATCTATGAAATTCTTGTCAAAACAGGTTCATCCCTGTTCCTCCAAAACCATAAAGGACCACATTGACTTCCTGGCTCCTGCCCTGGCTGATTTCTGCAATCACTCCTTCACCACTGGAGTCTTTCCATCCGCCCTGAAGCACTCCCTTGTACACCCCCTTCTTAAGAAACCCTCTGCTGACCCCTCCTGCCCGGCAACCTATCGCCCCATCTCTATCACTCTCTTCCTGGGCAAGCTCCTGGAGAAACTGGCCATCTCCCAGCTTAATCTACACACTGAATCTGTTGGCTGTCTTCATGACCATCAGTCTGGCTTCAGAGCTACCAGAAGCACGGAAACTGCTCTCCTGAACATCCGTGAAGACCTGCTCTCCAACTTTGACTCTAACACCCCTTGCGTCCTCATCCTGCTTGATACTGTCAACCATGCCATCCTGCTCAACCGTCTCCATGATAACCTGGGTATCACTGGTCAGGCTCTGGCGTGGCTGACTTCTTTCCTCTCCGACTGACCCTCCCAGGTTCAACTTGAGTCTTTCCTCTCTGCTATCTTTTTCTCTACCTGTGGTGTCCCCCAGGGGTCTAACCTCTCTCCCTGGATTTTCAACCAATAGCTGGCACTCCTGTCCCAACGCATGCTCTCTGCCCCAACTTTCAGTGCTACGCGGATGACACTCAGCTCATCTGCAGGCTACCTTCGGCCTCCTCCTCTACTTCCCTCATCTCTGACTGTCTGTCTGCTATCCAGGAGTGGTGTGCCGCCAATGACCTCTGCCTTAATGCCAGTAAGACTGAGATTCTCCTCATCGGCACACCTGCTCCCTCCTTTCCTGTATCTTTCTTGCCGGCCTCTCTTGGCCCCCTACCTGCTCATCTTCGACTCTACACTCTCCTTCTCTCCTCACATCTCTGACGTCTCTAAGAAGTCACACTACCAGCTGCACCTCCTCAGAGGTATTCTTCCTTTCCTCTTCTTCCCCCAGAAGCTCACTGTCATCAGAGCTCTGGTTCTCTCCAGGCTGGACTATTGCAACAGCCTCTAAATCTGCCTCTTCTACTCTCCGCCCTCTGCAACTTATCCAGAACAGAACTGCAAGACTTTTCCTTGGCCTTAAGCTCAGGGATCATATCTCTCCAGGACTGAAATCGCAGCACTGGCTCCCAGTGGCTGCAAGGATTAAGTTCAAAACCCTCTGCATCGTCCACAAGGCCTTCTGGGGCCTGAGGCCTCAATACCTTCAACTCTATCTTCCTAAATACCTTCCTTCTCGAGAACTTCGCTCATTTGCCTCCGATTCCCTCAGGGTCAGTCGCTTCTCCAAGCAACGAGTTGGTGGTAGATCTCTCTCTTCTGCTGGGGCCTCGCTCTGGAACAGCCTGCCTACCTCCCTGAAACTTGAGGAGAACCATCTTCGGTTCTATAAGCACCTCAAAACCTTTCTCTTCACGTCCACTTTTTCTCCTCCTCTCTCTTGCTGATTTACTGGCTGAAATGGAAACTGCACTGGTTACCGGGCCACCCTCTGATCTCGGGCCCAGGTCCACTCCCCCTGAAGTAGCACTCCTGCACTGCCTTCCTGGCAACCCCCGCACTCAGTGACTGTTTTCTGTATCCCTACTGTCCCACTTCCTGCACTTACCACAGGACGTCTGCACTTACCCTTTCACTTGCCACCTGCTGGCCATACTTCTATTTATTGTTTATGTATTGTTCTTATCCCATGTACTGCACTGTCCTCATCCCCCTCCTCCTGCACTTCTCCTCCTTCCCCTTCCCATGCACTTGCGCAATCTGAATGACACCTGGCCTAGTAGGATTGCTGTCTGTCTTCCCCTTGTTCCCCCTCCCTTGCCTCTTTGCACCTTGAAACACTTGTGTATAGGTGCGTTATAAATGGTATATCATATCATATGCGCAAAAAATATTTTTTAGAAGGTTTCATCAGTGCTACTAGCCAGGACCTAAGGAGTCTATCCAGGCCCAGTGTGGAGGCTACCCAGATTACCACTAATGGAGTGTTATTTAATGCTCCACCTGTAGTATCAGGTGGTCCACTTGTGCCTCTGGGGCCAACTGACTTGATTCGGCCCCCTACCAGAAGATAGTTTTCTTAGGCCCCCAGGTCTATACCTGGTAACACTGGTGGGATGAAGGATGAAGATTTGTTAATTGGTGCTCCTTTTTCCCTTTTTTGCCTGTGTCTGCTTGTAAGGCGACCACGAAACAGCATAATAATGCTTCCCGTAAATTGAGGTTTAATGCAGAACGTACATCCAGAACCCAAAGAGTTCCTTTGTGGTATTTCACTTGGTTACCACCTTGCTTCCACACTATCCAATAGTGTTTTGCTTTTCACTCATTTCACTTTGTCCGCAAATGCTGTCTCTTTAAATTCACTTTGCTTGCAAATGCACATTACTTTCTGTTTCATTCCAGTGATATTCTCATATCTTTTCCTTTGTTCAGCATTCAAATCTCAATACGTTCTCGACAAGTTGTGCGGTATTCAATATTTCATTTTTGGTCTCCTTGCCTCTTTTTCGTATCATTCAAAACTTATTTCATGCTTGACAACTTGTTGGGTATTCAATAGTTCAAATCGGGTTCCCAGACACCTTTTCCATAGACTTTTGCTTGACCGGCATCAGCCTTTACCCACAACATGCCCCTGGAGCGGCTTGGCCTGAGTGATGCTTCCCTGTCACTCACCGGTGTGCAGCCACTCCTCCGGGGCTCTGGTTTCACTCTCGGCTTCCTGCTGAATCTGCTCTCTCTACCCCAGTGGGCCGGCGAGCAGCGCTTGCTCCCTCCAGCCCTTCCACCAGCATTTGGAAGCTTTTCTGTGTTCCACACTCCCAACGGGGAGCACACAGCAATGGGATTCGCTCAGCTCCAGACCTTCTTGTGGCCCGCTCCGGCCTCAGCATCTTTCTGGCTTCTCTGAGGTCTGTATTCTTTTCACCGGCCCATACTCTGCCTGCTCCAGCTCGGATTGCCACATTCTCCTGCCCAGCTGGTTCTCTGCTCTGCTGCTTCCTTCCTCTTTTATACACCTGCAACCATTTAACAGGCTCAGAGTTCTTGATTCCCAATGCATGACCATCATTATTGTGACATGGCTGATCCTCAGAACAGTCCTCAGGCCTCCTCCTCTTGTCAGTACCAGAGTAGTAAAATAACATGTTAGTGTGCACGACTCCTAGTCGCCTCTTCCTCGCCCCAGTAATATGATGGTCTGAATGTGGAAAATGTGGGCAAATGATTTGCAGGGGGAGGGTAAGTTCTCACCAGAAAAGGGGGGTGCCATGTCTCGCCTGATGAAATCTTCTCCCCAATGAGGCTGGACCCTCCATCCAGGTGATTCTCCCTCGCAAATCCACCCCAGGGTCAGGATCCAAAAGCAATGTCCTTTCCCTGGCCACCTGAGAAGAGCATTCCAAAGGGAGTAGGTGTGAGTAGGTGTGAGGCTACCCCCAGGTTCTCACATACCTGTGATGCTATTTACAGAACACCATCATGCAACCCAAACTGAACCTCTAACCAAGGAGTTACAAATGGGGAAGCCAGTCCGAAGGCCATACAAAGGCCTGTTCCTGCGCCTGTTCGGAGCACTGTGGGCCTGGGCCACAGATGCTGCCCCTTAGTTCTGGCAAGTGAAGGCTCCAGAACACTCGCTACCCCGTCTGCAGAACTATCTTGGACCTCCGTTGTATACTTTATCGACTAACGAGGCGTCACTGATGAGCCAATGCTATCAAGCATCCATATACCCACCTGGCCATGTGAGTAAACCAGCACTCTGCTATACCCAACACTTTATGCCCATTGTGCCAGTGTATTAGATGGATGGTCATCCAGTTCGTACAACACGGTCTTGACAACCACACTGTCTTAAGTGCTATAGCGTCCCACGGGGACTCTGAATTTAGGCGTTCTAGCTATAGATTGCAGCCTACCTGGCCTTGGTTGCTAAGACGCACAATATATCACTCAATTTTCTATACCCTTTCCTTTTTGCTGCCTCGCTCTGCACTCGCCCGTTTACTCCGGTGGCAAGTGCTGGTCTATCTATAGAGCCTAATACCTGTTTGGTTCATGAATGCTAACTGATCTAATTTTTCTGTGTTGTGCCTTATGGTCACTAGCAGACCACATTTAGACTGTGTTGTGCCTTATGGTCACTAGCAGACCACACTCAGACTATGTTGTGCCTTATGGTCACTAGTAGACCACATTTAGACTGTGTTGTGCCTTACGGTCACTGCTTTAGTCATTGCAGCTGCTCAACCGTTATATGACAATTGTACTCAGAACCAGTCCTCCTCACACACTGCTCACGGCTGCACACCTCTCTCAAACCATACTGTGATGCAATGCAGATACACACAGACCACTAGAATTGTGTCGTACCCTATGGTCGCTAACAGACCACTAGAATTGTGTCGTACCCTATGGTCGCTAACAGACCACCAGAACTGAGTTGTGCCCTATGGTCGCTAACAGACCCTCTGATGTATGCATTTTAGTCAATGTCAGGAATTGCCACACCTAGGTGCCCTCTGATGTATGCATTTTAGTCAATGTCAGGAATAGTCACACCTAGGAGCCCCCTGATGTATGCATTTTAGTCAATGTCAGGAATTGTCACACCTAGGAGCCCCCTGATGTATGCATTTTAGTCAATGTCAGGAATTGTCACATCTAGGTGCCCCTGTTGTATGCTCCAACCTCACAACTAGTTGTATCCAATCTAGATACTATAGTGCACAGGCTGTACCTGACCGACTCTACCCGACTCTAACCAGCCACCAACTATCTTAGTCTGGCCTGCTCCCCACCAGCGCCACTAGACTCCACCGCTATCCACAGACCATGATCTTCTGGCTCGCCCTAACCATGTTCCCTTTCTGCTTAATACAGGACAATTTATCTTGTAGCAACAATAGCTACATAGCCCACCAGGACGGCCTGGCTAAACTAGGGTGGCCCAGACACCACCCCATCCCTTGCCCCACTCCGTTCCTACCCTCCACACCCCCTTTCCCCTCCACTTGCCACCACCCTCTAACATCCACATCCATCGTCATCCATGGCCTAGCTACCAACAGCCACCACAGTCCCATTGCTAAGTCTAACCAAACCAAAATGACCACCAAACCTCCCACCCGCTTTAAGCCGCCCGGGCCAACCCCCCCCTCCCTTATTCCCAACATCACAGCCCGCAATGACAGATTAGGCTCCAGGCTCCCCACCACAAATTCTAAACCTAACTCCAGACCTTACACCAAAACTAATACAAAGCACATTGCACCAAACAAGCCCACTCCTCCCCCACTAAAAGGCGCCCTACTCAACGTCAGATCCCTGGCTGCCCACCCCATAGAAATAGCAGACATCATCCTTACCAATGACCTTGACTTCTTAGCCCTAACAGAAACTTGGCTTCATGAGGCGTCCGGACGCTATTTATCGCTAGCCATCCCAGACAAATACACTATCCTCAGAGCGGACAGACCAAACGCCAGAGGTGGAGGTGTAGCGATCATTTCCAAATCCGCCCTAGGCCTTAGACCAACCGACACAGTCGCATTCACATCCTGCGAGTTACTCACAACCAAACTACAAACCTCCCCCACAACCACGATCACCATCCACCTCATATATAGACCCCCAGACCCCCCTGGGACCTTCGAAGAAGACATCACATCCCTCATCACCGAAATTTCCAAACCAACAGCACAAATCATGATCCTCGGAGACTTCAACTTCGGCTACCAAGACCCAAACGATGCACATGCTGCATCCCTAGCCAATGTCCTAACCGATCATGGTCTCAATCAACTCATTGTACTCCCCACCCACCAAAAAGGCAGAACCCTTGACTGGGTAGCAACCCACAATTGCAACACAACCTGCAAAGACCCCCAACCTCTGGCATGGACCTATCACCACATGATCCCCCTTGAGGTTAACACCAATCAGGTACTGCCCAATAAGCACCCCAGGGCACCGGCATGCCCCACCAGGAATAAACGCAACATCACTGCTGAATCCCTACTACCACTGGTCTTACCTACCCTCAATGCTCTACCAGCTAACGCTGACTTAAACCTGCTGATCGACACCTTCAATGATTCCATGGCCAGAGCAATGGACACCGTTGCCCCCTTGAAAATATGCAAAGTTAAACCCAAAGCTCATCTGAACTCGTGGTACACCCCTGAGCTCAAACTAC
The DNA here is from genome assembly GCF_040938575.1 of Ambystoma mexicanum. NCBI lineage: Eukaryota > Metazoa > Chordata > Amphibia > Caudata > Ambystomatidae > Ambystoma > Ambystoma mexicanum. The sequence goes on from NC_090941.1 coordinate 770,875,540, forward strand.
TCAGGAAAGAGAAAGCTAAGGCTCACCACACCTGGAAGACTAACCCCACTGCGGATAACAAATCCAACCTCACTAACTTATCCTCACTTTACAAAAGCGAGATAATCCGGACCAAAAAAGATACATACAACACCAGGATCACTCAGGCAGGATCCTCCACTAAAGAATTATTCAAAATTCTGAAGGAACTAGAAAACCCTATTTCACCTCCGGAAACCTGCCTGAAAGACAAATCCTGGTGCACCAACATCCAGAATGCCCTCAACAATAAAATTTTAGGACTCCAAACTAAAATCGAAAACAAACGGCAACAACTCTTCAACAATAATGTCACCAACCTTAGCCTACCCACACCTAACAACACTAGCGCAGGCTTTTCGTTCAAAAAAGTCACCATCCCGGAAGTTCAAAAAATCATCACCTCCCTGAAACCCTCTAACTGTAAAGGAGACAGCTGCCCGGCTCAGATCATAAAAGATGCAGCCAGAGAGCTCTCCCCCTTCATCACAAAACTCATCAACCTATCCTTCACCAATAGCTCTATCCCCAGCAACTTAAAACAATCAGGGGTCCTCCCTCTCCTGAAAAAACAATCCCTCGACCCGGCCACACCCACAAACTACAGGCCCATCACCACAGTCCCCTTCCTACTGAAAATCCTGGACAGAGTCGCCTACATCCAAATTCAGGAATACCTAGAATCCAACCAACTGCTAGGAATACGTCAATCTGGCTTCAGACCTCAACACGGAACTGAAACCGCCCTTGTTGATCTCAAAAGCCAGATTGATGAAATTAAAGACAAAGGCAATGCCGCAATCCTACTCCTCCTAGACCTCTCAGCGGCCTTTGACCTGGTCAGCCATGAAGTCCTCTGTAATCACCTTGCCACCGCAGCCCACTTCTCCTCCCCTGCCATCACATGGATACAATCCTTCCTGGCAAACAGAACCATACAAGTCTTTTCCACTACAGCTGCAGCAGACCCCATCACATGTGGGGTCCCACAAGGTTCCTGTGTATCCCCCACTTTGTACAACATATTTACAAAGCCTCTATTTGACCAACTGGACCATCTGGGTGTCACCTACACAAACTATGCAGATGACACCCAGATACTCCTCACTATCTCTGGTAATTACCAAGAAGACTCCGCCCAGATCAACAAAATATTCTCCATCATTCAGGCATGGATGGCCTCCCATGGTCTCTGCCTGAATGATGAGAAGACAGAGCTCCTAATCGTCGGCTCCCCCAACACTCTAACTAAACTTGACCCTAGCTATAATAACATCACCATCGATGGTCATTCCATTCCCATAGCCAAAAGCGTAAAAACCCTTGGTTTCTATCTAGATGCAAACACCAACCTTAGCAAACACACCAATATGACCGCCTCAGCCGCTGCCTATACAGGCAAGCTCATTAGGGCCAGCAGACCCTTCCTATCACCCAACAGCTGCCTCACCCTTGCCAGGGCCCTAATACAATCCAAACTGGATTACTGTAACAGCCTGTACCTAGGTGCTAATCAATCCGTACTCAACAAATTGCAGGTAATACAAAATAACGCCTTGCGCGCAGCCCTCAACATTCCCAGACAAGAGCATATCTCTGCTACTAGGAAAGCCTGCAAATGGCTATCCATACGCCAAAAAATTGATCTAAAAACCATCTGCCTTACGTACAAAGCCCTCAATCACCTAGCACCACCTTATATAGCTAATAAACTCACCCTGAAACCTGCCACCAGATTCACCAGATCCTCCAACACTCTTTGCCTACTAGTGCCCAGGTTCCACCTAAAAAGAGCTGGAGGGGTAAGCTGCTTGCCCCCCAACTCTGGAACTCCCTACCGCTTAACATCAAAACTGTCGAATCCTTCCAGATCTTTAGGAAGCAGGTCATCAGCTGGCTGCTAAACAAAGAATAACACCACTAACTCTAGACCCGTGCAGTAACTGGCTTAGACACTGTATTTATTCTGAAAATTGTATATTGTACGTACTGCATATGTTCTGTTTATTGACCACTATATATATATGTATATATTATAAACTTGTACGAAGTATGCAACACAAAGATACTTCTCAACGCTGTAACCAAATTCTTAAGCGCCCTTCTACCTCTGGGTTTGGTGCGCCATACAAATAAAATAAACAAACAAACAAACAGTAGGAATCATGTTTGTTCATGGGGATAAAGCAGTATACCCTAGAACCCCAGTTACCCTTAATATTAGGGGCAGACAAATAGTAATGAATTCTGTCATGGTCCCTGGACTTCATCAGGAAATTATAATTTGTACTGAGTCCCCTGTTTTCATGATTTCATTGAAAAACTCAATAAATCTTGATCCAAATATAAGAGAGGTTTGTCGTGGATACACCTGTTTGGGACTGGGGAAAAATCGCAGGACATGTTCATCATAAAAATAATTTTGATGAAGTCCCAGCATACACCTTAGAAACGGTTAGGGTAAGGGTATGTGACGATTCACGAGTTCTCGTCACTTCTCCACAGAAGGGGGCCCTTCAATATGAGGCTATGGAGGTGAGGCTGCACCCAATAGTCCCCCTAGGGGTGTTAAAAAGTGGGAGGACCTCATAGGTAGAGACTCCCCTCATGGGGATAAGGTTGCCTCTCATGTGAAAGACCTCCCTAAACTCTTGTCCCCAGAAGAAATGGCCTTATTAAATCCTTCTCCCTCCCACCCTGAAACTACTACTGTGTGTTACTATGAAGTCTCTACTATCTCATCTGTAGGATCAGATACGACTGAGGCAAAGAGGAATCAAAGAAACATAGCTAACAACAGTGGAAGGGATTACCAAAAACTGTGATGATGTGGCCACTCAGAGGCATGAAGATAATTTCAGAGGCATTGATGGCAGACACTGACGCTACGCTGGAGTGGTCCCAGCAATAGAAAGTAAACATTGAGGAAGGCCTAGGTGTGCTGGAGAGTAGGAAGAGCCGCGAGGAAAGCTGGTGTCCATCCTGAAGGGCCTGAAAATGTTAAACCTGTGCTGCCCGAAGCATCGAGAGACTGTCAGTCTCAGAAGAAGTCACCGGATGGAACTCTACAAGCCAGGGTAAAACTGACTTGCTGCAGAAGCAGGATGAATCCAGCAGTGGAATGGCCTCTTCGAAGTGGATCTAGGTGGTCCAAAAACATGCTGAGACCATCACAGTAATGACTCAGTGGAGTCACATAGACCACTGAGGAGGAAAGCAGGAATACACGTTGAACGCATTCAGAGGCAACAGCGACCTGAGAACCCAGGATGAACCGGTAGCACTCCCCAGTGAAGATACAGGTAACGGAAGTTGCATGAAAGCGGGGTGGGGTGTAGGGAGCCCAAAGAGTCAAGTATTCCTCAGGAGTAAACTCCCTCATCATAGTAGTGAAATCCAGAGACTCAAGAGTAAAGTATTCCTCAGGAATGAACTCCGCTGTCACAGTAGTGATATCCATAGAATCAATAGTAAAGAATTCCTTGGAAGTGAACCCCTCGTCAGAGTAGTGATATCCTGAGAATCAATAGTAAAGTATTTCCCAGGAGTGAACTCCCTCGTCAGAGTAGTGACATCTGGCGAACAAGAGTAAAGTATTCGACGGGAGTGAACTCCCTCATCACATTAGTGGCATTCAAAGAATCAATAGTCAAGCATTCCTCTTGAGTGAATTCCCTCATAACAGTAGTGATACCTAGAGAACCAAGAGTCAAGTATCCCTCTGGACGGAATTCCCTCATCACAGTAGTGATTCCCAGAGAACCAAGAGTCAAGCATTCTTCAGGAGTGATCTCCCTCATCACAGTAGTGAGACCCAGAGAGCAAAGAGACAAAAGTGCATTGGGAGCAAACTCCCTCGTCACACTGGTGATATTTTATTTATTTGTATTTATTGGCCTTTGTAAGGTGCCTCTACGCAAGTGTTTCCAGGCGCCAGAACCATAATTCTCAAGAGTGCCTCAGGAGTGATCTTCCTCGTCACACTGTTGACCCAAACACCAATAAGCCACCAAGAGTGCCGTGGGAGCAAACACTCTAGTTAAAATCATGACACAAAAAAACATAATTCTCAACAGGGTCTCAGGAGTGAATTCCCTTGTCATAGTGGGAAAACCAACACATGTGAAAGAACCAAAGGGACAAAGATCTGTCAGGGAACAATATCCCTAACATGCAAGATATAAAATTGATAAAGTGCCAGAAATAAGAAGAAGAGTGGATAAAGCCTTGACTCTATTGTTTGCAAATCAGTGGGAGAAAATAAAGAGACTTTTAAAGGACTATCAAGGAATCGCTTCCAGAACTCTTCCAGAGAGACCACGAGTAGGGAGTAATTGGGCCTCATTACGATACTGGCGGTAGCCGTGCCGATATAATTTTTTTTCTGGCGCTTGCAAATGGGCAATTACTGGGTCATTACGGCCTTGCCAGACATGGTACTTGCTCATTCGCGGGCGCTGGAAAAAAATGCTCCCCCTTCCAATTTGAGCCCCATAGGGCTCAATGGGAATGGGGAGGTCGGATGCACCGGCACCATTCGTAAATGGTGCCGGTGCATCCAACATGCTCTGCTCGCAGGTGCCGGAACACCTGCCAGGTCAGACCTGGCAGGCGGGAAGGCACCCGCGAGCATAACTCGTAGTTTGCCGGTCCGGTAACAACGGTACCGGTAGCTTACCGGTACCGTTGTTACCGGACCGGCAAACTTATAATGAGGCCCATTTTCTTGGCCTAAGTGTATTTGGTAAATCAGACCCTATTGCAAGAGACTACTGTTGAGTCAGCCTCAGACTGGATTGTTTCAACAGGAGAAGGCAGCCCTTCTCCTAGAGACCTTGATGAGAAGTTCATTGAATCCTTTTTTTACTTTGTGGTACGGATAGAGTAGTTGGTTTGGACAGAGGACAGCATTTTGGTTTTTGACTTACATCCTGACAAGTACCTGCGTTATTCTGTGTTGAGGTAGGGAAAACCACTCTAGGAATAGGGAGAGACAGGTTCTTTGCTTTATTTGAATAAAGGTCTACAGCCAAAATTATAACACCTCATGAGTCTCCTTACTCTATCACGCCACAGTATTTGCAAAACTAGCAATACAACACAAACATCTAACGGCCCTCTGAGACTTAAACGTTTGGTGTTAGGAGAAGAGTCCTCATGGTTTGACCTCCTAAATGATGAGCTTTCACCTCAAACAAATGGTCAAAGGAGTGACAAACTGCAGGTCAGACAGCCGGCAATGTATTGTAAAGAAGGCCTGATGACCAACTTTTCTCAATAACTTATTATGAAGTGATCATCCAATTATTTATTTTCTTATGAATATGGCCATGTATGAAATCCAGACTCACAAAGAAAAAACAACCACAGTCAGGAAAATCTTAACATTCTACACCTAGAGCAACTTGGAAAACGTATGGAAGAGACCAAACCCAACCTCAACATTCCAGACTCTTACAACCAGAAGACATTTCAACAGACATTAGAAAACTGGATTAAAAAGCACTAGGCACACTTACCCCATTACAATGCATCACTATCTCAGATAAAGGCTTCAGCAAGATGGTTCACACACTACATAAGAACACTTGTATAAAGAAAACAAATACTTGTAAAAGCTTGGAGGAAACAAGACAAGGTCACCCACTATAGACTGATCTATTATCACAAATCAGACAGATTTGAAGCAAAGAAATGTTACTATTCCAAACAAATCAATAAAGCACCTCATACAGAGAAAGAAGTTTACCAAAATCATTAATGAAATGAGAAAGCCTGAATTGTGCCTCACCTGCTAAAAAGCTATTTGATATCACCAAATATTTCAGAAACAAAGTACTAAACATACAGCAAGCATCCAACACTGGAATACAGATAGAATTGGAAGAAACGTTCAAGCCCTGTTCGATTACTTTTAGCCTACCACCCCATCAATAAACAGCTTTAAATAAATATCCAAACCAGACATAAAAGAATTGGTGAAACTTAGCAACAAAACCAGCTCTTCAATTGACTACAGCCTCCACATCTAGAAAGAAATCCTTAAAAATGAAACACCAGATCTCTACTTTTGCAAATTAATGAACTGCTTCTTAAAACAGGAATTGTATAAAATGCTTTCAAGACTGCCTACCAATTCTAAAAAACACAGATGAGACCCAACCCCTCCAAACGTCATCTAATATTCTAGAGAGCTATTTATACAAGAAAATAATGGAGTGTGTACATAACAATAACTTACTAGATCAATCACAGAGTGTGGATGAGGTGAAGGCTGTGATGGTGTGACGGGTCATGGATGAGTGGCAGGAGAGGTGGGTGAGTGGGGTGAAGGGCAGGTGGATGTTTGGTGTTCGTGGGAAAGTGTCGGTGAAGGTGGATGCAGGGAGTCTGGAATGGAGGAGGGGAGGAGGTGATGCTGAATCGGTTGAGGATAGGGCATGTGGAGCTGAATGACTGTCTGTTTCGAGTGGGGAAGTGTGAGTCGGGGGACTGTGCGGTGTGTGGGGTGCCTGAGACTGTGGGACATTTTTTGCTTAGGTGTGAGAGACATGTTGAAGAGAGAGAATGGATGAGGGTTCGGTTAACTGCGCTGGGTGTGGCTGAGCTGAGTGGGAGGGCTTTGCTGGGAGGTGACGGGGTGAGACGCAGGAGGAGGAGCAGTGTGATGTTGGATTTTGTGAGGCAGACGGGGCGGTGGGAGGAGTTGTGAGTTTATGTGTGCTAAGTATTGATTGGTGGGTCTGGTGCACATCATCCTTTAGGATGGGGAAGCGCCTGCGTGGGTCCGCCCACGCCTCTGATAATTGAGAAGAAGAACAAGATCAATCACAGTTGGTTTCATACCTTTAGGAGGCACTAAATTGACATTAGTTTACTTTTGGTACAACCCCACTACCCATTCCTCTAGGACTAAATTCCCTTGCTGTCCTTTTCATGAAAATCATAAAATCTTATGGGTTTACCTACAACTATGAGGATGACAAACAAATCATATACAGAAATTACAGACAACAGAAACTCCAGCACTACCCTCACCAACTGTCTCACGTGAATAAGCAAATGGATAAAGGCCAACTACCTAAAACGCAATCCAGACAAAACAAAAATAATGATAGTCTCACCATACGCTGCTCGTGAAACACCTCTACCATGGAATCCAGAAATGGGTAAAGGCCCAAAATGATCTAAAATGTTCAAGAACCTAGGCATATTAAATGGAAATGGACTCACGCTGGAACCCCAAGTCAACACAATAGCCAAAAAGTGGTAGCATCACAGCTCTATCTGACAGATTATGCACTACCTCTTCTTACACACGGAACGCTGGCCATCTTCTCCCTGATTCTTTTAATAGTCGACTTTGCAAACAGAATTTTCCTATGTATACCTTGCAAACAAACTTCAACTCAACTACATAAGGAAAATAAGTAGCTCCACAGCTTCTGGTCCTGATGGGCCTTCAAATCAGTCCTTTAAACAACACCCAGAGCAATGGGAAGCTATTCATTATAATATTTTCACCCATATCAACTCCACTCAATGTTTGCCTCAGTCGTGGAAAAATTCTATAGTTATACCTGTGTTCAAAAAGGGTGATCGCGAAAAACCTTCGAGCTATAGGCCAATCGCCCTTTTGGACGCCGCCGGGCAGATTTTCACTAGCATCATACTCATATGTGAGACCCTTTTCAATCAGGATTTGCTTCGGGACTTGGCACCTCTATTAACATCATGTCAATAAACATGCTCAAATCACTCTGTGCCAATAGGAAACAACCACTATACATGGCCTTTGTGGATTTCTGGATGGCGTTTGACTCCATAGATTGTGCGAAATTGTACACAAAGCTAATTCAGTATCGATGTCCATCTTCTTTACTTTCTTTAATCATACTTCTGCACACAAATATCACTATGCAGGTCAGGTTGACAATGGAAGGACAATTATCCACCATTATTCCAACAGAACGAGACTTAAAACAGGGATGCATTTTAGCTTTGACCCTTTTTAATTTGTTTATTCTTGATATGGGTGAGACATTTTTGAACACAATAGGAGATCCTACAAAGCTTGGTGAACACAAAATAGCATGGCTATTATATGCGGACGATCTTGTCCTCTTGTCCATAACTCCGATTGGCATATAGAATTTATTAAACAAATTAGACAAATATGCACAGGACAACAATGTGGTAATAAACACGGAAAAATGCAGGTAATGATTTGTAATAAAGTAGGTAAATGCAAACCATCACGAAACAAGTTTAGACTTGCAAATGCTGAATTGAAGATTGTATTGCAGCATAAATATTTGGGCATGATCATAAATAACTCGAATTCTGATGATTGTTACATTCAGTCGTTAAATTCCAAATTGCAAACTTTGCATCACAAGCCAGACTCATGGTGTATAAGTATGGAAAATTCTCTTACAGCCACGTGATGCTGTTCTATAAACAAAAAGTGACCCCCATTTTAAGTTATGGAGCGGAAACGAAAATCCAGAGAAATCGAAAATGTTGGGATATTCTGGAAGCCAGATTTTGGAAACAAATTCTAAAACTCCCCCAATGTACACCTTTCCCGATTATATGTCATGAACTAGGCTTACTGTCATTATATTCTCAAATTTTGTAGAAAATGAGCTCCTTTTTGAGAAAATACTTGATGGGAATAGCTCTGAATAATATCCTCAGTGTGATTGCAAATTAGCTATTTACTTCTAACCACTCTTTTCCCCATAAATGACGTACTTTCACAACAAATGCTTTAGCTGATGCATCTATCACCCTTGATCTGTTAATAGAGAACCCAGGGCGAGCCAAGACAAAACTGTTTCAATATGATTGCATCTGTAACCAAGCAGAATGCAACACATACAAAGATTTTAATATACATCTTTTCGGCATTAAGAGATTCAGAATAATGACTGACTATCTGACAAAATGTCCTTGCCCATATATCAGAAACCAATATCTGCATTTCAGACTCAATTTGTGGCATACTAAAGATGTGTTGGCGAGGAGAAAATTAATAACTCATGATCAAACCTTTTGTCGATTCTGTTTAAACAAACTACAGAAAGAGACACTACAGCCTATAATTGTTTATTGTCCGCAATTAACTTTGAAAAGACAACAATATTTTAAAAATCTACTAGTGCCATATTGCCCGGTTGACTCTGATCAGATATGGCAAGCCATCTTCACATCCCCTAAACTTGCAGTGAGAATTGCAGTGGTTCACTTTCTGGATGTGTTTTTGCCTAGGACAAGAGAAGAGTTTAATATGTAATTAATGTCAACAGTGCTATAAGATACAATAAGTGGGAAAGTTATGGTATTCAGGCAAAAATTAGAAATATGATCTATGCATTTTCAATTTTTAATTTATATTTTTCTTTTTTTTCTCTTCTATTTTTTGTTGTTATGTATCTCGTCTTTGTCATATATCTAACATGTAACAAAATGTGATGTATTGCTATACGTATGTAATATGATGTTTTAACTAAGTATTAAATAATAATATTTGAAAGGTTGATTTTATCAGCCCACTAAATAAAAAACAAAAACAAACTTCAATGGATCCAAAACACAGCAGCTGCAATACTGCTCAGACTTGACTTATTGATTGATTGATTGATTGATTGATTGATTGATTGAGGGTTTTATAGCATGCTTCAGGATAACTCAATGCTATCTAAGCTCAGTTGACCAAAGGAATTAACAGAATTGGATACAAGTATCAAGGACAGTTTCCTAAAAAGTGTAGTCATAATCCCTCAATTTATTTAGACAGGTGGTTTTTCACCATTTTCTGAAACTGGAGGACTCCAGTTTCCTAAACTGCCATGAAAGACTGTTACATAATTTGGGTCCGTACATAGAAAACATGTGGTCACCTCTGTGTACACATGAAGATGGAGTAATAGACAAAAGGAGCTTATCCCGTGATCAAAGAGCCCATGTAGGATGATAAATTGTTCAGGCCATTGTGTAATGTGCAGAGGATCTTGAAATTAATCCAATCCTCCACTGCCAACCAGTGCAGAGAGCGACGCAACACTGAGACTGGTGTAGACTTCCTCACTCCAAACACCAGTTTAACACCAGCATTCTGCGCCTTCTGGAGTTGCTGAATTTGTTTGTCTGGAACACCAGCTAGGAGGCTGTTACAATAATCCAGCTGTAAATTTGCCAGCACTCCCACCACTACTGTATGATCTTTCAGAGGGATGAAAAGGAGAGCATGTCTTAGCAAGTGCAGAGAATAGAAGACGGCCTGCACTTTGGCTCCAATTTAGCCTTCACAGCTGAGATCATTCTGCCATATGCAGACAAAATATTTTCACCTAGGTGCACATCTTTATTCGGTACACAATAAAACTGGGGGCAGGGGACAACTATCCCCACTAAGCAGGTGTGTTGGTCCAAATAGGGCAACCTCCATCTTTTTTGGATTAAGTTGGACCCAATTAGGGGACATCCGACTGCTGATTTTGCTTAACCAGACTTACCTTCATGAGTGACTCCTCCACATTATCCAATCTAATGAACATATGTGTGTCATCTGCATATGACTGAAAACAGACCATGTGTTTCCACAATATGTCCGTAAGCAGCCGTAAATAAAAATGGAATAGTAAAGGATAGAGGGAAGATTCCTGCTGGGCTCCACAATCCTTTGAAAGGGAGTTTTACAGATTGCCTACCAACCTCACCTGTTGCTGACACTCTAATAAAAAAACAGGTAAACCACTTGATTGCACTTTCTGAGACATGTCCTACTTCTCTCAGTTGTTTGATGAGGATACAGTGGTCCACCGTGTCAAATGCTGCTGACAGATCCAGCATTACAAGTAAAGAAAGTTGCCCTTGGTTTGCAACCCAAGTTGTGGGTTGAAAACCGCATTGGAGAGTATCCAAGAGTGATTCCTTTTCTACAAAATCCTGCAATTGGCTTGTAACAATTTTCTCCAAAATGTTACCAGGCTATGCTAGGCCTGTGACTGGGCAGTAAATTTGGTGATTATCAGGATCCAGATTAGATATTTTCAACAAGATTTAACAGGAGGGAATACATGACACTGCTCTCAGAGCACTCCACTGGCAACCAATTCAGAAAATGATCCAGTTCAAGGAACTCTGCATTGCCCACAAAACACTTGAAGGTCTATGAGTAGAATTCCTCCAAAACAAAATCACAATGTACCAACCAACGAGAGACCTACGATCAAAACATTAATATCAGAAATCAGAAGATTTTGGAGAGAAAGACACAGAGGCTTTGCCTTTATCCACTATGGTGGACAAACACTGGAATGTGTGACCGTGGGAAATCTGCACTCTAAAGAACCACATGAAATTCAGGAAAGTAAAAAAAGCTGGGTCTTCAATGCAACAGATAGAAGGTTTAACCTACAATCATCAAGCAGTGGAAATGACACTCCTCAATACTAAGACTTTCATGTGCAGACACCACATAAAGGAGCCTCATACTGACTCCTGACTATCCACCTAAAAGACCGTGCCCAACACTCAGTAACCCAAAACAACTTGAAGACATCACATCATAGCACTCAAAAAAATATAATAGAACACCTTTCCTGTCTCCCAGAATATCTAAACCTAAACACAGGACATCTTCACGCATCAACCAATAAAGTCAAATACCTCCTACCACAATGCAACTGAGAGCATGATCAATAATTTGAAAGGCCTACGTATATGCCAAGAGCACTGCCCACCTCATTGTCTTTCATCTTACTCGCCTCACAAAAATGGAAACAGGCCACTTGCACAGGCCTTAAATTAAAAACAGAGACCCTATCCCCAACTTCGAACATCACAAACCTACATGTTTATTTACAACGGACATGTTCAGCCCATGGCTAACACCCCGCCCCCTACTATAAGCACAAGGCTACCACTCTGAAAACACAGATTTTGATACCTCTTACACTTCTCACACAGAAAGCTTACAGCATGCAGAGCTTGTGGAACGTCCAATCATCAACCTCAATTCAAAGCACTGCAATCTTACTTTTCCCGTGCCTCACAAATAACCATACCCACAAACTGTCTTCCTGATACGCCAGAGCGCATGGAGACTATGCACATGTCAACAGTGAAAAATATAAATCATATAAACATAACATGTAAACTTTTTTTACTTTTGATTATTGGTTAAAAGTTGCAATTCATAGTTAAATAGCCATTTTAAAAATATCACATATGACATTTAGAAACAGTGAAACAAATTAAGCCCATACCTGGTGCAGGTATTTCCTCTAGAAATATGGGAAAGGAAGATAAATTAGAGAGAAGTGTCAGGATATGGTGGTAGACCATTATTAAAACATTATTTTGCCTATTACTTAAAAACCAGAAGGAAAAACACTGTGATGCATTTTGCCGCAAATCACCTGCTGGCAAAGTGCATTTTAGCAGAAATCAATGTTTACCGCAATGCTTAAAAAATGCAGATGAAATAATGTGCAAAAGATGTCAGTGAATTAATAAACATGCATACAACTACAAATCAGAGCGCACAAGTGATGCAACAATTGCAGAATTAATTCCCGAGGAATATGACCTCCCGGCAATCTCACGTGGAACAGAAGCCAAATACATTAAAAAAAGGTATTATAATTAAAATGACACCTAGATAAACAGGGTAATTCATAGAATTTCGCAGAAAAGTGTCGCAAGCGGCTGGCGCAGAGTGTCCGCGTGCGATTGTCTGCGCCAGGCACGTGCGCTAAAACCGATTTCTGCGCACAGCGTATTCATGGATTTTAGGCTCCCAAACCAGCCGTGGCGCAGAGTATCGCAGCGACCCTGCAGCAGCGCCAGTAACGCCCCCAAGAACGCCCTCGCGCAAGGAAAAGCCATCAAAATTGCTAAATCATCGCAAAGGGCTGCGCTAACCCTGGACCAGTTTACAGGGCTGCCAAACAAGGAACGCAAAGCGGGTAACGTTCATATCAGGGGTACGCGGGAAGTTTTACACGCGATTAGCCAGGGTACGTGTATTACAGGGGTACGCGGGAAGTTTTACACGCGATTAGCCAGGGTACGTGTATTACAGGGGTACGCGGGAAGTTTAACACGTGATTGGCCAGGGTACGTGTATTAGAGGGGTACGCGTGAAGTTTTACACGCGATTAGCCAGGGCACGTGTATTACAGGGGTACGCGGGAATTATCACACGCGATTTGGCTGGGTAGGTGTATTACAGGGGTACACAGGAAGTTTTACACGTGATTTGGCTGGGTACGTGTATTACAGGGGTGCGCTGGAATTATCACACGCGATTTGGCCAGGTACGTGTATTACAGGGGTGCGCGGGAATTATCACACGCGATTTGGCTGGGTACGTGTATTACAGGGGTGCGTGGGAAGTTACACAAGCGATTAGGCTGGGTGGGTCCTCACAGGTGTTCCCTGTACACCCTCCACGGCCCCTGCAGGCAGCACACAAAACAGGGGACTACCCTGCACACCTGCTCATGTCCCCCTGCACCCCCACCCCCCAGCCACCAGGGGCACCCTCCACCAGGCCCCCACCCATGTCTACCACCACCCCCACCCCCCAGCCACCAGGGGCAGCCTCCACCAGGCCCCCACCCATGTCTACCACCACCCCCGCCCCCCAGCCACCAGGGGCATCCTCCACCAGGCCCTCACCCATGTCCCCCTGCACCCCCACCCCCCAGCCACCAGGGGCAGCCTCCACCAGGCCCCCACTCATGTCTCCCTGCACCCCCATCCCCCAGCCACCAGGGGCAGCCTCCACCAGGCCCCCACTCATGTCTACCACCCCACCCCCCAGCAGTGCAGGGGCACCCTCCATCAGGCCCCCACTCATGTCTCCCAGCGTGCTACGTGTATTTCAGGGGTGCGCAGGAAGTCCCACTCGCGAATAGCCTGGGCGCGTGTATTTCAGGGGTGCGCGGGAAGTTCCACACGCGAATAGCCTGGGCGCATGCATTTCAGGGGTGCGCGGGAAGTTTTACACGCGATTAGCCAGGGTACGTGTATTACAGGTATGCGCGGGAATTCTCACACGCGATTTGGCTTGGTACGTGTATTACAGGGGTGCGTGGGAAGTTACACACGCGATTAGGCTGGGTGGGTCCTCACAGGTGTTCCCTGTACACCCTCCACGGCCCCTGCAGGCAGCCCACAAAACAGGGGACTACCCTGCACACCTGCTCATGTCACCCACCACCCCCACCCCCCACCATCCAGGGGCACCCTCCACCAGGCCCCCACTCATGCCCGACTCATGTCTCCCACCACCCCCACCCCCCAGCAGTGCAGGGGCACCCTCCACCAGGCCCCCACTCATGTCCCCTATCACCCCCACCCCCCAGCCACCAGGGGAAGCCTCCACCAGGCCCCCACCCATGTCCCCTATCACCCCCACCCCCCAGCCACCAGGGGCAGCCTCCACCAGGCCCCCACTCATGTCCCCTATCACCCCCACCCCCCAGCCACCAGGGGCAGCCTCCACCAGGCCCCCACCCATGTCCCCTATCACCCCCACCCCCCTGCCACCAGGGGCACCCTCCACCAGGCCCCCATCCATGTCTCCCACCACCCCCACCCCCCAGCAGTGCAGGGGCACCCTCCACCAGGCCCCCACTCATGTCCCCCATCACCCCCACCCCCCTGCCACCAGGGGCACCCTCCACCAGGCCCCCACCCATGTCTCCCAGCACCCCGACCCCCCAGCAGTGCAGGGGCACCCTCCACCAGGCCCCCACTCATGTCTCCCAGCGTGCTACGTGTATTTCAGGGGTGCGCGGGAAGTCCCACTCGCGAATAGCCTGGGCGCGTGTATTTCAGGGGTGCGCGGGAAGTCCCACTCGCGAATAGCCTGGGCGCGTGTATTTCAGGGGTGCGCGGGAAGTTCCACACGCGAATAGCCTGGTCGCATGCATTTCAGGGGTGCGCGGGAAGTTTTACACGCGACTTCAGCAGGGTACGTGTATTTCAGGTATGCGCGGGAATTCTCACACGCGATTTGGCTTGGTACGTGTATTACAGGGCTGCGTGGGAAGTTACACACGCGATTAGGCTGGGTGGGTCCTCACAGGTGTTCCCTGTACACCCTCCACGGCCCCTGCAGGCAGCCCACAAAACAGGGGACTACCCTGCACACCTGCTCATGTCCCCCTGCACCCCCACCCCCCAGCCACCAGGGGCAGCCTCCACCAGGCCCCCACCCATGTCTACCACCACCCCCGCCCCCCAGCCACCAGGGGCAGCCTCCACCAGGCCCCCACTCATGTCCCCTATCACCCCCACCCCCAAGCCACCAGGGGCAGCCTCCACCAGGCCCCCACTCATGTCACCCTGCACCCCCATACCCCAGCCACCAGGGGCAGCCTCCACCAGGCCCCCACTCATGTCTCCCACCACCCCCACACCCCAGCCACCAGGGGCACCCTCCACCAGGCCCCCACTCATGTCTCCCACCACCCCCACCCCCCAGCAGTGCAGGGGCAGCAGGCAGTCGGGCAGCAGCAGGTGGGAGCGTGCTCGGGCTCTGGGGGGCAGTAGTTCGGCCTTCCGGGCAGGAGCGTGGTATTCCGTGTGCGTACGCGTGGCCAGCTTGGTACGGAGTGATTTTGCACGTGAAAATCCTGCACGTCAGCGTGAAAACTGAGGAAAGGCCCTCAGCGCGTAAGCGCGTCTGTGACGTGACCCGCACAGGTGTTTCCCACACAGCACGTGATGACAGAGCACACGTGGAAAGACTGCACGTCAGAGTGTAATCGCGTGTGATTGGTGGAAATGGCCCTACACGCAGAAGTGACAAAGCGTGTAATTGGTGGAAATGGCCCTAGCGCGTACACGCCGCGTAAGTGACGCTGGACGTGTGGGCCTGTATAAAAGGTACGTGTAGAACACGTTTTCCTTGTACGTGCTTTTCGTGGAGAGCGAGTGGGTGAATTCTGTACTTCTTGTCGTTTCACACGCGATTTACTTCACGGCGTTTCTAGTTCGTATTCCCTGTTACCTCTGACAGCTTTTTCTCTGTATTCTCCTTTACTGGTTTACCTGGGCCTGTTCCCTCAAACAGTGTTCCCTTCTACTGTTGTCCTGTCTCCTCAGACAGCGGACAAATCTTCTTTTGGCGGGGGTGTTGCCAACCAAACGTGCTCCTTTTACACGCTCGTTTACCTGGCAGACGGTGAGTCACGCACGTATCTAACATCTGTGATAGCCCCGTGTGTAGCCTACCCCTTCAGAGGTCATTCTAGGCTGCGTGTGACACGTATA
Organism: Ambystoma mexicanum; assembly: GCF_040938575.1. NCBI lineage: Eukaryota > Metazoa > Chordata > Amphibia > Caudata > Ambystomatidae > Ambystoma > Ambystoma mexicanum. The sequence goes on from NC_090941.1 coordinate 770,891,854, forward strand.
CGTTCATTCTTGTGTTTCTGGGTGCCACAGCGTAGTGCAGGTTTTTCTTTCTGCACACGTGGTCTATGAGGGGTTGCGTGCACGTCATCTCCCTTTTTTGGGCCTCCTGTGCGTTGCGTGACCCGTCATCTTTCCCCAGGGGTTACATTCAGCCTTGCTAGAGCACTAGGGTACAATTACCATCTGGTACCCAACCCCTTTGACCCCCAATTGCCCAGGACAATAGTCTACATCCACTCCCATACGCACATTAACATCAGTGCCATGGCTGGGAGGCGAGGATTCCGTAAGGGTGGCAAAGGTGGAAGAGCCACAAGTGGTGGCCGTGGTGGATCCGGTAGGGGACGTGGTCGTAACTTGCAGGGTGAGCCTGTCCCCCCATGTGTGGAGGACCAGTCACGGGCACCCATAATCCCCCCCCCCCTCCCATTGAGGCTGATGTGGCTGACACCATCCATGCTCAGCCCTTGTTGGACCAGCCCATTGTGGCACCAGACCTGGCTGACTCCATGGCTGACTTCCAGGTCAGCAGGGCTACGACACGTGCGCTGGTGCACGTTGATGCCATCATGCCACGTGGATCTGGGGCAGCAAGGTCATCTGCTGCACCAAGTAGGCAGGGCGGAGAGGCTGCAGGGGCAGCTGCGGCTCCATCCACCCCAGCCCCCACACACCCATCCAGGACAGTGTCGGTCCTAGTCCATGCTGCTGACATTCCCCCTGACACCATCACACTAGAGCTAATGCCTGCACCAACTCCCATGCTGAGTGTGCAATCCCACACTCCTGATACAGAGTCCACCAGGGCTCCTGCCCCTAGTGTCCAGAGCGGCGCAGGACACTCAGGATCACCACCACCTTCCAAGCGGAAGAGGAAGAGTGCTCGTCCGGCACAGGCTGATGCCCCAGACACGGCTACACAGTCCGGCCCGTCCAGGAAGCCCAGCTTCACGGATGACGAACTGAATGCACTTGTCGAGTATGTGTCCGGACATGACAACGAGATGGTCATTGTTGCAGGATCCAAGACCACACCTGCACAACGCCAGGCACACTGGCAGACCGTTGCGGACATCGTAAGTGCCCTTGGAATTGTGAGGCGCACAGCCAATGATTGCTATAAGCGCTGGAATGACCTAAAGCGCAGGGCAAAGAGTAAGCTGGCCTCAAGTCATGCCGCAACTCTAGTGACTGGAGGTGGGTCTCCAGTAGTAGACATGGAACTCACTCCACATGAGTCAGTCGCTGGGACCTACGTCACGGAGGAACAGATCCAAGGCGTGGGAGATCTGGCTGATTACGAGGCATTGTCCGGTGAGTGCACATGCATGTGTGTGTCATCCATGTGCATGGTGTGTGTGTGAGGGCTTCTGTTCGGGTGCCAGGTGAGAGTGTGTGCGCCTGAGTCGTATGGGTCAGCCATGTGCTTCATGCAATCCTTCCTGCGCAGCTGCAATCCTTCCTGCGCAGCTGCATTTGGCCATAGCAGTATCCCTTCTGCCAACAGTAGACATCTAGCCCAACTGCACGCCAGTTGCCCTTGAAGTGTCACCTTGCCACAACATATTTGCTTCTTCTTCACTGTTCATTCAGTCAGTTTGTTTGCATTCCACCACTTTCACTAGGCATGTCGCTGTCCACTAGTCACATGTCTGACATGGGTATGGTAAAATGGAGTGACTTTGTTACCTGGATATCATTTGTACACACATGTCCCTGTGCAATTGGACCATTTCAGACTGGCAGCTCCAGGTGAAAAATCTGACCTGTTAGAAATAGAAAAGCTATTACATGCGGGAACTGGACTGAATGAATAGGTGCTGCCCTCCTCTCCATCTTCACTCAATAGCAATGGTACATGCCATCTGTGTGATGGCATGTGTGTTTCACCTGCCAATCACAGGCCAATGTGTGATGCCACTGCCAGGCAGCATGCAGAAAATGTGTTCATCTTCCATCTTGGTGTCATCAGTGTGTGCCATTTGCCTGGACTTCATACGCAGTGAGGGTGCATGCATGGGAGGGTTTTAGTCATGTGGGACATGTGTCAATCAAGTACTGGTTCTCTTGCTTCTCAGCCCTCAATGTGTGCCATGGTGCTAATGCCTGTTTCCATTTCTTTGTTTTCATGTCTTTGCAGGGGAAGACGCACCTGATACTGCTGGGGTTGTGGAGATGGTGCAGACCCAGGAGGGGTCCGAGGGCCGACCAACCACCAGTGAGGGACGTGGTGTGGTGGTGGGGGAGAACCCACAAGTGCTGCAGGTCGTGCTCTCAAGGGGTGTCTCTGGCTGCACCTCCCCCGAGCTGTACTCAGGTGTTGATTCGGATGAGACCTACGTGCCGTCGCAGGTGAGTGTTCCAGGGAGGGATTCTGTTCTGTCTCACCCACCTGCACCAGGGTCAGAACCCTCCATGGGGATGTCAGTGTTGGCAGCTACGCCTTCGGTGGTTACGGATGCAGGGTCACACTCCGCGACATCTGATCCTGTTCCTGGGCCAGCAGATCAGAGGGGGAATGCAGTCCTGCAGCCTCAGGCAGTGCCGGCACAGCAAGGCGCAGTTCGCCTTGCCCCAGACAGGTGTGGTGCCCGCCGACGTGGTGGCCGTACGCCACCCGGCAATACCGCATGGGAGCAATCCATTTACGGTATGGCAACCCAACAGGCTGCATCATCCGAGATGATGGCTCAGGCCATGGATAGGGTGGCCACTTCCATTGTCCCCCCAGAAAGGCTGATGGAGCGACTAGAGCAGGCAACCGACTCCATCTGCCAGTCACACAGGGAGGACATGTTGGGGTCCAACAGGGACAGGCGGGCGGCACTGGCGACTCTGCAGGAGGCCATCTCCATTGAGTCCCAGGGCCACAGGGAAGCCCTGAGGCAGGAGCTCCTTCACCTCAGGACGACTCTTGTTGAGCTTGAGGCTTCAACACACCAAAGGACAGAACAGCAGCTGGAGCGTCTCACCCGTACGCTCTCAGCTGAGATGCAGGCAACGAGGGCGGAGGTCCGGGCATCCCGTGAGTTGTTGCATGGGGACCTCCGCACACTCATCCTCCAGAACCAGACCTACCACACCCGCATGCTTGCAGCCATGGAGGAGCAGACTAGGGCCTTGCGTGGGCTGCCTCCCATAGTGCAACCACCTCCGGATGCAGCTGCACAGGGTGATAATAGCGACAGCAGTGATACTCCCACAATAGGGTAGCCGTGTGGGCCATGAGCCCATGGAGGTGTTTTATCTTCCCAGGATCCACGCAGGTGGGTTCTGGGGTGCATCCTGTCCTCGGACCTCCTGGGTGGCCTCCCCAACCCCCCCGGGCCCATCAATGGCCATTTTTGATTGTTTCTTATTTTTATTTTTATTTTTATTTCTTTTATTCCCAATTTTTTTGGGACGATCTGTTGGCTTCGATCTGTTGGCTTCGATCTGTTGGCTTCCGTGGTTCCTGTGGGCATACGCTGCATTGTGGCTGGGCACATGCAGGCTTGTAATGTATTTGGTTCAGATGCTTGGGTTTGAGTCACACACACCCCTCCTGCTTCCCGTTTCCATGGGCTTGCAAAGGGTGTGCCCAAGTGACAGTGAATTACACAGTGACGTTGGACTCCCATGAGCTGTGTGGCCAGTCTGTAGTCAATACTGTGTATACATTCATAGTGCATATTGCTGTTGTGTTGTACACTGCATGTTGCATTGATGTGTAACTCTTCTTCTGTGTCTACCTCCCAATTTGCAGGTCCCTTCCTCATGTCCACACAAGGACCTCTAGTCTGGAGATGGGGACCATGTTGGCAGCAGTGCACCTACAACTCTACATGGCGACAACACTGCACAGTTGGTAGTGGTGGGAGTGCAGGCATTTCCAGGTGGTGAGACTACTAATATGTAACATTTGTGATGTCATGTTAATGGTACTACGTGCTCAAGTATGTTGTTGGTCCGGCATTGCTGTGAGCATTTCAGGTGTTGCAGGTTTCTAATAGTGCCACTGTACATAGTGAGACTGATGTCATGTTGTGGGGATTACTTTGTTTACCTGCAATTAGCATGACATGGCACGGTGTGTCGTGTGGCGGTGCTGGGGTTGGGTTGGCTGACATGGCACTGTCCTCTTGTTGCATTTTGCAAGTGGGTATTCATTTTAGCTGCTTCAATGTGTAACTTCACAAAACTGCATTGGTGGTGTCTGTGTGTGGGTAGGGATGCACACATTGTGACACTTCCAGGTGAACAATCTCAGGCTGACATGGTATTCCCGGTTCATTCTCCAGACATTCAGGATCAGTGTCAGGTTGAGTCATCATTGATTGTCAGATGGAATGTGCCAGGGCAGTGTGCACTCCACAGGGGTGTGATTTCTATGTGAAGTAATTAGCCACTAGCTGTGTACGGGCTGCCTCCCCCCGTGCCCTTTCCCCTCCCATGCGCAGCGGCTGTGCATGTGGTTGGGGATGTGGGGCCACCACCATGTCCACGGCCAGGCCCCGGCGTGTTGCAACGTTGTGCAGGACACATGCTGCCACTATGATCCTGCACACTACTGGGGGAGCGTATAACAGCTGCCCGCCAGAACGGTCAAGGGAGCGAAAGCGTGACTTTAGCACTCCGAATGTGCGCTCCACTATGCCCCTGGTTGTAATGTGGGCTGTGTTATATCTTACCTGGGGTGGCGTGGTGGGGTTCCGAATTGGCGTCATCATGTGGGGGCTGAGAGGGTAGGCACTGTCCCCTGTGGAGGTGGTGATTGGTATCATTGGTGGGGTTGTGACCTTGCTCAGTATCCAACATGCATGCATGTGCAGTGGCATACATACTCACCAAGCAGCCATGTATCGCCATGCCGCCCAGCTTCTAGGTCCCGGCTTAGGGTGGACATTCGGTAAATGAAGCTGTCGTGGGTGGAGCCGGGATAGTTGGCATATACTGAGGTGATGATTCCCTTGGCATTACATGCTACCTGCACGTTGATGGAATGCCAGTGCTTGCGGTTCCTATAGATGTGCTCAGATGCCCTGGGGGGACGTAGAGCCACATGGGTGCAGTCGATGGCACCTAGCACTTTGGGGAATCGTGCCACAGCGTAAAAATCCAGGACGGCAGCATGCCTTTCTGCAGGTGTTCTGGGCAGGTATATGTGCCTGTGGACTGATGGGTGTGCAGTCATGATGTTCAAGACCTGGTGTAGGCAGCGTGACTGGGTGGCCTGTGACACCCCACCCACTATGGCACTTGTCCGCTGAAATGATCCAGTGGCTAAGAAGTGCAGTACATTGAGGACCTTCTCCAGGGGGCTGAGTGCTTGGGAGCACAGGGTGGGTGATGTGAGGTCATCCTCCCACTCACTCACCAGGTCCAGTATGATGTGTGGTGGAAACCTGTACCTCCCATACACCTGGTCATCAGGCATCCCGAAAAGGCTGGTTCTGGGTGTGAATATTCTGGCCCTGACTATCCTCCTCCTCCTCCTTTGGTAGCCCACTGCCACTGCTGCTAGGAACGGTATGTTCATCCTGGCGTCTGAGCTTGTTATTGTTAAAGTCCGCAATTTTATGCTTTGCGCGTGTTCTAGGCGAGCGTGTGACCCGCGCACCCCTGGAATCCAGTTCCCAGTCCAATAGCGTGTGGAAATTCACACGCACCAGGGGATACAGCGTGTGACCCGCGCACCCCTGGAATCCAGTTCCCAGTCCAATAGCGTGTGGAAATTCACACGCACCACGGGATACAGCGTGTGACCCGCGCACCCCTGGAATCCAGTTCCCAGTCCAATAGCGTGTGGAAATTCACACGCACCACGGGATACAGCGTGTGACCCGCGCACCCCTGGAATCCAGTTCCCAGTCCAATAGCGTGTGGAAATTCACACGCACCACGGGATACAGCGTGTGACCCGCGCACCCCTGGAATCCAGTTCCCAGTCCAATAGCGTGTGGAAATTCACACGCACCACGGGATACAGGTTCGCTGACGTACTTGCGTGTGTAAGTGGCCGCGCACCCATTAAATACACGTACATAGGCCAATCGCGTGTACGCGCACTTTTGTCCAATTACACGCAATGAAATACACGTACATAGGCCAATCACGCGATGACACTCTGACGTGCAGTATTTCCACGTGTGTTCTGTCATCACGTGCTGAGTGGGGAACGCCCGTGCGGGTCACGTCAGACGCGCTTACGCGCTGAGGGACTCTGGTCCAATAGAATCGCGTATGCGTGCTGACGCGCTTACGCGCTAAGGGCCTTTCCTCGGATTTCACGCTGACGTGCAGGATTTTCACGTGCCAAATCACTCCGTATCAAGCTGGCCACCCGAAAACACACGGAACACCACGCTCCTGCCCAGAAGGCTGAGTTACTGCCCCCCAGTGCCCCGAGCAGCCTCCCACGTGCTATCTGCTGCTGCCTGCCTGCCTGCCTGCCTGCTGCCACCGTGCCCTGCCATTTGGTGCCTGCACATCAGCCATCTGCAGGGGTCCAGTTGCTGTGTCCACCCCTGCTGGAACTGAAGACTCCCAACTGGGATTACATCGCTCCACAGCCCAGCCCCAGGACCCAGTTGCCCACCCACACCTGCCTCTGGGGTTGCCATGTCGGGCACTTCCACATCTGGCACCAGTGGCAACCCCAGGCCAGAGGGGCACCAGCTTCACTGCCACCGAAGTTGGTGTCCTGGTGGAGCATGTCCTGGGGCAGTATGATGCCCTCTTTGGATCGTCCCGCGCCAGCAAGGAAGGACGGGAGAGGATCTGGGCCGACTGTGTGGTTGCCATCAACGCGGAGGGGGTGGCAACCCGCAACGTCCAGAAGATCAAGAAGCGCTGGGAGGACTTGAGGTCCAGGACCCTTGTGAAGGCCCGGCGCCTCGTGGAGGGGGGCCGGGGCCACATGAGTCCCATCCAGAAGAGGGTCCTGGAACGCGTACGCCCAGCGCTCCACGCCCAGGTCCTTGAGAGGGAGGCCCGTCTGGAGTTGAGCGGTATGTGTCCAAGCATTACTCTGTGAGACAGGGCATGTTGCGGTGTGCTGGTTCTATGATACTTGCCTGTATGTGTGCCATGGGCCATGTATGCATGTATGTGTGCAGGGACATCATGGTAATGCATGTGCGACCAGTGATGTGTGACCCACATGGTTGTTGCATGTGTTGAAATGCGGCATGGGGAGCCCTATGCAGATTTTGGACATGAGAGCATGCCAGTCTCTGTACCTGGACATGGATGGGGGTGAAGGATGGGTGCTGATGCCAGGTACATATAGGGTAGCCATGTCTGTGTGCCTGACCTGCGTGTCTGTGACTTGTGCATGCCATGGATGCATGACACATGTGTGTGACAATGCACAGATTCAGTGACGCACCCAACTTACCCTTGTTTCGCCTGTGTTCGGTGTGTTTGGGGCCAGATGGATGTGACTGAGGTGAAGTGTGTGCATGTGATATGCATGAGCCATGATGCATGTGAGTTACATATCATTGAATGTTTCTAGAGTCCATTGGACATGCATGGAAATGTCCATGGCATGCACCATGCCTGTTACTGTGTGTGTTTTGCCTGGACTGACCCATGTGTTGTGGAGGGACATGATGGAAGTGTACTTTGACAGTGGTGCTCATCTGCTATTGCTTCCTGTCTAGGGGACCATTGTACAGTAGCCTGATGCTTGTGTCCTTTGTCTCCCTCTACGCAGCGGCTAGTGAAGAAGAGGGCGGAGACGGCGCTGTGGAGCAAGGCGGCGGGGATGCCCCCACGGCTGCAGCGGAAGGGGTGGGTGAGCCCCCACAGGGGCCTGCTACGGCGGGAGACGGTGAGGAGCCATCCAGGTTGGTGGTTTGCACAGAGGAGGAGGAGGCCGACACTGGTGCACACATGGGGCCTGGTGGGAGCATCCCTGCTGGTGCAAGTGGTGCAGTCCAGGGCCAGGGGCAGGAGGCAGCACAGGTCACCGTGGAGGGGCCTGTGCATGTCACTGTCCCTGACCCTGTGAGTGCACCACCATGCACCAGCAGGGATGCCCCGTCCCAGGCCCGTCCGCAGGTAGAGGGGATGTCCATGTCACCTGACTCCCCTCCACCTGCGGACGTGGTAACCCCTGGCCGCGTGGAGAAGGTCCTGATTGGGGTCGCGATGCGCACGGCTGTGATTCGTGATGACGTGCGTGCTTCCCGGGAGGAGCACGCACGTCATCACGAAGTGCACCGTGCCGACGTGGCCCAATTGGGATCGGCCATGTTCGGGGGTTTCCTGCATGTGTTGGCCAATCTGACGGCCCTCTCCTCCTCTGTGCAGGCTATCCACCGGTCGTTCTCCTTGCCGTCTTCCGGCCCAGATGCCACCAGGGCCCCCTGTGGACCTGCCCCGACCAATGCAGCCAGCTCGGTGGGGATCGTATCCCTGCCACAGTTGGGAGTCGGAGGTCCAGCAGGGGTGGACAACACAGCAAGTGGACCCCAGCAGATGGAAGATGTGACGGCATCATCGGGCAGGGCACGTGCACGACGGCGTCGGTGGTTTCCATCAGCCTGGATGCCGTCGTGCTGGCAGAGGCAGTGGCGTCGGAGGCAGCAGCGGGCTCGACGTGGGAGGCATCATGGCTCGGGGCCATCAAGATCAGAGGGGCAGGCATCGGCCGGAGGGCAGGGCAACCCTGGGATGGTGGTGTGTTCCGTGTGGGAGGAGTTTGGCCAGCGGATAGGTGCGGAGCGGCAGCGGGCGGAAGAGGAGCGGCTCGCCATGGTCAGGGCGGAGTTCTCCATGCTTCGGGCATTGAGGCGGGCTGAGTGCCTCGAGGAAGCTCGCAGGGAGTTTGAGGTGGACATGGGGTTGTCCCTGCGAGACCTCGCGGCCAGGACAGAGTCCCGCCTCCAGGACATCGACATGGAGTTCGATGATGCCCTGGCCAGCAACATCACCAAGTGAGCCGCAGGACTTGCCCGCTGCCTTTGTATATAGTTATTTAGTTAGTTAGTGCTAGGTTTCCTTTATTTATTTTTATTATTTTGGACCGCTCGGACAATGGCCACTTTTTTGTACATATATTTTACATTAGTTAGTGGTAGGTTTCATTTTTGGTGTTGGGCTCATGGACCCTGGAACATTCCTGTATATAGTTTGTTTTTTTGGGAGATACATTTTTTTAATTTCTTATTGTTTTCACCATGACGTAATGGTTTTTCATTAATTTCCTATGACATGATATTGCTTTGGACAAATTCATTTTAATTTTTTATTCCTTTGTTTTTTTGTTTATCACTTTTGTTCTCGGACATGGACCATTTATTTACTTAGCCACATCGTTGTATGTTTGAAAAGTTCACTTATTTTTGGTATTTAATACATTTTTTATATTTTCTTACACTTGTGTTATTTTCTCATTGGTTTGTTACATGTCATGATATGGGTTTTGACATTCACTTGCACCCATTGTGTATGTGTGTGTGACGGACATGTGTTCTTTTGCATACTTGGCATTGGGGTTGTGTCATGTGATTGCATTCACTATGTGGGTGGATGCAATCCTTGCCTGGGTGTTTGTGCTGGGTATGCTGGCCATTACTGCCATGATTGTGTATCGTCAGGACCTGGGGCCAGGGGGACATGTGTGGGGGCCTGCTGGCAGGTTCCCCACAGTGCTGGGGGGTGGGGGTGGTGGGAGACATGAGTGGGGGCCTGGTGGAGGGTGCCCCTGGTGACTGGGGGGGTGGGGGTGGTGGGTGACATGAGTGGGGGCCCGGTTGAGGGTCCCCCTGGATGGTGGGGGGTGGGGGTGGTGGGAGACATGAGTGGGGGCCTGGTGGAGGGTGCCCCTGGTGGCGGGGGGGTGGGGGTGGTGGGTGACATGAGTGGGGGCCTGGTGGAGGGTGCCCCTGGTGGCGGGGGGGTGGGGGTGGTGGGAGGCATGGGTGGGGGCCTGGTGGAGGCTGCCCCTGGTGGCGGGAGGGTGGGGGTGGTGGGAGACATGGGTGGGGGCCTGGTGGAGGCTGCCCCTGCACTGCTGGGGGGTGGGGGTGATAGGGGACATGAGTGGGGGCCTGGTGGAGGGTGCCCCTGGTGACTGGGGGGTGGGGGTGGTGGGTGACATGAGTGGGGGCCTGGTGGAGGGTGCCCCTGGATGGTGGGGGGTGGGGGTGGTGGGAGACATGAGTGGGGGCCTGGTGGAGGCTGCCCCTGCACTGCTGGGGGGTGGGGGTGGTGGGAGACATGGGTGGGGGCCTGCTGGCAGGTGCCCCACAGTGCTGGGGGGTGGGGGTGGTGGGAGACATGAGTGGGGGCCTGGTGGAGGGTGACCCTGGTGGCTGGGGGGTGGGGGTGGTGGGAGACATGAGTGGGGGCCTGGTGGAGGGTGACCCTGCACTGCTGGGGTTTGGGGGTGGTGGGAGACATGGGTGGGGGCCTGGTGGAGGCTGCCCCTGGTGACTGGGGGGGTGGGGGTGCTGGGAGACATGAGTGGGGGCCTGGTGGAGGGTGACCCTGCACTGCTGGGGTGTGGGGGTGGTGGGAGACATGAGTGGGGGCCTGGTGGAGGGTGCCCCTGGTGGCTGGGGGGTGGGGGTGGTGGGAGACATGAGTGGGGGCCTGGTGGAGGGTGCCCCTGGTGGCTGGGGGGTGGGGGTGGTGGGAGACATGAGTGGGGGCCTGGTGGAGGGTGACCCTGGTGGCTGGGGGGTGGGGGTGGTGGGAGACATGAGTGGGGGCCTGGTGGAGGGTGCCCCTGGTGGCTGGGGGGTGGGGGTGGTGGGTGACATGAGTGGGGGCCTGGTGGAGGCTGCCCCTGCACTGCTGGGGTGTGGGGGTGGTGGGTGACATGAGTGGGGGCCTGGTGGAGGCTGCCCCTGCACTGCTGGGGTGTGGGGGTGGTGGGTGACATGAGTGGGGGCCTGGTGGAGGCTGCCCCTGCACTGCTGGGGTGTGGGGGTGGTGGGTGACATGAGTGGGGGCCTGGTGGAGGGTGACCCTGCACTGCTGGGGTTTGGGGGTGGTGGGAGACATGAGTGGGGGCCTGGTGGAGGGTGACCCTGCACTGCTGGGGTTTGGGGGTGGTGGGAGACATGAGTGGGGGCCTGGTGGAGGGTGACCCTGGTGGCTGGGAGGTGGGGGTGGTGGGAGACATGAGTGGGGGCCTGGTGGAGGGTGACCCTGCACTGCTGGGGTTTGGGGGTGGTGGGAGACATGAGTGGGGGCCTGGTGGAGGGTGCCCCTGGTGGCTGGGGGGTGGGGGTGGTGGGAGACATGAGTGGGGGCCTGGTGGAGGGTGCCCCTGGTGGCTGGGGGGTGGGGGTGGTGGGAGACATGAGTGGGGGCCTGGTGGAGGGTGACCCTGCACTGCTGGGGTTTGGGGGTGGTGGGAGACATGAGTGGGGGCCTGGTGGAGGGTGACCCTGGTGGCTGGGGGGTGGGGGTGGTGGGGGACATGAGTTGGACATGGGTGGGGGCCTGCTGGCAGGTGCCCCACAGTGCTGGGGGGTGGGGGTGGTGGGGGACATGAGTTGGACATGGGTGGGGGCCTGCTGGCAGGTGCCCCACAGTGCTGGGGGGTGGGGGTGCAAGGGGACATGAGTTGGTGTTCATTAGTTCAAGGAGACATGTGCCTTTGCTGGGGGGCATGCCCATGGTGGGTGGGCTGCCTGCGGGACATGACCAGGGATGCAGGGTAGTCCCATGTGGTGTGGGCTGCCTGCAGGGGCCGTGGAGGGTGTACAGGGTACACCTGGGAGGACCCACACTGTCAAATCACATGTGGAACTTCCCGCGCACCCCTGAAATACACGCGCCCCGGCTATTCGCGTGTGGAACTTCCCGCGCACCCCTGAAATACACGCGCCCAGGCTATTCGCGTGTGGAACTTCCCGCGCACCCCTGAAATACACGCGCCCAGGCTATTCGCGTGTGGAACTTCCCGCACACCCCTGAAATACACGCGCCCCCAGGCTATTCGCGTGTGGAACTTCCCGCGCACCCCTGAAATACACGCGCCCAGGCTATTCGCGTGTGGAACTTCCCGCGCACCCCTGAAATACACGCGCCCAGGCTATTCGCGTGTGGAACTTCCCGCGCACCCCTGAAATACACGCGCCCAGGCTATTCGCGTGTGGAACTTCCCGCGCACCCCTGAAATACACGCGCCCAGGCTATTCGCGTGTGGAACTTCCCGCGCACCCCTGAAATACACGCGCCCAGGCTATTCGCGTGTGGAACTTCCCGCGCACCCCTGAAATACACGCGCCCAGGCTATTCGCGTGTGGAACTTCCCGCGCACCCCTGGAATACACGCGCCCCCAGGCTATTCGCGTGTGGAACTTCCCGCGCACCCCTGAAATACACGCGCCCAGGCTATTCGCGTGTGTAACTTCCCGCGCACCCCTGAAATACACGCGCCCAGGCTATTCGCGTGTGGAACTTCCCGCGCACCCCTGAAATACACGCGCCCAGGCTATTCGCGTGTGGAACTTCCCGCGCACCCCTGAAATACACGCGCCCAGGCTATTCGCGTGTGGAACTTCCCGCGCACCCCTGGAATACACGCGCCCCCAGGCTATTCGCGTGTGGAACTTCCCGCGCACCCCTGAAATACACGCGCCCAGGCTATTCGCGTGTGGAACTTCACGCGCACCCCTGGAATACACGTAGCCCGCTCCCCCAGGCCCGATCGCGTGAGGAACTTCACGCGAACCCCTGTAATACACGTAGCCCGCTACCCCAGGCCCGATCGCGTGAGGAACTTCACGCGAACCCCTGTAATACACGTAGCCCGCTCCCCCAGGCCCGATCGCGTGTGAAACTTCACGCGAACCCCTGAAATACACGTAGCCCGCTCCCCCAGGCCCGATCGCGTGAGGAACTTCACGCGAACCCCTGTAATACACGTAGCCCGCTACCCCAGGCCCGATCGCGTGAGGAACTTCACGCGAACCCCTGTAATGCACGTAGCCCGCTCCCCCAGGCCCGATCGCGTGTGAAACTTCACGCGAACCCCTGTAATACACGTAGCCCGCTCCCCCAGGCCCGATCGCGTGTGAAACTTCACGCGAACCCCTGAAATACAAGTAGCACGCTCCCCCAGGCCCGATCGCGTGAGGAACTTCACGCGAACCCCTGTGATGCACGTACCCTGCTGAAATCGCGTGTTAGACTTCCCGCGCACCCCGGTATACACGCACACGTATTTTTTGTCAGCGGGTGTCCGTGTTTGTGGGTACCCCTTTGCATGTCATTTTTCCTGGAGGGCCACAGTATGGGACATTCATCATGGCAGTATATAGGTGCTATTTGTTGGCGCACCTTTTGGTGCACATTTCTTACAGCCGCAGAGACGCTACCGCCTGCTTTCTTGTGGCGGTCGTGTTTGTGCCTGTGCGCTGGTTTGAGCGTGCGCTTTTTTGCCCTATTCTATTCCATGAATACGTGTTTTAGGCGAGCGTGTGGGCGTTCCACGCACTTGTGCCCTGTACTTCCCCCGTGACGCCCACGTTTTGGCAAGTTGTTCCCCATTCCGAGTGTTACGCCCGTGTTACGCCTACTTTTGTTGCGTGCGCCGCGCTATGTGCGAATTTCGCTGTGGCCTGTGCGATTTTCGCTGTGACCTGGCGCACGCTGTTAGATGGCCTGTGCGCCAACGTGCGCCGCGCACTTTTTTATCGCACATCCGCTGGTTTTCTCGCGCACGGCCTTCCATGAATCGACGTGCGCTGCTTTTCGTGCGATTTTCGCAATTGCACTGCGATTTTCGCTATTCCACTGCGATTCGCACGTTTTTGCCCACTTGCGCCGCGCTAATTATTCCATGAATCGGCCTGAAGGTGTTTTTGAATTTAAAATAGACACACGGCCTGAGTTTACTAACTCAGAAGGAGCTATGAGCAAGTTACATGACCATATTGTTAATGCTAAAGGATTGTTTGGTAATAATCGGAACCTAAACTACAATTCATAAGAAGTAAAGAAGAAACTGCTGAAATAGGTGTGATGCAAATGGATTCACAGACCAGTTTCAGCACGATTTCAAAGCTGTAAAACAAGAAAGGTTATGAATAGCCAGAGAAAAGGACATCATTATACAAGGAAAACACAATCGCACTGTGCAATTAATCCAACTCCAGGCACAGGGAGTATGTTTGCACATGTATTAGCAAAGTTTGCAGAGAAAAATAGGGTTTTACCAGGATACAAATTAAAACGCATAGATTGACCTTGCAACGGCAATTCAGAAAAAGGACAACTGCGTAAGCAAAGGACCAACTGCCAGTCTCAAAATATAGATACTATAGACAAAAAAAGGGATCCATAAAGCAAGGCTGCAACAGCAAATGGAAATACAGGCATTTGGTAATAAAGTATTTGAATTCGCTAAGGCCAGTCATAGGTTTCAAGGAACAACTAGCCAAATGTAAGCAGAAATTGACCACAGAAATGGACCATAACACTAAATTATGGCAAGCAATGAGAAAGATAAGGTGCATTACAGAACAGGTTACTAAAAAGCAAAAGGGGAAATCGTACATCAGAAAAGGAAAGATTGCCCTGCACGTGAGACTCAAGCCACAAATGACCAGCTATATCTGAAGGATTCTAAGGGAAACTTTATGTCTGGTCCAGAAAAGGTTGGAGTTAGCTACTGTCTAACGTGAACCCTCCCTAAACACACCACCATAGGCAGAAATGTGTGGTTTCAGTGTGAGGTGAAAGGAACCCAATGCAATACAAATGATGAAGAGAAGTTGATAACTTTATGTGGCAGGAGAGGAAATAAACATTTACATACCTAAGAAAAAGGTGAGTAGTTGTATCTAAATTAACTAACAGAGCAAGAGCAAAGACACATGATACACCAGAGAGATTAATTAGTTCTCCCGGTTCACTATGAGAGACAAGGGTTATAGCCACATAGGTATATAAGAACCGTGTCCTCCCTTGGTAACCAAAAGTTCCAGGATTTGCAACACAAAAGTTGTAAACATTTTAATTTTTGTCCCGTTACGCCCACAGCAACATCCATGCTCAAACTATTCAGTGAGAGAGAGATTTAAGTTTACTGTCAATTGTCCTGGCAGTTTAGAACCAATGTACACATGAATGTGCATGAAGTTCACAAGAAGCCGTTGCTCTGAGAATCATTTATTTATGTATTTGTATATTTGTAATGCACCAGTAACCCGCAGGCATCAGGGAGCCATTTAAGAAGTATCTTAATTGTTTAAGTGCATTTAGCCATTAATACAACACACATAATCACATTTGTGAACGTCATGACTGGCTACTGTACGTTTCGAGGAAAACAGCCCATACCTAACCACGTTTTCAGGGGGTTGTTCGTGCTTACTGTTCATGACATAGGCAGATGAAGATGTCAATGAACTTGTATCACACACACAAGTCTGAGATCAGCCTGCCTACTTCTGATATCATTCCGGCTTGGTGCTGTTTCTGTGTCTGGGACTTTTTATTTGTTTTTTAGATGACCCTTGGGAGCACTGGGTTTAGTTTCAGTGGGAATTTTCAATATTATTTTTAAAATCCCTCCCCCTATTTTCCTGTGGGGCAGAGCAGAGGTAAAAAATGAATTGTATGGCCACCATTTCTCTGGAACATTTAAAAGAAAATCTCAACATCATATGAAATATTTGTTCAAATGATTCGATACACATTTTTTTTTAAAGGAAGTAATTAATGTACAACCACTAAAAACACATCTGTGTGCATACACTGTCTTACATTTATAACAAGCACAAACGATTTTTAAAAGAATTGATAAATGCTCCTATTGTTTCTTTGTTGCACAAAGATTGATAAAAAAAACATATTTAGGAAGGCAACCCAAAAACTGATCAGTATCACAAATATAGTCAATAAAAAGTATTACATACACAATCGCAAGCATTTGACAAAACCAAATGTAACCAACAACACGGGTTGACTATAGTTTTAGCATGCTGGGGTCGTTGTTT
The DNA here is from genome assembly GCF_040938575.1 of Ambystoma mexicanum. Lineage (NCBI taxonomy): Eukaryota > Metazoa > Chordata > Amphibia > Caudata > Ambystomatidae > Ambystoma > Ambystoma mexicanum. The sequence goes on from NC_090941.1 coordinate 770,907,804, forward strand.
ATTGAACCACTGCCTTCTGTTGGACAAAACTGTTATCTATGTTATGAAGGACAAACAATCATCTCCAACATATGGGAACATTCATCTTTTGTTGCTGTTAGTTTATAGTTATAAATCAGAAAGTAATGTCACACAAACAAGATGCGTGATATGACTTGTTTAGATTTCCAGATCCACGCCAGAGTGTGGTGGTTCTTAAGTTATTGAAATGTATGCATTTAGCACAGCCTTGAGGATATAGTCCTGATAATATTAATTATCAGTATTAGGGTAGTCAGTTTTTACCAAATTCTAAATAAGATGAGGGCTACCCTTTTCTGCAGATTTCCAACAAATTAGTTGATCTGAATGCTGTTAATAACTGTAAAATGATCGCAAGTAGAATCAAATCTGCATTGCTTACCTTGAGTTTGGCAATAAGCAATGCTGTCGCAATGGATGATTTAATCGAGGAAAATGCCTTAGACATACTTTTTTTTATAATGGAAACATAGTTCAGTGACAGCAGCTCTGCCCTATTTCATGTATTGTTTCCCGTGAACTCCTCCATTAAGTAGATTAATGGATAGGACCCACAGAGGTGGGTACATTCTAATGTAGAAATCTAATCTGACCAGAACTAACTTTGCGAAATGTAAATGGGATCCTTTTTAACAGATATGTATGATTGATGCATAGTTAATCCCTACCAGTTATTTTAAGATTGTCTTGTGCTATCACCTCTCTGGCCTTGCATGCATTTTTTTGAAAATGTAAATGATTTTTTGGCCTCTAAAGTCCAGAACATTCAAGACTACTCGTATCAGAGATTTCAACATTTGGTAATAGCCGAAACTCGATATTCAGCCAAACACAATAAAGTACTCTGAGCACATGATATAGATTCATTGGTTTCCTCAACATTACACTGATTGGGTCACTATCTGAACATAGTTTTGTGTACAGGTTCTGTCATTTAGTTACTGGAAACCATGCCAGTGCTGTGGTCAGATTATTATGTTAGAGTGTTTGCTTTATTCTGGATTTACCTGAGTTGTACAAAAATAAGCTGCCACCCATAGAGATGTGTTTATGTAGCATGAAGGCTCTTTTTAGGATATTAGTGCACAATCTGAGCTCAGTGTTTGCACCAATTACAATGGATATGTTCAGTGAAGAATTTCTTTCAACTAACATGAATAATCTGCAATTTGTGATAGGTTTGCCCCTACAAAAGTAAAATGTATGAAACAATGAACATCATAGCAAACATTAACTTTGAGAATGTTAATATAAAACTATTGCAGGAAACAAAATAAGTGGAGAAAATACAGGTACTCTTTTTCACTAGCCTCTTCTAAATTGGCCTGAAAAACATATACCAAGGCAATTTTTAAAGCAACATCGAGTTTTTAACAAAACAAAGTTAACAGTGGCCTTAATCGACCTAGGGAAAGACCCACGACTATCAGCAATGTTTGTAAATCTCACAATATAACTCCAAGAGCCCTGCCTACAACTAAATTGGAACATAATTCTGCTGTATAGTGTGCATTACTAATAACGAATAAGTAAATAAATAAATGAATTCAACAATTTCTTGGTAGATATAATCAATACAATTCAGCAGGAAATTGAAAAGGCTAGTCAATCGTTGATTCTGCCTTTCTTAGAAATCGTTCCAGAGAACAAAGTGCTCTTTTATTTGTCCCCAACGCACTTGGAACCAATTTAAATTAAATTATGATGTCATGCTGGCCTGTGTTGCTTACAAACAAACTACCTACTTGGCTGACTTTGTAACAACATTTGTCAATTTTTATCTTGAACAAGGAGTTGCAGGAGGCTTGAAGTCGTCTACCGACACCCCTCTTTTAAAGAAATCACTTTAGATCCAGGTGTGCTACGGACTTATCTACCAATCGCAGGTGTGCCTTGGCCAGCAACAATTCTTGAAAAAGTTGTCACTTTACAACCTCTGAAACATATTGAAAAGCATCAGTCCCTGGATCCTTTACAACCAGGCGTCCAACCATCCCATTGAACAGAGAAGGCCGCAGTTGCTGCATAGAATGACATATTGAAATATGCTGACAATGGTGCTCATACCATGCTGATTATGCTGTATCTATCTGCAGCCTTCTACACAGTGAATCATGATAGCCTCCTGTTGAAGCTGTCAGGCATTGCAGCTGTATCTGAACATGCACTACACTGGCTTTTCTCTTTTTCTGACAAATCACAATTAATTGGTTAAGATTGAAAACTGTTTGTCTAACTCAATTTCAATCTCCTGTGGGGTCCCCCAGAATTCGTTGTTTTCACCACTGCTTTTTAATATTTATATAAAAAAGGAATGGCTATTTTTTCAAAATGTTACGTCCATTGTCATTCATATGAGGATGATATTCAAATCTATCTGCAAGTCAATAAGGATACAAATGCATCTCAAAACATAGTCGGTTGTATGGAAGAATTCAAAGGATGGATGATTTAACAGGCTACAACTGAATTTTGCCAAAACAGAGATTATTGTGTTTGGACCTAAACACTTGATCTCGAAACCAGCACGAGTCCCACATTGTTCAACATTATTGGAACTTTCAGTTTCTTTTGCTCACTCAGTGAAAAATGTAGATTACCATTGGCAATTAGACTTCAGTTGTGATGATCAGGTTAGTGAGACTGTCAAGTCTATCTTTCATAGAATCAGTTTGTTACGCTCTGGTCTTCCTTTGATCCCAGTTACAGATCATCCTACTTCAGTTGGTGCTGTGGTCAACTCTAAGCTGGACTATGGTAATGCCATGGCTCATCTGTAGGCTGCACAAAATGCATCTGTCAAATGTATTTATCATTTACCAAAATGTTCCACAATTTCTCAATTTGAAAGGTCCATTCATTGGCTGGCAATTTAGCAGAGGGTAGTATTTAAAATCTTGAGTCTAGTTTTTAAATGTCACCATGTTCTGGCACAAAGCTATTTTGCTGAAAATATTTATCATCATTGGCCATCACAAAATCTTTGATCACCTGAGAATCACTTACCAACAGTTTCTCCCTCATGCTGTGCATCTCGAGGTGACCGGCGCTTTGCTGTTATGGGCTTTCTTCTCTTAAATTCTCTTCCAGTATCCTAAGAAGATTGGGGACTCTGACTGCTTTCAGGAGAACAAAAAACTTATCTGTTTAAATAAGTTGGCTTACTGCCATTGTCTTTTTATTGGTGCCCTGGTGTGCCCAGATACAGCTGTTTCTGCTTGGACATGCATGTTATAAATGACTCAAATCCAACCAACCCAATCAAATGAACTGCTTCACATATGTAATTACAACCTTAACAAACTTGTCTCAGTCCATGATCGTAAAATATTTGAATACCTAGACCAATGCTTTGTTTACACACTAATAAGACTAGAGAAAATGGGTCAGAACAAACCTTCCTCTGAGTAAAGCCAACATCCACATGGCACCTGTTGCTAGGTTAGGGGGTGATTCTTGACACACTTCATTAATTGCTCCAAAATAATAGAATTGAATTCGAATAACTAAAAAGGAATTCAGCCAAGAGACTTAATGTGTTGAGGGCTATACTCACTTTTCACATGTGTAGCACTCAGACTAGTTGATATTTCATATCAATGCACCCTGTATGGTAACACAATGTAGGGCCATTAACCTGAAGTTTACAATGTTCATACATAATTCATCCATACAAAAAACCTAGAAAATAAAGGCAATCACTGGAAGTGCTGATAAAGCAAAAACATACTAAAAAATATGCAGGGTCAGGGTATGTTTACAAGTGATGAAGATCAATAAGAATGGAATCCAGCAGGATACAAGAGTACATACAATTATGTGTTTACATAATCAAAAATTATACTTGTATAACAAATCATGGGAAGCTCAAGTAATAGTATAGCAGCCATATTGAAACATGCCAAAGAAATTCATTGAACAAAAATACATACTGTACAACAATGTACTGATTCCAAGTGAGTATGAAGCATTGCAATCTGTGCCTGACAAGGAAAAACAGAAAGACTATTAAGAGCGACCCTATCCAGTAGTCCCAATATTTACTCTAAATAAATGTAAGATAAGCATTAGAGAATATGTTTAAAAAACCTCCCTGCTGTGGGGGTGCAGGGGAAGGGTCGTGTCCAAGATGGCAGAGTGAGCAGAAGCGCTCAGTTCTGCTATTGTTTCCCATGCTCCCAATATGCCACATAAGTAATCTCTACAGCCCAGCAAACCAGTATTTCACATTTGAGGGGTTTCTTTTCCCAGCGAGCCTTACTATTGGATGCATTAGAGACAAGCTTGTCTAAATTCTTAACATGCTCCAAGCTCGTGGGTACCACCAGCATACGGCAGTCGGAGGACTGAGGTGGGTGGTGAAGAAGCCTAGGATGATCACCATCGACCTCTTACTTGGCACACCCAATATGCAGACAGATGACTTCATGGATGAAGATGGTTGATGTTGTGGCCAGACTGGCATATTGGCAGTGTGACAGCACACTTCCTGAAAACAGCAGACTGCCAGACCGATCCGTGATGGGTGCTGAGATCATCTCAGTTGTGATCGGTAAGATTGGCCCCCAGATTGGAGTCCAGGAGTTAGTGGGGCTGTCCGGGAGAAGGAGAAGAACCACAGATCCTTCCCAAAGGGGATGAGCAAAGTGGACAATTGGCTGTTTTGGGTGGCATGGCAGGTCCACGGCACAGTGATCCGGTTGTAGAAGGACATGGTCGAATCCTTCCCTGAAGCCTGTGCATGATAAAAGCTGCCATATGATCCACATCATCATATACACCCGGATCAGGGAAGGGACGCCTCTCAGTAGGTGGATTGCGTGAGGGAGTAAAATACATCATCTGAGATTTATGAAACAGAGTCATGCCCTGCCTACCTAGTTCTAAAGCAAATCAATCTAGTACTCACACACTGATCAACCATAGCAGAACGTAGTTAAAATCGATGGGTGGTATTTGAGAAATGTACCAGTACAGTAGGTACTTCCTGAAGAGGGAGCTGCTGTAAAGAGGAATATAGTAAAATAGATGTGGATTAACTAACCAAGGTTTCAGTATATACAATGTTGTTTCTCAGGCTAAAGGATTAGGATACCTGTTTTTATGCCTGTTTTTTTCTGTTGCTACAAATGAATAGGAGTTGGATTTAGCCCCTAGAATATTTTCCATTGAGTGCTCCAATAGTGCCCCTGCCAGCCATAGTGAATCCCCTTCTGAACAGGAGATCGCTAGACTCTTGTTAGGTCTTCCCGAGTTTCAGTATCACATTTGCAGGAAAGCCTACAAGACTGTACACAACACAAAAGAGAAGAATCTATGAAAATGAAGGAGGGATAACATATATGCAGTGTTATGGCCTATTTAATAGTGCCTAAGGTCCAGAGTGCATCCCTAATCTAGGTTAAACAACTCCTGAGTGTCCATCCAGTACTGTGTTCTGGAAACCATTCACAATCACAGGAATCTAAGATGTACCAATGCACTTCTTAAGCGATGACCACATCTTGATCTTCTTTCTTTCTCTTTGTGATGGTCACTGTTGTAGTCCTGGCTATTTCCTTTTTGCTTTGAACTTTAGTTGAGAACTTTGTCCTGGACTGTAAGAGGAGGTGGTGGCCTCGCAGTGCTTTCCGGCAGTGTAGCATTGGCCCTTCTTGCCCTAAGGTTTCTGCTGGTAGTGCTGATAGGTATTCTCCCCAACTGGTGAATTCCGGTTAGGATTCCTTAATCCCTGCCTAGGTTCACCAAGGTGTGCAAGGCTTCTTGTTTTCATTTGGTGGCCTCACAACACCTACAACACGAGGTTCTGGGCTATAGCCCCCACATGGCTTTACTCACTGTGCTTCTTTAACAGTTTGGCCCCTGCCAGCCTTTGGACCTATGTTGTTAACAGTCCCCTTTACTAGACTGACTCTTGTATGGGAGGATTGGTCCAAGAGATCCCCCTCCCCTGCATCCTCTCTCCCCGGTGAAGTCCCTGGCTCATCAGGGGTTCCCCCTGCCACCAGGGCCCAGGTGGTGTGTGGGCCACTGGCTGAAGACATTGACCAAACATGCTGAATTTAGCTAGGCCCTGGAAACCATTTTATGAAATAAAGATGGTTTGAGCCCTGTGCACCGCAGCGCGGCCCCCACACTTGGAGAGTTTCAATTATCCCTGTGGCTGCAGCTCTCTGGCAGATCCGCTGAGAGCCCGTTCCCACGAACAGACGGACATGAGCTAGTGTTAGATACCAACACTGTAACATTTCACCTTCCGCAGTGTATCGCTGTTTCCAGTATGACCCGGCCAGCAGGGCCGGGGTGGAAAAGAACTGTAAAATGGTCCCCTGGCAAAAGCAGAGTCCCCAAATACTAATGAGCAAACCACCTGTGATGAAACTTTTCTCTCCACGACCTCTCTGACTAAAAACCTGTAACCTCCATGAAGATGGTAGAATGTGTGCTTATATGACATTCGGATGAAGCACCCACATCCCTGTAGCTATGCGCAAATAGTAAAAGTGTCCCGGGGGTTTTTCATGTTTTGTGTTTCACCAAGAAGACTGCACCCCAAGGTCCCATGCCCTAATTGAACTAAAGCGGCTAGAGTGCAAGGGAAGACAAATGCAACCCTATTGGGAGCTCACGTAAGGAGTGCATGAAAATGCACCATATGTATGTCCAAGCTCACCATGTGTCACTGCCGTCAGTCTTATTGGCGGGTTGTTCCTGCGCGCTCCACCAACCTTACTACTACCTCACTTACCGCACATGTATAGACATGTAACAAAATGTTGTGGTTGTTAAATACTTAGCGTATAAGTAACGTGTTCGAAATATGAAAGGCACTAACAATGTCAAAACCGTGAGCTTTGAAAAGACTCAATGAGTATTGTACATTATGTGAATGTTTATGTCTCTTCCACCTAAATCTGCAACACATGAGGAAAATACCTTTGTGAGCACATGCAAGGCCATTCCCCCTTCTGAAGCCTGCCAGACGGAAAAGCAGAGGCCTGTGCTGCTCTGCTCCACCTCCCCCAATTCGGCTGGAGCCGCTTCAAACATTCACATTCCCCTGCAGCACCCAAGGCCACGGCCTGCCACCTGAATTATTTACAACCCAGCAGTAAACCCCGGCCTTAAAACACAGATCCAAAGGCGCCCTTTTTTAGGCTCCACGACCCACCGGCTCACCTTAGGTTAATGGCCCCTGTAAAATTAGGACACCCAATATTATAGCAACACTACAGGAACACATCCATAATGACTTCTAACGAGACATGATAACGCCGACAGCCTGTCCCATGCCCTGAGACCCAACCACGCGACCTATGATACCCGGTCAACAGGACGATGGTAACCATATATTGATGTATCGCCAAAAGACCCCACTCTAGGTGCATTCCTCCTGAGTTGCATTAACCTGTAGAATAACCTATTGGAAGATTTACCGGGGAAGATAATATTGCAATGTTGAATGACTGCGGTGTGCGTGGCCTTAGGGCAGAAAGTCAGGAAAGATGTTCATCACTGACGCTGGTCGCGGCTGGCACAACAACACCGCCCGGATGAGCCCAGCTGACCTGCCCGGCCCAGCCCAACCCACGAGGGTAACCAGTGACGTCCACCAACCACGGCGAACCACATCACAGCAGCACCTATAGTTAGTCATGCCACCCAATCCCCACGAACTTGTGCCCCCTATAGCATGTAGGTTCTTATGACGCTTTTTGTAAATATATACGCCTGTCTTTGCTATTGTCAGACAGAGCGCTCTCGGAGTTTGCAGAGTTCTTTGCATGCCCTATTCTGATTGATAAACTCCCATTTAAGCTCACCCGCACTTTGTCTTGGCCTTATTCCCATCCTGGGAGAGTCCATTATTGTCTCTCATTGTGGGGAGGATCGTGCTATCTGGGGGACTCTCGCCTTCAGTGGTGACCCCGAAAGCGTGATTATTATTTCCTGCTAACATATATATATATATCCCTACCGTCCCCTTTGGCAAGAAAATCTCCGGTCGAAAAGGGATACGCACGGTGCCCCGGCTCCGGAAGGCTGCCCGCCAACGGCGACCGGTACGCTCAGAAGTGCGCACTCAACAGAGAGAGGGTACAGGATCCCGGTTGAAAAATCCCCTTTGAGTACCGCTCGCCGGAGCCGGGGCTGACCGTTGAGCGTACGGCAACACTGCCTGGACGGACCCAGTTTCGGAGACTCTCGGTTCAAGACGGACACGTGAGTATTGAGTGCGAGCGACCATAAAGGGAGTAAGGGAGGAAATATAGGACAGGGAACGAGGTTGGTTGGAAGGGGACACTTTGGGTCTGCTAAGGATCACTCTAGACTTTCTTTGCTTTTTCTTCACATATGGCCAATAGGATTAAGAGGTGAAAAGAGATAACGAGACGGGAACCTAGCTCCGCGAGGGGGTAGAAGGCGGCGCCGCAAGTGCTATCTTGACTAGTACTGGGAATATATGAAGAAGTGGAAAATGAGATAAAGGTGTCTGGTAAAGGAAGACACGGAGAATACATTAGTGACTGCTATTTTTTCTATTCTTCTCTCTGGGTTTACGGGGAAAAAACAGGGTTAGGACAAACGAAAAGATAATCTAAGTAGAAAGACAAGTTTATACCAAAACTGGGAAACAAATACATATCAGAGTAAGACGGAAAGGGACAACTGGCAAGGGAGGAAAGGGAGGACAAACTGGGCTATGAATAGAGTGTTGCCTATAGGTGTGCAAGCATCGTATGTGTCAGAACATATTTGTTATAATGAGTGTGTAAAGGTGGTCAGAAATGCATAAGTATGGTGTGGTTATGGTAAGTGTGACCAGAAGAAATCTCACAAAGAAGAGTGTAATGTGGTAAAGTGAGTGTTTATTTTTTGATTTGGTGGGTAAAATTGCTGAAGTTATTGATGGTGTACGAAGGGTGATTTGCTCTTGTATGTACCCCCTAAAGTGTATAGAATAGAGGCTGCGCACAGCCATTCTCATATTGCACAGGTGGCAGAAAAACACGCACGTCCCCACGCACAGTAAGACACAAATACGTAGACACATACGGTGATATATCTATATTAGAATATATATATAGACATACATCAATATCGAGCAACCACGAAGTATGGGGGCAGAAAGGGTCTACCTGGGTACGCTGAACGTATTAGGAAATATCATGATCAGTGGATCGCAGAGCTGAAGGAAGAAGGATTACCTCAGATATGGCCCGAAGGGGGATCGTTTGACAATAGTGTCCTAGATATGGTAGCTACATGCATTCGTTTGAAATACAAGGGGAAGCAGCTACATAATAAGAGAGAAATATTAGACCTATGGAGATTGTTTGAAGAAATACCCCCGCCTAAGAAAAGGGAATTAGGTACTGATCTGCCATATACCACTGACAATCCATTACTGATACCAAAAGATGACAAGGTGTTGCCAGAAGGGGTAGAGATAATTAGGTTATCCCAATACTGAATAAGCCAGTGCCCGCAGAAGGGTATAGTGACCCAACCTATGTACGCCCAACAACAGTCACTACGACTCAAGGGCCAACGGCACCCCCACCGTATGAGAGTCATAGAGAGCGAGACCAGGTAAGCACGCCAATAGTGAACATAGAGAAACTAACAGAAGACCTAGAGTCCAGGCTCTCTATAGCAAAAGATGAGCTCTCGAGGATAAAAGGTATATGTGAACAGACTACGCCCAATGCTGCTAGGTCAGAGCCTATATCAAGAGCGCAGAGTGAGAACAAAAGTATTGAAGATGGGTGGAAAAAAGGGGAAATATTGTTTATACAAGAATATACAAGAAGAACCGGCCCGAATAATTGAACTAGAGGGAAGGGAGGGGTGCACTGATGATGAGATAAGGACTACAGGAGGTAGAGAGGAGCTACTGTGTGATATAGAAGAAGATTTAGAGGAAAGTGAAAGGCTAAGCATGGCAATGGGAGGGGGAAGCGAGGGGTTGGATGGCGCATGTTCAGGGAGGACAATGGAAGAAGAGTGGGCAGGACGACTAAGGAATAGGTTGGGGAAAATGGCACCACTAGGAAAAAACGGAACAAAGGTGAATGCAGATACAACAACAAAGGGGAGGCTACAACTCCCACTAATACACAGGAGAGGAGGGAGGCCAAATTACATACCTTGGGCTCAGATGGATAAGGCCAATTTGTTAAAGTTATTGCCCCCGCTATCAGGAGGGGCAAGCAAGTGGATATATGCATTCGAGAAACACACAGCCGGGGTACCTCTAGCAATAGGTGATGTGAAGAGTTTGCTAGTATCAGCAGTTGGGGATCAAGCTGACAGAGTATGGGTAAAGGCTGGCTTCCCGGGAGTAACTTTAGACTGCGATCGCCATGATGGCACCTCTTTTAACACAGTACGTGCCAGGGTATGGGACGCCTTACGAGAGACGTTTCCAGACACCCCAGATTTGCACTCAGTAATGCAATGTACAATGAATGACGGGGAAGATGCTATGGATTACATTTTTCGGGTCCAGGAGATGTGGAGAGCAGAAACGGGCAGGCCCTGGTATCAATCAACATCATTATTCTACTTCATAATAAAGAGGGGGCTCCCAAAAGAGGTGCAAAAAGCACTTGACAAAATAGCAGGTATTGAAGCAAAAGGATGGCCCGAAATACAGAGCATAATAGTTCACCACTGTAAATGAATAAAAGAGAGGGAAAAGGAGGTAGCGCAGAGAAGACGAGGCAAAATTAGTACAAACAAAGCTGGTGAAGGTCGCTGCAGCAGTAGCCGCACTCCCACACAGCAGGGAGGGAGACGAGGAGGAGGAGGGGCTGGTAGCAATACAGGGGAGGATGGCAACGAATCGGGCAGGAGCAGGCAGAGGCAGTGGAACGAGCAGGAGCAGAGTGGAGGTCCGCAGTGGCAAGAGTGGGCCCCTCGAGGGGGACGAGGTGGGTACAGGGGTTGAAGAGGGGGTGGACAAGGGTACGAGGTGCCGGGAGGAAATGGATGGCAAGGTCCCAGAGGCGCGCAGGGAAGTTGTTGGAACTGCGGGAGGTGGGGACACTTTTCCAGAGAATGTAGGAGTAGACCAAACAACGGATTTCCAGAGACAGAACACTACGGCCACCCCCACCCGGGAAGCCCATATGGTCTCCCAATGGGCCAACAACAAAGAGAACCAGAGCAGGGGTACCCAGAGCAAAGGCAGGTGCATCACTACAGAACACAGAGTCACCCACAAAACAACGACACCATGCACTACACCCCAGGCAACCCTTTCGCAATGACAGCAAATGGAGCCCCAGCACCAGCCCCCTATAGTGGTGTATCAGTAGTTTCAGGGAGTGTGTTCAACCAGGGGGGGGCAATGAGACACCCAGCATAGGACTGCCCATAGAGAACACTTGCGTGTCCTGTTCTATCTACAACCTACGATGCAGCAGAGGACCATTGGTAGGGGCGCAGATAGGAGACAAGCAGTTCATATTCATGGTGGATTCGGGAGCGGAGAAATCATGTATTCGGGAGGGCCAGTTTCCGTTATCTAACCGGAAGTTAGAGATGCAGGGGTTCTCTGGGGCTGTAATTGAAGTTCCTTACACAGAAGCTTTGGATGTGACAGTGGGGGGTAAAACGGTAAAGACACCCTTACTATATTATGAACAATCGCCAATAAACATGCTCAGAAGGGACCTTCTTAGCAAGCTTAACATGACAATATCATTCACAGGAAGAGGGATAGTGTGTTCGACACCAGGAATATGCCCATTACGCGTAATGCTGGTGGTACATGCTCGGACAACTGCACCGGAAGTACGTGGCCTGCCAGTGGACGAAAGAATGTTCATTGAAGGTTTAAAAACACTGGCCCAAGTAGTCCTTGAGCTAAAAAAGTTAGAGTGGAGAATACCCGCAGAGTTTGTCTTCCGCCCAATAGTGCGCCCAGACATAGCACCAGGGTCAGTGGTATCCTTAGATTTGCATGCGGTACAGGTATCTGCAAAAAGGATTGCAGTAATTGGGATGGACATAGATGGGTGTGAATGGCGCACTGTACTGTGCATCAATGCTAACATTGCCCTACGAGACTTATCTGATGAGGACCTCTTTCCTGATGCAGAAACTGATGGCGAAATAATAATGGAAATAGCAATGCCCTGTGACATTTTGATTCAGACGAGACAAATTCCCGTCCAATTGATGGCAGTGGTGGGAACGCCACCAATCTTTTTTGACGATGACATGCGACTGGTGCCAAACAATTTGTGGACGACAGGCCCCCATGATGTGGGGTTGTTGCATGGAGTGACACCAGTGGTAATAAAGCTCAAACAAGGGGCAATTTTGCCCCGATTGAAACAATATCCATTGTCCCGTGAAGCTGAGGAAGGGATAAAAGAGACAATAAATGCATTATTAGCACAGGGGATAATAGTGACTTCAAATTCCCCATGTAACACCTGTATCTACCCGATCAAAAAAGCAAAGGGAGGGGCTTGGAGGATGATCCAGGATTTACGCCCCCTAAATGACATCATACAGAAAGAGTTCCCTTTAGTTCCGAACCCTGCGTCAATATTGTGCAGCATCCCAAAAACGGCATCACATTTCACATTGGTTGATTTGAAAAATGCATTCTTCTCCATCCCCTTGGCAGAGGAGAGCAGATACGTGACAGCATTCACATTAGGGGGAAAGAGATACGAACATTGCAGGTTGCCCCAGCGATACTGTGAAAGCCCAAGCATATTCAACTGCATACTACACGAAGACCTGGGTAATTTATCAGTTGAAAGCACGATCATTCAGTACATAGACGATTTGCTCGTCTGCGTACAAAGTGAAGAGACGTGCAGAAAAGACTCAGTAACACTTCTGATGCTGCTGGCGAATAAAGGGTGCAAGGTGGACAAGGGAAAGCTACAATACTGTCAGACAGAGGTGTTGTACCTGGGGCAGCTGATATCAAGAGACGGGAAAATAATTATCCCTGACAGAGTGGAAGCAATAAGGTCAGTGAGAGAACCCACAACAGTGAAGGAAATGCAGAAATTCTTGGGAATGTGTAACTATTGCAGAGCATGGATATTAGATTATGCAGCCTACACCAGGCCATTACTGCAAGCACTCATAGAGGCCCAACAAGAGAACAGGAAAATAGAGTGGTCAGAAGAGATGAATGACTCGTTTAAGTCACTAAAAGAACTGATTTCGATTGCTCCAGTACTCGCCAATCCTGATTATGAGCGCAAATTTTACCTGTTCTCACATTGTAAGGGAACCCTTATGACAGCTTTACTGACACAAAAGACTTCCCTAGGACACAAACCATTGGCTTACTATAGTGGCACATTGGATGCGGTGATGCAAGGACATTTCGCGTGCAAGCAATCTCTCGCTGCCGCCGCGTTTGCCATTGAGAAAAGTGCCACAATAGTAATGGGGTGCCCTGTCACGTGGTTCGTGGAACACTCATTATTTGCGATACTTGAAAGATCAAAAATTACACTGACCACACAGCGACCAACTGCCTATGAAATAATATTGTCCAGCGCCAATATCCACGTGGTACGGTGCAGGACAGTAAACCCGGCAACGTTCATCACAGAACCATGCACACTAGAGGACATGCAAGAACACAATTGTGCAACTTACACAGGGGAAACAGGGGAGGACACGGTGGTGTGCGAGAATGCCCTGAGCGAGGGAGAGGTGTACTTTGTGGATGGGTCAGCATCGATTGACATGGACACAGGAGAGAAACATGTGGGATTGGCAGTGGTGAGGTTAGAAGAAGGTGAGTATGAGGTACTAGTACAGTATCGCCTTCCATCACATTTCTCAGCACAAGCAGCAGAACTTATTGCCCTAATAGAAGCATTACATGCAGCTAAAGGTTGTACAGTAACAATATATACAGACTCAGTTTACATGACAACAACAGTACATGGAGGTCTAGCAAGATGGGGGCGGAGAGGGTTTCGAAGAGCAGATGGGACCCCAGTGCAACATGCAGAACTACTGAAGGAATTGATTGAGGCTCTAAAGAATCCAACAGTGATAGCAATAGTAAAGTGCCAAGCACATACGTCCAACACAGACGTTGTGTCTTTGGGGAACGCAGCAGCAGACGCTGCTGCCAAGGAAGCCTCGTACTTTGAAAAACATGAAACAGGTGAGTACATATTGCAGCACAAGACAAGCGAAGAGCTCCCAGAAGGATACAATGCCATGCCCATATCACAAATACTAGAGCTACAGGAAGGGGCAAGTGGTGATGAAAAGATGGTGTGGGAAAAAAGAGGGTGCAGCCAATCGGCAACAGACCTATTATGGCACCAAAACAACTCAGGAAAAGTAGTAATGCCCGTCAAACTGTTGGAGATAGCATTTCAGCAATTACACTTTCCAGCACACAACACAAAACAACACATTGCACCGAAGATACAAGAGGACTGGTTCGTGCCCTGTCTCCAGGAGCACATATCCCGATTGACAATGGAGTGCACAACGTGCCAGATATATAACTCTGGAATGACGCTACGAACACTCAGGGGAACAATTCCAAAACCGATAGGGCCCTTCAGAGAACTGCACATTGACTACGCGGATATGGGGGAAAGGTGTAATGGGGCACGCTACATGATAGTGGTTGTATGCCCATTTTCGAGGTGGGTGGAAGCAGGCCCATATGCACGACCTGATGCTAAAAGCGCTGCAAAATTCCTAGTAAGGGAAGTGTTCCCGCGTTGGGGAATTTGCGACGTAATTCGCTCAGACAACGGCACTCACTTTGTGAACGAGCTCTTCAAAGAAGTGACCACATTATTGGGAATAAAACATAAAGTGTGCTCGATTTATCATCCTCAAAGTAATGGCATTGTAGAAAAGATGAACGGACTGTTAAAAGGGAGACTGTCCAAATTGTGTTTTTCATTAAAGAAAAACTGGATCTACTGTCTGCCCCTTGCGCTGTTTGAGCTGAGGAATCAGCCGAGCAAGGACCACCATTTGTCCCCGCACGAAATAGTGACAGGGAGACGGATGCACACTGCACATTCCCCACTACGCCAATAATCAGACGCACACAGAAGCGCCACGATATTGGGAGATGAGTTCACAGAATACCTGAAAAAGATAACTAGGGCAGCACGTGCAATATCAAGGCAGCTCTCACCACCATTCACAAGGGAAGAAGGGAACACAACGGAGTGCCTTACGGAACCTGAAACACAGGTACAATTAATGCCAGGAGAGTTCATCTATGTCCGGAGCTTTGTGCACCGGTGGAATGCCCCAAGATTCCATGGGCCGTACAAAGTGGTATTTTGTACCCCTACAGCGCTAAAAGTAAAGGGGCTCAAATACTGGATACATTTGACGGATGTGCGAAAGGCATATAATAGTGTGCAGGAAGAGGTGGATGAGGAGGCACAGACAACAGCAAACAAAACTAATGAAAATGATGAGTGAACGTGAACATGTGAATGGAGGAGTGTAACTGACAAATGAAAACGTTAACGAGAAATATTATATTACAGGTTATCAATGAAGATAAATGATTTAAAAAAAATAAAATAAAAAAAAAACGATTTAAGTATAAATAATAATGTTAAAAATATGTATATTGTCTGCTCCCTTCTCTGTACATCCCAGCCCCCCTCCCCTACCCAAGCCCATCTCCCTTCTATGACCTCTTGGCACTAGTAGTGCCAACAAAAATGTTTATATGCATGCACTTAATGCACTTTTATATCTCAAACAGTAACTACCATGGTAACTAATGGGCAGCCTGCAACGGATAGATTTATTAGATATAGAGAATTTTTAGCTGAGAGATGTAGATATTCGTATGAATGTGGATTGTCTGTATGTATTGCATTATTTTTTACAATACTGTTTGGCCTGGTTACGTATTGGTTTATAGCGTTCATCTCTATAGAGATGAACGAGGGGGAGGGAATAACGGAATTAATGTGACAAATGAAACAGCAATTGTAAACACTAAAGAAGGTGATTTTTTGGTATGGGATGGAACTAAACTGGTATGGGGATATTACACAACACCATCTAATGTTGCTATCTTGCCAAATGAAAGTTTGCAGGAAAAAAATGCAAAACAGCACAACTTCCCCGCCAAAAGTATCTAATTACAATGCCCATAGTTTAAATGATCGTAACCACCTCTATTATATCATGGTTATACAACACCCCCACCAGCGTGCCCGCTCCCACAACAGAAAACACAGTGCTAGATAGCATGAAGAAAGAGAACGAAAAAATGACAGCGTGATATGAAGTATTATATGATGACTGGGCAAAGGGGGGCGAGAGGGAGAAAGGGGGGCCCACACTGGCCATCGCCCATGAAGCTAGGATATACCTTAGGAATAACAGAAGGAAAAGGGAGGCGGGAAGGAGAAGATACAACAAATATTACGGGTTGGGGCTGGATAAAATGGAAGACCCACGACACCCCCACCAGACAAATAAGTGGTATGCGGACATGAGTGCAACGGCTAAGCAAACTACAAATGAGAGCTGTTATGTCTGCTCCCTCATTCCCCATGCTTCAGGTACACCCAAAGTATTGTTACCCAGAGAGTTGCCTATTGTCGATGCCCAATGTCTCCTTCATCTCACGTTGTGCAGAATTAAGAACACCTTCCAGGCACATGAGGTGACTTTTAAAATGCTCCAGAATGAGAAGACCTGTTATCCAAAGGCGGTAGGAGTGGTATGTTTGGAGGAGCCATTCTTCGTAATACAAGGGACACTTTTCTCAGAAAATAAGCGGAAAGACGAAGAGATAATGTGCAAGGCCGAAGCACTGCGAGGTGTGGCACCGGAGAAACTGCAGTGGATAGAAGAGACATGCACACCAGTATGGAAGGAACACATCTCAAAACTGACTTGGGTAATGGCCATTGAAAAACCCTTCAAGCTACAGAAAGAAATAAACTATGAACTGTGTTTCAAGGGAGACGGGAAAACCATCATGGGGGTAAACAAAAATTGCAACAAGACCCTCACCATCCCAGATATGAGAAAGGGGACAGTGGCTCTCATGGACACTTATTGGGTATGTGGCAACCAGGCATACCTACACCTCCCACAATCCTGGGGTGGCAGCTGCTCATTGGCCACCCTACACTCCGCACTAATGGTGATTCCGGAAAGCCACATTGATGGGAACAAGAAAACGCGAGGAAAACCTCAACAGAATGAGGCCCAGCCAACTGCAGAATCACAAGTATATGTCCTGTCTTCCGGGAACAAGGAGGAGGTGCTGACCCGAAACAAACAATCATCGAACTACATATCAAGAGCATCATCAGAACTGCTGGCACAGATCCCGAATAGATATCGATTATTCAGCTCTGCAGAAACTTTCTTTGCCTCACTCAAGCATCCAGGCACAAGCAAATGCAAAGTGGCTCCAAATCACACGCTGGGAGCCGATCCAGCTGGCAAATGACACTGGAGAAGGGTTTAATGTAATAAAAGTGGAGCTGCGAGCACTGCGGCTAATGACCATGCAAAATAGGTATGTCTTGGACGTATTGACAGCAATGGACGCAGGTGTTTGCTGAAAAATTGGAAGTGCCTGCTGCACTTTCATACCTTCCAAAGACACAGATAACGGTTCCTTATCCCATGTGATCGAAGCAGTACATAACCTAGGAGAAAGAAAGAAAATGCAAGGTGGAGCAGAAGAAAGCACATGGTTTGACAACATCTTCTCCTGGGTCCCATCGTGGCTGGGAATGACTGTTAAATTTTTGATGCTGGCTGTAGTGTTCCTCCTTTTTATTTTTTGCCTGTGCCAGGTGGGTCTTCGATGTTGTGCTAACGCAGTACCGAATGGTGCAATGATGACGGTGACAATGGGCAACGCCCGCGGTACAATAAAAACCATGCAGGAAGTACAGGTACAAACAGGAACAGATTACACGTCAAGATTCCAGATGGTGCCCATGTACCACGACAAGGATATAGTAGATAAGCTATGGCACACTACAATCAAAGAACCCCGTATACTTGAATGGTATGAGGAGGTGTGGGTGGACTTAGAAAGGGAGAGCGCCTGTATATATCTGACCTGCACCCCAGATGAATATGCTAGGAGAGGTGAAAGCCTGCAAGGGGTGTGCAGGGCATGGATGCCCATAAAAGGCACCCCTGCATGGGCTGACGCTATAGTTGAAGAGGAAGAATGCAGGAGGTTGGAGGATTTAAAGTATTTGTTACTTTAGTAACGAAAGGGGGGAAATGTAGGGGAGGATTGGTCCAAGAGACCCCCCTCCCCTGCATCCTCTCCCCCTGGTGAAGTCCATGGCTCATCATTGGTTCCCCCTGCCACCAGGGCCCAGGTGGTGGGTGGGCCACTGGCTGAAGACATTGACCAAACATGCTGAATTTAGCTAGGCCCTGGAAACCATTTTGTGAAATAAAGATGGTTTGAGCCCTGTGCACCGCAGCGCGGCCCCCACCCTTGGAGAGTTTCAATTATCCCTGTGGCCGCAGCTCTCTGGCAGATCCGCTGAGAGCCCGTTCCCACGAACAGACGGACATGAGCTAGTGTTAGATACCAACACTGTAACATTACACCTTCCGCAGTGTATCGCTGTTTCCAGTATGACCCGGCCAGCAGGGCCAGGGTGGAAAAGAACTGTAAAATGGTCCCCTGGCAAAAGCAGAGTCCCCAAATACTAATGAGCAAACCACCTGTGATGAAACTTTTCTCTCCACGACCTCTCTGACTAAAAACCTGTAACCTCCATGAAGATAGTAGAATGTGTGCTTATATGACATTCGGGATGAAGCACCCACATCCCTATAGCTATGCGCAAATAGTAAAAGTGTCCCGGGGGTTTTTCATGTTTTGTGTTTCACCAAGAAGACTGCACCCCAAGGTCCCATGCCCTAATTGAACTAATGCTGCTAGAGTGCAAGGGAAGACAAATGCAACCCTATTGGGAGCTCAGGTAAGGAGTGCATGAAAATGCACCATATGTATGTCCAAGCTCACCATGTGTCACTGCCGTCAGTCTTATTGGCGGGAAATGCACCATATGTATGTCCAAGCTCACCATGTGTCACTGCCGTCAGTCTTATTGGCGGGTTGTTCCTGCGCGCTCCACCAACCTTACTACTACCTCACTTACTGCACATGTATAGACATGTAACAAAATGTTGTGGTTGTTAAATACTTAGTGTATAAGTAACGTGTTCGAAATGGCCATATGAAAGGCACTAACAATGTCAAAACCGTGAGCTTTGAAAATACTCAATGAGTATTGTACATTATGTGAATGTTTATGTCTCTTCCACCTAAATCTGCAACACACGAGGAAAATACCTTTGTGAGCACATGCAAAGCCATTCCCCCTTCTGAAGCCTGCCAGACGGAAAAGCAGACGCATATGCTGCTCTGCTCCACCTCCCCCAATTCGGCTGGAGCCGCTTCAAACATTCACATTCCCCCGCAGCACCCAAGGCCACGGCCTGCCACCTGAATTATTTACAACCCAGCAGTAAACCCTGGCCTTAAAACACAGATCCAAAGGCGCCCTTTTTTAGGCTCCACGACCCACCGGCTCACCTTAGGTTAATGGCCCCTGTAAAATTAGGACACCCAATATTATAGCAACACTACAGGAACACATCCATAATGACTTCTAATGAGACATGATAACGCGGACAGCCTGTCCCATGCCCTGAGACCCAACCTCGCAACCTATGATGCCCGGTCAACAGGACGATGGTAACCATGTATTGATGTATCGCCAAAATACCCAACTCTAGGTGCATTCCTCCTGTGTTGCATTAACCTGTAGAATAACCTATTAGAAGATTTACCGGGGAAGATAATATTGCAATGTTGAATGACTGCAGTGTGCGTGGCCTTAGGGCAGAAAGTCAGGAAAGATGTTCATCACTGACACTGGTCGCGGCTGGCACAACAACACCGCCCGGATGAGCCCAGCTGACCTGCCCGGCCCAGCCCAACCCACGAGGGTAACCAGTGACGTCCACCAACCACGGCGAACCACATCACAGCACCTATAGTTAGTCATCGCCACCCAATCCCCACAAACTTGTGCCCCCAATAGCATGTAGGTTCTTATGACGCTTTTTGTAAATATATACGCCTGTCTTTGCTATTGTCAGACAGAGCACTCTCAGAGTTTGCAGAGTTCTTTGCATGCCCTATTCTGATTGATAAACTCCCATTTAAGCTCACCCGCACTTTGTCTTGGCCTTATTCCCATCCTGGGAGAGTCCATTATTGTCTCTCATTGTGGGGAGGATCGTGCTATCTGGGGGACGCTCGCCTTCACTCTTCAACCTCAAATAACATGCATAGCCCCCCCTTTCTTTTTCTTATTGATCCGGGTTGTCACTTTGGCTAAGCCAATTCAGGTTCTGCACTCCAGTAGCTTCTCGGTTTAAGTTTTCAGCTGTTTGCAGTCATTCTTGAACAATACAGGTTCTGCATCACTATCTCCCCGTCTCTCTACACAATGCTATTCTCTCACTGGAAAAATGCCCTTACACTCACCCGATGTGGAGGCCTGTCCCTCATGTTAAACAGTAATTGAATAAGTGTAATGTCAATAAGCAATCTGATTTGTGAGTCCAACTCCCATTGCCGTGATTGGACCTGGCCCAACAATTTCACCCACTCTTGTCTCGGGAGGATAGCTCAGGGGCAACATGCTCGCCTTGAAAGCAAGATGACACGTAGCAACACATGATCCCCGGGTCCGTGCTTAGAAAACTCTGGGTATAAGGGGTGCCCCGGGGGGAATGCAAAGCACAGGTGTACACTAGGGCCCCTGGTGCAGGTGGGAAACATGGGGGAATGGTTGCAAGGAGCTGGAAGATTAAGTTATATGGAATGGACTGCATGGACGGGCGCAGGTTTGGCCCCTGGTGCAGCGGCGGAGAGGAGTAATGAGGAAAAGGGCCTGCATGGACGGGAGTGCACGTGGGCCCCGGTGCAGAGTGGGCAACACAGGGCCATAGTAGGAAGGTGAGGAAAGGTGGAGGGCAAGGGTGAGCAGGAGGGTAATAGGATAGAGGAGAAAGGGGGTCTAAGTTGGAGTAGGTGCATTTGTTTAAAGGAAGGGTGTTAAAGGTGCGAAGTATAGGGGGACAGGTAGGAGAGGACCGGGGGTGTTTCCGTAGAGGGAATAAGGAGATGGCCAGGTGAGGATGGGTAGCCTGAGGAAGTTGTAAGTAGCGGTGGTGGGAAGGTGGAGGAGTGTGGAACTCATTGATTTAGGATGGGTAAGGCACCTGAAGGTAGTTGGTTGGGCTGATTGGTTGATAAGGTGAAGACTTTAGGATGGTGGAGGTCTGGGAAGTACAAAGGGTATATTAGGGCTTGGGTAAAGGGGCTGTTTGAAATATGGTCAGGGGTCTAGGGGAGGGCAGGATGTGTTGGGGTGGTCGTGAATGGAAAGTGACATTGTAATTTCTTTTTCAGATGCTGCGCGGAGGTCGGGGGCGATGCCGCAGATATGGTTTGTGAGCCATTGTTAAGTGGTCGGGGAAGGAGGAAGAGAAAGGGGTCTTTGGCAAGCAATTGGGTTGCAGCTACAAAGTGGCATTGGTAAGATGGTCCGGTTTAGGGGGGCTTCGCTGGGATTAGCTGCTGGCTATGTGGGCGGGGTTGAGGGAACGCTATGGGTCTCCAGAGGGGGTGATCATTTATGCAGGGTAAAATTACCTGGTAAGAGATACAGGTGTGGCTCTTCTTAAATAAATAAATAAATAAATAAATAAATAAATAAATAAAGGCAAAGGATTTGGTAGAAAAGGATTTGGTATGGATTTGGTATGGATCCGGGAAATGTGGCCCCAAGCATGTGTAGTGTGGACTAATTTGTTGCCGCGGAGAGTTTGGAGGGGAGCGAGACATGAGGGAGCAATAGAGAGGGAAAGGAAGGGAATAAATAGAGAGTTGGTAAAATGTTGCTCCTCTGAGGCGGTAAAGGTTTTGGAACACAAAGAAATCAGAGAAGATGGTGACCATTTCTCAGTTTTCGGGAATAGTTATTATCTGGCGGATTTGACATTGCAGGTGGAAGAGATAGCAGGTGTTTGAAGGAGAAAGAAATGGTTGGTGTGGGGAAAATGAAAGTGTTGAATTATTAATTGGTTGTTAAAATATTTTGTTAGTCTGTAAGGCCATGGGAGCCAGGTAAGCGGTTATTTGTAAGCTTTGGCCTGTCACATTAAAGCGACCTTTTCCACTATAAGCAAGTCTGGGTGTTTTGTGCAATAAGCCAAAAAGCGTGTTATACATAACCTATCATATCATATCACTCTTCATCTTGGTGATTGGTGTATTTCTTTCTCCATTAGAGTTGTACATTGTTGATTAACCAGAACCAGCCCATGTGGCCTCATGTCACAAAAGCCGTGTTCTCCATGTTGCAAGCAGGTGGTGCCATCATGGCGGACTGACTACCTGACTCTGTGGACGTCTGCTACACAATGGAATCTTTTTGCAAGCACTCAGTGTCTGTGCACGGCAGGAGATCACTTGTGATGTGCTCCCTCTCCTGCTGCCAAGGAGTTATTTCCAGACCCCAATATGTGCTCCATTTTACATTTTAGGGCCTGCAAAGCCGACATGAGCTGCTTCACAGCTCCCATGCCAAGCATTGAATGGCACTCATAGTCACAGTGTTACAGTTAAAAACCCTCTTGTCCCAAAACTGTACAGGTATTGAACCTGGGGGGGCATGGCCCCGGGGAGAAAGCTGGACGCCTTGAGAAGTGTAAGAAGACGGTTGGGACCAAGGGATAGTTAGGGAGGAAGTGGAACTATTTAATTATTTATTTGTTGGGAAAAATTAAAGTGTTAAATTATTAATTGGTTGTTAAAATATTTTGTTAGTCTGTAAGGCCATGGGAGCCAGGTAAGCGGTTATTTGTAAGCTTTGGCCTGTCATATTAAAGCAACCTTTTCCAATATAAGCAAGTCTGGGTGTTTTGTGCAGTAAGCCAAAAGGGGAGCCCCAGGGGGAACGCAAAGCCGACATGAGCTGCTTCACAGCTCTCATGCCAAGCATTGAATGGCACTCATACTCACAGTGTTACAGTTAAAAACCCTCTTGTCCCAAAACTGTAACACAATTTTTGGCCCTAGACTGGGAGCTGTACCCTTGTACAGAGGAGTTCATTGTATATTCTACCCTCACAAAACATACTGCACCTAGATTGGTTAGTGGTAGTTTCACCCTGTTTTAGTGTCAATTAAGGAGGGACTCTGGAAGGTCTGGTGCATCCTCCTTGTATTGCCTCCCAAGGTTGCATTATGGAACATCTGGATGCCCCAACCCACAGAAGACCTAGTTCTCCATTGTAGGTGCCCATGAGGTGATCTCATCACACAATTACTAAAGCTGTCTTATTACTCAGGTGCACATTCTTCACTCCCTTTATATGGGGTATGACCTTCTGGGGCATGAGAAAGAGGTAACCCACATGCACTCCATGACTACCCACAATAATATGCCAAATTGATCCTGTAGTGGTCCATCAATCTTTACTCAACCCGAGATCTGGTTGCCTGAAGCAACCCCCATATGGTGAACTGAAATTGGACACTGATGTGGTGCTGTGAAGGTAGAAATGGGAGGATTATGACTTCCCTGCAGCTTCTGCGTGCTGGTGGTCACCAAGATGTCCACCGGACATGATCAGTAGATGGAGCCAGTGAAAGAGGCTGTGCAGCTGCCAGACTGTTGTTGGGCTGTTAGACCAGCACATCCCAGCAGAACATCCGAGGGATGACCAAGCTTCTGTGGTGTGTCAGATGCCCCAAGCAGTAGCCTACTGGATATGGTGAGTGTAAAGGTAGATGCGGAGAGCTGCAAGGAGGTGCAGTCTGGCAGTGCGGCTGCCAGGATGACGGCATCCCGCTTTGATACTCATACCAAAAAACCTGTGACCCAAAATAACGAGCAAATGGCTGCAGACATAAAAAAGATCAAGACGGATAGTCCTGCCAAAATGGAGGCCCCCCCGGCAGAAGCCCCTCAGGCGACTGATCAGGAAGAAATGGGCCACCTGCTGAGGAGTGGACATTTAACTATAAAAAGCCCATTAGAAAACCAAGCACAGAAAAGTGCCGATAACACCAATCCAAGAGAAACTCCTGACCCACAATATGTGCCAAGGACAAAGTTCTCACCCCCGATTCCCCCTCTTAGATCCTCCCACATGCACTGCTTACCGTGGGATGAAATTGCGCCGTCGGATGCGGCGTTCCCTGCGTGTTGCTCTCCTTCGAGGCTTCCTGGTGGTGGACCCTGCTGGGGAGGTGGCCCGCGGCTGGCCTCCCTTGGAGTGGTGGAGATTGAGGAGCAGAGGGAGGGTGGGGGTCAGTCGGAGGAGGTGAAGATACGGGAACAGAGAGTGTCAGGATGGGAGGCTGTCGGCCCGTTCCAGAACTGTGGGCTGCCTGAGGAAGTGGGTAGGCCTCGAGCCTCGGAGCTCGGGAAAGGGAGGAAGAGGAGGCGCTGCTGAACGGGTCAGCCGACAAACAAGGATTGCTTCGTTCGATGCTCTTCGGGGACGGAGGAAGGGTGAGCGACCCGGTTGCGGGCTGCGGTCTGCTCCCTGATGGCTGCCTCCGTGAAGTGGTAGAGGAGCATTCGTGCCAGCCTGGGAATCCAGGAGAGAGAGAGGAGGATCCTGAGCCACAGCGGCTGAAAACAGTGACATCAGTAGGAAACAGCAAAAACAAATTGAATGAAATTGCGATTAAATCGCAAATAAACCTATCATGCCTGAACACAGAAAAAGATCAATAAAAGCATTTTGAGCTGAATATTGAAAACAAAGGAAAAGGGATTGAGAATTTTGTACTCAGCTTAAACCAGCAAGCCTGAACAGAGGTACATCCAGTAACATCAAGGGCAGACTTATCGAGCCCTCAACAGATTTTAGAGAAAGAATGTAATTTAATGGAACTCTATCAAACATGGAAGACTCAAATGAACAGGAAATAGATGACCTCAATATCCTGAGAGAATATAACTGGACCAAGACTCAAAGTTATTCAGTAACAGAAAATCAGGATGAGGAATCTAGTCAAAAGGAATTGAACCAATCACTTACTGGGTATAAAGAAGAAGAAAAATCTTTTGAGTCAACTCGTGATGAAAGCCAAGTAAATAAAAACCTCGAAAGACAAAGAAAAACAAAACCTATTACAACCTATTCTTCAACCCCAAATTTAAGAGTGCCAATGAAGCAGCAGCCTAAAAAATTAGGCATACTGGCAACTCCAACTAACAATCAATTTGGAAGGTTCTTTGAAAAACCAGGGAAAACCCCTATAGTAAATCGATTCGAACTATCGGATGCGGAAATGCTCGAGGGGATTACACTGTCACCTAAAGGAAAACCCCTCAAACAATTGGCTGTAGCACAAACAGCTACATGTGGTTGCTTACCGCCCCAAGTACGTTGGCACTTTGGACAGATTAAGACCCCTCAATCCAAAACTGAAACATCTAAGTCTAATAGCGAGAGGGGTAACTCAGACACAAAGCCAACACTTCCTGACAATCTTAGGAAAAAGGTGCTGCATATAAAAGCAAAAACCATCGAAGGGGCTCAAAACCTAGAAAGCACATCGAAATCGAAATCCCCCCAAATAGGGGGTTACGAAGAAATTAAATTGGCAGAAGACTCCTCATATCAAAAAAACTTGACCAAACAAAGAGAGTTGATTCCTCGCCTGAAATTGACCTTACAGCAGAGCAAGGATGATGCCCCAGTGGACATACCTCGATCTCTCCTTTCTAATCCAAAAAAAGTGAAATCAAAATGGGAAATTCCCAAGACGAAGGAAAAAAATTCACCGGGGAAAAAGTCTGATATCTTGGCTGTTATGTCAGCAGTGAATATTGCCTTAGCGCCATTCGGAAAGCTATATGAATCCATTAAACAAAACATTAAAGGATCATACGTCGTTACTAGGATCTCTCAGCTCGAAGCTGACCCACCTAGAAGGCTATATAATGGACATAGAAGCCTGGAAGGAGAACACAAGAGATCAAGGAACAATGACAGATAAAACTGAAACAGAAAAAAACCCTCCAGAACAACTCAGGCAAGAGATGTTTCAGTTTAAGCAAAAATCACTGAACATCGGCACCCAAACTCACTAGGCCCAGGCGTTGGAAAACATGAAAGACAGAGATCAAATAAAGATAATAGAGGACCTCAATATAAGATCCACAGCTACGTGTAACAAGCGAAAAACAGAGGAGAAATCAAGTGAATCCAGTAGCACAAAAACGATAAATCACTTGAAGAGGTAACAATCTCACAAGGTGTAACCAAGGAAGAGCAGCTAAAATCTAAAATCTAAGCCCTTAAAGCTAGGCCAGAGCAAGCCCTGGGTCTCAACGCAAAATCGAGATGAGGAAAAGGTTCACAAAGATAAAAGACCAGAGAACAACAAACAAAACTTGGAACAGAAACCTGGAAGCAAAAGTAAAGATTCAAGCCTCGCAGTACATAACATTGTGAAGGAACTGCAAAAATTGGGGCAGACACTACTAAATAAACGGACTTCAGCAAAAGAAAACAAAAGTCTAAAATCGCAACACACACAGAAGAAACCAGAGAACACAATAAACTCAAATGAGCTCATGACAAAGTGGATTACTGTTGTAGATAAAAAATCTTCAGACAAGGAGAACGGACTCTACCAGAAGAGCGATAAACGAGAGTCGTATGATCCATCAGAAGAAAGTACGTTCGACCTATCTAACCTCAGTGTTTACTCTGTAGAAAATTCAGAGTCCGAAATACCATGTCCAACAGCAAAAAAAACAAAGGTGTCATTCGCGGATGATAAATGTTCATCGCGAGATTCCAAGCAAAAATAACATCAAGACTATACATCATACCCAAGAAAACTGCGAAAAAACACACATGAAAAAAGAAATTAAAAAGATCGGATTACTCCAGAAAGGCGAACATTGTTTCGACTGTCTGGTACGAGGATAAACAAAGTCGAACCGAGAGACAGAGATTACGACGGATATCATCTAAAGAGCTCAAAAAAAGGGCAAATACGAACACCCGAAGGTGTAAAGTTTCAAGAAAGAACGCCGAAGAATGAAAGAAAATACAGAAAAAACAACTCGTTCACTGAGAGACAGAACGGAAAACTGGATAACACACACGATCAAAGACATTTTGGCCACTCTGGAGAAGGCAGCAGACGACGAGAAAAATCTTTTGAAAAAAGGCAACGATCTGATCAAAAAAGTTTCCTCTTGTCTTCACAGCCGAACGAAACTCGATCATCAGCACTCTTTACGCACAAGAGTAATTTGACAAGAACGCTGAAACTAGAAAAACAAGTCAGCACTGGAGAGAAAATCTTGTTAAACAGAAGAGCCACACTGAAGCTTCTTGATAGAATCATGAAAGGAGACCAAATTAGAAGCTCAGACATAAACATAGTGGAATTTGCTCATAAGGGGCGTATGGATAGTATTTTTCTACACATTATGTCCCAAACAGTTAAGCAACTTCTGCTTCTGATGGCAGAAGAACTGTCAAAGAGGGGATACCTCTTATGAGAAACAACTGCAGAAGAAAGAGGCCATAATACAGATAGTACAAACAAAATAAAAAGAGACCAGAACTATCAGTCTAAAGAAAAAGAAAGGCGAGTTTGGATAAAGCAGACAGTAAATAAAAAAGACTCTTGGAGAGAAGAAACAAAAATACATCAAACATCGGAGAAGAGTGATCAAAGTAAAAATGTGGAAAGAACTCTAACCCGTAAACCAAAAGGGTCCGAATTATCCACAGACCATCAGAGGAAAAGAGAGAGTCACTCCGAGAGAAAACTCCCCCATTAAAGGACAGAGAAACAATGATGACAAGGATCCAGAAAAAACCCCAACCCATAAATCAAAAGACCCGAATTACTTACAGATTGCCAGAGGTAAAGTGAGAGGCAGTTCGAGAGAAAATACTTTGAATAATGGACAGCAAGACATGGCTAATAAGGACTCAAAAAGATGGGCTTGTATCCCCTCGGTCCTGACTCGCTACACTAGAAAATAGCAATCATCTCTCAGCTCCTCTGGTACTGGAAAGGAATCAGCAAGGATTAAAACCGTCGATCAAAACATTGACCAAAACATCACCATCGGATCATGGAACACCAGAGGCCATACTCACCTCACGCAAACGGGTGAGATAAACTTAGGCCGATTTGATCTTATAAATCTACAAGAGATTTGGCTGTTACACCTGCCTAGCATGGACGGCTTTGAGGTCCTATTGTCTCCAGCTCAAAAAGGGAAAAAGGGTCGTCCGACATCAGGCCTCTTAACAGCTGTACATACTGGAGGGTGTTTGCGAATAGCTCACAGCCTGGTATCATCCTTGACAATTCAAGCAACGCTGCTGGAATGGGAAAAAAATGAAATCAACAGGGGAGTGCAAACCTAGATGTTATAATGTTACTGAATATCTATTGGAACCCTGCAGTGATTACAACAAAAGAGTTTCTAAATGATGTAGAAAGAATATTAACTGTAGCCACATCAACCTTCAGTGTGGATCATATTCTGATATGTGGCTATTTGAATGCCATCTGTCCAGCCTCAGATGAAGAAAACAACACATCTTTAAATAAAAAAAATTAAAGTTCACATGCAATTAAAAGAGGTCTAGCATGGTCAGAATTGATGGAGTCCCACAATCTGTACAACCTTAACTCGCTAGACACAGTCCTACGCAGGATTCCAACTTGGGAAGGTGAAGGAAAGAAAAGTACTATTGATTACATCTTTGCCTCTAAGGGACTAAATTTAATGATCGAGAGATTCGAGGTAGTCAAAACCATCCGGAGTGACCATAATCTACTAACAGCGACATGGTCTGCAGTCAAACGCTTGCCTACGATAATGCGGCACCAGGTAGAAACCAATCCACAAGGAAACCGGCTAAAATTGACAATGCAAGCAATAGTTTCCATCACGACGACCTATAGAAACAGGCAAAATACCATCAACCAAACGTCAGAAAAATTGGATAACTGCCCGTTGCTTGTTCCGTATTTATGGCTGAGACACAAAACTGGACAGAAAAATCCTCATCTCCATAAATACAATGAGGAATTCAGGCTAAATAAATCTAATCGACGAAAAGCCATAAAATGGGCCCAAAATAATCCAGCACAAGAAAATGTAGATTTTGCAAATACACGGAAAAAAAACTACAAATCATGGTTAAAATCATTTCAATGGAAATTGTATCAAGAAGACGCAGAGACCATGTTGCGAGTGATTTGCAATAGAAACTCCAAAGATTTTGGGTCAATAATGAAGAACAAATTGACACCTACAGAGATGACTATCACCAATAGTGTTAGCGAAGACAAATGGTTGGACCATTTTTGCGAACTTCCAATGCCGAATGATGCAAGGACAACAACTAAAGGTGGCATAAGTAAATGGATCACATGTAACGAACAGACCATTCTGGAGAAGATCAAGAAGTTGAAAAATTCCTGTGACCCGGGTCCTGACGGAATTTCAAATATCCAACTTAAACAGGGCGCGACAACATGGGCACCACTTATAACGGAAATCTTCAGAAGATGTCAGGTCACAAGATCCATCCCTGCCACCTGGAAAACTGCCAACATCGTCCCAATTTATAAGAAAGGCCCTAGGGATGACCCGAAAAATTACAGACTCATAGCGCTTCTGGATGTGCTGGGAAAACTTTTCGGATCTCTGATTTTAGATGAATTCAGGGAATGGCAGAAAGAAGCAAAAACAACAAATCCATTCCAATTTGGCTTTGAAAAAAACCTAGGTACCTCGGGCAATATAATGATGATCAGCATTTTGAAAGCGAGAGTCTCTGAGGGCCATCCGAAGATATTTATAGCATCGATAGACTTGGTTCAAGCTTTCGATCGCGTAAATAGGGAGAAACTGTGGAGAAAACTAGAAAAACTAAAATGTCCTCCATCACTTCTAGACCCAGTCAAAGCCTTGTATAGTGATACTTCAATCTGAGTGCGATTTAATGAAGTGGGACTGTTGTCAAAAACCATAAAGACAGCAAGGGGGGTCAAACAAGGTTGTCCCTTTGCCCCAGCTCTATACAAGGCGTATATGGCTGATATCGTGGACGTAGAAAATGATACTCGTTCTTTCCCACCCACAATAGGAGACTCGAAGGTCATGCAATTGCTCTATGCTGATGACATTCTTCTACTGGACCAAACGGCTATAGGTCTGCAGCGCCAAATAGACAGACTCTCAATTTACCTGAAGAAAAATGATCTGGACCTTAACCCAACTAAAACCAAAATTATGATCATGGAAAAATCTACGAAACCAACCAAAAGATCGCATTAGTTTGCTAACTCGGAAAAACTAGAGACAGTGAAAAGCTTTACATACTTTGGGGTAAAAATTTCTCATAACCAAATAGAAATTACTACGCAAGAGCACCTCATTACCAAGACAAAGACACTCACAGCACAAGCCTTATCCCTGGATAGAAAATTTGGCAAATTCACAATTTTTCCGATAATAAACTTCTTCAAAGCGAAAGTCACACCAGCAATAACTTATGGTGCGGAGGGAATGCCACTTCTTCCATCTACATTATTGGCAAAATTAGAGGGCCTATTTTGGCATAAGGTACTAAGACTTCCCAACTCTACCCCCATAGCAGTAATTAGACGTGAGCTGAGCCTCCACTCAATGAAGTCGGTGGTCGAAAGAAATAGCCTGCTATTCCTGGGGAAAATTTTAAGGAGCCCACGTCCCAAAATTATTGATATCATTTTCAAAGAAATGACGGGAAAGAAAAATCTAATGATGACGACATGGCAGAAAAAATTGGCTGCTCAGAATGGGACATCGAACGCATTCCTGGGAAATTAAAGGAAAAGTTAAAAATTCAAGACTGGATCGAGACACTGGAAAAGGCGAAGAGTTCACATCCCTGAACCATCATACAATTAATACACAAAGGATTGATGAGGTCAGGAATTACTTAAAGAAATTTCCAGATAAAAGACTACGGATAATCTTTTTAAGAGCGCGTCTGAATGTCTTGAAGACAAAGGAAATTCTATATCTCAGGAAGCAATCAAGGGATAATAAATGTCGCTACTGCACAAGTTCAGACATCGAAACAGTGCGACACCTCCTCCTTCATTGCCCAGGAACAGACTAACCAAGAACAACTTATCTACGACCACATAGACTTAAACATCTGATGTCAAGCGAAGAAGAATGGTGGAATAAAATAATGAGTAGAGATTCCACGGCTCTGACTTTGGCAACAGCCAAGTTCCTAGAGAGTTTGGATTTAGAAGGAAAGCTAAATGTGCCAACTCAACAGGAAGATACAAACTTGACAGAATAAATCACGAATTCTCATACCAAGATTAAGAATGGCATAAACGTTTTTAAGCAAGGAAACTATTTTGTAAAAATTGTAAATTCAATTAAACACAAAAAAAAAATAATAAGGTAGATGATGGATGCAGGAACTGAGCATCACTGACATGAGTGTGATGCTCGGAGACCGGGAGTGCAAACATCCAAAGGGGTGTGGCCAGGAAACATTGGACATGTGAGGGACCTGCAAAAGGTCCCCTGGGAAAGCCCCTCCCCATCCTCACAGGGACTCATGCAGGAAATGGAACTAGTCGAGGAATCTAAGTGGCTACTAGACTGTTATCCCTCCACATGGTCGGCACTCCCTGAACAACCTTTTGGGATGCAGTGCTGCCTCTGAGGTGGCCCGGTCACCAGGAGCAAGATAGTGGATTTAGGGTGCTGAGGTAGAGCACGGCTGTTGTGGAAGTGGTGCTGGAGGACTTGGGGCTAGCACATCCATGGGTGTTCAGCAGGAAATTAATGGACATTTGGGGGATTTGTTCCCATCCTTAAATCAACATCCCACCTATAATGACCAGAGTGGTCAGAGACCTGATTCAACCACCCCCCTACCCCAAAAACCTGACAGCCAACAAGAGGGAGTGGGCCTCTGGAAAACACACAAGTCACTGGACTTTGTAGTGCTAGCTTGGGTTGGTGAGGAGGATTGCAATTCACAGAAAGGGTTTTAATGGGCATAGATAAAGTGCCAAGAGTAAAAATGGACTTTGGACAAATACACAATGAGACTCAATACAGCAAACGTTAGGGGGGGCTCAGCCCCACAGCCAGAAGGTAGGGTGAACTGTAACCAACCCAGAAAAAACGCATTAGGAACCCTCGATAGTGGTGGCACTAAAAGTGATACAGGACACAAGATGTGCTTTAGAAGACACAATTGGCCAGGTGGAAGTGGATGTATCAATGCTGTGGGTAAATCTCTGCATATGTGACAAATATTGTCAGCGCAAATATAAAAACAAAGGGAAATATTACACCAAATGCTGCTTTGGTTTCCCTAGACCAGTTTCAGCAACAGGCAAGTGAACAGCTTCATGTCTTCAGTCAGACACAGTGTAAAAGGCAAATCACCTAAAAACACATATAGCATAAAAAGAACAGAAGCATCAAAGTACATCAATGATTACAATACAAGCATTACCCTCCTATGGAATGCAAATATTGATGTCCAGTACATTGCAGACAATTCCACTTCAGTTGCACGATATGTCACGGCCTACTTAACCAAAGCAGACAAAACAGAGCTGAAAGACCTCTGGGATGACATATCATCTGACAAAACACTGGCACAAAAATTGTACAGCTTTGGTATAAAAATGCTCTCCCATAAAGAATGTGGTTGCTACGAAGCCGCAGACCGTTTAACCGGCATCACCTTGTATGGGAAATCTGAAAACATAGTCTGGCTAAGCCTTGGTTCTGCTGCATCCGGAAAAAGAGTACTCAAATCACACCAAAATGTACTCACTAATCTACAAAAGTAGAATAACCTACCCACATACTACTTAAGTACTTACTATGAGCATCTACAAACTGAAAAATATAAATGTACTATAAAAAATTGAACGTGCTTGAAAATATAGACTGCAAAACTAGAAAACTGTAAACAGTTAGAATACGCCAACCGGTATCTAACTACAACCAGAGTACTTCAATAATACTTCCAGCGATCAATCTACCAAAAGCAACCTTCAGCAACCACAGTGCGACAAACAAACCCTCAACAACTTCTAAACTATCAACAGTTAGAATATGCCAACAGGTATCTAACTGCCCCCAAAATTCTGCAATATTACTCTGCAGTACCACACTACTTAGAAAACATCAACAACAACCAAAAACATAAAGAAATACTGCTAAGAAGAAAACCATACAAATAGCAATTCCAAAATGAAAATCACCTCACTATTCCCATAAATAGTGGTCATCTCACTAAACCAAACTATGCAATGGAACAACAATTAGACGTAGAAGTTTTATTTTATTTTTTATCCTGCATGGATCTTTTTTCCCACCGACCCAATGATTATGCGAAGAAACACAGGAACTGAGCAGATTGCACAGTACACTTGTTTAAAGCATAGTACTTGTGAAGTACTAACTATGAGGGTCAACAAACTATACAAATGTCTGCAACGTAATGCAATACAACCTTACAAAGTACCTACCCTAACATGCTATATTTTCTTTTATAACAGAGAATTAAAGAAAAATGTATCATACATTTCCACAAACCATGCAAGCAAAATAGCAGAGACCCTCAACAATACAAACTGTAAGTATACAAGTATTGTTGTCACACTTCTTTATAATCTCGAAATATACTTTCTCTACATATATTTCTCCAACCCTTATACCAGCACCTGCGGCCATGCACCCAAGACTCCAGGCCCGGACCACATCCACCACAGCATAATACATACATTCTCTACATATATTTCTCCAACCCTCATACCAGCATGAACATGTTGCCAGCATGGCCGTATTATGCTGCGGTGGTTGTGGTCAGGGCCTGAAGTAGTGGGTGCATGGCACAACCACCGCAGTATAATACAGCCATGCACACAAACATCTGCCTGCTTACCACAACACAAACACATAAAGCATATACTTCAAACCCTATTCAATTATGTACAAATAGTACTCCAATACATACAACCACCACAGCATAATACAAACATCCTCATATCATCTGCAATGCACTCCCATACACTAATAAAGCCTGCTTGCAGTCACTAAAATAACTGTCTGCCCGAGGATCCGTCAGTGGGCTGCTGTGGTGACCGCTGACACCGCGGACACAACAATGGCATCTTGCACCTAAACAAATGCATCTTATTACCCACCTTTCACTCCGCCACCCTTTCCAGCCCTACTTCCAACCACCAAATGACCCAGAACATGTTTTCAAGGCCCTTTCGCCGTCGCACTGTCCGCGGTTATCCGCATACACAAAATGGCGTGCGTTTCTCAAATTTATGATGTTCCTCACACTTCCCTCCAGCCAATCGGTGGATATGTCGGGTGTCCGCAGACATGACACAACCTCCAAGCCAATTGGAATGCTGTCCGCTGAGGGAACAGGGAAATGGGTCTGCGGACCGGACACAGATATCACTAGTTTTTTTTTACTTACTTTTTGGTGATTTTAAAAAAAACTACTGGACGGATTTACACCAAATTAACAAAAGCACACTTTCAGGACCAAGCTCCTGCTGCAAATTTTATGAAAATCTGTCCAGCGGTTCGGGGTGTAGGCATGAGTTTTTTCCCATTATGTCTATGGAAAAAAAACAATTTTGGGACCCCCTACAACTTTGCCCCCCTTCACGAAACCTCACCAAATTTAGCAAAAACATTGAGAGACGGATACATACTTTTTTTTTCTAAAGTATGGTGAGGATTTGTCCAGGGAGAACGAAGTTATAAGCTGCCCAAAAAGTGCTCTTACTATGGGTTGAGCAATTTAACCATAACTACACGGCTGCTACCGCAGGCCGTGATATATATATATATATATATATATATATATATATATATATATATATATATATATATATATATATATATATATATATATATATAAATAAAACCTTGATTGGTCATTCCCTTTTATTTTTGACTGTGATACTGTGTTTGGGTCACTTCTGGTTTACCTTCACACCCTTCTTAAGAGCATAGCCTTCCCTTGGCCTACATTACCACAAAAGGTGAAGGAGGTATATCTCTTAACTGTCCCTCTTTTACCTTTATGATTGCATTGTGTTTTGGTTTGTAGAAATGTGAGGGATGAGTGGGCCATTTATCCCCACTCATCCTTCTACTCATGCAGAGCAGAATCCAATTTGGCACGGTAGTTCACAATATTTCTCCTGCTCGGCATGTTCCTGGTGGCCCTGCATACCAGTGTAGCTCGCTTTCTTTCATCCCCATCTTTCATACATGATATTTCTTGAAACTGTACTCTTGCAAACCCCACACTATGTGCCTGTTTCATCCACTCTCCTTCATCATACTTTGCCAAAATAGCCATGGGTCGATTATCTGGCCACAGCGATCTGGAAAGGTCTCTTCTCGATTGGCTCAGTAGTTCTAACAGCACTTTGGCTACTCACTCACCATTCCTCCTGATCTCCTCAGAATTAAGGAAGTCAGACTCATCCTTGCTCATTTTTCTCTCCAGTTCACCACAATACCACTACATGAAGTGTGTCCCATAGACCTCTACCATTTATAATGGAACACTTTATAACCCCTTTGTTAGTGCAAGTGTAGCCGCAAAGTATTGATGCATTTCTTCTTGTCTTTGTGTCTGAAAGAAGTTGCAAACACCATGAGCCTGATTCACAAGTATTTTTCATTGGGCAAATCCCATTGAAGAATGCTCTGTGATTCATGCCCCATAATTCCAATCAACTATGCAGCTCATGGTCCACTGAGCCATACTGTGAATGGAAGGTAAATAAGCCTTGAGTTACTCCACGGCTCATGTTTAATCATTTGTATGGTGTAAAGCAGAGGCAGAAAACAATTTGCGTTTCCTCCACCTCCTTTCTATCCATCCTACAAATGCTCCAACATGTGCGCCAGCATCGATTTTCTTGCCGGCGCAGATGCTGGAGATCTCTATGGGGTCCACCTGCTTTATGCACCTGCTTTATACACCCATACGGATCCATTGCAAACATGGTCTGCATGGTAGGCAGAGTGTACACTTACAAATAAACCCTGTCCGACATGAATGTCAGTCAGGTTTTAATTGCAATTGTGAGTGCTGACTGGCATGCAAACATGCTAGACAGTGTTTATTCACTTTGCACAGCAATGCGACCACTCACAATTAAAAGTAAGAGCTGCCTGGCATGTCATTCAAGCATGCTAGGTAGAGTTTACCCACTTTGCACAGTGGTATGTGTTTTTCGCCTTTTACCCAGCACTCTGCTGTGCAAATGATTAAAATTTGGTAGCGGGGAGCCACCTACATGTATGCCAACACATAACGGCTCTGTGCCTCAAAAATACGTAAATGAGGTATATGATCTTCATCGTCTTTGCCCACAGCAACCCCATTGATTTGCCACCATTACCTGTCAATCAGGTCTCTCTGTAAATCCTCATTCGTGTCTGTGGCTATAGCAAACCTCCAGGATTGTGAACATTGCAGCACCACACAATGGATCCCCAGCACCGGTTTGTCTGTAATGGCGCATTTAATTTGACTGTTACTGTCACTTACAAAAGCAGATTTACAACCAAATAATGAGTGGTAAGTGGTGAAGTGATGATAAGGCAGAGTTTATCCACTTTTTTTGGAGTCCGGGGGACGCCATAGGGACTTTGTGGATATATTGTGGGCGGTAATTCCAATCCAGGATTATTCCAATTTTGGGGTGTAAAATGCAGAATTTAAGAACTCAGTGGTGCGGTAGAGTCAGTGGTATTTCCGTTACCACCAGAAAAGCGGTGGTGACATAATTGCCACCAAACATTGACCACACTTCCTATTTTGTAATGAGGTCACTTTATCCCGGTGAACAGACTATGAACTTTGGTTATTATGTTCAAGATTCGAAAGAGAGAGCTCCAACTTTAGTTACTGGGATTAGCATTTAAACAATATAATACATGTCTGCACTTTACATCTCATTTGCCGGGAGTTTCAGAAATCCCCTCACCGGGCATCATTTCCAGAATATTCTGGGAGCGTATCACAAGGTCAATGAACACATCCGAGCATTTGCAGAAATATTTCTCATTAATCTGATCAATGTGAACTTAAATTACACTGGCCGTGTCTGAGAGAAAGAAATGTGAGCCGGCTAAAATAATGGTTCTTCCTTCAATAGAAGTACATGACTAATCCTTACAAAGATTATTAAACTATCAATCTGTTTCCGGGCATATGTGGCCATAACTAGGAAACATAATGAGGGCAGGGGTACGCGCAGCTCTTTACAAATGTCCTGGAGGACCTTGCAGAATTTTGAATTACACTGTTTCCAAAGTTTATAATGTGTAACTTTACGATTAAAAGTTTTTTTTAATAGAATTTGAATCTGTCCGGGCATCTCAAATTGGGAAGCCGAATTAAATCAATGTAATGGATAAAAGTAATTAGGCCAGGCATACATTTCACTATCATCAGCAAACAGAGAACACGTTTAATCTTGATAAATGTTTGAGCAGTACACATAACACGAATATTGTCAAATAAATATTGGAAAATACCAAATACTAATTGCAACACATGTTGATTTAAAATCAGCCATATGCCTTAGCATGCAATCACACGAATCATTTATCTCTGTTTGAACTGAACAATCTAATCC
This sequence comes from Ambystoma mexicanum, assembly GCF_040938575.1. Classification (NCBI taxonomy): domain Eukaryota; kingdom Metazoa; phylum Chordata; class Amphibia; order Caudata; family Ambystomatidae; genus Ambystoma; species Ambystoma mexicanum. Next base: position 770,945,638 of record NC_090941.1, read on the forward strand.
CAGTTTTTGTAACTATCCTCGTTTAATAAGAGAAGGCAGTTTTCTTCGATTTTCCTGTACTTTGCTCAGCCGTCGGTGGGGCTTTCAAAGGACAACACGACACGGGGCACTGCACCTCTCATTACGGGTAGTTCAGAAAAGGGCACACATAGAAACTGTTCTGTTACTGCGCACTCCCATTACGCACCCTCATCTGAAGGTACACGAGATACTGCATGTGGTAATTAATGCATTATTACTGTTTGGGGAGAGACCACAAAAAGCAGATCTGTTCAATCTTTCTGGCAAAGTACAAGTCTGCCTGCCGGAGCCGCTGTGCTTGGCAGGTCTGACCCTGCCGGGCACAGAGGCCACAGTAGGCAGACTTTCACTGAAGCACCGATGCCGGTGCCTGTGCTTCCGTGTTCCCCTCTCCCATATAGGCCTCTTGGACTCTCTGGGAATGGGGAACATTTTACCGGCGACTGACTTCCCAGACCGCCGGGGTTGTAATGTCCCAGTGTTTCTGGCAAGCCAGGTGCCGGTAAAATGTACAAGTACGACGGAAACCTGCCAGTTTTACTGGCACGGTTACCGGCAGACTTGTAATGAGGCCCATTTTTTGAGTATGCCGGTCCAGAATTAATAGGCTGGTAATTCTGTTTACCGGCATGTTTCCGTACCAGTGTCGGTTTGTTGGTGGAGAGCCTGATTTATCTCTAGCCAAGAGCTGGAGATAAATCAGGTACTTCACTGTCAAAAACACTCAGTATTGCCGGCATCAGTATTGCCAGTGCCAGTAATACTGGCAATCCCCCCATGGAATGGGGATTAACCTACCCTTACTGGTACTCAGAATCTGCTGGTGATTCTGGGAGACCGAGTGCTGGTAATGGTAATTCCGTTTGATGGTATCCCTCCAGATTAGGGGATGCCACCAAACTCAGAATGATTGACCGTTAAACATATGACCTCATGGATGGCGCACGGCAGAGCCTCCTCCCTGTCCTTCTCACTCAGATTTGTAAAAGATGAAGAAAACACGTTGTTTCCAGCGGGTAACCCACATGCACTCCTAATGGAAAAAGAGTCCTTCCAAAAAGTCTTCACTGAATCTTATCATCAACAAATTAAACATTTTATCAACTTCTCACAGAGCAAAAAAGATAAATGCAATTTAAACAAAATATCCAATCTTGGGATCAATATTTTTGATGATGTAGACAGTCTATTGAGTTCCAAGGTTAGTATATAAACCTTTCCGGACTTAAACAAGCAGTACAGCTTAATCATAAGAATATACAAAATGAAATTTAGAAATCAATCAAATTCCAAATTCAGATGCCAATGCGTTTCTGATATTTCATGCTATCCATCTTCAGGGCTATAAACTGTCCTTTCATTATTATATAACAGACTTCTACATTCTTCTGTAACCTTAGATTCAATTCATGGAGATTAATTCTAACCCTGCTTATTTATTCGCAGGTGTATCAGATCACGTGGACAAATTCCTTCTGATCCTCAAAATGAAACCGCTCGTGTTCATATCCAGCATTAAGGATGAATGTCAGGACCTCATCCTCCTAGTATATCCTCCTCTTCTTCACAATCGGCAATGCAAGTCCTAAAACACACAGTAAATAACCATTCAATTCTCACATAAAGAAACCATTCAAGATCTCAATTTCTCAGATTTCATATAAATGTTCTTAAACTTCAACGTGTGTCCATTTATTATTCCAAATACATCTTTGGAACCACTCAACGCATTTCGGGATGTGGATCTCATCTGCAGGAGTATCTGCATTGTCTTCCTAACAAAAAAAGAATACAACTTTTGTTATAGTATAGTATTATTATTATCCTGAATTCACTAATAAATATGTCTCCAAATTAATCTCACAAACCTCTTGTTGTTCTGTTTAAGAAACTTCTTCACCAATTTTCAAAAATCTTCTTCACCAGTTTTCAATTATGTATTCTTAAGACATATAAATATAGGATAGAATATTCACTGTGTCTTTTCTTGAATATCAAATGTCTCCTTTCTAACTTATGAATCTTAACTATATGGGATTCTCTTCGAGTATAATGACTAACAAGAGGTTAGTGAGATTTATTTGAAGAAATATGTATTAGTGAATTCAGGATAATAAAATTGCTATACTATAACAAATGTTTTATTATTATTCAAGTTTCTGGCCCGGATAGACTGGCGATGGTAACGCTGAAAGGCAATTCACATTTGTGGTCTAGCATTCTGCTCACCCTGTTTTCCTGTGTGCTGCAGCATCAATGTACCCCTAGCTCTTGCAAGATATCTTTTCATGTACTGTTTTTCAAAAATGGGGACACAAAGATCGCCTCTAATCATAGATCAATTGCCCTTTTAGAAACCACCATTAAAATGTTTTCAATCCTTATACTTACAAATGTAGAAGAATGGCTGAGGGCAGCCAAAAAAAGAGGTGAAAATCAATCAGGATTTTTTTGAAGGGTCTGGGTATTTCTGTAAACCCCTTTGCACTGTCTATTCTTCAGCAAATGGCGGAAACGACTGGTAAACGACTTTATCTTATCTTTGTTGATTTTACACTTGAGTTTTATATGGTAAACAGAAAGATGTTATGGGCAAAACCTGATAGTCTGGGTTTCCCTAAATAACTAAGTAATATAATCAAATATCTGCATTCAGGTAACCAGTTGCAAATCTGTTTAAACCAGAAAGGAGAAATGTCTGGACGCAATGTTCCCTCTAAACTGTGAGCATGTGTGCTTGCCCAGCTTCCTTTTGGGTGCCGCTCAGAAGATTTTTAGCAGCACACACAGACAATTCCCACCTATTCAAATACGATTTAATAAGGTCAAAGCAGGTACCTAATATTTGCTTTCTCTCAAAATGTAGCTAAATTATACTAACTATTCTTTATATTCTGGTGTAACCTATTGACATTGCCCTACTATGCAAGCTTGACCTTAAAAACCTAAAATCTCTAAAAATAGAATACACCCACACAAGGTTAAAAATGAATATGAAAAAGTGGCTCCATGAACAGAACATATAACTAAGATATGCCTGCACACATTAACTAAATTATCTTCCCTCCCCATCCAGGATCCTATTCTTGACTCTACCACATATATACCGTATGACTCAATCTACGCCCCAGGCCACATTCAGATATTAACAGACAACATTGACTCTGCCTACCGTAGCTCAGCAAAAAGGTTACCAGACTTAGATACAAGTCTTGGTTTATGTTATAATATGAATGACGTTCAAGCACAAGAATTTCTGTTACTCATGGTGCCTTAGTAAAAGCATTAACCACATTAGGTAACCCGAGTGCCAGCCCAAATATCGGGTACTAACTGTAAATAAGCAAGCTACTCAGATATTTAACCTCATCCCATGCTTCCTATTCTTTGTTCATATGTCACACAAGCACTTTGAATAGCCCCCCCATGCAAGTTAACGCATTATAAAACTCACATATTAATTTTCCCTCTAAGGATGTTGAGTGGGCAAATGTCATGCTCAGCGTCTCTTACTTTAGAATTACTAACATTACCCTATGAGTGGAGAGCAACATTGCCATATCATTTACTTGGCTTGTAAGGGATAATTGTTACTCACTCTGCCTGGCATTATTCATGTATAAAATTATATTCAGATAACAACTTATATGTTAACTCTCTGCTATAGAAAAATCGTTTCACTGAGCCCTTCTCGAAACCTACTGAACAATTGAAAGGTGGGCTATGTTGCAAACAATCTTGTATGCGCTTCAAAGTAATTGTGCACATGCAGATTTATGACATTTTCTTAAACTGCACATAGCATCAGCATGAGGCTTTACATTGGATGTGCTTGAAAAGTATTGTGGGTATGCAAATATCCCAGTTACAGTTTTACTTCTAGAATCCTTCCCTTTTTACAGAGCCCTCTCAACTAATATTGGAGGCTGTTAGGCGAACGGGTGCAAGGGAACAGGAGAATACTCCTTCAGGGTGAAGAACAAATCAGCAACATTCAAAAAACAAATCAGATGTTTGGCAGTAACGTACAGTGAAGGAATAGTGTTTGTTTGCTAGGAAACTATAGTTAATAGCCTAGGAAATGGCACCTTCTATTTCTTTGCATGCTCAGCTGCTGAGGGCTTTTCAATATATTCATGGGTTTGCGTTTATTGCTTCTAGCATTCCTGTGCATCTTGTTCAACTGATAACAGTGAATTTCAGAAGAGGGGTCCCTAGTTAAAGAAGAAGGTACTCAATATGTTATAACTGTGAGCATTGCTGCTATTGACTAAAAGGCAAATATATGTGATTTTCTTCAACGGGCTACCAGAAGAAACATTGTTGATTTTTGTCTAGGCTGTGGTGATCAAGGGTGGGACAAACTATATGCTGTATTATGTGCCCTGTAATTTCACTTCCTATGTCAGGGTTACAATCAGGGCTTTGTTACGATTTTACTCCATACTTGGAATGAAAAGATTTTTCAGGGAGTAAGAACGTAATTGGCTTTGCCAGTAGGGATATTTCATGCTTATTAAAATATGTTTGTTCCCCCTTAAAATTCCTCTTGAGGTCGGGCAGTAATATTCTTCGAGTTCCTACCAATGACACTGCTCTGCTGGTCACTGAATCGAAAAGAGATCAGTGGAACCTTGTGGGTAGAAGCAGGGGGTAGATTCCTATATGTTCATGGTTTCCCGTTTTTGTTGGGTACATTGCCTGGTTTTAGTAAAATAGTATATGCCTCCTAGCTGTAAGGCTGGTTTTGAGTAAATGTCACAACTCACAGAACACCATAATGTGGATAGTAAGCAGAGGCCCAGGAATTCAGATCATTTTCTGTGGTGGTTATTCTGATGCAATTATCATCCTTACATAAATTATGATAGGCATTTTCTGCTGGCACTTGAATTACTCCATTAAAGTGGCACATTAACTCCTATTGGTATGTTTTCTATCACATTCCGTTCAGTTGCAATTATTCCATTTGCAAAAATTGCATAATGTCTGAATTTTTTGACAAGCACATCAGTGATTACCGATACTTGTTTTTTGTAATAAACATGAGTTTTTTCCCAATGGCATTAACAACTTTCTGCATTGTCTCTGAGCAGTGTTGACAAATGAATAGCCACAACTAAACCTATTGTCTATCCTGAGCATGCAAAGCTTTTTTGTGCATAGACGTTTTTCTCTCTGCTCAGGAGTACATTTGGTAGGTACTATGGCATATCTTGAAGTCTTGGACCAGTTGATGAGCTCTCCTTATAATCACATATAAAATATATGTTTTTTTAGCCTATATGTTTGCAAGAAGATTTGTAAGATGCTCATTTTACACTGATTTATAAAAAATTGCAGTGGTTGGGATGGGGACATTTCCTTCCAAAATCTTTCGAGATGGCATCTCACTAACTGCGCATGCTTACAAAGTGGCTTACATCGTTATTCAGTTGAGCATATGGAAAGTAATGTGCACACAAATGCTAATCATTTCCGCACTTGGGGAAAAATAATAAGAGGGAACATTGGGAGGAGTTCCTACCTTCCAGGGGTTGAGACAGGGCTGGGTTCTGGTGCCAGCCTTGAACATCTTCCTTGGCTCCAGATTGAGGGAAGCATTTGGATACATACCTTAAATGTACCTAAGGGGTCACAACAATCATATACAGTTAGAATTCGGTCTACGTACGCTGAATGCCATAATTAACAGGAAAATACTGTCTAAAATGTGCTAAAATATTGTCACCTCCACCAAAGTCGCTGTATTGCAGACTCATTGAATGCATGGCCAAGTATAATTGTCAGATTTGGAATAAATGGATAATGGACTGTAGGCAAACTTTGGAAAGACTGAACTCTTCCCTGCACGAGTTAGTCCAAAATCCATTACTTGTGAAACATAAGCTATAGAGGATGAACTGGATATTGACTTTTGAGTTGTGTGAAACATATGAACTCTATACTTATGCTTCTCCGATAGAGAAACATCTTAATGTTCTTCCTCCCTAACTAATACAATTGTCTAATAGGAAGGAGCAAATACATTTCCTACCATTATGACTGAATCACCTGTGCACCATGGAGATTTAGGGAATTCACCTAAAGCACAAAAAGAATCAACGAACGTGCAGATTTTGCAGGGCTAACGATATGGTAGAATCTTTGGAACATCGATGTATTCAATGCCCGCGTCTAACCTCAATACGGAATATGTACTTTGACTATTTTTCTATCTCTCTACGGTGTCGTATTGTAGGGGCTTCTTATGCTCCTTTATCAGTTGTAGCATTGAAATTCAAGCAAATAATTTTTAGTATAGCAGAAACTGATACTTTAATTTTCTATGAACTATAATTATGTAACGGATTGTGTCTTTCAGTTGAAATGTACAGAAGTGATAATAGTATTTACAGTTACTCACTTTAAATTTGTGTCTTTTGTTCCTGTAAGATTTCATATAGATTTGATACGTTAATAAAAAAGATACTCCACCAGGAAAATCAATCCAAATATGGTCTTATCAGCTACCAGAGTGAGGCTGCAAGATCTTCAAGGAGAAATGCAGAACATGCTAGATCTCCAGGTCATCAGGAAGTCCCACAACCTGTGGCCCTCACCAACTGTTCTTGTATGGAAAGCAGATTGCTTTTAGAGAAGGAACTGAGAGTTTTCTAGTGATTTGTACATTATTACTGCATGTTTGTAATCATTTTTTAAATAAGTATAAGGTGTTTATTAAACAAAGGACATTTTTAATTATGTAACTCAATTCTAACTATAAAAGGAACACGTGTGTCTTATCCCAGCAATATACCTGATGTAAAGACAGTTTGTTTGTGCAACCATGTATAAGAAAAGCATGCAGACGGATATACATTTCATTTTAATATTCTGCAAGAACATGACAGGTTGATGGGCTGTATAAGTCATACAGATTGAGTTAAATTTGCAGATGACGCCTATATTTATGAAATTGTCATTACCAGTAGAATTGCAAAGAGCATTTTGACATGATTGAATTACCTTAGTGCTTGTAAACCTAAAATCTGTTTATCTAGGGCTCATCTCTCAAGGCAAGTGGTACAGAGGACATCTTTCTGTAAACCATACATTACTATTAATCAGGAAATAATGTATTAAAATAGATGAATATGCAGGGATAATATATTCAGAACAAAAGTCACTCATTTGAAAATGCATGAGCTACATGTGAGCTACATAATGGGATTTGGCTCAAATCCATGGACTGGCACCTTTTATGAGGGAATATGAGGGAAGCCAATTCAGAGTTCAGAAGTCTGTTAGCCAGTGAATGTCCAGTTGCAAAGAGTAGGTATAGACATGCAACACTAAACTTTAACTTAAGCAAAGCAATGAGGCCTTATCAGTTCTGTGTCTGTTTTATGAAAAACACCATTACATCAATGCTTTATTCCCATAGTATCTGTTAGCACATATTTTCTGGTAATACAAAACCCCAACAAGACATGTAATGCACATTTGAATATGGATTGCATGTAAAGGCAAAATAATTGACAAAATACATTTTTGGCTATAACTTTAGAACCCTGTGCTTGATTTTAAAATCAAGACTAGATTTGGACTCAGTAAAATGGCACCATCACCTACATATACACGGATATATGAATATGTATGAAATAGTAATTAAAATATAAATACCTTTGTTATGCTTGCACCCACACATTCTTGAAGGATGTTCTTCCAATTCTGAATATGTAGGCCTCAATAATGAAGCAAGTCCATACTTGAAATGATAAGGAAAATACATATTTAAGTCCAATTTGTTCATTTAATGCCTGAAGGGAAAGGCTACTACACAATGAAATAGCTCGCCTTTTGACATGGCAAAATATATTGGGCCAATTAAAGCAAAGAGTAGGAATCTGGTGAGTGGCTGTGTCTAGATGTAACCTATTGCAGGTCCCTCACAAACCAAAACTGCAGCATCAAATGTGGGTGGATGGGTGGAGTATTTAAGGTTAAACACATTGGTAGTTGAGGCAGTTTTGGGAGGAAAGCTGCAGAGGAAGAAAGCTTGTCTCACAGGAGAAGAGCTGATTGGATTTGCACCTGAATATAGCTGATAGAAATCCTCCGCAAAATACATTTTCCAGAAGCAGCTGCAGGCAGAGGCTTTGCCACAATATAGAACCAGAGTGCCTGAGATGGAAAGAAAGAGCTCATCTGGCAGAGTGGCCCAGAGCTGCAGATGTCCCTACCTGTATTGGGCCTTTAAAATACAAACCGTACAAGGAAGTACAATGGGCCTCATTACGACCCTGGCGCAAAGTGAAAAACGATGGCGGTAAACGATTACCGCCATTGTTTTCCGCTAAGGCCGATTACAACCTGTGACCGTTAACTACGATGCCATTAGCGGCATCGTAGTTAACGCCGCCGCTAACTGCACCAAGGACGCGCGCACGCGACCACCCACACCGTAATTACCACCATGGCAGAAAGGTACGCAAATCCCGACCCAAGCGGACATGCACCTAACGCCATCACCCAGCCCGTTAAGTACCTTACCGCCATGGTGCTAATTACGCCATCGCGAACCAACCGTAAAGGGACATGTTAAGTGAATCCAGCTGCCACAGGTGCACTGAATCAGCACAGGTGGAGGCAATACAGACCAGGAAGTACAAAAAGAGCACACCCAAACCCTTCCCACACCCAGTCACACTCCACAATGTTACCAATTGGACTAGCAATGTTGGGGCTGGAGGACCTGATAGCAATGCAAGTGCTACTACAACAACAACAACAACAACAACAACAGGCTGCACAGAGGAGACGCAGGAGGAGAAGGAGGGCAAGGCAGGCCCAGCAAGCCCCAACAGCACAGCCAGTGCCACCACGCAGGCAGCCCCCAATCCCACGCATCAGAGCCAGTCCATTCAACCTCACCGCTGAGCAGATCCACACCCTGTACCGACTGGACCGGGACACCATCACCACCATTGTGGACATGATATATAAACGACATCGTCAGCATTATTGAAACACCCACCGCCACCCCCCCCCCTACTGAAGGTAGTGTCCGTGCTCCACTTCCTGGCCACAGGCAGCTACCAGCACACAGTGGGGCACTTGCATGGCATATCACAACCATTATTTTCGCGTACACTGATGCAAGTGCTGGATGCCCTCCTCAAGCACACAGATGACCACATCTCATTACCACGGTCTGCCCAGGAGATTGCTAACACCAAAGTGGGTTTCCATGCACTAGCTGGCATACCTGGTTGCATTGGTGCCATCGACTGCACCCATGTGGAATTGACGGTCCCACATGCCCTGGAGGTACCGTACCGCAACCGTAAACTATTTCACTCAATCAACGTGCAAATGGTCTGTGACCCCAACAGGATCTTCACACATTGTTGTGCCCGATTCCCTGGAGGAACCAATGATTCAATGTTCCTGCGTAACTCCACAATACCACGCTACATGGAGCAACATGCAGGGCCCAGATCCTGGCTACTCGGTGAGTCACATGTCATGTGCATTGAAATGTGAAGTGGGTGGGTGATTGACATACCAATGCAGGGGGGGAATGATGCATACTTCACCTGGCTGCGACTAGCAGTAGCCAGAACATACCCTGAGGCAGCACTTACGTCATCTGACACCTGTATACGTGAGGCCTGACCTAAGCAGCCCTAACATGTGAATGAAGGTGTCTCCCAACCATGACACAACCATCTGCAAGTGCATTGACCATACTGTGACCACATTGTCTACAACGAAATGCACGTACATGCACGTCACCAACAGCATCTACTGAAAGGCCTGTCCCCCATGACTGTGCCCAAAGGAGGCACATGATGGACTGGAACATCAATGCACCACAACACAGACAGCAAGGCCCACAAACTGTCCCTATTGACAACAGTCCTGTTCACTGGGGTCATAATGAAGCAGACAGCAATGTTGCTATCATGTGAGTGTAACCCTCACAGGGCATTTGCCAGGTCACCTACAGAAACAGCCTGAACGGACACAGTGGATGGGCACTCACAAGGCACTTGTCACCCCTGCATACATTGTGTCTTGGCATTCAAAACAGCACATGAAAGCCATGGACATATAGCGGTTGCATAGTGTGAATCCAGTAGCGCCAAAGAAAGTGGTGCAAAGTAACTGTTGAATGCAAGTCATGGTGGCACATGATGTTCGTCAATCAATCTCATCCCTGACACATACATTCTTGCCCACATACAGGTGATGCAGGCTATCCCCTGAAGAGGTGGCTCCTTACACCAGTCCGGAACCCACAGAACCAGCATGAGGAGGACTTCAACCGTGCCCATACCCGTACGCGTGTGTTGATCAAGCAAGCTTTTGGCTTACTGAAGGCACGTTTCCGCTGCATCAGCAGGTCTGGCGGGGCACTCCTGTACCGCCATGAGAAGGTTGCGAAGATCGTCATGGCATGTGTCATGCTACACAATATGTGCGTCAGGAGAAATGTGCCCCTGGCCCCTGACGCAGAACTGCAACCACCTGACAATGAGGATGATGAGGGTGGGGATGGGGCAGCACCTCAAGGAGGCAGCGATGCACAAGAGGGGCGTGTAATGCGTCAGAATCTCATTGACCAATGCTTCTAGCACACACGGCGCGTGCGTGTAACATGGAGACGGCACTTGGGGCACTGTGTGTGTGCGGGACATGCACACTGTGGACTGTAAAACAATGAAGCACATATACGCAATAAAAATGTCCACACATTTGATTAGTGGCAAAAAGAAAATGTGTATTTCAAAAGTGAATTCTTGTGACACACCCCCTCCCCCTCCCCCCTGAACACCCCAACACACCCCCTCCCCCTCCCCCTCCCCCCTGAACACTCCAACACACCCCTCCCCCCTGCCCCCTCCCCCCTGAACACCCCAACACACCCTCTCCCCCCTGCCCCCTCCCCCCTGAACACCCCAACACACCCCCTCCCCCCTACCCCCTTCCCCCTGAACACCCCAACACACCCCCTCCCCCCTCCCCCCTGGAATCCCTACAAAGGTGCGGTAGTGTCTGTGCAGCAGGGTGTGCAGTAGTCCTGCTCAACTGTCAAGCCACTAATGTGAATCCCCTCCCCTGGCCCCCGGGGCACCCCTGCCCGTGCTGCGTAGATTGCGCCCTGATCTGCGGATGGGGCTGCTCTGTGCCGAGCTGGTTGATGAGGAGGGTCCAGCCTGCACATCTGGACGCATGTCCCTGATGGTCTGAACAAGTTCTGTGAGGACATTGCGCACAGCCGCGAGTTCCGTGCATATGTCCTTTGTGGAGGACTCAATGGCAGCTGTGGCTTGGTCTGTCGACCTCTCCGTGGCATCCCTTGCCCCCCCACACTGTGCAACATGTTCGTTAAGGAGGGCGGATAGCTGCTGCTGGCGGGTAACTATATCTTCAAGGGTCTGCTGGTTCTGCTGGGCCATGCCCAGTGGCATTTGCATGTCCATTGGGCTGCTCACCTCAGGCTGGGGGGATGGGGTGGCTGGCCAATCCTCGGCCTCCGACTGCCCCTGTGTGGCATCCGCCTGCAGGGGGCTTAGGGATGTGCAGGGGGAATGTGGCTGGGCAGTGGGCCTTTCCTCATCGATGACCTTGATGCTGCCTGCCTCACTGTCGGAGGTTGCCGCTATGGCAGCGCTTGCAGCAGAGCCTGTCCCTTCAGTGGGCACGACTAGTGACATGTGCGGTGTTGCTGCTGGGTCTGTGTTTGCTGTTGTGGTGGCTGGCACTTGCCTGTCCTCTTCCCCAGGCAGGGTTTGTGGCTGCTGGTGTGTTTCCTTTAGGACGGCTGAGGTGGATGCCTGTGGCCTGGCCCTCTTGGTGGATCTGGATGCAGTGTGTCCTCTTCCTGGAGGTCTGTGTCAGAACCTGTGGTGGAGCAAAGGAGGGATAGTGTTATTGATGGGCCGCGGACATTGGCCGTGCATTGTGAGGGATGACATCTATACAGTGGGTACATGCAGCACATTTCAGGCAGGGGCATACAGGTTTTGTGCCTTTTGTGTGGAGGTAGCATGGTGGTATGTGTGTGCCAGCAGTTAGGGTGTGCATGCTGCTTGTGTACAGGGGGGAGTCTGGATGTGTCTGTGGACATTCACCTGCCGATGTGTGCATATGCACTATGGGGCTACATGGTACTTCACATGATAGGACTTTGTTGAGTTTAGCATGGCTTGCTCTGGCCACCTACCTGCATCTCCTGAGGTCGGCACTCCTCTCTCCATCCCTCCGACACCTTGGATGCTCTCCATCCCGATGGTGGATGCACATATTTCCTCCCATGCTTGCAGCTTTATGGGCGATTCGGATCCACCCCCAGTTGACGTGGCTAGGTTCCGGTTAGCTGAGATTATGCTTCGGACACAGAGCCTCAAGTCGTCCCAGCGCTTTCTGCACTGCTGGGCAGTGCGGGGTACAGCCCCCACTGCACTCACACGCTGTGCCACTAGGGCCCATATGGCCCTCTTTTATGCTATTGCCGTCCTTGTCATCTGCGTTGAGAATACAGCTGCAGCATTATCTTGCAGGGTCTCTGCGAGCATGGTTAGTTCCTCCTTTGAGAAACGGTCTTGGCGCTGCCGGTCACATGCTTTTTTTACGACTTTGGGCATTTTTACTTGGGTAATTGGGTGGGTGATGGGTGTTGATAGGTGTCAGGGTTGGATCAGGTATGGTTGTGGAGGATGGGAATGGATTGTGTTTTTAAAGATGGCCGCCGTGCAGTTTCCCGTTCCGCCGCGATGACGCTATATCCGGTTCCTCCTATTTAAGATGACCGCTAATTATGGTGACTGCTAATTGCGGTCGCCGCTATGGTGTGCATGGCGGTAGTGCTCCTTGCGCGGCGTGCGATGGCGGTAAGGGCCGTTTTTGGGCCATTTACGCCATGCCGTACTTTACATTAACACCATGGCGTAATGCACGTGCCCGATGGGTCGGAATATGCCGCACTTTACGCCATCGAACCACGGCGTAAACGTTAATTACGCCATGGCGGTAATGTTCGGTACTTACCGCCAGGGTCGTAATGAGGCCCAATGACTCCAGTGCATTTAGATATGTGTCTCAAGAATTAGTCAGAATCACAGAAAGCAACTGAAAGTGTTTGGGGGAACCCTGTTTAGAAGCTATGCCAATAAATGGTGCTGAGCCACTAAATGACATTAAGGGCCAGATTCATGGAATCGGGCACAGAAATGGCACAAGGCTGCGCACTGAGAAGGACCTTGCGCGAGTCGTGCGCAGATAAAAAGTTGCACGGCACACATAGTCATGGATTCCAAGAGGCATTAGTAACCGTCGTGCAAGTAATCACAAGCAGGGTGAGGAACGCCCCCAACACGCCTCCATGCACACCAAAAAGCAAGTGAAAGGACTAACACTGCGCAAGCTTCCACACCATCCCTTGCCCAGCATCCAGCACCCCAAAAAAATAGTGCAACAACACCACGCAATCACCAGCTGCACCCCAGACAAAACATGTGCCCTCCCCGAAAGGCCAGGCCGTACCTCAGCGGAATCATGTGACAACACCTCACAATCCCTGACCGCAAACCAGACAAAACGCGTGCCCTCCCAGGCAAAGGCCAGACCATACCCCAGCAAATTGTGCGACAACACCTCGCAATCCCAGGCCGCACACCAGACAAAATTTGTGCCCTCCCATGCAAGGCCAGGCCGTACCCCAGGGAAATCACTCCACAATACATCGCAATTCCCGGCCGCACCCCAGACAAAATGCATGCCGTCCCACACAAGGTCAGGCCGTACCCCAGCAAAATTGTTCGACTACACCTCGCAATCTCTGGCCTCACCCCACACAAAACACATGCTCTCCCACACAAGGCCAGGCTGTACCCCAGCAAAATCACATGACAACACCTCACAATCCCCAGATGCAACCCAGACAAAACGCGTGCCCTCCCAAGCAAGACCAGGCCGTACCCCAGCAAAATCGCACACCCCCTTGCAAGTGTAGGCTACACTCATTACAAAAACCTAAGCCCCTCTACACCATTGGCACCCACCCTGTCCACATACTCCCCACTGCACATGAACCACTGTAGTACACACACCTCCCGCAAGCCCCATCACCTGTGACACCCCCTGCAAGCAGCCCACTCCAGAAGGGTCACCACACCCAGGCCCCCTCACCTGTGACACCCCCTGCAGGCAGCCCACTCATGAAGGGACATCTCCCCCATGCCCCATCACCTGTGAGACCCCATGCAGCCAGCCCACTCCAGAAGGGACACCACCCCCAGGGAGCCCCCTCCACAAGGGACACCATCCCCAGCATCTATCACTTTTGACACCCCCTGCAGGCAGACCACTCCACAAGGGACACCATCCCCCGCACCCATCACCTTTGAAACATCCTGCAGGCAGCCCACTCCAGAAGGGACACCACCCCCAGGGCCTGTCACCTGTGACACCCCCTGCAGGCAGACATCTCTAGAAGGGACACCACCCCCAGTGCCCCTCACCTGTGACACCCCCTGCAGGCAGCCCACTATAGAAGGGACACCACCCCTAGGCAGCCCCCTCCATAAGGGACAACCCCCCGGCAACCATCACCTGTGACACCCCCCGCAGGCAGCCCAATCATGAAGGGACACCTCCCCCAGGCCCCATCACCTGTGACACCCCCTGCAGGCAGCCCACTCCAGAGGGGACACCACCCTCTGGCAGCCCCCTCCGCAAAGGACACCACCCCCAGCACCCATCACCTGTGACACCCCCTACAGGAAGCCCCCTCCACAAGGGACACCACCCCCAGCATCCATCACCTGTAATACCCACTGCAGGCAGCCCACTCCACTAGGGACACCACCCCCAGAACTCATCACCTGTGACACCCCCTGCAGGCAGCGCACTCCAGAAGGGACACCACCCTCAGGCCCTGTCACCTGTGGCACCCCTGCAGCCGGCACACTCCAGAAGGAAACCACCCCCAGTCCCCCTCACCTGTGACACCCCTGCAGGCAGCCCACTCCAGAAGGGACACCACCCCCAGGCCCCATCACCTGTGCCACCCTCTGCAGGTAGCCCACTCCAGAAGGGACACCACCCCCAGGCAGCCCCCTCCACAAGGGACACCACCCCCAGGCCCTGTCACCTGTGATACCCCTTGCAGGCAGCCCACTCCAGAAGGGACACCACCCCCAGGACTCCTCACCTGTGACACTGCCTGCAGGCAGCCCTCTTCAGAAGGGACACCACCCCCAGGCAGCCCCCTCCACAAGGGACACCACACCCAGGCCCATCATCTCTGACACCCCCTGCAGGCAGCCCACTCCAGAAGGGACACCACCCCCAGGGCCCCTCAACTGTGACAGCCACTGCAGGCAGTACCCTGACAGTGTGACACATCACCACTGTAACAATCGTCTGTTGGTCACCTGAACCTCGTGGGGTGCTTGCAGCATATTTATCATCTGGAGCATGCATCCTGCAAATCAAAATAAATGCAATCACTGGAGCTACATCCATGAGTCCAGACACACACACACTTCATGTCCATATTCATCCCCCAATATACACATGTGACAAGTGAATGTTAAAAGTGGGTCCTGCTGCCAGACAATGGCATGTCATCAAAGCACAGTCACCAAATGTGTGTACACGACAGAAGCAAACATACACACAATGCGTCCCACAGCCACAAACAATGGGCAGGTGTGTCACAGCCTGACCATGTGGGAGCTGTGTGGAAGAAAACCTTTCAGGGAACAATCACATGACCAACCCAGTCAGGGGTGAAGGATGGGGCAGTCAGAGAGTGCACGACTCACAGACACTGGTGAATTGTGCCACCACTGTGGAGTATCAAAAATGTGCCACTACAGTATCGCAGTGGTACAGGTCGCCCAACACCTGAGAGAAGTAATTCTGTGATACCACATGCTGCATAAGGTGTATGCACGACATGTGTGTTACACATCAGTAACAAAGTCACGTTGCCCATGGAACACTCCCACAGTCAGCCCACCTCCCTCCACCCCAACCACAGTGAAGCCAAACACAGAGTGGTGCAGCACATGTGAAAGCAAATACCATTTGAAAGTGCACACTCATTCGTATAGTTGACACACCACCACCACCTGTCAGTCGCCTGTGGTTCCTGCCCTCTCCAAACATTCCAGCCACAACTATATACAAGCATGTACGCTACCAGACACATGACTACCAATGGAGAGAAGCACAGTCTCAAAATAGAAGTAGCAAACCAGCCCACACCCAAATGAACAGCAAGAAGGAAGGAATGTAACTAACAAAAATATATATTATCATGAAGTATTAAAATTATACTTTTCCCCAAAAAAGAATCAAGTTTCCAATGTAAATAAAAAATAACACTAACACATCATGATGCCTAAACACTATATACAATTTAAAAGGGAAAGTAATGTCGCAAAAATCTGGTAGAAAAATAAATGCAAGCTACACCTAAATAACTATATACATGAAAAAAGGGGAGAAATGTCAAAATAGCCTGCTCCAAATAAAAAAAATAAAAGGAAACTAACAACTAAATAACTATATATGCAGGCAGCAGGCTAGTCCATCCATCCCCAATGTTGCTCAAACTCTCAACCACGGCATCATCCAGCGCTGCGGTCACATCCCCCAGGCAGGCTGCCGTTGATTCCTGGAGGGCTTGAGGGCATCCAGCATATGGCGTTCCAACTCTCTGCCTCCCTGCAAGTTGCCTCCAGGATCGCAGCCCACCTCCTTGCCCGACACAGTGCAACTTCCGCCCTGGCCATTGTCACTCTTGCCTCCCGAGCCTGCTGTCTCTCTGCTCCTATGCGCTGCCTGTAGTGGCTGAACACGGAAGACATTCTGCTGCGCAGTTCCACCTTAGCATCCTGCCTGATGCCGTGTACCTGCCCCCTTGTGATGTTGTGCCCTGAGAATGAAAGCCTCCTCCTTAGAGCCTGCTGCTGCGATAGCTCCCGGTGCCTGCTTCGTCTGTACACCCTCCGGGCTGATGACCGGCCTGGATAAGCACAGTGACCACCTCAGCCGATTAACCATCGACTCCCAACTCAGACAGGGATGCTTTCTCCACCAGAAAGGGCAATCTGGGTGGCACTGGTGCACAGGGGGCCCTGGTAGTACCTGGGCTGGAAGGCTCCACGGAGGACAACTGGTGCACAGAGGAGGAAGACAAGGAGGGGGTTGCATCACAGTACAGCCCACTCAGCACAATCTGAACCAGGAATGTTCCTAGCCACATGAGGAGATGCCGTACCTCATCGTGATGACGGGCAAGCAGTCTACACGAAGCCCGCACATCATCACATATGACGCCGGTACGCCTCCCAACACCGACCAGCAGGGGTACTACAGTGTCCCAAATGGCAACAGCCGAAGGCATTGGGTTGTCGGTCTGGTTCGAAACATCCGACACCTGGGGATGGGTCTGGGTTGAGGCATGCCGGCAGGTGCATACAGCACCATCCGCTGGCCCAGGGACAGGAATTTGCACAGCCACCACAAGGGTGGCCTGCAAAGCCTCATGCCCCAGGGGCAGGACTGCAGCAGTCACACCCACTACGTCACCCTACCTGACCTCGTGGGCTGTGTTTCTACGTTCACCTCCTCCCCCTCCATCCCTGCACACCTGGATGACTCCAGAGCGTCTTCCGCACTGGATGGCCCCTGTATTGCCTCACCTGTCCCCTCGCTGCTGAGGAATCGACTACCACCTTCGACCTCTTCGACTTACCCCCATCAGCATTGCTGATGGTCCCAGTGTGGCAGCAGCCACCTCGCTCCCTGACGATGTGCTGTCATGGGAGCGTGACTGGGCCTTGTGCCTCTGTCCAGTGGAGGCATCCCTGCTGCCATGCTCCACAGCACTTCTGCCCTCTTCTTCTGATGCAACTGTGGAAAAGGAGACACAGAAGACCAACATCAGTGTACTACACCAGTGTGTGCGTGGCAATACCAACATTCACATGAAGTTCACTAGTCAAGGGAACAAGTGTCATCCTCCACCACCACACACATATACATGCAATGCATTTACATGCTTGTCCATAACAGCAGGCATTCACAAAAGGGTACATGCCACTCTCACAACCAATCAATTGCGGATGCTACAAACACATGCATCATGTGCTCATACGCATGTCATGTACACACATCAACCGAGAGTTCACAAGCAGCGTGATGAGCAATCAGATCAGAGTGTCGTCAACTGTAATCCCGCAACATGACTATGTCACACATTGAAATGCATGTGTTGCATCCAGCCATGAGTGATGTCCAGTCACATATTCCCATCTTCGGCACATACACATGAACACCATGCATGCACATGACGTGGCCAAGCCTACCTCAACTCTCACACTTGTCACACTGGCACGTCTCAGACACAAGTAACAAAACACATGCACGGTCTGAAAGGCAGCAGTACAACACACAATGCAAATGACAGCTCTTTAAAATCACATATGGTTCACTGTACAAATGGAGAGCACTGTCTGGGGCATGCACACATACATCTGTATCATAGGCATACTTGCTGTAAGCCTAAGGTGCTGACTCACAACATACAGGAACATGCACATGCACTGTGGAGCCTAGCAAAACATGGGTTCTCAGCTCATGACTCCAGACGTTGTCGCAACTCGCTGACCTGGGTTTACAGCACCGGGTAAAACATCTCCAGGACCCGCATGTTGGTTATGTTCAGCTAGCACCTGCACCCCTCAATGGTGTCACTGGCATCGAGGAAGCACAGGGCCTTGCTGTGGGTCCTGGATTTAAGGTCATCCCAGCACCTGTGCACATACTTGAAGGTCCGGGATGCCACCCCCTCAGCCTTGATGGCATTCACTACCCCGTCCCAGATCAGCTTACGTCATTCCTTGCCACGTTGTGTCGATGGTCCAAAGAGGGCATCATAATTCCCCAGGACCTGCTCCACCAGGATATCAACTTCCCTGGCAGTGAAGTTGACAGCCCTCGCTGCCATGGGGGTGCCACTCCAGTCAGTAGATGATGTTGCTGACATGGCAACCCCCGAGGCAAGTGTGGGTGGGCAATGTGGTCCTGGAGATGGGCTCTGCAGAGGTGGTGTTGGTATGACACATTGGGAGTCTGGTGAATCGGCTGAGGTGGTCACAGGGCCAAGGACAGGAGCACTGACAATGGCTGGACAGCAGGCACTCAAAATACAGGGCAGGTGGGCAGCAGGCACACACAGGAGATGACTCGGTAGGAGGCAGCCCAGGGCAGTAGAAGGCAGGTTTTATGGCTTGTAGGAAGGACTGTGGGTCTAACACGTGGGCAGCCGGAAACAGAGTGACGGTTACTTTGCACATTCAGAATTAGCGCAGACACGTGAAATCCGAGGAAAGGCATGCACTGCACGCTGGCGTTCAGTATGGCTGAATCAGAGATATAGGAGTACATGTAGAGGCAAATCAGACCAGACATGCGATGGGAGTAGATGGATGACTGAATTACTGTGAATTTTGGGGTGCCACACAATTTGTTTACGTCTGTGACAGTACCAACTTCTTATTTTGGAGAGGGATTTGTACTTTTCTTTTTTCTGAGGCTAACAATGAGTCACGTACACATTTTCCATACTCTGGTGCCCCTGTTAATCGCGTACCTCCATTCCTAACATTACATTAGCTTCCCGTCCTTTGCGTAGGCATTTTTTTGTGTTGCTGGGTGCCACAGCATATCACATAAAGTTTTTTCTTATTAGAGAAGCTATCGAGGTCTTGTGTACACATTTATTTTGTTATTTGGGGTGCCTTTGTATTATGCGTCCTGTTTTTTGTCACCTTGGGTACTTTAGAGCCTTGCTGGACCACAGAAGTACACTTTCTCCTGACTCGGATTGCCCAGAACAATTGCTTGGTGTGCCTTCCATCTGGACCATGGGCCTCATTACGACCTGGGCGGTAAGTACCGGTCATTACCGGCATGGCGCAAATTCCGTGTCCGAGCTGGCAATAAACCACTAAAAGCGACCCATTACGAGTTTGCAGGCACAAGCTTTGCGCCACGCTGGTAATGAACTCACCGCCATGCCGCAAAAGCCCGAAAAATCCCCCTTACCGACATCATCTGTAGTGGAACCGCTATTAGCAGTGACCGTAAATACGCAGAACGGGAAGTAGCGTCATCGCACAGGAATGGGAAAGAGCACGGCGGCCATCTTTAAAAACACAATCCATTGCCATCCACCACAACCAGGAGCCATCTGACCCCCAGAACTCCAACACACCTCTAACCTGTTTCAATTCAGGATGCCAGAAGCTGTTGAAAAAACCGGAGATCGGCTGCGCGAGGAGCGCTTCTCCAGAGAGGAGCTCACCATGTTAGCAGAGACACTACAGGAAACAGCAGATGTGGTGTTTGCAAATGACATGTCACGTCCTGCACTGTTGCGTAAAAAGCAGATTTGGGCATTGGTCGCCCAGAGAGTAAGTGCCTTCGGCACCACACCCCGCACACCCAAACAATTCCGTAAGCGCTGGGACGACCTACGCCTACGTGTGCGAAGTATACTCTCTGCCAACCCACACCTTGGGATGGCGACAGGTGGAGGTGCTGAGTCGCCCATAAAACTCCAACCATGGGAGGAGATATGTGCTACCACCATAGGCACCGAGGCAATAGAGGGAGTCGGGGACATGGAGAGAGGAGCGCCGTCATCAGCCAATGCAGGTAGGTGTCTCTAATCAAACAATGCCAATAACACCACAATGATGTCTACCTGAAATGAACTGTATAGCAGGGTCCACCAGACACATAAGCACAAGACTGCCTACAGTCAGTGCAGAGCATCACCTTGTCCACATGCATGATGCACCCCTTTTGTGTTGCAACCCAAATGCCTCCATGCATCACCCATCCAAGAGTGAGCCAACCTGTATGTCATTCCCCCCAATGTGACTCATCTACCATTCCATATCAATGCAGCCACCCCAATTCATGTCCGATGCCCGTAGACCCATCACTAACCCTCTCCCTCCTTTGGTCCCCCACAGGCACACATTCTGACAGCGGTGATGAGGACACCAGTGCCACACCATGGAAGAAAGCCAGGGCCGAGGAGGGTGAACACCACCCCTCAACCTCAAGGGGCACAGGCCAACCTAGACCACCTCTGAGGGACAAGAGAAACACAGAGGCCACAGCACCAATGTGCACCACAGCCCCCACAACAACGCCCACACCAGCCACCATCAGCCAGGATGCATTGGCAGAGGGCACACCATCGGCTGGCAGCAGCACAGTCAGCAAGACTGCTGCCACAGCAGCCATATCAAACGACAAGGGCGACGTGCAGCTGCATGGCCCAACACCCGCCACAGGCCCCCTTCACTCACCACACATATCCCCATGCAGCGTGGTGGACGGCAGCATGCACGGGCTGTCACCTGCAGATTCATGGCCAGCACGTTTCAGCCCCACATCAACTGTGCCTGATGACCAGGTCATGGTTGAAACGCCTCACACCTCCGCCACAGTGACAACCACCCAAGAGGGGATCCTGGCTATACAGAGGCGCCTGGAAGAACTCACAGGGCTGCTGACGCAGCATATTACTGAATGTACCCGTGCACGGGATGACATCAGGGACAGTGCGGCATCGATAAAAAGTGCCATCGAGTCCACCTCCAAGGACATATGTGCGGAACTCGCAGCAGTGCGCCACATCTTCTCGCAAATGGTTGCAGCAATGCGGGACATGCATCCACCGCAGTTCCCAGGACAATCTGAGCCATCATCATCTGCCAGCTCTACTAGGACCAGCCCTGTGTGTCGGTCTAGCAGGAACCTGCGCAGATTGGACAGTGGGGCACCTGGTGCTGGAAGAAGGGGAGGGCAGTAGGCACAGCCGTGCATGCTGGTGCCATGTGGACCACTGGTGCGCACTTCTGCACACTGGGAAGTCAAGGGTGAGGGGGGAGAGGTTGTTTGGGGGAGTTGAGGGGGGAGGGGGAGAGGGTGTGTGCTTGGGAGTTGAGGGGGGAGGGGGGAGAGGGTGTGTGCTTGGGAGTTGAGGGGGGAGGGGGGAGATGGTGTGTGCTTGGGAGTTGAGGGGGTAGGGGGGAGAGGGTGTGTGGGGGAGTTGAGGGGGGATGGGGCAGAGAGTGTGTGGGGAGGAGGGCTTGTTCACTTTGTCATAAATCTTCAATACACATTTTGGTAACTCATAATCCACATGTGTTGACATTGCTTATTGCGTACGTGTGCTTTATTGCTGAACAGTCTACAGTGTCCATGTCCCTAACCAGTGCCCCGAGTGCCATCTCCATGTCACACTCCCTGTCCATGAGTGCTAGAAACATTGGTTGATCAGAGTCCGACGCATGTCACGTCCCTCCTGTGCATCGCTGCCTCCCTGAGGTGCTGCCCCATCCCCACCCTCCTCATCCTCATCGTCAGGTGGTTGCAGTTCAGCGTCAGGGGGCAGGGGCTCATTCCGTCTGATGCACATATTGTGTAGCATGACACATGCCATGACGATCTTTGCCACCTTCTCATGGCGGTACAGGAGTGCCCCACCAGACCCGCTGAGGCAGCAAAACTGTGCCTTCAATAGGCCAAATGTCTGCTCAATCACCACACGGGTACGTGTATGTGCACGATTATAGTCCTCCACGTGCCTGGTCTGTGGGTTCCACACTGGGGTAAGGAGCCACCTCTTCAAGGGATAGGCTGCATTACCTGCATGTGGGCAACAATGTATATGTGTAAGTCATCACATCATATGGGACCTCATTAAGTGACACAATAGCATGCATTTATTTGTTCATTTCAACCCAATTTCCATGCATGAATGGAGACACACGATGTGACTGCTATGTGTGTATTCCTCTAATGGACTGGTGTGCGTGCCATCAGCTAGTGGGCACAGGGGGGTCCAGTTCCTTGTGAGTGCTCGTGCACTGTGTTAGTCCACTGCGGTTGTTTCTGTGATCTGGCAGATGTCCAGTAATTTCTATGCTTTCATCCTGGCACCATTGATGTCAGCCTCATGATGGTCTCACTACGCACAACAAATGGTGTCATGCAATTCAATTGGCCCTCTGTGTCAGTGTAGTGGTGTATTGATGTATTTAGCCCTTATGTGACTCCTTTGAAGGCATTAATTGGGAACTGTCCCTTCAGTTGATGGTGTTTGGTGCTGTGTAATGGCTATAGTCATTGCTTGTAGCTGCATTGTGTTGAGAGGGATGCAATCTGATTTGGTACAGTGCACATGCAGATGGCTGTGGAATGGTTGTGACACTGCTTCATTTACATGGTAGGGCTGCTTACATCTTGCATTATGTGGTCAGGTGTCAGGTCCAGTCTGGGCTGCTTTGGGGTATGAGCATGGTCCATTCTCTCTGGCACTCGCAGCCAGGTGAAGTATGCATCTCTTCCCCCTCATCTCAGCCAGGTGAAGTATGCATCTCTTCCCCCCCATCTCAGCCAGGTGAAGTATGCATCTCCCCCCCCATCTCAGACAGGTGAAGTATGCATCTATACCCCAATCACCTACCCACATCACATTTCCATGGGTCTAACATGCGACTCACCGAGAAGTCAGGATCTCTGCCCTGCATATCGCTCCATGTAGCATGGTATCGTGGAGTTCCGCAGGACCATTGTGATGATCCTGTTTGAGTCACATACCATTTGCACGTTGATTCAGTGGTATAGCTTACGGTTGTGGTACGCTACCTCCATGGCATGTGGGACCACCAATTCCACATGGGTGCAGTCGATGGTGCCAATGCAACCAGGGATGCTGGCCAGTGAATGGAAACCTACTTTGGTGTTTGTGATCTCCTGGGCAGACCGTGGTAAGGAAATGTGGTCGTCTGTGTGCTTGAGGAGGGCATCAAGCACTTGGTTCAGCGTACGTGAGAATAATGGTTGTGAAATGCCATGCATATGCCCCACTGTGTGCTGGTAGGTGCCTGTGGCCAGGAAGTGGAGCACAGACACTACCTTCAGTAGGGGTGGGATGGTGGTCCGTGTTTCAATCATGCTGACAATGTCGTCATGTATCATGTCCACAATGGTGGTGATGGTGTCCCGGTCCAGACGGTACAGGGTGTGGATCTGCTCAGGGGTTAGGTTGAATGGACTGGCTCTGATGCATGGAATTGGGGGCTGCCTGCGTGGTGCCACTGGCTGCACTGGTGGGGCATGCTGGCCCTGCCTTGGCCTCCTTCTCCTCCTGCGTCTCCTCTGTGCTGCCTGTTGTTGTTGTTGTTGTTGTAGCACTTCCACTGCAATCAAGTCCTCCAGCCCCTGCATTGCTAGAAGTATTGGAATCATTGTGAAGTGTGACTGGGTGTGGGAAGGGGTGGGGTGTGCTCCTTTTGTGCTTGTCCAGTCTGTATTGCCTCCACCTGTGCTGATTGTGTGCACCTGTGGCAGTTGGGAACACTGCACATGGCCGTTTACGGGTGGTCCACGATGCCGGTATTTGCACCATGGCGGTAAGGTACTTTACGGCTTTCACTAGGGCGTTAATTGCATGTCCGCGTGACTCGTAATGTTCCCCTGTTTGCGCCATGCCTGTATTTGCGGCATGGGTGGTCTCGTGCCCGCGCACTTGGCGCTTTTAGCGGCACCGTTACTTACGGTGCTGCTAATAGCGGTTTATCAGGTCATAATCAGCCGGAGCGATGCCGGTAATCCTTTACTGGCATCGTTATTCACTTACCGCCCGGGTCGTAATGAGGCCCCATGAGTGGAAAGGCCCCAAGAGGGAAAGGGGGCAGAGATGGCTGGGGTCGGGAACATGCAGCAGAAGGTGCTGCCCCCCCTCCAGTGGTAGGGGACGTGAAAGCAGAAGCTGCTGTCCCCACCACCCAGGTTCATGGACCTTCAGCGGAAAAAATGCTGTACCCACCCCCCAGGGTCAGGGACCTGCAGTGGCAGCTGCTGTCTGTGGCCCGAAGGGTAAGGGACGTGCAGGGAAAGCTGTGGGCCCCTCCACCAGGGTCAGGGAGAGGCAGTGGCAGCTGCAGCCCCACCCCCCCAGGGGCCAGGGCCTGCAGCGGAACCTGCTGTCTCCACCCCCCAGGGTCAGGGGCCTGCAGTGGCAGCTGCTGTCCGTGGCCCAAAGGGTAAGGGATGTGCAGGAAAAGCTGCTGTCCCAGCATCAGTGGGTGATGTCATGGCCCAGGCCAGTAATGCTCTAGCATCTGGTGCCCTGAGTGGTCCCAGCCACACAGGGTCTGCATCACGTGCCAAGAAGGCAAAGACTGCACAGAGGAGCTTCAATGATGAGGAACTCCAAATCCTCATGCACTATGTGCGTGCACACCTCTGTGACATGTGCCTGCAACCAGGGAGCACCCAGCGTATGGTACATTGGCAGCGTGTCACAGATGACATAAACAACTTAGGGTATGAGAGGCGCACTTCATCTTAGGTCATGAAGTGGTGGAATGACCTCAACCGTCGTACCAAATCCAAGATGGGTGACAAGCTCACCTCTGCTATGGCAACTGGAGGGGGGTCACCAGAGGAGCAGGAGCTCACCCTGCATGAACAGGTCATGAGCCAGATTATTCATATGGATCATGTGCACGGCGTGAGAGGCCTGGAAGAATACGAGGCCACGTTCGGTGAGAGACCAAGCTTGTGCATCCTGAGTATGTGGATTGAAAAAAAATACAAGAAGTATGATTGTGTTTCACTTGTACCTGCATTTGAATGACTGCCCTGGGTGAACCATGTCATGGTGTACTGACTTGTGCACAGTGTACTCTAGAGTGAATAAAACCCATGTGTCGTACATCCATTGCACATGGCATTGTGACAGTAGTCATCACCCACCAGCATAGACAAACAACATTTTCAACAAGCTACCACAACGTGGCGTCTGGTTAGTTGCATCAGTGATGTCAGTGGCTCTGCTCTGCTAGATAAGTGCTTCTGTCTGAAGCATGTGTTACACATCATGCACTGAATGGTGGAGATAGTCCATCCACACTTGTACGTAGGTGGTTCCATGCTACAAATAATTTCTATGAAGACTACCAGCTGGCCTTACAGTGTGACATGAGTGACATTGCAGTTTTCAACACTGTGCACATCCCCACTGCAGCTATGGCACTGACCCCATTGTCAAATATTAGTCAGGATTCATCTCTGTTAACCTCCCACACTCAGCACACACTCTATGGGTCCATGCCCCTGTCTCTCTTGTGTGTCACTGTCCCTTCTTCCTATCTCCCAGTGGATGTAATTACTCTCTCCACATCACACACCTGGGAATACAAACTCAGGCCATGTCCACATTGTGTGCACTCACTGTGTCAGTTCTACACTGGTGTTGCACGTAATTGATGTTCACTTGGCTGGGAATATGTGTGTACGTGTTCACATGTAATGTAATAGTATGTTACATAGGCACATGACGATGCCTATTTAGCATGAATTTGTCAATAGTTTGCTGTGCCATGGGCCACAATGTGCTTTCAGAGAACCATATCTGTTTTCAATGTGTCCACTGGCTACATGGTCAGGGACATGGGATGTTATTGCAAGTATGCATACTCCATGATCAGATGGCTTCTTGTACATAGTGTGTGTATGTGATTTCTCGCATGGTAACATGAATGGCAACGTGTTTCAGGACAGCAATGTGATACAGATGTTTATTGTCGATGCAATTAACATGAATCTTCATGTCTTTATATGTCCTTGTGCAAGTGAATGAGGCACTAAATGCAAAGGAGGAGGTAGAAGAGGAACAGCAGTCTTAGCCAGAAAAGACCACCAGTGGAGAATGTGGTGTGGCAGCCCATGAGAATCCACTGGTGCTAAAGTCCATCTAGGGAATGTCTTGTTTTGACACTGACTTTGATGAATCCAGTAGCTCTAGTGCTGAACCAGATCGCCAATCCTCAATGCTGTCGGAGGTGAGTGCACCAAGTGTTGGAACTGTTGTTAACTGAGAGTCTGCAATGGGTCAGGTGCCCTCACAAGGCCAGTCAGTGGTGTCACAGCTGTCTGTGTTGCTTATGGCTGCAGGACCACGCTTTCAAGTATTGGTTTCTTGGCCTGGGACAGATGTCCAGGGAGGGGTGCAGTCCTGCAGCCACAGACAGTGGCATAACAGCAAGGGCCATGCTCCCATGGGTAAGCAGGTGTGGGCCCAACACACGTGGTGGACGTGTGCAGGCTTGGGTGACAGTGTGGGAGTAGTTGATGTTGCGCAACAACAGGGTGCTGCCTACGAGATGTTGGCTGAGGGCATGGATAGGGTGGCCAGTTCCATGATCCCACCAGAAACACAGGTGGAACATGAGCTGCAGGCATTGCGGTCCACATACTGCTCACACAGGCTGCACATGGAGGCCAACAATCAGAGCCGACGGGCCTATCTGGGGTCTTTGCAAGCATCCCTGCTTGCAGAGGGTCGGGCCCACAAAGAAGACCTGAGGTGAGAGTTGTTGGCCCACAGAGCTTCAGTCAAAGTGGAAGAGGCAGCCTGCAGAACACAGTACCAACATGAGATGCAACTATAGAGGCAGACCATCTCGGAGGAAATCCATGCATCCCGTGGGGTCATGCATGATGACCTCCGAAACTGCATGTTGCAGATGCATTCATCAGTGTCCCGTCTGGCCACTGCCACTGAGGACAAGGACAGGGGACTAGGTGGTCAGCCTCCCGCACGACTACCACCTTCTGATTCTACCCAGAAAGGTGGTCACAGCAGAGTCATGCCTCCCTGTCCAAGATAACCTGTGCGGTCCATAAGCCCATGGAGGGAATCGTTTTTTTTTCAACATCCACCCATGTGGAAATTGACGTGCACCCTGCTCCTCCCCCTCCTAGGTGGGTCCCCCCCATCCTTGATGGATATTTGTACCCCCCATGTCCAGATGTTGGCATTGCATATTTTGTTTTGGCCTTTCCTGGTTATCATTTTTGTTCATTTTTTCCTTACTTTCCCTTGAGGTGTGCCATTAACACATCAAGGACAACACGTGTGTTGTGGTGTACATGCAGGCATGCCTAGTGAAGTCAACTAGCATGTTTGCATGGTGGTGCACAGGATGGCATGTGCAGGTAATTATGGTTTTGGTGTTCAGTTGCACATGTGTGCTGTGTCGATTGTACTTAACAATGGCTATTTTAATGTATTCTCCCATGTTGTTTCAGTAATCTGTGATGTGGTGGTGGCTGCTGTCCCAGGGGAGAAACCCTGCACCACTTCAAGTCCATGCTCCCCAAGCCCCCCACCAAGCACTGTCGTTCCTGTACCTGATTAGGAAACGCAGTTCCAGGTGAAGGTGATGTGGGATTGACAACATGCTGCACTGTCACCGGGGAAGCATTATCGCTGTCTTGCTTGTTGAGCATGCGTCATTGGTGTGCATGTGTGCAACATATTTTGCTTGTCTTATATGTCCTTTGCATGCTGACATGCCGGTAGGGTAATTTAAGTGGTGCTCATGTCACTGTGTTACCTACCTATGTTTATTCCTCTATGGGCGCACCTACTGTGCTGTACAGCATGTCATTGTACATCTGAAGAGCAGGCAGTCTACGCCTTTATCTGTCATTTCCTTGGGATACCCTCTCTGTGTCACACTCTCTCCCTCTCTCTGTTGTGGTACACTGTACTCATGGGATGATCACTGTCTATTTCCCTTCACAATGTGTTGCTCCTGCAGTGGGTGGTGTCTGCATATTTTCTTTAGGTGATCATGTGATGTCAGGTATGTGTATGTTGTTTGTGCTGTTACTATGCTTAGTATTCAATTTAGGCGAAGCTTCTCCTGACGGTGTGTATTGTATGAAAGGCAGGTGGGTTCCCTGGACAGGTAAGTGAATGGCATTTGCTGACACTTGTGTGGTGTTTGCATGTGAATGTGGCACTCTGTGTGTTCACTTTGGATTGACTTAGCTTGTGGTGAAACACTACTTCCTAAGGGGGGCATGTTTCACAGGGTATGCATCTAATGATGGGTATGGTCATGTCCTTCACATGGATTGCTGGGACCACTGTTCACTGATTATGTTAACTGTGCATTGTAACTGTGTGGGGCTTTAATGTGTGTTTGTGAGTGGGTGGCTTAGTCAACTGTTTGTGTCCTGTGACAGGTGTAGATGTTTGGGCTGATGTGTGTTTTATGGAAGTTTTATCATGTGTAATGAGGTAAACTTCAGTTTGCTAGCAGGGTTTGTGGGATTATGGCTGTATGTCACTTTTGGCATGTCCAGATTATGGTTCAACAATTAAGGTGTTTAAATCCATAAACATGTTGCTATGCATGTATTTTTGTGGGATGATATGTTGTGTAACTTTAGGCTTAGTGGTGTTTGTGCTTTCACATGATTTTCACATGCACTCTGCACCATGGTGTTTGCAGCTTCTAGTGCAATGCGGCTGGGTGCATTGTACTGTTGTATTTGAAGGGATGCAGTATTGGACCATTGGCATGCTGTGATAATGAATTATGCATTGACCATGGTCTGGTGGTAAACAATGTACCTTTAGCATGATTTTATTATTGCTTGATGTATCACATTGATTTGTGTTGTCTGCTTATCTCTTCCTTTGCGGCTCCATCTGTGTGCAGCAGTACATTGTGACATCAAGCATGGTTCTGGAAGATGTGCAAGAGGTGAGCATTTCAGTAATAGCCAAGCCAGCCACTGTAGATTGCGCAACAGCTCCTTTGAAGTACATTTGGAATGCACTTGCATCACATATGTTTTGAAAATACAAATGACTGACTGAACCTACTTGTGACAGGATCTTCATACACAACACTCAGCACATGTGCCCCCCTCACACTCACCATCATCATTCCTCATTATCCGCATTCCCTCATGTCTCCCCTGAAGTAGTCACCAGAGTTGACAACTCCATGAAGGTGTCATCCCCACTCGGGTGCCGCTGCTCCTACTGTACCATCAATGGCAACAACTCCTCTCTGAGAACTGTTCTTGCTGATCTCTGCAAACACTCCTTTCCTGCTGTTTAGTTTCCATCGTCCATCAATCACTCACTTGTGCGTGCCATCCTTACTATGGCATATTTATTTATTTATTTATTTATTTATTTGTTTATTACATTTATATATAGCGCGCAGTCAGCTCATGGGCATTGTGGCGCTGTTACTTGTAAAGGAACTTAGTTACAGGTACAGGTGTAGGTTGCGCCTTGGGTTACAGTGAGGCAGGATCCTGTGTCAAGCGATAAGGAGAATCATACTACAGAGTACATCATACATCATAGTACATCATACATGTTTGTCATTAAAGTTAAAACATGAGAGGTTGGTTAGGTGAACAAGGTAGTTTTCATGGCTTTGCGGAAAGCAGTCAGTGAGGGTTCAGCTCGCAGAGAGGTGGGAAGGTTGTTCCAATGTAGTGTGGCAAGGTAGGGGAAGCTGGCGCCAACTGCTCTAGCTCTTTTTACCCTGGGCACGGAGAGCATATTGGCATAGGGTGTCCTGGTGGGTCTTGTGGATGCGGCTGGGTGGATTCTCTGAGATAGGTACGCTGGGGCTGAGAGATGGACACATTTTTGGGTGATGCTTAGCGCCTTGAATATAACCCTTTCCTTTATGAGGAGTCAATGGGATGCTTTTCTGGCAGCGGTGATGTGCTCTCTCTTGGCAATGCCTTGTGCAGCGCGCAGGGCGCTGTTCTGAATTATTTGCAGCTTCTCGAGGTTTTTGTTGGAGGTCCCTAAGAAGAGAACATCACAGTAGTCTAGTCGGGAACCAGTTATGGGTCTAGCTATGTTGGTGCAGGTGTCTTTTGACAGAAAAGGCCTGATTGCGTTGAGGAGTTTTGCATGGTAAGCCGCAGAGGAGGAGATTGCGTTTACTTGTCTGGTCATGGATAGGTTAGAATCTAGATAGACGCCTAGTGTTTTTACCGTGTCGAGTACTGGAATTCTGATTGAGTCAATGGTAAAGTGGCTAAACTGGGAGTCAAGTTTCTTGAGGGTGTCAGGGGATCCTACGAGAAGGAGCTCAGTTTTGTCAGAGTTAAGGCAAAGGCCGTTGATGGCCATCCACATTTGTATTGTGTCGTATATGTTGTTAAGAGTTGCGCGGTCAGTGTCATAGTTACCTGTTAGTGTGAGGAGGATCTGACTGTCGTCAGCGTAGTTGGTGTGGGAGATGCCCATGGCGTCAAGGATAAGGAAGAGGGGGCGGGTAAAGATGTTATATAGGGTCGGGGAGAGGCAGGAGCCTTGGGGCACAAAACATAGCATGATGGTGGGTGATGCAGTGGCTAGGTCAGCGAAGACCTGCATGGTTCTGCCTTGGAGGAAGGAGGGGATCCAAGTGGTAGCTTCTTGGGAGAAGTTGGCTGTGGAGGTTAGGTGATGGCAGAGGATGTCGTGATCTACAAGATCGAAAGCTGCAGAGAGATCAAGGAGAAGGAGCAGGACAGGTTTGCCTTGGTCTCTAGCGTCATCCATTTGGTTTTTGAGGTCGAGTAGGGTGGTCTCTGTCCCGTGCCTAGGCCGAAAGCCAGATTGTCTCAGTCCTAAGAGGTTATGCTCTTCGAGGAAGTGCTGGACCTGCAGGTAGGCTGCCTTGTCTAGAATCTTAAGGAGGAATGGGACTGTGGTAATGGGGCGGTAGTTGTTGGGGGAAGTGGGGTCAAGTGTAGGTTTATTTATGAGAGGTCGGACCCATGCTTCCTTGAGGCATGAGGGGACTCTCCCTGTGGTGAAGGAGGCATTGACGAAGGAAAGGAGCAAGGGTGTCTGAGCAGTCTTTGATGATGGAGGCGGGGCAGGGGTCCCCTTTGCAATTGGAGGGTTTGATGTTTTTCATGATGTTGATCATGTCTTTTTCCTGAATGGTTTTGAAAGAGAAGGTAGGGGCGGCCTCTGTGGGTGAGGAGAGGGGGGAGGTTGGGGGAGGGGTAGGGGGGTAGGGAGCGCTAGTTTAGTGTTCAGAATTTTGGTTTGGAGTGAGCTGATTTTATTGCGCATGGCTGTTTGGATGTCGTCACACCATGCTTTATCTTTGGTGAAGTTTTGAGGGGTTGGTGTAGGGGGCTCGAGTTCCCTGAATATGGCGAACATTTCCTTGGTGTTCGAATTTGGCCTCGGAGATTCTATCTTCAAATGATTTGGCTTTAGCTTTGATGATGGCTTTCTTATATTCGTTTGCAAGGGATTTGAAGTTAAGTTTGTCTTTGTCATCACAGGATGTTTGCCATCGAGCAAGTGCTGCTCGCTTGTCTGTGCGCAGTTTGAGGAGGTCTTGGGTGAACCAGGCATTAGTGTGGCTGCTAGGTTTGGTTTTGCGCGGCTTAAGTGGGGCGATAGCATTGATTGCTGCCGTGATAGCAGAGTCATAGTTCTTGGCAAGGGTTTCTGGGTCGTTGGAAAAGGGTGGTCTAAAGGCAGGTCCCTGTAGGAAGGGTAAGAGTCTTTCTTTGGTCAGTTGGCGGGTACTTCTTGTGAGAGCTGGTGGTAAGGGTTTGGGGGGAAAGGGGGGGAGGTCGGGATGTTGAAGGTGATGGTGTGGTGGTCGGACCATGGGGTGCGGGTATTGCCTGTGAGGGGGCAGTTGTGATGGGCTATCCAGTCTAATGATCTGCCTAGTGCGTGAGTAGGGTCTGTGATGGTGTTGGCGAATCCTAGAGTGGCTAGAGCTGTGTCAAGTGATTTGTCACCAGGGTCTTTGGTGTCATTCAGGCCTAGGTTGATGTCCCCAAGGAGAATGACTTTGGATGACTTTTTTAGGTTGTCAGCCAGGAGGTGAGTGAGTGATGCCTGGAAGTCTCCCAGGGGGCCTGGTGGTCGATAGATGAGGTGTAGGGTGATGGTGCAGTGATGCGAGATAGTCAGTTTCAATTGAAGGTAGTCGCTGTTGTTGTTTATAGTTTTGTCAACCTTTCCGATGGTGATCGAATCTTTGGCTATGAGAGCGACACCGCATCCTGTGGTCAGGCGATCATGTCTCGTGATAGCATAGCCTGGTGGGAGAGCGAGGGATAGAGCGGGGCCTGAGGCTTTGTGTAGCCAGGTCTCAGTGACCATTAGGAGATCTAGATCAAGGGTGGTGATGAGGTCGTGGATGTCTAGGGCGTGCGCATTGATGGATCGGGCGTTGAGGAGGGCACATTTGAGGTGGGGTTCGGGGGAGATATTTACATCAGTGGGTGGCATGGCTGTGGTAGAAGAATTGCACATTGTGGTAATCACATTAGCGGTAGTGGGGGGCACATTTTCTAGGGTCCTAGACATGGATAAAGTAGCATTTACATCAGTGGATGGCATGGCTGTGGTAGAAGAATTGCACATTGCGGTAATCACATTAGCGGTAATGGGGGGCACATTTACTAGGGTCCTAGACATGGATAAAGTAGCATTTACATCAGTGGGTGGCATGGCTGTGGTAGAAGAATTGCACATTGCGGTAATCACATTAGCGGTAGTGGGGGGCACATTTTCTAGGGTCCTAGACATGGATAAAGTAGCATTTACATCAGTGAATGGCATGGCTGTGGTAGAAGAATTGCACATTGCGGTAATCACATTAGCGGTAGTGGGGGCACATTTTCTAGGGTCCTAGACATGGATAAAGTAGCATTTACATCAGTGGGTGGCATGGCTGTGGTAGAAGAATTGCACATTGCGGTAATCACATTAGCGGTAGTGGGGGGGGCACATTTTCTAGGTTCCTAGACATGGATAAAGTAGCATTTACATCAGTGGGTGGCATGGCTGTGGTAGAAGAATTGCACATTGCGGTAATCACATTAGCGGTAGTGGGGGGCACATTTTCTAGGGTCCTAGACATGGATAAAGTAGCATTTACATCAGTGGGTGGCATGACTGTGGTAGAAGAATTGCACAATGGGATGATCATATTCGAGCCCGTGGGAGGTACATTATAAGGAGTCATGGCCATTGTTACAGTTGCATTGTGGTCAATGTAGTGCTTACTGCGTGAACTCTGATCCATAGCGTGGCGCGCCTTTGGGGATTGTAGTTTGTTAAGGCTGGAATCTTTGGGCTAATGGAAATTTGCAAGGTTCTAGTTTGCAGGCGCGCGTTCCGTACGTTTGTTGGTGTAGGTATTGAAGGTAGCGAACATGTGAGGGTACGTGCACGCAGACAATGGAGTCTAGAAGTGAGTGCGGTATGCTGATCAGGAGTGTGGGACTCCTTACCTTGTACTGCAGGCAGAGTTCCACGGCGGACGGCAGAATTCGAGCAGCGAAGAGCTGCAAAGAGGAGTGCAGGCCTTGTCCTCTGGCCTTCGCCTCGCGGCAGTGCCTTCCTGACCACCAAACTACTGGCACATTTCTTGCAACACCTTCCTGGGGAAACTGCTTGACAAGTTAGCCCTCCCACAAATTGACGCCCATGAGGTCGTTGTTCGGGATGTCCATGGCCACCAGTGTAGGTTGAAACTGTTTGGGGCCACAGACACTGCTCTCCAGAACACACATGAATGAATGGTGGCATCCCTCAAGTCATAATCCCCTGCGGTCCTCATACTCCTTGTTATCTCCTCTGCTTTTCACACAGTGAGGCATTCCATCCTCATTAAGATACTCCATGAACGTCCAGTGGACTTGAGTAGCTCATTCCTTAACAACCATTTCAAATGAACAATTTTGTGTCCTTTAACCTACCCTACTTCAGCCTACACCTGCGGCATCACACAGGTGTCCATTCATTAGCAATGCATTGTTGGCATGGCTTCAGTAGCTCACAGACTCAACACGGATTACATTGTAATCCTTGTGTACCATCCACAAGGCTGCCTACACCGTCTGCAATGCTTCCTGATGAAATACTCCCCTTCTATACTCCTGCATTCCTCTAGAAACTACTCCCTGTGTGTGAAGCACTTTGGTATTGTAAGGGCTGGTGGTGGGTTCATTTCCTATGTGTGATGCCTTCTGTGTAATAGACTCACTCTCCCTCTGCGTCATGAGCACAAACTCCTTAAGCTCACATTAATCATCATGTCCTTTATCTTCTCAACCTCCTTCGCTCACTCTCTCCATTGCTATTGATGAAGTACCATGCCTCATGTCCATTGCCCTCATGTGTCCTTGGTGCCTTACCCCCCCACATGTATCATGAAGTACTGTTTATACTGACCTTGCTCACGATCAGCATCAGCACGTGACTCATCACTTCCAATTGTGTATTCTTTTCTGCCCTTTTCACCACAAGATGTTCTCCATGTATTAATCTGAACATTTTCCCTTCACAACATCACCTGTACACTTGTATGTTGTGAACAGTCAGAAGGCATTGTGGCCTTGTCTACCCCCCAAGTTATTGTCATTATTTCTTGGTGGTATTGATAGTAGGATTGATCTCTGTTAGTAAATAATTGTCTACAATCACCTGTCCCCAACCTGTTTCCCTGTGTGCCTTTGAAAATGTTTGAGGTTATTAGATGAATGCCTAAGAAATTCACAACACATGTGTTAATTGATAATGTGCTTTGATGACTGTGTGCAGTGCACTGTCCCTATACTACGCAGCTGATGGCCAGCCTTATCATGACATTGGTAGTCTTGATTGAGTTAAATTCTATGCATATGTGTTGTCATCACTGTTTCATGCAGCATGGGGAGTGAAGTGTGCATTGTGTATGTGACATTGTGTAATGAATGGGGATGTGTTGCATGCACATTTGCTGCATGTCATTGAGGGGGCAGGCAGTGTGGGTAATGTTGGGTGTGAGTGGGTGTGTATTGTGTATTTGAATTGCATGCAGTGTGGAGGTGTGTGCATGTGTGCAGGAACACATGTTGATGGCTGTATTGGGACTTGTGCTTGGCATGTATTTCATTTCACTGAGGGGTGCACGTGGCTCTTCAATTAGTTATTGGCATGTATGTGTTACATGGACTATGTTTCATGTTTTTCTTTTTCTGCAGATCCTTACGTCACGTAATGATGGCTATTTCATGTCATGAAATTTGAGTGTCAACTGCATGGCAAGGGGACAGTTAAGATCTTCTTTTATATTGATCGTTATGGGATGTTACACATTTGACCACTATGTTAGTTCTTCACATCCACCACTAAAGAAGGGGTCCACTACAGTGGCTATGGTGCACAGGGTTCATGGTTCAGGCTATGGTGTGTTTAACCTCCTTTCTTTCTGACCACCCATCCCAGGTGGGACTCCAAGCCTTACCTTCTTCTATAGCTCTTTCAGAGTGTGACGTTTCACAGTGATGTAAGGTATCCCCCTGGTTCCTCTACATGTACATGGCAGCCTTTGCACATGTGATTAGCACTTTCACCTCTGAATTTCAGTGTTATGTGAATGACACAGAAGTTTCTTTCAGGCTACCTTCATGCGACTTCTCTTCATCATTCATACCTGACTGTCTGTCCACGATTCAGTCATGGTGGGCTGCAAACAACCTCTGCCTTCACGCCAGCAGGACTGAGATAATTTGCATTGCAACCCCTGCTCAAGCCTTCCCACTATCTCTCTGGCCAAACTCCCTTGGCCCTGCAGTCACACCCACCTGCACGGATAATGATCTTTGGGGTCATCTTCGCATCCACTCTTTCCTTCTCATGTCACATTTCAGTCCTCTCTAGAAAGTTGAACTATCAGCTACACCTCCACAGAGGTACTGTACCTTTTCGCACTTTTCCCCAGCAGGTCACTGTCTCCAAAGCCCTTGTATCTCCAGGCTGGACTACTGCAACTGGCTCTTTCTCACCATACATGCTTCGAATCCACACCCTCTATGACTCATGCAGAACTTGACAGCAAGACTAATCCTTTTCACCAAGACCAGGGACCATATCTGTCTGGCACTGATGTCCCTCCACTGGCTACCCATGGCTGCATGTGTCAAATGTAAGAAACTATGCATTCTCCCCAAGGCTTTGTGGGGCCTGGGTAGTTGCTATCTGCAACAAGTCATGCCAAAATACTCTCCCTCCCGAGCCCTCCTCATGCACCTCCAACCTACTTCGACTGAGCCAGTTCTGGGAGAAGATATTTGGATGAAGATCTTTATCGTCAGCAGGGGCCTCCCTCTGGAATAGCCTCCCTGCCGTCCTCCATATGGAGCCTCATCTCCTTTAGTTCCTGGAATTCCACAGGAGTTTCCTCTTCTACTCTTCGTTCTCTCTCCCTCTTCCCTGCTGACCTATCCCTCTGCTCTCTCGCTCCATTTTTCCTTGCAGCTCGATGACTGGCTGCATGATGTACCTCAGGGTCTGACAGGCCCATGGCACCCCCAGAAGTGTTTAGCACACTTGCCTCCAGGACATGCACTGGCCTCATCATCACTGCACTTGGTTGATGACCCTAGAGAGGTGCATCTCTCTGCACTTACCCCTGCCTACACTGACTGGATGCACTTGCACAAACCCTAAAACTTGTGCCCACCCTCCACCTAACACTTCCCTGTAAACGGCTGTGCACTTGCTTGTTCGGATTGCACCATGCCTGTAGATCGTCTGTCTGTTCCACCTTTTCCTGGCTCCATTCATGGTGGCACATTAATGCACTTGGTAAAACTGTAGAATCAATGTCAAATGTATTCACTGTTACCTCCACTGTTGATTGTATAATATGCACTTACTCTGCCGGTACAGACTATTGTTGCTTCAGAAATTGTAGTGCTCTGAACGAGTGTTCCTTTTCCCATTGTTCCATCCATCTTTGAGCGCTTTGCCTTGTGTATCGGTCCTTTATGAAAATATTTTACATGACATGCCATACCATGACACATTGTAATGATAATATTACATGACTTTGGGTTGCTTTGGGTGACACAGAGATGATTTAATGGATTTGTTGGCATGGTGGTAGTTGCGTACTGCCTCTTCAATGTGTTTCTTTGGGCAACACATTTATTTCTAAGGGATGCATGCAAATTTACACTTCCAAAGGGACTTTCTCAGGGTGGTTTTGTGGACACAGGGGATTGGTCCATTGTCATCATTGAATGGCACCTGGAATGTAGCAGCCTTGTTTCCACTCCACAGGGGTGGGGTTTAGGTGAAAAAGTAGCCACAAGCTAGGTCCCTGCAGCCTCTCCATGTTCCCTTTGCCCAGCCAGACGCCCGCGGCAGACCTGTGGGTGTGGATGGGGTGGCACCACCATGTCCACAGGGGCGCCATGCTGCGTTGCAACATTGGGCAGGACACATGCTGCCACAATGTTACTGCAGACTACTGATGGTGCATATAGCAAAACACCAACAAAGTGGCCAAAGTAGCAAAAACGTGACTTGAGCACTCGGAATGTGCGCTTATGCCCGAGTTGCAATATGGACAGTGTTGTATCTTACCTGGGCAGGTGTGTTGGGGTTGCGGATTGGCATCATCATGTAGGTGCTCAGAGGGTAGGCACTGTCCCCTAAAGAGGTGAGAAAATTTTGTCATTTCTTGACAGTGTATATTTGTAGGTGTGCAACATGCATGCATGTGGATGAACATTCGTACTCACCAATGAGCCATGTGTTGCCATGCTTCACAGCTTCCAGGGCCTGGTGTAGGGGGGACATCCTATAGATGTAACTGCCATGGGTGCTGCCAGCATAGTTGGCATAGACAGAAGTAATGATCCCCTTGGCATCACACACAACCTGCATGTTGATGGAGTTCCAGTGCTTTCGGTTGCGATATATGTGCTCTGTTGTTCTAGATGGACGCAGAGCAACATGGGTGCAATCGATGGCACCATGCACTTTTTGCAAAGTGTGGCACCCCATAAAACTCCTGGACCATGGGCCTGCCTTTCTGCAGGTGTTCTGGGCATATAGATATGCCGGGGGACTGACAGGCGTGCAGTCATTATTGCCAACACCTGGTGTAGGCAGCATGACTGCATGGCCTGTGAACTGCCCCCAACTATGGCGGTGGTCTGCTGGAATGGCCAAAAAATGCAGCACAGTGAGCACGTTTTGCAAGGGGCTCAGTCTTGAGAGCACAGGGTGGGTGATATAAGGTCATCTTCCCACTCTGTGACCAGGTCTAAGATGATATGAGGGGGGAACTTATACCTCGAATAGACCTGGTCGTCAGGCAGCCCAAAAAGGTTGGTCCTTGGGTGGAAGATCCAGGCCCTGGCCATCCTCCTCCTCCTGCAGTGTCCCACAATCACTGCTGCAACAAATGATACATTCATCATAGCTGTATACGTGTGTTTGTTGATCATGCTAGCTTTTTATGCATTGTTTGTGTGCGCAATGACGTTTACGACTGCTATCGCGTGCCGTAGGTGTTTCAGGATTTGTGTGTGTTTTTTTGCATGCCGGTGATCCCTGTTAAATTCCATGAATACGGTTGTTTGTCGCGCGCATGGGCGGTGAGATTGTTTGACTGTGGAACGTCCCTTGTAACACCCACATTTTCGCGTGTTCTTCCCCATTCCATGTGTTCCGCCCCCTTTTTCTGTGCCTGCGAAGGGCCGACCGGCCATTAGCTGGGAGTCTCGCGCAAGGCCTTCATGGTGTCACAGTGATGTGTTTGAACAGCGTTAAGTCCAAGGTAAACCCAGTGCATTGTGTTCCATGAATCTATGAACGGGGACTTGCATGATTTTGCGTACAAGCCCCCGATTTTCTGCGCAATTTATTCCATGAATCAGGCCCTTAGTGTAAAGCATATTTAAAAAAGAATTTTGTATACTCTATAATTGTGCAGCATATATTATTAGTGGCAGCTGGTGAATTTGTGAACTGGTGGGTTGTAAATGTATGTGCCTTAAAATGAGTGAGTGACCAGGCACAGCGAGGGAGTCCGAACCAAACCAGGGGAGTTTGTGGGGGTTCTCCCCTGGACAATTGTTTTAAATAATGGGTAAACATGGTGAAGTGTTGTGCACTTTCTGTGACAAATTGGATACAAAGCCACACGGTTTTCTATCAGTTTTGTATGGTAACACAAGAAAACCCCAAAACATGCAAGTTACCAAAAGTGCTGAAGACCATTTCCCAATGTATTTTCATTATGCCTTTGCCCACAACATATTCTAATACATACAATATTTTCATGCTGGCTGTGCCCATACCTGTCCATGCATGCTGCACCAATATGTTAATATTACCATAGAAGAACTTCCAGCCAGTAAACAAATGCCATGCCACAGAAAAAAAGCTGGCTAAAGTGCCCTACTTTGGATGTAAGACCGTGACAAAACTTGTCATGCTTGCTTTACCCTTGATGCACAGTTAAGATGCACAAGGGTAAAGCAACAGTAGCTGTGCATCAAGGGTAAAGCAAAGTGAAGTGTTGTTATGTGGGCAGAAAGGCCTACATTCAATGTAGGACAAGTCTAGCCAAGTAACAACCAGAGCTGTCAACAAACCCTTGAGGCTGCAAACGTGTAAGAAAACCCACAATCCAGGCAGGCTAAAGTGATGACTCCTGTACATGCAAAGCGAGCCTTTCATCTTCGTAAAATGGCTTTACTGAGGTGTACTGCCAGTAACAGAGCTCAGACCTCATTTGATCTCCTAAAATTGGCAGATTTCACAGCCCAGTAGTGCATCAAGTGTAAAGCTAAGCCAAGTGCTATTACGTGGAAAT
This sequence comes from Ambystoma mexicanum, assembly GCF_040938575.1. Taxonomy (NCBI): domain Eukaryota; kingdom Metazoa; phylum Chordata; class Amphibia; order Caudata; family Ambystomatidae; genus Ambystoma; species Ambystoma mexicanum. The sequence goes on from NC_090941.1 coordinate 770,986,212, forward strand.
ACTCAAATAATGATTATAAATATAATTGTTCTTTTATAACGCCCTTAATACCAGAGATTGCTTTCTAAGTGCGGGATCGGTATTCAACCCTGTGTTGTGTTTGCTTCCAAGACAAAAACGTTGCCCCTGAGCTATCCCAACTCACCAATATATATATGGCATGCATTCAATGTAGGCAGGGAAGGCATTAGCTCTGGTAGAACTGCAGGGAAAATCAAAACTAGGAAACCCTGGCACCAGCAAGGGAGTTGTGGTATTTTCACTTAAATAGGGTGGCGCCAGTCCCTTCCTTGGGAAGGCTTAAGCCTCCCACATTGAGGAGGTTGCAGGAAGAAGGCAGCACTCTGCTTTGATGCCTGAGTGCTAGGCCCTGGGCTCTGATGGGAATGAGGTGCTACCAAGATCCTGTCAGATTGCTCAACTAGGAGAGTAGACTATTTACATTTAAACATTCAGTAACATGTTATCAGCAGCAAACATACAGAGTCAGAGGACAAAAGTCTGCACAGGCGATATCAATACTCTATTGCGATATTGACAAGCTTTAAAAACTGTCATCCAGCCATCATTCAAAAAATAAATTGAGGCTGGCTCCACCACCGCGCAAGCTCACAAAGGTGCCCGATGTAAAGGAAAAGCTCCCAACACCAGCACAGCTGTCCTGAGGACCAGGGCTGACCCAGGAAACTCCCAAATCTGCTTCAGGTGACTTGGCACCAGACTAAATGCAGGAACAGCCAGCCTCACATCCCAATGAAAAGATGTCCAAATTGGTATTTATGTTTTGCAATGTACAGACCTTTTTTGTTAGGGTGAGTACTGCGACCAATGAAAACACCAGAGTTCAACTTCAAGGATTTCTTGCTGAATCACTTTCACAGACATGTTTCAAATTTAAGATTGTGGGCAATTTTACATTTGAAACATGCATTTTGCATAAACACAAAGAGCATTTTGGGAAGGAACCCTTTCAAAGGCCCATGCTGGTGCTGGTGTGGCAGCAGTGGAGCAGGGAGATTTACACTTAAATAGGGGCTTGCCACCACACCAACTCGGGGCAGCTTTTCAAAGGCTGCCCATGCTGGTGTGGCAGCAGTCCCATATTAAAGTGAAAAGCTTCCGCTCCAGCACTGGAGCAGGGAGATTTTCACTTAAATAGGGGTCCGCCACCATGCCTGTTCGGAGGAGCCTTTTAAAGGCTGTCCCATGCTGGTGTGGCAGCAGATCCCGATTAAAATGAAAGGCTTCCACTCCAGCACTGGATTGGGTAACTGTACGCTTAAATACAGGTCTGCCATACCAGCTGTTTTTAATATCAACCACTGTTTTGAGAGTCAATGAATAAAACGGACCCACACAATATCCCTTTTCTTGTGTCCACATTTATAAAGACAAATGTGTTTTTCTCCAGTTTACAGAGAAACATATAAAGTTACGCTTTGAAGGCTTCTTGGTATTACGAAGAACCTGCTCTCTTTCTTCTTTAGTTATGTATTCTTAACCATGTTTTTGATTTATTCATCCTTCTAAGAAACAATTATTTTATTTACTCACTGTTATACATTGTGACATTGTTTGAATACTACTACAGATGTTGGGAGCCCACTTATGTAAAGAAGCTAAGGGATCTGACAGGTGTGGATAGGGATATGTGTGGGATATGTGTGGGTTGTCTGTGGCGAGTTCTTGGATCCAAAAGGTGAGGTTGGGTTTGTGCCTGGTGGGCAGATGAGGAGGTATTTCCTTTTGGAAAAGTTGAGTTTGAAGAAGTAGGTAGCCATACTCTTTGTGATGGTGCAGAAACAGCTTTTGACTGTGTGGAATTGTGAAAGGAATAATAGTACATTTGTGTGTCATCCGAATGTTGGTGGAAATGGATGTTGTGTTTTCTAAGGGTCTGTGCAAGGGATTCTACATCTAGGTTGAAGAGAAGTGGAGATAGGGAGGCACAGTACTTGGCAAGGAATGGGTCTGGGCTATAAGGGGGCATGGAGACAAAGTGTGTTCTGTCAGTAGGGAAGGAGATGAACCGGTAGAGGACGGTGCCTGAGAGTTTTCATCCTGCGGGCTACCATGTTGAGTGGAATGGTATGGTTGATGCTGTTGGAGGCTGGAGAGAGGTTGAGGAGTTCAGTTTTGTTGTGTGTACTTTGTCTGTGATGTCGTTGAAGTCATCAGGGATGTGAAGTGTCTTGGTGCTGTGTCCAGGTCAAAATCCTGATTTGAAGCATTTGAGAAGGTTGTTTATGCAGATGTATTGTTGGAGTTAGATAGTGATAAAGCACTGCATGATTCTGGCAAGGTATTTTGGAACAGTACTGGGGTGGTAGTTTTTGAGGAGCATGAGGCTGTTTGATGATCTTTGGAGGCGGGGTAAGATTTTCCCAATTTTGAGAGCAAATGATGATGTTGATCCAGTGTAGATTAATGGTGATGATGCAACTGGATGCGGCTTGGAAAGGGGCATGTGCCATCCAGGAAAAGTGCAGGGCTTGTTTTGGCAGTGAGTGTGATAAGAGTGTCTGTGTCGATGGGGTGGAAGGTGTTTAATGTGCTGCAATGTTTGGGAGTGGGAGTTGGTCATGGGTGAGCACAGGTGAGTGCTTGAATGATAGTGTGTATTTTCAAATTGAAGTAATCCACAAGCATAGTGAAGTGGAAGGGGTGTGGAAGATTTTGATGGTGGTTTGAAGAGAGGAATTCTATGATGTTGAAAAGTTTATGTGTACGATTGGTGGTGGATTGGCGTTATTGGAGGGGGTGGGTGGCTTTGGCATGGTGTTTGGCTGTTTTGTATTTGTTGCAACAATGTTTGAGGGGTGTCCTAGCTTTGGGGCATGGGTTCTTTAGCCAGGCTCTTTCAAGGTGCCTGGCTTCCTGCTTGATAGAAAGGAGGGAGCTGCTGAGCCATGGTTTATAGTGGTAGTTGCAGGGTTTTGTGATTTGAGGGTGTTATAGAGTGCCTTTGTGAGGATGGTAATTGAAATTGTTGTGGAGAATGGAGGGTTATGTTTACGGGGCGAAGGGTGATGGTAGGAGTGGTATTAAGTCTGCATCTGTATTGTGTTTGGTTTGCCTGGCTGGTGGGCAAGAGGGATGTGCAGCAGGTTGGGGGCTCTTGTGTGGAAGAGTGACTGTGAAGGGGATTGCAAAGTGGTCAGTACATGATACCCAGATGCAATCCTTCACTGTAACATGATTTTTACTTAAAATCAAGATATGTAGGGTGTTGCCAGCTATGTGTAAGTTGTAGATGATAAGTATGAGGTTACAGGGATTGAGTGGAGAGAGGATACTCTTTTGTATGGCATTTGGGTCTAGATGGGCACTACCGGGGTTGAAGGTGTCAAGGGATATATTATTATTATTATTTTTTTTTATTTACTTGATTATAACCAATATACAGAAATTGATTTTTACAAGATAAAACTGAGATGACATGGCTCCTCAGTCTGAAAACATGTGTACGTTGAGTAATTGAATGATTAGGCCTCCTGCCTTCTTTCTAAACTGGTTTGAGTTTCAGTCTCAGTGGCCTTTTTTAGAGCAGCATCAAGCATTTTTACTGTGACTAAGGCCCATTTCGTCTTTTTGCCTGCTATCAGTTTACCCCACCATGTAGGTTCCTCTCTCAAAGGCGAATCAAAAAATAACGGTAATAGAAATGCCTCACGCAGATAGCTGGTTTTGGGACAGTTCAGCAGAAGATGTCTTGTTGGTTCTACTGATTCCGGCTTTAGGCATAATCTACAAGTTTTTACTGTTGTTCGGGTTCGAATTGCTCGAATTTCTTGGGTTGGCATCAGGTTTAATCTTGTTCTCATTAAAAGTTTCTGAAGGCTTTTGTTTGGAAATTTGATACAGTAATTCAGCGGAAGATTTAGATTATTTGTGGTAGGTGGTAGTTTGCCCAAAAGTTTGTTTGCAGTTGCCAAGTTGCATGTGTTAATCCAATCTTCGTGTGCCACTTTGGTTTTGATTTTGTCAGAGTTTTGGATTAGATCTTCTACGGTGCAGGCCAGATCTTTTAACTTTAGCATGAATTTCTATTCCCACGAGGTCAGAGCTTTGCACCGTCCACTCTGCAGTTCTTCCTGGATCATTTTGTAAATCGGAAGTGTGTCCGGATTTATAATTTTCCTCAATGTTCTCATTTGACATTGTTCTATTGAGGCTGTCAATGATAGCAAGCCAAGTTCACGTCGTATAGCTGAAATGGACGTAGATTTAGGCAAACCCAGTACTGCTTTCCAGAGATACCCCTCCAGTTTTGGCCATATGGCATCTTGAATATTAAGAGCCCCGTCCATTCCATATATTAATGATGGTACCACCTTTTGTCTGTAAAACTGGATCGCCGGTATAAGGGAGAATTTTCCGTATTTGCGGTCAATTAATCTTGTTTGCGTGGTCAATGTTTTTACTTTAGACCATAAGGCCGCATATGTTGATTTCTCTGTTCTTAATTCATCGATCATTATGCCGAAATACTTTATGTTCGTGACTGTCTCGATCTTTACGTTATTTAAGAACCAGATATCTGCCGCTTTGCCCTTTGAGCGTTTATTATGAAAGATCAAGATTTTGGATTTCTCTGTGTTTATTTCTAAATCATTTGAAGCTATGCAATTGGCCAAGTTTGTCAGCTGACGCTGCAGACCTATTTGTGTTTGGTCCATCAGAATCACGTCGTCAGCGTATAGCAGCCTGGATACTTGGGTGTTTCCTACTTTGGGGGGGAATGCTCTTACTGATGATTGAGTATATTGGAAGTCCCCCAAAAAGGCAATGAACAAGGCCGGGGCCAGAGGACAACCTTGTTTGACTCCTCGCTCTGATTTGAAATCTTCGGATAGCAAGCCTTGTCGATTTAGACGGACTCGAATAGTTGTATTTGTGTGTAAAGCGATTATTGGATTCAAGATTTCTGCTGGACAATTCCAGTTGGACAATTTAGACCATAGTCTTTGCTGACTTACTTTGTCAAAAGCTTTGGATAGATCGATAAACGCTAAATATACTTTTGGTGCTCCGTTTTTTACATTTTCCTTGATGATATTCAGGATCATGATGTTAATGCTAGTGGAGGCCTTTAGGAATCCTGTTTGAAAACGGTCTGCTGATGGAAAGGTTCTTGCCCATTTTTGAAATCTTGACAGTAGTAGAGTTGCAAATATTTTTTCCATGATGTCTAAAAGGGCAACTGGTCGGTAGTTTGCCGGGTTATGTCTGCTTCCTTTTTCAAAGATAGGTATAATAACCGCTTCGGTCCATGTTGTGGGTATTTGTTTGGTGGTCTCGCAGTGTTCAAAGATTTTTGTTATCAGACAGGCCCATTCAAGTTTGTGCTGTTTCAGATCCATGTTAGTCAATCCATCTGGCCCCGGAGCCCTGGACGATTTCAGTTTTGAGATTGTTGTCTTAACATCCTCTTGGTCTGCCAAATTCACCCATGATGTTGCATTTTGGGATATCGTCGCGGTGGTTTGGGTGCAAATCGGGGCAAATTGCGACGAATAAAAAGATCTCCATGTTGTCTCCGGTATAGAGCTCACAAGTTTGTCGTATTTTTTATTAAACACCAGAAATCTTTTACATTCTTAGAAGATAGCGTTTTCCGCATTTGTTCTGCATCTTTCTGGTAAGTTTGAGCCTTCCGATGTCTTAGCCAGGCTCTATACACTCAAACTCAACAACTGATTATGGTTGTCGTTATTATTTGCTCTACACTTACACCTCAGCGTTCTCAGCTCTCTTCTTTTTAAGACTCGTAGCTCGTCGTATTCATGTTGGCCGGTTTTTGGTGAGGGAGTAAGCTTCTTTTGTTTTAGCCTATGAGGTACAAGGAGAGGGAGATAGTTCGGCCTTGTAGAGATGTCAGTACCGGTTTTCATATCATATCATATTTTTCCGTGTTGTCTCTGATGTTTGTTGCCGTCAATTTAAGTCGCACTTGATTCGTTGCCAATTCCACCGTTGCTGTATGCTGTTGGGTGTCCTGACCCACGTTTGAGCTATCATGCTGCAACATTTGGTGCTGTGGGCTTAGAAAATCCAAGATGGCCAAAAAAACCACAAGTGCGCCAGAATCCAGGAGAACCACGCAGTTTGTGCGCGCACCAAAATGGTTACCTAACTTGCCAACCACCAGTGTAAAGAAAGATCTTTGTTAACAAAATCCACTGTTACTGATGTCAAAAAGTTGCTGAAATCGTGACTCATTGGACCACTTTAAAGATTCAACCCTTTTGTTGGGCTCCACATAACCATTTTACTGTAAGGAGCCCCATCAAAACATTAATGCATTAATCCAAGAAAGATCCCAAAATTGCATGCAGTACCAACAAAATCCTCAAGGCGGCGCTAGCGGTCTAAACTCTGACAGGAGAACTGAGTGCAGTTGCTGACAAAGGGATTTGACTCAGCTGACTTCAAAGGCTGCATTTTAATTAAAAATTAGCCACCTGCTGTTCCCAGAGGCCTGAAGCCTGGGAAACCCTCTCACCTCTAGAGGTTCACACCAGGAGTTAGAATCTCACATGACCTCTTGATTTATAGAAGGCAGACTGGCTGGGAGCCTCCTGGAGACCACACAATAGGCTCTTGCAATTGAATAGGATATGTTGATTTTGACTGTTTCCTGTCAACAAAGGCCTGCCTGCGCGAAGACACATGTGACTGACCCACCCAAGTCTTGGAGGCGGACTCCAACACTCTGAGAACTGAATTGAAAGCAAAATATATATTTTACAGAAACACTGATAACTCTTTGTAATCAAATGACAGAAATGTATAACTTTGAGAGCCTTAATTTAGAAAATGTACCTTCAATTCCATTTGCTGCAACATGCTCTGCCGGACAATACCACATCCAGAGATCCAGACTTCAAATCCATCAATCTCCAGAATCCAGAGAGAGAGAGAGAGAGCTGACCCAGATCACTGTGAAGTGCAGAGACCAGACCAGAGTCCAGTCTAAAACCTGACCAGATCCGTGGCGAGGCCCATTTATTTCCAAAATATATTGTGAGTACCCAGCAGAACTGTGCAGAACCAATCTTCTAGTTAAAATAATATAATTCAATCTATTTTAATCTAAGTAGAACTGCCTCCTAACTGTCACCTGTCATTTGCAAAGCTGTCACCTGTCATTTCTAGTTGCTAGCTATCATTTGTCATTTTGAACTTTAAATTTCAAATCCGAAAAACTACCTTTATTTAATCGTTCATAACTCCATAACCGTTTGTCCTAGAGACTTGTAGTAACTTTCCTTTGAAAGCTTTGAATCTCAGCTTTCCAACGAACCTAGAACCGCATTCCGATAGTTTTGCCGCACTCGCGAATTTGCTGTGATTTGCAAATTTCTCAACGTGTGAAAACAGCAGTTTTCTTGCTTAGAGTTGCCAAAAATTCGTTTAACCTGCTAGTTACTCCTAGATCCTTGCTAAAGTGAGCCTGGACTAATATTAACTTGATTTCACTCACCCTGAACCTCCTAGAGGGAATTAAAAGCATTTTAACATATTTTTCACTTCATTACCAGCACGTATAAAAGCATTTTGGGCCTGTGTTGTAAACTTCTGTAGTCTAAGTTGCTGGGGTGAACTGAATTACATTTGATTGCATTTCTGAGAACTGTGTGCTTTTCTTCCATTTCCTTGCATTGCATAAAGGGGGGGTGGATTGCCAGAGAAAAGTGATTACATTGTTTTGTTGAAATCATATTGAGTATTTTCTGTATTGCATTTTCATTCAACATTACATCCATCTGAACTTATATAAAGCATTCTCTACCACCTTCTTCTTCCGTTCCTATTCACAAGTGTGCTAGTGCCAGATTCTCCGTTGTTAATCTTTATCATATCAGATTAAGTGTGATATTCAATTACTAATTTATTATAAAGCGTGATATATATATATATTGTTTAAATTATCAAATAAACCTTTTAAACTTGCAAAACAGAACTACTTCTTGGCTCAGTGGGGTCAGGAGGATTCCAAGAGAGGGGTGTTATATAGGGGTAGTCATCCATACGCATGAACTGGACATAAAGATATATCAATAAGGGTTTCCATTCAGTATCCCAGACTAGGCAATGACTTAGCTGTAGTGTTGAATTGAATCCTCTTACACATTGGGGGCTCGTGCCGGACGTTTGGGTTAGACCTACCATTTGTGCAGATTAATACAGTGTGCCAGCTGACCATATACACATATCCGGTCGGATCACACGCTGTGTTACGCTGTGAAGCACTCCTCAAAGGAACGCTCTAAGGAAAAGGTCTGTTTTGCAAAAATAAAATACTAATTTCTGTAAGTCAGGACAGAGACCAATCTCTAGAATGACGACCTTAGTAGACATGAAAATAGCCAGAGAGCACTCTTACATAAGTTATTTGTGAGAGGTGAGTGGATTCACCAGGACCGCATGGTCTGGTTGCAGGCCATCACGCAACAGGTCACTGAAACAGGGTCAGATTTATGGGGAGATCAGGGTCCCCTACATGTGGCCCTGAGTGAACTATACATGGCTCCTAAAGCTAAGGATGAACAAGACAAGATGGTTAGGATAGCCGCATACCTGTACCTATATATGGGAGACATGCAGGATAAATGTACTGAAAGCCAAGATGTGGCGAATAAGCGACAGATGGCGTTAGAGAAGGTCCAATCTGACCTGGTCTCTTCTGAGCAGAGGCTGCAGGGGAGCCAGGAGTCAGAAAATTAGAGTAGACAGCACATCATTAAAATAAAGAGGGATATGGACATCCTGCAACAGGAAAAGGCTGACCAGGATACCAGATTTCTGGCCTTGCAGAAGGAGTACCAAGAAGGTTTGGACTCCCTACTGCAGAGCCAGAAAAAGCTGGAGCAACAGATCAATTTCAACAGGGCATGCACAGAGCAGGTAGCCACCCTGCAAATCCAACTAGACAGAGAGAAAGAGGAGAGCAATAAACTGATCCTGAAAGACCTGGATACCCAGGCAGAGTTTGATCAGGAGCGCCAGAAAGCTGGTGCCTTCCAAAGGCAAAGGGGCGACCTGGCGTCACAAATTCAAGCTCTTGGTCAGGAAAGGGACACCTTAGGCCAGGAAGTCTGCCACTTAAGGAGAAAAATGGAAGAAAATCACCTGGCCCACCAGGGACTGGGTGACCTCCAAAAAGAACACCAGGACTTGCTAGAGCACACCAGGAGGGTGGAGGAGGCTCTGGCAAGACAGGAGCAGGCCAATAGGGACACAGCTCAGGAGGTAACCCTCCTGCAGCAAAGACTGGCCCAGTGCTCCAGGACCAATCAGGAAACGCAGAAAGAGAATGAGGCTCTCTGCCAGCACAATGATAGACTCCAACAACAGGTAGTGATGGAGGAGAGACTGATAGAGTCTAGTAAGGCCTTAACTGAGGAACTGAAGGCGCAGGCTCTTGCATTGCAACAGGGAGCAGGGGCGGATAGAGATGAGGTTCGCTGGAAAAGAGAAACTCCTGAGCATAACCCCAGGAGCCCTAGTACCAGAGGCCTTTATTTCTCTCAGTCCCTGGACTCTGCCACCCCCATGTCCCCTGGCGCACATGAGCACAGGGCCACAGGGATGGCAGATTACTATCCAGCCAGAAGCATGGGGCTCATAGGCCAGTACCACCCAGGAATGGAGGGGCGGGCATCCGGGTATGGGCACCCAAGCACAGTGCAATTTGATGGGGAACCCCAGGAGAGTAGGCCCATTAAGGGCATCCTGAAAACCTCTGCCTAGTTAGGTCAGTGGGGGGGGGGGGTACCCATCAAATCCTGGCAGCAAGGAGGGATCTGAAGACTCCTCTGAGCGGTACAGGACACAGGAGACCAGGTCCCCACATTCTGCCAGCCATTCCCAGGCTCGCAGAATCCGGGAAAACCTGGAAGAACAGACGGGAACCTCTGGGAGCAGTGCCTCTGAGTCAGAAGATGAATGGACAAGGGTTACCCGAACCAAAAAGGCTAATAAGGCAAAAAGGGCCTTGATTAAGGACCCATTGAAACAGATTAAGGCAATCAGGAGTGTCATCACGCCTTATCATAAGAACGCCAAGTACTCTGTTTGGGAACACTTGGAGCTCTACGAGCAAATGATGGAGACTTTTCATTTGAAGGACAGCCAAAGCTGTATCCAATATGTAAAGTGGACATTCTCCCCAGAGTACTCCAGTTTCTTTGCAGGGCTGGAGGACCAAAATCATTCCAGGTGGTCCACCTATAGGGCGGCCATATTAAAACATTTTTCTGTTCACAGAAAACCCCAAGAGGCTCGCAAGGCAGCCTACAATTTACAATGTGGGGAGGATCAGGCCCCACAAGAGTTTGTGCAAGAACTGAAACGTGCCTTTGTGCAGACCACCAGAAGGGTGCGCACGGATAGCAGAGAATTTATTAATACGTTTTTCCATGCCTTGCCCAAATACATAATGACCCAGCTCGTGAGGGATTTTCACGAGAAAAGATCTTTAGACTGGGTCATTGAACAGGCGACCCGGATCTATGAGGTGCAGAAGCCCATAGAAAATAAAAGCAATACCCAGAAAAATCCCAAAACCAACAGCACCCCTGCTGCTGCCAAGGTGGCAGAGGTAAAGGTCACCCCCGTTTTAGAGTTGGAGATGGGGGGGCCTAAAAACCTACCTGCACCTAATAATGCTAGGCCCAGAAGGTCCTCGGGCCAGTCACAGACAGGGAGCCAAGGAGGCAGCCCCACAAATGGGGTCCCTCGCTCTCCTGATTATGTAAGTCCCCGTTACAAGGGAAATCGACCCATCCTGGGTTATGTGTGGACTCCTCCAGCCCAAGGGGGGGGATCCAGCCAAGCACCTAACCCAGGGAACTTCCTCCTAACTTCCCACCGGAGGGCAGAAACTCACCAAACCCTGGGCATAACTTCTTCCCCAGGTATCCACCCAACTTCCAGCCCCAAAATCCTCCACCCTTCTTTCCCCAATTCCCTGAGCCCAGACAACCGAATCCGGGAGAGGGGAGGCCAAGGGTGGAGGGGTATCAAAATCTTCCCAACCAGGGGTACTACCAGAGAAGGGATAGCTACCCTTCCCGGGATCAGCTCAGGGGAGAAAACAGAGCCCCGTATCAGCCTGAGCGGGTTTCCCAGTTAGAGCGCCAGGTTCAAAACATGACGCGGGATCTGGGTCACATACTGAGGGCTCAGCAGAACCCTCAGATCAGCATGCCGGCGCAGAACGCACCCAACTCTGGACCTGGTGCTCCAGAACAATGACGGGGGCAGCACCCCGATAACTCACCGGTTCCCAGGGAGGAGGCACAAAGGGAAGGGGGGTGTAAAGCCTTGGAGGAAGCTTCCTTCCTCACTTGTAAACAGCCCCTGGAAACCCAGGAACCGGAAACAAAATCTCTTGCCCCTGAAAGTCTGCCTCCTAAGGAGCAGAGGGGGGGTAGGAGAAACAAAGGACCCAAACAGACCCGTTTTGTGGAAGAAATACAGATCTTCCAATTTGAAGGAGAGGGATCCCCAGAGGATCCTGGGAAAAGGATCTTCTCCTTTAGAGATGGGGGAACTCCTCCCAAAGAAAAATGGGTCCCTAGGGATGCAAATCCAGACTGGGGAGATGTGGAGACTGAGCTACCGCCGCCCACCATCTCATCCCAGAACCAACAGCAAGAAAATCCCCTGGTTCAAACCCATCCTGATGACTGCCTCCAAAAAGGGGGGGCGGCCCGGAACCGGAGCCAGGGGAACCCACAATGGCTCTGATCTCCAGTTGCCAACTTTTTCTTTCAGACTCCCAAGGCTCTCCACAGAATTCTGCCCAAATCTCTTTGCTAGCAATGTCCAAAACCAGAAAATTAGCCCACCAGTTGTCCAAAAATGTGCATTATCTGTGCCCCCTTGAGGAGAAGGAGGGAAGATACTATGCCCCGGTACAAGTACAGGGGCAGGGTACGATTTCAGCACTGGTGGACACGGGATCTCAAGCTACCCTTCTGTCCAGAAGGGCCTTTGACGAACTGAATGCAGGAAGGGGAGAGAATTACCAAATTCCTCTCACCTCTCTTCCTGGACAACTGCAGAACTTTGACGGGAAGGAAATTCCCGTTGAGGGGACTGCAGACTTGGACATTAAGATCGGGCGACACAAGTTAAAACACCCGGTCATAGTTGTGACTCCAGAGGGCACCCCTTGTTTACTAGGGAATGACCTCCTGAGAAGGTTGTCACCCCTAATAGATTGCATAAACAAGGTCCTCTGGACCCAGACTAGCCGACCAATAAAATTAAAACAGAGTGTCAACCATGTTAGTTTAAATGGCACCTGCCACATGGTTGAACAAAAATCTGACCAAGTAGAATTTCACTTCCAGAATAGCCAAATTCCAGATGTGACAGTAATAGCAGTAGGACAACAGACTGGTGATGGAGGGTCCTCTCTATTTCTGAAAATCAACCTTCCTTCCAGTTTAAAGTGGTACTCCACGCTGGAAGGAAACACTCTGAGATTCTATACTAATCCACAATCAGAAACTCCCACTCCAATAGTCCAGAAAGATGTGAAATCAGCTCAGAGCCTGGCTGATATTCAGCAAATTGGAGAGCAGTTGTTCATCCCTGTCCAATTAAATGATGGGAAGGACTCTGTTCTCGCTCGAGTGTGTGTGAACAATGGTAAGAGCTTCATCAGCGAAGCCATGTTCCGCCAACTCCCAAAAGATCCAGCCATTCCCACATTCAAACTGATAGACAAATGGGAAATGGACCTGGAAGCACCTAATTCCAAACATCTCCTGCCAAGCAGGTGTATGCTCAAAATCTCCATTGGCAACAAGAGCATAGTCCACAATTGTTGGGTCGTGCGAGACGTCCCTGTCGCCTTTTACTTAGGCAGTGACATTCTCAATCGCTTTGCCATTAGTTTGGACCTAATAAACTTCAAAGCTTGGTCCCGATTAGCGGATAATCCCATGGGCTTTGATGATCCAGAAAAAGCATTTAGGTCAGCTCAATTGCTACCTTATGCAGTTGAAATTCAGATCAAAGAGGAAGTCACCATCCCAGAAAGGACCCAACAATTCTCCCTGGAAGTGAAAGTTAAAAGAGGACAATATTTGCAAAACCCTGATGCTTACATACATCTAAATGCTTCTCTCCAACAGCAAGGGTTAGGGGTAAACCCAGCACCATTAGTCAACATAGAACATGACACCATTCTAATAGAGGTGGATAACAGCGACTTGAAGAGTATTACTCTAGCCGCAGGCACCATTATTGAATGGCGGTTGATGACCGACATTTTTCCATAGATTTAGGTAATGAACTGTTAGGGCCAATCCCCAAGGACTGCTTTGACAGTGACAGTGATGACAATACAACACCGGACAGGATTTTTACCCTGCATGGGGGGAACTTCCTGGTGTACACTTCTTGCCCTTATGGTAAGGAAGATGTGACTTGTGACTTCAGGAGGGATGAGGTGATTTTCCAGGTCCATGAGGGCTGCCTTTCCCACCTGAAGCCTCCAGTCCAAATCAGCACTCTGACCAGGGACTTCTCCACCCAGCTGGAGGAGGCCGCTGAAATAGCCAAACCAGAAGTCTTTCCAGGCTTCAGGCAGATGGTGGAAGAGAGAGTCAACCTAGCTGATGCCTGTGTGACTCTGGAACAAAAGCAAAAGTTGAAACAAGTTTTCTTGGATTTCCAAGATCTCTTTGCGGTAGACTCATATGACTGCGGTCGCACTGACATCCACACAACAACAATCCCCACGGACCCTGGCATGACTCCAGTGTTTGTGAAGCAATATCGCTTGCCTCTCGCGTCAATGGAGTCCCTTACTGAAATAATTAAGAACCTTGAGTCCCGGGGAATAATCCGTCCAGTCCACAGCACCTTCAATAATCCGGTGCTGGGAATATTAAAGCCAAACGGCCAGTGGAGACTCTGCGGCGACCTCAGGGAGCTCAACAAACGGGTCCATACTTCCCGATGGCCTCTTCCCTACATTGAACAAGAGCTGGCCCAGATCCAGGGGTCACAGGTATTCACTGCAATAGACCTGACCAATGGATACTGGACTGTGCCTGTCAGTAGGGAGGACCAATACAAGCTGGCTTTTACCTTTGGGGGCCAGCAGTACACATGGACCCGGACTCCCTTTGGATACCTTAACTCCGGTAATGAGTTTAACATTTTCCTACATAAGGCCATGCCCGACCTGGGTGCGAGGGGTAACCTGGCTTATGTAGATGATGTCCTCATCAAAAGTTCATCTGTGGAGGAACACATAGCGGAGATCCGTTATGTTCTGACCCAGTTGAGGGCCGCCGGAGCAAAACTTTCCTTTCAGAAAGCACAGTGGTGTAGAACCCGTGTTAATTTCTTGGGGCATGAGATTACTCCGCAGGGTCTCTGTCCCCAGGAAAAGAAAGTGGAAGCACTTCAGAAACTGAAAGACCCCACAACTCTGCGGGAACTAAGGAGCCTCCTTGGACTGACGAATTACAGCAGAAAGTACATTGAGGGCTACGCAGAGATCACCAGACCCCTGATTCATCTCCTGAAGGGGGGGTCAAGTGGGAATGGGGTCCAGAACAAGCCGAGGCAGTAAGACAACTCAAAAGAAGCCTCTCACAAGCGCCTTGCCTAGCTTACCCTGTCAGAAACAAGGAGTTCTTCCTGGAGACGGGGTTCTCTAATACGTGCTTGACGGCAGTATTATACCAAAAGCATGACAAGGTCAATAAAGTAATCTCCTATGCGAGCAAAACTTTATCCTCTGTGGAGGAAAAATTCAATGATTGTGAGAAGGCACTCCTGGCAACGGTGTGGGCATTGAAGAATTACCGCCCGTTTATCCAGGGGGAACACATCATAGTGGAGACTCCACACCAGCCTCTGCAATATCTCCAAAGTGACAGAATCCGGGCCGGAAATGTGAGTAATTCCCGAATTACTTCCTGGATTCTGTCAATGCAAGGCTTTCCTGTGGAGGTCAGATATGGCCAAAACAAGAAGAGTCCCCTCGCGCAAGGTCTGGCTGACTTGCATGATTGTGCCAGAGAAAACTGTCTCGAGGACGAAAGTCTAAAAATCAAGGACAACACGGAGGCATACCTTAATTCCCCACACAAAGTCTTTGAAGAGGACAAGTGTGAGGGAATGCCCACTGTCTATGTGGATGGATGCTCTTACCATGTTGACAACAACGGGGAGAAAGAACTGGTGGCCGGCGTAGGGAATGCATGGGTGAATGAGTCCCCAGAACCCTCCGCTGGATACAAAATTGGTCCCCGAAGTAGTCAGGTGGCAGAATTGATGGCTATGCATCAGGCCATCCTCACTGCTGTCCAGCATCAACTCCACGAACTGGTCATAATCACAGATTCGGATTATGTACGGAACGGGTTCGTGGAGCACCTGGTTAATTGGAAAACCAGAAGCATGTTATGTGCTAACAACAAACCCTTGAAACATGGGAAGTTGATCCAAAACATTGATGATCTGGTCACCTCGAATGAGATGACCATCTATTGGAAAAAGATCAAGGGTCATTCCAAAATAGAGGGACCAGACAAAACTGGAAATGACTTAGCTGATCAGCTGGCCAAAACCGGGGCCATCCAAGGGGATCTAATTGAGATTGAGTCCCTGTTGGGGGAAATCCGGGTCACTGCTATCACTAGTTCCCAGACAAATGCTCACAACGACCTTTCAATTGCACAATGGAGCAAGGAGACCCCTGATGCTGATTTGATTACAGCTCAGAAGGGGGATCCAATTATTGGTAAGTTTTACCAACACCTTGAGGACCCTGAGAACTTCCCCCTGACGGATACCGATTACATTGGGAAAGAGGACCTAAGAGTGTTGATGAAATGTCCAAAAATGTTCCGAATCCAAGACGGTTTGCTGGTAAGGAAATCCAAAGCTGGCCACGATCAGTGGGTGGTTCCTACCTCATTCCGAAGCCTGATGTTAAGTCACGCCCATGATGCGGCCACCGCCGGTCATAGGGGGTTTCACACAACATTGGAAATCCTAAGAGAGGTTGCATACTGGCCACACATGGGCCAGGACCTCAACCAATATTTGAAGGGTTGTCTTGTGTGTGCACAATTTCAGCCAACATCCCTCACACACCGTGCGCCTCTCCAAAAGAGGGGGATGACCCTGCCATGGTCAGATTTACAAATTGACTTTGTAGGCCCCGTGATTCGCTCTGCTAGGGGGAATAAGTACATGTTGACTGTGACATGCTTGTTTACCAAGTGGGTGGAATGTTTCCCAGCCCCAAATTGCAAGGCAGAAACTACAGCTGCCCTGATGATTAACCACATCTTTTCCCGTTTTGGTCTACCTCAAATGATTGAGTCAGACAGGGGTAGCCACTTCACCAGTGAAGTAATGACAAAGATGTGGGAGATACTGGGGGTCAAAAGGAAGTTACATATTGCTTACAGGCCAGCTTCTTCTGGGGCAGTAGAGAGATATAACCGAACCATTGTGAGCATATTAAAGAAGTTTGTGGCAGATTCTGGGCCAAGTTGGGATATCCGATTACCTCTGGTCCTAATGGCCATCAGATCTACCCCTTCATCTGCAACCAAAATGTCACCATTTGAGTTGATGACTGGACGCAAGATGGTGCTTCCTCAGCATTTGCTCTACAGGACCCAAGAGCAGACACTGATAAATGCCTCCACAACTCATGAGTATGTGGAGAATTTAAGGAAACATCTCCAACATGCTTTTGCTTATGCTCAGCGGAATCTAGAAAGATCAGCTGATAGCATGAAGACCCACTATGACCTGAAGACTTCCAGGAAGGAATATCAGGTGGGGGACCGGGTCTATCTATACAACTTCCAAAGAAACCAGGCAAAACAGCGGAAATTTTTGCCTACATGGAAGGGACCCTTTGAGATCATCGACAAGATCTCCCCTGTGGCCTACAAGATCCGCATCCCCAAAGGCGGTTTGGCAGAGGGGGAAGACAAGTGGGTCCACATAAACCAGTTGAAATGTTGCCATCCCAGGCACACTCTGCAACAACTGGAGGAATCCTCTGGAATCCTAGCGGGTACTGTCTCAGACTAATTCAGTTCCAACCATAAAACATACCACATCTAGTCTCTAAAATATTGTGATTTGCATGAAACTGTCTCTTAGTTATACTGTTTTTTTTTCAAAATAAGAATGTAATGTTTCGTTATGATGAAATGCATATGCTGCCCCACTATCTCAACGGTGGTGGAAAAATGTTTATGAATAGGTATTGCCGCTCTTCCTTTGTCGTCCTAGGAGAAAGAAAACCTGGAGACGGGACAAAGAGGACGATCCGGAGACCGGGAGCAGAGACGCAAGGGGCCCGGTGTACCGCCCAATATTCCCATCAGGACCGGCGAGGAGAACCGATCGATCAGTACCGGATGGAGGAAAAGATGTTGAACTGTGCCATTTGCAGAATTGGAAGAAGATTATGCGGACAGACCAGTGCGTGGGTCAAAACCCTTGTGCACCCGACTCCCCATCGACTCAAATTCAAAGGGCAGTCACGTGGGGGGATCTGTTGGGTGTCCTGACCCACGTTTGAGCTATCATGCTGCAACATTTGGTGCTGTGGGCTTAGAAAATCCAAGATGGCCAAAAAACCCACAAGTGCGCCAGAATCCAGGAGAACCACGCAGTTTGTGCGCGCACCAAAATGGTTACCTAACTTGCCACCCATCAGTGTAAAGAAAGATCTTTGTTAACAAAATCCACTGTTACTGATGTCAAAAAGTTGCTGAAATCGTGACTCATTGGACCACTTTAAAGATTCAACCCTTTTGTGGGGTTCCACATAACCATTTTACTGTAAGGAGCCCCATCAAAACAATGTTAAGCAAGGATTTACTACCATGTAAGAACCATTCCTGTTTAGAATGCATTAATCCAAGAAAGATCCCAAAATTGCATGCAGTACCAACAAAATCCTCAAGGCGGCGCTAGCGGTCTAAACTCTGACAGGAGAACTGAGTGCAGTTGCTGACAAAGGGATTTGACTCAGCTGACTTCAAAGGCAGCATTTTAATTAAAAATTAGCCACCTGCTGTTCCCAGAGGCCTGAAGCCTGGGAAACCCTCTCACCTCTAGAGGTTCACACCAGGAGTTAGAATCTCACATGACCTCTTGATTGATAGAAGGCAGACTGGCTGGGAGCCTCCTGGAGACCACACAATAGGCTCTTGCAATTGAATAGGATATGTTGATTTTGACTGTTTCCTGTCAACAAAGGCCTGCCTGCCAGAAGACACATGTGACTGACCCACCCAAGTCTTGGAGGCGGACTCCAACACTCTGAGAACTGAATTGAAAGCAAAATATTTATTTTACAGAAACACTGATAACTCTTTGTAATCAAATGACAGAAATGTATAACTTTGAGAGCCTTAATTTAAAAAATGTACCTTCAATTCCATTTGCTGCAACGCGCTCTGCCGGACCATACCACATCCAGAGATCCAGACTTCAAATCCATCAATCTCCAGAATCCAGAGAGAGAGAGAGCTGACCCAGATCACTGTGAAGTGCAGAGACCAGACCAGAGTCCAGTCTAAAACCTGACCAGATCCGTGGCGAGGCCCATTTATTTCCAAAATATATTGTGAGTACCCAGCAGAACTGTGCAGAACCAATCTTCTAGTTAAAATAATATAATTCAATCTATTTTAATCTAAGTAGAACTGCCTCCTAACTGTCACCTGTCATTTGCAAAGCTGTCACCTGTCATTTCTAGTTGCTAGCTGTCATTTGTCATTTTGAACTTTAAATTTCAAATCCGAAAAACTACCTTTATTTAATCGTTCATAACTCCGTAACCGTTTGTTAGAGACTTGCAGTAACTTTCCTTTGAAAGCTTAGAATCTCAGCTTTTCAACGAACCTAGAACCGCATTCCGATTCCCTATAGTTTTGCCGCAATCGCGAAAAACGCACTCGCGAGTTTGCCGCGATTTGCAAATTTCTCAACGTGTGAAAACAGCAGTTTTCTTGCTTACAGTTGCCAAAAATTCGTTTAACCTGCTAGTTACTTCTAGATCCTTGCTAAAGTGAGCCTGGACTAATATTAACTTGATTTCACTCACCCTGAACTCCTAGAGGGAATTAAAAGCATTTTAACATATTTTTCACTTCATTACCAGCACATATAAAAGCATTTTGGGCCTGTGTTGTAAACTTCTGTAGTCTAAGTTGCTGGGGTGAACTGAATTACATATGATTGCATTTCTGAGAACTGTGTGCTTTCCTTCCATTTCCTTGCATTGCATAAAGGGGGGGTGGATTGCCAGAGAAAAGTGATTACATTGTTTTGTTGAAATCATATTGAGTATTTTCTGTATTGCATTTTCATTCAACATTACATCCATCTGAACTTATATAAAGCATTCTCTACCACCTTCTTCTTCCGTTCCTATTCACAAGTGTGCTAGTGCCAGATTCTCCGTTGTTAATCTTTATCATATCAGATTAAGTGTGATATTCAATTATTAATTTATTATAAAGCGTGATATATATATATATATTGTTTAAATTATCAAATAAACCTTTTAAACTTGCAAAACAGAACTACTTCTTGGCTCAGTGGGGTCAGGAGGATTCCAAGAGAGGGGTGTTATATAGGGGTAGTCATCCATACGCATGAACTGGACATAAAGATATATCAATAAAGGTTTCCATTCAGTATCCCAGACTAGGCATTGACTTAGCTGTAGTGTTGAATTGAATCCTCTTACAATGCGTCGGCCTCTGGACATGGCTGGAATCGAAAGTCATTGCTAGTAGGTTGTGGTCACTTTCTTTCGGTTTATGTATCTCAAAGATTTTTACGTATGGTATGGAGGTTTGGGCTATGAAGATGTAATCGAGCGTCGCTGTTGCAGGTTTTCTTTCCCATGTCGGGAAGGCAGGGAGTTGACCTCTTACCCTAGCCACGTTGTGGAAATTTCTGCCGTCCATCATATTTAACCAGAAATCTCCTCTCACGGCTGCTGCTGTAATTGATGAAGTGCAAGAGTATAGGTTGCATTTGGCGTTCAAATCGCCGCAAATAATGATATGGTCAGTGCTCAATTCCACTGTAAATTTGTCTAATACATCCATCATTGTGTCACAAAATTCCTTGTTGGTGGTTCTTTGAGGGTTCCAGTACGTGTTTATGATTCCAAGGTTTGACTTTCGGGTTCCCTTTGAAGTTGCCTTTGGATGACACCATTCCGTCTGCAGAGCTAAAATTCCGTAGGTTTCAGCTATCTTTGCTTTTATGGTGATTCCCGATCCCATACGGATTGAAGTTAAAAGGCCTGACGATGGTCTGCCTAATGACCCTTTCACCGCTGGTGATATTTCTGTGTTGTAACCATCTAGGATTGGCTTCTCCCTCAGCCAGGTCTCTTGGAGGCATATTATATCGAATTTTGCTAGGTCTTGAGTTTAGGGATTTAGGAGATGTTCATGGCCCCTCGTGTTCCAGGAGCACATATGAATAGGTTGGTAGGTGTCATTACCGGCTAGTTGCAGTACATGATCTGTCAATCTGGAATTTTTATTGTTTCGTTGCTAATTTTGAGAGTGGGTTTTAGCACTTTTTTTAACCATGACCATGGGCCTGTTGAAGCTCGTATCTGGGTTCGTTCTGGTGATTCTCTGTGTTCTGAGCGAGCCTCTTCTCCGTAGTTTCTGTTTGACCCTCTACGTCTTTGATTCTAATGTGTCTCGTCTCTAGTTCTCAAATACTGGGTTCTACTCGTCCAAACACGTGGAATGTGTTGGGGTCTATCTCAGTGATATTTACCCCTTTCTGTATTATAATTGTAGTGTTTGTTTTTTTGTTGTATTTGAATTGACGTGTTTGCTTTATCTGTTGTTGGGCCTAATAGAGGCGAAGCTTGGGCCAGTTGGATTTCTGACAGACCAAAATCCAGTTGTTTCAAGGATTCCAGCGTGTCCTTCGTCGGCTCCTGCCTAGGTAAGGACTTCACGTGTAGGTATGCTTTTGCCTTGTTTTGTCTGTGGTAGGGCTCAATTAAAACAAAGTCTGTGGTCGACAGGTGGGTCAGACTGGGCACTTTGGCCAGTATAGTCATAACCGTTTTTCTGTTGAGAATTAGGAACTTCTTTCCTACTGCTAATTGTTCCATTTTGAAAATGCGCTTTTGACTCATAGACTGAACATGTGGGATTGCCCGGCTTTGACTTTTGTGATCTTGATTGTTTATTTGAAGTATTATTTGCTCCTGTTCTTTGTTTGTTTCATGGGAGCTCCGCTTGACAGCGTCTGTCGGTTGACTGATACCAGATACTTCCTCAGTGCATCGGTCTTTTTTCGCCATTGTTGTGCTCGGTGTAGCTGACCCCGGGACTGCCGTGGTCACTTTTATCCGACCCAATGTTAGTACAGGGGTGTAGGCGTTGGTAGAATTTGCTGTAGGACATTGGTTCACCGTCAGCTGTAGATCTGTAAGTTCATCCTGGTCCAAATGGACTGTTAGATTCATTAAAGATGAGTCTATTATTGTCTGCACCATAGAAGGATGTGAGATGTCTAACTCCGTTATTGTTTGGCTTGCCTGTTTTACTGCATCTTTCAACAAGCTCAATTTCTCGGCTTGTGTTTCCTTTTTTTTAAGTTGTGGAGCCGAGCTTGATTTTGTACTGATAACATTTTTTGCTACATTAGTTGTCACTTTCTTTGTATTGTTTCTCTCACTGTCGTTACAAGGTGTTAGTTTTTTGCTGAGTTGAACTCCATTTCTTGTCGGTTCTTTGTCTTCTTGGTCATCACCTGTCCTTGCCGGTTCGGTTGTACTACTTGTTTGTATTACTCGAGTTTTTTTACCCTTTGTAGCTTTATCATACTTTCGCTGCAAAGCTTGGTCTGAACTTAATTGAGGTCGTAGACCGGTTTCAAGTGGTAGTTGCAGACTTATTTTGTCTTCTAGCCGTGCTATTCTTTGTTCCCAAAGGCGTTCTTGTTCGATGTTTTTTTGGTCGAGTGCCGTAATAAAGCCTTCCAAGAAAATCACTTTAGATTTTGTCGCGGCTACTATTGTAAACAGATCTTTTATCGAGTCTTTGAGTGATTCATATAGCTTTACAAAAGGGCTCAGGCCCACCGTAATTGCTGACATTATGGCAAACATATTGGGGGTCTTTCTTTTGGACCCGTGTTCTTGATTTGGGGAAGGTATGTCAAGAGTTTTCTCTCTTATTGGCGTGGAAGAGCTTCTGAAAGAGTCTTTTTGTTTTGGTGACAACCTTACATCTTGGTCGCTTGTATTCCATTTTTGATTTTCCTCTCCGAGCCTCGAACTTAGGATGGTTTGATTTCCCTTGTTTCTTCGTGATGTTTTGTCAGGCGTTGTAATAATTGAGTGATTGCCTTTGTCTAGTTCCGTAACAATCGATTCTGGTTGTTGTATCGGCCATGATGCCGGAGCAGCTTGAGATATGGGTATAACTGTTGCTTGTGAAATCTCCTTGGGCGGGGTTAGGTGTAAACAATCTGGCTTGTGAAAACCCTTCGGAGCGGGCTGGATTTCATCTAACAGTAGCTTCTTTGAGTTGACCTCCCTCATTTTTCTTTGCTTAGGGGAAGAAGGGATTTCTGCCACCGCATCCAGTAGTTCTGCATCCGAGAGCTCAGCATCTGTCTCCAGTTTTCTTTTTGTATGCCTGCAAAAAAAATCTTTTAATGCATGGGCCATTAAAGATTTAGGCAATGTCAATTTCCCCGGATCAGTTTTCTTAGAGGTTGCTCGCTGTTTCTTTTGATGATAATTTGCTGTCAATTGGGCACCATTTTCCCGTGTTTTCTTTTGGTGCAAACCTTTCTTTTTTTGTATTGCTAGGGCTATTAGTCTTTGCTGAGCTTGAGGGTCCTTCCACGAAGGCTGCAGTTTCTTTCGCCTCCTCCGGGAGTATCGATTGTGCCCCCATTGTAATTGTTGGCGTTGGTCTTGCCTGCCCCTCTAATAGCGGTGGGCTTGGCGACAGTTGTAATAGCTGCCCACTGGGTGCAGCTATATTGTGGTTGTCATCCCCGATTTTCAACAAAACTGGTTTTGTGTGCACTTCCACTTGGATGGTGTTTTTGTTGTTTAAACACGCTTGTAGAACATTTACTTGCTGTATTGATTGTGGAAGTGGTGTGTCCAAGACTCAGTCCAAGAGTCGATCTTCGTGTCGGTGATTTGTCTCTGACCAGGCCGCTGGGCTCAGCCTGACGGAGCCCTTTGGCTCCGCCCGGCATGGGCCCACTCGCCGCAGCAGAGGCGGGACGGTCAGACGGACTCGTCACCGAGTTATCTGCTGCTGGACCGGGTGATTCCTGACCTACATTCGCGGCCATCTTCGAGCCACTCTCTGCTGGTCGCTCAAGAAGGTGCACACCGATGGAAGGGCGCGAGTGCAGTTTGGTGATGGATGGGGCTTGGGCGAAAACTTCATCTACCAAGGGATCCACTTTCAGGTCGTGGGCGGGAGGCCCCACGCACCTCTCTTCCTCATCCGAAAATGACCTTACCGCCTCGGCAGCAGGGCGTCTGACAGACTTGACATGGACAACGAAGCCGGCGTAGATTACCTTTTCCTCTTTTATTTCAGCGTTCGAGGCGCTCCAGGCGAGTGTACTGACTACGTAGCACACGGCCTAATGGAGTCGATGGTTGGGCCGATTGTGTGCAGGTCTCCTTTTGGGATACCATTCCAGCTGATTTCAAAGTGTCTAGAGAGGCCATTTTGGCCGTACCAGCAGCGGACTGCCGCCGACTCCTCTCAACTCAGGCGAGCCAACTCCGCGTGCCGCTTCGCGTTAGGTGAGGGATTTTATCAGCTCCTCCCTCACTCAAGATAGCGTCCACTGTAGACAGACTGCAACACCAGAGGGGACTACCACCGACTGCTCTCAACTCAGGCAAGCCAACTCCGCGTGCCGCTTCGCGTTAGGTGAGGGAGATATTGATGCAGGGGAACACTGTGTTATCATGATATATCCTTGAAGGCAGCAGGTAAGGTTTAAACAAGTGCCTTTTATTCAGTTTCATCATGTTCAGGTGATGGTGTTGGGCTCTCCCTCTGAGTTTTCCCTTTGGACTCGTTCTTACTGGCCGCCAGCTCTGGGGGATACCTCTACCCCGGTGGCGTTAGTGAAGAATTTAGGTGTCTCTCTTTCCTCCTCATTATTGATGGCAGTTCAAGTAAGCACTGCCTGCAAAACTTGTTTTTTTCTTACTAAAACTTTGTCGGAACAATCTCCATTATTTACCAGCAACCCTACGTCCTTGGGTGGTGGCCTCATTGATCACTAGTCGCATTGACTATTGTAATGCCCTCTATTTGGCTCACGCAAAAGGCCTAGTCCAACGACTCCAATGTTTGCAGAACATGGCAGCAACGGTAGCCACAGGATATCTGTATGGCGCCCATATTACTCTGGTGCTCTGTGCTCTTCATTGGATTCCTGTGGCGGATAGGATTACATTTAAGGCTCTCTGCCTAGTGCATTGAGCCTACTACCATATTGAACCCGAGATTTTACAAGATACACTTACTCCCTATATCCCCTCTCAGGGCGCTGTGATCCGAAACATCCTATCTTGTTATCATCGCGAAAAAATGTTGCAAATCCGATTCGTGCTGTTTCATTTGTGGTAGGGAAACTCTGTAACAAATTGCCCTCAGCAATTCGGAAGGTGAGTATTCATCTTCACTTCTGCCGTTCACTCAAAACTCTTCTTTTCCAGTTAGATGGGAAGACTTCCTACCGCTCTGCTTCCTAGTACCAAGGTGCCTCTGTGGTGTATGTGCACACTATACATTTCATTAACATAACATGTTACTTCAATTAAGGATAGGAACAGGACGAGCTGGAGTGGAGCCGACTGGGTCCCACCACCCACGATACATGGCTCCAACTGCCTGGACTGGAACACACACTAATGCATCAACATTCCAGTCACTCACTGAACATTTTCTCGATGGCATCACTCAGTCCAAGCAAGCAGGAAGGTACAATACAACACACCTCCCTTCCTTCAATATACACAACAAGGGGCACATGCACAATGAAGGGAGACATGATACAACACACATCCCTACCACAAATATACAGTTTCCTGAAATGACATAGCTCCCGATTTTGCTGATGCGCTGCTCTAAATGTGACCAGCAATCCACTAGAAAGCGTTTTAAAAGTGAATATTTTTACCTTTAGGTGCTGAGGCATGGATGAATAGAAATTGTCATGTTAACTTAAACTGAGGATTTTCAGGTTTTAATGTCAATAAGTAAAACAAGGACTTTTGGGACAAATTATTTTATTTATTTATATATGTGTTGAATTCTAGTACAATAGCTGTATGCATGTGTTGCTGCACTATAAACCTGATTCATGTGTGCAGATTGTTATGTTTAGTATTAACATAACCAGGAATACCATATTTAGAGCTATGTTCCCTGTGTGACTGTTTTGGTGATATTGACCATGATTGAGAGAGCAGGGAGCAAAACTGTTTTAGAAGTGTGGCAGCTAGCCATTTTTGGATACCTGTCTATCAGTGTACAACATGCAGCGCATTGCGGGTGCTTGTTGTGGTTGATCTAATGCTGTTTTTTATATGGTTATGATAGCTGGTGTGGTGTGGGACTCCTCCCATATTTCAGTTGTATGAGGTTATAATGGTGTGGGTTGGAACGCCTCCCACACATCGGTAGGGTTGAATCATTGTGAAGTGAGTATGAGAAGTTTTATTCTATTGTGGTTAAAGACAGTTATGGAGTTTCAACATTTTATGTTGAGTTATATAGTGTAGGTTTTGCATGGACTAATGCACTTGAAGAGGGAAAATCGAGACCAAACCCATGCCCCCTCACCCCAAGCTCATATATAGAAGAACAGCAGGAAGAACAAGGAGCGCACTTATCATTTGAACCAGGCCCCAGCGCACCCATGGTTGACAAATATGCTGAAACACACCCACTTCACCAACAGTGCAACTTCCATGCTACATTAGAATCAATGCTGCAATATCAGAATCTACAAACACAAAAATCCCTGTTTAAAGGCTTGCAAATGCCTATATGAATTAACATGGTCTAAATGCACAGTGTAAAGCCATGTTTCAGGAACATTACAGCCAAGTTCATTTCACTCACTGAACACTGGCTGCGGGAGCCTTCAGCAATGTTCCTCGCAAAACATCCGACCGGCCAAGGCCGCAAATTCAAGATAAAATTGCTTTCTGCAGACAAACATTCCTCGCAAAACCCCCGAACTGCCAAGGCCACACATTCAAGATAAGACTGCCACAAATGCGAATAAATCACGGCAACCCAGTGTGTTTTTTTTTTCTTTCTGGGAAAGAAAGACATTTTCTCAAGGACTCGCACAACATTTGAAACATAAATTGTAACAAGAATGGCGCAGCCCAGCCAATCTGCGGCCAGAGCCCAGGTGCGAACTGCTTATTCAGCTAAAAAGTTATGGGAACAAGGTCATATTGCAACAAGGTAGAATTAGATAATGGGGGCTGGCACAGCTAAATCAACCCACTGACGCAAAAGGTTAATATCCAATTATCAGGCTCTCTATAAGGGCTACATAGGTAACCTACCACTTAGCAGCCAATAGCAGGAGGAGATAGGTTTCTGGGAGCTGATCCAATTCTGTGAGGTCAGCCTGCAGTGTGATTACAAAGCTGGCTTGCAAGCCAGCCCCGGGGGGAGACGGCGCCTGAACTCGCGATGTGCACGATGCTCTGTGTGTTTTTTTCTTTTTTGCTGCCCAGAAATAAATGCAGTTTGAAACATGCTGCTGCCTGCTTGGGACTCTGTTGCATTTCTGGGGGCCATATGGGAGGTGTTGGGGCCTCCCATAGCTGGCGAGGGTATGGCTGCTGGCCCCCCACTGCCCTGGGGGGTGTGGGGGGGGTCCAGCTTCTCCCCAACACACTACTTGGAGTTTTTTTGTTGTCAGGATTTATGTGTATTTTGATCCTATGTTAAAGTACCACATCAGCTGAGAAACATTCTGTAAACAGTAAAACACTAATGGTCATGCAGCTGCCATGAAGAGTAGAAGAGGTTGTGTGACACAAGTAGAGCGAGAAGTAGGATGCATTCACAGAAGTAGGGAAAGGTTGCATAATACCCAGACAGGGTTCTACAAGTAGTATAGAGATGGGCATGTAGGGAGAGGTTGCAGCATACAGGGGCAGGGAATAATTAAATTGTGGCATGCAAAAGACACGAAGAACACCAACATGGCAGAGAAAGAGCTGAAGTACCATCATTACTCACACAAAAACCTGCAAGGCCCCCATTTTATTTTCAAATACTGCATCTTGACATAAAATTGCTCAACACAAAGTTTCAGGTCTCACAAGAACCAAGTTCAGCGTGCCGAGGAGTGTTCTGCTTAGAAGCTGAAGAGTAAACAGAAAAAATGTGGATGGAATTTGAGAGGTCCAGCTTTGGAGGGGGTCCACGTGTATAAGTACCTGGACTTGTGTATCTATGATGGAAACGGTAGAAAGGTGCCAGAGGCTGAAGTAGAGTCAACATTTTTGGCAGCGACTAGTCATCTTATCCAATTACCGGTTTTGCAATTGTTCAAACAGAAAATTGTCCCAAAATGAATATATGGTGCCCAAACAGGGGAAGATGGGGCATGCTGGGCAACGTAAGGGGCCAAGTTGTGGAGAAAGGTGCTGCAGCTACCGCCCTCAGTCCCAAATGCAGGAATACCTTTTGAATTGGGGCAACTGCCAATTCAGACAATGATTGACTGGAGAAAGCTACAGTTGTATGCTGGTATGGTATCACCACCTAATGCCTTGTTTTTTACCCACCTGAATGAATTATGGATTAACGGTACCTGTACTGTGTTGATGAATTGTGGTGCATGGTGTATGCAGACGCTCTCCAAATTTGAATCATCAATGGATGAACTGTCAATGAATCCTAACAAAGTAAAGCAAAAGCCTCTTAGATATGTGTGGATACAGCGTAGGATTGATTTCCTGAAATATCATTGTTTTAATGATCATTTTACTTGGTTGGTGAAGAATTATAACATCCCAGTCCCATATTCAAGGAAACACCCATCTAGGGAATTTAGGTTCTAAATGTTGAGGCTAAAGCTAAACCTGTTCCCCACAATGGATGTTTTGGATAAAAGGAGAAAGGTCTGCAAGGGGAAAAGACTTTGCAGGCATTGCGCTTTAGAGGATGAAACCCTGAAACATCTGTGTGTATTTTTCCCAGCACGGCGCATGTTGTGGTCGGAAAAAACTGCTCTGTGCCCAGGCATATTGGAGGAGGAATTATGGATTAGAATCCTTAACTCAGATGAAATGTCCTTGTCGATTAGGCTATTGGAATTTTTGAATATGGTTCTATTATAGTAGATAGGGTTCGGTCCTTGTCCTTCTCCTTACTTGCCCTGAGCAGGCACAAGACAGACAAAACGTGTCTTCAAATCCCCCTGTCAGGTTTTTCTGGTCACTCATTGTTAGTAGTATGTGCACTTGCTCTCGTTTTGTATCTTTTGTATTTTTCTACTTGTTTTATCATCAAAAGACCTATTAGGATTGTACGTTTTAAGGTTTTAAAGTTTTAAAGCTTTTAACTTGTAAAGAATTGTAATTGATTGATTGTTAATTGTGTATTGTTTAATGTAATTTGATATTTGATGTTTGAAAAGTTCAGTTTTGTACTAAATACACAATAAATACACAATAAATGAAATAAAATAAACAATTAGAATCTGAAACAGCACAAGACAACATTTCCCAGAGCACACACAAAGTTAATTAGTTTAAATTGGTAGCAGTGAGAAATAGATATATCCTTCAATGCCAGGTGCAAGTAGTTGCCGTGCCAAATGATCCCATAACAAATGAACACATAGTGCCCCAAGTGGCCATCGGAGAAAGGCACAAACATTAGGACAGTAGGAAATCCAATAAACAAGTGAAATTGGCTTCAGCACAGAGGTCCCTCATCAAGTTGTTGGAATAGTGAGCATTTATTCCATGCCCAATTAGATAACATACCTGCGGAGCGTATTGTGTATCTAGGGAGGGGGATCACCCCAAGGGCACAAGTATGTCTGCAAGAGAGAACATCAGCATGTGAACAAGATGGGAGTAACTTTCATGGCCAGCTCACAGCAGTTTGCCATCTCTCCTTGCCCACCACGTACCTTGGCATCGCATAACAAAGCCTAAGGCTGGATGGCCAAACAATGAACCAATCATAACCTTCTTCACCTTATCGACTAGTATGGTGGAATGCCAACCAATGATAAGTTAGATTGAAATGTATCATTTTTGGAAGGATGGACCTGGGCTTAGTTAATAGTTGTGAAAGAACCAATAGTAGAAGGTTCACTTATAGATAACTGTATGTTCAATATATATCACTCACCAATTAAATAAGACAGCAGAGGTTTTTATGATAATTGCTAACTATGACATCAGCTATGATGTTTTTCTAACTTAAAACCTGGCTGTTCCTAATGCCACTTGGAGATTGTCCTTTGTAATCTCTCCCAGCTGCCATTTGTATCTGAATAAAGCTGGGTTTTCTTGTGCATTTGGAGTTACTCTGTAATTGAGTTTTTCTCTTTATTGGTGTAGTTGGGCCTATGTTAACATTTGGATGTACTTCTGAGATACCCCGTGTCTGGCGGAGGGTCGAGAACTCCCTTAGACAGCAGAGACTGCCTGCAGGGAGCGGTTTGAGTGTGCCCTAAAAGAGGAGGTTGCAAGGAGCCTAGTTCCTACAAGTCATGCCCGGTCTTGCAGGTGGCACGCTGGGTGCAGAGGGCAGAGTAGGCAGATAGAGGAGACTTGATGATGATGGACCTCAGGGATCATAGGATGTGAGTGTATACATGCATGCAAATACCTGCACAGAGGTTATAGTGTGTGTTTGATACAAAAAGTCCCCCGGCCACAGCAGCGAGATCTGGGGCACCCATATCAGGGCTGCCGCTCTAAGGCAACTGGTACCCTTTAAAAACGCATATGGTACTGAGAAGGTTCCATGGGTCCCGGCTTTGCAAATACCCGGCCCTACCGCTCGCCGGAGCTGGGTTTGGCTCTTGATTGTGGGGCGGCACCCTGATTGTGGCTAGACCGTGCACGGAGGCTCTCGGGTCAACACGGACATGTGAATATCAATTGCAAGAGACTATAAAGGAAGGGTAAGCGGAAAAAGGAAAGGGAGTCAGATTGAGGTATTTACGGGATATTTGGTAGGTGTGAGGCTCGGTGGGTTCTTCGTTGACTGTTTTCTGCATATGGCCATTAGGATGTTACAAGAGGTGATGAAATAAAAGGAGATAAGGGAACCTAGCTCTGATAGGGGGTGGAAGGCGGTGCCGCATAGTACTAGTACAGGAATTTAAATGGTGAAAAAATAAATGATGGGGAGTCTTGTATAAGGAGAAGACACAGAAATACGTTAGTTGTTCTCTTTTCTTTTTCTGATCTATCTGTAAGAATGGCTCCATAGAGGTCAGTCCAAAAGGGGCCAGGGAAGGGTGAGAAAAGGACATAGAAGTAAGGGGAAAACTCTGGGCTTAGGACAAGGGTAGTAGGGGAATAGGAAGATAGGGTTTATGTTTTATGTTATCCAGTGTTATTTTGTTGT
This sequence comes from Ambystoma mexicanum, assembly GCF_040938575.1. Taxonomy (NCBI): domain Eukaryota; kingdom Metazoa; phylum Chordata; class Amphibia; order Caudata; family Ambystomatidae; genus Ambystoma; species Ambystoma mexicanum. Next base: position 771,016,904 of record NC_090941.1, read on the forward strand.
TGATAAATATGTTCAGTATTGCAAATTGTCTGGTATATTAAGAGAAAGTGTGATCAGAATGTATTGTTGAAAGGTTGCAAAAAAGGTTTTTTGTGTTGAACACGGTGTAGTAAGGTATTATAAGAAGAAATATTTAAGATTGAGCTCACCTCCACGCACGCACCCAATAGTGAAGAGAAACCACATGATAGGAGCAGACACACCATTCATGCATATATGCCAACACCTCCCTGTGTATAGCGAGAAAATAAAAAAATATCAAAATATCATGAGCAATGGCTAACAGAAATAAAAGGGGACGGGACATCCCAGCTATGGCCAGAAGGAGGGTTGTTTGACAAGGCAGTATTGGATCTTGTAGCAACATATCTATCAATTAAATATAAAGGTAAGCAGCTCCAAAATAGGAGAGAGGTGCTAGATGTGTGGAGATTGTTTGAGGAAGTGCCACCTGTTAAGAATGCTGACCGAGAACAGCCATCCCAAGCAACAAGAATGAGGGAGGAGGAGGGAAAAGAAAGGAGGAGGTGAAAGAACCCAAAAAACTGTACCCATTACTAACTAAACCCGCTGAGGGATACAGTGACCCTATGTACCTGCCCAAGCCAAATGCCCCCCACACCGGCAGCAGCACCTCCTCCCCCTTATGTCCCTAAAGGGTCGATTGGGCCAACGTGTGCACCCCATGTGAATTTAGGGCATTTAACACAAGACTTGGAAAGTCAAATAACTATAACCCAGTTTTGGTCTGGTGGTCCATGACCTGTTCAAAGACATAGGATGGTTCCCTGATTTTACCAGGGGCACACCCTATGCTACACTGAAGAGGATTATTTCAAAAAAGTTAAGACAGTGGGATTGGGTGGCAAATTATAGGCATGTAGAGTCTCTACGGAGTTACGCATGTATGTCAAATATTGTGCATAGTTATCTGCAGCCTGAAGCCTACCTTAGACAATGCCCAAATAGGGGTATGCGGGCATTTAGGCTAAGGCTGAGGATAAATCAGCTACAGATACTAACAGTAATGGGTCCACCGATGGGCCTTCTTAAAAAAGACAGATACTGTCGTTTGTGTCAAAATGCACTTAGCCCAGAGACTGCTAAACATATTTTCACTGAATGTAGGACATTGGGCCCAGAAAATATGACGTGGCTGGGACCATTTGTTCACAATTTGGAAAACATAAAGGGTGATCATTTTTGGGCTTATTGTCTCAACACGGACAGCCAAAAAGTCCATATTGCTATGTATTATTTGTGGTTAACTATTAAAAAACGTTTAGATAGTGTAAAGTGCACTAATGGGTTGTCTGAACGAAATGGTTGGTAATTGCTGGTAAATTGCTGGTAAATGCTCGGTTTTATTATTGTATGATAGATTGTACTTGTTTTAGTCTTTTACTGTTTTATTGTCATAATGGATTTGATCTGACTTGATTTGACTTGAATTTCATTTGCAGTGTTTGTTATACTGTGTTTTTGATATACTGTGTTTTTCATTGTATTGTGATTTTAGTGTAATTTTGTAAAGTTTCTTCGAAACTAAACAAATAAATACATAATAATAATAACTATAACCCAGGCTGAACTAAGGTGGTTAAGAGATATATGCGAAAGATGTCAACTTTTTGCCCGGAGGTGAACAAACTTCGCCACCCCCAATACCCAATACCTCAACAGATACCGCGGAAGATGAATATGGAAGTCGGGGGACTTCCTATTCCCCATTGATAACACCCCCATTAAGGTAATACGGGTAGGGCGGGGAGAAGAGCAGGTGAGTACGGGTCCAGGAAGTGTGACGTCAGAAAGGGAAGAGGAAAGTTGGAGTGATTTGGAGTATGAGGAAGGGGCCAGGGCAGGAGGGGTGTCCCTACTTAGGAGGACAGAGTGATGAGGGGGAAGAAGAAGAGTGGCATATCGGGAGACTAAGAAATAGAATTGGGGTAATGGCACTAGCAAAGAACAAAGGGACAAAGGTGAGTAAGGGGAAAGGGAAGTCGAACTTACAGATGCCTCTAATACACAAGGGGCAGGGAGTCCTCACTATGTTCCGTGGGCACAGATGGACAAGGCCAATTTACTGAAAACATTGCCCCCACTTTCAGGGGGAGCAAGTAAATGGATATATGCCTTTCAGAAAAATACAGTAGGTGTTCCATTAGCAATTGGTTATGTGAAACGTTTGTTGATATCAGCGGTGGGTGATCAGGCTAACAGAGTGTGGGTGAAGGCCCATTTCCCAGGGGTGGCATTGGATTGTGACCGCCATGATGAGGCATCATTTAACAATGTAGGGGCACAGGTGTGGGATGCACTGAGAAGCACATTCCCAGACCCGCCCGACTTACAATCGGTAATGCAATGCACAATGTGGGAGGAGGAGGATGCTGCAATTTACAGTCTTCGGGTGCAGGATATGTGGAGGGCAGAGATGGGCACGACTTGGGACCAATCCGCCTCCCTATTTTACTTCATATTTAAGAGAATGGCCTACCGAAGGATGTACAGAAGGCCCTTGATAAAATTACTGGGATAGAAGCCAAAGGTAGCCAGAATTACAGAGTATTATAGTACTTCACTGTAGGACGATCAAAGAAAGGGAGAAGGAAATAGCGCAGAAAAGATTGGCAGATGAAGCAAAGCTTGTGCATACAAAGTTAGTGAAGGTCACGGCAGTAGCTGCCGTCCTCCCATTAGAACGGCAGGGAGATGGGGAGGATGGGCCAATAGCAATACAAGCAAGAATGGCTGCCACCTGGACAGCAAACGGACAAGAGCAATGGCCTGGAAAGGAGCAATATGGAGGGCCCCCATGGCAAGGATGGGCTGGAAGAGGAGGACAAGGTGGGTGCCGAGGACAAAGAGGAGTGTATGGAGGCCAAGGACCTCGAGGGGGAGGGCAAGGAATGTCTTGGTCATGTGGTAGATGGGGCCACATTTTCAAGGGAATGTTGCACTCTCACCATGGCATATTATCAAAATGAACAACAGTATGGCCACCCCCACCCAGGCAGCCCCTATGGCCCACCTGTGGGTGGATACAGACAAGAGAAAATCGACCCCTGCTACACACAAGAGCAGCAAGCATCGCCACAAGGTACACAGCAGCGATTGACACGACAGAACCACATGGTAAACACACGCGGTAACCCATTTGTTACCACAGCAAATGGTGCGCCAGGGCTGTTCAGAGGAACAGCAGTGATGGGGACAGCATTTTCACCCACCTTCAGACAACTAGACACCCAGAATAGGACAGACCACAGAGCGCACTTGCGTGTCCAATCCTATCGACAACCCTAAGTCCACACTGACGACACAGAGGGCCACAGCATATGAGATCATATTATCCAGCTCCAACATACACATAGTGCATTGCAAAACAGTGAACCCAGCAACATTCATCAGAGAAGCATGCACAGTGGAAGACAGGCAAAACCATGATTGTGCCACATATGAAGGGGAAGGTGACGACATACCCAAAGCAAATGAAAATGCCCTAGAGGAGGGGGAAGTGTACTTTGTGGACGGGTCAGCATCAGTGTGCCCAGAGACTGGAGAAAAGCATATAGGAGCCGCAGTAGTGCGGTTGGAGGATGGAGAAAAAGAGACGATCATACAGAAAAGGTTACCAATGCATCTTTCAGCTCAGGCAGCGGAATTAGTGACATTAATTGAGGCACTCCATGCAGGAAAAGGGTGCGCAGTAACAATCTATATGGATTCTGCATACATGACCACAACTGTGCACAGAGGTTGTCAAGGTGGGAGAGGAGAGGTTTTAGAAGAGCAGTTGTGTCACCCATGCAACTTGCAGAACTATTGAAGGAACTAATAGAAGCCTTGGCAGAACTTTCAGTAGTAGCCCTAGTGAAGTGCCAGGGACACACTAATAACAGTGACGACATATCGTTGGGAAATGCGGCAGCAGATGGTGCCGCGAAAAAAGCAGCATATTTGGACAAAGATTTAAAACGAGTATTTATACTAAACACAAATATGGAAGAGGAAAGAGAAACAGGATGTTACTCAATGCCCATATCACAGATAATTTACATGCAAAAAATGGCACCGATTGAGGAACAAGAATTATGGGTTAAAAGAGGATGCACACAGTCAGCTACAGACCTCCTTTGGCGTCAAAATTGCACCGGCAAGGTAGTAATGCCCCTAAAACTTTTACAAATAGCATTCCAACAACTGAACTTCCCAGCACATGCTGCAAAACAACACATAGCTGCAGACATACAAGAAGACTGGTTTGTCCCAGGATTACAGGAACATGTGGCAACATTAGCAATAGAATGCACAAAGTGCCAAACGTATAATTCAGGAATGACTCTAAGAACGTTGAGGGGGACCCTGCCCAGTCCCATTGTAACGTTCAGTGAGCTGCATATTGATTATGCGGACATGGGAGAAAGGTGCAATGGAGCAAGATATCTCATTGTGGTGGTCTGCCCTTTTTTATGATGGGTGGAGGCAAGACCATGCGCCCAGCCAGATGCGAAATATGGAGCAACATTTTTAGTGAGAAAGGTATTCCCACGATGGGGAATTTGTGACGTCAACCTCGCAACCTACCTCAAGTGGCGATTATTTGTATGATGAGGCACAGACCTCCACCCCACTACCTGACATAATGTTTCGGCAGCCGAGTAATGAAAAAAAGTGTAAAAGCAGTAACTTTAATATTCCCCATTAGGTATCAAAAATTACCTAGAGCCCAACAGGAGATGGAAAAGGGGGGGCGGGGTGGAAAAGGTATGATGCATATCACGTCCTAGGGTTAGATGCAGTGGAAGACCCACATCACCCAGACCAATCAAACAAATGGTACGCAGATTAGAGCACAATGGCAAAACAAGCAACTAATGAGAGTTGCTATGTGTGCTCCTTAATTCCACATGCCTCGGGGACCCCCAAAATGTTGCTACCACAAGAAGCACCCAATGCTGAGGCTCAGTGTCTTATTCATCTTGCACTGCGTAGAATTAAAAGTACCTACCAAGTAAACGCTATTTCGTTACAATTACTGGAAAATGAAAAAATCTGCAACAGCAAGCCACAAGGAGTACTCTGCGTGAAGGAACCATTTTCTGTTATCAGAAGGACAATGTTCGCTGAAAATAGGTGGCAAGAAGAGCAAGTAATGTGCGAAACAGAAGCCTTGTGAGGATTGTCAAATGAAAAGCTACAATGGATCGAAGAAACATGCACTCCAATTTGGTTTCAGCACATTGCCAAACTAACGTGGGTAACAGCTCTCGAAAAGCCAATCAAAATCCAATGTGAAATACAATACAAACTTTGCTTTCATGGTGAAGGGAAGGTGGCCCTGGGTGCAAACAAACACTGTAACAAGACACTAATTTTGCCCAACATGAAGAAAGGAACAGCAGCTTTAATGGACACTTATTGTTTGTGTGGCAAACATGCGTACTTGCACCTCCCGCCGTCATGGAGTGGTACATGTGCCCTGGAAACACTGCACTCGGCCCTAATGGCAATTCCTGAAAGTCATATCCAAGGGGAGAGGGTGCCAGCCGAGATGTGTCAGGCACCCTAGTGAACAACCGTAGAACCCCCAACGTATGATGTGTTGTCGGAAGAACAGCTGCAAGACAGGGTGTCATGAAGGCGGAGGGCATCAAATTACATTTCCACAGAATCTTCAGAACTCTTGGCGCAAACCCCTAACAAATACAAGCTGTTCAACTCAGCAGAGACTTTCTATGCCTCACTCGTACCAAGCATCCAAGCTCGAGCGAAAGCCAAATGGCTACAGATTGTTCGCTGGGAGCTGATCCAGTTGGCCAATAACACAGAAGAAGGGTTCAACATCAACAAAGTGCAACCTAGAGCCCTGCGGTTAATGACAATGCGAAACAGGTATGTGCTGGACCGGCTTACAGCAATGGACGGTGGTGGTTACCAGAAAATCAGGAGAGCATGTTGCACATTTGTGCCTTCTGCCGATGCAGATAATGGGGCACTGTCACATGTGATAGCAGCAGTACACAGTCTCGGTGAAAGGATGAAGGAAGAGGGTGGCGTGCAGCCAAGCACATGGTTCGACAACCTGTTCGAGTGGGTCCCATCTTGGCTAGGGGTGGCCGTGAAGCTGCTGGTACCAATCATCATCTGTTTGCTGCAAAATCTTTTGTGTGTGCCAGGTAGAAATCATATACTGTGCAAGATCCATTTCTAGCAGTGCAATGATGATGGTGACAATGGGCAACCCAGAAAAGGTAATTCAGGTTGCACGAGATGCCCAAGTACGAGCCGGAGAGAGCCCAGAACCCAAATATCGAATGACTGCAGTGTACAACACCAGAAACAGGGTAGATAACCTCTATCACACCACAATCAAATAACCCTAAGAACTAGAATGGTACAAGGAAGTATGGGTAGATCTAGCGGGAGATGGTGGTTGCATTTATATGACCTGTACTTCAGGTGAATATGCACGGAGAGGTGAGAGTCTCAGATCTGTGTGCAAGGCTTGGATGCCAATATAGGGAACCCCAGCCTGGGATGAAGGAGTGGCTAAGGCAGATGAACGGAAGCATTTGAAAGCCTTAGCATTTTCGTTACTTTAGTAACAAAAGGGGGGAATGTAAGGGAGGAAGGGTCATTTGGGCCCCCCTACATTCTGGGCGAAGTGTATGGTATGCTCACACAATGGTTGGAAACATACCCTCAGCTAAGCCCTGATGACTGGTGCAAGGTAGCCATTGAATGACACATATCCACTGCCGCTCGCATGACCCCAAGGATTCCATTTTGTATTAACCGCACTCCATTTTTTAACTAGGCTGCGCATGAAACTCATAGCAGCAAGCCTGCATCTCTCCCATGTCCAGCGCTGCACACGGCCAGCCCAGCACCCCCCACCACCTCCCCACTGTCTGAGCTGTTGCTGTCCTGTTCTCATGGAAGCTTAGGTGCAAATTGTTGCAAACTGACTCTGTATCTCTCCTCTTCCTCTGAGATAATTGCCCTGTGCGTGACCGGGCCGGAGCCTGGCTCTTGGAAACCATTTGTCTTCACAAACCTGTCCATGCTCCAACAACCCCCACCGCCTAGAGTTACTGGCTGTATGAACCCCAGGCCCCTCAGCTCTTTGATGTAACAGTGGTGGGACCCCTGCCTATGGGCCATCCTCAATTGCCCCCCACATAACTAATTCTGAGCAAACACATATCTTCTTTGTACTAACAAGTCCTGACACCCTTGCTTGATCTTCAAGGTGCTTTATAAATGTACCTCCAGAGTCACACACAAAGATAAGGCACCTGGACCACCCTTCACCTGCCCTACTCGAGTACAATTCAAGGCTGCATACCTCTTGTCAGAATTTATAGGCAACAATGTGTTATGATGACTTTTATGTGTTGTGTTAAACCTTGCATGCCCATGATTATTGCGAAGTTTAGCTTAGTCAGAATTACAACTGTGTGGACACGTCGTGACCCACTGCCCCTCCCTGATGAGCCCAGCTGCCCTACACACCCCAAGAAGCAACAAGTTCAACCCCAGCCAATCCAGCAGCAGCACTACACATTGTATAATGTCTTTTTCAGCTTAACCAATGAAATGTACTCATGTAACCCGTACAGAACACATCATAGATGACACGGTTTGGACTTATAATGTAATCTTTCTGTATTATTGGCAGAGCGCTCACGGTGTAGCAGAGTTTATCTTTATTTAAAGAATATCTTTTACTCACTCGCAATCTCTCCTGGTCACATTCCCTACTGGGGTGTGTCAATTGGTGTCCATTTATTCTACTGTTTTATTGTAACTGTGGGGAATGACCGTTTTCATTATCTATCATGGAAAGATACAAAGGCAGTGAGAAGCGAGACATGCCCCTGTTAAGGTGCAAAGGAAATATACTATGAGTGCCAAGTTTATTCATTTAATACCATTAAATGTGAAGAAAGGAGCTCAAATGCAGTCTCCTGACACATGGGGTAGCTGGAACTAGACTTTGGGCAAGCGACGCCGAGACTTGAAGATAAGAGCATGCTCACAGTCCTTCTATTCACAGGAGCAGTGATACTTTGCAAGGCCGAGTTCAAAGACAATTCAACTGGCAGAAGGCATGAGTGATGCTGGATGATGGGCTAATTAAGTGGGGAGGCATGGTCAAGTCCACCCACCAAGCACCCGGGGTACCAACTTGCGTGCTGCGAGCGAGTGGAATATTCCAGAAGGGTAGAAGTGTGCCAACCAATTATAGAGGGCCACGTAGCAAAGAGCCCTATAGTTTGAGAGCCAATTAAACATTGTGTATTTTATGACAATGAAGATGACTTGCACTAGGGGTGGGCATAGTTGTCCACCTGACTGTAGAGACCCAATAACATTCCTAAACCCCATAGAAAATATACCTAGATGTTCCCCATAGACCTACCATAATCTCACATCAGTTTTCTTAGTTTGCCACATAGTATGACATCAATGATGTAGAGTTTTTACTATATAAATGTATTTTATCATGTGACACGTTGAGAGATTATGCTGTGAGACATCCATTGATGTCCTTTGTACTCCCTGTTTAAGACAATTGATAATAAAACAGCTAGGTTTTGCCAACTTCCTGAGTCAGTCTTATTATTGGTGTAATTCTGCATCCACATCCATCCAGGGTTGTTTACTAAAAAAATGAGAAGTGTTTAAAAAACAAAGAGCGTCTTGAAAGTCCAGTTCCCTAGCTCAAGGAGCTTTAGAAAAAAAAATTTCAAACCCCAATCGGGGTTAACTAGGCAGCAAATAAACAGCTTTAGGATAGGTAATGACTTAAACTCCATTCAGAGTACTTTAATACTAGTTTGTCTATCTGTGTGTTGTGTATTGAAAGGAAGAGTGTCGAAGAGCGACAAGAATAAGCGGTGTAAAGTTGAAGTGCAGATAAAAAGTTACTACCTATTTCAGGTCATTGTCAGCACCGACTGAGAGGTAGATTGAGATAATTGAGAAATAGATGCTTTTGAGCAGCGAAGGTTGGAGCTGCAATTGAGACTCGTCACAATGGGAGAAGTTACTCCACTGATGCACCTGTGTAAAATGTTGCCAAAACATATGCCCAAGCTCAAGCAGTACAGTGCAGAGTGGGTAAAGGGCACAGCAGATAAAATGTTCATGCCATGGCCAGAAGGGCGATCACTGTCAAAAACGGTATTGCAACACATATCCACATACTTGCACACTGCGTACATGGGAAAGAAATTGGAGAAAAGGTTAGCTATTTTAGAGCTTTTGAAAATGTATCAGGAAGAGCGACAGGATCTGCCCCCTGAGGAATGGATGCTTAGCTAGCGTTAGGAGGAAGGTGTCAAGCCTTCTTCTCCCCTTACCTCGCCGGAAGTAAATGGCGATAGATGTAGGACTGTATCCATTGCAAGAACTAAAAGCGGTGACAGGGTATAGTAACACGATATATGAACCGCCTCCTTATAGCAGTAACGATAGCCCAAAAGAATCCTAGAGAAAAGAGGAGATCTTTAAGATCTTACAGGATAAGGAGGGGAAACATGAACTATCGACTGTAACCACAGACATAGAACAAGAGATGAAGAGATGGAAAGGAGAAAAGGATAGAGTTGACGAAATAGCACTTGTGCAGAACAAGTGGATGGGTGGACAGATATTGCTTAAGCTAGATGGGAAAAGTATCGAGGAAGTCAGGCAAAGGGAAAATCAAGATGAACAGGATAAAAAAGACAGGGAATTGGTAAGCCCTCGGTGAAAGGGCGAGTCGTCTCTGTTGTGCTGCTGCAATTGTGCTGTGGATTAACGATAACGACAACATTTACGCTGTGAAAATCCTTAGAACATCCACTTGGAACACCTACTGAGATTAAGACTGCGAGGTGCGTGTGCCTTTAAGGGGGAGTCAGCTGACTCCTGCAGCCGCCCTTATCAAGGCCGCCTCAACGCCCTTGCGGCGTAAACCCTCGGTGAAAGGGCGAGTCGTCTCTGTTGTGCTGTTGTGCGTGGAGTGCGGCCAGGCCAGGGGCTGCCGGCTGCAGGGAAGTGAGTCTGATTTGGTTGCAGCCCGCACCCGTCAATCCTGCGAAAGTTGCTAGAATGAGTCGCAGAACTGAAACATCTGGGAAAAGTCCACTTAAACAGCCGAAAACCCGAGCCCAACGCAAAAACTGGACTATGTTGTCGCCTTCACGGGAAGACACAGAAGAACTGGCGCAGCTGGTTGACATACTTGCAGATCAGGTAAGCTATCCAATAAGCACACCACCACCAAGTAGCCCGTTACAAATATATGGTTGTGACACATACGTGATGGATGACGAAAGTCCAAGTGTTACGTTGCCAAAAGGAATCCACGAAAACTCAAAGGTAAATGCTATCCCGGCGACGTCAGCCCCGGTCACTATTCACAATTCTGCCCCATGCCCACACACACTGGTGAATGGTGAGAACTTAACTATTGCTAACGTGACTCAAACAGGCGAAGTCGATTATGACATATCTTACCCCCTTTGTGAGCAAGGGTCCACTCGATCCTTCTGTCACGCTGGGTCTGTTGTAACTGGAAATACTCAAACAATGGAGGGGAAATGTGGAAATAGTGGCTACTGCAGCCAACTGACTCTTACTGGTAGTCCAAGTAGTGACGAGCATGGCAAAATTGCTATCCTTGGACAACGCAAGGTCCCAGCGTTAAAGACACTAGCTTGGTTCTGCTACAAAACATTAACTGAGATGAGTGGTACACAACAGGAACATCCTGTTAACCAAACACAACGACAAGATCTTGGCACACAATCTATGCACGTGATACAACCAGACTCTCTCAGTATCACCTTATCTGCAGGACCGTTAAAGACCAGATCAGTCTACTATAGCACAATGGAAAGTCAAAGCGATAAAGCACATTCAAAACGGACATTCAACGACGACGCTTCAGTTTACTTAGATGAGGAGGTGTTTTTACCGTATTCAAATGTTCCAAGTACAGACACATCAGTGCCAAATAAGACGACAAATGTTGACGTCCACAGGCTCTTGACTACACCTCGAAAGCAGGACGTAATTGAAAATCGTCGCAATTCACTTGATGTAGTAAACAAACTACTGTCTGACTTAACTCGGATTAACAAAGCACGTGCTCTGAAGTTTGACACAAACATGACGTCAACAATTACATCACAACTTACAGGAAACTCACACTTGGACAACTCTATATGTGAAGAACGGTCGTTATTCACCACTATTAAAACGAATGGCGCTCACAAAACGAAGAAGAAAAGAAGTAAGCAGTACAGAAATCCTACGATGTTCCCAAAGAAAAAAATCGAAATGGGACAGCACTGTGAAGTGGTCATCGCCCTTCGCGGAAAGATTACCAAGGAACAGCAATTTAAACATTAACCTGGACACACAAGATTCGACTTCCTCCCCTGTATCCACTGACTCTTCAGTGGACGAACCTTATTTAAAGGAATGACCTCAGGCAAAGGGTCGCAGAACTAAATTGACCACGCGTGAAAGGCGAGTCCGAGATCATAACAGGGCTCCCCCTGTAAAAAATACCAATTGGCTAAGTGATATTCAAGCAACCATTCTATCGTCCATGGCCATTTCCTTGGCCCCCTTCACAAAGCTATATGAACATTTAAATGAAAACACTAAAGATCTCTCAACATTGGTCGCTATTTTAAATACAAAAATAGTAGCCGTGGAATCAAATTGCGACCTGACAAAGGTTGCTCAACATGACCTAGCCCTTAAGCAAGATCACATGATGACTGCAATAACGGCTCAACTAAAAAACAATAACATGGACAAAAAACTCCTGGCAGAAGTGGCAAGGGAGGCGTTGAGTATCTTCAAACACAAACACACTACAGAGGTAGTTACGCAATCACGCTGCACAGGCAGTGCGGTTTGCCCCACTGAGCCGATGGATTTAGAGGCTTCAAGTAATTATGACATCTTAATAACCACGACGAACAAACCCATTACAGTACTTGACTACACGAGTGACAAAGATATGAATAAAACAAAGGCTACGACAATCACCTGCGAGCAAGTAGCCAAATCACTGGAAGCCCAAAGCCAGAGTACTGAATACAAAGACGCTAAATCCCAAAAGCCTACCGAAATCAGCTCGTTTGAGGAAGCACTGAGCGCTAGTAAGGCCGCGGACAATCCGGCTCTCGTAAACCCCCAGATTGCCTCAACGTCAGATTATCAACATGTGGGTAGTCAACCACTTGACGAGAGGTGTGCAAAGAAAGACACGGCATGGGCTTCTATCCGAGCCGCTCCTACATTACTTGCTGAGCCAAGGACACTGGCTATAGATGTATCTAGCTCTGGTCAAGCAGCCACTAACTCAGACACAGAGCACCCCACTGTATTTGACATCTTTAGGAACTTACAGGGGCAGAGACATCAATCCCTGGCACCTTTGGCTGTCAACAAACAGACGACAAAGAAAACAAAGAACCAATCTTCGAAAAAAACGAAACAGACCAATAACTCAAGAAAATTCTTGCGCAATTTGAAAACTGTAAACGTCACTGTGAACACAAATGACTGGAATGAGCGACCGCTTGCCTCATTGCAGAAAAACAAACCTGAGAATAACGTGGAGTCAACCGAAGAGCAGGCGGCTGAGCAACCCGAACAGATAAACTTGTCAACATATGACGACGACGCACTGTCCCAGGCTATTGAACTGTTGGAGACTGCAAAGTCTAATGCAGAAATGGCAGAAGAAGAGTGTTTTTCAGATGATGGGAAGATCAAACAAGAGGAAGCGAAACCCCAAAATAATCAGCGCATCTGTATAATTACTGAAGAAGCAGACATCAGCGCTGTAATGGCAGTGGCTCATTCACCTAGATTTTTAACAATGGAGGAAAAACGAAACAGGCTATCTAAATTCAGTACTGTACTAAACGCCACGAAAACTTCGCCACTTCTCTCGTCGAATAATCTGACTAATGGAGAGCATGCTGAATGTGTAGTGATCTCAGGAAATGCTACGAAGCTGCCTCATGAGAAATTACACATTGCCACCAACTCTCCTAAATTGACACCAAGCAGGAACACGAAGAGATTTGTGGGTCCGCGAAAGAACGGGCAGAAAATATCAGTGGATAAAACAGAACGGTTCAGTCTTCACAAAGTGACTTTGGAAAGAATCGAAAATGTGGACAACTTGATTCTAAACCGTCACAATGTGCTGTATTTGTTCCAACTAATTCCTAGCCTAAGAACGATTCATTCTGACGATTTAAAAATCGTGGAATTTTGCGACGAAAAAAGGAACGACAAAGTGACTCTACATATGCAGTCAAAAATAATCTCCGAGATCATACTAGAAGCTAGTTCTATTTTACTATCACTGGGGTTTGACATTTATAGGACCTGTGAGCAAGGTGATGAAGAAATGCCACAACCACAGTTGACTGCCCAAAGGTCTGCGTGTAACAAATCTACTCCAGAAATAATAAATGGTAAAGATAATTGCAAAGACGCACAGATAAAGACCCCTAAGATTAACGACAAGGAAGAAGTACGTTTTAAGCAAGGTTGCCAAATACAAATAACAATTGATGGGTCATCTATTGCTACGGGTGTCTCGGAGGTCAATCCAAAAAAGACCAACGAGAGGAACGAATGGGCTTGGATGGTGGCTGCCTTAAGCGGTAAGTCAAATCTATAATGCCAGGTGTCCGATAAAAAAGAGTTAATTAAACTGGGATCTTGGAATACAAGAGGTTTTAGTCACCTCTTTCACACACCCTGGACACAAGACTTGGACCTGATCTGTTTACAGGAAACGTGGCTATCAGACACCCCCACCTTGCAAGACTTTGAAACTGTACTTAATCCTGCAATAAAACAAGCCAAAGGAAGACCAATGGCTGGTTTATTGATTGCGGCAAGAAAAGCGACGGGCCTGCGAATTGTCTCGGCAACTAATGTTTCACCATTCATTCAGACAGCTAAGGTATCACTCCTAAACGGCACTAATAAAGAATCAGATGTTTTGAACATCATTAATATCTATTGGAATCACGCCATGACAGGAACGCTACACTTCATTGATCAAATAACAACTCTAATAGACGTCCTCTTTGAAGTCACAGAAACTCCAAATCTGATCATTTGCGGAGACTTTAACATAAACTGCTTAAAGCGTGAAGATCTGAAAGACGAAGGGAAAGTAGTAACCAATGTCTGCAAAAAAATAGCGACAAAATGGCGTCAGGAAATGGAAGCTAGAAGCATGTTTATGCTGAATGGAAACGTGACAGGTGACATCCCAGCGAGCGCAACATGGAGCAGACTAAATCAACAATCTGTTTTGGACTACATGTTTGTGTCAGAGGCCCTTCACCTACGAACAACTAGGTTTGAAGTTAAACCGATGGCCTATAGTGACCATGAGATGGTGGTAATGAATCTAAAAGTTTCACGTATGACACTGCCTGAGTATTGGCCGTGGCCTGTATCAGTTCGCTCGTGCAGAATACGGCTTGAACTTGCAGACGCAGAGGTAAACAAAATTGTGTCTAATTTAAACTTAGCAGTCAATGAGGTCGAATACTGTCATCTACTGACCGACTTCACAGAACATAAACAAGGTCTAAAGAATAAAAAATTTAAACACAGACATAGCTTTGACCTAAAGATGCAACAGCGCAAAAGACTGATGCGTTACGACTTGCGAAACATAATGGCCGTGGATAAAGACGCAATGGCCTTAAAGAAAAAAACAATCAAACAAACTTATAAGAACTGGTGCAAGTTTTACAAAGCAACTATCTTTCAGAATGACTCGGAGGCTATGATGATAAACCTACGGAACAAAAATTCTGCGAACTTTTGGAAAACTATAAACAACAAATTTGCTCCGCAGGTCTCTATGCAGGCAAACCCTATCTCAGAAGAAACTTGGATTTCCTTCTATACCAACATGTTTAGTGCGAATGGGCCTGTGAAAGATGATGACCACTCAGATCTAGTGATCTGGGACTTAAAGTTTGATTGCCACGACATTTTAACCACAACAAAGCGAGTTAACGGATCGAGAGCACCAGGCCCTGATGGCCTCACGAACTATACCATCAAGCGCAATCCAGAGGCTTGGTCCGACTTCTGCATGACCCTGTTCCAAAGAGTAGCTGACAAGTGACTATCTCCAACATCGTGGAAAAGTGCCATAGTGGTGCCAATATTCAAAAAAGGCAACAGAGCCAACCCTGGGGACTATAGACCTATCGCCTTGCTAGACGTAATTGGTAAAATCTACGCGACACAACTACAACAGATGCTGGTAAGGTGGGCAGGCGAAAGCAACCATATCGATTACAGACAAGCTGGGTTTGTGAAGGGCGTCGGGTGTGGTCTAAACTTGCTAATATTGAATCTGTTTAAGATGGAAGCAATAAGACTAAACACAAAAATACATCTAGCCCTCATAGACTTTTCCCATGCTTTTGACAACATCGATAGGGGAATTCTATGCAAAAAACTAAGAGCTTGGAATTGTCCTCAAAGTTTGGTCGAAGCAATCAAGGAATTGCACTCTAACACAAACATCAGAATACGTCTGGACCGGCAGGGGACCCTATCAAAGCCCATAAAAACCTTTAAAGGCGTTAAACAAGGTTGTCCTCTGGCCGCAATAATCTTTAATTTGTTTTTGTCCGACGTAGGAGAAGCCTTTAGTGAAATCTCCTCTTTTCCACCAAAGATGAACGGCACTCATGTAAGTTGGCTTGTATACGCGGACGATCTTATACTCTTAGACATGACTTATATCGGTCTTCAACGAAAACTGGATGCCTTGGAAATATATGTGCGTCGAAAAGGACTGGTGATTAACAAGCAAAAGTGTGAGACAATAACACTCCAAAATTTAAGAATTGTGAAGAAAAATCAAAGGAAACAAAATTGGTATATTGAAAAGACGAAGTTAAATACTGTCTGTGACACACGATATCTGGGCATGAGAATAAGTTCCAAACTAGATGATGCACCGTGGGCAGATGCAGCAAAATCAAAATGCAGACAATTAGCATGCCAAGCAGCAATCATTAATAGACAGTTTGGAAAATTTTCGTTAAAACCGACAATTGACTTCTATCGACAAAAAGCTATTCCAGCGATAATTTATGGGGCCGAAAACGCTCTAGGATGCTCTCACAAGCTCTGGAATACTCTAGAAAACATTTTTTGGCTAAGAGTGCTACACTTACCCCGTGGCACGCCAACAGTCTGTATTAGATATGAACTGGGGCTAATATCTATCCACGCCAGGGTGTGTTGGAACATTCTATGCCTTTTTAGGAAATGCTCAGTAATATACCTGTGCCGCAGTACGAAATATTAAAAACAAAACAGGATCTCGGTTGTACTACCTTAGTACTGTGGAAAAAGTACTGTACTGAGATACTAGAACTGTATGACATTAAGCTAGCAACGTTATTGGAAAACCCGTTGCAAGCGAAGAAAAAAGTATGGAGCACGAACTGGCACCTAACATGTGAACAAAGACGGAATATCAGAATGATGGCTGATGTCCCAGGAGAGGCCAGAGCGCATGGGAATTTGCAAGCTTATTTGATGCAATTTCCTAATGCGTTAGCCAGATCTACCTATCTAAGATTTAGATTAAACTTAATGGACACTAAAGAACGCCGCTATGTATACAACTCTACTACAGAGCTATTGTGTCGCTTTTGCAAAACCGGAAACGAGACGTTGAAACATCTTACGCTTTTCTGTTCTAACTTACGCACACTAAGAACTCGCATGTTTGGTCCGGTGTTCGCAAAAGTACAGACACGGTGTGCGGATGATTGGTGGAAAGGGATGTTCGAAGGATCTAACCGTCCACTGATGTTTGCTCTAATAACATTTCTCGACGAACTGAATAAACGTCTAAAAGCAGACTTGGAAACTGCAGTCTCGGAATCCCATATTCAATGACACTCCAAGGAGGTATCACTCTCACTTTCTGCGTAATGATGATAACTCGCAACAGTAAAAGGACTAATCAAAGGAGATTCGTAGATATATGGAGGGGGTTCAACTCGAGGTCAGCTGTTGCTTGAGTGTCGCTTCTTTGGTCTCTCTGGTTTGTTGTTCTCTTTTTAAAGGTTTGTATAAACCGTATAAAAAAAAAAAAAAGAAAAAAAAGACAGGGAATGAGAAAGAAGATTGAAAGAAGATGAACACAAGAGAAAGAGCAGACAGAGGCGAGAACAGATGTATCAGGAAGAACAGCAAAATAAGGAAGAAAGGGCAGAGGAGCAAAGAAAATATGACAACAGGCAGAGAGCAATTGAAGAACGTGATGGACAAGAGAGGAAGCAAGAAGAGGAGGAAGCACAGAAATTGAGAGACAAAAGGATGCAGAGATGAAGGGAAGAGGAAGAGAGAGAGCCAATGAAAGAAGAGAGGAGAGAAGACAGGAAGAGGAAAGTGTCAGATGGGAGGCAAGAAAGCAAAGGGAATTAGATGAAGAATTGGAACAAAAAAGGAGGCAGCAAGAATGTAATATTGAGCGCATTTAAAAGGAGTCAATGGAACCAAATCCAGTATTACAATGGGGCAACCTGTAGGAGTTTTCTCTGTTAAAGGAGACAGCGCCAGGGGCATTTATGGCAGCATTGGAAGGACATTTTGACATAGGGAGCATCAGAGATAGGATTGATAAGGCCTATCAAGACTTAATAGAAGGTAGCAGATCAGAAAGTCAAGGGAAGGGAGATCAATCCCTAGTCCTCCATCCATGGAGTGGAGAGAGAGGCCTATTTAGTCTCGAGCATAGAGCACTGTCTTTAGGCAAGCTGACATTAAATAAAGGAGAAAGGGACGAGAGTCACACTACCTGGGGGCTAGATATGTCAGACAATGACAGAGAACCCTTCAGAGGAGAGGAGAGAGGAAGCGCTTGCAGTTCAGAGGGATGCCTGCAGGCAGACGAGGAAGTAAGATGATCTGATCCAGAGCAGCCTAAAGATAGGACGCCTGATCCTGTGGTGTATCCAGAGTGTCCTAAAGGACGATCACACAGTGAGAAGGGAGAGACACCACCATATGTGAGCAGGATAAGGCCATTGCCAGGTAGAAAGCGATTTGGAACCATTGTCCCCAAGAGGAAGACAATGGGAGCTGATTGCGGATTTTGGTTCACGCAGTTCCCTTTATTGGAGAAAAGAGGAGCAAGACCGCAGTATATTCCAAGGCCACAGATGGATAAGGATAACTTAAGATGCAAACTTCCAAGTTTACAGCGTGTGTGGGAAAATGGATCTATAAGCTAGAGAAAATGACAGGGGGAAACACTTTGGCAATAGGGGACATTAAGGGTCCCCAGGAAGCCATTCTTCATGGAAAGGGCTGATGACATTTGGACAAGAGCAGGCTATTCGAGTGTCACGGCACAGAACACAGTGCACGATGGAGCACCATTTAATAATTGTAGAGCAGATGTCTGAAGAGCTCTCATCTCAGGGTGCAGTATCCTGATACATCAGACATGGGTGCAATTACGGCATGTAAGATGAAAGAAAATTAATTTCCGCTTGCTTAAAAATCAAAGCATTCAGGAACAATGGACTCTTGAAATGCAGGAACCATGGGGAAAGACAGTGGCAGTATTTTACCACATTTTATGTCAAGGATTGACAGAGCAAATACAGAGGCATCTCAGGAAATTAGTGAGAATGGACGCAAGGCCATGGGCAGAAATACATTTGATCAGAATGCATCACTATCGGCTGTTGCAAGAGAAAAATAGGAAAAAGGAAGAGGCAAGTTAGTTCAAAAGAATTTGTCAAAGTATGCCATAGAAGGGGCAATATTGACAAGCGGAGAAGGACTTGGAATGCAACAAGCAGTGGGTACATCGCAGCCGAATGAATATTCAGTGCCAGATGGACTAAGTGTGGGATATTTTGACCCACTCAGATGTGCCTCACTACATCACTTTACTGCAATGGTGAAAGAAAAAGCCCAACATGACTGTGCTGACTCCTGTGTGTGCCAAAATCTTTAAAACTGTGTTTGTGTCACAACCAGAAAAAGGCTGCACACATGCCACACACAGTTCAGGTGGGGTCCTCACTGCAGGAGCATGTCAGCAGGCTCTGCCACATTTTGAATGGAGCAAAGGGAATGAAACAGCATAATTGTGCTGAAAACCCAAAAATGCCTTTTAAACTGACACTTTCCTAATCTTAAAAAGTGCTGCATGGCACTAAATGCAGCATATTCTCATAAACCACTATGCTAAAAAAAAGGCCCTGAAATACTCAGGATCATCCATTGTGGCTCAGAGGAACCGGGCCTCATTGAATAACAGCCCCTGGCAATAGTATCTTTGGAAAAGCAAATCAGGGACTATTTTTCATTTTCCATGGAAAACGCGGCTAAAACTTTGCAACAAGTATCAAGAATCAGCTGTCCAGAGAAAGACTCTAAACAAATGCTTGATACATTTATCCAAACTGCAAACCATTCCAGCACTCAAGGGAAGGATTAGAGCTGACTAAAATGGGTATTTGCGGCAGAGGAAAACCAAATTTAACAGAAATAAGTTAAAAACGCTTTTTCCTGCATGAAGAGCAAAATCCCCTATTTTAAAAGTATATCATTTTGTAAAGGCTTGATGATTCAAGCATGTGAAAGGATTTGCTACTGCGAGAAATACACATATAAACTGTTTAATTCTAAATGTTTAAAGTTAAGACTTAAAAATATACATCAAAGTAAAAACCCAGGCTGAATGGCAATCTATGTCAAAGGAAAAAAACCTGCTATCCCAGAGTGCTAGCACTGAGAAAGGGTGACACCTCATAAACCTCTGGAGCGCGAAATGCTAATTGTCAGCATGGGGGGCTTTGAATCAAAGGACAATGGGGGGTTCTCTAGTGCATCAGACTTTCATCTTTGCCTAAGGCTGAGACAATAGCAGGCTAAGACTCTCACCTGTCAAGTGTGAAAGGCAGGAAACTTCAGTCAAACGAAAGAGGCCCTATATCCTGTTTCACAGGAATATGACAGATGCTGCCAGTTGAATGAAAAGAAAAAAAGTGCTAAGGACATTTGGTGTTTAAATGCCTATTTGTAACTGAACTTTAAAGACATTTAACTTTGCCACCAGAATGAGGAAAAATCTGAAAATTGGTAGTTTTAAATCTAATTTTATGCTCTTTCTTTGAAGACGTTATTGAACCCTGTACTGCATAAGGAACAGAAGTTGTGAAGAATAACCATTTGTGGGGAAAGTATGGAAATTGCACACATGACATTTTGTACACATATCCCAAGGGTAAACGCGCATCTATGTACAAAAGTGGGAAATTTTAGGCCAAATCGTTCATGGTTAAAATTGCCAAAATATCACAGAAAGCCTAAACCAGGTCCCACAGACTGGGGATTTGGATTAAAATGTGACCCACGAAATATGTAACCTGGGCATCTGATTTTCTCAGAGGTCATCACTGTATAAATATGTATTTGTGGGAAAATTAGATTTTGGTTCTAGGAGCTAGGGGAGGTTGCTAGACATTGTAAAGGTAACACCATAAAACATGACATCATTTTTGGTGATCCAACCAGCAAAGAGCAAGGCGAAAACTACGCTCTTGCCCAATCATAGCATCATGGGTGTGGTATGTAGGACTGCCCCTGCCATATAATTTAGTGATGTCATTTGGCATGATAAATAAGGGAACCTCACAGCACACAAGACACTGATTCCGGGCTTCATCCTGAATTTTTGTGTGGCACCCTGTTCCTGAATTCTCCAGCCTTGTTCCTGATTCCTGATTTTACTGACCAAGCCAAGGCCTCAGCATTGCTCAACCCCTTTTTCAGCTATGTCCAAATTCTGAAGCAATTCCAAAAATCCAAGGGAAGCATTTCGATCCATTCTGGCTTGCTACTGCTAAAGGCTTGCCTGCCATCCCACTGATATCCAGTCCCCAGTAACCAGAAAGGCCAATCCAATCCAATCCAGTCCAGTCCAGTGCAGTCCAGGTGACCAGAACCGCCCAGCTGATCCTGTTCTGCCATGTGTGCCCTGCTGTCCTTGGTTAGACCGATCCGTGTGATAACCAGAACCTTTGACGGTCCAAAATCTTAATTTAAAATGGACTGTAAGTATGAATAGCAAGCATAGAAAATCATAGCATACCTTGTTTTGTTCCATCCCAATCTCTAAACTATCATATCCTTACCTTAATAACTTGTCACATTGTCAGAATCATTATGGCAATCCTGTGTTTGACCTATCTTGCTAAGCGCCATTTCATTAGTCATTTTCATCTTGTGTAAATCTTAACCCATCCATCCTACTTCGAGTCATCCGACTGGTTCCGCCAGGAGCTGACACTGGGAATTTGGTGTTGAAGTCATGAATCAACACCAGAGCTTACTTTGTCCCTCCTTGATATTCTAGCTGGAATGCTCTAGTCATAGAGTAAACTATAGTAAATATTTTCTTTTCTATTTTAACTGCCCGATTTTTCTAAAAACGCCTCTCATTCAACTTTGCATATCTTCCTCAGTTTAATAGCTAGAGACTTCATTTCAACTCTGACTTTGTTTCTTAAAAAACGTTTAGTAAATTGTAGGCAGTAATTCACATTTCTGCAAAGTTTTACACATGTGATTTTCAATTTAAATTATTTTCAAACTTCCATTAAGATTCAAAGTGTTCAATTTGGCTCAAACTATATCTTGTGATTGTTAGCACCTTTCCAATGTTGCTCCCATAGAAATGCATATTGATTTAAGGTTCTTTACACACTTTTCATTGTTTTGCTAAGCCATTTGGAATGTCATTTTAAAAAGTGTAAGATTGCAAACCCGTTTTTCTATCTAGTTTGGGGGGGGGGTGGTATTCTTTATTCCTAAATACCTGCTGCTTCCTTACATCTGATAGAATTGCTTATTTGTGAGTTGAGGAATTTTGCAGGGGGAAATACTAACTTAAGTGCTATCCTTCCAAACAAGCCAAAAGTGTTCTTTTCTCTGTGTTTTATATTCTGTGTTGTTAAAAGTGAATTGGACTGCCTTACATACCTTATTATCTGGTATTGTACCACATTTGTGATTGCTGCTCCCTATTGAAAGTATATGTTTTTTTATATGAATTTTAAATAAATATTACCTTTACCAACCAGCCAGATTCCTGGTCCATTGTGACTTGGGGGTATTTTGAGAAGGGGTGTGATATGAGTGGTATATCACTCAGAATATTGAACCTATAGACATAATAAAATAAGTATTGCATCTGTGCGCTGCATACTAGGCTGAGACCAGGGTGTATCACCTGATTGAAATACTTAACAGATTTGGGGGCTTGTGCCGTGATTTTGAGTTCGAGTTATCACCCGTGACAGTCTAACACAGCAGACTAACCTGCAGGGTAGAGACACCTTGCTTGATGGGTGTACTGTGCTACACTGTACAAGCACCTCTCAAAACAAATACTCCAAAGACCAGGCTGGTCAGTAAAAGTAAATCAACCCCAAAATAATTCATGAAGAAATTGATAGTTCCAAAATGGCGATCCCTGTAGAAATCAAAATGGCTAGGGAGCACCACCTGCACAATCTTTTTATCAGGGGTGAGTGGCAGAGCAGAATGAACAGGTCTGGTTGCAAAAAATCACAGAACAGGTCACTGCCATGGACCTGGATACATGGCAGGACAAGGGTCCATTGCACCAAGCTCTCAGTGAATTGTACATGGCCCCAAAAGTAAAGGAGGAGCAAAGTAAAATTGCCAGAATTGCGGCCTACCTATACCTCCACATAGGAGTGATGCGGTAAAAGCACGCTACAAAAATAGTTCTGACACAGAATCAAATTGAAGCACTAGAGAGAATCCAGAATTATCTAAACTCTGCAGAACAACAGCTACAGAAGAATTAGAATTAGAGGCAGAATCTAGACAGTATGTCACATAATTAAAAGAAGATCTTCTCTCCTATAGAAAGAGAATGAAGAGCAAGACACCCAATTACAGGCCCTAAAAGAGGAGTTTCAGGAAAGGATTGACTCTCTGCAACAGAGTCAACAGAAACTGGCGCAACAATTACAGTTTAATAGAGCCTGCGCATATCAGGTGGTTACCCTACAAAACCAAATAGAAACCTTGGAAGAAAAAAATAATTATTTATGAGAGACCTACGCTCTCAAACAGAATTTGATGAGGAGCACCAGTAATCCAATGCCATCAAAAAACAGAGGGATGACCGGGCTGAACAGAGGGGCATCCTAAGTCAGGGGAGGGAGGCCTTAGGCCTGGAAGTAAGCCAATTAAAAACCGAGCTAGAGGGAAGAAAGCTGGCCCTCCAGGAGCTCAATCAATTAAAAACAGAGTATGGGAAGCTACTAGAGCACACCAGACGGGTGGAGGATGCTCTGGAAGGGAACACCCAGACCAAAGATGCTAACACTCAGAAGGTGAGTCTCCTGCAGCAGAACTTGAACCAGTATTCCCAGAGCATGCAGGAAGCACAGAGAAACAATGAGGCTCTCTGTGAAAAGAATGAGAGGCTCCACCAACAAGTAGCAATGCAAGAGTGAATCATTGAGACCAGTAAGGCCTTGATAGAGGAACAAAAGGCTCTGATGTTTGCTTTTCACCAGGGAATAGGGAAAGAGAAAAGGTAGAGAGGGACAGAGCAACCCCTGATCCTAACAAAAGGACTCCTGTACTCAGGGACCCAAACCCCTTTAATACCATGAACTCTGCCAGCTCCATGTCCACTGGCTCACATGAACCAGGGGCCATGGGGAAGGTAGACTTCACCAGAGTTGGTAACATGGGACTGACAGATCAGTGCCCCCCAGAAATTGATGGAGGTGTGTCCCTGTACAGATCCCCAAATATTAGGGCTAATATCTCTGACCAGGAAAACTCAGATGAGGGGAGAGTCAGGGAATTGGATCCTCAAAAATACCACCTACCAAAAGATCAGTTTGTTAAATTTAGTGGGGAACTCCAGGAAATAAAGCCCACAAAGAGTATCCTGAAGCCCTCTACCCAATTAAGGCAGTGGGGGGGTACTCTGCCAATCCTGGGAGCAGGGGAGAGTCAGAAGACTCTTCTGAGCACCACAGAAATAGGGAAACTAGGCCCCCACATTCTGCAAGAACTTCTCAAGTTCGCAGAATCAGGGAGTGCCTAGAGGATCAAGAAGCCACCTTCAGTAGTAGTGCCTCTGAGTCTGAGGACGTGTGGACTCGGATGACTTAACCAAAAAGGCAAACAAAATTAAGAGAGCTATGCAAAAAGATCCCCTTAAGCAGATCAAGGCCATGAGGAGTGTTATAGAGCTGTATTACAAAAGTATTAATTCTGGGAACACCTTGAATTATATGAACAGATGATGGACACTTTTCATCTGAAAGATAGCCAGAATGGCATCCAGCAAGTGAAATGGACATTCTCTCCGGAATACTCCAATTTCTTTGCAGAACTGGAGGATCAGAATCACTCAAGATGGTCCACCTATAGGGCGGCCATCTAAAAACACTTGTCTGCACATAGAAACCCCCAAGAGGCCCGCAAGGTGGCCTACAATCTGCAGTGCAGAGAAGATCAGGCCCCACAAGAATTTGTGCAGGAACTAAAACGTGTCTTTGCGCAGACCACCAGGAGGGTGCGCACAGATAGTAGGGAGTTCATCAACACCTTTTTTGATGCACTCCCCAAATATATAATGACCCAGCTGGTGAGGAACTTTCACGAGAAGAGATCACTGGACTGGGTCATAGAACAGGGGACCTGTATTTATGAGGTACAAAAACCTGTAGATAACAAGAACACAAATAAAAAACCCAAACCAACCATCACCCCTGCTGCTGCTAAGGTGGCGGAGGTGAAGGTTGCCCCCATGTTAGATCTGGAGATGGGGGGGCCTAAAAATATACTTGTATGAAAGCCCTCCAGCCAAAGAACCAGAAGGCCCTCGGGCCATTCCCAGAGAGGTAGTCAGGGAGGTAATCCCACAAATGGGACCACCAACTCCCCTGATTACATTAGCCCCCGATACAAGGGTAACAAACCCATCCTGGGGTATGTGTGGACTCCTGCAGCCCAACGGGGGATCCAACCAGGTAGGTACCACCCCAGGAAACTTCCCTCCTAACTTTCCCCAAGCGGGCAGTAATCCCCCAAATGTCGGGTTGAGTTTCTTTCCCCGGTACCCTCAAAACTTCAACCTACAAAACAACCCTCCTTTCTTTCCTCACTTTCCTGAGCCCAGACAGCCCAATCCAGGAGAGGGGAGGCCAAGGGTGGAGGTCTACCCTAATTTTCCAAACCCAGGGTACTATGGGAGAAGGGATAGCTGCCCTTCCCGTGAGTCACCAAGGATGGACCAGAAAACCCCATACCAGCCATAACGGGTGTCACAACTTGAGCACCAGGTCCAGAACCTGTCCCAGGATCTGGGTTGCATGTTAAAGGCTCAGCAGACCCCTCAGATGAACATGGCAGCTCTGAACCCCACAAACCAATAGTCTGGTACTCCTGAACAATGACAGGGAGAGAAACCCCAACAACTCACCGGTTCCAAAGGAGGAGGCACAGGGGAAGGGAGGTGTAAAGCCCTAGAGGAAGGACCCTTCCCCGCTTGTGAAAAGCCCCTGGAAACCCAGGAACTGGGACCAAAATCTCCTGCCCCTGAAAGCCTGCAACCCAAGGAATAGAGGGCGGGTAGGAGAAATAAAGAACCTAAAAAAAAAACATTTTGTGGAGTAAGTTAGTGCCCTCCAATTTGAAGGAGAGGGGTCCTCAGAGGATTCTGGAAAAAGATCTTCTCCTTCAGGGATGGGGGAACTCCTCCCAAAGAAAACTGGGTCCCAAGAGATCCTAATGAAGAGTGGGTGAAGGTGGGGACTGAGTTAGAATCATCCATCATAGAACCCCAGAATGATAATCTAGGAAACCACATTGCCCAAACCTATTCTGGTGACTGCCTCCAAAAGGGGGGGGGCAGCCCAGAATCAGAACCAGGGGAGCCCAAAACTCCCCCAATATCCAACTTCCATATTTTTTGCCCAGATCCCCAAGCTCCCACACAGAATCATGCCCAAACCTAGTCTGGTGACTGCCTCCAAAAAGGGGGGGGGGCGGCCCAGAATCAGGGAAAAAAGATTCGCCAGCTCTCCAAAGCCAATCTGGTGACTGTCTCCAAAAAGGGGGGGCAGCCCCGAATCAGGAAAGGAGGAGCCCAAGACTCCTCGAATCCCTGAGTGCAAAATTTTACTTTCAGGTTCCCATACTAACCAACTCCATTCTGGGGACCGCTTCCTAGAAGGGGGGGCAGCCCAGAACCAGCACAAGAGGAACCCCAAACCTCACCACCACTCCTGTTGATTGCCTCCAAAAAGGGGGGGGGGGTGGGCAGCCCAGAATCAGAAAAGGGGGAGCCTGAAACTCCCCAAATAGCAGTGTGTCAAAATTCACTGTCAAATTACCCAACTCCAACACCGAATCATGACCAAACTATACCTGTGTCGGAGTCAGAAATAAGAAAATGAACCCATCAACTGACCCAAAATGCACATTATATTTGCCCCCTTGAGGAGAAGGAGGGAAGATTTTATGCCCTGGTCCAAGTACAAGGGCAATGTACATTTTCGGCACAGGTGGACACTGGATCCCAGGCCACTCTTCTGTCAAAGATTCCTCTCACCCCTCTTCCTGGACAACTTCCGAACTTCGATGGGAATGAAATTCCTGTCGAGGGGACTGCGGATTTGGAAATTAAAATTGGGTGACACAAGGTGAAACACCCGGTAATAGTCATGACGCCAGAGGGCACACCCTGTCTACTAGGGAATGACATCCTGCGAAGGTTGTCCCCTCTAATAGACTGCGTAAACAAGGTCCTCTGGACCCAGACTAACCAGCCAATAAAATTAAAACATAGTGTCAACCATGTTAGTTTAAATGGCACATGCCACATGGTTGAACAACAACAGGATCATATTGAGTTCCATTTTCAAAACAACCAAATCCCTAAGGTGACAGTAATTGCAGTAGGACAACAAACTGGTGATGGGAATTCCTCTCTATTTCTGAAAATCAACCTTCCTTCCAGTTTCAAGTGGCATTTCACACTGGAATGAAATACTCTGAAATTCTATACTAATTCACAATCAGAAAATCCCAATTCCATAGCCAAAATTGAGAACACCAAGTGTAGCTGGCATTCAGAAGAAGACGAACAGCTCCTCCTCCCGTTTCAGTTAAATGACGGGAAGGAGTCTGTCCTCCCCCGAGTTGACTTGAATAGCGAAGAAAGCTTCATCAGCGAAGTATTATTCAAGAAACTCCCAAAAGACCAGAACCTGCCTGCCGTTGAGTCAATTTGTCCATGGGTATGGGGCCTGGAAATTCCGGGTTCCAAACATCGTCTGCTTAGCAGTTGTATGATAAAAATTTCTAGCGGTGACAAAAGCCTAGAACACAATTGTTGGGTCGTGTGAGGTGTTCCTTCCGCCTTTTATATGGGCAGTCACATCCTCAACGGACTCGAGATTAATTTGGATCCCAGTTATTGCCAAACCCGGTCCCAACTGGAGAGTAAATCTTAGGGTCCTGGCAATTCTAAAGAAAGCCTTCCCGTCCGCCCCAGTGCTACGGAAGGAAATGGAAGTTCAAATTGGAGAGGAAGTCACCATCCCAGGACGGACACGACTATTCCCACTTGAAGTAAAACATAAAAGAGAACAGAAACTGCAAATTCATGATGCATATGTACACCTGAACGCCCATCTCCAACAGCAAGGGTTGGGGTTAAACCCAACACCATTAGTCAATATAGAACACAACACCATTCCAATATTGGTGGATAACATCGACCTTAGGAGTATCACTGTGGGCGCAAGCACCATTATTGGAATGGCGGTTGATGACCTACATTTTTCCATAGATTTAGGTAATGAACTGATAGGACCAATCCCCAATGACTGTTTTGACAGTGATAGCGACAATTACATAACACCAGACAGGATCTTCACCTGGCATGGGGGGAATTTCCTGGTGTACTCTTCTTGCCCTTATGGTAAGGAAGAGGTGACCTGTGACTTCAGGAGGGATGAGGTGATCTTCCAAGTCCACTGACTGCCTTCCCTGCCTGAAATCCTCTGTCCAGGGCAATACTTTAACCAGGGATTTCACCCAACTGGAGGAGGATGCTGAAATAGCCAAACCAGAGGTCTTTCCGGGCTTCAGGCAGATGGTTGAAGAGAGAGTCAACCTAGCTGATGCTTGTGTGACTCTGGAGCAAAAACAAAAGTTGAAACAAGTTTTCTTAGATTTTCAGGATTGCTTTGCGGGGGAGTCATATGACTATGGTCGCACTGAAATCCATACAACAATTCCCACAGACCCTGGCATGACTCCAGTGTTTGTGAAGCAATATCGCTTGCCTCTCGCGTCCGTGGAGTCCCTCACAGAAATAATCAAAAACCTTCCGTTCCGGTGGGATAATTCATCCAGTCCACGGCACCTTTAAAAATCTGGTGCTGAGGATTTTAAAACCCAACGGCCAGTGGAGACTCTGTGCTGACCTAAGAGAGCTAAACAAACGGGTCCATATGCCCCGATGGCCCCTCCCCTACATTGACCAGGGGCTGGCCCAGATCCAGGGGTCAATGGTATACACTGCCATTGACCTAACCAATGGGTACTGGACCGTACCTGTCAGTAGGGAGGACCAATACAAACTGGCCTTTACCTTTGGGGGCCGCAGTACACTTGGACCTGGACTCCCTCCGGATACATCAACTCCAGCAATGAATTTAACATATTCTTACACAAGGTCATGCCCGACTTGGGTGAAAGAGGTAACCTGGCCTATGTAGATGATGCTCTGATCAAAAGCTCAACTGTGGAGGAACAAATAGCAGAGGTCTGTTATGTTCTGTCACAGTTGAGGGTTTCCGGAGCAAAACTATCCTTCCAAAAGGCACAGTGGTGCAGGACCCGTGTCAATTTCTTGGGGCATGAGATAACTCCTGAGGGTCTCTGTCCACAGGAAAAGAAAGTGGAAGCACGCCTGAAACTAAAAGACCCCACAACTCTGCGTGAGCTAAGGAGCCTCCTTGGACTGACTGATTACAGTAGAAAGTTCATTGAGGATAACACAGAGATCACAAGACCCCTGATCCATCTGTTGAAGGGGGGAGTCAAGTGGGAGTGCGGTCCAGAACAAGCCGAGGCAGTAAAGCAACTCAAAACAATCCTCTCACAAGCGCCTTGTCTAGCTTACCCTGTCAAAAACAAGGAGTTTTTCCTGGAGACAGGGTTCTCAAATAAATGTTTGACCACAGTATTATACCAAAAGCATGACAAGGTCAATAAAGTCCTCTCCTATACAAGCAAGACTTTATCCTCTGTGGAGGAAAAATTCAACGATTATGAGAAGGCACTCCTGGCAAAGGTGTGGGCATTGAAAAATTACCGCCTGTTCATCCAAGGGAAACACATCAGAGTGGAGACTCGACACCAGCCTTTGCAATATCTCCAAAGTGACAGAATCCGGGCCGTAAATGTGAGTAATTCCAGAATTACTTCCTGGATTCTATCAATGCAAGGCTTTTCTGTGGAGGTCAGATATGGCCAAAACAAGATGAATTCACTCGTGCAAGGTCTGGCTGACTTGCATGATTGTGCCAGAGAAAACTGTCTCAAGGGCGAAAGTCTTAAAACCCAGGACAACATGGAGGCGTACATGAATTCCCCGCACAAAGTCTATGAAGAAGACAAGTGCGAGGGAGTGCCCAATCTCTATGTGGATGTGTGAATGACATTCCGGAACCCTCCGCTGGCTACAAATTCAGTCCCCGTAGTAGTCAGGTGGCAGAGCTGATGGCAGTTCATCAAGCCATCCTCACTGCTGTCCAACACCAACTCCACAAACTGGTCATAATCACTGATTCAGATTATGTCGAGAACGGGTTTGTGGAGCACATGGTTAATTGGAAAACCAGAGGCATGCTATGTGCTAACAACAAACCACTCAAACATGGCAAGCTAATTTAAAATATTGATGATCTGGTCACCTCTAGTGGGATGACCATCTACTGGGAAAAGATCAAGGGTCATTCCAGAATAGAGGGAGCAGACAAAACTGAAAATGACTTAGCTGATTAGCTGGACAAAACCGGAGACATCCAAGGGAATCTCCTTGCGATTGAGTCCCTTTTGGGGGAAATCCACGTCACTGCTATCACTAGTTCCCAAACAAATTCTCACAATGAACTCTCAAATGCCCAGTGGAGTAAGGAGACCCCAGATGCTGATTTAATCACTGCTCAAAAAGGGGATCCAATCATTGGTAAGTTTTATCAGCACATTGAGGACCCTGAGAAATTTCCCCTGACATTTACCGATTGCATTGGGAAGGAGGACCTCAGAGTGTTGATGAAATGTCCAAAAATGTTCCAAATCCAAGACGGTTTGTTGGTGAGGAGATCCATATCTGGCTGTGACCAGTGAGTGGTCCCTACCTCATTCCGAAGCCTGATGCTAAGTCACGCCCATGATGCGGCCACAGCCGGTCATCGGGGGTTTCATACTACATTAGAAATCTTGCGAGAGGTTGCATACTGGCCACACATGGGGCAGGACCTCGACCAATACTTGAAGGGGTGACTTGTGTGTGCACAATTTCAGCCAACATCTCTCATACACCAAGCTCCCCTCCAAAAGAGGGGGATGACACTGCCTTGGTCAGATTTGCAAGTAGATTAAATTGGGCCTGTGATTCGCTCCTCTAGGGGGGGCCGTAACATGATTGTTTACTAAATGGGTGGAATGTCTCCCGGCCGCAAATTGCAAGGCAGAAACAGCAGCTGCCCTGATGATCAATCACATCTTCTCGCGTTTTGGACTACCCCAAGGGATTGAGTCAGAGCGAGGTAGTCACTTCACCAGCGAAGTGATGACAAAGATGTGGGAGATACTTGGGGTAAAAAGGAAACTGCACATTGCATACTGCAGTTAAAACCATTGTGAGCATATTAAAGAAGTTTGTGGCAGACTCTGGCCCAAGTTGAGATATTCGATTACCACTTGTCCTGAAGGCCATCAGGTCTACCCCTTCTTCTGCAACTAAAATGTCTCAATTTGAGCTGATGACTGTGCGAAGGATGGTGCTACCCCAGCATCTGCTCTACAGAACCCAAGAGCAGACATTGATGAATGCCTCCACTACTCATGAGTATGTTGAGAATCTGAGAAAACACCTTCAACATGCTTTTGCATATGCTCAGTGGAATCTAGAAATATCTGCAGACAGCATGAAGACCCACTATAATCTTGAGACAACCAAAAAGGAATATCAAGTAAGAGACAGGGTCTACTTGTACAATTTCCAAAGGAACCAGACCAAAGATCGAAAATTCCTGCCTAGCTTGCGGGGACCTTTTGAAATTGTGGACAAAATCTCACCAGTCGCCTACAGAATCTGCATGCCCAAGGGTGATTTGACAGAAGAAAAAAGGTGGGTCCACATTAATCAGCTAAAGAGTTGCCACCTCAGGCATGCTTTACGGAAAATAGAGGAGTCCATAGAAAACCCAGAAGGAGATACTCCTGAAGCATAAAAATATCTAAATGTTTACTGAATGCATGTATATCCGACTGCTGAAATCCCGATTGGAGGACAGTAGGGGGGAAAAGGGTCATAACCGGTTTGTGTTCTACTTTATAGATTTCCACTGATTATACCTAACAACCAAGGAGGACCTTCTCGGGGACCCGGAAGGAGAAACCCAAGCAAATCCGGAGTGTCGCTCCACACCAGGAAAGAAAATCTGATTGAAGGCTGGGGGTATCGTTCAACATCCAAACAGAAGCAGTGAGGAGAGCCTGTCACATCATTTGCTGATGGAAGAAGGGCCTACACCTGACTGAACCTGCTTTTTCAAGAAAGAAAAATCCCACTTGCCCGACTCCCCCACGACTGGAAGTCAAGCTGAAGTCGGAGAGGGATTCTGTGGGATATTTTGACCCACTCAGATGTGCCTGACTACATCCCTTTACTGAAATGGTGAATGAAACAGACCGAAATGACTATGCCAACTCCTGTGTGTGCCAAAATCTTTAAAACTGTGTTTGTGTCACAACCAGAAAAAGGCTGCACACCCTGCCACACACAGTTCAGGTGGGGCGAAAACAGAGTCCTCACTGTAGGAGCATGCCAGTGGGCTCTGCCAAATTTTACATGGAGCAAAGTGAATTAAACAGCATCATTGTGCTGAAAACTCGAAAATGCCTTTTAAACTGACAATTTCCTAATCTTAAAAAGTGCTGCTTGGCACTAAATACAGCATATTCTCATAAACCACTATGATCAAAAAGGCCCTGAAATGCTCGGGATCATCCATTGTGGCACAGAGGAACCGGGCATCATTGAATGACAGCTCCTGGCAACAGTAGCTTTGGACAAGCAAACCAGGGACTGTGTTTTTCATTTTCCACAGGAAACGCGGCTAAAACTTTGCAACAAGTATTAAGAATCAGCTGTCCAGAGAAAGACTCTAAACAAATGCTTGATACATTTATCCATGCTGAAAACCATTCCAGCACTCAAGGGAAGGACTAGAGCTGACTAAAATGGGTGTTTGCTGCAGAGGTAAACCGAATTTAAAAGAAATAAGTAAAATGTGCTTTTTCCTGAATGAAGAGCGAAATTGCCTATTTTAAAAGTATGTCATTGTGTAAAGGCTTGATTATTCAAGCACGTGAAAGGATTTGCTACTGTGAGAAATACACATATAAACTGTTTAATTATATATGTATAAAGTTAAGACTTAAAAATATACATCAAAGCAAAAACCCAGGCTGAATGGCAATCTATGTCAAATGAAAAAAAACCTGCTATACCAGAGTGCCAGCCCTTAGAAAGGGTGACACCTCCTAAACCTCTGGAGCACGAAATGCTAATTGCCAGCATGGGGGCTTATGCCGTGCATCAGACTTTCGTCTTTGCCTAAGGATGAGACAATAGCAGGCTAAGACTCTCACCTGTCAAGTGTGAAAGGCAGGAAACTTCAGTCAAAGGAAAGAGGCCCCATATCCTGTTTCAAAGGAATATGACAGCTGCTGCCAGTTAAAAGAAAAGAAAAAAAACTGCTAAGGTTATTTGGTGTTTAAATGCTTATTTGTAACTGAACTTTAAGACATTTAACTTTGCCACCAGAATGAGGAAAAATCTGAAAATTGGTAGTTTTAAATCTAATTTTATGCTCTTTCTATGATGATATGATTGAACCCTGTACTGCATAAGTAACAGCAGTTGTGAAGAATAACCATTTGTGGGGAAAGTATGGAAATTGGAGCACATGATATTTTGTACACATATCCAAGGGGTAAATGCGCATCTATGTACAACATGGGGAAATTTTAGGCCAAATCTTTCATGGTTAAAATTGTCAAAATGTCGCAGACAGCCTAAACTAGGTCCCACAGACTGAGGATTTGGATTGAAATGTGACCCATGAAATATGTAACCGGGGCATCTGACTTTCTCAGAGGTTATCACTGTATAAATATGTATTTGTGGGAAAATTAGATTTTGGTTCTAGGAGCTAGGGGAGGTTCCTAGACATTGTAAACGTAACACCATAAAATATTACATCATTTTTGGTGATCCAACCAGCAAAGAGCAAGGTGGAAACTATGCTCTTGCCTAATCATAGCATCATGGGTATGGGTTGTAGGATTCCCCCTGCCATATAATTTAGTGATGTCATTTGGCATGATAAATAAGGGAACCTGACAGCACACAAGACACTGATTCCTGACTTCATCTTGAATTTCTGCATGGCGCCCTGTTCCTGAATTCTCCATCCTTGTTCCTGATTCCTGATTTTACTTACCAAGCTAAGGCCTCAGCATTGCTGAACTCCTTTTTCAGCTATGCCCAAATTCTGAAGCAATCCCAAAAATCCAAGGGAAGCATATTTATCCAGTCTGGCTTGCTGCTACTGAAGGCTTGCCTGCTACAAACTCGCCATCCCACTGATATCCAGTCTCCAGTATCCAGAAGGGCCAATCCAATCCAACTCAGTCCAGTGCAGTCCAGGTGATCAGAACCACCCAGCTGCCCTGTTCCACCAGATGTGCCCTGCTGTCCTTGGTTAGACTGATCCGTGTGATGATCAGAACCCTTGACGGTCCAAAATCTTAATTTAAAGTGGACTGTAAGTATTAATAGGAAGCATAGAAAATCATAGCATACGTTGTTTTGTTCCATCCCAATCTCTAAACTATCCTATCCTTACCTTAATAACTTGTCACATTGTCAGAATCCTTATTGCAATCCTGTCTTTGACCTATCTTGCTAAGCTCCATTTTTCTAGCAATTTTCATCGTGTGCAAATCTTAACCCATCCATCCTACTTCGAGTGATCGGACTGGTTTCACCAGGAGAGGACACTGGGGATTTGGTGTTGAAGTCATGAATCAACTCCAGAGCCCTCCTTGGTATTCTAGCCAGAATGCTCTAGTCATAGAGTAAACTATAGTAAATATTTTCTTGTCCAAACTGAGTTCTTTTCTGTTTTAACTGCCCGATTTTTCTAAAAACGCCTCTCATTCAACCTTGCATATCTTCCTCAGTTTAATAGCTAGAGACTTCATTTCAACTCTGACGTATACATAAGATCTGTAGCTACATCATCCGTTTTTTCGTAAAAACTGTTTAGTGAATTTTATGTGGGAATTTGCATTTCTGCAAAGTTTTACACTTGTGATTTTCTATTTAAATTATTTTTAAACTTCCATCAAGATTCAAATTGTTTAATTTGGCTCAAACTATACCTTGTGATTGCTAGCACCTTTCCAATGTTGCTCCCATAGAAATGTATATTGATTTAAAGATTTTTGCACACTTTTCATTGTTTTGCTAAGCCATTTGCAGATGTCATATTAAAAAGTGTAAGCTTGCAAACGCGTTTGTCTCTCTTTTTTGGGGAGGGAAGGTGGTATTTAAATTCTTTTCACTTTTCTTTATTCCTGAATACCTGCTGCTTCCTTGCATCTGATTAGAATTGCTTATTTGTGAGGAATTTTGCAGGGGGAAATCCTAACTTAAGTGCTATCCTTCCAAACAAGCCGAAAGTGTTCTTTTCTCTGTGTTTTAGATTCTGTGTTGCTAAAACTGAATTTAACTGCCTTACATACCTAATTATCTGTTATTGTCACCACATTGGTGATTGCTGCTCCCTTACTGAAAGTATAGGTTTTGATTTGAATTTTAAATAAATAAATAAACATTACCTTTACCAACCAGCCTGATTCCTGGTCCATTGTGACCTGGGGGTATTTTCAGAAGGGGTGTGATATGAATGGTATATCACTCAGAATATTGAACCTATAGACATAATAAAATAAGTATTTCATGTGTGTGCTGCATACTAGGCTGAGACCAGGGTGTGTCGTCTGATTGAAATACTTAACATAAGGAGGAAATGGATGTGTGCAATGAGGCAGAGGAATGGACTATAGAGGAAGGGGTGGTTTTTAAAATAATCAAGTTGGTTTTCAGAATATGCAGAATGATAATCAGAAGTGAAAGGAGGATTTAACAAAGCGGGGGCTAGTCAGAAGAGCTCCGCCTGTATGTTGGACATGTGGGGTGACAGGGCACATTGCGCACATGTGTGGAAGCCAAGGGTATGTACACAGTGGGCAATTCTCAAGAGGGGCACAGCTTATCCTCCAGCATATAGCCCATAGGCTAGGGACGGGTTCACCCAGGATCAGGCTGTGTTTCAGGAACAAGCACTGCAAATGCAACAGGCATTACAACCACAGCCAGCACCATTGAATCCTCCACAAGGACAGTCACAGCATGCAAACACGGGACAGTTATTTACACTTAGAGTGGTGGGTGTCTTTGTGATGGGATGAAGTCCTTTCAGGAGCACAGGGATAAGTATGTTTCCACAATCAGACCGCTCACAGGGCGACTTGATGTGTTCAGTACTTTCAGTGACAGCAGACCCTCAAGAGGAACCAAGAGTTAATGTGACGCTAGTGTTACGCTCACCTGGTATCCACGGGGATGGCACCCATCCGTATTGGACACTGGTATCCTTCTCAGTGGTTCCCAGATATGGCCTGTGGGGGAGGTTCTGCCTGAAATACAGGAGGGCTATGTTCAAGACTGGCCAGCTCAGGTAATTAGCCTCCCACCACCCTGTATGCCTTCAGCCCCTATGGGGCCTCTCCTCATCTTATGTTGAATTAGGTGTGCTCTCTGTCCTGCCTTCTTGGCAGGGCCGCGTTGTCCTTTGTGGGCGAATGCGATCTAGTTACTTCACTGACGCCGGCCGTTTGATGTTTTTCAGGTAGGTCTTATTGCTGTTTTTTGTATAGTGTTTTTATTCCTGCATGCCTTTCTAGGTTTAATAATGTCTCTTTCTCTTCCTTTGATATGCCGAGGTTCAGCGTGGCACATTGGCTGAGTTGGGCCTCGCCGGTAAATGTTGGTGCGTGATGAGCGCTATGATGCGGTAAGTAGGCGCTATGCGCAGCGCTGTGATGCCTTGCCTTTGCTAACCTGTTTTCTCTTCTTTTCTCATAGGTCGCAGTGTTCTCCCAGGATGTGGAATTCCGAGGCGATGATGGCCGAGGGGCAACATGCCAGGTAAGCCTTTTGGCACAGTTCGTAATGTTGTAATGTCTCTAATACCTTGTTTCTTTCCTTTTTCAGATCCGTTGGTCCGTGAGACACGCTGATCCTAGGAAGCTGTTTGCAGGAGCTGTGGGCGGCTAAAGATGAAGATTGTAGGTAAGATGCTGCTGCTAATGATGTTACTTTTGTCTCCTTGCAGGTGCTGCTTCTCCGAGGTTCGCGGGTATAGCTGGACACGGTGAGCGTCACGTTGTGAGATTACAAAGTAACGCAAAGCGTGTTATCCAGTTTGGGTGTGGTTTAAATAGTTTCAAGAAAGTAGTCCAGGTAAAGTAGTCCCTAAGCTACCACACCCAAAACACTATACCGCTTAGCTTGGTTCCTAGGAACCAAGCTATGTGGATGCCTCCATGTTGGCTGACAGCTTCAAAATAAAGTAGTCCCCTGAGCACATGTCTTTTCACAGTGTATGATCGCCATAGGCGTCAGGACTGGCTCCAAGAGGGCCCAGGAAGCGGATGCCAAGGCTTGCTATATGCCCGAGCCCAGATCTCTCCTGGCCCATGGGCTTGCCAGAGGGGCTCTGGGATGTGTGGTGTAACAGCACTCCCCCCCATGGCCCCTCCCATGGTGTTTCTTCTGTCTGGCCCAGGTTTAGTTGGGAAATTCCGATGATATTTCTTGATCAGACATGGTGCATGAATGTTCTCACAGTGTTCCCAGGATCTATCTTGGGGTCCAAATCCCTTCCAATCGACTAGATAGTATAACTTGCCCCTAGAGTACTTAGAATCTAGGCTACCTCTGACTTCGAATTCTGGTTCTCCGTCAATAAGTATGGGCTTTGGTGGTGTCCCAATCCATGTACCGGGTTGCACTGGCTTTAAAAGAGACACATGGAATACCGATAGATTTGTAGATTAGGTGGTAAATCCAGTTTGACGGCTGATGGGTTGATAATTGCCTTCTTGGTATAAGGCCCTAAGTATCGAGGTTGAACGGTCTGGGATCCCTTGATGGGCACGAATTTAGCGGGCAACCAAACCTTGTCTCCTGTCTGATAGTCAGGAGCTTTCTTCCGGTGTTGTTCAGCAAATTTCTTTTGTTTTTCCTTGGCACGAATAAGATGTTCCTTGGCCTTGTTGAAAGCCTGAGTGATGGTGGTGTAAAGAGTTTTCACTGCTGGCATTTCCAAGTTGGCTGGGAGATCTAGTTCAGAGGTACGAGGGTGTCTACCATAAAGGGTATAAAAGGGTGTTTGTCCCGTACTTGAATGCAAAGAATTGTTATATGCATACTCGGCTATCCATAGTAAGTATTTCCAGTTCCTTTGTTCATGGTGCAGCATGCACCGTAAATATTGCTCGAGAGTCTGATTGGTCCTCTCGGATTGACCGTCCGTTTGGGGATGATGACTGGTAGATAGCCGGACGTCAATCTGCGCCATTGCACAACACATTCCCCAGAAGTTGGATACGAACTGGCTACCTCGATCGGAGACCAGAACTGATGGGAAGCCATGTAGTTTAACAATGCCTTCCACGAACACTTTGGCTAAAGTGGATGCTTCTGGGAGGCGTTTGAGCGGAATAAAGTGTGCCATCTTTGAGAATAAGTCCACGACTACAAGAATGGTGTTAAACCCTTGACTGGGAGGTAAATCAGTGATGAAGTTGAGGGAAAGAGTGTGCCATGGAGTGGGAGGAATGTCTAATGGTTGTAGGAGACCAGATGGTTTTTGTTTTTGTGACTTATTTTGTGCGCAGATTCCGCAGGACTGAATATATTGGATGATGCCTTTACGCCAGGCAGGCCACCAGAAGTTCTGTTTCACCTTAGCTAGTGTCTTGGCGATCCCAGGGTGCCTTTCGATCAGTGAATCATTATAACCTGAAATAATATGCTGTTGTAACTCCTTCGTG
Organism: Ambystoma mexicanum; assembly: GCF_040938575.1. Classification (NCBI taxonomy): domain Eukaryota; kingdom Metazoa; phylum Chordata; class Amphibia; order Caudata; family Ambystomatidae; genus Ambystoma; species Ambystoma mexicanum. The sequence continues at coordinate 771,055,514 of NC_090941.1, forward strand.
GGTACATACAGACGATCCCTAAAAAAGGGTAAGTGGTCTTTGATGGAATATTGTTCTCCTTGAGCTTGTCATTCAAGGAAAGCATTAGGGTTCATGTTCCGTTGAATCTCGTTTCATAGTTCTGCTTGAGTTAAGGCTGTCGTGATACCCAAGAGTTTGTCTTCAGGTATAATGTGTTCTGGGTCTGGAGTTGTATATACTATGTCATCAGTGCCCATACGAGATAATGCATCAGCCTTTCCATTCCTAACCCCTGGTCGAAACGTGATTACATAATCATATTCGGTGAAGAAAAGGGCCCACCGCAATTGGCACAAGGACTGGGCTTTGGCTGTTTTAAGATATTGCAGGTTTCGGTGGTCTGTGATAACTGTAGTGGTGTGTCTGGCCCCCAGAAGGTAGTGCTGCCAGACCTTAAAGGCAGACTTGATAGCCAAGAGTTCTTTGTCAGTGATGGCGTAATTAATCTCCGGAGGTGAGAATTTGTTTGACCAGAAGGCCACAGGATGTAGCTGGCCGGTTTCTGGGTCTCTCTGTGAGAGGACAGCCCCCATTGCCATACTGGAATCATCAGTTTCCACAATATAAGGGAGATCTGGACGAGGATGTCGCAGGATTGGAGCAAAGGTAAACCTTTGCTTAAGTTCCTGGAAAGCTTTTTCAGCTTCTTCGGTTCAAGCAAACATTTTATTATTTTTTCGTAACAGTACTTTGATCGGGTGCACAACCTGAGAGAAGTCTGGGATGAACCGGCGGTAGAAGTTTGCAAATCCCAGCATGCTTTGTACACCTTTAAATGACGTTGGTGATGGCCATTTCAAAATGGCATCTACTTTGTGCATGTCCATACTGATGCCTCCTGGAGTAAGGATAAAACCAAGAAACTCAACTTTGGCGACATGAAAAAACATTTTTCAAGCTTTGCATATAAACGATGTTGGCGGATCTTGGCGAGGACTGAACGAACATTTGTGATATGATCTTGTTTTGAGGTTGAGTACACTAAGATGTCGTCCATGTATACTAGGGTGCAGACATCAATTAATTCTCTCAAGACGTCATTCATGAAATATTGAAATGCTGCCGGAGCGTTGCATAACCCAAAGGGCATGACTTGATATTCATACAAGCCGTATTTGGTATGGGAAGCGGTTTTCCATTCATCCCCGATTCTGACTCAGACCAGGTGGTACGCTCCTTGAAGGTCCAATTTGGTATAAATCTGGGCAACTTTGACCTGGTCTAGCATTTCAGGAACAAGTGGCAAGGGTTAACGGTTCTTCACAGTGATCTGGTTTAGTGCGCGGTAGTCAATACAGGTTCTCAGGTCCCCTTCTTTCTTCGGTATGAAGAACAAAGCATTGGCTGCCGGGGATTCGATGGACGGATGAATCCGTTTGCAAGGTACTGGTCCAAATAGGACTCCAAATGAAGATTTTCTGGTTCCGTAAGAGCGTAGATTCTGCCGCAAGGGATTTGTGCGTCCGGAACAAGGTCAATCTGACAGTCATAGGGCCTGTGTGGTGGGAGTGTGTTTGCTTGGTCCTTTTGGAATACATCCTGGAAATCGTGGTACTCCTTTGGTAAGGTATTAGTTACTCCCAGGGTTGATGCAGTCACTCCGGGAGTTGTAGAGATACTGAAGTCAGGTTTCTGTTCTTGATAATAACAGGCAGGGGAGCAGTCACTGGGAAAGGTTAATTTCCGTGCCCGCCAGTCAATCAAAGGGTTGTGAGCAACTAACCATGGCATCCCTAGTATTAGCCGGAACTGAGGTGCCTTGATGAGATCAAATTAAATAGATTCCCGATGCCCGTCCTGGCACAGCAAGGTCACCCCGGCTGTGCACTGGGTTATGAGTCCGGAAGCGATTTCTGTCCCATCCACAGTGGTTACCTTGTCCGTGGTCGGCTTGGAACATAAGGGAAGCCCCATATCTGCTGCCAGGTCTTGATCAATATAATTTCCATCTTCTCCACTGTCGATGTATGCTTCAACGGCATGCATCCTTGACGACCGTTGGTTGTTAATTAAGATCATTGGTATTGCAAAGTGCTGGGTCAGTGACTCTTTCCTCTCACTCGACAAACTGACCTCTATGTTTGCCGAGCTTGGCAGTTTTCTGATTCCTTAACTTCATCTTTTTCTGTGGCCCGACGATCTTCCTTGGGGGTTTTACTGGGCAGTCCTTCAGGAAATGTCCTGGTTTTCCGCAATACAGACATAGTTGTTGTTGTCTTCTTTTATCCCGCTCTTGTTTTGTTAATGGAGGTCGTATCCCTCCGATCAGCATGGGTTCTACAGTGTTTTCTTGCACTCGAGATGCGCTGTCTCTTGGTCGAACATACACAGCCCGAGGGTCCGTTTTGGATTGGTCTGCTTTTCGGTCTTGCAACCGGTGGTCTAGCTGCACGACCAAATTTATAAATTCAGAACAGTCTCTGGGAGGATCAACCACCTGGGCTATTCGCCTCGTAAGCCCCGATGACATAACGTGGTTCTTTTGTTTTCTGGCCACCTAGCTTTGGCAACCAATCTATTGAAGGTAGCAATGTATGTTACCAAGTCCTGATTCCCCTGTCGGAGGGATAAGAGTTAATTTTCTACTGCTTGTTCTCGGGTATAGTGAGCAAAACGTTTTTCCATTTCTCTCTGGAACCCCCCAAAGTCATATAACAAAGGATCATCATGGGTCTCCAACGGCACCGACCAATCCACTGCACTACCACTCAGGTATGACAAAACAAAGGCTACCCGAGCTTGGTCATTTGGGAATGCTCCAGGCCTACAAAGAAAGTGAAGGCGACACTGATTCATGAATGCTGCGTACTTCCGTGGGTCGCCTGCAAACCTCTCCGGTGGTGCCAGGGGAACTCTTCCAGATAACATGATCTGTACCGGAGTGGAGGTAGTGGATGTATGGAGGGGTTTTGCATCGTTGGATTGCTTCCAGGTAGAGGCGTCTGTCCTGCCTGTGATTGCAAGTGGTGCCTGCTAATCTCTTCAGTGCGCTCTTTGGTCACTACTAGGTCCCTCCGGAGGGCATTAGTCTCTTGTCGGGCAGAGTGAACCTCGGCACGAAGTTCCCCTAACAATCGGGCCAATTGGTCCATTTCTGAAGTCTCCATGACGCCCAGGTGGATTAGTTATGGCAGGCTTTGCATTCTGTTATGCTCACCTGGTATCCACAGGGACGCCACCCAGCCGTATCAGACACTGGTATCCTTCTCAGTGGTTCCCAGAGGTGGCCTGTGGGGGAGGTTCTGCCTGAAATACAGGCGGGCTATGTTCAAGACTGGCCAACTGAGGTAATTAGCCTCCCACTACCCCATATGCCTTCAGCCCCTCTGGGGTCACTCCTCACCTTATGTTGAATTAGGTGTGCTCTCCCTCTTGCCTTCTTGGCAGGGGCACGTTGTCCTTTGTGGGCGAATGCGATCTAGTTACTTCACTGACGCCAGCCCGTTTAATGTCTTTCAGGTAGGTCTTATTGTTGTTTTTTGTATAGTGTTGTTATTCCTGCATGCCTTTCTTGGTTTAATAATATCTCTTTCTCTTCCTTCGATATGCGGAGGTTCAGCGTGGCGCATTGGCTGAGTTGGGCCTCGCTGGTAAATGGTGGTGCGTGATGAGCGCTATGATGCAGTAAGTAGGCGCTATACGCAGCGCTGTGATGCCTTGCCTTTGCTAATCTGTTTTCTCTTCTTTTCTCATAGGTCGCGGTGTTCTCCCAGGGTGTGGAATTCTGAGGCGATGCTGGCCAAGGGGTGACCTGCCAGGTAAGCCTTTCGGCGCAGTTCGTAATGTTGTAATGTCTCTAATACCTTGTTTCTTTCCTTTTTCAGATCCGTTGTTCCGGGAGACGAGCTGCTCCTAGAAAGCTGTTCGCAGGAGCTGTGGGCAACTAAAGACGAAGATTGCAGGTAAGATGCTGCTGCTAATGATATTCCTTTTGTCTCCTTGCAGGTCCTGCTTCTCCGAGGTTCGCGGGTATAGGTTTAAATAGTTTCAAGAAAGTAGTCCAGGTAAAGTAGTCCCTAAACTACCACACCCAAAACACTATACTGCATAGCTTGGTTCCTAGGAGCCAAGCTATGTGATGCCTCCATGTTGGCTGACAGCTTCAAAATAAAGTAGTCCCCTGAGCACATGTCTTTCACAGTGTATGATCCTGGCGCCATAGGCGCCAGGACTTGCTCCAAGAGGGCCTAGGAAGCAGATGCAAAGGCTTGTTAGAGACCCGAGCCCAGATCTCTCCTGGCCCATGGGCTTGCCAGAGGGGTTCTGTGGTGTGGGTCGTGACAGCTAGGATTCTGCACTGCAAATCTTTTTCTTTTTTAGTAGACACTGGGACTACTTGTTCATGTATATGAGAGGGAAAATACCCAATGTCGGGAAATGCCATGCATGCGCAGGGATTCTCTGGAGCTCCAAGTCGAATTCCTTTTACTGCTGACTTACCAGTCTCCATAGGGGAGTGTGACATGTCTGTTCTATTATTGTATTCACGGCAGACACCAGTTAACATTCTGGGGCGAAATTTAATGACGAAACTTAACATGACGATTTCTTTCACTGATAAAGGCATTGTCTGTTCTACTCCAGGTATACACTATATGAATGTGGGCGAATTTATATTGGCATTTACAGGGCAAATGGCTCTGTGAGGAGTGCCACTAGAGCCAGAAGGTTTTTTTTATTTGTGACACATTCTGTTGACATGGCTACCCGGCTTAGTGGGAAATACTATGGAAATACCTGATGAATTTATGTTCAGGCTACAGATACCTATGGACGAAGAGGGGGGACAGACTATTGCCTTAGAGTTAGATGAAGCTATAGTACGAGGGGAAATGGTCATGCACGAAGGAACCGATAACAACGACAGGTCATGGAGAACAGTGATTGCCATTGGGCAAGATATAGACTGACTGACAGTCACTGAGGATGAAATGTTTAGAGATGATCAGCAGATGATGAAGTAATATTTGAGAGGATTATTACATACTGGATCAGAATAGAGAAAAGAGGGATCCCACAGCGAATGATGATAATACGGCAGCGTCCAGCATTTTTTTTCTAAGACTTGGAAAATGTGCCAAACTCGTTATGGACTACAGGCCTCTATGACATCAGCCTACTGAAGGTGTTAGGGGAGGTCAAGATAAAGCTGAAGCCAGGAGTAATTTCACCTCAAGCAAGACAGTACCCTATGTCTCGAGTGGCAGATTAGGGTATTTTTAAGACTATTTCCTCTCTGATGGAACAGTGTATCTTAGTGATGTCAGAGTCACTGTGAAATACCGCAGTGTATCCAATAAAAAAATCAAAGGGAGAGCCGTGGAGATTTATTCAGGACATGAGACCAATTAACCAGATTTTAGAGGCAGAGTTCCCTTTAGTTCCTAATCCGGCAGCAATACTATGTGGCATTCCAGCAGAGGCACGATATTTCACAGTGATTGACTAGAAAAATGTGTTTTTCTGAATCCCATTGCATAAGGACTCCCAAGACTTGATGTCATTTACGTTTCACCAAACCAAATTGAAGAGCACTCATTTGCCCCAACGGTACTGTGAGTCTCTGTCGATCTGCAATAGAGTCGTCCATATGGACCTAGGCAATATTGATTTGAAAAGTGTTGTGGTACAATATGTAGATGATAATATTTTGATTTGTAGCACCACAGAAGATAAGTGCAGACAAGACTCAATTCGGTTAATGACTATCCTGGTAGACAAGGGATATAAAGTAGACAAAGAGAAATTGCAATATTGTCAAGAAGAGGTTTTGTACATAGGACAGTTGATCTCACATGTTACAACGTGGGTGTTTGATTATAGTTCATACACAAGACCCCTTGCGCAGGCTCTAAAGAAAACACACACATGTGAATAAGGAAAAAAATGGAATGGACTGTGGAAATGGAGGAAGTGTTTGAAGAATTATGAAGGCAATTTGTACAGCTCCAGTTTTCAGAATTCCCAATTACGCTGAGGAGTTCTTTTTGTTTTCACACATTGATTGGATAGTCATGACAGCAGTTCTTACACAGAGGACTACACTAGGGTACAAACCTCTGGCATATTATAGTGGGTCTCTAGATCCAGTTATGAGAGGACACTTTCCTTGTGAACAATCATTGGCAGCAGCTGCGTTCACATTTGAGATGTCTACCAGTATTGTGATGGGGTGTTCTATGACGTTGTTTTTTGAGCATGCTTTGTTTGCCATTTTGGAAAAACCTAAGAGAACACTGATATCTCAGAGAGCATCTGCATATGAGGTGGTTATTTTGAATCCAGCTATCAAAATAGTCAGGTGTAAAATAGGGAATCCTGCCACATTTGTAGCCGAGCCCATGGTAGAGGGTTATCATGTGCTAGTTATGAGAAATTCTACAATGACATACCGTGTGTAAAGGAAAATGCTCTGTCTGGAAAGGAGGTGGTGGTGTGTCCCTTTTTGAGGTGGATCGAAGCAGGTCCTTGTACACACCCTGATGCCACTTGCGCAGCGACGTTTCTAGTAGGAGTCTTTCTAAGATGGGGTGTATGTGAGGTGCTGAGATCCGACAATGGCCCCCATTTTGTTAATTAAGTATTTGAACAGACTAGTCTATTATTGAACATTAAGCAGAAGTTTCCTTCTGCTTATCACCCACAAGCGAAAGGAATATGTGAGAGACTCAACGTCTTCTTAAAGAGAAGATTGCAAAACTCAAATTGTCACTAAAGAAGGGATGGCTCTATTGGCTTCCCCTAGCCTAATATGCATTAAGGAATCAGTCTGGGTCGGACCACCACCTCACGACCTACCAGTTAGTGACAGGGAATCGAATGAGAATGCCCTTGTCTCCTCCATCGAGGAGCAGAAGTGATTCCCAGAAGACTGCAGAAATGTTAGGAAAAGAGTTATGTGCTTACTTGACATGTATGACCGCTAGTATCTCTGTCATTTCAGATCAACTCAAGCGCCAGGGAGGTCGGTCTCAGAACACAGATGAAGACCATTCAGCAACCGGAACTATGCAACTACTACATGTACCTAAACTTTTTCTTGGTGACACAGTTATAATTCGGAATTTCATGAGAAAGTGGCATGAGCCGCTATTCTCAGGACTGTACATCGTGGACAATATTACTCCATCCACAGTAAAAGTCCAAGGGAGACGTGCATGGATATATCTTAAGGATGTGAAACCCTATACTGGTGAGGCTGCAGCACCCCCAAGTATTGATTCGGCAGCAAGACAAGGAGAAGAAGTTCAGCACGTGCAGACTCAATCGATGACGAAGAAGAAGGACGCTAAGGTTGCTGATTAAATAAATGCAAGTGTGCATTTGGACTTTGGCTCACATCGGGCACTTTTAATAGATATTTTAAGAGGTGTGCAAACTCAGTTCTTGAGTCACAGGAATCTATTGAATTGGACTTTAGAAAGTGTTGACATATTATAAATATGCCAAACCTGAAGTTTGAATTAGACGACTGGAAAAGCGAACTGTTTCCAAACTCGTTTGTCACTGAGTTTCTGTTTGGATGAATCAATGGTCCTATCTGATGTCAATGTCCATAGGCTCCTTCTCACTGTTGTTATTTTTATACTTAGAGCTTGTACTACTCTTGTTGGGCACAGTGTTTATATACACATTTTTCCACACAATCCTAAAAATGGCCCTGCAACCATCTAACAGTGTTGCCTGATTAAAAAGGATTTTTCCTTCCTCAAAGCAGTATACAGGCACAATGAGGAACGTTGAGAATTATACCATTTTTGAAAGTGAGCAAACCCAACGACATTCAGAGAATCGTAAATAGTGGGGGCTAATGTATTGGTATATAATATATGCATGCACAGCATTTATTATTGTTTTCCTGATTCTTTTGGACAACACTGTTTACTTTATTGGTATGAGCAAAGTAGAAGTCCTTTTGATTCTTCCCACTTCAGTGACTCAAGCACAATTATCTGTTACTGAAAGAACAAGGCCATTTGTGATTTTCCCCACACCAGTTGCTCATATGAGGTTACCTATTTCTATGACAAGTGTTCCTATGTCTTCCCCTGTAGGAAGGACCGTTACTGATATACTTATTGAGTATTATGCACACACTCACTTTATGAAAGGATGAAAGGGAGACACAGGAGAAGCACAAGGGAAGATGATTATAAATTAAATAATTATTTAAACAGTACAGAACATTTGGGGAATAACATGTATTGTAACTGCTAACTGGTATCAGCACATGAAAAAGGTGGGCGAGAGAATGTCCAAAGAGAGTTGCTATGCCTGTGCTCTCATACCTTATGCCATGGGGACGTCAAAGATATTCATAGCTATAGAAATAGCAGTCCATACAGCCCATTGTCTGACGCACCTTGCACTCTGCCAGACAAGAGGACAGTTCCAGGGTCGAACAGCACCCTTGGTATGGGTGACTGAGAAGACATATCCAAGAGAAGATAACTATGTGTAAGACTTGAAGACAAAAGAGAAATCAGAGACAAGGAATCTTGTGATACAATATGAACAACTTGGAATGAATGGAGCGGGAATCAAAAGGGAAGAAAACAAAATGCTGATTTGCCAAGGCAAGCATTACAAAGAAATACGAAGATGCAAGGAGAGAGGTCAGCTGAAAATCAAAGGAACAGTGCTGACTCCAGAAGAATGGGCTGAAGGCTTGATCATATGTAAAGCATTAGCACTAACAGGATATTATGAGCCAGTCACAGATACTGCAGAGAATGAGTGCAAACATCATTGGCCAAAAACTGTTAAACTGCTGACATGGGTTCATGATAGAGGAGGACACTGCAGATAGTGCCACTAGTTATTGAAGAGCTGTGTTTTCCAAAACAATGGCACAAGAAAGGTTGGAATGAATCAGCAGTGTGGTCGAATTTTCGATCTGCCAGGCATGAAGGACGGAACAGTAGTGTTAATGGACCACTACTGGGCCTGTGGATCCAGAGCTTATATGAAGTTGCCCAAAGATCGGGGAGGGCTGTGTTCCATAGTACTTATTCATGTTTCAGCATTAGTGATTCCAAAGAGTGACCTGACTATTGGAGAGTTTCCAAAAGCAGATGCCCATCTGAGGAAGAGGAGATCACTTGAGTTTCTCAATTGGACAAAGAGGGAGGATTACTTTTCAGCTAAATCAATAGAAGCCTTCGACTCTATTCCATATGAGCACAGGTTATTCAATCAGACTTCAGCGATATTCACGACTATCTTTATGCCAGGAATCCAGACGATGGTGAATTCGAAGTGTTTGCAAATCAATCACTGGGAGCTCCTGCAGACAATCAGCACTACTATAAAGGGATTAAATGCTATCAAGGAAGAGTTGTGAGCCATAAAACTGATGACTCTCCAGAATAGGTATGTCCTGGACATGATAAGAGCAATGGATGGAGGCATTTGTTCCAAAATCGGGGAATCATGTTGCACATTCATACCTTCTCAACGTTGCCAATGAACTTGTACATCAAGATGGAAGATTGAAGATGAAGTAGAAGATATTGCAGATGACAGCTGGTTTGCATCGATCTTCTCATGGGTTCCACAATGGATGGCGAACATCTTCAAGTTTCTTGGAGCACTATTGGTGATGATCATGTTTGGATGCTGTGTCATCAGGATAATAATCACAGAGTGTGAAAAGACAGCGAAAAAGGCAGTAGGAATGAAGGTCATGATCGATGTTCAATCAGGATTGAGACCCAAGGAGCTGACAGATGAAGACATCAGAAAATACATAGAGGCCAGCATTATAGCACCTGAGGGAAAGAAGTTCCTTTATTCAAGGAACCACAAGAAGTATATGGGACGATGGATCTACCGTAACCTGAATGGGCAATGCAGACACATGACCTGTAGTATCGATGACCATGTAAAATCAGCAGGATCCCTGAAAAAGTAATGAAGATATGGACTCCAAAGAAGCACTTTTTCAAACGAGGATGTCTAGATGTGAAGACTGATGGGTGAGTGGTTGATGAATCAACCAGAGGGGGGAGTGTAGAGGAGCAGCCTAATGCCCCTACCAGAAGTCCCACCCCTATTTTGCCCATATGTTGGAAGCCAGAAATAGCTACATGCACAGCGCCAGTAATGATGCCTATACTGTGAAGAATCCTTAGACAAGGAATCCATGTAGAAGACCCTATAAAATGTACCCCTGGAAATATGAGGGTCTCTTGAGGGAGATCCCTGAACACGTGTGAAGGTGAGTGAAAGAGAAGATTGGTGACGTCACGTGAAGTAAAGACAATGCACCAAGAAGAGATGCCAAGGAAGAGAATGTATAGACCATATAGAATATGATGACGAACTAATGAATCAAGTAATCTTGTATGTGCGGAATGTAGATTGCATATGTGAAGAGCAATGCAGAGAACGCAAGCTGTTTTATAACTGTGCAGACACTGTAACGCAAGTAGACTAAGTAATCGTAAAGGCTGACTATACGTAGTGAATAGACTGCAGGCAGTGCCGCCATTATATAGAATCTGGATATTCGATGCCGCAACTTTAGTAAGCCAGCACCCAAGAAGAGAAGGGCTTAAAGTGTGGCGCAGTAGGAAAAACAGCTGAAGACCGAGGAAGGATCGAGAAGGCTGTCTGGCCCAGTGTCAAGGGTTGTCAAGATAACCGGTTATCTATCTGTGAAGATACAAAAGACATGAGAAGCGAGACGAGCCCCTGTTAAGGTGCGAAGGAAAGACACCATGAGTGCCAAGTTGTATTCAATTAATATTATTAAATAAGAAAAAGTAGCTAAACACACAGGGTAATTCATAGAATTTCGCACAAAAGTGGCGCACAGTGTGCGCGTGCGAATGTCTGCGCCAGCTCCGTGCGCTAAAATCGATATCCGTGCACAGCGTATTCATGGATTTCAGCCTCCAAAACCAGCCGTGGCACAGAGTGGTGCAGCCACCCTGCAGCTGCGCCAGTTACGCCCCCAAGAACGCCTTTGCGCAAGGAAAAGCCATCAAAATTCACAATTCATCGCAAAGGGCTGCGCTAACCCTGGACCAGTATACAGGGCTGCCAAACAGCAAATGGCGAGCGGGGAACGTGTATTACTGGGGTGCGCAGGAAGTTCCATACGCGATTTCAGCAGGGTACGTGTATTTCTGGGGTGCGGGGAAGTTCAACACGCGATTACAGCAGGGTACGTGTATTACAGGGGTGTGTGGGAAGTTCCACACGCGATTCCAGCAGGGTACGTGTATTACTGGGTTGCGGGGAACTTTTACACGCGATTTCAGCAGGGCACGTGTATTACAGTGGTGCGCGGGAAGTTACACACGCGATTTCAGCAGGGTACCTGTATTTCTGGGGTGCGGGGAAGTCAACACGTGATTACAGCAGGGTACGTGTATACGGGGGTACGCGGGGAGTTCCACACGTGATTCCAGCAGGGTACGTGTATTACTGGGGTGCAGGGAATTTTTACACGCGATTACAGCAGGGTACCAGTATTACTGGGGTGCGCGGGAAGTTCCACACGCGATTACAGCAGGGTACGTGGATTTCTGGGGTGCAGGTAACTTTTACACGCGATTCCAGCAGGGTACCTGTATTACTGGGGTGCGTGGGAAGTTACACACGCAATTTCAGCAGGGCACGTGTATTTCTGGGGTGCGGGGAACTTTTACACACGATTTCAGCAGGATAGGTGTCTCACTGGTGTGCGCGGGACGTCCCCCACAAGATTTCAGCAGGGTACGTGCATTTCTGGGGTGCGGGGAAGTTTGACACGCAATTTCAGCAGGGCACGTGTATTACAGGGGTGCGCGGGAAGTCACACACGCGATTTCAGCAGGGTACCTGTATTTCTGGGGTGCAGGGAAGTTCAACACGCGATTACAGCAGGGTACGTGTATTACAGGGGTGCGCGGGAAGTCCCACACGCGATAGGCCCTGTGTGATGTGCGAGTGAGGTACGTGTATTTCGGGGGTGCAGGGGAGTCCTACACATGAATTGGCAGTGTGGGTCCTCCCAGGTGTTCCGTCTACACCCTCCACGGCCCCTGCAGGCAGACCACACCTCAGGGGACTACCCTGCACCCCTGGTCATGTCCCGCAAGCAGCCCATCCACCATGGGCATGCCCCCCCAGCCAAGCCACATGTCACCTTGCACTAGTGATCACCAACGCATTACCCCCTTGTACCCCCACCCCCCAGCAGTGCAGGGCACCTTCCAGCAGACCCCCACTCATGTCCCCTTGCACACCCACCCCCCAGCAGTGCAGGGCACCTGCCAGCAGGCCCCCACTCATGTACCACTCATGTTCCCTTGCAGCACCACCCCCCAGCAGTGCAGGGCACCTGCCAGCAGGCCCCCACTCATGTTCCCTTGCACACCCACCCCCCAGCAGTGTGGGCACCTGCCAACAGGCCCCCACTCATGTCCCCTTGTACCCCAAGCACTGAGGGGCACCTGCCAGCAGGCCCCCACTCATGTCCCAATCATGTCCCCCTGCACCCCCACCCCCCAGCAGTGCAGGGCACCTGCCAGCAGTCCCCCACTCATGTCCCACTCATGTCCCCCTGCATCCCCACCCCCAGCAGTGCAGGGCACCTGCCAGCAGGCCCCCACTCATGTCCCACTCATGTCCCCCTGCACCCCCACCCCCCAGTAGTGCGGGGCACCTGCCAGCAGGCCCCCACTCATGTCCCCTTGCACCCCCACCACCCAAGCAGTGCGGGGCACCAGCCAGCAGGCCCCCACTCATGTCCCCTTGCACACCCAACCCCCAGCAGTGTGGGGCACCTGCCAGCAGGCCCCCACTCATGTCCCACGCATGTCCCCCCTGCACCCCCACCCCCCAGCAGTGCAGGGCACCTGCCAGCAGGCCCCCACTCATGTCCCCTTGCACACCCACCCCCCAGCAGTGTGGGGCACCTGCCAGCAGGCCCCCACTCATGTCCCCCAGCACCCCCACCCCCCAGCAGTGCAGGTCACCTGCCAGCAGGCCCTGACACATGTCCCCCAACCAACACGTCATCACAATCTAGATCCCTGGCCCTTATGGCCAGCCTCCACATGCCAAAGACCCACCCAAGTATTGCACCCACCCACATAGAAATGCCAATTACATAACACAACCCCAATGGCAAGTATGTAAATGAAGACATGTCCCTCACACTCACACAATGGGTGCAAGTGAATCTCAAAACCCATATCATGCCATGCATGAAACCAATGAGATAATACCACACATCGAAGTTTGAAGAAAAAAATGTATTGAAAGCAACATGAATGGAATTAAAATCAAACAAACGACAATGGAAATTTAAAAAGAAAAGCTGAATGTCTGTAAAATAATGAAAAACAACAAATCATAATCCAAAGGAAAGGTGTCCAAAGTCACAGTTCAAAAAATGAAATCCAAGGGAAAAACAAAAGTGAAAACCATTGCTCCATGGGGAAATCCAAACAAAAAAGTAGAATCCAACAGTCAACTATACACAGATGAAAAATCCAGGGTCCATGATCCCAAGTGAAGAAATGAAACCTATCAAAAACTCCTACCTAATTAAAAAACTATATACAAAAATGTGATCCATTGTCCAAAGGTCCAAAATAAAGAAAAAAACAAAGGAAACCTAACACTAACTAAATAACTATTTACAAGGGCAGCGGGCAAGTCCAACAGCTCACATGTTGATGTTCCGGGCCAGGCCATCATCAAACTCCTGCTCGATGTCCTGGAGGCGGTCCTCTTCCATGGCCCCGAGGGTTCGCAGGGACGATGACATCTGGAACTCCAGGTCCCTGCGAATGGCCTCGAGGCACTCAGCCCGCCTCAGGGCCCTATGCATGGAGTTCTCTGCCCTGACCATCGTGAGCCGTGCCTCTTCCGCCCGCTGCCGCTCCGCATGTATCGCATGGCCCAACCGCTGCCACACGGAAGACACTTCCCGTCCAGGGTCCTCCTGCCCTCCGGCCAATTCCTGCCCCTCCGATGATGAAAGCCCCGAGACATCATGGCTCCCACCTTGTTGCTGCTGCTGCTGTGCCGCTGCCTGTGCCCTGGCTCCTGCTGCCTGCACATCCTCCTCCAGCTGGGGTGCAGTTGTTGAGGTGCCCACCCCTGCTGGACGTCTGACTCCCGACTGTGGCAGGGATGTATCCTCCACCAGCCTGGCCACAGGGTCAGAGGCAGCTCCACAGGGCACCCAGGTGACACATGGGTGGGAAGATGACACAGAGGACGACTGGCACATAGGGGGTTCAGTTGAGGAGGGGGTCGGAACAAGGCCCACAAAACGGAGGAATCCGGCCATGGTGAGCTGTCCCAGTGGCTCAACGCGGTCAACGAGCCATGCGAGAAGACGTGCAGTCTCCTCATGAAAAGACTGCAGGTCAGCTCGCATGGCACGTTGACGCAACGCCACCCCACCCAACACAGGCTCAACCCGGTGCCGGATAGCCACATCCGCAGGGAGAGGAAGGCCAGTTGGTGTAAGCCAATCCCCTCCCTGAGAACGGGTCTGGACGTAGGTATCCCTGCTGGTGCAAGATGATGCAGTGACAGGATCGGGGACAGGATTACACACAGGCATCTCCGCGGCGGCCTGTGCTGCCTCCTGTCCCTGCCCCTGCACTGCACCACTAGCACCAGTGGAATCCCCACCTCCAGACCCCGTCTCTGTCCCTTGCACGGCCTCCTCCTCCACCGAACCCCCCACCAACCTGGATGACTCCGTGCCATCTTCCTCCGTCGGACCCTGTGGGGTCTCAGCTGCCCCTTCTGCTGCTGAGGAGTCCAACTCTGACCTCCGCCTCTTGGACCTCCCCTCGGCAGCTGTGACCTGGGATGCGGCACCTGACTCCTCACTCCCGGACAAGATGACAACCTGGGAGGGGAGCCGGCCTTGCGTCTCCGGCTGGCGGTGCGATCCCTGCCGCTGTGCTCCACAGCACCTTCTCCGCCCCCTTCATCAGTTGACGCTGCAGACAGGGAGAGATAGGAGACAGGCATCAGGGCACTGTACAATGGACTCATACACACATGACAGTTGTACATGAGTGGCATTGTCAAACTTCAGACATGGCATCACAATCCCCAACACACATGTCATTCCAACTCACACACATGAGCTATTCCACAGCCATATTGCAACAGCCAGCACCATCCATACACATACAAACAGCATGAGCAGCCAAAGGTGAGCCAGACATCACATGAAACACAGGGAGTGCACTAGACATGCACACACCACCACAATTACATGCATGTGTAGACCTCCGCCAACTGTCGCAGTGATGGGATGGGCTTCTATGTCACATCTGGCAATCAGTCTTATACATATCAGTCTCACATGCATCCATGTTGCATCACTGTTGCACCCATGTCAAATACACACACATGCACATGTACACGGTGCAGATACATGCAGCTGGAACCAACATCCATGTGTGACACCACAACCATGCCAATTTATATACAGAATAATCCAAACATGTGTGCTCACACATCTGCATTTAGCCTGCATGCTTACCCACACATACACCATCCATGTGTCTCACACATGAAAGGACTTGCATGTGTCAGCCTCACAGCCCTGTACATACACATCCATACATGGCCCTACAAAACCACATGTACAACCTGCACACTACTGGCACACCACCACATGCACAGCTTCAAATCAGTATGCATGTACACTTACCGCTCGACTCCAGACGGGTCTGCCTCTCAAGGACCTGGACGTGGAGCGCTGGGCGTATGCATTCCAGGACCCTCATCTGATGTTCCAACAGGTGGCCCCGGTGCCCCTTAGCATCCGCTGCCTTCAAGAGGCGCCGGGCCTTGTTGAGGGTCCTGGACCTGAAGTCCTCCCTGCGCTTGTTGACATGTTGGAAGTCGCGGACTGCCACCCCCTCTGCGTTGATGGCAGTCACGATGTCCGTCCAGATCCGAGTCCATCCTTCCTTGTCGGCGGCCAACCTTCCGAAAAGGGCATCAAACTGCCCCAGGACTTGCTCCACCAGGACACCAACTTCGGTGGCAGTGAAGCTGGTGGCCCTCTGCCTCCCTGGCTGGGGGTTGCCAGTGGTGCCAGATGGTGTAGTGCCCGACATGGCAACCCCAGAGCCAGGTGTGGGTGGGCAACTGGGTCCTAGGGCTGGGCTGTGGAGCGATGGAATAGCAGTCGGGAGTCTTCTGTTCCAGCAGGGGTGGTCACAGCAATAGCACCCCGGGCTGACGTGCAGGCAGCAAGTGGCAGGGCACGTGGGCAGCAGGCAATCAGGCAGCAGCAGATGGCAGGTGGGAGCGTGCTCTGGGCTCTGGGGGGCAGTAAATCGGCCTTCTGGGCAGAAGCGTGGTCTTCCATGTGTGAACGCGTGGCCAGCTTGATACTGAGTGATTTGGCACGTGAAAATCTAGCACGTCAGCGTGTATTTCGAAGAAAGGCCCTTAGCGCGTAAGCGCGTCAGCACGCGTACGTGATTTAATTGGACCAAAGGCCCTTAGCGCGTAAGCATCTCTGTGACGTACGCGTGCAGGCGTTTCCATGAACACGGGTGCATGTTACACGTCCAAGAACTGCACGTCCGAGTGTCAGCTTGTGTAATTGGAGGGTAGGGCCTTAGCGCGTATACGCGGAAGTGACGTTGGATGTGTGGGCCGGTTCAAAAGGCACGTGTAAGACGTCATTTCCTTGTACGTGCTTTTCGTGGAGAGTGAGTGGGTGAATTCTGTACTTCTTGTCGGTTCACGCGCGATTTACTTCACAGCGTTTCTAGTTCGTACTCCCTGTTACCTCTGACAGCTTTCTTCTGATTTTCTGTTGGGCCTGTTTCCTCAAACAGCGTTCACTTCTTCTTTTGTACTGTCTCCTCAGAGAGTGTACAATTCTTCTTTTGGCGGGGTTGTTGCCAACGCGCACACGCGCGTATTTTTCACGCTCATTTTCCAGGCAGACGGTGAGTCGCGCACGTATTTACCAACTCTGCTTGCCCCGTGTGTCGCATACCCCTTCAGAGGTCATTGTAGGCTGCTTGTAACATGCGTACGTTCATTTTTGTGTTTCTGGGTGCCACAGCATAGTGCGGGTTCATTTTTCCATGCACGTGGTCTACGAGGGGTTGCGTGCACGTTATATTCTGTTTTTGGGGTGCCTGTGCGTTGTGTGACCCGTCATCTTTCCCCAGGGGTCACATACAGCCTTGCTAGAGCACTAGGGTACGAATTCCATCTAGTACCCTACTCCTTTGACACCCAATTGCCCAAGACAATAGTTTACTGCAACTCCCATACGCACAACAACATCAGTGCCATGGTTGGGAGGCGACCAAGCGGTAAGGGTGGCAAAGGTGGCTGAGCCTCAAGAGGTGGCCGTGGTGGGCGCGGTAGGGGATGTGACCGGGATTTGCAGGGTACCCCTAGCCCCCCATGTGTGGAGGACCAGTCAGGGACACCGACGCCCCCCACCCCATAGTTGAGGGAAACGTGGCTGACACCATCTCTGATCAGCCCTTGTTGGACTGGCCCATTGTGGCACCTGACCTGGCAGAGGGTGACTCCCAGGCTGACTTCCAGGTCGCCAAGTCTAGGCCACGTGTGGCGGTGCAAGTTGGTGTCCCCAGGCCATGTGGATCAGGGGCAGCTATGTCATCTGCTGCCCCGAGTAGGCAGGGTGGGGAGGCTGCAGGGGCAGCTGCAGCTCCATCCACCCCAGCTCTGACTCTCCCAGCCAGGGCAGTGTTTGTCCCAGTCCATCTTGCTAACGTTCCCCCTGACTATTTAACACTTCAGCCAATGCCTGCACCAAGTCCCATGCTCAGTGTGCATTCCCACACTCCAACTACCCAGTCTACCGGTGCTCCTGCCCCTAGTGGCCAGAGCGGCGTAGGCCACTCAGGATCCCCACCACTTTCCAAAATAAAGAGGAAGAGTGCTCGTCCACTACAGGCTGATACCCCAGACACGGCTACGCAGTCCGGCACGCAAAGGAAGCCTAGCTTCAATGATGCCGAACGTGATGCACTTGTGCAGTACGTGTCCGCACATGACAGCGAAATGTTGATAACTTCAGGGTGCAAGACCACACCTGCCCGACGTCAGGCACACTGGCAGACCGTCGCGGACATCATAAGTGCCCTTGGATCAGTGAGGCGCACAGCTGGTGAGTGCTACAAGCGCTGGAATGACCTTAAGCGCATGGCAAAGAAAAAGCTGGCCTCAAGTCATGCCGCTACTCTGGTGACTTGAGGTGGGTCTCCACAAGAGGACATTGAACTCACTGTACATGAGTCTGTTGCTGGGACCTACGTCCCAGAGGAACAGATCCAAGGTGTGGGAGATCTGCCAGATTACGAGGCATTGTCCGGTGAGTGCACATGCATGTGTGTGTGATCCATGTGTATGTTGTGTATGTGAGGGGTTCTGATTGAGTGCCAGGTGAGGGTGTGTGTGCCTGAGTGGTTTGGGTCACCCATGTGCTTCATCCAAAACATTCTGCGCCCCTGGATTTGGATATTACAGTATCCCTTCTGCCCACAGTAGACTTTTTGTGCAACATCACGCCAGTTGCCCTTCAAGTGGCATCTTGCAACAACATTGTTCCGTATTTCTCATTGTTCATTCTGGCTGATTGTTTCGATCCCCCCACTTTCACTACGCATATCTCAGCCCTATTGTCAAACGATATGTGACATGCCTATGGTACATGCCATCTGTGTGATGGCATGTGTCATGTATGTGGATTGGACATGCCACTCACAGGCCAATGTGTGATGGCTCTGCTAGCCAGCATGCAGCTAATGTGTTGCTCTTCCATCTTGGTGTCATCAGTGTCTGACATTTTCCTCCCCTTCAAACTCAGTGACAGTGCATGCATGGGAGGTTTATAGTCATGTGGGATATGTGTCAATCAAGTACTGGTTCTGTACCTTGTGAGGCCTAATTGTGTGCCATGGTGCTAATGCCTGTTTCCATTTTTTGTCTTTCATGGTTCTGCAGGGGATGACGCACTTGATGCTGTTGAGGGTGTGGAGATGGTGCAGACCCAGGAGGGATCTCAGGCACGACCAGGCACCAGTGGGGGACGGGGTGTGGTGGTGGGTGAGAACCCACTTTTGCTGCAGACTGTTCTCTCCAGCGGTGTCTCTGGGTACACCTCCCCAGACCTCTTTTCGGGTGATTTGGATGATGAGACCTATGTGGCTTCGCAGGTAGGTGTTTCTGGGAGGGATTCTGTTCTGTCCAACCCACCTGCACCAGGGGTACAGCCCACTATGGGGATGTCAGTGTTGGTAGGTCCGCCTTTGGTGGTTACGGATGCAGGGCCACACTCCGCAACATCTGATCCTGTTCCTGGGCCAGCAGATCAGAGGGGGAATGAAGTCCTGCAGCCTCAGGCAGTGCCGACACAGCAAGGCACAGTTCGCCTTGACCCAGACAGGTGTGGTGCCCGCCAACGCGGTGGCCGTACACCACCAGGCAATACGGCATGGGAGCAATCCATATACGGTATGGCAAACCAACAGGCAGCAGCATCTGAGATGATGGCTCAAGCTATGGAGAGGGTGTCCACTTCCATTGTCCCCCCAGAGAGGCAGATGGAGCAACTACAGCAGGCAACAGACTCCATTTGCCAATCACTCAGGGAGGACATGTTGGCGTCCAACAGGGACAGACGGGCGGCCCTGGACACTCTGCGGGAAGCCATTTCTTTAGAGTCCCAGGGCCAGAGGGAAGCCCTGAGGGTAGAAGTCTGTTACCTCAGGCAGACTCTTGTGGAGCTTGAGGCTTCCACTGTCACGAGGACAGAACAGCTGCTGGAGCGGGTCACACGTACGCTCTCAGAAGCGATGCAGGCAACTCAGGAGGAGGTCCGGGCATCACGTCAGGTGGTGCACGGGGATCTCCGCACCATAATCCTCCAGAACGAGACCTTCCACACCCGCATGCTTGCTGCCATGGAGGACCAGACTAGGGCTTTGCGTGGGCTGCCTCCCATAGCACCACCACCTCCTGTGGCGGCAGCAGCACAGGGTGATGAGAGCGACCACAGCGATTCTGAATCTCTCACAATAGCGTAGCTGTGCAGGCCATGAGCCCATGGAGGTGTTTTTTTTCTCGCAACATGCACACAGGTGGCTGTTGGTGTGCACCTTGTCCTCGGACCTCCTGGGTTGCCTCCCCCACCCCCTCTGGCCCCCACATGGCCATTTTTGATTTTTGATTTTTGATTTTTGGATTTTGGTTTTTGATTTTTGAGTTTTTGTTACAGTGTGTTGCCTTGTGCGGCTCCCGTGGGCATCCACTATATTCCGGCTGGGCACATGCAGGCTTGTCCTGAGTTTTGGTTAGATGCTTGGGTTCGTGAGACACACACCCCTCCTGCTTCCCGTTACCATGGGCTTGCAAAGGGTGTGCCCAAGTGACAGTAACTTACACAGTGACGTTGGACTCCCATGACATGTGTGGGCAGTCTGTAGTCAATACTGTGTATACATTCCTAGTGCATATTGTTGTAGTATTGTACACTGCATGGTGTATTGATGTGTGCTTGTGCATCCATGTCTCCCTCCTAATTTGCAGGTTCATTCCACATGTCTTCACAAGGCCGTCTACTTTGGAGATGGAGTTCATGTTGTAAGCAGTGCACTTCCAGATTTGCGTGGCACCAACACTGTACAGTTGGAAGTGGTCGATGTGCTAGCATCACCAGGCTGTAAGTCTATGTATCCTTTAACTTAGTACTGTCATGTGAATGCTATGTTTGGGGTGGATTGCTGCATTGTATTGTGGTAAGTCTTTGGTCATGTGTGTTGTCAGAGCATATTGAGCATATTGTGTGTGGCCATTTTCCAATCGGGACACTGTACTTTGTGACACTTGTGTCATGTTTTGGGGATTCCATTGTTTGCTCTCACATAGCATGACATGCCATGGTGCGTTGGGGGGCGATGCTGGGGAGGTGTTGGGTGACATGGCACTGTTGTCATGTTGCATCTTGCAAGGGGGTAATGATTTTAGCAGCATAGAAGTGTGTCTTTTGATGACACTGCATTGGTGGTGTTTGTGTAGGTAGGGATGCACACAATGGAACACTACCAGGTGAACAATCTCAGGCTGGTATGGTTGTGACAGTTGACTGTCAGTTGACTCATCATCATTGATAGTCAGCTGGGATATGCCAGGGCTGTGTGCACTCCACAGGGGTGTGATTTTAGGTGAAGTAATTAGCCACCAGCTGCGTACGGGCTGCCTCACCCCGTGCCTTTTCCCCTCCCATGCGCAGCGGGCGTGCATGTGGTTGGGGATGTGGGGGCACCACCATGTCCACCGGCAGGCCCCTGCGTGTTGCAACGTTGTGCAGGACACATGCTGCCACTATGATCCTGCACACTACTGGGGGAGCGTATAACAGCTGCCCGCCAGAACGGTCAAGGGAGCGAAAGCGTGACTTGAGCACTCCGAATGTGTGCTCCACTATGCCCCGGGTTGCAATATGGGCTGTGTTGTATCTTACCTTGGGTGGCGTGGTGTGGTTCCGAATTGGCGTCATCATGTGGGTGCTCAGAGGGTAGGCACTGTCCCCTGGGGAGGTGGTGATGGGTATCATTAGTGGGGTTGTGACATTACTCAGTATCTGACATGCATGCATGTGCTGTGGCATTTATACTCACCAATCAGCCATGTATCGCCATGCCGACCAGCTTCTAGGTCCCGGTTTAGGGTTGAAATTCTGTAATTGAAACTGTCGTGGGTGGACCCTGGATAGTTGGCATATACTAAGGTGATGATTCCCTTGGCACCACATACTACCTGGAGGTTGATGGAAAGCCAGTGCTTGCGGGTTTCTATAGATGTGCACAGATGCCCTGGGGGGACGTAGAGCCACATGGGTGCAGTCAATGACACCTAGCACTTTGGGGAAGTGTGCCACCCCGTAAAAATCCTGGACGACAGCCTGCCTTTCTGCAGGTGTTCTGGGCAGGTATATGTGCCTGCGTACTGATGGGGGTGCAGTCATGATGGCCAAGACCTGGTGTTGGCAGCGTGAGTGCGTGGCCTGTGACACCCCACCACTATGGCACTTATCCGCTGAAATGATCCAGTGGCCAAGAAGTGCAGTACATTAAGGACCTTCACCAGGGGGCTGAGTGCTTGGGAGCAGAGGGTGGGTAATGTGAGGTCATCCTCCCACTCACTGACCAGGTCGAGTATTATGTGAGGTGGAAACTTGTACCTCCCATACATGTGGTCATCAGGCATCCCAAAAATGCTGGTTCTGGGTGTAAAAATTCTGGCCCTGGCTATCCTCCTCCTCCTCCTGCGGTATCCCACGGCCACTGCTGCTAGGAACGGTATATTCATCCTGGCGTCTGAGCTTGTTTGTTGTTTGCGCGCACTTTTATGCTGCGCGGGTCGACGTACGTCTGCTTCCTGCTTGCGTACGTGTTTCCGGATTAGCGCGTCTTTTTTTGCGTGTGCGTGTGGGCGTTCCGCGCATTTTCCTCCTGTACTTCCACGCCCACCACAGTGATACACGTACCCCGCTCGCCCAGGCCCAATCACTTGTGAAACTTCCCGCGAGCCCCGGAAGTACATGGACCCCGCTCGGCCAGGCCCAATCGCGTGTAAAACTTCCAGCGAGACCCTAAAGTACATGTACCCCGCTCACCCAGGCCCAATCGCGTGTGAAACTTCTCGCGAGCCCCCGAAATACACGCTATTTTTGACACAGAGGGTGTCCGTGTTTGTTGCATACCCCTTTGCACATCATTTGTCCTAGAGGGCCACAGTATGGGACATTCATCAGAGCTGTATATACGGCTTTTTGTTAGCGCACTGATGCTACTGCCTGCCTTCATGTGGCGGAAATGTGTTGATTTACATAGTTGATTTTGGTTTGTGTCGTGGGATCACTATTTCACTGCTGGGGGGTGGGGGTGCATGGGAACATGATTGTGGGCCTGCTGGCAGGTGCCCCGCACTGCTGGGTGGTGGGGGTGCAAGGGGACATGAGTGGGGGCCTGCTGGCAGGTGCCCCGTACTGCTGGGGGTGCAAGGGGACATGAGTGGGGGCCTACTGGCAGGTGCCCCGCACTGCTGGGGGGTGAGTGTTCAAGGGGACATGAGTGGGGTCTGCTGGCAGGTGCCCCGCACTGGTGGGGGGTGGGGGTGCAGGGGATCATGAGTGGGACATGAGTGGGGGCCTGCTGACAGGTGCCCTGCACTGCTGGGGGGTGGGGGTGCAAGGGGAAATGAGTGGGGGCCTGCTGGCAGGTGCCCCACACTGCTGAGGGGTGGGTATGCAAGGGGACATGAGTGGGGGCCTACTGGCAGGTGCCCCGCACTGCTAGGGGGTGGGTGTTCAAGGGGACATGAGTGGGGGCCTGCTGGCAGGGTGCAGGGGCACATGAGTGGGACATGAGTGGGGGCCTACTGGCAGGTGCCCTGCACTGCTTGGGGGTGGGGGTGCAAGGGGACATGAGTGGGACATGAGTGGGGGCCTGCTGGCAGGTGCCCTGCACTGCTGGGGGGTGGGGGTGCAGGTGGACATGAGTGGGACATGAGTGGGGGCCTGCTGATAGGTGCCCTGCACTGCTGGGGGGTGGGGGTGCAAGGGGAAATGAGTGGGGGCCTGCTGGCAGGTGCCCCACACTGCTGAGGGGTGGGTATGCAAGCGGACATGAGTGGGGGCCTACTGGCAGGTGCCCCGCACTGCTAGGGGGTGGGTGTTCAAGGGGACATGAGTGGGGGCCTGCTGGCAGGTGCCCTGCACTGCTGGGGGGTGGGGGTGCAAGGGGGCATGAGTGGGACATGAATGGGGGCCTGCTGGCAGGTACCCTGCACTGCTGGGGGGTGGGGGTGCAGGGGGACATGAGTGGGGGCCTGCTGGCAGGTGCCCCGCACTGCTGGGGGGTGGGTGTGCAAGGGGACATGAGTGGGGGCCTGCTGGCAGGTGCCCCGCACTGCTGGGGGATGGGTGTGCAAGGGGACATGAGTGGGGGCCTGCTGGCAGGTGCCCCCCACTGGTGGGGGGTGGGAGTGCAGGGGACATGAGTGGGACATGAGTGGGGGCCTGCTGGCAGGTGCCCCGTACTGCTGGGGGGTGGGGGTGCAAGGGGACATGAGTGGGGGCCTGCTGGCAGGTGCCCCGCACTGCTGGGGGTGGTGTGCAAGGGGACATAAGTGTGGGCCTGCTAGCATGTACCCCGCACTGCTGGGGGGTGAGGGTGCAAGGGGACATGAGTGGCGGCCTGCTGGCAGGTACCCCGCACTGCTCGGGGGTGGGGGTGCAAGGGGACATGAGTGGGGTCCTGCTGCCGCACTGGTGGGGCGTGGGGGTGCAGGGGGACATGAGTGGGACATGAGTGGGGGCCTGCTGGCAGGTGCCCCGCACTGCTGGGGGGTGGGGGTGCAAGGGGACATGAGTGGGGGCCTGCTGGCAGGTGCCCCACACTGCTGGGGGGTGGGGGTGCAAGGGGACATGAGTGGGGGCCTGCTGGCAGGTGCTCCGCACTTCTGGGGGGTGGGTGTGCAAGGGGACATGAGTGGGGGCCTGCTGGCAGGTGCCCCGTACTGGTGGCGAGTGGGGGTGCAGGGGGACATGAGTGGGACATGAGTGGGGGCCTGCTGGCAGGTGCCCCGCACTGCTGGGGGGTGGGGGTGCAAGGGGACATGAGTGTCGGCCTGCTGGCAGGTGCCCCGCACTGCTGGGGGTGGGGGTTCAAGGGGACATGAGTGGGAGCCTACTGGCAGGTGCCCCGCACTGCTGGGGGGTAGGAGTGCAAGGGGACATGAGTGGGGGCCTGCTGGCAGGTGCCCCGCACTGGTGGGGCATGGGGGTGCAGGGGGACATGAGTGGGACATGAGTGGGGGCCTGCTGGCAGGTGCCCCGCACTGCTGGGGAGTGGAGGTGCAAGGGGACATGAGTGGGGGCCTGCTGGCAGGTACCCCGCACTGCTGGGGGGTGGGGATGCAAGGGGACATGAGTGGGGGCCTGCTGGCAGGTGGACCGCACTGCTGGGTGGTGGGTGTGCAAGGGGACATGAGTGGGGGCCTGCTGGCAGGTGCCCCGCACTGCTGGGGGGTGGGGGTGCAAGGGGACATGAGTGTGGGCCTGCTGGCAGGTACCCCGCACTGCTGGGGGCTGGGGGTGCAAGGGGACATGAGTGGGGGCCTGCTGGCAGGTGCCCCACACTGCTGGGGGTGGAGGTGCAAGGGGACATGAGTGGGGGCCTGCTGGCAGGTGCCCCGCACTGGTGGGGGTGCAGGGGGAAATGAGGGGGACATGAATGGGGGCCTGCTGGCAGGTGGCCCGCACTGCTGGGGGGTGGGGGTGCAAGGGGACATGAGTGGGGGCCTGCTGGCAGGTGCCCCGCACTGCTGGGGGGTGGGGGTGCAAGGGGACATGAGTGGGGGCATGCTGGCAGGTGCCCCGCACTGCTGGGGGGTGGGTGTGCAAGGGGACATGAGTGGGGGGATGCTGGCAGGTGCCCCACACTGCTGGGGGTGGGGGTGCAAGGGGACATGAGTGGGGGCCTTCTGGCAGGTGCTCCGCACTGCTGGTGGGTGGGGGTGCAGGGGGACATGAGTGGGACATGAGTGGGGGCCTGCTGGCAGGTGCCCCGCACTGCTGGGGGGTGGGTGTGCAAGGGGACATGAGTGGGGGCCTGCTGGCAGGTGCCCCGCACTGGTGGGGGGTGGGGGTGAAGGGGGACATGAGTGGGAGATGAGTGGGGGCCTGCACGCAGGTGCCCTGCACTGCTGGTGGGGTGGGGGTGCAGGGGGACATGGTTGGGACATGAGTGGGGGCCTGCTGGCAGGTGCCCCGCACTGCTGGGGGGTGGGGGTGCAGGGGGACATGAGTGGGACATGAGTGGGGGCCTGCTGGCAGGTGCCCTGCACTGCTGGGGGGTGGGGGTGCAGGGGGACATGAGTGGGACATGAGTGGGGGCCTGCTGGCAGGTGCCCTGCACTGCTGGGGGTGCAGAGGGACATGAGTGGGACATGAGTGGGGGCCTGCTTGCAGGTGCCCTGCACTGCTGGGGCGTGGGGGTGCAAGGGGACATGAGTGGGACATGAGTATGGGCCTGCTGGCAGGTGCCCCGCACTGCTGGGGGGTGGGGGTGGAGGGGGTCATGGGTTGGTGATCAGTAGTAGTAGTGGTGCAAGCTGACATGTGGCTTGCCTGGGGGGCATGCCCATGGTGGATGGGCTGCCTGTGGAACATGAAGTCCCCTGTGGTGTGGGCTGCCTGCAGTGGCTGTGGAGGGTGTAGAGGGAACACCTGGGAGGACCCACACTGCCAATTCACGTGTAGGACTCCCCTGCACCCCAGATATACATGTACCCCACTCGCACAGGGCCTTTCGCGTGTGATAATTCCTGCGCACCCCCGAAATTCACGTACCCCGCTCGACCAAGGCCAATCGCGTGTGAAACTTCCCACGCACCCCAGATTTACACGTACCCAGCCCAATCGTGTGTGAAACTTCATGCGAACCCCAGGAATACAAGCACCCCACTCGCACAGGGCCTAA
Organism: Ambystoma mexicanum; assembly: GCF_040938575.1. Classification (NCBI taxonomy): domain Eukaryota; kingdom Metazoa; phylum Chordata; class Amphibia; order Caudata; family Ambystomatidae; genus Ambystoma; species Ambystoma mexicanum. The sequence goes on from NC_090941.1 coordinate 771,082,054, forward strand.
CGCGTTTGAAACTTCCTGCGAACCCCTGGAATACACGTATCCCGCTCCCCCAGACACGATAGCATGTGGAACTTCGCGCACACCCCTGAAATACACGTATCCCGCTCCCCCATGCCCGATCGCGTGTGAAACTTCACGCGCACACACGAAATACACGCACAATCTAATTTTTCACACAGCGTGTGTCGCTGTTTGTCCCGTACCCCTTTGCACGTCATTTGTCCTAGGGGGCCACAGTATGGGACATTCATCAGAGCTGTATATTCGTGCTTTTTGTTAGCGCACATTTTGGCGCACATTTTTTTCCAGCGCAGGGACGCTACCCACTGCCTTCGTGTGGCAGACGGGTTTGGGTCAGTGCACGTCTTTGCCAGATGCGCTGGTTTGCCCTATTCGATTCCATGAATACGTGTTGTAGGCGAGCGTGTGGGCATTCCCCGCACTTGCCTCCTGTACTTCCCCCGTGACGCCCACATTTTCACGAGTTGTTCCCCATGCCGAGTGTTACGCCACGTGTTCCGCCTACTTTTGTTATGTGCGCCACGCTATGTGCGCTTTCACTGTGGCCTTAGCGCACGCCGTTAGATGACCTGTGCGCCGGCATGCGGCGTGCACTTTTTCAGCACACATCCCTGATTTTACTCGCGCACGGACTTCCATCAATAGATGTGTGCTGGTTTCCCTGCGATATTCGCACTTGCACTACGATTTCGCACGTTTTCGCACGCTTGCGCCGAAATTTTCAGCGCACATTAATTCCATGAATCGGCCTGAAAGTCTCCTGCCACATTGGGGAGATGAAAATAGAAAATGGGCAATCAGCACCGAGACTTGAAGATAAGAACGTGCTCACACTCCCTTCTATTCTCTGTAGCAGTGATACTTTGCAAGGCCGAGTTCAAAGTCATTCAAATGTCAGACGGTATGAGTGATGATGGATGATGGACTAATTGGGAGGGATGCATGGTCAAGTACACCCACCAGCACCTGGGGTACAAGCTTACGTGCTGCTAGAGGGTCGGATATTCCAGAAGGGTACCGGCGTGGCAACTCATTGTAGGAGCGCTCTATAGTTTGAGAGCCAATGATGTCCCGTACACCTAACACATGTTAAAGAATGACTTGCACCAGGGGTGGGCATAAGTTGTCCACCTGACTATAGAGATCCAATCACAATCCAATCCCTTACAGAAAGTATACCTAGATGTTCCCTGTAGACCAACCACAATCCCAAGTAGCTTTTCTTAGTTTTCCACATAGTATGACATCACGTATGATGAATTTCTGGTATATAAATGATGTTTTTGGAGATTATGCTGTGCAACATTTTTTGATGTCCGATGTACTCCCTGTTTTAGACAATTGAGAATAAAAGAGATTACTTTACCAACTTCCTGAGTCAGTCTCATGATGTGCTACCTCATTTAAAAGGGCCTTAACGTTTCACTACCATTGTTGAATACCAGATTTGGGGAATGGAAGCCTGAGCTGCAAAGAATTGTTGAAACACAGTCTAAAGAACAAAGCTTCAAGATACCTCTTTGTGTCATCTTTTGACATAGTGCTTGGCTAAGGGAACCCTGAGACATGCTGCCCAGGAATTAAATTGAACGTGGGGTCGGGCATCCTGATCTTTACAAAAGTGTGGAACTTTATTACTTCAAGTCCAACAGAAGGTACATTGAACATTGTAATGGACGTGTTGACATTTTGGGAAATAAATCGGAGGAGTAAGCCCGAGCTGAAAATAGCTCAGAACTTTACCATCATCGTCATCAAGTTTTTTTCGGATATCCATAGAAAATCCATAAAAACAGTACATAATACAAAGATATCCAAAATTTAACAATCAGTAAATATACATCCATAAAAAACAGTGTTAATACAGCCAGAACTTTACTTCTGGAACACTGTTAAGTTGTAGTTTGACATTACTACACATTGTTGTGTCTTAGTTGTGAGGGGAAGCATAGGTTTGGGACACAGACAGACTTTTCAGTCGAATTTACTGACACAAACTTTCCATAGTTTCTTTTGGTAGGCAAATTAGTCTTTGCTCCATCCTGATATTTTCTTTAATAAAAAACCTTATGGTATACATTAAATGTGTTGTCTGTGTCCCTTTCCATGATTCCAACCTTACACAACGTACCACCGATAAAAGAAACAAAGTTAGACAGGGGAGGGTGGTCTTCATTGATGGTTCTTCGATGATAAATCAGAGTACTGGATTGAGGCATTCAGGAGCAGCGGTGGTATGGAGTAGAGCAGATTATTTTGAGATTGTGACAGGTGCCAGATTACCAGCCCATTTGTCTATCCGGGCTGCTGAGTTAGTAGCAATGATATTAGCATTTGAAGAGCATGAGGATCAGGTGGTGATAAGCAGCAGATGCAGAAGCAAAAAGGGCAGCATATTTCCCACAAATTGCAGAGATAACAATTGCCTCACACAACATAATGATCAATATGGAGGTAAAGGAGAGCTATAGTGCATTACCATTGACACAAATAGTAGAACTGCAGGGTTGCACACCACAGACGGAGCAGGATATGTGGATAAAGCAGGGATGCTCATTATCCCCCAACAACCTGATATGGTGCCAGAATTGCACAGGGAAGCCTGTAATGTGTCCTGTATAATTTACAATAGCGTTAGAACACTTGCACTACCCAGCACACACCACAAGGGAATATCGGGCAGCTTATAGTTCAGAACAATGGTTCGACCCAAAACTACACAAGCATGTCATACATGTTATTGTTAACTGTGCCACATGCCAACAGTACACAGCTGGACATACCCTGAGAACGGTAAGAGGTGCAACACAGGCTCATTTTGGCATTTACATATAGACTTTCAGCATCATTACAAGTTTGGCGGTCCAGAAATAAGGGTGTAGATAGCAATGTACATGCACGCTTTCCATACCACCAAACTACGAGTCTGCCAGCAGGGGCTCACTACTCATGGCAGGCTTCACCTGCCGGGAGTTCAGACCCCTAACAGCAGTGTTTTCACTGAAGCACCGTCACTGTTAGCAACAGTGCCGGCGCTTCAGTAACCCCATTCCACCGCTGCTCATGATATCCCTTTGGCACTGGGATATCGAGTGGCAGAAATGGTGCTAATGATTATCAGAGTGAAAACGAATTTCAGCAGTGGAAGGCAAGAAGCTGCTATTTTTACAAGTGGTGAAATTGAGTTAAATTGCAATTCACAGCACTTTTCCGAGTGCGTCAATCACGATTATGGAAAAACTGTAAGGAGGTGGAAGGTCGGTTTGGGTTTGTTGGAAAGCTTAGGTTCTGGGTTAAAATGACAGTTAAATATCACTTCTAGGACATGCGGTTCAAAGGATATGAACATTTTTGTGGAGGTAGATTTTCAGAAATGAAGTCAAGATTTCAGAATGACAGATGACACTTTTGTAGCTTTAAAATCACAGAATGGACACACGATTTCTATGCAGTTCTGGACAGGTTGAAATGGATGGGATAGGATCACTTTAGACTAAGAGATTGGTTCTGTACAGTTCTGGCTGGATACTCACTCCTAATTTTGGAAGGGAATGGACCCCGTCACAGATCTGGTCACGTTTGGGCTGAGTTTCTCTCACCACGGGACGGTCTCTGCCACTGGTTCTGCTCACAGCGGTCTGGTCTGGGTCTGCTATCGACACTGCACAGCGGTCTGGTCTGGGTCTGGATACAGCTCTGCTTTCTGGGTCTGGATACAGCTCTGCTTTCTGGGTCTGGATATGGTTCTAGCTAAAATCAACAGCTCGCTCGGCTGTTGAATAGTTTAGTTAGGTTGCTGGATTCTGAGGCCTGCTGAGAAGGATTCAGTTTTTGGTTCAGGCCTCTCTGCTTCAAGTTCTGGAGTCTATCTGGAGTCTGAGTTCTGGATATGGTCGGGTAGCTGCTGCGCAGAAATCGATTAAAGAGTGGAAAATAAATGTTCCTATCTGGGTCTCAGTGGTTCTTTTTATGTCTTTTGAAAGTGTGTGGGAAGGCAGACTTTCTATGCCCAACCCTCTGAGGATCCTGATAGGTTAAAGGATTTACTGTGACCTGACTGGAGAATGGAGTAGTGAGTCAGAATGAGTCAGAGTGATGCTATGTTTATGGCTTGGCTGAAAGAACACCCCCCTGCATTTACTTAAAAAACAATTTTTCATAACCAAACATACTTCCCAGATACACAAGTTGTTGACATTACATGTACACTTCACAAATTAATTAAGACAGGACTCTGTTCAACCCTGCTCTTTCTAAGAGCTTGGGTTCAGAAATGACAACATTTTGCACTTTTAGTGGGTTTTGCCATATTGGTTTTTCATCAAATCTGAGACGCAGGTACACACCCTCTCTGGGCATATTACAGTACGTTTTGAGGTCTCTAGCATAAACACAGATGTTACAATATTAATAATTACAGGGCTTGGCTTCAGAACATCCCACAACGTCCAGCTTAGTCTGAAATCGTGGGTGCATTTTTCATATTAAGAATCCCCAAATTGTACATTTCTGTCAACTTGATACAATATTTTATAAGCAATTTAATAAAACATACATTTGCCTCCACTGCAGTACACCCATTGATTTGTCCCCACCCCTAGAAACTTGGCTTGACTCAGAGATCAGATGCCTTGCCTTCCCCCAGAGCAGTGTTGACAGTGCACACCCAAAATCAGCATACCCTATTCAGCTGAAGGAATCCTTTGTCCTGTTTTTCCTGCTAGCAGGGCATCAGTCCAGGGTGCCACTCTCCATCTCATTAACAGAACCATGTGACTTCCTGCTTTGTTGCTGAGATGACCAGGTGTGAAGACTTCTCATGGACAAGCAAGCCTTTGAAGTCCCAGCTAACTCAGGTTCACTGTTTAGCTCCTGAAATACAAGTCTCCTGTCAGAATTTAGATCGCTAGCACTGGTCAGTGGCAGGCACCGGTATTGCACCCATTTTTGACAGCTGCCTTAAATTAATACATATCAAAGAGGGGATTTTACTTGATAGCATATGATCCTTGCTAACATTGTATTGATGTGGATTCTGCAGTAGAGTAATGTAGAACACCCAACCAGAAGTTGAATTTTTTCTGGTGGTTTCATGCCCATGATTTTAGCAATTTTGACAATCAAGAAAATGAATTGTTGAACAGCTCTGTATTCCTTTGTCTGCTTTTGTTCTGTGGGCAGCCAAAGGATGGGGCTGGCAATGGTCTCCTGTATTAACCCTGATAGAGGCAAATGAAGATGGCAGCCTGTCTGTCAGGTTCTCACTGCACACTTTCTGGCCAGCACCATGCTTTCCCGCGGCCATTATGATGTTTCCCATGTCAGTAATGCACAATGATGCTGTATGGCTTGGATGCATGGGTTGAAACATCCCACAAGCCCCCCTCTTGCGATGGCCATTCTGAACTTTCATCGATGGAACTCGCAAGACTGGGATGTTCGCCTCATCTTCTTCTGATTCCGCAGATGGCAAAGTTCAGTATCTTCTCCTCCATCATGGGTGGATCGTTCGGTTCTCTTTGCCGGTCCTGATGGGAGTATTGGGCGGTACCCCCGGCCTCTCGGATCTTTGCTCCCTGTCCCCAGGTCGTCCTCCTTGGTCAGCCTCCATGGTTTCATCTCTCCTAGGATGACAAAGCAAAATTGGCAGAAACATATTTGTAGACATTTCCCCACCACTATTAATGTAGCGGGTGAACATATACATTTTTTTAAATCAGGAGACATTTGCATTCTTATCATGTATTTTATAGACTATATGCAGGATATTTTAGGGTTGGAAATGTATTAATCTGGAGTGGTCCCCTCTGGGATTGCAGAGGACTCCTCCAGTTGCTGCAGAGTGTGCCTGGGATGGCAACCCTTTAGCTGATTAATATGGACCCACTTGTCTTCCCCTTCCGCCAAACTGCCTTTGGGGATGCAGATCTTGTCGGCGACTGGTGAGAACTTGTCTACAATTTCAAAAGGTCCCTTCCATGTAGGCAGAAATTTCCGCTGTTTGGCCTGGTTCCTTTGGAAATTGTATAGATAAACCCGGTCTCCTACATTGTACGCTTTCCTAATAGTCTTCAAGTCATAGTGGGTCTTCATGCTATCGGCTGATCTTTCTACGTTTCGCTGAGCATAGGCAAAAGCATGTTGAAGGTGTTTCCTTAAATTTTCAACATACTCATGAGTTGTGTAGGCATTGATCAATGTCTGCTCTTGGGTCCTGTAGAGCAAATGCTGGGGAAGCACCATCCTGCATCCAGTCATCAGCTCAAACGGTGACATTTTAGTTGCAGATGAAGGGGTAGATCTGATGGCCATTAGGACAAGAGGTAATCGGATATCCCAACTTGGCCCAGAATCTGCCACAAACTTTTTAAGATGCTCACAATGGTTTTGTTGTAGCGTTCTACTGCACCAGAAGAGGCTGGCTGGTAAGCAATGTGTAGCTTCCTTTTAACCCCCAGTATCTCCCACATCTTTGTCATTACTTTGCTGGTGAAATGGCTACCTCTGTCTGACTCAATCCTCTGGGGTAGTCCAAAACGCAAAAAGATGTGGTTGATTATCAGGGCAGCTGCTGGTTCTGCCTTGCAGTTTGGGGCCGGGAGACATTCCACCCATTTAGTAAATAAGCATGTCACAGTCAACATGTACTTATTCCCCCTAGAGGAGCGAATCACGGGCCCTTTGAAGTTGACTTGCAAATCTGACCATGGCAGTGTCATCCCCCTCTTTTGGAGAGGCGCACCATGTGTGAGGGATGTTGGTTGAAATTGTGCACACACAAGACACCCCTTCAAGTATTGGTCGAGGTCCTGCACCATGTCTGGCCAGTATGCAACCTCTATAAAGATCTCAAGTGTTGTCTGAAACCCCCTATGACCAGCGGTGGCCGCATCATGGACGTGACTTAACATCAGGCTTCAAAATGAGGTAGGAACCACCCACTGATCATGAACAGCTTGGGATTTCCTTACCAACAAACCGTCTTGGATTCAGAACATTTTTGGGCATTTCATCAACACTCTGAGGTCCTCTTTCCCAACGCAATCGGTATCCATCAGGGGAAAGTTCTCAGGGTCCTCAATGTGTTGGTAAAACTTACGAACTATTGGATCCCCCGTCTGAGCCGTAATCAAATCAGCATTTGGGGTCTACTTACTCCATTGTGCAGTTGAAAGATCATTGTGAGCATTTGTCTGGGACCTAGTGCTAGCAGTAACCTGGATTTCCCCCAACAGGGACTCAATCTCTATTAGATTCCCTTGGATGGCCACACTTTTGGCCAGCTGATCAGCTAAGTCATTTCCAGTTTTGTCTGGTCCCTCTACTTTGGAATGACCCTTGATCTTTTTCCAGTAGACGGTCATCCCATTCGAGGTGACCAGATCATCAATATTTTGGATTAACTTCCCATGTTTCAAGGGTTTGTTATTAGCACATAACATGCCTCTGGTTTTCCAATTAACCAGGTGCTCCACGAACCCGTTCCGTACATAATCCGAATCTGTGATTATGACCAGTTCGTGGAGTTGATGTTGGACAGCAGTGAGGATGGCTTGATGCACAGCCATCAACTCTGCCACATGACTACTTCAGGGACCAATCTTGTACCCAGCGGAGGGTTCTGGGGACTAATTCACCCATGCATTCCCTACGCCAGCCACAGGTTCTTTTTCCCCGTTGTTGCCAGCATGGTAAGAGCATCCATCCACATAGACAGTGGGCATTCCCTCACACTTGTCTTCTTCAAAGACTTTGTGTGGGGAATTGAGGTATGCCTCCATATTGTCCTTGATTTTTAGACTTTCGTGCTCGAGACAGTTTTCTCTGGCACAATCATGCAAGTCAGCCAGACCTTGCGCGAGTTGACTCTTCTTGTTTTGGCCATATCTGACCTCCACAGGAAAGCCTTGCATTGACAGAATCCAGGAAGTAATTCCGGAATTACTCATATTTCCGGCCCGGATTCTGTCATTTTGGAGATATTGCAGGGGCTGGTGTGGAGTCTCCACTATGATGTGTTCCCCCTGGATAAACGGGCAGTAATTCTTCAATGCCCACACCGTTGCCAGGAGTGCCTTCTCACAATCGTTGAATTTTTCCTCCACAGAGGATAAAGTTTTACTCGCATAGGAGATCACTTTATTGACCTTGTCATGCTTTTGTATAATACTGCAGTCAAGCATGTATTAGAGAACCCTGTCTCCAAGAAAAGCTCCTTGTTTCTGACAGGGTAAGCTAGGCAAGGCGCTTGTGAGAGGCTTCTTTTGAGCTGTTTTACTGCCTCAGATTGTTCTGGACCCCATTCCCGCTGGACCCCCCCGTTCAAGAGATGAATCAGGGGTCTGGTGATCTCTGCATAGCCCTCAATGAACTTCCTGCTGTAATTAGTCACTCAAAGGAGGCTCCTTAGTTCCCACAGAGTTGTGGGGTCTTTCAGTTTCTGAAGTGCTTCCACTTTCTTTTCCTGGGGACAGAGACCCTGAGGAGTAATCTCATGCCCCAAGAAATTAACACGGGTTCTACACCACTGTGCTTTCTGAAAGGAAAGTTTTGCTCCAGCGGCCCTCAACTGGGTCAGAACATAACGGATCTCCGCTATGTGTACCTCCACAGTTGAGCTTTTGATGAGGACATCATCTACATAAGCCAGGTTACCCCTCGCACCCAGGTCGGGCATGGCCTTGTGTAGGAAAATGTTGAATTCATTGCCGGAGTTGAGGTATCCGAAGGGAGTCCGGGTCCATGTGTGCTGCTGGCCCCCAAAGGTAAAAGCGAGCTTGTATTGATCCTCCCTCCTGACAGGCACAGTCCAGTATCCATTGGTCAGGTCTATTGCAGTGAATACCTGTGACCCCTGGATCTGGGCTAGCCCTTGGTCAATGTAGAGAAGAGGCCATCGGGAAGCATGGACCCGTTTGTTGAGCTCCCTAAGGTCGGCGCAAAGTCTCCACTGGCCATTTGGCTTCAATATTCCCAGCACCAGATTATTGAAGGTGCTGTGTACTAGACGGATAATCCCCCGGGACTCAAGGTTCTTAATTATGTCAGTAAGGGACTCCATGGATGCGAGAGGCAAGTGATATTGCTTCACAAGCACTGGAGTCATGTTGGGTCCGTGGGAATTGTTGTTATGTGGATGTCGGTGCGACCACAGTCATATGAGTCCACGGCAAAGAGATCTTGGAAATCCAAGAAAACTTGTTTCAACTTTTGCTTCTGCTCCAGAGTCACACAGGCATCAGCTAGGTTAACTCTCTCTTCAACCATCTGCCTGAAGCCTGGAAAGACGTCTGGTTTTGCTATCTCAGCGGCCTCCTCCAGCTGGGTGGAGAAGTCCCTGCTCAGAGTGCTGATTTGGACTGGAGGCTTCAGGTGAGAAAGGCAGCCCACATGGACCTGGAAAATCACCTTATCCCTCCTGAAGTCACAAGTCACATCTTCCTTACCATAAGGGCAGGAAGTGTACACCAGGAAGTTCCCCCCATGCCGGGTAAAGATCCTGTCTGGTGTTGTATTGTCATCACTGTCACTGTCAAAACAGTCCTTGGGGATTGGTCCTAACAGTTCCGTGCCGTTTAAACTAACATGGTTGACACTCTGTTTTAATTTTATTTGTTGGCTAGTCTGAGTCCAGAGGACCTTGTTTATGCAATCTTTTAGGGGTGACAACCTTCTCAGGAGGTCATTCCCTAGTAAACACAGGGGTGCCCTCTGGAGTCACTACTATGACTGGGTGTTTCACATTGTGTCACCCAATTTTAATGTCCAGATCTGCCGTCCCCTCGACGGGAATTTCCTTCCCGTCAAAGTTCTGAAGTTGTCCAGGAAGAGAGGTGAGAGGAATTTGGTAATTCTCCCCCGTCCCTGAATTCAGTTCATCAAAGGCCTTTCTGGACAGAAGGGTAGCTTTGGATCCAGTGTCCACAAGTGCCCAAATTGTACCCTGCCCCTGTACTTATACCGGGGCATAGTATCTTCCCTACTTCTCCTCAAAGGGGCACAGATAATGCACATTTTTGGACAACTGGTGGGCCAATTTTCTGGTCTTGGACATGCAAAGATAAGAGATTTGGGCAGAATTCTGTGAAGAGTCTTGGGAATCTGAAAGAAAAAGTTGGCAACTAGAAATGGGAGATATTTTGGGTTCCCCTAGTTCCGGTTCTGGGCCGCCCCCCCTTTTTGGAGTCAGTCACCAGAATGGGTTTGAACCAGGGGATTTTTATGCTGTTGGTTCTGGGATGAGATGATGGGCAGCGCTAGCTCAGTCCCCACATCTACCCACTCTTTCTGTGAATCCCTTGGGACCCATTTTTCTTTAGGAGGAGTTTCCCATCTCTGAAAGAGAAGATCCTTTTCCCAGGATCCTCTGAGGATCCCTCTCCTTCAAACTGGAAGATCTGTACCTCCTCCTCAAAGCAAGTCTGTTTGGGTCCTTTGTTTCTTTTACCTCTTCTCTGCTCCTGGGGTGGCAGACATTCAGGGGTAGGAGATTTTGTTTCTGGTTCCTGGGTTTCCAGGGGCTGTTCACAAGTGGGGAATGAAGCTTCCTCCGAGGCTTTACACCCCCTTTCCCCTTGTGCCTCCTTCCTGGGAACTGGTGGGTTATCGGGGTGCTGCCCCGTCATTGTTCTGGAGCACCAGGCCCACAGTTTGGTGCATTCTGTGCTGGCATGCCCATCTGAGGGTTCTGCTGAGCCCTTCTGCACCTCATAGATTCGGGTGACCTGTTCAATGACCCAGTCTAGTGACCTTTTCACATGAAAATCTCTCACTGGCTGGGTCATGATGTATTTGGGCATGGCATGGAAAAAAGTGTTAACAAATTCTTTGCTGTCCGTGCGCACCCTTTTGGTAGTCTGCGCAAAGGCACGCTTCAATTCTTGTGGGGCCTGATCCTCCCCACATTGCAAATTGTAGGCTGCCTTGCAAACCTCTTGGGGATTTCCGTGAACAAAAAAGTGCTTTAAGATGGCCGCCCTGTAGGTGGACCATCTTGCCTGATTTTGGTCCACCAAACCGGAAAAGAAACTGGAGTATTCTGGGGAGAATGTCCATTTGACATACTGCATGCAGCTACTGCTGTGTTTTAAATGGAAAGTCTCCATCATTTGCTCAAAGAGCTCCAAGCGTTCCCACACAGAATACTTGGCGTTCTTGTGATAAGGAGTGATGACGCTCCTTATTTCTTTGATCTGTTTTAAGGGGTCCTTAAGCAAGGCCCTTTTTGCCTTATTGGCCTTCTTGGTTCGGGTAACCCTGGTCCATTCACCCTCTGACTCAGAAGCACTGTTCCCAGAGGTGCCCGTTTGATCTTCAAGGTTTTCCTGGGTTCTGCGAGCCTGGGAATGGCTGGCAGAATGTGGGGACCTGGTCTCCTGTGTCCTGTGACGTTCAGAGGAGTCTTCAGGTTCCTCCTTGCTGCCAAGATTTGATGGGTACCCCCCCCACTGACCTAACTGGGCAGAGGTGTTCAGGATGCCCTTAGTGGGCCTACTCTCCTGGGGTTCCCCACTAAATTGCACTGTACTTTGGTGCCCTTACCCGATGCCCGCTCATCCATTCCTTGGAGGTACTGGCCTATGAGCCCCATACTTTTGGTAGGATAGTAATCTGCCATCCCCCTGGCCCTGGGCTCATGTGCGCCATGGGACACGGGGGTGGCAGAGTCCAAGGACTGGGAGAGATGAAGGCCTCTGGTACTAGGGCTCCTGAGGTTATGCTCAGGTGTTTCCCTTTCCCAGCGAACCTCATCTCTGTCAGCCCCTGTTCCCTGTTGCCATGCAAGAGCCTGTGCTTTCAGTTCCTCAATCAAGGTCTTACTAGACTCTATCAGTCTCTCCTGCATGGCTATTTGTTGCTGGAGCCTATCATTGTGCTGACAGAGAGCCACATTTTCCCTCTGTGCTTCCTGATTGGTCCTGGAGTATTGGGTCAGTCTTTGCTGCAGGAGGGTTACCTCCTGGGTACCGTCCCTACTGGCCTGCTCCTTTCCTGCCAGAGCATCTTCCACCCTCCTGGTGTGCTCTAACACTTTCTGATGCTCTTTTTGGAGGTCACCCAGTCCCTGGAGGGCCTTTCTTCCATTTTCCTTTTTAACTGGCAGACTTCCTGGCCTAAGATGTCCCTTTCCTGAGTAAGAGCCTGCATCTGTGCCACCAGGTCGCCCGTCTGCCTTTGAAGGGCACCAGCTTTCTGGCGCTCTTCATCAAACTCTGCCTGGGTATCCAGGTCTTTCAAAATCAATGTATTGCTCTCCTCCTTTTCTCTATCCAGTTGGCTTTGCAGGGTGGCTACCTGCTTTGTGCATGCCCTGTTGAAATCTATCTGTTGCTCCAGCTTTTTCTGGCTCTGCATTAGGGAGTCCAAACCTTCTTGATGCTCCTTCTGCAAGGCCAGAATTCTAGTATCCTGGTCTGCCTTTTCCTGTTGCAGGATATCCATATCCTCTTTTATTTTAATGATATACTGTCTACTATCATTTTCTGACTCCTGGCTCCTGTGCAGCCTCTGCTCAGAAGAGTCCAGGTCAGATTGGGCCTTCTCTGATGCCATCAGTTGCCTACTTGCCAGATCTTGGCCTTCAGCACATTTGTCCTGTATGGCTCCCATATAAATATAAATATGCCGCTATCCTGGCAATTTTGTTGTGCTAATCTTTGGCTTTAGGGGCCATATATAGTTCACTCAGGGCCACATGTAAGGGACCCTGATCTCTCCATATATCTAACCTTGTTGCAGTGATCTGGGGTGCGATTGCCTGCAACCACCCTGTCTGGTCCTGCTGAGTCCACTCACCTTTCATAAATAGCTTATGTAAGAGGTGCTCTCTCGCTATTTTGATGTCTACTAGTGTCGTCATTCTGGAAATTGATTTCCTTCCTGACTTACAGAAGTTAGTATTTTATTTTGCAAAGCAGACCGTTTCCTTAGAGCGTTCCTTTGAGGAGTGCTTTTACAGCGTAACACAGCGTGGTGATCCAACAGGGTTTATGTATCCTGTCAGTTAGCACACGGTATTAAGCAGACATGCCGGACGAGCCCCCACTCTGTAAGTGACTTCAATCAAGCACTCCAACTAAGTCAATGCCCACTCTGGGATGCCCAATGGAAGCCCTTATTCATATATTTTTATGTCAAGTTCTAAAATCTGGATGATAAACTCTTATATAACGCCCCTCTCTTTGAATCCCCCTGACCTCACTAAGCCAAGAAGTAGGTTTGTTTTGCAAATTAAAAAGTTTATTGGAAAAATTAAACAATATATATATATATATTACATGGCCACGGTAGTGGCCATGTAGTTATGGTTAAGTTGCGGTTTCCATAGGAAGAGCACTTTTTTGGGTGGCTTCGCTCTCCCTGGACCGATCCTCACCAAACTTTTGCAAAAAAAGTATTTGGGTCACTCCGAATTTTTTTGCAAAGTTTGGTGAGGTTTCGTCCAGGGGGGGCAAAGTTATAGGGGGGGTCCCAAAACTTTTTTTTTCCCATAGACTGAATGGGAAAATTTTTTTGCTCGCGCCTACAGCCCAAACCGCTGGACGGATTTCCACCAAATTTGGACCAGGACCAGCGGCTTGGTCCCGAAAGCGTGCTTTTGCAAATTTGGTGAAAATCCGTCCAGTAGTTTTTTTTAAAATGACCAAAAAGTAGGTAAAAAAAAAATTAGTGATATCTGTGTTCGGTTCGCGGACACACTTCCCACACTTCCCTGTTCACTCCGCGGACAGTGTCCTGATTGGCGAATCGTCTTGCGTGATGTTCGCGGACATACAACGTGTTCGCTGATTGGACGGCGTGGAGTGTGAAGCGCGTCTGATTTTTCAGTAGCGCCCGCCATCTTGGATTCGCGGACGTCCGCGGACAGCACGGTGAAACTTTGTTCAAAATGTGTATTTTGTAGAGTGTGTTGGTGTTTAGGAGTGTTTGGGGAGGGTGGGAGTGTATGAGATAGGATGAAAGTTGTGTTTTTTATGTGTTAGACGTTCTTTTTGTGTTCGATTTGTTTGCGGACATCACAGGTGTTCTGAAATGTTCTAAATAAACTGACTGGGGCGTGTTCTAAGGACTCAATATGTGTCCGTTTTGTTCGCAAGCTAAGTGAAACTGTTCTAAGAACACTCACGGCGTCCGGGGAGTGTTCGTAGGGGGTGTCCTGAGGACGCTGTCCGTATTGTTCTCTGTCAAGTTGAATGTGTTCTAAGAACACCCGCGGTGTCCTGAAATGTTCGCAAATAAACAAAATGGGGGTGTTCTGAAGATGTTTTTGAGAACACTCCCGGTGTCCTGAAATGTTCGTAGGGGGTGTCCTGAGGACGCTGTCCGTATTGTTCTCTGTCAAGTTGAATGTGTTCTAAGAACACCCGCGGTGTCCTGAAATGTTCGCAAATAAATAAAATGGGGGTGTTCTGAAGACGCTTCTAAGAACACTCGCGGTGTCCGGGGAGTGTTCGTAGGGGGTGTCGTGAGGACGCTGTCCGTATTGTTCTCTGTCAAGTTGAATGTGTCCTAAGAACACTCGCGGTGTCCTGAAATGTTCGCAAATAAACAAAATGGGGGTGTTCTGAAGACGCTTCTAAGAACACTCGCGGTGTCCGGGGAGTGTTCGTAGGGGGTGTCCTGAGGACGCTGTCCGTATTGTTCTCTGTCAAGTTGAATGTGTCCTAAGAACACTCGCGGTGTCCTGAAATGTTCGCAAATAAACAAGATGGTGGTGTTCTGAAGACGCTTCTAAGAACACTCGCGGTGTCCGGGGAGTGTTCGTAGGGGGTGTCCTGAGGACGCTGTCCGTATTGTTCTCTGTCAAGTTGAATGTGTCCTAAGAACACTCGCGGTGTCCTGAAATGTTCGCAAATAAACAAGATGATGGTGTTCTGAAGAAGCTTCTAAGAACACTCCCGGTGTCCTGGAATGTTCGTAGGGGGTGTCCTGAGGATGCTGTCCGTATTGTTCTCTGTCAAGTTGAATGTGTCCTAAGAACACTCGCGGTGTCCTGAAATGTTCGCAAATAAACAAGATGGTGGTGTTCTGAAGACGCTTCTAAGAACACTCGCGGTGTCCGGGGAGTGTTCGTAGGGGGTGTCCTGAGGATGCTGTCTGTATTGTTCTCTGTCAAGTTGAATGTGTTCTAAGAACACCCGCGGTGTCCTGAAATGTTTGCAAATAAACAAAATGGGGATGTTCTGAAGACGTTTTTGAGAACACTCCCGGTGTCCTGGAATATTCGCAGGGGGTGTCCTTAGGACGCTGTCCGTATTGTTCATTGTTAAGTTGAAAGTGTTCTAAGAACTATCGCGTTGTTCTGAAATGTTCGTAGGGGGTGTCCTGAAAACGGTGTCCGTATTGTTCGCTGGCAAGTTCAAAGTGTTCTAAGAACACTCACATTGTTCGCGGACATTAAAAGTTTCCCATAGATCATAGTTGAAATGTTTGACTCTATGGATGTGATATGCTGCGGTGGTTGTTGCCAGGGCATAGAGTCTTGGGTGCATGGCCATTTGGCCATGCACCCAAGACTGTATGCCCTGGCAACAACCACTGCAGCACATCACATTCATATTTGCTTATAACTTTGGGTGAAAAACAAATGTATAAGGAACAAAGGTATTAGATACTATGGATGTGATATGCTGCTATGGTTGTCCTTATTATTGTATACTTACTGTTTGGTCTAGTAATGGGAGTCCATGTTTTTCTTCTTAATTTCTTTGATAAAAGAAAATAGCATGTTAGTATTAGTATTTTGTAATGACTTATTACATTGTATAAGCAATATACTTTTATTTTTTTTCGACCCTCATATTTAGTAGAGTACAAATCAGAGTACTGTGCAATTTGCTCAGTTTCTGTATTTGTTGCTAAAATCATTGGGTCTGCGGGAGAAAAAAAAATCTGTGTTGGATTAAAAAAAAAACCTTTTTCTGTTATGCCACAGTTTATTTGTTTGTTTGTTTTCAGTGTTCACTTGTTGTTTCTGGCTAATGCTTTATACTTTGCTTTGTTGTATTTTTTTTGGAGCAGTAACAGATTCTTCATTTGTTTTGATATTATAAAATTTTGGAGCAGTTAGATACCAATTGGCGTATTCTAACTGTCTATTTTTTTTATATATTTTAATGGTTTTGATTTATCTATTTGGATATTGTTAAATTTTGGGACAGTTAGATACCAATTGGCGTATTCTAACTGTGTATTTTTTGGCCTAATTTAGTGGTATTCATTTATCTGATTAGTTGTTGTAGAATCTTTGAGATGTTGGATAGCTTTTGGAGTATTCTAACAGTTTATATTATTTTAACACAAATTTATAATTTTGGGACAGTTAGATACCAATTGGCGTATTCTAACTGTGTATTGTTTGGTCTAATTTAGTGGTATTCATTCATCTGATTAGTTGTTGTAGAATCTTTGAGCAGTTAGATAGCTTTTGGAGTATTCTAACAGTTTATATTTTTTTAACACAAATTTACTTAAAGGTTTAAATACAGTTTATTTATCAAATTTTGGTTTTAAGGACATCAAATAAGCGTTTGTATGATTTGCTGGTAATCTCTGCTTTAGAGTAATGGTACTATCATTACATTCAAACCATCCACATTTCTTTTTTATATATGCCGTGTAGTGCCCTGAATTGGTTGTGGCTCCTGCGTGGTATATTATACCTATTGTTGTGAAGGTTTTCTTACCAAGTGATATTTGACTATGTGTGAATCCAGTCAGCTTGCAGTTGTTTTTGGTACCATCTGCATTGTAACGTAGAAGCATTAGTATTACGTATTTACTATGTGTTTGTATTACTAACGTGGAGCGATTATCTGAATTGCAGGTAGAGCATAATCTACCATGGTTTGCATTTTGTACAAGTTGCTGAAATGGAATGGATTCACAATTTGGTATTGATATATATATATGAAGCGTTCATTGGGAATTTCTTCTTGTGTCACATTGTTGCACAGAGTGCATGTATGTTTCCACATGTATGAAATCTGGAAGATTTCATTTATAGGTATGTTTTTGTTTTCAAGTATTAATAGTAAGTACATTAGAAATTCTTGTGGATCTTCCTGTGAGTTTATAGTGAATTTCACCATTCCAGCACAGTAGTCCAATTGTCATCTTATTCCAAAAACTCTATATGTGTTGTCAGGATTGTTTGCTGCATTTCTGTGAAGTACTAACATTTGCAAACACAAAGGGTCTGTACTGTGTAAGTAAATGTTGTCAACAATTGGTGGTAATTGAAATAGAATATTCATTGCTACATTTGCATAGCAACTTACACCAACTATATTTGAGAATTTAAATGGTCCAGGTAGTTCTGTATCTAACTGCTTTTTTTGGAGTTTGTCTTCCTTCTTTAAAGAAGTACCTGGTTTACTTTCTCTAATTGATTCTTTTTTGTTTGTGATACTTGATGAAGTATTATTTTCTTTTACTCTCTTTGGAGGATTTGCAGTGACGTCCTGTTGCATTTCTGTTTGATTTAGTTTTCTTTTACAACGTTTTAGTTTTTGTGGAACAGAATATGTGTTTAGATGGGGAGTGTATAGTGAGCAAAGTCTATTAAATTCTAAAATGCAAGGAATATCAGCGTTTACTTTACTTGCATGAAAGTTGATTAGAAATAGACCGTCAAGTGTACGTAAGCGTGATAGTGCTACGTAGCTCATGCCTTCTTTAAAGACTGTGTTACCAATATCTATCATTGCTTTGTCTAGGGTAAGACCTTGTGATTTATGAATTGTGACTGCGTATGCAAAAGTTAGAGAAAATTGTTCTCTGCGTACATACATATCTTTGAAGAGAAGGAATCTAGCTGTTGAGTGTCCTATCCGTTTTACTTCTGAAAGTTTGTCAAAGAGTATATTGACAAACTGAATTTTGTTGTCACGTGGGTATGGTTGAAAGCCAACAACTGTACCCAGTGCTCCATTAACTAGTCCTTGGTCCACGTCAAGGTTACGTTTAAGCATTACTCTGCAATTTAAGGATAATTTTAACATCTTTTCTAAGCCTGCTGTGTTTGAGATTGATTTTTCTAAATTATTTAATCTTGTTGTGGCTTGGTCACACATGGGTAGTGTCATACCATGTACATCTAGTTTGTCTGTGGCGCTAATTTCCATTATTGGTTGCATTTCTTTACTTAACATTATTTCATTGAATTTGAGACAGCTTGCAAGAGTTGGCATTAAGGCCATACAATTGACATTTTTGTGGGCTAATTGTTCCATAACATCTGTAGCACATGCATTATCGCCATAAATTGCATTAATGTGCCGGGTTTTCAATGTTGCTTCTGCTTCTTTAGAAAGTATACCACCTCTCAAACTTTTTAAAATGTTGGCATAAGTTAGATCTGCAGATTGGCGCATGTTTTCTGTTAATTCTCTGTATTGGAAATGTTGCCAAAGGTTGACATTTCCAATGCTGCCAACAGTTTTACGGCAGAGTTTGTGCTCTAATGTTTTAAAAATAGGTTCCCCTTTTACTGGTGTTAATTGAAGCAGATCTCCAAAAACAATAATGTGTTTTCCTGCAAAGAGCTCTTCATAGTCTGTTTTGAGTACTTCTTGTAATCTGAGGCGAATCAAAGCTAACATCAGGTTGGAGACCATGCTCACTTCATCTATTAGTAGCATTTTCATTTGTTTCAATACTCTGCGTAATTCCATTGCAGCTTCTGCAGAAAGTTTGTAATAGTCTAATTTGTTCTGGTGTTCGGTAATAGTAGTAATCGGTGTAATGTAACACCACCTATGTTGTAGGCAGCTAAACCTGTGGGGGCAGTGACAACAGCTGACAGTTTGTTGTTTGTCAATTGTTGAAGGAACTTACTAATGATTTTGATTAGGAATGTTTTGCCAGAACCAGCTTCACCACTGACGTACAGTAGTATAGGTTTATAATTATGGCAGGAACATTCTTTATTTTCATGTTTTACACCATGTGCAATTTGTTTTGTTACTTCTTGAAAAATGCTACTTTGCTCATTGTTTAGTTTTGATTGTAGTATAGTTAAGTCTTCCTTATCTTCATACTGACACATGGTGTTTTCTACTTCTATCATAGCTAATTCTGCCTCATTTGTTATTAGTGGTTCTTCCAGTGGTTCTTGGCTTCCTGTTACAGAAGGTTGACTACTGTCAGGAGTATCCTTATCTAGTTGGGCTTGGAGTTCTTCTTCATGTTGCTGTTCATTGTGCAACATTGTTTTGTACTGTGTAAAGTTTACATCAGTTATAGTGCTTTCATTTGCTTTGAAAGCATCCTCATATGAGTCATAGTTATCTAGTAATTGTTCTTCTTTTCTCCATGGTTTGAAGAGTTGTAGCAGGGACATGTAATATACTTCTTTATGTTGAGGAGTCTTCAATGACAATTTGATATGATTAATTAAATTTGGTTTATTGAGTTTAACTAAGCTGCCTTCACAGTCTGTCACTCTATATGTACCTTTTTTTTTCATCAGGTTTCATATTATTTTTGTATGTGTAGTTTTGGGCTATTTGGTATAGACACATGTTTTCCAAAGTATTACTTCTGTTTGGGTAGTATGCGTCCAATAAATTGTTTTTTAAAATGCCCTAGCTGTTGGGATCATGTTTGGCTATTGTTTCTATATCTTCATATGATTTTAGAACTCTTTTTCTAGATTTAGCTGGACCAAGACTTAGCCATACTATATTTTCAGATTTACCATACAATGAAGTACCAGTTAAACGATCAGCTGCTTCATAAGATCCACATTCTCTATGGGTGAGCATTTTTATGCCCAAGCTGTATAATTTCTGAGATACTGTTTTATCTGATGACAGGTCATTCCAGAGGTCTTGGAGCTCTGTCTTTTCTGCTTTAGTTAAGTATGCTGTGACATATCGTGCAACTGCAGTAGAATTGTCTGCAATGTACTGCACATCTATGTTTGCATTCCATAAGTGGGCAACGATTGCATTATAATCATTGATATATTTTTCTTCTTCTTTTCTTTTTATGTAATATGTATTTTTAGGTGACTTACCTTTAACACTATGTCTAACTGAAGACATGAGGTTGTTTACTTGACCTGTATTTGTAACTGGTCTAGGGAAACCAAATCGGCATTTGGTGTAGTATTTGCCTTTGTTTTTGTATTTGCGACGACAATATTTTCCACATTTGTGTCTTTGAAATTGTAAAATTTGTGCATGAAGATCACTATTTGTGGCTTCTGATGGAATTTCACAAGTGATATATTTTTTAATAAACTGTAAAACAGTGGCATCACTGTCTTGACCAAATTTAGGAGCATCTTTAATCCATAAAAGCATGTGGATATGTGGTGCTCCTCTGGCTTGGTATTCTTTTCTCCAAAAGAAGTGTTGCACTTCTCCAAGGGGAGGAACAGTTTTATTACAAATAAAATGCAGCATAGCAATGAAGCAATGGTGAAAATATCTTGAAACATTAACAGGATCCAAAGAACAAAGTTCTCCAGGTGTTAGAATATCTATGTTTGTTTTGTTTTTATTTGATATGCGTAGGAAATCATGTAAGTCTTCCCATGCATATTCTGCAGAACTTAATGTAACAAACCAAGTGGGTGGGCCAAGGTTTCTGATCATACAACGTACATCTCCATGACGACGAAACCAGTACTCTTTAGTACCACGCATATTTGCTAATAGATTTGTAATATTTGATTGTAAAACCTCATCCTTTTGTTGCACTTTCTCTAATAATTGTGTAGCTGTCATATTTTGAAAGTGTGATCCTGATTTTAATATGTGTGCAACTCCGTAACATAAAGTTGCTAGTTCACTTTCAAAGAGTAGGTGGAATATGTATTCCACATTTTGTCTAAATCTGGGATCTTCAGAATACATCCGTAATGAGCGGTATTCTGAAGCTGATATTGGAATAGGTCTATCATCATACCTTCCTCCTTTGCCAGTAGGAAAGAGTAGAGGAAAAGCCCGTGCTTCTATACTTTTTTCCCATATACTGATTGGCGATCCTTTTGTTTGACGCCTTTGGTAAGTTTCCAGTACATCTTGTACGGTGTCATTACAGTGCAAAGGATGAATTGTATAATGGTCTAAAGTATTTGATATTGTAGCAGGATCTAGTAGCTCAAATTGACCAGCTTCTTGTGTTTCTTGAATTATTTCAGTTGTATCTTTCAAGTTTTCATCAATATTAATTTCTTTGTAATATTCATTATTCTCTTTAAGATATTGGAAGGCTTGTCTAACTTTATATAAATCTACCAGCTGTTGCCATATTTTTTTGTCTTTTGTAGGTACTCCATTTACTAATATAATTAAAAAATTGCTGCATTGGACGTTGCACTCCTAGAGTATGCACATTTTCTTTTAGATGTAATGGTAAATAAACTACTTTTCCACGAATGCCTTTTACCAATTCAGAGTGAGGTAATTTTGCTGTTTTTGGTTGAAGGCGTATTATTGCTTGAAATGGGTGTACTGTTTGAATTATGATGCTCTCATATAAATTAAGTTGTTGTAGAGGTTTTGGTACTGGGTATAATTCCAAATTATTTGTGATAGAACGTGAAGGAGTTTGGTTGTTGTCAAGTTTTGTAGTGCAATAACTGCAAAGTATTAAGGGCTCAGTTATTTCATATTTGTTTTCTGCTACAAGGTAGAGAGCTAATTCAAACCATTTAGAATCTTCATTGTCTTCTATTTTGTATGATAGGTCCACAGTTTTTGTGTTACTTTTATAAAAAATTCTACGGCAACATACACATACATGGTTTGGTACTTCAGCTGATGTACTTTTAAATTTTAGTATTTCTTTTTTGTATGTGTTTAGCAAAAGGCTGCCATGTGTAGAATTGTTGCTTAATTGGTTTAAAGCTATTTCATTCTGTAAATGGCTTTCACTTCCAAAATATTTTTTCTGGATATAGTGAATTTCTTCAAGTAGGTCTTTTGCTGTACCATGTAGAAGGATGTTATTTAACTTTGCTAGTGCTAAAGCAGGACTTTTAGCATAGTACAGTTTATAGACTAGATTTCTTATAGTTGAATGATGTGTTGATATCCTTTTGATATCATGGAAAGTGGTTTTACAAGTAGGTCCTGTAATGCAGGCCAATGAATATCCTTGTAGTCCTGTGTACTTGCGCACTGGACAGGTATCTATATTTTGCAGTAATTTAATTTTGATTTTGTCTTTGCTTTTTACATATTTATTGAGGAATTGGCGTAAAGATTTGAAACATTGTTTGGGAATGTTACACATTGACGTGCATGGCCATTTGTACACTAGACATTCTGATTCAGTTGAATGGAGGGGTAATTCTAAGTTTTCAGGGCATATTTTTGTAAGAAGTACTTCTTGTTCCATTACGGTATTAGTCACTTTTTCATAACCTCGACCACTGCTATGTATGGCAATTGTATTCGTTTGCTTTTGTTTGTACGCTTCTTCATTAATATATGGTTCTGTGCTTGTAGTGTGATTCCATTCACCTCCGCTGATACTTAAGAAGTTCTTTCTGTTGATATTTCGCTTATTGAGAAGTCTTTTTTGTAATTTAGTTATTAGTTTTGTTAGTGGTTTCATTTTGTTTAACAGTAAAATAAATACATTTCTTTTGAGAAGAATTGCACTGTCCATCAATGCTTCTAAGATTAATTTCCTACGATAGGTTTTAAGCTTTGAATCTGATTTCTCTCCTGTTTTTATAAGATTTTGAAGGACTTTGTGACGGTATATTTTGGCTAAAATACTTTTCTTGGTATGCTTCCTTTGCACTATATTAAAATTTGAAGAAGTAGTTTTATTTGTACAGATAGCTGATTTTCTGTTAATTGTTTTTTGGTTTGTTTTACATTTTGATAGAGGAAGCGAAGTTGTTGTACTTGAAACTTCTTGTGTTTCACTAAATGATTGTATTAGCTGTTTTGTTTCAACTTTTTTTACAAATTCTGCTAGAGATGGATGCTTATGTTGGACACCTTTATTTTCATTTGCTCTACTTTTGCGTTGCTTTCTACGGACTTGAGTTTTGGTAGGCATTCTTTAGGGCCTGTTGAAAAAAATAAAGAAGATATGGGTTGGGGTGTTCTGGAATGTATGTGTGCTGTGTGCATGAGTGTTTCAGTAAGATGATAAAGATGTATGTAATGGTGTGTGATTGTGCATTGGGAACTAAAACTAGTAGGGATAGGTATTCTTGAATTTATGTGTTACTAAACTGGGGTTCAGATGACAAAAAAAAAGTAAGATAATGGTGTGGAAAAGTACAAATAGTAAATCTAATGTATACAATTAAAACAGTTGTTTGTTCTATAATATGAAAATTGTAGTGGTTCAGTTGGGTAATTTGTGTGTCCAAAAATAGAAATTTGTGGGCCATTCTGGCTGTAAATCACTGTTTAAGACATGGAAATTTTTGGACAAAATGGTACAAAATCTCTATTTTTAGAAACCGAAATAGCTCGTATTAACGTTATAGTATATTTGATTAATAATACAAATATTATGGTGATATTTTACTTACTTTTTTTAAATTAACAGGTAACTTCTTAGTTTTTCTTTCTTCTTCGAATTTGGCTGCTTCTTTTCAGGAAACTGGTCTTCACTGCAATTGTAAAAGCTTCAAATTAGTAACTTTGTTTGTATATAGCACTGTTTTTAATTTAGATATTGATTTTTTTAATTGAAATCCACAGTGCCTTCTGTAAAACCATTAAACTAATTTATTTACATAAGATACATTGCATCAGTTCAGTACATATGATATGTTCTTAATGAAGAAATTGTATTGAATGACTAACTGTAGCAAAAAAATATATATTTACTATGTCTTGTGAAATGTATAATATATTAGTGAATACCACTATTTCTGTAAGTAAACTGTTCTAGGTAATAGCGCCTCAATGTCATGTCTAATTTAAAGTAATTAAGTAAATAAATAAATAAAAACAAAAAATATGAAATTGTATAAGTATTTTTATAAAGGTTTAAACATAGATTGTGTTTGCATGCAATTTTGTTTGAATATATGTAGTCTATATATTTCATTTAAAAATGTTAGTTTAACATGATTTGAGTGTGTGTATATACAGAAAGTAAATAATATAAAGGTTTATAAGTGATAGTTGATTTTAGGAAATTGAAAAAAGTACAGTAAATTCATTTTACAGATTTTACAAGGTAAAAGTCTGTTTGAAAATGTGTTCATCTACTAAACAGAAAATATGCATACCTGAAATTTGTGTTCATGCATATGGATATGCATGGAGCTGCAAGTAGAAATTTTGAAGACTTGTACAGTATTTCTGGTAGATGCTGCTTGCCAATGATATGACACTTGTACTCAGAGAGATTCAGAGTACATTTGCAGTGCTGATCTATGATGATGCAGTTAGATGTAGAGGTCTTGAATGTGATTGGTGCATGGTCATGTGATTTTTGAGGTACATCCAATGAGGGAATGGCAGAGAGAGTGTAGTGGAAATGGTAGAAGGGCTGTTCATGTTACAATATGTCCGCGGACATGGCGGTAGTTTGCGGACATCGGGAGTTACATCCGGGGATTTTTGGGTTCAGAAGTCATGCAAATGAGAATAAGCACTGAAAGGGATTGGTCAGGAAAGTTTGGTGGGTGTGTTGTGCCAGGAGAGATTTTCTCAGATACTCTTTTTGCTGAGAGAACAAAAGATAGCTATGGCTGTGTGTTTCAGAAAACAGATTGTTTGGATTTTAGGAGATTTGTGGATACATTGGTTGAAGGTGCATGCAGAAAGCTGTGGAGTAGCTGTAGATCTTGGATTCCCACATGTGGAAGTACACTGGCATGGAGTACGTGGAATGAAGTGGTTGGACTTGCTACCTCTCTGTGCTACTTTGGAGACAGAGCTACATCCAGACATAATTGTAATTCATTGTGGAGGGAACAGTTTAGGACATGTGACTGGAATTTTTTTGCAATTTGCTATGAAAGAAGGACTCAAGTGGTATTTTCACGGATTGCGCAGAGACAAATGTGGCTTCGTTCTTCTTCATTTGGTCCACAAATGGAAAAAGCAAGGCGCAATGTTAATAAGGCTGTTTGTACCTTTCTAAGAGATTTTGGCATGTCTTCTTTTCACAATGAAAATATTATGTTTTGTAGTACATACATTTTTCGCAGAGCTGGAGTCCATCTTACTTATGCTGGCAATCAGATTTTTCTGAGAAATGTACAAAATGCACTGCGACCTTTTTTGGAATTACAACAATGATTTTGAAGTAGATGTTAAGCATTTACAATTTTTGACTTACAAACACCATCCAAAGGCTCTTTTCAGAGCCACCACTTCTTTCCAGAGAAAATTACAATGTTTGTGATGGAGTAGCAACCCAATTTCTTTAATGTTCTCGAACTGTCCGCGGACTTCTAAAAAATACAAAGAGCCCTGCTTCATTTATTTTCACTTCTATTTTTTAACTGGGAAAGGCGGCTCTGAAAAGAGCCTTATTGTGTTTTGATTTTTGTAATTTTGTATTTTTTTTGGTTTTTCAGACACGAAACACTAGGAGAGGAGGGTAAAGGAGGGTAAAGGGGGGGACACCAACCACAGGGATAAGAAAGGGCAAGCTGAGAGAGGAAGATGTAGAGTGGGTTTTATTTGGGTAGTGAGCAGGTCTTCTCTTGCTCTGAGACGATAGTCTCAAAAGCACTCTGAAGTCGCTCCCCCCTGCAGAGTACTGTGTCACAGTACATACATACAACTGTGACCCTCGAAAGGTAAGGGTCATCAGCATTCTGTATGGCCTGTGAGGCAGCTTGAGGAAGACGCTGTCCCACAGAGGTGGTCCTTGTGGTGACAGGATCAGAAACAGAGGATGAAGTAGAGGAAATCAACCTGCTACGTTCTTCGCAAGGTACAACCCTGCGAATAGCCCCAGAGTGAAATGACCTCAGGTGTAGCTTCATAGTAGTGGTCCCAAAGCAGTACTTACCGTGCTTCCCGTGACTGAGTATCATTTTGCACTCATTGCAGGTAACACGGTTCGCACAAGCCTTAGGAACATTACCATGAATGGTAAATAACCGCCACACCCAAGACTCACGCCTAGTGCGGGTAGTAGGTTTTCTTCTACCTCATTCTCATCATCCTCTTCTTCCTCCTCCGCACCCTCACTCCTGTTCCCCTCTTCAGGCCCTTGGGGAGGTGGTGGTGGTGGAGGGGGTGGGGGTGGTGCTGAAGCAGGTGCAGCACCAAGTGGCAGTTCAGCAGCCAAGGATGCCATCTCGATGATGGTGTAGTCTGCAGGTGGCAGCAAAAATCACTGTGTTCTGAAGAATAGCCAGAAACACAATGGGAATAAGCTCTTGGGCGTGGTCTTTTATAGGGGTGCTTGTGCGCGGTTCGCGGACATGCGCACTGTCCGCGGACAGATCGAACACAAAAAAAGGATCGGAAAGTTTCAAAAGGTATATAGAAACTCAAGATTGCTATGTGGGACTTGTGCAATGGTGAGATTTTATTGAAAAATATTATGGATTAACTGAAAATGTACTTTTAAATTGTTCGGGGACACGAACAGTGTTCGCATTTCAGGACACACGATGAGCGTGGGCGCGGTCATATGATCCGTTCGCGAACTAGTCCGCGAAGGAAGCGCCTGTCCGCAGGACACCAAGTGCACGGAGATTGGTTAGCGCATGCGCATTGATGTCCTACGGACACTGTTCGGGTTCTGAAGTAATTAAAAGTGCATCACACGTGAAACGAACATTTCAGGACACCGCTTGTGTTCTTAGAACAGTTTAAACTTGGTAGCGAACAGTAAGGACAGATATAGTGTTCTTCAGGACACATGTAATTTCGTTTATGTACGAACATTTCAGGATACTAATTGTGTTTAGAACAGTTTCAATTGGGTAGCGAACACTACGAACAAGTATAGTGTTCTTCAGGACACCTCCATTTTCATTTACGTACGAACATTTCAGGACACCAATAGCGTTCTTAGAACAGTTTGAACTTGCTAGCGAACAGTACCGGACAGGTATAGTGTTCTTTAGGACACTTTAATTTTTGTTTGTTTACGAACAATTCAGGACACTGCGTGTGTTCTTAGTACAGTTTCATGTTGCTAGCGAACACTACGAACAGTTGTACTATTGTTCAGGACACATAATTTTCGTTTATTTACGAACATTTCAGGACACCAATTGTGTTCTTAGGACAGTTTTAAGTTGATAGCGAACATTACGGACAGATATAGTGTTCTTTAGAACACTTTAATTTTTGTTTCTTTACGAACATTTCAGGACACCACGTGTGTTCTTAGAACAGTTTCAACTTGCTAGCGAACAGTACGAACAGGTGTGGTGTTCTTCAGGACACCTCCATTTTCGTTTATGTACGAACATTTCAGAACACTCGCACTGTCCGCGGACACTTTTATTGTTTTTTAAAAAAAAAATGGAAACTATTCACAATACAATATAAAAATTAAACTTTATTTATCATATATTAATAATTTATGACAGAGAAGGTGAGGCAGAAACAAAAACAAAAACAGGAGAATTTGGGGTTTCAACATGATTGGTATTAGGTGAAGAAGGGATGGAAGTCTCATCAAAACGTTTTGGATTATGGAGAGGGTTTGGGGATAATTGACTGGGCTATGGTGAGGAGGGACAAGTACATGTGGGGCAATGGTACGAGGTTTTTGGTTTGAAATGATTTTCTACAAAAGTTTTTAAATTATTAAAATTAGCCAACAATACATCCATTTTTTCTTCTATGTTGTGAAGACTGTTATCCATAACAGGGTTTTCTGAAGTTTTTTCTATTTTGGTATGCTCTGTACAAAAAAATAATATATATGTTAAATGTATATAAAAAAAAAAAATAAATGGTTTATATTATAAAGTGTTTACCATTAGTTTCACTAACTTGTGACATTTCTTCATGTGGGAAATTGTCCTCTAGCCATTCCAGAGTACTAGAGATTTCTGTGAGACAAAAAAAAAAGATAATATATTTTTTAATCTAATACAGAAAGTTTATAAATATATGAGTAAAATGAAGTACACTTACTATTTCTGGTAAAATAAGTCCTATGTATTCCGTGGATCTGGTCTTGTTCTCAGTTCTGTTGTGTCTGTGAGGTAATTATGTTGGAAGCCAATTTATCTTCTTGTGGTATATTCCATTTCAGAACATATTGTATTTAAATGAATGGTTAGTGTGTTACATATATGGGTTACATTTCTTATGTATTACTATATATAATGTGTTTGTGTGCTGCTTTTTAATTTGTTAAATGTTCCTATATTATGATATAACAATCAAACATACCCCCCCACACCCCCCCACCGTTTTTAGGTAGTGGTACTGTTCTCCGAACATGTCCGCGAACATTAAATAAGTTTGCGGACATCACGTTCATAAGAAGAGATCTAGTCAGTTCCATATGACATGTATATAAAGTCAAAGTCATTATTGTTAAGTTGTGCTACTAAAAAACTATGAAATTCAGTGAAAAAACTTTGTTAAAGGGACGTTATGGTTAAGTTGCACTACTAAAAACCTATGAAATTCAGTGAAAAAAACGTTGTTAAAGGGACGTTATGGTTAAGTTGCGCTACTAAAAACCTATGAAATTCAGTGAAAAAACTTTGTTAAAGGGACTTTATGGTTCCAAGTAAAACCGAAAAACCCTTGAAATTCGCCAGTTATGGTAAGCTAAGCAACCATAACTCGCGCCACCACCGTGCACTGCTAAGACTAACACCCAGGACATCAAAGATGACATCACACTTTTATGAATAAATTAATATTTGATAGCACACATATGAGTATGAACAGTGATCAACAATGGATAAGATTACAGTAGCACAATTCTTTAATTACTTAGGAGTTGGTATAGAAAGGATAAAGTAGCAGAGAATACTTTGTATGGTTTCAAGGAAAAGCAATGATGGAAAGAATGCAGCACAGAAATAAACTGGATATGGTTTTCAACATGAGATAATCTGATCACTTTTTCCTCACTCCCCTCTATGCAATATGAAGAGATGGAAATGAGGGCACACAGGTTTTCAGGAATACAATCAGAAGCAGTTCAGTTCCCGTCCCCCCCCAGCAAGCTTAGAGAAACAGGGATGATTTCAATACACAGGCCAAATACTTTTAAATGTGGTTGCAATGAAGTGAAAAATATGCTAAAAATGATTTAATTCCCTATAGGAGATTCAGGGTAGGTGATAGCTACTTTGAAATAGTTCGGGTCAACACTAGCAATGATTCAGGAATGATTATCAGAGTGAAAATGAATTTCAGCAGTGGAAGGCAAGAAACTGCTATTTTTACAAGTGGTGAAATTGAGTTAAATTGCAATTTGCACCACTTATTCCAAGTATGTATTTGGGTGTGTTGGAAAGCTTAGGTTCTTAGCTTTAAAATGACAGTTACATCTTGCTTCTAGGACATACGGTTCAAAAGATACAGACGTTTTTGTGGAGGTAGATTTTCAGAAATGAAGTCAAGATTTCAGAATGACAGATGACACTTTTGCAGCTTTAAAATCACAGAATGGACACACGATTTCTACCCAGTTCTGGACAGGTTGAAATGGATGGGATAGGATCACTTTAGACTAAGAGATTGGTTCTGTACAGTTCTGGTTGGATACTCACTCCTAATTTTGGAAGGGAATGGACCCCGTCACAGATCTGGTCAAGTTTGGGCTGCGGTTCTCTCGCCACGGGACGGTCTCTGGCACTGGTTCTGCTCACAGCGGTCTGGTCTGGGTCTGCTATCGGCACCGCACAGCGGTCTGGTCTGGGTCTGGATACAGCTCTGCTTTCTGGGTCTGGATACAGCTCTGCTTTCTGGGTCTGGATATAGTTCTAGCCAAAATCAACAGCTCGCACGGCTGTTGAATAGTTTAGTTAGGTTGCTGGATTCTGAGGCCTGCTGAGTAGGATTCAGCTTTTGGTTCAGGCCTCTCTGCTTCAAGTTCTGGAGTCTATCTGGAGTCTGAGTTCTGGATATGGTCAGGCAGCGTGCTGCGCAGAAATCGATTAAAGAGTGGAAAATGAATGTTCCTAGCTGGGTCTCAGTGGTTCTTTTTATGTCTTTTGAAAGTGGGTGGGAAGGCTGACTTTCTATGCCCAACCCTCTGAGGATCCTGATTGGTTAAAGGATTTACTGTGACCTGAATGGAGAATGGAGTAGTGAGTCAGAATGAGTCAGAGTGATGCTATGTTTATGGCTTGGCTGAAAGAACACTCCCCCTTGCATTTACTTAGAAAACAATTTTTCATAACCAAACATGCTTCCCAGATACACAAGTTGTTGAAATTACATGTACACTTCACAAATTAATTAAGATAGGTCTCGGTTCAAGCCTGCTCTTTCTAAGAGCTGTCATGATGCCTAACCCCAGGCATCCAGATCAAGTCCATCAGCCCCGGGAGCAGGCATCCAGATACTTATTAAAACCCCAGCGGCCCCAGCTAGGGGCTGCTTGGGTTCAGTCCTGGTGCCCTAGGCGCCAGGCTCATCTTAGAAATCAGTCCTGGCGCCATAGGCGCCAGGCTCATAGACATTACTTACCTCATGCAGACCATGCTGCAAATTAATCCAAGCCAACGTGAAGCCTGTATGGGACTATTTTATTACAGGGACTATTTTTTACTCGGGTGTGGTTCTGGGGAATTTCTTACCTGGAACTACTTTGGAGGCTATTTAAACCACACCCGAACAGCAGCACACGCTTTGCGTTATTCTGCATTCTGCAGCGTAACGCTCACCGTGCC
Source organism: Ambystoma mexicanum (assembly GCF_040938575.1). Taxonomy (NCBI): domain Eukaryota; kingdom Metazoa; phylum Chordata; class Amphibia; order Caudata; family Ambystomatidae; genus Ambystoma; species Ambystoma mexicanum. Next base: position 771,112,853 of record NC_090941.1, read on the forward strand.
TGCAAGTCAGCATCCAGTCTTCTGCCACGCCCGCCTCGATCCGAAGCTCCTAGAAAAAGGGGAAAGAAGGAGAAAAGGTTAGATCACGGACATTATTTTAATTCTTTACCTGATTCCGGATCCAGCACGTCTCCGAGCCTGGAAAGGACATTATTTCAGCACACGTCGCATTGCCAGCTGAAGCGCCGCATCATACTCACCATTCCACCGCATCTTTCGACTCGGCGCTGCCTCCATGATTTTCTTCGTCGAACTCCAGCACCTGGGGGGAAAACAAAAGAAATAACAAGGTGAGCCGAGAGAGCCGACAAATACAATTTCTTTTACCACCATAGGCTTACCTGATTTAACACCGGAGGCATTACCCTTTGATACGCCACATCGTCCTATGTCCCACCTATAAAGGGAGAGAAAACAACAAGTTAAACTCATGCAACTTTTACCAGACAGTGTTGGGTAATACAGACTCTTACCTGAACGCCATCAGCTGCCTCCAGGCAATATTCTTTTGGACCCATTTGCAATTCAACAAGGGAATGGAACAAGAGTGAACATCGGACATATTGAACTCTTTGAACTAAATAAACCCCGGAGTCAATATTCCTCCGGAACTCCTCTGGTACCTTCAAACCACTGAAGTAACTGGTATCTACGCACCCCTGCATGCCACGCAGGATGGAGAGCTCATCATTTAAAAGCATAAGGTGAGGTTACTAAAAGGGGATATCGGAGGTGACTAGTGGGGAGAACGAGAACAGTGGGGGGGCATCACTAAAATCCACGGGTGGCTAAATCCCTTTCTCCACTTGCAGGAGAATACTTCTACATGTCCAGCAGACGAGATTAGGCGGGCCAGTCCAGACAGTCATCTCTGCACTACGCATCACATTGGTGGAGACTGCAGCTGTCCGGGTCTGATCGACGCCCCTGTGCGAACCAGGTGAGCGTAACAGAGCTTGGGTTCAGAAATGACAACATTTTGTGCTTTTAGTGGGTTTTGCCATATTGGTTTTTCATCAAATCTGACACGGAGGTACACACCCTCTCTGGGAATATTACAGTAAGTTTTGAGGTCTCTAGCATAAACACAGACGTTACAATATTAATAATTTCAGGGCTTGGCCTCAGAACATCCCACAACGTCCAGCTTAGTCTCAAATCGTGGGTGCATTTTTCATATCAAGAATCCCCAAATTGTACATTTCTGTCAACTTGATACAATATTTTATAAGCAATTTAATAAAACATACATTTGCCTCCACTGCAGTACACCCATTGGTTTGTCCCCGCCCCTAGAAACTTGGCTTGACTCAGAGATCAGATGTCTTGCCTTCCCCCAGAGCAGTGTTGACAGTTCACACCCAAAATCAGCATACCCTATTCAGCTGAAGGAATCCTTTGTCCTGTTTTTCCTGCTAGCAGGGCATCAGTCCAGGGTGCCACTCTCCATCTCATTAACAGAACCATGTGACTTCCTGCCTTGTTGCTGAGATGACCAGGTGTGAAGACTTCTCATGGACAAGCAAGCCTTTAAGTCCCAGCTAACTCAGGTACACTGTTTAGCTCCTGAAATACAAGTCTCCTGTCAGAATTTAGATCGCTAGTGCCGGTCATTGGCGGGCACCGGTATTGCACCCATTTTTGACAGCTGCCTTAAATTAATACATATCAAAGAGGGATTTTACTTGATAGCATATGATCCTTGCTAACATTGTATTGATGTGGATTCTGCAGTAGATTTATGTAGAACACCCAACCAGAAGTTGGATTTTGTTGGTGGTTTCATGCCCATGATTCTAGCAATTTTGACAATCAAGAAAATGAATTGTTGAACAGCTCTGTATTCCTTTGTCTGCTTTTGTTCTGTGGGCAGCCAAAGGATGTGGCTGGCAATGGTCTCCTGTATTAACCCTGACAGAGGCAAAAGAAGATGGCAGCCTGTCTGTCAGGTTCTCACTGTGCACTTTCTGGTAATTTCTGGCCAGCAGCATGCTTTCCGGCGGCCATTATGATGTTTCCCATGTCAGTAATGCACAATGATGTTGTATGGCTTGGATGTGTGGGTTGAAACATCCCACACTACTGGCGAGTACTACCACTGACTGCGATTTCACAGTTCATTCCTAAACAAAAAAATGCAATTATTTAAATACTACCTTAAGGAAATACTCAATGCACTATTATAAAGAAATCGGAACTAAAAAACCTGCTTGCAAAACTATCTTTAGCTTTTTAAAATGTTGTTTTCTGCATGTTTGATAATTTCAGGTGTAGAAGAACCTCAAAAATTCTGATCGGTGCTGGCCAGCTAGGCACTCTATAATGGAACAACAAAAATGAACCTGGGCAAAATGAGATGAGAACATATGTACACATTTAAACAATACCAAGTCTTGTTAAAAAAATATATATTTATTTATAAGCAATTTACACAAATATTTATTGTTCTCAACATCCACATTTAAACACCACCATTCATTCCATCATTCATTCACAATCTCACTATACATGTCAATATTCCACACTTGTGGTACTCAGACCACCTTGAACCAATATATTAACATGTGAGAATGAAACACCAGTAGAAAAGATCCCGGATCGGACAGATGAGCTAAACACCATCACGCAGAAAAAGAAGAAATTAGCTCACACTCAATTACATGGCAGCTTTATGCTGCAATATTTGAAAGGTGGAATTATACCGGAGGGTTTGCAGGTAAAGGTAATTCCAAGACTGTTTATTGAGAACGTAAAATTTCAAAAAAACTTTAGCGGAGTATGCAATAAGTGTTCGAGAGATTTGATTATTCTTATAGTTGAGACTGCGGAAGAGGAGGCCAAGGCACAAAGCGAAGAGCTAGAATGCCCAGAAAAAGTTTTTGTGGAAAATAAATCTATAAAAGATGCAAAAGCGTTACTAGCAAATATAGAAGAAGAAATTAAAAAATTCAAACAGTTCAATTTGGACAAAAAAATAAACAAATTGAAAAAAGATTTGAATAACTACAAAGAGGAAAGAACCTATCCCTATTTACGCACGGGATTCTATACAGAGACCACCTCAGGTCCTTATAATAAAAGGCCCAACCGTTTTGTAAATTTCTCCAATTCCTCTGCCTCATCTAGTGACTCGGACCAAACAGGGGCACCACAAGGTGGTCCAAATTTATCTAACACCCGGGGAAAACAATCCGTTTTTTTTCAGAGAGGAGGCCAGAGAGGCCGGCCGAGAGCGAGACTACAATTTCGACCAGGAGTCCGCACGAGACAGTGGTACCAGAATCAGTGAACCCAGATAAAATTCCGATTTTCAATTTATCATCTAGAGACTTGACTGATATTGAACTCAAACTACTGTCCAAGGGTTTATCCTATGTCCCAGTAGCGAGAGTGGATCCATTTAAGTGTGAAATGGAATTACAAGGTTTCTTTCGAAAAATAAGATTAAAACATTATTTTGAGGTATTTTACCGAGTACATCAACAGGCAACAAAGATGGGCGGAAAGAACGTGAAGAAGTAAAAAACGTTACAGGGCTCAAACCTAAATCACATTTTTCACCTCCAGTACACGTGTGCCCCCCAGAAATCTTGGCCTTTGAAAACATTGTGAGGAAACAAGTGCAGGAGGCTATCAAGAAGAAAAATTTCCATCAAGATAACCTGAATAAAGACGAACGAGAAGCATTGAAAATGCTTTGTGAAGATCCCCTTAGAATTATTAAACCTGCAGATAAAGGGGGTGGCATTGTGTTGATGGATATTCAGAAGTATGAAGATGAATGTTTGAGGCTCCTTGGAGACAGGGATGCATATAGAAAATTAGATCATGACCCTACGCAAGCTCTACAAGAGGAAATTAGAAATCTGATGAGACACGCAGTGAATGAAGAATGGATCAGTGAGGAAGAACAACAATTCCTATGTAAGGTTCACCCAAGAAAAGGGGCATTTTATGTACTTCCAAAAGTGCATAAAAATGCAGAGCACCCACCAGGGAGACCGATAGTCTCTGCAATTGACTCATTGTTAGAGCCCCTATCTGTATATTCAGAGTTCTTTTTGAAACCATTTGTTGAATTAACGCCTGCATATATAAAGGATACGACCCATATGCTCCTCATTCTGGAAAGTATCACCATGGAACCAGATGACATTTTAGTGACGATGGACGTCGAATCATTGTGTACGTCCATCCCTCAGATGCACAGTTTGGAGGTGTTAAGAAAGATCCTCAATACAAGAGAAACACCATTAAATCCGCCAACAACATTCATACTTGAATGTGCGCGTTTGGCCATGTGTGAAAACTTTTTTCTTTTTAAGAAAAGTTTATACAAACAACTCAAAGGGGTAAGTATGGGTGCCACCTTTGCACCTGATTTGGCAAATTTATATATGGCTGATTTTGAACATAATTTTGTACTGGGACTCTCATGTGTTTTGAAACAACAGCTGTTTGGGGGAGACTTGAGAGTGTGGAAACGGTCCATAGATGATGTGTTCTTTGTGTGGAGAGGTTCTATCGAATCTCTGGTGGTCTTCCATATGTGGGTTAATGCATGTGATTCCCACATCAAGTTCACAATGGAGTGGAACAAAGCGAGTGTAAGTTTTCTGGATCTAGTGATCCAAAAGAAAGAAGATCACTTGGAAACAACATTATACAGGAAAAGCACTGACAAAAACACACTCCTACATTACTCGAGTTTTCACCCGGGAGGCCTTAAACAAAATCTACCATATTGTCAATTTCTCCGCATTAGGAGATATTGCACACAAAAAAACGAGTTTGTGAATCACTGCGTGAAATTGAAGGACAGACTAATGGATAGAGGGTATCCAAAAAAGCTGGTGAAACAACACTATAAACGAGCCCTCAACACACATCGGGAGATCTGTTTATTAACAAAGACCAAAGAAAAGAATAACAGATTGATCTGTGTGTCTAGATTTTCCCCAATAAGCAACCTGATCAAGAGGAGTGTTAATAAGAATTGGCATCTGGTGAAATGCCCAGGGAGTCTGGAACAGAAACCAATGTTCGCGTTTAAACGCAACATGAATCTCAGACAAAAACTGGTCCACACATACAAAGAATAAGAAGACAACAAAACAGTGATGAACCATTGGGGTTTGAAACCCATTATGGGACATCACAAATGTGGCCATTGTGTGGCGTGTCAATTTACCTCTACGAAAAAATCATTTGAATATGGCAACAAGAAGGAGTGGTTTTTTTAAAAATCACACCAATTGCTTGAGCAAAAATGTCATATACATTAGCCATTGTCCATGTGATCTGGTATATTTAGGAACACCTATGAGAGAGGTACGCCAGAGAATATCGGAACATCGTTCCTGCATAAGGAACAAAGTGCAAGACAAACCTTTAGTTGAACATTTCTCTAAATTGGGGCATACAGACAAGGACATTAGGTGGTTTGTACTTCAAACCATCAAGACCCCCATGAGAGGAGGCGACATGTCCACTATGTTACAGAGACTAGAACAAAGATGGATTCACTCTTTGGACTCAGTTAAAAATGGTTTGAATATTTCCATAGAGTGGAACAAACTGGTAACTGGATAAGAGACATGGTCTCTGCCCCTATTGGTTGAGCACCATTTTATATTAGTTATCTGATGAGCTTTGGATACACATGCCACCTGATAAATATATATGAAGGGCATGACATGTCAGCACATACATTTGGACTCTGGATTACCCATATTTGAATTTTACAATATTGGTTTTGGTGAATGCGCCTCCTGCCACTGTGAGGGGGAAGGGTGCTCGTGTCTAATAGTGAGTCATGGAAGTAACCACTTCCATCCACTTCTACCATCCACCTAGAGGGGTGAGGGCAGGAGCCCCCCCAGCCCCCCAGCCCAGCAGAGGATCCAGCTGAGGACCCATGCACGGAGCGTGCTATCGGAGCAGGGCCTGCCTGACCCTGTCCACACAAAGTGCCTTACTTGCCCATGCCGGGCGCTTTGCGGCACGAAATCGAGGCTGAACCTCGATTTCACTAGGAAGAACCGCCGGCAGGCGGATCGCCGGCCAGTCCGAAGGCCATACTAAGGCCTGTTGTGTGCCCCAGGTCCCCCACTTCTACCATCCACCTAGAGGGGTGAGGGCAGGAGCCCCCCCAGCCCAGCAGAGGATCCAGCTGAGGACCCATGCACGGAGCGTGCTATCGGTGCTATCGGTGCAGGGCCTGCCTGACCCTGTCCACACAAAGTGCCTGACTTTCCCATGCTGGGCGCTTCGCGGCACGAAATCGAGGCTGAACCTCGATTTCACTAGGAAGAACCGCCGGCAGGCGGATCGCCGGCCAGTCCGAAGGCCATACTAAGGCCTGTTGTGTACCTGTTTGGAGCCTCAGGAGCCAGGGGCCAGGAACTCTGCCCGTTCTGCTCCAGGTAAGCCAGTGCTGCCACATGCATAACACCATCTGCTGTCCAGAAGCGCCTAATTCACAGCGCATTTCTCACGTTCCTGTCCAATTAACGTTGCCACCCTGCACGGCTGCACTCATCTATACTGTCCTTGCCTATAACGTGCCACTCGGATACCTCGCATTTCATCTCCCGACTCAGACTGTAATGCCCGCCTAATGCCATTTTGTATCTAGATGACTTTATACTGTGCCTAGTAAACCGTGTTGCACTGCTGCTGGCTGCCTAATTGTGCCATTTTGAATCTAGATGGCCCTGTACTGCGCCTATTGACCTGACTTGCATTGCTGCTGGCTGCCTAATTGTGCCATTTCGAATCTAGATGTCCCTGTACTGCGACTATTGACCTGATTTGCACTGCTGCTGGCTGCCTAATTATGCCATTTTGAATCTAGATGTCCCTGTACTGCGCCTATTGACCTGACTTGCATTGCTGCTGGCTGCCTAATTGTGCCATTTAGAATCTAGATGTCCCTGTACTGCTCCTACTGACCTGATTTACACTGCTGCTGGCTGCCTAATTATGCCATTTTGAATCTAGATGTCCCTGTACTGCGCCTATTGACCTGACTTGCATTGCTGCTGGCTGCCTAATTGTGCCATTTTGAATCTAGATGTCCCTGTACTGCGACTATTGACCTGATTTGCACTGCTGCTGGCTGCCTAATTATGCCATTTTGAATCTAGATGTCCCTGTACTGCGCCTATTGACCTGACCTGCGTTGCTGCTGGCTGCCTAATTGTGCCATTTTGAATCTAGATGTCCCTGTACTGCGCCTACTGACCTGATTTGCACTGCTGCTGGCTGCCTAGTCGCGCCACCTCTACTCCTTTATACCCGTTGTCCTGAACCCATATAATTATGTCCTCAGTCCCCTGAGAAATACAAGCTGCGACATGCAGCTAAGAACCTGTGCCAGCATTGACCTTGTACTCATAGTCTTCCTAGGACTATCAGCCTGCACTGCTGCCAGCCACCGTGCAAGTAAAACTAAGACCTTACTTATTCACCCATCAACCATGCTCTACCATCCCGAGCCTCTATCGAACCCTTACCTCAATGACCCAGCCCTCTGGCTCAAGCACTTTGCTACCAAACCCACTCCAAACATCCCATGTACTCTACAACAAAGGAATAGCAGACTTGGAACTAGACTGCCTAGACCACCTTGTATTTTGCGCAATCGCTCTGCCCTTCCACTGCCCAACTCTACCACAACGCCTAGTCCTCCACCATCCACCTTACCCATCGCAGCGCTCAAAGGAGCCCTTATCAATGCTAGATCACTCACAGTGCACGCCCTTGACATCGCTGACCTCATCACGGTCCAGAACCTTGACTTCCTAGCTATCACCGAAACCTGGTTACATGACGCCTCTGGCCCACTCCTCGCTCTATCCCTACCCAAGGGTTATACCATTATCAGAAACGACCGCCATTCCAACTTGTCGAAAGGAGGTGGAGTCGCTTTTATTCACAGCAACAAAATCGTTATGAGAGCTGCTCCCCACATACAACTTAGTTCTGCAGAATCTCTCTCAGTGAAACTACTGCTCTCTCCTACCAATACAGCAACACTCCACCTTATATACAGACCTCCAGGCCCATTGGGTTCATTCTCAGATGAGGTTGCATCCACCGTGTTGACTAACACCAAGCCCAACTCTCAGATACTGCTACTAGGAGACCTCAACCTAGGTCTCTCAGATCCCAAGGACCACATGGCCACTGAGGTAGACACCACCCTCTCCAACCTAGGCTTCCAGCAGCGTATTAGTGATCCTACACACATCAAAGGAAGAACGCTCGACTGGCTAGCCGACCTTAACTGTAACACCAATGTCACTTCTAATGATGCATGCGCCTGGTCTGACCATCATGTTATCACCTTCCTCCTGCCTGCCACCAACCCCCAGCCCATACCTACCATAGCCCCCGCTATACCTACCAGAAATAAAAAAGACATCACCAGGGAGAAACTGCTTCCTCTTATCCTCCCTTGCTTGAACACTCTTGCTGCACAGCAGAAGGATAAGGACCCCACTGTCCTAGTAGACACCTATAACAGCCTAATGACCAATGCCATTGAGAGCCTAGCTCCACTAAAAATCCGTAAAGCCAAACAACAGTCCCACCTGAACACCTGGTTCACCCCGCAGCACAAAGAAAAGCGCAAGGCTGAAGACCTTTGGAAAAGCCACCCCAGTGCTGCCAATAAAGCCTCCCTTCTAATCACCTCTCTTAATTACAAGGAGGCCATATTACAAGCCAAAAAGGAGACATACAATACACGAATATCCCAGGCAGAATCGAACACTAGAGAATTATTCAAAATCCTCAAACAGCTAGAATCTCCCTCACTTGCCCCGGACACGTGCACCAAGGACAGCACCTGGTGCAACAATATACAAAATGCCCTTCTCAACAAAATATCCACCTTGCAATCCAAAATCAACGCCAAACAAAATACCCTCCACACCCCTACATTTAGCAATACCAGGCCACCTAAAATAACAACGCCTGACTCCCCGGTGCCGTTCAGCTTCACACCACTCACCGTTCTGGAGGTTGAAAAAATCATCTGCAATTTAAAACCCACACCTGTCCAGCCCCGATCATTAAGGAGTCGGCACATGACCTCGCTCCTTTTATCACCTCTTTTATCAACGCCTCCTTTCAATCGGGAGTGGTCCCCAATAACCTAAAGGATGCTTCGGTTATCCCTCTCCTAAAAAAAACCACCTTAGACCCGGAGGTTCCAACCAATTATAGACCTATCACAACGGTCCCATTTCTGCTAAAGATCTTAGATAGAGCAGCCTATCTTCAGATACAGAACTATCTGGAATCAAACAACCTACTAGGCACGAGACAGTCTGGCTTCAGACCGAAGCACGGTACGGAGACAGCCCTCCTCGATCTCAAGACCCAAATTGAGGATCTCAAAGACAAAGGTAAACTAGCCCTGTTACTACTGTTAGACCTATCTGCTGCCTTTGATCTGGTTAATCACCAAATCCTCTGTCGCCACCTGAAAACTGCAGCTCACTTCTCCGACATGGCCACAAACTGGATTCAATCCTTCCTGGATAACAGACAGATGAGGGTATTCTCGCCCACCTCCGCGGCTGACCCTGCACCAGTCCCTTGCGGAGTCCCCCAAGGATCGTGTGTATCCTCTACCCTTTACAATGTATTTACTAAACCCTTATTTGATGTGCTTGACTATCTGGGTGTCACCTATACAAATTATGCTGATGACACCCAGATACTCATCCCCATCACGGGTGATTATACATTAGACTCAAAAGCCTTGAATGACGTTTACCATGTCATTCAAACATGGATGGCTCAACATGAGCTCTGTCTCAATGACGACAAGACAGAGCTCCTCATCCTAGGTACTCAGCAAAGACTAAACAAGCTGAACCCTATGTACAGTTCCTTTAACATCGATGGAAATATAATAAAAGTCTCCAAAGACACAAAAACGCTTGGAATCTACCTCGACTCCACCCTCTCCCTTCACAGACAAACCAATGCAGTTGCGGCTGCCGCCGCCTATACCTGCAAGCTGATCACAGCATGTCGCCCTTTCCTCTCCTCGCACAACTGTACTACTCTTGCTAGGACCCTGGTCATGTCTAAACTTGACTATTGCAATGCATTGTACCAGTGCACTAATCAGGGTAACGTAGACAAGCTCCAAATCATACAAAATAATGCCATCAGGGCAGCCCTCAATATCCCCAGATCTGCACACATTTCGGATACCAGGAAGAACCTTCATTGGTTGTCAGTCACCCAAACGATCTCACTAAAATCGCTTGCCCTTACCTACAAATGCATGAACAATCTGGCCCCCACTTATCTCTCCTCACGATTCACGCTGCACACTCCAGTTCGCTCACTCAGATCTACCCTGAACCAGAGCCTACTGATACCTAGATATAAGCTCCAAACAGCTGGTGGTTCCAGTTTCCCAGTCCTGGCAGCCAAACTGTGGAATGCTGTCCCCTTGACTATCAGAAACCTCCCCTCCCTCAACCTTTTCAAACATAGAGCCAAATGTTGGCTCGCCTCCTCCAATGCCTAAGCTACATTCGGAAAATGTGTTGCAATAACCTATGTAAGGATGTAATACTTGACAAACCATGTATCGTTGTACTACCTACCTATGTCTATTTCTATGCCTTATTTATTGTTTGATATATTATCACTGTATGCAACTTGTGTAACCATTGCCTTAAGAAATGCACCCGGTAGCCTCCGGGCCTGGTCTGCGCTATACAAATAAAATAAATACAAAATACAAATAACCTGCACATTAGATCACACCATGATCCAGGATGAACTGAGGGTGAGTGGCCATGACCCAGAATAGCTAGGATGCTGTAATGAGCCGCATACAGCAACAGTAACAATTATGCAGCATAAGCACCCATTGGTCTATGCACGAATGAGGGTGAGTTAATGCATTTTTGTAACATCCCTCATGCTGCACTGGTATCCTTACACAATCCAAAATGTTTGTTTATGTAAAAAACTTTTGTCTATGAAGGGCCTACAATGCCCAAAGTCACTGGGAGCCGGGGCTCAACAGTCCTGTCCACCAACAGAAACAATCAGTGTTTAGCAGCATGTATTGTTTTTATGCACATAATAGGGTTAGGTAATCCATCCTTCATGCTGCATTCTTTCCCCAGATTTATGAAACAAACACTATTTGGTTTAAAAAAGAAAAAAAGAAAAAAAATGCTTAACAAAATATTTTACACACGGAGGGACTACATGGCCCAGAAGCCTCTGGGAACTGGGGCTTAAGAGTCCTTTCACTATGTTGATGGCGTATTTAAGGAAGCCACGCCCAGAAACCAGCACACAATTTGGAGTGTGTGCAGGACAAGAGAGAAGGAACCCACGGTAAGTAAAATGTGCGTGTGTGTTTGAGTGTTTAAATTCACACAGTTTGTTTGAGGCTTTGAAGAGAGTGAGAGCGCAAGGGTAAACTCGACCCTTTCAATTCCATTTCTGCTGACAACCAGCGGGCACAGCGCATGCGAATAGATGCAGGATGTGTCTGCTTTTCCCTTTTTCATGCATATAGAGGTGTTTGAACAGCCATGGAGCCCAGCTAAGGCAGCAGCCCAGCTAAGGCTGCAATTGTGTGTTTTCCATCAGCATTATAAGCTGTTTGGCAGTCACTGTGCACACCGACCCATTATTATTATTATTATCTTTAGGGTCAGAAAAGCCTAATGTGATAGTGGGGTCGTAATAGACCTCCAGCATGATTGAACAAAGGTTCATGAAGGGAATTTTTATCTGTTTCCTCCACAAAACTTTATGTAGGGATGGGCAGGGGAGTTAGACAGCAGCATTAACAAAACCTTGACAATGTTCTGAGTTAGTTAGATATATGAGCATGACGTTTCGTTCCATGTATCCCTTCAGGAACATTGAACTGGAACCACCGCGCAGTGAGAAAAAACTGGGGTACCAGAATAAGAACATATCTGGACTCGGCCGCATGAGGTGAGACGAATTGATAGGAGGTTTTGATTACATCCAGTGCTGTCAAAATGAAAATAATTGTGTATTGAGTCTCTGTGTTGCATTTCAGGTGAGAACAGGGATTTTTCCTCTTTGGATTTATTGACTAAAGATGCAAGACACCCCCATACCTGAATTTTTGATCAGGCAAGATAGTGTGTCCATACCATATATATAATGGTGTATTGTTTATAGGGCAGGCTTACTAAGATGCTTTGTCCTCCTCTTACTTTGCAGTATAGGCGCAGAGTTATCTAGCACCACTGCAGGATTTAGTCCATCGTTGACACGCGTCTCCATTATTTCACGTGGAGGTGAGTGCCAATCTGTATACACATAAACTGAGATATACACACAAGATATATCTGTGTCTAAACAAATAAGAGATCGGAATTCTGATGTTATGTATATTGTTTGTTTGTAGATTGAGGTTTGATGACATCCTCCACCTTTTGACATTTCGGAGTGGTTGCAACAGAAGCATCCGTCTCCTGAAGAAGGTCGCTTACATTTACCGGCTTGAATTAGGGGCCTATTGTGACGACCGAAACATATGTTGAGTTACAGCAAATGAGCAATATGCTATTTGTTTTTGTATTAACACTTACTGTAATCACCAAGAGGTGTTGAAATATATGTTAATATATTGGTTCAAGGTGGTCTGAGTACCACAAGTGTGGAATATTGACATGTATAGTGAGATTGTGAATTAATGATGGAATGAATGGTGGTGTTTAAATGTGGATGTTGAGAACAATAAATATTTGTGTAAATTGCTTATAAACAAATATATTTATTTTGACAAGACTTGGTATTGTTTAAATGTGTACAGATGTTCTGATCTCATTTCGCCCAGGTTCATTTTTGTTGTTCCATTATATTTAGCCTGTAGAACCTGTGACAGTAAGGCAATCCCTATTTTGAAACTCAGCTAGGCACTCTACCAGATCAGTTGTCCAAAGACCAGGCAAACAGCTCTGAACTGGCTGGCAATGTCTTTACTTTCATTGCTTTAAGCGCACTAAATTTCGGACCATAGTGCCTGCCACTGTGGGTCCCTTCAGTCAGTTGGCTCAGCTGCACCAGTCCTTTGCGCAAGGCAAGGAGATGATGATGATGATGAGGGCTTTCATGGAAATGGTATCTTCCACATCTTGAGGAATGCAATGGCATATCTTCTTCTCATTGCTCTCTTCTGTCCTTGAGTTTGCAGGAATATTGAAAGTGATGTTCCCTTCCGAGTAAGAGCACAGCAGATATTTAGGAAGGTCCAGGGAACCCTTAGAACTAGTGCAGTATATATACATATTGGAAATACTAATTGCCACCCTCCACTCCATGCATTTTACTCTTTAAAGCTTTTCTTTTGAACTAGCCCAGGTACCTTAAAGTATTGCAGCACATACATAGTATGTGGGTGCATTCATCTTCCTGTTTTGGAACTCATGCATTTATTTATTTATTTATTTATTTGTTTATTTATTTATTTATTTATTCATTTATTCATTTATTATTTAGTGTTGTATTTAGTTCAAAAATCAAACTTTTACAACTTTCATAACATGTATGTTTCAATTAAAACACATTGACGTAAAACAATGCACATGCATCTCAATAAATAACTGTCGAACTAAAATGATACTACCTTACAATAATTTCAAATAATACTCTAAAATCTAAGAGACACGTATGAAATAAAAATAGAATCGTCCGCTATGTCATTACAATTCATCGTTAATCAGAAACAGTAAGACATTTTCCCATACTCTCAAAAGTGCGATGTGCACAGCTCCTGACGGTTCCATGTAAAAATGTCGCCACAAAAATCTCGCCATGCAAAAATATTGCCGAAAAATGGCCGTTTTTTGTGGCGACATTATTGCATGGAACATGCCCTGTCCCCATATATATGGTCACCTATATAATATCGCTGCAACCTTTTCCCGGCGATATTATTTACGGCGACCATATATATGGGGATAATATTACCTGATACCCTCCTGACTCAGTGTTCAGACAGTACTGCCAGAATTCAATCGATTTAATCGCATCGTATTGATGTACGTATTTTGCAAATAAAGTCATGTAAACGGACCCTAAGAGAGGACATTCTGTAAACACATGTCTGAGGTTTCAGTGTTGTTAACATTTTTGCACATGCGGCATGTTCTTTGATCAGGGGCCAACTTCAACTTACCACCACATAGGGCACGAACGGGAAGTTGGTTGGTACACACCAACAGCCTAAATCTTTGTACATCAGGGTCAGGACATTGACCAAGTAAATTTGGGGGCGAAGATAAGAATGTACTGTGCCTTGTATATGCATAGGATAATGAAATTCACTTAAGTGGGTATAGTTTTTGACACAATCCCACTTCTTAACCTTGTAAGTGAATGATTTTTTTTAGTTTGGAATAATCACCACAGCGAATGGGGCCTGGCATCCAGTTAACTTCAGATAGAAGTTTGCCAATTGATTGTCCACATAAATCAGGGTTTTGGTTGCTATTGCTGATGTTGGTTGTAGCACCCAATATACGCAGCACTGGACATAATGGATGTGTTAATGCTTTTATGTATTAAAGGAATCGCCTCAGTAAAATAATGGCTTTTAGGGAAGTCAGTCCAAGTTCCAACCTCACATATTGGATGGGGCAGATATGGGGCAGATTAAAAACATTGCCCCAGAAAAAACCCTTAATTCTGTCGATCCACCTGAGCTCAGTAATGGCAAGTGCTTCCAGCCTGTAGGCAATGACCGGTATAAACCATTCTTTGTACAGTATCACTATAGCAGCCAATGAGTATCCAGCATGTCCTACAACAAAACCACATATCATCAAGGTAATTTGCTTAGCGCGCCTTAGATCATGTCACCGCTAATATGACCATAATTATTTTTACAGTGCATCACTACGTCCAAGTATTTGTAATTATCAGTGTAAGCTACCAAACCCCAACTGGTCATCGTTTTACATTTTGGGATTTTTCTGTGGGAGGTTAATATTATTCGGGTCTTATTTAGATTATAATTCAGCCCATTTTCATTGACATAGTTGCCCAATTCCTCTAGAAGTAGTCATGTCCCCCTTAGTGTATGATCTATGATCACAAGGTTGTCTGCATATAACATTGCCATGGCACCTGTATTTTTAAGTTTAGCCAAGCATATTGCTCTCCCTTCCAATCCGGTGAACAGGTCTGCTAAATACAAATTAAACAATAAGGCAGATACCAAGCATCCCTGCTTCACCCCTTTGTTGATTTTAATAGAGGCGGACAGTAATCCTTGATTGTCCAATCTTATCTAAGCAATGTTTTTGGTATGAAGGGCGATGACTATTGCCACTAACCATATAGGAAAGCCCATCGTTTTGAACTTATTCAAGGACTGTGCCTATCTCGCTCCCTCTCAAGCACTGATGACTACAGTCTCATCCCAAACCAGTGGTTGAGGCTGCTCATTGTCAAACCCGGTCCCCTCAGGCAGCTCTATGGGGTCTGGAATTATCCCATTGCATCCCCACCTCTGCCAGGGCTTTCGAAGTCTCATTCTGATTCTCAATCTAGCTCTCATTTTCGAACTGGGAGCCCCGCGCCAGGGTAAGACCAGTGTCACATTAAACTGCTAAAGTGTTTATAATGAGATCAGTTTAATGTCATCTTTACCGGTGTCACTAGTGATGGTAATAGTTTTGATCACTAGCTCCTGTCATGTGCTTTTTTTAACATGTAAAACATCAAAAAGAGCCTGAAAAAAACCCCGAAAACAACAATTTGGGATATGAAGTCATCGATATTAAAAAGCAACCTACCAAATAGCAGGCTCAGCAAAGAAAAATGCCAAATCGTGAACACGAACCTTTACTAACATCACCAAAGACGAAGTGATTAATATAACAGTAAAATTAACTGAGTAGAAGGAAGATATATACATTCTCGGGGTTGTAAGGTAAGGTGGCCAAGTAAATGTGAACAGGAATGACTTACCAATCTACTGATAACATCAAAACAGTGTTTCAAGTTCTGAGAAACTATCCAGTCCATTCAGTGACAGCAAAAGCAGCCAATAGAAACTGTTACACCCCGAGCTAGCAACAAATATCAGCGCTAGGAATGTGGCGACAGCAGGTTCAATGGCTCCTCTGCCTCTCTCTTTACTCTGTACCAATAGTATTCGCGCATTGGTACTAAGCATTGGGGTTCTGGCGAATGTCGGAAGACCTCTCACACACTGTATATATGCATTTTTACAAATCTGCTACAAATCAACACCTATGTATACAAGTTAGTTGGTGTTATTTTGTATTTACAATTTCTAAATGTATCTAAAAACGGTTTGCTTAAAGACATTTACTTACTGACCAGAAATCGGATTTAAAAAACCTAAAAATGTGTGATGCCTTCACATGCTTAAAATGTGAGGCTGCCACCTGAATACCACTTTTAATGTAAACTTCTTCACTTGCAGTGCAAACCTAAGAACTTCAAGAATTAGGTGAATGAATGGTATACCCACATTTTTAAAGAACATTCACCTAAACAATGATGTTAAACATGATGTGTATTTGCACAGACACATGGGAGTCATTTCAAAACGAGCAAAGTGCAAAGTGAAAGTGTAAAAACTAAGTGTAGCACTTTTAAGCCTTCATGTTGCAACCCAGCTATTTGTCATCCCCTTACAGTGCATAGGAGAGTAACAAAGTGGAGGTTTCATCTCCACTGTCCTTTCTTCCTCCATTTGGGAAGAGAACTACGTTTTACATGCATGACATTTTTATACAGGTGTAAAACAAGTGGATTCCTATGGTATGTGGCTCAGATTAGTACCTGCTAATGTGCAAGCAGATTACAAAGGATTCTATTGGTAAATGCCGCCTGCATAGAGTGCTTTGCAGGCAGCGTTTAGATTTCACAAAGCAGAGAGTAAAACTGGTCAGGAAAGGCCATTCCATCTGATACACTAAGCTTTATATATTTATTTTTTATTGAATGCAGGGGACACAACAGCACATAAGGTCTACCATTGGTGGCTCCCAACATGCAATTCACATTTTTTTACAAAATGAGCCCCAAAGACTTACGAGATGGTATCATGTAATCGAGTGTAGTTGGTAATGTTGTGCTGCGTCTAAACGTTTTAAGTATCTTACAGTTTATAGAGTCCACGCAAAGACAATGGAAGTGCTTGAAAAGCTTTGTAAGCCAACTACACAAATCTGCCTCTCTATTTCCCACAAGGCTGAGCATTAACTTCAGGAATTAGAGCTTGATGGGAACCTATTAAGTGCGGCATATCCCTGTACTGCAGTTTTAGTTTATAGCTGGATAGTACTTCAACATTATGGGATGTACCTTGAATTCTCCTTCCCGGTGGTAGGAGTGTGCCAGAAATAGTAGTGGAATTGTGACCCTGGTTGGGGACAGGATAAATAGGCAGGAGGGGAGCACCGTGCAACACATTTTTCAAGGGTTGCAGCCAGGCTGGTTATAGCCAATTGAGTTGAAACAGATTTCGGTTTAGCTTTAACTGCTATTGGGTGGTAAAGGGGAGAAGTGTGCTTTAACGTCACAAAGAATTCCGGAATGGTGAAAATGTTTGTAAAAAGTAGTGGAACGATTACCAGTAAAAAATAAACGCAGTGGAGCTCCACTCGCGCTCACTTCGACCACTGCTCCTTCACAGAGTCTTAATTGCTTTGTTCTGATTGGCCACGTTTTTGCTTTATGTGCTGATGAGTCTATTAAAAAATGAACTGTTGTTTAGTCTATGCTTTAAATATATTGATCTCTAACTGTGACAGCAAATGACTGTCCACACACCTCAAAGTCCATGGGCCCCATTAGGAGTTTAGGCTGCCTCCAAATCCTTACCGACTCCGCCCTGGTGAATGGAGCGGGGGTGGTAATTTCCCATTCACCAGGGCCCTCCCCAATCCCATTTGAGCCCCCATAGGGCTCAATGGGAATGGGGAAGGCGTTAATAACGGTACCACAAACTGCGGTACCGTTATTAGCTCCAAAGTCCCTTTGCGGGTCCCGTCCTTAACGCCTGGTAAAACCAGACGTTAATGGAGGACCCGCAAAGGGAACTCGTAGTAGGGCGTTAAGGGACTACCGGCACCGGTGCCCTTACCGGTGCCGGTAATCCCTTACCGCCGACCTCGTAATGAGGCCCCATGTCTAGTCTACTGCTAAGAAACTCCTTGTGAGCAGGTCATTTCAACTGAGTGGACACGTCACACACAATTAAGGTCAAATTGCTTTGGCTTTTGGATCATTTTTTGTGTTGGCCCATGCCCAGCGTTTTTTTTTTTTTTTTTTTTTACTTTTAGGGTGGTAGAATACGTATAATTGTCTGGCGAGATTAGGTGAGGTGGTATATTGTTTTGAAAAATATGTAAGCATCACACTGAGCAAGCCAAAATGAGCACCATGATTGCTTACCTTTTCCGATCCTCGCCACATTCTTGTTGCATGACATTTCATGCCATGTATTTGCCATTTTCTGTAGGCTGTTTCTGCTGTCACTCTTTTCTGTAAATAACGCCAGCTTCTTCTCACACTTTCTACCAAATAGTAACAGCAGAATTGGCAAATAAAATAGCTTTGTGTGGGACTTCACTCCACGGCCCTTAAAATACTTGTATAAGGGCTTCAATGGTGGCTTAACATGCAATGAATGGCTTTATTTAGGCATTTCAGCTGATGCTAGCATATGAATGTAGCACCTGCCCATGTAGGGAAATTCCCTTTGACTACCTCAAACATACCATTGCATTATTGTGCCATTTGAGGCGCCACTTAGTATATGATGGCAGCACTTCTACATGCTGGGGACGCTCACATGGTGTGACTATTCATGACGTGTGGTGGCATTATTTCGGCATTTGAGGCAACAGTTCACACATAAGGCCATGTCTAGTTCTCTCTCACCAGGAAGCCCCACCTGCTGCCTCTCATCTGATGGGCTACAGCTGGGTTGTTTTTTTTTCTAGTATGAACAACTCCCTCTCTCCCACTGCGCACTGGTTTCAGGGAGCCTGTTTAATTAAACCAGCCCCGCTGCACATCACTATTGCCTTCTTTGAAAAGGAAATATATATTAAAATACTGAATTTCTTTTTTTAAAAAAAAACTTTGTGGTGGTAACGATTTAGGCAGAAACGAGACAGTGAAGAGAAATGGAAAATAATGGAAAGTGTGTTTCCCTAGCACGGATGATTGCCCCCTTAAAAATATGTCCATAAATAAATAATGTACTTCATTTACAAATGGTGGCAGAGGATCAGAGTGGTCGTTTTGGTGAAAACGACACAAAGCACAATTGGAAACAAAAGTGAGAGCCCGTCTACTATTGTCAATATCCCTCAACCAATATCGGCCTGCCCCTCCTGCCTGGCAGATGGGGTCTGAATCGATAATATTTTCACCCCTCCTCGTCACTTCACTGATCTCCAGTATGTAAGTGACATTGCCAGACTGTCACTTCCTACGCAATGTGGCCATCAAATTGCATAAACACACACAGACACACACGCACCCTGTAACCAGCAGGCAGAATAAATCAGGCAGCCTGGTGGGAAAAGAGAAGGGAGGCTTCTGTCGAGTGGAGCGAATACACACATTCTTACAAACATTATTTTTGTGTTGGGGTACAGACCTGGAACCGTTCTTGTTGCATAAATATACATTTTCCATAAAACGTACACACCAATTGTATCAATAACATACATTGTATTTTTTCATGTATATAAGAAAGAACACTTTTGTAATCGCATTTACACATGACAGGCAGCTTACAATGGATTCCGCTTTTAGCTGGTGATAAAACAGGTGGATTCCAAAGGAATCCATCAGTTGCACAGCAGCATGAAAATGTTATGTTGGCATATAACTGTTTTTGGAGGCAGAACGGAAATGGGACGCACTCTCGGACCCTCGTTTTGTGCCCCCAACCAGAAACCAAAAGCAGCCCAAATCCCCCTTAGTATAAATAAACTTAGGCACGAGTAAAGGTGTTACGCCAGTCTTTAACAGCTTTTTTACACTCCGGGGACTTAAAAAATGAGCCCCTATTTTTTTTATCCTCTTCGATATGTGCAGCTAATAATTCTGTGCAATATTGTCTTTTACCGAACAGTTCAGCTTAATAAGGTTTTGTAGTTATTTCTACAACACTTAAATCAAATGCCAAAAGTAGCAGCAAAACATTGTTATATGTGCAAATCAAATAAAGTGTTTGTATGTATTTTTTTATTCTCTTAATTGACATGCTGCCTAGAGAATAAAATGCATACAGCAAGGCCCCTATTATGTGTTTCACTGATTTATGAAGAAAATATTGTTACCCCATGGAGTGTTCTGAAAGTCTATGCCAGATTATACTGAAGAGGGATCGACAAATCCACCCGATGCTTCCCCCCGTTACGATACATGGCCCGGAAGAAAAACAGAAGATACCGCGATAGCCCATACTACTTTTGGACCGTTTCTTAGTGCTCCCATGATAGACAAGTATGTCGAGAGGTACCCACTCAGCCAACCCTACAGCCCAGGAGCAGTGCAACCGTTACCCAGAGTGGACGCAACTAAGGAGACTTCAATTGACATTAGTACACGGCACACACTGCACACCGGGAATACGTGTGGATTGGCTCTTTTACGAGCCATACCACACGGTATTCCGTTGTACGCCACTCCGTCCTGCGCGTGCCGGGTACTTTGTTCCCGGTGAGGGGCGTGGCAGCCCCGTAGCTAATGAGGAGGCTCAAAACAGTCAATCCCCGCTCCGAGCCTCCCCATGGCTGGAGGCTGCCTTTGTTCCTCGCCGGGCACTCAGGTAAGTTTTTTTTTCCTTCCCTCCTCCCCCGCAAACTATCCCCTTCCATGATTCAACAACTGGTAACACAGGGTATCACCTGCAATAGAATAGACAATGGGGTCAGTGACCATTTGTCTCATGTACATATGTTCAAAAATCAACAAAATGTGCTCCCAGTCTGGTTAGTCAGATGGGACGTCGCATAAAGGACAACTTAATTGTCTATCGGGCATGCACAAGTAGAAAGCAATGGGAAGAAAAGACGAAGCTAAACAGGGTTTCTGTGGTTGAGTTAATTATACTGACAGTTTCATATGGGATTATCATGAGTTCAAGGTGTAGAAAATGATAAACCTAATGTGGTGATTTGCTAATTTAACACAAGGTTTATCATTGATGTCTTCTTCATTTTAACCACAAATTCATGGTAAGGCTTACCATAAGACTTTCCAACAGAAGATCCAGCTAGGTTCTCTGGGGATTGAATGAGAATCAGCTCTGACCTTCTTTCATACAGTGGGGCTTCAGTAGAGAGCAGTGTGCGTAGTTAATTGACACCGTATGTAGAGAAAACATCTCTGTGGGGAGCACAAGGGAGCGTCGGGTTACAAAAAAGGGAGGAGACTTCCTAGATACGTTGTCTGCTCATGGTGGTGTGCTAACCAAAGGCATATAATTAGTACAGAGCAACCGAAATCTGTTTACCTTCATGGACATTCGTTTGCATTCGAACGTAGCTTCTATGGGAGGCTGCCTGGTGCGCTCCTCAACAGTGGATAATTGACTGGAAGTAACTGTGTTGAATATTTGCCTGAAGTTCGGGAGACGCCTTCATCACTTTATTCCAGAGCCCATCCAGTCCTGGCGCCCTGGAATTGCTTCTCATGCATACATATTATGCATTCACTTCCCTCTGCAGATAATGTCAGAGTCCAATCTTCAGATTTTAAACTATCTCAGCTTTTCAATGTGTCTGCCAGTCCGTTATACAAACGTGAAAAGTGAGAGGACCAAGCTTGCTCAGTTATGGGATCAGATTGTACTTCATTCTGGAAGTTTTTTTTTCTGTTTCATCAGTTTCAAGTAATTTACGTCTTGTTTCATAAGTAGGCAAGCAAGCATCCTCTCGGTTAGCCTTTGATAATTTAGTGCATTTAGAGCCTTAAGGTTATGTATGTACCTCTGCTTTAATCTCCTCAATTCAATTTCGAGGTAGGCCTTAGAATCACTTTCCCAAATAATTCTTTGAATATTTCTCCTAGATCCCCTCTTTATTTTTTGAATGGGTGGATTATAATTAGGCCTGCTATTCATCTGCCTAAGTTTCCTGGGGCACAACAAGTTTTCTATAGGGAGTTGATGTATCGTACAAACATGTGTGTCAATCTCTCCCTGATCGTTTTAAAGGTTTATCTCAAGTTACTCATTCAAGTCACAAATGTCCCTGTGGGCCCAAATTAGTCTGTTTCTGCCCCCCAAGACTGTGACTTCATTCATTTTCTTTATTGTGCCTCTTTGTTGGTCTAGTGGTAGGATTACTGTCAATATTGCATGGACACTATGAAGGCCGCATTTCCTTTTAAACATATTACTCCTAGTCTCCTATTCCTCAGACACCAGGATGAAATATATAAGAGAGGATTTAAGCTGTTGGACCAGGTATTCCAATTGATCACTTCTTGATCTGTTTTCCTGCCCAACATACTCAAGTTCCATCCCTCAAAGAAATCCCACCATCTCCTCTCTTTGGGGTCCTGAGTCGGCTTCTCCTTATGGCTCAGGAGAAATTCACTATATTGCAGGGGAGAAAGGCTGTTTGTGATGAATTCACCTGCAATTAAAAGGAGCCCCTCTGTCCCAGCATCTTTCCACCCAGTTAAGATTTCATTGATGTGATCAGTTATTACAGTTTGGGAATATTCTGCATAGTTACAGTACACATTAATAACCATTAAGTGGGATGGTTTGCCCTTGAGTGTTACAGAAACAGTCAAGACCCCATACAATAAGTCATCTACCACTGTCAAATTCAAAATGTGTTTATTTTGAATGCCAATCAGGAGGCCTCCCTTCGGGCGTCCTGCTTTCCCGCAGACAGCCATCTGTTGGCAGATTGAATAGCCATCAATGATCACTTGTCTGGATAGAAATGTTTCTTGCAGAATTACTAGATTGTACATATTCAGCTTTCCATGTGACTCTCCTGAATCGAACAGATGGTAAAAACCTCTTGTGTTCCATGAGCAAATGCTAAAGGTGTGTGCTGGCTCCTTGCTCGTCACAAAGACTGTACACAAAGGGCGTGCCAGCCACAACCAATCTTTTTGGTTCCCATCTGAAAGGTTGTCCTGTTCGTGCATTAAGCCCTTAGTTTCAGGAATAACAACTGTTGGTGTTATGCTGGGGGAGGTCAAATGCATTACACACTTGTTCCATTTCTAACGAAGTAATGGGAATCAGGGAGTTCGGAGAGGCAGCCGGAGGAGTGTTCCCTCCCTGCCTTGACTGCGTAAATTCATATTCACAGTATGTTTGAATATATTAGTACTTGCTCGACTTCTTCCTCGTTAGAGTGTATTTGTACAACTTGGTTCAATCCCACTTGTAATGCAGAGTGTTATCCCAAAGGACTGAGCCCGGAGCCATGGGACACGAAGCACACTGTAGGCACAATGCCTGCACTCAGCGCTGTCTACAGTGCTTTGAAGCTTGTGCTTTCTCTTCGTGGAAATGGGAAAGTGAAAACAGACTTTCTGATTAGCAGATCCAGCAACGTTTCTCCACGGCAACCACGAAACACACTACAGGCAGACTGTGCCCGCTTTGTGCTACCTGCAGTGTTTTAAAGATTGTGCTTCTTCGTCCACTCTGTGGAAAAGGGAAAAGGAAAACAGACTTTCCAATCAGCAGGTCCAGCAAAGTTTCTCCACGCAAGCACAAAAAACTCTGCAGGCACACTGCGCGTGCTCCGTTCTGCCTGCAGTGTTTTAAAGCTTGTGCTTCCTCTTCCTCTTTGTGGAAAGGGGAAAGTGAAAACAGACTTTCTGATTAGCAGATCTAGCAAAGTTTCTGCACGGCAACCACAAAAAACTCTTATCTCATTCTTAATATTGGGAGGCGCTCAAACAAGGATCATCTGAATTTTGCCTTGAAGTCTCTATTCCGACTTCAACTTCCCAAAATAAACCCCCAACCTCATCCGCTACTTAGCACATGCATGTCTTAATCATTAGCTTGTCTCACTGCATGTCCTTAATATGATTGAGGTAGCACTCCCATCTTGAGATCAATCAAGTGTGGGGTGAGGAGAAGTGCTGGGGGAGACTGCAAAGTAACTAGAAAGTGCAGCCGGGAGGTGGCTTATAAGTGCAGAGAGCCAGGGGACTGTAGGGTTGCAGATATAGTCCCTTAAGTGGATGGGAGGCCCAGAGGCAGTGCAAGGCAACCAGTCATGCAATGCAGGAGCCTGGTCCCGAAGGTTCAGTGGGTGGCCAGGTAACCAGTATGCACAGCAGAGAGGGACATCAGCAAGGGAGAGAGGAAGCGGAAGCGAAAAGGAAGGTCTTGGGTTGCTTCTGGAACCTTTTGTGGTCCTGCTCACGTTTGAGAGAGGCAGGGAGGCTGTGCCAGAGGGAGGCCCCAGCCAAGGACAGAGATCTACCCCGATAGATTTGTATGGCAGAAATCAGTATAAGTTATTGTGTTAGGGACTGTAGACATTATTGTTGGCAGGCAATTGCCTGAAGGAATATAGGGTATCTTGTGATCTCTGGTGGCACAAACCTGATTGCCAGTTTAGACAAAGTAATTGTACATGGGAGAATAAATGCAATGGCTTCGAAGATATCTGAGAGGTGTCTCATATGAAAGCACTGCTAAGCACCAAAGTTTGACCTGAGCACTGGACCTTCACTTTGGGTGACTTCATCCTATAGAAACCTACTGCTTCTGGTGCGCACATGAACATTTGCAGGGCTCTCTGCAAAACCGAGGTCTCCAACCTTTGGCTCACCATATGTTTTAGATGACAAATTCAAGCCACATTGGCCAGCAGAGTCCATGTTGATAAATCATAAGGGTCAACGTCCATCAAAATCTGGGAAACCACAGGTTCAAGACCCCTGGTGTATATGAACCCACAAGGCAAATCTAGACAACAGGAAGAAGTGGTCTACTCAGCATGCTGACCTGCAACAGGCGTTCAATGCAACTGGCTGAAGAAAAGCAAATATTACACTCTGCAGACAGTTGCATCGTGTCAAAATAATGTATTCACAGAGGAATAGAAGTCCTCAAAATCAAAAGGATTTACAGAGATTTAAGAAATTAAGAAGATAGATGTGTATATGAAAGACAATTGTTGCATTGACGAAGTTGAGTGAGTTGAAATTAGTGACAAAAGAAGTAAAGCTGTCTGTTTTCCAGGCACATCATTTCAGCTTAACACATTATTTCTAAATAAAGATAAACATGTTGAAGCAGACATTTAAACAATCAAGCAAGTATTGGACAAACAGGAAACATATATTAATACACCGAGTGTCATTTTTGGGAGGCAATTTGAGGCATATGCACATCACCTCTCGTTATTATTTTCAAATTGTTGGTATTTTTAGAATGCATTCCCATAGTAATCTTTAGGTCTGTGCAGATCATCCTGCGGGTGGATGATTATCGACATTAAGAACTGTCATCTGCTTCTAATAGGGAGTTATTGATTGCCCTTGAGCCCACACGCATGGCTAGGCGGCATACAGATTGAGCATTGATTTTACATTTGAGCTTTCATGATTGGGCAGATAAGAATGTGCATATTGATAATGGAATTCATACATCTGGAGATGGCCTGTTTCCAAAAAGCTGTTTTCTTCATATGCTACGACTGCATTGCTTTTCCTCTAGTCACACGTAATGGATAGAAAGACACTGTTAAAATGCTCAACAGAGTTTAAGGATATATTACAGTGCTTAAGCAAGTTGATATTAATTAATTATACCCCCGAACGAAAAAGGTAGATATGGTATAATTGTATTACAAATCTATATGCTATTACAGTTATATCCCTATGCTACTAAATGTGCTTACTCAATCATTTCAGTGCTGGCATGTGGTCAATACATGTCACCAATCGATCCTTTTCCTTTTGACTTCACATGGAGTTTGACTCTGATGACAGGCCATTACTATAGCATTAACCCTACCGTTTGGGGGATGCACAGGACTGGCAACATCCCACCAGTCCGATCGTGATGGGTCTTGCGATGGCTCAGTGCAATTAACGTCCGTATGTCCCCTCATTGAGAGAGGTAAAGCTATTAGCAGCCTCGCCCATTTTCATTGTGCCCAATTTCCCTTAAAAAACTACAAAGATGACCGGCTTTTGTAATAGTAAACAGCCATCTAATTGGCTGTCCCCTGGTGATGAGTTGTGTTCTTTTTAACAGTATTTCTTGTGAATATGAGGTTGCAGCATTTTACTAAACAGTGAGTGATAGCAGGCACAACAAGCTTCTGGCTACTGATCAGCTCTCTAAAAGGTTTCTTTCTCAATAGATGAAATGGTGGTTGGCTTCTAATTCCCCCCAAATGTTTCTCTGGATGTTTACAGGCCTTGTGCCTTGCTGATTAATTCAGAATGCCAATAAGAATGTCTTTTATGTCTTACTCGTTTCCTTGTATAACAGTCTTTGGAGGTGCCATTTGAATCCTGATTCCTACACTCTTTCAATCGACCTTGGGGCCGTATGTCTCTCTCACCACATTGTTGCCTTGCTTCTTCCATCCCTTTTCGGGGTTTTGTTTCTTCCATCCTTTCTTGGGGTCTGGACGCTCTTGCCCTCTCATAGATTATTGTGTCTCTTAGCCCTCTTGTTTGGCTTTCAACCCACTGAGGTGTTTCTGATACCTTGCCCCGCATTAGGGTATTTTGTCTCTTTGACCCCACTTCAGGTCTGCTGGTTTCTCTCCCCAACGTGGTGTTTTGTATATCTTACCCCTTTGTGGGGTTGTTTGACTTTCACCTTTCCTAGGGTACTTTTGTTTGTCACCCCACCATACGGGTATTGTATCTCTTAACCCTTTTTGCGGTTGTTTGGCTTTAACCCCGCCTAGCGCTCTTTGGTGTATGTCCCCACCATGGGGTGTTGTATCTCTTCCTTCTTGGGATTGAATCACTTTCAACACACTGATGGCTCTCTGCTATCTCACCCCTCTGTGGGGTATTGCTGGGTCTCTCCACCCTCCTTCCTAATCCCATGAAGAGCCACGTACTTTCTGTGTTGTGGCGACTTTCCTTGGAGGAAGCCGTCTCTTCGGCTACCGTGGAACAACAGTTCCTGAGTTACCTGTGTCAGTTCATTGTGTGGGCCTCCTCTTTGGCCATTAGGGTCGCTGGTTTGTCAGTGGCATTGACTGTGGGCACCAATCAACTGCTTCTGGTTTGGGTGGTGCTTCTCCGTTCCCTAGGTCAAGCCCAACTCACTCCAGACCAGTTTGGAGCGTTATGTGAGCTCATTGACTCCTCCGCAACAGAAACCTTCTTCATCACGCTTCTGCTTGACTGCCCTCCAGGACTACGCCTCCTCTTGCAGCTCGCTCCAGGGCACCTCCGGTTCCCATTCCTTTTCCTCTGGTGTTGCACCTGTGGCGTCTTTATGGCTCAAGCTGAAACGAAATTGGATGATCTGTTGATTCTTTATTTCTCATAATAAGTGATGAAAGGGTCAAAAACCACACATACCATTTCTAAAGGGGCATAAGTACGATTATACTGGTCAATCCCCATATAGCCAACAGACACATGGGACTTTTCACATGAGGGAGGATGAAGGTGGCTACATTTTCTTTCACTTCCTCTCCTGGGATATTGGCCAGGTCTCTAACTTTCAGGGCCAACATAGGTGGTCAATCTTTTATAACTTCTCTCCCCAAGATAGTCAAGGAGTTTGGGCAAAATGATCGGACCATTGAATAGGGGTAGTCCCCTTCATTAATACATGGTTGCCCCTATCCAGTAACATCCAGACAATGACGGAGCAGAGGTCAGGGGCAAAAGCCCATGATTCCCTATGATTTCATACAGTTCTTTTCAATCTGAACAGCAGGCATTGTCCAGCTAAATGTTCCAATCCCCCAGGCATAGTAACTCCTTGTATATATTCCCTTAGGCAGTTAGAAAGATGTCCGAATGCTCTAAAACAAACTGCTGTCTGGGCCCCTAGGTCTGTGGCCCAGAATGACCTTAACTGATGAAGTGGGTGATAACCCAATGGACAGCTGCCCCACCTGAGACTCATCTGTCCACTCTAGGGCTTTAAAATCAAAACCTTGCAATGAGGACCTGTAAATCAATGCTATATCTTGCCTCTTTTGCCTACTCGGTTGATAAATGGTATACAGTAATCCTCTGGCCGTAAAGTGAAATGACGCCTGTGAACCCTCAGTGAACCATGTTTCAGTTATTAAGAGCACATTTAAATTATGTAAGTCAATAAACACAGTCACTTCTACTGCATAAGCAATGGCAGAACAGGCATTCATTAATGCTGCTGAGATTGCTGAATTATTTTCTACAGAGCATATTCTCTGAACATTGCAGGTCGGTTTAAATATCCCCAAATTCCGAATCTTGTTTAGTGTTCTGAGTGCCAAATTTCCCTTATTATTGTCAAGCATTCTCAGGGTACGTCCATCTTAATCATAACTCACCATCTTTGCTTTACGCAGCATACAGAGCCACTCAGCCGAACTAACCTGGTAAAATGGAGCTTAACACCAGCAAATCTTTATTTTTTGTAGAACGTGTTTGCTGCAGACTACTGCCACAAGTCGCAAACATGCCTAAACAGGCTACGCGCTGGCGCAGGCCAATTAATGCCTATGGGGCCACCCAATACCGTCATCCGGGAGCGCGCTGTGGGTAAACCTGGGAAATGGAGTTGCTAACTCCTAAGCAGATCCCAATGAAAGTGCAACGTACGTTCCATTCCGCTTTGATGGCAGTTTAATTACATGCAATTTCAATGTGGTTTTGAATCCCTCTCCAACAGTTAATTCCCCAACAGAAATATGACACTAAAAGAGTATTAAAAATAGAGTATAAACAAATTAAAAAAAAACACTATACAAGACAAATTAAAATACTACATCAAGAGTGCAACAAGCATTTCGCTTTTTTGTGTAAATTAGCGGTCTGCTGTCACCGAAGAGAGAGCAGGACAGGGCTCACGCTCATATGCCTAGATATGCACCTTTTCTCAACAGGAAAACCCATTTTTTTCCTGTTCCTTATAATGTGCCAAACAGCACTACTCATATTCCTATTGTTCTCACAACGTAGTTAACACACTTTAGCACACCACCCATAAGACAATTGTATTACTCTTTTTCCCAACAATTCCTCTTAACTTCATGAATAACAACCTTGCTTACTAAGAGTACTTCATCATTACCACATATACCCACTACCTTTCTTTTACAATTACAGGAAAGAAGATTGCCAAAGACAGCTACCGAAAAAAAGAACACCCTTCACATCCTGCAAAGTAAGTACATTAATATAGCATGTATATCTTTCTAATTGTAACAATGTACTTTCACTTTATATAAGCCTAGAGTATTCTTTTTGAATCAACTACATCTATTTCACTCTTACTCATTATATAGCAACATTCACACTCTTTCTATTGCCATCTAAAAACCACCATTATAACACCCAGTGTTTTCCTCAAAACATCATAATGTCCCTACTTATTCAATCACACAAACACTCCCTTACTCACTAACCCAAGCCCATCACACCTCTACAGATTTTACTCTTACAACCTTCCTAACCACGCCTATCATCTGCTCTTGCAAAAGCTAAAAGTTAAAAGACATAAAAACAAAAGCAGACCTACTAATGAACCTAACACTATATCTACCAATGTTAACATAGCCACAGTAAAGCATTCCAAAAAATAAATTTTTGAATTTTCTTTCCATCGTAGTGTTCTTTACAATCTAATAAAGACAGATAAAAAGTCACGATCTACCCTTAAAAACGACAGCAGCAGACTAATCCTCAAAGCTCTAATTGACAGCACATTTCTATTAAAAAGAAAGTTGTTAATATTGATTTTAAACAGAATGAAAGCACTAACTAAATGAATCAATAAATTACAAAAAAGTACTTCTAAACATGCGCAATGCCAATATAGGTTAAATACCTGGAATTTGTCCTCACTTCGAGTCCGTCCATGGTCCCTTTTGTGAAGGGATTGGATTGTGTGGTGGACCAGCTTTATTCCCAAATGAAGAGATTTAGAGCACAGTGCTGTAGGTTTGCTATACTCCAACTGATTAGATTTTACAGTAGTAAAGTCTTTCAAAAAATCCTCTATGGTCTTGAGATAGACCATCGCTCCTGGTCTGTAGATTGGGTGAGGGTAGAGGGACATATTTGGAAAAGAGTATTGAATCTGCCACTATCACTTCCAATGTCAAGCTTGCGGTATGAGTTGGGTTTAACATCTTTAGCGGCCCATTTGGATAGCAGACTCATCCTATACAAAAGGCACATTTTAGTTCCGGAGAGGGAGACCATTGGAGAATGCAAAGGTAAATCCAGTGGGTGTTAAGAAGGCAATATTGGCTCGTGATTTGGCATGTACTGTAGATACAATGTGTTCCTCAGTTATCACTGCTTCCCATTCATCTAAGGATAAGCCTAGAGGCACTCTTCTGGCCTATCCCTCCCGAATTCCTAATTCTAGGTGTCCAACAGAATTCCTAAGACTTAGGAGGAATATAATACCAACCAGGGGGACAAGGAGGATGTGAGAAAGAACTAAAGGGGAGCAGAGGATCATGGGGTGTACCTTGTGTAGCTCTCAACAAGTGTAATCTCTGAGGCACATCCTTGATACGATATGATAGGATATGGCATTTTTAATGCACCTATACACAAATGTTTCATGGAGCAACAAGGCAAGGGAGGGGCAACAGAGGGAGAACAGAGACAACGATCTTACTAGGCCAAATGACATTGAGATTGCGCAAGTGCAGGGGATATAGGAGGGGAAAAGGTGCCAGGGGAGGGGTAGGGGGGCAGTGCTGTACATGGGATCAAAACAATAACAAGAAGAGCGGCCAGCAGTTGGCAAGTGCAAGGGCAAGTGCAGACAGCGGGTGTCCAATAAGTGTAGGCATAGGAACTGTAGGGTTACAGACACAGACCCAAATGCAAGCATTGCCAGTAGGCAGTGCAGGTATGCAACTGGGCAGGCAGGGACCTGGGCCCGAAATCAGAGGGTAGCCAGGTATCCAGTGCAGTATCAGCAGGGGAGAGGAAGAGAGAAGGCAGAAGCAAAGAGGGAGGTCTTGAGGTGCTTCCGGAACCAGAGATAGTTCTCAAGTTTCAGAGAGGCAGGGAGACTGTTGCAGAAGGAGGCCCGTGCCGATGAAAGAGATCTACCACCAACTCATTGCTTGGAGACGCGACTGACCCTGAGGGAGTTGGAGATGGTGGAGTGAAGAGCTTGAGCAGGAAGGTATTTATGAAGAGATAGAGAGAGATTTGTATTGTATTTCTATTTTATAAAATTTATATAGAGCTTTAATACAAAGTGCTTTACAAGAGGAACAAGAAACATACAACAAGCATTAAATAACAATTGAATCACAACCAGAGAACTGTGCAAAGAACAAGGGATGGATGTATTGAGGACCCAGAAGGCCTTGTGGACAATGCAGAGGGTCTTGAACTTAATCTTTGCAGCCACTGGGAGCCAATGAAGAGATTTCAGTGCTAGAGAGATATGATCCCTGGGCTTGAGGCCAAGGACAAGTCTTGGAGTTTTGTTCTGTATGAGTTGTAGAGAGTGGAGAGTAGAAACAGGCAGATTTAGAAAGAGGCTGTTGCAGTAGTCCATCCTAGAGAGAATCACAGCTCTAGAGACAGTGAGCTTCTGGTGGAAGGAGAGGAAAGGAAGAATACCTCTGACGAGGTGCAGTTGGAATTTTGACTTCTTAGAGACATCAGAGATGTGAAGTTTGGAGTCGAAGATGACCCAGAGGTTTTTAGCCTCACAGGTGGGAGCAGGAAGAGGGCCAAGGGAGGCCAGTCAGAGAGTGACAGGAAAGGAGGGTGCAGGTGTGCCGATGAGGAGAATCGCCATCTTACTGGCTTTAAGATAGAGATTATTGGTGACACACCACAGCTGGATAGCAGACAGTCAGAGATGAGAGAAGGAGAGGGGTGGCAGAGGGGAGCCTAAACACGAGCTGAGTGGCATCCTCATAGCACTGAAAGTTGGAGCAGAGGGCGGCAATGTAGTGGGCGAGAGGCACCAGGTATTGGTTGAAAAGCCACAGAGAGTGGTTAGACCCTTGGTGAACACCACAGGTAGAGAGTAAGATAGGGGAAAGGAAAGACCCAATTCGGGCTTCGAGGGTCGATCAGAAAGGAACGAGGTCAGCCAGGCCTGATCGGTGATGCCCAGGTTATCATGAAGACGGTTGAGCAGGATGGCATGGTTGACCGTGTCAAGGGCTTAAGAGAGATCAAGTAAGATGAGGACTGAGAGGAGATTAGAATCAAGGTTAGAGAGCAGGTCTTTACGGATGTTCAGCAGAGCAGTTTCTGTGCAGTTTCTGTGCTTCTGGCTACTCTAAAGCCAGACTGATTGATGGTCATGGAGAAAATCAACAGATTCTGTGTGAAGATTATGCTGGGAGATGGCCAGCTTTTCCAGGAGCTTGCCCAGGAAAGGAGTGCTGGAGATCGGGTGATAGTTAGCCGGGCAGCACTATGAAGTAATGTTTAATGTGATGTTGCATTGGGAGTATTTTCGTTTCAGTTTTCTTTCTTTGTCTTCCTCCTTCTTTTCCTTTTTTTCTTTTCTTCTTCTGTTGTTTAAGTATTATGTACTTGTGAAAATTCTTTGGAGTATAACACAAATATATATTTCTTAAATATAGCTACCTTTTCAAACTTTTGTGGAGGTGAATGGATTCACACAAGCAGCACAGAACCATTGTTCAATGAAGAGGCTTATAAACAATAACAAAACATCCCAATTTCCATAGAGAGTAATGGTAGGAGACACCACTATGGCAAAAGAAACCCTTATGGAAACAAAATCCCCAACAAACATTCAACCAAATGTTCCTTTCACCCAAACAAACTGTCCAGTGTACATATGGGCATGCAGCTCAATAGGTAATATGTAACTTACACCAACAATCCTTCAGATCTTTATGACAATTCCTCAATCAATATGAGAAACTAAAAGACAAGAGTAGAATGAAAACTTTACAAACCATAGCCTCCTGACCAGTGCACAGACACACTGGACTGCAAGGACATTCATTAGCTTGCATTTCAGAAACTGTTTGCAAAATCACCTTCCACCACATCAAAATGTTAGCAATACACCATTTCCGCTATACAACATCCTATGCATAGACTGTACTATGCAAAATGTGCTGCCCAACAACTCCAAAATGTAAATACCATTCTCATACATGGAACAGCCAAAGAACTCCTTTGGGAAATAGAGCACATCCAAAGTAAAGACTTTGGAACTGAAGTTGACTTAGAAAATTCAGTAACTTTAGAAAACATTAGCGGAGACCTCACAAACACCAACTTCCTAACAAAAACATACAAAAAACACATCTGCTGAAATACCAGACCAAGTATGTGTCTGTTGTCGCAGAACCCTTAATAAAAAGAGCACAAAAATAGTAGATATGGCCTACAAAATAGAGGACAGTGAGGAATCCCCATGGCTCCAATTAGCTTTATATTTAACAGCATGAAATACATAAAAAAATAACTGACCACTCAATAGTTTGCATGTACCGCAATACAAAGCTTAACAATAACCAAATGCCATCACATGCTATAACTAATAACTCTCCAACAACTTAACTTATGTGAGAGCATTATAATCCAAACAATACACCCATTTCAAGCTATAAAAACCCTTCAAACAAAATAGCCTAATTGCCTGACATCTGAGTTTCTAAAAGGTATTTGTGGGAAGGTAGCATATTTGCCATTAGATCTTGTGTATAGGCGCGTTATAAATGCCATATCATATCATATTAGAGAAAATGTAGAAACTCTAGGTGTATAACAGCCAATAAATAGATCAATCATTGATTGTACTAGTTAATGGTTGACCATCTAAAGACAAATAATTTGGCAACAACTAGTCAAACTAAACAAAGTTAAACAAGCCCTGCAATATCTGAAACAAAACAATGAATAAAGATATAACATAGAGGAAAAATTAAGAGAAACCACCCATATAATTGAAGATTCACCAGCAACTAGCCAATTGGAACGTGTAGATCATGTTACTGCAGCCAACATTTTAGACCAGTATACAATTCACCCACTACACTCCAAAGACACTATTGAAGAAACATTAGAAACATATCTAATGTGTCAAGCCAAATGATACCCAATGAGCATATGGGAAGAAACTGTAGAAGCAAGTTATTTTCCTCTACTCTTTCCTACAGGAAAAAGAGGAATCTATGATGAAAGATCCACATAAATTTGTGCATCAGAATATCACTCTTTACGAATGTAATCTGAAGACACTAGATTCGGACAAATTGTAGAATACATTTTCCACCTCCTGTTTGAAAGTGAACTAGCAACTCTATGTTATGGAGTTGCACACATATTAAAACAGGCTCTAATTTCTTAAACGTGTCTGCTACCCAACTGCTTCAAAAGATAAAAGACAAAGATGAAGTTTTGCAGTCAAGTACCACAAACCTCTTGGCAAACAGGCGTGGTACAAGAGAACACTGGTTCCAACTTCATGTTGATGTACGTTGTATGCTAAGGAACCTAGGCCCACCCACATGGTTTGTTACTTTAAATTGTCCAGAATATGCACGGATGTCTTGCACAACTTCTTACGCACTGCAAAACAAAATAAAGATGGAATAGATACAGAAACTCCAGTGGAACTCTACTCCCTTGACCCTGTCATTGCATCAAGGTACTTTCACCATCGCTTCATTGCTATGCTGCACTTCATCTGCAATAAAAATATTCCTTCGCTCAGAGAAGTGCAACACTTCTTTTGGAGAAAATATTATCAGTTCAGAGGAGCACCACACATCCACATGCTTTTGTGGATAAAAGGTGCTCCCAAATTTGGCCATGACAGTGATGCTATTGTTTTACAGTTTATTTAAAATTACATTAACTGCGACATCCCTACAGAAACCACACATAGTGACCTACGTACACAAATCCTACACTTCCAAAACCATAAGTGTGGCAAGTACTGCCGCTGTAGATATACAAACAAAGGTATATACTAGCTTTGGCTTCCCTAGATCAGTTTGTGCAAAAGGACAAGTAAATAGCTTGGTGTCTTCTGTTAGACACACTGTAAAAGGAAAACCCCCCTAAAAGCACATACAACATTAAAAGGGATGAAGCATCCAAGTACATCAATGTTTGCAATGCAATCATTGCCCTCTTTTGGAATGCAAACATAGAAATGTAATACAGAGCATACAATTCCACTGCAGTTGCAACATATGTCATGGCCTATCTCACCAACACTGAGAAAACAGAGCTAAAATACCTCTCGGCTGACATATCACCTGACAAAACACTGTCACAAAAATGGTAGAGCTTCGGTATAAAAATGCTCTCCCATAGAGAATGCAGGTGCTACAAAGCTGCATACCATTTAACATGTATAGCCTTAAAAGGCAAATCTGAACACATTGTCTGGCTAAGCTTTGGTCCATCTTCATCCTGAAAGAGAGTACTAAAATCCTACCAAGCAATACAAATAATAGCCACAAATGAATCCAACAGCCAGGACTTTTTAAAAAACAATGTAACTGACACATTCTACCCAAACAGAACTGCTTTGGAAAACATGTGCCTGTATGACAGAGCCAAAAACGACTCCTACAAAAACAATTTCGCACCAGATGAGACAACTGCCAAATACTCAGTCTCAACTTGTAAAGGAAGCCTAGTGAAACTTACCAAACCCAGCCTAATTAATCATATAAAGTTATAATTTAAATCTCTTTGACACAGAGAACTTTATTACATGGCCCTACTGCAACTTTTTAAACCTTGGAAAAAGAAGAATTATGACTCATTTGAAGCTGCATTCAAAGCTAATTAAAGCAGTATAACAAATGTCAATTTCAAACAATACAAAGAAATGTTGGACTGTTACGCTCACCTGGTCTCTGCAAAGACGTTGGTGCACGGTTGCAGCCCTCCCGGGGGTGAGGTCGCTCGGGTCCGACTTCACCCTCTGCGCTTATGTGGTGACTAGTGGTAATAGGTGATGCTGCTTTGGGCTGCTCCTGCGTGTAGAATAGGGGGTGTGAGTATACCAGCTTGTGCTTCTGATCCCCTTCCAGACCCCTTCTCCCAAACCATGGTACACGTAGGATACGCTGTACCTGGAAAGCTCACCTTTTGATTAGTTTTGGCGAGCACTCTGTACTGCTGCTTCTGGCAGGGGCGCTTGTATGACCTGGACCGAGTTCCTTCACTGGTCCCTTGCTCGTGGTAGTCCAGTCCTGCTGCGACTGAGCCACTATACTTCAGGTAAGTGTTCTTGTTTGCCTTTGTCTTTCCTCGTCTGTTTTTGTTGTATTGTAAAGTTTGTTGTCTTGCATTACTGTCCATTCCACTTTTGATGTTTGCTCTTTTACTTCTTCCCTTGCAGGTGATGTTGCCGGCCCGGCAGAAGCTGCAGAGCTCGAGGTGGCATTCGGAGGGAATTAGCAACGAAGCTGCAGCAGTACAGTAGCTGGTAAATTGTTAACTAGGGGGTGCGTGGGGTTCAAATGCAGCACAGCCCTAGGACGGATGTTCTAACCTTGTCTTTCTTCTTCTTCAGAGGGTCCAAGTTCGTGGATGCGGAGCATGGTGCTGCGGCATCGGGATCAAGATCATTGGATGTCAGGAGATGCGTCTGCAGATGAAGCGATGAAGCATCGGTTTCCTGGAGGTGAGTATGCAGGAGAATGCCTGGTTTCAAAGGTAGGTAAACTGGTCCAAGTGGCGGCGAGCGTCACGTTGCACACGAGTGCACAGTAACGTGAAGCACCGGCCTTAAGGATGGAGCAGCTTATATAGCAGAGCTTCTGAAGCCACACTCACCAGGTTCAGCCTACCTGCCACACCCTACCACACCCGATGAGTCAGCACATGAAGACCAGGCCTATGGAGCCACACCAGATGAGTCAGCACATGAGAATGTTCACTATAAAAATAAAGGCTTTCAGATCCTGGAAAGTTGTTGTAAAGTAAAAATACTCCTGCACTGGAATAAAGTGTTCCTGCTCACATCTTAATATGAGTCTGGTGCCAAAGGCGCCAGGATTGAGTTCAGCCAGGACCCCTGTGTTTATGGGTCCCAAAGGGACATAAGTGAGTCAGGTGACCCATTGCCCCCATCACTAGATGGTTTGGATTTTGTGTTCTGGGGCCTGTGGCCATGACATGGACAATGAACACCAACAAGAAGGAAACATTGAAGCTTAACTAGATAAAATCACTCCTGAGGGTAGTCAACCTTCCCTTACAGGAAGCCAAGAACCATTTGGAGAACCATTAATTCTAAATGAAGCAGAAATAGCCATGACTGAGGTAGAAAAGGCCATGTATCAATCTAAACAATGTGAAGAAGACATGTCAGTGCTCAAATCAGAGCAAACGAAGAACAACTCACCATTTATCTGGAAGTCATTGAAGAAATCGAACATGTTTTTAAACATGAAACTTGTAGCTGTAAAAATTATAAAACTCTGCTCCTATATATAAATGGTGAAGATAGTTCTGGTAAAATGTTCTTAATTAAAATAATCAGCACATTTCTCCAAAACCTAACAAACAACAACCTTTCAGCTGTTGCAGAATGCAAGAAGTCCTAACAACCGACTACGAAGAACTGTTTGGAGGAAAACACATTATTTGTTCCGAGACCTACTACAGTTAACACCAATAAAATGGTAACTTATTTTCAAAGCATTTGGACACAAACAATGTCATAGCACACTCGGCAGCATTTCAAATGTAAATCTCTGGCAACATTTTCACTACAAAGAACTAACTCAAAACATTCAAACCTGACCTATGCTAACATTTTAAAATGCATTAGAGCTGTTCTGCTTACTAAATATAAAAAATGCATCTTAAATAGTAGACTAATCCATGAGCTACGTGGGCAAACCACACCTGCTCCTGATTTCATGGAACAATTAACTCAACAAAATATAAAATGCATGTCTTTAATGCCAACTCTTGCAAGCTGTAGTCAATTCAACAAGACACTGTTAAAAAAAGAAATGCAACCCATTCTGCTTATCAGCTCCACAGACAAAATAGAAGTGCACTACATGACGCTCCCTATGTGTCAACAATCAACAACACTACTAAATAGCTTAGAAAAATATATCTCCAACACAGCTGGATTAGAAAAAGTAGTAACACTTTGTCTAAACTACAGAATAATTGTAAAATGTAACCTTGACACATGACAACAATATTCAGTTTGTCAACATCCACTTTGGCACACTTGCAGAAGTTCAAAAAAATTGGGTGCACAATGGCACATGTCCTTCTTTAGAAAAGACATGTACGTCTGCAGAGAACAATTCTCTCTATCTCTTGCATGTGCTGTCACTATTCACAAATGGCAAGGCCTAACCATAGATCATGCATTTATTGACACTTGCAGGACAGTTTTTAAAGGAGGTGTGAGACTTTCACATCTGCGCACACTCAATGGTCTATTCCTAAAAAAACTTTGATACAAAGAAAGTCAACACTGACATTCCTTGCATCCTAGAATACAACAGCCTATGTGCACTGTGCACCCCATCTAGATATGTACCCTGTACCTCAAGAGAACCTTTTAAAAGAAAACTACTACAAACCAGAACCTATAACAAATCTCTCAACAATACCACTACAGAAACAATAAGCAACTTCTTCTCCATCAAATAATACAACCACAAAACTGTCTAGTACAAACTCAACAAAACGTCCATCAGAAGACAAAGAGACAAACATCTCTTCTCAATAATCAGCTACAGACCCATCTAAGGATGCAGAGGCACAACTCTCTGGTCCATTTAAATTCAGCAACACAAGTTGAGTAAATTTCTATGCAAATGTAACAATCCATGTACTCTTCCAATTGCCACCAATTATTCACACCATTTACTTAAACGGCTCAGGCAGTTGTGTTTGCAAATGCTCGTCCTTCGTAGAGATGCCACATATAATCCTGAGAGCACTTACAGTGTCTCAGATATAAGGCAGGAATTGGACTACTGTGCAGGATTGGTAACATTTACCATAAACACACAAGAAGATCCACAGAATTCCTAATGTACTTGCTACAAGTACTGGAAACCAAAAACATCCCTATAAAGATAATGTTACACATTATCAGCATTGGTCATGGTGGCAAAGCAGGAGATTAGGAAGAACGGCACATAACGTTGTAATGCAGGCTCCCCAAGCGAAGGATCCTTTGTAAGGAAGACCACGGTCTAGCTGTTCCACGCACATCTTATGTTCCTGCGTCTGCTCACGTGACTCCTGATAAGGAAGGAAGTGTTGCTAGCATACGCGTCACTACTGTTCTTACCGACGCCGCGTAAGTTCGCCGCTAGGATTTCTGATATTGCTAACTTGCATTCTCCTCTGATATCTAACTTCCCTCTTTTCCTTCTGCCTCCAATACCCGCAGGCGCACTCTCAGGCTGTATCCCGTCTCCACCATAGGTTTCAAGTTAGGCAATCCGCCCTTGTCAGTAAGTTCCCTTAAACTTACAGTCCTCTTTAGCACACTCAATCCTGCCATATCTAACATTTATTCCTTTACTTATCCGTTCGCTCAGCACCACAGTTCTAAGACTTCCGGTCATCCGGAGACTCCTAAGAACGTCCTCATCCCATTGAGGATCACATTCTGAATATCACGTACGTGTCACTTCCAAACCTTAGTACTCTCCTTTTCTCTCACTCCTTCCTTCCTGGCATTTACCTGTTATTTCTTGTTTCCCCGGAAAGGTTTCCAATCCTCTTCACGCTCCAGCTCGCCTAGAGGGACCGTCCAAGCTTCTACCATCTGTTCCGAAGAGCCACAGCGATTCAGGGTTTTATTCCCCAGGAGGGTTTCCCTGGGGATTCTGCCTCCCTCCTCTCTGATATTCATTCCGGTGAGTGAGAGAGAGCAGGGCTCCCACGGGGGATTCCTCAATCTCTGCCAGTTGCCTCCGTTGCAAATCACAGTCTGCCCAGGTTATTGATATTTAAGTCTTTGATTCTATACCAGTTGACAGATAATCATTCA
The DNA here is from genome assembly GCF_040938575.1 of Ambystoma mexicanum. NCBI lineage: Eukaryota > Metazoa > Chordata > Amphibia > Caudata > Ambystomatidae > Ambystoma > Ambystoma mexicanum. Next base: position 771,153,057 of record NC_090941.1, read on the forward strand.
GATTTCATGCACGTGGAAATATAAATGCACTCTCTGCAACCATGTTTAACAAGACCTCATCCCTAATGAATGATTTGCATATGCATCCATACCAAAATGTGAATCCATTCCATTTCACCAGATTCTGCAGAATGCAAATCATGGCATATCATGCCGTTTATGCAATTCAGATAATCGTCCCAGCATATAAATGTACTCACAGGGCAAATAGGTGATACTAATGCTTCTAAGGTACAATGAAGATGGTACCAAAAACAACTGTAAGCTTACAGTCTTCCAAGTGGTTGGTTTGAATACAACAACACATCTGTTACCCCAAAATATAGGTTACCAGCAAATCCAACAAATGCCTACTTAATCTTACTTCAACCCAAATGTACTCACTAACCTGTAGCACAATAAACAGCTAGACTACGCCAACAGGTATCTAACTACAGCCTTCATTCTACAATAGTACTTTTAAAAGCCAGGATAGTTAGAATACGCCAACAGGTATCTGCAATACACTTCAAATACGCCATCACAGTTCTTGTTACTGCAAAAGGTCTTGTAAAGTCCAATATAGTTAGAATACACCAAGAGGTATCTAACTACTTTAAACCTACCCTTAATTACAACACACTTCAAACAAACATACTATCACACTTACACTCACATAATTATAAACTTTTTTTTAATCCTCTATGGATTTTTTCCCAATGACCCAATGATTATTTCATGTCAATACAACAACAGTGTAGCACATGCTAATGTTGTATCAAACATAGTATATAGAATGTACTGTTTATGAGGGTCAAAAAGTTCATGTATATGTAAAACTGTATGCAATTAAAGCTTTTAAACTAGTCTACTTCACAAATAATAAAACATTTTTTGTCACAGAATAAGAACCAGAGATTCCCGCTTTACGATTGTATGCAACTAAGTAACCAGACCAAGTATAAACAAATACATATTCCATAAACACTATGTTCAATTGTCCTACAATCAGAAATACCATATACACTTCAAGTATATAATTCCACTATATTTACAAATACTGTATACTCCCCATACAGTGCCTATAAATACGTTACACATAATACTACAGTGCATGTGGCCAGTGGCCAGAACCACCACAAAAGAATTAAACCATATAACAAGTACGTACAATACACCTTCACATAACAAAACTCACCCTGCACCCTATTCCATCCAAATCATATCCGTGGACACCAACATTGAAAATAGAAAAACAGCTCCACATTATCTCCATTCAACTCTCCTATCTCCCTTTCCACGCCCTGTTTTCATTGTCAAATAACCCCAAATGTGTTTTCCAAACTGATAGTTCTCTGCGTTGTCCACAAACTACCATGGTGTCTGCAGACTGGGTGGAACAGCTCCATATCATACTTATTCCCCTCCCACACCCTCCAGTCTTTCTTTTGACCCCCAAATATCCCCAAAGTGTTTCCCAGACTTTTTCCCCACACACTCTCTGCAGACACCGACGGCTATCCACGTTCCAACATGGCGACAGTTTCAAACAATATGATGCACCTCACGCTTTTCACCATTCAATCAGCCGGCGTGTCCGATTTCCTCGGACATCGCGCCGGACCCTGATTGGTCCATGGGGTTGTCCGCGGACCAAAAAGGGAAGTGAATCCGGGGACCTGACCCAGATGTCACTTATTTTGTTTTACCTACTTTCTGGCTGTTTTAAAAAAAGTTACTGGACCGATTTACACCAAATTTACAAAAGCATCCATTTGCGACCAAGCTGTCACTCCTGGTGCAAGTTGGGAGGTGGGTGGGCTGTAGGTGTGAGCAAAATTATTTTTCCATTGCGTCTATGAGGATTTCCACACATTTTGGGGCCCCTGTATAACTTTGCCCCCCTTGACGAAACCACAGCAAACTTCACAGAATTATTCTGAGAGGGCCACGTACATATAAGTTTGATGAGGACTCGTCCAGGGTGGCGAAGTTACAAGTTGACCAAAAGTGCTCTTTCTATGAGTTCAGCAACTTGACCATAACTACAGGCCACTACCACAGGCCCCGTAATTATAGGGTGGTGATAGCCACCCTATAGTTAAGGTGAGTCAGACTCCCATAGGAACCTCTTAAAATTCTATTGTTAATAACATTTGATTTGAGTAACAGATTTGGGCGAAATTTTGAAAGTGATGAGGGACTTGTACACCTCCCTCACCTCCCAAGACTGCAAAGTGTGGTGAAGATTTGTTAAAAAGTAAAAAAAGTTATTAAGAAGACAATACTTTTTTCCACAAAGTTGCAGCCTACTTGCCCCTCATTTTCCCATAGACAAACAAGGTACATTTTTGCAAACCAGCACAGCCCAAACCACTGGAGGGATTTGGACCAGGTGCAAAACACCTTGAACACAAAGCGTTTAAAAAAAGCCTTTTTGTGGTTTGCGGTTATTCCGTGCAGTAGCATTTTAAATATTTGATGGAGAAGGGTGCCCCCTTCCCCAAAATAGATAGCTATAACTTGGGTAAATTGCCAAAACTGAGTGTTTTTAGAAATTAAACGGCCGCCATTTCGTTTTTCTCTAAATGCAAGAGATAGCCTCAACTATAGCCGAGGATATTAGAAAATTAAACATAGGAAAAAAGCCATTTGCAGGTAAATAAATATGCAAATTGCATCAGGCTATAGGCAGGGGTGGTTAGAGGGCTCCAAGTGAAATTTGGGAGTTGGAGTGGGTCTAGGGATTCAGTTTGCAACACAAAGCTTTCTGTGGCCTAGGCTATAGGTGACATCGCAAGGCAAACTACATCACAGAAACAGCATATGTTGTGGTGGGAATGGGAGAGGGCAGAGGTGAGGAGAGAGAGCTGGCACAGATGAGGGTGCATTTGTTAAGGGCCTGGGGGGAAGGAAAGCTTTAAGCCATTTTTCCTGATAACCACAGTGGCTATGAAGGACTACAGATAGCCGAGGGTGTGTGTAGTTCCGTACTCGCAGTTATAGTTTTTCTCCTTTTTTTAAAAGATACTTTCATGCATATAGTCACATTGAGGTGAAAATCATTGGACATGGCAGTGATACCAAAGCCACCCAGTTCTCCCATCCATTCAGTAACCAGAACAGACCTTGCTTTGCTTCAAAGTGAAGAAGGGGCCAGCATCCTTAGGCCATGTTGCTGAACAAATGAGCCGAAGTTACAGCACCACATGGCTTGATGGGTCTGGTCCTTTCCTCGCTTTGAAGTTAAGCAGGGTCAGTCCTGCTTGGAAGCTAAGCAGAGTCTTTCCTGGTTACTGCATGGATGGGTGACCTAATGGACGTAGCATTATTTATTTTTTGTAAACCATGCTACTGTCAGTCCTTAAAAGTATTGCATTCATGGACCATTTATTTGCCTTTTGCTGAATTGCATTCAGGTATTGGTAGTCTCCCAGTCAAGATGGGGGGGATAATGCCACAATTGTACACTTTTTGCCTAACATAGTTCTATAAGGATTGATATATTTGAGTGAGACTATGGTATGTGCACTTTTGAAGTTATCTTTATAAAGCAGAGTATTGTTGAAAGCCAGATATGGGAGTGAGTAGGGGAAATTATGAGAGGGCAAGTAAGTCATGAGTATTTGCCCATGATGTGGCAAGAGAGTTTGCAATCCTGGACACTGGTGCAGTTATATTCTCCTGATTGTGGCTTCTTTTCTGGGCACAAGTAAAGGACACATGCGGTTGGACAGCGTGACATTTTCAGAGGGTGGACACAACCTCTTGTTTTTTTTTAGGTTGGCATCTTGCTCAAGTATTTGGGCTACCAGGATATTACACAGGATATCATGTTCCCAGTGCAGACACTTACTCACAAGACCACAAGCTCTTTATTTGTATTGGGATTTTGTTTTCCAGGGAATATTTCACGACAGACTACTTTATTTAAAAGGTGAGCACCTCGTATACCTTGCCAGCATATTTATTGGAACATTTCCTCTCTCGGTTATTTTTCTGGTGGTCATTACTTTTTTTAAAAGTCCAATGCTATTTTATCTTGAGCACTTTCTTCTATGGAGAAGGTCTAATGAACTACATTTGTAGATTTCACTTTAAGAAATATGTTCTCTTACTGTGCGTATATTCATGGGTGGCAGCTTTGGATTTTCACTAAGGGGGTAAAAGTACCTGGGCATATGGTATTCTTGCAGCCGGTCATTTTTCTTACCTTTTCAGTGCTGCCTAAATATGGTTAGTTGGTGTTGTGTGATGTATCACAACAGTCACCAAGAGACCAGCCATTAAACAAGGGGCTTGTAGCACGCTACTTAACCAAAGTGTGTGATCCTTGGTAAATCATTTAATCTCACTTTGCATTGCCTAAAAACATTCTGAGTTTTCAAAGCATGCTATCTTTTATACATAATTAAAAAAAAGAGATATGTTTATAGCTACATAGGGTTTTCCATTGATGCATTAACCAGGACACACCAGGCTTAGCTTCACAGCTAGGAAGGGGCCAGCCCCCTTAGGCCATGTTGCATAATAAATGAGCCCACTTTACAAGACCACTTAGAGAAACATGGCCTGTGGGGGCGGACCTCACTTTAAAGTTAAGCAGGGTTGGTCCTGGTTACTGCATGGATGGGAGACAGTTGTAAGGAACCTGAGGGCATCCTCACTTCTCTCCCCACTATATCCTCCTCCTGGGTGGTCAAGGAAAGGCCATCACTCTTGGATCCTTCCCGTGGGAGGGAGGGCCAACTGGATGGATGGGAGTGGAGATGAGGATCCCGTTAGGTGATGCATGGTATTCCCCATTTCATTTTCAGAATGAGTCTTCTGTCCCTCAAAGCTTTGTAGGCTATTGTCGATCCTTTCCCTGTTTTTCCCCTAAAACATTCCCTGAGAAACACCCATTTGGTACTGGGATAATGAAGAGACCAACTAGAGAAACACATCCTTACTTTATTAATGCAGACACATACGAACAACAGTTGTGAACGGGGACGACGAGGAGGCCAGCAAGTGTAATGCAGGACTCCCGGTCCAACAGTGAGTGGTTTAGTCATTTTTCGACCAATCAGCCCAGCGGGAACTTTAAAAGCAGGAAGCACTGGGAAGATGGAGCCAGTTGTGGCAGCAGGTCTATGAACTGTTGGACGAGAGCAGACCTCTCCTGGAAGGCGGCGTGGCAAGTGGAGCACTTGTGAACCCCTGGAGGATGCAGAGTGTATGCAACAGAAAGCAAAACTGAAAGAAGCTGGAGGCCAGTGGAGAACTGTGAGAAGGAAACCGGCATGACCAGGTGAAGCTGTCCTGTGAGCCCAGGCTGCAAGAGAAGCATCAGCAGGGTGAGCGGAGCCACAGAGAGCCGCTGGGGAGATGGGGTGAGACGCTGCACGAGAGAGGAAGAGCTTGTTGTGGCTGGAGACCTCGCTGGTCTCCGTTAGCTCCAACTGGTGAGTCAATCAAGCAAAGGGGACACCAGGTTGGCAGACAAGCACGTAAACCCAGTAATGAATACCGATTTGAATGAAACAAGTATGTTTTGAATTCCAAACCGAATGAAAAGGAAAATTAGCACTTTTGAATAGGGATCCGGTTGAAAGCAAGCGTTGTGAAACTTCCTGGGAAAAGGAGTTGTGCAATTTGTGAAATAAACCTTTATGAGCAAGCAGTGACAGGATCCATGTGAATATAAGGTACTATCTGATATGAGAAAACAAGCATTGGCAAAAGCCAGGAGAACATGTGCAACACGTGATTGGTGGCAAAACAAGCCAAGATATAACATTAAGAGGAAGTGATATGAGACTGAATCAAACACGACTGTAAAGTGGAAACAGTGACAATGTGCCTGTGAAGAGGAAACAAGTTAGGTGTATTGGTTGCGTGACATGCAATGGGTGGACCGTGTGGTCCGACAAATGTGCCTATACCGAGGGCACCCCTCTACGAGAAAGCTATTGAAAGCTGCCATAAAGGAGCTTATGTTAAACTTTTGTGTGATCTGAACTTAAGGAACTGAACTGATGAAAATTAACCAAATCAGAAGAGTCGGGAAGTGTCCAAAGGAATTAAGTCGTTTTGGAAACCTAAAAGACTTGAACTCTTGGGGAAGGGAAACCCTGTGTGTTGTTAACAGTTTGAACTTGGGGAAGGGAAATCCTTTTTCAGGCCAAGAGCTGGAAGAAACTCTGAACTTTCATTTGAACACTATTTACGTTGATGCTAACATCCCTACACATTGCTTACAAAAAAACGTGAGGGCAAGCATAGGTTTTGGACTGCACCCAGTCAATTTACTGAAAACAATTCAGAGTAGTACATTTCACCGGGGACCATAATACCGAAAAACACCGAAAATTAAATAAATATGTGTGGATTAGTGGGGTAAGGGGTTAAAATGGGTCAGTACTGGGGTTGGGTTGGCATTATGAGGATAAAAAAACAGGGGGCATGGTCCCGATTAAATGTGCCACTCAGAATTTTCCATCAGTAAAATTACATATAAGTATTTTGGACACAGACAGACATTTGCGTTGTACTTCTTGACACAGACTATCCTTATTTTTCTTTAGGCAGGGAAATCCCACCTTAGCATAAGGCAAGTTAGGCCTTTTTCCAACCCTACTTTTGAGTTAAATAAAAGTGTGTAGCCCAAATGTTATTCCATTGTCTGTGTCTACTTCCTGATGCCTTCAAACAGTCCACAGTCCTGAATACTATCTGTTTTCATAGTTTTAAATATCTCATAACACACAGCATCTGTACAATTGTTTTTGTCATGCTACTATCAATCCTTGAAAGTCTTACAATCAGAGAAATTGTTCTTCCCTTTTGCTGAATTGTATTCTGGTATTTTTAGTCTCCCAGTCAAGATGTGGAGAATAATGCCACAATAGTAAATGTTTTGCCTAACTAAGTTCTAAAATGATTTATATATGGGAGTGAGACGACTAAGTTATGTGTACTTTTGAAGTTATCTTTTAAAGCAGAGTATTGTTGAAATCCAGGCATGGGGACGAGGAGTGGAAATGATGAGAGGGCAAATAAGTAAAGAGTACTATCCTACGCTGTGGCAAGAGAGATTGCAATTCTGGACACTGGTGCAGTTATTTTCCCCCTTATTGTGGCTGATTTTCAGGGCACAAGTAAAGGACACATGTGGGTGGACAGCGCAACATTTTTTTCAGAGGATGGCGGCAACCCTTTATTTATTTTTTAGGTTGGCACGCCTGCTCATGTATTTGGCTACCAGGACTGTACTCAGGTTGTGTTGTTCCCAGTGCAGATGCTTACTCACAAGACCACAAGCACTGGTTTCTTATTGGGATCTGGTTTTCCAGGGAACATTTCACAACAGATTGCTGGGTTTAAAAGGTGAGCACCTTTTATACTTTGCCAGCAAATTTATTCGAACATTTCCTCTCTCAGATAATTTTCCCGGTGTGCGTTATTTTTGTAAAAGTTCAATGATATTTTGTCTTGCACACTTTAACATGTTAACATTGTAAAAACACATACTGTACAAAGTAAAAGTAATCTTTAAATAGTATCCAATGTTTTAAAACATTGACATGTGTTTATGTCATAGTTTATGTCATTAGTGTTTTAACCAGTGATGTTTTGTTTGTTTGTTTATTTATTTATAATGCGCGCAAGATCCAGAGGTATCAGGGCGCAACAGTTAAAGCAAATGCACAGCTTAGGTTACAATGTTACAGATAATAAGCATAAGTACATGTTATACACAGAAAAAATACAGATATACAAATACAAGTATGTATACCAATATACAACATTCATGGGAAAACGTACTAGGGAGAAGGTATAGATACAATACTGAGGTGTGTCACAAAGCATAACAGACAGGCCTACAAGTCAGATGATTTGGGCAAGTTAATGTAGTTGCATCTGAAGATCAGGTAAAGTAGGTCCTCTCTGAGCTGGTGTGGGAGAGAGTTCCAGAGCTGAGCAGCTTTCATGGGAAAACTGCTGCCGCCTGCCTTAGCAAGCTTGAATCTAGGTATGGTAAGGCAATTGGCATTACCAAGTCTCATAGGTCTGGTGGAAGTTCTCCTATCGAATCTATCCGTGAGATAGCTCGGCGGCATTATTGAGTGCTTTGTGGGTGAGTGATTCGGGTTTCAAAAGGATTTTATTGTGAGTAGAGAGCCAGTTGTGTTGGCACCTAGTCGCAGAGATATGTGATCTTTTGGTAACACCGAGTGAACCTCTCATGGCGTTGTTTTGGAGGATTTGTATCCTCTGAGTGATAGATTTGTTTGCGGCCAAGTAGAGGGCGTTACAATAATCTAACCTGGAGAGAATTAAAGCTCTGGCCAGAATCATGCAGTTTTCATTGGACAGAAAGAGTTTGCCAGTCCTAATAAGATTACAGGTGTAGGCAGTAGCGGAGGCCATTGATTTCACTAGTTTATCGAAGGAGAGGGTAGAGTCCAGGTAGAAACCAAAGGTCTTTACCTCCTTAGCCACCTTAATGATATTCCCATCAATAGTAAAGGAAGAATACTCATGACCTAATTTCTTAAGGTTAGAATGGGTGCCCAAGATGATAATCTCAGTCATGTCATCATTCAGGCATAGACCGTGAGTGGCCATCCATGCCTGGATGATGAGATAGACTCCATTCACCAATGCCAAATCCTTGTCGTAGTCCTCGGAAAGTAGGAGGATAATCTGAGTATCATCTGCGTAATTAGTGTGGGTGATACCCAGAAGGTCAATATCATCGACAGGGGCTTGGTGAATATATTGTATGAAGTTGGGGAGACACATGAGCCATGGGGAACGCTGCATGTGATTGAAATAGGGTCTGCCGCTGCAGAAGGGGAGAAGACCCTCAAGGTTCTTTCATTGATGAAAGACTCTATCGAGGTAATAGCCTCTGGGGAGAAGTGGGTCGCAGAGTCCAGGTGGCCACATTGGACTTTATGGTCCACCAGGTCGAATGCATCCGATAGGTCAAGTAGAAGGAGGAGGGCTGTTTTGCCTTTGTCTTAGTTCATCGAACTGGGTTTTCAAGTCAATGAGAGCGGTTTCTGTCCCATATAAGGGGGGGAAGCCTGATTGTCTTGATCCCAGGAGTTTAAGGAGTTCAAAGTATTTTTGGATCTGGGTATAAGCCACTTTGTCAAGTATTTTGAGCAGAAAGGGTACAGTCGTAATGGGACAGTAATTAGTGGGAATTGATGGATTCAAGGTTTGCTTCTTTAACAGTGGGAGCACCCAGGATTGCTTCAGGTTGGTGGGAATAGTACCAGATGAGAAGGAGGCATTGATGAGTTTAGATATAAAAGGGGTCAGATCTCATCAGTGATGTCATCTGTGATTTCATATTTGTAGTCATAGGCTGCGCAAAAGGGAGTGTAAAGTTAAGGTAGCTTTAGCTGAATTTCAGGAGGTTTGTTGCATTCATTTCTCACCTTAAAATCCCTGCAAATAATGTTTTTTCCTTAAATTTCAAAGGTTTTGTTACAATGATGTATTGCTCATGTTGCTCTCCCTGCAACTAATGTTTTTTTCCTTGCATATCAGGGGTTTTGGTATTCTATAGAACACTACCAGACCACTAGCCATGGCCTTCAACCGCGGACAGTTCGCACAGTGTTTGGCCCTGCCCAGTGTCCATTTTAAAACACTACCAGACCAATAGCCATGGCCTTCAGCATTGGTCGGTGGGCATGGCCGAACACTACCACACCACTAATAGCCATGGCCTTCATCTTTAGCCGGTGGACATCGGCACGCTATATTTTAGAACACTTGCAACCCATCGCTCAAAGAAGTTCATCAATCACAAACTGATTTCAACCTGTTTTGACAGTGGTATTGTTATGTATAAAAGATTGCAGGCTTTGAGAACTCACAATGTTTTTAGGCAATGTACAGAGATTCTATTATTTGCCATGGACCACACAATTAGGTTAATCAGTGTGCTAGAAGCCCCTAGTTTTATGGTCGGACTCTTGGTGACTGTTGCGATACATCGCACAACCTCAACTAAGCTGCATGGAAAAGGGAAAAAAATGACCAGCTGCAAGAATAACATATGCATAGGTATTTTTACCCCCATAGTGAAAATCAAAAGCTGGCACCCTGGACTATACGCACAGTAAGTAAACACATCTCTTAAAGTGAAATATACAAATGTAGTTCATTTGACCTTCCCCTTAGAAAAAGTGAACAAGACAAACTAGCATTGAACTTTAAAAAAAAGTAATGAAGACCAGAAAAATAACATGAGAGAGGAAAAGTTCCAATAAATATGCTGGCAACGAATAAAAGGTGCTTTTGAAACCAGCAATCTGTCATGAAATACTCCCTGCTGAACAAAATCCCATTATGAAGCAAGTGCGTGTGGTCTTGTGGGTAAGTGTCTGCAATGGGAACATGACAACCTGAGTAAAATCCTGGTAGCCAAATACTTGCCAACCTCAAAAAATCCCAGGGGTTGCGTCCGCACTCTGAAAAATGTTACGCTGTCCACCCACATGTGTCCTTAACTTGTGCTCTGAAAATCAGCCACAATCATGGGAAAATAACTGCACCAGAGTCTGAGATTGCAAACTCTCTTGCCACATTGTGGGCAAACTCATGACTTACTTGCCCTTTCATTTCCACTCCTCACCCACATGTCTGGCTTTCAGCAATACTCTGCTTTATAAAGATCACTTGAAAAGTACACATATCACATTTTCACTCAAATATATAAATCATTCTCAAACTATGTTAGGCCATAATTGTACAATTGTGGCATTATTCCACTCATCTTGACTGGGAAACTACAAATACCAGAATGCAATTCAGCAAAAGGCAAAATAATGGTCTCAAAGTGCAAACTTTCAAGGACAACATTAGCACATGTGTGCTTAGTGTGTTATGAGATATTTAAAACTAAGAAAACACATGGCATCTGGAACTGTGGTCTACTTCCCATCCATGCAATAACTGGCACTGACCCTGCTTAGCTTCAAAGCGAGGAAGGTGCCTGCCCGCTCAGGCCATGTTGCTCTAAGTGGTCTTACAACATGTGCCAATTTATTAGGCACCATGGCCTGAGGGTGCGAGCCGCCATCTTGCTTTGAAGCTAAGCAGCGTATCTGTTTTACTTTTTTTCTATAGCTGCGGGTACAGAACTACAAATCACCTCGACTATGTCTAATCACTTTTTGTATAAACTACAGATGGCTGCGGTTATCTATAGTTTTCTATAACCGAGAATATCTGAAAAATGGGTATAAAAAATGTTTTCTTCCCCCCAGGCCTTTTCCAATTGCCCAATCATCTGTGCCAGCTCCCACCACTCCCCAGATGGCCTCTTCGCTCCCCGCACTATCCCTTTCTCCCCATAACACACACTGTTTCTGTGACGCAATTTGCTTTGAGATTTTGGCTATCCACGTGTATAGCTGAGGTTACAGAAAAGCTTTGTGTTGCAAACTCAGTCCCTAGACCCCCTCATATACCCCTCCAACTCCCAAATTTCACTTGGTGCCCTCTAGCAAACTCCACACCACCTCTAGACAGATGGGATTTGCATGTTTTTTGATCTGCAAATGGCTTTTTTTCCTGAATTTCCTTTTCTGATAACCTCGGCTATAACCTTGGCTATCTCTCGCATTGAGCAAGAACAAAGATGCTGGATGTTTCTTACACGGTTTTGGTAATGTACCCGAAATATAGCAATCTATTTTTGAGAAGGAGGCACCCCCTTCACCATGCTCTGTTCCATCCAGCAGTTTCGGTTCGAGGTCCAGCAAAATTGAGCTTGTTTGTCTATGGGAAAATGAATGGGGAGTAGGCTGCAACTTTGGATTTGTTTTGTCTTCTTAATAACTTAATAACTTAAATTTTATTTTTTTAACACATTTTTACATTTTTACAAAACTTTGCAGACTGTGGGCAGAGGGGGGAAAACGATTCATACCACATTCAAGATTTTCAGCCAAATCCGTTACTCAAATCAAAAGTTATTAACAACAGAATTTTTCGTGGCTCATATGGGAGTCTGACTCACCTTAAATATAGGGCAGCGACCGATGTGGGTCCTATTAGTCATTTCTCCCCTACAATATACGAGTAAAAAGGAAAACATGCAATAATGTGCATGCAGTAAATGGGCATTGGTGTTGGTCAAATGTGAGCAGACAAGAAAGAAAACAACATTGACAAAGCAAACAGTTGTGGTGTGTGTGTAGGCATGGGGTAGGCATTTTCCAGTCCATACCATAAGTGTTGTATCTGTTTATCAGATGGCAACAGCTGGAAAATAGTGTGTGTACCTGGGCATATGATGTCAGTGTTTGGAAATGCCTATCTAATACCTATACGCAAGCCAAACTGTTGGCTTTGCCAATGCTCGTTTTTCCAATGATTACACCTCACCACATTGGTTATCTTCAATGGCTCTTTGTGAGAGCAAGAGTAAGTACTCAAAGCACTGAGACGTGTCTCTGCCTGATCTGCGACAGCCCAGTCATAAGATACATCTTGTCCACAGTTGACTTGCTCTCCGCCTGCTAGTTGGATATCATGCCACTGTCAGCCTCCTCTTTATCTGGTAGGAATGCTGTTGAAGTAATCAGAATTGCTGTCACTCAATTCAGAAGGCAATGAGATGTAGGTGACACGTAGAAAGGCCAGTAGGTAAGATATAGGAAAGAAATAATAGATATACATGCATGCCAGATCCACCCTGAAGCTGAAGCCATATTGGACTTTCCCCAACTCTCAATTTTGCACTCCAACACTGGATCTCCACAGCTACTATCAACTCAGGGTCACCATGAAAAGTTATCTACACTGTTGGTGAATAATTATTTAACCAGTCCTCATTCCCTCCTACAAAATAACTCCTTGCTCACTCCACTGCCTTGAACTCTGCCAAGTCAATCTACTATACCAACCTTATCTCTTTTCTCTGCTCACATACCCTGAAGTTAGCAAGGGCTCTCAAGAGTATTGTTTCCTCTTTTACTTCTTTGTGCCTACTTCATCTCCTCCATGGAGGTCCATGAGGGGTGGAGCTCCATGACAGTAGTGTGTTGACCACCCACACAATAAGTCAGACTCACTAGTGCTCCCAGGGAAGGTAACCCCAACAGGAACATCACTGTAGAACAAAGTGACAAACTAGTAGTGGCTGTGAGCATAGGCAGAACTTGCCTTGGCCATAGGCCTGGCACAAATGAACCAGAGGAGGGTAGTTCTCATCTGGGAGGCAGCGGATGTCCTTCCGGCTGTCCCCCAGCACAGGCACATCATCCAGCAGGTACAGCAGTAGTAAGTTCCTTTCTTGCCAATGTTGTGGTATGCCTCATCAGATGATGACCGAAAGCCACAGGAGAAAAAGGAATGCTGTTTTATTCTAAAGTTGCAGGAACAGAATAGTACAGACTCCACAGTAACGCAATACACACAGGTAAGGAATATTCACCAGCACACCCTTGCCACCCTTCAGCCTCCCTCCAAAGGTCAAACAAAGAACATTCATCAGGCCACACATACACATCATTCCAAAGTCAGAACATTCATGACATCACATCATGCAAACGGCGAAGGCAGATTAAGAAAAAAACACATCACAACGTCTTTCCTTGCAGGAAATGTGGAAGGGCATCTTGGCCTAAGAAGTTCCAAGATGGTGTACCCGTATCGTGACTGCACCCTCTATCATTGGCTATCATTCCCCACTCCCCTGTCTGCCCTACTTCAAAAAGACTTTCATAATTACCACACCAGTGTGACCTCTCCATTGTCCAGGCATTGCTTGAATTTCAAACACTACTTTTCAGCTAAACCCATCAGTATATCATATCCTCTTGGGAAGGTGATATGCCTTCCAAGAGAGAACAACGTGGTTACTAGGCTGATGCCAAATGGTTCATTTTGGATGAAACAGTTCCAGACAAGGATACACAAACTGAGACCATTGAAAATGTGTCACCAGAAAACAGGTTGAAAATAAAATGACATCTAAGGGTTTTGAGCAATATCATTATATATTCCCATAGACCACCATATCAAACCAGATATGGATAGAATGTATTTATTAGTTAAACTGGTACCAGACCTTGGAGGTATACAAGTATATGTAATTTGGATCTGGGATATTCACAGTTAAGTGCAGCTCCTGTTTGTTTAAGGCTGTTTGCAGGTATGGGAGTGTCAGTAGATACTACACCTCTAGAAGAGTTACGTGTTTGCAGTATACTTTTAAACATGGAGGAATATGAAAGTGAGCCTAATTAGCAGAGCTCACTTTCAGAGGCGGCAGAAAGGCAGAATTACCAGTGCCATTTTGGGTTACAAAAATCAAAAAAGCTTGGGTTTGCCTACCCACCTTACCAGAATGTAATCTAAGTGTGTGTGTGTGTGTGTGTGTGCACGCACGTGTGTGTGTGTGTGTGTGTGTAAGTGTGTGTGTGTGTGTGTGTGTGTGTGTGTGTGTTTGAGAGAGAGAGAGAGAGAGAGAGAGAGAGAGAGATGTTTCAAGACCCGTGCCACTCTGTATCTTGGTTTATCCATTGCATGTTGTCTGGACTCCACTAAAGACTCTCCACACCGCTCCATCATTCCGGTCTGTGTGCTGAAGTTCAAAAGTACATATGGGGATATTGTAGCCGTAACCTCTCTTTAAGGTTGAAACGCTTTATTGATAAGCCAGCCTCAACAGGGGGAGTTCCTTCCCTCCCAACTCAAGATGTCACGCAACAAACTATTTAATGGATTATTTTATTCAGCCCCATCTCCAAATCATCTAATACCCTTGGGTCCCTCCCCCCAAGCTACTAATGAGCCAAGAACAAGGCCGGTATACAGGAAATATATTTAAGTTTATTTGAATTAGATGTTATGAAACTCGCACTGAAATGCCAAACACCACTTTATCCGTGGCACAAAATGAAAAACTTCTCTCAACATAAATCAAAAAAAGTGAATTGAAAAAACAAATCACAATTCTTTACTTGCTACAAATTTCCCTTCAAGAAATAATTAGCGCTGGTAAGTGAACACATTTATAGATGTAGTGTTCTGAAATTTAGATTTTCTCGCACGCTTAAAATGCCAGCAGTTTATTTTTTTACAAATTAGTGCAAATGCATATGCCAATTATTATTTCACCCACACTTTCGGTTTAACATAAACACAGGGTGATTCGGCGGTTTATTTTTCAGACCCTCCCTACTATGATCTGGGTTGGAGAAGCCTGACAGAAGAATTGCAATGATTTGGGAATTTTTGATTTTGGACCACTCTCCACTGAAAGGCCTGTGTTCGGGAAGCTGGATGTTAAAAATTGGGGTGATTTGAGAATTGTACATTTTCAGCCCCCCCTCACTTAAAGGATTGTGTTAGGGGAAAGTTGGACAAGATTGGACTGATTGAAGAACAAAGACACAGGTCTTGCTTAAAGAAGTCAGGCTCAACAGGACAATTACATTATAAAATATAGTTTTTCAGCACCCACTGGGAAGTGAGCTTTGTTCAGTTTGAATTTTAGCACAGATTTGCCCCTAGTGTTCCACCAAATAGGAAATTAATTAAATTAATCTTTTTAGTTACGCAGGATAAGGATCTACACAGTTTTGCTCCATATAAAGGGAAAGGATTTAAGGCAAGCAAACCACGCCACCGTTTGGTTTCCCGGGGCTCAGTTCTACTTACATATAAAGCCTCTGTTTGAAGTTCAGGGCTGCATTTCAGGGCCATCTGGCTTCCCGCTCGCCACCATAGTATCCAGTCAGCTTTTTTAGGCCTTCCTAGAAATAGATAGCTCCACCCAGATGCACTCTTAGCAATCTCCTCTGGTGTTTCCTTGCAGCTGTCAGATGGTAAGTTTCATCAGCTTTCTACGATGGTAAGTTTCAACAGCACTGTCCCTTTCTGATAATGCATTCCCCTTATATAGCAGCGATGACACCATCAAGTTTGCAATCTTTGGGGAGTACTCTGCAAGAGTTCTCGCAACCAGGATTGGACTGTTACCCTTGTCTCTCCTCCCAAATCCAGCCTCCATCTAGGTATTGCTTTAGGGGTCTAGAGCAGACATATGACAATTCCCATTTGCAATCCCCATTTGTTCTTATGTCAAAGTTTCGCAAAAATCTAGTTATGTAAACATCATAATTGTACTTGCAACTACCATAATATATATATTTTCTGAATCAGCTAATCATGGGGAATTAAATAAGACGACAGCCAGGTCTGCTCCATTTTGCACAGCCGTGTGGCAAAACATAACAGTTATGAATATGTAATGTATTTCCCATATTCCTAATTTGAACCTCCACCTGTCCACCAACTCTCACATTCGGAACATTTTCAAATCAGCCAGAAAACCATTTTAGATGGCCATTACAGTTCCATGAGTCATAGGTGAATGAATTTTATACCAGCAAAATCGCCCGGAAATTACCTAAAAAATAACACATACATGTAATCAGTACGACTTATGGTGACTGAGAAAAAGGCCTAAATTATAATAGTCCTGTTAAATTAATTGTAAATCTGTATGTTCAGCAAATGGGAGATCTGCATCATCCAGCCATTTGTCTCTCTGGGCCAGCCTTTGAGTTTTTTGTATGAGTCTCTTTGAAGTTGGTTGTTTGCTCTTTGAAGTTTGAGTTTCAGCCTCCCTGAATGGTAGTCCCCCTTTTCATGCCCCCTGCTTACATTCTGGTCATGCATCAGAAAGGTGAAATTGTCCTGAAGAGACAGAAATTCAAAAGGACACTTGGTTTTCACACCATTCAGAGGCCACATTTTATTGTAGTGGTAAACCACTGGGGGGATATTAAAACTAGCCTTTCAATGGGGGAGTTCTTTGTGGCATGTGTCCCATAGCCTGCAAAAGGTTTTGCCTCTGGCCTACAGAAACTTTTATATGGAAACAGTGGGCTTTTCTTTCAAATGTTTGCTGGTATTCTGAATGTAAAAAAATATATACATACGTTTTGTCAACATGCATCATGTCTTTTACCCTGATATCTTTATGTTAGCCGGGGTTACATTTTTCACATTAAAATTGCAAATACACATGCAAAGTTGTTTTTGTGTCTGTGTTTAAAAATCCTGTTTTTCATGTGAAAGGGACCTCTGAATTCCTTAAGCCTTTGTGGATTAAAATGCTGATTTTCCTTTGACAGTGACAAGTAGGCCTTTTCCACATGACCCTTTAGTTTTAACTTGCAGCCAGACATGCAAAGCCGTTTTTGTGTCAGTGTTGAAAAATCCTGATTTTCATGTGAAAGGGACCTTCAGTTTGGGGACTTAAAATGCACCCCACATGACCCTCCCCATTCTTCCATTACTCTTTGGTAGGGAAGAGCGGAGCAGAGTGGGGTTTCACTAGGCACTCTATTTTATTTCTTTTTTTATATTGCTCTTTCTGTTGGAGCCCGTCTGTCTCAATTTCCTTCATTATGGAGAGGGCACTTCAGTCTCCCCTTTTGTCTCTGGGTTGGGTGTATAGCACAGCGTCACCTTTCTTCCTTCATTAGGGTTTGGGCACTCCAGCCTCTTCTTCCATCTTTGGGTTGGGGTGTGTAGCACAGTACCCCCTTTCTTCCTTCATTAGGGTGTGGGCACTCCAGCCTCCCCTTCCATCTTTGGGTTGGAGGGTGTGGCACAGCACCCCCTTTCTTCCATCATTGGGGAGTGGGCAATCCAACTTCCTCTTCCATTTTTGGGCTGGGGTGTAGCACAGCACCCCCTTTCTTCCTTCATTAGAGAGTGGGCACTCCAGCCTCCCCTTCCATCTTTGGGTTGGAGGGTGTGGCACAAATCCTCCTTTGCTTCTTTCTTCCTGCGGTCTCGGTGGTTCTTACTGGACTCCCCTCTACCTCCAGACTGCAAGTTAAGGACTTTAATTCTCTAAAAATAGAAAGAAAAAGAGGTTCACTACATTTTACAAAAACATATTTCCCTGGAAGATGTACACAGAATTGACGCCAACAACAACAGCATACAATTATAACAAGAAATGTTCACCATTTCAGAAAACACATTTTATTTATTTTTGTCCTTAAATCACTCCATGTTAAATATATATTTGTCTTAGTTTCCATCCGATTCTTCATTGTTCCTTTTCATTTGTCAGATGCTACCTCTGCTCAACTTTCATTTGGCTCCTCAATCAGTCGTAACGCATGTCTGGGAGGACAGCTTTTCAACTGATTAATGTGGACCCATTTTTCTTCTGTCTGTTCCCCTTCTGGGATGCAGATGTTGTAGGCAACAAGTGATATTTTATTTAGAATGTCAAAGGCACCACGCCAAGATGGAAAGAATGTTCACTCCATGGCCTGATTCCTTTGAAAATTGTACAGATAAACCTTGTCCCCTAATTCATACTCTTTCTTGGTGGTCTTTAGATCATAATAGCTCTTCATTCCTTCAGCCGACTTTTCTAAATTGCACTGAGCATGTGCAAAAGCATGATGGAGGTTCTTCCTTGCATTTTTAATGTACTCATGAATAGTGGACACATTTATCAGTGTCTGCTCCTGAGTTCTCTAGAGCAGATGCTTAGGTAAAACCATTTTCCCTCCGGTCATCAGCACAAATGGAGACATATTTGTTGCAGAAGATGGTGTAAACCTAATCGCCATCAGTACGAGTGGTAATTGGATGTCCCAACTGGGTCCAGAGTCTGCCATGAACTTCTTCTAGGTGGTAATTTTCCAATGCCCACACCGTTGCCAGGAGTGCCTTCTCACAGTCATTGAATTTTTCCTTGATAGATGACAAATTCTTGCTCATGGATGAGATTACTTTGGTGACCTTGTCATTCTTTTGGTACAATACCGTTGTTAGGCAGGTATATGAGAACCCTCTCCCCAAGAAGAACTCCTTGTTCTTTATGGGTTAAGCCAAACAGGGAGCCTGGGAAAGGTTTCTTTTCAGTTGTTTAACTGCCTCAGCTTGTTCCGGACCCCACTCTAACTTGACTCTGGCCTTTAACAAATGGACCAAGGGTCGAGAGACCTCTGCCTAGTCTTCAATGAACTTCCGACTATCATTAGTGAGTCCAAGAAGGCTTCTTAATTCTCGGAGAGTAGTAAGGTCTTTTAATTTCAATAAGGATTCAACCTTCTTTGGTTGAGATTAAGACCCTCAGGGGTGATCTAATGCCCTAAGAAGTTCACTCAGGTCTTACATCACTGTGCCTTCTGAAAGGACAGTTTTACTCTGGCTTTCAACAACTGTTTTAGACATAGCAGATTTCTGCTATGTGTTCCTCCACAGTTGAGCTCTTGATCAGAACATCATCCACATAGGCCAGGTTTCTCCTTTCTCCCAAATCGGGCATGGCCTTCTGTAGGATGATGTTGAACTCATTGCTGGAGTTTATATATCCAAAGGGGGTTCGGTTCCACATGCATTGATGACTCCCAAAAGTAAAGGCAAGCTTGTACTGATCTTCCCTACTCACTTACTGTCCAGTAACTGTTGATCAGGTTAATGGCAGTGGATCTGGGCCAGTCCCTGATTGATATAGGGAAGGGGCCATCTTGACAGGAGGACCTGTTCGTTCAACTCCCTCAGGTCTGCACATAGTCTCCATTGACCGTTTGGTTTGAGTATCCCCAGTACCGGGTTGTTGAAGGTACTGTGGATTGGACAAATTATCCCACAGCATTCTAAGTTCTTATTAATCTCTGTGAGTGATTCCATGGACATAAGAGGTAACCAGTATTGTTTCACAAATACTCGAGCCATCTCGAATGTATGGATGTTCGTCCACAGTCGTATCAGTCCACTGAAAAGATATCTTGGAATTCCAGGAAGACATGTTTTAGCTTTTATCTTTGCTCCTAGGTCTCGCAGGCATCAGCAAGATGGATTCTTTCCTCAAACATCTGCTTGACAACTGGAAAGCCCTTGGGTTTAACAATTTGAACTGTATCCTTCAGATAGGTGAGAGATCGCTTTTTGATGGTGTTGACCTGGTTTGGGGGATTTGAGGTATTGGTCCTTGACTCTGAACACTACCTCCCCCCTCCTAATATCACAGGTCACCTCTTTCATCCCGTAGGGGCAGGAAGAGTACATCATGAAATGACCGCCATGCCTAGTAAAAAAATTTCTGGAGGAATACCATTGCTGAGGTTGAAACAGTTGTTTTCATTACCCATGATTTCATTACCTAGATGTTGGAATAATGTTGAGCATTAACCGCCATTCCAATAAAGGTGTCTGGCCCAAAGTGATACTTCGAGGGTCGTTGTTATCCACCAATATTCAAATGGTGTTGTCTTCTAGGTCTACTAGAGGTGCCGGATTTAAATACAAACCTTGTTGTAGGAGATGGGAATTTAGATTGTTGTAGGTGTCCCGGTATTTCAGATTCTATCCTCACTTAATTGTGAGGGGAGGAATGAATTGTTGCACCTGCTTTGGAATGGTAACCTCTTCTCGCACTTGAACATCAATAGCATAAAACAGCAATTGAGCTGACCTGAATGCTTTTTCAGTGTTGTCATAGCCCATGGGTTTACCCCCCAGTTGGGACCTGGCTTTATTTTTAATTAGGTCCAAATTGGTTGTGAACAGATTGAGAATGCCACTGCCCAAATAAAAGGCGGAAGGGACATCTCTCACAACCCAACAATTATGCTCTATGCATTTGACACCAATGGACATTTTTAGCATAGACCTGCTAGGGAGAAGATGTTTGGAATTTGGAGTTTCCAGACCTTCTTCCCATTTGTCAATCAATTTAAATGTTGGAATGGTCTTATCTTTTGGGAGTTTCCTGAATAATTCTTCACTGATGAAGCTCCTTCCATTGTTCAGGCATACTCTGGCGAGCACCGGCTCTTCCCTCTCATTTAACAGAATGGGGAAAAACAACTCAGTATGTACCAGAACCGAAAATTCACACTGCCCCTGCCCCTTGACCGGTGTATAAAATCGTCCTTCTTTCTCATCCAAGGTGCAAAGAAAGTGTTAGTTATTTTACAGCCTGGTGGTAATTTTCTTAGTGTTGAACTCTGACACTGTGTGATCTTGGGCAACCTTCTGTGTTGGGGTTCGGGAATCTGAAAAAATAAACAATGCAACTCACAATGAGAGTTGTTGGGGAATCCTACTTTTCCCCGGCTCCTTAGGCTGTCCACCTTTACCTCGCAACAGTACTCAGAACCCGTTTGGAGAAAAGACACTCCCTCCATTTCCATTCTGTCTGGCTCGCATGTTTGGGGTTGAATAGGTTCTGATTCTGGGCTGGTCTCCATACTTACCCTGTCCCACTCACGGTCTTGTGGGACCCCTTTTTCTTTTAGAGGGAATACTCTTTTTTTAAAGAGAAGGTCTGCTTACCTGAACCCTCCAGGGATTCTTCTCTTTCAAAGGGAATGGTCTGGAGTTCCTCCATAAAGTGGGTTCTTCTTTGGCCTCTCCTACTTACCCTTACTTTGGGTTCTAAGATTTCAGAGGTGGAAGAGACGTTTTCCGGCTGAGATATTTTTAGGGGTTCAGTTTGGATGAGAAAGGAAGCTTCATCTTGGGCTTGGCATCTCCCCTCCACCCGGGCCCCCTCCTCAGGAACCTGTTGTTTGTCAGACATTTCCTCCCATCACCACCCCCCCCCCCGAGGCATCAGCCCTGGGTGTTGAAGAATTCTGGGAAATAGAGATAGGTTGAGGGTTGGACTGAGCTCTCAGAATGTGCCCAAGATCCTTGGTCAGTTGCAGGACCTGTCACTCCAGCTGGATAATCTTTTCTGGATGGTAAGGAGGTCTTGAGTCATACCTCTGCTGCCCCTGAAAAGGGTAACTGTCCCTTCTCACGGAGTAGCTCGGTTGCTGAAAATTCCCCCCATAATTTTCCTTCCTGAATGTCCCTTCTCCTGGGTTCACAGATCTATTGTCCTGCAACCAGGGACAGAGAGGATTATTCTGGAAGTTCTGGTTTGGGGGATATCTGAGGAAAACATTCAGATTGGGAAGTGGAGTGATCCGTCTCTTCTGATCGAATTTTGAGGGGAAGATTCCCTGGGCAGTACTTACCTGATTGGTTCCCCCCCTTGTGCAGGGGGAGTGTATGCATACCCCAGGATTGGTTTGTCACCCATGTACCTAGGGCTTCTATAGGTGGTAGGTCTGAGGGATCATTGTTCTCGGCCCCTACTTGACTAACTTTTCGATTGGGCTGGGTTGGAGTTCCCTTCTGCCTTCCATTTTGCTTGTTGGAAGGAGGGTTACTTTTAGGCCCCCCGTCTCTATATCCAACTGAGGGGTCATTTTTATATCTGCCACCTTCACAGCAGCAGAGGTGTTAGATGGTTTGGGTGTCTTGGGGGTGTTTTAGTCTCAGCAGGCTTCTGGGCCTCATAGATCATGGTGGCCTGTTCAATCACCCAGTACAGGGACCAATGCTCTTGAAAATCATGCACCAACTGAGTCAGGATGTATTTGGGGAGTGAATGGAAATATGTAGTTATGAACTCCCTACTACTGGTGTTCACCCACCGGGAGGTCTGAGCAAATGCGCACTTTAGTTCCTGCAAAAACTCCCTAGGTGCCTGATACTAACCACATTGCAAATTATAGGTAGCCTTACGGGCCTCCTGTGGGTTTCTGTGTGAGAATAAATGTTTTAAAATGGCCACCTTATAGGAACTCTCAGGGTCACTCTCCCTGGAGTTTCTCTTAGGCCCAGGATAGAACGCAGTTTCCTCATTCTCCTACTGGAGAGTCTGGGGAATTCCCCCCTTCCCCTGAATATACAGAGGTTATTAGAATGTCCTGCCTAGGCTGAGGGTCTGGCTTTTCTCCTTCAGCAAAGAGGGCAAGGTGGTCTCTTTCTAGCCACATCTTCAACCAATGTAACTACCTGACTTTCTCATCATAAGAGTTTTCATGGTCTGAATTACTTACAGTGTTCGGCTTGGTATCCCAGGACACGCTGGTCTGGTTCCCTACACTTCTGTGTGGTATAGATGAATATTCCTCCTTATCAGATAAGGACTGACTCCTGGATTAATTGGGATGAACCTGGATACGTCCATCTAACTAATGTTCCCCTGTTCTTTGTCAGTGGAATACATGAGGTCACTTCCCATTTGTGCCTGGGAAGTTGTAAATGGTGGGCCTGAGGACCCTGATGGAATATGAGCCTCACCTTGATCAGTGGGCCGGGTTCCATATCCTGATTGATCAGGGTGCCGCAGAGCCTGTTTGTAATTCTCAATTACGTTTGTGAGACTCTCACAGCTGCTTCTCTCTGTCCTTATTTCCTTTTGGTATTCAGAGAGTTGGCTTTTTAAAACTGACATTAAGGCTTGATTAATCTCATACACCCTGCTCTGAGCTGCCAACCGATCCTTTGTTTCCTGCACCTCATGCTGAAGTGATTCATTCTCCCTCTGTGAGCCTTGTATTCTGTGTGCATATTCAAGGCGCTTTTCCTTTAGGAGACTATTCTCTTTCTCTTGCTCATTCCCTACAATTCGCTGCCTCTGATAGTTCAGCTTCTATTTGTCTCACACTCCTTACTAGCTCATTCCTTTCTTCTCTAATTCTGTTCAGTTCCTAAGAACCTGACTGTTCCTTTTCTACCTGCATTTCCAACTGATTTATCCTCTGTAATAGGACACTGTTAACCTGATTCAAGAGGTATTTTCCCTGAATCAGCTGCGTCCTCTGTTGTTTCAGAGTACTTATACCTTGGCGCATTTCATCAAACTCCTTTTGTGA
Organism: Ambystoma mexicanum; assembly: GCF_040938575.1. Classification (NCBI taxonomy): domain Eukaryota; kingdom Metazoa; phylum Chordata; class Amphibia; order Caudata; family Ambystomatidae; genus Ambystoma; species Ambystoma mexicanum. The sequence goes on from NC_090941.1 coordinate 771,176,753, forward strand.
GTCCATTTCTTTAATGATAAACTGATTATTTCCCCTTTCTAATGTCTTCATTCGTTGCTTGAAGGCCTCAATGTCATCTAATAACCCTCTCTTATGACCAATTTGGTCAATCAATTGACCATGAAGGTGGCTTACAGTATCTGCCCCTTCTTTCCAGGTATCTTGCAGTGCAGCAAGCTGCAATCCTCGCTCTGCCGTATCTTGTTGCAGTGTTTTCAGCTCATTTTTGAGTTGTTGAACAAGATCCTGGGCCTGTGACAGGTCTCCAGTCTGCTTCATCCTACGAACCTCACTATTTTGTCAACGCTCTTCCACTAGCAGCAAATGAAAATATGACTGAGCAGTTAGCTGAGCCATTTGTATCTGTTTAACACAAGCGGTTGTGGTCATAAAATGCCTCAAGCGCCTGGCTAACGTTCCACCATCAAGCCAAATATCATTGCTTACTGAGGTAAACTCCAGCACAATTCTGGTTTGCCAGTTTCCAGCATCACCCTAAACCTATTCTCCTTTAAGAAATAATTTAGCTAAAAGATGCTCCGTGGCTTCACCAATTTGTACAGTAGTCACAAAGACAATTTGCACCTTAGTAAAACATTATTTTGCAGGGGCAAAGTCACCCTGTCCCTGCTTGATTTTCTCACACAACCCTAATTTTTCACCTATACACCTCCCTGTAACTCAGGGGTCAAATCCTTGCAGCACTTTAACAAAGCAAGATGACTTCCCCTCCACCTCAATGCAATTGCATCAGAATGAATATTGTGTCACAATGCACTTGTCATGAGCCGGAAATAGGCAGCTAAATCCCAGCCAGTTAATTTTTTTACAAATTTGTGCAAATGCATATGGCAATTATTATTTCTCCCACATTTTTGCTTTAACATAAACACAGGGTCATTTAGTGGTTTGTTTTTCAGACCCCCCTACCATAATTATAATCATTTATTTCTTAAATAGTGCTACACACCCATAGGTCTCAGAGCACTCAAGCAACAGAAGACATTACTATCCCACACAGTGGTACTCATTTTATCAACCTCAGAAGGATGAAAGGCTGAGTTGACCCTACTGGGATTCGAACCTGCCACAGCAGGCTGCACAAAGATATCAAGGGTGAGCGCTTAGCTCACTGGGTTAGCTGACCAGCTATGGTCTGGGTTGGGGAAGTCCGACAGAAAAATTTGAATGATTTGGGAATTTGGAATGTTGGAACCTCATCCAATGAAAGGCCTGTGTTGGGGAAGATGGATGGCAAAAATTGGCATGATTTGAGAATTTTGGATTCTCACCCCCTCACCACACTTAAAGGCCTGTGTTAGGAGAAAGGTGGACAAAAAGTTTGGACTGAATGAAGAATAAAGACACCCCTCTTCCTTAAAGAAGTCAGGAACAAGAGGACAAAAAGGTTTACCCAATTAAATTATATGCTATAGTTTTTCCGCGCCACTGGGAAGTGAGCTTTGTTAATTTTGAATTTTAACAAAAATCACCCCATAGTGTTCCACCAAATGGGGAATTAATTATTATTATTTTTTTTAGTAAAGTAAGCTAAGGATCTACAAAGTTTTGCCCCCCAGCCCGGCCCTTTATAAAGGGAAAAGATTTAAGGCAAGCAGAGCCCTCACCTTTTGGTTTCCTACGGCTCAGTTCTATTTACACATAATGCATCTATTTAAAGTTCAGGAAAGCCAGCTGCATTTCAGGACCCTCTGGAAAGATAGAGTTGGGGTATAGTCACTCCACTCTCAAGGATAACCTCCCACTCTCCACCATAGGATCCAGTCAGCTTTTTTAAGCCTTTCTAGAAATAGACAGCTCCACCCAGATGCACTCTGAGCAATCTCCTGTGGTGTATCCTCGCAGCTGTCAGATGGTAAGTTTAATCAGCTCTCTTCAAAGGTAAATTTCAACAGCTCTGTCCCTTCCTCCTAGTGCATTCCCCCTTATATAGCAGCGATGGCACCATCAAGTTTTCTTAGGGGAGTACCCTGCAAGAGTTCTCACAACGAGGATTGTACAGTTACCTTTCTCTCTCCTCCCAAATCCAACCTCCTGCTAAGGATTGGTTTAGGGGTCTGGAGCAGACATATGGCATTTCTCATTTGCAATCCCATTTTGTTCTTACATCAAATTTTGGCAAAAATCTAGTTATGTGGCAAAACTTCATAACTTGCAACTGCCATAATATGTATGTGTATATATGTCTGCACCATTTTGCATGGCCATGTGGCAATGTTCTGCCATTTACACAAAAATCACAACAGTTATGAATATGTACTGTATTACCCATATTCCTAATTTTACCCTCCACCAGTTCACCAACTCTCACATTTGGAACATTTTCAGATGAACCAGAAACCCATTTTAAATAGCCATTATAGTTCCCTGAGTCGTAGGTGGATGAATTTTATACCACCAAAATCGCCTGGAAATTATCTAACAAAGAACACATACCTGTAATCAGTACGGCCTATACTGGCTGAGAAAAAGGCCTACGTTATAATAGACCTTTTAAATTAATTTTAAATCTGTATGTTCAGCAAATGTGAGCTATGCTTCATCCAGCCATTTGTCTCTCTGGGCTAGCCTGTAAGTTTTTTATGAGTCTCTTTGAAGTTGGTTGTTTGCTCTTTGAAGTTGGAGTTTCAGCCTCCCTTAATGGTAGTCTGCATTTTCACATCCACTGTGCACATTCTGGTCATGCATGCGCCAGGTGAAATTGTCCTGCAGAGACAGCAAGTCTAAAGAACACTTGGTTTCCACACCTTTCAGAGGTCACAATTTATTGTAGTTGTAAAACCCGCAGGGGGATGTAAAAACCAGCCTTCTAATGGGGGAGTTCTTTGTGACATGTGCCTCACATCCAGCAAAAGGGTTTGCCTCTGGCCTACAGAAAAGTGTTCATGGAAACAGTGGGCTTTTCTTTCAAATGTTTGCTGCTATTCTGTATGCGAAAAATAATATACATTACTTTTTGTCAACGTGCATTGTGTCTTTTACCCTGAAATTTTTATGTTAGCCGGGATACATTTTTCACATTCCAACTGCAAACACACAGGCAAAGCCATTTTGGTGTCAGTGTTTAAAAATCCTGTTTTTCATGGGAAAGGAACCTTTAAATTCCTTCTGCTTTTGTGGATTCAAATGCTGCTTTTCCTTTGACAGTGACAGGCAGGCCTTTTCCACGTGGCCCTTCAGTTTTCACTTGCAGCCACATATGCAAAGCCATTTTTGTGTCAATGTTGACAAATCCTGTTTTTCATGTGGAAGAGACCTTCAGTTTGGGGCCTTTGAATGCACCCACAAGATGTCTAATGCAAGGTCAGGTGAATATGCTCCACAGGCCTACTTGCCCACCTGCCCCAGTCAGGTTTTGCTTCACTGAACCACACATGGAGGGAGCCAATACTTACTAGCAGGTACATTGGCAACATAAGAAGCAACCATTGAAAATGCCAATAGTTGTTGTGCTTTTGTGTAGGCATGGGAAAGACACTCATAAAAGGTGCTCATAAAATGAGTGGCTGAAGGCAGACCTGGTAAGACATTTTTATTACACCAGATGAGTGTTTATTACAACTCTAAATCAATTGTTCACTCTCAAAAAACTTTGAAAAAACACTGGCAGGCAATTTCAGTGCAAAGTGTGATGTTAAGGCTTGATTAAAGCAAGCTCAAAGAGTTCCCATAAGGAGGTGTTTTGGGCAGGTAGCGGTAGGAATGGGGTGAGAATGACTGTAGGGATTAGCATGTTCATGGTCATGGGTAGTCAATGGGTGTGCAAACAGCAAAGCACCATCTAAATGTCATGTGTGACTGTCCTCATATGCCATTTCGCCCTATCTGTACTCTAATGCCATAGTTTCGGCTTACAGGTTGTGCAAGCACTGCCTAACAGCCCAAACTAAACAGTATACGAATCAGTATGCAAAACAGTATCTAAGTCCACTCTGCAAACATTCACTGATCTCAGCAGTGCAATCCAACCGGGACACTTGTTTCCAGTATGTCACTTGGGAAAACAGCATAGTGCGACACAATGATACAACAGGCATTGAACAACTGCCTGAGGCCTTTCTACTCAGTAAATGTGTGCAGTGAGAAAGTGCCTCTACTAGCTTAAACTGGGTCAGCCCCAGGGAATCCTCAATACTTAGTGGATCACAATAAAGACTACGGGCCTCATTACGACCCTGGGGGAGTGGGTTTACGCCAGCGGTATTCGCGGCGGACCCGTCCGCCCTACTACGAGTTCCCGTAGCGCCATGGAGCGTTTTCCGCCTGGTTTTTCCGGGCGGAGAAATCCATGGCGCTACGGGACCTTGTTGTTAATTACGCCACCGTATTTTACGGTGGCGTAATTAACGCCTTCCCCACTCCCATTATACCCTATGGGGCAAAAATGGGAATGGGGAAGGGTAAAATGGGGAATGGGGATTTACCGCCCCGCCAAGGTCGGAATGGGGCGGAAAATCCGCCAACCCCCATGGCGCTATCGCCAGCTTTCCGCCGTGCTCCATGGTGCATTTTGCACCACGATTTCCGCCAGGGTCGTAATGAGGGCCTACATGTATAACGGTACACACTATAAAATGTGTGCTCAAATTGACATAAAAAAGGGGGCGCTAGTGAGCTCACAGCCAAGATGGCCCCTTTAATCTGAGCTCTGTGAGGACCATTTGAAAGGGGAGCCCAGCAATGCACCCACTGTTGCGTGCAGTCTAAGATTTCAGTCGGGACCCATGTCGGAAGACAATGCCCAGCTGTGTGTGAAATTCGAAGGCAATCCAAGACTGTAAAGGCAGCCCATGGCGAGGAGGAGGAGGGAGCAGGAACCTGAGCCATGTAATTACTGGCGCCAGAAAGAAGACTGATCCGGATGCTGCAGCGGCCAACAGTGGCACCCGTTTCTGTGTTGCTGCTGTGCTGCGGGGTACCGCAGGACCGTGGCAGTGTGTCCAAGGAGTGTGCCAGCTTCGAGCTGCAGGTGCCTGGAGAGACATCAGGATGGCACAGCGGACGGCTCCTGGGGTGCCAGAGGGACATGCCCTGCGGCTGAGGGGACAGAGGTGCATGGCCGACCCGACCGAGGGAGCGCAGACTCACTGGTGCGGTTGTCAGACCCTGAGGCCCGGGAGGAACCCCCGCCGACAGCAGGTAAGGAGCAGCCTGAAAGCGAGCACCGCCAACGTGGGAGACCTGCAGCGGCTTGTGGTGTCTAGCTGTGGTGGAGTGCCTGCTCTTGATAGCTGATGGGAAAATCATGAGTGCCCGACGGGAGTGGAGTACTAAAAGGACTAAATAACCCTCACTAACCGGGTGTGAGTGCGCAGAGCAGCGCAGGGGCTAACATAGACAGTTGGACGTTCTGATGCACCTCAGGGGGACCAAGTAATACAGCTGCAGAAGTCAACCCTGCGCCTGTCCCGGCGCCGAGACAGAACGAGGAGTGATCAGGAGAAATGGCCCAAGGAGGAGCGCTGCAATACCGTGGCATTGGAAAGCTGTGGTGAGCCTCACCGGTGGCATACACCCACCTCCTGGTGCCTCTGATTCTCCTGGACTGCTTAACCAAGGTGAGGGGAGGCTCTAACTCCCGGGCTGAGTTTGAGGCAGTCAATGGCTGATTGCAGTGTGTGTGGCGGGCAGGAGCCCTGCTGTGCGCCAGCTGGACCCCCGCAGGTGGGCCCTCCTGTGGCCACTGATGACCCTGCCAGAACTAAGTAAGCCGCGGCTGTATATGGAGCCCTGCCCCCCCCGTGCCACCCAGTAACCCTGCCACAGTCAGTTGAAACTACACGCTAAAAGCCCTGGGTAGACTCCTGGTACTGTATGAGACTGTCTTCGCCTTGAAGTGAAACTGGAGGGGGCTCCCCATTCATCTACACCTGGTGGGCCCAAGTAATATGCACATGTGCCTCCTGAGCCCGGGCCCCCCTGGCCTTGGGAACAACACATCTAAGCTCCCAAGGTACCCCGGGAAGGCAGCTCACCCCTAGCAAGGGGACATCAAAGCAGAAGGGTAACGTCCCTTCGGACACAGACATTTGGTAGACGCCCCTTCCTGAGTGTCCAGAGGGTGGCATTGGGGCTCAACTAATATGATATATGATATGATATGATATGATATGATATGATATAATTCCGGGATCCCCTCCAACTGCTGTGGCTACACTGGACCCTCCGGAGGGCTGCAGCTTGATCCAGATGCTTGCTACTGGATATCGACTCCTCCCCCGGGAGAAGCGTGGTTGCACCACTGCTGGGAAGCTACGGAATAAGCTGCCGAGGCTCAGCCGCCAACTCTTGGGATGCTAGGCGGGCAGCTGGAAATCCAAGAAGTGGTGCCACCGCGGGGAACAGCAGCAAGGCGGAGAGCCGCATGGCCAAGGGCAATAAGCAGCAATCTCGATTGCCATTCACCCAGAAGGAGGGTCTTGGTGGAGGAGGTGAGAAGTTGCAGACGCCTTGAATCAACATGGCAAAACCAAGCTCGCAGGGATGGGGGAGACCCCTGTAGGGCCTGCTGAGGGGGTGCCGAGTTCAGATATTGGACTGATGCTTCCCTCCACATGAAACTTGACAGCATGGCATACAACGTCCACCGCATGCAGGAATGTTTCAAAAAGGAGACTGTTTGAATCTAGAAGACTGAACCTAGGGTGGCAGCCCTGGAGGATTCCTCTGCTATAAAGGAAAAAGATTAGGACTTGGAGGCGAAATACTGGATAAACAATATACGGGTAGTGGGGATCCCGGAATCTATACCACAGCGTAACATGGAGATCTTTATGAACCAGACATGCCAGAGCCCGTGCCCAAAAATAGCACGCCTCTTAAATAATGTAGACCAAGACGCTATCCTCAGGATGGCCCGAGAGTTGGTTGATTTGACCTACGAGAACTCCAGGGTGTCATTCCACCCGGACTGAACCCTGACAGTGCAGAAGGCCTGCTTGTCTTTCTTGGTGGCAAAGTGCGCCCTACGAGAGAAAGGCCTGCAGTATGCTATGTTATACCCAACAAAGCTGCGAGTGCAACATGGAGGGCAAGTGCACTTTACAGACCCGGGTGCAGTCCACGACTTTCTGGAGATACTTCTGAAGGAATGTCAGGGTACCCGGGAATCCTGCTGGGGTCCTCAGTACTAGTACTGGCTGAAAATGTGTTAGATGAGAGTGATGAAAGACAATAAGAGGGTGGCTTGTGAAGGCAGGTCACCCCGACGAGTTGCAAATCAAGCTTATTTCCATTGCTCTAAGGATGGATTGAAAATATGCGGGCCCATGTAACCAGTCAGTCCAGATGCAGAATTAAAAAGGGCAAGGTGAACACCTCCCACCTAGGTTGTGGGATATTTTGACCCATTCCAATGTGCCCCACTACATCACTGTACTGAAATTGTGAAAGAAACAGCCCAGAATGGATGCGCGGACTCCTGTGAGCACCAAAATCTTTAAAACTGCGTTTGGGTCACAACCATAAAAAGGATACACACCCTGACACACACAGTTGGGGGGGACAGAGTTCTCACTGCAGGAGCATGCCAGTGGGCTCTGCCACAGTCAACATGGAGCAAAGTGAATGAATTGTGCTGAAAACCCGAAAATGCCTCTTTAAAAAGTCAGCTTTTCAACCATAAAAAGTGTTGTTTTGGCGCTAGAGCCATTAATTTCTACTGAATCGTTGAGATTAAAAGGAACCTGCAATGCCCAGGACCATCCAGTGTGCCTCAGAGGAACCGGGCCTCATTTAATGACAGCTGCTACAAAATGTATCTTTGAAAAAGCAACCCAGGAACCCTTGTTTTCATTTTCCACAGGGGAAAAAAGCGGCTAAACTTTACAACAAGTATCAGAATCATCTGCGCAGAGAGAAATTCTAAACAAAGTCATGATATATGTATCCAGACTGCAAACCATTCCAGCACTCAAGGGAAGAACTAATGCTGACTAAAATGTGTATTTGCTGCAGAGTTAATCGATTTAAAGAGAACAGTTTAATGTGCTTTTTCATGAATGAAAGGCAAAATCGCCTCTTTTAAAGAAAGTTCTTGTTTAAAGGCTTAATTCTTTAAGAATGTCAAAGGATTGCTAATGTTAAAAAATTCACCTTTTTACTGTGTTAATTTTAAATGAAACATATAGGTGAAACTTAAAGCTAAACCTAGTCAGGGTTAATCAGCTATTTGAAAAAAAAACAACCTTGCTCTGAGCTTGAGAAAGGTTGACACCTCCACTGCTGGCAGGAAAGGCTAATTGCTCCTAGGAGGCCTTGCATACTCATGACAAAGGACCTCATTAGACATTCGTCTATGCCCCAGGCAAAGACAATGGAAGGTTTGGACACTCACCCTTCCAGGGGAGGGGGAGGAAGCTCCACTCTCCTTGGAGAGGCCCCTTATTCAACTTCAAAGGGTTTGCCATTTGCTCATGCGTAGGAAGAAAGAGAAAAAAACGGACATGTGATTTTTGGGTTTAAAATACTTATTTTGCCACTGAACTTCGAGACATTTAACTTGGCAGGAAGAATAAGAAAAAAAATGAAAGATACATACATCTAAATCTGAGTTTCTGCTACTCATTTGAAAACTTGGTAGAATTTCTTACTGCATAAGGAACTGAAGTTATGAAGAATGACCAATTGTGCAGAAACTATTAAAGTTGCAAATGTAATATTGTATGCCCATGTGCTAGGGGTAATTGTGCATATATGTACAGAATTGGGAAATGTTAGGCCAAACCTTTCATGGTCAAAATTGCCAAAATTCAACAAAAAGACTAATCAAGTTCCCACTGACTTGGGAGTTGGATGAGAATGTGACCCACGAAATATGTAATTTATGTATCCAATTTTCTTAGAGGGCATAACTACATAAATATGTATTTGTGGGAAAGCTAGATTTTGCTCCCAATAGCTATGGGAGTTTTCCAGATCAGCTCATTAAACATGACAGCTCTTTCTGTCATCCAACCAGCAAACAGCAACGCAGGAACTGTGCTCTTGCCCAATCATAGCCTTGTGGGTGTGTGTAGTAAGTCTGCTCCTATCATAAACTCTAATGATGTAATTTGGCATGATAAATAAGGGAACCTCACAACACACACTGATTCCTGACTCCATCCTGATTTCTGCGTGGTGCCCTGTTCCTGAATTCTCCATCTTTGTTCCTGATTCCAGATTTCTTTGCAAAGCCAAGGCCTCTGCATTGCAGAACTCCTTTTCAGCTAGCCCTAAATTATGAAACCAGCCCAAAACCTAAGGGAAGCATGTTGATCCAGTCTGGCTTGCTACCACTAAATGCTTGCCTGCTCCAAACTCGCCATCCCACTGATCTCTGGTCTCCAGTAACCAGCGCAGTCCAGTGCAGTCCAGTCTGAGATGCCAATCCAGGTGACCAGAACTGCCCAGCTGACATAAATCTGCCAGATGTGCCCTACTGTCCTTTAGACCCGATATGGTGATGACCAGAGTCCTTGATGGTCCAAAAGCTTAATTTAAAGTGGACTGTAAGTATCAATAGGAATCATAGTAACCCATAGCATATCTTGCCTTACCTTGTCCTATCCCAATCTCTCAACCATCATTTTCTTTACCTTCAGAACCGATAATATTGTCAGAACCATTCTTGCAACCCTGTTTGTGATTCCTAGCATTAGCACCAATCTTATCTTCATTTTTGTTATACTAGACTATAAGCCATTAGTGATTTTGATTAAATAAAGTAATTCCCATGAAGAAAACGGGGTATCTGCCATGTGAAGGGTTACAAGCGGCCATGTAACTGTGTAGATTCACGGGTGGTATTCTCTTTTTCTTAGCCATTAAATCTAGTTTAAGTTAAGTTCACCTGCCATTTTAAAACTGATTTTCTGTTTTTCTCTACTCTATTTTTCTAAAACCGCCTCTCATTCAACCTTGCATAACTTCTTCAATGTAATAGCTAGAGACTTCATTTCAACTCTGACTTCAACATAAGACCTGTAGCTACGTCCCAACACACCCACATCCCAAAACAGTGTATTTCACCCATCTTTTTTAAAAACCGTTTAGTGAATTTTAGGCAGGAATTCGCAATTCTGCAAAGTTTTACACGTGTGAGTTTCAATTTCAATTATTTCCAAACTTCCATTAAGATTCAAAGTGTTTACTTTTGCTATTCCATAGCTTATGTTTGTTAGCATCTTTTCAGTGTTGCTCCCATAGGAATTTATATTGATTTAAGGACTTTTGCAACTTTTCATTGTTTTGCTCAGCCATTTTCAAATGTCATTTTAAAAGTGTCAGATTTCCAAACCTAAGTCAGGAGAGGGACGCCTTTGGCCAGGAAGTAAGCCAATTAAAAACCAAGGTAGAGGGAAGAAAGCTGGCCCTCCAGGAGCTCAATGAATTAAAAACAGAATATGAGAAGCTACTAGAGCACACCAGATGGGTGGAGGATGCTCTGGAACAGAACACCCAGACCAATGATGCTAAAACCCAGGAGGTGAGTCTCCTGCAGCAGAAAATGGCCCAGTATTTGCAGACCAGGCAGAAAACGCAGAAGGAGAATGAGGCTCTCTGTGAAAAGAATGATAGTCTCCACCAACAAGTGGCAATGCAAGAGCAAATCCATGAGACCAGCAAGGCGTTGATAGAGGAACACAATGCTCAGATTTCTGCATATCACCAAGGAATAGGGGCTGAAAGAGAAAAGGTAGAGAGGGATAGAGAAACCTCTGATCCTCACATCAGGGACTCAAACCTCTTCAGTACCATGAACTCTGCCACCTTCATGTCCACTGGTTCATATGAACCAGGGGCCATGGGGACAGTAGACTTCAACAGAATTGGTAAGATGGGACTGGCAGATCAGCGCCTCCCAGAAATTGATGGACAGATCCCCAAATGTTAGGGCTAACATCTCTGATCAGGGAGACGCCTATGAGGGGAGAATCAGGGAACTGGGTCCACAAAACTACCGCCTTCCAAAAGATCAGTTTGTTAAATTTGGTGGGGAACTCCAGGAAATAAAGCCCAAAAAGAGTATCCTAAAGACCTCTTCCCAGGTAGGGCAGTGGGGGTATTCCGCCAATCCTGGGATCAGGGGAGAGTCAGAAGACTATTCTGAGCACCAGGCATAAAGAAACTAGGACCCCACGTTCTGCAAGCCCTTCTAAAGCTCACAGAATCAGGGAGTGCCTAGGGGATCAAAAAGCCACCTCCAGTAGTAGTGCCTCTGAGTCAGAGTATGAGTGGACGTGGGTGACTAAGACCAAAAAGGTGAATAAAATCAAGAGGGCTATGCAAAAAGATCCCCTTAAGCAGGTCTAGGCCATTAGGAGTATTATAACTCCCTATCATAAAAATGCCAAGTATTCAGTCTGGGAACACCTTGCATTATATGAACAGATGATGGACATTTTTCAACTGAAAGATAGTCAGAATTGCATCCAATATGTGAAGTGGACATTCTCCCTTGAGTACTCCAGGTTCTTTGCGGGACTGGAGGATCAGAACCACTCAAGATGGTCCACCTACAGGGTGGCCATCTTAAAACACTTCTCTGTCCATATAAACCCCCAAGAGGCCCACAAGGCGGCCTACAATCTGCAGTGTGGGGAAGATCAGACCCCACAAGAATTTGTGCAGGAACTCAAACGTGCCTTTGCGCAGACCACCACGAGGGTGCTCACAGAGAGTAGGGAGTTCATCAACACCTTCTTCCATGCACTCCCCAAATATATAATGACCCACCTATAGATAACAAGAACACAAATAAAAACCCCAAACCAGCCAACACCCCTGCTGCTGCTAAGGTGGCAGAGGTGAAGGTTGCCCCCATTTTAGATCTGGAGATGGGGGGGCCTAAAAATATTCCTGTACAGAATCCATCCAGCCAAAGAACTAAAAGGCCCTCAGGCCAATCACAGACAGGTAGTCAGGGAGGTAATCCCACAAATGGGACCCCTAACTCCCCTGATTACATTAGCCCCTGATACAAAGGTAAAAAACCCATCCTGGTGTATGTGTGGACTCCCCCAGCCCAGGGTGGGATCCAACCAGGTAGGTACCTACCCAGCAAACTTCCCTCCTAACTTTCCCCAGGAGGGCAGTAATCCCCTAAATGCCAGATTGAGTTTCTTTCCCCGGTACCCTCAAAACCTCAACCTACAAAACAACCCTCCTTTCTTTCCTCACTTTCCTGAGCCCAGACAGCCCAATCCGGGAGAGGGGCAGCCAATGGTGGAGGGTTTCCCCAAGGATCCAAACCCAGGGTACTATGGGAGAAAGAACAGTTACCCTTCCTGTGATCCACCTAGGATGGACCAGAGACCCCCATACCAGCCAGAGCAGGTGTCCCAACTGGAGCACCAGGTCCAGAACTTGTCCCAGGATCTGGGTCGCATGTTGAGGGCTCAGCAGAACCTACAGATGAACATGGCGTCTCAGAACTCCACAAACCAAGGGTCTGGTACTCCAGAACAATGACGGGGAGAGAACCCAGACAACTCACTGGTTCCAAAGGAGGAGGCACGGGATAGGAGGGTGTAAAGCCTTAGAGGAAGCTTCCTTCCCCACTTGTGACAAGCCCCTGAAAACCCAGGAACCGGAAACAAAATCTCCTGCCCCCGAAAGTCTGCAACCCAAGGAACAGAGGGCAGGTAGGAGAAATAAAGGACCTAAAAAGACTCAGTTTGTGGAGGAGGTTAGTGTCCTCCAATTTGAAGGAGAGGGGTCCTCAGAGGACTCTGGGAAGAAGATCTTCTCCTTCAGGGATGGAGGAACTCCTCCCAAAGAAAAATGGGTCCCGAGAGATCCTAATGAAGACTGGGTGAATGTGGGGACTGAGTTAGGATCGCCCATCATTGAACCCCAGAATGATAATCCAGAAAACCACCTTGCCCAAACCTATTCTGGGGACTGCTTCCAAAAAGGGGGGGGACAGAATCTGAACCAGGGGAGCCGAAAACTCTCGCAATATCCATCTGACAGGTTTTTCTTTTTTAATTATTTTATTTTAATTTTATTTCAACAAACCATACAAACCAAACTTGCAGTGCATACAGTAACATTATAAACATGCATCTCTGCAACATGTCCACTGCTTCTCCCCTTCCCTCCCCCCCTTACGAGCCTATTCCCTTCTGTGTTCTGTTTCTGCATCTTGTGATAAGGATTCATCCTCCATATTTTCCGTTGGATCTCGTGGTAACCCAAATAACTCTGCTATCAATTGTTTCCAGGCTATCAGGGTCTCAGCCTCTTCCTCCCCCCCAACATTACTTGCATCCTGCCATACCACAGTTTCTGCTTTGGCCCATTTCTGTAGATCTTTCCACCATGCTTCTAGTCTTGGTCTGTGGCATGCCTTCCACCCCATAGCAATTCTCCTCTTTGCAAGCACATATGCTAAGTCCTTTAATTTACTCACATGCTTGAGTTTATGCGGTCTCGGAAACCCTCCCATCAAACAGGCCCACACCATATCCACCACAATTTTGATTCCTTTTTCAGCCAACTTGTGCGCCACCTTGCCCCAAAAACGCTCAATGACTGGGCATGACGAAAACATGTGCACTATTCCGGCATTTTCCTCATCACATTTGGGGCATGCTTGTCGTCCCACATTTTTGAATTTAGCTATTCTCTGGGGCGTCATATACGCCCTATGGGTTATGTACAGTTGTATCTGTTGCAGTCTTGCATTTCTCGACACTTTTTTGTGGTACCTTTGGGCTCGTTCCCACATCCCATCACTCATTGGGGCTCCTACTTCCTCTTCCCAGTCCCGTCTCAGTTGCGCCACTTCCATCACCATCTTGGACATCATCAACTCATATATTCTAGATATCTCATGTCCCCATTCTGCGACGTCGTATATTGTGTCTATGATAGTGTCCGGTTCTTCTGCTAGTGCTAATTCAGACCATGTCTCCTTGATTTTCCGCACCACCCTGTGGTATGTAATATACTGGCCTGTATGTAACCTGTTTCTTCCTCTAATATTGCAAAGTCCCTTATGTCCCCCTCCGGCCATATATCGCCCATGGTTGCTATCCCCACCGGTTCCCAGTGTTTCCTAATCATCATCCTTAATTGCATTTCTTTGCCGGTCAACGCCACTAGTGGTACCTGCGGGGAGCACAGGAATGAATTCACCATCAGCTGGCAGGCCCTGCACCATATCTTCCACCCTAGTAACATCATCTTTGGGTGCCCTTCCATGTCTGCCTTAGGCTGCCACATCATTTTGTTTAAGAAGTATGGGGCACAGTCCTGTCGGAACAGCCTGGACTCCGACGTTGACTCTTCAGAGAGCCATTTAGCTACATATTGCAGCTGGCTTGCTATATAGTAAATTTCATAGTTCGGCAGTTTTATTCCCCCTTTTTTGTATTAGTTTTGCAGCTTCCACAGGGCTACCCTATTCCTCGTCCCATGCCAGAGGAAGTCCCTGCACATGCTCTCTATCATGTCAAGGGTCCGCCTTGTTATAAGATATGGGATATTTCCAAAATAATGCAAGAGTCTCGGTAGGACCACCATTTTCAACAATGCCCCTCGCCCCATCATCGCTAGAGGTAGTTTCACCTAGAACTTCATACTGTTTCCAATTTTCCTGATCGCCTCCTCTGTATTATATTGATGTTCCTCTTCCACCGTATGGTATACATCTATTCCAAGATATTGGAACATGCGCACCACCCATGGTATCTGTAGTACCAGTAGCTGTTCTAACAGGGTCCCTTTGTACCTGCCGAGTGGAAATATGCTAGATTTTTGGGGGTTCACGGCTACGCCAGACAGCTTTGCATATCTCTCCATCACTTCAAGAATGTACTGGAGGTTTTCTTCTGGATGCCTTAAGTACAACAACATGTCATCTGCATACAAAGAGATTAGATGCATGCAGTTCCCCTCCTACAGCAATGCCTATCGGGTCATACTGTTGCCTCAGGTATATGGCCAAGGGTTCCAGAGCAAGAATATACAACACAGGAGACCATGGGCATCCTTGCCTAGTACCTCTCCGAAGCTACCACCTCTCTGATATCACCGACCCTGTTTTAACTCTAGCCAACTGAGCGCTATATAGCATTTTAGCCCACTGTAAGTACCCAGGCCCTATCCCATAGCCAGCCAGGGCCGCCATCAGCCACGGCCATTTGAACAAATCAAAGGCCTTTATTGCGTCTAGCGATACAATTGCCAGTTTGCCTTAGTCTTCATTTGCATACTCAACAACTCGGTGGAGTCGCCTGAGATTTTTGGATATGTTCCTGTTCGGAACATAGCCAGTCTGGTTGGGATGTATTAGTTTAGCAATAACCCTCTTCATTCTGTTTGCCAAAAAAAACCTCAATATTTTACTGTCTTGGTTAAGCATTGACAGGGGTCTGTATGATCCACAGTTATGACCGGGCTTATTAGGTTTGGGCAGTGGTATAATTGTCGCTTCTCTGAGGGACTCTGGCAGCCTACCCACTTCATACGCTTCATTCAACATTTCTAAAAGCAGAGGAAGCACTTCATCCTTATATGTTTTGTAAAATTTGCTTGGGAGTCCGTCAGTTCCTGGGGTTTTACTAGTAGGCAACTGTCTCACTACTTCTTCCACTCCTCTAAGGTAATTGGGGCATCCAGCTCCTCCCGCTCTTCGGGACTAATCTGTGGCAGTCCTATATCTTCCAGTGTTTCTGCTATTTCTGTGCAATCACTGTCCTCATCATCTCCATACAGGAGTCGATAATACTCCACAAATTTTTGATTAACTCCCACTTGGGTATCCACTAAGCTCCAATCCTCCCTCGTTACTGTCCTGATTGTGGGCTTGAGGGTCTCACTTTTATATAGCCATGCCAGGACCCTCCCTGGTTTATCCCCCCCGCATGCTGTCTCTCTGTATACTTCTTATAGTTAAGATTGCACAATCTCTCCCAGTGCCCCGCACATTTCTGCTGCAGCTTAAGTATTCTTTAATTATCTTCCTTGGTGTTACCTCCTTCCCTTAGTGCCCTTTCTAGTTCCCTCTCCGTATCTTGCAGTTCAGCCTGGATCCATCCTTGTAGTCCTTTGGATTTAGCTATAGCCACCCCCCTCATCACCACTTTAAAGGCCTCCAAAAGCATACCTGCTGTCTCTACACTGCCAGTGTTTATCTCAAAATAGTTTATTATTTCCTCCCTCATATCCTCTCGGAAGATGGTGTCTTTCAGCGCATCTGCTCTGAGGTGCCATATCGGGATCTTTGTCTTCGGGGGTCGGTATTGCCATCTCAGGATTAGTGGCAAGTGGTCTGAGAGGACCCCCGCTTTATATTCCGTTTCCGTTATCTCAGTCATTTAATCTTGCGTGGCAAACATATAATCCAATCTACTGTGCAAGTTTTGTGGAGCTGAGTAGTGTGAATACTGCCTCTCCTGGGGATGATATGCCCTCCATACATCCACAAACCCAAAATCATCTAACAGCGTATGCAGCGCTCTGGCGGTTGGGGTGAGTCTGTCCGTTTTTCCATCTGACCTATCTACTATAGGGTTTAACACACAGTTGAAGTCTCCTCCCCAGATCACCGCCCTTCCGAGCATGTACTAAGTTTGTTGCATAAGGTTCTGAAATATGCCGCTGTGTTTTGATTCGGGGCATACATGTTTATAATGCTTATCTCCCTGTTTTCCACCATCCCTTTTATCATGACCATCCTTCGGTCTGCCTCCACCGCGGACTGTAGCAGTTGGAACGGGACATGTGGTGCCACCCAAATGATCACCCCCTTGGCATAGGCCGAATATGATGCTCCCGCCACAGTCCCCTTCCATTATTTCCGGATCATCTCCATCTTGTCTTGTGTAAGATGGGTCTGCTGCAGCAGTGCTATGTCTACTTTCTGTCTGTGTAGGTATAGCATGACCTTATTCCTCTTTCGATAACTATTGAGCCCTCTGGCATTCCAGGTAATTATTTTTAGATCCCCCATGGCATATCAGAGTCCCTCTTCTCCCCCAACAAGTGCAGTCCATGACCAAACACATTCACATTCTATGCAGGCTCGTCTCCCAACATGAACTTCCCCAAACAACAAACACCCCAAACTTCCCCACCTCCCCACCTCCCCACCCTCCTCCCTCCCGCCTCCCTTCCCTGCCCCAACTCACTCCCCTCCATTTCTTCCCACCCCAACACCCTACCCAACTGTCGCCCAGCTCCATCCCTGGATCTCAGGCACCCCCGCATCTAGCCCTTTTCTGGCAATTGCCTTTACTCACGGCTCAGCAGGATGAGGTCGCCCTAATGGCGGCCCTACTACTCTAATTCCTGGGGGTAGGTCGTCTCCATCTTGCCACTCCCATTTGCTTCCATGTAAGCGCACTTAGTGCTGCCCAATTTACATTCACATTTAATATTCTAGTCCAACAGGTCCAAATGTCTCTTATTGCAGTTTTCAATGTTATCTGTCCTCGCCCCGCCCTTGTTACCCATGCGACAATCCCTTCATTTTTCACCAGGGTCCCCTCCTTCTCCATCTTTGCATTCTACATAATATGACCCCCTCACTTATCATGATCCTCGTGGTCTTTCTGCTCGCCATGTTCCGGATAACCCTGCATATCCAGCCATGCTGCTACGTCTTCCGGGGTATCGAAAAAGTAGGCCTTACTCTTGTTCAGGACCTTGAGCTTTGCAGGATACAAAAGCATGTACTTGATTCCAGCCATACGCATTCTCCTTTTGATTGCCACATAGTTATAACGTTGTGTCTGTACCAACATGCTGTAGTCAGAGTATGCCATAATGATTGCAGAGGCCCTTTTAATCGTTCCACCTTTGTGAAAGTACTCCAGGATCTTCTCTCTATCTTCGTAGTTCAAGATCTTTGCTATTATCGCCTGAGGGGGGGCTCCAGGTTGTGGTTTCCTCATTAGGGCCCTGTGCACCCGACCAACGGCAAATCCTTGGGAAAGTTTGTCAGCTCCTATTTCTTGCGGGATCAAATTCTCTACGTAGTCCGTGGGGTCCTGACCTTCCCCTCCCTCCGGTAGGCCGACCACCCGAATATTGCTCCGTCTCGCTCCTCTCCCTTCCGCCTCCTCCACGCGGTTCTCCAAGTTGGCAACCTGTTGCTTCAGAATGTGGACTTCCTTTGCGTTACTTGTGCTGGTTTCCGTATTGGTTTTCACCGTACTTTCTAGGCCGCTTGTTCTTTCAGCCAGCGCTCTTAGATCTTGTCGCAGCAGGTTGACTTCTAGCCCAGCCGCATCTATTTTGGTTTCCAAAGCAGTTCTTAAATCCGCCATCGCTGTACCCCACAAGTCCTTCAACTCCGTAATGGCTGTTAGAATCAAATGATCCTATTTTGTCGGGGATATCTCTGCAGGTGCAGCTGCTGCACCTTGTACCGGGGTGGGCGGAGTCTGTTGCGGCTTGGCAAAGATGTCCATAGTGGGTTGCTTACTCTTGGTCTTGCCTCCTCTCACCGACATTGTGCAGTCCTGCCTTTGTGTCGAGGCCCAGCTTTTCTGTAACATGCGGGCCCTGCTTCCCCGTTCCTCCTTCTCCGTGGTTATAGCACGCTGTGGCACCGCCAGACCTGTGTGTCTCTTGTGACTTATCCCAGTCCACTTCTTGAGGGCTACACCTCTCGCTCTCGTAGGCAATCCGTTGCAGCTCACATGCCACGTGAGCGGCTCGTGCACTGTGTTGTGGACCGCTTCCAGCGAACCCGTTCTATAGCACCAGTGCAGTTCTCTTAGCCCCAGTTGCTTCCTGCTTCACTTTCCAACCACTGCGCTCTCCTTGCGAACCTCCGTCCGCTGTTGGGCCTACCTCGGCCTCCTTTGTTCTAGTGCGCCGGCCATTTTGTCTGGAGTGTCGCACCGCGGCCACAAACTATCAGTTGATCTTGCCAATCCTCCTGCAGTCATCAAGGACTCAGCTCACCATCAAACTTGCCCCTCGCCTTTACACATCCAATAGTATCATTTCGAGCATGAACATGCCTTTTTTAACTTATTTTCACGCAGGATCATATTGGACCATCAGGAGCAGCTCGGAAGACATGTCCTACACCATGGCCCTCTAGCCACGCCCCCCCTCTGCCACATTTTTATTGCAGATCCCCAAGGTCCCACACAGAATCCTGCCCAAACTACCTCTGTGTCGGAATCAGGAATCAAGGAACTAACCCACCAACTGCCCCAAAATGCACATTATCTTTGCCCCCTTGAGGAGGAGGGAAGATTTTATGCCCCAGTCCAAGTACAAGGGCAATGTACATTTTCGGCACTGGTGGACACTGGATCCCAAGCCACTCTTCTGTCAAAGAGAGCCTTTGATCAGCTGAATTCAGGAAGGGGGGAGAGATACCAGATCCCTCTCACCCCTCTTCCTGGACAACTTCAGAACTTTGATGTGAATGAAATTCCTTTTGAGGCGACTGGAAATTAAAATTGGGCGACACAAAGTGAAACACCCGGTCATAATCGTGAGGCCGGAGGGCACACCCTGTCTACTAGGGAATGACATCCTGCGAAGGTTGTCTCCCCTAATGGACTGCGTTCACAAAGTCCTTTGGACCCAGACTAACCAGCCAATAGAATTAAAACAAAGTGTCAACCATGTTAGTTTAAATGACACATGCCACATGGTTGAACAAAAACAGGATCATATTGAGTTCCATTTTCAAAATAACCAAATACCAGAAGTGACAGTAATTTCTGTAGGACAACACACTGGTGATGGGAATTCCTCTCTATTTCTGAAAATCAACCTTCCTTCCAGTTTCAAGTGGCATTCCACAATGGAAATACTCTGAAAATCTATACCAATTCCCAGTCAGAAAATCCCACTTCCATAGTCCAAAATGATGAGAAACCAGCACAAAGCTTAGCTGGCATTCATAAGAAGGGCGAACAGCTTTTCTTTCCGATTCAGTTAAATGACGGGAAGGAGTCTGTCCTCATCCGAGTGGACTTGAATAGCAAAAAAAGCTTCATGAGCAAAGTATTATTCAAGAAACTCCCAAAAGACCAGACCCTGCCCGCTGTAGAGTCAGTGTATCAATGGGTATGGGGCCTGGAAATCCCCTGTTCCAAACATCTTCTGCTTAGCAATTGCATGATAAAAATTTCTAGAGGTGAGAAAAGCATAGTACATAATTGGTGGGTCGTGCGAGGTGTTCCTTTCGCCTTTTAGATGGGCAGTCACCTTCTCAACCGACTCGAGATTAATTTGGACCGCAGTTATTGCCAAGTCCAGTCCCAACTGGAGAGTAAATCTCAGGGTCCTGGCAATCCTAAAGAAAGCCTTCCGGTCAGCCCTAGTGCTACGGTAGGAAATGGAAGATCAGAATGGAGGAGAGGTCACCATCCCAGGCCTCACCTACAGAATCCACATCCCCAAAAGTGTCTTGATGAAAGAAAAAGTGGGTCCATATCAATCAGCTAAAGAGTTGCCATCCCTGGCATACTTTGCGGCAAATAGAGGAGCCTACAGAAAACCCAATGGGAGAGAATTCTGAAGCGTAGGAGTATCTCAAATTGTTACTGAATGCATGCGTATATCCCACTGCTGAAATCCCAATTGGAGGACAGTAGGGGGGAAAATTATCATAACTGGGTTGTGTTCTATTTTATAGATTTGCACTAACTATATCTAACAACCAAGGAGAACCTCCTCGGGGACACGGAAGGAAAAACCCAAAGAAATCCAGAGTGTCACTCCACACCTGAAAATAAAGCCTCATAGAAGACGGGGGTATCATTCATATTCCAACCAGAGCCGGCGAGAAGAGCGTGTTGCATCATTCGCTGATGGAAGAACTTACACCTGAATAAACCGGTGTCCTCACAAAAAAAAAGAAAAATCCCATGTGCCTGACTTCTCCACAACTGGAAGTCAAGCCGAAGTCGGGGGGGGCTTCTGTGGGATATTTTGACCCATCCCAATGTGCCCCACTACATCACTGTACTGAAATGGGGAAAGAGACAGCCCAGAATGGATGTGCTGACTCCTGTGCGCACCGACATCTTCAAAACTGCATTTGAGTCACAACCATAAAAAGGATGCACATCCTGCCACACAGTCGGGGGGAACAGAGTTCTCACTGCAGGAGCATGCCAGTGGACTCTGCCACAGTCAACATGGAGCAAAGTGAATGAATTGTGCTGAAAACCCGAAAATGCCTCTTTAAAATGTCAGCTTTTCAACCATAAAAAGTGCTGTTTTGGTGCTAGATCCATTCATTTCTACTGAATCATTGAGATTAAAAGGGACCTGCAATGCCCAGAACAATCCAGTGTGGCTCAGAGGAACCGGGCCTCAATTTAATGACAGCTGCTACAAAATGTATCTTTGAAAAAGCAACCCAAGAACCCTTGTTTTAATTTTCCACGTGGAATAAAGCAGCTAAACTTTGCAACAAGTATCAGAATCATCATCTGTGCAGAGAGAAACTCTAAACAAAGTCATGATACATGCATCCAGGCTGCAAACCATTCCAGCACTCAATGCAAGACCTAATGGCTGACTAAAATGTGTATTTGCTGCAGAGGAAAATCATATTTAAAGAGATCAGTTAATGTGCTTTTTTATGAATGAAAGGCAAAATCGCCAGTTTTAAAGTATGTTCTTGTTTAAAGGCTTAATTCTTTAAGCATGTCAAAAGATTGCTAATGTTAAAAAAATCCACCTATAAACTGTGTTAATTTTGTATGTTTAAATGAAAGATTTAGGTGAAACTTAAAGCTAAACCTAGTCTGGGTTAATCAGCTATTTGATAGAAAACAACCCTGCTCTAAGCCCTAGAAAGGTTGACACCTCCACTGCTGGCAGGAAGGCTGCTGGCAGGAAGGCTAATTACTGCTGGGAGGCCTCGCATACTCATGACAAAGGACCTCATTAGACATTTGTCTGTGCCCCAGGCAAAGACAATGGCAGGCTTGGAGACTCACCCTTCCAGGGAAGGGGCAGGAAGCTCCACTCTCCTGGGAGAGGCCCTTATTCAACTTCAAAGGGTTTGCCATTTGCTCACACTTGGGAAGAAAGAAAAAAAAAACTGACATGTGATTTTTGGGTTTAAAATGCTTTTTTTGTCACTGAACTTTTTCTTATTCTTGCTGCCAAGACAATTAACTTGGCAGCAAGAATAAGAAAAAGAGTGAAAAGTACATACATCTAAATCTGAATTACTGCTACTCATTTGAAAACTTGGTAGAATTTCTTACTGCATAAGGAACTGAAGTTATGAAGAATGACCAATTGCACAGAAACTATTAATGTTGCAAATGTAATATTGTATGCCCATGTGCGAGGAGTAATTGTGCATATATGTACAGAATTGGGAAGTGTTAGGCCAAACCTTTCATGGTGAAAAATGCCAAAATTCAACAGAAAGACTAAGCCAGATCCCACTGGTTTAGGATTTGGATTAGAATGTGACCCACGAAATATGTAATTTATGTATCCGATTTTCTTAGAGGACATAACTACATAAATATGTATTTGTGGGAAAATTTGATTTTGGTCCCAATAACTATGGTAGGTTTCGAGATCAGCATATAAAACATGACAGCTTTTTCTGTCATCCAACCAGCAAACAGCAAGGCGGGAACTGTGCTATTGCCCAATCATAGCCTTGTGGGTGTGTGTAGTAAGTCTGCCCCTACCATAAACTCTAGTGATGTAATTTGGCATGACGAATAAGGGAACCGCACAACACACACACTGATTCCTGACTCCATCCTGATTTCCGTGTGGCGCCCTGTTCCTGAATTCTCCATCTTTGTTCCTGATTCCAAATTTCTTTACATAGCCAAGGCCTCTGCATTGCTGAACTCCTTTTCAGCTAGGCCTAAAGTCTGAAACCATCCCAAAACCTAAGGGAAGCATTTTGATCCAGTCTGGCTTGTTACCACTAAATGCTTGCCTGCTCCAAACTCTCCATCCCACTGATCTCCGGTCTCCAGTAACCAGCGCAGTGCAGTCCAGTCCGAGGTGCCAGTCCAGATGACCAGAACCACCCAGCTGACCTAAATCTGCCAGATGTGCCCTACTGTCCTTTAGACCCGATCCGGTGATGGCGAGAGTCCTTGACGGTCCAAAACCTTAAGTTAAAGTGGACTGTAAGTATCAAAAGGAATCATAGTAACCCATAGCATATCTTGCCTTACCTTGTCCTATCCCAATCGCTCCACCATCCTATCTTTACCTTCAGAACCGATAATATTGTCAGAACCATTCTTGCAACCCTATTTGTGATTCCGAGCGTTAACACTGATCTTATCTTCATTTTTGTTGTACTAGACCATAAGCCATTAGTGATTTTGATTAAATAAAGTAATTCCCATAAAGAAAACGGGGTATCCTCCACGTGAAGGGTTACAAGTGGCTATGTAATTGTGGAGATTCATGGGTGGCATTCTCTTTTTCTTAGCCATGAATCTAGTTTAGGTAAAGTTAACCTGTCATTTTACAACCGATTTTCTGTTTTTCTCTACTCTATTTTTCTAAAAACGCCTCTCATTCAATCTTGCATAACTTCCTCAATGTAATAGCTGGAGATTTCATTTCAACTCAGACTTAAACATAGGACCTGTAGCTAATTTTAGGCAGGAATTCACAATTTTGCAAAGTTTTACACGTGTGATTTTAAATTTCAATTATTTCCAAACTTCCATTAAGATTCAAAGTGTTTACTTTCGCTATTCTATAGCTAATGTTTGTTAGCATCTTTTCAGTGTTGCTCCCATATGAATTTATATTGATATAAGGACTTTTGCAACTTTTCATTGTTTTGGTCAGCCATTTTCAAATGTCATTTTAAAAGTGTCAGATTTCCAAACTGTTTTTCGCTCTTGTTTGGGGAGGGATGATTGTATTCAAATCCTATACATTGTTCTTTATTCCTGAATACCTGCTGCTCCCTTACTTCTCTGTAGAATTGCTTATTTGTGAGTTGAGAAATTTGCAGGGGGAAATCTTAACTTAAGCGTTATCTTTCAAACACGCCAAAACTGTTCCTTTCTCGGTGTTTCATATTCTGTGTTACTATAAGTGAATTCAACTGCATTACCTTCTTTCTCAATTGTATTGTCACCACATTGATGATTGCTGCCCCATATATTAAAACATATGTTTGATTTGAATTTTAAATAAATAAATAAATATTACCCTTACCAACCAGCTTGATTCCTGGTCCATTGTGCCCTGGGGGTATTTTGAGAAGGGGTGTGTTATGAGTGGTATATCACTCAGAATATGGAACCTATAGCCACAATAAAATAAGTATTTCATTTGCGCACTGCATACTAGGTTCAGACCTGGATGTATTGCCTGATTGAAATCATTAACAGGCATGCCTCTTGGTGGTGGTGTCCGGTGTCCAATGCTCTCCGGGGGTGGCCCATGATGGTAGGCAGGTTGGGGAGGTTTGTGAGGGGGGAATCCACTTCTAGTTGGGGGTGGGCAGTGTTGGAAGGGGTGGGATTGACAGTTAATCAGGGAATGTTGAAGGGGAAGAGGAGGGGGAATGTCGGGGACTTTTAGTTAAAAATGGTGCTTATCTCAGGTACATGGTCCATCAAGGCGAGGGGGGCAGATACATACGGAAGGGGGCAGCCTCGCATGAAACATGGCAGAGGAAATGGTTAACTGCAAAGTCATAAGCTGGAATGTACGGGGATTTAACAACCCCCACCAAAACTCTTGGTGGTACAATACTGCGAAAGGAATGGGGAAAAGGTGGCCCTTCTACAGGAAACTCACCTGGTAGGGAAGGGTAACGAGAATGTGGCTAAGTCCTGGGTGAGCGTGCCATTACTATACATCCTACTTCACGTATTCATCTGGGGTCATGACACTGATCATAAATCGCTCGGGTTCTGCACCAGGAAACTGTGGTGGATCCGTTGGGTCGCTATGTGATTGTCACAGGGTGCTGGGGCTCCATGCCACTGACATTTGTTAACATTTACGGCCCAAACAGGGATGACCTGGCATTTTTTGAATCCTTGCTATCCCTAGGCCAGAAATATACAGACACCAACCTCGTATGGACAGGGGACTTTAATCTTGTTATTGACCCAGAGAGGGATAGATAGACGGGGGATACTCGGCCAAGGTCTAAAGCTCTTGAGGTGGTGAAGAACGGCATGAATGAACTAGAAATGGGCGATGTGTGTTGGCTGCTAAAGCCGGGGGTAGGGAATACTCTTTCCACTCTACAGTCCATAACACATCCTCGAGATTTGACTGCATCCTGGCGAGCCTCCCTCTGGTCCATATGATGACCGACTGCTCCTGCTCCCTAGAACGCTATCAGACCATTCGCCTATTCTATGGTCCCTTAATTGCGGGAGGTGACGTTATCCCATGTCCACACTGGAGGTTCAAAGCAACTGCCCTATTAGATTTAGTTTTCAATAGCAAAATACTTGATCTGGTCAACACTATTTTCAGGAGAACCTGGGAACGGTCCCGTCGATGTGCTCCACGTAAGGTTTTAAACTCATTCTGCGGCAAAGATGCCTATCATTAGAATTGGGAATACTGAAAACAATATGTAGGCAGCTCTCGGAAACTGAAATGGAAATCAAGGGCCTTGAGAGGAGAGCGGAGGAGGGTGAGGACATTGTACTTAGGAGCAGTATTAGGGAAGCCCTAGACAGGTTTAATGATATGGCGGAACGGGAAATCAAATATATGGCATGCCCGGAAATGGCACGTTGCTATGGGGAAGAGGGTAGACTGGGCCGGCTACTAGCAGCAGTGATCCGTAGGGAAAGGGGTGTTGCGAGTATTGCTGCCATGAAAACCGTTAGGGGAAGTGGTGGTCAGTCCAGAGGCTATTTTGGATGCATGTTGCCAATATTACGAGTGACTATATGAATCCAGGGGGTCTACCCCGGCTGCTGTACTGGAGCAATATGTACAAAAGATTTTTCTGCCTACACTGCAGAAGGCGATTGTAGCCCTAGCTGAACCTATTACGCAGGAGGGTATCTTGCGCGCCATCCACCAAATGTTACAAGGAGCTGGGCCCTGAGCTGGCGAAGCACATGCTGGCAGTCTAGGAGGACGCGTTGAAGGTGGGTCATCTCACCCCGACTATGATGGCAGTGGTGATCACTCTGATACTGAAACAGGGGAAGGACCCGCTAGAGTGCTTGTCATACCATCCCATCTCCCTACACTACCTTGACACGAAGATCTGGCGGGCCGGCTGCTGCCTTATATCTCCAGGGTTGTCCATGCTGACCAGTCGGGATTCATTGCCGGGTGTTCAATCTCACTGAACCTTGACTCAGAGAAAGTAGACGCTTTGCTATCCTCGCCCAAATTGCCACTGCGGTGCTGGCATTCGCTGCACTTCTCGATATGAAGAAGGCGTTCGACTCCGTTGAGTGGGACTAACTGTTTAAGGTCCTGCGGCAGGTGGGCGCCCCAAGGTATTTCCTGGCAGCGGTATGGCTTCTATACACAGGCGCAAATGCACGAATCGAGCGTAATGGCATGCGGTCCCTGCCCTTCGCACTGGGCTGTGGGAACAGGCTGGGCTGCCCACTGTCGCCGTTGATTTTTGCCTTAGCGATAGAGCCCATGGCAGCAAGGTTACGTCAGCTGCACTTGGCGAGGGACCTTGCGATGGGTGGCACTAAGGAATTGGTGTCACTATATGCGGATGATGCCATTCTGTACATTAAAGACCTGGAGACCAATCTCAGTATGATTTCACAGGACGTGTTGGCGTTTGAGCGGGAATCCTGACTCAGGATAAATTGGTCCAAATCCGCCTTATTTCCGCTGAACGAAGCCACAATGAGACCGGACGAGATCGGAGAGTATAGATGGGAACAGGAGTCGGTTAGATACCTCGGGTGCAGGTGAGTCACAACGCCACAAGGTTACTGACTGATAACTACGGTATGTATCTGAATGCAATGCTTAACAAAGTAGACGGGTGGTGCACACTCCTGCTGTCATTAGTTGGCCGGATAGCGATAGTCAAAATGATGATAGTCCCGAAACTTCTGTATATTTTCCAGATTGCCCCAGTGTGGCCGGGAGTGAGATATTTTGCTGAAGTGCGGGCCCAGCTGTGCAGGTTAGCTTGGCATCCGCGGACCACACAAGTGAGCTGAGACACATTAGCCCTGTCATGGGAATGAGGCAGGGTGGGAGCATCAGACATCGAGCTATACTTCATTGAGCGCAACTATCTTTTGCGCCCTACTAGATGCTGGAGGTGCCTTGATAACCCCATGTACGCATAGAGAGAGGCTTGGTGCACCCATACTCACTGCAGGGCACCTTACTCTTATGGAAAATTGGTGGCAAATGTAAATTTGACCCGGTAGCACACGCACAGCAGGGCATTTAATACACGGTTACAGCTTATTCAATTCAAAACTCTACATATGATGTATCCATATGTTTGACCGTACTAGGGCGAACAGCTGCCCGAGCTGCCGCACCAAGCCTGCTAATTTTATTTACATGATGTGGTCGTGCCCCATGCTGAGGGAGTTCTGAGAGAAGGTGGTAGAAACGGTATCTGTTATGTTGGGGAATGTGCTTCCATGTGCTTCCATGTGAGTTCATGTGCTGTATGTTTGGGTGGCTGGTGGGAGTGCCTAAACGAACTTGGAAATTGGTTACAACACGCATGATAATGGCTAGATGATGAATTTTGATGAAGTGGAATGGTGCTGCTCCCCTGGTTATCCATACCTGGCTCAGGGACATGATTAGGATAAGAGATGCGGATGCTGAATATGGAATGTTGTATGGCCAGCAAACCAGGCCTAAGGACATATGGGGCCCATTTAATGCGTACCTGCTGTCCCAGGATGGGGAACGAGCTCAAAGTGAACACACAATTGCCCCATAGACATTAGGTCGTAACCTGAGAGGCTAAGACTTTGGCATAACTACTCTGAATGTACCTAGTGAGCTGAAAGTTTCTTCATGTTGACTATTATGCTCTCGAGAAGCCCCGTTCAATTTAAATATTGCATACCGAATTACTCTCCTAGGCTACCCCGAAGGTCTTGTTGTGAATAATGTGATCATGAATGTCTTGTGATGTGCACCACCCAATAAAGAAAGTTTAAAAAAATAACAATAATTGACATAAAGAAAAGAGAAGAGTTGACAAAATAAAAATAAAAAAGGTAAACTGAACAAAACCCCTTTTCACTGATGTTTCACAGCCCTCACATAGCGTCCCAACTAATCTCTTTAATCGTCTTTTGTGCCGGCTGTTGACCACAATTCTCACAATGCACGGTTCTAAATGTTCGTTAGGGACTAAGGCGATAAAGTAACAGCACCCGAGGCGGAAAAGCTGCGAAGTGCACTGAATAAATGCTAGGAAGGGCCAAAGAAAATTGGGGCTCGTAAATATCTTTACAGAATCAATAGGCGAGTGGGGACCTCTCATTCATTAAGGCTGCGGCCCAGAGCGTGTCTACTCCACGCCCTTTACCAGGGTGCCCCCATTGGCAATAAGAAGGTGGTAGAGTGGTGTGCCACTTGCTCTTCTCAGTTCTCTTCACGGTCCTCAAGACACAGAACCAATGTACCCTAATGATGAGCAGCCCAGCAGCAGTGCCTCTCCTTGAGGGATCTGGCTCCCGCACCCTCCTAACCATGTGGTCGCTGGCTATCAAGTGGCTGGCTGGGTCCTTGTGGCAAATGCCTGGTGCCGCGAGGCTTCAAAGGGAAGGGTCCTCCCAATGTGTTACTCTCCTTGGAAGTTAGGGATAGCCAAGGGAGCAAGCTGCAAGCTCCTTTCATTCCTTCTGGAGGAGGCAAGAGACATGCTGTCACCGACCCACAGGACCTAGCCTAGGACCTTCTGTCCCGCTGGAGCAATGTTTCAAGTAGCACAAGGCCATGTCTTACATTACCCACCGTTAGAGCCAGTGTATCACAGTCCCTGACACCCTTGCTTCAAGCCCATAACAAGGAGCAAGTGAACACCACATGCAAAACTCTTTCTATGCTTCAGTGTCAGTGTTCAACACTGGTCTATATATTGGTTTGTGCTATCTTTACATCTGTATCAGGCATCAGTGCGTCTCCATTGGGAGCCAGAACCCATTGTTAAGCATAGACCACGCCATTTTAATATGCAGATTTGGAATGTGCATGTTATTGCTCTAGGGTCATTCAACCTTTCACTGTAGTGACTCCTATGTAAAATGGAGGGGGGGGGGTTACAAAGCGCTTCCAGCGGGCATGCGCTTCTGCCGTCTACAAGGGTTCCCATTCTGCAAACATGCTGCCGCACGCAAATAAAAACAAAAGCTGTCATCACTCAATTACACATTTGTGCAACGTTTCGACTGTGCATTGGACGTTTCGATACAAAAGACGTTGCACAAAAATGTATAATGAATGTGTGTGGTAATGTGTGAATGCATGGTATCGTGATCCTGCATGCTTCCTGTGTCCTACAGCATGTATGCACGTAATGGAAGTATTTGACTCTAGCACAGCATAACTGTCTACAAGCGTGGTGCCGATTGCAAAGGTATCGCCATACCACACTTCTTGTAATATAGTTTCTGAACTAGGCATTTACAATTGTATGGACTTCAGGTAAGACGTTTTTATTACACCAACAGCCTGTTTACAACTCCAATTAAGTCATTAACTCTCAGAAGACTGCTTTGAACAAACGCTGGCAGGCACTTTAAATGCAAAGTCTGATAGAAGGGCTTGATTAAAGGGAGCTCAAAGAGGTCCCAGGAGGAGGAGTTTTGGGAGGGCAGAGGCAGAAATCGGTGTGAATGGCCATTGGGATTAGCATTGCTATGGGCAGGCAATGGGTTGGCACAAAAGCCAAACCACACCTACAGAGTCAATGTCCCTCCTCATATGCCATTGCTTCTTATCTGTACTGTATTGAAATAGTTTAGGCTTATAGGTGCGGCAAGCAACAGCTAATATCCCAAAGTAGGAAGTAATGGGGGAGCATACTATTTGTTTTAAGTCCTCTCAAGAAGGGAACTTGAAAGAAATTATTAAGATTTAACTCCTTGCAAGCAAGGGTCTAACCGTGCCTGGCACCCTCCAATTGTATAAAGACTGGGATGATCAAAATTGGACGAGGGTGTAATGCAGATGTTCAAGGGCATAATGTTACTAGCTAGATATTTATCACATATGCATGTATTATATGAGTGGTATGGCAGTTAATGAGAGTAGTGAGTTGTTGCACATGCAGAGTGTGTTCTACATTCCTGGAATCCTACCATTTGCTCCAGCCAGGCTGGGGTAACTTTTCTGATTTCTACATGGCTCGAATAAAAGAGCTATGCAGGGTTTTGTCTTGGGTGGAAATAGTGAGTGGTGTTGGAGTTATATGCATTGCAAGCTCTGAGTTTGGTCCTAAGAAAGAACTATGGCAGAGACTGCTGGATCTGTGGGCCAGGCCTGTGGGTCTCCTTTCCCTGATGCTGCCACAATAAGCAAGCACATGGACTATTCTTAGCATGGACAGGCGTGGGAAATAAGCCGCCACATGAACCTGTATGTAGTCAACACACTCCTCGAACTAAGTAGGGTCAAGAACAATATACCCTTTGGGCCTATTTTTCCCTAAACAGTGGGCTGACCAGGCCCATAGTCTTCGCTCATTCAGCGCAATTTGGCAAGGACATTAACGCCCTGCAAGTACCTCAAATATAACAACTGAGCCAAATTCTTTACCAGAAGTTGGAGCTGCTTGGGCGGCTAGTAAATAGCAGCGTGTGTTAATGTGAAGTACCCTTTATGTAGTTGTCATATAATTCATTACTATAAAATATGAAGGTGGAAAATATAATGATTCTTGAAGGAAAAGGTCACATTATAATAAGTCACTTGAACTCTGGCTCACGTTATCTCCCCAATTATCGTTGAGAGTGGCCTTCAAGGCCGGCGCACGCGCTTGAATGAGGCTGCTGGGAATACAGTGAAGCTATTAGACAAAGCATGTGAAACTATGGCAATACTAGCAAATGTCACAAAACATGCAGACGTGTTTAGTTAAAGGGACATCCGAACTGAATTATTGTTCTTAAGATGACAAACATGCCTACATTGAATGCCCCAGATGAAAGGCATATTGTGCAAACTGAAGTGAACTCGATGTATAGGTATGCACTGTGAATTTGCCATCTGTTACTTGAAACAGACATGACATACTCTGAATCTGAGAATCTCGCCATTATCAAAATGAGGTTGTTTTTGTTGTTGCTTTGTAATATTTTTTGACACATTTTTTACAAATGGATAGTGAGTGTCTAAATCAAAGGGAAGATATGCATTGCACTAAAATCGTACAATCATTATGCAATGTCGGCATGTTTGAATAGTTACATAAAAAGGACTGGAACCTTCCAACGCGCCTTTGTTGAAAGGGAAGTGTGACTAAGCAGATATGATCGAGGACGGCATGGCGACTCATCCTGAGCATTGTTATCTGTGTGGCAAAGAGATCAGGAAAACAATCACATATCAACCTCAAATCAATACATATTACACTATGCATTACAATCATGGGTGTCCATAATGAGAGCTAGGAACAACCCTCCTATTATGCAGAGGCGGTGACTGCTTTCTGTAATGCCCAGCATTCCTGTCAATAACCTGACGAGTGTTGTGCATACATGCTGCCTGCAGGGACAGAGGCCACCGTGTGGAGCACTGTCGCACATAGGCGCCTGCAGGGCCTACTTGCCTGCCAGCATTCAGTGGCACAAGGGCCCAGCCCATAGGAGAAGGAAGGAAGGAAGGAAGGAAGGAAGGAAGGAAGGAAGGAAGGAAGGAAGGAAGGAAGGAAGGAAGGAAGGAAGGAAGGAAGGAAGGAAGGAAGGAAGGAAGGAAGGAAGGAAGGAAGGAAGGAAGGAAGGAAGGAAGGAAGGAAGGAAGGAAGGAAGGAAGGAAGGAAGGAAGGAAGGAAGGAAGGAAGGAAGGAAGGAAGGAAGGAAGGAAGGAAGGAAGGAAGGAAGGAAGGAAGGAAGGAAGGAAGGAAGGAAGGAAGGAAGGAAGGAAGGAAGGAAGGAAGGAAGGAAGGAAGGAAGGAAGGAAGGAAGGAAGGAAGGAAGGAAGGAAGGAAGGAAGGAAGGAAGGAAGGAAGGAAGGAAGGAAGGAAGGAAGGAAGGAAGAATTTTGGAGCAGAAACAGAACATCATGGGGAAGGAAGGAAGGAATTTTGGAGCAGCAACAGAACATCATGGGGAAGAGCACTGGCACTAAGTGATGTGGGACAGACATGAGGCAGGGAGACGGGCATTGAGGCAGAATCTGGGCAACAGACAACATATAACATTGGTGGAAAGGAACTCCCTGAGTTGAGAGTGACCATGTTTTAAACCGCAACAAAGCCATTGGTTCCAAGTTTTATGTGCCAGTGCCCACAGAATTTCTTTCAAGAACCACTCTGGATGAGGTCGTGAAATATTGGGCAACATCCCCATAAATCCTTGTAAATGTGTCTTGACTATTGGGTTAGCTGAAGATAGCAAGAGTATTTTGGAATTCATATGAGTGCTGATGGCTACTAAATAGGTCCTACATGCCACCTGTACTCTTGACTGAACAAGGTGTGAAGAAAAAGATCAAGCATTGTCTAGAGAGCACTGCAATGGGTTGACATTGTTGTCTTCAGCCAAAAAAGTGAACCTGGTCGATTTACTTTTAAATTGGGCACTTGTAGACTCCTTTGAGGCCTGTTGAATTATCTGTAAATTCTGTTGCGAAAGACATAAGTAACCCCGGGTTAATTCTTCAGGAACCCAGCCCTGAGGGCTCACTTGTCTAGAGCAAATCGAAATACTGCTCCTGTTTGTTGGGTTAATAGGTGAAGTTGTTCTGTCTACAACTAAATGGGCTCTTTCTGTGCTAACTGTAAGAGATCTGAGTACCACACTCTTGTTAGCCATTGTGGGACTTTTAAAATCATTTTGCAATTCACTGAGTCCTTGATCTTGTGAAGAACTTTCTGAATTAATGGAGTTGGGGCGAAAAGAGTAACACCAAAGCCTGACCTAAGGAATGTGGAAACCATCCCATCTTATTCCTTGACTCATCCAGGAGGTGTAAAAGGGACATTTGGTGTTCTCCTGTGTTCAAATAGGTCAACATCTGGATGACTCCAGATTTTGAACACTCTGTTGAGAACTATGTGATTTAGCTCCCATTCGTATGAGGTGGATTCCAGCCTGCTGAGCCTATCCACTTCCGTGTTCTCTTCGCCTAGGAGATTAACAGCTTTAATCTGCATGCTCTGATTTAGCGCCCAATTCCATGTTTCCACTGCTGTTATACAAAGAGCTGGAGATCTTGTTACCCCCTGCTTGTTGATGTAATACATTGCAGTGGATATGTCTGTCCTGATGAAAACAGTCTTGTTCTTTATGATCAGCTGCAACCATTTTAGTTCTAGAGTAATAGCCTGGTAGAGTCAATTTCCGGTGAATGTCAGGTTGCCCATTGCATCACTCCACACTTGAGAGAATCTGTGGTAATTTTCACTGAATGGGGGTGCTTGGCGAAAAGGAGCCCCTTTCATGACATTTCACTCCTTCTTCCACCATAATGGGTCTTGTTCAGAGAGGAGGAATCGAAATTGTGTCTGATTTATTCTAGTTTCCTGGTTCTATGACCCTGATAAGTGCATTCGAAGTGCTCACATCTTGAGCCTAGCTTGAGATACTGTGAGGACACAAGACAATAGGAGTCCTAGTATATGCTGGTACCACCACACTGACGCTGATCGTCTCTCAATAAAGTTAGTGACTGCTGATACTATATCCCTGAATCTTTCCTGGGTACAAAACATTCTCTCTGATGATGTGTCCCACCTTATTCCCAGAAACACCCAGTTCTGTGATGGTACTAACTCCAACTTCTTTAGGATGATAAAAAAACCCAGGTTGAATAGTATTTGCGTCAGCCTGTGGCTGGAGGGCATTGTATTATGTAGCAAACTGACTCGAATTAGCCAGTGGTCTAGGTACGGATACATATGGTGACCCTCCATTCTGAGAACTGCAGCAATGGCATTCATTATTTTTGTGAAAACTCATGGAGCTCAGTTTAGTCCAAATGCGAGCACTTTGTACTGAAAATGTGGACCCATCACTGTGAATTGTAGAATTTACTTTCTCGCGTCCCTTCTAATTCTTTCTTCCTCTTGCCTTTGTTCTTCTCTCCTTACTCCCTCCCATAGTATATCCAGAGCGTCCCTGAGGACTATTGTATAGTGTGAAGGGAGAAACGCTACTGTATGTGAGCAGGTTAAGGTTGTTACCAACAAGGAGACAGACAAGGACGATCGTCCCTGCCTTGGATAGACTAATGATGGGAGCCAACTCTGGGTTGCGGTTCACACAGTTTACCCTATTGTAAAAAGGGGGAGCAAGACCACATTATATTCCACGGCCGCAGATGGACAAGGATGATTTAAGGTGTAAACTCCCGAGTTTGACTTTGGGCGTTGAGAAATGGATATATGAATTAGAAAAAATTACAAGAGGAAACATGCTGGCCATAGGGGAAATAAAAGGTCTCCTGGCAGCTATTCCTGTGGAATGGGCTAATGACATATGGAGGAGAGCAGGCTATTCAAGTGTGATAGCACAAAACACAGCGCATGACGGAGTGCCATATAATAATTGTAGAGCAGACGTGTGGAGGGCTCTCAGAGTACAGTACCCTGATACATCAGATATGGTGGCAACTTGAAACTCACGAGCCGTGGGAAAAGACAGTGGCATTATTTTACCACATTTTATGCCAGGGGCTGCCTGAGCCAGTACAGAGGCAGATGAAAAAACAAGTGGGGATGGAAGCGAAGCCTTGGGCTAAGATACAGTTGACAATAGTACACCAATGCTGGTTATTACAAGAGAAAAATAGGAAGGAAGATGCGACTAGGAAAATCGAGGAAGCCAAGTTAGTGCAGAAAACATTGTCTAAATTTGCCATAGAAGGGGCGGTATCGGCAAGTGGAGAAGGATTGGGAATGCCGGAAGAAATTAGTGCATTGCAGGAGAGTAATCAGCGCCCGATGGATTAAGGTGGATACAGGTTTGTGCCAGGAATCAGAGGTATAGGCAACAGAGGAACAGGAGGTGGATTCCAAAATAATCAAGGTGGGTTTCGGAATACACAGAATGAGAATCAGAGTACCCAGGGAGGAAATAACCAAGGGGGACTTGTCCGATGGGCACCCCAGCGTGTTGGACTTGTGGGATGACAGGGCACATTGCATGCGTGGGAGCCAAGGGAAGCCAATATTCATGAGGGGGACAGCTTATCCTCCACCATTTAGCACACAAACTAGGGAAGGGTATGCCCAAGATCACACATTTTATCAAACACAAGCGTCATGAGTACAGTAGGTACAGAAACAAGAGTGAGTGCAAATGAATCCACCACAAGGGCAGTCGCAACAAGCCCCTATGCAGACACAACAGTATGCAAACGCAGGACAAGTGCTGACACCCAGAATAGGAGGTGTCACTGTGGTAGGAGGAAATTCTTTCACCGGGACGGGGATGAGCCTGTACCCACAATAGGACAGTTCACACGGTGACATGATATGTTCAGTACTATCTGTGACACCAGACCCCCAATAGGAACCAAGGGTCAATAGGATGATAGGAGGCAAATATGTTTCTTTTCTAGTAGACACTGGAGCTACTTGATCATGTATACAAGAGGGAAAATATCCAATGTTCGGAATTGCCATGAATGCTCAAGGGTTCTCTGGAGCTACAAGTTGAGTTCCTTTTACTAATGAATTACCAGTCTCTATAAGAGAGTGTGACATTTCTGTTCCTTTTTTATATCAACGACAGACACCGGTTAACATTTTGGGGAGCGATTTAATGACAAAACTTAACATAACCATTTCATTCACAAGGAATAGTGTGCCCCACTCCAGGAATACACTATTTAAACATGGGAGAATGTATATTGGCGTTCACAGGGCAAGTGGCTCTGCGAGGCGTTCTAGTAGATCTGAGATTTTTCTGTATGGAGTGAGCATTCTATTGACATGGCTACACCCCACTGCAGGTCCTATGCTTATGCTAGCAGTCCCTGACAGCTACTCTATTTTGAGACAAGACAGACTTAAATCCAGAGGA
Source organism: Ambystoma mexicanum (assembly GCF_040938575.1). Taxonomy (NCBI): domain Eukaryota; kingdom Metazoa; phylum Chordata; class Amphibia; order Caudata; family Ambystomatidae; genus Ambystoma; species Ambystoma mexicanum. The sequence continues at coordinate 771,212,881 of NC_090941.1, forward strand.
GGAGGCATCGCTATCATCTACAAATGTAGCCTCTCTATGAGATTAGCCACCCCGATCGACGTCCACTCATGTGAACTATTATCAGTTAAAGTACCACTTACCAATACCCAAACCCTTAATATCTACTTGATATATCGCCCCCGGGCCCTCCCGGAACATTTGAGGATGATATCAACACTATCCTGTCTGGCAATCTCAAAAGCTCAACGCAAGTACTTCTACTTGGAGACTTTAATATGTGTTTTAATGACCCATCAGACTAGCTTGCCCTAACTACAGCCAACATCCTCTCAGAACTTGGATTCACCCAAAGAAGTAAAACTTTCGCCCACAACAAAGGTAGAATACTGGGCTGGGTGGCAGTCCACAACTGTCAGGCCAATATCCTCTCCATCTCACCTCTAGCCTGGACTGACCACCACCTTGTGTCATTTATGCTTTCTACCAACAGACCCACACCTCCACCTGCCCCTAGGGCTCCACCCACACTAACTAGAAACAAAAAGAATATTTCGGTAGACAGGCTTATCCCGGTCTTACTTCCCACCCTCAACCTGCTCCCAGACAATACCGATCCCGAGAGCGTAGTCGAGGAATGCAACAAAATTATGACCACCTCCTTGGACCAAATCGCCGCCCTCAAACTTAGACCAAGCAAGCCGAAAAGTCACTTGAATAAATGGTTGACACCCCTCCTAAAAAACCTAAGTCAACGAAAAAGAAACTGTGAGGCTGCCCGGACAAAACTTCCATCAGAAGCCAACAAACTTAAACTCACCAAACTGTCCTCCCTCTACAAAAAAGAAATATGCCTAGCTAAACGAATATCCTTCGACACGCGTATATCCCAAGCCAAGTCTAATATGAAGGAACTATTCACCATTCTTAAAGAAATAGAGACCCCTATAGCATTACCTGACACATGCACTAAAGATAAAAATGGCGTTCAGACATCCAACACGCTTTAGCCAATAAAATATCCACCTTACAAAACAAAATTTCCTGTAAAAGAGCTTGTCTTAATGACCCACCTCCTTCCAAAATAACTAGAAATACCAACATTGAGGAATCCACCCGATTCAACTTCACCAAAGTTTCCATCCTTGAAGTGGAAAGAATTATTCTGTCCCTTGAACCCTCCAACTGTCAGGGTGATCTCTGCCCTGCGCAGCTCATCAAGGATGTGGCCCGAGACCTATCACCCTTCATAACAAAACTTATCAATGCGTCCTTCTCTACTAGTATCATCCCTACTAACCTTAAACAATCTTGGGTACTCCTAAAAAAACCTACTCTCGACCCATCTATTCCTATAAACTATCGGCCAATTACTACAGTGCCCTTCCTGCTAAAGATTCTGGACAAGGTAGCCTATATACAAATCCAAAAGCACCTGGAATTACACCACTTACTAGGAGCCAGACAATCAGGCTTCCGTCTCCAACATGGAACGGAGAAAGCCCTCATCGATCTTAAGACCCAAGTTGATGAGCTTAGAGATAATGACAAATCAGCCCTACTCCTCCTCCTAGATCTCTCGGCTGCGTTCGACCTGGTTGACCACACTATCCTATGCAACCACCTCGACATAGCAGCACACTTCTCTGACGAGGCTATCACCTGGATTAGACCCTTCTTAAATGGTAGAACAATGAGGGTCTTCTCGCCTCTAGCAGCTGCTGACCCCATACCCATCACCTGTGGTGTGCCCCAGGGATCTTGCATCTCGCCTACACTCTATAACATTTTTACTAAGCCCCTCTTCGATGATCTGGATCATCTCAGTATCACTTACACTAACTATGCAGATGATACCCAGATCCTCCTTCCTCTTTCAGGGGATTATGAAAAGGATTTGGCCATGGTGAATAGGGTGTACATCATCATCCAGGCATGGATGGCCACCCATGGTCTAGGCCTGAATGATAATAAAACCGAACTCATCATCCTGAGTACCCCCTCCAACCTAATAAAACTAGGATCTGACTATTCCTCATTCATTATCGATGGTAATAGTATTAAAGTAGAACACGAGGTAAACACACTAGGCTTTTATCTTGACTCAAACCTCTCATTTGTCAAACAGGTCAATTTCTTAGCATCTTCCACAGCTTACACGTGCAAACGTATTCGCACTGGCAAGCCATTTCTCTCTGATAGCAGCTGCACCATCCTGGCCAGAGCCCTCATCTTGTCTCGCCTGGACTACTGCAACGCCCTCTATTTAGGATCGAATAAAGCCACTATCAGAAGAATCCAAACACTACAAAATAATGCCCTTAGAGCAGCATTAGGCATTTCCAGAAGAGATCACATCTCCGAGAGCAGCCGACAGAATAAATGGCTTCCAACTAATGGCAAAATCCTTCTAAAAACCTTGTTGCTCACCCACAAATCCCTTAACAATGCTGCCCCTGTCTACCTGGCCGAGAGATTCCACAAACAAACCTCCCTGAGACCACTTAGATCAGTTAACAGAGATTGCCTCGCCATACCTAGCTTCAAACGCTTCACAATTGGAGGCAACAGCTTCCCCATGAAATCAGCCAAATTGTGGAATTCCCTGCCTCCCACACTGAGAATAGACCAATCTAACCAAAACTTCAGATCCAACATGATTACGTGGCTGAAATCTAATGACCAGCAACAATAACTCCTGCTCAAGCAAGCAGCCAGGACCCACTGTTGCGGTACCTTGTGCCTGCTTGAAGTGTATCCGTCCTGCTTCCCTCGACCTGCTACCTTGTGGTAACTACATTTTCCCTACTCACCGCCTGCACACATGTATTTATCTCCCCCACCCTATTATATCTATTAATACTCTCAACTACTGTATATGTAGCTTCTGTAAATGTCTGTATCACCTCTGTATACACTTATTGTATCCTATGACTGTAAACAGGTACCTTTTGTATATACCTTCCTGTATTTAAGTGACCTGTATGTAGCTTCTATACCTTTTCTGTTGTAACTAAGCTTTGCATATACTTGTTACTGCTTCGCCCTGTTATCCCTGGGTATGATGCACATTATAAATAATAAAACAAAACAAACAAACCTTACTTAGTGGGAAAAATTGTGAGGAAACCTGGTGAATTTTTGTTTAGACCACGAATACCGATGGACGAAGAGGCGAGACGGTCTATCCCTATAGAATTAGAAGCAGTCATAGTATGAAGGGAAATGGCAATGCTCGAAGGAGTAGACAATGAGGGTAGACCATAGAGGACAGTAATATCTCTCGAGGAAGGGTACAGATTGACTGACATAACTGATGACGACATGTTCCGGGAAAACCAAACAGATGATGAAGTGGGGTTGTTTATGAGCATCACATATTGGATAAGGATAGAAAATATGTAAAAGAAAATTTTGCATGAATACCATCTGATAGTAAACACTGGCCTAAGCTCATTCGCATTGCACTGTAAATCGCATTTGAATGGACCTGAAATAGGTTGACTACACCGCCATTTTAAGTTATCAGCCATTTTGATTAATTCCTGCTTTCTGTCCCATGTTAGAAATTGTGTTTTCGGCTCCAGCAGAGAAAAATAAACGTTGTACCGTGTCAACGTAGATAAGCATGCTGAAGCTGGTAAGGTGGATTGTTTGTCCTGCGCTAAGGAAACTTTGGAGTTAAACAAGAGCCGTGCTAATCAGTCATTTAGATGCCATATGTACCAACAGTGTTTACCCCATTCAAATAGTGAAACAGAATGATGAATACCTGAATATGTGCTTTTGCAGAAATCTTTGTTTTCACTCCTTGAAACTAAGCTGACTTTAACTTAAGAACAAATGGTAGACAAATTGAAGTAAATGAAATAAGGATTGTTACCTTTGTGTCTAATGTTTGAAAAACATATGACTTGTTTAACAGTAAACAACCAGCTGTTCAAGAATGTTTTAACATTTATTAGTTATGTGGAAAGGCTATGTACCCTTGGTAAATGGAGAGGAGCTGGACGATGTGTCTGCAATTGTGAGAAAAATGTATGAATACTCATGTTTCTGAAATGTCCAGCACTCTCTCATCTCACAGTGTCTGCTTGCACACATTGTGGGGTATTGGGAGCCAGACAGCTGTTCTGCTAAAAAAAGTGTACTTGTACCTTAGTACTCGTGACTGGCGTATTTCTATTACATGGTATTAAGCCTCGATACTCTTTTAATCTTTCAAAGATTAAAAGAAATCCCACAACAAATGGTGATAATGCGGCAGCTCCCAGCCTTTTTATAGGAAGAGTTGGAGAAGGTGCCAAGCATCATTTGGACCACAGACCCTTATGATGTAAGTTTAATAAAGGGAATAGGGCAACATAAAATAAAGTTTACGCCAGGAGCGATTTGACCTCGAGCAAAACAGTACACCAATGGGGTCATTATGACCCTGGCGGTAGCCGTGCCAGTAAATACCGACACAGTTGCGCCGGAGTCATGAATTTACAATGGAGACTTACCGGGGCATTACAGCCCCGGTGAACCCGGTAAATCCCCATTGCCGGGTGCCAGTAATTATTACTCCCCATTCCCATTTGAGTCCCATTGGACTCAATGGGAATGGAGAGGCCGGATGCACTGGCACCATTCATGAATGGTGCCGTGCATCCGTCAAGGTATGCTTGCAGGTGCCGGTCCAGCCACCAGGAAAAGGCACCCGTGTGCAGAACTCGTAGTTTGCCAGTCCGGTAACACCAGTGTCGGTAGCTTACCGGCACCGTTGTTACCAGACCAGCAAACTTGTAATGAGGCCCCATGATCCGTGAGGCTGATGAAGGTATATTTCAGGCCAATTCAGCATTGATGAAAGAAGCGATTCTGGTGCCATCGGAATCATCGTGTAATACCGCAATGTTTCCTATCAAAAGGGAGGGTCGTGGAGATTTATACAAGATATGAGACCGATTAACCATATTGTAGATGCTGTTAAGGATTTCAATCAGGCGACACACCATGGTCTCAGCCGAGTATGCAGCGCACGACTGAAATGCTTATTTATTTATATATATATTCAATATTTGAGAGATACACCACTCATATCACACCCCCTTTTCAAATACCCCGGGTCACAATGGACCAGGAACCAGGCTGGTGGGTAAAGGTCATATTTATTTATTTATTTATTCATTTATTCATTTATTTATTTATTTATTTATTTATTCATTCATTTATTTATTTATTTATTTATTTAAAATTCAAAAGAAATCATACATGTTTTAATAAATGGGGCAGCAATCACCAATGTGATGATAATAACAATATGAATGTAGGCAATTCACTTAATTCAATCCTTTAGTAACACAAATAGAAAACACCAGGGAATAGAAACACTTTTGGATTTTTGGAAAGATAGCACTCAAGTTAGGATTTCCCCCTGCAATGTTCCCTCAACCCACAAATAATCACTTCTGAATGGATATAACGAAGCAGCACATAGTTAGGAATATGAATCTGGAAATGGAATTCAAACTAACTTTCCCTCCTCAAATGAGAGTGAAAAACAGATTTGAAACCCTTGCAATGTTAAAATGACACTCGGAAATGGCTGAATAAAACAATGAATGTGTATAAAAATCTTGAAACAAAAACAATTCTTTACTGGGGCAACACTGGAAAGATACTAGCAATCACAAGCAATGGATTTAGCCAAAGCATACCATTTGAAATTGAATGGAAGATTTAAAACAGTTTATAAACAAAATGACATGTGGGAACTTTTGCAAATATTTCGATTCCCACCTGGAATTAACCAAACGATTTTTGATTTAAAAAAAACAGGTGAAATTCACTGATTTGGAGTGCGGTTTTTAGTTGGGGTGTAGCTATAGATCTTAGGTACAATCTGGAAGTGAAATTAATTCTCTAGCAATTAAACAGAAAAGCGGCTTTAAAATGGATTGCAAACTTGACTTAAACTGGATTTAATGACTAAGGAAAAGAGAATGTCACCCGTGAATCTCCATAGTTACGCGGCCGTTGTAACTGTTCATGTGGTGTACCCCGTTTCCTTTATGGAAAATTAATTTATTTAATTGAAATAGCTACTGGCTCATTTTTGTTTTAATTAAATGATATAGTTTATAAATAAACTTTTCATTTCTGTACATCATATAAATCAATTTTCTTAAGAGCAATAATATAACACGCAACATCATTAATAAGGAGCAAGCAAAGAGAAAGAAGAAAGAAAAAAAAGAAAAGAAAAGGAAAAACAGGCTCCACATCGTCATTCCAGGTCTCGCAGTGATCATAGTCAGTTAACTTCATTAGAGTGTTTCATGTCCAAGTCTAATATGTTAGCAATGAATTAAGTGAGCGTAAACATTGATTTTTTGTCTTGCCCACTGAGCAATTGATCCCATCTTGAGGCAGGATGTAGTTGATATGCAGCAATTCCAAAGAAAATACCAAATAGGGCTCTCTTATGAGCCAGCGTCGGACAAACCATAATTAAACGATACAATGTTTCAGGTACATCTAGTACCATACAAAAGCGGCAGTGGGTTTCTGCAAATGGTGATTGCCTAATTTTGGTTAGCCTTTCACAGGTCAGAAGTAGATTCAGTCAGATCTTTAAAAATATATCTCAAACTTTTGGATCTGGAAATAAACAGAAATATAGAGGTGGTTCATTGATGGCTCTTAAATCAGCATCGCAATGGATGTTCATAGCGTACTTTGATTTGTCTTTATAAGTCTTCAGCCAATCGTTCCTTTGCAGCTTTACTTTGGTATGTTGTGGGCGATATGTTAACATTTCCAAGGAAATGTCTTCTTATAACAATTTCTCCTTCAGTTGTTTAACCCAAAATTTCAGTTTGGTATTTTTCAATGCATCATTCGTACTGCGTAGTATTTGAATGGGTGGTGTTTCTTCACCGGTAAGCACTTTTCGCAAAAGATCGAATTGCTTCCTCCGGACTTTGGAGTACAAGGATTGAGTTGCGATTTCATGCCTTATGCGCGGCATCAGAAAATTCTTTGGTAACCGAAGGATTTTCCTCCAGAATATGGCTTCCGGTTTTTGCCAATTAATGTTGTGTGCACCCAACATGGCTTCGGTCACATAGGTCATAATGGGGATCACCTTTTGCCGATCGCTACTGGCTTATGTTCTAGCAAAACAAAAATGAAGAGAAAATCGGCGCTAACACTAGGAATCAAAGCAGGGTTGCACAGATAATGCTGACAATTTTAACAGGATTTCGGGGTCAGAATAGGATAGCTTAGAGATTGGGATAGGACAAAGACAAGATAAGTAGACTATGGATTTCTATGGGGTAGGGATGATACTTACAGTCCACTTTTTAGTTTTTGGATATTGGACAGTCAGCGCTCTGGTCACCACACGGATATGGTCTAACAAAGGACAGCCGGACAAAATCAGCGGGACAGGATCAGCTGGGCATGGACTGGTTACCGGATGGCACTGGACTGGCACTGGACTGGTCACTGGATTCTACAGATCAGCTGGATGGCAGGTTTGCAGCATGCATGCATTTAGTGAGCAGCAAGCCAGGTTAATTCAGGATGCTTCCCAAAACACCACAGTGTTTCCCTTGATTATTGGGATTATTTTAGAATTTAGGCCTAGCTGAAGGAGGATCAGCAATACTTGGCATTGTGGTTGCGACCTGGAGTCTAGATGGATAAATGCAAGATGAAGACAGGAGCAGACAGGAACAGGACACCGGCGTAGGAAATCGGGAATCAGTGTCTCCCTGTGTGTTGTCAGGGGCTCTTATTTATAATGCCTAGTGACATCCTCACAGTATATGACTGGGGCAGGCCTTACTACACCCGTCTCTATATACCGGATTGGGCAGGGGTAATAGTCTCCACCTAGCTTTTTGCTGGTTGGATTTCAGAAAAATTATGTCAGGTTTATGGGGTGAGTTACAGTGTCCAGAAACCTCCCATAGTTACTGGAACTAAAATCTAATTTTGCCACAAACATATGTTTACTCAATTGCAACCTCTTGCAAATCAGATACACAGGTTAAATATTTTGTACATTACATTTCAGTCCAAGCCTCTATTCCGTGAGGCCTGGTTTCGCCCTTCGAATATATTTTGGTAATTTTCAACATGAAAGATTTGGCCTAAAATTACACAATTTTACACACAGATGTGAATTATCCCCAGGGATGTATGTACACAATGTTATGTTTGCAACATTAAAACTTTCCTTGGAATCTGTCATATTTTGTAACTTTTGTTCCCCATGCAGCAATGAGTTCTACCAAGTTTTAAAAGACAGCCCATGAAATTAGATTTGAAATTGCAAACTTTTTACATTTTACTAATTCTTGCTGCAGAGATAGAAAGTCTTTAAAGTTTCTTTATAAAATAGTCTTTGTAATCAAAAGGCAGTTTCTTTGTTGGGTCATTTTTTTTTCGTCAACTTCAACTGCAACCAAATGTCATTTTCTTCCAGGCAAGGTAGGGGTTTCTCATCGTAATTGATGGTTTTATTGCCCCTCACACTTGACAGGTTAGTGTCCCAGGACTTCCATTGTTTGGGTTCCAGCAGAGACAAAAGTCTGTTCAACCCCGTAATTATCAGGGGGTTGTCAGTATCTGCTGAGAGCTTGCATGATAGTCCCCTTCCCCTTGTGGGAAGTTTCATGGCTGGCAACTGGAATGATTGTTTTTTCTGAGAGCTTGCAAATCCAGCCCATGTGTTTTAAACTCTTTAATTTCTTATTTTTGGTCTTGAACTAAACAAACCTGTGAAAGAAGATAACCTATATGTTTATTATCACCACTAACAAACACCCTTTACATTGCTAAGTAAGCAGGTTTTTATGCAACAATTTATTTTTAAACAGGCCAATTTTTCTTCAATCAGCAAAAACACATTTTCGAAGTGGAATATTGGGTTTTCAGCAAAGCAATGCTTCCTCCTGACTTAATTCCATTTAGATGTTTCAGGGCACACTGGCATGCTCCTGCAGTGTGTCCCCTGTTTCATCCTGCTTGAAGTGTGTGGCAGGATGATGCAGCCATCTTTTTTGGTGGTTGCAAAAATGCAGTTTTGAGGTACTGGCGCGCACAAGAGCCAGCGCAGCCATTCTGCTGTTTCTTGCGCAAATGCTGCTTAGTGATGTGGTAAAGCACAGCAGAGTGGGTCAATATATCCCATAATGCAGAGATTTCTTTGTTTCCTAATCCAGCAATGATACTATGCATTATCCCGGTAAAAGCTTGATATTTCAAGGTGATCGATTTGAAAAATGCATTTTTCTCGATCCCGTTGCACAACGACTCACAAGACACGACTTCCTTTACATTCCGCCAAACTCAACTGAAGCATACTTATTTGCCACAGGGGTTCTGTGAGCCCCCATCGATCTTTAACAGAGTCCTACAGATGGATTTTGGCAATATTGATCCTAAGAGTGCAGTGATACAATACGTTGATGGCATTTTAATTTGTAGCACCACAGAATATGAGTGCAGCAAGATTCTATTCAGTTGATGACTATTCTAGCATACAAGGGATATAAGGTAGACATGGAGAAGCTACAATACTGCCAAGAAGAAGTATTATACATAGGGCAGCTGATTTCACATGAAGAAAAGAAGGTGACACCTAAAAGAGCTGAAGCGATTATGAAAACCTCAAAGCCAAATATAGTGAAACAGATGCAATAGTTTTTGGAGTTATGTAACTATGTTAGAGCCTGGGTGTTTGATTACAGTACATACACAAGACCCCTTTTGCATGCTTTAAAGAAAGCATGAGTGGATAAAGTAAAAAATGAATGGACTGAAGAAATGGAGGAAGGGTTTGAGAAGCTGAAAAAAGCAATTTGTACAGCCCCTATTTCAGGAATTCCCAATTATGCTGAGGAGTTTTATTTGTATTCGCACACAAATGGGACAGTCATGACAGCAGTGCTTGTGCAGTAAACTACTTTGGGGTACAAGCCTTTAATGTATAACAGTGGGACTTTAGACCCAATTATGAGAGGACACTTCCCTTGTGAACAATCGTTGGCTGCTCCTGCGTTCACAACTGAGAAGTCTACCATTATTGTTATGGGCTGCTCCATGACTCTCTTCATGGAGCATGCTCTATTTGCCATTTTAGAAAATCTCGAAGGCACATTGACATCCCAAAGAGCTTCAGCTCATAAAGTGATGATTTCTAATCCGACGATTACAAGTATAAGGTGTAAAATAGTAAACCCTGTCATGTTTATATCTGAGCCAATAGAAGAAGGCAATCATGTGTATGGCTGTGCTAATTATGTTGAAATTTTTGATGGTATACTCCGAGTGAAGGAAAATGATTTGGCGGGAGACGAAATTTTCTTTAATGATGGTTCTTCAAAAATGTATCAGACTAGTGGGCAAAGGCATTCAGGCGCTGCAGTAGTAAGGCTCAGATTAAATGGGGAATTTGAAGTTGTAGCAAGTACAAGGCTACCGTCTCACTTTTCAGCAGAAGCAGCTGAATTAGTAGCATTTATTGTCACGCTCGAGAAACACAAAGAGCAGGAAGTGACGGTGTACAGTGACTCCGCCTATGTGATGTCAGCTGTACACGCAAGATTAGAATGTTGGAAAAGGAGGGGCTACCTCTGTGAGGATGTCACTCCAGTGCAGCACGCATCCTTATTGAACAGGCTTATTAAGGCCTTACAACTCTTAGTGGCCATAGCAGTCATTAAATGCACAGCGCATACTAAGCAAACAGATTTTATCTCTTATTGGAACTAAGCTGTAGATGAAGAAGGCAAAAGGGTTGCATATTCCCCAGATATTTTGAGTTTTGATACTGAGGATATTAAAGAAATAGTAGTTACAACCATGATAGTGTAAGAAGGGTTTAATAAATTGTCGATAGCCCAACTAATGGAGATGCAAGGGAGTGCACCACAGCAAGAGCAGGAATTGTGGAAACAAAGGGGGTGTTCTTTATCCCTCACAAAAGCATTATGGTGACAAGAGAGCACTGGAAAGCCTGTGATGCCAATAGCATTATTAAAGGTTGTGCTTGAACATTTGCATTACCCCGTGCATGTAACTAGGGAGAGTCTGACTGCTACAATTGCAGATTTGTTGGATCACGTTGCACTATTTATGGTAAGCGGCATTGTGTGTCAAAAGTGTACTGCTGGGCGGCATACACTGAGAACAATTAGAGGGGTAATACCTCAACTGAATGGTCCATTTCAGCATTTACATATGGACTATGTTGATATGTTGCAAGTATGTAATGGATCTAGGTATGTATTTGTGGTGGTGTGTCCCTTCTCTAGGTGGATTGAGGCAGGTCCATGTACACACCTTGATGCTACTTGTGCAGCACAGTTTTTAGTGTGCAAAAATCTTTCTGCGATGGGGTGTGTGTGTGAAGTGCTGAGATCCGACAATGGGCCACATTTTGTTAATTAGCTTTTTGAACAAATAGGGCTTTTATTGAGCATCAAGCATACGTTATCCTCTACTTATCACCCACAAGTGAACAGGTTATGTGAAAGACTAACCGGCCTCCTTAAAGGATTCCCAAGATTAAATTGACTTTGAAGAAGTGATGGCTATATTGCCTACCCCTAATTTTATAGGCCCTTCTGAATCAGCCAGGATCAGACCATCACCTCACCCTTCATGAACTAGTGACAGTGCGGCGTACGAGAAAGCCCCTTACACCACCATCATGAGCAGAAGTGATGCCCCCAGAGTGTAGCTAAAACTTTAGGTGATGAATTGCATGACTAATTGACATGTATGACCTCTAGCATCTCTCTCATTTCAGTCAAGGGCAAAGGGGGTTGGTCTCAGAATACAGAAGAAAACAATTCAACAGCCAACCCAAGCCAACTACTATTGGCACATAAGTTATATGTTGGAGACCTAGTTCTCATTAAAAACTTTACTAGAAAGTGGCATGAGCCATGTTCAATGGTCCCTTTTGCATTGAGAATATAACCCCTTCAGGTGTAAAGGTCCAAGGAGGATGACCTTGGCTTCACCTGAGTGATGTAAAGGTGATGTAAAAGCCTATAAAGGTGAGGCCCGCCCTCTTAGCGTTGCTGATCCAGAAGCAAGGCAAGAAGAAGAATTTGCAGACTCGATCAATGACAAAGAAGAAGGACGATAAAACAACTACCAGTGGATGATAGAGATTTATCTTGAACTTAAATTCAAAAGGACACCCCTTATAGATATTTTAGCAGGAATGCAAAGACTTGCTGAGAATTTCACAAATTTTGAAAAATGAACTTTAGAAACACATTGAAGCATCATCGTTATGCCTAAACATCAGTTCCTGGTCAGAAATTGGAGATTAGAAAAATATCCAGATTCATTTTGTGGTGAATACCTGTTCTAAGCAGTTAAACATGTGGTACTTACTGACAGTGATGTCCATCGGCTTGTGCTTGCTGTTTATGTGTTTATACTTCAAGCTTATCCTGCTCTTGTCAGAAGAGACATTGATATTCACACTTTTTTGCAGGATCCTAAAAATGGCCTGTGATAAGAAGGCTTCTCAGCGCAATAATTGAGCAGGTTTTATAGTTGTAAGTATAAAGAAATGTGATGATTGTATTAAAGATGAGAAATATAGAAGCCGGCACAGTTCTAGAGAATGAAGAAGTGCAACAAGTACCAGGATGGCGTGAGAAGTGAATGTCTATGTTTTTGTGCATAATATATGCCTGTACGATTACTCTCTATTTCTTTCTATTCCTCATTTTTCACAGACTCTGTTATGTTAGTACTTCCGCTGAGGTAGATGTCCCTATGGTTCTTCCTACTATGGGAACTTCCTTTGATATACTTCATGAATGGTACAGGCTTCTAAAGGACAAAGACAAGATGCAGAGGAAGATAATGAGGGGGTAAATACGTATCTAGATAATGCAGCACACTTGGGGAATAACATGTGGTACAGGTACATGAGAGAAGTAGGGGAAACAACATCTAAGGAGAGTTGCTACGCTCTCATCCCCTATGCCATGAATACAGTGCAAACTTTCATCTCCAGAGAAGTCCCAGAACACGATGCAATGTGCCTTATTCATCTTGCAGCATGTACGACCAGAGGACACATCAGAGAAGTTGAGCCACTATATGATGGTGATCGAAATGGTTGTTTCCATTCCAGGATGATTATATCAAGACTACACAGGTGGAAAAGGAACATGGATTGGAGAGCAATATACTTGTGTAGCCTGCAGCAGGACAGGAAGAGGTAGTCATTGAAGGCATGAAGAGAATGGATTGCCCTGATGTAACAGAAATAGCTTGATCACCTGGATGTTGTGAACTAACTCAAGTCTTAGTCTATGAACGAGTGAAGTCCAAAAAGGGAGGGGAAGGATGACTGATGTCCTGTGCTGCTCATCTACTGAAGCTGGAATATGTACAAGAGGTGCAGAGAGTGAACAATGGATGTTTGAAGTAATGTACTAAACATGCCAAACTACTGACATGGGTAGAAGATGAATCAGGTCCAATGGTTATGATCCCATTGGTGAATGCGACATTGTGCTTGCGAAGAGATGGAAAGAAACGTGGGAGATAACAAAGGCTGCATAACTACAGTTGATGTTTCTAGGATGGGAGCAGGGACCGCTGTCCTCATGGATCAATATTGGGCTTGTGGCCTAGGGCCTATATGAAGCTGGCCAAGGATTGGGGAGGGGCATGCTCCTTGATGCTCATCTATTTTCCAGCATTAGTGATTCCTCAGAGTGAACTGAACATTGGAGAATTTCCAAAAGTAGATGACCATTTCAGAAAAAGAAGATTGCTTGAATTTCTCAAGAGAACCAGAAGAGAGAATTACTTCTCAGCCAAGTCAATAGAAGCATATGATTCCATTCCTTATGAACACAAGTAGTTCAGCAAGACTGCTTCAATATTTACCACCATATTCCTGCCTGGGATCCAGACGATGACCAATGCCAAGTTGTTGAAGATTACGAGATGGGAGCTTCTGCAGACAATCAACACCGCCATAAAAGGATTTAATGCTATCAAGGAAGAGCTGAGGGCCATACGACTGATAAGCCTGCAGAACAGATATGTCCTTGATATGATCAGAGCGACAGAAGAAGGAGTTTGCGCCAAAATTGGGCCATCATGTTGCACATTCCTACCTTCTCATGATGACAAGAATTGGACCTTGACAGAGGCCATAACGGTGCTAACAAACCTGCATAACAAGATGGAAGACGAGAGAGAGGACATTGCAGATGACAGTTGGTTTAATTGAATATTGTCATGGATTCCGCAATGGATGGCAAATATCTACAAGTTTCTGGGAGCAATATTGGTGATGGTGATGTTTGGATTCTGTGTAATCAGGATAGTGATCGCCTAATGCAAGAAGGCAAAGAAAGCAGTAGGAATGAGTTCATAATCAATGTCGAATCTGGGTTTGGACCCAAGGAATTGACTGATGAAGATGTTAGAAAATACATAGTGGCCAGCATTGTAGCACCTGAAGGAACGAAGTTCCTGTATCCAAAGTATCATAAGAAGTATGTGGGACGATGAGTCTTTTGCTATCCAAATGGACACTGCAACTATATGACCTGGAGTATAGATGAACATGTCAAATCAGCTGTTACCCTGAGGGGGGTGAAGATTTGGATGCCGCGAAAAAGCATTTTTTTCAAGAGAAAATATCAAGATGTGGAATCCATTGAAGAGGTGGTTGATGACTCGACCAGAGGGGGGAATGCAGAGGAGCAGTTAGATGCCTCTGCAGGAAATCCCACCTCCCTACTTCCTACATGTTGGAAACCTGAGATTGTGTCATGCTTGACACCAGCAGTTGTGACCATACCCTGATGAGTATTCGAAAGAAGGTACCCACTGAGAAGGCCCTATCAAATGTATCCCCAAAGAGACGATAATCTGAGGGAGGAACTCCCTGAAGGAATATGAAAAGGAGCAAAAAGAGGAGCTGATAACGTCACGAAAGACAAGCATGATGCCCTAAGGATACTGACTGAAGAGAATGCATGAATCTTTGTCCAGACATGATCTCCCGAGTGGACTAAATACCTCCATCCCCAAGCACCATACATAAAAGCAAAAACCACTCCCTGACAAGTTATTCGGGCTGCAGTGGGGCTCGAACCACAGCACCGGATCCCCAGGCAGCTAGAAAGAAAGCAACAATGTCAGAATAATATAAGTATCACTACCAGAAAAGCATGGAAACAGGTAATGTGACCTACCTAGCAAAGCCCCAAGGGATGAAGAATAGAAGGCAGGAGAAAACCCCAAGTGTGGAAAAAACCTCCCTCTAGGAGATGAGTATTCCAGTGTAAGGTTCCAGAAGAATATCCAACAGGGACAAAAATACCAAGTCCAAAGTCCTTTCATAGTACAAGAACAGGATTCTTGGTGTTGTAGACACAGACCACACAGATACTGATCTAGTGTCTGGTTGACACATTCCATTTGGCACTCAGTTTTGGGATGATATGCCGAGGAAAAAAACCTGGTCTGAAATGAAAACGGACGGGAGACTAAAGAGACAGAACACATGACGAAAAAAGAGATCAGCCAGCACCGGAGCAGAAGGAATGCCAGAACAAGGGACAACGCGAGCCATTTTCGTAAAGCAGTCAACCACAACCCATATAGTGTTGAATTTCTGAACAAAATGTAGATCAGTAATGAAGTCCAATGGGACAATGTGCCAGGGTTTATGGGGAATTGCCATATGTTGGAGTAGGCCAAGAGGTTTACCCCTTCAGTTCTTGCCCTGTGCACAGCCAGAACATCCATCAACATAGTCAATAACATCCTGATGCATAGAGGGCCACCACCACCAATGCTGAAGAAGGTCTAATGTCTTTCTTTGGCCGGGGTGTCCATTGATCAGGGCATCATGAGACCATTCGAGAGCCTGGAGTCTAGTGTGATGTGTTGGTAGGAACAGATGGTCTTGGACGAAGCGTAGACCCTCAAGACATGTGGCATTCCAGTCCTGTAGGCTGGATGGAAGCTGCAAGATCCAATCCCAGACCTCAGTCATCAGGCTAGGTGGTGGTGTACATAGGAAAACAAAGTGTTTCTGCTGTAGGATGGTGTCAGGGAAAATAGTCAGTGCATTACCCCCAGCAAGACAGGATAGAGCATCAACCTTGCCATGAGCTGCCCCTGGACGATACTTAATACAGAATTCAAAAGTAGCGAAGAATAAATGCCAGCGAACCTTCCGGCTGTTGAGACACTTCATGGAAACCAGGTCCTGGATATTGTGGTGGTCGGAATACACCGTCAAGGGCACCTGGCTATGAGTAAATGGTGTCTCCATACCTGGAAAGCGTCCTCTACTGCTAGCAACTCCTTCTCAGTAACTGTGTAGTGAAGTACTGTAGGAGAACATTTGCGAGAGTGGTAAGCCACTGGATGTAACAGGCCAGTGTTTGGACATGACTGGGACAAGACGGCACCTAGGACAAAAAATGAAGCACTGGCCTCTACCACAAACAGGAGGTCTATCTTGGAATGTTGCAATATTGGAGCAGTCGTAAAAGACTGTTTTCAATGTGTCAAACGCTCCTTGTGGAAGTGTGGTCCAGACAAATGGTACTTTAGGACTTGTAAGGGTGGTCAAGGGAGAGACAATAGCCGAGAACCCTGAGATGAAACGTCGGTAAAAATGAGCAAAACCGTGGATTCCAAGATGGCCGCCACTCCGTGAGGCAAACAACACCAAGCTTGCCCCCGGAATTGTGCTTAAGGGTTTGCAGGAACGGTGAGTCGAATCAGGGCTGTGGCGGGCTCCTGACTGGCACTTTTTGCGGTGAGAAAGCAGCAAGAATGAAGTAACGTGGAGAGTTTGGTGTGCAGTTGTAGCCTGAAGAGGAGGACCAAAGGGAAGGTGCCTGACGGTCCGGAGCCTTGAAGTAGAGGGAGAGAGACTTTGCCCATTGGAGCGGATCCCCCCAGACACTGCAACACCAGAGCTGGGGTAAAACCCAACAGCAGAGCCAACAACCGAGGCGGAACAGCGAAGCAGCCGGGAAAAAGAGCCGACGGACTGGAAAGGGGTGCACACCTGATGGGAACAGTACAGTAAGAGGCACGGTGAGCAGAGGCACTGAAGAGGTGACGCCTGCACCCCACCAAAACAGCAAAACTTAAAGGAGTGCGCACCCCCCCAAAATGCAAAATTGAGACGAGGATGTGGCACCCCATCCGGGACATAAGCGGGGAAACCATAAGGACCGGAATGGGTGCGCCACAGCCCCCAACACTCCACAAAGACTCCCAGGAACAACAGCAGGGAGATAAGCCATTCAAAAGCCGGAAGAGGAGGAACCTAATGACCCCAAACCTAAGGTACGGCTAACATAAGCGCTACACCCCAGGAGCATAACACAGAGCACACCAAAGAGAAGGCTTCGAAGGGAGAAACTCAACCCCCATTGCATAAAGGACAGTCCTGACATCCTGGCTCAGGGAAGCGGGTGGTGTTACACAAACTATTAAGAGGGTTAGGAGGAAAGGAAGCAGGGAGCCAGAAGGGCACATAGGAATAGCCCAAACTCGACTTGAGGGACAGGGGAAATGAGAACAAGGCCAACCATAGCCCCCAGGTAGGCCAGAGCAGACAGAACCTAAACCCATAATATATCTGGGGTAAGAGCGAGGAGGAACAGGGGCATCTTACCCCCAAGCACCAACAAAGAACATATTACAGACAGCATAAAGGACCCACTCAGGGCCACCTCAACTCACCTGCAAATTGAGAATAGAATATAGAGCATTATAAGAGCACTAGCTTCAGTGAGACCTATGGTTGCCCGACCAGGGTATAGAGTAAGCCCAATCTAAAGGTGTAACCAGGGATTGCTTCTTAAAATACTGGCAGAGGCTTCCATGACCAAGGCCCATGCATAACCTAACCCCAAAACAGGGAGAACTGGACAGGGACACGCAGAACCTATCAAGAGGCGCTCAACCCGAATCACCCACTTGCCCAAATAGCCAAGGTGAGGACACAGATGCCAGCGACCAAACCCAAGAACACCCTGCTGAAAGCCAAAGGCACAGACAAAATATGAAGGGGGACAGCTGGAGGGTATACACGCATTTCACTGCAGTATTTTTCATTGCGTGTTTTTTCATCGGCGTTTTTATTTCGAAAAAAACTCATCAGATTTTTTTGGGGGGGGTTAAAAAATTAAATATATGGTTGTGGGTGTAAGGGAATAAAAAAAAGGGGGGTTTGGGCGGTAACACCCCCCAAAAAAAAAAAAAACATTAGTTTTTCAAAAAAAAAACCTGCAATGAAAAAACCTGTGATGAAAAATACTGCGGCGAAATAACGTAGAACCAGCTGGAGCACTGCTAGAAACCGCACCGCTTGGAAGAAAAACAGAGTGAGGGCACCTCAGGGGAAGCAGACAGCAGGGAAAGCATTGAGAAGTCACTAGGATGGCCCTGAACAAAGATGAGCTGCAAGAATGTTTGAAAAGCATGGAAAGCAGAATGATGCAATCCCTCCAAGACCAACTGGGCAAAATAAGAGAAGAACTGTGGTCCTGCCTACAGGAGGTCAGGAAAGACATCACAGAACTAGGGGACAGAGTGGACACAACAGAAGCGGGCCTCTCAGAAATTGCAGATTTAAAACAGAACGGTATACTCCTCGAGCAGGTTACCAGAGTGACTAATAACTTAGAACTCCAGGCAGAAGACCTGAAACAAACAATGCAACACTGCTTTTGCTACCTGCTAACTGGCACGCAACCGGAGGACATACTCATAGATAGAGTACACAGAGTAGGACCTAAGGAGACCCTGGAGCTAGGCCTAGAGACATCCTACTAGCAATGACCTCCTACTCCCTGAAGGAGGAGATATAATGAGTGGCGAGAAAGCAACAAACGGTCTCCATCAAGGGAACTCAAATCCAATTATTCCAGAACCTAGCACTATCTACACTTCACAAAATAAGACTGATGCAACCAGTCACAACGGTGCTAATAGCCAAAAAAAACACTTACAAATGGGCATATCTTTTGGCTTGCTGTTCACTTGTGAGGGAAAACATCAGCGGATCTCTACTTGCGTGGAAGGAATGACCCTGCTACAGCTAGACGAGGAAGAGCCTCCTATGGATAAGGGAGTGTATCAGAAGCAGAACGGGGAAGGACCCAGACAATGGGAATGGTCATCCGGCACCAAAAGAAGGTGAGGCAAAGAGTTCACCCTAACAGGCCGAAATGCAGCCCGGAGGTGGTAACGCAAGTAAGATAATAACTAAATAAGTATAACCCGAGATTGGGGTCAGGGAAGAGTATGAAGGTTAAGGAGGGGAGATGATGAAAAGATGGAGAGACGATTGAAGCAGGCCCGGTTGGGAAGGGGAGGGGGGACACCTTGGAACCTAATGTCAGGATATGACATGTCCTGGCAGGAAGAAAGTTGGCGTAGATTCGAGACCTGACACCCTGGGAAGAGCCTGGGGAAGGTTCTAAGAAACCTTGGTCCAAATGATAGGGAATGGAGTAGGAGGAGGAACAGAGGGGGGAAAGGGAGGGACAGTTAAAGTTGAAGTTCAGTTTCTTGGGAAAGTTCCATGGTATGGCCCGCAATGTAGGAAAAAGCATAGTACACGCAGCTGGAGAAGGCATAACGAACACGGGGGAAATCTCTGGCATGAGAGGTATGACTGACTTGAATGTTATAACCCTAAATGTACAGGGCATAAACTTGACGGTGAACCAATGCTCTATTCTGGTGAGACTATTAGACCTCCAAGCATCGATTTTCTTTTTACAAGAGACACACCTACTCCCTGTGTATGAAAGAAGGATGGCCCATAAAGCATTCCCTAAACGGTACTATGCTCTGGATTGGAAAAAAGCAAAGGAGTGGCTATTCTACTGGGGGCTAGTGTGTCATTCAAGAAATGGGTTTTGTACAGAGATAAGGAGGGCCGATACCTACTCCTCAAGGGCATGCTAGAGGAACAACTATATACACTAATCGCAATATATGCCTCAAACGAGAAGCAGGATCTATATCTAGGGGAAATACTGCAGAAACTGGGAGAAT
Organism: Ambystoma mexicanum; assembly: GCF_040938575.1. NCBI lineage: Eukaryota > Metazoa > Chordata > Amphibia > Caudata > Ambystomatidae > Ambystoma > Ambystoma mexicanum. The sequence continues at coordinate 771,232,933 of NC_090941.1, forward strand.
GGTATGAAGGCCAAATAGTGATCGATGCAGACTTTTATTGTGTGATGGACCCTGCCCTAGACAAAACACTGCCACCCACAGCTGCAGACAGGAGAAAATGACAAGCGTTGGAGAAACTCTTTAAGGATCTGGGGGTAATGGAAACATGGAGATTTTTCCAAGAACAAGAAAAGGAGTTACTCAGCAGCTCACAGAGGGTACTCAAGAATCAATATGGTACTGGTCTCGGCCACGTTGATTCCCCAAGTTGGTAAAGTACAAATAGGGGTCAAGTATCTCTCCGATCATGTTCCGGTACTAGTGCAAATTGTGCTGGTAAAAGACACAGTCTAAACCCAAAAAAAACTGGAGGCTGAACGAAATGCTACTGAGTGACATTGTACAGAATAATTACTTTCAAGACAATGATAATGGGGAAACGTTGGGGAGAAATCTGTGTGGGATGTTTTGACACACTCAAATAGCCTCACTATATCACTTTACTGCAATGGTGAAAGACACATCCCAAAATGACCGCGCTGACTCCTGTGCATGCCAAAATCTTTAAGACTGCATTTATGTCACAACCAGAAAAAGGCTGCACACCCTGCCATACACAGTTCAGGTGGGGTGAAAACAGAGACCTCACTGCAGGAGCATGCCAGTGGGCTCTGCCACATGTTATATGGAGCAAAGTGAATGACACAGCATCATTGTGCTGAAAACTCGAAAATGCCTTTTAAAAAGACACTTTACCAATCTTAAAAAGTGCTGCTTGGCGCTAAATGCAGCATATTCTCATAAACCTCTATGATCAAAAAGGCCCTGAAATGCTCAGGATTGTCCATTGTGGCTCAGAGGAACCGGGCCTCATTGAATGACAGCTCCTGGCAACAGTATCTTCGTAAAAGCAAACCAGGGACTGTGTTTTCATTTTTCCACAGGAAATGCGGCTACAACTTTGCAACAAGTAGCAAGAATCAGCTGTCTAGAGAAAGACTCTAAACAAATGCTTCATACATTTATCCATGCTGCAAACCATTCCAGCACTCAAGGGAAGGACGAGAGCTGACTAAAATGGGTATTTGCTGCAGAGAAAAACGGAATTTAAAAGAAATAAGTTAAATGTGCTTTTTCCTGAATGAAGAGCAAAATCGCCTATTTTTAAAGTCTATCAATGTGTAAAGGCTTGATTATTCAAGCAGGCAAAAACCCAGGCTGAATGGCAAACTATGTCAAAGAAAAAAATTCCTGCCATCCCGGATTGCCAGCCCTGAGAAAGAGTGACACCTCATAAACCTCTGGAGCAGGAAATGCTAATTGCGAGCATGGGGGCTTTGAATCCCAGGACAATGATGCCTTTCAAGTTACATTAGACATTCGTCTTTGCCCCAGGCCAAGACAATAGCAGGCTTAGATTCTCACCTGTCAAGTGTGAAAGGCAGGAAACTTCAGTCAAAGGAGAGGACCCCACCCTGCTTCAAAGGATTTGACACTTGCTTACAGTTGAAAGAAAGAAAAAGAAATCCCTGCTTAAGTGACAATGGACTTCCTTTTGGTTTTAAAATGCCTATTTTGCAATTGAACTTCAAGACATTTAACTTTGCCACAAGAATGAAAACAATTGTGAAAAGTGCATAATTCTAAATTAAATTGTATGCTCATTCTTTGAAGACGTGATTGAACCCAGTACTGCATAAGGAACAGACGTTGTGAAGAATAACCGTTTGTGGGGAAGTATTGAAATTGCACACATGACCTTTTCTACACATATCCCAGGGGGAAATGCACATCTATGTACAAAATGGAGAAATTTTAGGCCAAATCTTTCATGATAAAATTGCCAAAATGTTGTAAAAAGCCTAAACCAGGTCCCACAGACTGGGGATTTGGATTGAAATATGACCCACAAAATATGTAACCTGTGCATCTGATTTTCTCAGAGGTCATCATTGTATAAATATGTATTTGTGGGAAAATTAGAGTTTGGTTCTAGGAGCTGGAGGAGGTTCCTAGACATTGTAAAAGTGATGCCATAAAACATGACATCCTTTTCTGTTATCCAACCAGCAAAGAGCAAGGCGGAAACTATGCTCTTCGCCAATCATAGCATCCTGGGTGTGGGTTGTAGGACTGCCCCTGCCATATAATTTAGTGATTCCTGATTTTACTTACCAAGCTAAGGCCTCAGCATTGTTGAACTCCTTTTCAGCTAGGCCCAAATTCTGAAGCAATCCCAAAAACCCCACGGAAGCATCTTGATCCAGCTGGCTTGCTACTACTAAAGGCTTGCCTGCAGCAAACTCGCCATCTCACTGATATCCAGTCTCCAGTAACCAGAAGGGCCAATCCAGTCCAGTCCTGTGCAGTCCAGGTGACCAGAACCGCCCAGCTGACCCTGTTCTGCCAGATGTACCCTGCGGTCCTTGGTTAGACCGATCCATGTGATGACCAGTACCCTTGACAGTCCAAAATCCTAAATTAAAGTGGACTGTAAGTATTAATAGGAAGCATAGAAAATCATAGCATACCTTGTTTTTTACATCCCAATCTCTAAATAATCCTATCCCTACCTTACGAACTTGTAACATGGTCAGAACTATTCTTGAAACCTTGCCTTGTTTCTTTGCGCTAGTGCTAAACTAATTTAGATCATTTTGCCTTGTGAAATCCCAAACCTTTAAATCCTCCCTCGGGTAATCGGACTGAGTCATCCAGGGTGGACACAGAGGTGCTGGGGTTGGTACAGAGGATCAACTCTAGAGCTTACTGTGTTTCAATCTGGTAACCTAGCCTTAATGCCCTAGTGTAGAATAAAACTATCCTTGTAAAAATTGATTTCAGCTTTCTTTTTCGCACCTTTATTTTTCTAAAAACGACTCTCATTCAACCTTGCATATCTTACTCAAATTAATATCTAGAGACTTCATTTCAACTCTGGAGTATAGGAAAAAGATTGTAAATGTGGGATCAGTCCTTGTTGGTGCGCTAGTGACCACTCTCGATTGGTTCCAGAACCTGCCTTTACAATTAGTTCTAATTAACCTGGCAGCAAAACAAAAAATTACCCCCTCAAACTTCCCACAGAGTTTGTAAATAATATTGAAGATTGAGAATTAAGCTTCGGGGGAGTGTCTTGCGCTCGAGGTCAGTCCTTTCAATGCAAAAATTATTTCAAACAAACGTAGTACATGTCCAAATCATGTGAGATGTTTATTTTCCAAAAGAAGCAACAGCCGACACGTGTTTCGACCCCTGGTCGTTGTCAAGGCTGTATATATCATAACATAGCAACATTGGTGACAATATACATGACAGTGAAATTATCATTAGAATTAAACATAAAACAATAAATCCATAAAAAAGGGGGGAGATAAATCATACCATATTGTATCATGTACCAGGTCAGGATTTGATGGTGGGCGTCAGAACAGGATAGGAATTCAATACCAAATAATAGAGAGAAAATATAAAGTTGCAATGAGCAAATTGGCAAAAGTTGTTCTTCCATTATATTCAATACACATTAAATTATAATCTTAAAAAATTTATTCTTGATAAATAAACACCAAGCTTATGCAGGGTTTGTGAGGTGTTCTATCTATCAGTACCCGATATGACCAAAATATAACAAGAATTTAGAAATCTAAGTAGTGTATCCTATATATACTAAAATAATTAGAATGAAACCTACTCACCCTGAAGTTAGATGCAATGTCTTTAACGACTATTGATTATAATTATCTCATGAGACCAATGGGACATCAAACAGGTTTTCCGAAGAAATAATTGTTGGTAATTCTGCAGTGAATGAACATTTATATATCAATCTATGATAAACTATTTAATGACAAGGACCGTTTGGTCATTTTTAGGCGGGAATCCACATTTCTGCAAAGTTTTACACGTGTGATTTTTGTTTTACATTATTTTCAAACTTACATTCAGATTAAAAGTGTTTCCTTTTGCTTAAACTATAGCTCATGATTGTTAGCATCTTTCCAGTGTTGCTCCCATAGAAATGTGTATTGATTTAAGAACTTTTGCACACATTCATTGTTTTACACAGCCATTTTCGAATGTCATTTAAAAAGTGTAAGATTGCAAACCCGTTTTTTTCTCTTGTTTGGGGAGGGGAGGTGTAATTAAAATTCTGTTAATGTTCTTTATTCCTGAATACCTGCTGCTTCCTTATATCTGTTTAAAAGTGTGTATTGGTGGGTTGCGGAATATTGCAGGGGGAAATCCTAACCTAAGTGTTATCTTTTCAAACAAGCCAAAACTGTTTTCTCTGTTTTATATTCTGTGTTGCTAAAAGTGAATGTAACTGCCTTACATACCTAACTATCTGTCATTGTCACCACATTGGTGATTGCTGCTCCCTATTAAAAGTATATATTTTGATTTGAATTTTAAATAAACAAATAGAAATGGCTTTTACCAACCAGCCTGATTCCTGGTCCATTGTTACCTGGGAGTATTTTGAGAAGGGGTGTGATATGAGTGGTTTATCACTCAGAATATTGAACCTATAAACATAATAAAATAAGTATTTCAGTTGTGTGCTGCACACTAGGCTGAGACCAGGGTGTATCGGCTGATTGAAATCCTTAACATCTGGGATGCGGGGGAAAGTGGTAGTCCAGGGGGAATTCATATCGCTGGCTACAGAATACATGCAGGAAACAGGACTCATTAAGAAGAAACTTGAGTCAGACCTACAGAGGCGGAAACACAAAATATAACTAGGCAAACACCAAAAGCGCTGAGAGCACTCCAAAAAGCAAGGGTCCAGTTGAAAACTCACCTGGCAGACCGCACCGCACACCCCTTACTGTACACGAAGCAGACATATTATGTCTAGGGGGGAAGCCAACAGATTCCTAGCAGCCAAGCTACGTAAGCAAAGATCCCGTAATTACATTGCACTGCTTAAAAACAAAATAGGGGAATCATGTGCATCAGAGGAGGGGAAACTGGAAATAATGGAAAGGTTCCATCAGGAACTTCTCAAACAGAAGGACCTTCTCCCACATGCACAAATAAACTACATGTCAAATTTCCGCCTGCCCCAAATGAAAGAGGTGGACAACAACAACTTGCAGGCCTCTATAATGGCACAAGAAAAACGTGATGCCAAAACAAACCTATCCCCTAACAAGACCCCGGGACCGGATGGGTTAGGGAACGGATACTACAAGACATTCCGAAACCAACTATTGAGACCACTAACTAAACTCTTGAACTATATAAGGGAAAGTGGTACGGTCACGACTGACATGGGAAGTTTAATCACAGTCCTAATACTTAAACCAGGTAAGGACGCCACAGGCTGCATTTGCTATCGGCCGATATCATTGCTTAATAGTGATGCCAAACTCTACGCTAAAATCCTAGGAAAAAGATTGATGAAGGTATTGCCAAAATAATCCATGAGGACCAATCAGGCTTTATAATAGGGGGACAAAAGCAAGACAATATAAGGCGAGCAGCAGATGTCATAGACCTAGAAATTAGGATGGGGCAAACATTTTCCATAGCTGCTCTAGATGCACGACGTGCCTTCGACAGTCTAGATTGGACATACTTGAAACTGGTCTTGAAGAAATTTGGTTGTGACCCCACCTTTATCAGGATGGTCCCAGCGAACTTTCGACTCCCATCTACAAACTTCATGGTCAACGGGGGAACCACAGCAAAAATAAAAATACAGAAAGGCACACGACAGGGATCTCCATTATCCCCCATGATATTTGCAATGGAGATGGAGTCTATAGCGGAAATTATAAGACAGGATCATGAGGTGATCAGGGTGACTGGTGGAGGGGCAATGCATAAATAGCATTGTATGCCGATGACAGCCTACTTTTCCTTAAATACTCTACAAGCTCACTTCTGAAAGCACTGGAAAGGTTACAGGAATTCACCAGGGTTTCAGGCTTTACCATAAATTTCACTAAATCTGCTGCCCTAAACATAACAGAAGAAGAGGGAGAGATTGATATTCCCCCTAACCTGGGAATCTGAGGCAATAGAATATTTAGGAATACAATTAACAAAAGATTGCAAAGGCCTATATGGGGCGAATATAATAACTTTGTGGAAACAATTGAGGGAAGACCTACACAAACGGGACGCCCAGGAACCATCCTGGTTTGCACGTAGTGAATCACTTGAAATGACTCTACTACCCCCGTCGGATATGCGTGGTGGGCTCCCTCCCGGTGGATATCCACCCTAAGATAAGTAAGGCATTACAAAAGGAGGTAATAACTTTTGTGTGGCTCGAGAAAAAACCCCAGAATACAAAAGAACGTTCTAACGAGGCCACCACTTTTGGGAGGACTTGGGGTCCCCGACATCGAGAGGTGTATTCGGCCACGCAAGTAGCACCAATGTTGAAATGGATGGAAGGTATACACTAAATGGTTGATGGGAATTGAGCAAAGGGTGATCACCATTCCTCTGGGAACAGTACACGCGTTGCAGGCACGAGCCATAGGAGCAGAGGGACATCTACTGGAAGCCAAAAAAATGTCGCTGAGGGGATGGGTTAGAGCACTCAGAAGGCACCACATCACGCCGGGCCTAGGACCTTGCCCTGGGTAAGCAAAATAGGTTCTGGGATAATTGGGGACAGGCACAGACAATCCACTTAAAGGAATTCTACCAGCGAGGAAACCCTCTCTTATTTGAGGAGTGTAAGCAGAAATTAGGCATGGGGAAAGGGAAAGATATACATACAAATTAGGCACTGCATATCACAGAATGAGGTTAGGAAAGCGGCCACCAGGACCCCGATAGGGATGGAGCTAACTCTGCAGGGGAGTATGATGACAAGGGCAAAATCAAGGATGTATAGACTGTTAGACAAAGCAGAAGAGGGGGATAAACTCTCATACAAGGACAACTGGGATAGGGAACTGGGCACACCCATCACGGAGGAGGAATGGGGCAAATCTGGAGGAGGGCACAAAAGACGTCCAAATGCACTGCTTTTAAAGAAAGAGCATAAAAAAATATGTTTCAGGTGCTACTTGACCACACGTAAGCTGCATAAAATGAACCCTTATTACCTCCCACCTGCTGGAGACAACACAGTGGCAGAGGGGACCTATATCACATGTGGTGGTCATGCCCCAAGGCTACGATATACTGAAGGGGGGTCCTGGGGCACATAAAGGAGATTACAGGGAAACAACTCCCACTCACACCAAAGCTGGTACTACTGGGGAACTGATGTAGAAGGAGTTTATGCAGCGACCGCTAACAATGCTACCCTCATCACCCACCTACTAATCACGGCAAGGATGACCGTAGCCCAGGGGGGGAAAAATGCAGATGGTCCCATAATAGCATGCTGGTGGGTCAAAATCTGAAACGTAATGGCCATGGAAAAAGTGGGAGCCCTGAGAGAGGGCAAACATCAGAATTTTCTGGCAGTAAGGGACCCATTCCTAGAGTTTGTTAAGGAAAGGGCAGGCCAATATTATAGACCAACGCTAATAAGAGCGATACTGAACTGAGGGTCATTGAAATGAGAACAGAGGAAAAACAATCCTATGAACTATGCCTGAGGAAGGAAAACACTGCTCCCACCAAATAAAATAGAAATCGGTAACCATACCGGTTGGGGATATGGTGGGAGGGGGAGGAGGGAAGGGTGCTTGAAAGGTTTGGGAAATGTTATAATTAAAGTTGAACTGAATCATTTAAATGCAAAACCACTGACCCTAGGTGGAACTTGGCTAGTAAGGATACTCAGGACCGAGATTGAGATACATATTGAGGCAATCATGCCGTTAATGCCATGTAAACTGTCATTGTGCTTGAAAAATAAAGTTTTGAAAAAAAAAAAAAAAATGAGCAAAACCCAAAAAAGATTGCAGGGCTTTTACCATAGTTGGAGTGGGCCAATCAATTATTGACTGAATATTGGTAGCGTTCATGGACAACCCCAGGGCTGTGAAATCCGAGGAAGTCGATCTCGTCCACATGAAACATACACTTTTCTGCGTTGACCTAAAGGGAATTATTCTTGAGGCATGATAGGACTTCCTCACATCGGGGAACAAGAGTGAACATCGGACATATTGAACTCTATCAACGTGATACTTACTGGTCCTCGCCAGGAGCCTCAGAGTCAATACTCTCCGGAACTCTCCCACGCCTTCAAACCAGTGAAGTAACTGGCATCAATGCGCCGCATGCAGGATGGAGAGCTCATCTTTCAAGAGTATAAGGTGAGATTGCTGGAGGGCACTTCGGAGGTGATTAGTGGGGAGGACTGTGGGGGGTGCCATCACTTGAATCCACGGGTGGCTAAATCCATCCCTCCACTTGCAGGAGAATACTTCTACGGGTCAAACAGATAAGATTAGGATGGCCAGTCCAGTCAGTCATCTCTGCACTACGCATCACGTTGGTGGAGACCGCAGCCGTCCGGGTCCGACCGATGCCCCTGTGGGAGCCAGGTGAGCGTAACAGAACGCAAAGCCTCTCTCTATAAATCCCCACCCGGGAGTTATGGAAACCTCAGAAACCGACCAACTGGCCCAATTATTGGGGGAACTTAGGGCGGAAGTGCACTCCGCTCGACAAGAGACTAATGCCCTCAGGAGAGAACTGATTGTCTCGAAGGAGTGCACTGACGATCTGGCTAGGCTGCAAAACCAAGCAGGGCAAACACTTTTACCAGGACTCGGGGGGAATCCAACCCCTGGTTCATCGAGCAATCCGGTGCAAGTGGTTTTACCAGGGGCTATTCCTTTAGCTGCACCTGAACGCATTGCTGAGGACCCAAAAAGGTTCGCCGTGTTTATGAACCAATGTCGCTTGCACTTTTTATGCAGACCTGGAGCTTTTCCAAATAACCAAGCCAAAGTAGCTTTTGTATTATCTTATTTGAGTGGCAGTGCAGCTGATTGGTCGATTCCACTAGTCAATCAGGATGACCCTCTTCTTCGGGACTTTCAGGGTTTTCAAATGAGCATGGAAAGACTATTCGCTGGACATTCCCAGGGACAGGCCCTGGATAACGAACATTTATCCCTATGACAAGGTAACCAGGATCTGTTAACCTATATCGCAACCTTTAATAGGTTGGTGGTGGAAACCGGATGGCCAGAGGTAAAACGAATTACACTGTTTCATCGTGGACTTTGGGGAGAACTTAAAGATGTTTTGGCCCAAGTTGTGAACCCACCTCAGGATTGCGCAGAATATATAGACTTAGTGGTCCAGTTAGACCAGTGGTCTTCAAACTTTTTTGGCCAGGGCCCCCCTGAGCAAAATTTGGGCAGGTCGGGACCCCCCAGAAATGCCAAATGGACAGTATATATTGCGCGCCGTCACCTGCTCCCATCAAAGTCGCTGGGCTCCCTCATCCCACTCCTACCCAGTCGCTGGTCTCTCCCCACCCCATCACACACCCAGGGCTCTCCCCACTCTGCTCCCATCACTATCCCATGGTTCCCGCCCATTGTGCTCCCACCATAGTCCCTCGGTTCCCCCATCCCGTTCCCAACACAGTCTGAGGGCCAGTGGCGGCTGGTGAATCTTTTTTAAGTGGAGGGGCATTAAGGGGAGGTTCGGGGGGGTTTCCCCCTTTGAATTTTTTTTTAAATAATAGGTTAAAATGTGACATTGTAGAGCATACTTTTAACAAAAAATGGGTAAATAGCCAAACAGTTTGCAATTGTTGCTGGGAGTCCAGGGGGCAGGCATTGATATTTTATTTCTATCGCGCTCGTACACAAGTGTTTCAGAGCGTGACAAGGCAAGGGAGGGGAACAGAGGAGAATAAAACAGCGATCTTACTAGGCCCAGTGACATTGTGAGGGGAAAAGTGCATGGAAGGGGGGAGAAGTGGAAAGTGCGAAGCAGAGGAGAAACAGATAAATAACAATAAATAAATAATAAAGGCAACAAACAGTGGTAGTGCAGCCAGCAATTTGCAAGTGCTACGTTTAAGGCAGCAGACAGGGTAGGTCTGATAAGTGCAGGAAGAAAGATGGTTCTCCTCAAGTTTTAGAGTGGCAGGGCGCTGTTCCAGAGGGAGGCCCCAGCCGAAGACGGAGATCTACCTCCAGCTCGTTTCTTTGATAAACGACTGACCCTGAGGGAGTTGGAGGTAGAGGAGTGAAGAGCTCGAGAGGGGAGGTATTTGCGGAGGAATAGCTGAAGGTATTTTGGACCGAGGCCCCAGAAAGCCTTGTGGACAAGGCAGAGGGTTTTGAATGATAGATGTCCGGTAAAAAGATACCATCCCTGTCCCCTGGGCCCCACTGGTCCTAACACAATGAACATGATTATGTGTATATGCAAGGCGCTGCACATTCATACAACAATCACTCTATCATTCACATGAGCATCCATCACCATGCACTCACTCATAACGCATCCATACACATGTTTAAATAAAAACAATGAACATAAACGTACCTTCTGCATTGGCCTGTGTGTGGGTGCTGCTCCAGCTGCTCTGTCCGTATGTGCGAGGAGGCGCAGGAGCTCCCCCTCGGACATACAGACATGCAGTGCCCCAGCCAGCATTTCCAATGAGCTATGCAATGCTGGCGAAGCAAAACGCCCCAGCACTTGCATGGCTCAGTGAGCATGTGCGGCTGGGGAACTAAACTGAACTGTCAAAGGGAAACAGTGTTTCCCTTTGACAGTTCAGCCAGCCCAGGAGCACTCCATTAGCTGGATAAAGCAGCTGAGGGAGTGCTCACTGTTTCACTGGGCTGGCTCCTTAGCTCCTCCATAATGGGTGAGGGGCCACTATGCAGTTAGTAATGTTGACCATTGTTGCTGAATATATCACAATTTACTTACATTTTAACACAAAGCACCCCTTAGGGTACTATTGAAACAGTGGGCTTCATAACTACTCTGGCGGTAGCTGTGCCGGTAAAACCGGCACGGCTGCCACTGGAGTTGCATCCGGGTCTGGCACCCGCGAATGGGCAATTACTAGGTCATGCCGAGTTAGGCGGACATGATAATTGCCCTTTCGAAGGTGCTGGTAGATCCCCATTCCCATTTGAGCCCCATATGGCTCAAATGGGAAGGGGGAGCTCGGATGCACCGGCACCATTAATAACGGTGCTGGTGCATCCGACGAGCTGAGGTCAGACCTGGCGGGGGCTGTCAAGCACCCACGAGCACAACTCTTACTATGGCGGAACGGTAGCAACGGTGCCGGTAGCTTACCAGCACCGTTGTTACTGGTCCGCCATAGTAGTAATGAGGCCCAGTCTGTGACTAAAGGAATGAATATTCATTTACAACTGTGGGCCACTTTTTCATTGTTGCCTGAGACAGTTTCATGCTTCAGCCCGCCCATGTGGGCCACCCCTGCCCATTTCTTCCAATCTAAAAAAAAAAAAAAATCTAAAAAAAAAAAAAAAAAAAAAAAAAATCTTTTTTCATGCTGAGCTCTCAGGGCCCCCCTGGGATGCACCCGCGGACCCCTAGGGGGTCGCGACCCACAGTTTGAATACCACTGAGTTAGACCATCGACTTCAGAATAGAAAGGCTGACCGAGCTAAGTTTGAGAATTGGGTATTGGTTAAACCCAACGTCACCCCCAAAGGAACAGATGCAGCAGAACCTATGAAGATCGGGGGGGTTAAGGGACCCTTAACTCAAAAGGAAAGAGAAAGGAGACGGCAGATGCAATTGTGTCTATACTGTGGGGCCTCAGGACATTTTGTACGGTTTTGCCCCATAAAACCATCTAAGAAAATAGTCGGAGTCGCAGATAGAAATCAAACAGAACCTGATTCGGGAAACGACCACGCCTGACAAGCGTAGAGATCCGCTTGCCGAGCTTGAAGAAGGACACTCAGACCTCGCACCTAATCATACCAATGGTCCTTATTGATCCAAGGCAGCCATCACGTATGCACGCAGTAAGGGTGTACGTTGAGAGCGGGACCGTAGGAAACTATATGGACCACGAATTGGCTTCTAGGATGAATCTACCTTTCTGCAAAAAAACCTCTTCGGATGTCATCACCACAGTTGATGGAACTGAAATTGCCTCTGGGCATGTAACTCATTCCACCACAGAGATGACACTGCTGGGTCAAGATGGGCATCGAGAAACTATTGTGTTTGATTTAATCAAAGCCCCGCAGTTCCAAATAATACTGGGGATACCTTGGTTGGAAACACATAATCCTAGTATTGATTGGCGAGAGAAGAGAATAACCTTCCCGGATTGTGCACACACCTGTTACCCGGAGAAAACCATGAACAAAGACCTGGCCACAGTTGCTAATCCAGTCGTGTAGTTACCTCAGGAATATCAAGAAGTCCAGGATGTTTTTCAAAAAGAACAGGCAAACACCTTACCACCTCACAGATCATACGATTGTCAAATCAACCTCGTACCCGGTGAACAACCTCCATGCAGTAGGATCTATGCCCTTACGGAACCCGAAAACCTTCACCTACGACAATACTTGGACCAATACCTTGCTAATGGCTTTATTCATCCATCCAAGTCCCCTGCATCCTCAGCTTTGTTCTTCGTGCCTAAAAAGGAAGGTGACCTCAGAACATGCATAGACTAACATACATTAAATCAGATTACGGTGAAGAACCGATACCCATTGCCTCTGATCCCCGAATTACTAGACCAAGTAAGGGATGCTTGCATCTACACTAAATTGGATCTCCGAAGGGCATATCATCTGGTTGTCATGAAAGACCGGTGGGGGGTGTCTGTACTTCTGCTCTCTATATGGTAGAAGAGAGGCACAGAGGACCCCAGCCAAGATTCTCTAGTACGGTAGCAATGGACGAGCAATCAAGGCCTAGCTTCTCAGGAGGTGATGCAGGCTGGTTCTTAAGTACAGTGTACCCAAGGCCCCCACAAAGGAATGTCCACACACTGTATTGGTTAGAACACAGTCTTTATATAATCAATATTCAAGGTTATGTACACTTATCATAATAACTCACTTTGTACTCAGGAAAATCAACAATGGCAAATATATACAATTCTAAAGTGGTACCACCCTTTGTATTAAATCTCATTAAAGTGCATCAACAATACTGTAACAATGTCACACAGATCAATACAGTGAAACCAGCAATAGAGAGAGGAGAGAAAATAAGATGGTTGAGCAATAGGCAGAATACTGGCCCCTGCCACTAGACACAGTTCTGTGTGGAGATCCCCCCACCTGGGCAACCTGTAAAATAAAGATATAGCACAAGCCCAGTCCATATATTGTTCTGCAAGTCTTATTTCCTCCTATAATGTTTTTACCCCCCCAATGTACCTGGTGGAGTCGAGTTCTTCGAAGAGGTGTCGACAGATCCTTCTTGAGCGACCCCCTTTCAAGCGGGAGTCACGGATCGTCGAGAGGCGTCGAGAAGCGTCGAGGAACTCGGTGTTCAGCGACAGGGAATCGACGGCCCTTCTTGAATGCCTTCCCTTTCAAGCGGGAGACACGGGGCGTCGAACGTCCGTCGACAAACAAGGTAGAACGGCGTCGATGAGGCGGCAGCTTCGTCCGAGCGGTGCTCGTCGGCGTCGGAGCGTCGGCGTCCTGCAAGGCAGAGGCGTGCGGGGCACCTCGGTGACAATAGTTCTGGACCGCAAAGATTGTGGAGACGGAGGCCCAGCAAGGGCGTCGAGTCGTTCGGGTCTTTGTGGTCTTCGGGTGGCGGGAAACCCACCGGCAGGTTTCTCCTTGGCGCGTTGGTCGTCCTCGACTTTCTCCGGCAGGATAAAGCGGTCGACGGTGCGGACGAGGGAGTCCTTCGATTCGAATGTTCTTAGGCAAAGGAGCGGACGGCTCTGGTCGTCGGCGGCACGGCGTCAAGTGGTTCCCACGGCTGGGCAACACAACTTCGACGGGCTTCCAGCGGTTACACAAACCTGCGAACCCTGGTCGACGGCAATGGACTTCGACGGCGTCGATGTCCGGGTGCTTCACTTCGATCTCCTCGGCGGTCCCGTCTTGGGTCGGCAGCCTTTCGAGGGTCTGTCTTCCAGGGCGCTTCGGCGAAGATGGAGCAGTGCTCGATGGTCCCTCGAAGCACGGGAAGAGGGCGCCTTACCAGGTCCTCTCTCGGGTCAGTCTTCGACGATTTCGGCAGCCTTCGGATCGGTCGAAGCAAATGCCACAGCAAGTCTTCTTCTTCCAGCTGGACGTCGAGGATCAGCAGTTCCAGTTACTCTTAGAGTGGAGACTCAGCTCCAGAACGCTTCTGAACGCTTCTGAACGTTCCCTGAACCCCTCTACCAGTGGTGAGAGGTCCCCAGATATACTATTCTGTCTCTCATCCACACTGCTGGCACACACTCAGCAGCCAATCAGACAGAAGGGCATTCATGCAGTCAGTCAGCCAATCAGGCACACATTGCATTCAGGCCACACTCCTCCCTTTCAGACACTCACAACAAGGAATGTGGATTGGGGCAAGTACCCAGCCATTCAACACTACACACTGCATTCAGGCCAGTTTCGGGCAGGGCTGTCTCAGTCTTTGTCTCTCATGCCAGAAACCAGACAACCACAACAAGGAGTGTATATTGGTCACACACTCCATTCACCCAGGTCCCACCCACAGGAGGTACCCACAACATACAGTCACTGGGAAGGCTACTGTCAGTCTAGCTGGGCCTTCACAACAACACCATATATGGAACTTCCACCCAACAGCCAGTCAGGGGGAAGGGACAGAGTCAGGGCTTCCCAGGACTTTGGGAAAACAAGGTAACAGGCAATAGAAAGCAAGAGGCCACAGGGGCCATCTTGTTTCCTATCAGGAATCAACTGATCCCCATGGCAGGGCCTGGGTATCCCAAAATGGAGGACACCCAGAGCACCTGTCAAATTCAGCATGGAGCTGCCACCAGCCCATACTCTGCTCTGTGGGCCACCCACAGGTGCCCAAAAACATACACTAGGGGCACAGGGTTGTACCCCTACCCATGGGTGCCATAAGGGTATCCCATGGGTCTGTTCACCAAACCAAAAGAGAGAGCTGCACTACCAGGAGTCCCACATGGACTCCTAGGCAGAAAACATGACAGATCACACGATAAAAAGCAGTAAAGGACAAGGATTCAGAGGCCCTGTTCCTCTGATGCATTTCCAGCATCACAGTCGCCCCCCCCAGACTGAGGTGGAGGGTGTCTAATCTCCCACGGGATAGACACCCTCATCCAGACCGTCAACATACCTTCTGGAAAGGCCATCTGCATTATGGTGACTCTTCCCTGGTCTGTGCTCTATGGTGAAGTCTAGCCCTTGCAGGCTAATGGACCACCTGAGCAATTTCGGATTCTCAGCCTTCATTTGCATAAGCCACTTCAGCGGCTTATGATCTGTTTGGACCTTGAAGGTAGACCCCGTAAGGTAGGGCCTAAAAAGCCTAAGGCTCCAAACTATGCTAAAACACTCCTTTTCAACAGTAGCCCACCTAAGCTCTCTACCCTTGAGTTGTCTACTGATGAATATGATAGGATGTTCTCTCCCTTTGTCATCTAACTGGGACAAGACAGCTCCAATTCCGGTGTCGCAGGCATCCGTCTGGACGATAAAGGGTCGGCTGTAGTCAGGCGCACACAACACAGGTGCCCTACACAGACTTTCTTTCAAGCCATCAAAGGCCCTCTGACAGTCTTCGGTCCAATTAACCTTCCTAGGCTGTTTGGGTGAAGTAAGAGCTGTCAGGGGTGCAGCTATGGTTCCATAGTCTGCCATGAAATTGCGATAGTACCCAGTGAGGCCCAAAAAGGCTCTCACCTGGGTTTGAGTAGTGGGAGTCTCCCAGTTCTGTACATCCTGTACTTTACTGGAGAGAGGTTGGATTTGACCCCCTCCTACCTCATGACCAAGATAGGTAACTTTCCCCTGAGCTATCTGGCACTTGGTGGCCTTGATAGTGAGGTTAGCTCTTTTCAAGGCCTGCAACACCTTATCCAGATGTGTCAAATGCTCTTCCCAGGTGGAACTGTAGACGGCAATGTCGTCTAAGTAAGCCACACAAAAGGCTTCCAGCCCACTGAGCGCATGGTTGACCAATCTCTGGAAGGTGGCAGGGGCATTCTTCAACCCAAAAGGCATGACCCTAAACTGGTAGAGTCCCTCAGGAGTTGAGAAGGCCGTCTTTTCCTTGGCATGGTCCGTCAGAGCTATTTGCCAATAGCCTGAGGTAAGGTCAAAGGTGCTCACAAATTTGGCAGC
The DNA here is from genome assembly GCF_040938575.1 of Ambystoma mexicanum. Lineage (NCBI taxonomy): Eukaryota > Metazoa > Chordata > Amphibia > Caudata > Ambystomatidae > Ambystoma > Ambystoma mexicanum. Next base: position 771,249,126 of record NC_090941.1, read on the forward strand.
ACCTATGGTGTCCACGAGCTCATCAGCCCTGGGCAATGGGTGCGCGTCAGTTTTGGTGACGGCATTGACTCCTCGGTAGTCCACACAGAACCTCCAATCCTTGGTACCTGCCTGGGAACTTGCCTTGGGGACAAGGACCACTGGACTGGACCAGGGACTGGTTGAGGGTTCAATAACACCCAGATCCAACATCTTGGCGACCTCAGCCTGGATGTGGTTCTTGACGGTATCTGACATACGGTAGCACCTGCTTTTGACAGGCACACTGTCACCAGTGTTAATTTCATGCCTACACCACGGTGTAAGGCCTGGCGTCAGTGAAAACAGAGAGGCATACTGTTGGAGCAAAGCCTTGCAGGCCCTCTGTTGCTCTGTTGTCAAATCCGGAGAGAGATGTACACCCTCCACTGAGCCATCCTGAGGGTTGCTATGCAGCAAATCAGGAAGGGGCTCACTCTCATCCTCTTCTTGCCCTGAAGCTAGCAAGAGACATGAGACTTCTGCTCGCCGGTGGAAAGGCTTGAGCCTGTTGACATGGAATATCTGAGGGGCTACCCCAGAGGCTCCCATGTCAACCAGATAATTGACTTTGCCCATCTTGGAGATGATCCTGAAGGGTCCAGTCCACTTGTCTGCCAGAGCTTTAGGCTTGGTAGGCTCCATCACAAGGATTTCCTGTCCCGGAGTCCAATCCACTTGCAAGGCTTTAAGGTCATGCCAGTACTTATTCAATTCCTGGCTGGCCTTGAAATTTGCTGTTGCCTGACCCATCATCTGTGTCATCCTCCATCTGAGGCCTAACACATAGTCCCCCACTTGCTTGGCGGGACCTGGAGGGGTGGCTTCCAAGCCTTCTCTGATCAAGGCGAGGGGCCCCCTCACGGGATGTCCAAAGAGTAACTCAAAGGGGCTGAAACCAACACCCTCTTGAGGTACCTCTCTGTAAGCAAACAGCAGGCATGGCAGGAGGAGATCCCATTTCCTCCTTAGGGGTTCTTCCAAAGCCCCTAGCATGCCCTTGAGAGTTTTATTAAATCTCTCAACCAGACCATTGGTCTGGGGGTGGTAAGAGGTGGAGAACTTGTAGGTTACCCTGCACTCTTTCCACATGGTTTTCATGTAACTAGCCATGAAGTTGGATCCTCTGTCAGAGACAACCTCCTTGGGGAATCCAACACGGGTGAAAATGCCCAGGAGAGCCCTGGCTACCACCTTGGCATTAACAGTCCGAAGGGGTATTGCCTCAGGGTACCTGGTGGCATGATCTACCAAGACCAGGATGAACCAATGTCCACCTGAAGTGGGAGGGTCAAGGGGACCGACGATGTTGATGCCCACCCTCTCAAATGGTGTGCCAACCACTGGCAAAGGCTGCAGTGGGACAATGACCCTGCCTCCAGTCTTGCCAGACAACTGACAAGTTGGGCAGGTCCTGCAGTGGGACTCCACCTCTACTCCCATCCGTGGCCAGTAGAAATGGGCAGAGAGCCTCTGCTTAGTCTTCTTGGTCCCAAGATGACCAGCCAAGGGCACCTCATGCGCCAACTGCAGTAGGAAGGGCCTGTAAACCTGGGGTACCACCAACCTCTTGAGGGCACCAGGTTCAGGCTTAGTGGGCTCACTAACAAGGAGCTCACCCTCCCAATAAATCCGGAATGTCCTAGGCACTTCTCCTTGTGCCTGGGACAGGGCCTGTTTCCTCAGTCCCTCGAGAGAGTGGCACTCTCTCTGTCCCTTACAGAAGTCTGCCCGGGAGGGTCCCCCTTCAGCTAACAAGCATTGAAGGTCGGGATGATCCTCCGGGTTGAGAACCTCTCCCACAGGAGAGTCTTCTGTCTCTTCTCCCACAGGAGTTGAGTTTGGGTTTTCCACTGGACCCAGCCCTTCCGGAGCATGGATCCCAATGGGTGCTGTCGGAACAGCAGGAAGAGAAGGTGTTCCCTCCACAGAGGTAGCCTTCTTGGTCTTCCTTCTTCTTGCCTTAGGCCTCGCCTTTGGCTCGGGTACCAGACCAGCCAGACCCGGTGTCACCTGTGACCTAGTGACTGCAGCAGCAGTCATGGGAAGACCATCCGAGATCAACCCCAACTCTACTAGATCATTTCCTAACAGAATGTTAGCAGGGACATTGTCCTGAACCAGGACAGGAAGCTTTGCTGTCTTGTCTCCAATCATGAGTGTGACTAAGGCTACAGGTGATAATTTGGGAGGCCCACCAGCTAACCTGGTGGTTTGCAGAGGAGCACCTTCATAGTCCTCTGGCTTGAGCAGGGTCCTGTCCACCACTGTCATGCTTGCCCCAGTGTCTCTCAAACCAGTAGAAGGCTGGTCATTCAAGAGGACACTTCTCAAAAACCTACGGGTGTTCTGTGGGATAGTCGCCAGTACTTCTGCATACTGGTCCCAGGCCCCAAGGGACACTAAGGAAATCTCTACCGAAGCACCAAATGTGATCCCGGTAGGGGAGGGGAGGACAGTGGCCTCCACCTCAGACACAGGGTAAGGGTAGGGCAGGCTGACAGCCTGTACTCCAAGTGCCTTACCTTTACACTTGGAGTCACCCCTTTTGTGATCCAGAGCCCCACAGTCCCAACAAGCGCCAGGAGTGCGGGGTACGGTACTGGAACCACTGGGAGCCTGCTTTGCAGCAGGTGGACCACTACTCTTATTCCCACCCACAGATGACTTATCCCCACTAGATTTTTGGGTCTTGGGAGAGGAAGGTTTAGGTTTACCCGACTGTGACTGCTTGTGGGACTCCTCAGCTTTCTGAGAGGCCCCCTTTTCTTTGTCCTTGTCCTTCCCACTGGAGTCCTTAGGGGACACCCGATGGGAGACCCACTTGTCAGCCAACCTAGCCAGCTTAAAGGGGTCCAAAATGTTCTGGTCAGCCACATACTGACGCAGCTCTGGTGAACAGGCTTCAGAAAAATGCTCAAAAAACAAGAGGTGGGACAATTCAACAAAAGTCTTAACCTTGTATCCATCGATCCATCCCATCATGTTCATGTGCGCAGCACTCACCCAGTCAACCCAAGACACATTCTTTCTTTTCTTAAAATCCCTGAACCTTCTAAGGTATTGGGTAGGTGTCTTGCCAAACTTGGCAATCAAAGCAGACTTCATACACTCATACTGACCCCTTTCTTCCACACTCAGCTTCAGAATACAGTCATATCCAGTTTGAGGCACTCTGCTTAACAAACACTTAGCCCAATCTCTTTTATCAACATCATGAATCGCACAAGCCATTTCAAACGCTTCAATCCATTGGAGGATATCTGAACCCTCCACAAATACACCAACCAAATCTTTCATAAACTTGGTGGCTGGGGACCTGACACTCTCACTGGTTTTAACTGAAGTCTCCACTCTAGCTTTCTCTAGCTGGATTCTCTGACATTCAGGGGGTAATTCATAGAATTAAGCGCACAAGTGGCGCACGCGGCTGGCGCACAGTGTGCGCGTGCGAATCCCTGCGCCAGCCGCGTGCGCCAAAACCCATTTCCGCGCACAGCGTATTCATGGATTCCAGCCACCAAAACCAGCCGTGGCGCACAGTGGCGCAGCTACCTTGCAGCAGCGCCAGTTACGCCCCCAAGAACGCCTTCCGCGCAGGGAAAAGCCATCAAAATCCCCTATCCAGCGCAAAGGGCTGCGCTAACCCTGTACCAGCACGGCAAGCGGGCTACGTGTATTTCAGGGGTTCACGTGAAGTTTCTCACGCGATCGGGCCTGGGGGAGCGGGCTACGTGTATTCCAGGGGTTCGCGTGAACTTTTTCACGCGATCGGGCCTGGGGGAGCGGGCTACGTGTATTTCAGGGGTTCGCGTGAACTTTTTCACGCGATCGGGCCTGGGGGAGCGGGCTACGTGTATTTCAGGGGTGCGTGAGAAGTTCCAAACGCGATTGGCCTGGCCACGTGTATTTCAGGGGTGCGCGGGAAGTTCCACACGCGATTGTCCTGGGCGCGTGTATTTCAGGGGTGCGCGGGAAGTTCCACACGCGATTGTCCTGGCCGCGTGTATTTCAGGGGTGCGTGGGAAGTTCCACACGCGATTGGCCTGGGCGCGTGTATTTCAGGGGTGCGCGGGAAGTTCCACACGCGATTGGGCTGCGTGCGGGCATTAGGGGTGCTCGCAAAGTTTCACACGCGATTGGGCTGCGTGAGGGTATTACAGGGGTGCGCACGAAGATTTACACGCGATTGCAGCAGGGAACGTGTATTTCAGGGGTGCCGGGGAGTCCTACATGTGATTTGCCAGTGTGGGTCCTCCCAGGTGTTCCCTGTACACCCTCCACAGCCCCTGCAGGCAGCCCACACCACAGGGGACTACCCTGCATCCCTGGTCATGTCCCGCAGGCAGCCCACCCAACATGGGCATGCCCCCCAGCAAAGGCACATGTCTCCTTGCACCAATGATCACCAACTCATGTCCCCTTGCACCCCCACCCCCAGCATTGCGGGGCACCTGCCAGCAGGCCCCCACCCATGTCTCCCAGCACCCCCACCTCCCCAGTCACCAGGGGCAGCCTCCACCAGGCCCCCACCCATGTCTCCCAGCACCCCCACCCCCCCAGTCACCAGGGGCAGCCTCCACCAGGCCCCCACCCATGTCCCCCACCACCCCCACCCCCCAGCAGTGCAGGGGCACCCACCACCAGGCCCCCACCCATGTCTCCCAGCACCCCCACCCCCCCCAGTCACCAGGGGCAGCCTCCACCAGGCCCCCACCCATGTCTCCCAGCACCCCCACCCCCCAGTCACCAGGGGCAGCCTCCACCAGGCCCCACCCATGTCTCCCAGCACCCCCACCCCCCCAGTCACCAGGGGCAGCCTCCACCAGGCCCCCACCCATGTCTCCCAGCACCCCCACCACCCAGTCACCAGGGGCAGCCTCCACCAGGCCCCCACCCATGTCCCCCACCACCCCCACCCCCCAGCACTGTGGGGCACCTGCCAGCAGGCCCCCACCCATGTCCAACTCATGTCCCCCACCACCCCCACCCCCCAGCACTGTGGGGCACCTGCCAGCAGGCCCCCACCCATGTCCAACTCATGTCCCCCACCACCCCCACCCCCAGCACTGTGGGGCACCTGCCAGCAGGCCCCCACCCATGTCCAACTCATGTCCCCCACCACCCCCACCCCCCAGCACTGTGGGGCACCTGCCAGCAGGCCCCCACCCATGTCCCATCCATGCCCCCCTGCACCTGGGTCCCAACAATCCCCAATCATGTCCGTAATGGCCATCCTCCCCTGCCAAAAGGCCCAACCAACTATCACATCCACCCACATATCAAAGGCAATTACATGTTACACACCCAATGTAAATAATGCAAATGAACACATGTCTGTCACACACAATGGCTGCAAGTGAATGTTAAAACACCCAACATGACATGCATGAAAGTAATGAGATGATACGACACATTGAAGGATGAAAATAAAAATGTATTGAAAATCAACAAGAATGGAAATGAAATAAGAAAAACCACAAAGCAAAACAACAAAAAGAAGTTGAATGTCCATGAAAAAAATCCAAAAAATCCAAAAATCCATAGAAGAACTATATACAAGACAATCCCGGGTCCATGAGCCCAACCAAATGAAACCTAACTATGTCAACTAACTAAAAACTGAACTATATACAAAAAAGTGGCGCATTGTCCAATCGCAACCAAATAAAAAAAAAAATAATTCAAAGGAAAGCTACCACTAACTATATAACTATATACAATGGCAGCGGGCAAGTCCTGCGGCTCACTCTGTGATGTTGCCAGCCAGGGCATCATCGAACTCCATGTCGATGTCCTGGAGGCGGGACTCTGTCCTGGCCCCGAGGTCTCGCAGGGATAACCCCATGTTCACCTCAAACTCCCTGCGAGCTTCCTCGAGGCACTCAGCCCGCCTCAACGCCCGACGCATGGAGAACTCCGCCCTGACCATGGTGAGCCGCTCCTCTTCCGCCCGCTGCCGCTCCGCACCTATCCGCTGGACCAACTGCTCCCACACGGAAGACACTACCATCCCAGGGTTCTCCTGCCCTCCGGCCGATGCCTGCCCCTCTGATCTTGATGGCCCCGAGCCATGATGCCTCTCACGTCGAGCCTGCTGCTGCCTCCGACGCCACTGCCTCTGCCAGCACGATGGCATCCAGGATGATGGAAACCACCGACGCCGTCGTGCACGTGCCCTGCCCGATGATGCCGTCACATCCTCCATCTGCTGGGGTCCAGTTGCTGTGTTGTCCACCCCTGTTGGACCTCTGACTCCCGACTGTGGCAGGGATGGGATCCCCACCGAGCTGGCTGCATTGGTCAGGGCAGGTCCACAGGGGGCCCTGGTGGCATCTGGGCCGGAAGACGGCAAGGAGAACGACTGGCGTATAGTCTCCACAGAGGAGGAGAGGGCCGCCAGATTGGCCGACACATGCAGGAAACCCCCGAACATGGCCGATCCCAATTGGGCCACGTCGGCACGGTGCTCTTCGTGATGACGTGCGTGCTCCTCCTGAAAAGCACGCACGGCATCACGAATCACAGCCGTGCGCATCGCGACCCCAATCAGGACCTTCTCCACACGGCCAGGGGTCCCCTCGTCCGCAGGTGGAGGGAAGTCAGATGACATGGACATCCCCTCTACCTGCGGACGGGCCTGGGACGGGGCATCCCTGCTGGTGCAAGGTGGTGCACCCACAGGTTCAGGGACAGCGACATGCACAGGCCCCTCTACGGTGACCTGTGCTGTCTCCTGCCCCTGCCCCTGGACTGCACCACTTGCACCAGCAGGGATGCCCCCACCAGGCCCCATGTGCGCCTCAGTGGCGGCCTCCTCCTCCTCTGTGGAAACCACCAACCTGGATGGCTCCTCGCCGTCTACCGCCGTAGAAGGCCCCTGTGGGGGCTCACCCACCCCTTCCGCTGCAGCCGTGGGGGCATCCCCGCCGCCTTGCTCCACAGCGCCGTCTCCGCCCTCTCCTTCACTAGCCGCTGCGTAGAGGGAGACATAGAACACAAGCATCAGGGTACTGTACAATTGTCCCCTAGACAGGAAGCAATAGCAGATGAGTGCCACTGTCAAAGTACACTTCCTTCATGTCACACCACAACACATGTGTCAGTCCAGGCAAAACACACACAGTGACAGTCATGGTGCGTGCCATGGACATTTCAATGCATGTCCAATGGACTCTCGAATCATACAATGTAATGGGACTCACATGCATCATGGGTCATGCCTATCACATGCACACACTTCACCTCAGTCACATCCATCTGGCCCTGTACACCCCAATCACAGTGCATACAAGGATGACTAGGCTGCATCAGTGAATCTGTACATTGTCACAGACATGTGTCATGCATCCATGGCACTCACAAGTCACAGACACGCAGGTCAGGCACACAGACATGGATACCACATATGTATCTGGCATCAGCACCCATCCCTCGCCCCTACCCATGTCCAGGAACAGAGACTGCCATGCTCTCATGTGTGCAATCTGCACAGGGCTCCCCATGTCACATTCAAACACATGCAACAACCGTGCGGTTCACACATTACAGGTCGCACATGCATGCCCATGATGTCCCTGCACACATACATGCGTACATGGCCTATGTCACACATGCAGGCAAGTATCAGACAACCAGCACACTGCAACATGCCCTGTCTCACACAGCAATGCTTGGCCACTTACCGCTCAACTCCAGACGGGTCTCCCTCTCAAGGACCTGGGCGTGGAGCGCTGGGTGTGCGCGTTCCAGGACCCTCAACTGGATGGAACTCAAGCGGCCCCGGCCCCCCTCCACGAGGCGCCGGGCCTTCATGAGGGTCCTGGACCTCAATTCCTCCCAGCGCTTCTTGACCTTCTGGATGGTGCGGGTTGCCACCCCCTCCGCGTTGATGGCAACCACACAGTCGGCCCAGATCCTATCCCGTCCTTCCCTGTTGGCGCGGGACGATCCGAAGAGGGCATCATACTGCCCCAGGACTTGCTCCACCAGGACACCAACTTCGGTGGCAGTGAAGCTGGTGCCCCTCTGCCCCTCTGGCCGGGGGTTGCCACTGGGGTCAGATGTGGATGTGCCCGACATGGCAACCCCAGGGGCAGGAGTGGGTGGGCAACTGGGTCCTGGGGCTGGGCTGTGGAGCGATGTTAATCGAGTCGGGAGTCTTCTGTACCAGCAGGGGTGGACACAGCAACTGGACCCCTGCAGATGGCTGATGTGCAGGCACCAAATGGCAGGGCACAGTGGCAGCAGGCAGGCAGGCAGGCAGGCAGCAGCAGATGGCACGTGGGAGGCTGCTCGAGGCACTGGGGGGCAGTGATTCGGCCTTCTGGGCAGGAGCGTGGTCTTCTGTGTGTTTTCGCGTGGCCAGCTTGATACGGAGTGATTTGGCACGTGAAAAATCTGCACATCAGCGTGTAATTCGAGGAAAGGCCCTTAGCGCGTAAGCGCGTCTGCACGCATACGCATTTTCATTGGACAGAAGGCCCCTCAAGCGCAAGCGCCCCTGTGACGTGACGCGTACAGACGTGCATGCGCATTTCAGCGCGCGTGAAAAACTGCACGTCCGCGTCTAATACGAGGAAAGGGCCTATGCGCGTAAGTGACGTGACGTGCGCAGGTGTTTCCCTCATTGCACGTGATGACAGAACACACATGGATTTCCACCAATCGCGTGTGAAAGTTCCCGGCACCCCGGAACACACGTACCCAGGCTAATCGCGTGTGGAACTTCCCGGGCACCCCGAAACACACGTACCCAGGCCACTTGCGTGTACGCACACTCCCCTCCGATCACACGCGATGACACTCGGACCGTATCCGAACACGGGAAACACGCGCACGGCAAAAGACGTGCACAGGCGTCAACGCGTCTGCCACACGAAGGCAGGCGGAAGCGTCCCCGCGCACAGCATAAAAGTGCGCGCAAACAACAAACGCGTATATACAGCTACGATGAATGCCCCATTTGTCGCTGCACTGATCGTGGGACACCGCAGGAGGAGGAGAATAGCCAGGGCACGCATTTTCGCAACACGGACAAGCCTTTTTGGGATGCCTGACGACCAGGTCTATGGCAGGTATAGGTTTCCACCCCATATCATCCTAGACCTGGTCAGGGAGTGGGAAGATGACCTCACATCCCCCACCCTTTGCTCCCAAGCATTGAGCCCCTTGGAGAAGGTGCTCAATGTCCTGCATTTTTTGGCCACTGGTTCATTTCAGCGGACCACTGCCATAGTGGGGGGGGTCTCACAGGCCACGCAGTCACGCTGCCTACACCAGGTACTGGCAATCATGACAGCGCGCCCCTCAGTCCGCAGGCACATATACATGCCCAGAACACCCGCAGAAAGGCAGGCCGTTGTCCTGGATTTTTTCAGGGTGGCACACTTCCCCAAAGTGCTCAGTGCCATAGATTGCACCCATGTGGCCCTACGTCCACCTAGGGCCATTGAGCACATCTACCGAAACCGCAAGCACTGGCATTCCATCAATGTACAGGTGGTATGTGATGCAAAGGGAATCATCACCTCTGTCTATGCAAACTACCCTGGCTCCACCCATGACAGTTTCATATACAGAATGTCCGCCCTGAGCCGGGCCCTGGAAGCTGGGCAGCATGGCGACACATGGCTCCTAGGTCAGTACAAATGCCCTTGCACATGCATGCAAGTCACACACAGACAAATATCCAAACCCTAATTATCTCAACTATTATCATCTCCCCAGGGGACAGTGCCTACCCTCTGAGCAACCACATGATGACGCCAATCCGGAACCCCACCACACCACCCCAGGTAAGATACAACGCCGCCCATATTGCAACCAGGGGCATAGTGGAGCGCACATTCGGAGTGCTCAAGTCACGTTTCCGCTCCCTTGACCGCTCTGGTGGGCAACTACTCTATGCACCACCAGTAGTGTGCAGGATCATTGTGGCAGCATGTGTCCTGCACAATGTTGCAACACGGCAGGGCGTCCCGGTGGACATGGTGGTGCCCCCACATCCCCAACCACAGGCGCTGCCCATGGGAGGGGACAGGGCACGTGGCGAGGAAGCCCGGACCCAGCTTGTGGCCACATTTTTCACCTAAACTCCCACCCCTGCGGAGTGCACACAGGCCTAGCACATACCAGGTGACAATCGATGATGACAAAGAGACAGTCAACTGTCACAACCTTACCACCCTGAGATAGTTGCCATGGAAGTGCCACATCGTCTGCATCCCTAGCTACTTAAACACAAGCTATCCTGTGTGACCAAAAGGCACACATATGACATAAGACATGATATGGGCCATACACAAGTATTCCAAGGCGCAATGAGGCAGGGAGGGGGGAACAAGGGAACACAGAGAATGGTACTACTAGGCCAGGTGTCATTGGGATCGTGCAAGTGCAGGGGTAGGGGGAATGGGAAAAGTGCAAGGGGAAGGGTGGGGGGGAGTCCAGTACAGGGGAAGTAGCCCGAAAAAATAATACATAGGTCACCTGGTGGCAACTACAAAGGTGAGTGCAGACAAGTGCTGGGAAGGGAGGGCTGTAGGGATAGAGAGACAGTACTGCAGTGCAGGGGTTGCCGGGGAGGCAGTGCAAGTGGAGAGTGGCTGGGTCAGGGACCAAGGTCGGTGAGAGTGGCCCAGTTGCAGCTCCTGTGCAGTTCCAGTGGAGAATTCTGCAAGGGAGAGGCAGACAGTAAGCAGAAGCAAAGAGGAAGGACTTGAGGTGCTTCCAGAACTGGAGATGATTCCCCTCAAGTTCAAGTCAGGCCGGAAGTCTGTTCCAGGGGGAGGGCCCTGCTGCGGAGAGAAATCTACCCCCAGCTAGTTGCTCTGAGAAGCGGATGACACGGACATGCAAGGTGTGCATCACACACACCTGCAAACCAGGCCATGGCCATCACTGTCATGTCACACAAACCCTCCCAAACATCAACATGTCATGGCACCCAATACCCATACACCAATGCAGTAACCATAAGGTACACATTGTCATGTCCTAAATGCACAGTGGCATCGGACACTGCTGCCTGACCCGGAATCAGATGAAATGACAGACCAACAACCTCCCACCCAAAATAAGTCATTTCCAAATGCATTACAACAGTCGTGGACGGAACATCACAATGAATGCCTGTCTACATGCACATCATGCATTGCAAAATCAACACTGCAGCTCATGTGTGCAGTGTCCTACTCCTGCATCACACTGCTCAGCGCACAGCACAGTGAACAGCCATTGTGTGTGATGCACACCCTGAGCATCACATCTAAGTGACAGACCACGTCAAACATCAAATCAGGCATGTACTGGATCCATGATCGGTCACAGAACATGTGCTGCCGGGACACAGTGGGAACCAGAAGGCAAACAGTGTACACGTGTATATGCAAGGGTGGGAGTACATGTAGTGCATCAGAGTGCAAGTGTGTGGTTCTGCAAGGACATGCACTCCACATATGCATGTGCACTCAAGTGACCATCAGTGTTCCCTACACATCACATGTGAACATCCACCATGTGTACACACCAGCATGTCAAACCACAACTATCCCCTCACACCTGAAAGGAAAACACAACACATGAACAGGCATTGATCAGCAGAACACAACATGTACATGTGATACCACCATTACTATGTCAGAGTTCCCATCACACTGCAGGGCAAGGCAACAATCAACAACAACCCCCCCCTCCCTCACAAATGACCATGACCCACTGAACAACTGCACCTGGGTCATGGAGCCCCCAAACCTCAATTCCACCTGGCCACAGGATCACCTTAACCCTTCGTCACCATCTCCCACCTTGTGTGTAAAAAGATGCCTGAACCCTCAGAATACACACTCATTTCCGAAACACAAAATCCAAGGCATAAAAACGAACCCAAACACCCTCCAGTAGATGACTTGACATAGCAGTACCTCACAAAGGCCAAGTACTACCACAATGATGCAACAACCAAGGTAGCACAGCAAAACAATGTCACGACAGGATGTGAGACATGTGTGGTACATGACATAGGATGATGCACCATGAATGGATGTGTACTGTCAGAGGTCCCCTGTACAGGCGCGGGAGTGCCACGAAACAACCACCCCCACCATGTCCCGGGTGCCTGCAAGGTGAAACTCACACAGGCCCCTGAGACCTTGGTGGGGAAGGAGGTTCAGGGATATGCAGTCGGGACAGGTGTTGACACACTGGATGACTGGAATGAGCGGCAAGAGAGGGGAGGTGGAATGACACATGAAACTAGGGAATGCACGAAAATGTACAACCTGCATGAACACATACACAATCCAAACAGACTTGGACATCATTGTCATGGCCTTCTGTAGTCCAGGCTCAGGAGTGGTACGAACCAACCACCCCCTCTAGGGTTTTGGCGCCTGCAAGTTCGGGGCTTACACAGGCATCCGCAACCCCAGTGGGGAAAGAGGGTCAGGGAACGTTGCTTGGATAGGCACGGGAAGCAGGAACACCGGGTAGAGGGTACAGGTTTCAAAATTGCATAGGATCACGGGTGATTAGGGAGAAAATAACATACCAAATTGAAGCACACATACATCCATGCATCAGTACACTCCCCAGCAAGCCTATGCAGAGTAGTTTGTAAGAAAAACAACAAGACACTTAGCTCTGGTTTTGAGTGCTGGCCTCCTGCCTGCGCACTCTCAGGTCCGGTTACAGGAGCACTGCAATGCTGCAAAGAGAGACACAGTCAACAACCTGTACGTGCCAATTGCACAAAAACACAACACCAAACATGCCCCATAGCAACAGACTACTCTACAAACAGACAATCTGTGGTTGATGCTTCGTACCCATATATAACATCGCCCCTGTGACGGGTCATACACAGTCAATGCAGTAAGGCAGCCGCTGCTGGGTGCGTGGCAAATGGAACACCAATGTGTCACAATTCACACAACATGCAATGTTCCCTGGGTAAGCAGACAGACCCATATTGCAAGCCATGACTACAGAGCAAGTTGTGTACCACCATGACCGAAACAAAGTTGGCAGTGCATTTATCATGAAGTACGTGGAAAAGACATGCACTGCACCCGAGTATGTCCCTTGCTGCATGTCCCTGTGAGCTGCCCCTTTCCATGTCTCGGAAGGCTACATGGTTGATACAAGTGGCTCAATGGACCTTGGTGTACCGGAGGGTATGTGCCACTGGCCCTGCATGTGTCCCAGACAACCCTACTATCAGCAGCCATCAGTCCACAAACACATCTGAGCTGCATTGTGTGCTTCAACACCAATATTCGTCTAAGCTCACCCTCAGTGCTGTGACTAAGCCTGCATGTGCAACTCGCCTGGTGCAAGCTTTGCTGTGTCGTGGCCCCCCTGTGATGCTCACCTTGCCTGGAGTTCCTTGGAACATGTCAGCAGTACTAGGATGTGGGTCTGCAATCACTGTGCCTCTGCTTCTGCACACATGTGCATGTGGGCACCAACAAACGGGTCCAGAATTCCGTCGTCCAATGGGACATGTCTGCTGGCAAAGGTGCTCTGGAGGCTCATCCACCTGCAGAAAGGGCATGTAACACATGATTAATGCTTCAAAGTCATCTGTGTGTGTCTCATCAGGCATCTCATTACTTGACCATGTCAGAGAGTCACATCACAAATCACACCATCAGTCCGTCTTTCACCTACAAAGTGTGGAACACTATCTACAGCATGAATTGCAACAAGCACATGTACAGGAAAGAAATGAAACATACTACACAATGCATAGCAATCAATGTCCACATAAATCATGATACACCCCATCTAGCAAAAGCTGAACAGTGGACAATGACACCTAAATCATCCCCACTAGGGGTGTCAACACAAGTCACACAGCACCAGACATGCCACAGATATGACAGTCCAATGCCCTTGTGTAAAATGCTGTAACACCGAACCATCCTTGCGAGCCCATGGATAAGGGAGGCAGGAGTGGCATATGTGAGTCAAGGAACCCAAGCAGCAAACACATACACAAGACAACCATGAAGGGCCCAGCTGGAACAGACAGTGGATGCCTTCAAAAGCCACAAAGCACCGCACCGTCACATGAAAGCACAATAGACTAGCAATTTTAAACTAAATCAACTATTAACTAATTACACTAACTATGGAAAACCTACATTACCTATTTAAACTAACTATCAAACAGAAACTTAACTAACTAAACTAGAGGAAAAATCAAAAATGGCCACATACGACCCGGGGGGGAGGGGAGGCACCCAGGAGGGGGGAGGTACAGGGTGCTGCTCAACATCCACATGCGATGATGCTGAGCCAAAAAAAAAACCTCCATGGGCTCAACGCCTGCACAGCACGACCTATGTGGGAGATAGATGGTCGCCCGAGTCTGGCTCATCCTGGAAAGGAGGACGTGGCACAGTAGCCTGGCCACGCCTAGCCGCAGCTTGCCCCTCATCAGCAGCAAGTCTGCCGGACGGGTGAGCCTGGTTCTGTGTGGCGATGTGACCTAGGTCTGCATGCAGAACCTCCCGTGATACACGTGCTTCCTCTTGCAAGGTAGCACGTGTAACACGGAGTTCCTCCTGCAAGGCCTGGCTGGACAACCGCTGCACCTCCCGGCAAGCCTGTAGCTCAGCCGAGATGGTAGACTCAAGCTGTGCAAACCTCTCCTCTGCCCGCTGCCTCTGGGACATCATAAAGACACCCAGAGTGGATCTGAGGGAAGCATACTCCTCCCTCAAGGCATCCATGTGCGCCTCTGCGTGAGCAGCAATTGCTTGACGCAGAGACGACATTTCAGCCTGGCGTGCCCTGTCTGAGGCCGCCATGCCCAGCCTGAGCGAGCGGGCCGTGGACCGTGCCGCCTGCTTCTGGAGAAGCACCTGCCTAGCAGTGGGGAGCACAGATCGGGCCACACGCTCCATGCTCTCAGCGATGTTCTCCATTGCTGCCCCCTGCCGTTCTGAATTGGCAGTCATGTCTTGCTCCCACTCAGTATACAGCGGTTGCGCACGGCGGCCGCGTTGCCGGGCTTGACCCCTGCGGGACCCAAGGACCGGGGGTCCTCGCTGTGTTGGCACCGCCTGCGGCTGCACGACTACATGCCCCCGTCGACGTGATGTCCCAGGCACATCAGTGACTGGTGTGGAGGGTGACCCTGCGTCCCGATCCACCACGGGCGGAGGAACCAAGACTGTCTGATCCCTCAGTGCAGGTGTCGCAGACAGAGGAGTGTCCACATCAGAATCACTCATCCCTGACACATGGACTTGATGGTCATCCAACTCAACATGGACGTCAGAGTCATCATCAAGGCTGGACTCATAGGCAGCCAGAGACAAGATGGACTGCAGCACTTGGGGGGTTTCGTGGCCTACCACTCCACGACCCCCACTAGTGCCGGGTTGATGTGGCGTTACCAACCCTGTGTCTGGCATGACAACACCATCCTCTGCCTCCATTGCGTCATCACCTGAAAAATAGAGAGGAAAAGGTCAATACACATGTCAGAAGCACACGACACACACACACACCGACAGCAAAGGCATCAGGCAGACATGTGACACACAACATATGACCTGGCATGCATGCTGGGTCTACTTTGAATAGCTTCTGTGATCAGACCTGTTGAAAGGTGGCAGTTTCCATGGAAGTGGGTCTATGCAGTGCAGAAAATGTGTATGCCACTCACTACCTACATGTACAAGCAATACATGGTGTGTGCCAGGAAATGTGAAGGCAGTGCAATGTCAAAATCAGACATCACGTGCATTGTGCATTCAATGTGTACCATGTCCAGAAGCCAAGCACCCCTCCACCCCAGTACCAAAGCAGGGATGCCTATCATGGTATCAAAAGGCTGACCATACACCTGTGTATTGACAGGCAGTGTTGACTGGCATCAACAGCTTCATGTGATTCAAATGACAACACTGCAAATGATGCTTGGACAGTGGGCAGGACACATGATGGAAACTCCGGAGGCCGCCCACGTGTGAAGAAGACACAACAAGAGTTGGACAGAGTCATTGGCCATTGAACAGGCTGAGGCCTGTGAGCCACACAGATTGTCAGAGCCTAAACATGTGTGCAACGCAGGACTGAGGCACAGTTGACATGGGAAGGCTGATGAGATGGCAGGCAATGTATGTAACCAAGGACTGATATTACAGTGATCATCCAGTCAAGGACACATAGGGGCATGCGTGCAATGCACATGGAGCATGAATGGGCACTCATGTCCCTGTGGGACATCTGACCCATGCACAGTACAAGTGAGATACCCTGCATCGAGTACTAAGGCTGTACGACATGGCATATGTCTGGCAGATTCTACGCTGGAAGTTAGCATCTACACAGGACACATGGACAAGAAACTACACATTGGCAAGATTGGAGCAGACCAGTGCAAAGGTGGAACTGGGGTGCAGAGTGGCGGAGGAGGGGCAAGGGAGCATGCCTACATGGAGTCCCGCATGCAGGCAGAGGAGACATGCATGACGGTAGCATTGCATTACTTGCACATCAGAACCATGTACACGTCACATGTAGCAGCAATCATGCACAACACATCCCACAAGTGAAACACACACGTCCTCAACAAACACGCATCAACACTCACTGGACTGGGCATCAAAGTCCAGCTTCTCTCCCACTCCTTCGACCAATTCAGGTGGTATGAACTCCGCAACGAGAGCCTCATGCGGAGTGAGTTCTTCCTCCTCTGGTGCAGGCCCACCGCCAGTCACCAGAGTCAAGTTGTAATTTGAGGCACGCTTGGCCTTAGTGCTGCGCTTGATGTCATTCCAACGCTTTTTGCACTCCTGCGCCGTGCGCACCTCATGGCCGAATGAACTGACATGTTCCGCAACATGCTTCCAGTGGGTGTCACGTTGGGCAGCCGTGGTCTGACTATTGGCACCCACTAGCATGTCACGGCTGTGGCCCCGCACGTAGTCCACGAGGAAGTCCAGTTCCTGCTTACAGAAAGGCTTCTTCCTCGACGTGCAGGAGGTCGTGGCTGTGTGTGGGGTCCCAGCCTGTGCTGCAGGTGCAACCTTCCTCCTCTTGGACTGTGGCGCAGACCCTGGCTGGCTAATGCCGCCCTGACCAGCATGGCCAGTGGGTTCGGTGGATTGAGCCAAGGGAGTGGCAGGTGGAGGGATGACCAGAGGCCTGACTTGTGTCAGTGGCAGCTGGGTGCCCACTAATGGACCCTGCGCAGCAGCATCAGCTGTGGCAGGGTGGTTGGCCGCAACGGTCCTGGTTGGCAGACTCACAACCGGGGTGCTGTTGGGTGCATCTGCCCCTGCACTTGCCAACACCCGGCTGTTCGGGGCAGCAGATGACATGACTGCCCCAGGGACACGTGTCTTGGTCTGAGCAGCCCGGCGTGCCCCTATGGTTTCCCCCCTGGCCTGTTGGAGATCTACCAAGGGCTCTTCAAGTGCCAACGCAGCCTGCGCTGGCAGACCCTGAGCCTGGGTGGCGGTGTCCACAGCTGCACCTGCAGCTACCACCACCCTTGGGCCCGTGGCAGTCGATGGAACGGACTGCCGGGTCATATGGGTGCCAGTGCCAGAGGAAGGAGCTGCATGCCCCGGAACCACAGGGGGTGGTGGCATGGTGCACCGACACATGACACAACATTGTGCTCAAGTGGCGCACCCCTGCTTCTTCCCCCTCTGTGGCTGCCCTGGACACCCTGGAGTCCCCCTACTCCCTGGTCACCACGGCCACGTCCCCGACCACGCCCGCCACGAGGAGTACACCCAGCTGAGGCGCCCCTCACCTTTGGTGGCCTCCCAACCATGGCACAGATGTAGTAGTGCTGGCACAGATGGAGTGGTGCCAATGGGAGGTGTACACCACAATTGACCTGGGCAATTGGGATGAAGGGGGTGGGAAGCAAGATGTTAACAGCCCCCCTGCACCTGCAAGGCTGTATGTGACCCCGGTGATGTGGTGACGGGTCACGCAACGCTCAGGCACCCCAAAACTGCAGTAAAACCGTGCACGCAACCCTGCAGCCTACGTGCGTGGATTGAACCTCCCGCAGTACGCGGTGGCACCCAGTAACACGAATAACGCGTACGCGTGGGACACGCAGGCTACTATGACATCAAAAATGGGTGCGATACACAGGGGCACCCGCAGTGGGAAAAAGAGCGTGTGTGACTCACCGTCTGACTAGCGCGATGCAGAAAAACACGCGTAGCCAATACCCCCGCCAAAAGAAGAGATACGTCCTTGAGAGCTGTGAAGTTGTGATGGCGCGCGAAACAACAGGAAGCAGCAACACATGTCGGTCTCCACGAAAGGCACGTACAGCGAACTGCTGGGCCCGCTCACCTTTAACCCGTGCTGAGGGAAACGCACGCGCGCGTCACGTCACTTACGCGCATAGGCCCTTTCCTCGTATTACACGCGGATGTGCAGTTTCCACGCGCGCGCTTACGCGCATGGCCCTTTCCTCGTATTACACGCGGACGTGCAGTTTCCACGCGCGCTTACGCGCATGGCCCTTTCCTCGTATTACACGCGGACGTGCAGTTTCCACGCGCGCTTACGCGCATGGCCCTTTCCTCGTATTACACGCTGACGTGCAGATTTTTCACGTGCCAAATCACTCCGTATCAAGCTGGCCACGCGTATGCACACGGAAGACCACGCTCCTGCCCAGAAGGCCGAACTACTGCCCCCCAGGGCCCCGAGCACGCTCCCACCTGCCATCTGCTGCTGCCTGACTGCCTGCTGCCCACGTGCACTGCCATTTGCTGCCTGCACATCAGCCAGGGTGCTGTTGCTGTGACCACCCCTGCTGGAACCGAAGACTCCCGACTGGGATTCCATCGCTCCACAGCCCAGCCCCAGGACCCAGTTGCCCACCCACTCCTGCCTCTGGGGTTGTCATGTCGGGGCAAACACCATCTGTGACCACTGACAACCCCCGGCCAGAGAGGCAGAGGGGCACCAGCTTCTGTGCCACCGAAGTTGGTGTCCTGGTGGAGCAAGTCCTGGGCCAGTATGATGCCCTCTTTGGAAGTTCCCACGCCGACAAGGAAGGACAGACTCGGATCTGGACTGACATCGTGACTGCCATCAACACGGAGGGGGTGGCAGTCCGCGACTTCCAACATGTCAGGAAGCGCTGGGAGGACTTCAGGTCCAGGACTTTGAACAAGGGCCGGCGCCTCTTGAAGGCAGCGGATGCCAAGGGGCGCCGGGGCCACTTGTCGGAAGAACAGATGAGGGTCCTGGAACGCATATCCCCAGCGCTCCACGTCCAGGTCCTAGAGAAGCAGACCCATCTGGAGTCGAGCGGTGAGTGTACATGCATCCTGATTGTGAGCAGTGCGTGTGGTGATTATTCGGTAGTGTGCAGGTTGCACATCTGTTTGTATGGGGTCGAGTATGGGTGGGGGTGTACAGGGCCGTGGGGCTGACACATGCGAGGGCTGTGATGTGTGAGACAAGGATGGTGCTTGTGTGTGTAGGCTTGCATGCCAAATGCAGTTGTGTGGGCACACATGTTTGGATGAATGTGTATGTGAGTAGACATGTCCGTGATGTCACGCATGTATGTTGTTTTCGGCTGCATGTATCAGCACTGTGTACATGTGCATGTGTGTGTATTTGACAAGGGTGCAACAGTGATGCCACATGGATGCATGTGACAGCGGTATGTGGAAGCCTGATTGGCAGATGTGACATGGATGGCCGTCTGAACAGTGCGACACTTGGCAGGGGTGTACACATGCATGCAAGTGTGGTGGTGTGTGTACATGTGTGGTGCACTTCCTGTGTTGCATGTGATGTCTGGCTCCCCTTTGGCTGCTCATGCTGTTGTATGTGTATGGATGGTGGTGGCAGCTGCGATATGGCTGTGGTATGGCTCATGTGTGCGAGTTGTAATGACATGTGTGTTGGGGATTGTGAGGACCTGGTGGAGGCTGCCCATGGTGGCTGGGGGGTGGGGGTGATAGGGGACATGAGTGGGGGCCTGGTGGGGGCTGGCCATGGTGGCTGGGGGGTGGGGGTGGTGGGAGACATGGGTGTGGGCCTGGTGGATGCTGCCCCTGGTGGCTGGGAGGTGGGGGTGGTGGGAGACATGGGTGGGGGCCTGGTGGAGGCTGCCCCTGGTGGCTGGGGGTGCAGGGGGACATGCGTTGGGGGGGAGTAGTGCAAGTTGACATGTGGGTTGGCTGGTGGGCATGGGCATGGTGGGTGGGGTGCCTGCATGACATGTGCTGGGTAGGCCCCTGTGGTGTGAGCCACCTGTAGGGGCCGTGGAGGGTGTAGAGGGAACACCTGGGAGGACCCACACGTGCAATTCAAGTGTGCTGCTCCCCGCGCACCCCTGTAATACACGTACCCTGTTGATATCGCGCACACCTGTAATTCACGTACCCTGATGGAATTGCGTGTGTAACTTCCCGCGCACCCCCGAAATACACGTACCCCGCTCAATCGTGTGTCACTTCCCGCGCGCCCCTGAAATACACGTAGCCCGCTCCCCCAGGCCCGATCGCGTGAGAAAGTTCACGCGAACCCCTGAAATACACGTAGCCCGCTCCCCCAGGCCCGATCGCGTGAGAAAGTTCACGCGGACCCCTGAAATACACGTAGCCCGCTCCCCCAGGCCCGATCGCGTGAGAAAGTTCACGCAAACCCCTGAAATACACGTAGCCTGCTCCCCCAGGCCCGATCGCATGAGTTAGTTCACGCGAACCCCCGAAATACACGTGCCCCGCTCGCACAATTGCTGTATGTTGCCACTTTTGTAATGCGCAGGGACGCTACCGCCTGCCTTCGTGTGGCGGACGTGTATCGGCTTGTGCGTGTCTTTCGCTGTGCGTGGCTTTGCCCTATTCGGTTCCATGAATACGTGTGGTTCGGGTGCGTGTGGGCGTTTCCTCTGCTTCCCTGCAGTACATCCCCAGTTACGCCCTTGTTTTCGCAAGTTGTTCCCCATTCCGCGCGTTACGCCCCGTGTTTCGCCCACTTTCTAGTGTATGCGCAGAGGTTGTGCGCTTTAACTGTGCGCGCCGCGCACGTCTTTCAGGATGTTGCAGTGACGTGTGCGCCATGCACGGGTTTGGCGCACATCCCGAGGAAGACACGCGCAGGGACTTCCATGAATCGCACGCGTGCGCGTGTGTAACGCTCACCTGATTCTCGCAGAGGCGCCGGTCTTGACTGGGCGACTACCGTATCTTCAAAGGTGATGTGTAGCACCCGGTTGGCTCTTTGGGCTGGACCTCTGTGCACTGTATGCCTGACGTGTAGAGTAAGATGTCTTAGGTAAGTGAATGCCGAGCTCTCCATCTGCCTCGGGGCAGGGTGCTGTAACCAGTTTCTTCACTGGATAGGTAGCGCAGGCCTCTTGACTTCAGAGGACTGCTGTCCGTCGTTTACTGCACGAACGGTAAGTTTCGAGTCATTCAAATGTCTTTAAAGTCTTTAGTAATGATGTCTCTTGTTTTGCAGGGTTCCGGCGATGGCGGATGATGGGCTGAAGTGAGTTGAAGATGGAGCCCGTGTGATGAATAGAAGCGCCTGGAAGCACGTAAGTAAGCGCTTGTTGCCTGCTTCACTATGCGCTCTAACTGTCTTTTTATTTTGCAGGTACGAGTTCGGAGCGGCTGCAGGGTGCCGGAATACCCACTGGATTAGATGTGGAAAGGAGTAATGGCACGTGAGTATTAAAGTTCCCCAATGTCTTTAAACGCACCTTGTTTTGTCTTTCAGATGCGGGATGCAGCGCCGAAGAGTTGGTAAACTTTTGTCTTTCAGATGCCGGAATGCTAACCTGTTCTTTCTTGTCTTTATAGGTGTTGCTGAAGACTGGATTCAGAATGGTAAGCCTTTGCCTTTCAGATGCCGGAATGCTAACCTGTTCTTTCTTGTCTTTATAGGTGTTGCTGAAGACTGGATTCAGGATGGTAAGCCTTTTTCCTTAGGCCCAGGACCGGATGCAGAAGACACGATGAGCGTTCTGCTGCAGAGGTTGCAGAATAACGCAAAGCAAGATTCATCCACCGGGTGTGGTTTAAATAGCCTCCTGTAGTGCTTAGGTGTCTCCTTCCACAGCCACACCTAAGTAAGAAAAGAGTTCCTGGTAAGAAAAGAGTTCCTGCCTTCCAGAAGAGTTCCAGTGTTCTGAATCTAGGGAGTGGCTCCAGCCCCACCCAACAGGAAAAGTAGTTCCAAACAGAAGAGGATCAGAGGCTCAACTGGCAGGCAAGTAAGCAGCATGGTCTGCTGAAGGTAAGTCCACCCAAGCATTATGAGCCCGGCGCTTCCAGCGCTGGGACTGGGCATATTTATGAGCCTGGTGCCACTGGCGCCAGGACTGGGTCCAAAAGGTCCCAATTGGGACTGGTTGGCACTCGGAACCTGGGTTATGGATCTGCTTCCAAGGGAGTTGGGAAAACCCTGACCTTTTGGAAGCAGAGATCATGACAGTACCCCCCCTCAAGGCCCCTCCCAAACCGGGCTTCTCCGGGGGTTTTGGCTTGTCAGGAAATGTTCGGTGAAATCTTTTGATTAGGCGAGGAGCGTGGACATATTCAGCAGGTTCCCAAGATCTCTCTTGGGGGCCGCAGCCTTTCCAGTCAATTAGGTAGAATAGTTTAGATTTGGAGATCTTGGAGTCCAGAATGCTTTTGACTTCAAACTCGAGTTCTCCATCCACTAGGATAGGTTTTGGAAATTTGGTTAGTCGGGTTTGAGGTTGCACGGGTTTTAATAGAGAGACGTGGAAGACCGGATGTATCTTCATGTGCGGGGGCAAGTCCAACTTGACCGCTACTGGGTTTACTATGGTAGTGATGGAATAGGGACCAAGGTATCTTGGGTTGAATGTGCGTGGCCCCTTTAGAGATAGATATTTGGTGGATAACCAGACTTGATCCCCTACTTGATAGTGAGGGGCTTCCTTCCGATGTTGATCTGCTCCTTTCTTGTATTGTTCTTTAGCCCTTTGAAGGTGAGAAACAGCTTCCTTAAAGGCTTGGGTGATTGTAGAATGCAGGTAGTCTACTGCTGGTGTTTCAAGATCTTGGAGGGGATCCAACTCCGAGGTTCGAGGGTGACTGCCGTACAAAAGAAAAAACGGGGTTTTCCCAGTTCCCGAATGGACAGAGTTATTGTAGGCATACTCGGCTATCCAAAGGATATCTTTCCAAGTTTTTTCAGTTTGTTGCAGCATGCAGCGTAAATACTGTTCCAGAGTTTGATTGGTCCTCTCGGTTTGTCCGTCGGTCTGAGGGTGGTAACTGGTCGATAGTCTCACATCAATTTGAGCCGACCGACAGCAACTTCGCCAAAAATGAGAAATAAATTGACTACCTCGATCCGAAATTAGAACCGAAGGAAAACCGTGCAGTCGGACGATGTTTTCGAGAAATTCTCGGGCCAGAGTTGCTGCTGTTGGCAAGCCTTTGAGCGGAATGAAATGCGCCATCTTGGAGAATAAGTCCACGATTACTAGAATCGTATTGTATCCGGAGCATGGAGGTAGATCGGTGATGAAGTCCATAGAAAGCGTATGCCAAGGGCGAGGTGGGATGTCAATAGGGCGTAAGAGGCCTGCTGGTCTTTCCTTTTGACTCTTGTTTTGGGCGCATACTCCACAGGACATTACAAAGTCTCTGATATCTTTTTTCCAAGACGGCCACCAGAAGTAGCGCTTGATCTTTTCTGAGGTCTTGGCTATACCGGGATGACCTTCCATTAAAGAGTCGTGATAACAAGAGATTACTTTTTTCTGTAAATCTGTGCTGGGTAGGTATAATCGTTCTTGGAAATACAATAAGTTGTCCTTTACTGCAAAGTCCTTTCCCTGCAGATGCCAATTCTGTATGTCTGCTGGAGTTACAAGTTGCCTGGCTTTATCCTTAACTTCCTCTATGGATTCTGTGGCGATTACACCCAGAATTCTTTGTTCGGGAATGATTGGTACAGGTTTAGGGTTGACCAAGTGTTCTTCCACTCCCATCCGAGAAAGGGCATCGGCTTTACCGTTCTTTGTACCAGGTCGATAGGTAATTATGAAGTCAAACTCGGCAAAGAATAATGCCCAACGGAGTTGTCTAGAGGATTGGGCTTTTGCGGTCTTCAAATATTGCAGGTTTCGGTGATCCGTAATCACAGTAACGGTGTGTCGGGCCCCCAGCAGATAATGCCGCCAAGCCTTAAAGGCAGACTTGATAGCCAGAAGTTCCTTGTCAGTAATCGTGTAATTGATTTCAGGAGGCGAGAATTTGCGGGACCAAAATGCCACGGGATGCAACTGATTGGTTACCGGGTCCTTTTGTGATAGAACTGCCCCCATGGCAAGGCTTGAAGCATCAGTTTCCACGATGTAGGGGAGTTCGGGGCGAGGGTGTTTTAAGATTGGTGCAGAGATAAATTTAGTCTTCAAATCCTGGAAAGCTTGTTCCGCCTCGGTAGACCATTCAAAACGTTTGTTTTTCTTTAACAAGGCAGTGATGGGCTGGACTATTCGAGAGAATTCGGGGATAAACCTGCGGTAAAAGTTAGCGAAGCCTAACATGCTTTGCACACCTTTTACGGAGGATGGTGTTGGCCATTTGAGAACTGCATCGACCTTCTTTGAATCCATACGCACTCCGCCAGGTGATAATATGAATCCCAAGAATTCAACTTCAGTCACGTTGAAAACACATTTTTCCAACTTAGCGAAAAGTTTGTGTTGACGCAATCTTTCGAGGACCATTTTCACGTGTTTCCGATGTTCAGATTCCGATGAAGAATAAACGAGGATGTCGTCAATGTAAACAACAACACATACATCCATGAGCTCTCTGAGGACATCGTTCATAAAATATTGAAAGGCGGCCGGGGCATTGCAAAGTCCGAAGGGCATGACCTGATATTCAAATAGCCCATACTTGGTGCGGAAGGCCGTCTTCCATTCATCGCCCTCTTTTACTCGTACCAAGTGGTAAGCTCCTCTAAGATCCAGCTTTGTATATATGCATGCTTTTCTGACTTGGTCCAGGAGTTCAGGGATCAAAGGTAACAGATATCTATTCTTAGCGGTGATCTGGTTCAGGGAGCGATAATCGATACAAGTTCTAAGGTCTCCTTCCTTTTTTGGAACGAAGAACAAAGCTGAAGAAGCAGGGGACTTGGAAGGACGAATAAACCCATTTGCCAGGTATTGATCCAGGTATTGTCGAAGGTGAAGGTTCTCAGGCTCGGTGAGGGCATAAATTCTACTACAAGGAGGAGTAGATCCAGGTATCAGGTCTATCTGGCAGTCATAAGACCTATGAGGAGGTAGAGAGTTAGCCTGATCCTTCCGGAAAACATCTTGGTATTCTAGGTATTCGGGAGGTAACTGGGGAGTCTCTGAAGAAATTGCGGCCAGTGCAACACCAGGTGGAGGGTGGCAAGTAGAGACACATTCTGGAAACTGGACCGTTCTTGCTCGCCAATCGATCAGAGGATTGTGTTTCTCTAACCAAGGTATTCCTAGAATAATCTGAAACTGAGGGGCCTTGATCACATCGAACACGATCTTCTCATGGTGTCCATCTTGACTTACTAGCGTCACCTCTTGAGTGGTATGCGTTACTGGCCCGGAGGCTATCTCCGTACCATCCACCGTAGTAATGACGTCCTTTACAGCCTTGGGACAAAGAGTTAGATTCATCCTCAAAACCATTTCATGATCCACATAATTGCCGATGGCACCGCTGTCGACGTAAGCTTCAATTGCATGTAATCGATCCGGATTATCAGGGCTAATGAGGACCATAGGTATCACGAAATGCGAGGTCACGGAACTGGTTTTCACGCTCGGCAAGAGGACCTCTATTCTTGTCGGGCGAGGTCGTTTCCCTGCTCAGAGTTTGTAACTTTGGTAACTGCAGCTCCTACTGCCTTCTTGGCAGGTTTCACCGGACAGTCTCGAAGAAAGTGCCCTGAGTTTCCGCAATATAGGCATAATTGCAACTGTTTCCTCCTTTCCCGCTCCCTTTGTGTTAGAGGACCTTTCAGACCCCCTATTTGCATGGGTTCCCCGGAGTCTACTCCTTTGGAAGGAGTTGGCGGTTTGGAAAATACTCGAACATCAAACTTGGAACGATCGGCCTTCCTGTTCTGCAGCCTGTGATCTATTTGAACGACCAAGTCTATATAATCCGAACAGTCTTGTGGGGGATTCACTACTTGGGCTAAAACGTCTTTGAGCTCTCCACGTAGACCTCTATAAAACAGCGTAATCCTTTTGTCCTCAGGCCATTGAGTTTCCACTATTAGTCTATTGAAAGATGCAATATAAGCCAAAAGGTCTTGATTACCCTGTCGCAACGAAAGAAGCTCATTGTCCAAGGCCTGCCCCTGTGAATGTCTTGCGAACAGTTTTTCCATACTAAGCTGAAAGGCTTGAAAATCATGGAGAACCGGATCATCTTGATTAACTAGAGGGATCGACCAGTCTGCCGCATTGCCACTAAGGTACGAAAGTACAAAAGCTACTTTTGCTTGATCAGTTGGAAAGGCTGCTGGCCGGCATAAGAAGTGCAACCGGCACTGATTGATAAATACTGCAAACCTCTTTGGGTCACCAGAAAATCGTTCGGGCGGAGCCAGAGGTACATTCCCAGGTAGGTTGATCTGCACTGGATTCATAGAGGATGTTGAAGGAAGATTTGCCCCTGATGCGGGTAACGGGGTCTGTCCGGCTTGTGACTGTAGCACTTGTCTAGCAAGATTGTCTGTTCTCTCCTTGGAAATAATTAGTTCCCTTCTTAGAGCATTCGTTTCCTGACGAGCTGCATGCACTTCTGCCCTTAGTTCCCCAAGTAACCGGGCTAGGGGGTCAGTATCCGAGGTTTCCATAGCGCCTGGGCGAGAGTTTTGCGGTAGGCTTTGCGTTCTGTAACGCTCACCTGATTCTCGCAGAGGCGCCGGTCTTGACTGGGCGACTACCGTATCTTCAAAGGTGATGTGTAGCACCCGGTTGGCTCTTTGGGCTGGACCTCTGTGCACTGTATGCCTGACGTGTAGAGTAAGATGTCTTAGGTAAGTGAATGCCGAGCTCTCCATCTGCCTCGGGGCAGGGTGCTGTAACCAGTTTCTTCACTGGATAGGTAGCGCAGGCCTCTTGACTTCAGAGGACTGCTGTCCGTCGTTTACTGCACGAACGGTAAGTTTCGAGTCATTCAAATGTCTTTAAAGTCTTTAGTAATGATGTCTCTTGTTTTGCAGGGTTCCGGCGATGGCGGATGATGGGCTGAAGTGAGTTGAAGATGGAGCCCGTGTGATGAATAGAAGCGCCTGGAAGCACGTAAGTAAGCGCTTGTTGCCTGCTTCACTATGCGCTCTAACTGTCTTTTTATTTTGCAGGTACGAGTTCGGAGCGGCTGCAGGGTGCCGGAATACCCACTGGATTAGATGTGGAAAGGAGTAATGGCACGTGAGTATTAAAGTTCCCCAATGTCTTTAAACGCACCTTGTTTTGTCTTTCAGATGCGGGATGCAGCGCCGAAGAGTTGGTAAACTTTTGTCTTTCAGATGCCGGAATGCTAACCTGTTCTTTCTTGTCTTTATAGGTGTTGCTGAAGACTGGATTCAGAATGGTAAGCCTTTGCCTTTCAGATGCCGGAATGCTAACCTGTTCTTTCTTGTCTTTATAGGTGTTGCTGAAGACTGGATTCAGGATGGTAAGCCTTTTTCCTTAGGCCCAGGACCGGATGCAGAAGACACGATGAGCGTTCTGCTGCAGAGGTTGCAGAATAACGCAAAGCAAGATTCATCCACCGGGTGTGGTTTAAATAGCCTCCTGTAGTGCTTAGGTGTCTCCTTCCACAGCCACACCTAAGTAAGAAAAGAGTTCCTGGTAAGAAAAGAGTTCCTGCCTTCCAGAAGAGTTCCAGTGTTCTGAATCTAGGGAGTGGCTCCAGCCCCACCCAACAGGAAAAGTAGTTCCAAACAGAAGAGGATCAGAGGCTCAACTGGCAGGCAAGTAAGCAGCATGGTCTGCTGAAGGTAAGTCCACCCAAGCATTATGAGCCCGGCGCTTCCAGCGCTGGGACTGGGCATATTTATGAGCCTGGTGCCACTGGCGCCAGGACTGGGTCCAAAAGGTCCCAATTGGGACTGGTTGGCACTCGGAACCTGGGTTATGGATCTGCTTCCAAGGGAGTTGGGAAAACCCTGACCTTTTGGAAGCAGAGATCATGACAGTGTGCGCCTCTTTTTTTCTGCTTGCGCCTGCTTGCGCCTGCGTAGATTTTCGGCGCACGTTTGTTCCATGAATCGGCCCCTCAGTGTCCTGGCTCTTGAGTTCAAGGTCCTTATTCTTGAGTTCAAGATCCCTATTCTTGAGCTCCACTTGTTGAGCCAACTCCTCTTTCTTAAGTTCAGCATCTATTTCCAACTTGCGGTATTCAAAGGCCAATTTCATCCTTAATAACTCAAGCTCCAAGGAATTGCTGGGGTTTGGAACAGAGGCAGCAGGAATGGCGGCATTCCCAGAAACAGATTCAGCAGAAACCCCAGGGGCAGAGTCCTCATTGGTTGCATTCCCCCCCTCATCAAGAGTTTCACCATCAGTCTGGTAGTCCACCAGGGCAGCTATCAGCACAGCCCTAGACTTATCCACAAAGTCTAACTCCCTGGCTTCACAAGCACTCTGGAGAGCCTCCAAGCTCATCCGAGTCAATTTGCCATTGTTTGTAATCCAGTTATCTTGTACACAACTAAACCTTAATTTAATAAAGGGCGGATATCCTTTGTAAGTGGCACGGTTATACACTGATTCTTAAAACCATAAGCATCCCACCGCTGCCACCAGCTGTCAAGAAAGACCGGTGGGGGGTGTCTGTACTTCTGCTCTCTATATGGTAGAAGAGAGGCACATAGGACCCCAGCCAAGATTCTCTAGTACGGTAGCAATGGACGAGCAATCAAGGCCTAGCTTCTCAGGAGGTGATGCAGGCTGGTTCTTAAGTACAGTGTACCCCAAGCCCCCACAAAGGAATGTCCACACACTGTATTGGTTAGAACACAGTCTTTATATAATCAATATTCAAGGTTATGTACACTTATCATAATAACTCACTTTGTACTCAGGAAAATCAACAATGGCAAATATATACAATTCTAAAGTGGTACCACCCTTTGTATTAGATCTCATTAAAGTGAATCAACAATACTGTAACAATGTCACACAGATCAATACAGTGAAACCAGCAATAGAGAGAGGAGAGAAAATAAGATGGTTGAGCAATAGGCAGAATACTGGCCCCTGCCACTATACACAGTTCTGTGTGGAGATCCCCCCACCTGGGCAACCTGTAAAATAAAGATATAGCACAAGCCCAGTCCATATATTGTTCTGCAAGTCTTATTTCCTCCTATAATGTTTTTACCCCCCCAATGTACCTGGTGGAGTCGAGTTCTTCGAAGAGGCGTCGACAGATCCTTCTTGAGCGACCCCCTTTCAAGCGGGAGTCACGGATCGTCGAGAGGCGTCGAGAAGCGTCGAGGAACTCGGTGTTCGGCGACGGGGAATCGACGGCCCTTCTTGAATGCCTTCCCTTTCAAGCAGGAGACACGGGACGTCGAACGTCCGTCGACAAACAAGGTAGAACGGCGTCGATGAGGCGGCAGCTTCGTCCGATCGGTGCTCGTCGGAGCGTCGGCGTCCTGCAAGGCAGAGGCGTGCGGGGCACCTCGGTGACAATAGTTCTGGACCGCAAAGATTGTGGATACGGAGGCCCAGCAAGGGCGTCGAGTCGTTCGGGTCTTTGTGGTTTTCGGGTGGCGGGAAACCCACCGGCAGGTTTCTCCTCGGCGCATTGGTCGTCCTCGACTTTCTCCGGCAGGATAAAGCGGTCGACGGTGCGGACGAGGGAGTCCTTCGATTCGAATGTTCTTAGGCAAAGGAGCGGACGGCTCCAGTCGTCGGCGGCATGGCGTCAAGTGGTTCCCACGGCTGGGCAACACAACTTCGACGGGCCTCCAGCGGTTGCACAAACCTGCGAACCCTGGTCGACGGCAATGGACTTCGACGGCGTCGATGTCCGGGTGCTTCACTTCGATCTCCTCGGCGGTCCCGTCTCGGGTCGGCAGCCTTTCGAGGGTCTGTCTTCCAGGGCGCTTCGGCGAAGATGGAGCGGTGCTCGATGGTCCCTCGAAGCACGGGAAGAGGGCGCCTTACCAGGTCCTCTCTCGGGTCAGTCTTTGACGATTTCGGCAGCCTTCGGATCGGTCGAAGCAAATGCCACAGCAAGTCTTCTTCTTCCAGCTGTTCGTCGAGGATCAGCAGTTCCAGTTACTCTTAGAGTGGAGACTCAGCTCCAGAACGCTTCTGAACGCTTCTGAACATTCCCTGAACCCCTCTACCAGTGGTGAGAGGTCCCCAGATATACTATTCTGTCTCTCATCCACACTGCTGACACACACTCAGCAGCCAATCAGACAGAAGGGCATTCATGCAGTCAGTTAGCCAATCAGGCACACAGTGCATTCAGGACACACTCCTCCCTTTCAGACACTCACAACAAGGAATGTGGATTGGGGCAAGTACCCAGCCATTCAACACTACACACTGCATTCAGGCCAGTTTCGGGCAGGGCTGTCTCAGTCTTTGTCTCTCATGCCAGAAACCAGACAACCACAACAAGGAGTGTATATTGGTCACACACTCCATTCACCCAGGTCCCACCCACAGGAGGTACCCACAACATACAGTCACTGGGAAGGCTCCAGTCAGTCTAGCTGGGCCTTCACAACAACACCATATATGGAACTTCTACCCAACAGCCAGTCAGGGGGAAGGGACAGAGTCAGGGCTTCCCAGGACTTTGGGAAAACAAGGTAATAGGCAATAGAAAGCAAGAGGCCAAAGGGGCCATCTTGTTTCCTATCAGGAATCAACTGATCCCCATGGCAGGGCCTGGGTATCCCAAAATGGAGGACACCCAGAGCACCTGTCAAATTCAGCATGGAGCACCACCAGCCCATACCATGCTCTGTGGGCCACCCACAGGTGCCCAAAAACATACACTAGGGGCACAGGGTTGTACCCCTACCCATGGGTGCCATAAGGGTATCCCATGGGTCTGTTCACCAAACCAAAAGAGAGAGCTGCAATGCCAGGAGTCCCACATGGACTCCTGGGCAGAAAACATGACAGATCACACGATAAAAAGCAGTAAAGGACAAGGATTCAGAGGCCCTGTTCCTCTGATGCATTTCCAGCATCACACTGGAACATATAAACAAAGGCGACGAATGAAAGACTGCCTTTCGCACCAAGTACGGATTATTCGAATATCAGGTGATGCCCTTCGGGTTGTGCAATGCACCAGCAGCCTTCCAGTATTTTATAAACGATGTCCTTTGTGAACTCATTGACGTCTGTGTTGTTGTATACATAGACGATATTCTAGTGTACTCCTCCTCAGAATCAGACCATGTTAAGCGCGTGCGTGCAGTCCTTGAGAAACTACGCCAGCACAAGTTATATGCAAAATTGGAAAAATGTGTTTTTCATACTACGGAAGTTGAATTCCTTGGATTTATCCTGACTCCAAAAGGAGGTGACACTGTTGGGTCAAGATGGGCATCGAGAAACTATTGTGTTTGATTTAATCAAAGCCCCGCAGTTCCAAATAATACTGGGGATACCTTGGTTGGAAACACATAAACCTAGTATTGATTGGCGAGAGAAGAGAATAACCTTTCCGGATTGTGCACACACATGTTACCCGAAGAAAACCTTGAACAAAGACCTGGCCACAGTTGCTAATCCAGTCGTGTAGTTACCTCAGGAATATCAAGAAGTCCAGGATGTTTTTCAAAAAGAACAGGCAAACACCTTACCACCTCACAGATCATACGATTGTCAAATCAACCTCGTACCCGGTGAACAACCTCCATGCAGTAGGATCTATGCCCTTACGGAACCCGAAAACCTTCACCTACGACAATACTTGGACCAATACCTTGCTAATGGCTTTATTCATCCATCCAAGTCCCCTGCATCCTCAGCTTTGTTCTTCGTGCCTAAAAAGGAAGGTGACCTCAGAACATGCATAGACTAACATACATTAAATCAGATTACGGTGAAGAACCGATACCCATTGCCTCTGATCCCCGAATTACTAGACCAAGTAAGGGATGCTTGCATCTACACTAAATTGGATCTCCGAAGGGCATATCATCTGGTACATATAAACAAAGGCGACGAATGAAAGACTGCCTTTCGCACCAAGTACGGATTATTCGAATATCAGGTGATGCCCTTCGGGTTGTGCAATGCACCAGCAGCCTTCCAGTATTTTATAAACAATGTCCTTCGTGAACTCATTGACGTCTGTGTTGTCGTATACATAGACGATATTCTAGTGTACTCCTGCTCAGAATCAGACCATGTTAAGCGCGTGTGTGCAGACCTTGAGAAACTACGCCAGCACAAGTTATATGCAAAATTGGAAAAATGTGTTTTTCATACTACGGAAGTTGAATTCCTTGGATTTATCCTGACTCCAAAAGGAGTCCGAATGGACTCTCGAAAGGTGGACGCAATTCTCAAGTGGCCATCCCCCAGTTCAGTTAAAGGGGTACAAAGCATGCTGGGATTTGCTCATTTCTACCGCAGATTCATTCCGGATTTCTCACATGTTGTACACCCCATCACAGCACTTCTGCGAAAAAACAAACGCTTCTTGTGGACCGAAGAGGCTGAAAAGGCCTTCCAAGAGCTGAAAGTGAAATTCACATCTGCACCTGTCTTAAAGCATCCCCGCCCTGAACTTCCATACATAGCTGAAACTGATGCATCCAGTTTAGCCATGGGAGCTGTCCTGTCCCAGAAGGATCCTGAAAGCGGTAAACTTCACCCAGTAGCATTTTGGTCCAAAAAGTTCTCGGCACCCGAGTTAATCTATGCGGTTACCGATAAAGAGTTATTAGTCATCAAATCCGCCTTCAAGGCTTGGCGGCATTATCTTCTCAGTGCCAGGCATACCATTACCGTAATCACCGATCACCGGAACTTGCAGTATTTAAAAACAGCCAAAGCCCAATCATCGCGCCAACTTCGATGGGCATTGTTCTTTGCCGAGTTCGATTTCGTGATCACTTATCGACCAGGCAGTAAAAATGGCGAGGCATATGCCTTATCCCGAATAGGGATGGGAGAAACATATGCGAACCCGGAACCGGTGCCTATAATTTCAGAACAAAGAATTCTTGGCATAACTACTCTACAGACACTAGAGGATATTCATGTAAAAATCCAACAACTCTTCGATCAAACAGCCCTGCAGGACTGGGTAAAGAAAGGGCCGGACTACTCAGTCATCAATGACCTACCTTATTATCAAGGGCGACTATTTCTACCACACAAGGAACTACAAGAACTAGTCATCTCCAATTATCATGACACCCTGATCGAAGGGCACCCAGGTATCGCAAAAACTGAAGCTAAAATTAAGAGACAATTCTGGTGGCCTACCTGCCGAAAAGACGTAAAGTCATTTGTGATGTCTTGTGGCATTTGCGCCCAAAACAAAAGTCAGAAGAAAAAACCAGCTGGCCTTTTACAACCTTTGGATATTCCACCTACACCATGGCCCACCTTATCTTTAGACTTTATTACAGATCTACCTCCATGTAATGGATTTAACACCATTCTAGTTATTGGGGATCTTTTTTCCAAGATGGCCCACTTTATTCCTTTAAAGGGATTACCTTCTGCTTCAATTCTGCCAAGGAGTTCCTCGAAAACATTGTTCGAATACACAGATTTCCTTCCGTATTGGTCTCTGACCGAGGTAGTCAATTCATTTCACATTTTTGGAAGAAATGTTGTCAATTGGCACAAATCGACGTGAGGTTATTAACCATCCCCAGACCGATGGTCAGACGGAGAGGACCAACCAGACCCTTGAACAGTACCTACGATGCATGCTACACCAGACCGAAAGTAATTGGAAAGATATTTTATGGATTTCCGAGTATGCATACAATAACTCTGTACATTCAGGAACCTGACAAAGCCCCTTTTATACCATATATGGACATCACCCTCGAAACTCAGAACTAGATGCGCCTCAGCACTTAGAAATGCCCGCAGTTAGTCATTTGCACTCTACTATTACACAAGCCTTTAAGGAGGCAACAGAACATTTGAAACAAGCAAAGAGAAATATAAGAAAAATTCTGATCAACATAGAAGTGAAACTCCACAATACCAGATTGGGGATCAAGTTTGGCTGGCTACAAAACACATACCTCTGAAAGGAACTCTGACTTTTAACCCGAGATATTTGGGACCTTACACCATTAAGGCCTTTATCAACCCGGTGGCCGTCAAATTGGAATTACCCTCTAATATGCAAATTCATCCTGTCTTTCATGTTTCACTTTTAAAACCAGTTCAACCAGGAACAAGATTAACCAAACCACCCGACCCCATCTTGATAGATGGAGAACCTGAATTTGAGGCAAAAAATATCCTGGACTCCAAGATGGTTAAATCAAACCTTTTTTATTTAATCGATTGGAAGGGCTACGACCACAAGAAAGATCATGGGAGCCTAGTGACCACGTTCATGCACCTCGGTTGGTGAAGAGATTCCATCGGGACTTCCCGGACAAACCAGGGCCAAGGGGAAGAACAACTTTAGGAGGGGCCTTGGGGGGTGTGCTGTCATGATGCCTACCCCCGGGCATCAG
Organism: Ambystoma mexicanum; assembly: GCF_040938575.1. Taxonomy (NCBI): domain Eukaryota; kingdom Metazoa; phylum Chordata; class Amphibia; order Caudata; family Ambystomatidae; genus Ambystoma; species Ambystoma mexicanum. The sequence goes on from NC_090941.1 coordinate 771,283,857, forward strand.
GACCAAGCCCATCAGCTCCGGGAGCAGGCATCCAGATTCTTATTAAAACCCCAACAGCCCTGGCTGGGGGCTGTTTGGGTTCAGACCTGGCCCCTTAGGCGCCAGGCTCATCATAGAAATCAGTCCTGGCGCCATAGGCTTTACTTACCTGATGCAGACCATGCTGCAAGTGAGTCCAAGCCAACCTGAGGCCTGGATCGGACTATTTTATTACAGGGACTATTTTTTACTCGGGTGTGGTTCTGGGGAACTTCTTACCTGGAACTACTTTGGAGGCTATTTAAACCACGCCCGAACAACAGCACACGCTTCGTGTTATTCTGCATCCAGCAGCGTAACGCTCACCGTGCCTACAGTCAGCATCCAGTCTTCTGCCATGCCCGCCTTGAATCTGGAGCTCCTAAAACAAAGAGGAAAGAAAAGGACAAGGTTAGAAAACAAACTATTTTCGAATTCCTCACCTGATTCTGGATCCATCTCACCTCCGGACCTGGAAAGAACATCATTTTAGTACGCGTCGCATCTCCAGCTGCAGCGCCGCGCCATACTCACCAATCCTCGCAACATCTTTCGATTCAGCGCTGCCTCCATCATTTCTTCGCCGAACTCCGGCACCTGGGGAACAAAAGAAAACAACAAAGTGAGCCGAGAAAACCAACAACTATAACTCTTATCACCATAGACTTACCTGATTTACCACCGGAGACATTATTCTATAACTCTCCACATCTTCATGTGCCGCACCTGCAAAGAGAGAGAAAACAACACGTTTAACACGTACAACATTTGCCGGACAGCATCGGGTAATACAGACTCTTACCTGAGCGCCACCAGCTACCACAAGAGCATCTTCTCACGAACTCAGCTGCAAGACAAGGAAGGAAGGGGGGAACAAGAGTGAACATCGGACATATTGAACTCTATGAAATTGATACTTACTGGTCGCCAGGAACCTCAGAGTCAATACTCTCCGGAACTCTCCCACGCCTTCAAACCAGTGAAGTAACTGGCATCAACGCGCCCCTGCAACCCATGCAGGATGGAGAGCACATCTTTCAAGAGTATAAGGTGAGATTGCTGAGAGGGCACTTCGGAGGTGATTAGTGGGGAGGACTGTAGGGGGTGCCATCACTTGAATGCACGGGTGGCTAAATCCATCTCTCCACTTGCAGGAGTATACTTCTACGGGTCAAGCAGACACGATTAGGAGGGCCAGTCCAGTCAGTCATCTCTGCACTACGCATCTTGTTGGTGGAGACCGCAGCCGTCCGGGTCCGACCGACGCCCCTGTGGGAGCCAGGTGAGCGTAACAATAATCTTGAAGACCCATATACATATTCCTTTGTTTTCCTTTTTTGATGACTCTTTTGAGCATTGGGCTTGGTCTTTTCTAAAACTTTTTTGATTAACACCTTTAACTAATTGGGTGCCGATATGTGGATTTTTACTTCTTTTATTGTTTGATTATTTATCTAGATAGACTATGACACAGGAATCTATGATATCATGGAATATATCATTCATAAATCTCTGGAAGGTGGCAGGCGCATTGCACAGCCCAAAAAGGCATGACTGTATATTCACAAAGACCATGACGAGTGCAGATGTCGGTCTTCCACTTATCGCCTTCCGGTATACAGACTAGATTTTAGGCCCCCTGCGGATCTAGCTTGGTGAATATGGTTGCTTGTCATAGTTGCTCTAGCAACACTGAAATCAAGGGAATGGGATATTGATATTTTATGGTGATCTGATTCATCCGTCACGGGTGGAGTTCACCCTCCCTCTTGGGTACAAAAAATATTGGTCTCGCGACCAGAGACTGTGAGGGCCTAATGTGACCCAGATGAAGAGCAGTGGCTATATATTCTTTCAGTGCTTGATCTTCAGTGGGGGATAGGGATTAGATACGGCTGCATGGTATCTCAACATCCGGAACTAAATCTATCGGGCAGTCATAAGGGCGATGAGGAGGCAGGATTTCTGCACCGCCCTGTTCAAAGATGCTGACAAAGTCTTGGTATTCTTGGGGGATGCTGGATGTGACTTCCCCCACTATATGTGCGACTGCAACCAGAGCCTGACAAGGAGATCGAAAGGGTAACGTAGCCGAGAGGCAATGTTCCTTTCAATATTGATACACAAAGTCTATGGAACACTAGGTCCATCCCACTGACGGATTGTGTTCCTTTAACCAAGGTATGCCCAATATGATACCGAACTGAGGGGTGGTTATAAGCTCAAAAGATATCTCTTCTGTATGCATGTCTTGGATCGTAAGAACAAGAGGGACGGTCTGTTGTGTTATAGGACCAGAAACCAAAAGAGTACCGTCCACTGCCTGTACCGGTTTGGGTCTCAGCTTGTTCTGCAGGGGCATATTGAGGGACATAGCCGAGGTGATGTCGATATAATTGTCAGTAGCCACAGAATCAAGTACTAGGCAAACTGCATGTGTGACAGAATCAGGAAATAACGAGACAGTGTTAACCACCAAGAGGGCAGCAGCGCCAGAAGGTTGTGTGAAAAATTAGGGCACTGCATCTGGGCTCATCTGTGCCCCCTTTTCTAGTGATGAGCCTTCTGAATACTTGAGGGTCTCTTGGGTCTTTTGGGGCATTCTTTCACAAAATACCCCGATTGGCCACAATAGAAACAGGCATTGGCCAGGCGATGCCATTCATGTTCACTGGAAGTAAATGGGCCACAAACCCCCCTGGGGTTTCAGAAGATGACGGGGGTCCAGAGAATGAAAAACTAGGAGTCTTAAGGACTTCGGGGATCCACCTGTAGCGCCAGGTCCACTGATTCAGGATACTGGACAGGCAGGGCAGGGACTACAGCCAGAGCATCTTTCATGGAGTCGCTCAGACCCCTGTTGAAAACCACTGCCTTCTTATTCTCAGGCCATGAAGTTTCTGCAGCCAGTTGGTTAAATCTGATGATTATAATCCAACAAACCGGCTTTGCCCAGAACCAAATCAAGGAGTTTGAGATCTCGAACCTGGGCCTTGAAATGTCTGTCAAACACTTGGGTCATTTATGCAACCAGTAAGTCAAAATCATAAAGAATGGGACTATTACCTTCCAGGAGTGGGTTTGCCCAAGTGGCATCCCTACCGCTTAGGTGGGAAAGGGTAATGCAGCCTTTATGGTTGAATCCAGAAAGGCTTGAAGTCTACACAAGAAATGTAATTTGCATTGATTAAGGATGGTGTGAAATTTGCATGGGTCGCCATGAATTTTCTCTGGTGGGGCCAAAGGAAACGGGGTAGGGACTTAAACAGGAGCTTGTGGGGAAGGGTTGCCAGGCAGCGGCTGCTGAGCTGCCGGGTCCCTGAATTCCTCATCAGGTGGAAGGGGATGATTTTAGATACACGCTATTCAAATCGCTTAATTATCTACAATACAAACTAATTTTCCATTTAAAAGAAAGCAGACATCCAAATCCATTTCAATGTCCTTGTGTTTTTACTCTACTATTCCTGCCAGTAAAACTGTCAATATTGAAATGCTATTATTAAATTCCATTACAATTATGTTTGATAAAATTTCATTTGCACAGCCCAATGGAGTATTTCACTCATATTTTCATCTGCTGATTTGAAATCATAATTGCCGATTGTCTCTATTTGATAATCCATGTTCTTATTAGTAAATTAGTATTCAGATGTGCATTGTATAGAACAATACCTGAGGACATTTACTAGAATAGTCAATCATGTTTGTTTTACTATGTATGGGATATTGTGTGACTATATAAAGTGGTAAAAAGGATAGAAATAGGCAGGCCAAACTGTATTAAATAAATATCATTGTATTGTGAATGTGTAGTGCTGTGAAACGACCTCCCCAGCATTTTGCGTTGGAGGACCACCTGTAAGTCCATGAATGATCACATTAAATAAAACAATAATAATCTGAATCCAACTGCCTGTTTTCTGTCCCAGACTAGGGGGTAGGAATTTTGCAGTGGGTGTATTAGATGTATGATAATCTTCTGTATTAAACAAACCACTCTAAAAATGCATTCCTTAGACATTCATTACAAATGTCTCTTTGCATTTTCAGGGTGGTAGTAAAGCCATTGACAGGTGTGATAAGTTACAGAGTGTTAGTGGTCCAGATGCTTGAACACTCACCAGAGAAACCACACGAGCTGTTAGTTTGATTGGCCCTGCCGATAGTTTCTAATATGAGAAGCAACATGAGTGTTCTTATACAGCAGGCATTTTTATTTTTATTTATGCACTGATTTTGTCTGGTCAATTTATTGGTACTGCCTGCATAAAGTAATGTCATCACTAAAAGCACATACTATATTTTAGTATACAGTTGGTAATTAAGTGACAGTAAATAATGGAGCATTCCTTGTTTAAAATGTTAAATTATACTTTGCCCAACTGATCATATAATATTATTTTGCTAACTGTAGGTCATTGTAGGCCATTTCATGTCATAAAGATTCACAATAAGTAAATGTGATGGAGAGGTCTTTACCCACCGACTCCCATGACTGCTCCCTTTTTGAAGTGTTCAAATCTCCACACTACCAATGCTGTGCTCCAGAAGTACATTTAACCATGTATAAGGTCAGGTTAAGCACAGAGAATTACAATGCACTTGGTGCCATCTTGGGTATGAAACTACATGCCCACATTGCAGGGCAATATATATTTTGACATCTTGGGTATGTTTAAATCTTCTACCATGCGCCATGGTCAGTTTGCCTGTATCGTCCACTTTGCTCGGGGCATTCTCCAAACAAACAAGAGGACCTCCCTGGGACAATAGACAGTCAGTGAGCAACCAATAGCTGTACAGACCCAGCCAGTGACTCAAACGTGACCTCTGGGAATGGCCTGCATACCTACCCAGTGAAATTTAGCTGGGAGAATGTCATTTGCTCCTACCTGAAGCACTCCCCCACAACATGTCTATGGTGGGTTAATGGGGTATACCTAGTCTTGTGAAGCCAGTCTGAGATTTTGAGTAGGGATTTGAACCATATATCTCTGCAACATAATCACATACCCATATCTCTGAAACACACTCTGATTGGCTACGTTCCAAGAGCCATAGAATCATCCACCAATCACATCCATAAACCCCTCCATTTAAACATCTAACCTCAGCTCAACAGTTCAGATGTGTTTTCAACTCTGAAAGCACATTTGTGCTATGAATCAGAGCCTGCTCTATCACAAGCTAGTTCTCAAATATTTGTCTACAAAGGTTATCTTCCAGAATCTGCACCCATCACCATCTAAGAAGACATCCTACAGGTATTTTAATAAAGCATTTCTAAACGTAATTCAATATGTTAACACAATTTAGAAATATAAAATGCACAATATATTTTACAGTATGCAAAATGAATTCCTTCCAAATTATAAATTATGACTCCAATACAACACCATCTTTAAATTATAAATAAATGTCAGTGAGGAAATGAGTATTATCTGCTTCTGCATTTAGAAATTCTTCTGCTGACATTGTTTACATATATGTAATACTAGTACACCACAGTTCTGAATGGTGAAATGTGTTATTACATATTATACTTTACTATTCCATTTCTTGCAAATAGCTCAATTAACAATGTACAGTGCAACAAATACACCTAGGTTTCGACATATGCACTGCACTGTCAGGCAACTGCAAAATAAGTGTTGCACACATTGACATGAGTTAAAGTATAAACTACCAATTTAAATATTTGCAAATGGTAACACAGCTAAATCAAATATGCAAAGAAAACACATTCCTGTCCTTCAATGTCTCCTTGTAAACATAAATAGAGTGCTAGAAATATTAAACTTACGACTTCAGAAGTTAAAAGAAAATGAATGCAGTTAAACAAAGTTATACTTTCCAAATCTCACTGCATCCTTTCTGATCATAAGTGAAAAACAAATGACATCTTTTACATGACAATGTTTATCTAATCTGTACACTTAACATGCACGTTTTCATGTGCAGAAATGCCTCCTAAAATTGAACTACGGAAATTAAAAAAAACTCATATAAAACATGTATATTAGACCTTTACAATTTTCTAAAATGTAATAACATCTTCTCTTTTAATATCCACAGGAACCGGCATTAAATAAGAAAGCTTTCTTCAAAAACAATGTTTCCTGAATTGTGTGTATTGCTGTACAATCTTCATACCATATGCCCACTTTCTGCTATGAAGCCACTACTGAACCAACAACTCCCCTACTTCTTCCACTCTACATTACCCTAACACATTTACTCATTATGCCACTACCTCACTTACCACACAGTTTCTCTTCTGCTTACATTCCTCCTTTCAGTTTACTCACAGACTACATTTTAATTACAATTTCTCCTTCCTATCATACATAACCAATCCATTACACTCTTTAACATCCCCACTATAAACAAATGCCAAACAGATAAGTGCAAATCTCACCTCAACATACTTTTGTAACCCTACATTGAAAATTAAGCTGCATCCTCCTTATACCAGTACGCATACCAACAAAAGACAGAAACATTTGGTAACAACTAGATGACTAGTCAGAGTATCATCCTCTCAGAATGTAGTCTGATGAGCTAAAATACTTCAAAAACATTTGCATCTTCTATTTTTTTTTTTTATCAAATAAATGATTTCTACAAAACGTTATCGGCAGTAAAAGGTTGCCTTTCAAGTTTGTTTAATTTTCACGGATTTAGCTTGCGTTTTCAGCCGACCTGCGGCCCTTTGGTTTTTTTTTGTTGGTCGGATACATTGTTTTGAGTCCTTATTCAAGGGTGGTTTCAAGTTGGCTCAACACATGTTGGAGGATTTTTGTTGTTGCCATTAGCCACGTCAGCCTATCACCGCTGATCATCCTTGACCACCAGCAGAGTTCCGGCTCCAGCGATGGATCAGACGCAAAGTATTTCATATAGTGGGTCCTTAATTTATCTGTTTTCCTGCAGCTGAGGAGAAGAAACCGTATTGTTTCCTTTTCGTTTGGGTTGTGACAAAGTCGACAATTGCTAGTACCCGAAAGTCCTCTAATAGCTTTAATCTCATTCGTTGGGAGCAGGTTGAGCCTTGCTCTTAGGAGGCAATTTCTGGCTTGTCTGTTCGGGAATTGTTTTATGTAGCCCTGACGTTCATTCAATTTTTTTGTATTAGGCGGTAGGTGGTGAGTTAGTTTGTTTTCTGAAGCTTTGTCCAGGGTCTGTATCCAGTCTAGCTCTTTAATTTTCCTCTGGATCTTTGACGGATTTAAGAGCAGTTCCTCTTCGTCACTCTCAATTGATTTGAGTAGTACGAGCATATCGTTCCTCCAAGTTTGTAGCGTCCTATTTGTGCCCGTTTCCAGCTCGGATTTTATTAGTTTGTACAGAATAGGGCTCGTGGGTAGTAGACATTTTCTGTAGAGTCTTAAGGAGTTGCAGTTCATTGTCCCTTGTAAGGACAGTAAGCTCAGTTCTCTACGGATTGAGGCAACAGGCGTGGAAGAGGGTAGCCCAAGCACGGTTTTCCAGTAGTAACCTTCCAACTTTGGCCAGATGACGGGCAGTAGCTGCAACATGGCTTCCGCTCCATAGGTTATAGAGGGTACTGCTTTTGATTTATAAAAGTTTAAGGCTGGGATCATTGAAAACCGTCCGAACTTTTGGTCAATGGCTTTGCCTTTGGTGGCTAGCATCCTGATTTTTGTATAGAGTGCATCCTGCATGGCTAGGTCTTTTTTGGAACTGTCCAGTGTTATGCCCAGATATTTGAAGCTCTGGACCTTTTCAATCGGCGACGATCATTAGTACCATTTGGTTCTGTCAGGTTTCTTTGCTGATCTTTTAAAAATTACAATTTTAGTTTTTCCCTTGTTTACTTCTAGGTTATTTGCTGTAGCGTAAGAGAGAAGGTTATCTAGCTGACTTTGTAAACCAACTGCCATCTGATCGATTAAAATTAGACCGTCAGCATAGAGGAGTCTACTTATTCTTTGAGCCCCTAACTTTGGAGGGAATGATCTAACTGATGGTTCTGAAAGCTGATAGTCTCCAATGTATATCAGAAAGATTGAGGGGGCTAATGGGCACCCTTGCTTGACTCATATATTTGTCGCAATGGATGACAAAAGAGTGCCTTTACAGTTTAGTCGGACTCTAACAGTAGTGTTCGTGTGAAGGGCTTTGATGGGTTCCAAGATTTCTTTTGGGCAGGACCAAGCTTCGAGTTTGTTCCATAGGAGTGACCTGTCAACTCTGTTGAAAGCTTCGGTGAAGTCTATGAACGCCATGTATAGCCCCGGACCCCCTTCCATCGTTCTACTTTTGAGCACACTTAGCATCAAGATGTTGGCAGTGGTTCCCATACCTTTCTTGAACCCGGATTGAAAGTGGTCGTTGCATGGGGCCTCACTGGCCCAAGATTGAAATCTTCTCAGTAGTAATGAGCCATAGACCTTTCCAATTGGATCAAGCAAGGCAATCGGTCGATAGTTTAGAGGGTTGTTGGGATCTCCTTTTTTGTATATGGGGATAATGGTGGCAGACATCCACGATGCAGGTATCGATTTAGACTCTGCGCATCTTGCGAAGACTTTGCTGATGAATGTTGTCCACTCGGAAGGGAAGGCTTTCAAATCGATGTTGGTAATACCCTCCGGTCCAGGAGCTCTAGAATTTTTCAGTTATTAGCTCGTAGATTTCTTCTTTGTCGTCAAGTCTGTCCCAGATGCTGGTGCTTTCCAAGGGATTAGGTGTTTGGCTAACAGAAGGAAGTTTGAAAGTTTCTTCAATGTATTTTTTCCAAGAACTTTCACCGATTGTATTTTGGATGCTGGTAGCCTTCTTCGTAGATGTAGAATTTAATAGCGACCAAAATTCTCTCGGGTTTTATGTGCAGATGGATTTGATAATTGCTTCTGAGTCCTGTTGGTATAAGTTCAATCGATGGGTTCGTAGCCATGCACGGTATGTGGTTTTAGCGTCACGCCTGGCCTTTTCCACTTTATCACTGTTTAACTTTAGTGCGTTTCTCAAAGCTTTCCGGTAGGTCTGTCGTTTTTCGACTACCATTGTGTCGTAAGTGTGGCTTTTGGACTCAGGCTGTGAGTGAATCTTTAAGCAGGGCTTATTGTACACTGTTAACAGTGGGCCATAGTCGGTCTTGTTGGGTTGGTTCTCAGATTTCAGATTTTTATAGTTAGTCGTCAAATCTTTGATATCTTTTGCTGAAAGTCAAAGTCTATTTCCTTGCGTGTTCAGTTCTAACTGGAAATCCAGTTTCTCCACAGGGCCGGTCAAGCTCTTCCAAGTAATGGCTAAGAGATTGTGGTCACTAGCCTTCGTTTGGATTACCTCGAAAGATGTAATCAGGTCCAAGAAAGTTCTCGAGGTGAATATATGGTTGATTGTAGATTCAGTCGTACCATTTGACCATGTAGGAGGACGTTCCGTATTGGGAAAAACCGTATCAAGATTTTGTAGTTTTCTGGAGTTCATTAGTTTGTGCCACAGTACCCCTCTGTGGTCAGCTGGCGTAAGGCTTCTTTTGGGTTTTTGTAGGGGAGCTGTTGAGTTTAGATCTCCACATATTAGTAGATTTGATACTTGATAGACCGCCAAGATTTCATCAATGGCTGCTTCAAGTTCCTTCAGAAAGGTACCGGGTTCGATTTTTGCCGAATTCCAATAAGTATTTAAGATGGCCATGGGCATAACTTTAGTTTCCAAATCACTATCCTGTTTATGCGTCCATGTTAGGAGAACTGTTAGCAAAGACTGGTTGCCCGTCAAAACTTTCATCAGCTTTAATCCATGGCCTATAAGGATTGCCCCCTTATGCTCTTTTTCGCCGGAGCCAGGATTATTTCATAGCCGTGCAGTAAAGGTTGTTTCACAAGCCATGTTTCTTGTAGACATAAGCAGGGTAATTCATAGAATCCAGCGCACAAGTAGCGCACGCGGCTGGCGCACAGCGTGCGCCTGCGATAGTCTGCGCCAGGCACGTGCGCTAAAACTGATTTCCGCGCACAGCGTATTCATGGATTTCATGCTCCCAAACCAGCCGTGGCGCAGAGAATCGCAGCGAGCCTGCAGCAGCGCCAGTAACGCCCCCAAGAACGCCCTCGCGCAAGGAAAAGCCATCAAAATCGCCAAATCATCGCTAAGGGCTGCGCTAACCCTGGACCACTTCACAGGGCAGGCAAACAAGGAAAGCAAAGCGGGCAATCTTCAAATCAGGAGTACGCGGGAAGTTCTACACGCGACTAGGCAGGGAACGTGAATTACAGGGGTACGCGGGAATTATCACACGCGAACAGCCAGGGAACGCGTATTACAGGGGTACGCGTGAAGTAGAACACGCGATAGGCCAGGGAACGTGTATTACAGGGGTACGCGTGAAGTAGAACACGCGATAGGGCAGGGAACGTGTATTACAGGGGTACGCGGGAATTATCACACGCGAACAGCCAGGGTGCGTGTATTACAGGGGTAGTGGGAAGTTCAACACGCGATTGGCCAGGATACGTGTATTACAGGGGTATGCGTGAAGTAGAACACGCGATAGGCCAGGGAACGTGTATTACAGGGGTACGCGGGAATTATCACACGCGAACAGCCAGGGTGCGTGTATTACAGGGGTAGCGGGAAGTTCAACACGCGATTGGCCAGGGAACGTGTATTACAGGGGTACGCGTGAAGTAGAACACGCGATAGGCCAGGGAACGTGTATCACAGGGGTACGCGGGAATTATCACACGCGAACAGCCAGGGTGCGTGTATTACAGGGGTAGCGGGAAGTTCAACACGCGATTGGCCAGGGTACGTGTATTACAGGGGTGCGTGGGAATTATCACACGCGAATAGGCTGGGTGGGCCCTCACAGGTGTACCCTGTACACCCTCCACGGCCCCTGCAGGCAGCCCACAAAACAGGGGACTACCCTGCACACCTGATCATGTCCCCCTGCACCCCCATCCACCAGGGGCACCCTCCACCAGGCCCCCACCCATGTCTCCCACCACCCCCACCCCCCAGCAGTGCAGGGGCACCTGCCAGCAGGCCCCCACCCATGTCTCCCACCACCCCCACCCCCCATCCACCAGGGGCACCCTCCACCAGGCCCCCACCCATGTCTCCCACCACCCCCACCCACCAGCACTGTGGGGCACGTGGCCAGCAGGCAGTCAGGCAGCAGCAGATGGCAGGTGGGAGCGTGCTCAGGGCTCTGGGGGACTGTAATTTGGCCTCCTGGCCAGGAGCGTGGTCTTTCGTGTTTGAACGCGTGGACAGCCTGATAGGGAGTGATTTTGCACGTGAAAACCCCACACTCAGCGAATCGCGCGAAAACCCGTCACCAGCATATGTGCGTCTATAGTTACCTGCACGTGCAGTGTCAAAGCGTGTGATTGGTGAAAATGGATCTACACGCAGGAGTGACAAAGCGTGTGATTGGTGAAAATGGATCTACACGCAGGAGTGACAAAGCGTGTGATTGGTGAAAAGTGAGCTACACGCAGGAGTGTCAAAGCGTGTGATTGGTGAAAAAGGATCCACACGCAGAAGTGACAAAGCGTGTGATTGGTGAACATGGGCCAAGCACGTACACGCCGTAAGTGACGCTGTACGTGTGGGCCTGTATATAAGGTAGTGTAGAACACCATTTCCTTGTACGTGCTTTTCGTGGAGAGCGAGTGGGTGAATTCTGTACTTCTTGTCGTTTCACACGCGATTTACTTCACGGCGTTTCCAGTTCGTACTCCCTGTTACCTCTGACAGCTTTTTCTCTTTTTCCTCTTGTACTGGTTTACCTGGGCCTGTTCCCTCAAACAGTGTCCCCTTCTACTGTTGTCCTGTCTCCTCAGACAGCGTACACATCTTCTTTTGGCGGGGGTGTTGCCAACCAAACGCGCTCATTTTTCACGCTCTTTTATCTGGCAGACGGTGAGTCACGCACGTATCTAACTTCTGTGCTTGCCCCGTGTGTAGCCTACCCCTTCAGAGGTCATTCTAGGCTGCGTGTGACACGCATACGTTCATTGTGTTACTGGATGCCACAGCGTAGTGCAGGGTTTTCCATCAGCACACGTGGTCTAGGAGGGGTATTGTGCACGTTCCTTAACTTTTCTGGGGTGCCTGTGCGTTGCGTGACCCGTCATCTTTCCCCAGGGGTGTCATATAGCCTTGCCACTGCACTAGGGTACGAATACCATCTGGTACCCAACCCCTTTGACACCCAATTGCCCAGGACAATTGTGCACACCGACTCCCATACGCACAATAACATCAGTGCCATGGTTGGGAGGCGTGCAAGCCGTAAGGGTGGCAAAGGTGGCCGAGCCACACGTGGTGGCCGTGGAGGATCCACTAGGGGACGTGGTTGTGACTTGCAGGGTGCCCCTGTCCCCCCCAGTCTGGAGGACCAGTCAGGGACACCCATGCCCCCCCCTCCCCCCAGTTGAGGGTCATGTGGCTGATACCAACCCTGATCAGCCCTTGTCGGACCAGCCCATTGTGGCAGCAGACCTGTCCGAGGGTGATCCCATCGCTGACATCCAGGTCAGCAGGTCCACTGCACGTGCACCGGTGCACATTGGTGTCATCAGGGCACGCGCATCTATGCCAGATAGGTCATCTGCTGGCCCCCGTAGCCAGGGTGTGGCTCCATCCACCCCACCTCTCATACACCCTGCCAAGACTGTGTCGGTCCTAGTTCATGCACCTCAGATCAGGCCTGACCCCATCCCACTACCCCCAATGCCTGCACCTACTCCCATGCTGAGTGTGCAATCCCACACACCCAGTACTGAGTCCATCACGGCTCCTGCCCCTAGTGTCCACAGCGGCGTAGGACACTCTGGATCCCCACCCCCTTCCAAGCGCAAGAGGAAGAGTGCACGTCCGGCACAGGCTGATTCCCCAGGCACGGCTGCACAGTCCGGCCCATCAAGGAAGCCAAGCTTCACAGACGCCGAACTGAATGCACTTGTTCAGTATGTGTCAGATCATGATAGGGAAATGGTCATCGTTGCAGGGTCCAAGACCACACATGCCAGACGCCAGGCACACTGGCAGACCATTGCTGACAGAATAAGTGCCCTTGGAGTAGTGAGGCGCACAGCTAGTGATTGCCAGAAGCGCTGGAATGACCTTAAGCGCAGGGCAAAGGATAAGCTGGCCTCAAGTCATGCCGCAACCTTGGTGACTGGAGGTGGGTCCCCAGCACAGGAAATAGAACTCACACCACACGAGTCCGTAGCTGGATCCTACGTCACCGAGGGACAACTCCAAGGTGTGGGAGATCTCCCTGATTACGAGGCATCATCCGGTGAGTGCACATGCATGTGTGTATTATCCATGTGCATGGTGTGTGTGTGAAGCATTCATGTTGGGTGCCTGTCAAGGGGGTGTGTGGCAGAGTTGATAGTGGCACCCATGTGCCTCATCCAGTATGTTCAGTGCAACACCATCTGCCCACAGCACTATCCCAACTGGCAACAGTGCACATATGGCCCTACACCATGGAAGTTGCCCTTGAATTGTCATTTTGTCACTACATTGTTGCTCATACTCCCCTGTCTATTCATCTGATGTCTTACATACCATTCCTATACTTTCCCCCAGCCAATCAAGTTTCATCTTCACATGCCTGACATGCAATGATACCACATGCTAATGCGTCCTCTGTATATAAATGCCAACCAACATGCTGTCATACTGTGGATGTTGCCTTGACATCCACCTCCTACCTGTGTGCTTTGGTACCGTCTGGTTTCGAGCCCCATTCCCTCACACTCCATGCTGCTCTTCATGGTCTATCTTCCCTGACTTCTACAGTTCAGACCATCGTGCCCTACTCACGACACCTGCTTGCTAACAGTCAAATGAGGGCACCCTGCCCTCCAATGCGACCCACCCTATTGCTGACAAGTGCATCTGAGCCTACTCAAAGCCAACTCTCACTGACATCTGCTCATACATGCCTTTGCCTGTCCCATAGACCCTTCACATGGTCCCTGTCCTCTCTCCTTGCTCCTCTTCCACCATCAATGGTGGGACCCGTTGGGGTGTACTCCTGGCCTCCTTCCAATCCTCAGAGGCCACAATTGATGTGCATGGTAATGGGAGCATCTCAGTCCAAGGCCCTTAGGCCAACCTCATTCTCCTTGAGAAATGCTACCCACATCTCATCAACTTCCTTTCCTCTCCTGCTGTCCCCCCTCCTCTCTCCTCATCAATCCTGCACTGCCTCCCTGCACCCTCCCATGATCCTTCTCCGCCTCCCACTCCAACTCCTACACATGCTGCACCTCTGATCTCTAGCACTCCCCGTAAGTCCTCCAAGGCTGTCAACCTCCTCCACAATTACACTCCTTTCACTGCGGCTGCATCAGGCATTCCTCCGATATCTGTCACTTACATGAGGTTATGCACCTTGACATCCTTGGTCTCATGGAAACATGTCTGACGGCCAGCTCTGTCTGCATCCTTCACACACTCCTACCTGATGTTCAGGAGACCCTCTCCTTGGCCCGCCACTACTGTGCAGGGGGGGTGTGCCCTTGGCTTCCCTGAGGGTATTCCTGCCACTGTCACTCCTACTTAGACCTACTCCACTCTGGAATGGCTTGTGTGACGTCTCTCTCTACCACACCTTGACATTCACAAACTGTGCGTACTGTGTCTGGGAAAACTGGTCAAATGTACTACTTCCTTTCTGAGTGTCCTCACCTCTCCTCCTCACTCATGTCCCCAGACACAGAAATCCTCTTCCTTGGTGCTGTACGCATCCACCTGCATGCTTGTTGACCCCCCCACGTGACCTTTCTGTGACCTCAGCAACTCCCTCTCACCCTCTAGACTCCCGTCTGTCCCTACTCATTCTGCAGGGCACACTCTTGATGCTCTGATCTCATCTGACTTTCCCCTCTCCGTCCATCTCTGCACTCCTCTCTCCTGGAGTGATCACATTCTCCTCTCCTCCCAGCTCACCCTCACCACCCCACAGGCAAAGCCACCCTCACCACTGTCACACACCTTCTTGGTATTCCAACCCATGAAGTGTGTGTCAGTCGAGGCTCATGCTGCCAAAATCTCCCCCCCATCCAGCTCCCCCTTAGGCTCACTCCCATCCTGACAGGGCCCACTCCATGCTCCACTCTATGTCAGGTACACTGGATGTCTTTGCCACGGTCATGACCACCTGTCTGAAGCCCCATGCCAATGCAGAGTCCTGGCATGACTCGGATCTTGTGAACCCAGACCACAGGTGCCGGGTGGCAGAGAGGGAATGTCCTGCATCATGCTCATCCTCTGGCAAACTGGCCTGCCACATGCTCCAAAGGCAATAGCGCCTCACCCTTTTCACCAAGATGAGATCCCCAATCCAAGGGCACATATCTGCGGCATGTGACAACTCTGCAGGACACATAGAAATCTGCAAGGACCTTGCCGAGCCAGATGCAGTGTGTACCTCCCCTGTCCCCTCCGAGCCCACAGCACTGCATGATTGTCTCTGTACCCCTATAGGCCACCCCCCCCAGCACTTGTCTGCGCCTAACACCATCTGCCCTTGACGTTAAGTCCTACTTACCTTGTACAGCACTTCCAGCCGCCACTTCCCCTTGCACTTCATTGTGCCACCCACCCCTGCACTTGCGTGACATGAATGACACCAGCACCAGTAGGATTGTTGACTGGCATCCCCTACTGCCCCACCACCCCTCAGTGCTCCGCTGTACCTTCATACATTTCTGGACCGGTGCTTCACGAATGCTATATGATTCCTTTACAGGTGATGGGGAGGTGGAATCTCATTGTTTACTGCATTTTGTTGATGTAGACAAGGCACTGTGCATCGTGGCCAATTTGGACTAGCAGATCCATGTACAACATGTTAACTTATTGATGTGATGATGCAATGTCAGGACCAGAGTGGTTGAAATCCAAAAAAGTTGCCCTCCTCTCCCTCTTCACTTGGTGGCTATGTCACATCCCATGTGTGTGATGGCATGTGCCTTTGACATGGCAATCACCGGCCAATGTGTGATGGCAGTGCTAGGCAGCATGGTGAGCAGGCGTTGCTCTCCAATCTGTACATTGTATGCCCTGAGCCTCCCCTACAGACCCAGTGATGGTGAATGCATAGGAGGTCTCCCAGTCATGTGGGACATGTGTCGTAGAACTACTGCCTCTGTTGTTCATCAGCCCTTGTTGCATGCCATGGTGCTAATGCCTGTTTCCATTTTTCTCTTTCATGTCTTTGCAGGGGACGAAGCACTTGTTGATGCTGGGGATGTGGTGGTTGAGCCGTCCCAGGAGGGCAACCCGGGCCGACCTTCCACAAGTGAGGGACGTGGTGTGTTTGTGGGTGAAAACCCACAAGTGCTGCAGGTCGTGCTGTCGAGGGGTGTCTCTGGGGGTTCCTCCCCCGAGCAGTATTCAGGTGTAGACTCGGAGGATGACACCTATGTGCAGTCGCAGGTGAGTGTTCTTGGGAGAGAATCTCCTCTGTCCGACCCACCTGCAGCCGGGCCATTGCCCTCAATGGGGATGTCAGTGTCGGCAGCTCAGCCTCCGGTGGTTACGGATGCAGGGCCACACCACACAATCTCTGATCCTGTTCCTGGGGCTGCAGATCAGAGAGGGAATGCAGTCCTGCAGCCTGAGGCCTTGCCGGCACAGCAAGGCGCAGTCCGCCTTGCCCCAGGCAGGTGTGGTGCCCGTCAACGTGGTGGCCGTATGCCACCTGGCAATACCGCTTGGGAGCAATCCATCTACGGTATGGCCAACCAACAGGCAGCATCATCCGAGATGATTGCACAGGCCATGGATAGGGTGGCCACTTCCATTGTCCCCCCAGAAAGGCTGATGGAGCGACTGGAGCAGGCTACAGAGTCCATCTGCCAGGCACACAGGGAGGATATGTTGGCGTCCAACAAGGACAGGCGGGCGGCACTGGCGACTCTGCGGGAATCACTTTCCATGGAGTCCCAGCGCCACAGGGAAGGCCTGAGGGAAGAATTCCATCACCTCAGGTCGACCCTGTTAGAGCTTGAGGCTTCATCCCATAGAAGGACAGAGGAGCAGCTGGAGCGTCTGACACGGACGCTCTCGGCCGAGATGCAGGCAACTCGTGCGGAGGTCAGGTCATCCCGGAAGTTACTGCATGGGGACCTCCGCATGATTATAACCCAGAACCAGAACTACCAGACCCGCCTGCTTGCAGCCATGGAGGAGCAAACTCGTGCTTTGCGTGGGCTGCCTCCCATTGTCACACCATCTTCTGAGGCAGCTCCCCCACCTCCTGAGTCAGCTGCAGGGTCTGGCCAGAGCGATAGCGACTCATCTCCCACAACAGAGTAGCCGTGTGGGCCACGAGCCTATGGGGTGTTTTAGTTTCCCATGATCCACACAGGTGGATTGTGGCGTGCATCCTGTCCTCGGACCTCATAGGTGCCCCCCCCCCCCGCCGGCCCTTTCATGGCCATTTTTTCTCAATTTTCTTTTTTCTTTTCCAAGAGTGTTGCCTTGTGTGGGTACCTGGGCATACACTGTATTGTGGCTGGGCACATGCAGGCTTGTCCTGAGTTTGGTTTCGATGCTTGGGTAGCAGACATCCACACCCCTCCTGCTTCCGTTTCCATGGGCTTGCAAAGGGTGTGCCCAAGTGACAGCAAATTACACGGTGACATTGGACTCCCATGAGCTGTTGGCCAGTCCATAGTCAATACTGTGTAGACATTCATAGTGTACATTGTTGTTGCACCTAACTATGCATGATGGTTTGATATGTGCCTCTACTTACATATGTTGCTCATGTTTTGCAGGTATTTCACACAGTTCTTCACACGGGCATACTCTCTGGAGTCAGACTACATGTCGGTAGATGTGCACTGACACTTTTGCGTGGCGCCATCACTGTACATCTGGACGGTGAGGACATACCAGCAGAATCAGGTAATGAGACTACCATTGATTACATGCATTGTGTCTTGTTTGGGTGGGCTTCAGGGTGGGTTGGTGTGTAATTTGATTGAAATTACTCTTACACAGGTGTGTAGTAGTGGCTCCAGCGCGGTTAGCTGTTCAAGTGCGGCTATGTTCCATTTGGGGCACTGCTATTTGTGACACCGGTGTCATGTCGTGATGGCCAGTTTGTTTGCTCTCACATACCATGACATGGTGTCCTCAGTGGCGGGACTGTGAAGGGAATGGGTGACATGGCAATGTTGTCATGTAGTGAATCGCCTGTGGCAATGCATATTTGATTGATGGAGTTGTGTCTTTTCGTTGTGATGCATTGCTGGTGTATGTGTAGGTAGGGGTGCACACATAGTGACACTTCCATGTTAACAATCTCAGGCTGATGTGTATCTGACAGTTTATTGTCAAGTAATTTTGTGACATTGTCAGGTAGTGTCATCATTGATTGTCAGATGGTATGTGCCAGAGCAGTGTGCACTAGCCAGCACTGTGATTCCTAGGTGAAGAAGTTGGCCACCAGTTGCGTACGGGCTGCCACCCCCCGTGCCCTTTCCCCTCCCATGCGCAGCGGGCGTGCATGTGGTTGTGGATGTGGGGGCACCACCATGTCCACGGGCAGGCCCCGGCGTGTTTTGCATAGTTGTGCAGGACACATGCTGCCACTATGATCCTGCACACTATTCGGGGAGCATATAACAGCTGCCCGCCAGAACGGTCAAGGGAGCGAAAGCGTGACTTCAGCACTCCGAATGTGCGCTCCACTATGCCCCGTGTTGCAATGTGGGCTGTGTTGTACCTTACCTCGGGTGGCGTGGTGGGGTTCCGGATTGGGGTCATCATGTGGGGGCTGATAGGGTAGGCACTGTCCCCTGCGGAGGTGGTGATGGGTATCATTAGTGGTGTTGTGTCATGACCCAGTATCTGACATGCATGCATGTGCAGTGGCATTCATGCTCACCAAGCAGCCATGTATCTCCATGCTGGCCAGCCTCTAGGTCCCGGCATAGGGTAGACATTCTGTAGATGAAGCTGTCGTGGGTGGACCCGGGATAGTTGGCATATACTGATGTGATTATTCCCTTGGCATTGCATACAACTTGCACGTTGATGGAATGCCAGTGCTTGCGGTTTCTATAGATGTGCTCTGTTGCCCTGGGTGGACGTAGAGCCACATGTGTGCAGTCAATTGCACCAAGCACTTTGGGGAATTGAGCCACACCATAGAATTCCTGGATGCACGTCCGCCTTTCTGCATGAGTCCTGGGGAGATATATGTGCCTGCGGACTGATGGCCGTGCAGTGATGATGTTCAAGACCTGGTGTAGGCAGCGTGACTGCGTGGCCTGTGACACACCACCCACTATGGCACTTGTCCGCTGAAAGGATCCAGTGGCCAAGAAGTGCAGTACATTCAGGACCTTCTGCAGGGGGCTGAGTGCTTGGGAGCACAGGGTGGGTGATGTGAGGTCATCCTCCCACTCACTGACCAGGTCCAGTATGATGTGTGCTGGAAACCTGTACCTCCCATACACCTGGTCATCAGGCATCCCGAATAGGCTGGTTCTGGGTGTGAATATTCTGGCCCTGACTCTCCTCCTCCTCCTCCTTTGGTAGCCCACTGCCACTGCTGCTAGGAACGGTATGTTCATCCTGGCATCTGGCTTGTTTATTGATAAGTGCGCACATTAATGCCTTGCGCGTGTTCTAGGCGAGCGTGTGACCCTCGCACCCCTGGAATCTAGTTCCCACTCCAATAGCGTGTGGAAATTCCCACGCAGCAGGCATACAGGTGCGCTGACGTACTTGCGTGTGTAAGTGCCCGCGCACCCCTGAAATACACGTACATAGGCCAATGGCGTGTACGCGCACTTTCGGCCAATTACACGCGATGTAATACACGTACATAGGCCAATGGCGTGTACGCGCACTTTCGGCCAATTACACGCGATGAAATACACGTACATAGGCCAATCGCGTGTACGCGCACTTTTGGCCAATTACACGCGATGACACTCTGACGTGCAGTATTTCCACGTGTGCTCCGTCATCACGTGCTGAGTGGGGAACGCCCGTGCGGATCACGTCAGACGCGCTTACGCGGTGAGGGACTCTGGTCCAATAGAATCGCGTATGCGTGCTGACGCACTTACGCGCTAAGGGCCTTTCCTCGGATTTCACGCTGACGTGCAGGAATTTCACGTGCCAAATCACTCCGTATCAAGCTGGCCACCCGAAAACACACGGAACACCACGCTCCTGCCCAGAAGGCCGAGTTACTGCCCCCCCAGTGCCCTGAGCAGCCTCCCACGTGCTATCTGCTGCTGCCTGCCTGCCTGCCTGCCTGCTGCCACCGTGCCCTGCCATTTGGTGCCTGCACATCAGCCATCTGCAGGGGTCCAGTTGCTGTGTCCACCCCTGCTGGAACTGAAGACTCCCAACTGGGATTACATCGCTCCACAGCCCAGCCCCAGGACCCAGTTGCCCACCCACACCTGCCTCTGGGGTTGCCATGTCGGGCACTTCCACATCTGGCACCAGTGGCAACCCCAGGCCAGAGGGGCAGAGGGGCACCAGCTTCACTGCCACCGAAGTTGGTGTCCTGGTGGAGCATGTCCTGGGGCAGTATGATGCCCTCTTTGGATCGTCCCGCGCCAGCAAGGAAGGACGGGAGAGGATCTGGGCCGACTGTGTGGTTGCCATCAACGCGGAGGGGGTGGCAACCCGCAACGTCCAGAAGATCAAGAAGCGCTGGGAGGACTTGAGGTCCAGGACCCTTGTGAAGGCCCGGCGCCTCGTGGAGGGGGGCCGGGGCCGCATGAGTTCCATCCAGAAGAGGGTCCTGGAACGCGTACGCCCAGCGCTCCACGCCCAGGTCCTTGAGAGGGAGGCCCGTCTGGAGTTGAGCGGTAAGTGTGCAAGCATTACTGTGTGAGACAGGGCATGTTGTGGTGTGCTGGTTCTATGATACTTGCCTGTATGTGTGCCATGGGCCATGTATGCATGTATGTGTGCAGGGACATCATGGTAATGCATGTGCGACCAGTGATGTGTGACCCACATGGTTGTTGCATGTGTTGAAATGCGGCATGGGGAGCGCTATGCAGATTTAGGACATGAGAGCATGCCAGTCTCTGTACCTGGACATGGATGGGGGTGAAGGATGGGTGCTGATGCCAGGTACATATATGGTAGCCATGTCTGTGTGCCTGACCTGCGTGTCTGTGACTTGTGCATGCCATGGATGCATGACACATGTGTGTGACAATGCACAGATTCAGTGACGCACCCAACTTACCCTTGTTTCGCCTGTGTTCGTAGTGTTTGGGGCCAGATGGATGTAACTGAGGTGAAGTGTGTGCATGTGATATGCATGAGCCATGATGCATGTGAGTTACATATCATTGAATGTTTCAAGAGTCAATTGGACATGCATGGAAATGTGCATGGCATGCACCATGCCTGTTACTGTGTGTGTTTTGCCTGGACAGACCCATGTGTTGTGGAGGGACATGATGGAAGTGTACTTTGACAGGGGTGCTCATCTGCTATTGCTTCCTGTCTAGGGGACCATTTTACAGTAGCCTGATGCTTGTGTCCTTTGTCTCCCTCTACGCAGCGGCTAGTGAAGAAGAGGGCGGAGACGGCGCTGTGGAGCAAGGCGGCGGGGATGCCCCCACGGCTGCAGCGGAAGGGGTGGGTGAGCCCCCACAGGGGCCTGCTACGGCGGAAGACGGTGAGGAGCCATCCAGGTTGGTGGTTTGCACAGAGGAGGAGGAGGCCGACACTGGTGCACACATGGGGCCTGGTGGGAGCATCCCTGCTGGTGCAAGTGGTGCAGTCCAGGGCCAGGGGCAGGAGGCAGCACAGGTCACCGTGGAGGTGCCTGTGCATGTCGCTGTCCCTGACCCTGTGAGTGCACCACCATGCACCAGCAGGGATGCCCCGTCCCAGGCCCGTCCGCAGGTAGAGGGGATGTCCATGTCAACTGACTCCCCTCCACCTGCGGCCGTGGGAACCCCTGGCCGCGTGGAGCAGGTCCTGATTGGGGTCGCGATGCGCACGGCTGTGATTCGTGATGCCGTGCGTGCTCCTCCCGGGAAGCGCACCGTGCCGACGTGGCCCAATTGGGATCGGCCATGTTCGGGGGGTCCCTGCATGTGTTAGCCAATCTGACGGCCCTCTCCTCCTCTGTGCAGGCTATCCACCGGTCGTTCTCCTTGCCGTCTTCCGGCCCAGATGCCACCATGGCCCCCTGTGGACCTGCCCCGACCAATGCAGCCAGCTCGGTGGGGATCCCATCCCTGCCACAGTTGGGAGTCGGAGGTCCAGCAGGGGTGGACAACACAGCAAGTGGACCCCAGCAGATGGAAGATGTGCCGGCATCATCGGGCAGGGCACGTGCACGACGGCGTCGGTGGTTACCATCAGCATGGATGCCGTCGTGCTGGCAGAGGCAGTGGCGTCGGAGGCAGCAGCGGGCTCGACGTGGGAGGCATCATGGCTCAGGGCCATCAAGATCAGAGGGGCAGGCATCGGCCGGAGGGCAGGGCAACCCTGGCATGGCGGTGTGTTCCGTGTGGGAGGAGTTTGGCCAGCGGATAGGTGCGGAGCGGCAGCGGGCGGAAGAGGAGCGGCTCGCCATGGCCAGGGCGGAGATCTCCATGCATCGGGCATTGAGGCGGGCTGAGTGCCTCAAGGAGGCTCGCAGGGATTTTGGTGAGCACATGGGGTTGTCCCTGCGAGACCTCGGGGCCAGGACAGAGTCCCGCCTCCAGGACATTGACATGGAGTTCGAGGATGCCCTGGCCAGCATCACCAAGTGAGCCGCAGGACTAGCCCGCTGCCTTTGTATATAGTTTTTTAGTTAGTTAGTGCTAGGTTTCCTTTATTTATTTTAATTATTTTGGACCGCTCGGACAATGGCCACTTTTTTGTACATATTTTTTTTATTAGTTAGTATTAGGTTTCATTTGTGGTGTTGGGCTCATGGACCCTAGAACATTCCTGTATATATTGTTATTTTTTGGGAGATACATTTTTTTATTTTCTTATTGTTTACACCATGACGTAATGGTTTTTCTTTGATTTCCTACTACATGGTTTTGCTTTGGACAAATGCTATTGATTTTTTAATCCTTTGTTTTTTGGTTTATCATTTTTGTTCTCGGACATGGACCTTTTATTTACTTTGCCACATAGTTGTATGTTTTATTGGTTTACTTAATTTTTGTTTTTAATACATTTTTATATTATCTTACACTTGTGTTATTTTCTCTTTGGTTTCTTACATGTCATGATATGGGTTTTGACATTCACTTGCACCCATTGTGTATGTGTGTGTGACGGACATGTGTTCTTTTGCATACTTGCCTTTGGGGTTGTGTCATGTGATTGCATTCACTATGTGGGTGCATGCAATCCTTGCCTGGGTGTTTGTGCTGGGTATGCTGGCCATTACTGCCATGATTGTGTATCGTCAGGACCTGGGGCCAGGGGGACATGGGTGGGGGCCTGCTGGCAGGTTCCCCACAGTGCTGGGGGTGGGGGTGGTGGGAGACATGGGTGGGGGCCTGGTGGAGGGTGTCCCTGGTGGATGGGGGGTGGGGGTGGTGGGAGACATGGGTGGGGGCCTGGTGGAGGGTGTCCCTGGTGGATGGGGGGTGGGGGTGGTGGGAGACATGGGTTGGACATGGGTGGGGGCCTGCTGGCAGGTTCCCCACAGTGCTGGGGGTGGGGGTGGTGGGAGACATGGGTGGGGGCCTGGTGGAGGGTGTCCCTGGTGGATGGGGGGTGGGGGTGGTGGGAGACATGGGTTGGACATGGGTGGGGGCCTGCTGGCAGGTTCCCCACAGTGCTGGGGGTGGGGGTGGTGGGAGACATGGGTGGGGGCCTGGTGGAGGGTGTCCCTGGTGGATGGGGGGTGGGGGTGGTGGGAGACATGGGTGGGGGCCTGGTGGAGGGTGTCCCTGGTGGATGGGGGGTGGGGGTGGTGGGAGACATGAGCAGGTGTGCAGGGTAGTTCCCTGTGGTGTGTGCTGCCTGCAGGGGCCGTGGAGGGTGTACAGGTAATGCCTGGGAGCACACAGCCAATTCGCGTGTGGAACTTCCCGCGCACCCCTGAAATCCACGTACCCGGCCATATCGCGTGTGGAACTTCCCGCGCACCCCTGAAATCCACGTACCCGGCCATATCGCGTGTGCAACTTCCCGCGCACCCCTGCAATCCACGTACCCTGACTAATCGCGTGTGGAACTTCCCGCGCACCCCTGAAATCCACGTAGCCGGCCATATCGCGTGTGGAACTTCCCGCGCACCCCTGAAATCCACGTACCCTGCCATATCGCGTGTGGAACTTCCCGCGCACCCCTGAAATCCACGTAGCCGGCCATATCGCGTGTGGAACTTCCCGCGCACCCCTGAAATCCACGTAGCCGGCCATATCGCGTGTGGAACTTCCCGCGCACCCCTGAAATCCACGTACCCGGCCATATCGCGTGTGGAACTTCCCGCGCACCCCTGAAATCCACGTACCCGGCCATATCGCATGTGCAACTTCCCGCGCACCCCTGCAATCCACGTACCCTGACTAATCGCGTGTGGAACTTCCCGCGCACCCCTGCAATCCACGTACCCGGACATATCGCGTGTGGAACTTCCCGCGCACCCCTGAAATCCACGTACCCGGCCATATCGCGTGTGGAACTTCCCGCGCACCCCTGAAATCCACGTACCCGGCCATATCGCGTGTGCAACTTCCCGCGCACCCCTGCAATCCACGTACCCTGACTAATCGCGTGTGGAACTTCCCGCGCACCCCTGAAATCCACGTACCCGGCCATATCGCGTGTGGAACTTCCCGCGCACCCCTGCAATCCACGTACCCTGACTAATCGCGTGTGGAACTTCCCGCGCACCCCTGAAATCCACGTACCCGGACATATCGCGTGTGGGACTTCCCGCGCACCCCTGCAATCCACGTACCCTGACTAATCGCGTGTGGAACTTCCCGCGCACCCCTGAAATCCACGTACCCGGACATATCGCGTGTGCAACTTCCCGCGCACCCCTGCAATCCACGTACCCTGACTAATCGCGTGTGGAACTTCCCGCGCACCCCTGAAATCCACGTACCCGGCCATATCGCGTGTGCAACTTCCCGCGCACCCCGGTATACACGCACACGTTTATTTTTTCTCTCAGCGCGTGTCTGTGTTTGTGGGTACCCCTTTGTACGTCATTTGTCCTGGAGGGCCACAGTATTGGACATTGATCATGTCTGTATATAGGTGCTATTTGTTGGCGCACCTTTTAGCGCACATTTCTTGCAGGCGCAGAGACGCTACCGCCTGCTTTCTTGTGGCGGTCGTGTTTGTGCCTGTTTGTGCCTGTGCGCTGCTTTGTGCGTGCGCTTTTTTGCCCTATTCTATTCCATGAATACGTGTTGTATGCGAGCGTGTGGGCGTTCCGCGCACTTGCCTCCTAAACTTTCCCCGTGCCGCCCACATTCTTCCCCATTCCGAGTGTTGTGCCCCATTTTATTCCCCATTCCGAGTGTCCCGCCCTGTGTTCCGCCTACTTTAGAGCTGTGCGCTGCGCTCGGAGTGATAGCGCAGTGGCCGTGGCGCACGACGTTGGTTGACCTGTGCGCCGGCCTGCGCCGCGCGCTTTTTCAGCGCACGTCCTCTGCTTTTCTTGCGCACGGACTTCCATGAATCGACGTGCGCTGGTTTCCCTGCGCTTTTCGCTAATTTTCGGCGCAGCGCACGTATTGGCCCCTCTGCGCCGGGATTTTCGGCGCACATTTATTCCATGAATCGGCCTGAAGATGTCAAAGTCACCCAGGTTGACATCTCCTGTGACTGTTAAATGCTGGAACCCCCTGGTGTTCCAGGAACCAAGTCTTATGTTATGCAATGTAGGTGTTCGAAGATCCCTGTTGCCGTGGAGTCGGGGCTTGAATTGCTATTTGTTTTTTTTTGCTATAAGGGCTTTAGGCAGCCAAGCTCAGAGACCCGAGACAGACAGAGGTTTTGTTCTGGTCTTTTCATCAGAAGGAGAAAGTTGGACTTCTTGTCTGATGGTTTTTTCTAGGAGAAGAGGGGTAGTGCGTGTTTCCTTCGCCTGTTGTGTAGTGACCTGGTTTGCTCTTGCATCTGTCTTTTCTAATTCTCTCGTGTGGCTCTTTTGGGTCTTTCTCATTTCCCTGTTTACTTGATGAGACCGTGAGGGCTCTGAGGGTGATACGACTCGTGTTTCAGATTGGGAAGTTTGTCTATTTTCTTTCTGTTCCGTGAGATCATATCCCAATCCAAGCAATTTCATATCCGTCTGCCTCTTTGCTTAGTAACTCTTTGGCCGTTTTAGATGAAATATGCAGATAGGTTATTGCTCTGCCATTTTTATGGCTTGGGTCCACAATCTTCAGGTCTTCAGTTGTTATTGCCCTCAGATTGGGAACATAGTGGAACAGGGTTAGCACTGATCTTCTATTTAGGATCATATCATCATGATTTCCTTTAATTTGTTCTAATTTTAGGCGCCACCTCCATTCCGGCGTTGATTTTATTACTCTGTGATATTTTTCTGTTTGCAATCGATATCGATGCTCAGGGGCAGGCCTCTTGTGAGAACGTAAATAGGTTGACGAACGCCTTGTCTCCTTCTCGTGGTTAGGGGTTTCTCTGAGCGTTTTTTAACTGTGTCTAGCTGGTGAAGCTCTCTCCAATGAATGTGTCCGAGTAGGAGATCGTGAAGGCCTTTTCGTTGGTGGTTGTTGCGGTTTGCCAAAAACGTTTTCCATTTTCCCTCCTTCTTTGTCGGTCATAACTCTTCTTATTATGTTTTTGCGACGCTCTTCTAGCGTCAGAAATGGGGAGGTTTGGGCCAAGGTGTCTTCAGGTGTACTCCGTGATGGACTGTCTGGAAAGGCACCAAATGTCACTTTGCGTTCCGGTGAAGGTCGCGTCTTACTTGAGGGAACTAGCAGGACTGTGTCCTCTAGGTGCTGACTGATGTTCATAAGGCTTTCATTTTCCATAAAATCGTCTAACGATTTGGGTGATTCTGAGGCTTTGTTTTGCTCTCCACGTGTTGTTAAATGTTTAACTGGGTTACTAATAGGTAAACATACGGTTGGCAATTGGACTTCTGTTGTTTTCTTTTTAAGACTGGTTGACACAGTTTGGGGTTCCTTGGTTACAGAAGGTTTCTTTCCTGTTGTTGATGGTCTTTCTGGTTGGAGGGCCTTTCTTGTGAAAATCTGAAAGGGGTGATCTGAGTTCTCAGGGTGTAAATCCGCAGACTCGTCCATAATTAGAAGCACTTCCGTACTTCTGCAGTTTTCTGCCCCAGTTACGGTCTTTTTAGATGGTGGTAGGACCGTTGACTTTAGATGGGTTTTCTGCACGCTTAGATTAGTTAGGTCGAAGTGTGATGTTATTTTCTCGGCCTTGTCGTTCATGGGTTTGGCCACAGGCCGCCCTTCGTCCAGGGGCCCTGGTGTACCATCTAAGGTCTGTGTTGGCAACTTGTGGTGGGATTCGTCATTGGACTGTTTTTGACGGTCCGCCTGTGCCATTACGTAGCCTTCAAGATAATTCAGTTTTGTATGTATCATTGCCTGGAGTGTCGTGTGGTCCTTTAAAGTATCGTTCATAGATTCCTAAAGTTTTGTGAAGGGAGCTAATGCTATTGTCATAGCCGACATAATGGCAAAGATATCCAGTTTTTTTGAAGGAGTCTTGTTTACCGGTGGTAAACCTTGAGTAGTTGACTTCCTGGGTGTAAGAAAAGGTGGGTGGGCAGCACTCGATGATTTTTGCTGATGAGTGTTTGCAGAGTTGTCCAAGGATAGTCCTATGTGCGGTGGGCACTAGCAGGAGAAGCACTGGCCCTCTTCCATTCTGTCCCGTCTGATGTTACCAGAACCACTGGGGATTGGGTCCGATATAAGCGTGAAATCCAATGTGGGAGAACGCTCATAAATCTCCTTTAAAGAGGCTCCAGGCTTTCCATTCCCCAACAGGTTTAGTGGGGCCGTCTTCGAGCTAAGTGGCTTAGTTGGAATTAGATTCACTGAGGGTTCTTTTTCTGTATGAATAACTTCTGATAATGTAGAATCTGCCCCTGCTGTTTGAATCGCCCTGTCGGGAAGAGTGTGTTCATCATCTAGCTGTTCTTGGACATGGACTGGGCTTTGAACTGGATGTGTCAATGTGGTCACAGTTTCTTTTTGAGGCTCTCGGACCTGATCGGGACTTTGAGCTGGATGTGTCGCTGTAGTCGCAGTTACTTTTTCAGGATCTTTAGTTGACGACTCTCCCACATGCCTGCAATATGGATCGTTTTTGCTCAGAGGCGACTGCTGCTCCTTGGCCCCCAAATTGTTTGTCTCTTTGGGGAGGAGGTCGTGAGAAATAAGACAAGGAGGCATTTGGGGTGGATTAAACATCGCTTGTCGGCCCAGCCTTCTTGTGTTTGGACAGCGGGGGATAATCCTTGATAGCTTCCAGGATTTCCATATCTGTCATTTCAGCACTGCGGGCGAAGAGACCAGCGTTGATGCCCTTGAAGAAGCTCATTAGCAAGGGTTGAGAAGGTATTTGTTTGTTCTCTTTTCCCTTCTTCGTAGGCAGGGGCACGTCCCCTCTGCCGGTAGTATCACTAGGAGTGTGGTTAGCAGATGGACGGACCCTCTTTAACAGTTCTTTTTTCCCACGGCGGATGTTTGTCCTATTCTGTGGGGCAGAAGGGATGGGTCTAAGCCTTTTCCTTGGATTAATGTTATGCGGCAGGGTTGTTGCAACTGCCACTAGTTCAGCCGGACTTGACTGTATTGCATCCGGGTCCACTCCTTGGTTCTCTTCTCTTAGCTGGTTGTCCGTAGCCGAGCTCTCGGAAGGTGGTTGAAGTTCCTCCGGGTGCAGCCTCGTCTGACTATCACCAGCGCCGCAGTGAACTAGGGCCTGGACTGCGATGAGAGAGCCGGGGATGGCCTCCCCCAGCCCCCCCCCCCGTTTCCTTGTCTTCGATCACCTGGGTCTGCCGAACACCGCCCTTGCCGACAACGCCGGGCGTGCTGCCTACGGCGTTCTCAGGGCCCGTGAGCAAACTGGACTCTCTGAAAGGCGACCCCGGAGCTCCACCACTAGGAAGCGCCGACCCGATCCCCGTTCCGGGAGTACTAGGTAAGCGGTCCATAATGGGAGACTTTTTTCGGGGTTTGCCAAGATTGTTGACGGAGTTCCAATGCCGTCAGTGCTCTCGAGGCCCTTCGTAGGATCTTTCTGGGCTTGGGCAGTCCGTTGAGGAATTATAAGTTGAGTGTGTTGATCTTCTGTTAACACATCCTTTGGCGACTTGCATAAGTCGAGCTTTGTGGGCCTTCCCTTTTTCCCTCTTGGGATTTTCACTGTTATGCGCCTTTGATTACTTGGGGGGTCTGAAGGTGTCTCTCCATCAGATTCCAAATGGGGGTACATACTGCACAACCTGTGCCTTTCCTCATTCGGGGGGGGGAGTTAATGGTGAAGGCAGCCCTCACAGCCTCGACTGCCATGACTGCAGGACTGCCACTCGCCACCACTCCGCATCCGCTCCGCGTACAACAGATGGTTTTATAGGTAGATTGTACACGCTCCTCCTCCAACAGTAAATGGCAGTGAGGACAGACTCTGCAACTGGAGTAACCTGCAGGACTGCCACTCGCCGCCACTCCGCATCTTCTATTTGAAAGTGAAAAGGCAACATTATGCTAGAGAGATGCTCATACACCAAAACCTGGAACCCACTTTTTCAACTTGTGGTTTAGTGAACTACTTCAAAAGATAAAATAAAAAGATAAAATATTGGAGTCAGGTATTACAAATATCTTGGCAAATATGTGTGGCACAGAACAGTACTGCTTCTGACGGCATGCTGATGTTCTTTGTATGCTAACCAACCTCTGTCCTCCACATGGGTTGTTACACTCAGTGTTGCAGAATACACATCAGATGATTTACAAATTCTAAAGCGCGGAAAGTCAAAATAAACAAAGAATATACTAAAAAAGCATAGGAGAACTGCTAGACCCAATACATGTTTCATGTTACTTCCACCGTGGTTTTAGTGCCATGTTACATTTCATAGGCAACACAATTGCAGAAGTAGAACACTGCTTTTGGAGAAAATAATTTTCACAGTTCTCCCCCAAGATTTCCCATGCCACCAATTCCCCAAAATATATTGGGGAGAAGGTGGGTGAGAGACGAACATGACGAGTGGAAGTACTGCATTCAGCAAGTTTATTCTTTCATTACTTGGACGACTTATGTTAACAATTATATTGAGATATCAGAAGTAAGGCTTAGCAAGTAATGCATTTCTCTTAATTGGCCAATTATTCAACCTGTGAAGCGTGTGGCATGATGTTCTTAATAACAATAAACATGCTCCCAGAGGTGCAATTTAGAAAAGGATTCACTGGGGCAAATGATGTAAAAAGGTTGCAGAGTGAACCTGTTCCAACAGAGTTCCTCGCCATATGAGACTCTGCAGCACAGAAGAACATGGTACAGAGGGGACAGGTGCAGGGATTCCTGGGGATAGCCGCAGCCAATCAGTCAACCACCTGATAGACTCCCACTAGCACACAAGCTCCGAAACCCTTGATCTAGAAGGCACTCGTGGGTGGGGGTGGGGGAGTGGGGCGAGGAGACACTGCTGGGCAAGCTTGGAGAGTCAGTGTGGAGCCTGCCTCATTGCATGCACGATCACTCGGGCGCACCTTCGCCTATCCCGACATATGAACACAGAAAGGGTGGCAGGCTTCAGAAGAATGTCACACATGTTTGAACGCTACGTTTTAAAACACTTGCAGTCGCCATTTCGCTTGGGCGCATTCAGGGTTTATCTTCGGCTTTCATAAATACAATGGTTCAAAAACAAAAATTATTCGCTTTAAAAGACAAGCCATCCTACTACAAATAAAACATACTTCCACTGTTTGAAAACCGTTCATATTAGCACTGACTGGCAGAAAGTAATTATGTGGGAAGATATACGTTTATTTATGTTAAAACGACAGTTAACACAGCCTTTTCACGCAGTATTTTTGTCATGGCGACTTTATGTGGGGATATTCTTACATGGAACCACAGTTACTGTCTCCACCTGGCCCACAACAGTTTAAAAGAAGCCTTTGTATTGTGCCTCGAAAAAGGCACAAGGGGATTATGGTCACTTTCAAAATGCTTTATTCTTTCAATATCCAACACCCTAAATGTTGAACAACTCAGCATTTGATTTCAAGAAATTGAACATGGATTGCATCATGAAAACAAAACATGCAACTGTAATAATTACAAACCTCTGCCCTTTATACTAGTGGTGAAGCTGGTTCTGGAACTACATTTCAATTAAAACATTACATAACATTTTTGTAAGAAAAAAACGACACAAACCATTCTGGTGTTGTTACAGCCCCCACAGGTCAATCTGCTTACAAAGAGGTGTAACTTTACACCTACTACTACTATTCGCAATTGAACATCAGAACAAATTCGAGTATGTTATGTTATTATGTTATTATTTTATATGGTATTTATATAGTGCCTACTGCCATTGGTATGGCATCAAAGCGTAGTGAGGTTGAACGCCCCATGGAAGACTATAGTAGTGGATTGATAAGTGCTGAATGAGTTGTAAAATGCTAGTGCGCATTCTTAGCCATTACAAAGTAGCTATGTTGGCAGCGGCTCGCTCCCTAAAAGCAGCCCGTGATTATCAGTAGGGGCGGGTGCTATGGAAATATTGAAAGCATCAGAGGAGTTATAAGAGACAAGCAACATGCAATATGACCAGCTGGACTGAATTTTGCGTGGGAATCTGCTGTATTCTATTGAAGATGCCACTCGGACCGAGGGTGTTGTAAGTTTAGAGTTGGATAGATTAAACTATCTGTATTGTATTTGTTTGAAGATTTGTGCACCGAAGCCCTGGATGGATACAGCTGCATTCCCTGGGATGCAGTGCATGTGGGTATGGTGAAGGAAGACCAAAACCTAGTTAGTTCTATTCATGCAGAGTGTAACATATAGGCCCAGTTAGAAAATGCTTTGTCACACCTATTGGCTTCTCCTGTGTGGCAAGTTTCCCCAAGGTGGTGTGTGAATAGTTTGCACCAGGGTGCGATCTAGGCTAAGTCTGTTAGTGCACTAGTCTATTGAGAAGGGCCAGGTTTTGAGAACCTTCCTGAAGGTGAGGTCCTCAATGCGGTGGACAGTCAATGATAGTGAGTTCCAGATGGCCGTTGCTTGGAATGAGAGGGAGCAACCCCGCGTATGGGTTGATTTTGTTGCTGGAAGGACAAGGAGTGCTGCGTCTGATCTGAGATTTCGGTTGGGCTTGTAGTGAGTAAATGTAAGCTTATGGTATTCAGTCTTGTGTTGTGCAGGGCACTATAGGTGATGCTCATCACCTTGAAGGTTGTTCGTCACCCAATCGGAAGCCAGTGTAGGACTCGGAGGGCAGGAGTGATGTGTTCTCTGGGACCTAGGGCTAGGTGGAGCCTCGCAGCTGTGTTTTGAACTCACTCAGAGTTTTCTTATCTGAGATGCAGGGGCACCACCATATAAGGAGGTAGCATAGTCTAGCCAAGAAAAGATGATAGCAACGATCAACAAGACTCTGTTTGGGAAGGCCAGGTATGAGGCAAAGGTGGTGGATGGGGGTGAAGGTGTAAGTAGCAGCATTTTATCACAGAATTGATGTAATGTGATAGGGTCAGGTCAGCATCCATAGTGTATCTGAGATTTTCTAATGTGCAGGAGCTGGTAGGAGGTGGGCCTAGGGAGGGTGGCCATGGGGTGTGTTGAGGGAGGAGGGTGATTTTTCTGCAGAGCATGATCTCCATTTTGCCTGGATTGAGTAGGAGGTGGTTTTCCATAATCCAGTGGTAATTTCTGAGATCTAGGATGCTAAATTGGGGGAGGTAGAAGATTGGTTTTTAGGGATTCTGAAGATGATTTTAGTGTTGTCTGTGTAATTATAGAACGACAGACCACAGGATTGAATGAGTGTGGAGAGGGGGCGCAGGTAGAGGTTGAAGAGGAGTGGGGAGAGTGAGCCACCTTGCAGTAATTAATTTGGCGACTGGGTGGGGAGCTGAGGAGAAAGGAGGCATGTTTACTAATTGGGATATGTGGGAGAGAAAGGATGATATCTAGTTCAGGGCTAAGTCCCTGATGAAGAGTATGTGAAATCCATCAGTGAGAATGGAGTGGTCAATGGTGTCAAATGCTGTAGAGAGGTAGGATTAGGGTGGCACAGACCTCCGAGTCAGTGTGTTTTGAGAAACCTGGGGATTTCTCACGTGTAGTCCCCGGGGATCCTTGTTCCAGGTGGCCAGGGAAGGGCCATCACTCTTGGATCCCAACCCTGGGGCAGACAAGCAAGGTAGGATCACCTCAATAGAGGACTCCTGGGGAGTGCATGTGGGAAACCCGCTGGTGAGACACAGACACAATGCTAGGAGAAGGAAATTAAGCTTACCCCGAAGTTTTTATAGGATATTCCAACACATGCCCTTTAGAACCTGGCCCTACAAATACACAGAGGCTATCAAAACCCTCTCCCGGTAAGTCAGGAAACCATTTTGGCTTAATATCAAT
The DNA here is from genome assembly GCF_040938575.1 of Ambystoma mexicanum. Classification (NCBI taxonomy): domain Eukaryota; kingdom Metazoa; phylum Chordata; class Amphibia; order Caudata; family Ambystomatidae; genus Ambystoma; species Ambystoma mexicanum. Next base: position 771,317,472 of record NC_090941.1, read on the forward strand.
TTGAACCTGTCCTCCCCTGCCCTAACTGCTTGATACTGCTGTGAAAACATGTCACATTATCTTGTAATATTGCCATCTGAGACAAAAAGGGTGAGGGAAAAGATTGTGCTCTCATATCATTATCTCTCCCACCATCATTGCAAGAAAGGGATGAGACGAGAGAAATCTAATAAGTCACCCAATCGTATACAATGATCTGCCTATCCGCTTTTCCAAACACGCCCCTGCCTGACATCCCCTCAGCCTAATGTCTGCCAGACCCCTGGTTTTCCATGAACTCTCCTTGTTTAAACCGTCACAATACTACGCAGACGCATTCAGAGGCACTTTGCGATTTTTATGACTGTCCCATTAGCAAAGTCAGACACTGAAGGAACATTGTAGCCTGTTAATGCTCCTGAGGTTTATAAAAGGAGTAACTACATGAGAGACGGAGAATGGGCTGGAGCCGGAGAAGGAACTTGAGTCAGAGACGGAGCTAAGAGATTGTGGAGAAGGCCTGAGCACCCAGAGGGAGACTGGCAGAGAATGGAGTGCCGAGATGCAGAGAGGCCGTGGTTTGGAAGGGCCCGAGAGAGCGTGTCGAGGGAGCCGTGTCTCCAGGAAGCCAGAACGGGATGGTGTGGAAAGCTGCTCTCTAAAGACCGCATCCTTGAAGGTGCTCATCCCCCCAGGCCAGGGAGGCCACCCAGGAGTATCAGGGCATTGGAGAGACGAGTGAGGAGTCCTTGACCTGGACACAGAAAGCTGTGCTGATCGCAGCCGATGAGTTCAAAGCCAGAGGGGAATCCGGTTGGTGAAAGACGCGAAGTGTGAGGGATAAAAAGTTGCTGGTACAAGGACACGCGAGAGATCAAATCCACATTCAAGCTAAAAAAAAAATTCTATTGTCCATTGTGAACTGTAAAAAGTGTGTCCGCGAGAAAGAAACAAAGTAACGGGAAAGTATTGTGTACGTCTACACGTTAAGGAAACATTCAGCTGAAAGTGAAGGTATCTCTCCAAAGTGCAGGGGAGCTGCGGAAAGCCCGAATCGGAGCTAAAGTGAAGCACAAATGAGAGAGAGCCTGGGGCACGATCCCATGAAAGTTCAAGTGTCAGAGTGGTCATGCATATTGGAAAGAGAGTATGCTCATTCGAAAGTCTCTGATACGAAGAATCGTTAAAGTACAGAAATTGAGAAACCGACTGGGGGCACGAATCTATGAGAGCCAAGGTGTCGGAGTGGTCATGCATAGAACGAAGTAAACCAATGCGCACTCAAAAGTCTCTGACATGAAATGTGATGAGTTGTAGATCTGAGGGGGAAAGGAACTCCTGTTGAATTACAAGCAAGAACGAACTGTGTGCTCCAAGTCTAGAAGGTATTGTCATACATGCTCTGAAAGAGAACTTTGAAATCAAGAGGGCTGCTGAGTCTGGGAAAGAGGAAAGCCCAGAGAAGCCAGAACGGAATTTGTGGGAAATGTTTGAGTAGATGAAACTTGGTTTTGGAACTTTGATGATCCCGAGTGATTCATACTTGGGAACGGGAGCTGTGGACAGTTCAGGTATTGTTGAAAGAACATTGGAGAAGAAAGCTGCAGAGCCACTGCAGTGGTACCCTGACATTTATTTAATGCACCCTTTTTTATGTTGGCCAAATCCTTACACAGTGGGCCTCATTACGACCCTGATGGTAAGTGAAAAACGATGCCGGTAAATGATTACCAGCATCGCTTACCGCTAGGTCCGATCATGACCCGTGAAAGTGCAATTAGCAGCATCGTAGTTAACGTTGCCACTAACAGCATCAAGCTCGCGCGCTCGCGACCTTCCACGCCGTAAGTACCGGCATCGCGCAAAGGTGGGCAAATCACGAACCAAGCGGACATGCTCTTAACGCCATTGCGAAGGCCGTAAAGTACCTTACCGCATGGTGCTAATTCCGCCATCGCGAACCAACCGTAAATGGCCATGTGCAGTGTTCCCAGCTGCCACAGGTGCACAGAATCAGCACAGGTGGAGGCAATACAGACCCACCAAGTACAAAAAGAGCACACACCACCCCTTCCCACACCCAGTCACCCTCCACAATGATTCCAATACGACTAGTAATGTTGGGGCTGGAGGACCTGATTGCAATGCAAGTGCTACAACTACAACAACAACAATAACAACAGGCAGCACAGAGGAGACGCAGCAGGAGAAGGAGGGCAAGGCAGGGCCAGCAAGCCCCACCAGCACAGCCAGTGCCACCATGCAGGCAGCCCCCAATCCCACGCATCCGAGCCAGTCCATTCAACCTCACCGCTGAGCAGATCCATACCTTGTACCGTTTGGACCGGGACACCATCACCACCATCGTTGACATGATACACAAAGACATTGTCAGCATTATGGAAAAACCCACCCCATCCCCCCTACTGAAGGTAGTGTCCGTGCTCCACTTCCTGGCCACAGGCACCTACCAGCACACAGTGGGGCACTTGCATGGCATTTCACAACCATTATTCTCACGTACGCTGATCCAAGTGCTCGATGCCCTCCTCAAGCACACAGACGACCACATTTCCTTACCACGGTCTGCCCAGAAGATTGCAAACACCAAAGTGGGTTTCCATGCACTAGCCGGCATACCTGGTTGCATTGGTGCCATCGACTGCACCCATGAGGAATTGGTGGTCCCACATGCCATGGAGGTAGAGTACCGCAACCGTAAACTATTTCACTCAATCAATGTGCAAATGGTATGTGACTCCAACAGGATCATCACACATTGTTGTGCCCGATTCCCCGGATCAACCCATGATTCAATGGTCCTGCGTAATTCTACAATACCACGCTACATGGAGCGACATGCAGGGCCAAGATCCTGGCTACTCGGTGAGTCTCATGTCATGGCCATGGAAATGTAAGTGGGTAGGTGATTGACGTACCAATGCATACTTTACCTGGCTGAAAGGGGGGCGGATGATGCATACTTTACCTGGCTGAAAGGGGGGGGGAATGATGCATACTTTACCTGGCTGAAAGGGGGGGGTGATGCATACTTTACCTGGCTGAAAGGGTGGGGGGGGGGAATGATGCATACTTTACCTGGCTGCGAGTACCAGAGGCAATGGAGCCAGCTCATACCCTAAAGCAGCCCAAACGTCAACTGACACCTGTACACATAATGCCCGATGTAAGCAGCCCTACCATGTGAATGAAGGTGTGTCCCAACCATGACACAACCATCTGCAAGTGCATTGTACCGATTCAGACCACATTGACCTCAACGAAATGCACCTACATGCAATGACGTCAGCCAATACACGGCACCAAACACCATCAACTGAAAGGCCAGTCCCCCATAACTGCGCACAAGTGAGGCACATGACGGACAAAAACATCAATACACCACTACACAGACACCGAGGCCCAAAAAATGTGCCTATCAACATTAGTAGTGCTCAGTGGGGTCATCATGAGGCTGACAGCAATGTTGCCATGATGAGAGCCTTGATATCACAGGACACCTGCCAGGTCACCAAAACAAACGCCATGAACGAACACAGTGGATGGGCACTCACAAGGCACTGGACACCCCTGCATACATTGGTTGATGGCATGCAAAACAGTCCATGAGAGGAATACACATATACCGGTCACATAGTGTGAATCCATTTGTGCATGTAAAAGTGGTACAAAGTAAGAGTTGAATGCATGCCATGATGGCACGTCATGATTTGAGATTTGATGTCATGACTGACACATACATTGTTGCCCACATACAGGTGATGCAGGCTATCCCCTGAAGAGGTGGCTCCTTACACCAGTCCGGAACCCACAGAACAAGCACCAGGAGGACTTCAATCGTGCACATACACAAACCCGTGTGGTGATTGAGCAGGCATTTGGCCTGTTGAAGGCACAGTTTCGCTGCCTCAGCAGGTCTGGTGGGGCACTCCTGTACCGCCATGAGAAGGTGGCAAAGATCGTCATGGCATGTGTCATGCTACACAATATGTGCATCAGACGGAATGTGCCCCTGCCCCCTGACGCTGAACTGCAACCACCTGACGATGAGGATGAGGAGGGTGGGGATGGGGCAGCACCTCAGGGAGGCAGCGATGCACAGGAGGGACGTGACATGCGTCAGACTCTGATCAACCAATGTTTCTAGCACACACGGATGGGGGGTGTCACATGGAGATGGCAATTGGGGCACTGTGTGTGTCTGGGATATGCACACTGTGGACTGTTCACCAATAAAGCACATGTCCACACATGTGATTTGTGATCAAGCAAAAATTGTATTGTAAATGTGAATTCAATTAACACACCCACTCCCCCCTCAACTCCCCAACACACCCACTCCCCCTCCCCCCTCAACTCCCCAACACACCCACGCCACCCTCCCCCCTCAACTCCCCAACACACCCACTACCCCCTCCCCCCTCAACTCCCCGCAAAAGTGCGTGGATGCATGTGTTGAAGTGCCTAATGTGGAATTGTTCCACTGGGCGGCCTCTATTGGCAGCCCCCTCTGCCGGCCCCCGGGGCCCCCTGCCTGTGCTCCGCAGGTTCCTGGCCGAACTGCAGACGGGGCTGCTTGGGGCAGAACTGGCAGCAGAGGAGATACTCGACTGCTCACTAGGACGCATGTCCCTCATTGTCTGTACAAGCTCCGAGAGCACGTGCCGCACCACGGCAAGTTCGGCACAGATGTCCTTGGTTGAGGATTGTATGGCTGCCTTCACAGTCTCAGCACATTTTTGCATGTCAGCACTTGCACCTCCACATTCGGCCACATGCTGAGTGAGGAGTGAGGATAGTTGGTGTTGCCTTTTTAAAATTTGGTCCAGCGACTGTTGGTATTTTTGGGCATTGGATGATGCCATTGGCGCGTTCATTGGGCTACTCCCCTCCTCCAACCCTTCCACTGGGCATGGAGTGGCTGGCCAGGAGTCATCAGGGGATTGCCCCTGTTTGCTATCAGCATGCAGGCTACATGGGGACAGGTAGGGGGAATGAGGGTGGGCAGTGGGGGGGACATTCTATGACATCATCATCATTCCCCACATCACTATCCGAGCAAGCTGCAATGGCAGCAGTCTCCCCAATCGTACTGCTTCCTGCAGACACAGTCCCTTCAGTGGCCACCAGTTGTTGGATGTCTGTTGCTGGTGGTACCATGCTGCTTGCCTTGGTGCTTATCGTTGCCCTGGCCTGTGTTGTGGCAGTCAATTTTGGCTGCTGTGGGTTTTTTTTTGGTCCAGTAGAAGTGGAGGGTTGGTGTGGTGTTGCCTCGGGCCTGGCCTTCTTGGCAGGTGTGGTGCCAGTTTCGTCCTCGCCAAGGTCCGAATGGGAGCCTGTGGTGAAGCAAAGGAGGGAAAGTGTTATTGATGGGTCTGCGGACATTGAGCAGGCATTGTGATGACTGCCATGATTTTGATGACTAGATGGTGCACTTCGGAGGCAGTGACATACAGGTTGTCTCCCTTTTGGGTGGGAGAAGCATGCAGGAATGTGGGTGCCTACAGTGAGAGTGTGCATACTGCATGTGTACAGGGTGTAGGTCAATGATGCCTGTTGGCAGTCTTCTGCTGATGTGTTGCGTTAACCCTATTAGGCAACATTGTGCTTCCCATGAAACTGGACTTCAGGAGGTTTAGCATGGCTTAATTTGAGGCACCTACCTGCGTTACCTGACGTCGGGGCTCCTCTCTCCATTTCACCGACCCCCTCGATGCTCTCAATGCCAATGGTTGTGGCACATATCTCCTCCCACGGCTGCATTTTTATCGGTGAGTCTGCTCCTCCACCAGTTGCCATGCCCAGGTTTCTGTTGGCAGACAGTATGCTCCTTACACGGAGCCGGAGGTCGTCCCACCTTTTCCGGCACTGTTTTGTGGTGCGGGGTGTTGTTCCTACTGCACTGACCCGCTGTGCGACTGGTCCCATATGGCCTTCTTCCGTGCTATTGCCGGTCTGGTCATTTCAGTGGAGAATACAATGTCCGCATTTTCCTGTAGGGTTTCCGCCAACATGGTGAGCTCTTCCCTACTGAAGCGCTCCTGCCGCAGCCGATCGCAAGATTTTTCGACAACTTTCGGCATTCTGACGATGGGTGGATGTGGTTGAAGGTTTGTGGTGGGTCTTGGGGTCAGATGTGCACTGGTTGTGGAGGATTGCAATGGATTGTCTTTTTAAAGATGGCCGCCATGCTCTTTCCCGTTCCGGTGTGATGGCGTAACTTCCGGATCCGCTTCTTTACGGTCACCGCTAATAGCGGTCACCGCTATTTGCGGTGATCGCTAATATCGGTGGGTAGGGTGGCGGTGGTGCAGCTTGCACGGCATACAATGCCGGTAGGTGCCGTTTTTGGGACGTTAACGGCATGGCGCAGATTACATTACCGGCATGGCGCAATGCTCGTGCCCGAGAGGTCGTAATGTACCACTTTTAACGGTTTCAAGCCAGCACGGACACATTAGTTGCGCCATACCGGTAATGTCCATTAATTACCGCCGGGGTCGTAATGAGGCCCAGTATCTATTTAGAAAGTGATGCCAAATTTAGGTTAGACACAGGCATCCTTTTGTTTTTGACAGATTGACTCTAGTAGAAGATAGGAGTTATCCCAACCCCTCATATTGAAAAATAAAGGTTTTACAAACTGTATCCTTGTATCCTTGTCTACCTCTTAGTACCATGTCAATCTCACAGTGTCTTTTAAGATCATCCCATATGCAGACTAGACAGGGTTCTGTTCCTCGTAAGGGTCTGAGTACAAATTGGGAGGATCTGGTTGGATCCCGCTCAGGATCTTGTTGGATTCTGAGAAACAGCATAGTTGTAAATATGCCGCTCGGTCTGTTAATTTAGCTATGTATTGGTTGTTTGACATTGGTCTGTGATTGGTCGGGAGGTTTTTTTTTAGCAGGGCTTAATGTAGGAGGTTTTGAATTCTGCAGGAAAAGTGGCAGAAGTGAGTGAAGTGTTGACTTTGGATCTTGTGAAGTCACCGGCACAGTTAGTTGTCAGGATTTCTTTTAGTCGAGCAGGGACAGGGGTCTCATCGTGATCCTGAGGCATGGCTGAGTGATAGTAGGCTGAGGAATTCTAGGTGTGAGATTGGTGAAAAGGTAGAGAAGAGTGATAGTATGAATGGTGGTTATGATATCATGGGCTTGGGATATGCTAAGTGATTTTAGCAAGTATAGACTTGCCATGTATCTTTCCATGGCTATGTTGTCAAAGTGGTCTGCGAGAGAGTCACAGAGGGATTGAAGGTGGGTGGGAGTACTGGTGGTGAAGGCGGGATGTTGAATTCACCAATGAACTTGAAGAGTTCTCTCAAGGAATTGGTGATTCTGTTCCAGTAGTGCGATTATTTTGCTTTGCGTATCTCTGCCCAATAAGCTTTGAGATGGGCGGAATAGGCCAATCTGTTGAATGACAATGGTTCTGCCTGCTATCTGTACTTAAGGATGTGGGATTTTTGTTTTTTGATTGCTGAGGTGAGCCATGTGGGAGAGAGGCCTTGTCTGTTAGAAAAGTATCTGATGGGTGTGAGTGGGGTGAGAGCTTCAGAAAGTCAGTGATCAAAGTTGGGAATGGTGATCTGACCCAAATAGAGTGGGGAGGAGGTCAGGGAGGTGGGTAGGGAATCTTTCAGGTCAGAAGATAGTATGAATATCTTCCAAAGATGAGAGTGGGTTTGTAGCCCCAGGGCGACTGGAAGGATGGGTAGGTACAGTGAGAAACCTGAGGGTATTCTCATTCCTAGGTCCCCTGGATCCTCTTCTCAAGTGGCCAGGGAAAAAACATCGCTCTTGGATCCCAACCATGGAGGTGGAGAGGTGAGGGAAGATCACCTACATTGGGAGTCCTTGGGGACGGGGAGTGGGGTACCCTTAGGAGAGACATGGTATCCCTCTTTAACTGTTGAGAATCAACCAAACCCCACCCGACCTTTATAGGTTATTGTAGAGCTGTTGCCCTCCTTTTCCCACAAATACCACTCAACAGTATTGAGACGAGGAAGAGGCAACTAAGAGTAATTAACACTACACCATTTCACCACTTAAGTACTGGTATGAGTAAGAGGCAACTAAGAATAATGAACACTACACTCTTGCACCACTTTACTACTGGGATGAGGAAGATGCTTACAAAGAGCTATGCAGGTCACGCATCTCCCTTTAATGATGGTCAGGCAAGTCTCATTACAGATCCACACCTGCAGCCTGTCAAGGGGCTGCAGGTGTATGAAGAGAGACCAGGGGAGCAGAGCAGGGAGCAACAGTGAGGCCTGTGTGCGAGAGACCAGCAGGGGACCTTGCTTCAGAGGAGGCAGCTGTGGTGGGACCGGACAAGAAGCCAGGATGCCGGCAAATTGCCCAAAGGACATGCACAGTCCATAGCCAGTGGGCTGTGTAATTATTGCAAGTCTGGGAGCCTCTGTGACAGAGAATCAGCAGCAGTAGCTGCGAGAGAACACCAAAAAGAATGGACACCATCCACGTCCGGAAAGAAGGACTTCAGTTGCTGACATGCAGAGAGGCATGCGCCCACAAGCAGCACTCGAGAGGGTGAGCTTCCTGGTTTCAGCATTGAAGGAGAAGCAGCGGGAACCGCCGGAAGGAGAAGCAACAAGCCGATCAGTATCGGGGGGAAGCTCAAACACTGGGGCACTCCTACAAATACATATTGAATATCAAATTGAATCGAACTTTAAAATTGAGCAACAACAATGCTTATTGAATACCAAATTAAATGGAATTTAAAAATAAAGCGATACCAATGCTTATTGAATACTGAATTGAATGGAACTTTAAAATTAAGCAGCATGAATGCTTATTAAATACTGAATTGAATGAAACCTGAAGGTAAGCATTATAAGTGTTGAATGGAATAAAACCTTCATGGGCCAAGCAAATAAAGTGAATAACCCAATACCCATGTGAAAATGAATTACAGAAAATGGCACAAATGTGACAGAGTCATAAGAAGGTGGATGTAAGCCAAACAACCTTAAACTGGACATTTATGAATGAATGAATGCAGTGCAACAAGGCCAAAGACTGGAAAGTAAGTGTGACAAGCAAAGGCAGAGCCAAGAGGCTGACAAGGAAAAGCCATAGAATTGTAAATCGACACATCAAAGCCAAGAGGCCGAGACTCAGGGATCCTGGTTGCGCAACCTGTGATGGGTGGACAGTTCAGTCTGACATGTGCACCTAGACCAGTGAGCCCTAAATGTTGAAAACCCAAAGACATTGTGATGATGAAGTTAAAGTCTTGGGGAAGTGAACCCTGAGATTTGAGGAGGTACATGTGTGGTTTTGAGAACAAAGCCTCAAGACCTTTTGTGTTCTGTGAAATGTGTTGCTTGGAACTTGGGGAAGGGAACCCCGTGGATTGCTTTTGAACTGTATAGCCTTGGACTGGAAAAAGGTAAACTTAAGACTTTTTGTGGAACTTTCTTATACTTGGGGAAGGGGAGGTGAAAGAAAGCTGCAGGCTGGAACAAGATCCGAACTGTGAGTTGAACACTATTTCTTTTCATTTGGACTTCTCTACACATTGGTTATCTTCAGTTGTGAGGGCAAGTATAGGTTTTGGACACAGACAGGCGTTTAAGTTGAACTCTTTGACTCAGACTTTCTTTAGATTCATTCAGGTAGGGAAATTCCACCTTGGCATAGGGCAAGTAAGGCATTCTACAATCCTGACATTTGCTTTAATAAAGTATTTTACTTTGAACTTTACGTCTGTGTCTTGCTTCATGATGCCTTCACAGTACCCAGAGGAGAATAGTATCAGAAATAGTATGCAGAAGCTAAATTTGCAGTAGGCAGAATTCAATGACAAATGAAAGTTCTCTTAATAGATGAGGTAAGCATGATTTCCAAGTTAATGCTAGAGTTCTGAATACTGGATATGAGGAGGAAAACATATCACTGTTGTTTCGTGATCTCCTACAGTTAACACCAGTCAAAGGCCAACCTATATTCAACACATTTGGTCTAAAAGAATGCAATGCCACATTCAGCAGCATAGGGAATGTAATTCTATGATGCCACTTTCACCACAGATACTTTCTTCAAAATATGTAGTGGGACGGGTATGCCCAGACCTGGGTCCCATGCCTGCTGGTCCTAGAGACCAAAGCTACTCCTCACTGATAAGGTCCAACAAGGCAAAACCTGTTTGGGGACGCGTGTGATCTTGTGCAGAAAGGATGTGACCTAGCAGTTCAGTCTGAACTTCCCCTTTTGGGGTGGGACCAAGCCTGATTTGCCTATGGTCTTTCCCCGTTTGTAATGGCTTGGCAGGCAAAGAACGGTGGTCTGGATGGTTGCCCAAAAAATTCCAGAGGTTAAGATTAATTCTAAACCTTCCAGCCATCACCTCTTTTGTTTTACCATGTGACAAGGACAGTAACCTAAGACAAGGTGTGAGGTGCACTACAATATAAGAACAATACAAATTAAAATATTAATTTCAATTCCTAAACCCTTGTGTGAATTTCAGGTGCAGCTGCATGCCGTTCCCCTGACATGGAGAACACAAAAATAGAAACAAAAAAATAATAACCTACTGTCGCAAGTAGGAATGCACAAATGCCCTCCGATGGAGAAAACTCTCCCAATTGTTTTATTCAGCTTAAATCAAGTAAAAAGATATTTATTATTTACCAAGTGAAAATCAAAACAAACTCTTATCATTGCTCTCAGCATCTTTTTTTTTTATCTTTCAAATCACTTGAAACAAAAATGTTCTTAAATAAATGCATACACAATGTGTTGTCAAAACACTACAAAACCAAATACAAAATGTAGTAAACTCAATGTCCTCAGTTATTTCCCAAGAACACTGATTAGACTTTCATTCTGTTGCCAAACAGAAAACAATTCATTCATGAGAGTAAGTCTTGAGGTTTAATTATTAGCTCCCCCCAGAATGTTGCCAACTCTTTTCAGATTATTCTAAATCCATCCCAGGGCTTGTTTGCTGTTTTTCTGACATTAATTCTTCAATTTAACCTATAAAACATTTATATGGTTACTCGTGTTTACCCACCCACTTTATTTCATTAAACTCAAAATATCAAATAAATTAGCACTAACCTTTAACAGAAGTGCAAGGCTCCTATCAGTGTATCCCTATAAACAAATTGAAATGTACTTAAAGGCATCTGTTTAAGACATACATCTTCCCTTGAAAAAGGGAATTTGTTCAAGTGTGTTAACCAAAGAAAGCAAATAGCTATTGGGTTTACTCACTTAGACTCCCCATTGTGTTAATCCAAACCCCAAGATTAATGTGTGTTCCACAGCATTCATCACATTTCATCCTGAAACAACATATCAGGTCCCACTATCAGTTTCCATATCAATAGTGTTCCCTTCTCCTTCCCTAACTATTTTACTAATAATTAGAGCCTTTTTCTTCGGCAGCACAACCAGTATCGTCAGCCGTGCTCTGCACACTGTCTCAGAAAATCATTCCATGAAAGCCCCACTTGTGTGTGCCTTATTTAAAAGATAGCATTCAGCTGAAATGGCAGCAGCCATTTTAAGCATACCGATTCCAATATGGTACCCAATACTATGAGTCCTGCTATCTCGCCCCTTTTATTGAAATCCCTTCATATTATCATCCACTCTCAACATCATATTGTATTTCCTGAACAATCAGACATTTACCCATAGTTCTTCTTATTTTGTGCGCAATCATGAAAAGTTGCTTGCCAAATTACCCAATAGGGCATTGGCATTTGTGGCAGCAATCTGGCAAACCAGTCGGGTGCATTGTGTCATTCCTCCAGGTACTTCTTTTCATTTTCGTGAGCACCATATTGGAATAGTTAGTTATATATAGAAATGCATGTAGACACAACACGTTCTCCATTAGTTTTGCTCACTTTCCACTGAGTCTCTTTGTCCAGACAAAATCTGACACCCAAATAGTATTATTTAGGGCATTTTTTTAAAACAATGTAGTAGTATCATACAGTTAAATTTATAACTTTTAATACATTTCACATCATCATTTCATCACCATCAGTTCATCACTTTTGTTCAAACCGAGAAAAGGAAGGAAGAGACATATAGGCAACTAAAACAAGTATCATTTTATAGATCTGTTTCCACAATTTTGTTAAAAAAATAATACATTCCCCATTTGTTCCAAACATGAACATTTCCCAAAGAGTATCAGAAGTAACAGACATGTTGAACCCTGCCACTCTGGTCGCCTTTACGCGTAGTTCCACCATTGCACTGCACTAAAAGAGAAGGTGACGGACTTATTCCAGTACTAACTCGGTACAAAAACGGCAAAGTCTGTTTCTTCCTGGGATCTTGTTCCACCCCCTAGTGATCTTACAGCGTTAAATTTTAAACGCATGTACTCCCAAACAAAGTGATTACCAATAAAATTATGAATATGTGAAGGAACAAGCTTTCTATCAGATATGTATGGGATAAACCATTCAGCAATTGATTTAGTGACCAAATTGATGATCAACTGATCGTGGAAAAAAGCATTCAGGGAGGCACTCATGGTTCTTTTGTAAAGATTGATATTCATCTCTAACGGGTCCCCCAGAGATCTCTTAATCCATGTATCGGTTATCCGCTTAATGGTTCCTAAGGTAGAGGACTCCATGAAAACAACTTTAATTGAGAATACCTCAAAGAGCGACCCCATGAGTGTGTTTCTCTAAGCGTGTTCTAGCTTTCAATACAACGTCAAGCGGTTCAACATGATGCACTCTCTAATCAGGAATAGATCAAACACCAAATAAAACAATTCTGATGAAACAAACAGAGGTAATCTTAAAATCCTCTTTGAAATTGAAGTTTCAAGTTTGGAAATAGCCTCCGAAAGATCCCAAGGCCCATACCGCAGCAGCATAGGAAATGAAAGGTAACATTTTGATAGAGTCCAATTTAACCAAGGTACCCATGGAGTAACCTACACCCTTGGGGGCAAGGTAGCAGATGCCCCCCAATATGTGTGCTGTTCGAAACTTGAGTTTGTTCAAATGAAGGGCAGTCTTGAGTTTTGTGTCAAAACTAATTCCAAGATACATGCACTGGGTGACAACTTCAATAGGGGCACCCTTCAGTTTCCACTTGGCTTTTGTCGCTCTTTTACATTGGAAATCAAACACCATAATCTTGGTTTTAGAAGTGTTCACATTGAGTGAGTTAACTCCTGAATAGATGTTAAGGTTATCCAATACTGTTTGAAGTCCACGAGGGGTTAGATCAAGGATAACAATATCATCGGCTTAACCCATCCATTGTACCACTTCATCACCAAGTTTGGGCGGTGTACAATCCGGATCTGCCAAAGCCTTCCCCATGTCAGATAAGTATAAGTTAAATAACTTAGGGGCTAGGATGTAGCCTTGCTTTAGTCCCATATTAGTGTTGATCCAACCCGAGGTTCCCCCGTTGCCCTCCAGCTGCATTTTCACCCAGGTCTTGTCATGCAATATCAATATCATTTTCAGTAAGCCGAGTGGGATCCCCCAACTGATCAGCTTCCTGCACAGTCTTGTTCGGTCAACCATATCAAAAGCAGCACTGTAGTCTATGAATACCATGTAGACGGGTGTTTTACAAATCTACCATGATTGCTGAATGATGGTTGTAAGTGCTAAGGCATTGACTGTGGTAGTGCAACCTTTTCTGTAACTGGTTTGGTTCCACTCTATGATATGTTCGGCCTCAACCAAGCTAGTCACTCCCCAAGAAGAAACCTAGCAAACACCTTTGATGGAATATCGCGCAGATCCATAAGACGATAGTTGTGAGGGTTAGCATGGGAACCTTTCTTTAAAACCGTGACAAGTATGCTGTCATGCCAAGTGTGGGGTGGCGGCAATAAGCCAAAAAGGTGATGAAGGACGTCTGCCCATAATGTGACATCTTCTTTTATCAACAAATTACAAAAACCATCTGGGACAGGGGTTCGAGATGACTTGCTAGTGCTAATCCACCTAGCAACTTCTTCCTTGTTCTTTTCAAACTTCCAATCCCCAGTTAGGTGGTGAATGCTATTTTGTCTCAGATTGGGACCACCCAAAGTGTTGGATATAAATGCTATCCATTCGGGATCAGAGACTCCGTTGACATCAGAACGGGTCAAATAATTTCCATTTATGATCTGCCAGAATTTCTGTGGATCATTAGTTAGGGTGGTCGAGACCAGATCTCTCCACTTTTAGCATTCTCTTAGTTCTTAGCTATTGGTGTAGTCTGAGCCACTTGCTATATTTGGCCCTAATTAGCCTCCTGCCAATTGTATATTGTGTTCGATCTGGGACAGAGAGGGCCAAGCAACATAGCTCTTTTTGAACGGTTATTTTTTTGTCCCTGACATTTTGTCATAGTCATGTTTGTGGATTTTATTCAGTCCAGTGGCCCTCCTATTTTTCCCCATAATTTTAGGAAAAATACTTTCATTAATAAGTGCGACACACTCATATTTTTTCATTGCCGAAAGGCCCAGGGTCTAATAAACGACAGACAGATAATATGACTCGGCTACTACATACATTTATAAATAGGCAATAAAGCCACTCATTGAACACAATTGTCTCCAACCTGAGACTGCATTGCTTCAGTAGGTTTAAATCAAAAAAGAGCAATGCCAGAGGTTAAGATTAATTCTAAACCTTCGAACCATCAGCTCTTTTGTTTGACCATGTGACAAGGACAGTAACCTAGCCTTGTCCAGAAGGGTAGGAACCACTCTCAGCCATGGGTGGGAGACTTAAGGGGCCCAATTCCTGCCCCCCCCCTTTGTGCTTGTAAAGTCTTATCTCCAGCCTTACCTGGTGGTTCATATAATCGCCAGTGTTTTTCCCTCTTTTCATGAAACCCCAGAGCAAGGTCAGAAAATAACAAAGGCCAATCAAGAGAAACGACATCAGCGCCCCAGGCTTTAAATAGTGAAGAGAGGATGAAAGGAGCCGCCACAGCCCTGCAATGCCCTGACTGTCACCCCACACCAGCAGGGAGGAGAGAGGCCTGTGCAACCAGGTAAAGTCTCACTGCAGAGATCCGGCACCATACACCCATCAGTAGGGGTGGGAGATGGAGATCTACTGAAGCCCAGCACAGCCCAAAAGGAGGCGAGTAGAAGTGGGAGGATGTGCGTAGTAATGCGAGGAGGCAAATAGTAGTGTGAGGAGGAGAGTGGTAGTTGAGCGAGAAGATTAACAATGGGAGAAGGGGAGTAGTAGGAGAGAGGGGAGTAGTGAAGTGGAGCAGGAGGAGTGGTAACATCAAAGGTTGAGGCGTGGAGTAGGAGGAGTGAAACATCTGAGGGGTGAAGAACTGGTGGAAGGAGTATCACAGAGTATACTCGCAGAGCAAGTGCAATGCACTTTCTGAACTCCCATTAGAACACTTATCTTTGGTTAGAGTAGGGAGATTTAAAACGCCTCTGATAGAGTTTAGACAGCGTGAAAATAGGGAAACACACACATATGGTGTTTGTTACTCTAATGAGCTAGTGTTGACAAATTAATTTGAGCAGCAATGGAAGAAGAACTTACTTTTGTCTGTGTTGTGCTAGAATTGTTTTTTTATGAATACATTGAGTAATTGTGAGTGGTCACTTGCGGATCCAAATTAGATCTAGATGAAGGGCAGATAGAAAACATAAAAATAAAAACATGATACATACACATATTATCTATCACTTCTTACTTTTTTCTATGCAACTCATTATTACTCCTGTTGGACTCATGATGATGACAACACATAACTGAATGTGAAGATAATGACCCAGAAACAAAATAACTGCCTCAACAGATGCCTCACGGACATCTACAAACGGATGACACAAACAACCTCAAACTGAGAATGGTAAAAACGAAAATAATGCTCTCACCCACAGAAATCAATGCTGCCAACCCAACATAGGACTGGCCAGCCAGCATGGTCACTCAACCAGAGACTTCTGACATAGAAAATAATCTAGGAATACTCTTGGACAATGGACTATCCCTGGAATCGAAAGTCAACGCAATCACCAAAAAATGCTTCTAACTCTTAAGACTACTGAGGGGACTCCTTTCCTCACAGAACCCTCCCAATCACATCCCTGATACTTACAAGAATTGACCACGCAAACAGCCTCTGCCTCGGAATGCCTGAAAGACTCACCAAGAAACTCAAAGCGTGAAAAAAAAACTGTACCCAGGAGTCTACTAAGATTTAACAGAAGAGACCACACCACTACAGCTCTGAAAAGCCTACACTGGTTACCAGTAAAAAAACACATTAAATTCAAATTACTCTGCATCACCTACAAAGCTTTCCACACACAAGGAGCTGAATTCCTCCAAATAAAGGTCAGCTGCTACTAGCAAAGAAGGAACCTAAGCTCAAGTGCCAACCTACATATAGAGACAAAACTATAGGAAAAAAGGAAATTATGAGGAACAGCATTCTCATGTCTAATTGCCAACCTTTGGACTACCATGCCCAAAGAAATTAGAGCCACAGAAGACCACATCACTTCCAGGAAATGACTGAAAACCTGGTTATTCAACAGACAATGACAACCACAAAGGGACATCAGCAGCAATAACATTGCAGAACAAAAGATATTCACTAAGATATACACTAAGGGACACAGTCACAGATAACAGCGACAATACTTTAGACCAGAACACGCACCTCCTACTCGGCCCCCAACCACACCAACAACTAGAGTGATCAATGAAGAGAAGGATAACACCCATGCATATTTAAACACCAAGAAAAAACTCAGGCAGGTAAACCACAAAAAACCCAAGCATCACGCCAACATGCTCACCCACAATTAGGTCCACCCTAACCTGTCCACACATAACTAGGCACACAAAGCTGAGAACCTCCCCACTATCTTTATAACTTGTTCTGTGCAGCCTTCCGGCAACAACCGTACCTCAGGCCCACACCCAACAGTCACGAACGAATAACCAGGAACACATTAGGTGCAACCATCCACTTTCCACCAAAACCCACACAGAACTCAGCCCCTGACCCAGAGAGGAGGTGAGATGGGCCAATTAACCACAACCAAGAATGCTGGTAGATAACATTAAGCAGGAACCAAACACTCACACCAGAGGCTTCACCAAACCAATGGACTTACTAACACTTTTCCCCCGTCCTGCTCCTCAAACATAAACAATGCACTACACTTGATGAGCGGCCAGCCACACTACACATGAACACACCAAGAAGTAAATCTAATGTGTGCACCCTACCATCTCTGAGATTCTGGCAGCAAACCTAAAGGGAACTCCCCGGGACATAGTACATAAATCCATCAAAACTACACAATACACACCAGCACAGTAGATATTCATAAACCTAGCAGCCATGCACGACTCTGGACCCCTACGGATACAACTAACCTGTGCACACAACCAAAGTCACACTAACATCACATGACACACGCACCAACACACACACTAGCACACATCCAAGGCACTCAATCCTACCCATGTGGTTACAAGACACAGGACCTCCTGAACCAATTCCCACATGCAAAACAATGCTGACAGACGCCAGTTCCTCCTGGTTCTGAACCTATCCTATCATCCTATCTTCACTAACACACCCAACCCGCCTATCTTGCAGAGCCACGTGAGCGCCTGAAGACTGCCCTTGTGGAGTAGCTGTGCACGGTATGAATCAACATAGCATAACATATTTTCCTCAGCATAAGTCTGTTCCTTTGTTTACTTTTTGAAGATATAATAATCTACAAACTGATGGTATTGATTTGAATATTTTACAGATCCATTCTTCATTGTACTAGACCCAGACAAAGATACTTGATACAATAAATTGGTATTTCTTAGTTGGTTGACATTAGCTTATGACAGAAAAAACATTTTGTTTATTTTACTTTCTATTTTGTTTTCTGCTTTCACCTCTCCCCTCCTCTTTTTCAAATGTGTTGAACTGTTTTGAATTGACAACATCATTTTGATTCTTATATTTTTTTTAATTTGTTACATGTTACAGGCATAGTTGCTACATTCAAACCTATTTTTAAATGTGTTTAATTGAATCAGTCTTGACAAAGCCATAATACTGGCAAAACACTAGTGTGTGCATGAGTATTCACCAATCATACAAATTTAAATAATTAATAATAAATCTTGCAATGTTTTTCAAAAGATTTCTCTTATTTTTAATATGGAAACATCTGAATATACTTTTTCTTAGTCTGTGCTCTATTACCCTTGAGAATGGCTTTACATTTATGTTACTTTTTGGCTTCCTGGTGAAGCTAGCATTTCCCCTGGGTACAAGCTGCAGAGTTTTACTATAGACTAGATTTACAAATGTTTTCAACAATCTGTGTTCGTCTATTACTTTATACATTTCTCTCACATCTGGCGCAGGTTTGCTATGCACCACTCTACGCATAACTCTCTAAATGTAAATAGTACTAATTTTAGGAATTTCCAATCAAAGCAGCCAAATGCTTTTTCAGCATCAAGGCACAGTAATGCAAGTAGTGATTAGATTTGTGGGCATGGTGGCTTTTGCCTAGAACCCTCTGAATGTTGTCCAATGGTGTTGGTGGATAAGCTTAGTCATTATGGATTCAGTTCAGTTTGATATGATACAGGAACATTATTTTTTGCCTGTATTTAATAATACAATCAGTCTTTATGATGTAAATATAAAAGGATCTTCCCCAGGGTTTGCAATTAAGGTAAGAGAAGATTCCATCACAGAGGGCATTGTCTAACCAGAGTTTTGAAAGCTTTTGAGGAGTGCTGTTAGTTGTGGTAACAGGTTAGCCTGGAATTTCCTTAATGGTATTAGTAAACCCATCAGAACCGGTTCTAAGTGATCCGACCGCGGCTGGTTTTGTCGCGGCCGGAATGTTCGCATGAGAAAGTTGCGAACCACCAAAGGTTTACACGTTCTCATGCAAACACACGTACATGCTACGGGGGCTGCAGGGGTTTCCCCCGCAACTCCCGCTCACTATACCACACAGTATAGTGAGCGGGGTGTTGCGGGGACAATTTTTTATTTACTTACCTGCAATGCTACCACCAAAGTTTCAAACGTTTGGTGTTCGAACCTTTGGTGGTAGCATTTTTAGAACTTTTGGTCCTTGCGACCATTTATAGTCAGTCAAAAAGTACAATTCCTCAGAACCTGGCGACGTGCCATTAGAGAGAGCTTTTGTCTGATATGGGCCTCCATTAAGTTTCCAATCTGTCTCAGATAAAGTGGGAAGAGAACATTTAGCAGAGAATGACTGTTGGCGGTTGGAGTCTAATTGGTATTGTTTTTGTAAATCTGAGTAAAATACTGTGAACAAATGAAGTTTATCCTTGTTTACAAAGCAAATAAAATGTGCCTTTTTGTTTTAAAACAGAGATGTGATTTTGTGATTATTTCCTCAGTTTGTGTGGCAATAATTTACTGGCTTTGCTATTTTCACAAGAGAACTATGCGGTGCATGATAAGGCTAAAGCGTTTCTTTCTGGCTGAACTGATGAGAGTTCTCCTCTGTTGTTTGTCATTTAAGCAATAGAACACAAGGACGGGGGTATTACTAGTAGGGTAATGCCCCTGGGAGAATAGTTAGAAGCCTGAGCGTAGCAAAGGCTTAAACGTAGTCCCAGGGGCTTTACCCAAACTGGTAATGCCCCCCTTTGTGGTTCTATTGCTGTTAGTACCCCGGCACGTCGTACCGGGGTACTAATAGCATTTTTTCTCGAGTTGAGAAAGGGCTTTACAACCGTTTCTCAACTCGAGGAAAAAAAGAAAATCAAAATGTCTGCCAGGGATCAGGGCAAAGGGACTATGTGTAGTCCCTTCTCCCTTTCCAGCTCAGCCATTGAAAATATAGAAAAAAGTAAACACACAAAATGGCTACCATGGAAGGGGAGCAGGAACTGCACGTGGTCTCTTCACCCTTTCCATGGCGGCCATTGAAAAAAAGTAAACACAAAATATGGCCACCATGGAAGGGGGAGAAGGGACTACACATAGTCCCTTTTCCCTTTCCATGACAGACATGATACTGACAAACACAGCCTGACAAAGTAGTTTACCTGGAGTCACAGGTTCTTGGTATGGGAACCATACTGCTCCCTGTTAATAATGGTCTATCCTTGGGACATTCCAAGATGGTGGCTGCAGGCGCGTGACTTTAATATACATTGTGGCCAAATAGATGAACCTAACAGTGGCTCATGTAGTCCGTAGATGACAGGAATTATGATGGTTAATCAGTGTTGGTGTTGACATTGGGGAGATTATGTAGCAATTGTTTCGGTTCGATTCGGACCAGAGTTTCACGAAAAATGTGTTTTTGTTTAATAGTGATTATCTCTTGAGTAATTCACTTGAGAACTATTATTTTCTGTTTTACATCCCATAATGGTCCCCGGATTACCTTTTTAAGGCCCACACTAGTGCGCATTGACTAGTCCAAGATGGCTGCCAAGCAAGTTACTCCTTTTCAGAGTGGGTGGATGATGACTATTTCCTTATAAAACAGACGCAGGGCACCCCACCGGTTCCCCAGTCTGTTGCCCCACGATCCGTTGAGTTCCACATGTGTAGAATTCCTCAGTGTTTTGGTGAGTAGATAAGGAATGGCCATATGATTATAACTACAACTGGGGGATAGATCTATTCCTTATACCTCTTTCTATTTATTGTAGATGCTACTGAACATGCTCCTATATTGAAACCTGTGAAACTTGACACTTAGTCGTGGTGAGTGTATTTCATGAATATTGCACAAACTGATAGGCTAGTGGACTTAGGACATGAGGGTTCATCACGGTTTTTGCTTCTACCTTTTAGGTGTAAACCCATGAGATGAGAATTCTCATTGAGAGGTTTGTAATTGACATGTTAATGGTTTAGGAATTGGTGATTTCATATGAATTTTCTAGTAATGAAGTACTATATTCTTAAGGTTTCTTAGACCTCTTTGAGCTTAGAAAACTAGCAGTTTAACAGCCTTCAAAATTAACTTAGATTCCGATACACGTCCGCTTATCTGAAGTTTCAGTGATTAACATCTTTAGGACTGAGCGCTTTCTATGTAAATGTTTGGTGTATTTTTTTACTGTTTAATTTTAGTAACTCACATATGCTGTGAGGTTTTCGGTTACTTACATTTACATGAGAAATTGTAACGGAAATTCCTTACTTCACTTTATTTGTTGGAGTCATGAATACCAAGTGAGATGCTAAATACTTGGTAAACTATTCAGTATCAAATGAAGTAAATTAACTGCGACTGCACATAAGTCTCATCATTCGACTCAGCACCTGAATAGAGATCTGGGGAGGTGCACCCAGAGGCACCCCTGGACAGTATGGTCTGCAGTAACATTGGGTTTTCACCCACCACCACACCACGGCCCCCACTGGTGCCCGGTCGTGCCTGAGATTACTCCTGGGTCTGCACCATCTCCTCAACCTCAACAGCACCAAGTGCGTCATCACCTGCAAAAACATGAAAGACAACAAATGGAAACAGGCATGAGCACCATAGCACACGCATAGGCCGTGACAAGCCAGAGATCCAGAACATGAATTACACATGTCCCACATGACTATAACCCTGCCATGCATGCACTGTCAAAGAGTTGGAAGTGGAGTCAAAAAGGCAGACACTGGAGAGAGCAAGATGGATATGCAACACATTTGCAGCATGTTGGGTTGCACTGGCATCACACAACAGGCTATGAGTGGCATGTCCAATACACATACATGACACATGCCACCACACAGATGTCATGTAGCATAGCCACGTTAAATTACAAAACTACAGCAATATGTCAGTCAATGAGTACTGTCACACATCCATGTCACATCAACATGATGCGAAGATTGATGCTGAATAGTGTTGCAAAATATGCATGTGCCACACACTGAAACACATCCAGTGTCCAATAACACAGTCATTGTGGGCTGATCAATGGTTGGTCACTTTAACATTACAGGAAACACCGGTCATCTTCCACATGCAAACAGGCCATAATAAAAAATGGCTGCAGCCCAATACTCCATCGGCCTGAATGGTGTAATCATTAACATAACCAGGTAAAAGTAGTGGCCCAGTGTGGGCTGTAAACAATGACCGAAGCACATCACATATGTTGCAATAGGGCAGAATAATGTGTACTAAAAATGGGAGAGTGGAAACAATCAGCCTGAATGAACACTTACAAAATCTGACCAATTTATTTGCAAGATGACAGTTCAAGGTAAAGTGCACTAATCTGGGCATAATTGGCAACTGTGGGCAGAAGGGATACAGTCATACCCAAATCCAAAGCACGTGAATGTATGGGAGGAAGCAAATGGGTGACCCATAACACTCAGGGGTACACACCCTCACCTGGCACTCAATCAGAACCCGTCACCCAAACAACATACACATGGATTACACACACACGCATGGGCACTCACCAGACAATGCCTCGTAATCAGGTAGTTCTCCCACACCTTGGATCTGTTCCTCTGTGACGAAGGTCCCAGCAACAGACACATGTTCAGTGAGTTTGTTGTCCTCTTGTGGAGACCCAACCGCCAGTCACCAGAGTAGCGGCATGATTTGAGGCCAGCTTGTTCTTTGCTCTGCGTTTCAGGTCATTCCACCGCTTGTAGCAATCATCAGCTGTGCGCCTCACAAATCCAAGGGCACTTATGCGGTCCGCGATGTTCTGCCAGTGTGCCCTACGTTGACCAGGTGTGGTCTTGCACTCTGCAGTCACCAACATTTCGTGGCTATGTGCCGACACATAGGTCACAAGTGCATCAAGTTCCGGGTCATTAAAGCTAGGCTTCCTTGATGTGCCGGAGTGTGTAGCCATGTCTGGGGTCTCAGCCTGTTGTGCCAGAGCACCCTCTTTCCTCTTTTTCAAAGGTGGAGCGGAGCATGATTGGCTTATGCCGCTCTGGTCAGTAGGGGCAGAAGCACCGGTGGACTGGGTAGTAGGAGTGTGCGAATGCAAAAGGACCATAGGCCTTGGTAAAGGCATTGGCAGAAGTGTGATGTTGGCAGGGGAACGTCAGTTTGATGGACCTGGACCGACACTGTCCTGGCTGAGAGACTCAGAGCTGTGGTGGATGAAGCTGCAGCTGCCCCTGCAGCCTCCCCACCTGCCTACTTGGGGCAGCAGATGACATAGCTGCCCCAGATCCACGTGGCTTGGTGACACCAACTTGCACTGCCACAAGTGGCCTAGACTTGCTGACCTGGAAGTCAGCCTGGGAGTCATCCTGTGCCAGGTCAGGTGCCACAATGGGCTGGTCCAACAAGGGCTGAGCTGGGATGGTGTCAGCCACGTTTCCCTCAACCATGGGGGGGCATGGGTGTCCCTGATTGGTCCTCCAGACATGGGGGTCTAGTGGCACCGTGCAAATCCCAGCACCGTCCATTACCGCGCCCACCACACCCACCTTTTGAGGGTCGGCCACCTTTGCCTCCCTTACCGCTTGGTCGCCCCCCAACCATGGCACTGATGTTGTTGTGCGTATGGGAGCAGCAGTAAACTATTGTCCTGGGCAATTGGGGGTGAAAGGGGTAGGGTACTAGATGGAATTCGTACCCTAGTGCTCTAACAAGGCTGTCTGTGACCCCTGGTGGAAGATGACGGGTCACGCAACGCACAGGTTGTCCAAAATCAAAAAATAACGTGCACGCAACTCCTCGTAGACCATGTGCGTGAAAAAATGAACCCACACTATGCTGTGGCACCCAGAAACACAAAAATAAGCGCACGCGTAATACACGCAGCCTACAATGACCTCTGAAGGGGTATGCGACACAAAACGGGCAAACACAGTTGGTTAATACGTGCGCGACTCACCGTCTGCCTGGAAAAAGAACGTGAAAAAGACGCGCATGTGCCCGTTGGCAACACCCCCGCCAAAAGAAGAATTGTACGCTGTCTGAGGAGACAGGACAAAAGAAGAAGTGAACGCTGTTTGAGGAAACAGGCCCAAAAAGAATAAAGTACGCTGTCAGAGGTAACAGGGAGTACGAATTTGAAACGCTGTGAAGTAATCGCGTGTGAACTGACAAGAAGTACAGAATTCACCCACTTGCTCTCCACGAAAAGCACGTACATGGGAATGGGGTCCTACACGTACCTTTTAAAGTGGCCCACACATACAGCGTCACTTACGCGTGTAAGCGCTAAGGCCCTTTCCTCCAATTACACGAGCTGACACTCGGACGTGCATTTTCTGGATGTGTACGATGAACATGCACCCATGTTGATGGAAACGCCCGTGCGCGTCACGTCACTTACGCGCGTAGGCCCTTTCCTCGGATTAAACGCATCCACACACGGACGTGCAGTTCTTCCGCCTGCGCGAGTCACGTCACAGAAGCGCTTACGTGCTAAGGGCCTTTGGTCCAATGAAACCGCGTACGTGTGCTGACGCGCTTATGCGCGAAGGGCCTTTCCTTGAATTACATGCTGACATGCAAGATTTTCACATGCCAAATCACTCTGTATCAAGCTGGCCACGCAACAACACACAGAAGACCACGCTCCTGCCCAGAAGGCGGAATTGCTGCCCCCCAGATCCCCGAGCACACTCCCACCTGCCATCTGCTGCTGCCCGACTGCCTGCTGCCCACATGCCCTGCTATTTGCTGCCTACACGTCAGCCAGGGGTGCAGTTGCTCTGACCACCCCTACAGGAACCAAAGACTCCCGACTGGGATACCATCGCTCCACAGCCGAGCCCCAGGACCCGGTTGCCCACCCACTCCTGCCTCTGGTGTTGCCATGTCAGGCACAACACCATGTGGCACCACTGGCAACCCCCAGCCAGAGAGGCAGAGGGCCACCAGCTTCAGTGCCAGGGAAGTTGGTGTCCTGGTGGAGCAAGTCCTGGGGCAGTATGATGCCCTCTTTGGAAGTTTGCACGCCGACAATGAAGGACGGACCAGGATCTGGATGGACATCGTGACTGCCATCAACGCGGAGGGGGTGGCAGTCCGTGACTTACACCATGTCAAGAAGCGCTGGGAGGACTTCAGGTCCAGGACCCTCAACAAGGCCCGGCGCCTCTTGAAGGCAGCAGATGCCAAGGGGCACCGGGGCCACCTGTCCGACCACCAGATGAGGGTCCTGGAACACATATGCCCAGCGCTCCACGTCCAGGTCCTTGAGAGGCAGACCCGTCTGGAGTCGAACGGTAAGTGTACTTGCATACTGATTGGACGCTCTGCGTGTGGTGGTGTGCCAGTAGTGTGCAGGTTGCACATGTGTTTTTGTAGGACCATGTAGGGATGTGTATGAACAGGGGCGTGAGGCTGCCACATGTGAGTCCTCTTAGGTGTGAGACACATCGATGGTGTATGTGTTGGTAAGCATGCTGTGCAAATGCAGGTGTGGTAGCACACATGTTTGCATTTCTGTGTATGTACGTTGGCATGGTTGTGGTGTCACACATGGATGGTGGTTCCTGCTGCATGTATCGGCACTGTGTACATTTGCATGTGTGTGTATTTGACAAGTGTGCTACTGTGATGCAACATGGATGCATGTGACACTGATATGTAGAAGGCTGAATGCCAGATGTGACATGTATGGCGATCGCATCACTGCGACAGTTGGAGGAGATGTAGACATGCATGTAAGTGTGGTGGCGTGTGTGCGTGTCTAGTGCATTCCCTGTGTTTCATGTGATGTCAGGCTCACCTTCGGCTGTTCATGCTGTTGTATGTGTATGGATGTCGCTGCCTGGTGCAATATTGCTGTGGAAATGCTCATGTGTGTGAGTTGAAATGACATGTGTGTCGTGGAGTGTGATGCCATGTCTGAAGTTTGACACTGCCACTTATGTGCAACTGTCATGTGTGTATCAGTCCATTGTACATTGCCCTGATGTCTGTGTTTTATCTCTCCCTGTCTGCAGCGTCAACTGATGAAGAGGGCGGAGAGGTTGCTGTGGAGCACAGCGGCAGGGATCGCACCACCAGCCGGAGACGCAAGGCCCGGCTCCCCTCCCAGATTGTCATCTCGTCGGGGAGTGAGAAGTCTGGTGCTGCGTCCCAGGCCGCAGCTGCCGAGGGTAGGTCCAAGAGGCAGAGGTTGGAGGTGGACTCCTCGGCAGCAGAAGGGGCAGCTGAGACCCCACAGGGTCCAACGGAGGAAGATGGCACAGAGTCATCCAGGTTGGTGGGGGGTTTGGTGGAGGAGGAGGCCGCAGAAGGGAAACACATGGGGTCTGGAGGTGGGGATTCCACTGGTGCTAGTGGTGCAGTGCAGGGTCAGGGACAGGAGGCAGCACAGGCCGCCGCGGAGGTGCCTGTGTGTAATCCTGTCCCTGATCCTGTCACTGCATCATCTGGCACCAGCAGGGATGCCTACGTCCAGACCCGTTTTCAGGGAGGGGATGAGCGCACAACAACTGGCCTTCCTCTCCCTGCAGATGTGGCTATCCGGGACCGTGTTGAGCCTATCCTGAGTGGGATAGCATTGCGTCAACGGGGCATGCAAGGTGACCTGCAGTCTTTTCGTGGAGAGACTGCACGTCGTCTCGCATGCCTCTTTGACCACGTTGACCTACTGGGACAGGTCACCGGTGCTGGATTCCTCCATGTGCTGGACCTTCTTGCGACCCCTTCCTCACCTGAACCCCCTACGCACCAGTCATCCTCCATGCCATCTTCCCATCCATGTGTCACCTGGGTACCCTGTGGAGCTGCCCCTGACCCAGCGGCCAGGCTGGTGGAGGACACATCCCTGCCACAGTCGGGAGTCGGACGTCCAGCAGGGGTGGCCACCACGACAACTGCACCCCAGCCGGAGGAGGACGTGCAGGCAGCAAGAGCCAGGGCGCAGGCACAGGCACAGCAGCAGCAACATGGTGGGAGCAATGATGGCTCGGGGCCTTCAACATCGGAGGGGCAGGCATCGGTCATAGGGCAGGAGGACCCCGGATTTCAAGTGTCTTCCGTGTGGCAGCGGTTGGGCCATGCCATAGATGCGGAGCGGCAGCGGGCGGAAGAGGCACTGCTCACAATGTTCAGGGCGGAGAACTCCATGCAGAGGGCCCTGAAGCGGGGGCGAGTGCCTCGAGGCAATTTGCAGGGAGTTGGAGGTGAACATGTCATCGTCCCTGCAAACCCTCGGGCTATGGAAGAGGACAGCCTCCAGGACATTGAGCGGGAGTTCGATGATGCCCTGGCCCGGGACATCAATAAGTAAGCCGTCGGACTAGCCCACTGCCATTGTAAATAGTTAGATAGTGTTAGGTTTCCTTTCTGTTTTTGTTTATTTTGGGGCGATTGGACAAGGCACCACGTTTTTGTATATAGTTCTTTATTAGGTAGTCTTTTTTGTAGGTATCATTTCATTGTTGGGCTCATGGACCCTGGATTGTTGATTTGTATACAGTTGAACAGTGGATTTTCTTTTTTTTCTTTTCATTTCACCATGGAGCAATGGATTTCACTTTTCACTTGGATTTGTTTTGTTGGACTGAGACTTTGGACACATTTTCATTTGTATTTGTTTGGATTCTAATTTCATATTTTTGATTATTTTCTGGACATGCTGCATTTTATTTATTCTTCACATTATTGTGTGTTTTCATTTCATTGCATTCATTTGGATTCAATACATTTTTGTTTCATACTTCGGTGTATGGTATTCTCTCATTGATTTCATGCATGCACCCAGTGTGTGTGTGTGACGGACATGTGTTCATTTACATACTTGCCATTCGGGTTGTATCATGTAATGGACATTTATATGTGGGTGGATGCAATACTTGGTTGGGTCTTTGGGCTGGGGTGGCATGGGGTGTGATCTGGCTGGCCATTAGGCCCATGATTGAGGATCATCATGACGTGGGGGCAGGGGGACATGAGTGGGACATGAGTGGGGGCCTGCTGGCAGGTGACCCTGACTGCTGGGGGGTCGGGGTGCTGGGGGACATGAGTGGGGGCCTGCTGGCAGGTGCCCCTGACTGCTGGGGTGTGGGGGTGCTGGGGGACATGAGTGGGACATGAGTGGGGGCCTGCTGGCAGGTGACCCTGACTGCTGGGGTGTGGGGGTGCTGGGGGACATGTGTGGGACATGCTGGCAGGTGCCCCTGAATGCTGGGGGGTGGGGGTGCTGGGGGACATGTGTGGGACATGAGTGGGGGCCTGCTGGCAGGTGACCCTGACTGCTGGGGGGTGGGAGTGTTGGGGGACATGAGTGGGGGCCTGCTGGCAGGTGCCCCTGAATGCTGGGGGGTGGGGGTGCTGGGGGACATGTGTGGGAAGTGAGTGGGGGCCTGCTGGAAGGTGCCCCTGACTGCTGGGGGACATGAGTTTGTGATCAGTAGTGCAAGGTGACATGTGGCTTGGCTGGGGGGCATGCCCATGGTGGATGGGCTGCCTGCGGGACATGACCAGGGGTGCAGGGTAGTCCCCTGTGGTGTGGGCTGCCTGCAGGGGCCGTGGAGGGTGTAGAGGGAACACCTGGGAGGACCCACACTGCCAATTCAACTACTCCCCTCGCACCCCGAAATTCACGTACCCCGCTCTGACAGCAAAATCACGTGTGAAACTTCCCACGCACCCCCGAATTACACGTACCCCACTCGAACAGGGCCTATCGCGTGTGAAACTTCCCACGCACCCCAGGAATACACGTGGTTCTTTTGTTTTCTGGCCACCTAGCTTCGGCAACCAGTCTGTTGAAGGTAGCAATGTACATTAACAAGTCCTGATTCCCCTGTCGGAGGGACAAGAGTTCATTGTCTACTGCTTGTTCCTGGGTATGGCGAGCAAAAAGTGTTTCCATTTCTCTCTGGAACCCCCCAAAGTCATGTAATAGAGGATTGTCATGGGTTACCAATGGCACCGACCAATCTGTTGCACTACCACTCAGGTATGATAAGTCAAAAGCTACCCGAGCTTGGTTGTTTGGAAATGCTCCAGGCCTACAAAGAAAATGAAGGCGGCACTGATTAATGAATGCCGCATACTTCCGTGGGTCGCCTGAGAACCTTTCTGGTGGTGCCAGGGGCACTGTTCCAGGTAACGTGGTCTGTACCGTAGTGGGTGGTATGGCTGGGTTTTGCATCGTTGGATTGCTTCCAGGTAGAGGAGTCTGGCCTGCCTGTGATTGCAAGTATTGCCTGTTAATCTCTTCAGTGCGTTCTTTGGTCACTATTAGGTCTCTCCAGAGGGCATTAGTCTCTTGTCGGGTAGAATGAACCTCAGCACGAAGCTCTCCTAGTAATTGGGGCAATTGGTCCATTTCTGATGTCTCCATGGCGCCCAGGTGGATTTGTTATGGTAGGCTTCGTGTTCAGTTATGCTCACCTGGTATCCACAGGGACGCCACCCAGCTGGGTTACTCGCTGGTGTGCTTCTCAGCTTTGCCCTGATGTCGTCTGCGGGGAAGGTTCTGCCTGAAAATACAGGAGGAATGTGTTCAAGACTGACCGACTGGGGTAAGTATCCTCCCTCCACCCCCATATGCTTTCAGTCCCTCTGGCGCCCTCTGCTCACCTTGTGGGAGAATTAGGTGTGCTCTCCGTCCTGCCTTCTTTGTAGGGGCGCGTTGTCTTTCATGGGCGAGTGGGGTCCAGTTACTTCACTAACGCCGGCCCGTTTGATATTGTTCAGGTAGGTCTTATTGATGTTCTTTAGTTTTGTTGCTATCCTGCATGCCTTTCTTTGTTTAAAATGTCTCTTTTTTCTCCCTTAGGTTTGCGGAGCTTCAACGCGACGAACTGGCTTGGTTGAGCCCCGCTGGTAAATGATGGCGCATTAAGAGCGCTATGATGCGGTAAGTAAGCGCTATGCGCAACGCTGCAAAGTCTTGCCTTTGCTAACCTGTGTTTTCCTTCCTTGGAGGTCACGGTGTTCTTCAGCGCGAGTGGAATGTCCGGAGTGGTGCCAGCCGAGAGGCGACCAGCCAGGTAAGCCTTTTGAGCAGTTCGTAATTTGTAAATGTCTCTACAAATTTCTTTAATGTTCCCTCTATCTTCCTCTTTCAAGTCGTTCTGTCCGGCAGGCGTGCAGATTCGAGGAAGCTGTTCTCAGTAGCTGCGAGTGTTTAAAGATGAAGACTGCAGGTAAGATGCTGCTGCTAATGATGTTCCTTTTGTCTCCTTGCAGGTTCTGCCTTTCCGAGGTTCGAGGGAATAGCTGGACACGGTGAGCGTCACGTTGCAAGCTGCAAAGTAACACAAAGCATGTTCTGCAGTCAGGGTGTGGTTTATATAGCCCAGGTAAAGTAGTACCAGGGAAAGTAATTCCAGGCCTGCCACACCCAAGACAATAGACTGCATAGCTTGGTTCTTAGGAACCAAGCTATGTGGATGCCTCCATGTTGGCTGACAATACAATAAAGTAGTTCCCAAGCACATTGTTGTTCATGGTGTATGAGCCTGGTGCCATAGGCGCCAGGACTGGCCCCATGAGGGCTTTTGAAGAGGATGCCAGGCTCTAGAGGCCCGAGTCCTGACTCCACCTGGCCAATGGGTTTGCCAGAGGGGGTTTTGGGCGAGGGTTGTGACAATGTTTTCGCAGTGGTTCAAGAGATACAGGTTAGTAGTCAAGAGAGTAGGACTACAATAGTGAGTAAGGGGGATCCCGCTATAAGACTGCTAGTGTCTACTTATAGTACACAATAGGCTATTAAGTATTCGGGTAGGTCGGTACAAGCAAGTCAGCAGAACAGTAGTGAATGCTGTGGCTGGTATTCACTGATGTCTACATTACAAGTATGGCGGGAGAACACTAAAAGAGCAACAGGAAATCATTTTGGTGTAACGCTAGCTATCACAATTAACAATACTGGTGGGAGACAGCTACAAAGAGCAGCAGGAAATCGTTACGGTGCAATGCTAGCTATCACAATTAACAATAATGGCAGGAGACCGCTACAAAGAGCAACAGGAGATCATTGCGGTACATCACCATGGGGAGAGCAGACAGGGTGTTGGCGTGTCTACTGTGCGGTTTTTGGCACATGAGTCGGTAGTGGGGGTCTGATTATGATGTGGTGGCTCTCTCGTGATACGATCATGGTGAGGCTTTAAGTATGTTTTGCTTTCAAAGTATTGTGGGTATGCAAATACTGCAGTCAGTGTTTTACTGGAAAAATCCATAACTTTTTACAGAGCCTTCTCTACTATTATTGGAAGCCATCACAGGGCCTGGGGAAGGTTAAAGGGGAAGGGAGAATACTCCTTGGGTTGAAGAACAAATCAGCAACTTTCAAAACCCAGGTCAGACATTTCGGCAGTACAGTACAGTGAATGAAATGTGTTGTTTGTTTACTAAAGATAGGACATTTTATTAGCAGTCTTGGAAACTGCACCTTCTGTTTCTTTCTATGCATTTTCAATATAATCAGGTGTTCTGCGTTCGTTGCCTCTAGCATCCCCATGCATCGTGTTTAACTAATAACAGGGAATTGCAGAAGAGGGGTCCTTGATCTTTTGTACCGTTGAGTATGATTATCTTAAAAACCAAATGTGTGTGATTCTCTTCAACAAGGCTCCATAAACGCAGTAAGGCTCTTGTTGAATTCTGTCTAGGCTGTGGTGAGGAAGGGAGTGCAAAATTATAGGCTATTTGCCCTGTCATTTCAGTTCCTATGTCACGGTTGCAAGCAGGGATCTGATAAGATTTTTCTCCCTTCTTGGAATCAAATGATTTTTCAGGGAGTAAACAAGTAATTAGCTTTGCCAATAGGGATAGTTTAAAAAAGGTTATTTCCCCTTAATATTACAACTATATCTCAAGAGGAATTTTGTGAGAGTGCCCTCCGATGCCATTGCCCTGCTCGTCACTGATATGAACATATTGGTGGTGCTTTGTGGGTAGAAGCAGAGGGTAGGCTCCTGTATGTTAGTTGTGTCCTGTTTTTGTTGGGCACATTTTCCTGTTTTTAGGTGGTAAAAATAGATAGTGCATATGCTTCTAAGCTGTTAGGCTGGTTTTGAGTAAGTATTGTCAGAGCTATGTTGACAGGACAAAGTAATGTGGATAGTAAGCAGAACCACAGGAAATATGATCATCATATTCTGTGGTGCAGTTCATCTGATGCATCTACACAAATTATGAGCGGCATGTTTTCCTGTCCCTTGAATTACTTAATGAAAGTGGCAGTTGAACTCCTATTGGCATGTTTTCGACACATTCTGTTTAGCTGCCATGATTTAATCTGCAAATATTATATCCTGTTTTAATTTTTTTCCAGCCACATCTGTTATAAGCAATATTTTGTTTGTAATACACATGAGTGTTTTTTTCCAAAGGCATAAAACACGTTCTGCATTGTCTCTGAGCAGTGTCAACAAATGAATAGCAACTATGAAACCAATTCTTTTCACCGAATATACAACGCATTTTTGGTTCATAAACATATTCTCTGGTGTACTTTTGGTAGGGACTGTGGAATATCTTGAGGTCTTGGACTGGTTGATGAGCTCCCTTTATAATCACATATAAAATATTGTTTTAACCTATAACTATGTTAATGTTAATGTTAAAGGATATTTGTACCATGCACTATCACCGCCGATAGTACCCTGGCGCTCTGGCTGATCTGGAAGAGGGAAAAGGGGGTGGGGTAAGTTAGTGCAGTGATGTGCTGTTGGCAGCTTCAGTTCGGTTAACACCGTTTGCTGAGCTTGGGTGTGTTTTTCGGTTGGTAGCGGTTGTGTTCTGTTGTAAGAAGGTGTGTTCTGTTGTGATTTGTTTTGTTGTTGCAGTGTAGTGAAATTTGTGTGGTTTGCTGTGCTTTGAGGTTGTGGTTGTGTTTGGTTAGAGTTTGAGAGGTATATGCAGAAGGGTGAGATTGTTAGTGTGTTGGTTATTGGCCTCACTATCTGGATGTTGTACATGTTAATGTCAATTTCTTTCTAGATGTGGAGAGCAAATATCTCCACATTTCTATCTGGATGCAGCATTGGGTAATTTTCACAATCCTGTCTCTTTGTGATTCATGCTAATATTCACAATTCCATCTGCATGTGGCATTGGCTAACATTCACAATCCTGTCCAGGTGTGCGGCAGGCCGAGATTCATGATTATATCCAAAAGTGCCTCTGGCTAACATATATAATCCTGTCTAGATGCGACTTGAGCCAACATTTACCATCCTGTTTAGATATGACACTAGCCAATATTCACAGTTCTATCCAAATATGGCACTGACTAGCATCCACAAGCCTGTCTAGATGCGACGCCAGCCAACATCCACAACTCCATTCAGACGTGGCACTGGCCAACAACCACTATCCTGTCTAGATGTGATGCAAGCTAACATTCACAATTCTATCCAAGAGCAGCCCTGGCTAACATTCGCAATTCCATCCAGTAGTGATGCAAGCCAATATTCACAATTCCATCCAAATGTAGAACTGGCTAATATTCACAACCTTGTCTAGAAGCGAGGCAAGCCACTAGTCACAATTCTTCCCAAATGTGGCACTAGCGTCCTGATAGGGTTGTCGCTCGTGGTCGGTTCCACCTAGCATTGTTTCTCTAGTTCTTGTGCGAGTTTCCCCTTTGTAGGTTCTAGGTGTTGTCTGAGCCGTTATGAGGTCTGTCAGCCTGTTCTTTTGCATTTCCTGTTTGATTGTTTCAGTTATTTCTGTTTGATTCCGAGGTGTTGAAGAGCCAGGTTTTTAGTAGTTTTCTGAATTTTAGGTGGTCTTTGGTGTTTCTTCTGTCATTTGGGAGGTTTTTCCAGGTTTTTGCTGCCAGGTGGGGGAAAGAGGAGCCCCCTGTTTTTTCCTGGCGTATGGCTTTGGTTCCAGGCGGATTTCATTGCCTGATCTGAGGAGTCTTGTTGGCTTGTAGATTATTTTCTTTTGTAGGAATTCTGCTCCCTGTCTGCTGATTGCCCTGTGTGTTATGCACATTGTTTTGAACGTGATAAATTGTTTGATTGGAAGCCAGTGTAGCATTTTTAGCGCTGGTGTGATGTGATCTCTTCTGGGTAGTTTGAGGAGCAGTAGGGCTGCTGCATTTTGGATACGTTGTAATTTCTTCAGGAGGTGTTCTGGCATCCCGAGGTAGAGGCTGTTTGCGTAGTCGATTCTTGACATGATGAGGGCGATGATTGTCAGTGTTTTGTTGATGAAGGACAGGGATGGTAGGATTATTTTTGTTGAGTGAAGGAGGAAGAAGCATTTCTTAACTATTGCATTTACTTGCGGTTGTAAGGTTAGTGTGTTGTCCATTAGGGCTCCCAGGTTTTTGACTACCTTTGTTGGTGTGGATGCGATTCCCAGATCTATCAGCTAGGGTATGTAGGTGTTGTATTCTTGGTTTTTAGATATAATCATGGTTTCTGTCTTTCCTGGGTTGATTATTAGGGTGTTGGCATTCATCCAGTCATAGATTTATTTTAGACATTCTCCAAGAGTTGAGTGATCTGCTTGTGTATCATCGATTTTGTAGATGATTTGAGTGTCGTCTGCGTAGTTGTAGCATGTAAGGTTGTATTTTTTAAAAATCTGTATTAGCGGAGTCTGGTAGATGTTGAAGTACAGTGGTGATAGTGAGGATCCTTGTGGTACTCCACAGTCGGTAACTCGTGGGGTAGATTTGAAGGGTTTTATCCATACAGTTTCTGTTCTGTTTGTTAGGAATTATTTGATGAGTAGTTCCATGTCTGTTATTCCTATATCTTCTAATCTCTTGATCAGGCTGTCATTGCTTACTGTGTCGAATGCTGGCGAGAGGTCGAGCAAAAGCAGAGCTGAGGTTGTGTTGGAATCAGCGTTTGTTTTTAGGTTGTCCTAGATGGATAGGAGTACTGATTCTGTTCCTCTTGTGGACTTGTGCTTGGTCTACCACCTGGTGTTTTTCTACGTGTTCTTGGTTTCATTTGTATACATAGGTTGCTAGGAGTTTTGCTGGGCAAGGGATGTTTGAAATCGGTCTGTAGTTGGAGAGGTCTTCCACGTCGCCACTTGTGTTCTTAAGAAGTGGTTTAATATATGCTGATTTGAAGGATCATGGTGCGGTTCCTGTCTCAAGCGAGAGATTCAAGAGATTTCTGTAGTATCCTTGCGTTAGGATTGATTTGTAGATGTCTGGGGGGCAGGGATCCATGGGCGAGCCTGCTTTCTTGCTATGTTTTACCAGCTTGATGAATATCTCCACTGATATTTGCTGGACGTTTTGGAGTTTTTGCTCTGGCACCTCATTGGATCGGGTTGGTTGTGTGTTAGGATTGGTCCGTCTGTTTTGTATGATTTGTCGGATGTCATTGTTAGGCAGAAACCTGTGCAGTTCCCTTAGGGACCACTGCAAAAGGCTTAAGACTACAGGTGTTGGCAGTAAACCCAATTGGTAGCAGTCTGTACCACCCAGATTTACCTGGTAGCTGTGGCTGAGCAGCCAGACTTCTCTCAAGAAGAGTTAGACAGTATATAGAGTATACAAGATAGGTATAAAAATACAGTAGCACAAGCAAACACTGACCAGAGCTTGGGTATAAAAGTATATAATTATTTATTTAAAAACACACCTTGTAATATACACTAACACTAATATGGCAAGCAAGTTCAAAACACAGTCACTATTAATATATATACATCCCTGATCACTTATTGAACAAGTCTTAGTTAAAACGCCACTTATTTTCAGACAGAGGTGAGTGCTTAGCCTAAGATGGCACTCCAATAAGTTAATCAAAAAGGGAGGGAAAAAGGCAGAATTAGGAACATTCACAATACCAACACTTTAGGAGAACCAGAGCAAGTCAGAAAAGGCAGAGTCTACTGAGGAGCAAGAAAGGCATAGGCCAGGCCCACTGTTGAAGAGAGCAAGGCGGAATGTGTCCAAGGTCACACAGTTGAATAGTACTTTTAAAGCGTTGTTGCAAAGAGTTCAAAAAGGGTTGGCTCAAGTTAGGAAAAGTTAGTTAGTAGGTCCCAGGTCACCCCAGGATAGAAAGTCAAGGATTTTCGGGATACCTTGAACAGTCTGTTGCAAGGGAGACCAGGCGGGACTCAGTACCTGAAATGGTGAGAAAGCTCCAGCGGGGGCAGTTGTTCCTGGCAGCGGGTGCAAGTTGGTGCTTCATCCAGGAGAAGAGGAGATCTCGAAGTGGAGGAAAGCTGGAGGTCGTTGCACTGCCAGAGAAGAACCCAGCCGTGGAGTTTCCCGGTTAAAGGGTACTACCCTTTTATTCGCAGTAGTGGTGAAGCGTGGCTATCCGGCCGCCGGGATGCTTGGCACGGGCAATTCGACCACGGTACGATCCAGGAAGGCAAAAAAGAGGGCGAACTGGTTATCCCCACCAGCTCAGACGAAGAAGACTCTCCGGGATGAAGATCTTCTCTGTCGTTGGGAATGGGTGAGACGGTTCAACAGGGCTCCACCGGTGGTGTCGTCGTTGCAGGTCAGCTCAGCTTATCCCTCTTTGGATTCTTTGGTCCTGTGGCGACTTCTGAAGTTCCAGTCCCCAAAGCCCTGCTTTTATGCAGAAAACCCCCAATCATCAGTCCTAGCTGTCACTCAAACATGCTAAGTGGTGAGCCGGGCGGCTCACCACTGGGCCAATCACACAAGAGTGCGACTTGAGTTGCCGAGGCAACTCAGTCCAGGGTGCCTAAACCCCCCTCCCACACATCCTGTAGACCCAGACAGAGTGGCACCACTTTTGGAGGCTTCTGTGGAGAAGCCCGCCAGAAAAGTGGAACAAAGGGCTCGACTTGGGTTGGAGTTACAGAGGCGAACACAAACGCCATTTTAAAACCGAGTCCTGGCAAAAAGACCAAACCGGGGAATAAATATTAAATAAATAACCCGGCGGTATCTTTAACATTGCACCAAAAAGTGGTGCGTTTAAAATGAATGGGAAAATCCCATAGGAAATATTCTGGTGGAATATTTTGCATGGTAACCACTGCCACCAGCCCGAAACTCGATGAGGGGGGACTGCACAGTGCCCCCTCGAAAAACAGACCCAGGGGCAATCTAATTACCCCTACCAGTACTTCCACAATATGATGGTTTGTACTGGTTCTGTTCCTAATTTAAGACTAGTAAAGTCAATGGTGACTTTACATGCCCTGGGAGACAGTAGTCAGTCCCACGGTATGGAGTCTATGTTTGGGGGTCACTATGACACCCCTGTGTTACTGCACTGAGGGTGGTGTGTAACACACTTACCAAAAAATACATGAAACCCTATGGAGTAAAAGACCCCATAGCCCATTAAACACATTACAAAGTCAAAGGATATCTCAAATCATGTCTAAGAGTGGGAGAAAAAGAGTCTCAGTCTTAGCAGGAGAAAAAAATAAACCCCAAAAAATCCAGCAAAGCTGCTGGGGGACTCACTAGGTTTGGGAAATTAGCCTTAACAGAGAATTCTCCCTAACGCTCGCCTCCCCCAGACTAAGGGACAGGAGGATTTAATCGACTCCTGGATGAATCTCATACCTCTAGTCGATGGCACACATCCTAGAGAGACCATCAGCATTTTGGTGGTGACACCCTGACCTGTGTTCTCTGGTCAAATCAAAGGTTTTCCTTTGTAAGCTATGTTACGCTCACCTGGCTCCCAGAGGGGCGTCGGTCGGACCCGGACAGCTGCGGTCTCCACCCAAGTGATGCGTAGTGCAGCGATGACTGACTGGATCTGCCCTCCTAATCTTTTCTGCTTAACCCGTAGAAATATTCTCCTGCAAGTGGAGAGATGGATTTAGCCCTTTGTGGATTCAAGTGATGGCACCCCCCACAGTCCTCCCCAACTAATCACCTCCGAAATGCCCTCACAGCAATCTCACCTTATATTCTTGAAAGATGAGCTCTCCATCCTGTGTGGATTTACAGGGGCGCGTCGATTCCAGTTACTTCACTGGTTTGAAGGCTCGGGAGAGTACCGGAGAGTATTGACTCTGAGGTTCCTGGTGAGGACCAGTAAGTATTAAGTTCATAGAGTTCAATATGTCCAATGTTCACTCTTGTTCCCCCCTTCCTTTCTTGTCTTGCAGCTGGCTCGTGAAAAGATGCTCTTGTGGCAGCTGGTGGCGCTCAGGTAAGCGTCTGTATTACCCGGCACTGTCCGGTAAATGTTACACGTGGAAAACGTGTTGTTTTGTCTCTCTTTACAGATGCGGCACGTGAAAATATGGAGAGTCACAAAAGGATGCCTCCGGTGGTAAATCAGGTAAGTCTATGGTGGTAAGAATTAAATTTTGTTGGTTCCCTCGGCTCACCTTGTGGTTTTCATTTGTCTCCTAGGTGCCGAAGTTCGGCGAAGAAATGATGGAGGCAGCGCCGACCCAAAGGATGCTGTGAGGACTGGTGAGTATGGCGCGGCGCTGCAGCTGGAGGTGCGGCGCATGCAGAAATGATGTTCTTTAAAGGTCCGGAGACGAGATGGATCCAGAATCAGGTGTGGAATAGAAATAAGTTAGTTTTCTAACCTTGTCCCTTTCTTTCCTCTTTGTTTTAGGAGCTCCGGATTCGAGTCGGGCATGGCAGAAGACTGGATGCAGGCTACAGGCACGGTAAGTGTTACGCTGCTGGATGCAGAATAACGCAAAGCGTGTGTTGCTGGTCGGGTGTGGTTTAAATAGCCTCAAAAGTAGTCCCAGGTAAGAAGCCCCTAGAACCACACCCGAGTAAAAAATAGTCCCTGTAGAAAAATAGCCCCTTTCAGGCTTCATGTTGGATTGGAGTCATTAGCAGCATGGTCTGCCTGAGGTAAGTAATGACTATGAGCCTGGTGCCTTAGGCGCCAGGACTGATTTCTACCATGAGCCTGGTGCCTAAGGCGCCAGGACTGAACCCAGATAGCCCCTAGCCGGGGCTGCTGAGGTTTTACTAAATGTCTAGATGCCTGCTCCCGGGGCTGATGGGCTTGGTCCGGATGCCTGGGGGTAGGCATCATGACAGCTATATGACCTACAAACCCTTTGAGGAACATCAGTCTTTTTGAAACCCATAGGGGATCTGGTTGACCAGTCCCTCAGAAGTTGTTACAACTTCTGAACCTGTGTTAGGCTTTTTCAAGGGGTCCTTAAAAGGATTCCCTTAGATCTACAGGGGCCTCCAGAGGTCCTCACCACTTCTCTGTTGGGAGAAGGTTGGGTTTTTAGGCCTCTTGGTTGGAGGGGATGGAGATAAGCAAGGTACATGCTTCTCCTTCCTCTTAGATCTACCCTT
The DNA here is from genome assembly GCF_040938575.1 of Ambystoma mexicanum. NCBI lineage: Eukaryota > Metazoa > Chordata > Amphibia > Caudata > Ambystomatidae > Ambystoma > Ambystoma mexicanum. The sequence goes on from NC_090941.1 coordinate 771,356,638, forward strand.
ACCTACTTTAGGAGTTTCACTCCCAAGATTAGGATTTGAGTTGGAGTCTTCAGTAGAAGGTCTAACAGTCTGAAGGTTTTTGGCCTTAGACTTTTCTTTTCTGGTTTTCCACCAGCACTGAGAATTACCAGTTCTCTTAGGTCTAGTTAGGGGTCCAGTTGGTCTATCCACCTCTTCCTCAGAAGCAGGGGGAGTCACAGACTCTAAGACTGGGGGAATAATGATGGAGCTTGGTTCGGGCTCCCATTTCCCTAACATTTTCGCCTGAAATTAGCCTGGGTCAGAGGTCAACTTACCAACGCCAGGGCTTGGAGTGGGGCTCTCAGTAGAGGTTGCCACAGGCTTATAGTGGTCCCTTAAGGTGGCCTCTCTAGCCAATTTGGTTTGGTTCTGGGTCTCCATACTGGGAGGCCTGGGGGTACTGGATACTACTCCTAGAGTTCTTAGATCATTCCCCAACAGGACTCTCCCAGGCACCTGAGTCTGAACACTGACAGGAATCCTCACTCTCATGTTATTACACTGAATGAGGGCTGGTAGAATTGGAACCATTTGGACAGGGCCTCCAGACATCTTAGTGGGACCTTTGGGTGCCTTAGCAACATCCTCAGGACTGAAAAAGCTTTCATCCACTACTGTTCTGCTGGCCCCAGAGTCTCACCTGGCAGGAGTATCCTGGCCATTGACAAGAACACTGTCCATAAAATAAACTTTAGAGTTTTCTGGTATGGAGTTGTACACACTCCTATTCTGATCACTAACCAGACCCATGGACTCTACTGTTACACTTGCTTGAAGACCCAAAGGTTCTTCAGCAAAGACTTCAAAGTGAGCACTAGCCATTTGGCCTTCCTCCTCAGGAGTGAAGGCTAAGGAGACTGTGCTGATCCCTGCAGGTTTACCCTTACATCTGGGATCTCCTTTGATATGGTCAGTTGCCTTACAGACATAGCATACTCCAAATTCTCTCTGAAAGGGTGGCTTGTTCTGACCTCCTTCTGGTTGTTGACCAGAAGGTACACTAGCCTGTTGTGGTTTACCCTGGGGCTTACCCTGGTTATTTTGTTGTTTGGGGCCCTCTTTGGGTTGGGAGGTATTAGAAATCTCTTGGTTCCCTTTTTGTGGCTGCTTTCCCTCATCCTTTTTCTGAGTGACCCCTGAATCCTTGTGAGTAGCACTGTTGGCAACCCACAAGTCAGCAGCCTTAGCTAGCTTCCTGGAATCTAATTCCTTTGAATCAGCCAAGTGCTGTCTGAGCTCAGGAGAGCAGGCATCATAAATTGACTCCAACATAACAAGATTTCTCATTCCCTCATAAGTCTTCACCTTGTAACCCTTAATCCATCCCTCAGTTTTTCAAACTTTCACTCACCCAGGTAGCCCAAGGGCTACCATCATTCTTTTTGAGGGTCCTAAGCCTCTTAATGTACTGGGAAAGGGTCTTCCCAAATCTAGCTATCAAAGCTAGCTTCACACATTCATAATCCTTTCTATCCTCCTCCCCCAACTCCATTACCACATCAGTTGCAACAGGGGGGAGCCTAGAGAACAACCAGGAAAGTAACTCATTTCCTGTAATGTTCTGGAGCCCATGATTATACTCAAACAAACTCAACCAATCCAACACATCCAACTTAGGCTCATACATACCCACAAGCTCTTTAGGCATCCGGGGTCTTTTGGGACTGGAACTCCTAGAGGATCCGGAGAGAGAAGCATTTTCAACAGATAATTTCTTCATCTCTATCTCATGCTTGAGCTCCATTTCTCTGAGCCTTAGTTCTTGGTGCCTTTGTTCTGTTTGAGCATTAAGTCTCTTAAACTCCAATTCAAGTTTAATTTTCTCTAGTTCAAGACATTGAGGACTAATTGTGGGACCTGGCAAAGGTCCAGTAGGTACAGCTGGCAGAGCAGGTAGAGGCCTAGGGGGGACAACTACATCATCCTCACCCTCCTCTTCTGGTTCTGACTCAAGATTATCAATACTAGGATCAATATCAATATCATTACTGTGATCTACATTTGCTGGAGTGGTAGGTTCCTCTGAACCACCATCCAGACTTTGGTTTGCTAACAACCTTTCTATTAACTCCCTTTTCTTGCCTTTAGTCAGGAGATTCTTATGCTTACAGAGAACTCTTAAACAATCAGCAGTTTTTGTAGCAAGGGACTCTTGACTATAACTTTCCATAGTTGACAGGTTTGAAAATAAACGTATTAGTGCTAAGCTTTGTGGTTAGTTGCACTAAGGTATCTATAAGCACACTAAAATGTATACTCAATACAAATCCCACCGCTGTACAGCAGTGTTAGGCAGAAACCTGTGCAGTTCCCATAGGGACCACTACAAAAGGCTTAAGACTAAGACTTAAGGTGTTGGCAGTAAACCCAATTGGTAGCAGTCTGTACCACCTAGATTTACCTGGTAGCTGTGGCTGAGCAGTCAGACTTCTCTCAAGAAGAGTTAGACAGTATATAGAGTATACAAGATAGGTACAAAAATACAGTAGCACAAGCAAACACTGACCAGAGCTTGGGTATAAAAGTATATCATTATTTATTTAAAAACACACCTTGTAATATACACTAACACTAATATGGCAAGCAAGTTCAAAACACAGTCACTATTAATATATATACATCCCTGATCACTTATTGAACAAGTCTTAGTTAAAACACCACTTATTTTCAGACAGAGGTGAGCGCTTAGCCTAAAATGGCACTCCAATAAGTTAATCAAAAAGCGAGGGGAAAAAGGCAGAATTAGGAACATTCACAATACCAACACTTTAGGAGAACCAGAGCAAGTCAGAAAAGGCAGAGACTACTGAGGAGCAAGAAAGTCATAGGCCAGGCCCACTCTTGGAGAGAGCAAGGCGGAATAAGTCCAAGGTCACACAGTTGAATGGTACTTTTAAAGAGTCGTTGCAAAGAGTTCAAAAAGGGTTGGCTCAAGTTAGGAAAAGTTAGTTAGTGGGTCCCAGGTCACCCCAGGATAGAAAGTCAAGGATTTACGGGACATCTTGAACAGTCTGTTGCAAGGGAGACCAGGCGGGACTCAGTACCTGAAATGGTGAGAAAGCTCCAGCGGGGGCAGTTGTTCCTGGCAACGGGTGCAAGTCAGTGCTTTGTCCAGGGGAAGAGGAGATCTCGACGTGGAGGAAAGCTGGAGGTAGTTGCACTGCCAGGGAAGAACCCAGCCGCAGAGTTTCCCAGTTAAAAGGTACTACCCTTTTATTTGCAGTAGTGGTGAAGCGTGGCTATCAGGCCGCCGGGGTGCTTGGCACGGGCGATTCGACCATGGGACAATCCAGGAAGGCGAAAAAGAGGGCAAACTGGTTATCCCCACCAGCTCAGAGGAAGAAGACTCTCCGGGATGAAGATCTTCTCTGTCGTTGGGAAGGGGTGAGACGGTTCAGCAGGGCTCCACCGGTGGTGTCGTCGTTGCAGGTCGGCTCAGCTTCTCCCTCTTCGGATTCTTTGGTCCTCTGGCGACTTCTGAAGTTCCAGTCCCCAAAGCCCTGCTTTTATGCAGAAAACCCCATTCATCAGTCCTAGCTGTCACTCAAACATGCTAAGTGGTGAGCCGGGCGGCTCACCACTGGGCCAATCACACAAGAGTGCGACTTGAGTTGCCGAGGCAACTCAGTCCAGGGTGCCTAAACCCCCCTCCCACACATCCTGTAGACCCAGACAGAGTGGCACCACTTTTGGAGGCTTCTGTGGAGAAGCCCACCTAAAAGTGGAACAAAGGGCTCGACTTGGGTTGGAGTTACAGAGGCGAACACAAACGCCATTTTAAAACCGAGTCCTGGCAAAAAGACCCAACCAGGGAATAAATATTAAATAAATAACCTGGCGGTATCTTTAACATTGCACCAAAAAGTGGTGCGTTCAAAATGAATGGGAACATCCCATAGGAAATATTCCAGTGGAATATTTTGCATGGTAACCACTGCCACCAGCCAGAAACTCGACGAGGGGGGACTGCACAGTGCCCCCTCGAAAAACAGACCCAGGGGCAATCTAATTACCCCTACCAGTACTGCCACAATATGATGGTTTGTACTGGTTCTGTTCCCAATTTAAGACTAGTAAAGTCAATGGTGACTTTCCATGCCCTGGGAGACAGCAGTCAGTCCCACGGTATGGAGTCTATGTTTGGGGGTCACTATGACACCCCTGTGTTACTGCACCGAGGGTGCTGTGTAACACACTTACCAAGAATACATGAAACCCTATGGAGTAAAAGACCCCATAGCCCATTAAACACATTACAAAGTCAAAGGATCTCTCAAATCATGTCTAAGAGTGGGAGAAAAAGAGTCCCACTCTTAGCAAGAGAAAAAAATAAACCCCAAAAAATCCAGCAAAGCTGCTGGGGGACTCACTAGGTTTGGGAAATTAGCCTTAACAGAGAATTCTCCCTAACAGTCATTGATTTTGTTTTTGAAATGGTCAGCTAGGTTGTTGCATAGTTTCTGTGAAGGTATTGGAGTGTTGTCACAACCTGGTGGGATTCTCATTTCATTTATGATTTTGAACATTTCCTTTTGTGCGTTGGTGGCTTTGGTGCTTCTGTTGTCATAATGCCTTTTCTTTGCCGTTATATTCTTTTCTTCATTCTAGTTCCAGCTTCTTGTTGTTCCTTTTCATGATGCTTAGTAGTGGGGTGAACCATTTTGCCATTGCTCTTTTTCTTGAGGGGTTAAACGTTTTTTCCGGGGAGATGTTTTCAATTATATCAGTAATCCATTTATGTAGCAGGTCAATTTTTCTGTCTAGGTCTGCCTTCTCCAGTTCAGTCGTGGATGCCTTTGTTAGCTCCAGTTGTTCTTTTAGGTTGCTTTCTTTGATGGTTTTCCAGTTTCTTTTTCTGGTGGTTGGAAATTTGAGGGGCTGGTTTGTAGCTTTAGTCAGTATCGTAATCACAAATGGAATGATGAGATGGCCGCTCCAAAGTATTTCTATCGGCGGTGCAGTGGTGATAAGTCTTTTCTTGGTGAAGATTGCATCAAGTGTGTGCCCTGCCGAGTGTGTTGTTCCTTTGACTAGCTGTTGTAGTTTCATGGTTGTTAGTTGCCTGATTAGTGAGTTTTGTGAGTTGGCGTGTTTTTCTTCAAACCATATGTTGAAGTCCACCAGGATCATCAGATGCTCATGTTGGATGGCTATGTTGGTGATGGCTTCTATAAAGTTGTCGATGAAGGTTGCATCATATGTCAGTGGTCTGTAAACCAGTATGAATTGAATGTTTGTTTTTGGATTTGCTGATAGGTGTACTACCATGGATTCTCAGTTCATGTTTAGCGGTTTGTCTGTAGGCATTTGAAGTTTGTGGGTGGGGGTAGCTTTGGAGTGTGATTTTGTAGCTATCGTCTAGCCATTTTTCTCTGATGAATAGGATGTCGATACCATTGTCAATACAGCAGGTCAAAGATCTCTGTTGAGTGTTTTGACATAGATCTTGCGTTCATTAGGTTGCAATGGATTTTTATGGTATATTTTGGTTTGTGCTTTGTTATCGGCGCTGTTTTCTTACTGGTGTTTTGGTTTTCTTCCATGATGATATCCGATTGTGGTGTTGTGTCACGCTCACCTGGTCTCCACGGGGGCGCCGCCCGAAGATGCAGGAATGATGTCTGCCCTGGCGTTACTCGGCTGGATGAGGAGACTTGCATGTGACTTCTCCTTCCCTGTCACTTCCCCGAATGCTTTGCCTACAAGGTCGAAATAGGATGTTAGCACCATGAGGAGCGGGGTTGAGTTCCCACCTCCCGCAACCTCCTAATGCCCCCTATCTGCTTCAGCCTCACCTTGGTTTGTTTAGTGGTGGACTCTCCATCCTGCGGTCTCTCGAAGGGGTGCAATATGACAGTCTCTCCCTGGATCTAATTCCTTCACTGATCATGTGGGGGTGTAGTGGAGTCTTGAATTGCTTGACTCAGCAGGTAAGTCTTTATACCTATAGATGCTTGGAATAGCTGCTTAAATGTCTTTATTATTTAACTTTGTATTCACCTTTCTTTCAGGCGCGGTCTTGAGCAGTTTGGTAATGAAGATTTGACTCGTCCTTCAACGCTGAGCAGGTTCTATGCGGAAAGTTGGAGCGTTCGTGAGTGGCGCCGAATGTCTCTATAATGGTTTCTTTCTGTGTGCGACTAACTTGCTGTGTTCTTTACTTTCCTGCAGGTGCAGTGTGTCTCCGGAGCGGCGATCGGATGAACTGCTGCAGTGAAATCCAAAGAGGAGCGGTCTCTGGGTGAGTATCAGCTGTTCTAGCAGATGCTTTCTTTTCTGCAGGTGCAGCGAACTGAAGAGCAGCTGAAGGAGCGGCCGCTCGGATGGAATCCTTCAGGTAAGGTTGTAAACTCCGTATTAATTCCTGTTTCTCTCTTCTCTTCATCTGGTCTCAGGTTTGGATGGATGGAAGTTCCAGAACGGGCGTGGCTACTGGCGTTCAGGTACTGGAGCTGAACAGACACGGTGAGCATTACGCTGCAGGAATGCAGAATAACGCGAAGTGTGTTCTGTCGGCAGTGTGTGGCTTAAATAGCCTTGTAGTTCCAATTAAATAGTCCCTCCTGCCTCATTCTGCAATCACAGGTAAAGTAGTCCCACAGCCACACCCGAGATAAGCCAGATGATTTAGCTTCCTTTGACAGGGCTGCATGTAATCCCATGTAGTGCATTACCAGATGGAAAACCATGAGCCTGGTACCAACGGCGCCAGGACGGAGTCCAGGAAGTCCTTGGACTACCCTTTGGGGTTTTATAAGCCATGATGGGTGTCAGTGACTGGGAAAGGCCTGCCAGCTCCAAGTGTTTTGGAGCATGCACCATGACAGCGCTCCCCCCCAAAGCCCTCCTAACGGTGGGTCCCTCCACCGGTCCAGGTTTGTTAGGATGATTATGATGGAATCTTTTTAACAACTGTGGAGCTTGAATGTGATCACTGGGTTCCCATGATGTCTCCTGCGGTCCATTCCTTTCCAGTCTATTAAATACAATAATTTTGATTTGATGATTTTTGAATCCAGAATGTCCTTAACTTCAAATTCAGGTTCTCCGTCGACCATAACCGGTTTGGGTGGTTTTTGTATGCGGGTCCCTGGTTGCACTGGTTTCAGAAGTGAGACGTGAAACACAGGATGAATCCTCATGTGTGGTGGTAGGTCCAATTTTACTGCTACCGGATTAATGATAGCCTTTATTATGTACGGACCCCAATATCTGGGGTTGAAGGTATGAGTTCCTTTCACTGGTATGGGCTTTGAGGCCAGCCAGACTTCACCTCCTACTTGATACTTTGGAGCTTCACTTCTATGTGCGTCTGCTGATTTCTTGTACCTTTCCTTAGCTTGCCTCAGATGATCAGTCGCTTGTTTAAAGGCTTGAATGATGGTAGTATGTAAGCTGCTTACCGCTGGCATTTCCAGAGATTGAGGTGGATCAAGATTGGAGGTTCATGGGTGCATTCTATATATTGTGTAAAAAGGACTTTGCCCAGTGCTGGAATGTAAGGCATTGTTATAAGCATACTCTGTTATCCACAAAATATCTTTCCAACTGCCTTCTTTTTGGTGGAACATGCATTTTAGTTATTGCTCCAAAGTCTGGTTGGTCCTCTCGGTCTGACCATCGGTTTGTGGATGGTGGCTGGTAGAAAGTCTTACATCGATTTGAGCTAACTCGCAACATTTTCTCCAGAAACTTGAGATGAATTGAGTGCCTCGGTCTGAAATCAGGATGGAAGGAAATCCGTGTATTCGGACTATCTGTTCAAGGAATTCCTTGGCTAGGATTGAAGCTGAGAGTAAACCTTTTAGAGGAATGAAGTGGGCCATTTGGAAAAAAAATTCACTACCACTAAAATGGTGTTGAATCCATTGAAAGGAGGGAGGTCTGTGATGAAACCAAGAGACAATGTATGCCACAGTGTAGGCGGAATACCAGGGTTTGCAGTAGACCGGGTGATCTCTTTTTTTGGGCTTTGTTTTGTGCACACATTCCACATGATAACACAAATTGCTTGATGTCCTTACGCCTGGTTGGCCAAGTTGCTCTTTTGACTTTGGCTTCAGTTTTAGCAATTCCAGGTGACCTTCTACCAGAGATTCGTGGTAATTTGAGATTACCTTGTTCTGAAGTTCCTTGCTGGTTAGATAGAGACATTCCTGAAAGTAAGGCAAATGGTTTGAGACTGAGTGGTGCAGACTTTTAGTTGGCCAATCTTGCAGAGTGCTGCTATACATGAGATGTGCGATTTCTTCGTGAATGTCATCTAAAGTTAGCGACGTAGTAATTCCCAGGATTCTTCCTCCAGGGATGATGGGTACAGGGTCTGGACTTGCGTGTGCATCATCTACTCCTATACGGGACAGGGCATCTGCTTTTCCATTTCGACAACCAGGCCGGTAAGTAATTACAAAATCGAATTCAGCAAAAAATAACACCCATCGAAGTTGGCGAGATGATTGTGCCTTCGCCAACTTTAGGTATTGGAGATTGCGATGATCAGTGATTACCATGATGGTATGCCTTGCCCCCAGAAGGTAATGCCGCCAAGCTTTGAAAGCCGCCTTGATGGCCAAATGTCCCTTGTCTGTTATGGCGTAGTTCAATTCTGGTGCCGTGATTTTCCGTGACCAAAAGGCCACCGGGTGTAGTTGGCCAGTTTCAGGATCTCTTTGAGAAAGGACCGCTCCCATTGCTAAGCTGGAAGCGTCGGTCTCAACCACATACGGGAGATCTGGACGAAGATGCTTCAGAATTGGAGCTGAGATGTATTTTTGCTTTACATTTTGGAAAGCCTTTTCCGCCTCTTCTGACCATTGGAAACATTTATTCTTTCGCAGCAAAGAGGTAATGGGGTGCACAAGGTGCGAGAAACCTGGAATGAAGCGACGATAGAAATTCGCAAATCCCAGCATACTCTGAACTCCTTTGATTGAGGTTGGAGAATGCCAGTTGAAGATGGCATCAACTTTTCGCGAATCCATACGTACACCACGAGGGGTTAAAACAAACCCAAGGAACTCGATCTCCGTAACATGGAAGAAGCATTTTTCTAGTTTAGCATAAAGTTTGTTTTGCCAAAGTTTCTCCAGAACAGCACGGACATGTTTTACATGTTCTTGTTCAGAAGAGGAGTATACCAGAATGTCGTCGATGTATACCACGAGACAGACATGGATCAACTCTCGCAGGACGTCATTCATAAAATATTGAAACACTGCTGGGGCGTTACACAGGCCGAAAGGCATTACCTGGTATTCAAATAGCCCATATTTAGTACAGAAAGCGGTCTTCCATTCGTCTCCTTTCTTGATTCGTATTAGGTGGAACGCTCCTCGGAGGTCTAACTTGGTATAAATCTCTGCATCTTTAACTTGGTCCAATAGTTCAGGAATCAAAGGTAAGGGGTAACGGTTTTTAACAGTGACTTGGTTCAATGCGCGGTAGTCGATACAAGTCCTAAGGTCTCCTTCCTTTTTAGGCACGAAGAATAAGGGTGATGCCGCCGGGGACTTGGACGGCTGGTTAAAACCGTTTGCCAGGTACTGGTCCAGATACTTTCTTAAATGCAGATTTTCAGGCTTGCTGAGTGTATAAATCCGGCCACAAGGAATCTAAGCTCCTGGTATGAGGTCGATCTGGCAGTCGTATGGTCTATGGGGGGGGGGGAAGAGTGTTGGCTTGATCCTTCTGGAAGACGTCCTGATAGTCTTGGTATACCTGGGGTAGCGGATTTGTTAAACTCATGATCGTAGTCATTGCCTTGGTCAAGGGTTCTTCTGTTCGATAACAAGTTTGAGCACACTCAACTGAGAAGGTCAGCTTCTTCGCACGCCAGTCGATACAAGGATTGTGTGATTCTAGCCATGGCATTCCCAGAATTATTTGGAATTGTGGAGCCTTGAATAAATCTAACACAATGGCTTCCCGAAGCCCATTTTGGCACAAAAGCGTCATCTCTGTCGTTGAATGTGTTACCGGTCCCGAAGAAATCTCAGTTCCATCGACAGTGGTGACTAAGTCAGTTGTTGCCTTCTCGCAAAGAGGAAAATTCATCCTTGTAGCCAATTCTTGGTCCATATAATTCCCAATGGCTACGCTATCGATATATGCTCTGACTGCATGCATTTGAGATGGCTGTTGGTGATTTATGAGGATCATTGGCAAAGCTAGGTGCGAGGTCTGGGAGTCCTTCTTTTCGTTCGACAAGCGGACCTCTACACTTGTCGGGCGAGGAAGTTTTCCGGAACTGGTTCTGCCTCGGTCTTGCCGGCAACCCCTACTGTCTTCTTGGCTGGTTTCACTGGACACTCACGGAGGAAGTGACCGGCTGTTCCACTGTTGCTGCCTTCTCTTGTCCCTTTCAGCCTTGGATAGCGGTCCTCGCACCCCTCCAATCTGCATGGGTTCGGACACGTCAGTAGTCTTGGAAACGTTTTCCTTTGGACGCACAAATACCCGAGAGTCCATTCTAGCTCGATCAGCCTTACGGTTCTGCAACCTATGATCAAGCTGGACCACCAAGTCTATGTATTCAGCACAGTCTCTGGGTGGATTGACCACTTGAGCTAAAACGTCTTTTAACTCGCTTCTCAAACCACGATGAAACAACGTTGTTCTTTTGTCCTCCGGCCAACCAGTTTCCACTACCAACCTATTGAAGGTTGCAATGAACGTTAACAGATCTTGATCCCCTTGACGTAGAGACAGGAGTTTGTTATCTAATGCCTCCCCTTGAGAGTGCCGGGCAAACAACTTTTCCATGTCCAGTTGGAACCTCTGGAAGTCTCGCAAAACGGGGTCGTCCCGATTGACTAGAGGTACCGACCAGTCTGCAGCACTGCCAGTGAGATATGAGAGCACAAAGGCCACCTTTGACTGGTCATTCGGAAAGGCCCCAGGCCTACATAGCAAGCGCAGACGGCACTGATTCATAAAAACTGCGTACCTTTTTGAATCTCCTGCAAAACGTTCTGGGGGTGCTAAAGGTACGGCTCCTGGAAGGACCACCTGTACTGGATTGCTTGGTGAAGCTGGGACCATGGAACTCGCTGTGGGTAGCGAGGTTTGTCCCGCCTGTGATTGTAGCAACTGTCTGGCGAGATCGTCTGTCCGATCCTTGGTTACAATCAACTCTCTCCTTAAGGCATTGGTTTCTTGCCTGGCTGAATGCACTTCAGCCCTATGTTCCCCCAAATGCTGGGCTAGCTGGTCAGTCTCTGAGGTTTCCATGATGCCCAGGTGGAGGTTTTTATGAAGGGCTTCGCGTTCTGTCACGCTCACCTGGTCTCCACGGGGGCGTCGCCCGAAGATGCAGGAATGATGTCTGCCCTGGCGTTATTCAGCTGGATAAGGAGACTTGCACGTGACTTCTCCTTCCCTGTCACTTCCCTGAATGCTTTGCTTACAAGGTCAAAATAGGATGTTAGCATCGTGAGGAGCAGGGTTGAGTTCCAACCTCCCGCAACCTCCTAATGCCCCCTCTCTGCTTCAGCCTCACTTTGGTTTGTTTAGTGGTGGACTCTCCGTCCTGCGGTCTCTCGCAGGGGCGCAATATGACAGTCTCTCCCTGGATCTAGTTCCTTCACTGATCCTGTGGGGGGTGTAGTGGAGTCTTGAGTTGCTTGACTCAGCAGGTAAGTCTTTATACCTATAGATGCTTGGAATAGCTGCTTAAATGTCTTTATTATTAAAGTATTCACCTTTCTTTCAGGCGCAATCTTGAGCAGTCTTGTAATGAAGATTTGACTTGTCCTTCAACGCTGAGCAGGCTCTATGCGGGAAGTTTGAGCGTTCGTGAGTGGTGCCGAATGTCTCTATAATGGTTTCTTACCGTGTGCGACTAACCTGCTGTGTTCTTTTATTTCCTGCAGGTGCAGCGTGTTTCCGGAGTGGCGATCGGATGAACCGCTGCAGTGAAATCCCAAGGGGAGCGGTCTCTGGGTGAGTATCAGCTGTTCTAGCAGATGCTTTCTTTTCTGCAGGTGCGGCGAACTGAAGAGCAGCTGAAGGAGTGGCCGCTTGGATGGAATCCTTCAGGTAAGGTTGTAAACTCTGTATTAATTCCTGTTTCTCTCTTCTCTTCATCTGTTCTCAGGTTCTGATGGATGGAAGTTCCAGAACGGGCGTGGCTGCTGGCGTTCAGGTACTGGAGCTGAACAGACACGGTGAGTGTTACGCTGCAGGAGTGCAGAATAACGCAAAGTGTGTTCTGTCAGCAGGGTGTGGCTTAAATAGCCTTGTAAGTAGTTCCAATTAAATAGTCCCTCCTGCCTCATTCTGCAATCACAGGTAAAGTAGTCCCACAGCCACACCCGAGATAAGCCAGATGATTTAGCTTCCTTTTACTGGGCTGCATGGGTTCGGACACGTCAGTAGTCTTGGAAACGTTTTCCTTTGGACGCACAAATACCCGAGAGTCCATTCTAGCTCGATCAGCCTTACGGTTCTGCAACCTATGATCAAGCTGGACCACCAAGTCTATGTATTCAGCACAGTCTCTGGGTGGATTGACCACTTGAGCTAAAACGTCTTTTAACTCGCTTCTCAAACCACGATGAAACAACGTTGTTCTTTTGTCCTCCGGCCAACCAGTTTCCACTACCAACCTATTGAAGGTTGCAATGAACGTTAACAGATCTTGATCCCCTTGACGTAGAGACAGGAGTTTGTTATCTAATGCCTCCCCTTGAGAGTGCCGGGCAAACAACTTTTCCATGTCCAGTTGGAACCTCTGGAAGTCTCGCAAAACGGGGTCGTCCCGATTGACTAGAGGTACCGACCAGTCTGCAGCACTGCCAGTGAGATATGAGAGCACAAAGGCCACCTTTGACTGGTCATTCGGAAAGGCCCCAGGCCTACATAGCAAGCGCAGACGGCACTGATTCATAAAAACTGCGTACCTTTTTGAATCTCCTGCAAAACGTTCTGGGGGTGCTAAAGGTACGGCTCCTGGAAGGACCACCTGTACTGGATTGCTTGGTGAAGCTGGGACCATGGAACTCGCTGTGGGTAGCGAGGTTTGTCCCGCCTGTGATTGTAGCAACTGTCTGGCGAGATCGTCTGTCCGATCCTTGGTTACAATCAACTCTCTCCTTAAGGCATTGGTTTCTTGCCTGGCTGAATGCACTTCAGCCCTATGTTCCCCCAAATGCTGGGCTAGCTGGTCAGTCTCTGAGGTTTCCATGATGCCCAGGTGGAGGTTTTTATGAAGGGCTTCGCGTTCTGTCACGCTCACCTGGTCTCCACGGGGGCGTCGCCCGAAGATGCAGGAATGATGTCTGCCCTGGCGTTATTCAGCTGGATAAGGAGACTTGCACGTGACTTCTCCTTCCCTGTCACTTCCCTGAATGCTTTGCTTACAAGGTCAAAATAGGATGTTAGCATCGTGAGGAGCAGGGTTGAGTTCCAACCTCCCGCAACCTCCTAATGCCCCCTCTCTGCTTCAGCCTCACTTTGGTTTGTTTAGTGGTGGACTCTCCGTCCTGCGGTCTCTCGCAGGGGCGCAATATGACAGTCTCTCCCTGGATCTAGTTCCTTCACTGATCCTGTGGGGGGTGTAGTGGAGTCTTGAGTTGCTTGACTCAGCAGGTAAGTCTTTATACCTATAGATGCTTGGAATAGCTGCTTAAATGTCTTTATTATTAAAGTATTCACCTTTCTTTCAGGCGCAATCTTGAGCAGTCTTGTAATGAAGATTTGACTTGTCCTTCAACGCTGAGCAGGCTCTATGCGGGAAGTTTGAGCGTTCGTGAGTGGTGCCGAATGTCTCTATAATGGTTTCTTACCGTGTGCGACTAACCTGCTGTGTTCTTTTATTTCCTGCAGGTGCAGCGTGTTTCCGGAGTGGCGATCGGATGAACCGCTGCAGTGAAATCCCAAGGGGAGCGGTCTCTGGGTGAGTATCAGCTGTTCTAGCAGATGCTTTCTTTTCTGCAGGTGCGGCGAACTGAAGAGCAGCTGAAGGAGTGGCCGCTTGGATGGAATCCTTCAGGTAAGGTTGTAAACTCTGTATTAATTCCTGTTTCTCTCTTCTCTTCATCTGTTCTCAGGTTCTGATGGATGGAAGTTCCAGAACGGGCGTGGCTGCTGGCGTTCAGGTACTGGAGCTGAACAGACACGGTGAGTGTTACGCTGCAGGAGTGCAGAATAACGCAAAGTGTGTTCTGTCAGCAGGGTGTGGCTTAAATAGCCTTGTAAGTAGTTCCAATTAAATAGTCCCTCCTGCCTCATTCTGCAATCACAGGTAAAGTAGTCCCACAGCCACACCCGAGATAAGCCAGATGATTTAGCTTCCTTTTACTGGGCTGCATGTAGTGCCATGTAGTGCATTACCAGATGGAAAACCATGAGCCTGGCGCCAACGGCGCCAGGACTAAGTCCAGGAAGTCCTTGGACTACCCTTCGGGGTTTTATAAGCCCTGATGGGTGTCAGTGACTGGGAAAGGCCTGCCAGCTCCAAGTGTTTTGGAGCATGCACCATGACATGTTGGTGCAGTTGTGTTTGTGTCTTCATGAAATAGTTATTCTAGGTTAAGTCTTGTTTTTTTTTTTCATCAGGTTCGTCTTCTAGAATTTGTGGCTGTTGAAGGGTGGGTCCTCTTATTTTGGTGACATAAGGTGTTAGGGCGTTGATCGTGTACTTGTTCCCTCTAGCTTTGTTCATTCTTATTCTGCGTGGTTGTGTTTGGTTGTCGGTTTTTCTTGATTTGTTTGTTGGGTCAGTTAATTCCAGCGAGTGGTTGTTTGTGAGGTAAGGTGTTAGATGTAGGGATTTATCTCTTCTGCGGGCACTGGTTCTGTTTTCGTTCTTGTCAATGGGGGTGTGTTTGACAGTTGTGGATCTTTTTTGGCATTCAGTTGGATTTGTTTCCTCTGCCTTCTGTCTTTCTCGTGGTCCAATTTGTTTTTGCTGCATTTTGTCCGCTGTGTGGTTGGTGTCGGGGTGTTTCTTTTTTTATTTTGGTTGTCGCGGTTGTGTTCCTTGTAAGTGGTTAGGTTTATATATCCTTTGGGTTTCCTCCTGGGTTGAGGTTGTGGTTGCAGGGCTGGTAGCCCACGTGCAGTACTTTGCTGGTTGGCTCGGTTGTTGTTATGATTGTGAGGTTGTACATGTTGTTTCCTGGTTAGTTTTGTTTGGTTCGTTGCTTCGTGGCGTGTATGATTGTGGGTGTGGTGCTGTCATTGCATGGAGTCCGTTTTTTGTGCTTAGTCTGGCTGTCTCATAGGGTTGGTCTGGGTGAGGTGGGTTTGCTGATACAAGTTTGGGGGCTGTCTGGTAGTGTGATTGCTAGATAACATGTGTATGCTTCAATATGTGGCTAATGTGCGACCGACTATGTGTAGTTGGTGGCTGTGGGGATGGTCTAGTCAGGGTTATATAGCTAGGGCACCTCTGGTACTGTTCCAATGTGGCACTCTGTAGGTGTGTCTCAAGGCAACATTTAACAATTCTGTAAGTGTGTGACCTAGGCTAATATTCACAGTACTATCCCAATGTGGCACTTTCTAGATGTGACTTAAGGCACTATGAACAATTCCCCAATTGGGTGACGCAGGCTAATATCCATAGTACTATCCCAGTGTGACACGGGCTAATAATAACATTACTATCTCAGTGTGGGGCAGGCTAATAATCACAGTACCATTTCAGTGTGGTACTTTCTAGATGTGATTCAAGATAATATGAACAATTCTCTAATGGTCAGATGCAGGCCGATATTCACAATACTATCTCAGTATGGCACATGCTAATAACCACAGTGTTATCCCAGTGTGGAACAGGATAATAGTCACATCTATTTGTGGTACAGGCTAATCACAGTGCCATCTTAATGTGGCACAGGCAAACATTCACAGTACTATCCCAATGTGGCACTCTCTAGATGTGACTTAAGGCACTATTAACAATTCTCTAAGGTTGTGATGCAGGCTAATGTTAACAGTTCTGTCCCATTGTGGCACCGGTTAATAATCACAGTACTATCTCACGGTGGAATTTTTTGGATGTGATTCAAGTCAATGTGAACAATTCTCTAAGGGTACGATGCAGGCTGATATTCAAAGTACTATCACAGTGTGCTATTTTCTAGATGTGATTCAAGTCAATCTGAACAATTCTCTAAGGGTGCGATGCAGGCTAATATTTACAGTACTATCAACGTATGGTAATTTGTAGATGTGATTCAAGTCAATCTGAACAATTCTCTAAGGGTGTGACGCAGGCTAATATTCACAGTTCTATCACAGTGTGGTGCAGGCTAATTTTCACAGTGCTATCACAGTGTAGGATAGTTTGCTAAGTGACAGGGCATCCAGGGAAGAGGGATTGCTCTACTCCCCACCCAGGCCACTCCTACCTTGATTGTAGCTGCTAGTTGATGGCTGGCCACTGGCTTCCCCTGCTGACATCTGCAGACACTGACTGGAGCTGCCCTTTGCCTCGGGCCCTTAGCCGCAGGGCTGCACAGGCTGAGGGCTGACCTTGGAGGGTGGATTAAGAGGCGCAATCGGACCAGAGCCAGTGGGCGGGATTGGAGGCGGGCGCAGGGAGTTTCACAGGGAAATGTGACTGGGGAGAGGGTCGGCAGGATCGGGGTTTGAAATTAAAAACCAATGGGTGCCCATGAAAAAATAAGGCCTAGGAGGGTCTCTGTTTTGTCGCACTCACCTGCTATGCATCAGATTGAAGTGGCGTGCAGGGTGCAGTGCGGGGTCTGGGGGCAAGCAAGAACACGGTCTTGTGACCAATCAGAGCCTGTGGGTGGGATGGGAGGTGGGAGGAGGGAGTTTCACAGGGAAATCTGACTGTGGAGAGGGTCAGAGGGATCAGTGGTTTGAAATTAAAAACCCATGGGCGCCCATGAAAAAATAAAAGGCCCAGGAGGGTCTCTGTTTTATCTCACTCACCTGCTACGCATCAGATCGAAGTGGCGTGCAGGATGCAATGCTGGGGGTTGGGAGCATGCAAGAACACGGTCTTGTGACCAATCAGAGCCCGTGGGCAGGATAGGAGGCAGGAGGAGGGAGTTTCACAGGCAAATGTGACCGGGGAGAGGGTCAGAGGGATTGGGGGTTTGAAATTAAAAACCAATGGGTTCCAATGAAAAAATAAGGCCCAGGAGGATATCCGTTTTATCCCACTCACCTGCTAGGCATCAGATCGAAGTGGCGCACAGAGTGCAGTGCCGGAGGCAGCCAAGGACCTGGTCTTGTGACCAATCAGGGCCGGTGGGCGGGATGGGAGGCAGGAGGAGGGAGTTTCATGGGGAAATGTGACCGGGGAGATGGTCGGAGGGATCGGGGTTTGAAATTAAAAATCAATGGGTGCCGATGAAAAAATAAGGCCCAGGAGGGTCTCTGATTTATCGCACTTACCTGCTATGCATCATATCGAAGTGGCGTGTGGGGTGCAGTAGCCTGGCTGGGAGCAGGCAATAACACTGTCTTGTGACCAATCAGGGCCGTTGGGCGGGATGGGAGGTGGGAGGAGGGAGTTTCACTGGAAAATGTGACCGGGGAGAGGGTCAGGGATCGGGGGTTTGAAATTAAAAACCAATGGGTGCCAATGAAAAGATAAGGCCCAGGAGCGTCTCTGTTTTATCGCACTCACCTGCTACGCATCAGATCGAAGTGGTGTTCAGGGTGCCGTGCCGGAGCTGGGGGCAGGCAAGGACACGGTCTTGTGACCAATCAGGGGTGGTTGGTGGGATGGGAGGTGGGAGGAAAACTATGTAAAAACTATGGAAAAAGTACTCTAAGATACACATTTTGCACTGATTTGTAAAGAATTGCAATGGTTTGGAAATGGAAATTACCTTCCAAACTCTCTTCGGAGATGATAGCTCACTAGTTACGGATGCTAACGAAGTGGCTTACCTTGTAAGTCAGTTGCGCACATGCATAGTAATTGTGTGCACAAACAGCAACCATTTCCGCTCTTAGAGAAAAATAATTAGAGGGAACACTGGTAGAGGGTCAATTTGGTGACATATTGGCAAAGGGGCGTGCCCTCATTTGTATGGGATTTTCTTTATGCGAATGAGGGAGCCCTCTTTATATGACTGTTTTTCCCCAACATGAAAACAGGCAGACCCACAATAACGCCCCCTCCCCCCGATACCCTGCTCTCCTGGAAGCATCATAAACATTGCTAGTGGCACTCGTTACCACCGGGGAGTGGCTTTGGTAGAAGGGTCTGATGGCAGTGCAGTGGCAAACTCCCTCCTCCCTAAAGGAGGCACTCCAGCCCCCAGCCATAGTAAAACTTGAGGTGGCTTCAGGAAAAACGATCATAACAGCTGGAGGCACTTGAAGCATTTCAAAAGGTGAACCTGGCACCCAACATTACTATGGTTTTCAGGGGAATGAGGGGTTCCAAATGTGTTGCAAAGTGCAAAAACTGCCACCTTGCCCTACTTTGTGCATAACACAAGGTTTCGATGCTTTTATATTAAAATTAAGATTAAGATGTCCTAAATTAAAGACACAGTTCATATTAGAAGTATGATCCTGCCATTAAAACTCTTTCTTTTAAGTAAAAGTACCTGAAATACTTACCAGTCCACCTAAATCTGTATACAAATAGACCCAAAAAGAACCCGTTTTATAGAGGGTTAAGCAAAGTTCAGTGCTCAGCTGGTTTATAATGCAAAGCAGATCCAAAGCTTGACTTTTTTCTGTAACGTGATCTACGCAAGTTTATCAGAGTATTGCTGCTCCCTGATGATGATGGGAAAAGGAAAACATGAATTTATATTACTGTAACTTTTCTTCTAAGCAGTCAAATTAAGTGTCCAGAAGGTACAATGCATCCTTTCCCTCAGCTTCATGTTCTATATTGTTAACGTCTGGAACAGCATGACATGGGACGTGTCACTGCTACAAAAACACTGCATTATGCGCATTAATATTATTCTAATTATTTCCCATTCAAGCGTCTTGTTTTCTGTAGCAACATATCATGAATTAAAATAGGCATATCATTCAAATGTAGGATAGCATGAAGATTATTAATTTTCTTTTGTAATGACTTTTTAATTGGGGAATGCATCGCTCGTACACGATGTATGGTGTGGGCACAAAGGAGGAGACAAACAAGGAATATTGTACATATTTATATTCGTATTCAAGGAAAGCTGTGAGCTCGCAGGATCGTTTAAAAATTTAACATGTTGTGTGATTTTATAATAACTGGTTTTAATAATGCAAGACTAGAGTTGGATTTCTTCTGCAAATAGTTTGCTTTCTTATCTTGTCTGGTATTTTATTGCACGGATTGAAGTTAATGAATAGTTTCCATGCAAATTAAGCAACAGATTGAATTTAGCAAACAGGTTTCATACTATGCTAATATGTTACCGCTATAGCCTTTGTTTTTTCAATTTTTTTTAAAGATCTCTATTGCTTGAGTGTTGGCAAAATTGTTATCTGTATTAACAAGCAACAACAAAACCGACAGTGTGGGCATTTACAGTTCACTGCATTTGACATTTATTGGCAATAATCTGTATTTTCCCCATAAAGTAAGGGCCTAACACAAAGAACACACAAGACAAAGGGCTGGTCTTTATGTGACTATTATTAAGTACGCTTTTAGCCTCTACTGGCTGCTTAAATACATCTAACACTTCAAATCAGCAGCTTATAAACAAACCTTGAAGCTATGGGGGCCCATAAAATGCTTTTGATCTCTGTACCATGCAGTACGGCATCATAAATAATCTTAAAACACATCTCATAGCCCATTTTACTCAGGGAATCATAAACAATATTCAAAAGAACAATGTAACTCTTAAGGATTTTATTACTAATGGAACAAAAATGAGGACACATTACCACTTCAAAATAGAATAGAGATATATATGCTATATTAGATGGTGTGTAGGAGGGCATGCACTGCTTGATAACTATAATTTCCATAAAGATTTAAAAAATGTCCTGCATCAAGTCCTAGCACCAGTTTCACAGCCATACCTGTGCTAAGAGGGCACCCACATGTATGTAAACGTGCTAGTTATAACAGCGAGAAGACCAAATGCCCCTTTCTGGATGACAAATATTTAAGCCCCTTCATGCTTTACCATTTACCACTCGGACAACTGAAGCAGCTGTTCTACTCAGTAGCTGTGTGCAGGTTTCACACTTATAACAGAGCTTAAGTTCCATCCATACCTAGAATCCTCCAACCATGCGAAGCACCCCGTGGCGAAATGTACAAATACCACACACAGATACTCAGACACTCAGGCTTTGGGTTTGCGTTTCAGGACATCAGAATTATTTTCTCACAGATTGCTTGACCCTTATGCTTTCAGCTTCGAGACCCTTATACACTCTCCATGCAGCCTTTAATTCCCTCTTCACCTTCTCAAGCCGCGTATCACCCCGACTGGCACGCCGACCCCAGTGATAGGAAAGTGAAGAGAGAAACAGAGAGCAAGGAATAGAGAAAGAGGGACACAAAGAGAAAAAAAGAGGGACATATAGACAGGCATGGGTAAGAAAACTATATTAAATGATAAATGAGCGGGCAAGAGAACGTGACTGACTGAGACTGT
The DNA here is from genome assembly GCF_040938575.1 of Ambystoma mexicanum. Taxonomy (NCBI): domain Eukaryota; kingdom Metazoa; phylum Chordata; class Amphibia; order Caudata; family Ambystomatidae; genus Ambystoma; species Ambystoma mexicanum. Next base: position 771,377,214 of record NC_090941.1, read on the forward strand.
GCCTAGGAGACAGTCTGATTAGGATGAAGAAGAATGTCTAGAATGAAGAAGCAGCACTACGGTGAAGACGATAGTATAGGACTAAGAGTATTGACAATGAGGAGGACTAGAATGAAGGAGGATGACCAAGTACTAGAAGAAAATTGAAGGACTAGGACAGAGGAACATAGCTTAGCCAGAACTGACATGAAGGAGTAGGACTCATTGAAGGACCAGAACAAAGGACTAGGATAAATGACTACAACTAAAGACTACAATGAATGAAAATGACTAGTGTAAAGGAGGAGTTGAATGCCTCTGCAGGAAGTCCCGCCCCCATCCTTCCTATATGTTGGAAGCCAGAGATTGCGACATGCACAACACCAGTGATGGTGCCTATTCCACAGAGAATCTTTGAGAAAATGTATCCACTGAGAAGACGCTATCTGATGCATCCTCATAGAGATGGCAATCTCTTGGAGGAGATCCGCAGAGGAATATGAAGATGAGAGAAAGAGAAGTTGGCAAAGTCACAAGAAGCAAGCGTGACACAATGAAAAGAGTGGCTGAAGAAGAGGATGTATAGACCTTATAGAATCTGATGACGAAATAAAGAATTGAGTAAACTTTCATAAGTGGAATGAAGATTTCATGTGTGAAGAGCACTGCAGAAAATGAAAGCCGTTTTATAACTGTACAGATGCAGTAATGCAAGTAGACTAAGTGATCTTAAAGGCTAGCTATACTGTTGGGTGTCTTGGCCCACGTTCAAGTTATTATGCTGCAACATTTGGTGCTGTGGGCTCAGGAAATCCAAGAGGGTGGAAAAGCCCACATGTGCGCCAGAATCCTAGAGAACCGTGCAGTTGTGCGCACACCAAAATGGTCCCCTGACCTGCCACCCACCAGTGCAAGCATGATGGGCCAGGGGTGCCATGAGTGGAATGTGTGCCAAAGGAAAAACAGCAGTGCCGGCTGGCTAAAAAAACAAAGCGCTTTAAAATCACCTCTGTTTCCCTGAATGCAAGCTAAAAATGCCTATTTTAAACATCACAAGATATTCAAAAATCTCAATGAATACCAGCAGACATTTGGCAGAATGTATTCTTGCGTGCATACTAAATCTGGAAAGATGAAGAGCCCAAAACAATGTTTATAACAAAACTGGCTGAGCTGGGGATGTCAGCAGCTTAAGTGAATTTGGGTTTAAAGCCACTAAAATCGAAATGTTTAGAATAAATGAGTGGCCTACTTGTGAGTGTCACATAGGTTGCAATTGTTTAAATGTCATAGTTTTGAACTTAGAATCAGCATTCTAGCTGCATGTGCAAAAATTGTAAGTTGGATTTGAATGTAGAAAACTGGTAACTAAAGTGACATTTAGCTGAATTCTGCCTGACAACTACCCCCAACAGGAGATGAACTGGCTCAACAACTCTTCCCAGGCCTGGCTGCATTCTGCTGCCCCTGCCAAAAGGAGATGACACCTCTCTGATTGGATTAGGGGAGGAGCACCTGGGGTCTACAGGAAACTAAACAAAGCACTGTCCCTGGCTCAGGCAAATGTTATATTAGGGGGGTCGTAAATGCCTTCCTCTTGGGAGAAACGGGGAGGGGCAGTGCCTGTGAGAGCAAGCTGAGCTTGGGGGAAGTGGATAAACCAGAAATTCCACCATGTGCTTTGGAAAACCACACCCCTTTGGGGCCAGAGCATGATTTTAAAAAGATGGGTAATTCATAGTGCGGACTTGTAAAAATTATATAAACAACATCATCATTCTTGTGATTTTTCTGTGCACATTTTAAGAGGTGTTAGGACCCTGTGGTATGTTCTTGGGGATAGTAGCGGAAAAAAGGTTGTTACTCCAAATGTATGCATGTTAAAAATCTGACACTTTATCATCTGAAACCCATATCCCTGGTGCACATTTGTGTAAAATCTGGAAAGGTTTACAGGTCGTTATCTGGATGAAAAGGGGAGAATTCTGTCATAAGTGGACACGACATCGTACAAAGACAGGGATCGGATGGTTTGGTGCTACAGAAAATATGTTAACTGGACCTATAATATTAGAAAAATGGTACATAGATAAATATGTGTATGGGTCAGAAATAGATTTGTGTGCAATTTGACAAGGGGAGGTTCCTCTGACCATAAAACCTACAGCATCACTCTGACACTCCATTTCTTTCCCCCAATCAAGGAAGAGAGGAGGAACTGGCCAATGATAAGTTGAGAGGGTTGGGCATGCAGAATGAGCCGACCTACCCACTTTCTAAACACATAAAAAGAGCCACTGGAACCCAGGTAGGGACATTTACTTTCCACTTTCTTGCGGGACGCTTTGCCGGGAGACTTCAGACTTCACATCCAGAGATCCAGACTTGAAATTCATCAATCTCCAGAGACCAGAAATTAACTCCAGAATTTGTAGCAGAGAGGCCTGAATCCACAAGCTGAATCCTCTTCAGCAGGCCTCAAAACCAACCAAACTATCCAACAGCCGGGCGAGCTGTTTGAATCCTTTGCCAAGAAATTTTGCAAGAACCTGTAGCAGTATCCAGAAAGCAGTGCTGTATCCGGAACCTCTAGCAGAACCGATAACAGAACCAGAGACCCAGAGACCAGATCGCTGTGAAGAACCGCTAGCAGAAGTCCAGCCAATCCTGACCCGATCAGTGACGAAGTCGCATTCCTGTCCAAAATCTAGTGTGAGTACCCAGCTAGCACTGTGCCAAAACCAATCTCTTAGTTTAAAATAACCTAATCCAAACTATTTTAGCGTATTAGAACTGCCTCCTAGAATCGTATCATTCTGTCATCTTTAAAACTGAAAACTGTCATCTGTCATTCTGAGCTTTAAAATTTCAAATCCGAAAAACTACCTTTACTAAATCAAATCGGCCATATGCCCGGAACCGTTTGTGCTAGGAGCGAGTTTTAACTGTCATCTTAAAGCTAAGATGCTAAGCTTTCCAACAAGCCTAGAACCGACTTCCTTATAGTGCCTGCGTAATTGCGCTCGACGCACGCGACTCAATTTGCCGCGATTTGACATTTTGCTTAATTTCAGCCACGTGTAAAAATATTTGTCCTTGCTTTCCTTGCTGAAATTCGTGTGCAACCTGACAATCATTCATAGAGCATTGCTAAAGTGATCCTGAATTAATTTAAGTATCTCTCACTCACCCTGAACCTCCTATAGGGAATTAAAAGCAATTTGAGTATATTTTTCACTTCATTGCCACCACATTTAACAGGATTTTGCCTGTGTTTAAAACTTTTACCTGTTTTCCTCTAAGCTTGCTAGGGGGGAACTGAATTATATTTGATTGCATTCCTGAGAGCTGTGTGCTTTCCTCCCATCTCTTTACCTTGCATAGAGGGGGGGGGGGTGAATTGTCAAAGAAAAGTGATTACATTGTCTTTTGTTGAAGTCATATCAAGTTTATTTTCTGTACTGCATTTTCATTCATCATTGCATTGTCCTTGAAGCCATGAAAGCATCCTCAGCTACGTTATCCTCTCTATATCACTTCTAAGCCATCAAAAAGAGTGTACCACTGTAACATTATCCATTGTTGATCACTATCATCTTCACAAGTGTGCTATCAAACATTAATTTATTATAAAAGGGTAATATATATATATATATATATATTGTTTAATTTTCAAATAAAGCTTTTAACTTGCAAAACAAACCTACTTCTTGGCTCAGTGGGGCCAGCGGGATTCTAAGAGAGGGGTGTTATATAAGGGTTGTCATCCAGAGTAAACGAACTGGACATAAAAATATATCAATAAGGGTTTCCCTCAGCATCCCAGACTAGGCATTGATTTAGCTGTAGTGTTGAATTGAATCCGCTTACAATACGTAGTGAGTAGACTGCAGGTGGTGCCGCCATTATATAGAATTCTGGACATCAGTGTCACATATTTAGTAAGCTCAGACCCACGGAGAAAGAAGGATTGGAAGGCTTTGTCACGGTAGGAAAGCAGCTGAAGATCGAGGAAGGGACTGAAATAGCTGTCTGGCCTGGTGTCAAAGGATGGAGCGGCCAAGAACTGGTTATCTATCCTTAAAGAACAGTGAATGTGAGAAGCTGAATCGGCCCATGGAAAGGTGTAAAGAAGGAACACCACAAGTGCCAAGTTTATTAATTCAAGACAATTAAATGCTGCAAAACAGGCCAAAATATGGTCTCCTGTCACATGCGTCAAAGATGGAAATAGGAGTTGGGCATGCAGACCTGGACTATGATAAGTGTGTGTCTATTCTTCCTTTTAGTCTCAGGAGCGAGGACACTTTGTGAGGACAAGTTCAAGGACTATCTGAATGGCAGACAGCATGAGCGATGAGAGATGTTGGGCTAATTGGGTGCGGAGACACGGTCAAGTCCACCCACTGACACCTGAGGTACCAGCTGACGTGCTGCAAGCAAGCCGAATGTTAAAGAAGGGTGCAATCATGCCAAACAATTGTAGAGGGTCACATAACAAAGGGCCTTATAGTTTGAGAGCCAATGATATACTGTATACTTAATAACTGATGAAGATCACTTGCAATAGGTGTGGACATAAGTTGTCCACCTGATTGCAAAGACCCAATCACAACCTATCCCTATATAGAAAGTATATTTAGATGTTCCCCTTAAGCCAACCACAACCCCCATAGGTTTTTCTTAGTTTGCCACGTAGTATGACATCACGTATGATGAGTTTTTGCTATAAAAGTATATTTTTTTATGAAATGCTATGAGAGAATGCTGTGCAACATCCGTAGATGTCTGTTATAACTACCTGTTTAGACAATTGAAAATAAAACAGTCGGGAGAGACTTTTTGCCAACTTCCTGAGTCAGTCTTATTGTTTGGTGTAAGAGTTTTTCTGCATCCCATCCTGAGTATGATATGTTATTGATTTAAGTACCCCCTGGGTTCACTAGTATGAAGAACAATGATGTGGGAGTATTGAAAAGGACTATAATGAAGCACTGTGACAAGGGACTAGGATTGGTCTGAAGGGTTATGATAAAGTAGGAAGGCCAACAAGAAGTACTCTAATCAAGGACTAGGATGAAAGCAAAGTACTAGGATGAAGAAAGAGAATGACAAGGCGGAAGGACTATTAAAAAAAGTGATAGGATGAAGGTGAATGACTAGGACAAGGGACTAGGGACTAGGACAAGGGACTATGATGAAGGAAAAGGACAAAGATGAGGGTCTATGTCAAAGAGCAGGACTATGATAAAGAAAAGAGACTATGATAAAAGTCTACAAAAAAACTATGATGAAGTACTTGAACTAATATGATGTAAGACTGTGAAGGCCTATAATGAATGACTTTGATGACTAGCACAAAGGACTATGATGACATTATTTGATGTTAAAGGTCTAAGATAAAGCATGATAATGAAGGAAGAGGACTAGAACAAACCACAATGTTTAGGAGAAGGTCTAGAACAAATGACAGTGATGAAGGAGAAGGGGTATCATGAAGGGCTATAATGATGGACTATGACAAAGTGATATAATGAAGGACAAAAAATATGATGAAGCAGGATGGTTTTGGCAAATGATTATCATGAATGACTCTAGGGTGAAGAACTATGCTGGAGGAGACGGACTAGGATGAAGAACTATGACAAAGAACAAGGACTAAGACATAGGACTAGGATAAAGGAGAGGGACCATGACAAACAAGAACAATTATGAACAAGAACAAATTTAATGTGACCTCTTTTAACTTCAACCTTGGCCTCCATGATTCAACTGACACCAAGGCTACTGCCCTCGCTACTCCTTACAAGAGATGAGCTTTACTCAAGCCATCAGTTCCCCCACTCATGTCAAGGGCTGGACCCTCGACTGGGTTATGCACCTCAACTTGCCAATTTCAGTCACAGCCATTGTCCCTGTCCTTGGATTGACCACTCACTGATCCTCTTCCTCCTACCTCTGGAGCATCCCAATGCCTGCAACGACTTCATTCGCATCCCCATAACCTCCAGACACACGTGCAAACTCACTGCTGAGCTGCTCGAACCCACCATACCCTCCTTTCTACCAACTTTACCTGAATACAATGACCTGGATACCATAACCACTGCCTGCAACTCCCTGATGCTCCACACACTTGACTCTCACGCACCCCTCAAAACACCTATCCAAAAGAAACCCTGAATTCACAATTGGTTCTCTGAAGAATTTATCCCCCTACGTAAACACAAACAGGCTTTAGAACACCTATGGAGAAAAAGCACCTTCATCGACCACAAAGAAGCCTTTCTCACTGTAGCCAAAACATACAAGGCTGGTATAATTTCCACCAAATCCTCTATCTACAATACTAGAATTAGCGAGACCAGCTCTAACACTAAAAAGATCTTTACAATCTTCAAAGAATTTGAAGACCCAGCACCTGCTATTGTCAACTTTCCCAAGGACAAAGCCTGGTGCATTACTGTTCAATCAGCACTATCAGACAAAACCACCAAATTGAGAAACAAAACTATCCTCAATAAATAATTGCTTGATGTCAAAGAGCTCTGCCCTCCCTCTCCCAAGATCACCTAGCACCTAACACTCCCCCATTCCAGTTCTCTCTTGTCTCCCCTTCAGATGTCCTCCTCCTCATCATTCAACACCTTAAACCCTCAAACTGTAAGGGTGACCTCTGCCCGCACACCTCATCAAAATGTGCGCTCAGCACCTAGCACCCATTATCTCTAAATTCATTAATGCCTGCTTTCAATCTAGCTCTGCCCAGCTACTATCAAGAAAGCTTAGGTCACCCCCTCGTCAAAAATCCATGCTCGATTAAACCAACCCTACCAACTACCGCCCCATCAATACTGTTCCTTACCTACTCAAAATCATAGACAGCACTGCTTACGTCCAACTACAAGCCTACCTAGAAGCCAACAGCCTACTGGCCTCTAGTCAATCCGGCTGCAGATACAGGCACAGCACAGAGGCTGTTCTCAACCTTAAAATCTACCTCAATGGCATCCGAGATGCTAGTGAATTATCCATCCTCCTCCTTCTTGACTTCTTTGCAGCCTTTGTCCTTGTTGACCACGACATTCTCTTCCAACACATCAATACGTAATTCAATGTCTCCAGAGAAGCCACCAGTTGGATCAATTTGTTTCTCAGTGAGCGATCCTCTAGGGTCTTCACAGGGTCAGAAGCTGCAGACCGCATAGCTGTGCCCTATGGCATCTCACCCACCTTGTACAACATGTACACAAAATCCCTGTTCATCATCATCCAGGCCTGGATGGCAGAACACCATCTATGCCTGAATGATAACAAAACTGAGCTCCTCATAGTAGGGTCCTCGTACGTTCTTAAACGCCTTGACCCCGTATTTGCATCATTCTTCATGGACGGATACCTTACCAGCATTTCAAACCATGTGAAAACACTGTGCGTACATTTAGTTGCATAACTATCTATGCACAAACATTTCCAGGCCCTTGCCTCCTCAGCGGCCTACACCACTAGGCTCATCAAACTCAGCAGAACATTTCTATCCACAGACAACTGCCTTACCCTCGCCAGAGCCATTATAAGCAGTAAATTGGATAACTGCAGCGCCATCCTCGCAGGTACTGCCTCAAAATAACTTTCACAACTACAACTGATTCAAAACAATGCCCGGCGGGCTGTCTGGGGCCTTAAACGCTTGGATAATATCTCTCATGTTAGACGGGATGCCCACTGGTTGCTAATCAAAGCACACATCGACTTAAAGATCCTCTCCGTAACGCACAGATGCATCCACAATGCAGCACCTTCCTTCCTTAGCCAACGCATTTCTAAAAGAGCTAAACTTCCCATCCTACGTTCCTCATCCACCTTGACTTTAACTATCCCTAGATTCACTAGAAAAACAGCTGGGACTACAAGCTTCATAGTCATTGCCCCCACCCTGTGAAATGCCCTACCTCCTCACATCCAAGAAGAGGTATCCTACCTCATCTTCAAAAAACAGCTCAAAACTTAGCTGTTTGACAAATATGACTAATCTGACATTGGGATAACATCCTTGTATCTAACCCTACTTGACTCTCTGCATCATGTTCTTTCTTCTCTTGTATCCTGTTATGTTTGTTTCTCCAAGTTTACCAGTGCCGTCATACTTACGACAAAGAACTATGAAGACAGGGAAGGAGTTGGTCAAGGGACTATGATGGAGTAAAAGGATTAAGAGAACGGACTGTGATGAGCAAGATGGAATAGGAGGAAGGAGTACTACAAGGGAAAATGACTAAGATGAGGGACTATGATACAGGAGAAGGAGTAGGAGGTGAAGAATCAGGACAATGGAGAAGAACTATGACAAAGAACTATGTTTAAGGATTATGAAGAAGGACTCTGAAGAAGGACTATGTTGAAAGTTTGGAACTAGGATGAAGAAATATTATGAAGGGGAAGGACTGGGATGAAGTAATATAGCATTGGACTAGAACAAAGTGCTATGACAACATAGAAGAATTAGAACAAAGGACGTGACCAATGAAAAAGGACTTGGATGAAAGACTACGAAGAAGGACTTTGATGAAATCGAGTTTTCGGATATGGGACTATGACAAAGTAGGACGTCTAGGATAAAGGGCCATAATGAAGAAGAGCTATGATGATGGACTACAAGGAAAGTATATAAAGACTGAAAAGGCTATAATAATGGAGAATAATGATGACAAATGACTGTGATATGGATAATGAATAGGATGAAAAGACGATGAAGAGGAGAAGGACTAGGGCGAAAGACTCTGATGAAATGAAAATCTTTAACAAAGGAGAAGTATCATGACAAAGGACTATGATGATGGACTATGGCAAAGGAAAAAGGCTTCGACAAGGGAGGTGTTAGGGAGAATTCTCCAGAATGGCTAATTTCCCTTACCTACTGAGTCACTCAGCAGCTTTGCTGGATTTCTAGAATTTCTTTTTTTCACCTGGTAAGAGTGTGAGCCTTGTTTTCCCCACTCTTACATGTGTTTTGCTGTGTGTGTTTAACATTTTTGTGTTCAAAGACTGTGGAGCTTCACCTACTCCATAGGCATCATCTTTTTACTATGTGTTACACAGCACTCTTAGTGTAGTGACACAGGGTTGTCTTTTTCAGACTTCCCACGTTAAACTCCATATTCTGGGACTGACTACTGTCACTCAGAACATGTAAAGTTGCCATTGACTTTATTATTCTTTTTAAATTCACAGACCCAGTACAAACTATCTTCTATACAGTACTGGAAAGGGTTAATAGTTATCCCTTTTTGTCTGTCTCTCATGGAACATTATTTCATTCCCCTTTTGTTAAGATTTGGCTGGTGGCAGTCGTATCTACCCTATTTTTCCTACCGCGGTCTTTGTAAATAATCTTGGTACTGTTTTAGGCTAAATTAGTAGCCTCAAACTTTAATCCGCTGGACCCCATTTACTTTTATTTGGTTCCGGCTGGGTTTATTCACCATTTCTTTTGGTAAAGGACTTTCTCGTGTTTTACTCTGCATGTCAAGCCAGCCATGATCTCTGCTTCCAAAAGGTCAGGGTTTTCCCAACTCCCTTGGAAGCAGATCCATAACCCAGGTTCCGAGTGCCAACCAGTCCCAATTGGGACCTTTTGGACCCAGTCCTGGCGCCAGTGGCACCAGGCTCATAAATATGCCCAGTCCCAGCGCTGGAAGCGCCGGGCTCATAATGCTTGGGTGGACTTACCTGCAGCAGACCATGCTGCTTACTTGCCTGCCAGTTGAGCCTCTGATCCTCTTCTGTTTGGAACTACTTTTCCTGTTGGGTGGGGCAGGAGCCATTCCCTAGATTCAGAAACTGGAACTCTTCTGGAAAGCAGGAACTCTTTTCTTACCTAGGCGTGGCTGTGGAAGGAGACATCTAAGCACTACAGGAGGCTATTTAAACCACACCCGATGGATGAATCTTGCTTTGCGTTATTCTGCATCCTCTGCAGCAGAACGCTCATCGTGTCTTCTGCATCTGATCCTGGGCCTAAGGAAAAAGGCTTACCATCCTGAATCCAGTCTTCAGCAACACCTATAAAGACAAGAAAGAACAGGTTAGCATTACGGTCTTCAGTGACAGCTCTTCACTTACCTGGTCCATCGGCTGTCACCAACGCCTCGCGCTGCATTCCGGCATCTGAAAGACAAAGGCTTACCTACTCTTCGTGCGCTCCGGAGGTCTTCACACTGCATTCCGGCATCTGAAAGACAAAAGCTTACCAACTCTTCGCACGCTCCGGAGGCCTTCGGCGCTGCATCCCGCATCTGAAAGACAAAACAAGATGCGTTTAAAGACATTGGGGAACTTTAATACTCACGTGCCATTACTCCTTTCCACATCTAACCCAGTGGGTATTCCGGCACCCTGCAGCCGCTCCGAACTTGTACCTGCAAAATAAAAAGACAGTTAGAGCGCATCGTGAAGCAGGCAACAAGCGCTTACTTACGTGCTTCCAGGCGCTTCTATTCATCACACGGGCTCCATCTTCAACTCACTTCAGCCCGTCATCCGCCATCGCCGGAACCCTGCAAAACAAGAAACATCATTACTAAAGACTTTAAAGACATTAGAATTACTCGAAACTTACCGTTCGTGCAGTAAACGACGGACAGCAGTCCTCTGAAGTCAAGAGGCCTGCTCCCCTTATCCAGTGAAGAAACTGGTTACAGCACCCTGCCCCGAGGCAGATGGAGAGCATGGCTTTCACTTACCTAAGGTGAGAGCGTTAACCTTTGGGGTTCTACAGGAGAAGAGAAAGGGAAGAAGAGAGAGACATTCAATAACCCAGTTCCTTAATCCCATATTTTCTATCTGCAGACATCTTACCCTTCGAGTCAGACATACAGTGCACAGAGGTCCAGCCCAAAGAGCCAGCCGTGTGTTACACATCACCTTTGAAGATACGGTATACGCCCAGTCAAGACCGGCGCCTCTACGGGAATCAGGTGAGCGTTACAGCCAGGTTTGGTTCCTTTGTTTGCCGTCCTTTGGCAGGCTTCTGCACAGAAGCCCTCCTTAGGTGCCTGAATGTCTGAGGGAGATAGGATGTGAGGGAGGGGTTTGAGACTCCCTGCACAGGGTCTCCTTGGAGACCCATGTCTCACTCTGTATGATTGGCTGTGGTGACTGTCCCGCCAGGACAGCCACCCTGCTGTGTGATTGATAGCCAGGCTGTGTGAATGGGGGAAAACCGCATAAAAAGCAGGTCTCTGGGGCTTGGAAGGCAGAGTCGCCACTGGATCGAGGGAACCAGAAAGAAGAGCTGAAAGAAGAGGACCACTACCACGACTGAACCTCCCGATGAAGCCCTGCTGCGGGCCCGAATATCCAAACTTCGACAACAGAGAAGATCTGCAAGGAATCTTCTTCCCTTGAGCTGGTGGGACCAACCAGTTCGCCAAACACCAAGCAAGGCCTCCCTCCCCTGGTCGAATTTGCTGTGCACAGCTACAGTGTACTGGATAGCCAGGAGGACCGGACCCTTCAGTTGAATCCTCATTGTAGCAAGCCTTTTCTAGATTGCCCTGCCTACTTACTTGTTGGTGCTGCTTAATTTTGTATAACCTGTCTTGCCCTCCCTTTTAAATTGCTGGAGTGCCATTTTGCTCACACTTCATTTTGACCCTAACGTGTCCAGAATTGATTGGGGGTTGTGTAGTATATTAAGAGTGTGATTTTTATGCTGCTTTACTTAGTCAATTGTTTTACAACTGATGTGTAAATAAATGTTTATTCTTTCACTCAGAAACCTTGAGTTCGTGTTTGTTTGAACCATAGTAATTGCTGTCCTTTGTGTAACTATTGATACTGCTCACTTTACTCTTGAGATAAGTCTGGCTGCTCAGCCATCGCTACCACTTTACTGTGTGATTGACAGCCAGGCTGTGTGAATGGTGGAAAACTGCGTAAAAAGCAGGTCTCTGGGGTTTGGAAGGCAGAGTCGCCACTGGATCAAGGGAACCGAAGAGAAACTGAAAGAAGAGGACCACTACCACGACTGAACCTCCCAATGAAGCCCTGCTGCGGGTCTGAATATCCAAACTTCGATGACAGAGAAGATCTGCAAGGAATCTTCTTCCCTTGAGCTGGTGGGACCAACCAGTTCGCCAAACACCAAGCAAGGCCTCGCTCCCCTAGTCGAATTTGCTGTGCACAGCTGCAGTGTACCGGATAGCCAGGAGCACCAGACCCTCTTTGGGTTTTAAGGAGCGCACCTTTTATTCGTTACTTTGCTCTGCTGCTGGTTTCTTCCCTGGGCAGTGCAGGACCCTCCAGTCTTCCTACTTTGTGTCAGTCCGACAGTCACTTGAGGAACCGTGAGCCTGCAGGATCTGCCAGGAACCTCTGCCTCAGTTACAGCCTTCTTCTTCATTTAAGGTGCTGTTCTAACCCGGTTGTTTCTTCTGTCCGACTACGGTGAAAGTGTTTGAAATCTTTCGCCAATCCAAGGGCTTGTCCTTCTCTACTCTTTTAAGTAACTTTTCCTTCAACCAACTTCATTTCGAACTTTTGGCAAAGACTTAATCGCAAACTACTCTGACTGTGTGATCCTCTGCAAAGACGCTGAACCATTAACATTGGCCCAGGTTTATTGAGTTGAATCCTCATTATAGCAAGCCTTTTCTAGATTGCCCTGCCTACTTACTTGTTGGTGCTGCTTAATTTTGTATAACCTGTCTTGCCCTCCCTTTTAAATTGCTGGAGTGCCATTTTGCTCACACTTCATTTTGACCCTAACGTGTCCAGAATTGATTGGGGGTTGTGTAGTATATTAAGAGTGTGATTTTTATGCTGCTTTACTTAGTGAATTGTTTTACAACTGATGTGTAAATAAATGTTTATTCTTTCACTCAGAAACCTTGAGTTCGTGTTTGTTTGAACCATAGTAATTGCTGTCCTTTGTGTAACTATTGATACTGCTCACTTTACTCTTGAGATAAGTCTGGCTGCTCAGCCATCGCTACCACTTTACTGTGTGATTGACAGCCAGGCTGTGTGAATGGTGGAAAACTGCGTAAAAAGCAGGTCTCTGGGGTTTGGAAGGCAGAGTCGCCACTGGATCAAGGGAACCGAAGAGAAACTGAAAGAAGAGGACCACTACCACGACTGAACCTCCCAATGAAGCCCTGCTGCGGGTCTGAATATCCAAACTTCGATGACAGAGAAGATCTGCAAGGAATCTTCTTCCCTTGAGCTGGTGGGACCAACCAGTTCGCCAAACACCAAGCAAGGCCTCGCTCCCCTAGTCGAATTTGCTGTGCACAGCTGCAGTGTACCGGATAGCCAGGAGCACCAGACCCTCTTTGGGTTTTAAGGAGCGCACCTTTTATTCGTTACTTTGCTCTGCTGCTGGTTTCTTCCCTGGGCAGTGCAGGACCCTCCAGTCTTCCTACTTTGTGTCAGTCCGACAGTCACTTGAGGAACCGTGAGCCTGCAGGATCTGCCAGGAACCTCTGCCTCAGTTACAGCCTTCTTCTTCATTTAAGGTGCTGTTCTAACCCGGTTGTTTCTTCTGTCCGACTACGGTGAAAGTGTTTGAAATCTTTCGCCAATCCAAGGGCTTGTCCTTCTCTACTCTTTTAAGTAACTTTTCCTTCAACCAACTTCATTTCGAACTTTTGGCAAAGACTTAATCGCAAACTACTCTGACTGTGTGATCCTCTGCAAAGACGCTGAACCATTAACATTGGCCCAGGTTTATTGAGTTGAATCCTCATTATAGCAAGCCTTTTCTAGATTGCCCTGCCTACTTACTTGTTGGTGCTGCTTAATTTTGTATAACCTGTCTTGCCCTCCCTTTTAAATTGCTGGAGTGCCATTTTGCTCACACTTCATTTTGACCCTAACGTGTCCAGAATTGATTGGGGGTTGTGTAGTATATTAAGAGTGTGATTTTTATGCTGCTTTACTTAGTGAATTGTTTTACAACTGATGTGTAAATAAATGTTTATTCTTTAACTCAGAAACCTTGAGTCAGTGTTTGTTTGAACCATAGTAATTGCTGTCCTTTGTGTAACTATTGATACTGCTCACTTTACTCTTGAGATAAGTCTGGCTGCTCAGCCATCGCTACCACTTTACTGTGTAGTACAGGCTTGTACCAAAGGTGAATTTGTATTGTCACTTGTAGTCTTAATTGTGTGTGGTGTTCCCAAAGGGTACTGCATCTGATTCTGCCTAACGGGGTTAACTAAGGAGAAAGGCTGTGGTGAAGGAACAAGACTATGACAGAAGACCGTGATGGTGGTAAGGACTAGTACATAGGACTGCTATGAAGGAGAAGGACTAGGACAAAAGACTTTGATGAAGGAGGAATTATTATGATGTAGGACTGCTAAGAAGTAGAAGAACTAAGAGGAAGGACAATGACAAAGTAGAAGGACTATGACAAATGCCTCTGATGAAGATGAAGAACCAGGGCAATGGTGAAGAAGCGCAATGAAATATGGCAAAGGATGATGTTTAGGTTTATGTTTCCTTGTGAAATAATTGACTGCAACTGCATCTTGGCGCTGTCAAAAGAACTCCAACACAGATATAGGACAATACAAGATTAATACAGAATGTGGACACTCTACGGACTTAGGTTAAATTGCTGTAAAGAAAGGCCTTGAGTTTCTTTCAAAATCTTTGCAAAGTGGGCTCAGAGCACAAATATTGTATAAATGCATTCCATAATTTAGTCACTGAAAAAGAGTTACAGCCAACTCTTTCCCTTCTGCAATGAAAGGCTGCAATGAGAATATCATCATTAGAGCAGTCGATTGAGAATGTAGAGCATGAGATGGTTGATACCAGAAAATCTTATTTGATATAAGAAAAATGCTTCTTTAAGGACAGTATTCATGTGTTGCTCTGTTTAACAGGAAGCCGGTGGAGCAAAGTCAAACCTGGCACTAGCTCATCAAAATGTGCACAATTTGAGCAATAGTCTTGTGGCCTCTCTGAAATCTGGACATTAATAAATTAGATATGACCAAAGACCAATCTTGCAGCTGTCGTTACTCATTGCAGGAAGGGCAACAATGCCACTAGACATTTTAACCTGCTTGCATTGCAAACACAATGCATCCACGCCTCCTAGCCGGCAGGCTGTGCCGCGCCCCTGCTCAAGGCCCCATATAAGGCCCTTTTTGCCTGTCCTCGGCCCTCCTTCAACTGAACAACATCAGGAGTGAGGCACCAGCCTCCTCCTGCAGCTCTCTGCACAACAGGAGGAGGTTGTCGCCAAAATATGCACAGAGGCACTGGAGCCGAAATTCGTTTGAAGAAAGTCGCCTCATTTCTGCATTCCCCATAGAGCCGTTTCATCTGTCGCTCTACCCGCTGAGCCTGTGTCTATGGCTGCGTTCCACTGGCTGATTGATGCCCCTCAATATCATCCACGTCTCCTAGCCAGCAGGCTGTGCCAGCGTCCCCACTCAAGGTCCCATATAAGGCCCTTTTTGTCTGTCCTGTGCCCTCCTTCTACTGAACAACATCAGGAGTGAAGCATCAGCCTCCTCCTGCAGCCCTATGCACAACAGGAGGAGGCTGTTGCCGAAATATGCACCAAGGTCCTGGAGCCGAAGATCATTTGAAGATGGCCGCCTCATTTCTACATTCACCATGGAGCTGTTCCATCTGTCTCTCTACCCGCTGAGGCCGTGTCTATGGGTGGATGCCCATCAATTTCATTCATGCCTCCTAGCCATCAGGATGTGCCGGCATCCCCGCTCAAGGTCCAATATAAGGCCCTTTTTGGCTGTGATGGGCATTTCCGGGGCTACTGGCAGCTAGGTGCATCTTCTGCTCCTCGCTACCCAGCTGTGCCAATCCAACCGCTTAATGGCCAACATGCCCATTTTGTGGCACCTAGTGGGCTGCTCCCTTCTATTCCTTCATTCCTTCAAGGTAAGGCTGGCTTTAAACTCCCTGCTGGCTCTTACCCTGTCTCTCAACTGCTATTATTGGTCTTTGGACTCGGGTATCCCACACTGACATTGTTAAAGCCTTTCTATTACCCTGCTCTCCTGCTGGTGATATGATCTGTATCCTATTGACATTATCCCTAATCTTGACATCTCATCACTTAGTTAGGCCCATATTATTGTAGCATCTTGCCTATTTATACCTTTACACCTGATGTAGCCCCCACACCATAAGGTGAGGCTTTGCTAGTCTGTCTGATGTGATATGATATGATATGATATGATATGATATGATATGATAGGTTATTTATAACACGCTTGATACCCAGAGGTTTCTAAGCACGACCCAGGGATCGAACCTGTGTTGCTCCGTGTGTCTGAGCTATTCTCCCGAGACACCTTTTCTGTCTGTGAGTATTATGCGAGCTCTTGCACTTCTCTAATGTACTATGCACTTTCTGTAACTAGTACCTAGATGCCTCTGGGCTTTGTGCGCTGAAATAAATGCAAAAATAATAATAATAATGTTTTGAGATTGATAATACCTTTTGAAAAAGAAATAAACCTGAGTCTATCTTAATTCCTAAATTCATTCACGGATGTCGCTGTATCAAAAATGGACCAAAACTGTCTGACCAGTAGATAGAGCTCCAGAGTAGATAGAGTAGATAGAGCTCCAGGAATGTACAGAACATTAACCGTCATGACCTGGGTTTTAGATGGATTGATCTTGAGTGTGTGTTGGTCTATCCACTGTTTAATGGAGGAGAGAAAGTCCATTACAGCCTTTAAGGTGAGATCTCGATTACCTGATAATTCTACCAAGATTTAGTACCAGCGTAATCAGATAACACAAGACTGCATATTGCAGATTGACCTGGGCTTTAGATGAATTGATCTTGAGGGTGTTTTGGTCTCTCCATTCTTTAATGGCGCAGACACCATGTGGCAAAAAGTGGTTCTCTGTGGTTGTGTGGGGTATGGAGTGGCAGGAGCAGAGCACTGGCCTTTTATCAGTGAAGTTCCCCATAAGGTGGACGGTGTAAAGAAGCCAACGTGAGGTAAAAGCCTCTTAACAAGCACCTTTTTTAATAACAAACAGTGACTTAATGGTACTATTACAACTCCTTTAAATGGATCACTTCCCTATTTGAACATTAGCCGCTCTAAATCGTATAACCTGCGAAAAGGCAAAACCTTATAAAAAGGTAATAATACAATCAAGACAAGCATGCACATAGTCGAGTGGAACCAGCTCCGGTATGACGACCAAATCAGTAACTTTGGCGCACACAGGCAAACTTTGCACAGAAAAATCACTTCCTTCTTTGCCCCAGGAGCAGAACAAAAAGCAAGAGGCGATTGAAGTACAACAGGTGAGGCAACATCACTCTCGACAAGGGGAGTGATATTTCAAGAGGTTTAAACCGGTCCATTGTCGATAACAACAACTCTCTCCTTGAACTCTTTTACTCCCTGCAGAGGGCGTCTCATGAACATTTGGGACTTGAACAGGCCACTGTGTCATCTTCAGATATGTCCATCCTACAGCCCCTTTCGCAGCAACAATCATCCCCCCACCTACATGAAAAATGACCCTGGATGTTGGCTACCCCAAATGTAAATCCGTAAATAGAAGCAGACGTGTTGGGGAAGGACACAGTTTATACTAGTCACCTGAGTGAGACCGATGTGAGCACAGCATGTGCCACCTCCAATTTAAACATGGGAGTACTGCTTTGCTGTAAAAATCCTGCTCAAGTCAAGCAGGAGAAGGATACATGAGGACATAAAACAACAAGGCCATACTATTTCACATTTGACAACATTGGTGGGGCAGTATCAGGCAAACTACAATATAAACTTCCAAAACAAGGGGGGTTCTCGGAGTCCCTTTACCGTCACTAAAACGGCTCATTAACCTGTTCTTGGGTAGATGGCCCCCGGGAGAGTCTCAACCAAGTCTTTAGCTCGCTGTCCCTTTCACAGAGGTGAAATATCCCTGAATATCAGTCCTTGTCCTGCCCAAGGGCAGTCCAGCACCGAAATGTTAGGCAATTCTCCTCTGAACAAGAGTGCCAACAGCAACCCCAGACACGTGTTTCGGCCTAGTCGGGCCTCATCAGTGAGGTGGAGCTGTCCCTCTCTAAGAATAGTGAGCAAGGGAACCATGTCTGGACCGTGTTCGTGCTGGTAGAGGGACTCTTTAGGATATGTTGTCTTATTGGGGTAAATTTGGGGTTTGGCAGTATTTTCTTACCATCAAAATATGAGCGGTAGTTTGGTGGAAAATGAGCCTTGTATTTAGATTCGGTTTAGCCTCATATTACTTTAGTGACCATACCTTGTTATCTTATATTAGGGGATCTAATGATATATTGTTTTGTGGTATTTAGTGGTGAGCATAGTTTTCTTCCTTATATTATAACCCCATCATAAAACAAAACCTTCCTTTTTATTAGAGCACCTTCCAGTGGTCTATAGAGAGCCTTGGACCTATGCACACAATAGAAAACCAACAGTTTTATTTAGAGTCCCACCTATAGGTTGCGGCCGGTATCACTGGCTTATTTACATCCAGTGTTCTATGTCATAAAGTAATCTATATATCATCTCAGATTACCTCCCATCATCATGCAATGAAGACACACACACACACACGCACTAAACTGCTTTATCACTGAATATTATTAGCTTCTTTTGGATTGTTGTTTCATCTACAGTGGTATATTGACAAATGCATTACTGAATAAAAGGAATCTCCCCTGTATATTTATACTTTATATGTATAGAAATAAGTTGACAGATGCAAAGATGACATCAAACTCCTCTTTGTTTTTATATATTCTCATTATATTATATACAAATACAATTCACAATCATTAGTTCTTACCATGAATACATTGCATCATCATCTGAAATACAAAAGAAAGAGAAACAGAGCAAACAAGTTTTTTTAAAACATGGGTTAATTGTACCACATTCTGAACATGACCAAATAAAGATGCAGGGATTTCCTATCCTGTCTAAACTGTACTGCAGCTCAGTCATCCATGCAACATTACACAGTGACCTCACTTGTACATATCTCGTTACCAAAAGTGTTTCTTTGAAGTCCCCCACACAACCTTGTTTCACTCGCCTCACAAAGGCAGGCCCAGTCAGCACGGACGGCTCCTGTAATCTTGTGTGTCTGGGAAGCACAGCGAGAAACTCTCTAGCCAGTTCTCTGTGACACCTTGGACTTCTGTTTTCACAGCCCAGTCTCCACGAACTAACTCCCCTCTGCAGTTTCTGCCATTTGGCAAAACTCAGATCATTTCCATTTTGACGTGGCGTATCTTCAGGCACTTTCCTCCAATCAGGTTACAAGCATGTTTTCTGCACCACCCTTCATTTTTATAACAATGAGATCCTTGCTCTCTGAGCAACAGTTTCAATTTTATTTCCTGCTGCCTCTTCCCCTCTGCTTTCTGCAAACTAGCACAGAAAGAAAGAAAGAAAAAAAAATGCCAGTGCATTTGAAAACGAATTATAGCAGCGCTACCAAAATATGTATTTTCACCTCATTTTGCACATGAGACTACATTATAATGTTAGGGAAGTTAGAATTAGTGTTTAGTAAATGTTAATTAAGTTAGTCAGTTATGTATATTCTAATGTAGGTATGGGGACCAGGACCTGTATAGGTATCCACTCCACATTTGATATAGGTTGCATTACTATCACTATGGGTGACCGTTTGACAATCATATTATTAGACTAAATTGGGGTTATTTTTAACTCTTTAATTCTAGATTTTCTATCTTTGGGATTCGTCCCTATTACTGTATATCGGACAACAGTCATACGGATTGTTTTGCAATTGCATTGGGTAAGCGGATTCTCAAATGTGTTTTTTAGTTTTTTAAATCAGCAATCTCCTTAATTTTATAACTGAACTAATGGGTACTTTTCTATTTTCTTTCTCCATACATGTTTGTTTTTCATTTTTGTGATTTTTGTGATGTTTTCTGAACCCACTCAATACTCCCCTTCACCAACCCTTGTTTCTCTGTCTAAAGCAATGGCATACATTTTTGCAAACTACTAACTTAACATGCTTTATGTAACTTTGAATTGTGGTATGAATGATAATACTTCAATACAATAATATGTTTGTTTGAACCGACATAGCCCTGATTTGACAAAGGCTTGTGGGAGCCGAAACGCGTTGTCAAGTAGAGGGCTTCTTTCTTTATATATAGCTACGACTGATACAGTTCATGCTATTAAACAACCTTTACCATTGGCGCTGAGTCCTGGAGTCCTTTGTGGTATATTCTAATGTAGTTTTCATGCATGAGGTATCCAAAACAAAAATGGTGCACTTCATTGTTTGGCCTGGCAGCACTAAGCTTGTTATAAATTCTGTACCTTGCATGCCGCCAACAACATATTCACATGTTATACTGGCAACACAAAGAAAAAATATATGTGTTTGCCATATTACTGCTGGCAATAACAACAAAAATATGCCACTGCCTTTGCAACAAAACACCATAAAATGCCATCATATTTAGTAAAATGCTATATATACTCCTACAACTCCCAGACCTCTTTATACAATATAAACTTACCTCAATGTATAAGAGAGGAAGGTTAGCAGCCCGTTGGTTAGTGGTGGGGACAGGTCACAGAGAGATGTTGACATATCTGTGATGGAGGACAAAAAATAAATCATCCCTGGTAACTTATTAAACACATAAGGAAAAGCAGAGAGCTAAGCGTCTCGAACCGCTAGCCGAGAAATCAGTGTCACATTCCTCCATGGCTGATCTTCTGGAAAACACTTTTTAAGTTCTATTATTGTCACTCTACCTATTCAAAAATAAAACAAAAAAAAAGACAAAACTGCAGATAAAAACGCAGGTACACTGACCAGATGGCTCGTCAAAGATGACTCTGTAGATCAAGCTGCATGAGGATTTACTGATTATTACTCAACATGCTATGCCTCCTGAGCCTGTGGGTAATAAACCCGCTGTGAATGAGGGAGTAACGACTGGGATTGATCCTGGTAAACAAGAAAGCAAAAAAGTGTCTAATAGCGGTGTACGGCCAGCGCAAGAAACAACAGAATTGGATCCAAAAATCCTCACTTTTGGGCCAGACCAATATTCACCAGGGTAGAAATGCTTGAACCGAGCTGCAGTCTTAAAACTGCTTGGAAAAATTCCAACATTAAGAATTTGAATACAACAGATTTTTTATTATGTTAAATGGATTGATCAAAATGGGGGCAAAGTAACCCACTTGTCAAAACAGCAGCCCTGATTCTTACACATCAGCATAAACTGAGCTCACTTGGTTTCTTACTGGACATCAAGGCTCCTGATGTCACTTTACCTACTTATTGCACAAAATGTACAAATGAGCAGAATCTGGGGCATAGGGGCATTCAGGGGTAAAAACTTGCCCTTCATATGGCAATTATTAAGACTCGACGAGGGACTGCAAATCATGAATTCCCTCAGCAAGAAGAACTGCCTGGGATTCATTAATGATAAGATGAAGCAGGTTGATTTAGTCCCCTTGCTAGGTCCAATGAAGCCTGAGCGCTGACCTATGGATACATCTCTGGACGTGATAATAGCAGCTATCAATAAACTAAAATGTTCCAAGGCACCTGGACCCAATAGTCTTGCAAATGTAGTTCTTAAAAAAGATCCTGTCGGCTTGCCTTCTAGAAGTCTTGCTTGACACGGTATGTACGAATCATACCATCCCAGATTCATGGCTGCAGCCTGTATTGATTCCTGTCTATAAAAATGGTGACAGGAATCTCACTGAAAACTACAGACTGTGTCCACGCTAGATGTTACAGGGAAATTAATTGCGACCCTCGTCCTGAAAGAGGTAGCTTCAGACCTGGGCAGAGACAAATAATATATGACATTGCTTCTAAACCGGCTTCCGTCCAGGCTCATTAACGGTTGACAATATTGGACTGCTGGACCATATGAGATATGAATCAACTCAAAAAGATGCACCGTTATTATACAAAACATTTGTACATTTTAGGTTAGCTTTTGACATTGTGAATCGTGCAACCTTATGGGATTAACTGGAGATCTTAGGTTGCCCGGGATGCCTATTACACATAATGCAAATGTTACATGGAGAAACAAGTGCCAGAGTGTGCCAGGATAACGATGGTTCAGTAACTGCACCTTTGGTGATCAGCAGGGGAGTCAAGCAAGGTTGTGTGCTGGCTCCCCTTTTCTTTAATCTTTACTTGGTGATGAAGGAAGAAAGACTAGGATGAAGGAGAAGTCTATTATCAAGTACAATGACTATACTGAAGGACTATAACTATGGTTAATGGCTACGATGAATGAGAAGGACCAGTTCAAATGAATATGATGAATGCGAAGAGCTGTGACGCATGTCTATGATGAAGGAGAATGATTCAGATGAAGGGCTCTGAAGAAGAAAAAGCACTATGATGAAAGAGGAGGACCAATATTAAAGACTATGGTGATGATGAAGGACTATGATTTTAAAAGAAAAGGACTAGAATGAAGGCCCATGATGAAGAAAGACTTTGGCAAAGGACTATAGTGAAGGAAGAAGACTATGACAAAGAAGTAAGAAGAAGGATTATGGTGAAGGACTATGCTGAACAATTATGATGGTCTATGATGGTACAAGAATAAAGGACTATAATAAAGGAGCGTCAACTACAGTAAAATAATGTGATGGAGAACTATGATGAATAATGAGGACTGGGATTTGGTACTATGCTGAAGGAGGTGAACTATGATGAGGGAATGGGATAAAACAAAGGAGGATTATGAAGAAGGAAAAATGCTATGATGCAGGAGAAGGATAACGACAAAGGTGAAGGACTATGACGATACACTAAAATGAAGGAAAAGGACTATGAAGAAGGGGAACTATTAATAAAAAAGGATTTTTGTGAAAGATACAGGAGAAGGGCTAGGGTGAAGGACTACAATGAAGGACTATGATGAATTAGATGGACTACGATTAAGAACAATGAAGAATGAAAGAACATAGATTAAGGACTGTGATGAAGCAGAAGGGATACGATCAACAACTATGATGCATAGAAAGGATTATGGCAAATGAGAAGGATGAAGGTGAAGGGCTATGATGAAGGAGGATGACTATGGCAAAGATGAAGGAATAGGATGAACAACCGGCTTTGATGAAGGGCTTTAATGTAGGTGAGTGTTAGGCGCAGGAAAAAGCTGAAGGAAATGGACAATCACAAAGGTGAAAGACTATGCAGAAAAATTAGGATGAAGGACGTGAAGAAAGAATTGAGAGTGGAAGGATACAAAAAATAGAAATCTGTGATACCAATTCATGCCCGCGGCATTGCCAGTTGACATGGTAACTAACAATTTAGTTTTGCAATACAATTAATCCCACTATGAACATTTGCCTACTGGCAGAGATAATGCCAGTGTTCAGAAACAGCTCCTGCAATGCGTACGGCAAAAACTACTGTCTACATGGCAGAGAGTTCTATTTGGGATAACAGCTGGAGCAGAAACCCCCATTTTTAATGTTAAATGTGCCACTGCTGTTACAGTGGCTGCACGTTCACAATGGGAATTATCTTGTTTTACATTGGGTTGCTCCCCCACCTTACAAAGTCGGTCACAGCTCACCAGCAAATTTTCGTTTTACCAAACATGTACTCCAAATATTAAAATCCAAGCTAGGCACTAAATGCATGCTCCCAGGTGAGGGCCTCCATTTTGTATCCACCATACCACCACGATTCAAAGGTGCACAGTATTCAGGCTTTCTTGTGCAGAGCTGGTAAGCAAAGGCAGGGACAAAGCATGCAGCCTGCAAGCAGGGGCAGTTCTTCCATAAATCAGTGATGGGACACCGACCCACCACCGTCACCCATTATGGACAAGCCAGCCCAGTCAAAAGACAGAGCGCATCAAAGGGCTTCTGGGTGGCTTTAACTGTCAAAAGAGTTTGTGTTCCCCAGCACGTATACCGAATGGGACATGCAAGGCTAGGGGTGTTTTGCATTCCCAGCCCTCCACAGCCCATTGAGGCTGCAGGCTGGGAAGTCTTTGGCCTAAATCGGTGTATGAGGTCCTCCTGTGGCTCCTCACACTTTTAGGTCTACACGGGCGGCATAAAGTAGGTGCTCTGATTCCACTGTGCATCCCCTCAGGAACCAGGACGATCTCACTGGTGACAGTCTGCCCATATAGTTGTACTGTGACCTAATATTTGTTACTGGAAATTGAGGGTAAGCTAAACATGGTAAGTGTTTTTAATTCGGTATTCGGTTGACTGCTCTTCATTGGTATAGCTAGTTTTGCCATATATTCCTACTGTAGCATGACATTTTGTACTGAGCATCAAAAGCAAAGCAAACATGGTAAATGTTACTGCGTGATTATATATTGGTGCAGCCAGTGCTGGACATGTTTTCTTATTGTGGCATGGCACTTTTACTGGTAATGCCAAAAGGAGTATGTTCTTGCATGTGGATACTGGCAAATATTGGCAAAGCCAGCATGTGCATCTAATCTTACAGTATCATAACTAGCATTATGCAGAAAGCAAATATGAATATGTGGACATATGGAAATACTGGCATATATTGGTGCAGCCAGCATGGACATGAATGGGCACAGCCAGAATGGAAATGTTTTTTATACTGACATGCATTGTTGAAAAAATTGCATTGTGACAACACTTTGGAAAATGCTGCTGTGCTCTATTGGTGACATGCATCTGTTTTTCTTTTCATGTGTTACCCAACAAAACCGATTGAAAACTATTTGGCTTTTTACACAATTTTTTACAGAAAATGTGCTGTAAAACGCACCATTTAAAACTATTATTTTAAAAATGTTCTCAGGTGGAGAACCTCCCGAAAGATCTGTTGGTTAGTTCAGGCCTCCTTGCAATGCTCAGTTGCTCCTGCCAATTCGTCAGAAAAATGCACCTCCCTCCAATATGCAATAGTCGCCACTGCCTGCAAGGGATTACATATCAAAATGAGTAACATCAGCCCCCATTATGTGACAGCAATTCCACAGATGAGATTGTTCCTATGTCCTACATCACAGGGCAGAACTGAAAGAAGTGCTATTGATTTTTTGTAATCCTCAGCAATACACTGGGCACTGGGAACTGTGAGGGGACAGTAATGTGAGGCGGACAATGGTTTGATGATTTATCAAAGTATGCCATTTTTTTTAATTGTGAATTAGCCATCATTTTAGATTCATTTTATTATCAAAATAATATTCAAAAATACTTCAGTGTCCCTACTCTACCGAGGAATTCCCTGCCTAACCAAAGCTAAGGGAATACACTCTAACACAGGAATAGTGGCCCTCACACTAAACATGGCAATGCAAGATGACATGAATACCATTCGCAGTTCCTAAATTACCTTCTAATGTCCTGGGTAATTTTCCTTGTCCCAGATTCAAAGTCACTTCTGCAAATGTTCAACCAAAGAAAGGAAAATCTCTTGAATATGTTCTTGATGTTTCAAAGTCAAAGCAAGTTCATTGAACAAAGTACCACTGACAAAAAATCTCTTCTCCTGAATGACATATCCATTTTCCACTTCTAGCCAAAATAGCACCAATGCTAATCCTGGTTATGATGCTTTATTACCTGTATAGGAAGATTTGCCAGAGTTGGAAATAAAATGCAGCACACTTTCAGCAATATACAATGCTTGGTCAACAGTCAACAGCTAGGACTTATTTAGTTACATGTTTTAGCATTCACAGTGGTATATTTGTCAGGATAACTTTAAAGTGTTACTGCTTCCATTTTTACAACCACACTTCTACTTCTTTTTCCGTGAGAATAGTTATCTCTTGTCTCATAGCTCTCCACCTTGTTTAGTCTACACAATGTTGCCTCCACTGACATTTCGATATACCACCACAGCTTCAGTATTTTGGAACTACTACCACAACTTTTTTATTTTTTATTTTTTATTTGTGTTTAATCGTGATTAACAATTGTTATTGGTGCGATTTTTGTTTTGTAGGAGCTTTTCCTTTCTTTTACTAAAACAGAATTTGTCTTCAAGCCTCTCCATATGGGATTTGGTCTGTGACCTTACCGTCCAGGGCCAGGCAATGCAGACATTTTGCCGCTGCTAGTGTCAAAGATGTAGAATAGCCGCTTCGTAAGATGTCGTCTGGTGTTTGAGTCTGTGTGGTCGGAGATAGATTGTTCTTAATTTGTCTGTTCCTCTGTTCCTCGGCAGAGAAGAAGGAGGTGTCGCACTGTCTCGATGTTTTGTGTAACTGAGCAATATAGTGACAGATGTTATTTTCGGATTCGGAAATCTAAGACTTTGTTCGTCTTTAGGACGTTCAACGTGCTCTTAAAAATATTGTTTGCAGATGTTTATTCAGAGATTTCTTTAGATAAGTTCTCACCTTGTCTATTTTTTGGGTGTTGAATTTCAAGTGTGACGAGGTTGTGTATTCACTTGCTTTATCAAGTGTTTCGATCCAATCTCGAGTTTTCAATCTGTCCTTGATTTTTTCCAGGATTATTTCGATTTCCCATTCCGAGCACCCAATTTTTTCTGCCAGTTCAAGTTGTTTTTTGTACCAAACAGTCAATGTCGGGGTCTTTTCACTTGTCATTTCTCTGTAGATGATGTCGAAGATTTGCGGACAAGGCGTTCTCAGTATTTTCCCCAGGAATAGGAAACTGTTTCTCTTGATTACGTATTTCATCGATGACAAGGTTAGCTCACGTCTGATTACTGCTATTGGTGTTGTGTTTGGCAGCTTCAATACTTTACGCCAAAATAGACCCTCAAGTCTGTCCCACAATGCGGGAGGAAGTTGTAGAATTGCCTTGGCTCTGTATGTTATCGCCGGCGTGGCTTTTGTTTTGAAGAAGTTTATCACTGGAAGAAGTGAAAATTTGCCGTACTTTCTGTCCAGAGTCAAGGTTTGGGCTGCAAGAGTTTTTGTCCTTGCAAAAAGGTGTTCCTGCATAGAAATTTCAATTTTGCTGCGGCAGATTTTGACCCCCAGGTATGTTTCCAATTTTTCAGAATTTACGAATCAATAATTTCTTTTGTTGTTGTTTTTTTAAACTTTTCGATGATCATAATCTTTGTTTTGTTTGTGTTGATATCCAAATCGTTTTTTTTCAGGTAGGTTGAGAGGCTGTCTAATTGGCGTTGTAGACCGATGGAAGTTTGCTCCAAAAGGATTATGTCATCAGCGTAGAGGAGCCTTGTAACCTTGGATTCTCCTATTGTGGGAAGGAAAGAACGGGTATCATTTTCCGAATCCACAATGTCAGCCAAGTAGGCTTTGTACAATGCTGGGGCCAAAGGGCAGCCCTGCTTGACCCCTCTTGCAGTCTTTATTACTTTTGACAACAGGCCGGCCGCGTTTAGTCGCAATCTCACTGAAGTTTCACTATGTAGAGCTTTGATTGGTGCTATAATGGAAGGAATGCATTTTGATCTTTCTAGTTTCCTCCACAGTCTTTTTCTGTTTACCCGATCGAAAGCTTGTACTATGTTTATGGAAGCTGTGACTGGTGTTAACTTGCCTTCCCAAGCTCTTGCCTTTCAGATACTGATCATCATGATGTTGATAGATGTTCCCAGGTTCTTTTCAAATTCAGTTTGGAACGGGTCTGCCGTTTTGGCTTCTTTCTGCCATTCTAGCAGGTCATCCAGAATCAGTGATCCGAATAGCTTCCCTATGACATCCAATAAGGCTATCGGCCTGTAATTCTTTGCTTCACTCTTCAGACCCTTTTTAAAAATTGGGACGATGTTGGCCGTTTTCCAGGTTTCTGGGATAGATCTTGTTTCAAGACATCTGTTGAATATGTCTGTGATCAGAACTGCCCAGGTTTCAGGGTCCTGTTTTAGTTGGACATTTGAAATTCCATCCGGGCCTGGGCTCTTGAGTCTTTCAGATTTTTTATCTTTTTCAGAATTATTGCTTTGTTGAAAGTGATTGACCAGTCACACTCATCATTGTTTATCGCTTCGTCTTCACCAGTAGTTTCAAATAGATTATTAAGATGTTGCATCCATTTCTCGTCACTGACACTGTTTGAGATGGTCGTGTCCGTTAATGCTATTGAGTTTTTAACTAGAGACCAGAAGTCTTTAGAAGATCTTCCGCAAACTGCTCTTAGCATAGTCTCTGCGTCGTGTTGGTATAGCATCCTTCAATGGTTTTTCAGCCACGATTTGTAGCCTTTTGTTTGTTCCAGTGCAAGGGCTATGTTTTCCTTAGATGGATGTTTTTGAGCATGTCTTGAGGCTTTTCTTTGCAGGGCTTTCCTGGTCCTAAGTTCCTTGTTGAATTTATGAAGATGTTGATGGTCTTGAACTTTTCTCAGAGGCCTAGGATGTAGGTAGGGGACTAGAAGTGGACAGTAGTCCAAGAATACTTGTCTTTGTTTTTCAGTTTCATGTTCTTTCTTTTGATTATAAGCCATCATGATGGGGCTGATGGCTTCTTTTGTCAATTTTAGCTCGTTTCCTTGAGTGTTTGTTCCTAGCTCATATGGCATTTCTTTTGGCGTCTCTTTGAATGAGGACCACGTTGCTGTAAGTAGGTTGTGGTCACTTCTGGTAGTTTTTAATACCTCAAATGATTCCGTTAGGCAGTACAGTTCCTTTGAGGTGAAGATATAATCGATGGTACTTTTGTGTCCTGATGTTTCCCGTGTCACCGCAGGCGGAAAAACTATGTCCAGGGAATTAAGGTTGTGCATGTCACGATAGTCCATTAATTCTGACCAGGCACAGCCTCTTTTCTTCGCTTGTAGGCTATGATTAGAATGCAGAGTACTCACTGGGTGTCTTCCTTCTGGATCTGGGCAGATGGCATTTAGGTCTCCACAAATCAGTGTGTGATTCACACTGAAGTCAGTTGTTGCTTCAGTTAAGATGGTTTCAACCTTGTTTATAAAATCTTTGGTGGAGATGGCCGCAGGATTCCAGTAGATGTTGAGAAGAAGTATAAGCTTGCACGTTTTACTTATTGACGGCCTGCTGTGTTTGTCCCATTCTAAGATTGTGGCTTGTATGAAAGCAGATGATGCCAGGAATCTATTTATTCGCAGGCTCCCTCCTGTGCGGACTGCTGTCAGGAGGCCCGATGCCAGGCGACTCTTGGGTCCTTTATGTGCTGGTGAAAGATGGATCTCGAAGCCATCTATGCTAGGAGGTAATTGAAGCCAAGTCCCTTGAAGGCTTGGGAGATCAAATAGGCTTATATTGATCTCTCCAGCCTGAGTGAGGTGGATATGTCCTCATGTGTTCCATGAGCCAATGGTGAGTTTCTGAGGAACCGTCTTCTTCACAGATGGTTCTATGTTAGAGCTCATGGCCACTTTAGTTGGTTAATATTTCCTTGACTATCGAACGAGCGTGGTGGGGATCCATGGCCACCTTTTTGTTTCTTCTCTTTAACTTTTTGCTGTCCTTCTGTTAACGATGTCGGAGTTGGAGTTTCTCTGTTCTTTCCGTTGTTAGTTTGCAGGTAGGTCAGACCAGCCGGTTTTCTAGACCTATTTTCCATCGTGTATCTAGTCACCCCTTCTTTTCCCGTGGTTTGGTTTCTGTTCAGTTTTTGTCATGTCTGTTTTTTTTCTGTCAATGGCGTGTTGGTCAAATTTTTCCCCAGCTGAACCATACTCCTGTTGTGTCGTGCTCTCTCTGTGTTCTTTATATTAGGAAAGTCGAGACCTCTTTCTTCGTCCGTTGTTTCCCAAAGTAAGTATCCCCTCTTCTGGAGGTCCCCAGCCACTGACAGCAAAAGATTCTTTACTGAGTGAGATGTGATGTTCAAGAAGACGCTATCTGTGCGTCGTTTGTGGGCAAATTCGTCCACCTTCATGTCAGTGGTTTGAATATGGTCGTCTTTCGTAGTTTTTTCAAACAGTCCCAAGGTTGCTCTTCTATTTAGTAGTGTTCTCTCTCTTGAGCCTGACTGTTTTCCAGTTTCAGTTTCTCGTTGACTTGTTTCTGTGAGTAATAAGAGCTAACATTCGGCTGAGTACTGGAGATTGATAAACAACAGCTTGGCGCCTCAACATGCACTACAAGCCAACGCAGTCTTGGAAAGAAAAGTGGATCGAATTCTACTCGAATCTATATGCTAAAGATCCATCTTCCACAGTTTGGGTATATACAGCGCTAAAGAAATGGGATTTGGTGTTTGAGCGTCTTGACATACTTAATGTAATTAAAAATGTGCACGACTCTAGAGCACCCGGGCCAGATGGCTTAACCAACTTCACACTCAAGAAAAATCCAGAACTATGGACGGACTTCTGTGTAACACTGTTCGAAAGGGTTATTAAGAACTGTTCGACCCCGAAGTCATGGAAAAACGCGGTGGTGGTACCTATCTTTAAAAAAGGGGACCGAACTAATCCTCGAAACTATAGGCCTATAGCGCTACTTGATGTTTTGGGGAAAGTCTATGCAAGCCTTCTACAACAAAAACTCCTCAAATGGGCCATATCCTCAAAACACGTAGATCCCAGACAAGCGGGCTTTGTAAAAGGAGTAGGATGTGGGTTGAATTTGCTACTGCTAAATCTGCTAAAAATGGATGCATTGAAGTCAAACACAAAGATATACACGGCACTAATAGACCTGTCACAGGCGTTTGACAGCATAAACAGGGAACTGTTGTGGGAAAAACTTAAGAGGTGGAACTGTCCTTCGAGTCTAGTGGATGCAATCCGTGAGTTACACACAGGCACTTCTATTAAGATTCGGTTGGATGAGAAAGGCACGTTGTCTGCTGATATTGCTACATATAAGGGCGTGAAGCAAGGCTGCCCATTAGCAGCAATTATCTTCAATCTCTTTATCTCAGATATAAAGCAAGCGTTCAACGGTGTAGTTACCTTTCCTCCAAAACTTTATGGAACCTCAATAGAATATTTGGTCTATGCTGATGATCTCATTTTGGTGGACTCAACGCCGATTGGGCTCCAGCGAAAACTCAATTGTCTTGAGCATTATACAACAGAAAACGGCCTTAAAATCAACAAAGAAAAAAGTGAAATTCTGATTTTGGAAAAGTTACAGGGAAACAAAGGTAAAAAAGGAAAATTTTGCTGGCGAATTGCAAATGAGGACCTACAAATCGTAAAGAGCTCGACCTACCTGGGCATGAAAATTAGCGCCAGTAGAAGAGACGAACCGTGGTCCATTGCTGCAAAAAGCAAGTGTCGGCAGCTGGCGTGCCAGGCGCAATTAATTAATAAGAAATTTGGCAAATTTTCGTTAAAACCTGTCATCTTATTTTATGAGCAAAAAGCGGTACCTGCACTTATATACGGCGGAGAAAACGCATTTGGTTGCGCAGAGGACTTGTGGAAATCCCTAGAAAACATTTTTTGGTCCC
The DNA here is from genome assembly GCF_040938575.1 of Ambystoma mexicanum. Classification (NCBI taxonomy): domain Eukaryota; kingdom Metazoa; phylum Chordata; class Amphibia; order Caudata; family Ambystomatidae; genus Ambystoma; species Ambystoma mexicanum. The sequence continues at coordinate 771,408,568 of NC_090941.1, forward strand.
GTGTCTTGCAGCTTCCAAAGGGTACATCAACAACATGCCTACGGTATGAGCTAGGGCTCATATCAATCAAAGCAAGAGTTACATGGAACCTCCTAAGTATATATAGAAAAACGATGGTCAAAACTCCGGTGCCGCAATTTGAATTACTACATAAGTCTGACAAAGACAGAATCACTTCCACCTTGTTCGATTGGAACGTCCTCTGCAAGGCTCTACTAGAGGAGTATGGCATTAATCTCTCACTGCTAATAGAGAATCCAGTCATGGCTAAAACGACAATCTGGAGAACTGACTGGATATCAACCTGTGATTTAAGAGCAAATTCAATTCTAATGTGCGAGGTACCGGGGGAAGCAAAAGCCTACGGTCAGCGACACACATATCTAACCTGCTTACCAGATCAATACTCAAGAGCTTTGTATATGCGATTCAGAATGAATTTGTTCTTAACAAAAGAACGTTTGGCTACATGGACAAAGTATGCTAACATTGATCCAGTATGCAGATTCTGTAAAAAGAGCAAAGAATCCATCAAACATTTAGTCATGAGTTGTCTTGCTTTTGAACACCAAAGAGAAAGACAATTTGGAAAACTGATCAACGAGCATCAATTCATGAATACAGAGGATTGGTGGAAGGCACTGTTTGAGGGGAACAACAGAGCAGTTCTATTTGCTCTAATAAATTTCCTTCGATTGCTGAAAAGTATTTTAGATATAGAGAATGAGAAACTGGGTTTACGTAATTAAGAAAATTGTTACGGAGTAGGAACCTGGCTTATGTGTGTGAAATTAAAATGTTTCAAATTGATGAAGGGAACTAGTAATTGAAAGGAGAGACTGGAAGCTTGCAATGTGTTGTTATTTTTAAAGGTTTGAATAAACCAAATAAAAAAATTAAAAAAAAAAAAGAGCTAACATTCTTGTTTGATTGAGAGATGAGAACATGCTGCAAGTTCTTTGTTGATATCTATTGTTTTTGTTAGCTTAGCTTCCGAGTAGTTGCTATTGGTAGGGGGACGATGCCTTCGATCATTGTGGTAAACAGGTTTTGCTCTGGTTTCCTTAGCATTTGCAAGGTATTCTCTGTTTTTCCTTTTCGCTGTTAGGCGTTCTTTCATTGAGCCTTAAGTCCTTAGCGTTGGTGTGATTTTCTCTGTGTTTCTGCTTGCTGTTAGGCGTTCTTTTGTTTGGCCTTGAGTCAAGAACGAGTTGTCTCACGTCTTGAGTTTGGGGCATTATGGCCGGTGTGATTAATTTCTTTGATAGGCTGGTCTTTATTTAGTTTTATGACGGAAAGCCGGTGTAGGGTGCTCCTTTCTTGATTTGACCACTGCCTTTTACTGTTTTTTTCATTGTTTTTTTTATGATTCTTTTGAGGTGTTGCATTATGTTCCGGACCGGTTCACCTCGAAATTTCCGTTGTTAGGGCTTCGTCCCTGAATGACACCTTCCCTTTTATTGGTTTAAGACGTGGAATTTCTGATTCTGAATTCTCGATAGAATAAACGCTAATGTCCAATAGGTCAATCGAGTTGTCTTCTTGTTCTTAATGGAGCTCCTCGCTCCTTTGACACTGCATTTTTTTTTTCCTAGGATTGTTATCCATTTTGTCATGGTTTCTTTTGGCTTTGCGATAGTCTCCGTTTGCAACTGAGTTTGTTACGTTTTTGGACGTTTGGTTACTGAAGCTGACGTCTGTTTTTTAGAAGACGTCTGTCCAGTGAGCTTGGCTCTGTTTGTCCCAGCTTCTGATGATGGCTTTAAATTTTTGGTTTTTCTTTCACAGTTCAATTTAGGATGTTGTTTGTTCTGGTCAAGGCTGTCCTTTTCATGTAGTTCCTTTTTTCTCAGATTTGGTTTAATAGGCTCTTTATAAGGTGAATTTTCCTTTGCACCAGTGGGTTTATTCACTTGAGTTTTCTCTGCTTTCTTTTGAGGAATGCTTGTTAGGGCGGCTCTCAGGTGACTGTCCTGAGACGTCACTGGTGAGTCAGTTTCTCTGATTGTTTCCGGAGTGCTGTGTCAGGAGGTTTGAGTGCCGATGGTAAGGGATTTTTTTAAAATGAAAAACCTCTTGTCTTTGATAGTCCAGCAGGCTGCTAAGTATTTGTTGTTTGTCTGTCATTGTACCTTGATCTCTTGTGTTCTCCTTCCAGGCTTCTGCAGCCATTGTGTAGCCTTCTAGATGGGTCAGTTTTGAACTTACAGATGGTAGCAGCGAAGTGTGATCTTTTAGAGTTTCGTTGAGTGATTCATATAGCTTTCTGAAAGACGCCAGGGCTATGGTCACCGCTGACATTATGGCAAAGATGTCAGGTTTTTTGCCAGACGAGTTCTTTTCTGAGAATTTGGAAGATTATCTGTCGCACTTTCCTTTGGATGGAGTGTACAGGAATGATCGAGATATGTCCACCGGGGTGTCATCTCTGTGGTGTTGGAGTGTCAGTTTCAGCCTATTATTCTTCTCTCTTTGTTTTAGAGCCATAGGATCATTCTGATTTAAGGAGACCTCTTTGGATTCAGCCTCTTCGCTGTCCTTTTTATCGGTGGCTGTGAAGTTTGATATCTGGGATTGGATGAGCTGCCCCGAGATAGTCTTCTCTTTCTCTGAGGTCCTGTTCCTCGTGTTATCGTTGAGAACGTTTATTTCTGTTCCTTAGAGGTCCCCTACACCTTGTGGTTGGTTGACTGTACTTTGGGAAAGAGACTTTCTCCATTGATGCCAAGCGTTTTGGGTTGGCCAAAGTGCCAACGGGCTTGGCCAACAGATAGATCGTCTATAGGAGTCCCTTCTGTTTCTGATTTTTTGTAGAGTTTCTCACGGGGTAATGATGGAATCCCCTCTAATATTTCAGCATCTGATGGTTCAAAGAGGCTTGTGGGTTGAGTTCTCGCCAATTTGTTGAAAAACATGCCTATTGGGTTATTTGTATTAAGCTGAGTTTTCTGGTATGGAACTTCATTGTCATTCAGTGGTTTGGTGTTGATGAAGTCGTTGAGGTGGTTTTTGTTTGTCTGTTGCTTAAAGAACATTGGGTTTTGGGTTTGTTGAGTTTCGCAGCAACGGTGTTCCTTTCAATGTTTGACCCAAAAAGCAGGTGATTTTGGGTGGCGTTCAACTCACTCAAGTTGGACTTATCTAGATGCTTGTCCGGTGCTGAATCAATCCAGTCTTTTGCCCAATTGTGTTCTCTCAGTATATTCGGGTCACCTATGTCCAAGTCTTCTGAATCTCCTGAGTTAATTATTGTTGTGTTGAGTAGATTGATTGATCTTGACTCTGATAAGTTTTGATGTGGGCTCGGTAATTCCGCCCTGGCTGTTACTGGGTGAATCTCAGTGTCTGTGATTGAGTGTTAACTATGTGACAAAGGATCCTTTTCCGTTTCCTCTTTTTCCTTGGTAATATTTAGGAGTGGTTTAGACATTTTTACCATGCTGGTTTTGGGTGGGACCGTATTGGTTCAGGTATGTTTTTTCCATGTTGGTGTTCCCACTTTCAAGGGATGTCTGTGAGGTTGAGTTTTTGTGGTCTTTCGCCATACTTTTCAACTTGCTCACTATCAGCCTCTCCTCCGTGAGCGGCCGCGAGGGCTCCTCCGAGCACACGTCAGGCTCTCCAGCAGCAGCCGAGCCTCCTCCCTTGGGCGGAGCTTGCAGGTTGTCAGGAGCCTGGGCGAACTCAATATCCACCAGACCTCTCCCGTCCATGCACCCCTGCACCGCCGGAGCCGACAGCGCCATCGAGGTCCCACCAAGCTGCTCCGACTCACTACCCCCGACCCTCCCGTAATCCCCCCTGTGGACCCCCGCACCTCCAAGCACTCAGGCCACGCTGGAGAGGCTAGGCCCTCCCCAGGCGCACGGCACCACCAAGACACGCCGAGAGCCGACGCTCAGAGGGGCTAAGTGGATCGCGGGCTGAGCCCTCGTTTGCCGCCTTCAGCCCTCAGCCCCCCGAACCCCTAGGCAATCGTGCCATGCCAGAGAGGGGGGCCCACCCACGGGCACGAAATGCTGACAGAACCCGTTGGAGTCCGACATCCGGAGGGGCCATGCAGGTCAGAGACTGGGCCCTCGTCCTGGGGTGAGTTATGTTTGTGAGGGGACCTCAACAGGGTGATTGGGGGGGGAGTGTGTAACTTTCAACAAGTCTGCTGCCGATATGTCTGCTGGTGGGGTTACGTTATTGTCAAGGCATTCCGGGGAATCCAGTCTTATGTGTGTTTGACTTAGACCTTTCTGGGCATTCAAGAAGGGGGGGTGTGAACTGGAGGTTGGGTGCTGTGAAGTTGTTTTCCGGTCCGCTCTTTCTGGCAGATCTTTCTGGTTGTTACCTGAAAGTCCTGAAATTCTTCTGATGTGATCCTCTGCTTCAGGCTCGCTCTCGTGGTGCAGAGGTCTTCCTGTCCTGTTTGGTCATGATGTCTTTGTTGTTAGGCAGGACGGGCCAGGCTGCCATCCTGCCGGACTGCCAGACTGCACCTCCACGCAGCTGTCCGAGGCCGCTCTGCGGCAGGAATGGATTTTTAGGCCCTCCTTCCCCTTCAATGACAGGAAAAAAAGACTTGCTTCTCACAGGTAGAAAGCAGAGATTACTGCCAGACTGCACCTCCACGCACCTCTCCGCACTCCTTGTTGCTGGAGCATCACGTCTGAAGGTAATCTGCCTCCTCCCTCTTGGATCACTACCACAACTTCAATGATTTAGCCTCTTAGACAGGCTTTGACAAGATATAAGTGGCTCTATGTGAAATTACCTTTTTTTAAAGGTTTCAAGAGAAATAGACCGATATATAAACCGTCATTGTAAAGGTCTTATTTTCTTGAGACCTTTAACATGTGTTTCCCTCTTTTTTTTTATATCAGGGGGGATTCACCCTCCAAGCCCTTGATTTTTTCTCAATGCCCACCACCCCCACCCTCTACCATGGGATTTCAGCCCAGCCACCTCCCCCCTTTCCCTACCCCTAAACCAAAACACATAGCCCCTGCACGCACTCGTGTGTGGCTGGGGGGCATGACAGTTTGATTTAGAAAGGCCACTCAGTGCGGTCACGGAGCAGTATTTCTAAATAATCCTTTCAGTGAAAAGATCTTTATAAAAAGATCTTTTCACTGGGAACTTTAAAAGTACTTCAACACCTTCTGGTAGGCAAGGCACTCTTGCTCTGAATATCACCTTTCAAAAAGGGCAGCCTCCTTGCCTCTCTTGTCTGTTTGCCACAATGGTAACCTGTATTTGCCTTTTAGACTTACTTCTCTCTCTCTTCCCCAGTCTTTGTCACTATAGGTTGTATCTAATTCCAAATAGTCTTTACAAGCAGCCTGTTTCCCTTTGCCAGCTTTACCTGTACCTTTCTGCCAGGTATAAGCCCAAGTAATTACCCAGAAGCCTTGGTGCCACTCTCTTAGCTTCAGGCAATACTTGTATACTTGTAATGTAGGCCAATTAACTGTTAGTAACCTTCGAGTACAGTTGTATTGCTTTCCCACTTCAAGAAAGGTTGATATTGCTGTCAGTATGGGAAGACACTTGGCTTGTGCAATGCTTGTTCTCTTCTTCAATGATTTATACACTCTAACTTCTCATGTGGTAGAGTAAAGAATATAGGCCCTCATTACCGGTCCAGCGGAAACTGGGCCCGTAAAATCAGTAGGTAGCCACCGGACCCGTAATGATTTACCACAACCTGACTCGCCGGAAACACTGGGGTATTACAATCGCAGCGTTCCGGGAAGTCAGGCACCGGTAAATTGTTAATCCCCATTCCCATTTGAGTCCCATATGGGAATGGGGACCATGGAAGAACCAGCCCCGTTACTAACGGTGCCCATGATTCTGTGACCGTCTGCGGGCGGGGGCCATTCCACCCGCCAGGTCTGACCCTAGCGAGTGGAACGGCCCCCACCTACAGACTCGTAGTTTGCCGGTCCGGAAACAATGGTGCTGGTAATCTTACCGGCACTGTTGTTTCCAGACTGGCAAACTTGTAATGAGGGCCATATTCTTTCCTTAGAGATCATAATTAGGCTCAAGGGACCACTCCTTGTTATAGTTTTCATATTTTAAAGATGTTAAAGTTCGGTATGAAATTGTATTCCTTTGTAACATGAAGGATAGCATTAAGTCCTCCTTTGGGACAATTAGACACACGTGACTACTCCATATTGTAGTTTTCAGAAGTTAAAGACTTTGACAATGGATTAAATAAGATTAGGTATTCGCCAATGGTCTTTGTTACGTTCACTTTTTTAATTGATTGCGCTCAACCACTACTCCAAATACTATCAGTCAGATCATGGTAAACAATGGATGTAAGCAGCTTTCTTTTTCTGATGCAAGAAAATGGCCTTTTCATTCACACGTGCCTGCATTTTCCATCATTCAGGTACTTCAGAGTAACAGTCTTTACATAGTGAACAAAGGATGTAAGCAGTCTTTTCATTCTATGCGATTAAACAGCCTTATGATTTACATGTGAGTGCTACATTTCCCATTATTCAGGGATTTCAGGTTTAATAGACAACTTCTACTTGCTTTACTCATACAAGAGTAAACGGGGGACTGGATACTGTTGCCGGCAATACTCGCACATGGTATTAGAACACCAAGTTTCATTTACCAGCTTCTCCAACGATTGCTCTTCTACGGCCTCCACCTCGACCTCTGCTGGTTCTGGCTGCTTAAAGACCGACACAATGGGTGGGATAGGAATGAACATGGGATTACCGATGGCATTAGTCAAGAGCGCTTTAAAGCATCAGCTCCTCCCAGGTAAAACGGACAATAATGTAATTAAAACTGGCCATGTTTATTTAAATAATGGGACACAGAAAGAGGAAAACCTACTTACAAACATAAGGCGTAGGACCAGGAAAGCCAGCCTACCTGTGCCCTAACGGAAGTTCTGTAAGCTACCTGGAGGGGGTAAAGATCAAATCCTGAGAATACCCCTAGATATGGACAGGCTAGTCCCCTCTGCTTCGGTCTGCACACTCTCACAGACCGACTCTCTAATTCCTTCATAGACATTATAAGTTTGGTAGTGGACTACTCTGGGGAAAAGGAAACCACTGCTTAGAGCAAGTGAGAGCCACGGCTCCCTGCATGAGATGACATTGCTAATGCTCTGCAACCTGATCAGCAGCAGAAGCAAAACTTTGATATGAGCTCAAGATATTTCAAGCCTCAATTTGTGAGATGAGCCGGCAAATGAAAGAGATTACTACATTAAGTCTACAACCCAATCATAAGGCATGAATGACCTAAGATTACAATACAGCCAACTGTGTGAAGAGACAAAAATGACCTCAAGTAGCACAACACATAGAAAAGGGAAAGCCAGAGATGGCGAAGGAGCCTGGTGAACCAAAAGATCCAGAAAGACCCAAGAGGCCCGGGAGTGAGCTGAAGGAGACAACCACTTACAGGAAGGTGAACCAACCAATGGTAACAATAACTAGGTCTGATAGTGAGAGAATGCAAGGAGCTATATTCCTAAGTGTATAGTGAGGGTGGCACTGTATCCTTGAGACTATGCAAGATCATCCAGGGCAGTATATCATTAGGTGCACAGTGAGCAGGCTTCTTTTATTTTATTGAGACTGTCAAGTAGAGTACGTTTGACTCTGAATCTCTGGATGCTTATAAGGAAGTGAGCTATGAAACATATCCCTGTGGACTAAAAAGGAAGTGAGCTATGCACTAAATCAATGTGGACTAAAAAGGAAGTGAGCTATGCACTAAATCAATGAAGGATCTTTGTCTGAAGGCTGGGAAAAACACTGGAACATGCAGATTCAAGGCCGAAAAGGCTGCAACCACAGTGTCAGTCTTTTGTTCCCAGCCCTCGTCCCTTTCAGTGGTCCCCTGTGCCTTATCTACTGTGCGGACCACTCTGCTTCCTTTCCATCCCCATCACCGTTTGCAGTCTGCAATACCGGATCCCAGACAGCATTTCGCATTTCGGTGCGTAACCTTTCAGGCCTCAACCTTCTGGGTACATAGTCTAAATACCACAAATGTCACAGGGAGATACAAATAGCCAATCTAGTGCTATGAATCTGAGACTGGGTAAATTAGCGTGATGGGTGCTTTGCGTCAGGTGTGATGCGTCAGGAATGTGAGGCAAGCCACATTGTGAGGTTTTGTCAACAAATGCCTTTTTTATTAAATTCAAATGTTGGTGGAACGCCTCACTATCCCTACCCTGGTGAGGATTTCCCTGCCTAAAATAAACTAAAAGAAACACTCCAACAAAGGATATCTGTCCCTCAAACTTCTACCTCTAACAAATAATTAAGGACATGCATGGCAGTTCAAAACAACAATGATTTAATTCACAATGTAACCAGAGTCTCTCTTCACAACTTGGGTGAATTCCCCTTCCCCAGGTGTAAATGGGTTTCTGCTTCCCAGTTCAACAAACGAACACTAGGAAATCCTGGTTTTCAACAAAGGTTCCAACACCGTCTTATGCCACTTCAACTTGCCAGCAGAAAGTTCCAACACAGAAAGTCTCTTCCTCCTTGAACAAGTTCTCAGTTCATCAGTAGCAACAATCATTGTCTTATTTCCACAACAAATACATTCCAAAGAAGTATAGTTCCTTTGCAACAGCTTTACTTAGCTTCTCTTTAGGCATCACAAACAGCATACATTGTCTCTGCCAGAACCACTTTATAGCACGTCTCCAACTTCTATCTGGTTTGCTCCCATGCCAGGCCTATATCTCCAAAGGTTTGTCATCCGTGTATACTCCCCTGCTCAAACAATGTTTCACATCAACAGTGCTTTTGGGGTTTGGTTCAACTGACAAGAGATTCACAACAACTTCACAATATTCAATAAATTGCAGCTTCAGCACTTGCAAAATCTCTGCGGAGAAAACAAGATTCACATTGGTGCTCTTTAATATTCTTCTACAAATGACGCTCCTTTCCTTCTGGATATCCCTTCCCCTAGAAGGTAAATCTGTTTGCCACTCTTGTTTCCCCACTACACCAGTAACCAATGTCTGCCAATGATAGTGTTTCTCTCTGCGTCTCTCTTGGCTTTGGCAATGTCATGTTGCACCAGCTTTCACCATGTGTTTGACAAAGTGTGGGCAGCAAATCTCCCAACCCCGTGAACCTTTCATTAGCCCCCTTCTGCTGTTGGCAATGTTGACTAAATTGTATTTGTCTAGGTTTTAATCTCTCTTGGCTTAGGCAATCCTTGTAGGTCTTGACTTTTACCAAAGGTCTCTCTTGGCTTGGGCAATACATGTTGGTCTTTTACCAATATCGCCCCCTTATTTTGCTGAGCTTCCCACAAACTCACACTTTTAACATTACAGTAATTTGCCTAAGTTTTAAAATGTGTTACCTTTAACTAGGTAGAAATTCAAAATCACTTTGGAAATCACTTTCTCTCCTATGCAAGTGTCGTGCTTGCTGCTGTTCAATAGTTCGGTATTCAAAAGTGAACTTTAAACTTCTTTCACGCTTACGCAAGCGTTGCTCACTCGCCAAATACTTGCTTGACCCACACAAGCAGGGATGAAGCACTCTGGGGTACACAGAGCAGTTTGAAAAGTAAGAGAATTAATACACATTGCTTCACATGTACCTGAGACATGTTTTTTTGTTTAACAGTGCATACGGGAAATGCAGGGAATGGCCCAGAAGCAGCAGCTCCTCCACAAGTGCATGAGCACATACAAAACCAAACTAACAATGTGCAAAATAAACTAGTGAGCCTGGAGGCAAAAATGGACCAATTGATGAACAGTTTTGGTGACTTAAAAGATTTTGTACAGAGACATATAATGGGCGATATTAAATACCACCGCCCCACCTGCACCTGTACACCTTCCACATGTCCCGCCCAACCATTCCCAAAATTCCCTGTACACAAAGACGTTATGATGAGACCTCAATAGCTTCCTCCCCTGATGACGAACCTGTGGAAAACTCCTATTCCCCTGCATATGTTTCCATTTCTGCTACCCTTCCCTTTCCTAATTGTATGTATTTATGTGTGTAAATGAAATTGTATTTGTTCACTGTTGCTGTGTGTGTGTGTTTCCTTTTTTAAAAGCCCTTTTAGGAGTCCACGGGGTGCGCGACTTCCGGGATGTCAGCAATTATCAAAATGGGGGTGTCCTATGGACACCGCGCCTGTCTGGGAAGTCTGCATTCAAAATGGAGGTGTCCTTAGGAATCTGCACATGTCTGAATGTCTGCAAAGCTGTGATGTACCTTTAATTAGTTTGGGGACCCCACCCCTGTCCTGCGGACACCTGGGCACATGTGCATCACATTCCCTGTGTCCTATGGACAATGTGCCTGTCTGGCATGTCCTCAAAGTTGTGGTGTACATTTAAATAGTTTGGGGACCCCAGCCCTGGCCGGCAGACACTTGGGGCATGCGCATCTCTTCCCCCCGGGTCCTATGAACAACGGGCCTGTCCAGCATGTCCGCAAAGCAATGACGTATTTTAATTCATTCTGGGACTGTGAGACCGTCCGCGAAGTGATCCCTAGAACCCCTATAAAAGGCCACACCCCAGTGTTGCTCCTCATTCTGTTTTGGGATTTCCTGAACAGAGCACTCTGCCAGATTGCTGGATTGCTGCCTCTCTATTCCACATTACTGGTTTCCTGCTGTACTGCTCCAAATTGCTGCATTGCTGCATTGCTGGGCTGCTGAGTTGGATTACCTGAATAATAGCATCCACTGCTGTTGCATCTGCTGCCTCTGCCTCTGCCTCAGCACCACCCCCACCAACACCACCATCACCTTCCTGAAAGCACGGAGAGGGGGAATAGGTGTGACGATACAGAGGAGGAAAAAGAGGAAGAAGAGAATGAGGTAGTGGAAGTCCCCACTACAAGCTGCCGATGTCTTGGATGTGGATGCTTTTTACCTCTGTTTGTGGCAAGCCCATGGATAGTGGGGCCTATGTCCGCTGCAATGAATACCCAGTCATGGCAAACCCAGGCTGTACAGTTATGGGACTGCCTCCATGTGGTGACACCTGAGATCCAGCCACAAAGCAGCAGTTTGTTCCCTTCGAACAGGGTAATAGTTTGAGTTCCACTTCAGCACCTTCAACATCTGTTCCTGTCACCACAAGGGACACTCCTGTGGGGCAGCGGATCCCTCAAACAGCCTCGCAGCCCATACACACCACAGTAGATCCTTACCTTTCGAAGGTTACTGTTTTGTGATTGTACTGCGACACAGAACTCTGCAGGGGTGAGCAGTTCCGGAGTGGTTTTGAGGCTGCGGTCTATGACCACAAAGGAAAGTAACCCCTACCTCAATGATGTGCACCTAACATCTTGCTTTCTCCATCTGCTCTTTCTTATACATGTGGTTGGCGCCCCTCCCAAAAAATTCACAAAACAGAAAAAAGAAAAAAAGGCTTTTTTCAGAGCAACCTTTCACATTTTAAAAATAGAAGTGCCAATGAAATGGTGCAGGCCCCCACACAGTCCGCTAAGTCTGCAAAGAGCGCGATTGTCTGTGGACTCCCAAAGCATGCAGGTGGTGGCAGCATGTAAACCATTGCATTATTTTCTGGGAAAAAGTGGTGGCTGGCTCTGAAAAGAGCCTTTGGGGGGGGTTGTTCTTGGAAGTTTTGAAGTGGCCAACACCTACTGCACACATGCTTGCTATGCTTGCATGAATGGGTGCAAAGCATTTTGGATATTGCACAAAAAAAGGTGATTGCCAGCATCAGTCAGATGGACACCATCTCTGCGGACAATGTTGGTGCTACGAAATGTAATGTTTTCATTGTGGAAGGTAGAGATACCCATATCTTGCAAAAATCTGCAAACAGACTTGTTGACATTGCACCTGGCTTTCTCCATTTGCGGACCAAATGATGAAGAGCGCAGCCACATCTGTCTCTGGGCAATGCGCAAAAAAATTACTTGAGAGTTTGGAAACATGTCCATGACTTTCCCAAGTGCCTTCTTCATTGCAAACTGCGGAGAGATTCCAGTAATATGGGCTAAACTGTTCCCTCCACAATGAACAATAATAATGGCTGGATGATGCTGCGTCACCAAAGTGGCACAAAGGGGAAGCAAATCCAGCCACTTCATGCCACGGACTCCATCCTAGTGCACATCCACATGAGGGAATTCAAGATGTGCAGCCACTCCACAGTGCACTGAATACACCTGCAACCAATGTATCCAAGAGTCCCCCAAAATTCAGACACTCTGCCTCCTGAAACACACAGCCTTAGCCACAACCATCTGCACTCCTCTCAGCAAACAGAGCCTCTCCCACACTCTCTCCTTGCACACCACACCCAGGGAACCTTATTTACCAATCCCCTGGCCCCTCTGTCCCATTTCCATGACTGCCATCCCTAAAAAGTCCCAGATGTGGCACGTGCAATCCGCGAACTACCGCAGAGTGTGTGGATAAATGGGGCAATTCAATGGGGTGGGGAGAGACATTTAACCCAGAGTAGAGATTTCCTCTATTGCGGTGGCTCTGAAAAGAGCCTTTTATTTTATATTTTTATTTTTGTATGTGCTACTGAGCAAACACCTTTTGTTTTCTATTTTTTGTGGATTTTTGTCTCTTCTTTTCCTCCTTAATGCCTTACATCAACGTATGCAAAGCATCCCTTAGACTGCAAAAAAAAAATAGCATTTCCAAGAATGGGCAAGGAAATGCCATCCGCGGTAAAATAGTGCACACTAAGGGGACATCTCAGCACGTCGCAGAACTATACCCATGCCTCTAATAACAAGGCACCATCCAACATTTTGCTGGGGATTGAAGACATTGGGGTTGTTCCGTTGTGCTCTTGGTAGTATTTCAGACAAAAACACCTTTGCAGTAGGGAAAAGCAGCATTAGTTCTTCCACCAACAACTTCAATAGAGGAACCAAACTTGGAGCACCGATGTAGCCCAAATGCTCTCCTCCACAGAGCGCCATCAAAACATGAGGACTACCAAAAGTAGTCATGTTTCTGCAAAGAGTAAGCAGTGCATGCAAATTGCAGCCAGGCACACTGCACCATGAAGCCCCCAGGCCTGGAAAACCAAGATCTTGTAGCGGAGGTCCCAAATAAAGCCTGCACTCCAATCACCCATTTTGAAGTGTCAGGAACATTCACACCGAGATATGTGACTTATGATGAGCAAATAAAACAGGAGAGAGCCGCAGTAGGGCTCTGTCCAATACCTATCATAATAAAAGCACCTATTGAAGTAACAATTCCAAGGAAACCCTGGACAGTAAGGTATCCATTGAGAAAACCATATCAACAAATGAAACGGAATGAAGATCGTCTGAGTACAGTCCCTGAAGAAACCAAAAAGGTCTTAATAGAAGATGGATGGTGACGTCACAAGAACCTAAATCTGACTCACATGTAGAAGAAATGACGACCAGAAAATGACATAAAGAGACAAAACGCCATGAACAAGGATATCGTGAACTTAGAGTGTGAAGGCGATGCCAAATGAAAGAAGCTTAAGCTGTAAGCATGGCAAAGATATTTGACCAGTTTACACATGTACATATGCTTGGAACTGCAAGAAAGCTACGAGAATCGTGCGGCTTGCTATGCTTAGTAGAGGGATAGTGTGGCAAGCATCATATACATATCTACCTCAAATAAATCACTTTATATGAAGTATCCTTCCACTTTGCACAAAAAGCAGAATCAACAAAATTACAAAAGGGCATTCGAGAAAGGTTTCACAGTCAACGATATCAGGAGCTGAGCATCAGAAACACAACTCAGCAGAGGCAACTCGTGCCTAAGGAACCAAGGTCGTATCCATCAAAATGAACGAGCAGTAGCTACAATTAACTGAAGCAAGAACTAGAATATACTGCTTTGAAGGGGCAAGATGAGAAGGCTAAAGCAGGTGGTGGGTCAACATAAAATCAAATACACAAATTGTTGAAGAAAAGGCAAATCCACGGTGTCTGAATCACGTAACCACCCGAACGAACGGAGCAAGACCCCCACACCTACGCATGGCTGTGAGCCAGGTGAAGATATCGAGGCTGAAGATGCAGTCTAAAGGCCAACCACTGTGAAATAATTGACACATAGCCACTAATGATTGATTGGAGGAAGGCTGGGTGAGTTTAGGGGAACCCTGCACCTGGCCGACCATTCTGCATGCTCTTAAGCAAAGCGGAAAAGTATGCATGGGGTTGGTGCCAACCCAATCACAATGGACCAAGTAATCTAGGGTCCAATAGTTAGTAGAACCAATGGGACGTCGTACTTTTAGTCTGCAGTAGTCATTTTTGAAGGAAGGGCTTAGATGCCCACCTGACAGTGTTTTCCCAATCCCCTTACTGCATTAGCATATACAGATAGTACCTATAGTAAAGTTACCTTTTCCTAACCAATAGAATTGCGCAGAGTTTGGGCAGAGTTCAGTCTGCTGCAGAGAGGACTGGTGAGAGGAGCTGCAGCTACGGTGCTACGGAGCTTGAACTTTGTTTTAGCTGTGGAGTTGTGTGCCTTTAAGGAAAATAACATCAACTGCCCTTAAAAACTCCTGGGAAGCACAGAGCTTGCGTGGAATTCGGGCAGAGTTCAGTCTGCTGCAGTCCGCTGAAGGCAGCAGAGTAGCAGGTAAGTGGACTTCATGGCGGAAAATAGGCCGTTGACACGTATGAAATCTAAAGAAGCCCTACTATCTCACGCCCCCATAACGCTTGATAACACACTGCACTTGGATACTGACATTGACATTGATAATGAAAGGGAGAAAGTGATGTCCGATGACTTATGTGAGTTGAGGGGGAACGTGTGTTCGAGTCCTACGAGTGAGGACCCCTCGCCGTTATCAACAGGCGAACGAATAACACCAAAACAAACCACAATGGTGACCTCATCGAAATTGAAACTGATACGCAATATTGAGACTCCGAAATTAAGATAAAGGGAGGAACGAACCTTAACTACGATAGAAACAGCTGATTTACAATCCTCAGAAACAAGAACATTAGGCTCACCTCACCGGCTGGACGAAATAACAAACAAGGAAGAGCGTGTACTTCCATCGGTAGTAAGTGACGGTGGCACAATAGCAATACCTGAGAACGAAACTGAGCTCCTCACAAAACCGGCTGCAGTAGGTGGTTCCTGTACAGGAGATGGATACATTACTGATGATCTTGATGAACCGGTTGACAACGCGAATCCACCGGATAAAATGGAGGACAGAGCCGTCACACTAACTGACGGAGCAGAGGTGATAGAAATAAACGTCAGGACATTTCAATCGCCATTCGATGTGACAGACACCGAGCTGCTCGAATTAGAAGTGCCATGCTTGCCCCTCGACACAAATCTACTTAAATTCACTTTCCCACAACAAATTGGAAGTAAAGTGAATGACGAGAGTACGAGCATGTGTCAAGTGATCGAGAGAGCAACATACAGAGAAAATGGCGGAGTCAAACTAAACCTGGAAACAAACCAGTATAGTGACAACATCAAACTGCAACAAAATGCTGTCACATAGACCAGCGATAACATCACAACGCCCTCAGGTGCACGGAAACCAATGGCTGGACCTAGCGGAGGTCTCAGAGTGTTCGACCTAGCAGGGCGGGAGGCAAGACTGACAGAAAGACTCCATGCTGATTTCGAAATGATGAAAACGAAACTGTCAGAACGCTTTATTAAAGCTAAATATGGCGACAGTAGATACACAAATGGAACATCCAGACCCGGAAAAAGCTTAACACAAGGGGTGACTGAAAGGGTTTCAGTACAGCAGTGTCAAAGTGGGTTTACAGAAAGAAACCATTTGGAAAGAAGCCAGAGAAAGGTAGAGGAATTACGTGAAGCATCTTGGGTAAACGGAAATGAAATGAGACAATCACTGGATAAAAATGAAAACCCACGAGCAAAAAAGATGGGGGAAAGTGCTCACAGAGAAAAGAGGATGTCAAACTGCTATGAATTTGGTTGAATTTGGTTGCAAAGGTTGCGACAGAACAACAACAGCAAACGCCACTAAGTACCACTCTTCGTGGAGACTTTGAACAAAGATCATTGAGTAGCGAAAATACACGCAGCCCTCTAGGAAATATATCAGACATCAAATCGAACCTGTCCGCTGTGGCGGCAATTCAAATACATAACAATGTATTAGCTGCTAGATCCTTGGCTTTAATTTCATTCATAAAGCTATACAAAAATCTAAATGAAGCTATTCAAAATAATGGAGCAATAATGGGCCATTTAAATGAAAAAATAGCAAAATGGAAAGCCAAATATTAGACGCTTTCCCACGGCTGGAAGCTGAGAGTGGAAAGTCTGAAGAACGGAGCAGCAGGTTATATGAGTTCATTCTGACAGAAAAAAGAGGAAAAAAACAACTTAATGCAAACACTGCTTGGGCTTTTGAATCAGAAGTCAGCGAACATTGTCTTGCCACAGACAACAACATCGAGTAAAGAACACTGTGGAATACATGAGGCGACACAATGCAGTATAGATGAAGAAAATAGAGGAGCTTCCACCAAACTTAGAGTGGCAGAGCCTAATCAACCATCAGAAACAAGCAGTCAAACGAGTGCAAGCTGCTCAGGAAATGAAACATCATTAAAAAATGACGAGACACTGCAAAACGGAACACAAATAGCGACTGAAAAAACCAGCGAGGAGCGCCTCAAATCCCAAATACGAGGTCAGAGACAGCAACCTCAATGGAAAATGCAGGTGATATTTCATCCTGCTCAGCATCAAAAGCGTCATAAGGGATCTTCAGTGGACCTGCGAAAAACCTCCCTAGTATTCAAATTACAACAAAATCTCAAGCAGTACGGTCTGGTCAAACAAAGAAAAAATCAGAAAAAAGAAAAACATCTCGAGTACAACTAAACAAACGAGTAACTCGAAAAAATGTATAAGAAACCATACCACACCAGTTAAACAAAAGTTATTCGAGAGAGAAAAACTGAACAATTTGAAGCAAGATAAAGTGGAAAGCACTGATAAAGAAACCGAAAAACCTACTAAATCAATGACAAGCAACCCAAAAAAATGAATAAGAATTGATTTGTAGCAGATTGTGAACATTACAGCAGAATTAATTGAGGACCTATGCAATTTGTCCACGTATTCCAAAGACAACCACAATGATTCAAGTGTGAACTCCCAAGCTGTGGTATACAAAGAAGCCAGAAGTATGCAAGAGAGACTACCACAGAAAATATACGAGGAACACTCAACAGGGAAAATTGTATCGCACAAGAACTTAACAGACCAAGAATCAGAAGAAGAAAGACCTCTAAATGCGCCGCAAAGGAAAGAAATTGTACAAAAACCGAATAGCACAACAAACGCAAAAATAAATGCGCTAACCATAATGAATCCGAAACAAACGGCAGCGCAACAACTGAAAGAAGCCATTCCACCTGCAGAAATACTTAATACGAAAAATAAGAATCGAAAACGTGTTTAATGATGAGATTGATGTTAATCTAA
Organism: Ambystoma mexicanum; assembly: GCF_040938575.1. NCBI lineage: Eukaryota > Metazoa > Chordata > Amphibia > Caudata > Ambystomatidae > Ambystoma > Ambystoma mexicanum. The sequence goes on from NC_090941.1 coordinate 771,426,058, forward strand.
ACCGATGAAATGATATGCGCCTGTTACATTCGGTGCCAGTACTAAGGACCATCAGATCAGAAGACATACGCATAGTGGAATACTTATGGGAAGAACGTGTTGACTGCGTTTTACTACATATCAATTCACACACAGTTTGTAAAATCTTGATAGCCGCAAAGGAAGAACTACTGTGCTTAGGCTTTGAGATCTCTGAACAGGAGTGGAACAGATGTCAAACTACAGGTGAGGAAATTGAGAATGATAGACTCAGAGGCACCACAGAACAGAGGCGAGACAAAATACGGAAACAACTAAAGGCTGAATCATTCTCACAGTCGCTAAACAGAAACTCCAACCATGAGATAAAGAAGCGCTAGCTTACGAAAGTCGAATATGACGTACCAGTAACTCTCATTTTCTGGAACACCCGAGGCTTTGCCCATCTATATAATGACTTCCCAGTAGACCTGAGTGACAAATTTGCAATATGTTTACAAGAAACCTGGATGCGCTCACCTCCAATAAAAGACAGATATCGCATATTTATAAATCCAGCAGAAAAAAATTCTCGAGGAAGACCGTTCTCAGGTCTAAAAACAATGATAAAATCAGGAACAAACTGGGAAGTAATAGAGGAAACAAACCCCAATAGACAAGTGCAAGCGACTTTGCTCCAACTTTCCAGTGACACAAAACATAAAACTCAAAAACTGTTACTGATTAATGTGTACTGGAATCCAGTAAAGATTTCTGATGAGGTATTTATATCGGCTGTGACGAAGATGATCGACAAAAATCAAAGGATTTGGCAAGACCTAGCAATCATTTTATGTGGCGATATGAATATCTCCTGGTTCGATCAAAACAAGGAGAAAATAAAAGATCAATCCACAGAAGAATACCGTCCTAGCTCTAGAAGATTACGATGGAACGAGGAAATGGTAGCGCGTGACTGTAATATTGTAAATGGAAACATAACTGGCGATATCCCACCGAATCACACATGGCACAACATGGGGCACCACAAGACCTTAGATTACATCTGGTCGTCAAGAAACGTGCTGACCAAAACTACTGAACTTCGTATATTGCAGACCGAAAATATTGACCACGACATATAAGTAATGTCGTGGACACTAAGGTGAAAAGTATTAACTGTGAATGAAAGTCAAGCTTTAGAAACAAACTATAGGAGAAACAGGCTGAGGCTAAAAGCAAATCAAATATCCAAACTTACCTCAGATCTCCAGAAGGCAAACAATGATCTCAATGATCCGACGAATTACCCTGCTCTGCTGCCAAAGCTGAGCTTTGGTAACGAGTTAAAATGTCGAAATGATATTGAACACAAACACACCTGGAGCCAGAGGGTAAAGAAAGAAAAGAAGCAACTAAAGAAAGACAAACAGGATATAAAATCATCTGAGGACTTCCGTGCTGTCAGTCTAATAAAAACTTCCATCAGAGTAAGGCTGAATGAAAAGGGTGATCTGTCTGAAGCCATGGACACAAATAGAGGAGTGAAACAGGGCTGTCCCTAGCAGCTACTCTATTCGAACTATATATTGCAGACGTACCAACAGCACTAGCAGACGTAAATTGCTTCCCCCCAAAAATCAACAGTAAGCATATAAGTTGTGCAACATATGCGAACGATATGGTAATAGTAGATTCAACACAAATAGGGCTCCAGCGGCTTTTGACAAAACTAGAAGCATATATGGACAAAAATGATCTACGGATAAACGTAAAAAAAACAAAAATAATGAAGTTCGGTCCCTCAAAAGGAAAGAGAAACACCAACTTCAAGTGGCGACTATATAAAGAAAAGGTCGAGGAAGTCATTGAAATCAGATACTTGGGGATAATGGTAAATACCTCTATACGAGAAAGGAGCTGGATAAAAGATCTACACCAGCAAACCCGTACCCTGGCCCTGCAAGGTGCAAGAATCCACACACTGTTTGGAAAATGTACATTAAAACCGATCCACACATTCTACTTACAAAAAGTAGTGCCTGCATTAACATTCAGGGCAGAAACAGGCTGGAACATAGACCACAAAATATGCTCACAACTAGAAGGAGTATTCTGGTGACGTGTTTTGAAAATACCAAATTATATATCCATGACTATAATACAGCATGAGCTAGCCCAGGAGGGAATACAGGTAATGGTACTATTGAAATCGATGGCATTATTCAGAAAGATGATGATTCCCAACCCTGAACCAGCGTTTAAAATACTCGCTACCCCAGGCAACCTCAAGTATGAAGGTCTACTGCAGCTTTTGGCCAACAAAAAGTTAAAGGCCACATGAAAATAGCCAACATTTCAATGGAAATGCTGCTGGAACGGCCCCAAAAAGCGAGAATAAAAATAAAAGAATGGTCATGGATTGAAAACCTTGATAAGTATGAAAAGTTACCAACAGCGACAGATATAGGCACCACAATGAATAAAGTAGATAAGATGCCTAATTATCTACAATAATTTCCCTCGAGATACCATCAAGACCATTTTTTTCCGTCTAAGAACAAACGCAATTAAAACAAGACAAATGATGGTAATGAGACATATGGATAACATAAAGGACGATCCTTGTAGACATTGCTAATTAGAACCGGAAATGGCAAAGCATTTAATAACTGAATGCCCAAGACTCAGAGACTCGAGATCCTTACATCTGGGAAAATTTGCACCCAAGAAAGATAACATAGACAAGTTTTGGGCCTAATTCTGAGTGGAAGCTCGATATATCTGACATGTGAGGTCATAAACTTTCTGGACAAACTTATAAACTGACAGTCAGAAGAAATATTAATTAGTATTAGAAGTAAAAAAAAAGGATGATGAAATGTATGGACATTTTTGTATAAAAGTTTGTAATAAATTAGATGTTAAAAAAAAAAAGAATTGCATGTCAACTTTTCAGTGTTACATGGAAAGGATGATGAGTTTTTAGTATAAATGTTAGGATTTTTATGAAGTTCATTGGAGTTGAAGCGAGAAGGAAGATCGCACCATTGCTGATATTCATAACTCCCCATATTTTGTACTTGTCATTAAACAGACTCCCTTTGCCAAACCGTTTGAGCTGTCCTTATTGATTGGTGTTGGAGTAATAAATCTGCACCCACATCCATCTCACGGGTGCCACTATCTTTTTTTAAAGTGCTTCTGAGCAAACCCCGTCTCTATGAGCCGGTTGTGGGTCTTGGAGCACAATCTGCAGAAACACCTCTTGTGTTTGCATACCTCTCCAGATACAAAGGAATCTCTCACTATCCATACAATAAAAACCAGCCATCTTCACTACACAAAAAACACAGCAATGAAAAAAGTATTACTCTCCCATCCTGTAAAGCACTCCCTTAACACTTTATTGGTTAATCCCCACAGTCCCATTTCCATGGCAGGCATGCTGAGAAGCCTCGGATGTAGCATGTGTGATCTGCGGACTACTGCAGTGTTTGCATATCTCGTAACAAAGGGGCGGCCCTTCTACCTTTCCACTTCACTCTTTGCAGCACTCTCTCATTGGCTACTGGTAAGCAGTCCCATAACCATCCACCAATCACATCCAAGATCTCTACATCTAACTCTATTAACTCAGCACAATACTGCAGATGTACAGTTCAACACTCAGAGCTCAGGTCTCCTATGATTCCCAAGCACCTGCATCCAAAAGTACTGTAAAACTCTCCAAGATTTCTACTTCCAGATTCATCCACATCTACATCCATCAACACAAACTACAGGTATGCATATGTTTTGTAATGCACACAGAAAAAGAAAATTGCATGTATGTTTCCAAAGCATAGCAAATATATCAATTGTATGCATCTGAACAGGGTGCCTGCCACTTTCCCTGCATAACCAACTCAATAATCATACTCTCATTTGTACCATCTCCTCACATCAACTGACAGTTACTTACAATGATGTTTGCTTTCACAGTTTTCTTGTACTGCCCACTAGCATAACAGCTACTCTTCCTAAATATCTGCACTCTCGAACCCTTCGCTCATCCACATCCAACTTCCTCAGGGTCAGTCGCTTCTCCAAGCAGCGAGTTAATGGTAGATCTCTTTCTTCTGCTGGGCCTCCCTCTGGAACAGCCTCCCTTCCTCTCTGAAACTTAAGGAGAACCATCTCTGGTTCCGGAAGGACCTCAAGACCTTCCTCTTTGCTTCTGCTTTCTCTCCTCCTCTACCCTGCTGATCTCCTGGCTGATTCTGAATCTGCAATGGTTACCTGGCTACCCTTTGATCTCGGGCCCAGGCCCCACCCCGCCAGTTGCACACCTCCACTGCCCTATGGCAACCCTTGCACTTGGGGACTGTATCTGTATCCCTACAGCCCCCACTAGCACTTGACCCCTGATGTCTGCTCATATCCTTGCACTCGAACCAACTGGCTGCACTTTTAATTATGGTCTTATTTATTTGACTGTTATCCTATGTACTGCACTGCCCCTTCCCTACCCCCCTGCACTTTTACCCTTCCCCTCCCCATGCACTTGCGCGATCTCAATGTCACTGGGCCTAGTAGGATTGCTGTCTGTCTTCCCTGTTTTCACCACCTTGCCTCGTCGCACCTTGAAACACTTGTGTATAGGTGTGTTATAAATGCCATATCATATCATATCAAACCACATATTTCAATGTCAGCACCACTGCCTGTTATTTCTTTATAAAAATAACACATTGGGAACATTTGCACAGCACATTCAAGTGCCAGATCCTATGTGAAAGGCCCAGAATGTACACCAAAAAGGGAAACTACATGTATGTTAGGAAGGCATTGCAAGTACATACATTGCACAATTGACAAAATGCACCATTGGGAGGAAAGCAATGAAATGCATGTGTGCATTGGAAACAGGACTATCTATAAATTTGGATAAATAAATGAAACAGAAAAGGATTTCGGCACTCATGTAGCAAGCATCTATGTGTGAGAAAGTTAAGCAAATCCCACACACGGTAACGTTCTCCTTTCTAATCTCTACATCTTTCTACCATTTTTCTGACTTTACTATGACTTGCACTAATCCATTTCCAAAACAAGTAGTGCAACAACATCTCACCCACTTCAAAAGTGCAGCCCCATAGGGCACAGTTCACTGCAGCATTGACCCCCATACCAACAATGTAAATGCTCCCAAGTCCCCACTCGTATGCAGTGCCGTACAATTGCACACACACACTAACTCTTGCTGCCTACAAATCCACCTACAATTTAAAATAATGTGTTTTCCTACTGCTATTACTGTACCATTAACACACATACCCACTTACGTCCTTCTTTTGCAATTGCAGTGAAGGACCACCTCCTAAAAGCTAGTGACGTCTCTGCTGGAAGATAAAACCCAGAAGAAACCTACTCTTCACATCCAACAAAGTAAGTGCAGTACTGTTGTAGTGTTCTGCCTGTTACTCAGACAGTGGAGTGTTGTATTTTAGCGTAGACACTTTTATCCAACCCCACAGCACTCGCTTCGACCTTACTCATTGCACCTCGCCAGACTCACTGTTTCTATTGTCATCAGAACACCAGTATGTTAATACCCACAAGTTATATAAAAAACATTGTACTTACTTCTTCAAGCACATTACACTGTCATACACACCAAAGCAAACCTTTCCCACAGGAACACACACACATACCAGTACAAACTTCCCAACCAAAAGTAAGAGACCTTTGCACAATCACACTCCTCTAGGTATACCTACCCTCATATTCAGACACTCATGCACAGTACACACAAATACAATGCACAACTTCCAAACCCACACTTTCCTTTTTCTCCAACAGACACAAAGTACAAAAAGTTCAAACAAAAAAGCTAACATAGTCACTGAGCAAAACGGAACCAGGCAGCAGTAAATAAAAGTGTGACTTATCTTCCAAAATGTAAAACTAAAACTAAATTAATTAAGAAGAATGCAACTACCAGTAGTGCTAACACTACATCGACCAATGATAACATAGCCATGTAAGTAAGCCATGGAAGTAAGCATTCCAAAAAAATTATTTTACAAAAAATGCTCCACCATAGAATTCTTCAGAACCTTATAAAACAGGGGAGGAATCACGCTCAACCCTTAAAACTTACCACAGAAAATTGATCCTGAAAGCTCTCGTAGACATGAAATTATTTATATTAATTTTAAACAGAATGAAACCACTAACAAAATTAATTAGTAAACTACAAAAAGTATTTCAAGGCATATGCAATATCAACATAGATACCTTTGCAAACATCTGTGCAGGTGAGTGGATTCACACAACCAGCACAGAGAGCCATATTTCAATCAAGAGGCATACAAACAAGAGCAAACAAACCCAATTGCCGTACATAGCAGTGGCCGAGGGTATGAAAAGGTAGACAGTACCATTATGGTAGAAGAAACCCTGATTGCAAGAATATACCCAACAAACTTACAATCAACTCTCCATTCCACCGAACCAATCTGTCCCGTCTACAAATGGCCATGCACCTCAATGTATAACATACGAATACAATCTTTCAAATCTTTGTGGCAGTTCCTCAATCAGAATGTGAAAGCCAAAGACAAATTAAAAATTAAAATATGAAAAGCCATGGACTCCTGTCCATTACGCAAACACACAGGACTACGAGGACGTTCATTAGCCTGCATTTCCAGGCCTGCTTGCAAAAGCACCTTTCATCACATCAAAATGTTAGCACCACACCATTCTAATATATGAAATCTTGTTCAGAGACTGTACTTTGCAAAAAGTCCTGCTTTAGCACTGGAGCATTTAAATCACATTGTCCTACATGGTACAGCCAAAGAACTGCTGGAAGAAATAGACCACATTCAAAGCAAGTATTTTGGAAGTGAAGAGCACTTACAAAATCCATTAACTTTAGAAGAGAGTAGCAACAACCCTGCAGATGCCAACCTTCTGTTACACACGTACCAAAAACAAAAACAAAATAGCAAAGTTTAAAAGCACATCTGCTGAAGTACTAAACCAAGAAGGTGTGTGTTGTCGCAGAACTTTTTATAAAAGAGCACCAAAACTGTAGATATAACATACGCAATAGAAGACAATGGGGAATCACAATGGTTCCAATTAGCTCTCTATCTTATAGTAGAAAACAAATACGAAATTACTAACCCCTCAATACTTTGCACACACTACACTGGTAAACTTGACAATAACCAAATGCCTTCACGGGCTATCACTAATAATCTTGGAAATATTCCCACTGCCAAAACCACTACACCAGCTTAATTTGTATGAGAGCATTGTAATCAAAACAGCGCACACATTTCAACAGAAAACAGCCAAGTTGCCTCCTTCTGAATTACTGAAAGGGATTTGTGGCAAAGTAGTTTATTTGCCATTAGAGCTTAAAGAAAATATGGACAGTATGGGAGTGCAACAGCCAATAGATCAATCTTTGATTTGACTAGTTAATGGTGTACCAACAAAAGAAACAAAAATTGACAACTAGTCACCTTAAACAAAGTTAGAGAAGCCCTACAATATCTCAAATAAAACCATGAATACTACAAAGGTATAAACATAGAAGAAAACTTAAGAGAAACCACCCAAACAATTCATGATTCACCAACAAACAGCCTATTTCAATATTTAGATCCTGTTACTGCAGCCAACATATTAGACCAGTGAATAGTGTACCTACAAAAGACCCAAAAATGTGGCAGCAACTAGTAGACTTAAACAAAGTTAGAGAAGCCCTGCCGTGGGATGTCCTACATGCAAAGAACCTCTAGCAGGGATGACACACATGTTTTGGGGATGCCCCATTATACAGACCTTCTGGGCACAAATCAAAGCCAAGGCGGCCGAGGCGGACGTCACCCTGGAGGTGCACACGCCAAAAGCATGTATCCTCGGTAGATATCCTAGAAACAAGAAGAACAGACCATTAAACAGACTAAGGGACCTAATGTATATACTTGCAAAACGACGCATCGCCATGAACTGGAAGCGCCCTCAGGCCCCGTGCTTATCAACGTGGTGGGAAGACCTGAGCAAATGGACAAATGCCGAAATGGCTGCCTGGGAGACGGCTCAGAGCCAACAAAAACAGGACACCTCGGATGATCTACTCCAATGGGTGGCACTAACAGTGACGTTGTTTAGCCCTAAGGGAGATGGCTCCTCAGGCGACGACACAAATGACTCACAATAATCACAGTGATGAAACTGGTGATGTAAAACGTTTTGGTCAGGACAGTTGGGGAAGTGGGAGGGAGAGAGTGTGGGGAGGGGGTTACTGTATCGTTAAGTAACCATACAATTGAAATGTTGTAAACAATAAAAACAAATTTAAAAAATAAAAAAAATAAAAAGTCCTGAGTCTGCTGCATCCAGAAAAAGAGTTCTCAAATCGTACCAAGACATAGAAACAATAGCAAAAAATGATCCCAACAGCTAGGACATTTTAGAAAACAATATATTGGACACATACTACCCAAACAGGAGTACTGCTTTGGAAACCATGTGTCTATACCACATAGCCCAAAACTTCACATACAAAAATAATATTAAAACATATGAGAAAAAAAGGTAAATACATAGTCAAAAGTTGTGAGGGCAGCCTGGTTAAACATACCAAACACAGCATGATTAATCATAGGAAGCCATCATTAAAAATGCCTCAACATAGAGAGCTTTACTACACATCCCCACTGCCACTTTTTAAACCATGGAGAAAAGAAGAAGAATTATTGGACACCCATGCCTACTATGAAGGTCCTTTCAATGCACGTGAAATCACTATAACAGATAAAAACTTTAAACAGTACAAAAACATGTTGGACAATGAACGCCAACAAGAAGAAGAACTTCAAGCACAACTTAATGTAGACACTCCTGAGAGCAGACATATTTCTCTTACAGCAAGCCAAGAACCACTTGGAGAGCCACTCATAGTAAATGAGGCACAATTAGCCATGACTGAAGTAGAAAACACCATGTGTCAGTATGAGCAATCTGAAGAAAACTTTGCTCTACTGAAATCACAACTGAATGATGAACAGTGTAGCATTTTCCTAGAAGTAACTAAAGAAACTGAACATGGTGTGCAGCATGAAACTAAAACTTGTACCTGTCAAAACTATAAACCTGTACTCCTCTATATAAGTGATCAAACTGGTTCGGGCACAACATTCTTCATAAAAATCATCAGCAAGTTCCTCGAACAATTGACAAACAACAAGCTTTCAGCTGTTATAACTGACCCCACTGGTTTAGCTACCTGTAGCCACAAAGGTAATGGGTGGAAGGTTTTGAATTATTCTTAACCACTGGTTTTGCTCTGGGCAACCTTCCACACCACCGTATTTTAACCGGTCTGCGCCATTGCAAAAGGGGTCCAGCCATATGCAAATCAGTCAGGTACTGCCATCAATGGTAGCAGCCCGGCCCAAACTGCTAGGCCAGGTCCCCTCTGTATGGAAACACAAGCAACGCCAGACATATTTCGGCCTTGTAGGGCCACCTCAGTGAGGTACAGCTTGGTTCCATATGGCACAGCGAGAAAGGGGCCCACGTCTGGGCATACCGTCTCTCACATAGTGAGACAAACTATAGCCACAAAAGTGATGGGTGGAAGGTTGTGAATGATTCTGAACCACTGGCATTGCTCTGGGCAACCTTCTACACCACCATTTTTTAGCCCGTCTGCACCATTGCACTACAACATAGGTGGTGTTACTTTGCACCGGTTGCTATTCCTTCCAGTAGAACACCAAAACAAATTAAACTACTACACACCTTCAGCAGAGGCTGCTATGAAGCTACGTAGTGTTTTGAAACAAATGAAAATGCCCCTAATAGATGAGGTGAGCATGGTCCCCAACGTAATGTTGGATTTGATTCACCTTAGATTGCAAGAGGTCCTTAAAACGGATTACAAAGAAAACTCTTTGAAGGACAACACATTATTGTTTTTCGGAGATCTTATTCAATTAATATCAGTGAAAGGTGCCGTAGCACACTTGGCAGCATAGGAAATGTAAATCTCTGGCAACATTTCCAATACAGAGAACTAACTGAAAACATGTGTCAGTCTGCAGAGCTCACCTATGCTAACATTTTAGAAAGCATATGGATTGGTGTGCTTTCTAAGGAAGCAAAGTCTATCTTAAATAGCAGACACATCCATGACCTACTACTGATGTCATGGAACAATTAGCAACACAAAAATGTAAAATATGTGTCCTTAATGCCAACCCTAGCAAGCTGGGCACAAATCAATGAAACAATGTTGAAAAAAGAAATGCAACCAATAGTGCAAATTTACTCCACAGATAAAATGGACGTGCACGGTATGACAGTACCTATGTGCAACAAGCCACAGCATGACTAAATAGCTTAGAAAACTCTATCTCCAACACAGCTGGTTTGAAGAAAATGTTAACATTGTGTTTGAACTGTAGAGTAATGCTAAAGCATAACCTTGACGTGGGGCAAGGTTTAGTTAATGGAGCACTTGGTACAGTTGTTGGTTTCCAGACATACCCATGTGACAACAGCTTTCAGTTTATCAACATCCACATTGACAAAATTTCAGAAGTTCAAAGGATGGGACACTCAACAGCTCAATTCCTTCTTTTCAAAGTCACATATGTACGCAGAGAACACTTTTCTCTATCTCTTGCATACACAGTCACTATTCATAAATCGCAAGGTCTAACTCTAGATCAAGCATTGATTGACATTGGCAGCACAGACTTTAAAGAAGGCATGAGTTACGTAGCACTATCACACCTACATACACTTCAAAGACTATTTCTAGTCAATTTTGATGCAAGCAAAGTCAAGGCTGACATTCCTTGCATTGTAGAGTACAATAGACTACGTGCACTCTACACACCCCATGTCAAAATATACCCTGTTCCTCAAAATGGCAAACTTTGTAAAAGAAAACTAGTGCAAACACAACTGATATGTGATCTCCCAACAGTACTACCAAAGAAATCGAAAGCAGCTGCTACTCCATCAATTACCACAGCCACAGAAGGATGTACTGAAAAGGCAAATGCATACCCAACTGCACAAACAAAGAGGAGTACCTCTTCAAAAAAAGCACGTGGACTTCCATCAAATGACTCAGACACAGAACTGTCTGGTCCATTCACATTTTGCAACACAACTGGTGTAAATTGCTATGCAAATGTAGCAATCAATGTTCTATTGAATTGCTCGTTGAAAACATTTACTTAAACAGCACTGACCAGTTGTGTTTGCAAATGCTACTCCTTCATAGAAATGCAAAAAACAATACTGACAACACTTGCAGTGTCTCAGGAATAAGGCAGGAATTTGACTACTGTGCAGGAATGGTGGGATTCACTATAAATACACTAGAAGATCCACAATAATTGCTAATGTACTTACTGTAAGTACTGGAAAGCAAAAACATACCTATGAATGAAATCTTGCAGATTTCATAGATGTGGAATCATACATTCACTCTCTGCAGCCATCTGGGGCAGGAGCAAGTCCCTAACAAGTGCTTTGTGTATGTATCTATACATAACTGTGAATCCATTCCATTTCAACAGCTAGTATAAAATGCAAATAATGGAATATTATGCACTACTTGCAATTCAGACAATCGTTCCACGTTACAGATATAGTCACATAGCCAATACGTAATAGTAATGCTTTTACGATACAATGCAGATGGTACACAAAGCAACTGCAAGCTTACTAGCTTCACACAAGGGCAAGTATCAATTGGCAAGAAAACATTTACAACAGTATGCATAATCTACCGCATGGGCGCCACAACCACTGCAGGTCACTATATTGCATTAAAAAGAAATGTGGGTGGTTTGAATATAATGATACTTCCATTACTCTGAAGCAGAGATTACCAGCAAATCTTGCAAATGCCTACTTAATATTCTTGAAACCAAAACATACTCACTGATCTGCAAAAGTAGCATAGCCTACTGCCCAATACCCACAAACAGATATGTAACTGCAAACAAAAACAATTTAGCATACACCAACTGTCCCATGAGGACATCAGTTGCGCTGCTATACAGTTTTTTCCCCCAATGACCCAATGATTATAGTCACAGAAACAAAAATTGTGAAACGACACAGTAATATTGTTTCTCACATAGTACTTAAAAAGAAAAGTACTGAGTAAAACAATAAATACAAAATGCAAACCGTCCCTAATGACCTGTGAAACAACGAACTGTTAGAATAAGGCAACAGATGTCTAACAATGCCCATACCACTGCAATAAATATGCAACTGCATGTAACTACACCCATAATACTGCAAAGGCACTCCACAATAGTGAAAAATGGAAATCCGCCAACAAGAATGAACGTGCTTGAAGACATACCTTGCAAAACTGTCAAACTCTAAACAGTTAGAATACACCAACTGGTATCTTACTACACTCACAGTACTACAATATTACTTCCAGTGGACGAACTGCCAAAATCAACCTTCAGCAATCACAGTGCTACAAACATACCCTCAACAACTTTCAAAGTACCAACAGTTAGAATACGCCAAAAGGTATCCAGGTGCCCCCACATTCCTGCAATATTAGTTTGCAATACTGCAGCACTTAAAAAACACCAACAGCAACCAAACGCATAAACAGATACTGCTAAAAAGAGGAAACAGATATACAGTTAGAATATGCCAACCGGTATCTAGCTGCAACCATACTACCACCACTTCCAACAGGAAAATCATACACCATTTCAATTCCTACTACTGCAACAGTGCTAATAGCAGCAAGTCAACATAGATAGGCACCTTAAACATACCTGTAAGTATTGCACATGTCAATGAAACAGAGTGTGCCACATGATTCTTTTTGTTTTAATCCTGCATAGATTTTCTTTTCCGCAGACCGAATGATTATGCAAACAAACACAGGAACTGAGCACATTGCACAGTACACTTGTTTAAAACATAGTATGTGTAATGTACTAATTATGAGGGTCCACAAAGTGCATAAATGTCTGAAATGGAATTCAATACAACATTATGAAGTAACTTCCCTAACATGTTATGTTTTCTTTTATCACAGACAATGAAACAAAGATTTCTCCTGCATTTCCACGTGCAATAAAAACAGTGGGCCTCATTATAAGTTTGCTGTCACTACCGGACTGACAAACTACAAGTTTTGCTTGCGGGTGCCTTTTTGCCCGCCAGGTCTGACCTGGCAGGCGTACTGGCACCCGAGAGCACAGCATATTGGATGCACCGGCACCATTCGCAAATGGTGCCGGTGCATCCGGCTTCCCCATTCCTATTGAGCCCTATGGGTCTCAAATGGGAATGGCGAAGAATATTTCCTGGTGTCCGCGAATGGGCAATTATCGGGTCCAGCAAGGCTGTAATGACCCGGTAATTGCCCATTACCAGCCTGTCCGGGCTGTCTGCAATCAAAATGGAGGTGTCCGTAGAAAACTGAGCCTGTCCACATGTCTGCAAAGTTGTGACACACCCCTAATTAGGTTGGGGACCCCACCCCTGTCTGGCATACACCTGTGTCCATGTGCATCCCACCATCGGGGTCCTACGAACATTGCGCCTGTCCGGAACTGCCCGTCGCACGTGTGTTGCACTTTTAATTAATCCTCGGGGAGCCCAACCCTGTCCGTAGGACACCTATGCGCATGCGCACAACGGATCCCGGTCAATAGATGTCCTACAGACACCACTCCCATTCACAATCTTCCGCAACATCACCATGTGATCGCACCCTCGCTCAGCGTAGGCCCTTGTTGGGGGCAGTGCCCAGGCCCCTGAACACCAAAAAAGTGCTTTTTTGAGCAATCCAATGAGTTTTAGTGTGAAACTTCACCCTGCACAGGTCCCAGAGCATGCTCCTGGCGATCTGGACACCTTTTGGAGCTTTTTGAGCCTGCTCTGGGGACTGAAATATCAGTGGAGCGCGCAGCTGGCTGTGGAGCGCTCCCCAGACCCCCTTTAAAAGGCCACACCCCAGAGCTGCTCCTCATTCTGTTTTGGCTACCAGGACAGAGCTTTGCTCCAGACTGCTGGTTTCCTGAGATTGGTTTTGCTGCTGTGCTGTACTACTTGTTCCAGATGGCAACCATGGCTGTTCATACTGCTGCTGCCTCTGCCTCAGCACTACCCCAGTCCCTTCACCACCACCATATTTGCAAGGGCCTGGGTAGGGGAACAGGCATAGTGATGTAGAGAGGGATCAAGAGGCAGATGAGGATGAGGTAGTGGAAGACCCCACTACTGTCGGCCAGCGTGAGTCTTGGGTGTGGAGGCTCTTTATCACCGTTGGAGGGGTACCCAAGGCACGTGCAGACAAGCTGCACTGCACTGAGTGCAAAACTATGCTCAGTCATGGCAAACCTGGCCTGTATAGCTAAGGGACCACCTCCATGCAGCGACACCTGGTATCGAACCACAACGCGTCAGTTCGGAGGGTCGTCCCCTTTGAAAAAAGTAGTAGGTTGAGTTCCTCTACAACATCCTCTGTATCTGCTCCTGTCACCAAAAGGGACACACCTGTGGGGCAGCAGATCCCTGAACCAGCCTCGCAGGCCATACGCACCACGGCAGACCCTTACCTTTTGAGGGTCACTGTATTGTGCATGTTCTGAGATATGGTACTCTGCAGGGGAGAGCAATTTCAAAGTACTTTCGAGGCTTCGGTCCGGGAGCATGAGAAAGACTGCCCCTACTCAACTGAGGCCCACCCAACATCTTCCTCTCTCCACTTGGCCTTTCTTACCCCTGTGGTTAGTGCCCCGTCCCTATGCTCCCTTCACTTCCTTTCATTATGTGTCATGTATAAAAACACCCAGAAAAATACAAAACAAAAAACAAAATAAAAGGCTCTTTTCAAAGCCACATTTCACAGTTCAAATGAAATGGTGCAGGGCCCTGGGCATTCTGAGGAGTCTGCAGACTCCTGAAAATGTAGGGATGGCACTTTCAGAAACATTGCATTCTTTTCCAGGAGAAAGTGGTAGCTCTGAAAAGGGCCTGTTTGTGGTGTTTGTTTTTTGAAGGGTTGAAGTTGCCAACACCTACTGGAAAAATGCTTGCTATACTTGCAATAACAGCTGCAATGCATTTTGGATATTTTGCAGAAAAAGCAGATTGCCAGCATCAGTAAGATGGACTCCATCTCTGCGGAAAATGTTTGTGCTACGAAATGAAATATTTTCATTGTGGAAGGACGATATGCCAACATCTCTCAGAAAGGCACAAACAGCCTTGTTGACATTGTGCCTGACTTTCTCCATTTGCGGACCAAATGAATAAGAGCGAAGCCAAGTCTGTCTCTGCGCAATGTGAGTAAAAATTACTCTGCAGCATGGAAACATGTCCATGACTTTCACAAGTGCCTCCTTCATTGCAAACTGCAGTGAGATTCCAGTAACATGTCCTAAACTGTTCCCTCCAAAATGTATAATAATAATGTCTGGATGATGGTGTGTCACCAAAGTGGCACAAAGAGGAACCAAATCGAGTCACTTCATTCCATGCACTCCATACCAGTGCACATCCACATGATGGAATCCAAAATATGCAGCCACTCCACAATGCTTTGCATACACCTGTAACCAATGTACCCAAGAGCCTCCCAAAATCCAGACACACAGCCTTCTGAAAGAGACAGCCATAGCCATAGCCACCTGCACACCTCTCAGCAAACAGGCATTCTGCCACAGTCTCTCCTTACACACCACACCCAGAGAACCGTATTGACCAATCCCCTAGCCTTGAGAATCCCATTTCCATGGCTACCAGCCTCAAAAGCCCTGGATGTGGCACGTGCAATCCGCAGACTACCGCAATGTCCGCTGACATATTGTGCAATTCACGAGAGTGAGGACAAAAATGTCAACTAGGGTAGGAGATTTCCTCTTTAGTGGTGGCTCTGAAAAGAGTCTTTTTTTTTAAAGGTGATTCTAAAGAAACACCTTGTATTTTGTCTTTTTCACTTGTTTTCCTCCAGATTTCATTTCATTAACCTCTGTAAAGCATTCCTTATATTGCAAAATAACATGGCATTTCCCAGGATGGCTAAAGAAATGCCATCTGATTTGAAATAATTAACATTAACAGAATCAAGATTCTCATTATTACAAGAGAACATCCCGGCTCTGAGCAAGAAAACATACATGCCTTTGTTAAACAAACACCTTGCACCATTTTGCTGGGGACAAAAAACATTACAATTGTCCCATGCTACAATAGGTAGCATCTCAGAAAAAATAACCTTGGCACTTGGAAGAACCACCATCACTGCCTGAACCCATTTTTGCAGAGCACTCAACTAACTAGGACCACTGATATATCCCAAATGCACAGCACCCCAATGTAGTACTACTACATCTGGACTGTTCCAAATGGACATAATCTTACAAACTCCAACCGCTGCCTGCATATTGGAGCCAGGCACAGTTGACCACAAAACCTCCATTCCTTCAAAACCAGAATTGGCAGCCATATCTTTAGAATTAGCATAGCTCTTTAAAACATTTACAAATAGATCTCCAAATACCAACACCATGACTTTCTGTACCTCTGCCATCTTAACTATACACAGCCTCTCTCTCTACAAAGCACAACCTCAACACCTGATTGGCTAATCCCCACAGTCCCCTTTCCATGCCAGGCACCCTTAAAGGACCCGGATGTGGCACGCCCTGTCCGCTGACAACCACAGTGTCTGTGGAACCCGTAACACAAGGGCAGCCCTTCTTCCCTTTCCACATCACTCTCTGCACCACTCCCTCATTGGCTACAGATAAGCAGTCACACAGCCATATACCATTCACATTCAAGACCTCTATGTCTACCTTTGTGATCACAGTTCAGCACTTTAGATCTAGTGTTGAGCACTCTGGATACACATCTGCTGTGATTGCAAAGCACCTCCAGAACAAAGTACTGTACAACCCTCCAACATATCTGCTTCCCAATTTATCCACATCTGCATCCATCAACACAAACTACAGGTATGCATATATTTTGTAGATTACATTTCCAACTCTTTTACAAATGCATTTGAACAGGGTACCTGCCACTTACCCTGTATAACCTATTCAATAGGTATACTGTCATTTCTCCTATCTCCTTCCGTCAAGTGGCACTTACAATGCTGTGTGCTTTGAAACTGTTCTTTTACCCATATCAGCCATTGTAATGTGCAAACTCCTATTCTCTTCTTTCTTTCATTTTTACAACCACTTCCCCCACTAACACACCTGCTTTAAAATGCCTAGCATGCACTCATAAAATGAAAACTGCACGTACCCTACCAAAGCAGACCAAGTACATAGATTGCATGCATATAAACAGGGTTCCTGCTGCTTACCTTGCATAAACTACTAAATAATCATACTTTCATTTGCCCCATCTCCTAACATCAAGTGGCACTTCCTTACAATTTTGTCTGCTTACAAACCTTTCTTGTAATGCCCACTTGCATAATTGTTTCAATCTTCATATTTCCATTTCATCACCACATTCTCCTTACCAATCTCTACATCGTTCTGAGCCTTTTTCTCACAGTACTATAACTGACAACTTACACTAATCCATTTCCAAACCAAATACTACAACAACTCACACACGAACACAAGTGCACCTCATCTCACACTTAAAAGTACACCATTGGCCCCCATAGCAACAACGCTAGTGCTCCTAAATCCCCATTCATACACAATGATGTACAATTTCACATGCACACTAACTCTTCCTGCTAACAAATCCTCCTACAATACTACTACACATACTATTACATTACTTACAACCAGTGTGCAGATTCTTGGGTGCATGCCCTCCAGCCACACACCCAACAGTCTAGTAGCTGGTCACAATCACCACAGCATAATACATCCATGCACCCAACAATCTATACACTGCCACAACCCACACACATAAACCAACCACCTGAGGCCCTGTCCACTTCTATACACATAGTATTCAAAGACATACAAGCACTCAACAAACTCTTGCATCCAATAGGCCAACCCCCTAAAACCCTGTGCACTTTTCTAGACATACTATTACAGTACTTCAATCAGCAGGCAGGCTCTGCGACTCTTGGGTGCATACACCGGACACTATAGTAACTGGACACAATTACCTCCCACTGCATAGAATATCATACAACCAACAATCTCACTCTTCAGTTCTATAAGCCAGCTGACTGAGGCCCTGCCCACTTTTCTACACATACCATTACAGTACTTCAACTAGTGGCCACACTACTGGACTTTCAGTGCATCACCTCCAGCCATGCACCCAAGACTCTATTAGCTGGTCACAATGAACACAGCATAACATAGCCATGCACCCAACAATCTGTACACTGGCCACAACCCACACACATAATCCAGCTACCTGAAGCCTTGTCTACTTCTATACACTTCCTCATATCATCTACATGCCACTCCCCCACCCTAATGAATCCTGCCTGCAGTCACCACATAAGCTACTCGCCCGAGGGCCTATCCGTGAACTGCTGTGGTGTCTGCGGACACCGCGAACACAGCACGGTATTCTTCCACCTAAACCAATACATCATATGACCCATATTTCAATACCCCACTCTTTCCAGCCCCTCTTCCCACCAGTAGATGCCCCAAAATGTGTTTTTGGCCCTGTTCGCCGCCGCGCTATCTGCGGATATCCATGGATCCAACATGGTGGGTGCTTCAGAAAAATATGACACACGCACTTCATATGTTCACGGACATCACGCAGCGCTCCGGGCCAATCGGAGTCAATGGGTCCATGAAACGGACCTAGATATCACTACATTTTGGGGACCTACATTTTGCCCGTTTTCAAAAAGACTACTGGAAGGATTTTCACCAAATTTACAAAAGCAAGCATTCGGGACCAAGCTGCCACCTCTGCCACAAATTTGGTATAAATCCATTCAACTGTAGACGTGAGCAAAGTTTTTTCCCATTCAGTCTATGGAAGAAAAAATAAATGTTGGCACCCCTCTGTAACTTTGCCCCCCCTTGACGAAACCTCACCAAAACTTACTGAAATAATTCAGAGTGGGCCATATACTTTTTCTGCAGAGTTTGGTGAGGATTCGTACAGGGGGAGCGAAGTTATAAGCCACCCAAAAAGTGCTCATCCTATGAGATGAGCAACTTAACCATGACTACACAACCGCTGCCATAGGCTGTGTAATATATCTGTATGTAGAGCTGCTACTTGATGAGGCACAATTATGAGTCAAGACAAGAAGACTTGCCAGGTGTTACACATGTGCAAGATTTAATCATCATTGTGCGAACACATGGGATGGAAAAAATTACCTTGCAAAAAGCAAGCAAACTCTTTTTAAGTACATTGCTGTGGGGATTTAAGGATAATTAGCATGGAAACAATGGTTCTTCTCATTAGTGACGCATGAGCAATTTTCTGGAATAGAGTGCACTGCCAGAAGGAGTGTAATTCGATGGTGCTGCCCCACACGCACAGCTGCAATGAAAAACACATGCAATGACTTCACTTTTTAGGTGACATCAAGAATGATTTAATTTTCCAGGGATCAGAAGTCCCATAACCTGCAACAGAATGGAAGATCTTTTTTTCATCTTTTTTTGTATTCTCAGTAGTGGTCAACAGTGGTAATGCAGTATTCAAGACTAAAAGGCTAGAAACAAGATGTATTCTATTAGTGATCGACTAGTGGTCAGCACACTGAATAGTATTCATATAGTATTCTGCTTACAAAGACTAGCATGGAATACAAAAAAAGACTAGCTATGTTCTTGGAATTCTATAAAAAGACTTAAATACTTCGGTAAGGGTAATGAACCGATGCGCTAAAATAATTAACGGGGAAAAAATAACTGAGTCCATTTCTGTGTTGTTGTTTTTTTTTGCAACCTTTAAAACACCATAAAGTAACACAACGTGATTAGACTGGAAAAGATAAGGGCCCTCATTACGACCCTGGCGGAGAGGGGTTTACGCCAGCGTAATGCATGGGGTACCTCTCCGCCGTACTACGACTTTCCGTAGCGCCATGGTGACTTTTACGCCCGGATTTACCGGGCGGAAAAATCCATGGCGCTACGGAACCTTTTGTTAATTACGCCACCGTAATTTACGGTGGCGTAATTAACGCCTTCCCCACTCCCATTATACCCTATGGGGCAAAAATGGGAATGGGGAAGGGTAAATGGGGATTGGGGACTAACCGCCCCGCCAAGGTCGGAATGGGGCGGTAAGTCCGCCAACCCCCATGGCGGAGTTGGCAGCTCTGCGCCATGGTCCATGGTGCAAATTGCACCATGGATCTCCGCCAGGGTCGTAATGAGGGCCAATATGTCAGCTCTTTTAGGGAAGTGTGATTTAGAGCCCACATACAGACCACGCCGCACGTTACAGACTTTCATACGAGCCACCAAATTCAGAACATAAACATGTCATTTCAAACTATGCAGTGTAAGCAATTCATTTACGTGGGTGTAAAACGATGCCTTTTATTGATAGTGCCATTAAGTACTGCAACAGGTTGTCAAATATGCAAAATCGATTTGTTCATATGTAGCACGAAACATTTTTTTACTATAAATGTGGTACAGCGAATGAATATTACGTACTCTTATTGACTGCTTCCCCAGGTATCATTAGAAAGAACGCAATGGAACATCTTTAATGTAGCAAAATTCTTAATCCTGAGACTCTCTGTATTTGATAGTGCCGTAATGCATTGAAAATGGTAACTGAATATTTGTGAAAAGAGATACTGTGAATACACATTACTCATTGCACTCCTGTCAAGACACTGTAATATCCCTGTAATATTCATCATATCTGCTGCATTCTCTAGCGTGGTGCAAGAGGTGCAGTGGCCGTCTGGAGTTTACCAATGAGCTATTTGTGCACTCGACAACAAAACAATTATTCTACACAACACGTCATGCCTCAATAATGATCAAATTATCAATGCAGTTGAAAGTAATTAGATTTCTGGCAGTCAAAATATGTCCCAACAATTTCCCTGGTGGAGTTGTCATCCAAATTAGATCTGCATTCATTTCAATTTGTCTTTCGTTGTATTCATGTTATTCGGTAAAGTTAAACTCGAATAAATTCCAGTAATATTCCTAAACTATTCACAAAAGGTGTTATGTTTTGTTATGTTTTTTTCTACGTTCAATTATTTTCTCGACTGGCACAGCTACCGCCATGTTCCCATTAGGTACGTTTTGTATTCCTGTATGCCATTCAAGCAACATTGAAGCCTTGAGCGCAGTCTGATATCGCAATGGACCAGGCCATGCTGGAGATTTGGCGCATTGGTCATCTCCTGCCACAAGCTTGTATGCACTGAACTGCACCAACATTGTCGCGTCAAGTCGTACAAACACATGTAAACCAACGTGTATGGCCACCGAATTTCACTGACAGGGGTGAGCCAAATTCCTGGTATGAATTTGCTACCAAAGAAATTGCTTTGTGGCCTTCCCAGAAACTACAATTTCCTTCGTAAGCACTATATGTAGGCTCTCAGCTGCTTGTATTTTCATGTTTCTTATTAGCAAAGACAAAATTATCCATGCGAGGATGCAGAGAAATCTGCTTTGCTGACTTGTGTATGCCGATACTGTTATTGTTTTGTAGTACTGGTCGAACCTCTTCTTCTCCATGCACTTGCACTTTCTTAAATGTCAATGGGCCTAGTAAGATCACTGTTTTCTTTTTTGTTCTCATGTGTTCCCCTCCCTTTTTGCCTGGTCGCGCTCTGAAACACTTGTGTACGAACGCGATATAAATAAAATATCATTTCATTTAATTTCCTTCCTGGCCACTGGCGAATCTACCCAAGTAGCCAACCATGGAAGTCATTTAGTGGTTGCCAGGGGTCTCCCTTGCTACCTTGCTAACCCTGTGGTCTCCCTTGCTACCCCTTTATACATTTCAGACGCCTGGGCTATGGCCAGCAGCATGTGGCTCATTGTTTCTAGAGTGCCTGGTTTTCTGATAGCTATAGCTGGTAAGATAGCTCAGAGGGTTTAGCGCACGCTGCTGCAATGTGTCTGTGATCTGCAGGTTCGACTCCCAGCAAGGTCAACTCAGCCTTTCATCTTGCTGAGGTTGATAAATGAGTACCAACACAGGTTGGGTGATATTGTATGTATATTTGTTCTATATGAAGCACTTAAGCATAAGTTCTATATAACAGCACAAGATTATCATTTGGCCTTGAAGTCTG
This sequence comes from Ambystoma mexicanum, assembly GCF_040938575.1. Classification (NCBI taxonomy): domain Eukaryota; kingdom Metazoa; phylum Chordata; class Amphibia; order Caudata; family Ambystomatidae; genus Ambystoma; species Ambystoma mexicanum. The sequence goes on from NC_090941.1 coordinate 771,448,289, forward strand.
CTTGCATTCACAGTAATTTGGCAATATGGTCCTATACGCGCTGATATTAATGATACATATGGTGTTCCATTCTTGTATGAAATGTATATCACTTTACAGTGCTATTGTAACTAGTAACCATATTTTTCGTAGTGTACTTAGAAACAATGCTATGTGATGCCACTATCTGTTTTATCAAGGGTTGAAAGGATGTGTTCACTAGCTTCCTGTGATGTCACTTCGGGGTGGGGTCAAACAACATCACTTCCTGTGATATCATCAGAGGTGAAGGGCTATGTGATGTCACTCCCGCTACCCCTGTCATTTTGATGAAATGATGTCCCTGCACCTGTCTCCAGGTCTATACCATTCGGAATTTCTTACGAGACTCTCAAGCACTCTGCCAGCAGGGGCAAAGTTCAATGGGTTAGGACCAAACTGAGACATTTCTTAAACCAATTAGAGACCTTAAAACTCTATGGAGTTTCGACAGCCATTAACAAGGCCCATCTCATTTCCCGTTTCTCTGTGGATGCACTGTGTTTGGCTGTTAGAGTAAGGGGCGGGGCTTATCCACCCTAAGAAGAGAGCAGGAGAGCCTTCCATTTACATTCCAGGCCATTTGGTGTGTCTTTGCGAATGTTTGGTGTGCTAGTTTGAGAAGGCTGCTGTTCAACCCACCTTTGTTGACACGCTTTGTGCAACCTTTGTGGCACCCGTTGTGGGCCCATGTTCCTTTCTACTAGTCACCCACACTCGAACAAAAATAAAAAATAACTTTTTGGAGCCCTTTTAAAAACCTGCTGTGAAACACATTGAGAAACTTTGCAAAAGCTTATGTGAACCTGTTTTATGATATGATATGACATTTATAACGCGCCTATACACAAGTGTTTCAAGGCGCGACGAGGCAAGGGAGGGGGAACAGAGGGAAGACAGACAACCATCCTACTAGGCCATGTGTCATTCAGATCGCGCAAGTGCATGGGACGGGGAGGGAGGAGAAGTGCGGGGGGTAGGGGGAGAGGACAGGATGAGAAAATAAATAACAATAAGTAAAAGTACTGCCAGAAGGTGGTAAGGGTAAGTGCAGACATCAGGTGTCAAGTGCTGGTAGTGGGACTGTAGGGATACAGAAAACAGTCCCGAAGTGCGGGGGTTGCCAGGAAGGCAGTACAGGAGTGCGACTGGCAGGGGAGGGGACCTGGGCCCGACATTAGAGGGTGGCCAGGTAACCAGTGCAGCTTCAGTGTCAGCCAGGAAGTCAGCAAGGGAGAAGAGGAGAAAAGCAGAAGCAAGGAGAAAGTTTTTGAGGTGCTTCCGGATGCGAAGATGATTCTCCTCAAGTTTCAGAGGGGCAGGGAGGCTGTTCCAGAGGGAGGCCCCAGCCGAAGAAAGAGATCTACCACCAACGCGTTGCTTGGAGAAGCAACTGACCCTGAGGGAGTTTGAGGCAGATGAGCGAAGAGCTCGAGAAGGAAGGTATTTAGGAAGAGAGAGTTGAAGGTATTGAGGCCCCAAGCCCCAGAAGGCCTTGTGGACAATGCAGAGGGTTTTGAACTTAATCCTCGCGGCCACTGGGAGCCAGTGCAGAGATATCAGTCCTGGAGAGATACGATGCCTGGGCTTGAGGCCAAGGACAAGTCTTGCAGTCCCGTTCTGCATAAGTTGCAGAGGGGGGAGAGAAGAAGCAGGCAGATTTAGAAAGAGGCTGTTGCAATAGTCCAGCCTAGAGAGAACCAGAGCTCTGGAGACAGTGAGATTCTGGGGGAAGGAGAGGAAAGGAAGAATACCTCTGAGGAGGTGCACCTGGTAGTGTGACTTCTTAGAGACGTCAGAGATGTGAGGAGAGAAAGAGAGTGTAGAGTCGAAGATGACCCAGAGGTTTTTAGCCTTACAGGTGGGAGCAGGAAGAGGGCCAAGAGAGGCTGGCCAGTGAGCTACAAGAAAGGAGGGAGCGGGTGCGCCGATGAGGAGAATCTCAATTTTACCGGCATTAAGACATAGGTCATTGGCGGCACAACATTCCTGGATAGCAGACAGTCAGAGATGATAGTAACGATACTATTGCCCACTGACAAGAAAAATGAAGAACAAAAAACATTTGTGGAGCCCTGTTAAAATCCCCCAACATATTAGTGGATGACAAAGGTGCAGTGGAACATCGTGAGGGTGATTTTATTTTAGGGTATAGTGTACAGCTGCCAAGTTATGGGCAGAAACAGCCAGTGGAGGTGCTGGAAAACATGAAGGCTCACAGAGTCATTGGGTGGAGCTTCCTAAACTGATGTAGGAGGAGGCAACAACTGCAGGTCGATGTCTGAGGATGGTGGTTGCATGGCATGACGTGGTGTCGAAGCAACTGAGGGGCTGTTGAGACAGGAGACTTAGGGCGATCGGTTAAAGCACACAGGACTGCCAGATGAAGAAGGTGGGCTGCAGGAGGAGGATGGGGAGATGGGAAGCAGAAGGAAGAAAGAAAATAAGTGGATGCAGGCAAGACAAGGGGCATGAGGAGCAGCAGGGGGTGAAAGATGAAGAGTCAGATGCAGGGCAGGATAAGGACAGCATGAGGTGGTGCATGCGGGACAGGGAGAGGAAAGAGTGGCAGAGCAGTAAGAGGAAGCATGGCAGCCGGGCAAGGAGCAGAAATCTGACTGTGCAGATGTTGGTGATCCTGTAGAGAGGACAAGGTGAGCCGAAGGACAAAAACGGTGCCACCAGCTCCTACAAACTGGTTCTCATCCGTGAAACACTATTTAGGCCTACTGGAGAGGAAGCCACGGGCAGAGGTGCACAAAAAATGTCAGGCTGGGCAAGAAGTGAGTTTTATGACTTTGGCACAACTGTAGTGTATAACCACAATTGGCAGTGGCAGGAAGTCTCTGATAAGACCCACATGGTACCCACCATCGCCACCTCCATTCTACCACCACGTGGTGCAAAGAAAGCATCTGACAGTACGTCTAGGGATGCTGGTAATGTCCCACCTCATCTGCCACCATAGTGGTTTGAAAGCAGTTCAACCACAGCTAGGTGACGCCCATAAGTCCTATGTTGGCTCCCAACCTCCGTGTGCTGAGAAAAGAGTGGGGTGAACCAGCATGATTACCGTTTTCTTACCTGCGTTGAGGGGTTGGTATTCTTCTGCAGGCGGCTGGAAGACAATGGAGTCACAATGGACTATCTACATGTCTAGCAACCCAACACCGCCCATTAAAATGATCAAGATGGGGGAAAGAACAGCTCTAGAAAAGACTACAATCTTTCTAGGAAGACAGTGGCTAACCAAGTCGGGTAGTGCCAGGCATTTACATTTAGAAGGAAGCAGCTGTAATGTTTTAGAGAGACAGATGAATATTTGAAGTTGCAGCTCTTGGAGTCGGAGAAATAGTTACAGTTCTTCTATGACAGGGGGTGCTAGAGAAATATTTACAGTTGCAGCTATTGTGCATAGTGGCTGCCTTCACCTATCAGGGAGACCCGGGGAAATATTTACAGGTGCAGCTATTGTGTATAATGGCTGCCTTAACCTATCAGGGAGACCCGGGGAAATATTTACAGTTGCAGCAATTGTGCATAGTGGCTGCCTTCACCTATCAGGGAGACCCGGGGAAATATTTACAGTTGCACCATTCACATAGCAGGGACCCAGCGAAAGATTTTCGGTTGCAGTTATTGTGTATTGGGGAGAGCCAATGACCAAAAGTTGTGGTTGCAGTAACTGTGAATTAGGATTCATAGAACGATTTGCTGTTTCATGTATCCTGGAGATCTAGAGAAGTAGTCCATATTGCAATATTGCAGCTGCACATATGGAGCAAGTCTGTGCCTCCCGTGTAGCAAGGAGAGCCTGAAAAAGTGTCAAGGTTGTGGCTCATATGTAGCATGAAAATGTTTTAGGTTGCCTTCTGCCCTGTGGAAACATGTTTTTCTGTGTGTGAGACTGTAGGTCTAAAATAGAAGGACCCCACTCAACTTCTCTGCGTGTGACTAGACGTGGGGGAAGTCTTTTTCTTTAAAGCCTTTGTGTTGGCTATGCCTAGGTGTCTTGCCATTGTACTCTGCTACAATATAGTGCTTGTTCCTCTAAATGAAGGTCAGTTGTTTGAACGCGGCACTGCAGTACCCTCCTGTCAAAAAAAACAACCCCAGCAGTACTAGGGGCACTCCCAGGCAGGAGGGAAAATTAGGAATTCTAGAGCTACTCTTGCAAATGCTGCCGACCAGACTGCTAATTACACCTGTATTGTGGCTCATAATTAACCATGTGAGATGCATCAAGTAACAGGCATCCATGGCGGAATGACTACTGTATGTTCTTATAGAGCCATCTGCAGGTAGCAGAGTAAGGAATGTATCCCACAGGTTCTCTGTCCTATATGCAGTGCATGTGTCAGCACTGTTCACAGTTGTCCTATCAGTGCACGCTTTTATAGATGTCCTTTCTCAATCCATGCTACTTCTAAGGGTGATTGCGTGCACTTTCCAAAACCACCATACATACATACATACAAGATGACTCAGTTGTAGGCAGAAAGGGGAAGGTAATTCCTAAGGAAGAGGATTCTCAGTTCTCACCCAACATATGCGAGTCAAATGCATCTACTATAACCTTGAAATGCAAGCCAATAATTGTGACTTAAGGTATTCACTGTTATCAAGATTGAGTTACATCCCCAACCAGCTGTGCGGAATCCACCTCACTTACCAGGGCATGGTCCATTATTTTGGACAGACTCAGTTCCAGCAGGTACACTAGTGGCATTACTTTTACTAAGAGATGCATTGTCAGGTAACACTCTTGGTGACCTCCTCAAATGGCTCTTGCACAGACAAGACGACAGCAGCAGCTGATAACCTACAATAGAACATGACCCATCTGAATCGATAATTGCAATAACTGCATTTGGCACTTAGCTGGTTCAACCTATGCAAGGTGACATTCTGGGGAGTTGTGACGAGAGTTCTTCGAGTATTGCGATTGCAAGTTGTGGCACACCTGAAATTGTCACAGCGCATTTAGTCCACTCTGGCTACAGGTAAAGCATGTGCTGACCACTGGGCCATGTCAATCATTTGCTTCACAGGCTAGCACTTGCAGATAACGTGTTGCCATAAGATAGAGGGCGTTCACAAAGCAAGGCCCATGCATTGGTGGTCAACTGCAACAACACCCAGCCGTGGCTGTCATGGGTTTAGCCACTGTGGTACCACTTCTTCCAAGATGTTAATTCCTAAATCCCTGCATGGGCAAAATGGCCTGATGCTGAACAGTATGCACCTGCTGGAAGGGAAGGCCACCCAATGTGCAGTGACAATGTACATAGCCAGCCATATAACCCATGCTCTGCCAACTGTTCATGTAATATGATTTAATATTTATAATGCATGACCTACCACTATACTGATCTCCTGACAAATAGGCTTGTTCAGAAGAAATTATACATTGTGCCCACACCTAGGGTTTCCATGCACAAGTCGGTGAACAGAACATTTGGGAGGTATTGGGAGCGAGAGCATCAGGGAAAGAAGTAACTAGGAACTAGGCAAGAGGGTAGATTAGGACGAACAGGAAGGTGGAAGTAGTATTTATTTGAGTTTGGATACACCTCATCTCATATTTCTAAGTTTGAGGTAGGTGTGATGAATCTGGTGGAGTCCTCATTGATACCCTGGCAATGATCGCCTCCAATGTAGCCAGGGGACGTCAGTCGCTATCTTATCCTGACCCTGAAAATGGACATATGAGGGAGCCTCACATGGGACGAGACAGCTCTCGGAAGGAGGTGGTGACGCCATCAGACGAGACGCAGTATTTTCCCCTTTGTCCTGAAGACCATATAATACCCAAGTTGTTGATGGCTTGTTATGATCCCACAAACCAGAAACCCCTTCCTTTTTGCCACTCTAGTCAAAATCCCATTTATACCTCAAATATACACAACACACATATAACACCTCCTGTTTCTGACGTTTTTCTGTCTAAAATCTTTGAACAGCATCATTTCAGATATTCAAAAATAAATAGAGACTTCAACTCCCATAAAGCCTCAAGTTTTGAGACAAAGAGGAGAAGGAGGAAGGAGTTGATGCACATCGAGAAGAGCTCAAAGAACAACAAGCAGACTAGTGGTTTTCGAAAGCCTAAAGTGTGCAGAGCCTTTAAAAACAGAAGCCGCACTGTGGGAGGAGAGTGTGCAGGAGAGGACATGAGTTCCCAGCTGGAGGGTCACCAACGCGAAGCACACAGGATCCGAGAAGGCTGCCAGTGCTGGGTGAGAGACAGCCCTGACGAGCACGGAATGTCCCTGGGCATTGGGAGTAAAGCAGAAGCTCCCACGTGGCGGTCGCTTGAGGATACAGCAATTCCATATCCAGAACGAAGAGGCAAGCCGACCTGTAAATGCAGAGTCACGTGTACCGCTAGAGGCCATTTGTGTACTCGAAGCTGGAGAACGGATGAAGGAATCATCCCACCAAGACGCAAACCGCATCAGAAGCACAAAGAAAAATATATGTGAATTATTTGAAAGCAGACAAGCCAAGATTGTTTAAATACAGACAAAACCCAATGTTAAAGCAATGCCAAAAAATAATAATATTTGAATACTGACGTGATAAAGTGCAACAGAAATATATCTATACATGAAATGTAAATGGGGGGCGGGGGGCGCTGGAGCAAGTGTTACCTTAATATTGCAGCACAACAAAGTTGAAACAACTGTGGCATAGTGAACAAAAAACAGTGAAACCAATAAGAAGTCCTGGCAAAGGAATACACCAGGCAATTGACATTTGGGGAAAGATACCTGGCAGGGAAGTATACCAGGGGTTCTGCAGGACCCCAGAGAAGAATTCCTGGCAGGGAAGTGTTAAGGATTTCAATCAGGCTCACACCTGGGTCTCGCCTAGCATGTAGTGCGCAAATGAAATAATTTTTTTTTGTGTCTATAAGTTCAATATTCTGAATGATATACCACTCATATCACACCCGTCTCAAGGTCACAGTCGACCAGCAATCAGGCTAGTTTGTAAAGGTAATGATTTATTTATTTAATATTTAAATCACACATACATTTTAATATATATATATGTATGGGCAGCAATCACCAAGTGGTGACAATACAATTCAAAATAAGTAAAGCAATTGAATTCACTTATATTAATGCAGAATATAAAACACAGGAAAAAGAACAGTTTTGGTTTGTGAACAGATAGTGTTTATGTTAATAATTCCCCTGCAAAGTACTTTAACGGACAAATGAGCAATCCTACACACAAGTAAATAATCAGCAGGTAATCAGGAATGAAAGACAATGGGCCTCATCACAAGTTGGGCTGTATTCCCGGCTGTAATACCGCCGACTTTAATAGCCCTAGCACCGACCGGTCTGGCTGTATTACCGCCGGATCACGAGTTGGATGTTAACGGTAAATCCCCATTCCCAATTGGGTCCATTGGATTCAATGGGGTATTTTGAGCACTAATTATGTGGGCTAATACAGCCGGCGGTAATACAGCCAAAAATAGGGAATTTTCACCTCCAGAGAAAGGCTAGAGGTAAAACAGCCCATTTAGCGCCCAACTCGTGATAGGGCCAGCCCTTAAATGCGGCTGTAATACCGTTACCACCGCATTTAAGGGCTACAGCCCAACTCTTGATGAGGCCCAATGTCTAGAGTTTATATACAATCTTCCCTCCCCAAACAAGAGAGAAAACTGTTTTTGAAAATTGACACTTTTAAAAATGACAAGGGAAAATGGCTTTGTGAAATAATGCAAAATGGTCAAAAATGCTTAAGTGGAGAAAAATTCTTAGGAAAGCAACACTAAACAGATCCTAACAAACACGAGCTACAATATAAACCATAGTACACACTTTAGATCAGGATGGGATTGAAGAAACACTTTGAATGGGAAAACGACACGTGTAAACTTTTGAAAACTGCAAATTTGCGTAAAGATTTTACAATGCGATTTCTGATGAAAACAGGTCAAATACACTGAGAGTTGAAATTTCGTTTCTATCTATAAAAAATGGAAGAAGTTATGGAGGTTTTAGTGAGAGGCTTTTTTGCAAAATAGGCGCGAAATGAAAACAGAAATTCGGTATTAAAAAGGACAGATTGGTTTGATTACACTATATTAATGACTATGAAAAAGAGAATGCCACCCGGTAATCTCCACAGTTATATGGCCATGGTAACCCTTCATGTGGTGGATACTCTATCTCTTTCTGGGATTTACTTTAGTTACTCAAATCACTAATGACTTATGGTTTTGTAAAACAAATGAGAAAAATCAGCGCAAGAATGGATCTGACAATGCTAGGGTTCTGAAGTTAACGATGGGATGGGTTGAGATTGGTATAAGACAATGCAAATATTCTATGGGTCACTGTTCTTCCTATTGATACTTACAGTCCCTGGTCATTGGTCAGATCTACCGGCAGCAGGGCACCTCTGGCAAGATTGGATCAGCAGTGCGGTTCTGGTCAATTTTGGACTGCACCTCAGACTGGATTTGGTTGGGCCCTTCTGGTCACTGGACACGGCAGATTATCAGGATGCGAGTTTCAGCAGGTAAGCCTTAATGGTGGCAAGCCAGACTGGATCAGTATTAAATCCCTTTAAGATTGGGATGGTTGAATTTGGATCTAGCTAGAAAGAGTTCAGCAATGCTAAGGTCTGGACTCTGCAAAGAAGTCTGGAGTCAGCTGCAAGCTGAAGAGTTCTGGATAGAATGAAGAAGTCAGGAAAAAAGCACTGCTCAGGAATATGGATGAGTTCTGGAAGCAGTGTCTTATGTGTGGTGAAGTTCCTATATTTATCTTACCAAGTGACATCACAAAGTTTATGGTGTGGGCAGAATTTCAAAACACACCCCCAGGGCTGTGAATGGCCACAGGCACTTGCTGTGTTCTGGTTGGCACTCAGAAAAGAGCTGTCATCTTTATGATGGGATTTAGGAACTCCCACATTGATTTTGACCAAACCTTGTGCATTTCTAAAATTATGTCCCCTAATAACATTGGACGCATACATTGTATATTTGATGGGTTATGTTCACATTCAATTCCCATCTCTGTGAGAGCTGTCTTTGTCATTCTATAGAATTTTATCAATTTTAATCATAACAGTCCAGACTAATAATTTCAAATTCAGTACATATCTGGGCGATTATCACTGGATCATGTATATACAATCTTAGACTGGCAACATTAATAGTTTTGCTCCAATTAGGGTTTTTCCTGTAACTTTGGTTCCTTAGATGGTAAAGGGTTCATTAATGTCATCAAAGCAAAAGACTAAAATTAGGTTAACATCTACCAATTATTAGATTTATCCTCCTTTGGGTTGCACAGTTAAAAAGTTTCACATTTTTTTTTGATAAAACATTTTTCATTGTTTTATATTTTCATTGAAAACAACAACAACATATGTGGACTAGCATGTCCTTTCAAAATTCCATCATTAACAGATCAGTTATCAATCACCCATGACATTACCCCGGGTCTTCAGTGCGATTAAACCATATCCCCCTCACTGCATACAACAGGGTCCAACAGGATCTAAGGTCCATCTTCTTCCCACCTCCCCCATATCTTATCCGCCTTGGTAGGGCAACCTCTGGCTGTATATACTCTGTGCTCTATAGTTGCACAAATGTTCATGTCTGTTGCCCATTGCTCCATCGTTGGGGGCTCCGGGGCTCCCCATTTTTGCGCTATATTGCGCTTCATCAATCCCGCTGCCGTGTTCAAGAGCAGTTTGCCCCATTTGTCAAGTGCAATCTCATCCGGAACACCCAAAATGAGAATCTTTGGGTCCAGTGGTATACGGCACGCCAAAACATTGCTAAGTACAGTACAGCATTCATTCCAGAAGGTACGGATTCGGGGACATGTCCAGAGGATGTGAAAGAAGGTCCCCTCCTCTTCTCCGCATCGGAGACAGTTCGGGTTCGAGGCTCTCTCCCACCTACATAGTATCGTCCTAGGGTAATAGACCCTGTGCAGGATCTTTAATTGGACCAGCCGAAGCCTGGAAGAAATGGCCACCTCCCTTGGGTGCATTAATACTTGGATCCAGTCCTCTGGATCTATTACCCCTACATCCATCTCCCATTTGGCTTTCAGGGTCGTGAGTTCTGGCGTAGCAAAGGATGTAATAGCATTATATAGGATGAAGGTGCATTTGGTGGGGATGAAGGCTGGCAACATGTTGCGCTCTATTGGTGTATAGTCCGGGACATTGGTGCCTGCAGGTATGTGGTTTCTTAGGGCGTGAGCCAGCTGTACATTGTGGTATCGTTCAGTGCCCGGAAAGTTTCAAATGTAATCACAAAGAAAGATTTAAACATCAAAAAGTTCCAGCAGTTTTTTTTTTCCTTTGTAACTCCCCTTCACAGGCAACAGCTGTCACGGTCCTTTGATCAGGAAGGTGTGTCCTCTTCCTGGAGAGGGAAGCACCCCTGTAGAGATCAATAGGCAGCTTGCCACTGTTCTTGGCTCAGCCACAGACAAAAGTCTGATGAGTCCATTGTGCTCCTTGTTGTCAATATGCGAGAACCATTAAGGCTTCCTGTAGCAAGGCAGTGGTAATTTGGAAGTGTCAATCTTTCCCAGGCTAGCATTGTCAGGTCAGAATTATTTACTTAACTCCAATACTGGGTTGCTTTAAATTCACTTTACAGTCTTTTCATTTCCCACATATACAAATAAGCACAGTTTACAAGGGATTGACCATTTAAAAGACTTAACCCTTTACAAACATGCTTTAAATAGGTGAATTTAGCAATTTCTTCAGGGAAAAGCAACACATTCAAACGGGGTTACACATCTAATTTTCTCATGCAGCTGTCAGACAGTGAGGCCCAGCTTTCTCTGAGCCAGTTGGAGAATATGTGATTTCAGAACACTTTTTATTTCAATAGCTCACTGGGCAAATGACTTCATGTGACAGGTGACAGCACCCACTGACATTCAGTGAGTCCTGTTCTTACACCAACTTTGACTGTGTGTGGCAGGGTGTGCAGCCTTTTCGTCATTTGTGAACCATGCTCAGTTTTGCAGATTTGGTGCACACAGGGTTTAGCACCTGCATTTTTGCCGGTTTCCTTTCCCCCATTGGCAAAGGGGTGTAGTGAGACACGCACTAGCATGGGAAAAAATATTCCACAGAAGTATACCAGGCAATCCACCAAAGCCATAAAGACAAGTTTTAAACTGTGGGAAGATACCTAGCAGGGGAGTACACCAGGGCATCCAAAGAATTCATAAAAGGATCCCTGGTGTGGGAGTATACCAGGAGTTCCACCCATATTGTCGAGGAAAGGTTAGCCATGTTACAAAAGATCTGGCAGGGAAGTACACCAGGGAAATTAAGAAGAAAACAAAAGAAGTTCTGGTAGATAGATACACCAGGCACTTGGAGATATACAAAGACTTTTAACACTGTGACAAGATCCTGGCAGGGGAGTATGCCAGGAGATCTAAAGAGCTCACAAGAGGATTCCTACTAAAGGAGTACACCACGTAATCCGCTAAAGTACAAGAGAAGTTAAAGAAAGCTTATTATGGGTCGTATTATATGAATAAGAACCTTTGTGAATCTAGTAACTTTGTGAATCCAGTACAAAGAAACCAAGGCAGTGTTGGATGTCTGGGGATGTATTACTTGATCAAGAACTTCCTGAATTTAGCATAAAGAACCAAGAAATTGTTGTTCGGAAGAGACACTTTTGCCATCCTACCTAAATATCCAGTGGAAGGGTACCACCCTCTGGTTCCAAGGGTTTATTCTTGGAAAACACTTTCTGTTGCATTTATCTTTATAAAGAGACACGTTGTAATACCAAGAAACTGTTGTTCGAAAGAGACACTTTTACCATCCAACATAAATATCCAGGGTAAGGGAATCACCCTCTTGGTCCAAGGGTTTCTCCTTGGAAAACACTTTCTGTTGGATTTATCTTTACATTTTGGTTATGAACACATTTTACTAAATATAAGTCAGAGACATTTCCTTGCAACCTTTAGTTGTTTGTTTCTAGTCTGAGGGTCGGATGAGACTTCGTTAGGATGGGGTTAGAGAGGCGTTTATCCAACCTCTTTCTGTTTAATGAAAATGTCTAACATTGAGAATATTAAACCTTTGTGTCTGCTTCTCATTTCTGACCCCTCACAGAAGGTTGGAATGGCAATTACAATTAAGGGATGTATGGTCTTTTTAGTAGATTGTGAATAGGAGTACTAATGGTATGGTATTTGGTTGCATGATGTGCTCAGGCAGTCAAATATAGTGTGGAACACAGATTCAAAGGAAGTCCCTCCTTTGAGCAGACCACATGTAATTGGCTACACATTATAATGGTAACAATTTTAATTAGAAGTAGTGTGTTGAGTTATCTCTATATATATAAAAGGGAAATGTGTCGATATGTGAGTGTGTCTGTTAGAAATGTTCAGCATACTTCCCAATGTAGACAATGGACACAGTATAAAATATAACTTTCTAATTTTTCTTTTTTTAAGCTGTCTGCAATGTGTGTATGTCACTGTTCAAAATGTTCAGCATGCTTCCCTACATGCCACAAACCTTAAATTTGCCATGTGGGTAGGTTCCATGGTGTAGACAATGTAAAATGTAAAAAACGTTCCTTTTGTTTATTGTTGCAGTCTGCAATACTTGGACATGTGTGTGTGTCTGTTCGAAATGTACAGAATACTTCCCAACATACCACCAACCTGACATTTGGCATGTGGGTAGGTTCCATGGTATAGACAATGTAAAAAGTATAAAGCCTTTTTTTTAAAGCGGTCTGCAAAGCTTAGATATGTTTGTGTGTCTGTTCGATATGTTCAGCATACTTCTAAACATTCTACAAACCTGAAATTTAGTATGTGAGTAGGTTCCATCGTGTAGACAATTTAATATATCTTTTTGAAATATATCTTTTTTGGATGCTCCACCTCAAAGTAGCTGGAATCGATTTACGGGATTCATGCTTTTCTCGTGGTCAGCTTTACATGGCTTGCTCCAGAATTGGAAACAAAGACAATGGGCCTCATTACGACCCTGGCAGTGATGGTATGAACGGTGCCGGTAAGGCACCAGCACTGTTCATACCATCCTGCCGCATTACGAGTTCTGCTCGCAGGTGCCGCACAACTGGAACCGTCATCAACGCTCCCAACCCCCATTCTGCCCTAAGGGGGCCCTATGGGGCAATATGGGGATCAGGAGCCCGGCAATACCACCACCGGTGAATGGGCAATTACCGGCCCATTCAACTCGTAATGGGCCGGTTATTGCCCAATCACGGGTGGTCGGGCCGGTAGCAAGCATGGCGGTAGCTGTGCCTGCCATACAGGCACGGCTACCGCCATGCTCGTAATGAAGCCCAATTTGTTCACAATAGCTCCTACAGGAAAGTCTAGCGATATTGTTTACAAAGAAGCTTTGGTTTAGTTCATTAAATAAACTTCAAAATAGGACTGAAGTAGGAATTACTGTGCGAAGCACGGGTACACCTGCTAATACATTTGATGAGAACACACTACAAGCATACCATCATGCTACTCAATACATTTCTTTCATACCATAAACTAACAAGAAATGATGAGCACTGCAATTCCAATTGAAAGGACATAGATCGTATGGAAAAAATAAAGCCTAATACTTAATAAACTCTCCAAATAAAATTTGAAAAGGATGCTCTAAAATAAATCAGAGTTGCAGTTTGCTTAGAATCTATCATCTAGCATCACAATCATCTGATCATACACACATGTACTTAAGTTTCAGCTAATGGGTATTTATGAGTTAGTAGCCCATCCTTCAACAGGATTAAAACAAATATGTATTTGGTGGTGTGACTTGATTGAAACTGTTGGACTGTATGTCCCTCCTACAGAAAAAGTTCAAACATACTTTTGGTCACCAGAAGTAAAGAGACTGTAAAAAACTAGATGAGTGTTCGACTATTAAAGTTGCTAACTAAAAAACATTTTACTGTTGTCGAAAAACAAGTTTTTCACATCTCTATGATGTCTTCAAAATGGCCATTCAGGAGACATAAGTTAATGCAAATAATGTGGACTTTTTAGCACTGTTTATGGTGTGAAAATGATATCATAAATAACATTCCTACACAAACATCTTGATGTATAAAAGAGGGAGACATATAAATCAGTAAAGAACTTTGAGATGTATTGGTTTATGTACTCCTTACCTCCCTGTGATGTTCATTCTGATGGATGTTCCTGCCACAGATTCCTCATCTAGGAAATCCCTATGCCAGCTGAGCTGTTCTCTGGAAATGTTTCTGCTGCAAGGGGGATCCACATCAGTTCTGTCTGACACCTCTACATGCCCTTCATCAGGGCCAGCATGTATAGCGGCACAACCTCAGTTCCATCCTTTTTCCCTAGCACTCTGAAGCCAAGGGACCATAGAACTGATAGTGTACTAGCTTCCCGTAAGAGGGGCAGGTAGAGAGGGATATGAGAAATCCATGGCAGGAACATCCATCTGAAAGAACATTACAGAGTCATGTGCTGTTCTAATGGATTCTTTCCTGTCACTGAATTCTCATCTAGGACAGACTCCCAAACCAAATATGTAGGAGAAAACACAGGAGAACTGCCCTATCAAAACGGACATCCTCACCCGCAAGGGAATCCAAGCTTTCATGCTTAGTGAACATGTGCAGGGATACCCATGTAGCCACCTGGCAAATGTCCAGGCAAGGGATTCTCCTCTGTAGGGCAGAGGTGGCAGTCACTCCTCTGGTAGAAAGAGTTCTGAGACCATCAAGCACATCCTTCCAAGCCAGATCATAGCATTCTGTGGTGCAGATAATGATCCACTTGGACAGGATCTGTTTGGTCACAGCCCTGCCAGCACAAGCACCAGCGTAACCAACGAAAAGCTGGTAATCTTTCCGAGCCTCTCTAGTATGAGAGACTTAGAACTTCATGGCCCGTACCATGTCCATCCGATGGAAGCGTTCCTCTGCCTTGGAAGGGTGAGGTAGAGGAAAACACACAGCAAGATAGATCTTCTGAGCAAAATGGAAATCGGAGACCACCTTCAGCAGAAAGGAGGGCATCACTCTTAACGTCACCCTCCGTTATGACAGGATCTTGCAGGATTACACTCAAAGGATAAGCTGTCAGGCTGTCGGTATTCATCAGGTTACTTTATTCAGGTAGCGTAGTTATCAGATCTCATCAGGTACATTAGGAGATTAGGAAGTACAGACAGGAACCCACTGGCTCCCACCACCCATACTACATCTTGCAACTTCCCTGGGTGGAACCCCATTCACACACACACATTCCATTAATTCTGCTAACATTCCACACATGTCATCACACCTTGCATACACCTCATACAAGCAAGATACAGGACAAAAGAGTAAAGTCAATCACAACACCTTCTCTTTGGAAAAAACAAATAGGGTGGTAAACCAGACAGTGACTGGAGCTCATTCAACTGTCTTGCAGAAGAGATGGCAACCATGAAAATCACCTTAAGGGTGAGCCATCTAATAGAAAGGGAATGAAAAGGTTCAAATGGGGTGCCCATAAGAAATCTTAAAACTAAATTCAAATCTCACGCCGGAACCACAAACTGGCAGAGGGAAAGATATGGACATGTCCAGAAGCCACGGAAATCACCTTTTCTGCGCCCAGTCTGGGGCGAGTAGGATCCTTGTGGTTTCGAACAGGGGCAATTTCCTGAGAACCAGCAGAATGTCACGGATTGGTTGGAATGCATACAGGAGGTAAAAAGTCCACTTGACCATCAATGTGTCCCCCAAAGCTCCCTGATGAGGACATTACCTGGAGCAGAACAACTCACTCTTCCATTTGGCCCTGGAAACAAAGAGGTCCACTTGGGGAGTTCCACAAAAAGAGAAGACCTCCTCCAGAACTTCCTGACAGAGCTCCCACTAATAGGAGGCCGAAGTCCGTCTGATCAAGGCATCTACTGTGACATTCTCTCATCTGGCCAGAGACATTGTTGTCCATATCCTAAAACCACAGTCTCATTGCTTCTTTGCACAGAGGCAAGCCACCATGTTTGTTGAGGTAGTGCATGGCTACTGTGTTGTCCATCAGGATCAGCAGTATGCATGATCGCCCTCAACTCCAGCAAGTTGATGTGTTCACAGAGACCCTGTGGAAGACCACAGCCTGCTGACTGTCAGGTTTGACACGTGAGCACCCCAGCCAGTCAGAGATGCATCCATGACCCATGGGGCCAAAGTGCATAAAACAACGTGCCTCTCGGCAAGTGGTCCCACACGGCCCAGCACATGAGATCTTGGGCCACCTGGCTCGAGACCTCTGGCACTGGAACTTTGATGCACCCTTGGCAGATGAGTTGTTTAAATCTTTTGTGCATGTCATTCAAGTGCACCTTCTGGACACTCTGGCTACACGTTGACCCTCAGACTCGGTCCATGATCTGTGTCCGTGTCCTGCAAAAATATTAAAATACATCAGGGTGGTGATTGTGCATGAGCAGTGTCAGATTATTAATACATCCTTTGCATCTGGCATTGTTCTGCCCTCTTTTGAAGAAACCTACACTCGACCCTGCTTGCTGTTCATACTATTGGCCTATTTCATTACTCCCTTACGTAGGTAAATTTATGGAATCAATAACAGTGGAACAATTGCACACCCACGCTGAATCACATGAGTGGCTGGATGCCTCTCAGGCAGGCTTTAGACCCAGCTGCACAGAGTAAGTGGTTGTAGCCGCAATGGATGATTTGAGATGGACAGTCGACCGCAGAGGTGTAGGGATCCTAATCCTATTGGATCTCTCAGCTGCCTTCGATATGGTCGACCATGTAATTCTCCTATCCCAGCTCAGTGGTTACGGGGTGCGTAACAGAGCCTTGGATTGGCTCTCTTCTATCGATAGATCCCAGTCGGTGGTGAGCCCCCCCTTTTGAATCAGCTCTGAAACTAGATGTCCCTCTGGGATCTTCCTTGTGTTCCCTTTTGTTCAACCTCTATATGAGACTGTTAGCACTGCTCATTAGACCTGCCAGTGTGAGGTTTTATATTAATGCAGATAACACTCAGATGATCTTCCAAGTAGGTGCGATGCTGACCTCGAAGGAACAGGTCAGCACTTGGATGTTCCAAAACAAGCTTAAATTCAATGTCCAGAAATCAGAGATGATAATTTGCTTGCATCCTGTGATTGGTTTGGGGCATAGCACTCAACGGGAGTCGGGTGCTGGGGGATGGATGACCGATCTTTGCCCCCCCGCTCTTAGGAACTGCCCCATACCATTCCCAAAGGTCAAGAACCTAGGGGTTTGGCTTCACGGCACCCTGTCTCTCAAGTCTCTAGTTCCTGTCTTTGCCATCTGCAATCCCTAAAATCTCTCCTGGACTTCTTTGCTTTTTCTTATAAAAGCTAGATAGTCAACATTCATTCATTTCAACCAGACTGGATTTTTGCACTACACTATATCTAGGGGCCTGCCAAAAGTAGTGCTAGTCAGATTGAAAAGAATCCAGAATGCTGCAGCGAGGGTTTACATAGGCTTCCAGTGGATAAGCGGATTCAATTTAAGGCACTCTGCATTGTGCATCGAGCTCTGTACTGTCGGACGCCCGACTTTATAAGTGCTGAATACTGCCATTATGTTCCTGGGAGATGTCTGTGCTCAGCCTCAGCTAATCTTTTGTTGGTGCCCAAGTTTAGCCAGGTGACTAGGGGTAGAGCAGTCCTTTTCAGTTCAAGCTGCACAGCTGTGGCATATGCTCCCTGGGTTTCTGCAGGGAAATGAATCGTTTAGACAGCAGGCACAACCTGATGACCTTTCCATTTCCTCCTGGAATAGGGACTTCCTGTTGGACAGGGTGGCTTTATGGGAGGGGGGGCTGCTGTATCTAACCTGGCTTGGTTTGATCAACTGTACCCACTGTTTCAGTGCCTTGATACATCCTTGCGAGGTGAATGTCAACACTTTACAAGTACTGTACCATACGATACCAACTGCAACCATTGGCAATGGAGAAGCCACTGAACTGATCTCATGCGCAGCCTCGCCTCCGTCACCACTAAGACGAGAGGCCATGAGTCCCAGAAGGCATAGGAAAGCTGATGCACGGACACGTTACAGTGATTGGAGGACACTGACCATTCGAAAGCCCTGCCCAGGTGAGTATACAAGACTGCCACGATAAATCGTAGAGACTCGGATGGCAGAACCGCAGACTTTTTTTAGTTCTAGGAATAGATCAAACTGTGCAAAAGAGTGTATGTGTGGAGCAGATGCTCCGACATTAGCTCCAGTGAGCATGCTTGGACGAGCCAGTCATTGATTTAGGGAAAGACATGGATGCGTTCCCTGCTGAGGCAACTTGCTACCACTGCCAGCAGTTTGGTAACCCCTGAGTGCCAATGACAGATTGAACGGAAGGACCTTTCACTGGTAATGCTGTTGGCCCCCTACAAACCTCATTTATTAGATGAATCTGCACATGGAAGGAAGTAGGCATCCTGAAGATCCAGGGAAACCAGGCAGTCCTGCTGATCAACGGCTTGTAGGATCTGGGATACAGTAACCATCTTGACCTTGTGCTTGCGTAAGAACAAATTCAGCAGCTGCAGGTCCAGAATGGGGCAAAAGCCTCCTTCCTTCTTCGGCACTAGAAAATAGGTGGAGTACCACCCCCATCCTCGTTCTGAGAGTGGAACCAGTTCAATTGCACTTTTCACCAGAAGCTGACAGACCTCCTCTAGGAGGATGGGAACCAGAGACAAGGGGGTGGTCCGAGGATCATGGTCCAGTGGGCGCTGGAGAAATGGGAGCCAATTACCCCAACGGATGACCTGTAAGGCCCAAGCACTGGACGTCATCTTTGACCATTCCCTGCTGAACATGGAAAGCCTCCCTTCCACTGGTATGAGTGATGAAGCCCGTCACTTAGGTTTGGAGCCCTGGAAAGTGGAGGGAACAGCGGTCACTTTAACACCTCTCTGCTGGGTACTCCTTTCTCTACCTCTCAGGAAGCGCCTGCCCTGGCCCCTTCAAGGGGCAGGTTGTCCTCAGCCCCTCTGGACAAAGGTGGGAAAGGGATGAAAACCCCTGCCCTGAGAAAAGGACTGCATGGAAGGCTGCTGGACTGCAAGCCCTAAAAACTTAGCAGTCACCTTAGACGACTGGAACCTCTGGAGGGCTTCATCAGCCGTAGCTCCAAAAAGTAAGCTTAGACGTGGACCAGTGGGTGCACACCCTACAAAGGATCAAACACGCTTGCACACACGAAGAGCATGACTAATGCTCTCATTTTCCAACAATTTTCCAACACTTTCTCTTTCCCCGGAGCTACTTCTGATTTGGAGTGGATGTACCAATACACACCCCCGAATGGTGGACCAATCAGCACTATCCACTGCTATCTGGGTTCCACCTACTATTGTGATCGGTTCATTTTCCCAGTGTCGCGCTGCCGACACTTCCCGTGACAAGTCCGTTTCTCTGTTGCAAAGTCAAGCTTGCAGCCACAGGCCATTCCCGTTAGCTGCGTGTGGATGACTCAGCGTCCTGTGCAGCCCCGAGCGAGCCGCATTTTGGCTGACTGCTAATTAAAAGGTAAGCAACATGCGCATTGCTCTCTTCTACGGCTGTAGTCTTCACTGCGCACCATGCTGCCCTGAGAGGTAGCCACTACTTATCTGCAGGTTGATATGCACTGAGACTAATGTGCTCCCTTTATCTACTACATTTTGTTTCTCAGTATTCATTACTGCGTCCACCTGACTGAGGGATTGCACTCACCGCTCTTCGCACAGCAGTCATCTTTACTTCATTTGTGGAGGAGGTGTATTGGTAGGCTGATCACCGCTTTTTCTATACTATGTATCCTTTTCCCAGTGGCAACAGCGCAGCCCGAATATGCAATAATGGTTGCTCTATCGAGCGTGTAGATTTACTCATTTATGTATTTATTTATTCATTTATTTTTTATTGTTCATTATTATTATCATAATTTTAAAATAGGTTTTCTGTTATTCATTTCCCTATAGTTTGTGAGCATGCACGTCGCACCGTAGCACCCGTGCATCTATGCCTGATTGGGCTCATGAGAATTATGTGACCACCCACACAAGGGGTTACCAACTCAGTGTGTAGCAGTGGTTACTCTTCAGCTGAGATCGACCTGACCTTGCTCATTCGTTTGTTGATATTATTGTACCGACCTGGGCAGAGCAAGGCAGTAACCAGGTACCCTTCCGAATACTAACTCTCCCATTCCTCTGGAGTGGAGGACTATGGGATACATTGACCAACTCAGCAGAATTCCCATCCATAACCAAGCCGCACTTCAGCAGTTAACAGCAAAATGGCTGTGCTTGCTCCTTTGAGCACCACTGCCTCACATCAAAACTGCATTTTGCAGCTACAAAATTATGGCTGTACTGTCTTGCCAAGCACCATTGGGCAAGATGGAGCAGGGTTCACACAGAGAAAGGCTGCCAGGGTGTGTTCTGGTGCATACTAAAGAAGCAAAGTGAAAAGCTGCACTGCTTTGCTGCTAGCCCAAAGTTCCCATTGAAAAAGGGAAATATTTGACATTTAAAATGAGGCCACTCTGATGCTCTTTCACCTGTTCTACATCACTCTGCTTTTATTAGTGAGGCCCTGCCATGCCCATCCATATTCAGATTGTGCTCCAGCAGAAGAGAGCATTATCCCTGAATAACAGGCTGTGTCAGACCAGATCCAGGAAATCATCAGAAGCTTTACTTTCAGCCGCATGGAAAAACGCTTGACTTTTGGGCTACAAAATGTCAATAATCAATGCTTCAAAAGAAACCCTAGCTCTAAGGGCATAAGTCAATTTCAGTGGACCTGTGTCTTAAACAGATTGCTGTATAAGTGAAACTGACTAGGGCTGCAAAACAATGTTGGGAAGGGAAAACCTTTTGAAAGGGATACCCCAGCAGATTTCACCACGTGTTAAAATGTGCTTTTGAAAATATGGGAAAATACCTGTTTTAAAAGTGTTATGTTGAACAAGGCACTGTCCTTGCCTAGCAATGTAAAGGGGGATTTGCTGTGAATCATAGATGGGATGTTTTATTTTCACAGACTTGCTTCTGATTCAAAACAATATAAAATAAAATAAAATAAAGAAATAAATGTATTTGCTGTGCTGGGAAATCAGCCCAAACAGGTTTTCTGCCATGGCCCAAGGGACATTTGGGTGCTGACCCCCAAGAGAAGCTACAAGGGATTTCTGGGACACATGCATCTTAATTGCTGCCTTTGAAAACTTTGAATGGTCCAGGAGGATGCATATCACACACTCGTCAGACTTCTGTCTGGTCTTCGGCTTGAGACAATAGATCTGGGACACCTATGTGCAACTTTTGGAAGTGACAACCACCAGTCATTCAAACTGGGGGAAACTCCAGGGCAGCCCCGGGCTAAACTGACATTTGGTGGTATCCTGAAGAAAAAAATGGTCCCAGTAGGAAGACGAAGGCCAGTCCATTTTGGCTCAAAAGACTAGTTTATTAATAAAACTTTGAGACTTTTATCTCTGCAATTGGACAACGCAGAAATGCAAACGTTTCACAGTTTTGATGCAATTTCGGTGGCTTTAATTTAAGACGTGGTAGCCTTCACTAGCATATAGGGGACAGAAATGGCAGAGAATTGGATATTCTGAGGAAAGTGTACATGGTGCCACTTTGAAATGTAATATTCACATGCCTTTTGATAATCTATACACATGTATAAAGTTATAGAATTGTAGGTAAAATAATTTCATTGACAATGACGAAAAACCATTAGATGGACGAAACAGACTGGAGAGTTGGACTGCCATGCTCTGCGTGAAATATGTAATCTGCCTATGTAATTGGCAAAAGTGCCACAACTGTACAAATGTGGGATTTATGTTAAGATTGATTTTTGGCAGAAAATAACAGTGGGATGGTTTTGCACCTCATATAAAACAACTCCCTAAACTGAGTCCCCTCCTTGAGAAGGCGATTAACAAAGGCTGACCTATCCAGTTCTTGGGGGTAAGTCTAGCTTAGTTCTGCCCAACCATAAATTCTATGATGTCACCCGTCTTATAAATAAGAGAGGCTGACACACACTCTGGACACACTCTCTCCTGAATTTCCAGCGCCTGCAGATCCAGTCATTACAGATCTACCTTTCCAAGATTCCGGACCCTACTGCCAGGCCAAAGCATTGTTGACCCTATCCCAGCAAGGCCATTGATCCAGAAACCCCACTAAAATCCCAATACAAAGGGGAAAAGCTGTGGTACCCTTTGGGAAGTATCCTCTGACCAGACTGTTTTTTTTCCCACTACCTGCATGCCCGCTGTACCCTTGCCATCCAGTGACCACACTTGCCCAGCTCTGTGCTGTAAGGGGCAACCGCCTTGCTGTGACCAGAACCTTTTGAGTCCAGAACCCGGCTGGCTGTCCAAAAATCCCAAATCAAGTGCGGAGTGTGAGTGCTTCCCCATCCCATAGCAACACATAGCCTATCCCATCTTGACCCTTTGTCTTTGTCCTACTCTTTAAGTCATCCTAGCCATACCCTGGTAACTTGTTTAAAACTGCCAGAATTCTCTGTGCACCCTGATCGCCCAGTGTTAGCGCCACTTTTCTATTAATTTCTGTCTTGCATGGATCATAAGTCCTTAGTCATATATTTAATAATCAAATTAATTCCCACATAAAGTTGAACGCGGGGTGAAAAGGTGGATGTCGCAAATCAACCTTGGAGCGTACCATGTCTTTCTTTAATAATATAGTCTTGATGATCTAGTTTAAGTAAAACTTGCCTTTCTTCCCAAACCGATTTTCTCTTTGTAACTGCTTTATTTTACCCAAAACAGAATTTCTTTCACCTTGAAAATCTATTCCAATTATCCAGCTATTGTCACTCTTTCACTTGTATATTATCCTTGTGATATGCATCTATTCCCCATCCTAAAAAACGCATTCCTATTCTGTGTATTTCAACCATTTAAAATAAAACATGTTGACATGAAAGCTGAAAAAGTGGAAATTGCAACTTTTCAACATGTGATTTAACTGCACTGGGGTTCTCACTTTCAAATTGCTTTTGAACTGTATGCCTTTTGTGATACATTGCTTTATAGTTGCTAGTGATATTACATCCCTGATACTGTGATAAAACATATGTACCTCATTATTTAACCACACATATAATCAATTATTTTGTCAAAATCCGAGTTCCATTTTGGGCCATTTGCCTTTTATTTTGTGACGGAAGGTCAGATGTTGATTCTGTTTGCTGCCTCATATCCCTGACCCCCTGCTGCTTCATTCTATCGATAATTGTGGAAGCATTGCAGAGGGAAACCTTAACACAGGTGCTATCTATCCTAATTAAAAAAGTGTTCTTATTCATTTGTGCGTTGGTTATGTTCTTGTAGAAGGTTAAACAAGTGTATTTCAGTGGGTTTCATTGTAATTATCACCCATTGGTGATTGCTGCCCAATATAACAATGGTGTGATTTTCATTGAATTTAAAATGAATAAATATTGTGTTACCACCCACTGGCCTGGTTCATGGTCCATTTTGAACCGGGGTATTTGTAAAACGGGGTGTGAGACGGGTTGGTTATCGGCTCAATTCGAATTCGTAGAAAATAAAGAAAAAGCATTCTAATTGCACGCTACATCTAAGTGCGAAGGTCCTGGTCCGGTGTGTGATGCCAGATTGGGATCCTTCACAGGACTGCATTTTAGAAGGCATCTGTGCCAGCTGCTCAGGGGAAATCTTTGAGTGGTGGCTCTTTTTCTTTGAGAAGAAAGAAGAGTGGCGATGAGCGGACTCACTCAGGGAGCGTGACCTCTTACGACGCTTCTCCTCCATGTGCAGAGCCCCCCGATATTCAGAGCGTTGATCCGCACTGTGCAACCTTGACCGAGACCACGGAACTTCACCCTTCACCTTGTGGATGAACGTGAAGATCTTTGCTGCCTGTTCCCGACTGGCCTTCAGGTGCATTGGCTGACATGACTCGCAATCTTGGGTGCTGTGGTCCTCCTCTAAGCAGTACAAGCATATCCAGTGCGGATCCAAGACTTACATTTGCTGGCTGCAATCCGCACACAGCTTGAACTGGAGCCTTTTGACAGAGTGGGCATGGTGTTTTCAATAATAAGAAGCTTGGCAAGTGTGTTCCCAATTACCGAACAAAGTGCGTGGAAAAAAGGAACTGAGGTCATTGGACGATGAACCACTATATATGCTGGCCCAGACTTCATATCCGGTGTGGACGCATAGAGCCGTTGGATGGAAAGAAGCAGCACCCCCGTGTGGCAGCAAAGTTTATGGAGAACAGCTGCACAGAGATAGGGAAATCATAGATGAGAAATCCATGGCAAGAAAGCATCCATTAGAAACAAAAAGTACTGTGTGTCCAAATTTCGAGGTATGAAGTATTTAGCTATACAGATATGCAAATTAATAATTTGAAAACATGAGCTATAAGAGTTAGAGCATGATCGAATTAGAATTGTAACAGATATTCAGTTGGTTACAGGTATAAACACAACTGTAGAGACGGCAAGAATAATTCAACTGGTTTGAAAATACGAGGTTGTTAATGCAAGAGAAGGTTGTCTGAGAAACATGTCTGATGCTTGCATTAGCTGGGGTAGTATGGCTCCTTCTGCTTCATGCTGGAGAAGAAGCTGCATCTTTGAGAGAGAGGAAGGTTGAACAGCCACAATCAATAGGCATTAAACATGAATAATGATAGTGTTTTTTACTGGAAAAACATTTTAAAGTATGGTTATAAGGGTGACCAAAGTTCACCACTGGAGCTATAAAAAAAAATGGTTCATGTAAAGAGAAATAGTGCACAAAATGAAAATTGTGAGCATGATCAGAAAGTGTCTAACACACTAAAACGAAAGGTAGGATAAACAGGCCGAATCTAATATAATAAATGCCTGTTGCTAGCCAAAGTCCTCTTTAAATAAATTGAATTAAAACAGGCCATTGTAGGCGGCCATTAATGTGAGCGTGTAATCTGTAAATCCAATGTTGTTCGAATATTAAAAGATTATTTGCGAATGAATATGTATTAGGATCTGGTCCCAAAAAGTAAATGATGAACCATTGGATGTCATCTGCAGTAAGTGTGTATTCCAAGAAATGCTTCACTAAAGGAGCTTGCATATTTGAATTGTGAATCTTTGAGCTATGTTCTGAGAGGCGTGTGATTGCTGTTCATGTGGTAAGACCAATATACACCACACAAGGGCATATCATCAAATAAATCAACATTTTAGATTTCCAAGTCAAAAAGTTGTTTTAATTGCTAGGTACAATTGCCACTCATAAATTGTGACGATCTGGTATTGAACTAGCACGCTGAACAATGTCCACATTGAAAATGTCATGATGATAGAGATAATTTAATTCCCATTGCATGCTCAATCATGTTAGTGTGGCAGCGTAATTGATTTGCGTATTTAACTAAATTCCAAGTTCAACCCCCAGAAGCAAAGTCACGGGCTAGCCAAGCACGTTCTGTGTACTAAAGAAAGAGACAGAAATGCAAATGTGGGAACCGGAGAGGAAAACGAGAGGGGGACCAATAATTTCGAGTGCCAAAAATGCACAGTCACAGTCTAGGATTGATAGTTCAGTGTGATCAAATCCATGTATGAAGGAGTTGATTTGGTTCATGCATGGATGACGCTAGCAGAGGCTTGGTTTTGTTGTGCAACTGATTATACCTCTTCACTGTGGGTGGCCCCTGTGTTAGCTATCATTTATAGTAATTTGCTTCTTGCACAGGAGGGAGTCTAGCATCAGGGTCTTATGGCAGCCAGAACCTTTGTTTCAGATTTGAGGGAAAGGTTCATGTGCTTCGGGCTAGCCAACCTAGCACACAAACAAGTAAAATGTCCACAGTGAAGTGGATTTCTGGCCCTCTGAACTGTCTAGTATTCACCCCAATCAAAAAGGAATCTTGTCGTACAACTCTAGAAATGAATTGCAGGGAGTGAAATGGTGACTGGGAATTTACAAGTGTTGATTCACTGTTCCCAAAAGCCCTGAAATCATGTTTTTCTACCAATATGTTACCAGTTAGTAAGTACGGTCTCTGATCTGGCCTGCAAAACCTTTGTCCACATGCAACCACCTTCGGGGGATCTTATAATCCTGACAAACCTAATCTAAGGGATACCCCGGAACTGGTAAAGCTATTGACAAGAGACTGTATGTTCGAATTTGGCCTGGAACAAACACTTTTGTGTTAAATGAAATGTTTGAACTTAAGAGTGGAGCTCAAACTCCTTTGTGGAACCCAAATGGGCTAAATGTCCACAAAGGCTGTTCTGGAAACCGACGAAGACCTCCAGCCATCTGCGATGGACTTGTATGATGTGGATAAAGTGGACTGCCCCACCTCCATCCAGAGGGACTGAGCACCCGTTTCCAGTGGCCTTTGAGGTTACCTATGATAGTAACACTTCCAATCAGGCCTAGCAGTGAAACACAGATTTAGGGCTGGATTGAATGACAGAGGCTGTCATGGTGTGGTGAAGGTACTCCTCTTCAACTGTGGCTTTTAAAGGAGATGCCATAGTTCAATTTATTTGTGAAATGTACCTTTCCATCCAGCCAGAAATTGTTGATGTTGAAGTGGCTGAGACGGAAAGAGGTGAAGCTGGATGTGGGACTTCATTTTTGTGACAAAGATCCCATAGAGGCAAGGGTCAGAGTGTATCGCAGGGTCCAAGGCAATATCAGGCAGAATATTTATTATGACAGAAACCAATCCTGTTGGGACAGAGGAAACCCCTTTAGAACCAAATGTGCCTTTTAGCCAAGCGCATGGTTAGGCATTATACAGGTCACCTGTAGCCCTCCATAACATTATGTTTATCACTGCACTCCCTCAGCCTCAAGCCCAATCCTTACTGAAGCACAGTTGCACTGCAAACAGTGTAAAAGCATGATTAATGTGACAAATTTGATTCTGCCTCGTAGGAGTACAAGAATGAGTAGGGTTCAAATGGCCCACTTAGCTCTCACACTTAAAATACAATCATAAAGGTAAAACATGGACAATCAATAGATATAACTCCTTTGCCTTTTGTGGTAACGCGGGCCGAGGAAGGGCGGTACTCTCAATAGGGGTTGTAGGGAAGTCTAACTCATAAGAAAAGATGCAGAGCCAGGTTTCATTTTACAAACAACACAAACAGCAGCCTGTGCATAGCAGTTGGAAAACACATGCACAAATGAAATGTGCAATGTTTTGCAGCCACTCAGGTAAAACTATAACTGATAAGTGTGATGCTGGAAATGCATTGGAGGGACGGGGCCTCCATGTCCTTGTCCTGTAGTCCTTTTATCATGTGTGTTCTGTGTTATTTTCTGAACAGGAATCCATGTGGGACTCCTGGCAGTGAAGCTCTTCCTCTTTTTGGTTTGGTGAACAGACCCTTGGGACACCTTTATGGCTCCCATGGGTGGGGGTACAACCCTGTACCCTTCGAGTATGTTTTTGTACACCTGTGTGTTGGCCACAGAGCAGGGTATGGGCTGGTGGCAGCTCCATGCTGAATTTGACAGGTTCTTTGAGTATCCTCCATTTTGGGATACCCAGGGCCTGCCATTGGAATCAGTTGATTCCTGATATGAGACAAGATGGCCCCTGTGGCCTCTTGCTTCCTATTCCCTGTTACCTTGTTTTCCCAAAGTCCTGGGAATCCCTGACTCTGTCCCTTCCCCTGACTGGCTGTTGGGTGGGAGTTCCATATATGGTATTGTGGGGAAGTCCAGGCCAAACTGGTTGGAGCCTTCCCAGTGACTGTATGTTGTGGGTACACCCTTGGGGTGGGACCTGGGTGAATGGAGTGTGTGGCCAATATACATTTCATGTTATGGGTGTCTGGTTTCTGGTATGTGACACAAAGACTGAGACAGCCCTGCCCGAAACTGGTATGAATGCAGTGGGGAGTGCTGAATGGCTGGGTGCTTGTCCCAATCCGCATTCCTTGTTGTGAGTGTCTGGATGGAGAAGAATGGACTGAATGCACTCTAAGCCTGATTGGCTGTCTATCCGCATGAATGCCCTTCTGAATAATTGGTTGCCTGAGTGTGACCCAGCAGAGTGAATGAGAGACCAAACAGTATATCTGGGTACCTCTTGCTGATGTAAATCGTTCAGAAGCTGAAGTCAAAACCTCATGCTTGATCTTGAAGCAGAGCCAGAAGAAGAAGGTTAACTGTTGTTTCCCTTCAATGCAATCTGAAAGCTGCCGTGCCTTCAAGAAACTGATCCAAGAAAGGACCTGGCTAGGAGACCTCTTCTCGAGCTACGAGGGAACATTGTGCACCAGCTAACCTTCACCAAGGCTCCCTGCAAGTCAGTAATCGAATGGCTGCTGACCAGAGACGGTGGACCGGCAGGTAATTTGAAGCAAAATGCCCAGACAATGAAGTCCATTTGCCCGTTGATGACCATCATCACCGACCGGAGCTGCAATTCTCCATTGCCTACGAAATTGAATTAAGACCTCTCTGGCTCATCACCATCAACCGCTTTGTCCCGCCGGAGAAAGTCAAGGCCCCGACAAACCGAGGAGAGCTGGTGGGTTTCCTGCCACCCAAAGTCCTCAAAGACACAGACAAAGATCCGAAAGCCAGCCGTGGGGGAGTCCCGTTCGCCGATGCCAGATGCCGACAACCCGACGCCCTTGCTGGGCCTACGTTCTTCATTGACTCTTTGCGGCAACAAACTCTCGTCGCAGCAGTGCACCGCACTCCTCATCTTCGCAAGACATCCACGACTGATCATTGACAAGCACCGCAAGGACCGGAGCTGCTGCCTCGACAACATTGTTCACCTTTTCTTCATGGAATCTCGACAATCTGTGGCTCCTGCCTTAAAGGGAGTTCCCTCAAGGAGGATCCATCGACAACCGTCGTCGAACTCTGCAATACCAGGTACATTGGGATAGCAGAACATTTGTAGAGGGAAATAAGACTCGGCTTTATATGGACTGGGCTTGTTTATTATATTATTTACAGGGTTGTCCAGGTGGGGGGAATCCTAAACACAGAACTGTGTCTGGTGGTAGGGGCCCAGTATTCTGCCAATTGTTTAACTATTTGTTTTCCTTCCAAAGGTCTATGGGTGATACCTTTTGCTATTTATTTGTATGCCATTTGAAACTCTCAGTGCATTTTAATGGAGTCAAATAGTAATTGTGGTACCACACAGAAATTGTACATTTATCATTATAGTATTGCCTGAGCACAAAGTGCATTATTGTATGTGTATATAACTTGAACCTTATTTATATAAAGAACTGTGTTATCACTAACATAGTGTATGGACATTCCTTTGTGGGGGCTTGGGGACTACACTGTACTTAAGAACCAGCTTGCATCACCTCCTGAGAGCTTAAGCCTTGATTGCTCATTCAAACGTTACCAAAATAGAGAATCTTGGCTGGGGTGCTCTGTGCCTCTACTCTGCCATATAACTAGCAGGAGTACAGATACCCCCCTCCAGTCTTTATAATGAGGCCTGAAATGGACATTTCAAGTACCAGAAAATAATCTGCAACTTTTTGTTAAAATGGGGTACTTCTTAATCTGAGGAGAAAGAGAGCCGCAGTTCCAAGAAAGAAAAACGCTTTTTAATGTTATGCTGCTGTGTTATTGGTAAAAGTATAAAAATCAAGGAGAACAGGAAAATTTACATTTTAAAAGCTGAAAATGTGAATGGGACCGCATTAAAGGAAGCCCAATCTGAACTCTTCACATCTGTATTCTGCTCAAGCAATCTCCCTCAAAATGAGATGTGAAAACAGATCCCATCCTTTATCACGGAGATGAACGGATGTAGGCTCAGTCATAAAGATAACAGCTGGACCCGACTGTAAATCCTAACCCTGCATTTATGGGATGCATCTGTATATGTTGGGCTTCAGATAAGGAACAATTAATCGGGGTTCAACTTCACCAGCCAATCCATTTAGCCAAATATGATCTCCCGGCCCTCATGAAGGCAGAAAAAGAAAATACCTGGAAAAACAAAGGTTATTCGGAAAAATATACAGATCCAGGAACTGTCCAAGGTGGCCACTTACAAAAGTAATTAAAGCCCTGAAGAACTAAATTTCAAAGTCCTTAAAACTGCTAGGTCTTTTGGTCGTAAAGATTAGACCCAAACCAACCAATAAAGAACTGAAGAGTCCAGATGCTCTGCTGGTGAAAGACCCAACTGCAGATGCTCTTTAATAAATATTTTGTATTGGGAAAACACATTTTTCTACAGTAGGATTCACATTTTCACCCATTATTTTTGAACAGAACTTGTAGAAAGTACATTTTTTGTTTGCAATGTTCAGCTAGAAATGTTTTTTATGTGATGGAAACAATTTGTGTGAGGTAACATTCAGTATTCAGATTCGCCACATTTGCATTTTGTCGCCAACAAATAGTGCACAGTAGTGTATCATATGAAATAGCGTCGGCAGGGATGAGCCTGTCACTTTAAGATGGAAAAATTATTTGTACAGAAAAATATCACTAAGTTATAAGCCAAAATGTGTAAGTAATTAATAATTGGTCCTATCATGATAATAAAAATTGCATCAATTGATTCGTGCCAGAGAGAGGAAATGGTGAACAATTGTGTAAAGTCGCCATATATGTGGAAATTACAAAATTATGATGTGACAATATTTAATGCGAGAAATCCCTGCAATGGAGGGAAATTGGGTGTAGAAGTTACTCCCATGAGATTTGTTTTATATTATTGTTATTACCATATTTATTGAGCACGGACCTAGCTTGGAGAAGCAATAGAGCGCTCTACAGAGGTATACAACAGTACAAATGCATAACAGAGTGCTTTTCAAAAGTAACAACAAAACAGATATATACAGTGGGGGTAGGATAGAGGGGCACAGAGGAGGGGTACAGCTGTACAGGATGGTGGAGACATGAGGGGTAGAGGGCATCTAGCGAGTCAGGTGGCGATGTGATGGCCTAGATGTTGAGAAAGAAAGAGTCCTTGAGGAGTTGGGTCTTAAATTCTTTTCTGAATTGTAGGAGCATGGGGCCAGTCTGATGCTGATGGGGAGGAGGTTCAATAGTCTTGGAGCATAGGCAAAGAAGGCTTGTTTTCTGGTACTTTCCATTTTGCAGCAGCAGATTTCAACTTTGCACGTGTTCTGGCTCCTGGTGGTGTGCTGTCTGCCGGAGATGCTGAGTTTCTAAGTGAGGTAGCTGGGTGACTTGAGGGCGAATGTCTTACAGATGATGCAGCAAGACTCAAAGGCGATTTGTGCATGCAGCGGGAGCCAGTGAAGGTTGATGAGGGCTGGGGTGATGTGGTTGTATCTGCATAGAAACTTGATGAGGCATGTGGCCGCATGTAGGACACTTTGCAGAGGCACAAGGAAGGAGGACAGGATTGACTCCTTCATTAATATACCCAATGACTGCGGAGGGGTATGTCTACTATGATGTCACTATTGTAACACTGTCCAATCACATACATTGACCAATTAGACGCGGGAAGGTTTGGACACCTTAAAAGGTGGGCTTACTGTTCTAAAAAAGATTCAACACACACTCACTCAGGGACAGACACTGGCAGACTCACTCGTTCACTCACTGACTGATGGAGGGAAAGAAGAATTGATCACAACATTAAGGAAAAGGAATACATTGATCTCCCTTTGGACCCATTGGTGGAATATTAGCATAGTCTGTAAGAGAGGCCTAGCAGGAGATAAAGCTCCAGGCCTTCTTCAGTGGAAGAAATAGCAGACGGGCTGTGGGGGAAAGCTGAACCCATCTTGCTGACTGATGCTCACCTGTTCCTAGAGAATTTAACCATTCCTTAAGAGAGTCCCCACTGTCTGTGATCCAGCCAGAAAGATTTTAAGATATGAGTATGATCTAAATGGGAAACCTTCCTGATGGGAGAAATACTATTCTTTTTAAAAATGTTTTATTGTGCATTTGGTTAGGAATACAACCTTAAGCATACATACAAGTCAATCATATGTAATGTTAAAAGTACAATAACTAATCGTACCTCAGGGAACCACCAAAAACAGTTGAAGAATTTCCCCCCCCCGAAGATAAACAAGACCGAGGTACCCTGGATACCATATGCCGACAACTTGGTTGATAAAACCCCCATTGGTCTTCAGAGACGGATTGAGACTTTCAACAAATATTTGAGAGTCAATGACATGAAGATCAATGTAGGGAAATCTGAGATCCTAGAGCTTTGTCCTCGACCTATAGAAAACAATAGGCTGGATTTGTTTGGAGAGTGGAGCATAAACCGCTGGACGTCGTTGATACTATGGTCTACCTGGGAGTAGTAATTAATAAGAACATTGATGACAAGAGTCTCTATATATATCTTAGGATGAAAGTAGGAAAGCTATCAGTGCAGGGTGCGGCTATGCATAGAAAGTATGGGAGCTACGCCCTTTTGCATCTTATTACCTTCTATCGGCAAAAGGTCATAAAAATGTTGACATATGGCTCTGAGGCAATGTTTAACATGTCATGGAAAATCTGGGGGACTTAGAGGGATTCTTTTGATGAAAGATCTTGAAATTACCTAACTCCCTCCCAATCTCCACTATCAGATATGAACTGAGACTTCAGTCACTAGCTTCGGTTGCACTGTGGAAATCCATAGCCTTATATAGGAAGTCCATGCTGGCAGATTTGGTGGACCCCTTTGCAATTCTCCAAATGCAGGATGGCGAGCATGAAAAAGGCCTAATTAGCTGGCGTTTAAAAGTGGAGGGGCACTTAAGGAACTCAAATATCAACCTTGAGGAACTGATCTTAAACCCAAAAAGAAGCTGCAGGGTTTAGATTGGATTGAAACAGTGGATAGGAGAGGGTCAGATAAGTAAAGACCTATTTTCAGTACGGAGAGAAAGGGATTGAACCAATTGCCAACTTACCTGCAGATGTTTCCATCGCCGCACTATATAGACCTTTCGCTTAGATTTACACTAAACATTTTGGCCACTAGAGAAGTTGAACTGGCAAGGAAGCAAATTGAACTGGTGAATAACAATGTAGATACTGTGGAATGGTGGGGAGGGTTGAAACTCTCTTACACCTAATAACCTCATGTAAAGCCTTAACAGATGTGTGATTCAGGTTCTTTTAATGACCACATCAGGCACACCATAATGCTGTAGGCAGAAACATTGTGGGAATGGATCCTACTGGGTGAAAGAATGAGCATTGTCTTGTCGGTCATGAAGCTAGTGTAATACGTGTTAAAAAACTAAAATTAAGTAGTGAGCTAACAGGATGTATTGAATGGGAAAGCCATTTTTTAATTAAGTGCAATGCTTAAAGGGAGGAAATACTCAGCAACATTTGTAATAAGAATGGATAACTCAATGTGATGAATTGTGTAGAATGCGAAATGTGGTATGACGATTTTACATTTGGAGGTTTTGATGTTGATTAAAGAGATTTTTAGTAACTTTATGAAACCAATAAACATTTTTTTAAAAACAATAATTAATCAATCAATTTATCCTTAAAAGGATACATGCAATATAAGAGAAAGCATTAAAATTGGGTAACAGTTATAATAAAACGTCATTCTCCAATTGATATACTCATACAGTTACCAGTTACCATAACAATACATCTTTAAAAATAGATATTAAAATACAACACAGTTCAGTCTTTAAATCCATTATCTATATTAGTTAATGCCTTTTTCCTGACACGTGGGGCGGCATTGCATATTACCAGGAAACTGGCTCCCATGAGCGAGCTCCAGAATTGATCACCTTGTATATTCTGTATGTCTTGTGATACTGCTCAATAAGTATACTACACTGTGTTAGGATATGTCTGGCGGATTGCGTCGTTGTCTTACACAATCTACACAGTCTCATATCTCTGGGTACTCCTCTTCAGGCCCCTGTGTATTCATATGTGATCAATATATCAAAGTGGAGGTAGCTCATAAATCTGTGTAGTTCTTTACTGCAGCAATTGGTAACATCCGTACAAGGTTTATTGGGTAAAAAACCTTGTCCGCTGTATTCAGAGTATCCCTTTTTCTGACTAAGTCGGGCAATCAAGCTAGCCCTGTCCCAAACTTGTGCTTTTGCTTTTAATTTCTCATATACCTCAGGACCAATTTTACTTGTAGAAACAACTCCACTCATTTCAATCTCCAAATGTATCGAAAATTTGCGGGTGCTAATCGGTCACCTTTTTGTGAATGGGGACCAGGACAGATTTTGTCCAACTTTTAGGGAGAGCAGAATTGCATTATTTATCTAAAGCTGCATTCCAGAACCTGGGCCCAATAATTCAGATTTGTTTTATAAACAATATTACAGACGCCATTGGGTCCCGGGGCTCTGGATGCTTGCATTCACTAAATGATTATCTTTATGTCTAAGGTATCAAAAATCAGTTTCAGTTGACCATCCGCCGGTTTAATCAGCGGCTCTGTCTGCAGGTTGTCATCGTAAAAGAGTGATCTAATGTGAGGAAGCCATGTTGTTTCCGCAATGGGATTTAATTCAGTCATAGCCTGATCCACCATGCCTCAGCGATAGTGTGCCCAAAATGTACTGCCATCATTGGAGTGCAGTAATTTAAACATGGTTAGCCAAGCTGCACTCTGAGTGGAGTTCTTATGCTGGCATATCCATTTTAAATAATTGGTAATGAGCAGTGTCAAGGCAGCTCTTTGTTCTCTCCTTGACAGGTTTAAATTTGTCTCTATGACACTGCGTTGTCTAGTAAGCTATTTTTTACTGTTGAAAATGGCTACATCAAATGGGCCTCTTGTAGGGTGATTCCTAGGGATCGCTCTACATCGTAGTTTCTCCAAGGTCACTCTAATTTGACTCTAATTTGTCCATGTTGGCATGTTGGCATTGGACCATAAGAGCCTGTTACCTTGGTGGTTGGCACTGATTCTTCTACATACAATCGTTTTCTTAGATTTAGAGATGTACAGGTTATGGGTCCAGCTCATCATGCTATGTTCACTGGGTGTATTTAAAACCTGGGTGATTGCACTACAGTAATGCCAAAGTCCTTGAGATACAGACACATAATCTATACAGGATGAGGTTTTCCTGTTTGACCAAGTTGGGGGGAGGTGGGCACCACCTCTCCCTTTGGTGTTCAAACAGGTAAAATCATGTGCTTCCAAGCAACTACCCCAACCTCTTGCACTATGAGCTTTGTTTTTGTTTTCTCTGGCCATGTGCGACATATGGTGATCTGTTCCCCTTGATGGGTTTCACAGTCAATGGTTTCATTTAAGTCCCCGGTCACAATCATTTGCCCATCAGGGTACAGTTGAAACCAATAGTACAAGATTGTATCAATTGTATCCCTTAATGTGTATGTAATCTCGTTCCCAGTTGGATCATATATATTTATAATAAGTATTCTTAGATTATCACATCCCGGTATATGAATACTGGTCGATTGAATATAAGTAGATGCAGTACCTGTAAGGAAAGGAATTCATGTCATCGCTGATTTTGCACCAATAGCTTATCCTCCCATAGGTCGAACACTCAGCCCCTCATAGTAGGCATACACAAAACATTATGACCATCAACAGCTATCTGATAGTCAAATATCTTGTAGAAGAAAAATGTCACTTATCAAGAGTAACGGTAGGCCAACCGGATTACCTAAGAAAGAGTTGAAACCACGAATGTTCCACGACACCCAATTAATACTTTGAGAGCCGGACCCAGTACTAGGTCACAGTAATGTTTC
This sequence comes from Ambystoma mexicanum, assembly GCF_040938575.1. NCBI lineage: Eukaryota > Metazoa > Chordata > Amphibia > Caudata > Ambystomatidae > Ambystoma > Ambystoma mexicanum. Next base: position 771,484,120 of record NC_090941.1, read on the forward strand.
TCGGATCCATTTGTGAACAGCTCTGCATGTGTTCGTCTTGGGTTTTGTTGTCCACATTGCGGCCAGTAAACTGGACCTTTTGTTTATTAGATTGGATCTCAGATTATTTAACTGTTCACTTTTTTTGCCACACTGGGCTTGGTTCCTCATTTCCTTCATATGTAGTTTGCTTCCTACATACAGTTAGCTAAAAAACCCTTTTTTGGAGCGCTGTATGGTAAGTGATCAATAGGAAAGGCACTGCAGAAGAGACAAATTCGATTATGGCCCAATTTTTAGAGCTGTCATTTTTAGGAAGCCCCAGGTGTACAATGTCTTCTCTTTGAATATTTCTGACTTCCGGGATGGTATAAAATAAATTCATAATGAAACCTCAATTCATGAAAGGGCTTAATGCGCTAGGATTCAATTCTTCAATTTTTAACCATTTACCTAGTGGAAGCATTGCATAGGTGCCATGGCTCAACTGACGCCTATCCTCTGAGGGTGCCATCTGGGTTTGAAGATTGGAATTAGATGCTATGTTTGCCTGGATATCATACCAACGAGTCATTTGTTTCAAGACACTTTCTTTACCGGTTGCCATAATCTGGGGCAAGATGGGCCCCTGTGTATTAGAGATGGTATTCGTGGGCAAACAGTTTTTCCAACTGGGGGTTTATGTACAGTTATTTCCTGTGGGCAATTTGTGTTATTTAAACCGTCTTGTGTCATCGGAGCGTTAGCTTCTGAAATTGCAAACAGGCCACCCATAAGTGTGGCACAAGTGTGGCACATTTTGCAAGCCCATTTGACCCGAATGGTTGCAGTTCCAGTTTGGTTGTTTTCGCCAGGCCATTCATTTGCAACCATCTATCAAAGAGACCACGCAGGTACACTTCTCCAAGTGAGCCATCTTCTTGTGTGGAGCTGATCCTCGTGAATCCTGTTTTCGCACTTGGTGCTGTGATGGATAGTATGAAGGTTTTTATATCCGGGCTATGTGAGTGGAGATATCTATCAAAAGGGCCATGTGTTTGATTTTCTATCTGAGGGTTAGCCTTTTGGGAGGCACTAATTCTCATATTAGCCTTTTCCACACTCTGGAAAATGTTAGCCAGGTTACTTTGTGAAGTAGCGCTACTGCTGTATGTCACCTCCGATCGAGTATAGGACACAGACGCAATCAGGGTATTTGAGGCCGTCTCCAAATTGGAGTGTGGCAGTGAAGATTTCTTTAAACTGAGCCCACGCTTCTTTCTGGTGGGTCTTTTCTCTTTTAGTCCATTTCTTTGCCTGATAATTGTTTTCCAAACTCGCATCTCATTGCCATAGCATATCCGCTTTGAGACCATGTTATAAGCGAAGGCAAACAAGTTCTGCGAGGCGGTAGAACATATTTCGCCCATTAGTCACAGAAGTAGCCGTCTCTTGGACCAAGTGCATGGGCTGTGACACCAGATCAATGACCAGTGGTAAATTGGGTGAGCCAGAGGCTAAATCCGTGTTTGGGAAGGTGGATACAGTCTATATTTGTGATCTCACTATTGAAATGTGCTGGCCCTTGTCTAAAGATGTTACCACATCCACAACTTTCCTCATGGTATGCTTGAGCGCCAACTGCTCTGTGGCCATGTTAGAGCAGAGAACAAAAAGTGACTGTTAGGGAGAATTCTCAGAAATGTGCTAATTCCCTTTTACCTTAGAGTCCCCAGCTCTTTTTCTGAACTTTAGGACTTTTCATTTTTATTTTTATCCTGGAGAGAGTGAGACCTTTTTCCTACTCTCTCATGTATTTCTGTTTAATTTGAACACAGTGTTTCTTTTGGTTTTGGAGTCTGACAAACTCTATAGGCATAATCTTTTTTACATTGTGACACACAGCACCTTCAGTGAAGTGGCACAGGGAAGTCTTTCAGATTTTCCAAAGGTTTGAATACCTTCTCTTGGTTAAACTATTGTTTCCAAGAGCAGTAAAGTGAAATTGACTTTACTTACCTTTTGTAACTTTGTAGCCCCAGCACACCCGATCTTACATAGAGTGCTGGAGGGGTTAATTAGTATCCCCTTTGTCTACTTTCTCATGTAACATTTTTATATTACCCTTTCTACAATTAATGGCTGGTGGCAGTGGTTTACGTTTTCCTACCATTGTGTGTTTTTACCAAGGTTTGCAATTGCAGTTGCAGTAAAGCACCCATGGGTGCCCATTTTGTCAAAATTGCCCCAGTCTTCTTTTTTCAACATTTCTTGTTGGAAAGGTCCTTCTTGAGATTGAATCTGTGCGCCAAACCAGGTTTGGGCCCTTTGTATGTTTTGTCTTTGGCAGGGTTCCCTGCTGAAGCCCGCCTCTGGCTCCAGCGTGTCTGGTAGGGCAGGAAGCGACATAGGTGCCCCAAACTCCCTGTGCTTTGTCTCCTTGGTTACAGGAATGCACCCAAAGGTGATTGACTGGCTGGCTGTTTTTGGAGGACAGCCATCCTGCTGCATGAGTGACAGCTAGGCTGCAAATTAATGGGAGAAACCTGCATAAAAGGCGAGGTCTTTTGGACAGAAGGCAGAGTCGACCACTGGACGAAGGAATCCAAAGAAGAGATGCTTGAGGCAACTCCTGGACCATTGGTTTGCCCGGTGAAGCACTGCTGCAGTGCTGAAGCTCCGAATTCACCTCAACTAGAGAAGCCCTGCAAAGGACGACTTCTCCTCTTGGGTTGCAGGGACCAATAGACCCCAAGACGAACTCATCTTCCATTTGCTGCTTCAGGAACCGGGTGCCAGGGAGAGAAACACCAGAATCGAGTGTATCATTTTTAAGTCAGACCCGTGGTCCAGGAAGATCCTCTGGACTCCTTTAAAGCAGGATTAACCAAGCCTGAACCACCTCAACAGAGTGCTGGACCCCAGTAGCAATGAAAGCCCACAAGGTATCTGAGAACCGCAGTGGTACTATTCGTGAGAAGCTGAAACTGCGAAGTGCTGCTTATCTGAAGTTTGCCCATTGCTGCCACCGACCTTCGAACCGTAGTGCAAGAGTGCCCAGATGTCCTCCCTCTTGTCCCCATGACTGAGGCCCAGGAACAACAGGATCTGCCATACTACAACAGGAAAAGAAGCCAGCTTGAACCGATTTCCTCAGCCCTAAGCTACTGTAAACTAAGGGGTACTTACCTCTTGTTGTGTAGCATTGCTGGCTCTTAGTTGAGACTTGCCTTTGCTGCCTTTTGCAGAGTTGCTTGCTGTTTTGTCCATCACAAGTCTCCCAGCTTGTGGCCCAACAGTGATTTCATGTTCTACAAACATCTCTAAAACATTGTGCAGGACTTTTTTACTTACCTTCAAGAAGTGCCTCAGCTTCCCTAGAATTTGCTCAAGTGGCATTGGCTATCCTGGTTCCCTGAAGACTCTTCTAACCTCTTACTTTGTGTTTTAACTATCCCTCCAAAAAGTCATATATTCTCTACTTGTATTGCTGGGAAAGGGTTAATCTGCATTGGGGGTTCAAAAGTGCTTACCTGTTTAAGAAATGTGTTAACCATTGTTTCCTTCCCTAACCTTTTCCTTTTGACACCAAACTCAGTATTGATCTAAATGTACCAGTGATAGATTAATGTCCACAGTGTCCTAGTTATTTAAGTCACTTCCGGATGTAGGAAGTGTCTGTGTGCCATACTTATGGGTATCTACTGACTTTTTAAAACTGTGAGTGTGTATTTATTTTGGATATTTAAGTGTTACATATGTGCTGCCTTCTAAAGAAGGCATATTCAAACGGACTGTTAAATTAATAAATCATTGTTTAATCAAGAAACCTTGAGTATAAGTGTTATTTGGCTACTTGCCACTGTGAAAGTCTATGTTACAACCCTACAGCTCAGATTGACCCCTCTTGAGATAAGCCTGGCTGCTCAGTCACTCTACCAACTTGTGTAGTAGATGATTTCCAAGAGGACAACGCTGGTGCAGCCTCCCACAGGGTACTGCATACAATCTTGCCTAACGTTGGTGGCAGGCAGTGAGGATCTATTGTAGAGTTGCTTCATTGTGTATTTTGCTTTGCTTGTGTTCAACTAAACCCCCACAAGGCTAAGCTCCATCAGAACAGAAATTGTAACATGCCAAATATGGATAACTTCAGTCAGGAAGCCCTGATCATTTTAACAGTAGATCAACTGAAAGAAATGTGTAAAGTCAGGAATCTTACTGTAAAAGGAAAGAAAAATGAGTTGATTACAAAGTTGTTGAATCACCAAAGCTTGGGTAGTAGGCCTTAAATACCTACTAACCTAGGAAATGTGGAAATTGATAATGAGGATTATAGTTCAGAGTCTAACTCTAATGTCTTAGAAGAGTCAGAGGAGGTAGAGGAGTCCCAGGATAGGAGCCCCTCTTTGCCTCATCCTGCCCTTTTGCCACGCACCATGTCCACTTGGACCCTACAATGTCCATCACTGAGTCCAGAATATGTGTCTCTTGAAAGAATGAGACTTGAATTGGAATTTAAATGCTTCCAAGCTTAAGCTGATAAACATCAGGACATCAAGCTTAGAGAATTGGAAATGCAACATGCTCTTGAAATGAAAAGATTGTCTCTTGAACATGTTTCCCTCCCAGAGCCCTCTAGGTCTTCCAGTCCTAAGAGGCCTCGCCTGCCTAAAGACGCATTGAGTGTCTATGATGTGAAACTTGATATTTTGGATTGGTTGGGTGCCTTTGAATACAATCATGGGATTCAAGGTCTCACAGGGAATCAGCTGATTCCTTGGCTTTTGTCTAGGCTTCCCCAGGTTGCAACTGATGCTGTAATGGAGGTGGGTGAATTTGAAAGACAGGAGTTGGAGAATGTGAAGCTGGCCTTGATAGTCAGATTTGGGAAAACTCCTTCCCATTACCTTAAGAGGTTTAGGGCCCTCAAAAAGACTGATGGTACCCCTTGAACTACCTGGCTGTGTGAGTGTTTGAAGAACTTAAATGGTTGGGTTAAGGGTTACAGAGTGAACTCCTTTGAAGGAATGGGAAATCTGTTTTTGTTAGAGTATATTTTTGATGCCTGCTCTCCTGAGCGGAAACAGCACTTGGTTGACTCAAAAGACATTGATCCCCAAAAGTTAGCAAAGGCTGCTGACTTGTGGGTTTCCAACAGTGCCACTCACAAGGATTCTGGGGCCACTCAGAAAAAGGATGAGGGGAAGCAGAACAAGAAAGATGGAAAAGAGAATTCAAATTCCAACCACCCAAAAGAGGGCCACAAACATATGAAGGGTAAGCCCCATGGGAAACCAGGTCAGTCAAGTGAAACCTCTGATTCTAAACCAGAGGGAGGTCAGCGTAAGCCCCCATTCCACAAAACATTTGGTAAATGTTATGCTTGTGGGCCAACTAACCATGTGAAGGGGGATGCCAGATTTAAGGTTAAACCTTCAGGGGTCCACACTGCCTTCTTAGTCTTCATCCTTTAGGGAGAAGTTCATATGGCAAGTGATAACTTTCAATTATTGGCTAAAGACGCCACGGGAGTCTCAGCCAGTGTTTCTTTTTTTGTCCCTGGGTCTGTGGCAACAACATAATGTAGATGTGTATAACTCTATTCCAGACAACAAAAATGAATACTACAAGGACAGTGTACTTTTAAATGGACAGGAAACCCCTGCCGTTGGAGACACTGGGGCCAGCACTGCAGTAATGGATGAAAATTCTTTCAAGCCTGAGGATGTTGCTGAGGCACTCAAGGCTCCCACTAAACTCGCTGGATGCCCACTCCAGATGATTCCTAGGCTACCAGCTCTAACAATATGACTGTAATTATACTTGTCAGTGTACAAAGTGAGGCGTCTGGGAGAGTCCTGTTGGGGAATGACATAAAAACTCTTGGAGTTGTATCAAGCACCCCAGGCCTCCTAGTAAAAGGAAGCAGGGGCAAACTAGATTGTCCAGAGAGGCAACTTTAGATGACTCTCAATGGGAAGTTACAGAGGTATCTATAACCTCCAGTCCACAGGAAGGACACACTTCTAATTCCAAGCCAAAGAAGGAGGCAAAGGGGAAACCCAAGGTCTCAGGAAAGAAGAAAGGTGTCACACCCGTTCAAAGGACAAGGACATCCCGAGAGGATAGTCCAAGGTCACACCTGTGACCCCTCCACCAGCAGATGCTGAGTGTGAGGAACAACCAGGAAAAGGTGAATCAGCTACTGGTGAAACAGAGCTGGAAGAAGCCCTTCCCTGTGTTGGAGATCGGGATCCTAAAGACCATCCTGAGCTGCAGACTTTGTTTGCAGAAAGTAGACCTTCTAGGGCAGACTTCAGCAGAGGTCCAAGAGAGTGTCCTACTCTTGAAGGACCTCGCCAACAGGCAGATTCCCAGCTGGAAGGGCAAGAGCCAGGGAAGCACAGGTTGTACTGGGAGGATGGTCACCTTTACAGTGAGCCTATTGAGTCTACCCCAGGGGACTACAGAAGGATTGTAGTGCCTCAGGTGGTAAAACCCCAGTTTCTACACTTAGCCCATGAGATTCCTCTGGCCGGTCACTTATATTTCAAGAAGACCAATGAGAGGATTTCTCTGCATTTCTACTGGGCCAAGATGGGGTCTGATGTAGATCATTTCTGTAGAAGCTGTCACACTTGTCAGACTTCTGGAAAGAGTGGAGCCAAGAATGTGACACCCTTTGTGCCCCTCCCAATGGTGGGATTTCCTTTTGAGAGGGTCGGGATTGACATTGTTGGTCCCCTAGACCCTCCCACATCTTCAGACAACCGATTCATATTATTTTTGGAAGACCATACTACCAGGTATCCTGAAGCCATACCTATGACGACTGTTCCTGCTCAGGCAGTGGCTAAGGCCCTCGTTGGTATTTTTTACCAGGGTTGGTTTTCCTAAGGAGGTTATCTCAGACAGGGGGACCAATGTTATGTCGCACTACATGCAAGCCATGTGGAAAAACTGTGGAGTGACCTACAAGTTCTCAACAGTCTACCATCCCCAAACTAATGAGTTGGTGGAGAGGTTTAATAGAACTATGAAGAGCATGATTGGTGCTTTAGAGGAACCCCCTAGAAGAAAGTGGGACCTTCTACTGCAATGCCTTCTCTTTGCTTATAGAGAGGTCCCTCAGGAAGGGGTTTGTTTCAGTCCCTTTGAGCTCCTCTACGGTCCTCCGGTTAGGGGTCCATTGGCCCTAATCAAGGAAGGGTTGGAGAGTTATCCTTCCCTCAAGCCAGAGAGAGTCACTGACTATATGTTAGGTCTCCAAAGGAGAATGGCACAAATGATGACAGAAGCTTCTGTTAACCTGAAAGCAGGTCAGGCTCTGGTTAAACATTGGCATGCCCAGAAGGCCAACATGGTGGAGTTTACTCCAGACCATCTAGTTCTAGTTATGGTGCCTACAAGGCAGAGGGCCTTACAGGACAAATAGATTGGACCATTGAAGGTTGTGGGCAAACTTGGAGAGGTCAATTACTTAGTGGACTTGGGCAATCCCAAGAAGGCCCTTAGGGTCTTTCACACTAACCACCTAAAGGCATGTATATCCAGACCATAACTGGGAGCTTTGCTCTTAGCATCTGATCAAGAGGAGATACTTGATCTTGGGGTAATAGAGCCATCTATAAGTCCATGGGCTAGTCCAGTTGTGCTAGTGCCAAAGGCAGGATCCAAGGAGTTGAGATTCTGTGTGGACTATAGAGCTCTTAATGCAGTTACCACGACTGATGCCCATCCTTTACCTAGGACAGATGAGCTGGTGGACAAATGTGGTTCAGCCAGGTTCCACGGTACATTTGACCTAACATCAGGCTATTGGCAAATAGCTCTGACAGACCATGCCAAGGAGAAAACTGCATTTTCCAGTCCAGAAGGATTCTACCAATTTAAGGTTATGGTTTTTGACTAAAGGAAAGCACCTGCTACATTCCAAAGGATGGTAAATCATGTTCCGAATGGGATGGAGGACTTCTGCATGGCATACTTGGATGACATTGTAGTGTTCTACCCCACTTGGGAAGATCATCTTGACCACCATGGATATGTTTTGCATACTCTTGAACAGGCCCATCAGACCATAAAGGCAAGTAAAAGTCAAATTGGTCAGAGTAAAGTGGTCTACCTTGGACATGAGTTAGGAGGAGGTGAAATAAGTCAGTTGCCTAGGAAAGTGCAAGCTGTACAAGACTGGGCTACCTCTACTTCTCAAACTCAAGTGAGAGCCTTTCTAGGTCTCATTGGTTACTATGTGAACCTCATTGAGAACTATGGGACCATAGATTCTCCCTTGAATATGATGTCCTCACCCGAATTCCCAAGAAGGTCAGGTGGAATGAGAAGTGTACCAAGCCCTTTGTCAAGCTCCAGTCTTGAGAGCTCCTGACTGCAACCAATCCTGTATTGTACAAAATGATGCTTCAAATAAAGGAATAGGTGCAGTTCTGAGTCCGCTGGACGTGTGAAAGGCAGGGAACACCCTATCTGCTTCATCAGTAGGAAACTGAAGGACTGTGAAACAAGGTGGGCAACAATTGAAAGAGAATGTTTTGCAATTGTGTGGTCTTTGAAGCAGTTTCAACCATACTTGTATGGATCTACGTTTGTAATTCAAACAGACCACCAACCCTTGAGATGGTTAATGCAGATGAAGGGGGGAGAATCCTAAATTGTTAAGATGGTCAATCAGCCTTCAGGGGTTTGATTTCACCATAGAACACAGGTCAGGGTGTAATCAACAAAATGCTGATGGTCTCTTCAGAAGTATGACCGAATGGAATAAGGAGATTCATCCAAGAGTGGATTAAATCCTCCTGTTCGTTAGTCTGGGGGGGATGAGGGTAAGGGAGAATTCTCAGAAATGTTCTAATTCCCTTCTACCTTAGAGACCCCCAGCTTTTTTGCTGGACTTAAGAACTTTCCATTTTTATCCTGGAGAGAGTGAGACCTTTTTCCCACTCTCTCGTGTATGTTTCTTTAATTTGAACACTGAGTTTCATTTGGTTTTGGAGTCTGACAAACTCCATAGGCATCATCTTTTTACATTGTGACACACAGCACCTTCAGTGCAGTGGCACAGGGAAGTCTTTCAGATTTCCCAAAGGTTTAAATACCTTCTCTTGCTTAAACTACTGTTTCCAAGAGCAGTAAAGTGAAATTGACTTAAAAAAACGATGTACAAAGAAGCCTGTGGTTTTTCCTTGCAAGAGTTAGGAACAAATTGTTTACTGTGCTAAATTCTCAATTTTCCAGGCTTTCAGAAACAGGTTGAGTGGAAACCATAAAAATATATTTTGATATGGTTACCATCCATTTTGTGGAAGGTAGGCAATTTTGGCCTTTTTTTCCCAATAGGACATGCATGGACGGAATGGAAGAGAAGGGTTGGAAAGCTGAATGGGAGGACAGAATGGCATACATTTCTGAAAAGTAGACAAAATTCCAAGTTTAGGAAGGAGGGATTTGCGCAGGTCAACCAACAATTATGTAGGGAAAAATTCAATCGTTTTGGGAGAAATCAGGAAAATGACCGAAAAAAAGGTAAACGGTGGACATGTTGGCCCGGTAAGGCAATGGCTTCTGTGAATTTTGAGAAAAACAACACTCCACTACATTTCCCCTACTCTTTCAGTTAGGAAATGACACATTTATTGTAATGTTTCACAAAACAAGCAATACCACAAGCCAAAAACCGAGCCATGGTAAACAGGAGTTTTATGCTTGTGGCCTAAACAGATGCACTTAGCATGTGTAAATAAGGAAAACAAATTTGGTGAGGAAGGGCAAGCATACATTTTTTGAAAGAGCACAGGCAGACCTTTTGAAGGATAGGTGACTTGTGCAGGTTACAAAAGTGTATAGTGCCTAAAGCAATGACTAAATGTAGGTCACATTTGGGAAATGAAAGCGTTGTGTGACAAAATGCAGCAGCAAATGGGTAGAAACGTTATGAAAACCACACAAAAACAACAAATGTCGTATGTTCCTGCATTCCCACAGGTGTCCCGATGAAAAACGTTGCCTCACATCTGTGGTTGCACCTACCTGGGTGCAAAGGGAAAAGATTAAACCACTGGTAACCCCAAGTCTTTCGGCAGAGCAGATTTTGAGGAATTTTGCTCTTGTGGACAACCTACAGATTTAGGCCTTGGGTGTTACAGCCACCAAGGAAAACAGGGAACCCCATGCATTTCTGAAAAGAGGGCATCCATGGGAACCCATAGAGGTCTGACTTGCGCAAATTAACCCAGAATGTATTACCCACAATCCATGGCAAATGCCAAAAATGTTCAGACATTTCACTATGCTCACCCACCGAAACACGCCGCCACCAACACATGTCCTACCTTCCCGCATTCCCACAGGTGTCCCGATGAAAACAGCACCTCACCTGTGTGGGTGCACCTACCCGGGCGCAAAGGGAAAAGGCTAAACCACTGGTAACCCCAAGTCTTTTTGCAGAGCAGATTCTGGGGAATTTTGCTTTTGTGGACAACCTACAGATTTGCGCATGGGGTGTCACAGCCAACAGGGACAACAGGAAACCCCATGCATATCCGAAAGGAGGACACCCGTGGGAATCCACAGAGATCTGACTTGCGCGAATCACCACAGAATTTATTACCCACAATCCACAGCTAAGTCTGAAATTTGGCGGGAAAAAAAGAATTTCAGACATTTGACTCAGCCCACTCACCGAAAAATGCCACCAACAACACATGTCCTACCTTCCCTAATCCGGTGTCCCGATGAAAACAGTACCTCACATGTGTGGGTGCACCTACCTGAGTGCAAAGGGAAAAGGCTAAAACACTGGTAACCCCAAGTCTTTCGGCAGAGCAGATTTTGAGGAATTTTGCTCTTGTGGACAACATACAGATGTGGGCCTAGGGTGTCGCAGCCACCAAGGAAAACAGGGAACTGCATGTATTTCTGAAAAAGGACACCTGTGGGAATTTACAGAGGTCTGCCTTGCACAAATCACCCCAGAATGTATTACCCACAAGCCCTGGCAAAGTCAGAAATGTGTGGAAAAAACACAAAATTTGTGGACATTACCCATCACCAACCGACCAAAACACGACACCAACACCACTTGGCCTAACTTCCTGCGTTCCCACAGATGTCCCAATGAGAGGCAGACCTTGTATGCTTGGGTGACATCACCTGGGTGAGAATGGGTAAATCATTCATACAGTAAGTGCCCTGTAACGTCACAACAGATCCCTGGTGGACTAGTGGCATTGCTGGCCGCACGGATGGAGCGCCCCTTTTCAACGACACCTCCCTGGATCTCAACGGCTCAATAATGCCAGAGATCAAGGGAGAGGGAGAAGGGCACTTACCTTCTCTCTTTCACAGAGGCAGCCGAAAATGGCTGCCGCAGTGAAATTGCTTTCACTTTCATGTCCAGTTGACACGGGAAACTAAAAGCAATCCAACCCCCGGGCCGTGAGGAGTAACCTCCCCCTCACATAGCCCAGGGGTTGGATTTCAGTTTTGTGCAATCCCTGCTTTGCTTTGCAGGGATCACACAAAACGAAGTGCCAAAAGAACTAGCTATCTCGTCCTTGGCACTGCATACATAATGTCAAGGACGAGATAGCTCACCCTTGGCAATTAAGAGGTTAAACTAATTTGTTGTTTTTCACAGATGAAAGATTCCTCCTGGACTCTCAAGCATTCAGTCGATGGTGCTTGCCTGCTCAGGGTGAATTAAAAGCACAGATATCTATGGTAATAGGTGTGTTATAAAAGTCTCTATTTCCATAAATGTAGTATTTAAAACTGAAGTGGGTAGTGTGTGGATTGTTAATCTTTAATCTGATTCAATAATTTCTATTTTGTTAATACGTAGATCTTCTCTGCAACCCTGTGTATTTCTTGTCCCAAAAGGGGGGGGAGCTGTGAGGAATCATTTATTAAATTGCTTGTCCCAGATTCATAAAAAGAACTTGGTTAAATAAAGGAAAATTGGGCACGCGTGGTTTGGGGTGGGTGGAAAATTCCCCTGAATTAGATGCCACCCGATTAAAACATCCTAAAGAACGTGAATGTGGTTCAGTAGCAATTCAAACAGCAAAGTGGAGTAGTCCAAAATAAAGGAACGTCCAATCAAAGTTCTATAAAAATATATATACTTTAATTAAACACACCATGTACAATAATAACTAAGCAGAAAAAACAGTACACAATATAAACCCCTGAGTGAAGAACACAGAATAAGAAAAGATAGCAAGATGCAGCACTCTAAGCAATGAATCAGGGGTGTAAGGCAAGTAATAACCACAATGTGCTTCAAAGGCATGTGCTCTTGGCTGCAGAAGGGATACAGTGACCTAACCAATCTCTAGGGCCTACAAATGGACCACGGGAGGGAGGAAAGGGGCAGTTTACAGTCAATAGTACCTTTTCACAGTTCTGTGTGATCCAGAAGCACCAAACCAGAATTCCAGGTGCTGTGCAAGTGATTCGAAGATCAAGAGACTGCAAAAGGCAGCAACGAAGGATCCTGGTGTTTCAGTTGTGTCAAACAGTTGTTCAAACACAGCTCCAAGCAGTTCAAACACTAGAATCTTGGTTCTCAGGGTGCTGTGAGTCCCAATCCAGGGGCATAGGGACAAAATGGTTCCTGGTTTTCTGGCTACCAAAACACGGTGGAGGCTGACACACAACTGCAGGGGTCCTTCAAACAGTAAGGCCCTGGGAACTGCTGTGGTTGGAAGAGAGGCGGGTCTTGCTGGTCTTGCTTCTCAGGTTGCTGCAAGTACCATTCTAGGGATTCTAGGACAAAATAGGCCCTTGTTATTTTGGCTACCACACACAGTGGAGGCTAGGACACAAATGAAGGTGTCCTTCAACACACTGAGGCAGTGAGGCCCGCCTTACCAATGTGGCTTGCAGAGGCAGGTCTTGTTCAAGCAACAGGCTCACTCCAATGGTCTCTGGGGCTGTTTCAGGAACAGACCTTGCTGCTGCCTTGGAACACATGTCCTCACTGCGCAACCATAGGACTTTGGAAAGGAATCCTCTCCCAACGGGGACCCATCAAATCTTCTTCAAGGGATGAAGTGCAAAAGATGATTTAAAGAGGTGGTGGGACTTTTATCTTCTTTTAAAGGTAAAGGTCTGCAGGCGATTGGACTATTGCTACCTGCTTTTAGTGTTTCAATGACGGCCCTTGAAATGAGAGGACTTTGTCCTTCTGACATCACACCCAAAGTGATTTGCACTAGACTCTTGCTGTCACTTCAGTTGGCACATGAGCACCTGTGATCTGAACCTGCACTGTGCTACTGTAGGGCAGGTGCTGTAATGAGGCTACTGATTCAGGTGTGCACTATGCTTTTTTGTATGAAGCTTATGAAATGGTAATCTATCAGCAGATTAGCATTTCAGAGATGGAACTATCCGCATCACTTAATAAAAATCAAAAAAATCCAGGGCTTCTACACCCTTGTCAGATGGCAAATCATCACAATTATGGATGCTTGAGAAGGTGGTCATTATCTGTTCGCTGATAACGCTTTTTAAGCAGAGTGAAGCTGCACAAGCACACATGTGCAAAGCTTAGAGAGAACATAGGCTGATTACACTGAATGGAGCATGTCTGGGGACCAATGTAGGACAGACATGTTTCTATTTTACAGAGCCTGGATCTAAGATGAGGGCACTTAAAGGGGTAGCTGAGTATTTGTTCTCATTGTGAACAGTACCTGTCACATAATCATGGCATGTGGGGCTAGGCCAGGGGATCCCCCTTGTACTGCCTGCTTCCCGCATTGCATAGTAAGTAGTGGTGCTCGGCTCCCTTGGCATGCCCACAGGATCAAACAGGGCACTTCATCACACCATGTCAGTTTAAAAGTAAGGAAATTACATTATCGAGTGAGCGATGAAGCAGGCTAATCACTTTTTCCACACTCCATTGACAGAAAATAGTCCACTTACTACTGTACTGACATTTGGTAGATTATTTTCTCACTACCATAGGAATGCCAATGTGTCTTCAAAAAGAACAAGTGCATGAAAGCGTAACTTTCCAGGAACCAGGCCACCAAGGGGATGAAGAATCATTAAATTCTCCTGAAATAGAATGTCCTTTCTCCATCCAAAGGCTTTGAGGCAACAGTATCATGCAGCAATTCATGGACCTTTTGAGGTTTTGTAACCCTTTCAAGATGAGAGGAACAGTGGAAAGGCATAAAAGAACAGACTTCGTCAGGGCAAGAGGAAAGAGTCTCTCAGAGATTTAACCCCTCAAACATACATGAACAACACAGGGTTCAGTTTCTGTCTTGTTCGATTAAGAAGAGGCCCACCAGGTGGGAACCCCAGGTTTTTCACTTTCTCTGAAATTTCAGGAGCACGCTGATGCAAGGTAGATAGCTATAGGGAAGATCCTATTCACATTGGCCCAATCCCAGGGCTCCAGACCTAGCTTGCATAACCTCTGGAATATGGCTCCTACCTATTCACATAAAACAAAGACATCATATTTTCCATTAGGAACAATACTCGGAAAAAGCCACCAACTGGATTAGCTCCTTCCTGGATAACAGGCACATGAGAGTATTTTCACCCACCTCATTGGCCGATCCATCCCTGGTCCCCTGCGGAGTTCCACAAGGGCCGTGTCTATCTCCTACACTCTAAAATGTATTTACCAAACTTTTGTTTGATGTGCTTGACTAACTGGGTGTCACCTATACCAACTACGCCGGTGACACCCAGATACTCATCCCTATCACTGGTGACTACATCGCAGACTCCAAAACTTTGAATGACATCTACCAAATTGCCCAAGCCTGGATGGCCCCACACAAGCTCTGTCTCAATGACGACAAGACGGAGCGCCTCATCCTGGGCACCCAGCAAAGACTCAACAAGCTGGACCCCTTGTTCAGCACCTTCAATATCGACGGCAACTCCATCAAAGTGGCCAATGACACCAAAACCTTAGGAATCTACCTTGATTCTACCCTCTCCCTAAACAGACAAACTAATGCAGTTGTCGCTGCCTCAGCTTACACAAGCAAGCTGATCACAGCCTGCCGCCCCTTCCTCTCCACTCAGTACTGCATCATCCTCGCCAGAACCCTGGTCATGTCGAAACTCGATTACTGCAATGCACTCTGTCAAGGCACCAAACAACGCAACCTCAACAAACTCCAGATCACTCAAAACAATGCTATTAGAGCAGCCCTCAACATCCCTAGATCTGCACATATCACTGAAACCAGGAAGAGCCTACACTGGCTCTCAGTTGGCCAAAGGATAGCACTCAAATCCCTGACCCTCACTCACAAATGTGTAAACAACCAGGCCCCTATCTACCTAGCCTCTCAATTTTCTCAGTACATACCCTCACCATCTCTCAGATCTGCCCAAGCACACTGCCTCACAATCCCCAGATACAAACTACAGACAGCCGGAGGTGTTAGCTTCCCAGTCCTTGCTGGCAAACTCTGGAACTCACTGCCACTCACCATTAGAACCATGCCTTCCCCTACCTTATTCAAACACAAAGCCAAGCTCTGGCTATCCGCTACATCTGGCCCACTGCCTTCTCATGCCATCCGGCACTGCCCTGTACTTTACTGCCTTTGCTCTTAATGTTTGCTCTTAATGATTGATTGATTGATTGATTGATTGATTGATTGTAACTGTACCCTGCCATTCATGTATGTACATGTACGTATGTATGTATCTGCCATAAGATATGTGCCCAGTTGCCCTCGGGCCTGGTGTGCTATACAAATAAACAAAATACAAATACAAATACTCTAGCCCCCTTTATAGAAGGAAGGCCTTGCACACCAAAAATATGGCCTATGGTCTCAACTCGTGTGTGCAAATTCTGCGTTCTGCAGTCCAGCGAGAGTGCACTTGAAGTGGGATCCTGGTAGCTCACCATTTTGTGATAGAGAAATCTGTTGTAATTCAGAATGTAGGCTTCACCTCTAAAAAGGGACATCACAGAGTCAGATGTTTCCCCTGTAACTGACAGGCTACTTGCATTTGTACTTGATTTGCAACTCAAATCACAGTAGACTGTGGATGGCTCTCTTAAACCCAAGAGTCCAGCAGCAAACTGTATTGCTGTCAATCTATGTTTGGAAAAGCACCCTGGTGATGCGGACATGAGTCCCAGTAACCTCTGACAGCCAACAAGCTACCATACCTTGTTTCATGGCGTCGCCTCCCAGGCTCACAATATCCCCAGAGAATGCATCAATCAAAGGGTTGTGTCATTCAGTGTCTGAAGGGCCTCATAAGGGGTAATGGTAGATATTATACACAAAAGAATGAGGCCACTGGAGAATCTGGTTAAGACCCTTTGGTGCCGAGCTGAGAACAAAAGGCAGCAGCTTGAATCTCCCCAATACTCTGCAAATCTGAGATGCTTGTG
Organism: Ambystoma mexicanum; assembly: GCF_040938575.1. Taxonomy (NCBI): domain Eukaryota; kingdom Metazoa; phylum Chordata; class Amphibia; order Caudata; family Ambystomatidae; genus Ambystoma; species Ambystoma mexicanum. The sequence goes on from NC_090941.1 coordinate 771,500,492, forward strand.
GTGTGGGCCCCAGGTGGGATTTGTATGCAAGCATCCTGAAGCCAGTCCACCTTTTCCAGTACCTTCAAAACTTGAAACAGTAACCACCTTGAATTTCTAACGACAGAGCACATTGTTAAATTACAAAAGGCTGAAATTGTGTGCAACCCTGCCTTCTCTTTCTAAAGAAATAGCAGTCAATATGGAACAGGCCCCCTTGTGCCACCCTTCCTACAGGAACTTGCTCAATCACCTGTACGAGTGGAAATTTCTCAATGTTTCCACACAAATTTGATGAACGTGGTCAGAGGACTGGGGCAAGATTGTTGAGGGGAAAGACCCTGGTGAAATCCTCCACAGATGAAAAAGTGGCTTAGACACCTGGACACCTTAGACTTTGACTGGAATGCAAAGAAAGCCATTTGGCCATCCACTAGAGAGACATATTCTTTAGGTTTGATCTCATAAATATTTGGATTTATTTGTAGAGACCAAAGAGAAGTAGAAGAATCCCTTCATGGTAGGTTTACCCTTTCTCAGTTGTGAGACGGAAGAGTATCTGCACTTTCTTCTTCCTTAGACCCTATATTGCAAAATTCTAAAAGCTTAACATGATATGTCGCTTTCTGTGTCCGTACCATGGTATTTTGATGGCTGTTTTGAAATAGCTGTGAGTGAGTTTGCAGTCAATGAGCTTGCTTTTTCCTTTGTGAGTGTGTCATTGGTCAAGTAAGCAAAGAGTTGTGTTCCATCAATTTTGAGCAATTTCACTTTACTCTGGACCTCTGGGAGGGGTTTGGTGCTCCTCACCAAAGCACCCCTCCTGATGTCTAGTCCTAGGTACATAGCCTTGAAAGCTGCGTCAACATGCTCAGTTGCCCTCCAAAACATGCTCTTTGACACTAGATTTGCTTTTTTAATCCCCTCCAAAAACTGATCTGTCTTGTCCACAAGAACAATTCTGTGAATTCAGTAATGGGCTTCAAAATGCAATGTTCACTGCTGTAAGAATAGCATCCACATTTGCCTAGAAGTTGAGCCATATTTATATAGACATTTTCCCAAAAGGATTTAGTACCTTCTCTTCCTTACCTTTATACTACAGTAGCATGGCAGATGTGTTTGACTACTGAGTGGGTAAAGCAGAGTTTTTCTTTAGGGATCATACAAAATGTGGCACTAAGGTGTTTGTCAGAGTGATAGTTTTGAGGCAGCTCAACACTTTTTTTTGCCTCTTTCAATATGTCCTGTTGGATCAAGAGTACCACTTTTTTAATTGGATGATGGCACCACTGCAAGCAATCCAATTGTTTCTGATGAGTTCCCTGGGATTCCCAAACCTCTCATGGAAGGCTTTTACTCATGAAGGATTGTCTTCCTTGTTACCTTTCAGCAAATTCAGTCTGAGACTATGGGTGTAGAAACTAATGTGCTGCCAGGTCAACACCCAGATTCCCTGTCAATAACAGTGAATATGGTTGATGTGGTCAGATGGTTTTGGTCATGAGCCCATTGGGAGAGGGGTGGTTGCACAGGCACTGGTGTGAGTGCAACCAAAGTAGGTGACTAATCAGTCAGAGAGGAAGTAATAGAGGGGGCAGGGGAAGAGGGAACCGGAACAAGAGCTGTTCTAGCAGTTGATGCAACAGTATGTGAAGTGGACATTTGGATAAGATTCAACAAAGTCAACGATGTGGGCATCAATGATGAGTGGTGGGGAATCAACTACATGATGAAATCCCCAAATAAGAAGCTCATACTTGGGGCCATCAAGAATGATTCAAATTTGCTAAGGGGATTTTCGTCTTGCTGTGGAGACCCCTGCCTCAAGGGGATTGGCATTGAGCCCTTAGGCAACAACTATGCATAATTTGATGTGGGCCTTGAGCCCTGAATCTGCTCTGCAGCCTTTATGACATTGCCTTAAGTAGGGTTGCAGTCAAAAAAAGGAGTGATAACTGGCGACCATTTTACAGATGGGTGAAATTAATCTCTAAAAGGAACAGCTAAGGAACCCGCCACTGGTGACTTGGGTGGAGAAACATTGTTCTACGAGAATAAATGTGCTAGCTGATTATCAACTTGCTGTTGACCCTATTGAAAAGATGGAGCCTTCCACCTAGTGATGCTGAAAACTACTTCTTGGGTTTAACTGGTTTAGAGGACCCATTTCTGTAATGTGCATTACACTCTTGTCCCAATGTATGTTTCCTCACTATGATGTGAAGGGAAATATGTAGCCTAGCTATGGAATGGTGTGAGCCAGATTCCTTTTCCCCTCAAATACCCTGTGCTGCCTACAGATTGGTCCAGTAACTGCGGACAAACCCAGATGTACAAGTCTGTGTAATCTATGGAGCACTCTTGTTCACTGAAGCTGTTCCCACATCTTCCTGAGGCTCGTCACCCACCTTGATCAGTTCTATTTCTTTATCGCACATTTTATCATTGCAGCTTTTTTGCAAGTATTAACCCTATCAAACTTTTTCCCTTATTCCGTTAAGACCGTTTTACCAATTGAGAGTTGTCATATTTAGGAAATGGAAAAAAGGTCTGAGTTTTATCCTTTGGAGTAGGGCCTTAATCTGAGATAGTTTGATGACAATAAGAGGATGCTCGGATTAAGTCCCGAACTCCCAAAGCCTTTATGCATGTCTGAGTACAAGACTTATCACAACGTCTTCTCTGGATATTTTCATGACAGGCTGCAGGTGTAAAGTGCCTGAACTTCAGTTCTATAGCCGCCAGGCTTGCTCTTCTTCGTCTCAGTACTATAGTGGTGTTTCCCATAGGCAATCTTCATTACTTTTGGGGTTACTTTCTTCTCTCAATACTTAGCCTGAATTAAAGAGGAGAAGTAGGATATGTACAGAAATATCCTACAAAGGCTGAGGGAGGGTAAGATAAATCACTGTTAGGAAATGGGGGATACCATGTCTCTCCTTCTGGCACCTCTCCCCATTCCCCAAGGACCCTCCGCCCAGGTGATCCTCGCTCGCTAGTCCACCCCCAGGGTTGGGATCCAAAAGCAATAGCCCTTCTCTAGACACCTGAACAGAAGATTCCTGGGAAGTGGAAGTGAGAGTACCTTTAGGTTTCTCACAGGTTACAAACTTTTTTCCTTCAACATTGCAACAAAGAAGACTGAAACCCTTGTTGCTTCTTTATAGTTTCCATACAGCCTCTTGGCTGTGGGTAATGCGGGTTATGATATGATATAGGTTATTTATAACATGCTTAACACACAGAGGTTTCTAAGCGCAGACCCGGGGATCAAACCTGTCTTGCTCTGTGTCGTCTTGCTTCCAAAGCGAGCACGTTGCCCCGGAACTATCCTCCTGAGACCCCAATTGTACCCCAATTTGTATCTCACAAAAGATGAATTAAGCCAGTGTTCGTCATATACTGCACTGGTACAGCCTCTTGGCAATGTGGGTTATACATTTCCTCTAATTGGTATCCCGTACAAGAGGAATTATGCCTGGTTCCCCGTAATGTCACTTTCTTGGTTCAGTATTCAAAATAGTCTTTTATAGCTACATAGACTTTTTGGAGCTCTCTGGGGTAACCTATGCATTAGGCAAACTCACCGGATTGACTCAGCGTCTCCTCTGCTTAATTTCCAGAAGCGGCAGACATCTCGTGGTCTGTCTGCACTCCTGGCAGGATCTGCTCTGCTTCAGTGGACCATTCCTTCTGCTTCTGAAGCCCTGACGTTTTTCCGCTTCACTGCACACTTAACAACGCTTGCCTGAATGGGAGCACGTCTCTCTGTCAGTCAGCTTCCCTCTTCCGATGCGGTTTCCCGCTGCGAACACTCTGCACGGTCCTACAGCCTCCCAGTTCGCATCAGCATCAGCTGGGCTTGCTTCTACGCTCACGGCAACCTCTGCACACTGGTCTGCTACAGCCACACCATTCCCATCTTCCTCTCTCAGCTGCATTTCATTTCTCCTTTTAAATACCCAGCTTGGGTGTTTCCTTTTGTAGCAACTAGACCACTTTGTCAGATTAGTTGCACTTTGAATCTTCACTACCTCCAAGCCCATCTTCCTCGTCCCAGTACCACAGGCATTTTTGACCTGGAAGTCCTTAGTGGTGTTAACCCTATCAAACGTATTCCCTTATTCCATTAAGACTGTTTTACCAATTAAGAGTTGTCATATTTAGGAAATGGAAAAAGGTCTGAGTTTTATCCTTTGGAGTAGGGCCTTTATCTGAGATAGTTTAATGACAATAAGAGGATGCTCGATTTAAGTCCCGAACTCCCAAAGCTTTTATGCATGTTTGAGTACAAGACTTATCACAACGTCTTCTCTGGATATTTTCATGAGAGGGAATTGAACAATGACAACATGTCATCAAGTACCTGTGCATTATAAGATTCTAATCCTCAGTAGAGGATGAATACCTCGTCTCTCCCAAAGGAGTCCACTTCTTCCTGAAAGCCAACTACTCCAATGTGATCCTCGCTCCTGAAACCACCAACAGGGTTAGAATCAGGTAGTGGCCGTCTTTCCCTGGCCACATGGGAGGAGGCTTTAGGCTGGGGGACAGTGATGACTCCACAGGATTCATCACAACACCACACATCTGCAAAACACCAGAGTATGTGGCATAAAAAGAAAGAATAAAAACTGGAATCACGGTAGACTGTGGCTGGCGCTCTATTAGAAAATGTAAGTGCGAGCAATGAGCAGCGCAACTGCTGCAAAATCGTTCAGTCTCTTCTGTAGGGAGAAAGGTACTGGTAGGTGGGCACAGAGCCTGCACCTGAGAGGTGCTGCTAGGCTGGGGTTGTACATGCATCCTGGAGCCTGCTTTGTTTCAATGAATAATGTTTCTCCACATTATCCTCCGGTCCTGTCCCAGAAAGTTGGACTGGTTTAGAAGTATGGAGAAAAGGGGAAGGAGCAGTATAGTGGCTTTAATAACTGCTTTTCTTAGGTCTTCAGAGATTTACCTAGTTTGTCACGGTGTGTTTCCACACACCAGTATGGTGAAAATAGAAGATCTGTAGAAGTACATAATGGTTCAAACACACGATTATAATTACCCACCTTAACCGAGCATATAAAAACAGTGGTTTGCTTAGTTTTGGACATAACATGCCTCTAAATTACTGTTTTTTTGTCTAATTTCATCTTATTTTATTTTATTTTATTTATATATTTATAACGTGCCGCAGCTCGCAAGCATCAGGGCGCGACAAATACACGAAGGGTGCAGAGATCACGGGACTACATAAAAAAGAGAAGAGAGGGACTCAATATGAGTCCGAAGCTGAATATGTACCAGATTACCGAAAGAGTAATGTTTTCAGCTGCTTTCTAAAGGAAAGGTAGTTACTTTCCAGCCTAAGATTGCCCAGAAGCTCATTTCAGAAAGCAATTGCCTTGATGGGAAAGGCCCTCCCAAGTCCAGTGGCTTTTACTCTGGTATGGCCGGATTTGAGTAGCCCTTGTTTAGCTGATCTTAAACATCGGCTTGGCTCGTACCAATTGAATTCCTTTTTGAGGTATGATGGAGCCATGCCATATAGGCAGCGGTGGACCAACGTCAAGGATTTGAATGTAATGCGCTCCTCTATGGCGAGCCAATGAAGGCCAATTCTGTCTTGGGTAATATGGTCACACTTGGGTTTCCGGGTGATGGATCTGACAACGTTGTTTTGGATTATTTGGCATTGTGTAATGCAGTTGTTGCTAGACCCAAGCATCAATGCATTACCATAATCGAGTCGAGACAGGATAGTGGCTCTAGCGATGGTGGCGCTATTTTTGGCGTTAAGATATGGCCTTATGCGACGAAGTAATCTAGGATAGTACTGGCAATTTCTTGTTATGTATGAGACCTGTGCCTCTGCTCCTAATGAGGATTGCAGGTATATGCCGAGTGTTTTAACCTTGTTTGTGACTGTGATGTTGGAGTCTTTAATGTTAAATGTAGAACAGGCTGGGCCTAGATTAGATAGGGCTTTTGTGGATCCAAAAGTCATAAGTTCTGTTTTCGAACCATTCAAGCACATCCAGTGAGTCTTCATCCAACTCTCTATGGTGTTATAGATGACTGACAGTCTGTTATTGTCTGTAGCATGGTCCCCACAAAGTTCTGTGATCAATTGTGTGTCGTCTGCGAAGTTGGTGAAATAAATCCCCAACTGAGAGAGAAAGGCGCAGAGACAGCGAATGTATAGATTAAAAAGGAGAGGGGAGAAGCTGGCTCTCTGTGGGATGCCACAATCCACAGGGTTAGAACTAGTGGAATGCCCGCCCCAAGTGATTTTGGAATTTCTGTCCTCCAAAAAGGAAGATATCCATTCAATGGCTTCATCAGAGCAGTTTCCTGCTTTTCCTAGGGCCTCTCGGAGCTTCCCATGATCTAATAAATCGAACGCTGCCGAGAGGTCCAAGAGGATAAGCAAGGCGGCCTTTCCTTTGTCAAGGATACTCAGCATTTTGGATTGGAGGTCGAGTAATGCAGATTCGGTGCCATGTGCACTTCTAAATCTGATTGCTTGGAGTGTAATAAGTCGTGCTTGTCCACGTACTCTTGAAATTGGTGCGTAGCTATTTTGATGAGGATCTTCAACAAAAAATTGCAATTTATGATAGGTCAGAGATTTGCCAGATTTTGCTGGTCCAGACCAGGCTTTTTCACCAATGGTGTGACTGTGACTGTTTTTATGCCGGTGGGAACATTCCGGTCTCTAAATGACGAGTTTGCCATGCGACATAGAAAGGGTGAGAAGATTCCTGCGTTATCTAGTATGAATTTGGGTGGTAGTATGTTTTCGGGGCATGAGGTACAGTTCATATTAGAAAGGGTATTTAGCATAGTTTCTGGTGAAATTGGTGTAAACTGAAATTCGGGTACTTTGATTTCAGGGTCAGCCTTATTGTGGGTAGGTGGAATATCTATAACTTTGCAGTTTAGGATGGTATCTCTAGCTTTTAGAATCTTTTGTGAAAAGGCAGTTTGAACTTTTTCGCAGTCCGTCATGGTTGGCTGGAAGGGTGGGGTGAGAGTGGGCGGCTTCTCAAAGGTTTTTAAAATTTGGAACAGTTTTCCGGTGGAATTAGAGGCGCTGGTAATTTGCTCATTGTAGTAGTTTATCTTTGTTTCAATTATTTTAGTTCTGTACAGAGTGTCAGATTTCTTCCATTTATCTTTATTGAATTCTGTAGGGGTTTTAAGCCACTGTCTTTCAAGTTTCCTTTTGGCTGTCTTAAGGGTGCCTAGTTCAGTGGTGTACCAATTTAGGTGGTTAGAGTTGGGGCGAGCTTGTTTGTTTTTAAGTGGGGCCTTCTAATCCATCTGCTGTTTTACTTTGTTAATATAAACCAGAATTAGTAATTAAGGCAAGAACCATTTTGATTCAAGTAGGCTATCATGTTTCAGTAACTATCACTGGGGGATCCAAGTCCCTGATGCAGCATAATTCCAAGGCAAAATTCAATGGCAAAGTTATTTCGGGAGGGTTCAGAAGGGAATATTCTTCTGGCTTTTCCTTGATTTTCACGTTCTTACAATACACGAAATCAGGAGGAATTTGATTATTTTAAATGGTTGCTCAACATCTCCACAAACGACAAGCTTCATTTGTAGACACACGACTTTTGACAAAAAATAGTATAATTACATTCAGCTGCATTAAACATTCAGAAGAAATAACTCTGTGTGCATACTCCCTTCTTTCACATCAAGGAAAACACAGATCCATGCACAAAGTTCTGCTTGCAGTGTTCATTTTTAGTTAAAACTTCTCGGAACAATCTGGTTGCAGCACAGCTGCAGAACAAAAGGCTCGTTTCAACTTCTGAAATGCTAATTCTCCCTTCAAATTCTTGTCAATGGGTTCTTGAACGTGCAACAAATTGTCTATGTATGTACACAAAGCCTAGAATACCTGTGCATTGTTCAAATACTACCCTGGTGCGGAATTTTGGAAATTAACAGAATTCCAGAGACATTTCCAAGGCAATCAATTGGGAAATTAAAGACGGATACTGTTTGATAAATCGGCACCTTGGATAGCTAGACAGAAAGCCAAGCTCTTTTTGTTTGGTGGCAAGCCAGGTGACATGCGGATCATGCTGCGCTCCTCAAAATTGACTGAAAATTCTCTAGCTGCAATTTCCTTTGCTGCATCTGAACATTTGTCCCGGGTCGAGTAAGGGATACAGATACACTAACAGCATAGGGCCATCTAATAAAACACTATGAAAACAGTTCCTACTAGGCAAGGATAATGGGGACAACAATAGTTACTCAGAAGTATACATCTGACTTTTTAGTTCGCTCTTTTACATGTTTTTCATTTTTCCATTGTTCATTAGATTTGTATCTATATCATGCCTTTATTTTTTCAGTTTCTTGCCTTATCTCTTGCATCATATGTTTTTAAATGAAGCACAGAAATATAAAAAATGTAGCAAGTAGCTGTTGAGTCTGGACTGAAACTGTTTCTACTGTTTCTTCAATTTTGCTCAAATTAAGGCCTTTTTTGTGAAGTCATAGAGGTGAAAAAGATGATAAAAGTAGTGGAGATAGGAATCCTAGCTTAAGAGTGGCACATGCCGTGAACATGTGCTGCAGCAACAGTTCAGGAAAAAAAGAGGCTAGAAAAGAGAAGGTGGTTACCGTCCTACCTTAATGGAACCCCCAGGGGAAAATTGTTGACATTTCTCAGCATCGGCTTTGGGAATAAGTTGCACTGGACCACGAATAATGAGAATTTTCACTGCATTCAGTACAATCAGAACTTCCTGAAGTTTTAAGACGTTTGGGCAATGTAGCTAAACGTGGCTTTATTTGGCAGGCTATAAAAGGCCCATGCTCACACAGCATATCCGCAGTTTACTGAAACAGGCTTGGAGGCGGGTGACAGCTGCGTTGTTTTAGACCATATTTTCATTCGAGTTATCAGCAATTTTCAATAAACGTGCGTTCTCCTTTAAGAAGGGCTTTTGTTGAGCAGAATTTCATTTGCTATTTTTAAGATCAGGACGGAAATACTATTTGAAAGGGATCTTTCATTTGGGGCCGAGAAATTGGATAGGGTAGATTCAGACCTGGCTTAACAGAATAGAATTGCATTATTTTTCATTTATTTTTTAAAAACGAGGGAAATATTTAAAATGAATAGGTTACCCACATTTGACAGGAAAACAAGCAAAGACCGGGGGTATTTTTAAGATACATTTACTTGGCCTGCCTGGTGATTTTGCAATAAATCACTTGTAAATTATACACCATGTGCTTGGCTACACAACAACATGCCCGAGACCAGACCGCTCTAGACAGGGAAAGGACCGAATTACATCATTCATTTCAGGAAATCTATAAAAAAAATGGAGGGGGTGGAGGTCCTAGTTGCAGCACCCGATCTCCTATGCATGAATTATATGCTCGAATTCCAACATTATGAATCACTGTGTAGAGGCAGAAACATCAAAGAAGTTGAGACAGGGCCGGTCCCTGAATGTCACCAAACCTCCACACTCAACCAGCACTTAACCAGGCTAACCTAAGATGATGCTTTTTGAGCAAACACTTAACCGGGCTAACCTAAAATGATGCTTTTTGAGCAAACACTCAGCCAACCTAACCTAAGATGATGCTTTTTGAGCAAAAGCTTAACCGGCCTAACTTAAAATGATGCTTTTTGAGCAATCTGTCATAAGTTATTCGAGCTAACAAAATGCATGGCCAAGACCACTAAAGTTAGATGAATATGTTAATTCTCATGGGTTTTTATCAAAACATGGGTGGTCAATGACTGTTAATTAGGCATACTGAGTGTTAGGCAGAATTATATGCAGTACCCTTTGGGAACACCACACACAATTAAGACTACACATGACAGTGCAAATTCACCTTTGGTACAAGCCTGTACTACACAGTAAAGTGGTAGCGATGGCTGAGCAGCCAGACTTATCTCAAGAGCAAGTGAGCAGTATCAATAGTTACACAAAGGACAGCAATTACTATGATTCAAACAAACACTGACTCAAAGTTTCTGAGTAAAAGAATATACATTTTTTACCCATCAGTTGTATAACATCTCACTAAAGTAAAGCAGTTGAAAAATCACGCTTTTTTTTTCTTTTTTTTTTTTTTCTTAACTTTATTTCCATTTTCGACAATAAAGAAAATATTACATATGTAGAAACAGCAGATGGATCAGGAATATACTGCCAAATATATTTAATTAAAAGCTTCGACCAAAGAAACAATCACATATCCGTCAAAGCCTATGCACATGTAACAACCCCACATACACATCCACAAAAAACAACATAGAACAAAACACAAACACACACCCCCACGATATAATTCTCGAGACTAGATACAACCTCCACAGGCCCCATTAACCCAAGCAGCCTTCACCCATAAAGATCATTGAAGTTCCCCCATTGTTCATCATAGCATGTTTCTTCGTGCAATCTACAGAACATAGTCTTTTCGTAGGCAGAAAGAACTTGTACATCAAAAATCCAGTCCTCTACCAAAGGTTTCTTCCTCGTCTTTCAGACTTTCAATATCTGTTTTGTAGCCACCAACAAGACGATCCAACTCGATGTTACCCAATCAATTTTATAACCAGTGGTCATTAATTGCAAAATAATCATGGATGGGTTCCCTGATTAATTAATGTCCCAGACCCGATTAATCCTATCAACCACATCACACCAAAAGGTCTTAACTCTCTCGCAGTTCCATAACATATGGATCAACGTACCCTTCTCCTTCCCACAACCCCAACAACTATCACTATCAATCATACCCAGAGAACACATACGAGATGGAGTCCAATAGATTCTACCCAGAATTCTCTGATGAATGTATCTTAGTTGCATATCTATTTTAGCCCCAATTTGGACCTTCCAGACCCTTTCCCATTCAACTGAGGTCAATTCTCTGCCCAGTTCCTCTGTCCATGCTAATCTCAATTTATCCCATGAATCAGCCCACTGTACATCTAACTTTATAAATTTCAAAATATCAGACACCTTACGCACCCCACAGACCAATAGGTTAAGAACCTCAGGCTCCTGCAACATCAGCGCTTCCAACATTGGAACCCATTCCAACATTCAAAAGGGGGTTTTGGTTATCCGGTCCTGATGAATTACTGTGATGGGTTTCTCTTAAAAAAAGTGTCTAGCTATTTTATTGGTGATTTGCTCCAGGCGTCTTGGTGGGTGCAGATTGAAAAGCAGAAGCTACTACCTTTCGATATTGCATGTTTGTATTCGTTTGGAAAATTGCCTGGGAGACTAAGGTCACTGAAAACAATTTTGGCGACAAAGGCGGCACTGACATTGCTAATAGTGGGAAATGATCAGGGATTATTTATGTACAAAGGGGCCTCTCTTTGGCTCAACCCAGGTCTCCAAATCAATAATAGACCATTAAACTGGAGGGGTTGGATAAGTAGGGGCGTTTTGAAGATTGGAGATGTTTGGGTGGAGACTGGGATAGTATCATTTGAGAGACTGGTGGAAATGTTTGGGTTGCAAGCTAGAGAGTTAAGGAGATATGATATATTGGCGGATTTGGTATCGAAAAATCACACTCTTAATACACCACACCACTCCCAATAGATTCTGGACAAGTTAAACTCAAAATGAAGTAAGAGCAAAATAGCACTCCAGTAAATTAAAAAGGGAGGGAAAGACAAAGTTAGGGAAAAATTGAGCAGCACCAACACGTAAGCAAGGAGGGCAATCTAGAAAGAGGAACTACAGTGATGGAATCAAATCAAAAAGGCTTAGGGCCAAAGTCAATAGGACAAAAGTCTTTTGCTCAAGATCACTCAGTTCAGGGTAGTTCGCGGTTAAGTCTTTGCCAAGAGATCCGACGAAGTTGGTCAGCAGAAAAGTTAGTTTAAAGAGTAGAGAAGGACAAGCCCTCGGATTGGCGAAAGGTTTCACACACCTTCACCGTGGCTGGACGAAACGAACAACCGGATTTGCACAGTACCTTTAAATGGAGAAGAAGCTGTAGCTGAGTCGGACGTTCCTGGCAGTTCCTGCAGGCTCACGGTTCCTGAAGCGACTGTCGGACTGACATGAATTAAGAAGACTGGAGGGTCTTGCACTGCACAGGGAAGAAACCAGCAGCAGAGCAAACCAACAAATAAAAGGTGCGCTCCTTAAAACCCAAGCAGGGTCCGACCTTCCTGGCTATCCGGTTCACTGTAGCTCTGTACAGCAAATTTGACCAGAGAGGGGAGTCCTGGCTTGCAGTTTGGGCGAACTGGTTGGTCCCACCAGCTCAGGGGAAGAAGATTCCTGGTAGATCTCTGTCGTTGGAGCTTGAAGATTCGGACCTGCAGCAGGGCTTCACCAGGCGGTTCAGTCATTGTAGGGGTCCTCTTCTGGCAGCTCCTGGACGGTTCTTTCGTTCCAGTGGTGACTCTGCCTTTCCAATCCCAGAGACCTGCTTTTTATGCAGTTTTCCCCCATTCACACAGCCTGGCTGTCAATCACAAAGCAGGGTGGCTGTCCCACCGGGACAGTTACCTAGCCAATCAAACAGGAGTGTGACTTGGGTTACCAAGGGAACCAATGGCAGGGGTCCTAAAACCGCTCCCTCACATCCTGCCTACCCCGACTTTGAGGCGCCTAAGGAGGCCTTCTGTGGAGAAGCCCGCAAAAAGACAGTGAACAAAGGAACCAAGCCTGGTTTGGCACGCGGAGTACAACACGAGAAAGACATTTTCAAAAAGAAATGGCGAATAAACCCAGCCGGAACCGTATAAAAACCTATATGGCCTAGCGGGTTTAAGTTTGAGGCTACCAAGATGGCCTAAAACAATACCAAGGTTATTTAAGATGGCCGCGGTAGGAAAAATAGGGTAGTTACCACTGCCACCAGCCAAGTCTTGATGAAAAGGGAACGAAATAATGCTCCAAGAGAAACAGACAAAAAGGAATAAAGATTAACCCTTTCCAGTACTCTATGTAAGATAGGGTGTACTGGGTCTGTGGATTTTAAAAGACTGATAAAGTTAGTGGCAACTCTGGGAGACAGTAGTCAGTCCCAGAAAATGGAGTCTGAGCTGGGAAGTCTAAACGACAACCCTGTGTCACTGCACTGAAGGTGCTGTGTAACACACAATAAAAAGATGATGCATATGGAGTAGGTGAGGGTCCACAGTCTATGAACACAAGAAAATGAACACACACAGCAAAACACATTTAAGAGTGGGAAAAAAGGGCTCACACTCTTACCAGGTGAAAAAAGTAAATCCTAGAAATCCAGCAAAGCTGCTGAGGGACTCAGTAGGTAAGGGAAATTAGCCATTCTTGAGAATTCTCCCTAACACTGAGGATTTAAAGCCTTTGCCGTATTCTGTCTCAAAGACACACATCCAGTGATCTCTGTTGTACCAGGAACTTGGCCAAGACAGGAACACATCACCCTAAGCACTACGCTGATAGCATCTACCAGTAACTACTAGAAACCCTGAGGCCACTGTAGATACTTTCTTGCTATCAGAACTCTTAATGCCCCTGTTGAACTGTTTCTATGTTTTCCTCCTACCCCTCTTTTCTATCACTCTTTGCCCTCTGAAGTGATTGCGCTCTGTGTGTGGTGCGCGTGCAAATTAAATACATAAATACATATTTCAAGGCCGATCAGCTGATAAAAACTGCTATTTAATAGGAATCTGAACTAGGGTACTAAAGAAAGGCCAGCATTCATCTTAAACCCGTTAAAAGTTCAATAATTCGCAACGCCCCAGGCAATGGTTGCCAACAGCATCACGCAGCTGCTCACTGGTGTTGTGTCTACTTTTAAGAGGGCTTGTATGAACTTTGCACACACGTTCTATTAAAACATGCTGCTTGTTCATTTCACACGTGTCACTTGACACAAGAGAGAGAATATGCAGGGGTGGACAGGGAACTAAAAGAGGCCCTGGAAATAAAGTTAATAGTGGCCCCTTTTGACACATTTTCAGCAAGCCCAATGCTTTTCCTATGAGAAAATTTGGAAATGCCACACAAAAAAGGCCCAGGGTGCAGAGGCCCACCATGAAATCTCCAGAGTGCCCTATAATGTGCCAGTCCACACACACTCTTCTCTTATAGCAACCATTTCAGAATAGGGTTAGGCCACACTATTCAAGGAGTGTTGGGAGCCTCAACTGGCATTGAGTTGTACTCCTTTACAAACATGGCAGACTTTTGTTTCCGGGGATTTATGTGTGATGTGGCACCGCAAAAGTGAATTAGAGAGGACAATGGCGACAGTGACACACACATATGATCACACACACGTTCCTTAATACAACTGTTTGCAAGTGCAATTCTGATGCGATGAAAACACATGTGGAAGGATACTGGAAGAGTAGTTTCCTGAAGCTAAATGATTAAAGTAAAATGTGAAGTGTTAGCATTGACAGCATGATGAAAAATATATATTTGTCAGCATCTTGGCAGCTGTAACATTTAGCGTATTGGTTTCTATGGATTCATATTCTGCATAATGCTGTGCTGGAGCTGTTCATACAAAAACAAGAACAGAATGGTGTGAACAGCCTGGCAATAGCTCTTTCTAATTCTGCCATAACGTCACTCTCGAACAGAGAGAAGTTTGCGTCTGCATTTCAATGTGGTTGACCAGCTGCTCAAGAGCTGGTTGGCACTTATAATGAATGCGATGCTATTTGGACTATAATTGGATTATGTCACTTCCACCGAAAATAAGCTCTGACTGCAGCTACAATCATGTTTGATAAATTTGAAACAGAGATGGTACGCCATATTCCACAGACAGACACACAAGCCTTCTGCACACTGTAAGCAGGTCAAGTGGCACAGCGAGTAGAGCGCTCGCTTTGACATCAGTGCAGAGAATCCCGGCAGCGCCAAACTCAGCGTTTCATCCTTCCGAGGACGATAAATGAGCACCACACACCGTGGGTAATAATAAGCAGCGCTCAGATACCTGAGGGTTCGTAGCGCTATATAAATGCCAAATTATGATTTAATTATTAGGTGAAATGGTGCCTGTTAAATACACACTAACAATGTATTTTTACTAAAACGAGCTTTAGTCATAAGAAGTATTAAACGGAACAAAAATGTAAATTAAAACAATTGTCATTTGAGTGAGGTCTATTACATCATTTGGCTGTTATACATTATTGCCGTGCCCCCTGTGCCCTAAATCGCCCAGAAATTCTTCAGGGGAGAGATGACCCTCTATCAGAGTTTCTACCTTCAATATTATTATCTACCCCGGATGCAGCAACTTGTGGGATAGAACGCAAGCTGTGTTTGCAAGACTTTTTTACAGAAATACAAAAGAACAATGTTCTTATTAGTTATGTGCACACTACAGATCACATCAAAGTTAATTCTGAACAATATTTACAAACAATGTTTCAAAATTCAACATTTCCGTTCCTCTTAGCTCGAATGGTTTGCAACTGCAAGCAACATATCTTGCTTCTCAGCAACACTGTAATGAAAACGGCTGTCACCAACACGTGTTTCCGACTTCAACAAATTCCATTGCATTTTCTGCACAGCCATCAACTCTGCCACCTGACTACTTCGGGGACCTATTTTGTACCCAGCAGAGGGCTCTGGGGCATCATTCACCCAGGCATTCCCAATGCCAGCCACTAGTTATTTTTCCCCGGGATTATCAACATGGTAGGGGCACCCATCCACATAAACTGTGAGTATCCCCTGAGACATCATTTCTGGTTGGTAGGAGGGGTCTGGATTCATACCTATGCTGCTCTCGGAAAAGGCAGCTGTCCCTTTTCCCAGAGTAGCTTGGGCATTGAGATTTTCCCTGATAGCCCTTCACCTTTGGTCTCCCTTATTTGGGAATCTACTGTCCTGAAAGCTGGGAGCGAGTGTTCTGGAAATTGGGGCATGTAGGGTATCTGGGAAAGAAACTTAGGTTGGGGGTGGAGTATTTCTTCCCTTCTGAGGGAAGTTGGTTGTGAGGGAGGTTTCCTGGGGCAGTACTTCCCTGATTGGACATCCCTTGTGCCGGGGAGTCTATACATACCCCAAGATGGGTATGTTACCCTTGTATCTAGGGCTAATATAGGTGGTAGGGTCAGATGGAGCGTTGGTCAGATACCCTACCTGGCTACCGGGTTGGATCAGAGGGTCTCCTCTGCCTCTCATTCTGCTTATTATTAGCAGGAGGAGTATTTTTAGCCCCCCCCCCATTTCCAAGTCCAATATGGGGGAATTTTTCACCTCTGCCATCTTTGCAGCGGTGGGTGTGGTTGACGGTTTGGGGTTTTTAGGATTATTTTAGTTTTTAGAGGGCTTTTGTACTTCATAAATCTGGGTGGCCTGTTCTATCATCCAATCAATGGGCCTACGCTCATGGAAGTCCCTTACCAGTTGGGTCATAATGTATTTCGGGAGCGCATGGAAGTAAGTGTTAATGAACTCCCGGCTATTTGTGTCCACACCCCCTAGAGGTCTGGGTAAAGGTCCGCTTCAGCTCTTGCACAAACTCTCTAGGTGCTTGGTCTTCTCCACACCCCAGGTTGTATGCTGCCTTGTGGGCCTCCTGCGAATGGAGAAATGCTTTAAGATAGCCACCTTATAGGTGGACCTTCTTTGGTTATTATGGTCCTCGAGCCCTGCAAAGAAGTTGGAGTAATCCCGGGAAGAATGTCCATTTGACGAACTCCATGGAATTTTGATCATTCTTGATACCAAATGAGTCATCATTTGGTCATACAGTGCTAGATGCTCCCATACTGAGTATTTGGCATTCTTGTGGTAGGGAGTCAAAGCTCTTTATGGCCTCTTCTGTTTGGCGGACTTTCTTTTCTGTTGCACCTGAGTCCACTCACCCTCTGACTCAGAGCTGGTACTACTGGTGGTCCACTCACTGTCCTCTTGGCGCTCCCTACCTCTATGAGACTGGGAAGTCCTCCAAGAATGAAGGAGTCTAGTCTCTTCTCCCCTGTGATAATGTGGGCTCTCAGGGTCACTTACCATGTACTCCCCTTTTTGCACAGGGGGAATACTGATCTTCCTTATCCCTTCTTCCGGGTATGGTGGAGAATTCCCCCCACCTCCCTGAATGTATGAAGGTTTTTAAAATATCTGGACTCTGGTTCTTTTCTCTCTGCAAAGCGGACCAGATGGTCCCTCTGTAAGTTTAGTTTCTGCCAGTCTAACTCCCTGATCTTCTCATCATAGGAGCACTCCTGGTCAGAAGTACATCCTAGGGTATTTTTAACTCAGGGTAGAGATGAATTCCTGTCAATATCTGATTAGGACTGGCCTTCCGGCTCAGTTGGACTAGGCCTTGTTGAGTTCAGCTGCCTCATGTTTCCCTGTTCTTGAAAACTGACAGACATGAAGTTAGCTGCACCCAGTGCATATAATGTGGTGCGTTAGCATGAGGTCCCTGGTAAGGAGGTCATCACTACGTGATCAGAGGGTGCCTTTCCATACTAAACTGGTGGGGGTGCCTCAAAGCCTGTTTGTATTTGGCCATTTTACTCTCCAATCGCTCAAATTAGTTTTTTTTCAGCCCCTATCTCTTGGTGATATATGGAGGCTGAGTTTTCAATTCTGATACCGTGCTTGAGTAGCTTCTAGCACTTTACTTTGTGCCAATACTTGGTTACTGAGTCCCTTGTTCTTCTCACAAAGGGACTCATTTTCCTTCTGTGAGGCTTGATTTGTCTGGGCATATTCAGACATCATCTGTTGCAGGAGACTAATCTCCTCCCTTTGTGCACTTTTGGCTTGTGTTGCCTGCTCTATGTCAAGCTCTGCTTGCCTCACATGTTCCATTCATTTTTCATTTTCTATCCTCAGGTCAGTTCCTGAGAACATAACTCACTTTTCTCCAAGTCCATCCTTAACTGACACACTTCCTGAAACAGGGGAATTCCCGCATTCCTGAGCTGTGCTCTCTGTTGTTTTAGAGTTTTCTGATTTAGGCGCATCTGATCAAATTCCACCTGGGGTTTGACATCCCTACTGATCAACTGGCTATTTTCATCTTTCAGTTATTTTATCTGCGTTTGAAATGTGAAAATGTCCCATGAGCAGGCTCTATTGTGAACAACCTGCTCACTTAATTTGTGTTGACTCACTCTCAAGTTTTCAACACCGTCTTGATACTCCTCTTTCAGTGCAGAAAATTGAGCTTCACGCTCTACATCCGCTTGCTGTTGTGTCACTAACTCATCTTTTAGCTGCTGAATAATGTCTTCTAATTTCAACTCTGAATTTTTCCTCTAATTCGTTCAACTCTGTGCTTGATCCAAAAGCAGAGACTGGTTTTGCACAGAGGCTACAATATCCTGGGATCTTTCTTCCATGATCAACATATGGAAGTACATACATTCTGTGAGCTGAGCCATTTTAATTTGCTCATCTCTGCTGGTCCGTGTCATATAAAAGTCTTTCAGGGCCTGACGCAACATCCCATTATCCTGCCACATATCAACATTCTAGCTTGCCACATTTCATGCTCCTGTTCTACCCATTCACCTTTAATAAACAATTTGGATAGAAGGTGCTTCTGGGCCATTTTGATTTTTACAGTGCTCATTCTGAAATGTGCTCTGCACCTAATATGCTTTCTATGGAAGGGGAAAATCTCGCCCATGTTCCTGCTCAGCTTGTACTCACAATGACAACTCAAATCAACACTGTTTTATCTACACAACACCCTGAAACCCAGGGTACAGTTCTGAATGGTGACTTCACAATGCAACACAACTTTCCATCCACTGAAATGCAATTACGCCAAAATGAATAGTCTGCTGGTACTGCACTGTCACGAGTGGAAACTCTACCAATCCAGGCACGAGCCCCCAGTTTTGTCGCAATTTATTACACTGTCACACTCAACTCTGGGAGTTCCTTTCCCCACAAATGAATGTGGCGCACAACAAAGCACTATTAGTTTTTTAAGGTTCACTTTGGTAAGGCTTCCGACCCGTCTCACCCTCAACCCCAAGAAATACCGGGTGCCACAATGGACTAGGAACCAGGCCACTGTGTAGTAAGAATATATATATTTATTTACACCAAATGTGACAAACAGACTAACATCAGCCACCAATGCTGTGGCAACACAAGAACAAACATTACTTCCGTAATGGCACCAACACAGAGATAATACTGGGATAAGCAAACACAATTTCCCACAGCTTTCTTTTCAAATCACCAACGAATACAGAAAAACACAATTCAAAACCCACAGTGATGGCTGATTTGGTTATAATACTTTTCTCCCAGCAACCGCCACTCCAAAAACATCAATTAGACATGACCCCTCTGAATGGAAGGCCAGTGGCAGAGAGTGGGAACACAACGGGACATCGTTTTGGGATTCTGAAATAATGCACTCTTTGAAAAAAGGCATTCAAGGGGCAAAATTGTTTTTTTACTTATTACCACAGATGCAATATGAGGGAAAGAAAAGCAATCGGAAAATTAGTTTTGCCACACCTAAAAAGAACAGGCAGAGCTTTGTGGTTTGAGTCAGAGCACAATGGAAACAAAGGGGCAATTTCGTTTTTTTTACCACACACGCAGAGGAAATACAAGGCTTCACACTTCCGATCAGGGGATCAATGAGGAATTTTGTTTTGAACCCTGCACACTCACGTGGAAACAGGGTTGTGGGATTAATTCTTTTGGCAAACCTTTATTTCTATACTGACTCAGAACACACTGGGAAGAGCTTGTTAGCTTTGAATGCTAACCAAACATATCCTGTGATTTCTATAGGAGAATTAATTGATTTACTTTAATGAAATATGCTAAGGATCTACACAGACAAACAGGCTATTACTAACTAAAGCAATGCTTGAAAATATGCAGGGCCTACACAATCTATGGCTCTATGGCTGTGGGATAGTTCTACTTACAGGAATGGGTATCAGGGAACAGCAGGGCACCTCTGGGACAGAAAGGGGGTCAGTCCAGGATAGTCCCCTCTGGCACCTTGAGGGGTCCCAGTCCACTTCTATATCTCCTGGTCCCTGTCTCCAATGCAAGATTTGGGTCCTCTCTGCTTGGGTGTTTCTCGCAAAAGTTCAGCAGCAGCAGGTTACCTCCCGGAATAAGTGGAAAAAGCCCAGTATGAATGAAAACTATCATATTTATTGGGCAAATGACAGCACAAACTTGTCATGATTCCCGCAAGAGGGATTAGTTGATTTTCTATACCCACTTCCCACCTGTGTGCTACTAGAACAAGGAGATGAGGAGTGTGAGTTAGGAAAGCTGTGGGAGGAGAAAGCTTTGTCATCCCAAACTGACATGTGTGCTTGGCATGTTCAAAACTCTGATGAAAATCTTATCAACATGGAAAGTACCCTAATTTTTTAAAAATCTTTACATGTATGGATATATTTTTAAGAACTACATTTTAATGCTAATATGAAGTCAGCACTCCGTTCCTATTCAGAGATATGGGTTTTATTCATTTACTCAGGAGTCTATTCGTGAAAAACATGCCAATTCATAGTTCCTATGTTAATTTTATCATTACCCTCACACCAACTTTAAAATCTCTCGGAATCAAGGAAAGGCCCAAATCAAATGTTCATATATAACTTTAGTTATATTTATCACACAAGTCTGGAATTACCGTTGTGGCATATACACTGCCCTTTTTATGCAATAATATGTATTTTTCCATTAACTAAACTCCAGTCTTTTCTTTATTTACTTTAAGTTTCATTTCCCCTTATGTGATTGGGCCAAAGGCTGGCTCATGTTTATCTCTGCCTCTCCCTTCATGGTCTGTAATGGCCCTGGCTGGAACTCTAATGGACATTTTATGGTATTTGTGACCTCAAGGTCACTTCTACTGAAAGGACAGGCATGGCCTTATCTGTTTCCACTGTGGTTTAAATCTAGGCAGTGTATTTCCTTCTATATTTTTAAGCAATGGCCCTGATTGATGGTTGACAACCAGACCTCCCTCTCCAGGACCAAGAGAGGAAAGGTCTTGGAGGTTACATTTCATCTTCAGGTGAAATGACTGGCTGCATGTAAAATTCTGCAAGCAATGGCTTTTAAACTCACACACATTTCATTTTACATTACATTTCATAAGTCATCTGGGCCTTTTATCCACGTGTAATGCACTTCTTTAATCTCACAGTTGCAAAATACATGAATGTCACTTCTGGATTGTCCATATGACTAGGGCAGTTATATGAGAAAACCATGTTAAACTCTGAAAGTCTAGTAGGCACTTCTCTCTGCATACTGTCATTTGGATGAGGAAAAACAAAGTTATTTTATTTCTTTTAATTGCAATGAGCTTGTTTTCAATTAAGACTTTGGGATCACAGTCTCATGTTGCATAACGATATTGTACACACTGCTATCTGCCTCTTTAAGTAAAAAGTGTAGCTTTCCATGGATTTAATAAAACAGCACTGTCAGACACACATCTTTCTTTTCCTTGCTTAAATGCATTGCACATATCTTTGCACTTTTGAGATTTAAGCCCACTTTCTTTCCTTTGAGATTTAGGCCTGTATTTTGTTCAATAGGCCTCATGACCAACATCATTTCTGTGGTGGCCTTATACTTCCTCATCCAAATGACAGTATACAGTTCATGCATACATCCAGGATGCCTGCCCCTTACCTTGCACACTGCCACCATAGCCTTCTGCACTTCTTTGTGCAAAGAGCCCTTCTGGCACAGTGTTTGCGTACACACCAGACCAACCTAAAGAGCAGTGTCTTTCGCGCCACAGTTTCCTTTCCATGGCTCCCATCCAGAAAATGGCAAGATGTGGCACGTGGAAGCGTGAAAGTACAGCGTAATCCTCTTAGTTTTCTTTCTACAGAGGGCGGGGGGTTGGGAGAGTAAGTGGAAAACAGGGTAGGGGTTTGGGTCTGTTGTACTGTCTTGGAAATCAAAAGGTTTTTTTTGTCCTGTTTTTGTTATGTACGTGCTTGCATGCAATTATTTTTTGTTCTCTCTTTCAATGAGTTTGTTTGCTTCTCCTCCTGACATTTGTACGGACTGAACGTCAACGCTTCTCTTACAGTTCTTCAGGATTGTCTGCAAAGCTGCGTGCAGAGTGGCAACAAAACAGCATTGCCAATGGAGGTAAAAAAAATGCCATTTCCTTGGAACCACTGCAAATCTTGCTCGTTAATTCTGTCATATTCGGTGCAGAACATCCCAGCACTACATATAAAGTCACACATGCTTCCGTTTATGAAACACTTCCCGACCTCTGGCTGTGGGCAAATTACACTGGCATGGTCCCATGCACCTCTTGGTGATATGGAGGAGAAAATCACCTTGGCAGTGGGAAAAATCCTCATCACTGCTGTCATCAACTTTTTGAGGTGATTGAGCAAACGTGAGCACGACATGTACCCCAAATGTAGTGCTCCATAATGCACGACCACAACATCCAAAGTACGACAGAGGCCACACATGTACAAAGGAGAACCATGGTGCCTAAACCCCACTCATACACTGTCCCCCAAAAAGCCTCCACTCCTTCCAACTGAAAGTTAGTATCAAAGCCTCTTTCCACGGCATGCCTGTGCAGATCTTGCACAAAGATATCACACACAATGAGAACTCTCTGTCTGTCATTCTCTGTCAACCTCACCGCATCGAGGTTTAGGGAAATATATCACCACCCCTTCCTGTGAACCACACCCTCGACAAGTGATTGGATAATCCCCACAGTTCCATTTGCAAAGGCTCCATGCTCAGAAGGGCAGATTGTAGCAAGTGCGCCTTCCTAGCTACAGTGAGGGCCACACCCCGGTAAAGCACAGGCACTCCTTATTCCGTTTCCACTATTGTATATGCAACATTCCCACATTGGGTAGTATTCAATAGTCACATACGCATGTAGTATTCACATTCAAGACCTCTGCATCGAACACTATAATTTCTGCACTATACTGCAGACGTACTTTTACACACTCACGGTACAGGTCTTGTGTCATGTGAAAGCACCTCCAGGTAACAGTTCTCCAAACTGATGCAAGCTTTCAGCATCCACATTCACCCAGAGCGGCACCCAGCATCACGAACTGCAGGCAGCCATAGTTTTTTTTCCTCCCAGCACTCCACCAATTCCAATACTTCAAAGTGCAGTACAGTAGTTGGTAATCTACGCAATGCACACTACTCAAGCACATACACTAGGCAGTTGAAACCTATGCACTGGTACAAACACACTTTCTCACCACAGCACTCAGTAGACACACTGCAGAACTGTTCACTCCATAAGCTCCTGCCATGCACTGAAAAATGTACTATGTGCGAACAATGAGCACACCCATGGAATCAACAATGCATGCACAACTCATAAACCACACACAAAACGACCATCTCAGGAGTAGTTGCAAGCAACCCACATAGCTGTTCGTGTAAGGCTTCCATCCATGTATCCAAGACGCTAAGCCCTCACCACACACAGCACATCCTAGTTTACCCCACATTGTAATCCTCATGTCATGTGTAATGCATTCCCCATCTGCAATTGCGGTTGCCACCTTTCACCCTGGCCACATCTTTGCATGCATGGCTCCATGACGTTGCATTGGCTGTACTGAATGGTATGTGAGTGGCTTTGTACATTGTCCACATTGCAACTTTCTGATGCTGATGACTTCCTTTCATGGCGCAATGTTAAAACTCTTCCTCAAGCAAGGGTCTTGTAAAGGCTACCCCGTAGCAAACGGAAATGCTAACATATGGCTCCCTAATGTGCAACGACCTACACCATGTGCTTGTGAACGAATAGCACCTCACTTTGGTTGTTCCACCAAGTGTACACTGCTCGCCGCACCCATTATTCAAAGGTCACCATCCTCGGAGAGGTGCATGGCAACTCTGCATGGCTACAGTATGGTGTGCTGGTTATCATCAAGGGATAGACTCTTCGGTGCATGGCCAACGGCCTATGGCCTTTGGCCATGTACCCGATAGTCTAGGCCTTACCACACCCAGCACAACATAATGGCCTCATGAAGGGGAACATTTGCCACATACCACAAATGTAACATAGGATGGGAGTTGCAAAGGGCAACTCATGCGAAACGCAAATAGCACTATGTGCCTCCCTAATGTCCAAGGTGGTAGCATAATGTACACCATATGATACTGGATGCATATTGATTGATTGATTGATTTGTTTATATCAGGTCACTTGCACTGTTCTATCATGTCTACAAGGTTCTGCAGAACCATTCTTTGAACGTCACCACCATCGGAGACATGCATACTTAAATCTGCATGTTTGTGTTATGGTGGTGTGCTGTGGTGCAGGCCTAGGCACTTTGGTGCCTGGCCTAAGGCCTACGGCCTTTTGCCATAAACCCAACAGTGTAGGCTTTGTCCACACCCAGCACAACATAACAGAGTCATGCAGACAAACACATGGCCAGGTACATGCAGGTCACCCCTAGCTACTAAGCATCCACTACTTCACCACTGCACCCACAGGACACACTAGTGTAGTCGTCACTGCATCAGGTCCAGGCACGTACTAACCAATCCCCGCAACCATGAAAGCAACATTTTATGCAATGATCACAAACCGCACACCGCAGGCAACAATGTGAAACCTACTTCACCCCAAGGCACATATTTGGTGGTGCAAGGCGGCCACCCATTCATAGAAGGGGCTACGGGCTTAGCACACCCAACACACTGTACTGCAGTGTACGTTTCAAGTTTCATGTGGTCTTCATTGTACTCCCCTTCTGCCATTGCTCTACCATCACTGACTGCTAGGGTCTCACCACACAAAGCACACCCTAGTACAATCCATCTGTAATTGCGCCAGTCAACTTTCATTGTGGCCACATCTTTACATGCATGGCTCCATGATGTTGTGTTGCCTGTGCTAAACGGTATGTGAGTGGCTTTGTACATTGTCCATATTGCAACTTTCTGATGCTGATGACTTCCTTTCATGGCGCAATGTGTTCAAACACTTTCTCAAGCAAGGGTCTTATAACCATAGCAAATGCAAATGGTGACATTTGGCTCCCTATTGTGCAACAGGGGCAATGATGAACACCATATGCTAATGCACGCATAGCAGCTCACTCCTGCTGTTCTACCAAGTGCACAATGTCCTCCGCAACCATTGTGTGCTACTCACCAACTTCAAATGCATGCAGAGTGAAAACTGCATTGCTGCATTATGTTATGGTGGCTGTGATGAAGACCCAGGCTGTACTGTGTAGTACATGCCTGGACCTGAGTCTAGGCCTTGGCCACACTCACCACAACATAACAGAGCCATGCAGGCGACCATGTAGGCATGTGCCAGAAATCACAAAGGCAACATATGCACCAGCACTTTCACCCAACTGCCGCACCATAAAGCAGGGAGGCAAGGACACGTATTCCACTTACCGTAATGCAGAAACATAACGCTGTGTTTGGCACCGCTACCCACTTCCAATCACAAAGCATTATAAGCATGCCAACCAAAAAAGACAATCTTCACAACATTGGGCCTGCTCCCAACACTCTAGTATGTGCATCGAACCAATGGTGCGTAGTGCACTGCAACACTTACTAATCTGTGCAATGCACACTACGCAAGCACATATAACAACCAGTTGCACCGTGACCTCTTCCATATGTACACTATTCCGTGTGGACACACTGCACGACTGCACCATCTCCACCCATACACTGACAACTGTAGGTTGTTCTACGAATCACCACACCCATTCAACCAACATTGTGTGCACTGCAGCCAAACCACACACAATAAGAAACAATGTGGCACCTACTTTCAACCAGTGGACATACCTTTTCAACCAGTGGACATACTTGTCTGTGCTAGGGCTGCAGCCATGCATTGAAGGGGCTACGGGCTACCTCACACAGCATGCCATAGTATATGCTATATTTAAGTCCTCATGTCTCGTGGAATGCACTACCCTTCTGCAAATGTGCCTGCAACCACTCATCACAGAAAGACATCGCCGCTGCAGCTTGCATTCCATAACAAAGGCTGCCTGCAATTACCACACAAGATTGTTGCCCGTTGAGCTATACCGCACATTGGCAGAGCACTATGAGAAAGTGCTGATAACTCTAATGATTATCTTAATGCACAGAAAGGATTGCTCTCTTTCAAGCCTGTGTCTTCCGCTATATATATGTTTCATATGATATGACTTGACCCTAAGTCTGCAAATATAGTACCTTTTCAATTTTTACTTCCTGACTGTTACTGAAGAAAACTATGTGGCTTAGATATGTCAGTAAAGGAAAAAAAGGGAGAGCCAGCCATGTGATGTCATCAGTGACATTTGTGATGTCATCTTTGATGTCCCGGGTGTTAGTGTTAGCAGTGCACGGTGGCGCGAGTTATGGTTGCTTCTCTTACCATAACTGCCGAATTTCAGGGGGGTTTTCGGTTTTACTTTGAACCATAACGTCCCTTTAACAAAGTTTTTTCACTGAATTTCATAGGTTTTTAGTAGCGCAACTTAACCATAACGTCCCTCTTAACAACGTTTTTTCACTGAATTTCATAGGTTTTTAATAGCGCAACTTAACCATAACGTCCCTTTAACAAAGTTTTTTTTACTGAATTTCATGTTTTTAGTAGCACAACTTAACCATAATATCCCTGACTTTATATACATGTAACATAGAACATACTGAACCCCTAGCTAGTGATTTCGATGTCCGCGGACTACTGCCATTTCTGCGTACATATCGAAAATCTGAGCGTGGTGAATGTAAATTTAAATAGTGTGCCCCTTTTCCCCTTTGAGGTTGGCTCTGAAAAGAGCCATTTTTTTTGCAGATGCTTGACAGACACCTGTTATTTTGTATTTTTTTTTCTTACTTTACTCCTAAAATCTTCACATAACCTTCTCCAAAGCAACCCTTAGATTCCAAAACAGAATGGCATTTCTTATAAAAGATAAGGAAATGCCATCTTCTTTAAAATAAACAGCATTACTGGAATCAATATTCTCATTCTTATAGAAGAACATACCAGCTCTAAGCATGAAGGCACACATGCCTCGGTTGATTACACACCTAGCATTGTTTTGCTGAGGACAAAAAGCTGAACTATTGTCCCATATTGCCCTAGGTACTAATCCAGAAAAAATTACTTTGGCATTTGGAAGGATGTTCATTACTGCTTGAACCAAGTGTTCAAAATCTGCCAACAAAGTAGGGGCACTGACATAGCCCAAATGGAAAGCACCATAGTGCAAAACTACCACATGGGGACTGTTGATCCTGCCCATATCTTCACAAACTTGTACAATTCCCTGTACATAGCAATCAGGCACAGTGCTCCACACCACCTCCACTCCTTTAACATCAAAATTCTTTGCAACATGCCTGCATTGAGCATACTGTTGTAAACCATGCACAAACACATCTCCGAGCACCAACACCCTGATTTTATCCACTTCTGGCCTCTTCACTACACACAGTCTCTTTGAACACAAATCCACAACCTCAACATCTAATTGGCTGATCCCTACAGTCTTCTTTCCATGCTGGATTTGCTGGAAAACCCCGGATGTAGCACGCCCTGTCCGCAGACCGCATTACTCTTAGTCAGCCCTTCTACAATTTCCACTTCATTCTCTGTGCCATTCCCTCATTGGATACAGCTAAGCAATCACACAATACGGAGAACGTCCTCAGAACACCCCCATTTTGTTTATTTTCGAACATTTCAGGACACCGCGAGTGTTCTTCGGACACATTCAACTTGCCAGCGAACAATACAGACAACGTCCTCAGAACACCCCCATTTTCTTTGTGTACGAACATTTCAGGACATCGTGAGTGTTCTTAGAACACTTTCAGCTTGACAACGAACAATACAGACAACGTCTTCAGAACACCCCCTGCGAACATTCCAGGACCCCACGAGTCTTCTTAGAACACTTTCAACTTGACACCGAATCCATTCTATTTATTTACGAACATTTCAGAACAGCCGTGTTGTCCGCAGAAAAATCGAACACAACAAAAGTGTCTACCACATAAAAAAAACAGAACATTGAACCTATCTCATACTCTCCCACCCTCCCCAAACACTCTTACACACCAACACACTCCACTAAATACAATTTTTAATCCAAGTTTCACCGCGCTGTCCGCGGTCATCCGCGAATGCAAGATGGCGGGCGCCACAGAAAATCTCACGTGCTTCACGCACCACGCCGTCCAATCAGTGAACACGTTGCATGTCCGCGGACATCACGCAAGCCGCTCGGCCAATCAGGGCACTGTTCGCGGAGCAAACCGGGAAGTCCGTCCGCGGAGCGAACAGAGATATCACTAATTTGTTTGCCTTACATTTTGGTCATTTTAAAAACAACTACTGGACGGATTTGCACCAAATTTGCAAAAGCAGGCTTTCGGGACCAAGCCCCCGCTCCTGCCACAAATTTGGTGTAAATCCGTCCAGCGGTTTGGGCTGTAGGCGTGCGCAAAGTTTTTTCCCATTATGTCTATGGGAAAAAACAAAAGTTTTGGGACCCCCCTATAACTTTGCCCCCCCTTGACCAAACCTCTCTAAACTTTGCAGTCGGCCATATACGTTTTTTGCAAAGTTTGGTGAGGATTCATCCAGAGGGAGCAAAGTTATAAGCCACCCAAAAAATGCTCTTCCTATGGAAACACCAACTTAACCATAACTACATGGACGCTACCTATATATATATATATATATATATATATATATATATATCACACAGCCACAGTAGTGGCTGTGTAGTTATGGTTAAGTTGCTGTTTCCATAGGAAGAGCCCTTTTGGGGTGGCTTATAACTTATAACTTCGCTCCCCCCTGGACGAATCCTCACCAAACTTTGCAAAAAAAAAAGTATATGGGTCACTCTGAATTTTTTTTTACAAAGTTTGGTGAGGTTTGGTCCGGGGGGCAAAGTTATAGGGGGGGTCCCAAAACTTATTTTTTTCCCATAGACTGAATGAAAAAACTTTGCTCATGCCTACAGCCCAAACCACTGGACGGATTTTCACCAAATTTGGACCAGGAGCAGCGGCTTGGTCCCGAAAGCGTGCATTTGCAAATTTGGTGAAAATCCGTCCAGTAGTTTTTTTTAAAATGACCAAAAAGTAGGTCACAAAAAATGTGTTATATCTATGTTTGGTCCGCGGACACACTTCCCTGTTTGGTCCGCGGACGGGTCCTGATTGGCCAGTCGGCTTGTGTCCTGTCCGCGGATATGCAACGTGTTCGTTGAATGGACGGTGAAGAGCGTGAAACGCGTCAGATTTTCGGGAACACCCGCCATCTTGGATTCGCGGACATCCACGGACGGTGCAGTGAAACTTTGTTGAAAAATACTATTTAGTACAGTGTGTTGTTGTGTGAAAGTGTTTGGGGAGGGTGGGGGAGTAGAAATGGGTTAAATGTTTTATTTATTTAGGTGGTAGACCTCCCTGTTGTGTTCACTTTGTTCGTGGACAACGCAGATGTTCTAAAAGTTTCTAAATAAACAAAATGGGGGTGTTCTGAGGACACTACTCCTGTCCGTATTGTTCACAAGCAAGCTGAAAGTGTTCTAAGAACACATCATGTGTCCTGGGATGTTCGTCAATAAATAAAATGGGGGTGTCCTGAGGACGGTATGCCTGTCTGTTCTGTTCGCAAGCAATTTTAAATTGTTCTAAGAACACATGTTCGCAAGCATGTTCAAAGTGTTCTTAGAACACATTATGTGTCCTGGGATGTTCGTAAATAAACGAAATGAGGGTGTCCTGAGGACGCTATGTCTGTCCGTACTGTTCGTAGGCAAGTTGAAACTGTTCTAAGGACACTCATGATGTACGCAGACATTAAAAGTGTCCATATGGCATAGTTAAAATGTTTGATTCTATGGGTGTGATATGCTGCGATGGTGCATAGCCATATGGCCATGCACCCAAGACTCTATGCCCTGGCCACAACTAATGCAGCATATCACACCCATAGTGGTTTATAACTTTGGGATCAAAGATCAAATTTATAAGCAACAAAGTTATAAGCCAATATGGGTGTGATATGCTGTGGTGGTTGTGGGCAGGGCATGTAGTTTTGGGTGCATAGACAAGATCGAATTTATAGGCAGCAATGTTGAAACTGTTCTAAGAACACTCATGATGTCCGCGGACATTAAAAGTGTACATATGGTATAGTTAAAATCTTTGACTCTATGGGTGTGATATTCTGCAGTGGTTGTGGCCAGGGCATATGGCCATGCACCCAAGACTCTATGCCCTGGCCACAACCACCGCAGCATATCACACACATAGGACGGTATGCTGGTGGCTTATAACTTTTGGATCCAAGAACAAATTTATAAGCGGCAAAGTTATAAGCCACTATGGGAGTGATATGGTGTGGTGGTTGTGGGCAGGGTGTATAGTCTTGGGTGCATGGACAAGATCAAATTTATAGGCAGCAAAGTTATAAGTCACTATGGGTGTGATTTGCTGTGATGGTTGTACTTAATATAATATACTTACTGTTTGGTTTAGTAGCTATCGTACATGTATTTCTTGTTTATTTCTGTGACAAAAGAAAAGATCATGTTAGTATTGGTATTTTGTAACAACTTATAACATTGAATAATCAACATTTTTTTTTTACCCTCATATTTAGTAGATTACAAACCAGTGTACTGTGCAATTCGCTCAGTTTCTGTGTTTGTTGCTAAAATCATTGGGTCTGTGGGAGAAAAAAAAATCCATGTTGGATTAAAAAATTGTTATGCTACAGTCTGTTTGTTTTCAGTGTTCACTTGTTGTTTCAGTCTAATGCTTTATATATTGGCTTGTTGCAGATTTTTGGAGCAGTTAGATACCTGTTGACATATTCTAACAGTCTATTTTTTTTTATAATTAAGTGGTATTGATTTATCTATTTGAATATTGTAATATTTTGGGTTAGTTAGATACCATTTGGCGTATTCTAATTGTCTATTTTTTGTTATAATGTAGTGGTATTGATTTATCTGTTTGGTTATTGAAAATCTTGGGGTAGTTAGATACCAGTTGGCGTATTCTACTAACAGTTTTTCTTTATATAATTTAGTGGTATTCATTTATCTGTTTAGTTGTTGTAGAATCTTGGGGCAGTTATATAGCTGTTGGCATATTGTAACAGTTTATAGTTTTCTAATAAAAGTTTAGTTAATGTTTAAGTACAGTTTAGTTAATACATTTTGGTTTTAAGAAGATTAAATAAGCGTTTGTAAGATTTGCAGGTAATCTCTGCTTGCTGAACCATCCACAATTCTCTTTTATATATGCAGTATAGTGACTTCATTGGTTGTGGCTCCTGTGTGGTAGATTATACCTATTGTTGTGAAGATTTTTTTACCAAGTGATACTTGACCATGTCTGAATCCAGTCAGCTTGCAGTTGTTTTTGGTACCATTTGCATTGTAACGTAGAAGCATTAGTATTACGTATTTACTATGTGTTTGTATTAGGAAGGTGGAGCGATTATCTGAATTGCAGGTAGTACATAATCTACCATGGTTTGCATTTTGTACAAGTTGCTGAAATGGAACGGATTCACAATTAGGTATTGATACACACACAAAGCGCTCATTGGGGATTTGTTCTTATGTCACATTGTTACACAGAATGCATGTATGTTTCCACATGTATGAAATCTGGAAGATTTTATTTATGGGTATGTTTTTGTTTTCCAGTACTTGAAGTAAGTACATTAGAAATTCTCATGGATCTTCCTGTGAGTTTATAGTGAATTTCACCATTCCAGCACAGTAGTCCAATTGTTGTCTTACCCAGTGCTCCATTAACTAGTCCTTGATCCACGTTTAAGCATTACTCTGCAATTTAAGGATAATTTTAATATTTTTTCCAATCCAGCTGTGTTGGAGAGTGAATTTTCTAAACTATTTAGTCTCGTTGTGGCTTGTTCACACATGGGTAGTGTCATACCATGTATGTCTAGTTTGTCTGTGGCGCTAATTTCAATTATTGGTTGGATTTCTTTTTTTTTATTTTTTTTTTAAACTCATGTTTATTGATTTTACATTAATAACACAAAAAGATAAACATTGCAACTTAAAACTGTCCCTTCCCCCTCACCCTTTCCTCCCCTTGGATCGGATGAAATCATATTGTCCCGGGTTCCCATTATGCGTTGAAAATGTCTGAAACTTTAATGTTGTGGGGGCACCACTGTTCCATAAAGTCTGACTGGAGATATTGAAGGGCCCCTTCCCACTCTTTCACAAACTTGTCTCCAGTTCCTTGAATTTTGTGGGTGATTTTCTCCATTGTTATATGGGACCATACCTTCTGTAGCCATGTAGATGTCAATGGGGTATTCTTATTTTTCCAATTTTGTGCAATGGTGGTCCATGCTGCTATAAGCAATCCCATATAGCTTCTCCATTGTGATGTACTATATTGTCTTGCGGTATCATCTCTGATTCCGCAGAGCCACACCTCCTCCCCCATCAAACCCACATCCGGGAACATTTTTCCAATTTCGTTTTTCACTTCTTCCCAGAAGGGTTTTATGCCTTTGCAGTCCCACCATATGTGTCTCCACGTTCCTACTTCATTACATCCTCTCCAGCAGAGGTTTGGTGTGTTTGGGTACATCGAGTGTAGCTTCTCAGGGGTATAATGCCACTGTGTCATAATCTTGACCCACATCTCCCTGGTTTGTGCCGAACGGGTCATTCTGGGGATCTGTTTCCAAAAGTCTGCCCATTGTCTGTTCGATGGTTCATTCACCAGCGTTCTGCCCCATTTTATTCTGTATGCCCATTTGATGTTTTCCCCTTGTGAGTTTATGTATTTGTACAGAGTTGATACCCACTTTTTTTCCCCTGTGTTGGAAATGATATGTGTCTCGAACCCTGTAAGATCCCTGGTTGCTGCCTCTGTAATCATTGGGGAATTCAGCCAATGTTTTAGTTGCTCGTATCTATATCTATCCCTTTTAGGTATATTCGCACCTGCAAAGCAGGATTCGAGGGATATGATTTCCTTATCTGCGAACATCTCACCAATTTTAGTGATACCCACCTTCTCCCAGCTATCAAATGCCCCCTGTTCCATCCCCGGAGGAAATAGTGGATTTCTGCAGATGGGTGTAAAGGGTCCTATCGCTCTGGACATTATGCCTTTTCTTGTTTTGGAATCCCATGCTTTCAGCGTGGTTTTCATAATTTCTCTTATTCCTAAGTTTTCATGTCTTTGCTGCCTCTGTTTCCAGAGGAGTTCTACCAATGGGGTCCTCGCGACTGCTCTGTCTTGTTTGGCCCATATCTGCTGCGGGTCCTCCCCACCCACTCCCTCAGGACTTTCAGCTGTGCTGCCTGATAGAATTTTTTAAAATGGGGGAGCGCCAATCCTCCTTCTCTGGTTGGGGCGGTAAGGACCATCCTGGCTATTCTAGGCGTTTTCCCCTTCCATACAAAGGACGATATCAGTTTTGTTAATGATTTAAAGAACGAGTCTGGGACACCCACCGGGAGAGCCTGACAATAATACAGTACCGTTGGGAGGACGGTCATCTTGACAGCTTGTATTCTACCCCACCAGGAAATCTGTAGAGGGTTCCATCTGCCTAGCTCTCTTCGGATGCTTATAAGCGGCGGGTAGTTTTCCCCATAGAATTGCTCTATTTTTTGAGGAACAATTATACCCAGATATTTTATACTTTTCAGTACTATCTTAAGGTCCAGTAGTTTTGCTTCCCTTTCTATATTTGCTCTGTCCCCTGCCAAGATTAGTATCTCTGATTTCTTCCTATTAATTTTTAGGCCTGAGATGGCCCCATCATTTTCTAATTCTCTCACTGCAGCTGATAATGTGGATTCTGGGTCCTCTAGGGTTATTAACATGTCATCCGCGTAGGCAATCACTTTGTGTTGCTGACCTGCCATTTCTATCCCTTTAATGTGTACTGATTCCCATATTTTAATTAGGAGGGGTTCTAAAAACAGAGCGTACAACAAAGGTGAAAGGGGGCATCCCTGTTTCATTCCTCTCGATATCCTCACCGTGTTCGTAACCTTTCCATTAATGACTATTCTACCGGATGGGGAATTGTAGTTTGCTCTAATGCTCGCAATATACTGTTCCCCAAACCCCATGCGCTCCAGAATTTTGAACAGTATTGACCACTCCACCCTATCAAAAGCCTTTTCGGCGTCTACAGACAGCAGTATCGCTGGGGTGTGATTTATACCTATTTTTTCCACTAAATGGGCTAGCCTCCTTGTGTTGTCATGGGTTTGTCTGCCGGGAATAAAGCCTGACTGATCTCTACTTATTAGTTTAGGGAGAAGCGGGGATAGCCTCGATGCCAGGATCTTCGTATAGATTTTTGCATCTAGATTAATTAGGGAAATTGGCCTATATGATGCTGGGTTTTTTGGATCTTTGCCTTGTTTGTGAAACAGTAGAACCTTCGCTTCATTCATAGTGGGGGTCACATTACCGCTATCTTTAAAGGAGTTCAGGAGCCTAGTTAGGATCGGGGTCAATATGTCTGCATATTTTTTATAGAATGAGGCCGTAAACCCATCTGGGCCCGGGCTTTGTTACTTGGGAGTCCTTTTATGGATTTACTGAACTGCTCTTCACTGATTGGTGTCTCTAGTGACTGCTTATCCTCTTCTGAGATTTTCGGGAACTTTATGGCTTCTAAGTATGAATCTTGGGCGTTCGCGTCGGGGAATTCAGTGGAGTAGAGAGTTTGGTAGTAATGCCTTAATGCTTCCCCCATGTCTTGTGTGCATGTTTGGGGGGCACCATTGGTGTCACATATGGCCTTAATCGTTGTTTCTTTCTGTTTTGCCCTCAATTGTCTCGCCAGGAGTCGGTCTGCTTTGTTTGCTCTAATGTAATATCTTTGCTTCAGATAGAGTAGGTTCCTCTCTGCGCCTTTCGTGCAGAGCATCTCTAATTGGCCCCGTGTATGTTTTAGTGAATTTTTTAATATCTTTGTGGGGTGTGTCAGAAGTTTCTCTTGGATATCTTCGATTGTTTTTTCCAGCTCTTTTTCCCACTGAAACCTTTGTTTGTCTCTTGTGATTTTCAACGCAATCATTTTCCCCCTCAACACTGCTTTAAACGCGTCCCATACTGCTTGCAACGCTACCTCCCCCGTGTCATTTTGTATAAAGTATTCCTCTATCATTTCCCTTATGGACTCCCCTGTAATTGGGTCCTGAATGAGCTCTTGTGGTAGTTTCCACCTCCATAGCCCATTCTTCCTCCAAGGGAGAGTCATATCCAGCCATAGCGGGGCATGGTCCGAGAGGGCTATTGTGCCCTTATCGAGCCCCTGGATTTTTCCCAGTAGTCCCACTGAGACCCAGAAATAGTCAATTCTTGACATAGTATTGTGGACATGTGAGAAGTAAGTGTACCCCCTCTGTTCACCCTTCAGTTCCCTCCAAACATCATTCAGGGCCATCTGGTACATTTGTTGTCTCAGACGTTTTGATGGTGCCCCCTGGCCATGTGCGTTCCCTGTACTCCTATCAATATGTGGATTCCATGCCATATTAAGATCTCCCCCCATGATCACTTCCCCTTTAGCATAGATTTCCAGTTTCGATAAAACATCTCTGAGAAAGCCATCCTGTCCCTGATTGGGCACATATATTGAGGCTAGTGTCATGTGAAGTCCTTCAATTACCACATTGACGAAGGCATGTCTCCCTTCTTTATCTATGGTTGTATCTAGTAGTATAGTGTCCATTCCTTCTTTTACTGCAATCAGTATCCCAGCTTTTTTTTCCATTGTAGTTGCCTGAGACCATATTTTGTATCCTTTTATCCGCATTTTCTGCTTATCCCTCGTTCTCACATGGGTTTCCTGGAGAAGTAGTATGTATGCCTTCCCCCATTTAAACTGCTTTTCCAGTTTAGCCCTTTTTGTTGGGTGATTCATTCCCCTTATATTGTATGTCACAATACGTATCGTCCCCATTGTGTTATATTTGTTTGTCGTTGCCTCGGGTCCCCTTCTGTTCTTGTTTCATTTCTTTGATTCCTCCGATCCCTTCCCCGCCCTTGAACTTCCCCGCCCCCCCAACTTTGAACTTTGTACCAACCAGACTGTCCCCCGAGTAGGGCGAGGGTTCCTATTGACGCTAGAGCGTTGCGCCCATCGCTCCCCGCCCTCCTTACCCTCGGGGAGTATGTTATGGGGAGTCCTAAACCCCAATGACCCATTGGTCTTCGCCGAGTTCCAAGCCGTCGGTTCTTAGCCCGACCACCATCTGTGTGTTGTCCGTTCCGTTCCGCTCTCCTCCCACACCCCGACAGTGTTTCAATAACTGCTCTTTCTTGTCCGTACCCCTTGAATGCGTGTTCCCGGGTTCTTCATGTTACTCTTCTCCGGGACTCCCTCCCTGTATTAGTCTTCTTTTGCGTGATTGTTTCCCAGCCCATTGGCCTTCTCGTTCGATCCCTCCTGTTTGAGGTCTCCCCCCGTTCGTCCTCATCTTCTTGGAGACCCAATGTGCTCAGACCTTCCTCCACCGTGGTTACTCTTCTCTGTTTTGCTTCCCACGTAAATAGCAGCCCGAATGGAAAGGTCCATTTATAGCGGGTTTGCTTTTCTATCAGAACTTTCACCAATGGCGCCATTGCTCTCCTCTTTTGGAGGGTTATTAGAGCGAGGTCTTCATACAATTGGACGTCTTGACCGTTCATTTTGATATGTTCCAATTCTCTGGCTCTCCTGAGGATCTGTTTTTTCTGTGGGTAGGAGGAGAGAGCCGCTAGGACATTGCGTGGTCTTTCCCCTGGGGCCCCTGATCTTTTTGGTCCAACCCTGTGGATTCTATCGATTCCTATTTCATCAGTGTCTCGGGATCCCAGTATGTCTCTGAACACCTCCTTTACCGCCTCTTTCAGATCTTTGTCTAGCACTGTTTCCGCCATGTTCTTGATTCGGATGTTGGGGCGCCTAGAACGGTTCTCCAAGTCCTCACATTGAAGTTCCAAGTTGTGAGTGAGTGACACCAAGTGTTCTTGCGTTTCGCTTGTTTGTCTCATATCTTCTTCTAGACGTTGCACCGTTTTTTCCACTTTGTCCGTTCTTCCTTCTAAGTTGTTTATATCAATTCTCATGTCTTGTACCACTTGTTTCATTTTTCATAGTTGTATATTGTTCTTGAACTGTGGACATGAATTTTTCTTGCAAGTCCATGAACCAGGTTTGCATATCTTCCCTGGTCAGTGGTTGTAGCTGTTGGGATAGTGACTCTGGCTCCCCCATGGATTCTCCCTGGGCCCTCCCCCTTGGTTTCGATGATCCCTCTGTTGACCACATTTGCAGAATATCTGCACCTTGCTTCACAGATTGGGGTGTCTGTTGGATGGGGTTCCCCTTACTTTTTGCTCTAGACATGGTAGCGTGATCCGGTAAAATGTCTATGGGGGCTGCTGCGCCTTCTTGTAGCCCTCCGGAGGGCCCTTCTCCCGATCCTGTCCTCTGAAATGTGTCTGTGGGCGGAGGGTCCTCAATTTAGGCAGACGTGCAGTCTGCGTTTCCTCTCCTTTCCCCGTCGGATCTCAGTGTCTATGTTGATGGTAGGTACTGTTTCCCCTTAATTGCTGTCCCCCCACAACTTGCCCCCTGGTTAGTGGGAGAAGAGGATTCTCTGGCCTGCGCGGGGGGGGTCTTGCGTAGTGGATTCTTTCAGGCTGGGGGGATCCCCGATCCAGATAATGCCGGAGCCCTTTCACGTTGCGGGGATTATTTGTTATATTTTTGACTTGTTATATATATTTCCCCGCATTCATCACGCATATTTTTATTTATTTATTTATTTATTTTTTCTTTCTCTGGGTCCTCCCCCTCCGGGGTGTAAATATGCGGGCAGGTGATTATTTTTCTCCCCCCCCCCTGGTTGGCTCACCTCATCTCGTCCTGCACTATGTTTCAGGGCGGCCCCCGCTTCACCACACCAGTGGTCCGCCCCGATCGCACTGCTCTCTCCCTTCCCCAGCGCCACTGCTGCCGCTGTGGCTCCCTCCTCCTCGGTGCTCTTTGTTTGTCTGTGCGGCGCCAGGGGGGGCGAGCCTTCTCTCGGGGTTCCACTGAATCCCCGATCCAGCCCCCACACCGGCCGACGCCTCTCGATCTCCCCGCGCCGCGTTGTGAGGTCCTCTGCGGCGCTGGAGAGTCTCCCTCGGCCTCGATGGGGGAGGGGCCGATCTGCTTTCTCCCCGGTTCTCGTCCGCCACTTGATCCGCTGCAGTGCCGATTCCTCGCCGGGGGGATGCGGGGGGGAATTCCAACTGTCGGGGGGGTTGAGTGACGGTCCGTCACGGCTTCGGTCGTGCTGATTTTTTGGCGGCCCAGGCGGAGCGCGGATTAGCTGCGACTCCTCACCCCGGTGGCCATCTTGGATGGCTGGATTTCTTTTTTTTTTTTTTTTACATTGTTTCATTGAATTTGAAACAGCTTGCAAGAGTTGGCATTAAGGCCATACAATTTACATTTTTGTGGGATAATTGTTCCATAACATCCGTAGCACATGCTTTATGGCCATAAAGTGCATGAATGTGCCGGATTTTCAATATTGTTTGTGCTTCTTGAGATAATATACCAACTCTAATACTTTTTTATAAGATATTGGCATAAGGGAGATCTGCAGATTGCAGCATATTTTGTGTTAATTCTCTGTATTGGAAATGTTGCCAAAGGTTGACATTTCCAATGCTGCCAACAGTTTTACGGCAGAGTTTGTGTCCTAAGGTTTTAAAAATAGGCTCACCTCTCACTGGTGTTAATTGAAGAAGAGCTCCGAAAACAATAATGTGTTTTCCTCCAAAGAGCACTTCGTAGTTTCTTTTGAGTACTTCTTGTAATCTGAGGCGAATCAACCTCAACATTAGGTTGGAGACCATTCTCACTTCATCTATTAGTAGCATTTTCATTTGTTTTAATACTCTGCGTAATTCCATTGCAGCTTCTGTAGAAAGTTTGTAATAGTCTAATTTGTTTTGGTGTTCTACTGGCAGGAGTAGTAATCGGTGTAAAGTGACACCGCATATGTTTTAGGCAGCTAAACCTGTGGGGGCAGTGACAACAGCTGACTGTTGTTTGTCAATTGTCGAAGGAATTTACTGATGATTTTGATTAAGAATGTTTTGCCAGAACCAGCTTCACCACTGACGTATAGTAGTATGGGTTTGTAATTTTGGCAGGTGCATTCTTTATTTTCATGTTGTACACCATGTGCAATTTCTTTTCTTACTTCTTCAAAAATGCTACGTTGTTCATTGTTTAGTTTTGATTGTAGTATAGTTAAGTCTTATTTATCTTCATACTGACACATGGTGTTTTCTACTTCTGTCATAGCTAATTCTGCCTCATTTGTTATTAGTGGCTCTCCCAGTGGTTCTTGGCTTCCTGTTACAGAAGGTTGACTACTGCCAGGAGTGTCCTTATCTAGTATTGCCTGCAGTTCTTCTTCATGTTGCTGTTCATTGTGCAACATTGTTTTGTACTGTGTAAAGTTTACATCAGTTATAGTGCTTTCATTTGCTTTGAAAGCATCTTCATAGGAGTCATAGTTATCTAGTATTTCTTCTTCTTTTCTCCATGGTTTAAAGAGTTGTAGCAGGGACATGCAATATAGTTCTTTATGTTGAGGAGTCTTTAAAGATAATTTGATATGATTAATTATATTTGGTTTGGTGAGTTTCACTAAGCTGCCTTCACAATTTGACACTCTGTATTTACCTTTTTTTCATGGGGTTTTATAATATTTTTGTATGTGAAGTTTTGGGCTTTGTGGTATAGACACATGGTTTCCATAGTGGTACTTCTGTTTGGGTAGTATGTGTCCAGCAAATTGTTTTTTAAAATGTCTTGGCTGTTGGGATCATGTTTGGCTATTGTTTCTATATCTTCGTATGATTTTAGAACTCTTTTTCTAGATTTAGCAGGACCAAGACTTAGCCATACTATATGTTCATATTTTCCATACAAAGCAGTACCAGTTAAACAATCTGCTGCTTCATAGGACTCACATTCTCTATGGGAGAGCATTTTTATGCCTAAGCTGTATAATTTTTAAGACAGTGTTTTGTCTGATGACAGGTCGTTCCAGAGGTCTTGTAGCTCTGTGTTTTCTGCTTTGGTTAAGTATGCTGTAACATATCGTGTAACTGCAGTGGAATTGTCTGCAATGTACTTAACATCTATGGTTGCATTCCATAAGTGGGCAATGATTGCATTGTAATCATTGATATATTTTTCTTCTTCTGTTCTTTTTATGTAATATGTATTTTTAGGTGATGTGCCTTTAACACTATGTCTAACTTAAGACATGAAGCTGTTCACTTGACCTGTTTTTGTAACCGGTCTATGGAAACCAAAGCGGCATTTGGTGCAGTATTTCCCTTTGTTTTTGTATTTGCGACGACAATATTTGCCACATTTGTGTCTTTGAAATTGTGAAATTTGTGCTTGGAGATCACTATTTGTTGCTTCTGATGGAATTTGACAAGTGACATATTTTTCAATAAACTGTAAAACAGTGGCGTCACTGTCTTGACCAAATTTAGGAGCATCTTTAATCCATAAAAGCATGTGGATATGTGGTGCTCCTCTGGCTTGGTATTCTTTTCTCCAAAAGAAGTGTTGCACTTCTCCAAGGGGAGGAGCAGTTTTATTACAAATAAAGTGTAGCATAGCAATGAAGCGATGGTGAAAATATCTTGAAACATTAACACGATCTAGAGAACAAAGTTCTCCAGGTGTTAGTATATCTATGTTTGTTTTGTTTTTGTTTGATATGCGTGGGAAATCATGTAAATCTTCCCATATATATTCTGCACAACTTAATGTAACAAAAAAAGTGGGTGGGCCAAGGTTCCTTATCATACAACGTACATCTCCGTGACGTTGAAACCAGTATTATTTAGTACCACGCATATTTGCTAATAGATTTGTAATATTTGATGGTAAAACCTCATCTTTTTGTTGCACTTTTTGTACTAATTGTGTAGCTGACATATTTTGAAAGTGGGATCCTGATTTTAATGTGTGTGCAACTCCGTAACATAAAGTTGCTAGTTCACTTTCAAAGAGTAGGTGGAATATGTATTCCACATTTTGTCTAAATCTGGGATCTTCAGAATACATCCGTAATGAGCAATATTCTGATGCTGTTATTTGAATAGGTCTATCATCGTACATTCCTCCTTTGCCAGTAGGAAAAATTAGAGGAAAAGCACGTGCTTCTATACTTTTTTCCCATATGCTGATTGGTGATCCTTTTGTTTGATGCATTTGGTACATTTCTAGTGCAACACCTACGTGTGTCAGAATGCAATGGGTGAATTGTATAATGGTCTAAAGTATTGGATATTGTATCAGGATCTACAAGCTCAAATTGACCAGCTTCTTGTGTCTGTTGAATTATTTCAGTGGTATCCTTCAAGTTTTCTTCAATATTAATTTCTTTGTAGTAATCATTATTGTCTTTTAGATATTGCAAAGCTTGTCTAACTTTGTGTAAATCTACCAGTTGTTGCCAAATTGTTTTGCCTTTTGTAGGTACACCATTTACTAAGATAATTAAAGATTGCTCCATTGGACGTTGCAATCCTAGAGTGTGCACATTTTCTTTTAGATCTAATGGTAAATACACTACTTTTCCACAAATACCTTTCACTAATTCAGAGGGAGGTAATTTTGCTGTTTTTGGTCGAAGGCGTATTATTGCTTAAAAGGGGTGCACTGTTTGAATTATGATGCTCTCATATAAATTGAGTTGTTGTAGGGGTTTTGGTAGTGGATATAATTCTGAATTATTTGTGATAGCACGTGAAGGAGTTTGGTTGTTGTCAAGTTTTGTAGTGCAGTTACTGCAAAGTATTAAGGGGTCAGTTATTTCATATTTGTTTTCTGCTATAAGGTAGAGAGCTAATTCAAACCATGTAGAATCTTCATTGTTTTCTATTTTATATGTTAGGACTACAGTTTTTGTGTTACTTTTATAGAAAGTTCTACGGCAATATACACACACATGGTTTGGTATTTCAGCAGATGTACTTTTAAATGTCAGTATTTCTTTTTTGTATGTGTGTAGTAGAAGGTTGCCATGCATATAATTGTTGCTAATTTGCTTTAAAGCTAATTCATTCTGTAAGTGGCTTTCACTTGCAAAATATTTTTTCTGGATATAGTCAATTTCTTCAAGTAGGTCTTTTGCTGTACCATGTAGAAGAACGTTATTTAAATTGGCTAGTGCTAAAGCAGGACTTTTAGCATAGTACAGTTTATAGACTAGATTTCCTATAGTTGAATGATGTGTTGATATCATTTTGATATAATGGAAGGTGGTTTTGCAAGTAGGTCCTGAAATGAGGGCCAATGAATGTCCTT
The DNA here is from genome assembly GCF_040938575.1 of Ambystoma mexicanum. NCBI lineage: Eukaryota > Metazoa > Chordata > Amphibia > Caudata > Ambystomatidae > Ambystoma > Ambystoma mexicanum. The sequence goes on from NC_090941.1 coordinate 771,542,870, forward strand.
GTAGTCCTGTGTACTTGCGCACTGGACAGGTATCCATATTTTGCAGTAGTTTAATTTTCATTTTGTCTTTGCCTTTCACATATTGATTGAGGAATTGGCGTAAAGACTTGAAAGATTCTTTGGGAATGTTACACATTGACGTGCATGGCCATTTGTATACTAGACATTCTGATTCAGTTGAATGGAGAGGTAATTCTAAGTTTTCTGTGGATATTTTTGTAAGTAGTATTTCTTGTTCCATTATGGTATTATTAACTTTTTCATAACCTCGTCCACTGCTATGTATGGCAATTGTATTTGTTTGCTTTTGTTTGTATGCTTCTTCATTAAAGTATGGTTCTGTGCTCGTAGTGGGACTCCATTCACCTTCACAGATACTTAAGAAGTTATTTCTGGACTGCGCATGCGCGAGCAACGCATGCGGACCTAAACTCTCCGGCACCCGGCGGCCGCTGCAATTATCCTTTAAAATATACCCTCTTTTTCTGATATCAGGAACCACATCTCCCTAAGACCGTTGGTGAATGCACCTGGGCAACGATCGACGCACTGCTGGGCCAAATCGGACCCGTGGGACCTCAACGCCGACTCGAAAACCATCGGCCAGCTGGCGGGCGCGCCACGGCCCGCACGGTGTGACTGGAGACGGCTCCTCACCCCTCCCCCCTTGGGGCACGCCAACGCTTCGCAGCCGTGATACGCGCTGGAGGGGCGCCCACGAGACAACAAAACACTCCCTTGGGAGCTCCGCTGAGATCACCGGGGTGTCGCCGGAGGAGTACGTGGAAAGCGCTCCGACGCCTCCTCGCCTGGACCCGCCACAAGCCTCTCATCGGCGGTCTCTCCCCTCCCCCCCATCAGCGAGACTGCACCACCCAGGGTTGAGCTGCCGCACACCGGGGACGATCTAGTGCCGCGCTCCCCAATCCGGAAGACATCACGTCGGCGGGGACCTGAATACGGCCAGGTAGGGGTGCGAGTGAGCCCCAGGTGCCAACCCTGCTTCTTCCCCCCCTGTTCCCCACACGACCCCTTATAACCCTGGTCCGGTGACAAGGCCCGGGCAGCCTGTGACCAGAACTCTCGTGGACCGTAACAGGCAATAACTGCCCTGGGAACTTTATAGGGGCATGACCCTGCACTCCCTCCAAGACATCTCCCTTGGATCAGGGTCTTACCACACCGGATCTGCGATGGGGGCACGGATGTGAGGGTCGACCTGCGAGACAGCTCCCCCAGGACCCCGCAATTACGGGGTGAGCTCCCCCCCCCCACCAGCCTGGCCGCTCTCCTTGAGGCCTGAATGCACCAGGGTCCCCTCGTGTCACTCCTGGCCCAACTTCGTATTATACCCGTGCCGGTTGCCATACTGGGTTTGCCACCTACGACATGGGGAAAGAAAAATCCAAACGCCAAACTCTCCAAAGTAAGATGAACTTTTACACAACAGGGCCCCGCCAGGGAGCGCAGACTCCGGAAGACGATATTGCCAGTGAGGAGACTCAGGATCCCCCAATTTCTCTCTCCGATCTCATGAAGGCGATTGGGGACTCGAGAAAGTCGCTGGAACTCAAAATTGGCGGCCTGTCCTCAGAGGTCTCCCTTATCCGACAGGATCTACGCAACCTCTCCACCAGGGTGGGCGAGGCGGAACAAAGGGTGTCTGTCACAGAAGACACCGTCCATCGCCTGGAACAACACCTCGCCGCAATTGCTCAGAAAGTCTCCCAACTGGAATACCGCGCTGAGGACAATGAGGGGAGAGCGCGTCGCAATAACCTGAGGATCCTCGGAATACCGGAGAAAGAGGAGGGCCCCTGTGCCGAACTGTTCCTGGAGGACTGGCTGACCCACGTCTTTGCTCCTAAAAAGCTATCCAAATTTTTCTCCATAGAAAGAGCACACAGGGTGCCCACCGGCCCACCTACCCCTGGAGCCCCACCCAGAACAATGATCGCAAGGCTGCTTAATTACCGGGACCGCGATACGATCCTGCAAATGGCCAGGGCCTCCGGCCCGATCACCTACAATGGATATAAGGTTGGATTCTATCCCGATTACACCAAGGAAGTCCAAAAGGCCCGCCAGTCGTTCGACTCGGTTAAGAAGAAACTCCAGTCATTATCAGTCAAATACGCCCTGTTCTTTCCGGCACTACTCAAAGTCTACTACGAGGGCACCACCTACCTCTTCCACAACCCTAGGGAGGCATGGGACTGGCTTGAAACTCAAATCCTCTCGGGCCCTGGAGCGAGGCGCACACCACTGGGCCCGCCCATACAGAAACCCCGGCCCGAGCGGCCCGCGCCCCCTCAATCCCCGACTAATGCAGGCGACGGCACGGCTGGAAACCCTACAGAGAAGGGATAAACTCTACGCAAGGTGGGGACGATTCTGCAACACGTTAATATGGGAACGCTCACTTAGCAGCCACCACACCGAGTGCGTTGCAAGCGCTATCGCAGTCCGGGCGACCCCGAAGAAGTTCAATAAGTTATAAGTTTGATGTTTGGGCGACAGGTGCTCCCAGTTGGGGGGGAAGTACAGGGAGGGGGGCGTTTTAGGCATATAAGGAATCCGATTTATGGATCGAGAAGGCATGACACCGACGGGCACTGGCGAGGGGGGCGCGCACGGCCTCCGGGCGAAACGGCTAATAACACTACTGCTCTCCAAGCGACTGGCGGGTCGTCATGGAGCGACCCACTGGCGTCTCCTCTGCGGGAGCACCCCTGCGCTCCCTTGAACATTATACACCTGCCACTGATCCGTCCAGATGACGAGCCACAGCACTCACGCAGATAGGATGACCTCCAACAAGATTTCCTTACTATCCTGGAATGTTAATGGACTGGGCTCCTGCATAAAGTGAAGGCTGGTGCTCCAATATCTTAATCGCTACTCGCCGGACATAGCTCTTTTAAACGAAACACACCTGATCGGTACGAACTCCAATTTTTTCAAAAGGTCCAACTACCCACACACCTACCAGGCCGGATTCACGAAAGGCGCCTGCGGCACGATGATCCTCGTTCACAAACGTGTCCCCCTTCAGGTTAGGAAGGTCAGAGCTGACCCCCGGGGCCGCTATGTGTTGCTGCTCGCCGATGTCTTCTGGGGCGAAAAATGGGGCCTCGCAGCAATTTATGCCCCTCCCACGCTCACGAAGGAACTACTGTCTGAACTGCGACATGTCCTCCTGGAGGAAGAGGCCGATCTGTGGGTGATAGGAGGGGACTTTAACGAGGTCATGGACACTGATCTTGATAGATCTCATAGGAGATCCGGGGGCCGCCCCGCCTCTACGCCACTAGCCTTGTTTGCCGAAGCCCTGGGAATGACGGACACATGGCGTTCACTCCATGGCGACGAGGCCGGTTTTTCATTCTTCTCTGGCGCGCACAAATCGTTCTCGGGGATCGATTATGCCTTCATTCCCAGTAGCATAAACCACAGACTCCTGGCGGCTGAGTTCCTCGCAAGGGGCGTTTCGGACCACTCTCCACTCCTCTTGACCCTAAAGAGCGCCTGCCCAGGTCCGGATCGCAACTGGCGTCTGAACACATACCATCTGCGGCTCCCCGAGATAGCGGAGGAACTGGAAAAAAAGACAACAGAGTTTTTCGACCTCAATGAGGGCTCAGTGGACTGCCCGATCGCGATGTGGGAGGCATATAAGACAGTTCTTCGGGGAGAGGCTATCTTGGCGGTTTCTGCCCACCAAAGAAGACAAGCCCAGAGGATCAGAGAGGCAGAGGCATATGTCCTGGAGTGTGAAAGACAGACCCTGGACCGCAACGACCGAGAGACGAAGGATGCCCTGACCACGGCACAAGATGCCCTCAGTAACCTAGCTCTGGACACAGCATGAACTGCCCACCAGCTCGTCCGGAGCCAAATTTATGAACGCGGCGGTAAAGCAAATAAGACACTGGCCTGGCTGGAGAGGCGGCAACAAAACAGGGGACATGTGCGCGCCATCAAGGCACCGGATGGCACACTACTCACGGACGACCCTGACATTGTCGAAGCATTTGCCGCCTACTATGAGAAGCTCTATACCCCACCCGCCGATAGCTCGCTGGCCGCACCCTCCCGTTACCTCGACCGGATCGAGGTCCCGAAACTCTCACGACGCCAGTCGGAACTCCTGAACGCAGAACTCACAGAGACCGAGGTGCAAGAGGCGCTAACACAGCTCCAACCCGGGAAAACCCCGGGCCCCAACGGCTTCCCCACAGAAACATGGAAATACCTCGGAGGTGGGCTATCGACCCATATGCACCGCATGTTCCTACGTAGCAAAGAACTCGGGGCGCTCCCCCCGGACCTCAGGAAGGCATGCATCATAGTTATACATAAACCTGGGAAACCTCCGGAGGAATGTGCCTCTTATCGACCCATCTCATTAATTAATGGAGAAGCCAAGGTCCTCGCCAGAGCACTCGCCAACAGGCTCCTGAAAGTAATAGAGACCCTTATTCATCCGGACCAGTGTGGATTTATGCCCAACAAGTCCACTCGTATGAACCTACGCAGGGTCCAGCTGGCGCTGTGCAGAGCCAAGGAGATACCGGTCCCACTAGCCCTCCTGGCGGTGGACTTTGAAAAGGCATTTGACTCGGTGGGGCAGGACGCTCTGTGGGCGATCATGGACCGGATGAACCTGGGACACGCATTCATATCATGGGTCAGGCTGCTCTATGCATTCCCGGAGGCCACGGTAAGGGTAAACGGCAGATCCTCTAAATCATTCCCACTGGGTAGGGGGACGAGACAAGGGTGCCCGCTATCTCCGCTTCTCTTCCTCCTGGCGATCGAACCACTTGCTATTGAGCTCAGAGCTAACACCAACTGGTCTGGGTTCGCCTGGCCGGGGGGGTGAAGACCGCCTTTCGCTATATGCGGACGACCTCCTCGTCTATCTTAGTAACCCATGCATCTCATGCCCTATTGTTTCCCACATCCTTAGGGAATATCAGAACTTTGCGGGTCTGAAAGTGAATGAAACCAAAACTATTTATTTCCCAGTCCAGGGTGGTGATTCCGCGATCCCTGAGTTCGGCCCATACCACATCTCCATCAGGGAATTTACATATTTAGGCATACGCCTCGACCCGACACTTGAAAGGTTTCCCCAACTGAACCTACAACCTGTGCTTGAGCGGTTCAACAGAGACACTTCCCACTGGCAATCACTCCCCCTGTCGCTGTTGGGTAGAGCCGCACTATTTAAGATGATGACCCTCCCCAGACTCCTCCACGTCCTCCAGAACGCCCCATTCACCATCTCCAAGGAAATCTTTGCACTTATCGATAAGAATCTCCGCACACTATTATGGGGAGGGAAGCAATCCAGAATTGCCCTTGATACGCTCCAAAGATCGGTCTGGGAGGGGGGTATCGGCTTGCCCTGCATACGTACATACTACCTTGCAACACAGATCGGTGTGGTAAACGATTGGATGCATGCAGACCCCACACTACCGCACATCCGTATCGATCTGGAGACTATGGCCCCGCTATCCCCACTCCAGACATTGTATGCCACCCACAGCCGTCTCCCGAGGCTTCCCAAGGTGATTCACCACGTCCCCCGAGCTTGGCGGGAGGCACACAAACTGGTCGGCTGGAAGGGAATCCCAACACTGTCCCAACCTATATGGCACAACGCACTCCTCCCAGAAGTAGTGAAAATGGAGGCTTTCGCTCACTGGCACGCAAAAGGGATACACACACTGGCACATGTAATACAGGGGGGGCGCCTCCTAGACTTCGAGACTATGCAAGTGCAGTTTGGTCTGACGCCCATGGACCGGTTTCGACATGCGCAGCTGGCCCACGCCATCCACGCCCAATTCCCAGACACGACAGACATACCCCCATGCTCTCCCATTGAGACCAATATCCTCCCCCAAGGCATCCATTCAAAGGTCACCTCCACTCTCTACTAGGCCCTCAATTCTTTTGGGACTACGCAGCTTGATGGGCTCAAGGCGAAGTGGGAAAGGGATGTGGGTCAACTAGAGCCGGAGGACTGGGTAGATGCGTTGATGTCCCCCAGGGAAATTGGGATAGAAAATAAACTCAGACTAATACAATTGAGAATTCTCCACCGCTCGTATCACTCACGGGCTGCGATGGCCAGATGGGGGGGACTAGATGATGGGACATGTATCAGATGCAAAATTGAGCCTACCACCTTCTACCATATGATATGGGAATGCCCAGTGTTACAGCTCTTCTGGGGGGACTGTATTAATATGATCTCGGCCGCCATGGGAACACCAATCCCTAGGGACCCCAAAATGGTACTTCTGGGCATCTGGGGGGAAGTAGACCTGACAAAACATGGGAAAATGTTCCTGTCAATAGCGTTTGGGGCTGGCAAGAGACTTATCGCGGCTAAATGGGGTTCCGCTGACCCACTGTGCCTGAACCGATGGAGGAATGACATGGACAGGTGTGCGGCTTCGGAACGCCGGATCTACAATGCACGGGGTTGCCCCCGCAAATTCAGGAAAATATGGGGCGAATGGCTCAATGCGCAGTAAGCCCCGCCGGTCGATACAGCTCAACATCTTGGTTAACTTTACCTGCCGGCCTTGACATGCAACTGTCCTTGGCCCCTGGCCCTGTGGTGCCCCTCTTGCCTTTGATATTGTCTTTGTTGCTGCTACTCTATGCCTTTCTCATTTGTTGAATGCCGATGATTCATGTTTCTTGTTATGTTGTTATGCTTTAAAACTCAATAAACAGAGTTATAAAAAAAAAAAAAAGAAGTTATTTCTGTTGACATTTCGTTTATTGAGAAGCCTTTTTTGTAATTTAGTCATTAGTTTTGTTAGTGGTTTCATTTTGTTTAACACTAAAATAAATAAGTTTCTTTTGAGAGGGATTGCACTGTCTATCAACGCTTCTAAGATTAATTTCCTACGATAGGTTTTAAGGGGTGAGTTTGATTTCTCTCCTGTTTTTGTAAGATTTTGCAGGACTTTGTGACGGAATATTTTTTTTTAAAATACTTTTTTTGGTATGCTTAGTTTGCACTATATCAAGATTTATAGGAGCAGTTTCATCTGTAGTGGTAGCTGATTTTTTGTTAATTGTTTTGTGGTTTGTTTTACATTTTGATAGAGGAGGCAAAGTTTCTGTACTTGAAGCTTGTTTTGTTTCGCTAAATGACTGTATTAGCTGTTTTAACTTTTTTTCAAAATTCTGCTAGAGATCGATGCTTGTTTTGGGCACTTCTATTTTCATTTGCTCTGTCCCTGTGTTGCTTTCTACGGACTTGATTTTTGGCAGGCATTCTTTAGGGTCTGTTGAAAAAAATAAAGAAGGTATGGGTTGGGGTGTTCTTTATGTATGTGTGCTGTTTGCATGAGTGTGTGAGTAAGATAATAAAGATGTATGTAATGGTGTCTGATTGTGCATTGGGCAACTACAACTAGTTGGGATGGCTATTCTTGAATTTATGTGCTACTAAACTGGGGTTCAGATGATAGTAGAAAGTAAGCTGGTGGTGTTGGTGTGGAGAAGTAGAAATAGTAAATCTAATGGTATACAATTAAAACAGTTGTTTGTTCTATAATGTGAAAATTCTAGGGGTTGAGTTGGGTTATTTGTGTGTCGAAAACTAAGAAATTGTGCGTCATTCTGCCTGTAAATCTCTGTTTAAGAAATGGGGATTTGTAGACAGAATGGTGCGCAATCTCTATTTTTAGACACAGAAATAGCATGAATTAACATTACACTGTGTTTGAATAATAGTACAAATAATATGGTGGTATTCAACTTACTTTTTTTTAAATGAGCAGGTTTCTTCTTAGTGGTTCTTTGTACTTCAAATTCGGCTGCTTCTTTTCAGGAGAATGGTCTTCACTGCAATTGTAAAGAAAACAAATAAGGAATTTTGTTTCGATATAGCATTGTTTTTAATTTAGACATTGGTTTTTTTAATTGACATTGACCCTCAGCGCCTTCCTCAAAATCATGAAAACTATTTTATTCACATAAGATGCGTTGCACCAGTTGAATACATATCATATGTTCTTAATGCATAAACTGTATTGTAATGACTAACTGTACCAACCAAAATATCATTTGTATGCCTTGTGGAATTCATAATGTACCACTGAATGCCACTATTTCTGTAACTAAGCTCTTGTAAGTAACAGCGCCTCAATGCCATGGGCTGCTTGTGCATTATATAAATAAGTAAATAAATGTTTACATTTCTGTACAAGTATTGTTGTTTGATTTTTGAACATATGGTGTGCATGGAATTTTGTTTGAGTATGTTAACTCTTCATATTGTACTTTAAATATGTTAGTTCAATATGCTTTGAAAATGTGTGTGTAAAAAGAAATTAAATAGCAGATAGGTTTGGAAGTGAGAGTTGATTTTAGAAGATGGAATAAATGACAGTAAATTCATCTTATAGATTATACAAGCTAAAAGTCAGTTAATCTGTTTCTATGAATCTATAAAAATTGTACATGTACTATATAGAAAATATACATACCTGTAGTTTGTGTTCATGCATGTGGATATGCATGCAGCTGCAAGTAGAAATCTTGGAGACTTGTACAATATTTCTTGTAGAAGGTGCATTCCAATGATATGACACTTGTACTCAGAGAGATTAACAGTACATTTAAAGTTGTGATCTATGATGATGCAGTTAGATGTAGAGGTCTTGGATGTGATTGGTGGATGTTCATGTGACTTCTTAGCTATATCCAATGAGGGAATGGCACAGAAAGTGAAAAGGAAATGGTGGAAGGACTGTTCATGTTACGATATGTCTGCGGACATGGCGGTAGTTCGCGGACATCGGGTGTTACATACAGGGATTTTTGGGTTGGGGAGCCATGCAAATGAGAATTAGTAGAGAAAGGGATTGGCCAGGAAAGTTTAGTGGGTGTGTTGTGCCAGGAGAGAGTTTCTCAGATACTCTTTTTGCTGAGAGAAGAAGAGATAGCTATGGCTGTGTGTTTCAAAAAACAGATTGTTTGGATTTTGGGAGACTCGTGGATACATTGGTTGAAGGTGCATGCAGAAAGCTGTGGAGTAGCTGTAGATCTTGGATTCCCACATGTGGAAGTGCACTGGCATGGAGTACGTTGAATGAAGTGGTTGGACTTGCTACCTCGCTGTGCTACTTTGGAGACAGAGCAACATCCAGGCCTAATTGTAATTCATTGTGGAGGGAACGGTTTAGGACATGTGTCTGGAATTTCTCTGCAATTTGCAATGAAAGAAGGACTTGGGAAGGTCATGGACATGTTTTCAAATTCTCAAGTCATTTTTTCACGGATTGCGCAGAGACAAATGTGGCTTCGTTCTTCTTCATTTAGTCCACAAATGGAGAAAGCAAGGCGCAATGTCAATAAGGCTGTTTGTGCCTTTCTAAAAGATTTTGGCATTTCCTCATTTCACAATGAAAATATTATGTTTCCTAGTACATACATTTTTCGCAGAGATGGAGTCCATCTTACTTATGCTGGCAATCAGATTTTTTTGAGAAATGTACAAAATGCATTGCGACCTTTTTTGGAATTACAGCATCCATTTTATAGTAGGTGTTGAGCATTTCAAATTTTTCAAACACAAATAAACACCACCAAAAGGCTCTTTTCAGAGTCACCACTTTCTTTCAGATAAAACTGCAATGGTTATGATAGGGTAGCACCCCAGCATTTTAGATGTCAGCGGACTGTCTGCGGACTTCTAAAAAATACACAGAGTCCTGCTTCATTTATTTTCACTTCTATTTTTTAACTGTAAAAGGCAGCTCTGAAAAGAGCATTATTTTTTTGATTTATGTTGTTTTAAATTTTTTTTTGGTTTTTTATACAAGACACACTAGGAGAGGAGGGGAAATGAGGGTAAGGGGGTGGACACCAACCATGGGGATAAGAAAGGGCAAGCTGAGAGAGGAAAATGTAGAGTGGGTTTCACTTGGGTAGTGAGCAGAATTTTTCGTGCTCTGAAACGATAGCCTCAAAAGCACTACAAAGTCTCTCCCCCCTGCACAGTACTGCATCGCAGTACATACACACAACTGTGACCTTCGAAAGGTAAGGGTCATCAGCATTGCGTATGGCCTGTGAGGCAGCTTGAGGAATATTCTGTTCCACAGTAGTGTTCCTTGTGGTGACAGGATCGGAAACAGAGGATGAAGTAGAGGAAGTCAACCTGCTACGCTCCTCGCAAGGTACAACTTTGCAAACGGCCCCCGAATGGAATGACTTTAGGTGTCGCTTCAGTACCATTTTGCACTCATTGCAGGTGACTTGGTTCGCACGCGCCTTAGGACCATTACCACAAATGGTAAATAACCGCCACACCCAAGACTCACATCGAGTGCTGGTAGTAGGGACTTCCACTATCTCATTCTCATCATCCTCTTCTTCCTCCTGTGCATCCTCACTCCTGTTCCTATCTTCAGGCCCTTGGGGAGGTGGTGGAGGTGGAGGGGATAGGGGTGGTGCTGACGCAGATGCAGCACCAGGTGGCAGTAGTGGAGCCACGGAAGCCTTCAGCTTGGAGTTGAAAATCTGCAAATTGGCAGGAAAATTCGCTGTGCTCTGTAGGGTAGCCAGAAACACAATGAGAATGAGCTCTAGGGCGAGGTCTTTTATAGGGGTGCTTGTGCGCTTGCGACATGTGCACTGTCCGCGGACAGATCGAACAGAAAAAAGGTTTCAAAAAGTCACAAAAAGAAACTCAGGATTACTATGTGGGACTTGTTCTATGGTGAGTTTTTGTTGGAAAATATTATAGATGACTTGAAAATATATTTTTAAATTGTTCGGGGACACGAACAGTGTTCGCAATCAGAACATATGCTGATCGTGGGTGCGGTCACATGATAGCTTCAGGGACATGTCCGCGAAGGGAGCGGGTGTCCACAGGACACCAAATGCAATGAAACTATTTACGCATAGAAATGATTGCTGTGTTTCAGGCCTGCTTTTTACCCTATCTATGTGCATCATAAGATGTGATTGAATTTTAAGTGTAAGAACATGTGAGAATAGCAACGTCTACAAATGTAATACCTTTTGAATTTTAAGTTTTTGACTGTCATTGAATAAACTCACATGGCCTAGATATGCCAGTGAACAAAAAAAGGAGGGGCTAGACATGTGATGTCATCAATCATATTCGTGATGTCATCTTTGATGTCTTGGGTGTTATTCTTAGCAGTGCATGGTGGTGGCGCGAGTTATGGTTGCTTAGCTTACCATAACTGGCGAATTTCAGGGGATTTTTGGTTTTACTTGTAACCATAACGTCCCTTTAACAAAGTTTTTTCACTGAATTTGATAGGTTTCTTGTAGCGCAACTTGACCATAACGTCCCTTTAACAAAGTTTTTTCATTGAATTTCATAGGTTTTTATTAGTGCAACTTAACCATAACGTCTACGAACATCTGACTTCATTGTGGACCTTCTGGAAGGTGCCACATGACCATATGCTGGTGCGCGGCATGATGGCGTGTCCGAGAACCCGTCCGCACTTCACGATAAGATCCATGCTTCGCGGGCAGTTCAGAACTGCATTTTCTACTAATCTAGGAACTTTCAACTTCTAAATTTCCCAAGCACAGCTCAAACACCTATTCCTACTTATCCATTAAAAATCTAGAGGGTAATTCATAGGATTTAGCGTACAATTGGTGCACGCAGCTGGTGCACAGTGTGCGCATGCAAATCTCTGTGCCAGCCGTGTGCGCTAAAATCCATTTCCGCGCACAGCGTATTCAGGGATTTTAGCTACCAAAACCAGCCGTGGCGCACAGTGGCGCAGAGACCCTGCAGCAGCGCCAGTTACGGCCCCAAGAACGCCCCTCGCGCAAGGAAAAGCCATCAAAATCCCCAATCCAGCGCAAGGGGCTGCGCTAACCCTGTACCAGTATACAGGGCAGTCACACAGCACACGGCAAGTGGGGAACGTGTATTACTGGGGTTCGCTGGAAGTTTCACATGCGATCGGAGCGTGGTACGTGTGTTTCGGGTGTGGGCAGGAAGTTTCACATGCGATCGGAGCGGGGTACGTGTAATTTGTGGGTGCACGGGAAGTTTCACACGCGATTGGCCCTGTGCGAGTGGGGTACGTGTATTCCTGGGGAGCGGGGTACGTGTAAATCGGGGGTTCGCGGGAAGTTTCACACACGATTGGCCCTTTGTTAGTCGGGTACGTGTATAACTGGGGTGCGTGGGAAGTTTCACACGCGATTGGCCCTGTGCGAGTGGGGTAAGTGTATTCCTGGGGTGTGCGGGAGGTCTCACACGTGATCAGAGTGGGGTACGTGTAAATCGGGGGTGAGCAGGAAGTTTCACACGCGATTGGCCCTGTGCGAGTGGGGTACGTGTATAACTGGGGTGCGTGTGAAGTTACACACGCGATTGACCCTGTGCAAGTGGGGTACGTGTATTCCTGGGGTGCGCGGGAAGTTTCACACGCGATTGGCCCTGTGCGAGTGGGGTACATGTATAACTGGGGTGCTTGGGAAGTTTCACACACGATTGGCCCTGTGTGAGTGTGGTACGTGTATTCGTGGGGTGCGCGGGAGGTTTCACATGCGATCGGAGCGGGGTACGTGTAAATCGGGGGTGCGCAGGAAGTTTCACACGCGATTGGCCCTGTGCGAGTGTATAACTGGGGTGCGTGGGAAGTTTCACATGCGATTTTGCTGTCAGAGCAGGGTACAGGATTTTCGGGGTTACGCGGGGAGTCCTACACGTGAATTGGCAGTGTGGGTCCTCCCAGGTGTTCCCTCTACACACTCCATGACCCCGGGAGGCAGCCCACACCACAGGGGACTACCCTGCACCCCTGGTCATGTCCCGCAGGCAGCCCATCCACCATGGGCATGCCCCCCAGCCAAGCCACATGTCAACTTGCACTACTGATCACCAACTCATGTCCACAGCACCCCCAGCAGTCAGGGGCACCTGTCAGCAGGCCCCCACTCATGTCCCCCAGCACCCCACCCCCCAGCAGTCAGGGGCACCTGCCAGCAGGCCCCCACTGATGTCCCACACATGTCCCCCAGCACCCCCACCCCCCAGCGGTCAGGGGCACCTGCCAGCAGGCCCCCACTCATGCCCCACACATGTCCCCCAGCACCCCCACCCCCCAGCAGTTAGGGGCACCTGCCAGCAGGCCCCCACTGATGTCCCACACATGTCCCCCAGCACCCCCACCCCCCAGCGGTCAGGGGCACCTGCCAGCAGGCCCCCACTCATGCCCCACACATGTCCCCCAGCACCCCCACCCCCCAGCAGTTAGGGGCACCTGCCAGCAGGCCCCCACACATGTCCCCCTGCCCCCACGTCATGACGATCCTCAATCATGGGCCTAATGGCCAGCCACATCACACCCCACGCCAGCCCAGCCCAGCCCAGCCCAAAGACCCAACCAAGTATTGCATCCACCCACATAGAAATGCCCATTACATGATACAACCCGAATGGCAAGTATGTAAATGAACACATGTCCGTCACACACACACAATGGGTGCAAGTGAATGTGAAAACCAACATCATGACATGCATGAAATCAATGAGAGAATACCACACATCGAAGTATGAAACAAAAATGTATTGAACCCAAAATTAATGTAATGAAAAGAAAACACACAATAATGTGAAGAAGAAATAAAACGCAGCATGTCCAGAAAATAATCAAAAATATGAAGTCAGAATTCAAAGAAATCCAAATGAAAATGTGTCCAAAGTCTCAGTCCAACAAAGCAAATCCAAGGGAAAAAAATAAGTCAAATGCATTGCTCCATGGTGAAATGAAAAAAAATAATAAATCCACTGTTCAACTATATACAAATCACCAATCCAGGGTCCATGAGCCCAACAAATGAAATGAAACCTACAAAAAAGTCTACATAACAATGAACTATATACAAAAACGTGGTGCATTGTCCAATCGCCGAAAAAAAAACAAAAATAGAAAGAAAACCTAAGACTATCTAACTATATACAATGGCGGCGGGCAAGCCCTGCGGCTCACTCTGTGCTGTCCCGGGCCAGGACATCATCGAACTCCATGTCGATGTCCCGGAGGCAGGCCTCTGCCCTGGCCCCGAGGTCTCGCAGGGAGGCACTCATGGCCTGTTCCAACTCCCTGCGAGTTGCCTCGAGGCACCCTGCCCGCCTCAACGCCCGATGCATGGAGAACTCTGCCCTGACCATGGTGAGCCGCGCCTCTTCCGCGCGCCGCCGCTCCGCATCTATCCTCTGGCCCAACCGCTGCCACACGGAAGACACTCCCATTGCTGGGTCCTCCTGCCCTCTGGCCGATGCCTGCCCCTCCGATGTTGATGGCCCCTGTTAAGCGACTTCAATTCAGCACTCCAACTGAGTCAATGCCTAGTCTGGGATGCCCAAGGGAAGCCCTTATTTATATATTTTTATGACAAGTTCATAGATCTGGATGATAAACCCTTGTATAACGCCCCTCTCTTTGAATCCCCCTAACCTCACTGAGCCAAGAAGTATGTTTGTTTTGCAAATTAAAAGATTTATTGAAAAATTAAACAAGCTATATATCACACTTTTATAAATAAATTAATAGTTGATAGCACACTTCTGAATATGACAGTGATCAACAATGGATAGTATTATACTAGCACACTTTTTTAATTACTTAGGAGTTGGTATAGAGAGGATAAAGTAGCTGAGAATGCTTTTATGGGTTCAAGGAAATGCAATGATGGAAAAGAATGCAGCACAGAAATAACTGAGATGGTTTCCACAAGAGATAATATGATCACTTCATCTTTTGACAATTCACTCCCGCCCTGTGAAATATAAGGAGATGGAGAGCACACAATTTTCAGGAATACAATCAAATGCAATACCAATTCAGTTCCCCCCTAGCAAGCTTAGAGCAACAGGGATGATTTTAAAACACAGACAAAAATACTTAAATGTGATTTGCAAAGAAGTGAAAATATGCTTAAAATGATTTTAGTTCCCTATAGGAGAATCAGGGTAGGTGATAGCTACTTAAGGTTGGTTCAGGTCAACACTATCAGTGATTCATGAGGGATTATCAGGTTGAAAACGGATTTCAGCAGTTGCAAGCAAAAGACAGCGATTTTTGACAGGTGGAGAAATTTGATTCAAATTGCCATTCGCAGCACTTTTTCCGAGTGCGTCGAGCGCGATTATGGAAAAACTATAAGTCGGTTCCGAGCTTGTTGGAAAGCTTAGATTCTTAGCTTTAAAATGAAAGTTAAATCTCATTCCTAGCACACGCGGTTCAAAGGATACGGGGGATTTTGTGGAGGTAGATTTTCAGAAATAAAGTAAGATTCAAATGGCAAATTACACTTTCACAGGTTTGAATCACAGAATGGACACACGATTTCTTATGATGCAGTTCTGGACAGGCTAAAATGGTTTGAATTAGATTATTTTAAACTAAGAGATGACTATGCACAGTTCTGGCTGGATACTCACTCCTAATTTTGGAAGGAATGGGCCGCATCACAGATCTGGTCAACAGGTTAGCTGCGGTTCTCTCTGCTCTTCTGGTCTGGATCTCTGGTTCTGGCAAACGTTCTGGCACTGCACAACGGTCTGGTCTGGGTCTGGTCTTCTATCAGCACTGCCCGGCTGTCTGGTCTTCTATCGGCACTGCGGTTCTGGATACAGCTCTGCTTTCTGGGTCCGGAGATGGTTCTGGCACAGGTTTCTAGCCAGAACCACACAGCTCGCCCGGCTATTGAATAGTTTGCAAAAGATTTTGAGGCCTGCTGAAAAGGATTCAGCTTGTGATTGGCCCCTCTGCTTCCAGTTCTGGAGTCTGAATTCTAAATTCTGGTTCTGGAGTTTTCTGGATTTGAAGTCTGGATTCTAAGTTCTGGTTCTGGAGTCTTCTGGCAAAGCGCTTCGCAAGAAATCAGTTTGAATGTGGAAAGTGAATGTCCATACCTGGGTTTCAGTGGTCCTTTTTATGTCTTTTGAAAGTGGGTGGGAAGGCTGACTTTCTATGCCCAACCCTCTGAAGATCCTGATAGGTTAGCGGATTTTCTGTGCTCTCACTGGAGAACAGAGTTGTGAGTCATACGGTGTCATTTTTATGGCATACAGAAAGAACACTCCCCTTGTCACTTTGCACACAAATCTATTTTTGATCCAAATGCGTATTTATCTATGTACACTTTTTCTAATATTATATGTCCAGTTAACATATTTTCTGTAGCAACAAACCACCCGATCCCTGTCTTTGTAAGATGTTGTGTCCACTTCTGACAGAATTCTGCCCTTTTCACCCAGAACACAACCTCTAAACTTTTCCAGAATTTACACAAATGTGCACAAGGAATATGGGCATCAGATGATGAAGTGTTAGATTTTTAACATACAGACACTTGGAGTAACACCCTATTTTCCGCTACTACTCCACAGATCATACCACAGAGTCCTAACACCTCTTAAAATGTGCACAGAAAAATCACAGGAATAATGATATTATTTACATAATTTTGACACTTCCGTACTATGAATTATCCATCTTTTTAAATTTATGCTCTGGCCCAGATGGGTGTGGTTTAGGTTCCAAAGCACATAGGGGAATTTCTGTCTGTCCCCACCTCCAGCTCAGGTGGCTCCCAGAGGCAGTGCCCCTCCCATTTCCTTCCAAGAAGAAGCCATTTACGACCCCTGATTTAGTATTTGCCTGAGCCAAGGAAAGTCCATTGTTCTGTTTACTGCAGTCCCAGGTATTCCTCCCCCAATTCAATCAAACAGGTGTGATCTCCTTTTGGTGGGAACAGCAGACGGCAGCCAGGCCTGTGAATGCAGTTGCTGGGCAAGTTTCAACTCCTGTCGGGGGTAGTTGCCGGGCAGAATTCAATCCCTTTAAGCCAGGCTTCAGCCAAATGTCACTTTTGTTCCAGTTTTTCTTCATTCAAATCAAAGTTACAATTTTTACACATACAGCTAGAATGCTGATTCCAAGTTCAAAACTATGACATTTAAACAGTTGCAACCTATGTGGCACTCCAAAGTAAATCACTAATTTATTTTAAACATTTCGATTTTAGTGGCTTTAAGTCCAATTTCACTTAAGCTGCTGACATCCACAGCTCAGCCAGTTTTGTTATGAACATTATTTTAGGCTCTTCATCTTTACAGATTTTGTATACACACAAGACTTCATTCTGCCAGATGTCTGCTGGTGTTCAGTAAGATTTTTGAATATCTTGCGATGTTTGACATAGGCATTTTGAGCTTTCATTCAGAGAAACAAAGGTGATTTCAAAGCGCTTTTTGAGCTAACAGGCACTGCTGTTTTTCCTTTGGCACCACGTTTCACTCATGGCGCTTCTGGCCCATCACGCTGGCACTGGTGGGTGGCAGGTCAGGTGACCATTTTGGTGTGCGCAAAACTGCGCGGTTTTCCTGGATTCTGGCGCAAATGTGGGCTTTTCGGCCATCTTGGATTTTCTAAGCCCACAGCACCAAATGTAGCCTAATAATTCAAACGTGGGTCAAGACACCTGACACCCCGAGCCATCATTGCTCCCACCTACAGCCTGCTCCTGCTGCTGCTGCTGTCCATGTGCCCTGTCCGATGGTGCCTGCACATCCTCCATCAGCTGGTCTCCAGTTGTGGTGTTCACCCCTGCTGGACCGCCGACTCCCGACTGTGGCAGGGATGGGAGCTCCAGCAAGCTGGCTGTGTTGGTCGGGCCAGGTCCACAGGGGGCCCTGGTGGAATCTGGGCCCGGAAGACGGCAGGATAGAACGACTGGCGCATAGTCTCCACAAAGGAGAAGAGGTCCACCAGAGTGTGCAACACATATAGGAACCCACCGACCAGTTCCCCTCCCAACAGTGCCACATCGCAACGCTGCTGTTCGTGATGGCGTGCGTTCTCCGCCCAGGACGAACGCACGTCATCACGAATGTCACGCGTGTGCAACGCAACACCAATCAGGACGGAGCCCATACGGTCATGGGACCCCTTGTCCGCAGGTAGTGGAGAGGCAGATGACATGGCACTCTCCCCTACCTGCGGACGGGCCTGGGACGTGGCATCCCTGCTTGTGCATGGTGGTGCAGTCACAGGGTCAAGGACAGGGACATGCACAGGCCCCTCCGCGGTGACCTGTGCTGCCTCCTGACCCTGGCCGTGGACTGCACCACTTGCACCAGTGGTACTACCCCCACCAGTCCCCATGTGCGGCTCAGTAGCGGGCTCCTCCTCCTCTGTGGAGACCACCAACCTGGATGTCTCCGTACCGTCTTCCGCCATTGCAAGCCCCTGTGGGGGCTCACCAGGCCCTTCCGCCACAGCCGTAGTGGCAGACGCGGCACCAGCCCCCTTGCTCCTGGATGATGGCGAGTCCTGGGAGGGTGGCTGGGCCTTGCATCGCTGCCCGGTGGAGGCATCCCCGCCGCTTGGCTCCACAGCGCCGTCTCCACCCTCTTCTTCACTTGATGCTGCATAGAGGGAGACATAGAACACAAGCATCAGGGTACAGTACAACATTCCCCTAGACAGGAAGCAATAACACATGAGTTGCAGTGTCTAACGTCACTTCCATCCTGTCCCTCCACAACACATGGGTGAATGCACGCAACACACATGCATGAACAGGCACAGAACCTGCAATCAATACCAGCATCCATGTACAAGGGCCTCTATTAACCAAAATCTTGCCTTCAAACTCACATGCATCATGGCTCACACTGATCCCATGCACACACATCACCGGAGGGTCATGCATCATGCCTTGCACACCACAGACAGTGGATAGACACAGTGCATACAACGGTGACCGCACTGCATGAGTGAATGTACACATCATCACATACATGTGTCATGAATACATGGCGTACCTAAGTCACACACACTTCTCAGACACACACACATGTGTACCATAGATGTACATGACAGCAGCACCCATCCCTCACACCCCCACCATGTGCAAGAACAGACACTGGCATGCTTTCATGTGTGCATTTGCCATACAGCTACCCATGTTGCATTGTAACTCATGCACCAACCATGTGGTTCACACATTACTGGTCTCACATGCATGACCATGATGTCCCTGCACACACACATCCATACATGGCCTATGTCACACATACAGGCAAGTATCAGACTACCAGCACATTGCAACATGCCCTGTCTCACACACCAATGCTTGGCCACTTACCGCTCAACTCCAGATGGGTCTTCCTTTGCAGGATCTGGGCGTGGAGTGCTGGGCCTACGCGTTCCAGGATTCTCATGTGGATGTAACTGAGGCTGAACAGGCCCCACTCCGCGAGGCGCAGGGGCATGTAGAGGGTCCTGGACCTCAAGTCCTCCCAGCGCTTCTTGACGTGCTTGATGTCGCGGGTTGCCACCCCCTCCGCGTTGATGGCAACCACTATGTCGTCCAAGATCCTCTCCCATCCTTCCTTTTTGGCGCGTGATGTTCCGAAGAGGGCATCAAAATGCCCCAGGACATGCTCCACCAGGACACCAACTTCCTTCACACTGAAGCTGGTGGCCCTCTGCCTCTCTGGCTGGGGGTCGCCAGTGGTCTCAGATGGTGTTTGCCCCGACATGGCGACCTCCGAGGCAGGTGTGGGTGGGCAACTGGGTCCTGGGGCTCGGCTGTGGAGCGATGGTATCCCAGTCAGGAGTCTTCTGTTCTAGCAGGGGTGGACACAGCAACTGGAACCCTAGCTGACCTGCAGGCACCAAATAGCAGGGCACTTGGGCAGCAGGCAGGACGCAGCATATGGCAGGTGGGAACGTGCTCAGGGTTCTGGGGGGCAGTAATTCGGCCTTCTGGGCAGGAGCGTGGTATTCCGTGTGTTGTTGCGTGGCCAGCTTGATACGGAGTGATTTGGCACGTGAAAATCTTGCACATCAGCGTGTAATTCAAGGAAAGTCCCTACGCGCGTCAGCACACGTACACGGTTTCATTGGACCAAAGGCCCTTAGCGCGTAAGCACTTCTGTGACGTGACTCGCGCGGGTGTTTCCCTTGTGACGGGGGCATATTGGTTCAGCGCGCGTGAAACAATTGCACATCTGCGTGTGGATGCGTGTAATCCGAGGAAAGGGCCTACGCGCGTAAGTGACGCATTTCGGGCGTTTCCATCAACACAGGTGCATGTTCATCATACACGTCCAAAAACTGCACGTCCGAGTGTCAGCTCGTGTAATCGGAGGAAAGGTTATTAGCGCGTACACGCGTAAGTGACGCTGTACGTGTGGGCCGCTTTAAAAGGTACATGTAGGACCCCATTCCCTTGTACGTGCTTTTCATGGAGAGCGAGTGGGTGAATTCTGTACTTCTTGACGGTTCACACGCGATTACTTCACAGCGTTTCAAGTTCGTACTCCCTGTTACCTCTGACAGCGTTCTTTATTCTTTTTGGGCCTGTTTCCTCAAACAGCATTCACTTCTTCTTTTGTCCTGTCTCCTCAGACAGCGTACAATTCTTCTTTTTGGCGGGGGTGTTGCAAACGAGTACACGCGCTTCTTTTTCACGTTCTTTTTCAAGTCAGACGGTGAGTCGTGCAGGTATTTACCAACTGTGCTTGCCCCGTGTGTCCCGTACCCCTTCAGAGTTCATTGTAGGCTGTGTGTATTACGCGTACGCTTATTTTTGTGTTTCTGGATGCCACAGCGTAGTGCGGGTTCATTTTTTCACGCATGTGGTCTACGAGGGGTTGTGTGCACGTTATTTTTTGATTTTGGGCTGCCTGTGCATTGTGTGACCCGTCATCTTCCCCCAGGGGTCACAGACAGCCTTGTTAGAGCACTAGGGTACGAATTCCATCTAGTACCCTACCCCTTTCATCCCCAATTGCCCAGGACAATAGTTTACTGCTACTCCCATACGCACAACAACATCAGTGCCATGGTTGGGAGGCGACCAAGCGGTAAGGGAGGCAAAGGTGGCCGACTTTCAAAAGGTTGGCATGAGGGGCGCGGTAGGGGACGTGGCCAGGATTTGCAGGGTGCCCCTACACCCCTATGTGTGGAGGACCAATCAGGGACACCATGCCCCCCCATGGTTGAGGGAAAGGTGGCTGACACCATCCCAGCTCAGCCCTTGTTGGACCAGCAGATTGTGGCACCTGACCTGGCACAGGATGACTCCCAGGCTGACTTCCAGGTCAGCAGGTCTAGGCCACGTGTGGCGGTGCTAGTTGGTGTCACCAAGCCACGTGGATCTGGGGCAGCTATGTCATCTGCTGCCCCAAGTAGGCAGGGTGGGGAGGCTGCAGGGGCAGCTGCAGTTCCATCCACCCCAGCTCTGAGTCTCCCAGCCAGGACAGTGTTGTTCCAGGTCCATCAAACTGACGTTCCTCCTGCCAACATCACACTTCTGGCAATGCCTGCACCAAGGCCTATGGCCATTGTGCATTTGCACACTCCTACTACCCAGTCCACCGGTGCTTCTGCCCCTACTGACCAGAGCGGCGTAAGCCACTCAGGCTCCGCGCCACCTTTGAAAAAGAGGAAGAAGGGTGCTCTGGCACAACAGGCTGAGACCCCAGACATGGCTACACACTCCGGCCCGTCAAGAAAGCCTAGCTTTAATGACCCGGAACTTGATGCACTTGTGACCTATGTGTCGGCACATAGCCACGAAATGTTGGTGACTGCAGGGTGCAAGACCACACCTGGTCAACGCAGGGCACACTGGCAGAGCATCACGGACCGCATAAGTGCCCTTGGATTTGTGAGGCGCACAGCTGATGATTGCTACAAGCGGTGGAATGACCTGAAACGCAGAGCAAAGAACAAGCTGGCCTCAAATCATGCTGCTACTCTGGTGACTGAACATGAGTCTGTTGCTGGGACCTTCGTCACCGAGGAACAGATCCAAGGTGTGGGAGAACTACCGGATTACGAGGCATTATCCGGTGAGTGCCCATGCATGTGTGTGTAATCCATGGGTATGTTGTTTGGGTGACGGGTTCGGATTGAGTGCCAGGTGAGGGTGTGTACTCCTGAGTGTTATGGGTCACCCATTTGCTTCCCCCCATAGATTCACGTGCCTTGGATTTGGGTATGACTGTATCCCTTCTGCCCACAGTTGACAATTACGCCCAGATTAGTGCACTTTACCTTGAACTGTCATCTTGCAACTACATTGGTCAAATTTTCTAAGTGTTCATTCAGGCTGATTGTTTCCACCCTCCCATTTTTAGTACACATTATTCTGCCCTATTGCAACATATGTCATATGCTCCGGTCATTGTTTACAGCCCACACTGGGCCACTACTTTTACCTGGTTATGTTAATGATTACACCATTCAGGCCGATGGAGTATTGGGCTGCAGACATTTTTTATTAGGGCCTATTTGCATGTGGAAGATGACAGATGTTTCCTGTAATGTTAAAGTGACCAACCATTGATCAACCCACAATGACTGTGTTATTGGACACTGGATGTGTTTCAGTGTGTGGCACATGCATATTTTGCAACACTCTTCAGCATCAATCTTCGCATCATGTCGATGTGACATGGATGTGTGACAGTACACATTCACTGACATATTGCTGTAGTTTGTAATTTACCATGGCTATGCTACATGACATCTGTGTGGTGGCACGTGTCATGTATGTGTACTGGACATGCCACTCACAGCCTGATGTGTGATGCCAGTGCTACCCAACATGCTGCAAATGTGTTGCATTTCCATCTTGCTCTCCCCAGTGTCTGCCTTTTTGACTCCACTTCCAACTCTTTGACAGTGCATGCATGGCAGGGTTATAGTCATGTGGGACATGTGTAAATCATGTACTGGATCTCTGGCTTGTCACGGCCTGTGTGTGTGCTATGGTGCTCATGCCTGTTTCCATTTGTTATCTTTCATGTTTTTGCAGGTGATGACGCACTTGGTGCTGTTGAGGTTGAGGAGATGGTGCAGTCCCAGGAGGAATCTCAGGCACGACCGGGCACCAGTGGGGGACGTGGTGCGGTGGTGGGTGAAAACCCAATGTTACTGCAGACCATACTGTCCAGGGGTGCGTCTGGGTGCAACTCCCCAGACCTTTATTCAGCTGCTGAGTCAGATGATGAGACTTAGGTGCCGTCGCAGGTAAGTGTTTCTGCCAGGGATACTGTTCTGTCCAACCCACCTGCACCAGGGCTAGAATCCTCTATGGGGATGTCAGTGTTGGTAAGTCCGCCTTTGGCGGCTACGGATACATGGACACACTCCACAGCATCTGATCCTGTTCCTGAGCCAGTAGATCAGAGGGGGAATGCAGTCCTGCAGCCTCAGGCAGTGCCAGCACAGCAAGGTGCAGATCGCCTTGCCCCAAACAGGTGTGGTGCCCGTCGACGCGGTGGCCGTGCGCCACCAGGCAATACTGTATGGGAAAACTCCATGTACGGTATGGCAACCCAACAGGCAGTATCATTAGAAATGATGGCTCAGGCAATGGAGAGGGTGGCCACTTCCATTATCCCCCATGAAAGGCAGATGGAGCAACAGCAGCAGGCAACAGACTCCATTTGCCAATCACACAGGGAAGACATGTTGGCGTCCAACAGGGACAGATGGGCGGCACTGGAGACTCTGTGCGAATCCATATCAATAGAGTCCCAGGGCCACAGGGAAGCCCTGAGGGTAGAACTCCATAACCTGAGGCAGAGTCTGCTTGAACTTGAGGCTTCCAGAAATGTTAGGGCAGAACAGCAGATGGGGCAGCTCACACGTTCGCTCTCAGCTGAGCTGCATACAACACGTGAGGAGATTCGGGCATCACGCGAGGCCATGCGTGCAGAAATGCAGGCAACCCATGATGTGCTGCATGGGGATCTCCACACTTTAATCCTCCAGAATCAGACCTTCCAGACCCGCATGCTTGCTGCCATGGAGGACCATACCAGGGCTTTGCGTGGGCTGCCTCCCATAGTGCCACCGCCTCCTGATGCAGCAGCAGAGGATGAGCAGAGCGACAGCAGTTCTCTCACAATGGCATAGCCGTGCAGGCCATGAGCCCAAGGAAGTATTTTTTTTTTTTGCAACATCCACGCAGGTGGGTGTTGGTGGGCACCCTGTCCTCGAACCTCCTGGGTGGCCTCCCCCACCCCCTATGGCCCCCACATGGGCAGTCTTGTGCATTGCTTTGTTTGCTTTCACATTGCATGACATGCCATGGTGTGTTTGGCTGGGGAGGGGTTGGGTGACATGGCACTGTTCTCATGTTGTATTTAGCAAGGGGGTAATGAATTACGTAGCATAGATGTATGTCTTTTGATGACACAGCATTGGTGGTGTTTGGGTAGGTAGGGATGCACACAATGTAACACTTCCAGGTGACCAATCTCAGGATGGTATGGTTGTGACAGTTGAGTGTCCCTCATGTCATCATCAATGATTGTCAGCTGGTATGTGCCAGGGCTGTGTGCACTCCACAGGGGTGTGATTTTATGTGAAGTAATTAGCCACCAGCTGCGTACAGGCTGCCTCACCACGTGCTCTTTCCCCTCCCATGCGCAGCGGGCATGCATGTGGTTGGGGATGTGAGGGCACCACCATGTCCACAGGCAGGCCCCGGCGTGTTGCAACGTTGTGCAGGACAGATGCTGCCACTATGATCCTGCACACTACTGGGGGAGCATATAACAGCTGCCCACCAGAGCGGTCAAGGGAGCGAAAGCGTGACTTGAGAACTCCGAATGTGCGCTCCACTATTCCCCGGGTTGCAATATGGGCTGTGTTGTATCTTACCTCGGGTGGCGTGGTGGGGTTCAGAATTGGCGTCATCATGTGGGTGCTCAGAGGGTAGGCACTGTCCCCTGGGAGGTGGTGATGGGTATCATTAGTGGGGTTGTGACATTACTCAGTATCTGATATGCATGCATGTGCAGTGGCATTTATACTCACCAAGCAGCCATGTAATGCCATGCCGCCCAGCTTCTAGGTCTCGGTTTAGGGTTGACATTCTGTAAATGAAATTGTCGTGGGTGGACCCTGGATAGTTGGCATATACTGAGGTGATGATTCCCTTGGCATCACATACTACCTGCACGTTGATGGAATGCCAGTGTTTGCAGTTTCTATTGATGTACTCAGATACCCTTGGGGGGATTTAGAGCCACATGGGTGCAGTCAATGGCACCTAGCACTTTGGGGAATTGTGCCACCCCATAGAAATCCTGGATGGCAGCCTGCCTTTCTGCAGGTGTTCTGGGTAAGTATATGTGCCTGCCCACTGATGGGCGTGCAGTCATGATGGCCAACACCTGGTGTAGGCAGTGTGACTGCGTGGCCTGTGACACCCCCCCACTATAGCACTTGTCTGCTGAAATGATCCAGTGGCCAAGAAGTGCAGTACATTGAGGACCTTCTCCAGGGGGCTGAGTGCTTGGGAGCACAGGGTGGGTGATGTGAGGTCATCCTCCCACTCACTCACCAGGTCGAGTATTATGCGAGGTGGAAACCTGTGCTTCCCATACACCTGGTCATCAGGCATCCCAAAAAGGCTGGTTCTGGGTGTAAAAATTCTGGGCCTGACTATCCTCCTCCGCCTCCTGCGGTGTCCCACGACCACTGCTGCTAGGAATGGTATATTCATCTTGGCGTCTGAGATTGTTTGTTGTTTGCGTGCACTTTTATGCTGCGCGGGTCCACGTACGCCTGCTTCCTGCTGGCGTACGTTTTCCGGATTAGCACGTCTTTTTTGGCACACGCATTAGCCCCGTTCGATTCCATGAATACGTGTTGTAGACGCCCGTGATGCCCACATTTTCACGTGTTGTTCCCCATTCCGCGTGTTACACCCCCTGTTCCGCCTACTTTTGTTGTGTGCGCTGAGCTATGCGCGCTTTTGCTGTGCGCTTAGTGCATGCTGTTTGGAGATATGTGCGCCAGCGTGCGCCACGCAGAATTTTAGCGCACATCCAGGGATTTACACGCACACTGACTTCCATGAATCGCTGTGCGCAGGTTTCGCTGCGATTTTCACACTTGCACTGCGATTTGCACGCTTTCGCACGCTTGCACCGAAAATTTCAGCGCACATTAATTCCATGAATCGGCCTCCTAGTACACAGTACATACTTTTAGCAAAACTGCTATTTATCTTAAAATGGAGGAATCAGCTAATGCCATCCCTCCTACCCAAGAGACACCACCACTGCTGTAATCAAGGAGCATGAGAAATACTGCCCCCTACCTTAGAAATAACACATGCGCAACATTTTCCCCTGTCCACCTGACCCTCCATATTAGTGTTTGGGGCCTCTTCCGTCATTTCCCTCCCCATGTTTCGTTCTAAGCTCTCCTGCCCAAAAAAAAAAAATGCATTCCAAAACAATAAAAGAAATGTTCCTTTAGGAACCACCTTTTACTGTTAAAAAATAGAACCAAAAAAAAAACTTTATATTTCTCAGTAAAGTACAAGACTCAATAAGATTTTCCAACATTTCCATTTGCATTTTGTGTTAGGCTAATGGCAATATTGTGGCGTTTATCTTCCGTTCCAGGGATGGAACGCTGGATACCGGCATGGCAGTCCAAGTTATCAGCCCAAGCAAAGTGATGGTGGATTGAGAGGTCTCTGGACCATTATCCCCCATTCCAGCCCCTGTAATGGGGGAAGAAGGCCATTAGCACCCTAGGCTCCCAAAGCGGGAACCCAGTGTGCTGGATTTTTGGAAGGAAAATCCCTTTCCAAGATGTCCACCATGGAAAGGGAAGGCGGATTCCATACAGGGCCCCTCTTCGCTTTCCATGGCTCCCTGCAGAAGGCAAAAAGAGAACTCTATGATCATATTACCACAACCACATTTTTCTTCCTTTTCAAATCTATCCCAATTTCGAATAACTTTACCACAAAGCCAGTCCCAGGTGGACATGGCCACTTTAACCCCATGTTTTTTCCCTCGTGGTCATGGGCAGTAGCCAGATTGTCCGGATCATGACCTTATTCCATGTCCCAGACAATCTGGCCACTGCCCATGGCCACAGGCTACACCTTAGTCACCAAAGGTATATCGCTATTTTTTGTACCTACATTATGACACTTGTCAAAAAATAAAACACGGGCACATTTGCAAAACCATGCTTTCATGTCCTTCTCAATGCTCCTTAGACAAGTTTGCTGGAAATCCACCCATGTTTTATTTTTTGCAGAAGTGTCAAATGATGCACATACAATCGTCATATAACCCAGCCCCCACTTGACAAAATCCATTCAAACTTTACGAAAACATTTAGATCTAGATCTATAATCTTGTTGCAAACCTTTGTGTAGATTTGTCAAATGGCACCACATTTATAAGCTTTTACAATATTTTGGGACCCTCCCTCTAATTCTGACCTCCCAGGCAAAATCCCACCGAATTTCGCAAAAACATGTGTATCTAGATCTATTATCAGTTTGCCAAATTAAGTGTAGATTTGTCAAATGGCACCACATTTATAAGCCTTTACATTATTTTGGATCCCCCCTCTAATTTTGCCCCCTCTTGACCGAATCCCACCAAACTTTGCAAACTCATCAGGTTAGGAATATAATTGCAAAATTACATGCAGTTCCTTCCATTAAGTGGCGCCAAAGTTATAAGTCATCAAAGAACTGCTTTTCACCAAACCAGTAATGCAGAGGTGTCCGCGAACTTTCACAGGCCTGTTCGCGAATATCCGGACTGTTCATGGACTTTCGCGGTGAAAAACACCATTTTTGTTTTCTTGCAGCCATATTCCATCGCATCCTTATCACCCCTCACCTCCCCAGAAATTATTTGATAAGTTTGACAAGTGCAATGTTGTGTTTTTTAATATGTTTATATCGCGATGTCCGTGGACACCGTCTGATGTCCATGAATCCAAGTTGGTAGGCGTTTCCAAAAATCTGACACACCTCACGCTTCGCGCCAACCAATCAGCGAGCACGTTGGGTGACCGCGGATATGACGCAAGTCAATTAGCCAATCGGTGTGCTGTCCGCAGAGCGAACAGGGAAGTGTGTCCGCGGAGCGGACATAGATATCACACTTTTTTTGCTTTAAGTTTTGGTCATTTTAAAAAAAGACTACTGGACGGATTTACACCAAATTAACAAAAGCACACTTTTGGGACCAAGCTGCCACTCCTGCCGCAAATTTGGTGAAAATCTGTACAGCGGTTTGGGCTGTAGGCGTGAGCAAAGTTTTTTTCCCATTATGTCTATAGGAAAAAAAGAAATTTTGGGACCCCCCTATAACTTTTCCCCCCCTGGACCAAACCTCACCAAACTTTGCAAAACAATTCAGAGTGGGCCATATACTCTTTTTGCATAGTTTGGTGAGGATTTGTCCAGGGGGAGTGAAGTTATAAGCCACCCAAAAAGTACTCTTCCTATGGGATTAGCAATTTAACCATAACTACACGGCCACTACCATGGCCGTGTAATATATATATATATATATATATATATATTCAGTAAAAAAAAATAACTTTGTTAAAGGGAGGTTATGGTTAAGTTGCAGTACTAAAAACCTATGCAATTCAGTAAAAAAACTTTAAGGGGATGTTATGGTTACAAGTAAAATCGAAAACCCCCTGAAATTCGCCATTTATGGTAAGCTAAGCAACCATAACTCGTGCCACCACTGTGCACTGCTAAGACTAACACCCAGGACATCAAAGATGACATCACAAATATGTGGCGTCCTGCGGCGTCCCGATGTAGGAAGGAAAATCCTTTAACAAGATGGCCACCATGGAAAGGGAAGGCGGGGTTCCATACAGGGCCCCTCTTCACTTCACAACACGTGTGCGCGGTCTTCGCAGCTATGTGTTTTCTACAGCGCGTGTGCATGTTCAGATGAGGTGCGTTTGAGCTTGGATTCATGTCATTTCTGCGTGTTTTTCTTCAACGCGTGTGTGTGGTCTTCTCAGCTATGTGTTATGTACAGCGTGTGTGCATTGTCTTCGCAACTACGTGTTATGTACAGTGCATGTTCTTCGCAGCTACGTGTTATCTACAGTGCCAGCGCGTGTGCATGGTCTTTGCAGCTATGTGTTTTCTACAGCGCGTGTGCGTGGTCTTCACTAGTACATGTTTTCCGTTAACTCCTGTGCGCGGTTTTGTTCAACGCATGTGCATGTTCGGATAAGGCGCGTGTGAGCTCAGAAACGCGTGTGTGTGGTCTTTGTAGCTACGTGTTATGTACAGCGCGTGTGCATGGTCTTCGCAGCTACATGTTATCTACAGTGCCAGTGCGTGTGCGTGGTCTTTGCAGCTATGTGTTTTCTACAGCGCGTGTGCGCGGTCTTCACTAGTACGTGTTTTCATTAACTCCTGTGCGCGGTTTTGTTCAACGCGTGTGCGTGGTCTTCTCAGCTATGTGTTATCTACAGCGCGTGTGCGCATTCGGATAAGGCGCGTGTGAGCTTGGAAACGTGTGTGCGTGGTCTTTGTAGCTATGTGTTTTGTACAACGCGTGTGCATGCTCTTCGCAGCTACGTGTTATCTACAACGCCAGCGCGTGGTCTTCGCAGCTATGTGTTATCTACAGCGCATGTGCGTGGTCTTCACAGCTACATGATATGTACATCGTGTGTGTGCATTCTTTGCAGGTACATGTTTTCTACAGCGTGTGTGCGCGGTTTTGACTGCTACGTGTTTTCCGTTAACTCCTGTGCGCGGTCATCATTTCTGCATGTTTTCTTCAACGCGTGTCCGTGTTCAGATGAGGCGCACGTGCGAGTTTCAAAAAGAAAGTGTGTGCGCATTGTGAGTGGCGCGTTATATGTCAAGAGCTTTATTGCGTGAGCGAGGTCTACATCGCTTTGTAGTATTTTCGCGTTCGGATGTTGTTTAGTTAACACGTTTTTGTGCTTCTTGCAGCCATATTCCATCCCATCCTTATCACCCCATACCTTCCCAAACATTATTTGATCAGTTTGACGAGTGCAATGTTGTTTTTTTAATATGTTTTGCCGCGATATCTGTGGACACCAGACGAGAAACCAAGATGGCGGGCGTCTCCAAAAATCTGACGCACTTCACGCTTCACCCCAGCCAATCGGAGAGCACATCATATGTCCGCGGACATCACGCAAGCCGCTTGGCCAATCCGTGTCCTGTTCGCAGAGAAAAGAAAACTACTGGACGGATTTACACCAAATTAACAAAAGCACACTTTCGGGACCAAGCCGCTGCTCGTGCCGCAAATTTGGTGTAAATCTGTCCAGCGGTTTGGGTTGTAGGCGTGAGCAAAGTTTTTTCCCATTATGCCTATGGGAAAAAAGAGGTTTTGGGACCCCCCTATAACTTCCCCCCCGGACCAAACCTCACCAAACTTGGCAAATCATTTCAGAGTGGCCCATATACTTCTTTCGTAAAGTTTGGTGAGGATTCGTCCAAGGGGAGCGGAGTTATAGGCCGCCCAAAAAGTGTTCTTCCAATGGAAACAGCAACTTAACCATAACTACACAGCCACTACCGTGGCCGTGTAATATATATATATTCACTACAAAAATACTTTCCACCTCCCCTTTATGCTTCAAATTAAAACCGAAAAACCCCTGAAATTCGACAGTTATGGTAAACTAAGCCCCCAACCCTGCCACCGCCCCTGTGCACTGCTAACACTAACACCTAGACCATGAAAGATGTCATCTCAAATGTCAATGATGACATCACTTGTTTAGGCCCTTTCTTTTCCTTCCCTGTCATACATATGTGCATTCAGTAAAAAGAATTAACTAAAAGAATGTTATACTTCACAGTGCAACCAAACACCACTGCACATTCCCCCATTATAATAAGCTAAGCAACCATATCTCGCACCATCTACGTGCATTGCTAAGACCAACACCCAGGACATCAAAGAGGACATCACAAATATCATCAAATATCAATCAGTACACACTTTCCTGAACGAAGTATGCCTGTTGGGCAATGTGGAAATAGATTTTATATTCATGTAGGAACGTCCACCTTCAACATTTGCCTTAAACAACGCCAACACGTACTGGTATGCAGCAACTGCGAATGCACTACACATTATATAATGGTAGGGAAAGTTGTACTTATCTGAAAATGACATCAGCTAAATGCAGCTTTCCTCCGTAAGAAACAGCAGCAGTGGTGTAATGCAAAAGCATAAGAAACTGTGTTGCTATCTTGCACATAACAGACGGAAAAAATGTTACCGTTTGATGCCTTTTTGCTCAATGCCGGTCGCATATTACCTTACTGCCTGCCGTGGCAAAAAATAAAGCCACCCGTAAACAAAGTTAATAATGGGTTAACAACGACCTTTCACAGTATAATTGAAAAAAAAATAAAACTTGAATATACTCCACACACTCCATATTTTGAATATACTCCACACACTCCATATTTCTCTGTAAAGTACATACGCGCAATAACCTTTGCCAGCAATAGTCTAAATTACGAATGCAGTAACGTGTGCTACTAAAAAGGACGTGTACTTGTAATCCGAAGCGACTTTGGCAGTAAGGATCACAAAAGAAAATCCTCTTGCAAGATGGCCGCCATAGAAAGGGAAGGCGGTTATTCCATAAATAGCCCCTCTTCCCTTTCCATTGTATGTTGCAAAAAGCACAAGAACGTGGCGTGACGCAGAACCGGTATATAAACATTCAGCGACGTACAAGCTAATAAATTACATTTGCAAATAAAACAGAGGAATGGTAAAGAATGCGTGACCATTTTACAGGTAACAAACTAGATTTATTTAATAACAAACTTGCGGAGACCATCGGAATAATCGCATAATCAATGCAATGATTACAATGCTGGTTAGGGAGGCATTGCAAATGTTGAAGATAAGGAGGCTGTTTTTGTTTGCGCAAACAAACATTTTGGGGTCTTCGTTGAAGCAGTCGCTTTGTTTCCACAGTTATTTCCCAAATGTTGTCATGACGTTGAACCTACTGCACCATAAATGATGTCATGTTGCTCCGAATAACGAGTTCAGCGAATGGACAAAGCAGGCTTACAGTGTCATTCCACATTATTGTTATGGACAGGCAACCGCTCACCAGGAGTTGTATTTGCCATCCGAAGAAACCCTCACTCTGGATTTGAAAGCCATGGCACGCACAGTACGGCAAAATATACCTAGTCGAGAAAAGTAAAAAAAAGATAAGTGTCAGTAACCAACCTGTACCAACATTTTTTAAAAGATCAAATAGAAAATGTGCAAAGTGGTACACAAAAATACGTGCTCAAAGTTGACATTGTAGTGATATGTTACTAATATCCAAATGTACCTACAGGTGGAGGTTAGAAACGGCGAGATTTTGCATGCGCCGTAAGAGAAAACAAAATGGCAAGTACACAGAAAGACGATAATTTAGGTATGAAACAAAAAAGAGTGGACAAATAATACAAAATTACGTCTCTTCATTTCAAAGAAGACCAAAAAAACATGCAAAGTTATACACTTAGCTATGTGGACAAAGTAAGCATTTCAAATTAGAAATATAAATAGTAAAAAAGGTTGAGTGCAGTCATACCCTGCAAATGAGCAACGTGTGCACTCTGCAACATTACAGGAAAATTGTACAAGGGCAGAAAAATACGTCAATTATATTAGCACAATTAGATGGGCAGTTATGTAAAAATAAAGTACGGATTGCTGCATAGTGGGCCAAAGTAAACTTACAAAATATTTACAGCCTCCATTCTTTTTCGGCAAATCAGTTACGAATGTGTTTCCATCGAAGATTCTTCCTTGACTGATATGCATGTCACTAGTACATTATTTCATCTGTCTCTTAGTCTGTGATCCTCACCACGCACTCTAGGAGAGCAAAACAGTTTCCGAAAACAGCATTTCGCCTCTGGTAAGTAGCACGCTGTCTTCGGATCCAAGATGTCGGGTGCTTCCACACATTCTGACGTACATCACAGCTCACTGTAGCCAATCGGCGCAGACGTCGCGTGTCCACGGTGATGACGCTTACCCCCCCTGGCCAATCGGTATCATGTCCGTGGAGCAAACAGCAAAATGTGACCGCGGAGCGGACACAGATATCACTAATTTATTCAGTAATATTTTTTGGTCAAATTAATCCAAAGTACTAGACGGATTGTCACCAAATTTACTAAAACACGCTTTCGGGTCCAAGGCCCTGCCCCGGGCACAAATTTGGTGCAAATCCGTCCAGCGGTTTCACCTGTAGCTGTGCGCAAAGTTTTTCCCCCATTCAGTCTATGGGAAAAAAAACACGTTTTGGGACCCCCCTATATCTTTGGACCCCCTGGCCCAAACAGCAACTTAACCATAACTACACAGCCACTACCGTGGCCGTGTAACATGTATATATATATCTTAACAATAATGCTATAGAATACTTATCCATACTGGGCACACTTGCTATCATTGCATTGTTTCCTCATATTGAAACATGAAAACTGTTACCATTTGAAAACATGTAAGGGGCTGAGTTCAGTAAGCCAAAAAAGGTTTAAGTATGACTTAGGACAAAACAAGAGTGTAACATATTCCAAAATAACTTATATCAATTCACTGACAGGGTTTGCACTTTTTCATGGGAGACCTTAGTGAACTGGAGGATCTTTCTCTGCAGTTAAACAGAGGCTCTTCCTTGTTTTGGTGTTATTTACCTGAAATGGGTTTGTCAAGTGGGTGTGGCTTAGCTTTTGGGGCGCTTGAAGGTATGCATTGCAGACACATCTCCAAGGTGTAAGTGTGCTGGAATTCACTAAACTTTTCAACAGCTACAGAAACCTATCCTGTGTCATAAGTTACATCTGTAATTGTGTCAATGGGCCTCACTATGACCCTGCCGGTCCAGAAAGAATGGTGGTGGTAAATACGCCACCACCGCTCTTTCCGAACCGGCTGATTAAGAGTCCTGCAGGTTTAACACCACCTGCCTGCAGGCGGACATGGAAACACCGGTCTGTCATAGACGGAGCCGGTGTTTCCATGGTCCGCATCCCCATGGAGTCCTATTGGATTCCATGGGAATGGGGATTTACAGATTTCCGCCTCTGGAATTACCTAGTCACCGGGGTTGTAATGCCCCGGTGATGCTGTCAATCACGGAGGTGGAATGGTAATACGAGTCCGGCGGTAACCTGCTGGAATTTCCGGCATGGTTGCCGCCGGACTCGTAATGAGGCCCAATGTGTTGTTTAAAGTGTGAGTTTTACAATTCGAGGGTAGAAGTGAGTGGTCAAGATGGAGAAAGTGTAGAAGTGCATTGGAAAAATGTGTGAGATAAAACAGAGAATTTTAGTACTGTAAATTGCTTCCTGCATTAATTTGCAATGGCGTGATTTCCTCCTACGAAGTTAAGCTAGTTTGTGGTGTATACACTGGATTTTCTGCAATGTGTTAAGTTCTGCATGATTGCAGTGTTCGGCTAAGTGAATATGGAAGTTCTGCATAACGTACACTTTACTTAGGGACTTTTTTGGGTTTAAGTTATGGGGGAAAATGTGTTCTTAGTAAATCGGCCCCTAATACATCACAAAACAAAATACAGTATAGGGAAAATGTGGAAGAGCAAAACAAAAATGCAAAGTATCTTGGG
This sequence comes from Ambystoma mexicanum, assembly GCF_040938575.1. NCBI lineage: Eukaryota > Metazoa > Chordata > Amphibia > Caudata > Ambystomatidae > Ambystoma > Ambystoma mexicanum. The sequence continues at coordinate 771,577,414 of NC_090941.1, forward strand.
AAGAGTGACTCTTACATGTCCCAAGATGATCACTGGATATAAGATGCAGTTTAAAGTTGCAATTGGTGGGTGCTCCCCTAAAACAGGTTGTACGGCATAAGCAGGAAGTTAATCTTGCAGTTCAGGAGGGCATCTGCGAGCATGGGGTAATCTCCTAAATGAATACTTAGTTCTTGGCTCCTCTGTGCAACGAGACATGCAATCATTTATAGGTTATCAGACTGATACTGAAGAAAATACAAAAGAAGTCAGGCAGACATTGAAAATTGTGATATGGCATGTATACTCCAGAAACACAGTGCACTCTGCAAACTCAACAGCAATGTTAATCATGCCGACTCTTCACGTGGTGTATGGGGAGCTTTGCAAACTGGGCATTGGCTAAGTACCACTGCATCAACGCAATAGCCTAGATTCTGGGTCCCATAGTATGCAACTTTTTCCTGGGATACCTGCATCCAGTGGCTAAAGATCACCCTTTCGCCCTTGGACATACAAAGAGGGAAAGGGGATAGTCATGCAAGTCCCTCAGATTTTTAGTAAAACAAAGGCATCCTCCGTTTTGTGAAACGGAGGAAGGCGTCAAAGAGGAAACAGTCAGGTAAAATGGTTCCCCACCAAGGGGAGCCATTGTACGCAAAGAAAAAAGCTACCATGAGCCTAGTCACATGACTAACACAGTGTACACTCTCTGGGACACTATGGGGTACCCTTGTCTTGGAAGGGAGTAAAACAAAAACAGACCACTCTCTCAGTCAGGCTTTGAATTAAGCTTGGGTAGGAGGAAAGGGGAGTGTGTGACAAAATGACCTCTGCTCTACAGTACAAGGATGAGTATTGGCTAAACCGCCTACTTAGTCACCACACTTCTACAAAGCAACAGTGATTCCAATCATGAAGGCAAATTTGGCTCAGCTAAGAGATTTGACTTTTGTGGCAAGGCGGACTAAGGGAAGGTTGTACTCTCAGAAGGGGTTATGCTCCAGTAGCAACCCAAACAGCAATAATGCAACAGTTTCAAAATAAGATAATGTCTAACCAAGGTTCTATACAAATATGTACTTTAATTACACAAACCAAAGTTGCCCTAAATTATCAAAACCCCTATAAAAGAAAGAAGGTGCTGAACAGAAATCTAAAAGCACTCTGGATACTTTGTCAGGGAGGAAAAAGAGGCAAGGAATCCAACAATAAGTTCAAAAGGATATGCCTTGCAGGAGAAAGGTGCAAAAGGGACCTAACCCCGCAAGGACTCCAAGGTTAGGGAGCTCGACTGTGTTGAACCAGGCCTTGAGGTGCTGAAAATGTGGGCTGAAACACCAGTGTTGAGGTGCAGCATGTCTTACTGGCTCAAGCGGCGAACTGGCGTGGAGCTGATTCAAAGCAAGTACGTGTGAGCTTCGAGGACGGCGTTCGAGCGATGCAGATCGGGTGACTCACCAGGGTCGTTCCAAAGGTCAAGACAGTTTGAGACAGTTGGTTACTGCTGGTTGGGCGAGTGATGTGATCCTCCAGTCGAGGTGTTGGTTTGAAACTGAGCCTTGTGGTCCGATACAATGTTCTTAAGTTATCATTTGGAAGTTATCCACTGCTGACAGCTGGTTGTATGAGCCAAACAGGTGATGTGCTCTGCTGCATGCAAGGCGGCGGCGTGCCAGTTTGATTAATGAAAAACAGCAGTGGTTCGAACTTCGAAAGAGTGTCCAAAGCAGCACCAGTGGATCCCTTTCATTTGACTGCTGTGAACACTGATGAAAAGCAAGGTGGTGGAATCCTCCCACAACTATGCTGAGCTCCCTTTCACTACACTAACTCTGCCCCTTGTCAAGCCCATAGCCTGAAATCCCCTTTGGTATGCAAAACTGGCCAACACTGGTATGAGGCTAGTCCTTTTGCTTAGGGCGCGCCCTATGAAGGCTGCTTCTCAGGCAGCTCCTGCTGATAGCTTACCGGGCAAGTGAGAGGTTTTACTTGCCCTCACAAAGGATGAAAGCGACAAATCCCACTGGATTTCGTCCTGCTGGTTGCAGTAGAGACAGCCAATCTAGGGAGACTGCACAAAATCTGTTCATGGCTGGCCTGGGCTCACGATAATGATATGTGTATAATGTAGATCAGATGCAACATTAATAAGGATTAAGTTACTTACCTGTAATTATTGTTCTCCAGCATGGGTCTGGCATGGATTCACATGCTCATGAATATTCCCCGTCGTCAGGTTGGGAATCCTTGGTAAAAGAAAAAACAGTTTCACTTTCACTTTAAAACTGTATTTGACCGCTAAACCAATCACTGTCCTCTGTGTCATACTGCCCCCATTCAATGACAGTCCTCTTCCTAAGCTCCACCCCTGGTGGCCATCTTCAGATTTGTTAAGCACAAAAAGCGGCAGTATGATCCAAGAAGAGTCACAGAGTGGAAGGCAGGAGGGTTTGCATGTGACTCCATGCTAGACCCATGCTGGAGAACAATAGTTGCATGTAAGCAACATAAACTTTCACCACCATGGGTACTGGCATGGATTCACATGCTCATGAATACCGAGCAGTACATATACACAACCACAGGAGGTGGCAAGGCTCCACAAAAGCAATAAACACTCACATTTGAAACAGACTCACCTCAAACAAACCGTTGTGTTGCACTGCTTGTCTGACTCAGGACTTCTCCCTGGAATACCCGGCGACGCAGTAGAACCTTGTGAAAGCGTGTGTGGACCTCCGCGTAGCAGCCCTGCAGATGTCGAGCAGGGGCACACCAGAGAGAAATGCTGACGTTGCTGCAATGACTCTGGTGGAGTGGGCTCTCGGCTAGCCTGGCAGCGGCCTGCTAGCCAGTCGATGACAGTGCATGATGCAGCCGGACAGCCACCTGGAGATGGAAGCCTGCGACAAGGCCTTTCCTCGATTTACAAGTCCAAAGTTGACAAACAATTGAAAACAATTGAAAAGTCTTCTGAAAATTCTTCGTACATGCCATGTAGAACTTCAAGGCACAAGCAATGTCCAGCGAATGCAAGGCCCTTTCCGCTGGCGATGACGGATAAGGAAAGAGGACAGGTAACACCAAAGGTTTGTTGAAGTTGGATTACAACGGTACCTTTGGCATAAAGGTGGGGTGTGTACATAGTACTACCTTTGAAGCGTGGAAAGACAAGTAAGGCTGCTTCTAAGATAGGGCCTGAATCTCCCTGGCCCGCCTGGCCGAAATGATAGCCACGAGGAAAGCTGTCTTCCATGAGAGAATCGTAAGCACAGCCTGATGCTTTGGTTCAAAGGGTGCTCTCTTGAGCTTAGCACAACATTAAGCTCCCAAGCCGGGGCAGGGACCTGAAGAGCCCCACGAGGAACTCCCTGACGAGCCTGTGAGACCATAGCAAAGGCCTGCCCGGAGACCTGGTGTATCTGGATATGCTGCGAGATGCACTTTGATAGAGGTGTGAGCCAGTCCCACTTTGGCCAAGGAAAGCAAGTATGGTAGAAGTTGTGAGCCGTGACACGCAGAGGGGTCATATTCAGAGTATGGCACCACACAGAGAAACGTTTCCATTTATGTTCGTAGCACTTCAACGTTGACGAGGCTCAGTGTGATGCTGGAAATGCATTGGAGGGACAGGGACTCCACGTCCTGTAGTCCTTCTATCATGTATGTTTTGTGTTATTTTGTGTGGGACTCCTGGCAGTGCAGCTCTTCCTCTTTTTGGTTTGGTGAGACCCTTGGGATACCCTTATGGCATCCATGGGTGAGGGTACAACCCTGTACCCATAGTGTATGTTTTTGGGCACCTGTGTGTGGCACACAGAGCAGGGTATGGGCTGGTGGCAGCTCCATGCTGAATTTGACAGGTGCTCTGAGTATCCTCCATTTGGGATACCCAGCCCCTGCCTTTGGAATCATTTGATTCCTGATAGGAGACAACATGGCCCTTTTGGCCTCTTGCTTTCTGTTGCCTGTTACCTTGTTTTCCCAAAGTCCTGGGAAGCCCTGACTCTGTCCATTCCCCTCACTGGCTGTTGGGTGGAACTTCCATATATGGTATTGTGGGGAAGTTCAGGCCAGACTGGCTGGAGCCTTCCCAGTGACTGTATGTTGTGGGTACGCCCTTGCGGTAGGAACTGGGTGAATGGAGTGCGTGACCAATATGCACTTCATGTTATGGATGTCTGGTTTCTGGTATGTGACACAAAGACTGAGACAGCCCTGCCCGAAACTGGTATGTATGCAGTGTGGAATGCTGAATGGCTGGGTACTTGTCCCAATACACATTTCTTGTTGTGAGTGTCTGAACAGAGGAGAATGGCCAGAATGCCCTCTGAGCCCGATTGGCTGCCTGCCTGCATGAATGCCCTTCTGAATGATTGGTCGCTGGAGTGTGGCCCAGCAGACTGAATGAGAGACCCAACAATATATCTGGGGACCTCTCACTGATGGAAATGTTCAGAAGCTGAAGTCGAAACTTGATGCTTACTCTCGAAGCCGAGAGCTGAGTTGGAAGGAGAAGGTGAATCTGAAAGCTGCTGTGGCTTCAAGAGCCTGATCGAAGAGAGGACCTGGCTAGGAGACCTCTTCCCGAGCTACGAGGGACCATCGTGCACCAACTGACCTTAGCCGAAGCACCCTGGAAGTCAGCCTTCGAAAGACTGTCGACTGGAGACAAGAACCGCAGAGAAATCCGAAGAGAATCGCCTGGACATCCGTCCAGTGTCGTCACCCAGGGTTCAGAGAACCGCTGTAACCGTTGGTGGCCCGTCAAAGCCGTGTTTCCCAGAAGCGGGACAGCTTGACGCTGTTCCGTTGACGACCGTAGACGCAACGCTCCATTGCCTAAGAACATTTTGAAGCAAGGACTCCGTCGCTCATCACCGACGACCGCTTTGTCACGGCGGAGAAAGTCAAGGCCGCCGATGGGTCCCGCCACCGGAAGACCACAAAGACGCTGACGACCCGACGCCCTTGCTGGGCCAAAGTTCTTCATTGACTCTTTGCGGCAATGGACTGAGGTGCACCGCATGTCTCATCTTCACAGGATGTCCATGATCGATTGTCGACGAGCACCGCCAAAACCGAAGCTGCTAACTCAACACCTGTGTTCACCTTTTCCTCGAGGGATCTCGACGATCCGAGGCTCCTGCCTTAAAGGGAGCTCACTCAAGAAGGATCCTTCGACGACCAGACATCGAACTCTGCTAAACCAGGTACATTGGGGTAGTAGAACCTTTATAGAAGGAAATAAGACTCTTATAAGCAATATATGGACCGGGCTTGTCAATATACTTTATTTACTGGTTGCCCAGGTGGCGGGATCCTCACACAGAACTGTGTCTAGTGGTAGGGGGCCCACTATTCTGCCAATTGCTTAACCAACTTGTTTCCCTCAAGTCTATTGTTGGTTCCCTTTATTAATTGATTTATATGCCATTTTGAAACTGTCTACAGTTGATGCATTTTAATGGAATCAAAGGAGTAATTGTGGTACCACATAGAGACTGTATGTATTTATCATTTTGGATTTGCCTGAACACAGTGTGTCATTGTATGTGTACATAATCAAAGCCTTATTTATATAAAGAACTGTGTTTTCACTAACATAGTGTGTGGACATTCCTTTGTGGGTGCTTGGGGACTACTTTGTACTTAGGAACCAGCCTGCATCACCTCCTGAGAGCTTAAGCCTTGGTTGCTCATCCACAGCTACCGAATAGAGAACCTTGGCTGGGGTGCTCTGTGCTTTTACTCTGCCATATAGAGAGCAGGAGTACAGATACCCCCTCCAGTCTTTACACTCTGGCCCTAGCAGGGATGTCCTTGCATTCTGCGGGTAAAGCATAACCTCCAAGCTGTAGAGCTGCAGGAGACATGCCCTCAGGTTCAGGGAATCTGGGTCGTGATGACGAATCGCCCCCACCCCACTTCTCTGCCGAGAAGGTCTGGGGACAGCGAGCGGCAGCCGGATGGACGGGGCCACTGACAGACATAGTAGGTCTGGATACCAGATTTGTCTTGACCACGCCGGGGAAACGAGTATCATCCTGCAGTGGCACCGAGTGTGTTGATCACACGTAAGAGGAGTGGAAATGGCAGGAAGGCGTACAGGAACTGTCCCTCCCACGGGAATGAGAACATGTCCCCCATGCTACTCGGTTGAGGGAACCTGCTGGTGAACCTTTGACACTTGGTGTTTGCCACTGTTGGAAAGAGGTCCATCTGAGGCTGGCCCCATTTGCCAAACAGAAAATTCACCTGTTCCTGGTGAAGTTCCCGCTCATGGCAAGAACGCAGCTCCCTGCTGAACGAGTCAGCGATGGTGTTATTGACGCCCGCTAGGTGAAACGGAACGAGGAACATGTCTTGACAAACGTCCCAGCACCACAGGTCCTGGGCCTCCTTGGAAAAAGCCGGTGAGCGCATCATCGGATGTAGAACATGATGGTGGTGTTGTCTGGGAAGATTCTCACCACCTTGCCTTTCAACGACAGGAGAAAAGACTTGAGGGCCCAGAATAGGGGCCGAAGTTCCAGGACGTTGATCTGCAAGTCCCTGTTCTCTGGTTGCTAGTGGCCTCTGGCATGCAACTGTCCGGTGTGGGCTCCCCATCATTCTAGAGAGGCGTCCGCAGGGACCATCTCCTGGTAAGGATGAACCTGAAATGGAGCTCCCTGGACGAGATGTGGTCATACACCCCACCACTGATCGCCCAACGGAACTCCTCGAGTGAGATCTTGACTGCAAAATTCCACCTCGCATCCAGGAATTTCTGGAGAGGTCTCATGTGAAGTCTGCACAGGGGAACAAGGCTGATGCAGGAGGACATCATACCCAACAGAGACTTGATGTACCGAACCGCCACGGACGACAAGCGATATACCTTGCCCTGTATGGCTCTCACCCTCTCCTCTGAGGGCGATGTGAAACACGTCACTGTGTTGAGTCGGACACCTAGAAAAAGCACATCCTGAGATGGCATCAAGCAAGACTTTGGATAGTTTATGGAAAACCCCAACTCTGTCAGCAGATGTACGGTTTTTGATATGTGCTCACCAGCCAGTCATCCAGGTAGGGGTATACGTGGATGCCTCGTAGATGAAGATGTGCTGCCAGCAGGGCCAGGCATTTGGTATACACCCTTGGGCCGATTTCAGGCTGAAAGGCAGAGCCCTGAACTGGTAATGCTGACCTTAAACTACAAACAGTAGGAACATGCAGTGTTTCTTGTGAATGGGGATGTTTAAGCAGGCGTCCTCCAGATCCAACAATGTCAGAAAATCTCCTTGCTCCAGCTGGACGAGCATGTGTTGCAACGTGACCATCCAGTACTTTTGGGACTTCAAGTAGTTGTTGAGATGATGAAGATCTAGGATCAGCCTCCACCCTGTTTTCTTTCAAACCAGAAAGTAACTGGAGTATACTCCGGAGCCCCAGAGATGCTGGGGGACAGGGTCCATTGCCCCTTTCTGTAACATGGCCCGCACCTCCTGCAGAAGCTGTGGTCCGTGTTGTTCTTGTCACTGAATCAGCAGGCTACGGGGACACATGCGTTGGAACTCCAAGGTGTGTCCCTGTCCGGAAGCGTCCAGCACCCATCTGTCCATGGTGATCTTTTCCCATGTGCTGATGAACTTCTCCCCCTGAGGTGCCTAGGTGGGGGCTCGAGGCCGCAGCTGGTTCAAGCCTGCTTGGGGGTCAGAGATCTGCCCTGCGGGTGGCACCACCGCTGTCCTCCGCTGCCTTGAGAGCAACTCCTGTATGCTTCTTGAGCGGAGGAGCATAGAGGCTGCTGGTATGGTGTATTCTATCCTGGAGGATCTCGGTTACAAAGTTCCCAAGGAGCGTGCCGTCTTCGTGTCGGTCTGAATTGCCTGCAAAGACTTGTCGACCACCTTTCTGAAGAGGTACTCCCTTTATCGAAACGTCCAGGTGGAAGTTAGTTGCCTTCAACCAAACTGGACGACACAGGGACACCCCGTTCTCCATCTGGCAGAAGCCTGTGTCTCCGATGCCCACTGCCACCGTGATGGCATGATCCGAGGCCCCGCCACTCCCCTTCCTAAAAGAGTGCCAGTGCCTCAACCTTCTTGACTTCGGGCAGGAAGTCCAGAATAGGGCCCAACTTGAACCATAGTTCCTGGTCATATCGGGACAAGATGGCTAGGGCGTAAGCTACCTTGATGGTAGGGGCTGCCGTATAAATTATTCTCTTGCCCATTGCATCCAGCTTCTTCCCCTCCTGGTCCGGAGGCAATATGGCTGCTGACGACGGGTTCGCTGAGCACTTCCTGGCTGCTGCCGTGGCCACCGAGTCGGGCAAGGGCTGATACCTTAAACACTTTGTGGCTGAATCTGGGACCCTGTACTTCTTCTCCAACCTGTCCCGCTTGGTCGGGCAGTACTCAGGTTTTTCATTAGAGTCAGGTCTTCCTCCCAGATGTCGTCCAGGAAGGGAACAGACATATGATTGTCTTTCTTCTCGACTCGTGCCTTTGGCATAGGAAGCCTTCTTTCTTGGTCTCTTTGGGGGTTAACTGAAACAGTTCTCTGAGGCCCTTGATATGACAGAATGAAAGGACCCAACTTTGTGAAGTGGGGAGGCCCTTTGGGGCTCATCCGCGTGCAGCATCTCCCCGTCGGCCGCTATAAGTGTTTGTCCTCGCCGGTGCTCGTGATAGCTCTGTCTGTGCCCGCGTCCAGGGCTCAGGGTGGGGTCTTTTTTCAAAATGAGGTGGTGGTGGTGGAGGAGGAGTCGGATGATAGCGAGGACCACTGCCCTCTTTGTCCTTTCTGTTTAGCGGGGGTGAGCTTAGCCTTGCAGGCACGTGTCCTGTGAAGGCATAGGTTTTGGAGGCATCCTCTGCTGGATTTCAGTGACCAGTGTATACAGGGTTGTTAGAATATCCAGCGACATGTCCCTAGGTCTAGGGGCCAATGGAGTCAGTGAATTAGGGTCTGGGCTGGCGCTCCTCCTCTTGCGAGCAGGAGACCCCACGTTATCCATGTAGCAATCGTTCTCCAGATCATTGTCCTCGTTGGTACTCGAGTAGATCTGCTCTGGTCTGTATGGGACAGAGCCCCTATGGTCAACGAACCGGGGGAGCTCCACCACAGGGACCGTCTCTCTGTCCTTCTCAGGAGGCTGCTGGGTCTGTGTGGTCACTGGGACCTTCCATAACCCTGGAGTGGCCGCTGCCTTCGTCGCTGCTTCCGCAGCCGTATCTCGCGTCGGGAGTAAGGACACCCGTGGAGCAGGTGCCACCTCCTTTTATGGACCCATTCTCATTCAGCCCTACCGCAGCAGTAGTCATTGACTTTGTCGACGATGAGCTAGTCACCGCATTGCCGACGGTGCCGTCGTAGACTCCTTTCACCTGGGCATGTTGCAAGGTCTTTGCCAGCTTCGACAAGTCCTCTCTGGACTTGTCCTTCATCGGCTTACCCGCTGACACACAGTTTTGCCGGGTTTGGGGACTTCCTCTTTCAAGGTGAACCTTTTGATGGTAGGCTCACCATAGAGGCCGATGGTGATGGCAATCGCATTTTGCCCAACTCAGGACACGCATCAGCAGCTAACCCAGTGGCGCTAGCATCGCAGAGTTTGGCCTTCTCTTGGACCCCGCAAGCGGGGTGTCCTCAAAGGATCTCAACCTCCTTTAAGAGGGAGTTCGCTCCTCGGCCGTCCGGTCCTAGATGAGGCTTGACTCTGCCTTGCTCGACTTGAGCCATGCTGACAGTCTGCTGTAGCTGCCTTTTTTTGGTTTTCTTCGAGAAACCACAGGACTCCTCGCATCCCTCCTCATCATGGTCTGGATGCAGGCAATATAAGCATTTATGATGCCGATCTTCCAAGAAGACGTTCCTTAATCCACATGCACAGGGTTTGTCTTTGACTTTCCTTCTTCTCTTCACTCATGGTTGAGAGGCGCTAAGTAGGGCCAAGGACGGGCCTTCTCGAAACTTCAATGACGATTTGATGGTGGATGAAAATGTTCGCCGGTAGCAGATCATTGTTGCTGGTCTCTGTCCTTGGTTGAAGATAATTGAGCAAAAATTGGGTCACAATTCGAATTCTTTTTTATACAAATCGGAAAAAATACAATTAGCTCAGACAGCAACTTGAGGATTCCGAACACTGAAGCGTGCGGTAAAAATCGGAAGATGGCCACCAGGACTGGAGTTTAGGGATAGGAATGTAAATGGATGGGGGTAGTATGACACAGAGAACAGTGATTGGTTTAGAGGAGAAATAAAGTTGTAAAGTGAAAGTGAAATTGTTTTTTATTTTACTGAGCATTCTCAGCCTGACAACGGGGAATATTCATGATCATGTGAATCCATGCCAGACCCCATACTCCCTTATGGCTTATATCTTAAGATTAAGATGCCACCACAATACTTGCTTATAATAATTATGTGGTTTTAGAACAGAGATGCAGATTTTAAATGCAATCTTTGCACTGTTGTGACTTTGCTGTCACCGCAGCTGTCAGACAGGGCATCTGTGACACTGAAGCTGCTCTGTGCAATTGGAGAGCATGCACTGCAGATCAGGTACTGATGCTGCATAGTGCAATTGGAGAACAAGCACTTCAGATCAGGTACTGATGCTGCATAGAACAGGTGTAAACTATGCTTTTGGCATGGAGTTTAACAAATGGAGGGTCTGTTTAACAGATCACCCTTTCTGAGATTTTGTACCTGCATCAGTTTACTATTAATACAAATCAAAAAAGCTAGGGTTTTATACCATTGCAATATGGCAATTCTTTACAGTCAAAAACCAGTGAGTTAAATAGAAAGGGGGGCGTGTCGGGGATAGGCTAAGGAATTCCCATCATGGGATTCTGCCCTAAAAGTATGCCAAAAGTCAACCAACAGGTCATGCCTTGCAACCCACAGTTGAGGCAGATTATTTCTGAAAGAGGATATACATAGTCCAGTAGAGTAGTCTATCAATGCAAACGCCAGAAAGCAATGTAGCAGCACTGCATGGCTAAACTGGATGTTGCTGAAGGGAAACATGGTGAAGAAGGAAACTGTGTTGTCTTCTGATGCACATAACAGCATACGTTTAAACACATATTAAGATATCTGCAACAACTCGTTTTAGTCTGCATGTTTTCAGAAATAAGTAGAATGGATAGTATAAAACAATGCCCTCTTCTCCAAGCTAATAATTCGCTTTAATAAACATATTTAAACCTTTTGTGGCTTTGTTTCATTTGGCTGAAACACAAACATTCACAGGAAATGTGCCTCTTTTGATGCTTACAAGTTTCATACACAGTGCTTCATGAGGACGAACAGGGGGAAAGCAATTTAACAGTTTTTTCCATGATGACCGTGGCAGTTTTTTTTATGGTTACTTCTAGTTGAGCTAAACAGTATTATAATCCATCGATATTCTGTGGTTAGATCAAAACGATTGATGAACCCTAACTCAAAGTTTCAAATGCTAGTGGGATCAATTAAGCTTCCATTCTTCCAATGTCTATTAAAATTCCCAAGGCTAAAAGGCCCCTCACAAAAAGACAACTATCGACAGTCTACAAATCTTGCAGTACAACTTTACTCATGTGGCAGTAATTACTTTATCGCACAATACATGTATCTGAAGCATCACAGTACTGGAAAAATATCTTAATTTTTCACTCTGAGTGCAACACTGTTGTCACTCAAGGCAAATACCTGAATCCATGATACTAAACAAATATGTTGTACCATGTACATACAAATAAAGAACTGAATGTAATTTTTTTTTACTTTGCAACAGTGAAACGTGAATCAGATTTTCTCTGCTCTGTTACTTTGTTGACAGGACTGTGCGCTGTGTTGTGGAAGAACGAGGAGGCTCCACCCAACTTTGACAAATCCTCCCGGGATCCGCTAAGCGGATCATCAAGTGGAGCCGTCTGCAGTCCACAGCTCGAAGGGAGACGGGACTGCCTGCATCTCTATGTCAGCAGCAGTGACGCTGGTAACCTAGTGCGGACTTCTAATGAGGAGTCTGACTGTCGTAGGCATGTGGAATCTTCCTCTAACTAAGGCTGAGCTACTCTCCTGGACTGCTCCATTCTTCGACGGCTGAAGTAGTATGTTGCCGGGGGCGCAGAGCCGAGGAGCTGCCATTCTGCTTTCGGCCTTTTCATTAGCATTTCTGACCCACTCTTTTAAAGCGCTGAGTCTTCTTATGGTGATTGTGCCATTGTATTTGATTTGTGATTCTGGATTGAGTAAAGTTGCAAGCGGTGACTGTGGATGCTATCTTTGAGCCACTTGCAACATATACATCAACGGCATTAGCTGGCTCTTCCAGATTCCAGTAATATCCATCTATCCTGTCTGCCTGCCAGTATGAAACCTGGAAATAAACAAAAGTCCATTTGTATAAAAAAAAGGGATCTGTTAACCAAGTTTCCAATACGGATGAAACTGGTTTGAAACTCTGCGCCAAAAATTATGGATTTCTTTGCTGGGCAGAGTGTTGCTATTGAAGTTCACGAGGAGCCTGAGGATAGGGCCTCGTCTATAGAGGAAGCCACAGAGTTTGACAATAACAATTGCTTATTAAATTCATGCTACAGCTTGGAGGGGCAAATCATTAATCTCGAACAAGATGCGGTCGCCAAAGTGAACAAACCTAACAATAAGGAGCATGTCACATCAGGATGCTTTATTAAGGATGTCAGCACGAATTACAATATGGTGCCATCTGCAAGGGTATCCTGTCACCTTGTCTCACAGGGTTGGCAGATGGAACCCCTAATACAGGCACGGTCGGATGAGATCACATTATTTCCCTTGACGGACATTAGTGTGCAGAAAGTACATTCAGTGAGAAATGTAAAGATCTAGATGCTCACAATGTAGCCACAAGTTTGCACTCAAATTCTTGCTAAAACTATCACATAATATCTCATGCTATCATGCAACCAGCTCACCCAGGTACTCCCACTTCCCGCACCCGCATCCTTCCCAAGCAGCAGCATAACGGCCAAGGGACACAACAATGCGATCTCCCTTCAATAGGAAGAGACACGTCCACATTGCGGTGTTCGTGGCAGCTTTGGTTGCGTGGGCAGTGGCGATTACCATGGAAACTAAGGACATTGTACACAACACGCCGGACTGCCCACGTGACGGGGGTCAGATCTCGTGACCACGTAGCAACTATGGCGCGGTGGTCTCACGTGACAGCCCTGGTCTCATAACCTATTAGTTGCCATACCAATAAAAGAACACTTGCCAGGTTACTCAGCACTTCTAAGCTGTGTTATCACCCGACTAGTGACGCGCTTCGAATTCAAGTCTGCTTCAAAGGATTCCAACCTCGTTTTTTGCTTCCTGGACCTCCGCTCGCATTTTCCCTTGGCTACAATGTTTTGGTTGTTTGATTTCCCAGACCTCTTCGACTCTGTATCGTGTACCCAGACTGCTTTCTCCTAAATGTTTGAATCACAGCGTTATTGGCTTTTCATGACCTTGGATAACGTACCCGGATTGTGTTTGCCCTGAGCTTGCTATTTATTGCTCCTTGTTGCTTCATCTTCAACAAGCACTACGTGGGACTTCTCAGCTACTTGTCTCTTCTGGCCTTTTCCTTGTGCTGTTTTGCAGCTGCTGGATAACGCACCCTCACACCCTCTTGTACCACCTTGAGGATGGAACTTCTTCAAGTATCCTTTTACACCTTTACATGTACAGTCTCTCCCCAGCTCTTCCATCGATAGGTGCCCTGTGGTATACACATATCACTGGTTGTTAGTCTCATTGTACTTTGTTGTATTTAACACTTTGCTTACTTCCATTGCAGCTACCTGGGGTCCGGTGCTCTTGTTCCAGCCACCTGTGGCCCTAATAATTGGTAAGCAAGTGTTTTTTTTCCCTCTCTGACTGGTGCTTGGGGACGGAAATATACATAGTCTACGTGGAACTGTATCCTTGACACATGCCAAGTTAAAAAAAAATTACATTATTGGCCGATCTATTGAAAGTGAGCCAGAAACATGCCATAGCAGTCTGTGCTAATCCTGAAATACAGGTGTTGACTATTGAAGCTCCGATAAAAGATGGCCAAAGGACTAATATTCCGGAAAACTTGGAATCAACTAAAGTGGGGGGCAATTATTGGCAATGGTGATTAAGAAGATGAGGACTGTCACCTAACGAAAAGAGAAAGGAGAAGGAAACTTGAGTCAATACCAGGACCAACCCTCAGATAGGGGAGGGTGCAAGAGACAAGGTTGTTGCTAATCAAATGCCTAATGGGCAGCGCTCATCTAAACGAGCCAGAAAGGAAGCAGCACGCATAGTAAAAATAGTAATCCAGAAATCTAACAAATTGGCTAATAGTGTCTACAGCCCATAAAGCTAAACTGATTGTGGCTCCTCAAGTTATTGAAGAAGATAGATCTGTAAACTCTGTTGACTGCACCAACTCTTCATTGGATAGCAGTATTACATCTACGGAATCCAATGTATTGTATTGTATTGTATTGTATTGTTGTATTGTTTATTTATTTATAGAGCGTGCCTGGCCGTTAAGCAACTGGGCGCTTGCAGAAAATAAATCTTGGGTTACAGGTACATGAATACGTTACATTACTTAGGTTACAGGATCATATATTACAAGCTCATATATCAAGCAATTCTTACAAGAGAGATATGTTACATATATCAGAATCTTTTTGTGTTGCACTGTCGGATGACTTACAGTATAGATGAGTTACAGTTACAGTGTTTGCAATGAATATACAGAGTATTTGGTACAATTGGGGCATTTAGCGGTTGTTAGTTTTAAGCCAGAGTTTAGCGTTGGCTTTGAACACATGGAAGGAGGGGGTAGCTCTAAGTGCATCTGGGATGGAGTTCCAGAGCTGCGCTGCTCGAACCGGGAAGCTAGACCTACCAGTTCTTTTCAGTTTAAAGTTAGGGACTTTGGTGCTATTTGAGAGGGCCTTTCTGATGGGACGTTCAGAGGTGTGCTTTGTGAATTTTTCTGTCAGGTATGCAGGAGCTTTGTTGTTCAGACAATTGTGTGTAATGTTCAAAGTTTTGAGTTTGATACGGTCATTGATGGCCAGCCAGTTGACGGCTCTTCTATGGGTAGATATGTGTTGTCCTTTGCGGATGCCTAGGGCTGTTCTGAGGGCATTGTTCTGCAGGGTTTGGAGTTTGTTAGTGTTATGTTTACTGGTGCCTAGGTACAGTGCACTGCAGCAGTCTAATTTAGAGAGGATGAGGGCTCGGGCTATGGTGGTGCAGCTATCTGTGGAAAGGGATGGTTTGCAGGCGTGGATGAGTTTGCAGGTGCATGGGCAGGTGGAGCATGAGGTTTGGTAGATTTGGGTTGTGGAAGGTCCGAAATGGTCAGTGAGATCAGATAGTGATCTGTCCATATACAAGGTTCAATTGCCGTTATGAGGGAGACGCAATTGATGTCTGCAACCCAGTCCAATGTGCGGCCTTTAGAATGAGTAGGGCCGTTATTCCGAATAGTGCGGCCTGCTTCCCCAATAGTGTTAGCTATGGTGGAGGCATTTGAGTCTTTTGGGTCCTTATAACCTAAGTTGAAATCGCCTAATAGGATGATTTGTGTTCCCGGTTTGGCATTAGTGTTTAGTAAGGTGGTAAAGTCTTCTTCAAAGGTGCCTAGTGGACCAGGGGGTCTGTAGATAAGGTGTATTGTGATAGTACGTGTGGCAGAGATTTCTAGTTTAAGGGAAAGTAGTTCAGCTGACGGCATAGTGAGGCTCTCTATTTCTTTGATGGTGAGGCTGGCTCTGCAGATAAGAGCTATGCCTCCTCCTTTGGAAGTTTCCCTGTCTTTTCTGAAGATGGTGAAGTTTGGGGGTATGGCTATCATGAGGGCAGGGCCAGCGGCTTTGTGTAGCCATGTTTCGGTGACTGCTAGGAAGTCAAGTTGGTTACAGGTGATGATGTCAGCAATTTCCGAGGCGTGAGCTATTAGGGATCTAGCGTTGATGAGACCTCCCTTGAGGTTTTGAGTTATTTCTGTGTTATTGCTAGTGTGGACCTTGTTGTGCAAAGTTTCAGAGGATTTGGTGCAAAGGGTTTGATTGCAGCTGGGTTTCCTTGTGTGCCTGTTTCGGCTGGTGTGTTTGAGCTCCTTCTTAGTGTGGCTAAGGGGTATGTGTACGCTAGGTGGTTTGGGAAGTCTGGAGCCTAGTCTGAGGTTCCTTAGTTCGGTGGGGTAGGCTTGACTCAGTTGGGTCTGGGATGGGGGAGCAGGCTGTTTGGGTAGTCTGGTACCTAGTCTGGAGTTCCTTAGTCCGGTGGGACAAGCCTGATTCAGTTGGGTCCAGGTCAGGGGAGCAGTCTGTTTAGGTGGTGGCTGTGTGTGCATCTTTCTGGTTGGTTGCCTTTCTGTAGTCAGAATGTGGCGAGGGGCTGCCGTAAAAGCTAAGGCAGAAAGTGTAGAGAGTATGGCTAGGTAGCCAATAGATGTGTTGGGCATGAAGGATGTCATAACGGTGTATGTTGGCAGGTTATCTTGTGGTAGTCAGATGTTTAGTAGACTTGAAGTCTAAGAGTGTAAAATGCAGATAGGTTCGCCTAGAATCAAGATTCACCATATGGACTAAAATACATGACTTAAGAGTTGTTAACAGCTGGCAGGCGACCAGATGGTCTTGAATAGGTCACGGGGTGCAGTGGCAAGCAGTCGGGAAGGTCTCAGATAGATCACAGTGTGCAGTAACTAGCGACCAAGGGTCTAATTGGGTTACACAGTACAATGGCAAGCGACCAAAAGGGTCTCAGCTAGGTCACAGGGTGCAGTAACTAGCTACCAGAATGTGTATGAGCTTGTCCCCAGTAATAAATATGTTAAGATGAATGTGAAGGGAGATTGGGTAGCGGAAAAGAAAAGCCAACTTCCAACGAAAACATTGACTATCTGGGGAGTGACTAAGGGGAAGAAAAAACCTATAAATAGAAGTGTTGGAGATTCTCAATCGTCTCCTGCTCCTGAGGATAATTAAATATAATGACTTTAAATTTGTAGAACAGTGCCCCAATTGTGTTACCAAGGTTCATTGTTTCTCTGAAGATGTGGTCTGTTCAATTAGAACAAATACCCCTGAGCTAAACAAACGTGGATATGATCTGGATTGTGATTGTACTGAGTATGTTTTTAAAAAGGGAAAGTCAAATACAGATAAGTGGGAGAGGAGGAAGATTGGAAATGTGGGGTCAGCATGAAAGCACTAAATCTGGTGCCATAAGTGACGCCAATGTGAAATCACACTGGGAGTGGCTATGTTCCTTTTTACCCCCTATAACTACTAATAACTGAGCTGATGTAAAAAAATGATGTCCTGGAATACTAGAGGACATAAACATCTCTTTCAGCAGGAAATGTCTAAGCTTAATTAACAAGGCTGAAATCATATTCCTTCTGGAAACATGGCTTTTAGGCTCGGCCTATTTTGAGGGGTATACCTCCCATTTCCGACATGCTAATAGGGGTACCAAAGGAAGACTCTAAATGGGAGATGATCAGAAAATATTGTTAATTAACATCTATTACCCTCTCAGTGATGATTTCACATTGGGGGTCCAACTAAACATCTTTGAACTGGTCGCTAGTAAATATCGGGAGAACAGTAAGATTAACATTATAGTAGCTGGTGACCTGAATGCTAATGGTCTCTCTGAAAGTGTTGATGAAGGAAAGAGTTGGGCACTACTAACTGGCTTAAATGTTCTGAATTATACTGTAATAATCGAGTAACATATAATTGGAGGAGCAGACCAGTTGAAGAGATCCAAAGACACCAGGATCTAAAGTTTGTAACACGGAAAAAACTGGGTGGGAACCACACAGTTAGCCAGTCACTCTCACTCTGTTCCCCTTACGGAGTTACCAGTAAGTTGAAGGAAAGCAAGTATGAGAAATGTCCCTTCTGAAACATTCATGCAAATGGTTTCTTCAAGTAATGTAAGGATTACAAAAACAGTCGTAGGGTTTTCTTACAAACAAATTTCATTTTAATAACCAAAGTAGGGAAGGCCAGCTGTTGCCTCATCGGAAAGAGCTCTTAAGCAAATGCATTTTGGAGGGATTCTCCTTCATCAGGGCTCAGCCCTACCAGAAACAATTGTGCATTCAACGTTATAGTCATGTTAAAGTTTATCCAACAGTCCGAATCAGTTCATAGAGAGATGGCATTAATAAACCAATATCATGCATCGTTGTATGCAGTGTTCAAATAAATGTCTATATAACCAATTGGGTGCACGGAATAGTACATGTAAAAAAATACATTTGTTGTTAGATCAAGCGGTCAATCTCTACAAACTATGTAAAGTCCAAAACAAAAGTTGTAAGCACTTTCCAATGTGCAATCAATCGTAACGTATGCTAGAAATATGCATAAAGTTACCCCATGTGAGTTAGACCAGTGCTTCTATTTCAATTGAAATCCAAGCTCTGACTCTAAGCAAATACGACGGATACGTCAGTGCTTACTAATTTATTGTAAGAGTCACGCCAGGGTGTGTAATGTGGATGCTTCCCTGCTGCTGCTTCACTGAAGTCTTGCCAGCAAATGGAAGACGCGCAGGGGCGCGCGCCACCAAATATTTCAGATTGTCTCCATGGGGACAAATTAGATGCCTCATGGTGTAGCTACGCCTGCGGCATCTGGCGTCCCACCCTCTCCATGACAACGTAGAGGTTGGGATGTGTCGGCCCCCTGGAGAACGATCACTAGCATGTATTCATGTATGTAAGCACTTGTAGGAGTGTCTGTAGAAATATGCTAAACTTGAAATGGTGTAAACCATTCTTTAGCAGTCCATAACATGGACGGATGAAAACGATATTGGATGACAGCTACCCGTGGTGGAGCCCGTGTCAAAGAAATACATTTAACATGGATGTACTTAACACATTAAAACATGTAATGTAAAAGGAAGTACCGAGTAGTGATATAGTAGATGTACATGAATAAATACATTTGAATAGGCTGTGGGAGCAGCCTGTAGTGAATGAGTACCATACCATACACAAACTGCACAAAAAAGAGTAAAGTTAGTGGAGAACATGTGATGATAAGACACTAGGGTGTAGAAGCCCCAGTAGTGAGGTTATGCAGATGTATACATATATATCATAAAATACAAGATAGAGCCATCAAAATAAAATTCACACTGTAAGGCATTGTCACATATAAAATTTGAAGTGAGGTATGTGGGATCCAGTTGTACAGTTATATAGATGTACGGCTTAGATAGAGCTACATAGATACAAAACTCTCAATAAGAGGTAAATGTCACAAATGAGGGCTGTCAGATGTAGCAAAGAAAGTTAATCTCCTCGTTCATCCCTTCGGGGGTGGGAGTGACAAGGCGATCTATCCAGCAAGTTTCTCTTCTGTCCAGTTTAGTGGTAATGTCCTCGTACAAATTTGATTTGGTCACAACTTCAACTATCTTGAACCTAATCTGGGATAAATTGTGTCTCTTCTCATGCCAATGTCTGGCCACTGCTGAGCTTAGGTTGGCAATCCTGGGACATATGCTCGTTCCACCTGACTTTAGTTGCTCGTTTTGATTGAATAGATGTAGTAAAGCCCACACAGGCATTTGATTGAATAGATGATATTGTTACTGTCACAAGTCGCAAAACTCTTCAGTTTAATCTCACCAGTGCAAGGATGGTTAATGGTGTTACCCTTGATGATGAATCCGTAGTTAGAACAGTGTAGGCAAGGATATGTACCAATGCGTCTCGTGATCAGCTCCTTGGTCGATGGTTTAGTGAAGACAAGTTCGTCCCTCAGGTTCCTGCTTCTCTGGTATGCGAATACCAGAAGGTCTTTAAACAGATGTTGCACTCTGAGATCGCACGTAAGGGTTACCCAATTCTTTTTAATGATGTTTTTGATGCAATTGCTCCGCGTAGAGAACTTGGAGACGTATACCAATGGTGGTGAACTTTTGGATTCCTTCTTCTGTGAACATAGTGTGTCACAGTCAATTGAATCAATCCTGGTGGTGGCTGCCTCCATGTCTGTGATCTTGTATTCACGTCAATGAATGTATTCCCCATCCCTGATTGCTCTCGTATATAATCATCTGGATCACTCACTATACGTTTAACCCGAAGCAATTGACTGAACGGTAAGTTCTTAATAAGACTGGGCTGATGAAAGCTTAGGCGATGCAAAAGATTATTTCTGTCTGCGTCTTTGCGGTAAAAGCTTGTTGTGTACCCATTGGTACCAGTTCCGATGGTCACATCATTGAATCCTGGGATATATTCAGTAAAGGTAGATGAAGACATTTTGAAGTTCTGCTTCTGTGCCAACCATATTCCAAAAATGTCATTAATGTACCTGATCCATGAATGAATATTCTTATTCCAGATAGTGTGTGTCAGTACCTGATCCATTTCATATTTATACATGAAACAGTTTGCATAAAGGGGGCATTGTGGCCCCATGGATGTCCCAAAAACCTGTAAATAAAAGTATGAATTTTCAGCTATGAACTGGAGTAGAAATAGAATGAACTCGTTTTGTGCTTTCATATCCGGCTCTCTCAAGAGCATCCATTCGATGGCTTCAAGACCAAGGTTGTGTGGTATCGACGTATATAAGCTTTCAACGTCCACTGTAAATAGAATATTGTTGGAATCATATCTGGTTGTTTTGAGCTATTGTAGAAAGTGGGTGGTGTCCCTCACATACGTGTGTGTTTTTTTCTGAAGGGGAGGTCGTAGAAAGAAGTACACATACTTCCCCAGAAGTTGTAACACTCTGAAAGTGACCATTAATAAACACAACTGTGCAATAGGTAAAAGTAATGATAAAACTATAAGGTGGAAAACCTTTTTTGAAGATCTTGAATTAAGGATTGTTAATGGATCAGTAAAAGGTGACGTACCATTGGGCCCTATGTGGCGTAATGGTTCCTATCTTCCCACCCTGGATTACATTTTTGTCAGCGCAAATATTTTCCCTGTGATTGTAGAGATGCAAATCAGCTTTAATGAGTTTAGTCATCATGCAATATTAAGCCTTAGTTATGCTCTCTCCACTAATAAGATGCAGTACTGGGATAAGATTGGTGAACTAAAAGTGAATCAAACTGGAAATAAACTAGGATAGTCAGATAGAAATCTGGATAAAGTAGGAAAGTGGAGTGGAGGTCTAAGAGACAAATACAGAGATATGGAGATGGCTGAGGAGATTGTATGTTGGATATCCTCTTCTATGTACGGCTTTATGCCTATGGGTAAAATCTCATTGATGAAACAGGGATCCAAACCGGAGAGACCATATGATAAGATCATAGCCATTGAAAAGAAAAAGATGCGCCTGACAATTAGAGCTATTGATCATATGAATATCCACTTACAAGACGCTATTGTTAGAAAGCATAAAAAAAATGACTATATAAATAGAATAAAAAGGTATTGTAGGTCTGAGAATAACATAAAATGGCAAAACATGGTTAGGATCCTGTTGGATGGGTATTCAAGAAGAATGCGGTCTAAATACAAAATGGTTACTGGTGGTGAACAGGAGGAGCTCATCAGCAATATTGACGAGGTTACCTGGAAAACCTATCTCAGGAATAAATTCTCTGGTGAGGATGTCCCTCTGGTGAGAAGATCTTTGCTGGAATTAAGCATAGACCGGAATAACATATGGGCCTTCATTAAGAGGATGAAATCCTCGAGGGCCCCTGGGTCTGATGGTCCCTCTAACCTAATTATTAAAGATAATCCTGATTTTTGGGCAGACATCCTCATGACACTCAATGAAAAGATAATAAAAACAAGTATTATACCTGAATCGTGGAGGATGTCACACATTATCCCAGTCTTTAAGAAGGGTTCGAGACTTCTCCCAGAGAATTACTGCCTACTTGCCATGACTGATGTGACTAGTAAAGTATTCTGTACCTTAATTCTGAAGGAAATTAACTTGTGGATAGCCAGAGATAATGTTTACAATAATTTCCAGACAGGCTTCAGAAAGGGATGTTCAACGACTACTAATATCTTTGTCAGAAACACGCTTCTAGAGGAAGCAAAACCTAAAAATAAACTACTGTTCGTAGACTTCTCGTCTGCATTTGATACGGTAGACAGATCCATACTGTGGGCCAAAATGAAGAAAATGGGCATGCCTGTCCACCTCTTGCATGCTTGTAAAATGATCTATGAAGACAATACTGCCAGAGTTTGACTGAGTAATCGAGGTAATCTATTTAAACAGATCCCTATTCGAAATGGAGTTAGACAGGGTTACACCCTTGCGCCTACACTGTTTAACATGTTCCTAGCAGACTTTGGCAGGATATTTGTTGAAAAGTGCAACGCATTCCCTAAAATAGGAAATAACGTAAGGTTGATCGGGTATGCCAACAACCTAATAATTATGGACAATACTTTTGTAGGTATCTCCCGTAGTGCTCAGGTGGTGTGTAAATATGCTGAAGGGACTAAAAATAAACTTAGCAAAGACTCAATTTATTGCAGTAGGTCGGGAAATGCATTAGTAGAAAGTATATCAATAGTCCTTTGGGGCTATTAATAAGTTAGCCTGGTATAGATATTTTGGGTTCGATCTTTCCTCTGAAAGTAAGAGAAATGTAATAATGCAACAAAATAAGAGTGCCAAGGCATTGTCTACCATGGCGGCCGTTACGATTTTCTCAAAGAAGACTGCTGGTTACACTCTACTTGGTATCCTGAATATTTACAAGCAGAAGCTATCTGCTGCATTCCTATATGCTTTGGAAACATCTTGTGAGGAATGGGGTAACTGGGATGACCTCCTCGAGGGGGCGGTCTGGAGAAGAATCCTGGGGTTGACCAACTATACCCCTATTGAAGCTATACGAACTGGAGTTGGGGTTGATATCCTTGGCTACCCTTATTGAAATAAATAGAGGCAAACTATTTATAAAATCATGTTTGCCAGTTTGCACTCATTATTGCCTATCATCAAAACTGCCATAGTGGAAAATAAAAGCGATGCTTTGCAGAAATGTAAAATAAGAAATGAGAATTTTGTTGCTAAGATAGGATGGTGTACTCATTGGGAATATGGTGAAGGTGCCCTCCTTAAATCCCTAAAGAAAAGTGCAGACAAATGGGATTGGTTGGCAAGTCAGGAAAAGGTACCTAGTATGATGTAACACAGCAACTTTTCTAGAATGCACTTTGCCTACGAAGACCCCCAAGCCTATCTTAGGCTCCTTCCTTCTCAGATAACACGAACAATATTTATGAACTTCGACTAAATACATTGCAGGTCTTGGAGGTTACGGGAGCATGGATTGGTCTCTCTGTAGAAAAGAGGACTTGCAGAATCTGCAAAGATACACAACAGATGGCCTCCTCTGAGGATATCTGTTCATCTAGTCCAGATGAACTGAACAGGTTTACTTTGCGTGACAAGGGCAGTTTTCTGGCCTTGTCGAGATGGCGAGAGACCTTGTCAGTCAAACTCCAGGGTGCAGCTAGGGAATTCTCATCACCTTTCCAGCAAAGAAAGAAGTTTAACCATCCGTTTCCTGTGCCAGTATGTATCTGTGCAGATCACCTAATGCTGATATCATCCCTCAAACAGATGTTCGGGACTGTTTCTTTTCCCTCTCCACAGATGCACAATCCTGTAAGTCTAGACCACGTGAAGGAGTAGGCAGCCATGATCCCCATGCAAACAGATAACAGGAAAGCACAACAGGAAGGAACATTTCCTCAAGCAAATAACAGTCTCCACGTACAGACAGTAGAAGGAGAGAGCCGCAGCACCTATGTGCAATCCCAGTGTAGAGGTCTGATGCCACGCTGTTACTTACAGCAGGCAGAAAGCTGCTGTAGCAGAGCACAGTTTTCGTATGGAGGCTAACAAAAAGAGACCAGCTGGTGCTGGAGGTCTCATGGCTGTTACTACAATTCCACTAACCCACCAGGAACACAAAGAAGGAAATACACCATTGAATCCCAAACTTACCACAACACCATCTTGGAATACAAACAGAAAGATTGCTCTGTTTCAGACGCCAATCTCGAGGCGCAGCAAGTCCACATGCGGGAAGTGGGTGGGGTTAGTCTCCTTTTGAAGACTTTCAATAGGTAAATACACATTCTAGGAGGGGAAGACAGAATAGGATTGGCTAAGGAAGGTTGGCAAATCAGGACAGAGGGAGGGAGAGTTAAGCAAGGGACAGGAAGAAGAAAAAGTGGGTTGTTCGGGTTCGTTCACAGGAAATGAGGTGGTGGACCATGAGGCCAGCAGGAGGAAAGAAGGAATGGCAGCTTGTGGAGCAGATTTGCACAGCAGGTGAGGTATTGGTTCAGGAGTGAAAGTGGTTCTGCAGTGCAAGTGTACATATTTGTGTGATACAAGTGCATATAGAGAGGGCCGAGTAAGGTGTGAATGTGAGAAAACTGGTACTGTGTGAAAGGAGGGTGGCTGAGTAGTAGTGGTCAGAGGAGTAGTAGTAGTGTTGGGAGGAGGAGTAGTACCGTGGTGGCAGGAGGAAAGAGTAGTGGTAGAATGAGTAGAGTCATGGTGGGGGATTAACGTGGTTGGAGAATATTAGTGGGATTAGGAGAGTAGTAGTGATAGGAGGCGAGGAGTAGCATAGAAGATGGGAGCAGGAATGCGCAGGGGGAGTAGTGGAGTGCGATAAGAAGTAACATCAAAGGGTGGAGTTGAAAGCTAAGAGAAGGGAACCCTCAGAAGGACAGAAGAGTAGTGGGTGGCAGAAGGTGCGACAGTAAGAGTAGAGAACGGAAGAGATAAGCATGGGCATGAATGAACAAGCCTGAATTCCACTGAGAAAGTGCAAGGCACTTCAAAAATCCCTATAAAACAAGAACATCTGGCTACAGTAGGGAAAGGTGAAAATTGTATTTCCGCTCTCTACTGTAACTAAGCTTTGTTCACTGTCTGTAACTAGCATCAAGATGCACATGGGCTGTTATGCGCTTAATAAATATGAATACATTTTAAAAAGTAACAAGTCCCAGAGGGAGATTAGAGAGCCCTGGTTTTAGGGAGAACATCGATAGTCTAAGCCAGGAATTAGACAGCAGGGGTTACCGTTCCGTAGCACTAATCAGGGTGATGGACCCCTCGGTTAGAGTGGCGATCCCATGGGAAATGAGAGCGGTATGGCACGAAGGGTCACAAAAATGTTATTAAAAAAACAGTTGAACTGTCACCAAGTTTTCATGTGACACTTGCTTTGTAGTCACTTAATTTTTGCTTGCTATTCTAAATGTACACATATTTGGTGGAATGTGGCTTTCATCAGGTGATCAGACTTTCTGGATCAGATGCAGTCTTGCTGCAGATGCATTAATTGGTTTTGATTAAAACAAGATCAATAAATTAACAATTCAAAAAAGTTACGAGTGCGCCACTGTAAAGTTATTTAATATTTTTCTGGACTTCAGTTTGAGGTGTTAACCTGGAATGCTTCAAAGCGTCATTTCAATGGCTTTCATGCACATGATGTGATACGCTCGACCTTAAATCTGCTTGTTCGAAAATGAGGCACGTCTAACATCACTGATTGTTCAGCATTTTAGGGGTCTGTAAACCTTCCCATGCAACAAAAAGTCTTCAGAAATGTGGACTTTGCTTCATGCAAACTCATTATGTTGAATGAGCTC
Organism: Ambystoma mexicanum; assembly: GCF_040938575.1. Lineage (NCBI taxonomy): Eukaryota > Metazoa > Chordata > Amphibia > Caudata > Ambystomatidae > Ambystoma > Ambystoma mexicanum. The sequence continues at coordinate 771,603,071 of NC_090941.1, forward strand.
CTTGTCGGGACGGTGTCTCCTGCTTCGAAATGAAGCTTTCCCAATACGGTGGATCTTCAGGGTACATTGGAACAGCAGATGCCACTAAGTCATCAAAAGACAGCAGAGTAAACTGTTTTTTAATTCTGTCAGCATCTCCTTCATGCATCAGCTGAAACAAATAATATACATAATCAATGATCAGGGTGCAGGCTTTGGACAGACATTGCTAAGAATCATTTTCTTTATTTTCCATTTACTGAGAGTTTATCAGTTGCAAAACATTGGTTACTTTAAAAACATCTCACTGATATGCGGTACATTTAAATAAATAAATGTCCTTTCTATACACAGACAACAGCTGCCTTACAAACTACACATCAGTGCACTGGTCATATGAACAAATATAAATCATGACAAAAAACATATGTATACAATGATTTCCACCTATTGTTTTCTCTCTCACACACAGGACTGACTAGTTGGCTATTGTTTTAGAATCTCTATTCTTGAGCATTTATTTATGAGCCACCTTCTGAGGCAGTATCTAAAAAAAATCTTTTTCTACTGCTGTATTTTTTGCAGTGAACTGTTGTTTTAGTAGTATAATATGGGTCGACACCCTGTGTTTCGTCCTTCTGGGCGTTCTTGGTTGCTCTAGATTATGATGGCCTTCCTCAGGAAAGATATATTACTCAGTATGCCCACCTATGGGATCCTGTGTACCATGTCTTTATTTCTGCATGCCAAATCTGTTTCTCGCTTCATATGTGAGGCAGTCTATTTTTTCCATTTCATGCAATTTTTTTTGAGGGATAAGGATACGGTACCCATTGCCAGCGTTTGAATTGCAACTCATGCTGTGAATATCCTGTGCGTGAGTTTGACGGGTCAGCTGAAACAAATACTAATTGAATAAACATGAACTGAAGCCTGTCATTAAATAAAACTTTATATTTTTGAGATGCCCCTCTAAAGCACTGCCCGCATGAAGCAATGTATACCATGTAATTGGCAAATAGATTAAGAAGCAAAGAGTGCACCTCACAACATACTTTATGTTAAACTGTACATGTAGTGGGTTCCTATTTTGTGTTCTTTTCATTATCCGCAATTCAAATTATGTAGGCACATGACCGTTTCAACAATATCGGGTGTAAAACTCAAATGCAGACAATATTCTTACAAAGAGCAACAGTACCATAATATCGCAGACATCACCATATTGTACACCTATGGAACAGGTACAGAGGAAGCACTTGGAAGGAAGTGTAATAGAAGTTTTAGAAGTGACACCTCACATGCTATACTGTAAAGATTTATTCATAAACCACCACAGCTGTATTTATAAATTTCATATTGTGCAAGTGCCCTCTGCTTCATGGTACTTTCAAGTGGTGGCTGACAGGGTGAGGTATGGTTTCAGGCCAGGTAGATGACTATACTGCTGTGGAAAAAAGTTTGATTTCAGATCTTCCTGAAACTTAAAGTCGTCGTTGATGTAAAGGGATAGGGGTGAAACGACTAGCCTTAGGAGTTGCTGCAAAGATTCTTTTTATTCCATCAGTCAGAGAGACTTTTTAGAGGCCCACCTTGCATGTCTGGTTGGTTGATATGACACAGCAAATAACATAAATAGGCAAATGTGTGCCTCTTATGGGCTTTATAGTCAAGGTCGATTATTTTTAAGACAAGCCTAACTCGACTTCACCTCTAGCAAATGCAGTGTTTTCAATGCCTGTGCTATTCGTTCAGCCTTACGAGGCAATGTTTCAGGTAACTAATTTACTGTAAGTGTGGATATTGTTTGCTTTCATGTACCCAATATTTTCCATGTGCTCAACGGACTAACGAGGTAAGCCACTTTGTGATCTCGCATAGTTCGTGAACTATCTGTAATCTGTAGTTGAAGTGTGTAAGGGAATTTCCCCCTCCTGACCACAGCAAGTCTTAAATCAATATAAACTGTGCAATTTACATCACTTTTCCCACATAAATTAACTAAATAAAGTGTTTTATAGGTGGCTATAAGAGCACTCATAAACCAAACCAAGACTTCAAGAGCTGCCATAGTACCTACCATGTGCAGTGAAAAATGTGTATGTACCTAATGAAAGCTTTGGGTGCCCAGTATAAACAAAGGGCTTAGTTGTGATTATTAATTTGTCAAGTGGCAAACACTGGCCCCGAGGCAATGCACGATATGTTCTATGCACTGAGGAAAAACCCCTAAAAAAACATCTGCAACAAAGAACAAAACCAGGATTGGTGTACATATCAAAATATTCGATACAAAGATGAAAAAACAAAGGTACCATTCAGAAGTAGTGGAACATCTGTTTCAAGAATGTCCGAATTTTGCATATAACCTCAGTGCAAATTTTAGAGACCGCTTGGTCAACATTGACCCTGATAGGAGACCGATGTTACAGAATGAAGAGACAGGCACTTTCCCATGCATGCACTGCAACAATTGCAGTATTGTTATCAGAGGCAATTTTGTGTACCACCCGAGAACTGGTGAAAAGATACTTCTACACAATCATGCTGCCTGTGACACAAAAAATAAATGTAATGTATGCAATTAAATGCCCTTGTGGCATTTGTTTCAGGGGACAATCTTCACGCCCATGTAGGTTCCGTTGGAACGAGCACAGATTAAACATCAGAACCAAGAAGGAGAAGTGAGCAGTATTAAGACACTGGGTGATGAAATAACATAATATCATACAGATTTGTTTCTACTTCCTTCATAAATCATGAGGATTGTCATTTCCTTTGCTATCTTTAATATGACCATCGAACATTTTAACGTTGTGAATCTATATTACCTGGCACAGGATATCGCCCACTTCATACAGAACATATTTTGACCCATTTTTGATACAACGCTATGGGTTCATTTTGCATACTTTGACATCTACACAGGTTCAACCTAATACTTACTTGCATTTAATATCCTGTTAGCCTCTTGACAAGATACACAATACAGACAGTTATGGGTGATCAACCTTCCTGAGTAACTATTTCCTGATACACAACATATCTACATCGAAAAAAGGATTTATTAACTAGGTTTTGTGTAATGATCATAGAATAGGGACGCTCCTCGTATAATAATTTGTTTGTATACCAGCAAACACTTTTGTGGTGTTATTTCTCAGTTTAACGTTTAAAAATGTTTGCTCAGTATCTCATTTTACACAGTTTATGTAGCTATGTTTCGATAGACATTATATAAAGATCAAAAAAGAAGTTATGAACATACTGTGTAGGCACACTCGTCATATAAGATTTTGTTTGTATGCCAGCTCCATTGTTCTGTTATTTTTCAGTTTATACATTGTTTTTGCCATTTTGCTCACTATCCTATTCTAGGCAGTTTAAGATATGGATGAGGGAGCACTATATGGCACGTTCATGGAAACCAAAATACTTTCAATATAAATAGAAACTCCCTTGAATGTTATTCTTACTGCAGCATAATTAATACATGGGACAGTGTATTCCATATGTTTGTTCTAGGTTGTAAACCTCACACATCCCATTATTGGGCGGTTATAGAGTGGTTCAGGTAGGATTCACCATTATTACCATTTCACTGATTGATTGTTATTGCTCCAGGTTAACCACAGACATTTAGCAACTTATTTTCCTCTTCACTGAAGATTTCGGGAGAAACACTATGGACAGAGGTACCCAAGGAGCATTCCCCATATAAAAATATATACAAATATTTGTCCGTCACATTTTATTATCACTTATGGTTATGCCATGACGCTATATGCTTGATGACTAATGACTTTTCATCCTTTTCTTGTTTTCTTTTCCCTTTTTTGATTTTAACTTTGGATGTATTTTTGCATTGCACTATAGTAGTATTACCTGGCTTATTGCTGTTTTGATGACCTATATTCAAATGCCTGTATTACTTGGCTGATTGATGATCAACCTATCTTGATTATCATATGAGGTTACATTTTTTGCCCTGACAACAGACTCATGTCCGAAATGCATGCGCTGGCAAAATTGCATGAGCGGTGTCTGTTCTCTCTCACATAGAAAAGATGTATTATAGATGAATCCGACTACATTATGAACTATTGAGTTTATCATATATATATATATATATTCTTTAACAAAATCCGTGTAGTCGAGCTTGAATAGCCTTATTGTGAGCACACAGATCTCTGGAATATTGTTCAGGGTTTCTTCTTTGCAACCAAAAGGAGTGTGCCAGAAAACATGCTAATAAGTGTTCATGTGACACCAACATTAACTAAATCAGAGCCATGGGGAACATGCCTCTTTCAATGTGTGCGTCAGTAGAACAATTGCCTCAGAATTGCTGCATCATCAGAATGCCTGTGCCATGGCTTACCAACAACATTGCCTTGCCTTGTGATTAGAGCATTGACAAGTATTAATAACTAGCCTTACAGAAAGGCTGAGGAGCAGAGATTTTATTCCTTAAAAACAAGCAAATGCTCCCATCTAAATAGAGAGTACAAATATGCCCAACACAGAAAAGAAACTATGGACAAATATTGTTCTGGTCAGTGGTACTAGCAGAGCAGAGGCACTTGCAGGAGTTCGAGTAATTTTACAACCAGAACGGAAGAGGACAATTTATTTTTTAGTTGGCATGAATTAGCATGTGAAAAGAAGGATGCATTACAAAAATATATGTTACTGAGTTCAATATATTAGCACTCGCTAAAAAGTACCACCATTGGCAATATGAATTACATTGTCCTCCATGGGAAATCATCAAAAGTCACATTTTAAAGATATTCACACTTCAAACTTTTACCCAGAGGCATGCCTGTAATCCGGTCATAAAAAAGTGAAATGAATGGGCATATAATCTGGCCCATAAATCCTTTGATCATCCCTTCCAAAGCAAATATGAGCCTAGCTGATGTCAGCGTGACTGCCCCTCAAACAAAACCACATAAGCTAATAACTCTGCACAGCTCAGAGATATACCACGTGAAATACATTCTCCTGTGACTAGGGGTCCTTCTTCTGCAATTTAGGGTTAAAAATTAAACAAGTTGGTGGAGATGAAAGAGTCTCTAAGCAAACAGTTCCCTAGACTCTTAGTAGAGGCTACTGCCTTATAAATGAAATTAAACAGCTAGTTTCCTTCACTGTACTTTAGGACAGAAACATCTAATTTGGACTTTCTAAGTGTTTAATTTGTCCTTCACCTCCAATGTATGTGCTTCTGTGCCCCACTAATCACACACAACCATCCACCCCACTCAACCCCAATCCTGAGCTGGCCTCCAATACTAGTTGACAATGCTCAGTAAAACGTGAGGTAGGTTCCTTTGTGGATTGTAACAGTAAACTACTTACAGAGACATGTTTGTAATCCACATAGTGTAAAAGTGAAGCGTAAAACTAAGGTGCGCCTCACTTCCACACTCTGGGATATTAGTTTCTTTTAGAGGCACGGTAGGGGCACCAAGTGGAACTAACATTTGCACCATACATTCCGCCTCCACCTTGAAAGAACACATGGTTTTATGTCTGCATGAGACTTACAGGCAGGTGTAAAACAAAGGGCTTTCAAAAGAATCTGTCTGTTTTTAGAACCCGCTAAAACTAGGAGAATTCCACAGGGATCCATTGACTGTCAGCTGTAGTGTGAAACAAAGCTGTAATAGCGATTTTGCATGTTTTAACACCTTTGTTTTACATTTTGCCTGACTTGTGGAAAAAGTCATGGTGGGGGAACCTACAACACACATTTGCAAATGTAAGTGGGTCCAATCCACACAATTTCTGTGCACGCAAATAAATATTTAAAAACTCGCTATCCATGATATTATGGGGCACAATTATTTCACATCCTTTTCTTCTCCCTTATGTTTGTAATTAGGGAAATGGCCAGTGCAGGTAGTGTCTATCTATATAGGTGTTGTGAATCATATGCCTGAAGTCTGAGTGTTTCAAACGTCAGACTTGCATTTCCCAGGTCCGGTTGTTGAGGAATGATTTGGGCTTTGTTTCCCCACAGTTAGCATGGTGTCTATGAGTAATCCGGTGTGGGTGCAGCATTGCATTTGGGGTTTTGACGGACTGGCTAACGGATGGACGTTTTCTGGAATTGGTTGGCTGCTTTGTGTGCATTAAGGAAGAAGAGATGTCTCCTAGTCTGCCTGTCCATATGAGCATCATGAGTGAAGGTTAGAATATAGGTGAATTATGGCGCAAATGCTGGCAAACACCTGGGGATTACACGTTCTTCTCCCCTCCCCACCAAACATACACTAGAATTGACTTGCTGCTGGTCTCGGAGGAGGTAGGGGGAGAGTTTGGAAACCCTACAGTCTGGTCAGATCATGAGCTCCTCGTTATGGAATGGCGGTTGCAAGCCAACGTGGAATCACATAGGTGGCGCTGTAATGATACCCTCATGAGGGACCAGGTGTTTAGGGAATTCCTTAGGAACGAAATAAAAGCCTTCTTCCTATCGAACGACACAGGGGAGGTCCCAATGGTTTCAGTCTGGGAGGCAGTGAGGGCCACCTTCAGGGGTCTCCTCATTGCAGAGGGTTCGAGTAAGAAGCGAGAGAGGGCCCTGATAGAATCCAGACTCCGGGAAGACCTGCGGGCCATGAGGGCACAGCTCACCAAGGGAAACATAGAGCGCGAAAACCTCCTGAGTGAAATGAGAGAGAAGAGACAGGCTCTGCATACAATCCTGATTGGAGAGGTAGTTAAAAAAAATGAGATACACGAAGCAGAGATACTACGAGAGGGGCGACAGGGTTGGGACTCTTCTGGCACATATGGGAAACAGGGCGGACAGACACATAGAAAAGGTCAAGGACGGGGCGGGTAACACCCAGATAAAAACTGAACACATAGCCGAATCATTCGCTGCCTTTTATAGGTCCCTCTATACCAAACAAGAGGGTGAATCACTGGATGAAATTCGAAAATATCTTGATGACCACCCCCTACCCAAGCTCACAGACCTAGAGAGAGAGACACTGGACAAGGAGATAACGGAGGAGGAGGTGGAAGAGGCCATCAAAAAGCTTAAAATAGGCAAGACCCCGGGGGAAGATGGGTACACAGCGGATTTCTATAAACAATTCCAGTCCGAACTAACCCAACCACTGACCAAATTATTTAACCAAATCAAAACCTTAGAATCCATTCCACCGACATTCCTGCAGGCCATAATCACAGTTATCCCTAAGCCGGGCAGAGACCCAGCGGAGTGTGGCTCATATAGGCCCATCTCGCTCCTGAACACAGATGCCAAGATCTTGACCGGGATCCTGGCGACACGTCTAGAAAGGTGTCTCCCCCGGCTGATACATCCCGATCATGTAGGCTTCGTAGTAAATAGACAAGGAGCGGATAGTATGTGCAAAACCCTGCACATATTGAGCTCAAATGGAGTGAAATCCGACGGTGCCCTTCTCCTGTCTCTAGACGAGGAGAAGCCATTTGACAGGGTGAGCTGGGCCTTCATGGAGGGGGTTCTATCGTCCTTGGGGATGGGACCCAGGTGGCGGGGATGGATGACGGCCCTCTACTCCCGCCCTTCCGCTAAAGTGGTGGTCAATGGAAGAGAGTCAGAGTCCTTTCCTTTAGAGAGAGGCACAAGCAGGGATGCCCATTGTCCCCCCTCATATACGCCCTGGTGACGGAACCTTGGGCTATAGCAATCAGGACTAACGATCAGGTCCAGGGTGTTAAAATGGGGGGAACTGACTACAAAATAACCCTGTTTGCCGACAATGTCCTCCTGTATCTCTCTAAACCATCCCAAGCTGTCCCAGAGGTTTTGAATAGTCTGGAGCGATATGGTTCCCTGGCAGGCTACAGGGTCAATGTAGTTAAATCAGTAGCGTTCCCGGCAGGCCAGCTCAACGATACTTAGAGACAATACATCGATAACCTTCCGTTTTGTAAATGTACAGAGGGACACTCTCACCTGGGGATCTCTTCAAAGTAAACTACCTGCCCCTATGGAGGTCGATCAAACACGAACTGGGACGCTTTTCAAAATCCGGCCGCTCATGGATGGCTCGCCTCAATGCCATCAAAATGGTAATCCTCCCAAAATTCTTGTATCTGTTTCAAATGCTGCCAACCCAGATACCAAACCCATTTTGGAGATCAAGCGGGCCCTTCTCCGTTATCTATGGGCCGGACAATCCCATAGAATCGCTTACGACACTCTCACAAGACCCAAAGATGAGGGTGGGGTTGGTTTCCCCGATCTTGACACCTATTATAAGGCGTCACAATTGCGCGTCCTTGTTGACCACTTGATGGCTGGCCCAAAGAAACAATGGGTAACATTAGATATCACACTCTTCTAGCCAGTCACATTGGACGAGTGGCTATGGGTCCCCAAGACATCCATTCCAAGAAGGGTTCTGAAACATCCAGTGTTGGGAGTGCTGTGGTCCATTTGGCAGGAAGGGGGTTACCTGAGATGGCTCACAACGTGGCCCTCACCTTTGAGCTGCATCTGGGCTCCACCACTTTGGGAAGGGATCAACGAACCACTAGCCTTCCAGCAATGGTATGAGCTGTGTCTTTGTAGGGCCGGACAGCTTTGGGTGGATGGGGTGTTTATTTCTCTTGGTGACTTGAAGGACGCCCTAGGCCTCCCTAACCTCTCCCCCTTTCGAGATCTACAGCTCAAGGGTGCCCTTACCGAGAACAGATGGGGAAACACACTTAGACGGGACCTAACCGATTTTGAGAAATTCCTCATAACACACAAAGGTACCAAGGGGGTGATATCGCGGCTTTATAGCTTCTTGCTGTTCTCTACCCAACGGGACCCCCCATCTTCCCAAGTACAATGGGGGAAGGACCTAGGCACCCCATAACGGAAAAAAGATGGACCAAGATCTGTAGGCAGGCACACCGTTCCACAACTGCACCCCAATACCGCCACCAGGCCCTGAAGTTGATACACAGATGGCACTACCCCCCACAAAGGATAGCCAGAATGAGAAAAGGTTACGACCCCCACTGCTGGAAATGCCATGTTGAAAAGGGAGACTATGTCCATATGTGGTGGAAGTGCCAGGTGGCACAAACCTATTGGAGTGAGGTCCTGTCATGGATAAGGGGAGTGGACGGAATGGTGAGAACATTGTCCCCCTGGCTGGTGTTGTTCGGTATTGAGGTAGAGGGGGACCCCAAGGTGAAACATGACCACATGTTGCAGGTCATGCTAGTCGCGGCTAGATGCTGCTGGGCCCAAAAATGGAAATCACCCCGACCTTCTGGGGAGGGGGAGTGGGTAGCGAAAACACAGGCAATCTACGATATGGAGTATTTGACCCACCTGATCGATGAATCCAAATTTAACATCGAGGCCCTATGGCTGCCATTTTTTGACAAATACGGGAAAATAGCCTGAGGCACAAGTAACCATCTCAGACGGTTCTCTTGATGGGAACAATACTATCGGGGCAACCCCTTTGGAGTGGGAGGAGATCAATTGTTACAGGAAATGTGACTCTTATATGTTGGACCTTGTTTTTTGAGCACTGTTTCTCTTTCGGAAGCAACCCTATGCTTGCATTGTATCCTCAGATAATGTGCTGGACCCTGTTGTTGTTATCGACCATTAAACCATGGCGTGGGATGGGGGGGTGGGTGCAGGAGGTGGGGGGGAGGGAAGTTGTGACCTCACCTTGCTATATATGGATGTTTGCATTATTTTTTGCATTATGTCATAATTGTAAAATTCTAATAAAACCAAATTTTCAAAAAAAAAGAATATAGGTGAATAGTGTAATGACGTAAGGCTCAGAGAAGGTTAAGTGTGAGTTTCATGTGCGAGGTAGTTAGGCTTGGTTGAAAGAGGTGGCAAGTTGTTGTCTCCTGTGCTTATTACGAACTTATATGATAGTTAATAACAAACCCTTTTAACTTAACTATTCACCATCGATATGCACCTAATAGGAAATATGTGTGGTGCTGCTGTGTAACAATAATGGGCATGCACAGCTGCTACCGAACACCCCCCAGGCGAGGGACTAATGCAGAGTACACAATCCCTCTCAACACAGGGACTTCCTTAGGGGCGCAAGGAACAGCGCCCCCTAACACATGCTTGAACATTCAAGCTCCTGGGCTGCCTTTGCTATTCCGTGGCGGGTACACGTGGACGAAGTGAACAGGGTTTAGCTCACTACTTGTAAACTTTACTTCCTACAAGTCTTGGCAAGGCAGACAAGGCCAAATTGGGCAGGGATAGAAAGCCAATCCCTGTAGGAGGAGTGGGTTAAAAGAAGAACATAGGAAACAGGAAGAATGGTTTATTAGGGTGAGGTCCAAGAACGGTGAGCTGGAAGACCATGGTACCAGCAGCAGGAAGGAAGGACCAGCGGAGTGTGGAGATGATTTCTGGAGAAGCTGAGGTATTGGCTAGTGAGAGAAAGTGGTACTGCGCTGATAGTGCGTGAAAGTGTGATAAGGCGAGTAAGGAGTGAATGTGCAGTGAATGTGTGAGTGAAAGAGGGTTTCTGAGTTAGAGTTGGTGGGAGTGGTAGTGTGCAGGGAGGAGTTGTCGGTTGTAGGAAGAAATAGTAGAGTGGAGGAGGGAGCTGTAGAGCAGAGGAGGGTGTAGTAGAGTGGAGGAAGGAGAAGTAACATCAAAGGGTGGAGGCAAGGTCTCGAAGGTATGAGACACATCAGGGGCAGAGGAGGAAGAGAGTGGAGGCAGGTGGACTGTGAGAGGGAGTGCAGTAGCAAGGTGAAGGGGGAGAGAGAGGAGAAAGTGAGCGTGAGGGGAAAAGACTGAATGAAGCAGAGTGTCTGCAAGACACACAAATCCTACATCCTTCTAGATCGCTAATCACTGACTAGAGTAGGGAAAGTTAGGACATCCCTGAGGGAGGTTAGTAAGATAAAGCCAAGGGCCTTTAAGTCAACATCTCAGTTCATTTAGCAATTAGCATACAAAGGCTTAAACAATCACGATATACTAACCTGGGGCTAAGGGCGATTGGGCTACATAGGAGGTCCATTGAGACGAGAAACGGGACGGTCATAGAGCCTATTGATATTTTAATAACAACCCTTTAACCGACTCCGAGATTTGGAGTGATTCTTGAGCATTTTACATTGTGTTTAATAACAATTGGGCCGTTAGACCAGATATCTAAATATACATTGCGTTGGTCCATTTAGCAATTAGCATACAAAGGCTGAAACAATCACAATATACTAACCTGGGGCTAAGGGCGATTGGGCTACATAGGAGGTGCATTGAGACGAGAAACGGGACGGTCATAGAGCCTATTGATATTTTAATAACAACCCTTTAACCGACTCCGAGATTTGGAGTGATTCTTGAGCATTTTACATTGTGTTTAATAACAATTGGGCCGTTAGACCAGATATCTAAATATGCATTGCGTTGGTCCAGGAGGAGTCGTCAGGCTCAAGGTTAACATTTCAAGGGTTTTATTTAACAGAAAAAGGAAAAGGCCTATCTGTCTCTATCGCTACAATGGATTTCCCTGCCAACAAACTAAATTGTTTTCTTCCAATTGCAGTATTTATTGGGTTATAGCCGTGCTTATGTCTTTTCACATTACAGACAAACAATATGTCTGCATATGATTAACATAGGAAGCAATCATCATTACAATTCCTTCAATATACCGATTAAAATGTATACAGAAATTGAATGTTATTATTTCAATACTTTCAAAACTTCCGTTGACAACAAAGTTTCCTGCCCAGATACCATTATTTCCCAGAAGGATGGTGACGACAGCCTCCAATCAGTATGAACAAATCTAGAGAATTTCTTAACTCTGAACCCCCAGGTAACCTGACAATCACTCATTACATGTCTTAGGGTCTAAATTCCAGATTTTCCTGCACAATGGACATAAAGTATCTGCATACTCAACTTTATGCATAACATACAGGATTTCTCATGTAGGCAATACGTTGAGGCGGAACCTCAGGAATTCAGCTATCCAGTGTAGATTTGCAAACGCCTTAAATACACTTGTCAATAGCCTTTGGGTTTATCGCAAGATGACAATGACTGAAATAGTGTTGACTTATCCGTTTCATCCATCCTCTGGAGAAGGTGAGGTATTGGATAGTGAGAGAAAGTGGTACTGCGTTGATAGTGCGTGAAAGTGTGGCAAGTGTGATAAGGCGAGTAAGGAGTGAATGTGCAGTGAATGTGTTCTTTCACATTCAACAGTTGTATACCAGGTCATTTTCAGTGCTTTCGCACTCCTGCAAAATGTTTGACAGAAATGTTAGAAATTCATTTAAGAAATGATTTGAGGTCTCTTGTAGCATCACTCTTAAATCTTCATATAAACAGTTCTGCTTAGGAACTAAGATCGTCCTGTTTAGTGATATGACCCTCCAATCTATATGGGATCGCAATGACTGTAAACCCAGTTCATACCTCAAACAGGCTATAGATAGACTCTAAGGCAGGACAAGTACTTGTTTCCAAAGTTTCCCTTCCATCCTTCTTCAATCCATCACTTTTATTAAAGGGTTTGTGTCCAAACCATAAATGAGGGATGGGATTACCTTGCCAATATAGAACTTTATGAATGGAGCCAGTGAGAATTTACATTAAACGTGACTAGGTTTCTTCATTTGGCAACCAAATTGCATAGGTTTACCTTCCATGTTCAAAGTCAAGGACCGCAGCATGGGAAAGAACCTCAATTTGAAGCCCAGGTACAGGATTTACTTAACCACTGGTATCACCTGTTCATTTAACTGCCATGTGAAGGGAGGCGCTCGCTTGAGTGGTCTCAAATTCTATTATCTTTGACTTGGAAGGATTTATCTGCAGATCATTTAGCCTTGCATAAACCCCCAAGACACTTAGCAAATGCTGGAGTCCTGTAGGGGTATAATTAAGCAGCACAATCTCATTGGCGATCCAGTTCATCCTCTCCTTCCCTATTTTTGGACTTGTCAAAGCACAACTATCCAGAGTCTCTGCCACATCAAGGTTGAAGTGGCAGGGGGCAATTACACATCCCTGCTTCACCCCCCTTTCGGTGGTAATCGGATCCGATAAATTGCCCTGCATACCCAACTTTACCTGTAGTTGGGTGTGTTCGTGCAGCTCCACAATGATTGCCAATAACAATATAGGCAATCCCCATTGTTTTAGCTTGCACCATAAATCAGCTCTGTTGATTGGGTCAAAAGCTTGCTATAAGTCAATGCAAGCATCGAATAGAGCCGGTCCTCCTCTCAAAAATTACCTACTGCACACTGTACTCATTACAAGACCATTTAGCGAGGATGAAAGGCCCCTACGGAAACCTATTTGATGTTTGGATAGAATACCCTCTCGTTCCTCTCAGAGCTCTAATTATTTTAATATCACCCCTGCCAAATGTTACTGTCAACGTCCAAAAGGGAGACCGGACGATAATATGTTGGATCTGTCCGATCTCCCTTCTTATAGATTGGAATAATTATGGCCCGTCGGCATGACTCAGGGATATGCGTTGTCTTCACTACTTCCTCAAACAAGAGTACTAATATTCTTGACCACAAATAAGTGTCAGAATTTAATATGTGGTTTTTGGGACCATTGGGACCCGCAACCCTAGAAGTGGAGGATTTTATCAAATCTTTTTGCTCCTTATATCAGCTTTTACAGCCAGAATGCCTGGAGTTTTGTTACAAATTTGAGACAATAGAATTTCGAAAGGCGATTAGGAGACCACCTGCAGGCCGCTCCTCGCCATGACCCGAGGCCCACTGTTCAAATATTGAAAACCCATCTACTCTAAAACTAGATGCCAACCATGTTTCTTGAAATACAATTATGTCATGGTGGTTGAATATTTCCTCCCTGATCGCCTTATTTTTAAATGAACTGGAACACCTTGTGTTACAACCCATTAATTTAAACATCTTATTTACTAAAGGGACTCCTCAGGGAGACCACGTTTCTGGGAGTTCTGGGATAGTATATCTGGAATTAAAGACCACACTTTTGCTCTCGAATTAAGCTGCTGATTTCTATTCTCATGTTATCCTCTATCCTCTTCCTAATATTACTTTCGGACCCCAGAGGAATACCATTTTCTATACACCCGTCTTTTCATTCAGCACCTGTCTGTTATCATGTAGCAATTCGGATGATACCTCATATCCCCGATTGCACAGTTCCAAGTTGGCAGCTAGAACAGCACTGGCCCCAAGTCTGGACTTTGAACCCATTTCCACAGTATATGTGCATTTAGCATGAGGAAAACAAATATACTCCATATCCGGAGAGGTAAAGAAAAACAGGTCTGCCACCTCTCAGAAAATTCCAAAGATCGCACTACGATTTTATGGTTTTGATTTTTTTCTACCCATTGAAACATTTCATCCACACCTTCGGAATTACAAAAGGTTGGACAATTGAGGAGTGTTACTGCCTTATTTTCTCCCCTCTTTCTTGGTTTGGGTACTTATCGTACTTCTTAGGCCAAGCAATGGTTTCTGATAACACACTTCAAATATGTCTTTTCTTCCCGCATCTTCCATTTGAGTAAAAATCGCTTTTCATTTACTTGACTATAATTATCGATTTGACTTTACCGTCTCTTGATCTTTTTCCTTATTTTGTGGTCTGGAATCCACTCCTGTGCTCACCCCCTCGACTAGACACTGACTTGTAATAGATTGGTTTGAGACGATAGAGGCTGTGATGTGCTTTTTTTCACTGAGGAAATATAGATGCCCACATTATTGGTGCTTGGAGTTCATCTGTTTGCACATGTACAGTAACTGCCATCATTACTGGGCTATTCTTAGTGTGCCTTTCTTCCAAGGACTTGATTTGTTGACTTTTGTCAGATCAATCTTCTTTTTGTGGGGAAACTGCTTCATTCTCTGTTTGCTATTTTACGTTCTTTGATTTTTTAGATCTTTTGCAATGAATCACTCTTCTATTAGTCAATGGATGGTTAGTTGCACAAACAGATTGCGTTGTTGCGGCCTTCCTGGACCTTTTGATGCTTTGTTTTTTGTTCTTGCATAGACTTAAAAATGGCTTCCCTATCTCCAGCTTCTAACTTTTTCCTTTTCTTCTTCGTATTTCTTCCTTGATCTTACTTGGTTTTACCACAGTTTTATTGCCAAGTTGAGTGGATTTGATTGAGTTGGGCGGCCTCCTGATTTTGTAGATTCTGGTCCTCTGAGATTTGGGCCAAGTGCATACATTGTTCCAAAACAGACTCTGATAAAGAAGTGTCATCTAATATTTGTTCCATATTCTCCTGGGCCACGATCTCCACTACCGTCCCATTTTTATTTTGTTGTTATATCTCATTTGTTAGAGATTTCACATTCTCATTCAAGATCTACATTTGGAGGCTTATGACCGTCCACCTCCCCTGTAAATCCACCCCCAGAGAGGACTGCTGGTTAATTTCTGTTTTTAAACTTCTCAGTTTGTCACTCAGGGAGGATTTTCCCACGTCTCCAGACCTACTGTGGAGCTTTCACACTCACTTACTTCTTTAGTTATTTCCATCAATATTCCTGTATGTGTTTGTACGTCCCCCTTTAACAATTCTAACCCATTTATTAGAGAGTTCAAAACAGTTTAAAGCAGAGAGGGCTGCATCACTTACTTCCTTCGAATTCTTACTTAACACCTCTGCAGAGCACAAGCTGACATTTTTTGCAATTTGTTTAACACTCTGTTCTCTCTCCAGTAAGTCTGTTGTTGTAGTTAAAATAGGGCTCAAGAGAAAGGACGCCATCAGGGATGCTTGGGGGCAAACTGAGTCCATCACCCCTACAGTTGTTATCTAGGGGCAGACTGTAAAACTGTCTCTTATTAATCAACACTGACCCAAAGACTCAGTTGCTTTGCCTGCATCGTATAGACCTGTATCTCCCAGACGTTGGTATTTCCTCTTTAGAAATCAAATCTGTTATGTTTCTTTTCATTGTGGTGGCCGTTAAGGTGCATTTAAATCCCTTTACACAGGCGTCCTTTGAATTTAGGCTGTCAGGGCCAAAGCCAAGACCAGACCTAGGCAGGGGGTGCAGAGGGGTATGGTGGGGGCTGTGATGAGTGGACGAGGTATTCCCAGAAAGGTGTATCCATTTAAAAGGCTGCTGTGCCCCTTCTGCAGAAAAGCAGCCTTCCAAGACTACAGTTCCCAGCAGAAGCAGTCTCCTGCCTACAATCCCCAGCATGCTCGGGGGCGCCGCGGGCCAATCAGGAGCCCAGCAGGGTGTGGCTCGTCAACGCGCATGCGCAAGCCCCGAGGCACGGGGCTTGCGCTTGAGACTTCGGAAGGAGAGGACGTGCAGAGCCCAGCTCCTCCAGAATCACTCGCGAGGGGCCCCGCCCCGCCGGAGAAGCAGTTCGGCCCCTCGCTCCTGCAAGATAAGTTCTTAAACCCATCTTGGGAATCAGAGGGATCGGGGGAGAAGCGCAGGGGGCTTTAGCCCGCCCATTCCTAGCCCCTGCGCCTACCGAAAAGATAAGTGCGCGTGTATCTTAGACGCGCCGCCAATCTGTTGTGGGGAAGTGGAGCGTACGAAAGGCTTGAACGTGTGTTCCCGCCTCCTGGGACCAGGGAGAACAGGGGGCACGGGAGGCGAAAACACACGTGGCAAAGTTTCCGCGGCGGTCTGAAGGAAGACCCCTGTGGAAGTTAAATAACGGCATTTTTTCCACATCAGGAACTAGTGGAGAAGCCTCAGAAAAGTGGCGAACTTGGGCACACTGAGAAGCCCGTGATTTGAGCTCGGGTGGCAACAAGAAATGTTGTGTGTTTGTATGTGTGTGAGGAATGAATGAGAATATGGGAATGCAGAGGCAAAACCCTAACTCGTGTTATTCCTTTTAGCTTCTTGGACCTGCACTGAACACTACGGACCTGCCACAAGACTTGACGGCTTCATCACGGACAGGACACTGAAAACCAGAGCTAAGTGTGCATGCTGAAAATGCTAATTAGTTGTGCACTGAACTAGGTGCATGGTTTTGACTTGTATGTAGAATTAATCAGTGGGCCTCAGTCTGACTAAGTGGAAGTGGAGTGTAAATAGCTACTTGGTACCAAGTACAATTGAAGGTGTGCAACAATCAACCCTTTCCCCTAAATTCCCCGTCCTATCCACAACCACTACCCAATCCTCAATCCGGTTTTCCTAATATTCCCCCAACCTATCCAATCAACGAGACCCTAACCCTCCTTCCCTGCTCTGGTCCGGGTAGCCTGCGTAAGCTTCGACTTGCAGGCTCCACGACCATAGTGGGGGTGGTTGGTACTGCGTCGCTCCTGCGCCTAGGACCAGAGTGCTTTGACATAGGCAGTTTGGAGATTAAATTATTATATCACCTAAATCTTCCTGCACATTTACTCTGGAAGTTGAAGCTTGCTGATTATCACAGAATATGTGCACTTGTGAAGGCAGTGCTCTGGACTGAGAGTTCGCTACTGATTTAAAATGGCTCTTCAGCTGATTCTTGATTGGCTTACCTACTTGCCCTGGTTCATCCATTTTAGGTACCCTTAGATCATACGACAATAGTATGCTGCTCAGATTGTATATATGTGACCTGTCTAGTTATTTAGATTATTATTGTCAAGTGGAAATTTCAGTGGAATTGCAAATTGTCAGTTTACACCAATTTACGGCAATTGCTCTGCTGATATGGTTCGGCTTGATGCTAAAATGCCGCTTTTCTTTTGTAAGAGCAATATTAGGAGACTCAATGCCCTTGTCTGGCTCTGGGAGAAAAGAGTAGGAGCACGCCAAGCACGCTGATTTTCTAAAAACATTTAAGTTGACAACTCTCTGAATCAGGTGTACCAAGTGAGAACGTCCAGTATCCTGGGGCTGCGAGTAAATGTGGCTGATGTGGGCACCTCACGCACTTAATGTGCCCCCTCTATTAGCAAGCAAACTGTTCACTCTTACTTATTATGGGCATCCAATATGGTACCATTATCATATTTCTGTAAATCACAGTGTGGTGACCACATTCTTAATCAGTAAGTCAGTAATAGTGGTTATGATGGTATCACGTTGCTGATGGTTTTGCTGCAACTCTTCTCTAATGATTCAATTTAGAGGATGCTGTTCCATAAGGGTCCGAAACTTAGTCCCAGTCCCATCAAGGACAACACTCCTCTCCACATGCCACCGGTGCAACGCCTACACCTTATAGCTTTTCTCGAAGACAAACTCCAGTTCCAGGCCTCCAGGAAAAACATGGAACATAGAAGACACTCCAACTCACTTTGCAATGCTTTACGTCCAGAGTGAGATTTTAACTGGTCAGGCCACCGTTTGCCGAGAACAACAGTGGAGAAAAGACTGCAGCACGGTCTGTTAAAGAGAGAAAAATCCTAATCACTCTGCCTAAATAAGGGGGGTGATCAATTGTCAAAAACCAAAAAGTAGTTCTCAGCCCAAATATTATCCACGCTCTGACTACCAATTTAGAAAATAAATAGCCAGAGCCGTAGTCTCCAGGATCTTTCTTTGTGCAGCCCATGTTAGTTGGATCTCTCCCAAAGTACTGGCCATAGGACACAATGTTCATTCATAACAGTTCATTAAAGAAACGTTTTCAAGTCTCTTTTTAAGTTCCCAGGAAAATGTGCAAGTCTTTGTATAAAACAAATGTTTCAAATACTTGAAGGGAAAATGCTATACCTTTGGTCCGTTTCCACCGACTTGGACCTTTTTGTTCCCCCTAATAGTGTGTTCTGTATAGATTTATTGAACCCTTCAGGTTTCCTTCTGGTAACAATCAAACACAATTTTTGTTCAGATTTCTCCATTAGCAGTACCCAAATAAAACACAATTAAAACACATAATAAATATAACATCATAAAACCCAATTTAAGATCTTCCAACTACAATCATACATTTTTAAAATCAGGCATTCTAATACATTTCAGGACAATAAAAAATAAATCTAGTCTCCCACATTGTGCAAAATATGCGTTCTCATGTCGAAAGCTTTTTTTTTTAACTCAGCCAAATCATGCAGGAAAAAGGTATCCGAGTTAAGGACCATAGGCATTTCTTCTTTAATAACTCTGATCTGCTTACTCTTAAAATGTGGTTTTAACCATTCCTTCCTCAGGTCCTGATATTGGGGCAGATGAAGAGGAAGTGAACCAAATCCTCATCTAACCCTGTCTTACAACCACATTTATCAGATCCCTTCATCCAGTTCACCCGTTTAGACAGAGGCAATAGGTTTAAAAGTGCTAATATCAGCAGGCTTCTGACTGCTGGAGAATCTCAATAATTGGGCATAGACCCAGCTTAAACATTTTCAGATAAGAGTACCAGGCCAGCAACGAGAGGGATTTGCAATTTATTACCTCAGAGTTGAGGGTCTTTCCTTTTGAACAGGAAAGAACACTGTCTTGGCATCCCTAACTGTGCCCAGCTCACAATCTTCCCCTACTCCTGACCACAACTCCTGCCACAGACTACTCCCTGCTTTGAATCACACATGGTTCTGCGCGCTCGCTGAGACCTCAATCTCTCAAAATCCAGCAATCACACTAGCATTACCAACAAAGTTTGAGCATTGCCCAATATGACAGGAGTCTAGATTGTACTTAACACCCTGAAGTCCCAGATCTACCCTCAAGGCACCACCTGGACAGCCCGGCAGTACCACGAGCAGCTGTCTCAGAAAACAATTCTGTACAGCCTCCAAAACATTACAGTCTTGATGGCTCCAAACTTCGCTACCATACAGCAGTAGAGAAGCAACCTTCAGCTTATAAACTTCCAGGCATTTGTTTAGTTTCCAGGCCCCAAACAGATGGTAGAATAGCAATAGGCCCTTTAAGCTGAGGGCCGCTCTATCCGCTTAGTATTTTATATGGCTTCCCCATCTACCTGACCTAGAGAAAAACAGGCCTAAGTACACGTATGTATCTACTTTTTCCAATTGTCCCCATTTAAGTTCCAGCTACAGAGTTGGGGTCGACTACAAAAAACATTTTTTTTCTTTTTATTTAAATTGTAGCCTGTTACTCTCAAAGAAAGAATTAGCATATGCCAAACCCAGTTTGAGGGAGCTTGGGGCGAGACCTAAAAGTATGGTGTTGTCCGCGTATAATAATGTGCTATACTCCATCAACCCCAATTTTGGACAAAGGATTTTACCATCAGCTTTACTGGGGTCAAAGTCAGCCATGAACAGCGTAAACAGCAGAGGGGCTAATGGACAACCCGGTTTTAAATGTTGTTGGTGCAAAAAAAAGGGGTCATTCCTCCTACTCTTGTACACCGGACTGCCAACCTAGTGCCCATGTAACAGACCTGAATAAGTCTTAACAATCCCCCTGGAGCCCCCATTCTATCCAACTTGTACCACATAACCATCCTGTCTATTCAATCAAAGTTTTCTCACAGTCCAGTAAGGCTGCAAACAGGGTTCCCCGCCCATGGACCTTGCAATATTTATTAATAATTGTGCTCAAAATAAAGCATTGGTCAATGTTCGATAAACCCTGTCTGAAAGCAACCTGCCTAGAAGTGCTGCACAGCATTATTCTTTACAACCCATTCATCCAGCCTAGATAAGATGCATTTAAAAATTAAATTTAGTGGAATATCCAGTAGGGAAATAGATCTGTAACTGTTAAGGTCATCCAACGTGCCCATTTTGAAAATCGGTACAATCACAGGGATCGAAATTGGGATTGGATAAGCGGGAGCTAAAACCAGCTACTGAGTATCCAGCATCAACCAGAGACCGGAGAATGAGGAGCTAGTATATAGCATTGCGCAAATCTAACTTCTCCATAAGATGCTAACTTATCATTTATGACCCCCTTCTGCTTTAAATATTGTGTAGCTGTGTCCTATAGAGTGGCCCTACATTCACGTAGGTGTGTTTGTGTGGCATCAGATGTCCTAGGGAGCCAAAAGTAGCTCCTGGCAGCTCTTGGTTTCAAGTTAACCATGCTCTTCTAGGCACCAAGCAGGAGCTAAATAGCTCCAAGCACTCCTCAATTTCGATCCCTGCAATTATCCTGCACCTCCAGAGTGCAAGCCTCTGATACTATATCAAACAGCTTGCCCATAACCAGTGCCCAACACTCTCTGAAACCCAACAAATATCTGAGGTCAAACCCTCTGGGCCTGCGGCTTTTCTGCGCTTCATTTGACCAATTGGCCCTAGGATTTCTGCGTTCAAGAACTTTATATCTCCAACAGACTCTCCTGTTCTACCAACTGCATCACTTTGACACTTGTCAAAAAAGATCGCTTGAAAAAGCCACATCCAAGGATCCCTGGAAATTGCTCCCCCATCGGATCTCTGACCCTTATTGCTGCCTTTCGCCACCAGTTTCCAAAATAGTTTATGGTCATTATTAGAAACCGCTGTTGCCAAAAGGTGTCATTGGGTCTCTATATGCTCTTGCCTTTTGTTTTAAATACATTTCTTATACACACTTTCAACTGGTGGATTTGGCCTGTCAAATATTTCCTGCATCAAATTCCATTATTCAAGATACTCTTCTGTTTTCTGCAATAAGAGTCAAACCAGGCGACATGCGCTTGAGAAGAGAGAAAACTATTTGTGTTTCCGCTGTGTCCTTGACATAGATTAACATGAGTCCTCTGACTCAAAAGGGAGAAATGCATAACCAACTCCTCTCTCATGGCCTCCTCAGAGAGTATTGAATCCCAAATAGTTGTGATATCAACGGAGGCTGACACTTTCCCACTTTGGTGTTACTTGGGTGACCAATGGATTGCAAGTTCTCTTGTTCGCCCGTTCTAATGGCTGGGGACTGGAATTCAAATAGAAATCAGTGGCCAGTGACCACTCTTTGTCCTATCAGACACTCTCAAATCTCTAACATGTTTGAAAGAGAAACAATCGACCAGGATATGATCTAGGATTGAGGAGTAGGTCCCTCTTCTGAACGTGGACTTGGGTGGGGCATCACCCGTTAATAGACTAGGAAAAACTCAGCCATTGGATAGGTTAGTAGGCTGCTCCCCCGGTCAGGGGCATTGAAAACAGAGCTTCTGCCTCAAACCACAGATAAGACTTTCACAAAGCGTGCTCCCTTATGTCTCATATGAAAGGCCTAAGCTTCATGTTCAGATCCCCAATTATAAGTAAGCCACAAATCTCCCCCTTAGGGGAGACCTGGGTTAAGAAATCTCTCAATTCTCTCAACAAAATAGCATCCTGCTTAGGTGATTAACAAATGTTTATTACAAATGTCTTAGCAACCGGTTTTCACATTGAACTCAAAGGGAGCTATAACTATTGACTGAAAGCTGTGGCAGCACCTACTTACTCGTACCCCATTCTGCACCCGGACCAAGGTGATTAATCCTCCCTTATTCCGACCTCTCATGCTTTTCTCAGCCTTCATTTTGTGCCCCTGGGATCCCGGCAGGAGAAATTCACCTGTTAGTTAGGTTTCCTGTAAGCAGATCATGTCGAATTCCGATAAATAAAACAGCCAGTCTGTGTCCTGCACTTTTAACACCACCCCTGTGAGGTCCCTGGAGACTACTGCAGTTGTCCCAGGGCTTTTGGGATAGTTGTCCCCCCATGGCCTTCCAAAATGCGGCTAACTAGAGGCAGGATGATCTTTGTACCAGGTATCCTCGTAAACCATGTCACTTGCATGTTTGGACAGGACCACTTTACGTTTTTTCTCCCATTCTTCCGCCTCTGGATTAGTTAAAACAGTAACACCCACTGCACACATCGCCGAGTGTACAGGCTCCCCTATCATTTCAATACAGCAATCAGGTACTATCTGAGAAGTGGCCAATTGTTCTTCCGTTAACTGATTAAACCATGACTCATGAATATGACAGTGCTTGTCCATTCCTTTCTCTGCCAAAGCATCTCTACACTGTATTAAACAGGCTTGAACGTTTGCATTTTTAAAACCAAAGCAGAGGCTGCACCTCCCACAGTACAGGCAATGAGACAAACAAACACGAGTCCAATTTTTTTAAAAAAATGTCTGTTAATCCCAGTGTCACTTGAATAGCTGCCCGTTTATAAGAATTTTAGTTCCCCTGATTGCCGTCTTTAAATGTCACTACTGGGTTCTGCTTCCGCCAATCACGAAGTGGGTCGATACTCTCTCATTTGATGACTGAGTTGCACTCTTGCTACTCAGTAGGGCCTCTCAGGTTTCTGCACTCCAAGTGCTTTCTTGGGCCTTTCCTGAAGTAGTTTGTCTCAGAATGTTCGGGTTCCTGATATTTAACAAAGGTAGTTCTCTTTTGACCTGGCAGTAAGGCTCAATTGCCCAACCAGGGCCATAACTTTATCAGCATTGACCTTTGCTTCATCTATTATTGAGCCAATAGCACAGCTTGTGGTAGTTTTGTTAGGTTTCACAATCCTTAACTCAGTGCGCCTACAAGGCAGAACTTCCATTTGGCTTTTGTGGGATTTATCGTGGTCGAGTTCCACACTATCCAATGATGGCTAATTTACACTCCCCCCGATGCTTCTAACCTCACCACAATACTTTCAATCACTCGACACAGCGTGTTTTGCAGTGCGCTGATATTTTCTATTTGCTTTAGCAAATTTAGCTTTACCTCCTGATTTAACTGTGTTACTTGACTTATGTGCTAATTTTAGGATTTTAAAGCTTATTTTTTAAACTGAATCTATTTCAGCTTCTTAACATTGTTAACTTGCACCATTATTGAGTGCACTGTGAAAAACCAGAGGGTGTTTCACTGCCTAGACGCTAGGGATCCCTGAATAAGGTAGCCAGTGCACGGCCATCGCCTTTGGATCGAGACCCTGGGGGTGGACAAGTGTGGGAGGATCACCTGGGTGAGGGGTCCTCTAGGAGTCGGGGAGACACTCCCAATGTCGAATAACCCTGCCCCACCCAATTTTATAGAATATTCCAACCTCCCAGATACTCCCGCTCCCTTTCCTACACAAATACTGAGCCGAGGAAGAGGAGGCCTGAGGCTGAAAGGAGTACCACCATGCAATAATTTGGACATGTCCCACTAATAAGATCAGGCAGGGTCAGGCACTTAATCTTAATTACAAACACCTGGTACATATTAGCTCTCCCCACATGGTTAAAAGGTGGAACACTGAGACACATTCTGAGCATGGTGACGCACAATGAGCAGTTCTTCCAGGGCAAAGGCGAACCAGTTGGAGCAGAGCGACAGGCAGTGGGACGGAACCGAGGTACGGAGAAACCTTGGACACCCCAGTGAGAGATTGTTAGCTCCGAAGGGCCTTGAAGGTTGCGCAAGGAAGCCCAGCCAGAGAGAAGATACAAATCTCTTTTGCGTTCAAGGATACCAGCCACCCTTGTGGGTGAACGGCAGAGTTGGGGAGGTGCAGCAACAGTTGTGGTATCAGCCTAGACTTCAGGATCAAAGCCACAAAAGACAAAAATGAATTAGCACAGTTGGTGAGTCGATGAAAGCAATAAAAGTCCAGTCTGTATTAAATGAAACTTGACGGCAACAGTATCCGACGAATGAAGGTTGCGCGTGTGCCGATAAGACGCAAGAGAAAACAAAGCATTGTAAATAACTGTAAATTAAAGATACAAAATAACAGAGTGGTCCAGCAAAAGAAGATTGCCCAATAGAAAGTCTCTGTGAAATGTCTAATGCTGCAGAAGCAGTGGGAAGAGAAAGCAACAGATGCACAATTTGAACAGTTTTTAGGTTTGATCCTGGCAGAGGGAAACCTGGATGTGAGAGATATCTTTGAACTTTGAAATAAGTACTGTTCTCAAAACTACATTTACCAAGAGGCCTTGGTGCGGAGAGAAAAAGTGATGTTTGAGGAAAGAAGGCCGAAGTGGTCATGCTGAGGTAAGAGCAAAAACCTTGCAGTTTCAAAAGTCTTCGAGAGCGGAAGGAAAGTGAAAGGAGGCTTGAGCCCGGCAGAGGGAAGCCTGTGAATGTATGATTGAAGCTTGGGGAAGAGAACCCCCACAAATTGTAATTAAAAAGGTTTGAGACCGGCGGAGGGAAACCTTTACTGAATTGTATTACAAGCTAAAAGGTGACCTGGGCCGGAGTGAGAGAAAGCCGAGAGGTCCAGCGGATAAACGGGTGACTTATCGTGGAAGGCCAAGTGGGACCTGGTCCAGGAAATGAACTGCATCCTTGTGCCCAAAGACAGTGGTGATCATGATGTGGCCATTGAAATGTTGGCAGCGGTGGAGGTTTCTGCATGGAGTCATTCCGTCATTACAGACATCCACTGTGAGCGGTATAGACCTGATCCAAGATGGCTGCTGCAGCTTTATCAATGTACCGTGTCATACACACAGTGCATTGTATCTGTCGCCTTAGGATCCCGCTGCTGTTATCTCTGAACAGTTTCTCTGTCAGTTACCCGTAGCTGCCTTTCTTTTGTCTCCGGTCCATGACCAGCTCCTTCTGCAGTTCTTTGCTACTCTCCTGCTCCCTTTGCCTTAACCTTTCTTCACCGCTGCATCTGAGATCTTCGTTACTGCTTGTGCAGCGTTCTGCCGGCTTTCGACTCAGCTTCTTCATGGGTAAGTCACTCTTTGTTTCCCGGCTTGCTGGAGACTTGGATTTTATCACGCTATTAGTGTTTCCAGTCAGACTTTTGTGCTGGGGTTCAGACTGTTCTATTTCTGACCCGGTCTCGCTTTCTTGCGTTCTCTGTGCTCCTACGCACATTTTCACTCTTGCCTGTTCCTGGTTCTTACCCTCTTAGTATATTCTGCTCCTCTTCTCAGAGGCTCTCTTCTCTGCGTAGTCTGTCTTCTGTCCGGACGGCTGCCCTTCTTCTGTCAACTCCCTGCCGGACTCCCGCTACTTACTTACCATCAGAGTCTCTTCCTCTTTACTTACCAAGGGGTTGGGCTCTCCGCCTGACGCTCCGCTCCAGCGAAGAGGATATCTATTTGGGGGTATTACCCATAATAGACTGTACCATCCAAAAGCAACTCTGCCCATTCGGCAATCTTCTTCGTGCTGAACGGAGGCCAACCCTCCCTGCAGTCAAGGATCAAGACATACTTCCGGGTCTCTTTCCATCTCAAGACCTGATCCATGAATATTGCACGAATACTAACCAAACTGGGTTTTTTGAGCCAGGAGGCTTTTCCCTGTGTCAAGGAGCCTGCTCCTCAGGGTTCCCCTTGGGCTTGATTCTCTCATCAAGTCAAGGTGGCCTCCGTGGGAGCTTGTCCCTACCGCCACGATAAGAAGAGGAAGGTCAAGGAAAAGGCTAAAGAAACTAAGAAGTCCCGAAGGAAGAAGAGGACAGAGTCCCACGACAACTCTACTGAAGATCAAGGTGAGGAGGAGGAATGGCAGGGTTAACCAGTGCATGACAGTTTGTCGCAAGATCCAAGTGTCCCACCTTACCCCGTGCTACAAAACAGAGTTTACTCAGCCATACTGACATTTTCTTTTGAACACTGATTTTCTTTTTTGCATTACACATTCCCTTTACACATTTATTGTATTAGAAAGAGGACAGACATTAGGTTTATTAATATAGGCCATTTTATTTTGCCTAAGGACTGACTAGGACTGTATTTTCTTTTTGTTTAATGGTCGAGAATACTCCCATATTAGTTATAGGGCAAAATAGGAGTTTCCAAACCCCATTTAAATCATCAATGCAGGTTATGAAACGTGCAGTTCTTGTGTCAGTGTCTACTTGTAATACCATGCCTCCCTCACACCACCTACATTCAAATGTATTTTTGTGTCTGATTCATATAAAGAAACTTGCAGCTTCTTGAAACACTGCACACGTCCAATTAGAGCAGGAACTACAACTCCCAAGGGAATTGTAGTCCATGCATATATTTGATTGCCCGCCTGGCGTGACAGAGACCAGCCCGTCTGTGGCTCTATTAAAGCAAGTCTTTTCACTCATTCTAGTTTTGAATCACTCCACACAGTGCATTCTGCACTGCGCTGATATTTTCTATTTGCTTAGCCTCCTAATTTTACTGTGTTACTTGATTTATGTGCTCATTTCAGGATTTTAATGCTGATTATTTAAATTGAATCTATTTTAGCTTCTTTTTTTTTTTTAACCATGTTTATTTTTGGTTTGAAGGCATATAAGCAATTACAACATAGCATTTGACAACATTAAACTCTTATGCTCTACATTTAACACCTGCTCGTATCTTTCAGATCATTGGGATACGCTTTACCTCAAGTTCTCCCTTCAGTTCACTCCCTCCCTCCTCCCCCCTCCCCTACTCACCCACTTCTTTTAATTAACCTCAACCTCTATAGGATCCTCTCCCCCCAACTGTAAGTATTGTTTTACATTTCAGATTCTAAACCTTTAAAGTTTTCTTCCCCTTCTTAACCTCAGTGTCTCATTATCTTCGTTTTAAGGGAGTTCATGTTACATGTGTGTTTCGGAGCAAGCAGGGTTTGAAGAAATGAGCTTCTCTGTCCCGTACATGTTCATGAAATGGATTCCATGTAGTTAGGAATCTTCGGTATTTACCAGTGCTGATGGCGCATATCGTTTCCATAGCCATCACCCCCCAGATCTTAACCCACCAGCATGCTGAAATTGGACCTTCTTTGTTTTTCCAATTTTGTGCAAGAGTCATCCTGGCTGCTGATAGTAGATGGGTGATAAGTTTGGCTGTTGCTCCAGACATTAAATATTTCTCTTCTATAGGGACTCCTTGGAGAATTGTCTTCAGAGATCTCGGCAGGTCCACTCCGGAGATGTCTTTTATGTAGCTTAGTATTTCCTTCCAGTAGGCGATTGCCTTAGGACACGTCCACCACATGTGGAACAAGTCTCCCTTTTCCCCGCATTTCCTCCAACAGTTTGGTGAGTAAGACTTTGTAATTTTGTGGATGCGGTTTCGGGTCATATACCATCTAAGGCACAATTTGTATGCAGATTCCTTTATTGTAATACATCTGGAGGTGCTGTGTGCACGCGCCCATATTTGGTACCATTCATCCTCCGTTAGTGACTCTTGCATATCTCTTTCCCAATTCGTTTTGTATGTGAGATGGTCGGTTGGCTGGTCGTTGGAGGAGTTTGTAGAGTCTAGAGACCCCCTTTGCTGTGTTGCCTTCTTGAAGCGACAGTTCTAGGCCTGATGGTGTTCTCATGCCCGCCTTCACCGTTGGGTGAGTAATATAGTGTCTAATTTGCGCATATCTATAGCGTTCATTTTCACATATATTGAATTTCAACTGGCAATCTGTGAAGAGCAATGGAGCGCTGTCTTTGTACATGTCTTTCAGGTGCGTCGTTTCTGCCTCTGCCCAGCCCACCCAATATCCACGCTGAAGACCCGGAGTGAAATCTGGGTTGCCCATCAGTGGCGTATATGGACCCATTCCACCAGGAATGTGTTTCTTTTTCGGGCTTTGTCCCAACTTAGTAGAGACCATTTTGTCATTTCTAGTAAGGCTTCTCTGTTGTTTCGGTTTTCTTTGCTCAGGCTCAGATGGGCTATTAGGGGGACGGATGAGACTGTTTGTTCGATTCTGCACCATCCTTTATGGTCTTCTGGTTTCGCCCATCTCAGCATTGGTGCTAATTGTGCCGCCATCATGTATCTGTCCATTTCTGGAACTCCCAGACCGCCCATATGTGGGGAGCGCATTAGGGTTCGTTTCTGGATTCCAGGTTTCTTATTATGCCATATAAATTTGAATACTGCGTCCTGCAGCTCCCGGATCTTGGCTGGTGGTATTGGCACTGCCAGTGAGCTTACTACATAGAGGAGGTGGGGGAGAATGGTCATTTTGACCGCTGTGATGCGGGCGAACGATGACAGCTCCTGGGAATCCCATCTGCGCATGTCTTCCTGTAATTGTTTCCACAACGGCGCTATGTTTGTTTGATATTGTGTGTGTGGATCGCTGGCGAGGTGAATTCCTAAATATTTCAGTTTTCTTTCAACCCAGCGCATCGGGAATGATCTCGCCAGAGTCTCGACATCCTCTCTCCTTGCCGTTATGTTCAGAGCTTTCGATTTGGAGAAGAGTTTATGGAGAACCCCGAGACCTGGCTAAACTCCTCCAACTGGGCCATGGCTCTGGGCATTGTATTTTTTGGGTCTCCCATGAAGAGCATGTCCGCATATAGGGCTATTTTGTGTGTTTCCTGACCTATTGTAACTCCCTTGATACTGACGTCCTGACGGATCTGCATTGCACATGGTTCCATTGTCATGCAAAAATTAGGGGGGAGAGAGGGCAGCCCTGTCGTGTGCCCCTTCCAATCTCCACGAATTCTGTGCACTGACCATTGATCCTGAAGCTTGTCGATGGGTGTTGGTAGTTGGCGAGCACCATTTTCGTAAATTCTGAACCGCAACCAAACCGCTCTAAAATCAAACTCAGATAGCCCCAGTCCATGCTGTCGAAGGCCCGGGTGGCATCCAGAGCTGCTACTGCAAATGATTGTTGTGTACGTCGCCCAGCGTCTATGACGTCTACTGCCCTTCTGACGTTGTCTTGTGTGCGTCTATCGGCAATGAACCCTGCTTGGTCATCCTGTATTAAGTTTGGAAGGATTTCCATTAGACGAGTTGCTAAAATTTTCGTGTACATTTTTACATCCGAGTTCAGCAGTGCTATAGGCACAGTTTTTGGGATCTTTACATGGTTTTAGCAGTAGTATAGTTATGGATTTCCCCATTTCTTGCGTGACCTTCCCCTCTTCTCTAATTGTATTGAATAGTTTTGACAGTGGACGTAGCAATTGTGTACGAAATGTTTTGTAATAGCCATTGCCAAAACCGTGTGGACCTGGAGTCTTATTTGCTGGTAGTGCTGTGATAGCGTCGCTGATTTCTTGGGCCGTAATTGGTTTCCCAAGATTGGTTCTGTCTTTCTCTGCAATTTGGGGCAGCTGTGGAGAGTCGATATAGTTGAGTTGATTTTCTAAGTCTCGATTTTCCACCTTTAATAATTCCGTGTGAAATCGTTTCATTATTTCTTTTTTTTCTAGCTCTGCTGTGTGAGGTTTCCCATGGGAGTCATTTAGCTGTACTATGTAGTTCCGGGTTTTTTGTTTTCTCAGTTTTGCTGCCAGGAATCGATTAGCCTTGCCTCCATGCATGTAGTAGGATTGTTTTGTTTTTAGCAGCGACTGGGCCACCCGGTCTGCAGTGTGGTTCTCCAGTTGAGCTCTCATTTTCCGTAGTGCTCTTAAGGTTTTTCTGCAGCTTTCACCTCTTTTTCTAGTTGGTTTGTCACTAGTGCTCTTTCGCGGTGGTATGCCGCTGCTAGTGACATGAGTTCTCCCCTGATCACTGATTTTCCTGCGTCCCATTTTACCCCCCAGGTCGTTTCCCCGTTATAGTTTTCTTTAAAGTAGTTGTTGATGGCGGTCTCCATATGGGCTCTTAGTGCAATGTCTTTTAGGAGAATTTCTTTAATCTCCAAGGTGGTTTAACTCTGTTCCCTTCCACCCCCCAGTCCACACCCACCATCACTGGTGCATGGTCTGAATGATATTCCACTCCAATTTCTACTTCCGTTATTTGCGGAACTAATGATGTGGATACTAGGATCATATCTATCCTGGAGTAACCAAGGTGAACCGCTGAGTAGTGGGTGTACTCTCTCCGATCTCCATGGAAGAATCGCCAGGTTTAAATCACTCCTAATTCTCTGTAGAACCGGCCCAGGGCTTGTCTGTTTTTCTGATCAGTGGTAGTTGGGGGAAGTGTCTTATCCAGCATTGGTTCCATAACGCAGTTGATGTCCCCACCTACTATCAGTTGGCCCTCACACTAGCTGCCGAGACTGCCCAGCAGATCCGTTATGAACACATCTTGACGGCTATATGGAGCGTAAATTGCTATGATTGTGTAGAATTTTCCTTTTATCAGCCCTTTAAGCCCCAAGTATCTGCCCTCTTTGTCTTTGCGAGTTTGTAGTTTTTTAAACTCTAAGGCCTTCCCAATTAGTATAGCCACTCCTCTTTTTTTCTCACCACTTGAAGCAAAATATTGTTGTGGAAAGCACAGACTGGACATGCGCTTTTCGTCTTTGGGGAGGAGATGTGTCTCCTGTGGGAGCCCAATCGCCGTCTGCATTGATTTCAGCCTGTCTAGTATCACCCAGCGTTTTATTGGTGAGTTCAGGCCCTGTACGGTCAGAGATATGACTCCTGACTCAGCCATTTTGGTTTAGGAGGGGTTGCGCTGTTACAAGCTGGGATTGAGTTGCGTCTGTGCTTTCCATGTTTATTTTTTGGTGCCCCAGGGTTCAGGATCGTGCTGTTGTTGTAGTTTTTGATACGCTTTGTTCTTCTTGCCGCCTTCCAGTTCTCCCTCTAAGCTCCCACCTTTCGGGTGTGCTGTTCCCACTTCTCTGTGTAGGTTTCGTGTGTTTTGATGTATTGTAAACCTCCAACATTGTTCTGCTGCTGTACATTCCCTGGTTAGCTGCTTCTTCGAGCGTCCTTCCCCATCTTGTCATTCTTGGCCCTGTTGCTGGATTTTGGGCTTCTCTGTTTTTTTTGGTTTATGCTTTTTCTCAATTGACCATTCCCATGGTTTTCTCGCAGTGTCTAGAGAATTGGGACGGGTACGGGCGATCGGACGTTCCTGGACTTCCTCTAGCTGCATGATTGCACCGCCCTCCTCCCAAATAGTAATCTTCTGCTGTTTGACCTCCCACATAAATGAGAGGCCAAAAGGGTGAGTCCATCTATATCGTATCTGTTTTGCTTGTACCTTTGTAATTGGCTGCATCATTCTTCTTTTGCGGAGCGTGATGAGTGCCAGGTCTTGATACAGTTGAATATGGGAACTATTGATTGTGAGGTCATTGTGGAATCTTGCTGCTGTCAGTATTTCTTCTTTCTGACCGTAGGACGTTACTGCTATTAGCACATCTCTGGGTCTTGCACCCGGGTCATTCCGTTTTTGGCCTACTCGATGTATACGATCAAAGCCGATTTGGTCTGATTGAGTTTCCGGCAGAAGGCTGCTGAAGCACAGTTGCATTGTAACTTTAAGGTCACAGTCCTGGATTGTTTCGGGGAGGCCTTTGACCCTGATGTTGGATCGTCTTGAGCGGTTTTCAAGGTCTTCTGCTTGTAGTTCTAAATTGGTTGTTGCGGTGGCCAGCTGTTCCAGGAGGATACTGTTCTGGTTAGATTCTTCTGCAACAGTTGATAAGCCATTTTCGACTATATCTACTCTGTTTCCCAGGTCCGTCATTTCTCTGCTTACTTCCTGGAGGGAGGATTTCAATTCTTCTTTCATCTGTTCCAGCTGGTTGTGGAATGAGTTCGTGAGTCGGGCTTCCATCCCCTTCAGACAGTTCAGAAGTTCCTCCTTATATGACGACATTGTGGATGATATTGTTTCTGCTGAAGGTTCAACCAGTAGGAGGGGTGACTGACTCTCCTCTCGTCGACTCTGACCCCAGCACTTTTCAATTTGGACCACTTGAGTTTTGGCTTGGATTCTTGGTTTTGACTGTCCAGTTCTTCCTCTGACTCCTGGCATCAGGGCCGATCTGTCAGGAGCAGTCTGTGCTACTCATAATTCAAGGGGGATGACTCCTTCAATCCAAGCGCATGCTTCCTTCGCCGCTTAGAGCTCTTAGAGCCGTAACGTGCTACCTGGCTGTTCTTGTGATCTTTTGTTGCGTTCTCTGGGTCATTAGAGTGCCTTAAGGTTGCGTTTGCTTACGGAAGTTGTAGTGACTTTGGGGGGGTGTTGCGGCCCATGGACCCAGTTTCTCACGTTGTAGGATTGAGAATTAGGGTGCGTTCCTGCACAGTTTCAGTGATTCTATGTGTATGTATGGCTAGACCGCAGCGTTCGTCGGGGCGCAGCTATACTCTCGCTAAGCGCATCTTACCAATTGTCTTTGAAGCTGCGTGGCTGCTGGAATTCACCTCCTCAGGTTCCCCGCTAACCGCTAGCACTCGACAGGTCCGCCTGGAGTGCCAGCAGTACAGGAGCAAGGGGTTAGGATACAGTAGATTGGGGGTCTATGCAGATATGTCTATGATGCGTGCTGTTGAGGTCTGGGGGGAGATTTTACTTCGGTCAGATGGTGCCAACCTTACATGAGGAGCAGTGGGACGCCGATCTTGCGACGTTCTGGTGTAGTTCCCGGCTGCCGATATTAAGAGTATGTTCAGGACGATTCCTCGGAACCAGGCTGCTGATGAGGGCAGGTCTCAACACAGTTCTAAGCAATTTGGGGCATGAGCTTCAGCTCGTATGTCTCTTTGACCGCGCGGACCAGCAGCAGAACTTGCTATGGTATCCCAGCAACACAAGGGGCGATGGAAATAGAAGGGATCTTGTGGGACACAGGCAGTAAGACTATGTGACTGCTTAAGGTTAAGTGGTAGACAGTGGCTGTAATGGGTTACAGTAGGTTTCACTGGACTGAGTGATTGTAGGCCCAAACGGACCCTGTGGGGTATTGGGCTGGATGGTTTGCAGGTAGAGGTTGGGAAGTGTACTGTGTTGATTGAGGTGTCCAGGTCAGATCTCAAGTCTCGGAGGGCTGCAGGCTCGCCTCAAGACCTATACTGTGACCTCCTCTGGTTCTTAGGGGTTCCTGGAGTCCGGTCGCCACCTGCCAGAGGACAGTCCCTCCTCCCCGGTTCCACGCTCAGGTGGACCTCTCAACTGTCCTGACGTCACCCAGTGGAGGTGATCAGCGCCCACTCTGGGCTTCTGGGCCAGTGACTAAGGCCCCGTGGGGACCCGTAGAAGGCCCTGCTACCCACTGCCCTCTGGCCCGCTCATAGGCCTGTGTATCACTCTCCTTGGGTCGAGGGACCGCCCCTCTGCAAATTTCCCCGTAGTCTCTGAGGGCTTTCCCTGGTATCCCCCTCCTTCACTCTCGTCGAGGGGGCTGACCTCCCATCTACCGTGTGGGATTTTGGTGCTCACCTCTCCAATCCGCCAGGTCGTCTGCTGCTGGGCGCTCTCCCTTCTGGTTTCTGCACATGGTCTGCACCGCGGGGGAATCGTTTGGCAGGCGCCGGTCCACGTTGCTTGTCCCTCTCTCTGTCGGCCCCGGAGGCACGTCCTGCTTCCTGCACCTCGATTCCTCCCGGGTCCCTTCTCTGTACTCCCGGCAGTGGAGCTGGTGATGAACGGGGGACCTGTCTGTGTGTTTTAGTGTGATCTCCCAGCATCCATATACAACAGAGTCAGGGCGAGAGTGGTATTACCTGTGGCGGTCGGCTACCTGCTTATGACAGTCTTTGGCAAGGTACGTTGCCTAAATTAACAGGAGATTCCAGATTGATTCCAGTAGCAAGAAATATCAGTGTATATCCGCCTATGTCCACAGTGGTTATTTCCCTTGCCTGAGGACTGTCTACAGTTACAGCTAGGTACGTGGTCATATGCCAGCCAGAAATAAAGTACAGGGAGTCCGAGGAGGGCACACGCCCTGTGCTACAGGGGCCCAACCCTCAGTTGTTCGACATTGCACCAGTAGGATGCCTCCTAGAATCAGAAGCATTTCATGAATTGGTAGTGTTTTATTGGAAGAAGCACAACGCAGCCTCGTGGTTCGTGTCTCTCATTCAGGCCCCTGGCGTCGGGGACTGCGTCCCAGTAGGCGATTGCACTCCGTGAGTCTCAGAAGTCAGAGGCGATGGGTCAAGAGGTGGTGTCAATCGTGGTGGGCCCAGAGCTAATTGCAGGTTTATGGACTGCAGGGTCCCGAGATGGTTAAATCCTCAAAGGGGGATCAGCCAGATCCGGTCTGTGGCGCCAGGGAGGACGACTGCCCACAGAGTGCATGACTTCTGTTTGAGCCCCGTGTCAGCCGTCAGAATACAGCAGGCCATGGAGGTTTCCAAACGCACGTTTATCTAATGTGCAGCGGATGTTGTTCCGTTAGGGATTGGGGGTGGCTCCGCTCTGCGTAGGGGTTCGCAACGTCTGCACGGGCGATTCTAAGTTATATGCCCTGGGGTGCTCGCCCGCAGAGGAATCGATGAAGGGGGGTGCCCCACGCTGAGCTCCAGTAACCGTTTCCCTATAGGTGCGTAGTGGCAGGAGTCACGGTACCTGTGCACTCGTCGGCGATGTCCGGATCTTTCCTCCGCCGTCGCACATTAATCTTTATATGCCCATAATGCAGGAAGCAGCTCCAGAGAGTTTTGCGGGTCTGCTGTGAAATCAAGTACGACGTGGTGGAAGCTCTCTTTGATGGGGCCTGACAGTGGCGTATGCTGGTATAAGCGGCGGACACCCGCCCATGTGGTCACTTTACGGCCGTGCGAAAGTGCGAATCGGCCTCACAGGCCTTTCAGGGGGCCAGGCCCCGGACTTTCAGATGCTGCGTTCTCCTTGAGGAAAGCTCCGATTTCGTTCGGGTTTTCTGCTGGGGTATACCTTACCCCTTCCGACGGCTGGTTCTGATGAATGCAGAGTCAGGGGGAGTCCCGTGGTGGGGGCTCAAGCCACTTTCCGGGACCGATGTGCAGAGCTTACACGAAGGAGAACCGTGGCACCCTCCTATTTAAGCTTCTTAAAATTGTTAACTTGCTCTATTGTTGAGTACAATTAGTTTCAAATATATGTTTGTGCCTGATTCACATAAAGAAACTTGCAGCTTCCAGAACCGCCGGACACGTCCAATTAGACCAGGAACTACAACTCCCAAGGGAATTCTAGTTTGTGGAAGTATTTGTTTGCCCAACAGGCGCGACAGATATCAGCTGGTATGTGGCGCTATTAAAGCGAGTCCTTTCATTCATTCTAGTTTTCAATAACTCCACACAGCGCGTTCTTCACTGTGCTGATATTTTCTTTAGCGAATTTTAACACTGCCTCCTGATTTTACTGTTACTTGATTTATGTGCTCATTTTAGGATTTTAAAGTAGATTTTTTTTTAAATTGAATCTATTTTAGCTTTTTAAAATTGTTAACTTGCACTATTGTTGAATCCGCCTAGATTAAAATCTTTTTTTTGTGCCTGAATCACAAAGAAACGTGCAGCTTTCTGAAACGCTGTACGCATCCAATTAGAGCAGGAATTACAGCTCCCAAGGGAATTGTAGTTTGTGCGTGTATTTGTTTGCCCACCGGGCGCGACAGCGACTAGCCGGTCTGTGGCGTACGTTGTACTGTATAACTTTAGTTGTGACTGCAATTTACAGCTCAGGCTCCATTATATACTGTTACTACAATGACAATCTAGTCCAGTGAGGCCATGCTCTCATTTAGACATATAAAGCACAGCACTCTGTCATTACGTACACTGAACAAAATCAGATTATTCAATATTATTCACGACAGACCTGTGGCTGCTGTGGATTCCACCATGGCACGCACACTGACATTGGCTCTCATCAATGCTAGATTTGCCATTAAGAATTCTGTTGACATTAATTATTTTATTCATACCACTAACCTGGACATTCTTTTCATAACTGAGTCTTGGTTTACCTCAACCTGTACGACATTCTTTCATCTCCTAGTACCAGAGCACTTTCAGACAAAGTAATTCCAAATTACTCATGTTCTTTTGGAACAATGGAAGAAAGGAGGTGGGGTTGCTATTCTGGCAAAAACCACCCTTGAGTTGTTAAACTTTCATACCCTAACGTGGGATATAATATCCCAGATACTGGCCTGTACCTGTTACCTGACCCCAAATGAATCATGGCAACTGATTTTATATTACAGACCGCCAGGGCCAGCCAGTTCTTTTTTAGATACTCTTGATGCCTACTTGGGCACAGAAGCTCTTTGCCACTCGAAGGCGACTTAAATATATGGTGTAACAAACCGGAAG
Organism: Ambystoma mexicanum; assembly: GCF_040938575.1. Taxonomy (NCBI): domain Eukaryota; kingdom Metazoa; phylum Chordata; class Amphibia; order Caudata; family Ambystomatidae; genus Ambystoma; species Ambystoma mexicanum. Next base: position 771,639,823 of record NC_090941.1, read on the forward strand.
AAGTAGACTGCAGGCAGACATCTCGATGATGTTCTGCTATCACATGACCTCCAATTACTATTTAGTCTACCCAACCCTATTGGCAGTCACTGCCTGGACCTCATATTGTTCTGAGGCCTAAGTATATGCTATCATGAAAATATGCCAGTCAGCTGGTCTAACCACTTTATGGTGTGTTCCACATTGGCTCACACCATGCAGAAAGAACATAAGTGCCATCTCGGAATTGAACCGCTGAAATAAGGGCCTCAACCGTATTGCCAGTGATGTACTATTAGGTGAATTAACAACAATACAACCCAACATGACTTGTAAAGATGTATACACCAAATTGATGTCACAGCTGCAGGCCAACTGCGACACCATTGCCCCCGCAAAACTGTTAAGAAACTCCCTAAGAGAAACAACCAATGGCATAATGACAAATTGAAAACTCTTAAGGGACTCTACCGAAAAATGGAAAAAAGACGACTCAAGACCAGAAACATAACTGAATGTCTTGAAGACTTGCCATGGAGACATATAAAGAATAAATCATGATAGCAAAATCCCTATGCCTGAAAAGGCAAATTAAACTTGCGGCTAATAGACATAAAGCTTTGTTCAGGGCAATCAGAAATGTTACCAGTCCCACTTGTACCAATGTCAGTCTTCCTGCATTTCGAAAAATGGTTAATGAATTTAACGTTTTTTTTGTGGAAAAAAATGGATTTGATTAGAACCAATATTGATGCTCAACTTGTTGTCCCACAACCCAATGTGATTAATGAGGGTGCACACTCTGATAATCAAGTAACCATGCCTAAATTGGTTTTCCTACCAGTAGGCTTAGAAAGCATTGCTAACCTGATGAGCAATCTTAAACCTACCAACCTAAGTTATGACTCTATTCTCGTGTACTTGGCCAAATAGCATGCAGCCACTCTTAGTGTGATTATTCAGGCTCTGGTTAATGCCTCTCTAACACAAAGTTCTGTCCCATCGGAATTGACAAAATCCTACCTCACGCCTCTTCTGAAAAAAACATCATACCATAAAATATTGTCCAACTACCACCCGATTGCTGGTCTTCTGTCGCCTGTGCGAGAAACCTGAAGGTGTCTCACTGACTAGTCCCCAGGGATCTGTCATCCAGGTGGCCAGGACACGGCCATCGCTACTGGATTCAGTTCCTGGGGGTGGACCAGTGCGGCAGAAGCACCTGGATGGGGGTTCCTTGGGGAGTGGAAGTGGGACACTGACGGGTGAGACATGGTACCCCCTTCCTTATAACACCTTTCCCCATCCTACCCAGTAGGATATTCAGAAACTCTACCCCTGCCCTCTCCCGACACTAACATTTCTTTACATCGTGAAAGACAACGGACTAAAACCGGGGCCGTTTACCTGGCATGTCACAACACGAGGGCCAGGTAGAGTCAGGCAATTGACAGTAACTACACACACCCGACGGCCCTTTCCCTTCCCCACAGGGATGAAAGGGGGAGCACGAGAACACAAGGAGAGCAAGGCCAACCGGACGAGGAAGCAGTCATTCCAGCACAGCAGTTCAAACAGAGGAGAAAGGCAGCAATGCCTGAAAGCACATCAAGAAGAGAATTGCCCTTTTCAATACAGATCTGTAAAGCCTCCGACAAAAGAAACATAAGACCAGGAATCGCAGCTAGCGAATGGTGTGACGGATGTCAGCGGTATGTGCAACCCTCCCGCACTGATAGCCAGGGCGGGGAGACGAGGTTGCCATTGTGGTACCGTCCTTGACTCCAGCGGCAAAAGAAACGCCAGCGAATACAACACAGCCGATGAGTCGGAAGAACCTGATAGGAATCGGACTGTGTTAAGCTCAAGGTTGCAGTGGCAACATTTAAGAAGATTAAAAGACACAGAGGTCTTTTTGTGCTTGTACTTGGTATCAGAGTTAGAGTGGTCCTGTGCCACATGCGCGCTCATTCAAAGGTCTCTAACTGATGCCCTGCTCCTGAACAAGGAGAATGTCTCGCCCTACGAAATCGAAGTGGTGCTACAGTGGGGTATGTTGAATCCCATGCATATTCGAAAGTCTTCGTTGTTGTAGAAACTACAAGTACCAAGAGGCCTTAGGGGAGGCCGGCATGAGATGTCAAAGTGGTCATACGAGGGTCAAACCAAACCTCCTTGTACAGTTGAAAGTCTTTGGCACGTAGTGAAAGCAAATGTGAACCCGACTGAGGGATGCCAAGAGAAAGCTAAATAAACCACACTGTGTAGCTGGCAAAACGTGAACCCGACTGAGGGATGCTTGCGAAGAGGTGTGAATAGTAACGCACCCATGAACATTGTGTTAAAAACAGTGAACCCGGATGAGGGATGTCCACAGTGAAAGATTGTTTAAAAATACATTGAGACTTGTGAACACAATGAGTGAAATTCTGCTGAGTGAAAGGCCGTAGTGAACCCGACAGAGGGAGGCAAACACAGTAAGAGGATCGTAGCCCGGTTGAGAGGGATCGAGGGGTGAAGAGTCCTCACCCTACAGAAGAAACCGGAAAGTTACTTTTGTTTTATAAATTTGAACCATCAGGCCCTCTGAGGCAAGAGACTTGGCCACTGAAGGTCTGGATATCGCTACAAGAAACTATAGCCTCGTACTGGAGAAGCCCAGGAGTGTGCTGTGCTGAAGAGTCCCGCCTTGTCCCGTGATAAATACGTGGGGAAGAGAGAACCCATAACATCCTGACTTATAATTTTGTGGACACTTCCTTCTTTTCTTGTGAACACTATCCCACACTGTTTTATAATTTAGCAGTAAGATTGGCAATAGTTTTTTTTAGTATAGGCCCTTATTTTGACAAGACGCCACTAGGACTGACTTATTATTATTATTTGATGGCCGTAGCTTGCTCCCATCTTACATTTAGGTTCAGCGTTTTTCTCGACCATTCATACAGTTTAAAAAAACACCCTTGAACTGTGATCACTTGTGTCTGTCTTTACTGTTGCCACCATGAGTTCCTTACACCTCCCAAAATTTGGAAAACATTGTGATCATGCAGCATAGAACTTCCTGGAAGAAGACAACATACTAGAATCATATCAGTCAGGATTTAGACCAGGTCACAGCATTGAGACGCCAATAACAGCCGTCTGGAATGACTTAACTCGAGGCTGCCGACGACAATGACATCAGCATGCTTGTCATGCTAGAATTGACAGCAGCGTTTGACCCAATCGATTTTGCCATTCTCAGGTCAAGACTATTGGCACAGGTATCAGATGCACTCAACGGTTCACCACTTTCTTGACAGACTTTTCAGCAGGTCAAAGCAGGTCCATATCTTTCTGATTCATTACCTGTCACCTGTGGAGTGCCTCAGGGCCCTTCTTTGTCTCCGTTATTGTTGAATATCTATATTTGCCCTTTGCTTAACATCTTCGCCCAGTTTAATTTATGCTATCACTCATTTGCTGACGACACTCAGATCTATGTCTAGCTAAAGCAACTACTGGAGGCAATGGAGCGAGTTCTAACATGCGCAGACAAAATTCATAGTTGAGTGTTGGAAAACAAGCTCCAACTGAACACATCCAAAATGGAAATGATTATTTTTGGCTCAAAAAAGAAGCTAGCAAATGTTTTACATTCTGTCCCTTGCCAACCCTATTTGGGATTCCAACCAAATACACCCAGACAGTGAAAACTCTAGGCTGCATATGGCAGTCCGGTATGAGCTGCAATTTACATATCAACCCGATTGTCAAGTCTGTATATTTTCAATTAAAACTTCTCAAGCCTCTACTTCCTCTTATTTCTGAGAAGGACCACCCAATTGTAGTGGGAACACTTACAAATGCCAAGCTAGACTATTGTAATGCTCTTCTGATGGGCATACCGAAAATACCAGATTCAGAGACTGCAGGTCGCCCAGAATTCTGCTGTGCGACTTACCTTTCTGCTGCCTAGGAAAACAGCCATTTTGCAGTTTCGAAAATGCCTTCATTGGCTTGGAGTCCAGCAGAGGATTTTGTTCTTAATCTTATGCATGGTTTTCAAACGTAAACATGGATTGGTCCCAGCCTATTTGTCATCTAAGATTTCAATTCACCGTCCCAACCGTCCCTTGCGATCCATGGGGCAAAATCTCCTGGTGGTCCCTTTTTCTAGAACCACTACTTGGGGGGACAGATGTTTCTCCTTTACGGTTCCTCGATCTTGGAACTCTCTTTCACCTAACCTATGGCAGATTGAATTCTTGTCTATTTTTAGAAAAAAACTGAAAACATATCTGTTTAAGTAAATTCATCTGCCCCTCTAAAGCAAGTAATTAATGTTTGCGTGACCTCTGATCTATATTTCTTTCCATCTGCGCCCAGATGCAGGTTCTGCCATGTTTCCTGGGGGATGTGCGTATTATAAGTTTGAAATCAAATCAAATAAAAATGTTAAAAAACACAGGTGGTTCCTTTGGGGGTATTGCCAAGCCCATTGCTAAGTTTGCAATATTACCACAGCCTTTATCTGTCTGCAGATTTCTTGCCATCCATTCATCTAACATATGTAGCTTCTTAAGCAAATACTGCCTATCCACAAGAGCTTCTTTTCTCAGAGTCTAAATCATCTGCTTCAGCTCTCCCATAGCAGATTCCATCCTCTATATATGCTGCCAAAATTTGTCCTGCATGGCTCTCTCCAAGTTAATTAGGGTTTTATGGGAGGACTGCTGGGATTGCTCCAAGCTCAAGACCTCCAACACCTCCTACTCTTGTTCTGATAAAGTCATCTGTTGAGCGTCATCATGCTCTACACCCTGATCCTCATGAGACCCCTCTGTATAGATTAGTTCCTGGGTAGTCTTACCTTTTTAGGAATTATGATGTGTATGGGCTGATGGTATGTGCCAGGCTCTTAGTGTCACATCTTGCAGCACTTCTATTACTCCAGGGGTCTAAAACTATATTTTTAAAGAGGGGGAGTCCAGGGAGACTCTTACTCCCACACCCTGGGGATACCGGTATGGGTCGCCTGGGTTCACCGATTTGCACGTGATTCCAATTGTCCGGCTTCTCTGAGACTTCCCTTGGCTCAAAACTGAGGCCGTTTTCTTCAAAGAGCCTATGAATCAACATCTCCAAGGCCCTTACAATTGACCTATCCGATGAACTTCTGTGGGCTGAAGGCGGTCTCAAGGGGTTTGTACCTCAATGTGAATCATGTGAAACGTGTGCCAAGTCCGGGACCGGCTATATTCCGGCTAGAGATCTTACTTTACTCCCACTGAGGGGCTGGATCTCCTTGCCACCCCCATTGGGCTCTCTCGCATTCCCCATCGGCAGTCCTAATGATGATTAGTCGCTGTGAGGAGAGGCCAAGAGATCAAAGTTGGAGGCACCAGCCCCTAGCAACTTAGCACCTAATCTAGGCCCTGAGGTGCCATGAGTCTGCATTTTCATTAGTTCCAAGGCTTCCCAAACTTGGCCCCCAACCCATGAATAAACACCTCTGGCTGCTGACTGTGTAGAGCCCATCTGATTGAAGGTTGTAGTGGATCCCGGGAGCACTTAACTTGGGAGCAGGGCTGCTATTTATGCCCACCTGACAGAGCTGCTTTTGCTTTGCTCTTTGGCTTAAGCTTCAGTTTGGACATTATTCTTGCATAGCTGGTCCTCAGACACAACACAGAGAGTTCACTTATGGTTCAGTTGTAAATGACTCTGTGGTTCACTATGGTAACAAGGGGTAGGGGGTGCAAAGCTGCACAGGTTGATGCCCAACCCCCGCCTCTTCAGCAACTGTTTCAGGACCACACTGCCAAAAAAAAGCAAGCTATCTGCAATAAACCCTAGGGAACATTTGGCTACAGGGCTACAGAGGTAAGAGCTGAGGAGCTATGGAGGGTAGCAGGTGGACTGTCAGCTGCAAGGTGCGCCTGCATTCGCTGCCCCTGGGCCACCACACCACAAATCACCACAAATCAATGCCCCCTGCTTACTCCTACTTAGCCTGCTCCCTAACAGATCAGCTTAACCCTGAGGCCTAAAGCTTCCAGAAACCCCCAAACCCCCAAGAAAGCTGACACCAGCGCAAACCAGTGAAGAATACAACTGAGAAAAAAGAAGAAAAAAAAGACCACCACCCTGGGTGGGCAGTAATCACACTTTTTCAGTAAGATTCAGTGCTCAATGATCATCGCGAGCATAAGAAGTACTGTGAAGGACTGTGAGGAGGTCTGGACACAGGGGAGAGGGCTTTAACCTGGCCAGCTGTTCACTTTCCTTTCTACTTGCCCCTTACCAACCTCAACACTTCTCTGCCGAACCTCACCGGGACACTGCCTGCCACCTATTGCCACTGCTTGAGACCCGCATAGGACCTTACTAAAGTCACGCAAGGGTGCAGGAGAAGGGACATTCGCCAGCGCCACAGCCGTGGGTACATGCCCACTCACTCTGCCGCTCTGGATCAGCAGCCGCCTTCCTCTTGCCTCAACTCAGAGGCAAGGACTGCAGTCCGTGCTCATGCCTGTTAGGGAGAATTCTCATTTTATGGCTAATTTCCCTTACCTATAGAGTCCCCCAGCAGCTTTGCTGGATTTGAAGGGTTTGTTTCTTTTCACCTGCTAAGAATGAGTCTCTTTTTCCCACTCTTAGGCATTTTTTCTATGTGTGTTCTAGGCTATTTTTGTGTTTAATGCCTATGGGATTTTTCTCTCACCCATAGGAACCATCTTTATGCACATGTGTTACACAGTACCCTCCGTGCAGTGACACAGGGGTGTTGTATCGACCCCCAAACATAGACTCCATACCCTGGAACTGACTACTGTCTCCCAGAGCATGTAAAGTCCCCATTGGCTATACTAGTCAAATCTTACAAACTTAACCAGTACAACCCATATTACTATGGAGGTACTGGAAAGGGTTAATAGTTTTCCCTTGGGTTCCTTTTAGAGGGGGCACCTTAAAGTCCCGCTCCTTAAAGTTTCTGGCTGGTGGCAGTGGTTACTACCAAAAATATTCAACCACGAATATATTTTCCTATGGGTTTTCCCATTGTTCGCGGCTAATACTTTTACTGACAGCCTCTAACATACCGCTGGGTTATTTTATTATTAACTTTACTCCGGTAGGTTTTATTTGCCAGAACTTTAATATAAATTCTTTCTCGAGTCTTACTCTAAACTCCTAACCCAGGTCGGGGATCCTTTGTTCGCTCTTTTGGCGGGCTTCTGCGAAGAAGCCCTCCTTTCCTCTCCTATTAGTCTGGGGTGGGTCTGTTTTTGGGAGGGGGAGTAGAACCCCTGGACAGAGTTTCCAAAGCAACTCAGGTCGCACTCTAATCTGATAGGCTGGAGGGTCTCCCACCAAGAAGACCACTCCACTGTCTGAGTGACAGCTAGGCTGTATGAATGGGTCTCTTTCTGCATAAAAGCAGGGTCCTGAGGACTGGAAGAGCAAGATGTCGCCACTGGAACTACGGAACCGAAAGGAAGAGAAGCCACAGACATCTTCAGCATCTACACCACCGGTGAAGCCCTGCTGGATCGTCTCACCACTTTTCTTCCACACGACGAGAGGAGGTCTTCATCGAAAGAGCCTCCTTCCCTTAAGCTGGTGGGAACAACCAGTTCACCCATCGCTTCCACGGACCTGCCTTGGTCGAATCGACAGTACCCAGCACTTGGAGACTGGATAGCCAGGCAGCTAACGACCCGGACCGCGATTAAAAGGAGCGTACCTTTTAAACTTTGTTCGGCAGCACCGCGGCTGGTTTCATCCCTGGGTAGTACAGTGACTCGAACCTTCCTCCACGACGAGAGCCTGTCTTCCTCTGCTGGCCCCCTCGAACTGCAGGAACTACCAGGAACAACCGCCACCGCAGGAGCCACTTCTTCACGTTTAAGGTACATTGTTCCGCCAGCCCTCCCTTTCCCCGTGGTAGCCCTAAAGGTATTTTAAATCCTTTATCTACTTGTTGGGTTGGCCGCCCTCTCTCTTAACATTGTCTTTCGCCTCGCATCTACCTTTTCAATATCCGTTTACCAATGACTTGACTGCAGCTACAAGAACATTTTTTGCTCATAAGCTCTTGGTCCTGTACCACTGACTCTGGCTCAGGCCTATTGACTCTGGCTGATTTGTTAGATCTGCTCCCACTAGATGGATTTTCAATAGGAAATGTGTTGATGCACCTAAATCTTCTAAACCCCTCTTCCTTCCTACTGTTTTAACTTGTGGAGTGCCATTTTGCTCAGTTTTCATTCACTTTTCTTTCTGCTAAAGTGTCACTGTGCATTACTTGTTCACAAAACTTCAGGGAAGTGTTGCTAGGGGGTGTTTGAAGATATTTCGGTTTAACTTGTGCTTTCCCTCCTTTTTGTTAAATTGATAGAGTGCCATTTGTAGTTGGTTTTCACTGTGCCGTTTTGCTCAGTTTTCACTCTACCGCAAACTTGTCTACAATTGAATAGGGAGTTGTATATACTTTTCCTTGACTGAACTTAACTTACTTTATCAACTGTGATTCATGTGTTGAATTAGATGTGTATAGAATAAATATATTCTCTTTTTGATACAAAGCTTTGGTCAGTGTTTCCTTGTTCCATAGTGCTGTGATACCTATTGTGTAAACCCTGAATACTGCTCATCTCCCTCTTGAGATAAGTCTGACTGCTCAGCCACAGCTACCAACTAAATCTTTGTGGTACAGACTGATACCAAAGGGGATTTATTGCTCTCACCTGTAGTCCTAATCTGGTGTAGTGCTCCATAAGGGAACTGCACTGGATTCTGCCTAACAATGCCATCAAGCTGCACTGCTGGAAGCTAGCAGAGTCCCGTAATTGCAGCTGATTCCTACAGCTCACTGGTAACAATGTGTCATATCTTTAGGGCTCTCCAGGCCTCTGGATAACATAGTTCTCTCTCTTTGTTTAATTCCACTTGCCTCTCTCGACCCTGGGCAATACTGATACCGCATTCTCTGCCTTCGGGTGTGCTCCAGCGGGATGGCATCTCTGGTGTTCTCCTTTTCCTGTCCATCTCGGCAGACTTCATGATCCTTGCACCAGGAGCAGAGGATTCTTTACTCTGTTGTTCCCTGCTCTCTGTGTCGGTTCAAGGCCCTCCTTGGATGCAGCGTGGACATGCCACCAGGTAAGATGGTTCGAGTCCTGTCCATCTTGTCTGTTTCCGTGCTCGTCACACTCACAGTGGAGGAGTCATTCTTCCATTGTCCCCTTCTCTCAGCATCAGTTTGTGCCTCCAAGGCTCACAATGGCTGCAGCGTAGTCACGCCACCAGGTCATACAGCTCTCCCACATCTCCATTTCCGTCTCGGCAATATAACTCTTCTCTGTGCCATTCTTCTGGCTTTTCACTTCTTTGGATCCCCACGCTTTCAGCGGCTATGCAATGTTGTGTGGCACCACCCCCCCATGGACGTTCGCACGTCAGAGACTCGCCACTGCATAGGATTCTTCCTCCTCCATTCAAGGTTCCTCGTCTCTTTATTCTTGCCAACACACTTCAAAGGGGAATGTTGTTTTTCATCAGCTGCATAGTTTCGGGGGATTCCAACATTACCTTGAGACAAAAACATGGTTACTGTCAATAGGGTTGAAATGCAAAACAGAAGTAACAGCAGTCTTTGCCACTCCCATATATGCAGAGAGTATTCCTCATAGGGAGTTCGTTAAATGAATAGGAGTCCTTGTCCCCTTGGGGGGAGTCACTCCTAATGAGGTCCCCCTTCCCCAGACCCTAGGGAGGGTCTTGCCTTGCGGGCTCACCTCCCTAGCCTCACAGGGAACAGGGAATGTTCCCCCGAAGGGAAAATTGATGAATTCCCCAGATTTGTCACAACATGTACATCAATCACTCTTACACGACCTTTCCCTGACAATTAATGTATGGGCCAGGACCAGCCAGCACCTAGTCATGTGCCTGATCAGTGCTGCTACCGAAGTGTAATGTTTGGTTCCTCCAAAGTTGGGTCGTTCAGATGTCATGAGACGTACAGCAAAATGTGCTCTCTGCTGCATCCCGTGACTATTCAATGGCAGGAAGAAAAACGTAAGGCTTAGGAACAGAGGAGCATTATGAGACCTGCACACACAGGATAGGGGTAGCATGACTGTAATGGCAGGAGAAAATTCACTATACACATATTAACACAAAAGAGCTGTCACGGAAAAAGAATAATTCAAGAAACCATACAGCAATCACGAAAACTATTAAGAGAATACATTGAAGACTATAAACAGTATTTATCTCTTTCCCAAATTCACAGAGGATTCTGCGGTGGGTTTTCAGTGTTGGCGTGAGAATCAGTCAGTGAATGGGTTGGGCTTTGGAATCGACTACCGGCGCAGTGAACAGAGTGTGTCAGAGATTCAAGTAGCGGACGAGTGAACTAATGCAGACATTTGGCCAGAGGGACAAGCAAACAGATCAGCGCTGGGCAATTTGCCTGTGGGACAGTGTATGGAGAGTAGCACTGGATTAGTTGAGAACAGCAAGAAGTGGGACAGGATGGGGGATTCGGCCAACGAAACAGTGAATGAAGCAGTGAACGGATCAGGACAGAGGATTTAGACAGAGGAAAAGTGAATGAAGCAGGATGTTAGTGGGGGCAATGATGGGAGCAAAGCAGGGGGGCGTCTGTCAGCACGATGGAAAGATTTGGCCAGCAGAGGCATAAACAGGCACAGGCGAGGAAGAGGCCATTTGCCATCAGGACTTTTAAAGGAGAAATGGATTGCATCAGCAGGTTGTATGAAAGGTTTATGGTGTGGATTTGGCACCAACAACTCCAGCAAAGCAGTTTTAGATTTTTTGTTCTCAATTTTGGCAAGACTATTTTCAATCCTACACAAAAGGTCTGAATCCACGGAAAGGATGACATTCCTTGCCATAGCTATTGTGGAGGTGATTGGAGTGGATGATATGAAATAGAATTGCATGGTGGCTAGCCCAATCAAGGGCTATGGAAAGGAGGGGGAATGAAATGGGGCCAGATAAAATGAAGTCTAGAATATACTTTTTTTCTTTAGGTTTCTTTAGTGAGTGGGTGAATTGAAGAGTGCTTCAAGTTTAATCAACATGATGGTACCGATGATGCAGTTGTTCATTGATTTGAAGCAACGGTTGACTGACGTACGTGTTGTCGGCACTGGAAATACAGGCTGATAGTAAAAGTTTGAAAAAGTGATCAATAAAGTTCCCAGACAGCGTTATCAGGTTGAAGGCGAATAGAGTATGGCTCTGAGGGAGAGACCAAATTATTTGAAAGAACGAGTGGAGACAATGATGTTTTTTAGTGCCAACACAGATATGTGAGTGATGGGAAGGTCACGGTCTGTCTTGTCGATGCATCCTAAGGCAGCTATCAGAGACTAAGAGGATGTCTGTTGTGCATAATGAGTGGCAAGTTTGTATGTGGACCGTGTGTTGATGAACAGGACAACGAAGTATAATGTATATGGGGGTAAGTGTGTAGTTCTGTATGGATGATGTTTGTGAGGTTCTGAATGCTGGGCTTTTGACTGCATTCCCAATTAGGGGCTGGTGTAGGATTGTGTACGTTTTAGAGACTGTGAGCCACATCGTTGATTATCTGCAGAGTGCTTGGGTTTTGGCTCACCACCCTTTCTGGCACCAACAGCCTGAGCAGATGACACCAGGGTTAGATGCGCCAGGAAGACGGATGTAATGCCATCTACCTAGCAACTTCAGTTCTATTAAAGCCATGTTCTGATCCACATCAATGGGAGCAACACCCTACTGCAACACAGTCTCCTAATTCCACCCTAGTCCCCTGAAACAGCATTCAACACCACAGCATATGCAATCTAAAGATGAGGCAAATATCACCCCAATTCTAAAAGTCAGTCCTTGGCAAGGTCTCCATTCCCGTATTCAATTGAAAGCGCACTGCAACGTTTATGAACTGATTCATAACAGCAAAACAGACTATCTGGCTGAGAAACCTCTGTTCTATTGATGATTGCAGCATTAACTTGGTTTCATTGAGGGTCCACAAGCGTTTCAAGTAGAAGACCAGGAGATAAGATGTTTCCAACCTCCCTCTGCCGCTACTGCAAAACACTGGCAAACGCCATCAAACCTTTAGAAACAAGGAACGCATTTGGGAGAGTGCATCCTGCGAGTGCCGTTTCATATCACTGTCTTACTGCCTGGAGTGACTGCGATTGTGTGCTCCACATCGCTTTCATCGCTTTTAATCTGATGGATAAAGCAGATTTTCAGTTTTCAGGGATATCTTGCAAACGGTATGCTCTAAGGCTCAGCATAAAATACTTTGGACTCTCCTACAGTGCGATCATTGACTAACATCGTTCTCTTTTGCTTTTAGTCCCTTTGGACCCATCACATATCAATAACTCATTCCCCTTCCCTTTTCCCAGCGTGCATATTAACAGGAGGACACGGCATTCAGGTGAGTGAATCCGGCTGCTGTTTCGTGGTACAGCGGGGCCGGGTGCATTCTCTCCATCAGATTGCCAAATATCTTTATTTACTGTCTTGCTCACTATTGTCATTCACTCGTGTTTAATTCTGCGTCTGCCACGATGGAGGATATGGCTGCTTACACCTTAACATCCAATCTGCCACCGAAAACAGTTTGCTCTCAGCCAATCCAATTTGGCAAAAACCTCCATCTGCACTAAGCAATCGCGTATTCAAATGAAACGGCCCATTTCTTCAGATTCGGATATTCAACTTTTCTGCCGTAGAAGAGTGATCCTGTATCATTGCCAATTGACAGACCGCAAGACATGAGTACTCTTATATCGCCATTTACAGGCTTTACAACAATGTCAATTGACCATGACATACGTTTGCCTACTGATTTGGACGCCCTCCAGCCCTCATCAGATACTGCTCTTGTTACGAACAATCATAGTATTTTCGGCAGATGGTCAGTCTGACGCCGTTGGCGGCGTATCTCGAATATCCAAACTCCCCAATCCAAGATGGCCGGGTTTTTACCGGTGGACAGTGCAGTGTTTCGGGAGACCGCAGACCAAGCTCCTCCCATTCATCCCAGGAACGTATTTCCGGTCCTGGATCCATCACAGCATCGCGTTGCTACTGTACACAGAAGCCACGCTTCGTGAGTATCGCTTCTAGATTTCTCGGACGCCGAATATCAAGAGGACTTTATCTCGCTGCCTTTATTCTTTACTCCCTTCCTTTAGGAACCCTCACGCTCACCCACCGAAACTCCTGAGTCAGCCCTTTCGTAGCTCAACACGACACGGAAACCTCCGGGACCCTTCCACTTTAAGTAGGCAGCATTCTTCATCAGTCATCTATTAGATACTCCCTCCACTAGCGCTTGTTTACCCTCTCCTCTGTTTTCCCTGCACAGCTCAACCCACATCTGCACGCTCACGGACCACACCTCCCGACTGCCACTGCGGTTGGAATCCAAATCATGGCCCTCAGAGACTAGTTCCAACTCCCAGTCGGGATTACGGTACGGGAAGGAAGATAGTTTTCCGTAATCGCATTATTTTCTCTCTTTGAAACTGCATTCATTTACCAACGTGTCTGTTTTCACATAGGTATTCACCTCGGTCCTACACGTGGGATCCAATCTCTCCACATCTCCGTACAGTCTCACTCCTAGGCCGACACGGACAGCTGAGGGAAGGAGACGTTGAATTCTACTCTACGGAATACTCATCTGTATCCTGTCCCGTCCAGCTCCTCCTCCGTTGGACTCCATCAGCGAGGGTTTTTTCCCCCTTGAGGGTTTCCCTGGCGTCTTCACTCTGTGCCGACTGGTCGGCACCGAGAGAGGGTGTCAGGTGAATCACTCCCTTCCTCCGAATACCCTCCGAAGACCAGGTAGGAGACGCCTTGTTCATATACTCGTGTGATTTTGGGAAGGTGATTGTCGGCGCATCCCTAAACTTGAGGGACGCCATTTAAATAGGCTGGTTCCCCATTTACAGCCATAACAGCTCTGTTACCTTGTGCCACTCCCACTTTGACTAACAATGAGCTGGAGCTGTATACAACCCCTGTGGCTGCATCACCAGAGAGAGCACATGACCTCTGCGCTCCACTCGTTCATGCAGTCGACGACTCCTCGATTCCACTACTGTATTCGCAAGCTGCTCAAACAGCGTCACCCCAATATATTAGTTCTGTTGTGCCTCTCCTTTATCCCCTGCCCTCAGACTCTTACAATCCAATGATGTCAGTTGAATCTGTTCTGTCTGCTATTAATACAAGCATGTATAGCCTAGTTAAACTTCATGAGAGCATGGGCAAAAACAATTCAACTACCATAATACACTCTTGTCGTTACTAGCTGCTAAAATTGACTAGGTGGCTGCAGAATAAAGAACGCGCCCAGCCTGCCTCCCTAGTTATGAGCTTGCAACTGTAGCTCCAATAACAAGGACTCAGGGTGATAGTACCCCAAGCTCAATGATTGAAGTTGAGGAGGTCCCCCTGCAGAGTGAATTTGTGGAAGACATCCAAACGTGATCTGGTGCTCCGATTGATGCTGCTGCTCCTGCCAAGTTAATAACCCGTACATTTGTCCATTTTGGACCCATCACATAGCAATAACTCATTCCCCCCCCCCCAGAAATGTGTAGAATGAGTCTTGCTTTGTTTTTGGCATAAAATGGCCACAGATTTATTTCCACAATATCATAAAAACCACACTGCACACATTAGTGGAAATAACTCAGAAGATAAGATGCGGCGACTGCTCTGTGTCCAAATAACCTGCTTCCCCCTTCTTTCCCAAAGAGTCCAGCATAGGTCCAACTCTCCCAACGCTTTGCGTCCGAGCCTCTGCTGCCCCTGCAGGTGTTCCTGGGTGGGGAGAGTGCCGATTCCTTGGGGGAAGCTGAGCCCATGTTGTTCCCCCCAGATGCCCCTGTCGCTTAGGCTCCCAAGAGGCGCTGGTCTGAGGAGAGCGAAGACACTTCCGGCTTTCTCCTGGCTCATCCGAAGTCTGTCTCTTGTGTTTGGTTGCCCAAACACTGCCACACCGCCTGTCGTCCTGCGATGTCGACGACCAGGCCTCTCTGCTTGTCCTGCTTGTAGGGTGGGTGGGTCGGAAAACAAAGTCCTCTTCCTGGATGGCGGGCGGGCATCCCACTGCCAAGGCTGGATGCTGCCTGCAGTGAGAAGCCCGCCCGTTATAAAGGGGTAGCCCCTCCCTTTTCCATGGTTGCCCATTCGCTGGCTTTCCTTTGTTTTTGCCGCGCTTCCTTGCGGGCGGCCTCCCCTTCGTCCCGACGAGGGGGAGGACGACAGGAGGAGGACACTGCCTGGGTTATCGGGGTGCCTCCTCCATTTTGGGTTTGTCGTCGTCACTGGCATAACCCGTGCATTTGTCCCTTTTGGACCCATCACATATCAATAACACATTCCCCTTCCCCCCCAGAAATGTGTAGAATGAGTCTTGATTTGTTTTTGGCATAAAAAGGCCACAGATTTATTTCCACAATATCATAAAAACCACACTGCACACATTAGTGGAAATAACTCAAAAGATAAGATGCGGCGACTGCTCAGTCGCCAAATAACCTGCTTCCCCCTTCTTTCCCAAAGAGTCCAGCATAGGTCCAACTCTCCCAACCCTTTCTGTCCGAGCCTCTCCTGCCCCTGCAGGTGTTCCTGCATGGGGAAGAGTGCTGTTTCCTTGGGGGAAGCTGAGCCCTTGTTGTTCCCCCCCAGACGCCCCTACCGCTTAGGCTCGCAAGGGGCGCTGGTCTGAGAAGAGCGAAGACCCTTCCGGCTTTCTCCTGGCTCATCCGGAGTCTGTCTCTTGTGTTTGGTTGCCCAAACACCGCCACACCACAGGTGGGTTACCGCCCAGCGTGGCTCCCCCTTTCTCCCTTCCTTACATTTCTAGGATTTTTGTGCAGAGGTTCCAGTAGAATAGCTCCATCCGCATTGGTGACAAATGCACCCCATCTTTGAGAAAATACTCTGGCGATTTCAAATTACTCAGGCCGTGCCTGATCTGGCCAAACCCCCTGCCCCTGCAGAATTTTGCCACTGCACAATTTAGCTTTCATCTGGACCTCTCCCTGGCTGCGTGATTATCCGCGCCCCTCCATTCCGGCCTTGGAATTATCTATGACCATATGATTTCCGTTTCACCCAATTGACCTGCCAGTTCCTGTAATGGGCACATCATTTCCCGCATTAGAGCCCCCTTCCTAGGCTTGTCAAGTCGTTACCTCCCAAGTGTATGACCAATATGTCCGGCTTTTGCTGTTTCCCCAGCAATCTGCGCACCTGCCCCTGCTGCTGTGCCCATTTCATCCCTGGCACCCTGTGCCACCCAATTCGAAATTCGCCGGCTGTCAATTCCTCCTGTTCCGCCATCCAGCTTGCCCCAGCCCTTGACACAAATGAGTGTCCTACTACCCAGACCGATCTCCTTTTCCTCCGGGCTGCTGCTGGTGGGGAGAGAAGGTGGCATACGAAATGAGTGTGTCCCGAACACTCCCCTTGTCTCCCCAATTTTCTCCAGAGCCAGCTCCATAACCCTTTTGAATTGGAAGCGGCTTAGAGCTGCCCCATCGTGGTGAATGAGCAGCAGATCCTCCCCTCCCGAGGGAGGTCTCAGCCTGAGGACGCCTGCCACCGCTCTGACAGGACACACTGCACTGCCAGTGATGGGTTGGAGGGTCACCGTGCACCCTTTGCCTTCCTGGTCAGTTTTTGATCTCCTTACCCATAACGCCAGCTGTTCACCTGGACAATGCACATCTTGGAACTGCAGAAAACCCCCTCCCCTTGGTATCCTTGTTTTCTGGTACCAGTTCACTCACCCTAAAGGCCCCAAAAAATGCCAGGGTGAAAGCTGCTTTAAACAGTGCTACTTCAAAACCCCCGTGGCACACTACCTCCAAGCATGCTACTATCTTTTGAAGCTTGACTATATATATGGGCCTTCTTTCGTCGCTCTTGGTTACAGGTCATTTGGTGGAAAAAAAAGGTTAACAGGACAAATGGTCGATGCAATTTGGTCGAAAGACAAATGGTTGAATTTTTTTTTTGTATTTTCAAAATTTCTTTTGCTTAAAATCCCTTTTTTTCCTAAACGAAAACCTGAAAAATATATATAAAAATAAAAAAAAATTCGACCATCTGTCTTTCGACCAAATTGCGTCGAACAATTGTCTGTCGACCAAATGACCGGACAGCGTCGCTCTTAGGTATTCCTTGCTTGGCCCAACCCTTCATGGCCATAACAATGTAGTGCTCCTTTGTAGGGCACCCTTCCCTTCTAGCTTGTAATAATGAGCGATGGCCGCCAAGTGATAAGCCATCCATGACCTAGTTTTTCCCTCGTGCCAGCCCCAACCCACAAAGGCCCTCACCGGTCGCTCCTGCTGACTTTCCGTCAATACGCCTGTTTGAACGCCAAGTACCGTTCCCATCATGCCTTGTATCTACTTGCCGTACCCGATGCTGGCGCCGTCTGACTCAAAGAACTCAGATTGCCCCAATCATGTCCCACCACTGTGTTTCGAATGGGGACATCGCCTTGTCTGCTCCTGGACAACTCCCTCAGAATTTTTCCCACTGCAAACGAGAGAGAGCATCAGCAGCTGTGTTTTGAACCCTGGGTATGCTTCTTGCTCGTACTTCAATGTTGCGTTCTAGCATGCATTTGTTGAGTGCTCTTAGCAACCGCAACACCCTTGTGTTGGTGGCAGAACCTTGATTTATGATCTGGACTACCGCTAGGTTGTCTGACCAGAGCATGACTTTGCTGTCCTTCAGTTGTTTCCCCCAGAGTTTAAAAGCTACCACAATAGGAAAGAGTTCCAACAGCGTGATATCCCTGGTGACCCCTTGCTGATGCCACTCCTCAGGCCACACCATGCCGCACCATTTGGTGTTCAAGATTGCCCCAAACCCCAGTCCCCCGGATGAATCTGTGAACAACCTGGACCTGTCCTTGCTGCTCCAGTCCCCCCTCCACATTAGTACCCCAATGAATTTATCCAAGAATGTGTCCCACATGGCCAGATCCTCCCGTACTTCGGTCCCCAACCGGACATGCTGGCCTGCATGCTGCAACCCCACAGTTTTCAGCTTGACACTCCTTGCAAACTCTTACCCCTTAAACCTTTGATTGTTTCCTTCAGTTTTCCTACTTTGTCCTCGGGGAGCCTGCACTCTTGCTTCACCACACACAGATCTTCGCTAATTCCATCATTCACTGACTCCCCCTCGGGAAAGGAGAGGTGGTGTATCAGCCGATAGGGGGACAGGGGACTGGGAGGGGTCCCCTTTCTTAGGGACCAACCCCAGTGGGGATATTACCAGGTTTGCCCTTGGTGGATTCTTGAATGGGCCTGCTACCCTTCCCAACTTGACTTCTTTCAGCCTGTTAAAATATGGTAACCATGCAAATTTAAAACCAGCCACGCTATTTCAAATCGGGGCGGCGGGCATAACGGGTACAACTGCAGCGCAACTACCCTGCCTCTGCAATATAAAGCGCCCCCTAACCTTTCGTTAACATGTCGGCACTGCGCCGCCCTGTCCTTAGCGCTTCTGTATACCCACCCCATAAAACAACATGTCCTTATACCGCCCTGATCTTTACACCGGCCGCCTCTGAAATCGTATTAGCACTCCATCCATATTATTGCTAATCGGGCAATTTGGCAAAACCCTGGGACTCCAGCAATCCCTCCCTTAGTACTGCAAAATGTGGTCTCGGCAGCCGCTGGTCAAAAACTCACAATCCCCACCACTGCACTGCTAATCCACCCCCAGAATTAGCAATCCGGGAAATTTGAGAAAACACTCCTGAGAAAATCTTGGGCATTCGTAAAGGTGTGGCCGTACGCAGAATAACCAGCCCGCTAAATGCCCATGTTCAACTATTAGCAGCGCCTCCGTTTCCTTGGATGCCCCAGCGACCGCCCATAGATGCTTTAAAAACTATTTTTCAAAACATGCCCTACAACAAATGGAGAAGTCTGCAAATGTGCTTAAGTTAACCTGCTGCACAAAAACCGCTATGGCCCCAACTCTTTCCATTAGCCCAGAAACTTTTTTGCCCCCTGCTCCCCGGCTTGCACGGCCAAACGTTTCAGTTACAAGTCACGACACTTCGTGACTGTGCCACAGCTACTATGGTAACGCATTTTTCTTCCCTTTGCGTGTGCAAGGCTCACCTTCTGCCGTACCATTTGTAACACAAATGTTTGCCGCAGACTTACCAATATACCCAGTTACACAACCTGTTACCTCATGTCGAACCGTTCTAAGAAAACGCAGGAAATAAAAGACAGCAAGCCGCATTCTCACGCCATTACCCATGCGGCACAGAACCGCACTGGGAAACCCCTTATTTATGTTCCCCGGTCGGAAAGTGACCCTCAAAATAATTACCCATTATTTATTTATTTTTTTTAAACTTTCTTTATTGATTTTCAACAGATTAACAGACCACAAACTTATCATGTACTGCATATGTATTACAAGTCCACTACCTCCCCAATACCACCCTCCACCCTTCCCCCACCCTCAAGACCCCGGTCAACTCCGCCGTCCAATATCAAGCCAGTTTAGAGGCCAGGGCTGGCCAATCCATCTGAGGGGTCGTCCACCGCTCTGAGGTGGAGTAATGGCACGGTCAGCGACACCCAGCGGTGTAATTCCTCACTGGAGTCCAGCCTCTGTTCATGGACAGCGGTTTCCCATGCTCCGGTCTCAGCAGCTATCCACTTTGTGAGGTCGTTCCACCATTGCGCTTCGATCGGGCCTCTGGGGCTCTTCCAACCCATGGCTATGCGTCATTTCGCCGTGATATAAATTAAGTCTCTGAGTCTGTTTAGGGGCTTGTTTTTGTGGTCACGGCTGCATCTACCCAGGATGCAGGCCGCGGGGTCGTGCACCTCCAGATCAATATCTGCTTTTGCCACCCTTTCCCGTACCTGTGTCCAAAAGGAGCGTATCACTGGGCAACCCCAGAACATGTGAGTCATTCCCGCCCTCGGCTCATTGCATTTAGGACATAGCTGGATTGCGGCGCCCCTGAAACTCAATATAGTTTCCGGAGTTAGGTAAGCCCTGTTGGTGATGTATAGTTGGATAAGTTGTAAGCGGGCGTTTCTGGAGATTTTCTTGTGGTAGAGGGTTACTCTTTCCCATTCTTTGTCGTCGAATTCCAGGCCTAGTTCGTATTCCCACTTTCCTCTGCTCCTGAGCTCATTCCTGGTCGTGCCTAACATTAAGGCTTCATAGAGCCGCGAGGTTTCGTGGCCACCCTCGGCGGTGTTTAACATTGTTTCTATAATCTCGTCGTCCGTTGCAAGAATGGCCGCCACAGGCCATCTGTCTTTCATAGCCTGGATCACTGCTCTGTGGAGCAGGAATTGTCCTGCTGGTAGCTCCGTGGTCTCGCTGAGGTCGGAGAAAATTAGGATTTCATGATCCTGAACCAGGTCTCCAAGGGTGGCCACCCCGCAGGGTTCCCATTGTGCACGCGTTCCAGTAGGCCCCATGGGCGATGGGCCATGAGTGCTGCTATGGGGATCTGTGAGGAGTATGGATCCGGGGACCCCAATGTTCTACAAGCCCTTCTCCAGAGCCGGGTTCCGAGCTTCGCTAGGTATGGGTACTGCCTTAGGGTCTCCTCCTTGACCCAGAGTAGGTCTCTGAGTAAGAGGCCGGTCAGAGCAGGTTGGAGCAGTCTGGTATCTGTAGTGATCTCATCGGCCATCCATCGCATCACGTGTCTTAGCTGGCTTGCAAGGTAGTACAGTTCGAAGTTGGGGACTTTCAGACCTCCCCTTTCGTAGGGTCTTTGGAGTGTCTCCAGCGCTACCCTGTGCCTGCCCCCCTGCCAGAGGAACTGCCTGCATAATTTATTAATGTCTCTAAAGAAGGAGGGGGGGATGTTGAAGGGAACATTAGTGAAATTGTGTAATAGGCGGGGAAGCGCTACCATCTTGAGGAGACCCGCTCTCCCGGCCATAGAGAGCGGAAGCTTCCCCCAGAAGTCCATGGATTTTGCTAGGGCATCTTTAGCTCTAATCGTGTTGAGGATGTGTTCCGTGTGAGGGTTACGGTGTATAGTGACTCCCAGGTATCTAAAGGAGGTCACCTGCCATGGAAGATCTAAAGGGGGCAGGGATCTGAAGTCTTCCCTGTATAGTGCAGCTAGCGGGTAGAGGCAGGACTTGTCTTTATTAATCCGAATTCCCGTGTGATTTTGGAAGCATTCTAGCGTTTCGAGAATGAAGGGCAAGAGGTGTTCGGGATTGTGTAAGTATAACAAGGTATCGTCGGCGTACATGGAGACCAGGTGGGTTATCCCGTCAATCTCAATGCCCCCATCTCCGTATTCCTGTCTGAGGTATGCGGCCACAGGTTCGTTGGCGATGATATATAGCATCGGGGATAGTGGGCATCCCTGGCGGGTGCCCCTGTGGAGGGACCACGAATCAGAGTAAGTCTTGTTGGTCCGCACCCTGGCAGATGGATTGGTGGAAACCAATTTGGTCCATTTCAAGAAAACTGGTCCTACTCCCATTTTTACCATGGTGGCATATAGCCATTTCCATCGCACTGAATCGAAGTCTTTGGTGGCGTCTAATGACGCAACCGCGTATTTCTGAGGCCTCAGTTCCGTACTGTATATAACGTGGTGCAATCTCCGCAGGTTCTCGGTTATGGAGCGCCCGGGCACATAGCCCGTTTGATCCTGATGGATTAAGTGCGGTATTACCCTACGCAATCTGTTCGCTAGGAGGGAGGTTAGGATCTTGCTGTCAACGTTTAACATGGAAAGGGGCCTGTAGGAGCCGCAGTCCGTACCCTCCTTGCCAGGCTTGAGGAGGGGGATGATAACGGCTTCCCTCATGGTGTCAGGGAGGGTGCCGCGCTCATAAGCTTCATTAAACACCTGGGCCAGCAGAGGGGCCAGAGTCTCCTCGTAAGTTTTGTAAAACTCTCCAGGGAGGCCATCGGTACCAGGGGCTTTTCCAGATGGGAGGGATCTAATGATTACCTTTACTTCGTCGGCAGTGATGGGCTCGTCTAGTGTTTCAGCCATCTGTGAGTCCAATTTAGGCAGCTCAATGATGTCCAAGACATCCTCAATACTGGCATCAACCACGGGCGGGGTCTCGGAGTACAGGTTGTGATAGAAATCTGAAAAGACTGAGTTGATTTCTTTTTGGGTATGTGCCGTGGTGCCATCCGGCTTAAGGATTTGTCAAATGGGTGCTCGGGGGGTTTCTCTTTTATACAGCCAGGCTAGGAGTTTCCCGGGTTTGTCTCCCAGGGCGTGGGTTCTTTCAATGTGTTTAGCGTAACTCAATTTACCCAGGGATTCCCAGTGTGTTAAACAGGTTTGCTTTAGGTCGGTTATTTTTTGTAGGAGTTCTGGGGTTGAGTCAGCCCTGTTTTCCAATTCGCCCAGCTCCCCCTCCGAGCGTTCCAGAGAGGATATGATGGATCTACGGGCTCCACCTATGGACGCAATCATTTCTCCTCTCATGACCACCTTGTATGCCTCCCATGCAGTGCCTATGTATCTGACGCTATTCAAATTTCGTTCCCAGTAACCCTCGGTACAGTCACTTATGTGTTCCCGGAAAGTCGCATCATGAAGGGCTTCGGCTCTAAGCCTCCAAGTAGGGACCGGGGGTCTAGGCGGGAATACTTCCCAGGTGGCCAGCAGCAGGGAATGGTCAGATAGCACCCTGGGCAGGTAAAGGGCGTCGCCAAACATAGCTTGTTGTTCTTGGCTTACAAACAAGTAATCCAGCCTAGTATGGACAGCATGGGGAAGGGAGTAAAAGGAAAATACTTGCTGGTCCGGGTGCAGTTCTATCCACAAGTCTCAGAGTAACAGCTGGTTAGTCAGTTTGGACAGAATTTTGGCCAGGGGGGACGGGCGGGTATGTTTATTATCCGATCTGTCTTTTAGAGGGTCAAGAGTGCAATTGTGACCACCTCCCCAGATCATGACGCTGTCCCTGTAAGGGCCGAGCTTTGGGCACAGGGAATGGAAGAAAGCTGTAGCGTCATGGTTGGGTGCGTAGGTGCAAATTAGGCATACCTCTCTGCCTTCGATGGTGCCGCACGCCAGTACCATCCTACCCTCATCATCCGTTTTTGTGCTTGTTAGTCTGAAGGGGATGGTCGGGTCAACCCATATCAAGACTCCCCTTGCATAAGAGGAGTAGGAGGATCCGATCAAGGTCCCACGCCAAGTTTTGGCCAAAGCCTTTAGTTTATCAGCAGATAGGTGTGTTTCTTGAAGCATGGCAATCCCGGCCCTGCATCTTTTCAAGTATGCGTGGATGCGACGTCGTTTCACATAGCTATTCATGCCTCTGACGTTCCACGTAATGATTTTTATCGTATCAGCCATGGGTAATTGGAGATATAGCGTCTATTTGGGGATACAGGTAGGGGCCGTGTTAGTGGCAAGAGGCGTGTAGAGGATTTCAGTGGTCTTGGTGCTTTTATATAGAGGTACTTAACTATAAAGCCACCACCCCCTATCCCCCTACTCGGTAGCTTGGGAGTCGCCAGGCCTAGGGGCTGTGTGGTCTTCGTGCTGTGTATGGTGGACGTCAGTGGTCTAGGTGTTTCCCTTTTCCGGCACCTAACATTTGTGCCAACTCCCGTTTTCCCTCCCCCCCGTAACTTTAAACACCCCAAACTAAAAACAGGTCGAGCGAGGTCTCCCTCGTTGTGACTATCCCGTTTCCGCTCCATTAGACCGTGCATTGGTCGCCTGGTGCCCTACGGGCGGGTATGTGTATACCCAAAAAAAAGGGAAAAATTCCGGGGGTGGAAGAGTGTTCGACTCTGGTGCCTCGCTGCAAAGTATCTATTCAGCTGTGTCAAGCTGGCACTTGCATGGAGGGGCCCTTGGGGTCCTCGGACCCGAACACCGCCATTGTGGTGTGGCTCAGCGTGGTCGTCGTCCCTTTACCTCTATGTCAGGGATCTGTTCCCTATCCATCCAGTCCCGGGCCTCAGATGGAGTGTCGAATAGGTGGGCTTTGTTGTTGCGTATTACTTTCAATCTGGAGGGATAAAGGAGCATGTAGCGCAGTCCGGCGGCCTTCAATCTGGCTTTGGTATGTATGAATTGAGCCCTCTTCAATTGGACCTGGAAGGTGTAGTCGGGGTAGATGGATATTTTGGCCGAGTCTCTGAGGATCTGGCCGCCTGACCGTGAGTAGGCCAGGATGGTCTCCCGGTCTCTGTAATTAAGAACCTTCGCTATTATCGGTCTGATTGGGGTGCCGGGGGGGGGTCTTTTAGTGAGGGATCGATGGGCCCTTTCAATCGTGAAGCCTTGGGACAGTTTCTCAGCGCCAATCTCCTGTAGTATTAGGTTCTCCACGTAGTTCGTGGGGTCGGATCCCTCAATGCCCTCTGGCAGGCCCAGGAGGCGAATGTTGTTCCGGCGTGCCCGCCCTTCTGCCTCCTCGGCCCTTTCCTCCAAGTTCTTCACTCTTTGCTGCAGTTCATCAACCTCTTTGAGGAGCACCACTTTGGTTTCAGTGTTTTCGCGCACCTGAGCCTCAAGTGTATCAGTCCTGTTGGCTAAGGAGCGGACATCCTGGCGTAAGAGGCCCAGGTCTATGGCCACCGCGTCAATTTTGTGCTCCATAGTGGTCTGGAACAATTTAATGGCTTCAAGGATATGGGCGTTGCTAGGTTCAGTGGCCGTTCCCGGGAGGTCAGGCTGAGCGTCTATGATTGTGCCGTTAGAGGTTTCGGAAGCTATGGGTCCCCCAGCCGTGAAGGTGTCAATGGTGGTTTGGCGCTGTTTGGACCTGGCCCCTTTGATGGACATGGCGGAAGGCCAGCCGGATCTTTGTCTTATCTAGCGTGGGCCCGGGGAGGTCGGAGCGCGGCAGGGCCGAGCGGTCGTGTGAACTCCACTGAAGGCGTTGACGGTAGGGTTCCCTAGGGCAGTGGTCGTGTAGGGAGCTCGGGGGAGATCCGTGGTGATGGCACCCGGGCCCTCAGTGCCTCCGGTACAGTCTGAGGCACGCTCAGCAGGCCCCACGCGCCACGAGGCGGGACGCCCCACCTAGCCGACACCGGGGCAGGGGCGCATATGCGCAGGGGCCCGGCAGAGACGTCCAAGTCCGCCCCTCAGGGTTCCGGGTGTGCTGTTCGGGGTGTTGCGCCCCTCCCAGTGGGAGTGGTGGGCTAAAAGGGGGGGGAAATGCAGGCACGGCACTCTCCGGTGATCCTGCTAATGATGGGCTTTCCCCCCCGCTCACCTTGTGGGCCCAGCGACGCCCGGGCCCTCCGCTCTTCTTTCCGGCCACCACTCCAGGGGCTCCGCTCTCGGCAGGCTGCGCGCAGCGCCCAGGCCGCACCGCCCCCCGCCTGCGCGCCGAGTCGCGTGTGTCCTCCGTCGGCCTCCTCCACCGATCGGTCAGGTATTGCAGGGTCCCCTGCTCGGCGGAGGGACCCAGGAGCAGTCCCAGAGCTCCGGTCCCACGCGCAGGTTGGTGAGGAGGAGCAGGGCGGGGGGGGGGCGCCCGAGACACTGGAGCCGTTGTCGGGCCTGTCCACCGCGCTCACCGCTAGCGCAGCTCCACCCGTCAGCAGCTCTGGGTGCAATGTTCGTGGCCGAAGGGCATCTCCTCCCGGCCGGGCACCAGTCGCGTGTGTCTCCCGTTGGCTCCCAGCGCAGGTCGGCCAGGATCGTAGGCACCGTGTCTGATCGGCTCAGCAGGCGCGGCGCCGCGGCCCGGGCGCTGCACTGGTGTAAGGGCTGCCGCGTATCTCAGCGCGAGGGAGCCGCCATTTTGGCACGGGTCAGCAGCGACTTTCCGTGCGGCCGCTCGGTCTCCGTAGGGCGCCCACGAGCTCAGAAAAGCAGCCAGCAGGTGCGGGAAGGTAGCAGCGTTCGATGAGGAGGACCGCAGGCTTCAGGGGTTCACATTTTAAGTAAGGAAACAGCTTATGTTGGTCGCATCGAACGGAGCGCACCCAGAGCACGTCCTCTTCACATGGCAGTTAGCCACGCCCCCCCATAATTACCCATTATGGCACCAAAAACGTGCTGAGAGAGCCAACTACCATTAAAAATGACCACTCCACGCATAACACTGTGTTTTTCTCCCAAAAGGCAGCCTCCTTGTTATTTCCTGCCGCGACCAGCGTATTTAATCTTGCAGGGTCATCTACCCCGAACCTGCCCTTAAACTCAAAACGTGTGAAACACAGCGGACATGCGGGACGGCGTCTTACCATATTACGTCCTTACCATACTAGACACTCTAGCGCCTGAATCATCTCATGCAGTCCCTACACCTTTGCGTGCCAACAAATGGCTGTACTGGACTCACGGGATGGCGCCCGCTCAGGGCCAGACAACCCACTCAACAGGCGACATATACAACATGCAATTTAACGGTCGGCCCAATTTACACTATACCTTTCACTCGATATAGCACGTTTAAAAATGTTCAATACCTGCGCGGGAGAACGGAGCCCGCGACATCCTGTTACCCGGAGCTAATCTGACATTGTAGCGCCTCCCTTATCTTGCATTTAAACACATGAGCAATGGGCCTGGCAGAAAACAGCAGAACGGGACGCTGCCTTTGTGGTATCCATACAATAATAATGATGTGTTATTTACATAGTGCCTTTATCAAAAACGCTACACCGAGCACAAATTTACAAACAATATCACCCAACCGGTCGGAAGGATGAAAGGCTGAATTGGCCTTGCCGGGATCCGAACCCGTGACCTGCAGATCACACTCAGTTCACAGCAGTGCGTGCTCAATCCACTGAGCTATCTCGCGGGTGGAACATGCATATTACCTACTCATCGCCTTACTGCTCGTATGCTACCCCTTCAAAACTGAACAGCTTTGCCCAGGCGATGCCCTGAACCACCCACCTTCCAAATGTCAGAGTGGTCAATGCAGGGATCGAACCCGTGAGCTTGGTGTTATTAGCATCACCGTCTAAGCCACTGAGCCAACCGGCCCGCTAATCACCACAAAGTTAAAACACCCCCTCCCCATATTTAAGTGTACCAAACCCATTAAAAAGGCATTCGCAATAGCCCTGAATAAAACCAGACTGCTCCTGACACACAAATGACCTTTCGGGCCATCAGGCCGCCGCAGCCCTCCCATTGTTGGCACTGTGCTAAATGCGGCCATCCTCAAACGCAATAGTATGCCTCTCAAGTTGCATCATTAGCATTTAAACGGTAACCCTCTGTTTAACCCCAGCTATCCCCTTGGGGTAACTTTCCAAAAGCCACACTCCGTGTAGCCAGGCCGACGCAGTAGTATGCGCCTCCCATTCTGCCTCCTTAACATTGAAATGGTAATACTCAGTTTAACCCGTTTTTCCCTTTGGGATTCATTTTGTAACAACACAAATCTGTGCAGTCAAACCTACACGATAGAATCACTCCCATAATACATAATTAACGTTGAAACAATAACACTGTTTAACCCTTGCTATCCCTATGGGGTAACTCTTTGACAAGCAAAACTCAGTGCAGCCAGCCGACGCAACCGTAAGCCTCGTACTCTGCCTAACTAACCTTAAAAACGTTAAGCGCCCTCAGCCGATTAACAAGCGGTGACCGTTGCCAAGCTGCAAATTTTACCAATTAAGCCGTAAGCGAACGCTCTCTATTTACCCTGCTCCTTACCCGACGCCCCCTCTTTGCCGCCACACCTTTGCTCCTTCGCTGGAACCCGCCATAACCAGAACCTTTCTTATTCTGGACCGGGAAACAGCAGCACAACAGTAACACATCCTCACGAACGAAGTCCAAAACGAACACGAACAAAGTCCAAAATGAAGTCCTCTTCCTGGATGGCGGGCGGGCGTCCCACTGCCAAGACTGGATGCTACCTGCAGAAAGTAGCCCGCCCGTTATAAAGGGGTAGCCCCTCCCTTTTCCATTGTTTCCCTTCGCAGGCTTTCCTTTGTTTTTGCTGCGCTTCCTTGCGGGTGCCTCCCCTTTTTCCTGAGGAGGGGGAAGAGGACAGCAGGAGGACACCGCCCATGCCATCAGGGTGCCTCCTCCATTTTGGGTTTGTGGTTGTCACTGGCACACCTAGCGACATGGAGCAGCAACCTCCCAGAACCGACCTACAAAGTATAGAAGATGTAGTATTTGATTTTTTCCATCCAGTTCCTCGCAAGAAAAAAAACAAAAAGCAAAATACTATTTCACAGGCAAAAAAAACGGAAAAAATCTAAAAATGTATCTATTGCAAAGAAGACTGTCAATCACAGAACTAAAAGCGTTATTAACGATTTGACAACTCTGCCGAGATCCCCACTGCCTATAGTAGTGGGGCAACAGAGCCATGCAGTCATGGCCACAGAACTAAGGGCCAGTCCTCCCTCATCCCCAGGGTCCTAATGGACTCAGTCCTGGCAACTCTGGTGCCAGGCTTATGTAAAAGTGTGCCTAAGGTACGAGCAGCAGGGCCAGGCGTGGCCATAGAACAACATTGGAAGGCACGTGCAGGAGTCCCTGGGTCGGGCAAGGTGGAGCCACTAGGCGAGGCTAAAGGGAGGAGCCAGGGCCAGCTTATATAAGGCCAACCTATCCACATGCCTCTGCTTACCGCTGTTATTACCTGTGCATCCACTTGATTCCAGCTGCTTCATCTCTGGGGAGATCTTAACAGATTCCAGCATCTCCACCGCTGAGGGCGCTTCTTACATGCTTCCAGCCACTCCATCGCTGTACGCGCCTCTTACCTGATTCCAGCTACTCCATCGCCGTAAGCACCTCTTACCTGAATCCAGCTACTCCATCACTGTGAGCACCTCTTACCTGAATCCAGCTACTCCATCGTTGTGTGCGCCTCTTACCTGAATCCAGCTACTCCATCGCTGTGCGCGCCTCTTACCTGAATCCAGCTACTCCATCGCTGTGCGCGCCTCTTACCTGAATCCAGCTACTCCATCGCCGAAGGCGCTCCTACCTGCTCCCAGCCGCTCCATCGCTGTGCGCGCCTCTTACCTGCATCCCATCACTACCAGAGTCGGAGCCTTCTTCTCACCTGATCCGGGCGTCCAGCTACCCGGAGCTCCACTTCCTTCCTTTTCTTCGCGAGATCTTCACCCTGCCACAGCGCAGCTGCATCGAGCATCCAGACATCGTTCTTCACTGGCAGCCTTCTCCTGCAAGAGAAAAGAGAGAACACAACAGGTTCGAATTCATAACAATAACGAACGCTTACCCGCCATACCAGTGACTAGAGTTCCATTATAAAGGACAACTTATCAGTACCATCAGGCTCAAGGAACTCCCCGGATTCGCTCCATGACTCCGATCTGCTTCTTCATACCTATTGGGATGAGATTAGACATTGCAAGAATTATTATTGAACAAGACAAAGACATTATAATAAACAAACTATAGTCACAACCAAAAGACTTACCTTCTAAGTGGATTGGTCGCAGCCGGTCTGGATCAACACTTCCGCGGACCAGTGAAGAAACTCGGTCCGCTCTACGCGCCCCCGCTACAATAAGCAGGACGGATAGCTTAACATTACAACACAACAGGGGCAATACCAGCATCCAGAACAGCAGGCTCTGCAGCAACCGGGAGAGTTGAGCAAGGCCTCCAACCATGCCCCAACGCCCCCGCAGAGACCAGGTGAGCGTAACAGCAATAAGTGCTGTGATCTGACATCTTCTATCCCATTGCAATCCTCCAAAGGTGCATCTCCTCGTTAGCTGCTCACCAGCATTCTGCTCTTTTGAGTAGCTCAAGTCCTGATGATCTCACGAAACAAATCGAACTGCACAATGAGGCAGACGAGGCCGAGGAAGAAATCATGAACTTTTCCACTTATTCCATTTCATCATTACCGCAATTAGAGCCTATCCTGGAGTGTCTACATTATCCTCAACACCCAAATGTTGCCAACAGGATAGTCCTTGCAAGTAAAACGGAAGAGGAATTCCCTGATTTCTTGACCCTTGACCAAAAGAGAACCCGTTTACACTAAGGGCCTCAGTCAACCAAGAAACAACCGGATAAAGAGTTAGCCAATTGTGAGACTCTCACTCAAGCTCCTAAAGCAATGACTCTGGGTGAAATTTTCTCGAGCCTCTCTGTTGTAAAGCCAAAAGTGAATCCACGTATTAATTCTCATCAATTTCTGCTATCCATGGTAGATAGAAATACAGGCGATTCATTTACGAACCACAGTACGATACTTACAGCTTTTCAAGCTATTGAACACTTACAATATATTCGATCAAGTGACATTGAGGCAATTAGGTATACGGATAGCCCTAGATATGACATGGTCAAATTGGTGATGCCCTCTCATATTGTAGCTGACCTACTCTGGCACTCACAAAATGACCTAACGCAGACAGGATTTTTACTAACCAAGAAAAAAACAAAAGTTATCATGAGATATGAATCTGTTACAACAAAGGCAAAATACAATGAATTGCATTCTAACCATTAATATAAGCATCCTTCTTTCAATCGACACACAAAAACCCACGAGCAAGAATTAATATATCAGCCTTTAATGATCAAATATCCCATCACCAAAGGCCCCTTGGTTCTTCAGGTCCATTTTAAACCGAATGCCTCTGTATTGGCACAGTAAAAATGGTCTTGGCTTACTAGAGCCATCTCTCAAGCCAACCCTGACCACTAACACCAAACATCTTCAAGTCTTCCTGTCTCAATGGCCAAATGGAACACAAGAGATTTTTCCCACTTGCTCCGCTCCAAGATCAGTATTTTATCCTCTTATGACATAATAGTACTTCAAGAGACATGGATAACATGCTAACCAGTATGGCCTGACTATCAAGTGTCATGGTTCCCCAAATTAAACAAAATAAAGGCCATCCCGTGGCTGGGTTACTTACTGCCATAAAATTAGACTCTGGCATTTCTATTAAACCCTGGGCATCCCCATACCCGGGTATTCAATTAACCAAGTTAAGCACAGCCAAAACCCATCATCCATTATATCCACAAGCGGTAGTGGTAAACATTTATTGGAACCCAATTGCCACAGACAACCAAACATTTTTAAATATAGGGAACAAGTCCTTGACTTAATCATGCTGGATGCCCACTCATCTGTAACCCTTATAGTGGGCAACTTAAACATCAAATGCATACCTAATGAGATCATGCCTCTCTCGCAGCGGGCTGCGAGGTGGACCACGCAAATGAAAGCTCAGAATTTTACTATGCCGAATGGCACAATTTGTGGTGACGTAACACCTGCTATTACATGGTCTAGAGGAACATCTGCAGCTATCTTATACTATGTTTACATATCCACAAATGCCATGAATAGGATCCAGACTTTTACAATCATTCCCTCTGACGCGAGTGACCATAACATTCTGGAAATAAAGCACTTAATACCAATTTCACATTGAATGCTGGCAGAAATAGAATAAGATGGTTACCTGCCAAACTGCATCTGTTGAAATCCATTCCCGTAGAGCGTGTGAATGAATCCCCCTTATGTAATCGAGTGGAATATGTGGATATGCTCATGTTAACGAAACTACAATAGGTTACAAGCTGCCGATGCTTAATCACTGGCACCCATTTAACCCAACCATCCAAGCACTGAAAATTGAACTCCACCATGATTTAAGGAAATGCATTAGTATTAATGATAAAAAAACTAGATTAAACATCTGCACACCTTATAGAAACTTAATTCGTCAGATGCAAAATAACCAAAGACAACTAGATGGCGAGAGAATGTTAATGGAAATATCATCTAAATCCACTGGCCAAATATGGAACCTCCTAAAAGAGGAACCATCATCTGCAACAGCGACCCGCCTACTGAACTCAGTTAGTGAGCAGGCATGAGTTACTCACTTCTCAGCATTATTTGCACGAGCTTCATCTCACGAGCGACTTGTAGTAATCCCAAAGATTGATTCGACATTCCTTAATTTTGACCATACAGCTATTATGTTGCTCATTAACCCAAGTGGCCTGTCTAATGCCATCCTAAAAAAACATACCGAAGAATGGGCGTTAATATTGGAAGTCATTTTTAATAATGTACGTAACACTGGTTATATTCAACAAACATGGAAGGAGTCCATAATAATAACCGTTTTTAAGAAGGGCAACCGGGACGACCCAGGTAATTACCGCCCCATAGCTCTTCTAGACATTCCTGGCAAAATCTTTGCAAGGCTAATCTTGAAAAGTCTATTAAAATGGTTACACCAAGCTGATTTATTTGATTCTCATCAGTCAGGTTTCATCAAGGGAATAGGTACGACTTTGAACCTTCTCCTCTTATCTACAATTAAAGAACAAGCCTTTAATACAAGTAAGCCAATTTACTTGGCCTTCATAGATTTTAAACATGCCTTCAAATCAGTTTCTTGTGAGCTGCTATGGCTGAAATTGATGCAAGCAGGCTGTTCATCCTATATTTTAAACGTAATGTATCAATTCTATTCAGACACCTCCATCCATAGTAAGCTCACAAGAGATGGCTTACTAACAGCAGCAATCCCAACTACTTCTGGTCTTAAACAAGGATGTATTTTAGCTTCAATTCTTTTTAATTTTTATATTAACAATATTAACCTAGTTTTAAACCAGACTTGTTCTTTCCTCCAAAAATCGGGAATGAGCATGTCTCCTGGCTTTATATGCTGATGATTGAGTTTTGTTGGACCAAACGCTGGTGGGTCTTCAAAGAAAATTGACTGCTCTGGAAAGTTATGCACATGAGAAGGGGTTAACCATTTACATCCAAAAATCCAACACCCTGACACTATGGCCCAGTGCAAGAAAACCAAAATGCAAATTTCGTTGGGCACTCAGTAACATTCAGCTCTCAATAGTAAATTAATACAAATACTTGCAGAATATCAGCAACAGTATCACAGACCTTTCATATATAACAGAAATAAAATGTAAAATGCACACAATAACGTCTCAAGGCAGACTAATAAAGAAAAAGTATGGGATGTTCTCATATATTCCTGTAATCTCCTTTTTTAAACATAAAGTGGTTCCAGTAATTACATATGGTGCCCAATGTAAGCAACTGAGACATCACCAGAATTGGGACCGCATTGAAGGCATATATTGGAAAAAAATCTTGTCCCTGCCAAAGAGCACGCCAATGGTAATTTTACACTACGAGTTGGGTCTAGCCTCTTTGGTTACTATGGTAGCGTGGCAAGCCTTAGCCCGATATAGAAAATGCTTAAGCTGTCCTACTAAGGTAAAAACCCTTCTGCCATTGCTAACTGCTGGACTGAATGGTCAAGAGTCTAGTCCACTCTATGCTTGGGAACTATATTGTAAACAATATTTGACAAAAGGCGACATCTTTATCCAAACCCTGATCGAGAATCCAGACAAAGCAAAATTCAAACTTTGGTCATGGGATTGCTGTATGACGGGGAACAACTGTTCAACTTATTCAATCTTTAATGTTGGTGATTCTGCTTTGAAATCTTTACATACAAAATTTTTCCTGATAGATATCCTAGTGTTAGGCAGAAACCTGTGCAGTTCCCTCTGGGACCACTGCAAAAGATTTAAGACCACAGGTGGTTGGCAATAAACCCAACTGGTAGCAGTCTGCACCACCCAGATTTACCTGGTAGCTGTGGCTGAGCAGTCAGACTTCTCTCAAGAAGAGTTAGGCAGTATACAGAGCATACACACTAGGGCAGGTAAACACAGTAGAACAAGCAAACACTGACCAGAGCTTTGGTGTAAAAGATATATATTTATTTATTTAAAAACACATCTAGTTAAACATACTGGCACTAGTATCCAGCAGTTCACAAACACGGTCACTAAAAGATATACACTCCCTTCAAAGATTATTAGACAAGTCTCAAGTAAAGCAACACTTATTTTCAGACAGCGGTGAGCACTTAACGAAGATGGCACTCTAATCAATCGGTTTAAGAGGGAGAGAAAGGCAGAGCAAAGATAGAAACAGATCCCAACACTTTCGGAGAACACAGTAGGAGAAGAAGGCAGGTTAAAACCGTAAAGTCAAAGTTACAAAGGCCGGACCCACTTTAAGAGGCTCCGGTCGAAATGTGTCCAAGGTCACATGGTTGAAAGGGCCCAAAAGTCTCGCAAAAGGTTCAGAAAGAGTTGGACCAAAAGAAAGGGACCAGTTAGATGGTCAAGGCGGCCAGCCCAGTCCAGAAGGTTAAGGGGTTATTGTTACCTTGTAGCAATCTTTAGAAAGGGAGACCTGGCGGACACGGTACCTTAAAATGGTGAGAACGCTCCAGCGGGGGCAGTTGTTCCTGGCAGCGGGTGCAAGTCGGTGCTTCGTCCGGGGGAAGAGAGGATCTCGTCGTGGAGGAAAACAGGAGTCCGTTGCACTGCCAGGGAAGAAACCAGCCGCAGAGTTTCTCAATTAAAAGGAGCGGCCCTTTTATTCGCGGTCCAGTGGTAAGTGGCTATCCGGTTGCCGGGGTGCTTGGCACGGGCAATTCGACCACGAGACGTCCTGGGAGGCAAGAAAAGAAGGTAAACTGATGGTGCCCACCAGTCAAGGGAAGAAGACTCTCCGGCAGGGATATCTCCTCTGTCGTTGGGAAGTGGTGAGTCGGTTCAGCAGGGCTCCACCGGTGGTGTTGTCGTAGCAGGTCGGCTCAGCTTCTCCCTCGTCGGATTTTCAGGTCCTGTGGCGACTTCTGAAGTTCCAGTCCCAAAAGCCCTGCTTTTATGCAAGAAACCCCCATTCATTCAGCCTAGCTGTCAATCAAACATGCTAAGTGGTGAGCCGGCCGGCTCACCACTTGGGCCAATCACACAATAGTGCGACTTGAGTTGCCAAGGCA
The DNA here is from genome assembly GCF_040938575.1 of Ambystoma mexicanum. Taxonomy (NCBI): domain Eukaryota; kingdom Metazoa; phylum Chordata; class Amphibia; order Caudata; family Ambystomatidae; genus Ambystoma; species Ambystoma mexicanum. The sequence continues at coordinate 771,674,665 of NC_090941.1, forward strand.
ACTCAGTCCAGGGTGTCTAAACCCCCTCCCACACCTCCTGTGGTGCCCAGACAGAGTGGCACCACTTTGGAGGGCTTCTGTGTAGAAGCCTGCCAAAAGTGGAACAAAGGGCTCGACCTTTGGTTTGGAGTTACAGAGGCGAACACAAACGCCATTTTAAAACCGAGTTTTGGCAGAAAATACCAACCGGTGAATTAATATTAAATAAATAAACCGGCGGTATGTTAGAGGCTATGAAAAAAAAGTATTAGCCTTGAACAATGGGAAAATCCCATAGAGATATATTTGCGGTTGAATATAAAAAGTAGTGGCTTTACATGCCCTGGGAGACAGTAGTCAGTCCCAGGGTATGAGGTCTATGGTGGGGGATCACTATTACACCCCGGTGTTACTGCACGGAGGGTGCTGTGTAACACACATAGAAAAAACACATGAGACCCTATGGAGTAAAAGACCCCATAGCCCATAAAACACATCTCATTCAACGGAACACCACAAATCATGTCCAAGAGAGGGAGAAAAAGAGTCTCATTCTTGGCAGGAGAAAAAGACAAACTCCAGAAATCCACTAGGTTAGGAAATTCAGCCTAAACAGAGAATTCTCCCTAACACCTAGTCATATTGAGATTACGGCTAAATGTATGGCCTACCAAACTACAGTCTGCCTTGCACTCAACGCTCAAAAATACCAAATATGGACGTAAACTGTTGATTTTGCAAAAGCAAAGACCATCATGAAACACTAAAACATTTCATTGTTTCCTGCCCAGATCTGCCCCAATTTAAGATTTTAACTGAGGATATTTTATGATCAAGGATTTTTAATGCTGAATCGGCCTTGTTGAATATTGCAACAGTCAAGTTCATACAGGCTTTGAGAATCCATAATGATGCGTTTTGGCTTGTATAATTGAATTTGAATCATTGTGAGGAGTTGATATTTTTATCCATGGTGTATTTAATGGCCTCATGTTTTCCTGTTCATCTTTTAAATATGCTGTACTTACAGGGTAATTCATGGAAATTCGCACAAAAGTGTCACACGCACAGCGTATTCATGGATTCTCGCCTCCAAAAGCAGACGTGGTGCAGAGTGGCGCAGCGACCCTGCAGCAGCGCCAGTTACGCCCCAAAGAACGCCCTCGCGCAAGGAAAAGCCATCAAGATCGCAAAACCAACGCAAAGGGCTGTGCCAACACTGTACTAGTTTTTACGGGTTTCGGGAACAGGCGTGCGCGAGAAGTTTCACACGCGATCTGGCCTGGGGGAGCGTGTGCGTGTATTTCAGAGGTGCGCGAGAAGTTCCACACGCGATCGGGCCTGGGCGCGTGTATTTCAGAGGTGCGCGAGAAGTACCACATGCGATTGGCCTGGGCGCATGTATTTCAGAGGTGCGCGAGAAGTTCCACACGCGATTGGCCTGGGCGCATGTATTTCGGAGGTGCGCGAGAAGTTTCACACGCGAGCGGGCCTGGGGGAACGTGTGCGTGTATTTCAGGGGTGCGCGAGAAGTTCCACACGCGATCGGGCCCGGCCGCGTGTATTTCAGAGGTGCGCGAGAAGTTCCACACGCGATTGGCCTGGGCGCGTGTATTCCAGAGGTGCGCGAGAAGTTTCACACGCGATCGGGCCTGGGGGAGCGTGTGCATGTATTTCAGGGGTGCGCGAGAAGTTCCACACGCGATCGGGCCTGGGGGAGCGTGTGCGTGTATTTCAGAGGTGCGCGAGAAGTTACACACGCGATTGGCCTGGGCGCGTGTATTGCAGAGGTGTGCGAGAAGTTCCACACGCGATCGGGCCTGGGGGAGCGTGTGTGTGTATTTCAGAGGTGCGCGAGAAGTTTCACACGCGATTGGCCTGGGCGCGTGTATTTCAGAGGTGCGCAAGAAGTTTCACATGCGATCGGGCCTGGGGGAGCTTGTGCGTGTATTTCAGGGGTGCGCGAGAATTTTCACACGCAATTTCAGCAGGGTACGTGTATTTCAGGGGTGCGCAAGAATTTTCATGCGCGATTTCAGCAGGGTACGTGTATTTCAGGGGTGCCGGGGAGTCCTACATGTGATTTGGCAGTGTGGGTCCTCCCAGGTGTTCCCTGTACACCCTCCACGGCCCCTGCAGGCAGCCCACACCACAGGGGACTACCCTGCATCCCTGGTCATGTCCCGCAGGCAGCCCACCCAACATGGGCATGCCCCCCCAGCAAAGGCACATGTCTCCTTGCACTACTGATCACCAACTCATGTCCCCTTGCACCCCCACCCCCAGCATTGCGGGGCACCTGCCAGCAGGCCCCCACTCATGTCCCACTCATGTCCCCCTGCACCCCAACCCCCCAGCATTGCGGGGCACCTGCCAGAAGGCCCCCAATCATGTCCCACTCATGTCCCCCTGCACCCCCACCCCCAAGCATTGCGGGGCACCTGCCAGCAGGCCCCCACACATGTCCCCCAGCCAACATGTCATCACAATCTAGATCCCTGGCCCTTATGGTCAGCCTCCAAATGCCAAACACCCACCCGAGTATTGCATCCACCCACTTAGAAATGGCAATGACATGATAGAACCCCAATTGCAAGTTTGGAAATGAACACATGTCCCTCACATACACCCAATGGGTGTCAGTGAATCTCAAAACCCATATCATGATATGCATTGTAAGAGGATTCAATTCAACACTACAGCTAAGTCAATGCCTAGTCTGGGATACTGAATGGAAACCCTTATTGATATATCTTTACGTCCAGTTCAAGAGTTCTGGATGACTACCCCTATATAACACCCCTCTCTTGGAATCCCCCTGACCCCACTGAGCCAAGAAGTAGTTCTGTTTTGCAAGTTTAAAAGGTTTATTTGATAATTTAAACTATATATATATATATATATATATATATATATATATATATATATATATATATCACACTTTATAATAAATTAATGATTGAATATCACACTTAATCTGAGCAGTAATCAATAATGGATAGTCCGGCACTAGCACACTTCTTTATAATCAATGATGAGTGGTTATAGGATGGATACGATAGCAACAATACTTTTATGGTTTCAAATGGATGCAATGTGGAATGAAATGCAGTACAGAAAATAACTTGATAGGATTTCAGCAAAAGACAATGTAATCACTTTCATGGACAATTCACCCCCCCCCCCCTTAATGCAATGTAAGGAGATGAATAGAATGGGACTCAGTTCTTAGGAATGCAATCAAATAGAATTCAGTTCAATTCCCCCCCAGCAGCTTATACAACAGATAGGAGTTTTGAAACACAGACCCAAGTGCTTTGAATATGGTGACAATGCAGTCAGAAATATGCTGAAAATGCTTTTAATTCCCTTCAGGAGGTTCAGGGTGAGTGGTATCTAGTTAATATTAGTCCAGGCTCACTCTAGCAATGATTCAGGGATGGTTCTTAAGAGGCAAACGAAATTTAGTAGTTCAGGCAAAAGCAGCTATCTTTTTACAAGTAAAGAAATCGGGCCAAATCGCAAATCGCGGCAAAATTCACGGGTGCGAGAATCGTGATTACGGAGAAAGTAAGTTAAACCAAGTTCCTAGCACAAATGGTTACGGAGTTATGAACGATTTTGTGAAGGTTGTTTTTCGGATTTGAAATTTTAAAAGTTCAAAGCGACAGGTTACAGCTTGCAGCTAGAAAATGACAGGTGACAGCTTTGCAAAATGACAAGTGACAACTTCTAGGAGGCAGTTCTGGTTAGATTAAAATAGTTTGGATTAGATTATTTTAACTAAGAGATTGGTTCTGCACAGTTCTGCTAGGTACTCACAATATATTTTAAAATAGGCCTCGCCACAGATCGGGTCAGGTTTTGGACTGGACTCCGGTTCTGATCTCGGCACTTCACAGTGATCTGGGTCAGCTCTCTGGTTCTGCGAACAGCGGTCTGGGTCAGCTCTGCTCTGCTGGTCTAGCCTCTCTGGATTCTGGATACTGCTCTGCTTTCTAGGTACCGCTACAGGTTCTGGAGATTGATGGATTTGAAGTCTGGATCTCTGGATGTTGTATGGCCCGGCAGCATGCTCCGCAGCAAATGCAATTGAATGTCTCTACCTGTCCCAGCAGTCTCTTTTTATGTGTTTTGAAAGTGGGTGTGTGTGCAGCATCACTAGCCAGCCCCTCTCTCAACTGCCCATTGGTCAAGCTTTCCTTTCTCTCTTGATTGGGGAAAAGAAGTGGAGTATCAGAGCGATGTCATTTAATGGCTTGCAGAAAGGACACTCCCCTGTCAAATTACACACAATCTATATTTGACCTAAAGACATATTTCATAGATACACAGTGGTTTGAAATTACATGCACCCATCACATATCACATGAGGTATACCCTGCTCTTCCTGGGGGCTTGCATTCAGAAATGGCAACATTTGGTGCTTTTTAGTGGGTTTTGCAACATCGGATTTTTCTCCAGATTTATACACATGTACACGGCCTGTCCATACATACTCCAGTAAACTCCCATGTCTCTAGCTTAAACACAGAGTCTGTAGTATACATAAATAGCAGGGTTTTGCCCCAGAACATCACACAAATTCCCAACGCGTCTTAAAACGTGCACAGAAAAATCACAAGAATTATGGTATCATTTAAATAATTTTGACAAGTCCGCACCATGAGTTATACATCTTTCTTAAAATCATATTCTGGCCAACAGGGGTGTGTCTTCCCAGGTCACATGGTGGAGAAACCAGTTTATCCAGTTTCTGCCAAGCTCAGAGACCCTGCCCCTCCCAGCTTCTGCCAAGAGGAAGCTATTTTACAACCCCCCTAATAAACCATCTGCCTGAGTCAAGGAAGGGCTTTGTTCAAAAGGAAGCCATTTACGACTACCCAAATAAACCATCTGCCTGGGCCCTTTCTTTAGTTTCTTGCAATCCCCTGGTAATTCAATCAGAGGGTGTGTGACCTCCTTTTGGCCGGAGCAACAGAATGCAGCCAGGCCTGGGAATGCATTTGTTGGGCAAGCCCCCACTTCTGTCGGGGGTAGCTGACTGGCAGAATTCCAGTTTCCTTAAGCCAGGTTTCAGGTAAAATGTCACTTTTTGTTCCCCAGTTTTCTGCATTCAAATAAATCTAACAATTTTTACACATGCAGCTAGAATGCTGATTCTAAGTTCAGAACTATGACATTTTAACAGTGACAAACTATGTGGCAATCAAAAGTCTGTCCCTCAGTTTATTTACACATTTCGATTTTTGGTAATTTTAAATCCAGTTTCAGTTTAAGCCGCTGCAGACCTGCAGAGCTCAGCCAGTCTTGTTATAAACCTTCAAGTCACTTCAGAATATAACTTTACATTGTATCCACCTCTTAGTAAGTCTTTCTTTGGCCTGCTTTGGGTTCATTTATTCAGTTTTACACAAATGTCTGGTGTTGTTTTAAAACGCCGGCTTTCTGATAGTGGTGAGTACTGGTAATGCAACCATTTTTGGGATTTAAGAAAATGAATTCCCCACAGTTCTAGGTTGCTTTTGGCAATCAGCATTGCCATTCCCAGTGGTTTCAGGCTACTGTGTGGGTAGTCCAATGGTGGTTTTAGGCAGTGCCCTTCTGTGCCCATAACATCGGCAAAAATGGGTGGCAGCCTATTCTTCATGCATTTCCCTGTGCATTTTCTGGGAAGCTCTGGCCATCATGATGTTTTCCATGCCAGTACTGCGCAGTTTTTGTGGTAGGGCTCGGATGCATGGGTAAAAACATCCCACAGCATGATACCAATGAGATGATACTACACATTGAAGTTTGATGAAAAAAATGTATTAAAGACAGCATAAATGGAATTAAAAATAAACAAATGACAATGGGAATCAAAAACCAAAAGCAGCATGTCCGTAAAATAATGAAAAACGACAAATCATAATCCAAAGGGAAGGTGTCCGAAGTCACAGTTCATGAAAGTAAATCCAAGGTAAAAACAAAACCGAAAACCATTGCTCCATGGGTAAATCCAAAAAAATAAATAAAATCCAACAGTCAACTATATACAGATAAACAAACCAGGGTCCATGATCCCAACTGAAGAAATGAAACCTACATAAAAATACTACCTAATAAAAAACTATATACAAAAATGTGGTCCATTGTCCAAAAGGTCCAAAATAAATAAAAAAGCAAAGGAGACCTAACACTAACTACATAACTATTTACAAGGGCAGCGGGCTAGTCCGACGGCTCACTGGTTGTTGACATGGGCCAGGGCATCATCGAACTCCTGTTCAATGGCTTGGAGGCGGGCATGTTCCCTGGCCCCGAGGTCTCGCAGGGATAATGCAGTGTCCAGCTCCAACTCCCTGCGAAGACCCTCGAGGCACTCAGCCCGCCTCAGCGCCCTCTGCATGGAGTCCTCCGCCCTGACCATTGTGAGCCGTTCCTCCTCTGCCCGCTGCCGCTCCGCACCTATCTGCTGGCCCAACCGCTCCCACATGGAAGCCACTCCGATTCCAGGGTTCTCCCGCCCTCCGGCCGATGCCTGCACCCCTGATGTTGATGGCCCCGAGCCATGATGCCTACCACGTCGAGCCTGCCGCTGCCTCCGACGCAACTGCCTGTGCCAGCACGATGGCATCCAGGCTGATGGACTCCACCGACGCCGTCGTGCACGTGCCCTGCCCAATGATGCCGTCACATCCTCCATCTGCTGGGGTCCAGTTGCTGGTGTGTCCCCCCGGGAAGCACGCACCTCATCACGAAGGACAGCTGTGCGCAACGCGACACCAATCAGGACCTTCTCCATACGGCCAGGGGTCCCCTCGTCCGCAGGTGGAGGGGAGTCAGATGACATGGACATCCCCCCTACCTGCGGACGGGCCTGGGATGGGGCATCCCTGCTGGTGCATGGTGGTGCAGTCACAGTGTCAGGGACAGTGACATGCACAGGCACCTCCACGGCGACCTGTGCTGCCTCCTGCCCCTGGACTGCACCACTTGACCAGCAGGGATGCCCCCACCAGGCCCCATGTGCGGCTCAGTAGTGGCCTCCTCCTCCTCTGTGGAAACCACCAACCTGGATGGCTCCACACCGTCTTCCGCCGTTGCAGGCCCCTGTGGGGGCTCACCCACCCCTTCCGCTGCAGCCGAGGGGGCATCCCCGCCGCTTAGCTCCACAGTGCCGTCTCCGCCCTCTTCTTCACTATGCGCTGTATAGAGGGAGACATAGAACACATGCAGCAGGGTACTGTACAATGGTCCCCTAGACAGGAAGCAATAGCAGATGAGTGCCACTGTCAAAGATCACTTCCATCATGTCCCTCCACAACACATGGGTCAGTGCAGGCAAAACACATGCAGTAACAGGCATGGCGCATGCTATGGACATAAGCAAACATGTCCAAAGGACTCTTGAAGCATACAATGTTGTTTTTGGACTTACATGCATCATGGGTCATGCCTATCACATGCACACACTTCAACGTACTTTCATCCATCTGGACTCGTACACCCCACACACAGTGGATGCAAGGATAACTAGGCTGCATCAGTGAATCTGAACATTGTCACAGACATGTGTCATGCATCTATGGCATTCACAAATCACAGACACGCAGGTCAGAAACACAGACATGGACACCATACATGTACATGGCATCAGCACCCATCCCTCACACCCACCCATGTCCAGGAACAGAGACTGGCATGCTCTCATGTGTCCATTCCGCATAGGGCTCCCCATTTTGCATTTAAACACATACACCAACCGTGTGCTTCACACATTACTGGTCTCACATGCATGACCATGATGTCCCTGCACACACACACGTGTACATGGCTTATGTCACACATACAGGCAAGTATCAGACAACCAGCACACTGCAACATGCCCTGTCTCACGCAGCAATTCTTGGTCTGCCTCTCAAGGATCTGGGCATGGAGCGCTGGGCGTAGGTGTTCCAGGACCCTCAGCTGGATGGTACTCATGCAGCCCCGGCCCCCCTCCACAAGGCGCCAGGCCTTCATGAGGGTCCTGGACCTGGAGTCCTCCCAGCGCTTCTTGACTTGCTTGATGTTGCGGGTTGCCACCCCCTCTGCGTTGATGGCAACCACAAAGTCGTCCCAGATCCTGTCCCGTCCTTCCTTGTCGGCGCGTGGTGATCCGAAGAGGGCATCATAATGCCCCAGGACAAGCTCCACCAGGAAACCAACTTCCTTCTGACTGAAGCTGGTGGCCCTCTGCCCCTCTGGCTGGGGGTCGCCAGTGGTCTCGGATGGTGTTTGCCCCGACATGGCGACCCCCGAGGCAGGAGTGGGTGGCAACTGGGTCCTGGGGCTGGGCTGTGGAGCGATGGTATCCCAGTCGGGAGTGTTCTGTTCCAACAGGGGTGGACACAGCAACTGGACCCCTGCAGATGGCTGATGTACAGGCACCAAATGGCAGGGCACGGTGGCAGCAGGCAGGCAGGCAGCAGCAGCAGATGGCTCGTGGGAGGCTGCTCGGGGCTCTGGGGGGCAGTAATTCTGCCTTTTGGGCAGGAGCGTGGTCTTCCGTGTGCTTACGCGTGGCCAGCTTGATACGGAGTGATTTGGCACGTGAAAATTCTGCACGTCAGCGTGTAAATCGAGGAAAGGCCCTTAGCGCGTAAGCGCATCAGCACGCATACGCGATTCCATTGAACCAAAGGCCCTTAGCGCGTATGCGCGTCTGTGGCGTATCGCGCACAGGCGTTGCTCTTCGTGGGGTGCGGTGCGTGTGTTTTGCAGGCGTTGGGGTTCACAAGCTATTACTTCACAGCGGGTGGGTGTTGGCTACGCATTCTTCTACACGCAAGGCAGACGGTGAGTGGTACCCTGCTCCCCCAGGCCCGATCGCGTGTAAAACCACCCACGAGCCCCTGAAATACACGCACACGCTCTCCCAGGCCCGATCGCGTGTGAAACTTCTCGCGCACCTCTGAAATACACGCGCCCAGGCCAATCGCGTGTGAAACTTCTCATGCACCCCTGAAATACACGCACACGCTCCCCCAGGCCCGATCGCATGTGGAACTTCTCGCGCACCTCTGATATACACACGCACACGCTCCCCCAGGCCCGATCGCGTGTGGAACTTCTCGCGCACCCCTGAAATACACGCGCCCAGGCCAATCGCGTGTGGAACTTCTCGCGCACCTCTGAAAGACACGCGCCCAGACCAATCGCGTGTGAAACTTCTCGCGCACCTCTGAACTACACGCACACGGTCCCCCAGGCCTGATCGCGTGTGGAACCTCTCGCGCACCCCTGGAATACATGCACATGCTCCCCCAGGCCCGATCGCGTGTGGAACTTCTCGCGCACCTCTGAAATACACGCACACGCTCCCCCAGGCCCGATCGCGTGTGGAACTTCTCGTGCACCCCTGGAAAACACGCACACGCTCCCCCAGGCCCGATCGCGTGTGAAACTTCTCGCGTACCCCTGGAATACACGCACATGCTCCCCCAGGCCCGTTCGCGTGTGGAACTTCTCGCGCAGCTCTGAAATACACGCACACGCTCCCCCAGGCCCGATCGCGTGTGAAACTTCTCGCGCAGCTCTGAAATACACGCACACGCTCGCCCAGGCCCGTTCGCGTGTGGAACTTCTCGCGCAGCTCTGAAATACACGCACACGCTCCCCCAGGCCCGATCGCGTTTGGAACTTCTCGCGCACCCCTGAGATACACGCAAACGCTCCCCCAGGCCCAATCGCGTGTGGAACTTCTCGCGCGTGTAGAACTTTGGCGCACATTTTTTGCCTGCGCAGGGACGCTACCGCCTGCTTTCGTGTGGCGGACATGTATGGGCCTGTGCGCGTCTTTGGCCATGCGCTGTTTTTCACTATTCCATTCCATGAATACGTGTTGTAGGCGAGCGTGTGGGCGTTCCGCGCACTTGCCTCCTGTACTTCCCCGTGACGCCCACATTTTCACAAGTTGTTCCCCATTCTGCGTGTAACGCCCCGTGTTACGCCTTCTTTTGTTATGTGCGCTGCGCTATGTGCGAATTCGCTGTGGCCTTATCGCACGGCGTCCGACGACCTGTGCGCCAGCGTGCGTCAGCGTGCGCCGCGTACTTTTTCAGCGCACATCCCACATTTTGCATGTGCACGGACTTCCATGAATAGATGTGCGCTGTTTTCTATGCGATAATCGCACTTGCACTGCGATTTTCGCTCTTTCACTGCGAATCGCACGTTTTCGCATGCTTACGCTGAAATTTCCGGCGCACATTAATTCTATGAATCGGCCTGTTAATGTCATACTTTTAACAATAGTATACATGGTAATTAAGGGTAATAACTTACACATCCACCTAAACCATGTTGCTATTACTAGCAGATGCCAGGAACATGTTTTGTGCTGAAAACAGGAAGAAAGGCATAGAAAATATTTAACATAATTGTTATGTCTGTCTTTGCACCAGGATGTGGCATCACACCTTGCACTAAGGGCTGAACTAAGGACAGGTGAACCTATCAGGGAGTGAGCAAACTGAACAGAGAACAAGACCAATAAAAGACATTCAAGGAAAAAGGGGGGACACTACACTCGTACATCAGACAGGCTAGGAAAAAAGAAAGGAGGCCGCTGGAGAGAACGTTGATGCTGCAGAGTTTGCCAGCAAGCCTGAAGTTTTAACAAGGCGGGAGAAAGCATTGCGACTGCTCATTCTTACTACAAACCCAACATCTGTGTACATGCTGCAGGAAGCATTGAGACTGCTGAATCTCACAACAAACCTAAACCAGTGAAGATAAAAAAGACAGAGAGAGAACATCTCTAATTGCTGTGAACTGCAAAACCACGTTCCCCCTTTATGAGAAAGTCTTGAACATTACTGCGTTCACTTATGTAAGGACGGCATTCTATCAAGTAGTTGACACAGGCCCAAAAGATACAAGATTCTAAAACCTTTATTTGGTATTTTGATTGGGTTAGTAGAATTCCTAACTGGTCCTAACTATAGAATGGGAGTAGTCTCGACCATTAAACAAATAACAAAACAAGTACAAGTCACTCTAGTCAAAATAAAAAGGCCCATGATAAAAAAAATCTAACCCTGCCCCCTTTCTCAAAATGACAAATGTGTGAAGGGAATACTAAAGGAAAATAGTGTCTCAAACGAAAATGTCAGAATGGTTTAAGTAACAACTCCCTTCCTCACACTCAGCACCAGGGGGTCTTGAGAGTTTCTTAAAAAGGATAGGTGGATGGCATAGTTCTATCACACTTTGGCTTAATGGTACAATTCAACAGTTCAGGCTTGTGCTTCAAACTTCTGATAGTTCAATCACTTCCTTAGACTGTGTCTGCCTTGTCAAAAATACACAGTTCTACTTTTGACCTTTACCTTCCCACAATTCAAAACAGGCTTCCCTCTGCCAGGCTCGAGCCTTCCTCTCTTTCCACATTCACCTTCTCACTTTATCACAATTCTGCACAGGCTTCCCTCTGCTGGGCTCGAGTCTGCCTATTCACCTTATCCCACAGTTCTGCACAGGGTTCCCTCTGCTGGGATATTCACCTTTTCACTTTATCACACAGTTCTGCACAGGCGTCCTTCTGCCAGGCTCGAGCCTGTCTTTCTCTTTGTAGGGGGTTCCCTTCCCCACGTTTTGTCTTAGGTGTCTTTTCGCTGTCGAAGACTTTCAAACTGCAAGGATTTTGCGTAGACCTCTGCATGACCACTCCAACCTCTCGTTAAACAATTCTACAATCCACATTCTTCATTATCTTGTAACACCAGTGCCTCCTGGTACTTTTAGTTTCTTATTCTCTTTATTTTGCCCTCTTTTTCTCTTTCAAAAGTCATATGCAACACCAATACTTCTTGGTTTCTGTAGTTTATTCTCTTTAATTTGCCCTCTTGGCATCTTTCACAGTTCATATGCAACACCAATACTTCTTTGTATTTCTTTCTCTTTGCTTTCAAAGTTCATATACCTTTCCTTCTTGGCATATTTAGAGTTCACATACTTTGCTTTTCACTTATTCAACTCTATTTCAGTATCAAAATTACTTTCTTGCCTTTGGTTCCCGTTGTAATACACTTCAACTCAGAACATTTCACAGAGACTTTTGAATGTGCAATTGCACCTCGCAGGACCACTCTGTTACTTTGTATCCTTTCCTTTTAAAATTCGGCAATTGTTCTTTCCATTACGCGTTTTATCAACGCACGCACAACCTGTTACGCTCACCTGGTATCCACAGGGATGCCACCCAGCCGGGTTACTCGCTGGTATGCATCTCAGTTTTGCCCTGATGTGGTCTGCGGGATGGTTCTGCCTGAAAATACAGGAGGACTGTGTTCAAGACTGACCGACTGGGCTAAGTATCCTCCCTCCACCCCCGTATGATTTCAGTCCCTCTGGCGCCCTCTCTTCACCTTGTGGTGGAATTAGGCATGGTCTCCGTCATGCCTTCTTTGCAGGGGCACGTTGTCTTTCATGGGCGAGTGCGGTCCAGTTACTTCACTGACGCCGGACCGTTTAATATTGTTCAGGTAGGTCTTATTGCTGTTCTTTAGTTTTGTTGCTATCCTGCATGCCTTTCTTTGTTTAAAATGTCTCTTTTTTCTCCCTTAGGTATGCAGAGCTTCAGAGCAGCAAACTGGCTTGGTTCAGCCCCGCTGGTAAATGATGGCGCATTAAGAGCGCTATGATGCAGTAAGTAAGCGCTATGCGCAGCGCTGCAAAGTCTTGCCTTTGCTAACCTGTGTTTTCCTTCCTTGTAGGTTGCGGTGTTCTTCAGCATGAGTGGAATGTCCGGAGTGGTGCCAGCCAAGAGGCGACCAGCCAGGTAAGCCTTTTGGGCAGTTCGTAATTTGTAAATGTCTCTACTGCTTTCTTTAATGTTGCGTCTATGTTCCTCTTTCAGGTCGTTCTGTCCGGGAGGCGTGTAGATTCGAGGAAGCTGTTCTCAGTAGCTGCGAGAGTTTAAAGATGAAGACTGCAGGTAAGATGCTGCTGCTAATGATGTTCCTTTTGTCTCCTTACAGGTTCTGCTTCTCCGAGGTTCGAGGGAATAGCTGGACATGGTGAGCGTCACATTGCAAGCTGCAAAGTAACGTGAAGCGTGTTGTCTTGCTCGGGTGTGGTTTAAATAGCCCCAACAAAATAGTCCAGGTAAAGTAGTCCCTAGGCTACCACCTCCAAAACACTACACCGCATAGCGTGGTTCTTAGGAACCAAGCTATATGGATGTCTCCATGTTGGCTGACAATACAATAAAGTCGTTCCCAAGCACATTGTTTTTCATGGTGTATGAGCCTGGCGTCATAGGCGCCAGGACTGGCCCCATGAGGGCTTTTGAAGAGGATGCCAGGCTCTAGAGGCCTGAGTCCTTACTCCACCTGGCCAATGGGTTTGCCAGAGGGGGTTTTGGGTGAGGGTCGTGACACAACCTTTAACTTTTGGGTTACAGTTACTTTTGCTTTTAACACAAACCAGGCTTTTGTTGCTTGTAGCAGTCAAGGCCGTTACCACCACCTCCTCCTAAGGTCCCTCCCATGGTGTGCCTTCTGTCTGGCCCAGGTTTGGTTGGGAAGTTCCGATGGAATTTCCTGGTTAGACGTGGTGCGTGGATATTCTCACTGGGCTCCCAGGATCTATCTTGTGGTCCAAATCCTTTCCAATCGACGAGATAATATAGCTCGGTCCAAGAGTATTTAGAGTCCAAGATATCTTTGACTTCGAATTCTGGTTCTCCGTCAAAAAGTATGGGCTAAGGTGGTGTCCCAATCCGTGTGCCGGGTTGCATTGGTTTCAGGAGGGACACATGGAATACCGGGTGGATGTGTAGATTAGGTGGTAAATCCAGTTTCACGGCTGCTGGGTTGATAATTGCCTTAATGGTATAGGGTCCTAAGAATCTGGGATGAAAGGTCCGGGTTCCCTTGATGGGTACGAATTTAGCGGCTAACCAAACTTTGTCTCCTACTTGATAATCAGGGGCCTTTTCCCGGTGTTGGTTGGCAAATCTCTTTTGTTTTTCTTTGGCATGAATAAAGTGTTCCTTTGCCCTTTTGAAAGCCTGAGTAATGGTTGTGTGTAGAGTCTTTACTTCTGGCATTTCCAAGCTGGCTGGAAGGTCTAGTTCACAGGTACGTGGATGTCTGCCATAAAGGGTATAGAAGGGCGTTTGTCCCGTGCTTGAATGCAAATAATTGTTATATGCATATTCGGCTATCCATAGTAGGTCTTTCCAATTCCTTTGTTCATGGTGCAGCATGCACCGTAAATATTGCTTGAGGTTCTGATTGGTTCTCTCGGTTTGGCCGTCCGTTTGGGGATGGTGACTGGAAGATAGCCGAACATCGATCTGCGCCATTGCACAACATTTTTTCCAGAAGTTTGAAACAAACTGGCTGTCTCGATCAGAGACGAGAACCGAAGGGAAGCCATGTAGCTTAAACACGCCCTCCAGGAAAACTTCTACTAAGTGGCTGCGTCTGAGAGGCCTTTGAGAGGAATAAAATGGGCCATCTTCGAGAATAAGTCCACAACTACAAGGATGGTGTTGAACCCTTGGCTTGGAGGTAGATCAGTGATGAAGTCAAGGGAAAGAGTGTGCTATGGAACTCGAGGAATGTCCAATGGTTGTAGGAGACCAGATGGTTTTGTTTGTGATTTTTTTTGTGAGCAGACACCGCAGGACTGAATATACTGAATGATGTCCTTACGCCAGGTAGGCCACCAAAGGTTCTTTCACCTTAGCTAGGGTTTTGGCGATCCCAGGATGCCCTTCGATCAGTGAATCATGATAGTTTGAAATAATATGCTGCTGTAATTCGTTCTTGGGTACATATAGGTGATCCCTGAAAAAGGGTAGGTGGTCCTTGATGGTATATTGTTTTCCTTGAGTTTGCCATGCGAGGTAGGCATCAGGATTCATTGTCTGTTGGATTTATTTTCGTAGTTCTGCTTGTGTTAAGGCTGTCGTGATACCCAAGAGTTTGTCTTTAGGTATAATAGATACTAGGTCTGGAGTTGTATATACTATTTCATCTATGCCCATGCGAGATAAGGCATCCGCCTTTCCGTTTCTGACTCCGGGTCAAAATGTGATTACATAATCATATTCGGTGAAGAAAAGGGCCCACTGCAATTGGCGCGAGGACTGGGCTTTGGCTGCTTTGAGATATTGCAGGTTTCGGTGATCTGTGATGACTGTAATGGTGTGTCTGGCCCCCAGAAGGTCGTGCCTCCAGGCTTTAAAGGCGGATTTGATAGCCAGGAGTTTCTTGTCCGTGATGGCATAATTAATCTCTGGAGGTGAGAACTTTTTCGACCAGAAGGCCACAGGATGTAGCTGGCCGGTTTCCGGGTCTCTCTGAGAAAGGACAGCCCCCCTTGCGAGACTGGACACATCAGTTTCAACGACATAAGGGAGGTCTGGACGAGGATGTCGCAGGATTGGAGCGGAGGTAAACCTTCGTTTAAGTTCCTGAAAGGCTTCTTCTGCTTCTTCGGTCCAAGCAAACTTTTTTTTGTTTTTTCGAAATAGTACTGTGATTGTGTGCACAACCTGAGAGAAGTCTGGGATGAACCAGCGGTAGAAGTTCGCAAAGCCCAGCATGCTTTGTACCCCTTTCAGAGACGTCGGTGAAGGCCATTTCAGAATGGCATCTACCTTGTGCACGTCCATTCAAACAAGACGTACTTAGTATGGAAGGCGGTTTTCCATTCATCTCCTTTTCTGACTCGGACCAGGTGGTACGCTCCTCGAAGGTCTAATTTGGTATAAATCTGGGCATCTTTAACTTGGTCTAGCATCTCAGGGATAAGTGGCAAGGGGTAGCGGTTCTTCACGGTGATCTGGTTCAATGTGCTGTAGTCAATACAGGTTCTCAAGTCTACTTCCTTTTTCGGTACGAAGAACAAAGGACTGGCTGCGGGGGACTTCGATGGACGGATAAATCCGCTTGCAAGGTATTGTTCTAAATAGGATTTCAAATTAAGGTTTTCTGGTTCTGTGAGAGCGTAGATCCTGCCGCTAGGGATTTGTGCACCAGGAACAAGGTCGATCTGACAGTAATAGGGCCTGTGCGGCGGCATTGTATTGGCTTGGTCCTTGCGGAAAACATCTTTGAAATCATGGTATTCACTTGGCAAGGTATTAGTTGCTCCCAGGGTTGATACTGTTGCTCCGGGAGTCATGGGGATACAGATGTCGGGTTTCTCCTCTTGGTAATAGCAGACAGGGAAGCAGTCAACGGGGAAGGTTAATTTTCGTGCCCGCCAGTCTATCAAAGGGTTGTGAGCAACCAACCATGGCATCCCTAGTATTAGCCTGAACTGAGGTGCCTTGATGAGATCGAATGAAATAGACTCCCGATGTCCGTCCTGGCACAGCCAGGTTATCCTGGCTGTGCACTGGGTTACTGGTCCGGAAGCGATTTCTGTCCCATCCACAGTGGTTACCTTGTCCATAGTTGGCTTAGAACACAAAGGAAGCCCCATCTCTGCTGCCAGTTCTTGACCAATATAATTTCCAACTGCTCCGCTATCAATGTATGCTTCAACAGCATGCATTCTTGACGACTGTTGATGGTTAATTAAGATCACTGGTATTGCAAAGTGCGAGGTCAGCAACTCTTTCTTCTCACTCGACAAACTGACCTCTACGTTTGTCGAGCTTGGTAGTTTTCCGATTCCTTAGCTTCATCCTTGTCTGTGGCCCCGACTGTTCTTTTTGGGGGTTTTAATGGACAGTCCTTCAGGAAATGTCCTGATTTCCCACAATACAAACAAAGCTGTTGTCTTCTTTTGTCTCGCTCTTGTTTTGTTAATGGAGGCCGTATGTCATGATGCCTGCTCCCGAGGAGCCAGGTCAGGCCCAGCGTCCCCGGAAGCAGACTTCATACTCACCAAGCAGGACCCAGCAAACCCCTATAGGGGCTCTTTGGACCTTGTTGTGGCGCCTTTGGCGCCAGGCTCATAAAAGGCATCTGTCCCGGCGCCATAGGCGCCAGGCTCATCATGGCAGAACATATGGTAATGCTTGGGTGAACTCACCTGAGGCAGACCATGCTGCATACTCACCCGAGGCAGACCATGCTGACTGAAGCTCCAAGCCAACTAAGGCTGGGGAGGAACTATTTTCTTTCAGGAACTCTTTTCTTACTCGGGTGGGGCCAGTGGAAGAACACTCACCTGAAGCTCTTCCAAGGCTATTTAAACCACGCCCGGATGGCCACACGTGCTTCGCGTTATTCTGCATCTGCAGCAGGACGCTCACCAAGTCGGCTCCTGCATCCTGGCTCCTGCCATGCCCGCCAGCACCTGGAACACCTGCAAGGAGAGAAAGGCAAGCATTAGGACATTACCTACCTTCATCCAGCATCCAGATTCTTCACTCCGTCGATCCTGCAAAAGAAAGTCAAGGGTTAGAAACGCATCTCATTGCTCGCTGCAGCGCCGCTTCCACTTACCTTCACGTGGTGCTGTCTAGCTCTTCAGCGGTCATAGGCGACATCAGCCGCATCCCAGCACCTACGGAAAAGAAAGACAATAGTTAGAAGCGCTCCGCTTCTCACGCTGCCGCGCCGCTTCCACTTATCTTCACTTGGCGCCGGCAACCTTTTCAGCGCCCATAGGCGACATCGGTCGCATTCAAGACCTACGGAGAAAAAGGACAAAACAAGGTGAGCAACGAACTAATTGCAAAAGGACAGATTACTCACCTTAAGTCTTACCTGAATTTTGTTGGGACCTCAGTTCTCTTTTCGGGTCGGAGCGGCTTTTCTGGCTTTTCCATACCCCGGCCCCTATGGGGAAATAAGACACACTCATTAAGGTGTCGGAGCAAACCACTACGGCACACCTTCATTAAAAGTACTCACCTGAGCTTACCTCTGCGAATCCATTCCTCCACACGGATTCCTCACCTAGTCCCTGAAAATTAAACAAAGGCCAAGGGACAAATAAGACTTGATCTTTTGAACTATATACTTACGGCAGCATTTTGGTAAAGGCAAGCAGACATCGAACCCTCGCCAAATCCGAGATCCAATGAAGTAACTGGAAATCTACGCACCCCTGCGTCAGAAGCAGGATGGAGAGCTCGTCCATACAGAAATTAAGGTGAGAGTCTGCGGAAGGCAAAGCTAGGGTTCGAGGAGGGTGAGAAGGGGAAAAAGGGGGGAATCTCACACACAATCTAGCAGACAGTTAACTCCCTTTTCCCATCTACAGAAGGATTATTCTACGGGCCAGACAGACGAGGTTTGGGGGTCCAGTCCAGTCCATCTTCCAAGCACTACGCTTTACCGTGGAAGAAGTTGTAGCAGTCCAGAATGGGTCGGCGCCTCCATGGGAATCAGGTGAGCGTTACACCGTATCCCTCCAGTCTGCATGGGTTCTACAGTATTTTCAGATACACGGGGTGTGTTTTCCCTTGGTCGAACATGCACGGTCTGAGGGTCCGTCTTAGACCGGTCTGCCTTTCGGTCCTGCAACCGGTGGTCTAGCTGCACGACCAGATTTATGAATTCTGCACAGTCTCTGGGTGGATCAACCACCTGGGCTAAGGCATCCTTTAATTCGCCTCGTAAGCCTCGATGGAATAACGTGGTTCTTTTGTTTTCTGGCCACCTAGCTTCGGCAACCAGTCTGTTGAAGGTAGCAATGTACGTTAACAGTCCTGATTCCCCTGTCGGAGGGACAGAGTTCATTGTCTACTGCTTGTTCCTGGGTATGGCGAGCAAAACGTTTTTCCATTTCTCTCTGGAACCCCCCAAAGTCATGTAATAGAGGATCGTCATGGGTTACCAACAGAACCGACCAATCTGCTGCACTACCACTCAAGTATGATAAGACAAAAGCTACCCGAGCTTGGTCGTTTGAAAATGCTCCAGGCCTACAGAGAAAATGAAGGCGACACTGATTGATGAATGCCGCATACTTCCGTAGGTCGCCTGAGAACCTTTCTGGTGGTGCCAGGGGCACTGTTCCAGGTAACGTGATCTGTGCCGGAGTGGGCGGTATGGCGGGGTTTTGCATCGTTGGATTGCTTCCAGGTAGAGGCGTCTGTCCTGCCTGTGATTGCAAGTATTGCCTGCTAATCTCTTCAGTGCGTTCTTTGGTCACTATTAGGTCTCTCCGGGGGGCATTAGACTCTTGTCGGGCAGAATGAACCTTGGCACGAAGCTCTCCTAGTAATTGGGCCAACTGGTCCATTTCTGATGACGCCATGGCGCCCAGGTGGATTTGTTATGGTAGTCTTCGCGTTCTGTTACGCTCACCTGGTATCCACAGGGACGCCACCCAGCCAGGTTACTCGCTGGTATGCTTCTCAGCTTTGCCCTGATATGATCTGCGGAGAAGGTTCTGCCTGAAAATACAGGAGGACTATGTTCAAGACTGACCGACTGGGGTAAGTATCCTCCCTCCACCCTGTATGATTTCAGTCCCTCTGGCGCCCTCTCCTCACCTTGTGGTAGAATTAGGCGTGCTCTCCGTCTGGCCTTCTTTGCAAGGGCGTGTTGTCTTTCATGGGCAAGTGCGGTCCAGTTACTTCACTGACGCCAGCCCATTTGATATTGTTCAGGTAGGTCTTATTGCTGTTCTTTAGTTTTGTTGCTATCCTGCATGCCTTTCTTTGTTTAAAATGTCTCTTTTTTCTCCCTTAGGTATGCGGAGCTTCAGCGCGGCGAACTGGCTTGGTTGAGCCCCGCTGGTAAATGATGATGCATTAAGAGTGCTATGATGCGGTAAGTACGCGCTATGCGCAGCGCTGCAAAGTCTTGCCTTTGCTAACATGTGTTTTCCTTCCTTGTAGGTCGCGGTGTTCTTCAGCGCGAGTGGGATGTCCGGAGTGGTGCCAGCCAAGAGGCGACCAGCCAGTTAAGCCTTTTGAGCAGTTCATAATTTGTAAATGCCTCTACTGCTTTCTTTAATGTTGCCTCTATCTTCCTCTTTCAGGTGGTTCTGTCCGGGAGGCGTGCAGATTCGAGGAAGCTGTTCTCAGTAGCTGCAAGTGTTTAAAGATGAAGACTGCAGGCAAGATGCTGCTGCTAATGATGTTTCTTTTGTCTCCTTGCAGGTTCTGCATCTCCGAGGTTCGAGGGAATAGCTGGACACGGTGAGCGTCACGTTACAAGCTGCAAAGTAACGCAAAGCATGATGTCTTGCTGGGGTGTGATTTAAATAGCCCCAACAAAATAGTCCAGGTAAAGTAGTCCCTAGGCTACCACACCCAAAACACTACACCGCATAGCGTGGTTCTTAGGAACCAAGCTATGTGGATGTCTCCATGTTGGCTGACAATACAATAAAGTCGTTCCCAAGCACATTGTTTTTCAAGGTGTATGAGCCTGGCATCATAGGCGCCAGGACTGGCCCCATGAGGGCTTTTGAAGAGGATGCCAGGCTCTAGAGTAGGGATGTAACGGTATAATGGTATACCGTTAAAGATACCGTGAACCACTTAATTGAACAATAATAACCGTCACATTGTTTATACCGGTATACCGTTTATACCGTTAAGTGTGCTTTTCAATCTTATTTGTTAAGGCTGCAGTAAGAAAGTGCTGCGCAGTCTTGGTCTTGCACTGTTGGATGTGCCTTCTGCCAAGTAGTTTCAGTTGAAGCAGTTTTTAATGCCATTCCATAAACCACACGTCAGACACAAAATCAATATGTTAGCAATAGGAAGAATAAATACAGTGCAAGAAGGAAAGGGTTTACTTTGGGTTGGCGGCTTTGGGGTTTATATATTTATAATGGATAATGTTTGCTAAACATATGACAATGGGGGATTTCCCTGGTTCCATCATTGAATTTACATATAATTAGTCAGACTGCGAAATTCTCTCTGTGGGTATTCCCTGCCATACCAAAGGGTAACATGCCGTGATGACTGAACACCCTTTGGCCCGCAAGTAAACTAAAGGTTGTAACGTAAAGAGAGAGTGTGTGTGCGTGTGTGTATGTTCACAAGCGTATACTACCACCAGCCTCCATTGATCTGTGGCATGCAGATTATCAAAATGGCAACATTTTCATCTTCACCAGTAGCCAGTGGGGGAGCTAAAAGCCTAAATGACCACTTAAGAAAAGCTATTCAGTTTGCTTTGCCAGTTGCAGCAGAGCTCCCCACCCCCCTCCTCCTCTCCACACATGTGTTTGTGTTTGGTGGAAGCAAGGGGTGGCATTTCAGTGGAAAATATGTTGAAAAGCCCAATTCTGGCCCTGGGTGCCTGGTTTTCTTTGTGTTGATAAATCTGACAATGTATGACCTTTTTAGAAAATATTTGTTAAGATTAGTTAACTCCACCTGCTATACCACGATAACCATGATATACCGTCATTTGGCAAGAAGGTTATCGTACCGTCATAAAACTAATACTGTGACGCCCCTACTGTAGAGGCCTGAGTCCTGACTCCACCTGGCCAATGGGTTTGCCAGAGAGGGTTTTGGGTGAGGGTCGTGACACAACCTTTAACTTTTGGGTTACGGTTACTTTTGCTTTTAACAGAAACCAGGCTTTTGTTGCTTGCAGCAGTCAATGCCGTTACCAACTCCTCCTCTGGTCACCCCCAACTCTGCCGTTCACCCGGAGAGGGCCACAGGCCGCTTTCAAACACCTTGAAGGTTTCTCTCTTATGCTCACTCGGTTTAAGTCTTGGAACACTTACAGCTTCCCGAAAGTGTGGAATTCTCGCCTGGCTTTCTCTCGTTCTTCGCAAGTGCCGATCAGCCCCTTGGCCTTCCAACTTTCATAGCCTGGTTCGCATCAGCCCCGAATGAGCTGTTCCTTCACATACCCAGTCTCGCTCCGACTGTGCCTGGAGAGCCACCTTTTATCCTGACAGGCAGTGTTAACAAGTGTCATGTGTGTATAGTTAGGATTGCGTGCCTGGCTCTGCCTGGCCTCATTACAGGGGCAAAGCCATTGCAAGTCATTAGAGGTAATCGTTTTAGTTCCATTCCTCATCTTCCTCAGAACAGTAGTGTTGTCAATGTGTGGAGGAATTATGGGAGATGTAGTTTCCCATAAAATAAGCAGGAATATGGGTTAGATGGGTTGTGGAGAAAGGAGGATACCATATCTCACCATCGGGTTCTTCACCCCCAGCCCCCCACTCCCTGTGGACCCCCTACCCAGAGCAATGGCCTTTCTCTGGCCACCTGAGCACGGGGACTAGGTTGTGAAACACCCTCTGGTTTTTCACACTAGTCACTAAGTAATATTATGCAACCTGCAATGCTCTGGTAGCAAATCCTGTCCTAGGAGATAAGTGCTCTGTTTCCCCTTGAAGCCAACTACCTGCAATATTAATACCCCCTTGAAAAATAAAATGATTAAAAGAAAAAATTAAAAGAACTGCAAAGGTGTAAAAAAAAAAAAAGAAACCTAGTTTTTCAAACCAGAGAGTTTGGTAATTGTTGTTTGGGGGCTTAGGACATGAATATGTGAATCCTTTTTGTGGATTTGATAGTATCCTCATTCCTGTGAGCCACGGAGGCAAAGGCTGTGCTTGGAAAAATAATAATTAGGGTTCATTAGCAATTATCAGCAAGTGATACCATACAGTAAGAGCGTCACTATACTCTCTTTAGACACATTTTACTGAGAATGTATTGGTCCAAACTGTTTACATTTCTTACATTACAATGATGATCTCCAAATCCATCTGGTCTTCCTATGGCAACTGCAACGTGATGTAGATCATCCAGCCTAGTTTCCTGCAAAACAGAGAACTGTGTATTTAATACATGTTTTTCCAAGAAGAATTGAATACAACGCCTTGTTTATGAGTCGTAGTAGAAAGATGAAGAGGCGTCTGAGTGAAAAGAAGGAAAAGACATTTAGAGACCAAACAGGGAAAACGAGAAATATATAAAATCCACAGGATGGGGCGAACGGGATGGCAACCCATGATTCATAACACAATTAAAAAATAAATAACAGCGTCCGGGAATGCCCCGTTTATTTATACTGCAAGCAGCAGAGTGGAATGTCACTCCACCGCGTGCCATTAAAGGGTCAGCACCTCAAACATGTTATAGTTCGAAAAACAGTAATTATTTATGAGTTTGGAAAGGGGGCAGTGCAATTAAGTATTATGCACATAGGCTCTATGTGCTGGGGTTGTGGAAATACAAAGGGCCGTCAGCTCCATAAAAGATTGGCTAGGTAAATGAAAGGTTGTATTTATACATGAGCTGTGTGGTGCATTAATTGTTGCGCCGACGCAGGCATGTCCTTTTAAGATTATTGGCACTGCAGGGATGGGGGGAATTAATCTTGCACCGTAATTCTTCGCGGACAGTCATCTTAGGGTGTCTAGACATCACGGTTTTGCCTGTAAAATCACAGAATTTGCCCCTCGGGCCCGGTGTCCCAAGGTATTTTCCATTTTGAAAACCCCATCCCGGAATTTGAGGATCGGTGGAGACTGTCCCAACATTTTTGAGAGACCTGATTGAAAAATCCCTGATAGGGCAATCTACCGCTCTCACCACTCGATTTTCACCCCTACTCCCCATACTTTCTCTCTTCCGCCAGGTCCTCTCTCCTCTAATCAGTGTTCTGTGCCTCTAAAATGCACAGAGACAGGCCACCGACAAAGAAGTAGAACTATGGTTTAATCAAAGTCCTGTTTGTGTTTTAGTCCTTTATGTGTTTATCACCGCTGCAACTGTAGTCTTACTTCTATGTCAGTGGCCTGTTCCTGTTTTTAATTTAGAAAATCTGTTCACCCCAAGTCATCTGCATTTAATTTTACAGTAATTCTAGCACTACTCTTAAATAGGGGGACTTTGTCTTCTTTGATTAGAAAGATGTTCAGTATCACACTATCCACTAGGTTACAGGTTATTTTTCCTTTAAGACTAGTGTCCCTGGCACCATTACAATGCTGAGTTTTCTCAACACGCCTAGGTCCATTTCCTTCACTAAACCTGCGAGTAATGTATTCGTTAAAAGATCAACATGAGTGGAGCCTATTCATATTGTGTAGTGGGGTGGTGTCCAAGCAGTCATGATGGAGGGACTGTAAAATGCAGTAGGCTTCCGTCTGCTAGGCTCAGTAGTGATTATCTCTGTGGCTGAGTGACAGGCAAGCTTTGCAAGCAGCACCAGGTTTTGCCTGCAAGGAAAGTGCACGCCCCAAGACTTGCATGGTGGGGGCACAGATTATGTCCACACACATATGAGATCCTGCAAAGCTGCTGTCTTAGAATTAAAAGTGGGGCAATGGCAAGCACCAGAACAAATAGATCAGTTTATAGAAGGGCTTTTGTGGGGAGGGCAAGTTAAGCAGTAGTTCTTGCTTTTGTTTACTTTCAAGTAAAAAAGGGTTCGAGGACAGAAGGGCTGGTTAGTGACTGTTGAGCCGTGGCGGCGTCAATAAAATACTTTATTTACTCACTGTGGAGGGAGGGGAGCGGCGTGGTCTTACCAGCGTGAAGGAGCACCTGCATTCACCGCCTGCACCCTCGGATGCACTAACTGTGCTGAAAGCTGAAAGCTATTCTGAAAGTGAATAGGTGAAAAGGACGCCTATTGCTTTAAGGCGGCACAAAACACTGTCAACACTTCCTGCTACACGCACATCACGTGACAACCAGCTGTGCTTATAGCCACACCCACCGCGCCCTTGCGGCGTAAGCCCTGAGGACAGAAGGGTTGGTTAGTGGCTGTTGAACTGTTTGGCGGCTTTGGTGCAAGTGCAAGATTTCAGACACCCCAAAAAGCACACTGCCCACTGAAATGACACGGCACGGTGATTGATGAACAAACAAGCGGAAACGTGCTATGTATGTTTTGCCCCCATGGAAGTTAACGTGATAATGCACTAACTTGAGTAGAGAAACCACCCAATAAACTCGAACCTAGCACGGAAAACCTAATTTAAAAAAAAAACAAAAAACAAAAACTAGTGGAGACTGCGAGCAAGTAGCCTTTGATCCACCCCACCAAACAACGCACTGCGAGGCACATACTGGAGAGAGGCGTCGAAGCCGCCATCTGGCGACAAAGCGACCCAAAAAGAACTCCATGCACCCGGAAAGCAAAACACACCATAATCCACCCCAAACAAAATAAGGAAATATACTCACTAGCACCTGAGAGCTCAAGAGCTCCTGCACAGCACTGACACAGCCCTCCAATGACACGCACTATAAAGTGTGGCAAAAACGCAGAGCTAACTCCCCCGCACATGAAACTCAGAAGAAAGACAATGGACACGCCAGAACCACAATCTGCACCCAGTAAGTATACGGGAAAAATATAAATGAAGCCTCCAGAGATCCCACTAGCAAAGATGTCCCCACAAGAACAGAAAATGAAGAAAATGGAAGGGAAACAACAGACACAAGCACTCCCAGAAATATTGACAAAAGAGAAGAAAAGGATGGATGTCAAGTAATTACTCAGAATCAACTTACTATTCAGCACAACCATACACCTACAGAAATACACCATACATCACAGACTGAAAACACCTCAAAACAACAAGAGAAGACTGGACCCAGAAGCGAAGACGAGAAGATTACTACAGGAGACTCAACTCCAATTTCGAAGGAGGCCATGATTGAAGACTCAAAAAATACACCGAAGCCTGCCCAAGGGAAAAAACGCACTTGAAGAAAGACGAAGAGAGAAATGAAGGAGAAAACTAGCAAAAACCATCTGGCCCTCGAGAAGATAGAGACGAAAAAGATAGAAAGACCCTAACCCAGCAAGAGAAGGCAGTGAAAGCACAAAAGAAATGGCAAGCCCTGTACGAAAGTCGCAAACACTCACAACAATTTGTGACAAGAAAAAACGAACAGACAAACCCTAAAGCCGCGAGACTGTCTCTTGATATAACCGAAATTGAAAACCTTATGAGGAATCATGAAAGAAGAAGAGAGGTATTTGGGAACACACCACTGCCGGCAATAAAAAACGATGCAGACACCCTCACCCGAAATCGATGAACAGGAAATGAACAAAAGCCGAACGAACAAAAAAAAAAGGGCAGAGACAGAAACCTGCAAAACACAAATGAACGGCAAACCGAATTTGAAGAGAAATCAATCCAAAACCAAGAGTCGCTAGACAACAAATGCAGAGTAACAACCCCAATGACCAAGAGATAGCCTCTATAACAACGTCAATGTTAGATCTGCAAAATATGCTAATAAGAACTACAACACAATCGCTACTGCCATACATGAAACTACAAGAATCTCTAATAGACTCAATAAAAGATCAAACAACTCTCACTGCATTAATTTACTCAAAACAAAGTTATCTTGAACAAAGTATGAACAAAATACTAGAGAGGCTTGAAATAGAAGCACAAAATAGCCACTTGTGGCAAACAAGACTATTCGACATCGCACGCTGCGATAGAGCCGAAAAACAGACTTGACTCACGCATTAATCAAAATGATGACAACAACTAATAAAGAAAAAACAATACAAATGCTTCTATCAAACCACAACAGACCAACCAAAGCAACATAACAGCAGGAAAAGGCAGAGAAAAATGAATTAGCAATGACAGCCGAAAGGAAAGAAGGAAAAAACAAGACCATCACCAATGAAGCAAATCTAATTGACCCAAGTGAAGAGCCTATTGCAGAACCGAAGACTGACAACCAGATAGTCAGAGAGAAAGAAAATGATACCAGGCCAACTGACGACAGCAGAACAAAATTTAAACTGAAAGGCCCAGAAACGTATGAGATCTTCTCCAAAGGAAATAAGATACCAGCAAACAAAGAACCTGCCAAAAAAAAGAAATAACAACGAAAAAAAGAAAAAAAGAGGATCTCGCGCCGTTTTAAGAAATTTGACAAATCCCATAAAGGAGCGCCAAACAAACGAGAATAGTAAAGAAACAGATCAATAAAAAATCACTGCTGCAGAATAAACTGGAAAATAGTAAACCCTAAGAAAGGACGCAAATACCAGATCACAATAGCAATGATGTAGAAATATAAGAATTAATTAACCTATCAACATATATGGAAGACATGAAAGATCAATCAGAAGAAGCACAAATCGAAATCACAGAGGCCTCCATGATCACATTAGATCAATATGAAGAGCAACAGAAGAAGACAGCTCCAGATATGAAATGACCCTCAATGAGATATCTAAGGTAGACTGGGAAGACGATGAAGAGCCAACATCAGACCTGAATGATGAACCACCACCAACAAGGAGGCACGGAAATAACAATGACAAGAACAAAGCAATCCATGGGCTAACGGAAAATGCAATAAAATTGCCAACCTTTGTCCACCCACAAAACAAACAAATAATAAAAAAAGACAAGAAAATAAAATAAAAAAGAACAGCAACAAAAAGCGACAATCTGATAATGAACCGCACAAACGTTTTAAGATTGATACAAGCTATTCCAAATATGAAGGAAATTACAAGGAAAGACATACACACGGTAGAATTCTGTGATGAGACAACAACGGACCAAGTGAAGATCAACTTCAGCTCAGAAAAAATAATGAACAGAATGATAGATAACAAATTCATCTTTAAGCAGGTAGGCTTTGAGCTAACTATGGTTGAAGAAATGCCAAATACAGGTAAGAAAAAACAAATGGCGATGTCGAGCTGGAGGCAGTCTGATCACAATGTAAGCACACATGCAAAGGCCGGTGACTACGAGAGCAAATCACCTGAATATGAGAATGCAAAGTGCCTGCACAAGACAAAAGTAAATGATAACAAAGAACACCAAAACCGGCATGAGCTGTACCGTAAATATGGAATATGGAGACAACAAGAGGATCCAATTACGGAAACTGAAGAAATTCACAACCAAAGAAGATAACAATCAAAAGAAGAGAATACGACTAACACCACATTATGCTCATGGAACACCTGGGGTCATAGCCATCTATTCAACACAACAAACCCAATACTCGTAACGGTCGACATAATCTGCATTCAGGAATCTTGGATAACAGAGCAACCTATATGTGACGGCTATACAGTAATAATGAACCCAGCAATCCAAAAGAAAAAGGGCCGTCTGTCATCTGGACTCTTAACGATAATCAAAAATGGGCGAAAGATCGACATAATAGAATTTGAAAACCTATACCCGTGGATACAAATAATAATACACAAATGCAAAACAGAAAAAGAAGAGAAAGAAGCATCTACCGGGAGCTGCAGAAAGGACCAAATATGGGCACTAATGAACCTATACTGGAACCCCCTAAGCATAACAGATGAGAAATTCATAGACATGGTTCTATTGGCAATAGACAACACCAAAGAAAAATACAAAGCGATAGAATTTATAATATGCGGCGATTCAAATATCCACATATTTGACAAAAAAAGGAGAAGAACTAGACGAAAATCATCTCATGCCCCGAGCCAAAACCTGGACTAAAGAATTAACATGCAGGAACTTGAGAAGATCAGATAGCCTCGATACATCAACTGGAAGAACGATGGAAACCTGCACAAGAGGCAATTCTACGGCCACAATCGACTATATATACATGACTAACGGTATATACGACAAACTGAATGACTCCCAAAACATGAAAACAGAAACGAGCGATCATTTCATAATGAAAAGATCATGTAACACTGAGATACTGGCTAATGAAAAAATGGAACCAACAGAAACTGAAATAAACAATGGAAGAAATAGACTAAGAATTGGACAAAAAATGATGGAAGAACTGCCAAATAGAATGAACAACTCAACATTAGATGATACTAAAAAAATCAACTATGGATGGTTTCTTTTGCCATTTAAGTGGCGGAATACAACAAACGAAGGGCAAGTGGCAAAAAAACATAACCATGCCTACAACGAGAAAATAATAACAAAAAAAGGAACTGAGATCAAAAATAAAATTGATAACGAAACAAAACTCAGTTGAGCAAAATAAGCAAATCAAAGCCGCGAAACAACAATACAGAAATTGGACAAAGAACAACAGAGCCTTAATAATGCAAGATGAAGACGCGGAGAAGATGCTGCAGACCCTAAAAAACCGAAATACGAGACAACTATGGGCGTTATTACATGGTCAAACCCAAATACAAAACATAATGATTACGGATGTACCAGAGTAAAGATGGACGGCATATTTCACAGAGATATATGGAAACAGCAAGTCTCCGAAAGGAAAAATCCACATAACGAAAAACACAACATGGCAATGGGAATGGGATCCTGAAGATATACAGAAAGCAATAAGTACTCTGAATGTCTCCAGAGCTCCAGGCCTGGATGGTCTATCAAATATGGTAATCAAACAGAACCCGGAAGTCTGGGGATCAATATGCGACAAACCCGCTAAAATTAAATAACACAGCGATACCCTGTATCTTGTATGCTAACGACATAGTGCTATTGGCAAAAACACCTAGAGGATTGCAGATTGCGTTAGAAAAACTAGAAGAATACATGACAACAAACCAGCTGGAAATAAACACACAGAAAACCAAAATCATGTCATTAAAGAAAGAAACTAGGAAAATCGGACATCTGCCCTCTTTTCGCATAGGAAAGGATAGAATGGAACAAGTAAAGAACATAAAATACCTGGGAGTATGGATTTCCAACTGAGGAGAATGGGCCCTACAACTCAAAGAAAAAACAGTGTCCTTAGCAAGACAGGCGAAAATAATACACCGAAAGTATGGAAAATTCTCCCTGAATCCAGTCGTGACATTTTACAAACAAAAAGTAACGGCTGTTTTAACATACGGAACAGAATCTATGATAAACATCAACACAACCATCTGGGACCAATTGGAAGGGAGTTTCTGGAAGAAAGTGTTAAACCTGCCTATGTCGCTGCCTACATCACGTATCTGAGCAGAACTTGCCCTCCAATCGCTCAAATCCAGCGTACTGTGGAAACAACTCGATTTATATCGGACAATTATGAGTAAATCTCATGCACCACTGCTTGAAATACTCAGAACCGAGAAAACTGAGAACACAGAGCATGCGTTAGAAACCTGGAAAAGATTGATCGAAGCCAAAGGAGAACAACAAGACATCTCCCTGGAAATGTTGCTAGAAAGACTGCAAAAAGCGAAGATAAAACTCAAGGAGAACGACTGGCTGAACACGAACCAAGTTAAAGCTAAATACCGACACGACATACACTGTGCACTAGATAATAGACAAATAAATCAATTACCATCATATCTGACAATCTTCCTCTCTTCTAAAATAAGAGACACGTTCATGAGATTACGGTTAAACATCCTTCCAACTCGAGAAATAATGGCAGCAAGGAAGCAAACCCCGGAATTTAAAAAACACTGCCGATTTTGCAAGGACTTAACGCTGACAAAGAGCCTACATCATATAATTATGATATGCCCTGCACTGAATGAAAAAAGGAATCTATCCAGAGAATGGTTCATGAAAACCCAAACGGCACTAACACCTGAAGATCGCTGGGCGACGATGATTGCAGGAAATGAAAAGAAATTGGTGTTTGTAATATCATTCTGGAATAACATTATGAACAATAGACAAACAGGATAACATAACTTACGGACAAAGAAATAAAAGCCAAAGCAATGGCCAACAAACATGAAGAAAGATAAATTCAGGGTTTCGACCGTTTATCTTACGTAATTTGAGCAATAAACATATGAGAACACAATAAGATGAGAGGTTTGAAAGTAAACCAAACATTTTCTTTAAAAAAGGGGTTGTTTGTGAGCCTATATGACTGATCAGTGTTATTGTAGCGCTGTTATACATGTCAATAATAAAAATACCACATTGCTTTTTCTAATGTTTGATATACTTCACATTTATAGAGCAATACATGTTAACATAATGGCAACAAGATTTGCAAACTGTTTTCGGTACAGATCAATCCCTCTAAACTAGTTATAGTATGGCAGACAAGTAGAGTATTCAGAATTGAGCTTTTGAGAATGGAAGTACAAGATTTAAAGGACAGAATAGTGATATACCCCCTTCCCCTCAAGCAGTAATGACAAATGGCCACCTAAGAAATTGATCAATGTGCTCTATTGCAGCTTGATACTATTTGGGTCAAAACGGAATTGGGTGTGCTTCAATTTCTACTATAAATGTATGCACTATGAATCCTGTGCCAAAGAAAGAAGGCCCAAACAAAGTTGACTATCAACTAATACATCAAGCCATGGAGAAGGACTATACCTGTCTGGAGCATGTGACACAGGCTCTGGCTTGTGACAACCTGCAAGGGAACAAAACAGTCTCCAGAGCGGGATACTGTGCAAGTCAACTCGAAGCACCTCCAAGTGATTGTGAATTGAGACTAGCTTCTCAGCTTCTTTTATTTCCAGATCATGCATGTCAGTGGCCATCACTTCGTGATGGTGCACGTAGGGCAGATTCAACATCATGCACTGCCTCCCACACCTCCCAAACAAGAGCAGAAATATAAAATAATAGTTAGTTTTGCCACACTTCAGGGGCCTAGTTTTGCTGCACTTAAGGGAGCATTAGATTGCTGAATACACAGGCATATATAGCTCAACAGGGTATATACTAGGACATTCGTTTTGTTGAGTTATTTTTGTAAAATAGAGCAAGGGTATCACCATTTTGAGAGAAGGCTCCATTTAATGCTGCACAATGTATTATTTTTATGAAAAGCTTTTCTTTTCACTTCTGGTTGAAGAACACCAGGCAGCCAAGGCCAGGAACGAAGGGAGGTTAGGATAATGTTAGCCGAAGCTGTGAGAATCGGCTGTTCCCAGGACTCGAAAGTACATATGCAACAATTATTTTTGTTCCAGACTATAACTAGTTGAATACACAGAGCTTTGATAACAAGGGGCACAGGGAAGCATATAGTAACACTGCCAAAGATGCAAAGCTAAGCTCCAATACACAGTGCACCTGTAGTAGAATGTGCTTTGGTGAGACCAACAAATAACAGAAATTATTTCCTGCACACAGGGCCTTCACCATGTTTTTTCTAAAGTAGCTATTCATCTTATGACCTAATCAGAAAACTATGCACCTCCAATGTTTTGTCATATTTTGTACACATAGACATACTTTAGTGTGCAATTCACGACTTTGCAACATTAAAGAGCAAAAACACATACGTTCATTCAAATACACTCAGCATTTAATAATTTGCTGTTATTTTTTGTTTTGTCTTTTTACTTTTTTGTCTCGAAATTGTTTATGCATTTCGTTTACACAGTTTTTCACAACAGGATCTTATCCGCGAGATCCATTTAATTTCCACAAACTGAAAGAGTGTGTAGTGAGATTTGTGTTACACCTTCACCTCCAGTGACTTGTGAATCTTTTTAACTTGTACATAATTCAATGAAAGTCACATTTAAGCAATCTGTAAGAAATAATACCATTGCAGCGCCGGACACAAAAAAGTGGCATAATTATAGGTCTACGTCTAGATCTTAATCAATAGTTACAATACAGGGGACAGCCTGTGCACAAGAAGTGCCGGGTCCCTGGACTTTTCGGCATATGGGCTGGTGGGCCTTCTTCTGGGGACTGGAATAGGTCTCCCTATAGGAGGAACATATAAAAGGCTAAAATGAGTAATGTTTGGTGTGCATTTGCTTAAAAACTTGATACATGACATTAAAAAGGAAAGAATCTAATCTGTTACACCTAGACATAACATCTAAGATTACAGGATAATAGGGCACTGACCTTCAATGTGTTTCACTAGGTACTCTTTCTATGAAGGAGGCAGGGAAGTCCTCCATCTAGGGATCTAGGATAAACGCTCCGATATAAGTGGGCTGTAGGCAAACGTGAAGGTATTGCTTAGTTGGAATATAATAAGCAGCTGTAGAATGTACGAGGTATAGCCAGAAAAAGGGAAGCATTACCTTATGTTGTAACGTTTCCAGTCATACTGTTAAAATGTGTGTGCTGGTCTACTCTAGGAGAGGGTGCTTCAACAAGTGCGGCGTCCTGGGAATGGGTCTGGAACCAGTGATGGCGCTGTCCTTATTAGTAAAGGCTGCGTGTAGATCTGTACATCTTCTCTGCGCAGCAGTGAACGCGGCGTCCTGCAAAGAGAACCGCAGGTTGGTAAAAGCGCTGGCAGGGGAGCACTTAATCCTAAAACAAACGGGCATAGCCTAGGGCTTACCTTGAAGGGCTGACAACGTAGCCCGTAGGGACAAAGGTAGGATGGTACGGCTCGGCGAGGCAATAGAGAAACGCTGTCTTACTCCGTGGAGCTGAATTATTCCAAAGCAGTGCGCATGCGTAAACACGGACAGTGATTGTGCAACGCGCACTGTGTACGCGTCTTGTTGTCATGACCTAGCATGGCGATCATTTTTATAGCTGTATACGAACAAAACTACGTCCTCAACATCTCCAATCCCTTCCATGAGAAAATATGCCTTTGGCATCATTACATCGATGACATCATTCTCATTGGGAAGGGCACGCTAGATAACTTTCTAGCTTGGATTAATAGACAAACTCAGGAAATTAAGTTCACAATGGCAAATAGCAACACAGTGATGGACCTCGCAATCAAACCTATGAATGGGTCTCTCACATGTAGCTTTTCACCAAAAAAACGGATAGAAATACCATCCTGCACTATAGGAGTAACCATCCTAAGAATCTGCGGGACAACCTCCAGTATGGACAATTTTTACATGTCTGTAGAAATTGCACAGAAATGGATCAATACCACAATACTCAAGACTCACACTCAATTGATTCTGCAATTAACCTTGT
The DNA here is from genome assembly GCF_040938575.1 of Ambystoma mexicanum. Lineage (NCBI taxonomy): Eukaryota > Metazoa > Chordata > Amphibia > Caudata > Ambystomatidae > Ambystoma > Ambystoma mexicanum. Next base: position 771,708,355 of record NC_090941.1, read on the forward strand.
CTTTGTTTTTTCTGTTTTCTTTCTTTTCAGTGTTGTGTGCCGAAACCCAGTTGTGGCTAAAGATTGCTATCACTTTAGTCGTAATGCAATCATCTCTCCAGGTTGCTTTCTTTCAGCGTGCATATCACAAGCTGAAAATGAGCCTATCTTGCCTTGTGGAAACAGTTATTAATTTACATGTGTAGGGTGGCATTGTTGCGCAGCTGTAAATGACCTGTTCGCTTCACGGGTGATATTCGCAGCGTTTCCTGGTGTGGCGCTGGAGCGCAGCTCTGTTTAACATAGCTGCTGTGCGAGGAACAAACGGTCTGTTGCGTCACGGATTATAGTTTTTATGAAGCCACAGTTTATTGCAGTACTGGATATGAAAGACAATAACGTAGCGCGCAAGGCACGTGGTGTATATGAACAAATTAACTTCTTGAAAAATGGAGCGCAAGTGCTTCTTATCTCATGGTGGTTCTTCTCGATAAACTCTTCCACAGGGACTCCAAAAATATCTTTTCAGATCTCATACCAACGAAAACCATATGCAAACTGGAACGAAATGCGGTAGGCGTGGGAGACAAGTGAAGAACTTTCAATTAAAAGTGACGCTAAGCACAGACTGCAGACTGGGTGGGGTTTATATAGGAACAGGCAGGCTGTACTGCTGCTACTGTCTTCTCTTGGGAGACTTACCCATGCTCCGTCTTGGGAGGGTGCCTACTGCAAACCTGGCAGCTATCTTGATATGGTGTTTCTGCACTAGACCTGTCCATGTGTTTTGGATACAAATTCTCATCAGAAGCTTGTATTAGAGATTTTGATACTGGGTTCATGACACTTGACCTGGGTCAGGAAAAGTAGGACTTTCTTGCTGTGCCAGGATTTTAAATGTCCCGGCACCAATTGGATGTTTCCAACCACAAGAGCACGTTTCTGATTCCAGGACCTAAGAGCTCTGCATTACTCGCCTGCTCTTCCTCGTCTCTGTGTTTTGGCACAAGTTGTCACGAGGGGTCTGCTGTCAGTATGAGGGGCTTGAACTGGTTAAACATCACAACAGACCATCACAGAGAGTGTACTTAGGGGGATGTCATACGCTGACTGGAAAGGGAATAAAATGTTCCTTCCAAAGAGTCTCTATCCCTCCCATAAGGATCCTCTCTCCCCTTATGGTCCTCCCTCAGGAAACCACACCCAGGGTTGGAATAAGGTAGCAGCTGCCCTCCCCTGGCTATATGGGAAGTTTCCCCAGGGAAGGGGTGATGACATCAATGGATTCATCACAGTAGGACAGATGCAACGTCATGCACTGACTCCCACACCTCCCAAATAAGAGTAGAAACATAAAATAAGAAAACTCTTTTAGCAAAGGTTTTAGGCCTTTTTGTTGTTTGAGAAGTTGCCCTATTGTTTTGTAGGTTAGGAACACAAATTCGTTTTGCCACATTTCAGGGAACTAATTTTGTTGCACTTAATGGACCTTTAGGTTACCTAACACACAGGCATATATATACCTGGACATTAGTTTTGTTGAGTTTTGTTTGTGACACTGAGCAAGGGTATCAGCATTTTGAGAGAAGGCCCCATTTAAAGCTGCACAATGTATTTCTTTTATTAAATGCTTTTCTTTTCACTTCTGGTTGAAGAACAACAGCCACAACCAGGGACAAAGGAAGGTTAGGACAGTGTTAGCTGAAGCTGTGCGAATCAGCTGTTCCCAGGTCTCGAAAGTAGAAAATCAATTTGTTTTGTTCCAGACTATAACTAGATGAATACACAGAGCTTTTATCACCAGGTGCACGGGGAACCATGTAGTAACATTGCCAAAGGTACCTGTAGTAGAAGTAGAAAGCATTGGTGAGACCAACAAATATGAGACATTGTTTCCTGCAAACGGCCTTTACCGTGTTTTTTCTAAAACATGTGACGAATCTGAGGATACCATTCCTTCTTTTCTATGGGGAGACCTTTCCCAGGGGGATAGGGTGGTGCGTCCACAGTACAATAACCTGGGGCGGTGCACAGTGGGAGGATCACCTGGGAAGGGAAGTCCCTTATGGGGGATGATCAACTTCAGGAGACGCGGTATAACTCCACTGAAAACCCTTTTACCCATTTTCAGGAGTTAGATTTCCCTCCCATCTGCACTGATGAGACTGTTATGATGCTGTGTAAAACCAATCCACTAACGCAGAATAACAAGCACACCAGTAGTGACTATTGTACTTAAAGCATTGTATGGAGACGAGAAGGAGGACGGCGAGGATGAAGATCACTCAGGTAAACCAAAGTGAGCAGTCTAGTTCTGGAGGGAATCTGACTGGTACAGTAGAACTCCCTTCTCCACCACAGGAGTTAAAATATATGACAGCTGAGAGGCCCGAGAGAATCCCTCCAGGTAGCTGTGACCAGAGACGCAAAGCTGTCAGATGGAGAGCAGAGCCACAGGGACACCAACACGGCACCCTCCTGGTGTTGAAAAGTCCCGGGAGCTGCACACACGGGGACTGCAGCCTAGGAGGCTGTCGAACGATAAAAGCAGCCGAGTAGCACCGGAGCAATGCCAGTTGGAAGACGTGGACCAGATGGCCAGGTGCGTGTGCGGCTCATGGGATTGCTGGAGGTCCAGGAGATGCTAGAAACCCAACACAAAGTGCAAGATTAGAGGGTCTGGGACCCGGAGAAGAACAGAAGTGAAAGGTGGAACATTTTACAGAGAAGAGAGTCACACGAACAAGGGACATTACTGCAAGTCTGGGATCCGCACCTATATGGAAGGCAAGGGCCCCCGTACGACAAGGAGAGACAGCCTATGAAAGGGCCATTGCTTGGCAGAAGAGTAAACCAAGCCCTTAAGCATGCTGCGAGTCTGGGACCTGCATCCAAATGACAGTTTTGGAACAAATGGGTTGAGAATCCTGGAACAGGAAGAGAACTGGGAATCTGAGGTATGTGCTGTAGTCTCTGTGAAAGATCCTTTTTGTTTTATTTCTTTTATTTTTTTATTAGGCGTTTAGTTTATTTCTTTCATACGAATCCAGTAACAGATCCGGCTAGCCGGTACAACCATAAAAAGTACACCAAATCCAATTACAGCAACAGAGGAAGTTTAAAAAGGGTGGGGGGGACAAAAGAAAAGGGAAGGTACAAAGGAAGAACCAAAGGAGGTATGCAGAACCGAGCGCCAGGCCGCAAGGCGGGAACAAAGAAGAATATGTAATAAAGACAAATGATGCGTCATACTTCGGAGGCTCTCAGTCTTTTCAGGGTGATTTCCAGGAATTTTACAAGGGCAAAGTTAAGTGTGGTGTCCATCACCCCCTTAAGAAACCTTCCACCAGGCCTCTGCGTCCATACCAAATTGACTTTTCATTTGTTCTAATAGAATAACTGTTCTCAAAGTCCCCAATTTAGGGCAAAAGAGGAGCAAGTGTTTTAGGCTTTCCTGGGCCGTCTTACATAGGCGACAATGATCATCCGGCACCATTTTTCCGTATCTCTGTAGAGTTTCCTTTGTAAGTAAGCTGTTTAAAGGAAACCTAAGGAGTAGGCACTTAGAAAGAGAAGAGAAATGCTCCTAATAACAAAACTCCTAACCGAAAAACAGATACGATACAAGTGGACCTTCCTGTTCGGCCTACTATTTACATGGGAGGAGCGTCAACATCGCATCATAACTTGCGAGGAAGGCCTCAAGATCATAGGATGTCAAGAAAATGAGCCAGAACCTCCAATCGATGGAGAAACAAATAGAAGAAGGAGAGAACCGAAGGGTTGGCAGACGGAGAAAAGAAAGACAAGACTCCAATCCTGCAGTTAAGAGGGAAATAGATACAACCTCGGACACGGATGACAGACTTAAGTAAAAACAGAGGGGGCCTCAAGGAAAAAGAGCGATGAAAAGGAAATAATCCTCCGTCTGGGCAGGTGTCCACTCAAGGACGCAGAAGAGCAGGAGGACACCCTTGGAATCCACAACTCAAGCAGGGTTTAGGATTCCCTGCGGAACTGTACACCTGAGATGTTAGAGGGCATGGGGCAAAGGCGGACCGCCCGAGCAACCATAGGGCCCAGAGCCCTCCTCAGGGAAAAGGTTGGGGGGGAAGGGATGAGGGGGGGGGGGAGTTGTCAGGGAAGTTCAGAGGGTGAAAGACACAATCACCGGACCTAAAGAGCAACACCGCAACCCGCAAGAAGAGCCACATCTGCAGATCCGACCCCAAAAGAAAAGATGGGGCTAAAAATCCTGACATATAACATCAGAGGCCTGAACACGGCAGTAAAAAGGAAAAAAATCGAAAACTTCCTGCACAGAGAAAAGTTTGATATAATAACGTTCCAAGAAACACACATACCAAAAAACAGGAAGACCCTAACCCGCATAAGAGGTTTCAATCAAATACTCCAATCCAACGACACAGAGAAAAAAAAAGGAGTCTTGATAGCATTTGCCAACCACCTTAACGTACAAATCAAAGAGAAAATGGCGGACAAAAATGGTAGATACCTGTTCACAGTGGCCCAGTTGGAAAATAGACTACTAACCATAGCAACCATATACGCCCCAAACACGGGCCAGGATGGATTAATCAAAAAAACGATTAACAAATTAGAAAATTTCGCAAAAGGTGAAGTGATCCTAACAGGGGACTTTAACATTGCATGGAATCACCTGGTAGACCGATCAGACCCCAAACACACCCATCAAGGGACCCCTTCATCAGCACTAAAACAGATCATGAACAGAATGGCACTAGAAGACGTTTGGCGGAGACTCAGAGGAACGACCAGTGGCTACACGTACCACTCGCATGTACACAACACAAGCTCCAGAATAGACTACATATGGGCCTCGGGAAGCTTAATGGGCAAGATCCAAGATATAGAGAAAGGACATATATCACTGTCAGACCATGCCCCATTATGGATCACACTCCCCAAAATACGTAAACGGTCTGGTCTCTGGCGCTGGACACTCCCCAGAGATACCCTACAAGACCCGGTCCTGAAGGAAACAATAAGGGAAAAGATAGTGGACTATTTCGAACACAGCGACACTCCAGATCTATCATCAAGTACAATTTGGGAAGCTTTTAAAGCGGTGATAAGAGTTAAAATCATAGCACTAAAAGCACAAAAAGACAAACAACTATACAAATGGGAAAGCGAATTAGAAAAAAAAACTGGAAGAGATAAGAGAAGAGATGACCAAGAACACATCCCTGAAAATAAAGAGAGCATTCCGACACGTACTTTTACATATAACCCTTTTGCACAAGAAACAAATGACATCTGAAATCATCTTACATACAAACATTATCAAAAGTACTAAAAAGAATCACAATGTAAAAAGATTTCCAATAATTTAAACAATCATATTATTCCAAAATCATTGATTAATTTAAGGCAAACCCTTTTTTTTAAAAGTAAGCCCAAGCAACCAGTTATGAGCCAGATTGACACGCTCAGAACTAAAAGAGCGGAAACACAACTTCTCAACACAGAGCACTGGTATGCGATGAAATCAAATAAGGCAGACAAACTACTGGCGAGAAAACTAAAAGGCAAACAGCAAAACTAAACGGTGCAAACACTAAAAGACCGGCAGGGGTCAATAAGAACACAATCAAAAGATATCAAAGAAATATTTAGAGACTACTAACAGGAACTCTACACATCACAGAACCCGAACAAACAGGAACAGGCAGCCTTTCTACAGGAAGTTACGCTCCCAACCATAACAGCAGATGTAAAAACAGCACTGGACGAACCAATAACACCAGAAGAAGTCGCAAAGGCAAACAGAGACCTTCCCAGGAATAAATCTCCAGGGCCGGTGGCTTACAGCAGCCTTTTACAAAACATATGCGGGAACACTGACACCTATCTTGAGACCTATCTTGACGACTCTCTTCAACACCTTTAAAGACACGGCCAACATCGCTCCCTCCATGAATGAAGCAAAGATCCTAGTCTTCCACAAGAAAGGGAAAGACCCAGAAAACCTGAGCTCCTATCGCCCAATAGCCCTGATCAACATCGATGTGAAACTCTATACTAAAGTGCTCGCCAATAGACTCTCACCCTTACTCCAGAAGTTAATTCATCAAGAACAAGCAGGATTCATCCCGAATAGGAAAACCCATGATAACATTAGACGAATAATTAATCTAATAGAGAAAGCCAGAATCACAAATATCCCCTCAGCAATACTATCAGTTGATGCGGAAAAGGCTTTTGACCGGGTAGAATGGACAATGCTCTTCGCGACACTGAAGAAAATGGGCATGGGCAACTCATACATAAACATGGTTCGGGCCAATTACAATTCACCATTGGCTAGGATAGCAGTGAATGGAGAACTTTCGGACCCGATCCGAATTGGAAGAGGTACCAAACAGGGTTGTCCTCTATCACACCTGCTCTATGCAGTCTTCCTCGAACCACTACTGGCAAAGATCAGAGAGTCACCCACGATAAAGGGCATGGAAATGGGCAGACAGACCCACAAGACAGCGGCATACGCGGATGATATGATGATGACCCTAACAGATCCAATCAAGACACTCCCTCTCCTCATCCAACAAATCGAGGAATACGGAGAAATCTCAGGCATAAAAATAAACAGGCAGAAATCATCAGTGATGGCTCTGGCAGGAGACAAACGAGCAATCTACAAAAAGACGAAGGATCTCCACTTGCAGACGGCGGAAGACGGGGTGAAATACTTGGGAGTCACCCTAACGGACACAGTAAAGAACCTCTACGCAGGAAACTACACGGAGCTCATAGAAAAAGTAAAAAGAGACCTAAACAGATGGAACCCCTTAGCAGTCTCTTGGTGGGGCAGAATAACAGTCATCAAAATGACAATACTCCCAAGACTACTCTACTACTTTCAAGCACTCCCTATTCGGATACCGCAAACATTCTTCAAGACCCTATCCAAAATAGTCACGAAATATATCTGGCAAAACAAAACACCTAGACTGTCACAACAGGCGCTCACAGCACAGAAACTAGACGGGGACATGGCACTCCCTCACTTCAAGAAATATTATGAGGCCGCCCAACTATGGGTGCTGAACGAATGGATCACCAACACATCGGACAAGTCGTGGGAAGAGCACGATAGAGCTGTAGCGAGATCTAATCTACGTCACCTACTATGGAGCAAACCCGAGCACAGACACCAGAACGTCAAGATAAGTGAGATCATGAGCTCCGTAATGAACGTCTGGGACAGATCGACCAAGAAAGGAATTGTAACGCTCACCTGATTCCCGTAGAGGTGCCGGTCTTGACTGGGCGTATACCGTATCTTCAAAGGTGATGTGTAACACACGGCTGGCTCTTTGGGCTGGACCTCTGTTCACTGTATGTCTGACTCTAAGGGTAAGATGTCTGCAGATAGAAAATATGGGATTAAGGAACTGGGTTATTGAATGTCTCTCTCTTCTTCCCTTTCTCTTCTCCTGTAGAACCCCAAAGGTTAACGCTCTCACCTTAGGTAAGTGAACGCTGTGCTCTCCATCTGCCTCGGGGCAGGGTGCTGTAACCAGTTTCTTCACTGGATAAGGGGAGCCGGCCTCTTGACTTCAGAGGACTGCTGTCCGTCGTTTACTGCACGAACGGTAAGTTTCGAGTAATTCTAATGTCTTTAAAGTCTTTAGTCATGATGTCTCTTGTTTTGCAGGGTTCCGGCGATGGCGGATGACGGGCTGAAGTGAGTTGAAGATGGAGCCCGTGTGATGAATAGAAGCGCCTGGAAGCACGTAAGTAAGCGCTTGTTGCCTGCTTCACGATGCGCTCTAACTGTCTTTTTATTTTGCAGGTACAAGTTCGGAGCGGCTGCAGGGTGCCGGAATACCCACTGGGTTAGATGTGGAAAGGAGTAATGGCACGTGAGTATTAAAGTTCCCCAATGTCTTTAAACGCACCTTGTTTTGTCTTTCAGATGCGGGATGCAGCGCCGAAGGCCTCCGGAGCGTGCGAAGAGTTGGTAAGCTTTTGTCTTTCAGATGCCGGAATGCAGTGTGAAGACCTCCGGAGCGCACGAAGAGTAGGTAAGCCTTTGTCTTTCAGATGCCGGAATGCAGCGCGAGGCGTTGGTGACAGCCGATGGACCAGGTAAGTGAAGAGCTGTCACTGAAGACCGTAATGCTAACCTGTTCTTTCTTGTCTTTATAGGTGTTGCTGAAGACTGGATTCAGGATGGTAAGCCTTTTTCCTTAGGCCCAGGATCAGCTGCAGAAGACACGATGAGCGTTCTGCTGCAGAGGATGCAGAATAACGCAAAGCAAGATTCATCCATCGGGTGTGGTTTAAATAGCCTCCTGTAGTGCTTAGGTGTCTCCTTCCACAGCCACGCCTAGGTAAGAAAAGAGTTCCTGCTTTCCAGAAGAGTTCCAGTGTTCTGAATCTAGGGAGTGGCTCCTGCCCCACCCAACAGGAAAAGTAGTTCCAAACAGAAGAGGATCAGAGGCTCAACTGGCAGGCAAGTAAGCAGCATGGTCTGCTGCAGGTAAATCCACCCAAGCATTATGAGCCCGGCGCTTCCAGCGCTGGGACTGGGCATATTTATGAGCCTGGTGCCACTGGCGCCAGGACTGGGTCCAAAAGGTCCCAATTGGGACTGGTTGGCACTCGGAACCTGGGTTATGGATCTGCTTACAAGGGAGTTGGGAAAACCCTGACCTTTTGGAAGCAGAGATCATAACAGTACCCCCCCTCAAGGCGCCTCCCAAACCGGGCTTCTCCGGGGGTTTTGGCTTGTCAGGAAATGTTCGGTGAAATCTTTTGATTAGGCGAGGAGCGTGGACATATTCAGCAGGTTCCCAGGATCTCTCTTGGGGGCCGTAGCCTTTCCAGTCAATTAGGTAAAATAGTTTAGATTTGGAGACCTTGGAGTCCAGAATGCTTTTGACTTCAAACTCGAGTTCTCCATCAACTAGGATAGGTTTTGGAGATTTAGTTAGTCGGGTTTGAGGTTGCACGGGTTTTAATAGAGAGACGTGGAAGACCGGATGTATCTTCATGTGCGGGGGCAAGTCCAACTTGACCGCTACTGGGTTTACTATGGTAGTGATGGAATAGGGACCAAGGTATCTTGGGTTGAATGTGCGTGGCCCTTTTAGAGGTAGATATTTGGTGGATAACCAGACTTGATCCCCTACTTGATATTGAGGGGCTTCCTTCCGATGTTGATCTGCTCCTTTCTTGTATTGTTCTTTAGCCCTTTGAAGGTGAGAAACAGCTTCCTTAAAGGCTTGGGTGATTGTAGAATGCAGGTAGTCTACTGCTGGTGTTTCAAGATCTTGGAGGGGATCCAACTCCGAGGTTCGAGGGTGACTGCCGTACAAAAGAAAAAACAGGGTTTTCCCAGTTCCCGAATGGACAGAGTTATTGTAGGCATATTCGGCTATCCAAAGGATGTCTTTCCAAGTTTTTTCAGTTTGTTGCAGCATGCAGCGTAAATACTGTTCCAGAGTTTGATTGGTCCTCTCGGTTTGTCCGTCGGTCTGAGGGTGGTGACTGGTCGATAGTCTCATCAATTTGAGCCGACCGACAGCAACTTCGCCAAAAATGAGAAATAAATTGACTACCTCGATCCGAAATTAGAACCGAAGGAAAACCGTGCAGTCGGACGATGTTTTCGAGAAATTCTCGGGCCAGAGTTGCTGCTGTTGGCAAGCCTTTGAGCGGAATGAAATGCGCCATCTTGGAGAATAAGTCCACGATTACTAGAATCGTATTGTATCCGGAGCATGGAGGTAGATCGGTGATGAAGTCCATAGAAAGCGTATGCCAAGGGCGAGGTGGGATGTCAATAGGGCGTAAGAGGCCTGCTGGTCTTTCCTTTTGACTCTTGTTTTGGGCGCATACTCCACAGGACATTATAAAGTCTCCGATATCTTTTTTCCAAGACGGCCACCAGAAGTAGCGCTTGATCTTTTCTGAGGTCTTGGCCATACCGGGTTGTCCTTCCATTAAAGAATCGTGATAACAAGAGATTACTTTTTTTTGTAAATCTGTGCTGGGTAGGTATAATCGTTCTTGGAAATACAATAAGTTGTCCTTTACTGCAAAGTCCTTTCCCTGCAGATGCCAATTCTGGATGTCTGCTGGAGTTACAAGTTGCCTGGCTTTATCCTTAACTTCCTCTATGGATTCTGTGGCGATTACACCCAGAATTCTTTGTTCGGGAATGATTGGTACAGGTTTAGGGTTGATCAAGTGTTCTTCCACTCCCATCCGAGAAAGGGCATCAGCTTTACCGTTCTTTGTACCAGGTCGATAGGTAATTATGAAGTTAAACTCGGCAAAGAATAATGCCCAACGGAGTTGTCTAGAGGATTGGGCTTTTGCGGTTTTCAAATATTGCAGGTTTCGGTGATCCGTAATCACAGTAACGGTGTGTCGGGCCCCCAGCAGATAATGCCGCCAAGCCTTAAAGGCAGACTTGATAGCCAGAAGTTCCTTGTCAGTAATCGTGTCATTGATTTCAGGAGGCGAGAATTTGCGGGACCAAAATGCCACGGGATGCAACTGATTGGTTACCGGGTCCTTTTGTGATAGAACTGCCCCCATGGCAAGGCTTGAAGCATCAGTTTCCACGATGTAGGGAGTTCGGGGCGAGGGTGTTTTAAGATTGGTGCAGAGATAAATTTAGTCTTCAAATCCTGGAAAGCTTGTTCTGCCTCGGTAGACCATTCAAAACGTTTGTTTTTCTTTAACAAGGCAGTGATGGGCTGGACTATTCGAGAGAATTCGGGGATAAACCTGTGGTAAAAGTTAGCGAAGCCTAACATGCTTTGCACACCTTTTACGGAGGATGGTGATGGCCATTTGAGAACTGCATCGACCTTCTTTGAATCCATACGCACTCCGCCAGGTGATAATATGAATCCCAAGAATTCAACTTCAGTCAGTTTGAAAACACATTTTTCCAACTTAGCGAAAAGTTTGTGTTGACGCAATCTTTCGAGGACCATTTTCATGTGTTTCCGATGTTTAGATTCCGATGAAGAATAAACGAGGATGTCGTCAATGTAAACAACAACACACACATCTATGAGCTCTCTGAGGACATCGTTCATAAAATATTGAAAGGCGGCCGGGGCATTGCAAAGTCCGAAGGGCATGACCTGATATTCAAATAGCCCATACTTGGTGCGGAAGGCCGTCTTCCATTCATCACCCTCTTTTACTCGTACCAAGTGGTAAGCTCCTCTAAGATCCAGCTTTGTATATATGCATGCTTTTCTGACTTGGTCCAGGAGTTCAGGGATCAAAGGTAACGGATATCTATTCTTAACGGGGATCTGGTTCAGGGAGCGATAATCTATACAAGTTCTAAGGTCTCCTTCCTTTTTTGGAACGAAGAACAAAGCTGAAGAAGCAGGGGACTTGGAAGGACGAATAAACCCATTTGCCAGGTATTGATCCAGGTATTGTCGAAGGTGAAGGTTCTCAGGCTCGGTGAGGGCATAAATTCTACTACAAGGAGGAGTAGATCCAGGTATCAGGTCTATCTGGCAGTCATAAGACCTATGAGGAGGTAGAGAGTTAGCCTGATCCTTCCGGAAAACATCTTGGTATTCTAGGTATTCGGGAGGTAACTGGGGAGTCTCTGAAGAAATTGCTGCCAGTGCAACACCAGTTGGAGGGTGACAAGTAGAGACACATTCTGGAAAATGGACCGTTCTTGCTCGCCAATCGATCAGAGGAATGTGTTTCTCTAACCAAGGTATTCCTAGAATAATCTGAAACTGAGGGGCCTTGATCACATCGAACACGATCTTCTCATGGTGTCCATCTTGACTTACTAGCGTCACCTCTTGAGTGGTATGCGTTACTGGCCCGGAGGCTATCTCCGTACCATCCACCGTAGTAATGACGTCCTTTACAGCCTTGGGACAAAGAGTTAGATTCATCCTCAAAACCATTTCATGATCTACATAATTGCCGATGGCACCGCTGTCGACGTAAGCTTCAATTGCATGTAATCGATCCGGATTATCAGGGCTAATGAGGACCATAGGTATCACGAAATGCGAGGTCAGGGAACTGGTTTTCACGCTCGGCAAGAGGACCTCTATTCTTGTCGGGCGAGGTCGTTTCCATGCTCAGAGTTTGTAACTTTGGTAACTGCAGCTCCTACTGCCTTTTTGGCAGGTTTCACCGGACAGTCTCGAAGAAAGTGCCCTGAGTTTCCGCAATAGAGGCATAATTGCAACTGTTTTCTCCTTTCCTGCTCCTTTTGTGTTAGAGGACCTTTCAGACCCCCTATTTGCATGGGTTCCCCGGAGTCTACTCCTTTGGAAGGAGTTGGCGGTTTGGAAAATACTCGAGCATCAAACTTGGAACGATCGGCCTTCCTGTTCTGCAGTCTGTGATCTATTTGAACGACTAAGTCTATATAGTCCGAACAATCTTGTGGGGGATTCACTACTTGGGCTAACACATCTTTGAGCTCTCCACGTAGACCTCTATAAAACAGCGTAATCCTTTTGTCCTCAGGCCATTGAGTTTCCACTATCAGTCTGTTGAAAAACGCAATATAAGCCAAAAGGTCTTGATTACCTTGTCGCAACGAAAGAAGCTCATTGTCCAAGGCCTGCCCCTGTGAATGTCTTGCGAACAGTTTTTCCATACTGAGCTGAAAAGCTTCAAAATCATGGAGGACCGGATCATCTTGATTTACTAGAGGGATCGACCAGTCTGCCGCATTGCCACTAAGGTACGAAAGCACGAAAGCTACTTTAGCTTGATCAGTTGGAAAGGCTGCTGGCCGGCATAAGAAATGCAACCGGCACTGATTGATAAATACTGCAAACCTCTTTGGGTCACCAGAAAATCGTTCGGGCGGAGCCAGAGGTACATTCCCAGGTAGGTTGATCTCCACTGGATTCATAGAGGATGTAGAAGGAAGATTTCCCCCAGATGCGGGTAACAGGGTCTGTCCGGCTTGTGACTGTAGCAATTGTCTAGCGAGATCATCTGTTCGCTCCTTGGAAATAATCAGTTCCCTTCTTAGAGCGTTTGTTTCCTGACGGGCTGCATGCACTTCTGCCCTTAGTTCCCCAAGTAACTGGGCTAGCAGGTCGGTATCCGAGGTTTCCATAGCGCCTGGACGGGAGTTTTGTGGTAGGCTTTGCGTTCTGTAACGCTCACCTGATTCCCGTAGAGGCGCCGGTCTTGACTGGGCATATACCGTATCTTCAAAGGTGATGTGTAACACACGGCTGGCTCTTTGGGCTGGACCTCTGTGCACTGTATGTCTGACTCTAAGGGTAAGATGTCTGCAGATAGAAAATATGGGATAAAGGAACTGGGTTATTGAATGTCTCTCTCTTCTTCCCTTTCTCTTCTCCTGTAGAACCCCAAAGGTTAACGCTCTCACCTTAGGTAAGTGAACGCCGTGCTCTCCATCTGCCTCGGGGCAGGGTGCTGTAACCAGTTTCTTCACTGGATAAGGGGAGCCGGCCTCTTGACTTCAGAGAACTGCTGTCCGTCGTTTACTGCACGAACGGTAAGTTTCGAGTAATTCTAATGTCTTTAAAGTCTTTAGTAATGATGTCTCTTGTTTTGCAGGGTTCCGGCGATGGCGGATGACGGGCTGAAGTGAGTTGAAGATGGAGCCCGTGTGATGAATAGAAGCGCCTGGAAGCACGTAAGTAAGCGCTTGTTGCCTGCTTCACGATGCGCTCTAACTGTCTTTTTATTTTGCAGGTACAAGTTCGGAGCGGCTGCAGGGTGCCGGAATACCCACTGGGTTAGATGTGGAAAGGAGTAATGGCACGTGAGTATTAAAGTTCCCCAATGTCTTTAAACGCACCTTGTTTTGTCTTTCAGATGCGGGATGCAGCGCCGAAGGCCTCTGGCGCATGCGAAGAGTTGGTAAGCTTTTGTCTTTCAGATGCCGGAATGCAGCGCGAGGCGTTGGTGACAGCCGATGGACCAGGTAAGTGAAGAGCTGTCACTGAAGACCGTAATGCTAACCTGTTCTTTCTTGTCTTTATAGGTGTTGCTGAAGACTGGATTCAGGATGGTAAGCCTTTTTCCTTAGGCCCAGGATCAGCTGCAGAAGACACGATGAGCGTTCTGCTGCAGAGGATGCAGAATAACGCAAAGCAAGATTCATCCATCGGGTGTGGTTTAAATAGCCTCCTGTAGTGCTTAGGTGTCTCCTTCCACAGCCACGCCTAGGTAAGAAAAGAGTTCCTGCTTTCCAGAAGAGTTCCAGTGTTCTGAATCTAGGGAGTGGCTCCTGCCCCACCCAACAGGAAAAGTAGTTCCAAACAGAAGAGGATCAGAGGCTCAACTGGCAGGCAAGTAAGCAGCATGGTCTGCTGCAGGTAAGTCCACCCAAGCATTATGAGCCCGGCGCTTCCAGCGCTGGGACTGGGCATATTTATGAGCCTGGTGCCACTGGCGCCAGGACTGGGTCCAAAAGGTCCCAATTGGGACTGGTTGGCACTCGGAACCTGGGTTATGGATCTGCTTACAAGGAAGTTGGGAAAACCCTGACCTTTTGGAAGCAGAGATCATGACAGGAATACTCACAATAGATCCAGCCCCTTTCATTCCAATCCTAGAGAATCCAGACTTCCCCCCCAGGTATGGGAAAGGGAGCATTCCAGAAATGGCGAGATCTCGACTGTACAAAAGTAGGAGACATGCTGGACGGACAATTAATTAGAACATTCAAAGAATGTCAAGACTTACTGGGCCTCACGGAGAAGGACAGATATCCTTATGAACAATTGAATCACTGGCTCACAACTCCAAGAATAACACAGGCATTGACAAGAACACTGACACCGTTCGAAACGTATGTAATGTCCCAAACCGGCGAAAGGAAATTTGTCTCCACCCTATATAAGTTCCTGAATGCCCAGACGGAAGCCATGACGTGGCAACACATGAAGAAATGGGAAAAGACCCTAGGAAAACAACTAACGAGGGAACAATGGATTTACATCTGGCAGATAATCCCCAAATGCACTAGTTCGATCCAGACGAGAGAAGCCTGGACAAAAATAATGATACAATGGCACCATACCCCGGAAAAACTCCACAGAATGTATCCCACCTCGCAAGCAAAAAGCTGGAGGGGATGCAACACAGTAGGGTCCTGGAGACACATATGGTGGGACTGCACTGAACTGCAACCATTCTGGTCAGAGGTGAAATCACAAATGCAGAATCTCTTCAAAGAGACGGCAAACCTAGGAGAGGAAGTCTGGATGTGCGACATTTGGGACCCTCGAGACAGGTCTCTCACAAAGACACAAAAAAGAATTTTATGGGATTTCTCATAGCAGCATGGCTAGCGATAGCCCAAAACTGGAAACGAAAATCACCTCCAATCAGTCAAGAATGGCTACACAGGATATGGACATATGTGAGAATGTAAAGAATCACATACAATATACAAGGAGACAGACTTGCAACAGACTGGGGGGATGTGATAGAGTATTTACAAAGCGACTACATGCTCCAATGGTGTCCACATAAACTCTGAATACTGGACTTGTTCACAGGATAATTCTGAAGCGGGAAAAGAGACTCAGTGGGACACCGAAGAACGATGCGGCCGGTGCGGGGGGAGCGGGGAGGGATGGGGGTTGATACGGGACACCGTTGAGTCCTCATGTTTATGTTTAAAGAAATGCCAATAAAAATATTTTTTAAAAAAATTAAAAAAATATAACAAATTAAAATGATGCTCTGTATAAAATAGAGGGTATCTTTATGAGGTCTCTAGAGACATTATATAGATGGTACAAGAAATCATCATCATTACAAGCTATTATTAAACATTTTTAACTTTAAAATGGGGTTTTAAAAAAACTTTGTTAAGGTCTAAATAACAAGTACAAAGAAGTTAAGAAATTACACAAATGCTCCACCCTGCCAGTATTACAATGGCAATTCCTACTCATCACATTTTTATCCCTCCTCAACCAGCTTCCTACATGCCCCAGATTGAACAGAACATATTTTGCCACCCGAAGCGTGGGATCACATGAAGCAGTAAAGAGTAAGTGAAGATAGAATGCTCTCATTGTGTACTCCCTGAAGCCTGTCCATTTATTGGGGGTGGGGAGAAGAATATACTATACTGCACATGTCTAAAAATCACATATTATTTTAAACATTTCAATTCAATAACTTTTTTGTAGGATCAGGAACATTTATTTGTAGCATCAATAGTTGTAAACTAGCAACAACGACAACTACTAGATGGAAGTATTGTGTCAAATATTACTGCAACATATTTCACAATCACGGTTGGGATAGGGGCATCAGCAAGTGAAATTACCCATTTCAAAAGTAGCAGTTTTATTGGCTACATCTCCCAGCATTTGAATCTTTAACTTAGAACGAGAAACATCCATCTATGCTGTTAGTCATTTTATTAAGGTCACATGATCTGTAGTATGGTAGGCCTCTGACATGTCAAGAGGAATAATGACTGCCTAAAGTTCTTCATCCAGTGTCACTAGAAGGTCTTCCTACAAGCTTGCCAGAGTGGATTCGATCATCTCATGGGCATGTGGTGTAAAAAGTTGTACTGTTCCGCATATTCTTGGAATGTACATGCCACTTCTCCATGTAGTACATTCCTTAAGAATAGGAGTCAAAAAGAATCCAGTCTAAAACTGGTCATATTATTAGGACCAACTATTGGTTTCTTAAGGAGAGATGTGGTAACCACTTGTTTCCTGAACAGGGGAAGCCATCGACTTAAGGGATGCATTGAGACTTCTGGGGCTAAAGTGGCGACAAGGCTTTTGGGGCAAGCTACAGGGCAACGTCCTGCAGGGGAACCAGAGACCTTGATATGTTTTGCTATTTTTCTCCTTTAAACTACTTCCCATTAAGATAATATCAAAGAGGGTGCTTGTATGGCTGGTGTTATTGGGAGTAGTAAGGCAAAAGCTTTGGGTTGTTGGCTAGGTCTGCTCGGTTATTTTTAACTCAAAAAGCGAAGTCGATTTATTTATTAAACATTTTTATAAAGCGCGTACAAGGCCGAAGCTTCCGAGTGCTTTACAGAATGACATCTATATTTATAAAAGTGAAAATGTGTGGGCTTGTGTCTGGGTTTGTGGCTTGGCGAAGCGTTGTTCCTTATACAATCACACACCATTTCACCAATCTGCACTTAATGTTGCATAGTTACCTGTTAGGACACTGCAGACAATACTGGCTACATGACATTTGGACACTCCACCCCTTTTCCCTGGATTTTAGCACCTTAACACATGAGACAGTTGCCTGAAATCGGCGAAACATCAATATGGTGTTAGAAGGACCGGTCCTCAACCCTAGAATGCATGGTTTCAGGGACATTTGGACCGCAACAAACTGCACCACGCCAGGGTGCGGCAACAGGTGGGGAGAGCAGAGTAAGTCCCAGTATGCAGCAGCACACCAACTCTCGCATCCCCCCCAACGTGTTTTCCGGGGTATGTGTAGAGGAGCAGGTGGACGCATTTTCCCTATCTCCCACCCCCTCACTGCCGTCACACTGGAACAGCAGAAGGGCCCTGTGCCAGACTCCATGTGTTATGCCTATACCTCAGAGTGTACGAGAGACGATATGCACTCAGACAACCATATCGAGTGTACCCTCACTCTGAAAGTGTGGACGGATGCCGTATGGAAGGATGTCAGCACACACCATTGGACATCATGGAGCGCTGACCGAAATCTGATGAGGGCAGAGTGATAACATAAAAAGATATACAAAGCCATGCTGCAACTATATGAAAATACTTAAGAGTGACGATGTAGATGAAGCGATAAGAGAAACATGTATGAAACGATAAAGTAATCATGAATACAAAAGAAGACAAGGTTACTTGCTGACCAATAAGTAAAAATATGCAGTAATGCAAGGTAGAAAAGATACATAGAAGCTCTCTATAGAGGAATATATAAACTGGAAAGAATGGTCATAGTTGGAAAATGTACGCTGGCTCGTGTAAATATTCACTTCAACTACTTCAGAAGCCGATCAGGGTTACAGAGTAAGGAGACACTGGAAGAACAGCTTTGTGTGCAAAACAAAGAGGAGTCAATGTTGGCTTGGGATCAAGGATGCTATTTTAAGGAATGGCTGCAAAGTACGAAGGGTGGTAGACTAATAAGCCACGGTTGAGACATATTTCTCTTAGATTAAAGAAGAAGAAAACCTCTGCAAGAGCCAGGTATTGGACAATTAAAAGTGTATAAAGTCTATACAAGGTAGAGGGAGCAAGTCTCTAGAGGCCAAAAGCAGCAATAACACCCAGAATAATTCCATCAAATAGCAGTAAATAAGAGGCTGAAAAGGACAAATTCATGGTCTCTTCACATGTGACTGAGAAGTCAAAAACAAGGGCTATTCATTAAGCCTTTGATGAAGATAGTGATGTGCTTTTACACCCTTGAATGCCCGAGAACAGGCTACAACGTCAACTACAGATGGGAAACTTTGGCTCATGGCCGGTATGATGAGAGATGGTGGACTAATTGGGAAAGCAGGGAGTAATCCAACATGATTCAAGCACCTGGGTATCGGTTTCCTTACATGCTGCTAGCTGAGCCGAAAGTCCAAGGTTGGGTAGGAATGCCGACCGATCAGTGGGTCTTCCCGCTATACAACGTTGCATAGACCAATCTGCTGCCATTTCATTTGCTATAATCAGTGTTATACGTATTTAGAGGTAGTTTGAGGGTTGTGTTACAGATAAGAGAGAGCCAATTAAGTATTAATCCATATACATTCTATAAGTAGACATGTTCCCCTAACCAGTCCCTCCCGCTTATAAGTGTTATGGTTTGCCACGTAGGATAACATCATAGATGACGCATGTTGGGGTATAAGACCTCTGTGTAATCAAGTCTGTGTGTGAATGTCCAAGCATCCGTTGATGTTTGCCAGTTGACCCTTCTTTATTAAACTGAGAATAAAGTAGTACTTTGCCATATGCTTTGAGTCTGTCCGGTTATTTGGTCCGAGATCTTTATTGGTAATTTCATCTAGCACAAGAGACACTTTCAGGGTCGAGAGCACATATGTCAACTAGCCACACACACCCATTCTCAGTGCAGTTTACTTCAGAGTGCAAAGCACATCAAGCAATGAGTGAATCGCAACAGCGACCTACAGTATCATTGATTTTCAACAATTGATGAGAGTGTCGTCATGTCTGTCCACAGAACCGTTCGGAGAACAGGTACTTTTTGCTAGTATATAATAAATAACAAATACAATAATCAATCTAAAACAGAGAACCAGATAAAAAGCTAAAAATGAATAAAACATTTAAAAAACAGACTTCATAACCATGTTTTTAAAGTGTTCCTAAATTTCAGATAATTGAGTATCATATGAATGTCAACAGGAAACAAATCCAATGGATGATAGCAGCACCAGCAAAATATCTTTTCATAGTAAAAGCATCCCTAAATGTACGCACCCTCAGGCGTAATGGTTCGAGACGACTGAGACTTCGAGATCCTCCAGAGGTGCTCAATTTTTCTAAAAAGGTAGGAAGGAGTGTTCCAATACATTGCTTTGTAAACAAAAGTGATTCTAACATCCAGGGACAGCCAATGTCAAGATTTTAGAATGGGAGTAATATACACAAACTTCCATGGCCGGCATACCAAACGTGCGCTAAATTGAAAATAGCTTTCAACAGGGCCAATGAGGAGGTTGGAAGGCCCTTTAAAAGAGAGTTACCAAAATCAATGCGGGAAAGGACAAGAGACTGGACTAATAAAGGAAAATGGGAAAGAGAAATAGCATATATATTATATATGGAGATAATAGCAATGTTTTGAGAGACATCAGCAGTTTAAGGGTTCAGGATTAGGTCATTCTAAAAACATTTTGAAGATTCCTCTTGGTTCGTTGACGAGTTGTTTTGTATTGATTTAGCAAACTTTGCCCTCATAATAGTGCTATAATGTCCTCTTTTATGGGTTTTGCAAGTGGCTGTATATTACATTATTTGCCAGGTCTGGATTATGCCACTTGTTAGATGCTTTGTTTCTGCCTTTCCGTTTGAATCAGATCAATGCCATCAGATCAAGCGTTTTGGTGATATTGAGGTTATAGGAGGCTAAAAAATCATAAGAGTCTGTGGCCGGGGACAGACTTTGGTCCATTTTGGCACAGGAGTGAAAGAGACTTTTGCTAAAGGGCAGTGGCTCGAGCTAGATTCAGGAATTGAAGGCTGACGAGAGAGTGATCAGACCACATGAAGAATGATAAGGCGGAGACATGGATGTTACTAATCAGGTGTAAAACAACCGTATCACTGACCGTGTGGGTGGAGCCATTCACAAGTTGAATGAAACCCAGAATGATCATATTCTCTATAGAATCCGGGGCCTGTTTTTTCTCAGCTTCGTCTACTTCTAAAAATCCTAGACAAAGCTGCAACAAAACAACTGCAAACATACGTGGATGAACACAATCTACTTCACGCACAGCAATCGGGATTTAGAAGCTCACGTAGTACAGAGATCGCATTTCTGGATCTACAAACCAGAATGCTGAACATCTTGGAAATGGGAAAGACAGGCATGCTGATGCTTTTAGATCTATCAGCAGCGTTTGACCTGCTAGACCACCACAAACTACAGGAAGCACTGGGCACATCAGGAAACTGCTCATAAGAGGCCTTAAATTTGATCTCCCCTTTCCTCTCAGATTGTAGTTCTAAAATACACTGGGGGAGAAATTCTCCAACCCCATAAGTATAAACTATGGTGTACGCCAGGGAGCTAGTTTCTCTCCCATCCTTTTTAACCTCTATTTTCGCTGCCTCTACACCCTTCTCAACAACCTAGGTGTACTATTCACCAATTTTGCTGACGACACTCAGCTTATTATAGAGCTGAGTGGAAGCTACAGCACAGACAACACCAAAATAGCCACCATCTACAGCATAATCGAGGCTTGTATGAAATCTAACAGGCTATGCCTGAATAGCAGTAAGATGGAGCTCATGATCTTTGGCTCCTCCCAAGCTCAAGCAAAATTGAGCTTGGACTACACCCAATTTAACAAAGAATTCTAGCATCCCTGCTGCGGGCAAAGAGAAGACCCTGGGAATCTACTTGCAATCCTCCCTCAGAGTGAATGCCCACATAATATCTAAAAAAAAACCTGCAGATACTACCATAGACTTCTCAGGCACATAAAACCCTTCCTAAACAAAGAAAATAGCACAACCATCGCTAGAGCCATCATCCTCTCAAGACTGGACTATGGCAATGCTCTGATATTGGGAACAAGCAAAGGCTGTGTTGACCGATGCCCGGTCATTCAGAATGATGCAGTGAGAGCTATAAAAAAGAAATCCTGACAAAATCACATAAGACCGCAAAGCCTTACACTGGCTGGCGGTAGAAGACCGCATTACATTTAAAGCGGCCACAATTGTCCACCACTGCCTCTACGGCTCCGTCCCTACCTACCTAAAGGAGCAAATTTCCTTGCATGAACCAGGATGATTACTGAGATCAAAAAACCAAGGTCTAGTTAAGATCATCCAGACAAAGAAAGCAAATGGAATGGGATGCTCTTGCCCCGTTCAAGCATCCCTAAAATGGAATAGCCTGCCTACCACACTCAGACTAGAAACCAACTTTCAGATTTTTAAAAAAAAATCGAAAACATGCTCTTTAAATAAAGCTACCCAACTTCTTAACTAGACCTCTTGTTCCCCGTCCTGTCTTACTTGTAGTTCTCTGTCTTTATATCTGCGCCCTGATGCCTGCTCGCTCTCGGTGCATAACAAAAATAAATACAAATACACATATCCACAGATTGAGGTCTACCAACAAAACGTGTTGTATGGTTGGCTGAGTAAATCAATGGCAATGTGGAAATCCATTTACCTGTTGTCCTATGTCACCAACTATCAATGTAACTAAAATATGTTGGCCAAAATCACTTATACCAGTCCTACGAACAGGTGATTATCATCATTAGCAATCCAATGCATCAGTGAGAAACATGAGTTCTAACCCCGCCCTTCTCACTGCATAAAACACCACAACGATAGGGGCATGTTAAGAAAAAAAGTCCTTTTGCAATTTCCACTTAAAAGAGAAAAGTGGACAATGAAGGCAGACTGTTTCCTTCTTAGGTGCCCATGTCAAAATAGTAAGAACAAGTAAAGCATGGCGAAAGCAGAGGAAGCAAGAAGATGCACAGCAAGGGGAACATGAATACAAATGTATGTTTTTTTATGCAGCAGGCTGAAACGGAGAGGTGTGGGAGAGTACATTTTACAGATTTCAGAAAGCGTGGGTATGTGGCACCTGATGCTGCATGCAATCTGATTGAATAAGGCACAGCATCATGGGGCTAATGTAATTTTATATAGGGTATAAACCGTGCTAATTGTTGGGTATTTTGAATCAGTATGTGTATGTACAGATCGCAACAAAAAGCATTATTACGTGTTTTAATCATTTCCAAGAAAATGTAGCCAAGCAAATTCTGATACAAAGTAGAGATGGCAAAAAAGAAAGAAAAAAAGGACGCCTGAAGGGTGCAATAAAGGTAGTAAATGCATTTTCATTTATAGTTCCCACAGCCTAAACCTGAACATTTCTGGAAGTGAAATGGTAATAAATCCTGGAAACATTCATTTTAAACAGTTTAAATTGAAAAGTGACTTGACTGTTAAATGCACAAAACATAAGAAAGCCGAGCGCCCTGTCTTTAAATATCCCAGAACATTCACTGTGATTCTTACCTCAAAGAGCCATCCTTCTTCTTCCACTCCATCCAATAGCATTTTAGTCTCCTTATAAAGCTTTCCAACCTCCATGTGCAGCGGCGAAGCATGAAACTCAATCCTCTGTAGATTAAAGCCCACTCCAATCCCGATAGCTTTTATAAAACTTTCCTTCAGTGCCTACAACATACAACACACGTTTACATCTGGTGCATTCCTTTGAGCTTAGTTGTGTTGTAGTCCAGTGTATGCAAGGTTAGACATGGGTGTGAACATGCCATACATGGCAGATGAAAACAGTATTGACAGCACATCAATTAAAGAAAATATAATCAAAATGTTTTATTTCTGAAAAGAAAAGACAGTTTTCCACCTAGCAAAATCACATCAGCTCATTTAGAGCGGTTAGTTTGGTGGTTTAGCCAGGCTAGAAAAACAATTATCATGGTTAGCTCACATCACAATCTACATCCAGCAAGTAAATGCTGCATACCAACGCCAGAAATTTGGCAATTTATGTAAGGTAGGGTAAGTGGTCTTGTATACTGCCATTCAAATTGTGCCTGGTTCTGTAAAGAAAACGGTTGAAGAGGGATTCTTGCTAGTGGGATACTGAGAAAGGCAAGAGGCGGAAAGGCTGTTGTATGGTGGGTGCAGGTCTGAAGCATCAGTTACCTGTGTGCAGCGGATGACATTCTGCAGTGTTAACGTGAGTAAACCTGATGTGTGAGGGCTGGGTGGATAGCTCAGGGGCAACATGTTTGTCTTGGAAGCAAGACAGTAGTAGATGGGCACCCTTTTTAAAGCGATCACATTTTGACAGGTGGGAACGCCCCCTGCTTCGGGTATTAATCCCGCCCTCCGTGTGATAGGATTTATTTTATATCAATTTGATATAATTTTAATATAAAAATGATATCAAATGTATACAAATTTGTATCAGATTTATATAAACTGAATATAAAGTGTTTGTGTACTTTGATACAATGTTGAGATGATTTGCTATAAAAAACTTTATATTAAATCTATATAAATATGGGAGCACAGTGTGTGCACTGTTGCTTGGTCACGGAAAAAGTGAATTGTGAGGTGTTAGATGGCGGGTGTTCGGGTTTGGTGATGCAATGATGACACGACATGGGGGTTTGCCCTTTAAGGCTTGATAGTATATTTAATATAGATGTAATATAAAGCTGGGTGACGTCATCATTTTATTAGAAATGTAATATAAAGAAGTGCTGGGCCTTTGAAGCCCAATGATATGCTATATTATAGAAGAATGGAACACAAAAGAGGTAGTGTTTTTGAAGGCACACCGTTATTTCATAATGTGAAGGAGTGGCTTGGGCGGTTTCTGGGCATTTTAAAGCCAATAAAAGTTGAATAAAAGGGCCAGGCATGTCTGGGCACGTTTGCTTATATGGGACAAACATCAAACCCTTGAAAAAAACCCAGCTATGTTGCACCATGTGAGAATATATGTGAGAATATATAGTTTATTAACATTATGGGCCTAATTCATGGAAGTGTTTTATAATGGCAAAATCCCATAGGAAAACGTTCCATGAATCAGGCCCTATTTGATAGAATGAGAAGCAAAAGTTACTTCTTACCTTGTAACGTTCTTTTGATGGGATGTTCCTCGGACGTATTCCTTATCTTTGATAATTCGTCTCCAGCTTGCTGGCTTCGGAAATGTTTTCTCTGTAGAGGGCGCTGCGCGTCGACATCCGCCGAGTCGATGTCCCTCGACAGCCACCGTATCGGCGCCGATGTCACCATGCCCATAAATAGCCACGCGCGGCATCCGTTTGCTCAGTTCCGTTTTGTAGCATAAGATAAGTCATGCCTGAATTGGTTATTGACCTTGAAGGAGCGTAAGCTGCAACCACAAGGGAAGTATTACTGCTGGGATGGATGGGAGGGGCGATAAGGAATACGTCGGAGGAACATCACATCGAAAGAACGTTACATGGTAAGAAGTAACTTGTTCTTCGAAGGGATTGTGTCCTCCGACATATTCCTTATCTTTGATAAACTCCCATAGTAGTGGCATGTAATTGGAGGTGGGAGTAATAATGTCATGTGTCCCTTTTAGGAATGAACCGAATGTAGTACGGCTTTGCCAAATCTGGTCTCTTGACTAGTGGAGGAATCCAGGTTGTAAAATTTTGTGAATGTATGTGCGGACGACCATGTGGCAGCTGCACATATGTCTCGGACCGGTACCCCTCTTTGGAGGTCTGAAGAGGCTGCGATACCCCTGGTTGTATGAGCCCTAAGATTTTGGGGTGGCTCTTTCCCTGCCAGTTTGTAACATTCCAGAATGGCCAAAATAATCCACCTGGAAATGGTCTGTTTTGTTATGGATAGTCCCAACTTGTGACCTGAATATCCTACAAACAGTTGGTCTGCTTGCCTAATCCTAGCCAGTCTGGTGATGTAAAAGCTCAGAGCTCGCCTTGGGTCCAGCCTATGTAAGCCTTTCTTCATCTTTACCCGGATGGGGAGGAGGGTAGAACAAAGGTAAAGTAATTTTCTGAGTGATGTGAAATTCAGAAACCACCTTTGGGAGGAAATTAGGCTTCACCTTTAGGACAACTTTGTCCTTATGGAAAATTGTATGGGGGGGTTTACAAGAAAGAGCTTGTAATTCGCTCACCCTCCTAGCAGATGTTAGTGCTACCGATAGGACAGTTTTAAGAGTGAGAAATCTCAGTGAACAAGAGTGGAGTGGTTCGAATGGAGTACCCATTAGGAAATTTAAGACTAAATTTAAGTCCCATACGGGAAATTGGAATGGTCTTGGAGGATAAACATTAGTTAATCCCTTGAGAAATTGTATTACTAGAGGTAGTTTGAAATACGATGGTTCCTCCGCAGTGCGCTTGAAGATTGAAAGCGCTGCGAGATAGCCTCTTACAGTGCCAACTTGAAGGCCTGAGTTTGCCAAGTAGAGTAGAAACGATAACACCGTTGGTGTACCACATGAAAAAGGGTCAATATTCTCTTCTCTACACCAGCTGCAAAATGTGTTAAAACGGCAGCGGTATAAAGACTTTGTTGCTGGCCTTCTTGCCAAAAGCAACACCTCCATGATGTCATCAGGAAGGTCCCAATCCTTGTACCTCAACCTTCCAGAAGCCAAGCGTGAAGGTTGAGGGTTCTGATGTCTGGATGGAGAACCTGACCTTCCTTCTGCAAGAGAAGATTCTCTTTGAGTGGAAGATGGATTGGAGAACAAATGGACATATCTAGAAGGTCCGGGTACAACGTTCTCCTGGCCCAGTCTGGGGCAATTAGGATCATGGTTTTCCAGAATCTTCTCAACCTCCTGATCATTTGAGGAACAACAGGGACTGGTGGAAACGCGTAAAGAAATGGGAACTCCAAGTCCACTACGAACGCGTCCCCTAGAGCTCCTCTCGGGGGAAATTCCCTTGAACAGAACAGATCGCACTTTCTGTTGGTGCTGGTGGCGAACAGATCCACCTGAGGGGTTCCCCAAAGGGCGAAGATCTCTTGAAGGACTTCCTGAGCTAGCTCCCACTCGTGGGAGACCGTGCTCTGTCTGCTCAGAGCGTCCGCTGTCAAGTTCTTCTCTCCGGCTAGGTGGACTGCCAATAGAGATTCCTTCCTTAATTGTCCAAAACCAGAGCTGCATTGCCTCTCTGCACAGTGGCAGTGACCCTACGCCTCCTCTTTTGTTGAGGTAGTGCATGGCCACCGTGTTGTCCGTCATTATCAGGACATTTCTCCCCTGTACTGATGGCAGGAAAGCTTTCAGCGCTAGTCTGATCGCTCTCAGCTCTAATAGGTTGATGTGTAGTCTGGACTCCGATGGAGACCAACGACCGCTGATGGTCAAGTCGTTGGCATGGGCTCCCCACCCCGTGAGTGAGGCGTCTGTGACTACAGTTATCTCCGGCCATGGTTGCCAAAACAGTTCTCCTTTCAAGATGTTCTCTGGATAGGCCCACCATTGAAGGTCGTGGGCTACCTTGTCCGGAATCCGGAGGAGATCTGTCATTGTCCCTGAGAATTGCGACCACTGAGTTCTCAGTGCCCACTGAAGAGATCTCATTCTCAGGCGAGCCTCCGGCACAAGGAAGATGCAGGATGCCATGAGACCTAGCAACCTCAAAAAGTCGAAGGCTGGGAGACATTGGGCATTTTGAAACTTGTTGACCATCTGCAGAATATCTTGAGCCCTCACCTCTGGTGGCGAGGCTTTTCCCAGGGAAGTGTCCAGGACCGCTCCAATGAACTGGAGTCTCTGTGATGGTATCATCTGTGACTTCTTTAAATTGAGGGAGAATCCCAGTTTGTGAAGGAAGTGGCAGACATAATCTAGCTGGATCTGAGCTTGTTCCGAAGATACAGCTCTGATCAGCCAATCGTCCAGGTAGGGGTAGACGTGGATCCCTTCCCTCCTTAGACTCGCAGCCACTACGACATTACCTTGGTGAAGACCCTCGGAGCGGAGGTCAGCCCAAATGGCAGAACTCGAAATTGATAATGAGAGCCGCCAATTGCGAACCTCAGGTATTTCCTGTGTTTGAGATGGATTGGCACATGGAAATAAGCATCCTGAAGGTCCAGAGATACCAGCCAGTCCTGGAGCTGGAGGGCCTGAAGGATCTGAGAGAGAGTTACCATCTTGAACTTGTCCTTCCTGAGGAACTTGTTCAATTCTCGTAAGTCTGGGATGGGTCTCAGTCCTCCGTCCTTCTTTGGTATGAGAAAGTATGGGGAGTACCAGCCCTTGTTCCTCTCCGCTACAGGTACCGGTTCTATGGCACCTTTCTCTAGCAGGTCTATAATTTCCTGCAAGAGGAGCGGATCTGGAACTTTTTGAGAGCTGTGCCCCGGTGGATGACTCTGAGGGATGTGTAGAAAGGGTAGGCAGTAACCCTGGGCAACTGTCTCCAATGCCCAAGCATCTGACATAATAGCCTGCCATTCCGTCAGATGGTGAGTTAACCTGCCCCCTACAGGTGTTTTGTGCGGAAAGACCTCAGAGTGGTTTGGGGGCGGCTGATGCAGATGCCGAGGGTAAAGTTGCACCTGCTGCTGCTGCGGCTTTAGTACTTTTGACCCGTCTACCTCGGGTGGATCTCCTTTGGCCTCCTTGAGCCGGCTGTCCTCTGCCTTTCCCGAAGGCGGAATAATAGCGAAAGGACTTTCCTCTCCCAGAGGTTCCTGAGGGGCGAAAAAAGGAGTTTGGCGGATTGCAGCTCCTAAAGATTTTGACGCTGCTTTAGATGTTTGAAACTTTTCTAGACTGTCGTCAGCCTTTTTACCAAATAAAGAAGAGCCGTCAAAGGGCATATTCGAAATTCTCGCCTGTACATCTGGAGCAAAGCCAGACTTTCGCAACCACGCATGCCTGCGGATTGTCGTACTTGCCGCCATGGCCCTGCTGATACTGTCAGCGGAATCAGTGCCAGTTTGAAGTGATTCGCACATGGCATCTTTGCCATCTTTAATGATGTTAAGGAAGGCTTCCCTTTCCTCTCCTTCCGGTATGCAGTCAGCCTCTGATGAAGCTCACTCCCACAGTGTGTGACTGAACCTGCCGAGCGTACAGGTGGCGTTGATGGACTTCAAAGCCATACTACAAGCAGAAAATACTTTTTTTGCCATATAATCGTACCTTTTGTCATCTCTATCCTTTGGGACAGTAGGGTAAGCGGATCTGCTGCTTGATGAAGTTGCTGCTTGAACCACCAGGCTCTCTGGAGTTGGGTGTTTTGATAAATATTCAGGGTCAGCTGCAGCTGCCCTATACTTGGCTGACAATCTTTTATTGACTGCAGGGATAACCTCAGGAGTTTCCCAATATGATTAAATCTTCCTTTGCAAGGCTGCATGAAAGGGGACCACAGGATGCTCCTGTGGACCTTTGTCTAGTATGTCTGTCAGGTCATCCTGTTGAAAAACAGGTGAAGGTGCAGACCAACCCATACATTCAATAATCCTTGCCATCAGGGTTCTATAGGGTGTTTCGCAATGTTCTCCTGGGTCTGGTTTGACAAACTCCACTTCTGGGGAAGTGTCCAGCCCACTTGCCTCATGCAATGATTCCTGTAGGTCTTTCAACCTTCTTTCCTCAGAGGCAAAATCCTCTGAAACAGGTAATGTGGTCCTCTGCAACCCGAAGGTTTCCTGGTCAGAATCGTTCCCTTCTTAATAGATTGAAGATAATCCGGGGTAGTCTGACCTCGGAAATGGTGTAAAACCCATTTCTAAGGCAGAAGGAGCCAAACTCGTCATTATTGGGCGAGAAAACATCAATGACGTCGATGCCGATGTGACAGGCTTCGAAGGAGCCGAGACAGGCGTCGAGAAAACTGGAAGAGGCCTCGAAGAACTCGAGAGGATCGGGATCCTACTCGAGGATGTCGATGACGGTCTTGGCGTCGTGCCGGAGGCTCTTGGTATAACCGTTGGCTGTGAAGTAGCTGTGGTTTTCTCTTTTATCGTCATCGACGATGGCGTCGATTCGATCGACCGATGCGTTGAAGAACCCTTCAACAACGGCGTCGATGGCACCGATCCATGCGTCGAAGGGATCTTCGACGACGGCGTCGAAGATGGTCCTTCTTACCCGATGTCCCATGGCGCTCTCGGGTGGACTCTTTCGCCGGGTGCAGCGACTTTCTCCCTGAATTCCTCCCACTCAGCCTGAGAGCTGTGTTTTGTGGGGCAGGAGACCCTTTCTGGGGAAACAGAAGATGACGAGGAAGGAGATCTTCGACGTCTCTTCTTTGAGTGTCTAGATCTCGACGAATGGTGGGAGCTACTTCGAGACCTAGAATGTGAATGCTTTAGACGGCGAGGAGACGAATGCCTCGACTCGGCCGAAGAAACTTTTGAGGAGGTTTTGACTGACTTACCTCTCTCGAGCTTCCCCTTGCGCTCCTTCAAGGCTTTCACCGTCATGGACATGCTGTCCTCACACTCCGAACAATGGTGCTCGACTCCCACGCACCACAAGCAGATCTTTTGTAGATCCATTATCGACATTTTCTTTCCGCAGTCTCGACATTTTTTTAAGCCGGTTCCGATGAAGAAGCCATCGAGAACGAGATGGTATTTTCGAGTAAATATAAGAGGATTTATCTGACTGAACTGAGCAACGATATTCCGAGGCCCCACGAAGCGCGGAAAAACGGAACTGAGCAACAGACGCCGCGCGTGCCTATTTATGGGCATGGTGACATCGGCACCGATACGGTGGCTGTCGAGGGACATCGACTCGGCGGACGTCGACGAGCAGCGCCCTCTACAGGGAAAAAATTTCTGAGGCCAGCAAGCTGGAGAGCTGAAATATCAAAGATAAGGAATACGTTGGAGGACACAATCCCTTCGAATAAGGGTTTATAAATGAAAAGTGCAGGTTTAGTTTCATGGCTACAAAAAGACAATTGCCTATGCAGTCACAATGATGTGGCACTGGGGTTTTGTCCTTTTTAAAAACACAGTGTTCACGAAAACACAGCCGCAGACCCATAGGCAAACATGCCCAGACATGTTTGTTTATAAGGGCATGAAACTATTGAACAACTGTTAGAAAAAAAAGTCAAACTATTGCTTACGACCGTGTAAAATATAGTATACAGAGTGACAAATTCTGTATATGCTAGCCAGCCAAAGGCTTATTTTTAATAAAATACAGTGTTAGCGCACACACACACACACACACACACACACACAAACACACAAACACCAGAGACAGTGCTCTTATCTATAACGCTGGGCATCAGCTGACAACACAGCCCATGTGCCTCTGCCTCAGTTATTTGATGACTCATCCCCATCAGCTGCTAAGTATTAGAAACATGTGATAATGTAATGCTGCAATTAGGACTCACAAGCCACAAAGATCGGGCTATCTAGAGTGGCCATGTGTTGGGTGAGTCTAAATTGCATTTTGAATGAGCTCATTTTATTTGCAAAGTCATTGTGGCTAAGGTACTATAGCGGGTGGGTCATATCGTATGTGGAATATGGTGGGTGGGGGCTATGCTGATAAGGGGGATGGGGCTGGGGGGATAGAGGGCGTGGGACCCACTGTAGTGGGCTTTAAAGCCCAAACTTTGGAAGCCAGGAGGAATAGCGCTGTGGATTTCCGTCAGAACTGCAGAAGCTGTGGACCCCTTGGCAGAAGTGAAGACCTGGTGAACTCCAACTGCCGGAAGAACCCTCATTCTTTTTTTGAAAAAGTGAGTTGAATTTTATTTATTTTATGCAGGCTTATACAGAGGTGTGAAATCATTAGTAATACAGGGTAGCCTGTGTTTAAAAGTGTGAAATATTTATGTGTTCTTTACATTGAAAGAATAGTATTTATAGTGCTGAGAGGGTGTATCAAGGCGCTAACATGTGTTTTCTGGAAATGGAAAAGTGTACACTTTCCTCAGAAAAAGATTCAGGGCCAAACAGCACATAGCACAGCTTTGTAGAGGCCTTATTTTTTGTGGAAAAACTGCAAACAATTCATTTCTGACAGCACATAACCAAATGGGACTGTTGCTTTAAACTATGTTTTTCATATGCTCATAGGGCTAGAACCGGTATGAAGCAACCACATATGCATGAAGAATGTTACAACCAGGGCTTTTATTTTTAAAATGCTGAGGCCTGACTGTAACCAGACGCTCACGCTAGCTATACATGCTTTGTTAAGTGCGGTTTTCTAATTGTGGGCCATTAATTAATTTTTGAAGCAAAATGACCTTGACAAAGTGAATAGTCATGACCTTTATATAGGCATAGTGAAGCTTGTCTAAAGTAACCACAGTGACAAACGGAAATTCTACATATGCACTTAGGGCTGGAAACTGAATGAACATGTTTAAAGAAAAAATACATTGACAATGCGAAACGTCATGGCCTTTACATAGGCATAGTGAAGCAAACATGTATTTTGAAGTAGTGTTTATACCAAATATATTCTCTGCAAGCTTTGACTTGGGCTGTGCTTACAGACAGCATTCTAGATTAATGTATTCAACTAGGCACAGTGCCTGATTGGAGAGCATCATTTATAAAAAGGTGTTCTGAAGGTCTCTGTGGCCGATATGTGATCCAACTGTCCCTGATGGTTGTACTTTCGGCACACAACCATCAGGGACAGTTGGACCATTGCAGAAACTAAGGCATTGTTTATGAAAGGGGTTCTAAAGGTCTCATTGGTTCTGTGACCGAGGTGTGGCCCAACTGTCCTTGATGGTTGTGTGGTCGGCGCGCGACCATCAGGGGCAGTTGGACCATTGCAGCAGCTATAGCACCATTTATAAAAGGGGTTATAACTATCCTATTGGTTCTGTGTCCAATGTGTGGCCCATTAGGGCCGATGTTGTTTTGTTTTCTTAATTGTGTGTCATGATTTTAAAAAATATAGTTGCAACCTTTATATGATATTGACACTTTTTCCCCCATGTGTCACAGATCACACATGTGATGCAGCAATGCATAAGCATTTGAAAATGTTCATTTGCACGACTGTGCGCTTGGTTGTTATAAAGGTTTAAGGTGCTGAATTCTGACTATATTTTTATAGAAATGTCTCTCAACAATTGGATGTTGCAACAGGTAGTTTCTGGAAAAACAGCATGCAAAGGTGGCTGTTTTGAGTGCCCGAGAATGCTGGTTGGGGGTCCGGCAAACCATCATGGCCTCTGTGCTGTTGCAGCACTGTGTCTGGCATGTGGGCCCTTGCAAACGGCGGATGCTGATGTCATGGGTATGGGATCTATTGAGGATTGTGCAATATTGCAAACATCAAGGCATGGCAAAATGGATATAGCAATACCAATGGATGTGGCTGATGGGTTCATGCAATCATTGAGGATGGATATGCGCAGCCAGGATCTGTGGAGTTTGCCATTTGCTGCTTCTCAGGGGACTGCCAGCCACAAAGGGCTGGGGTTGACAGCACCAATGGAGAATGGCTTTGGGCTTAGTTTAATGAGCCCCAGCAACAAGGGTTATGGAAATGATAGGAATATTTTCCATCTATCACTTAACAAATGTACTGATTGCATAAATATATTATTTATTAGTAACACACAGAATTTCTCAATCAGTATGTTCCATGTTATAAAAGAGCTCGACGCGTTTCAGGAGTAGATCTCCCCTTTTTAAGAGCAAACACATTTTTCATCGAGTACAATATTTCATAAGGTACAGATTTTCAATTCAATTTTCTGGCTTCAAACTTTAACCTTTCAACTTTTCAATAATGTCTATAAAAGTAAAAGAAAATGCTGATCAGTATTGATCTTATATTGAGATAGCCTATTCTCGTATCATATTAATGAAGGGAGTAATCACCTGTGGTAATGGCATTATGTGTTTTTGACTAGATCTCTATGTGAGGGTTCATCCTGTGGTGCTTCAACACGTTGGTCCGTGAATTGTAGGAATGCTGCAATAAACAGTCTAAATGTCTAGTCGCAATGAGTGATGCCAAATTCTATTTAACAAATAAATAGAATGGGGCTTACCACGAGTCTGCAGTGTCAATCAAACTCTTGGGTTGTTGTACGGATTGTGGATCAGGTTATCAAAGTGGCGGTTCACTAGTTCTCGATTGAGACAGAGACTCCCATTAGTATAGCCCCTTAGTGAACACACGTTAATCCCTCTAGTGATATAAAGCCTCGGTGCACCGAGACTTTAGATCACCAGAGGCATTAAATTATATATTTTTGCAATCAATACATTTGTTAAGTGATATTTACAAAACATTCCTATTAACTGTTTATTCTAAACAATGTTACCACTAACTACAAGGTCATATCTTTGATGTTGTACATCATCAAGGGCCCGAGGAATGTCCGTGGGGTCCCAAATCCTGGAGTAGTTTTTTTGTATTCATCCATAGTGTCCAAATGAATGTCTGGGGGGCCCTGAAGCATGGAGTTGTTCTTTTTTGCTGTTGTTTTTGATTCATCCTAGGGGGCCCAAGCAATGTCTGCAGGGCCCCTACGCTTGGAGTTGTTCTTTTGATTCATCCATAGGGGCCCAAGGAGTGTCCGGGGGGCCCTTCCAGCTGTGGGAAAAGTTATTTTGTCAAATAACTTTTACGAAGCACCCACACTGCGATATCACATGCCCCGATAATATTATTTGGTTTTACAGTTGCTGGCAACCTCTTTACAACACCTTGCAGCAGCAGTTTAAACACGATGAAATGTTCTTCAAGCGTGTCTGTATTTACACAAAAATCCTTTTATCTGTAGCATAGCCATAAAATATCAAAAAGTATGTTTCCTTCCGTGTTGATCTCGAGAACGCTATTGAAAACGCTCCACACAAGCAGGGAACGTGTGGCGGTTAGGTTTCTATCAAACTTTATTTCAGAGCGTACGTTTCCGGTCCTCATGAGGCCCACTAATGCGTTATCAGGTCTTAGATCAAAGACCAGCAAAGGATAGGCGAGAGCATATTCGTTGCATGTGAATGAAACCGGTACATTACGCATGTGCTTTCCAGTCGTAGCCACAAGCCCCATGTATTCTCTGATTTTGTTCGGCAGTCCGAAATTGGGAGTATATGCTTTGGCAGGAATCAGAACACGGTCCTTGTGCAGCACTGCATAGTTCATGTTACAGTGCTTGATGCCAAAGTGGTTTTTATCGTATGCACCGGTAAGCAACGATGCTTCAACAATTCCCATGATTATTATTTTTGGGAGCTGCCCTAGAAATACAGGTTGACTTGACTGGTGCCGGGGCTACCGGTAGGAATGCTGAAGACTTTAAGAGCGACTCTCGCCACAGTATATTTCATGTTAGATATCTGCAGCTCCTCTGCATGCGCTATTCTAATAGTCAGAGAGACACTTAACGAATAAACTGGCTGAGATGATGACTAGTTTGTATTGCTCGGTGTCCCCGCTCATGAGACAGAAAGCGTCCATTATTATGAAGAGTATCACTTTAAGTTCAACGCTGTTGATCAATAGTTTATCCTGAAAGAAAAGGTCAGCGTGTAGGCGGCCTAGTAAATCGAATACCCTACTGGCTCTGTTATCACTCGATCGCCCAGCGTCACGTCCACCTGATTAAACATGCTGGCTATCAGGTAAGCGATCGTGCCCACTCATGCTGTAGATGCAATGTCAGTTTCATCCACCTTTGTTATTTTACAGGTTAGATGTAACAGCGTATCATTCAAATCTAGACACGTTGGTCGAGACCCATACAAAATGTTCTATGGGGACTAGTGGTGATGGAGATGCCAGAGGCAAGACCTCAATAAAGAAACGGTTATCGATGATGGTCTGGGTCGGGGGTACGGTAAAGAGATCAAGCTCCAATTTTACACATTCCTCGAGGCTACTTGTAAGAAGGCCATTGTTCTTTAAAAATATCACTGCTCTTCTGTCTTTTAGAAATAACATGTTTCTTCTTCCTACTCGACTGTGTGTGTCGAGCTTTTGATCATCTTTGCCCGGTGGGATCGTGGGTCCGTGCAACAGGGACGTTGACCTCTTCCTCTTAACGCTCCTACGTGGTTTATAAATTAGGCTCGATCCGTCCAGATCCTGCTTTTTCTGTTGGACGAGCCGCTTAGCAACCGCTGCTGCCACGCTTCCCACAACATCTTTTGCAATATTGCCGGCCGCAATTTTCAAATGCAGATTAACTAATTCAAAACAGCGACATAGAAAGGGCATCACGTATCTAAAAAGACTTTTAAAGATACTGCCCACGTCCCACCTCATATATTACGGGGGTTCCGCTAACAAATGGCTGATCGCCGTAACCGGTCTGGTTCATGAAATATTCCATATAGCCCCTGGGTCGCCATAGTTCTTTACCACAGCCATTATAACGCTGTTTTATTAATCGTTTAGCTGGAGCGGCCTGAAGTGCAACCGCAGCCAGAATTTTCCGTATTTCAATGATACAAACTGCCCTTATCTCTTATCTGTATGTCTCTTATCTGTATGTTGATGGTGTCAAAATGTTGTTTACACAAAGGAACATAATCAGGTCTGTTGTATTGAATGTTCACAATGTCGTTGTTGTTCCCTCAATCTCCATGGTTCTAAGTAGCAATCCCCCACCCGTTGATACTCCACAACATCTATAAGCTATTAAAACCCCTGTTAATGTTGGCACAGGTATTATCCCACGGTTCTTTACTTCCAATTTGTTGCACAGTCCCCAATATGTTGTGCAGTCTTCCCCCTGTTGAAAACCTAGCGTGTGGGTCTGGACACAGCAGAAAAACTTTACGCTGCTGTGGGTCTAGTTGCACCATCGTGTCCTCATATTCGGGTATGTTTGATACGGCCTTGGTGATAACTCTCAAAAGTTCCTGTATATTTGAATAATGCCCCTCGGGAAATCCACCCGGCCAGAGCCTTAGAGGGTTTGTTCATTTTATAATAAAGGTGGCTTCCCCCAGGGCTAAAGTGTCCAACGTTCGGACTACAAAGCAGGGATCGCTCAAAACTGTAATCCAACCCCCGGGCTATGTGAGGGGGAGGTCCCCCCTCACTGCCAGGGGGCTGGATTACCTTCAGTTGCACGTCGGCGTGCTTAACGCACGTCGGCGTGAAACTGAAAGTAAATTCCCCACAGCAGCTATTTTCGGCTGCTGCGGGGAAGAGAGAAGGTAAGAGACCTTCTTGTTCCGCCTCGATCTCCGGCTGTATTTCAAGCCGGAGATCGAGGCGGGTATCGTTGGAAAGGGGAGATTGCTGTCTGCATGAGGTGGGGCCCTCCATTTGGGGTGGGGGGGTGAGGGTCACCCCCCGTTGCAGTACATCATCCGCTGCCAATTTAGGGTGCCCCTCAGCCCCCCTAAAAAGCAGCCTATGAATTTGTATTATTTTCTTTGTTTACCCAACTTCGCTTGGTGCAGATGGCCACATTAGTGTGGCAATCTGCCCCCAGGGTGCCCAAACCCTACTGCCCCATCTATTGGGGGTCCTGTCCCACCTTTTGTGGTGGCCCTCTCCTCCCCCACCCCAAATGCCTGGGGGGGACACCTCATGCACCCCTCCCTGAGGCTCCTAGGAAGGGCTGCATGATGTGCTCACCCCCTCCGTTCGGTGTGGGTGAGGAGAGGGCCACCACAAATGGTGGGACAGGCCCCCTAATAGATGGGGCAGTAGGGTTTGGGCGCCCTGGGGGCAGATTGGCACACTAATGTGACCATCTGCGCCAAGCGAACTTGGGTAAACAAAAATAAAATACAAAATCGTAGGCTGCATTTTAGGGGGGGCTGAGTGGCACCCTAAATTGGCAGCGAATGATGTACTGCAACGGGGGGTGGCCCTCACCCCCCTCACCCCAAATGGAGGGCCCCACCTCATGCAACCCTCCCTGTGGCCAGATGGGGGGGCACCTCATGCATCCCTCCCTGGGGTCAGATGCCCCTTTCTAGGAGAAGATATCTGCCCCCAGGGAGGGTTGCATGAGGTGGGGCCCTCCATTTAGGGGGAGGGAGGGTGAGGGCCACCCCCCGTTGCAATACATCATTCGCTGCCAATTTGGGGTGCCCCTCAGCCCCCCTAAAAAGCAGCCTATGATTTTGTATTATTTTTTTTGTTTACCCAACTTCGCTTGGTGCATATGGCCACAATAGTGTGCCAATCTGCCCCCAGGGTGCCCAAACCCTACTGCCCCATGCATTGGGGGGGCCTGTCCCACCATTTTTGGGGGGCCTCTCCCCCCCACCCCAAATGGAGGGGGGGTGTTCCTCACGCAGCCGTTTGTAGGAGGCCCAGGGAGGCCTGCATGAGGTGCCCCTGCCACCCATTTGGGGTGAGGGGGGAGAGGGCCCCCAGAAATGGCGGGACAGGCCCCCCAGTGGGTGGGGCAGTAAGGTTTGGGCACCCCGGGGCCAGATTGGCACACCAATGTGCCCCTCTGCACCAGGGCAAGTTTCGTAAACAAAGAAAAAATGGAAAAAGGTGGAACGCTTTTTAGGGGGGGCTGTGGGGCACCCCAAAGGGTCTGGGAAGTTTCTAATGGGATGGGGCATTGACCCCCTCCCCCCCAGCCGCAATTTAGTGGGTGCCATGTCAGGCAGCCCTCCCTGGGACCAGATATCTGCCCCCAGGAACGGACGCCTGAGCCCAGGGAGGAGTGCAGGACAGCACCCCCATTATCTGCCCCTGGGGAGGGCTACATGAGATGGGCCGCCCCTCCAATTTGGCCATGTGTGGGTTCTCACGGGTGTCCTCTTTTGGAAAACGCGTGGGGTTCCCAGTTTTCCTTGCTGGCGTCGACACCCTAGGCCCAAATCTGTAGGTTGCCCACATGAACAAAATGGGCAGTGGCGAAAGGCTTGGGGTTACCAGTGGGTTACCCTTTTCCTTTTGCGCCCCCGGTAGGTGCACCCACACATGTGAGGTACCGTTTCCATCGGGACACCTGTGGGAACGCGGGATGGTAGGCCATGTGTTGTTGCGGGCGTGTTTCGATGGGTGAGCCGAGCGAAATGTGCGGAAAATGTGTTTTTTCCCCACATTTCAGACTTTGCGGGGGTGTCTGGGTAATACATTCTGGGGCGATTTGGGCATATCATACCTCTGCGGATTCCCACGGGTATCTTCTTTTCGGA
This sequence comes from Ambystoma mexicanum, assembly GCF_040938575.1. Taxonomy (NCBI): domain Eukaryota; kingdom Metazoa; phylum Chordata; class Amphibia; order Caudata; family Ambystomatidae; genus Ambystoma; species Ambystoma mexicanum. The sequence continues at coordinate 771,746,697 of NC_090941.1, forward strand.
AATGCATGGGGTTCCCTGTTTTCCCCGGTGGCTTGGACACCCGAGGCCCATATCTGTATGTTGTGCCGGTCGGCAGAGCGTCTCAAATTCCAGTCAGAAAACAGACTTGGGGTTACTTGTGTTTTAGGCTTTCCCCCTGGCGGCCAGGTAGGTGCACCCACACATATGAGGTACCGTTTTCATCGGGACACCTGTGGGAACGCGGGACGGTAGGCCATGTGCTGTTGGGGGCGTCTTTCGATGGGTGAGCCGAGCAAAATGTGCGGAAAATGTGTTTATTTTCACACATTTCGGACTTTGTAGGGGTGTCTGGGTAATACATTCTGGGACCATTTGCGCAAATCATACCTCTGCGGATTCCCACGGGTGGCTTCTTTTTGGAAATGCATGGGGGTCCCTGTTTTTCATGGTGGCTGCAACACTCCAGGCCTAAATCTGTAGGTTGGCTCCCCAAACTCTTTGGGGGGATAGCAGTGGTTTAGCCTTATTCCTTCGCGCCCAGGTAGGTGCACCCACACATGTGAGGTACCGTTTTCATCGGGACACCTGTGGGAACGCGGAACGGTAGGCCATGTGCTGTTGGGGGCGTGTTTTGATGGGTGAGCCGAGCAAAATGTGCGGAAAATGCATTTTTTCCCCACATTTCGGACTTTGCGGGGGTGTTTGGGTAATACATTCCGGGGCGATTTGGGCATATCTTACCTCTGCGAATTCCCACGGGTGTCTTCTTTTCGGAAATGCATGGGGTTCCCTGTTTTCCCCGGTGGCTTGGACACCCGAGGCCCATATCTGTATGTTGCACCGGTCGGCAGAGCGTCTCAAATGCCAGTCAGAAAACAGACTTGGGGTTACTTGTCTTTTAGGCTTTCCCCTTGGCGGCCAGGTAGATGCACCCACACATGTGAGGTACCGTTTTCATCGGCACACCTGTGGGAACGCGGGACGGTAGGCCACGTGCTGTTGGGGGCATGTTTTGATGGGTGAGCCAAGCGAAATGTGCGGAAAATGCCTTTTTTCCCCCACATTTCGGACTTTGCAGGGGTGTCTGGGTAATAAAATATGGGGCGATTTGGGCATATCATAACTCTGCGGATTCCCAGGGATGTCCTCTTTTTGGAAATGCATGGGGTTCCCTGTTTTCCCCAGTGGCTTGGACACCTGAGGCCCATATCTGTATGTTGCGCCGGTCGGCAGAGCGTTTCAAATTCCGGTCAGAAAACAGACTTGGGGTTACTTGTGTTTTAGGCTTTCCCTTTGGCGGCCAGGTAGGTGCACCCACACATGTGAGGTACCGTTTTCATCGGGACACCTGTGGGAATGTGGGACGGTAGGCCATGTGTTATTGGTGGCGTGTTTCGATGGGTGAACCGAGCAAAATGTGCGGAAAATGCATTTTTTTCCCCACTTTTCGGACTTTGCGGGGGTGTCTGGGTAATAAATTCTGGGGCGATTTGGGTATATCATACCTCTGCGGATTTCCACGGGTGTCCTGTTTTCGGAAATGCATGGGGTTCCCTGTTTTCCCCGGTGGCTTGGACACCCGAGGCCCATATCTGTATGTTGAGCCGGTCGGCAGATCGTCTCAAATTCAGGTCAGAAAACAGACTTGGGGTTACTTGTGTTTTAGGCTTTCCCCTTGGCGGCCAGGTAGGTGCACCCACACATGTGAGGTAATGTTTTCATCGGGACACCTGTGGGAACGCGGGACGTACGCCATGTGTTGTTTTTGTGTGGTTTTCATAACGTTTTGACCCATTTGCTGGTGGCATTTGTCACACAACCCTTTCATTTCCCAAATGTGACCTACATTTAGTCGCTGCTTTAGGCACCATACACTTTTGTAACCTGCACAAGTCACCTACCCTTGAAGAGGTCTGCCTGTCCTCTTTCATAAAATGTATGTTTGCCGTTCCTCACCACATTGGTTTTCCCGATTTACACATGCTAAGTGCGTCTGGTCAGTCCGTGAGCGTTAAACTCCTGTGTACCATGGCTCAGTGTTTGGCTTGTGGTATTGCTTGTTTTGTAAAACACTACAAAAATGTGTGCTCTCCTAACTGCAAGAGTCGGGGGAATGTAGAGGAGCATTGCTTTTCTCAAAATTCATAGAAGCCATTGCCGTACCAAGCCAACCATGTCCAACACATACCTTTTTTTTCGGTCATTTTCCCGCTTTTCCCCCAATCGATGGCAGTTTCCCCTACCTATTTGTTGCCTGATCTACGCAAATCATCCCTTCCTAAACTTGGAATTTTGTCTACTTTTCAGAAATATATGCCTTTCTGTCCTCCAATTCGGCTTTCCTACCCTTTTCTTCCATTCCGTCCATGCATGTCCAATTGGCAAAAATGGCCAAAATCGCCAACCTCTCACAAAACGGTTGATAACCACATCAAAATATTTTTTTTTCCATTTCCACTCAACCTGTCTTGAAAGCCAGGAAATTGGCTAACTCTGCACAGCAAACCATTTGTTCCTAGCTCTTACAAGGAAAAAAACACAGACTTCTTTGTACATCATTTTATTGGCATTTTTTGGAGAAAAGCCAAATTTTCGCCCTTTTTGCTTATTTTCTCTCACCCTCCTACAGCAACCTAGGATTGCTGGGTGGCGCTACGACTGCCTACATGTGGGAAAAAAAGAGCCAAATTTGGCCGAGATATCTCATGTAACAGAAAAGTTACAAGCCATTGAATGGCCACATACGAAATCACCAAAAAAGGCCCTGGCAGTGGGGAGAAATACCCATGGCACTTAAAAGGTTAATAGATCTATGATGTGTATTGTTATATACATTTATAAATGCAGCTAGCACCTCTATATATCTTTGGGTGTTTTTAGCTGTAAATAATCGCCAGAGCCATGTTTTTAATGTTTGTATAAAATGTTCCACTACGAAGGCTTTAACTTCAGAGTGTGTTACAAAGTGGTGCACACCATGTTGCTTTAGAAGATTCTGCAATAGCTCATTTAAAAACTCTTTACCAGCATCCATCTGTAATTTAGCAGGAACTCTGCCTTTCTTAAATATATGCTTAAAAACCTGCCTTGTTCTTCAAAGCCTCAACATAGGCATATTTTGATAGAAAGTCGATGACGGCTAGAATATAGCGAAAACCATCGCATCCTGCTGGGGATCATTAATTTAATCTGTAAAAGTGTTGTTTTAAAAACGCCTCAGCCACTATGACCGCGACCCCCTGAATGGCTCGAGTATGAGTGCGAAGAGGGGCGGTTGTGTCCATGTCAGTCTCCATTAGCATAAGAATATCCTTACACAAACTGTTATCCCCTGGGCTTTCAATTTGTTTTGAACAGCAAGCGCACTGAATATTAGCACCATCTTTAAGGCTATCTGTCTCTAGCAGCAGAAGACAGGTCTTCCACAGGCTATTTTCAAAATAGCGCAGGCTTTCAACCTGGTTTGAACAACCAACACAATAAGTATAAATAGTCTCTGTCACAACCTGGTTCAACCCATCCCCGCACACACAACCTTGTTTTTTATCATGGTTCCAGGGGGGCGGAAACCGTCTATGGCGTCATCGCTGCATCACAGTCCTTGTCTTCAGAGCTGCAAATGGCTGCTCCATAACCGCATCATCACTGTCTCAAAACTCTTTGGGTTCATAACGGGCCATTAAATCGTGAGCATCTTCCATCCCCTCATACACCATAAAATCCACCGGGGCTCCTGGGGTTGTTGTCCCCTCGTCGTATCTATAGCTGATCATAGTCGCCATTTTCCCAACAGCCCATGGTTAGCTCAAAAAGCACTGCGTTTTCCACCCTGTCGCAAAAATTTATATACCCAGGTTCATCCCTGTGTCACCCTAGCCTTAAACCGGCCCTTTCAATCAAATTTATATCAACCATTCTTCAAATATATGGCAGATTTATCTAAAAATATAAATATATATAAAGTTTATAAAAACATTATTCATGTGCTTATCAAAATGTGCGCCAGCTTTAAATACAATTATTCAAAAGGCTTATCTAAATGCCACCAACTTTATGGAATACATTACTCACTGTAATCGTATTTCTGGTGCTTGTATCTACTTAGATTCACATGCTATGCATAGGCTGACATCTAGTGGAAGTTGCAGCGTATTACAGCTGTTTTTGAAAATTGAAAAGGGACGTTGAATAGGGTGTGCCAGTAATACTATCCCTATTGTGACGTCCCCTGTACCCATGATCCCTCACGCGTGCAGGTCCCTCAGATTTGATTTTTTCTGACATGAGGAGTAGCGTGAGTAAAGAGTTCCCAAGCAGATAAAGCTCATATAACATCTATGCACCTTCTCTCAGGGGAGGAAGGGTGGGTGCATGTGAATCTAAGCAGATACAAGCACCAGAAATAAGATTACGGTGAGTAATGTATTCCTTCTGATGCTTGTACAATCTGTTTAGATCACATGCTATGCATAGTTATGTTATGAGAAGTGGTGGGTTGTGAGAAGGAGTAGCAGCAAATAGATGTTTTAGAACCGCTTGTCCCACCTGTGTATTTGTCTTGGAGTGTGTGTCAATGCAGCAGTGCTGAGTGAAGGCTCCATGTAACTGCATTGCAAATGCTGTCTAAGGGGACATTTGCAATAAACGCTAGAGTAGCCCCAGTACGCCGTGTGGAGTGGGCTCTTGGTGTAAAAGGCAGTGTCTTGTCTGATAATGAATAGCATGATTGTATACATTTGACTATCCATTTGGAGATTGCTCTTTTGGAAACACGTTCTCCTTGTCTGCCTGTAGCCATGGAGAAGAACAGTTGATCAGTCCTCCTAAGCGGTTTGGTCTTGTCTACATAGTAGAGAACCGCCGTCCTAACATCTAGTGTGTGGAGTTTGACCTCAGCTGAGCTTGTTGGTTTTTGAAAGAAAGCCGGAAGCTCAATTGACTGGTTTACGTGAAATTTGGAAACAAATTTAGGGGATAACCTAGGGTGAGTCCGTAAAACCAATTTGTCTTTATGGAGGACAAAGAAAGGGTCCTGCACTGACAAGGCTTGGAGTTCGCTGACTTTTCTTATGGAAGTAATAGCCACTAAGGCAGTCTTGTAGGTAATGTGTCTAAGGGTAGCTTGGTGCAAAGGCTCGAAGGGGGGGGGGTCCCATGAGTTTTGCTCATTTAGGTCCCACCCAGGTGGGGGATTGGAGGATGTAGTCTCTTCACTCCCTCCATGTACGCCTTAATGACTGGCACTTTCCACCATGAGACTTTACATTGAGCGGTGGTATAGGCTGATAAAGCTGCTAGGTGGACTTTTAGAGAATTAAAGAGTAAACCTGAACCTAGCAAGTGGAGCAAGTAGGTTAGAATGTGTGATGGAGTACTTTCTATGGCATTGATCTGCCTAGATTGGCACCAAATGACAAATCTCTTCCACTTGTGGAAATAGCAGTGTCTGGTGTTAGGTTTACGTGCTTCCTTCAGGATTTCCATACACTGTTGTGGAAGATTAAGGTGACCGAACTCTGACTTCAGGAGCCATGCTGCTGGGTGCAAAGAGTGAGGTTGTGGGTGTATGGTTGTCCCCCCATGCTGAGTCAACAGGTTGACCTTGTACGGGAGCTTGATGGGATTGCACATCGCCAGCTTGCGCAGATGTGGATACCATGGTTGTCTCGCCCACATAGGAGCAACTAGGATGAGAGTCATCTGATCCTTGTAAAGCTTGTTCACTATTCTGCTGATTAATGGAGTCGGGGGGGAAAAGCATAAGCACATTTCCCAGACCAGCTCATCCATAGGGCGTTCCCCTTGGAGTCTGGTTGGGGGAACCTGGACGCAAACTCTGGGCATACCTTGTTTTCTCTTGTAGCAAAGAAGTCTAAAGAGGTGTAGCCCCAAAGAGAGAAAGTGTGGTCTACCACGTCCGTGTTTAATTGCCACTTGTTTTCTTCTGGCAGAGGATATCTGCTGAGAGAGTCCACTAGAGTGTTCTGTACTCCTGGAACATGTTGGGAGGACAGGGACATCCCTCGTTTGAGAGCCCACTTCCATAATTTCTGAGCCAGTTTGGTCAGATTTGGAGAGTGTGTGCCTCCCTGCTTGTTGATTTAGAACATTGCAGTGGTGCTGTCTGTTAGGACTTGTATTGACTGGTTTGTCAGGTGGTCTTTGAAGGCTTGAAGTGCCTTAAAAACAGCCAATAATTCCAGTAGATTGATGTGTTTCTGTGCAGTCACTTGTCACCACAGGCCGTGTGCTGAGTGGTGAAGGTAGTGGACCACCCACCCGGAAAGTGATGCGTCTGTTGTGATGACCACTTGTGCTTCCGGTTCGTGGAAGGGCTTCCCTTTGAGCAGATTTTCCCTTGACCGCCAGCGTAAGTTCTGAACTAGTGTAGGCGAAACAAGCACTAGATCGTCCTACTAACCACTTGCCTGAGACTATTGTTTCGCCATCCATTCCTGCATTGGTCGCAAACGCAGGCGCGTGTGCGCGACCAGGTAAATGCACAATGTCATCATACCTAGCAGCCACATTGCTTTGCGTACGCTTATCCGGAGACCGGCTTGATACTGGGGTATTTGCCAATGCATGTTTTGAACTCTTTCCATGGATGGGAAGGCTATGCCTGTTTTTGTATCTAAAACAGCTCCTAGGAACTGTTTCAATCTGTCTGGTACCATACTTGATTTTTTCTCGTTTATTGAGAAGCCCAATTGGAAAAGAAGGTCTATTGTTCTTTGCGTGTTTAGCTTGCAAAGTTGGAAGGTTTGTCCCGTGATCAGCCAGTCATCCAGGTAAGGGTACACTGGGATCGACTCCCTGCGCAGGTACGCTGCCACCACTGCCAGTACCTTGGTGAATACCCTTGGTGCCAAGGCTATCCCGAAGGGCAGCACTTTGAACTAGTAGTGCTGGTCTGCTACTTTGAATCGCAAGAATCTTCTGTGCGCTGGGAACATTGTACTAAGTATCTTTCATGTCCAATGTTGCCATGTAATCCCCCCGCTTTAACAGAGGGATTACTTCTTGTAGCGTTGTCATGCTAAATTTTTGTGGCTTGACAAATTTGTTTGCAGGGCGCAGGTCTAGTACTGGGCGCATGGTCAGATTTTTCTTTGGAACAATAAAGTACGTTGAATAAATACCCTTGTTTACCTCTTTGTATGGCACAATCTCTATGGCGTCGTTGAGAAGTAGGGCCTTGACTTCAGCTACCAGGATGAGTTGTTCTTCAAGTGATGGTCTTTTCTGTCGCGGGGGGCAGCTTGATGGTCTTCCTTGAAGTTCTATACAATAACCTCCTGTTACCGTTGACAACGCCCACTTGTCTAATGTTATCGCCTCCCATTCGTGGGTGAAATGAGATATTCGTCCCCCGACTGGGTAAGGATGGGAGGGGACCCGTAGCGGGGCGTCATTGTTTGGAGGGTGTTCCTCGACCTCTCCCTTTTCCGTGGCCCCTGCGCTGACCCCTGGGTTAGCCTTGGGACACCTGATGATTAGTGTTCCACGAGGAACCTTGGCTTGGACTGTATCTGGAGCCTATTTGCACGTTTTGGCCACGAAAACGTCAAAAATTATTGCCACCCCTATGATTGGGTTGTTTGTTTATCAGTTAGCCAAGGAATTTGAGTGTCTCATATTTGTCCTTGGCGGACTTTAGAGCGTCATCAACCGCCTTACCAAACAACACATTCGGCTCAACGGGCATGTTGAGTAAGGTGGCTTGTGTTTCTAGTTTGAACCCTGACTGCCTAAGCCAGGCGTGGCGTTTCAGGATGGTGGCTTCAGCGATAACGCGTCCTGCGTTATCCGCTGCATCAAAGTTGTTTTTTAGGAGGACTCCGGCTGTTGCTCTGGCTTCGGGTGCCAGAAGGGAGAGTTTAGCTTTAATTGGTTCTGGCGCTGACTCAGCAAGGGCAGTAACCTCATCCCACTTTATGCAGTCGTAGCTAGCTAGTAATGTGGAGTTGTTAGCTATTCGTGCCTGGTACTCTGCGGAAGATGCTATCTTCCTTCCCAGTGTATACAGTTTTTTGCTCTCCTTATCCGGAGGAGCTTCGGATGAGGCCAAAGGGGTACCTGCTCTCTCTCTCCCGTGTAGTGGTTATTACCAGAGAGTCTGGTCGAAGCTGGCCACGTATGTACAAAGGGTCGGAAGGCGCTGGGCGAAAGAGTTTTTCAATTCTTGGGTTTACTGCCCTGGTCTGATTCGGCATCTCTAAAGAGGGCTGAATCCTTCTTTGGACTGACTTGAGTAGTGGGATAAACTGGGTAGCCGGTCTCTTGTCGTTCAAGACGTTATCCTTTTGGATTTCCTGAGTTTCAATCCCAAAATGTTCTGCGGCCCTTAGTAGTATGTCATTGAGTAGGGGCTGGTTGTCAATTGGGGAGTCGGGTAGGGGAAGGTCCTGTGGGACTAGAGAGTCCATTGCAAAGACTACTGACTCAATTTCGTCTTGATCATCTTCTCCACCAACGTCGTAACCCTCGACATCCTCAGAGGTTGTCCTCATCTATATATTCATCTTCCCCCGCATCAGGGGCGTACAGATCCGAGGAGAGGCGAGGCGTTTTGTAGCGTGGTATATCATACAGTTCCTCTGTGTGGAGAGACCTTTTCTTTGGTGGTAGAGCAGACAATTTAGACTGAGCGGGCCCATGTGGTGTCCTAGAGCTAGGTGCCTGGGCAGTAGATGCAGTGTTCGGCAGAATTTGCAGAGCATGTGGGTGGTCTTCGAAAATAATTTGCAAGGCATGCCATGCGTCCCATAACCCTATTTATCTCTTGTACAGTTCGTGTAGCTGAACTGGTAATAATCCCAAGGTGTGTTTTGGGGTTAGAGGGAGTAGGGAGCCCACTATCTACCTCATTTTCTTCTAGATTGATAGGAACAGGCTGGTCACTCTTCTTTAATGTTTTGAAAAGGGACATTATCAGGTTCTGGGGTAGTAGACTGTTCCCTAGGCCTGTCCCTTCTGTCCCCTGTGTCCCTGTCTCTACGAAAGGGACAGGAGTTATCTTTATGATCCCTGCTCTCAGAAGAGAGTTTTTTCGAGCTAGGGGTCGAAATAGGGGCCCTGGGGTCAGTTTTTCAATAGAACGGGAAATTCACGACTGTTTGCCCTTTCCCCCGGATGTAGGTCGAATTTCAACTACGGGAACGGGCTTGGCAGCGTCTCTCGACGGCTGAGTCTGGCATCCTTTGTCTTTACGGGCTTGTCATGAGACGGCTGCTCAGGGCGCTCAGAGGACCGTGAATCCGCAGATTTACCATTCACCGTCGACTGTCGGCGTGCGATTTCAGACACATCGCTATGGGCAGTGTGTGGGAGTGTGGTGCCCTTTCCCCCGGGTGTCTTCCCCATAACAGGACTGCCGGCCTGTCTGTCAGGGTCGGGTACTGGCACTGGGGAACGGCGAGGTTCCCCATCACCCTTGCCGTCCGAAAGGACGGCGTCGCTGCCGTCGTTGGGTGCCCCTTCATCCATGGCAGTCTCGGCCTGCATGGCGTTTGTCCGCCTGTCTTTGAGGCTCTTGGGTCGGAGCAGCTTACAGGCCCGACAATGAGCCTCGTCGTGGTCTCGATGTAAGCAAAGGTTCCAGAATTTAAATGGAGTACGCTCCATATTGGGGGCAGGCAGCTGGGCGAACCAGGGAAGGGGTTGGAAAATACATGGTGTTATGACCATCCCCCACTCTACCTACTGTTCTGCCGAGGCCGAAAGGGCCTTCCAATGCCAGGCCGAGAGGGCCTTCCAAGGCCAGGCCGAGGCCGAAAGGGCCTTCCAATGCCAGGCCGAGAGGGCCTTCCAAGGTTAGGCGGAGGCCGAAAGGGCCTTCCAAGGCTGGGTGTCGCTGTCGAAATCTCCTGCCGGCGGTCCGTCTCGTAGTCTTCCTGAAGTCTTCACCGCGTCGAGGCATGGCGTCGGTAAAGGACAGAAAGATATACTATCTTATAAAATTTATAATGTTCAATGGCGTAAGCCAAAATTGCACTCTGCTTCTATGCGACCACTCACGATGGCGGAAATAAATATCGGAGGGACCTACACGCGTGAGGGATCATGGGTACTGGGGACGTCAAAATAGGGCTGGTATTACTGGCACGCCCTATTCGACCTCCATTTTTGAGTTTCGAAAACAACTGTAATACTCTGCAACTTCCACTAGATGTCAGCCTATGCATAGCATGTGATCTAAGCATATTACACAAGCATCAGAAATACAATTATTCAAAGGCTTATCAAATAAACAACAACTTCATATAAAATCTGTTATAAAATTATGACGTTGGTCCTTAAATGCCAAACCCCCTCCCGTGTCATCATTGCGTCACCAAACCCTAACACTTGCTGTCTAACTCCTTACAATTTACTTTGCCCTTGACCAATCAACAGTGCACACGCGCTGCTCCCATCTTTACATAGATTTAATATAGAGTTTATATAAACTTTATAGCGAATCATCTCAACATCGTTTCAAAGTACAGAAACACATTATATTCAGTTTATATAAATTTGATATCATTTTCATATTAAATTTATATTAAATTGATATAAAAAATCCTATCCAAATGTGATCACTTTAAAAAGGGTGCCCCCATCTACTACTCAAGACAATGCAGTGCAACACAGGTTCAAACCCCGTCCCGCGCTTAGAGACTTGTCAATGGTGTTAAGCATGTAAGATTAATTAAATAGTAATGTGGGGTGTTGTTAGGGAGAATTCTCATTCTATGGCTAATTTTCCTTACCCATAGAGTCCGCCAGCAGCTTTGCAGGATTTGAAGGGTTTGTTTTTTTTTACCGTGAGACTCTTAGGCATTTTTGCTATGTGTGTTCTAGGCTATTTTTGTGGTTAATGCCTTTGGGATCTTTCTCAACCCCATAGGAACCATCTGTATTCACATGTGTTACACAGCACCCTCAGTGCAGTGACACAGGGTTGTCGTAGCGACCCCAAACATATACTCCATACCCTGGGACCGTCTCCCTGGGCATACAAAGTCCCCATTGACTTTGCTAGTCAAATCCTATGAACTAAACCAGTACAACCCATCTTACTATGAAGGTACTGGAAGGGGTTAATAGTAGTTCCCCTATGTTCATTTTCGAGAGGGTACCGTACAGTCCCTCTCTCACAAGTTTCTGGCTGGTGGCAGTGGTTACTACCATAAATATTCGGCCGCGAATATTTCCCTATGGGATTTTCCCATTGTTCGAGGCTACCACTTTTTCTGACAGCCTCTAATATACTGCCGGTGTATTTTAATATCAACTTTACTCTGGTAGGTTTTTATTGCCAGAACTTTAATATATCTTCATTCTCGTGTCTTCCTCTAAACTCCTAACCCAGGTCGAGGATCCTGTGTTCGTCCTTTTGGCGGGCTTCTGCCGAGAAGCCCTCCTTTTGGCGCCACTCAGTCTGGGCTGGGTCCATTGTGTGGGAGGGGGAGTAGGACCCCTGGACAGGGTTGCCTCAGCAACCCATGTCGCACTCTATCCTGATAGGCTGGAGGGTCTCCCGCCAAGATGACCACTCCACTGTGTGAGTGACAGCTAGGCTGTATCAATGGGAATCATTTTGCATAAAAGCAGGGTCCTGAGGACTGGAAGAGCAAGACGTCGCCACTGGAACTAAGAAGCCGAAGAGGAGAGAAGCCAAAGACATCTGCAACGACTGAACCACCGGTGAAGCCCTGCTGCAGCGTCTCACCACGTTTCTCCACACAACGAGAGAAGATCTTCACTTGCAAGAGCCTTCTTCCCTTGAACTGGTGGGGCCAACCAATTTGCCAATCGCCTTCCCGGACCTGCCTTGGTCGAATCTCCCGCACCCTGTACTCGGAGGCCGGACAGCCAGGCACCAGTCCACCCAGACCGCGATTTAAAGGAGCGTACCTTTTATTCGTCGGGCAGCACCGCGGATGGTTTCATCCCTGGGTAGTGCAGTAACTCGAACCTTCCTCCACGACGAGAGCCTCTCTTCCTCTGCTGGATCACCCGAAGTGCAGGAACTACCAGGAACAACTGCCAACGCAGGAGCCACTTCTCCATTTTAAGGTACATTGTTCCGCCAGGCCGCCCTTTCTTCACGGTAGCACTGGAGGTGTTTTAAATCCTTTACCTACCTGTTGGGTTGGCCGCCCCTCTCTCCTAACATTGTCTTTTCAATGTCTTCATCCACCTTTTCCACTTCGTTAACCAAAGGCTTGACTGCAGCTACAAGAACATTTTGCTCCTGGGCCCTTGTCCTGTACCAACTGACTTTGGCACAGGCCTACTGACTCTGGTCACATTTGTTAGATCTGCCTTCTCTAGATTGATTCTCAGCTCGAACTGTGTGGTGCACCTATTTCTTTTAACTACCCTTTCCTTCCCTTTTTTAAACCTTGTGAAATGCCATTTTTCTCAGTTTTCATTTAAGTATTGCTTGTACTGATGCACTGCCTTGCTTAAACTGGTTCACAAACTGATGGGAAGTGTTGCTAGGGTGTGTAAGAACCTATTTCTATATAACTTGTGCTTTCCCTCCCTTGTGAGGAATTATTAAAGGATCCCTTGTGTGTAGTTGTCACTGTGCCATTTTGCTCAGTTTTCACTCTGGTTCACTTGGTCTAAAATTTAACTTGGGAGTGTGTATATTTTTCCTTTGACTTAATTTAACTTGCTTGATGACTGTGATACATGTGTTTTATTAGAAGTATGTAAAATAAATAACTACTTTTTAAATACAAGGCTTTTGTCAGTGTTTCCTTGTTCCATAGTCTAGTGGGCCTATTGTGTAAACCCTGAATACTGCTCATCTCCCTCTTGAGATAAGTCTGACTGCTCAGCCACAGCTACCAACTAAATCTTTGTGGTACAGATTGATACCAAAGGGGATTTATTGCTCTCACCTGAAGTCCTAATCTTGTGTAGTGCTCCCTAAGGGAACTGCACAGGATTCTGCCTAACAGGTGTCCCAGAGTTTAGGTGATAGGGTATGAATCTGTGTTTAGTCTTTTAAACAGTGGAAGGGCGATTGTTGAGGTAAAAAAAAGATCATCTATAGTTAGTCAGATAGATTGGCGCTTTAAAAGTAGGGTGAAACGAGCACAATCCTAACTCTATTTAAGAAGGGAGCATGTAAATATCACATGCACTTGTTTGCCGAACTTCCACTGAACACAAAACGGGTGACACTCCCAAGGGGAACAGCCTGGCCCCTAACTGTGCATTCCGCTCACCACTCGGTTCCCTGATATACTGCTTCTGCACAGTCATGCAATCTAGAAAGAGCAATACCATGCTTTACATCCATGTGCCTACCCCAAACATCCTTTGTTCCTTCATACAAAACAGCATATCGGATGTTTGACACCTTCCAGTGGATTGGGGACACCAAGGTCAAGGGCGTTGCCCCCAATTTATCTGAGGTAGGCATGTTTATGTTTATTGATTTATATTGCGCACCATACCCGCGGGTATTCGGGCGCAAAGGCAGAAAGAGGATTGTTCAACTTAGGTTACATGTTGCAAATAAACAAGGGCTATGGTTAAAGTGCTGTAGATGAATAGAGACAAAGGATCATAACAGTATGTACAGCAAGCTTACAATATGCAGTTGTGACAAATATAAAAAACAGTTAGATATACAGAAAATACATGAGATCTTAAGTGACGATAGCGAGGTGTTAGACATCATGATCTTTAAGCCATTGGATCAGGTTAGATCTGAATGTCTGGTAGGGGGTGTCTTCTCTTAAATAGGTTGGGAGGGAGTTCCACAGTTGTACTGCTTTAATAGCAAAGCTACTCCCGCCAGATTTAGTGAGTTTAAATCTGGGTACTAGTAAGAGGTTCGAGTTGGCTTTTTGTAGGGGACGGGTGGCTATTTGTCTCGTGAATCCTTCTATTAGGTATTGCAGGGCTGCATAGTTAAGGCATTTATGAGTGAGGGAAGCTGTTTTAAGGAGGATTTTATCTTTAGTGGAGAGCCAGTTAGTGAATCTCCTAAGGTCTGATATGTGGGCATTTTTAGGGAAGTTTAGTGCGGCTCTCAGGGCATTATTTTGCAATGTTTGAATTTTTGAGGTGATGTATTTGTTGCTGCCTATGTAGAGAGCTTTGCAATAATCTAGTTTTGATAGGATTAATGCTCTTGCTAGGATGACGCAGTTATTGGGTGAAAGGAAGGGCTTAGCTGCTCTGATTAGTTTACATGTATAAGAAGTAGCTGAGGCCATGGCATTCACTTGTTTATCAAATGAGAGCGTGGAAACTATGTAAAAACCAAGGGTTTTAACTACCTTGGCTACAGTGATGGAGTTGTTATCAATTATGAAGGAGTCATATTTGGTGCCCAATTTTTTGATATTGGAGGGGGTACCTAGAATGAGGAGTTTGGTTTTGTCATCAATCAGGCATAGACCACGAGCGGCCATCCATGCCTGGATGATGAGGTAGACTCTGCTCACAAAGGCCAAATCCTTGTCATAATCTCCCGTCAACGGGATGAGGATTTGTGTATCATCTGCATAGTTGGTGTAGGTGATACCAAGACCGTCTAGATCGTCCAAAAGGGGCTTTGTGAAAATATTATAGAGAGTGGGCGATACGCACGATCCTTGGGGTATGCCGCAAGTAATGGGTGCTGGGTCCGCAGCTGCTAGGGGCGAGAATACTCGCAATGACCTGTTGTCTAGGAATGACTGGATCCATGCAACTGCTTCCTGAGAGAAGTGGGCTGCCGAGACCAGGTGGTTGCATAGTATTGTATGGTCTACCAGGTCGAAGGCGGCAGAAAGGTCAAGGAGTAGTAGGAGTGAAGTCGTGCCGTTATCTCTAAGTGTGTCTATTTGTGCCTTGAGGTCTAGGAGTGCAGTCTCAGTACCGTGTGTTGTGGTCTGAAGCCGGACTGTCGGACTCCTAGGAGGTTGTTTAGTTCCAGGTGGTGTTGAATTTGTTGGTAGGCAACTATATCTAGTATTTTCAATAGGAATGGTACAGTGGTTATAGGGCGATAGTTGGGATAGAGGGGTCCAGTGTTTGCTTTTTGAGGAGGGGGAGGACCCAGGAATTTTTCAGGTTGTTAGGTATGGTGCCTGATGTGAAAGAGGCATTTATAAGTTTAGTAATGAAAGGAGCGAGATCACGGGCGGCGTCTTTTATAATTTGGGCTGGGCATGGGTCGCCCTGGCAGTTGGAAGGTTTGAGGGTGAGGATGACTTTCTCAAATACTTTAGTGGATACTTTGCGAAGGTAGAAGGTGTTGTATAACGGTTTCGGAGTTGGTAATGGGTTTATAGCAGGGTCTAGGTTAGCAGCGTTTGGGGCAGTTATGGACACTTTTTTGTTATTGACACTGGTTTTTTTGTTTTTGCATCTATCTATTTTTTTTCTCCTGCACCTTTTTGTAAAGGTATTGGTGTAGTGAGTTAGGTCCAGCTAGGGATAATCCAAGGCAGATATAAGGCAAGCAGATTTCAAGGCAAACTTATTTCAGTTCAGCCCCATGCCCAAACAAATTCGCTGCTTTGGAGTAAGACTTCTATCTCAACGTTCCTGGACAATAAAATCCACATTTCACTCTTATAGGGAATATGCCAGAACGTGCCCTCTATCACTTTGATAACTGGCTGAGCATAACATGGTTTGGGGTGCATCGTGTTATCCCTCCCATTGCAGCCTTACCCCTCTTCTTCATAGAAGTAACATGGTCATTCCAATTCAGTCTCTGATCAAACTACAGGCGAAAATGGACAAGAAAACTATTCATTTGTCATTTTAAGAGCATTTAAACCCCATGCATTACATTTATTTTTTACAGAAAAAGTTATGTTTGTCTTATTTATATTTGCTACCAGATCACTTGATTTTCATTAGAAATCCAGAGAGTCAAAAGTTCTGTGAAGGCCCCCAGCTTTATTTCAGTGACTGTACCCCATAAGAAAAACAAAACACAGCAAACAGTAAAATATACATGATATGATAGGTTATGTAGAACGCGCTTAATACCCAGAGGTTTCTAAGCGCGGACCAGGGGATCGAACCTCTGTGGCTCTGTGTCGTCTTGCTTCCAAGGTGCACACGTTGCCGCTGAGCTAATCTCCCGAGACTACACCATACACCTATAAAATCTTAACAGATATAAATAAAAGTTACCTTAATTATCCACTCCTAAAAAAAAAGAAAACAGGCACAGATGTATGATGGTATATCTCTACTAGGAGGCTAAACAGCTCAGAATAAAGTGACTAGTGCATTCTCTGCAGTAGCACCTGGATCATTCCAAGTGCCAGATGGAATTACCTATAAACCATCTCAAACCCAATTAATCGGACAGACTCAAAGAATATGGCCAAGTACTGCTTTAATATCAGCTCAAATAATGTAGGGAAACCTGGTGAACAGACAAACTGCAGCTCACACACTCTTAGCGATATTTCAGTTATACAGGCTTTATACTTCGATGTACGTCGGTTGCAACGTCAACCTACGTGGAAAATAGTAAAACCTACTGGGTGGGGGGGATTGGATAAGGGAACATACATACATATTTATTGTTTAGCTGGCCCTTATCTGGTAGGCACGCCTCAAACTACCTGTAAATATGTATAATACAGATAAATAGCAGAATAAAAGTAGTGGATCGGCTCTTTAGCAGCATGTGAGCAATGAAACCCTAGGTGCGGGGAATAACGTCAGACTACTACCCACTTGGTCAATTAGCCTACCATCTCTCACCTGCTAAGCCCCGAGCCAAGGTTTCTTGATTATAGTTGACCTTGCTGACTGTTCTCTTCTATGTGACTTTTAAGGGAGTGTAGGTACATCACTATCTTCAGTTAGAGCCTAATGAATAGGCCTCATTTTCAAGTCTTGAATCACATGTGAGGATACCACGATTATGTCCATTTCAACCATTCATCTGATGATATTTAATTAAATTATACTGAGTCCTATTACTCCTCTTGGCCACTGGAGACTTGGTTGTTCCGTCTCACCTGCGCTTTCTGCGTCTTTAATTGTTCAATGCCTGGCACTTGCAAATGTTTTCTTCTAATCTAAGAGAAATATGTCTTTCACACATAGCTTGTCCTCTTTGACTCCCCCTGTGCCTTGCAATTATGCCTTGATGTGGCATCCCTGACCCCAGATCAATAGACATTCTTTGTTCCTCGCACAAAGGTATTTTCCAGCGCCTTTCAGATCTGCAGCCGTGGTCTGTTTCTGAGGTAGTTTGGTCATTCTTAACACGAGTCCAACGACCATCATCTTTTTTCATGGCCACTCACTCTTATTGAGTTATGTTTTCGTCTGCAATAAGCTTCTATATATATCTTATCTGCCTTGCGTTTCCGCATATATACATTTATTGAGCCTCTTCTCAATGAATATGATTTCTTTGTTTCTACACACGTTTCTCTTATTATTTCAGTTGCATCTTAATTCATCAAATATTTGCATATCGTTTCAGTGAGTCCTTATATCATTGCTTTCTGACGTCACTATACTCCGGTCTGATGTCTCTTATGGTTCCGTGGTATATGCAGACATCCTTCCACAAAGTCAGTGTGAGGGTACATTCGATGGTTGTCTGAGTGCCTAACTTCTCTTGTATCTTTGATGCGGTATTGGGACGATACCTGGTGTCACACACAGTGCTCTCTTGCTGCTATTCTAGCATGACGGAAGTGAGGGGGGAGGACACTAGAGGTGAAGTGTCCATATGCCTCTCTACATTAGCCCCTCTGGTCAAGTCCTCAACCACTTCCTCTTCTTCATCTTTTCCCCATACTTTGGTTTCTTCAGAATTCATATCTTTGTCACCCTCCCACCCCTAGGTCAACTGCACTCTTTATATGTTCATACACACTCCAAGTCATCTGGCAACACTCTCCAGTTGGTTGACAGAATACCTTGAGTCCCACATAGTTCTTGTGATCCCTGGGGTAGTAAAACCTTGTTCCTGGGGATGCATTCACATCAATCATTATCTTCATCCCAATCGTTTTATTTACGGTCTTCTTACATTTTCCTATAATTATTACACAACAGAATCCTAGCTGTACAAACACTAGTATAACTCCAAACAGCTTGAAGGCATTGTTAACCAGGTTTGAATCCATGAAAACAGCGACGAGAACCAGTCATCCTCCTCTGTCTTGTCTACTTCTTCCTCCATCTTTGTATGTAGGGTTGACAGCATAGTTATTCCCTCTGTCAAGGTTCCATTTTCTCCATCATTGGCAGGTGTGCATGTGCAACAGGAAGGCCCGATCTTGGCGAACATGCCACCTTCTAGTGCTGTAATCAAGTCCATCACATACCTGCTTTTGGGAGGTCATAAGTCTGATCGTGCTCAATTCTTCACGAATAATATTAAATCCTTTGTTGTGTTTATTGTTTGCGACAGCTCCCACCTGGTTATCTGCAACCACTTGGCGTTCACTGCAGTCAGTATCCCTGGCGTGAATATAGCTGTAAATATCACTGCTGTCTTACTGAATAGTTTGTGCTCAGCTGGACTATCATTGTAGGCTGCTATTGATTTTGCTGAGAAATAGTTCTCTCTCTTTAGCCGAAGGAGATTAAGTGACCTCTTCTATCTTTGGTGTGCATCCATCTTTGGAAATTCTTCAATATGGAGATCACCTTGGGGAATCACCAATGCAGGAACATGTATGACCACAATAGAGCATATTCCTCTCCAATTTTTAGGTAGATGCATGTAAGCTCTGGATCCACAGGCCCAATAGTGGTCCATCAGCGCAGAAGTTCCTCCACTCATTCCTGGGACATCAATTATCTGTTTGCATCTCTCATTTTCTCCCACTTTAGTCGATCCTGTGCTTCTGAAGCACAATGTGACATTCTTCATTCTCCCAGTGGCTGCGAGGATTAAGTTCAAGACCCTGTGCATTGTTCACAAGGACTAATGGGGCCTGGGGCCTCAATACCTTTCAAAAACGTCACTCATCCGCCTCCAACTCCCTCAGGGTCAGTCGCTTCTCCAAGCAACGAGTTGGTGGTAGATCTACGTCTTCAGCCAAGGCCTTCCCTGCCCCCCTGAAATTTGAGGAGAACCATCTTTGGTTCCAGAAGCACCTCAAAACCTTCCTCTTTGCTTCTGCTTTCTCGCCTCCTCTCCCCTGCTGAACTCCTGGCTGTAATTGAAACTGCACTGGTCACCTTGCCACCCTCGGATCTCCCAGCCCAGGTCCCTCCCCTGCCAGTTGCACACCGCACTGCCTCCCTGTCAACCTCTGCACTTGTGGACTGTTTCTGTATCCTACAGCCCACTACCTGCACTTGACACCTTATACCTGCACTCACCCTCGCTGTCTGCACTCACCCTTGCACTTGCCACCAGCTGGCCGCACCTTTTACTTATGGCTTCTATTTATTCCACTGTTGATCTCATGTACTGCACTGACCCCTCCCCCGCCCCCAGCATTCTCCCCTTTCCCCTCCCCTTGCACTTGCACGATCACAATGTCACCTGGCATAGTAAGATCATTGTCTGTCTTCCCTCTGTTCCCCCTCCCTTGCCTCATCGCGCCTTGAAATACTTGTGTATAGGCGCGTTATACATGCCATATCATATATCATATCATAGTATGGTAAGTATAAGTGTGCACTACAGGTCAGCATTCCGTCATCCCATCCGGTGCTGGTTGCTACTCGTCCATATTCTAATAGCACAGGCCTTTCCCAGCATCCTGGCAATTCTGGTGTTTCCCATGCATCTGCAATTCCTAGTCTCTTTTGCTCGACAATCCTTATTTGGTCTCCAGTCATACCATTAAGGGAATACATAAGCATCTGTTCATACAGCTTCGATCCTTTTCCATTTGTTGCATTTTTAAGTATACATCTTCATATTGGAATGTCTTTCTCGACCTCTATCTTAGGGTTTCCCATTTTCTATCAAATTGTCCTCTTGTTGTGTACGCTGCTAGATGGATGAGACACCTTGCGTCAAGTGTAGGTATTTCTCTTGCAATAAATGTTGTGGCTGTGCTCATGACATAAGGGATGAGAGAACACACATAGCAGCTTTCATTTGACTTTCTCCTCCCTACCTCCTTAATGTGCTGATACCACGTTATTCTTTAAATGGGCTGAATTATCCAGATGAACAAGATACTTACCAACTGTAACGTCCTTTCGACTGGATGTTCCTCCCACGTATTCCTCATCTATGACATACGTATCTCGCCAACTTTGCTGCTTTGGAAAAAAAGGTTCACGGCAGAGGGCTCTGTGCACGAGGTCGTGGCATCGATGTGCCTCGAGGGCCGCCATAGCGTGTCGACATCACCAGTATTACAAATAGCTTGTGCTGCGCCCGTTGGCTTCAGTTCTGTTTTTTCGTTGTATAATTCGAGGAATCATCCAGGCGTGCCCCAGACTGTAAGCACGTCAGAAACACAAAGTGTAAATCACGTAAATTGTACAGCGGGATAGGTTGCGAGGGGCGGTGAGGAATATGTGGGAGGAACATCCAGTCAAAAGAACATTACAGTTGGTAAACAACTTGTTCTTCGAATGGATTGTGTCCTCCCACTTATTCCTCACCTATGATAGACTCCGAAAGCAATGAGAATTTAGGAGGTGGGAGTACTATTTAGTTTTATCATGGATGGAATGAAGTGCTGCTTTTGCGAAAAAGGCTTCCGGGGATGAATAGTCTAAGCAGAAATGCATAACAAAGGTATGAATTGATGCAGCTGAGCAGATATGAATCACGGGGACTCCCCTCTGAAGAGCCACGGAAGTTGCCATGCCCCTCGTAGAATGAACCCGAAGCCCTTCTGGCGGTTCCTTTCCCGCTAGCCTGTAAAACTCCCCAATTGCTAGAGTAATCCAGCGGCATATAGACTGCTTCATCACCGCCAAACCAATTTAGGGCCAGTATATCCCACAAAAACTTGGTGATCATGGCGTAATTTTGGCATTCTCGCTATATAAAAGCTCAGAGCTCTTTTTGGGTCTAGTCTATGCAACCTCTCCTCATCTTTACCCAAATGAGGCAGAGGGTAGAAAGTTGGGAGTGTTATTTTTTGTGACAAGTGAAAGTCAGAAATGACTTTGGGCAAGAAAGATGGTTTAACTCTAAGCACTTATCCTTATGAAAAATGGACAATTAATGGAATCTTGAAATATGAACCAAAGAAGAGTTCCCTGTTGGGGAACCCGCGTCCCCTGCACACTATCTAAGGCCTGAACATAATAGCCAAAACGTTTTTTTAAGCCTAAAACGTGCTAACCTAATACAAGGGTAGCAGGTGTGGCTTATATATGGTTACATTGTGAGTACAGACATTTGTGTTATTTCAACCAGAAAAAACTTTTTACATGAAATATTCAACTGACAATTTTCTTTCTTCAAAATAAAAAGTATGCATTGTTCCAATGGCCCAACGCATTTCGAATATGTCACTCTTCATCAGGGGCAAGAAGTATTTTCAAAATTGTTCTACAAAAAAACATTGAAGAAATAAACACAATTAGAGCAATGTTTTTCATGCATCATTCTAACATGTGTGCCAGTAAAATTATAAACATACATTATTCTTTGATACATTCCATAATAAATGACATTTCATAGTATGTGCATCCCAAATTTGGAAACTTATCTATATGCTGACCTTAATATGGTCCTTAAGGGAGAAGGGAAAGATCCGAGATTCCAACTGGGTAGCTTGATGGGATTGTACACTCAAAGTGTAATTTTTAGTGCATGAAAGCCAGTAAAATCTAAATAAACAGACATTTCAATACTCCAATGAGTAATCGGCACAGTGACTCAATAAGAAGCCAAAAAGGAAAATAAGGGTCAATAATCTTACCAGCCACCGAAATGGTGTGGAAATCTTAGAAGGATCTGAAAGAATCAGGGCTGTGGTATCTAGACCTATCCTCCGTGTACGAGATAATATGTTTCTTCTAAGGTGAGGATGGATCAACAAAACATTTGTCTTCCCCAATCAGTAACGTTAAGGGTACCCACAATAACCTGGGTTTGATTATAGTTACTGGTATCAGAATATGTCTTACCCAGAGAAGATTGGTGGTCTCGTGTAAGTCTGAGAACGTCCTTAGGAGAGGGACTGGGATGGAGAGTCCCCCAGTTAGTATAAAGTAGGGTTCTTAGCGGATCTAAAAAACATACATACATGCACTCTTAGGAACCATATTTCAGTCTAGGTAAATACTTGTAAAAGTTAATGGAGATATGTTTTACCAAAAGAGGGGCCAGTAACCGGTTAATGAGTGCAGAGCAGTCATGTAAGTCTTATCAGCCTGAGATCAAATAGTTGGTCTCGCGGTAACCAGAAAGCATCTGAAAATAAGAGCGAGTTAGCTGAATAGTTGGTCTGGAAAAGAGGTCGAAAGGACTTACTTCCGTGTCCCCGGGAGACAGCAAAAAGTTGAGACTTCCTGGGATCCATGGAAAGGCCAAGGTGCCTCTGCTGCCATTTTGAAAACGGTCCTAGTATTTATATGCGTTGCAAGATGACGTCACTGTGCACATGCGCAGGTGACGTCACTCCTGAATACGTTCTAAACTTTTAATATGGGCAAGCAGATGTTTTTTTTTTACATATTGCTGAAAGTGCACATGCGCAGGTGACGTCACTCCTGAATACGTTCTAAACTTTTAATATGGGCAAGCAGATGTTTTTTTTTTACATATTGCTGAAAGATTCTGTGCTTATAAATGTCAGATGCTAGTGTAGATACTGAATAATATCAGATCTACAAAGCTCAAAAAAGTGTTGTATTTCGCTTAGGAATCTTGGAAGTCACGGAGCGCATGGGCGAGTGACGTCAAAGTAAATATGGGTTGTAAAGGGTAGTAGTGTGCAATGAAGCAGATAAAGGATGTGACTGAAAGGACTAATATGTGGTAAAGAGCTGTTATATGTTTTTTGGAAAATAAGTGAACTATAAGTGAACTATAAGTGAAGCCGATGTCATGCGTAATAATGTGAACATTCACGATGTCATGAGATGACTTGTGAACCTAAGTTCCTGACAGACTGATGAATCTGCTGTACTTAGATTTGGAACCTCTGATGTAGAGGCGCAGATTGTCAGGTTTCATTTCACTGTATGGGTCCATTTATTTGAGTTTATTTTAATTTGTAATCAGTGTTCAGTGTTTGTTGATGTTTTTGCTTTATATTCCTTAACTATCATTTTATCAGAGGGAGAGTGTCCCAATCCAGCATGGAGGGAAGGAAGGAGGGAATCAATCAGGGATCTGATTGGTGGTCAAGATGTTACATGGCGATTGGATGATTAGGAGACAAGGGAGCAGTTTCAAGGTTCTAAACTGCCTTTCATGGTCCAGCCTTCATGAGGAAGGTCCTGTATATTTCTAAGTAGAGTTTTGATTTAAGGTTGTCATATTTTTAGAACTAAAAACAACTCAAGAAGCTGGTTTGGTGTTATTCCTTTGTGGGATAAGACATGCTGAGTTTTGGTGGGAGCGCAGAGTTCAAGTCAATTTTAAAAGACTGCAAATCTGTTCTGTGGATTTGGTTAAACTCAAGTCAAGTTTAGAATATACTTTTCTAAGTGTAAACAGTTTGGTTAAACTCTTAGGTATTTAGTTAGGTAATTAGTTTTTCCTGAAAAAGACTTTGCATTCTGCTTACCTTCTCTTAAAAGTAATTTCAGCATTAGTAAATACAAAGATTTATGCAACTGTATCAGATTCGGAATGTAAACACCTGAGACAGCTTCTTACCTCATAAATGGAGTTTAATGTTTAAGTCTTCTTGAGATGCGCATTGTTGTTTAAGAAAAGGACTAATTCATGCTTAAATGTTATTTTGCGCTTGCTCTGAGAATGAAAGTGAGTTCAGTCGATGCGCGATCAACTTTTGAACTTAGAAGCTTAAAAGAATACTCACTGTGTAAACATAAATGTGTATTTCTGTGAATACGCATCTCCCGTTCATTTCTATTTGAAAACTGATTCCCTGCGCATGCTCAGATGAGTTGAGTTTCTGAGCATGAGGGGTGAAGTAGTGGAACGCATCATTTTTAACTGCGTAGAGCGATCCTATTCACCCATCGTGGAGATTAAAGAGGATAAACCTGCATGCGTAGTGTATGTACTGTAGAAAACTGCTAATTTCTTTAGTGTTTGTGTTAACGGCGTCGAGTGTTTTGGATTCACTCGCCGTTAATCTTGACTGATTGAATACGCATGCGCAGTGAATTGTAACTGAGAATCTTCTTCACGCAAGCGTACTTGGATGTAAGTGAAGGAAGGTTTTTACACGAATGCGCAGTCAAAAGTGGTTGTGAACTTTCAACACGCAAGCGTATTTGTAAACAAGTCGAGAGAGTTTTCCGGCACATAAGCGTAGTAAACTGAAATGATAAACTTCCAACGCACAGGCTTATCTGAATACAAGTGAATAGAGGTTTCCTCGTGCATGCGCAATCAATAGAAATCATCAACCTTCAACACGCAAGCATTCTGAATACAAGTGATGAGAGTCTTTCACACGCATGCGCAGTAATTTAATTGCAATGAGACAGAGACTGTTTATTTTTTCATTTCAAGATATGAAACAAAGCTGAGAAAGAAAGCCTTTGAGTTCAATGTTTAAAGTTATGGCGTTCTTTCTTGGATAATGAGGTAAAGGTCTCATGCTGAAGAAATTGAGAAGTCCAAGGTGTTTAGAAACTAACAATTAGAACTACTTCCAAGAAATCTCATGAACTTAAGGTGAAGGAGTCATGAAAAGTTAATTCTCTGAATAATTACATTCAGATGTTTTCGTCAGTATTCATCATATAATTCTGAGGTGTAAATATACAAGCCTTCCAGAATTTCAGGGAGGCAATACAGGTATACTTATTTTCTTTAAGGGGTAATAGAGAGAACAGTATTAAATATATATGAATTAAATGTATTTTCTTTAGACTTTGCAGGTTCTCAACATCCAGAAGAGTTACCTGTGTCTTTTGTTGTTTTCTCCACTTCCCCCTTTCCCTCTGAGTTGTTGAGACTTCTGCTGTTTAAGTTCAGTAGTTGACTGCACTGCTCGGGGGGATTGTGCGGGCTCAGCAGATTCCGTGGACACAGGTACAGGACCGGACACAGATGCGCGAGTGACATCAGAGTAAATTTAAGTTGTAAAGGATAGTGGTCTGAAATACTATGTGTGACTATTATGAGTGTACTGAATAGGTTCCGTATAAAGGAAAACAACTGTTTATGTCATTGTGTGTGGTTTGTAAGGTTCGAAAGGTATGTCATCAACCTAGTTGAAAAATATAATCCTCTACCCAGATCCATATTCCAGTTGTTATATAGCATATACTAAATGGAGAAAACATGTTGAATTCTTGTTTTACTGTTGGATTCAAACAAATTGTCACATACAGGATTTAGGCAGTTGCCATTGACCCGCATGGGGTGTACAATCTATATGCTTTGTTGTTTTTATAGGAAAAAAGCAAGCATTAAAATAGATCAGCACTTCCTATTTGATTGCTGAGAATTACAAAAAGGGGCCCAAGTAATATTCTTCATTGATGCTGAGAGGCATCATGGCATCCAATCTGTGGATCCAGTATAATTCCTGTTGGGATATGATTTTTGGTAGGTCACCCCCCCTCACGGGGAGTGGGTGTACTACTTCTAAGATGAACACTCATTTGTGAGGTATTGTGGTGGTTATCTCTGAAATGTTTGAATACCAGTGATTTTGTGTTACATGTCCTGATACTAGACTTGTGTTCAGTACATCTGACCTTTGCACGTCTGAATGTCTTACCCATATAGTATTTACCACATGGGCAGCGTAGTACATATATGACGTTCTTGGTGTCACAGGTAGCAAAGTGTCTGAGCATTCTTTTTTTTAGGTATTTGGATGCCAGATGTGGTCACCTTTGATTATACTCGAGCAGTGTTAACAGTTAAGGCAGGCAAAAGTGCCATGCTTTTGTTTGCTCAGGGTACTTTGTGACTCTTGTCTCAGTTTCTCTGCTTTAATGAGTTTGTCTCTAAAATGGTTTCCTCTTTTGTAAGCCAACATCGGCGGCTCAGGAAAGAGTTTATTGAGGGTTGGATCAGATCTTATTCAATCCCAGTTCTTATTGATTATCCGTTTCACCTGGTCACTCTGACTGGAATATTTTAATGTATGAATAAGGTTTTTGTTATCCTTTTTGGTGTTTCCTTTTAGGAGTTCCTCGCGTTGTTGTGCTTCTGTTCTTAGAAGTAGCTTTGTTAACAATTTCTTCGGGGACGTCTCTTTCCATGAATCTGGATTTCATGCCCTCATATTCCTCCTGTAGTTTATCCGAGTCTGACGTAATTGTTTTCGGCCTCAATAGTTGACTATAGGGCAGATGTTCCTTAAGGTGTTTAGGGTGGAATATGCTGTAATGCAGAGTACTATTCACATCTGTAGGTTTTCTGTACATTCTTGTGTTGAATCCAGTTTCTCTGAATTCGACAGTGACATCCAGAAAATGTATCTGAAGGTTTTCCAATTTCTATTGCGGATTTAATCCTTTTATTACATCCATTTAGATACTGACAGAATTGCACTAGTTCCACCTCTGTTCCTATCCAGATAACAAAAATGTCATTGATATACCTTGAAATATGAAACCTCCTCAGAGGTGTGCTTAAAAATGGAAAGCCCGCCAAAAATCCTTCTTTTTTTTAAAGAAAAATCGTTTTATTGATCGTTAAGTGTAACAAAATTCAACTTTACTAACAGCCCTCTCATGTGCCCACTCCCCTAGCCCCCCCCTCTTTCCCTTAGGCTCGAGACGACATAACTTAACCAATCATATAAAAAAGACATTAAAGTTTGGCTTCAAAACATATTAAGGATACAAATGTTATGAGGGCAACATTGGAGGATATAGTCGCTCTGGAGATATTGCAGAATTGGACCCCAGTTCGTACGGAAGTTCTCGGTGGCGCCCTGCAATTTACATGTTACCCATTCCATGGTTATAAAGTGCCATACCGTTCTTAGCCACTGGAGCTGAGTCGGTGGCTTCTGCTGCTTCCAGTCTTGAGCTACGACCAGCCAGGCCGCCACCACCAGGACCATAATCACCTTCTGTTGGCGCTTGGGGTATGCTTTCTGCGTGGGGTCCCATATACCGGCTACCCAAATGCTGTCTCCCAGGTCTTCTGCCCCTTGAACCATTTTCCCCACTTGCACCTTAACCTCGTTCCAGAAGGGGATGATGATTGGGCATGTTTTCCAGAAGTATTTCCAATCTCCTACTTGATGGCAACCCCGCCAGCAAAGTCCACCCATTGTCGGATACATGTCCCTCATTCTCTTCGGGGTGATGTGCCATTGGAGCTGAACTGTTTGCCACATTTCCTTCAGTTGGATGGAGTTTGTCAAGGTGGTGAGATTTCGCCATGTTCTCTCCCAGTGAGAGCGCAAAATTTCCATCCCCAGTGTCCCCTCCCACCACTTTATGTACAGCCAGCATATCTTTTCCCCTTTCGAGTTCAGGTGAGCGTATAGGTTTGAGATCAGCCCATGCGTACCTGGATCAGTTATCAGGTAGGTCTCAAATTGCGTAAGGACTCTTGTTGCTGCTTCTTCATTGGGTCGGGATGACAGCCAGTGGGGCAATTGAACATAACGGTATTTCTCTGTCCTTGCTACTCCTATTCCTGTACACATTCCTCAAACGACCTGATTTGTCTGCCTTTGTACATGTTTCCAATTCTAGTGCAGCCCGCCTGCTTCCATGATGAAATTGCCTTCGGATCCATCCCCGGTGGGAAATCGGGTTTGTGGAATAGCGGCGTAAACGAAGAGGGGTGCGTGGTCAGGTTTCCTCTCCTTACTGCCGAGTCCCATGCGTTGAGGGGGGCGCCCAGTATTTTGCTTATTCACGTGTTTGGATGTCTGTACTTCTTGCGGGACCACAAGAGGTTTGAGAGTGGGCCCCTGGCCACCGCTATGTCCTGTATTGCCCATTTAGTCTGCGGGTAAACTGCCACCCATTCTTTTAGAATTCACAGTTGAGCCGCTTCGTAATAACGCTTGAAGTGTGGGTAGGCCAGGCCTCCCTCCCGAACCGCCGCTGTCAATGTGGTCATTGCCACTCTCGGTCTTCTGCGCTGCCATATGTATGCCGATGCCATTCTATTTAATGAGCGGAAGAAAGACCTAGGAAGCCTTATTGGGAGGGCCTGGAAGTAGTACAGCACTTTGGGGAGGATCGTCATTTTCACCACCGCGATGCGCCTACAACATGACGTAGAAAGTGGCGCCCATCTCGTCAGCAGCTTTTGGAGGAGGATGAGTAAATCGGGGTTTTTTGCAGCATATAGTTGACTCGTCTTGGTGGTAAGCTTCACTCCAAGATAGGGGATCTTGTCTCTTGCCACCTGGACACCTTGCTCCTTGGCCAGCTTTAATATAGTCTCGGAGTCGGCAGAGAGATTCAGGATCTCAG
Organism: Ambystoma mexicanum; assembly: GCF_040938575.1. Classification (NCBI taxonomy): domain Eukaryota; kingdom Metazoa; phylum Chordata; class Amphibia; order Caudata; family Ambystomatidae; genus Ambystoma; species Ambystoma mexicanum. The sequence goes on from NC_090941.1 coordinate 771,775,125, forward strand.
ATTTTGTTTTGTTAATTTTGAGGCCTGAAATAGCACCAAATTCCTCCAGTTCGCTCATCAGCGTGGTTAGGGACCTGATCGGTTCAGTCAATGCCAACAGCATGTCATCGGCGAAGGCCATTGTTTTGTGTTCCAGCGCGCCCATCTGAACCCCCTTAATTAGGGGCTGTTGTCGAATCCTTGCTAGGAGAGGCTCTAGAAACAGGGCATACAGGAGGGGGGACAGGGGGCACCCTTGTTTTGTGCCTCTCGTCTGCGCGACCGTTTTAGACAGGAAGCTATTAAAAGCGATTCTTAGTGATGGGCTTCTGTAATTTGCTTTTAACATCCCCATGTAGGATGCCCCGAAGCCCATGTGTGACATTGTTCGAAAGAGCTGCGACCACTCGACTTGGTCTAACGCTTTTTCAGCGTCTAGGGTGACTAGTATGGCCTCCATGTCAGTATGTTCGGCCTTTTCTATTATGTGGGATACCCTCCTGGTATTGTCCGCCGCTTGCCTTGTAGGGACGAAGCCCGACTGGTCAGCATCTATCAGAGACGACAAATGTTCTGTTAGCCTGTTCGCTAGGATTTTCGAGAAAAGTTTTGCATCTAGATTAATGATAGCTATCGGTCCATACGATCCTGGGAGGGTGGGGTCCTTTCCCGGCTTCAAGAAAAGTACCAATTTTGCCTCATTCATCGACGCTGTAATATTGCCCATGGATTTGAATGTGTTAAAGAGGCTTGTGAGTCTCGGGGCTAGGGTGTGTCGAAATCTCTTGTAGAAGGCTTCAGTGGGATATATCCTGGTCAAGTGCCTCCCGGGCCTCCACCATCAGGCACGGAAGGGATACCCCCTGAAGGTACAGATCTTGGTCCTCTTCTGATGGTGCACTAGTTGTGTAAAGGTCCTGATAGAAGGATCTCATTATCTCGCCCATGTCGTCATTGGACATTTCCCGGGCACCAGAAGAGTCCACAAGTTCTAGGATAGATCTTTCCCTGGTCACTTCCCTGAGTTGCCGGGCCAGTAGGGTATCCGCCTTGTTGGCGAGGAGGTAGAATCTTTGCTTTGTTTTCATTAGTGCGTGGCCTACCTTTCGGGTGTGCAGTAGCTCCAACTGACCCTGGATGTGTTGCATAGCCCGCCTTTTAGCCCTGCTTGGGTTCACCACTACCTCCCTCTGGGTATCCCGCAGTTGAGTCTCCAGGTCTCTCTCCCATTGCCCCAGTTGTTTCTCTCTCTTGGACTTCATAGCTATTAATTCACCTCTCATGACCGCCTTAAAGGCATCCCACAACGTGTCTTGAGGGGTCTCCCCCGTATCGTTTTCAATGAAGTACGTATCAATCTTGACTTGGATTTCTTCTACTAGCACCGGATCCTGCAGAAGCTCCGAGGGGAAGCGCCAGGACCACACCCTTGACTCTCTAGTTTTCAATGCCAGGGATAGTGTTATTGGGGCATGATCAGAGAGGACGATGGGGCCCGTCTCCACATCTCTGATCGTGCCCAGAAGGGGCGTGGAGACCCATACATAGTCTATCCTCGATAGAGAGTTGTGGACGTGAGAGTAGTGCGAGAAGCCCTGCCTGTCCCCATGCTGTGCTCGCCAGGCATTGGCCAGGGAAAGGGAGTCGAATGTCCTCTTTAGCGCCTCCGATGGGGCCTTCGAGCTTTCGCTGGCTCTACTCGACCTATCCAATGATGGATCCTAGGCCAGGTTCAGATCCCCTCCCAGAATGATTTCCCCCGTCGCAAATTGCTCAAGCGAACCCAACATGTCCTTAAGGAATGCCTCTTGGCCCACATTAGGGGCGTAGACTGACGCAAGGGTGATCCTCCTCCCCTCAACCTTAATATTCAAGAAAATATACCTCCCCTCCCCATCTGATTTGTGGTCATGGATCTGGACTTTCAAGGTGTCCTTTATAGCCACCAGGACACCGGCTCTCTTCCCCTCTGCGTTGGACTGGAAGACATGTCTCGCCCCTCTTATCTTGGTACGGGTTTTGTCGCTTCTCTTTATATGCGTTTCCTGATAGAGTAAGATATTCACTTTCTGTTTCCAGGCCTGTCTGTCCAATTTGGATCTTTTTTCGGGGGTATTCATAGCTCGTACATTCTGCGATAGCACTGTCACCGGGACCTTATATGTCGTGTTCATTACGGGATTGGTGGGGAGACGTGTTCCGGTCGCCTCTCATGCCAGCCGCAAATAGTGTCCTGCCCATATGTCGCCTCGACGCCTTTAACTGGAAATCCCCCCCCCCCATTTCCCCTACCCCCAACAGTACCGATGAGGGCCGGGTTGCTACGTGTCCTGAGACGAAGTGTCCAGAGCACCCGGCTTGTGTTTTCCCTCTTAAACACATCGTGGGGAGTCCTAAACCCCACTAACTATTCCATCAAGTTTTCCTTCGTTCCCCTCCTGGGCTTCTAAAAAAAAAAAAAAAGACTGACAAGACGCATCAACCGCGTTGCTCTTCTCCCGTTGTCGCTATATCAGCGAGGCATCGCTCATTCTGGGTTTGGAGTGGTCTTGGTGTGCCCCCGGGCTTGCCTGGACTTCCTTACTCTCCCTTTCTTGTGGGCCGTCTCCCATGCCTCTTGCTGGTTTGGTCCCTTGAGTCTCCCCCGGGGATCCGGGCGTGCCCCTACTTCTCCACTTGATATGCCCAGTATCCTTTCTCCCTCTTAACAGGACGTGATCCTGTGCTGGACCCCCTCCCATGTGAATAGGAGACCAAACGGGAACGGCCATCTGTATTTGACCTGGGCTGCCGATAGGTGGCGGACAACCGGGCCCATCAACAGTCGTTTTAGCAGGGTGGACTGGGCCAGGTTCTGGTATAGTTGTACCTCCTGACTGTTCACTCTTATCTGAGGGGAGTACCTGGCCTTCTGCAAAATCTGCTCTCTCTGGTTGTAGGATGTCATGGCCACCAGTACATCCCTGGGTCTAAGTCCCGGTTCAGCCCCTCTTGTAGGACCCACTCTGTGGAGACGGTCAATCCCTATCGCTGGGTTGCATTCTTCGGCTAGGATCTCTGTGAACAATGCGTGACTGTAGACCTTAGGTCAGGGTCCCCTATAGATTCGGGCAGGTTTTTAATTCTGACGTTGGACCTCCTCGACCTATTTTCAAGGTCTTCGCATTGCTGCTCGAGGTACATGGTGGTCTGGGCTCTCCTGTCCAATGTCTCTTCTGACTTATGGGAATCCTCCTCTACTTGCTGGAGTTTTCTTTGCAGGGTATCCGTTCTCTCCCCCAGTTTGGCAACGTCCTGCCTGATTTCCTGGATGGATTGCACCATCTCCCCCCTCAGGAGCGTGAATTGCTCTTGGACTGAAGTTAGTAGTTGCGATTGCAGATCCTTAAAGCACGCCTGCATTTCCGCTTTATTCTTTGCAGGTTCCTCCATCCTGCCTCTGGTCGAGATGGGGCCCAACGGGGGAAAGTCTTCGGATGTGGGCGTAGGTCCAACCTGGGTCCCCAGAATTGCTTCAAGTTCTTGCCTTGGGATCTTGGCGGGGAGGACCGCGTGGAGGAACCAGCCCGCGTCTTAGACATTTATGTTCTGTACCGGGGTTGATTGTGGTATGCCTCGAGGGGCCTACTCCCGCCGGCCCCGGGAAAACTGCAACGTGTGGTCCCCCACGGGGGCCCGTGGGGACGCCCGTTCCCAGGCTGGGTCCGACCCCAGGTATCTGCGGGCTTGCTCCACTGTGCTTGTGCTTCCTTGGGTGTTAGGGCGGTGCTCTTGAGATGCTGGTGGGAGCAGTTGCCTTTTCCGGATGTTACTGGGGGTGGATCTGTGGGGCCCCCCGCTGTAGGGGGAGCCCGGCAGGGTGTACTTTTATGGGCTTCCCCCCTTTCCGATCTCCTCACATGCTCATGATCCCTCACCACTTAGGAAATGGGGGAATGGCCTGGATCCAGAGGCATGGGCTCCTGCCGTTACTGAGTTGTTCTTCTGGGAGCGCCCCCCCCCCGCCAACCGCTTCTGAAATGCTGGATGTGGGTCTTTTTGCTCCGCGGAGGGGGGTCACTCCTGAAGCAGTTCTCACCTCTCTCTCTACACCCAGTGGATTCTGCTTCTCCTCGGAGAGACACCGGCCCGGCCAAGGGTCCCCGCATCTCTTCGGCGAAGGGCTCCTCCCAGCCTGCTCCCGCTCTGATCCAGCTCACTGTCCGTATCCTGGGGGAGGCCGCCGCATACACCAGTTCTCCCCAGCGACCATGTGTTCCGTGTGGGGAATGAGGCACGCCCCGATCCCGGTCCCTGGGAGGCACGGGTCCGCCCGCTCCGCTTGTTCACGCGGTCCCCTGCTCCTTGCGGGTGGTAACCGCTGGCCTGGCCTCCACACCTGCTCTCTTGGGATGCGGCCCCCGTATCGCTGGTTCCTCTCCTGTGAGCCTGCCGAGCTCCCCGCCGCGGGTGTCGCCGTCGGCCACTGCTATGCCTCACACCGGTCAGGTCTGGGTGCGGCGCGGGTCCTGTGTCTCGGGCTGGCGCCACCCCGAGCTGCCGCCGAGCCCCTCGCTGGCGGGCCCGGGCGCTGGTCCGCTCGCCTGTTTCGTGGGCTCCCCTCGGGGCTCGGAGCGCCACTCGTTTTGTGCAGTCCTTCCTTCCGGGGGCTGCCCTTATAACGTGCCCCGCTGATGCGTTATCAGCCGCGGGATCGTCCGCTGTGCTTCTTTGAAGTGCTACGTTTTGCGGCTTGCGGAGGAGAGACGATTAGACGCATCCTCCTACACCAGGCGCCATCTTGGGATCTCCAGCCCGGCCAAATATCCTTTTATTGTTTCAATCTGCAGCTCCAGATTGGCCAGATGCAATAGGAAGGACAACACCATAGGAGTGCTGCATTGAAAAGGGTCCACATTCTTGTCCTTGCACCAGTTACTGAACTTGTTCCAATAGCACCGGTACAAAGATTTGATTGCTGGTCTTCTGGCCGAAAGCAAGATGTCTGTTACGTCGTCCGGGAGGTCCCAATCCTTACATCTCAGCCTCTCAGAAACCATAGTGAAGGCTGAGCATCTTGACCTCTGGATGGAGAATCCAACCTTCCTCTTGCGAGAGAAGATCCTCTCTTTGTGGAAGAAGTATTCGAGGGCAGATGGGCATGTCCAGAAGGTCCGGGTACCACGTCCTCCTGGCCCAATCCGGAGCAATTAGATCATGGTTTTCCTGAACTTTCTCAACCTCCTGATTACATGAGAAATGTCAGGGACTGGAGGAAATGCGTACAGGAGTGAAAATTCCCAGTCCACTATAAACGCGTCCCATAGAGCTCATCTCGGAGGAAAGTCCCTTGAGCAATACTGTCCGCACTTCCGATTCACCTCGGTCACAAACAGATCCACTTGAGGAGTTCCCCAAAAGGGTGAAGATCTCTTGAAGGACTTCCTGAGCTAGTGCCTGCTCAGAGCGTCCGCCGCCGTGTTCTTCTCTCCGGCTAGGTGAACTGCTGACAGAGAGATTCCTTCTTGTATTACCAGAGCTGCATTGCCTCTCTACACAGTGGTAATGACTCTACACCTCCTCTTTTGTTGAGGTAGTACATGGCCACTGTGTTGTCAGTCATTATCAGGACATTCTTCCCCTTAAAGAGGGTAGAAAGGCCTATAGCGCAAGTCTGATTGCCCTCAGCTCCAAAAGGTTGATGTCTAGTTTAGACTCCGATGGAGACCAACGACTGCTGATTATCAGATCATCCGTGTGGGCTCCCCACCCTGTGAGTGAGGCATCTGTCACTACCATTATCTGCGGCCATGGAAGTCAAAAAGATTCTCCCTTGAGAATATTATCCTTGCAAGCCCGCCAGACAAGGTCTTGAGCCATTCTGCTCAGAACTTGCACAAGGTCTGACATATTCCCCGAAAACTGGGACCACTGAGTTCTGAGGGCCCATTGAAGGGACCTCATCCTCAATTGGGCCTCTGGCACCAGAAAAATGCAGGTTGCCATGAGGCCGAGCAACCTCAGAAAATCGTAGGCCGGAAGACGTTGGGCATTTTAGAATTTTGTTACCATCTACAGAATGTGTTGAGCTCTCACCTCGGGAGTCCATGATCGCTCAGATGAACTGGAGTCCTAGGAATGGTATCATATGGGACTTCTTGTAATTGAGGGAGAAGCCCATACTGTGTAAGGAGTGGCAGGTGATGCTGAGATGTTCCAGGGCCTGTTCGGGAGAACGTGCCCTGATTAGCCAATCGTCCAGGTAGGGGTAGACGTGAATCACCCCGCTCCTGAGACTCACTGACACTAACGCCATCAGTTTGTTGATGACCCTCGGGCGGTGTTCAGTCCGAATGGCAGAACCCGAAACTGATAATGAGAACCGCCAACCGCGAACCTCAGGTACTTTCTGTGCTTGAGATGGATTGACACAAGAAAGTAAGCATCCTGAGGGTCGAACGATACAAACCAGTCTTGGAGTTGGAGAGCCTGAAGGATCTGAGAAAGGGTGACCATCTTGAACTTGTTCAAATTTCTCAAGTACAAGATGGGTCTCAATCCTCCGTCCTTTTTGGGAATAAGAAAATAAGGGGAATACCAACCCATGTCCCTCTCCGCTACAGGTACATATTCTATTGCACCTTTCTCTAGCAGGATTACAATTTCCTGCACAAGGAGCGGATCTGAAATTCTGACATAGTCAGTCCCCAGTGGATGATCCTGAGGCCTTTTGATAAAAGGAAGGCAGTACACTTGAGCTACTTTTTCCAGTGCCCAAGCATCTGAAGTAATGTCCCGCCATTTGTTCAGACGCTGAGAGATTCTGCCCCCCCACTGGTGTCCTGTGTGTCAAGGCCTCAGAGTGGCTTAGAGGCGGCTGCAGCAGTGGCTGAGGGAAAAGATGCCACTGCTGAGGCTGATTTAGCACTCATTCCTTGTCTACCACAAGGGAATTTCCGGTGTCCTTTTTGTGCAGCCTGTCCTCTTCCTCTACCAAATGAGAAATAGTAACGAAAAGGACGAACTCTCCAGGAAGATGTGCCCGAATAAGGTTGTTAGGGTTGCCAAATGGAGGCGCTAAGGGACTTAGCTGCCTTGGAGGTTTGCAGCTTCTCCAAACTTTCATCCGTCTTGCCGCCGAACAACCTCGAGCCGTCGAGAGGCATGTTGAGAAGCCTGGCCTGCATGTTTGGTGCAAAACCCGACTTTGTCAACCACGCAATCTGCGCACTACCGTGCTTGCAGCCATGGATTTGCTGATGCTGTCAGAAGAATCCAGCCCTGCTTGGAGACACTCTCCCATCGCCTCCTTCCCATCCTTGACTATATTCAGAAAGCCTTCCCTTTTTACACCTTCTGGAATATGTTCCTGCACCATCCTGACACCGTCCCACAGGGTATGAGTAAACCTGGCTAGGGTACAGGGGACATTTGTGGACTTTAGGACCATACTGCCCGAGGTAAACACCTTGCGAGACCAAGCGTCCACTTTTTTATCCTCTCTATCTGTGGGAATAGAGGGATAGGCTGTCTGGTGGCAGTTGCCTCCTGGACCACCAAACTCTCAGGCCTAGGGTGTTTCCTGAGATAATCAGGGTCACTGGTTGATGGCCTATACTTTCTGGTAAAACTCCTATTGACAGCTGACCCAGATTCTGGAGTCTCCCAGTTAGCTTCTACTTTCCTTTGGAGGGCCCTATGGAAAGGTAGAACTGGGTCTTTTTGGGCACCCTGATCCAGGATGTCCGTCATGTCAACCAGCTCGAAGGTTGGCGAGGCCCTACTCCAACCCATGTAGTCAGTGACCCTGTTCATGAGGTTCCTGTACCCTGAATCTGCATGTTCTGAAGGGTCAGGTTTAGCAAACCCCAACGACGGTGATGTATCCAGACCACTGGCAGAGGGGAGGGACTCGCAAAGAACTTTCATTTTTGACTCAGTGTCAATTAATTCTTCAGGTACTAGAGCCATATCTGACTGCTAATGGAGAAATATCCTCCTGTGAGGCACTTTCCTCTTCAAAAATATTGACTTAAAAGAGTCAGACTTCGGTACTGGTTTGTACATTTTTTCCTGCACTGGAATTTGCCTCAAGAGAATCGAAGGTACAGTCGAGGACGTCGATGATTTCTTCGATACAGGAGTAACTGTCCCCTTTGACTTCGGCGTTGAAGCGATCAGCACCAATGGCGTTGATGGAATCGTCAAGTGTTTTGACGTCTTATGCTTCTTTGCCTGAATCAGGGACCAACTCGACTCTCGGATGGAGACCTTCGACACCTTAGAGTCGGGTCGCGAATGACGAGTCTCTGATTTACTACTTGCCGAAGTAGTTTTTGACCTTCCTGCATCGTCCAGGGTAGCGACCGGGGTCTGACTCTTGCAAGGCTCTTTTGAGGGGGTTGAGGCCACATTCTCAAAGATTTGCATCATTTCCACCCTAAAAGCATTCCACTTGCTGGGGGAATCCGACCTAGTCGGGCATCGTATAACCCCTGTGGAGGTATCCGAGGATGAAGAGGGAGACCTGTAGTGTCTCTTCTTCACCTTCTTACTAGAAGAAGACAAAGATTGTCTCGATCGACTCCTCGATCGAGACCTCTTTGAGTGTTTATGGCGAGTAGAGTTTTTGGACCCACCAGATCTTTTATATTTCTTCGAAGAGCCCTTCAAAGCTTCCCGCCCCACTGCCAATTTACCTTTGCGTTCCCGAAGAGCTTTTTCAGTCATAGACTGACAGGAGCTGCAGTCGTCGGTCCGATGGTCGGGTCCCAAAAACCAAAGGCAGTCGCAGTGAGGGTCTGTGATGGACATTTTTGCCCCACAGTTGTGACATTTCTTAAACCTTGAATTAGGGGTAGAATGGGTCGAAGATGAAGACATTTTTTCATGAGGAAAAAATGAAGCGCACCGTTATCTCGAAGCAAACCTATCGGAAAAACGGAACTGAAGCCAATGGGAGCAGCACAAGCTATTTGCACTACTGGTGACGTCGACACGCTATGGTGGCCCTCGAGGGACATCGTCGCCACGACCTTGTGCAGAGCGCCCTCTGCCATGAATTTTTTTCCAAAGCATGAAGCTGGCGAGATACGTATATCATAGATGAGGAATACGTGGGAGAACACAATCCATTCGAAATGTATTTATATCTGTATTTATATCTCCATGATCTTCTCCAGCATCTCTCTTAATTCGCATAATTTGTTCAGAAAAATCAGGGAAAATTCTACTTGTGCTTTTGGTAGGGATAAGAATAGATGTTTCATTGTCAATCTCTGTATCTGCATTTTTAATCATTATATGACAAAATGCCATAATATTAAGGAAGAAAGGACAAATCATTGTGCAGAATGAGGTTACAATTAGTATTCCAAAGAAACTTATTGATTTCCTTGCTTCTCTTATATTTTGCAAAAATCTGATTCTTTTAATTCAACATGTCATTTATTTTCTTACTCTTTACAGATCACGCTTTTTATATCAGAAACTGCAAAAATAATCCTGAAAATAATAGGGCTGTTTTTAGGATTTCCTAAAAATGTAAAAATGGCCACTTGTCATCTTACTAAGGCTGGGTAAGACTGCAATATGTAAGTGAAAACAGCATACAAGAATGTGTGTAACGTTATTGTTGTGGGTAACATAAAAGTGCAGTGTGTTCTTCTTCTTTAGATCTGGCTCTTCAATACATTGTTGATTGTTCCTATCTAAAGTTCTAGAATTGTTTTTCAAAAGTTATTCATCATTTTTCTACTTTGCTTTGTTAACTCTTTAGAAATTCAAAGTGTCCTTATTTCGATTAATCTTTGCTTTGGTTCTGTGGAGTTTTTCTCTTTTGCTTCACTGTCATCGGATGCAGGAGGGGCAAGGGTTTCGCCCTTGAATGGCTTTACATCATGCAGATGTGGCCAGGCTCTCCTTCCTTGTAACTTTACAGATGTAGGAGTATCCCCTCTACTAGGTACGGTCCTTCAAAGCGGGGCTTGTTACAAGTGTGGACGAAACTCCTTACTGGCACTTGGTCCCCTGGGTACAATCTAGCTGTTATAGTAAATCACTGGGATCAACTGTTTGGCTGACTTCTACAATCTTCTTTGACTCCTCCCTCTGGTTTTTGATCTGTTGAGAAATAAAAGAAATACTAGCGGTCATATTTGTTAAATAATCATATATCTCATCACATAATGTTTTTGCTGCACTGTGGGCGTCAGTTCCTATTCGAGTGGGAGGAGAAAGAGGTACTCTCATGCAGCGTCCAGTCACCAACTCATGAGGAGTCACGTGGTGATCTGAGCCAGACTGATTTCTGTGTTCAAACAAGGCAAGGGGTAGGCAAGGTAGCCATTCCTTCCTTAAAGTGATCTTGATCTGTGTTATCCTTTCTTTGAGGAGTCAGTTTAACCTTTCACAAATTGCATTCGCCTGTGGGTGATAGGCGGAGGAGAACTTGTACTTCATACCTAATAAAAGCGTGACCTGTTCAAATAGCTCATTTACAAAATGCTGCTCATTATCAGATTGCAGGACTTTGCACACACCCCATCTAGGAAATACCTCACACACAAGAAACTTGGCAGCACATGTGGCATCAGGGTGTTTACATGGACCTGCCTTAATCCATATGTAAAAAGGACATACTACCACTAACAAATACCTATATCCATGACATGTTTGCAACATATCCACATAATCTAAATGTAGATGCTGAAAGGGTCTTAGGATTGGGATTGCTCCGCTCACTGTTCTTAAAGGGTGTCCTGCTGTAGATTTCTGGCATATGATGCAATTCACAACAAACTGTGTTACATGTTCTAATAAGTTTGGGGAAAACAAATCCTCTGTGATCATAGCAGCAAGATGCTCTCTAGTCGTGTGCGTAGGGTAGTGAAGCTGATCCAGCACCACCTTCAATAATGCTAGAAGTATAACGGTCTTTCAAGTGCTATCCTGTGTCCATAAAGCCTCAGTAGGGGATACAGAACACCCCCGATTCTTCCATACATCTTCCATGAATCTTGCTCCTCTTGTGGGGCTCGTCCTTGTACTTCAATTAACTGCACAATGGTTAGCATATTAAAATCTCCCTTCACCATCATACATCACCCTGACATTTGCTTCAAACTTTCTACATCGAAATCAGAAATGTTTGGGAAATATGCTGCCCTTTTGGCCTTAATGTCTTTAGCTTTGTTTCCATGAGAAACCATGTCTGCCCTCTTAGTATGGGCTGCTCGCGTCACCATGGCGAGAGCCCATGGGAGCTTTAGTACCTTAATGAGTTTATCCAATAGAGATGCATGTTGCACTGGTGTGCCATCTTTGCGGAGGAAGCCCCTCCTTTTCCAGCATGGCAATCCTGCGTGTACGGTTGACATCACATAGGCAGAGTCACAGTACACTGTCGCTTCCTCATCCTCATATCTCTGGAGTGCTGCGATAAACACCACTAATTCTGCAGTCTGTGCTGAGCAATGTGAAGGCAGTATTGCACTTGTCACTACTTCAAATTCACCACTTCTGTTTAGCTTCACTACTGCCGTTCCCGTATGTTTTTCTCCCATTGTTTGGTCCATTTGTGAAGAACCGTCAAGAGATCCCCCCCCCCCAAGAGTATTTTCTCTAACATGGGGAATACCATCATAAAATTCAGTATACGTTGTGCAATCATGTACATAGTCCTCCTTCCCTACAGGTTCTGCTATAAATGTCGCTGGATTCACTACTCTACATCTAACAACTTTGATCAATGGGTTTGAAATAATTACCTCATATCCTGATGCTCTTTGCGTAGTCAATGTACTTTTGGGCATCTCTAAAATGGCAAATAAGGAATGCTCGACAAATAACTTCATTGAGCACTCCATGGTAACAATTGCAGCTTTTTCAATCGCGAAAGCAGCAGCAGCTAACGCTTGTTCGCAAGGATCCTGCCTTTTCACTACTGGGTTTAAAATCCCACTATAGTAAGCTAATGGCTGATGTCCATGTCCTAATGGTGTTTTCTGTGTAAGGACTGCTGTCATTACTTCCCCATTTGAATTTAAGAATAAATAAAACTTTTCAGTATAATCTGGAATCCCTAACACATGGGCTGTACAAATTTCGGTTTTTAACTCTTCAAATCCTTCAGTCATCTCATCTGTCTATATTATCTTACTTTTGTCTACCTGTGCTTCCTTAAGTCCTTGTAAGAGTGGTCGAAATATATGTGCTGTAATCAAAAACCCAGGACATGCAATAATTACATAGGCCTAAGGATTGTTGCATTTCCCTCGCTGTCTCTGGTTGAGAAGTCTTCATGATTGCTTGTGCTCTCTCAGGTGTCACTTTTCTCCCTTCTTCAGAGATTAACTGTTCTATGTACATGACCTCTTCCTGGCAATATTGTAACTTCTCTTTGTCTATGTTGTATCCTTTCTCTGCTAGTATGGTCATTAGTTGGTCTTTTCTGTACTTTTCTTCTGTCTCCCTGCACACCAAATTATCATCTACGTACAGAATTATTGCACTCTCCAGTTAGCCAGGTCCATCTGGAGGACCCTATTAAAGATCGAGGGGGACTCACAGTACCCCTCAGGAAGTTTAGTATGTTTGCAGCGCTCATTTCTATATGAAAATGAAGTCAAACCCTTCATGAGGGGGTATTAAGAAAAAGGCATTTTTGAAATCTATGACAGTAAAATATTTGGCTGTTGTTGGAATATTGTATAATATCATTGCTGGATTCACACCGAGAGGAAACTCTGCTTCAACTTTATTATTTAGGGGACAGAGATCCCGAATGAATCTCCAGCACCCGGTTTCTTCACTGGGTACACAGCTGTGTTACATGGGGATTCTGATGGCACTAATATTCCCTGCTGTACTAAAGCAGAAATTGTTTCAAATATACTTTCATCTGCTTCTACGGACATCGTATACTGCTTTGCTCGTGGCTAAATTGCTGCCGGTTTGAGCTTACATTTTCACTGCTCCAACTCCTTTCAATAGGCCAAAGTCATATGGGCTGCTGGTCCATAGGATACTTGCCACCTTTTCAAAATCTATTTGGAAAAATGATGGGTTTTTTTTCACCAATGCCATTCTCTGTGGTATTTAGAGCAGAACCTTCACCCCTGCCTTCAAGCGCAAGGCGAAAGCTTGGCTGGCCACCCTGGACTTGGCCTGACCCTGACTGGAATTTATATCTCAGCATTCCAGGCCGCTCCCGCATAATATCCTGCCCTATATTTTGCTCAGACTGTGCATCCTTTACTCCCCACTTTATGCTTCTTGTACATTATGTATATTGTCATGGTAATATTATTTTGTCTGTAACTTGTACATCTTGTATATTTTTAAGTTAAATACTGTGTATGTATGTAACCTGCCTGCAACCAAAAATGCGCGCGGTTGCCCTCGGGCCTTGTGCGCTATACAAATAAACAAAATACAAATATTTCTCTATTTTCTACTTTAATCCAATACGTGAGACTTATTAAAAATACTAATTCATCATCTGAATACAAAAAGTTCTTTGTCTGTCAAATCTGTTAATCGATATCCTTCACCGAAAGCTATCACTGCTCTCTATCCTCTTCCCTCATCATCTGTCCCATGGACAATCACCCTTCCTTCTCTAACCACTGCTGCTCTAGTGGAATAACCTGTTCTTTTTTTTATCATCCATGGGTATTTCTGGCCTGAATATAAATTATTCAGGTATCCTCAGTATTTTAACTACCAATCTGGGTAACCACGTTAACAAAACAGTTACTCCATATAAAAATACTTCTGGGTCTAATGGGACCCTTCGGCTTGCAAATAGTAATATAATCTCTCTTATATTCATATAATGCATTGCTGGAATGCAACACACTATTCATCTGTCAGTAAAAGATATTGTCATATTTAATTTTGTCATCAAATCACGTTCTAATATGTTGACTTGTGTCTGACAAGAATACAATAGTGGCATTACCACGTCATGTTCGCCTATAAAAACTGGTAACTCATCAGTAAAAGGAACTCAACTCATAGCCCCAGAGAATCCCTGCACATGCATGGCAATGCCATACGCTGGATACTTTGATAGAATATGATAAGTCATTTATAATGCGCCCATACACAAGTGTTTCTAGGCGCGACAAGGGAGGGAAGACAGAGGGAGGATAAAGTTAAAGATCTTACTAGGCCTTGTGTCATTCAGATCATGCAAGTGCGATAATGCAAAGTGCAGAGGGGGAGAGAGGAAAGTGCAGGGGAGAGGCAAGAGAGGAAGTGCAATCAGGGAAGCATAGCTCTGAGTAAATGGAGCCAAGGCAGCGCAGCTCTGGGTAAGTGCAAGGAAGCAGGGGACTGCTGGGTTAGAGTTACAGTCCCTCAGCGCCTGAGGCAGGGCAGGGGCGACTGGTCGTGGAGGGGCCTGGTACCCAATGAGAATTTGAGGGTAACCAGGCCACCAGTCAGAGCAGCGGACAGGTAGGTCAGCAACGGAGAGAGAGAGAGAGAAAGCAGAGGCAAAAAGGAAGGCCTTGAACTTCTTCAGGAACTTCAGGTGATCCAGCTCAAGTTTCATAGGGGCAGGGAGGCCATTCCAGAGGGGTGCTCCTGCAGAGGAAAGATCTACCCCCAATCTCTGCCTGGAGAATCATCGGACCATCTGGAGGTCGCTGAGCGAAGGGCTTGAGAAGGAAGGTGTTTAGGAAGAGAGAGTTGGATGGAGTGAGGGCCCCCGGCCCCAGACGACCTTGTGGACGATGCAGAGGGTCTTGAACTTGATCCCTGCAGCCACCAGGAGACAGTGGAGAGATTTCAGGACTGGAGAGAAATTTTCCCTGGGCTTGAGGCAGCTGTGAGATTCAGGTGTCGCAGGGCTGAGTATGTGGTGGATCAGTGTTTTGGTAGTTGGCGAATGTTAGTTACGCCGAGAGGGTTTTGAGTGTGGTTGGTTTGTCTGGTTGGTTTGTGGTGGGTGTTGATGTGATTGTTGGAGAGAGCCTGGTCTATGGATTCTGTTTGTGTGTCTTGGTGAAAGAGAGGGGATGTGAAATATCTGGTATCTGGTTGCATCTGCTTTGTGTCAAGTGCACTGATGAAGGCAGTGGAATGCAGTGAGGTAGCCTGGAACCTAGTGGGGCTCCAAGGTTCCAGGACTGCCAGTTAATCATTCAGGATGTGAGATTAGATCAGAGAGGATGCATATTGATTAGCTCCTACTTCCCTCATTCTAGCTTACCCTGAAACATAAAGACTACTTTCTTTTTGTATACTAATGTCTCCAGCGTCATCTCTGATTACCAAGAACCCAGATGCTTCAACCTGCTACCATCAACGACCAGTTAATACCACTATGGCAGCGCCTGGCAGTGCCTTTCCCATGCCCACAAAATAGCCCAAACTGTTGGTATTGGCATTGCTTGTTTATATTTGTATTGAGACTGTCCGTATGCACGGAGTGCAAGAGAAAATATGAAACTAGATTTTCCAATAACACTGCAAACATTTTAAAAATAAGTAAAGCATTTACTCAGGGTCAGAAAAGATGTCTTCCATCTGACTCTGAAGGAGTGTTTAAAAAAATTATAAGTTACTCACCGTAGTGACTAACATACTCTTAGTCCATAGTCCCCTTTCGTCCATACTGCATGGACGTCCCTTCCAAGGGACGGGAGACATAACCTTTTTCACCAGAAAAATATGTCTTGCCCTATAAATTTAGAGGCGAGCAGGGGTGCGGCCCAGGGAGCATGCGCTGCCCTGACTCCACCCTCCGGCGCCACACCTCAGTCCCCATTGACACGTTGCCAATAGAATTAACATTGCGTAATGACACCCGTATTATTAGGGAGGGGGCTGGTGGGACATATGGAGGAAAGGGGACTATGGACTAAGAGTATGTTAGTCACTACGGTGAGTAACTTATAATTACTCTTACATCCCGTCCCCTTTCCTCCATACTGCATGGGCGATTACAAGTGAATGTATCCCCAGGGTGGAGAGGAGACCCTCCTTAAGCAAATAGGTTCCTGAGAAGCGCCTGTCTGAAAGTCGTGTCAGATCTACAGCGGGCATCCAAACAGTAATGCTTGCAGAAAGCTGAGGGAGTGGCCAAGTGGCCGCCATGCCTATGACTTGTCAAGGGATATGATGCTGGAATGCAATGGCCGTTGCCTTGGCCCTGACTGCGTGGGCATTTATGTTGGCCGGAAGCGGCTTGTGCTGGCCCTCTTATGCTTCTTTGATGGCTGAGAGCATCCAGCGGGATATGGAGGCCTTGGAAGCCTGATAGCTTGGCCTTGAGCCTCCGAAGGTGACAAACAGGGCATGCGATTTGCGTAAGCCCTTGGTCCTGTCCAAGTAAAACCTCAGGGCAAGCCTGACATCCAGGCAGTGCAGTACCCTCTGTGCTTCGTCCTTAGGATCGGCAAAGAATGTAGGAACGACTATTTCCTTGTTCAAGTGGAAAGCAGACAGCATCTTGGAGAGAAATGCTGGGTGTATTCGAAGGACTACTTTGTCCCCTGTGAAATGTCGTATATGGTTCCGACGCGACCAGCACCTGGATTTCGGTGACTCTACGAGCTGAGGTGAGGCCGACCAGTAAGGCCATCTTGATGGTGACCAGCCTGATGTCCGCGGACGCCATTGGTTCAAACGGTTTGGGTGCCAGGGCGCCCAATACTATGTTAAATTCCCACCCTGGGTGTGGCCTCTTGATGGGCGGGTAGAGCCTTACGAGCCCCGTCAAATGTTTCTTGAAGCCTGTAAGCCCCGATGGCAGCGAGGTATGTACGACAGGGGTCCACCTGGACCCCCAAGTGGGCGAGTTGCGCCGAGAAGGAGAGCATGTCGTACAAAGTACATGCCAGGGGGGTCGATTTCGTTGGAGTCTGCCCAGTGGCAGAACCTGGTCCATTTGCTTTTATATTGGGCCCTGGTACCTTTGTTCCTTGCACCCTGTATGATCTCCAGATTAGCCTGAGAGAGGCTGAGGTTCTGCAGCATTTCCTGCTCAGGCACCACACTGTGAGGGCTAGTTTCTGAGGTGCTGGGTGGATGACTCTGCCCCCCTGCTGCACCAGAAGATGTGCTGGGCCGGCCACCATGGAGCTATTAGAATGATGTTGAGTTGGCGAGACTTCTTGATCTTGCAAATCACTCTGTGAATCAGCGTGTGGGCAGGAAGGCGTAAGCCTTCACGCCGTTCCACTGAAGCCCAGGGAGCCGGGGCCCAGTCCCTGCCAGGTGTACTGAGGTCACTTCTTGTTCTGCCAGGTGTACTGCGAGCACTTCTTGTTCTGCCAGGTGAAGATCTCCTGAATCAGGAGGTCATTTAGCTGCCACTCGTAATTGTGTGCTACCAACCTGCTGAGCCTGTCCGCCTCCAGACTGGACTCCCACGGGAGGTGGACTGGGGTGAGGTAGATGTTGTTTTCCAGGGCCCGCTCCCACATGCTGATTGCCAGTCTGCACGGAGGGGGGGTCTGGTGCCTCCCTGCTTGTTGACGTAGTACATGCTGGTTGAGTTGTCTGTCTGGATGAGGACAACCTTACCCTTGAGAAGTGGTAGGAATGCTGAGATGCGCTAGCCAGATGGCGTTCAGCTCCAACCAATTGATGTGGTACTCCTGCTCCTGTCGAGTCCAGGTGCCATGGACCGAGAGATCATCCAGGGTGGCTCCCCAGCACTCGAGCAAGGAGTCTGTGGTGATGGTGGCCTGGGGGGAGGGCGGCTGACTTAGGTTGCAGTCCCTGGACCACCATGTTAGGTCCGGGTGGAGAGATGGAGGAACGTTGATCATCTTGGATTGAGAGCCCCGCTCCTGGTTCAATGAGGCCGAGAAGTGCAGCTGAATCCTCCTCATCCTCAATCTAGTGTGTGGAACGGCTAATAGGACCACCGCCAAGAGACCAGAGAGATGGTGGTACCACCATGCCGAGGTACCCTCTCTGCTGAGAAAGTGGGTGGTGGCCCTCTTGATGGCCGAGATCTTGTCCTCCGATGGAAATACCTTCTCTTAGCACGTGTCCCAGATGAAGCCCAAGAATGTCAGAGTCTGCGTGGGCTACAGCTGCGGCTTCTTTAGATTAAGCGAGAAGCCCAGATCATGCAGTGTGTTCATAAGGGCATGGGAAGAGTGGTAAACCGTTTTCCGGAGATGTAGCCCTGAGGAGCCAGTCATCGAGGTATGGTAGATGTGGAGGCCCTGCGCTCTGAGGAGGGCAGCCACCATATTCATGAGCCTGGTAAAGACCCTGGGGGCCGAATTGAGGCCAAACGGAAGGACCTTGTACTGAAAATGGTAGCCCATGACCCTGAACCGTTGGAAAGAACGATGGGGCTGCCAAATCAGGACCTGTAGGTATGCAAAAATTCTGGCGTAAAAGCCCAAGCCTCGCTGGGAGGCTGGGACTTCCTCCACTGCCTGGCTCTCTACAAGCGACCGAATCTCCGCCAGTAGAGTTGCTGTCCTAACCTGATGGAGTGTAGGGGAGGAGAGAGGAGAGCCTGGGATAAGTAAGCGGTACCCTGTGGATACTACAGAGGGGATCCAGGGGTCTGCGAAATTCTGGCACCAGAAATGTGCATGGAGAGCAAGCCTGCCCCCCACTTGAGACACGTGGACCAGAAGGGACGTGTCATGTCTTCTTTCCCTCTGAGGCTGTCGCGGAGGAGGGGGACAGGAAAAAGCCCTTACTCCCCCACCCCTTTTTGTTGCTTGCACCGGTTCTGAGACGGCAAGCGGTCCGGCTGCCTGGAACTCTGTTCCTGGAAGCCGCAGAACCCTCCAAACGTACGCCCCCTGTCAGAGGGGTGCTGTGACTAGGAGTACGACTTGGGCGTGGTCTTTGTCAAGATGGATAAAGACTTGGTCATTTGTGAGCTGTTTTTCTTCTTGTCCAGCTCTTCGTCCGTGGAGTGGAATAGCGCCCCCACCCCCTGAAAGGTAGATCTAATATGCGTTCCTGGACATCCGGGTTGAATTTCGTGTCCCGGAGCCATGCTGTCCGTCTCATGTCCGTGGCGATATAGATGGCACGGCCAGAGGTGTCAATATGGGCCACGGTGGATTCCATGAGGTCATGTGCCACCAGCTTGGCCTCTGCCAGCCCAGCCTTAAAACGTGATTGGCTCTGCGCAGGGAGTTCCGGGAGGAAGTCCGCAATTTCCTGCCATAACCTCTGGTTGGCAGGAGCCAGTATGGGATCGGCATTGGCTTGACAAAGGTGCAAGGACACGTTGGAATAGAGTTTCTTTCCACACGCCTCCAAGATCTTCTACTAGCCTAGTAGAGCTGCAGAGGAGGCGGAGGATGACTGAGGCTTGGAGTATAGTGATGCCGCAGCGATCACTGAGGAGCGTGGCTGAGGATGGGCCGAGGGCAAGCGTGTATCCCCCTCCATCTGCCTGTACTTGGCGTCCAGGTGTTGATTGACCGGCTGGGCTGAGTGGGACTTAAGCAAAACCTTCTTGGCCAGGGAGACTACATCGGTCTGCAGAGGAATCCCTGTCTTGGCAGAGGGGCGTCATGTGTGGACTTCAGCCAGAACCCCCTCTGCCGGCTGCTCGACCTCAGGCTGGGGTAGGCCCAGGTATTCTGCCAGCCCAGCAAGACGTTTGTGGAAGGCCCTGGCTGAGGATGGCGTGTCAGGATCCTCCTCATCATCTGTGTCCTGCGGATCAGGAGATCCTGCGGAGGTGGAGTAGTTGGAGCTGGACGCTGGGGCACAGGAACCACAGCCGGGGGCTGAGGAGATGGTGGAGGCTGGTACAGAACCGCCTGAGGAGTCAGCTGGGGAGCTGGGACCGGCGGCTGCGCCGGGGCCGGGGGGCGCTGCTGGAGGCGCTTGTGGTGCCGCTAGCATAGTCGAGAGGACTTCCCTGATGCGGTCCTTGAGGATAAGCCCCATACTAGGTGACTTCATGAGCCAGAGCTGCGTTTAGGCGCCCCCTCAGAAGTATTGCCGGTACTAGGGCATAGGCCCTCGGCCACAAGGCCGGTACAAGGGCACAGCCCCTCGGATGACGATCCGGTACAAAAACCTTCTGGTCTCTCAACACTGCCACCGGGAGGATCCGAGAATCCCTCGGCCCGAAGGCCAGTAGCTGAAGCAGCCTCGGTGCGCGTGCTGGTAGAAGAACCTGAACGGTCCCTCCCACGTGGGAGAGTCCTTGGGAAGGAGTCTCCTTTGCAGGGTGCGATGGAAAATAGTGGCCCTACCATAGGCCTGGCTCGGTGTTCAAGAAATTCTTGAGGTCCTCTGGAGGCAACTTCTGGAAGAACTCCCTCCACCTGGATAGTCTGTTCTTCAGCACTTTCGATGACAGCGGGCCACACGCTGAACAAGCCTGCCAACCGTGGTCTGGGCCAAGGCAACGTAGGCAGAGGGCGTGGGGGTCTGAAGACGGGAAGAGCCCATTGCAGGATGCTGAACCCTGTGGAAGTCGACATGCGCCGGGGAGGAGCGTGGCGCCTGAGTACCTGAATGATAAAAAGACAAAAAAAGACAAAGAGAAGAAGTATCCGTGCATGGAATAACATGGCGGAAGCCAAACCCAGGAGTGCTGGTGAATTCGGCCCGTTCCTGTCGACGCAGAAAAGGGGACTGAGGTGTGGCGCCAGAGGGCAGAGTCAGGGCAGCGCATGCTCCCTGTGCCAGAACCCCCGCGCCTCTAAATTTAAAGTGGAAGAAGGTTTTTTCTGGTGAAAAAGGTTCTGTCTCCCATCCCTTGGAAGGGACGCCCATGCAGTATGGAGGAAAGGGGACGGGACGTAGGAGTATGTCCAGTAATGTTTCCAAAGTTACATTTACACGCTGAGATAATATATGCAAAAAAAGCATTCTTCAATATGTTCTATACAAAATATAAAATACATGCAAAGAAAGTGTCAATACCAAAAATATGTTGGTTCTTAGAGTAGCATGAAAATAACAGTGCAAACTGTGCAGTAGTTTATAAGTTAAGCAATTGAGACTCAACTTTGGTCTCCTTAGAACATGTTGCTAGGGAAATGGGTTAACTATCAAAGTAATCGCTTTAAATATCGTCTTAAGTAAAATTCAGTGGTAATTCGGAAAGAAAAAAGAATTGGAGTCAAACGGGAATGTGTATCCTGGCATGAGATTGTTCAAACCTGGCACTCTGGCTATCTGGCGAAGACTTTGGGGATCCATCCATTTTAGAATAAACAACAGAGATAAGAAAATTGAGACACTAATGCTATCAACAGAATAGAGATTTTTTAAATGAATACTCTCTTACCCAGTGCCTGTAAAAGGTATCCAGCTGAGTCCACTCACTTTCCATTGATTTAATTGACTTCCATTCTGTATCAGTAAATTGCCGATTCATAATGCGAAAAAACTCTTCAATAGAGCCACTACCTACAAATACAGAAATACAATTAAAAAAAATCATATTAACAACTATCGTTACTACTTTCTCTATAGTAAAGTGGCTCCTCTCATATGTATTTAGAATACATTAAATGGTGTCCTGTAATGGTCTAGAAACACAATCGTGAAGAACATTAGCACTTAGATTTCTATGTAAGACTTTGCCACAGCCAAACAGAATGCTGAGAATTGAGCCAATTGCATATGCATTGTGTTTCAATCTTTCTTCCCAATATAAGCAGCAGTCTCTCAGGCAGTACCACACGTGAAGCAGTGTCACTAAGTATAAAACAATCAAGTCCACCTGTCAAAACAACTTAGCAAAGTGACATAACCAACACAGAGTGAAAAGCATACAGTACTTCAAGGACAGGCCCTGCTCGAGAAAAAGAAGGACACTCGGGATGTACAATTCTATATTACATACAAACACTCAATTGATTTGTTATTCTAAATATGTACAACATATAAATAAAATCTCTTATTTTAAAACGTTAATTTTCAATTACACACACACTGGTGATACTAACATTAACCTGTAGAGACACGCACAAGAAATGGCAAACAACATTGCATTGACCACAGAAATGTGCTCATAACATGAATTATGTTCATCAAATTTCCCCAAAACATCAGCCACATGTTTATGATAGTTGATAAATATTGTGCACCATGTGTCCCTTTTCATGAGGAGTTGAATAATGGAAAATACATTGTCCTTCCCAATGGACGTTAACAAGACAGATTTCTTTAATATGTCTGTATCGATGTTCACTGTAGTTGAAATGTTCCGAAATTATGTGAATGACAAGGTATATTTGTCAACCATGCTAAACTAACATGTCCATTCCATTTAAGAGTTTTGCTTTGGATTTTGGGACTTCCAGACCTGGATTGCCCCATAATAAATGCTGGTATGTAATATTTATATTTAATTGTATATTAAAAAGGTTCACCAGTCTTACAAAAATGTGATTAAGGCATTAAATGCTAGTTTAATTAGCATTGACAGCCAAAATATTTTGGGAACTCGCTAACAAAATCACAAAAAAACAGCAACGGGTTCAGCCCAATATTACCTGTGAGAAACCTGAGGGTATTCTCATTACTATTCCCCTGGGATCCTCTGCGCAGGTGGTCAGGGAAAGGCTATCACGTTTGGATCCTGATCCTGGCGGTGGAGAAGCGAGGGAGGATCACTTGGGTGGAGGATCCTTGGTAACTGGGAGTAGGGTACCTGCAGGCGAGACATGGTATCCCGTCTCTCGCTTTAGAAAGTCAACCTAACCTCCACAAAGCATTTATGGGTTATTACAAATCATCTCCCCTCATTTCCCCACCTTTGTCCTTTAACAGTACTGTGACGAGGAAGAGGAGAATTAGGAGCAATGACCACTAACAACTCCCATGTGCACTTTAACACTGTAGCGAGGAAGAAGCTTGCTAAAAGCTATGAGGGTCAGGCATGTCCTCTTAATCAAAGTCAGGCAGAATTGGAAAATGGTACACACCTCCAGCCTATTGAAGGACTACAGGTGTATAAAATAAGACATCAAGATGTGAACAGAGAGAGATACCTGGGGAACTGTCAAGGCAGAGAGCAGCAGGAAACACTGGAAGATTGGAGGCAGCCGTGGAAGGACTCGAGGTGGAGCCGGCACACCGGCTGCATCCCCAAGCCGCGGGGAGCCTCCGATCCGAAGTGGGAGCAAAAAGAGCCGCGATGAAGCCAGAGCGAAGATGATGCTGTGTCTGCCCTCGCAGAAGCAGAGGAGCTGTCTGTGCCAGACGAGTTCCAGTCCACAAGGGGGCGGGGCTCGCGGTACCAGAAGCAGCAAGTGAGAGCGAAGGAGGAGGAATCAGACTACCAGTGAGTACTTGGAAAGCCACTCAGAGAGCGGGGCACTCCGGGCAGGCTACAAAAGTATAGAACAGCTTCGAAGGAATAAATGCTTCAGTTACAGATGAATCTGTGATACTAAGTGAATGCAAGAAAGGCAAGTTGCGCGAGGCACAGTCATTTCTAATATTGAATAATGAACTGAAAGAAAATAGCAAATCAAGTCGATTTAAGGACTCTGACTACAGAGTTGAAGTTAGGTCTGAGAAACCATTTGTTTTTTTTAATAGGGAACTGATTGAACCCTAAAACTGAGCTTAAACGGCAGTAACCTACATACTTGAAAGAAGCTAAGCAGGAAGGGGGAAAAAGGTCAACAGAAGTGAAGTGTGAATAAGGCCCTGAAATACAATGATACATTGAATGTATACAGACCAAGGATGCCAAGGACTGGCTTAGAGATATGTGGTACTCTATGGAAAACCTAAAATGCTGACACATGGAAGCCAAGGTAAGGAAACTCAAACACAGAGGCAAGATACTGAGAAGCCTATGCGTGAGCAGGAGAACTAAAGGTTTCTGGTTGTGCGACCTGTGATTGGTGGACCGTGTAGTCTGACAACAGGGCCCAGACCAGAAAACCCGAATGTGTTGGTAATAATCAACATAAATATGCAACGTGTCAAAGAAGGAAACTATCATTGTTGTATTTAAACCTTGGGGAAGGAAACCTTGAGCTGTGAAGAATTGTTGGAAATTGCCTTGAGGACGAGCTTTTTGTGATCCCTGTTACATTGAACTTGAGGACGGGAACCCCGAAAAACTATCTGATGAGGCTGCATTGAACTTGGGGGAAGGGTACCCAGAGAAAGGTGTGGAATGGTATTACCTTGAGTCCAAGAGAAGGTAACTTGAAAACTGTAGTGGACTTGTGTATACTTGGGGAAGGAGAGCTGAAGAAGAATCCCGGAGCTGGAAATAGCTCAGAACTTTAGCTTTGGAGCACTGTTCAGTTTATGGTTTACATCCCTACACATTGTTTTTCTTTAGGTGTGAGGACAAGCGTAGGTTATGGGACACAGACAGACCTTTAAATTGAACTTACTGACACAGACTATCCTTAGTTTCTTTACGTAAGAAAATTCCACCTTCACATTGGGCAAGTTAGGCCTTACACCATCCTGACATTTAAGTTAATAAAGGTATTTTTGTTAACATTGAATCTGTTGTCTGTGTCGTACTTCATGATGCCTTCACACACCCTAGAAGTAACTTGGGTAACTCAGTAAAAAGAAACCTTTGCACCCAAACTTGTGGTCCTCTGAAGCCCCCGGACCAACTAGCGCTGATAATGCTAAAATACGACTCGAAGCTATGGTCCAATATTCTTCACAAACGTTTTCATAAAATGGTCACTACCCATAAGCTTCCACCCACGTGGCATTCATCGATCATCATCCCGATAATAAAAAGGGTGATAGAATGAATCCTTCAAATGTTCATCCTACAGCCATTCTAAATGGCCTGAGCAAGGTATTTGCATCTTTACGTTTGAGGGAGTTGGATTCATTTGTCGCCAAACTTAATCTTCTCCCAAAATACCAAGTGGAGTTTTGAAAAAAAAAGGCTGGGCACCACCTTGTCTTGAATGGGACCATACACCCCACAGGCAATGCTAATTCCTATTGCAAGCATGAATATGTCCAGCGCTTTTAACCTTGTCTTACGCAACACACTGTGGTCTAGACTGCCGACAACCTTCTTTTGTTTCATTCAACCCCTATTGGCATCCAAAAGAAAATGTTTCTGTTTTCATTTTATGCAATCGAAAATAATCTTTTGGTCAATGGCTAAAATTGAAAGATTATAATATTCTCCAATAAGCGTACACCCAAACCTATTACTTGGACTGTTGGTGATCCCAAATAGGCGAGAGTTTAATCACTTAAATACTTGGGATTCAACATCCAACAAAATCTCTCTGTAAATATCACGCAACAGAATTTGAGAGCAAGGATGGCACCGTGTCTGCCTAGCTGAAACGCATACATTGCAAATTGGCCATCATACCAGCACTTAAGTATTATTGTATTACAATTGTACTGGCACTTACATATGGTCTAGAGGTGGTCTTACAAGATATGGGACCTTTTCTGAACAGGTGTTAATATGGAAGAAGGTTGTTAGATTGGCGTATTCAGTTCCAAATTCTCTTTGAGCACTATTGTGCTCTGGAAAAATTCTGTATGCACGCCAAAATACTTGATCCTCCATCTACTAGCCTATTCCAGAAACTGAATCTTAAGTTTAAGACTAAAGAAACAAACAACTGTGTTAAACCATTAGATAAGATCCTGGAAGAGATTGGTACTGTTGTACAAGAATTGAATGAAAATCCCAACAAGGTCAAAATGACATAACAGAGATTGGTGTCATACTATCAATAGCTTAAAATTGTACTCATTGTACAGGGAATATGTATGGATTAATCTAAAGAGAGAGTGCTTATCAAAATACATATATACCTATTCCTCTGTTATAAAAAGAGACATTGGTACGTGAGGTTTAAACTTAACCAATTGCCAATGCACGAGTGCTTGGGACCGAGAATGGGTATTCTTAGAGAACAAATAACGTGTGGCTGGTGAAATGATAGCCTTGAAATTGAAACACTAAAACATCTTGTTATTGTTCGAAGACGACTGTATTGAGAGACAAATACTTTGCTGGTTTCGTGTGCACCTCTTGTGGACTCAGATAGGCTCTATGGGCCAAGTAGATGTTACATTTTAGATGTTTTAGCTCTATGCTGGTTTCAACAAACCCTTTATCCTGATAGTGTCACCTAACGAGTTTACTATACAGTAGTTATTTATTGATCGGGCTATGAATAAATCAAAAACTTTCTTTTCTGTAGTTAACGAGATAGCTAATACAAGACGAGACCTGGTGGCTCATTCCTCGAGTTTAAAGTGTCAAGACTTTGCACAGTTCTTTATAGAAAAAATATCTAGGACCAGGGGAGAGATCTCTCATTCACCCATTTCAATGGTTGCTCTGATTTGTAAATTGGAGCAGGAATTGAATGTTTTCTCCCTGCCGGATATAAATGAGATAGCGATATTAGTGAACCA
The DNA here is from genome assembly GCF_040938575.1 of Ambystoma mexicanum. Lineage (NCBI taxonomy): Eukaryota > Metazoa > Chordata > Amphibia > Caudata > Ambystomatidae > Ambystoma > Ambystoma mexicanum. The sequence continues at coordinate 771,801,441 of NC_090941.1, forward strand.
TTTAAAACCTACATTCATTGCTGAGGATCCATGCCCAGCAAAGATGTTAAGAGTGTTTTGCTGTCTTTGCAACTTTTTGTATGCAGAAATTAGACTTCTCACTAACAAAGGGCTGTTTTCCAGACTCCTTCAAAGTTAGGTGTACGCCCTTCATTACAAAAAGCTAACTCGGATGCTAATCTTTTAGCTAACTATAGACCTGTTACATCTCTTACATTTTTGGGAAAGTTTTCTCCAGTTGAACGATTGAATTAGTTCACAAGACTAATTAGCTGCCTCCCAATCAGGCTTCCGACCAGGACACAGTTCAGAAACTGCTACACTGCAGATTTTAGATGACATGATGATGATTTTAGAGGAGGAGACCCACTGCGTATTGGTTTTATTGGACTGGACGGTAGAATGAGACGCTATTGGTCATGAAGTCCTCCTTGATATTCTGAAACAAAGAATGGGGATCAATAGCACGCGCTTAAATGGATTGAGTCCTTTTATAATAAATCGGCAGCAACTCATTTTAATTGATCAGAACGTTCATCCCCAGATCCTGTGCCTTTTGGAGTACCGCAGGGGTCAATGTTATCTCCAACGCTTTTTAAAGGCTTTATGGAACCTCTAGGGGATAGCATAGCTAAACGTAACATCTGCATGCATCAATATGTGGCCGATACCCATCTTTACTCAAAATTATCTAATCAGATTGGCCGAGTGCCTACTGGATATTGAGGAGTGGATGGCCTCTCAATTGTTAAAGCTGAATACTCTAAAAACTGAATTTCTTTTACTTTCAAAGGCAAATTTATACGCCTCTTTTTGTTTTGAGAAACGTTTCAGGAAGCAAAGATCTTAGGTGCCCTTTCTCAGTTTGCAACAGTCGTAAAATCCTTAGGTTTTTATATGGAAGCATCCCTCCTTCTCCAAGCACATAAATACTATGGTAAAATCTGACAATTTGCAGTTTCGTACGTTAGTTCAGTTGCTGATCCTTTCTCGGATTGATACTGGCAATTCCTTTTTAATAGGACTCACAAACAATACCTTGTTTCCACTAATATAATTGTTTAATGAAGCCACCTGGTCAATCTGTGGGGCTCGAAAATATGATCACATTTCCCCCATTTTAATTACATTGCAATGGTTACCAATTGAAACTAGGATACATTTTAAATTTGTATGCATTATACACAAAGCACTTTATGCTCGGTACCCACATTATGTAGCGTGAAAACTAAAAATCTCTGGGGAACTGAAAGGGCTTCGGGACCAGAAGTGTCAGCAATTGAGATCATTTTCTGGGGCGGCCGTTAAACTCTGGAACTCACTTCCAAAAAATATTCGACAGACTATAAAAGACCTTAAGTTCAGGAAGAAAGTAAAAACATGGCGCTGGGTACGAGCTTTTTATATGTGTAGGACAGTAGTTTATGTCTTCAAGAATTGCTCTATTACACATTTTTGATAGGTTATATAAATGTGTTATTGAGATCGTTTTTAACTAACCAATACGGTACAGGATGTCTTTAGGAAATGTAGTTGTATTTATTACATTGTTGTATTTGTTAATTTATGTGACATATTGTATGTGTTTTGTAAAGCGCTTGATTCTTCAGCTACCCATGTTTGCGCTATAGAAAATATTAAATAAAATACAAATAAAATAAACCCTCACTTAATGTTTATGGTGAGGGGATAGCTAATTCCGCAAGTTGTGTTGTTCACTTACTTTTCTTTTTTCTTAATTTTTATATATAACCTATATATAACAACAATGGGATGAATTATTAATGCTCTATAAAATAGTCTGGTTTTGATTGATTTAGATTTTATTTATACTGCCTTTGTTTATAAGTATACCGATGGGAAATATTTTATAGTGTGTCTATTGTGATCTGATTGCAATAATTTTGTTACTTTTCTTCTTTAATAATTTTGATGTGTGTATTGTGAAAAGTTTAATTGTACAAAACATACAACAACAAAAATATTTATGTATTTCTCTTTCATTCTGATTGCACACCCCTGTGTTCAGACCCAAGATAAAGGAGTACTGTCTCTTTCTTTGCCTGTCCTTTCCACTTTTGCAAAAAAGAGAGGAAAGGAGGAAGTGCTAAATACAAGAATGAACATGAAAAAATGTGCAAACAGGAGCAGAGTCATATCGTTGTGAAAACTACAATTGGCTGAAAAATATTGTTTTCTCTACAACTAGCAGGAACAGCAGGATGGGTGTAAGAGCTTCTCCCAACCACTATGTCCATGGTGCCTAATTCAGATGTTGGCCCTCAAATTCAGAAAATTCGAACCAATAACAATGTGTAGATATTTAGGTCAATCTGCAGACAGAAAAGTTGTAGACGTTCCAATTGGTATCTCAGACAATCATTCCAGACAAATAAAGCATGCAGAACATTCACTCTTCCTGATAGGCCAAAAACTGCACCTGGCACGTGCCCACCCACAGAGAAACTACAGAGCAAGATTCTTTTAATCTTCTTGACTTGTTTAATGAAGGTGTTTCTACAGCCTTTGCTTTAAAACTGTTCAAATCATGGGCCAACGAAAAATACATAAATGCAGTGGCTCGAAGTCTTCGTAAAGACTTATGGTATGTTTCATTCAAGCTGGGTCTTTTTCAGTATATTGACAACTACCTTGGATTACAGATCCCTGAATCCTTTATAAATTAATTTGCATAGTGCACGTAAATGCTACGAAAAGGACAGACACAGTACTGTATATATGGCAATAACCCCCCTACCTTTTTAAGCCATGTCCTTTGAGACCAGTAGTATGGCCAGGGTTTATTTGTTGAATTCTCACTTTGTAAAACTGTCCAGGTGCTGAAGTTGGAGTGCTTAAATATACATTGGCATGCATTTGCAACTCTTAACACATTTCACTGCCCACAAACCAGTTAGTCAACATTGCGGTATCACAGTTAATATGGTGGTAATTTGTAGTTTTCGAAGACACTGGTGTTTGTGTTACTACACCTTAGCAGAGCAACCTGCATTCATTGCAGGGCCTAGAAGCCCTATTCAGGTATTGGCCCGCTCTTGAGGCACTTGGTTTAAATTTCTTGGCGCTCCGAGCTCTGCAGCACTCTCTCATGGTTCGTCTGGGCCTGGGAACCCAGCCCTTCCTCATGCCTCCCACTGCCCAACCTCGCTGTCTCTGATTGGTGTTCAGGAGGTCACGAGACGTGGACCACCTTACTTAAACTTCCCACCCAGGGCAGCGCATTGGATCAGAAGAAGGACACAGACTCTTGTAAGACATTATTAGACAAATGTTTATTAAACAAAAGAGATATGCCTATCTTCCTCAGCTTCTATGGGGGTATTCCCTACCTAACTAACTAAGGTGCTCGTCAGTGAATGTCTTTAAAGGAATTTGTCTACTGCCCAAACTAATGCTAACTGACCGAACCACTATCTTAACAACTAAAGACAGGAGAATGACTCACTTCTCCTTGGTTCTTGCTTCTCGCAAGTTGGCTGTTCGATAACTGATTCTTAAATAATAGTCTCTTGTGACTTAATCAGGTCACGCAGTTCTCTTAATACTTTGCTATTCTTTTGTTCCTTCTCCAAGTCGGGTTTCCTTTGTTCTATACTGATATATTTTCCCTTATCAGGGATTTCTTTTAGTTTGTTACTTTTCTTTTTAACTCTCTTTCTAAAAGTTCCTCTTCTATTTGCCCAGGGTAAGGTTATCCAACCTTCCCAATTCTCTCTCTTGAGGTTAATTTCTCTTTTATTTAGCTCACAACCTCTGCATTGTATGTATCCTTTGATATAGACATTCTTCCATCCTTATCTTCAGGATTTTCTGTTATGGTTGTGCTCTTTTTGTCAATGACACTTTGGGCCTGATTCATGGAAGTGTTTTATAATGGCGCAATCCCATAGGAAAATGTTCCATGAATCATGCCCTTTCTTTACTTTGACTTCAACGAGTATGATTACTCTGATAACAATTATTATCCAATGATATCACTTTCAAGGTTATACTCTCAATATCCTGGCGGTGTAGGAATAGTTCCACAACAATTCCTTGTTTTTTCTCTTATTTTCACGGTTATATTGACGTTATCTTGACTGTGACAAGCATGAGCACTTTTATAAAGATTCTCATTCACTTCTCTTGCTTTGTGATATTCTCGTTATCGTGAGTGTGACGAGAATTAGCACTTTTTTAGTGGTTCCCATTGACATCTCTTGCTCTCACTGTGATATTCTTGCTATCTTGATTGTGACGAGTCTGAGCACTTTTATAATGATTCTCATTCACCCACCCGGGTCTCCCAATTTCCCGGTTACTCGATACTGGCAGGGATAACGTCACAGGGGTTTTGCTTCACGTGGCTTAGGTTTTCTCCTTTGTTCGTCGATTCCTTGCTCGGTATCTTGTACCCAGAGTCTTCCCTTCAAATTGATTTTCTGTTTCCCAGGCACCGAAATGTTATGCGGTACCAGTCTCATAATGGTCTATTAGCAGTTGCCAGGATCGCCGGTCCACCGCTGACTCTCTGTGGTTATTTATTTATTTATTCGCATTTGTAGAGCGCACAAAATCCCATAGGCATTGTGGCGCTTGTTACAGAGAATGAACATCACTTAGTTACATAACATCACATGGTTAAATTGACAGGAGACAGCAGGAAAGATTACTGAGACTTAAGCAGAGAACACAATATGGGAGTATGTAGTAATATATATATCGCTTTATAATATTTATAGCGCTTTAGAATATGTATCGCTTCATTAAGTGTGATGACATTTTTTTGTTGTTGCCAGCAATAATGTGACACACACATATAGTCATTTTTATGTTGCCAGTACAACATGTGAATATGTTGCTGGTGGCATGCAAGGTACAGAATTCATTTTTCACAGCAAAAGCCCAATGTGAAACTGCAGAGGGTAAAAGTGCACCATGTTATTTTCCTCTGGAATACCTCATACATAGAAAACTACATTATTTACATAACTGACTGACTGCATTAACAATGACTAATTACTAATTCTAACCCCTTAACATTATAATGTAGCCTCTGTGTGCAAAATGAGGTGAAAATACATATTTTGAAATTAGTTTTTCTTAAACGTGCACTGGAATTTTTTTTTCTTCTCTTCTCTTGCTGTGTTGAATGCAGAAAGCAGAAAGGAAGGCAGCAGGAATCGAAAAGATACAGTTATTATAATCGGAAGATCTCATTGTTTGGGACATGAGGGTGGTAACAGAATACATTTTCTGCTAATATGATCGGAAGAAAGTGTCTGCAGATATGTCACGTCACATGTGGGGAGGCTCTGAGTTTTTCTAAAGGAAAGATGACAAAGGGAAGTTTAGTTTGTGCTGACTGGGCTCTGAAGACAGAAGTACCTGGTCACTCAGCGCTGGCTGGAGAACCTCTCGTTCTCGCCGCGCATTCCAAGCATCCAAGATTACAGGAGCGGTTCATTGGCTGGGACTGCTTTTCTGAGGGAAGCAAGGACAAGGTGGTGTGGGAGGGATTCAAACAAATACCTCTGGTAAGCAGACAAAGTTTAAATGAGGTCACTGTGTGCTGTTGGATGAATGACCGATCTAAAAATGTCATGTAGGCAGAGTAGCAAAGGAAATCCCCTGCATTTTAATTTGTCATGTTAATAATGTTAAAAAGTGATTTATATTTTAAAAAAAGGCTTGTTTGCTCTGTTTGTTTTTTTCTCTTCTTCTTTTGTTACAGATAATGGTGAAATGTACATGGTAAGATTTGAATTGTGAATTGTATTTGTCTGCAATATAACCAGTATATAAAAATGAATTGTTTAGAGTCTTTTATTGCATTTGGGATTTTATATGTGGACACAGGAGAGATTCATTCTCTTTGGAAATACATTTGTCAATTTGCCCATGCAGATAGAATAACAAACAGAATAAGCAGTGCTAAAATAGGTGTGTGTGTCCTCCTTGCATGTTGTTTGGAGGGAATCTAATATAACATATAGATTACTGGAGGTCTATGAACCAGTAATGATGCCTACGGGCGCACAGATCACCGGTGTAGATAAGCCTGTGATACCGGCCACAGGGTGTAGGTGGCACTCTATATAAAAGTGTTGGGTTTTCTTGTGTGCATAGGTCCAAGGCTCCCTATAGATCACTAGGAGGTATTCTCATAGAAAGGAAGGTTTTGTTTATGACGGGGTTATGATGTAGGGAAGGAAACTATGCTCACCACTAAATACCACAAATAACATATTACCGCAAAATACCACAAGTAATACATATTACTAGATTCTCCAATATAATATAACCAAGTATGGTCACTAGAATGATATGAGGCCAAACCCAATCTAAATGCAAGGATAAGTTATCACCAAACTGCTGCTCATGTTTTGCGGTAAGAAAAATACCGCCAAACCCCAAACTTACACAAAATATCCTACATACATGATGCATTGGCTGGGGAAAGTGGCTATAGAGCTCCTACTGGGCATGGCAAGTGTGTCTTACACTACCATACGTGCATTAGAGGTAACCCATTTCATGATAGCAGTGTGACACTAAAAGTGAATTTTAGAATGTCTCAAATGGAGGCTACATTCACAGAGCTAGTGCAATATCTGGAGGCAAAACTATATGCACATGTGACATGGTCATCAAATAATGCCAGAGAATGGCATTACCACATCTATGGTGAAGTACAGAAAGAACCATTAGACAGCATTTTTGCAGAAGGCAGCATAATTCAGGTCTGTCTTTTGGCACTACTAAATGCAGTTGATAAACACGCAGAGAAAGATTGTCTGATACGGCTATGTGCCAAGACATGGTTTATCCTAAATAGATCCCTGCGAATGCAAGAAAATTATACCAAACTGAATAGCAGGTTAAAAGCTGATCTGGATGGAGCAAGTGAAACAGAGGAAATGTTAAGAGCAGAATTGGAGGTATGTCAAAAAGACATGCAGTCAAAATTTAGAGATCGCGACACACAATTATCTCAAAGCAAGAAGCAGTTTGAGGATAGTGAACAAGAATTGAAACACTTGAAAGCGTTGGTAGACCATATTAGACAAGATAAAGATGAAGTTGTTTTGGAAATGCAGGTTTTGCAAAAAGAACATTTTGAAAAAGAAAGTGATCTCCAAAATGCTGAATTGGAAATGGTTAAAATGTTTCAAGAAAGAGACAAGAGAAACAAAGAATTCAATGAATGCCAAATGCAAATGAGTGATATGCAAGAGGTAATTAATAAGATGGGTGATGAGAACAATTATTTGCGTAAGGAGCAGATAGGCTCCTTAAAAAGTGCAAGGATATGGAACAGCAAATATGCATTTCCAGGTCAAAGGATAGACGGCAGGGCACCACATTCAATGAAGTTGAGGTGAATTCTATTTCTACACAGAGAGCTAGTGCCCCACTGACTGGGCCGATGACTGAACTTGGTTGCAGCGCTCTTGGGGGATTTGATACACCCATTGGGGATTGCCACCAATTCCATACACCTGAAACCAGGGTTGAATCACAAAGTAGTGCAATTCCATGAATAGAAACGAGTAGCCCCATAAGAATAATGAAATCAATCAAGGTTCTGATCAAACTATTTAAAAAAGGAGGGGAGTGCTGTATAGAGGACCACTTAGAAGCAGTGCATGATATATTTAAAGCCCTCCAGATACCTACGGAACAATACAGGCAATACTTTCACTTAACTCTAGTTGCTCTTACAGCCAGTATCATTAGAGGATTAAATGAACAGCAGAACAAGACATGGGCAGAGTGTGAAAAAGAGATTAGACGCCATTGTTCTCCTTTCCAATTATTGCAAGAGGCAAAAAAGGTTGCATACATGATTACGGCTGGGCCTAACACGTCACCTCACCAGTTTTTGAAAGACTTAAAAAGAGCTTTTTCTTGCTTTGATGTATCCTTTGACCCTAATTCCAATGAGTTTAAAGCTGTCTACTTCTATGGGCTACAGAAAGGCATCATATCACAGTTAGTCCATGAATTTGACCATGACAAGTCCGTTGAATGGATTGTACACCAAAGTACAAAACTATCTGAAGTACTCTATTGTCCGGGTAGAGAAAATGATAAAATGAAAGACACTAGACCAAAATCTAAAGAATCCTCAGCAACATAAATGGAGAACAGGTCAGCCAAAATGTCCCTTGAGTCTGCTCAAAGTCCAGGTAAAAATAATTTGGCACCTGAACAAAGGGGTAATCAACAAAGGTCGTCACTCCATGCACCAATGTTTTAATCGCATGATCCTAGTAATGGGGAGAGCTACATCAGCCCTAGGTACTTAGGAGACAGGCCGCAGGCAGGTTATCGGCCTGATATGTCAGTTATGAATAATAATCAGAGACAAAGTCAGGATCAAAGAATCAATGGTCCCTACCAGACATTGGGGACACAAAGCAGATTTGACCCTAACACCATGATATATGGTAATCAGGATAGACTCCAATATGTGGATCGATTTACTGAAAATGGGAATCAGCATAGGGGACAATACTCACAAAATGAGAGACAGGACATGAGGCAGAATATGAATTATGCTCCACGTCAATACAATGAATCACCACCACCAGGGGACTACAACCAAAGGATGGGTGCACCTCGCTCCCCTCCACATATGAATCAAGAGTTCAGAAACAACCCCAATAGAAATCATTCTCCTGAAAGACATCAGAATAGATTCAATCAGGGGGGAAATAACCAATATCGACCTAGGCCACAGAGAGAAGATTCTAGAGAAATGGAAAGATTCCAGTGTCTCGAGGCCCAAATAAAAATGTTGGCTGAGCAAATAGGAAAGCTCTGTACGGTCCAAAAACAGTTATCAAAGGAGGGGGCAGAAGGCCATAGCAATGACCGGGTGGTTTCCGACAATAAGTGACTAAATACTAATGATACCTGCAATGCTAAGAAAACAGATTGCCCTGATTTGATTTTGCATAATGACTCTGAGATACCTAATGATTCAAAAAGGAAAATACCGGCAAATGAACATGTGACAGAAATTGTAAATACATCTAAAAAAAGAAGTTCGATTTAATCTAGAGTTAAATCAAACATTGGAGATTTGCACAAATGAAAAAGGAAAACATGAGATTCCAAAAGAACAAAGGGACAGATTTAAGAAAGACAACTCATGCATGGGGAATACAAGTGAACATGAAGTAATTGAGGATGCCTGAACCCCTTCCTTGGACAATCGAAACACTAACCAAACACAGGCAGAAAGAATAAATACTCCAAAGGGGGGTACAGATCAATCACCTGAAGAGTTCTTTGAGCCACAGATGTTTGAAGAAGTTAAAAAGACTGGTATCATACCAAATAACCACAAATGCACAGGATTAGAAAAAGGCAAATTACCAAGTGATGTTTTTACACATGTTCAGTTGGAGGATTGGAGTGTGACCTTTGATGATCCCCGGATAGATAGGCAAACAGTGGCCACACTCCAAAAGACCTCTGAATATGGAGAAATTAATAAAGTCTCTCACACAGAAATGGACAGAAAGGAGGGAAAATGTCTTTCTATTTACCAATGTGCTTAGCCAAAAGTGAAAAAGGCCTGAGAAAGGCGAGTTGTGAAATCAGTAAGAATTCACACTTTCTATGTGTATTGAGGAAGTTGAAGACCGGTATTATGCTCCCATCACTGTGGAAGAGAAATGCAATACATTTGCGATGATTGACACCGGCGCACAGGCCACACTTATGTCCAAAGAATTGGTCAAAAGTATCAATGAAGGGAGATCCCCACAAAATCAGATTACAGTGAGGCAAAGTGAAGGTCCAGTGCATAATTTTAACGGTGAGGTGGTGCCTATTATAGGTGTTACCGAAGTTGACATAAAGATAGGAAAACACAGAATGAAACAAGAAGTATTGATCACATCTGTTTGTGGAATTCATTTTTTGATGGGGACAGATTGCCTGAAAAGATTGTCTCCTCCCATAGATGGGGTAAATGGAGTACTGTGGTCCTTAACCAAAAAACCATTGAGACCTAAGAAAATAAAATCACAAAACAGCACTATAAATGAATGCCACACCGTTGCCAAAACTAATGATGCAGTGGAGGTATACCTCCAGAATAGCTGTGTACCTAGCGTCACTGTCATTTTGATGTGTCAAGATAAAATGCAAAGTGAAAAAGAAAAACAATCTGTGCAGATTTATTTAGACCCTAGGAAAAAATGGCAAACTGATATAGATGAGCACACATTGCGCTTCTATTTAAAAGAGAAGAAATGCAAACTGAATACTACTCCTAAAACAGACACAGAAAAACACATTACCACTCTTGCTGAAATACACTTGGAAGATAGCAGCCATGGGTTCACATTGGTATAAATGATAATTCTAAAGTCATAAAAGCTACCTTAGCGCTTGAACAGGAAAGGAGCTTTATTAATGAGAAATTACTACAGAAAATAATGGAGAGGGAGGAGATCCCAAAATTTAGAATTAAAAACTAATATGTCTCTGGTTTGGACAATCCAGACTTTGAAACCCGAATTGAAAGGGAGATGCATGCTGAAGATTAATACTGGGCAGAAAACAATTTACCATAATGTGTGGATAGTGAGTGGAACACAAAATGAGTTTTACATGGGCAATGATATCATGCACAGAATGTGCATGTTGTTAGATTTCCTTAGTCAAAAAATATGGTCACGGCTAGTTGGGCCTGCACCTCAATTTGAAGACAAAAGAAGGGCTTATCATTGCGCACAACTGATTCCATATGCAATTGAATTACAACTGAGGAAGGATACTATTATTCCTGCATTCACCAAGCAGGTAGCAATAACATTAAAGTGCAAAAATGGACAGCAGATGAAAGATTCTGATGCATTTGTGTGCTTGAATGAATGCATAAAACAGCAAGGCCTGGATTATGAATACATTCCATTGATAGATGTTGGTGAAGGGTCTGTAAAAATGATGGTGAATAATAAAGGGGTTCAGGATATTCATTTAGAGGAAAGTTCTTCATTAGGAATGGCCATACAAAAATTACATTATACTGCCGATCTAAATAACATGGTGATTGGAAATATCCCTGAAAGGTATGTAGATGCAGGGGGTGTGTTGCCAGAATATCTGGATTCTCAGCCCAAAGGGATCTTTAAAGTTCATTCAGTGTACCCTTATGATTCAAATGAGACAGTGTGCTGTCATCAAGAGGATTATATAGCATTTGATTTAAATGAAAGTGAAACAGAAAATCAGCACATTGAAGTGGAAGCTAATATGCCAAAATATTTAAAAGTGGTAACTTTAAAGAGAGACACAGCCACACAGTTGGAAGAAAGCACGGAGATTCCTCCACTGGAGGATTTCCCAGAATTTTCAAAAATGGTAGAGAAGCAGATTTTGTCAGCAGATGCACGCGATAGCGATGAAGATAAAAATGAATTGAGAGAAATATGTAGTTTAAAGAGACATTTGCTAAAGATGCATACGATTGTGGACTAACTGATTTACATGTTGCCACATTACCGGAAGGGTGTAGTAGAAATCCAGTATTTGTGCGTCAGTATAGATTACCACTTGCATGTTTAGAATCGCTGGCAGAAATAATAAAAAATGTGGAGTCTCAGGAATTATCAGGCCTATTCATAGCACATCCAACACACCTATTTTAGGTGTATTAAAGCCAAATGGTCAATGGTGTCTGTGTGCAGATTTGAGAGAATTAAATATAGGAGTGCCAGTGTCCAGATGGCTACTGCCATTCATTGATCAAGACCTTGCTCAGATGCATGGCTCAAAGGTGTTTACTACATTACATCTCACATCTGGATATTGGTGTGTGCCATTGGCAGAGGATATTCAGAATTTGTTTTCATTTTCATTTGATAAAATGCAATACGCATGGGTTAGAACACCATTCGGGTATGTCAATAGTGGGAGTGACTTTGGCATATTTTTGAGAAAGGCTATGCCTGATGCAGCGGAAAGAGGAACTATAGTTTATGTAGATGATGTCCTGATAAAAAATGAAAGCTTAAAAAGCCATTTTGATGAAATTAGACATGTTCTTAGCCAATTGCAAAAGGCGGGTGCCAAAGTATCTTTACAGAAAGCACAATGGTGCAAGAAAAAGGTGAATTTTCTAGGCCATGAGGTGACTGAACATGGACTAAACCCATGAAAGAAAAAGGTGGAGGCCATACAGAAATTAAAAGACCCTAGAAGTGTGAAAGGTCTAAAAAGTTTATTAGGAATGATAGGATATAACAGGAAATGTATTGAAAATTATGCTGAAATTACTCAACCATTGACTAAACTACTGAAGCTGAATACACCCTTGAAATGGGAAAGAGAGCAATCTGAGGCAGTGGCTAAATTAAAGGAATGTCTTATAGAGGCACCATATTTAGCATACCCCATAAAGAACAGGGATTTCTTTATAGAAATAGGTTTCTCTGAACATTGTATGTCAGCAGTGTTATCTCAAAAACATGATTTGATTCACAAAACCAGTGCTTATGCAAGTAAGGCATTTTCTCAAGTTGAAATTAAATTCAGTGAATGTGAAAAGGCCCTTTTGAACACTGTGTGGGCGTCACAGCATTTCCGCCCCATTGTTGAGGGAGAAAAGGTAATCATTGAAACAAATCATCAACCATTGCCATTTTTAAAGAGTAAAAGGATTAGTTCAGGCAACCTAGCACAGTCCAGAATTACTTCATGGACACTGGCATTGCAAGGCTTTCCTGTCGAAGTGAGGTATGGCCAAAATAAAAAGAGCCCAGTTGCTCAAGGATTGGCAGATTTACATGACTGTGCAGCTGAACATGTATTAAACGAAGTAGAAGCGTAATCTAGTTTACAGAAGTTTGAAAAATCACCACACAAAGCTTTTGATGAAAAGACATGCAAGGATTTGCCAACTGTATATGTTGACAGTTGTGCCTTTCACATTGAAAATGATGGTAATAAACAATTGGTATCAGGAATAGGAAATGTCTGGTTGAAATGTAAAGACATTCCTAGCATAGGGATGAGAATTGGGGCTAGGAGTAGTCAGGTAGCGGAATTGGCAGCCATTTATAAAGCAATTACTACTGCAGTTGATAATAAATTTAGTGAAATTGTTCTGGTGACTGATTCTGATTATGCACGAAATAGCTTTGTGGAATATTTGCCTGGCTGGAAAGCAAGAGGCATGATTACGTACAATAAAAAGCCTATCAAACATGGAAAAATGATACAGGCCATAGACAAATTAGTGTCAGAGAATGATTTAACAATTTACTGGAGGAAAATTCGTGGACATTTAAAAACTCCAGGAGAAGATAAGGAGGGAAATGATAAAGCACATCATTTAGCCAAAATTGGGGCTGTGATGGGAGAGTTGCTACCTATTGAACACTTACTTGGTGAAATACAGATTGATGCAGTTACACGCTCTAAGGCTCCAAAAGAGGTAGAACATCCAGTAGTGCAATGGAGTTATGATACACCAGATCAAGAGCTGATTAAGGCACAAAAAGATGATCCAATTTTGGGAATCTATTATAATCATTTCATAGACCCTGAACAAAATCCTTTAACTGAAAATGATTGTGCAGGAAAAGAAGAGTTGAGGGTGCTATTAAAGCATAAAAAACAAATCAGACTACAAAATGGACTCATGATTAGAGAATCCATAACAGGACAAATACAGTGGGTGGTACCCCTTTCATTCAGAGGGCTAATGCTATACCATGTACATGATGCAATAACTGCAGGACACAGAAGTTCACAAAAAACATTAGAGATACTGAAAGATTATGCTTACTGGCCACATACGTCTCAGGATGTAGAATTATATACTAGGGGGTGTCTAGTATGTGCCCAATTTAAACCCGCTTCACCAATGCATAGGGCCCCACTGAGGAAGAGGCTTAAGCCTTCCATGGTCAGATTTGCAAATAGACTATGTAGGGCCTGTAAAAAGGTCAAGCAGGGGGAACCGTTATATTTTGAGCCTGGTTTGTTTGATGTCAAAATGGATAGAGTGTATACCTGCACCAGATTGTAGTGCGCAAACAGCAGCTACATTACTGGTAAATCATATATTTTCAAGATTTGGGTTACCAGAAAGAATAGAATCAGATAGAGGAAGTAATTTTACAAGCGCTTTAATGAGTAAAGTGTGGCAGATACTGGGGGTGAAAAGAAAACTGCACATTGCATACAGACCCGCCTCTTCTGGGGGTGTTGAATGTTGCAACAGGTTTGTTGTGGATATATTAAAGAAGTTTGTAGCAGAGGCAGGTTCCAGCCAGGATTTACATTTACCTCTGGTTTTGATGTCAATCAGATCAACTCCTGCCAAAGCAACAGGTATCAGCCCTCATGAACTGTTGACAGGTAGGAAAAGGGTATTACCACAACATTTGTTATACAGGCCACATGAACAGACGCTTGTAAGCGCATCTACAGTTCACGAATATATGGAAGAACTGAGGAAGCATTTACAACAGACATCTGTGAAAGAGTATAGAGTAGGGGATCAGGTATATAAATTTCATTTTGGAAAAGGTAAACAGAACAATTCTAAATTTCTGGCGGCCTGGCAGGGGTTGTTTCAAATTATAGATAAGGTGTCTCCAGTGGTGTATAAAATATTGAAGACAGAGGGTGAAACGGTAATAGAGCAGTTTGTTCATGTTAATCAAATTAAGCCCCGTCATCCCAAACATGAAGTCAGGAGACTTCAGCAAGTAGAAACAGCTTAAGTATCCTGGAAACATGGAAGGAAAGACACGGTGACTGTGTTCATAGTACCTCACATTATAAAAAAAAATATACATGGTATTATTAGAAATATTAGTAGATGAAAATACCATAAATGTTAAACATTAACAAAAGGGGGCTGAAGTAGACGGTATTATTTTACTACAAGGTTGAAATATATTTAATGTTTAATGATGCTTTGTGTATATGTTTGTTTTCTCTCTAACATGTGCTTAATTCCAGAAACCAAAAGAAAAAGGATGAAATGTTTTGGACTATAAATTTCATTTTTGGTAAAAAAGGGTGAAATTGGTATTGTGCTATGTACTTAATCTGTCTCTTTTCTATTTGATTTAGAACAATTAACCTAAGTTTTGAGGTCGGAGGTCATAGGACCAGAGGACACGGAAGATGATGGAGTCATGGAGTCCACGGGATGAAGATCAAGTAATGCTCTGGACCGAAATATGGAGGTGAAGACAAAGTAACCGGGACGCCAAAAGAGATGACTTCTCTGGAAAACCATCTAAGAGTGCCAGAATGAAAGAATTCACCGAATGAACCAGATGATGAGAAGTTGATAGTCGGGACATCTCAGAGGTGGACATCATTAATGGAACAATGGTGAATTGAACCTGCAGCATTGTGGGTGCATTATTTCCAATGCATCCTGGAAGTATGGGCGATGGAGTCCCACAACTTTATTGTTTTAATTATTTTAATTAGTTATGTTAATTCTTTGTTTTAATTATTTGTTTTATTTTATTATTTTGTTATTGGACTTAAAATATTTGTTTCACGATTGAACAAAGACATTTAATATTATGGACACTTCAGTTGGAAAGAAAAGTGTACAATATTCTATAAGAACTAATGGACTCATTTGAGATGAATTTTGATTTTATGGTGATTAAGCAGTGATTTATTATGAAAAATGTAAATGTTCATTTTATTGAGGTGCTATGATGGAATGAGAAAGAGAAGCACAAGTTGGGTTTCCTCCAATTGTGGATTTGAGTATTGCCAAATTGTCGGAAAAGGAGGGGTATGTAGTAATATATATAGCGCTTTCTAATATTTATATCGCTTTAGAATATATAGCGCTTCACTGAGTGTGATGACATTTTTTTGTTGTTACCAGCAATAATGTGACACACACATATAGTCATTTTCATTTTTATGTTGCCAGTATAACATGTGAATATGTTGCTGGTGGCATGCAGGGTATAGAATTAATTTCTCACAGCAAAAGCCCAATGTGAAACTGCAGAGGGTAGAATACCTCATACATAGAAAACAACATTATTTATATAACTGACTGAATTCACAATTACTAATTACTAATTCTAACCCCTTAACATCATAATGTAGCCTCTGTGTGCAAAACGAGGTGAAAATACATATTTTGAAATTCGTTTTTTTTTAAACGAGCACTAGAATTATTTTTCTTCTTTTCTCTTGCTGTGTTGAATGCAGAAAGCAGAAAGGAAGGCAGCAGGAAAACGAAAAGATACAGTTATTATAATATGAAGCTCTCATTGTTGACATGAGGGTGGTAACAGAATACATTTTCTGCTAATATGATCGGAAGAAAGTGTCTGCAGATAGTTCACGTCACATGTGGGGAGGCTCTGCGTTTTTCTAATGGAAAGAAGACAAAGGGAAGTTTAGTTGGTGCTGACTGGGCTCTGAAGACAGAAGTGCCTGGTCACTCAGCGCTGGCTGGAGAACCTTTCGTTCTCGCTGTGCATTCCAAGCATCCAAGATTACAGGAATGGTTCATTGGCTGGGACTGCTTTTCTGAGGGGAGCAAGGACAAGGTCGTGTGGGAGGGATTCAAACAAATACCTCTGCTAAGCAGACACAGTTTAAGTGAGGTCACTGTGTGCTGTTGGATGAATGACCGATCTAAAAATGTCATGTAGGCAGAGTAGCAAAGGAAATCCCCTGCATTTTAATTTGTCATGTTTATAATGTTAAAAAGTGAGTTATATTTTTAAGAAAGGCTTGTTTGCTATGTTTCTGTTTTTTTTCTCTTCTTCTTTTGTTACAGATAATGGTGAAATGTACATTTGAATTGTGAATTGTATTTGTCTGCAATATAACCAGTATATACAAATGAATTGTTTCAAGTATTTTATTGCATTTGGGATTTTATATGTGGACACAGGAGAGATTCATTCTCTTTGGAAATGCATTTGTCAATTTGCCCATGCAGATAGAATAACAAACAGAATAAGCAGTGATAAAATAGGTGTGTGTGTGTCCTCCTTGCATGTTGTTTGGAGGGAATCTAATATAACACATAGATTACTGGAGGTCTATGAGCCAGTAATGATGCCTACGGGTGCATAGATCACCGGTGTAGATAAGCCCGTGATACCGGCCACAGGCTGTAGGTGGCACTCTATATAAAAGTGTTGGATTTTCTTGTGTGTATAGGTCCAAGGCTCTCTATAGATCACTAGGAGGTGTTCTTATAGAAAGGAAGGTTTTGTTTATGGTGGTGTAATGATGTAGGGAAGGAAACTATGCTCACCACTAAATACCACAAATAGCATATTACCGCAAAATACCACAAGTAATACATATTACTAGATTCTCCAATATAATATAACCACGTATGGTCACTAGAATGATATGAGGCCAAACCCAATCTAAATGCAAGGATGAGTTATCACAAAACTACTGCTCATTTTTGGCGGTAAGAAAAATATCACCAAACCCCAAACTTACACAAAATATCCTACAGGAGAAAGTAGAAAGGGGAATGGGTGAGGGAGTGGGAGAGGGGAGGTTAGTTGAACAGAGCTGTTTTGAGATTTCTTTTAAAGGCGGGGAGAGAGGTTTGAGCTCTGAGGGTGGTGGGGAGAGAGTTCCACAGCTTAGGGGCAATGTATGGAAAACCTATCCCACCTGCTTCGGCCCTATTAATCCGCGGTACAGAGAGTAAGTTGGTGTAATTCGCTCTTGTCGGCCTACTGGAGGTGGATCTAGATATAGTGTCTGAGAGGTAGGGTGGTGCTGTGTGGCTGATGCATTTATGAGCAGTCGTGAGGATTTTGAACGTGATGCAGTCTTTGATTGGGAGCCAATGCACTGATTTTCTAGCTTGTGAGATATGGTCTCTCCTAGGGATACTTAAGGCAGCTCTTAGTGAATTGTTTTGGGCTACTTGCAGTCTGTTTACGTTTATCATAGAGGTACTGGCTAGTAGCACATTACAGTAGTCGAGCTTGGCACCTGTGGTGGCTCTAGCTATGGAGAGGCAGTTATCCTTGGTAAGGAAGGGTTTAATGGCATTGATAAGTTTCGTTCTATGGGCGGATGCAGAGACAATGGCACTGACTTGTTTGTTCATGGAGAGAGTTGCGTCAATGTGGACCCCTAGAGTTTTAACTCTGGATAAAACTGGGAGGGTGCAGTTGTCGATGCTGAAATTGGAGTAAAGACAGTCTAGCTTGGCTAGAGTGGCCTTTTGAGCAACAATGAGGGTCTTGTCCATGTTTAAGCATAGGCCGTTTGTGGCCATCCATGCTCGGATAATGGAGTATATTTGCCTTAGTACTGTGGCGTCTTGATGATAGACACCAGTTAAGGGAAGGAGAACTTGGGTATCATCAGCATAATTTGTGTATGCGATCCCAATTGCATCCAATTGATCAAAAAGGGGCTTTGTAAAGAGATTGTAAAGCGTGGGGGCAGTCCAGGATCCCTGTGGGACACTGCAGTGGATGATGGTGGGAACTGCGTTGGCTGAATTAGAAAAGACTTTCATTGCTCTTCCTTCAAGGAAGGAAGTGATCCGAGAGGCAGTTTGTGTGAGGCGGAAAAGTGTGCTGCATGCGTGAGATGTGAGGTGAGAGTTTTGTGATCTACAAGATCGAACGCCGCTGAGAGGTCTAGGAGGAGAAGGAGGGCGGGCTTGCCATTGTCAAGGATTTTGGTGATTTGGTTCTTTAGATCCAGCAGGGCGGTTTCAGTTCTGTGCCCTTTGCGGAAACCTGACTGTCTTTTGCCTAGGATACAGTTGGTTTCTTGGATCTGGCGATGAGCAGCCTTGTCTAATAATTTCAGAAGAAATGGGACGGTTGTTATGGGTCACTAGTTATTTGGCTGGGAGGGGTCTAGAGTAGGCTTTTTTTAGGAGGGGACACACCCAGACCTCTTTGAGGCTGTCTGGGACAATGCCTGTTTTAAAGGAGGAGTTGATGAAGGCAGTCAGTAGTGGAGAAAGTGGCTCTGCACATTCCTTGATGATCTTTGGGGGGGTATATATCGCCTTTTCAGGGCAATGGTTTCAGATGTCTGAGGATGTCTATGCCTTCTGATTCAGAGATGTCATTGAAGGTGAATTTAGGGCTGTTGATGTTTTTGTGTAGCTTTGGGTTCTCCACAGGTTGGCTTTTGTTCAATAAGGTGTTGTGATGGTCTCGGATTTTATGTTGTAGGAGGTCTATTTTTTTTAGCATGGCAGCTTGAATGCTATTGCACCAGGCTTCAACGTTGACGATCTCATCAGTGGAGATGGGAGGATCTGTAAATTCATTAAAGATGGAGAAGACCTCTTTGGATTGAGAGTTAGCTTCTGATATTCTGAGATTATATGCCTCAGATTTGACGATGAATATGGCATCTTTGTTTTTTTTGGCTGTGGCTTTAAATCATCTTTAGTAGTGTCACTGGGGTTTGCCTGCCAGTTTTTGATCGCCAAGCGCTTCTTATTGTGTAGAGATTGTAGGTCATCTGTGAACCAAGAACTTCTTTTCTTTTTTATCTTCCAGAGGGGCAATAGTATTGATAGCATAGGTAAGGGTGTCCTTGAGAATATCTGCGAGGATGTTAGGGTCTTGCGAAAATGGAGGTGCTAGACATGGTACGTTTAGGTAAGGTAGGAGGTTCTCAGCAGTTAACTTTTTATAACTTCTGGCTTGGATAGCTGGAGCACAGGTGTTCTTTTTAGTGGTTGGGGCTGTAGGGATGGAAAATTGTATACAGCTATGGTCTGTCCAGGGGTAGACCGTGTTGGACGTGATGGTGGTCTCGAAGTTGTAGTTGACTAGCCAGTCCAGAGTGCGACCTTTGGTATGGTCGGGGTCGAAATTTTTTGGGCAAAGCCAAGGTCTGTGAGGTCCTTGCTGAAGGATGTGGCGACTCTATCATTGGTGTCTTTGAATCCTAGGTTGAGGTCACCTAGGAGTAAGGTTTTGGTAGTTTTTTCTTAATTTTCGCTTAGAAAGTGGGTGATGTGACCTTGGAAGTCTGCTGGGAGTCCTGGGGGCCGATAGATAAGATGAATGTTCATGGTGCTTTTTGGGGAGAGTGTCAGTTTGGCTGACAGGATGCCTGCGTTGCCCTCCCAGTGGTGGTGGGTTATCGGTCTAAGATGCAGAGGATTTTTGAAGATTGTGGCTACTCCTCCTCCTATCTTGGAGGGTCTATCCAGTCTGAGCATAGAGTAATCTGTGGGTAGGGCTAAGGTTATGGTCGGACCAGAGGCCTCGTGGAGCCAAGTTTCAGTAATGGCTAATATATCCAAGTTCAAGCTTGAGATGATGATGTTGATTTCAAGGGCATGGGCGTTAAGAGAACAGACATTGAGTAGGGCGCATCTGTAGTGTGGTGCATGGTTGATATTGTTAGGTTGTACCCGTTTATTTATCATGTGAGTAGAATCATATAAATTGGTGAGGTTGAGATCAAGCTTGGTTTCGGGTGGCAGTGTGGCGTTAGAGTAGGGGGTGTGCAAACTTTGGTTGGAGCGGTTTTGGTTGCCAGAGGTGCGAGTTTTAAGTTTGAGGTTCTTGTGGTACAAGTGGTACTTGTGTGGGAAGGGAGGTCATGAGCATAGGTATTGTGCATGTTCTGAGTCTGTTGAGTCTTGTGTTGTAGTTGGGTATAATCGAGAAGGCATGTATAGAGTGGTGTGTTGGGAAGTCGGGCCTGAGCGTATCATTCATGGTCCAACAGTGAAAGCTGGCGGTGTCTGGACAGCTAGGGGCATGCAGTCTGGCATAGAGAAGTATAGAGTTCAAGAAGAGAACTGTGCCTATCATGCTACTGTGTGGGATCGTGATGTACATATTCAGTGGAGGGGTGGTGGAGAAGAGCAGTTTGCTATAGAATGTTTCACGATGTGTTAAACAATAGGCATAGGCTAAGTCAGCATTCAATGTGCAGTAGGCTGCTTCCATGCATGTTAAAACAATAGACATAGGCTAGGCCAGCATTCAATATGCAGTAGGCTGCTTCAAAGCATGTTTAACAACGGGGATAGGTTGTTAAGGTATACATGGCTAGCAATTAGGGATGCAGAGGGTAGGCGCTGAGGATAGTATCATAATGATTGTATAAGGTAGGTGAGGCAGGTGCATGTGCCCAGTGGGCTAGATATGGGTGACACAGATACGCATTAGGCTAGATGCGGTCTGCACAATAATCAATAGGCTAGATGTGGTCAACACAATAATCAATAGGCTAGATGTGGGCAACACGTGCGCCGTAGACTAGATGCAGGTGCACAGAGATACATTAGGCTAGGTAAAAGAGGTAGTACTGTATGGGTCAGTTACAAGGCTGACGTGGTGTTGTGGTATACTTCTACCATATTTACATGAGGTATTTTAGCGGTGGCAATGTCCTAACAAGTATACACAAATATAATACTTTACCACTTAATCAATATCAACAGTAAATGTGGGCATGCCTTCAATAGTTCCTAGTGCACCTGGGAAGAGTAATAAAAGGATAGCCAGATATGATATACAATAAAAACAGCTAGGGTGGTAGCATTCTGTTTCCTTATGGAAGGGCCAGTTCTAAACTCATTTTATATGCAGTAGATACAATTAAATAGATAAGTGGTATCGACAGTAACAGTAAGGAAGAGGATCCACAGTTATGGAGAACACTTAAGATGCAGCAGTGTAAAGGTAACAGTGTGGAATATAGATGCAGTTCAGAGGCTGGAGTGTGGTTACATAAGTTCAGGATGTAAGGTTCCAGTAGGCGTACATGCGATTAGGCAATCACCAGCACTGACTGCTTCTCTCGTTCTCCAGCTGACCCTCTTCTTTTGGCTCAGAATTCGTTTTGTATTTCACAGGTCTCAATCTCCTCCTCCATCTGAGGTCACGTAGCCATGGGTGAACCGCAGCAAATATCCGCCTCTCTCCCCTCTTGCTTGTTGGGGCCTTTCGTCTCTATTATTCATCATTCTTGTCTCAGTTAAATACCTCTCTTCATTTAAAAGGATATTCACATTTTGTTTTTTACAGGAACACATACTTGTTCTCTCCTCATACAAGCCTTTAGAGTGGAGGTTTGAAGAGCTAATTTTAGGAGGATTAGGGAGTTCCTCAAAGGAACAGGAGTCCTTGTCCCCACAGGGGGAGTCTTTGACGGTGAGGTCCCACCTGCCTCTAGCCCTAGGGAGGGTATTGTGGAGCAGGCTCACCTCCCCAGAATCACAAAGGGGAGGAGGGCTCCCCTTTAGGTAGAAGGGACTAAATCCTGTGATTTGTCACAGCAGCCTTGCCCAGGGAGCCAGCTAAGGGCTTCCATACCTGTTCACCCTGGTGCCCCAGCCTGCACAGCCTGCCAAGCCTTGCCCTCTGTCTGCAGCTACCCTTAAGAAGGAGACTATGTCACTGACCTACAATAGTGCTGTGGGTTTGCATATTTGAATTTCCCCGTTGTTTGGGCAACCACTCTGCATTCTTCACTACAGGTACAGTGATGGGGAATTGCATATTTCAAGTTTGCTTTTGGTTTGGCCCACCACTCTGCATTCTTCTCTACATGGATAGTGCTGTGGGTTTGCATATTTTAATAATGCTGTTATTTTGGGTCACCACTCTGCATTCTTCTCTACAGAGATAGTGCTGTGGGTTTGCATATTTGAATTACGCTGTTATTTTGGCCCACCACTCTGCATTTTTCTCCACAGGGATATTGTTGTGGGTTTGCATATTTGAATTCCGCTGTTGTTTTGGGCCACCAGTGTGCATTTGTCTCGACAGAGATATTGTTGTGCGATGCCATACTTGAATTTATCTGCTGTTCTGTGCAACCACTCTGCATTTAACTCCACAGGGATATTGTTGTAAGCTTGCACTCCATCACATTGGAACATAGCTGTATCCTTCCTGGGGCTCAGCCACCACCCGCATACATCTTCAACAATCACTACTCGACTTTGCAACACACATCACCATTGTCAATAGAATGCAGTCTAAAGAAAGAATTCGGTCCAACGGTGCACATAATCAGATATTTTGACTCGCCTATTCTCCCGACAGTCTATCACGGCACCCATCCACTATCTAGATCTCTGTGGTTCGCTATCAGGGACTTAGCTACCCCCCATCTACCTTCATGCTGGCAAAAAATGTACACATGTATTCCAGAATCCTCCTTCACATCTCGGACCTCCATCCTCCAAGGACCTTCACCCCACAGTGCTTTGAGGCTATACAGTAGGTAGGCAGTAGGTGCTATACAAATGCCATATAACATAGCATAACTATGTCTGATGCTAGGGGCTTTTCAAATCTAGCTGCATAGATAGGGCGCAGGCCTATGGGCCTGGGAAGGTTTCATTGAACAGAATGTCATTCAGGGCTAAATTAGAAGTTTATTCCAGTTTTTCGGTGCGATTGCCACACAAGTTCTTCCACAGTGCCGCAGTCTCCTGAATCTGGTCCATGTCCGGTGATTTTAAGGGAGGGTTGTTAGAAACGAGGATGCAACAAGCAATTTGCTCTTTGGATCGTGCTACCATACATTTTTTAAATGTGGTCCATCATGTGGTATCTCTTGGACAATTCTCTCAATAGCTTATTACAGCAGCCCCGGTGTGAGTTTTTACTACCAAGCGATACGAATGAGGATCCACGAATAACTTAAATATCATTCCAAACAAAGTGGTATTGAATGGAGAATACAACTGATGGTATTCTGTTGCACCACCTGATAGCTTGAGAAACGGAGCAAGGGTGATAATGATTATGTTTTGTATCAGTACCGATGGAGGGTTACGGTCGTTTGAACCATGAAAAACCACATGGGGGATTCAGAAGAAAGGCAAAGGAAACTAGCACCAAAAGAACTGGGTCCTCCAACTTTCACTGAAGAAACATCCTCTTTGGGACCTCACTGAAGTTCAAAAATATTTTCAAGAGTGTGACTTGGAGGCCTAGACTCTATGATATAAACAATAATATCACCCTAATTCAAAAACTGTACAGTTAGCTACAATAAAGACATGGGACAAGGAGTTGGAGGAAGAGGCACAGTGACAAGAAAGGGGAGCAATTTGGAAGAGGATTATAATTTCAGAATGTGGAAACAGATTATAAATTGATATGCAAGTGGTACTCGGCTCCAGCCAGGTTATGACACGTTGAGTAGACTTAATCAGGCTTATAATGGAAGACATGTGAAGAGGAATGGAAATGGAACTCCTGTGCAAATCAAGTTCTCATCTCATGTGGCACAACAGGGTGGTTGCTAATCCCCCTCTCCAACTGATAGCAGCCAGAGTGGTACGAGGTAGAAATCGTAACAATGGCTTCAACAAAAAAAGCTTATGTCTTGAAGAACGAAGCCAGAGAGCTCCCCTCCACTAGCTACCCACATTTTCGATCTGCTTAAGACGAGAACAAAGCTTTGGATTGCTATGAGAAATATAGCTCTGTGGGCTTGTTCGAAGGCTAAAATACTAAGTCATGAAAATATTTTGCCACTCTGGCTGGAATCTAAGAGTGAGGAAGTTGGAAGTATAGGTAGGCCAAAGGCAGAGGAAGAATGTGGGTTTAATGTGGGTTTAAAACAGCCTTTTTAGTCTGACTCATACACTCAGACTGAGGGTTCCATCTGCATTTTAAAGTCTGGACAAACTTTGGTACTGCAACCAAATCTTATGGATTTACTTTCTCTGCTTTTAGTGAAAATTGCAGGTACTTGCCATACAGCAACAGTCTTAGATTACACGTAGGCACTACATTATCAGTAAGGGATTTCCACTTCATTACTTACAATTATCACACCAATGCTGCCACACCGGACTAAAACAGGCATGATGCACTCCTCAAGATTTGAAAAACACTTACTGCGCCACAAGGTGGTACTGTAGCTCATTGGGTGGCCAGTATAAGAAAACCTGGAGGTGGACAAAGGTTGAATCTGGAACATCGCTCTGCCTATAGCTGTGCTCCTACACCTAGCGTTTGAGGCTTGCAGTCACAGCGGCAGACTGGCCATTAATCAGCTAGAGCATTCGCCAGATGTGCCAGCAGCATTATAAAGAAGCAAGGCCGGCCTCCCTGTGAGGGAGGAGGTTCTACCTTCCCATTTCCCCTCTACCAGGGCCTTCTTTAACAGAGAAAATTCAATGAAACATCACACATTAGCACACCTAAAGGGCTTGTAAGACTTTATAGAGCACCTCCCTCCTACAGTCATCAGGGTACACATTAATCATCTATGTGGTTCATGTTCCACTACAGGACACATAATTTACTGTGTTGAGTGCATGTAGCTCAAGTACCTGCCTACACTAAAGCTGATGTGTGTGAGTTCAGGAAGGTGTAAATCAATTTTTTCCCTGATGTTGAGAAAATGTGCCCCGTTAAAATGGCTTATGTTAACAAAAGTGGTGAGAAGTAGGGCACACAGCAATAGTTATGTTTAGTTTTTTTACTATGATCTGTGCACTCTGCTGTTGGATTCACATCAATCCATGTAATGCTGACACTGCCATACTAGAAATGGGTGTAGACGTCTTACTTGTATGGCAGTGATTTTGAGCGCAGAACATTCACAATGGTGTTTATGGAGAAGAACAGTTGAAGAAATTGCCTCATCCCAGCAACAAAATCAGAGACCAACCACTGATGGACTAGGCGATCAAGTGACGAGTGCTTGTGTCGTCACTTCTGGTTTGCGGCTTTACTTTCTGCCTGTAACATTAATTCTGGGGGCCATCTTGGATCGGTGACATCACTTACTGGGGCCAAATTGAGTCGGCCCACACTGCAGCTGAAGGCCACAAGAGACACCTCTGCGAACACCAATCAAGAGGAAATAGCCTCATACCAGCAACACTAGGGACAAAATCAACCACTGATGGATTAGGCTATCAGGTGACAAGCACGTGTGTCATCCCTTCAGAACTCCAGAGGGGCCTCCAGCCAGGGGCGTTCCAGTTAAGGGGGATAGGGGCATCCCAGTTAAGGGTGGAACAAAAGAGTGAAGACTAGCTGTTGACAAGCCTCTTGGCCTCTGAGCCTACGAGACTTTGCTTTTGCCTTCCTCCCTGCTGCATCTGTGAGTACACCTAGCTTGCTAATTACTGTGCTGTCTCTCCACACTGCAGTACTCGCCCATAATGCACTCTCCTACTCACCTCTCCCTATTATTTTTCCAATCATGAGACAACTTCCATCTTTCCTATGCCTATCATAAAACTCACATCCCGAAAACCCCCACTGCCCCACCTCCATTGCACCTCCTACTTCCAACAAAGTCGACACCTACTTGCTTCCCGCATCCATGCTTTATAAATATCGAATGCCACGTCCTCTCCTACTGCTTTTAAATTCACCATATCTACTATTGCTCAACCTCACTCAGTTCACATCATCTCCATCTATCGCCCTCCTAGCCCCTCTGGACCATTTGTTTATGAACTTGGGCAACTTCTTGATTCTCTTTCCAATAAACATCAACTCATTCTCTCAGGTGACTTTCACCACTTTACAGATCTCTGAACTTCAGTAATTTCTTAGTTACCACACTCTCCACTCTCTCCATAACCTACCTACTCACACTGGGGGTAAATCTTTGGATCTTTTATTCATCTCCACCTCTCTCAGCCACTAAAACTACTGTCACACCATCCCTATCAGATCACTCCATTTTTTAAACCACCATCTCTTAACACCATCTGACCTCTCCTCATCCCTTGCCTTAACGATTGCTAAAAGGAAATGTAAACCTTGTGCCACTCCACCCTTTCTCTAAGACCTACAGTTCTCACTTCCTCCTTCACACCTGATGCCTCCTTCACTAACACTACCTTCTCTGGCTTCCAATCACTACTATGGGAATAGTTTCTTACCTGTAACTCCATTTCTCCAGCATTGGTATCTTTCATGGATTCACATGCTTAGAATATTCCCCGTCGTCAGACCGGGACCCCTCGGTACACGTATATAGCCTTTTCCTATAGGAAAACTTCCGACACTTTTGTGTCCTATCTACGTCCTTTTAGGACCCGCCTATGCATGCTCCGTAGGCCGTCCCAGTATAAGAGGCCCACCCACGCGGCTCCCCTTCAGATTTTGGCCCCTCCAAAGTAGGAAGGGTTAAACTTATCAATCAAATACATTGCATTCCGGGGAGGTTTGGCGGGCGCATGTGAATCCATGAAAGATACCAATGCTGGAGAAATGGAGTTACAGGTAAGAAACTATTCCCTTCTCCAGCATTGGATCTTTCATGGATTCACATGCTTAGAATAGATTGTATAGCAGTAACACTTGAGACGGCGGTGAGAATGTAATGTAATATACCCTCACCATACTACACAATGCATATGTACAGTAGGAATAAGTTAACTCATATAACCTTACTCACTAAAAGTATACTGTCATCAAAAAGGTAGAAAACAGATTCTCCACAGCGTGGAGCTTACCTTACTGAAACAGATGGCGCAGGACAGCCCTTCCCATCTGCATCTCGTCCGCGTGCTGCCTGGCAAGGCAGTAGTGGCGGGTAAACGTGTGGGGCACTGACCATGCCGCAGCCTGGCATATGTCCGTCAGCGGAATTCCTGCCCATAAAGCTGCTGAGGAGGATATTGATCTTGTAGAATGGGCTCTAGGATGTCCTTGCAGTGGCCTTCCGGCCTTGGAGTGACAAAACGCAATCGTCGATGGGACCCATCGAGCAAATCCCTGTTTAGAGATTGCTTTTCCTCTTGTCGACGGACCATATGCGATGAACAGTTGTCGAGTAGACCTGAGTTCCTGTGTATGATGTAGGTAAAATTTCAGAGCCCTCTTAACGTCCAGGGTATGAAGAGCTGTTTCTGCTGTCGATGATGGTGTCGCGAAGAAAGTAGGGAGAACAATGGACGAGTGTTTGTGATACACTGTCGGAACTTTTGGGACGAACGTAGGATTAGTTGCCAGGACCACTTTGTCCTTAAAGAATGTTAGGTATAGCGGGTCTACGACCAGCGCTTGCAGTTCCGAGATTCTCCTAGCTGATGTGACAGCAATCAAGAATGCCAACTTCCACAATATGAATTTTATGTCGGACGTGGCCATAGGCTCAAAAGGCGGTTTCATTAAACCTGCCAACACTGTGTTGAGACTCCAAGTTGGGGGGAAACGTTTTACCGGGGGAAAAATTCTAAATAAACCCCTCATGAAGTGTTTCACAAGTCTGTCGCTAAATAGAGGAGACGACTGCCTCTTCCTCGTGAACCTTGAGATGGCCGCCAGGTGCACCTTTATCGATGTGAAGGATAACCCCCTCTCCGCCAAAAGAAGCAGGTAAGGTAGAACTTGTTCCGGCGTCACCAACAACGGTTGTAGGCCTTGTTGTCCTCGACACCATTCACAGAACCTCCGCCACTTATAGGAGTAAGATTTATTTGTAGAAGGGGCTCGAGCCGCCTGCAGAATTTTTTGACAATCCTCCGCAACATTTAAAGCACCGAACTCCGAAAAGTCAGGAGCCACGCTGTAAGGTTGAGACTGTCTGGGGCGTGATGCCTCACCGTGCCTTTGTCCCGGGATAGTAGGTTCGGGACTCTCGGAAACGCTATGGGATGTTCCAGCGACAGGTGAAGCAGGTCGGAGAACCACAGTTGCCTCGGCCAGTATGGTGCCACTAGAATTACCCGGCAATTGTATCTGCGTATCCACTGTATTGTCCTCCGTATGAGGGGGAACGGGGGAAAAGCATAAAGGAACATGTCCGTCCATGGGAAGGAGAATGCCTCCCCCATGGAACCCTCTTGAGGCCATCTGCTTGCAAATTGCTTGCATTTCTTGTTGTCTTTGGTCGCGAAGGCGTCTAGAGGGGGGTGACCCCATTTCTCGAACGCTTTCCTCAGGTGAACTGTGTCCATTTCCCACTCGTGCATCTGGGCCATGCTTCTGCTGAGGGAGTCTGCTTGCGAGTTCCTCACTCCCGGGAGGTGGTGAGCCACGATGGAAATTTCGTGCTTTAATGTCCAATGCCAAGTTTTCTAGGCTTCTATGGAAAGAGTTCTTGATCGCGTCCCTCCTTGTTTCCTCAGATAAAACATGCCCGTTGTATTGTCGGTCAGTACTCGTACTCGCGAACTCTTGATGTGTGGTAGGAATGCCTTCAAGGCCCATCGTACTGCTCTGAGCTCCAACACGTTTATGTGTAGGAGTGACTCCGTTGGAGACCAGCGACCCTGCGTTTGGAGAGCACCCATGTGAGCTCCCCATCCGGTTAGGGACGCATCCGTGACTATGGTTCGCTGAAACTCCAGTTCCTGTAGGGGTACCCCGTTGTTCAGATTGTGGAAACTCTGCCACCACTGAAGGGTCCGAAGCAGCTTGTCGTCGTCGATGGTTATCTTGTCTGACTACGATCCTTGAGCCTGCGCCCATCGGTCCGCAAGGAATTCCTGGACTGGCCTCATGAATAGGCGACAGTTTGCCACCAGATGGATGCAGGATGCCATGGCCCCTAGGACCGAAACGTATTTTCTCACTGAGAGCCTGGTGTTTCGCCGTAGTCGGTTCGCTAGCTGATTGAGTCTTGAGGTTCTGTCGAGAGAAGGTTTCACTAGCCCTAACTGGGTCTCGAACTGTGCCCCCAGGAATACCAGCGTTCTCGATGGCCGCAGAGAGGATTTTTCGAAGTTTATGGCGAATCCCAGCTGTTGTAGAAGCTGCATGGTGGCTTGTAAACTTGTGTTGGTCGACGCTGGGGAGGATCCCCTTACCAGCCAGTCGTCGAGGTATGGGTATACATGGTGGCCTTGCTTCCTTAGCCAGGCCGCTACTGGAGCCAGGCATTTCGTGAACATTCTGGGGGAGGTCTTGAGCCCAAAGGGAAGAACCGTGAACTGGTAGTGTGTCCGCCCTATTACAAATCTCAGGAATTTCCTGTGTTTCCGACACATTGGAATATGGAAGTACGCGTCGTGTAAATCCAGGGACGCTAGAAAATCCCCCTATTGAACGGCGCAGATCACTTCCTGCAGAGTGAGCATCTTGAATTTTAGGCTCTTTAAAGACTTGTTGAGATCGCGTAAGTCTAAAATGGGACGCCATTTGCCGTTCGGCTTTTTTACGACGAAGTATCTTGAGTAGACTCCTTGACCTCTCTGTGATGTTGGAACTAATTCTATCACGCCCTTTGCTAACATGAGTGTTACCTCTTGTTGCAGTATCTTCAGATGGGAATGAGCGGTGAACGCAGGTGGAATGTGCGGAGGGCTGTGTTTGAATTGTAGAGAGTGTCCGTTTCTTATAGTGTCCAGCACCCATTGATCCGTCGTAATTCGTTCCCATTCGTCGACATATGCTGACACTCTCCCCCCAGAACGGTGTGTTGTATGTCACTGCTGATCTTTATTTTGCTTGTCCCTCGACGACGACGGATAGGATGGTCTTTTCCTGGACGTCTGGAAGTTACGGCGTCGGTTTGCCGTTTGGGAAGCCCGTCTGTATCCCTGGGAGGGGTAAGCCGATCTGCCAAAGGATCTGTCTCCAGACGCAGAGAATCTGGAATTACCTGAAGCCCCTCTAAAGGGACGAAAAGACTTGTAGCTTCGGCCACTCTGGAGGGCACCCAATGAACGTGCCATGTCTGAGTCCTCTTTCATTCCCTTTAGGGCTTCATCCACCTTCTCACCGAATAGAAGGTCTCCCTCAAAAGGCATATCTAAAACTTTGTATTGTACCTCTGGCCTGAAGTAGGTACACTTAAGCCATGACTGTCGTCGTAATACGACCCCATTATTGACTTGCTTGAAGCCTGACTCAGCGAGGTCCACCGCGATGTTTATTGCGTGATTTGAGGCTTCCTCACCCTCTCGGACAAGTAACATCGCTGCCTTCCTATGCTCTTCCGGAAGATGATCAAGCAACAGAGCTAGCCTGTGCCACATCTCCCTGTCGTATCTGGCTATAATCGCCAGAGAGTTTGCGGCCTTTACTGTGGTTGCTCCCACGGATAGCACTATTTTGCCAAAGGCATCCTGGCGTCTCGCTTCGTTTTCAGGCGGAGTCGTGCACTTGTGCGGGGCCTTCGCCTTTCTCGTCGCTGCCGCCGACACCACCGAGTCCGGCATTGGTTAGGAGGATAAACACTTGGGGGTAGACTCTGGAGCCTTAAACTTTTTCTCGAGGCGTCCTTTCACTGCCGGCTCTGAAAAAGGGGGACGCATTGTCTGCAACCCCTCCTTCCACACGTGGTCTAGTATTGGTATTGAGAACACGGACCTCCTTCTCTTACCCATGTGGTCAAACAAAAAACAATCCTTTTTCTGTTCTTCCTGGGACAAACCAAATTCTTTACATGCCTTCTCCATCATAGAATGGAATGATGAAATGTCGTCCGGAGGGGACGAGGGAGCTGGGCTTCTAGGGGTTTCCAACTCTACCTCTGACTCCCAGGTTGGATCCCTGGAGGGGGATGATGAGATATCCGACATGGCTCCCCTGTCAGACTCCGAATCTGGCAGCTCACCTTCCTCTTGTGCCAGAGCTGAGATTGGCGTGCGTAGGTGCGTCGGTGGACGGGACGGGCCCGGCTCGTCGACGGGTGACTGTGGCAGGTTTGCCTGAGGTAGTCTCTGGTCCAACGACTGTAGCAAGGACTGAAGCGTGGACAGAATTTCCAGCGACAAAACAGATTGAGGATAGTGAAGAGGGGCAGATACCGGTACACCGGATCCCCTCGTCGACGACTTGTCGGCCACTCGTAGCCCTAGGTCTGCTGGGCCAGCTATTCTCTCGCTCTCGTCCTCCGAGGACAGCGACACAGCCTGTTCTTGTAGCAAAGTATCCGGGGGGGTCGGATCAAAAACCTCCGGCCTCCAGGCCTCCTGTAGAACCCCCATCGACGAGGCCATCGTCGCCGCCATTGTCGGTGAGACGGTGGATGCCACCTGCGTCAGTGGCAGGATGGGGGCCGATGACTGGACCGCCGTCGATGGCGGTGACTTAGCAGGTGGTTTAGGCGGTCCCGCCTTTTCCATGCTTGACCTGCTTTTACTCGACTCTCGACTCGTGGTTGATCGATGATGATCGCCCGAGGAGGATTTTGGCCTCTCCTTTTCGTGCTTTTTTGATGACGATTTTTTTGACGAGGAGTCTCTAGCTGAGTGACTCCCAGATGACTCTTTTTCCGTTGGACGAGATTTCTTCGCCGGTGGTTCCGACGAGGTAGCGCGGCGTGATGTTTTTGCCGATTGTGTGGAGCCTACCTCCGAAGGGGGGTATGCCCCCACTCCGTCATTCAGCCATGCCACCAGGCGGCGACTCCGGTCTTTGAGGGTTTTTTGAGAAAACCCTTTGCATATGTCGCAGTTATCCGCCGAATGATGAGGGTGGAGGCAATATATACAATCCATATGTCCGTCCCCCTCGTAAACTTTTTTCAAGCCGCACGTCGCACACGGACGGAACAGCACTTTTCCTGACATGGAGGACATTTTCTCTAGCTCCAACTTCAGGTATACAACCTTGTACAAAATAGTAAGACAACGCGAGGAGATCCCACTACTTTGGAGACGGTTGAAATCTGAAGGGGAGCCGCGGGGGCGGGCCTCTTATACTGGGACGGCCTACGGAGCATGCGTAGGCGGGTCCTAAAAGGGCGTAGATAGGACACAAAAGTGTCGGAAGTTTTCCTATAGGAAAAGGCTATATATGTGTACCGAGGGGTCCCAGTCTGACGACGGGGAATATTCTAAGCATGTGAATCCATGAAAGATCCAATGCTGGAGAAATGACTCATTCTCCTCTCACTTCCCCACTGTTGACATTCACCCCTAAGTCTCAGCATCCTCAACTATGGGTCATCCCATTTATACACTCTCTCTGCACAGACATGAGTTGGCTGCTGTGCAAATGGAGGCGTTCCCGCTCGCCTGAGGCCCTGCAACTCTACCTGCAATGAATAAAAAATCAACCTCTCTGCCCTGAACTCTCTCAAGTCCTCTCTTGATAGAGTGAAAACGTTTTACTGCACCCTCATCGACTCTCACTCCAGCCATCCACTGGGCTTCAGGCCACCCTAAACTCAGTTTTGAATTATACGCTGTCACACTGCGCTGATTGTTGATTTTTAATCCAACAACATTTTAGGGGCACTGTGCCCATATATAACATATGTAAAGTACACAACCGACTTGTGTTCCACCCTTCACAGTCTTCTTCTAGGTATTGCTTGAAGACTCCTCAATTTATCAAGTTGACCCAGTCATTACCAAATGAGCCTGAACATTTGGAACATCTGGAAATGTAGCTGTAACTCATACAAAGATGGACTTCTATTGGTCAGTGCCTGCTCCGTACGTAATTAACAGAAACTTCCACAAGGAAGTAGAGCCGATAATATGGGTAAATATTTCCACACCTCCTAAACCTATGATTTTCAACTCCACTATCACAGCTAATAACCTTGCTGAATACTTTGCTGCAAACATATCCAAAATTAGACCCACCTGACCTTCCTCACACTCCCACCTAGATTCTACACTCTACCTATTCTTAACATCATCCTCTGCTTATATCTCCCACTTCGGTCACACTAATACTGAAGAAGTCCTCTCTGTACTGATGAAGGCTAACCCTTCTTGTACCCCATCAGACCGACTTGCTTCTCAGCTAGTCAAGCCAATTGCCCCCTTTAGCGGCCTCTGACCTCGCTGAACTCTTCAACCTCTCCGTAGATGCTGTTTGCTTTCCCTTTTTTTTTTTTTTTCAAAACGGCCAAGGTCATATCCACTCCTTAAAAAGCCACGGATAGATCGGAATCTACCAGCTAACTTTTGCCCTGCGTCTCTTCTTACGCACTACTCTGAAGTGCTCTAAAGGGTTGTGTTCCACTCCGTCACTCCACAGAAACTGCTCTCATGAATGTCTTCAACTTCATCTCCTCTGCTAAGCACTCCAACCTATCCTCTATCCTAATTCTCCTTGACCTGTCCGCTGCCTTTGACACAGTCGATCAATCTGATATCCTTAATACTCTCTTGTTGGGATCCGTGATCAAGCCCTTACCTGGATTCAATGCTAACACTGCACCTCACCAATTTTCTGTCTCCTGGAGCAACAACAGTCTGAACACACTTCTCCAACTGTTGATGTTACACAGATCTCTGGCTCGATTCCTCTCCCCTTTACACATCTGCTCTTGAGGCACTATCTCTTCCTTTGCAAACGCATGCTAACTCTTTGCAGATAACACCCAAATCTTCTCTTTTCCTGAACTCTCCTCTGATCTCTCTATCAAAATTTCAAACTGTCTCTCTGGCAATAAATATTGGATGGCTTTGCACTCTCTGGTGTTAAACTCAACAAAAACAGTGATGCTCTTCTTCTCTGCCAAATACTCTCTCTCATCTCTTCTCCTGTCTATCTAGTTCCCACCCAACACTCTCCCCTGCTCTTCTTCAGATAGCAACCTTGGGTCATCTATGACCCTTGTCACACCTTCTCTACTTTCATCTCCAAAACTGCAATGGCGGCTTGCCTCAATCTTCCAAATATTAGGAAAATCAGGAAACCTCCTTCCTTTCAACACCATCAAACATCTCTGAACCACTCTTGTATTCTCTAAACTGGACTACTGTGCTTTCTGTCCTCTCAACAAGCTCATTAACTTTACTACCAGGACTATCTTTCAAGTCCCTCACTGCACACCTACCATCATCAGGCTGGAAGGCTGGCAATGGAAAACAGGGCCAGATTTTAATTTCTGCTCCTGGTTCTCAAATCTATCCACAGAAAGGCATGACTGTAGCTATCCTCATCTATCCAACTATACAAGCCTTCTTGTGATCTCCACTCTGCCTCCTTGAATACCCTTGTGGCACCTCACCGTTACTGTGGTTCCCCTTGCTTCCTCGCTTTCTCTCTTCTTGCCTCGCTTCCATGGAGTTCTCATCCCCCAGACATCCGAGAAACAGTCCAAACCGATTTGTTCAAAACCAAACTAAGAGCCTACCCCCCTCGCCTTAGAGTAACCATCTTAACTTACCTCTCATCTGCTTTCTAGTTAGCATTTGCCCCTCGCCTCTACCCTGCTACTGTCCCCTACTTTCTACTGCCTCCACTCTAGCACTGCATCCATCATGGTCACATCCCTAAACAGAGCTGACCATACCACCGACCTTCACTTAAAAGTATCTAATGTTGGTTGTCCTTTATGTATGTCCACCCATGTATAGTCGCCGGTAACTGTTTCATTTACTCCTCCCCACAACCTGGTAAGAATGTCACTCAAACTTACCCCATTATAAGAAGCTCACTGCCTCGTATCAAAACTGATTTATTTTATATTATACATTCTTTTGTGATCAAAAAAGCATGCTTCCTCCCTGTATAAATTAATAAATACATTTCTCAAACCAAACTGAGTCCATTATTGCCCGGCTGCTGGCTGCCTCCCAGTCTGCTCCTGTTTGCAGAAGTGGGTTGCCCTGCAACAAGGATCATTTGCACCTCTTGGCTAAACATACATCAGCTGTGCCTACCTTTGCATGTTTGCAGGGATGTATCCTCACTCTGTGTTCCCAGCAAAGCCTGCAAATGCACCATTAGTCACCATGACTATCAGGGAATCATCCAAAATGTTTGAGGTTATTAGACCGAATGTGTGATTTGGACGAATTTCGGCTGTGCGAAAAATTCCGAACAGCCGAAAAGTTTGACCAGTTCATGTATGCAGTGCTAAGGGCTGGGGGGTGTCACCCGCAGCTGAACCCAAAAAGCCCACAAAAAAAAGAAGAAAAGGGGGGCTGCAGGGATGTTCCCTTCACCCTTGCTCACTATGTTGTGAGCGGGGGATGAGGGGTGTCCCCTGCGGCTGATCCCAAAAAGGCCCCTAAAAAAAGAAAAAAAAGGAAAGAACCCTGCAGCGCCAGTTCCCGGTCACGTGAAAGGGAACAAGCGTCGCAGGGAAACAGCGAGTCGGCAGCAAGGTAAGTAGGGGGGTGGGGCTGGGAGTGAGTCTGGGGGCCAAAAGTCTGAAAGACTTTTCAGAAAAATAATCTTCGGTCTTTTCTCCCTCAAACATTTCTATCTCTGGCTTTCACCCCGATCCACTATCAGCTATTAACCTGGATCTTTCCCTGGGCTGGAAAGTCCCTTTCCCCATCATCAACTGGTGAGGTGCAATTCAGGTGTGCTTTTTTGTAAAATTGCCATATTTTGAGAAATACTTAACCTTATAGACAGATATATAAAGAAAAATAGTTCAACGTGTAACTCACTATGGTACCAACTTCATATCAACGTGTTAAGCACTTTGTATGCACGAAAAAATCAAACATAAAAATGGATAGGTACAAGCCCTCCGTATACCAAGTGAAAGTGCTGCAATGGACGTCAGCGAGCTCATGTCCACCGAGAGGCAATAGAATACCCTTTCCAACCAGGCACATTGCAGCGAGAACTTTAATAGGATTCGAGTAGCAAACAGACTCGCGATATTATAGTGTTCACGTTGAGGCAGCAGCCACATAATGGATCATGTTCTCAAAGTACAAATTCCCCAGAATGATGAAAATCCAATTTGAAACTTGAAAGCAGGCACGGTGCACCTTTAGCACTCATCTCTGCGGCTGCTTCTGCCTTTGCATGACAAAACGTCAGTGGCACAAAAACATCTCGCTTGCCCACAGAAACGTCAATAGTTTTGAAAGCGGTGTATTTTAGTTTTAAACGAAACCACTCGGTGAGAACTCATTTATAGTAGGCATATGAAATGAAAGATTAGATTTGTCGAATATGTTGAACGAGAGAAGGTTTAATATATTTGACATGCAGCTAAAGTGTATCTACTTTTTGAACTGTGGTGAGGTACCCCAAGGTTTTCTACCAATGTGCTACCAATGATTAAAGAGATATACGTAGTTAAGGGTCCAGTGACACTCTACATGTTTAATTAAGGCTTTATCCTATTAAACTATATTTATTTCATTTGTAAAGCGCACATACAACCCGTAGGCATTGAGGCGCTGTTGCAGGTAGGGAAGTACTAGGCAAGCATGGTTACATAAAGATAACGTTAAGGTGGGTAAATCTTGATGCAGCTATCATAAAAATATACAGAAAAATGACCAATTGGCAATAATTCTATAATACAAAGTCTTAGGCTAGTGACGAACAGGCCTAGTTTCAAACAGATGCAGGTAAAATAGTTATAACCTGATGGCAGTTATCATAGAAAGATACAGAAACATGACAGACTGGTAAATGTCCTACAAACAAAACCTTGGGGCGTTGGGGTGGGAGAAAGTTCATCGCGAGGAGGGCGGCCTGGGGTAGGGAGTTCAGGTTTAGGTGAAAAGCTTAGTTTTTAGATCTTTGCAGAACATCTAGTAGGATTTATCTGCCCTCAAGGAGGGTGGGAGGTCGTTCCAGAGCTTGGCAGCCAGGTAAGGGAAGCTGGAGCCTCCGGCTTTACATCTTTTCACTTTGGGAACAGTAAGCTTGTCCGTGTAGGAGGTCCTAGTGGGTCTTGAGGAGTGGGCTTTGGCAGTTCTTTTAGAGAGGTATTGTGGTGTTGTGTTGGACAGGCACCTGTGGGTAATGGAGAGTGTTTTGAAGATGATCTGCTTCTGAATGGGGAGCCAATGTGCGTTTCTTCTAGCACTTGAGATACGCTCTCTTTTCGGGATGTTCAAGGCTGCTCTAAGGGCGTTATTCTGGATGATTTGAAGTTTGAGGATGTCGCTGGAAGAGGTGCCACTGAACAGGACATTGCAATAGTCTAAATTTGAGCCAATTATTGCATGGGAAATGGTTAGGCAGTTCATTATTGAAAGGAAGGGTCTGGGTGCATTAAGGACCTTGGTAGCGTAGGCTGCCGAGGAGCCAATGGCATTCACTTGTCTGGTTATGGTGAGTGTGGCGTCTAGGTAGACCCCTAATGCCTTTACGGTTTTCGATACAGGAATCGAACAGTTGCTTTTTGAGCTTTTTTTAGGGCATTAGGTTGGTAAACAATCAGGATTTCTGTTTTGTCACTGTTGAGACAGATGATTGGCAGCCATCCAAGTCTGAATTATTTACTAGATTGAGTTCAGAGTGTTGGAATCTTCTATGTAGTTGCCTGAGAGTGGGATCAAGATTTGAGTGTCATCCGCATAGTTAGTGTATACTATGCTGAGAGTCTAAGCTGTGTAAAAGGGAGCGGGTGAAGATATTGTAGAGCGTAGGGGCGATGCAGGATCCTTGTGGCACCCCACAGGTGATAGGTGAGGGAGAAGCGTTGGCAATCTCAGAGAAAACCCTCCTGACTCTTACCTTCAGGAAAGATGCAATCCAGGCAGTGGCTGAGGGTGAGAAATGAGGGTGAGCGGTGAGGTGGTGGCAAAGGATCTGGTGGTTGACCAGTTCAAACGTCACAGATAAGTCTAGGAGGAACAATGCCGACTTGCCTTCATCCCTGATCGCATCTAAGTGATTTTTTTGAATCGAGAAAGGCAGATTCTGTGCCATGCCTGGGGCAGAAACCGGATTGACGCATCCCTAGGATGTGATCATCTTACAAGAACTGCTGAACTTGTAGGTTGGAAGCTCAGTCCGGATTATTAGGAGGAAAGGGACAGTGGTGATCGGCCTGTAGTGTGAGGCAATTGCAGGGTCCACGGAAGTTTTTTTCAGGAGAGGGAGTACCTATGCTTCGTTGAGGCTGGATGGAACAGTACTTTGAGCGAAGGAAGTTTTTATGATGGCGGTGATGATGGTGGTGACTATGTCGGCACAGTTATGACACGGGGTGCTGGGTATATTTCGCCTTTGCATTTTGAGGGTTTTGGGCTGTTAATGAGTTTGGTAACATCAGTTTCGGAAAGGTGGCTAAAGACGAACTGAGTGGTGGGAGTCGACGGGGGTGGGAGGAAGGCAGATGTTGCTGGTGGTCATGGGTACTATATTGAATGTCACTTGTTGAGATAGGATCTTCTTATTCAGGGTTTCAATTTAGCCTATGACTGCCTCTTGGATACTAGAGCACCAGGTCTTGTCTTTAGTGATGGTTGAGGGGGGAACGGCAAGGGATTCAAGTTCTCTGTAAATGGAGAACATTTCTTTTGCATATGACTTGGCATTGCAAATTCGAGTGTTGAAGGAGTTGGACCTAGCTGCTATTATGCCTAGTTCGTATTGTTTGGAAGCTTTGGTGAAATTCTGTTTTGCCTAGTCGGTGGGTCCTTTTAGCCAAATTAGCTGTGCTTGCCGTTTCAGAGTGCATAATCCTAACAGGTCAGGGATAAACCAAGAATTTGAGTGTCTGACCAACTTTGCTTTGTGAGGTACTGGCGGGGCTAAGGTGTTAACTGCCTTAGAGAGGATTGAAGTGTAGGTATCCACTAGTGAGATAGTATCGGTGGTGAAGGGAGCCTGGAGACGGGGAGTGTTGATCAAGAGTAGGAGATTGTCTCTGGTGAGTTTTCAAGAGCTCCAGGAGCAGGAGGAAGTGGGTTAGGTGGTGTTGTGGGCTTGTTTGGCTGTGTGATAGAGAAATGTATAATGTGGTGGTTAGACCAGGGGCATGGTGTGTTGGCAGGTGTGCTCTGCGATCCAGTCCAATATTCGGCGTGCATTATGTGTGGGATTGGTGATGCGTTGAGTGAAACCCAGTGTGTCGAGTGCGTCAGAAAGTGGTTTGGACGGTAGGTCATTAGGGTTGTGGAGGCCCAGGTTGAGATCACCTAGCAGTATTATTTTTGAGGAGACTGAGATTATCCTGGAGCATACAAAGTATGTTTTGCTCAAAGTTTGGAGAATGGCCAGGAGGGCGATAGATGAGGTGAATGGTGATTGTACTGGTAGGGGATGGTGGAATTTGAGAGACAGAAGATCTGTGTTCCCATCAATGGATGTATGAATAGCCGCCATGGAAAGGGAGACGTTTCTTCTCCCTTTCCATGGCGGCCATTTTGTTATGTTTACCTTTTTACTTTCATTTTCAATGGCCGCCATGGAAAGAGAAAACAGACTGTTTTCCCTTGCCCAGTGGCAATTTTGTTGAAAAAATAATTTTCTGTTTTGAAACGCTGCTTCGCTCAGGTCTGTAACTATGGGCCACGGGGCATTACCTGAAGTGGTAATGCCCACCCTGCTCGGGGCCTATTGCTTAAATATAGAGCCAAGAGGGAAACCCTGTTGTAATATGTTTGGGAATTTGTTATTTTATCTGTGTGCTCGTTGTAGCATTAATGTTTGCTGGTTGGACAATAAGAATTGGTATAAATGACTAGATTCTTAAATAACAGGTGTGCACAAGCAAGGGACTATATACAAATGCAAAACTGAGTTCACCTTTAAGTGCCAAGGACGAGGTATGTCGTCCTTGGGATTACTTCCCCAGTGCCAAGGAAGAGATAGCTCGTCCTTGGCACTTAAGGGGTTAATGAAGGAGAAAATGTTAGAAGACTTTGCATGGTGAAATACTGAAATCACTAAAAAAGGCATTGGCACTGGGGGGGAAACCCATGGCAGTTAAAAGGTTATTATCTAGTAAAACGAAGTGTCAGCTTGTCGTAGATAAGTCAGAAAAGGAAAAAAGACATCTGCAGAGAAATCGGAAGGTAGGATATAGCGGAACACAGCATATTTGGGGCGCGGGATTGGGGCATAGTAAAAATCAATAGAGAAAGAAAGCAGAAGCGAAACAAAAGTGGTGTAAACGGATGCTTCCCACCCTAATAAATAGTGAGCTCTGAATAAGGAAAAACTGGGAGCAAGAACAGGGTAGTCAGATTCATGGTCGAAAAGGGACGAAGCACAGCCCTCCTTGAAAAAACAAGGTCCAGCTGGTGCTTCGGCCATTTAATCACCAAGCGTTGGCAAGTTGCCATGGCAATGCCAAAGACTGCTCCCAAACTCCTGTTTCTTCTTTCTCTTTTACAGTACCAATGTTTTGGCCATTCGGTGGCGCTAGTGCCACCAAAAGCGCCCAAACCAAAAATGCCTGGGGTAGTTCCAGATATTTCTGTGCATTTCCAAACATTAAATATCGTCATTACTTTATGAGAATACTTTTTAATTTACTGCACACACATGAAATTTTAGGTATTCGGTCTAAGGCACCTAGACCTGCACACATTTGTTGCATTTGTAAGAATTGGGATAGTAATGACAGTTTAAAGCATTTACTTCTGCTTTGTCCAGATTTACAAAGCTTAAGGGAATGCTACTTTACCAGCTGTGCCCATGATACAGGACCAATATCCACAAGTGAGCTTTGCCTTTGTGCTTTATCTGGAAGCCAATAAACATTGTCTCTGGCTGCAATTGCATTGATATAAGTATACTTTTTACATGGATGCTATGTGTAATGAATTTGGGTGTAATTAAGTGTTGCTAACATAAATATATAGTTTTATATTTTCATATTGATATGTTGTGAAAGGATTTTTAATTAAA
The DNA here is from genome assembly GCF_040938575.1 of Ambystoma mexicanum. Lineage (NCBI taxonomy): Eukaryota > Metazoa > Chordata > Amphibia > Caudata > Ambystomatidae > Ambystoma > Ambystoma mexicanum. The sequence continues at coordinate 771,842,858 of NC_090941.1, forward strand.
TCAATGCACAATAAAAAAAAAGAAAACTGGTAAACACGTGCTCCCATTTCAGATATGTCTGTTCTGAAAAGGTTTATAAGTACAATGCATGGTAATTGCTTTAAGACACATCTTAAAAAGCCCTCTTCTAAATGTATTTTTTATTTTACCATGTCAACTTTTTAGCATATCATCAAGAAAAAACATTTCCACATTATCCACATTATCCAACCCTTCGGATTAACCAATCAGCGTTATTTACATACATCCTTCTCCGAGCCGGGGGTTCAGACATGTCCCAAAATATCAGACCACTGCTATGATCAGTGAAGTTTTCTCCCCAGTCATCAACATCCGCCAACAATTTTCTGTTGACATTATTGATATTGATATTTTATTTGTATTGCGCTTGTACACAAGTGTTTCAGAGTGCGATGAGGCAAGGGAGGGGAACAAGGATCATACTAGGCCCAGTGACATTGAGAACGCACAAAAGCATGGGAGAGGTAAAGGGGAAAGTGCATGGGAGGGGAGGAAAGTGCTGAGAAAAGGAATACAAATAAATAAATAAAATAAAAAGCAACTAAACAGAGGTAGTGCAGCCAGCAAGTGGCAAGTGCTAGGTGTAAAGGTTTAAGGCAACAGACAGGGTGTGTCTGATAGGTGTAGAAAAAAAGGGAGGACTCTAGGGTTACAGATACAGACCTCAGTGCAAGGGATTGCCAGGACACAGTGCAGGTGGGGTGGTAGGGTAGGCAGATACCTGGGACCGAAAGTCAGAGGGTAACCAGGTGCACAATGCAGAGACACATCAGCAGGGGAGAGCAGAAGCAAAGGCAGAGCCAAACAGGAAGGTCTTGAGGTGCTTCCGGAACAAGAGTTGGTTCAGAGTTGCCAGGAGGCTGCTCCATAGGGAGGACCCAGCCGAATACAGAGATCTACCCCAAGCTTGTTTCTTTGAAAAAAGACTGACCCTGAGGGAGTTAGAGGTGGAGGAGCAAAGAGCTCGGGAGGGAAGGTATTAACGGAGGGACACATGAAGGTATTTTGGCCCCAGGCCCCAGAAAGCCTTGTGGACAATGCAAAGGGTCTTGAATTTAATCCTTGCAGCCACTGGAAGACAACTGAGAGATTTCAGGGCTGGAGAGATACGGTCCAAGGGCTTGAGGACAAGGACAGGCCTCGCAGTCCTGTTTTGGATAAGTGGCAAAGGGCGGAGAGTAGATGCAGGTAGATTTAGAAAGAGGATGTGCAATAATCCAGCCTAGAGAGACCCAGAGCACCAGAGACAGTGAGCTTATGGGGGAAGGAGAGGAAAAGGAAGAATACCTCTGAGGAGGTGAAGTAGGAAATTTGACTTTTTAGAGACATCAGAGATGCAAGCAGAAAAGGAAAGCATGGAGTCAGAGATTACTCCGGGTTTGTATCCCTCCAGGAAGCGTCCAACATACAGTGTTCTCTCCTGGGTTAGACTGGTGCAGTTCATGTTTAGGTGTGGTAGGTTTTCCACCTTCCGTTTCATAGAATCCTCAAGTACTGTTGGTTGGGCCCTGTCCAGCTCTGATTGATATCACCTTTTTTGTTTTGCACAGATTCAGTCTTATCCTCAGAAATTGTGATCTGATTTCAGGATCTGGGCGTTTTTGTCAGGTATTCCGGGGGCTTTGCATGACTTCTTACCTCCAGTGATAGGGAATAGTGAATCTTGTATTTGCTTGCTTCATCAGCGGTAATTATCCAATCATATGCCCATAATTTCTTTCTTGGCTTTGTTTGGATTCAAAAGTAGTTCAGCAATCGTGGAGCCCATCTCCCTTAACAGAGACCTTGTTATGCTCACCTGGTATCCACAGGGACGCCACCCAGCCGGGTTACTCGCTGGTATGCTTCTCAGCTTTGCCCTGATGTGGTCTGCGGGGAAGGTTCTGCCTGAAAATACAGGAGGACTGTGTTCAAGACTGACCGACTGGGGTAAGTATCCTCCCTCCACCCCCGTATGATTTCAGTCCCTTTGGCGCCCTCTCCTCACCTTGTGGTAGAATTAGGCGTGCTCTCCGTCCTGCCTTCTTTGCAGGGGCGCGTTGTCTTTCATGGGCGAGTGCGGTCCAGTTATTTCACTGACGCCGGCCCGTTTGATATTGTTCAGGTAGGTCTTATTGCTGTTCTTTAGTTTTGTTGCTATCCTGCATGCCTTTCTTTGTTTAAAATGTCTCTTTTTTCTCCCTTAGGTATGCGGAGCTTCAGCGCGGCGAACTGGCTTGGTTGAGCCCCTCTGGTAAATGATGGCGCATTAAGAGCGCTATGATGCGGTAAGTAAGCACTATGCGCAGCGCTGCAAAGTCTTGCCTTTGTTAACCTGTGTTTTCCTTCCTTGTAGGTCGCGGTGTTCTTCAGGGCGAGTGGAATGTCCGGAGTGGTGCCAGCCGAGAGGCGACCAGCCAGGTAAACCTTTTGAGCAGTTCGTAACTTGTAAATGTCTCTACTGCTTTCTTTAATGTTACCTCTATCTTCCTCTTTCAGGTCGTTCTGTCTGGGAGGCGTGCAGCTTCGAGGAAGCTGTTCTCAGTAGCTGCAAGTGTTTAAAGATGAAGACTGCAGGTAAGATGCTACTGCAAATGATGTTCCTTTTGTCTCCTTGCAGGTTCTGCTTCTCCGAGGTTCGAGGGAATAGCTGGACACGGTGAGCGTCACGTTGCAAGCTGCAAAGTAACGCGAAGCGTGTTGTCTTGCTAGGGTGTGGTTTAAATAGCCCCAACAAAATAGTCCAGATAAAGTAGTCCCTAGGCTACCACACCCAAAACACTAGACCGCATAGCTTGGTTCTTAGGAACCAAGCTATGTGGATGCCTCCATGTTGGCTGACAATACAATAAAGTAGTTCCCAAGCACATTGTTTTTCATGGTGTATGAGCCTGGCGCCAGGACTGGCCCCATGAGGGTTTTTGAAGAGGATGCCAGGCTCTAGAGGCCCGTGTCCTGACTCCACCTGGCCAATGGGTTTGCGAGAGGGGGTTTTGGGCGAGGGTCATGACAGACCTGCGGTCAACAGCCCAATTTGCCAAAACATTTTGGGACCCCCCTTTCCAGTTCTGTTTTTATGAGGTCCAGCACAGGGGGTATATTTCCATTCATGCATTTCCCCCCAAAGGATTTCCACTCAGCTTAAGCTTTTAATGATGTTAAACTCAGTTCCTTTCTAATAATCTGGATCGGAACTGATTTTGGAAGGCCAAGAGTCTTGTTGCAAAAGAGGCCTTCAAATCTAGCCCAATTCTTATGGGGCAGCACCAAGAGAGCATCAGCTATGTACGTCAGGGTAGGAACCACTTTGACTTTGTAGAATTCGATTAAATGTGAGATCGAATATTGACTAAACTTGCCTTTTATGATCAGGGCTTGGTTAGCCAGAGCCGTAACTTTCTCCCTTAAGGAGTCAACAGTGTTCGTCTTAACTGTGCCGTTTGCAATTTGGATCCCCCAGTATTTAAAGTGGTCAGCTGATGTAATTTCCGTGGTCCTGCCAAACCGAATTTAAAGGAAAAAATGCTAGCAGTTTTCAACCCGTGTAAAAATGGGCTTAGCTGACTGAAGAAAAAAAATGACCTGTTTAAAAATGAATTGTTGAATGAAAGCCTGCTTACTTAGCAATGTAAAAGGCTTTGTTGCTGGTGAAAATTCATACGTGGGTTATTTTATTTCACAGGTGTGTTTAATTCAGGACCCAAAAATCAGGAAATGAAGATTTTGAACCAACTGTGCTGAATTTGCAAGCTAAAAAGAAATAGGTTATTCCAAATGGCAGGCTGAAACTTCCCCCGAGAGGAAGGGGACTATCATAAAAACTCTCAGCAGATACTGAAAACCCCCTGTTAATTACAGGGTTGAACAGACTTTTATCTCTGCTGGGACCCAAACAATTAAGCTCCCAGGGAAGGAAGCCAGAGGTTTGAAGAGGGCAATATAACTCCAGTCAAGGGAGAATCCCCCACTCTGCTCTAAAGGAAATGACAGTTGGCAGCAGTGGAAGGACAGGAAAAAAAATGGATTCAGGAACAAAGAGACTACCATTTGGTCCCAAAGACTATTGCAGGAATAAACTTTAAGGACTTCTATCTTTGCCGCAAGACGTTGAAAAATTGTAAAAATGTTGCAGTGTAAAAGTGATTTTTTGTGCTTGCTTTTAAGACTTGGTAGAACACACTGACACACTGGGGACAGAAAAGGCAAAGTATTGAGGATAATTCGAAAAGTATCGATGTTGCAAACATACATTTTTGTACGTACATTCCTGGGGATAATTCGCATCTGTGTATAAAATTATGGAATTTTAGGTCAAATGTTCATGTTTAAAATCATCAAAATGTATCAGAAGGGCAAATCAAGGTCCCACAGACTTGAGGACTGATATGTGCTGCACATAATATGTAACCTGTGTGTATAATTTGCCAAGAGATTGCAATGGTGTAAATGTTTTTTTTGTTGCAAAATCAGATTTTAAGTAAAGCAAATGTGGGAGTTTTTGCACTTTGTAAAACTCAACTCATAAACCTGACATCATTCCCTTGGAAATCCAACTAGTTTAGAGCAAGGCAGAGACTAGCACCCCTGCCCAATCCAAGTAGTTTAGGGGTGTGCTTAGCTAACCCTGACCAGCCTTATACTTTGATGATATCATTTTGCATTATAAATAAGGATCCCTGGCAAGACTCTAGACAAACACTCTTCCTGATTTCCTGCGCTGCGTTCCTGTACCCATCATCTTCCAGATCCAGACTCCAACTACAAGGCCCAACATTGCTGATCCTGCTCCAGGGTCCACTGCAAAACCAAAGCATTGCTGGTCCTATTCCCAGTAAGGCCTCAAATCTGAAAACCACTAAAATCCCCAAATAACCAAATAACCAAAGGGAAAAGCTGTGGTATTTTTGGGAAGCATCTTGATGCCATTAACTGCCTGCTTGCTGCAATCCTGCTATCCAGCTAACCTGTAGTATCCAGTGACCAGAATTGCCGGTCCAGAAGTGCTACCCGGTAACCAGACTGCCCAGCTGATCCAGTCCCGCTGATTTTGTCCGGCTGTCCTTTGTTAGATCAGATCCGTGTGGTGACCAGAACGCTGACCGTCCAAAATCCAAAAACTAAAAAGTGGACTGTGAGTATCAATTTCCACCCCACCTAAACCCATAGCCTATCTTATCCTCATCCCACTCTCTAAGTCATCCTATCCTTACCCTGATAACTTGTAAACTGTCACAATAATTCTTGCAACCCTGCCATTGATTTCTAGTGCTAGCGCCATCGCTTTAGTAATTTTGTCTCGTGACATCCTAAGCTATTAATCCTATTTGGAGTGATTGGACTGGTTCTGACAGGGCGGGCGTTGGGGAGCTGGGGTTCAACTCGCGAATCAACCCCAGAGCTTACTGTGTCCCACTTTGGTGGCCTAGGCTGAATACTCTTGTGTAGAGTAAAACTCTTCTTGTCAAAACTGATTTCCTTTCATTTTTCACTGCTCCATTTTACACAAAACGCACCTCCCTCTATCTTGCATAACTCACTCAATTTACCAGCTAGGGACCTAATTTCACTTGAAATGATCTATAGCTACACCCTAACACAAAAACCGCATTGCAATATTTCACCCATTTTTATTAAAAACCGTTTTGGTAATTTCAGGCAGGAATTGCAAAGTTTGCAAAGTTTCCCAAGTGTCATTTGCTGCAATCTGTATTGTTAGTACCTTTACATTGTTGCTTTAGTGAAGAACTGTATTTGTTTCAAGGTTTTTGCACACATTCATTATTTTATTAATCCATTTCCGAGTGTCATTTTTAGCATTGCCAGGGTATGAAATCCGTTTGTCTCTCTTGTTTGGGGAGGGAAGGTCGGATTTTAATTCTGTTTCCTGTTTGTCATTCCTGATTACCTGCTGCTTCTATTTATCCATTTAGAATTGATTATTTGTGGGTTGAGGGAACATTTTAGGGGGAAATTCTACCTCAAGTGCTATCTTAACTAAAATCAAAAAGTGCTCCTATTCCCTGGTGTTTTGTCAATGTGTCAATAGAAGGTTAAATTAAGTGCACTGCTTACATTCCTATTGTTCTTATCACCCCATTGCTGATTGTTGCCCCATATTAAAAAGTGTATGATTTCCTTTAATTTTCAAATAAATAAATAAATATTTATAAAGTTACTCACCGTAGTGACTAACTTAGTCCATAGTCCCCTTTCCTCCATACTTATGGGAAATTCCTCCGTCCTGTGGGACGGTACTGGAGCACTTTGTAAAAAGCATCACATTTTTCAAAATGTGTCCTCTTTTTTTCGCACGCGGCGTCAACCCCGCCCTCCTAAGCTCCGCCCAGTGCATCGCCCATCAGTCCTTTTCTATTACCAGGTCTATGACCTTTAAGCAATAACAGAGGAACCTTTTTAGAGGGGACGGCGCGCGGGCGTATGGAGGAAAGGGGACTATGGACTAGGAGTAAGGTAGTCACTACGGTGAGTAACTTTATTATACTCCTATGTCCCGTCCCCTTTTCCTCCACACTTATGGGAGATTTCCAAGCACTCCTCACAGGAGTTACGGGTGGATGGAAACTCCTTACTGAAACAGGTTCTCAAGCACAGCTTGAGCGAACTGAGCATCAGCCCTGGAGCTCGGGTCCAGACAGTAATGCTTACAAAAAGCCGATGGGGAGGCCCACGTAGCCACTTTTGCGATGGTCTCCCATGGAACATATTTTTGGAAGGCAACGGCAGCAGCCTTGCCCCGCACAAGATGAGCATGAATTCCCTTTGGGGCCCAAAGACCCTAAATGGTATACACCTCAGAAATACAGGCAGCGCAGACCGAGCAATGCTTTTGAGGCCGGCTTCCTTGAGGATTTCCGAAGGTCACAAAAAACTGCGAAGAGTTCCTGAGCTCAGATGTTCTGTCCAGATAGAAATTAAGGGCTCTTCTAATGTCCAGGCAGTGCAGAACCCTTTCAGCCTCTGAGGCCGGGTCTGGGAAGAATACAGGCAATGAAATCGACTGATTCAGGTGAAAATCAGAGACCACCTTAGGAAGAAAGGCGGGGTTCATTCTCAGGACAACCTTATCTTTATGAAAAGTAAGGAAGGATGCTCAACCGACAAGGCCTGAAACTCACTTAAACGCCTTGCCGAAGTAACAGCAATCAAAAAGGACAATTTCCAGGAAAGGTACTTAAAATCGACAGTAGCCATTGGCTCAAAAGGCTTATGACACAAGGCCATAAAGGCCACATTCAAATCCCACCTTGGATGCAGGTTACGAACAGGAGGATAAAGATGCACCAGTCCCGCAAAGTGTCTTTTAATGACTGGAATAGGCAGTGAAAGAAACACTGGTCAGTGGCCAAATAAGCAGCAACAGCTGATGTGCTGCAGGACAAGACATGGATGCCAGATTCTGCCAGATGTGAGACAAAAGACAGGACCGTGTCGATAGTAGCTACCCTGGGGTCTAGCTGCCTAGCCAAACACCAGTGACAGAAGCGTAGTCATTTACTTTTATATTGAGATCTTATTGAAGGGTTCCTGGCCGCTTGAATAATGCACATGTTATCCGCAGACAAGTTGAAGGGCTCTAAAGATCTGAAATCAGACACCAAGCCGCCAAACTGGACGATTGTGGGGAGGAGTGCCACAGTTGTTGATCGCTCTGGTGAAGCAGGTCGGGAACCAGTGGAAGCTTAAGAAACTCTGAAAACCAAAACCTGGCTGGCCACCAAGGGGTTATGAACAGCAAGCAGCAATTCACTGTGTTTCTCAGCTTGCAAAGCACCCGATGGATCAGAGGAAGAGGCGGAAAAGGATAGGCCTTCATATTGTGCCATGGGATTTTGAGAGTATCCCCGAGTGAGGAGGCTGCAAGCCCGTTCCTGGTGGCATACAGGGGAAGCTTCTTGTTTATAGATGTCACAAAGAGGTCCACTTCTGGAGTGCCCCAACAGTGAAAAATGTCCAAGAGGATCTCTGTGTTCAGTTCCCACTTGTAGCTGACAATTACCCGTCGGCTAAGGGCATACGCAGTGACATTCAGCTGGCCTGGGATGTGAACCGCTACGAGCCAGATGCCATGCTGAATGGCACATTCATAGATCTGAATAGCAAGATCCACAAGAGGAGGAGACCTGGTACTCCCCTACTTGTTGATAAAGAACATGAACACTGCACTGTCCGTGCGGACACGGACCACCTTGTTGACAATACCTAGTTTGAACACTTTCAGCGCTAGGAATATAGCCAGAAGCTCCAGATAATTTATATGAAGCTGTCTGTCCTGTGGCGACCAGAGATCTGAAACTTGAAGATGATCCAGCATCGCCCCCAACAGAAGGGAGGAGTCCGTTGCGACAGTCAATAGCGGGCAAGGGTCCTGGAAGGGAGCGCCCACTGACAGATTGCAGAGAGACAACCACCGCAAGAGGTCCTTCCTCATGAACGATGGAACCAGTATCATTTTGGAATCTGGATCCACTGCCTGAAGCCATGAGCTCCGAAGAGCCATCTGCGTCCACCTCATCTTGAGAGGAGCAAGAGGAAGAGCAAGCACACACAAAGCCATGAGGCTCAGAAGCCTCTGAAACCACCAGGCCAACATGCTCTCCGACTGCATATACACCTGACACGTGGCAAACAGATCCGCCATTCTGTCCCCAGTCAGGTATACCTTGCAATCGATCGTGTTCCAACGAAAACCCAGGAGAATCAAGTCCTGAGAGAACGTCATGCAGGATTTCCACCAGTTCACTGACAGCCTAAGGTGGAACAGGAGCTGGAGGAGAGACTGAAGGTTGTTTGAGGCCTTCACTGGACAGGGACTGCGCAACAGCCAGTCGTCAAAATACGGACACACATGGATACCCTGAAGCCGAAGATAAGCTGCGATGATGGACATCATCTTCATAAAGACACGCTGTGCCGAGCTGAGATCAAAAGGGAGCACACGAAACTGGAAATGCTCCTACCCCATGGAAAACCATAGGTATTTCCGATGGGGGTTCCAAATGAGGATATGCATATAAACATCCTGAAGGTCCACCACGCTGAGCCAGTCTGGTTGGGGGTGATCATCTTGAATTTCTCTTGGGGAAGAGAAAGGTCTAGGATGGTGCGCAGGCCAGCCTGGTTGGGTTTGGGCACTGTGAACAGACAGGAGTAGAAGCCCTCCCCTAGGGGAACGGGTTCCACCGCCTTGAGATCCAGAAGCTTCTGGACTTCGGCTCTGAGGGAGGGCGTCCCCGACTGCTGGTAAGGAGGATTGAAGGGTGGGGTAGGGGTAAGGGGCAAGCGGAAGCCAGCCCGAGCTACTGACAAGACCCACCGGTCCTCAGTGATGGTCAGCCATGCCTCCCAGTGAGACGCAATGCGCCCTCCCACCAGGGTCTCGTGCGAGCACCAAAAACCCTCATTTAGCAGGTTTCTCAGAGGTGGGACCCCCAGATCCTGAGGAGGAGGCCGAGGACAGAGAGAAAAACCTGCCTTGCTGCTGACGCTGGTAGGAATTTCCAGCTGGCGGATCGGCTCTCAGTATTTTCCGACCTAGAAACCCCTGAAAACCAAAGGAGGACAGAGGCTGCAAAGGCGTTCCATGAGCCCTAAAAGGTGGCTTTACCAGAACGGACAAAGACTTGGCTGTCTGAGTGATGTCCTTTGTTTTAGCCAGCTCTACGACCGTTGGCGAATGGAACAGTTCTTTGCCGTCTAAGGGCAGGTCCAGAACTTTATCCTGCACCTCCTTGGAAAACTTTGTGGCGTGAAACCAAGCCTGATGAGACGTGTCCACGAGCATGAGGCACGAGCCGATGTGTCGACATGGTGCGCTACAGCCTCAAGCATACCCTGCGCCAGGACTCTGGCATCTGACAAGCCAGCCTTAAAATCATCCAGCTAGTCCGCAGGTATGAATTCATCAAATTCCGACAGTCCTTTCCACATTTTCATATTTGCCCCCGCTAAAATGAGCTCCACGCTCGCCTGGCGCAACTGCAGAGCCGAATTAGCAAAGACCTTCCTTCCCAAAGAGTCAAGCAGCTTGTCCTCTTTGGCCAGTACCTGAGCCGCTGCTGTAGATGACGCTGAAGCCAGTCTGGATTGAAGCGTAGTGACCGCCACCACTGTGGAGGAAGGAAGCTGGCAAGTCGCTAAGGCTACCTCCTCCGAAGTATGAAGCCTATAACGAGCGACAATCTTTTTGTTAACATGCAGTCCAGAGTGTGGCTTATCCCAGACTTTGCGGACCTCGGCCAAAACGTACTTCTGAAAGAACAAGCCGGTGCACTCCTGAGGAGACAAAGTGAACGCCCCCGAAAACACCCCTTCCTGCGGAGGGGGTGCCTCAGGTGCTTGAACACCCAGAAGAGTCATCATGTCTAGTACCCGGTCATTGAAAGCCCTAACAGAGCGGGGCTGGTCATCGCCATCCTGATCCCCTTGCGTGTCATCCAATACGTCCGGATTGACCTGCGTCACGTCTGGCTCCGCCGAAGACTCGTCAATTGGAGACAAGGGCGGCAGTGGCGTAAGGGCTAGAGGTGGGCCAACTGGTAGAAGTGGGACAGCTGCCAGAACAACTGGTGCTGTGACGGGACTGTCGGAACGGAACCGGGCCCTGGAGGGCAGATTTCCTTAAAAAAGACCTCTGAAATAGTCCTTCATGGGGTCGGAATGCATTAGTTTCTGAAATGTTCCGAAGAAGGCATCGTCCGCCGAATGCTTAGATACTGTGGCAGGAGGAAGCCTCTCATGAGCGGAAAAGCTCCAGGGTCGCAAAGGAGAGGGTTGCCAAGAAGGGCCCTCACCAGCCGGGTTGACGTAGATCAATGACGCAGACACCACAGGGGGCGAGACCGAGTGCTGTAATGGCATCCGAACGTTCCAGTCATAAACTGGACGAAATGGGGTACCATGAAAACACTGTTCACCCGAAAAGAAACAGGAACAGGCGCCATTTTGTCAACACCTGAAGAGACTGTGTCACATGTGTGAGTGAGGCAGAGGTCTCCACAGACAGGTCACGGGTCTTGACTTTAGCCTTGACACAAAGAACCACGGCAGAGCCGGTACTGTGTGGCCTAGGATGTTTCTGAGACATACTAGTAGCCAAATTAGCCTCTGAAAGAGGAACCTCGGCAACGCTGGTAACAGAGGAATTACGGTCAGCGACCTCACTCTGTGCCCCCTCAACAGAACCGGTATCCCCACTAGAGTGGGACCGATGAGGAACCCACCTCACCGACAAGACCTTAACAGGCCTCTCAGTTCTGTCGGTCACCTTAGCATCCGATAGAGGAACCTCGGACCAGAGTCTGGTAACAGCTCCCTCACGAGGGGCCTCGAACCGTGGTTCGGTACAGAAAACCTCAATAGAGGTCTCGGGGCACGCCCCGGTGTCTGTATGAGAAGCTCCAGTCAAGGAGACATCGAAGCAAGCTCCGGTACCCATTGCCTCAGTAGAACTCGGCCGTTGAATAGCCCCCACAGGAGGGGCCTCGGATTGCAATCCAATGTGAGTAGGCCCCTTACGGAGACCCGCAGAGAAAACTCTGGTACTTTTCTTAGGCCTTGAAGGCACCTCAAGGAGACCCCCGGTGACACAGCTTTTAAAGCCCCTCACGGACAGGGAAGACCCCAGGAAGGAGTCCCCCGGTCGGGGTGCCCTAAAAACTAAAGAACTTACCGGGCGACTCTTCTTCTCGTCGATGAAACTCTGAAAATGGGGAGAAGGAACACGCTGGAACACCTCCTCCCACCGTTCCAGACGACGTTGAAGAGCCTGGACCGAAAGGGAATCACAGTAGAAGCACGAGTCCCACCGGTGATCCGGACCCAAGCACTCACACGAAGAGGATGGGGATCTGCAATAGCGAAAAGTTGTTCCTAGGAAGAACAAGTAGGAAAATCTAACCGAAACGGCATAGACGGACTACTACGCAACCACTAAACCGGAGCAGGAGAGAAGGACACTGGAAGGAAAAATGCAAGTGCTTCCAGTCCCAATCGGACTGATGGGCGATGCATTGGGCGGATCTAAGGAGGGCGTGGTTACAGCCGCGTGTGGTACCCCGCGAAAAAAGAGAAGGACACATTTTGAAAATGTGATGCTTTTTACAAAGTGTTCCAGTCCCATCCCACAGGACGGAGGAATGTCCCATAAGTATGGAGGAAAAGGGACGGGACATAGGAGTACATATTTTACCAACCAGCCTGGTTCATGGTCCATTGTGACCCGGGGTATTTGAAAAGGGGGTGTGATATGAGTGGTGTACCATCTCAATATTGAATCTAACATAAAAACATAAGCATTTCAATTTCGCGCCTGCATACTAGGCCGAGACCAAGGTGTGTGTCGCCTGATTGAAATCCTTAACAGGACCCCTAGGAGGGTTGCCCTGGCCTGGAGATAGCTCATTCCCATTTAACCTTGTGCCCCCTATGCCAGAAAACAGCTGCACACTCCCCCTCCACCAGCCCTGTCACAACCTCTCCCTATAATAGAGGTACCCTTTTCGAGAATTGGCATGGACATAGTGTGACCATTAGAACTGTCCAAACTAGGGAATACGTATATTCTAGTAATTCTAGATTATGCAACTCAGTATCCAGAGGCCTTCCCAATGAACAATATTACCTCACAAGAGATTCTTAAACACCTAATCCCTTTTCTGTTAAGTGTGGGCTTTCTGAAAGAAATATTGAAAGATCAAGGGAGTTCACAATTAATGACAGAAGTGAAGGAGATCTTGCAGATCAAAACCCTACGCACCTCTGTTTGCCACCATCAGACAGACGGTTTAGTAGAACATTTGAATAAAACCTTAAAAAATGTTCTAAAACAACTAGTGGAAGCATATGGACGCAATTAGGAGACAATGATCCCGTGGGCGCTTTTTGCCATCAGAAAAGCACCCCAGGCCTCCCTAATGTTTTCCCCTTTTGTGCTCAATTACGTACGCGACCCCTGAGATGTACTGGACATGCTCCGGGAGAAGTGGGAAGAAAGGAAAGAGGCAGTGTTACCCCTGTCTTAAACTGCCCAAAGGCTTAAAGAACACATGGCCGTCGTGCAGAACCTAGTCCAAAAACATCTATGGCAAGCCCAAGAAAGCCACAAGACCCATTATAATAAAAAGGCAGTACCACGGTCCATTTGCACGGGCCAAAACATGCTAGTCCTCTTACCCACCTCAGAGCACAAAATTATTTCTCGATGGTATGGACCTTATGAAATAGTAAAGGGGACAGGTCCCTATAACTAGAAGGTTGTCCAACTGGACAGAAGGCTCAAATATACCACATAACCCTCCTAAAAGAATCCACTTCTGTCATAATGGTCACTTTATTAACCGAAGAAAAATATGAGCATAGTTTGGTGATCTATCTGAACAACAACAACGAGACATTCAAGATCTAATATATCAATCCCTGGATGTCTTCAATAGTGAACCTAGGAGAGTGAAAGGGATTAAACATTTTTTTATTGTGTTTTGATTTATAAAGCAAATTATAAACCTTTCACATTGTAAACATATGCTACAAAAGAGAAAAAAAGAAAAAACAAAAGCAAATTAATACAGTTTACATAAAAGCAAGTTTCATCAGTTTGCCTAAAATTACCTAAAATGTACATAAGAAAGAAAGGAGAAGAAAACAAACTACAGTTTTAAACTCTTGGATTCCCCTCGCCCCCACTGTCCCCTCCCCCCCCCCCCCAAGTACCCTGTTCCTCTTTCCTCCCTCTTAGAACATGACAAGGATCCTCTATGTGCCTCATTTTTCATTATGTGGAATACCAGCTCGATTTGAGATAGAGAGATCAGTGTATCCTTCTACCCCGACACAAAACGGCCTCAGCCCCAGAAGGCTGTCAACACTCCTAGTGATGCCTAAAGAGATTCCAGCCTTAATCTTAGAATTCTTAAAAAGGCACACAATGACAGTACCAAGGTTTGGGAGCCACCCCACATTAGCCTTACCTGGGTAAACTCTGACAATTGGGTCTTAGCGCGTGACATTCCGTAACCAAGTGTTTTAGGGTTTCCACAGCGTCACCATTTTTACACAGTCTGCATTTCAAGTCCGTTCTAGCCTGTCCCATTTCCCCGTCAGGTCCAACATAAAAAATTGGTTTAGAAGGCCACCAGGGGGTGCAGGCAAATTGGCTTCCTGGACCCGGATGGTGGGACGGTCTAGGCCTGGATCCCCTTTGCCCAGCTGAGATCGGGTGGTGCCAGCCTTAGCGGAATGTGTTGGTCCGACGGCGAGTGGAGAGAAGAGGTCTTGACCATCCTCCCCCCAGGGCCAAGATCTGTTGTTAAGACCGACGTAGCAGCGCGCCTTCCCAGACATTGCCTCCGGTGAGGAGGGATGACAGCAGCGACATGAGGGCCGGGCCGTCACGTGCTGCAGGTGAAGAGGCAGAAGGGGCCCCAAATCCAAAAGGGGGAGGTGGGCGTCGAGCCCGGATGCCCGCGCTGTGAGGGGAAAGCAGAGTCGAGCCCCGGAAGACCCCATATGCCTGGTGCTTCTCAACTGGGCGAAAAAGGCTCAAAGGAGGTTGCCACAGTGAGGTGACACACCCCTGCACATATACTCAGGAAAGGAGAAAGGCTCTTCGGGGTATCATCTAGTGGGGACAGTGGGGGAAACAAGCCCAGCCAAGCAGTGCATGAGATCCAGGCTGTCAGGAACAGACATTAGATAGGCACAGAAGGCCTCCCCCAGGAGTGAGATATAGGCCCCCTGCAGTGGGAGCCCAGGTTCCCTGTCTCTGAGCTCCCCCATCTCCAGGAGTAGGAAAAGGACTGGAGGAGTTTAAGGGTGGGAAGGGGATATCCCCGTGGCACGTGCACCACCTGAAACGTGTCCACTCTCAGGTTGGCCAGTTGGAAGGACACAGTAATTAGCCCGAGGGGCAAGGAATCTGCTGGGGGAGATGCTTTCTGGTGGAGAAAACGTGGGTCAGCCCCTCCTGTGCCGAGGGACATTCAGGGTGAGGCCAGCGCCTCCTGTCCACCCCGAATACGTTGATACATTGCCTAGGAGAGTAAGATTTAGCACTGAGGCGGGCATTCAGAGATTGGTTGCCCCGTACTTGTGACCCCTGGAGGATAAAGAAGGGAGGGGTGCGGACGCCCTATGAGTTGGAACGGGGCCCTGGCAAAATTCCAGTTTCACGCAGAGGACACTGCGATGGAAGTCAGGAATGCACCTTCAGCGCCTGCGGAGCTAGGCTCCATAAAGTCAGACATACAGACTTATCCTGGCGGAGATTAGGGGGATGAGGACAGACATGGGGGCGAGGCTGGTTGACCTGTCTGCTAATGTCGCCACGATGGAAGACAGAATGGAAGTGGTTGAGGCCAACCAAACGTCCACGGGGCTCCAAGAAACACAGATGGAGGCCAGCTTTATGGAAATGGAATGACGCGAGGAGGAGCTGCGCCTCAAGGTGGATGACATCGAAAACCGTGAGAGAAGGAATAATATCAGGATCTTTGGACTGCTGGAGATGGAGGGGGAGACCCTGAAGGGACTGGAACACAAGGTGCAGGCCATAATAAGGATGATCCTGGATGAGGACGAAGGTGAGAGGGTCACAATAGACGGAGTACATCGGGCGGGTGGAGGCGCGCGAGGTCCACGGTCGGTTCTAATATGCATGCACTACTTTGGAGATAAGGTGCAAGTCCTGAGAAAGCAAAACGTCTCAAGGAAATTGACTATGGTAACTCAAAAGTGTCTATTTTCCAAGACCTCTCGGCCCACACGTTGTTGAGGCAAATAAGTGCGGGCCCTTACTAAGTGGCTGCAGGAGAAAGGGGTTAAATACCAGTGGGGCTACCCATTCTCACCGGTGGTCAAATGGGCAGGGGAGAGGCATCTTATGGTGGCAGAGGAAGATATTCAGAGGATCACTGAGGATCTAGTCGGCAGCCGGGGAGGGTCCTCATCAGAACATGGTGGGCAGGGGCCGGACCCTACTCGAGTACCCAGAGGCCAAGATTTGACAAGTGGAAAGAGTAAGGGGAAAGGAGGCCGCAGGTTTCAGAAGCTGAACACTCTATCTCCATGGAGATGGGGACTCCTGAGAGGGCAAGGCACAGCACTAGGGAGTGGCGAGGGGAGGAGGAAGGGGGGCAGAGTATGCTACGGATTCCATACACTGGGTGGGCCATGGGCCTTGGACATACGTGGAGTAATGGGCGACGGGTGAAGAGGGGCAATGGTTGAGGCAGTAGTTGGCACGCTGAACGTAAAGGGATTGAATTCTCAAAATAAACGATCTCTCACCAGTAATATGTTCCACAAACAGAAACTGACGGTTCTCTTCCTGCAAGAAATGCATTATCGACAAGGGGCCGAATCACTGATAAAAGGTAAAGACATAGGTGATAATTTCTGGGCCTCTCACAGAAGGAGGGGGTTTGCATACTTTTGGGCAAGTCATTCTGTCTGGAGGAGATTGAGACTAGGAGGTGTTTTGGGGGAACGTAGATCACCCTTGCCACCCTTTACGCGCTCAATGTCGGTCAGATGTGGTTCCTACGTTAGGTGTTCAGGGTGATGGATGCATGGACAGAGGGAGGGATGCTGCTGGGGGGGATTTTAATTTGATATTGACCCCCATCTAGACTGGTGGTCAGCAAAGGGCCTGGTGCTGAGAGGATCTACAAAAGAAAACCTCGCCTTCAGGGTCACTTTTGGGTGGATGTGTGGCGTAGGTCATGGCCGGGAGCGGGGGGGGGCTACACCCCCCCCCCACATCAGTCATACACACGGATCGATCTCTTACTGATTCCAATGGAGCAAGAGGGTGAGGTTGGTGTCCCAAGGTGGAAGCTATTACGTGGTCAGCCCACAAACTGGTGATGGCGACCTGGCGGTTACCAGAGACCCAACGGTGCGACAAGTGGAGATGTAATGACACCTTATTGAGAGATCAGGTGTTCCAGGAGTTTTTGGGGAAGGAGGTGCGGGCCTACTTTGAGACTAACCACAATGGGGACACGGGTATGGCAACGGTGTGGGAGGCAGCCAAGCCAACATTCTGGGGATTGCTTATCGCAGAAGGAGCCCGCAGGAAGCGTGAAAGGGTGCTGATCGAAAGTAGGCTTCAGGAGGAGCTGAGAGTAATCCGCTTACAGTTAAATCAGAGGGACGTAGACAGGGTGGCACTAGTGAGTGATAGGTGGGGCAAACAACAAGAGCTTCATACAGTCCTAATTGGGGAGGTCGTTAAGAGAATGAGGTATACCCGACAGAGCTACTATGAAAGGGGGGACACGGTAGGGATCCTCCTGGCTAATAGGGTTAGGGGTTGTAGAATGGAAAGGAGGGTTGAGGGTGTCTGGGATGGAGGAGGACAGGCCCAGAAGGGGGTGAGTGACATAGCGGTATGTTTTGCAAATTTTTACAAAGAATTATATGCCAGACCGGCAGAGGAATCTGTGGAGGGCATACGGTAATACCTAGCCGAATGCAACTTCCCCAGATTTACGGGATCGGAAAGGGAGGCCTTGGAGGGGGAGGTGACCTGGAAGGAGGTGCTGGAAACCATCGAGAGGTTTAAGGTAGAGAAGGCTCTGGTAAAGGATGGCTTCACTGCTGATTTCTATAAACAATATCAATCCCTACTGGCGAACACCTTGCCAACCTGTTTAATCTGATTGGGGGGCATAATCTTTAAGTTGTGGGTACACCCTGTGTGTGGGAACTGGGTGGATGGAGTGTGTGACGAATATGCATTCTGTGTTGTGGGTGTCTAGTATCTGGTGGTTGACACAATGGCTGGGACAGCCCTGCCCGAAACTGGTATGAATGCAGTGTGGAGTGTTGAATGGCTGGGTACTTGTCCTAATACACATAACTTGTTGTGAGTGTCTGGAGGGGAGTGAATGGCCTGAATGCACTATGCACCTGATTGGATGCCTGCCTGCATGAATGCCCTTCTGATCGATTGGTTCCCTGAGTGTGACCCAGCAGAAAGAATGGGAAATCAACTAGTATATCTGGGGGCCTCTCACTGCTAGAATTTGTGTTCAGAAGCTGAAGTCCACTACGACGAGTAACTGGAGTAACTGAAGCTTGACCTTGAAGCCCTGCTGGATGAGAATAATTGCTGTTGCTCTCCTTCACAATCTGAAAGCTGCTGTGCCTCCAAAGACTGACCCAGAGAGGACCTGGTAAGGCGCCCTCTTCCCGAGCTACGAGGGACCATCGTGCACCAGCAGATCTTTTCCAAAGCTCCCTGGTAGACAGACCTTCGACAGGCTGCCGACCCGAGACAGGGACCACCGCGGAATCACAAAGAGAAGCGCCCGGACTGTTGACCACCACTGTCGCCGACCGCCGCCGCCGACCGGAGCAGCCGTGTTCCCGTTTGCCCAAGAACTTTCAGACCCAAGGATGCTCTCGTCCGCATCGTCGCCGCTATATCCCGCTGGAGAAGGCCTGACCGCCGACGCGCCGAGGAGCATCCACCGGTGGGTTTCCCGCCACCCAAAGGCCACAGAGATGCCGACGACTCGACGCCCTTGCTGGGCCACAGTTTTTCAAACTCTTTGCGGTCCAGAACTATCGACACCGAGGTGCCCGGCACGCCTCTTCCTTGCAGGACGTTTACGCTTCCCTGTCAACGAGCACCGCTAGGAACAAAGCTGCCACTTCACCGTCGTAGCTCGCCCTGTTCTCCGTCGGACGTTCGACGACCCGTGACTCCTGCCTTAAAGGGAGGGCACTCAAGAAGGGCTGTCGCTTCCCCGCCGAGGAACGCTACAACGGCAGGTACTTTGGGGTTGCAGAACTATTGGGAAGTCTAGTGTGAACAATATATGGACTGGGCTTGTATCTTTATTCTGCAGATTACCCAGGTGGGGGGGATCTCCACACAGAGCTGTGTTTACCGGTAGCGACCAGTATTCTGCCAATTGTTCAACCGTCTTGCTTTCCCTTCCTCCCTCTACTGCTGGTTTCCTCTTTATTGATCTGTGTGACATTTTGACAGTATAGTTGATGCACTTTAATGAGATCTGATAATATTTGTGGTACCACTGTAGAACTGTACATATTTACCATTGTTGATTTTCTGTGCACAAAGTGAGTTATTGTGATAGTGTACATAACCTTGAATATTAATTATATAAAGACTGTGTTTTAACCAATACAGTGTGTGGACATTCCTTTGTGGGTGCTTGGGGACTACACTGTACTTAAGAACCAACCTGCATCACCTTCTGAGAAGCTAGGCCTTGATTGCTCGACCACAATACCAATAATAGAGGATCTTGGCTGGGGTCCTCTGTGCCTCTCCTCTACCATATAGAGAGCAGAAGTACAGACACCCCCCTCCATTCTTAACACTGGTGGCAGCGATGGGATGCTTATGGTTTTAAGAATCAGTGTATAACCGTGCCACTTACAAGGATATCTGCAATTTATTAAATTGAGGTTTAGTTGTGTGCAAGATAACTGCATTACAAGCAATGGAATCTATTGCAAATGGTAAATTGACTCGGATGAGCTTAGAGGCTCTCCAAAGTGCTTGTGAAGACAGGGAATGAGACTTTGTGGATAAGTCTAGGGCTGAACTGATAGCTGCCCTGGTGGTCTACCAGACTGATTTTGAAACCCTTCAAGGGGGGAGGTTGCAGCCACTGAGGACTCTACCCCGAGGGTTGTCGCCGAATCTGATTCTGGGAATGCCACCCTTCCTGCTGCCTCTGTTCCAAACCCCAGCACTTCCTTGGAGCTTGAATTATTAAGGATGAAATTGGCCTTTGAATATCGCAAGTTGGAAATAGATGCTGAGCTTAAGAAAGAGGAGTTGGCACAGCAAGTGGAACTCAAGAATAGGGATCTTGAACTCAAAGACAAGGACACTGAATGTCAGCGAATCCAGTTAGAGAAAGCTCGAGTGGAGACTTCAGCTAAACCAGTTGAGAGTGTCAGGTCAGCAACCAAGTTTACGAAAGATGTGGTTGGTGTGTATGTGGAGGGTTCTGATATCCTCCAATGGATTAAAGTGTTTGAGATGGCTTGTGCCATTCATTATGTTGCTAAGAGAGATTGGGTTAAGTGTTTGTTAAGCAGAGTGCCTCAAAGTAGATATGACTGTATTCTGAAACTGAGTGTGGAAAAAAGGGGTCAGTATGAGTGCATGAAGTCTGCTTTAATTGCCAAGTTTGGTAAAACGCCTACCCAATACCTTAAACGGTTCAGGGATTTTAAGAAACGAGAGAATCTGTCTTGGATTGACTGGTTGGGTGCTGCGCACATGAACATGATGGGGTGGATTGATGGTTACAAAGTGAAAATGTTTGATGAATTGTCCCACCTCTTGTTTTTTGAGCATTTTTTGGAAGCCTGTTCACCAGAGCTGCGTCAGTATGTTGCTGACCAGAACATTTTGGACCCCTTTAGACTGGCCAGGTTGGCTGACAAGTGGGTCTCCCACCGGGTGTCCCCTAAGGACTCCAGTGGGAAGGACAAGGACAAAGAAAAGGGGGCCTCTCAGAAAGCAGAGGAGTCCCAAAAGCAGTCACAGTCGGGTAAACCAAAACCTTCCTCTCCTAAGACCCAAAAATCAAGTGGGGATAAGTCATCTGTGGGTGGTCAACCTGCTGCAAAGCAGGCGCCCAGTGGTTCCAGTACTGTACCCCGCACGTCCGGCACTTGTTGAGATTGTGGGGCTCTGGATCACAGAAGGGAAAGGTAAGGCACTTGGAGTACAGGCTGTCAGCCTGAGCTACCCTTACCCCATGTCTGCAGTGGAGGCCACTGTTCTCCCCTCCTCTACAATAATCACTTTTGGTGCTCCTGTAGAGATTTCCTTAGTGTCTCTTGGGGCCTGGGACCAGTACGCAGAAGTATTGGCGACTATCCCACAGAACACTCGTAGGTTTTTGAGAAGTGTCCTCTTGAATGGCCAGCCTTCTTCTGGTTTGAGAGACACTGGGGCAAGCATGACATTGTTGGACAGGACCCTGCTCAAGCCAGAGGACTATGTAGGTGCTCCTCTGAGAACCACCAGGTTAGCTGGTGGGCCTCCCAAATTATCGCCTGTAGCCTTAGTCAACCTTACGATTGGAGACAAGACAGCGAAGCTTCCGGTCCTGGTTCAGGACAACATGCCTGCGAACATTTTGTTAGGAAACGATTTGGTCGAGTTGGAGATGATCACGGGTGGTCTACCCATGGCTGCTGTGGCGGTCACCCGATCGCAGGTCACACAGGGTCCGGCTGCAAGCCCGGTACCCTTGCGGACCGAGAAACCCAAGGCACGAAGGAAACGGAAGAAGGCCACCTGTGTGGAGGGAGCCCCTGCTCTTCCTGCTTTTACGACAGAACCCATTGGGATCGATGCTCGGGACGGGCTGGATCCAGTGGTAAACCCCGCCTCAACTCCTGTGTGAGAAGAGCCAGAAGACTCTCCTGTGGGAGAGGTTCTCAACCCGGATGATCATCCCGACCTTCAATGCTTGTTAGCTGAAGGGGGGCCCTCCCGGGCGGACTTTAGTAAGGGACAGAGGGAGTGCTCGAGGGTCTGAGGAAACAGGCCCTGTCCCAGGCGCAAGGAGAAGTGCCTAGGACATTCCGGATTTATTGGGAGGTTGAGCTCCTTGTTAGTGAGGCCACTAAGCCTGAACCTGGGGCCCTCAAGAGCTTGGTGGTACCCTAGGTTTACAGGCCCTTCCTGCTGCAGTTGGCACATGAGGTGGCCTTAGCTGGTCATCTTGGTACCAAGAAGACTAGGCAGAGACTCTCTGCCCATTTCTCCTGGCCTCGGATGGGAGTAGAAGTGGAGTCCCACTGCAGGACCTGCCTAACTTGTCAGTTGTCTGGCAAGACTGGAAGCAGTGTCACTGCCCCACTGCAGCCGTTGCCAGTGGTTGGCACACCGGTTGAAAGAGTGGGCCTCGACATCGTCGGTCCCTTTGACCCTCCCACTTTAAGTGGACATCGGTTCATCCTGGTCTTGGTCCATCATGCCACCAGGTACCCTGAGGCTATACCCCTTCGGACTATTACTGCCAAGGTGGTTGCCAGGGCTCTCCTGGGCATTTTCACCCTTGTTGGATTCCCTAAGGAGGTTGTTTCCGAAAGAGGATCCACTTCATGTCGAGTTACATGAAAACCATGTGGAAAGTTTGTGGGGTAACCTATAAATTCTCCACCTCTTACCACCCCAGACCAACGGTCTGGTCGAGAGATTTAACAAAACTCTCAAGGGCATGCTAGACGCCTTGAAAGAGCCCCTAAGGAAGAAGTGGGATCTACTCCTGCCATGCCTGCTGTTTGCTTACAGAGAGACACCTCAAGAGGGTGTTGGCTTCAGCCCCTTTGAGTTACTCTTTGGATATCCCAAGAGGGGGCCCCTTGCCTTAATCAGAGAAGGTTTGGAGGCGACCCCTCAAGGTCCCGCCAAGCAAGTGGGGGACTATGTGTTAGGCCTCAGATGGAGGATGACATAGATGATGGGTCAGGCAACAGTGAATCTCAAGGTCAGCCAGGAATTGAATAAGTACTGGCATGACCTTAAAGCATCGCAAGTGGATTGGACTCCGGGAAAGGAGGTCCTCGTGATGGAGCCTACCAAGCCTCGGGCTTTGGCAGATATATGGCCTGGACCCTTCAGGATATTCTCCAAGATGGGCAAGGTCAATTATCTGGTTGACATGGGAGCCTCGGGGGTAGCCCCTCAGGTATTCCATGTTAACAGGATCAAGGCTTTCCACAGGCGGGCCAAAGTCTCATGTCTCTTGCTAGCATCAGAGCAAGAAGAGGATGAGAGTGAGCCCCTTCCTGATTTTATGCATGGCAACCCTCAGGATGGCTCAGTGGATGGAGTACATCTCTATCCCGATGTGAAGACAGAGCAGCAGAAGGCCTGCAGGACTTTGCTCTGGCAGAATGCCTCTCTGTTCTCACTGACACCAGGCCTTACACCGTGGCGTAGGCACTAGATTGACACTGGTGACAGTGTGCCTGTCAAAAGCAGGTGCTACCATATGTCAGATACAGTTAAGAACCACATCCAGGCCGAGGTCGCCAAGATGTTGGATCTGGGTGTTATTGAACCCTCAACCAGTCCCTGGTCCAGTCCTGTGGTCCTCGTCCCCAAAGCAAGTTCCCAGGCAGGTACCAAGGATTGGAGGTTCTGTGTGGACTACCGAGGAGTCGATGCCGTCACCAAAACTGACACGCACCCATTGCCCCGGGCTGATGAGCTCGTGGACACCATAGGTGCTGCCAAATTTGTGAGCACCTTCGACCTTACCTCAGGCTATTGGCAAATAGCTCTGACCATGCCAAGGAAAAGACAGCATTCTCAACACCTGAGGGACTTTACCAGTTTAGGGTCATGCCTTTTGGGTTGAAGAATGCCCTTGCCACCTTCCAGAGATTGGTCAATCATGTGCTCAGTGGGCTGGAATCCTTTTGTGTGGCTTACTAAGACAACATTACCATCTACAGTTCCACCTGGGAAGAGCATTTGACACATCTGGATAAGGTGTTGCAGCCCTTGAAAAAGGCTAACCTCACTATCAAGGCCACCAGGTGCCAGATAGGTCAGGGGAAAGTCACGTATCTTGGTCATGAGGTAGGAGGGGGTCAAATCCAACCTCTCCCCAGTAAGGTACAGGATGTACGTGACTGGGAGACTCCCACTACTTAAAGCCAGGTGAGAGCCTTTTTGGGCCTCACTGGGTACTATCGCAATTTCATGGCAGACTAAGGAACCATAGCTGTACCCCTGACAGCTCAGACTTCACCCAAGCAGCCTAGGAAGGTTAATTGGACTGAAGACTGTCAGAGGGCCTTTGATGGCTTGAAAGAAAGTCTGTGTAGGGCACCGGTGTTGTGTGCACCTGATTACAGCAAGCCCTTTATCGTTCAAACTGACGCCTGCAACACTGGAATTGGAGCTGTCTTGTCCCAGTTAGATGACAAAGAAAGGGAACATCCTATCATATTCATCAGTAGACAACTCAAGGGTAGAGAACTTAGGTGGGCTACTGTCGAAAAGGAATGCTTTAGCATAGTTTGGAGTCTTAGGCATTTTAGGCCCTACCTAACAGGGTCTACCTTCAAGGTCCAAACAGATCATAAGCCCCTGAAGTGGCTTATGCAGATAAAAGGTGAGAACCCGAAACTGCTCAGGTGGTCCATTAGCCTGCAAGGGCTAGACGTCACCATAGAGCACAGGCCAGGGAAGAGTCACGATAATGCAGATGGCCTTTCCAGAAGGTATGTTGACCGTCTGGATGAGGGTGTCTATCTCGTGGGAGATTAGGCACCCTAACCTCAGTCTGGGCGGCGCGACTATGATGCTGGAAATGCATCGGAGGGACAGGGCCTCTGTATCCTTGTCCTTTACTGCTTTTTATCGTGTGTTCCGTCGTGTTTTCCGTGCAGGAGTTCATGTGGGACTCCTGGCGGTGCCGCTCTCTCTTTTGGTTTTGTGAACAGACCCATGGGATACCCTTATGGCAACCATGGGTGGGAGCACAACCCTGTGCCCCTAGTGTATGTTTTTGGGCACCTGTGTGTGGCCCACAGAGCAGGGTATGGGCTGGTGGCAGCTCCATGTTGAATTTGACAGGTGCTCCGAGTATCCTCCATTTTGGGATACCCAGACCCTGCCATTGGAATCAGTTGATTCCTGATAGGAAACAAGATGGCCCCCATGGCCCTCGTGGCCCCTTGCTTTCTATTGCCCGTTACCTTGTTTTCCCAAAGTCCTGGGAAGCCCTGACTCTGTCCCTTCCCCCTGACCGGCTGTTGGGTGGAAGTTCCATATATGGTGTTGTTGTGAAGTCCAGACCAGACTGGCTAGAGCCTTCCCAGTGACTGTATGTTGTGGGTACACCCTGTGGGTGGGACCCGGGTGAATGGAGTGTGTAACGAATACGCATTCTGTATTGTGGGTGTCTAGTGTCTGGTGGTTGACACAATGACTGAGACACCCCTGCCCAAAACTGGTATGAATGCTGTGTGGAGTGTTGAATGGCTGGGTACTTGTCCCCATACACATAACCTTTTGTGAGTGTCTGGAGAGGAGTGAATGGCCTGAATTCACTATGCACCTGATTGGATGCCTGCCTGCATGAATGCCCTTCTGACCGATTGGTTGCCCGAGTGTGACCCAGCAGAATGAATGGGAGATCAACTAGTATAACTGGGGGCCTCTCACTGCTAGAATTCATGTTCAGAAGCTTAACTCCACTACGACGAGTAACTGGATTAACTGAAGCTTGACCTTGAAGCCCTGCTGGACGAGAAGAATTGCCTTTGCTCTCCTTCACAATCTGAAAGTTGCTGTGCCTCCAAGGACTGACCCAGAGAGGACCTGGTAAGGCACCCTCTTCCCGAGCTGCGAGGGACCATCGTGCACCAGCAGATCTTTGCCAAAGCTCTCTGGTAGACAGACCTTCGACAGGCTGCCGACCTGAGACGGGGACCACCGCGGAATCACAAAGAGAAGCGCCCGGACCGTTGTCCGCCACTGTCGCCGACCGCCGTCGCCAACCGGAGCCGCCGTGTTCCCGTTTGCCTAATAACTTTCAGATCCAATGACGCTCTCGTCCGTATCGTCGCCGCTATATCCTGCTGTAGAAGGCCTGACCGCCGACGTGCCAAGGAGCATCTACCGGTGGGTTTCCCACCACCCAAAGACCACAGAGACGCCGACGACTCAAAGCCCTTGCTGGGCCACAGTTCTTCAAACTCTTTGCGGTCCAGAACTATCGACACCGAGGTGCCCCGCACGCCTCTTCCTTGCAGGACGTTTACACTTCCCCGTCAACAAGCACCGCTAGGAACCAAGCTGTCACTTCACCATCATAGCCCACCCTGTTCTCCGTCGGACGTTCGACGACCCGTGACTCCTGCCTTAAAGGGAAGGCACTCAAGAAGGGCCGTCCATTCCCCACCAAGGAATGTTACAACGCCAGGTACTTTGGGGTTGCAAAACTATTGGGAAGACTAGTGTGAACAATATATGGACTTAGCTTGTATCTTTATTCTACAAGGTTGCCCAGGTGGGGGGATATCCACACAGAGCTGTGTTTAATGGTAGGGACCAGTATTCTGCCAATTGTTCAACCGTCTTGCTTTCCTTCTTCTCTCTACTGCTGGTTTCCTCTTTATTGATCTGTGTGACATTTTGACAGTATAGTTGATGCACTTTAATGAGATCTGATAATATTTGTGGTAACACTGTAGAACTGTATATATTTACCATTGTTGATTTTCTGAGCACAAAGTGAGTTATTGTGATAGTGTACATAACCTTGAATATTAATTATATAAAGACTGTGTTTTAACCAATACAGTGTGTGGACATTCCTTTGTGGGTGCTTGGGGACTACACTGTACTTAAGAACCAGCCTTGCATCACCTCCTGAGAAGCTAGGCCTTGATTGCTCAACCACAATACCCATAATAGAGGATCTTGGCTGGGGTCCTCTGTGCATTTACTCTACCATATAGAGAGCAGAAGTGCAGACACCCCCCCCTCCAATCATTACAGGGGCAAGACACGATACCACCATCTTTCATCCAGGCTTTGATAGCTGTACCAAAACCAGGGAAGGACCCGGCTGACTGTGCCTCATACAGGCCTATTTCCCTCCATAATGTGGATGCTAAGATTTTTGCCAGGATCATGGCGACGTGTCTGGAAACCTAAAGATTCACCCCGGACCAGGTGGGCTTTGTGTTGAATAGGCAGGGAGCGAACAGTATGTGTAAAACTCTTCATGTCATGAGCTTTCAGGCGGTATGACAGAAGGGGGTGCTTCTATTATCCCTTGATGCTGAGAAGGCATTTGACCGGGTGAGCTGGGCTTTCATGAGGGAGGTCTTTGTATCAGTGGGAATGGGCCCAAGATGGACAGGTGGATATCAGCCCTGTATTCAGAACTATGGTAAGTTGTCCGGTTTTAAAGTTAACCTGGGGAAATTGGTGGTGTTCGCAATTTGGGGATTGTCGGATGAGGAAAGGGACTATGTGGCCGGGATGCCATGCAAGGTGCAGAAGAAGAGATTCCGCTACTTGGGGATCCAGGTGACACGACACACTACGGACCTCTTCCCCAGTAACTCCCTCCCCCCCGCGGGCAGCTGTGAAGCAGAACATGGAGAGAAAGACGAGTTGGAGTTGTCCTGGATGGCGAGGCTCAACTCTATAAAGATGGTGTTTCTCCCCAAATTCGTATTCCTGTTCCAAATGTTAACGATACCTGTGCCCATGTCTTTTCTGCTTGCGGTAAAGCGAACTATGTTGCGGTTTCTTTGGGCGGGGAAGAAACATAGGATTTCCTATGACAGGCTAACTCGGCCTAAGGAAGAGGGGGGAGTGGGATACCCAGATTTGGCAATGTACTACAAAGCGACCCAGTTGCGAATCCTGATAGATCACTTTAATTCAGGCTCAGGGAAACAATGGGTGGAAATGGACAAAGAGATACTGGCCCCGGTCACGTTGGATGAGTGGTTGTGGTTACCCAGAGCACATATCCCGAATCGAGTCCTGCACCACCCGGTTTTAGAGGTTTTGTGGTATGTCTTGAAAGGGGGAGGGGAGAACAGGTGGCTCACGACATGGCCATCACCATTGAGTTGCATCTGGGCGGCCTCTGCTCCGGGACGTGATAGAGGAACCACTGGCATTCCAGTCATGGTCTGAGGCGGGGCTTAGCAGGGCAGGACAATTATGGGTAGGAAGTGTCTTTATATCGCTGGGTGGACTGTAGGAGGCTCTGGGTTTGCGCAAGCTGCCACCCTTTCATTTTCTACAACTAAAGGGGGCCCTATTCTAGGAGAGGTGGGGGAAACCTCAGAAGGGAACTGATACATTTTGAGAAATTTCTGATAACATAGAAGGGGTCTAAAGGGCTGATAGCTGGATTATGCAAAATACTTCTTTTGGCAATCCTGAGGGAGCCCTCCTCTTTGAGAATTAAGTGGGGACGGGACTTGGGCAAGGATATTGTGGACACGCTGTGGGTCCAAATGTTCAGAGAGGCCCATCGTTCCACCATGTCTCTTCAATATAGACAATAAAGGCGCCGCCCTGAAACTCCTGCATAGGTGGCACTACCTCCCTGTGATGATAGCTCGGATGAGAGACGGATATGGCCCGCACTGTTGGAACAGCCAATGTGAGAGGGGAGACTACATACATATGTGGTGGGCTGTTCTAGTGTGAATGCATACGAGAGGGAAGTCCTCTCCTGGATCAAGAGGGTTGAATGGATTCAAAGGGACTTTTCCCCATGGCTCGTACGCTTTGGGGTAGACATGGAGGAGGGATCTGTAGGAAAACAGTGACATATGTTTCATATTATGTTGGTTGCAGCGAGGTGCTGCCTGGCCAAAAGGTGGAAGAGCCTGTGCATGCCTGTGGAGAAGGAATGGGTTTCCAAGGTCCGTGCCATATACGATATGGAGTACGTCACAAATCTTTTGGCAGAATCTGGGGTTAACATTGTAAAGACTGGAGGGGGTTTTCTGTACTCCTGCCCTCTATATGGCAGAGTAGAAGCAGAGAGCACCCCAGCCAAGATTCTCTATATGGTAACGTTGGGGGAGCAATCAAGGGTTTAGCTCTCAGTAGGTGATGCAGGCTGGTTCTTAAGTACAGTGTAGTCCCCAAGACCCCACAAAGGAATGTCCACACACTATGTTAGTGATAACACAGTTCTTTATATAAATAAGGTTCAGAATATATATACAATCAATAACACACTTTGTACTCTGGCAATTCTAATATGGTAAATATGTACAATGTCTAGTGACTCCTTTAAAATGCACCAACTGCTGACAGTCCCAATGGCATACAAATCAAATAGTAAAGTTAAACAACAATACACATAGGAAGGAAGACAGGTTGGGTTAAACAAATGGCAGAATACTTTGTCCCTACCCAAGACACACTTCTGTGTGAGGATCCCCCCACCTGGCCACCCTGTAAATAAAGTATATCAACAAGCCCAGTCCAGATATTGTTTAAAAGTCTTATTCCCTTCTAAAAATGTTGTACTACCCCAATGTACCTGGTTTTGCACAGTTCTTCTATGGGTCGTCGATGTAGCCTTCTTTAGTGAACTCCCTTTAAGGCAGGAGCCACGGATTGTCAAGATTCCTTGAGGAAAAGGTGAAAGATGTCGTTGAGGTAGCAGCTTCGGTCCTTGCGGTGCTCGTCGATGATCAGTCGTGGACCTCCCGCGAAGATGAGGCATGCAGTGTACCTCGATGACGAGTTTGTTGCCGCAAAGCAGATCGATGAAGAACGTAGGCCCAGCAAGGGTGTCAGGTCATTGGTGTTTGGCATCAGCGATCAAGACTTGACCACAGTGGGTTTCAGATCTTCGTCGGCGTCTTTCTGGACTTCGGGTGGCGGGAAACCCACCAGCAGATTCTTCTCAGTACGCCGGCTACCATGGCTTTCCACAGTTAACTCATGACTCCTTTAAAATGCATTAACTGTTGACAGTCTCAATGGCATACAAATCAAATAGTTAAGTGAACCAACAATAGACATAAGAAGGAAGACAAGTTGGGTTAAACAAATGACAGAATACTTTGTCCCTACCCAAGAGACAGTTCTGTGTGAGGATCTCCCCACTTGGGCAACGTGTAAATAAAGTGCATCAGCAAGCTCAGTCCATATATTGTTTAAACCCTTAAGTGCCAAGAACGAGCTATATCGTCCTTGACATTACATTTGTGTTGCCAAGGACGAGATCGCTCGTCCTTTTTGGCACTTCATTTTGTGCGATCATTGCAAAGCAGGGATCGCACAAAACTGAAATCCAACCCCCGGGCTATGTGAGGAGCAGGTTCCTCCTCACGGCCAAAGGGGTTGGATTTCCTTCAGTTTCACGTTGGCGTGTGTAATGCACGCTGACATGAAACAAAGTAATTTTCACTGCGGCAGCCTCACTGCGGCAGCCATTTTTGGCTGCCGCAGCGAAAACGAAAGGTGAGTCTCCACCTTTCTCCCCCTCGATCTGCGGCACTATTGTGCCGTTCAGATCGAGGGAGGTGTTGTTGGAAAGGGGGGATTCTCCCCTTTCTAACAACACTTTTTCTGAAGCATTACTGGGTGCGGATGTAAGCAGCCGTCTCCCCCCTGTCCCCCAAAGCATGGGGCCACATGTATTGGCCCCCCTGGGGGCAGATGGGTTATCCTCTGCCCTCAGGCAAGGGGGGGGACAAAAAATAAAATGAGATTTGGGTGGGGGGCCACTAGACCACCAGGATTTTTGCTACAATGAAAGGGGGCTGGCCCTCTCCCTCCACCCTAAGTGGATGTGGGGCACCTCATGTAGCCCTCACTGGGGTCAGAAATCTGCCCCCAGGGAGGGGGGAGGGCCAGCAGAAATCTTGGTGCAGGCTCCCCCAAGCATGGGGCCACATGTTTTGGCCCCTGACCCTAGGGAAGGGGGTAAAAAGAAATAATAATGAGGAAAAAAATAATAATAGTACATTTAGATTTGGGTGTGGGTGGAGGCCACTAGACCACCAGGATTATTGCTACAGTGAAAGGGGGGTG
This sequence comes from Ambystoma mexicanum, assembly GCF_040938575.1. Classification (NCBI taxonomy): domain Eukaryota; kingdom Metazoa; phylum Chordata; class Amphibia; order Caudata; family Ambystomatidae; genus Ambystoma; species Ambystoma mexicanum. Next base: position 771,873,429 of record NC_090941.1, read on the forward strand.
TACCTCTCCCCCTCCAGCCTTTATGGATGGGGGGGCTCTCATGTAGCCCTCTCTGGGGGCCGATTGATAGTGTAATCTTGCACTCTGCCCCTAGGAAGAGGCAAATGTGTTTTTACTGGGGGGTGAGGGTCAGTAGACCAGGGATGGCTTGAAAGGGTGCCCATTTTGGGAGAGTACTAGTTATGATTTGATTTTGCTGGAGTGACCATACGTAATGAATGTTTTTTGTTTCGTTTACAGCTTTTTCTACGCAAGCAGCTGCAACATTATGTGAGTACGTTTTTTTATTATTCTATGGTCAGGGCCCATTGTCAGTGGTGTGGGTGGGACTGGGGCTATCGTTGGTAGTGTGGGTGGGAGTGGGCCGTCTGGGGAGATATTTTGGTGGGCTGGGACAGAACTGCAGGGTCAGGCCACAAATTGCCCCCCCATGCCAGCATAACATTGGTGTTTCCCTGGGAGCAGCTCTCTCCTATGTGGGTTGACCGTCCGCAAGCCCAGGCTGCACCTCTGGCTGTGCTGCGTTACAGATGTCACCTCCAAGTAGGAATGGGAATCCTGCCGGGGCTCCCCGGATCTGCCGCTGGACTTGGGGACGGTCGACCCACATGGGAGATAAGGCGCCCAAGGCCGGAGGCATCAACTCCGACCATCCTGGAGTTCTGGCTGGCCTGCGTTACAGATTGTTCCTCTGGGAAAGGGCAGGGACACTGCCGGGGCTCCCTGGGCCTGTCGCTGCACTTGGGGATGGTCAACCCACATGGGAGTCGGGTGCCCAAGGCCAGGGACATCACCCCGACCATCCTGGAGGTCTGGCTGGGATGTGTTACAGAATTTACCTCTGGGAATGAAGGGGGACCCTGCCGGGGCTCCCTGGAACCGCTGCTGGGCTTTGGGATGGTCAAACCACATGGGAGACAGCCGCCCAAGGCCAGTGACGTCACCAACGACCATCCTAGAGCGCTGGCAGGCTGCATTATAGAATTTCCGTCGTGTGAGGGAAGAGGACTATGCAGGTGCTCCCAAGAGCTGCCGCTGTGCTTGTGGATGGTACACCCACATGGTAAACGGATGTCCAAGGCCGGGGATATCACCACCGCCCGTCCTGGAGTTCTGGCTGGGCTGCGTTACAGCTTTTCCCTTCGGGGAGGTATTGGAACACTGCCGGGACTCCCTGGTGGAGAAAAGCTGTAACACAGGCCAGCAAGAACTCCAGGGCGGTTGGAGGTAATGTCCCAGGCCGTAGGCATCAGTTTCCCATGTGAGTGTACCATCCCCAAACACAGCTGCAGCGCCAGGGAAACCCTGGCAAGGTCACCTTCCCTCCTCAGGGTGAAATACTGTAACGCAGACCAGCCAGCAGATCCTTGGGGGTGATGCCCATGGCCTTGGGCGGTTGTCTTCCATGTGGGTTGACCGTCGTCAAGCCCAGCAGCGGGTCCAGGGAGCCCCAGCAGGGTCCCCGGCCTTTCCCTGGGGGAGAAGCTGTAACGCAGCCCAGCCAGAGCTCCAGGCTGGGCCTCTGGCTGGGCTTGGGGATAGTTGCCCCACATGGGAGACGAGTGCCCAAGGCCAGGAACATCACCCCAGACCATACTGGAAGTCTGACTGGGATGCGTTACAGAATTTATCTCTGGGAAGGGAGGGGCCCCTGTCGGGGCTCCCTGGAACCGCTGCTGCACTTGGGGATGGTCGCCCCATATGGGAGACAGCCCACCAAGGCCGGGGCCATTACCCTCGACTATCCTCGAGCTCTAGCTGGCCTGCTTTGCAGCTTCTCCCTCTGGGAAAGGTTGCGGACACTGCCAGTGCTCCCTTGGACTGCCGTAGAACTTGTGGACGGTCAACACTTTTCTTTTCCACCGAAGTAGGTGCATCCACACATGTGAGGTACCGTTTTCGTTGGAACGCCTGTGGGGAACGCGGGAAGGTATGACATGAGCTGATGACGGTGGGTGGGCAGAGGAAAATGTCTGAATCTTTTTTGTCGCCAAATTTTGGATTTTGCCGGGGCTTGTGGGTAATAAATTGTGGGCCGATTTGCGCAAGTCAGACTTCTGGATTCCCACAGGTGTCTTCTTTTCGGAAATTCATGGGGTTCCCTGTTTTCCTTGGTGTCTTCAACACCCTAGGCCCAAATCTGTAGGTTGCCTACCCAAACCCTTTGGGGGTTACCAGTGGTTTAGCGTTTTCCCTTTGCACCCAGGTAGGTGCACCCACACGTGAGGTATCGTTTTCGTCGGGACACCTGTGGGAACGCAGGAAGGTAGGACATGTGGTGTTGGCGGCATGTTTCGGTGGGTGGGCAGAGGGAAAAGTATGAACATTGTGTATTTTCCACCAAATTTCGGTCTCTGCCGGGGATTGTGGGTAATACATTCTCGGGCAATTCGCGCAAGTCTGCCCTCTGTGGATTCCCACGGATGTCTTCTTTTCGGAAATGCATGGGGTTCCCTGTTTTCAATGGTGGCTGCGACATCCCCGGCCCAAATCTGTATGTTGTCCACAAGAGCAACATTCCTCAAAATCTGCTCTGTCAAAAGTCTTAAGGTTACCAGTGGTTTAGCCTTTTCGCTTTGCGCCCAGGTAGGTGCACCCACACATGTGAGGTGCCGTTTTCTTCGGGACACCTGTGGAAACACAGGAAGGTAGGACATGTGTTATTCGCGGCGTGTTTCAATGAGTGGGCAAAGGGAAATGTCTGAAAATTATGTTTATTTCGCCAAATTTCAGAATTTACCGGGGATTGTGCGTAATAAATTCTGGGATGATTTGCGCAAGACAGACCTCTGTGTATTCCCACAGGTGTCTTCTTTTTGGAAATTCATGGGGTTCCCCGTTTTCCTTGGTACCTGAGACACTGCAGCGCCCAAATCCGTAGGTTGTGCACAAAAGCAAACTTCCTCAAAATCTGCTCTGCTGAAAGACCTGGGGTTACCAGTGGTTTAGCCTTTTTCCTTTGCACCCAGGTCGGTGCAACCACACATTTGCGGTACCGTTTTCGTTGGGACACCTGTGGGAACATTGGGCGGTAAGACATGTGGTGTTGGCACCATGTTTCGGTGGGTGGGCGAGGGAAAGGTCTTAAAATGATGTTTATATCGCAAAATTTCAGAATTTGCTGGGGATTATGGGTAATAAATTCTGGGCCGATTCGCGCAAGTCAGACCTCTTTGGATTCCCATAGGTGTCTTCTTTTCAGAAATGCATGGGGTTCCCTGTTTTCCTTGCTGGCTTCGACACCCTAGGCCCAAATTTGTAGTTTGTCCTCTTGAGCAGAATTCCTGAAAATCTGCTGTGCCGAAAGGCTTGGGGTTAACCATGTTTTAGGCATTTCCCTTTGCGTCCAGGTAGGTGCACCCAGACATGTGAGGTACCGTTTTCGTCGGGACACCTGTGGAAATGCGGAAAGGTAGGACATTTGTTGTGTTTGCATGGTTTTTCTAACGTTTTTGAACATTTGCTGCTGCACTTTGTCACACAACCCTTTCATTTCCCAAATGTGACCTACATTTAGTCGCTGCTTTAGGCACTATACACTTTTGTAACCTACACATGTCACCTACCCTTCAAAAGGTCTGTGTGTGCTCTTTCAAAAAATGTATGCGTGTCCTTCCTCACCACATTTGTTTTCTATAGTTACACATGCTAAGTACGTCTGTTTAGGCCGTAAGCATAAAAACCCTGTATACCATGGATCAGATTCTGGCTTGTGGTATTTCTTGTTTTGTGGAATATTATGAGAAATGTGTGATTTCCTAACTTGAAGAGTCGGGGGAATGTAGTGGGGCATTGCTCTTATCAAAATTCACAGAAGCCATTGCCGTATCGGAGTCCTCTTTTCAGAAATGTATGCCTTTCTGTCTTCCCATTCAGCTTTCCTACTTTCCTCTTCCATTTCGTCCACGAATGTCCTACCTCTCAAAAAACGGCTGGTAACCATATCAAAATATGTTTTTTTGGTTTCCACTCAACCTGTTCGTGAAAGCCTGGAGAATGGCAAATTCATCACAACAAACCATTTGTTCCTAGCTTTCTCTCACCCCCCTACAGCAAACTAGGATTCCTTGGTGGTGTTACGACCGCCTACATGTGGGAAAAAAGGGGCAAAATTTCGCCGAGATATTTCATTTAACAAAAATGTTACAAGGGATTGAATGGCGACATACCAAAATCACCAAAAAAGGCCTTGGAACAGGGGCCACGGGGAAACCTTGGAAGTTAAGGGGTTAAAAGAGTATTGTTGCCTTCTAAAAATGTTCTATTACCCCAATGTAGCAGAGTTCTTCGATGGGTCGTCGATGGATCCTTCTTGAGTGAACTCCCTTTAAGGCAGGAGCCATGGATAGTCGAGATTCCTCGAGGAAAAGGTGAACAATGTTGTCTAGGCAGCAGCTTTGGTCCTTGCGGTGCTCGTCGACGATCGGACGTGGACGTCCTGCGAAGATGAGGCATGCAGTGCACTTCGATGACAAGAGTTTGTTGTTGCAAAGCAGATTGATGAAGAACATAGGCCCAGAAAGGGTGTTGGGTCGTCTGCTTTTGGCGTCAGCGATCGAGACTCGACCATGGCAGGCTTTCAGATCTTCGTCAGCATCTTTGTGGACATCGGGTGGCGGGAAACCCACCAGTGGATTCTGCTCGGTTCGTCAGCGACCTTGACTTTCTCTTGCGGGACAAAGCAGTCGACGGTGATGAGCAAGGGAGTTCTTTATTTCAAAGTGTCTTAGGCAATGGAGCGTTGCAGCTCCGGTCGATGAGGTTACAGCGGTCCTCCGAACCTCGGTTGACGGTGATGGTCGTCGAGGGCCTGGACATCCTGGAACTTTACTTCAGATTCCTCTGCGGTCCCTGTCTCTGGTTGGCAGCTTTTCGAGGACTGACTTCCAGGGAGCATTGGTGAAGGTTAGCTGGTGCACAATGTTCCCTCGCAGCTCGGGAAGAGGACTCCTAGCTAGGTCCTCTCTTGGATCAGTTATTGGAGACACGACAAGCAGCAGCAAAGCCTTCATCTTCCAGCTGTGCTTCAAGGTTAAGCATCAAGTTTCGACTTCAATTTCTGAACAATTCCAGTAAGTGAGAGGCCCCCAGATATACTGTTTGTCTCTCATTCACACTGCTGAGCCAGGCTCAGGCAGCCAATCATTCAGAAGGGCATTCAGCAGGCAGGAAGTCAATCAGGCTCACAATGCATTCAGGCCATTATTCTCCATCCAGACACTCGCAGCAAGGAATGTGGACTGAGGCAAGAACCCAGCCTTTCAGCACACCACACTGCATGCATACCACTTTCGGGCAGGGCTATCTCATTCATTGTGTCACACAGCAGAAACCAGACACCCATAACATGAAATGAATATTGGTCACACACTCCATTCACAAATGTCCCACCCCCAAGGGTTTACCCACAACATACAGTCATTGAGAAGGCTCCAGCTAGTCTGGCATGGACTTCCCTACAATACCATATATGGAACTTCCACCCAACAGCCAGTCAGGGGAAGGGACAGTCAGGACAAGGTAACAGGCAATAGAAACCAAGAGGCCACAGGGTCCATCTTGTCTCCTATCAGGAATCAAATGATTCCAATGGCAGGTGCTGGGGATCCCAAAATGAAGGATACTCAGAGCACCTGTCAAATTCAGCATGAAGCTGCCACCAGCACACACCCTGCTCTGTGGACCACACACAGGTGCCCAAAACATGCACTAGGGGTACAGGGTTGTAACCCCACCCATTGGTGCCATAAGGGTATCCCAATGGTCTGTTTGTTAGGGAGAATTCTCCAGAATGGCTAATTTCCCTTACCTACTGAGTCCCTCAGAAGCTTTGCTGGATTTCTAGGATTTATCTGTTTCACCTGGTAAGAGTGTGAGCCCTTTTTCCCACTATTACATGTATTTTGTTGTGTGTGTTTAACATTTTTGTGTTCATAGTCTGTGGAGCCTCACCTACTCCACAGGCATCATCGTTTTACTGTGTGTGTTACAAAGCACCTTCAGTTCAGTGACACAGGGTTGTCTTTGAGACTTCCCAACTCAGACTCCATTTTCTGGGACTGACTACTGTCTCCCAGAACATGTAAAGTTGGCATTAACTTTATTAGTATTTTAAAATCCACAGACCCAGTACACCCTATCTTACATAGAGTACTGGAAAGGGTTAATACCTATCCCTTTTTGTCTGTTTCTCTTGGATCATTGTTTTGCTCCCTTTTCATCAAGACTTGGCTGGTGGCAGTGCTAACAACCCTATTTTTCCTACCACGGCTATCTTAAATAACCTTAGTATTGTTTTAGGCCATCTTGGTAACCTCAAACTTAAATCCGCTAGACCATATATGTTTTATTTCGGTTCTGGCTGGGTTTATTCGCCATTTTTTAAAAAAAATGTCTTTCTCGTGTTTTACTCTGCGCGCCAAACCAGGTTTGGTTCCTTTGTTCACCGTCTTTTCGCGGTCTTCTACGCAGAAACCCTCCATAGGCGTCTGTATGTCTGGGGGGGACAGGATGTGAGGGAGGGGTTTAGGACTCCCTGTACAGGGTCTCCTTGGAGACCCATGTCGCACTCTGAACTGATTGGCTGTGGTGACTGTCCCGGCGGGACAGCCACCCTGCTGTGTGATTGACAGTCAGGCTGTGTGAATGGGGGAAAACTGCATAAAAAGCAGGTCTCTGGGTCTGGAAAGGCAGAGTCGCCACGGGAACGAAAGAACCGTCGAGGAGCTGATGGAAGAGGATCCCTACCACGACTGAACCGTCCGGTGAAGCCCTGCAGCAGGTCCGAATCCTCAAACTCCAACGACAGAGAAGATCCACCCGGAATCTTCTTCCCCTGAACTGGCGGGACCAACCAGTTTGCCCAACCTGCAAGCCAGGACTCCCTCCTTTGGTCGAATTTGCTGTACAGAGTTACAGTGGGCAGGATAGCCAGGAAGGTCGGCCCCTGCTTGGGTTTTAAAGTGCGCACCTTTTAATCGTCGTTTTTGCTCTGCTGCTGGTTTCTTCCCTGGGCAGTGCAGGACCCTCCAGTCTTCCTAATTCATGTCACTCCGACAGTCACTTCAGGAAATTTGAGCCTGCATGAACTGCCAGGAACGTCCGCCTCAGCTACAGCTTCTTCTCCATTTAAGGTACTGTGCAAATCCGGTTGTTCGTTTCATTCAGCCGCGGTGAAAGTTTGTGAAATCTTTCTCCAATCTGAGGACTTCTCCTTGTGCTCTTTAAACTAACTTTTCTGCCGACCAATTTCGTCCGGAACTCTTGGCAAAGACTTAACCGCAAAATACCCTGAGTTGTGTGATCTTGAGCAAAAGACTTTTGTCCTATTTACTATGGCCCTAAATCTGTTTCATTTGATTCCATCACTGTAGTTCCTCTTTCTAGATTGCCCTGCTTACTTACCTGTTGGTGCTGGTCAATTTCTGCCTAACTTTGTCTTTCCCTCCCTTTTAAATTTCTGCAGTGCCATTTTGCTCCTACTTCATTTGTGAGCTTAACTTGTCTGGAACCAATTGGGAGTGGTGTGGTGTATGAAGAGTGTGATTTTTAAACTGATTTACTTTAGTGAAATGTTATACAACTGATGTGTAAATAAATGTATATTCTTTTACTCAGAAACCTTGAGTCGATGTGTGTTTGAATCATAGTAATTGCTGGCCTTTGTGCAACTATTGATACTGCTCACTTGCTCTTGAGATAAGTCTGGCTGCTCAGCCATCACTACCACTTTTACAGTGTAGTACAGGCTTGTACCAAAGGTGAATTTGTACTGTCACTTGTAGTCTTAATTGTGCATGGTGATCCCAAAGGGTACTGCATATAATTCTGCCTAAAACTGTTCACCACAACCAAAAGGAGGAAGAGCTGCACTGCCAGGAGTCCTACATGGACTCCTTTGCAGAAAATAACACAGAACAAACATGATAAAAGGAGTACAGGACAAGGACATGGAGGCCCTGTCCCTCCAATGCATTTCCAGCATCACAAACATTGATGGTGTTTGGCTCCCTTTTTTCGAGAAATATGGGCAGCTTGACCAGAGAAGCTGAGGAACATGCGGGGCGGGGTGGGAGAGGATAGTTTCTCAACTGGAAAGTGACATTGATGTAATAACGACCAGAGGTGGGGCCTGGGGGTGAGACTCAAAAGCATTATGTTCAGGCGTACCCCGGGATAAAACCTGGATTTAGAGAGGAAGTATCATTAAATGTCCAATTCATTTTGTGAAAGTTTGGACTGGAAACCCATGGCATGGGGGCTTGGGAGGGGCCAGATTAGGGTGGTATCAATGTTGGGATTATTAAAGAATGTAGTAATACTGTTTGGTGGTGTTATAACCAAAATGCTACTAAAATGTGATTTTAAAAAAAAAATGGTTTAAATAGAAGCGTAGATATTGTGTTTGGGTATTGAGGCATGGAAAAAGGGCTATTTATTTCATAGTGTCCTCCCTTTTCCTTGGAAACTTTGTGTATTCTGTGTAGAGTGTAAGTTGATACCAGGTCCATTGTCTCGCACCAGTCACTTTTAAACAGCTTCTTTTTGGCGTTGCATATGTTGTTGATTAGCTCCTCCTTAGTAGAGCCGATTCGAAGTAGCATTCCGTTCATAGATATTTTTAAGTCGTTAATTGTGACTGCTGTGCTCGAGGTCTTATCACCGCCCCATTGTTGATGAAGTGAGTGTATTGGTGCATTTACCAATCTGGAGAACTCTGCAAAATTCCTCCATTTTGCTCTACCAGTCAAAGAGATCAGGCCAAACTCGTGTCTAAGGACTGCATTTGGAACTGGATTTGCCAATCCTAGTTTTTCAGCGTTTGTACCGTATTCAAGTAAGCCCCCATGTGAAAGGGTGAGATGTCTAGCCCGTAAAGTAGTGTGGGTTCTACCTTTAGCAAATAGAACTGAACCAGTGGCTGCAGGGATACAGACATAGTTGAGAGTCAATTCTCCTCATCTTAGCCAGGAGCAGGATAGATTTATCCTTTAGCAATTGCTTCAATCCCCCCATTGCACTACAGTTTGCCAGGCAGTAGCCTAAGTATCATAGGGATTCCACTCTTTCCAAAGAATGATCTCCCACTCTCTAGTTAAAGGTCTTTGGCTACTTTTTAGTGGTGAATATTAGAACCTTGGACTTTTGTCCATTTATCTTTAAGTTATCATCTACTGCATAGCTGTGAAAAAGAGAAATCTGCAAATGCTATCCAGTCCAGTGTGACTGTACCCAGTTTTATTGGGTTTGTAGTTCCCACCTCCCATATTGCCAATGCCAGATGTACATAAGTTATACAGGGTTGGAGCCAGGACACATCCCTGATGCAACCCCACATATGTGGCTATTCGATCTGTCAAAGCTCCTTCTTGGCTTAGCCTAACCTTCTCAGTAGTGGTGGTGTGGCCTCTGACCAAAAGCTGCACCATCTTAACTGGAACATTCCAGGCAAGCGGCTTTGTCCAGAGGGTATGCCTGCTAACCGTGTTCAATGCCCTGGAATGGTCAATGGAGGCCATATATACGGTCCCACCACCCCCTTTTTGACAGCAGATAGAAGAAGTGACATGGTGAAAGCATTCAATGTGGTCCCCATATCTGAACGAAAGCCCACCTGATGACAAGAGAGTAGATTTCTTGTCGATATTTGGGTCTTAAGGTCTTTCAAAAGGAGAGTAGCAAAGGTTTTGCTATAAGAGTCCAGCAAAGCTATTGGTCTATAGTTTTGGGGTTTTGCTGTGTTCCGGGCTTGGAAATGGGTATGATATTCAATTCTTGCCATGTATGTGGAACCCTGTCTGTGGAGTAGATGTCCCTGAATAGATCTCCCAAAGGGCGCAACCAGGCTACCGGATCTTTCTTGATCAGCATCGGTGGAATACAATCCTGACCTGGAGCCATGGAGGGCTTAGCTCTGTTAATTTTGCATATTAGGTCTGCCTTGTCCCCGGGGTATTCCGTTTTGTCACCTATACTCCTGTAAATGGTGTTGCTTACAGCTTCTCCTCTTGGCAGACTATATTCAGCACTCAAGACGGTTACCCAGTCTTTTTCCATAATCGGACACTCCAAGGTGACTTTGGGGCCCTTAAGTTTACCTCCTATTAATGACAAAAGAATTCGAACCATCATTCTCAAGTTCTGTTTTTAGGATATCTTGATTCTCTTTTACATGGGCTTCTTGTCTAAACGACTTAAGAAGTCGCCTATGGGTTGCCACAATTTATCGCTTAGATTTAAGGAAGTCGAGGCTTCCAGTTTCTTTAGAAGCTAGGACCTGCAGTGCGTTTTTCACTCTCTTCGCGACCCTCACCCTTTGATCAAAAGTTTGTGAGTGTTCCCTGCTTAGGTTGGCTCGTCCTCTGTTGGTAACATGTTTCATACATTTTAGTAGTGTGTGGTTAAAATGAGTAGCATGGAAGCACTTAGCCTGGCTGTCCATATTTTCACACAGTTTCTGCATGCAGCTGCATTCCATTTTATGGTGGGACCGCCCCTATCTGGGGCCCAAAAAACACTGCTGGGATCGATAGATGCCGTGGAGGGGGGTAAAAGTAGGGACAGCATTAATGGGGAGTGATCGGTGCCAGCGGCTGCACCCTTGGTCAATGGCTCACAGACCGTGCCTAAATCGGGCAAGATGTAGAAATGGTTAATCCAAGATTTCTTTTGCGCTCTGCAGTGAAGAAACCATTTCCCATCTCCTCCTCTGCAGGCAGACATATGGCTAAATCCCGGCACAACAAATGTTCGTTCCCCAAGGCCCCCAACTCCACTCTCCTAGTGCGACCAGACGTCTTCACTACTTCCCGACCTCTCTTGGTCTGTACCTCTACACATTTTACATCCAGGTCTCCCCCCAAAATGATGTGCAGGTTATGTTTTTTCTCTAGCCAGCCTAAAAGGAGGTCATCTATTTCGGCATGCATTTCCACCAGAGACAGATTTTCACAGTTATAGTAGACATTTATTTGCAAAATGTTTGTCTGCAGACTGGGAAGAAAGATGTTAGTTGCCAGTAAGTCATTTATATGTGTTGGTACCACTGTGTGAATGAAGTTTAGATTTTGTTTAATCGCGATGAGTAGGCTGTCCTTAGGGCGTCCTTTAGTCCCTCTTGTAGCCTTTTTACAGTATGTGTGATGTCCCTCCATTTCCACTTTCTCTAGTGACATTAGTTCATGCATAAAGATTATATTCACATCAGTCAGACATTTGGGAAGGGACACACTCAGTTTCTGAAACCCACATACATTCCATGAAACAATTTTCAATGGACCTGTGTTAAAGGCAATTTTTGCTCAATTCTGATTTTTTTAAACATTTCCAATGCAGCCTCAAGCCATGACCAGTCCTCAGTTCCGGTCATTACTGCAGTGTTGATGACCTTTTGATTGGGAAAAGTGGGCACCATCTGCTGTGTTAGAGTTCCTTGTTCCAGGAACTCACTCACATGTTTAGTGTCACTAAGTTCCAGCAGCTCATAGCCCAACGTGTTGACGACTTCTCTTTCTTTCCAGACAATTTGACCAATCGGGTTACAGGTGTAGTAACATACAGCTTTCTCTGATCCTTTTTTTGGGAAGGCAATTCTTTCTATGTCATCCTACCGCAAAAGGAAGATCAGGCTAGCTTTAATACACTGAAACGCATCTTATGCAGTGATCCCTGAAGGTTTACAATTTTAATAAATAATTCATACTTTAGACGGATGCTTCCAAGGTGGGGATAGGAACCGTTTTATCCCAAGACTATGACAGGATAGAGCATCTAGTTTTTTACATCTGTCGGAAGGTCAAGCTTGAGGCTTTAGCAATGAAATGGGGGGTGGGTTACTTAAAATACTATCTGACAGAAAATTCAAGTTAGTGACCGACCACTCTCGACTCACCTGGCTCAGTCAAAGGAAAAACACAAACCCACAAATAATGTGCTGTTTCCTTGATCGCCAGTCTTTCTGTTTAAATGTAGAACACAAACAGGACAGAGAACAGGGAAATGTCGATTTTCTTTCATGATTCCCCTTAGAGGGAGATGCGGAAGCTAGCAGCATTAGAGGAAGGGTATATGGCGATTCGCTGGTTATCATCGCTTCTCCTAAATGGGGGCCCTTTCCCATGAGGCTAGGAAGGTGCGGCCGCTACCTAATAGTGTCCCTAGGGGTGGTTTAATACAGGAGGACCTCTTGGGGAGAGACTCCCCCTATGGGGATAAGGACAATCACCTTGGGAACAACCTGTTCTATAACATCACACCCCAACATGCCTTAGCACCTCCCTCCATTTCAAACCACTATATTGGAAGTAAACCTATGAGGTTAGTGCCTGGGGTACAGCCAAGACAAAATACTAGCATGAAGAAGAGCACAGAACACACGTGGAATACTGACTGTGCTAGTATTAGACGAGGTGGCTTACAGGAGACATGAGGAATTCAAAGGCGCCATTGAGAACAGGTGTTACGGTGGGGCAGAGTAAGCTCCATACAATGGAAAGAGAAGAAGGACTCAGAGTCTTCGTCTTCCATCCTCGATGGAGAACCCAGGGGTTTCGAAGTCCGACACGGGGGGAGTAGAGAGGTCTGTGCTTCATATCGGTGCAAGCGTAAAGCCTATCAGAGGGCCATCAAGCATCATGGACCACAGTGGGGAAAAGAGTGCATCTGAGGAAATCTTCCTCGTACCAGTGGCAGAGGTCCATTGACCATCAGAGAAGGTCCTGGGACCCTAAGAAAAGAGAACCAACTATCCAAGCAAATCTCCCTCATACCAGTGGAGAGGAAAAGCCCACTGACCACCAGAGAAGGTTCTGGGACCCAAATATAAGTGGAACTTTGATGTAATGAAAAGGTGTTAAGATAAAAGCCAAGTGAGAAAGAACTTGCAAACACCAGGCAGGGGAGCCATTCCCCTGGCCTGTATTGGAAAGTACATACCAGAACCAGGAAAAGGGAGTCATTCTCCTGCTCCAGACGGTTGACTGTACAACATGCTGGAACTGTCAGCCTGGGGAAGTACGTCATTCCCCCTAGCACTACACGAGGAGAGATTTGGTATCACCATCCGTATACCAGGAGACGGGAGTAATTCTCATGGAGAAATAACTCTGTTAAACTCCAACAAGCCAGGGGAAGAGAGTAATTCTCCCTGGTACCTTTTTGTAAGAAATCATGTTGGAATCGCCATCTGTATGCCAGGAGGAGGGAGTCATTCTCCTGGAGAAGGAACTTTCTGTTAGATTATCTTAGTCTTTAGTTATAGTGTAAGGGATAGAAGTAGTTGTGACACAGGACTGTGGACTTTGCATTTGAACGGCCATTCTGACAGATCCTTAGTATTAGTATGAGGCAGGGAAACTCATCTTAGAGATAAGGATAGTGAGGTTTATTTTATTATCAATAAAAGTTTATAACCACAAACATGCCACCCTTGTGTCAGCATCCTTCTTCGACACTCTTACATAATTTGTATACCTGCTAGAAGGGCAAGAGTCAAACATGTCCAGAGCAGATACAGATGGTGTTGTTTCACTTGGGCTAGCTGAACACAGAAGGGATAGGGACAACATGGCTGAGTAAACTCCCAATTTTTCACTCATTTTCCTGAGGAGGTTTTTAAGGCTATACTTTTACGTTATGTTATTTGGCATTTATATAGCGCCTTATGTATCATTGCTATAATATCAAAGCACTGGTAGGTTGAACGCCCTTGGGGAACCGTAGCTCAAGCCAGTAGAGAAAGAGAATGTCGTATGGTACGTGGGTGCACCGGATAGGTGTGCAGCTGGCGTAGTTGTAGGGTGATAGCTGCTTCTTAGCGATCGGTGTGGTGCTGAGGAAATCAGTTGGATGTGTTTAGTCTGGTGGGTGGACACCCAGACTGGGTTCTGGCTGCGTTAGGCCTGAGGAACGCCTAAGCTAGCCGGAATGTGCTCAGCTAGCTGTGTTTTATTAGAGTGATGAGGTGATCTTGGATTCGTGTCCGTATGTGAACAGCTGGGCCGAATTAACAGGGGTATAGCTGTGTTCTGGTTGAATGATGGTGTATAGTAGAGAGTAGGCGTAGTGGTGTGATATACATTGGTTATCAGTATGAGCAGGACAGTGGGGACATACACAGCGACATACTTATATATAGCGACAAGATGGATAGAGGTATATATGGGATAGAGATATATATATGGGGATACAGGTACATAGGATATATTGGGATACAGATATTTGGTAACATCATGGTGACCAGGTGTTGCCTCTGTCTGGCAAAATTAGCACCATTTGTAACATCTGCATCATCCGCAGCAGCCGTAGCAAACGCAGCATCCGCGACATCCGCCGCAACCACAACATCCGTGCCAACTGCAACAACCGTGCCGTCTGCAACATCATCAACATCCGCAACATCCGTGACAACCGCAACATCCGTGACAACCGCAACATCCGTGACAACCGCAACATCCGTGACAACCGCAACATCCGTAACAAACGCAACATCCGTAACAAACGCAACATCCGTAACAAACGCAACATCTGCACTATCGGTAACATTCGCAACAATCGCGACATCCGCAACAATCGCAACATCCGTGCCATCTGCAACATCCGTGCCATCTGCAACATACTCAACATCCGCAGGATCCGTAGTAACCGCAGCATTCGTAACAACTGCAACATCCATAACAACCGCAACATCTCTAACAACCGCAGAATCTTTAACAACCGCAACATCCATATCAACTGCAACATCTACAATATTCCTAACATCCGCGACATCTGCACCATCTGCGACACCCACACCTTCTGCACTACCCGCACCATCCATCAGCACCGTCCGCACCATCTGCACCAACTGCACCATCCGCAACACCTGCACCGTCTAACATCCGCACCGTCTGCAGTGTCCGTAACATCTGCACCATCCGTGACATCTGTAACATCTGCGACATCCGTAACATCTGTAACATCTGCGACATCCGCAACATCCGTAATCTTTGCGACATCTGCACCAGCCAAACCATCTGTAACGTCTGCGCCATCCTTAACGGTTTCGCCATCCGTAACATCCGCACCATCTGTAACATCTGCATCATCCGTAACATCTGTAATAACCGTGACATCCATAACAACCGTGACATCCATAACAACCGTGACATCCATAACAACCGTGACATCCGTAACAACTGCGACATCCACAACATCCGTAACAACCGCGACATCCGCACCATCGGTAACATCCGCAACATCATTGACATCTGCAACAATCGCAACATCTGTGCCATCTGCAACATCCATGCAATCTGCAACATAGCCAACATCTGCAGCATCCGTAACAACCGCAACATCCGTATCAACCACATCTGCACTATTCCTAACATCTTCAACATCTGTACCATCCACGACATCCACACCATCCGTACTGTCTGCACCAACTGCACCATCCACATCCGCACCGTCCGTAACATCCGCACCGTCCGTAACATCCGCACCGTCCGTAATATTCATGACATCCCCAACCTCTGCACCATCCTCGACCTCTGCACCATCTGTAACATCTGCACCATCTGTAACATCCGCACCATCTGTAACATCCGCACCATCCATAACATCTGCGACATCCGTAACATCCACACCATCCATAATGTCCGCGCCATCTGTAAAGTCTGCAACATCCGCAACGTCCGCAAAATCCATACCATCCGCAACATCCGTACCACCCGCAACATCCGCGACGTCCGCACCATCCGCGATGTCCGCTCCTCCCTTACCGTGCACTCCATCCGTTCCGTCCACTCCATCCGTTCCGTCCACTCCATCCGTTCCGTCCACTCCATCTGTTTCGTCCACTCCATCCGTTTCGTCCACTCCATCCGTTTCGTCCACTCCATCCGTTTCGTCCACTCCATGCGATCCATCCAGTCCATCCGTTCCATCCGTTCCATCCACTGCATCCGTTCCATCCACTGCATTCTTTTATTTTCCCTGTTTCATCTATTCAGATTTTCTGTTTACTGTGACTATTCAGTCCGTTTACTCCATCCTTCAACTCTATTAACTCCATCGGATCCTCTGATCCATCGATTATGTCCTATCATGTGGGTGTGTCCTATCGCGCCATCTGTTCCATCCACACCATCCGTTCCATCCGCGCCATCCATTCCATCAGCTCCATCCTTTCCATCAGCTCCATCCGCTCCATCCACTGCATCCGCTCCATCCACTGCATCCGCGCCATCCACGCCATCCACGCCATCCACGCCATCCACGCCATCCACGCCATCCACGCCATCCACGCCATTTGTTTTATTCAGTCTATCCGTTTTAGTCACTCTATCCATTCCATCCAATCCATTTATTCTTTTATTTTCCCTGTTTGACATAGTCAGATTTTCTGTTTACTGTGACTATTCACTCTGTTTACTCCATCCTTCGACTCTATTAACTCCATCAGTTCCTCTGATCCATCGATTATGTCCTATCATGTGGGTGTGCACCAGGTAGGACAGCTTTGTGTGTGTTTCATCATTCGGTTGCTCTGGGATTTGGACATATCTAACAAGGCCACAGGCAAGGCTGTTCACTCACCGCGCATCCACCAAGGAAAGTGAATCATATCTTGGGAGGTCATTGGTGTTATAGGAAGTGCCACGTTTTCAGTAGTTTGCGGAATGATGAGTAGTCTTTGGGTAGTCGGATGTGGGCTGGGAGCGAGTTCCATAGAGTGGGGGCCAAGACTGAGAACGAGATCCTCCTATCCTGACTAAGTTGGTGTTTGGTATCACTAAAAGGAGGGCAGAGCTTATTCTTAGAGTGCGCTGTGGGTGGTATGGTTTACGCTTGTCTTGCAGGTATATCGGGCCGGTTTTGTGCACTGCTCTGTGTGTGATGCATAGGGTTTTGAAAGTGGCCCTTTGTCCAACTGGGAGCCAGTGGAGAGTTCTGAGAGCTGGAGAGGTGTGGGCTCTTGGGCCCAGTGCTAGAAGCATTTTGGCCACAGTGTTTTTTTGTGCTCTTTGTAATTTAATGAGGTGGTATGCCCGGACTCCGAGATAGAGGAAGTTAGCGTAGTCCAGTCTCAACATTATAATAGACTGAACCACGGCAAGTCTGTTAGGAAAGGAGAGGTAGGGAAAAATGCGTCTAAGAATTTTGAGGTGGTAATGACAAGACTTAGATACATTGTTGGTTTGGCAAGAGGGGGCTAGGTCAGAGTCGAGAGTGCATCCAAGGTTTTTTACTGTGGCCGAGGTGGTGGATGGATTGCCCATGGATGTGGGCCAAGGTAAAGGATGGGGAAGAAGCTTGGTGTTGCCGCACACCATGATTTCGGTTTTAGTGGGGTTTAGGAGGAGGTGGCTTGTGGTCATCCAACGATCGATGTCAAGGAGGCAGGCTGCGAGGTCGGGCTGAGAGTTGGAGTCTGAGTTCAGGAGTTTTAAGTTTATTTGGGTGTCATCGGTTTAGTTATAGCACAGGATATTGTGCGGGCGAATTAGTCCAGGGAGGCTGGACATATAGAGGTTGAACAGGAGGGCTGATAGGCATGCTCCTTGTGGTACTCCAGTGTTGACTGGTCGGGCGACGGAAGTGAAAGTGGAGAGGAGGGTTATTTGTTTCCTGTTGTTGAGAAAGGAGGCTATCCATTTGAGAGCATTTACACGGATTCCTAGGGAGTGGAAGTGGTAAAGTAGGATTAAGTGGTTAATTGTGTCGAATGCGGCAGAGAGGTCTAGGAGGATTAGTGCAGTGCATCCTGCAGAGTCTGCAGTGATCTTAAGATTGTCCCAGATTGAGGGCAGAAGGCAGAGGGGTTTTGGTTCTGTGTCATGGGCTAAAGCCTGATTGTGCGGGGTTCAAGAGGTTGTTGGATTGTATGCGGTTCGATCGATGAGTTTAGCAAGGAACCTGGTGTTTGAGATGGGGCGGTAGTATTTAGGGTCGAGGGAAGTGTTTTATTACAAGATGCTTGACATGTGCAATTTTGAGGCCGTTGGGAAGATACCCGAGCTGAGGGAGTCATTTAGTATGATTCTTGCGTACTCTCTTGCACAGGTGGATGAGAATATTTCTTTGTGGACTGAGGGGGAGCAGGAGTCAAGGGGGGAGCCAGATGGTTTCCGAACAGAGAGAAGCTTAAGAAATGTGTCTCTCGAGATTGGCGTGAAAGAGTCAAAAGTGGGTGGAGTTGTTGCCTTGGTGGGCCGGTGATTGATGGGGCGGACGGATTATGTGGCGGTGAGAGGAGGGCCAGTTTGTTATTAAGGGAGGTTGTTCTGTCGAGAGCATTGGTGTAGAAGTGGAGAGAGAGCGAGTCGTAGAGTGATTGGATGGATTTGGTTGAGGTACAGGTCGGTTTGACAAATTCAGAAATGATTTTGTGGAGTTCCTTGCTGCAGTTTCCACAGTTGAGAATTCGAGAGTTGTAGTGGGCTTTTTTAGCTTTTTGGATTTCACCATAAGACAAGGGTCTTTAACCTGGTACGCTTCATATGCTTCAGACTATGACTCTCATGATCTGTCCTCATTGACTATGCTGGCTAGGGCTGATGGGAGCTATAGACAAAAATATCTGGAGAGCAGAGATTGCACAGCTGGGCCATAAGATTTCACGATTCATGGAAAATTAAGTAGTTCCGTGGTACTATTTTCAGATTACATTTTCATTTTAAGCATTTATAGCATCTTAGCATAGGTTAACTGTGGAGAAATCCTTTAGTGGGCGACCTGCTTCTGAGAGTGTATTTTACAGAGATCATTTAATCCAAGGACTTTGTTAGAGAAGGAGGAGCAACACTGTATGCAGAGTGATGGATGGAAAAGCTTCCAATGGGAAAGCCTCCAATGGATCAGAACCAATCGCATTTTAACTGGGAATCTCTCCAAAAGGGACAGTACAGCACGAACTACTAGGTCACAACCCATGTCAGTTTCTACCTCATTGGGCATCATCTTTGACAAGCAGCTTGGCAAGGGTCCCATATTACCGTGCTGATGATGCCCAAAGGGAGTAAAACATGTCTGGGCACGCATATGGTCTCGTGCAGAAGGGCAAATACGTTTTCCTAGCGTAAACAGCATTACAAAAGAAGTGCAACTGACCTACTACTACTGATCGTTATTATATTTAGCATCTCCGACAAGCGCGTTTCTGTTGTATGTAGTAATGAATCTTCAGCCACTTAGCAACCAAAAATAAAAGGGAAGAACAACGATCCACTTATTTGAATAAAAGTATAATCATAATTAGGAAAAAAAAGACTGAATGGATGCGATCTTACCAGGTCTTATAAAGAGGAGAACGGGGTTACAACTCTGTGGCGCTAGACTTAAAATAAAAACATTAACAGTTTAATCATTATTAGTGTACAGCATCCCTATCACCATGTCATATTTTGCACTAAAGATTCGTCGACTTTTTAGTCAGCATGAGCAACTGTACCAATGACCTTGACAAAACGCTTTAGATAAATAGACTGGAAAGGCGCCAGGCCGGAAAAAGTGAATGAAAACAGAGCAACAGTGCCACACTGTGGATTATTTATATTTAATGTCAACAGATGAAAACTACATTCCATCGCTTACCTTTCTACTACCCTTCAACCAGGGCCTCCATTAAAATCGCAGGCATATTCTAGGATGAAGGTGAAGTATGAGAACACCCAAAATCAGGATGGCAATATTAGCAAGGAAACTAAGAAGCAAAATTAAGATTGGAACCAACTGCTGTACAAATAAGTAGTACTGGAAATTTGGAAGCAAATTAAAAATTCTATTTTGGTTTCAATACTTACTGTACGATATTGCACATATGCAGAATAACATGTATATTTTATTACAATTAAAATCTTAGCAGTATTTCGTAATGTTGAATGGAGATATGTATCGTTGGTAATCCGTAAACCAGTTAAAGTAATAAACTAGAAATACTGTCCCAATGGAAAACTAGATATGCTCCATGTAAATGACATTAGGAGCGAACGCAGGACACGTGCAGACCCACTGATTAGCGGGGTCTACTCATTAACCAGGGGTCGAAATTAAGATTTGATGAGCAGGAGCTAACATCAACTCCTGGATATCAGGCATCAATTACAGTGACCAGGAGCTGCCAACCAAAAGCACATAGTGCACCTCAAGCACCTAACCTTTCCATGGGAAGCAAACACATCTCGTTTGTATTTACATTTGTTCCATTATGCATTAAATGTCCATTTGATGTGTCCTATATTGTTCTTTATACACATTTCCAATAAAGGTGGGGGAGTCAAGGAGTTCATAGGTAGAGCAGAGCCATGGGGTCTGCCTACCTACCCTCAAAAACGACACTCCTCATTCCCTACAACAACAAACAAGAAATTGCCATGCTCCTCCATGCCCCCACAACACAAACCCATACCTGTTATGACAAGTCCAGTTCCCTGGCCTTGTTAAAAGGGGATGAGAACCTCTTTTAAATGGGGTTGGTGGCCTGCCAGGAAGCATTCCAAAGCCAGCCCACACGTCCTCTTATCCCAGCATGTATCTCAGCAGTACAACTCTGTCTCAAGCTATGTCTCAACTGCAAAATACTTGCCAGTGTTTTTCTGTTTCTTTTAGAGACACATCATCTAAGTAGAAGCATCAGTGTGAACTCAGATCTAGCTCTGTATATTTGTGATATGAAAGCTGAACCCTGGTGTAAGGAAGGCATGGTATCTAACAGTGAAGACAGACACAAATGATCACAGTTCAAGGGTGTTTATTGAACGTCAATGGGTTGAAAGCCTATCTAAGCTAAATCTAAGGATGGGAGCTAGCTACGACCATCAAATAATAATGCAATCATAGCCAAGTCTCTGTCAAAATAAAAGGGCCTATACTAATAAACCTATTCCCAATGCTTAGATCATGGATCTAACTCATTCAGGCTCGGACCAAGAAGTATCACTTAATAGTTTCCTCTTGATATCAAAATCGAAGACTTTTGAATGTGAGATGGGTTTTACTTAAACCGTCGCAGGACCACTTCGATTCACTTTGTACAATGTTCTGATCAATCTTCTTCTTTCGTTTCTACCACTTCTTGGCGGGATACCTTAAAGAGACCTTCGATTGAGCACATTCACGGAGCCGTGCCACTCTATCAATGGTATCGTATCTTTCCTTCTCAAGTTCCAACATTCATCAGTCGTTTAGCTTTACTCGCGTCTTTCATGACACGCATTTAACAATGTTTGTTCCAGTGCTCGTTATACAATGTTGCCACTTGTAACCTTGACTTCGACACAGACCGGTCTTGCATCAGTCTCCCCAACTCACCGGCTGTGTTGATCTCTCTGGCGCTTCTTTGTTCTTGAAGCCAAGAACGATACCAATGTGGCTGCTGTTCCTCCCCGCCTTGGTCAGTTACACGGGAGGGCCTCTGGTATCGCTGACACACAAAGCAGGATTCTTCAGTCTGGTTTCCTGGCCTTATGTTTTCTGATTCAAATGTTTCTTGAAAGTAATGATTTTTTGTCAAAAAGATCAAGCGTATTTCCCTCCTTGCGAACTCTTCTTGGTTTGCCGTCTTTCTCCCCTCGTTCAGCTGCCGACTCGAAACTGCTGTTCCTTTGTGTGTTTTGCCAAGCTAAGAGTGTGCTCTTGTGCTCTGCCTTTTATCCATGTGGGGAAGTTTAATGAAAGTCAGGTGTGAGTGATTGTCAGTAATTGCCTGACTTTGTCTGATCATAGTAGCGGGACATGTCAGGTACACTGCTCGGGTGTGAGTCTGTTTTCTACCAGAGCGGACGGTACGTGTGGAAGTGTTTGTGAAGGGAATGGGGGAGGCAAAGTTCCCACGTATGCTACCTAGTAGGATGGGGTAAAGGTGTTACGGGGGAGGAATACCGCGTCTCGCCATCCAGTGTCCCACTCCCTGAAGACCCCTCACCCAGGTGATCTTCCCACACTGGTCCACCCGCAGGGTCTGGATCCAAAGGTGAAGGCCGTGTCCTGGCCACCTGAGAGAGAGATCCACAAAGACTAGCGGGTGAGATCCCTTGTTTCTCACACTGGTCACTGCCAATCTGCATCTGCGATCAGTCACAGAGAGCAAAACCCACAAATAGAAGCTGCGACAACCATGCAGACATACGCTGCAGGCTTCTGTGATATACGACAGAGAAAGGGAGAGTAGCATAGAGAAGCCACCTCCATATGCGGCAAACAAGAGGACCTTGCACGGCTGTTTAGTGACACCCGCAAGCCTGTGCAATGGCCTGCAAGCTCCCTAGACCACCAGGGACTAAGAAGGGAGGCAAATCTAGACCTCCCCATGGGACTTACGTACGGGGCACCCAAACCCAGTCCCTTAAACATGAACAATTGCCTTCCCGGGCCCCCTTTGTTGTGCCTCAGCAGACCTGCATGGGAAAAAAAGTCAGGGCTTAGCCCGCTACTTATGACTTTGTTTCTTTAACCTGCCCCGGGTAGCGAAGACAATGCTAGATTGGCCAGGGAGAGGGAACCAATCCCAACAGAGAAAGGTGGATATAAGGTGGCAGCAGGAAATGTGGGTTATCCGGGTGAGGTCAGAGGAGGAGGTGTATGACCAAGAGGCCAGCAGGAGGGAGGAAGGAGTGGCACAGTGTGGTAGCGTTCTAAATAGCAGGGGAGGTATTGGTTCGGTATTGGAAATAGTACTGCAGTGTGCATGATAGAGTGGCCAGCCCGCCACCAATAATCACGCTGACTGTCAAAGTAGTTCCAAGGGTGTTTACTGGGACTTTATGGATAGTTTGGGTCAGGGGTTGTGTGGGGAAAAGTTACGGCCTAACAGGGTCTTAACAGAAGTTGGCACTAGAGTCACCCCTCTATCTGATTCTCACCAGTTTACCCCCTCCACATCCCAGCGTACTTAACAGGGATGTTAGTAACTCACCAGCGGGGACAGATATCTGCTTGATATTCTATTTGGTTCCATTAGTGGCTTCCCTAAAGAGATAGATAACTGACTCCTTAGGGGCTTTCTAGTCTTTCCCTGACGTAAGCCTGCTTAGTATTCTAGGGAGTAAGGGATGGGGCCTTCTTTCAACCGGTGACACACTCTCGTCTTACACACGTTCTTATCTGCCCCTTCACTACTTTGGCTTTAAGATATTCTCCTTCCACCATGCTACTGTCCTTCCAACACCTAACTTCGCCTTTCTACCTCCACTCTTTGATATGACTTCTTCTCTTGCTTCCCAATTCCTTTACTTCTGTCGCTAACTCCTGTTACCTCCGTTGTTATCCTTTCCTCCTTCCTCCCAATCTACTTCCCTGCCTCTTGCAATTCTTCTGTGATAATCCCTCACCAATCCTACCACTACTCCTATTATCCCACTCCCAGTCGCTCTTCCTACTCTCTTTCCACTGCTGACCCTACTCTGCAATTTCTTCCTCCCACTACTACTGTTGTCACTATTCTTCTTTTCACTCGCTACCGACCACTATTAACAACTTACCACTCTAAATACATTTTTCTCTCACTTACTACTCTGTTACTCCCGCTACTTACTATCTCTAGTTCCAACTACTTCTATCTCTGCCACTACTACTACCACCACTCCACTACTCCTACTATACCTCTACTCCACACAATCTTCACTCTCACACCCACAACACTGCATAGGCCCCCCTCTCTCTAATAGTCTCCACACTCCTGATGCTCTCACATCTAGTTTCTCAGACGTCCTCCACCAACTCCTGTCCTCACCACCCAACTAACCCACAATAAACCATTTACAAACACACTCACTTAATTACCACACATCCACACCCACTTACCTTAGCAATGACTTACATTCCTTGAGGGGGTTGTCATGGGAAGGGCTTAAAGGCTTCAAAAGAGTGCATGCCCCACCCCTTTTTTGTAGGTAGTCTTACCTCATTGGCATCTAGGCCACATAAAGGCATGTGGGGAACTGTTGTTCCCAGACCTTCCAAGAGGTCTTTTAATAACAATAACCCTGGTGGCCTAGTTGGTCATCATGGCCTTCATAGGGGCCTTTATTCTATTAATAAAACATCCCTGGTGATTTAGTGGAGGGTCTCCCTTTGGCGGGATCCAGCAGAAGCTGTCTGCTGGAGCCATGCCAGTGTTGGGGGGAATGCTTCATCCTGTGGCGCTGGTTACTTCCTCTGGCATCCTCTTCCTTTGTCGGCCAACCAGTGTTATGCTGGACGCCACATCCTGTGACGTCCCACGGTTTGTGCCGGGCATTTGTACGCGATCCGACCTCTCCTCCCATTGATATGGCGTCCTTCTGGGCCTGATGTCTGCAGCAACCCTGCCGCTGTGCAGCCACAAATGAGTCTGAGTAAGGAGGGGACCCACCCACACATGCTCCGGTACCCACTTAGCTGTTTTTGGTCAGGCTCCGTCCCACCCCTGATAAGGCCTCAAAGCAGGCCATGTCACAGTGGTTAGAGAAGTTATTGTAAGGAGTGAATGTGAAGGTATAGTATGGGGTAAAGAAGAGTGGTTGAATAGTAATTGGAAGCGTAGTAGGAGGTGGAGGGAGAAGTATTAGGAGGAGAATGGAGTAGGAGGAGAGAGAAGTAGCAGGAGGTGGGGGGGACTAGTAGGAAGTGGAGGGAGTAGTAGTGTGAGCAGGAGCGAGTAGTGGTACAGAGGAGGGAGTGATAGTGGAACAGGAGGGTGCCGTAACATCAAAGGGATGTGAGGTCTAGGAGTGGCATACTTCAGAAAGACAGAAGACTGGAGGGAAGAGAGAGAAGAAAGGGTAGGGACAAGGAAGCAGGAAATGGAGAGGAATGAGCAAGTGTGATATAAGGGGGACTAAATCCAACAACATGTCTCCATAACCATAGAGCACTAACAACAGGAGGACGTTGTGAAAGTTAGAAAGCCCCAAAGGGAGTTTAGCTAGAGAAGGTAAATCTGCTATCAGGTCTTCATTCCAAGCATTAGACAGACAGTAGTGGTGAACCTGCTGTATATGCTAACCTGAATTAGGGGCGCCTGGGTTAGACAGGAGGGACTAAATAAGAGAAGAGAGGGATGGCACTGGGGCCCATGAGAAAAATCAATAAAATCCTTGAACCGCCTTTTAGAGTTGGAATGATTCTTAACACCATTTGTGACGTGATGTCTTGCCTTCCTGTCTGCATAACATGAAACATATTCCTGGCATCCCGATTTTGAAAGGCACGGCATAGTGAAATTAAATGATTTGTCCAGGATCACACACTTTCAGTAACATGGCATTTGATTACAGTCTGAACTTTAGATACTTGACCCTATCTGCTCATCTCTAATGTGTTAATGTACAATTTTAAGGCGTTACAACAATGCTCTATTTTTTAAAGATGACTTAAAGGTACACACCTCACAATAAAAAGCAACCTGACAAATATATAAAACCCTACGTTAAGCAATAAAAAATGATTCTAGCTTTACTTTCACCATCCTGAATGGACATCTTGTATTTGTATTTTTATTGTACTTTATAGCGCATTTGTCCAAAACGCTGCACATAGATAAGAACAACGATACAGAGTAATGATCATTGGTACATGTAAAACAATTCAAACAATTCTGGTAACAAGCAATCAAGAGCAATGAAGTAGATGAGCTTTCAGGGAACAACGGAAGAGAGAATAGGTAGTGATAGATCGGAGAGACAGCGGAAGTGTGTTCCAGTGAAGAGGGGCAAGAAGCTGGAAACAACGGAAGCAGGATTGAGCCAAAGGGGTCGGGGACATTCAGCCTGAAAAGACAGGAAGAGCGGAGAGAGAGCAAAGGAGTGTAGAAAGATAGAAGAGAAGCAAGATAGTCAGGGGCAAATCCATAGACAGATTTAGAAACTAAACAAAGAAAGTGAAATTTGAGTTGGAAGTGAAAGGGTAACCAACCAAGAGAGACGAGAGATGGTGAGATAGAATCCTGATAGGAAAGAAGACAAAGTAAACGAATAGAAGAATGATAAATTGATTTAAGAGGGGCAAGACGAGAGCAAGAAAGACCAAAAAGCGTGACAGAACAATAAAATAAACGAGAAAAAATGAGTGAAGAAATTAGAAATTTCGTGGCATGAAAGGTGAGAAGAGGACAAACTCTGTGAATATTGTAGAGATTAAAGCGACAGGAGCGAGATGTGAAATAAATATGGTGCGCAAAGGAGACATTAGAATTGAGATGGAGACCAAGATTGCGCGCAGTAGGACAAATGGGGAGAATAGAGGGAGGAAAAGAAATAGACAAAGGTGAGGTGTGGAGGGAGATTTTTAGCAGGAAAGAATAAGACCTCAGTCTTCCCTGCATTTAGAGTGAGGAAATGAGAGGCCATCCACAATTTGATGGCAGAAAGACATGTTGAAATAGTGTAATGGATTTCAGGAGTGAAAGACGAGAAAGATAGAAAAAAGTTGAGTATCATCAGCATAAACGTGATGCAATAATCCAAAGGAAGAAATTATAGGAGCAAGTAATGAAGTGTATAAAAAAGATAGAAAAGAGCCCAAGACTGACCCTTGGGGGACACTGTGTTCAAGAGGAAAAGTGCAGCAATCTTACCACCACAGGAGACAGAAAAAGTTCTGTTAGATAAGTAGGAGGAAAACCAGAAAAGAACAGAACCACGAAGACCAAAAGAGGAAAGTGAATCCAGAAGCAAGGAGTGGTCCACGGTGTCGAAAGCTGCAGATAGATCGAGAAGAATGAGAACAGAAGAGTGTCTAGAATACACCTAAAAGAATGCAAAATAGGTGTCAGCCTAAACAAGACCCTGTGTTTTGCAAATACACTTTTAACACTTAGACTAAGAACAATAAACCTGCAGAAATATGTTAGCTACTGGTAATCATTTTTTCATACGGACCTGGAGATGGTTATTGTGCACAGCTTCTAGTGACCTTAAACCCTAGGGGCGTATCCTCACCTGTGGCAGGTGAGAAGCCTCAAGTCTAGACAAGTATCCGCTTTTCCCAAGACTAATGTGTCTTCCCACCGCCTCATGTACAAACTGGGTGGTACATGGAGACCCCATGGTCACTGTCCATAGCTCGAGGAAGAGTAATAAGAAATTACCTTTTCAGGCTCCTCATAGAGCAAAGGAAACTGCCATAGTCAAGCACTCAAACACACCAAAGAGCGTAGTCCATCATCTATTTCACTTTACCGTTAGGAGAGAAACATAGCTCATAAGTGGAAGAGCAATTAACAAGTTAAGGGATACGCCAGCCTGTGGTGTGCATATTATAAATGAACAATGGGTTTATATCTTTGGAACACACATTGCAGCTTAACGCACAATATATAAGCGTAGTTCTTTGTGTAATGCACATTTAACAGAACCTTGTATAAGTGATACAAATTATGCTAGCCAATGATAGTATAAACCATTTAAGCAGAACAATTGGCCCAGGATTGCATAGGTTGGCCAAGTGTGGAGCCAGGTGTTCTGGTTGCACAGTTTGCATTTTTGCAGGTATCAGACCACACATGCTGCCATTGCAACTTTAGTTTTACACCAACACCCAATTCCTGGCAAGTGATAAAGCACACTGCGCATGAAGATGATAGCATGCAGTTCTTTGGGTGGCTGTTTCACTTTCATTTACTCAGTGAATGAAACAGATGATGAAGCGATGCTTGGCTACATACTAAATACTAAATTAATTAAGCTATGGGTATAACAGGTGATTTACTCTCAGGCTCAATTGAAAAAGAATGCAGTTGTTCCAATACTATCCAAGAAACGTTCTGCTCAGATAATCCAACAAGATAAAGACTCATTTTGAAGGTGCAACCATTCACCCCTGGAAAACATTTAAACCATACTAACTTTTACAGGCCAAAAGCATCAGGCACACTCTTTTGGAAAGACTTGTGACAATATTTACCAGGTATTTACAGGGTCGGCAGCTTGATAATTTATTTTTGTGGGCAATTAATTTCCCTTTGGATTGTAAATCAATCAACTTGATTTTTCTCTCCTGTTCATAAATCCTTCTCACCAATTGATATTTTCTCTAATAAATCCTTCGAACATTATTAGTTCAAGTATTAAGGCCCAAGTTACTTCCAACCACGCCCCAATTGGCACCATCTTTGATTGTGTTTTTGGTGAATCCAGAAGCGCTTACTGGGAATTCAATATTTCTTTACTTTGACTTTATTCTATTGAGCATTCATTTACATAATGGATTCTTAAAGAAATAATGTATTCTCCGATATCGAAATTCCCATAACTTGGGACACCTTTAAAGCTACAATGCACGGACATATTCAAAACTCTACACACCAAAAAAAAAGAACATTTGCTAATAGCCTGTTCATTGAAATCAAATAATAAAAAAATATATTTTTTCGAAATTCCTCCCCTATTTACCAGCATTTTCAAGAGCATTGTGAGGGCAATTTTAAAGTGCTCTTAATAAAAAAAACTTTTTAGCTGGGCACATACGAGGACATTTATTAAATGCCAGCAAACTGGTTTTTGAAAGTTAGTAAGCACGATGAGCAATACCTGGAGTCTACTTTATTTGATACGCTCCATGCTAATCTTGCTCTATACATTTGTTTTATCGACTATGCAGGCACTTTTTACACTGTTATACCTACCGGACATTGGTGACAATTAGGAAAATGGGGCCTGGATTCTTCTATTCTTAGATTAATAAAGGAATGTTATGCTAATACCTCTGTGCAGATTAAATTAAAACAAAGGACTGCTCTCTCATTCGATAAGCACTACCCACGGGCTTAAGCAAGGGTTTGCTCTTGGCGCTATGCCCTATAACTTATATGTTTCTGATCTACACAAAACCTCCATAAATGCCATAATTGTCCGCCGAGTATAGGGGGCAAACCTATCTGTTAGCTCTCTTATGTAAACAACACTAGTGTAATGGACTACACTCCAATCGGTCTTCAGAGTAGCTTAACAGCCTTGAATAAGTACTCTTTAGAGACTAATCCCTCACTTAATTAAAAAGAAACTAAAATTATGATTATTCAAGCAAGAGGAAAGAGGAGGAATAAGTGTATTTAGAAAATTGATTGAGGGCATCAGTAAGTATGTTTTTCTTGGGGTTCCTATATATAATTATCCGAGTGCCCTTTATCACTGGGAAAGTCTTGAAAATGTTTCGAGCAATAAAAGCGTTCATTGCTACTAGCGGTCGATATTCCATGGAAGGCCTCCTAAAAATGTACAAGGCCAGCATTGTTCCTGGGGCACTTTAATGCCTTAAGGCCTTCCCGGAGAAACATGTCACTTGGCTGTGCCTATTAGAAGGAACATTATGGAGATCAAGTTTGAGGCTGGCTAAATCGACGCCCCTTGAAGCCATTTGCTCTAAACCTGGCCTTAGAGCTATTTGCACATTCTGATAAATTGCTCATACCATTTTAGATTTAAAATTTTTAACAGATGCAAATAATGAACATTCTCTTTATTGTATTTTCAAAGAATTGCATGGAATTAACTCTTGTTCTTTTATTATTTTTAAGGAATTTACATCTGCTGTGAAATCTTTTCATAATGACAGATTTCCAACTGGAGTCCATTTAATTTGGGCCTATTGTTTAAGAAATTGAAATACAAAGGTGTAGCTTGGGATAGAAGCACTAATATAAATAAGCGTATCTTTGCGCAGTACGCTAAGCAGGGTTTGCCTAATTGCCAGCCCTTTCATTATGTTTTAAAGGTGACTAGTCTGCATATAGGACTATCAGGTTGCTTCGTTTTAATGTATTACCTGTCTATGCTCGCATTGGTGCTTAGTCTAATGTTCCATATGAATTGAGACTTTGTCAACTGTACATCTGATATTGAAACTTCTAGCCATGTCTTAACAGCATGTGGAAGACTAAATAAGATGTACTATAAAGGTTATGCAAAATATGTTAGCAATCCTGATCATATTCAATCTGAACAGTTTTGATTATTATTGTTTTGGCAAAGATTATTATTCTCACTGTGGCGGCCTATCATATTTAAATTGATATAGTTTAAATCATGAATCATGGATTATTAGCCCTGTGCGGATTTTGTAAATTATACATTAATTTATAGTTTTATATGAACATTTTAAAATTATGTATTCTGATTTTATTCTGTTTTTATCACTTTTGTTTTCTCAGAATGTTACAGAATTAACAATGATTTTCGAAATTGTTGTTTTTATTGTTATTGGCTGAGTTGATGTAACCTTTTCATTTGATGCAAAAGGTTTCTTTGTAAACCAAATAAATTAATTATATATATATATATATATATATATATATATATATTTAATCAGTCAAACTTACTGGCAGGCTCAAGAGCATTGTGAGGGCAATTTTAAAGTGCTCTTAATAAAAAACCTTTGCACCATCAATCGGACTCTTGAGCTTATTATGGCCATCTGTGACATGTGGCAAAGAAATTATGTCAGCGAAAGGTTTCAGATAAGCGTTAACAAGCCAAGAGGAGAGAATAGATACTTTGGGTGCCCTGTAGTTAACAATTGTGGCTTTAGAGAGAAAAGGACCCTACTGAACTCTTAACTATGTCTGCAAAGAAAGAAGAGATCCACTTGAGGGTCACACCAGTAACGTCTAAGGTGTATTTTAGGTGAGTAAATAACACAAAAGGGTTAACCTCATCAAAGACTACCGAAAGATCAAGAAGGATAAGGATGGCAGGTGTATTTCTGTCAGGAGACGTCTGGATTTCATCTTTCATGTAAACAACAGCAGCAAACTCAGTGTACTCCAACTGTTGAGTTGCCACCATTTTCACATTATTGCCAACAAAGGGTCAGTTTGCTGTTGGCCAGTAGTTAACCAGGACGCTAGTGCCTGGATTAGCATTAAGAGGCAGTAAAATGTGTGTCTCCTTTAGGATCGCAAAGACATTTGCCAGAGGTGAGGCACGTTTTGAACAATGTTGACAGAGCAGGAGATGAGGAGGAAATTCTTCCTTTCTTCGACAGTTCGGCAGTGCCTGGGTAATCTTGCTCCAATAAGGTTTTAATACATTTTACCATTGGGTGCTATCGAGCCGAGACGCAGAGTTGAAGGACAAGAAGGTGAATTCAGTGTTCCCAGAGGAGCTCAGGGATGGTTTGTTGGATGCCACTAAACCGTTCACAGAAAATGTATGATGCAAACCAGCAAAGGACTGAGAAAGGAATACAGAAAGAAGTACAAGGGAGTAGCAAGTTAATTTCCTTACAGTTCTTGAACAGTTAGCACTCTGAGATGTTGGCCTGGGATTTGAGTGGTACAAAATAAGTGGTCTTAGTATATGATTCCATGATGGTCCAGAGCTGTGCTGCCCGGGAGGTCTGTGATAAAATCCAGAGTACAAGTCAGCCAGGGACTGGGGTGTACAGGTACGGGATGGAGATGATCCATGGTCTGTTTGTCTGAGCACAGACCCTGTAGCTGTCTACACAAGCCATGTCGTCTGGGGTCATGAAGGTCCACTACAAGACCCTTTGGAGGAGTTCTAGATTGTATTGCATTCCAAAGTGTCTGGCTCCTGGAGTATCATGACAGCAGTGCAATAAGAACTGCTGGCTGTGCCTGTTAGAGAGTCATAACCTCAAATGGTAAACCTTGTTTAAGGGTATTGCTGGGAGCCGCAGTGAGAAATACTTTAATTCTAGCAGAGGTTGAGACCCAAGTTAATTCATATCCCCCAAAAAGAAGGGTTTGGAGCACCTCATTGGTGTGGTCCAGGTGACAAAAGTGAAACTTTTTAGTTCCTCAACCACAACTGAGGCAAGACAAGACGTCAGCTCTAGTGTTTTAAGTGAAATGGCTTGAATGGGACGTAGAAGTCAAAAGCAGACAAACAATTGGATCAAGCACATCGGACGCTGGTCTTTGGCCCTGGAAATGCAAAGGAAAGCAAGGATCAAGTGGTCAGTGATGACTGTAACAGAGTGCCTTGTACTGTTACATAACAAAGGACTTCTTGATAAGTAGCAGTTCCTTTGCAAACTGATAGTTTGTTATTTTGAGTTCAACGGCAGGAAGGAAAGCAAACGATACGTAGCTCCTTGGTTTACTGTGCCCTTTGCAGCAACACCAAACTGATGGCATACGACAATATGTCTGCTGTGATTATGAAAGGCAACCCTCAATTGGGGAGACTAAATTGGGGGAGCCAATAGTTGTTCCAGGCAGCCAAACAAGCACCACAAGGTTGCTTGGCTCCAAAAGTATTAAACGTTTTTCTTCAGTATTGCTGATATGGGTAGAATTCACCCAGATTATTTCATGATTAACCGCTTATAGTAATTGGAAAATCCAAGGAGCGTCTGTAGGTCCTGGTAGATCCTCCCTGACCTGAACAGCTGTGTCTGCAAAGGAATACAAATGAAGCAGAATGTCATCTCAACACACAGGAACATATCTAGAATATCCTGGAAGATGCCATTTTAAAAGCTGATGGAACACTGCTGGCTCACTGCACAAACCAAAATGCATAAGGAGATACTTGTATTGGCTGAATTGTGTGCAGGACACAATTTTCAATTTGTTTTCCAATTAAATGCATACCCCAAGATGTAAGCCTCTTTGCGGTCCAATTTGTTAAATATAACCCTGCTTCTGTGGCTTGGTCTATGAGGGACTGAATCAAAGGGAATGGATACAATTATTTAATTGTTATGGTGTTCAACTGGCAGTAGTACAAACAAGGCTCTGGAGCGTCATCTTCTCTTTCTTATGGATGAAAAAGACTGTAGCCCTAGCAGTGGATGTTGAGTGCCATATGAACCCCTTGTCAAGGTTATCAAAGAATTGTGTTCTCTTTTCCCATGTGAAAACTAATGACCCCGGGGGGAGGGGAACTCAGATTCATGCTGCAATGATGCCATAAAGGCAATAATATGACTGTGGTCATAAAGGATAAATGTAGTTTGTTTTCGTATTTCATATGAACCAGAGACTTTACTATTTTTTTCTCTAATATTGGACAATGGAAAGGGACATCACCACTTATTGGCTTAACTTACCCTGAGAGCTGCCTAAAATGGGCATGCACTATAGGACTGCTGAAACGGCGCTTTCAAATGTTCTCAAGTGCATTCAGTGAAGGCCACCTGGACCTCCATCTTGGATTGTGCCGGCATAAACTGGCTCTCACAATAGGGCCTAATTCTTAGTTGGATGTCTGTCAGGGGGCAGTGGCATCACACACCTCACCTGAGGAGGACTACACCGGATATCCCCAGAACAGAGCGACTGACCCGGAAGCGGAGGATCATGTGATGACAGGAGACGTGCAGGAAGCAGAAGACAGACTACGGACATACACAGTGAACATTGTTATATCTTGGGGGTGGGAGAATAAACAAATATGATATATTATGTGGGGCCAGACCATGAGGGAATATAAGGGGAAGGCAAATTGGAGGCGGGTCCGGTTAGTTGGGAGGTGGGCTGTGTTGGGGAGAATTCTCATTTCATGGCTAATTTCCCTCACCTAGTGAGTCCCCCAGCAACTTTGCTGGACTTCTGAAGTTTATTTTTTCACTTCGTAAGAGTGTGAGCTTTTCCCCCACGCTTACCTGTGTTTTTCTATGTGTTTCTACCAGTTTCTTTGTGATTGTGGGCTCTGGAGTACACCACTACGGTACTCCCTTCTTTGTGTGTGTCACCCAGCACCTCCTGTACAGTGGCACAGGGTTGTCGTTCAGACTCCCCCGACTCCATTTCTGAGGCGACCACCGTCCCCCAGAAAAAAAGTTACCATTAACTTTACTTAGTCAATCTACCACAGATCCAGTACACCCCATCTTCCATGGAGTACTGGAAAGGGTTAATTGGTATCCCTTTTTATCTTTACCTCCTAGAGCATTGTTTCGCTCTTAACATTTAGACTTGGCTGGTGGCAGTGGTATGTACCCTAACTTTTCTAGCGTGATTATATTAGATAAACGTGGTACTGTTCTTGGCTATTATATTAGCCTCGAACATAAACCCACTTGACCAAATCGTCTTTCTCTTGGCTCCGGTTGGGTTTATTCACCATTTCTTTTTGTTAAAGTCCTTCTTGTGTTTTACTTTGCACGGCAAACTAGGTTTGCTTTCTTTGTTCACTGTCTTTTGGCGGGCTTCTGCTCAGAAGCCCTCCTCAAGGCGCTTGGGCGTCTAGGTGGGCTGAATGTGAGGGAGGGGTGTAGTCACCCCCTGCTCAGGGTATCCTAGGAAACCCAAGTCGCACTTTGTCATGATTGGCCAGGGTAGTTGTCCGGGCTGGACAACCCCCCTGCTGGGTGATTGACAGCCAGGCTGTGTGAATGGGGGTTTTCCGCATAAAAGGCAGGTCTCTTGGGCTAGAAGTCAGAGAATCGCCACTGGAACTACAAGGAACCGAAGAGAAGCGGAGAGAACGACCGCTGCTGCAACTACCCCGTCCCGGTGAAGCCCTGCTACAGTCTTGAACTATCTTCCCTTCAACGATTTAGAGAAGATCCAGTCCGGAGTCTTCTTCCCTTGAGCTTGGTGGGGATAACCAGCTCATCCTTCACAGCCAGAGGATCCTCTTCCTTGGTCGAAATCGCTGCACGCTGCTGTAGTGGTCCGGATAGCCATTTGAAGAGCCTCTCCTGTTTTTAAGGAGCACACCTTTTATTCCTCATCGCTGCATCCGGCCTCATCCCTGTGTAGTGCAGACTCCCTTCAGACGTCCTCCTTCACAACGAAGCTCCAGGAATCGTGGGTCTGCGGGAAACCAACAGGAACAACTGCCAGGACACCAGCTGCACCATTGGAACAAGGTACTGTGTTCTGCTTGAGGAAACTGGCTGAATCCCTTTTCTTCATCTCCAAGGCTTGCCCTTGTCTTCCCTCCTTCTTATAAGTTTTGCTTCCGAACATTGACAATATCGAAGTACTTTTGGCTACGTTGAATCGTGAACTGTCTGACTGTGTGATCTTTGGCAACAGGCCCCCGGTGTCATTTGAGCCTGGCTCCAGCCCTTTCACTTTTGAACTCCTGTCTCTGAGTGTTTCTCGATTCTGTCTGCCTAACCAAAATATTGCCTGTGATTTTTGGCTCCAACTCCCTCTGGGTATCTCAGGTGCTAAGTTTGTTTTTTCCCTGGTAGCATTTCATGTCACGGATACGCGTTTATTTAGCAGACCGAACTGTCAAAAAGTGATCGCAATCGTATTCGCGGTAACGTGTTTTGTTCGTAACACCGGTTCATTCAAACACAGGGTACTTACCTTGAAACTTACTGTACAAAGTGAATTGGTTCGTTGTAGTATATTTAATGTGTGGTTTTTATTTAAGTTTAATAGAAGTGTTGTGTTTATAACGAATGGTTTAAAAATAAATGTACTTATATTTTTCTACCTGAAACCTTGAGTCAGTGTTTGCTTGAGTCACAGTAATTGTGGTCCCTTTGTGTAATCTCTTCTACTGTTCATATACTCTTGAGATAAGCCTGGCTGCTCCGCCACTGCTACCACTCTGACATAGTAGTACGGGCTTGTACCAGAGGTAAAACTTGTATTGCCACCTGTAGTCTTAATTGTGTGTAGTGGTCCCTAAGGGCACTTCACAGGATTCTGCTTAACACTCTGATAGGGTGCCATTTGTTTGTATGGTTTGCAAACCAGCAATAAAGGGTGTCTTGCTTTGTTCATTTCCAATACAACTCCTGAGTCCTTTTATCTGATTTCACGTTCATAGATGTTGCCCGCAACTCAGACCAGTTGTGCAACGCTGCAGACTGCCGGACCCCGAGAGTCTCCATCCGGACACCCCCACGAGCATTCAAAACGATAAGATAGGAGGCCTACTTGAAAGTCTCCATAGGGGGTTTCTGGGAAGGAGATCGGGGCTGGTGAGAGAGCATTCGAGGCCGTACGAAGAACCGAGGGTCCATTTGGAACCAGGGAATGGACAAACCGGGATATGTTTAGGGAATATGCTGAAATGGAATGGAGATGTTAGGCTCGGTATGTAATACTGGTAGTCGTTTTTGCCTGCGTTATAACTGTGATTCTTGTAGTTCTGTCTATCTTTCATGCAGAGATTAACCATCAAAATATCAAGGTTAGGGACTGAGCCCGGTACAACGCATGGGCACTGGTTAGAGTACCGGGTTGGGGGGACAGGCCAAAGCCAGCAAATAAATAGAGATAGGTGAATGAGTGCATGATGAGAACCCTTATCCTTGTCAGGGCCACTCTGCTGCATCTTTGGTTGTTCTGAACCCTTTTTCCTCTCTGTACTGCAAAGGAGTGGAGGTGAAAGAACGCATGGAGCAGGGGCACCAGGGTAACAGGGCGAGTGACGAGTGAACGCAGAGTTAAATAGGGAAAGGAAAATGGGCAGACCGCAATCAAAACGGGCGGAGGAACCCTCAAAGGTTTCACCCACCCATTTTATGTTTAGGCAGTTCAACAGTTCCTCTTGTGATTACTTGACTCATGGCATTATTTGACTTGATGAAACAGACAGACGCAATTCCTGATTGAGGGAACATTTCATATGGACAAACTGGGCATCCTTAGAATGGCACTGGAAAAGGAAGGGACTAAAATACCAGCAGTACAGTAGGGAGTGTTTGCTATGTGGCTGGAAGAGGCCACAGCTAGGAGCTGCGACAGGAAAGTTAGAGGACTTAGGGACACTAATGACTGGATAAGAGGACAAATACAATTTTTGAGGGGTAGGCGAGAGAGAGAGAAGGGGTTTGATTATGCCCCCAGATGATTGAGAAGGAAGAGCCAGTGGATACAGAAAATGCAGAGGAGGATCAGGTTAGTGAAACCCCACAAGATAAAAAAATGTTTCACTAGTATAAGACAACGGGCAAGGGTGAGGCAGGAAGGGACGAGAAGGGGAACAACAGGGGCACTGGTGATGGAAATGCCCCACCAGGTGCCGACAGTCCCTGGGAAGCCGGAGATGACTGGAATGGGTTCCATGGGAACAGACACCCATGGGGGGGTGAGGTGGGCGCCACCATCGTATGGCCCGTCGACGACAAGCTGAGGTATGGCATATGGAATTAATTTAAATGTCTTTCAGGCTCCCCTCAGACAAGTACCAGACTACCGAAGGTAGAGATACAGCTTAAGAATGTGTGCATAGGCTGGCAGACAAACCCTTTAGAGGGGCTGATTGCAGTGGCAAATGATTGCGTCGCCTTCCAGGAACAGAGGAAGGAAATGTTGGACAACAAACTAATGACTCTGCAGATGCAGAGACTTGAGGGACAGGTGCAGGGATGGCACAATATTCGGGGAATATGGTCCAAAGGGAGGGTCGAGCAAGAGGTAGAGGCTGAGGGAGAGGTCGGATAGGTCCACAGACATGTCCGACACAACAGGGAGGATATGGGGGACATAAAATGCAACAAAGACATTGGCGACAGTTTGATAAACAGGCATGGGGATCACAGGGTCAGGAGTTACAGGGTCATTGGAATAACCAACAGGCTCCTAGAGCCTTGGCACAGAACCCTTTAACCTGCAATTATTGCAAACAGGAGTGCCATTGTAAAAATGAGTGTCCACTTAGACCACAGAGAAAACAGCAACATGGGGACACTATTCCGAAAAACGTCCAGATGCCACAACAGGGAGGTCCCGAGACAGACCGCTCCCGCAGGACCTACGCCCCAGTTTCTGAACCCAAACACTAATCCCTTTGTCCCCAGAGACCCAAGAGGGCAGGTGGGATCCGAATGGATTCTGACAACAAGAAGGGGAACTGACTCTGTAAGCACTAATGATCTCCATTGACCAGGATGGACCTTATGTACAATGCCAAGTTCAGGTAGGTGCTGGTAGACACTAGGTCAAACCGATTTGCTTTGCAATTAAAAACATGTTCTCATATCCCTACATTAGGGGAGACTGTAAGAGCGGTAGGCATATCAAATACCACTGTCATACACCAGGTGACGGAGCCTGTGACCATTACTTTAGGGATGATTACCAATCGACATGCTTTTCTTTTAAGTCAAACCTCGCCTGCAGATTTACATGGAAGAGACTTACTGTGTAAAATGAGGTGCACTCGGATGGAGTGTTTTTGAGTGTACCCTCAGACAATGTGGTAGCAATAATGGCTACATTAAGGGAAGAGACAAGAGGGACAGTGGTGGATGTAGACGATCAATGGTCGGAGGATATACGGGAATTGATCGATTGTTTACTAGGGTGGGCCACCCATGAAAATGAGGTAGGATATATACACACTGCCAAACCAGTAAGGATAAAAGTATTTCTGTTGAAAA
This sequence comes from Ambystoma mexicanum, assembly GCF_040938575.1. Classification (NCBI taxonomy): domain Eukaryota; kingdom Metazoa; phylum Chordata; class Amphibia; order Caudata; family Ambystomatidae; genus Ambystoma; species Ambystoma mexicanum. The sequence continues at coordinate 771,911,646 of NC_090941.1, forward strand.
GATTGCCCTGCACACCCAAGTACCCCGTTAAGCCTGGAGCAGAGGGCAGGGATCACTCCAGTCATTAAATCATTCCTCAGTCAGGGAATAATAGTTCAGACCAGAAGCAAATACAATACTCCTATTTTTCCTGCGAAGAAGCCAGGGAAGGAGGTATACCGTTTTGTGCAGGACCTACCTGTTATTAACACTGTGGTGATACCTTCCTTTCCCGTGGTGCCAAATCAGGAGACAAGACTGTCTTGTATTCCGCAGGGAGCGACACATTTTACAGTGGTCGACTTTTGTTTGGCTTTCTTCTCAGTTCCTATACGTAAGGATAGTCATTACCTATTCTCATTCTCATATAGTGGGGTGCAGTACACGTGGACCCATTTGCCCCAGGGGTATACAGAGTCCTCAACCCTCTTTTCACAACAACTGAAGAAAGATTTAGATTATATAAAATTGTCAGGGAAGTCTGTGCTGATACAATACGTTGATGATTTGGTAATAACCTCTCCCTCATACGAGGCTTGTAAAGAAGATACGAAGGTCCTGCTAACAACAGTAGCTGAGAAAGAGCATAAGGCTTTGAAGAAGAAGCTACTGTTATGTACCCCTAGGATGCATTATCTGGGACATGACATTGTCGGCCGATATCCACTTCTCGGAACGAGAACATTTATAATGGCCACTTGAATAGTATACTCGAGTGAACACTGTAGAACCATGGCAGTGGACACCAGATGCAGAGGCGGACTGTATGAGTATAAAAAGATTGTTAATGGAGGCACCCGCGCTGGGCCTATCCGATTACAAAAGGGGATTTACCTTGTACTGCCATGAGAGAAAGTGGTTTGCCCTAGCTGTCCTTATCCAGAAGCATGGGATGCAACATAGACCTGTAACCTATTGCAGTAAAGCATTGTACAAGGTTGGAGCAGGAATGATGCTTTGTCTACGATCAGTAGCTGCAGCAGCAGCTCTCGTAGTTGAACAATGTGAGAATATGGCATTGTGATCACCTCTAGAGGTGACTGTTCTGCATGCTGTGGTATTGTTATTATTGATACGAAAGTATCAGTACATGTTGGTCTCTTCCAACATTACCTTGACCAGATGCTCAGTTTTGAATCCAGAATCATTGTTATGCACCCCACAGGAGGGAGAGCTGCACAATTCCACCCCACCCGATTGTGTGTCCGTGACAGGATGTCTGGTAGTGCCCTGCGCAGACCTCTCAGATGTACCACTGCCAGATCCAGATCTCGAGTACTTCCTTGACGGGTCGTGTTTTAGAAATCAGGATGTGCAGGTGTTCCCAAGGTATTCAGTATGCACACCCGGAGAAGGGAGAAGTAGTGGAGAGCTGCAAATAACCCCTAGTAACATCAGCCCTGGTGGCCAAATTAGTGGCCCTTATAGCCTTGTCAGTTGGTGGCCCAGCAATTTGTTAATGTTTATACCGATTCACGATACGCATTTGGTGGTACAATATCTTAGTGAATATGCTACAATAGCGCCACAATGCTACTGTGCCGCTGGGCGCTTTATAAATCCAAATAAATAATTAACCCACGATTTTGGTCAACTCTGGAAGCAGAGAGATTTTATGAGCTCACCTTGTACACCTATAAAAAATGGTATGTATTAGGACCTCTAGATGCCATAACACTACCCGAACAAATTGCTATGATCACAAATTGAACACAGGTGCCTAGGGGGCTGCAATGGGGTCGCTAGGCTTTACCTGGCTGAAGAATGTGCCCAACTCGACCCTGAAACTAGAGGAGGTTGAGTCGGAGGCTCCCGCAGGACCTACGCCCCAGTTTCTGAACCCAAACACTAATCCCTTTGTCCCCAGAGACCCAAGAGGGCAGGTGGGATCGGAATGGATTCTGACAACAAGAAGGGGAACTGACTCTGTAAGCACTAATGATCTCCATTGACCAGGATGGATCTTATGTACAATGCCAAGTTCAAGGGCTACTGATAACATGTCTGGTAGACACTAGGTCAAACCGATTTGCTTTGCAATTAAAAACATTTTCTCATATCCCTACATTAGGGGAGACAGTAAGAGCGGTAGGCATATCAAATACCACTGTCATACACCAGGTGACGGAGCCTGTGACCATTACTTTAGGGATGATTACCAATCGACATGCTTTTCTTTTAAGTCAAACCTCGCCTGCAGATTTACTGGGAAGAGACTTACTGTGTAAAATGAGGTGCACTCGGATGGAGTATTTTTGAGTGTACCCTCAGACAATGTGGTAGCAATAATGGCTACATTAAGGGAAGAGACAAGAGGGACAGTGGTGGATGTAGACGATCAATGGTCGGAGGATATACGGGAATTGATTGATTGTTTACTAGGGTGGGCCACCCATGAAAATGAGGTAGGATATATACACACTGCCAAACCAGTAAGAATAAAAGTATTTCTGTTGAAAAGATTGCCCTGCACACCCAAGTACCCCGTTAAGCCTGAAGCAGAGGGCAGGGATCACTCCAGTCATTAAATCATTCCTCAGTCAGGGAATAATAGTTCAGACCAGAAGCAAATACAATACTCATATTTTTCCTGCGAAGAAGCCAGGGAAGGAGGTATACCGTTTTGTGCAGGACCTACCTGTTATTAACATTGTGGTGATACCTTCCTTTCCTGTGGTGCCAAATCAGGAGACAAGACTGTCTTGTATTCCGCAGGGAGCGACACATTTTACAGTGGTCGACTTTTGTTTGGCTTTCTTCTCAGTTCCTATACGTAAGGATAGTCATTACCTATTCTCATTCTCATATAGTGGGGTGCAGTACACGTGGACCCATTTGCCCCAGGGGTATACAGAGTCCTCAACCCTCTTTTCACAACAACTGAAGAAAGATTTAGATTATATAAAATTGTCAGGGAAGTCTGTGCTGATACAATACGTTGATGATTTGGAAATAACCTCTCCCTCATACGAGGCTTGTAAAGAAGATACGAAGGTCCTGCTAACAACAGTAGCTGAGAAAGAGCATAAGGCTTTGAAGAAGAAGCTACTGTTATGTACCCCTAGGATGCATTATCTGGGACATGACATTGTCGGCCGATATCCACTTCTCGGAACGAGACCATTTATAATATACCAAAACCTCAGAATATAACGCAAATGCGAGCTTTCCTAGGGGCAAGTGGCTACTGCCACTTGAATAGTATACTCGAGTGAACACTGTAGAACCATAGCAGTGGACTCCAGATGCAGAGGCGGACTGTATGAGAATAAAAAGATTGTTAATGGAGGCACCCGTGCTGGGCCTATCCGATTACAAAAGGGGATTTACCTTGTACTGCCATGAGAGAAACTGGTTTGCCCTAGCTGTCCTTATCCAGAAGCATGGGATGCAACATAGACCTGTAACCTATTGCAGTAAAGCATTGTACAAGGTTGGAGCAGGAATGATGCCTTGTCTACGATCAGTAGCTGCAGCAGCAGCTCTCGTAGTTGAACAATGTGAGAATATGGCATTGTGATCACCTCTAGAGGTGACTGTTCTGCATGCTGTGGTATTGTTATTATTGATACAAAAGTATCAGTACATGTTGGTCTCTTCCAACATTACCTTGACCAGATGCTCAGTTTTGAATCCAGAATCATTGTTATGCACCCCACAGGAGGGAGAGCTGCACAATTCCACCCCACCCGATTGTGTGTCCGTGACAGGATGTCTGGTAGTGCCCTGCGCAGACCTCTCAGATGTACCACTGCCAGATCTAGATCTCGAGTACTTCCTTGACGGGTCGTGTTTTAGAAATCAGGATGTGCAGGTGTTCCCAAGGTATGCAGTATGCACACCCGGAGAAGGGAGAAGTAGTGGAGTGCTGCAAATAACCCCTAGTAACATCAGCCCTGGTGGCCAAATTAGTGGCCCTTATAGCCTGTCAGTTGGTGGCCCAGCAATTTGTTAATGTTTATACCGATTCACGATACACATTTGGTGGTACAATATCTTAGTGAATATGCTACAATAGCGCCACAATGCCACTGTGCCGCTGGGCGCTTTATAAATCCAAATAAATAAATAGCCCACGATTTTGGTCAACTCTGGAAGCAGAGAGGTTTTATGAGCTAACCTTGTACACCTATAAATAATGGTATGTATTAGGACCTCTAGATGCCATAACACTACCCGAACGAATTGCTATGATCACAAATTGAACACAGGTGCCTAGGGGGCTGCAATGGGGTCGCTAGGCCTTACCTGGCTGAAGAATGTGCCCAACTCGACCCTGAAACTAGAGAAGGTTGAGTCGGAGGCTGCACAGAAGCCACTACGCTTCCTGGTTAAGGAAGGGGCTTGGTGACCAATCAACACGGGTGGTGGATGGGTTGATGGGCAGGAGCTGGGCAGGTCGGGCAAGGAGCAACGACACAGAGCAGCAAGGGCCACAGAGCGGGACACAAAAATTAAACAAAGGTGCCTTGAGGGGCTGCAATGAGGTTGCCAGGCCTTAACTGGCTGAAGAGCGTGCCCGACTCGACCCTGAAGCTAAAGGAGGTCGAGTGCGAGGCTGCACAGAAGCTACTATGCTTCCTGGTTAAGGAAGGGGTTTGGTGACCAATCAACACAGATGCTGGGCGGGGTGGGCAGAGAGGGAGGGAGCAAGTACGCAGAGTGACAAGGGTCACAGAGGGGGACCCACAAATTAAATAAAAGGTGCCTACAGGAGCTGCAATGGGGTCTCTATGCCTTACCTGGCTGAAGACTGGGCCCGACTTGATGTTGAAGCTAAAGGTCGTCGGGTTTGGGGCTACACAGAAGCAACTATGCTTCCTGGTTAAGGAAGGGGCTTGGTGACCAATCAAGCAGGATGGTGGGTGGGAGCTGGGTGGGTGGGCAGGGAGGGAGCAGAGCTTCGAGGGCCGGAGAGGGGGACACAAAAATCAAACAAAGGTGCTTAGGGGACTTCAATGAGAGGTATGCAGAGGGTCAACTGGTTACTATCCCAAAGTACTAGAGAGAGAAACCTTTTCTGGAAACTACGGATATCTGTGTTTGATACAATGTTGCAAGTTTGTGCATCCCTGACCATTGACATTTCCATATGTGGCAGAAACCTACTAATTCATTGTTATCCAACAGGGCACTTCCTAGCTGGAGATACATTGTTGTACATTTTCCATGACCTAGCAGCCAAGGAAGATTCGGAATGTTTAAATAGCTTACAAAACGGGTTAATTGGACTGAAGACTGTCAGAGGGCCTTTGATGGCTTGAAAGAAAGTCTGTGTAGGGCACCTGTGTTGTGTGCGTCTAACTACAGCAAAACCTTTATCTTCCAGATGGATGCCTGCGATACCGGAATTGGAGCGGTCTTGTCCTAGTTAGATGACAAAGGGAAGGAACATCTGATCATCTTCATCAGTAGACAACTCAATTTGAGTGGGGCAATTCCATTCATTGTGGTGAGCATAATTGTGTTGTATTCATGGACCAAAGTGCTAGGAATTAAGTTGTCGGGTAATGAGTTTAGAGTTGTGAGAATAGCAGGGATCTCTTTGTCCACTGTGATATTCTTTTTGTTTCTAGTTAAGCAGGGTGGTGCCGTTTGCGGGGCCGTGGGTGAAGGTCTATTGGTAGATAATGTGAATGACACAAGTGAATGGTCTGTCCACAGTTGTGGTGTGATAGCAGTAATGGTAGCCATGCAGTTATGATCAGCTACACAGTCTAGGGTTCTGCCTTTGATATGGGTAGGTTTATTAACTTTTTGTGATAAACCTAACGCAGTGAGGATATTGTCTATTTCAGAGGCATGCTTGTCAGCTGAGTCATTAAAGCCTAGGTTAAGGTCACCTAGTAGCAATAGTTGGGTAGTCGTTTTGAGGTTGTTGCCCAATATGTTGTGCATGTCCTCCTCGAATGTCCCAACAGGGCCAGGTGGTCTGTAGAGTAAATGGATATTGAGTGACTCGGAGTTATTTAGTGGAAGTTTGGCAGTGAGGATTTTGCATGATTGCATAATTTGTAAGGGGGCTAGTCTCAGTGAGAGCCTTGCTCTAGAAACGATGGCGTTTCCTCCACCGCGGGTTGCATCTCTATCTTGCCTAGATCTAGTGTAGCCATCTGGGATGGCTAGCATAAGTGAAGGTCCTGCGGCGTTGTGTAGCCAGGACTCTGTTTTGGCAAGGAAGTCTAAGTTTCCTTCTGTTATTAGGTCAGCGATATCCATAAAGTGGGCCACGAGAGATCTCGCATTTAGGAGTGCTCCTTTAAGGGAGTGTGCTTCCGTTTTAGCAATGGCCTTGTAGGAAGGGGGTAGGTTGCAGTCCGTTAACTTAGTATTATGGGCCAAAATCTGACTTGCCTTAACGCATGGGGCAGGTGAGGCTGTACTTCGTTTGGTGATATCAGGCTTTATACTGGCATGGTAATTAGTTTTCTTATTTATTGGTGGTAGAAGTCTAGTGAGAGGTTTGGGCAGTTTTGAGAGTCTTGCACAGTGTTTAGAGTTTCTATCATTAACAGAGCAAGGGAGGGTAGCATAGGCTCCTAGGCCTGTAGCATGGGGAGAGTTAAGTTGGGCAGTGCTAGGGTTGTTTACTGCCGTATTTGGCCGGATATGTGGGAGTGGTTCAGACTCAAGTGGAGGGAGTCTGTTCCGGTATTGTAAGGTGCTGTTAGTGAAGAGTGTGGTGCCCATCATTATACAGTGGGTCAGGCTTTGGAATAGCATATTTGGTTGGATGTATGATATGTGCGCTGTGGGTGCTAAGGCACAGGTCAAGCGCACACCTTGGGCTGAGTCAGGAGTCCAGGGCAATTTGGGAAAGGCAATTGTCTGGTGTGGCACAAGACAGTTCAGCTGGGTGGCGTGATACAGTCAGGTGAGAAGCAACAGTCAGAAGCACATGTAATCAGGGCACAGAGGGCGGCAGTGGAACAGTGCAGTATAAACAATTCAAGGCATGGATGCAGGTTACAAGTAAGAGCAGTGAACCAGGTAAATATGCTCGGAAGTACAGAAGTACCATGTACCTAATGAGCACACAGGCACAAATGGCCGCAGACTAAAGTATATGTGAGGCAGTGTGACAATGCACATGCATGTAGAAGTATCAGAATTGCTATAGTTACAAACAGGTGTCAGCGACAAAATATATGCAAGACCATTAGCCGTTCCTGTGGATACAGACAGATACCAGCGAGCAAAATATAGTTGGGTGCAGCTTAGTAAAGGCAACTAGGATGACTGAGCATGTAATAAGGCAAACTTGCTCCAAGAATTCTTCGGTGTGGCTAACCCCGGAGTTTAAGTGAGAAGGGAAAACTTTCTTTCGGATAAATTGTTTTTTGAGTGGGATTCAATGGCTGGGTGACCTTTTGAGGGGAACAAATTGATCTCTTTTAACAGACTGACAATTGAAAAGGGACCAAAAGATTGCACCTTCGGTGCATACCGAAGATTAAAGAGAGCTGTTGCAGACAGAATCCCTGAGGAAGGCAAAGATTGGATACATTGGTTGCAAGAATTCAAAATCCAAGGTCATATTGCATCAAGGGTATATACATTATTGGTGCAAGATAAGGTTGCAGATAGTTTTGGATACTGAAATGAGTGCAGGCAGATGGAACAACATCTGTAGGAACGCGAGTTGGACATCATTAAATCTTGGAGAAAGAGCAAGACGAATAAAGATATTGAACAGAGTATATTGGACACCACAAAAACTATATGAAAGAGGCCTATTGGATTCTGACGCATGCTGGAGGTGCAAGCACAGAATGGGGTCAATTGATAATATGATGTATGTAGAGGAGTGTAACATATTGAGTGTTTTCTGGGGAGGGGTGGCCTTGACAATGAATAAAGTATTAAGGATTGATGTGGAATATGACTATGCAAGTATTGTTCTAGGGGAAGAGGAGTTGATAGCGGACGTATTTCCGCAAAGGTGTTGGTTCTTCAGAGTCTCACTCTTGGCTATAAAAATCATAATGCAAAACTTGAAGTGTGTTCAAATGCCTTCAGATCCTTCAGAGCTATTGGATTTACAGCAAATGTTAGAAAGGGTGATCCTGTATGGAAATAAGAAAAGGAATCTATTTGAACAAATTTGGGAGGGATTATTGGAGTTGTAATGCTTGAAATAATATCTAGGAACAATTGGACTATTGTTTTTACCACAATGTGTAGTGGGTGTTCATATGTATATAATGTTTTAATGTGAGGAGGATTTATAATTGCACTACTGAAATGTTTAATAAAAAATGTGAACATAAAAATAAAATAAAAATAAAAAAGAGAATGCAGGAGGGTTAGGTAAGACCAAAGACCAAAAGGAATACTTCTGCAGATATGACAGTCAGCTACTCCCATTGGCACGTCAGCTGACAAGACAATATTTTAAAGTCAGGTTTAGAATACATGACCCCAGAATGCCGGCAAGCAGTCCCCCACCTCAACAAGGGTTCAGGAAAACCAACAGCCCTCAAAGACGAATGAACTGAGAAAAGGTGACTGAACTGCAAGGGCTAGTAAGGACATTGAAAACTTTGGGGAGGCTCAACAGCCCAGGCTGCCTGGGAGGGACATTTAAGCTGGCCACTTTTTGTAACTATTGTGATAAAATATTTAACTTGAACTTGAACCTATGTCTGTTGCAAATGGCACAGGAATCACTCCAACGCTCTGAGGCGATTCAAGAGTGTTTACTGGACCGTCAATAGGCCCGAAGTCCTCCCCGTTCTCTATTTTCTTGTTACGAACCTCGTCCTTAACACTAAGGCGAGTCACTACAGAACATTGACCCGTACTGTCTAAAGCAGACATACACTCGAGATGGCCTAAAGACAGTTTTGACTTGCAGAGTAGCTCCCTCGGTGACTTCTTACCTGTCTTTACTCTATCCAATGATTAGTGTTCTGTAGAGGCAAGGGATTTTGTCTTACAAACACTCAGGTATGATAATTTCTCACACTGTCTCCTCTCCCTCTCCTGTCATCTTGCTACGCTCCTCCTCCAACTCCATCTACCTTCACTCACCTTTCACTCCCCTGCTATCCCTTCCCAGGGACATCGCTGGGGGGGGGGGGCTCTATCCCCGGGACGTTTGTTTGTAGCCCCAGATAGAGGCTCAGGGGCTACAACCAAATGGCTAGCCCCAAAGGGCACAAGGACTGCGTCTGTCTTCTAGGCTGAGCATCCCAAAGAAATTGAAAAATCAATGTTGTCTGGGATGGGTGCTTCTGACAAGACACAGAGCTCATAGTGCAGCATAACGTTTCCTGGCACAAAACGAAGTTTCCAAGCACAAAACACAGATACGAACCGGATCCGGAACGGTGAGTTGGAACACGAGAACGGGAATCATTAGCTCACGCTAGATTTTCTGTCCTGCATCACACCATGGGTGCTGCTTAGCATAGGGGGCAACGGGGCGTCTCCGCTCGCTTCGGTAACAATTCTAATAAACTGCGGTGGTCTGTGGTTTTGGCTGCGCCCTATCTTGCCGAAGGGAGTTAACTTGAGAACTCAAGCCTTAATGTAACTCTAAGCACTTCTATCAGCGCCGTTTTCCTCATCCAGTCCCTGTTATTGGAACTATTTGGGGTCATTCTTCACCAATGTATTTTTTTAAATTAAACAGCAGTAGAATGGAGTCACTACCCGGCGGCAGGTTAATGAAAGTTTCTTTATATAAATCTTTCACGACTGTATGGAACGTCACTTTAATGGTGGCGTGCAACTCGTCTAATGTTTTACTGCTTTAGGCTTGTAGTGGTTTTACAGCAAACGTTCATTTTATCTTGGTAATTTGCTACTTTATTGTAAAATGTGACCCGTGGTTGATTGATTCAGAAACATGTCGCTATCTTTTTTTTTTTAACTGAGTTTTAAAGAAGCTATTTTTGTAGGTTTGACCTACCATAACAAAGTCCCCACATAGTGCACCGATGGTTACACTGCATAGCAGCATGTAACAATCGGAGTGGTGCCATCACGTTTAATCTACTTCAGACAGACGCCAAATGTTTCATTGTGAGAGACGTATGCTGAGCTCCCTTTACCAATGTTTTCTTTTTTTAATGTACTGCAAACTTAATTTCTCAAGACTTTTTCTATCTCTGATACTGTAGTGTTTGAATAATTAACAATTAATTTGATTTAGGTACAAAACATTGTTAATTAAATTGTCGAGTTTACCTAATACTTTGCTGTGAGGGTGGCTTCCCACGGCACATTTAGCAAGAGGTATGACATCAGAAACCTCATCAGACATGCTCACACTACGGTGTCACACACAGTGGGAGTTTACTTTGAGAGTACAGTACCACACTGTATGCTTCATCAAATAATGTCCTGGACTGAACACATTTATCAGTGGTACAGTATTCGGTAGCCCTTTAGATCACTAAGAAACATATGTACTTTTCTGGTTATTTTGGAAAAATCATGCTGAAATATGTGTGATTTTGACAGGGTTTCTTCAAAAGATTTCTCATGGGGGAGAACCCCCTTGTATCCCCTTGGTCAGATTCTGGCACTTTTTAACCCCACTAGCTACCTCTGTCAGTTTGTCAGACTAAGCAGCAAGCGACTGTATGGCTAGTGTGGCAAACAGATCGCTCTCCAGCTGCTGCGTAAAAACAATTTCTCAATCCACAGCAAGTCTTTGGCTGTCGCATCCAAAGGCTTTTCTTTATCTTATATAACCTCATTAAGTATTATCTAGACCAAGTGGATGAATCTTCACACTTTGGAGTGGCAGTATAGCTGCAGATTAGCGCAGTACTTCTAAATTAATATGAGCAGTATAGTATGCAATATTAACGCTCGAAAGCGCAATGCGCCACATGCGTTCATATGTGAGAGAAAATCCACGTTGGCTTAGCTTGCTCAGGACCAGGCCATTGTTCACGAGTGAATAAAAATGGTTTTAAGGAAAAGCTGTAGAGAAGCAGGTAGATGCTATCTCTCCAGTTCCCACCCCCTCACCGCCATCATTTTTGGAACAATCCGAGAAGAGCAATAAATGGGACCCCCTGCATTGTTCTCATACCACATTGAGTGTATGAGAGACGGTATGCACTGAGACCGCCATACAGAATGTACCCTCGCACTGAAAGTGTGGAGGATGTTGCATGGAAGAATGCTACATGGAAGGATGTCGCCTGCCAAGACGTCAGAATGCATCAATGAATACTATGGATGTTAAAGTGAAATCTGACGAAGACAAAGTGATACGATAGGTTATTTACATCATGCTTAATACCCAGAGGTTTCTAAGGGCGGACCCGAGGATCGAACCTGAGGTGCTCCCTGACGCCTTGCTTCCAAGGTGAGCACGTTGCCCCTGAGCTATCCTCCCTAGAGGATATATGTACCTATGCTGAAACAATATGAAAATACTTAGAAGTAACAATGTAACTGGAGCACTAAGAGTAATATGTGCCTAGAGCTAAAGTAATCATGGATCTAAAGAAGATGGCACTTACTGACCAATAACTGTAAATATGCAGTAATGCCAGGTAGAAAGAAAGTGTATAGAAGCTTGCTATAGAGGAATATAGTGAATATAGAGGTATAACGTGGCAAGGATGGCCATGATGGAAAAATGGACAATGGCTCACGTTGAATTTAACCAAGCTACCCCAGAGGTAGACAAAGGCTATAGAATCAGAAGACGCAGAAAAAAGGCTCTGTGTGCAGACACGACCATGAGTCAAGGTTGGCCCAGAGTAAAGGATGCTATTTCGAGGGATAAACACGGAGCACAAAGGGAGTACATTGATAAGCTCTGAATGTGGGACATTCTTCAAAGATCAAAGAAGAAGAAAACATCTGTGGCAGCCAAACTGTTGGTCAATTCAAAGTATAAAAAGTTCATGATAGTGATCAAGTCTTTAGAGGCCAAGATGAGCAACAGCACCCTGCATAATTAAATCAAATAGCAGTAAATAAAAGGCTTAATTGGATACATTTGTGGTCTCTTCACATGTGACTCAGAAGTCGAAAACAAAGGCTACTCATTAGAGCCTCAAGCTAATATAGTGGTGTGCTCACACTCCCTTGAATGTTCCAGGACAGTGAACAGGCAACAAGGCCAATTACAAACAGAGGTCTTTGGCTGATGGCCTACTGATGAGAGATGATGGACTAAATGGGAAAACGGGAGTAGTTTGACGGGATTCAAACACCTACGTTTTGTTTCACGTATGTGCTGCTAAAGAGCCAAAAGTCCAAGGTTGGGATGGTATGCCAACCAATCAGTGGAGTTGAGTGACAACCTAACATGCAATGTAGCATAGAACAATACACTGTTGTTTTATGAGCTATAATCAGAACTATACGTATTTACAGGTAGTTCAAGGCATGCCCGACAGATAATAGGTAGCTAATGATGTACTAAGCCTTATGTTCTATACGTTGATATGTTCCCTTAACCAATCCCTTCCCTTGATAGGGTTTGTATTTTGCCACGTAGAATGACTTCATAGATGACGCATGTTGGGGTAGGAGACCTCCATGTAATCAAGCTGCTATGCGAGTGGGCATGCATCAGTCCGATGTCTGTGAGATCTCCCTACTTTATTAAATTTCACAATAAAGTATTACTTTTCCATATTCTTTGAGGCTGTTCGATTATTTGGTTTGAGATCATTATTGTAGTCCCTTGCCTAGATCGACCAGAATTAGTGCAATCCGGTTGCAACTGGGAATTGCATCTTTGTGGGCCCAGTTTGCTAAACGAAGCCTGTCTCTGCTATACCGATTAAAACTGGCTGAAAATCCTAGCCTAGGCTATAGTCTGTACGAGTGTTTGAGGAACAAAGCTAATACCATACCCTTTTTAGAAAGCTTACACAAAAGGTGTCAGGTCCTTGAAAAAGCAATAGATACTATAGCCACTGAAACAGACTTCGTGAAGAAGAAGATCTTGAGGTGGGATAGTGCATGGATATTGCGGATCTCGAAAGACTGAAGCTGTACAAAGACAAGTAGGTGCACTATGTCCCCAAGGACAAAGTAAGGGAATTCCTTGCCAAATTTCTATCACAAAAAATGAAGAACTGATAGGTCCAAAACTTAAAAAAATCAAAGGAGCTAAGAATGTCATGTGTGTGGCCTAGCACCTCTGGAAACATTGCAACATCTGGTTCTGGAATGTCCAACTTTAATACTGACAGAATCAGGATATTAGGTACCTGGGTCCACTCTATTTATTCAGTAATTAATTCTGTATTATGGAAGCGACTAATAACAGCCAACCAGAGCCTAATACTTGCATTAACAACAATATTGGGGTTAATCCTTGCGAAATTAGAAACGGTGCTCAAGCTGGGGGAGCACGACTGGTTGGAATGCTGGGACGAATAAATATGATAAAAACTACAGAATGTCTAAGACATTGTACATACAGAATAATGATGAATTGTTATTTGGTCCAGACCAGGAAGGATATCAGTGGATTTTCCAATACTGAAATGGATAATTGTTTTCCTTTTCTTTTATTATGGATTTGTATTTTGGAAATCAGAAAATGTTTTCTTTAAACTTTGAAAACACTGAATAAATCTAAAGAAAACATTTATATATATTATTGTAATTCCATCTAGCACCAACCGACTCTTGAAGGTTGTAGAGCACAACGCACTACCTCAGAATGCAAGGATTAGTGTCCTTTATTGCTGGCCAACCAGAGAAGTGAGCATGGTTAGTTACCAGTTTACATTTTCGCCCGCAAACTGACCAGTTTATGTCAGAAGCCTCGAGCGAAATTATGAAGTAGTCTCATGGATGAGTTTTTTGGCTGATCTACATAACCAGTTTTTTGTCTCCCTTTTACACCTGTGATAGCACTGCACTTAGACCAACAGTAGAAGCATCTGATTGTTGAATGTTGACGAAATTCTTTAGAGCAATCTGGCATAATTACAATGGGATTCCTACACAAATATTTCTTGAGCTGATCTAAGGGTGCCTGGGCCTGGTCAGACCAGTAAATATTAAGTGTCACTTTTCTAATTAATCTGTCAGGAGTCCTGCTGTTTCGGAGATATTTCAGGTGAAATGGGGGTAATATCTGACAGACTCCAAAAAGGCCCGTATGTCTTTCATGACCGCTTGAGGAACCTCCTGGATAGCTTAAATATAGACCTTCTGAGGTTTCCTTCTTGGAATCCCAGATATGTAGCAGATGACTGGGCTATTGTGACCGGTAGTCTGGCCTTGTCAAGAAGAGGGGCGGAGGGGGGCCTGCCACAGAGAAGTTTGGCTCCAGTCCGAGGCTTGAGGAAGAAGGCAGCTGGGGGACCCAATCTTCCCAGTGTGCCAGCGTGTATCTCAGTAGTATGCCTTTGACGCACACCATAGCTCAAGGCAGGCATTCTCACAAGGCAGGCCTCGAAAAATCTTTACAATCCTATTAAACCTGCAGGACAAGTAACTTAGATTTTCGACTCAAGAAATGCACTATACCCATAAACTTTATGGCATAATTATTTCTGCATTGAAAAAACATAGCTATGCAATGAAGAAACATTACCAACAATGTAATGTGCCTTTTCATAACAGTAAGAACTAGTGGCAGCTCACATTAATTTAACAACTTTGCAGAGCATATCGGAAAGCACATTTTATTTTAACGTAAAAAACTGTATTACAAATACATCCTAACTCTCTTAAACTTACTTGCCACATTTTATAACATATGTAATTGTCCGGGATGTCACAAAAGTAAACACATTTGCAAATGTCATTATACTGGTCTTCTTTCTTAAATGAAAGAAGTAAATGGAACAAATGGTAATTTTCTTTTCAGAAAATTAACCACCAGGTCATGAAAAATAAATCAAATGGGGAGATTTTCCAGGACCGCTGCTTAAATGCAGCGGTCAAGTCTCCAACACAGATCAATAATTTGTCAGGCCCAGTTCTTCCCACATGACCAAAATGCAACAGAATATAGGGGTGGGTCAAATGTCTCCTTTAAGCTATTTGCTCAACTGGGGGGTTGTAGGTCAACTGGTCGAATCTAAATGGTCGACAGGACAAATGGTCGACACCAAAAGGTCGACAGGTCAAATGGTCGAATTTTTTTTTTCACATTTTCTTTTTTTTTTGGGGGGGGGGTCCCCTCCAACCCCCTTATTTTTGCTAAAACCCATTTTTTCCCTAAACCAAAACCTAAAAAAATATATATAACTAAAGAAAAATCGATAATTTGTCCTGTCGACCAAATTGTGTCGACCATTTGTCTGTTGACCATTTGACTAGACACCTGACTGGGGCTAGTGTGAAACAGATTTTTCAGTTTAAAAGCTGTATACCTTAAAAGGTGGTTAGCAGCATTTAAACCAACAAATCTGTTTCAAAATAGTCTGCCTAGAAAAACGCCAATTGATATTTTACACAGGCATTTATTGTTTTGCTATTGTAGTCGTGTGGATAAGGTTTAAGGAGGACCCAACTTTTACTCCGACCCCCAAAAACAAGGTGGATGGCGACCACCTTGCAACAAAGTTGGACTGATGCCATTCCCCAGCTCGTACCATTGGCAACTGCCCTAGCCATACAGCATCCATGCAATGCTTCTTTACTATTTTTAACAGGGGTGGTTTCCCACCTCCCACTGCCTGGAATGGTTTGGAAATAAATATGCTGGCAGGACCCTGAACTCAGCCCCCACCTTCTCTGTCTCACTCCCACTCCCACATAACTAGCATTGAGCTCCTCTTACCTTGAGTGGCGAAGCAAAGCTCTGCAGGTAACCGGGGACTCAGGGCAGGCCATGGGCGCAGGCAAGCTAAGGCTCCATTTATGGTCTGCATGCCAGTAGGTTGAGAGGACTGCAGCCAGTGACGATCGATCTTCAGAAGGAAGGTACAATCTTCTGGCAACAGTAATGCCGACAAAACAAGCCCATTTATAAAGGCAGAGCGCTCATATTGCTGGTTGTGTATTGGATCAGCATTTCCAATATGTGTCTTGGAGGACACACAGCCACGTCATGCATGTGCAGAGCACAAAGAGGCCCAGCAATATTCCCAAACTAACATGCTGAAAGCTTTTGTAATTAAGGGCAGCCGCTTCGTTTCTACTGCTTTTCAAGGACTTGAAGCGGGCTGTATTTCATTATGAAAGGCATCAGCCAGGCAGAGGCGTCAAACCTGTCACATGCACATGGCCCATGGGGCCTATGTTGTGCACCAGTGAACTAGGTTATACTATATACCTGGCTCTTATCCAGATGCTGGCCATTTTCAATTATATCTTAAATAATATGTATTTTCGGGTTTCCACTTGGTTGCAAGAAGGACAATGACATGCTGTGTGCACTGCCGCCACCAAGTGGACAGCCGTAATCATTTCATCAAATGCACTCAAAGCAAAATATTGATTCAAAACAATCATCCTAGGTACGCTCGCCATCAAGATCCATAAGAATGGGTCTCGACCTACCTTAAAAATAATAGCCAATGCTGGTGGGTAGATTTTTCGAGGCCAGCCAGACTTTTCAGTTTCTTTCAGAAACAACCAACAAGACGACCAGCCAAGCAAAGGCACCCATCCAGCACCCCGCAACATCCCCATGGAGAAACCGAGATGAGATTTGAGCAAGGAAAAGAACCCGCCAGCATCCTGAGAAAACAATCCCGACAGCTTGATTACCAGATCTGCCAGCAGAGAGAGAGCGAGCAAGTGAGCGAGCAGGAATGGAAAAGCTAAGTCCCTGTGGCAGTAAAACATAGTATGCAGCACTTCAAAAGGGGTATGGAAAGGACCCTCTGCATTCCCTATACCAGCAGTGACATTTGAGAGAGGGTTCAGACCCTCCACAGAAAGAAACTTACCTACTGGGATCCTGAGACACAGTCCAAACCTACAAACTTGAACATGGCCCTCACAGGATTCCATGGATACTGTGCGCGATGGATGCGCAGAGAGTTGGCAGGACTTAGCCTGTTCTTTAGGCTTTTTCAATGTGCATGCACTTCCTGGACAGGGAAGACAGAAAAGGATTGGACCAGGAAAGGAGACCAACCCTGACAGCGGAGGAGCAACCTAAGCAGGGGCAGGAAGCAGGAAGTGTTGCTCGGGTGAAGTCGGTAGAGGTGGTGGACCAAGAGACCAGCAGGCAGAAGGAAGGAGCGGTGGAGTGTAGAAGCATTTATTGAAGAAGGTGAAGTCTTTGTTTAGGGAGTGCAAGGGTACTGTAGTGTTTGTGTGGTGAATGGGTTAGGAGGGATGGTGTAAGGCGTGTGTGAAACAGATGGTACTGTGTGAAAGGAGGGTCTCTGAGTAGTGGGGAGTAGGAGAAGTAGTAGTGGGGAATATTAGTAGTTGGAGCAGAGTAGTAGTAGAAGGAGAAGGAGAGTAATAGTGGGAGTAGTAGAGTAGTGGTGGGAGGGAAGAAGAAAGTAGAAGAGGGAGGTCGAGAGTAGTAGAATAATAGTGGGAAGAGGAAGGTAGTAGTGCGAGAAGGAGTGGGATAGTAGTAATGACATTGAGTGGGAAGAAGATTAACATGAAAGGGTTGAGGTGAGGAATAGGAGGAGTGAAGCTTCTGAGTATAGGAGATCTGGTGGATGGAGTAAGTGTGATAGGTGATGGAATGACTGAACAAAAGAAGTGAGTGGGCATGACTGAACTAGCCTAAATCCAACTGAGTGTGCAAGGCATTTACCCAATATCCAATTAGAACATTCACAACTGGATAGAATAGGCTGACAGTTAAACGGAGGGAGACATCTCTAGCCTAAGAGAGTGAGTAGAGAGTAGAGGTTATCGTTCAATGATACTAACTGGAGGTTAGTGACATCTGGGTTAGGGAGAAAGTACCAAGGCAGCAGAGAAAGAGAGGGAAGGCCCAAGGGCCCACAAAAATGTAAATAAAACCCTTGAACCGTCCTCGAGACTCAGAGTTATTCTTGCACATCTGTGACACGAGATGACACTTAACAGGGTTGGCAGTCAGCTGCACCTTCCTCAGCTTACTGCAGATGGCTGTGAGCTGTTGCCAGTGTTCTTTCCATGTCCAACTGTACACAACAATATTGTTGAGGTAGACCCCTGGTGAAAGTGTGGCAGGGATCTAGCACATGGTCAATTAGTCTCTATAAGGATGCATGGGCTCTATGTAGTCCAACTGGAAGTACAGCGAACTGAAACAGGCCATCCTGGTGTGGAGAAGGCCATCTTGGCTTTAGCTTCCTCATCCAAAGGTACTTGCCAGTAGCCCCTTGTCAGATCTAATGTTGAAATGGAGTTTGCTGGTCTCAGCCTCTCCAGGAGTTCATCGACCCTTGGCATGGGAGAGGCATTGAATAGGAATATTTCATATGAACATCAAAAATCTATACAAAATTGCCACGTGTGGTCTGCGTTAGGCACAAGAATAATTACAGAAGACCATTCAAAGTTTGATTGCTCAATACTCGCCAACTCGATAATTTGCTTCAACTGATCCCGTATGATTTGTTTCCGGGCCTCTTATAGCTGGTAGGTTTAGCATTATTACTCTTCCAGGAGGGGTGTGTATCTTCTGTACTATTTATTTTTGTGTTTGTCACAGTTATTAGCACATCATTCAGACACGATTTGCTTAAACGAAATGAATGTTTATTGATTGATTGATTGATTGATTGATTGATTTATAAAGCGCTTTACACCAAGGTGCCGTACAATGGAACAACAAAATACAGAGTAATAACAACAACAAATAACAGTGTGAGCATAGTGGCAACTTGAATCATTCAACAACAAAACAGTGCAAAGAGCAATTTACTAAGAGGGGGGAGAAGTGGAGTGCGAACAGGGGAGTGAAGGGAAGGGCAGGGAAGGATTGAGTGAGAGTAGAAGGAAGGGAGAGAGAGTGTAAAATAGAAAAGGGGAAGGTGGAAAGGGAGGGGAGGGATTAGAAGAGGGGAAAGACAGGGGAGTAGAGAGGGCAGGGGGGCTTCAAGGTGGGGAATGGAGGAGGAAGGATTTAAGGGAAGTGCGAAATGAGATGAGGGTAGTAGAAGAGCGGATTGAGAGGGGGAGAGAGTTCCAATGCAGAGGAGCAAGAAGTTGGAAAGAGCGGAACCGGGAGGAAGCGCAAGGGGAAGGAGGTACAGAGAGCAGGAAGTGGTCAGCAGACCGAAAGGAGCGAGAGGGGGAGTAGAAGGAGAGAAGGGAGGAGAGATAAGGGGGGGCAAGACCGTGAAGGGATTTGAAAACAAGGCAGAGAAAGTGGAATTTTAGTTGTAGGTGGAAAGGTAGCCAGCCTAGTCGAGAGAGCGAAGAGGAAATGGAGTCGCGAGAGGCAAGGAGACAGAGTTCGAATGGCAGAGTGGTATATAGATTTAAGAGGGGCAAGCTGAGATGAGGGAAGACCGAAAATTATAGAGGAGCAGTAGAAGAGGCGGGAAAAGATGAGTGAGGAGATTAGGAGCTTGGTAGCATGGAATGTGAGGGAGGGACGGATTTTGCAAATATTGTAAAGGTGGTATCTGCAGGAGCGGGAGTTGAGCGAAATGTGTTGCGAGAAGGTGAGAGAAGAGTCAAAAAGAACACCTAGGTTGCGAGCATGAGTGGAGATAGGGAGATTGGAAGGAGGAAAATGGATGAACGGGGGAGGAGAAGGAGAGGGAAGAGAGTTAGCGGGGAAGAAAAGGACTTCAGTTTTATCCGTGTTAAGTGAGAGAAAGCGTGAGGACATCCAGTTCTTGATGGCTGTGAGACAAGAGGAGAGTTTAAGGTGGAGGTCAGGTGTGAAGGAGGAGAAAGAGAGAAAGAGTTGGGTGCCATCCGCATAAAAATGATGGGAGATGCCAAAGGAGGAGATGACAGGGGCAATGAGGGAGGTATAGAGAGAGAAGAGCCTTGAGGAACACCGTAAATCAGGGGGAAGGAAGGAGAGGTCTGGCCTCCCCATGAAACAACAAAGGAACGAGAGGAAAGGTAAGAGGAGAGCCATTTTAGAACAGGGCCCTTGAACCCGAAGGAGGAGAGAGTGTGGAGCAGGAGAGGATGATCGACAGTGTCAAAAGCGGCAGAGAGATCAAGCAGAATAAGTATGGAGGATTGCTTTGTATGGCGAGCAGAGAGGAGCGAGTTGAGAATCGAAGTGAGAGCAGTTTCAGTGGAATGTTTTGGACGGAAGCCAGATTGGAAAGGAGGAAGGAGAGAGGAAGACGAGACAAAGGAAGAGAGCTGAGAGTAGGCGAGGCGTTCAAGGAGTTTAGAAAGGAAAGGCAGAAGAGAGATAGGTCTGTAGCTGGCAGTGAGCAGTGGATCAGCAGAGGGTTTCTTAAGAATAGGAATGATCGTTGCATGTTTGAAAGCAGAGGGAAAGATAGAAGAGGAGAGGCAGGAGTTGAAGAAAGTGGTAAGGTAAGGGATAAGAAGAGGGTACATTTTTGGGATGAGAACGGAAGGGAGAGGGTCAGAGGGGGCGGCTGTGGGGTGGGCTTTGGATAGAAGGGAGGATACATCGGAAGGGGAAACAGATGAGAAAACACATGCTGGAAGGAGGAGGAGAGGGGGGAGGAGAAGAGAGGGAGTCAGAGAGGGAGTTAATTTTTTGTCTGAGTGTGATGATTTTAGAGGAAAAGTAGTTGGCGAAGTCAGAGGGAGAAAGTGTGGAATTAGATGAGGGGTCAGGAGAGGGAGGAGAGAGGAGGTGGGAAAGAGTTTGAAAAATCCGACGAGGTTGTGAGGCTTGAGACTGTAGAAGGTTAGAGAAGTAGGTGGATTTGGCCGTAGCAAGGCAAGAGTTGTAAAGTGCATGGTAGGAGAAGTAGGAAGTTTGATTAGAGAGCGAGGGAGTTTTGAGCCAAAGTCTTTCAAGGTGCCTGAGAAGGCGATAGAACGAAGATGGGAGGTAAGCCAGGGTTGAGGAGGTTTCTGAGTGGGGCGGAAGAGAGAAAGGGGATAGAGATGGCCAAGGGCAGTGGAGATGGAAGATGAGAGGGAAGAGAGAGCATCATCAGGAGAGAGTAGTGCAAAGTCATGGTGAGATGGAAGAGACGAAGAGCAGGTGTCAGAGAAGAGGGTAGTGTTGAAATCACACAGGTCACGACGTGAGTAGATTGGAACTGAGGGATTATTAATAGTGGAAGAAGAGCGAGGAGAAAGGGAGAACGAGAGTAATGCGTGGTCAGAGAGATAGACAGGGAGAGAGGAGACAGGGGAGGAGGGATAGGAGGAGTTGAAGATGAGGTCAAGAGTGGAACCAGAGGAGTGAGTAGGGGAAGAAGGAAGGGGGGAGAGGAGGTAGGAATCAAGGATAGAGAGGAGGGGAGAAGATTGAGGGGGAGAAGGAAGATGGATGTTAAAGTCACCAAGCACAGTTAGAGGGGAGGGGGAGGGAGAAATAAGTGAGAGGAGGTGATCTAGGTCTTCGAAGAAGGAGGAGAGAGGGCCAGGGGGACGATAGATGATCAGGAAGGAAATAGGGTGGGGAGAGGAGAATGATTTGTAGAGGAATTCAAAGGAAGGGAAGGAGGGAAGAGATGGGGACGAGGAGGAGGAGGTGTATTTGGGGTTATACAGGAGAGCGACACCTCCACCGCGGCCAGAGGGGCGTGGAGTATGGAGGAAAGAGGAGGAAGAAGTTGTTAGGGAAGCTGCAACAGAGGTATTATGAGGGGGAATCCTGGTTTCAGTTAGGCAGAGGAAATGAAGGTTAAGACGAAAGAATAGATCAAGTGTTGCCGCGGTTTTATTACAGATGGATCTGGCGTTCCAGAGAGCAGTATTGATGTGGGCAGCATGGTTGGAAGTGGGAGGATAGAGAAGGTGAGGGCGGTGAGAAAGAGAAGGAGGGTGGCTAGGAGAGCGGGGGAGAGGATAGTGGAGTGGGCTAAGCATCAGGAGGAGCAAGGAGAGGAGAAGGGAGAGGAGTAGAGGGCAAGGGGGTAAGGGGGAGAGGCGGAAGGAAGAAATGACGGATCGCATAGGGTCAGGGGGAGTAGGTAATGGGTAAACAAGTTGGGGAGTCCAAGTGAAGATGGCACAAAGGTGGATTCAAGTCAGTGGAGTGAGACAGCCGGGAAGGGCTAAAGGAGTCAGAATGTGCAAGATCGCTTGACTGAGATTGGAGGAGACCAGGTGATTGAGGCAGGAAGATGGGGAGGAAGATCTGAATTGTAGCAGGAGGTCACGGGTCTAGTGCTGCGAGTTTACCGGTAGGACCCAATTTGGTCAAAAGGAGTAAGCACTCAAGGGCGTGGTTGTAGAAGAACTGCTGTCTGCGGCGAGAAGGAAAGTAGCAGTTTAGGGCCGCTGTACCAGAGTATGAGCCAACAGGTTATAAGGTGGAAAAAAGGCCGATGCAGAGAGAAGACCAGCCAAGGCCCAGAGATATATAGGAGTAGGAATGCGAGGTGATGATAGGGGAAGACCAGCAGACTGTGGTGGGTGGTATGAGAGCAGAATGAAGGAGGTTACCACAACGCCGGGCCGCAGTTCATTCCACCATTCAGGAGGACCTGTAGCTGAATCCATGTGCGGTTGGAGTTTCGCCAGAGCTCAGTGCAGTGGGAAAGGGACCGTTAAGGAGGCGCCTCAGAATCACAGTGGGGTAGGAAGGTGGAGGACCCAGGAGGAGATGCAGGGGGAGGTCCCAGGGGAACCGAAGACTGATCCATGGAGAGCTTCAGAGCTGCGGAAGGGATGCAGAGTGCTGCCTTGTCTCAGCCCAGGAATAGGGGCAGCGACAGGAGGAGATACCAGGCAGATCCAACTCTGGCACAGTGGGCGAGAGGGGCTGGTGAATGGACGGAGTGCACCGAAGCCGCAGAATGGACACACAGATTTGCCTTGATGATATCCGGACTCTGGAGCCAGCACAGCTGATGGATACAGGTTTGGCCAGAAGATTAGGTGCAGAAGAGGCTCACAAAGCGGCGATGTTGGTTAATCACCAGGACTCCTTGTATGGAAGAGGGGGGTCGGGACCCCGTGTGCTGAAGAGGAGCTCGGTGGTCGGGAGAGATCCCAAGTTGGATTAGGTGCTGGCTAGGTAGATGGCTGTGACTCAGAGAGGCGCTCCAGTGGTTGCAGGGAGAGATGGAGGGTCAATGGGAATGTCCCTGGTGTCAGGTGTGCAGTGGTGAGCGGGGATGACTGCCGCCTTAGAAGAGAGCGAGGCGGGAGGGGTCCCGCAGGGCCGGCCTGACGAAGCGGGAGAAAGCCCAACCGGAGCTCAGGCTGGAGCTAAAGACCCTCGTCGTCTGCTGGGGCTCTGAGCGAGGAAGCAGTCGGCCCAGACCCAGAACTGCAGCCGCGCCAGAATTTGTGGCAGCTGCTCTTGGACCTCTGATCAGGGAGAGGTGCGCCGGGGGCAGCACAGGGCACGAGGAGAACCCGGGGGTTGCCGCTGGTACCTGGTCCGCAGTGGTGGGCGGGGGCGACCACAGCCCCGGAACCGCTGACCCTCACCGTCCGCTGGGGCTTAGAGTGAGGAAGCAGAAGGCCCAGACCCAGGACTGCAGCTGCGCCAGAATCCGTGGCAGCTGCACCCGGACCGCCGATCAGGGAGAGGAGCTCCGGGGGCAGCACAGGGCGCGTTGCCGCCGGTACCTGGAGCGCATTGGTGGGCGGGGGCGACCGCAGCCCCGGAGCCTACAGAGCCGGTCCGAAGAAGGAGCGGAAGAAGGCTGTGGAGGGGCTCAAGTTAGTGCTGATCCAAACGGACCCAGCCCACGTCGTCCGCCAGGGCTCTGTGCGTAGAAGAGGAGGGACCGGGCCGCGTGGAGGTTGGTGGAGGGAGAGACCCCGATGCCGGTCCAATGCTGGCTCCGTGGGCGGCCGGTTGCACAGGCGGGTGGAGGATCCAGGGGTTGCCGCTGGCACTGGAGCGCGAGGCTGGAGGTAATGACTGCTGCCCAAAAAGCCCAAGAAGTCTACAAGGCGGGAAGGGTCCCTCAGGGCCGGCTTGGTGGAGGAGCAGGAGGAGGTCATCCCGAGGATCAAGCCGATCCTGATTCAACAAGTAAGCAAACGTGTATGTTAATATTTGCATTGGAACATTTTTCTCGTTTCCCTTTTTCCTTTCTTTGACGCCTTCTGTGGAGGCCTTCAGGTCTTCGCATTCACTTTAACACTGGGGCCTTTTACACTTTGAGTACTCACTACTGCACCTGTTCTCCTCCTACTAGTCGATAACCTCAGTATCCTTTCCTCTTGTCTTTTTTGCTTTTATTGGAAATGCATCTTTACAATTTGAGACATGATATGTCGAACATTGAAACTTAAGAGTTGACTTCTTTATTTATTATCTTTCTCCTTCTGAAATGTTATGTATCAGTGTTCTTATTACTTTTTGATTTCATGGTATAAATGATCAGTAAAACTATATTTTGTTTAAACATCTCTCATTGGTCTGTGTGCTTCTTCTGGCACCAAAATAAGTGATTTGACTAACAGCTCTGTTTAAATTACTGGTTGATCCACTAAGGTTTCAAATAATGTAACCGTTTTTGTTATCAACCCCAGGCAGCACTATTTGCTTTTTGTTTCTATATGTGCAACTGCCCTACACTGCTGCCTGTCCACTGGGGCAACTAAAGTCCATTTTGTTCTTCCTTAGCACAGTTATTAAAACATTACACACATAATAAAATACATACATACATTAATACAATACACTAACACTATATTGGAATAAGCATTGGCAAAACAGTTGTGGCTTGTGTATAAGTAGTAGGCATCTGCCAGGCATTTCTATTATATGCCCAGGTACTCTCAACATTTGGCACCTGCTACCATCAATGGCCAGTTAATACCGCTATGGCAGTGCCTGGCAAGTGCCTTTTCCATGTCTACACAAAAGCCAAAACTGTTGGCATTTGAAATGCTTGTTTTAGATGCCTCCCACCCCTTCGTGACAAATGATGTTATCAAATTAGAGGGTAAGCGGGGGTGTGTAGGAATGTGAAGCTCCAAACTAAACTCAAAGTAATTTCGTAAAATATAGATAAAATGCGGACTTAATCCGGGTAGTGACAAAGCAGCAGTGGAATGAATCACTGCGTGATGTTTTAAGCATTGCAGCCTAATAACGGTGTCATCCTTGATTTTGTTCTGCTAGTTAGCTGTACTTTTTGTCTGGCTAGTAAGGCATTCCCTCTTCATCACTTTAATGATAGGTGTGTGGGGCACAGTAGACGGACCAATCATGCTTGTCTTTTCAGGCGCAACAGGCATTTCTGAACTGACATTTCTAAGCTAGGTCGGCGAGTATAATGCTGGTCTTGGAAATCTGTGTCCAACTTGCGGGCAGAAGTTTGAATCCTGGCGGTTCTAGCGCTAAATTGGATAACAATAACTGCCCTACAGTGCCTAGAAGCATGAGGAATCGGACACGAAGTGCTAAAAAAAATTATATGACTCATCAGAGTGGCTCGTGAGATGCAGCCACTGTGATGTGCACTGCAGCATTGTACGATAAAGTGAGTTAAAAAACAAAATCGCTTGCTGTTGGTTGTTTAAAAGAATGCGCGCCACCACCAATACCACCACCACCCCCCCTACAATATGAAAAAAAAGAATACAAGCAGAAAAATGCACAACTCTGTATAGCTTTTATGAAAAGTGGTTATCAATTTCTAAAGTTTAGTTCTGAGAAACAATTCACTGCTCTGTGAGCACTTAACCAAGCTTTTGGTATTTTAGTCAAAATCCTCCAATCATGTAAATGCTGTCAAGTTTACCAAGGCCATGTTGAAGGGCGGTGTGGCGCTGCCCGATGATGGGGCGCGCACTCGGCGGCGTGACGTTGCACGCCGCCGCATGCAGCATAAATAAACGGGGCATTCCCGGCGCGGCAGTGCGACCGGGAAGCCTGAGCCAGAAGGACGTGTGCCGAGTGAGTCCTTGTGCCCTGGGGGGCTTACGGGGATCACTGGGGGTCAGGACACACCCCCAACAGTGGCGACAAGTGGGGAATGATGCCTGGGCCCGGCGGTGACGAATTTGCAATTTTTCTTCCTGAAACAGAATCTTGCTGACATTTCGTTTCGTGCCGTAGGCCGTGCTTCACCCACGCGGCTGGCGGCCATTTTGAGTAATCAGGCCGTGGACTTCACAGAGCTCTGGTTTGGGCGGTGAGTGGCATCCAGGCCTAATTTTTGGACACACTGCTAGCAGACAGTTTAATCTGCGTGCCTATGCCTGAATTTTGGTTCTTCTACGTCAAGTGAAAGCGAGGAGGAGGGCTACAATGGCTGGGCCTGCATAGCCCATAATTCTTCCTTGACTCAATTTTTGGAACAGCTGAAGGCTGGGGCTTTTTTCATCCTCTTCATCATCAGACGGGTGCCCCTGCTGCCTTTTTCATCTTCTTCATCATCACGGAGGTGTGTTGCAGTGGTTCTTCATTCTGCTTCCTGGAATCATCAGGTCTGGTGGCTGGGACTGGGCTGTTAAGGATTGCCCATGGAGGGGGACAGTGTGTTCTTGCCACCTTCTCTCCCAGGGTGAACTTTCCTGTGCCTGGAGGTGGATCAGAGTTTGAGTTGCGGCCTCTATTTTCCATGCTGGGGTGCCTGTGCGCTCAAACTCATGAGTGATAGTGAAGATCAGGACGGTGCACAACCAGTAGCGGCGCAGCAGCCTCCACTTGCTCAAGCAGGGCCTCAAAGCCCACTGCCTCCAGTGCAGCCAGTGCAGCAGCCTCCAATTGATCAAGCAGGGCCTCAAGGCCCAGTGCCTCCAGTGCAGCCAGTGGTAGCGCCTGTTGTCCAGCCAATCCTTCCTGCCATGGCCCAGGCACGTGCACACGCGGCTTTGCAGCCCATCCCGGAGTTTGATGTTTCGAGCCCGCCTTCTAGCTTGGGGCCCAGATGGAAGAGGTGGGTCGACCGCCTGGACATGTACTTTCGGGCCGCTCAAGTGGTTGATGATGACAGCAGGCAGGCAACCATGTTGTACTCGGCAGGGCCCTCGGTCCAGGAGATCTTTGAATCGCTCCCACTGGGGGATGGATCCTACGGTCAGGCAAAAACCGCACTTCAAGCCCATTTTCTGCCTCTTGCCAACTCGGACTATGAACGCTTCGTGATGTCAGCCAAACAGAAAGAGGACGAAACTTTGGACACGTTCTATGGGCGCCTGAGACGCCTGTCGTTCGCTTGTGCCTGGGGCGATGCGGAGGAAATGATTAGGACCATGCTCATCCAGGCATGCTCCTCGGGCAAGCTCAGGCACCAAGTGTT
Source organism: Ambystoma mexicanum (assembly GCF_040938575.1). NCBI lineage: Eukaryota > Metazoa > Chordata > Amphibia > Caudata > Ambystomatidae > Ambystoma > Ambystoma mexicanum. Next base: position 771,938,819 of record NC_090941.1, read on the forward strand.
AAGGGAGCCGGGAATCACGCCTCCACGCATCCTACAACTGGGGGGAAAGTGTCTGAGGCTAGGTCAGCTAGAATGGAGGCTGGGTCACGCTCCATCAAGACCTAGGAGGTTTGTGCGATGTGGCGCGGTGGCAGAGGCACCAGAAGACCTGGCGGTGGACCCCGGGACAGAGCCGGGAGGACAGGGGACTCCTGCCAAAAGTGTGGGTACGACCTGCCCCACCCAACGAAATGCCCCGCGACCGGAAGGACATGCGGAAGGTGTGGGTTGCCAGATCACTTCTCGAGGGTGTGCAAGACGGCCATGCCTGTGATGGTGCCGCGAGGCCCGGCCCGGTCCAGTCTCCTTCGCCAGGACAGACCACCTAACGTCGCTCAGGTGGACCAGAGTGAAGAGGACACCCAAGTGGAAGAGGCAGACGAAGAGGAGGAAGAGAACATTTTCTTCGTCTCCAGCGTGGGGATCCTGAGAGGGAAGAACAGGAGGCAGCCAAGGTGCGTAGTGGAAGTCAATCGGTCTCCAGTCCCGTTCCTGGTGGACACGGGGGCGTCCGTCAATGTGATGGCCCGGGGACACAATGACGCGATGCGCATGCCTCCTAAATTGGTGGCACCGAAAGCCTGCATCTTTGCTTTCGGTGGTCTGGACCCTATCCCACTGGATGGTGCTTTTGTGCCGAAGGTGGAGCGCGACGGCTCACAAATCACTGCAGGTTTCTACGTAACACCGGTGAGCACCATTACTTTGTTGAGCTGTGCAGCGGCAGAGGCCCTCGGTATCGTCAGCTTTGCATACACGGTCTATTTGGAGGACATCAATGACTTGCTTGACAAGTATGCTGCAATGTTCAATGGGATCGGACAGATGGCTGGCGACCCAGTGAGGCTGCATATTGATGAATCGGTACAGCCCATCGCCCTGAAACATCGCAGGGTACCTTTTCACCTTTGTGAACATGTCGACAAGGAGCTCGATAACTTGGTCAATCTTGGTATAATTGAGAAGGTGCAGGGTCTGACCCCCTGGGTGTCCCCAATTGTAGTGGCCTGGAAACCCAAACAACCAGATGCCGTCAGAATCTGCGTCGACATGAGGCTGCCGAATAAAGCCATCCAGAGAGAGAGGCACCTCATCCTGACGATTGATGACATCATTGCCAAGGTATAAGGTGCTCGTTTCTTCTCAAAGCTGGACCTCCGAGCTGGCTATCACCAGGTTGTTCTCCACCCTGAGTCGAGGTGTATTACCACCTTTACTACACACCGAGGGCTATACCGCTACAAAAGACTGAGCTTTGGTGTGTCTTCGGCAGCGGAGGTGTTCCAAAATATCATCCAAGGCGCCCTAGCAGATCTGGAGGGTGTATTGAATATCAGTGATGATATCCTGGTGTTTGCAAGGACGGAGGTGGACCATCTGAGGTGGCTGGCGAAAACGTTTGAGAGGTTGCAGTTTCTGAGACCATCGATAGAGTTCTTTGGCTTTGTATTCAAAGAAGGGGGTGTATCACCGGATCCCAAGAAGGTCCAGGACATCAAAAAGGCACAGCCTCCGGAATCAGTGTCCGATGTGCAGAGCTTCCTAGGTATGGTTACATACTGTGGACGGTTCATCCAGAATCTTGCCTCCAGGTCGGAACCGCTCAGAGCACTGACAAGGAAAGATATCACGTGTAACTGGGGTCCGCTTGAACAGGCGGCATTCGTTGACATCAGGGGTGCCCTGGCAGCACAGGATACCATGGCCTTCTTCGATCCAGCGTTGCCGTCGGAGATCATTGTCAATGCCAGCCCATTCAGCTTGGGCGCCGTATTGATGCAAATTGACCGTGATGGGGGTGTCCGCCCGGTGGCTTACGCCAGCAAAGCGCTGTCGGATGCGGAGCAACGGTATTCCCAGATTGAGCGCGAGGCGCTGCCGGTTCTCTGGGGCTACAGGCACTTCCAGCTCTACGTCCTCGGACGCCCGGTGACGGTGGTGACGGACAACAAGCCATTGCTTCCTATCTTGGCCGGGTCGTCATCCAAGCTGCCGGCAAGGATTGAGCGGTGGATGCTTGCTCTCCTGGAATACAGAGTCACCTTGGTGTATCGGCCGGGGGCGAACAATGCGGCGGACTATCTCTCAAGACACCCGGGTGCGCCGGGGAAGGAAGACCATGACACATGTGCGGAAGAAGCCAATAAACATGTACGTGTGGTGGTGGAGGCGGCCACGCCGAATGCAATGCCCCTGGAGGACCTCAAGGCTGCAGCAGCGGAAGGTGAGGGTTTCCAAATCCTGAGGCACTCCATGCAGCATGGCTCCTGGAAGTCGGTGCTGGAGGCCCGGGCGGGGTGCACTCAGGAGGCCAGAACAGGACTGGTCCTGCTGTGGCAAGGACCCGGAGGAGCTCTCTTTTTCAGCATCCGGTCTTCTGCTCAGGGGAGATCGCATTGTCGTGCCCCAATCCAAGGTGAGGGAGGTGATCACCCTTGCCCACCGTGGACACCAGGGTGCCGCCAAGACTAAAGCCCGCCTAAGATTGAAAGTGTGGTTCCCCGAACTGGAACGCAAAGTGGACGACTTCGTGGCGGCCTGCGTGTGGTGTCAGGCGGCATCTCCCCTGCAGCATGAGCCTGCCATAGAGGCGATGCCTCGGGTGACGCGACCCTGGGAAGTTCGTCATGCGCACTTTGGCTCCACCACGATGGGCATCCACTTCCTGGTGCTGGTCGACGAATACTCAAGACACCCGGAAGTGGAATTTGTGGAATCGGTGGCGTTTGAGCATGTGGTGGTGGCCGTGGAAAAGGTGTTTGCGGCCCATGGCTTCCCTCACAAACTGTGCTCGGACAACGGGACGCCGTTCCAGAGCGAGCGGTTCTCGGAACTAATGGAGAGCTGCGGGGTGCTACACAGGAAGATCACACCCCTCTGGCCAAGGGCAAACGGCGAAACCGAATGGCTGATGAGGACTCTGAACAAGACCTTTAGAATCGCCCAGGGCCAGGGGCAATCCCTGCAAAGAGCTCTCTATCAATTCCTGAGGGTGTACCGCACCACCCCGCATGCCTCCACCGGAGTGGCCCCGGCAGAGGCGTTATTCAAACAGTGCCCTCGGGGGCTGTTACCGGAGGTGGGGGAGAAAGAACCGGGGGTAATTGACAACCAACAGGTTGAGGCAGACCGGCGAGTGATGATTGAACAGGAAAACATCCGGCGAGGACTTCGCCCGCAGCGGCTGGAGCCGGGCGATGAGGTCCTCATTCGAAATAGACACCCCCATGGGAAGCTCTCCCTTCCGTATGAGCCTGAACCGCTGGACATCGTTGCAGTCAAGGGATCCATGGTGACTGCCTCGGACGGAAGGTCTGCGGTAACCCGCAATGTGAGCTTCTTCAAGAAGCTAGGAGATCCGAGACCTGACCCGCCCCCTGATCTGGACTTAAGGGTGGTTCCTGAGGACCAAGGAGAGACACCCTGCCTGCCTGAGTCCCCGGCCTGGACGACGCCTATGGACAGATCACCCGTGCCGGAGGTGAGCGGGAGGTAAACCCAGAGGGCTGGGCGAGGGAAACCCGCTCACCTCAGCGACTACGTATTGGGACATTTGTCTGAGCATCCTGAGGGTGAGAACTGTTAAATAAAGGGACCTGGGTGGCTGTCAATAAAGGGGTGTTTTGGAGATGGGTCTTAGATGTGGTTATCGTTGTAGTGATAGTTGGTTTGCAGTGTGTAGTGTTTAAATGTTTGTTGTTGTCCTCCCGAAAAAGGAGGAGTGTGGCGCTGACCGATGACGGGGCGCACACGCGTGATGTTGCACCCCGCCACGTGCAGCATAAATAAACGGGGCGTTCCCGGCTGCGGCAGTGCGACCGGGAAGCCCGAGCCAGAAGGACGTGTGCCGAGTGAGTCCTTGTGCGCTGGGGGTTTTACGGGGATCGTTGGGGGTCACGACACACGCCAAACAGGCGGGCACGCTTTGCTGTTTTTCCTCTGAATTCTGGGACTTGTCGTTTTCCTAAATTTCAAATGGTAAATAAAACACTACAAGTTCCTGAATGCAAAGGGAAAAAAGTGTCCTTTCTTAACAATACCCACAAATATTATTGGTGACGCATACCCCAACAGTCAGGCTTCTTCTGGCTTTTTTTATTTTTTAAAAGTGTATTTTCTCCCAACTGCAAAGGGTGAGTAGCCGGTGTATTTCCAGAGAAGGGAGGCCAGCTGGCAGACCCCATTACAAGTTTGTATCGCTTCTCCTGTGAAGTGAGAAGTGAATGTCACTTAAGCGCTTAGTTCCTCCAGTCTTCCGCCATTCACAAGGCAGCTCCCGCCCGCATGTTCTCTGCTCACATGGCTTCCCAGAACATGCACTGTACTAGAAGAGGGCGAGCTCTCTCGTAGTTCTGTAAATTATTACATGTAAAGCTGAAACAGGGGAACTGGGAGGGATTTACTGAAGTCTCAACAACGCTATCAGTGGCAATGCAAATGTAAATACAAGTAGGCATGTAATTACATTATGCCAATTTAGAGCCCTCAGCAGAATCATTATTATCGGACACAAGATTCAACACTGCCGTGTCCACTGACTTGTGCATCGTTCCTTCCCCAGAATGTAATTGCGAAAAGCCAAGCGCACGCTTCCAGTTCAGACATAAGTGGTCCTGGGCCTGTCTGTTTTTTAGGAACAGATCGCTGTTTCCATTAGCAGTGCACATTTTGAAAATGGCTGCCTTGGGGAAACAAATACAGACTTAAGAGCCAATCACATCATGCTGACATCAATAACTGCACATCCAATCATGTACTGCTTACATCACAAGAAACTTGAGCACCACCCACAAATCAGTAAATGGACATTTCAGAGACATTTTACAAAAATCGTATCTATAATAGTAACTGGTTTGTTTTAATACAAAATACATTAACATATGTTACATAACTTAAAAGCTGTAAAAAATATTTTTAAAGCAACAAACAAGTCAAATCACTTTTTATTAACATTAACATATGGCGGTGGCCATTTTGGAAGTAAAAATGGCTGACAAATTCAGCACACAATACAAATGCAGGTCAAAAGTGCAAAAGGGGTGTGGTTTTGGGTGGGAATGGGTGGAAAATCATAGAGATTTGACTTTGAGATGGGCGTTAAATGGGTGGGAGACATAACCAAACAAACAACACAAATCCATACTTATATATCTGCATTGAAAAGCATAAGAGACCCTCATTCAAAGCCTATGACCCAAGACACAGCATAGCCAAAATGACTCTTCCTGTATGTCTGTTAGTTCTTCCACGTGTTGCCGTAGTGTAATGCATAGGTATTTTAAAAACCAGGGTATGAAGTCAATACATTCCTCGCCGTTTCTAGTGTTTCAGGGTCACCACACAAAGGATATAGCCATTTCTCCATTGGGATACCATTCCATGCACCTCTAGTCGCCACCACATTTAATTAGTTAAATCGAATTAACATGAATGTCCTTCTTAGCTCTGGCGAAGGGAACTTGTAAATGTACCGTTGAGGCTTCCTATATGGAAAAAACATTCTTGCGAATGTGCTCAATGATTTGAGCCTCCCAACGTGATCATGACTCATAGGCCAATCCTATCTCTCCGCATATTTCTTGAAAGATCTCATCAATAATCCAGCACCGTCGTTCCAAACTGGGGTCCAAGCCATTAGTTCAAAAAAAATGTCATTAGCCACCTTAAATTCCCTCAGTGGCCAACTAGAATCAGCCAGAAAAGCATTTTAAATGATTGCTAATAAGAAATTATCCTCAGCCGTCATAATTTTAATACAAAGAATGCCTCTACTGATTTTAACTAAAGCTGCCAAGGACGTTAGTCCCGATTTGATTCTAATCGCTTCAACATGGGTTCCATTAGATAACCCTACAATTTCACACCATACGAGCCCCTCTAATACGATGGACCAAGCATCTAAATGTTGGGAAGGGGGGACGATCGGATGAGGCAGAGGCCTGGAAGTATACAGTAGGGGCTCATGGAGGGTATAGGGTGAAGGGAGGTGTCAACAGGGGCTATAGTGCGGGGAGTGTAGTGCACTGGGAATCAAACACCATCTTAGACAATAGCAGCCATATTGAAATCGAGGCCTAACTCAGTGCTGCAGCCAGGACTGCAGGCCTAGGCCACAAACAGGGAACAAAGTGCATACATTCGAGAATAGGTTGTATTATGGGCACCGGGGAGAAAGGCCAGGGCTGTAGAGATTCATAGAACTTTCACTGTCTCATGTTGCCAGCATTTTGAATCCACGAGGAATGCGTTCTTCAAGGCATGAGGAGGTTGAGAGCTCCCTGTGAAAAGCAATAACACAAGGAGGGCACTAGTCTCTGACCTTCCCCGTCCAAGCTCGAAGTAATAGCGCTCAGATGCCCCCGCTCCAAGACCCCAGCATTCCAAGGTACCAGTCCGTCCCAGACCACCGATCATAAAGCTGTTAGACCCCCCCCACCCAATTGATCAGAAAAGATCAGAAAGCAGGGATAGGCTACCTTCACCAAGGCTCACATTATTTATGCTGTGAGGTGACGGGAGGGGCAAAACAATAAACCTAAAATGAGGGCGGAGAGTTTTGGAAGGGCATCAATGTGTCTGAAATCGAGTTGGGGTTTGTTAGTTACAATGACTTTGAAGTATCCTCTTGGCCCGTGTCTGCAGTACCAGGTGCACCTTAGGTTAGAGATAAAGAATGTATTGTTTTTTTCTTTTTTTAATGAGCAATTAATTGTAGCTTTGCATCTGATGACGTGTGAGGAGGAGCCCACATGGAGGAAGAGGGGCAGACCAGGCTGGAACAAATGGCCTGGCATCCCCTATGGAGTAGGTAGCCTATGTATAGGGTCTCACCAACTAGCCATTCAGATTTGTAACATATGTAACTTCCGTCACTGATGGCGTGGTGTGTGTTGTTCGTGCTGATTTTGCCAGAAAGTTCCATGGTAGCAGAGCTCTTTGCTGGCGCACCTTTATTTTTGTGGAAATAAACCTTCTCCTTGCAAGGGGTGTGCTGGTCCTTTTTCCCTAGTTTAATGCATTTTTTCTGGTATGAGCATTGAGGGGCTTCTCTACAGAAGTTAGAATAAGATGCCTGTAGAGCATATAATATGCCTGCAACCAGCCTTTGCCTATAGATCTTTATAATCCCCATAAGGCTAAACCGGGCTGATAATTGCATAAACATTTTAATTACCAACATCGTTGATAGAGCCTTTACTCTCCTTTTACGTAAGAGTTCCCTCTCACCTTTCTTTTCTTCAGTGTCATAACCTAAATAGACATATTTTGGTACCCTCTTGATTCCTCCTTCCACTGTGTAACTCAACCTTCTATCTTTATTGGATTTACCAACACACATAAACTTAGTCTTATTCAAGTTTATTTTTATGTTTATTGAATTTATATAGCGCTTTAAGCCAAAGCGCTTTACAGTATAACAACAGGTACAAAAGTGAGAGAAGCATATTTACAACATGAAACAAGTCATTAGAACAATATGTAGAAAAATTTACAAGGAGGAGGGGGAGAGTGGGGAGAGGCAAAGGAGGGTGGAGGTGATGGGGGTTACAGTGTCTTTTTGAGGTCAGGGTAGTGGGAGGAAGTGGGGAGGGGGAGAGGAAGAGGAGGGGGAGTGATCTGGTGTCATCAATACCCCAAATTGGGATCAGTGACCAATTTAAGGTCATTAGGGGTGGGGGAAGGAGGGATGGGAAGGAGGGGGGGCAAGGGATAGAAGGGGAGAGGGGTAGGGAAGGGGAGTCAGGGAAGTGAAGAAGAAGGGCTTTCAGGGAGGAGCAGAAAGATGAGTAGGTAGGGGTGGAGCGGATGGAGAGCGGTAGGGAGTTCCAGTGTAAGAGGGCCAAGACTTGGAAGGAGCGGAAGAGTGAGGAGGCACATGGGGCAGGGGGTACAGTGAGGAGGTAGAGGCCTGCTGAGCAGAGAGAGCGGGAGGGTGAGTAAAATGAGAGGAGGGAAGAAAGGTAGGGGGGGCAGTTCATGGAGAGGCTTGTAGACAAGACAGAGGAATTGAAAGTTCAGTTGGGAGAGGAAGGGAAGCCAGCCAAGTTGAGAGAGAGGAAGAAATATAGTGAAGAGGGCCGAATAGAGGAGTGGTAGATGGATTTCAGGGGACTTATGTGAGAGACAGGGAGTCCAAAGAGGAGAGAGGAGCAGTAGAAGAGGCGGGAGAAAACAAGGGAGGAGATCAGGAGTTTGGAAGCATGGAATATGAGAGAGGAGCGGATCTTGTAGATGTTGAAGAGATGGTGACGACAGGCTCGAGAGCTTAGAGAGATGTGGTTGGAGAAGGAGAGAGAGGAGTCAAGATGGAGGCCGAGATTGCGGGCATGGGTAGATATGGGAAGGTTGGAAGGTGTAAAGTGGATGAAGGGGGGGGGGGAGGGGAGAGAGCGTTAGGAGGGGGTTGCCAGTCAAAGGATCGAATCTAAAGGGTCGACAGGTCAAAGTATCGACACCAAAAGGTCGACAGGTCAAAGGATTGATAATATTTTTTTTTTACATATTTTTTTTGAGGGGGGGGTCCCCCCAGCCCCCTTTTTTTGCTAAAAAACACTTTTCTCCCTAAACGAAAACCTAAACAATATATATATAATTAAAAATAAATGTGATCCTTTGACCTGTCGAACCTTTGGTGTCGATCCTTTGACCTGTCGGCCCTTTAGATTCGATCCTTTGACTAGACACCTTAGGAGGGAAGAAAAGCACCTCAGTATTGTCAGTTCTGAGGGAAAGAAAGTGGGATGACATCCAGTTTTTTATGGCCATGAGGCAGGAAGAAAGAGTGTGGTGGAGGTCAGATGTGAAGGAAGAGAAGGAAAGAAAGAGTTGGGTGTCATCAGCATAGAACTGGTGGGGGATGCCGAAAGAAGAGATGACTGGGCAGAGAAGGGAGGTATAGAGAGAAAATAAAGGGACCTAGAACGGATCCCTGAGGGACACCGTAGTTCAGGGGGAGGCCGGAGGAGGAACAGCCGGCCCAGGAGACAGTGAAGGATCGATTGGAGAGGTAGAAGGAGAGCCAGGAGAGAACAGAGCCTTTGAAACCGAAGGATGACAGAGTGCTAAGAAGTAAGGGGTGATCTACGGTATCAAAAGCTGCAGAAAGATCAAGGAGGATGAGAATTGAAGATTGCTTAGCATAGCGAGCAGTGAGAGAGTTGAGGACGTAGGTGAGGGCAGTCTCAGTGGAGTGGTTAGGGCGGAAACCAGACTGAGAGGTGGGGTTAACAGTTAAAGAATTGTGGTCAATCGATTGTACTTATCCGGGTCTTGATAGGAAAATTCACTGGGCTAGTTTCTGATGCTTTGTGGTTGTCAATTCCATCAGGATGGCCACTCTCCTACCTTTATGGGTATCAAGCTCTTCTGTGCACCATTCCTGTATATTAGGAGCAATTGCAGTGTGCTAGTTTCTCTCCAGTCCTCAACCTTGTTTATGCGGTAAATGAGAGGGCTCACATCAATCAGACTGCTGTACCATGTAGGTCAGCAGAGATCCCACCTGGGTTATGGCATATGGTCCATGACATCGGGCCAGCCGTTTATTTTGTGTGGTAGGCAACAGGACCATCACTTGGTCCCACACTTGGAAAGTACGTAGCCAGGCTTCCCAGTTATTTCCTCTCTCCTGGCAGCTCTAGGCCTCCATAGATGGGTTCTACTCTTGCACATTCTCAATGTGTTGGGATTTCTGATTATGGGATGGTCACTGGTTTTCTGACTTCTCGGCGGATATCCCAGAAATCTCATGGATTCCACACATATACCAGTTTGAAGGGGTGAGGAGGCCCAAGTTAATAATTGTGGAGTCTTGTGAGATTGTGAACAAAGCCCAGGCAATCAGGTCATCCCAGTTCCACCCATCATCGGAAAGCAGCCAAATAAGCACGTACTTCATGGTTTTGCTAAAGTGCTCCACTAGGCCATCAGTTTGGGGGAGATACACAGGGGCGTGCAAGGTTTTGATCTTCATCAGCCCCTTCGTTTCATTGATTAGTTTCAACATGAAACTACTCCCCTTGTCTTTCAGAATTTCAGTGGGGACTCCACTCTTGTAAAGAACAAGGTGGGTGTGCAGCGTATAGCCTTAGTGGTGTTACTTTGCATTGGTAAGGCTTTCGGATATTCAGAAAGTCAGCAATGATCAGAATAGATTGGTTTCCTGATTTGGAGTGGTCGAATGAACCAAATATGTCCATAACGATATGATAGAAGGGCACCCACATGATTGGTAATGGCTGCAGAGGTGCCTTGGGTAAATTATCCAGAGAGGTCTTCTGGTGATTGGGGCAACAGCCACAGAACTGTTTGATCTCTAAATACATGCCTGAATACATGCCTGCCCAGTAGAATCTGGGAAGTACAGTCTTCTGTGTCTTCTCTTGCCAGACATTAGACTGTAATGGGCTAATTCCAACACCACATTCCGGAAGGGTTTTTGGGACCAACAATTGATGATATTTAACGTCAACCCCTCTGGGGTGTATGCTGAATCGATAGCGGATCCCTCTTCTTTCGATGAAATTAGAGTTTTACAGTTTTCAGCTTTCTGTTTTGGACACCAGATTCTTTCTAGCTTGATCAAGTAGGGGATCAACTTTCTGTGCCTCTGCAAACTCCAACTAAGCAGGATCTGAGAGGTCAAGCAAGAAGACTTCTGCTTCTTGTGCTTTGGTCATTTCTCTACCTCGGCTTCGGCTTGATTGGTAGTGTCCAGGGTTTTTATTTCCTTTGTAAAGCCCTAATCTTCAAGAAGGGTCTACACTTGCAGGTTGAGCGACATTTAGAGTTCGGGAAGAGCTGGGGAGCACAAGTTAGCCCAGCTAAGGTGAGTATCTTTCATGGGATTCTCGTGGGTAAAAATAAGTGGATGTGCCAGGGGGCCACTGGTAAGTGATGCAAGTGCTCACCGACCCTCGACACAGTCCGGGCCAAACTTGCCAGTCTAGTCCAGGTCGCTTGTAGGTTTAAACCCTGCAGTTAAAGGTTGCTCCAGCTCTTAGCAGCTACGGGATGGGATGCTCATCTGTGGTGGGAAAGTAGCCTTTTGTCTGCTCTCGAAGAAGGGAAGACAGCTCCAATGCAGCACATCTCAGGGCAGGTCTGCAGGCACTTACAGCGATAGTTACCACAGCGGGGCGACACAGGGATCGCAGATGCCCGCGGCGTGGCGCACTCTCATAAATCGCGACCCAGAGAGCTAAGACAATGGGTTTTGGCAGGAGAGGACCGAGGACCACAAGTAAGCGATTCCCAAAGTCTTGAATCGGGCCAGCGGTGGTCCCATACGATACCCTGGGTTCGAGCTGGTCAGTTTGCTGGATGGCACAGGAACACTTCCGAAGACGCTCTTTCTGAGGGTAAGCAGGAGGTGCTGAAAGCCCCACTACTCCAAAGGGTCGAAGCGCCATTGCAGGCCTTCTTAGTACATTGAAAATCAGAGGTCCGACGGGAGAACAGTGGGTTCAGGGTGCCAAACCTTCGAGCATGTCTCCGGCAGTTCCACTGGTCTGCTCTTTCATTTTAGGATACTTGGCTCCTTCTGTAATTCGGTGAAAACTTCAGGTGATCGACCTGGAATGGATGCAGAGCCACTTTCTCTTATCCAAGATTCGTTTTGCGCTCAAATCTGGGATAGTTAATGGAAGATCTGCTCTTGTGTATGCATGCCAGGCTTGGGCCAAGCGTGGCCCACTGTGGTTCCAGTCATTCAGGCCTACCAGACATGCTGTCACCAGTAGTGTGGATTGGGACCAGACAGTCCCAACCCTCTTCCTGGGCACATGCACACATAACATGCAGGAGCCTGAGAAATAAGCGGCTTTTGCGGGAGGCTGCATGCCCAAATAAGGAATACCGGGGTCTCGACCTGGTGGAAGGGAAAGGGACAAAGTGGCCAAAGGACAGAACAAAAGACTTTGTGGCACAGCCATTTTCGGCACTGGCCACAGTCTTGGGCCAAACGCAGTAAACGCGATATGGTCCATCAAAACAAAGTAAAAATACTTTAAAAGTAAAATGCTGCCACCAGTTCGTCCTAGGCACACTTGTACAAACACCAAAGAATTCTTAAAAGGTGGCTAGGGACATAAATCAAAAGGACCCCTATGCGCAGTACTGTAAGGTACTTGGATATACTACAAATGAGCATAACAGGTCCTCATTTTTTGGAGGCCATGTGGATGAGGACCAAAGACTATAGTGAGAGAAAACAGTTCCAAACTACGGCTACCCGATCTTCATACGTTCAGATTATGCTTTTCCCTTTTAACCAAGTACAATAAACTGTCATATATAATTTAGACAGAGATACACGGGATATTAGAAAAACAAGTACATATTTTAATCAATATACATGGCATTTAGACAACATAAAAAAAAAACTCAGATATCAGGGCGGCAGAAATTTGTATCCAAATTAAATTGCCTCAGCTTTTATACACATGTTCCATGTTAATGCAAGGATAAGAAGTAATATTAGTATTGGGAGGTGAGGGGCGCTGATCAAAGCACATATCACTATGTATGCCCTCTCGATTTTGTTTCAACACTAGGTGTGTCTGCCGGCACGTGTACTTACTTCGCACAGCTCTCTCGTTTTTCATTTTCTTTTGCCGGAAGCATTGGGCAGCACCTGCGCGTTTCCCAAACATGTGTTAAGTACTGTTCTGCAGAGCACTATACCACTTGCTTACTCCCAAGGGTGGTGCACTTGTGGGCGCCATATTGGATGTTGTACACATTTGCTAATACTATAAATGGAGCATGTTCTTAACTTTTTAGTATTCCATTCAATCTTTTATTTCCAAAATTACATATAGCTACTGGATTGGTCATCCACAGCTTTTCTCTTTTCTTGCACACATTGTGGGGTTCATTTAACTTTTTTTACAGATTTTCTTCACAGAGCGCTCATTTATATTGTGTTCCTTCTTACTTATTTTATTTTGATATTTGTCCAGTGGCGATAGATATTTGATTTTTGTCTTAAGGGCATTCATTTCCACACCTAGATCTAATGTTACAATGGAACAAAGAATTTATCACAGATTTCTCTCAAGGAGTAGTTGGTTATTCACCTGCTCGATTTTTATCACTGATCTTTAGTGGACAAACAAGCCCCACTCGATAGCGATGTTTAACCAGTCTTTGACCGAATTAAGGTCAAAGATCCACTTTTGTTCCAATTTTCAGTTTTAGATCCCTATCTTCTCTTCTAGGGTGAATAGGGACTGTTTGAATGATGAACCAGTACATGTCATTATGTGAGTGCTTTGCCTGATTGTAATGTGCAGCTAATGGCTTGTCTGCTATGGTGTTTTTAACGCATGAGCGGTGCTCATGGATCCTTTGTCGGATTGGTCTTTTCGTTTTTCCGAAATACAGGAGTCCGCACTGATATTTCAATCAAGCGATATACCCTGGTATCAGCCTATTATGCAGCGCACAGCTGAAATGCTTATTTTTATTATGTCTATAGGTTCAATATTGTGAGTGATATACCACTCATATCACACCCCTTCTCAAATACCCCGGGTCACAATGGACCAGGAATCAGGCTGGTTGGTAAAGGTAATATATATATATATATATATTTTTTTTTTATTTATTTAAAATTCAAATCAAAGAATTTTTTTTTAATAGGGAGCAGCAATCCCTAATGTAGTGGCAATAACAGATAGGAAGGTATGTATGACACTTAAATTCACTCTTTAGCAATACAGAAGGGAAAACACCTGAGAAAAGAACACTTTCGGCTTGTTTAGAAAGATAGCACTTAAGTTTGGATTCCCCCAGCAATATTCCTCAACCCACAAACAAACAATTCTAAATAGACATAAGGAAGCAGCAGGTAATCAGGAATAAGGAATGATAAACAGAATTCGAATACAACCTTCCCTCTCCAAACAAGAGAGAAAAACGGATTTGAAATCTTACACTTTTGAAATAACATTTCGGAAATGGCTGTGTAAAACAATGAATGTGTGCAAAAATCCTTAAATCAGCACACATTTCTATGGGAGCAACATTGGAAAGATACTAACAATCATGAGCTATAGTTTGAGCAAAAGAAAACACTTTGAATCTGAATGGAAGGTTGAAAATAATTCAGAACAAAAATCACACATGTAAAACTTTCCAAAATGTTCGGGTTCCCGCCTAAAATTAACCAAACGGTTTTAAAGAAACCAACGTGAATCACTCATAAGGAGAAAAGATTGCTAATATGGGATCAAACCCTGGAATTCAGCTCACTTTAAAATGGATATGAGTAGGAGCTAAACCCGAATAGGATGACCATTTTGATGCACAGTCACAGTAAAACACAATAGCCCCGATTTGTAAAAGGCCCAGGAGAGCCGAAACACGTGTTATCAACCAAGGGGCACCACAAGACAATAAAATAATGCAATGACTTAATTTGGTGCAAAATTCTGGATTTTCTTTCTTTTTATTACTGTTTATGATGGGTTCTTTTGGCTTACCGTCAATCCGGTGGCTTGCGACAATACAGGAATACAAACTCATGGGATAAGTGGTCTGCTGTCCCAATTCCCCTTGAACTACATTTCACCTGAGCTCAAGAGTCTACCCACTACAATCGGTGAATTAAGAGTCGCTGACCAGACCTGCAGTATCCTAAAGCCTCTTACTGTTCGTGATTTTTTAGATACACTTGTAAAGTTTTAGCCGTGTTTCCCGTGTAAAATGAAAAACACAGTCCCTGGTTGCTTTTCCAAAGATACTTTTGGCAGGAGCTGCCATTCAAATGAGGCCTGGTTCCTGAGACACAAGGAATGATCCTGTGCACTGCAGAGCCCTTTAATCACAGTGGTTCAGGCGAAATTGATGTATTTAGCGCCAAGCAGCACTTTTTAAGTTTGAGAAAGTGTCATTTTAAAGAGGCATTTTGGGTTTTCAGCACAATGATGCTGCCTCTTTCACTTCGCTCCATGTTACATGCTGCAGAGCACACTGGCACATTCCTGCAGTGAGTACTCTGTTCCACCCCACCTGAAATGTGTGTTAGCAGGGCGGTGCAGCCATTTTCCGGTTGTTACAAAACCCAGTTTAGAGATCTTGGCACGCATAGGAGTCAGTGCGGCCATTTTGTGGTGTTTCTTGCACCAATGCATCAACATGATGTAGCTTAGCACAGCTGAGTGGGTCAAAATATCCCACAGCACGGGCATCTTATGCCATATATGGCCCAATTTGTTTGCCAGTTTGTAAATGTCTTAAGTTGCCAGAGACATCCCTTTAGATTGATTTTTTTGATGTTACTAGTGAGGTTGCAAACTGAGCACTTGCCACATTTAAAAGTGGCCAATTATTGGAGCCAAGTTCCACAAAGTGGGTTGGATGGGTGGTTTTTCTTTATTAAATGGGTATGTGTGGTGTGGACTACTTTGTCTCGTAGGTTAGGCATGCGTTTGAATGTGAAACGTGGTTTATTGATTTAAAAGTTTTCAGCCCCCAAATTTTTAGAATGCTTCTACGTAGGTCGTTACTCATAGGTGAGAAGGAGGTAACGCATGTTATTTTATCGTCCCTAATTCACCCTAGAGGAGGAGATAGGGATCTAAAACTTAGAAAATTGAAACAAAAGTGGATCTTTGACCTTAATTCAGTCAAAGACGGGTTAAACATCGCTATAGAGTGGGGCTTGTTTGTCCACTAAAGATAAGTGATAAAAATCGAGCAGGTGACTAACCAACTACTCCTTGAGAGAGATCTGTGATAAATCCTATGTTCCATAGTAACATTAGATCTAGGTGCGGAAATTAATGCCCTTAAAACAAAAATCAAATAGCTATGGTCACTGGACAAAGATCAAAATAAAATAAGAATGAACGCAATATAAATGAGCGTTCCATGAAGAAAATCTGTAAAAAATTAAATGAACCCCACAATGTGTGCAAGAAATGAAAAAAGCTGTGGATGACCAATCCAGTAGCTATATGTCATTTTGGAAATAAAAGATTGCATGGAATACTAAAAAGTTAAGAACATGCTCCATTTATAGTATTAGCAAATGTGTACAACATCCAATATGATGCCAGCAAATGCGCCACCCATGAAAGAAAGCAAGCGGCATAGCGCTCTGTAGAACAGTAATTAACACGTGTTTGGAAAACACGCAGATGCTGCCCAATGCTTCTGGCAATACAAAACGAAAAACGAGAGAGCTACGTGAAGTAAGTACACGCGCCGGCAGACACAACTAGTTTTGAAACAAAATCGAGAGGGCATACATAGCGATATGTGCTTTGATCAACGCCCCTCACCTCCCAATACTAATCTCTCTTCTTATCCTTGCATAATCAATAAGCATGTGTATAAAAGCTGAGGCAATTTAATTTGGATACAAATGTGTAACGCTCTGATGTCTATTTCATTTGTTTTTAGTTTTGTCTAAATGCCATGTATATTGATTAAAAGATGTATTTGTTTTTCTAATATCCTGTGTATCTCCGTCTAAATTATATCTGACAGTTTATTGTACTAGGTTAAAAGGGAAAAGCACAATATGAACTTATGAAGAGCGGGTAGCCGTAGTGTGGATCTGTTTTCTCTAACTGCAAGGTATGCCAGTAAGATAGCTCAGCGGTTTGAGCGCTCGCTGCTGCGATCTGAACGTGATCTGCATGTCGTAGGTTTGAATCCAGGCAAGGCCAACTCAGCCTTTAATCCTTCCGAGGTCGATAAATGAGTACCAATTTCGGTTGGGTGATATTGTATGTAAATATGTGCTCTGTAAAGCACTTTGGATTAAGGCGCTATATAAATCACACATCATTATCATTACTTGGTACAGAGATAAAAAGTTACCAAGAAATGGCAACATAGTCAAAGACTAAGGAAACAAAGTTTTGCAGTACTGACAGCCTGAAGGACGTGTCAGTTTTCCCGTGACAAATGAGCAAAAGCCCAGAGGAGTGCAGCTGAAGGCTGTGCTCGACTGGAAAAAGTCAGGTTAGGTAAGCCAAACAAAAGCAAAAGGTTTGGGAGGTCCATAAATGTAGGGAAAATTGCACCTAAAGGAAATCTTTCCTAACGGTAATCCCCTCTGCCTTAATACCATGAAGACTGAGATGATTTACTTTGGCATCACCATCCCTCCTCCCCTCCCCATTGCATGACCTCTATCCCACAGAGCTCCTTCAGCCCTTTTATCCTCCGCAAGGAACATGGGAGTTGTTTTGATAACTTCCGTTTTTGTATCCTTCACATTCAAGATTCCACAAAGACGTCCCATTTCCAGGTTCACTCCTTCAGACATATACACCCTCCTTTGGATTTGTGACCGAAATTCCAAATCATGTCAGCAATGGTCCTGTCACGCCTTGATTATTACAAGAGCCACTTGTTGGAGCTCATTTGACATTTTCCCTGCGTAACATAAAACAAATAGACAGGCTAATCCCAGATCTTAAACTTTGGGACCATATCACATCAGCTCCTCTCTCTTCTTATCGACTCCCGGTTTAAGCTTGCATCAATTGTAAAAGGTCTCTACCTCATGCACAAGGCATATTGAAATAACGTTGGACACAAAAACTTAAGGCATGCCTAACTTCTAGACCCTTAAAATATGCGTGTGTCTAAAAACTGATCAGCGGTTTAAAAAAAAAATCAGCTTAGTAGCGGAACTAATGAGCAGGTGCTTCCCTATTGAATGATATTCCTGTTGCCATCAAATATGGGAAAAGCCACTTGCAATTCAGAAAAAAATTCAGGAAATTTGTTTGTCCTTGATGCCCGATCTCTTGCATGCCATAATGTACTTTCTGACAGTCTTCTCTAGTGGCACTTTCAAATTGCTGAATACACTTACGTTGTCGTTGTTTTCCTTTGCCCCTGCAATGTTCATTAATACATGGCCTTTTGTTGTTTTTGCACTTTTGTCCTGTAACCTATGTCCTTGCACGTATCTTATTCGCTCTTCCCCATTACCCTTTTCACTTGCAGTTAACTGTTCCAAATGTTTAAAAATCCTTTGAAGGATCAGGGTTGTCAATTCCCCTTCTCTTTGGTTTGGATGTGTTACGAAGCAATTGTGCTCGCGGTTAGCACCTTAGGAATATAAATAAAATTCCATATAGCCCTACTACTTATCATGGCCAGGAATGATTGGGAGAGGAGGGAGCTTCTAAATGTCGGTGCATGCGTTTCTGGAGCATAAGGCCAAGTAGCTGGCTATAAATAAGGGATTGTCTCTAAACCTGAGGGGAGAACAAGCCTGGTCGTTTCTGAAATGCCCCCTGGTTGTTTCACTATTACCGGGATTGGCAAGGTGCCCGGACACAGCACAATATAAAACAAGTACATCTGCCGTTTCAGCTCTTTTTTCAGGTGCCAAAGTCCCTCGTATAAACTCCAGCTGATAGGCCAAGTACCTGTGACAGAAGGCAAGACACTCCATTGAGTCCATAGGAAAGATATGCACCTAGGTTCACTGGCCACGCACATCCCACTCCAGTAAACATAGAGAATCACTGCAAGTCCTTGAGGCAGAAGTCACACAGCATCACAAGCACTGCAAGGGAGAAATAGTGTAAATATCCCATCCACCAACCAAACCCAACCGGAAGTCCCCTTTCCCTTGTGAAATGTGGAACCTTCTTACCAAACACAAAAATGCAGTGACCTATTTACCTTCAGCTTGTAGCCTAGCAGTGCCTGGTAAATTTGACACCAACCGTGTCCAGGAGGTACGTTTTACTCTCCAGGCCAACCTTTGACATGCAAACATGCTTAGCATGAATTGTGTTTGTTTGGGAATAGGTTTACACCATTTAGAAAACACGGAAAGCACAACAGGATTTTTGTATTGGACAAAAAGTAATAGTTTGCATCTCATGTGGAAGTTGTATTTGCAGCAACCTTTGTACTAGCTACTCAGAGACGTGGCTGCAGTTTAATGTGTGATGCCTGATACAAATGAGCGACGCTCAGCTCCTTCGAATCAAATCTTTATTTCAATCCCTGGACTGCTATGATAGCTTCTTTTTAGGGTGGCTCTTTGTAATAAGCATCTATGCAGCTTCTAAGAAAACAAGGTCTGTGGCACAAGAACAACAGTCCACAGTCTACAAGATTACATTAGCACTGAAAGATACAGAGATGTGGCGCCATTTCCACTTTGAGGATGCTGGTTGAGTGCTTCAGATTTCCTTAGCTAAACCGGTAATCTTGGTTACACAGCAAAACAGTGTCTCGCTCCCCTAGCCATTAGGTGGCCTCTCTGTTAGATCTCGGAGACCTAGGACTCGTTCCAGGGAAGCCCCCGAATCCTCCACTAGCCAATGGAATACAAAAACCGCAGGAGACCACAATCACTGCTAAGGCTGTTAAGGTATAACAGTATAACGCTACTTATACCATGAAGGTCTTTCGAAAAATAATGTTAATTTACTTCATACTGGTTTAGTTTGTCAAATCTTTTCATGAAAAACAACAGTGATTTGTTGCAGAGCAACAAAGTCAAGTACGCAGTGCTAATGTACTGCAGAAGGATAACAATGTATGCTCTCTAGAAAAGAATATTGCGGGGCCATCTCAAAACAGCGAGATGGTATTCTGGCTTCAGTTACTGCTGGCAAGCTCTTCCTCTGCACTTGCACGATCCCAATGTTCACAAGGCCTAGAAGGATCGCTCTTTTTTTATTTTCTATACGCCGTTGTCTTGCTGTCGTCCCCTGTTCCAGTC
The DNA here is from genome assembly GCF_040938575.1 of Ambystoma mexicanum. Taxonomy (NCBI): domain Eukaryota; kingdom Metazoa; phylum Chordata; class Amphibia; order Caudata; family Ambystomatidae; genus Ambystoma; species Ambystoma mexicanum. The sequence goes on from NC_090941.1 coordinate 771,958,572, forward strand.
CCTTTGCCTGGTGGGCGCTTTGCAACACAATTTTCTTAATAAAATGTGATTCATGGATTGTCCGACTGCATGCGAGATGAAAGTTTTTCAAAAACATTAATATTCACCAACAGAAACCTTTACAAACATTTGAATCAAAGAAATCCATGTCCCACTATACCTCTTTACAACATTTTCTATTAGTGTATTGAAAAATGAGACTGCTAAATTACTTCATTTGTGGGCCTCATTGCAAGTGTGCCTGTCCGGAAACAACGGTGGCGGTAAACATACCGGCACCGTTGTTTCCGGACCGGTACACTACGGGTTTGCCTGTTGGAGCTGCTGTGCCCAACAGGGCAGACCCTGTGGGACACAGCGGCCACGGTAAGCAAGCCGTAACGGAAGCACCGGCACCGTTATTAACGGTGCCGGTGCTTCAGTGTTCCCCATTCCCATTGATGCGAATGGGGAATTACAATTTACTGGCACCTGACTTTCCGGAACGCCAGGGTTGTAATCCTGCGGTGTTACCAGAAAACCAGGCAGCAGTAAATCTTACAAGTCCGGCGGTAACCCACCGATAGCACTGGCAGCGTTACCGCCGGGCTTGTAATGAGGCCTAATTTCTTAGCATTTCTAGGTAATTTTGGAAACCATATATCTATTCTTTGTAGTGTTTTGTACTGTACCAGATGCTGCTTGATCCATATCTTGGTGCTATTGCTTCAAGTTTGGGGCGAGGCGAGTGTTGGGAACTTGGGCAAAAACTGGCAATTTGATTTTGTAATTATGATACTGCTTGACACAAGGTTGAGATGGAGCATGGCAGTGGTTAAGTAAAAATGTAATTCAAACTGGAATAATGCACCCACAATTGAAGAAATCCTTAAAAATCAAATACTCCGACGAATCCATAGATGTCGTCACTTCTCCCTGAGGGGAGCCCCTTCCCATAAGGTCAGGGAGGTGAGGCCTCTACCATATAGTCGCCTGGGGGTGGTATACAGCGGGAGGATCTCATGGGGAGAGACCCCCCTCTGGGGACAAGGACGGCCATCTAGGGAGAACGAAGTATAACAACCCTCACCGAACACACCTCCCTACTCTGTAGACCGCAACCACTTTCCCAACACTACCATGTGTCTCTGTAAATCTGAAAGCTTAACAACTTCTGAGACTAAGAAGCGTTGGAATTACCTAAAGGAGAACTATTATACCTGTACTGAGACGAGGAGGTGCAGAACAATGAAGAGCACCAACAAGTACTTAAATGAGCAGGCTAGATATCTGTGCTTATTCACAACAAAAAGGAATGAAGGAATTACAATATTATCGAGCCCTCCAACGAGGAGCCAGGTGTTCAGCTGTCCCAAGAGGAGCCGCGAGCAGTATGGCAAGTCGGCGCGGGAACAGAAAGCAGCTGTAGACAAGGATGTTGTCAGGAGGACATAGGCATTGTTAGAAGGTCCAATGATAAAGGACCTTGCGAAGGCACGCAAAGCAGCAGAACCACCGGCAGCAAAGAGACGACGTGGTGAGAGGCAGATGCGAGAAGGGAAGAGCATCTATAGAGCTGCAAAGCCGCAGACGAGAGAGAACCAGGCACAGAGGCGAACAAGGCAAACCGAAACCCCAGAGTAGAACTAAATCAGCCGACAAGATCCTGAAAGGTAGAGGGATATACAGGCCATCTGGTGGGGATGCAAGAGGGTCTTGGGACTCGGGAGCAACAGAGGCAGGACAAAACCCCCTGATTGGAGGCAAGAAAGAGGGGCTAACAGAGGGAAGGGTACATTAGCCCTGTGGTTGTGAACCGTGAAATAAAGCCTTAGGAAGGCCAGGGGAAGGGAGATAGTTCCCTTGGTGTTGTGAACTGTGAAACAAAGCCTGAGAAAGGCCAGGGGAAGGGAGACATCCCCCCTGGTGTTGTGAACTATGAAAGAAAGCCTGAGCAGGGCCGTGGGAAAGGAGTCATTCCCCCTGATATTGGGAACTGTGCGAGAAAATCCAAGGAAAGCCGGGAAAAGGCAGTCATTCTCCTGGCAGTTGAGTTTGAAGGAGGATCAAACCAGCAATTCAGGGAAGGGAGTCATTATCCCTGGGGTAAAGAAATATTCAACTTTCTGACGCAAAGAATTAGAGGAACAGCCATCCTTTTTCTCTTTGTGAAGTACTAAAACCAGTGGAAAGGGAGTCATTCGCCCCTGATAAGGAACTTGCAGCCAGACCTGTGCTACCCAGTCCAGGGAGTCATTCATATTGACACAACCTTCTAGTTAAGTTATAAGTGTAAGGGGCAGAATCAGCATTGATACATTGACAGAATCAAAGTAGGGCAGCCTTGTGATCCATTTTTTCAGAATGCAACTAGCCAATACATTTTGGCAGGAATACAATATGCCCTCCAGAAATTATGCCAAAGAACAGTAATATTGTTTGCAGAAAACCATTGATCTGTGCCCTTTCCTTTCTAGACTGTCCCTCAAGCAAAGTTTGAATTGAGTTTGTTAATAAAAGCATCTGATATTTTTAACTCTACAAACATGTTGTACAAGCGCTGGGAATAAAAGCTAGACCAATAATGTTTTATTGGGGTAATAAGTCATTCGTACCTGGTAATGTTGGGTGTCTTGGCCCACGTTCAAGTTATTATGCTGCAACACTTGGTACTGTGGGCTTAGGAAATCCAAGAGGGCGGAAAAGCCCACATTTGCGCCAGAATCCTGGAGAACCGCGCACCTTTGCGCACAGCAAAATGTTCCCCTGACCTGCCACCCACCAGTGCGAGCGTGAGGGGCCAGGAGTGCCATGAGTGAAAGGTGTACCAAAGGAAAAACAGCAGTGCCGGTGGCTAAAATAAATAAAGAAACGCTTTGAAATCACCTTTGTTTATCTGAAATGCAAGCTAAAAAAGCCCATTTTAAACATTGCAAGATATTCAAAAATCTCAATGAACACCAGCAGACATTTGGCAGAATGTAGTCTTGTGTGCCATACAAAATCTGGAAAGAGAAAGAGCCCAAAACAATGTTTATAACAAAACTGGCTGAGCTGTGGATGTCAGCAGCTGAAGTGAAATTGGACTGAAAGACACTAAAATCTAAATGTTTAAAATAAATGAGTGACCTACTGTTGAGTGTCACATCGTTTGCAACTTTTGAAATGTCATAGTTTTGAACTTAGAATCAGCGTTCTAGCTGCATGTGTGAAAATTGTCAGTTTGATTTGAATGTAGAAAACTGGGAACTAAAGTGACATTTAGCTGAAGCCTGGCTTGAAGAGAGTGAATTCTGCCCGGCAACTACCCCCGACAGGAGTGAAACCTGCTCAGCCACTCTTCCCAGGCCTGGCTGCATTCTGCTGCCCCTGCCAAAAGGAGATGACACCTCTCTGATTGAATTAGGGGAGGAGCACCTGGGGACTACAGGAAACTAAACAAAGCACTATCCCTGGCTCAGGCAAATGTTATATTAGGGGGGTCGTACATGGCTTCCTCTTGGAAGGAGAAGTGGGAAGGGCACTGCATCTGTGAGCAAGCTGAGCTTGGGGGAAGTGGATAAAGCAGAAATTCCACCATGTGCTTTGGAAAACCACACCCCTTTGGGGCCAGAGCATAATTTTAAAAAGATGGATAATTCATAGTGCGGACTTGTAAAAATTATATAAATAACATCAACATTCTTGTGATTTTTCTGTGCACATTTTAAGAGGTGTTAGGACCCTGTGGTATGTTCTTGGGGATAGTAGCGGAAAAAAAGGTTGTTACTCCAAATGTATGCATGTTAAAAATCTGACACTTTATCATCTGAACCCCATATCCCTGGTGCACATTTGTGTAAAATCTGGAAAGGTTTAGAGGTCGTGATCTGGATGAAAAGGGCAGAATTCTGTCATAAGTGGACACAACATCTTACAAAGACAGGGATCAGATGGTTTGGTGCTACAGAAAATATGTTAACTGGACGTATAATATTAGAAAAATGGTACATAGATAAATATGTATTTGGGTCAGAAATAGATTTGTGTGCAATTTGACAGGGGGAGGATCTGACCATAAACCTACCTCATCACTCTGACTCACAACCCAGTTCCCCCAATCAAGGGAGAGAGGAGGAACTGGCCAATGATAAGTTTAGAGGGTTGGGCATAGAAGATGAGCCGACCCTCCCACTTTCTAAACACATAAAAGGAGACTGTGCAGGACAGGTAGGGACATTCACTTCCCACTTCAAGCTGATTTCTTGCGGAGCGTTTTGCCAGAAGACCCCGGATCCAGCACTTAAGACCAGAACTTTGAATTCAGACTTCAGAATTTGTCAGCAGGCCTCCAAATCTTTTGCAAACTGATTCACCCCAGACTTCCAAGGGGCACATCAGAGTAAACAGCCGGGCTGAGCTGTTTGATTCTGGCCTAAAACCCTGTGCCAGAAACACCCAGAAAGCAGAGATGTACCCGGAACCAGAGACCAGACCACCATGCAGTGCCAAGAACTTTTGCCAGAACCAGAGATCCAGACCGCTGTGCAGTGCCGCTAGCAGAGCTGACCCAAACCGCTGTAACCAGAGAACCAGTACCCAGTGGCGAGAGAACCGCAGCCAATCCTGACCCGATCCGGGACAAAGTCGCATTCCTGTCCAACAGATAGTGTGAGTACCCAGCCAGGACTGTGCAAAACCAATCTCTTAGTTTAAAATAATCTAATTCAAACTATTTTAACCTATCTAGAACTACACCATAGCATTGTGTGTCCTTCTGTGACTTTAAAGCTGCAAAACTGTCATCGGTCATTCTGAAACTTTAAAATTTCATTTCTGAAAATCTACCTCCACAAAATCGTCCGTATCTCTTCAACCGTTTGTGATAGAAGTGAGATTTAACTTCTATATAGAAGCTGAGATTCTAAGCTCTAAACCAACTTGCTGCTCCTTATACTTCCTCCGTAATTGCGCTCGACGCACGTCACTAAATTGCAGCGATTTGACATTTTGCTTCATTTCAGCCACGTGTAAAAATATTTGTCCTTGCTTTCCTTTGTTGAAATTCGTTTGCCACCTAACACCCACCCTGAACCTCTAGAGGGAATTAAAATCATTTTAGCATATTTTTCACTTCTTTGCATACCACCTTTAAAGTACTTTGCCTGTGTTTAAAATCATCCCTGTTGATCTAAGCTTGCTAGGGGGGGAACTGAATTGGGATTGTACTGTCATTGTATTCCTGAAGACTGTGTGTGTCACTTCCACCTCCTTACATTGCATAGAGGGGGGTGAATTGCCAAAAAGGGGAAAAGTGATTATATTATGTGTTGCTGAAATCATTTCAAGTTTATTCCTGCGTTGCTTTTATTCATCTTTGCATCTCCTTGAAACCATAAAGTATTCTCTGATACCTTATTCCCCTGTTCCTAGTCATAAGTCACCAGAACTGTGCTGTTGTAGGATTACCTATTGCTGATTACTGCTCATATTCATAAGTGTGATATCAATTATTAATTTATTATAAAGTGCGATATATATATATATATATATATATATATATATATATATATTGTTTAATTCTCAAATAAACCTTTTAAATTTGCAAAACAAACTTACTTCTTGGCTCAGTGGGGTCAGGGGGATTCTAAGAGAGGGGTGTTATATAAGGGTTGTCATCCAGAGTACACGAACTGGACTTAAAAATATATAAATAAGGGCTTCCCTTGAGCAATCCCAGACAAGGCACTGACTTAGTGGGACTGCTTGATTGGAGTCTTTAACAAAGTGGGGGCTCGTAGCCGGGGATTCTGGATTAGATCCATCACTTGTGCAGATTAATACAATGTGCCAGCTGACAGGATACATATCCGGTTAGATCACCACGCTGTGTTACGCTGTAAAGCACTCCTCAAAGGAACGCTCTAAGGAAACGGTCCGTTTTGCAAAATAAAATACAAACTTCTGTAAGTCAGGAAGGAACTCAAATTCCAGAATGACGACACTGGTAGATATCAAAGTAGCAAGAGAGCACTTCTTACATACGCTATTTGTGAGAGGTGAATGGACTGAGCAGGGCCAGGATGCGTGGTTGCAGGCAATCGCACAACAGGTCACTGCAACTGGGTTAGATATTTGGAGAGATCAGGGTCCCTTACATGTGGCCCTGAGTGAACTATACATGGCTCCTAAAGCTAAAGATGAACACGACAAGATGGTTAGGATATCGGCATATTTGTGTCTATATATGGGAGCCATGCAGGACAAATGTGCTGAAGGCCAAGATCTGGCAAATAGGCAACAGATCGCGTTAGAGAAGGCCCAATCTGGCCTGGTCTCTTCTGAGCAGAGGATGCACAGAAGCCAGGAGTCAGAAAATGAGAGCAGACAGTATCTCATTAAAATCAAAGAGGACATGTGTATCCTGCAACAGGAAAAGTCTGACCAGGATACCAGATTTCTGGCCTTCCGGAAGGAGTACCAAGAAGGTTTGGACTCCCTACTGCAGAGCCAGAAAAAGCTGGAGCAACAATTAGATTTCAATAGGGCATGTGCTGAGCAGGTAGTTACCCTGCAAAGCCACCTAGAGAGGGAAAAGGCAAAGAGCAATAAACTGATCCTGAAAGACCTGGATACCCAGGCAGAGTTTGATCAGGAGCGCCAGAAAGCTGGCGCCCTTCAAAGGCAAAGGGACGACCTGGCGGCACAGATGCAGACTCTTAGTCAGGAAAGGGACACCTTAGGCCAGGAAGTCTGCCATTTAAAAAGAAAAACTGAAGAAAATCACTTGGCCCTCCAGGGGCTGGATGACCTCCAAAAAGAGCATGTTAGAGCACACCAGGAGGGTGGAAGAGGCTCTGGCAAGAAAGGAGCAGGCCAGTAGGGATGGGACTCGGGAGGTAACCCTCCTGCAGCAAAGACTGGCCCAGTACTCCAGGGCCAATCAGGAGGCACAAAGAGAGAATGAGGTTCTCTGCCAGCACAATGATAGGCTCCAGCAACAGGTAGCCATGCAGGAGAGACTGATAGAGTCTAGTAAGGCCTTAACTGAGGAACTGAAAGCGCAGGCTCTTGCATTGCAACAGGGACCAGGGGCTGATAGAGATGAGGTTCGCTGGGAAAGGGAACGCCTGAGCATAACCTCAGGAGCCTTAGTACCAGAGGCCTTCATCTCTCCCAGTCCCTGGACTCTGCCACCCCCATGTCCCTGGCGCACATGAGCACAGGGCCACAGGGATGGCAGATTACTATCCAGCCAAAAGGATGGGGCTCATAGGCCAGTACCACCCAGGAATGGATGGGCGGGCATCCGGGTATGGGCACCTAAGTACAGTGCAATTTAGTGAGGAACCCCAGGAGAGTAGGCCCACTAAGCGCATCCTGAAAACCTCTGCCCAGTTAGGTCAGTGGGGGGGTACCCATCAAATCCTGGTAGCAAGGAGGGATCTGAAGACTCCTCTGAGCGTCACAGGACACAGGAGACCAGGTCCCCACATTCTGCCAGCTATTCCCAGGCTCACAGAATCCGGGAAACCTGGAAGATCAGACGGGCACCTCTGGGAGCAGTGCTTCTGAATCAGAGGATGAATGGACCAGGGTTACCCGAACCAAAAAGGCCAATAAGGCAAAAAGGGCCTTTCTTAAGGACCCCTTAAAACAGATTAAGGCAATCAGGAGTGTCATCACGCCTTATCATAAGAACGCCAAGTATTCTGTTTGGGAACACTTGGAGCTCTATGAGCAAATGATGGAGACTTTCCATTTGAAGGACAGCAGTAGCTGCATCCAGTACGTCAAATGAACATTATCCCCTGAATACTCCAGTTTCTTTGCGGGGCTGGAGGACCAAAACCATTCAAGATGGTCCACATATAGGGCGGCCATCTTGAAACATTTTTCTGTACATAGAAATCCCCAAGAGGCTTGCAAGGCAGCCTACAATTTGCAATGTGGGGAGGATCAGGCCCCACAAGAATTTGTGCAAGAATTGAAGCGTGCCTTTGCGCAGACCACCAGAAGGGTGCGCACGGACAGCAGAGAATTAATCAACACATTTTTCCATGTTCTTCCCAAGTACATAATGACCCAGCTTGTGAGAGATTTTCACGAGAAAAGATCTTTAGACTGGGTCATTGAGCAAGCCACCCGGATCTATGAGGTGCAGAAGCCCATAGAAAATAAGAGTAATGCGCAGAAAAACCCCAAAACCAACAGCACCCCTGCTGCTGCCAAGGTGGCGGAGGTAAAGGTTGCCCACGTTTTAGATTTGGAGGTGGGGGGCCTAAAAACCTGCCTGCGCAGAATAACTCTAACACCAGAAGGCCCTCGGGCCAGTCACAGGCAGGGAGTCAAGGAGGTAGTCCCACAAATGGGGTCCCTCGCTCCCCTGATTATGTAAGTCCCCGCTACAAGGGAAACCGACCCATCCTGGGTTATGTGTGGACTCCTCCAGCCCAAGGGGGGGGGGGTCCAGCCAACCGCCTAACACGGGGAACTTACCTCCTAACTTCCCCCAGGAGGGCAGAAATTCACCAAATCCGGGGCAGAACTTTTTCCCCAGGTATCCACCCAATTTCCAACCCCAAAACCATCCATCCTTCTTTCCCCAATTCCCTGAGCCCAGACAACCTAATCAGGGAGAGGGGAGACCAAGTGTGGAGGGGTACCCAAATCTTCACAAACCGGGGCACTACCAGAGAAGGGATAGCTACCATTCCCAAGATCAGCCCAGGGGAGAAAACAGAACCCCGTATCAACCTGAGCGGGTTTCCCAACTTGAGTGCCAGGTCCAAAATATGGCACGGGATCTGGGTCACATACTGAGGGCTCAACAGAACCCTCAGATGAGCATGCCACCGCAGAAAGCCCCAAACTCTGGGCCTGGAGCGCCAGAACAATGACGGGGCAGCACCCTGATAACCCACCGGTTCCCAGGGAGGAGGCACAAGAGGAAGGGGGGTGTCAAGCCTTGGAGGAAGCTCCCTTCCCCACTTGTAAACAGCCGCTGGAAGCCCAGGAACCAGAAACAAAATCTCCTGCCCCTGAAAGTCTGCCTCCCAAGGAGCAGAGGGTGGGTAGGAGAAACAAAGTACCCAAACAGACCCACTTTGTGGAGGAGGTACAGATCTTCCAATTTGAGGGAGAGGGATCCTCAGAGGATCCTGGGAAAAAGATCTTCTCCTTCAGAGATGGGGGAACTCCTCCCAAGGAAAAATGGGACCCAAGGGATTCCAACCCAGACTGGGTAGATGTGGGGATTGAGCTGTCGCCGCCCATCATTCTATCCCAGAACCAACAATACCAAAACCCCATGGGTCAAACCCATCCTGATGACTGCCTCCAAAAAGGGGGGGCGGCCCAGGACCGGAACAAGGGGAACCCGAAACCATTTCCAGTTGCCAACTTTTTCTTTCAGATTCCCAAGGCTCTCCACAGAATTCTGCCCAAATGTCTTCTCTCTCAATGTCCAAAACCAGAAAGTTAGCCCACCAGTTGTTCAAACATGTGCATTATCTGTGCCCCCTTGAGGAGAAGGAGGGAAGATATTATGCCCCGGTACAAGTACAGGGGCAGGGTACAATTTCGCCGCTGGTGGACACTGGATCTCAAGTTACCCTTCTGTTAAAAAGGGCCTTTGATGAACTAAATGCAGGAAGGGGGGAGAATTACCGTATTCCTATCACCTCTCTTCCTGGACAACTCCAGAACTTTGACGGGAAGGAAATTCCCGTCGAGGGGATTGCAGATTTGGACATCAAAATTGGGCGACACAAGGTGAAACACCCGGTCATAGTAGTGACTCCAGAGGGCACCCCTTGTTTACTAGGGAATGACCTCCTGAGAAGGTTGTCATCCCTAATTGATTGCGTAAACAAGGTCCTCTGGACCCAGACTAGCTGACCAATAAAATTAAAACAGAGTGCCAACCATATTAGTTTAAACGGCACCTGCCACATGGTTGAACAAAAATCTGACCAAGTAGAATAATTCCAGATATGACAGTAGTAGCAGTAGGACAACAGATTGGTGATGGGGGTCCTCTCTATTTCTGAAAATCAACCTTCCTTCCAGTTTAAGGTGGTATTCCACACTGGAACGAAATACTCTAAAATTCTTTACCAATCCACAATCAGACACTCCCACTCCTATAGTCCAGAAAGATGTGAAATCAGCTCAGAGCCTGGCTGACATTCAGCAAATTGGAGAGCAGTTGTTCATCCCTGTTCATTTAAATGATGGGAAGGACTCTGTTCTCACTCGAGTGTGTATGAACAACGGTAAGAGCTTCATCAGTGAAGCCATGTTCCGCCAACTCCCAAAAGATCCAGCCATTCCCACATTCAAACTGATAGACAAATGGGAAATGGACCTGGAAACACCCAATTCCAAACATCTCCTGCCAAGCAGGTGTATGCTCAAAATCTCCATTGGCAAAAAGAGCATAGTCCATAATTATTGGGTTGTGCGAGACGTCACTGCCGCCTTTTACTTAGGCAGTGACATTCTCAATCGCTTCGCCATTAGTTTGGACCTAATAAACTTCAAAGCTTGGTCCCGATTAGTGGATAATCCCATGGGCTTTGATGATCAAGAAAAAGCATTTAGGTCAGCTCAATTGCTACCTTATGCAGTTGAAATTCAGCTTAAAGAGGAAGTCACCATCCCAGAAAGGACCCGACAATTCTCCCTGGAAGTGAAAGTTAAAAGAGGACAAAAATTGAAAAACCCTGATGCTTATATTCATCTAAATGCTTCTCTCCAACAGCAAGGGTTGGGGGTAAACCCAACACCATTAGTCAACATAGAACATGACACCATTCCAATAGAGGTGGATAACAGCGACTTAAAGAGTATTACTCTAGCCGCAGGCACCATTATTGGAATGGCGGTTGATGACCGACATTTCTCCATTGATTTAGGAAATGAACTGTTAGGACCAATCCCCAAGGACTGTTTTGACAGTGACAGTGATGACAACAGAACACCAGACAGGATCTTTACCCGGCATGGGGGGGAACTTCCTGGTGTACACTTCTTGCCCTTATGGTAAGGAAGATGTGACTTGTAACTTCAGAGGGGATGAGGTGATGTTTCAGGTCCATGAGGGCTGCCTTTCCCACCTGAAGCCTCCGGTCCAAATCAGCACTCTGACCAGGGACTTCTCCACCCAGCTGGAGGAGGCCACTGAGATAACAAAACCAGAAGTCTTTCCAGGCTTCAGGCAGATGGTGGAAGAGAGAGTCAACCTGGCTGATGCCTGTGTGACTCTGGAACAGAAGCAAAAGTTGAAACAAGTTTTCTTGGATTTCCAAGATCTCTTTGCGGTAGACTCATATGACTGTGGTCGCACCGACATCCACACAACAACAATTCCCACGGACCCCGGAATGACTCCAGTGTTTGTGAAGTAATATCGTTTGCCTCTCGCATCCATGGAGTCCCTTACTGAAATAATTAAGAACCTTGAGTCCCGGGGAATAATCCGTCCAGTACACAGCAACTTCAATAATCCGGTGGTGGGAATATTGAAGCCAAACGGCCAGTGGAGACTCTGTGCCGACCTTAGGGAGCTCAACAAACGGGTCCATACTTCCCGATGGCCTCTGCCCTACATTGACCAAGGGCTGGCCCAGATTCAGGGGTCACAGGTATTCACTGCGATAGACCTGACCAATGGATACTGGACCGTGCCTGTCAGTAGGGAGGACCAATACAAACTGGCTTTTACCTTTGGGAGCCAGCAGTACACATGGACCCGGACTCCATTCGGATACCTCAACTCCGGCAATGAATTCAACATTTTCCTACATAAGGCCATGCCCAACCTGGGTGCGAGGGGTAACCTGGCTTATGTAGATGATGTCCTCATCAAAAGTTCATCTGTGGAAGAACACATAGCGGTGATCTGTTATGTTCCGACACAGTTGAGGGCCGCCGGAGCAAAACTTTCCTTTCAGAAAGCATAGTTGTGTAGAACCCGTGTTAATTTCTTGGGGCATGAGATTATGCCTCAGGGTCTCTGTCCCCAAGAAAAGAAAGTAGAAGCACTCCAGAAACTGAAGGAACCCACAACCCTGCGGGAACTAAGGAGCCTCCTTGGACTGACTAATTACAGCAGAAAGTTCATTGAGGGCTACGCAGAGATCACCAGACCCCTGATTCATCTTTTGAAGCGGGAGGGTCAAGTGGGAATGGGGTCCAGAACAATCCGAGGCAGTAAGACAACTCAAAAGAAGCCTCTCACAAGCGCCTTGCCTAGCTTACCCTGTCAGAAACAAGGAGTTCTTCCTGGAGACAGGGTTCTCTAATACATGCTTGACGGCAGTATTATCCCAAAAGCATGACAAGGTCAATAAAGTAATCTCCTATGCGAGCAAAACTTTATCCTCTGTGGAGAAAAATTCAACGATTGTGAGAAGGCACTCCTGGCAACGGTGTGGGCATTGAAGAATTACCGCCCGTTCATCCAGGGTGAACACATCATAGTGGAGACTCCACACCAGCCTCTGCAATACCTCCAAAGTGACAGAATCTGTGCCGGAAATGTGAGTAATTCCCGAATTACTTCCTGGATTCTGTCAATGCAAGGCTTTCTTGTGGAGGTCAGATATGGCCAAAACAAGAAGAGTCCCCTCGCGCAAGGTCTGGCTGACTTGCATGATTGTGCCAGAGAAAACTGTCTCGAGGATGAAAGTCTAAAAATCAAGGACAACATGGAGGCATACCTTAATTCCCCACACAAAGTCTTTGAAGAAGACAAGTGCGAGGGAATGCCCACTGTCTATGTGGATGGATGCTCTTACCATGTTGACAACAACGGGGAAAAAGAACTGGTGGCCGGCGTAGGGAATGCATGGGTGAATGAGTCCCCAGAACCCTCCGCTGGGTACAAAATTGGTCCCCGAAGTAGTCAGGTAGCAGAGTTGATGGTTGTGCATCAAGCCATCCTCACTGCTGTCCAACATCAACTCCACAAACTGGTCATAATCACGGATTCGGATTATGTACGGAACGGGTTCGTGGAGCACCTGGTTAATTGGAAAACCAGAGGCATGCTATGTGCTAACAACAAACCCTTGAAACATGGGAAGTTGATCCAAAACATTGATGATCTGGTCACCTTGAATGGGATGACCATGTATTGGAAGAAGATCAAGGGTCATTCCAAAGTAGAGGGACCAGACAAAACTGGAAATGACTTAGCTGATCAGCTGGCCAAAACCGGGGCCATCCAAGGGGATCTAATAGAAATAGAGTCCCTGTTGGGGGAAATCCAGGTCCCTGCTATCACTAGGTCCCAGAGAAATGCTCACAAGGATCTTTCAACTGCACAATGGAGTAAGGAGACCCCTGATGCTGATTTAATTATGGCTCAGAAGGGGGATCCAATAATTGGTAAGTTTTACCAACACATTGAGGACCCCGAGAACTTTCCCCTGACGGATACCGATTACATTGGGAAAGAGGACCTAAGAGTGTTGATGAAATGTCCAAAGATGTTCCGAATCCAAGACGGTTTGTTGGTAAGGAAATCCCAAGCTGGCCATGATCAGTGGGTGGTCCCTACCTCATTCCGAAGCCTGATAAGTCACGCCCATGATGCGGCCACCGCCGGTCATAGGGGGTTTCACACAACACTGGAAATCTTAAGAGAGGTTGCATACTGGCCACACATGGGGCAGGATCTCGACCAATACTTGAAGGGGTGTCTTGTGTGTGCACAATTTCAGCCAACATCCCTCACACACCAGGCGCCTCTCCAAAAGAGGGGGATGACACTGCCATGGTCAGATTTGCAAATCGACTTCGTAGGCCATGTGATTCGCTCGTCTAGAGGAAACAAGTACATGTTGACGGTCACATGCTTGTTTACCAGGTGGGTGGAATGTCTCCCGGCCCCAAACCGCAAGGCAGAAACAGCAGCTGCCCTGATGATTAACCACATCTTTTCCCGTTTTGGTCTACCTCAAAGGATTGAGTCAGACAGAGGTAGCCATTTCACCAGCGAGGTAATGACAAAGATGTGGGAGATACTGGGGGTCAAAAGGAAGCTACATATTGCTTACCGGCCAGCCTCTTCTGGTGCAGTGGAGAGATACAACAAAACCATTGTTAGTATATTAAAAAAGTTGGTGGCAGATTCTGGGCCAAGTTGGGATATCCGATTACCTCTGGTCCTAATGGCTATCAGATCTACCCCTTCATCTGCAACTAAAATGTCACCATTTGAGCTGATGACTGGACGCAAGATGGTGCCTCCCCAGCATTTGCTCTACAGGACCCAAGAGCAGACATTGATAAATGCCTCCACAACTCATGAGTATGTGGAGAATTTAAGGAAACACCTTCAACATGCTTTTGCCTATGCTCAGCGGAATCTAGAAAGATCAGCTGATAGCATGAAGACCCATTACGATTTGAAAACTTCCAGGAAAGTATATAATGTGGGAGACCGGGTCTATCTATACAATTTCCAAAGAAACCATGCCAAACAGCGAACATTTTTGCCTACATGGAAGGGACCGTTTGAAATTATAGACAAGATCTCCCCAGTAGCTTATAAGATCCGCATCCCTAAAGGTAGTCTGGCGGAAGGGGAATACAAGTGAGTACATATAAATCGGCTTAAGTGTTGCCATCCCAGGCACACTCTGCAGCAACTGGAGGAATCCTCTGGAATCCCAGCGGGGGCCGCTCCAGAGTAATTCAGTTCCAACCCTAAAATATCCTGCATATAGTCTCTAAAATATCATGATTCTGGTATGAAAATGTTTCCTGTTATATCTTGTTTTTTCAAAATATCACTGCAAAATGTATCCGGATATATAAAATGTATATGTTCGCTACGCCATTAATAGTGGTGAAAAAATGTCTACAAATGTGTATTGCCGCTTTGCTTTATCATCCTAGGAGAGATGAAACCTGGAGACTGACCACGGAAGACGACCTGGAGACCGGGAGCAAAGACCCGAGGGGCCCGGGGTACCGCCCACTATTCCCATCAGGACAGGCGAGGAGAACTGATTGATCCAACCGGATGGAGGAAAAGATGCTGAACTGTGCCATCTGTGGAATGGGAAGAAGATGATGCGGACATACCAGCGCGTGGATCAAAACATCCTTTGCACCCGACTCCCCCTCAACTCGAAATCAAAGCGCAGTCCGGCGGGGGGGCTCGTTGGGTGTCTTGGCCCACGTTCAAGTTATTATGCTGCAACACTTGGTGCTGTGGGCTTAGGAAATCCAAGAGGGTGGAAAAGCCCACATTTGTGCCAGAATCCTGGAGAACCGCGCAGTTTTGCACACAGGAAAATGGTCCCCTGACCTGCTACCCACCAGTGCGTGCGTGAAGGGCCAGGAGTGCCATGAGTGAAATGTGTGCCAAAGGAAAAACAGCAGTGCCGGTGGCTAAAATAAAAACAAACACTGAAATCACCTTTGTTTCTCTGAAATGCAAGCTAAAAATGCCTATTTTAAACATTGCAAGATATTCAAAAATCTCAATCAACACCAGCAGACATTTGGCAGAATGTAGTCTTGTGTGCATACAAAATCTGGAAAGAGAAAAAGCCCAAAACAATGTTTATAACAAAACTGGCTGAGCTGTGGATGTCAGCAGCTGAAGTGAAATTGGACTGAAAGACACTAAAATCTAAATGTTTAAAATAAATCAGTGACCTACTGTTGAGTGTCGCATAGTTTGCAACTGTTGAAATGTCATAGTTTTGAACTTAGAATCAGCGTTCTAGCTGCATGTGTAAAAATTGTCAGTTTGATTTGAAAGTAGAAAACTGGGAACTAAAGTGACATTTAGCTGAAGACTGGCTTGAAGAGAGTGAATTCTGCCCAGCAGCTACCCCCGACAGGAGTGAAACCAGCTCAGCCACTCTTCCCAGGCCTGGCTGCATTCTGCTGCCCCTGCCAAAAGGAGATGACACCTCTCTGATTGAATTAGGGGAGGAGCACCTGGGGACTACAGGAAACTAAACAAAGCAATGTCCCTGGCTCAGGCAAATGTTATATTAGGGGGGTCGTAAATGGCTTCCTGTTGGAAGGAGAAGTGGGAGGGGCACTACATCTGCGAGCAAGCTGAGCTTGGGGGAAGTGGATAAACCAGACATTCCACCATGTGCTTTGGAAAACCACACCCCTTTGGGGCCAGAGCATAATTTTAAAAAGATGGATAATTCATAGTGCGGACTTGTAAAAATTATATAAATATCATCATTCTTGTGATTTTTCTGTGCACATTTTAAGAGGTGTTAGGACCCTGTGGTATGTTCTTGGGGATAGTAGCAGAAAAAAAGGTTGTTACTCCAAATATATGCATGTTAAAAATCTGGCACTTTATCATCTGAAACCCATATCCCTGGTGCACATTTGTGTAAAATCTGGAAAGGTTTAGAGGTCGTGATCTGGATGAAAAGGGCAGAATTCTGTCATAAGTGGACACGACATCTTACAAAGACAGGGATCGGATGGTTTGGTGCTACAGAAAAAATGTTAACTGGACGTATAATATTAGAAAAATGGTACATAGATAAATATGTATTTGGGTCAGAAATAGATTTGTGTGCAATTTGACAGGGGGAGGATCTGACCATAAACCTACCTCATCACTCTGACTCACAACCCAGTTCCCCCAATCAAGGGAGAGAGGAGGAACTGGCCAATGATAAGTTTAGAGGGTTGGGCATAGAAGATGAGCCGACCCTCCCACTTTCTAAACACATAAAAGGACAGGTAGGGACATTCACTTCCCACTTCAAGCTGATTTCTTGCAGAGCGTTTTGCCAGAAGACACCGGATCCAGCACTTAGATTTCAAATCCAGACAGAGACCAGAACTTTGAATTCAGACTTCAGAATTTGTTAGCTGGCCTCCAAATCGTTTACAAACTGATTCACCCCAGACTTCCAAGGGGCACATCAGAGTAAACAGCCGGGCTGAGCTGTTTGATTCTGGCCTAAAACCCTGTGCCAGAAACACCCAGAAAGCAGAGCTGTACCCGGAACCAGAGACCAGACCGCCGTGCAGTGCCAAGAACTTTTGCCAGAACCAGAGATCCAGATCGCTGTGCAGTGCCGCTAGCAGAGCTGACCCAGACCGCTGTAACCAGAGAACCAGTACCCAGTGGCGAGAGAACCGCAGCCAATCCTGACCTGATCCGTGACAAAGTCGCATTCCTGTCCAACAGATAGTGTGAGTACCCAGCCAGGACTGTGCAAAACCAATCTCTTAGTTTAAAATAATCTAATTCAAACTATTTTAACCTATCTAGAACTACACCATAGCATTGTGTGTCCTTCTGTGACCTTAAAAGCTGCAAAACTGTCATTTCGAAGCTGAGATTCTAAGCTTTCCAACAAGCTCTAAACCAACTTGCTGTTCCTTATACTTCCTCCGTAATTACGCTTGACGCACGCGACTAAATTGCTGCGATTTGACATTTTGCTTCATTTCAGCCACGTGTAAAAATATTTGTCCTTGCTTTCCTTTGCTGAAATTCGTTTGCAACCTGACAATCATTCATAGAGCATTGCTAAAGTGATCCTGAACTAATACAAAGTAGCTGTCACCCACCCTGAACCTCCAGAGGGAATTAAAATTATTTTAGCATATTTTTCACTTCTTTGCATACCACCTTTAAAGTACTTTGCCTGTGTTTAAAATCATCCCTGTTAATCTAAGCTTGCTCGGGGGGGAACTGAATTGGGATTGTACTGTAATTTTATTCCTGAAGACTGTGTGTGTCACTTCCACCTCCTTACATTGCATAGAGGGGGGGGGGGTGAATTGCCAAAAAGGGGAAAAGTGATTATATTATGTGTTGCTGAAATCATATCAAGTTTATTCCTGCGTTGCTTTTATTCATCTTTGCACCTCCTTGAAACCATAAAGCATTCTCTGATACCTTATTCCCCTGTTCCTAGTCATAGGCCACCAGAACTGTGCTATTGTAGGATTACCTATTGCTGATTACTGCTCATATTCATAAGTGTGATATCAATTATTAATTTATTATAAAGTGTGATATTTATATATATTGTTTAATTCTCAAATAAACCTTTTAAATTTGCAAATCAAACTTACGTCTTGGCTCAGTGGGGTCAGGGGGATTCTAAGAGAGGGGTGTTATATAAGGGTTGTCATCCAGAGTACACGAACTGGACTTACAAATATATAAATAAGGGCTTCCCTTGAGCAATCCCAGACAAGGCACTGACTTAGTGGGACTGCTTGATTGGAGTCTTTAACAGTAATGAGGCATCAGAATTTACAATTATAAACACTTTGTAAAAGGAAATCCACATGGTGATGTTAACATTGATGTAAACGGTGTAGTCCTAGAAATGGACTATCTCTCAGCAAGAAACCAATTCAACAAACAGCTTTTATCACATACTAGGTTTAAATTGAGGACCCTACATTAAAAAGACTGCTTATGTGTGTGACAGGCCTGATCTAATATAGTTAAAGCAAAATAAACTTGTAGTCAGGCATCCAGGTAAGGTGCGTGCCAGGGCTTTTTACGCATGAAACTCTTGTAAAATCTACAGCTTTATTATTTTCCTGTGTACATTTACACACATATTTAGAGCAGAGGGCAGTGCAAAGGTCAGGTTACTTAACAGAAACCTGAAGGATTTTTATCTGCGTGGATATAATTGTAAGCCATGGATAAAAGCATTTAAAACAGAATGTATTTCTCTGAAGCCTTTCAAAAAATGAAACTGCACACTGCGATAAAAGGAATGGTTTGTTTCCATTCAGCTTCTGCTGTGTTGCTGCTCATGGAGCAAACAGAAGCACTGTGCATGTTTATTTTCCTAGAATTTTAGGATAGTAAAATGAATAAGGTGGAAAACTAAGTTGCAATTGAGAATTTATATTTTGTAACAAATTATGCTTGTTTCCAGTGAAAGTAAACCAGTATTGCACAATTGTATTTTTCAGAGTTCCTGTGCTGTGTGTATAATCATGCGGAGACAGATCATTTTCACATGTATAATTTAATTCACCCTGTAATTATAAAAACAGTGTGTAAAATGATGACTATGCACGGTCTAGTTTACATCCATTCAACCTTGCAGTCAGTGGGGTACATTACTCTAAATAGCCAGTGGCAGCAGTCTTTGCTCAAGGGTGAGTGATTGTCATTTCACCAATCATAGGTGTTCTAGCCTCTCAAATTGTCAAGACTACAATAAAAACATCCAAAACCCGACTCTCCAGTAAGTGCAAGTGCTGTTCAAAAACAAACAAATGAAAGTTACTTTTGTAATTGAAATAGAAACTCAGCAAAACCTGTCCCTGTGATAATCCAGAAAGGTATTTAACATGGTTCGTCCAACATCTAGGCACTGATTATTATACCACAGTCAATACTCAGTTAACCGACCTCTGAAGGATGTTAGCCAATAGGAAGCTCAGCGTTGAGCACGCATTGCTGTGATTTGTGCGTGATCTGTAGGTTACAGGTTCAAATCCCAGCAAGGCCAACTCAGACTTTTATCCTTTGATATGATATGATATGGCATTTATAACGCTCCTATACACAAGTTTTTACAAGGCAAGACGAGGCAAGGGAGGGTGAACAAAGGGAAGACAGACAACGATCTTACTAGGCCAGGTGACATTCAGATCGTGCAAGTGCAAGAGAAGGGGGAAAGGGAAAAGTGTGTGGGGGAAGGGAGAGGGGAAGTACAGTACATGGGATAGTAGAATAAATAAGATAAATAAAAAAGCGGCTAGCTGGTGGCCAGTGCAAGTTAAGTGCAGACATAGGTGCTGGTAGGGGGACTGTAGGGATACAGAAAACAGTCCCCATGTGCAGGGGTTGCCAGGGAGGCAGTGCAGGTGTGCAACTGGTAAGGCCTGGCCCGAGATCAGAAAGGGTGGCCAGGTATCCAGTTTCAGCCAGGAGTTTAGCAGGGGAGAGGGGGAGAGAAAGCAGAAGCAAAGAGGAAGGTTTTGAGGTGCTTCCGGAACCGTAAATGGTTCTCCTCAAGTCGATAAAGGAGTACCGATTTTGATTTGGAGATAATTATGATAAATATGTTCTATGTACAGCGCTTTGCCAAAAGTGCTATATAAATAACCATTTGACCATGAGATTAGCTATAGAATTTAGCAAGGAGTCCTTGCCTCTCTGAACTGTTGTATCATAACATTGCATACCATTAGGTAGTAATAGTTCCAGGAAATGTTGACTTTCATTAAACATCAAATGACAACTATGTTATCGAACCTCAAATCACAGAATACAATGTATGTTTGCTTTACTATGTAATTGGCTAGGTTTTTGTGTTTTTAACATTTAAATATATACACGAGAGATCAAATGGCCAGATCTTATAGAAATAGCGAAAGGTGTATTCTGTCACAATGCAGAAAGCTGCCGCAAAGTAATGATTTCAATACAGTTTTTGCACACTTCGGATGGAAGTCGCATACATTTTACTCTCTTGCAAAGGACAAAAGTCACTTTTACTCTCTTAAAATCGCATTTACTCTCAAAGTTTAAAAATAGGAGTAAAATACTCCCACCTTAAAATCTTATCTGGAGCACTGCTTGTAGTGAATAAAACCTAACATCCAATTGGTGATCTGTGCTACTTAAAGAATCTAATATGCAATAGCTGTTTTTAACAAAATGCTGCTAGCATGAAGTCAATTTGAAATACTTGCTAATTACAGAGAGAATCACTATATATCGTCATGTTGCTAGCAGGTCATCATACCGAATCAATACTGTGGCATCCCTAACATCTGCCAAGGACCATTATTCCCTACAGCCCAATGATGTTGCTCACAATACATCTTGCATGTGGTCGAAGCAAGCACAATAGGGGTGGTGCCTAATCTCAAGACAGGGCGACCTCAGAAACGATTCCCAACAATATGCCATCTGTTGTAAACGTTACACAGATCTCTGGGAGAAACTGCCCTGATAAAAGTCATCTTAACATAGGAACAAAAAATTCCCAGGCGACCCACCAATACCTTCATGATACTGGTAAAATGATAATGCATGTGACACAGGGCCAAAAGAAGCAACCCATACTGATACAGCAAACTTCAGACCCGAATTAGAGCTGCCTGCAGGGGGAATCAAACATGGGGCAATGGAATAGAGCATCTTGAAGGTCTATGACAGAACACAAGTGCCCTGCTCTGAAACAAGGGGGGGTGGGTGCTACATTCAACATCTTGAAAATCAGTTTAAAAAGAAAAAAATTCAAGAGGTGGTGGTATAAGAACGTGCTCAGATCGCCTATCCTCTTTTCCACTGTGAGGACGTGGAAATAGTACCTGCCACTTGAACATGTGATACAGAGCTCATCTTTGGACTGGAATTCTAGCCGCTTCTGCAGCTCAAGAGCAGAAACTTAGACTGGTTGGTGATAAGGCAGGGAGGAGTGGGTAGACCAATTATCTTTTCAGAATAGAACAACAAAGTAAAGAGAGAAGTACTGATGAAAACCTAGGTCTCTGTGTGACAGAGGTTTTTATAAATAAAAGAAGTACAAAGGTTCAATTTCTGGCAATAAAAAGCAAGACTACATCAATACATAGAAAGGATCAGCACCAAATCATATTAGAAGTTTCTAAATTTAAAACACATGCTAATTCCCATTGGTCAGAATTCAGCGGACACTGGGTAAGAGACAGAAAATCAGCATGCATGATCATTAAAAACCCAATCCAGTTAAGAATGTATATAGGGCATCTACATTTCTCTGCAGCCCCACAGCCTACACATGTCTCAGAATATCATCGATGTAAGCCAACTAATGGATGTAATGATGACCAATTTTGGTGGTGGGGGTGGGAACAACAGGCCAAAGCAAATGAGTTCCCCAGGTTTGCGATGTCCAGGTGCTAGGACTTGTGCCTGCCTTAAACCCTTCTGGGTCTCTATTGAAGATAGAGAGCCACTCAATTCCAACCTGATCTTTACTGTTATTTTAGTATATGTTATTGTTTTTTAGAATTCTAGGCAAGTGACAGTCAGCCAGCATGATATTGTTTCTTTGCTCATTATAGTGTTCACTCTGCAATTAGGTGTTTTGTTAAAAGTCTCGACTTGTCCCTTCTTAATTAAAATCCAAGAAACACAAATTATGTGTTTTGAGGTCAGTAAGGGGTCTGTAAATTTTGAGTGGAAATGTAATTCAAATTTCTTTGAAATAGTGTATGTGGTTATTCATTTGGGGATTGAGTTAGTATGATAAAGAAATATGACAAAATGCCTCGATAAAGTTAAACAGAAATGCATTGCTTTCTTGTTGTATTCAGGGACTTACATTAAAAAGTGTGGGTGTTTTCTCTTACCCCCCCTATAATTTAAGGCTAGGAGCCAAAGGCTATGTTGGTTGTTTTACATGGCCTCAAGGTGTATCAAGTTAATCTTGATGGATAGACCAATTATAGAGCAAAGTTTTAGTAGGATTTCAATACAGCTTATTGGTTCAGAGATGGGCTTGACCACCCTGATGACACTAAGTAAGATTAGGGAGTGTTCTCTCAATCAAAATATATATGACTGGGTCCTGCCAAAACACATATGACAGGAAATGCTAATGGTGCAAATCAATGGCATCTTGTTGAGGGTGTGGCCTCAGATTTTTTTTGTATTCATGTAAAATGATGTGGGTAATTCTGTTAATCAGACCCTCCTTTGATAAAGATCCATGCCAAAAACATAGTGCACCCATGTACCATAGTTGCAACAATCTACTGACAACTGCAGCACCAGCTCTTCAGTGGCACATGTTAGGTTCAAATCATGTCACATGTGCATCCCTGACAGCTGCTCTGAACCAAAGTCTCTGCAATCAGAGGTGGAAGTTCAATTTCTACACCTTGAATTTAAAATGTAATAATTATTGCCTTATCAGTCTGGTGGCAGGGCGATCTCTAAGAATAAGGCATACTTGGTTACGGTTTGGTGGCTGATAAGAGCACAAAGTTATTAAAGCCAAACCAATCTGATAACATAAATGTGTCAGCTCTGTGATCCAAAACCAGCTATGATATGATATGCTATAATATGGCATTTATAAGGCGCCTATGCACCAGTGTTTCAAGGTGCGACGAGGAGGGGGAACAGAGGAGAGACAGGCAACGATCCTACTAGGCCAGGTGTCATTCAGATCGTGCAAGTGCATGGGAAGGGGGAACAGCGAAAGTGCAGTACATGGGAAAATAGAATAATTTACAATAAGTAAAGAACGGCCAGAAGGTGGCAAGTGCAAGGGTAAGTGCAGACAACAGGTATCAAGTGCTGGTAGTGGGACTGTAGGGATACAGAAAACAGTCCCAAGTGCGGGGGTTGCCAGGAAGGCAGTGCAGGTGTGTGTGACTGGCGGGGTGGTGGGGGGACCTGGGCCTGACATCAGAAGGTGGCCAGCTAACCAGTGCAGGTTCAGTTTCAGCCAGGAGGTCAGCAGCAGAGAGGGGAAGAAAAGGCAGAAGCAAAGAGAAAGGTTTTGAGGTGCTTCCGGAACCGGAGATGATTCTCCTCAAGTTTCAGGGTGGCAGGGAGGCTGTTCCAGAGGGAGGCCCCAGCCGAAGAAAGATCTACCACCAACTCGTTGCTTGGAGAAGCAACTGACCCTAAGGCAGTTGGAGGTGGATGAATGAAGAGCTCGTGCAGGATGATATTTAGGAAGAGAGAGTTGGAGGTATTGAGGCCCCAGGCCACAGAAGGCCTTGTGGACAATGCAAAGGGTTTTGAACTTAATCCTTGCAGCCACTAGGAGCTAGTGCAGAGATTTCAGTTCTGGAGAGATACAGTCCCTGTGCTTGAGGCCAAGGACAAGTCTCACAGTCCTGCTCTGGATGAGTAGCAGAGGGCAGAGAGTAGAAGCAGGCAGATTTAAAAAGAGGCTGTTGCAATAGTCCAGCCTAAAGAGAACCAGAGCACTGGAGACAGTGAGCTTCTGGGGGATGGCGAGGAAAGGAAGAATACCTGTGAGGAGGTGCAGCTGGTAGTGTGACTTCTTAGAGATGTCAGAGATGTGAGGAGAGAAGGAGAGTGTGGAGTCGAAGATAACCCCAGGGTTTATAGCCTCAAAGATGGGAGCAGGATGAGCGCCAAGAGAAGCGGCCAGAGAGTGACAGGAAAGGAGGGAACGGGTATGCCGATGAGTAGAATCTCAGTCTTACTGGCATTAAGGCAGAGATCATTGGCGGCACATCACTCCTGGATGGCAGACAGACAGTCAGAGGGAGAAGAGGTGGCTGAGGGTAGCCTGAAAATTAGCTGAGTGTCATCCGCATAGCGCTGGAAGTTGGGGAAGAGTGCTGCAATACGGTGGGCAAGAAGTGGCAGGTATTGGTTGAACAGCCAGGGAGAGAGGTTAGACCCCTGGGGAACACCACAAGTAGAGATAGAGATAGAGGAGAGGAAGGACCCAAGTTGAACCTGGGAGGGTCGGTCAGAAAGGAAAGAAGTCAGCCGTGCCAGGGCCTAGCCGGTGATCCCCAGGTTATCGCGGAGATGGTTGAGCATGATGGCATGGTTCACTGTGTCAAAGGCAGAGGAGAAACCAAGTAAGATGAGGACACAGGGGGTGTTGGAATCAAGGCTGGAGAGCAGATCCTCATGGATGTTCAGGAGAGCGGTTTCTGTGCTTCTGGCAGCTCTGAAGCCAGACTGATTATCATGGAGACACCCAACAGATTTAGTGTGAAGACTGAGCTGGGAGATAGCCAGTGTTTCCAAAGGTTTGCCCAGGAAAGGAGTGATGGAGATTGGGTGATAGTTAGCTGTGCAGGACGGGTCGGCAGAGGGTTTCTTAAGAAGAGGGTGCACAAGGGAGTGCTTCAGGGGGGGAAGGGAAGACTCCAGTGGCGAAGGAGTGGTTGCAGAAGTCGGCCAGGGCAGGAGCCAGGGAGTCAATGTGGTCCTTGATGGTTTTGGAGGAACAGGGGTGAACCTGTTTTGACGAGACTCATAGATCGGACTTGTCTAGAAACCTCGTCTGGGGAGAACAGGGGAAAGGCAGAGAAGGAGCGAGGAGAGGTGGCTTCAGAAGGGCAAGAGGAAGGGAGGAGGGGGAGAGGACGAGAGAGATGACAGAATGTCCTGAATTTTAGAGAGGAAGAGAGAGGCCAGGGCCATGCAGAGGTCTCAAGAACTCGGACGCTGGGAGATTCTGGGCAAACTGAAACTTGTGCACCATCTGCTGAATGTGAAGAGCCCTCACCTGAGGAGGAAAACACTGCCCCAGGGACGTGTCGAGCACTGCTCCGAGGTACTGGAGCTGCTGCGTTGGTGTCAAATGAGACTTCTTTAAATTGAGGGAGAAGCCCAGCCTGTGAAGGGAGTGGCAGGTGATGGACAGATGATCCAGGACTTGCTCAGGAGATCTCCCCCTGATCAACCAATCGTCCAGGTAGGGGTAGACGTGAATCCCCCCTTTCCTGAGATGCGCTGCCACCACCACCATGAGCTTGGTGAAAACCCTCGGGGTGGAGGTCAATCCGAACGGCAGGACCCGAAACTGAAAGTGCGAGTCACCAACCGCGAACCTCAGGTACTTCTTGTGCTTGGGATGAATCGGCACATTGGAAGTAAGCCTCCTTGAGGTCGAGAGACACCAACCAGTCCTGAAGTTGAAGGGCCTGGAGGTCTTGTGAAAGAGTCACCATCTTGAACTTGTCCTTCCTGAGGAGTTTGTTCAAACCGCGCAAGTCCATGATGGGTCTCAATCCCCCGTCTTTCTTCGAAATCAAAAAATAAGGGGAATACCATCCCTTGTTCCTCTCTGCTACAGGCACCAGTTCTATGGCGCCTTTCTCCAGCAGGGCTTGAATTTCCTGTGCAAGGAACGGATCCGGACACTTCAAAGAGAGGTTCGGGGACCATTGTCGTGAGACCTCTGCCGAAAAGGAAGACAGTAGCTGTGGGTTATGATCTCCAGAACCCACACATCCGAAGTAATGGCTTGCCACTCTACAAGATGCTGCGCCAGCCTTCCCCCAACCGGCGAACCATGGGACCTGGCCTCATGACTGAGTGGTAGCGGCTGCGGCGTTGCCTGAGGTCAAAGAGGCAACTGCCCGAGCGGCCTTGGCACCTCGAGTACCTTTGCTTCCACCTCTGGCACTCTTACAATGGCCTCTTTGACTGCTAGCTCCCCTCGCTTTACTGAAGGACGAGTAATAGCGAAAGGAACCTCCCCTCCATTGTTGTCCCCTAGGACGAAAAGGCGGAGGTTGGCGAACTGCAGCGCCCAACGACTTCGCTGCAGCTTTGGAGGTCTGCAACCTCTCAAGGCTCTCGTCAGCCTTGCTGCCAAAAAGGTGTTCACCGTCAAAAGACATGTTGAGGAGCCGGGACTGCACATCGGGAGCGAACCCAGACTTCCGCAACCACGCAAACCTGCGCATTACGGTGCTCGCCACCATGGACCGGCTGACACAATCCGCCAAGTCCAAACCCGACTGAACGGCCTCACAGATGGCATCTTTGCCATCCTGAACCATAGGGAGGGAAACCATCCCTTTGGTCCCCTTCGGGAATATGATCAGCCGCTAATGCAACACAGTTCCACAGAGTGTGTGTGAAACGAGACAAGGCACATATGGAGTTGGCCGCCTGAAGCGCCATACCCCCCGAAGAAAACACTTTCTTCGCCCAGCCGTCAAAACGTTTGTCATCCCTATCCGGAGGGATGGTAGGATATGACACCTGCTTTGCCGGGGCCGTAGCCGCCTGCACCACCAAACTCTCCGGGGTGGGGTGCCTAGACAAGTAGCAGGGGTCGCTACTGGCTGGACGGTATTTTCGTGACAAAGACTTGCCCACTGCCGGGAGACTCTCTGGAGCAGTCCAAGCCGCCGCCACCCTTCTCTGCAGAGCCATATGAAAAGGCAAAACCGGGTCAGTGGGTGGACCGAGATCAAGAATGTCCGTGCGATCATCCTGAACGAACACCCCTGGGGGAGCTGACCAACCCAAGTACTCGGTAACCCGAGACATAAGGCGCCGATATGAAGAATCGGCATGAGTGCCAGGCTCCGGCCGACAAAACTCCACCTCCGGAGAGGTGTCCAGTCCACTGGCATCATGCAGCGACTGCCTCAGGTCATCAAACTGGCTATGGCCTGAGATAAGATCATCTGGAACCGTAACCGGAACCAGGCCGCCATCAGAGCCTTCATCACCCTCTGAAATGTACTCCAGGTGGTGAGAGGAAGACCTCTGTGGACCAAAGCAATGCCGGACCTTAGCCATAGCCTTTCTAGGGGCAAACCCCGTGCCACGGGCCCCTCCGACACCACCGCCTCGAAAGGCGTCGAGGGCGCCGAACGAGTCGGCGCCGGCGTCGACAGAAAAGGCGTCGACGTCAAGCGAATCGGCGTCAGCTGCAGCGCCGCCAGCATCGGTGGCGTCGACACAGGCCTCGAAGCCGGAGCTCCGAGCGGGTCTCTCGACGACCTAGGCGTCGACGACCCCCTCGGAGGCGGAGACAGGATTACACGGTCTCGAGCGCGTCGAGGACCGGGACCTGGAACGGGCATGGCGAGAACAGCTACCCTTGTCCGAGCGGGACCTCTCCCGCGAGCCGTGCCGACCACCCGAGCCCGAAGGCATACGGGCGGTGTCTCTCGACCGGTGCCGACCGACCCCACTCGGAGGCGCGGACGGACCGGTGCCCTGCGATTCCAGAATCGCTAGCATCTGCTTCCCGAAGAAAGCCCATTCCTCCGGTGTCACTTGCATGGCATGGGATAAGCGGGCGGAGTCCTCGGAAGAGGACAGGGAAGGCGACCTATGCCAGCGCTTCTGGGAATGCCTCGAAGAGGCGGAGGAGTGGCAAGACCGACTCCTGAAAGGAGACCCACCGGACTTCCGACGATGGCGCGGAGAGTCGCCCCTCGAGTCATCCGTCAAAAGCCCCGCAGACCTCAACCTCCGGGGCTTAGACACCCGGCCTACCGACAGCTTCTTCTTGCGTTCCCGCAAGGCCTTTGCCGTGAACGACTGGCAGTCGACACAGTCGTCCGTATCGTGGGCCTCCCTGAGGCACCAGAGGCAGGCGTTGTGCGAGTCCGTGACCGACATCTTGGACCCACAGTCCCCGCAGTTCTTGAAGCCCGGACGCGGGGTTGAAGATGAAAAAGACATTGCCACGAACAAGTCTTCACAACAAACCAAACAGGTTCAATGAATCGAGAATTGAAAACAGCAAACTCCAACGAGTCGAGGCGTACCGAGATTCACAAAGCGAACACGTTCGCGGAAAAAACGGAACTGAGGCTATGGGCGTTGTGCGTCCTACTTATCACATCGGGTGACGTCGGCCGTCAGAGGAGGTCCTCGGGGACGCCGCATCGACGTCATCGACGCAGACGCCAAAGATTTTCCGAAGCAGCACAGCTCTGGACATTACCTGTCATAGATATGGAATACGTCGGAGGACCCAATCCCCTCGAAATATTGATTATTGATTGAAGACAAACATGGTATGCTCGCCAGAAAGGTTGAGTACCATAAGAAAAAAAAAGTAACAGCCAATGCTTAAAAGTTCTAGCCAATGCTAGTGCGCAAGTATATTTTGTGAGGCCTGGCCCAGCCTTGTACCAGGGCGATGCACTACAGAGGGTCACTGAAGTCAGCAGGCATAGGAAAGGGGTGAGCTGGAGTAGCCAGAGAGGGCAAGGTAGATCTGAGAAAGGGGTCCACCATCATGCTTTTCATTTTGGGCTCTATCCCTTTCTGTAACCTCCCTTTTCTGTGGGACAAGTGCTCTGGGTATGACATTATAAGGCAAAGGTCACGTGTTATAGTCGCAGGGATTGGACTTGATTGTGTTCAACCCAAGTGACAATTTTTCTGTATAAGGATGGGGTCTACCACTCCTTACTTGATTCTTTTTGGACTTTCACGACCAAAAGAAATCATTGGAACTCTATTGGGAATGAAATCCATTCCAATGTTCTCCAACAGTGAGGTGAAGCTAGAAGGCATCCAAGGCACAGGAAAGTTCTGTCCCCTAATTATCCACAGGGATATGTGGGGGTGACCACAGTCTGCAACTCTTCTTGAACTAACCCGACCTTCATACCACGAAGATGAGCCCAGCAGACCCACGTGTGCCCGGAGCGAAGGGGAGCAACGTCCAATTAGCATCTAACCTCCCCTATACTATCCAGTATGGCATAGCCCTTTCCCCAATCGCTTGGCCAGCTTGGAACTGATTTTGAAACGTCATGACTGACGATGTGTGTCTTTTTAATGTGCTGCCTGTGTATTGTTTGGCAGAGCGCTCTCGGGCAGCAGAGTTCTCTGCTCGCATTTCATATCTTATATACATTTGTTTTAATTGCAATTATGCTCCTGGTCTCTTTTTTTCCCCTAGCGGGGTGTGTCCTTTACTCTGGTCTATTGGATATTATGTGCATGTTGGGGCAGAGCCTTCAACCAGTTTGACAGCAAGGAAAGCACAGAGAAGTCCAGTTTATGCTGCCAAACCACCTAAGACCAAGAACAAGGTACTGTCAAGAGGGCCTGTCCCTCTGGTCAACTTTAGGGATCAAAGTGACTTATAAGCACCCCCTTGTCTTATTATTCTTTAAAAATATATCCTTGCCAGATCACCCGTGCTCAAGTAGCCAGAGTGCTATTCAGTAACAGTTCTGCATTTCCTGTTCTCTCTTAAAGGGATGGGTTTTTGTTCGAATTTGTAGGAATTCTATTTTTTGGAGTCTTTGCACTATTGATTTTTGGATTGCTACTGTTTTCACTTCACATGCCACCTGAGAGTAGAGCCTACCCTTGGCCCACATTACCACAAAAGGCAAAGGAGGTGTACCTGTCGAGCTATGTCTGTTTTATCTTTATGATTGGGATCATTCATGGTTTAGTAGTGGTGTGGGCCTAAGTAGGTGGTTTACCCACTACTGATCCCTGATCTCCTGCAGAGAAGTAGTCATTTCATCACAATCATTTTTTTGTAACGTGCTTGAAGCTTTTAAAGAACAAAATGAAGATTGTACCTCTTTAGTTGGTTTAAATATTGACTGGTCAATATACAAGTAATTCATTCTAAAAAGGAGGCAAAAAGGAAATATCTTATTTCAGATTGGCATTTCAACTGTGAACATTTTGGCTAGTGAACATGTAAGACTTTTTCGAATTATGTAAAACCCAACCTTACATTAGATTGTACTCGAATACCACAAAGAGGGGTATATGCGTTTAAATAGATTAGAGACTATGGAAGTGATAGATGGTAGAAGGTGGATTCCCGGATATGAACGCTGCCGTACAGCCTGTAAACAGGTCATCCACATGGAAAACCTAAACACTGTATGATTCATTGTAATGCAATAGATTTAAGACAGAAAACTCTGTTGAGATTTACCAATGGTGTTTCCCATTTAAAGACTCCAGGGTTTTGGCAATGGGTAATTAATGAGAATTATGAATGACTGGATTCCTCTTTTTGTGTATTGAAGTACATTATTTTATGTATTGTGGACTTTGTATGCTTTCCAAATCAAAATAAAATAAGAATTAAATGGACAATTGCGCTCTATTCTGATTTGGCGCACTTACATAAAGCATCAATCTGTGTAGATGGTGTCCCTAAAAAAATAAAAGAAACCCATTTAGAAAACAAAACATTTCAAATCCCCCCCCCAAACTATTGGCTATTTAGACCCTTAACACTAGGGCTAATACTATCCTTCTGTGAAGGAAAGTGCACCGAAGAATCACGATAGATTTACAAAATAAAAATTGAATATTATCTGCAGCTTTTCAATAGAACTAAAAAACAATGGTGTACTGCAATGCAAAGTTGCATTTCATTTGGGTCTCAAAATGTTTTGTAAATTACAATTTGTCTTACAGTTTCGTAGTTGAAAAGAATCAATCTGCAAAATTATCCAGTTGCCTTACCTGGAAAATCAGTTTTCATAACATCTATTCCCACTTGAAGACCGGACTCTGCTGCAAGAACTGCATAGTTCCCCTGATGAGAAACATTGAAGTTGAAAGCAGGGAACGAGCTGCGGTAATCATTTAGTAGGAACGGTTTTCCTTTTGCTGTTCTTTTTAGGACTATTTCATCCCACTGTATTTTCAGTTTTTCTGCTATCACCTTCCTTATCATCAGGCGCCCCGCCTAAAAAATGAAGCAGAACATGTTATGTAGATAGACGAATAGTCACATTCAACAGAGATAGAACACGTATTTTACTCGTAAATATTTTAAGTGAATTGTAGAACTAATAAAAACATTCTAGTATTGAGGTAACAAATGTTTGGGAAAGGAATGTAATGCTTTTTACTACGAATATACTGGCGGAGAAATACGCAAACACTCTACCGCTGTATATGAAACTGCAGCCATATGTTAAAATGTTTCCAAACAAGCAGTAGAGAAGACTATGTTCTTTAGGTTAAATCAGCTCTGAAAGTTAGAAAAACTGGGATGACAGCTTACAATTCTTCTAGAACAAATAGCACGTGGTTATGAATTTCTTTCTTTTAATACTGTGCCTAAATTGATAGGACCCAGAGTGCTTGAAGACCGTCTCAAAGGGAAAGTGTGCTCAAAAATGTTATTACAGCTGCTGGTAGAAAAAAGGGTTCTGAAAATATTTTAAAGTGGTGTCAGTCTATCAGCAAGCATTTTTGGTGGAGCTCCAAAACTTGTGATGGGTCTGTAGAAATTCTACTTGAAAAATGGCGTTCATTGATGCACCATTGTTCCAAAGTACACTTGTGGACAGAAAACCAACATTTTCACGAATGTGCACATGGACCTTTATCGAAGGAGCAGGAAAGCAAGAAGAAGTGGTTGGTGCCATGTTCACCTCCATACAAAGCTCTTGAGAAGATCGTGTACGATAAAAAGCTTTCAAGAGACCTGAAGGGACTCACAGAATTCTGTCATACCGGAGATCTGGAGGTGTTCCACAATATGTGCCTAAAGTACAGGCCCAAAAGGTTGGATTTCGGCATAGACAGTATGGAGGCCAGAACAAGACTAGCTGTACTTGCGCACAACGAGAATGTTGGGAGGGAACAAGCGAAAACTGCAAAAACCTTTGGGATGCTTCGTTACCTCAAGGCCTTTACAAAACGAGGCAAACAATGTGTGGCCAAGCCAATATACCAGGAAATTGAATTTAAATTTGTGACACTTTTGACATGTGTTGGCCATGCATACTCATGGACTCGATCCCGATTTTGTTCCTAGGACATATACAATGCCTCAAAACATTGCAAATGAGCCCTGTCCAACTAAAGCAGAACTTGTTGAAAAGTGGACTTCCCGATATAAATGATTTGTAGCTGTCCCCATAATCTGCTCACAATAACATTTTCGATATGTTCCCCAATGTTTGGACATTGTACATCAACAATCCAATCCTGTTACACTCAATTTCAATGCTATAAAAAGTATTTAAAAGTATTTACTTATGCAGATTAAATTTGATGTATGATTCATTAAAGTATATCTTTTACCTTCCCTTCATTGATATTACTAGTCCTCGATCGATAAGACACATGTGTGCGGTTGCTATTGGTGATATAGTTGAAAATAGAATTGCCCTAGCACATTGGTGCTGCACTGCCCATTTGGGTTGCTGAAATACTCATGGGCAAATGAATATTTGCCATCCGTGAACGGTACACTAAGGTTAGTGTCTGTCAAACCCTCTTCTAAACCCAAACCACATCCACAAATGCATTGCTTGGCACTGGCATTGAAGGCCTATGGTGGGTAAGATTTTCATAGCAATGATCAATCGCCTGACCTGTGTTAATCCCATAACTTCCAGAACATTGTGCTTTAGCGGTGTATTATTTTTTCAAACAGCTCGGCGAGTGGCCACCTTTTTGCACACTCACAGACTATTTCAGTCTTTTGATGTGTGCGTTTTTTTGGGTTCTCCATAGCTATACATTGCTCACCATAGCGTCCAAAATGTCATTTTCCAATGTATCCTCTTTGTCAACTTTTTGGCAATAAGTGCCTGTTGTTGCTAGGTTGCCATACAGTGTAACTCTGTGTTTTGCTTTGCATGTGCCCCTCACTGTGTCCTTCCCTAGTGTTCTCCCCGCCCCCTCCTCCACCAGTCCTCTTCTTTCCTCTCCCTACCAACTCTATGATGCTCTCTGTCTCTCTTATCTTTGTAACTGCTTCTCTACCAACTACCCTGCTCTCCTCACTAAATCTGGTAGGAAGAAGTTTAAAAAGGACATCCAAACCAGGCCTCCCTATCGCTGATACCTATACCAGTGCTTCCTCCAGGCAAATCCTCAACGATATCCCCTTTGTCGTTCCCTCACCACACCCCTATGGACTCTACATATGGTCTCTGTGCTGACTCTATTCTCTTCTTCTCCCATTTACGGTTGCACCCGGTGGGAGGCCCTCTTGGTCATCATTAATGTTTACTTAACACTTCTTAATTAACAAGTCTCCTTGTTAAAGTCTCCTTGGAGACTTTAACATCCAACTAGATGCGTCCTGTACTTTCTCTATACTCACGTAAAACTGCTCTCCTGAACATCCCTGAAGATGTGCTCTCCAACCTTGATTCCAACACGCACTGTGTCCTCATCTTACTCAATCTCTACTCTGCCTTTGACATGGTCAAACCGCCATCCTGCTCAACTGTCTCCGTGATAACCGGAGTATCACTGATCAGGCACTGGCTTGGCTGACTTCTTTCCTCTCTGATTGACCCTCCCAGGTCCAACTTGAGTCCTTCCTCTCCTCTGTAACGCTCACCTGATTCCCACAGAGGCGCGGCTCTGAAGATGGACTGGAAGGGCCCCTCTATTCTGGCTTCTCTGGCTCGCAAGAATACCCTCCTGTACGTGGAAAGGGAGTATTACCAACTGGCGGAAATAATGTTCAAGCCTCCCACTCCCATCCAACCCTCCACGAAACCTCTTCCACGGTTCCCCGTGAAGCCTCACCTTAGGGTTTGGAATGGTGAGCTCTCCGTCCTGCTTCAGATGCAGGGGCGCATTGAAACCCAGTTACTTCACTGGATTGAGGGTTGATGGAGTTCAGGTAAGCTTGACTGTTCAGGTAAGGCGCTGTAATAGTTCTGTTCAAAAGTTCAAGCTCTTTAATTATGTCCGTTGTCTTATTGCAGCAAGCGCTAATGCTCATGTCTTTTTCCCCTTAGGGGCCGGGGTTCGGATGCCGGAGAAATGGCGCCGACCTGAAGTGAAGCGTGCCGCTTCAGTAAATGGCAGGTGAGTTCAAGATGAGCGCTCAGGTAATGTCTTTACAAACGCTCAACAATGACTGTCTTTTTTCCCCATAGGGGCCGGGGTCCGGAGATGCCAGGAAGCGGCAGGACCCGAAATGCAGAGGGAAATATCCAACAGTTAAGTCTTAAAAGGAAACTGAGCTTTCCTTATTCCTTTTCTCCCTCTCACCTTTGTTCTTGTCTTTTTTCCTCTAGGCACCGGAACGTAGCTGAATCCGGAAGATCGCTGCTGAAGATGGAAGCGCCTTGCCAAGGTGAGTGAAATGCAGCGCTGCAGCGATCGAAACGAAATGCTTTAAAAAAAGATGTCTTCCTTTTCAGGATCGTCGGTGAAGTGACTCCGGAATGCAGATTTAGCAGGTAAGGGCTTTTCTTCACCTAATCTCTCCTTTCTCCCCTTGCAGGTGTTCCAGGGTGCTGGCAGGCGTGGCTGAAGTCAGGATGCAGGAGCAGACACGGTGAGCGTCCAGCTGCTAGGTGCAGAACAACGCGAAGCACGTGTGGCTGATCGGGTGTGGTTTAAATAGCCTTGGAAGAAGTTCCTGGTATGTATCCTTCCACCAATCAGGTATGTATCCTTCCCCGACCACACCCAGGTGGTGAAGTAGTCCCACAGGTAAAGTAGTCCCATTAAGGCCTCAAGAGGGCCTGGATGAAGCAGCATGGTCTGCATCAGGTAAGTGTGCACCCAAGCACTTAAACACATATCCTCTCTTATGAGCCTGGCGCCTAAGGCGCCAGGACTGGGGGCCCCTATGAGCCTGGCGCCTAAGGCGCCAGGACTGAGTCCAAAGGGCCCCGACTTGGGCCCGCTGGGACTTCCCAGGGGAAAATGATGTCTGCCTCTGGGGTTGCTGGGCCCGGCCTGGCTCCTTAGAGGCAGGCATCATGACACCTCTATCTGCTTTCTCTCCTCCTCTCCCCTGCTGATCACCTGGCTGAAACTGTGCTGGTTACCTGGCTACCCTCTGACCTGGCTACCCTCTGATCTCGGGCCCAGGTCCCCTCCCCGCCAGTTGCACACCTGCACTGCCCCCCTGGGCACCATTAGCAATCAGGGACTGTTTCTGTATCCCTAGAGCTCCCTACCAGCAATCGGCACCCGATGTCTGCACTTACCCTTGCACTTTCCACCAGATGGCCGCAGTTTTTATTTATTGTCTTTCTTTCTTTATTTCGACTGTTTATCCTATACACTAAACTGCCCCTCCCCCTTCCCCTTCCCATTGCACTTTTCCCCTTCGCCCTCCCCTGCACTTTCACAATCTCAATGCCACCTGACCTAGTAAGATCTTTGTCTCTGTCTTCCCTCTGTGCCCCCTCCCTTGCCTCGTTGTGCCTTGAAGCACTTGTGCATAGGTGCGTTATAAATGCCATATCATATCATGATAGGATATCAAGTTCTGTTTTGGACAGACACAAAAGGAATCTTAGGTTACACCAGCCTTTGAGGGGCTTGTAGTATCAGTTTTACTTACCTTGTGTGTAACTGTTGTCCAAAACTAATTTGAAGCAATGGCTCCCCCTACCGAAAAGCAACTGTAATTAAATATTACTCCCCAAGGTCCAACTATCCTAGAATGACAGTTATCCAGAATACAATTCATAGTTTTATACCATGTCTATTATATGAGTATCAGAAGATCAGAATAATGTATTGTCCACTTCATTAGACTATGTGATTTCTTGCTGAGATTCACGGTACAACGGATACAGTCTATCAAAGGAATTCGATGTTGGCTGGGTTAGCCTGCGCTCACCAGCAATTTTCAGATTTCGAAAACTGATCTACCGCCAAGGGCACACCCTACTGGAATAGTGGGAACCAATTCTTCATCATCTTAGGCCCCTTCCTGACTTGGTAGGGCCTTCCCAAGAAGATACGTTTTTTTGTTTGAGCGTTGCAATTGTGCGCTTGCGTGCACTACTGCAATGTTGAGCACAAGGCTATCGACTTCTCAAGTCCGCATTTGAAAGTCAGGGAACGTCTCTGAAAAACTGTCTAACGCTCATCCACGCTTACCCTATGAACACGCACAACTAACTTGATATGGGCAAGCAATGTAACCTGTCTCGCTTGAACATAGACAGGGCTGCTTCAGGTGGGATAGATAGTGTGAACAGCTGTCCCCTGTTATGCTCCCAACATAATGAGTACAAACCTCTCAGGAAAGAAGCAAAGGTTAACTTTATTCTGAAAATTTAAAAATAATCATCAAAGGTGTCTGCTCTTTGATAACGTTGAGACTCCAGAATTAAGGATTTTGCCTATGGAAAGGCCACTGCGTCGTGAATGACATCACATATAGGTTCATAACCCGCACTAGTGATGGGTAAGACAGTATTCATGAACGCGCGGCATTGGTGGATGCCAGCCAACAATTTGTTTAGTTTTCATGCGTATTTCGAATGCCACGTGGGTCAGCTGTGCTCATTGCACCATAGAGGGAAGGTCACTTCGTGGGATGATGCTTGTGGGGATAGAAGAAATTAATCAGTTCACACTGACGCGTCTTGTCTGGTATGTTTTATTATTGTACTATTCTTAAATAGCATATGCCATGTTTAGGGGATCTCACCCTTCTTACCACATGGATAAGATTTGTGATATTCAAAAAGAAGATGCGTAAAAACAGGTGTCTACACCACAACGGCAGGACAAGAAAAACCAAATGTATATCAAAAAAATCACATTAAAGGGTATTTCTATTATTAAATCTGTAGAGTCAAAACTCCTAAAATGATCAATTTACATAAAAATCAAACCACAATATATAAAACATGGACAACATACGCTTCACAAAACACAAGGAAAACACATGCTGTGGGTTAATTGTTGTAGTTATTGCAACATTTCTCTGTCTGAAATTTCACACTGGAGTAGTTTTTCAAATTCTAAAGTGCAATTGATATATTTTTCTAAAACCCAAGAAAAATATATCAATTGCACTTTAGAATTTGAAAAACGTGATTTTTTTAATATATATTTGGTTTTTCTTGTCCTGCGGTTGTGGTGTAGACACCTGTTTTTACGCATGTTTTATTATTGTGGCATTCTTTCACAAAAACTAAACCTACCACGCATACACAATGAAAACAAGCTTCAATTGTTGTTTGACCTTGGACGAAAGGGAGCAATCGCCAGGCTAGAAGGACAGAAGCTGTTGAATAACCGCAAACATGATAATATTACTGTATTGAAAGTGGACTTTGGAACATTTAGTTTCAATTTATGCAAAGCGTTGTTCTGAGTGGACACTCCGCGTTACGCCAATAGAATGGAACTACCAAACATAATGTCCGTTGAACTATCCATAATATTTTTGCGATTAAAAATGGCATTTTTTCTTTTTGCATACGGAAGTCTTCAATGACGTGTGCATATACCATTTGACGAAAATACTGGACAGAATACGTTGCTCCATTGATTAAATATATACTGTGCCATATTTTAAAAAACCAAGAGCGTAACTCACGGTTTCTTTTAAGTCTACTAATAATTGTTATTTGTGTTTAGTTTAAATAGGAATGAGTAAAGGTTTGTTCTTTTGGCCAGTATTGGTTACTGACATTGTTATGGGTTGTTAGTTGGAGCATATTGTGACGATTATTCATCGACGACCCACAACCACAACCTGTATGCATGCTAGTGATATCTAAACCACTTCGTCCCATGGAATATCAGGGTGTGCTAGCAACGTTGCATTATTGGATGTGCCGGGGGCAGAACATTTTCCAAGGGAACTTGGTTTTGCTTTTTGATAGATAATATTTCCAGTTCCATTACATTGCCATCCGTCTGTTGTTCCATTTCGGCGTCAGTTTCTCCTTACCATTGGGAGCTATACCTACTTCACAGCGCTAACCTTTCATGCACCTCGTAGTCTAAAATACTCCCCAAGGTTGTCTGTCTGTGTATGTTCATTGTGTGTGGTTTGTGTTCGTTATTCGGTTTCATCCGGTGCAGAATTACAGGATAAATTTGAATAAAGAATGGATACTAAAATATATTTTTATTCTGTTATCTACATAGATATATTGTCCGTTCTGCAAATGCCATAGTTTCCAGCTGCCCTGGGATGGCTTCTTCAATCAACAATGGCAGATACGCCTAACGGCATCTTTTAGCATCACCATCATGTGGGACAATCGACCCGGACCAATATGCCCTTTGGCGGTCCCAGCGACAAGGAGCAACCTGTCATCATTTACGGTGTAGCAAGAAGCTGATGCGTCGAATCCACATCTTCTCCTGAAAGGAACACCATGTGCGTCATTATAAAGTTTTGTCAATCTAATCTAAGGACACACAACAATTGGTCGTTCATCGCAATCAGTGGATCATGATAATGTGGTTTTTGGAGCGTTCTTTGTAAATAAAAGCATTCGCGAAATTGCAGATTTCTGATGTTTTCTTTAAAATTATTGATTGCAAATCCGATTTGGGAGGCGCTGTGAGAGGATGTGTGTGTTGATTTTCCGAGTTCTGCGTTAACTGACGTAATGATGTGGTTGATGACTCGGCGTGTTTGGCTACGCTGTCCACTAACGTAATGAAAATAGGTGGAGCATATTGTTTGGAATAGTGATAACAGCTCCAGGGGGGGGGGGGTGATATGATTTACTGCTGCGAGGGCACTTGAATTTAGGGCTATGCAGCAACGGATAAGATTAGCCCAAGATGGCCGTGCCCAACCCGTCGTTTTCACATGTGTAAAAGTGAGGAAAACTAAGGTAAGATGCATCGGAACGTTTTTTCCAATCGTTCACTGTATACTGAAAAACACATGCCCCAACACTCGGGACAATACCATTTTTGAGCGCACTTTCCCTTTGACTTATGTTGCTGGACACTGTAGCATTATGTCCACGTTGGCAGAAACATCTACCTTGCAGTGTCCCAAACGCGTTGGTTGCTTCTTCCACTGTCATGTTACAAATGGTTTTGTAAGCCCAATCCATGAGACAATTTTAGGCATGCTAAGGATAATAGGACATACAGCACTGCCAATCCAAAAATGCAGATGTAAAATTGATGTCTGCTTAAAAGACACAGATCAGCATGGATCATGTTCTGAAGCTGTTCATTTCAGTTCTCAACCAAGTTTATTTGACCCTACCACCTGTGAACGAAGGACGTACCGTTTTACTAAGCATACACTCTTTTAGTAGTCTACCTTCTCATTTTAGATGTTTCACCTGTTTGTGTTTATACTTGCAAAACCATTTTCTCAGTTTGCACACTCCATTTTTCACCATGCCGCAACACCCTGGTGTTTTTAGCCTGCTCCCCATGTTATCACAGTATACACTCCTCTTTTGCACTCACAGCTTGAACTCCCATTCTTTAGAGGCTACAAGCACAATTTCTAGATATGGCTGGAGAAAGATGTAGCTCTTGGTGTCAATCAGCTGCCCATGTTGCATAAAGAGTGCATCATCTTCGCTTACACTCTCCATGAACAGTCCAATACACCACGGAAGGCTTGTAAGGCACAGTCTACCCTCCAGCAAAAGCAATTGTGCACCCCAGGCCTAATTGTTTCCAAGGAGTTTTACAAAGCAGCTGTAGGAGCGGGAGTGATTGTGCATTACTCTTGCCAAGGGGAGAGGGGTGTTAGTGTTAT
This sequence comes from Ambystoma mexicanum, assembly GCF_040938575.1. NCBI lineage: Eukaryota > Metazoa > Chordata > Amphibia > Caudata > Ambystomatidae > Ambystoma > Ambystoma mexicanum. The sequence goes on from NC_090941.1 coordinate 771,998,420, forward strand.
ATATATATATATACATATATATATAATACCTTGCTGCTAGTGCAAGGCATAGTTAAGGTTAAGACTAAGGGCCTGATTCATGGAACATTTTCCTATGTGATTGCGCCATTAGAAAACACTTCCATGAATCAGGCCCTAAGTCTCTGTGGCTTATATCAGAAAATGACTTTTCTCGGTAACTTTCGAACCCTTGCAGGACAAAATATGAAAATATTCCACAGTAATATTTCAAGACAGCCATCTGTGCATGCTCAATTTCAGCATTGTACATTAACGGCTTCATAGTTTAAAAGATGTTTGCTTTGATCGCGTTTTCAACAGCCTTTAACATTGGGGTTTGTCATGGGAAAAAACATATTTCTGGCCACTTAGATTTTCACAATGTTTTGCAAGCACCTAGGTTTCATCATCTGGAAGTGGTGAATTGGAATTCATTTTGAAAATCGACTTATATATACTAACAGTACAAACTACAGTCCAACCCTCCCCCAAAGATAGCAGCAGCCCAACTACTCACGGGCCCTGCAAAGAGCTTCTTCCTTCCAAGCCACCCAAGATCACAGCTTCAAGCGAGCTCTTTCCAACTACCAATTCCACCCTCAGGACTATCCCGTGAGCCAGCACCACTATTGCAGAGGAGCCCATTAGAACTACACCAGCTCCCTTACCTGTTAGGATTGCGAGATTATGCTCGAGGTCACCCCCCTGTCATCTCCCAGCCTTCTCCCTTAAACGAAATTCTGACCTTAGTGCCAGAACGTACACCAGTTGTGCCACCTCAACTACGAAGTCAACACATGACTCTAACAAACCAGCTATCATAATAACGACCAGCCGCATGCCACCCCACCTTGCCATTCACAACCAGAACTCATGTCTGAACCCTGTCTCCACTATGCAATGCCCCCACACTGAAGATCTCAGTTGAGAACCGTATAAAACACAACAACACTACAAGAGCACCCCCACCTTTTTGCGCTTGAAGCCCTCGAACCCCCAGTCACCCATGACCCTGACCCTTCCCCCGGAGTGCAAACTCCCCCCACTACTTGGAGCCCTTATTAACCCTAGGTTACTCCCGGCTCATGTGCTGGATATCAATGATCCGATAACCTTGCAGAACTTAGACCTTCTGCCCCACACCGAAACTTGGGTTCACCAAGCCTCTGGCCCAGCACACTCTCTAGCTATTCCAGATGGATTTTCCATCCTGAGATGCGACAGACCGCTCACACGAGGCGGAGGCATAGCTCTCATCTAGAGACTCCCTCCAAGTTAGACCATGCAGTACTTCCACAGGAACTCACTGCGAGTGTCTCACTATAAAACACTTACCACTAACCCCATTGATACCATCACCATAGATATCCTCTACTGCCAACTAGGCCCATCAGCCACCTTTGAGGAAGACCTTGTCCACTCTATAGGTGACAAAATTAAGCCCACATCCAGAGTTATCCTCTTGGGTGACTTTAACCTAGGTCTCCACGACCCCCTAGATACAGCAGGCACCACAGTAGCCAGTACCCTTGCAGGCCTTGGCTTCAAACACTGTGTGGCCTCACCCACCCACTGCAAAGGCAGAACTTTGGATTGGATCGCCGATCTGAACAGCCAGACCCTTACCACCTCCAAAACCCCCGGTCAGACCACCACATACTGGGTTCTCCCTTCCTGCACTGAAACTTCCACCACCCTTCCTACCCACACTACCACCCATGTTAGCCTGCAGCTCCTGCAAAATCTCCAAAGAGTCAATTACACCCGCCCTATCGCTATTGAGTCTGGAACGCCTTAATGCTTCCGACCCCCAAAGCCTCGCAGACATTTATTTATTGTTCGCTTGTTAGGCGCTTATACAGCAAGTATATACTGTTTCAAAGCACACAAGGGAGCGAGACATATTGAATAAACAAACAGAGAATGGGAAAGGAAAAAGGTCAAACCTTCTATGCCTTGTGAGTAATTAAGAACGTGCAAGTGCAGCAGGGAAAAGGGCAGAGGGGGTAGGTGCAGGAGTGCCCATGCCCGTGAGTGAGCAACAGATGAAGTGCATGGTGAGGTAAGTGTTACACAGCATAAACCTTGTTGGGTGTAAGTGCGAGCCTCCAGGCGGAGGGAGCGCCAAGGCAAGTGCTGAGAGTAGACAGAAGCTGGGGCGATTGGGTGTGGGAAGTCAGGGGACCTGCGGATGCATAAAGGCACAGGATACCAATCACAGAAACTGTGAGATTAACAGAGGAGAGGAGATGGGAAGGAGGAGGTAAAGAGCAAGGTCTTGAGGAGCTTCCTGAATTTAAGGAGGTCCTGCTGGAAGGCATAGAGGGAGTGGGAGGCTGTTCCATAGTAGGGAGCTAACTGTTTAGCAAAGCGCTTTACACACAGAGAGTTGGTGCCAAAGGAACGCAAAAGGTCTGGAGGGGGAGTATTTAGGGAGATAAAAGTGAAAATAGTAAGGTCCCCAGGCCCAGATAGCTTTGTGGATGATGCAGAGGGATTTGAAGTTAATTTGTGCAGCAACCGGGAGCCAGTGAAGACTTTTTAGGGCAGGAGAGATGCAGTCCCTGGGCTTAAGGCTAAGGTTAAGTCTTGCTGCCCTATTCTGGATTAGCTGTAGAGGTCGCAGAGTGGAAGAAGGTAGAACAAAGCAGTAAATCTGGTGGCCTCGCTCCTCCCCAGAAAATCCAAACCAATGTGCCACCTTAACCCATGGTTCACTGCTGACCTCCAAGCTTTGCGCTCACTGAAGAGAGAAGCGGGAAGCCACATGGAAAAAAAACATCAAACCACCATAAAATAAAATTTAACAAGATTGCTAAAGCGTACAAACTAGCCATCTCGGCAGCCACGGCAGAAGTTTATAACTCCGGAATAGCCAAAGCCAGCTCCAACTCAAAAGAATTATTTAAAATACTTAGGGCATTAGAAATCCCCGTCCCTGCCCCTGTCGGAATCAACAAAGATGAAACTTGGTGCACTAACATCCAGAATGCCATGTGTACCAAAATATGCACGCTACAGCAAACAATTGCTAACATGTAAGCTTTAATCACCCCCTCCAGCTCACTGCCCATCATTAGAACACACACCACACCCCCATTCCGCTTCAGAATTAGAAACAAACAAAATCCACAGAAACCTCAAACCGTCCAACTGCAAAGGAGACATCTGCCCAGCAGCCATTATCAAAGATTGCTCCGAATGCCTTGTCTCTTTCTTCACCAAATTTATCAACGCATCCTTCTCTGACAATTTGGTCCCGAGCGTTTAAAGAATCCTGGGTCCACCCCCTACTGATAAAACCATCTCTGGACCCGGAGGGGCCTAACAACTACCGCCCAATCACTACATTTCCCTTCCTGCTCAAGATCCTGGACAGAGCTGCATACATTCAGATCCAACACTACCTGGAATCGATTCTAGGGGGTTCAGCAATCTGGCTTCCGTCCAGGTCACGGTACTGAATCAGCCTATTGGATCTAAAAATTCAACTGGATGCCTTCAGAGATAAGAGTACACTAGCCATCCTCCTCCTACTGGATCTCTCGGCCGCTTGAGACCTTGTAGACCCTGCAACCCTTTGTCACCACCTCTGCTACCTTCTCCCATGAGACTACCGCTTGGATAGCATCCTTGCTACAGGGTAAATCCATGAGAGTCTTCTCAGACACTGTGAGAGGCCAGCCCATTCCCATACTGTGTGGCGGCCCTCAAGGCTCCTGCGTCTCCCCTTCATTGTACAACATATTCACCAAACCCCTATTTGACCTACTGGACAACATCTGCATATCCTATACCAATTATGCTGGTGACACCCAAATACTCCTTACCCTTTCTGGCTCTTATGGCGAAGACTTCCTCAGGCTCAACAAAGTGTACGCTACCATCCAAACCTGGATGGCCACGAACGTCTTATGCCGGAATGACAAGACGGAGATCTTGTTCGTAGACTCTCCCTCTATGTAGCAAAAGCTCAGCCCCCAGTACACCACCTTCAATATAGATGAAATCCAGATCCCAGTATCAACGTCAGTAAAAACACTGGAAGTCTAGCTGGATGCCTCTTTATTGCTCACCAAACAAGTGAGTGCGGTGGGATCCACCAAACTTATCACTTCAGTGAGAAACGTCATGTCACCTGAGAGCTGCCTAACCATTCCAAGAGCAATCACGGGGGCAAGACTGGAATTTTGTAATGCCCTCTTTAACGGAACATAAACTACAGATAATTCAAACAAGACCATATCTCAGCCGCCAGAAAATAGGCACACTGGCTACCCATTAAAACAAGGATCATCTTCAAAACCTTGTCCTTCAAACAAGACCATATCTCAGCCGCCAGAAAAAAGGTGCACTGGCTCCCCATTAGGAAAAGGATCATCGTCAAAACCTTGTCAATTACCCACAGATACCTGAGCAACAGTGCCCCACAATATCATGCTAGGAAAATTGAACAATCAAATTCCAGCAGACCGGTAAGGTGCCTACACGCAAATCGGCTGGTCCTGCCCAAAGTGAAAAGAGTCAAAGGAGGTGGAGTGAGCTTCCCATCGATGGCCGCAAACCAATGGAATGCCCTCCCAGAGAACTAAGAGCAGAAGACTCCTATTGGGCCTTCCGCAAGGCCCTGAAAACCTGGCTATTTGCCTAACGGTCCTTCTAGGACACAACCAATGACTACTGCTCCAATCAGTACTGTTACCGCAGTGGTGTGTCAGGAGCGGTACAACACTCCTCTATTGAAGCTTTTTATATCATCTAACTGGTTTGCAACGGTGCCCTGATGTCTCAGGGTTTAGGCGCTTTACAAATTCAAAATAAATAAATAAACCGTACACACAGAAAACAAGCCAACCATACATACAGAAACTATAACTGCACACAACATACAAACTCACCCCCACTGCATACACATTACAACACACACTAAAACAAGGACATACATAACAATACATTAAGTAGGCCATGTTGAATTAAAAATGTATATATACACTTCTATTTACAGTGATTGGTGCACAATCAATTTTTCAATGATTAGCACTTCCATGCACCCAAATTATATCTGCAGTCAAGCATGAAAACCCAAATTTGGTTCCTGGAAAGAATTGTGCTAGGCGCACCAAGTAATTTTTCATAAAAAAAATAAATTCAGTACCTCTTCTGTATCCCAAATTGTTGCCCCCAGCGTGCACCAAGATTACACCCAGTATTTTGCCACTGTTATAATACAGAACAAGTTTCTCCATTATGTCATTCCATTTTGTACTGTGATAGCCATGACATTCCACTGCAAGAAACCTGAGGCGTTTCCCCCCAAGTTAGTCCCGGGGATCCTGTGTTCAGGTGGCCAGGGGAGGGTCATCATTCTTGGATCCCAATGCTGGGGGCGGACGAGCGAGGGAGGGAGGATCACCTGTGCAGGGGGCACTTGAAGACTGCGAGAGGAGCGCCCTTGGGCGAGAAACGGTATCCCATTTTTTCTGATGCGCCCCTACCCGATATCCCAGCAGTCTTTATGGGATATTGCAACCAAAATCCCATCCACTCCCCATACTTTCCTGTATGGAAAGGACGGAGAAAACAACAGGGGATCTCAAGATTATCTCTAAACCCCAATATGAATTTTGCGTCTCCACATCACTACAAATCCCATAATCCCCTTCTTCTCTGAGAATATCAAGGGGGATGTAAAATAACACCCCTGGAATATCTCCATTTTAACTCCCATAATCCCACTTCCCCATTGAAATCCACAAGAACTGGGACGTGGAAGAGGCAGATGGGAGTCATGAGGATTACCCATAGGAATCCATGGGCAATGGATTCCTATGGGCAGTTTCCATGTTGTCCCGATAATGAGGTCAAGCAGGGAGGGACAACTACTCACCCCTGACCATAATCAACTCTTGTTGGGAGTATGAAAGCAGCAGCCAGAAAGAGCATTGGGAGCGACTCAGGGATGCTGGAAGGTACCGGAGAGAAGGAGAAAGCCCTAGTGAGCTGCAGAGACCCTGGGAGACCTTGAGGAGGAGAAGAAAACCACCCAAACACTGGCCCTGATACCAGAGAGGAGATCGCAGTGTGGAGGAGGAAACCAATTCCAGAAGGCAAGACCAGGGGCAGCTGGGGTTGCCTGGAGGTACCAACAGTTAAACTCCTCCCTGGGCCAGGCAGACGAACCCAGGTCACTGAGGGGCAGAGGGAAAGACCCTGACCACCTTTTAACATAAACTTTTGGCTCCTACAGCTCCAAATGACAGAAAATTCCATTTTGGGGGCTGTTAAGTGGGGGCAAAATTAGCCCAGTGCATTCTGGGACTAGAAATTCTGAACTTTGGAAGGAGGCTCAAGCCTGGAAGAGGGAAGCTTTCTTGCTGAAGTTTAAAAAGGGGTATGAGTCCGGCCAAGGGAGACCCGTGAGGAACTTGACTGTGCTGCAAAAGAGAAGACTTGAGCCCGGCTGAGGGAGCCTTCTAGGTGAATTGTAAACTTTGAGAGGAATCCGAGCCCGGCCAATGGAGAACCTTGAGGCACGGATGAAGGGTATGAGCCCGGCAGAGGGAAACCCAGTGGTGAAGAAAAAGACGCAAACAAAGCCTTCAATACAGCTGGTGAGTCCGAAGAAACGGTGTGAAGCCGGTCTCTGTCAGAAGAAGGTTGAGAGCGGAAAAAGTGTGAAGGTTGCAATCAGCAACATTATGTGAATACAAGAAACTTGTCAACAAAGAACTTGTGTAGATTTGAACTTTTGGGAAAGCCAAGAGAATGGGCAGCTGCAGAGTTGTAAGGCACTGCAGGAATGCTCAATCAAAGGTCTCTCACTGCCCCTTTTGTTTCGGTGTTGAAACTGAAGGTACCAGAAGTCCCTAGGAAAGGACGGATTGAGGTGTCAGAGTGGCCCTACAAGGGTCCCATCAAATCCCCTGTACAATCGAATGTCTCTGACCCATTGCTGTAGGAAAGCTAGGGGAAGGGAAACCCTGCTTTCTGATGAGATGAAGCAAATCATGAACTATGTTAAGAATTCATGAACTGTGTTTAAAAGATGGCAATGTGAACCCGACGGAGCGATGCCAACGGAAAAGCTAAGAGAAGTAAATCCTACATCATGATAGTATTGATATTCAGAGTGAAAGGCCATAGTGCACCCGGCAGAGGGAGAACCATGCTGCAAGAAGGATCCATGCCCGACGGAGGGAGATCCAAGGGGCAAAAAGCAATCGTCCGGTGTGCAATATCACTGAAGGAACTTTTTGTTTGTTTGTTATTTTGTTTGATCCAGCAGACCTTCTAAGGCAAGAGACTTTGTAGACATGAGACCTGGCCCCTGAAGGTTCAGATATCGTTGAATGGAATTGTGAACCTCGAGTTCTGCCTTGCCCGGTGCTTAAAACACAGGGAAGGGAGACCCCGGCTAGAACATCCGACATTTTATTTATGAACACTTCTTTCTATTCTACTGAACATTATCCCACACTCTTTTGTAATTTAGCGTAAGGATTGGCAACAAAATGTCCATACAATTACTCCACAGTAATACAAGTGTTTTGACTGGTGTTATTAGATAACTAAAAAAAAAACATAAAAAAATAACTACCTCTGGAATAATTTAAATTGGCAAGTTAGGACCTTGGATTTGGGACAACGTTCAAACTCCTCAACCAGATGATGAGCTTAAAGTTTGCACCATCTGTAAAGCAAATTTAAAAAGGGGTAACCCTTACAAATATCATTTAGGACATTCTGCAATTGTTGGCACATATGTTTCACACATTTTCAAAATGTTTCTAGAAATAAAACAAAGGAACAAACAACAAAGGAACAAACATCAATAAAATAATGTAGTTAGTACAAGTTAAAATCACAATTATTATTGTATTTGTTGAGCACAGACCTAGCTTCGAGAAGCAACAGAGCGCTTTACAGAGGTATACAACAATAAGGATACATAACGGAGCAGTTTAAATAGGTATACAACAGTGTAGATGCATAGCAGAGTGCTTTTCGGAGGTAACAACAGAGCAGATATGCAGCAGGGCGTAGGATAAGAGAGGCACAGAGGAAGGGTACAGCTGGCATGGAGGCGAGGGGAGGGCGGCGTATATAGAGTCAAGTGGTGCAAGGGACAATGTGATGGCCTAGGTGTTGAGGAGATATTCCTTGAAGAGGTGGGTCTTGAGTTCGTTTCTGAATTGTAGAAACGTGAGGGTGAGTCTGATGTTGACAGGGAGGAGGTTTGGGGCAAAGACAGAGGAGGCTTGTTTTCTGGTCCTTTCCTTTTTGCAGCGGCAGAATTGCACGTGTCCTGGCTTCTGGTGGTGCACTGTCCGCCTAATATTCTGGGTTTCTCTGCAAGGTAGCTGGGTGACTTGAGGGCGACTGCCTTATAGATGATGCAAAAACCTGAAGGTGATTTGTGCGTGCAGTGGGAGCCAGTGAAGGTCGATGAGGGCCAGGGTGATGTGGCTGAATCTGCGTATACCCTTGATGAGGCATGCAGCCATACGTAGGCCACTTCTCAGGGGGCCTTCGTGGAGTGTACTGCCCCCATCCAGGTTTTATAGGACCAGTGCTTGAATAGTGGATCTAAAGCTGTCCAGAGGGAGGAAGGGCTTGATTTTCCACAGGAGGAAGAGCTGATACCAAGCTGTCTTGAGTTTTCTTAGCTATGTGTTTCTTGAAGGAGAGGTGTTTGTAGATGGGGAAACCGAGGGATTTAGCGCAGGAGGTGAGCTCGGGTGTGAAGCCCTCAAAGTTCATGGTTGATAGCCAGGTCTGTATGTCTGGTTGTTCGGTGATGTTGGTGAGGAGTAGGAATTCGCTCTTGGAGGGGTTGAGTTACAAATATGCACTGGACATCCAAGACTGGACCAGAGAGGGGCAGGTTTTGAGCCTGTGGATGTCCTTGATGGAGTCGATCTTGAGGTATAGCTGTTTGACGGCGTATTGGTGGATGTGGATGTTGTGTATGGCTGGTAGGGCTCCCAGCGGTTCCGTGTGTAGATTGAAAGATCACTTGGGAGAGGATGGAACCTTGCAGGACTCCACAGGAGACAGGTAGCATCAGCGATCTAGAGGAGTCAATCTAAACAAACTGCTGGCGGTTGGTGAGGTAGGGCTTGAACCAGCGTAGGACAAGGTTGCTGATCCCCATGCGCCAACGTAGGGTGTCCGCAAGCGCCTGGTGGTCTACTGTGTAAAAACTGGCTGAGAGGTCGAGTAAAACCAAGAGGCAGTGGTGGACGCTATCAAGGATGTTAAGGGCGGTGTCGACCACCTGTATGGTTGCTGTCCCCATGCTGCATCTGGGTCTGAACCCGGATTGGAAGGTTTAGAGGAGATTGTTGGTGTTGATGTGTTGCTGCAGTTGTGCAACTACCACATCAATGATCTTACCCAAGATGATGGGGTGATAGTTAGCTAGTTTGTTGGGATCCAGAGTGGGTTACTTTAGTAGAGGAAGGATTTGCCCTGTTTTAGGGTTGATGGTGAGGTGACCTGAGTTAGGGATCTGTTGATCTCCAGGTAGGGAAGGCAAGCTTCTTCTGGGAGGGTCTTGTGGATGGATGCTGGGATGATGCTGTCTGTATACGATGTGGCTTTGAGGGTGGCCAGGGTTTCTACTAGGTCCTCTGTCATGTAAGTCTTTAACATTGTCCAGGTTGTGGAGATTTCATAAGGGGGGACGTGAGGTGGGTCTGTGGACGCATTGCTTTGTCTATGTGCTAGCAAATCGTGCAGATTTTGTTAATGACGAAAGTGTTGATGGCAGTGGATTTTTCAATGGAGTGTGGCATGGCAGGGGTGGGTAGCAGGTTGACGCAGTGCTTGACTGCTTTGAAGAAACCATTGAAAGTGTAACAGTACAAAAATTACATGAACCTGTACCTTCTAAAGTCCCCAAAATATCAAATTGGTGAATCTGTGTCACTTCCAACGTTACCAAATATTGATCCAGCGTATGCTTTTTCTTTTTTTACGCTGCTTAAAATAGGGAATAATAATTGCAGTAGGAAAAACAAATGCTGCTAATTGTCTGCAAAAATGAAAGTATCATCGATTAAGACCTACTTTAAAACTGAAATATTTACCAAAACCATGTGTTTTATTATAATGTATGTATATATATATATATATATATATATATATATATATATATATACCTTGTTAAAGGGACGCTATGGTTAAGTTGCACTACTAAACAAACCTATGAAATTCAATGGAAAAACATTGCTACAAGGACGTTATGGTTACAGGTAAAACCAAAAAAAACAGAAATGCGCCAGTTATGGCAAGGTACGCAACTATAACTCGTGCTATCACTGTGCACTGCAAGGACTAACACCCATGACTTCAAAGATGACATCACAAATGTCATTGATGACATCAGTGATGCCATCACATGTGCCTTTAGTTTTAATAACAAGGCTCCACAAGGGATTGTCAATATAATGCTGCCACAAAACTTTCCGAGGTCATTGGGAGGACTATCATGAAATACATCTTTCAGCACACAATCCATTGCTATATACACCATTGCAATACAGACTTTGAACTACAGACAGAGTGACGTTTGCCTTCATCAATGTTACCGCACACCTGATTCACAATCGAACAAAGGACGAAGAGGCAGAGGTTGAGACGTCCACAACCGAGAGCCGAACGTCACTGCAACGTGGTGAGTACACAAAAGATCATGATGGAATTGCACAGGCCTGGTAGTGTACAATAGTAGGAAAGCAGGATGTTTTCTGTTTGTGCGCAGCAATGGCTACCACCCTAGAATGGCTGGAGGAGAATTTTCCACATGAACAAATGAGTGAGGACGATAGCCCCATTGGTACCAGCCGCACTGTGAAAAGGGAAAGAGTTACTGCAAGGGCAAACACCCTAGAATGGATGGAGGAGAATTTTCCACATGACGAAATGAGTGAGCCTAGGTAGGGGACGCAGTGGCAAGAGTAAGACAATTACAATGTAGTGCTTCATGTAAATTAACCACATTTGTTGTCCTTTAACAGAACATACGGGAATACAAAGGAGTACACCAGAAGCGGCACCTTTTGCACAGCAACATATGGCCACTGAAACTGAAGTTAATGCTGGACATATAAAAGTACACCGCCTGGATGCCAAAATGGATGAATTGCACCTCCAATTTGCCGCCTTGAAGATTTTTGTAGAAGAACATATTATGGGTAAAATAAGATAACACTGCCCGATTTGCACATGCCCGCCGTCCCCCTTTTCCAGCCCCCCCATCCCTGCAGATTGCGTGTCATGACAGATGCTTCAATGAGACCGCAAACCCATTTTCACCTCACCAGAAGCTTGTTGAAATTGCAAAATCCCCAGTATTTTTATCTGTTTCTGGTCCCCCTTCCCTTTCCGAATAGTGGCTATGAATGTCTGCTTATAAACATTAATATGTTAAGGTGTACTGATTGTCTATGTGCCATTTCCTTTGTTTTAAGAAGACCATTGTAAGTGAGAAGGGCACAGCACTAGTGGGGATGATTGCAAATGAGGAAAATGGAGGAGTGGTACGACTGCCACACCTGGCTGCCCTATGCGCAATCACAATGAAAGCATCCGTAGGACGCCAGTATGGGCCGCATGTTTGCATGCACAGAACCGCCTATAAATAGTTGCAGGACCGTACGTTTCTCGGTCGCACAACTGTGGACACGTGTATTTCGTTCTGTGATGCCTGGTAACTCCGTCCCTGGTCATGATATGCAAAGAAACGTGTGAAGTAGTTGTAGTAGGTGTAAGCGCGCACCCACGTCCTGCGAGAACCTTTGCACGTAAACATTCCACCTACTGTATCCTTATTTGGCAGACATGAGACAGATCCGTGCACATCGAAAGAGGACAATTTTCTGCAATGTATGGAGTGTTACAGTGAGAGTGCTCCCTTACAAAGACCCTACACTCTTCCTTCTGCATGTAGGTATTGTAGGGAAACATTTCGGCCCACTTTGGAGTGGCACGTGCTCCACAACACTCCTATAAAAGGGCACACACCACAGGTGCGCTGCAATCCCTGTTTGGCTTTCCAGAGAAGGGCAGCAGTGCACTTTGGTTAATGCAGAAATTGCTTTCTCACCAATTGTGTGCTTGCAAACTAACTCTCCAAGTAATGGTCACAAGATATTCTGCTACTACCTCGGACTCAGGAGCACCACACCCTCACCACCAACACCTCCTTCTGAAGGTCCTGAGCAAGGGAACAGGTGTCATAATGTGGAGGGCCAACGAAAAGGAAATGAGAATAAAGTAGAAGGAATCCCCATTGCCTGCAGCCAGCGTGAGTCGTGGGTATGAAAACCGTTGGAGATGTTCCAAAATCTCGTGCAAACCAGGTACAATGCACTGAGGCTCAGTCATGGAAAACCTGGCTACGGCATCAACTCCATGAGGCGGCACCTGAAAGCGAACTACCAGGCAGCCGTTCGGAGGGTTGTCCCCTTCCAAGCAGGCAGTGGGTTATTTTCCTCTACAGCATCCTCCGCATCTGCTCCTGCCACCACTAGGGACACTCCAGTGGGCAACTGCGTCCTGCAAGAAGCCTTGGAGGACATACGCACTGCAACAGACCCGTAACTTTCAAAGGTCACTGTACTGTGCATGTACTGCGATTCGGTACTGTGTAGGAGGGGGACATTTTAGAAGTGCTTTTGAGGCTTCGGTCCGGGAGCATGACAAAGGGTGCCCCCTATCCAAGTGAGGGGCACCCCACATCTTCTACTCACCAAGTATGATTTCTCAACCCTGTAATTAGTACCCTTTGCCAAATCTCCCTTCCATTGCTGGCTTTTGTGGCATGTCTTATAACAGGAAAAATGCTACAGAACCAGAAAGGGGGGGGAATCAAAAAGGCTCTTATCAGAACCACCTTGCACCGTTGAAAAAAAAGCATGCAGGTGGTCGCGCAGCCTATGAGCGCCGCGTACAAAGATGGCAGCAATGGGTGGAGAAACTCGGGCAAAAGCATTGTAAGCATTTGCAAAACAAAGTGGTGGCTCTGAAAAGAGCCTTTTTGTACTGTTTGTGTTTGCACGTTGGAAGTGGTGAACAACCGCAGTGGAAATGCTTGCTAGACTTGCAGGAAGCGCTGCACTGCATTTTGGATATTATGCAGAAACAGCTCATTGCCAGCATCAGTCAGATGAACTCCATCGGAACGAAAAATGTTGGTACTACGAAACGTAATGTTTTCATTGTGGAAGGAGAACATGCCAACGTCACGCAAAAAAGCGCAAACAGCCTTGTTCACATTGTGCCGCGCTTGCTTCATTTGTGGCCCACACAAGGAAGAACGCAGCCACATCTGTCTCTGGGCAAAGCGAGAAAAAATTATGTGTGAATTTGGAAACATTTCAATGAGTTGCCGAAATGTCTCCTTCATTGCAAACTACAGTGAAATGCCGCTAACATGCCCTAAACTATTCCCTCCACAATGAACAATAATAATGTCTGGATGAGCGAGCGTCACCAAACTGGCACAAACAGGAACCACATGGACCCACTTCATCCCACGGATTCCGTGCCAGTACTCGTCAACATTATGGAACCCAAGGTGTGCTGCCAGTGCACAGCATTCTGCGTGGGGGGCTGCACAAACACATTTTATGCGTCATAGAAAAAGGGCGTCTTGGTGGAAGTTGTGAAAAGGGTTTTGTTTTAATTTTGCTAAAGCGACGTGTAATGAAACACCTTTGTGTGTGCTCCTTGTTAGGGATTGTTCTCTGCTTTTCCTCCTTACATTACTACATGAGTGTCTGCAGCGTACATTGTACATAGTGCAACAGATGATCAATTTCAAGAGGGGGGAACAACGCCACTGACAAACGTCACACTAGAAGCACTATGGTTCTCACGGGCACAGAAGAACATCCTAGCATGCAAAAGAAAAGCATACATACACCAGAATCATCATTTCCATGACAAGCACATTAAGAAGGACAGCATGCAGCATGTGCGCTTTGCCCAACAACTGCGAGGGCCGCGCCCCAGGAAAGCAGGGCCAGTTCTTCTTCCCTTTCCAGTACTATTTTACCAGCACTCCCTAATTGGCTACTGTTAAATGATTACTTACGCATCCACCAATTACATCCAAGAATTGTGCATGTAACTCTAGCACATCTATTGAACAGTCCATACCAACCGTTAAACACGCAGAGGTCAAATGTCCTGTATATCAAAAGCACCTGCACAGAAATGTACTGTAAAACGATCTATGTTTTCTGCACCCACATACATCGGCTTCACTAACAGTCACCACGCCTAGTAGGTATTACTACTTTTTGTACAGTACAGTGGCAACTGTATTACAAGATCGTAGCAACAGGGTACATAGCAGTGAATCTCCATAACATACTCAAAATTGGTTCTGTTATTTTTCCCATCACCTACCATTAAATGGCTCCTACAGTGGTAGGTGGTGGTAAAGTTGCCATTTGCCAATAATAGCCAATGGTATATGGAAACGGTTACTCGGTTCTTTTGTTCCATCAATTTTACAATGCTTTCCCCGATTAACGCACCTCCTATCAGATTTGTAATAATTGCACACAAAATGTTCATGCAGCCTTTCCCACCAAACTAATCCAAGTGCATGCACTGCAAGCATAACCACAGTTTCCTGCTGCACGTCATAGATAACAACAGTAGTTAAGCAATAAAAAAATGTATGTGTGCATTCACAACAGTAACATTCATAAATATGCATAAGGAAATTAAAGCCCAAAAGCAATGCCTGCACTCATGTAGCAAGAATACATATGCAGAGAAGTACATGCAAATGCACACACAAAAACATTCTGCTTTGCACTGAGTACATCTTTCCGCACCTTGTTGTCATCCTTCCGCAATGCAAAGTACTGCAATTTGAAAGTAAATAGGCCTACACTAAGACACACACACATGTTTCATAACAAGTCATACAATACACTCCCAAATAACCCACCTACCCCCTTAACAAACATGCTTATGCTCCCAAGTGCCCATTCATATCGTAAGCCTTCCATTTATACACACACACTTCCTCTTTCTGCCAAGACATCCCCCTATAGTTATGAAGAATGTATTTCACAAATGTAAGCACTATGCCATTAGCCATCATATGTTGGTACCATCTTCTTGTACAGGTGCAGTACCCACCTCTCTCCGGAAAGCCACTGGAGTGTGCACTTCAAAATACAGCAATAAACCTACTCCCAGCAAGCAACAAAGTAACTACAATACCATCATACTGTTGTATGTCTTACTATAAGAGTACACTATTGTTGTATTGTAGCACATAGATGTGCGGCCATCCACCAGTATGTACTTAATTGTTACTGATGACACCTCTACAGGTGATCAGTGTTTGTTATGTCACCACCATTAGACTAATCCCCACATAGTAAGATACTGTCCCCAACCGAAGGTTAGACACCACTGCACAGTGACACACTTTCAGTTAAATGCCTATCCTCCTATTGACCCACTCATGCACATTGCACACAAACATTTCAATTTTTGCACACCCACACTTCCATTTCTTCGCCAACAGCTACTACATAATGCCTACCAAACTGCATCTCCATAGAAAGCAATGCAGAAAGAGAGCCACACCACCTAAAAACACAGAAAGTAGCCATTCATTACAAGCTGCAAGCTGAACATGAACAGAAAGTTGAAAGAGAATAGGTAATTCAGTTATTAAGGAAAACAGATGCATCTACCAGTAAACACAGTAGTTGATCTGTCAAAATGTGAGAATGAAAAGGAAACCACTAAGTATAGTGCAACGCACACTACTGCTAAGAGAGCATGTACAATTGGTAACGTAACAACAAGCAAGCATTCTAAAAAATGAATTTTACAAAAACATTTCCACCAGAGTCCTTCTGAACCTTATAAATAGAGTGCAGAAATCACGATCAACCCTCAAAACCTACCGCAGAAAAGTCATCCTAGAAGCTCTTGTAGACAGTGCAATGAGCGTGAAATGGAAATTTTTTTATAGTCATTTTGAACAGAATGAAACCACTAACAAGATTAATTGGTAAATTGCAAGCACTACTTCCAAACACACTAAATGTCAGCACAGATATTGGCCACATCTGTACAGGTGAGTGGAGTCACACCACCAACACAGAGCCATACTACAATGAAGAATCACACAAACAAGAACAAACAAACCAAACTGCCTTACATCGGAGTCGACGAGGGTAGGAAAAGACACACAATACCATAATGGAAGAGGAAACACTGCTTCCAGAAATATCCCCATCAGACTTAGATGTCACTCTTCATTCCACCAAAACAACATGTCTCACCTACAAATGGCCTTGCACATCAATGTGTAACGTTCACCAAAGCTTCATCAAATCTTTGCAGCAATTCCTCAATCAGTATGTCAAAGGCAACGACAAAAGAAAAAGAAAAATTATATAAATTATAGAGTCCTGTCCGGTGCGCAACTACACTGGAATACGAGAACATTCATTAGCCTGTATTTCTGGACCTGCTGGCAAAAGCACCTTCCATCATATCAAAATGTTAGCAACCCACCATTCAACAGTCACAAATCTAGTTCACAAACTGTACTATGCAAAAGGTCCAGCTTCAGCACTCCAACATTTAAATTATATTCTCTCTACTACATGGTACAACCAAACAAGTGCTCGATGAAATAGAGCACATCCAAAGGAAATATTGTGGAACTGAAGACCACTTACAAACTCCAGAATTTCCAGACAACAGTACTGACAACAGTGCAGCTATCACCTTTTTATATCACACATACAAAAAAGAAATACAAAGGTTGAAAAGCACATCTGCTGAAATGCCAAACCAAGTATGTGTGTGTTGTCGTAGAACTTTCTATAGAAAGAGCACCAAAACTATAGATATAATGCTGAAAATAAAGGCAATGAGGAATCCCAATGGTTTCAATTAGCTCTGTACATTATAGCTGAAAAGAAATACGAAATTACCAACACCTCCATACTGTGCATATACTGCACTGCAAAACCTGACAATGACCAAAGGCTTTCACGGGCATTTAGTAATAATTTGGAACTATTTCTATTGCCAAACGCACTGCAGCAGCTTAATTTGCATGAGACATTATAATCCAAACAGTGCACCCATTTCAAGCAATAATACGACTTCAACCGAAAACTGCAAAATTTCCTCCCACCGAATTACTGAGAGGCATTTGTGGTAAAGTAGTTTATTTACCATTAGATCTCAAAGACAATGTAGACACTCTACGAGTGCAAAAGCCAATACAAGAATCTTTGATTATCCTGGTAAATGGTGTACCTACAAAAGACAAAACTAATTGGCAGGAACTAGTGGACTTAACCAAAGTTAGGGGAGCGTTGCAATACCTTAAAGAAAACAATGAATACTACAAGGAAATAAACATTCAAGAAAACCTGAGAAACAACCAAAATAATTCAGGACTCCTCAACAACTGGCCAATTTGAACGTCTAGATCCTAGTGCAGCCTCCAATATTTTAGACCACTATACAATTTACCCACTGCACTCCAAAGACAACATAGACGATGCACTAGAAACATATAAAATGCGGCAAGCCCAAGGAGCGCCAATCAGTACATGGGAAAAAAGTGTGGAAGCACGAGCCTTTCCTCTACTCTTCCCGACTGGAAAAGGTGGAAGATATGATGAAAGAGGCACACAAATAACAGCATCAGAATACCGCTGTTTACAAATGTATTCTGAAGACCCTAGATTTAGACAGAACGTGGAGTAGATATTGCACCTGCTCTTTGAAAGTGAACTGGCAACGCTATGTTATGGAGTTGCCCACACATTAAAAACAGGTTCCCATTTTTAAAACATGTCTGCTACACAGCTACTTCAAAAGATGCAAGAGAAGGATGACGTTTTACAGTCAAGTATTACAAATCTCTTGGCAAACATGCATGGTACGAATGAGTACTGGTTCCGACGGCACGCAGATGTAAGGTGGATGCTACGCAACCTTGGGCCACCCACATGGTTTGTCACTTTAAGTTGTGCAGAGTATGCATTGGAAGACTTGCACACTTTCTTACGCATAGCAAACAAAAAAAAAACGGTGTAGACATGAAAACACCAGGATAACTTTGCTCTCTCGATCCAGTAAATATTTCACGCTACATTCATCATCACTTACTTGCCATGCTGCCCTTCATTTGTAATAAAGCACTTCCTCCCCTCAGAGAAGTGAAACACTTGGAGAAAAGAATATCAAGCCAGAGGAGCACCACACATCCACATGCTTTTGTGGATTAAAAATGCTCATAAATTTAGTGAGGAGAGTGATTAAACTGTTTTGCAGTTCATTCACAAATATGTCACTTGCGAAATCCCTTCGGAAGTTACATATATTGACCTACAAGCACAAATGTTGCAATTCCAAATAAACAAGTGTGGCAAGTATTGTTGACGCAACTATAAGAACAGAGGCAAATACTACACCAAATGCTGCTTTGGTTTCCCTAGACCAGTTTCAACAACAGGCCAAGTAAACAGCTTCATGTCTTAGGTTCGACAAAGTGTGAAAGGAAAATCTCTGAAGAACACATACTGCATAAAAAGGAGCGAAGCATCAAGGTACATCAATGATTACAATGCAATTATTGCCCTCCTATGGAATGTCAATGTTGATGTACAGTACATTAGAGACAATTCCACTGCAGTTGCACGATATGTCACCGCCTACTTAACCAAAGCAGAGAAAACAGAGCTCAAAGACCTCTGGGAAGACATATCCTCTGACAAAACACTGGCACAGAAATTGTACAGCTTTGGCATTAAAATGCTGTCCCATAGAGAATGTGGCAGCTACGAAGCAGCTGACCGTTTTACCGGCACCGCCTTATATGGGAAATCTGGCAACATCGCGTGGCTAAGCCTTGGCCCTGCTGCATCCAGAAAAAGAGTACTTAAATCATACGAAGACATACAAACAATAGCCAAAAGCGGTCCCAACAGCCAGGACATTTTGAAGAACAATTTATTGGACACATACTACCTGAACAGGAGTTTTACTTTAGAAGCTTTGTCCCTGTACCAGATAACCCAAAACTAAGATACCAAAAACAACTGCAAACGTACTGCCTTCCCACATGGACAGGTATCGCTTGGCAAGAAAACCTTCACAACAGTAGCCATAATCTACCACACAGGCGATTCAACCAATGGAGGCCACTATACTGCACACATTAGAAAGCAATGGTCATGGTGGGAATCCAATGATAACTTCCATCAGTCCAAGGCAGAGATTACCTGCAAATCTTGCAAATGCCTACTTAATATTCTTGAAGCCAAAATGTACTCATTGATGTACAAACTTACTATACCTTACTCCCCCCAGCACCAACCAGTTGTGAGGAAAAAGGGACTATAGCCTGGTAAGAAATGCTGTTTATAAAGCGTGTGTATGTGAGGGGGTGAAAGAAACTATAATTTCCATGGTCCTTTGCTTGGCAGTTGGCTGAGAACAGGTGCAGCCAACTGCTATTTAAAGGCTTCCCAGGCCCGTGCTGTCTGCTGGTGATTGATGGCGTGACACGGGCCATAGGAAACAGAGTGCTCAGTCGGAGCACATAGAGATTGGTATGCGGAGCGGGTCGGCGGTGATCTTTGTAAGCCCCGGGCCCAGCGGTGAACTTGGAGCTTGTCTGTAAGGGAGGAGCTACGCACGGCAGGGTACCGTTTTTCAACACAGAATATCTGCTGCCTGGGGTGGTGCTGCGAAGCGCCCCCAGGCCTCAGATAAGTGCAAACTTGAATGTATTGATGAAAGCGACTCCACGCCCTTCGGGCGAAGTCATTTTTGGAACTTTTACAAACGCTGTGTATGCACGTTGCAAGTGTGTGAGGATATTTGGAAAAGATACACACGTTCTGTTTGGTCATTATTGGAAAACGTATATGAACATTTGTTATGAACATTGCAGAGCGGTGGGCGCGTTATAAAACGCTCATATGGTCATTGAATACCGCGCACGTGTGAAGGCAACACGGGTGTGCCGGCCTGAGAACACCTTGGGCAGAGAGAGAGAACAAGCGGGCACGCATATCATGCAGTAATGCAATATTTTTGGTGGCTGCATGTTGTCCCATTTCATTTGAATCATTAACCATGTGCTAAGTCATGTTTCATGTGTTCAGGGAATTCAGATCTTAAGTTGCAGGGCATTGCTAATCAAGAAGAAATGCCTCCATGATTAAGAATCTACAAGTGTTCATTGTTCTGTCTATTCATGTGCATGTTCCCTTCATGCTTATGTGCTTATGTTGGTGGCATATTAAGGGAATCACGAATACAGTGTGGCGAGTTAGTATTCCAATTAAGAATAGTACTGATAGTAGATTGAGGCAAGCCGGGTATGGTTTTGTGTTTGTTTGTAAGTGTTTCACTTCCCCTTTCCCAGTTATCCTAAACACCCCCTTCCTATACATAACCCCTTCCTAACCCTCTTCTCCCCTTAGGCTGCCTCGGGGTACCTGTGTATCTACAATCAGGATCCCGTGTCAACCAAGGTGGGAGGGGTCACTACATTTGGCTTCCGTGGCTAGGAAGGAGTTGTGTATACGTCAGTGGTGTGACACCAGTACCTTCGTAAGTGGACATAAAAACGCTTTCCTTCGACACTGTCGACCTAAAGCAACGTGGAAAGGAAAGTGCCAAGTATGAGGATTCAAAACTATCCTCAGTAACCTCTGAAACCACCACGTACGCAAATCTGTCACCAGCTCTCCAAGAATAGTCATACAACTTCAAGAAATATCGACCCATTATCACATAACTACCATTCAGTAGATGTCCAATTAGCAACAGGAATGCACAACCTTCTAAACGTACCCTTTACGAATGGGACACTGTAAAGTTAGACTACACCACCTGGTATCTAACTGCAACCAGAATACGACAATGTTATTTGCAGCATTCAAACAACCCAACTCAACCTTCAACAACTACTGTACTACAAACATATTGGAAAACACTTCCAAAGTATGAGCAGTTACAGTTCGCCAACAGGTACGTAACTACCGTCAGAATTCTGCACTAGCACAGTACAATGCCACAATACTTGCAAACCACCAACAGCAACCAAACACATAAAGAAACAGTGGTACAAAAAGGAAGCAGGTAAACATTTACAAAATACCACTTACTATACAAGGCCACCCATCCTACCAACATGTATAAGCCAGAAACCCTTACATTTCCTCCTACTTCAAGAGTAGACTTTAAAAAGTGCTGTAACTACTCCAAATGTGACTATCATTCATTGTGCACCATAGTAGCAAGGACATTAATCCAGCATTGATTTGTTTTCCCCACAGATCCAATGATTATGCAAAGGAACACAGGAACTGCGCTCTTGGCACAGTACACTGGTTCAAAGCATAGTACTTAGGAAGTACTAGTTATGAGGGTCCACAAAGTAAAACATTTATGCTATGTAGTGGACTGCAAACTAATGAAATACCTGTTCTAACATGTTCGTTTCGCTTTTCTCACAGATAATGCAGCAACCAGGACCACAACATTTCACACTCGATACACAAAACACAGTACTGGCCCTCCTCAATCCAAACAGTAAGTTTGCAATGATTGCTATTATTCTTCTGTACAGTTCATGTGCACACCTATATTACACTATGCAGCTTGCGCCTACGCCCTACATGATTCACTACACCTTGTACAGTGTAGGGCCTCCAGCCGTGCACTCAACATTCTCCACCCTGCCCACAATTGCCGCTGCACTGTACAACTATGCATACAAACATCTATCCACATACCACTAACTCCAACCATAACACACCCACCTACCCCTTAGGCACTTTCAGTTGACATTGGCTGCCATTTCTTCCACACAATACATAACCTGTTTCCTACGTACACTGGAATACTTATAACTGGAGGGACAGCCCTAAAGTCGGACCGGATATAATGGGCTGAAGGATCGAAATATGTGTACATTAGGTGTTCCTGTCCTCCCTAATTCAATACTGCAATCACTTTTAAGCAGTTTATGATTTAAACCTTCCCAGGGACCCCATGCATTAGTGATAAATCCTAATCATGAGGTGAAGAAACAACCATCAACTATGATTGGTTTTGTGGTAGCCTCTTTATTATTTTTGTGGCTATTCTTGTAAGTTTTTCTTAAAAAGAAATCGAGTGCTTTGGTTAAAAGAGACAACACAGAGAAACACCATGATTTTTAACATGACATGGCTAAGTCAAAAACTGGTCAAAACTGTGTGTATAAACAAAGGCAAAGGTGAACAGTACAAAAGGTGCAATTCTTCTCAGGTCTGTCCAATCAATATGCAATGACTCCTTGTAATTGTTATAATTGAACTCGAGGTATACACAGTATTACTTCATAAAGGACACACCCTCGTAGTTCCAATGCTGTGAAGAATTGTATTCAATTACTGTTTTTTTCAATACATTCAAACAGACCAATAGAGTTAAGAAACATAAAGTCCTTTTGATGTAGGGCATAGATATTTATCCTACGTACACTGGTCACCTAAACCTATAGTAAGTGGACACACTGAATGAACAACACTACAGTAAGCTACCCGACAATCTGCATAATCACAACCATACAATTTGAGGAATGCATCCATACATCTTACCTAACTGCTGCAGCATTTGGCTCATTGCTTTCCACTGGCACAGTGTAGGCCATTAGGTAATTTTCATTGTTATGTACACCATTTTAAAAAAAGGTATCCAACACATATTTCAGTGCAGCACATGGGTCATAGCTCGGCAGCCATATTGCAACCACTGCGTTACTGCTACATTTTCAAACTTCTGTTTCCCTTTCTTATTGTGTAAAAGAAACACCATTTGAACACCATAACCCCCTTACACTGTTTGACGACCGTACACACTAACTCCTTTTCTTTGCTGAACAGCAGACCCAAACAGGTTCATGCTGCATGACACCAAACTGCGTACGATGGGCCACCCACCCACGTATTCTGAGGGAGCGAACACACAGTCTGCCATCGTCCACCATTGCCTCATGACACACTGAACACCGTAAAAGCACATTTAATGTATGTTGCCATCTGTGCATTCACTGCACCATGTGTACGGCACCATCATCTCTACTTGTACGTCGTATTACCTTCACCGTAATGACACTGCCAACATTCATAAATGCATACTACAATCAAAACACGTTGCCGGCTGATTCCTTTTTTTTCTCAGCATCATCTCCGGAAAACGAAACCCAACAAACCTTTCCTTGAACAGGACATGCGTTCATTGTAAAACAGCCTTGAGGGGAAACCATGTTTAGCTACAAGGTCAGACATTGTATGGAAGTATAGCAAAAAAGGATACATAACTTACACTGCAGTTGCTCTGCCCATGTGCCCCAAAGGTAGTCTGCAACGATTCCATAAACCGTACACTGCCATTTCTCAACCACCCAATACAAGCATGGAATTTGCCGAAGTTATGTAAGTACAACTTTACATCACATGTGTATTACGATTAAAAAGTATTAAGCTGCTCTTTTGTATGCATATTTATAAATGTTCTCTACCACACACTGTACATTGTACAGAGCTTTGTGACGGCAGTAAGGATGCACCGTTACAGTGCGATGTGTGCACCATTCCCCGTAAATTCCAACTGGGATTGTACTTCCTTTTGCTACCATTCTTCCCAACCCCCTGCAAATGCAGACATAAAGGGCAAGACGAAAAGGGAATGAAGTTGTGCACTAAAACAACACACCTTCTGCTCACTCGTGCAGTGCTACATTCCCTATTTTGCCCTTTCTATGCACTTTGACACAATTACTAGGTATACGCACCCATAGTGTACTTAACGTTGGAATGGCCACAGGTGCATGCAGCAGTCAACCACCACACAAACATCCACAGCTCACATTTCATAGACGCACTTCTTAGCAAAGCAGCTCCTTCATTCTCCAGCAATCCGAGGTGACCCCCATGAGAGTTCTTGTTTTCTTACTTTCTTTGCAGACAGACACATTGTGCCGCGGGTCAAACAGCACTCGCTACCACTGTCATGTTTTGTAAAAAAGAAACACAGCAAAAGAGCGTCTGGTGGCAACGTGTCCAAGACATTTTGCTTGTGTGAAGCCGTATAATCACAATATCACCTACAAAACAGAGAGCAAGACAGTGGGGTAACATATGACGCTACTCACTAACACACAGTACATAGTGCATGAGGCACCCAGCTATCACGACATCCATCCCGCAAAGTCGTGTCCTGTACGCTGGCGCTAATACCGGCTACTTACATCTTCCTCTTTCGTCTCAGATATCCTGCACCTTACTGCGCGAGCCACCCCTTCCTTACTCCAAGTACTGGATTAGCGATTTCTTTTCCGTAGTTATTATCTGGGCCAACCAATATGGTCCGGTATGTCCATTTGCAGTTCCGGTAATACGAACCAACCTGCCAGTCATTGTGCTGTAAGGCATCCCAGAGGCACCAGCACTACCTTGTCTACCCTTCAAAGAAAACGTGTTGTTCTACACGGCCCACCAAGCACCAAATTGTACTCCTTTTCCCACTTTGTTAGATGAGAACAGAAATACAGAAGTGCACGGACGGCATTGGTCACTGAATTCTGTTTACGAAATAAAAGAGGGGTGAATGCAGCCAACTTACATGTTGTCATTAACATTCTGTAGCAAAATAAAGCACTTCCAACAATTCACTGTGGTGTTACTAAACTATGGCAATGTTATGGAACGGTATGCTCTGTGTGCGCATGCCTGCTTTTGCTTTTGTTTATGTTGTTCCTTTCCGCAGCTAGGTGCTCACATGACAGAGTGCGCTACGCTTGGCACGCACATAAAGAAAATAGCTGGAGTGCACGTCGTGAGGAACGACTGTCCACAAGTAAAGTCAGTGACGCCAGTGACTGTTGCGATGGTGTATGCCGCACACGTATAGGTAATGGAAGCGATGCACACATTACAATTTCACACAGTAGAAGCACCAATCGCGTTCGTTGGCCATCTCAACAAGTACACAAAACAAAGCTAACAGTCAGATGGCCTGCCGTCCTCTATTTGGCTGCACTTAACTGCGTTGATAATGTTGTCGGCTGCAAATGTATGTGGGTTAGTCTGTACATTATCCATACTTTACATGTGTAATGCTTATTAACTCATGTCATGTCGCAATATCTTCCTTCACTCGCAAAGCACAGGGTATTATGCGAGGCACACCATACGAAACATAAATGGTGGCATCTCAGTCGCTGAATGGCACAAGGCCAATGGCCCACACCATATGCAAGTGCAGGCACTTCACGCCACCTCTACTGGTGTACCAACTGCAAAATGTCCTCCACAACCATTCTGTAATAGTGAACACCCACAGGACACATACATATTTCCAAGAGTGTAAGCTGGAGTTACATATCAGTATAAGAACGGACCCAAAAAAGGCAACATTCTGAAACTTACTTCCAACCTGTTAGGTCCAAGGGCCCCAGCCATGCACACAAGCCAGTAGAGTTTTTGCAGGCACAACACAACATAGCGCACCGACTGCAAATATCTTCATATTGTATGCAATGCACTCCCCATCCCCAATGGAGTCTGCCTGCACTCACCAAAAGAGGAAAGTCGCCACTACAGCTGCCCGCCAATGAAGTATATGTGAGTATCTGCGTAAAAAGTCCCTAACACAAAACTGTGATGTTAAAAATTCCTTCCATGTGCCAATGTCTGCCTGCCCTCACTGAAGCACGGCTGTGCCAAGCCCTAGGCTCCTGGGTACATGGAGAGGGCTACGGCCTCCGCCCATGCACCCAAGAGCCTATTCCTTCAACACACCCACTGCACACAAGCCAGTAGAGGTTTTGCAGGCACAACACAACGTAGCACACCGACTGGAAATATATTCAATGCACTCCCCATTCCCACTGCAGCCTGCCTGCACTGACCAAAATATGATAGTCGCCTGTCCAGCTACCCGCCAATAAAGTATATGCGAGTAGCTGCGTGCATGGAAGCATTGCATTGCGGGGGTGGTGCCCAAGCCCTAGGCTCTTGGGTACAAGGGGAGGCCTGCCGACTCTGCCCATGCACTGAAAAGACTATTCCTAACCCACAACCACTACAAGGCAAGGCAGCCAAGCATGGGAACATTTCGCCACAAACCCACCGCCATAAAACAATGCAAACGCACAAAGTCAACATAACCACTGGCAGCCCTAGGCTACAGCACAACACATGGCCAATTTCTTCGCTTTGCCCTCTTTCACCCACCCGAGCCTGCAAACCATGTTTTGCAACCCCTTCCGCTGTGGCACTATCCTCTGATACACCATGGCAGCGTTTCCCAAAACCTTTGACACACAGCATGCTTCCCTCCAGCCAACCACAGACCGCGTCCAATGGTTGCCGACAGCACGGCGTACCGCAGGCCTATGAGACTTTCGGTCCATGGAGGGAACAGGGAAATGGGTCCACAAAGCGGACCCAGATATCAATAATGTTTTGGGACGTACATTTCAGTTCTTTTCAACAAAAGTACTGGTCCGATTTCCCCAAACACACAAAAGCACGCTTTCTGACCCAAGCCCCCGCTCCTGCCGCAACTTTGGTGAAAATCCTTCTAGCCGTTCAGGCTGTAGCCATCCGCAAAGTTTTTCCCCATTCAATCTATGGAGAAAAAAAAATGTGGGACCCCCCTATAACTTTAAGGTTTGTACTTTATAACCTATTCATGTATTGTGTGTTGCTTTTTAAATACACGTTATACCAATTCTTTTTTAAATCCATTCATAGTAAAAGTGCATACAACACACAGTATAATTTCAACTGTTGCTTTACACTGTACAAAGCATACTAACATTGTAAATAGTTTTTACGAATTAAAAAAATTAAAACTACCAACATCACAAGTGCCTATAAAATATAATATAATTTAAACGAAGTGTTCTTAATTAAGTAATCATACAAACTACAAGCAAGGTTTGTCCTGATTTAAAGCAATATTCAAAAGGTGTACATTCATTGTATTTTTCAAAAAGCTATTATACATAAATGAAATCCAATTGGAATTCTTTTACTTTAAATATGTTTTTAAAGGGACTATTACAAAGGTTCTTCTTAATAATGGAGGCAAAGGGCAGCTGTAAGGGGACATGTGGAGGCTGTAATACAAATACAATTTACATTTTCACAAATAATAATTTAGATTTTACACAACTACATAAAACACAATTACAGAAAACAAATTGCAATTAAATTAATTATACCATAATAATTTACAAAATGTAATAATACTTTAAAACATTTTATAAACAATCACAGAAGCGTACAAAATGTGTGGGAATTATATGAAAAACATTTCTTCACAAAAGAAAAGAGAACTTTATTCCAAGAGTTCTAAGTCCTGAAATTCCCAAAAATAAAACAACTACATTCACTTATACTATTATATAAGCACAAACCTCTTTTATATATGGTACAAAACAGGTGTTGTACCTACTACTACTAGCACCATTTAAAAAGGTGCAAAGTACGGTCATTCAGGAGAAAACAAATATATCATAGCGCTTCACCTACTTGTATTTCAAATGTTAAAACTTTTCTTATACAAACAAAGCAAGTGATTTGCCAATTACAAATCCTTCTATTTCAACAATGGTAAATCCTGTAGTACTATCAAAAAACAACTTAAGACTCCTGCTATTTCAAATAGTGGTACTTTTATCATTAAAACTGCCATAATCCACAAAATGGAAAAAGGATAATTTAACTCTTATTGGTATTTCAACATATACATCAGAAAGTTCACCTGCTGAAGACAAATCAAAACAAAATGGCCATACAATTACTCACAGTAATACAAGTGGTGCTGTTAGCTAAACCAAAAAAACAACATAAAAAAATATAACTACCTCTGGAACAATTCCATTTGCCAAGTTAAGATCTTGGATTTGGGACTCCTTTGAAACTCCTCAACCAGATTATGTGTGAAACATTACTCAAGTAATTCGAACCATCTGTAAAGCAAATTTAAAAAGGTGTAACCTTCAAAAATATCACTTAGGAAATTCTGCAATTATTGGCACATAGACATGAGCAGATACATTTTTAAAAGATTTATAGAAATAAAACAAATGAACAAACTTCAATAAAACAATGGTTCTATTGTACTAAGTACGAGTATAAAACACAATACAAAAGGAAACCATGGAAAGGGTAACATTAGACTAATTACATGAACTTGTCCCTTAAATTCCCAAAAATATCAAATTGGGGATTCTGTGTCACTTCTACCTTTACCAAATATTGATCCAGAGTATGCTTCTTTTTTTAGGCTGCTTAAAATGTGGAACAATAATTGCAGTAGGAAAAACAAAGGCTGCTACCCGTCTGCAAAAATGAAAGTATCATCATTTAATACCAACTTTAAAAAAGTAAATATTTACTAAAACCATGTGTGTTTTTTAATATGTATGCATAAATCGTTGAACTTTAAGCTTTGTATGTTATTGCCTATTCATAAATGTTGTGCGTTGATTTTTTAAAACAGGGTGAGTTAAGGTTACCATGATATTTGATTTAATATAATATTTTTATAAATGTATGCATATATTATAACATTACCTTAACGTTATTATTTTTAATGTTTCAAGACTTTACGTTTTTGTTGATTTTCAAATATAATGTTGATCCAAAAGAAAACAACTAGTCAATACCTTATTTAGGCCAACAAAGTAATTTATTTTGCTTATTTTCAAGCTTTCATGAAAGGTCTCAACTTCCTCAGGCAGGGATGTAATGATTTTTTTCACACAAAGAATGTCAGGATAGAGATTCATTTTTCTTTTACTTTTTATGAGTTACCTTCTGTGTAACTGAGAAACTGCTTGCCCTCCAACCATTCTATCTATTCCCTTGTGTGGTGACTAGCCCTAGACAAAGCTGATGAGCCACTTATCTAGGGTTAGGGGTTAGAAAAGAGACTTGCCCTATGACTATTTTGACACAGTCCCTACTTTTGATCACATAAAAAGCACAAATCGTAATTTATAACCAAATTGTGTGCATTACGCCTTGCAGGTGAAATATAATTCCTGAATCGGCAAACTTTAAAACAAACAGAAATTCAAAATGGAAACACTCTTGTGAATCAGTTAACCATGCTTTGTAGCATCCCAGACATGAAATTACACCTGATGGTGCTATTAGAATGTTCTCTCTCTCACACAGGTGTCGTATTTTACACCCTGTTAGAGTACTCTCAGGAAGGCAGGAGGGGATGGTTTTGTTTCAGTCATTTTATGTGCAGTCCAGTTCAAACTCTGATTGTGTCAAGCCCACTGAGAAAGTAACACAATGTCACCCTGACCACAGAAGCTGAATGGAAGTCAACCCTCCATCCTAGGTTGGCACAGGTTCCTGATTATGAGTAACAATGTAAGGGAGGAAGGGTCTTTTTGCCCCCCTCATGCATTCCGCATCAAATAAGTCTATTTGCTCATCCCATGGCGGGGAGACGTCCCCCCTGTCTTTCACTGACAACAGTAGAAGGAAGCCATTGGATGACACACTCAGACTCCATTTTGTGGCACCTCAGACACCATCTTTTTTACTAGGCCACTCAATGATCTATAAGAAGTCTTCTCTCCCCCTGTCCAGTGCCGCGCACAGCCTGCTCTGACACTCCCGCCACCTCCTCCCCCGTCTGTGCTGCCTCAGCCCTTTTCTCACGGAAGCCCAGGGGCGAATTGTTGCAAACTAAGAAAGTATTCTTTCTCTTCCTCTGAGTTCATTGCCCTGTGTGTGACCGGAGCCTGCCCTGGCCTGCGTGTTCAGCCGTTCCACAAATCTGTTCCTGCTCCTTCGACCCCCACCTTTAGGAATTATTGCCTGGACAGCCGTTTGCCCCTCTATTCTCCTTTCATGTAGCGGTTCCCTATGGACCACCCTAGATTGCCCCAATATACCTAATCCTATGTGATCATATCTCCATGGACTAACACCTATCAATCGACTCGTTTGAACCATGAGGCACCAGGCAACTAAATCTCAGACTGAAACCCCTAGATAAGGCACCAGAGAAAAAGGACCACTGCACCCCTGCCCGCACAGAGACCTGGGTTAAGAATGTCTATATGTTTACCCACGATTTACTGGAGGCCCCGCATTCTGGTATAAGTTTTATGTTGTACATTACTCTTAGCATGCCAATGATTATTGTGTAGTTTAGATTAGTTAGAATAATTGCATCTTGTGGACCCAGCCTGACCTTCACCCTTCCCAGATGAGCCCAGCTGACCCACTTGCTGCAAGAGACAACAGCTTTGCGCCAACCAATCAAGCTGCACCATCCCAGTATGACCTATACTGCAACATTGTAATGAACCAATGAACTTGCAATATTCATCCCCTATACTATGTGTCACTGATGACGAGAAGTGTGCATAAAAATGTGTTGTTTCTGTATTGTTGTCAGAGCGCTCTCAGAGCAGCAGAGTCCTCTGCGTGCATCATTTACCTGGTAAAACCTTTGTTCGGCTTGCAATCTATCTCCTGGTCTCATTCCCTACTGGGGTGTGTCCATTTATTCTGAGTTTGGGATTCGCATTGGGGAATGACCACCTTCACAGGTCACCACGTGGCAGGAGCGGGGGGGAAGAGGGCTGGGGAGAAGTTGTGGATAGGTAGGGGGAATTAGGAACACCAGGAAGAGGCTTAGGAACGTAAATGGATAGGAAGGGGGAGTAAGAGAAACACGACATATGTAACCAAAATAACATATATTAAGCATACTAAGCACACCCATCTCCCCTCCCGCTCACTCCAATCTGCCGATCTCTTCCTACTTTCTGTTCTCCCACCACCATGTGCCTCGTCTCGTTTCCACTCCATTCAGCTCCTTGCCCCCCTACACTGAACTCCGTACCTCTTTCTATCCCTTCCATCCCCACCTATTCCTCCTTCCGTGCCTCCTTGAAATCACTCCTTCTCCACTCCCCACCCTGACACTCTTATACCATCTCCCCTTTCTCTCTCCTCCCTCTAGTACCCCTTCATACTTCCCTTTACCTGCCCCTTTCTCTCCTACGTCCTCCCCTCCTCTTGCTTCCTCACTCTATTCCCCTTCTCTCTCCTTCCTAATTTCCTTCCCGTCCCCCTCCTTTTTACATCATAGGCTAATTGTTCTACATACTGTTTTACTGGTTTGATTCATATTTTGTAAATTGCTTCTACTGTTATCATGTTCTATGCATTCATGTTGTTAACTGTAAAGCGCTTTGGAGTAAAGCGCTATATAAGAATAATAAATACAAATAAATACAAATACCCAGAATTGGATGACCTAGCCAGAACTCTTAATATCTCCTATCCATTCCTGCCCACCTGATAACAGAATGCCCTTTCTTAATGAAGAGCCCCTGTTCTTAATCGTTCACTCTCCTGTCCTCCAGTCTTAACATACTCATTCATACGTTGCATGATTAGAAGCAGATGGTTGCAAGACAATGTAACAAGCACATGTAAGCACATTACAATGGTCCCATAGAGACTCAGAAGCAAAGTACAGATACGTGTGGCACAGAAACATAGAAGTGTGGCAAGGGTTTAGCGGCAAGCAGCAAGTATTCTTTGTTTTCGTTCGTTCCTGGACCCACTCCTCCCCACAATGTAGGGAATTTGTCTCAGCACTTATCTCGTATCTTATTCCAAAAATGTTAGCCTTTTGCTGTGGTATCACAATTTGCCTATGTATTTCCCCACACGTTTAGCCTTCTCACAAACAACTAAACGTTTTTTTAATGCAGTACTTATCTCTGGCCAGGGGGAACTAGATTAAAGAGCATAGAACAAGAAGCCACCGCCAGCCTGCTGAACTCCTGTTGTCACTGCTGGTGAATGTTGCCATTCACTGCGTAGACGTGGAGCAGAACTGACACAAAGCATTTGCTCCTCCAAGCAGACTGCCGCCTCGCCCACTCTCCTGCTGCTCTCACTGCCACGCACCCACTCCTGGCTCAGCGTTCCTGCATAATTCCAAAATCACCAGCAAGAAACACGGGCCGAGGTGGGGCGTAAGAGGCCATCATGGCAGCCTCCCTCCCATGTGTCCTGTCACGTGGCAGCCGCCCAGCCTAATGGGAACTGCAGTTTCCCTGTACATAGCAAGCTCTTGCTGCCTGGCACTGTCAAAGCTGATTACCCCTGACAACATGGCTCCTGCCACAGCACCCCAGTACAGCACCCCAATTCCCAGTGCTTACATTATGTCAGGCCAGTCCATTAGCAAGATCAGTAGTAACACAACCATTAACAGATAAGGGTTGTGCCTCTAGAAGTCTGAAAGTGGTGATACACAGCCAATTATGTGTTAGGCCTGTGACTCACGGTGCCCCGTGTGGTACTTTTCTGTCAAATACCATATCGGGATTGTGTTACATCACAATTAAGAGGAACGGGTAGGGTTTGAGTAGGGGCAGGTGCCCAGACAAGCCTCTGGGAAGCTTTTCAGCTGGTGCCTAATTAAGATAATGACTCGTTTTCTATTGGGTCAACAGGCTTTTCAAACCTTAGCTAACACGGTACAAGCAAACTGAACTTAAAATGTGGAATATAGCACAATGTAACTCACCAAAATTAGGCTTTAGAAACTATTGGAACAGCTGGACAGTCACCTCTTCTTTTTGAGCAAATGAAGAAGATACAATCTGATACCAAAGGGACTGTCCACCAAAAGCCCTCGGTTTCAACTTCAACACAAGATTCTCACAACAAATATGTATCAGGACATCAGGTTACAAAACAACCTTATTAGTGTCCGATTTAGTATCTGCTACAACCAAAGAAGGACAACACAAGAACTGATCAAAACTATCCTTGACACAGAGGCACTGCACCCACATACATGAAACAAACTCAAATGTATCCACAAAATGGCTGCAAGAATCTCTTCTAAACAACAAGACAAAGAAGCTTGAAGTGTAGAGACAGAGCGCGAGAAACTCTACAGCCGCTCTTGATAATGTGTGGACAGAGAAAGGTGATATGCCCCAACAACGGAACTGTGTTGTCAACCTCTCAGATTATAGCCAAAGGCAAAGAATTCAGTGCTGACTTTTTCTCCCTTTGAAAGGTACTCGCGTGTACCAGTTTGTTAGCTGTAAAATGGTAATCACAGTGTTGTGAATGCTGTTTCAATTATAACAAAATAGACAACATTGCGGTGGATTATGGATAATGAACAGCGAGCCTGATAAGACAGTTGGTGACACATCAGGCGACTGATGAAAGGAGTCAATAGCAACAGCAAGAGGCTACAAGGGTTCGTTGAAAACAAGGCACACGCTTCCACATAATGCAAGGGCTGTTGATAAGGGACAAAAGCAGAAACTTGCTTCAGATAATCTAAGTTTCTTGAATAAATAACACACCTGTTTCTAGCAAAGAACACAAGCATAACTTGCTGCTTGGCTTTAGCGAAACGTGATGAGCACAAAATCTTATAGCTCCACCTGCAGCAGAGAAGCCTAAGCGCAAGTGGCAACTTCCTGTCTTAAATGGCACATAGCAAGGACAAGAGATGCTTTTTGCACCATTTAGATCTGATAAGCCGTCAAAGGGCAGGAAACACCAATAGGCCGTCCTCGCCAAGAAGCAGATGACAGGCTTTACTCCTGTGCTGAAACAAAAACCATTAAATGCAATGGAATAGTCATTGAACAACAGGCACAACATGTCTTTAGAGTGTACATATTGAATACTGTATGTTCAAGCAAAGCAAAGGAACAAAGCATAGGGAATACTCTTAAGCATTAGGCCTTAACCTTCCAGGTAGCGGAAATGACGCACACATGTTAGACTAAGTCCCGTCTTAAATATAAAGCGCAAGCTGACTAGGGGAGGGCAGAGGTTCACACAGCAATCAGCAGACTCAAGTCCTGGGGGCTGGGAAGAGATCAGTCATAACAGATCCCAGAGCAGAGAGAGAAAGAGAGAGGTATAAGCAAGTCCCTCCGGACAGGAAGCCGTGGTCGGGTTGTATGCAGCACATCTTGTCCTAAAGTTTGAGTTAAAATGTGGAAGTCTTGCTGTGTGCATTTTGAGACTAAAGGCGTTTGGGATGTTACACCACTTCATAGCATAGCTGAACCCATTATAGATTCCAGGTCACTCAAGCTGCTAAACTGAAATGATCACTTGTCCTAGATAAATGTAAACCATGCTCTTCGCTTACATAGCAGTTCTTTTCATATGTGTGGTAATGTGCTATGTTGTAGTTGCTGTTGTTATAGCATGTGCAATGCAACTTAGCGCTTGTATAAGATGGATGTGAAATTAAAAATATATGAACCTCCTATCCTCATTGTCAATTGCATATTACTGAGAAATGCGTCAGAATGGTGTTTCTTTGAGTCCAAAAGAACTTCACAAATTTCCTGGCTGTATTTGTTAAATTATGCTAATGAGCACCAACATTCAGGAAGGCTGCCCCAAGCGCTAGGTCACCTCCTGGGGTGCGTATTATCATGAAACATGTCTTCTGATTCCATGCCCACTTCCCACAGCCTCAACTGAGGTGGAGAGAAGGGGCAGGAATCTAGCTTGACGGCAGGCAATTAAGTCAACCTAAGTCCCTTTCAAAGGCTCTTCTGTGGCCCAGTGGTGAAGGGTTAGCACCTTCAGCCACGCAACACATTTTTTTCAGGCCAACTTTGTTTTTTTCTGGTGCATCAAATATTGTTTTTAAAACACAATTTGATGCACCAGAAAATAATACAGGCTGGGATTCAAACTCAGGTTGCATGGCTGAATAGGGCTAGCCCATAACAACTGAACCACACAAGTCCCTTTGAAAGAACAAGGCAAACACGCCCTGTTAAATAAACAGGAGGTGCTTGCCTCATTCACAGGACAGGCAGTTCTACGAATGCCATCCTAACACTGCACAAAATTATTTTCAGCCAAATTATTTTGCTAAAAAGGGATTGTTTGCTGTATTAGGATCACATTCATAGGACTGCCTGTCCAGTGAACGTGTGTTTAAGTTCTCCGCTGTAAGCTAGTAACAAGCGCAAGCTTCCAGCATGGACAATATTAAAATATGCCATTTTAAAAAAATTGCTACATTTTCTTGCCAAAATTTAAAACCTTTTCATTCACAAACCGCACATGCAAATAATTACCAACTGCACATGCATGATGTACACTAATCAATAACCATACAAAAACAGCCCAAAGACTTATTTTACAAAAAACATGCCATTTCTGCTTTACACTCCCCCGAAACGCAGAACATTTCCAACCACACCTATTAACAAGATTAAACATTTCAATTGAAGACAGCCACCAAACAATGTTAAACTTGTAATTTTCAAAATTTATATTTTAAAATAAATCATGTAATACAATTATAATGCAGCAAATTTAAAAATGTCAACAAAAGCCACTCCTTTAGAGTCTTCAACTGAGCCAGATTAATTTCTATAAAATTGCCATTTGCAAGAAGATTGAACTATTGTTTAAATGTGTACACTGCGCAAACAATAGACCCGACCCTTTCAGTTACTTATATAATAATGCAATACAACAAAAATAAAACTTTAAGCAGTAGCAAACAATTTATTTTTTTCGAATAATGTAAACGCTTTATACGGTGCATTGCTCCAATAAGTGTGTATGCTAAATTCAGTTATGTTTGTAACGCGAGATACAAATAAATAGGAACATAGGCATCTAAGTGCTATTTATAGCACTATAAACTATATGCTTTGCATCGTAAGTGTATTAATTTAAAATGTTTCCTTACGAGATAAACAGACGGTGCGGAATAAGATCGCCGTGCTGTTAAGAGCTCTCGGAGCCTCGGCCCAGAAAACAGAGATTTAGAACTCTCTGCCACTTACCTAATGTGATTCTGGCAAGAGCAGCCCCCCACCCCAGGGGTGTGCTGGTGCTCAGAGAGGTGTTTGGGCCCTGTGACTATGTCAGCATTGGAGGGAGATAACAGGCCAATTACAAAGGGCCTGCCGCTGCGAGGGAGACCGCAGTGAGAGCGATGGCCCGGCTACGGAGAGGCGAGTAGGGACGAAGGCCTGCGCAGCCAGTCAGTGCAGGTGGCACAGCCGCCACGGCTCGCTGGGCGCCCTCAGCACATCAAGGGAACGAGGGGTGTGCAGCGCAGCTTCCTGTGATGCAGAGAGCATTGTGACGACTCCATGCTGGGGTGCGGCAGGCTCATGCCACATCACGGTAGGAAGCGGATTGCAGGAAAGGGAAGGTCAGGCCCAGTACACGAAGGCTTGTAGTGAAAGGGGGGAAGGAACCCTGAGGAAGTGAGAAGAGTGCCAAGAGTGTCCCTGGAATCATGCTGTTCTCCTGGAGTGTGGATGGCAGTGGGTGTCCAGACTGGCCCAGGAGAGCCTTGCAGGGGTATTGAAGGAAGCAGCCCTGCCGCTTATCCCCATAACTCATCAGTCCCCAGTGTCATCTGTGGAGGGCAGTGGAGTGGCCATTGGAGGGTGAATATCCTGGCTGAGGTGGATAGCAGTCACTGGGTTCCTGGGAGGTTGGTGGATCTGGTTGCGGGGCAGCCTTACAAACTAGAGGTGAGGCTGCCTGGGTTATACAGGCCCTGCAGCGGTTCAGAGTTCAGAAGGGACTTGAGAATGGAGAGGCAGATGCGCATTCACAGGAGGGAGGGAGTGGATGGTAACGCTTGCTACCAAGGAGGACATCCATGGTATCCTATAGGAGATTAATGCTTGCAGGAGAGACATCCAGGTCATGATCTCAGACCTGCGCGTGAGGGTGATTTGCGAGACACCAAAATCGAGGGTATCGAAAACAATCAGCTTAAGACTGTCCTCTTAGAGATGAAATACAAAGCGAGATTGCTCGACCTGGAGACCTACGGGTGTTTGGTCTGAAAGAGCAAAAGGGGGAGACAGCAGTTGATGTGGCGAAAAAGGTCAGGATGCTGGTGAACTCACTATTCCCGGAAAGATAGTGTTAAATAGGTTGAAATTGAACGTGCGCACAGAGGCGGTGGTGGTGAAGTGAACGGCCCTAGGTTGGTGGTGGTCCGGTTCTATCGATATGGAGAAAAGGCTGAAGTACTGGAGGGAGCAAAACGCCTGCAAAATATCCAAGATGAGTGGGATGTGGTGCAAATCTATCATGCCCTGTTGTACCTTATACTGGCCCGTTGCAGGGACTGGCGACCTTCAACTGGGTAGCTAACGGAAAAGGGGATTCGATACAGATGGGCCTTCCCATTTGCACTTATATTTGAGGTCAAGGAGCTGATTACGAGATCATCAATGGGACCGAGGTTTCGCAGGTCCTACGACATCACTCGGAGGAAGCGCCAACGAAGGGGAAAACCTGCCAGAGAGTGGAGAAATGTCTGTGGTTCAGACAAGAAAGATAGTGCCTCTGGGTCGTAATTTCTTGAGGCTGAATACACCCAGTGAAGTGACTGGTGGCCTATGGGTGGTGTAACTGTCTGGAGGGACTTTCAGTAACCAGGGTACTTCGTATGTATGGCGTACAGCGTGATGGGTGGATATCAGATGTGAAGAAGGGGCTGGGGTGGGAGTATATTCATCCTGGTGGCTCAGTCGCAGATGGGTGTCTCAGGGAGAGATTCCGAAAGACTTTTTCCATGAGGAAGGGGATTTGGGGGGGATGGAGAGGTGGAGCGAGGATGAGGGTAGGGTTGGGATGAGGAAGACAGGGGTTGCATATAAAATGGTTAAGGTGTGCTGTTATAGGGGGAGGTGTGAAGGAGTAGGCTTTGGTTGTTATGGCTGATGTAAGAGGGGACGGAGGGTTGGACTAATCAGTTAAAGATGGATACTTTAATTGTTATGGGGTTGAATTCCACGCCAAGAGCTCACTTGTTGCAGTCTACATTTGAATGTATTCTATAGTACAAACTTCTATTTAAATAGAAGCACAACCTACATTGCCTATGACCAGTTGTAGCACTACTTCAATAATTACAAGTAATGTTACACCAAATAAAACACGATACATCATCTGATATTCAACATACTACTATTCCAATAGTTGAAAGTATGCAAATTCAAAACAATAACACAGATACATTCCCTGTTACTGTTGCCAGTACCATTTCAATGATGCAAAGTACTTTTAACCAACCAAAAATAATCATAGCACTTTGACTACTTCTATTTCAAAAACTAAAACTTCTCATATTAAAAAGGCGATGGATGTCCTAATATCAATTGCTATAACATCAGCACAAAAACAACTTAAACCGTCTACAATTTCAAGTAGTAGTATTTTTTTCAAAATTAAACTTTATTGCCATTTCACAAATTACATTCCAAATCCTCCCAAATCCTCCCCTCTAAAACCAATCCCCCTACTTACCCTCCCCACTCCCCCATGCAGTGAGCACTAGCAGATTCCCATGGTTGTTAGCCAAGGGTGACAACCCTTCTCTGGACAGACAATTCGAAGGCCCCCTGGCCTATATTACAACCAATTCTCAGTGGTTCCCATTTTCCCCATGAACTCCCACAAAATGTCAACTAGGTCATGGTTTTGCTATGACCGATATGACCCTCCTGAACCCTCCTCCTCTGGGTCTTTTCCCATTTCCCCCTCTCATCTTCCATACTTCTCCTCGAAAAAGGGAAGCCAAAGGCCCTCAATATTGGACCGGGATTCATCCAGAAGGTGCGTGAGGTATTCCATGTCATATATTGCTCTGATCTTGGCCACCCATTCCCTTTCCAATGGCATGCACAGGTATTTCCACTTTTGGGCTTAGCAACATCTCACTGCCAACAGCATGATCTGCAGCAAATGACCCTCTTCCTGTTCAGTTTCTCCCTCCAACCATACCCCGAAGAGGAGGAGCCACGGTCAGGGCTCCCTATGAACCCCATCAACCCCTTTTATCCGCAATAACAGTTCCCTCCAGTATAGTTGTACCTCACGGCAGCCCCACCACATGTGGACGTAGTCCACCTTCTCCCAGTGGCATTTCCAGCAATGAAGGTCATATCCCTTACACATCTTGGCTATTACAGCCAGCGGGTAATGCCACCTGTGTATCAGCTCCAGGGCCTAGAGCCTGTATTGCAGGGAGATCGTAGAGCGTGACACCCTCCTACACATCTGCGCCCATAATGCATCGGCTATGTCTTTCCCAAAATGTTGACCCCATTTGACCCTGGCTGGTGGTGGGTCCCTATGTTTCGCTAATAGAATTCACCTATACAGCCCTGCAATGAGTCCCTTGGAACCGCTCCTTGTTATCAGAAGCGGCTCAAAGCCTGTCAGTTCCCTCCTCAGATTTTCGCCCCAACGGGTTTCCATCAGTCCCCCTTTTCAGCTAAAGATAGCGGAATGGCGAAGGTTTGTTATACCCAGAGCCCCCTCCAACTGGTTTAGCGCAATAAAAACGCCCCCTACCCACATTTGCCCGGCTGTACTCAACAATGCCTCATACCAGGACTGGAATGCCAGTGGTTCTACTATACCATCACTCAGGGCTGGAACCCAGATACAACTCAATGGTTATGGCCACGTGGTTAGCCATCTGTTCCCTCCCCCTTCCTCCTTTTATATGGTACACAGGACTTCCAAGACCGGGTGGTGTAGCACCCTCCGAGGGATGAGAGATTTAGTCACCCGTAAACACTCACCGATGGGGGACCGGGGCCAGGAAAGCTGTGTGCATCTGTACCCATTGTTTGTCAGAGAGAGGGTTTAGGTGGTCAACCAGGATCCTGAGCTGAGTCGCTTTGTAGTAGGTCTCGAGATTCAGGAGGCCGACCCCCCCTTCCTCTTTTGGTAAGATCAGCATCTTATACCCTACCCTGTGTTTTTCCCCTGCCCAAAGGAATCTTAGTGGTGCTGCCTTCACTTCGGCGAGGAAAGATGGCAGGATCCACACAGGGAGCATTTGAAATAAGGATAGAAATTTAGGCAGACCACTATTTTGATGCGGTTCAGATGTGCCATCCACGATAGTGCCAACCTTGCCCATCTCTCCATATCCCTTTTTACTGGCGCCCATAGCAGCAGGAATTTTCCAGGGAAAAGATCATCATAGTGGCGTGTTACCCGTATACCTAGATAACAGAAAGAGTCTCCTCGTATCTGAAATGGTAGCCTCTTAATATATGCCTTCTCTGTCTCCGACAGCCCCCCTAGCTCATAAGCCACCGATTTCTCTAGGTTGACTTTGAGACCGGATAGTTCCCCATATCGTTCCAGGCTCTCCAAGAGGCTCTCTCTCGATCGTTCAGGCTTTGTGATGTATAGCAGGGCATCGCCCGCAAAGAGGCTAACCTTGCACTTGACTCCTCCTAGCGAACCTCCCCTTATTTTCTATGTTCCCCTAATCGCCGCTGCCCATGGTTCAATTACCAACACGTAGAGAAGTGGGGAGAGCGGGCATCCCTGTTGCGTGCCTCGTTGCAGTTGGAAAGCTTGAGAGACACTCCCGTTAACCACCACCCGGGCCGTCAGATTCGAGTATAGGGCCGGCATCCATCCCTTCCATTTTGGGCCCATCCCTATGGTCCCAAGTACCTCCTCATTAAGGCCCAGCTCACCCGGTCGAAGGCCTTCTCAGCATCAGGCGCCAGCAGGAGCGCCCCCTCCAGCCTCACATCCGGAGCATTAACACAGGAGGCATCTTTCGCATGTTGTCGGCCCTCTGCCTGTGCATTACAAAACCTGCCTGATCTGAATGAACTAATTTGGGCAAATAGGATTCCAGACGCGACGCGAGGACCCTGGCAAAAGTGTTTGCGTCCACGTTGAGCAGGGAGAACGGCCTGTAAGAACCACACTCGGCCGTATTGTTCCCCGGCTTCGGGATAACCACTATCAAGGCCCAAAGAAAGGTTGGCAGCACCGTGCCCTCCCCTACAATAGAGTTAAATAACTTTGCCTGGAGTGTTGCCAATAGAGATCGATATTGCATGTAGAAGTCTGCTGTAAACCCATCTTCCCCCGGGGCCTTCCTGACTTTTAGTCGTTGGATCGCTTGCAGCACCTCTTACCTCATTATCTCACCTTCGAGGGCCTCCCTCTCCTCCTCATGGAGTTTGGGAAGTTGTAGACCGTCAAAGTTGTCCTTCATCTCCTCTATTCCCACCTCTGCCGGTTTAATATATAGCTCCTGGTAGTAGCCCATGAACCGTGCCCCGCACCCTATCCACTTTTCTCTCCATCCTGCAACCCCTTACCCTGTTCGCCAGAACTGCTCCCACCCAGTCTCCATGCTCGTAATACCGCCGTCATGTGAACCTTAGCCTCTTTGCCACCTCTCCTATCAATGCGGTGTGTAGCAGCTGCCGCTTGTCTCTCATCTCACCCAGGATTTGTTCCTTGTTAGCACCCTGCTGAACCAGTTGGGTAGAGAGTGCCGACAACTCTCCCCAGAGCCGGGTCTCAATCAACCCCCTCTCCCTCTTCTTTTGCGACCCTTCAGCAATAAGGTGTCCCGTGAACGTAGACTAGCTGCCCCCCACACCATCGCCATACCAGTCTCCCCATTATCGCTAAAGTCAACATAGGCTTGCACCTGTAGACTAGCTGCCTCCCGCACCTCGCCAGGAAATCCCAGAATACTTGGTCCATCAGTAAAGTGTAATTACACATACAGCGGAATTGCCCACAGGGTTTCGGTACCCTCCAAACTACCACCACCATCTTGTGATCTGACCAAGTGACCACCTCAATTTTGGGAGCACCCGCTTCTCATTCCCCATCTAGCGGGACCAGCAATCGGTCCATCGTGGTGTAAGTCTGGTGTGGGGGAGAAGAAAGTATTACCCCCGTAGCCCTGCCAGACATCAGCCCAATAATAGTCCTGCAGGAGATTCCGGGAGGCACTGTTCTCTTGGCAGGCCACTTCTCCCTTTGCCGACCACCAATTTAACGCCACAACCAGATTGAAGTCTCCCCCCAAAATTGTGTGTCCCTCTGCTCAGCCTCCCAGCATCTCAAATATCTGGCGCAGGAACCCCAACTGTCCCACATTGGATGCACATAGGGTTGCCAGGGTAATTTGCGTTCCCTCGAAAAATCCCTTTACCCCCAGGAACCCTCCCCCAAATCACCTTTTGATCTGGACCTCCATCAACCTAAAGGCTTTCCCTAGTAGGATACCCACCCCTTCCTTCTTGCAGCCCCTGTGGGAAGCCCAGATGTTCATGCTGATGTCTTTAACCTTTATTGCAGAGTCTGTCACCTGCTTGTAGTGTGTCTCCTCCACGAAAAGGACCGCCAATTGCTGGTCAGTGATCTCTTATTTGGGGAGTTTAGCTCCTTGACATTCAGAGTGGCTATCCTCATCTCAGCCATATCCCTTCCTCACCTTTCACCCATTGCCCGTCCTGTGTTTCCATTGGTATCTCATCCGTCCCGTCCACCTTAGCCACTGCATTGAATCCCTTCCTCCCCCGCACCCCATTCCCCGATTCCCCTTCCTCCTATCCCCAGCTGAGACATCTGACCGTGCTTCCAGGCCATATTGGCCTTGACAGTCAAACCACCAGGGATGTCACCCCTGCCCTAATTACCATGTACCATGTATCCACTTTCCCCCTCAGCCCCTCATTCTTACCCACGACACCAAGCCCTCAGCTCTGCTGTCTCTTCAATCCCAGTCAGCTACCCCTTGAGCTGACTCTCAGACTTGTTGACGCTACCGTCAAGGTAGTAGTATCTACCCTATCCCCATTGGAAAACCCTGCATCCCCCTTGATTTATGACATCCCACTATCCCCCATCTATTTCACTCTTCTTTCAGGGACCTTGGTGATTCTTCCCCCCTCTCCCTCCGAACCACTGGAGCCTCTCACTTTTCATCCCACACACAGACCCTGCAAAAACGAGGGAACAGACCCCAAAAACTCAACCGTTCCAAACCTCCCACATTTTCCTTCCCTTGCCTCCACCCTTATTTTCAACTGATATGTCCAACCAAACACCAGACCCAGGGGTTTAACGACCCCTAATACAAAAATAAAATGTACCTAGGCCAGCACCTTTGT
This sequence comes from Ambystoma mexicanum, assembly GCF_040938575.1. Taxonomy (NCBI): domain Eukaryota; kingdom Metazoa; phylum Chordata; class Amphibia; order Caudata; family Ambystomatidae; genus Ambystoma; species Ambystoma mexicanum. The sequence continues at coordinate 772,041,501 of NC_090941.1, forward strand.
CTCCTTTTGATGTATCCTCCTTTCCCGGGAATGGGGTGTTAAGCTTCTGAACTTTTCTCATTCCTGTCAATTTGCGCCTTCTATGCTCAGTCTTCGGGCCTCAAAGCTCTCGTCCTTCCATTGGGCCTTCCCCTCTGTGGCGATCCTGATGGGGCCCCGTAAGGGCCTTCTGTGGCCCGTTTAATGTCCTCCTCCGATACCAAGTGGTATCTTTTTCCTCCCCCATTCAAAAAAGATTGCAAAGGGATATACCCTCAACTGTATCGCACCCCATTCTGCTGTAGCCACATAGTAAGAGGCGGCACTTCTTGCACCTCGTTATGGTCTGGACCGAGAGGTCTTGGTATACTGCTACCTTGGAGTCTCCATAGTCAGTAGACCCAATTCAACTTGCCTTTTCTAGGATCTCGGCCTTGTTGCGGTAGTTGTGCATCCTAGCCAGCACAGAACGGGTCCCTTATTTCCTCTGCCTGCACAGTGCACCCAGTCGCCTTCCTTTGATCCTAGGACACTCCCAATGATCCCCTGGATTTTCCTCTCCAGCCCAGCCATTGATTCCCCTTCCTTCTCGTTTAGGCCAAAGAAACAGAGGTTATTGCGCCTCTCTCTGTTTTCTATAGTGTCCATTTTCAGGCCGATTTCCTCTTCCTTACGCTCAATTTCCCGGAGGCGGACCTCAATATGTGACTCCATCACCCACGAGGAGGCTTGATTCGCCTCTACACCGGTCATTTGCTCCTCCAAAGTGTCCACCTTCGCTGCCAGATTTGCCACTTGGCCTGAATGTCATTTCACATTCCCTGATTTTCTTCCAGGATCATTTGAATATCAGCTTTGATAGTGTGGATCTCTGACGAGCTGGGGTGTTGTCCTCCGTCTCCCTTAGCCTCTGCCATCTTGCCTCCTCCGGGGTATTGAAACTACGACAGTGCTGCTTTCCAGCTCATCCGCCTGGCGTGGACCCCCAGCCGTGTCTTTCTTCTGCCACCTTACAATTGTGCTTCCAGCAGAGGTCCCTTTAGCACCCTTGGCACACCCTACATTTCTTTGCGTGGTTCTCAACCGGTACACTCCAAAGGGTTTCTCAGCCCTTCCACTGCACTATGTTGGGCCTCTGGTGTCTCAGTCAAGGGCCCCTCCTTGCTCTCCTACTGCATCACCTCAATGGTCTGGCTGGCCTGGCCCGCACTTCGCGTGCTCCTGTCTGTTCTCTGGGTCATATTGCCCCTCTTCCTTTTCAACCGGCTCTGTGTCTTTCCACACACCAAACCTTGTGTCAGTCTTTGGAGCATGGCGCTCTATCTAAATTTCAGTGTCTCCTTCAGAGTCTCCAGCTAAGTCATCAGGTTCGAGCAATAAACATTCCTGAAATGAATGATTTCTTATATGCATACAACTGTCTCTCAAAGGATAATTGATTTGCACACGATACACATAAGCACATAATGGAACTGATTTATTGAAGATTAAGCATAAAAAACTGGGTGAAGAAATAATGAGATTCATCACAGGTTTTAATCATCAAGCCAAAAAATTTACACCATATTTTCTAAAAAATTGCATATTTTGACCAGTGATGGTGATCTGAAAAGAGCTTTAGGAGAATGTCCTCAAATTACTTTTTCCAGAGAACCTTCATTAAAAAACATTATCTCCTAGCTCTGTTAATATTGAGACATCACCCAGTATCGTGCACATAATCCAACTGGTTTTTACACGTGCCATAAATGTAAAATGTGTGATTATGTGCATAAAGATGTCTTTCAGACTCAGGATGGAAAACCGTGGCTATTCAAACATAGAATGACATGCTTAACGAGGTTTGTTGTTCATGCCAGCGTGTGTAACTGTGGTATGTGATTTATAGGATCGACCATCAGATCTTTGAAGTTCTGTATATTGCAACACTGTGGAGCAATACAAAACACTGGCATCAGCTACCCTTTGACACAGCATTTTATAGAGAAATATTAAAGCAAAGTGGAAAGCATTAAATTCTTGGGTCTTGCACATATTCCTGAACACAAGAGAATAGAGAATTAAAATTACGCCAATTGGAAGCCAAACTGATATGTAAATTAAACACCTTGAAACAATTTGGATTAAATGTGGATTCGGAAATACATGTGTTTTTGAACTAATGATATATTTCTGGTAGACAATTTGAAAAAAGTTAATACTTTTATTCTTAGATGACTTGTGTTTAAATGAAGATGTTAAGGACTGATTTTTCAATATTTTGATTTCAGTTAAATGTATTTATTTTTTGGGACTTGCTATCTAGATCCTTTGTTCCAGGTGCAGTAATATTGACTAGAAGATGTCCATTCAAGTTAAAAGAGGTGTTCTTACCCATGAATATGCATTGTTAATCTAGTTTAGATTTGTGCCCACATCTTCTTTTTAGGCAGCTCCAGCAATTTTGCACTTGCACTTTTCTATATGGTAGTGCTTTTGAGATGAACAAGTTACTTTCTTACCTGGTAACGTTCTTTCGATGGGATGGTCCGACGACGTATTCCATATCTATGACAGGTAATGTCCACAGCTGTGCTGCTTCGGAAAATCTTTGGCGTCTCCGTCCTGCGTCGATGAAGTCGATGCACCGTCCCCGAGCACCTCCTCCGACGGCAGACGTCAACCGATGTGATAAGTAGGACGCACGACGCCCATAGCCTCAGTTATAGTTTTTTCCCAGAACGTGTCTCACCAGTTTTCTGCCAGTCAGACACACAAGGCCTTGCGGAACGCAAGCTGCAATCGCAAAAGAAATTCTGCAGCGCGGAAGGCAGGGAGGGAGGGAGCGATATGGAATACGTCATCGGACCATCCAACTTTCTCCAACGGCAACGGTACAGAGACTTAGTTGCCGGCCGCCTGGCTGAGAGCAACACCTCCATCACGTCTTCAGGGAGGTCCCAATCCTTATACCTCAACCTTTCAGATTCAAAGCGTGAAGATTGAGGGATCTGACCTCTGGATGGAGAACCTGACCCCCCTCCCGTGAGAGCAGATCGTCTCGGTAGGGAAGACGACATGGAGGGCAGATGGACAAGTCGAGAAGGTTCGGGTACCACGTCCTCCAGGCCCACGCCGGAGCAATGAGGATCATCTGGGAACCGAACCTCCGTAACCTCCGCAGCACTTGCGGGATGACGGGGACTGGAGGAAACGCGTACAGCAGTGGGAATGACCACTCCACCACGAACGCATCTCCTAAGGCTCCTTTTGGAGGAAATTCCCACGAGCAAAACCTTTCGCACTTCCGGTTGACACTGGCGGCGAAGAGATCCACTTGAGGGGTCCCCCAAAGGGCGAACATCACCAGGAGAATCTCTTGAGCCAGCTCCCACTCGTGAGAGATCGAACTCTGCCTGCTCAGAGCGTCCGCCGTCTCGTTGTCGTCTCCGGCCAGATGAACAGCCGAGATCGCAACTTCCTGCTGGATGGCCCAGAATTCGAGCTGCATCGCCTCCCTGCACTGCGGAAGTGACCCTGCCCCCCCCCCTTTTTGTTGAGATAGTGCATGGCCACCGTGTTGTCCGTTAGAATCAGGACACTCTTGCTGCGTGCAGTCGGCAGAAACGCCTTCAGGGCTACCCTGACGGCTCTCAGCTCCAACAGATTGATATGGAGTCTGGACTCCGACGGATACCAACGACCGCTGACTGTCAACTCGTTGGCATGAGCTCCCCATTCCGTGTGGATCGGCACATGGAAGTAAGCATCCTTGAGGTCGAGAGACACCAACCAGTCCAGAAGTTGAAGGGCCTGGAGGACTTGAGAAAGAGTTACCATTTTGAACTTGTCCTTCCTGAGGAGCTTGTTTAAACCGCGCAAGTCCATGATGGGTCTCAATCCGCCGTCTTTCTTCGAAATAAAAAAATAAGGAGAATAGCATCCCTTGTTCCTCTCCGCTACAGGCACCAGTTCTATGGCGCCTTTCTCCAGCAGGGCTTGAATTTCCTGCGCAAGGAGCGGATCCGGACTCTTTAAAGAGAGGTTCCCTGGTGGATTGTCGTGAGGCCTCTGCCGAAAAGGAAGACAGTAGCCGTGGGTTATGATCTCCAGAGCCCACACATCCGAAGTAATGGCTTGCCACTCTACAAGATGCTGCGCCAGCCTTCCCCCAACCAGCGAACCATGGGACCTGGCCTCATGACTGAGTGGTAGCGGCTGCGGCGTTGCCTGAGGGCAAAGAGGCAACTGCCTGAGCGGCCTTGGCACCTCAAGTACCTTTGTTTCCACCTCTGGCACTCTTATGATGGCCTCTTTGACTGCTAGCTCCCCTCGCTTTACTGAAGGACGAGTAATAGCGAAAGGAACCTCCCCTCCATTGCTGTCCCATAGGATGAAAAGGCGGAGGTTGGCGAACTGCAGCACCCAACGACTTCGCTGCAGCTTTGGAGGTGCTGCCAAAAAGGTGTTCACCGTCAAAAGGCATGTTGAAGAGCCGGGACTGCACATCAGGAGCGAACCCAGACTTCCGCAACCACGCAAACCTGCGCATTACGGTGCTCACCGCCATGGACCGGCTGATACAATCCGCCAAGTCCAAACCCGACGGAACGGCCTCACACATAGCATCCTTGCCATCCTGAACCATAGCAAGGAAACCATCCCGTTCGTCCCCTTCGGGAATATGATCAGCCACTAATGCAACACAGTTCCACAGAGTGTGTGTGAAACGAGACAAGGCACATATGGAGTTGGCCGCCTGAAGCGCCATACCCCCCGAAGAAAACACTTTCTTCGCCCAGCCGTCAAAACGTTTGTCGTCCCTATCCGGAGGGATGGTAGGATACAACGCCTGCTTTGCCGGGGCCGTAGCCGCCTGCACCACCAAACTCTCCGGGGTGGGGTGCCTAGACAAGTAGCAGGGGTCGCTACTGGCTGGACAGTATTTTCGCGACAAAGACTTGCCCACTGCCGGGAGACTCTCCGGAGCAGTCCAAGCCGCCGCCACCCTTCTCTGCAGAGCCATATGAAAAGGCAAAACCGGGTCAGTGGGTGGACCGAGATCAAGGATGTCCGTGAGATCATCCTGAACGAACTCCCCTGGGGGAGCTGACCAACCAAAGTACTCGGTAACCCGAGACATAAGGCGCCGATATGAAGAATCGGCATGAGAGCCAGGCTCCGGCCGACAAAACTCCACCTCTGGAGAGGTGGCCAGTCCACTGGCGTCATGCAGCGACTGCCTCAAGTCATCAAACTGGCTATGGCCCGAGATAAGGTCATCTGGAACCGTAACCGGAACCAGGCCGCCATCAGAGCCTTCATCACCCTCTGAAATGTACTCCAGGCGGGGAGAGGAAGACCTATGTGGACCAAAGCAGTGCCGGACCTTAGCCATAACCTTTCTAGGGGCAAACCCCGTGCCACGGGGCCCCTCCGACACCACCGCCTCGAAAGGCGTCAAAGGCGCCGAACGAGTCGGCGCCGGCGTCGACAGAAAAGGCGTTGAGGGCGCCGTACGAGCCGGCGCTGGCGTCGACAGAAAAGGCGTCGACGTCGAGCGAATCGGCGTCGACGCCAGCTGCAGCGCCACCAGCATCAACAGCGTCGACACAGTCCTCGAAGCCGGAGCTTCGAGCGTGTCTCTCGACAACCTAGGCGCCGACGGCGTTGACGACCTCCTCAGAGGCAGAGCCTCGAGAGAAATCGTCAACGACCTCGGCACCACAGGCGTCGACGTCTTCTTCGAAGACGGCACAGGATCACATGGTCTCGAGCGCGTCGAGGACCGGGACCTGGCACGGGCATGGCGAGAACGGCTACCCTTGTCCGAGCGGGACCTCTCCCGCGAGCCGTGCCGACCACTCGAGCCTGAAGGCGTACGAGCGGAATCTCTCGACCGGTGCCGACCGGCCCCACTCGGAGGCGCGGACGAACCGGTGCCCTACGATTCCAGAATCGCTAGCATCTGCTTCTCGAAGGAAGCCCATTCCTCCGGTGTCGCTTGCATGGAGGGATAAGCGACCCGCCGATGGTCGGAGTCCTCGGAAGAGGACGGGGAAGGCGACCTATGCCGGCACTTCTTGGAATGCCTCGAAGAGGCAGAGGAGTGGCGAGACCGACTCCTGGAAGGAGACCCACCGGACTTCCAACGATGACGCGGAGAGTCGCCCCTCGAGTCATCCGTCGAAAGCCCCGCAGACCTCGACTTCCGGGGCTTAGACACTCGGCTAACCGACAGCTTCTTCTTGCGTTTCCGCAATGCCTTTGCAGTGAGCGACTGGCAGTCGACACAGTCGTCCGTATCGTGGGCCTCCCCGAGGCACCAGAGGCAGGCGTCGTGCGAGTCCGTGACCGACATCTTGGACCCACAGTCCCCACAGTTCTTGAAGCCCGGACGCGGGGTTGAAGTCGAGAAAGACATCGCCACAAACAGGTCTTCACAACAAACCGAACAGGTTCAACGAACCGAGAATAGAAAACAGCAAATTCCAACGAGTCGAGGCGTACCGAGATTCACGAAGCGAACACGTTCGCGGAAAAAACAGAACTGAGGCTATGGGCGTCGTGCGTCCTACTTATCACATCGGGTGACGTCGGCCGTCGGAGGAGATCCTCGGGGACGACGCATCGACGTCATCGACGCAGGACGCAGACGCCAAAGATTTGCCGAAGCAGCACAGCTGTGGACATTACCTGTCATAGATATGGAATACGTCGGAGGACCCAATCCCCTCGAATACATGTTTACCATTTGCCCTTTTTGCAGTTTGAGCTTCATTTTAGGTCACTGCTATCATCTATGCATCTTGCACTCATGAACCATGGACCGATATTAGCTCCATGGTATAGTCATCAATTGGGTGGCGGGTTTATACGCATTCTTTTTATGGTTATATGCACAAGCACTTTATCATTTGTAAAACGTCCATGTGTTTTTTCAAATGTGGTAAATCTGTCACTGGCTGAATTGCACGTGCAGTTTATCCGAGAAGTGCCAGGGAGGAGGGGAAGGGGGAAGTGCAGTTAACTCACAAGTACAGCCAGCAGTTGGCTCATAAGTGCACAGAGAAGGGACTGTAGGGTTTCAGATACAGACCCTTAAGTGCTGGGGAGCCCGGGGGCAGTGCAAGGGCAACGTGACATGCAGGTGCCTGGGCCCGAGTTCAGAGGGTGGCCAGGTGACCAGTGCGCAGAGCAATCAGATGCATCAGCAGGGGAGAGGAAGAAAGAAAGCAGAAGCGAAAAGGACGGTCTTGAGTTGCTTCCAGAGCCGGAGGTGGTTCTGCACAAATTTGAGAAAGCCAGGGAGGCTGTTCCAGAGGGAGGTCCCAGACGAGTAGATAGATCTGCCTACAACTCTCCAGCATCTGACCCTCAGAGTTGGAGGTGGATGAGCGTAGCGCTCGAGAAGGAAGATGTTTTCGAAGAGAAAGTTGCGGTGCCAGGCCCCAGAAAGCCTTGTGGGGGATTCAGTGGGTCTTGATCTTGATCCTTGCAGCCACGGGGAGCGAGTGAAGAGATTTCAGAGTTAGAGAGATACGACCCCTGGGTTTGAGGCGTATCCAGTTATAATTTCCCCAAAAAAGTTTCTAAACACAAAACTTTCGAATACAAAGTTTCGGGGAAAAAAAAAATTGAATGCATTTCTTTTTAATGTTAAAGGGTTTAGTTTAGTTTCGTATAGTAAAATAAGTGTTTTTTTTTTTTTTTTAAACAGTGGTTTTGGGGGGACCCCCATTAAAAATAAAATGCATTCAAATTTTTTTTCAATGCTTTGTTGTTGAAACCATTGTATTTCGAAACTTTGACTGTCGAAAAAGTCACTATAAACTGGATTGAGGCCAAGGACAAGTCTTGCAGTCCTGATTAGAGGAAGGAGGATTTAGAAAGAGGCAGTTTAGTCCAGTCTATAGAGGACCAGAGCTCTGGGCGAAAGTGAGAAAAGGAAGAATACCTTTGAGGAGGTGCAGCTGATAGTTTGACTTCTTAGAGACGTCAGAGATGTGAAGAGAGAAGGAGCGGGTGGAGTCGAAGGTGACACCAAGGTTCTTAGCCTCACAGGAAGGAGCAGGAAGAGGGCCCAGAGTCGGCGGCCACAGAGACAGAGGAAAGGAGGGAGTGGGTGTCCCAATGAGGAGGATCTCTGTCTTAGTAGCATTAAGGCAGAGATCACTGGCAGCACAACATTCCTGAATTGGAGCCAGACAGTCTGGTATGCGAGAAGAAGCAGAGGTGGCTGAGGGGAGCCCGAAAGAGGGCCGAGTGTCATCCGCATAACATTGAAAATGGAGCAGAAAGTAGCCATGTGGTGGGAAAGAGGTGCCAGGTAGTGGTTGAAGTGCCAGGGAGAGAGGTTAGACCCCTGGGGAACACCACAAGTACGGAGAGAGATAGACGAGAGGAAAGACCCGAGTTGGACCTGAGAGGGCCGTTCGGTGAGAAAGGAGGTCAACCAGGCCAGGGCCTGATCAGTAATACCAAGGTTGTCCCAGAGATAATTGAGCAGGATGGCATGGTTGACCATGTCAAAAGCAGACGATGGATCAATGAGAATAAGACAGAAGGGAGATTAGAGTCAAGATTGGAGAGCAAGTCTTCACGGGTGTTCAGGCGAGCAGTTTCCGTGCTTCTGGCAGCTCTGAAGCCAGACTGGTGGTCATGGAGGCAACCAAGAGATTCAGTGTGTGGATTAGGCTGGAAGATGGCCAGCTTTTTCAAGAGTTTTCCCAGGAAAGGAGTGATGGAGATCGGGCAATAGTTAGCCGGAGAGGAAGGATCGGCTGAGGGCTTCTTTAGAAGGGAGTGCACAAGAGAGTGCTTAAGGGGCGAAGGGAAGGTTCCAGTGGCAAGGAGTGATTACAGAAATCAGCCAAAGCTGGAGCAAGGGTGTTGATGTGGTCCTTGATAGTTCTGGATGAGCAGGGGAGAACCTGCTTTCATCATAGATTGGACTTGTCAATAGAAACATTGTCAGGGGTGAACAGGGGAAAAAAGGATAAAGGAGGAGGGGAGACGGCCTCAGGCGGGCCAGGGGTGGTAGAGGAGGTGGTAGAGGAAGAGAGGGTGGATAGGATGTCATGAGTTTTAGTAGTGAAATGAGAGGATAAGGCCGTGCAGAGGGGCTGGGAGGGAACAGGAGAGGTAGAGACTGCAGCAGGATTGGCCAGCTCCTCGCAGATTTTGAAAAGTTTGGCCAAGTTGTTAAATGCCACAGAGATGCGGGCTTGGATGTAGGCTCTCTTCATAGAGAGGACAGTCTGTACTGCCTTTGGAGCAGGTGGCAGGCCAGTTTGTCAAGGAGTGTGTCTGAGGCTCTCCACTTCCTCTCTGAGCCCTACACTTGTGTTTAAAGACCGAGGTGGGAATCATACCAAGAGTTGTACTTGGGTTTGGGCTTCAAGCGGATCCTCATAACAGGGGCAAGGACATCCAGAGTGTTAGAGCTAGAGAGATTAAGGTTAGAGAGGGGTGTGTCAGGGTATGAGTCAGCCAAAGGTGCAGGAGGAGGAGAGAAACTAGCAGCAAAAGCCTCAACTGACACATGCTTGATGGGTCAGATGACCGAGAAGGTAGGTGGCAGTGCTTGAGTCAGCTTAACCTGCAGGGTAGAGAGAGAGGGGTGGGAAGACAGGAAAAAGTGATCACTCGAAGAGAGAGCAGTGGCCCGAGGGTTAAGGAAGGGGAGGTCTGAGGGGATCAGAACATCCAGAGCGTACCCTGCATTGTGAGTCGGGACGGAGGGGAAAATAGAGAGAAAGAGAGAGAGAGAATCGCAGAGGTTGCAAAAGAGTCCTGACGAAGGGCTGGTAGCATCCAGGTGGATGTTCAAGTCTCTGAGGAGGAGAAGTGTGGAATATTTTTATCCATGCCAATGCGCCACACTGCACCCCTTTGCCAATGGGGAAAAAAAACTGCCAAAAATGGAGGCAATAACCCCCGTGCACGCCAAATCTGCGAAACTGCGCATGGTTCATAAAGCACAAAAGAGCTGCATACCCTGCCACACACAGGCAAAGTTGGTGTAAAAACAGGAATCGCTGCTGTCACGTGTCACCTGTCCCCTGAAGCAAGGCCACAGAAGGGCTAAAATCCCAAAATGGCCTTAAAAATTCAGTCATTTTCCCAGAGAATTATTGAAAGGAAAGTGTGCTGAAATTATAGATTCTTCAGGCAGTCAGAGGAATCCAGGCCTCCCTGCCCGACAGCTGCTTAGGGAAATTAGCTGTCAAACCCAGTTTAAAGGTATTTCTTTTTCTAGAAGAAAGCAAAATGCGCCTATTTGAAGCATGTTTGTGAAGGGCTTAATTATTTTAAACGTCCAAATCCCTTATAAACTGTGCTTAATTTTATATGTGTTGAAGAAAAGACTTGATTGTGAATCTTACAATAATCCAATGGAAATAACTGCTTAATCCTGATTGGGCAGTGCCTGGCCTGGGAAAGTTGACATCTCAGCTTGACACTCCCTTGAAAACAGGAAGCCTAATGGTTCCCGCATAATGCCAACAAGGAGCACAATGAGGCTGCATCAGACATTCGTCTCTGGCTGAGCCAAGAACAAAGGACAGGCTGAGCATTGACCTCTGCTGGGAGGGGCAGGAGCTTCCCCCTCCAAGAAGGGGACACACCTCCCGGATCAAAGAACTGGACAGCTGTGGCCTGACAAGGGGAGGTACAAAGAAAAAAAACTGCTGTTACAGTTTTAAATCCTTATTTGTGATTAAAGTTGAAACTCATTAACTGGGCAACCTAAAGAGGGATACATCTGAGAATTGGTAGACATTAACCTAATTTCAGGCTTTTGATTTGAAGACATTGATGAAACCTATACCATTCAAGGAACGAAAGTTATGAAAAAATTCTCATTGTAGCAGAACAATTAATGTTGCAAACCTAAGTTTGTTTGTACATGAACCACTGATAACCGCCCAAAGATGTAACAAATTAGAAATGATTAATCCAAACCGTTATGGTTAAAATTGATAAAAATATGTATAATGACAAAATCAGCTCGCACAAAGATGGGGATTGAATGTGAATATAGACAAAGATGGGGATTGAATGTGAATATAGATAATCGAAAATAAAATGTATGTGTCCAATTTTCTTAGGGTACATAATGTGAGAAATGTACATTTGTGCAAAAGCTATGTTTTGGTAAAAATCCATGCGGGAGTTCCTAAAACCCATCATAAAGATGACAGTTCTGTTCTGACTGCCAACCAAAACAAAGCACGTGCCTGCAGCCACTCAAAGCCATGGGTGTGGGTTTTGAAGTTCTGCCCACGCCATAAACTTTATTATGGATAAATATAGGAGTTGCACTATACATATACACACTGCTTCCAGAACCCATCCAGATGTCCGTGCAGCACCTTGTTCCAGAACTCTTCATCTTGTAGCCGACTCCAGAATTCTTTGAAGATCCAGATTTCTTTGCAGAATCCAGACTTAGCATTGCTGAACCCTTGCTAACTTGACCCAATTTCAAATATCCAAAACGTAAAAGAATAATTCTGATTCAGCTTGGCTTGCTACCATTAAGGCTTGCCCACTGAAACTTGCATCCTGTTATCTAACGTGTCCGCGACCAGAAGGGCCCATTCAAATCCAGTCTGAGGTGCAGTCCAAAATTGACCAGAACCGTGCCGCTGATCCAATCCCTCCAGAGGTGCCCTGCTACCAGTAGACCTGACCCTATCCAATGACCAGAACCGTGATGGCCCAATTTAATTACAAAGGACTGTAAGTATTAATAGGAAGAACAGTGACCCTTAGTATATCTGGATTGTACTATCCCAATCTCAACCCATCCCATCTTTAAATTCAGAACCCTAATATTGTTAGAACCAGTCTTGCGCTGATTTTTCTCATCTGTGTTGCAAAACCATAACTCCTTAGTGATTTTGAGTAACTAAAGTAAATCCCAGAAGAAAATGAGTATCCACCACGTGAATGGTTTCGCTGGCCACACAGCTGTGAAGATTCATGCGTGGCCTCCTCTTTTTCATAGTCATTAATATAGTGTAATAAAATCTGTCATTTTTAAAATCGAATTTCTGTTTCTATTTTCGCGCCTATTTTATAAAAATGCCTCTCACTAAAACCTCTATAACTTCTTCAATTTTAAAGATAGAAATGACATTTCAACTCTGATACCTAAGGCCCTTAGCTACATCCACAACTAATCGAGGAACAGTGTATTTGACCCATTCATATAAAAAAATCGCATAGTAAAGGTTTGCAGAGAATGTGCAGTTTTCAAAAGCTTACACGTGTCTTTTTCCCATTTCAAAGTGCTTCTTCCATCCCATCCTCATCTAAAGTGTGTTATGTGGTTAATATTATAGCTCATGTGCGTTAGGACCTGTTTAGTGTTGCTTTCCTCAGAATTTCTATCCATTTAAACATGTTTGCAACCTTTTGCATTATTTTACAAAGCAATTTCCACCTGTCAGTTTAAAAGTGTCATTTTCCAAAAACGGTTTTCCCTCTTGTTTGGGGTAGGAAGATTGCATTTAAACTCTAGACATTGTTTTCGTTCCTGAATACCTGCTGATTACTCTCATTTGTGTAGGATTGCTCATTTGTACTTCAGTACTTTGCAGGGGGAACTATTAACCTAAACGCTATCTGTTCACAAACCAAAACTGTTTTTTTCCTGTGTTCTATTCTGCATCATTATTCAATTGCTTTCCTTATTTTCTGAATTGTATTGTCCCCGTTAGGTGATTGCTGTCCTATATATATATATATATATATATATATATATATATATATATATATATATATATATATACATATACATACATATTAAACTCATGTGTGATCTGAATATTAAATAAATAAATAAATCTTTGCCTTTACAAACTAGCCTGATTCCTGGTTCAGTGTGACCTGGGGGGTATTTTGAGAACAGTGTGTTATGAGTGGTATATCATTCAGAATATTGAACTTAGACACAAAATAAATAAGGGTTTCATTGCACACTACATGCTAGTCGAGACCTGGGTGTGTGCCTGATTGAAATCCTTAACAACTGTTGGGAGGTAGAGGCAAAGAGCGAGGAGGAGAGGTCAGCCCACTCGGAGAAGAAGAGGGCGACCTGGCCAGGCGGCATGTAGATAATGCCTGCAGTGAGAGAGGCCAGGAGAGATGAGAGCTTGCCGACCAGGCATTCAACAGAGGAGTAGTGCTCCATTGGAATGATAGAAGCAGGGATCCACTCTGGGAAAATCAAGGCTAAACCCCCAAAGGGAAAGTTGGTTCAGGGTTCAGAGAGTATCTTGTAGCCATTGGGAAGGAGAGTGTCGAAACACGTGACAGAGCTGGTCGTGAACCAAGTCTCAGTGAGACCAAGTACATTCAAATCAAGCTCTTCCAGAAGATGGCAGATGTCAGAGGAGTGTTTGACAGCTGAACGAGAGTATCAATGTGAAGCAGGTTGCCACATTTGAAGGACTTCCGGAGAAGGGTCCAGGCCAGAGGTACACCTTGCGAAAGTGTTGGAGGTGCCAGAGGATGGGCAGAGGAGGAAAGAAGAAAAGGCAAGGTAGTCAGAGAGGGAGAAGAGAGTGCCAGAGGGGTGGCAGAGGAGGGAGGTAACAGAGTGGCCAGAGAACATCAGGGGGTGCCGAAGAGGTAGCAGAGGAAGGAAGTGGCAGAGGAGCCAGAGAGAGGTAAGAAGGGATAGCAGGAGAGGAATGGAAGTTGATAAGGCACAGGAAGCATCTATCAAAGAACAGGAGATTGGCCTGAGGGCCCTGGACCAACACAGTGCCATTTAAGTAGACATTAATGATGGTTTTAGAGGAGTGGAAGGGGGCCAAGAGGTCCTCCCACTGGGTACCACCATTAATGGGAGAAGAGGAAAAAGGAGAGAGAACAGAGACCATATGGGGGGGCCCATAGGAGTGGAGAGGGAACGACAGAGTATGTCATTACGGGTCTGTCTGGAGGAGGCACTGGTATAGGAATCAGCAATAGGGAGGCCTGGGCTGGAGACCAGGATGTCCCTTTTGAACTTCTTCCTGCCAGAAGTAGTGAGAGTGAGAGGGATAGGTGAGTCGATAGAAAAGCAGTTAGAAAAGATAGGTGAGACAGGGGGCACCATAGGGGGTGCATGGAGGAAAGAGGGGGGTCGGGGAGGTCACACAGGGGGGCAGATAGGAGGGAGGCACCAGGGGACATGAAAGGGAGGGGAGCACAACAAACAACAAGAACAACAGACCTACAAATCAGTTGCAGTACAGAACCATCAGAAAGAAAAGAGCACAACGGGGAACCGAGAAGTAGAGAATGCAGATGTAGTACAGAACCAGAAAAAGCACAAATCACAACAGGGAACCTTGAAGTAAAGAAAGCAGATGCAATGCAGGACCAAAAGCAAAACACAGAGGTCAGAAGGGAACCTGAAAGTGAAGAATACAGGCAATTGCAATGTGATGCCATAGACGGTGGCTAGCAATGCAAAAATTAAGAACCGTAGATAGGAAACACCAAGTCAATACAATCAACAATATAGCCAACAAGACACAGAACACAACAGGAACCTAGAAGAAGAATGCAGGCAGTGCAAAGTAATTCCAGAAAAACAGAGGAGCACGAGACAATGTCAGATAAGTACACAATAGATTGAAGAGGGAAGGGCTGAGACGCGAGAGGAAGTAAGGGAAAAGCAGGAGGGAGGACGGAATAGGATGCAGGGACCTACAATGCGAGGGAGAACACGCGGCCAAGTTGTTAGCTAAGTATCTGAGCACAGCACAATACAACACACCCAGATTCCACTTGCCTGATCAGTCGCAGCAGGTCGGCAGCTGCAGGCTACATGCTACCACGGCGGACATCGGCAGACACCACTGGAACTGTCCGTAGCCACTGGTCCTTGGCCGAGGGGGCCGGCATGGCAAGGGGTGACTTGGTTGGACGATTTAATGAGCCTGCTAACCAATTGAAGCGCAGTGGGATGAATGGGGGGACACAAACAAGGAAGCAACCGGGACAAAGGGAGGGGGAGTGGCCACACACGCTGCAGTGCGAAAATAAAACCTTTACAAATGCACAACTTACTATGCCACAGAGCACCTGTCCTCAACCCAGCACCGGAGAAGTTGGCATTGCCTGATGAGGGTGGGGTTGGCCTGTGGGAACAGAGGGAGTAAACACATGATGGTGCATGCTTACCAGCTATCTGGGCAGGGGTTTGGGCCCTGTGTCCTCCTGGTCTGAACAGGTCATTCTGCTTTGGCCATTTCGATTTGACGTACTCCCATCTTAGTTATAGGGCAAACTAGGAGTTTCTCCAACCCCAACTATTTCAATAAAGGCTTTTCAAATTGTATCCATTGTGTCAGTGTCATACTTGCGATACCATGCCTCCCCTACACCACGCTCCCATTTATTTTATTTTATTGTTGCATTTAATACAGAGCCCCGAACCCTCAGGCATCTGGGCATTAGTTACAGGAATTGCAAGTGCAAAATGAAGTGCAGGAAAAGATGGAACAGTTAACCTGTAGTTAAAGCCGGTAAAAAGAGAAATTATTCAGGGTGCGCAATTTGGAAAGCCGGACCTCATGTTGCAAGGGGCTACATCAAACTTCTTTGCCATTATGGGATTCAACGTTTTCTACCATGCCGAATGCGCACAAAACGTGCATTCCGCATCTTTTTCCTGTTCTTTTCCGCCATTACCTACTAGATGCACATGCACTTTATAAATAGTGACATGCATATGTGTTTTTGCCAATGTGGTAAACGTGTCATCGGCTTTAAGGCACTTGCACTTTATTTAATGCCTTATGAAGGCTTACATCGTCTGGCCACGCTAAAACGTATGATTTTAACCATCAACCCGTTAACAGAGGGTGTGTTTTTGATGAACTGTGATTAATATGTTTTTTGATAAACACAATTTGCATGCATAAACCTATGCTGAGGTAGTTTCCGCTGGCGTAATGAATGGGTGAAGAATTATTCTTTAATGCACATTATTTGTCTGTGCTGTATATGTTACACACATTTGTATGTTCCAACGATGTCAAATGTACTCGTTGCAGAGATTACTGATCTGTGATTTTGTTTTGCTGCTCTTCACTACGCACACGCCATCCATGCAAGCACTGCTGGGTAAGCGACTGTATTTTACGGCAGAAAACAAATAAATTCAGTCGCACTGGCCCATTGAGCTTCCTTACATCTTAATTACATTAAGCTTTAGGGTTTTGTCACTAAATGTGATTATATTGGGACCTTTGCATTTGGCGTGATTATTTTCAAATTAATTCTCTATGGTAGTCACATGACAGAGTCAGCATGGGAGTGCCTTGCTAAGTTTTAAATAGTAGGAAGCGGCACTCGAAAATATGTATAATTGCCTGAAGAAGTCATTGAAATGGATGGAACGCGTGGCGTTTTTCACCCGTGTGGGTGAGAGCATTTTATCTTTCTGAACCGTCATGATGGTACAGAGTTTGTTGCCAATCTCTCATGTTTTGTGACCGCGAGGCAGACGCTGGGAGTGAAGGCACGGAGCAGGATCGGCTCCTGTCTGCTCCTCCACAGGACTGGCCTACAGGCCTTCTAATGAGACAAGAGACTCCCATTTATTGCATCTAAGTGAATATGCATGTTGCGCACTTGGCATCACCTCAGTTAGGCTGCAGTTTGATAGTTGCTGTTGATTACAAATAAAGCAACATCCTCTCAAGCCTTACAATCTCCTGTGCATTATTCCAGTGATTTTACTACACAAGGCTTTTTTGTATCTCTATGTGGCAAAGGGTTTTTCTCTTTGTGCTGTAGAGATTGAGTGGCTATATATATATATATATATATATATATATATATATATATTACATGGCCACAGTAGTGGCCATGTAGTTATGGTTAAGTTGCTGTTTCCATAGGAAGAGCACTTTTTGGGTGGCTTATAACTTCGCTTTCCCTGGACGGATCCTCACCAAACTTTGCAAAAATAGTATTTGGGTCACTCTGCATTTTTTGCAAAGTTTGGTGAGGATTCGTCCAGGGGGGGCAAAGTTATAGGGGGGGTCCCAAAACTTTTTTTTTTCCCAATGAATGGGAAAAAAATTTTGCTCGCGCCTACAGCCCAAACCGCTGGACAGATTTCCACCAAATTTGGACCAGGAGCAGCGGCTTGGTCCCGAAAGCGTGCTTTTGAAAATTTGGTGAAAATCCATCCAGTAGTTTTTTTTAAAATGACCAAAAAGTAGGTCAAAAAAAATTAGTGATATCTGTGTTCGGTTCGCGGACACACTTCCCTGTTCGCTCCGCGGACAGTGTCCTGATTGGCCAATCGTCTTGCGTGATGTTCGCGGACATGCAACGTGTTCGCTGATTGGACGGCGTGGAGCGTGAAGCGCGTCAGATTTTTCGGTAGAGTCCACCATCTTGGATTCGCGGACGTCCGCGGACAGCGCGGTGAAACTTTGTTCAAAATGTGTATTTAGTAGAGTGTGTTGGTGTGTAGGAGTGTTTGGGGAGGGTGGGAGTGTATGAGATAGGATGAAAGTTGTGTTTTTTATGTGTTAGACGTTCTTTTTGTGTTCGATTTGTTTGCGGACACCACGGGTGTTCTGAAATGTTCTAAATAAACTGACTGGGGGGTGTTCTAAGGACTCAATATGTGTCCGTTTTGTTCGCAAGCAAAGTGAAACTGTTCTAAGAACACTCGCGGTGTCCGGGGAGTGTTCGTAGGGGGTGTCCTGAGGACGCTGTCCGTATTGTTCTCTGTCAAGTTGAATGTGTCCTAAGAACACTCGCGGTGTCCTGAAATGTTTGCAAATAAACAAAATGGGGGTGTTCTGAAGACGCTTCTAAGAACACTCGCGGTGTCCGGGGAGTGTTCGTAGGGGGTGTCCTGAGGACGCTGTCCGTATTGTTCTCTGTCAAGTTGAATGTGTCCTAAGAACACTCGCGGTGTCCTGAAATGTTCGCAAATAAACAAAATGGGGGTGTTCTGAAGACGCTTCTAAGAACACTCGCGGTGTCCGGGGAGTGTTCGTAGGGGGTGTCCTGAGGACACTGTCCGTATTGTTCTCTGTCAAGTTGAATGTGTCCTAAGAACACTCGCGGTGTCCTGAAATGTTCGCAAATGAACAAGATGGTGGTGTTCTGAAGACGCTTCTAAGAACACTCGCGGTGTCTGGGGAGTGTTCGTAGGGGGTGTCCTGAGGACGCTGTCCGTATTGTTCTCTGTCAAGTTGAATGTGTCCTAAGAACACTCGCGGTGTCCTGAAATGTTCGCAAATAAACAAGATGGTGGTGTTCTGAAGAAGCTTCTAAGAACACTCGCGGTGTCCGGAGAGTGTTCGTAGGGGGTGTCCTGAGGACGCTCTCCGTATTGTTCTCTGTCAAGTTGAATGTGTTCTAAGAACACCCGCGGTGTCCTGAAATGTTTGCAAATAAACAAAATGGGGGTGTTCTGAAGACGTTTTTGAGAACACTCCCGGTGTCCTGGAATGTTCGTAGGGGGTGTCCTTAGGACGCTGTCCGTATTGTTCATTGTTAAGTTAAAAGTGTTCTAAGAACTATCGCGTTGTTCTGAAATGTTCGTAGGGGGTGTCCTGAAAACGGTGTCCGTATTGTTTGCTGGCAAGTTCAAAGTGTTCTAAGAACACTCACATTGTTCGCGGACATTAAAAGTTTCCCATAGATCATAGTTGAAATGTTTGACTCTATGGATGTGATATGCTGCGGTGGTTGTTGCCAGGGCATAGAGTCTTGGGTGCATGGCCATTTGGCCATGCACCCAAGACTGTATGCCCTGGCAACAACCACCGCAGCATGTCACATTCATATTTGCTTATAACTTTGGGTAAAAAACAAATGTATGGTTCTCTGTCAAGTTGAATGTGTCCTAAGAACACTCGCCGTGTCCTGAAATGTTCGCAAATAAACAAGATGGTGGTGTTCTGAAGACGCTTCTAAGAACACTCGCGGTGTCCGGGGAGTGTTCGTAGGGGGTGTCCTGAGGACGCTGTCCGTGATGTCATCAATGACATTTGTGATGTCATCTTTGATGTCCTGGGTGTTAGTCTTAGCAATGCACGGTGGTGGCGCGAGTTATGGTTGCTTAGCTTACCATAACTGGCGAATTTCAAGGGTTTTTCGGTTTTACTTGGAACCATAACGACCCTTTAACAAAGTTTTTTCACTGAATTTCATAGGTTTTTAGTAGCGCAACTTAACCATAACGTCCGTTTAAACAAAGTTTTTTCACTGAATATATGTATATATATATATATATATATATATATATATATATATATATATATATATATATATATATATATATATTAAGGGTGTACCGAAATTCGGCTTCGAGTACGTATTCGAGTAAGTATTACAGCCTTAGTATTTATTGATTGAGGTGGTTTGCAGAGTGCCACATGTCGCTAGCATATGGCCGGTGCCTGTTTTCACAGTGCTGAGAGACTGAAGGTGAAAGCATCGGACATTAGGTAGTGTTCTGCAACCATACTGCAACCATATTTTACGTTCTCACACAGCAATATCTATGCGTCTGCTTGCGGAGGTACGAGTCACATTGGAAAGAGTCGCTGAATTGTCGACTGTTCACAAGTGGGAATCCCATTCTCGTCCTCTGAACTAAATAGGTGTTTGTGTGTCACTCAGTTTGAGGTCCGGTACTGCTGCACCAGCGACTAAAGCGGGTTTCAAGGACAGGGTATCGCCAGAAGCTTCTCTGGGCACTGGCGAGGGGGGGGGGGGGGCGATGTGCCCAAGGAGGCACGGTGAGAGCAATGTGTGTGGCATGGAGAGGGGTCATTCTGGGCTGCGAGCTAATGGCGCTAATATAGAGCAAGTAGGTCAGTGTTCCGCATATACTGGCTGACAAGGCCTCGCTGCGGTCACTGCACTGGCATTTCTCGAAGGCACACCTAAATATAAAAAGAATGCTGGAACACACCCACATATAGGGGCGACGTGGGAGAGTATCATTAAGGTACAGCCAATGGGCACATCTGACTTTGTTGCTCAGTTCTGCCCCTCCCATCGCCTCTGGTGGATACACTTCAACGGGTCGGCCTCTGGCAGGCTTGGAAAGCCACACACTGTGGATGAGGACAACTTTGTGTGGGAGCAAACTGCACCTTCATCAGCATGACACAGCAGCAGCTTCTGTGCAGAACAGGCGGGCAACTGTCATAAACATGAAGAAGTGACAAAGCTACTGCACCCTACAGAATCTGTGGGGTGCAGCTCATCCACTGTTCCTAACAAGAAGTGTAAAGCTGCAACACAGCATAATGTTGACCATGCTGAGTTTGTTGGACTGTGAGTGGCTGGATGCGCTGATCATTTCCACGCCATCGCCATCAGTAGCATTTCATCTGCATCTGAATGGTGCAGCTGACCTGGAAAGTGCAGCTCTGGTACAGTGTACGTGTTATGAGGGGACCTTCGTTTCAGCCCGTCCACCACTAAGCAACTGTCAAAAGCCAGATGGCAACATTCATTTAGCAAATAATGACTTGCCTTCCCACTGAGGTAGTCACCTATTGTCATGGATATAGCCAACCCATTCGCTGCAGAGAGCACTTTGGAGACCACACAGATATCAACTGCGGCAGTTATTTGGTGACAAAATCGCAGCAGGCGTTCTCTCTGAAGGCCTTGTTTCTTTCTTGTGGACACATTCAATTAGTCTCCCCACTGAATAGAAATCAGCCTTATTGTTCGTGTGTCACTTCCCAGCTGCCTATGGGGAAAGTCATGGAGGGGTGGTAAGGGACTGATCCTCACATCCTTGGAACATTCAGGTCAGCTAAGTGCAAGGAGTGAAGGAGGGCTAAGTGTAAGGGGCAAGTGTGCGGCAAAACAAAACAAGTGCAAAACCTACAGGAGAACAGTGTCAGGGCATCAAGGCGAGGACGCAGTGTTCAACCAAGGTAGTGGTTCTGACGCTGCTGGAAAGATCCACCACAGTCCACGAAGACTGGTGGATTCCCACCCAACAAAGGCTTTGCAGAGGAGGAGAGATGTTAAGCCTTTCCTGAAATTGGCATCCCTGAGAAAAGGTGGTGCTAATTCCAAAACCTGGCTCCAGCAGATCCCAAGATTCTTCCCCCAAGATTGTTAGAACCCCAGACAGTTAGCGACCTAGAAGAAGAGCTTGCAGGACACGTGCAGGGCAGTCTCTGTTCACGGAGACTAGAAGAAGAGGACCAAACACCCCAATGAGACTTGAAGTAGAGCAGGCATCATATACAAGGCAAAACAAAATGCTTAGCAGCATGGAGTGATGCACACATGAAGCAAAACGAGGAAATCATTTCTGGAACAATTCCCACTTTTGCTGGCGTGCATCTCAAGTGAACGATATCAGCCAGAGCAGCTTCTGCGTTACGTGCAAGGCAGTCCAATTAACGTGTTCACAAATGAACAGGTAGAATGGGCTGGCAGAGCACTGAAAGCAACGCTCTCTGCCTCCTCTCTACCACCAGCAATGCCCATAATGTCTCCTTCAGGGCCCTCTCCTTCTAATGCTTAGTTACAGCTATGATCTATTTATAAGCTTGCCTTCCACTGAAGTTCTGTTAAAACAAGCACTAGCAAAGCCAACAGTTTTGGCTTGTTATGCATATCTTAACACATTTGCAGTAGTAATCTACTATTCCGTAACTATTTGGCTGCGGCTGAATACATAGGGCAACTATTCTGTATTCCGGTACACCCCTAAAATATATATATTTTCGTTTTTGCACACACGCTGTTTTGTGCTTGAATAACATTGTGGTGACTTCCCCTTCACAAAGCTGCAAACCATCTTTGTTTTGAATTCACCTTTAAGTTTCACCTTTAAGTTTTTATGTAAATAAATTTGAGTTTTAAGAATACTGCCTTTTTATTGCAGAGAATTGTGGAGCGGGACTGTAAATGAGGGTGTATGATCCAATAAGGACATTTTTCCATGCACCAATGAATTCATGTATTAGCAATAAACAATCTAAACTTCGCACAGGTTCTTTTGGGGCCCTGTGCATGGACATCTTTGGGCCCCCCCTCCACCAAACCAAAGGAATAAAGTGATCAAGAATATCTGGTGGCACTCTTCCCCCTGCACCCAGCGTGATCATAACCTATAGGTTGATATGCTGCCTCAAAATAAGCATGTTTACTCCCTTTAAGTCCCCTCACACTCTTCATTATTGCTCTAATAAGAATGATAAACAAGTAGCATTTGAAGGCCAACATGTGCAATCTACAGAGAGGTTACTTCTCTTCTAGTATAGAAACAGGATACTTTTTATCAATAACATCCGGGAAGGTATGCAGTCTGTAGTATTAATGCGGGACTGTATGTAAAAGGTACATGTAACCCTGAATAGGCAGAGAACTCACATTAGCTGCCTCGGAGAATGCAAAAGTGCTCAAGCATGGATAGAGTAGACCAATAGTAATGAAGGAGAAAGCTACACATAGCATGGCCTGGCCAGTGAATGCAGATTAGAAGCTACCAGGAAGGTGCCTCTATCCAGACAGACTGAGATTAGAAGGGGGACATGGTTTTCAAATAGTGTTGCCATTAGAGATCAAGGGAACAAGTGCCTGTGGTGTGCAGTATATCAATGCTCACTATTATAGTGGAACAACCCTATAACCAGTGAAACCATGAGTGAGGCTTTTATGAAGATCATACCCT
Source organism: Ambystoma mexicanum (assembly GCF_040938575.1). NCBI lineage: Eukaryota > Metazoa > Chordata > Amphibia > Caudata > Ambystomatidae > Ambystoma > Ambystoma mexicanum. The sequence continues at coordinate 772,064,155 of NC_090941.1, forward strand.
GAGAAGGAAATCAATCACTCTGAAGGGCTGACAATTTTGAAAGGATTAGGGACTGGCAATTCTGAGAGGTTAGGCAATAGATAATTACATGAGATGCCTAGGATCACACATTGTTTAAGGGGTGAAGCTGGGATTTGTACCAACTCTGCAATTTCTGCATTTGAACACTTTCTTTTCCAGCTCTTACCGTCTACTAAAACAATCTAATTTTATAAAACTGACTTGCAAAGTACACAAATCACATTTCCAAACCTGACCATTTTTAAAACCAAAATATTACAGAAGGGTGTTACGCAAAATGGGATGATTCTAGCTTCATTCTCTCCATCATCAAGGCAAGTATATAAGTACCAGCATACAAATCGATGTGATTTAGCAGATTTAATCTAGGTATGTCTTTTGTACTTTTAAGCTTTAAATACTTCCAAAACAATGGCTTGTGAAATTGTCATTCATAAGCGTACAGAAAAACCTTTGACTTTTAAACAAAAAGCTAAATGTTTTTTGTGTCAAATGAGCAGACCTTAAAATATGCTTGCACAAGGCCTTTAACATCTGGTCCGCTCTCTCCTGTCTACCAACCCGTCCACTCAAATGGCCTTCATAAGACGAAAAATCAAGTAATGAGCTAAACGATGCTACCAGCATGCAAGAAGGCAAACCCCACAGAAGACAGCACAGGAATGCAAGATATATGATATGATTTGACCAGGATCGCTGCATCGTTTTCTGGCAAAGCCAGGATACAAGCATGAACACTTTGGTTCCACAGTCTTGAATTTGGATACTTATCCACCTCTTGGACTAATAGTTTATTCTCAACTTTGGAGGGGATTGCCTAGGTTTTAGAACGCCTCATCTGAACAAACCAATTTATAGACCTTCACGACACGAATGACATGTTCGTTTTTATAGCAACCCCTATCTGGTGCAGGAACATTGCTGATAAAAGCACCTTTTATGCTGTAAAACTAAGTACATATGCAGGTAGGTCTATAAACTTCAGACATAGGAAAGGTTCAGTCAGCCTTGCTGGAATGTGCTCTTCTAATCTTTCATATGAACACATATCTCTGCAATGGATGACAGAGGGCGCTAGAGAGCCGTCCAAGATGGCGGCCTCCCAGTGAGCTCCATGCAGCTCCTGCACCAATCCTGAAAAATCGCAGCTTCTGTGGTGTTTGAGCCGCCAGCCAGCGCCACCAGCAAACTCACGGGGCAGTGCGGCACAAAATGCGGCCCTTCTCCCATACGTGGCCCGTCAAATTGCCCAAAGATCCAGCAGAGAAGCGCCTCCCCCATCCCCTCCCTGCCCGAGCAGGGCCGAGGCCTCCAGCCGATTCGCAGCGGGCCTCCGTAACGTGAGCGGCCCGCCACGCAGCAACCCGACGTCTGGGAGAAGAACATCCGGAGAGCCCCCGACGCATCCTGCCAGCCGATCTGGGCCGCCGCGGCGCACCGTCGTGGTCGCAGCAGCAGCACCCGGAGGGGCCCCAGGAGTCGAGGAGGGCCAGCATGGAGCAAGTGGCCCCCAGCTGGAAAGCAGCAGGCCTCCGCAACGTGAGCAGCCCGCCACACAGCAGCCCGAAATCCCAGAAAAGAACATCCAGAGAGCACCTGACGCATCCCACCAGTGGATCCGGGCCACCGCGGTGCACCGTCGGGCTTGCAGCAGCGGCACCCGGAGGGACCTCAGGAGTCGCGGAGAGCCGGCGCGGAGCGAGTGGAGACACCATCCCACCCAGAAGAGCTCCAAGGAAACTCAGGTACGAGCGCCTACGCGGCTCTGCAGGCACTCACCCGTGGGTCAAGCACCCACGCTGACCCGGTCCTCCCGTGTGACACAAGATTGGCAGTTAGTCTCGGAGGTTCCCGACACCCCCACAGCCAAACCGCGTGTGCCGGAAGACCATGACCACGGCCAGACCACCCTGCAACGCTCAGAAAGCGTAGCGGCATAACACAAAGATTGCAATAACAACAGAAAGCTATATCGCAGCGCCCCAGGGCAACACACATGGCCGTGGGCAGTGAGTGAGCCACATTGCCCTCACCGGCACACCAGGCGGAGGGCCCACGAAGGAGAAGTCACCTCTAAGCCGCAACCCCACATCAGCAGACACAGCTTCCAAGAACAGAACTGGGCTAGATCACAGCATGACCCCAATGTGCTCTAAACCGCAGCCTTAGTTCATCCTGCTCAAGCCCAAAGAGTCCAGCCCGGCCCCCTGGCACATCCCCAATATCGCACAAACCAAGGAGAACGCCACAAACCACAGCCGGTACAAACCGGGGGAAAGACAATAAATCTAGATCTTCCACAGTGAGCAACACCATCATCATCAGTCGCTGCCCAGCGCCCTGATCCCACAACGCCCCAAGACCACGTGCAACGCAGCAGAGCCACACAAAGTCCAGCCAAAGAGCTCCCCGACCCACCAACAACAGCATGACAAATCACCAGATAGAGACCTAGACACCCAGTCAACAACCCCAAACCAGTCCCAGAATACCTCCCGAGTGTAAAATAACCACATCAGCACAAGCAATGGGGAAGACAGATAAATCGCAAAGAAAATTGAACTTCGAAACCAGCTCATCCTCTAAGGCACCAAATCCCAACAGTAGACCACAATCATCTACACAAGTGCCCCTTCAGGAAGAAGAAGAAGTGCAAGACTTCGATATCAGAGAAATCCTACTAGACCTGAAAGCAGGAATCAGAGACCTGGGTAGCAAACTAGATACACTCTCCGCAAAAGTCGACCAGCTCCAACACCGCCTGGACAAGCACACAGAAAGACTTGCCACAGTTGAGCAGGGAGTGTCAGGCCTTGACGACGAGGCAATATCCCTAACCTCCAGAGTTTCCTCACTAGAAACACAAATGAAAATTGTAAGCGCCAAAAACGAGGATTTGGAGGGACGTTCTCGCAGGAATAATATTAGAATTGTTGGGGTCAGAGAACAACAACTTAAGGTTAAAATGGAAGAGCACGTGGAGAAAATCTGCATAGAACTATTCGTATTGGAGACCCTCTCAAAACTATTTGTGAAAGAAGTAGCACATAGAATTCCCAACACGAGACCAATTCCGGGAGCAAACCCTTGCCCTATCATAGCAAAACTGCTAAACTACAAAGACCATGACACAATACTAAGGGCGGCCAGGGAAAAAGGAGAACTTCAATTCGAAGGAGACACTATACAATTTTTCCTGGATTTCTCCCAGACAGTCTAGGCGCAAAGAAGATCGTTCACAGCCGTGAAACGCAGACTGCAAGACAATCAAATGCAATACTCAATGCTTTTCCCAGCAAAGCTCTGTATTCAAAATGAAGGCAGAACCCAGTTCTTTAACACACCAGAAGAAACCAGTGACTACCTAGATCGCACCGGATGCAGACCCACGTCAAACAGCGGAAGACCACAAAGAAAAGACTAGATGAGGAAAGATCCGCCATAAAACCACGCCATAGGAAACGCAAAGCTAAGACATCATGTCACCACGAATTTCATGAAACAACCACCACAGATCCAATCTGTATCAGTAGCAAGGAGCGGCCCTCTCTTGGAGGGCTACCAGCGCCCTGAGCACAGCTATGATGACTGTTTTGTTTAAAAGGGAACGTTCACCGTGGGCCAGTTGGGGGTTGCCCACGCAAGGGAGGGAAGTTAGTTCAACGAAGACGTCTTTTACCGCTCACCCACTCACCACAACGTCCACACAACAGAACATTATCCAGAAGAAAGCAATCTCCAACAGTCGCCGATACGCACCCACACTCCGGCCATGTCCCAATGCCCAAAACAGGTCCACATCCAACCAGCCTCTAGGATGCCAGTGACGCTGTTTAAAATTGCTACCTGGAACATTCGAGGTGGCAACCAACCAGCAAAAACCAGCAGGATACTCCAATACCTCTGAAGCCACAAAATCAACATCGCGATACTACAAGAAACCCACCTCCTCCCATCCTCTGAACACTGGGCCAAATCATGGGGATGCCACAGATATTTCTCGTCCTACTCATCCTACGCTAGAGGCGTCGCAATCCTAATCGACAAAAGGTCCAATTTCAGCCTTATCGACTCAAAGAAAGACGCAGAAGGAAGAACCCTACTTGTAAGGGGAATATTGGCAGGAAAAGAAGTAGTCATAGTAAACTCATATGCACCCAATACCGACGGCCCAGACAACTTTAACTGGGTCATGACCCATCTAGGAAAGACCAACACAACGACCATCATATGGGGAGAAGAACTCAACACACCGCTAGACCCCAGAATAGACAAATCTCACAACACAGCTGGGAACCCATCCAAGGCAAACCTTCAAGTCAAAGAAATCTGTCAAACATTCAATCTCTCCAACACGTGGCGACAATACAACTGCGATGCAAGAGAATACACCTTCCACTCTGCAGAACACAATACCAGCTCCCGGATAGACTATATCCTGGCATCATCCCACAGCCCATTCAAATGGGAAATGAGCCAAATCCTCCCACAAACCTTCTCAGACCACTGAATGGTGACACTAGATACCACACTAGCCGGAATTGAAACACCCGGGCACAACTGGAGGTTCAAACCCGGTTCCTTAACCGACACCGTATTCGCAGCAGAACTACGTCAAGAAATAACATAATTCCTAGAAATAAATCAAGGCTCCGTGGACTTGGCCAGCAGCATATGGGAAACATTAAAATCCTACATCCGAGGAGTATGTCTAGCAAAAGAGAATGGCATACTAAAACTAATACGTAGAGAGCTAGCTAATAGTGAAAAACGCCTAAAAGAACTAGAGCTCAAATACACCGCCACCACAGAACCAAGTACCCAAGCTGAGCTGAAAGAGGAACTACTGAAGATTACAGAAACCGCTAAACGCGAACTAAAATTCCTCGGGCACAAACACCAAGTTCGCCAATACGGAGAAGGGCAAAAACCAGGTGCATTACTGGCCCGTTTATTAACTATTGACAAAACCCCCACCAGAGTGGAGCACATCAAAAACACACAAGGAACAACGGTCTACATAGAAGAAGATATAGCCAACGAGTTCCGCAACTTTTACCAAAACCTCTACAGCTCTAGCGGCAGCACTGACCCAGTGTTAAGACTTCCTAAACGACACCGAACTGTACTGTACCCCCCAATGCTGTGTAAAGCCAACATAATAGTGCTGCACAAAGCAGGCAAACCCCCAGAGGACTGCGCATCCTACAGACAAATATCCCTGATTAATTTAGACAACAAGATCCTGGCCGAAATCCTAGCAACACGACTACTCCTTCTTATGCCAGCCCTAATACTCGGCGACCAAGCCGGATTTATCCCAGGACGCAGCACAACCTATGGCATTAGAAGACTATTTGGCGTCATAGAGGCCCTTGATCCAACACAACAGGCAATAGCAGTATTACTTGATGCTGAGAAAGCATTCGACTCTGTAGAATGGCCCTTTATTTTTTCAACGCTCAGACAAATGGGGTTAGGGAACTTATTTATCAAGCTAGTTTCGTTGCTATACAGTGACCCCCGATCCTACATCACATTGGGGAACACCAGATCCTCAGGTATTACTCTAGAACGTGGGACTAGACAGGGCTGCCCCCTCTCAGCCCTCATCTTCGCCCTAGTGATGGAAACTCTGGCCACAAGGCTAAGAGCCAATCAATTACACAGAGGCCTCAAGCTGGGACCCCACAGGCTAATAGTCTCTCTCTACGCCGACAATGTCATGTTATTCGTCAGCGACCCACAAACCAACCTCAACCCTATAATGCGCAAAGTGATCAAGTTCAGCCAAATTTCCGGCCTTAAAACCCACCACGCAAAGTCAGTAGTATTTCCCCTAACTCCAAACACCAAAGCGTTCAGAGACGACCACGGCTTCAAATGGCAAAATTCAAAATTCCGATACCTGGGTATATATATGTCCCTCAGTCACAATGATATGTACAAGGACAATTACGTAACACTAAACTCCCTGCAGGAACGGGTTCAAAGATGGAAATCACTACCGTTAACATTATGGGGTAGAACCTCTCTAACTAAAATGGTCATCCTACCCAAACTCCTTTATTTATTCACAAATATTCCATTACTAATCAGTCCTTCCTCCAGAAAATCAAGAGTCTCATCCTAGAATTACTGTGGGCGGGAAAGCCAGCACGAGTAGCATATAAAACACTAACACTACCAACCTCGCACGGTGGCCTAGCACTTCCAGATGTAGAGAAATACTATTGGGCAGCCCAAGCACAATTCCTGAGTCACTGGTATACGACACTCTTCATTCGCCCCCACACGTTCAAGTGGAACGGACCCTCGCATCCCCCAACTTGCCAACATCATCAGTCACATTCCGGTACTGCACTGAACACAGTCCTATCCCAGTATACAATCTGGAAAAAGATTGCATGCAAATATAAGGTACAAATAAGATTCTCCCCCCTACTACCAATCAAATTTATTCCCAACATCCCCATCACAAACGAAAAAGTATTTCTTATATGGGCAGACAAAGTCAACATCCAATCCTTTGGAGACCTATTCTCAGAGGGCACCTTTTTAACTCCCCAAATGGCCAAAGACAGGGGAGGAAACACCTCCCTTGACATATTCCTATACTTTAGGTTACGCCACATCTTACAAACGTTGTTCCCCTCATTTCCCAAACAGCCACCAAAATGGGACTTACTACATAACGTAATACTAGCCCAGGGAGAAGGGAGACTAGTATCACTGTTATACAAATCCATGCTAACCGACACAGTAGCAATAGACCCTTGTGTGAGGCAAAAATGGGAAACGGCCATCCAAGAAATGATACCCGCAGAAGACTGGACCTACATCCTCCGGCAAACACCAAAAGTTGCATTAAACACGCGATATAAACTAATTCACTTCAACTTCGTACATCAAATCTACTACACCCCAGCCAGGAAACACAAACACCACGCTGAATTGTCAGACCAATGCGAAAGGTGCGCAACCGTAAACGCTGACTTCTTCCACCTAGCCTGGAACTGCCCCGGAATACACCGATTCTGGACCACCCTGATACAAATAACAACAGACATCATAGGGGAACAGGTAACCCCACTCCCCCTAGGGGCCCTACTCGGACTAACCAACCAGTTGCAGCCCGCAATACGAAAATTAGCAGCCCTTCTTATGGTACTGGCACAGAGGAGAGTCGCCATGACCTGGGGCCGTGGCCCACTGCCAAAGATCGAAGACTGGAAGAAAGACATTCTATACTGCCAAGATATGGATAATGAATTCATAAAAACGCTGCCAATGCACGCACGTCCTCCTGACATTTGGGGACCATATGTAACATATCTGCTAAACAGCGCTGAAACCTCAGACTCAGAAACACCAGGAACATAATCACAGCGTATACGACAACGTAACTCATTCGTGGCGACAGAGAGGACTCATGTCAACGCAACCAAGAAAACAACCCCTATACTTATCCTACTGGGCGCAAGGGGAAGGGGGAGGGTTTGCAAGGATGTTTGAAGTAGTTAATGTTGCGGGTGCACCCTTTAGGTGCAATGTTTATGTTATGTATACAAATTCCGAAAAAGAAAGTTTAAAAATATATATATATATATATATCTGCAATGTGTGATTAACACACTGAGCTAACTTCTGAATCATTGTGGCACTCAATTTATCCATATGGATTTCAACTTTGGCTATTGCAATGATCAACATAATTCCCACAGGAAGGAAAGAATGCTACAGAAGTTGTGCCGTATGGAACATCGAACTATGTATTCCACAGTGAACACAGAAAGCATTACATGATTAATTGATCAAGGCAGAACGTACTTGTCAAAACAGACAGGCAATAGGTTTAGCGCCTCAGCAGAATGCCATAAAATCTCCTGGCATGTGCTATTTAAGTCTGGTGCACAATGGAATCTTACTTTAGATCAGGCAGCCTTGTGCCGGCCCCCTCCTAGGTGGGGGCCCTGGGGAAGTGCCCCTTTTGCCCTCCCATAAAAACGTCTCTGGACACCACAAATATCTCGAGCTATATCCCTCCATTTTATTGAATACAGCCCAAACCCAATGTCATTCTGTGTCCATGCAATGCAATATTATTGAAATAACTTTGCATCTATATGTACTTAACAGTGAACTGATAAAAATTCTGCATAATCTTAATCTTGTTTTTTTCAGTTTTGACAGGATTGAAGAATTTTATTCTTTAGCCTAATAGCCGTATTCTTCAGAGTTAACCTAGAATAAACTGAAAAATCCAGATTCACAAAATCCTCAACCACCTGCAGCTGTTTTTCTTTCAAACTTCACTTAAATTTCCTTTTTTAAGACCTAGAAAGGCTCATAATCATACATTTTCCGAAGATGAACTCCAAAGCATTATACGCAGAATACTTACTTAGAGGTTTCGGACAACTTTGAAGTCCTGCCTCTACTAAAATAACATCCTCTGCATATGCAAACCAAGAAACAGACACTACTCCCAACTTTGTTGGGTAAATATCAGCTTTCTCCAACACATGACCCAAATTTGAAAGAGATTTAAAAGACAGTGCCAAAATGAACCCTTGTCTTCAACCTCTTTACGTTGAAGTGCTTGCTGAAAAGACTCATTGGTTATTAAGCTGGACTTGCATAGAGGTATTTAAATGGAGCAACATCATTAATGTTGGCAGGACCTGTGGAATATTTCTTTTAAGAAGCTTGCACCAAAGAATGTTCCAAACAATTGCATAATTGCCAACTCTCCCGATTTAGGTGAGAAACCCCCGATTTTTGTATTTAAAATATTGCACTAGAAAGCCACGAAGCAAATCTCAACCACGCTGTAATCTTTACAGTAGGACAACAACACATTGCACAGTCATAATGTTATGCAGGAATTGAAGTTTAAACTGTATGCCATAACTTATGTAACATACTACTAGTGCTTATATCCCAAGTCACATTGTCTTCGGTGGCTAGACCTGCCTACATTTAAAAAAGAAAAACCCAGAGATCCACATCCTCCGATGCCCTGCCCACATCCACCCAAGACCCCACCCACTTTCCCCGCCCACAGCGTTAAAAAAAGGCAAACACCAAGGTTTGATGTCACAAAAGGGGCGGGTTTTCTCACTGTGCTGTCTATCCACCCACACCTCCATGTGATTGGTCACTAGCAGTATGTTTGTAGCCAATCACATGAAGGTGTGGGAGGGGTTGCTGGCCCTTCTAGAAACTCCAGAGACTCCACGCTTTTCCTCAGAGAAGAGCCTGTAAACCCGTAGCCTCTGGGCTAAGCCCAGAGACTAGGCAGGTCTGCCTGTGGCACCTTCTGCCAATTCCAAACGTTCGGCTAACTCAGCTTTGCATTCAGAATCTTGTAGTTTCCTTTACCCTTTGTAAAAGGTCCATTGTCTGGTCACGCAAAGTTATGCTTGGTCTTTGTTGGCTAATAACACATTACTGATAGGCATCATGTATAAGATTGTACCATTTGCAAACCATGCTAGCACAAGTGGGTTATTTACCAGAAATGGCCAATGCTATATGCACAGACAGGGGTTTAAGTCGGCCGGGTTAGCCGAGGCAGAGCCCCAGCAGTCCCCTGTGATGCTGGAAATGCATTGGAGGGACAGGGCCTCCCTGTCCTTGTCCTGTAGTCCTTTTTCATTTGTGTTCTGTATTGTATTCTGCCCAGGAGTCCATATGGGATTCCTGGCAGTGCAGCTCTTCCTGTTTTTGGTTTGGTGTACACACCCATGGGATACCCTTATGGCACCCATTGGTGGGGGTGCAACCCTGTGTCTCTAGTGTATATTTTTGGGCACCTGCGTGTAACCCACAGAGCAGGGTATGGGCTGGTGGGCTCCATGCTGAATTTGACAGGTGCTCCGAGTATCCTCCATTTTGGGATACCCAGGCCCTGCCATTGGAATCAGTTGATTCCTGATAGGAGACAAGATGGCCCCTGTGGCCTCTTGCTTTCTATTGCCTGTTACCTTGTTTTCCCAATGTCCTGGGAAGCCCTGACTCTGCCCCTTCCCCCTGACTTGCTGTTGGGTTGAAGTTCCATATATGGTGTTGTTGTGAAGTCCAGCCGAGACTGGCTGGAGCCTTCCCAGTGACTGTCTGTTGTGGTTACACCCTGTGGGTGGGACCTGGGTGAATGGAGAGTGTGACCAATATGCACTTCCTGTTGTGGATGTCTCGTTATTGGTGTTTGACACAATGACTGAGACAGCCCTGCCCGAAACTATTATGAATGCAGTGTGTAGTGTTAAATGGCTGGGTACTTGTCCCAATACACATTCTTTGTTGTGAGTGTCTGAGAGGGAGGAGAATGGCGTGAATGCACTGTATGCCTGATTGGCTGACTGACTGCATGAATGCCCTTCTGTATGATTGGCCAGCAGTGTGGATGAGAGATAGAATAGTATATCTGGGACCTCTCACCACTGGAAATTGTTCAGAAGCTGAAGTTGAAACTGATGCTTAACCTCGAAGCCGAGCCTGAAGGACAAGGTTGACTGCTGTCTCCCTTCGCCGAAAACCGAAACCCGTCGAGACTGATCCAAGAGAGGACCTGGTTAGGCGCCCTCTTCCTGTGCACTGAGGGACCATCGAGCACCGCTAACCTTTGCCGAAGCGCCCTAGAAGTCAGACCCTCGAAAGGCTGCCGACCTGAGACTGGGACCGCCGAGGAGAAGAAAGATCAGCACCGGATATTACGTCCACCGTCGTCGACCAGGGTTCGCAAGTTTGCTGTAACTGCTGGAGGCCCGTCGAAGCTGTGTTGCCCAGAAGAGGGGACCGCTTGATGCTGAGCTGCCGACAACCGGAGCTGCACGCTCCTTTGCCTAAGACTTTTGATTCACGGACGCGCTATTCCGCACCGCCGCCCGCCTTATCCCGCCGGAGAAGGTCAGGCCATCGACGCGCCGAGGAGCATCTGCCGGTGGGTTTCCCGCCACCCAACCGTGGGATGTTTTGACCCACTTTTGCTCTGCTATGACGCATCACTCTGCTGCGATGGTTCCAGAAATATCAAAATGGCTGTGAAACCCTTTTGCGTGCCAAAATCCCTGAAAATCGCGCTTCTCAATGCACAAAAGATGGCTGCCTAATCTGCCACGCATGTTGTCAGTGGTGGAACAGAGCTCTCACTCCTGAAATGTATCAATGGGCTCCACAGCAGGTGAAAATGGAGTACAGATGGAAAAAGCAGTGCTTTGCTAAATGAAACCCAGAATCTTGCTTCAAATCCCTTTTTCTTTGTTGCTGAAGCTTCAGAATGCCGGTACAGAACACCCTCAAACATCCAAAATTCTTACTGGGTGCTACAATTCAGTTTAAGAAATCATTGTGCACTTGCAAGGTCCTGAAAAGCTGAAAGCATAAAGAGCTTTCCACAGCAAAAGTGGCCTCTCTGTGGATCTGTCAAAAATCTGGGTGCAGTACCCTGGGCCGCCTGAATGACAGCTGTCAGAAGCCTGCCTGATTAAACTTTAAACAGACCCTCCAGCTTATAGCGATTTTGCAATCCCGCAAAAACGGCTGTTATTTGCAAAAGCGGCAGTTTTTGCAAAAAAAACTGCAAAAACTACATTTTTTTTATTTTTTGTTATTTTTTTTATTGACATTAGTTTAGAAAAAGAAATCAAACTTTTTTGTCATCACATGTTTCCATCCATATCATTCAAAATATCATAAAACAACTGATAAAAGAAACAAGAAAACAACACCTAGAGTAGTCCAAAATGAACCACAAACCATTTCTATTAAGTGTTTGGTAAAATCATGTCTATGAAGTTGATGGTGTCACAAGTTAGTTGAACATTTGTGCCAGATATAAGATAACTCCACCAATCAATCATATTGCCATTTTTCAGGGCAAACTGACCTAAATGTAGAGAACGTTGTCCAGCACTCAATCACTAGGTGTTTTAGCAATTCCACATCAGACATGCAAAAACAACAAAGATTAGACTTTGTTGCCGGATCTTTTGTCCTCATCAAAACCTCATTCGTGTTGTATAGGTTCAAATTTAGCCTTATAAATTGATCACGGTGATATCGCGATGGAAATGGAATATTTCAGAAGTTCGCCCATTTTTTGCGTCGATTATCCCAAGTCAATCGCTGACACTAACAATCTTCGCTTTTCAATGTTGGCAATCCAGTTCCATTGATGGAACTTTTTTTCGCACCTTGCAGAATTTTAAGAACTTGCGTCATGGTCATGTCAGCCTCTCTCAATAACGATAACAATTTTTCTTCACAGCTATTTAATAAGTTTGCCGATGAGTCTTTGCTTTTTTCATTCAAAATCAAATAGGGCTTTGCTACAGGAGTGATGCGCATTTTTCGAAGTAGTGCGATCGATTTCCACACAACAGAGGAGTACAAGGAGTCCAAACCCAGTTCATGTCGATTAGCCACAACAGGGGCATTTTGTGGTAGTTTGAGGACTCTGTCGATGTTCCAACCAGCTTCGCTTCCAAAGCAAATGGCAGGAGTCACTTTTTGCAAGTAGAATGTTATTACTGGTAATAAAGTGAATTTGCCATATTTTGCCTGTAGTTTGGCTCCTTGCAATGCGAACATCCACATTCGAGACGAAACGTCATGCATCCAGCTCCACTCTCATATTGAGATGTTAAATGAAACTCCCAGATAACGTATGGTGTCGGTTTGGGTCAAAGCTACAATAAAAAAAAAATTCCTCAGAGTCCCAGATTCTCAAAACTTATCAATGCAAGAAATGAAATGCGCAAACACATCTCATCACTTGCGCCCAAAAAGAGAGCTGCCCAATCCACAAGGGACACTTGAGTGGGCACATTTTATTAAAATGTGCCCATTCATGTGTCCCTTGTGGATTTGTGGATTCAGATGGCCTTTTTCACCTCTGAGCAAATCAGGGGGCATTTCTGCCGATTTAAAAGCACATCCTAAATTTCTACACAAGACGCACTTTTAAATGTGCAGAAATTGTAGGCCACTCTACGCGCACCGTAGCAGGGGGTGCCACTGCATGACAGGGGGCCTCATTACATGTCTGGTAAAAACGGCACAGCTGGCGCCGGAGTCATTTTTTTTCTGGCGGTCCCTCCGGCCAGACACTGGAAAAAAGAAAATCCCCATTCCCATCGAGTCCCATTCGTCTCAATGGGAATGGGGAGGACGGATGCACCGGCATCCGTCAAGGTCTGCGAGCGGGTGCCGTTCCGCCCGCCAGGTCAGACCTAGCGGGCTGAAAGGCACCTGCTTGCAGAACTCGTACCGTTGTTTCTGGACCAGCAACCTCGTAATGACCCCCCTTGGTCTTTCTTGACCCGGTCATACATTTTTTTAAGGTATGAACCGCTGCTTTGTCGCTTGCATTTCTGGTCCTCAAACAGGATAGAAATGCGTTTTTGGGTCGCATTTTCCAGTGGACGCGCTGGGAGCTTGCATAACACTGTTGGGGGAGTGCTTCTATTCAGGTACTACCAATTTCGACCACCATAAATCGATTGAATGGTACAATTTGACCGACTTCGCCAGTACCATTCGATCGATTTTTATAAATACCGAACATGTGGGGGTTGCAGGGGTGTCACCCCCTCCTTATGTTCAGTATTTTGGCCTTGGGGGTTGGGGGAGTTTCCCCTGCTTTCTCAAAATTGGAGGTGGGGGTCTGAAAACAAAAACAAAAAAAACTAAAAAGGGACCCTGCAGCGTCAGATCTGTCCTGCGTTAGAGGGACTGATCTCACACCGCAGGGTTGGAGGGAAAGCAGCAGCGACCAAACCGTTAACTAAGGGAGGGGGTGGGTTGGTGGTGAAAGGTACATTTTGGGTTGTTAGGCTTAAGTACAAATCTATTTGAAGCAAAATTGACTACGGTCAATTCTGCCGCAAATAATTACACTTTTGTCAAACAACCCATAACCCTATTCAAGGCAGCTGTCCAGTGCACAATTTGCACTACAGCTCAGAAATAGCATATCCTCGGCTTAAATGTCCAATTTTCTGAGGATCATTGTCAAAATCTACATTTTTAAAAAATGGTCACACTATGAAAGGGAAAGGAGAGAGAGGAAGAGTGATGTGAGATGTGACGTGATAGGCAAGAAAGCAGAGGGAGAGCAGTGGGTCAGAGGAGGAAGCAGTGCACAAGAGAGCAGAGGAAGCATTGATGCGGTGGGCCAGAAATCTGAGAGCGAGCAGAGGTACAGAAAGTAGATGGAGCATGTGGTCAGGGGGAGCAGTGGGCCAGAAAACAGAGAGGAAGCGGTTGGCCGGAAAGAGGCAGTGAGCTGTAGATTGGGAAAAAAGATGAGTGAAGAGTGTGATAGAATAGGAGAAAGGATGCAAGATGCAGAAGCAGCACAAAAGAATGAAGGGCTGTATATTGCGGGAGGAATTGTAGAGTGTAAGGTGCGAGTTGGGAGTATGATTTGGAGTTGGGCCGGTGTGGGGAAGTGCAAATTGTGACTTGACAGTGTGACATAGCACGTTAGTATTTGTATGACAGGGAGGTTCAGGAATGCAAGTTGTAATGGGGTGTTGGTTAGCTGTGTGATGTGTGTTAGTGAGAGAGGTGTGCGGGTGTTCGGGGATTGGAGAACATAGAAGGGGAAAAGTTTCAGCATTACAACTGATAATGATCAATTTAGTTAATACTATTAAATAGGCATGCACATTAAAACTAAAATTTAGCCAAAACAAAAGAACTGTTCTGCAAAGCCAGAGACATCAGGGATTCTTCCTATTAAATTAATACAAAATATACATAATAATGACACCCTGACTCTCTTTTAGCCTTGCATTCTGCCTCTTTCCTACAATGTGGCACTCTTACAACCTCCAGATAATACAAAATGTCCCGCAAAAATGCCGCAATTAATAAAGGTTTGTGCCGCAAAATTTGCTATTTCATGCCGCAAAATCCTGGAAGGTCTCTTTAAACATGTATAAACTGAAATCAAATGTTTACAATCTAAGACGCCTGCTACTGAAAGTAACCCATCTTTGTAATGGTTTTGATCCCATGGTTTAGAATCTTGAATAAGAATTTAGCTGTGATTTGATACAACAGGTTTGTTTTAAGCTAAGAAAAAGTCAACAGAAGTAACAATTAAAATAAACCTGGCTGAAGCTACCAAACTGGAATAACAGGTTTCTCACAGAAGGAAGGTCTTTCCCCCCAGCAGGAAATCACACAAAATCTCTAATTATGGGGTTGGGAAAGAAGCTGGTCTCCAGAGGCATGATGAACAATGACCAGCTGCAACTAAGGAAATGCGAGGTGCGAAGACAGTCGTAAATGGCCTCTGCCAAGAGCAAGCAGGGAGGAGACTGCTCCTGGACTGCAGGGAGACAAAAAGAGGAGGACCCAAACTACCATCTGTGGCTGAACATTAACAAAGAACACATTTTAAAAAGACGGATAACTTACTGTTTAAAATTGTGAAAAATATAAAAGTAACAGATTTGTGAATCTAAATTTTGGCTGCACATTTCAAGAGGCGGCAAAATCATGTGACATGTTCTGGAAAGAAGCGGCAAGAAATGTGATTTTACGCAAAATGTATTTCTGCTATAATTATGAAACTTTACAAATCCATGCCCATGTTAAACGCGCACACTTGTAGAAATTTGCTTAAAAATTGGACATTGTGTTCCTGATGAAAAGGGCAAAATTCTGTGAAAAGCGGAGACAAGATCCCACAGCTACGGGGTTTTGAGGAGTAGCTGCTATGTAAAATATGTTATCTGTATATGTGATTGTTATAGAGGTTGCACATGTGTAAATATGGATTGTGCCAAAAGTAGATTTTGTGTTCAAGGTGGCACTCTGTTTCTCTCCTCCTATCAAGGCAGAGAGTAGCCTCTGACCCAATCACCTGTCAAAAGGGGAAAGCTTAGGCTAAACCGGCCCACACACCCCCTTTATCATAGCATTAAAAGAGACAGCTCACCACTCAAAAGGACATACAGATTCACTCACTATCCCGATGCTGGCGGAGCACCCTGCTGCTGAACTCTACATCTTCCTTGCTCCAGACTCCAGAAACTTGGCAAAGCAGAAACCCATTGCATAGCTGAACCATTTTCAGCTAGGCCTCAAATTCCAGAACCAGAACCCCACAAACCTAAGGGGAAGCATCAAAAGACAGCCAAGCTGCGCTGTATTGCTTGCCTGCTGAAAATAAATATCCTCAAACCAAGAAGGGCAGATCCAGTCCAGTCCTGTGCCATGCTGTGACCAGAGTGCATTGCAGATCCAATCCAGTGCTGTGCTGTGACCAGAGTGCCTAACTGGCGCTGCCCAGTCCGATGAGCCCAGCCGTCTGTCTTAAACCAGATCCAATTCCCTGACCAGAATTGACAGTTCCATTTAAAAACATATCCAGTGAGTATCTATAGAAAGAATTGTGTCACTGGCATATGTATTTTGCATAGTTAATCCCCATCTTAAACCCATCCTATCTTGTATTCAGAACCTGTGCTGTTAGGAGTATTTTTTAATTGTCTGAACTCTCTATCCAAACCAGCCTATCTTGCTCATGTACTAGTATTGTTAAAACTATATTTGCGCTGATCTTTTCTCATCTGAAGAAGGCGAGTTTCCTCCGCAGGCAGTCATTCTGATCAAGTGGCTGTGTTTCTGTGTGGTATTTGTTAAAAGCACATTCCCGTTTTCCCTTCTTGCATCTCAAAAAAACGACCTCTACTAAAACCTCAATAACTCCCTCCGTTCAACGTCTGCTTGTAGCTAACATCCACAGCTTTAAATCACACCTAAATCCGCATTCCAAATCAACACGGTTCTCCCGTTTTCACGATTATCGCGCAGTGCAAAGTTTGCCGCAAATGTTCGTTTTGGGAACTTCTTACACGTGTAAAACAGCTTTTAATTGTCTCCGACTTGAATTTTAAGATTTCAATTTGTTTCTTGGTATTCAATCATTGCTTGTGTTTGTGTGCAACTATCCAAAGCGGCTCGCATAAGACTTCATAACAATTTCATCAATTTTTGCCCAGTCTATTCTAAGGATAACTTTAAAAGCCATTCTGACAGCTTGACAGTCAATTCCGTTTTCTCTTGTGTTTGAAAGGGGGAAAGTGGGATTGATATTCTGTCATTCCTGAATACCTGCTCTCTCCTCCTATCTCTTTACATTGCCTATTGGGGGTTGAGGGGCGTGCAGGGGGAACCTTTAACCACAGTGCTATCCTATCTGAAACCACACAAAAGTATTTTCTGTGCTGAATTGTTTGCTCACTGTTTGCTCACTGTTACTCCTTGTGTATTAAAGAGATTATTCTGTGTTACCTCACCCCATTGGTGAATGTGGTGTACCTATTAAAACCTATTGTGATAAAATTTTAAATACATAAATAAATCTTTACCTTTGCAATCCAGCCTGATTCGTGGTTCAGTGTGACCGGGGGGGGTGGAGGTATCCAGGAGAAGGGCGTGATATGAGTGGTATATCGTTCAGAATAAAGAACTTTTAGACAAGAATAAATAAGGATTTCAGTTGTGCACTACATGCTAGGCGTTGACTTGGGTGTATGCCGGATTGAAATCACTTACAGCTTGGTGGCTCGTCACGAGATCCTGAATTAGACATACCACTTGTGACAGTCTAACACAGTGTGCTAACCGACGGGGTACATACACCTTGTTGGGCTACCATACTGTGCTACACTGTAAACACACCATTCAATAGAAATACTCAAAGGAATTGGGCCTGTTTTGCAAAAGTAAAGTAACCCTGAGATAAGTGAGAGGGAGATTAATATTTCCGGAATGGTGACCCCAGTGGAAATCAATATTGCAAAGGAACACCTACTGCACAAATTGTTTCTCAGGGCTGAATGGGTAGAGCAGGATGAGAAAGTCTGGCTGCAGGAAATCAAACAACAAGTCACTGCCACAGAATTAGATACATAGCAGGACCAGGGTCCATTACACCGGGCATTTATTGAACTGCAAATGGCCCCATAAGTAAAAGAAAAGCAATGTAAAATTGCCAAAATAGCGGTTTACTCCACATTGGAGTAATACAGGAAAAATATGCCGAAAACCTAGATCTGGCAAAGAGGCATGTACAATCCCTAGAGAAAATCCGGACTAATCTGGACTCTGCAGAGCAAAGGCTCTAGAGTAGCCAAGAAGCTGAAACAGAGGCTAGGCAGTATGCCGCCAAACTGCAAGAAGAACTGACGCTCTTACTAAAAAAGAAAGCAGAGCAATATGCCCAAACACAGACACTGCAAAAAGAGTGTCAAGAAAGGTTGGACTCTTTAAAACAGAGCCAACAAAAGCTGGAGCAGTAACTGAACTATAATAGAGTCTGTGCAGAGCAGATAGTCACCCTGCAAAACCGCCTAGATTCCTTAAAAGAGGAAAATAATAAATTGATTATCAAAGACCTAGAATCACAAACCGATGAAGAGCACCAGAAAGCTGGTGCATTCAAAAAACAGAGGGACAACCTGGCTGCACAAAGGGGCACTCTAACTCAGGAAAGGGACGCCCTAGGCCATTTAAAAACCAAGTTGGAAGAAAATCACCTGGCCCTTCAGGGACTGGGTGAACTCAAAATGTACTATGAAAAGCTGTTAGAGCATACCAGGAGGGTGGAAGATGCTCTGGCAAAGAACAATCAGGCCAGTAAGGACCAAACTCAGGAGGTGAGTCTCCTGCAGCAAAAGTTGGCCCAATACTCCCAATGCAGACAGGAAGCACAGAGAGACAATGAGGCTCTCTGTGAAAAAAAATGACAGGCTCCATAGACATATAGCCATGCAGGAACAATTAATAGAGACCAGTAAGCCCTTAATAGAAGAACAAAAGGGACAGATTCTTGCATGCCATCAGGGAGTAGAGGCTGAAAGAGATGAGGTCAGATGGGAGAGGGAAACCCCTGAGCATAACCTCGGGAACCCCGTTTGCGCCAGAGACTTTAATCCCTTCAATTCCATGGACTCTGCCAACCCCATGTCCACTGGCTCACATGAACCTAAAGCCACGGGAATGGTAGACTTCAACCCAATGGGGAATATGGGGCTAATAGGTCAGCTCCTCCCAGAAATGGATGAGCGGGCGTCTATGTACAGGTTCCAGTGAGGGGAGAATCAGAGAACTGGATCCTCAGAAATATAACCTACCAAGAGATCAGGCGGTAACATTTGTTGGGGAATTCCATGAGACTAGGCCCTCCAAGAGCATACTAAAACCCTCTTCCAAGCTAGGATAGTGGGGGGGGTTTACTCAACCAATCCTGGGAGCAAGTAAGAGGCCAAAGACAAGTCTGAGTGACACAGGTCCCAAGAGACTATGCCCCCACATTCTGCCAGCCATTCTCAAGCCCGCAGAATCCGGGAGAGTCTAGAAGATCAGACAGCCACCTCTGGTAGCAGTGCCCCTGAGTCAGAGGATGAGTGGACCAGGGTGACCAAAACTAAAAAGGCTAACAAAGTTAAGAGGGCTTTACTCAAGGATCCCCTAAAGCAAATAAAAGCTATTAGGAGTGTCTTCACGCCCTACCACAAAAATGCAAAATATTCGGTTTGGGAGCACCTCGTGTTATTTGAGCAGATGATGGAGACTTTCCATCTGAAGGACAGCCAAAGCTGTATTCAGTACGTCAGTACGTAAAGTGGACATATTCCCCTGAGTACTCCAGCTTCTTTGCGGCGCTGGAGGATCAGAACCATTCCAGATGGTCCACCTATAGGGCAGCCATCCTGAAACATTTTTCTATTCATAGGAACCCTCAAGAGGCCCGCCGGTGGAAAGTAAAAATATTAGCAAAAGCCCGGAACCAACCAACACCCCTGCTGCCGCTAAGGTGGCGGATGTGAAGGTTACCCCCATTTTAGATCTGGAGATGGGGGGGCCTACAAACCTTCCCGCGCATAATCCAACCAACCTCAAACCCAGAAGGCCCGCGGGCAAATCCGAAACAGGGAGCTAGGGAGGGAACCCCACAAATGGGACCCCTAAATCCCCTGACTACATCAGCCCATGCTACAAGGGCAACAGACCAATCCTGGGCTATGTGTTGACTCCCCCAGCCAAGGAAACTCCCCTCCTCACTTTCCTCAGGAGGGCAGTAATCCCCCACATGCCGGACCAAATTTCTTTGCCCGGTACCCGCCAAACTTCAACCCCCAAAACAACCCTTCATTCTTTCACCACTTTCCTGAGCCCAGACAGCCCAATCCGGGAGTGGGGAGGCCAAGGGTGGAGGGGTTCCCAAACTATCCTAACCAGTGGTATTATGTGAGAAGGGATAGTTACCCTTCCCGGGATCAACCCAGGGTAGACCCGAGGACCCCATACTAGCCAGAGCGAGTGTCCCAATTAGAGCGCCAGGTCCAGAACATGGCACAGGGTCTTGGTTGCATGCTAAGGGCTCAACAGAACCCTCAGATGAGCATGGTGGCCCAGAACTCCTCAAATCCAGGGTCTGGTGCTCCAGAACAATGACAGGGGAAGAACCCCGACAACCCACAGGTTCCCAGGTAGGAGGCACAGGGGGGAAGGGGTGTGTAAAGCCTTAAAGGAAGCTTCCCTCCCCACTTGTGTAAAGTCCCTGGAAACCCAGGAACTGGAACCAAAATCTCCTGCCCCCGAAAGTCTGCAACCCAAGGAGCAGAGGATGGGGAGGAGAAATAAAGAGCCAAAAAAGGCCCATTTTGTGGAGGAGGTGCAAATCTTCCAGTTTGAAGGAGAGGGGTCCTCAGAGGATCCTGGGAAAAAGGTCTTCTCCTTCAGGGATGGGGGAACTCCTCCCAAAGAAGAAAAATGGGTCCCAAAGGATCCCAATCCAGACTGGGTAGATGTGGGGACCGAGTTAAAACCGCCCATCATCAAACCCCAGAATGACCAGCACGAAAATCCCCTTGTTCAAACCCATTCTGGTGACTGCCTCCAAAAAGGGGGGGCAGCCCAGAATCAGAGCCGGGGGAGTCCAAAACGTCTCCCATATTTAGCGGTCACCTTTTTCTTAGAGATTCCCAAGATCCCAAACAGAATCCTGCCCAAATCACCTCTCTGTCAGTATCAAAAGTAAGGAAATTAACCCACCAGTTGGCCAAAAATGTGCATTATCTTTGCCCCCTTGAGGAAAAGGAGGGAAGATTTTATGCCCGGTCCAAATACAGGGGCAATGTACAATTTTGACACTGGTGGACACTGGATCCCAAGCTACCCTTCTGTAAAAAAGGGCCTTTGTTCAGCTGAATTAGAGAAGGGGGGAGAAATACCAAATCCCTCTCACCCCTCTTCCTGGACAACTTCAGAACTTAGATGGGAAGGAAATTCCTGTCGAGGGGACTGCAGATTTAGATTTTAAAATTGGGCGACACAAGGTGAAGCACCCGGTCAAAGTTGTGACTCCAGAAGGCACACCATGTTTACTAGGGAATGACATCCTGCGTAGATGGTCTCCCCTCATAGATTGTGTGAACAAGGTCCTGTGGACCCAGACTAACCGACCAATTAAATTAAAACAGAGTGCCAACCTTGTTAGTTTAAATGGCACATGCCACATGGTTGAACAAAAAACTGACCAGGTTGAATTCCACTTCCAGAATAATCAACTCCCAGACGTGGCAGTAATTGCAGTAGGACAACAAACTGGTAATGGGGAGTCCTCTCTATTTATGAAAATCAACCTTCCTTCCAGTCTAAGGTGGCATTCCACACTGGAAGGAAACACTCTGAAATTCTATACAAATTCACAATCAGAAAATCCTACTCCGATGGCCCAACAAGATGAGAAATCAGCTCAAAGCTTGGCTGATATTCAGAATATTGGAGAGCAGTTGTTCATCCCTATTCAGTTAAATGAGGGGAAGGACTCTGTTCTCGCCCGAGCATGTGTGAACAACGGTAAGAGCTTCATCAGCCAGGCCATGTTCCGCAAACTCCCAAAAGATCCAGCCATTCCCACATTTAAACTGTTAGACAAATGGGAAATGGACCTGGAAACGTCCAATTCCAAACATCTCCTGCCTAGCAGGTGTATGCTCAAAATCTCCATAGGCAATAAGAGCACAGTCCATAATTGTTGGGTCGTGCGAGATGTCCCTGCTGCATTTTATTTAGGCAGTGAGATTCTCAATCACTTTGCCATTAGTTTGGACCTAATAAACTTCAAAGCTTGGTCCCGATTAGCGGATAATCCCATGGACTTTGATGACCCGAGAAAGCATTTCGGCCAGCACAACTGCTGCCATATGCAGTTGACATTCAGATTGGAGAGGAAGTCACCATCCCAGAATGGACCCGACAATTCTCACTGGAAGTAAAAATCAAGAGAGGACAGAAACTGAAAAATCCTGACACCTATGTTCATCTTAATGCTCATTTCCAACAGCAAGGGTTGGGGGTAAACCCAACAGCACTAGTCAACATAGAACATGACACCATTCCAATAGAGGTGGATAACAGCGACCTAAAGAGTATCATTCTGGGCGCAGGCACCATTATTGGAATGGCGGTTGATGACCAACATATTTCCATAGATTTAGGTAATGAACTGTTAGGACCAATCCCCAAGGACTGTTTTGAGAGTGATAGTGACGATGATACAACACCAGACAGGATCTTCACCCGGCATGGAGGGAATTTTCTGGTGTACTCTTCCTGCCCTTATGGTAAGGAAGATGTGACCTGTGACTCCAGGAGGGATGAGGTGATGTAAAGTCCACAAGGACTGCCTTCCGCACCTGAAGCCATTAGTCCAAATCAGCACTTTGACCAGGGACTTCTCCACCCAAATGGAGGAGGCCGCTGAGATAGCCAAACCAGAAGTCTTTCCAGGCTTCAGGCAGATGGTTGAAGAGAGAGTCAACCTAGCTGATGCCTGTGAGACTCCGGAGCAAAAGCAAAAATTGAAACAAGTTTTCTTAGATTTTCAAGATCTCTTTGCGGTGGACTCCTATGACTGTGGTCGCACCGACATCCACAAAACAACAATTCCCACAGATCCTGGCATCACTCCAGTGTTTGTGAAGCAATATCGCTTGCCTCTCGCATCGATGGAGTCCCTCACTAAAAGAATTAAGAACCTTGAGTCCCGTGGGATAATTTGTCCAGTCCACAGCACCTTCAATAATCCGGTGCTGGGGATTTTGAAACGGCCAGTGGAGACTCTGTGCTGACCTGAGGGAGCTCAACAAACGGGTCCATACTTCCCTATGGCCTCTTCCCTACATAGACCAAGGGCTGGCCCAGATCCAGGGGTCAAAGGTATTCACTGAAATTGACCTGACCAATGGGTACTGGACTGCACCTGTCAGTAGGGAAGACCAATACAAGCTGGCCTTTACCTTTGGGGGGCAGCAGTACACGTGGACCCGGACTCCCTTCGGATACATCAACTCCAGCAATGAATTTAACATCTTTCTACATAATGCCATGCCGACCTGGGTGAAAGGGGTAACCTGGTCTATGTAGACAATGTTCTAGTCAAAAGCTCAACTATGGAGGAACACATAGCGGAGATCCGTTATGTTCTGAGACAGTTGAGGGCTGCCGGAGCACAACTCTCTTTCCAAAAGGCACGGTGGTGCAGAACCCGTGTCAATTTCTTGGGGCATGAGATAACTCCTCAGGGTCTCTGTCCCCAGGAAAAGAAAGTAGAAGCCCTCCAGAAAATAATACCCCACCACTCTGCGGGAACTAATGAGCCTCCTTGGACTAACTAATTACAGCAGAAAGTTCATTGAAGATTACACAGAAATCACAAGACCCCTGATCCATCTGGGGGGGGGGTGAAGTGGGAGTGGGGTCCAGAACAAGCTGAGGCAGTAAGGCAACTCAAAAGAAGCCTCTCACAAGCACCTTGCCTAGCTTACCCTGTCAAAAACAAGGAGTTCTTCTTGGTGACAGGGTTCTCAAATACATGCTTGACTGTAGTATTATATCAAAGGCATGAGAAGGTCAATAAAGTAATGTCCTATGCCAGTAAGACTTTATCCTCTGTGGAGGAAAAATTCAACGATTGTGAGAAGGCACTACTGGCAACGGTGTGGGCATTGAAGAACTACCACCCGTTTATCCAGGGGGAATACATCATAATGGAGACTCCACACCAACCTTTGCAATGTCTTCAAAGTGACAGAATCCAGGCCGGAAATGTGAGTAATTCCCGAATTAATTTCTGGATTCTGTCAATGCAAGGCTTTCCTGTGGAGGTCAGATATGGCCAAAACAAGAAGAGTCCCCTCGCGCAAGTTATTAATCATGTGTTTGGTACTCATATACAGTGCGATCCCCGGAATAAATTTCAGTCAATTTTCCAATATGATTTGGTTTGTTTATTTTGTATATATATGATTCTTCATGTATTCATTTCATACATTGAAACATATGCACTGTCCATATTGCATAATTCCATTGTGCACAGTTTTGTGCTTAGTTGTGGTTTACCATGTATTAGTTTCATACACATGTATACAGTTGCATGATTTATAGTATCATTTTGCACTTAATCTCCCAACACGTGTTTCCCCACAACTTCAGCTGTGGTTCCTCAGGAGAGATTCTAGACCAAAAAAAGTTTAAAAAAACATGTTCGAATTTGTTTCATATTCTAAAATGATAAGAGTATTAACACAAAAAACACATATCAGATCGAAGAAAGAGGGCCTTTTCCTCAAAATAAATAAGTCCACTCACCCTTATTTCTGTTTTCTTGGTTTTAGTTGATATTTATCTTGTGCTATTCATTCACTATTTAAACGTACATTTTGATATTTCTGGAAAGTTGAATCTGTGAAGGTGTGCACATAGTGGCTGATTATTTACGAAACCCCTTATTTTCAGTCTGCTTGCAAAACCTCAATTCACAAAGAAAGAGAAAGGGTATTAGCCCACTATATACATAGGGATTTCTTTTTAAAAATAGAAATATTGGCATGAGCTGTCTGGAGTGTTACCCAACTTCCCCATGCTTGTTATTCTGAACAAAATATCATTCCGAAAACCGGAAGTGAGGTAAGAAAACAATCGAAAATAGAATGAAATGGATGGGCCCAAAGGAAGTTAGAATAGTACCTTTTTTCTTTTCCTAAGGTTGTCACGTACAACAAGGTGCAATTGCCTTGATGCTTTCAGGATCCGTGATGGATCTTGCTAACTCGATTTCTCGGTATTTATGGCCCGTAGCGCATAGCGTGATGACGTTTATTGAGAACAAAATTGTATATTGGAGCCGTTACATCGATGACATACTTATGGTATGGAACGTTTGAAGAGGTGGCAAAATCGTGTGACATGTTCTGGAAAGAAATGGCAAGAAATGTGACCAAAGTGCATTGCAGATCCAGTCCAGTCCTGTGCCGTGCCGTGACCAGAGCACCTTGCTGATGCTGCCCATTCCGATGAGCCCAGCCGTCTGTCTGAAACCAGATCCAATTCCCTGCCCAGAATTGACGGTTCCATTTAAAAACATATCCAGTGAGTATCTATAGAAAGAGTTGTGTCACTGGCATATGTATTTTGCATAGTTAATCCCTATCTTAAACCCATCCTATCTTGTATTCAGAACCTGTGCTGTTAGGAGTATTTTTGAATTGTCTGAACTCTCTATCCAAACCATCCTATCTTCCTCCTGTACTAGTATTGCTAAAACTATCTTTGCGCTGATCTTTTCTCAACTGAAGAAGGCGTGTTTCCTCTGCAGTCAGTCATTCTGATCAAGTGGCTGTGTTCCTGTGTGGTATTCATTTTGTTCGTAGTCATCACTAGTGTAAGAAATCGTTTTTGTCTTTTTAAAAGCGCATTCCTGTTTTCCCTTCTTGCGCCTATCTCAAAAAAACAACCTCTACTAAAATGTCCAGTTTTTGTGCTAGAAACAAAGTGTCAATGTCTGCCTGTAGCTAACATCCACAGCTTTAAATCTCATTCCAAATCAACATGGTTCTCCCGTTATCGCGCAGTGAAAAGTTTGCTGCAAATGTTCGTTTTGGGAAATTCTTACACGTGTAAAACAGTTTTTAATTGCCTCCGACTTGATTTTTAAGATTTCAATTGTTTCTTGGTATTCAATCATTGCTTGTGTTTGTGTGCAACTATCCAAAGCGGCTCCCATAAGAATTCATAACAATTTCAGCAATTTTGACCATATTTAGTGTTTTGCCCAGTCCATTCTAAGGATAATTTTAAAAGCCATTCTAACAGCTTGACAGTCAATTCCGTTTTTTCTTGTGTTTGAAAGGGGGAAGTGGGATTGATATTCTGCCATTCGGGAATACCTGCTCTCTCCTCCTATCTGTTTACATTGCCTATTGGGGGTTCAGAGTTGTGCAGGGGAAACTTTAACCACAGTGCTATCCTATCTGAAACCACACACAAGTATTATTTTCTGTGCTGAATTGTTTGCTCACTGTTTGCTCACTGTTAGTCCTTGTGTATTAAAGAGATTATTCCATGTTACCTCACCCCATTGGTGAGTGTGGTGCACCTATTAAAACCTAATGTGATCAAATTTGAAATACATAAATAAATCTTTACCTTTGCAAACCAGCCTGATTCCTGGTTCAGTGTGACCAGGGGGAGGAGGTTCCAGGAGAAGAGCGTGATATGGTACATTGTTCAGAATGAAGAACTTTTAGGCAAAAATAAATAAGGATTTCAGTTGTGCACTACATGCTAGGCATTGACTTGGGTGTATACCGGATTGAAATCACTTACACAACGACCGTAGAGACGCCGGATGACTCTACGCCCTTGCTGTGCCACAGTTCTTCATAAACTCTTTGCGGTCCTGAACTATCGTCATCGAGGTGCCCCGCACGCCTCTTCCTTGCAGGACGCCTTTGCTTCGTCAATGACGAGCACCGCTGGGACCGAAGCTGCCGCCTCGATGCGTGTTCACTTTCTTCGAGGGATCTCGACGATCCGTGGTTCCTGCTTTAAAGGGAGCCGCTCAAGAAGGATCTGTCGACGACCGGTCATATAAACTGGGCTTGTGATATATCTTTACTTTACAGGTTGCCCAGGTGCGGGGGATCTGTGTATAGAACTGTGTCTAGTGTTAGGGGCCAGTATTCTGCCAATTGTTCTAACCAACTGCTTTCCCTCCTATGTCTAATTGTTGGTTGCCTTTATTAAGTGATCAGTGAGTGGTACCACTTTAGAACTGTATATATTTGCCATTGAAGATTCACTGAGCACAAAGTGAGTTATCGTGATAGTGTACATAACCCTGAATATTAATTATCTAAAGACTTTGTTTTAACTAATACAGTGTTTGGACATTCCTTTGTGGGGGCTTGAGGACTACATTGTACTTAAGAACCAGCCTGCATCACCTCCTGAGAAGCTAGGCCTCGATTGCTCAATCACTTACCAATAATAGAGAATCTTGGCTGGGGTCCTCTGTGCCTCTCCTCTGCCATATAGAGAGCAGAAGTACAGGCACCCCACTCCAGTCTTTACATCCCCTAAACATTGTTCTGAACCAGGGCTCTGCCAGGCCCCCTCCCTTCGGACACTCATGACCAATTCCTCCCTTTCAACTGTCCAACCCTGCTTACCGCTCTCTTGTGAAGCTAATAGAATATCCGTCTGTCCTGTATTACAAGAGTTGAGCTGCTGAGCCACTCTGTGATGAATCCCAGGATTTCGTCACTTCTCCCCAAGGAATAGCCCCTTCCCATGAGGCCAGGGCGCTACCCGACAGTCCCCCTGGAGTGGTACTCAGTGGGAGGATCTCATGGGGAGATATTCCCTCTCTGGGGATCAGGGAGAACATCTCCGGAGAACGCGGTATGACACCCCTCAACCAACACCCTACCCACCTCTATACAACGTAACACTTTATCCAGTACGCCATTTACCTGCGTAGGGCCAGTGACAATGGATCGACTGGGCAAAGGAGGAGTGGGAAACACCTAGGGTAGACTCCCTCAGCAAGTACTTAGGTGAGGAGGAAATCTGGAACAATGAAGAGCAATAATGAGAACTCGAATGCACATTGTAGTTCTCAGTGCTGTGGTTAACCTAGAGGTATCACCCCTTCTCCTGCGGGGACGAGCACTACTCCCATGTTGGCAAAATGACCAGTCCAAAACATTTTCTCTTCTTTCCCTGCAAAAGATACTAGTGAAACGCAACATGGCATATCTTCCACTACTGAAACACCAGCATTAGAAACAACTTGTAATGGAATGAGGAGGCCACACAAGGAGGCACAGAACTATACACACCATGTTGGTCCTTCCTTATGTTTAATAACAGTTCCATCAATAGAATAAAAGAAGGGCCAAACACACGTTGTGGTTGCTTCAGAAGTAGAATGAGGTGCCCCCCATCCACTTAGGGTGGGTGGGAGGGCCAGCCCCCCCTTTCAATATAGAATAATCCTGGTTGTCTAGTGGGCCCCCTGGGCCTCCCCACCCAAATTATTATCTTTTTTTTTACCTTTCCTCCGAGGGATTTTTACATCTGAATTTGCAGTTGGTAAATATTCATGACCCTCCATGTAGGAAGGTTGCTGAGGGGATGTTCGAGGAACTTGATGCCATACTGCTAAATTGGTATACCATTTCCCCTGATAACGCCGTTCTTTTATGTGGTGACTAGAATGCCAGGTGTGTTGATCGTGAAGGAGTAGGTACCTTCCAAAATGTATTTGAACGTTGTTCAATGACACATACTAGATCTAATCATAGGGTGTCCAGTGGTTGAACTTCCTGGACGACTGGGATCTTACATTGCTTAATGGCCACCCTACAGGAGACCAACAGGTAATACTACCTGGAATATGGGTACTAAGAAGGCCACCCTTGTCTTTATGGCTGGTAACCAAATAGTCCTTGAGCGAGTGCTATCACTAAAAGTGTTAGCAAATGATAACAGTGACCACGCAATCCTTACACTGGATATTGAAAGCATGGCAGATCTCAGGAGAGTTACCATGTGGGTCGAAGCAGTGGCCAATCATTCAGGTAATCGAATTAGCTGGAGCCTTAACAAGATCTCTAGGATGAATGCTACTCTATACTTTAGAGATGCGGTTGATCATAGCTGTGGCTTGGAAGAAGGAAGAAGGGGAGACAGACTGAAGTCGAAGGAAAACAATCATGAGTGGAGAAGTTGTGGTAGAGACAAGCTTAGAAAGAGGAAGCTAGCAAGGAAAAGAATCTTGTGTGAAAACCCGTAGGTATCCCATATTCAGGTGGCCTGGGAAAGGCCATCGCTTTTGGATGCCGTCCCTGGGGGTGGACAAGCGAGGGAGTACCCGCAAGGGAGGATCACCTGGGCAGGGTAGAGTGGGGGCAAAGCACCTGATGGTGAGACATGGTATCCCCCATTTTCCACAGCCCATCTAACCCGTCTCTACCTATTTTATGGTAAACTACAGTCCCATATATCCTCCCGACTTCACAGTGACAAAACTACTGACCCGAGGAACATGAGGAATGAGGCCAGGAAGATTACCTCTGGTGACTTGCAATGGCTCTGTCCCTTTAATGAGATCAGGCAGAGTCAGGAACCTAATCCTAAGCACACACACGTGCCACTTGTTAACGCTCCCCGTCAGGATAAAAGGTGGCACGCACAGGCACACTCTGAGCGAGGCTGGGTACAAGAAGGAGCAGCTCTTCTGGGGCTGATGCAAACCAGGGTATCTAAGTTTGAAGGCCAACGGGCTGATCGACAATTGCGAAGAACGAGAGAGAGCCAGGCGAGAATTCTGTACTGTCGCAAAGACAAAGGTTCCAAGGCTGAAACCGATTGGGAAGAGAGGATATATCTTCAAAGTGCTTCAAGGCGGCCCGCTCACCTCCCGGGTGAACGACGGAACCGGGGAGGAGCAGAGGAGGTATTGGTAACATCCTTGCCTGCTACATGA
Source organism: Ambystoma mexicanum (assembly GCF_040938575.1). NCBI lineage: Eukaryota > Metazoa > Chordata > Amphibia > Caudata > Ambystomatidae > Ambystoma > Ambystoma mexicanum. The sequence goes on from NC_090941.1 coordinate 772,094,039, forward strand.
AAGGCATTGAAGAAAGAAACACAATTAACAAGACTTGTCTTATCAAAGGCAACAAAAGCCTGGTTTGTGTTAAAAGCAAATGGAACTAACAAGAGTTGAATGTTGCGCGTGTGCTGATAAAATGCATGATGGAAAAGACAACTGCTGAATTGTGATGAGAGTATGCAAAGCAACAGAGTGGTCCTGCGAGGCGGAATCGCACATTCAAAATTGTCTGTGAAAAGTTTGAAGTTGTGATAAAGCGGGAAACGAAGGCAAGAAAGTAACCGCACTCCCAAATAAAAGTTGATTGGTTTTCACTCAAAGTATATGAACTTTAAATACACCAAGAGGGCAAAATATGAACTTTAAGCACGCCGAGAGGGCAAAGTGAGGAAATGATAATTCCAAGTACAAGTATCAAGAAGCATTGGTGTTGCGAGCTGATGAAGATTTTCAAACTGTTTAAAGAAAGGTCAAAGTGATCAAGCAGAGGTCTATGTTAAATCCTTGCAGTTTTGAAAGTCTTCGACAGTTAAAAGTTGTATGAAACGAAACTTGGGGACGGGGTCCCCACAAAGAGAAAGATAGGCTACCCTCCGCCAGGCTGGAGCCTATGTTGAACTGTGGTAAATTAAAGGTCAAGAGTTGAACTGTGCATTTATGGCTAGGCGGACGAAGCCTAAAGAACTTGTTGAACTGTCAAAAGCTTGAATTCCAAGCCTGAACTGTTGAATTGTACCAGTAAGCCAAAGTGTGCCAGATTGATAGAACTGTGCCATCCACCTATCTTTTTAAGAAACTCTCGAGACCCTGTACTTCTGAACGTGGAGAATGGAGTGGTTACCTAAGCCATTGTGACTTTTCTTTTACAACATTATTTTTCCTTTTTATAGCCCCTGTACACATGTGTCATTTGCGAAGGAGGGCAAGGTTCGTTTTTGTAGGTGTAGGCCTTTTTATTTTGACTAGACTGACATGGACTTGTTTGTTACTAGACTGACTTGGACTTGTTTGTTATCTGTTTAATGGTCAGGACCACTCCCATTCTAGAGTTAGGGACTCCCATTCTAGAGTTAGGGCCAGTTAGGAATTTATCAAATACAAAATAAAGATTTTTATGAAACGTGCATCTATTGTGTCTTTGTCTGCTGTTGATACCATGCTTTCCTTAGACGTGCAAAAATAGCCCCATTTGAGTGGCCGGTGGGGGAGTTGGAGTGGCGAAAACCAAAGTCTGGAGCTGCTGAGCGGCTCAGTGTTGGAGCAGGGCGGACAACACTTTGGCACCGGCAACGCTCTAGGGGAATAAGGAGTGTCAGAAGAGCTGACTAGTAAGTAACAGGGCAAAGCAGTATCGGAAGGTGGAGGAGAAGTCCAGCAGATTCTCGGCACATAGGTTAGAGATCTGCCCAGGAGTCAGAAAGCTGGTTTTGGACAAGCAGACATGGACAGAAGGTAAAGAGAAGGAAAGTCCTTCTCTGCGGAACTTCACTGCATGCTGTGTGCGGCAACGACCGGAAACACAAGAGAGCAGCTGCAGAGCAGGAAAAGTGCTTGGAATCACCCAGCGGGCCCGTGCTGCCAGGCAGGCGAGGCAAGCTGTGTACAATCGCTAACTTCCCTGCAGGAAAAAGGGAAGCAGGAAAAACAATACTTTCACCAACTGGTATCACAAACACCAGTCAGATGAAAGCAGAAACATTGGGGATTTCTTGGGAACGGCTTGTGTGGCAGACGACCAAAGAACTGGAAAAGGTACCATACTAACACGTACCTGCTCGTGAGAAACAGGTGGGCTTGTAGTGTGAGGGTTAGAATAGGTTTTTGGACACAGGACTCCAGGCTTTTGTTTAGACATACGGGCGGCCATCACATTAGTTAGTTGGGTTGAGGCAGGGAAACGCCTCATAGAGTTAGGGATACTGAGGCCTTTTTCACAACCCACTTATTCTTTAAATAAAGTAATTGTGAACCACTCAAGACAGTGTCCGTCTCCTTATTTGGGTGCCTCACAGTGCCCATTGTAAGTGATTTCAATCCAGCACTTCACCTAAGTCAACACCTAGCGTGTAATGCACAACTGAAATCCTTATTTATATGTTTGTGTCTAAAAGTTCTCTTATTCGGAACGATGTACCAATTATATCACGCCCCTCTCTTGGAACCCCCCCCCCCCGGTCACACTAAACCAGGAATCAGGCTGGTTTGCAAAGTTAAAATATTTATTTATGTATTCACAATATAATCACACTATGTTTAATGGGGATACAATAATCACCAATCGGGTGATGCAACATTAAGCAATCTCTTTAATCGTAAGGAGTACTAGTAAGCCAAAACAATGCAGCACAGAAATAATACTTTTGTGGTTGTGTGTTCAAATCAAATAGCAGTGTGGTTACTAGTTCCCCCTGCACACCCCTCAGCCCCCAACAAGCAATGTAATGAGATAGGAGGAGAGAGAAGAGGTTTCAGGAATGCAGAATTCAACAAAATGTCAATCCCAATTTCCCCCCAGCAAACACAAGAGAGAAACAGAACTGATTGGCAAACTGTCAAAATGGTTTTAAAGTTATCTGAGAATGGATTGGGTAAAACCCTAAATATGGTTTAAATGACTGAAATTGTTTACATACTAATGGGAGCCGCTTTGGATAGTTGCAGACAAACACTAGCAATGATTTGACAGTAATAAGCAATGTGAAAACTTAAAATTGAGGTCGGGTGCAATCACAAGCTGTTTTACATGTGTAATGTTTTGCCAAAACGTAAATTTGCGGCAAACGTTTCCACGTGCGGTAATCGCGATCGCGGGAGAACTATATGGATTTGGAATGCGGTTTTAGGTTCTATGGAAAGCTTAGGATGTTAGCTACAAGCAGAAGTTGAAATTTTGGTTCTAGCAATAATTGAGGATGTTATGGACGTTTTAGTGGCAGTTGTTTTCTGAGATAGGCAAAGAATGAGAAAACATGGATGCGCGTTCAAAAGACAAACAGGATTTCTTTACACTAGGGGATGACTATGAAGAATCAAATACCACACGGAACCACAGCCACTGGACAGGGGGGGCCACTGGGTCTGGGCTACTGCCTGCCGAGGAGCTTGCCTTCTACAGATGAATATAAGCTCAAAGATATTTAACAAAACTAGTACCGAAGGAGATAGTAGGGATAATATAGAGAGTTCAGGCCATTCAAAAATATCTGCATATCCTTTCAGCCAGAGGAAGTCCATTGCCCTCTTCCCCTGCGGCCCAAGATCTCCTCCCCTGATCTAATCCTCACAGAGGTGTGATTTCCTGGCCTTCATGGGGGAAGCTATCATACTGGTTGGGTGGCTTTGAGGCAGCTTAAATTCAATGTCATTTTGTTACATTTTTCTTTGTTTAAAATAAACTTGCAATTTTCAAACAAGCAGCTAGAACACTTATTCCAGCTTCTAAACCATGGGATTTTAATAGTTACAACCTAGGTTACTCTTAATAACAGGTCACTTAGTTTTCAGACACTTGATTTCAGTTGCACACGTTTAAATCTTCTGATACAAGCTACTGACAGCTGTCCACAGGCGGCCGCTGGTACTGCGCCCAGATTTTGACAGTTTTCACAGGCAGGCACATTTGCTGTGAATGTTTTGATGACAAATTCCGCTTTTCAGGACATTGTCTATTCATAATGATATCTTGAATGAAGTGACTTGTAGCACCCAGCAAGAATATTGGATGTTTGATGGTGTTTTGTGCCGGCCGTCTGCAGTTCAGCAACCAAGAAAAAGGATTTAAAGGCAAGATTCTGGATTTCTTTCAGCAAAGCACTGCTTTTCATGCAGTCTCCATTTTTACTTGTTGGGCAGCCCAGTGACATGTTTCAGCAGTGAGGTCTCCGTTCCACCACCGACAACATGCATGGTAGATTTGGCAGCCATCTTTTCGTGTTGCAAAGCGCAATTTCCATAGGTTTTGGCACGCCCAGGGGTTTTGTGGCCATTTTGATAATTCTGGCACCATCAGCACACAGTGATGCCGCAGGGCAGAGCATAAATGGGTTAATACATCCCACACCATTCAGAATAAAGAGGAAAGAGGGACTTACTCATGAGTCGAGTCCTGCCAGGAGGGACTGCGATTAAGGAAGCAGTACGGCGGGGTACAGAGCAGAGACTGCTGGTCGGGACATGAGCAGAAAGCCATGACGTCCCCGTTTGGTCCGGTGAGGAAGGACCATATGGAAAACTGGCAAGCCTTAGGTCCAGGCGTGCAAGGAGCCAGGACGGTGCACACAAGTGCAGAAGTACACGCCGAAACTCCCTGCTGCGGTGCCGCCACAGACCGCCAGAGAGTGAGAGCTAGCAAGAAAAAGGTCCAGATGTGCGAGGAGCCTGAACGGTGTGCGCAAGTGCAGAGGTGCACGCTGAGGGAAACTCCCTGCTGCGGAGCCGCCGCAGACCACCACAGTGACAGCTAGCAAGAAGAAGGTCCAGATGTACAAGGAGCCTGGACAGTGTGCACAAGTGCAGATGCGCACACCGAGAGAAACTCCCTGCTGCGTAGCCGCCGCAGACCACCAGAGAGTGAGAGCTACCAAGAACAAGGTCCATATGTGCGAGGTGCCTGGACGGTGTGCGCAAGTGCAGATGCGCACGCCGAGGCGCTGCAGACCACTAGAGAACGAGAGTAACTGGGGGAAGACCAAAGCCAAAGAAGCCCAGACCCATCAGAGGAATCCAGAAAGAGAACCCAAGGAACCAGGGTTGCTGGGATGGTTGCCGAGGGCGTGAAGGGGTCATGGAGGACTGCAAATACACCGGGTGGGGTGGAAGCCCTGAGAAAACAGCACAACTACGGGCCTGGGACCCTTACCACAAAAGAGGAGCTGGGGCAGTACCTGGCAGGAGAGTGAACCAGGTCTTCCTGAAGTAAGCCATAGAGAGAGAGAAGGGCCTGGGACCCGTCAAAAAAGGGTGCATAGACTCATTATAAATACCCAATAAATAAAAAATAAATTAATTGGTTCCCTTTTCCTGCAGCTATGTAACAGGAGAAGCAGGGTACACAGCGGGAACAGCTCATGAATGAAGGCGGCAAGGATTATACATTGGTGTGTTAATGGCGCCCTTATCACCTGCTGTGTACCCTGCTATGCCGGACACACAGCTGCAGGCAGAGGAAACAAAGAAATGGGAATGGGTGCACAGCAACTAAACTCTTGTAATATAGGGCTGCATTTTGCCCAGGAGGACAGATGCTCTGGAGAAATGGTAATGGTTTCATTCTTTAAAATCGCCCTTACCACAGACCATAAGATTGTACTTAAAAAAAAAAAATATATATATATATATATATATATATATATATATATATATATATATATATATATATATGCTCTGGACGTTTCGGGAAAAAAGTACTTTTTGCAATCCAGGGCACACGGCCTGTGGGTCATGCAGCATTCCTCGTTCTCAAGCCACTGTACCACTGTCCCAGTAGACATCTACTGAGCACCACATGTCACCCCTCGATTATTTAGGCACATTTGGGTATTTCTGCTGTTAAATGGTTGCCCTTTAAAGCAAAAAGCATGTTGGTGTGTTAATAAATTGTATCACAAGGATGCCTTCTAGCAGAGATTATCAATGGTCTGGTCTGTCTGTTCTGTGCATGAGGAAATATTTCCAATAACACTCTATGCTTATATGGTTGCAGTAAGATAATGTGAACATGCTTTCCTTTCTCAGAGACACAGGACTACAGTGACCGATGAACTGGGGCTCAGTGGAAATGGGGGTATTACTTATTGGTAATCTTCATTACACTTAATCCTACTCTTACTCGTCCCTGTACTCACATATGAGGAATATTGAAGGCATGCGCTGAATGATGAAGCCACACACAGACTAGAAGAAAAAGCGCATCCCATCACCAATCAATTTAGAACAAACACGCAGCAGACCGTAGGAATCACAGTGTACAACCCACAGAACCCCTTCACCAAAGGCACACGCACCTACTCCGTGAAGAGCAAGACGTCAGTGCTGAACAAAAGCGCCACTGATAGCCCAAGCAGCCCTTCCACAGAACCTCTCGATGAAAACACCCAGAGCCCCAGCCCAGGAGGCTGCCACTGCCACAGAAGACCCATCTGGAAGGCCCAAGGGAGAAGGAGCACCAGCAGACAGAAGAGCCAAGAACCCAGCTGACCAATGGTAGGAAAAGAGGCCATGTACCCCAGAAAAAGGCCTGCCAAAGCAACAAAACGTCTGCCAGCACCTCGAAGGGACTGCAACGCACAGGACAAACCTAATCTGCCCAATGGGCAGGAAGAAGACTCAACTCAAGCCCTCTCAAACTGCGAGCCGGAGCAGGAAAATGGGGGGGCGGGTCCACTACACAAGATACACGGAAGTAGGACATTGCCTCTGGGAGGAAAGGCGGTCGGTCTGTACAAGACACACATGTGCCCAAACACCTAGCCAAAAAAGCTGCGTCGAAGCAAAAAACAGTAGGGCAACCACTCAGAAATGTACAAAAAAGGGCTGGCCGGAGAGCCCACAAAACAAGCTGGAGACCCCAAGGGGGCAACCCAGCGAGCAGCACAGGAAGTGACAGAGAGCGAATGCAGCTGTGCCCAACCTGTCGGCCCTCGGAATGCTCCAATGTCGGACCACTATGCTGGTAAAGCAGAGACCAACAAAACCAAAACAAAACCGTCTGCATGGACAGGAGCAGCCCAGGAGCAGGGTAGAGTCTGGGGAGAAACCCATTCCACAGGCACCAGGCTAGAAGACTTCCCAGTGTCTAAAATACGAGCCAAGGAGGATGGCCACATACCGCACCAGACAAAGCCTGCAACAGATTGGGACAGACATCCCCTTCCAGAGCCGTTGTCATGAACTACAGAACACGCCCCTTTTGGACTTCCCGGTCCTTGTCTCAACGGGGCTTGTATTTCCAACATGGCCGTCCACTGTGAAACACCTTCCTCGCTCTACACCTTGGACGTAGCGTGTTCTATTTATAGACCACACCTCCCGCAGCTCCGCGCGTCTCAATGCTATTGCGAAGTAGCGACCAGACGTGTGCTCCGTAGCTCGCGGTATTGTTTCCCTTGCTTCTTCCAGCCTACCCCATTCCTAGTCCCTTTCCTTCTTTTCTTGATTCCTGGACTCGTGTGCTAGTAGCGCACTCTGTAAATTTCCCAGATTCCTGGATCCTTGCAACCAGGAACTTTAAACGCACGCTAGAGTCGGAAGAGACTCGTGCAGCCTTATTCAAGACTCGATCAGTCCGCAAGAAGGCATTGATTAAGAAATCCAGCAAAGATCGAACTCCGGTGAGAAGGGGGGAACTCCTCGACAGTTTGAGATGCCAACCGATCGAACTCCATATGGACATGGAAGAGGCCGTCCAGGACCTGATGCGTGGCATGCAAGAGCTATCAACTGAGGTGCAGAATCTAAAGGCGGAAAACACCGCTTTCAAAAAATGTGTTCTATCCCGTGATTCTGCCACAAAAGAAAGTGTGTTGCTGGGCGGCATAGTGGACAAATACGATGGGTCGGCAAAAACCCTTCGCGGATTCCTGGATTCATGTTTGGTCCACTTTACTTTTAAGCCCTACTACTTTTCAACTCCCAGGGCTAAGGTGGGGTTCATAATTTCCCACCTTTCAGGAAACGCCTTAACCTGGGCTACGCCCCTCGTTAATTCCGGCAATGCTCTCCTAGATGACTATGATGGCTTCATACAAGCCCTTAAGACCATGTTTGACCGTCCAGAGCAGGTCTATAGTGCCCAGGAACGCCCGTTAGACTTTCAGCAAGGATCCCAGGATATGCTCACCTATGTTACCCGATTCAAGCAATTAGTCAAGGAAGCTGATTGGTCCCCTGAGGCGAGTTTTACCCTTTTCAGGAGAGGACTGAATGAGGCGATTAAGGACGAGTTGGCCAGAGTGGCTCGCCCAAACTCATTCCAGGCACTAATGGACCTTGCCATGCAAATAGATTTCCGTATCCAGCAAAGGAAGGCAGAGAAGAAGAAATCCAGAGGTAATACTCCAAAGCTGTCCTTTGAGAGTACCACCAAGACGGACACAAACCCAGGCTCAGTCTCTGAACCAGAACCCATGCAGATAGGAGCCTTCCGTGGACCTATATCCCCGCAAGAAAGAATGAGAAGGATTCATACGAGGTTGTGCATGTATTGTGCCTCAGACAAACACTTGGTTAGGGAGTGTCCTCTAGCCCCTCCTCGGCGTTCGGGAAACGCCAGCTCCCGATCCTAGATGGAGCAGAGCTTCGGGAGAAAGATATTTGCTCCACATCAATTCCATCCTTGAACTCTCCTGGACAAAACAATTTGGTGATACTACAGGCCATCCTGTCGCCCTCCAAGAATAAGACCTATACCATTCTAGCCTTGGTAGACTGCAGAGCTATGGGAATTTTCATTGATCAAGACTGGGTTGTTATTCATCATATTCCGTACGAGACACGAAGCACCATGCAGCCGGTGGAAGCAATAGACGGAAGACCCCTCACTTTAGGACCCATAAGCCTGCAGACAAAAGAGATCCAGCTTTCCATAAACCATCATCAAGAGCGGATTACATTCGACATCATTAAGTCCGCTCATTACCCCATGGTATTGGGTATGCCCTGGTTACAGAAGCACAATCCGTATATCAATTGGACAGCAGGATCACTATTCCTAGGCCCAGAGTTTTGTATGTCCCACTGTCCATTCCTGGATCCCTCCTCGACACTCCCTAAAGAACCACTAAGAGACCAGCAAACGCCACTCATGGTTTCCAATATCATACAAGTCCCAGAGTCCTATCAGGGATATGCTGATGTATTTTCAACTGCCATAGACCAGGCCTTACCCCCTCACAGACCTGAAGACTGTGCCATAGATACAGATCCCTCAGCAGTGATTCCCTTCGGCAGAATGTTCATCCTTTCTGAACCAGAGAAAAAAGCCCTCCGAAAATACCTGGATACCAACCTTGAAAACGGCACCATAAGACCCTCAAAATCTCCAGCGGGAGCTTCATGTTCTTTGTTCCCAAAAAGGACACCAAGGAACTCAGACCTTGCCTCGACTAACGTGGCTTAAATCAATGCACCCTCAAAGATCGGTACCCACTGCCCCTGATCTCGGATATCCTGGAAGCTGTGAGAGGCGCCGTAATATTCACAAAGTTGGATCTCTGGAGTGCCTATCATTTGATCCGTGTCCGGGAAGGAGACGAATGGAAAACAGCCTTTAGAACACCGTTTGGTCACTAAGAATATCTAGTCATGCCCTTTGGACTATCTAATGCCCCCGCAGCTTTTCAACGTTTTATGGATAGGGTGTTTTCTGACATGTTATTCCTCTTCGTCATTGTCCATCTGGATGACATATTGGAAGAACATGTAAAGGCAGTATTATAACGGCTCCGTGAACACAAACTTTTAGACAAACCCGAAAAATGCTTGTTTCACGTTACTTCTGTTCACTACCTAGGATTCATCCTTAGCCCAGAAGGAATTGTATGGACCCTTCAAAGGTAAAGGCCATACTGGCATGGCCCGCCCCCACGTCCGTGAAACAAGTTCAAATCTTCCTGGGGCTTGCCAACTTCTACCGGAAGTGAATTTCGACCTTTTCCGAGATCGTTCAGCTGATCGTTGCCCTCTTGAAGAAGGACACCCCCTTTATCTAGTCTACACCGCAAGATAAGGCATTCCAACGTTTAAAGACAGAGTTCACGCAAGCCCGCATCTTGGCCCAACCAGACATAAATCGGCCAATCCTAGTGGAAACGGATGCCTCTAACTACGCCATAGGAGCGGTCTTGAAGCAGGAACTTGAGAATAAACTGGAACACCCCATTGCTTACCTCTCACGAACCCTGACTCCCAGTGAGACACACTACTCCGTCCTGGAAAAGGAACTGTTAGCCATCCGCCAAGCTTTCACTGAATGGCGACATCCACTTCTGGGTGCTAGATATCCAGTTCAGGTCCGCACGGACCATCGGAACCTTCAAATTCTACAGTTGTTGGCGTGCAGGAACAGTCGTGAGGTGCATTGGGCCTACTTCTTTGCCCTGTAACAATTCAAAATCACTCATGTTCCCGGATCACAAAACATGATTGCTGACGCCTTATCTTGACGTCCTGACTATGTAACTACGGAAGACAAGCCCTATCCTAAGATGTTTCCCCACACGATCTTTGTAGCTCAAGCAGTCAACCTCCTGGAAGAAATTCGAGTGCAAACCCAATCCTCTGACCTCTGGAAGGATATTTCAAGGAAGAATCCATGGAACCTAATAGTTAAGAAAGGATATTTATTCAAGGACAATGCACTGGTCATTCCTACACCGAAATTACAACAAAGAATAATAGAATAATAAACCTCTGTCATGATACCCTTCACTCCGGACATCGTGGCATAACCAACACCCTCCGTCTCATACAAAGACAGTTTTGGTGGCCTGGAATGAAGACCAACGTACAGCAGTACATCAAAGCTTGTACTATCTGCAGTCAAAATAAACATGATAATAAGAGACCGGCGGGTCTTCTACTGCAACCTACACTGCCAACAAGGCCATGGGAATTCATTGCTACAGACTTCATTGTGGAATTACCACCTTCCCGAGGATACACAACCATCATGGTTACCATAGACTTGTTCACTCATATGGCTCATTTTCCACCCCTGTGTGAGCTGCCATCCTCCTCCCAGCTTGCTGGAATCTTCCTGGAACACATATTCCGTTTACATGGACTTCCTTCCAAGATCATATCTGATCGAGGACCTCAATACGTCTCTCAATTTTGGAAACATCTCTGTCGCATTTTGGGAATTCAACGCGCCCTCTCATCTGGTTATCATCCCCAAACCAACGGGGCCACAGAACCTGCTAATCAGACCCTGGAGCAGTATCTTCGATGTTTCGCCACCAAGGCTCAGGATGACTGGTCGCTCCTGATACCCGTGGCTGAAATCGCCTACAACAATTCCGATCATTCAGCACTTAAGACCAGTCCCTCTTATTGTAGCCAAGGTTTCCATCCATCGGTTCTACCCTCTGTTCTCCCTCATCCTACACCAGTACTTACTGTCGACTCCTGGATAGAAACCCTCATCAACGTACACCAGGAGGCCAAAGAAAACTTAGAGAGGGCCAGAACACAGACTAAGAGGTATGCGGATTCCAAAAGAAGACCAGGTCCTTCTTATGCAATCAGTGATCAAGTCTGGTTGTCCTCGAAATTACTACCCCGACATCTACGGCCAAACAAGTTGGCCCATTGGTACTATGGTCCATTTCCCATCAAGGAAATTATCAATCCAGTTTCATACCGGATCAGACTACCAGACTCCTGGAAGAAAATTCACCCAGTATTTCACACATTCTTATTAAAACCCTACACCCAATCCTCCCGGAAATCCTGCCAACCTCCTCCTCTGCTGGTTGACAACCAATTGGAATATATCCCGAATATGTGACTCTAGGTATAAACGGGGTCAGCTTCAATACCTGGTTGAATGGAAAGGATATCCTCCTAGTGAAAGAACCTGGGAACCACTTTCTAATCTCAAGGCCCCTCCACTACTCAGAAGATTTCACCTTATACACCCGGGCAAACCCGGAGGAACGGGTCTTCGGAGGAGGCATGCTGTCATGAACTATAGAACACACCCCTTTTGGACTTCCTGGTCCTTGTCTCAACAGGGCTTGCACTCCCTTGTACTTCCAACATGGCCGTCCACTGTGAAACACCTTCCTCGCTCTACACCTTGGACGTAGTGTGTTCTATTTATAGACCATGCCTCCCGCGGCTCCGCGCGTCTCAATGCTATTGCGAAGTAGCGACCAGACGTGTGCTCCGTAGCTCGCGGTATTGTTTCCCTTGCTTCTTCCAGCCTACCCATTCCTAGTCCCTTTCCTTCCTTTCCTGATTCCTGGACTCGTGTGCTAGTAGCGTACTCTGTACATTTCCCGGATTCCTGGATCCTTGCATCCCGGAACTTTGAACGCACGCTGGAGTCGGAAGAGACTCGTGCAGCCTTATTCAAGACTCTATCAGTCCGCAAGAAGACATCCATCAAGAAATCCAGCAAAGATCGAACTCAGGTGAGAAGGAGGGGGGAACTCCTTGACAGCCGTTCCCTGGCAATGACCAGACCCCCAGGAGTGGACCAACACCCGTAGCCAGAGGAACAGGGAAAGGAGACCATGCCGGAAGAAAACACAACAAGACCGCCAGAACCAAGATGAGAGGAGAACACCACCTTTACTGCCAAAACAGAACCACCAGAAAAACCACGACCCGCAAGACACTGACTGCTGAAAACCCCTCCGGGAGGAGAGGCAGCGGGGAGAATGAACTTAAAAGACCCACTAGCCGAGGGGACATCCCGTGCAGGGAGAAAAGGCACCATATCCAGTCAGGGAGGCCAGAAAAGCTCGCAGATCGGCGTAAAACCACACGCTTGCAGTTCCCACTCCTGCTATGGGAGGATCCTGCTCAACCCGATGAACACAGAGCAGCCTGCGGAAGTGCATCGGTCCGAGAACGAGGAGATTCCTACCTGCCCTGCAGCCCAAGGTCTGTGCCAACAGCCCTAAGGACACCCCGCCTGTTGGGATAGGAAACAGCAGCAGCAAAGCACATCCATACAAGGCCATAGTACCATCGCTAGGCAGACATAAAAACCGAGAAGGCCCAAAAGGGTGCCGCAAGAACCAACGAGTTGGAAGACCCGGCCGACTCGGTGAATGGCCACTCCACAAGGTGGGAACAAGTCCCCATCATGCCCCCCCTCAGCCAGACCTGCCAGTGCCTGTAGCAACCACGGTTGTCCAGGACTGGGAAGAAGTAACCCCAGGGTGCCCAGGCACAGCCACCACTGCAACATCCTTCCCAACTGTGAGGTCACTGGAATCCATGACTCGAAATCCTGGAGCACCCTCCTTCAGAACAGGTGCAGATGGCACAACAATGGCCACAGAAGGAGGTGGCACCAGGAAGACGCATGATGTCAGAAGCCCCAGCATTCCGAGGAAGGCTCCCACAGTCCCCCCGGAGTAAGAAACAAGAACCCAGAGAGACCTTTGCAGGTTGTCCGCTCTTTCCCTGGGAAGAAGGACCCACCTCTGCAGAGTCCAGAAACGGGCAGTAAGAAACTGGAGATCCTGCGGAGCGTTTCAGATAAGAGCCGCCCCACGTGACAAGGAACCCCAGCACCTCCAGGATCCAGCAAGGCAGACGAATGTGGATGGTCAACCATCCCTCGGATGAAGCTGTGAGCAACCAATCGTCCAGGGAAGGAAAAAAAGTGATACCATGTAGACGCCAAATGCCCAGTACCAGTCCTATAAGCCGTGCGAAGACACCGGGGGCTGCCGGCAGGCCGAAATCCAATGCCATGAACTGGAAACAGGAACAATTCTTTGATGCGGTCATACGGTTGGGAGGGGTAAACCACATAATCTCCCCATTATGCGGACGATATCCTCCTGTACGTCAGGTACCCACACCTTAATGTACCGACCATACTAGAAGTCCTAGATAATTATGCCAAGGTCTCGGGAATACAGTTCCGCAGGCAAAAGTCCTGCCTGTTCCCTTTGGCAGACTTGAGGGGCAAGAACAAGGAGGACCTCCCTTCGGTGGGAATACAGTGGCAACTGACCTCATTCCGATACCTCGGGGTCAATATAATGCATACCCCCGAACTGATGCACGAATACAACACTAAGGCAGCACTTCCTACCCTGCGTAAATCGATGGGCTTTTGGTCTAAGCTCCCCATGAATGGCAGAGCATCAATTATGAAATGATTGTCCTCCCCAGATTTCTCTATGGGTTTCAAAATGTACATCACTATATCAATGCCCCCTTCTTCCGCGTGCTAGAGACATTATTCCGGGAATTCTTATGGGGGAAGGATAGGCACAAGATGGCACTATCCACACTGGCCCTTCCATACAGACAAGGTGGAATTCAACTCCCAAACCTAGAGAAATATTACTTGGCGGCCCAATTTAGCTTTGTGGCTAAGTGGTTAGCGGACAAAATCATGTCCGAAACTACTCTACTACAACACATGATTTCCCTGTTACGAATAAAAGAACTTGTCTGGGCGCCCCAACATCTCCTGAGCGGAGCACCTTTATTAGCTACCTTGGGAAGAAAAATATGGTACAGGTCCAAGACACTCTTGCACTTAGAACATTCATACTCCCCGGAAATTCCAATGATCTCAGACCGTGGCAAAACCAGAGCCGATCTGACGAACATTAGACTCTGGGAAAGAAAGGGAGTTTACACTTGGGGAGACCGATATACAGAAGGCATTTTTTGTGAATTTGCCTAACTGCAGGCTGAAGATGGCATACCCAGTGACCAATTCTTATGGTACTAAAAAATCCGTAGGGTGGCACGGGCTAAATGGGAAGCCTGGCCTGAGGAACCCGAAGCGGACCCCTTTATGACATTACTATATAACTTTGGGGAGGGCTGGAAACCAGTGTTCCAAATATAGGGCCACCTAAGTGAAATTCCTAACCCTCGCAGCGCTGAATTAAAATCCAGGTGGGAAGAAGATCTCGGGCTAGTAATGACCGATAAGGAGTGGGATAGGGCTCTCGTTTTTCCCAAAGAAGTGTCCAGAAATTCCAGGTTTTTACTAATTCAGCTGAATGTACTATACCGCTCATATCTAACTCCATACAGGATGGCAAAGTTCAACTAACAAACTCAACCTAATTGCATTTGGTGCAATGCCGACAAGGCAGATCTTTTGCATATGCTGTGGGAATGCGCAAAGGTGCAGCGCCTTTGGGCTGAGGTAGAACGGGCCTGCAAGAGGGCAGGCATGTGCCGGTATGAATGGCCCCCCAGTGAATGTCTTTTAGGAACTTATCCTAGACTAGCCAAATCCAAACACACAATGAAGCTTATGGACATTGCGTGTGTGCTAGCCAAAAGGACCATTGCAATGGCCTGGAAACGACCTAACGGCCCACAATACAATATAGGGTACAGAGAGCTAGAGCACTGGGTGGCACCGAAACCAAAGCCTGGGAGGACAGTGTTGCCAGATCTACTGATGACTCAAGTGTGGCGCTAGACGCCTGGAAAGAGCTAACGTGGAGTATGTTTCATCCCTCTGATGATAAGCCCACGTGAACACATCCGCTCGAATGTTATTGGAACTCATCACCCGCAGTGGCACCTGTAGTGGGACACTCCTGGGGTCTAGGTTGCCCCCCCCCCCTTGCCTCTCACGCACTCCCCTATACTGGAACTGTTCACACCAGACTATGTTATCAAACACACAGAGTCAATTAATAGTGTTGTTTTTCTTTGTAAGTTATTGTTTTTGTTATATATTATCTGCAAGCGTAAAAGTAGTAGCATGCTAATGTTGTAACCATAAGGAAATGCCAATAAAGAAATTTAAAAATAAAATGAACTGGAAACGTGACCCCTGTCCAGAAAACACCAAAATTATTGAACATTGAACAATACCGGGACACAAACATAAAGGCATCCCGGAAGTCCAGGGCCGCCAGGAAATCGTCCACTCAGAGCAATGGAACCACCTTCTGCATTCATTCCATCAAGAAGTGACATGGCACCAAAAAGTGGGCAGGAGTTCCAAATCCAGCATCCGATGAAATCACCCCCGTCCCGTGACCCATACCCTCCTGGGGGCGGGCTGGAGGGCATGCCACATACAGAGGTCTTGGAGCAGCATCGACAAGGCCCAAGGATACCGGCATGCCTGGCAGCACGGAAGACCTCACGCACCAACTCCTCGAGAGTATCCCTGAGCAGAGTATATCCGATAAAAAGGGAGCTGCACCAATTTCTGAAACCAGTCCAAAAGGCATGCCAAAGACCCCCACATTACCGATGAATGGCCTAATGGACCCCATCGCCATTGCAGACGCTTATACAACCAACACAGGCAAGATCCGAAAAGAAAGCCCCCCTGGGACTTGACCATCCAGAGGAACGAGGCAGGATCTGTGCCGTCTAGCAAGGCCCACAAACTGGACCAATCCCCTAAAGTGCTGCATGAGCTGAGAAGGAAGAGGAAGTTGCTGCTTTGATGAATCAGCAATGATTCCCCCAGAAAACCTGGAATGGGACACTTCTCTGGGGCGAGGGAAAGAAAGACGCTTTCTGATCCCGACCATGGGGGTGGTGTTCTGCGGGAGGATCACATTCGGGAGGGGAACGGGCAGGAGGAATGGGAAACCCCCTTGTTTGACTTTCCCTGAAACCCCAATCATTTAATGGCTTATTGCACAAAGAAGTCAGAAAAACTAATTTTGTTACTAGGGACTTCAAGTCCCATCATTCTTTAAGTACTGGGAAGAGGAAGAGGGCTTATGAGGAACAATGTAGGAGTGGGCAGCTAATTATTGTAAATGACCTAAACCTCAGGGAGACTGGGGGGGTTAAAAGGCCCCCTCAGGTGCAGGTAAGAAAAGGAAGACAAGAGAAGCTGAGGCCAAGACTGCAGTAGAGAAAGCAGGAGGAGAGCAGTGCGAGCAGAAGGAGCAGTGCCGACCGTGTATGCGGCCGGGGTTGGGACTAGAGACGCTGAAACCGTTGAAAAGCCAAAGACTGTGGCTGGTCCAGAGAGGGTCTATGTTTCCAGTGGTCCCAGGTGCAGAGGTCGTTCAACGGGAAGCGTGTCGAAGGAATGCTGGCACTTTGAAGGCTCATTCTGCAGAGGCTGCACCACGGAAGGTGAAAGCAGCGAGGGAAGTTTTCCCTCTGGAAAGGTCGCCAGTGGCTAGTGTGCACCGCAAACTCTCAGGAGCCAGGATGGCTCCAGCATCAAGTGGCACGGGCGAAGGCGGAACAAGATATAGTGTTCAACGGGTTGCTGGAATCCACAGCAGTGGAATACCAGCAACTGCGGAGGGGATTGGAGGCTTGCAACCAACCCAGTGAGTTCACAGTGTGAAAGTGACTGCAGGACGCTGCGATACCGCTCGCTTGGTGCAGGCAGACAGTTTCACTCACGTACGAGTGAAAGAAGTGTTAACAATATTTTTGAATACCGAACTAATAAAAAGCAGCGAAAGTGACCTATTAACAAACCAAGTGACTGTAAAATTGGACATCCGAGTTTATGGAAAGTCCAACCACCCGTGGAGGTAACATTGTCAAAAGCTAATGCCTACAACTATTACCCAAGCCAAGAGAGTCTAAAACCTAAGCAATACAAGTCCAACAGATATTGCCAAAAACAAAAGGGTTGTGAAGTCTGTTATTCATGTCTGATTAAATATGTATAACAACAGCTAATATAAACACATATTGCCAAAGCCAAGTAAGAAGAAGAACAAATATGTATCCTTGTCAATATTTGGTTACTGGTGCAGTGGGGAAACAAAAGTGGCAAAAAGGCTGCCCTTCTGAAGAAGGTTATTCAGAGGGAGAGAAGCATAATTTGCAGAGGAATCTTAAAGAGCACAAAAGTGAATATTTTTTCCCTGAAAGGTTGATAAAAGTGAAATTCTGCTAACCAAAGAACATTGTGAAGTTGGTGCAAAGTTGTTCAAGTCAAAGGTTACTACCGAAACACGTTTTATTTTGTGAAGAGCTGTTCGGGCATCGGTGTATACCCGTATGGCGAACCTTTGATGTAGTAGGCCTGGCATGGGACTAGACCAGGTAGTAGTTGACAAAGTGCTGAACTGTGGTCCTAATACACAATGTTATATAATTTATGGTGCTGAAGGAAGAATTGCAGAATCCTTCTGTGGAGGAGGAATATTTCTTGAATGCATTCAGTTGTGGTGAAAATCATCCAAAAACAATTTGTATTACCTTGTGGAGAAGATTATTTTGAGGTTCATTCATATGTGATGTAGAGAAAGAACACTTTCTTTTGAAGTATTGGAACTTTCTATTGTTCAGTGGAAGTTACAAAGAACTGTGTTAGAACTTTGATCCCGACTAGGACTTTCTTTAGAACTGCAGAATAAAAACCCTGGTTGAATCTGGGGAAGGGGAATTCATCCAGATCATAAGCCAGGACTGTGGCCATATTACAGGTTCAATTGTGATGTTATTCTATTGTGTTGAACTGCCATGCATTACCATATTGATCTGTTGAATGTATAAGTGTGTGGGACAGATACCCTTTGTTAGAGTGTTTCCATTACTTACTTTAGGCAGGGAAATCCTCATTAGGGTAAGGACAGTGAGGCGTCTATCCATCCCTTTTGATTTAAAATGTCGAATTTTGAAAACGCTTTACAAAGTTTTCCACCTCACGTTTTTGACCTCTCACACCACCCACTTTGCCAAGCGCACATCCATAGGCTCTGCGCAGAGCGCAATACAGCTGCCCGGCTGTAGAACTTGAAAAGGCCACATCAGGAGCCCGGGAGGAATGCCCCACCAGCCACGGGAGTAATGTGCCAACCGGAGTCGACTGAGTCGGAAGCAGTACACCCCCTGGAAAAAGAAAAAGCCTGGAAAAGAACCAGGGCACTGCTACACGGACAAGTTCCGCACTCTGCCAATAAACCTTTACGTGCCTGACAAGTAGCTTGAACAAGGCACTGGCAGATGGCAGACCCATGCACAACTTGAGGTCAGTCTTCCTGTTTTACTAGTACATACCATTATCGATATATTTGTGACTCACAACTCTCTCTGAAGTATTGTCTCCATGTGTTACCTTTTAGGTACAAATCCAGACATGCAAGTTGGACGTGAATGACAAATATTAGGCTCTAAGGCCCTGAAGGAGGACCTGTTATCCGAAACGCGTTGGCATATGACACCAGTATAGGAGCCTAGTAGATGTGAATGAACATACACATGTTGAATAATTATTTCTAGGATTGTGTACAATATAGTTGTGTGGCGCCTATAACACAACTGTGTAATGTGATGTGACTGACTTATGAGAACAACTTTTCTACATGTATATGGACACCTGTACCATTGTTTTGGTTGTCATTTTCCTTTGTGACATTTGTCTTCCTAATTATAATTTGAAACCAATTGATTGAATTTGAAGCGGTTCTGTTATTTAATGTTTCTAATATTGAATGGTTTGGGCCAGTTGAAGGCCCCTGTTTGGGTAGTCCAATATCCACGCAGGGATCAATAGCCTGGAATTGAATGCATCTTGAAATACTTTCTAACAATAGAATTAGTCACTGTGTCTTGAGACAAACCGATTATTCGTTTTAGCTCAACACGCGTGCAAAATTGGATTTTGGGATTTCCATATCCCTTGGGAGTGCATAGTAGGGCCACTTATTAGCATATGACAAGTCACGCTTTGGTCACCCCAAACATAACGCAGGCCAAAAAACCAGTAGCTCCGATGGTAGCGCCCAGAAAAGAACAGGGAGGCAGAAACCCAGTAGCAAAAATCCCCATGAACTGCGCAACCAGACGTAGAACAAAAGGAACAGAGTCCTTGTCCAGACCAGTTCCACAACTCTCCTGCAGCAGTCTTCGTGAAAAAATGGAGCAATCTCCATCCAGAGATCCCAAACTTCTTCTACACAGAGTTATTAGTGTAAGAAGTGGAACACACGTAAACACATCTACGCTTCAGACGGCTTTACATACAGAGAGGCTCTCCAGCACATTCAAAACAGTGCCCCAGAGCACGCTAAGAGCCCAGCAGAAAGTGGTCCGTAACCATGGCAACTGCCGACAAAGACCAGAGCAGCCAGAGAGACAGGGGACCAGCTATCACCATTCGATGGCCCCCAACTCCTTACCTGAGCCCCGGCCGATCCCTCAGGGCCGAAAACCACCACCACCTGTAGCGACTGCCCTGCAGATCTCTCCGGAGGCAACCCATGGCTCAAGCAACATCCCCGCTTCGCGAGTCACCCAGGCGTAAGTGACGCACTGTGTCGATACCGGTTGATACCAGAAAACCGTGCTCGGAGCTCAGCAGGAGCACGGCTTCAAAATCCCCTCTACCAGAAGCCCCTCGCTTAGCAGGGGCCCCAGGAGTCCCACCTAGGTAAGACCCAGGGGGGCCCGGCCCAAAGCGACTGTTCCTAGGCCACAGCATCGAAGAGAACCCCGGGCTACACCAGCAGAGGTTGATCCAATGGAAGGTTTGGATTCTGCAAAGGGCAGGATATTTTTTAACTGAGATGGCCGGGTCGAAGGGGACCAATGGGAAAAAGAAATAGAAGAGGTTTTCCTGGGGGAGGTAGGACACCTGATATGCGAGTACTGGGATGAGGAAGAGGGATGTGGAGGTAATGCCATGCAACTTTAAATGTTTCAAGGCAAACTTAACAGGAAAACTAAGAAATATCACCCAAACATGATATTGTCCCATAGTCACTAAAACATGTTATAAACATACACATTTCTAAAGTTTTGGTAAATTTTGACTGCAAGCCTTTAAGTTGGCCATGCCCCTTGGGAGCCACTCCCAACACTTGTGCCACACATCCTTGTTAGAGACCCCCGACCCCCATGATTTCTCTTCCCTCTTAAAGCACTGTACACAGATTAATGCTGTGTAGAAGTACGGCTGCCAGGCATGCGGAGATGGTGTTACTGCCAGGCATGCAGAGATGGTGCCAGGCATGCGGAGATGGTGTTAGGGACTCTCAACCTTTTCAAATGAAAGGGGCCTCGAGGCTCTTAGCAGGCGTCCACTAGTCATGTAACACAGCAAAATATTCTTTGTTCTATTTTCGTTCTCGGGCTTAAATTGTGTGCTTTGGCGCACACGCATTAAAAGGTGTGTTTTCTCTTCCCACAGTGTATACAGAAGTGTTATCACCTTATTGCATTCTAACACTGGATACTCCACATCGGCCACTTGCTGGCAAAGAAGGGTTTGAACCTGTTCAGTGGGCATTTAGTGTTTACGCTCCCAGCACGTCTTGTGAAAATTGGCGCTATTAACCTCATCTTTGTCACGTTTGTAAGATATGCAGCCCTGCCCCAGACTGTTTTTGCTCTAAGCAGCCCCCGCCCCAACCATTATGTTGAAATGGGCCCCCACTCATCTTCAGCCGGGCCTGCAGAATTGAATTGTAAAATATGTTCGATTTGGGTGCAGTGCATTAGGTGTACTTTTCATCATTCCAGAACACAGTGCAACCGGCAACTTCAGCACCCTAAGAAAACAGTACATTGTGTACCATGGCGGCTTTGGCATCCCGGGTGAAAATAAATTGTCCGATGCGCAGCTTCTCCTCTGGTTGCACGCAGCGCGCAGCCAGAAGCCACTGTGCTCGTCCAGGGGTCCATGTTCCGCAACTAAAAGCCCAGCGTGCGCTACCCATTGAAAGCCTGCTCACAGCGGTGGCAGCATAAGTAGCGCCAAGGAAATTACGCACTTCCGGTTATCTGTTCACCAAACGTCAATTTAGAAGGAGTGACCAGTTTTACACGGGTAGCAAATATCGGTGTAACTGCATCTGCCGCTATAAAAACGGCGATTTCTCAAATATATATATATATATATATATATATATATATATATATATATATATAGTTTTAAAACGTTTTAGTCAGTTCCACACGTATATGATACTATAAGTACGCAGACAAAAATGTATCGTAGTATTCAAAGTGCATTCCCACATATTGATTAAAAGAGCAATGGTTATTGATGTATAATCTGTAATTTATTTCATGCTCTATTTCTCTTGAACCTTCAATCTTACTACAGTTGTATGTAGTACACATTAGAAAAACTGTTCTAAGATGGCGCTTCTATTGTAAGCACAGTATGCTACTACCGACCCGGCACTTCCTTTCGGCGGGCAGCTCTGTGCGGAGACGCAGGGCAGGGCTCGGTGGTGACATTTACACCGCTGGGTGTGAACTGCTGGAGGTGGGTGCTCGTTGCACGGCTCGAGCGTTTGCTGGTTACGGAGTTTTGTTCTTCCGATTTCGCGTGATTACACACATCAATCACCCACCTTTCAGTAATTTCGTTTTGGTTGTTGCTATTTGTGTATGTTCTCCCTCCGAAAATATCCCTCATCCCACTACTTGATGGGCAAATGCAGTTCAACTATCTCCCTTTTATTCTTCCTAACGTTGTACGCCTGGTGCTTATCAGTGGGGGCTTTGCTGAGGATGACACACCAGCAACATATCTGTTGACTGAGAGCCGGACTGCATCTGTCCATTCGATAAACGCTAGCTTCTAGGAACAGAAGAGGCAGAATGGTCGCACCGTTTTATTTTTACTTTGGCTTGCAGTAGTGTGAGGGATATTTTAGGCAGCTTATGAAAGTCATCACATTGAAATGTCGTTGCTATTGGCCAAACAAGTATTTGCAAAGCCATCAGATTTTGCTTTTGAATACGAATATGAGCCACATTTGCAGGTATCACCATCATAGTATTGCACCTCCGCCGATGGCAACAGCTAACAAGTGGCGCTAGTGCCTGACAGCAGGGAGTGGCAAATGCCTATGCAAGAGCCAACCATTTGCCACTGCTCATTTTTAACAAATGCATGCAAAGGCACTTGTTATAAATATAAAGTGGCTTGATTAAAACAACGTCATTACACTTGCAGATATTTACCTGATTTCTAGCTGCAATTACTCGTTTCCCGTTCAGCAGGCTGCTAAAAGAGCACAGATCTAGACTTGGAGCTCAAAGGAGGATGTTTTAAGTGGGGAGGCGCAGCTAATCAGTGGAAATGGACAAAGGGTCTAGCTACCCCATGGGCAGTCAATGGTTGGTAAATAACCAAACAAAACCCATAGGCAGTATTTTCTTCCTAGGGGCACAACAAGACTATACTTGCGAGGCACTCTGTTGCTACCCTCTTTAACTGGGCGGCATAGCACGCATTGGACAGCTTGGACCTAAGGCCACAAACCACACATTGGAGGGTGCAATCCTTCTTAATTTCCTTCTACAACGTACTGCCTTTTTCCCAGGCTCTCGTAACCCTTCCTCTTCCTCCTGTGCCATCCCCTTCCCGTTCTGTCCTTGAGGCCATTTCTTGCTTAAAGGAATGGTTTGGTCAAAATGTTTTATTGCCCCTACGGGTCGGCCATGTGTTATTAAGCCTAAGTCGCTCGATTTTAGAAAAATTTCCTATGGACCTTACCCGAGTTTTCATCCATTAAACGCACGCGAAAACGGGCATCAGGGAGCTGCCATTTTGGGATAATCCTATCATTTCCCCCATCGCCCTGGCTGACCTGCTTTTGCGGCACTAAATCATATCCCCCGCCCCTGAGCCTGACATTATCAAAACATTCATATTCCCCACCTCTCTCCGCGATGTTTCTGTGCTGCGTAGGCAAACGCGCCCAGTCGTCTTCTACGCGACTTCACACAGAACCCGGAAACCAACACAGATCAGCTCACAACACAGCGTGCCACAATTCGGAATATGAAACTGTACTTTAAAATCAAACATCAACACGGTAAATTTGGTAAAGTACATTTATTTGACATTAAATGTTTATAAAATATTCAGCAATTGCCATATGAACTCCAAAGGTCATTTATTTTCTTTTATCTCTATCCGCAAATCCGTAAAAGTTTATCGTGAGTCACGCGCTGTTCCTTTGTAGACAGGGTGTTGGTTTTCGTTCAAAGAAGCACTTTTGTCGCACGTTGAACCGCAAGGCTGTTCCATCAAGTAGGCACTAGGCCAGCGTAAAGGTTGATATGTTGCTCCTAGCCGCTAGTACCGCGTAAGGGCATATGGGCCCTTGGCGATCGTCCCATAAGATCATCAGAATGGTGCAGTTGTTTACATTAAGCTGCAGCTGGTGGTTGAAAAAACTTATCTGCCGGTGTTTGAAACTGGTGGCAGTGGCAAAAGGGAAGTATATACCTGTTTTGAAAACATAAAATTTATAATTAGTCTCGCCAGCCGATCTTTATTAATATTATTCATTTTATTTATTACGGACGAGCTGAAACTATTTGCTTTCAAGGATAGTGCAATGGAGTATGTTCGGCTCTAACATCAATGCCAAAACTAACGAAATAAATCGAGGTTAGTACACAATGAGAAAGGACTTTTTGTCTACATGCGTGTGGAATGTGGACCTGCAGGCCCATGTGCCCGCTACAAGGACGATCCCACAAACGTTTTCAAAGCTCTTCATTTATTCATGCATCCATTCATTAATTCTTCATTCCGGTATAAAAGCGTCTAACGAGTTACTTACATTATATGTGCAATTTCCATTGTGTCTCTGCGTAATGCAGTCCGTAAATCCCACTGTGCTTTTGACAACGATTTTTCGTATACTGAACTAACATGAAACTCGGTCTAGTTTAAGAATTTTCTGCCTTATAGTCTTTTACGTTATTGCACCCCCCAGCCCCTCTTAAAATGAATTTCTTTCGGCATGATCCCTTTCTCTCAAGGTAAAAAAACAATAAAACCGTATACAGCCAGTGCGAGTTGTGGGCCTCTTCAGGGCGCGAGCTGAAAATCAAAGCCGCTGACCTTCACTAGAAATGAGCATACATTCTTTCTTTGCAACATCCCGTAGTAAAGCCATCTGTGAGAACTTGAAGGTTCGTATCCATCTATGTACTGCGCCTCAATGTGCAAATGCGAACGTGCTGCTGAAGAATATCTAGGGCTGTTGTCAATGTGGTGCGCACTTCCGAAAGCTGTTGCGCCGATTCGTATCCGCATGGTCCCGCTTCCACCGGAATTACTTGAATGTCAGGCTCTGCATCAAGTGCGTGGGTTGACGATTCAACAACTGCCTGAAACATAGTATTTTCATTAGTAAGGATTACAATATTGAAAACACAACACATGCTTGCGGTCGACCGCACAGGTACATATCAACGGCTAACCACGAATGAAACGTGTAGAACAATCAAACGACAAGTGTTCCAGTCCTGATGATCATGGTCGATTGAGCTGTCAGTATCCATACCTCGTGCTGCTGAAGAACATCTAGGGCTGTTGTCAATGTGGTGGATGCTTCAGCATCGCCCTGAAAGACAGTACTTGCATTAGTATGGATAACACTAATTATAACTGAAAACAAACACCAGGGACGACAACTAAGGTGTATATCAATTGGAAAGCACTAACCAAACAATTGGTAAAATAATCACACGATACATACAAACTCTTACTTGACATGCATAAAACAAGTCTGTAGCGGAATGGCCAAGTATGATTACCTGATATGCGCTAGAAGTGGTTGATAACTGCGAGCACGTGACGGAAGTAGAATGTTCTTGCTTCAGATTCAAGGGATAGTCAAGAAGTTGTAAAGGTAAATTGTTTGATAATGAAAAGCTAACTTTTAAAATTGCCATGTAAGGAGACAGAATACTTGAGTAATGCGCAATATAGCACAGCTCCCTGTGCTCATATATAGATTTCTGTTTGTGGGTTATGAAATCTAAAAATAATATATTGATAAATGTCATTATTCAAAAAGTTATACACTCATATCAATGTCGAAAGTATTACAAATTGGAAACAACACCTAAAATATAAATGGATCCATTCGGCTACCTACACTCTACCGCGAGGCCTAAAGCTAAAAAACGGACACTTGACTCACCAGTGGCGGATTGTGGACGAATAGAGTGGGAATAGCGTTTGCGAGCAGTTTTCGTGTCGATCGCCGTTTATTCTTCTTTGTTACCCAAGATGTGGTTTACATGTTCGAGGGAAAGTGCCAGCTGCAGATGCGGTATCGATCACCCCTCTTGTCCTCAAAGACTTCTTGGACTCTACTTTCCAGCTCATCCAGTGGATATCCGCAATGTCTGACCCATTCTCTTATTCGATCAACAGTTTTAGGGAATGCATGCATTGTAGTGCCTTCAGATTTAGCATGGGTCTTCAAAGGGCAACCGCTAATCGAACAGGCAGGCATTGTTGAAAATTCTGAAAAGTAAATATCAAGATTATTATAAAACCTTGATGAATAAAAATGTCATAAAAAAGTAAATGAAACATACCATGCTCAATGCAAGGTTTGTTTTGGTCGCCGGAACTATACCAGTACATCATGTGCGGCTTAGTATTTGCATGAATTACAGATTTTGTTTTTAATTATGTGACTAAACTCTGAACATGTGACTCGTCCCTTGGATGTTCTGTCTTGCACGAAAAGGAACCATGCTTACATTGTAGACTGGACCCCAGAAGGATGCAATTCGCTGACAATTGACACAGATGAAAATAAATAGATCTATTGATAGCATAACAATTGAAACTCAAGTCAATAGCAATGAGACCAATGACCATAGCTGAATTGGGTACTGTAATAGCAAATAGATTGAAATGTAAAAATGACCGAAATATGACTAGGATACATGGCCTTATCTTGACCAACAAACAGTTGGTCGAGCAGTATGTTGCAGGAGAACAGGTCGATGGCCACAGGTAGCACACTGACGAGTTTGCTCGAAGCGGTCACAGATAGCACGGCGACGAGCAGATTAGCAAAGATCTCAGTGCTTCTCAGGTAGAAGGTTCAGGAGTTGACTTGCAAAGCACAAAGATGTTCTCATGAGACATATCAAGTGGTTTATAAAGTATTAGAAACAGGGGTGTGTTTGTGAATGAATGACGTGTGTATGTCGTGGTATTATGTTTATTGCAGGGGGGCGGCCTGCCTGGAGACACGGGGTCTGAGGAGGCCATGTGAGTGATGGCCCCTGGGCGTGGGATACCTTTTGAAGTGTACATGCCGTTTGGCACCTTCGCCGTTTGCGCCTGTGACAGCCCCCCATGCCAGCGCTCGTCCCTGGGTGCGAACCGCCTTTGATAGAGGGGGTGGGATGGATGGGCCTGGGGCTTGCAGATAAGGCACAGGAAGACTGCTGAATGGAGACACACTTATGTGGATTGCAGTGGGGCGGCCTGCCTCAGGGAGGCCTGCCTGGAGACATGGGGTCTGAGGAGGCCATGTGAGCGATGGCCCCTGGGCGTGGGATACCTTTTGAAGTGTACATGCTGTTTGGCACCATGGCCGTTTGTGCCCGTGACAGCCCCATATGCCAGTGCTCATCCCCGGGTGCGAACCGCCTTTGATAGAGGGCCTGGGGCGTGCAGGCAAGTGTGTGGGAGCGAGGGGCCATCAGGCCCCTCTCATCCTTTACTTCTCAGTAGAAACCCGTAACAAGTGCCTCCAGTAGTGGGTTCGCCCCTTGCCCTTATGTGATGTTAATTTTGGATGACATTCGCGTAGATGGGAACACTGAGCAGGACACGGGGCATCCATTTTTGTACCCCCTTTCCACTCCATCTTGGTGACCAGGCCTCACTGCGATAGTACAGCGCGCAGAGCACATGGCCCACACCCTCGTTTCCACTCTGACTGGAAAACTCCAGAGGTATTTGCAACAGCTAATAAATGTAACACATCACTCTCTGAGATCACAGCCCTGCATGCGAACCGGCCTGAACCAAGCACATAGCTCGTTCATCTCCACAAACATGTCCTTGCCCACGCACCCTCGCCAGTGGAAACTTACTGCCATTCTGACCCTGTGTCCCTGCAAGGTATACTCTTCATGTGCCAGACCACTGACCACGCCATGATGCCCACCTAGCAGATCCCCAACTAACATTAGACCCCTACTGCAGTATATCGTTGCCTATCAATAACAAATGCCACATACCGGAGATTCTTGTGAGCACAGACCCACACTTCAAACAGTGTATTATAGTGGTCAAGACCCTTGACCCAAGGCCTGTATTATCCAATGTTAATTGATAGTATAGATATATGTGTGACTTTTATAGAGACATAACCGACTGAAAGACTTTGAACAAGTGTTATTTAGTGCATGCATTATTGATAATAGATTATGTTAGCTTAAATAGTGACCTGAACTTCACCCATTCCGAGCACAGATGTCTGACGTCCATCCTTGAATGGAGACACACTTGATTCATTAAAAAAATCGAAACAACCGTTGTTAAAATATATGTGGTGTTTTATTTTGTATCTTATTTTGATGACACAAAAATACAAAACTTTACACATTGTACAGTTCAGGTTGCAGCACAGCGAGAGAAAATCCCCTGTACTGACCGCTGTCACCCGGGAACGTTTCTCTTATGGCACAAACGGCACAGGCGGGTATCACTCTTCGAACGCGGTGTCCAAGCCTCCCGTGAAGCCACCATGTAAAGGAACGATAAGCCACCAGCCTGTACCACCTGTGAAAAGGAATGAAACAAACTGTTTTTAAATGACCAAGATAAGTTTAATAAACGTTTGTTGTCAATGACAATTCTTGTAACTAATGGCATTCTGCTCGGACAAATGCTGTCTAGACACTGTACACTATTGAAAGACTTTCGTGCGTTACAATGATATGTATATGTAATTTTGGATATAGTAGAAGACCATGAAATAGGAGTGGCATGACAAGCAGAGTATACTTACTCGTTACTCGGATAAGCACCATCATTATCCTCAACACGGACCGTGTGAGGCAGACTGCCCTGAAGTCTAGCAGCTCGGTGATGCATTGCGGTCGTGGCTCGCCTTCAGAAATGTAGGCCACGCATCCCGAGTTTTCACAGCAGCAGCAGTTCTCGTCCTCGGTTGGCATTAGCTTGCACCGATTGCATGTGCACCAGGTGGAAACACCGTCCATGCGACTAGGTCCAGGCTCTTCAGCTGTTGAATCGTCCTCCCAACTGCCGTCCGAAGACCCATCATTTTTGCGTGTTTCCCTTTCCAGTAGTTCCTCCCCGGTATACTCGGACTCGTACATGTAGGGCATTATTGTAGCCATTGTGTGTTAAACAAACTAAAATAATTGATAGCGGTGGTACTGGTATCTGTTCACACGGGCTACAAGCAACGAAGGTAGCTCACCAGAGCACAGAAACGAGTCACATAATACTCAAAGTAACACAGAGAGAGGACTGGAATCAAAAATCTGCTGCTGTGTGTTGTGAAACGGTCTGTTTATACTTATTAAGGAAAGAGGCGTCCTGCCATTTCCATGGCGACACGTCATTAGCTGAAGCGCAGCGAATGTTGACACGAGACGTGCTTTGGCGATGTGAAATGGGCGGTATGTGTCTGCTGATGACAGGCTCAGGGGCGGGGGATTTGATTTAGTGCCGCAAAAGCAGGTCAGCCAGGGCGATGGGGGAAATTATAGGATTATCACAAAATGGCATCTCCCTGAAGCCTGTTTTCGTGTGCGTTTAATGGACGAAAACTCGGGTAAGGTCCATAGGAAATTTTTCTAAAGTCGAGCGATTTAGGCTTAAAAACACATGGCCGACCCGTAGGGGCAATACAAAATTTTGACCGAACCATTCCTTTAAGGTCGTTCTCTGTCATTTCACCTGCAACATCTTCCCCCTGTTTAACATCCTTCGTGGGGGTGAACTTCCTTTAGATAGTTTCTGGGGGGGTCTTTGCGTTATTTTTATGGAATGTCCTTTGGATGGTCCTCCATCTCCTGTTCCCCCTTTGGGCCTTTGTGTCAATTCCTGACCCCTGTTTGAACTGAAATATTCACTCAGGCGCTCTTCTGCCATCTTCCCTACTCCTATGACCTGTCACCTTGTCCTGGGCTGGAAAACATTATGGTGCAGACCATTGGTGCCGCCTCTTTGTCCTCGATTTCCTTCTCACTGATGGGCGTGCAGCCCCAGTTTACCAATAGTGTATTGGGCTCTTTTCCTCTGTGTCTTGGTTGGCTGCACTGTTGCTGTGCTCTTGGGCTTCCTCAATTGTTCGTTGTGATGTCTCTCGCTAGGGGACGGGGTCTCATTCTTTTTTACTTTGTCCTTGCGCATTCTCTCTTCGCCCCTTCCTCCACCTTTGCGTTTTCTACCTCCTTTCTCCCCATCGCATCTTGTTGGACCCCGTATTCGTATGTAATGTTGATGACACATGTGACGCCACTTCCAGTGCTTTCACTTTACTGTTCTTGGCATCCTCTCTCCCTTCCCTTTGTTTTACTGTCTCCTGCTTCTTCTGTTGTTCGACTGCTTCTCTGCTAGTCACCTTCTTGCACTCTTTCCACCTTTGCGACTATGGGTATACCGTGGGAGTGAGGGTAGTTTTACGTCAAAACGTGTTTTGTCCTTCCCTTCTGCTGTTGATCTCCTCCTTAGATTTATAGTGGTTTCTGTGGGTATGCAGCAGATGTGTTTCCCAGCCATCCCTGTGTGCTGTGGATCCTGCTTGTCCAGCCATGTCATCTTGAGGCACTTCGTCTTTCTCAGAATTGTTGACGTTGATTGAGGGTCTTCGAAGTCATGTCTGAGCCACTGCCCAAGTGGCTATGCTACAGCACCCGAGATCTTGAATGTGCCATGGATCTCTTTTTTTAAATATTTTTTTCTCCAGCGGCAGCATGGTTAGCTTCATGGAGTGGGGCGATCTCCGACCCCAGGGGGCTGGAAAGAGTTGCTCACCATCAGGGAGAGGAAACTGTTGTGAAAGGGAAATGTTGTGCTCTCAGTGTTTAGTATGCTAGACCTTAGTATTTAAGGAAGACAGTCTGGCATCAGTGGCCGTGATGAGTCCCTTTCGTTAAGGCAGAGATGTGTGCTGTTCGGTTCCCTCGCCAGAGATCCCGTGCTTTTCTCTGCAAAGCAATTGTGTAAACAGTAGGTGGCCAGGGTTTCATTTCCCTCTTCCAGGGACACTTGAATTTTTTTTCTCCAGGTTCTGTGTCATGTAGTGTCGGCCTGTGCAGCAGGGCTTACCACATCAGTTGCAAAGTGCCGGTGAGTTTTGCCGTGCCGCACGTCTGATGTGCCCCCACCTCCCGGAGTGACATGCCCCTGTCAGGTGCTGGTTTGGGAGAGACAGGGTGAGGGCGGAAGATTGGCGAGCCGCTGTCACTGTGGCAAAGCGGCAGACAGCTGCCTGTCGGGGAAAACAACAGAGGGCCGTCAGCACATGCACTGGCCGACTGCTGTGCCCTTTCGTGCCGGGATTGGTGGAGGGTGGAGTGTCAGTTATCTTGGTGCCTTGAGGAACGGTAAGTGTTGTTTCCTTCCTCTGCCGGGATCGGCGGAGGTCAGGGCAGAACGCCAGGATTGACAAAATTCAGTGCAGGATTAACGAGGTTCAGCGCAGGATGCCAGGATTGGCAAAGTTCAGTGCAGGACACCAGGATTGGCGGGAAACATTACAGGACGCTGGGATCAGCGGGGGCGCAATACCCCTTTTCCCTTGGAAATTCAGGGCACCGAGATCGGTAGACCCATCAAAGGACGCCGGGATCGGCAGAGGTGCAGAGTCTCCCTTTCTTGAGCATCAGGAGGCCGGGATCGGCGGAACTCTTACCAGGGTGCCCTCGGAATCATGTGGGCCTACACAGGTAGGTTTCTCTGTGTCGGACGACGGGATCGGCGGTACTCTTACCAGGATGCCCTCAGAATCATGTGGGCCTACATGGGTACGTTTCTACTTGTCGCCAGTTGTTGCTACTCTCTCTAACTGGGCGGCAGAGCGGGTAGTGGACAGCTTGGACCTAAGGCCACAAACCACACACACACAAAGCCATTGGAGGATACAACCCATCTTTATGTCTCTACAACATATTGCCTTTTTCATTAGCACTTGTAGCCCTTCCTCTTCCTCCCGTGCCATCCCCTTCCTATTCTGTCCTTATGGCTGTTCCTCGCTTAAGGTCCTTCTCTGTCATTTCACCTGCAACAGACTCATTCGTCAAATGGTATGGGAAGGGCTACCTTCAGAGAATTTGTATGGGTGGCCAAATTTACTTGTATGGTGCCCCATTTCCGTTGGCAACTTGTGTTGAATGCAACCAATACATTTCATTCCCATTGGGCCAGTGGCATTTCCCCAAATCATGGTATGTTTTAAATACAAAATGCACATTTTGTTGGTAACAATCGGCATGGCTGTGTTGTTGTCCATGGTTGAATTCATCAGTTGGTAGTCAATTATGCATATTTAGCTGCATTATACCATATCCCAAGTGAGAGGGAGCTGCAACTGCAGTGTCATTGAGGTGTCAATGGGCAGTCAGAAAGGAGGTCCCAGGAAACTGATTGGATACTGTGATTCTTGAATTTATGTCATGGCATAGTATCACCTAGCATAGCATCCCCTGGACTCACAGCACATTTTTCCATACAATTCTAGCAACATAACAACATAGGTTACACAATAGAATGCACATCGAACAAACACAAATGTCTTCACTAAATTGCCCTAAACACCACACTAACCCTCTTGAGATACACCAACACAATTCTCCACCCACCTTAAACACCATTCTGACCAATACCACAGTCAACCACACAAACAATTCACGTTGACATCCTGCAGTGCAAATGAACTACTGCTCTAGACAAGTC
This sequence comes from Ambystoma mexicanum, assembly GCF_040938575.1. NCBI lineage: Eukaryota > Metazoa > Chordata > Amphibia > Caudata > Ambystomatidae > Ambystoma > Ambystoma mexicanum. The sequence continues at coordinate 772,126,350 of NC_090941.1, forward strand.
ACAAAATAGCTTTAAGCTATCTGCAGTGAGTATGTGTATCTTTTCAGATCTACACACATCAACATTGCAACAAATCAACGTTGTCGTGCCCTGCGTTAGTCCCCTACCTACTGCTTATAGATTCAGAAGCTCCAAGAAACGTGAACAAGGGAGAACTTGTGTTATGCAAGACTCAATAACAGCATAACAGCGCTGTTCATGGCTGAAGTTCTGGCCACAGTTTCAACAGCCTCCTACTTAGAAAAATATGGGGCTCTAAATCCCCCATTTTCTTTGCTGTCCCCGCTTGTATGTTCAAGGGGACTTGGTGTCTCTCAAAACCATGTGACAAGGTTTGATGCCCAATGAGAGAGCGAGAGAGCTTGGAAGGATTTTATAGAGAAGCCCCCAAAAGGGGCGTTCTTGGAAAACATGGAGACAATTGTACACGTCGAGAGAGATAACGCTGAGCAGAGCGCCCCTTTTGAATACTCATCGGAGCTACTCCCGGCGTCCCAATTATTGGATTCAGACTCAACTGACTGATTAGTCTCTATGACAGAGTTGTTACAGCCAGACGATTTGGAACCAACAGCACACAAATGCAACAGTCTAGCCAAAAGACCAGGAATAGCAGGGGAACTGATACTTCAAAGAATGATTGGAGTGTATATAGAAACCTGACTTAGCAGTTTAAAAATCCCACACAAACACAAGAAGTGGAACGACTGGAATGTCCTGTAATATCCAAAACCTCTGATGGCTTTTGAAGAAAAGCAAAGAGAAGGAGAAAAAATTCTCTTTGCGCACAATTTAAGCTATGATTTAGAACTAATAACGGAGCAGAGAAGACTGAGGCGCGACCTAAAGAAGTTAAAAGCTGGAAATTGCCCTATTAATGCTGAACTGGTGAAAACCAGGAAACAACAATACACAAACTGGATAAAGGCCCGTGAACATAAAATGTTGCAGGAAGATGCAGAGCAAATGCTGAAGATAATCTTGATAAGGAAATGGGAGATATTTGGAAACTATTAAGTTCAACAAATACCCCATTAGAGGCACTACAATGCAACGCATTGGCAGGAAATGAGTGGATTGACCACTTCACAATGGTGTTTAATGACAAAGAAAAGATTGTGTGCAGAGGAGTCTGGAGTTCAAGCTCTTTATGGTAATTCTCCACCGAAGAAGAGGAGACCTTGATGCTCATTAAAAAAAACAGCAACTCAAGGGCCTCTGGGCCAGACGGGCTGACAAATGCCCTTCTCATGGAGGAACCTGAACAATGGGCTAAGTTATCGGGGATACTTTAACGTATTAAAAGGTTAGAGCAGGTCCCAGCTTCCTGGAAGATGTCGGTAGTGGTACCGATATTCAAGAAGGGCGGTAGCCCAAGCAGTTATTGGCTGATCGCCCTCTTGCACATCGTTGGTAAGGTGTTCGCCAAAATGGTTCTGGGAGGACTGGAAGCATGGACAACTAGGGCTGGTCACTTCGACATGTGGCAGACCAGTTTTGTCAGGGGAATGAACACGACATTGAACATGCTCCTAATTAATCTCCTGAAAAGATGGTTCATCAAGACAAACTGTAAGACACACTTGCCCTTCATTGACCTAGCCAAGGCCTTTGACTCAATAAACAGACACCAACTCTGGACTAAATTGGACAAATGATGGCACCAAAGGGATATACTGGAAGCCTTTAAAGATCTATACACAGACAAAAAGCTTCAGATAAAGTTGGATCAAAGGTGCACCCTGTCACGTTTTATTATTAACATCAAGAGGATTCAAACAGGGCTGCCCGTTGGCACCAGCCTTGTTCAACTTGTTTCTATCTGACCTTCCGGCTACTCTGAGGTTCTTCCCTGTTCGTCCAAAACCATCAAGGACCATATTGACACCCTTGTTCCGACTCTCGCCGACTTCTGTAACCATTCCTTCGCCTCTGGAGTCTTCCCCTCCCCCTGCCCCTTGAAGCACTCTTTTGTCCGCCCACTTCTTTAAAAATAACACAGCTGACCCCTCTTGCCCGGTTAACTATATCCGATCTCTATCACTCCTTTCCTGGGCAAACTCTTGGAAAAGCTGCCCATCTGCCAGCTTAATCTTCACACCAACCCTGTTGGTTGTCTCCAGGACCATCACTCTGGCTTCAGAGCTGCCAGAAGCATGGAAACATCTCTCCTGAACATCCATGAAGACTTGCTCTTCAAACCTTGACTCTAACATCCCTTCTGTCATCACCCTACTCAATCTCTTCTGCCTTTGACACGGTCAACCATGCCATCCTGCTCAACTGTCTCTGTGATAACCTGGGTATCACCGATCAGGCCCTGGCCTGGCTGACATCTTTCCTCTCTGATCGACCCTCCCAGGTCCAACTTGGATCGTTTCTTTTCTCCATCTCACTCTCTACTTGTGGTGTTCCCCAGAGGTCTAGCTTCTCTCCCTGGCCATTCAACCAATACCTGGCACCCCTTGCCCACCGCATTGCCACTCTCTCTCTGCTTGTGGTGTTCCCCAGGGGTCTAACCTCTCTCCCTGACTGTTCAACCAATACCTGGCACCCCTCGCCCCCTGCATTGCTGCTCTCTGCTCCAACTTTCAGTGCTATGCTGATGACACTCAGCTCTTTTTAAGGCTCCTCTTCACCACCTCTTCTCCCTCCCTCATCTCTGACTGTCTAGCTGCCATCCAGGAATGGTGTGCCGCCAATGATTTCTGCCTTAATGCTAGTAAGACGGAGAGTCTCCTCATCGGCACACCTGCACCCTCCTTTCCTGTCACTCTCTGGCTGGCCTCCCTTGGCCCTCTTCCTGCTCCCACCTTTGAGGCTAAGAACCTCGGGGTCATCTTCGACTCCACACTCTCCTGTCCTCCTCACATCTCTGACGTCTCTAAGAAGTCAAACTTTCAACTGCATCTCCTCAAAGGTATTCTTCCTTTCCTCTACTTCCCACAGAAGCTTACTGTCTCTAGAGCTCTGGTTCTCTCTAGGGTAGAGTACTGCAACATCCTCTTTCTAAATCTTCCTGCTTCTACTCTTCGCCCTCTGCAACTAATCCAGAACAAGACTGCGAGACTTGTCCTTGGCCTCAAGCCCTGGCATTGTATCTCTCCAGCCCTGAAATCTCTTAATTGGCTCCCAGTGGCTGCATGGGTTAATTTCAAGACCATCTGCATTATCCACAAGGCTTTCTGGGGCCTGGGTCCAAACTACCTTCAGCTCTCCCTCCATAAATACCTTTCCACTCGAGCTCTTCGCTCCGCCTCTAACTCCCTTAGCGTCAGTCGCTTCTCCAAGCAACTAGTTGGCGGTAGATCTCTTTCCTCGGCTGGGGCCTCCCTCTGGAACAGCCTCCGTGCCACTCTGAAACTTGAGGAGAACCATCTCTGGTTCCAGAAGCACCTCAAGGCCTTCCTCTTTGTTTCTGCCTTTGCTCTTGCTCTCACCTGCTGATCTGTCTTCTTCGGCACCATGCACCTAGCTACCCTCTGATTTCGGGCCCAGGTCCCTGCCCACCCTGCCACACACCCGCACTGCCTCCTGGAAGCCCTTGCACTTGGGTCTGTATCTGTAACCCTACAGTCCCCTTACCTGCACTCATCAGACACCCCTTGTCAGTGCTTTAAACCTCCCACTTGCCACCCTGCTGGCTGCACTACCAGTTGTTGTTTTATCCCTTGCTCTGCACTTTCCACCTACTCCCTCTCCCTTGCACCTCTCCCTTCCTTCTCCCCTGCACTTGAGCGTTCTCAATGTCACTGGGCCTAGTAAGATCGTTTTTGTCCTCCCTTGTTCCCCTCCCTTGCCTCCTTGCACTCTGAAACACGTGCGTATGAGCTTGATACAAATAAAATATCATATGATATCATATCTTAGAAAAGTCAAGAGTCCCCCCCCCAACATAGATGTAGAGTAGATTGGTAATTTATTATATGCAGATGATCTGGTCTTAATTGACCCTGTGGGCCTATGATATGATATGGAATTTATAATGTGCCTATACACCAGTGTTTAAAGGCGCAACGAGGCAAGGGAGAGGTAACAGAGGGAAGACAGGGACAATGATCTTACTAGGCCAGGTGAACATTGAGATCACGCATGTTCAGGGGGTTGGGGGAAGGGGAAGTGCGGTACATGGGAGCTACAGTAAAATAAATAGATAAGCAAATAAGCAATAAATAAAAGTGTGGCCAACTGGTGGCAAGTACAAGGGTAAGTACAGGCAACAGTTGTCAAGTGCTGGTGGGGGGCTGAAGGGATATAGAAAACAGTCCCCAAGTGCAAGGGGTGCCAGGAAGGCAGTGCAGGGGTGCAACTGGTGGGCGAGGGTAGCTGTGTCCGAGATCAGAGGGTAGCCAGGTGACCAGTGCAGATTCAGCCAGGAAGGTCAGCAGGGGAGAGGAGGAGAGAAAGCAGATGCAAAGAGGAAGGTTTTGAGGTGCATCCGGAACCGGATATGGTTCTCCTCACGTTTCAGGGAGGCTGTTCCAGAGGGAGGCCCCAGCTGAAGAGAGAGATCTACCACCAAATTGTTTCTTGAAGAAGCGACTGACCCTGAGGGTGTTGGAAGCAGATGAGCGAAGAGCTCGGGAAGGAAGATATTCAGGAAGAGAGAGTTGAAGGTATTGAGGCCCCATACCCCAGAAGGCCTTGTGAACAATGAAAAGAATTGTGAACTTAATCCTCACAGCCACTGGGAGCCAATGCAGAGATTTCAATCCTGGAGAGATATGATCCCTGGGCTTGAGGCCACAGACAAGTCTCGCAGTCCTGTTCTGATGAGTTGCTGAGGTTAGAGAGTAGAAGCAGGCAGATTGAGAAAGAGGCTGTTGCAATAGTCCTGCCTAGAGAGAACCAGAGCTCTGGAGACCGTCCTCTGGGGGAAGGAGAGGAAAGGAAGAATACATCAGCTGGTATTGAGACTTTTTAGAGAGAACAGAGATGTGAGGAGAGAATGAGAGTGTGGAGTCGAAGATGACCCCAAGGTTTTTTGCCTCACAGGTGGGAGCAGGAGGAGGGCCAAGAGAGGCCGGCCAGAGAGTGACCGTAAAGGAGGGAGCAGGTGTGCCGATGAGGAGAATCTCTGCCTTACTGGCACTAAGACAGAGATCATTGGCAGCATACCACTCCTGAATAGCAGATAGACAGTCTGGGATGAGCGAAGGTGAAGAATTGGCGGAAGGCAGCCTGAAAATGAGTTGAGTGTCATCTGCATAGCAGTGAAAGTTGTGGCAGAGAGCAGCAATGCGGTGGGCAAGAAGTGCCAGGAATTGGTTGAATAGCCAGGGAGCGAGGTTAGACCCCTGGGGAACACCACACGTAGAGAGTGAGATGGAGGAATGCATTAAACATCTATGTAAAAGAGAATGGCTTCAAGGTCAACGCACAGAAATCAAGGATCTTGATCCTACAACTGGCAAAAGGGAGGGAATCAACCAAAAAAATGTGGTATCTAGATAAGGAAAGGCTGATGGCAGTGAACTCAAGTGTTTATCTGGGGAGCTGCATAAGTATATCCTTGAGGGACATCCCACAGTAAAATATGCTGGGAAATAAAATAAAAGCATTTGCTATGCAAGGAAGATTGATTAAAAAAAATATATGGAAAATGTGCCATTGTTCCTGTGGTGATATTCTATAAAATGAAGGTAGTCTCAATGGTGACATTTGGGGATGAAGCTTTCTTGGCTTTCCAAATAAAAATTTGGATAGGCTGGAGAGTTTGTTCTGGAAAAAAGTATTGAACCTCCCAAACTGTCTTCCCATACCTGTGTTTAGACAAGAGCTGGGCCTAATATCTGCATTCGCAGGCCACATGGAAACATTTAGCACTGTTTCGAAAGAGCATATCAGTGGCCCCAGTTAGAGGTTTTGGCATACTCAAAGGAGCACTTCCGGGTGGGAATGATCAAGGTCTGCAGGAATGGAGAAGAGCCTGTACTAAAATCTTGGAAAGTCTAGATACGACAGAAGAACAGCTACTGACTAATCCTGATTCAGTAAAGGTCTGGAGACAGGATTGGATCATTCTCATGCAAGGGCAAAGGATATTATCGCTCTGGTTGCATAATTGGAGAAAGTATTTAGCTGCATTGAGGCAATTTATAAAGGCCATAGCGAAGTCGAAGGGAACAGCGAAGAAAATGGAAATGCTGTTCAAACCTCTGTTGGTGTTTCCTTTCCCATCTGTCTGTTTGTAAATCTTGGAATTTTGTTTCATCTTTTGTACTGATATGGCAGGTGAAAGACTTAAATGTAAGTTATATCATCTTAAAAATAAATTAAAACAATAAAAATAAATAACAGCATAGCAGGGAGCTTCACTCATTCTCATTTGGGATTGTATGCTGAACACAGCCCATGCAACTTCAGAGACTGGCAGCAAAAGTGCAGAAAATTAATGTCAGTCTGCCATGCTATAATCTTTGGTGCACTGACTGGCTCCTGTAGCTAGATTTCAGCCTGGTAAAATAAGGAATATGGGAACTGAGGTATTATTATTGCAACAAAGCAATTCTCGGTGGAGGCCTCAGGGGCCACTATTGGAGGAGAACAAGGCGACACCATTTTGTCCCTAAAATCATGAAATCTTCCCCACTATAATGCAGTTTTTTTTAATAGTATGAACTTAATCACTTGTAAGGACTCCACTTTCTGCAGTTAAGTCACAGTGAGATTACTCTGTTTATGCAGTGAGGCCAGGACTTTAACCCACTCTGCAAATCATGGACTTCACCAAAAACCTTCTGAGCTCTACTTGGTACAAATATTTCAGTTTTGTTTTTCAAGAACTACTGTAATACTGTCTTGTAGCATTCACTTAAAAAGTACACACCTTACTTAGTAAAATAACCTAACGAATTTGCAAATACTTAATATAAGCATGTTGAGCCAAACTAATAGCATTGTACCTGTATTTCTGAATGGAAAACTATAGTCCCAGAATGCAAAATAGTAGCCGGAAAAATCTGCAATTGTACAGCACTGTGCATTCAACACATTAACAAATACAGGGGGTCAATTGTACAGAAGGGGCTTGTTATGTTTGCCCTTGCATACAAACAGGTTCCTTGCATGCAATTGCAGCAATTTGCACTGTGGAGTGCAAAACAAAGGTGTAAATGCAGGTGCAATTACCTGTACGAGTTTGTAGTAAAAATGAGTAAATGCCACTTGCTTTGTATGCACAGCAGGCAGTGTTTGCAATGGATTCCTTTGGAATCTACCTGCTTTTAACTGGTGTAAAAACAGTTATATTCAATAAGAATCCAATATATTTGCTATAGTATGAATATGTCATGCTGGCCTACATGCTTATGCCTTTGTATGATGGAGAGGATAGGGGGTTGCAAAAAAAGGCAATTCTGTTCTGTGACCCTCTCAGCCAGGCAAATGAAAATATGGCACAGTGTAAAAGGCATGCATAAAAAAATTACATCATATATATTTTGCACCCATTTGCTTTTTAAGTGCATACTAAACATTGTCCCAACTCTAAAATAAATAGTGTAAAAAGGTCACCTGGTACATGTCACAAACTTCAGCTAGCTGTAATGAACGATGTTAAGAACTGTTCATATACACATTAAAGCAAACCTTTTTTTGCATGCCAAGTTAGCACCATCTGTGATTTATTTTTCTTATATGTTTGCCTAGTAGTTCACATAGACATGACACAACGATCTAAAAAATCCCATTTATACCACCCCGCCATTCTGGGCCCAGAACTGACAGTGAGGTATTCAGAAATTACATTGAAATGTATTTGAAATAATTAGATCAGTTGCAGACAACTGGGTCTCTGGCTTTACCCTGGATCCCACTACAATATGGTATATTTATATACATTTATACAAAACAAAATGTTAGCTGACTTTATGAATCTCGCTAATATAAGCCCACAAAGGCACCTTCTTTCAATCAGAAGAATCTCCATTAGAATCTGTATTCTAATAAATATAAAACATACTGACATTTTGGTTTTACATTGCTCTCTTTGTTAAGCTCAACTTTTTTCAATGGAATTTCCACATAATGCAATTCTGGATAATATCTATGCACCAACTCGCCTGTACAGATGTGAAATAGTAAATACATTAGCTGTGTAAAGTGCACTGGATAAATAGGCAGTGACTGGCTATTGTAGGACTATGTATTAAGCCATATTCATGCATAAGGTGACTTGTTTGCATTGGCTCATGTAAGTTTGCATTCACAAGTACTGTTCTCAGAAATCTATATTTTCTGTTCTGAACCCACATGCACACTATTACCTGGATATGCGGGTGCAGTTCTCTATGGACATGAGTATGTGACTTTCATTAGGATTTGTTCTTTCATTTATCGGCATGTGTGTTTGCGTGTGTGTATGGCTTTCCTTGCACATAAATGTATAGCCGGTCAGATAGCGCAGTTGAGCGTTTTTTCTGACATGTGTGTGCAGTCTGCTCATGCAGGTGCAAATCTCGGCAGGGTCAGGTCAGCCTTTTATCCTTGCGTAGTTGATAAATTGAGTTCCTCACGTTGAGGTAATATCATCAACTGTGTTATTTCAGCGCTTAGATATGTGTGTTTTTGTAGAGCTATATAAAAATAGATATTATTATTCCTTTCTATCCACATACATGCACAGTTTGGGCCTACATTCAAGGCTTTCATTCTCTTTTTATATTTCTGGGATGGAGATATACTATTAGCCAGTAACGGATAACGGATATTGGGCACCAACATGCTTTCAAATTTGGATTTTGTTTTTCTGTACAAAGTCAATAAGTAAGGCCTTTAAAGAACAACCTCCCTTTGTGTGTTTGTATATATATATATATATATATACACAAATTATATACACAAATACTAGCAAGAATGGAAGAAATCACTGCTCAACTCTCTCAAATAACATCAAGCAAAGATGGAAATAAATTAAGAACAAGCATTGATGAAAGTTGAAACTACATGAAGAAGATATTAAAATGCGCAAACAAAGGAAATTTCTTTGCTATAAAGAAGATTACGAGAAAGGGAGAGTCTACACCTTCGCCCGTCGCTTCGACGACTTGCGAAAAAACATCACAAGTTTAAATGTACATAGTAAACAAACAACCCCAATCTCCAGCGAAGTAGCCTCAACTTCAGATTCAGATATGAGCAATAGTGAAAATGAAAAGCGCCCAAGGAAAACACTTTTTTTAGACAAGATGAGCATGATGGGACTAAATGGGCGCAACAATCCCAAAACAAACACTGGCAGGGGGTGGGGCAAATCCCAGGGACGAGGAGAAAAAATAAAACAAGGAAGGGACAAAGGAACAAGCAGTTCAGACTCGGACAGAAGCATGAGAACACGTCCTGGGAAGAAAACAACGAATTAAGCAATGCTAGTGTTGACAACAGCATTGTGAATCTTTCCAATCACATACTAACAAAAGGACAGACCAAGGTTTTGCAATATGGCTTCAATTTTTGTCCAACATCTACTTTTGATTATGCTGAAACCAGAATTGACTTCGATAAATATATGCAGAAAATTAGACTAAAATAATTCTTCATCATAAATCCACCCAAACAATGTCCAAAAACTAGGCTGCAACGAAACACAACGGTAGCCATCAAAGATCTGGATGTCCTTCTGGACTTGGCACAATAGGAATTGACTGCACAATCTGAAGCAACAGGCACATACATTGCTCTAGAAATGATCAATATAGATATAGACTGGCCTGCTGAGAGCAAATTGAGGATTAAATCAAAAATGTAATCCCTTATTGCAACCTGGCGGACATATAGAGGCTTTCCAAGATCTAGTCATACACAATCTTAAAAAAGCTAGATTACAGAAGAGCAAAACTATGCCTAATTTCTCACTTAAAGAAAGAGATACTTTGAAAGAACTTCAAAATATTAGGAATCTCGTCATAAAAACCTCAGATAATGGGACCAACATAGTAATACAAAATAAGGAAGACTATGTCAGAGAGGCCCACAGGCAATTTATGGACATTGTTTCTTAAGAGAAATTGACAGTCAATCCAACAGAGGAAATTAACACCAAATTGCAGTGCTTTCTAACCAAATGGTCTGATCTAAATATTTTAAACGAAGACGACTGTAAGTTCTTTTTCAAAAAATTCCCCACCATACCAACCATTTATTTCCTTCCCAAAATTCACAAAAGTCCAATCCATCCACCTTGCAGACCTATCGTTACCCTTAATGGAGCATCCTTAAAAAACATGTCCAAGTACGTAGCTCAAACCCTTTTGCCCTTGGTATTCACTTTACCATCATATCGTCGTGATACCAAAGATTTCCTGAGCAAGATAAATTGAAAAGGATGGGAGGAAAATGTTATGTTTGCCACATTAGATGTAGTTTCCCTCTACAGCTCGATACAACATAATGATGGCAAGAAAGCTTGTAATTGTTTTCTGGACAGTAGATTTCTGAACTATCGTCTACATGGTGAGATGATTATGGAGATAGTAGACATGTGTCTAACAAATAACGTATTTCTATTTGATGACATAATATAACCAGCTGTGAGGAAGTGCCGTGGGCACAAGCTTCGCTCAATCTTACGCCAATCTAACAATGGGTTGGTGGGAAATGTTTGTGGTGTAGCGGAGGGGAATAGCCAATACATTAATCAGATTGGCTTGTGGCTAAGATTCATCGATTATCTTTTTGTCCAATGGAAAGGAGAAGAAGACTGGCTAAACTTTGTGGAAATCCTGAATGTCAACAGTCTCAATTTAAAATTTACAGAGCCACACAACAGGGAGTCAGTAGTTTTCTTGGATGTGGTGGTTAAATCAAATCAAGAAGAAATCATCACTGAACTTCATCGCAAGCCAACAGGCTCGAACATGCCGCTATATGCTAGCAGTAATCATCCCACGCTGCTTAAGTAGAGTATGCGTTATGGGAAATGTGTGAGAATTCAACAGAATTGTACTAAATTGGAAAGTTTCAATAAGGAATGCAAACTCACCGCAATGAATTTTGTCAAACAAAGATATCTGAAAGCTATTCTGGAAAGAGCATATCAGAAAGCCCGGAACTTATCGAGCTTCCTTATTATCAACTAACAGAAATGAAAAGGAATGGGAAGATGACAAAAACAATGAAGCAAGACTTATCCTCACATACGGCATCCACGTGAACATTATACGCAAGATCCTACATCGACATTGCCGTATTTTTCAACTAGATGAAGACTTATCTCCATTTGTAGGTGAACGTGTCAACATAACATTCAGAAAATCATCATCTATGAAGGATGCACTGATAAGTAGCTTCATGCCCCCAACAACCAAAATCCTAAACACCACTTCCTGGCTAAATGCCAATACCATCAGGTTTTTCAAATGCATGAAGTGTAAGGCATGTAAACATGCTTTCAATAGAAGTAACTATCAAAATCCTTCATTAGGCCATACGTTGGAATCAAAAATTAAAATCACATGTAATACGGAATTTGTCGTATATGCTCTTATGTGTCCGTGTGACCTATGGTATATGGGAAGCACCATCAGAAAATTAAAACTCAGAATTTTACAACATCTGATAGCTATAAGATACTTTGACCCTTCGTTTCATATGGCCATACACTTTAGAGACATGCATGAGGGCAAGGTGGAAAGCTTAAGATTTTTTTGTATTGTACCACATTAAAGAAAATCCTCGAGGGGTAATCGAGAACTTGAACTATGCCAAATGGAGACGAAATTCATCCTAGATCTAGAAACCAAAAAACCTAAAGGACATCATCTAGATAAAGAACTCTATATGTTTTTGGGAACCTAAATAGAAGAGAGGAAATTATGCGCAGTAGATCTTGGGGAACTTAATAAGTTACACATGACAAAAGATCACAACTCATTAGACTTCTGCATGGTTTTTTTGCAACTTTAAACTTTTTTAATATTTTCTAATTTCTCTAATTTTGCTAAATTGTTGTATATCAATATTCTTCTCATTACCCTTTCTTACTGCCCTTTGCCTGAACTTATCCATATATCTATTTATCTCTTGATTTAGTTTATTTTAAATGGTGATTGTGTGTGCTGTTACTTGTCTCATCTAATTCAAAACTCAAAATCTATTAATTTGAAACTTTAACAGCAATTAGCTCCTTTTTAGATTTGTGTTTAGCACATTGACCAAAATTGTTTAAAAAAATTGTTTTGGGGGAATGGTGGGCACTCATTTTGTGTGTCATTGTTTATGAGGTATGCACTATAAGAAACACAACCTTGAAGAGTATGTAATTTTGAATTCGTCTTAGTCTCTTTCTCCTGTTGTCTCCCCTTATAAAACCTATATTCCCTTTTCCCCTTTCTTTTTCTGTGCAGTGAATTTGGATGTCAAGAAAAGAGATCAAATAGTGGTTAACTGAATGTATCAAAAACTTCTATGCACTTTACTATTGAACAATATGCAAATATTACTAGTAAAATTAAATGCACTATGCACTTTATAGCTTAACAGCAATCATTTTAAAAAAAATGGTTGCTCTACTGTAAAGCACTTTATTGTTCAGGAATGGGAAGAGATTGCTGCTACAATGAAATTCATTTTTCACTTTATTTGCTTTCTATGCACTGTATTATTGAACAATATGCAGATATTATGGTTATAATGAAATGCACTATGCACTTTATAGCTTAACAGCAATCATTTTACAAGAATAATCGCTCTACTGTAAAGCATTTTATTGTTCAGGAATGAGAAGTGATTGCTGCTATAATGAAATGCATTTAACACTTTATTTGCTTTCAACACAGCTATCTTGCACTATGCACTTTATTGTGAAGCATTAGACACTTTATAATAAGGTTGGCTGGTTGTTAATATTAACATACAACACCTTATCCTAAGGACAAGTTGATCCAGGTTAGGAGTGTTGTATTGCGTGCACACTGCATTTTAGCTTATGGAATCTGAATTTTCAGAGAGTTGACATCCAAAAACCATGCTATTTATTGAGATGCCAAATAACTGACATTTGCATTGAAATGAACATGCCATCATCCCCTCCTGGATAGAGTGTAACCCTTGATTGTGATCTGCAAACAGAGGGCTAATATGCACTGTGCAATTCATCTCTGTAAAGACTACCACCAGTAATATCAAAACATCAATCTCTAGTAGATTGTTTTAGCTATGGTTGCCAAATTGCTTTATCTCTTGCACATTAACTAACATCCAAACTAAAAGAATATTAAATGGTTGGACGGAGCAATGCCACATAGAGTAATTGCAGACTTGTTGCTTTTATGGAGAATGAGTTCTCTTGCAATAATAACTCTATATTTGATTTGAATGCTGCTATATATTGTGCTAAAGCCTCTGACATGAAAAGGAAACCCTCTACAAAATGGGGACCATATTTTACTGTTTTGAATTAGCTTGGCTCCGATCAAAACTAAAAAAAATAGGGGAAAAGGAAAAGGGACAACAGGAGTAGTCAACCGTATAGACTAATGATCAGTATTTGAAGTCTTTTTGTAATTTACTTTGTGTATGTGAACGAGTAGAGGGTGCACTATGAAACGTGTTATACTGTGTTGTCTCTCCCTTTTTTGACTTGATGTCATAATAAAAACTGGACATTTTAAAGCATTTATTCTATGTCTTGCAACTTTATCCTGAGGTAAACCTTCTTATAGATTGGCTTGTCGAGTCACACACACACACACGGAATGCTTTTATCAACACCCATATTCCTGTTTTTAAAGTTCATCTCCTTTGCATTCCCAATCCTTTTCTCTTCCCAGATTTGACCTATTTTTCTAATTGAACAATGTGTAGATTGAGATTTATGTACCTTTCTGATGTAACGTCTGGTTTGGGTAAAACAACAGTTAAGGGCCCAATGAGCCAGACCTTATCCTGACAGTAAACCCTCAATTCAGGTGGCCTTTTTGGAATCAATCACCAAGCTTTGCCTGGTCAACCCTCTATTGGCTGCTCTGGCTTCCTTCTCTCAATCAACAGGTCTCATGCACTGGTTTTCCATATGTCAGCATCAGTTCTCTTGCTGTGCAATCTCCCCCTTCTGTCTCTTTCCTTCTGTCATATGGGCATCCAATTATATTCCCCTCTAATCCCACCCCCGGTTTGTCGCAGATTAGTTGTTTGTTTGCCACATGACTAAGAATGTGGGAGGTCAGCTTGCTCTTTCTGAGGAGTAGGTCATTTTGTTTTTATATTCTAATTTTCGACTCATCTGTGCTACCTTGCTATAATGTATATTCCTAAATTTCTATCAGTCGAGGCAAACATTTTGATATGTTAGATTATTCAATTCTGATAATGTATGATTTTACATGTTGTCATATTTTAGTAAATTCCAAAATGACCGCATATAATTCTGGTTCTAGATTCTGATAGAACTTACTGTTATCTACAAACTGGCCAAATATGGAGTCAATCGGAATGTTCCTGTATTATTTGTGTTGACGTAAATGTATTGATTTCTTGAGTGTGCAAATGAAGCATTTCTCCAAATGAGGGTTGAGAAGATGCATGGTCTAAATATTACCTTTCCTAGTCATCACTTATCCAAAGTAGAAAACCTTTAGTGTGCATATTTTCAATGACCCTTTCACCTTCACTAATCCATTTGTAATGAATTTGGTTTATGAGATTTTATGAAATAAAACATGTATTGTACTGTATTTGTCATTTATATAGCGCCCTTTCCGCATTTGTACGGCCTCAATGTGCTTTGTAGTTGGAACGCCTTGGGTGACCGTAGGCCATGTGTGGCAGAATTCTAAGAGTTAATTTAAAGATGTGTGTGTGCATTTTGCCAGGTGAGGACTTAAGTGAGCTGGCTAGGCCCCAGTAATCAGCCTGGAGGTCAGGCATGTGGGTGGGTGCTGTTGGTGGTTTAGGATAGAATGTTAGTGCTGGAGATTCAGTGTGTGCCCAGCTAGACCAACATTTTTCATAGGTTGTCGCTGTATACTAATGGCATGGATACGTCGGGGGTTTGAGTGTGGATGGCTATGCAAGCTGCTAGACCGGAATAGCATAGCCATAGCTGCATTCTAGAGTGCATGGATGGGTAGCCGTGCCTGCAGCCTGTGACCACTGATGTGGTGCTTAGTATACATACGGTAAACTTGGATGGAGTTCATCTTCAATGTTATTGTTTTTCTAGGTCCAACACAATTGGCTGGTCTTGCCAGTTGTGGTCTCCCTAGTTTAAAGTCTGAGCAGTGGGAGAGGAGCCCTGTGGGATGGCGGTGGGTGATGTAATATTGTCTGTGGGTGATGGGGTGGGGACTATCATATATCATGGTATGCTGCTGCAAATGCTGCCAGCATACGTGGGGGTTTGGGTGGATGGGTGTGTTGTTGGGTTTGGATCAGTGCTTCTGTGCGCATATCAACAGTATAGAGTGCCAGAGGGTTTAAAGAGGAGGCAGGGAAAAGCCAGGTTTTGAGGGCCTTTATGAATGCCAAGTGATTGTCAATGTTGCGGATGTGCCGGGGCAGAGAGTTGCAGATGATCGGCGCTTGAATGGAGAAGGATCCCCCCAGTCTGGTGGAGTTATAATATGGGACAACTAGGTGAGTTGCTGTGTCGAATCTGATTGTCCTTGATGGGTGGTAGCGAGTCACGTTGTCTTGGAGTAGTTCAGGGCCGGAGTTGTTGATGGCCCAGTGAGTAATGCACATGGCTTCAAAGGTAGTGCGTCAGCCAATAGGGAGCCAATGGAGGACTCTAGTGTTGGGTTGAAGTGTTCTCTGGGAGGTAGGCCAATGAGCAGGTGGGCTGCAGCATTTTGGATTCTTTGCTGTTTCCTTAGCTGGAACGCTGTGCACCTAGGTAAAGGCAGTTTGCATAGTCTAAGCGGGAGTGGATGATGGAGATGATGGCAGAGAAACGATGAGGATAGCTGAGGTATGGGAAGAAACACCTGAGAATGTGTAGATGGAAGAAAAATGTCCTGGATACAGAGTTGATGTGTTAAGAGAGGGATAAATCTGTGTCCAGGGTGCTCCTGAGGCTTTTCAATGAAGTGGAAGTTGCCGGTAGGAGGACTAGGGATTGAGGCCAGGGAATAGATTGGGGAAGGAGTGCTGTTTTCCCACAGACTAGGATCTCCATTTTCCCCGGATTGAAGATGAGGTTGTTGGTCGTTATCCAGTGGTCAATAACCGAGAGGCATGATGACAGATCTGGACTGATTTAGGAATTTTAAAGATGATCTGGGTGTCGTCTGCATAGTTGTAGCAGGTGAGATTGTGGTAGCGGATTAGTGCGGGGAATGGGTTGAGATAGATGTTGAAGAGGAGGGGAGCTAGGGATGCTTTTTGTGGGGCCCCTTTTGGTACTGGACATGAAATGGAGGTAAAAGGGGGGAGGAACATGATTTGTGCACGATTAGAGATGAAAGGGGAGATCCAAGAGAGGGCAGTGTCTTTGACTCCTAAAGAGTGTAGCCTGTCTAGGAGAATGGTGTGGTCGATGGTATCGAAGGCAGCAGAGAGGTCAAGGAGAATGAGTACAGTGCAACCTTCTGCATCCGCTGTTATGTTTAGGTCATTCCAGAAGGACACTATTGAGGAATGCTTTCCTTGGAGCAGTCTGAAACCTGATTAGGCAGAGTTCAGGAGGTTGTTGGCTTCAGTGAAATGGCCGAGCTGTTTGTATGCTGTGCGGTCCATGAGTTTGGTCATGAAGCAGGTGTTGGAGATGGGCTGGTAGTTATGGAGGAGTGGGTCGAGTAGGTTTATTTGAGGAGGGGTTTGATGTAGGACGTTTTCAAGGCTTCCGGAAAGGTTCCTGATGTTAGGGAGTGGTGGAGGATTAAGCGTGCAATACTGCCTGTACAGGTTGAGGCTAGGATGTTTTTGAGGAGGGTGGGCGGGCAGGGATCCTCGGGGAACCTGATGGGCAATTTTGTGCTAGGAGCTAAAGGAACTCCTGGTGTGAGATTGGAGCGGAAGAGGTGAAGGTTTGTATCCGAAGAGGGTTTGGAAGGGGTTTGGTTTGTGGATGGGTACTGGGCACAGACATTCTTTCTAATTTAGAGATGATGGCGGGGTGCCTGTCGATTGCGACGTTGTGCAATTGTTCTGTATATGCTCTTGTTAGTCTTGCTAGGGCAGTTTTGTTCTGGGCGGCTGAATTGTTTCTCCAGATCCGTTCCAGATGGTGCTTGAGGGTTTTTAGCGAGTTGAGGTTGGCGGTGTACCACCTGGGTGTGGGGTACTGATCTCTGAGAAGGCCGTTGTGTTGGGGTGAAGGGTGCGAAGGTGCTCGAAAGCCAGAGGTCAAAGAGTTTGATGGGTGGGGGGCCTTTCTGGAGGGAGAGTGCTAGGAGTGAGGTGAGGAGAGAGTTGGCTAGATCCAGGATGAAAACGACTTTGTTCCAGAGTTGAATGAGAGGTGTGGATGTTGGTGGTGGTCAAGCGTGGCCTTGGGCGCGGGACGCTTTTGTGAGTGGTACAGAGAAGAAGATTGCTGAGTGATTTGTTCATGTTAGAGGGCATCAATTGTGTTGCCTCAAGTGTGGGTGGCCATGGAAATGTTTTGTGTCAAGCGGAAGGCTTCTAGGTTGTCTGAGAGATCGGGTCATAGGGTTTGAAGGGCAGTCAAACCATATGTTGAAATCGCCTATGATGGTAAGTGTTGGATGTAGGTTGAAGTTAGTTGTCAGAGCCTTGCAGATTGTGTCTACAAAATGTTTGTTGTAGCCTGGTGCTCTGTAAATGAGTAGGAAGCTCTGCGTAGTGGAGGGTGAGAGTTGGAGTTTTACCAGAAGTCTGTGGTGGTAGCAGAGGTATCCTTAATAAGTAGTGGAAATTGGTATTTGTATAGTATCGCAAGTCCCCCACCCCTTCATGATCTGTTCCAAACAATAAGGTTGTAGCTGGGTGGGAAGGCCTCGTGCGCTATGGGCTTGTAATCGTCAGCAAATCAGGCCCTGTGATGAAAAGGACATCTGGGTTTTCGTCTGTGATAAGGTCAAAGATGTTGAATTTGTTTTTCGAGACTGACCTGACGTTGATGAGCATACAAGAGATTTGGTGTGGTTTGGGTCCGGTTGGGGATTGTTGGAGGAGTGGGAGTGGAGGACGAGGAGGTGGTGGGGGGGTTGAAGTGCTGGACGGGTCCGGTTGGGGATTGTTGGAGGAGTGGGAGTGGAGGACGAGGAGGTGGTGGGGGGGTTGAAGGAGAGTGTGTCCAAGGGAGGGCATTGGGGAATGGGGGTTGGTTGTGGTGGGTAGGGGAAGGGGTGGTCTGAGCAGGGCGTGGGGGAGTATAGGGGGACCAGAGGGGAATGGGAGAGGAGGGGAATAGGGCTAGGACCGGGTTGGGTGCGCTAGGGAGGCTTGGGCCCTATAATCAGGTTGCAGGGACTTGGGTCTGGGGTTGAGCGCGGGAGATGCTAAGTAGGGCTTGCGGTGACCTAAGAGGCCTAGGTCTGGGCCTTCTCTTGACTAAAAGGCGGCCCATGGGATGCGGGGGATGGCTGTGGAGGATGGGGTTTTGGCAAGGGATGGTTTTGCTGCCCTACGAGAAGGGAAGCGTGAGTTGGCGGCAGGGTGCTAAGTTGTTCAGAAGAGGAGCGAGGTGATGGCGCATGTGACTAGGTAACAGGGATGGGTTGGGGAGTGATTAACATCTTGAGTAAGAAACAATGAAAAGCAAATGTTAGTTTAAATGCATGGACAGCATTTCTTGTGTACTACAAACCTACTCTATGCACAGCCCAGACCCATTGTACTCATTTTGGAAAGAAAAACCGTTTGCACGATAAAGAGCTTCCGCTGCTACAAGGTCTGGTCTGCTACGAGCCCTGGTCCACTGCCTTCTGCTCCCTCTCCCAGCCCTCTCCACTACAATGCAGCTCACTCCGGCTGGAACATCTAAATATCCTTTCTTAACAGTAATTTGAACACATGTTCCCCTTTGTACCGGAGATAAGATCTTTGTAACTCTGAATATTGAAACCTCATTTCATGCAGTAAGGGGAAGGCTCGTTACATATGGAAGGTTAGAATTTCAGCTCTAACGTTCAGCTTTTCTCAGAGACTTCCTTCCTGCACCTTGTAATTCTCCTACTTCCCCTTTAGCACTCTAGCTAGCAAAGGGCAGCTGGATATGTCTTTAAATCACCCTGTCGAAAAACACAATGTATGTGGTCTGAGAAAGGCCTGTAACACAGGAAACTGTCTCCTGCAGCCTTCTGTTCTAATCAGCAAGTAACTGGTATGTCTACCCCTGTTTTGTGTTCAGCAAGCTGGCACATCATTCTTCAAAAGGTTGGAAACGCACACCTTACCCTTTTGAACTCAGTCCTGCTGCAGTTAAGAAATTAGCTGTTTCTTTTTCCAGCAAGCTCACGTGGAGCTGCACATTGTGATTACAGAGCCGAGCTAATTAAATTAAATTGTGGGCTTTGTGCATTGCTACGCAATGCCCTGGTGCCAAATGTATATACCATGTAACATTCCCTTTGTACCCATGAATCTGTTACAGCGGTCTTAAATTCATTGCTTTGAGTGGATGGCATCCTTATGGACGAGGACAGAACCATAAGGGCAGGTATCATGTCACCCTCCTCGAGATAGCTGTAAGAGAGCATGAGCTGTAGCACCTTGAAACCCCGATTGACGCTTTAGGAGATCTATTTTGCATGCAAGCTGCCTATATTGCTGGCAGAATGAAAACATGAGCATTAAGCAATTGTCATAAGTAATAACTCCATATACAATTAAGTAAATATTTTGCAGAATGCTTACATAAGCACCTACAATTATACGTGTTGGCGCCAAGAAAAACAAAATTAATAAATGCATTTAATAAGAAGCATTCAGATTAATTCCTACCACTGGTCATGCCCTCAATATGTGAAGGCAGAGTTTTTGAAGACCCATTCTTCCCCATTATCCAGCACAAAGTGGCCCCTCTTTTTCGAATCCAACAAACCTTGGGCTTGATCCTAAGCCCATGATTTCACGTGTTGGTCGTCCAAAGTTTACATTGGTGTTCTTTAAAGTAGACCAAAATAGGAGTTCCATTTTCGCCTACCATGATGTGCAAAGTCAAATCCTCCAGTGTGTAAGTGTGCCACATGCTCACAATTGGGCCTTGAGGTAAAATTCGGTACAATTTCAGTTAATTGGCAGCAGATTGTGGTCCAAATATAGGCAGATTCAGCAATATCTCTGGTCTCTGAATTCTGGATTAACTGCCAATCTTTGCTTGAGGTGTGGCAAAAAACAGTGGTGATGAAAACAGAATTTGAGTTTGATTTCTGCAAGCTAATGGGGTATCAGTGTCCACCCCCTCTGCGTTTGTATTCCTGCAACCAGACATAACCGTCATCCCCAACACAGCTTCGAAGGTTGAATGGTTAGAGAGTAAACAGGTGTCATGCTGTGATCGGCTTGAATCAGGCGTGGCAATCTCGGCATTTGTTCCACAGTGTTCTGCATTGGTGCTACGGGAGTCATTGGGACATTTTCTTTGCTTTTTGTCCTGTCAGTGGTTTGTCTTCCCTTGACACGTTACCATGAAGAGCCTGGGATAAACGTGGCTACCCCAAATTCAACATGACAAGTCATTAAAATACGCAAAATAGGAACCATTTGATAAGCTATGTACCTGACTCTAGAAAGTTGCAATAGGTGTAACATTGAGCGTGCATTCAGTGCTATTCTCGCAGCAATTCACTTGCAGAGCATGTGTACAAACTATGAGAGTAGAACCTTTGCAATCACATAACATGTACAATGTTAATTCAGGACATTATGGCACAATATAGTCTTCCCTAACCCAAGTGTTATTAAGTGCACGTTTCCCCAAAAATGTAGTTCCTGACAAACCATAGAAGTTAGTAGTTTTAGTAGTAGTAGTAATAGTCATTTGTACAGTGCCTTTATCCCATTAATATGGCGTTAATGCGCTTCACGACGACGAAACAAACCACACATAACCTCGCCCAACACCACATAACAGCTACCAACCGAAACACACCTATGCTCAGCGAACGGTGTAAACCGAACCGAAGCTACCAACATTTCAGGTGTCTTAACCCACGTTTGAACTATTATGCTACAACATTTGGTGCTGTGGGCTTAGAAAATCCAAGATGGCTGAAAAGCCCACATTTGCGCCAGAATCCAGGAAAACCGCGCAGTTTTGCGCACACCAAAATGGACGCCTGACCTGCCACCCACCAGTGCGAGCGTGATGGGCCAGAAGCGCCATGAGCGAAATCAGTGCAAAGGAATATGGTGCTGTTTAAAATCTGTTTTAATTGATGTCAAAAATTGCTAAAATCATGGCCACTAAATTACTCTACTGCAGAATCTATAGCAATACACTGTTAGCAAATGCTATCAAGTAAAATCCCTTTTTTTGAAATGTATTAATTCAAGACAGCTCCCAAAAATGGGTGCAGTACCGGCGCTCGACACTAACCGGCGCTAGCGGTCTACACTCTGACAGGAGGCCTGTCTTTCAGGAGCTGACAAGGAACCTGAGTTAGCTGGAAACTTCAAAGCCTTGCTGGTTAATGAGAATTCTTAACACCTACTGTTCACAGGCCTGGCTGCATTCTGCTGCCCCCACCAAAAGGAGATGACACCTCTCTGATTGAATCAGGGGAGGGGACTGCAGGAAAACAGATCAATGAACTTTCCTTGGCTCAGGCAAATGCTAAATCGGGGGTCGTAAATGGCTTCCTCTTGGAAGGAAATGGGAGGGGCGCTGCCTCTGGGAGCCACCTGAGCTGGAGGCGGGGACAGACAGAAATTCCCCCACGTGCTTTAGAACCTAAAGCACACCCATCTGGGCCAGAACATAATTTAAAAAAGATGGATAATTCATAGTACATAACTGTCAAAATTATATAAATAATATAATTCCTGTGATTTTTCTGTGCACATTTTAAGAGGTGTTAGGACTCTGTGGTATGTTCTGGGGAGTAGTAGCAGAAAATAGGGTGTTACTCCGAATGTCTGTATGTTAAAAATCTGACGCTTCATCATCTGATACCCATATTCCTTGCGCACATTTGTGTAATTTCTGGAAAAGTTTAGAGGTTGTGTTCTGGATGAAAAGGGCAGAATTCTGTCAGAAGTGGACACAACATCTTACAAAGACAGGGATCGGATGGTTTGGTGCTACAGAAAATATGTTAACTGGACATCTAATATTAGAAAAATTGTACATAGATAAATATGCAGTTGGATCAAAAATAGATTTGTGTGCAAAGTGACAAGGGGAGGATCCTCTGACCCATAAACATACCTCATCACGATGACACTCCATTTCCTTCCCCCAATCAAGGGAGAGAGGAGAACTTGGCCAATGATAAGTTGTGAGGGGCAGGCTTAGTTATGCCCACGCACACACCCATTTTCAAAAGACATAAAAAGGACCACTGAAATCCGGGTAGGGACACTCACTTCCCACTTCAAACTGATTTCCCGCGAAGCATTTGCCAGAAGACTCCAGAACCAGAACTTAGAATCCAGACTTCAGAACTTGTAGCAGAGAGGCCTAGTCCAAAAGCTGAATCCTCAGCAGGCCTCAGAATCCAGCCACCTAACAAACTATTCACCAGTCGGGCGAGCTGTTTGATTCTGGCTAGAACCCTGTGCCAGAACCCAGAAAGCAGAGCTGTATCCAGACCGCCGTGCAGTGCCAGAACTTTTGCTAGAACCAGAGATCCAGACCAGCATAGCAGAGAGAACCGCAGCTAAACCTGTTGACCAGCTCTGTGACGAGGCCCATTCCTTCCAAAATTAGGAGTGAGTATCCAGCCAGAACTGTGCAAACCAATCTCTTAGTTTAAAAATAATCTAATTCAAACCATTTCCACCTATTTAGAACTGCCTCATAGAAATCGTGTGTTCATTCTATGATTTCAAACCTGCGAAAGTGTCATTTGCCATTCTGAATCATTATTTAATTTCTGAAAATCTACCTCCACAAAATCGTCCGTATTTTTTGAACCGCGTGTGCTAGGAACAAGATTTAACTTTCATTTTAAAGCTAAGATCCTGAGCTTTCTAACAAACTCTTTCTATTCCTTATAGTTTTTCCGTAATCGCGCTCGACGCATTCGGAAAAGGTGCCGCGAATTGCAACTAGTTCATTGCACCACTTGTAAAAAAAAATAGCTGCTTTTGCTTTACATTGCTGAAATTCGTTTTCAACCTGATAATCCCTCATGAATCATTGCTAGTGTTGACCTGAACTCATTCAAAGTAGCTGTCACCTACCCTGAATCTCCTATAGGGAATTAAAATCATTTTTAGCATATTTTCACTTCTTTGCAAATCACATTTAAAGTATTTTTGCCCGTGTTTTAAAATCATCCCTGTTGCTCTAAGCTTGCTAGGGGGAGCTGAATTGGTATTGCAATTGATGGTATTCCTGAAAATTGTGTGCTCTCCTTCCATCTCTTTATATTGCATAGGGGGAAGTGAATTGCCACAAGGGGAAAAGTGATTATATTATCTCTTGAGAAAACCATCTCAGTTATTTCTGTGCTGCATTCTTTTCCATCATTGCATTTCCTTGAACCCATAAAAGCATTCTCAGCTACTTTATCCTCTCTATTCCAACTCCTAATTAAATAAAAAAAAAGTGTGCTAGTGTAATACTATCCATTGTTGATCACTGTCATATTCATAAGTGTGCTATCAAATATTTATTTATAAAAGTGTGATATATATCTTGTTTAATTTTCAATAAATCTTTTAATTTGCAAAACAAACCTACTTCTTGGCTCAGTGAGGTCAGGGGGATTCAAAGAGAGGGCCGTTATACAAGGGTTTATCATCCAGATCTATGAACTTGTCATAAAAATATATAATTAAGGGCTTCCCTTGGGCATCCCAGACTCGGCATTGACTTAGTTGGAGTGCTGAATTGAAGTCGCTTAACAAACAGCACTTCACAGCTCCCTTGCTCTTTCTCCCGTTAAGTTCTACTAACTAACACCCGCCCTTACCCTCTTGCTTTACAGATCTGCCAGAGTGCCAAGGGACCATGAAGGTGGTGACAGTGCACAGTATAAGAATCTTTAACATAAACATGGGAACTCCCTCAGGGGACCGAAGTCAAAGGTGTGGGAAATTGTGTGAAGGCTATAATGTGTGTGTGCATTTGGACATGATAAAGAGTGCTGGCCGGGCTCCAAAAAGCAATCCATGAATTCAAGCATATTGATGGGTGCTGAGTGGGGGGAATATGTGGTATAGCAAGAGGACTTATTAAGTAACCAGCCAGACAGAATTTTGTTTGTAGGTCGTTGCTGCATTCCGAAAGAAAGATGTGTTGTGAGCTGTGTTTAATCCTGGGGGAGTTTGTGTCCAGCAAGACCGAATTTTTGGCATGGTCGCTGCATTCTATTGCGTGTGGGTGGGTAGCCATTCCTGTGGCCGAAGTTCACTGTGTAAGCAATATTCAATCAACACTAGAGCCAAGTCAATGCCTAGTCTGGGATGCTGAGGAAAACCCTTATTAATGTATTTTTATGTCTAGTTCAGTACTCTGGATGACCACCCTTGTATAACACCCCCCTCTTAGAATCCCCCTGACCCCACTGAGCCAAGAAGTAGGTTTGTTTTGCAAATTAAAAGGTTTATTTGAGAATTTAAACAATATATAGATATCACACTTTATAATAAATTAATATCTGGTAGTACACTTAGGCATATGATGCTGATCAACAATGGGTAATCTGGCACTAGCACACTTCTTTACAATCAATGAGGAATTAGTATAGGATGAATAAAGTAGCAAAAATACTTTTATGATTTCAAGGGAAAAGGTCTTTTGTGTGGGCTCCAGCAAGCTGAGGTCAACAGACCAGGGTGCCACTTTGCATTTGGTTAGCATGACCATGTGATATCCTGGGCTTTCTGAGGTGAGAAGGTTTCCCAGCGTTTTGGCCTGTTAATCAAATCAGATTGTCTCTGGGAACAGCAGGTGGTTAGATTTTCAATTAACTAACACGCTTTGAAGTCCCTGCCCCTCTTGCAACTCCTAAATAGTTTCCCTGTCAGAGTTTAGACCGCTAGCGCCACCTTGGAGAATTTGTCGGTACTGCATCCATTTTTGAGTTGTCTTGAATTACTGCATTTCAATAGAGTGGTCTTACATGGAAGTATATTATCCAGGTTCAGCACATGGCACTGGTGTGGTTCTGCAGTAAAATAATTTTGTGCCCATAATTTAGCCATATTTGACCTGAAGAAAATTAATTCCCAATAGTTATGGGTTGCTTTTGGCAATCAGCATTGCCCCTTTTGCAATGGTTTCAGGCTACTGTGTGTAGCCCAATGGTGGTTTTAGGCAGTGCCCTTCTGTGCCCACAACATAGGCAAAAATGGGTGGCAGCCTATTCTTCATGTTTTCCCTGTGCACTCTCTGGGGAGTTCTGGCCATCATGATGTTTTCCATGCTAGTACTGCACAGTTTTATGGTAGGGCTTATATGCATGCGTAAAAACATCCCACAAGCCCCCCCTCTTGCGATGGCCATTCTGTCCTTTCGCTGATGGAACTCGCAAGATCTGGGATGTTCACCTCCTCTTCTTCCAATTCCATGGATGGCACAGTTCAGCATCCTTTCCTCCCTCCAGTCGATCAATCAGTTCTCCTTCCTGGTCCTGATGGGAGGATTGGGCGGTACCCCGGGCCCCTCGGGTCTCTGCTCCCGGTCCCCGGTCGTCGTCCTTGGTCAGTCTCCATGGTTTCATCTCTCCTAGGATGATAAAGCAAAGCGGCAATTCCTATTCGTAGACATTTCTTCACCACTATTAATGGTGTGGTGAACATATACATTTTATGAATCAGAAGATATGAACATATACATTTTCATTTTTTAAATTAGGAGACAAGAACATATATATACAAGGATCACAGAATTTTATATGCTATATGTGGAATATTTTAGGGTTGGAAATAAATTACTCTGGAGCGGCCCCCCTCTGGGATTCCAGTGGATTCCTCAGTTGTAGCAGAGTGTGCCTGGGATGGCAACACTTTAGCTGATTTATATGTACCCACTTGTCTTCCCCTTCCACCAGACTGCCTTTGGGGATGCAGATCTTATAGGCAACAGGGGAGATCTTGTCTATAATTTCAAACGGTCCCTTCCATGTAGGCAAGAATTTTCGCTGTTTGGCCTGGTTCCTTGGGAAATTGTATAGATAAACCCGATCACCCACCTTATATTCCTTTCGGGTAGTTTTTAAATCATAGTGGGTCTTCATGCTCTCAGCTGATCGTCCTAGATTCCGCTGAGCATAGGCAAAAGCATGCTGAAGGTGTTTCCTTAAATTCTCCACATACTCATGAGTTGTGGAGGCATTTATCAACATTTGCTCTTGGGTTCTGTAGAGCAAATGCTGGGGAAGCACCATCTTGCGTCCAGTCATCCACACAAATGGTGACATTTTGGTTGCAGATGAAGGGGTAGATCTGATGGCCATTAGGACCAGAGGTAATCGGATATCCCAACTTGGCCCAGAATCTGCCACAAACTTTTTTAATAGGCTCACAATGGTTCAGTTGTATCTCTCCACTGCTCCAGAAGAAGCTGGCCTGTAAGCAATATGTAACTTCCTTTTGACCCCCAGTATCTCCCACATCTCTGTCATTACTTCACTGGTGAAGTGGCTACCCCTGTCTGACTCAATCCTTTGAGGTAGACCAAAACGGGAAAAGATGTGGTTAATCATCAGGGCAGCTGCTGTTTCTGCCTTGCAATTTGGGGCCGGGAGACATTCCACCCACTTGGTAAACAAGCATGTAACGGTCAACATGTACTTGTTTCCTCTAGACGAGCGAATCACAGGGCCTACAAAGTCGATTTGCAAATCTGACCATGGCAGTGTCATCCCCCTCTTTTGGAGAGACGCACGGTGTGTGAGGGATGATGGCTGAAATTGTGCACACACAAGACACCCCTTCAAGTATTGGTCGAGGTCCTGCCCCATGTGTGGCCAGTATGCAACCTCTCTTAAGATTTCCAGTGTTGTGTGAAACCCCCTATGACCGGCGGTGGCCGCATCATGGGCGTGACTTAACATCAGGCTTCGGAATGAGGTAGGAACCACCCACTGATCATGGCCCGCTTGGGATTTCCTTACCAACAAACCGTCATGGATTCGGAACATTTTTGGACATTTCATCAACACTCTTAGGTCCTCTTTCCCAATGTAATCGGTATCCGTCAGGGGAAAGTTCTCAGGGTCCTCAAGGTGTTGGTAAAACTTAGCAATAATTGGATCCCCCTTCTGAGCTGTAATCAAATCAGCATCAGGGGTCTCCTTGCTCCATTGGGCAGTTGAAAGATCATTGTGAGCATTTGTCTGGGACCTAGTGATCGCAGTGACCTGGATTTCCCCCAACAGGAACTCTATTTCTATTAGATCCCCTTGGATGGCCCCGGTTTTGGCCAGCTGATCAGCTAAGTCATTTCCAGTTTTGTCTGGTCCCTCTACTTTGGAATGACCCTTGATCTTTTTCCAGTAGATGGTCATCCCATTCGATGTGACCAGATCATCAATATTTTGGATTAACTTCCCATGTTTCAGGGGTTTGTTATTAGCGCATAACATGCCTCTGGTTTTCCAGTTGACCAGGTGCTCCACGAACCCGTTCCGTACATAATCCGAATCTGTGATTATGACCAGTTCGTAGAGTTGATGTTGGACAGCAGTGAGGATGGCCTGAAGCACAGCCATCACTTCTGCCACCTGACTACTTCGGGGACCAATTTTGTATCCAGCGAAGGGTTCTGGAAACTCCTTCACCCATGCATTCCCTTCGCCAGCCACCAGTTCTTTCTCCCCGTCGTTGTCAACATGGTAAGAGCATCCATCCAGATAGACAGTGGGCATTCCCTCACACTTGTCTTCTTCAAAGACTTTGTGTTTGGAATTAAGGTATGCCTCCATGTTGTCCTTGATTTTTAGACTTTCGTCCTCGAGGCAGTTTTCTCTGGCACAATCATGCAAGTCAGCCAGACCTTGTGCGAGGGGACTCTTCTTGTTTTGGCCATATCTGACCTCCACAGGAAAGCCTTGCATTGACAGAATCCAGGAAGTAATTCGGGAATTACTCACATTTCCGGCCCGGATTCTGTCACTTTGGAGATATTGCAGAGGCTGGTGTGGAGTCTCCACTATGATGTGTTCCCCCTGGATAAACGGGCGGTAATTCTTCAATGCCCACACCGTTGCCAGGAGTGCCTTCTCACAATCATTGAATTTTTCCTCCACAGAGGATAAAGTTTTGCTCGCATAGGAGATTACTTTATTGACCTTGTCATGCTTTTGGTATAATACTGCCGTCAAGCATGTATTAGAGAACGCCGCCTCCAGGAAGAACTCCTTGTTTCTGACAGGGTAAGCTAGGCAAGGCGCTTGTGAGAGGCTTCTTTTGAGTTGTCTTACCGCCTCGGATTGTTCTGGACCCCATTCCCACTTGACCCCCCCCTTCAAGAGATGAATCAGGGGTCTAGTGATCTCTGCGTAGCCTTCAATGAACTTACTGCTGTAATTAGTCAGTCCAAGGAGGCTCCTTAGTTCCCGCAGAGTTGTGGGGTCTTTCAGTTTCTGGAGTGCTTCCACTTTCTTTTCTTGGGGACAGAGACCCTGAGGAGTAATCTCATGCCCCAAGAAATTAACACGGGTTCTACACCACTGTGCTTTCGGAAAGGAAAGTTTTGCTCCGGCGGCCCTCAACTGTGTCAGAACCTAACGGATCTCCGCTATGTGTTCCTCCACAGATGAACTTTTGATGAGGACATCATCTACATAAGCCAGGTTACCCCTCGCACCCAGGTCGGGCATGGCCTTATGTAGGAAAATTTTGAATTCATTGCCGGAGTTGAGGTATCCGAAGGGAGTCGGGGTCCATGTGTACTGCTGGCCCCCAAAGGTAAAGCAAGTTTGTATTGGTCCTCCCTACTGACAGGCACGATCCAGTATCCATTGGTCAGGTCTATTGCTGTGAATACCTGTGACCCCTGAATCTGGGCCAGCCCTTGGTCAATGTAGGGCAGAGGCCATCGGGAAGTATGGACCCGTTTGTTGAGCTCCCTAAGGTCGGCGCAGAGTCTCCACTGGCCGTTTGGCTTCAATATTCCCAGCACCGGATTATTGAAGGTGCTGGGTACTGGACGGATTATTCCCCGGGACTCAAGGTTCTTAATTATTTCAGTCAGGGAGGGATGCGAGAGGCAAACGATATTGCTTCACAAACACTGGGGTCATTCCAGGGTCCGTGGGAATTGTTGTGGTGTGGATGTCGGTGCGACCACAGTCATATGAGTCTACCGCAAAGAGATCTTGAAAATCCAAGAAAACTTGTTTCAACTTTTGCTTCTGTTCCAGAGTCGCACAGGCATCAGCTAGGTTGACTCTCTCTTCCACCATCTGCCTGAAGCCTGGAAAGACTTCCGGTTTTGCTATCTCAGCGGCCTCCTCCAGCTGGGTGGAGAAGTCCCTGGTCAGAGTGCTGATTTGGACTGGGGGCTTCAGGTGGGGAAGGCAGCCCTCATGGACCTGGAAAATCACCTCATCCCTCCTGAAGTCACAAGTCACATCTTCCTTACCATAACGGCAAGAAGTGTACACCAGGAAGTTCCCACCATGCCGGGTGAAAATCCTGTCTGGTGTTGCATTGTCATCCCTGTCACTGTCAAAACAGTCCTTGGGGATTTGTCCTAACAGTTAATTTCCTAAATCAATGGAGAAATGTCGGTCATCAACCGCCATTCCAATGATGGTGCCTGCGGCTAGAGTAATACTCTTTAAGTCGCTGTTATCCACCTCTATTGGAATGGTGTCATGTTCTATGTTGACTAATGGTGTTGGGTTTACCCCTAACCCTTGCTGTTGAAGAGAAGCATTTAGATGGATATAAGCATCAGGGTTTTTCAATTTTTGTCCTCTTTTAACTTTCACTTACAGGGAGAATTGTCGGGTCCTTTCTGGGATGGTGACTTCCTCTTGGATCTGAATTTCAACTGCATAAGGTAGCAATTGAGCTGACCTAAATGCTTTTTCTGGATCATCAAAGCCCATGGTATTATCCGCTAATCGGGGCCAAGCTTTGAAGTTTATTAGGTCCAAACTAATGGCAAAGCGATTGAGAATGTCACTGCCTAAGTAAAAGGCGGCAGTGACGTCTCGCACGACCCAACAATTATGGACTATGCTCTTGTTTCCAATGGAGATTTTGAGCATACACCTGCTTGGCAGGAGATGTTTGGAATTAGGTGCTTCCAGGTCCATTTCCCATTTGTCTATCAGTTTGAATGTGGGAATGGCTGGATCTTTTGGGAGTTGGCGGAACATGGCTTCGCTGATGAAGCTCTTACCGTTGTTCACACACACTCGAGCGAGAACAGAGTCCTTCCCATCATTTAACTGAACAGGGATGAACAACTGCTCTCCAATTTGCTGAATATCAGCCAGGCTCTGAGCTGATTTCACATGTTTCTGGACTATAGGAGTGGGAGTTTCTGATTGTGGATTAGTAAAGAATTTCAGGGTGTTTCCTTCCAGTGTGGAATACCACCTTAAACTGGAAGGAAGGTTGATTTTCAGAAATAGAGAGGACCCCCCATCACCAGTCTGTTGTCCTACTGCTATTACTGTCACGTCTGGAATCTGGCTATTCTGGAAGTGAAATTCTGCTTGGTCAGATTTTTGTTCAACCATGTGGCAGGTGCCATTTAAACTAACATGGTTGACACTCTGTTTTAATTTTATTGGTCGGCTAGTCTGGGTCCAGAGGACCTTGTTTACGCAATCTATTAGGGGTGACAACCTTCTTAGGAGGTCATTCCCTAGTAAACAAGGGGTGCCCTCTGGAGTCACTACTATGACCGGGTGTTTCACCTTGTGTCGCCCAAATTTAATTTCCAAGTCTGCTGTCCCCTCAACGGGAATTTCCTTCCCGTCAAAGTTCTGCAGTTGTCCAGGAAGAGAGGTGAGAGGAATTCGGTAATTCTCCCCCCTTCCTGCATTTAGTTCTTCAAAGGCCCTTTTGGACAGAAGGGTACCTTGGGATCCAGTGTCAACCAGTGCCAAAATTGTACCCTGCCCCTGTACTTATACCGGGGCATAGTATCTTCCCTCCTTCTCCTCAAGGGGGCACAGATAATGCACATTTTTGGACAACTGGTGGGCTATCTTTCTGGTTTTGGACATTGCTAGCGAAGAGATTTGGGCAGAATTCTGTGGAGAGCCTGGGGAATCTGAAAGAAAAAGTTGGCAACTGGAAATGGTTTCGGGTTCTGGGCCACCCCCCCCCTTTTTGGAGGCAGTCCTCAGGATGGGTTTGACCCATGGGATTTTGGTATTGTCGGTTCTGGGATGAGATGATGGGCGGCGGTAGCTCAGTCTCCACATCTCCCCAGTCTGAATTGGCATCCCTTGGGACCCATTTTTCCTTGGGAGGAGTTCCCCATCTCTGAAGGAGAAGATCCCTTTTCCAGGATCTTCTGAGGATCCCTCTCCCTCAAATTGGAAGACCTGTACCTCCTCCACAAAGTGGGTCTGTTTGGGTCCTTTGTTTCTCCTACCCGTCCTCTGCTCCTTGGGAGGCAGGCTTTGAGGGGCAGGAGATTTTGTTTCCGGTTCCTGGTTTTCCAGGGGCTGTTTACAAGTTGGTAAGGAAGCTTCCTCCAAGGCTTTACACCCCCCTTCCCCTTGTGCCTCCTCCCTGGGAACCGGTGGGTTATCGGGGCTGCCCCCCTCATTGTTCTGGAGCACCAGGTCCAGAGTTTGGGGCATTCTACGGTGGCATGCTCATCTGAGGGTTCTGTTGAGCCCTCAGTATGTGACCCAGATCCCGTGCCATATTTTGGACCTGGCGCTCAAGTTGTGAAACCCGCTCAGGCTGATACGGGGCTCTATTTTCTCCCCTGGGCTGAACCCGGGAAGGGTAGCTATCCCTTCTCTGGTAGTACCCCTGGTTGGGAAGATTTTGGTACCCCTCCACCCTTGGCCTCCCCTCTCCCGGATTAGGTTGTCTGGGCTCAGGGAATTGGGGAAAGAAGGATGGATGATTTTGGGGCTGGAAATTGGGTGGATACCTGGGGAAAAAGTTCTGCCCAGGATTTGCAGAATTTCTGCCCTCCTGTGGCAAGTTGGGAGGGAAGTTCCCTGGGTTAGGTGCTTGGCTGGATTCCCCCCCCTTGGGCTGGAGGAGTCCACACATAACCCAGGATTGGTCGGTTTCCCTTGTAGCGGGGACTTACATAGTGAGGGGAGCGGGGGACCCCATTTGTGGGACTACCACCTCGACTCCCTGTCTGTGACTGGCCCAAGGGCCTTCTGGGCTGTGAATTATTTGGTGCAGGCAGGTTTCTAGGCCCCCCCCAACTCCAAATCTAAAACGGGGGCAACCTTTACCTCTGCCACCTTGGCAGCAGCAGGGGTGCTGTTGGTTTTGGGGTTTTTCGGCACGTTATTTTTATTTTCGATGGGCTTCTGCACCTCATAGATCCAGGTAGCCTGTTCAATGACCCAGTCTAAAGATCTTTTCTCATGAAAATCTCTCATGAGCTGGGTCATTATGTATTTGGGTAAGGCATGGAAAAACGTATTGATAGATTCTCTGCTATCCGTGCGCACCCTTCTGGTGGTCTGCGCAAAAGCACGCTTTAATTCTTGCACAAACTCTTGTGGGGCCTGATCCTCCCCACATTGCAAATTGTAGGCTGCCTTGCGAGCCTCTTGAGGATTTCTGTGCACAGAAAAATGTTTCAAGATGGCCACCCTGTATGTGGACCACCTTGAATGGTTTTGATCCTCCAGCCCCACAAAGAAACTGGAGTATTCTGGTGAGAAGTTCCACTTTACATATTGAATACAGCTTTGGCTGTCCTTCAAATGGAAAGTCTCCATCATTTGCTCATAGAGCTCCAAGTGTTCCCAAACAGAATACTTGGCGTTCTTATAAGGCGTGATGACACTCCTTATTGCCTTTATTTGTTTCAATGGGTCCTTAAGCAAGGCCCTTTTTGCCTGATTGGCCTTTTTGGTTCGGGTAACCCTGGTCCATTCATTCTCCGACTCTGAAGCGCTGCTCCCAACGGTGCCCGTCTGATCTTCCAGGTTTTCCCGGATTCTGCGAGCCTGGGAATGGCTGGCAGAATGTGGGGACCTTGTCTCCTGTGTCCTGTAATGCTCAGAGGAGTCTTCAGACCCCTCCTTACAGCCAGGATTTGATGGGTACCCCCCCTCCCACTGACCTAGCTGGGCAGAGGTTTTCAGGATGTCCTTAATGGGCCTACTCTCCTGGGGTTCCCCACTAAATTGCACTGTGCTTGGGTGCCCATACCCGGATGCCCGCCCATCCATTCCTGGGTGGTACTGGCCTATGAGCCCCATACTTTTAGCTGGATAGTAATCTGCCATCCCTGTTGCCTCGTGCTCATGTGCGCCAGGGAACATGGGGGTGGCAGAGTCCAGGGACTGGTAGAAGTGAAGGCCTCTGGCACTAGGGCTCCTGAGGTTATGCTCAGGAGTTTCTCTTTCCCAGCGAACCTCATCTCTATCCGCCCCTGTTCCCTGTTGCAATGCAAGAGCCTGCGCTTTCAGTTCCTCAGTTAAGGCCTTACTAGACTCTATCAGTCTCTCCTGCATGGCTGCCTGTTGCTGGAGCCTATCATTGTGCTGACAGAGAGCCTCATTTTCTCTCTGTGCCTCCTGATTGGTCCTGGAGTACTGGGCCAGTCTCTGCTGCAGGAGGGTTACCTCCTCAGTCCCATCCCTACTGGCCTGCTCCTTTCTTGCCAGAGCCTCCTCCACCCTCCTGGTGTGCTCTAACAAGTCTTGGTGTTCTTTTTGGAGGTCACCCAGTCCCTGGAGGGCCAGGTGATTTTCTTCCATTTTCCTTTTTAAGTGGCAGACTTCTTGGCCTAAGGTATCCCTTTCCTGACTAAGAGCCTGCATCTGTGCCGCCAGGTCGTCCCTTTGCCTTTGGAAGACACCAGCTTTCTGGCGCTCCTGATCAAACTCTGCCTGGGTATCCAGGTCCTTCAGAATCAATTTATTGCTTTCCTCTTTTTCCCTATCTAGGTGGCTTTGCAGGGTGACTACCTGCTCAGCACATGCCCTATTGAAGTCTAACTGTTGCTCCAGCTTTTTCTGGCTCTGCAGTCGGGAGTCCAAACCTTCTTGGTACTCCTTCTGCAAGGCCAGAAATCTGGTATCCTGGTCAGCCTTTTCCTGTTGCAGCACATCCATATCCTCCTTTATTTTAGTGATGTACTGTCTGCTGTCCTTTTCTGACTCATGGCTCCTGAGCAGCCTCTTCTCAGAAGAGTCCAGATCAGATTGGGCCTTCTCTAACGCCATCTGTTGCCTATTTGCCAGATCTTGGCCTTCAGCACATTTGTCCTGCATGGCTCCCATATATAGGTACAAATATGCCGCTATCCTGGCAATCTTATTATGTTCATCTTTGGCTTTAGGGGCCATATAGAGTTCACTCAGGGCCACATGTAGGGGACCCTGATCTCTCCATATATCTGACCCTGTTTCAGTGACCTGTTGCGCGATTGCCTGCAACCAGACCGTTTGGTCCTGATGAGTCCACTCACTTCTCAAAAATAGCTTATGTAAGAAGTGCTCTCTGGCTACCGTTTCCTTAGAGCGTTCCTTTGAGGAGTGCTTTACAGCGTAACACAGCGTGGTGATCCGACCGGATGTATGTCTCCTGTCATTAGCACACCTTATTAATCTGCACAAGTGGTAAATCTAACCCAGAAGATCCCGGACGAGCCCCCACTTTTGTAAGCGATATTCAATCAACACTACAGCCGAGACAATGCCTAGTCTGGGATGCTGAGGAAAACCCTTATTAATGTATTTTTATGTCTAGTTCAGTACTCTGGATGACCACCCTTGTATAACACCCCCCCTCTCAGAATCCCCCTGACCCCACTGAGCCAAGAAGTAGGTTTGTTTTGCAAATTAAAAGGTTTATTTGAGAATTTAAACAATATATAGATATCACACTTTATAATAAATTAATATCTGATAGTACACTAGGACATATGATGTTGATCATCAATGGGTAATCTGGCACTAGCACACTTCTTTATCCATCCTATACTAATTCCTCATTGATTGTAAAGTAGCAAAAATACTTTTATGATTTCAAGGGAAGAGGTCTTTTGTGTGGGCTCCAGCAAGCTGAGGTCAACAGACCAGGGGGCCACTTTGCATTTGGTTAGCATGACCATGTGATATCCTAGGCTTTCTGAGGTGAGAAGGTTTCCCAGCCTTTTGGCCTGTTAATCAAATCAGATTGTCTCTGGGAACAGCAGGTGGTTAGATTTTCAATTAACTAACAAGCTTTGAAGTCCCTGCCCCTCTTGCAACTCCTAAATACAGTTTCCCTGTCAGAGTTTAGACCGCTAGTGCCACCTTGGGGAATTTGTCGGTACTGCATCCATTTTTGAGTTGTCTTGAATTACTGCATTTCAATAGAGTGGTCTTACATGGAAGTATATTATCCAGGTTCAGCACATGGCACTGGTGTGGTTCTGCAGTAGAATAATTTTGTGCCCATAAGTTAGCCATATTTGACCTGAAGAAAATGAATTCCCAATAGTTATGGGTTGCTTTTGGCAATCAGCATTGCCCCTTTTGCAATGGTTTCAGGCTACTGTGTGTAGCCCAATGGTGGTTTTAGGCAGTGCCCTTCTGTGCCCACAACATAGGCAAAGATGGGTGGCAGCCTAATCTTCATGTTTTCCCTGTGCACTCTCTGGGGAGTTCTGGCCATCATGATGTTTTCCATGCCAGTACTGCACAGTTTTATGGTAGGGCTTGTATGCATGGGTAAAAACATCCCACAACTGAAGCAGTGCGTGCATACGTACCTTAACTCGGGCAGAGCCTTGTCTTTGAGTAGTTTGGTGCCGATGTCATCTGTAGAAGGCTGTGTTATCTCTAGGTGCAATAGACATGCTGGCCTAATACATCTTTTAAGCGTGATAGGCTATCATCCTGGACCTTATGATAACAATTCCAATATCTTCTGAGTGCATTTATCAGCAATCCCCATAAACCTTTCCACAGTTCACAAGCTAGTAACATGGATCCTCCAGGTGTGCGGTCATGGCTGAGTGCAATAGAGGGGAGAACCCAGAACCTATTTCATGCCCTGTGCAGGCTATTCTAATACATTTGAGTAATATATGGTCTGTCCTCAGTATGTCAGAGCTACATACTGGATGTGGGTGTAAACTAGGCGGCTGTGAGAAAAAAGTCGAGGTGGGCTGTTGTGTTAGAGTACACTGAGTGGTGTGTGGGTTGAGTGTGAGGGTGGGCCGCCGCAATACTTACTCGCATCTGCCTGTATATGTGACTTGTTGGTGTTTTCATGTGAGTGACACAGATGCATGTGAATGATGCCATGATGGACATTGGGGTGGGAAGATGGTTTTAGGATGCTATGAGGCATAGCTAAGTTTTGAGGGCCTTTCTGGAGGCCAGGTAGTTGTCTGTTCGGCAGATGGGGAGTGGAAGGGGATCCCAGATGGAGAAGGCTTGGACGGAGAAAGATGATCTTCCCTATCCGGTGGAGTTGATATGGGAGGTAACGAGGAGAAGAGCAGAACCAGATCTCAGGTTTCTGGTGTGTTGATAGCGTGTGAGTTTATCCAGATGGAATTGTGGTCCAGTGTTATGGATGGAGTGGTGAGTGATACGCATGGATTTAAAAGGTAAGCCAGCGGCCAATAGGGAGCAAGTGTGATATTCTGAGTGTTTGGCTAATGTGTTCTCTTGGTGAGAGGGCAAGGAGGAGACAGGCAGCAGAGTTTGGGATTCTTTGGAGTTTCCTGAGCTGGTATGCAAGAGCGTCTAAGTAAAAGGAGTTTGCATTGTCTATGCGGGAGAGGATGAAGGTATTGCAGAGACACGGTGTGAGTAGGAGAGGTACAGGAAGATTCACCTGAAGATGCATAGGTGGAAGAGGCAGGCACTAGACATGGGATTGATGTGGTGGGAGAGTGATAGATTTCAGTCCAGCATGCGCAGAGATTTTTTACAGAAGTGGGTGTTGCAGGACTGGGTCCTAGGGAGTATGACCAGGGGATTGGTTGGGGAAGGAGAGAGGATTTGCCGCATATTAGGATATCAGTTTTGCCAGGCTGGAGGAGGAGGTGTCTGGCTGTCATCCAGTGGTTGATTTCAGAAAGACTGCAGGAGACGTCTGGGTGGGGGGAAGTTGGCGTCTTCGGGATCTTGAGAATTATCTGGGTTCCATCCACAAAATTATAGCGGATAAGGTTATGAGTGCAGGGAGTGAGTTGAGTTAGATATTGAAGGAGGGGCTACAGGGAGGCTCCTTACAGGACCCCTTTCAGAGCAGGGCGGGAGGAGGAGGCAAAAGGGGGAGGAGCATAATTTGTGAGTGGTTTGAATCAAGGAAGGAAAACCATGTTAGAGCAGAGTCTTTGATCCCTAAAGAATGGAGCCTGTCTGTGGTTATGGTGTGGCCAATGGTGTCGAAGGCAACAGATAAGTCGAGGAGTATGTGCACAGCTCATCCTTCCAAGTCTGCTGTTCTAAGTCATCCCAAACCGACACAAGCGAGGACCGAGTTCCTCAGTGGGGTCTGAAACTAGTTTGTACTGGGTCAAGGAGGCTGTTGGTTTCTGTGAAGAGGCAGAGCCGTTTGTACGCAGTGCGGTCCAAGGGTGTGGCAGGTTTGGTCAAGGCAAAGTCTGGGTCATGAGTGAATGCCTAAAGAACATTTATAGTGTTTTATCAGATGTGAAAGCCTGCATTGACCAACATCTCGGATGGTCTTAAAATCCACCTGGGCAGACTACCCCTCATTTCCTCTCAAAACTCTGACAGAAATCGGGACTAGATATGGCCCCTGTGGAAACTGAGGTTTGGCAAATGGCCTCAATTTCCCCACAAGAAATAGTTAATGCCCCATTTAGGCAAGTCCAACTGAAAATCCTTCATTGAATATATTATGCCTTTTGATCTTTTATTTAGATGTGGCCAAGCCACAGCTTCTTGTGATGCCTTGCCTCAAGTTGCACCTTCTGTCATCTGATTTAGCAATGCCCTATAGTGCAAAAATTCTGGTGCTCAATCTCAAGGCCCCTGTCGATTATGCTTGGTCAACTGTTGCCTATTGATCTGAAATTTTACCTTACTTGGTATATGGTGTAAACATGCCTAATCCTGAAACTGTTGCAAAGACACTTGTGAAACAGGCAAGTCTTTGTGTTAAATATATTTATTAAGTTAAAGGAATGCAAGGCTCCCAGCAACAGCAGAGACCCCTTACCGAAATGGAAACAACTTCAACTGACAAAACGTAGAACTCTGGCAACAAACAAGCAAATACAGATTCTGTGACCTCACTAGAACTTGAAGCGGTAAACATTCCAAGTCATCTAGCTTTTCCATACATAGAGACTCTTCATGAAATCCGCAACATCACAACACATCTCCCTTTTTTTCACAAACCTCCATCATGATAAACCATGCCTTTCACACACAACATCGCTTCACTGTGGCAACTCTATCTTTATTCCAAACTTGACCACCAGCCACACATACTGCACCTTTCATAACAGCAACCACCCTGACCGGATCTGAATATAGTGAGTCCCCTTTTCTTTTCACCACACCTTTTCTTATCCTTACCCAATCTCCACACGGAGCTCCTTTCCACCTCTTCTTTTATTCTCACGCATGACCCATTCGCTCTTCTACTCTTTAAGGACATTTCTCACCTCATCAATAACAATATCAGTCTCCCGGCTCCTCCCTAACCATGGCGGGCATGCCATGGAAAAAGGCTTCCGACTCCTCATGAGTTCAAATGGACATATCCCAGTGGTCGCATCAGGCGCCATTCGCAATGCCCACATCCTATTTTGAATGGTCGCCAATTTATGAAATCCACACTCCTCCCCCATGTGAATGCTTTCCATCACGCATCTATTCAATCTCTCAACTACTCCATTGGTTTCGGGATGGTAAAGAGCCGCTATTTTATGATTCACTCCACACTTCTTCAAATAAGTAGCACAACACCCCCCAGTGAACTGAGTACCGTTGTCAGTGAGAACACTTCCTGGAAGTCCCTCACTTGCGAAAATCTCTTGCAATACCTTAACCATACTTTCTCCCGAAATTTCTCTCACAATCCTAAAATCTGCCCACCTAGAGAGTAGATCAACAACCAAAATAACGAACCTTCCCCGACCATATCCTAGATCGACAGGTCCCAAAATATCCATATCTATGTCACTCCAAACTTTAACCGGAACAGCAACATCTACCAATGGCTGTTTCCTGGCCACGATCCCCTTTCCACTCCTGATACACAAATGGCATTCACCTAAACAATTTACGACCTCTTTATCGAAGCCTGGCCACCAATAATCTGATCTCAATACACCTTTGGTCTTGGTAACCCCAATGTAGCCACTATGTGCTAAATCAATAATCCTGTTGTGAATACCCACTGGAGCCACCGCCCTTTCCCACCTGAATAATATGTCATCCACAACTGATAATTCATCTCTCACCTCCCAATAGGGTTTTTCTCCCTCTCCCAACTCTGATTTCTTTGGCCAAACTGTAGTCATCACATACAAGAGCACTTTATTGATAGTCTCATCCTTCCTCATCTCATCAAGCCACTCTTGTCTGGATACAATTCCGTCAGTGCTCACAAACACCATTTTCATATCCTCATCCTCCAGTACATCCCGAGATGCAACTCTCACCCTCAATAAACTGTCAGCAAGCGTGTTATCTTTTCCAGGTATCATTTCCATTCTAAACTTATGGCCTTGCATCCTAGTAACCGATCCGGCCACTCTACGTGAGACCTTACCAAGGCCCTTATTTTCAAAAATGACCTTCAGAGGCTTGTGATCCGTCTGGATCACAAACTCCACACCCCAAACAACAATTCTGAACCGCTCAGCTGCCCAATAACACGCCAGAGCTTCCTTTTCATGAACGGAATATCTTAACTCTGCACCCTTCAGGCCGCATGATGCATGTGCAATCACCTCTTCCGAACCATCTCTCTGTTTCTGTGATAGAACGGCACCCAGAGCACCCTCACTAGCATCAGCCGTAATAATAGATACATTTTCCGTTTTGAAACATCCTAATGGGCGGGGCATGTCTATCTCTTCCTTGATTCTGGCAAACTCAAAATCACACTCCGGATTCCAAACGAAATCTGCACCTTATCTCAAGATTTTCCTCATTTCCTGTACTTTGGAAGCATAGTTCACTACAAATTTTTGATAAAATTCGGTCATGCCCAAAAACGAACGTAGTTCACGCTTGGTAGTTGGCTTCTCAATCTCCTTTATGGAATTCACAATACTTTCTTTGGGTCTTACACCCTCACATGACACCTCGTGACCGAGATATTCCACTTTGGATACAGCAAATTTACACTTCTCTTCCCTCAAAGTAATGCCCCTCTCTTCAAAAATCTTCAATACTCTACCCAAATTTCTGTCATGATCTTCTAACGTTTCACCACATATTAACACATCGTCTTGGAAGCAAAACACTCCCCTCACACCTCTGAGCAAAGAATCCATAATCTTCTGAAACTCTGATGAGGCTGACGCCAAACCAAAAGGCATCCTTCTGAATTGAAATACTCCATCGTGAGTAATGAAAGCCGTAACCTTTCTACACCCTTCCTCCAGTTCAACTTGGTGATATGCAGAAGCCATATCAAGTTTTGAAAAGACCTTGCCCTTCCCAGCCATGATTAACATCTCACCCATGTTAGGCAATGGATGCCTATTGACCATCACACATTTGTTAAGCTCACGCACGTCTATGCATAACCTCAGATCACCTGAACTATTTTTGACGACCAGAACAGGGGATACCCATTCAACTCCTCCTGCTCTCTCAATGACGCCCATCCGTAGCAGTTTTTCAAGCTCACTTTTAACACCTTCATGTAGAGATAAAGGCACGGGCCTCAATTTATCCACCACAGGCGTACTACCCTTG
This sequence comes from Ambystoma mexicanum, assembly GCF_040938575.1. Lineage (NCBI taxonomy): Eukaryota > Metazoa > Chordata > Amphibia > Caudata > Ambystomatidae > Ambystoma > Ambystoma mexicanum. The sequence goes on from NC_090941.1 coordinate 772,167,395, forward strand.
TATAAAATTATCTGATGTTGAAAACCTTTCACTCTTCCCAATGTCTTGTCAAACACTCTACCATGTTCTGTCACATACTTGCTGAGAGCAGAGCATGATGACGACACCTGCAGTACTTGTTCTGCTTGATTAGGATCTAGTTTGCGCTTGATTAGGATCTAGTTTGATGGCTAGATTTTCTTTTACCTCCATCCCAGTAAGGATTGACCCTTTTTGGTAATGTACACTTTACCATCACATTTTCGTCCCTTAAATTCAAACTTACCCCATATATATCCTAACAACTCAATCTTATCCTGATTATACCCTCCGGGATTTATATCAGGCTTCACTAAGTCAGACACTACACCTTTCAGTTCTTTCTCAAACACACTTCTGGATACTAGAGTCATTTTCGAACCAGAATCAGCCATCATAGAAGCCTTATGGCCATTTACACTCAACACTGCATACGGACGTTCAGTCATCTGAGCTTTCACCCTCTATAACAACATTTATAGTATTAACAATGACATTCTGCATCGGTAGTGTTATCTCCTCCTCTGACGACCTTCCATCTTCTTCATTCACATATAGAACTTTCTTCTGACCAAACTATCCAAATTGATAGTTCTTGCAACAGTTCGCGAAATGTCCTGTCCTTTTACCCTTTCGAAAAAGTAGCTCTGCGTCCAGGACACACAATGGAAGAAGCAAAATGCGTACTGCTCGCGCATCGGAAGCGTAGTCTCTCATCTCTCTTTTCATTTCTCTGTGATGAATCCTGGTTCCTCTGCTCTTCCACTGCAACTCCTCTATTTGCTTGCTTATTTTTCCCCTTTCTTTTGCTCTTCGCTTCCACCACATTTAATATTTCAGATTTGTTTTCCTTTGTTTCTCCCACTTCATTCTTTGCTAACTTGGCAACACATGCCAACAAATGTTCCACACGTCTAGCAACATCTAGTACTTCATCCAGATTGGGTGCATCCCTTAACCATAATTCCTTGTGGATTTTGTTGGATCTGCAATGTGTCATGAACTGGTCGCAGATGTGTTCATCAAACGCATCCTGAAACTTACAGAACAAAGCTAGATGTCTTAACGCCATTACATATTCTTCCGCAGACTCTCCATGGCCCTGCACCCGCATGCGGAAATTATATCGTTCCAATATTGTGCTGGTTTTAGGGTTAACATGTTTGTCCAGTTTTAGCAAAGCCAAGTCAAACTCATTTACCACATCACCGCTGCCATCTTCTGAATGTTGAGGAAGAGTTTCATATATTCTTTGGCCTTCATACCCTAGAAAATGTAACAACAAAGCTAACTTCCTTCCGCTAGAATATGATGTCCATCCGGCAGCCTTCATATAATGTGAAAATCCTTTGCGCCATTGGGCCCACAGGATTTTTGCCGATCCTGGAATCGGCATAAAGATTGGTGGACCAGCTATCCCTGGTAAACCTGCCATGCTGCTGAGGCTGAAACTGCTACTGCTCCTCTGCTACTTTTCTTGCTAGATCCGGAAGAAAACCAGCTGCTCGCTTTATATAGGTGCTATTTATGTTGCTAGATTGCTCTCTGAAATCCAAATTCTTGACTCAATGTTCCTTAAAACACTGCTGCAAACCAGTGGTGGCTTTAAAAACATGCAGCTTTTAATCCTCTGCTTCCCCTTTTTATTTTATCTCTTTACTTGCTCCTTCGTGTTTGTCAGTGCTGGCTTAGACCCTGACGACATACATGATCAGCAATTTCAGTTGTATCTCCCATCAAATCTGCAAGCAATACCCCTACGTTGTAAGCATTCAAGAATCCCTGGTTTGCTGCCTTTTCTTGAAATCTTGATGCGCTTCGCTTAGTGACTGTACGGTAGTCCTCTTCCTCCTGATTCTCTCCTTTCCCTCAGAAACGTTGTGTCATGTTACGCACGGACGTTATGGGAAAGTGAAAGGGCACCGCTGCAAGGCTGAAAAGATCTCTCGGCTACGAATGCTCTTCATAAAACAGCTTCGACTTTGTTAAAAGTGGGCGGAATACTGAGCGGAGTGAGCGTTGCGATACGCAGCGGGCCTGGATGCAAGCAGGGGCACGGATTTGTGGGGAGCAGCGCAGACACTTACCTGGGGAACGGGCTGCCGGACTCCGTTTGGCGTCCGCTCTACGCCGGGAGATGGTGGAGCAGCCTGTCGCACAGGACCACACACAACGTGCGATGGAGCACTTCTTTAGACTGCCGCTGCTACGCTCGGGAACAGCGGAGCGGCAGATAGGAATCATTGCTGGGAGTCTTGTGGGTCTTCAGTCATATCCCATCCTCATCGCCATTGTTGCGAAGACACTTGTGAAACAGGCAAGCCTTTGTGTTAAATATATTTATTAAGTTAAAGGAATATATGACCCCCAGAAACAGCAGAGACCCCTTACTGAAATGGAAACAACTTCAACTGACAAAACTTAGAACTCTGGCAACAAACAAGCAAACGCAGATTCTGTGACCTCACTAGAACTTGAGGCGGTAAACATTCCAAGTCATCTAACTTTTCCATACATAGAGACTCTTCATGAAATCAGCAACATCACAACAGAAACCTTTTCTATCAAATGCCTTAATTATTGCAAAATGCAATATCGCAATGAAATGGGGCACCCAGGACCTGCCCACACTGTCCAAGTGGGAACGAAATTTGGCCAATTGTATGTTGATGGAAACGTGTGTATTCAACCACCAAGCCTGCCCCCAAAAGTATGTTAAAATATGGAACAAATGGATGTCTTATGGCTACAATTATTGGTACCTTTAGATGTTCACTATGTGCACAGGATGCTTAGCAGGGAGGTTGACCCAAAGGGGGTTTACTGTACTGATCGTTTTTCTTCTACTGTTCGCTTTGATTTGTTGTTGCTATTGCTGAAAGCTTTATCTGGTTCTTTTTGCTTTGCCGAAATTAATAAAGAATTGTTATACAAAGCTGTCTGGCATGTCAATAAAACTTAGTTTGCTTCTATTCAGTTTCCACTAGACTGGAGACCTTTGTTCTCTTCAGTATGCCTACAAGTGGGGATAGAAACTTAAAAAACTATTTGATTCTGTTCTTTCTTTCAGTTCTTTTCAGTTTAATTTCTTCATTTATCAATGCAGACCTGTCTTTTCAGTGTATGATGCGGCAAAACTAAATTTAATAGCATTGTCATTCCTATTCTTAAGTTTCAATTTAAGAATAGGAATTACATCCTAAAGGGCCTTAAGCTGTCACGGGCTCAATGGTATTTGTAGCATAGTACTGAAATCCAATCCAACACTTTTATTTGACATTGTGGTTAAGAGTAGTGAAGTCCCAGACTCAATGGAGGATGTCACACCCGATACCCATTTATAAAAAAGGCATGAGAGATAACCCATAGAGCTATCAATTATTGGCATTGCCAGATGTAGCAAGTAAAATCTTCTCAACTTTTCTTCTTAAGGAGATAAATAGTTGGGCTGAGAGAAATGCTGTTCTGGGCTGCTTCCAAACAGGTTTCATAAGGGGATTATCGACGAACATGAACATATTTACTATTCATCTGCATTTTACGCTGTCAACAGACCTCAGTTATGCTCAAAATTGGAAAACAGGCTGCCTTGGTGTCTCGTAGGAGTGTTGTATTGCAATCTTTAAAAAAATGAAATGATGATTTTATTCTCTTGATTGACTCGAAGTGGAATTATGGTATAGGTGCTTTACTGAAACTATTTAGAAATTGTGCTGGAAGATGAGATTGGGTGAACAGCCATGAAATAATAGCTAGAATGAGCTCACTTTCCATATTTGCCCAAATGATTTTTACTGTTAAAAAACCTCAGCAATATATCTACATTGCCCATTGCCTGCTATGAAAAGACTTTTTATGTCACTCAGATTTAATAAGGTGGAAGTCCTGAATAATAGGGGAGCTTGGCTTGATATTCCTAATGATAAACGCACATGTCAGCTACGTCTCGATAAACAGCAAATCAAACAATTAGACATGTGACCACATTGTGCCCAGCCATGTACAAGATCTACCTTCTGTATTACAGTAAACTTGTCGATCATCAGGCTTTAGCAGGGGTCTATTGGTTGCAATAGTACAGGTCTGGAAAGTTGCTGCTGTTAGGTTGGCCGAAGGGGGCATTACTAGTTGACTTTGGTTCGGTAGGCATATGTTGATACATGTTAAATGGAAATTAAATTATTTTTAAACCAAGACAAACATTAGGTTGTTTGAATGGAGCTTAATAAGCGATTTTATCAGTTTTTCTAATTTGTTAAGTACATGTTATTTTATATTACAAAGGAATGTATTATTGTATAAGCAGATTTTCATTTTTAATAATTGTCTTTTTATATTGACTACTTGCGTAAAGTTTTATAACTATATACACACAAGTAAAAAAATAAATAAACAATACAAATATAAAGTTTGAAGTGAATCGGAAACACAGCAGAATAAAGGACGGCCATGTACATTAATTCTCACAATGACTGCAATACAACTTTTTCTGTAATGTTTACATATGCTGTTCGCATTGGAAGGACATATGAAGAAATCAAATTATAAGCTTTTAATTAAATGGCTTGCAGTATTCCATACAAACTACCTCAATCCTGGGCCTGCCTTTCACATGTAGCACGGTTCATTCTTGGAAATACAGGCAGTTCAGTTCAACCATTACAATTCTCTCTGCTCATTGTTGCACCCCATATGCAGAGCATCCTGTGCTTGATGTTTTGGGCTTAAGATTTCACACATGGCAGGGGTGTGCTTTGCCAAGAAGGCTTGTGTACTCCATATCACATATTCAAGATGGGTGTTGATGGAAATACATTTCAGAATACACTTTCTGTGGGTTGCAAAATGGCTGAAAGAAGACATGTTACTGTACAATGGAATTATGAAGCCTGGGTTTGAAAATAAATTAGTTCAACCATTATTTGGCAACATTTGGGCACGCTCAATGGGACAGGTGTAACTCTTATTTCTCTTGCCAGGGAAACACGTTCTCATTTTATTCATTTTAGGCCTCATCATGTAAAGTAGTTTTCTTTTTTATTGTACATGTTTTGCCTTGGAAGCAGATACAGATTTGCTAGTTAGTTGGAGCTATAAAGGGATAGGAGGTCTTTCAGTTACAAATGTCCCATTGCAGTGCCAATTGCCTAGCAATTCACACTTAAAAAAGGTACTGCTGAGAACAAAAGAAAGTAATCCCGCAGACTAGCCTCCGGTCTTCATCTGGATGTTGTCCTGCTCATGATGGCCCTGAAGGTGGGCAAGTTGAGAGGCAGCGTTGTAGGGCTGGAGCCCAATTAGCCCAATGGTGTTGCGCCCATGGACTTTCTTTACATCTCATCTCCTACCTTTCCTTCCCTTGATAATAGTTTTGGCTTGAAGGTAGTGCTTTCAGCACCACCTAAAAGCGAAACTAAAAAGGGGGCTTTGCTGGCTCAGAAGTATCTTGTACATCCTGGGGCAGTGTTCAAATTTGCTGGGAGCAGGGAGAAATGTAGATGCTGCTTCTAGCTTAGAAGAGCCTGGTTAGCTTGAAACCATCAGTTACCCATAGCTACTTTTGACTCCCCAGGCCAATTTGTGTCATACAAACATACATATGTGATATTATCTATGTTTGATAATATGAATAAAAGCGACTGAAGGACACCTCTCCAGGACATTTGAAGCTGAATGGAACATAGATCATAGACAGAAATGTAGCGTTTGCATCTCGTGCAAGTTAGATGTGTGGTGCGCTGTGTACTAGCTCCTTTTTTCTACAGATGTACCTCCTGTCTACCGGGTGATGCCCAATACCCAGGAGCTGCTTTTAGCTCCTGCTCATCTAATCTCAGTTTTCGATCCCTGTGGGAGTTTTCATGTACCACCCCACATAGCAAGAAAATATACATCAAATGCTTTAGTACATAGGTATATGTGGTTCATACAATATGTGGAACGAGCTGTATTGCTCTCTAATGTGATTCATGTCTACAATATGTCCCAGTTGTAGGGGAAATGTAAAAAGTTGACAATCTCTTGACAAAGACTGAGTCACCCCTGTGTTGATGGCAGTGACGAACTAGCCACAAGGTTGACTGTTTGAGGGCAGTTGTAAAGAGACAGATGGAGTTGTGGGGTGGCCCTGCTCGGGCATCTGGCCCTAGTGCCCCCTCAGGCCCCGAAGGCCTGTCTCGGGCCCATGACATTGGGACCAGTAATACAACAGCATGACGAGTGTCATGTAGGGTTGAGGGGCACCCTACCTCTGTGCGGGAATCAGGGTGCATTGTGTCGGCAAAGTCACTGAGATTTCTGTAATGATCCACCAAAACTCGCAGTGAAGGCATTCCCTCTAACACTGGAGGAAGAGAGAATACACCGAAGGTAAACCGTGCTGGAGGATAGCCCACCTGTCACCATCACGTCACTGAGCTTTATGCTCCAATATAGAAGGGAGGTGGCATCGACATGGCCAGGGAGGAGTTGGCAATGTTAGTGTGCATCCTGGGCATCCACGCCCCATGTGCCAACAGTGGACCAGTGCATGTATCAAGTGCCATCATCAGTGTGGTCTCCCTAGGGACAGAGGCACAGCAGCTGGGACAGGTGCAAATCAGTGCTCTGGACAACTGAGGTAGGTCGCCGTGAGCTGTGAGGAACTCATGGTGATAACAAGTAAGACAGACACAAGTGATCACAGTTCAAGGGTGTTTATTGAACAATGAAATTCTGCATACGGTTTGGAAAAACGCCTAATCTAATCCGAAATCTAAGATGGGAGCAAGCGTCAACCATCAAATGAAAAATAAGGCAGCCCCAGTGGTGTTGTGTCAAATCCAAAGAGCCTATACTAAGAAACGTATTGCCAAACCTCATAACTACTACAAAAAGGGTGTGTGGAATAGTTCTCAAGAAAAGAAAGAAGTGTTCTCAAATAATATGTCAGGATGCTATAGCTTGGGTCTCCCTTGCCTACGTTTTGAGCACTGGGTAAGGTTGCAACTTGGCGCACAGTAAGTCCCGGGCTTCACCAGCACAAGACGACAGTTCTAATGGCAGCTCTCAGGACCGTCGATGGCCAAGTCTCATTTCCTTTGAAAGACTTTTGCCTTCGAGGGCCTGACGTGTTCATATACCAAAATGAAATTTACATTAACAAATAAGTTTGTTTCCATTGTTCGCTGGGTGATGGGTTCACCCCTAGGTCCCCCTCTTGTGGGCGTTGACCCTTCTCAATTGTTTATCACAGTTTCAAACACACTGTTTCTCAGGACCGGGATTCATTTTCCTTATTTCTTCTCACTGCAGGATTCACTTCCCTTTCCTTCCTTTATCGGAGTGTAGATCGAAGCCCGGTTCTTATCGATTTTTATCCTCGGCTCACCGGCTGTGATGAACCGCTTTGCTTTTGGCCTTCCTGGAGTCAATGCCAGTACCATGGGAGCAGAAGCTTCTCTGGCCCCTGCATATCGGCTTGTCCTGTGTACCGTTAAGATCTGCTGGAAGACACTTCTATTGTTTGCGGTCTTAGGCTCTCTTCCACGAAGGTTCCGCAGGCCTGAGATGAAAAGGGCTTTCTCGCCTCGCCACCCTCTCGATTCCTGCCACCTTTCTCCTTCTCTTGAAATTCTGCGTGGTAGCCGTCACATTGTGCTGTCTGCCGTGCTCACCTTGCTTGTACTGTGCTCTCTGGCTCCACCTTTCATTCCCGTGGGGAAGGGAAAGGGGCCGTCAGGTGTGTGTGATTCTGATCAATTGCCTGACTTTGCCTGACCCTACTATTGGGACATGTCAGGTAAACGGCTCTGGTGTTAATCTGTCGTCATTTGTGTTGTGCGAAAGCGTTCTTGTTGAAAAAGGGGGTCAGTGGTTTGGAATGTCCTACCTAAGAGGATGGGGAAAAGGTTTTAAAGGCAGGGTGATACTGCGTCTTGCCCATCAGTGTCCTTCTCCCACTCCCCGAGGGGTCCCCCAACCAGGTGATCCTCCCTCACTTGTCCACCCCCAGGAACTGAATCCAATAGCGATGGCCACCTGGATGACAGATCCTTGGGGACCACCTAGGGAGACACCTTCAGGTTTTTCGCAGACCGCATATAGTTCTACCACAGTGACGGGAGTAACACGTTCCTAGTGCGTGGAGCAACTGTTGGAGCCACCCATGGAGGAGTGGGCACGAGGGTGTGAGAGGATTTGCAGCGCTGAGGGTAAGTCACCAGCCGTGACAGGTCTGCAATGGCAGATCCCAAACATTGGGTAAGAGTGATGGAAAACTCAACACATGACTTAAGACAGCAGGCATGTTGCCCCATCGAACCCCAGATATCTTGTGATGTGCAGTAAAGTCTGTTGCAGACTGCAGCTGTAACTGGTTAGTTTTTGGTTTGCTTAAGGGAGGTGATGAAAGAGAGACTATTATCCTGCAGTCCCGTCTCAAGTACTTGCACTAAGCCTCGAGCATGGGACAAGGACTGTAAGACAGGTTGCTGTCAGGGTCATATTACCATCTGATTCATCAAGGTTTATGTTGGCATGGAGAGCCGTTATGGCTCCCTATCTGTTCTGAGGAGCTGTTTACAGCAAGAGGTCGGCCATAGAATGAGTGCCCATGGGTTGCATTGCCCACCCAACGTGGTATTTGGTGTTCTCTTTGGGCTCCGTTTACTATAAAACAGGGACTGCAAGTTAAAAGGTGCAACTGAATAAACTGTTAGGACAGGGTGCAAAATGTGCACTTACTACTAGCCATTGCCTAATGATAATTTACTCTTGGCAAGTAAGAAATGATGTGCTATGTATACATATACAATTGAGGTGGCAAGTAACTTTGTTATGGCTTGCTAGTAGCTTGCCACTCGAATATATGGCCGCTTGTTAGGATATTGCTTGCATTGTTATTTAAGTCGTTCAAATGTTGCCATGACTGTTGAGTGTCAGCTGGTGTGTACAGGACAAATTCCTACTTGATGTTGGCGATTCTGCGATGAAATAGAATGATTTTCTTGAGTGTCAAGTGTTTTGATCCAGCATACAACACTAATGGATTGCCGTTCCACCAGGGGTGTGAAGCACATGCAACCAATCTGAATCCAGGTATTTTGGAGATGCTGTAGTCATAGGTGTGGCTGCATTCATGAGTGAACGTTACTCTGCTCCACCCCTCCCCCGTGCATCTTGGAGGTTAGGACCAAGAGCCCAGAATTGTTTGTTACTGATATAGAGGGATTCGGGGCAGTATCCCACTCCTGTTCTAATTAGTTGCTGTCGGTTGTCATAACAAACGTGTACTTCCACTTCAAGGCGAACTGAGGGGGCTGATTACTGCATCCCTCTTCTGACCAGGCAGCAAAGGCCAGTCAGTCGGCCAGAGGTAATGCACCTGGGGCTGTACGTTCCAGCATGAAGTGTCTTTAGTAATAGTTTCATTCTTTTTTAGCATTTTAAATTCAACATATTTCTGTGTCTGATACTGCAACAACCTTACAGTGTTGATATTCCATGTCAGTCAGAGGTTTGTGAAAATAAGGTAGCATTCTGAGGGACGTACTATGTGGTGGTGACCCAATTTATTCACTTGGGCCTATAGAGAATTAGTTTTTTAAAAGTCCAAATAACTTTGGATATTCTTGTGCATTTTATTATTAGTTTTCAAAGTATTACTGTTACTATAATTGCACTTGTGTAGCATATGCCTTATCCAGGCAACATAGTGTGTGGGCAATTTCACACAATTTGTGCGATATTTTGATCCAGGTCAACCCTTGGACTACAGGGTTTCAATGACCATTGTGACCTGGCATCAGGGAAAGCAATCTTCGCATGAGTTCAAATAAATAAAAATAATATAGGCAGCGGAGCTGATAACGGTCTAACTGACTGGTCTCAATGTGCACATGTCCACTCCTGCTTCTAAATAATTTGATAAGAAAATGTTTTTATTTTAACCTAACCGCTTTAACATATAATAATGTTTCAGATTAATGTGTACTAAGGACATTTGATTTTAGGTGGGTTAAAAGAAAGTACGTTTTCAGTTTTGCAAATTGAAGAGCAAGGGTGGAGCTTGCTACTGGAGCATAGGTGTGTAGCCACAGATTGTGTGAACTGACTGGCGTGAAGAGAGAGGCTATTAAGACCACTAGGGATACCACTGTGCAATTGGGGGTATCAAACAATGAGCATCAAGCGCAGGTTATATATACCTACCTTTTTTCCTGAATGTTTATGAAGTGCCTCCACCTGAAGTAATATAGCAAACCCCAGGTCCTTTTCTGTGAAGGAAATAAGTTAATCTAATTTTAAAATGTTCTTTTCAGTACTACTATGTAAAGGCCGAAAGACATGCTCCACAAAATCACAAGAAACATGGTAACATGGTATTTGTTTACCAAACTTACTGTATTTGACACGTTCAGTAAGCATGAACGTTAACAGATAATAAGAGCTGTCTGGAATGCAAACATCTCTTCATGCGTACTTGCCTTCATATCAGAGATAGCCTTACCTAAGTCTACAATCTTTAACTATATATCTTTTATTCGTTTTTCCAGAACAAAGCATTGTACAAATAGTATGGAAAAGGAGGCATGTAAGTGCGAAAACCCCCAGAAATTTGCCAGTTATGGTAAGGTACGCAACCATAACTCATGCTTCCACTGTGCACTGCACGGACTAACACCCATGACCTCAAAGATGACATCACAAACGTCATTGATGACATCACTGATGCAACCACATGTACCTTTAGCTTTCATAACAAGCCTCCACAAGGGATTGTCAATATAATGCTGCCACAAAACTACCAGAGGTCATCGGGAGAACTATCATGAGGTACATAATTCATTACACAATCCATTGCTGTAAACACCATTGCACTATAGACTTCTTTCCAGTATAGCAACAAACTCATGCAGAAACGTAGGCATTGTGTTCAGCATGCACCATAGAGGTCCAAAATTCACATTTTTGCCAGGTTAGATAGTATAATGATGAATGCTTTATTTTGAGAGTTTCGCGTACTGTGAAATATGTAAAAAGTAGCTAATACCCCTCACTTACTACATATTTGTACTACTACACAGAAAACATAAAGATACCACAACACGCACAAATATGCCCATATACCAGGAAAGTACAGTAAGCAAGAAAGCAGCAGTATTACCAGAAAGTGTTCATAACATAACTGATTATCTACATGCACAGAAATGATTGCTATGTTTCAGGCCTGCTTCTTCCCCTATGTATATGTATCATATGATGTGACTGAACCCTTAGGAAAGGAGTGTAGGGACTTATGAGAAGGGTACGGTCTACAAATATAGTACCTTTTGAATGTTTTCTTCCTGACTGTCAGTGAAGAAAACCACCTGCCCTACATATGTCAGGGAACAAAAAAAGAGGGAGCCAGACATGTGATGGCATCAGTGATGTCATCAATGACATTTGTGATGTCACCTTTGAGGTCATGGGTGTTAGCCCGTACAGTGCACAGTGGTAGCGCAAGTTATGGTTGCATATCTTACCATAACGGGCAATTTCTTAAATCCGGTTTTACCTGCAACCACAACGTCCCTGTAACAACGTTTGTCCATTGAATTGCATAGGTTTTTACCAGTGCTACTTAACCATAACATCCCTTTAACAGCGTTTTTGTCAGTGAATTTCATTGGTTTTAGCAGAATACCCTTAGTTTTGAAAGATGTGCTGTGCAACATAGTGAAACTGCTAGTACCATGTTAATGCGGACAGCAGTCGCGGAGTATGCGTCTGAATGCGGAAATCGGGTGGCCTCCAACCTGCTCAGAAAGGCAAGTGCTCTCTTACATAGTGGTACCATCACCAAACTCAAAGACCATTTACAAACAGCACAATGTACAAGAATTGCAAGGCAAAATAGAGTATGTTTGCAAATTGTGTACTTATGAAGCAAACAGGACAAAGGCATAGGGAGTACACCATTACGGAATGCATCAACAACAGAAGTGACATCTGCCTTCAACAATCTTACCGCACTGCTACAGTAAATGGGAACAAAGAACGAACGGCCAGAGTAAGGAGTGGAAAGTACTAAGATCAGAGCGTCACAATGTAGTAAGGACACTAAACTTTGTTTAATAATTGCACAGGTGCTGCAGTATATAATGTTACAGAAGCATAATGTGTGTTTGTTGTAACACAGCAATGGCAAGCACCTTAGAGTGGCAGGAAGAAAATGTCACTCATGATGCAATGACTTAATGTAGTAACCCCATTGGTACGCACAGTAGTGTGAACCATACATAATGTAATATATATTGCTGCATGCACACCAAACTCATTCTCTTTTTGGTAAGAGAATATATTGGAAAGGAAAGCAAGGCAGTATAAGCGGCAATCCTTCCACAACAGCATAAAAGCATAGGAAAATGGAAAGCCTGGAAGCCAAAGTGGACAAATTGGTGAACAAATGTGCCACCTTAAAGAATGCGTACAACGATATATTGTGGACAAAATGAAACAGCACTGGCACACCTGCACTTGTACTCCTTCCCCATGTCAAAGGCTGCTATCCCCTCAAAATCTGTGTGATGGGAGACGTTACAGTGATACATCAAGCTCTTCCTCCCCTGACAACCAAGTTGTTCAAATCCTCCTTTCCCTACAATAAGTATCCACTTCTACTACCCCTTCCCTTTGCTAAAGGTGTGAATGAATGCGTACAAGTAAACGTTAATAATGCCGTTCTGACTCAGCGGCAAACAGTCCTTGTTGCAATGACCGCAATTAAGAAAAAGGTAGGTGCCCTACGGACACCGCAGCTGCCCGGCCTATGCACAATGACAATGGAGGCATCCGTACGACGCCAGTAGTCTCCGCATGTCCACCAACTATCAATGTGTGTGGGAGCGGACGTTTTTTCGTTGTGTATGTACACGCATGTGTATGTGTTCCTCTGTGTCTTGGTAACATCGGCACTGTGCAGCATGTGCAAAGGAATGTTAATTAGGTCGACACGGCCACACACGTCCTACAGGTAGCTATACAAATAAACACCCCACTTACTGTACCCTATAGATGTCCATCGTCTCCCAAAATTGTTGGCGCATGTGTGGTGCACTATTAGTCAGTAGAGCAGTGGCTACGGTGTGCATAGGACACCCATGCACATGCGCACAATGTATTCCGCCCAAAACGCGTCCAGCAGACAGCCGTCCCGAAGGATAACAGTGGCGACATCACCATGCGACCGCACCCACCCTGCGCGTGGGTCCTTTTTGCGGGGATACGAGCCAGACCCTCCAACTGCAGCAAAGTACAGGGTTGAGCAATGTACGGAGTGTTTCTCGGAAAGTACACACTTACAAACTCACCACAATGTGCTGTTGCACATGCATGTATGGTTTTGAACAATGTAGGCCTGTTTTCCGAGTGACAGTTCTCCACCGCAACCCTACAAAAGGGCACACCCCAGAGCGACTCTGCAATCTGTTTGCAGCTTTTCAGAACCGAGTAGCAGGCCACATAGGTTTGCCTTGTAAGTGATGGTGCTCCAAATCTGCTGTGCTACAGTGCGTTTGCAACTAATAGCAACCATGTCAGTCCAGCTGAGTACGCACAGTAATGGAGAAAATTAAGAATGGCCCTTGCTGTGACCCACACCTGCAGCAGCGATAGTCCCCATTGTTCCAATCTCATGGGTAGCTAGCGGAAAATGGGAGTATGCACACATGTGTTTCCCCAAGGACGGCGAGGGCCGTATCTCAATGAAGCACAAACATTCCTTCTTCCCTTTCCACTTTCTTTGCAGCATGCCGTCATTGCGTACTCTTAAAAAGTTGCACATGCTTCCACCATTGACATTGAGGAGCTCTCCATGTAACAGTATCAGTTCTGTACAACAGTCCTCTGCATACACACAAGGCCCAGAAAAGGCGTTGCGCAATCCCTCTACCTCCACAGTCCCATTTCCATGGCTGCCATCTGGAAAATCCCTGGATGTGGCTTTCGTGCTGCGTGCAGGCGTGGTGGCATAAATTGCGACCAGGGTAGCGGGATTTCATTGTAAGGGACGGCTCTGAAAAGGGTTTTTATTTGCTTTTGTGTTTTCTTTTGCTCACATTATTACAGTAAACTCTTCACAGCATCCTGTAGATGGGCAAATAAAACTGCATTACCAATGGTTGACATGACAACAAAATGCTATTTGATTGGAAAACTAATTAGGTCATTGTTGCAGAAGAACATCCCACGAGCAGACAAAAAAGTGTACATGCTTCTGTTGATGAGACACCTTCCTGCGTCTGGCTCGAAACAACATCCATGAGCATTACCCCATACGCTTCGTGGTGTTATGGATGAGAAAAGCACCTTGGCAGTGGGAAAAAGCCTCTTCACTTCATTCAGCAATCTCTGCAGTCGACAGAGCAAATCTAAGCAACCCAAGTAACCCATATGCATGCCGCCGTATTGCATGGCGATAACATCGACATTAGCAAAAGTGGCCAGGTCTTTGCAAAGTGCATGCATATCACCGAAACTGTACTCATAGAACGTGTTCTACAATGTGTCCACTCCTTCCAAACTGAAATTGCTGTCAAATTGTCTTTGCAGGGCATACTTGTGCAGATCTATGACAAAGGGATCACCTACAGTAAACAAAATGCATTTCGCCATGTCAGCCACCCTCATACGCAGAGTATAATGTACAACAGTTGGACCGCCCCTTCCTGTGACCCACGCCCACAATACCTGATTGGATAATCCCCACAGTGCCATGTCCATTAGGTAGCATGGTGAGAAGCGCAGATTCTGGCATGTGCGTTTCCCAAAGTACCGCGAGGGCCGCACTCCAGTAAAGCTGGCGCAGTCCTTCTTCCCTTTCCTCTACCTTTTGTCCACCACTCCCTCATTGGGTACAGGTAAATAGGCACACGCGATTCCAACAATACCATCCAAGATGTTAGCATCTAACACTGTCAGTTCTGCACAGCACTTCGTAGGTACTGTTAGAAAAACAGCCTGCTAGTGTGCTGTCAATGGACATCACGTCCAGTAGAAAGTTCAGTAAAAGATTGCAAGATTTGTGGATCCACATTCATCGACATGAGCAGCCATCACCAGAAAATGGAGGTACGAAAACTTTGTCTGCAGTAGGTTTAGAACTGTGTTGTAAGTGCCTCTGCGCACGGTATTTGCCACTGAGCGGCCATTACGTTCTTTACAAGTATACTATTTTGTTTCCCATCCCCTACCATTTGCACTTCAGTGGTAAGTGCTTGCAACTTTTCGTTTACCCATATCATGCATTGTAATATCGAAACAGGAACTCTCTGCTTTCCTTCTGACAATGCTATGAAATGTGTTCCCCACTATCCCACCTCCTACATAAATCATAAAAATATGCTACCAAAAGCAGCATTGGATGTATCGTACCAACCAAAAGCAACTGTCCAAAAGATCACTGTCTGCACAGCTGTACTTCTAGGCTGCACTATTGCAAAAGTTTTTTTTTTTTTTTTTAAATCTGCCCGCTTCTATACTCAGCCCTCTGGAACACATCCAGAAGAGGAGTGCGCGACTTGGGATGCTATTTCTCCTGCACTGAAATGCCTCCAATAGCTCCCAGTGGCTGCGAGGAAGGAAGTGAAAAAATTCTGCATTATGCAGAAGTCCTTCTGGGTCCTGGGACCTCAATACCTTCAACTCTGAATTACTATATACATGCGTGAGCTCTTCCCTCATCCGCCTCTTACAGAGCCATGCAGGCGACCATGTAGGCATGTGCCAGAAATCACAAAGGCAACATAAGCACCAGCACTTCCACCCAACCACCGCACCATAAAGCAGGGAGGCAAGGACACATGTTCCACTTACCGTAATGCAGAAACATATCGCTGTGTTTGGCACCCCTACCCACTTCCAATCACAAAGCATTATAAGTATGCCAACCAAACAAGACAATCTTCACAACATTGGGCCTGCTCCCAACACTCTAGTACGTGCATAGAACCAGTGGTGCATAGTGCACTGCAACACTTACTAATCTGCGCAATGCACACTACGCTAGCACATATAAGAACCAGTTGCACCGTGACCTCTTCCATATGAACACTATTCCATTAGTGCACCCAGTGGACACACTGCACGACTGGTCACTGCAGCATCTCCACCCATAGACTGACAACTGTAGGTTGTTCTACCAATCACCACACCCATGCAACCAACATTGTTTGCAATGAAGCCAAACCACACACAAAAAGCAACAATGTGGCACCTACCAACCAGTGGATATACTTTTCTGTGCTAGGGCTGCAGCCATGCATCGAAGGGGTTACAGACTTACCACACACAGCACACTTTAGTACATGCTATGTTTAAATCCTCATGTCTTGTGCAATGCACTGCCCGTCTGCAAATGTGCCTGCCGCCACTCATCACAGAAAGACCATCGCTGCTCCAGCTGGCATGCCATAACGAAGGCTGCCTGCAATGACCACACAAGATTGTTGCCTGTTGAGGTATCTGTGCATTGGCGGAGCATGCACGGATAGCGCTGGCACACCACCTTCTTCTTCTAATGAGATATATCACATGAAGTACTTCTCACACCCGCACCCTTTCCATCCCTTCTTCCCACCACCAGATGTGTACACTATGTTTTTCAGGCCCTTTCGCCGCTGAATTCTCCTCCGATACAACATACCGCTGTCATGGAACACTTTTGACACACATCCTGTCACTGCACACTGCGTTGCAATCAAAATTTTGACCGCGCAGCGAACAGGGAAATGGGACGCCCAAGTGGAGCCAGATATGACAAATTTTAGTGCGCACACTGCTCTGTACAAGAGGCCCAGCCATGCACACAATGGTCTAGAGCCTTGCCTCACACACCACAACACTATCCTCTGATACACCATGGCGGCATTTCCCAAAAACTTTGACGCACAGCACGCTTCCCTCAAGCCAACCACCGCCGTGTTCAATGTTCGCCGACCTCACGGCATACTGCAGGCCAATGAGACGTCGGTCCCCGCAGCGAACAGAGAAATGAGTCTGTGGAGCGGTCTCAGATATCACACATTTTTTGAGACATGCATTTCAGTTCTTTGCAACAAAAGTACTGGTCGGATTTCCACCAAACACACAAAAGCACGCTTTCTGACCCAAGCCCCCGCTCCTGCTGCAAATTTGGTCATTCGGCCTGTAGCCGTGCGCAGTTTTTCCCCATTCAGTCTATGGACAAAACAAATGTTGGGACTCCCCTATAACTTTGCCCCCCCTGCACAAATCCTCACCCAACTTGGCGAAAGAATTCAGAGTCGGCCATATACTTTTTTTGTAAAGTTTGGTGACGATTCCTTCAGGGGGAGTGAAGTTATAAGCTGCTGAAAAAGTGCTCTTCCTATGAGTTTAGCAACTTAACCATAACTTCACGGCCGCTACCGTGGGCCATGTAATATATATGTATTTCTGAGGCTTGTGGAATCTGCTTAGATCACATTCTGTGCATAGGCCCACATTTAGTGGAAGCTGCGGATTATTACAGTTTTTTTTTTTCGAAACTCGAAAATGGGCGTCGACACAGGGCGTGCCAGTAATACTATCCCTAATGTGACATCCACTCTACCCATGATCCTTCACGCGTGTAAGACCCTCAGATTGTTTTTTTCCGCCATACTGGTCGGAAGCATTTCACGGAGTTCCCTGGCCTTAGCCATACCTTTGCAAAATATCATTATATTTTCCCCCTTCTCCACCCCAACGTCGAGTCGCCGAACTTCCACACTCGATGCCGGCCCGGAGAAGAAATCGACCGTCGAGAGCTGCACGATGGATTTGGGCCTCGGAAGGCCTCTAGCCTCGGCCCGGGCCGAGGAAGGCCTCTGGCCTCGACCCTGCAAGTAGGGAGAGTTGGGGTGGACATACTCTACACTCTTTTGATATATAGGCACATTCTTAAATATTCCTACACTTATCAACCCGCTGCCACAAGGTGCGTATGGAGGGTACCCCTTTCCAATTCTGCCACAAGTGCAACCGCAAGTACCCTTGAGTTGACAGACACGCCACGTGCAATCTCTGCTTGCCGAGGGACCACCCCGAGGCAAACTGCAGAGCATGTAGTAGGTTTAAACCGAAAACACTTAAGGACTGTTCGGTCAAGCATTGGGCCCACCACGCCAGGCATCAGGAGGCCATGGCAGCGGAGGGCGCCTTCAGCGATGACGGCAATGCCGTGCTTCCAGACGGCAAGGGCAACGTGGCGTCAAGAGACAGCCGAGCGCAAGTCACCAGCCTCGGAAAGTCATCCGGAAGGGCGGCTATGGGGAAGACCCCCAGCGACACAAGCGCTACCCACAGCACTTCCACAAAACACATGAAGTCCAACCGAGACTCGACGCGCACGTCGAGTTCTCGGAAAGAGGCACATAGAGAATGGTCCGAATCAGTGTCCTCCGGAAGTTCTCGATCTAGATCGCTGCATGACTCCAGGCAATCATCCACTGTTGCCAAGAGTGCCTCGCTCCCCAGTGTAACGGAAGTTCGATCGTCGGAAGACGAAGCCGACTTCTATCCCCAGACCGGACTCCAGGAGTCGGCGCCTGCAGACCACGTAACGGCGGCTCCCGAGTCCCTACCTCCACGTTCTAAAGATAGGGACACTACCCCCGAACCTCGACGCCAGGTGTCGGTAGGCTCCGAAGGGGCGAAAAGGCAGGGAAAACACTCTTCCGCGCAAGGGGAGAGGGGAAAACAACAAAGGAAGCAGTCTCAGCCTCCTTACACACCTCTAAAACTTTCAACTCCACATAAACAGACAGACAAGTCCCAGTCTTCTGTTATCCCAAAGACCCCTGCTAAAACCTGTAAGTCTAGTCAGGATAAGGCGGAGAAAGTCCCAGAAATGGTAATTCCCAGTTATAGAGAATGGTCTAGTGATGACATAGACAGGGTTATGTCAAGGATGTCATCATTGGCAGATTTTTACGCAAAAAACCCTGAACACTTTCTCTCCTATACTCCTGACGGGTCAGCACCCTCAGGCTCTAAGGATCCAATACCTCCAAGTAAGAAGTCCCAGTTTGAAGCCCCAACACGGTCTTCTGACCCCTTCTATATACAGCCCTACTCTCAATTTCAAGGGGATACATCCTTTTGTGAGGATCCAGATTTGGGCATGTTGGCAGAGCAAACTGGTACGGGCTACTATGGGGATGATGAGGACCAAGAAGAGGAAGAGGAAGACCCTGAGACCTACAGAATAGATTCCCCGGTAGAGAAAGAACCCCCGATTACCGACTCCCCTGTCGACAATCAACCTCTCCTGAATGAAGTTCTGTCCCGAGCGGCAGAACACTTTCACATTGACACCCAGGGTGCTCAGGAAGAGAGGGACTTCGCTGAGGAGTTAGTAGGAGAAAGGAGACCTGTTGCGCAGGCCATCCCTATCCTTAAGTCTATTCAAAGAAGAATAGACCCTTCACTTGTAAATCCCAACCTCACCAGGGCAGTGAACCCAAGGATTGAGAAACTTTTCAGGGCAGCCCAATCAGACCCACTATACATAAGGGGGCATCTGAAGCCAGACTCCCTGGTAGTTACAAACACCCATAAAAGGGTGGGGGAACACCCTTGTCATCGTCCAAAGCTCTTCCCGACAAGGAGAGCAAGAAACTATATGGGTTGGGCAGGAAGGTAGCCTCCACTTCCACCTACCAGGCAAGGATCGCTAACTCCACCACCCTGTTGGCCAGTTACAACTGCCACCAGTGGGAAGAAGTTGCTTCACTCAGACTCCGCCCCAGAACCCTTAAAGAGCCAATTGGCACGGGTTTCCGCGGAGGGAAGAGCCGTGTCCGGTTGCATTTTAAAAGCAACGTTTGATGCCGCGAATAACGCCGGCAGATTGATAGCAGAAGGGACTGTTATCAAGATACACGCTTGGTTACGGCAGTCTGGATTCAAGGCTGAAACCCAAGCATCATTGTTAGATAAACCGGTGGAGCCGGATCTGTTGTTTGGTAAGGCGGTCGAGGACGCGCTACAAAATGCCAAGGATGAGTATACTTAAATCCCTAGGCCAACTAAGCAATAAACCCCCTAATCAAAGAGGGAATGACAATTTTCATCGCCCACGCGGACAAAATTCCCAGAGAGGATCTAACTATTCCCAGGGGAAGGGTACACCATGGAACAGTAACAACCAGGAGTCTACCCAGGGTTATGGCAGGGGTAATAAAAAAGGACGTGGTAAGGGTAGAGGCAGCCCCAGTAGAGGCGGCGGCACGCCTCCACCAAAACAGTGACGCTCAGTTCAGGGTCCCTTCTCACGCAACCCCAGTAGGGGGACGCATTTCCAACTTCACCCAAGCTTGGGAAGGGATCACATCAGACAGATGGGTGCTATCCACAGGGTACTGCATAGAACTGTTAGAGCGTCCCCGGAACCATCCTCCACGACAAAAAATACATTCTTTGGACCACCAGAAGATCCTCCTCGAGGAGATCGTCAATCTGCTAGCAAAGGACGCGATAGAACTCGTCCCGGGACACCAGGTAAACAAGGGTATTTATTCAACTTACTTCCTTGTGCCAAAGAAAGATTTGACAATGCACCCAGTATTGGACTTACGGCCTGCAAACAAGTATGTCAAGCCCCAAAAGTTTCGCATGACTACTCTCCAGGAGGTAATTCCCCTCCTAAGAAAGGGGGATTACATGGCAACATTGGACATGAAAGATGCCTATTTTCATATTTCCATGTTCCCAGCGCACAGAAAGTACTTGCGCTTCAAGGTGGACACTCGGCAGTACCAGTTCAAGGTACTGCCCTTTGGGATAGCTTCAGCTCCAAGGGTATTCACCAAGGTACTGGCGGTGGCGGCAGCACACCTACGCAGGGAGGCAATCCCGGTGTACCCTTACCTGGACGACTGGCTCATCACGGGGGAGACCCCAGTCATTTGCAGAATAAACATTCAAAGGACAATCAACCTCCTCTTCGAATTGGGCTTCTCAATAAACGAGAACAAGTCAAGTCTGGTGCCAAGCACCTCCAAACAGTTCCTAGGAGCTATCCTAGACACACAAGAGGGGTTGACCTTTCCTTCCAAGGAAAGAATTCGGAATGTACTGCTGCAAATTCCGCAATATCAGTCCGGTCGCCAGATAACGCTACGCAAAGCAATGGAAGTGGGTTCAGAAGTGGCTGTTAGGCTGCCTGACCTGCCTGGTACTCTGCCTTACCTTCGTTTTGAACATTGGACATTGTTGGATATTTCCACCTCAGCGCTGCCGTCTGTAGGAGGAAGCCCTTGTGAAGGCGTAACATGGTGTTACACGGTGTTAGCACTGAAGTTTTCTCTGTTTCTGGGACAATTTGGACAATTTACAACTGAAATCCGCCCACTGACACGCCCACCGCCTCCCGCGCTTCTGGCCATGACCCACTTCCTATAATTGCTCTGGTGCTCGCGCATCGTGCGTGCGCATCGGCAGTTGGTTCAGAAGTGGCTGTTAGGCTGCCTGAGCTGCCTGCTACTCTGCCTTACCTTCGTTTTGGACATTGGACATTGTTGGATATTTCCACCTCAGCGCTGCCATCTGTAGGAGGAAGCCCTTGTGAAGGTGTAACACGGTGTTACACGGTGTTAGCACTGAAGTTTTCTCTGTTTCTGGGACAATTTGGACAATTTACAAGTAATTGTCTTTTGACTTACTCACTCGGAGTTGTTTGGAGTTCTCAGAGTTTTGTTGCCGCGGCATTTCTTATGACTTGAATTGCACATTGCTACTGTCACTGTTACGTTACGTTACGTTAATCACAGCGTTGTAGTGTATTCTTTTTTTTCTCTCACCAGCTGAAATCCGCCCACTGACACGCCCACCGGCTACCGCCTCCTGCGCTTCTGGCCACGACCCACTTCCTATAATTGCTCTGGTGCTCGCGCATCGCGCGTGCGCATCGGAAGTGGATTCAGAAGTGGCTGTTTGGCGTGGTGGCGTAAGTGCGAGCCTGAATATAGTATTTTGTGCCATATTCATTTATTGTTTCTAAACTTGCTGGTGGTGGCATGAGCTTCTTTCTTTTATTTAAGGATATTATTTGGACTTGCATACAATTCTACCTGTGGTGATTTAGGTTTTGATTACTGGATTTTGCATTATTTGCTAAAGCCTGAACACGATGGTGAACGGATTGAGAAGCGGTAGAAAGCTCAAAGGGGTGATGAGTCCTGTTGCAGTAGCTATGGAAGCAACGAATGAACGGTCCTCTTATGAGGAACCAAGGAATCCTAATGTCTCTCAAATAGACGTAATTAACTATGAATGTAGCGAACATAGTATTGTTCAGTTACCTCTGCCTCAGAGTATAAATGATGAAGGTGAAATAATTCTGGATGCTTACAACATTGAATTAATTCAGAATATGGGAGATGTAGGTGGGGCAATGTTGGATGTCTCTAAAATTGATCAGCCGCAGGGCATATTGGAAGATGGTGTGTCAGCTAAGGAGGTTCTTAGGATGGTTAAACAAAAAAGTAGAGTAACCTCTAACCTCGCTTCATCACCGATTAAATATGATGTTAAGGAGGTAAATGATTTCAACTTGCCTTCCAGTATTGACCATAGTGAAATAGATTAATGGATGAGTAGTAAGCTGGAACCAGTGAAGGGCGGCTACAAAATGATGGGTGGTCTAAATGATTGCTCTATGCTTGGTCCCACTATTGAGATGGAAGTAGGCAGGAGAATGAGATTTTCCATGGGGCCTTCTACTCCTGTATCTCAGAGTAGTGGGCAGAGAGGATGTTCATATGTTTGGTCTACCGAACCATTATAATAAAAACCCTTGTTCGTTTACAGGGGACTTGATTGAGGATTCGGCACACAGCAGAAAAAACACTAGAGGAAAGGGACATGATGGTTTGCCTTTGGGGAAGTTTGAACCTCCAACGGCAACCAGGAGTAATCCCTTCATAAATTCTGGTGAACAGATTGATCAATTTGTAAAAAATACAGGCATGCATACAAAAACTAAAATTTGTGAGGATGATACCCAGGATGAGGAATTGGATTTACGAGCACGGGATGCCCCCGGGCTTTGGTGTAGATTTCCCAGTGATATCGAGGATATTGGACTTGCTTGACAAGGGCCACGAAAGAACACACTGTGATCTGGTCGATCAGAGAGCGGCTCTAACTGAGCTCTTGTGTAAGGTCAATAAGATTGAGGGGCTTTTGTTTACATGTAATGCAGTATCTGATTGATGGCCAATAAAACTCCGGTATCTCTTCAAGATGTATTTACCCTAACTCCTGGTGATGAAAGAATGGTGAACACAGAGTCTAAATCATTCGCCGAAATGGCGGCTGTATCCATAAGCCGTCAGGCAAACCCAGAGTTCAAAGCCCCTGACCCTATTGTGGAAACCATAGGAGTTATGGTTAACAACATCAAAATGCTAAAATTGGATTTTGAGGTTGTTATGAAATCTATAATGGGGAAAGATAGCATTGGGACTAAATGTCCCTGCTGCCTAAAATAAACTCTGCACTTGTTAAAGAAGGGAGTGACAGTCCTTCAGCACTTTTGGATTTAATTGACCTATCAGATGATAAAAATGAAGGGATGAGTGGAGGTGTAAGTGTGTCGGATCCTGAGAGTGAATATGAAAAACAGAAAGTGGTACTAACAAGGAGGGAGAAAAAAATAATGGCTCGTGTACGGAAAAGGGATGCCAAGAGGAGCAAATGCCAAAATGCAAAAGTCAAAGCAATGAATCAGAAACTAAAAAATGGCGATGAGCTATCATCCAGCAATGAACCCATAGCATTGGAAAATAATGTGTGTGAGGAGCGGGGCGTTGATCTCCACCAATTAGATGAAGAATCTAAGGCCCATTTGAATCTTATCCCAGGGGGGGATCAATAAGGAGTTATTGCCCCCTAAAAAATGCACACAAAAAAGCAAACACTTGAATATTGGAAATGGCCAGAGTGGGGATAAAACTGTGAAGGAATGCAATCCCTTGCCCAAACAAAAGGGTCAGTCGGCAGCTATGAGTGCTGATATCATGGGGGTACAAACTGCCCGTTTGCAAATTTTATCCATTAAACACTAAAAAAACAGAAAAAAAAATCAAACATTTTCTAAAAAAACTAAACCTTCTAGCAACAATGATATTAGGAATGTCTCTTCGGATGAATGTGAGAAGAGTGGAATGGCTAGTAGGGATACTAGATTCGAACAGGGAATGAATGTTGGTGAAGAGGGTGAGGAGAGTTTGGAGCATAGGAGAGGGTCTGGACTAGAGATTGCACCAAAAAAACAAGTTCTTGGTGCATCAGGTGTTCCTGCTATTGAAGTAGGTGTGACCCATGAGGATGTGAAATACGAGGTGTGTAAAGAGGAAGGGGGTTTGGAGCAGGGATCTAATGAAGTGAATCAAAGCGGGAAATTGATCCCGGGTATGCCAGTAATTATGGGGTGGGAAAGTGATGCAGAAATGAATGGCCGAACCAGCTTGAATAGAACATTCATGTTGAAAACCTTCCAAGCTATTCCCCTATTAAGAACATTGTGTTCGGATGACCTAGATTGGGTACGGCTTGGTAATCATAGTAATCATCGTATGTTATGTGGTTTCCAGTCAATGATAATTATGAAGATGGTCTGGGAACAAAGAGAGAACTTTATCGCAATGGGTTTGGTTCCCTCGGTGTTCATGAATATGAAAGATGCAGAGGAATTCTTAGCAACTCCTCCTGTGAGTAAAAATCTTAAAGAGGTGGATGTGCAATCGATCCCTCAGCTTAATATCAGTCCAGATACATTGAAGCAATTGCTTGCATTGGTGATGGCTCTCAATGGAATAACTCTCGGGACAAGTGGAAGTTCATGTCCACCTTTGAAGGCGAATGATGAGGCCTTAGCCTAGCGAGGGTTTGTTTAGTATAACATCTTGGAATTGCTGTGGTCTCGCTAATTTCCAACGGTGGTTCCCTACTATTAATTCTAGAAAGAATCATGAAATAATTATGCTTCAAGACACCATGCAGATGTCTCCCTTTGACATTGCTGGTTATAGTTCCTATACTATGGAAGCAACTAGGGGTTTGAAGGGGAGGCCTTCAGGGGGTCTCGAGTATTTATAAGTAATCGCTGCAAATTTGGTGTCAATTTACTGTTTAAAGATGAAAGTTTATTGGTGCTTCAACTGAAGCCTTCAGGATCGCAGGGTTTGGTATTAGTAATCATATGCTTGTATTGGAACAGGGCTTGTATCTCTTGGGATCATATTGTTAATATTCTCGATGGAATCCTGGAGGATATAGTTGTAACTATGAAGTATGTTGGGATCATTATAGGCGGGGATTTTAATTCATCCTGCTATAAGATCAAGTACCCTGGAGTGGGCACGGAAAGGAAGAGCTCACCGGTAACCGTTATTAATGGATCCAAGTGGGTACGACATCTCTTGGGATGGGACATGCATTTAGTAAATCCTTCCCAAGGTTCTCCCATATTTACTTGGAAGCGGGGTGTTTCTAGCTCCTATATTGACCATTTCTTTGTTTCCTCAAGCCTTTCTAAGTCATGTGAACCTACCCAAATCCTGAACCTTGGTTATGGGGATCATCTAGCAATCTGCATTAGCCTTAACCTAAAAGATTGGAGTTTGGGTATTGAAGAGTCTTTACGTCTTGTTGAAGTTGATAGGCATGGTTATCTGGTGGAGATTGCCCTTGATTATAAACCGTCTGTAACCATAAAGGAAAAAACATGCATTTGACCTAAGAGTTCATCAGCTGAAAATTCTCAAAAATTGTAATCTTAGAAAACTTGCTAGATTGGATTTGAGTCATGTAGCATACGGATTTGAAAAGAAGCGTATTGTTGTTTCCTATAAAAACCAGATTAGGATACTTAGACATGAAATTGCTATTAAGGATAACCAGCGCATGATGTATAATATATTGGCACATGACACTAGGAATATCTGGTCACTCATCAGGAATCTTAATGTCGCTAATGCCTCAAATGAACCTTCTGTTTCAGCCATTACCTGGGTCGAATATATCCATGGAAAATTTGTATTACCTCAAATGTTTATCATGGTTAAATCCGTGGAGTTTTCATATTATACCACGGAATATTGTCCCTGGTCGGTTGAAGATGTGGCTGATGCCATTATGATGTTGAAAGATACTAAAGACTCCGGTCCTGATGGTATACCGGCATGTGTACTGAAATATGATCCACCATTCTGGGCTCGAATTCTAAAAATGAAATTTGATTGTATTTTTGCTACGAAACTTATTCCTCATTCATGGCAATCAGCTATTATTGTACCTATTTATAAGAAGGGTCCTTCTAATGACCCCCAAAATTTTAGACCAATAGCATTAACGGATGCTTCCTCAAAGGTATTCTCTCAGCTAATTTTAAAGGAACTTCAGGAGTTCTTGTTTGGGAATGATATACTGTCCAAATATCAGATTGGTTTCCGCAAAGGGATGGGCTGTTCACTTAATGCTACTATTCTTGGTCTCCTGCAATGTAAAACTAAAAAAATGGGAACTGGTGCGATATATATGGCAGGATTAGACCTCAGTTCCGCATTTGATACGGTGATAAGATGTAAATTATGATGGATTTGGGAATCCCCGTCCATTTAGTTGCTCTTATAGCTTTACTGTATTCAATCACCAATTATATGGTACGTGTTAATAGAGCTGGAACGTTAACCGAAGAGATTTCCAATGAAATTGGATTGAAACAGGGTTGTTCCATGGCTGCGATCCTATTTAACTTATACCTTTCTCAAATAGAATTGCTTTGGAAGGATTTGGTCACCTTTCCTGTAGCTCTTGGCCATCTTAGATTAAACTGTATCTGTTTTGCAGATGATTTACTATTCTTTGACAAAACTCAATTTGGTTTTCAAAATAAATTGGATGCCTTCCATCATTTTGCAGAAGAGCATAATTTAAAAATCAATGGTGTAAAATCCAAAATTCTGATTTTTGCTGGTGGCAAGCTAAAATCTAAGAATTATAATTGGTCTGTTGGAATGGACAAACTTGAAGTGGCTAGTGAGTTATGCTATCTAGGCTATACTCTCACTGACCGCTATTCCAAGACATGGTGGTCAGGATTCTTAAGGGAAAGAATTAAACCTCTAACATCTCAAATGAGCATTCTATATAGAAAGTATTGCACCTTTTCATTGGTACCCATCATTCAGTTTTATTTGTTGAAAATTGAACCGTGTATATTGTATATGCTGGATACATGTATGATATAATTGGAAGAATTTTTAGACATAATCCAGGGTCAATTGTGGAAAAAGGTGCTAGGTTTGGCCAATTCTGTTCCAAATGCCATTATTCTCCATGAATTGGGACTGTTGCCGCTCTCTTCGAAATGGATCTGGAGACAAATAACTATAAAAAGATGCTTAGCCCCCCCCCCCAGGAATTCTTTATATGAAGATCTAGGGACAATAATAAAGCAGGATACATCATTGTTTCTAACTAAATTTGCTAAGAAACTGGATGGTATTTTGGAAGTTACCAATATTTGTAAAGAGGATTTCCCACTATGCTTACCGGCGAATAAACGTAAATTCCAACTGCTGGCGTGGTGCCTGCAATCAGATCTTATTGGTAACCTTAAGTCATTTAAAGAATATGCTCTGTTTAGAAGATGACTAGGTGTATTGCCTAGATATATATAACAATTTCCTAATTTTACCGAAAGACGTTTATATATGCGATTCCGATTAGATCAATTCGCTACGTATGATCGTATTTGCTATTGGTCTGATAATACCACCACACCAGGTAATCTAGTTATGCAATGTCGTTTTTGTCAAATTCAAGGCACTGTTGAATCGTTGAAACATCTGGTTATATACTGTAAGCATTTTGATGATCTTAGAACTAAATATATAGGAAATTATATGTACTATGATACAGAATTTTCGAGGTTATCATTATGGAACAGATGTATGTGGGGCAATAGTGTTAAACTGCTCATTAGCCTAACTAACTTTTTAAAAATATTAGTGCAATGTATTTCATTCATAAATGAACGATGATGAATGGATATTGTTCTTATATTCGCTATTTTTACATTTATATTTGCTATTTTTACATTTATAATACTATGATAAATTGCAGTATTGCTTTATTCTTTGATTTTAATACTATAAGAAGCATGAATTTGAATTTAAACCTCGTGTTACCATCTAAATTTAAAAATCATTTTGTAAAGTTTCTAAATTGAATCAACTGCAATAAAAAAAAAAAGCAATGCGTTTGCTGGGCATGATGGCGTCATGTATTTACCTGGTCCCCCACGCGCGCCTGCGCATGCGTCCCATGCAGGAATGGTTGGCGAAACAGTGGTCTCAGGCAAGTGGTCAGTGGGACGATCTAGTGGTCGTTTGGCCAACACTTGTACAAAGCCTTCACTGGTGGACAAGAGAAAATCTGTCCAAGGGGAAACCCTTTTACGATCCCGCGATACAGGCGGTAGTCACAACCGATGCATGCCTGACAGGGTGGGGAGCTCACCATCTCCACCACACAGCTCCGGCTCTCTGGTCTCACTCAGTGGCCAAGAATCACATCAACCTGCTAGAGCTTCTGTCAGTATTCAGAGCGCTTCAAGCGTTCGAGCCCTACCTGCTAAATATGTCTTTGCAAATCCAGACGGACAGCACTACAGCCATGTTTCTCCTGAACAAGCAAGGAGGGACTTGTTCGCCAAATCTGTCCAAGCTTGCCCAGAAAATTTGGATATGGGCACTCAGACGGAACATCTTCCTGTCATCGCAACATGTTCCAGGGGATCTCAATTCTCTAGCGGATGCTCTGAGCAGAGACCCCCTCCCAGAGGAACACGAATGGTGTCTACACAGAGAAGTCGTAGAAGATATCTTCTCTCAGTGGGGTTTCCCCACTATAGATCTATTCGCCACAAGCGAAAACAGACAATGCCCAGGATTTGCATCCAGGTTCCCCCAACCAGACTCCCAGGGGAACGCCCTGTGGATGAACTGGTCAGGAATGTTTGCATACGCTTTTCCACCAACTC
The DNA here is from genome assembly GCF_040938575.1 of Ambystoma mexicanum. Classification (NCBI taxonomy): domain Eukaryota; kingdom Metazoa; phylum Chordata; class Amphibia; order Caudata; family Ambystomatidae; genus Ambystoma; species Ambystoma mexicanum. Next base: position 772,196,487 of record NC_090941.1, read on the forward strand.
CTCTCATCAGGAAGGTGGTCAACAAGATGAACAGAGAATCGATGATGCTCGTCCTGGTTGCTCCCATGTGGGCGAGGCAACTGTGGTTCCCACACAGATTAGCGGTGTGTGAACCCATCAAACTTCCGGCCTGGTACAACCTACTGTCCCAGCACCAAGGTCAAACAATGCATCCTCAACCCAACTCAATGAACCTGGCAGCATGGCTCCTGAGGTCATAGAGTTCGGACATCTCAATTTACCACAGAGGTGTATGGACATCCTAAAAGAATCTAGGAAGCCAAACCCGAGGCACTGCTACTTTGACAAATGGAAGAGATTCATTATCTGGTGCCAGAATAAACAAATCAACCCAGTTGATTGCACTCCTTCCACTATTGTTACATACATGCTCCACCTGCTGGATGCAGGACTGGATCTGTCGGCATACACCACTTCCCATAACAAAGTGTTGTGGTGGAAAGTACCAGTAGTTAAAGCCTTCATGGAAGGAGTAAAGAGACTTCAGCCTCCTATTTCAAACCCACCACCAGGATGGGACCTTAACGTGGTGCTATCTAAACTCATGGGCCCCCCATTCGAGCCCATGCATAAAAGCAGTCTCAAACACCTGACTTATAAAACGGCCTTCTTAGTAGCAATTACATCTATAAGAAGGGTCAGTGAAATTCAGGCTCTGTCAGTGCAAGATCCCTTCTTTACTGTCCATAAAGATAAACTGGTTTTACGCACACACCATAGGTTCCCACCTAAGTTTATTTCCAAATTCCACGTGAACCAGTCCATCAAGCTTCCGGCTTTCTTCCAAGATCCACAAAGCTCGGCTGAGGTGAAACTACACACCCTAGATGTGCGTAGGGCGGTCCTCTACTACGTAAACAAGACCAGACCGCTAAGGAAAACAGACCAGCTGTTTGTCTCCTTAGCTACAGGCAGAGAGGGGGATCGCGTCTCTAAAGGTGCCATCTCTAAGTGGATTATTAACTGTATCCAGCTGTGTTACTCCCTTTCAGAAACAACTCTGCCTTTCATGCCGAGAGCCCACTCTACAAGAGGCATTGGGGTCACTCTGGCTTTCATTGCAAATGTCCCCCTTGACACCATTTGCAAAGCAGCTACTTGGAGCTCTATTCACACTTTTACTCAGCACTAATGCATTGACACCCATTCCAAGACAGATACCCAAGTGGGACAAGCGGTTCTAAGACATTTATTTGCTCATGACCCTTCTCACATCCCACCTCCTTCTTCAGGTATTGCTCTCTAATCTATGCACAGCATGTGATCTAAGCAGATTCCACAAGCCTCAGAAGGGATACATTACTCACCATAATCATATTTCTGATGCTTGTATCTGCTTAGATTCACATGCGACCCACCCTTCCTCCCCTCTGAGAGAAGGCGCTTGGATGCTTGTAGTCTTACCCTTCTTTCTATCTACTTGGATTATCTGTACTCGCGCTTCTCCTCATGCTACCTCATGTCAGAAAAAATACAATCTGAGGGTCCTACACGCGTGAGTGATCAGTCACACTAGGTATAGTATTACTGGCACGCCCTGGATCGACGCCCATTTTCGAGTTTCGAAAAACAAACTGTAATACTCTGCAGCTTCCACTAGATGTCGCTCTATGCACAGCATGTGAATCTAAGCAGGTGCAAGCATCAGAAATACGATTACGGTGAGTAATGTATCATATATATATATATATTCAGTGAAAAAACATTGTTAAAGGGACATTATGGTTACATTTAAAACCAAAAAACCCCTAAAATTCAACCATAACTCGCGCCACCACCATGCACTGCTAAGACTAATACCCATGACATCCAAGATGACATCACAAATGTCATTCATGACATCACTGATGACATCACATGTTTGACTAACCCTTTTTCTTCACTTACATATCTAGGCCAGGTGGTTTTCTTCAGTAACAGGAAGTAAAAATGCGAACGGTACTATGTTTCTATACCTCACTCTTCTTATATGTACTTGCACTACTTTTCTTAGAATCGACTCACATTATACAATACATATACATAAGGGAAGAAGCAGCTTTGAGACACAGCAATCATGTCTGTGCATGAACTTAAGTAGGTAGGTTATAAACACTTACTGGTAATGCTGCTGTTTTCTTTTTGCTTACTTTACTTTTTCGCTGTGTATGCTCATTTCTATGCATTGTGGTCTTTTTATATTTTATGTGTACTAGTATGAATATTGCAGCTCTATGACGCAAGCTGCAGAGAATGCTTACATTTCTACATGAATGTGTTCATGTACTGGAAAGAAGTCCGTAAAACAATGGTGTTTATAGCAATGCATCACCTAATGAACTATTTGGCACATGATAGTTCTTCCAATGATTTTTTGACATTTTTCTGCCAATATTATAATGACAATCCCTTGTAGAGGCTGTGCATAAAAAACAAAATGCATATGTGATGTCATCAGTGATGTCATGAATGCCATTTGTGATGTCATCTTTGATGTCACGGGTATTAGTCTTAGCAGTGCATGGTGGTAGCGTGAGTTATGGTTGCTTAGCTTACCATAACTGGGAATTTCAGGGGTTTTCGGTTTTACTTGTAACCATAACGTCCCCTTAACAATGTTTTTTCACTGAATTTGATAGGTTTTTAGTAGCGCAACTTAACCATAACGTCCCTTTTACAAAGTTTTTTCACTGAATATAGATATAGATATCGTGAATTTCTTAGGTTTTTACCAGGATACCCTTCGTTTATATAGATATACCATCCAACATACTGAACCCTATGGCCCATGGCAATGGCTGCATTGTCACCGGACTATGCGACTGTCCGCGGACTCAGGCAACATCCACACTGTCCAAAAGCTTAGGGGGTATCTTACATTGTTGTACCATACAACAAACACACTGACCATGTTCAAATATCAGCATAAAAATGAATTACTTTCCAAAATAAATAAGAGCTACAAACTGTATATGTAAGAAACCAACAGTGCAATTACATAGGAAATGAAACATAATGGAACACACCAAAAACAAAAATAACATATGCCTCCAGCAGAATTACCTCACTGATGCTTTATACAGAAACTGCAAACCAACTATCAACAGCACACCTACAAAGCACTAACAGGAAAACTAAAAAACAAACTGGTAAGTACACTACATTTATTCCTATAGTTATACACTTTCTTTAGTAAGGTACACTAAAAAATTATTTATCTTTTTTTACACAGAAATGTCCAGCCCCCTGGAGTGGCTTGATGAATATTTTCCCCCGGATGCAATGAGTGAAGACAGTGATACTACTGGTACACTCCAGCTTTCAAAGTAAGCCAAGTAATACACATTGGGCCGGTAAAGGTGCCGGCACCATTAAACCCATTCCGCCTCAGACCAGACATCCTTTGCGGGTCCCGCGAGGGGACCAGCATGCTAACAAATGCATGCTAACAAAGGGCCCGTTGCTAACGGGCTCGTTGTTAGCATCATCCCCATTCCCATTGGGGATGGTCCGAGTCTGGGTTCCCTGAATGGGGAAATACTGGGCCCCCCTAGGTCGGAATGGCCCGGTAATTCCCCATTCAGGGAACCCGGACCCAGACCTGAGTTTGGAAGAGCATGGCTACCTCCAAACTCATAATGAGGCCCATTATTTCACATGTACCTAACACATTTTCTTTCTTTAACAGTACATACAGAAAATAAGAATAATACTCCAAAAATAGTACATCATGTAATATTCCAACAACATATGGAACAAACGGACTCTGTGGAAAATCATCTAGTGCACTTAGAAGAAAAAATTGACCAATTATTGACCAATTTCCTTGATTTGAAAAACGTAAAAAGACACATCATGGAGAAAATTAAATATCACTGCCTCGCATGCACCTGTACTACTTCTCCCTGTCCCAGTGAACCATCCCCAAAAATTCCCGATGACCAAAAACGTTATGATGAGACCTCAATCCCTTCCTCCCCTAACACCCTAACTGTAGAAAACCCTAATTCCCCTGAATATGTCTCAATTTCTGCTTCCCCCTTACTTTCATAATTTCTATATTTTTGTATATAAATAAAGCAATATATATACTGTTCCTGTATGTGTCTGAATTTTTTTTAAAAAGGCCATTTGCGAGTCCGTGCACAGCGCGACTGTCCGGAATGTCTGCAATTAACCAAAATGGGGCTGTCTTACGGACACTTAACCTATACGTACTGTCCGCAGTCAAAATGGAGGTGTCTGTAGAACACATAAACGGTCCGCATGTCCGCAAAGGTGTGACGCACCTTTAATTAGTTCGGGGACCCTAGCCCTGTCCGGCAGACACTTGTCCACATGCACATACTACCTTCGAGGTCCTGCAGACATCGCGCCTGTCCGGAACTGTCTGCTGCACGTGTGTCACACTTTTAATTAGTTTGGGGACCCAAACCCTGTCCGTAGAACACCCCTTGCGCATGCGTACAACCGATCCCGTGCAATAGGTGTCCTACGGACAGCCGTCCCATTCGCGAACGTGTCTGCGACATCATCATGAAACACTTGTGTGTAGGCGCATTATGAAGGCCTTATTGTATCATATCACGTACCCATGCTGAGTGTACGCCTGTGACCGCGAACAGTGGGGCCCCCGGACAACAAAAAAGCACTTTTTTTGAGCAATCCACGATGTTTTTCAATGAAACTTCACCCTTGTAGAGGTCCCAGACTATGCCCCTATCGATCTGGATACTTTTTGGAACATTTTGAGCCCTTTTTGGTGTTCGAAGTGTACGCAGCACCCCTATGAAAGGTCACACAGCAGAGCTGCTCCTCATTCTGCTTTTGGATTTCCAAGACCGAGCACTGCTTCTCTTTTGGCATTTGCTGGCATTGGCTGTCATTTCTGCTGCATTAATTCACAGCTATTGCTAATAGCTCACCAGGACGATTGGGGCAGGTTGCTGTTGTGTTCCTGCTGTTCCTGGTTCTTCATAACCTTCCTGATGGCATCCCAGGCTGCTCCTGCTGCTTCTGCCTCTACCTCAGCAGCACGCCCTCCACCACCACTTTCCCATGGGTCTGGAGGGGGAACAAGCATGGAGATATAGAGAGGGATGAAGAGGATGATGAGAATGAGATAGAGGAAGTCCTTACTACTGCCAGCCATTGTGAAACTTGGGTGTGGAGGCTGTTACCACCGTTGGAAGGGTACCCAATGCATGTACAGACAATGTGCGCTGCACTGAGTGCAACATTGTGCTCAGTCGTGGCAAACTAGGTCTATACAGCTAGGCGACCACTTCCATGCGGCAACATTCCACAGGGCGGCAGTTCCAAGGGTCGTACCCTTTGATCAAAGTAGTAGGTTGAGTTCCTCTACAGCATCCTTCGTATCTGCTCCTGCCACCACAAGAGACACTACTGTGGGGAAGCGCATCCCTGAAACAGTCTCACAGGCCGTACGCGATGCAGTAGACCCTTACCTTTCGAGGGTCAGTGTATTGTGCATGTACTGTGATGCAGTACTCGGCAGGGGGTAGACACTTTGATGTGCTTTCAAGGCTATGGTCCGAGAGCATGAGAAAGTGTGACGCCTACCTAAGTGAGGCCCACCCAACATCTTGCTCTCTCCACCTGCCCTTTCTTATCCCCGTGGTTGGTGCCCCTTCCTTACCCTCCCTTCCCTTCCTTTTGTTGTGTGTCATATGAAAAAATACCCAAAAAATACAAAACAACAAAAAAAAGGCTCTTTTCAGAGCCACCTTTCACAGTTTAAAAATAGAAGTGCCAATGAAATGCTGCGGGGCACTGGGAATTTTCAGAAGTCTGCCGACAGTCCGTGGACAGTAAAGATTTTTAGGGTATTGCACGATCAAAACCATTGCACTCTTCTCCAGGAGGAAGGGGTTGTTCTAAAAAGAGCCTTTTTGTGGTTTTGGTTGTGTTTCGCAAAGTTCAAGTGGTCATCACTTACTGGAAAAAAGATTCCTATACTTCCAAAAAGGGTTGCAATGCATTTAGTATACTTTGCAGAAAAATCTGATTCCCAGCTCTGCGAAAAATGTTTGTGCAATGAAACATATTTTTTCATTGTTAAAAGAGGACATGCCAACATCTCTCAAAAAAGCGCAAACAGTCTTGTTGACATTGCGCCTCGCTTTCTCCATTTGCGGACCAAATGAAGAAGAACGCAGCCACATTTGTCTCTGCGCAATACGAGAAAAAATTACTTGGGAGTTTCGAAACATGTCCATGACTTTCCCCAAGTCCTTCTTTCATTGCAAACTGCAAGGAGATTCCAGAGACCGGTCCTAAACTGTTCTTTCCACAGTGAATAATAATAATGTATGGATGATAGTGTGTCATCAAATTGGTACAAAGAGGAACAAAATCCTGCCACTTCATTCCATGAACTCCATACCAGTGCATATGCACATGATATAGATATCATGAATATAAATACCAAGATGTGCAGCCACTCCACAGCGCTCTGCATACACCTCCAACCAATTTATCCAGGAGTTGCCCAAAATCCAGAACTCTGCCTTCTAAATGACACAGCCATAGCTATCTGCTCTCCTCTCAGGAAACAGACTTTCTGCCAAAGTCTCTCCTTACACATCACACGCAGTAAACCTTATTGACCAATCCCTTGGCCTCCGCAGTCTCATTTGCATGCCTACCAGCCTCAAAATCCCCATATGTAACACGTGCGATCCGTGGACTACTGCAGTGTCTGCGGACATATCGTGAAATCTGTGAGTGGGGAAAGAACATTTAAGCAGGGTACTCCATTTCCCCTTTGATGGTGGCTCTAAAAGAGCTTTTTTTAAAGGTGCTTCTAAAGAAACACCTTTCATTAAAGGTGCTTCTAAAGAAACACCTTTCATTTTGTTATTTATTTTTCTTTTTTCACTTATTTTCCTCCAGATGACTTCAAATTATCCTCTGCAAAGCATTCCTTATATTTTCAAATAATATGGCATTTCCCATTACGAATAAAGAAATGCCATCTGCTTTGAAATAATGACCATTAACAGAATCAACATTGTCATTATTGCAAGACAACATCCCAGGTCTAAACAAGAAAACAGGCATGCCTTTGTTAACCAAACACCTTGCACCATTTTGCTGGGGACAGAAAACATTACAATTGTCCCATACTACCCTAGGTAACATTTCAGAAAAAATAACCTTGACACTTGGAAGAACCACCATCACTGCCTGAACCAATTTCTCAAGAGCACTCAACAAACTAGGAGCATTGATGTATCCCAAATCGGCAGCACCCCAATGCATGGAGAACCTTTTAAAAACTCCAACCACTTCCTGCATATTGGAACCAGGCACAATTGACTACAAAACCTCCACTCCTTCAAAACCAAAATTGGCAGCCATATCTTTAGAGATAGCATACCTCTCTAAAACATTTACAAACAGATCTCCAACTACCAACACCCTCGCTTTCTTCACCTCTGCCATCTTCACTACACACAGCTTCTCTTCCTACAAAGAACAACTTCAACATTTGATTGGCTAATCCCCACAGTCCCCTTTCCATGCCAGGCATGCTGATAAGCCCGATATGTGGCAAGCCCTGTCCGCGGACTACTGCAGTATCTGCGGATCCCGTAACACAGGGGCAGCCCTTTTTCCCTTTCCACATCACTCTCTGCACCACTCACTCATTGGCTACACATAAGCAGTCACACAACCATTCACCAATCACATCCAAGAACTCTACATCTAACTCTGTCATCACAATTCAGCACTTTAGAAGAACTGTTCATCACTCTGAGTACAAGTCTCCTGTGATTGCAAAGCACCCACAGCTAAAACTACTGTAAAACTCTCCAAGATGTCTCCTTCCAGATTCATCCACATCTACATACATCAATAAAAACTACAGGTATGAATATTTTGTTTACAGTACATTCGCAACTCTTTCATAAATGCATGTGAACAGGGTACCTGCCATTGACCCTGCATAATGTGCAAAAAAGCATACTATCATTTCTCCCATCTCCTATAATCAACGTCAATTACAATCTGTCTGCTTTCCAAATTTTAATTTACCCATATTACTCATTGTAATATCCAAACTGTTATTCTCTTATTTCCTTATGTCATTTGCACAACCATGTACCCCTTAAAACACTATTATGAAATTCCTAGAATGCACACAAAACAGGAAACCAGCTTGTATTTTACCAAAGCATTGCAAGTACATAAAATGCAGGTATTTGAACGGAGTGCCTGCCACTTGACATTCTTGCAAAACCAAATAAATACATGTGTACATTGAGAACAGTGCTAATAGAAATGTTGATAAATAAGTCAAACAACTGAAAGGTTTCCTGCACTCGTGTAGCAAGCATCTATGCACAGGAAAATTAATGGAATTCCACAAACAAAAACATTCTCCTTTTCAATCTGTACATTTTTCCAAGCTTTTTTTCTCACCCTACTTCAACTTCCATTAATCCATTACCACACTAAACAGTGCAACAGGAACACACACTTTCAAAAGTGCACCTCAGATGACACACCTATAAACTAACCCCCTTAGCAATGATGCTGATGCTCCAAAATCCCCATTCATATACAAAGCTATCCTGGAAAGAAATCCTTCTGCAAATGTAACTAATTTATTTTTAAAGTCAAATTACTGTGCCATTAAGACACATGTACTAACTTCTTCTTTCACAATTGCAGTGAAGACCACAAACCTGAAAGCCAGTAGCATCTGAAATCCAAGACAGAACCCAGAAGAAACCTACTCTTTGCATCCAACAAAAGTGCAATACTGTTGTAGTGTTCTAACTGTTAATCAAACACTGTAGTATTCGTCTATTGATATGATATGTTATTTATAACTTGCTTAATACCCAGAGCGGACCCAGGGATCGAATCTGTGTTGATCCATGTCATTTTGTTTCCAAGCCGAGCATGTTGCCGCTGAGCTATCCTCCTGAGACTATTGTAGAACAAACAATTGTATCAACCCTAAAGCATTAGATTCAGTATTACTAATTGCACCTCAGCAGGTACAAACTTTGTATTGTCATCTGAACACCAATATAGTAACACACAGATACGAGAATAGCCTTCCCAACCTGAAGTAACAGCCCATTCAACAATCACACACTACTACATACATGCCTACCATCATACTCAGACACTCATACACAATGCACACCCCACACTTTCTCTTTTCTCCAACAGACATCAAAGAATGCCTACCAAAAAGCAACTCTGTAGAAAACAATGCAGAAATAGAGCAAATCAAAATGAAAGTGTACAAAATAAGCATCCGCCTCTAGCAGAATTTATACAAAAAGTTCAGACAAAACAGCTAATGCAGTCACTAAGCGAAACTAAAGTAGCTCGCAGGAAAGAAATTTTGAATCCTCTTTCAAATTATAAAACTAAACACAAAGGTATCAAAAAGTCTGCATCTCCCACTAGTGCTACCACAGCACCTATACATCTTCATATAGCCACAAGTGAGCATACCAAACAAATTATTTTACAAAAAATGTTCCGCCACAGAGTCCTTCAGAACCTTATAAAAACAGGGGACAAATCCTGCTCAACCCTTAAAACCTAGCGCAGAAAACAAAACTTGGAAGCTCTCATAAACAGTGAAATTCTTCTCATAAGGAAATTATGTATATTAGTTTTAAACAGAATGAAACCACTAACAAAACTAATTAATAAACTACAACAAGGACTTCTCAACAAACGGAATATCAACAAAGATAGCTTTGCAAACACCAGCACAGAACAATATTTCAATGAAGAAGCATGCAAACAAACCCAATTGCCATACATAGCAGTGGACGAGGACCTGAAAAGGTTAACAATACCATCATGGAACAAGAAACGCTGCTCACAAAAATATCCCCAACAAACTCTGCATCCGCTCTCCATTTCACTGAACCAATACGTCCAGTCTAAAAATGGCCATGCACATCAATGTGTAAGGTACGCAAAAAATCTTTCACGCCAGTTCCTCAATCAGTATGTGAAAGGAAAAGACAAATTAAAAATAAAACTATTACAAACTATGGACTCTTGTCCAGTGCGCAAATACACAGGACTACGAGGATATTCATTAGCCTGCATTTCTGGACCTACTTGCAAAAGCACCTTCCATCATATACATATGTTAGGAACACACCATTCAACTGTACGAAATCTTGTTCATGAACTGTACTATGCCAAAAGTCTGCTTTAGCACTGGCCAATGTAAATCACATTCTTCTACATGGTACAGCTAGAGAACTACTCAAAGAAATAGAGCACATTTTGGAAGTAAAACCCACTTACAAAATTCAATATCTTTAGAACAGAGTAGCAACAACTTTATAGATGGCAACCTCCTACTACACACATACAAAAAAGAAATACAAAAATTTAAAAGAACATCTGCTGTAGCACCAAACCATGTATGTGTGTGTGTGTTGCCACAGGACTTTTTATGAAAATAGCACAAAAACTGTAGACATAATGTACAAAATAGAAGACAATGAACAATCCAAATGGTTCCAATTAGCTCTCTATCTTATAGCAGAAAACAAATACAAAATTACTAACCCTGCAATACTTTGCAGATACTGCACTGCAAAACTTGACAACAACCAAATACCAAAACGTACTATAACGAATGGCTTGGAAATATTCCCACTGCCAAAACCACTGCAGCAATATAACTTGTATGAGAGCATTATAATTCAAACGGTGCACTCATTTCAAGCAATAATACGCCTTCAACCAAAAACAGCAAAACTACCTCCCACTGAATTACTGAAAGGCATTTGTGGCAAAGTAGTTTATTTGCCATTAGATCTCAAAGAAAATGTTGACACTCTGGGAGTACAACGTCCAATAGATCAATCTTTGATTATCCTAGTGAATGCTGTACCTACAAAAGACAAACAAATTTGGCAGCAACTAGTGGACTTACATAAAGTTAGAGAAACCCTGCAATATCTAAAAGACAACAATGAATATTGAAGAAAACCTGATGAAAACCGCTGAAATAATTCAAGACTCGTGAGGAACCGGTCAAATTCAACTTCTAGATCCTACTACAGCATCCAATATTTTAGACGATTATACAATTCACCCATTGCACTCTAAAGACACCATAGATGATGCACTGGAAACTTGCCAAATGCGGCAAGCTAAAGGATCTCCAATCAGCATATGGGAAAAAAGTATAGAAGCACAAGCCTTTCCTCTACTCTTTCCTACTGGAAAAGGAGGAAGGTACGATGAAAGACCCACACAAATAACAGCATCAAAATACCGCTCTTTAGAAATGTATTCTGAAGACCCCAGATTCAGACAAAACGTGGAATACATATTCCACCTTCTCTTTGAAAGTGAACTAGCAACTCTATGCTATGGAGTTGCACGCACATTGAAATCGGGTACCAATTTTCAAAATATGTCTGCTACGCAATTACTTCAAAAGGTGCAAGAAAAAGATGAAGCTTTACAGGCAAGCATTACAAATCTTTTAGCAAACATGCGTGGTACAAAAGAATACTGGTTCCGACAACATGCAGAAGTACGCTGTATGATGAGAAACCTCGGCCCACCCACATGGTTTGTGACATTAAGTTGTGCAGAGTATGCATAGGAAGATTTGCACGATTTCCTATGCATATCAAACAAAAACAAAACAAATATAGACCTAAAAACACCAGGAGAACTCTGCTCTCTTGATCCTGTAAATGTATCCAGATATTTACATCATTGCGTTATTGCCATGCTACACTTCATTTGTATTAAAACAGTTCCTCCCCTCGGAAAAGTGAAACACTTCTTTTGGAGAAAAGAATACCAAGCCAGAGGAGCACCACACATCCACATGCTTTTGTGGATTAAAGATGCTCCTAAATTTGGTCAGGACAGTTATGCCACTGTTTTGCAGTTCATTCAGAAATATGTCACTTGTGAAATCCCTTCACAAACTACACATAGTGACCTACATGCATCCGGTTTACAATTTCAAAGACACAAGTGTGGGAAGTTTTGTCGGCGCAAATATAAAAACAAAGGTAAATACTACACCAAATGCCGCTTTGGTTTCCCTAGACCAGTTTCAACAATAGGACAAGTGAACAACTTCATATCCTCAGTTAGACATAGTGGCAAAGGAAAATCACCTAAGAACACATGCTGCATAAAAAGAACAGAAGGATCAAAGCACATCAATGATTACAAGACAATCATTGCCCTCCTATGGAATGCAACTATCGATGTGCAATACATTGCAGACAATTCCACTGCAGTTGCACGATATGTCACAGCCTACTTAACCAAAGCAGAGAAAACAGAGCTGAAAGGCCTCTGGGATGACATATCATCTGACAAAACACTGTCACAGAAATTGTACAGCTTTGCCATTAAAATGCTCTCCCATGGAGAAATGTGGCTGCTACGAAGCCGCAGACCGTTTAACCGGCAATGCTTTGTATGGGAAATCTGAAAACATAGTATGGCTAAGCCTTGGTTCTGCTAAACCCAGAAAAAGAGTTCTCAAATCATATGAAGACATAGAAACAATATCCAAAAATTATCCCAACAGCCAAGACATTTCGAAAAACAACGTACTAGACGCATACTACCCAAACAGGAGTACTGCTTTGGAAACCATGTGTCTATACCACATAGCCCAAACTTTCACATACAAAAATATTAAAACAGATGTAGAAAACAGGCAGCCTAGTGAAACTTGCCAAACGCAGCCTAATTAATCATATGAAATGATCATTAAAACTCCTCAACATAAAGAACTGTATTACATGGACCTACTACAACTTTTTAAACCATGGAGAAAAGAAGAATCATTAGAACCCATGTCTCCTATGAAGATGCTTTCAAAGCAAATGAAAACACTTTAACAGATCTACATTTTACACAGTACAAAATCATTTTAGACAAGGAACAGCAACAAGAAGATCTCCACGCACAACTAAATATAGACACTCCTGACAACCTTCTCTAACAGGAAGCCAAGAACCACTTGGACAGTCATTCATAGCAAATGAGGCCGAATTAGCCATAACTGAAGTAGAAAACACCATGTGCCAGTATGAAGAGTCTACAGAAGACTTTGCTATACTCAAATCACAATAAACAGCGTAGCATTTTCCAAGAAGTAACTAAACAAATTGAACATGGTATGCAGCGTGAAACTAAAACTTGGACGTGTCAAGAGTACAAACCTATACTGCTATATGTGAGTGGTCAAGTTGGTTCTGGGACAACATTCTTAATAAAAATCATCAGCAAGTTACTCCATCAATTGACAAACAACAAACTGTCAGCTGTCGTTACTGCATCCCCAGGTTTAGCTGCCTATAACATAGGTAGTGTCACTTTACATCGATTGCTACTTCTTCCAGTTGAACACCAAAACAAATTAGACTGCTACAAGCTTTCACCAGAAGCTGCAATGGAACTTCGCAGACTTTTGAAACAAATGAAAATGCTCCTTATAGATGAGGTGAGCATGTTCTCCAACCTAATGTTGGGTTTGATTCACCTCAGATTACAAGAGGTCCTCAAAACGGACTATGAAGAACTCTTTGGAGGAAAACACATTTTTGTTTTCGGAGATCTTCTTCAATTAACACCAGTGAAAGGTGAACCTATTTTTAAAACCTTAGGGCAAAAAGTATGCCGCAAAACTCTTGGCAGCATAGGAAATGTAAATCTTTGGCAACATTTCCAATACAAAGAATTAACTGAAAAAATGCATCAGTCTGCACACATCACCTACGCCAACATTTAGTATTAAAGTTGGTGTACTATCTAAAGAAGCACAATCTATTTTAAATACCAGACACATCCAGGCACTCTATGGGCATAACTCATGTGCTACTGATGTCATGGAACAATTAGCACACAAAAATGTAAACTGTATCTCCTTAATGCCAACTCTTGCAAGTTGTGCACAATTCAATGAAACAAATTTGAAAAAGAAATGTAACCAATAGTTCAAGTTTACTCCACAGACAAACTGGACGTGCACGGTATGACACTACCCGTTTGTGAACAAGCCACAGCATGACTAAATACCATGGAAAACTCTACCTCTGACACAGCTAGTTTAGAGAAAATATTAAAATTGTCTTTAAACTGTGTAGTAATGCTCAAACGTAACCTTGATGTGGAGCAATGACTAGTTAATGGAGCACTTGATACAGTTGTTGGCTTTCAAACATACCCACGTGACAACAACATTCCGTTTGTTAATATTCACTTTGACAAACTATCAGAAGTTAAAATGATTGGATGCTCAACAGCCTGATTCCTTTTTTTCAAAGACATGCATGTACGCAGAGAACAATTTTCTCTATCTCTAGCATACGCAGTCACCATTCATAAATCACAAGGTCTTACCCTAGATCAACCATTGATAGATATTGGCAGGACAGTTTTGAAAGAAGGCATGAGCTGTGTAGCAGTGTCACACCTAAGTACACTTGAAGGACTATTTCTAGTCAATTTTGATGCAAGTAAAGTAAACGCTGATATTCCTTGCATTGTAGAATACAATAGACTACGTGTATTCTATGCACCCCATCTCAAAACCTACCCCCTTCCTCAAAAAGCAAAACATTGCCCAAGAAAACAAGTTCAGCCTCAAATTATACAGGATCTCACAACAATACCTCCAGAGAATTTAAAAGCAGCTGATACTTCATCAATTACCACAACCAAAGAAGGATCTACTGCACAAAGAAAAGCAACTACCTCTTCAAAATAACAACGTGCACTTCCATCAAATGACCTATACACAGAACTGTCTGGGCCATTCACATTTCCTAATAAAACTGGTATAAATTGCTATGCAAATGTAGCAATCAATATTCTATTCAAATTGCCACCAATTGTTGAAAACATTTATGAAATGGAACAGACCAATTATGTTTGCAAATGTTAGTCCTTCACAGAAATCAACCAAGAATCCTGACAACACTTAGTTCTTTTCTGGAATGTGGCAGGAATTGGACTACTGTGCTAGAATGGTCAGATTCACTATAAACACACAAGATCCACACGAATTTCTAATGTACTTACTACAAGTACTGGAAAACAAAACATACCTATAAATGAAATCTTCCAGATTTCATACATGTGGAAACATACATGCACTCTCTGCAGCCTTGTGGCACAGGAGCAAGTCCATAATGAACGCTTTGTGTACGTATCCATACCTAACTATGCATCCAGTCCATTTCAGCAGCTTGTACAAAATGCAAACCATGGCATAGTATGAACTACTAGCAATTCCGATAATCATTCCACCTTACAAATACAGTCACATAGTGAATAAGTAATAGTAATGCTTTTGCTTTACAATGCTGATGGTACCAAAAACAACTGCAAGCTGACTGGATTCACACATGGACAAGTATCTCTTGGCAGAAAACATTCACAACAGTAGGCATAATCTACCACGTAGGAGCCACAACCAATGCAGGTCACTATACTGCATACATAAAAAAGAAATATGGATGGTTTGAATATAATGATACTTCCATTACTCGAAAACAGAGATTGCCAGCAAATCTTGTAAACGCTTACTTAATATTCTTAAAACCAAAATGTATTTACTAATCGGAGTATGACCATCTACAAAATGTCCTCAATAACCTTTAAATCCATAAACTAATAGAATAAGGCAACAACTATTTAACAGTATAGTATACATTCATCAACAAGAGAAAACATGCTTGAAAACATACCCCTCAGAAGTGAAAAACTATAAACAGTTAGACTACACCAACTTGTATCTAACTACAACCAGAATACTGCAATATACATTTGTGTAAGGAAACCCTGCAACACTTATGTGTGAAAATACCCTCAACTACTTAAAAACTATCAACAGTTAGAATATGCCAACAGGTATCTAACTGCCCCAAAATTCTGCAACAACCAAACAGATAAATGAATACTGCTAAAATGCAGCAAGAAATAAACCATTTGAATACTCTAACTAGTATCTAACTGCAACAATAGTACCACCACTTCCAAACCAAAAGCCATACACCTATTCAATTCCTCCTACTGAAATCAACCACCGAAAAATATTGTACCATAACGTAGAAAGACTTTTAAAATCCTTCATGGATTTCTTTTCCCCACAGACCCAATTATACAAACAAACACAGGAACGGAGCAAATTGCACAGTACACTGGTTTGAAGCATAGTACCTGTAAAGTACTAACTATGAGGGTCAAAGTACAGAAATGTCTGCTTTGCTTTGCAATGCAATAACTCATTACACACTACCTACCCTAGCATGTGATCTTTTCTTTCATCACAGAGAAAGAAAAAGCAATGTCTGCTACACTTTCCAATACCATGCAAAAAACTGCATACAGCCTCAACAAAGCAAACAGCAAGTATACAATGATTGGAGTCACAACCACCACAACATAACACACCCATGCAAGCAAACACCTGACCACAACCCAAAATGTTTGCTTGCATGGGTATGTTATGCTGCAGTGGTTGTGACCAGGGCCTTCAGTCTTGGGTGCATGGCCTGGCCAAAAAACTGATTCCACTCAACAAAGCAAACAGTAAATATACAATGATTGGAGTCCCAACCACCGCAACATAACACACCCATACAAGCAAACACCGGCCCACTGACCACAACCCAAAATGTTTGCTTGCATGGGTGTGTTATGCTGTGGTGGTTGTGGCCAGGGCCTAGAGACTTGGGTGCATGGCCTCCGGCCTTCGGCCATAATCCAAGACTCTAGGCCCTGGCCACAACCACTGTAGCATAACACACCCATGCAAGCAAACACCTGCCCACTGACCAAAACCCAAAAACATAACACAACCACCTCAAGACCTATCCACTTCAATTAACATGTTAAAACAGTACTTACAGCCAATGCACAAACTCTGCAGTACATACCCTCTTCACCCAATACTCTACTACCTAAAACCAATACATCAGAGCATACTAAAATACCCAACAGTGTGGCCAGTGTTTTGTATGTCTGCGGACTACCGTGGTGACTGCGGACACTGCAATCACATCAAGGCCATCTTCCACCTAAACAAATACATCATTTGACCCATCACTCAATCCTCCACCCTCTCCAGCCACTATTCCACACCAGCACACTCCCCAAAATTAGATTTCCGGTCTGTTCCACGCCGTGCTGTACACGGATATCTGCGGATCCACTGTGGCGGGCGCATCAAGAAAATTAGACGCACCTCACTCTTCACTCCAACCTATCAGCAAACACTTTGTGTTTTCGTGGACATGATGGCGCCTTGCTAGCCAATCGGAGTCCTGTCCGCGGAGCGAACAGGGAAGTGTGTCCCCGGAGAGGACCCAGATATCACGCATTTTTTTTTACCTACTTTTTGGTCATTTAAAAAAACAGACTGGGTGAATTTCCACCAAATGTACAAAAGCACGCATTTGGGACCAAATCGCCGCTCCTGCTGCAAATTTGGTGAAAATCCGTCCAGCAGTTTGGCTGTAGGCTTGAGCAAAGGTTTTCTCCATTCAGTCTATCGAAAAAAAATATAATTTGGGACCCACCATATAACTTTGCCCCCCCCCCCCCGGAAGAAAGCTCACCAGAATTTGCAGAAACATTCAGAGTGGGCCATATACTATTTTTGCAAAGTTTGGTTAGGGTTCGTCCAGGGGGAGCCAAGTTATAAGCCACCCGTTAGGTGCCCTTCCTGTGGGTTTAGCAACTTAACCATAACTACACGCCCGCTACCGCGGGCCGTGTAATATATATAGAGAGAGTGAAATACATTTTTTGCCTGTTCCTAAAGTATAATTTCTTGGTTGATTAGGTTTTGGATCCTACTATAAATAAGATAAGGATTTTTTAAATGTTTAGATATATTGATAATTGTAATGACATGTTTATCGTTTATTAAATTAATGTTTTTATTGATGATTTGGTTAGTGTTTATAAGGTTTGATGTAACTAGAAAACACTTAAAAAAAAAAAAATTAACAACAACCCCCTACCAAGTTTTCCAGATTGTACAGTAGAACAAACAAATACACCACCAACACGATAGGAAGCTTGTAGCTAATTAAAAAAATATATCTTTTGTGACAAGGAACACCGGAAACAATGCAACACAAAAAAGAGGAATAGAAAATGGAGACGGGAAGAATCAAGTTATAGTCAGATCTGCAAAGTTGCAAGGTTATTGTCTTAAATTTCCAGTGACCTTGACCTTTTCCGAGATTATCTAGCTTTGTGTTCTCTTCCAACCAATTACCAAACTCTCTAGAAATCATGTCATATTTTCTCCCAACTTTCCTTTTCCCAAACATCACCAGTTCATGTTGCCACAACCAATTTTTTTCTGTTACAAAGTGATTAACTTTGGATTGAGTATCTCCCTTACAATGCTGTAATATTATTTTTTCCATAATATCATTGATCTCAGTAGCAGTTCCCTTTGCAGGTCAGTTTTTCTGTCCAATTCATCCCATGTCAAAATTATAAGGCCTCCAGAAAACTGCATGTCTCTACCTAAAATAGGTCCCAGGATTCTCGGTAACTTCACTTCAGAATGTTCTACTTTCTCACAGCTCTAGAGGAGGTGTGTAAGGTTCCAGACAGCTCTGCCACATCCAGAGCATGTCTTACCCTTTTTCAGCCCATGGCTAAACATTTTTTCTGGCATTCAAAATGTAGTCCCCATTGAAATTTGTTGAACATATACGAAATCCTGCTAAATTCATGCTACAAAGTTCATTTTAAGAATATCTGTCTTGTTTTGTTTCCTTCACTATTCGTATTCCCTATTCTCTCTCCCACCGTTCTGGCCAGGTTTCAATTATCATTTCTTCCTTTCCAGCCTTCATTATTTTATAGGGATTACTGATTTTCTAACCACTCTCCTTAAGTATTTCCATCGTCCCGGGCATCCAAAAACAGTTTCTCCATTCATCCCAAACGCCCCTACAAAAGTTGTGTGAATCTGCCTCTTCTCCTTTCTGCATTGTTGCTTAGTTTATGCTTGAACTTGAGAAACAACAAATCTTGGGCCTTCCAACTTTGCCAAATGTGTTAGACACTACATATCTCTGCTTTAATCCACTAAGGCCAAGATATTTTTTTACCTTTCACTCGAAATATTTCATTGCCTCCAATTATAGAAGATTATCACATAGTATTATTTACCCCCTTATCTTTGGTCTCAAATCTCCTTCCTCTGTAGACTTCCTAATCACCTTTTCATTATTTCCCAGGAGGTTAGAAAGTTAATTTAGGGAGCAGGCTTCATTATAGTTTAGAAAGTTAACAACCCCTATCTCCTACAACTCATCTTAATAATTTCCCTGGATAAATTAGCTTTTCTTGTGAGCCCCTAAGGAACTTTCCCATTTCCTTGTAAAGCATGTTTAGAGTTTTCTTAGTGGCTCTGTATGGAATACATCTAAAAACATTCAAGATTCTCAGCAATACATTCATTCTAATAATATTTATTGTACCCCAAAAGTTCAGCTTCGACCATCTTCCAAAGTCATCCCTGTTATCTTTTCCAGGTTATCCGTTAATGTATTTCCCACTTTCCTACGCATTTCTATTCCCTGAAAAGCACAATTTTCCAAATTATCTTATAAGATCCCTTAGCCATAGGCATTGTCTCAGTCTTTTCCATATTCAATTTATAACCAGGAACTTTCCTGAACGTTAATAATTCACATAGAACCTCTGGAATGGCTTCACCAGCTCTTTTCCTTACTTAAGGAGACCAATCACTTCGGGAATGAGCTGAACTGAACTAGAGTTTGTGACAGATCGTTTGGAGTCTTTGTTTTATTAAAAAACAGTAACATGGCATTTGCTGTTTGCTTGGGAAAGAAATACCTAGCAATGGGGATGCAGAGGAGTGTAGGCTGGCTCATCCTTTAAGTCAAACATTGCTGTACCTTTACCTCATTGGTTGCCATCTACTTGTGCCAGCCCAATGTGAATCTAATACAGTCACCTCTGTGGAGCGAACAGATGGGTCTAAAAAGATGTGACTCGGTGCTCAGGTGCTTTCCTATAGTTGAGTGAGCTGAGGTCCTGTGAGCTGATGCTCCCATATAAATTGATCAGTGGCCACTGCAGTAGCAGGGAAAACAACTCCATTTGAGTATTTTCAAGGATTCAGTTTGCAGACCTCTCACCGATATACGGCTCTATGTAAAACATATGATTCCCTCTATGGGCCACAAGTACCTCCTTGTACTCCAAGTAGTCCAGGCTGAATAAAAGAATGGTTGTGCTGTGAGCCCCCCACCCCCCTTATGTTGATGTGGTCAACAGGAAACATGCCAGCCGTGGAGCTTTTCTGATCAAAGCACAGGTAATGAATGGTTCACAATATGCACTAGCAACTTGAAGCATCTTCTTTGTGCTAGATGGGATTACCAATAATGATCACAGACCAAATAATCAGACAGACCAAAGGAAGATGGTAAAATATTGCTTTAATGTCAATGAAAGAAAGCAAGCAGAAATACAGGTTTGAGGCGGGCGTGGCTGGAGTCCAGGTGCAGGAGCAGACACGGTGACCGTTCAGCTGCTGGGATGCAGAACAACGCGAAGCACGTGTGGCTGTCCGGGTGTGGCTTAAATAGCCTTGGAAGAAGTTCCAGGTGAGTATTCTTCCACAGCCCCACCCAAGTAACAAAATAGTTCCTTCATAAAAATAGTCCCTCCTAAGCCTCATTTGGCTTGGTTCTTCATGCAGCATGATCTGCATCAGGTGATTGTGCAGCATGGTCTGCTTCAGGTAAGTGCACCAAACACTTCCCTTTATGAGCCTGGCGCCTATGGCGCCAGGACTGATGTCCAACATGAGCCTGGTGCCAACGGTGCCAGGACAGAGTCCAAAGAGCCCCTATAAAGGGCCGCTGGGCTTTTACCCGGGGGCGTGATGCCTGCTCCCGGGGGTGCTGGGTCTGGCCTGGTGCTCCGGGGGTAGGCATCATGACATCAGAGTTCTTCCATGATTCCCATAGCTGCATTCTGGCACTTCGGAAATTAACATCTATCTTGGTAACTTGCTTCCATTGCCTCAACGTGAGGGTATCTTCTGAATGGCTGCCTGAGTGCATATGTTCTTTCATACAATCGACGCGGTATGGACATGTCACATAAACTCATGCATGAATTCCCAATTATAGCGTTTTTTGTCTGCTACTCCAATATGATGGTGGTGAAGGTGTGGGGACTAGAGAAGAGGCCTCGACCTGCTCCTCTACATTCCCCCCAAAAATGTGACCATGCTCTTCTTTTATTTTTCTTCCGCAATTCCTGCTTCATATCATTCCACCATCTCATCATATTTTATTTTCTTTGGGGCCCATATTTTCATCACCCCCCTCAGGTGACCCGCATGCTTTATGTGTTCATCCACACCCCAAGTCATGTAGCAACAATACCCTGCTGGTGAATAGAATATCCATCTTCCAATCTTGGGATAGTAGGATAGTAGAACCTTGTCCCTGTAGGTGCAAGAGAACTCTTCCTGATATTTTCACAAATACTTCAGTCTGCGTCTTCTCTCCAGACGTCAATCATTATCTTCAGCCCAATAGCTTTCTTGACTGTTTTCTGGCATTGTACCAAGATGATCCTTAAGAGACAGAATCCTAGCAACACCAACACTAACCAACCAAGGTGGAATCCATGAAAACAGGGATGAGAACCAATCATCTCCTGCCATCTGATCAGCTTCATCTTCCATTTTTGTATGTAGGGTGGTTAACATCGTTATTGCTTCTGTTAGGGTTCAGTTTTTTCCATCATGAGATAGTATAAATATACAGTAAGAAGTCCCAACCTTGGCATAGACGCCTTCTTCCATTGTTATTATCAGACCTAGAACATACCTGTTCTGGAGGATCACCAGCCTAATGGCTTCCAATTCTTCTTTGATTGCATTGAATCGTTTTATTGTTGCATTGATCGTCTGCAGCAATTCTGACCTAGAGATCTGCAACCAATTGGCGTTTACTGCAGCTTGAAGTCCTGGTATAAATATAGATGTCATTATCATGGCGGTCTTGCTGAATAACTTGTGTTCATCAGGAATGTCTTCATAATCCTATATTGATTTCGATGAGAAATAATGCTCTCTTTTTAGTCGATGATGATGTAATGATCTTTTCCTCATGTTGTATTAATTCATTTTTGGGAGCTCCTCGATATGGAAGTCACTCTGGGGAATCACTAGCGCTGGAACATGCACATTTACAATGGAACACACTCCTCCCCAATCTTTAGGCAACTGCATCTAGGCTCTGGATCCGAAGGCCCAATATCGATCCATTAGAACTGTTGTTCATTCCTATTATTTCTCTGCAACCTTTGTTCCTTCCACTATAGACCTTGTCATCATTCCTGATGGAGGTTGTTGCATTCTTCAATTGTAATATATGCACTGGTCCTGCTACGTTGTCAACCCAGGTTAATAGTCTTGCATAGTCTTGGGATGATAGCTCACGGGCAAGGTGTTCGCCTTGAAAGCAAGACGATGTGGAGCAACACAGGTTCGGTCCCCGGGTTTTAGAAACCTCTGGGTATTAAGAGTGCTATAAATAACCAATTACAATTACTTGGACCATGATTCTAGGCATTCATCATTCAACTTTTGCACCTTGTGAACTGCTTATTTCTTCAATAGATGTACACAGCAAGATATTAATCCATCTTCCCATCCATAACCAGTTGCTACACGCCCATACACCAACAGCTCTACTCTTTCCCAGCATCCTGGCTCTCCTGATTTTTCAGTCATGTCTGAGCAGTGCCTTCTCTTCATGTCAACAGTTTGTATCTTTTATCCATAATGGAATGGATACATATGTTTTTTTTTTTGTCCACCCTAGTCCAGTCCCCAGTCTTTTGGTCTTCACATATGTATCTTCGTATGAAAAAGTCTGTCTTGATCGTCATCTTAATGTTGCCCATTTTCCTTCAAATTGCCCTCTTGTGGTGCATACTGCTAGATGACTGAGACGTTTTGCATTGTGTGGGAACATCTTGCAATAAACGTTCTTGTCGCATTCATGGCATACAGTATTAATGAGCACACGTAACTCTCTTCGGATATTCTCTCTCCCACCTCTTTCATGTGCTAGTACCATAAATTATTAGCTAGATGAGCCGATTTCTCTAAGTATGTACTTTCATTGTCTTCCTCAGCATCTCTCTTTACTTGCGGGTTGGGGTGCAGTTTCTTATATCAGAACGTAATGGGGGGTTTTAGAGTCTTAATAGGCTAGGCACAATGGGGATAGTGGGATTAGTGGGGGAGGTCTTGTTTTATAGCTCCTCACTGCTTATAATGTGTGAATGCCAAGGCAATAATTATCCTACGTTAGGTACATCTTTTTCGTGGATCTGCATTTCTTACCTCTTGGACCATTTCCATTTCTCTGATTATGTTTGATATATACTAAATGTGTCAATGTATTAATTATTTATGTTTTTATAGCAAAAACTGATAATCGCCAATATAATTCTCAAGACTATCGTATTATTTTTAAGGTTTCCAAGAACCGTCACTGTATCGGTATGTCTTCCTATCAATGCTGGGGTAATACTGCAATATATATGAAAAAACTGCAAGCAAAAATGTGTGTACAATGGGTAGCATAAACAAATTAAGTATTCTTCTTTTCGTCTGACTTCTGCTTCTAGACCATTGTCTCTTGAACCTAGTTTAGGGAAGGTGTTCCAGGATCACTGCACGTCCATCAGTCTTTAAGAAACATTAATCTAAACATTCTGATTCTTCGTCCTGTGTCTTGGCTTTTGATCCTGTATCTGGTTTGCATTTGCTGAGGTTCTTCACTTGCTATGGTAGGGGTAGCTGCAGGAGTGGTCAAGGTTTCTCCTTTGTAGGGTTTAACATCATGGATGTGTATCCATGCCCGCATGCCTTGTAATTTCACAGTGGTACGGCTCACTTCATGGGGACCATCAAAACGAGGGGGGCTACAGGTAAGGACTAGCACCTGGTCCAGTTGGGTACAGACTGAGTTGTTTGAGCATCTCTTCCAAATCAATGGGCTGATTATCTCTCTTATTTGCCCTTGACCCCTCCTGTCGAATCTGGAGCTGTTGGTACATAAAATAAACACTTTCAGTCATTGTTTTCAAATAATCATGTATTTCATCGTCTACAGCCCTCGCTATACTGTGGGCATCTGTGGTTGCCCTTGTTGGGGGAGTGATAGTTCTCATGCAGCATCCAGTCACCAACTCGTGGGGCGTCAAATGATGATCTGAGCCTGGCTGGTTCCTGTGAGAAACCAGAAGGTGTCTCACCCGCTAGTCCCCAGGGATCTGTCATCCAGGTGGTCAGGACATGGCCATCGCTTTTGGATCCAGTTCCTGGGGCTGGACCAGTGCAGGAGGCTTTTATTTGATGTATTTAATTGTTTCTTTATAACACGCTTAATACCGGAGTTCGGTTTCTAAGCGTGGATCCGGGATTCAAACCTCTGTTGCTCTGCATGGTCTTGTTTCCGAGACCAGCGAGTTGCTCCTGTGCTATCCTCCATTCACCAGGATGAGGGGTCCTCGGATACCTAGGAATTCAACACTGCCACTCCCCCCGCCTCCACTTCTCTGACCCAAACACTTTCTGACGGACAGTTCATTGTGAGCAACAACGGACTAACAGCAGAGCTATATGCCTGACCTGTCCCAACAATTACGGATTATTAAACACACCTGACTTCCAACACCCTTCTCCATACAGATAAAAGGTGGAGCACGAAAGCACACTTTGGGCGAGGCAAACCACGTGATAAAACGGCAGTTCCAAGATGGCCGTTTAATTCAAGGAGAAAGACGGCGAGACCAGAGAGAGTCGCAAGGAGGGAAGTACCTGTGACCTCTAAAGACTGTTACTTTCATGAGCCTTGGAAAGTAAGAAACCGAAGACCAGGAACTAAGGCTGATAAAGCCTGCACAGTGTGTCGGAGGTACCCAGGGCTCTGCCCCATTGATAACCAAGGTGGGGAGGAGCTATTGCCGCCATGGGACTGTCCTTGGCTCCTACAACAAAGTTACGTTATAAAAGACAGCACAGTCGGTGAGTCAGATAGACTGATACCAAACCAGCTTGTTTTGAACCAAGGTTGCAAGCAGCAACATTTTATAATGACAACAGTGTGTGAGGCACTTGTAATAAGCAACGTGGATATAATTGGAAACCAAAGGAGTAGTTGAACTTTATAATTGAACTTTGGGAGGTGGAGAAAAGATACCATACTGTGGGGGTAACACACGGGTCTGACTCAGGTCGATGTTTGAATTCTTTAATGACTGAGGAAAATCTAAATAACAATGTTTTCAATCACATTGCTTCACCTTCTTGAGTTATCCGCAGTCTTTTTTCTTTCTCCTCTGGGGTTACTGAGGCCTACGCCTGCCTCTCGGGCTACTCTGAACAGGCCGACCAGTTCTCTGGGTTCTGGGCTCTCTGGCTTCCTACCTAAAATGCAACAAGAACAAACATCCTGTGAGTCTCCCATTGCTTTTATAGTACCCCCCCTTTAGATCCCTGCCAATCCAGTAAGGCCTTGTTAGGATCGTCCAGCTCATTCACATAGTGGAACCCCGCCCCGTATCATGGCCGCCATTTGTGGTCCCCATTGCCGAGATACCCTTGGCTGTCGGAAAAGGCTGGATAGCATTTGTACCATGGAAAAGGAGGGGGAGGATTGTAGACTGAGGCTGGGTAAGCAGGTACGGATGTGGCCGTACTGCTGTCTATTGTTTGCATGCAGGCGGCTAACCACGCTGCCCATCAGTCTCTGCATTGAGCCTCCCATCCTTGGCATATTATGGGCTCCTGGGCCCGGCGCCAGAACGGGTGTGGACCCAAACCGAGGAGAGTGTCTGCCGTCAGTTTTCAGCACTTGCCTAGCACTACTCAAAGGGGCCGCCGACAGCTGCAGCAGAGCTGCAGCTCCGGACAGGGGCATCATCAGTGCCATCATGGGAACCACTCCACAAATCCCCACCACATATCCAGGCCGATCGTGCATGGAACAGCATCTGGACAGGTAATTCGCCACCAACAGGAATCCACCCGGAATCCACCCGGTTTATGTATTGTGACAAAGTCAAAGGGCTGGAGTGAGAGGAACTACAGTAACACACGATGGTTGCAATCTTTGTGTCTGGACAGCCACTGGAGTGGAGCGTGGTCGGTGAACGGGGTAAACTGTCGACCCAGGAGGTAATAACGTAATGCCTCGACCGCCCATTTGATAGCAAAGCACTCCTTCTCGACTGTGGAATATGGGATCTTGTGAGGTAGCAACTTCTGACTGATAAAACGGATTGGGACCAGGCCATTGTCCTCCTGTGATATGACCGCCCCCAGTCCATCTCCGAGGCATCCGTCTGTAGGTAGAAGTGCTTCTTGATTTCGGAACACCTCAGCACTGGTTCACTCGAAATGCAGTCTTTCAGTGTCTGGACGGCTGTCTGAGCCATCGCGTCGAGGGAGACCTCTCCCGATCTGTTCGATCTCAGGGCATCCATCAAGGGTACCGCGATGGAGGAAAAGAGGGAAATGAATCAGCGATAATATCCCATGAAACCAAGGAAGGCTCTGACTTGTTTCTTAGTCCGAGGTATGGGTATAATTTTAACGGCCTCAACCTTGGTCAATTGTGGGCATATGGTACCCTTCCACATCGTATAGCCTAAGTATTTGTTTTCTACATCCCCAATTACTGTCTTCCTTGGATTAATGTGCAAGCCTGCATCGTCTAGAGCACGCACCACGCTAACCAGGTTCGCTATGTGTGCCTTCCAGGAGCTGCTAAAAATTACAATATCGTCCAAAGCTGCTGCATATGCCTTATGAGGTTTTAGTATTACATCCATCAAACGTTGGAAAGTTTCTGGTTCTCAGTGATGGCCAAATGGCACCACTTTGTACTGGTAGAGAGCCTGAGGGCTAGAAAAAGCGGTCTTCTCCTTGTCTTGTTGGTATAGCGGGATCTGCCAATATCCCTTGTGAGGTCGATGTTTGGACTGAGGTACTGCTCTGAACACAGGTTTTCCAAAAATTCGTCAACTCACAGTATGGGGTAAGTGTGATGCTGGAAATGCATTGGAGGGACAGGGCCTCCCTATCCTTGTCCTGTAGTGCTTTTTCATTTGTGTTCTTTATTGTTTTCTGCCCAGGTGTCCATATGGGATTCCTGGCAGTGCACCTCTTCCTGTTTTTGGTTTGGTGTACAGACCCATGGGATACCCTTATGGCACCCATGCGTGGGGGTGCAACCCTGTGCCCCTAGTGTATGTTTGTGGGCACCTGTTTGTGGCCCACAGAGCAGGGTATGGACTGATGGAAGCTATATGCTGAATTTGACAGGTGCTCTGAGTATCGTTCATTTTGGGATATCCAGGCCCTGCCATTGGAATCAGCTGATTCCTGATAGGAAACAAGATGGCCCCTGTGGCCTCTTGCCTTCTATTGCCTGTTACCTTGTTTTCCCAAAGTCCTGGGAAGCCCTGACTCTGTCCCTTCCCCCTGACTGCCTGTTGGGTGGAAGTTCCATATATGGTGTTGTTGTGAAGTTCAGGCCAGACTGGCTGGAGCCTTCCCAGTACCTGTATGTTGTGGGTACACCCTGTGGGTGGAACCTGGGTGAAGAGTGTGTGACCAATATGCACTCTTTGTTGTGGATGCCTGGTTTCTGGTGTATGGCACAATGACTGAGACAGCCCTGTCCGAAACTGGTATGAATGCAGTGTGTAGTGTTGAATGGCTGGGTACTTGTCCCAATACACATTCCTTGTTGTGAGTGAGGAGTATGGCCTGAATGCACTGTGTGCCTGATTGGCTTACTGACTGCATGAATGCCCTTCTTTATGATTGGCTGCTGAGTGTGACCCAGCAGTGTGGATGAGAGACAGAATAGTATCTGGGGACCTCTCACCACTGGAAATTGTTCAGAAGCTGAGTTGACACTTGAAGAGTAACTGGAACTGCTTATCCTTGACGTCCAGCTGGAAGAAGAAGAACTGCTGCTGCATTTGCTTTGACCCGATTGTGATAGGGAAGTAGTGGCGGCTGCCCGAGAGCATGTGGGAAGTGAAGAGGTCACGGAACAGAGCAGCAACGAGGGCTGTAAACCAACAATCTCGCCAGACAAAATGATGTTAGCCTGGAGTGAAGCGGGAAACCGGACATCAATTATACAAAAACCCCTACGGACTACATATCCCAGGATTCCCCACGAAATATGGCATCAGTATAAAAGCAAGACAATGGGAAAAGAAAATAAACAAGAGAGATGGAAAACGGCGTCTCCATATGTAGTCAGACCCACACAGATAGAAACTAAGTCCAAGTGTAACACAGAGAGGACTGAACAGGGAGGAGGAGGGGAATCACCATCAGGTGTGGGGAAACCGTTGCTGGGATCACCAGACATTAATGACTGGGGAGGGGTGGCACACAGGTTAAAAGCAGCACCAAAACATTATGAAGGGGTCTTGTCTTGCAGGAGCGGAAGGGGGCTGACAGAGCGGCCCCGGAGTGGAGTGAGACCAGTCCAGAGTATCGGTGGGCATACTAAGGAAGAAAGGAAGAACCGCAGGAAAAGGTCTTACCTCATCGGAATGCAAAGACGGCCGCACACCGGAGAGCAGCGCATGGCAAAAAGTGAGCCTTCAGCAGTGTGAGGACTGACACTTTGTTTTGCTTATTTTCTTTTACAGATTTTCCCCGGCCAGCCATCGGGCTGAATTGCTGGAGAGCCTGCAGCCGCAAGCCTGGGAAGGGGTGAATGATTTATTGGACATTTAGCCTACACAGATGAGGGTGTGTAGTTAACACTCGACAAAGCTACAAACTGTGAGCTGAATTTAACTGAAGGGAATGCAGTCCCAATAATCCTTGGTTTGCATTAAAAACGTGCCATATGCTGAGCTGAAAATAAACCCTTGTTAAAATTACCTGTTGTCTGCAGCTGACTATTTTACACTGATCTGAAAGCTGTTGAGTTCATCAAGGACTGATCCGCGAGAGGACCTGGTTAGGCGCCCTCTTCCCGTGCTCCGAGGGACCATCAAGCACTGCTAACCTTCACCGAAGCTCCCTGGAAGTCAGACCCTCGAAAGGCTGCCGACCGGAGATGGGGACTAATGAGGAGAACGAAGTAAAGCACCCGGACATTGACACCATCGAAGTCCATTGCCGTCTGCCAGGATTCGGAGTATCGCCGGAACCGCTAGAGGCCTGTCGAAGCCGGGTTGCCCAGAAGAGGGGACTGCTTGACGCTGTGCCGGCGACGGCCGGAGCCGCACGCTCCTTTGCCTAAGACTTTTGATTCACGGGTGCGCTCGTCCGCACTGTCGCCCGCCTTATCCTGCCGGAGAAGGCCAGGCCGTTGACGCGCCGAGGAGCATCCGCGGGTGGGTTTCCCGCCACCCGAAGACCACAAAGACTTCGACTCGACGCCCTTGTCAGGCCACAGTTCTTTAGAAACTCTTTGTGGTCCTGAACTATCAAACGCTGAGGTGCCCCGCACACCTCATCCTCGCAGGACGTCGCCGACGAGCACCGCCTGGATCGACGCCGTGGTCTCGGCACCATCGAACTTTTTATCGACGCCATTGACCTCAAGTTCACCTTCTTCGACGCCTCTCGATGATTCGTGGCTCCTGCTTTAAAGGGAGTCACTCGAGAAGGATCAATCGACGCCTCCTTGAAGAACTCTGCTCTACCAGGTACATTGGTGGGGTAGAAACCTTGCAGAAGGAAATAAGACTTATAGAACAATATATGGACTGGGCTTATGATATATCTTTCATTTACAGGCTGTCCAGGTGGGGGGGATCTCCACGCAGAATTGTGCCTCGTTGGTAGGGGTCAATATTCTGCCCATTGTTCTAACCAACTGCTTTCATCCTATATCTATTGTTGGTTACTTTTATTCCTTGATCTGTGTGACATTTGACCAGAGTATAGTTGATGCAATTTAATGAGATCTGATAATAATTGTGGTACCACTTTAGAACTGTATATATTTGCCATTGTGGATTTTCTGAGCACAAAATGAGTTAATGTGATAGTGTACATAACCTTGAATATTAATTATATAAAGACTGTGTTTTAACTAATACAGTGTGTGGACATTTCTTTGTGGAGGCTTGGGGACTACACTGTACTTAAGAACCAGTCTGCATCACCTCCTGAGAAGCTAGGCCTTTATTGCTCGACCAGCGCTATCCTATAGAGAATCTTGGCTGGGGTCCTCTGTGCTTCTCCTCTGCCATATATAGATCAGGAGTACAGACTCCCTCCTCCAGTCTTTACACAGACCATCCACCTTATGGCGATTTTGCGATTTGCACAAAAAATCGCAAAATTTGCCATTTCCCGCAATTGCCGCTATAAATCATTAAATGAGCGCAAAAAAGACACGTTAGCTTAGTGTGTCTTTTTTCGCGCTCATTTAATGATTTAGAGCGAACACAGCTGGCTGCTGATTGCAGCAGCTTGAGGGTTAACACCTCGGCTCTGCGTTGCAGGCCCAGGATTGGGGGAGGGTCACGCAGGCCTGGGAGATGCACAGCATTTGGCTGTGACCCCAGGCACCTCCAAGGCTCATTGAGTGCCCGAGCTGACAGTTGGTGAAGCTAGCCAGGTAAGCACTGGCCTGTCCACTCATCTGCCCCCAACTTAGAGCACCCAAAGAGGCCACTGGACTGTTTTCATTCCCGGCGCTCGACAGGAAAGTAAATTACTTTCCTGTCGAGCGCCGGAAAAGAAAGCATAAACTTAATGCTTCCTGACGCTCGTTTACAATTGGTATCATGCAGCCCAGCCTCAAGGCTGGGCTGCATGATACCAATTGAAGACTCTTGTAGCTGTATTCATTTCAAATTGCTTTTCAATTGGTATCATGGGCTGCATGATACCAATTGTAAAGCAATTTGAAAACGAATACAGCTACGAGCGTGTGTATCATGCAGCCCAGCCTTGAATCAAGGCTGGGCTGCATGATGCCAATTGAAGACTCTCGTAGCTGTATTCGTTTCAAATTGCTTTACAATAATTGTAAAGCAATTTGAAACGAATACAGCTACGAGCGTTTGTATCATGCAGCCCAGCCTTGAATCAAGGCTGGGCTGTATGACACCAATTACGCACAAAATTGGGTGTTAAAATTTATGAAAGGCAAATGCCATTCGTCCTGTGCAATTTTGGTGGTTATGCAAAGCCAATTTAATGATATATGCATATTTCATCTTGATATGCTAATTTATGATGACATCACATGCCATTGCATTTGTTAATGAGTTCCCTCCCCCACTTTCATTTGTAGGACTTGACCCCTGGTAGTGTTGTGATGTTTCATTTCTGTTTGTGGGTGTGTTTAGTCACCATGTGTGGGTGGCATAACAAAGGAATTATGACCACCCAAGAGAGTTCATTGTTTGGCTAGGTATTATGGGCTTGCAGTTACTGCCACTGCATTGCCCCTGTGTCTTGGCCTCATGGATTCCTTCCATGGAGAAGTGTAGAGTTGTTCCCCCTCTCTCCTGGGGTCATAGGACAAGCGAAAAGCAAACCTATGGGCTTCAACCAGGGTTACACTTTTGAATTCAAGCCTATCTGTTTATTTGCTTTCCACTTGTCTGCTGGAAGTAGTGGCACAGCACCATTTCCTTGGAGCTCATCAGGCTGTATCCCCCTTCCCCCACCACAATCCAAAATGTTAGGCTGTGGTGACTCGACCTGGCTGTCCTACAGAGCGCAGCCAGACAGAACACATTTTGTTCCTCACTAACAACAGCCTTGCAATTACTTGGTTTTAGGCTAAAAAAGATGTCAAATGATATATTTTTCAACGTTAGAAAATGCCGCAAAAAACGCAGTTGGGTGCCGCAATTTTTTTCTTTTTTGTGCCGCAATATTTTCCATTTCATGCCGCAATTTTCTGGAGGGTCTGTTTACAGTAAGCTTGCTAGCCTGAGATGGAATTCAGCATCCAGAAATCCATGCAGAATCTTATCGAGCCATCCGGTTTTGGCAGTAGGACTATAGGGGAGCGGCTTACTGATAGTCGATGATATACATACTCAACATGATTTCGATCTCGTCTTTCACCAAGCATTGTCTTTCCTCTGGTATATGGTATGGTCGTATCCAGTCAATCTGGCCAGGTGTTATGTGTGTTAATACAATGTTCCGCCAGTGTGTTTCTTCCAGGTAGGTTTCAAAAGGTTTCCCCCTATGTTCTTAGCTTATGTCTCACTTCCTCCTTGTTCTCTTCTGACAGAGTGCTTCCCCACTGTACATCCACCAGACTAGCTCCGGGGGCTCCTGCAAATTGTTCGTCATTGTTTTGACGGTGTGGAATCATAAATGCCATGGGTCTGGGTTCATAGCATTCCTTCAACAAATTGATGTGGTACGCTTTTTCTGATTGTTTTCTTTCTGGTTGGCTGATTCAGTAATTAACCGGACCCACCACGTCTTGAACTACATAAGGGCCTCTCCATCGGGCTAAGAGCTTGTTGCTGCTTTTGGGCAGTAAGACCAGCACCTTGTCACCTGATTTAAAGGTTCTTAAGCAACTTTTTTTGTTGTAGGCAGCTTCTTGGGTGACCTGTACCCTACCGAGATGCTCCCTGGCCAACTCTCGTAAAGAGTCTAGGTGGGTTTGTAGGTTTGCGACATACTCGGTAAGCAGTATCTCCCCACTTTGCTCCCATTCTTCCTTCACTGTGTCCAATATAGTGCGGGCTGTCTCCCAAATAATAGTTTGAATGGGGAAAAACCTGTTAAGGCCGGAGGGGTATCGCAGAGTACCATGAGGATTAATGGTAAGGCTTGGTCCCAGTTTTTTCCGTCGGGTCCTCCTACACTTTGCAACATTTTTGTAATGGTCTTATTGTATCGTTCTACCAGTCCATCGGTTTGAAGATGATAAACAGATTTTTTCAAGTGTGTAATCTGAAGCAGTTGACATACTTGTTTCATGACTGTGGGCTTCAAATTCGTTCCCTGGTCTGTTAGGATTTCATCAGGTAGGCCACCTAAGGCAAAAAAAGGATCAGTTGGTCACATACCTGTCTGGCTGAGATGCCCCTAAGCGGGAAGGCCTTGGGATATCGAGTAGCATAATCCACGATGACCAGTAAGTATTGGTGGCCCCTACAGTCTGGCTCTAGGGGTCTCACGATATTCACTCCTATTCTCTGTAAGGGAACGCTTATCAATGGCATCCGTTGTAGGGGTGCCTGTGCTGGTAGGTCTCCACTAGTCAGTTAACAAACAAAGCACTCCTTACAGAAATGTGCCACCTTTCCATAGATCCCGGGCCAATAGAAGCATTTCAACAAGTTCTGTTGGGTCTTTAGTGAGGCCATATGTCCGCCACATGGGTGGTTATGGGCCAGCTGGATTACCACCTTGCGATGCAATCCAGGTAATAACAACTTTTCCTTCTCTGTTTCGTCATCTCCTTGGCAGATCCTATAGAACAGTTACTGTCGGAACAAAATCCACGCTCCCGTTGTTGTGTCGATGTTGCCTCTGCGTAATAGCCTCTCCTGAGCTATCCTGAGGGTAGGATCTGTGAGAGTTTCAGCGCTGATGGATCCAACGTTGGCTATTGTTCCTCTTTTCCCCCTGGTATTGTTCTGTTTAGTTATCGGTGATTTAATCTCTTTATGGTAGTGGGGCGCCTGGTCCCAGCAATCCTTTTCAGCGTCTTCCATTATTTCTCTGAAATGGGGCATGTCCAATCTGATCACCACCGGGTGGGTAATGAGAGAAGAACGGTGGCCCCTATACTTGCTGCTTTGTTCTCTATCCCTATGCGTACCCTTTTAGTGGGATATGACCTTACATCTCCATGTATACAAAAGTATGGGGATAGTCTCAACAGGGGATAAAAGGAAGAGTCACTCACAAGTGGGGAGATGGTGGTCTGCTAGCTCCTGCTATCGAACAAGGGATAGGTTGGATGGCCGTCAACTCGCACCTTGGCGGTGTAAGGATAGGTTGGAGTACTACATGACTCCTTGTGTATGTATCCAATCTCTATTGGTTCGGCTGGGCTTCATTTGGGACAATATCTTGTGATGTGGCCACAGTCGTAGCATATCGGTTGTCTGAACTCTGATCTTGCACTAGAAATTCCTCCCTTGCCTGGTCTTTTTCTGGGTTCGGTCTTGAGAGGCTTGTCTTCCAAATGTTTCCATCGTGGCAAGCTTGCCCTTCCCAGTTTGAGGGGAACCATCTCCGTGCCACTGGGAATTCCTCGAGACAGCACTGCGGGAACAGAAATGTTGTTCTAACCTGCCTTCTGATAGGCTGAAGCTATATCTACGGCTTCAGGCAGGCTGGGTCGGTGGTGCTGTCGGACCCAGCGTTGTATTGGGCCTGGTAGAGCATCTAGGAATTGTTCCAGCACCACCTTATCCAAAACTTCTTGTACTGCGGTGGAGGGGGGGGGGGTTGTAGCCACTTTTCCACCAGGTCCTTTACTCGGTAATAGAGCTGTTGGGGTGTTTCTCCAGGCTTGAGTAGGCTCTTTCTCGACTTGATATGATATGACTCGTCATCGAGACCCAGCAGGTCCAAAACAGCTCTTTTGATCTCTGCAGAAGGTGTGTCTCCATTGGGATTGACAGTTTGGTATGCTCCTTGCATTACTCCAGACAGCAACAGGGCTAAGTAATGTCCCCATCGTTCCGTGGGCCATTGTGCGCTCCAAACAATCCTTTCAAAACTGGTGAAAAGAAGGTTGTGTCCTCGCCCTCCTTATACTTATGCAGTATGGAAGAGGAGACAATGGGAAGGCTTTGGGTGGCTACTGCATCAGTGAGGCGTAGTATAGTCTCCTGTTGTTTATCCTGTGCCGTATTCTGAAACGTCCCCTGCATTTGAATGGCCTGCTGAAAGGCCTGTCGATCAGCCGCGGCTTGTTGTGATTGAATCTAGATCAACTGTTGTTGCCTGTCTGTGAGAGCCTTAATCCCTCCATTGTGATTTCTTTATCTCACCTTCGTCGCCACTTGCGGGTGTAACAAACTGGTCTGACTCGGGTCGATGCTCTTTTTCTTTAATGACTAAGGAAAATCAAAATAACAATGTTCTCAATCAGGTTGCTTCACCATCTTGAGTTATCAGCAGTCCCTTTTTCTCCTCTGGGGTTACTGAGGCCTACGCCTGCCTCTGGGGTTACTCTGCATAGGCCCACCAGGTCTCTGGCTTCTGCTCTCCCTGGCTTCCTTCCTAGAATGCAACAAGAACCAACATCCTGTGAGTCTCCCATTCCTTTTATAGTAACCGCCCTAACATGGCTGCTGTTCATGGTCCCCATTGCCGAGATACCCTTGGATGTACCATGGAGAAGTCGGAAGAGGATCGGGGATTGAGGCCTGGTAAGCAGGTAAAGATATGGTCATACTACCGACTTATTCCTATTGTTTCCATGGGGACGGCTAACCACACCACCCGTCAGTCTCTACATTGAGCCTCCCATCCATGCCTCATTATGGGTTCCATGTGCCCGGCACCAGAACGGGGGCGCCCCAAACCAAGGAAGGTGTCTGCCATCGGTTTTCAGCACTACCGTAGCACTAGTCAGGGGGGCTGCTGGCAGCTGTTGCCCAGCCACAGCTCCGGACAGCTGCATTGTCAGTGCCATCATTGGTACTACTCCACATATCCACAGAGTGGTCCGTGCCATGTGAGTCACCCGAGAAAGAATTATCTGAACATAGTTTGAAAGGGATCTGAACCCAGCTGAGGGGGATCCAGGGTGAACAAATTGAAACCCGGAAATCGAAAATAACATTTTCATGTTGTTTTTGTATATCAGGCCTTTTGAGTCAAGACATAAAGAGGCTTGGACACAGAAGGTCTTGAACTGTGAAAATTGAACTGTTTCCTTGTGCTGCAGAAGCCAGAGTGTTTGCTTTGCTTGAATTAGCCACCTTGTCCCATGCTGAAAACCTAAGGAAGGGAGGCCAATGACTCGAACATCCCAACTTATCATGTTGTGAATACTTCTTAATTTTTCATGAACATCACCCCACATTATTTGTAAATTAGTAGTAAGGATTGGCAATAGGTTTTTGAGTATAGGCCCTTTTAATTTGACAAGACTCCACTAAGACTGCATTATTATTATTTGATGGTCGTAGCTTGCTCCCATCTGTAGATTCTGATAGGCATTTATCTCACCCTTGTGAAAGTTCAATAAGCACCCTTGAACTGTGGTCACTTGTGCCTGTCTTACTGTTGATACCATGCCTTCCTTACATTCTGCAGCGCATATAGTGCAAGGGGTAGGCAATGAAGCCACCACTTCTTTAAAGTTGCTTTTATTTTTCTATCCTCTCTTTCAAAAGGCCATTTAGTTTCTCAAAAAACGTATGTGCTTGCGGATTATAAGCAGAAGCAAACTTGTGCCCAACACCTAATAGCAGAACTATGTTTTCGAATAGCTCCTTTACGAAATGTGGTCCATTGACAGATCGCAAAAATGTGCACACACCCTATCTTGGAATACTTTGCCTACAAGGAACATGGCGGCACAGGCGGCATCAGGGTGCGTGCATGAACCCGCTTTGATCCATCTCGAAAAGGGACATAATTCAACATATACCTATGTCCATTGCAAATCTGCAGCAGATCTACATAATCTATATGCAGATGCTGGAATGGTCCGTTTGGTCTGGGAATTACTCCTCTCACTGTTTGCAGAATGTGTCCTGCAGTACTTTTCTGATACATGTGAGAAACCAGAAGGTGTCTCACCCACTAGTCCCTGTGCGTCTTTCTCTCAGGTGGCTAGGGCACAGCCATTGCCTTTGGATCCAGACCCTAGGGGTGGACCAGTGTGGGAGGATTACCTGGGTGAGGGGTCTTCGGGGAGTGGCAGTGGGATGCCGGATGCCTACCCCTGTAACACCTTTTCCCTATCCTACCAGGTGGGGACTTAACACCCTCCCCCCTTCCCTACATGAACACTTTTTCATGGACAGCCTGCTTTGGGAGAAAACAGACTTGTACCTGAGCATTACACCTGACATGTCCCAATACTGTGGTCAATCAGAGTCAGGCAATTGTGGTTAACGACTCACACCTGACTCCAATTAAGCTTTCCCGCACACATAAAAGGTAGAGCACGAGAGCACACTCTGAGCGAGGCAAAGCACACAAAGGAATAGCGTTTTCTAGATGGCAGCTGAACGAGGGGAGAAAGGCTGCAAATCGAGAGGGGAAAGCAAGGAAGGAGATGCCCTTAACCTTTCCACAGAGAAACCGCTACTTTCCATAAACCTTCAGATTGGAAAGCGTAAGGCCAGGAAACCAGACTAAAGAGTCCTGCATTATGTGTCAAAGATACTGGTGCCCTCCTACATGACTGAGCGAATCAGGGGGGAGTTGCAGCCGCTGTGGTACCGTCCTTGGCTCCAGGATCAAAGCAGCACCATAGAAACCAACACAGCCGATAAGTTGGGGAGTCTGATGCAAGACAGGCCTGTGTTGAAATCAAGGTTGCAAACGGCAATATGGTATGAGGAACGCAAGAGCAAAGAATTAATGCATGTGATGAAAGACGCAAGTAAAACTCAACTGCTGATGGATGTTAAAATTTTAATGTGAAACCGCAAAGGTGCGAAATAAAGTAACAAGTGGTCCGGCACTGTGGGTGTGCTCAATCGAAGATCTCTGTAAGGTATCCAGCCATGAAGTGGCAGAAACTAAAGTAGAAGATTTGTAAGAACATTGTGTGAAGTGAATCGAAGTGGTCCTGCAACGTTTTAAGCAAAACCCATTGCACATTTCTAAGTCTTCGATTTTTTATATGAAACAGAAAGATTAGAAAGTGAGAATAGATGGTCTGAGCCAATGAAAGGAGACCAATGTGAACATTGCGCTAAGGGGTCCGTGCCCGAACAAGGCAGATCCATGGTCCTAGTGCGATCGAAGGAGACCTTTTGTGAACATTGTGGTAAAAAGGGGTCCGAGCACGAATGGGGGAGTCCCATGATGAACATTGGAAGCAAGAATTTGTGAATGTCGTGATCCTGATAAGAAAGGAACTTGGGTGCTTGTTTGTCATGACAGGCCCTCTACAGTAAGAGACTGTTATTGGAAAACAGGCTTTGGCGGAAGGCCCTGTTACCTAGGCTTTGAACTGTATCGTCATTGCAGAGAAGCCAGAGTGAGTGCAAAGCTCAAAGTGCCGCCTTGGCCTGTGCTGAAAATGTGGGGAAGGGGAGCCAACTGCTCAACTATCCTGACATATTATTTCTTGAGCACTTTGCTTTTTCAATACACTATTGTCTCGCACCATTTGTATTTAGAAGTAAGGATTGGCAATAGGTTTATTAGTATAGGCCTTTTTATTTTGACAAAGACTTGACTACGACAGCGTTATTAGTATTTCATGGTCGTAGCTTGCTCCCATCCTTAGGTTTCAGCTTTGACAGGCATTCAACCAACCCATTGAAGTTAAATAAACACCCTTGAACTGTGATCAATTGTGTCTGTCTTCACTGTTTGATACCATGTGTTCCTTACACACACAATATAGTTTACAATTAACTGTGCCACATGTTCACATAGGTTCAGTATAAGCCATTCTTCTGCAATAGTAGCAGCTAGACTCTCTCAAGTCACAGGCGCTGGGTAGTGAAGCTGCTCCAACACTACATTGAATATTGCTAGAGACATAACTGGCTTTCCAATGCTATCCTGTCTCTAAATTGCCTCTGTAGGGGACAGAGAACATCCCTGTTTTTTCCATAACTCTTTTTCTTCTGGCATTGCTCATCCTTGTATTTCAATTAACTGTACAATGGACGTCATATTGAATCCTTTGTTAACCAACATGCATCGCCCTGTTGGGTGCCTTATATTTTTTACCTCACCCTCAGATATAATTGGATGATAGCAGCAGATTTGGAGGCCAGAAAAGCAGCCTTTGTTTCCGCAAAAGTTTGAGAGTGTACTTTTTGAATGAGTTGCGCATTTCACAATTGCTATAGTCTCTGGGAAACTCAACATTTCAATAAGCTTTTCCAATAATCCTGCATGTTGTACTGCAGTGAGGTCTGGGCGGAGTAAATCCCTCCTTTTCCAACTTGACAGGCCTGCGTTCTCAGTTGATATCACATAGGCGGTGTCTGAGTACACTCTCACTTCCTCATCCTCAAAGGTTCGCAGTGCATCAATAAGCATCGCTAATTGTTCAGCCTGTGGTGAGTAATTTGGGGACAATCTTTTACTGATCATTACCTCAAAAGTACCCTCTTGGCTCAGTTTTACCACTGCCAATCCAGTATGTCTCACCCCACTCTTTTGGTCAATTCTCAATGAACTGTCAATGAAAACCACTCCCCCCCGTTCTTTAGAGCATTCTCTCTAACTTGGGGAATATCATCATAACACTTGGTATACGTTGCGCAATCATGCATATCATTTTCTCCCACTGGTTCAGCTATAAACATTGCTGGATTCACTACACTACAACTAACAATTTTGATTGCATGGTTTGAGATAATTACCTCATATCCTGATGCTCTTTGTGTGGTCAACCTACTTTTAGGTTTTTCCAAAATTGCAAATAATGCATGCTCTATGAACAATGTTACGGAACGCCCCGTGGTCACATTTGAAGCCTTTTAAATTGCAAAGGCAGCTGCTGCCAAAGAATGCTCACAAGGATAATGTCCTTTCATGACTGGATCTAAGATCCCACTGTAATAAGCCAGTGGTTTATGACCATGTCCTAATGTTGTTTTCTGTGTGAGAACTGCCGTGATGACTTATCTGTTTGAATGAGAAAATAAGTAACATTTTTCACTATAATTTGGAATCCCTAAAAAAGGGGCTGTGCTGATCGCCTCTTTTAATTCCTGAAATTCTTCAGCCATCTCTTCTGTCCATATTAGTTTAATGTTAGCCATCTGTGCTTCTTTGAGTCCTTTTTAAAAGTGGTTGAGTATACATACTATAATCGAAAACCCAGGCCATGCAATAGTTGCAGAGGCCTAAAAATTGTTGCATTTGTCCCACTGTTTTTGTCTGTTCAGTCCTCATAATGGCCTCTGTCCTTTCAGGTGTCACTTTTCTCCCTTCATGTGAAATCAACTTCCCTATATATAGTACTTCTTCTTGGCAATATTTTAACTTCTACTTATCCACTTTGTACCCTTTCTTTGCCAATATAATCATACGCTTGACAGAATCTTCTCTGCATTTTTCTTCTGTCTCACTGCACACTAAAATGCCGTCAACATATTGAATTATGGTACTTTCAAGTTGAACATTACCCAAGTCCATCTGAAGTACTCGTTTAAATATTGAGAGGGACTCACAGTACGCCTCAGACAAACAAGTATGTTTCAGACTAATTGTTCCATATGAAAAGGAAGTTCGATCCTTCATGAAGGGGAATTGAGAAAAATGCATTTTTTAAATCTACAACAGTGAAATACCTTGCTTTTGACGGGATATTGCACACTATTGTTGCAGGGTTTGGAACTAAAGGAAATTCTACTTCAACTATATTGTTTAAGGTTCTCAAATCATGGATAAATGGCCATAAACCCCAACCCTCGTCGATTTTTTGACAGTGTACACAGCTGTGTTACACATAGAATTAGATTGTACCAAAATGTCTTGCTTCATTTAAGCGGATATGGTTTCAAATATACCTTCATCTGCTTCTCTAGACATGAGATACTGTTTTGCACGTGGCAAAATTGCTCCTGGTTTAAGCTCCTACTCCTTTCAATAGGGTATCCCCGTCATCGCATCGAATACAAAGCATTGATTGCCAAAAGCATCGAAAAAAAGCTCTGAATGCATTTTTTAAAGGTAAAGGTTTTATTTTAATTATAATGGGTTTTAAGGGGTAAAAAAACAGAAGTTGTGGGGGGACCCCCGATTAAAAAAAAAAAAAGCATTCAATGCTTTTTTTCATTGCTTTTTTTAGATGCAATCACTATAAACCTTCAATAGACCCACGTCATTTGGTCTTGTAGTCCACAGGATAGTTGGCACCTTTCCCAAGTCTTCCTGAAAAAATGGTAGTTTCTTTTCACCAATGCCATTCTCTATATTTTCTAAACTCTCTACTTTAATCCAATAAGTGCAATTTATGAAAAATACTGTCTCCTCACTTGAACAGTCATCCCTAAATAGTTCCTCATCCATCAAATCTGTCAACCTGTAGCCTTCATCAAGGGCTATCACCGTTCACCATCCCCTTCCCTCATCATATGTCCCATGAAGCATTACCCTTTGTTCTCTCACTATTGCTGCTTCTAGTTGTTCTAAAGGGATAACTTGCCTTTCCTCATCATCCATAGGAATCTCTGGCCTGAACAAAAACTTATCGGGTATCCTCAACATCTTTCAGATCAATTTAGGTAACCATGATAATAAGATAGTTACTCAATACAAAAAACTTCTTTGTCTAGAGGTACTCCTCGTAGAGCTTTTTTCCCTGTAAATGCTAATATGAGCCCCCTCACATTTACATAATGTATTCCTGGAGTGGAACACATTATTCCTTTTTCAGTAAAATATATCGACATGTTAAGTTTCATCATGAAGTTGCGTCCTAGTGTGTTTACTGGCGTTTGTTTAGAATATAATAATGGCATACACATGTCGTGTTCACCTATAGAAATTGGTAATTCGTCTGTAAATGGAACTAAATTTGTTGCCCCAAAAAATCATCCCTGCGCATTCATAACACCCGACATTGGGTATTTTACCTCATGGACACAGGAACGAATTGCCCCAGTGTCCAGAAGAAATTAAAATGTCTTGCCTCCTATCTTTTTATTTTAATTATTTTTTTTTGACGCGCCTAATACCGTACCTGAGTTCAGTTTCTAAGCGCAGATCCAGGATTCAAACCTCTGTTGCTCTGCGTGGTCTTGCTTCCAAGACCAGGGCATTGTGCCTGTGCTATCCTCCTTTCACATTGACCCTTGGTTCCTCTCTGGGGTCCACATCAGGTCGATCTGTGGGCTTTCCTATTGGGGATATAAATCCATCCCAGTACCTGTGAAAGTATTTCTTCCCACTACAGTCATACTCCCTGATTTGGGTATAGCTGATTGCCTGGCTCCTGCAACCAAGAGCCATTGTGATGTACCTGTCTTTTGCATCGGAATCTATTGTACTGGTTGTTTTGGTGCCTGTTGTGTCTGCATCCACACTTTCTGTTGCTGCCCTTGTGGCGGCTGCATCTGCATTGGAACTTGTTGTATTTGATGTACTTGCGGTGCATACGTCTGAGTTTGCATGTGATCTTGGGCATAATATCCTTGTGTTAGGCAGAATCCTGTGCAGTTCCCTTGGGGACCACTGCAAGAAGATTAAGTCTACAGGAGTAAGCAGTAAGCCCAATTGGTAGCAGTCTGCACCAACCAGATTTACCTGGTAGCGGTGGCTGAGCAGTCAGACTTCTCTCAAGAAGAGTTAGGCAGTATACAGAGGATACACAATAGGGTCAAAAACACAGTAGAACAAGCAAACACTGACCAGAGCTTTATATCAAAAGTATATAATTATTTATTTAACACACACTTTAGAAAATACACTAGCACTATTAATCCAAACAAGTTCAAAACACAATCAGAAAAGTATACACACCCCCCTTAGCAATTATTAGACAAGTCTAAGTCAAAAGCACCACTTTTTGTCAAAACAGAGTTGAGCGTGTAACTTAGATGGCACTCCAATAATTAAATAAAAGGGAGAGAAAAAGGC
This sequence comes from Ambystoma mexicanum, assembly GCF_040938575.1. NCBI lineage: Eukaryota > Metazoa > Chordata > Amphibia > Caudata > Ambystomatidae > Ambystoma > Ambystoma mexicanum. The sequence continues at coordinate 772,239,313 of NC_090941.1, forward strand.
AGTTCCCAACACTTTTAAGAGACACAAACAAGTTAGTGAAGGAAGGGTCTACTGTAGAGCCAAAGTTCATAGGCCAGGCCCACTTTAAATGGAGCAAGGTGAAATGTGCCCAAGATCACACAGTTGCGAAATGCATTCAAGTCTTTGTAGAAATGTTCAAAAGAGGTTGGGGTGGTTCAAAGATAAAGTTTGAAGGTCTGGGGGCCAACCCAGTTGGAAAGCCAAGGATTTAAGGGTCACCTTGAGCAAACCGAAGAAAGGGAGGCCAGGTGGAACACAGTACCTTTTAAAGTTGAGGAAGCCCCAGCGGTGGCAGTTGTTCCTGGCAGCGGGTGCAGTTCATGGATTCGACCAGGGGAAGAGAGGATCTCGTCGAGGAGGAAACTTGGAGTCGCTGCACAGCCCAGGGAAGAAGCCAGCCGCAGAGTTCGTCGGTGGAAAGGTGCGTTCCTGGTATTCACGGTCACAGTGGTGAAGCTTGGCTTTCCGGCCGCCGGGGTGTTTCGCACGGGCGATTCGACCAAGAGACGTCCTGGAAGGCGAAATGGCGAACTGGTTGACCCCACCAGCTCAGAGGAAGAAGACTCTTTCAGCAGAAGATCTTCTCTTGTCATCGGGAAAGTGGTGAGGTCATTGCAGCAGGGCTCCACCTGTGGTGTCGTCGTTGCAGATGGCTCAGCTTCTCCCCTCTTCGGATTTCTTGGGTCCTGTGGCGACTTCTGAAGTTCCAGTCCCAAAAGCCCTGCTTTTATGCAGAAAAACCCCCATTCAACAGCCTAGCTGTCACTCAAACATGGTAAGTGGAGAGCGGGGCGGCTCACCACTGGCCCAATCAGAACAGAGTGCGACTTGGGTTGCTAAGGCAACGCAGTCCATGGTGGCAATTCTCCCACCCAGAACTGGTCCCACACAGTGGCACCAGTTGGACGGCTTCTGTGGAGAAGCCCGCCAAAAAGTGGAATAAAGGGCCCGACCTTGTTTGGAGTTACAGAGACGGACACGAATGCCATTTTAGAAGAGTGTTCTGGCAAAAATACCCAACCGGTGATTTAATATTAAATAAATAAACCGGCGGTATCTTTAACATTGCACCAAAAAGTGGTGCGTTTAAAATCAATGGAAAAATCCCATAGGAAATATTCCGGTGGAATACTTTGTGTGGTAAACACTGCCACCAGCCGGAAACTCGACAAGGGGGGGCTGGACAGTGCCCCCTTGGAAACAGACCCAGGGGCAATCGAATTAACCCCTTCCAGTACTTCCACAATATGATGGTTTGTACTGGTTCTGTTCACAATTTTGGACTAGTAAAGTCAATGGTGACTTTACATGCCCTGGGAGACAGTAGTCAGTCCCAGGGTATGGAGTCTATGTTTGGGGGTCACTATGACACGCCTGTGTTACTGCTCTGAGGGTGCTGTGTAACACACATACCAAAACAGATGATACCCTATGGAGTAAAAAAATACCATAGCCCATAAGCACACAAAGGGTCAAAGACATACCTCAAATCGTGCCTAAGAGTGGTAGGAAAAGAGTCTCACGCTTAGCAGGAGAAAAAAATCTAGCAAAGCTGCTGGGGGACTCACTAGGTTTGGGAAATTAGCCTTATAAGAGAATTCTCCCTAACACCTTGTGACTCAGTATTATACTGTGGAGCATATCCCATACCCCCTCCTTGGAGATTGACCGTTCTGTTTTGTTGCTGCATGCCTCCCCTTCTTCTGCATACTCCAGATAAATGTTTTAATTTACTGCAGCTCCAACATTGCATCCTCCCCTTCCTTGAGGGTTTTGAAATCCGCCTCATCGTCCTCCTCGAGGCCCAATCCCTCTACCTCTCGGCATAGAAGAGATCCTCTTCTTCTACCTCAGGCTGTTTTCCCAACTCCTCCGAGCTCCATTCTGGGGGGATGCTCAGGGAAACTCTGGGCTCCTTATACTGTGCCATTATTCAAATATGAGCTCCCACAAGCTGCTGGAGGGAACTCAGCTGTTCAATGCCCAAAGAGTGTCTTACTCGTGTAACGTGCTTGAAATGTCTTTTTTTTTTGTATGCTCTTAGAACGTTAATTTGCTGTTGTACAGTGCGTGCAATATGAAACTTCACTGAGTAAGTTTGTTGCGGGTGCGTTGTATGCCAGGATTGTATTTCCTGCCGTACGGTGCCCGCGGGGTCCTAAAGCCTGCTGCGCCGTGATGTAAAGCGTATCTTTCAATCTATAATAGAGGAGGCGTGGCCGACTGGCTAGCCGCGGGCGCGATTGCCTGCTGCTCCGGCCCGACCTCTGAGGAGCAAATTGAAATTGAAACGCAAGAAATTGAGTACGCGAGAGACAGGTGAACGCTCCCGCCCGCTCCCAGTACCCCGTTAACTAAATCTAGAAATATAATGCTGCATGTTTATTCTGACTGAATGCTACACGCGTGCAACTTCTGAATTCAGTGAATGTACATGCTGTATAATGCGCAAGCTTAATATTCTACTTCATCCAAATATTAGTTGCACATGCATAATAACATTAATACGTGAGGTACTTATCTCAGAAAGCAGCAACAAAGAAAGAGGAGTTGCGCTTTCAGGGACTGCTCCTTATAGACATGGTCAGAGCCTGATTGGACAGAAAGGAGCAGAGCAGAACTACAAGGAAGCAGAGATCTATGGGGATTTGTAGTTTCTTAAAGGGACCTTTTAAGATAAAGTAAAACTGCACCCCACCCGCCCCTTTGTTTTGTGCTAAGCTTCCAGGAAAGAAGAAAAAATATTGTTGTTGAAGTTTTAAGAAAGTTAAAATGTGTGAATTTGAAATTACTGGGAAGGCAGCAATAAAGAAAGAAAAGCATAATGCTTACCTTCTGTCTCAGCATAGAATCTCTTCTTCTTTCTCTTATGCTCTCTTTTCTCACTCCTCCCTTTCCTCTTTTTCCCATACTCCATCAATGCCCTTATCATCTAATTTGAGCAATATTTGTCCTCCGATCCATTCGTTCTGTACTAGTCATATCATTAGCTGTACCCTTTGTTTCTTTCTGTCTTTTCCTCTATCTCTGTTTGTTTGTTTTGTCTTTCTTTTCTCTCATCACGCTGTTTATTTTCCTTGCATGTTAATATACGTTGTCGTTCTCTATTCTCACTCTCTTACGTGTTGTCTTCGCTGTTATAAGCAGGGGGCTCGTAAATTGGATTAACATACCCCGCTGCTGCCTTCAATTCCTTTAAAGGATACAATCCCTTTTCTTCAATGTTTACATATTGCTTTTCAGGAGTTAAAATAGGTATTACTCCTTTATTCTGACTAAGCACCCACTCTCTTTCAACTGGATCTTCTTTCTCACACTGGTACATTTTCCAGAGTTCTAAAACTGCCAACCTTTTCTCTAACTGTTTTCCATTCTGAGTGAAATGTAAGTATGTTGTCATGTGACGCAGTATCAATTTCAATAATGAACCCTCTTGGGGCCATGACCTAAGTGCTTTATTAGTTGTGCCCTTGACCCATTCGTAATGGTATTTTCTAATTTTGGCTTTATGTCTCGGCAATGTTTTGCATATGTGTAAAAGCGGTGCCTCTTCAATAGTGACAAGTCAAATCAGACTAGCAATACTTACCCAGTCTGTTATTCTGCTTGCTATATTTATTAAGTATATTGTTTTAATGTTTTTGAACAAGCATCATCAATTGCCACTAATTATCTGTGAATCAAAATATTTTGAAAACATTTTGCACCACTACTCTTCTCGCTCCTTCGTTCATGCTTTCTATCAATTATTTTTATATTGTCCTTGGTTTTTTAGTATTTTATAGTTCTCTTCTTTATTTGTATATTAATTTCATCTGATTTTAACCTTCTGAGTGACATCAATCCTTTGTTTAAAAAGCGCACAAAAAATCACTTATTTATTTAATGTTGCTATTGTTTTATATCGACCAATTTAAACATGCAGGAAACTTTATAGACGCATAGTATTCCCCATACACGTGCACTTAAATGTATTCCCGTACGTACGTCTTCCTTTACTGTTCTTAGTAAATGTATCTCATCCCTTATGGACGTCATCTCAGAACTTAATAAACTCCCTTTTTATTGGCTTTATGCCTCAAGATCCCCTTAACACTCCTAGATGAAGTTATGGCATGTATTCTTTCCGTCCTTCATCGGTCTGTGAAATGGAGGGATCCTTCTCTTCTCTATATTCAACACTTCACAGCACCATCCCTCCCCCTTTTACTTTTTACCATATTCGATGGCCTACTCACATCAGCTTTTCAGCTCGAGTCCCTCAGCATCGGCTCTCCCAAATTCGACCATTTCGCCTTCGGTCCGCAGGGTACCTGCGGGGACCGGACAGGAATTTCATCAAAGGGGGACCTGCAAAACCTGATCTTGATGATGTGATTCTTTTGTATGCTCCATCCTCTGGAGGAAACTCTGGAGTCGTCTGTATAAAGGTATGAGCCGACAATTGTCCAGGGTCTGGAGCTGGGCCTAGATCTAGGCTTTTAGACCTAAATCATCCACACCGCTAACAAATGTGCTCTAGCACCTTAAAGCGTCTTCTCTGTGCTAGATGGATTACCAATAATTATCACAGACTAACTAATCGGACAGACCAAAGGAAGATGGTAAAATACTGCTTTAATCTCAATGAAGGAAAGCAGGGAGAAATACTGCTATCAAATAGATGCTCGATATGTTTACACCTAAGTTTGCCTGCACAGAGTTTATATACTTTTACATACGTCATTTATGACATCATCCTACGTGGCATTTCATAACAACCTAACGCTTGGAGTGATTGGATTAGGGCAAGATGTCTACTTCTAGAATTATATAAGTGTTAGTATCCCATTGGCTGCCCCTTGTCTGTAGGACACGCCTTGAGCAACTTCTACGTACGTCACACACTGATTATAGCAGAGAACATAACATGGAAGCGGGCTAATAAGTGCAACATTTTATATTAAAGTGCGTGAAAGGCCTTTTGATTGGTTGGCAACCCGATCTAATCTTGGACATTTGGCTCGGCTAGAAGCACGTGAACAGAACAAAACCTAGATGTTCGAGCTGCGTCAACTTGCTCTCGGTTTTCCCAATTAGTCCATTGTATATCATCGACCTGATCCTTAGCCAAGGACATTTTTGGGAGTGTGACCACACTACTATCTTAATTCGAAGCTCTTTTGAATAGCCTTTGTTTTGAGCTCTTCTTCAGTTGTTAAGAGACTACGATTGTGTCCATTTCAGCTTCTTGATTACTGCTATTTAATTTAATGAAACCGGTTACCATTACCCTCTCTGGCCTTTAGTGACCTGCTCACTCTGCCTTACACAGACTATTGCTTTTGTGGATGTCCAATACTTGGCATTAGCAAATGTCCTTGCTCTCCTAATATTAGCAGAAATATGTTTTGCGCACATGGTCTGTTCATTCGACTCCCCTTTTGCCTTGCACCTCGAAATAGCTTCCTTGACTTCAGGCCAACGTACTCCCTTATTCTGCACATGAAATAAGCTTCATTAATACTTCAATTTGGAATCCTTGGTTCGTATTTTGAGGTAGGTGGGTTAATTCTTTAACACAGGCGTATTTAAAGTTATTGGTCAACAAGTTACTTCATCGTCTTACTCTAACGATAACTTCTTTTGGTACATGTTTCTCTTAATGCTTTTGTTACATCGTCAGCCTTGAGTTTTTTCATTTTGTTTCAGCCTAGGCTTATATATCTTCATGACATCATATTAACTGTGGTCATCCTTTTCTTTAATGTTCTTCCATGATTCCCACAGCCGCATTCTGGCACTTCGGCAATGGGCATCCTTCTTGGTAACTTCCTTCCCTCAACTAGAGGGTATCTTCTGAATGGCTGTCTGCGTGTATATCGTCTTTCATACAATCAACGCAGTATGGACATGTCACATGAACTTGTGCATAAATTCCTAATTGTAGCCCTTCGTCTGCTACTCCAATGGGATGGTGGTGAAGGGGCGGGGACTAGAGAAGAGGCCTCCACCTACTCCTCTACAACAGCTTAACCAGACCCTTGCTGAAAAGCCTGAGCAGAAAGTGACAAATAGCTAACTGGAGCCGAGCTACTAGATTTGTGTTCTTGACTCTCCTTTGCATAACGACTCTCCTCTCCCTCTCAAATCCCCCCACCCTCTCAAATCCACCCAGGTTGTTTCCATCTGGGCTGGCACCTTATTCTAGATTCTCCTTTTAAAACAAAACAGTGTACACCCATCATAGAAGCATATCCTGATTTATTTAGCATTACAAGGGTTATGTAACACACATAGACTCTCATAATATAACTTGGGTATCTTTCCTCTTCCATTCATTTCCATTTTGTTAGGCAAATATTATCTAGCCCATTGGCTTCTTCATGTTATCCGTAACAGTTGTTTAAGGAGACATCTCACCTGTAATGAAACTATTCGCTGTATCGACCAATGTCCTGCATTACATCTTCTCCCTCTTAAGAACTCTCACTCTTCAGGGTTCAGGCTCTTGTGGAAACCAGCCTCTGGAATGTAACGCCCAGTTCAGGGTCTGTTGAAGCTAACTTTAACTCTCCAAAATGTAGGTATGTCTCCACCCTTTATGATTTTGACCTGCTCATTTGGTTTATTTTCACAGTTAGCCTATAGGGTTTCCTCATAAAGGTACCCCACACTTCACTCAAGGGGCATTTTAACTAAGCTTTTCATCTGAACGTGCCTCCCTATGAGAACGCTATGTGAGTTCAGTCAATGCTACAAGGCCCACTTCTGTTTCCAAACAGCAATCAGTCAGTTGGTCACCCCTTCAACTTCCGGCATAGCTTTCATGGATTTATTTTCTAGGGCTTCTGCATCCAGCACTAATTCATCTTCTTGTATATCATCTTCAAGAGAGACAGGCTGGTGCTGTTGTACACAAAACTAATGTAGAACATAAAGTTCTTCAGACAATGCTGCTTTGTCCGGTGCTTCCTCAGACTCTCATAGGGGCCATTCATTTTTGGCAAATTTGCTGATCTTTCAGTTGTTTGCCTTGCATTCATTCTTTATGGATCACCAACTTTCTTCAACCAACTTTGTTTATTGGCAGTCTCCAGTACTAAATTCAGTCGTAAGCATCTGCATTTAATGCCCCTGAAACAGGTGTATTCTTTGTATTGTTTGTACTCCCTTAGGCATCTCTTCCTCATATACTCTACATAAAGTGTGAAGGAATCATGAATGAGACACAGACAATGCACTGACATTTTGGGTGCAACTTTTATTTAAAATAAAGAAGGTTAGAAAAATGCCCATCTTGCCCTAAGGTGGGAGTTTCCTAACTAAATTAACCGAAGGATAGTCTGTGTGAGGAAGTCCAAAGCAAATGTATGTCTGTGTCCAAAACCTATGCTTGCCCTCACATCTATTTATATGCAATGTGTAGCGATGTCAGCCTCAAAATGGTAAAAGTGTTCAAATAAAGGTTGTGAGCTTCGTCCAGCTCTTGCTCAAAAGGTTTCCCTTTCCCAAAGGCTCAAATAGTTCACAGTACAAAAAGGGGTTCCCTTCCCCAAGCTTTCAAGTCTTTGAACAGTTTCAACACAAAACAATTCCTTGTGATCCTTCCCAGCTCTTCTGTCTTATTTATCTTTCACCATTGTCATAGAGTTCAACTCCTTACTTTCAAATCACACAATGTTTCCATTTAGAATCAATCACAAGCTTCTTTGTGGTATTTTAAGTGGCTTTTCCATAAAGGGATATAGGGTCTAGGCACAGTTGTTGGACCACACGGACCACCCATTACAGGCCACGCAACCGACACACTTTACTTGCACATTCTTATAGGCACGTTGTCACTGTCTGATCTCTAAAGTGGTGTTTTGATTTATTCTCTTTACACATGCTTATAATGCTTTACCATTGTATGTTTTTCCACCATTTGCTTGTTGCATTTCCACATACTCTCCTTGCTCTTGCCAATGCTTGTTCTCTCAAGTTATACAGTTCCTTTATGGATCTTGCCATTGTCTCAAGTTGCTCATTTCCTTTATATCCTTATGGCTCTTGCCAATTCTTGTTCCCTTAATCTGCACAGTCCTTTATATCCTTATGGCTCTTGCCAATGCTCGTTCTCTTAATCTGCACAGTTTGCAATTATATCCTTGTGTCTCTTGCCAATGTTTGCACAGTTGCTTTTAACTCATGTGATTCCTCAAAACAGCTTTAATTCATAACGGTATTCAATCGAGCTTACTTTCATTCAAATCAGTATTCAAAGTTCAAAGGACTTGCTTTGATGTAAATCGGTATTCAATATACCAGATTTAATGAAAATGCTTGCTTTCGTTTAAATCTGTATTCAATAACTTTCTTTTAAGTCTTACATGCTCACATGCCATCCCGGTGTCCCCTTCGTCGGTGCTTCCGGCGTTCCAGAGAGGCTTCCGGCTGTCACGGACTCACTCTCTCGTGCAGCTCGTCACTTCGTCTGCACAGTGGCTCCCGGTTGCTTCACTCCCACCAAAAATGCATCTCTAGCAGCTCAGGCCTCACTTGGCAGCTTCTCCTACTCGCACTGGTTCCTCTTCCATACTCTGACACCAGCCTCCAGCTTCCTTTAGCCGCGCTTCCTGCTGTATACAGGATCGCTCTGTCTGCCACAGCATCTTCCTGGAAAGGTCGACTCTCGCACTGCAGTCCGGATACCTGTTTCCACAGCTGCCTCCATGTTCTTCAATATTCCTGCTTTTAAACCTCCAGCCAGGCTGATTGGTCAAAAAAAGACTAGACCGCTCATTGCTGGTTTGGGAGTTCTGTATTACTCTTGGTTGCCTCATCCTCGTCCTAGTACCTAAATGGTGTTTGTATGTGTGTTTATCAATAAAGAGAGGCTGTGTGTCTCTTGTTGGTCTCTTCCTTGTCCCAGTATATAACTGGTGTCTTTTAGGGAATGATTTACAAGGAAAATAGGGAAGGGATTGACAACAGCTTATGAAGGGTTGGGGGACATTAGACTCATAGTGATCGGGAAATGGGGGAAACCATGTCTCACCTAAGAGTGTCTCATCCACCCAGATGATCCTCCCTCACATGTCCACCCCTAGGGTCAGGATACAATGGCGACAGCCTTTCCCTGGTGACCAGGGAGGAGAATATATTGGGGAAAGAGGTGAGGATGCCCTTAGATTCCACACAACAGGCTGGGATACCCATCTGTTTCATTGTTTGTTACACTTTATTTGACCTGGACCTTCCTTCACTACATGGTCATCCATCTGTAATTTTTGCCCGCCCCTCTTTAGGCCATAATGTTGTTTGTTGCCATTATCATTGTTGCTTCCACCAGTCTTTGTGATCTAATGTGCCTGATCTTCTTGTTGACACAGATGTGTTACATACTTGAGGTATGTTTCAGGCCCAGCACCATCTGAAGTGCCTTAGAAACTAAGTTCAGTTTAGAAACGATCATCTCAATCAAACATTAGATAATCTGCGGTGTATCTAGTAAGGTTGTTGCTTGTGTATTTATAAGCATGCACCAAGCTAGTCGTAGTTTATCATTTTAGTTTTTGGGTTTATGTCACTTAGAAGCATCATGGCACTAATCAAAAGAGAAAAGACAATATTGCAAAAACAAGTACCAATACTACTTAAAGGAAGGTTTGCACTGTAGATGTGTATTGGTGTGAACAATGACTACACCCAAAAAACATACTAGTTACAATTATTTTTTAAATGTAAATGAATGTGCTCAAAAGTCCTGTTTTTCAAAATCTTGCAGGCATCCATTTTATAAAATATGTATGTGCTTGTTTCATTCAATGCCCTGGTGGCAATAATCAAACACCTGCCCCCTCCAACGTGGTAGAGGTAGCTTGTGTTTTACTGCCATCCCAGTAGTGAATTCTAAACACACACTCTCTGGTATGTGAGAAACCTGAGGGTATCCTCACACCTACTCCCCTTGGATCCTCTTCTCGGGTGGCCAGGGAAAGGCCATCGCTTTTGGATCCTGACCCAAGGGGTGGAGAAGCGACTGAGTATCACCTGGGTGGAAGGTCTTTGGGGACTGGGAAGAGGGTACCCAGAGGCAAGACATGGTATCCCACTCTTCCTTGTGAGAACCAACCTAACCCTCCCCCAGCATTTATGGGCTGTTGCAAAACATCTCCCCTCATTTCCCCTTATTCAACCCACTATAGTACTGGGACGAGGAGGAGGCGACTAGGAGTAGTGAACACTAGTAAGCCATCTCACCACTCTAATACTGAGACAAGGAAGAGGCATGCTGGATGTTGTAAAGGACAGGCATGTCACAAGTGCTCCACTAATTGCGACCAGGCAATTCGAATTTAAAACTCGCACCTGCAACCTGTGAAGTGGTTGCAGGTGTATAAAAAGGGAGGAAACCAGCATCATTCAGACCAGCAGGGAATCCTGTATGCAAGGAGGCAGCCGAGGTGGGTCCTGCAGGAAAGGCAGGATGCCGGCCGACGACCCAACGAACTCTGGAGCCCAGGGCCAGGTGGGCCGCAAGAAGGACATAGGTGTGGGAACCTCAATGGTCAGAGGTTCTCAGCTGGAGCTGCCAATGAAGAAGAAAGAAGCAAGGTGACCAACAGCATCCGCGTCGAGAAAGCAGAGCTGCTGGTGGGAGACGGAGAGAAACCGAAGTGCGAGCATGGCTTGTGGTTGAAGGAAAACATGCAGGTGGAGCTGAAAGGGAAAGCATAGCACCTCTGAAAAGACGCCAGGGACCGGTGAATGAAGAGGGAGAATCACTCAAGACAGGGCGCTCCTGGAGGCTGTGGGGAAACAGAAATATGAAAAAGCATATACATGATGAAACAAACCCAAAGCCATGGGTTGAGAGAGGATTAAGGACAAAATAATCTGCAACGGGCAGAGTAAAAGATAACAGATATTGAATACCAAATTAAATTAAACCTTTTGAGAAAGTTATGATCTGATGACAAGTGTATGTGAAACCAAGATACTGTCTATTTGAAAGCAAAGAACGATTCATTTAAAACACTGAAGAAAGCAAGCATGGAAGATTGCGAGAGAACATGAAAGCAAGGTGGTGAAACCAAGAAAACCCCAGCGGAGCGAATTTTGCATAAATACAGAGTACCAAGGCCAGAGACCGGCAAAGGATATGTGACAAATTGTGACAAAGCCAAGAGGCTGACAAGGAGAAGCCAAGTGAATGTGACCCTGCACACAAAGCCAAGTGGTGGACAAGGAGAAGCCAAGTGAGTGTTAACCTTCACACAGGTGCAGTTACAGAAGAACCTGCGTGGGGTAGAGAGCATAGGATTCCTGATTGCGAGACCTGTAATGGGTGACAACTGCGCCCAGACCAGGGAATCCTAATTGTGAAAACCAAACAAGTTGCTGAAGTGAAATAAGAAAAAGTGATCTGATTGAACTGTTAAAAAAAAATGGGAGGTTTAAGTTGATTTGGAGCCGTTTGTGAACATTGCAAGATTGAGAATAAGTATAAATTGACTCTCTTGAACTTGGGAAGGGAACCCCGAGGTTTGTGGAAAGGCCATCCTGAGACTTTTGTAGAACTTTGTTGAACTTGGAGAAGGGGACCTGAAAACTAAGCTAGGAGCTGGAAGAAGCTCAGAACTTTATTTTAAACACTATTTCTTTTATTGCTGACATTCCTAACACATTGTTTAGCTTTACTTGTAAGGACAAGTATAGGTTTTGGCCGCAGTCAGACTTTTAAATTGAACTTTCTGACTCGAACTTTCCTTAGTTTCTTTAGGTAGGGAAATCCCACCTTAGTATAGTGCAAGGCATTCATCCATCCTGACATTTGAGTTAATAAAACAATTCCGTTTGAACTTTGAATCTATTATCTGTGTCTTGCTTCACGATGCATTCATAGGTGTTACAACTTTCATAAGACTGCACAGTCTTATAAAAGTTATAACAAAACAGCAACCCCGCCCTGTTGAGCAGAATGGAACTATATATTCAGCTATAAAGGACATGATTACCAACATGAAGCTATCCAGTCATCCACTGCCCTCAAACATTTAGAGAAAAGAGGAGTCACTCCTGGAATCTTGTCTACCTGGAACATAATCTGGTGTCATAATCTGGAACATAATCTGGGGTAAAAGGCCAGAGTGGATCTGTCTTCTGCTGGTACAGATCCGTGCATGTCCCCTTGAATCTTTTTTCTTGATCATCTCCCTGAGGGTGATGAGGCAAAGTGCACATTTTTTTCACACCAATGGGCACCAACATTTCATATGAGAAGGGAAGCAAAAACGGGACGCTGATCAGGCTAATTATGTGTGGGCTTACAATAATGCATGACAAACTTCTCCCATAACACTTTGGCAACAGTAGTGCCTGTTAGGCAGAAACCTGTGCAGTTCCCTCTGGGACCACTGCAAAAGATTTAGGACTACAGGTTTTTGGCAGTAAACCCACTTGGTAGCAGTCTGTACCACACAGATTCACTTGGTAGCTGTGGCTGAGCAGTCAGACTTCCCTCAAGAAGAGTTAGGCAGTATACAGGGTATTCACAATAGGTCAAGAGAACACAATAGAACAAGTAAACACTGACCAGGGCTTGGTGTAAAAGAGATATAATTATTTATTTAAAACCACATCTAGAAAAACACACAGGCACTAATAGTAAGCAATTCAAAAACACAGTCACTAAAAGATATACACTCCCTTAAAAGAATATTAGACAAGTCTTAAGTAAAGCCCCACTTATTTTCAGACAGCGGTGAGCGCTTAACGCAGATGGCACTCTAATAATTTGTTTTAAAAGGGAGAGAAAAGCAGAGAATAATTTGAAACCGATCCCAACACTTTCACAAGAACACAACAACAGTGGAAGGCAAAGTAAAACCGTGAAGTTAGAGTTCAGAAGGCAGGATCCACTTTAAGAGGATCCAAAGGAAATGTGTCCAAGGTCACACGGTTGAAGTGCACAAAAGTCTTGAAAAGGTTCAGAAAGAGTTGGACCAAAAGAAAGGGACCAGTTAGATGGTCAAGGCGGCCAGCCCAGTCCAGAAGGTTAAGGGATTATTATTACCTTGTAGCAATCTTAAGAAAGGGAGGCCTGGTGGACACAGTACCTTAAAGTGGTGAGAACACTCCAGCGGGGGCAGTTGTTCCTGGCAGCGGATGCAAGTCGGTGCTTCGTCTGGGGGAAGAGAGGATCTCGTCGGGGAGGAAGACCGGAGTCCGTTGCACTGCCAGGGAAGAAACCAGCCGCAGAGTTTCTCAGGTACAAGGAGCGGTCCGTTGATTCGCGGTTCGGTGGTGAGTGGCTATCCGGCCGCGGGGGTGCTTGGCACGGGCAGTTAGAGCACAAATCGGTCTGGGGTGCGAAGAAAGAAGGTAAACTGGTTGTGCCCACCAGTCAGGGGAAGAAGCCTCTCCAGCTGGGAGATCTTCTCTGTCGTCGGGAAGTGGTGAGTCAGTTCCGCAGGGCTTCACCGGTGGTGTTGTCGTGGTAGGTCGGCTCAGCTTCTCCCTCGTCGGATTCTCAGGTCCTGTGGCGCCTTCTGAAGTTCCAGTCCCAAAAGCCCTGCTTTTATGCAGCATACCCCCATTCACTCAGCCTAGCTGTCAATCAAACATGCTGAGTGGTGAGCCGGCCGGCTCACCACTTGGGCCAATCACACGAGAGTGCGACTTGAGTTACCAAGGTAACTCAGTCCAGGGTGCCTAAACCCCCTCCCAGGCCCCCTGTGGTACCTAGACAGAGTGGCACCACTTTTGGAGGCTTCTGTGGAGAAACCCGCCAAAAATAGGAACAAAGGGCTCGACTTGGGTTGGAGTCGCAGAAGAGAACACAAATGCCATTTTAGAATCGAGTCCTGGCAAAAAATACCAACCAGCGAATTAATATTAAATAAATAAACTGGCGGTATGTCCGTGGCTATGAGAATTAAATAATTCAAGTTGGTAGCCTCGAACAATGGGAAAATCCCATAGGGAAATATTCGTGGTCGAATATAAAAAGTAGTATCCACTGCCACCAGCCAAAACTCGATCAGGGGAGACGGAGATGTGCCCCCTCGACTAACAGACCCAGGGGCAATCGAATTGACCCGACCAGTATGTCCACAATATGATGGTTTGTACTGGTTTCTGTTAATAATTTGGGACTAGTAAAGCCAATGGTGACTTTACATGCCCTGGGAGACAGTAGTCAGTCCCAGGGTATGGAGTCTATGGTGGGGTGTCACTAGGACACCCCTGTGTTACGGTACGGAGGGTGCTGTGTAACATACATAGTAACAACACATGAGACCCTATGGAGTAAAGGACCCCATAGCCCATAAAACACATTAACAGTCAAAGGAACACCATAAATCATGTCCAAGAGTGGGAGAAAAAGAGTCTCACTCTTGGCAGGAGAAAAAACAAACTCCAGAAATCCAGCAAATCTGCTGGGGGACTCACTAGGTTAGGAAATTCAGCCTAAAGAGAGAATTCTCCCCAACAGTGGCAGACTGGTCTTCAGTTGCGTAAGCAAGTGAAATGATCGGATATCACCACAATATTCTGTACTCCTTTTTGTCTATTTCAACACTCGGGACATTGATACACCACAGGTCGACAGGCTCTGAACTGTGCAGGTGTTGAGAAAGACTGCAGGTTGACTTACAGTCCTGTGTTTGATACATAGGGCACACAATTTATAAAGCTTTTCTACTTCCACAGCAAGGCTTCTGTTTTGAAAGAACATTGATGAATAGTGGCTAAACCACCTATTCAGCCCAAGAACGTGACGGGTATACCGCTTTCACCTCTTTTGGTAGTTCAGGCCGAGGGCAGGCTATATTATATTATTATAAATATTATAGCTTTAGGAGGGGTGTGAGCTGATCCAGTTCTAACACAAACAACAATAGTATTGTGGTACCAAAATTACAGAGTTTCCAATCGAGGTTCCAATCACTGCAACCAACTTATTAAAAACCGTACAGACCCACCACTGTAACAGAAACACAAAGAACACAAATGTTTGATAAGAAAGGACACTCTGGGTTGATTTTCAGGGATGTTCAGGCAAGAAGACTTCGGCAGCAATGTCAAAGTTCAAGGATATGTTTTTGAACACGGCAAGCGAGGAGGCTTAAGTCACAATGGTACCTTGAAGTGGACATAGGGGGCAGATCCTGTTCCAAATACCTTTAGCTCTTTTCTTGGGTGCACAAGAGTATCAAGATGGGCTTTTAGGTGCTTATACTTCGATCAAGCCAGTTTGTCAAAATATTGAATCGTGTGTCCCTCTTGCAAGTCAGCGTCCAGTTGGTTTGATGTATTGGATCCTGTTGGGTCTAATTGGCGTTCAAGACTTGCAGGTCGATGGCTTCCAGCAGGTTAAGTCAGTGTTCAAATCAGTTGCTGCGAAGGAGCCGAGCTGGCAATCAGATCGAGATGACTCGAAGCGCAGGAAAGCTGCTCGAAGATGCATGGAGTAGCAAAAGCAGCACCACGAGGCGTCTTGTAACGGCTTAAATTGTGTCAAGTGCCATTTGAACTGACTCAAAGGTGTCTCGAGGCAATGAAACAGGGATCCAGCCCTGTCTTTGCTGCTGCCAGGCCTGATCCAGGGTCTTGGGGGGACAAGGCGAGTCAGTATTTCTTCACTTCGACCCCAGGAACATGACTGGCACCAACAGGAGGTCCTTCACCTCCAGTGAGCAGGATCACGTTTCCAGTGCACAGGTAGCACAGTGGTCTTGATGCACAGCAGTCTCTGTCGCACTGTTCCCTGGTGATGATTAAGGAGCAGGGCTTGGCTCCGCCTTCGGTGCCTTTTTGTGTCTTCACCTCTATGGAAGAAGCTTTTGGAATATACTGTATTCCCAACAGATGTCTAGTGAATCCTTCTTATTCACAATATGACTTGACCTCATAGAGGATTTCCCATCTTAATAAAGGCAAACTGTCATACGAGAAAGCCTGTTGTAAGGATTCCAATCTAGTTTGCTGTAACAAGCCTCCTTTGCCTTCTGACATCAAACTGTGGCTAGTCTGCTGCAAATGGGGAGTTGTAGAAAGCCCTAGCATAAACCAAGGTGGTGAAACCCCTCTTTCAGTCTAACATTCTCCTCTGACTTCTCTCGCTCTGCTTTCTTGCTATGTGTGATGACTTCAAAGGGACTACACTGGTTAGCAACTTGCTGCAAGATTGTCTGTTATGTCAGTGCTGCATTTGCAGTGCAGATTTCAATGGGATATCCTTGGGAGAAAGTAGTTGCCTTTCCTCCTGGAGGATCTAAAGGCAGCTCCCTGGCCATTGTCCCTCATGGATGACGTGGTGACACCCAGGTCAGACAGCTAACAGGCATCCTTGTCATAACTGAGCACTGCTTACCAGCTTGAGACTAGCATGAAATAGAATAGAATTACTGTTGCTGTATGGTTGTTTGACCCTAGTCGCCACAATGCCATAACCATGCACTGCTTATCTTTACAGTTTAGCAGGCTTCCAGGCGGTCTAGAATACAGGTTTATTTTCTTTTGAATCCAAGGTGCAGATAATTAGAAAGCCACCCCTCACAGTTGGAATGTTGCGTTCAAGCAGCTGTCATGAAGGCACATGTAGCCTTTCAACCTGCCCTTTTTCCACTACAGGGCTGGTGCTATTGATGTCTGGAGACTGGTACAACAAAGGCACATGAATGCACTTTGCTTTTAGCATCAAGCTTTATGAAAGGGGGGACTGATTAGAGGTTCTGCAATTCAGGAACAGAATTGCCTTTTCTGTTCTAATCAGAATGTAGTATATATAATTCAGGCTTTAAAATGTGCATTTGCCACTGACCATTGGCTGGAGATTATTGATTCTAGACGAATAAGACATTGTATGCTGTCTGCTTACGCAGATTTGAGAAGCTTTTTGTGCCTAGCTAGTTTCTTGCAACTTGAAACGTTTGCCCCTCTTATCTGTACAGTGGTGTGATGTGTCCCCAGATGTATATGTTGGTAATGCTACATATGCAGCACTGTATGTCGATTAAGAGGGTAACTAACTTCTTGTGCCTGGCTATTGTAACTTGGCATTTTTATCTCAGGTATAAGTACTACGGTGTAGTATGTCCCCAGATAGCCATGTTTGTCATGCAACGTTTTTAACACTGTATGCTGATACATATGGGGTAGCACCAACCAATGTACCAAGCGGTCATGGTTCTTGCATTACTTATATAAGATTTCACGTTTCACCACATAACCTTTCCATTCCTGGTCCAGGATTTGAAAATTAGTATCTTTTCTGAAATTAAATGTTACTCCACCCTGTCGTCTTTGCCTTGTAAAATGCCAGCAATACTGGTAACAACTAGCTGTTCAGCTCACATTTCTCGTCAGGTTAACATTGGCAGTTTATGTGGTTTCAAACTGGCAACAACATAGTAGATTCCTGGTATTCCTTCTGTGGTTCTGCCCAGATGGTCCAACACTCTCTGACTGAGTCCCGAGTTGGATTGTTTGTATTGTCACAGCAAGCTCTCCCTTCTACTTGGTAAACCTCTGCCCAGTTGAAATCAAAATGACCTTCATTGTGATCAGGTGGTGGGAGCTTTCATCTGTGTCATTGTTTACCAACCTTGGATGGTACATTAATTGAAAGTCCTAAACCAGGGGTGTAGAACCCTGGGATGTCGACATGGATGTCCAGATGTTTTGTACTATAGCTCCCACCATCCCTAGACAACCTAGTCAATTGTGAGGGCTCATGGGAGTTAGAGTCCAAAGCATTTGGAGAGCTGAAATTGCCAAACTCTTATCCTAAGCGTTCTAGGGCGGCTAGCCATTGATGACCTATGTTATACCACTTGGACATATTTAATGGAGAAGAATGTTATCTTAGATCTGAGTGTAAACATTGTTCCATACAGGTTTCAGTTCTTCAGTAGCTGGCAATTTTAATTCTAGAAGCTCAAGTTTATGCACTGGATAATTCCTGTATGCCAGACTCTGACCTGGATTAGCAAACGCAACTTTTCTTGCTGGTCTTCATACAGGATTGTGCCTTGTACTGGAAGCCCCAGGCGAAGATAACCTTCCTGGGGGCTGTTGGTTCAGTGGACTTTTCTCACCAGCAAACTGAAAAGAAACAACATGTGCGTTCCCATCACAGATCATACCATAGATTTTTGGCATTCATCAACAGAATTGTTGCCATTCCCTTCTAAACCCGCTGAGTGAGGGACCACCTCAACCAACAACATGCAGGAAGAATTGAAGTGTTCTCATCCCATGATTGGGATTTCTGAGAAGCTCATGAAGTTGAACACCATAACTGGATCAGTGATGAAACATCATTCCCAGAGTGATGAAGGCACATCGCTGCAGTTGACATGGAATATGTTTGAATGCATCTTCAAGAACTCTTTCAAGCGGACATAATTTGGGAGTCCAGAAGCCCTATGCCTTGCCTAGTTTGATCAGAATGTGTATTTAAAATAGATTAACTGCTTCACTGCACCTGATCAATATACCATGCTCGGGGTGGAAGAAGGCCTGTATTGTGTGACTGGAAGTTAATGGAATTCAATCTTGGAAGTGCCTGCTTGGAGGCTTTATCACATACGTATGTACCCTGAAGATCGGTACTTTGAGTTGAGCCAGATGCTCCAATGCAACTCTGGAGTACCTGCTACATTTCAGAGGATGTTGAAACAAGACCGTCTGAGACATAAACCTGCTGGAGGGTGCCTCTTTAGTTGTGGATATTGTTTTGGGAAAAAATATGGAAACACTTTCCCAGAGCCTACTGAAAGCTCTTGATCACCTACAGGGCAAGGGATTGAATGCAGCTTTGAAGACATTTCAATTCTGTCAGAGCACTGTGTAGTTCCTCGGATTGGGTTTGGAACCCGTGGCTGAAATGTTCGAGGGAGAAAAGACCAAAAAGTCTTCTCTCCCCTGAACATTTCAGACTAAATGTAACAACATAGGGTTGCTTTGTTCATCACTCTAGGCAAGAAAAATAAACACACAGTTTAGCTGCTGATATACAGCTGGCACATCAGAAACTGGGGTATTGGCTAGTTGCAATGGAGGCATTATCAAGACACAATTTTCCTATCGAACTAGCTAAATGCACACATTGTAACATAAAAGTAATATTGACAAAATCAAAGACTTGGGGGTATATGTATAGTGCAAACATGTTCAGTATGATTGCACATCCTTGCAGAAAATGTCACTACTGATATATGACTTGACTCTGTCTTCATCAGAACCAATGGAATCTCTAAAGATCAAAGCAATGCATATTAAAACAACTTTATTCATTGACTGCAGAACGTTACTGTGGTTGTTCCCTATCAACCAAATCTTATACCACCACCAAAAATGCACCCTGTGTCAAACCTTCTCCAAGCAATTGGAAAAAGAGAAAGGCAACAAAAACCCTTTTGTGTTTAGTCTTAACCCAGGACGTTGTGATACCACTCTGAGTTAAAAGAACTCACCCGAGAGGTACTAAAGGACAAGTATCATCTGGTTGCGGAAGAAAATGAACAAATCATTGGCTTGGCAACTATGTACTAGGTATACCAGATGTCCTGTATAGGAAAGACATGTAAACAGATTGTAGAATTCTATAATCTGCTGAAGTCCCAAATGTCGGATGCAAGCAATGCCAAAACCAAAGTAAATAGGACCATACCGGGAATGAAAGAGTTCGAGGGGATTTGGAATTGTATGTGGCTGCCCCATGTAGCGGCAAAAGCTGTACAATACAGCTTCTAAAAACAAAGGCAACGTTACGGAATGCAACATAAATAGATGTTCCAAGGTACAGATACCATGAACTGCTAAACTATACATAATGTATTAGACCACCATTGAGGTCAAGAAGCAAAAGCTTACCAAATTCGTACTGGCCCATGTGTGGCGTGGCAAATAAATGTTGTGTATAGTATTCTCAAAAAAACGGCTCATGTGGAAATCTCATCGGCTGTCATGAAAAACAGCATCTATGAGCGGGAAATATAAAACGTACCGTGAGAGTTGAAACTACCCATATGGGCAGAATTGCTGTAAAAATTACACATACGAGGCTACCCCATCCCCAGCCCCCAACGTACCGGGAAATGTATCCCAATACCACCAGGACAAATTTCGGTCTTGGTGTCTGCATTCAAAAGGATCACCTGCTGCCTATGAGGTCAGTTTGCATCTGTCATTATAATCGCACAAAATAATTTGTCCATACCGCATATGGTTATGAGCATTATCCCTAGAGAGCACTTAAAACGTAATATTCAACACATCCTTGGAGGGTCCCAGTCACCTTATTATTGGAGTCTCCATGTGCAGAATAGGAGCCT
The DNA here is from genome assembly GCF_040938575.1 of Ambystoma mexicanum. Lineage (NCBI taxonomy): Eukaryota > Metazoa > Chordata > Amphibia > Caudata > Ambystomatidae > Ambystoma > Ambystoma mexicanum. The sequence goes on from NC_090941.1 coordinate 772,259,643, forward strand.
AATTGGACTAAGAGGAAAGACATGATTTTACTGCGATATATGTAGGGACAAATATATAAGTATATGCCTGGCACCTCTCTCCACAAAATAAGGCTGGTCATCCTCAAAAGTGTGGAGTGCTGAGAGGGAGAGGTCACTGTGGCCTTACAGCAAAATAATTGAAATGGTGAACAAGGTACATCACATCTGCACCCCTGCAGTGCCAAATCTGTAACCCCCCCACTATCATTATGACTCAAGTGTTCTAGATAAATTACTACTAGGGGGGATACCTGAAGTTGAAAAATAAAGTCTAACCCATAGGATTGCTTTACTGTAATAATGTCGACCCTTCATTTAAGGCTGCTTGTAGGCAATTGAGGCGGGGGACCCACCATGCTTCTTTATGCAAAAGTGTTTGTTGAGGGCTTGACACATTTTTAACAATTCAAGAACCCACCACAGTATATCATCTGCAGTGTGTTGTTTGAGGGGTCAGAAATGTGAGCCGCACAACTTTTGGATGACTTCTCAAAATATGGCAATTATTTCAATAAACACCACGCTATGCCTACCCTGGCAAGGATTTCCAAGCCTATCTTAAACTAAAGGAAACACTCTAACAAAGGATATCTGGCCCTCACACTTTGTACATAAAATACACAAGAATATATATGGCAATTCACAACAACATCAGCAACTGTATTTATAATGTATTCAGTCTTTCTTTATAACCTTGGTGAACTTCCCTTCCCCAGGTTTTAGGTTCAATTCGGTTGCAATGTTCAACAGACAGAAAAAAAGAAATCCACTTGTGTAGCACACCTAGCTATTTAAGTTTAAAGGGGGAAGGGAGAGAGAGTTTCACAGTAATCCTCTTCTCTACTCTTAGAAGTGCCAAAGCCTATGTGAGAGCGCTAGCCAAGAAAATGTCCCTCTTTTTCAAAGAAATGCAAACAAGAGGTAATCGGGATGATACTTTTATTACGCTAATTGGATCCTGTTTGGCAAAGACGAGGATGTGTTAACTTTATTGTTTAAGAAAGTCCTGCCATTCCATTGCTAATAAAACCAGTTGTTACTGTGAGGGGTCAGAAATGCAAGACAGACAAGTGGATAGTTTTTTTACAAGAAGCCATTTTATTAAATAATAAAAGGTGAGATGAACGCCTATCTTTCCCCAGCCTAACAAGGATTTCCCTAGCTAACAAACTAAGGCTAAAAGAAAATGAGATAATGTCCACAAGTGTCTGTCCCTCACACTACAGAACAAACAGGAAATGTCTGGTGATGTGAGCTTTACATAATAATTCATACATTCAGAAACACAATAAACCAAGATCCTTGTGATCCAGGTTGGAGCCCCTTCCCCTGGATCAGTACAGGATGTTTCAAACCTAAAGTTCAGTTTCATTAGCCAAGTAAAATGTACAGTTCCAAAATGTCCTTTGTGATTCTGGAACTATCAGCCCAGGGAATGGCAGCTTGACTGCTGTGTTCCTGTCCTAGGCCTCAACTGATAATCTTACTTGGAAATGTCTGTGCCAAGCACTCCTGAACCGGCTCAGCCAGCTAAAAGACAGAAAGGAGCTTCGCAAGAGAACAAAGGGGAATGCAGAGAAGACAAGCTTTTGGATTTGCTTAGTGAATTGGAACAGGACATGGCTGAGATAAAAATGGCCCTTATTAAGTCAGAAGAGAGATTTGAAACAGTGACTAGAAGGGTGGACTCCGCTGAAGAGCATCTTTCTGTTGTGGATGAAAGGACTTTGAAATTGATGGATCAAATCAGGGAGCTGAAAACAGTTAATGAGAAAATAACCTCTAAGTAGAGCAAGAAAACCTCTTCCGAAGAAACAATCTCCGTCTGGCTGGTTTTCCTGACAATGGAGAACGGGGTAACATGATGGACTTTCTGCCTAATAATTTACCAAAAATACTGCACCTGGATGCTGCTGTTAATTTGGAAATTGAAAGAGCACATCGGGCACTTGGACCCAAACCTTCATTAGGTGAGAGACCGAGACATATCATTGTGAAGTTCTTGAGGTTCCCAGTTAAGGAACTTATTTTGAAGAAAGCGCGTGCACTCAAAGACATTGCTTGGGGAGGTAACAAGATTATGTTTTTTGTGGATTTAAGTAAAGATATCTTGGAGAGGAGGAAGGCATTTGACAAAGCAAAGGTTAAAGCTTGTGAAAAAGGATTGAAATACTATATGGTTTACCCTGCCATCCTGAAAGTAGTGATTGATGGGCAATTACATACTTTTAGTGAATGTAAAACTGTGGAGGCTTTTTGAACAGATTTAGATGTTGATCCAATGGAAGGTACATTGAGTGACATTAAATCTACTAATTTGATGAGAAAGAAGAAGGGGTGGCCAAACCACGCTGACTAAGGATCAACTTTGCCTTTTACATCGATATTAATAATTGTTTGTTTTTATTATTAATTTTTCATTGTTAAGATGGCCGCCAGCATTTTTTTTGCTGTTTCTACAACTGTTTGGAATTTATGGAACACTTAAAAATATCCAGAACTATTTACCTGTGAACTTTGCATCTGCTCCTTCTCCTTCGTCATCTTTCCGAGTAAGGCACCCTGTGAAACGTGATAGCAACGTGAGAAACTGATGAGGAAGTGTGGAAACGTTCGGCTCGTATTGAAATGAGCGTAAGCAGGAACGGACCGAACTGGACTTCTTTGCGGTGAGATGTAAGTTAAAAGTTAGTGCGGAGATGGATTTTCATGTATCTGACTGCAGCAGTAAAATAGTTTGTCCCGAAGAAGACACTTCCTCCGCCCCATATGGCATTTCTAAAACTTCATGCTGAACCGCCTGGCCTTGATGTCACCCGCCACCACAAGCACATGTGCCCCAGTTCTTCCTTGCTTTTGCCAGTGAGTGGCATATAAGCCTGTATGATTATCATTGCCTTAATTGCTGGGGTGCTGCAGCAGCCGATGTGTGCACCAGTAGCATGTAGAGGTAATGTAACCCCCCAAGAGTTAGTACAAAGGAGGTAAGGGTCGCAATTGTTTGCACAGTTCTATCGGATGGATGGCGGATGACAAATAGGTTATGAAGAACACTGACGCTAGTTCCAGGTTTGCATGCATTTGTCCACAGTTTGGTGAAGATTGTTTGTCAACCTCAAATGTTGCCATTTAAGTTTCTGAGGTCAAAATGTATGCAGCTTTACAGGTTTCTTGATGATGATCGCCGGAAAGAGCATTTTGTTTAGTCGATACCAGGGTGCACTTAAAAGGCAAAATGTTCTGTGCTACGAAGAATAGGATGGCAGCTCAGTACACAGTACTGTTGCAGTGCTACATTAAACAAAGCCCATGGAGCAGTCGGAATAGATCAGACACTGGGAGTTTGGGCAGCGGTCCAACATGCCTCCTGAGTAAATGGTTCATATATGCTGTGGCTTTGTGAACAAGCTGCATTCACTTCATCATGTTTGTCATCACCATGCCGGAACTCGCATACTACTGAGGCATTTTACGTGATCCACCCCTGCAATTCATTATTGCGGTATTACAGCCACTCCATCTGCAATATCCCAGGTTTCCATAGTTCAATGCCATCAGAGCATGTGAGTTCAAATTTAACTCATATTGGCCACCTGTCTTGAAACTGCTTTCTGTTGAAAAAACAAATGTGTTGGTGAGGCGGTTGTCATGATTAACAGTGTACTATCCGGTTCACTTGTCAGTATGCTGGTAATAGATCTATATGAACAATCCATGAAAAGGCTGACATGCAAGTATTAATAGCCTTTTGTCTATGACTATGCTTGGATTTAACACTTTCTGCGCTGGGCTTGGCATTTATCCTCTTGACGCAACAACAGCAGGCACTCCATTTACAGTCTGATACCTCTTTACGACGAGGATACTTGCTTACCTGTATTACCAGTTATATCGGAATCTACTCCTTCTGTATCAGGCACTGGACATAGGCTCTAGTTACGGGCCGTTTCTCTGATCAAATTCTTTGATTTGAACGTGTGCAGCCAAGTGTACGTCACAATGCCCATGGGCACCACAAGACCATTTCTCTTTTATATTGTGGCACCAACATTAACAAACTGTTTTCAGCAAGACATGGAGAACTACACACAGCCAGCATCATCGTGGTTTGAATGCTATTCTGGATTTCGTGTGCTACTACGACATTGAGCAGCTTTATTTATTCTCCCTGTGCGCTAATGTAGTTTTTCCATTCTTTAGTCTACATGTAGGTGTCAAGGAGTAAGATGGGACTGGAGAGCTGTAGAGAATTCTACAGGACCTTCCTTCGGTTGCTACACTCATCAAATAGGGTCCTTGTGGAGTCAACAGGATACAAATCCGGCTATTCTTAGTCTTTAATATGCATGATGCCGAATTTACAGTTGTTTCAATATTTGTTTTGTTCAGGTGTCGGGCACCATTTTGTGGTGCTAACCTATCTTGGTGCTTCTTGATTCATATTAGAATGCAAATTATTGGCCATGTACTGTGATGAATGCGTATATCAGAACACCTTGTTACTCTGAATGTTCATACAATGGTTTATTGAGTCGTAGGGTCATTAACTCTGCAAAAGCTGATGTTTGAAGCAGATATGAGATAATACATGTTATAACTGGCTGTGATTATATTTGCCTACATACATAAATAATATATGTATAGATGGGGTATGTGTATTAGAAGGTATGCTATTGTGCCCACTTCTGACAGGATGTCTTCATGTTTGTTGGAAGAACACTCCTCTGCGTACTCTACCCTGGTGTCTTGATCTCAATGTTTACTGAATTTTTATATACTGTCTAAAATGTGCTGAGTTGAGATGAGGGGGAGTTCTCTCAGTCTTTGTGGGAACTGGTTACAAACAGTTTGTGACTATTATTGCACTTTGGTTACTTACAATTTATAGGTTGTTTGTGGGGCCTCTCATAGTTGGTCTTGAATGATATATTTGTTGGTATAAGTTTGTATATTTAGAAAAACTGTTGCGGACTAACTGACTTTGTAACCGCTGTGTTATTGAAATTGTTAGGTTAATTGTGTTAACAAGATATCTAGTGTTTGTGATGGGCACCATAATGGAATGCTAATTGAAGCTATCATATATGATATTTTATGTGGTTTGGTAGGGGTTCATGCGGTTTATTGCTATTTATAGCTTGTAAAAAAAAAAAATTACAATAATATTTAGGTTAGTAAATGCTATGTGTTGTGGTGATTTGTTTAAAATGAATGAATTAGATGGAGTGAGTGATGCCTAATTGATGTGTCCGAGAGCTGATGAGAAATCATGTGATGGATTGTTATAAACTGTCATAAAAACCAATGTATCAATTGAAAAGGATATGGTAACCAAAAAAGGATACAATTGGTAGGGCTCTTCCGAATCCTTTTTCACACGACTTGATTGTAGGTAGGTCAAATTAGACCTTCCAAATGATACAACTCTCTGACTGATAAAACAGGCAAAGAGATGGATCACTGGAAAGGGCGTGGGTATTGTATCGTAAGATATGCCTAGGATAGATAAAGTATCATAAGAAATTGTCCCAAACTCAAATCACTATGATAGCACAGTATTAGCATTAATGCGAAACACTAACCTTATGGCCAAACTGAAGAATTCAACGAAAGTCTCTTGAAGAAAACCATGAGTTGAAACAACTATAAAGGAGGGGAAGATTAGTAAGGGAGACTTATCCCGAACGGCACAAGGCTCACGCTAGATACCGGGTTGGTGCACCACAGGATATCGTCCAAAGTACTGTGCACAATCACCTTCCAATAGTTCATGAAATACTTTCTTTCCCACGAAGAACAAAATTAGATTTTCACCTGTTAACTGTCACAGGCACCAAAGGTTCAAAGAAGTTCAGAAAACCACGTGCAGGATTGCACGCAACAGCCTACACGCAGCCAGGCCAGCCGTGCTTGGAGACAGCATTTCCGCGTGAAGATTTAGCAAGCAAACAGGATAGACGCAGCTCAGGGCAGCCGTGCTTGAAAACAGCGTCCGCGTGTGGAGATTTGGCACGCAAACAGGATGCACGCAGCTCAGGACCGCCGTGCTTGTAGACAGCGTCCGCGTGGAGATTTGGCACGCGAACAGGATACACGCAGCTCAGGACAGCCGCGCTTGCAGACGGCGTCCGCGTGGAGATTTGGCATGCAAACAGGATACACGCAGCTCAGGACAGCTGCGCTTGCAGACAGCGTCCGTGTGGAGATTTGGCACGCGAACAGGATACACGCAGCTCAGGACAGCCGCGCTTGCAGACAGCGTCCGCGTGGAGATTTGGCACGCGAACAGGATACACGCAGCTCAGGACAGCCGCGCTTGCAGACAGCGTTCGCGTGGAGATTTGGCGCGCGAACAGGATACACGCAGCTCAGGACAGCCGCGCTTGCAGACAGCATCCGCGTGTAGATTTGGCACGCAAACAGGATACAAGGCTCCAGGAATTAGCGTGTGGAGGAAAACACGCTCAAAAAAGTCCAAAGAAGTTGCTGAAGGGAATGCGGGAACGCAGGTCCAGAGTTCAGCTGCAAAACGCCAAAATTGACTTAATCAGAAGCAGCGATCGGCGTTTCCACGCTGCTTATGTACGCACTGCCGTGATACACGTGACGGAACTAAGTCACGTGAATTTTAACGACGTGAAAAATGCAGATGTCGTTTTCCGGGCAATGCATCGAACAACCTCCATTTCGAGTAGAATGGTCTAGTGGTTCTATGGGCGTAACTCATTTTGTATGGAGAGGTCGTTCCTGGTCCAGAGATATGTCCAGCAGGCATGACAGTGCCACCCCCCAAAGGAGCAGCTTCTCCCCTTTTCAAGTAGAATCGCCTTAGTAAAGCAGGAGCATGAATGTTAGACAGAGGTTCCCAGGATCTATCCTCGGGACCATAACCTTTCCAATACACCAGATAATACGGTTTCCCAGACCGTAGCCTCATGTCCAGTATGTCTTGTACTTCATATTCGTCTGACCCTTTCACAGAAATAGCAACAGGCCGTATAGGCAATCTAGTAGCATCCGAGCACGGTTTGATGAGTGACACGTGGAATACAGGATGCACTCGCCACCGTTGTGGCAATGCCAGACGGACAGCCGCCGGATTTATAACCTGGAGCACTTCATATGGCCCGATGTATTTAGGCAACAATTTCTTTTTACCGGGTATCCTCAAGTTTTTTGTGGACAGCCATACCTTCATACCTGCTTTGTAGACAGGTGCAGGGATTCTATGGGCATCGGCATAGGTCTTATCGCGTTTTTTAGCTTGCTCCAATTGCTGCTTAACTTTCATCTGTAGACTCTTTAGATCTCTAATATTACGTCCTGCTGCAGGAGTATCCAAAGACAAACTGGAATCCAAAGGAATGGATCGTGGGTGTTGCCCATACAAAGCATAGAAAGGCGAAGTACCTATGGCACTATGGTAGGAATGATTGTAGGCGAACTCCGCTGCCGGCAGAACATTGAGCCAATCTGACTGAAACTGCAGGCACAAACATCGCAGATTTTGTTCCATAGTGCTATTGACTCTCTGTCTGTCCATCGCTTTGAGGGTGATAAGCACTAGACGATCTGTCATCAATTAGTAATGCCGAATTTAGTGCTCTCCAAAAACATGACGCAAATTGTGAGCCCCTGTCAGAGATTATCACTGAAGGTAGGCCAAAAAACCAGAATATATGCCGGATGAATAGATCAGCCAGACCAGCAGCTGTTGGTACACCAATACAGGGGATAAAAAGCGCCAATTTAGTAAAGTAGTCCACCACCACCCATATGGTATCGTAGCCTTTATTTCTTGGAGGTTCTATCACAAAATCCATTGATATTATGTCCCATGGTTTTTTAGGAACAGGTAGGGACTGGAGTAAACCCACTGGTTTGCCAGGAGTGTTCTTGCATTGACTGCATACAGAACATGTTGAAACATAATTTATAACATCTTGTGTTATAGACGGCCACCAACACCATCTTTTCAGCAACTCTAGGGTCTTCTTCTGTCCAGGATGGGCGGCAATCAAAGAATCATGACCCCAACTGAGGGCCTTGTTCCGACTGGTACCAGTTGGTAGATAGAGTACTCCTTGTTTGAAAGGCAAACCATTGTATATATCAATATTCAATCCCTGAATCAATTGTGGATTTAGTTTCACCCACTCCTGTAACTTGTTTTTTAGGGAAGGTTGTGCAGAACAACTACATATCACGTGATCTGCCAACAACTTATTTTGCACCGATGGTTCTTCCTTCACCTCTTCACCGATGCGAGACAAAGCATCCGACTTGACATGTTGTCTGGCAGGGCGATAAGTAATTCGAAAATCGTATAGAGCAAAAAAGACATGCCATCTGGCCTGTCTAGCTGTAAGACATTTCATAGTTTTGAATGCCTGAAGATTTCTATGATCCGAATACACCAGCACCTGATGTTTGGCCCCAAGAAGATGATGTCGCCATTCTTGGAAAGCATCCTTGATTGCAAGTAATTCACGTTCAGTGACAGTATAGTTTTGTTCAAATGAGGTAAGCTTACGTGAGAAGAAAGCAACTGGATGCTCCTCCTTGGTTTCTGCACAAACTTGCGAAAGTACAGCTCCTGTAGCGACACTGGAAGCGTCTGCTTTAACGATAAACTGACAATCCGGATCAGGATGTTGAAGTACAGGTGCAGAGGTAAATGCTTCCTTTAACCTCTCAAAAGAAGCTTGGTCATTCTGATTTCAACAGAATGGAACTTTGGAACTAGTTAAAGCTGTCAATGGGGCCACTGTTTTGGATAAAGAACGAATAAATCTGCGATAAAAATTCGCAAAACCTAGGAATGACTGTAAGGACTTGACATTGTGTGGAACAGGCCGATTCAATATGACCTTCACTTTGGAACGACTCATTCGAACACCTTGATTGGTAATGTCGTAACCCAGAAATTCCACTTCTTGTGTATGAAAGACACATTTCTCGGCTTTAACAAAAAGTTTGTTCTCTCTCAGTCTTTGTAAGACAGCTAACACGTGTTTAACATGTTCTGGAAAAGACGATGAATATATCAAAATGTCATCCAAGTAAATCACCACAAATTGGTCCATCATATCTCTGAAGATATCGTTCATGAAGAACTGAAATATGGCGGGAGCGTTACAAAGACCAAAAGGCATCACTGAATATTCATAAAGGACATACCGCGTCTTAAAAGCGGTCTTCCATTTGTCTCCTTTGTGAATGCGAACCAGATTGTAAGCACCGCGCAAGTCCAATTTAGAGAAGTACTTGGAAGTTCCTTATTGATCTAACAGAACATTAATCAGTGGTAAAGGGTACTGATTCATTATGGTGATATCGTTAATAGCCCTGTAATCAATGCAAGGTCTTAGATCTCCTTCCTTCTTTGGAACAAAGAATAAAGGAGAGGCTGCCGGCGATTGAGATGGCGTATAAATCCCATATCAAGAGCTTTATCAATGTATTCTTTCAAGACAACATCTTCTTTGGGAGTTAAAGAATAAACTCGACCAGTAGGGATTTTAGCTCCAGGAATTAGTTCAATTGGACAATCATACTGCCTATGTGGAGGCAGCTGTTCTGCCTGACCTTTTGTCAAACACATCAGTAAAATCTGCATATTCACTTGGTATATGTGTACCGCTCTGATGTACCACACTAATAGTGGAAATTCCCTCCATTGAGGCCAAAATATGTGATTTATTTGACACCACCTGACTGGTAAAGCAATGTTCATTGCAAAAAACGGAAGGATATTGGATCAATCCCGTAACCCAGTCAATGGCAGGATTATGAAGAGTCAACCAGTTAAGTCCAAGTAATATTTTGTGCTGAGGAGCCGCAATGACATCGAAGACTATTTCCTCCGAATGACCATTTAATAAAGTCATCTGAATAGGTACAGTCTCCTGAGTTACCATACCGGAAATCAAGACTGATCCATCCACAGTATTAGCAGTTTCAGGTTTGTTCTTGTCTACAAGGGGTATAGAACAATTCTTGGCATATGTGATATCGATGTAATTATTAGTGGCTCCAGAATCAACCATAGCCTTGGAAACCAATTCTTGATCATTGAAACGTAAAGTCATCTCAACAGCTATAGGTGCATGCGCTGGAAATGTAATGGAGTCCGATGTAACACTCGACACAGGGACTCCTGCTACTGTCGAGTTTTGGCGTTTCCCGAAGGCTTACTTGGTTTTTTAGGACATGCCGCCAGTAAATGCTCAGATGAACCGCAATACATACATACATTATTTTTTCTTCGGTTCTCTCTTTCTGCTCTAGAAAACCGGCCTCTCACTGCACCAATTTGCATTGGTTCAGGATCATTCGAAGAAGCTGCCGGTGTATCAGAACGAACCGGTGCATGAAGGAAAGGTTTTCTCTCTCCTTTGCGGGCATTTCTTCAGGCATCAATTTGTAAAATTAAATCAAGAAATTCTGAAAAACCTGTAGGAACCACTGGGACCGTGGACAAGGCATCTTTGAGTTCTTCTAAAAGACCCTTGTAGAAAACAGCCGTCTTCTTGTCTTCCGGCCATTGGGTTTCGGCTGTTAATTGGTTGAATCGTGCGATGTAAGCCAACAGAGGTTGAGTGCCTTTTTGTAGATTCAGCAACTCCAGATCCGTGGCTTGAGTAGCGTAGCGCATATCAAAGACTTTGTTCATAGCAGTCAGAAGATCATCGCAATCGTACAACAAGGGGCTATTTGATTCCAATAAAGGATTTGCCCAAGCAGCAGCTGTACCCCCCAAATGGGAAAGCACGAATGCTGCTTTAGTAGTTAGGTCGGGAAACGAATTAGGCTGGCAAAGGAAATGAAGTCGGCACTGATTAAAAAAAGTTCTATAGGTTTTAGGATCACCTGTGAACCTTTCCAGGGGAGCCAAGGGAAACTGTGTGGGCATAACCACTTTAAGAGTTTCCTGTGATAATGATGGTGTTGTAGTCCCAGATCCGGATGCAGTGGCTACTGGAACCTGTGCTCCCTGAGGAGTGGCATGCATGGCATCTTGCATAACATCCATTCGATGCCGTAGCATGTCCTGTGCCGTAATCGTTTCATTTCTCAAGTCAGTGATTAACTGAGTCAAAACAGTTAAAGGATCCGTACCCTCCATGGCTTCTGATTCTGTCATAAAAACCAATGTATCAATTGAAAGGATACGGTAACCAAAAAAGGATACAATTGGTAGGGCTCTTCCGGATCCTTTTTCACACAACTTGATTTTAGGTAGGTCAAATTAGACCTTCCAAATGATACAACTCTCTGACTGATAAAACAGGCAGAGAGATGGATCACTGGAAAGGGCGTGGGTATTGTATCGTAAGATATGCCTAGGATAGATAAAGTATCATAAGAAATTGTCCCAAACTCAAATCACTATGATAGCACAGTATTAGCATTAAGGCGAAACACTAACCTTATGGCCAAACTGAAGAATTCAACGATAGTCTCTTGAAGAAAACCATGAGTTGAAACAACGATAAAGGAGGGGAAGATTAGTAAGGGAGACTTATCCCGAACGGCACGAGGCTCACGCTAGATACCGGGTTGGTGCACCACAGGATAGCGTCCAAAGTACTGTGCACAATCACCTTCCAATAGTTCATGAAATACTTTCGAGGGGATTGGGTCCTCCGACGTATTCCATATCTATGACATGTAATCACCACAGCTGTGCTGCTTCGGAAACTTTTTTCGGCGTCTGCGTCCTGCGTCGATGACATCGATGCGCCATCGTCGAGGACCTCCTCCGACGTCCGACGTCATCCGATGTGATAAGTAGGAGGCACAACGCCCGTAGCCTCAGTTCCGTTTTTTCCGCGAACGTGTTGCTTCGTGATTCTCGGTTCACGACTCGACTCTTTGGAGTTCTGTTCTTCTCGGTTCTTCGAACCTGTTCGTTTTGTGAAAATCCTTTGTGTGAAGATGTCTTCTACTTCGTCATTGACCCCGCGTCCGGGTTTCAAGAAGTGCAGGGAGTGTGGGTCCAAGATGTCGGTGACGGACTCGCACGACGCCTGCCTCTGGTGCCTCGGGGAGGCCCACGACACGGATGACTGTATCGACTGCCAGTCGCTCACGTCCAAAGCCTTACGCGAACGTAAGAAGAAGTTGTCGGTAGGTCGGGTGTCCAAACCCAGGAAGTCGAAGTCTGCGGGGCTTTCGACGGATGATTCGAGGGGTGACTCTCCCCGTCATCGTCGGAAGTCTCGTGGGTCTCCTTCTAGGAGTCGGTCTCGCCACTCCTCAGCCTCTTCGAGGCATTCTCGGAAGCGCCGACACCGGTCGTCTTCCAGGTCCTCTTCGGAGGACTCTACCCGGCACGTCGCTTACCCCACCAGCCGTGCGACGCCGGAGGAATGGGCTTCCTTCGGGAAGAAAATGCTGGCGATTCTTGAGTCGCAGGGTACTATGCCGTCCGCGTCGTGAGAGTTCGAGAGACACCGCTCGCAAGAGTGGTCGGCACGGGTCACGGGAGAGGTCCCGTTCGGACAAGGAGACTCGTTCTCGACGTACCCGTTCCAGGTCCCGGTCCTCGACGCTTTCGAGACCGCGTGCACCTGTGAGGTCTTCGAGGAAGACATCGACGTCTGAGGCGTCGAGGGCGTCGACAGGTTTTCTCGAGGCTCCGGCTCAGAGGACGTCGTCGACGCCGTCGACGCTCAGGTCGTCGAGGGACACGCTCGAGGCTCCGGCTTCGAGGGCTGTGTCGACGCCGCCGTTGTGGAGGCGCTGCATCTGATGTCGACGCCGATTTCCTCGACGCCGATCCTCTCGGCACCGATGCCGGTTCTCTCGACGCCGGCGCCGATTCGCTCAACGCCGGTGCCGATTCGCTCAACGCCATCGACGCCTTTCGTGTCGGAGGTACCCCGTGGCACGGGAGAACCCCCTAGGAAGGCTCTGGTTAAGAGCAAGCACTCTCGAGTGCCTTCTTTTCGCCACCTGGACTATATTTCAGAGGCGGATGAGGATTCTGATGGCCTGGTTCCTAGTCAGGTTCCAGATGAAATTGTCTCGGGCCATAGTCAGTTTGACGATTTGAGACAGTCACTGCATGATGCCAGTGGACTGGACACCTCTCCGGAGGTGGAGTTTTGTAGGCCTGAGCTTGGCTCTCATGCCGATTCCTCGTACCAGCGCCTTATGGCTAGGGTTTCTGAGTACTTGGGATGGTCTGCTCCCCCAGGGGAGTTTGTGCAGGATGATCTGACGGACATCCTTGATGTTGGTCCCCCAACTGATCCGGTACTGCCGTTCCATATGGCTTTACAGAGAAGGGTGGCGGCGGCTTGGACTGCTCCGGAGAGTCTCCCGGCGGTGGGCAGATCCTTGTCGCGAAAATACCGTCCAGCCAGTAGCGACCCCTGCTACTTGACCAGGCACCCTACTCCGGAGAGTTTGGTGGTGCAGGCGGCCACGGCCCCGGCAAAGCAGGTGTCGTACCCTACCATCCCTCCTGATAGGGACGACAAACGTGTTGATGGCTGGGCGAAGAAATGTTTTCTTCTGGTGGTATGGCGCTTCAGGCAGCCAACTCCATTTGTGCCTTGTCTCTTTTCACACACACTCTGTGGAACTGTGTTGCGTTAGCGGCTGAACATATTCCCGAAGGGGACGAACGGGATGGTTTCCTTGCTATGGTCCAGGATGGTAAGGATGCCATGTGTGAGTCCGTTCAGTCGGGTTTGGACTTAGCTGAATGCGTCAGTAGGTCAATGGCGGCGAGCACCGTGATACGCAGGTTTGCGTGGTTGCGGAAGTCGGGGTTTGCTCCTGATGTGCAGTCTCGGCTCCTCAACATGCCCTTTGACGGTGAACACCTTTTTGGCCGCAAGGCTGACGAGAGCCTTGAGAGGTTGCAGACCTCGAAAGCTGCAGCGAAGTCATTGGGCGCTGCAGTTCGCCAACCTCCGCCTTTTCGTCCTAGGGGACAGCAGTGGAGGGGTGGTTCCTTTCGCGATTACTCGTCCTTCAGTAAAGCGAGAGAAGCTGGCAGTCAAAGAGGCCAACGCAGGGGTACCAGAGGTGGACGACAGGGTACCCGTGGTGCCAAGGCCGCTCAGGCAGTTGCCTCTTTGCCCTCAGGTAACGCCGCGGCCGCTCCCACTCAGTCATGAGGCCATGTCCCATGGTTCGCCGGTTGGGGGAAGGTTGGCGCCGCATCTTGTAGAGTGGCAAGCCATTACTTCAGATGTGTGGGTTCTGGAGATCATAACCCACGGCTACTGTCTTCCTTTTCGGCACAGGCCTCGCGACAATCCACCGGGGAACCTCTCTTTGCGGAGTCCGGATCCGCTCCTTGCGCAGGAAATTCAAGCCCTGCTGGAGAAAGGCGCCATAGAACTGGTGCCTGTAGCGAAGAGGAACATGGGATGGTATTCCCCTTATTTTTTGGTTTTGAAGAAAGACGGGGGATTGAGACCCATCATGGACTTGCGCGGGTTGAACAAACTCCTCAGGAAGGACAAGTTCAAGATGGTTACTCTCAAGTCCTCCAGGCCCTTCAGCTTCAGGACTGGTTGGTGTCACTCGACCTCAAGGATGCTTACTTCCATGTGCCGATCCATCCCAAGCACAGGAAGTACCTGAGGTTCGCGGTTGGCGACTCGCACTTTCAGTTTTGGGTCCTGCCGTTCGGATTGACCTCCGCCCCGAGGGTTTTCACCAAGCTCATGGTGGTGGTGGCAGCGCATCTCAGGCAAGGGGGGATTTACGTCTACCCCTACCTGCACGATTGGTTGATCAGGGGGAGCTCTCCCGAGCAAGTCCTGGATCATCTGTCCGTCGCCTGCCACTCCCTTCACAGGCTGGGCTTCTCCCTCAATTTAAAGAAGTCCCATTTGACGCCAACACAGCGGCTCCAGTACATCGGAGCAGTGCTCGACACTTCCCTGGGGCAGTGTTTTCCTCCCCAGGTGAGGGCTCTTCACATTCAGCAGATGGTGCACAAGTTTCAGCATGCCCAGACGCTCCCAGCATTCGAGTTCTTGAGGCTGCTCGGCCTCATGGCATCCTGCATTGTTCTGGTGCCAGAGGCTCGCCTGCTGATGAGATCTTTGCAGTGGGCGCTCAAGACGCAATGGTCGCAGTCCTCCGGCAGGATGTCGGACCCGGTTCAGGTGCCGCCCTCGGTCGCCCGGGACCTTCTGTGGTGGGCCGTCGAAGGCAACTTGATGAAGGGGGCTCCTTTTTGGCTTCCCTGGCCGGAGGTGACGATCGTGACGGATGCATCCCTCACGGGTTGGGGAGCTCATGCCAACGGGCTGACAGTCAGCGGTCGTTGGTCTCTGTCGGAGTCCAGACTCCATATCAATCTGTTGGAGCTGAGGGCCGTCAGGCTAGCCCTGAAGGCTTTTCTGCCGACTGTGCGAGGAAAGAGTGTCCTGATCCTTACGGACAACACAGTGGCCATGCACTACCTCACAAAAAGGGGGGGGCAGGGTCACTTCCTCTGTGCAGGGAGGCGATGCAGCTCGAGTTCTGGGCCATCCAGCAGGAAGTTTCGATCTCGGCAATTCATCTGGCCGGAGACGAAAACGTGACGGCGGACGCTCTTAGCAGGCAGAGCTCGATCTCTCACGAGTGGGAGTTGGCTCAGGAGATTCTCCTGGAGATCTTCGCCCTTTGGGGGACCCCTCAAGTGGATCTCTTCGCCTCCAGTGTCAACCGGAAGTGCAAAAGGTTTTGCTCGAGGGAATTTCCTCCAAAAGGAGCCTTGGGAGACGCGTTCGTGGTGGAGTGGTCGTTCCCGCTGCTGTACGCGTTTCCTCCAGTCCCTGTCATCCCGCAAGTGCTGCGGAGGTTACGGAAGTTCGGTTCCCGGATGATCCTCATTGCTCCGGCGTGGGCTCGGAGGACGTGGTACCCGGACCTTCTCGACTTGTCCATCTGCCCTCCGCGTCATCTTCCCTACCGAGACGATCTGCTCTCACGGGAGGGGGGTCAGGTTCTCCATCCAGAGGTCAGATCCCTCAACCTTCACGCTTGGCTTCTGAAAGGTTGAGGTATATGGATTGGGACCTCCCTGAAGACGTGATGGAGGTGTTGCTTTCGGCCCGAAGGCCAGCAACTAAGTCTCTGTACCGTTGCCGTTGGCGTAAGTTCTGCGACTGGTGCCGAGTTCAGAATGTGGATCCTTTTGCATGTGACATCCCCATGGTTCTGTCCTTTTTACTTTCTTTGGCCCACAGGGGCTTGCAAGTGGGTACCATTAAAGGTTACCTGGCGGCGCTGTCCATCTTTAAGCGCTCGTCTGAAGATTGTTCTTACTTTAAAATCCCTTTAATTTCACAGTTTCTGAAAGGGCTCACTAATTTGTTCCCTCCGTCACCTTTCCTGGTGCCCGGTTGGGATTTAAACCTTGTTCTTAAGTTTCTTATGGGTGCTCCGTTTAAGCCTTTACATTCTTGCCCTTTGAGGCTGTTAACTCTGAAAACTGTGTTTATAGTTGCGGTTACTTCCGCTCGCAGAGTGGGTGAGTTACAGGCACTTTCAGTTAAGCCACCCTTCACTGTATTTCACAAGGACAGGGTTGTCCTTAGAGTTCGTCCTTCTTTTCTTCCGAAGGTAGTGACGGAATTTCATTTGGCCCAGAAGGTTGTTCTTCCGGCATTCTATCCTCCTCCGCATCCTGGTAAGGAAGAGGAGAGGCTCCATAGGCTTGATCCTAGGAGAGCTTTAAGCTTTTATGTTTCACGCATGTCCCGGGTCAGAGTGGACGATCAACTCTTGAATGGTTACGCTGGAAAGCGTTTAGGGCAAGCTGTGACGAAACAGACTTTGTCTCGCTGGATTATTTTGGCCATCTCGGAGTGCTACCGCTTGGCGGGTAAGGACCCACCGGCTGGCTTGCGGGCCCATTCTACCAGGGGTATTGCTGCATCTAGTGCCCTGCAGAGGGGTGTTCCTATTCGCAACATCTGTGATGCAGCCACCTGGGCTTCAGTACATACATTTGTACGTCACTATTCCCTTGATTCCATCCGAGCACAGGATCTGGCCTTTGGCAAGGCGGTCCTTTGCTCTGCTATTTGATTGACTATTCTAAATTTTGATTTTAAATTCTTTCCCTCCTCCTTGCTCTGGTACTGCTTTGGGAGTCTGTCATAGATATGGAATACGTCGGAGGACCCAATCCCCTCGAAGAACAAGTTACTTTCTTACCTGGTAACGTTCTTTTGATGGGATGGTCCGACGACGTATTCCATGTCGCTCCCGCCCTGCCTTCCCCGCTGCAGAATTTCTTTTGCGATTGCAGCTTACGTTCCGCAAGGCTTTGTGTCTGGCTGGCAGTTGCCTAATGTCACACGTTCTGGGGGAAAAAACTACAACTGAGGCTACGGGCGTCGTGCGTCCTACTTATCACATCGGATGACGTCGGAGGAGGTCCTCGACGACAGCGCATCGACGTCATCGACGCAGGACGCAGACGCCGAAAAAAGTTTATGAAGCAGCACAGCTGTGGTGATTACATGTCATAGATATGGAATACGTCGTCGGACCATCCCATCGAAAGAACGTTACCAGGTAAGAAAGTAACTTGTTCTTCTTTCCCAAGAAGAACAAAATTAGATTTTCACCTGTTAACTGTCACAGGCACCAAAGGTTCAAAGAAGTTCAGAAAACCACGTGCAGGATTGCACGCGATAGCGTAAACGCAGCCAGGCCAGCCGCGCTTGGAGACAGTGTTTCCGCGTGAAGATTTAGCAAGCAAACAGGATACACGCAGCTCAGGGCAGCCGCGCTTGAAAACAGCGTCTGCGTGTGGAGATTTGGCACGCGAACAGGATACACGCAGCTCAGGACCGCCGCGCTTGTAGACAGCGTCCGCGTGGAGATTTGGCACGCGAACAGGATACACGCAGCTGAGGACAGCCGCGCTTGCAGACAGCGTCCTCGTGGAGATTTGGCACGCGAACAGGATACACGCAGCTCAGGACAGCCGCGCTTGCAGACAGCATCCGCGTGGAGATTTGGCACGCGAACAGGATACACGGCTCCAGGTATTAGCGTGTGGAGGAAAACACGCTCAAAAAAGGCCAAAGAAGTTGCTGAAGGGAATGCGGGAACGCAGGTCCGGAGTTCAGCTACAAAACGCCAAAATTGACTTAATCAGAAGCAGCGATCGGCGTTTCCACGCCGCTTATGTACGCACTGCTGTGATACACGTGACAGAACTAAGTCACGTGAATTTTAACAACGTGAAAAATGCAGACGTCGTTTTCCGGGCAATGCATCGAACAACCTCCATTTCGAGTAGAATGGTCTAGTGGTTCTATGGGCGTAACTCATTTTGTATGGAGAGGTCATTCCTGGTCCAGAGATATGTCCAGCAGGCATGACATAAACTCATAAGTTCTTGGATTAGGCCTGGTTTAATTGAAAGTGGCTGAGGAGGTATGGGTTGGGTGTGAACTTGAAAGTATAGATCAAATATACGGTACAGCGGTATAGTGGGTTAGTAATCTGGGTGTTATATAAAGGATATGCGTGGACGGTGATGAATGTTGAGGGATTATCAGATTTTGGGTTTAATAATATAGATTTAGGGGTTTAAATGTCATTACAATATTTGGCGTGAGGGAGAAGAAGTATGTGTTTGTTGACAAATGTTCAAGATGTTGTTAGGTAATTGGAATTATAGTTTGTGGTGGTATGTTATGGGGTTTTAGTTATAATTACATAGGAGTAAACTTGGGTTGCTATGGCTTAAAGTAAGGTAGGAGATTAGTGTATATGTTATGTATAAATTGGCCTAGGATGTCTGGTGAGTATAGTTCTGAATGGATTTTGGTATGTATATAATTTTGCTTATCATAAGCCTGATGGTTTTTGGGCTTCTGGAACTGGTAGATATGTGTGTTTTGTGTTGTTTTCTATAAGCGTATGGGTGGGGTTTTCTTTATCTTTTAAAATTATTTTCTTATTTATTTATTTTATTTTTCATTATTTTCGCACTCTTAGGCTGGAAGTTTTTATTTTTCTCTCGCGAATCGATTTAGTAAAACCTATTTGTATCTGCAGATGTGAATTTACATGTGTAAAAATGCAAGTAATTTTAGTGGTTAGATATTGATCCTTTAAACTTTGTTTCATGGAATGTTAGAGGTATTGGATGTGTGTTTAAAAGAAGGAAGGTTTTCGCACAGATATGGAGGAGTAGAGGGGATGTTGTGTTTGTTCAGGAGACTCATTTGAATGAGTAAATTGGTGGTTGTCTAATCATAAATACCCACAGGTGGTATAAAACTATTATGATACAAAATCTAGGGGGGTTAGTGTATTGTTTAGGAGGGGAAGATTTATCAAAGTTGAAAAAATAGTAAAAGATCAGGAAGGTCGTATTCTACTCATAGATGTATTACATAATGGAAGGAAACTTACTATTGGTACAGTATATGCTCCATGTGCTCCAGATATGTTTTTTTAGGAAGTTAGATGGTCTTTTGGAGGAGATGGAGGGAGAGGCGGGGGGTTTAACTTGGTGATGGATAGTGACGTAGACAGGAAGTCAGATTGCAGGTATAATAGTGGGAGGGTAGGAGAAGAATTGAAACAGTTTGCTTTTAAATATGACCTGGTTGATATTTGGAGGGTTCATTATCTAAGAGATAGAGAATATTCATTTTATTCAACGGTACATAATTCGTATTCACGGATAGATTTTTTTTTTTTTAATTTGCGATAAATTAGTTGATCAGATGTTTCGTTCCAGTATTAGGGAGAGATGTATTTCTGATCATGCGCTAATGGATTTGAAAATCAATTTGCATACTATTCATAATAAGAGTAACAGATGGAGAATGCAAGCCAATTCCCTTGATGACCCGTTGATTAATGTAGGACTAGATGACTTTGTTCGGAAATATTTTGAAGAAAATACTGGATCAGCAGACGTTAAGATTGTTTGGGACTGTTTTAAGGCTCTTTTGCGGGGTGAATTGATTTGTAGAACTTCACATGCTAAAAAGAAAAAAAAAAGAAAAGATTGAAAGGTTAGAGAAGGAGATTGTGGATTTACAAAGGAGCTGTGCGCAAGTGGAAAAGAATTGCATGAAACATAAATTGAACAAATTAGAAGAGGAATTAAAAATACTTCTGCAATCACAAGCAGGGGGGAGCTTATTTTATGCAAAACAGCTTTTTTGGGAATTTGGAGACAAAAATCGAAGACTTCTGGCAAATAAGCTTAATGGTCTGATTGTCAAGGAGTTCCACCCTTCTCACCTGGGTCCGTTGTTTGATGGAGTCTTTGGTCGCTGCCTTCTTGCAGACGGTCCTGGTTTTAACTAAGGCTGCTCGAGTCTCTTCCGACTCCAGGGCGCGTTCAGTTCCGGGAACGCGGAATCCAGGAATCTAATCTAGGATGAGTGCAACTAGCACACGAGTCCAGGAAACGGGAAGAAAGGAAGGGGCAAGGAGCGGGTAGGTGCACAAGGACAGAGAAAGAATACTGAGAGCTAAGGATCACACGTCTGATGGCTACTTGCAATAGCATTGAGACGCGCGGAGCCGCGGAAGGCGTGGTCTATAAATAGAGTATGTTACGTCCAGCACACGGAGCGAGAAAGGGTCTTAGCGCTGGGCGACCATGTTGGGAGTATTAGAGAATGCTAGCCCCGTTGAGACAAGGACCAGGAGGTCCAAAAGGGGTGTGTTCTGAAGTTCATGACAGCATGCCTCCTCCGAAGACCTTTTCCTCCAGGTTTGCCCGGGTGTATGAGGTGAAATCTTCTGAGCAAGCGAGGGGCCTTGATGTTAGATGTTCCCAGGTTCTTTCACTAGGAGGGTATCCTTTCCATTCAACCAGGTGCTGAAGCTCACCCCGTTTATACCTGGAATTGCAAATTTGGGACACCTCATATTCCAGTTGATTGTCGACCAGCAGAGGAGTAGGTCTACTGGATTTCCGGGAGGACGGAATTTAGGGTTTCAGTAAGGATATATGAAAAACTGGATGAATTCTTTTCCCGGAGTCGGGTAGCTGGATCCGGTATGAGACAGGGTTTATAATTTCCTTGATGGGAAATGGCCCATAATACCGTGGGGCCAATTTGTTTGGTCGTAGGTGTCGGGGTAGTAATTTTGATGACAACCACACCCAGTCACCGACTGCATAAGAACGGCCTGGTCTTCTTTTGGAATCTGCATATCTCTTGGTGTGTGATCTGACCTTTTCTAAGTATTTCTTGGCCTCCTGGTGTATGTTGATGAGCGTTTCGATCCAGGAGTCAACAGTAGGTACTGGTGTAGGATGAGGAAGGACAGAGGGTAAAACCGATGGATGGAACCCTTGACTACAATAAAAAGGGCTGGTCTGGAGCGCTGAATGGTCGGAATTGTTGTAAGCGAATTCCGCAATGGGTATCAGGAGTGACCAGTCATCCTGGACCTTGGTGGCGAAGCATCGAAGATACTGTTCCAGGGTCTGATTCGCACGTTCTGTGGCTCAGTTGGTTTGAGGGTGATATCCCGAAGAGAGGGCACATTGAATTCCTAGAGTCCGGCAGAGAGGTTTCCAAATTTCAGAAATGTATAGAGGTCCTTGATCAGATATGATCTTGGAAGGAAGTCCATTCAGGCGGAATATGTGTTCCAGAAATATTCCAGCTAGTTCGGAAGAGGATGGTAGTTTACAGAGCGGCGTAAAATGAGCCATGTGAGTGAACAGATCTATGGTGACCATGATGGTAGTTTATCCTCAGGACGGTGGTAATTCTACTATGAAGTCTGTGGCGATGATTTCCCATGGCTTCGTCGGCAGTGTAGGCTGCAGAAGAAGACCCGCCGGTTTCTTGTTATCATGCTTATTTTGAGCACAGACTACACAAGTTTGGACGTAGTGCTGTACGTCAGATTTCATTCTAGGCCACCAGAACTGTCTCTGTATGAGACGGAGGGTATTGGTGATGCCACGATGCCCGGAGTGAGGTGTGTCATGACAGAGGTTTATTATTCTCTGTTGTAACTTCTGTGTAGGAATGAGCAGTGCATTGTCCTTGAATAAATATCCTTGCTTGGCCTTTAAATTCCACTGGTTTTTCCTTGAGATGTCCTTCCACAACTCAGAGGATTGGGTTTGCGCTCGGATTTCTTCCAGGAGGTTGACTGCTTCAGCTATGAAGATCGTGGGGGTAAACATCTTAGGATATGCCTTATCTTCAGTGGTTACATAGTCAGGACGTCGAGACAAAGCATCAGCAATCAGGTTATGTGATCCAGGGACGTGAGTGATGTGGAACTGGTACTGGGCAAAAAAGTAGGCCCAACGCGCCTGCCGACTATTCCTACAATCCAATGACTGTAGAATCTGAAGGTTCCAATGGTCCGTACGGACTTGGACAGGATGTCTAGCTCCCAGGAGTAGGTGTCGCCATTCAGTGAATGCTTGGCGGATGGCTAACAGTTCTTTTTCCAGGACGGAATAGTGTGTTTCACTTGGAGTTAGGGTTCGTGAAAGATAAGCAATGGGGTGTTCCAGCTTGTCCTCTAATTTCTGTTATAATACTGCTCCTAAAGTGTAATTAGAGGCATCCGTTTCCATCAGAAATGGCCGGCTTGTGTTGGGTTGGGCCAAAATAGGAACTTGTGTAAACTCGGCCTTCAAACGCTGGAACGTCGTGTCTTGCGGTGTTGCCCTGTTAAAAGGGGTGTCCTTCTTTAAGAGAGCCACCATCGGTTGAACAATCTCGGAAAAGGTGGGTATGAATTTCCGATAGAAATTGGCTAGTCCTAGGAAGGATTGGACTTGTTTCACGGACGTGGGAGCTGGCCACGCCAAAATGGCTTTTACCTTTGATGGATCCATTCCAATTCCCTCTGGACTAAGGATGAATCCTACTTAGTGAACAGAATTAACGTGAAACAAGCATTTTTCAGGTTTGGCTAAGAGTTGGTGTTCACAGAGTCTTTGTAGTACTGCCTTTACATGTTCTTCATGCTTTAAAGGGTCCTTGGAAAATATCAGTATGCCGGCCAGATAAACAATGACGAAGAGAAACAACATGTCAGAGAACACCCTATCCATAAAACGTTGGAACACTGCCGGGGCATTAGCTAGTCCAAATGGTATGACCAGGTATTCGTAATGGCCAAAGGGTGTTATAAAGGCGGTTTTCCACTCGTCTTCTTCCCGGATACGGATCAGATGGTAGGCACCCCGGAGATCCAACTTGGTGAATATTACCACGCCTCTCACGGCTTCCAAGATATCCGATATCAAGAGTAGTGGGTACCGGTCCTTGAGGTTGCATTGATTTAGGCCGCGATAATCGAGGCAGGGTCTGAGTTCCTGGGCATCCTTCTTGGGGGCAAAGAATAACAAAGCACCTGCTGGAGATTTTGAAGGTCTTATGGTGCTGTTTTCAAGGTTGGTGTCCAGGCATTCTTTGAGGGCCTTTTTCTCAGGTTCTGAAAGGATAAACATCCTGCCGAAGGGAATCACTGCTGAGGGATCTGTTTCAATTACGCAGTCTTCAGGTCTATGTGGGGGTAAGTCCTGGACTATGGCAGTCGAAAATACATCAGCGTATCCTTGGTAGGCCTCAGGGACTTGTATGATATTGGAAAACTTAAGTGGTGTTTTTTGATCTTTAGATGGTTGCTTAGGGGGTGTTGACGAAGGTTCCAGGAATAGACAGTGAGTCATACAAAACTCTGAGCCTAGGAATAGTGATCCTGCTGTCCAATTGATATATGGATTGTGTTTCTGTAACCAGGGCATACCCAATACCATGGGGTAGTGGGCTTACTTAATTATATCGAATCTAATCAGCTCTTGATGATGATTTATTGAGAGCCGGATCTCCTTGGTCTGCAGGCTTATGTGCCCTGAACTGAGGGGTCTTCCATCGATGGCCTCTACCGGCTGCATCGTACTTCGTGCCTCGTAAGGTATTTGGTGACTGGCAACCCACTCTTGATCAATGAAGATCCCCATAGCTCTGCAGACTACCAAGGCCAAAATAGAATAGGTCTTGTTCTTGAAGGGTGATAGAAATGCCTGGAGAATGACCAGTTTGTTTTGTTCTGGAGAGTTCAAGGATGGAATTGATGTGGAGCAAACATCTCTCTCCCGAAGCTCTGCTACATCAAGGATCGGGAGCTGGCGTTTCCTGAACGCAGAGGAGGTGCTAGAGGACATTGCCTAAGCAAATGTTTGTCCGAAGCACAGTACATACACACGCCCGTATAGATCCTTCTCAACCTTTCTTGCGGCGATATAGGTCCATGGAAGGCTCCAATCTTTATGGGTTCTGGTTCTGTGACTGAGCTTGGGTTTGTGTCCGTTCTGACTGTGCTTTCACAGGACATCTTGGATGAATTTCCCCTGGACGACTTCTCTTCAGCCTTCCTTTCCTGGATGCGGAAGTCTATTTGCATGGCTAGGTAAATTAGTGCCTGGAATTAGCTTGGTCGAGCCAATCTGGCCATCTCATCGTTTATTTATCTCATCTTACAGTCCTCTCCTAAACAGGATGAAACTCGCCTCAGAGGACCAATTGGCTTCCTTGGCCAATTGTTTAAATCGGGTCACATAAGTGAGCATATCCTGGGAGCCCTGTTGAAAGTCTAACAAACGTTCCTGGGCACTATAGACCTGCTCAGGACGGTCAAACATGTTTTTAAGGGCCTGTATGAACCCTTCATAATCATCCAGGAGGGCATCGCCGGAGTTAACGAGGGGTGTAGCCCAGGTCAAAGCATTGCTGGAAAGGTGGGATATAATGAAACCCACCTTAGCCCTGGGAGTCGAAAAGTAATAGGGCTTGAACGTAAAGTGGACCAGGCATGAATCCAGGAATCCGCGAAGGGTTTTTGCCGAACCATCATATTTGTCAACAATGCCGCCTGTTCGGAAAGATTTCATGATTGTAGGTAATTTTCCTTTCATGTGGCAACCCCCAAACCTTTTGCTGTTTTACACCCTGATCTAGACTTTGCCGGAGAAGCGCAGCCTTCCGCTGCACTCCTCTGGGCTTTCGCTCCATTCTTACGGGGAAACTGACATGCCCTTAAGACAGTCAGTACCGGGAGACTTTGTTTCCCTTAGTCCTTTCCTCATGTTGCAGCTTTTGAGCAACATGAAACAAGAGTGCACCGTAACTTACATTAGCGCGCTCTTGGGTCTCTAGTCATTCCAATGGCCCTAGAAACTCTTGCTGGACTTATCATGAAATATGCAAGTGTGTCACGGAAGGGACTGGTGGCAGCTATCATTTCTTTGTGTTTCGAACCCTTTTTTGCCATGTTAACTGCGCTTCCTGCGTTTGGCCCAAATCTGTGGCCTGGCCTCCAAAATGGCCATGCCACGAAGTTCTTTGTCCTGTCCGCTGACCGTCTTGCCCCTTCACTTTCCCCCAGGTCGAGCCAACCCCGGGCATTCCTTATTTGGTCATGCACTTTCCCGCGAAACACAAAGCTTTTGCGGGCTTCTGCATGCCTTGTGTGTGCCTCCAGGATGAGGGCTGGGATGTCTGTTCCCAATACACATCCTGGGTGCCAGAGAGTCTAGAGTGTCTTGAATGCCTTGGACCACTGTGGTCCGTGATAGGTCCACGTATGGTGTGAGTGTTTTGTGAGCAGATCTCCCATTGGGTCCTCTCCGTTTTGGCGCAAAGGGAACTCTGGATAAGAGGAGGCTGAAAACACCACTACCAGTTCGATCTCCTGAGTTCTCACGAACAAAGGATAAGGAGCCAAGTATCCTGCAACTAAGAAGCTGAGTCGAGGAATCGCTGGTGACTCGCTGAAGGTTTGGCACCCTGCACTGCTGTCGTCCTGTGAGACCCCTCTGCCTCTGATCGAACGAGAAGGCCTGTATTGGCGCTTCGATCTGTTAGAATAGTGGGAACAACTATTCTCTGCATTTTCACCAAATTCTGTACGTAAGCCTTCGGAAGCGTCCCTGTGCCATCCAGTGGACTGACCAGCCTACACAGGAACCTTGCTCTGTCACTGCCGTCTGTCTTACTGCTAATCCCCTGTCCTCGGCACTCTCACACGATTCGCACACTTGGCAGTCCCAGGTCTGAAGTGAGACGTGTGCTTTGGGACCGGAATACCTGCGGTTGCTGAGTTGCCCTGCTGTGGTAACAAACCTGTGTGTGTTAACTGCATTTTGGGACACCCTCGACCCTGACTCCTGCTGTTGCAGAATTTACAAGGTGTCGAGATATCCTGCTGATTGCATCTGAACCTGCCAGTACCGAAACGGAACCGGAGAAGCTGGGGTCTGCCTGCATCGGGGACCAGTAAGTAGTCAATACCCTAACCGGTCGCCCTCCCGCAGGAGCCTGTGGCTCTCCACCAATGTCGTAAACAGCAACCCTTTTCCGCACTCGCGCCCTGCTTCTGCCTACAAGTAGCGCAGAACTGTTCATCATCGTTTTGTTCACCTCTCTGAACTGCCCGATCTCCCTGAAGAGACTCTGCTTTGCCCGTTGGCACCCGCGTGTGCAGGTACTTTTGAGCACAAGGCTCCACTCTTCGTAGGGCTCGGACTTCCTTCTAGTTAGGTGGCCTCTGATGTCGAACTGAGTCTAACGATTACTTGCACTGCCTGTTTTCCTCCCCATCTAGGTGGTCTGCATATTTGGTGCTTCTCACTCTTTAGACCCCTTGGTCTTGTATATATATTGTATTGCTTGCGATGTGTTGCAATGTGTTGGTTTATTGGATTTTTACCGTGATTCTTTACTATGGTAGATGTTACAAAGGCCTTGTAATAAATGTGTTATATTTTTAATATAACACCTGCCTGGAGTAATTTGTAAGCGTCCTTGCTTTTTGTGCTCATTGCAGGCTTTCAGTCACCCTCACCCCTCTTGAGACCTAGTCTTGACCGCCGCTATCGCTACCCTGATTGGTCTGGCTTGTCCAGAGGTTACCCTGTTCCAAGAAACTAGGCTGGCCTTCTGAACCTCTGTCCCTCCAGAACAGAGTTCAGAAATCCATTTTAACACCACCCAACAGGACCCCTTCTTTAGCGGCAGTATCCCGGGATAGGACCAATTGTTTGAGTGTGGCGTTTTCCGCCTTTAGGTTTTGAGTCTCGATTGAAAGTTCCTGCATGCCTCGCATCAGGTCCTGAACGGCGGCCTCCATGCCGTTATCAAGTTCGGTCAGGTGGCGTCTCAAACTGTCAAGGAGTTCCCCCCCTTCTCACCTGGGTCCGTTGTTTGATGGAGTCTTCGGTCGCTGCCTTCTTGCGGACGGTCCTGGTATTAACTAAGGCTGCTCGAGTCTCTTCCGACTGCAGGGCGCGTTCAGTTCTGGGAACGCAGAATCCAGGAATCCAAGAATCTAGGATGAGTGCAACTAGCACACGAGTCCAGGAAACAGGAAGAAAGGAAGGGGCAAAGAGTGGGTAGGTGCACAAGGACAGAGAAAGAATACTGCGAGCTACGGATCACATGTCTGATGGGTACTTGCAATAGCATTGAGACGCGCGGAGCCGCCGAAGGCATGGCTATAAATAGATTACGTTACGTCCAGCGCATGGAGCGAGAAAGCGTCTTAGCGCTGGGCGACCATGTTGGGAGTATTAGAGAATGCTAGCCCCATTGAGACAAGGACCAGGAGGTCCAAAGGGGGCGTGTTCTGAAGTTCATGACACTGATGGCAGACAAGTGTGTTTCATCAATTGAAAATGATGACGGTGAAGTATTTCATAGGAGTGATGAATTTAGTGAAGAGTTTAGACTATTTTCTAAAGAGTTATATAAGGAGCAGTTACTTCCCAATGACACAGATTTGCAGTCTTTTTTTGATAAAAATTAACCTTCCAGCACTTCGGGATGACAAAAAATTGATTCTTGAATCTATGATAGGTGTGGTTGAGGTTGCTAATGCAATATTGCAATTGAAAGATGGAAAATCACCAGGACCAGATGGGATTGTTTCAGAATTTTATAAAAAATTTGTAGAGCAGATATCGCCAATTTTGTGTGTTCTCTTTAATGATTTTTTAGAGTCGGGAACTGTATGTGAATCAATGACAGATGCAGTGATTATTGTCATTTCTAATCCTGGTAGCGATCACAGAAAATGTAGTAATTACAGACCAATTTCATTGTTGAATGTGGACTTTAAGATTTTTACGGAAATATGGGCAAATAGGCTTATGGTGAATATGGGGGATCTGGTGGATGAGTCCCAGGTGGGTTTCATCCCAGGAAGATATGAATATGATAACATCAGGACTGTTTTGAATGTCATTGGGATGCCTCGTGATAAAAAATCAAAGGGGGTCATTGGGTTTTTTGATGCGGAGAAAGCGTTCGACAGAGTTAATTGGAGGTTTTTGGAATACACCTTATTAAAAATGGGCTTTGGACCAACCTTTATGAAAATGATTAAGTGTATTCATTATGAGGTTAAAGCACAGGTGACTGTGAATGGTTTAATTTCGGAGTCTTTTTCATTATCCAAAGGCTCGCGACACGGGTGCCCTCTGTCGACTTTTTTGTTTGATTTAGCACTTGAAACGTTGGCTGCTTATATTAGGCAATGTGGAGAAATCAAAGGTTTATGTGTTGGGGGAGTAGAAGTTAAAGTTTTGTCTTATGCGGATGACATGTTGGTCCTACTATCTAACCCAGAACAATGTGGTTTGGTTCTGAGACAGATGTTTGAGGAGGTGGCTGAGATTTCTGGTCACAAGATAAACTGGGACAAGACTGAGATTTTCCCACTGTCTAAAGAGTGTCGTAGAGACATACTAAAGGTATGGAAGTGCAAATGGTCCCCCGAGTGTGTTAAGTACCTTGGTATATACATCATTGGTGATTTGAAGAAAATTATGCAATATAATATAGATAAACTCATGGATAAAATTGTGGATCCAATAAGCAGATGGGAAAGACTTAATTTATCATTATGGGCAAAGATAAATGCGATAAAGATGATTTTGTTACCAAAAGTATTGTATTATATATAATTCCGTCGATACCATTGTTAATTTCCAAAAAGCACGTTTTGCACATTGATAACATTTTTCTCGTGTGGGGGTTGGGCAAAAGGCCGCATATTCCAAGATTTATGTTGATGCAGAGTGTGGAAGAAGGAGGTTTTGGTATCCGGATTTATATAAGTACTGTAAGGCATTTCTACTCAAGAAGGGAACTTATCATTTTACAAATGATGATTTTAAAGATGCTATCTGGCTGCGCATGGAGAGAGATGTTTGCAGTCTGTAGTGTTTAAGTAACCTTTATACCATGAGTAATATGTCATTCAGTAGATTAAAGTTAAAGTCAGTAGTGGCAACCAGGCAGACGTGCGATTATGGTTTGGAGAGAATAGTCAGTCATATGGCTTTAGTGAAGATGCTTCTCTCTGGCATAATGAGGTATTGCAATTAAACAACAGATGTCTGATATGGCAGAATTGGGTTCAGAAGGGGGTTTTGACACTGGGTTATGTATTGGATGGAGATCGTCTTTTGACGTTTGAAGAAATACAGAGGAAGTTTGGGCTGCATCAAAGAGAAAGACGGAAATATGTAGAACTGAGCCCCCTGATTAATCTCAGGAAAGGCATGGTTGGGGGAATGGAAGGTTATACTTGGGGTGAGTGCCAATGTGGGTGCTGATTTGAACTTGCATCTGATCGATCAGACAGAAAGTAGTAGGTAGGGTGTACTGGACACCAGTTAAAATTTATAAACTGGGGCTACAAACGGATAATTTATGTTGGGGGTGGGGAAATGAAATTGGTACCCTTCTACACCTTCTCTGGAGTTGCTCGAGAGTTCGATATTTTTGGAATGATGTGATTGATAGTATTTGATTTTGGATGTAGTTTTACAGAGATCGGGTGGGAATATTATCTTACTTCTACATCGAGATAGGTGTAATCGTTCTTTGAAATATAGCAATTGGATAGATAAGGCTTTATTAATGGCTATGAGACTGATCCTTCAGGTTTGGAAAACTAGGAAGAAGCCAACTGTTGAAGACTGGTTGGTTGATTTGCGTACTTTATCGAATTTTGAAAAGCTCTCGTTTAAGGTAAGAGACAAAGAAGAGGTGTACAATCTATTTTGGGGACCATTCAATGCCTTATATGATTGATTATATGAGTTGTGGATAATTGTAAGGAATGGGTAAAATATATATAGTTAAACTTTTTTTTTCTTTTTTTTTTCTTCTATTTATTCACTGTTATACTTTTTGGGGGTTTTTTGTGTGGTGTTGGTGTTTGTGTGTGTGTGTTCTATATTGGGTGTTTTTTCAACTAGTGTATTTTGCTATTTTTTTGTTTGCATAAATCAAAGATTTCTTAGTATGTCTCGGGGGTTACTTGATTGTGATGTTTGTTTATTGATATGCAATTTAGTTAAATGATTTTGAATTGTTTTATTTGGTTTGCTATTCATTTTTGTATTATACTGCTGTGTAATTTATTTGTTGACATACTAATAAAAAGATGTTTAAAAAAAACAAAATAAAAAAAATGTCCTTTGTCTTTGCTTAGTTTACGAAATCAGTTCCAGCAAAGGTTTGTTATCTTGAAAACAATTATCGCAGTTCCACAATCTTTGCTTCGTAAACCTAAAATGTCTCTCTCTTCTGATGTTAAACCAATTGTCAATGTAAATATTCTCCACTTTGAAAGCAAATCACTTATCATTTTACATTTCTTCATGTGCAACGTTGTTTTGTCAGGATGATTTACCTAACAGTTCATCAAAAACACATTGGTGAAATTGTCACTTTTTTCCCACAACAACCTTCTACCACTTTATAGTACTTTATATCATCTTCTTCCTGGTCGACTCGCCTGCCAGGACTAACCTCTAATGGTCCCTTTCCTGGTATACTCACCTGCCAGGATACCAAAAACTCCTGCCACTAATACTTGTACTCTGTGGTAGGGTTTGTTCCATTCTTTCCATATTCAAATCATCATTGGGGAAAGAGAAATCAACAACTGCTTCTTGATTCAATCCCATAGTGTTCCACACATTTGATTCACAACTTCTAACTGCTTTAAGCACACTTGGATCACAACATATTTTACAGGTATATAGTACAAAAATACAGTACTTGGGCAATGCAGTTTATACACCTCTCCCCCTTGATCCTTTCTACAAGGAGTGCCTTTGGCCTGCATTTTCTGATTTCTTTGTATCAAACCTCTTGACTGTTGGCAGTCTAGATTGTAATGGCCCTTTGTTGGCTATCCCTCTTTGAACAAGTGATATCCCTTTTGCTCTTTAATTGGTGTCATTTTAGCTTTGGTAATACTGCTTATAGTGTTCTCCTGCTCGATGTCTCCCTCGTTGGAGAGTATACTCATTTTGTTCAGATATTGCCCCCTCTTGGCTATGGCAATACAGGTTACAATATTCTTCTACCTGCTTCAATTTAATATTTCGGTATTCAAAATGTATATTTGTACTCAGCAGTCTATTGTGGAGTGCCCTCACGTTACCTCTCACTCACTGGTTTGTCTTGGTGGCTCCTGCTGACTCACTGCTTCTGCTTCCTTGAATTTCATACCCTCGTCAACGTTTGACAGCTCTGGCTTGCCTACCACTGCTCACGCTGGCTGTCAACGGAGCACCCACTGCTCCACACACCCTTCAGTGACAACTGATCACCGAAACGAGATGCAGGACCCGGAGACCCTCTCTCTCCGCTGGGGTAGCCGGCATCCATACCACTTCCCGTTGCACGTCCTCTGCATCTGTCTTGGATTCCAACATTTGCTGCTTGCTCTGCACGGCGTCTCACTGCTAGCAAAGTGTCGGTTCCAGCTTCTACTTTCTTCTTCTGCTCACGCTGCTCACACAGCTCCTGCTTCCACAATACTGTGTGTGACTGCCATTACTTTGTAGGGCATTGTTTGAATGTGAATGTTAAATGTGTGCATTATTTCAGCTATTGCATATTTCACAACTGCATTTCATATTTAAATTGTGACCTAGCACATCTGAGCATTCCCTGAGCATTTTGTAATAGATTTGAATCTCTGCCTTTAAAGTTTCTGCCTGTCACGCTGTTGGCTACACTAGCCAGCTATCTAGCAGCATTTTAGATCCTTCTGTGGCATGTTTGCAAAGGCCGGTTTTTGCCGGTTTTGCGACAGGATGCTGCGTTCGGCGCCACACACTGCCTGCTACACATCCAGACCTCAATCTATGTCACTGCTGTCAGTGACACTCTGCTCGGAGTAGGCGAGTGGCAGAAATACTGAGAAAATACAAAATTATGGCCGTTCATATTATTAGCAACATTGCCAGTTTTGAAAAAGGCCCTCCACTGCAACTATCCCATGTGCACACATCACGCGTGCAGGTGAGTCTTGAACCAATAACTAAAACATATACTGAGTACTATGCATTTTTCCCGCCCCCCCCCCCCCCCCCAACAGCTAGACTGACTCGACAGAGAATGTTCAAAATCCGACGCTGATTCTGGTCAATCGTACAATATCAATACAATAGTGTGTCAATACAATAGTGTGACAAATCAGGAGCTAAGAAAACATGTGAAAGCACTTAAATATGTATCATTAAACACAAGATCACTATTAAAACACTCAATGAAGTCTGTGACTTCCTGACTGAGTATGATGTTGACATCCGTGCCATAACAGAATCATGGTTACATGATGCTGTAGGGCCGGCCTTGACGCTTGTCATTCCTCAGGACTATGCGATTCTAGGAGCAGACAGACCCTCTAGGAAGGGAGGAGGCGTGGCGCTCGCAAGTCCCTTCACATACCCCTTAATAATACGCTGGGTATTGTAGAATGTGAAATGTTGCACGCAAAAATGCTGATTGATCCTAATACAATGGTTAATATCTTTTTGAAATGCCGCACCCCCACAGCATGTCAGACTTTTTACTCCAATTTAGTGATTGATTGAGGTTTCAGTGTTGTTGAGATCCAAAGGTAATTGTGCTTGGAGACCTGAACATGGGGTTTAATGGTCCTGAGGATCCCTTAGCACGATCTATGCAAGCCACCCTGGAAGGGTTGAATTTCCTGCAACACATCTAGCATCCATCCCAGATTGGGGGTAGGAAACTAGACTACGTGGCATCCCATGGCTTAGTTAATCCCTGTCCGTGATCTGACAATTCCGTCATTTTATTTCAGCTGCCCAAGATAATGCCCCTCGAAAAAAAGAGAAGTACTCCAGGGATCACTCTGTTTCGCAATTTGCGCAAATTAACCCCAGGCTCATTGCGACCTTTCATCTCTCCCGTTGTGGGCAATCTCTCCTGTTTGCATCTAAACTTGCGTCAGCTTATGAAAAAATGATGTCTTTGGCAGTTAACACCTTGGCACCACTGAAAAAAAGGCTGGTTAAAACTCGGCCTTTGAAACTTTGGTATTCTGCAGACATCCATGAATTAAAAGCTGTGAAAGACAAACTGCCTCATCACGAGTTTAGCGGTAACCCTTGAATGCGGCGGCAACACTATTACTGCCGCATTTAAGGGTCCGCCAAGTCATGGGCTTGTCGGATTTACCCCAGTTCTGAGCTGGGAGAAAATCTGCTGCTATTTTGCCGATTTTTGGCACTATTACCGCCAGCGGTAATACCGCAGACCATTCCCCATTGGTCCCAATGGGAATGGGGACTTGTCGTTCGGCAAACCCGTGATCCGGCGATAATAGCGCCGGGGGTTTGGCGGTAGGGCTAATAGCCCTGGCGGTAAAACCGCCAGGGTTAGCGCTCAACTCGTGATGATGCCCAAAATGTTTAAAAAATGGCAAAAATCTTCCACTTCAGAAAATAAGGATAGCTACACCGAAGCAGTCAAAAATCATAAAAGGGCTGTTTTTGAGGCAAAGAAACTTCCATGAGAAAAGGAACAATGGGCATCTTCCAACTCTATGGAGCTGTTTAAGATATTAAAAGAACTAAAGAACCCATCTCCACCCTCCTCTTTGCTTATGATAGAGGCACAGTGGTGTCTGAGCATACATAACTCCATGCATCTGAAGGTCAGGGATATCAAGACCGATTTCGTAGCTAACTTAATCTCCCAGCTAGAAAATAAGCCCTCATGCAGTTCTGAGAAACAAATGGTGCATCCATCTGTTTGTTTTTTCTGTAGTGATGGATGCTGTTGTATTAGAAACATTAGGAAAACTGAAGCCTACTAATTGCAAGGGTGACCTCTGCCCGGCGGGAACTGTCAAATCCTGTGCCAGTCTTCTTGCTCTGTAAGGAACTCATGGTGGCAACAGTAAAGACAGACACAAGTGATCACAGTGCAAGGGTGTTTATTAAACTGCAAAAGTGGGTGCAATAAACGCCTAATCGAACCCTGAATCTAAGATCGGAACAAGCTTCGGCCATCAAATGAAAATAAGGCAGTCGTAGTGGCATTGTGTCAAATAAAAGGGCCTATACTAAGAAAAACATATTGCCAATCCTTACACTAATTACAATAAAACTGTGGGATAGGATTCATAAGAAAGAAAGAAGTGTTCACAAATAATGTGTCAGGATGCAATAGTCGGGGTCTCCATTACCCATGTTTTCAGCATGGGATAAGGTGGAATCTCTATGCACAGCACACTTCTCGGGCTTCCCCAGCAGGAGACGACAGTTACGAACTCAACCTTCAAGAACCTTGACGGCCAAGTCTCTTTTCCTGCAAAAAGTCTCTTGCCTTCGAGGGTCAGAAAATAGCAAAGCAAAAACATTCTTTTATACAGTAGTTAGGGTGATAATAGCTCACCAAAGGGTCCCACTCTCCCGGGCGTAAACCCCTTAAGAATCGCCCCATGGGTCCCCCTTGTCTAGGTGTAAACCCCTTTTCAATCGCATTCAACAAAACAAATACCAAGTTATTTTCAAAATCAACTTTTGGGGTGTTGACTGTCCACCACTGAATCTCCCTGCTTCGGGTTCGGACTCCTCTCGGACGTCAGCCTCCACCTTTCGGGTTCACTATGGCTTTTTCTTGGTTCACGAATCTTAATATCTTTTTAAACAATTCTTCAGGCTTCGCCCCTTTCTGTCGACATCCCTCTGCCAGGTTCATTCTTGCCAACTTTTGCTAAACAGTTCACTGTGGACCTCCCTCCGTCGGGTTCACCTCTGTCAACAGACTGTTCATAGGGACTTAAGACTTTACCTGCTTTTATCAGCATCCCTCGGTCAGATTCAATCTTGCCAATCTAACTTCATAATTCAAACCGTTCACTGTGGACATCCCTCGATCGGGTTCACTTCTGTCAGCACATTGTTCATAGAGACTTCAGGCATCGCCCCTTTTTGTCAGCATCGCTCCACCAGGTTCCAACTTTACCAATCGTGCCTTTCTCAATTTCTCAAATTTACCTCATCCAACTCTGCAGGTTACGGATGCGACCGCTGCAGGAGTCCCTCGACGCCCGTTGGGTCCAGGTGTACAGGAGTTTCCATGACAGGATCGCACTCAACAAGGGTTTCCGTCGAGTGATAAGGTGGTGGGGCATGCACTCTCATCTGACTGGGGGTGCGGACTTCCAGGCCCCACCGCACCAGGAGATGGTCACGACGGACACCTCCCTGGTAGCACTGGGAGCCCACACCGGAAGTCTTCACGCCAGAGTCCTGTGGCTCCTGGAGGAAAAGATGTTGCACATCAATGTTCTGGAGCTACGGGCAGTTTGTTTTGGGCCCTCAAATTGTTCCTGCCGTCTCTCAAGGGAAAGGTGGTGCGGGTCTTCACAGACAATACCACAACAATGTTTTACATCAGGAAACAGGGGGGCACTAGATTTCCAGCGCTCTCCAAAGAGGCGCAGGACTTATGGCACTGGGCCGTCGCCCAGGCGATGTTCCTCATTCCATTTCATCTTACAGGAGTAAAGAACACGGTCGCCGACTCTCTTAGCAGCGAGCTTCGCTCTTGCCACGAGTGGGAACTTCGGCAAGACCTAGTGGAGAACCTTTTCATCAAATAGAGAAATCCACAGATCGACTTGTTTTGCGACAGTGACAAACAGTGCAGGAGGTTTGCCAACAGGTTCCCCCAGCAAGAGAGCATGGGGACGCATTCTCATTTCTTTGGGAAGGCCCTTTTCTGTATGCGTTCCCTCCGTTGCCTTTGTTACTTCGAGTCATCAGTCAACTCAGATGGTGCCAGATGATCCTCGTCGCACCTGCGTGGCCGATGCAGATCTGGTACCCGGACCTTGTCAGCATGTCAGCATCTTCACCAGTCAAGCTGTCAGTGGTTGCGGATCTTCTCTCCAGAGAAGGAGGCGCCATTCTTCACCACAATTCAGGGTCTCTGAACCTGAAGGTGTGGCACCTGCAGCGCTAGAATTCATTGGCTATGATCTCCTGGGGGACTGCAAGGAAGTTCTCGCCAAGGCTAGAGCATCGTCTACTCTGAAATACTACAGACACAAATGGAAGCTTTTTGCGATTTGGTGCTGGTCTCAGAAGATTAAGCCCTTGCGGGTCACGGCTCCTCAAGTACTTTCATATTTTCTGTCATTGGCCAAATCGGGACTGGTCCATGCTTCCATTAAGGTACATCTGGCCGCTATATCCCGCTAAACCAGATCTCTGGGACAGTCTTCCTTGTGGTTGCACCGTCTGGTGAAGGAGTTCATCAAAGGACTGTTCCACTCATTCCCGCCGGTGAAGGCTCCCTCCCCGGCGTGGGAGCTGTCATGATGCCTACCCCCGGAGCACCAGGCCAGGCCCAGCACCCCCGGGAGCAGGCATCACGCTCCCGGGTAAAAGCCCAGCAGCCCTTTATAGGGGCTCTTTGGACTCTGTCCTGGCGCCGTTGGCGCCAGGCTCATGTTGGACATCAGTCCTGGCGCCATAGGCGCCAGGCTCATAAGGGGAAGTGTTTGGTGCACTTACATGAAGCAGACCATGCTGCACACTCACCTGATGCAGACCATGCTGCATGAAGAACCAAGCCAAATGAGGCTTAGGAGGGACTATTTTTCTGAAGGAACTATTTTGTTACTAGGGTGGGGCTGTGGAAGAATACTCACCTGGAACTTCTTCCAAGGCTATTTAAGCCACGCCCGGACAGCCACACGTGTTTCGCGTTGTTCTGCATCCCAGCAGCTGAACGCTCACCATGTCAGCTCCTGCACCTGGACTCCAGCCATGCCCGCCTCGAACCTGGAACACCTGTAAGGGGAATAAGAGAAGAGAAAGGTGAAAACCAAGAACTTATTCAACCTTCTTCCCTGCATCCTGAATCTTCACGCCAGCATTCCTGAAGGAAGACTTCCATTTAAAAGCACTGCGTTGCTCGCTGCAGCACCGCGCTTCACTCACCTGTTCCCGAGACACCGCCCGGCTCCATCGCGGCTCTCAGCACCGGTCGCCACATCTCTGCACCTAGGGGAGAGAAGAAGAGACAAAAGGTGAGCAAGGGAACACAAGAGGAAAGCCAAATTTTCAGCCATATTACTTACCGGCTTTTCTTGGTGAACCATTCCACATCTCGGGTCGGTGCCGCATCTTTGGCAGGTACCGCACCCCGGCCCCTATGGGGAAAGGACAAAAGACATTTCTGGGGAATTATGAAGACATTTAGAGGGGTCCCCTCAACACTAACTCACCTGATTTTACCACCGGCAGTTTAACCCCTCAATGCATCGCCTTTGTTCTGCACCTGAAATAAAGGACAGAAAAGACATCATAAAAGGAGACTCACACTTGAACTTTTGCATCTTCATACTTACGGCGTATCGCTCGAAAAGTCAAGTGGATTTGCCAGCGCCATTCTGAAAACCAGTGAAGTAACTGGACTAACGCGCGCCCCTGCACCAGAAGCAGGATGGAGAGTTCATCCTTCCAAACCATAAGGTGAGCCTAAACCGGGGGTTTTGGAGGAAGTCGGAAAAGAACGAAGGGGGAAAGGAGGGAGCAAGGACACTATTCAGCAGACAGTTAATCCCCTTTTTCATCTGCAGAAGGATATTCCTACGGGCCAGACAAGCAATATTTGGGGGTCCTGTTCAATCGGTGGTCCGAATTCTGCGCATCCCGCTTGAAGAGGCCACAGCAACCCAGACCAGACCAGCGCCTCCATGGGAGCCAGGTGAGCGTTACAGGAGCTCAATGTGGTGCTGACCAGGCTCATGGGGGCCCCATTCGAGCCTATGCATTCAGCTCCGCTTAAGTTTCTGTCATGGAAGACAGATTTTCTCGTGGCCATCACCTCTGCAAGACGAGTAGGCTAAATCCAGGCCCTGTCATGCAAGCGTCCTTACTAGACTTTTCACAAGATAAGGGTGGTGCTGCAGACGCCCCCCCTCCTTCATGCCCAAGATTCCGTCAAAATGTCCCCTCAATGAGCCCTTGGTGTTACCTGTATTTTTTCTGACACCTTCGTCTGCACTTGCTGGATGTGGCTAGAGCGCTGAAGTTTTATGTGGCCTGCACAAAGAGTTTCCGGAAAACCTCTCAACTTTTTGTGAACTTTGGTCCTGTGAACAATGGGAAGGCCCTGTCCATGGCTTCCATTTCCAGGTGGCTCTCCGGCTGTATCACCTACTGTCACTGGTTGGCAAACCGACCGCTGCCTGGCCATCCGAGAGCCCATTCTACCAGAGCGATCGCTGCTACAACAGCGTTCTTGTCTGGTGTACCCCCGCTGGACATCTGCAGGGCTGCTACATGGAGGTCGACGCACACCTTCATGAAATTCTACTGCATCGACAGGGATTCCAGGGAGGAGTCCAGAGTCAGCCAAACAGTGCTGCGCAACCTGTTCGCTTGAAGGTGAGCCTGGTGAGGAGGTAAGAGATGCTTATGTTGAGCCTTGCCACCTCCGGTGGTTGTGCATGTCGTACTGCTATGTATTCTTTATTCATGAGCATGTGAATCCATGCCAGACCCCATGCTGCGGAAGTAACGAGTTACTTACCTGTAACTGTTGTTCTCCAGCATGGTCTGGCATGGATTCACATGCGAACCCTCCCGCCTGCCCCTCTGTGGCTCTTCTCTTGGTCCTACTGCCACTTTACATGCTACCAAATCTGAAGATGGCTGCCAGAGGAGGGGCTTAGGTAGCGGGCTGTCATTGGCTGGGGGCAGTATGACCCAGAGCTCAGTGATTGGTTGTTAGGAGAAAGACAGTTCAGAAATGAAACTGAAACAGATTTTTCTTTTACTGAGGATTCCCAGCCCGACGACGGGGAATATTCATGAGCATGTGAATCCATGCCAGACCCATGCTGGAGAACAGCAGTTACAGGTAAGTAACTTGTTCCTTACTGACCATGACGCACACCTCACTTCCATTACACTTCCCCACACGGACGAAAGGAAGAACACAAGAGCACACTCTGAGCAAGGCAAAACACATGAGGAAACAGCAGTTCCAAGATGTCAGTTTAACGAGAGAAGAAAGACGGCAAAAGAGAAGGGGTTCGCAAGGAGGGAAGTCCCTTGACCTTTTTGACAAGAAGCCATTGCTTTCATGAGCCCCTGAGATTGGAAAGCGTAAAACGAGAAAAACAGGCTGAAGAATCCTACATTGTGTGTCGGAGATACTGGGGGGCCCCCCCGCATCAATAATCAGGGCAGGGAGAATCGCCAGCCACCATGGTACCATCCTTGGCTCCAAGAACAAAGCAGCACCAGTGATATCAACACAGACGGTGAGTTGGGGAGACCGATACATGACCGGTCTGTGTTGAAGCCAAGGTTGCAACTTTGTATGGCGAGCACTGGAACGAACATTGTTTAAAATACATATTATAAAAGACCCAAGTTGAACTGCTGATGAGTGATTGAACTTTGAAACCAAGATACAATACCTTTCACAGAGTGGCTCTGCACCACTTGTGTGCACAGTCAAAGGTTTCTGTAAGGTATCTAGCTGAAAAGTGAAAGAGTTGTAGTGATTTGGAAATCAAAGTGGTTCTACGACGGGTGAATCTAAATCCGGTGCGCAGTCGAAAGTCTTCGATGTTGATACAGTAAAGAATGTTTGTGGCAAAGTAGATAATGTTGGTCCGAGCCTGCAGAGGGAGATCATTTGAAGGTTTTGTGTTAAAGTGGGTTGGAGCCCAGTGGAGGGAGACCCGGGGTGAACAGAAAATCACCCGAGAATGGGTACATGTGAAATCCTAAAAAGAATGGAACGTTGATGTTTGTCCTGTTGCATCAGGCCCTCTGAAAAATAGACTTTGAATGGCAAAGATACTTTGGCGCAGAAGACCATGATGTTGAATTTCTGACCTGTAGCCTCGTACTAGAGAAGCTAGAGACTATGCTAAGCTCTAGTGTGCCGTCTTGTCCCATGCTGAAAACATGGAGAAAGGAAACCAACGGCTTGAATATCCTGACATATTTCTTGAACACTTTTCTTTTGCATAACATTGTTTCTCACACTATTTGTATTATGAAGTAAGGATTGGCAATATGTTTATCAGTAGAGGCCCTTTTAGTTGACAAGGCACCACTTGGATTGCATTATTATTATTATTTGATGGTCGTAGCTTGCTCCCATCTTTAGATTTAGGATTAGATAGGTGTTATTAAAACCCAATTGAAGTTCAATAAACACCCTTGAACTGTGATTACTTGTGTCTGTTTTACGGTTTGTTACCATGCCTTCCTTACAGCTGTCTCGACAACTAGAAAACTTTTAAAGACTTTTGAATTTTGAAGACTACTTCAAAATTATTTTTTTCTTATCCATAAAGATAAAGTATTTTGAATCCTTGTAGAATTTCTACAGGAGTTTCATCGGGTTTCAGTGTGATATTTCTAAGCTTTTGTTTATAGAAATGTTCAGTTTGACCCACCTTTTTCAATAGGGCTTATTTAATTTCAGCAGAAGTTGTTGCTCCTTCTGGATTCAACCTATGATAAAAATTTTGAATCTCTCCTTTTAACTTTTAACAAAGTGACTAAATAACATGTTTTTAGTTCCGGGCTCCAATTTAATTGATTTGCCAGGCGTTGCAAATTTAGACAAATGTTTCACAAGTTTTCCCCCTCTCTACAAGGTTGTAACATTCCTTCTGGTATTATGGGTCTCAGGGAAATAGCAACTATTCTATTTAATCCCTCCTGTAATCTTTCTTCTGCCCTTATTTGGTGTTCAGTTAATCCAGCCGATAAGGTTTCTAAGGTAGCCATTGTTGTGTCTTCTGAATATGTTTTGGTTCTTTCTGTGAGGTCTGTTTTGTTCGTCTTGATACGTATAAAAATCTCACTTTCTTGGGGGTGTACAAGTTTTATCCCTTCTTCTGGTTCAGGAACGGGATCCAATTTGGCTGGAAGACTTATGATTTTGGGGAGACTAGGTTTAATATCAGAAAGGGGGGAAGTAAAAACCTGTCTGGGTTGTGAGTATTGGGGTAATTTTACTACAATGTTTTAAATTATAATCCAATACTTTTTAAAAATGTGATTAAGGTTTTTGGTGGATAATAGTTGGTGCTGGTCTAGAGGAAAAGCATATTTCGTTACAATTCATTGTTTAATTATGAAAATTGTGTTGTGGGGATTAAACTCAAGAATAAACTCATCTGCTGCTCATGGCTGAAATATAAGTTTAATGAAAAAGAAATGTAAAGGAATTTAATGGCTTCCTAGTTTGGATCAACTGAGACAAATCCCAGTTCTGACACCATATGGGAGTGGTCAGAAATGCGAGACGGACAAGTAGATAAAGCCATTTTATTAAATAATAAAAGGTGAGATTAACGCCTATCTTTTCCTAGCCTTACAAGGATATCCCCATCTAATAAACTAAGGCTAAAAGAAAATGACCTAATGTGCACAAGTATCTGTCCCTCACACTAATGCATACAAAAAAACAATAGGAAATGTCGGGCAATGTCAACTTTACACAAAAACGCATACATTCAGAAACACAATAGACAAGGATCCTTGTGATGCACGTTGGGTCCCCTTCCCCTGGATCAAATCAGGATGTTTGAAACCCAAAGTTCAGTTTCATTAGCCAAGTAAAATGCACAGTTCCAAAATGTCCTTTGTCTTGGCTAATTTTACGAATTGAGTTCCAACAAAAGTTTGTTATCTTGAAAACAATTATCACAGCTTCCACAATCTTTGCTTGGTAAACCTAAAAGGATTTCTTTGTAAATTGTGTTGTAAAAATTGTAAATCAATTGAAATAAGTAAATAATAAAAATGGGTTCTCTCTTCTGATGTCAAGCCAATTGTCAATGTAAATATTCTCCACTTTGAAAGCAAATCGCTTATTATCATTTCACATTTCTTCTTCATGTGCAATGTCATTTATCAGGATGGTTTACATAACAGTTCATCAAAAACACATTTGTGAAATTGTCACTTCTTTTCCACCACAACTTTCTGCCACTTTATAGTACAATACATCATCTCCTTCCTAGTCCACTCGCCTGCCACAACAACCTCTAATTGTCCCTTTCCTGTTATACTCACTTGCCAGGATACCAAAAACTCCTACCACTAATATTTGTACTCTGTGGTGAGGTTTGTTCCATCTTTCCACATTGAAATCCTCAATGGGTAAAGAGAAATCAACAACTGCTGATTGATCAATCCCTTAGCTTGCAACACATTTGCTTCACAACTTCTAACTGCTTCCTGATTCAATCTCTTGACTTTAAGCACACTTGGATCACAACTTCTTTTACAGTTATATAGTACAAAAGAACAATACTTCTCATATGTATCAGTTTGTCTTAGTCAATTCAGGTTATACTACTCTCCACCTTGATCCTTTCTACAAGTAGAGCCTTTGTCCTACAGTTTCTGATTTCTTTGTATCAAACCTCTTGACTGTTGGCTGTCTACGTTAGAATGTCCTTTTGTTAGATATCCCTCTTTACATACGTGATATCCCTTTTGCTCTTTAATTGTGTCGTTCTGGCTTTAATACTGGTTATAGTGTTCTCTCATTTGCCATCTCCCTCTTTGAAGATTACATTGACTTTGCTTAGTTATTGCCCCCTCTTTGCTTTTGCAATACTGGTTATAGTGTTCTCCTGCTCAATGTCTCGTGGAAGAGTATATTTGTTTTGTTGAGATATTGTGCCCTCTTGGCTTTGGTAATACGGGTTACAATATTATCCTTCCTGCTTCAATTTAATAGTTCGGTATTCAAAATGTACATTTGTACTCAGCGGTCTATTTTGGAGCCCTCCCGGGTTACCTCTCCTAGGCCAACTCACTGGTTTGTCTTAGCGGCTCCTGCGGACTCTCTGCTTCTGCTTCCTTCCACATCAGCCCTCACCGACATGTGAT
Source organism: Ambystoma mexicanum (assembly GCF_040938575.1). Lineage (NCBI taxonomy): Eukaryota > Metazoa > Chordata > Amphibia > Caudata > Ambystomatidae > Ambystoma > Ambystoma mexicanum. Next base: position 772,302,889 of record NC_090941.1, read on the forward strand.
AGGTCCGGCTTGCCTTCCTGTGCATACGCTGGCTTCCACCAGAGCACCCACTGCTCCACACAGTGAAGTGAGATGTTGGATCCGGGGAGCCCCTCTATTCTGGGGCAGCAGGCCTCCACACTGCTTCCTGCTGCACGTCCACTGCGTCTGTCTGGGATTCCAACCTTTGCCACTTGCTCTGCACGCATCCTGCTGCTAACAAAGTGTTGGTTCCAGCTTCTACTTTCTTCTTCTGCTCATGCTTCTCACAAAGGTCCTGCTCCCACTGCTTCCCCTTAACAGTTCAAAAAGACTTTTATTCGACACAGTGTCATCCATCCACAATTACATATACAAAAACACAAATTTGCCATTTTTAAATAACACAATTGTACAACATTGTTTGAGTTCATTCATCAATACTGGGAATTCCAGTTTATAAAAAAATCTATTTGAACCTTGTTAAAAGTACTACCTGCAACTTATAAAATCACGTAAAAGGCCTCCCTACTAAAATCATGTAAAAGGCTCTTCATGTTGGGCCATTATGATGCATTCGGCAAACCCGTGTTACACAAACCCATGTTACACACTTTTAACATTTTCGCCCTCGCTCTCCAGGCTTGAGTCAAATAGGTGGCAACACAGCAGACCACTTTTATCACATCACAGTAGCGCAGAGTTGGAGCAAATGGATTACACCATTTTCAATCAGTAGGGGAATCAAAAGCCTACTTCTGGGGCTTACTAACCAACACAAAAAAAAGAGAAAGTGAGGACAGGTCTCCTCTACTGCCAAACACATGGGGCATAGGCCACTCCAATTGGGCCCCCACTTCTTATGGTTATGCGAGTATTGGGTTTTTTATCATATTTAAATAACTCTGGAAACCCGGTCCTATCTTACCTGCTAGATATATGGGACCCCCTGAGAGTAGCCGGAATCTAATTGCTAATTCAGCCTCCAACACAGATCTGGCAAAGCGCTTAGCTTCCAAGCAAGGTGATCTGTTAATGGCCTGGGGTTCTAGCCATAGATCTGAAAGGCCCAATCGTCCCAAGGTTGTTTTTTTACATGGTTGAAACATGGCAGTGATTTACTGCCTTCAGCCTCCAGAATGTGGAGGACATCATCTTGGTAACATCTTAGCTTATTAGGCGACCAAAGCCTCAACCACAAAAGTGGTGGCCTAACATTGTCCTCTCTCTGGATCTGTCTCAATCCCAATTCCATGTAAAGGGTAGGTGTTGGTGAGGATTTTGGAGGTCCCAGAAGTTTCTTTAATATGTCTTCCCTGCCAACCCTAGTTTGTTACAGTCACCATTACCCCATACCTCGGCCCCATACATGGCTTCATATTTAGCCTGAGTTACAAACATTTTAGTGGCTGGTGATATCGGCCCTTGGCCATGTTGATAGAAAATCTAACTATCCCTCCTCCATATTTTTCCAATTGTAAGCATGATTCCGCCACTTGTAGGGGCCAGGTCCCCAAGTCATTAAACCATATGCCTAAGTAATCATACTCCCGAACTTGGCAGCGTTATTTTCATAAGTTTCCTATGTTTTGAGTGAAAAACTGACTCTTCACCATATACATCTCAAGGCAAAGTTCAGACAAAGGCCTTTAGGGTAATCCTGAGTTCCTTTGGGGATGTGGCTAGTATGACTTCATCATTGACGAAAAGCAGTAAGGGATAGATCTCTGATCCCAGCCTCAAGGCAATTTCTTCTTGCATGTCTCACCACCATATCAATACATATCAGAAAGAGGAGGGGGGCCAACATGCAGCCCTGCCTTACCCCTCTTAAAACTTCAAAGGGGTCAGTTAGCTCACCACCCAACCCCCACCGAACCCTAGCTGTATTCCTGGAATACAGCTGGATGATTATCTGCAGGAGTGTGGCAGCGACGTGCCTTTCAGCCAGTATTCCCCATAATAAAGGTATTGACAGGGAGTCAAACGCGGTCTGGAGGTCGATGAAGGCAGAGTATACCCTCATCTTCCTCAGGGCTGCGTACCTCTGTGTGAAAATATGCTGGCAAAGAACCTGGTCTACTGTGCTAATTCCAGGCTGGAAGCCTGCCTGGAGATAGTCAATGACCTTGTTTTGCTTGACCCAATCCTGGAGGTGCATACAGAGGATTTTTAAAAAGTTTTTCTCAGCACCATCCAGAAGTGAAATAAGCCTAAAATTGAATGGATCACCCCCCCCCACCCAACCCCTTTCTTGTATATATCGATATTATGGTGGCTGTTCGCCAGGAGGAAGGTACTGTGTTTTGCCTTAGTCCAGCATTAAACAACAGCCTTAACATGGGACCCCATACGATCAGCTCATCTTTAAATAGGTCTTTTGGGACATGATCTGGGTCAGAGGCTTTCTCCCATTTTGCCTCTTAATCGCTTTGCAAATTTCACCAAATTCCAATTGAAGTGGCCCATTCCCATACCCTCTCACCAAATATGCTTGGGGTTGTGGTTGTTCCCCTGAGCCCTCAACTGAACCGTACAGCTCCTGGTAGTGTTTAACCCAGGCATTGGGAGTTATTTTGGAAACAACCCCCCTGTAACGACCATCCTCCAGGCCGCTCACCAACCTCCAGAAGGTCCTAGAATCACCAGATTGGCCCGCCTCGAGTAAGTCATCTCATTTTTGCCTAACGTAGATGTCTTTTTTGGCACTTATCAAGTATTTTAATGTTTGCCTACGTTTTCTCAGTTCTATTTTATCTATCGGTGGTTTACTATTTAGGCAATTGAGCACTGCAGTCTTTGCTATCCTGCATTCCTTATCATACTCTTTAGAGTGTGCTTTTTTATACTCTTACGAGGTTTCGTGACACAGGGTTGGATGGTTTCCATAACTCTATTGAATGTGGGCAAGATCTCGTTATCATCCACGTCCATCTCAGAGGAATGCTCTAGAAGTTTCAGGAGTTTGTTGTACATCTGGGGCTTTATGGAAGTTAAATCTAGATTGGGCCACTTTATACTTTGCTTTGATAAGCCTTGGATATTAATGGGAACACTATTCCCAGAGCGATCATTTTGGTAAACTTTATGACCACCAGCCTAACCGATTGACTTAATACATTGTGGTTGGTGTTCACTTCCTTGTATGTCCAGAACTTCGAAATCTAAGATTGTAGCCCATAGCTCCATTGACACAAAGATGTAATCTATGTGAGAGGAACCCCCATGTCCCACAAAGGTCGGTTTCAGGGGCTGATCCTTAAAATAAGCAACTGTTGCAGGCTCTAAAACCCAAACCCAACAGGGTCAAAGCACAACAGAGAGCCAGCGGATGGGCTCTATTCCTCAGAGGAGGGACCAAAATTGGGATATCCCATGGTTCATCCAAGTCATCCCATGCCCCTTCGATATTGTGTAGGGGCTCTATTTGGATATTCAAGTCCACCACCAAAATGGTGCTATAGTTTGGTGAGAGGGGCCCAAGCTGTGTCAGGATTCGATCGCGGGCCTGATCAATGGCCCTACTCTTAGCCTTTGGGTCAACTCTGTTGTAAAAATTACATATAAAAATTGGGCAGTCAGTGTCATGGCTCAACATTGAGCAATGGACGTCCGGAGAGCCCGTATCTATGGCCTGAATCCAGAGGTCCAGAGCTCTGTTAACCCATGTCGCGAAACCCCCATAGGGTCTTCCCCTTGGTCCCTTTCTTGCCAATACCCCAAAAGCTTCATACCCCTGGAACATGGTCTGGTCAAAGTCCCAAGTATCCTGCATACAGATTATGTCATACCTCCTTATTAAATCACACCACTCCTTATCCACCAAGTGTTTCCTTAACGCAGCTAAATTACAGGAGATCAGGCTGATACCCACTTCACCAGTCTTGGCCTCTGTAACTGTGGCAGCATTATATCAATCATTAGCCTCAAGATCTACATTCATTGCACCAGGAGGAACCACTATCCTTCGTGGAGCCAATGGACGGTATGGACCTTGGGTGGGCTGGGGAGTGGGTTGGTTAATGTTCCACTCAGACCCTACTGTGGGTCGAATCAAAATTCTAGAGCCCATCAGGGGATATGTCCTTGCCTCAATAGATAAGAGTCCGTCCCTCAGCCCAAACCTTTTTAGTGAAACTACCATCCTATCATCTTCATTTGGTGACATTCTTACTCTGGAACAACCCCTGATGTCACTTCTAAAGATCATTTTGCAATCTCTCACTATTCTAAAGTAGTGAATGACTTTATTAGTCAAAACCTCAGATTTTTCTTGTACCCTCAGAGCCGCTTTCTTCACGTTATGGAAGGTAATCGAGGGTCCCTCCTTCTCAACATTTTTGGTGGGCTGCCAGGGTGTGCTTGCCCTACCCAAGATGGGCAAATGGCCTCCCACATGAGGGGGCCCCAATGGTGTGCAGTTTGGTTCTGAAAGTCCCTGCATTTGCCACAGTGAGTGGGGGAGGCTGGAGGAGAGGTGGGGCGTGCCTCTTGGCCACCCCTTCTTCCCGACCCTCCAGTCACAGTGGCTCTGCAGGATATTACTTAGGTTGTTGCTTAGGCTGCCCCACAGGCCGGCCGTGTAGCCCTCTCAACAATTTCCCTTGGTGGGGCATTTAGGATAGTATAATCAGCCCTAGGGTGGGGGTTGAGGTTCCCATTCTGGGGTGGCAGGGTTGTACTAGTTCTAAGCGGTGCTGGGTTAAATGGGCTTAGACACATCCGGTTGCTCCGTTAACTGCATCCAGCCTTACCCTAATGGATGCTAGATCCACAACATCCTGGACGAAATAAGTTTTGATGATCGTTGCCACCCTATCGCATAGCTGATCCATCAAGCCTAGGGGGTCTACTGGCGCCTGCATACTGTTTATTTCCCCTCCTCGTGCAAGGAGAGGGATATGTTCAACTTCGTCTGTCTATGTCCCCATGTCTATACGCATGAACTTGGTCTTTGTAATACCCATTCTCTGCAATCTGGGGTGGTGTCATGATTCCTGCCCCTCATGTCCCCAGCCCTCCAAGATGTCAGACTGGAGCCAGGCCACGATCACCTACATGGCCCTCCAGGGCCTCTCCATCCCTCCAAAGACCCACTTGGAGTCAGACTTGGCGCTTGTGGCACCAGACTCACTCACTCCCATTGGATAACATTGGGGATTGGACTTGTAGCGCATTGATGGGGACAAGATGGATGCGCCCACATATTTTGGTTCCCAGAACTGCATATGCAGTCTAGTGTTTTGGGTGTGGTTCAGCCCAGAGACACCTGGGATACCCAGAGACTATTTAAGCTGCGCCCAGGCTGAGAAACATGCTTTGTGTTTTGTGCACCTGCAGCGTGACACTCACCGTGTTCGGATCGGTCTCCAGTAGGCCTGCATCTTTCTTCTGCGCTCAGCTCCTGCAAGAACAAGAACACCCTTAGGAACAGCCTTACCTTGCGGCGCTTCTGCCCATCATTCATTGCTCCTTCTGTTCTGTGGGCATCTTCGGCGGTGTCATTCCCATCCCGGCACGCCGCTTCCTAAGGAAAAGGGAAAAGAACAGAAAAAAGGCATTAGTAAGCATTCAGCAAATCTTTGCTTATTTTTAAATACTGTACGAGCCTGAAACACTTACCTGAATCCCAGCCGCTCTGGGGGAACTCTGTCTCCGGAACTTCTCATCCATCTGTAAGAGGGAAAAGACACTCCAGGTTAGCGCGGAAACATCTAGTGGCGCTGCATACTGCGCTTACTCACTGCATTTCTTCTTCATAACCGGCATCCACGCTGAAAACGTTGTGGCACCTAAAAGACACAGAAAAAAAACTCAGTTCAATACAAATACGAAAGGGTTGCATCGCGCATCGCGCTCTCACTCACCTTCAGCGCTACTCATCTCAGCAGCACGTCGCCATCCCCGGACGTCAGCCATCATCTAAGGAAGGAAAGGAACGAAGTTAGAGAACTGTTCAAAAGGCTCATTATACTTACCTGTCGGACTCTTGCCAGTGAAGTAACTAGGCAGCAACGAGCCCGCATCAATCAACGCGCCTCTGCGCTGAAAGCAGGACAGAGAGCACACTTTCCAAAAAAACAAGGTGAGCTGTGGTTCAAAGGGAAGGGTTGGACCCCGGGGAAGAAGGGGTTCAGGCACACAGAGACAATAGGGAGTTAAACTCTACCAGTCCTGTGTTTCAGGCCCAGTCTCCAGTTGAGTAGACTCCAGGGAAGGGTTTGAGGTCGTAAGAGGTCAGAACAGGCTGAGTGACGTCCCCGTGGATACCAGGTGAGCGTTACATGCAGGCTCCTTTACTCTTTTTTACTGGGCGGGCTAGTAGATTAGTAGTAGCTTCACATCTTCCCCCCAGCTGACTCCTCGCCCAAAGCCCCATACCAATTAGAAATGGGGATCATAACCTCACACGCCTCCAGAGTCTCATTGAAAGTAATTGTGCTGCCCATGTCCTGCTCTCACCTAGGTCTGAGCCCGCAGGCATCTCTTTCCCGGGTGATGCCGCAGGACTCTGAATAGTACAGTGATCTATGGACTTGCTGTGTAACTCTATGACCTGTGTGGCAATTTCCTCCTGCTGGGTGGTACGTAAGACGTAGTTCTTACACCACTCTTGGCCACAAAGGGCCCCATTTCATATATACTCAGTGGGTCCAGTGGTTTTCAATGATCTCGTAAGGTAGAGATTTGGGGCTGGACAAGGGGTTTTCTGTGTCTTCCAATTCGAGGTTACAGTTTAGGGCAGCAGCAACCTTCTTAGATGTTGAGATTTTTCGTTTCTTAGCTATTGGGCCTTCAATTGCGTGCAGGAGACCCTTAATTTCGGTGATGAGGATGTTAACATCATGTATAGATCAGTGCTCGAAGTGTGCGAAAAGAAGTAGTGGAACTATGTTCCCTATTGGCCTGTACCACTTCTCACAAACCCCATCGCCAACCCCCTCCCACGCACAATACAAACTCCAAAACACATGCACCTGCTGTTTAGGGGATCGTTCAGTGCAGTGCAATGTAAGTGCACGTTTCAACTTCTTCCTACACTTTTATTTTAAAATGAAACCATTCCCGAATGGTTTCTTCTTGAAATAAAAGTATAGGAACAGTAAAACTTAATTAAAAGAAGTAGAGGAGCACTGCTCCAGACCGCTCCCACCCACGTCCACCACTGGTACAGATTCTAATAATTTGGGTGCCCTTTTGCTACTCGCTGGAGGTGAGATAGATTGCACCGCCTTCCATTTAGACATAATTGTGGAGCTAGGGGGCTTGCTGTATATAGGGGAATATGTAGATTTAAAAGAATACAAGGCTACAAAAGGATAAATGTGTGTATGGAATACACCAATAAATTCACAATCAATACTTAACAGCGACAACCATATAATCAAAAAATGCAGGCAAACTAAAAACGCCCTTTTTGAATTGGTAAAAACACTAAGAGAAGTACTTTATAAAAAGACTTTAAAAATAATTGGATTTAACATAAGCAGAAAAATCATTAAAGTGCATGTGCTTAAATTCAAAAGTCCTAAGTTGTCCCAGGTTCACAAGGCACAAGAGATTTTAGTAGATCTTCCAGGTGGCACGAATAATGTCTCCCCCACCAATAGGGCTAATAAGACCAAAGTGCTGCTGCCAAGAAGAGTATTTGTGCAAGTGGAGATTGGATGGGTAGGCAAGGCATGCCTTGACAGCTTGAGGAGCTGGCCTAGTCCGACTCCCCCCCCCGTCCTACTTATTCCACTCCTGATCAAACTCTGATCATCTCGTTAAGCCGAATTTATTCCAAGTGATTGGGCACGATATAGCAGGGATTCAAAATGGTACCATGCAACAGTCAAGCAGCAGGCCTCACAAAGGAGATCAGATGTTACCAGACAGGTGGGAAATGGAAAGATAAAATGAGACCTTACTTTAAGGTAGTTGCGTGTATACCAGAAAATGCAGCAGGACTGGGCATGGCAGGGCTGTGATCTTAACTTAAGGTAAAGGGTGACTGCTCTTGATCTTGATCGGAGGGGGCTGTTGGGATGTCACAGGTGCGCAGAGCAAAGCAAGCGAAGAGTTAACTCCAGGATATGTCCAAATGCACCCTCACATCATCAACACCCACGGACAGCCACAGGCAGCCTGTGCCCTTCACCTGCGGGCTTCTACCGCAAGGGTGAGTCATGGTGGCTTTTGGATCATCCTCTTCCTCCTCTCTCGTTTTGCTGCAAAAAAGGAGGCGTGGCCAAGCAGACTGAGTGCTCCAGATACACGGTAACAGCCACAGACCGCCTGCGCCCTTCACCTGCGGGCTTAACCTGCACCTGAACCTGAAGGGCCTTTAAATGTTTAAAGGGCCCACTCAGATGTGGGTGTTTACAACAACCAGACAGCTCACTACAGTCTAGTAACTCTGCATCCCTCTTCCTCATCTCAGTACTAAGCTCTTAAGTTCTTAGTTGCTTGACCTTCATTTAATCTACTTTGTTTAGAAGGTTCACAGGATATATGTTTACGGGTAGCTTTTAAAGGAGGTAATGTTCCCTTATGTTTGTCCAAACTTAATAAAGAATAAAGAATCAGAACTACTAAAAGTGGTTGCATTATCTCCCAGATCCCTATAAGGAAATCTTACTGTGACAATATGCCATCAGATATTCAGGCATCAGGTAACCCTCACCCTCAGAAGAGGATGAATACAGCGTATCACCTGATGGAGTCCTCACATTCCCTTGATGGTCTTCCTCTCCCATGTGATCCACCCAGCTAGTCCCAGGGTTAGGATCAGGTACAGACTGCCTTCCCCTGGCCACAAGAATGGAGACTTTAGGCTGGGATTCTGGGAGGAGTCCACAGTATTCATCACAGTACATAATTGTCTCCATGTTTCTCAGTAGTTTAGGTCAGTATACCTTAATCTGATAGTGTCAACTATATTTCATTTTGTTTGGAAAGGTGCATCATATTGATGTGTGAACTCTTTTGAAAATGTACATGATCACACAGCCAGATGCTTTTGATGGCAAACTTTGTTCTGTGACCTGCTGGTTACATACATCTGTGCAACTGGTTGTCAACCTATGAGCTGATCCCAAACTCTTTGACAATCGTTAATCCTGTTGTTTTATACAAGCTGCACTGGAAGTGAGATGGCCGCAAACTACAATATTTCACATAGTTTGCCCAGTTCTCTGCCTGCTAAGCCATCCACTCTGCTTAGACTCTTTCCTATTCCATCCAGTCTGTACATGCACAGTTCTTCTGCAATACCAAACACTGGAGCCTCCAGAGCTTGCTTTGCTCTATGGGTATGATTGCATTATATATTAGCAGCTGCTGGAGAGAGCTGGTCCATCCCGAGGACTGTAACACAAGCAGTATCTGAATTTAGCTGGCACCTAAGGTGCCTCTGCCCTGCCTTCACCCTGTCCTTGGAGGCAGTGCCTCTGGCCCGAATCTCCAATGGATTGCCACATCTCAACCCCCCGGCACACCACCTGGCTCATCTACATGTCCTGGAAATAGTAATTTACAATCGCAGACTCAAGTGTTTTTCTTTTTTTAAGGGAAGCATGAACTGCACAAAGCCTGGTTCCCTTAAAAACAAAACAAAAAAGTATCAGCACCCGAGTTGACTGTTCCAAATGCTAATAATGATAAATACCACTTTCTTGGGTGCGCAGGGCTGGAATGCTGTGCTTGTGCCTACCTGCCTCGGCAGCAGGTAAGCCGTCCTGCATGTTAGGTAAGATTTCCACAGAGCTGGTAAATCTTCCTTTCCTGGTTCAACTCCAGAACTTTTTGCTTTTCCAGTGGGATATTTTTCATTAATACCTCAGTGAGTGGGAACCTTTTTCCACACTCACCTAATCTTTAACTCTTTTTATGGGTGTCATTTTTAAGACTCTCCATAGTGTCTCTTTAAAGTTATATTGTCTAACAACTTATCTGCAATAAGTGCCTGTTGTTTCTGGGTTGCCATAGGGGCTCCCCATTTAACTTTCTTGTGCTAACCTTGAGTGAACTACAGTTCCCAAGGGTAGAAAGGATCTTTGGATCCCTTTTACATTTTATTCTGTGAAACCAGCACACCCCACCTTATGTGGAGTGCTGGGGAGATACAATGTATCCCCTTTCACATTTAAACTGTAACAATTCTGTTACAGTGACAAGCTTACCTTTAATGGCTGGTGGCAGTGATACCTTTTACTAATTTGGTGCACCTTTACCACGGGCTGTAATCACAGCTGCAGTAAAGGCACCTAAGGGTGCTCATTTTACCAAAATGGCCCCTGTCTTCTTTTTCTGCCATTTTAGTGTTTCTTGTCGTTTCTTGTTCCTTCCCCTGACATCCAGGGTGGGAAATTCCTTTGTTTGAGTTTTGTCTTTGGCGGGAGTCCCCTGGACACCCCGCCCAGGCTCCAGTCACTCTGCAAGCACAGGAAGTGGGGGAGGAGTCCAAAACTTCCCCCTCCTTTGTCTTAGGCCTTCCTTCAACTGGCCCAAATCCCAGTGGGGGGTTGGCTGTCCTGATTGGACATTCAGACGCCCCTTTCTTGTAAAATGCGGGGAGAGAATGCAGAGGTTGTGTTGCAGTTCCTGATAAATACTGGAAACCTGGAAGCTGAGGTCATGTTGACCACTGGAACAGAAAACTGAAGAGGATGGTGAAGGAAAAGCGGCGGGAATGATTTCCAGCGGCCAGAGAGCCTGCTGTGTAACCAGAGCCTTTTGCAGCCCTTCCTTCCGATCGATCTGGGGTCTCCGAAAACGACGACCCGAACCAAGAGCCTGGTGAGACCCACTAGACTCAAGAAGACCTGCATTTTGAGCCATTCCACGGGTTGCTGTGACCTTGCGTTCTTGCAATACCCCAATACCCTGGGACCTCCAGCCACTGTGCGGTGCACGGTCTTCCGAATTCCGAATCTCGCTGAAACTTCGTGGGCATCCTGGTCTATCTCCAGAGACACGAATCGAGCCCAAAAAGTCCCCTTACAAGAGTGCTGGACCTTTTTAACAACGAAAATTCAACCGCGATTTTCTGTCTTCTTCTGTGCTCCTTGAAAAGGCGCCAAACCCACAGAACCACATTCAGCCGCGAGAGAAATCTTGCCTGGAGCCTTCTTCATCGATCCCTGCTGCAAAGTCCCTTCTGAGGTCTTGTGTTCAGTCTCCAGGACAAGGAATCCACTGACCGGGTATTTGGCTGCAGTCCCTGAAGTTCTCCTGCTGCAATCTCTTCTTCATTGCTGAGGTACTGTGTTGGCTTGAGTATGTACTTACCTTAAGCCTGTTGGGATTTCTGTGTAGTCCTGGGGTGTTTTCTGTGATTGGGAGGTCCCTCGTCCAGTACACCCAGTCCCACTGCTAGAATCCTGCTGGGGTGGATTCTGTGATGCCCCTGGACCCTCTTCTAACCCTAGAAGTAAAGTACTCACTTGTTTGCCAGTTTTCTTAAGGAAACTCTGACTTTTGCTACTAAAGCACTTATTCTAAGACTGCCTGTTGGTCACTAGTCCTAGTGACCCCCCTTCTGCTACTGAGAATACTCATGCTCTAAGGGAAAGACTTTGAAGGGATTGGGACGTCTGCCTAGAAAAGAAATCAATTGTTTTACTTACTTGTAAAGAGTTGGTGGGTAACTGTAATTCTCAGAGTGAACAGTTAAAGTTCTTACTGATCTTGAATGTGTGATGCACTATTCTTAAAAGTATGTTTAACATCTTTTCTTCCTTAGCCACTGTTTTACCAGTCTAAAGGAAAGTAGATGTGATAGTATTTTACTCACCTGTGATTAGGTTGTGCCTCTTTACAAAAGTAATGTGTTGGTTTCACCAGATTATTCCAGTAGGGTAATTGTATGAGTGTCTTCCAACTGTTGGTATCACCAGGTTAGTCCTGTTAGGATAACTGTATGAGTGTCCCCCAACTGGGTCTTGATTCCCCTGACTTGCTGCTAGCCTGCCCTTAATAACTCTACATTAGGTTGTTACCTACCTAGAATAACTATTCAGTAAAGTGTGACATTGGGTTTTACTTTCCCCTTCCTTGTGAAGTTAAAGTAAGTGGGTTTTACTTACCTTGTGTTAGCTGTGTGCCATCCAAAACAAGTTACCAGAGTTATTGCTTACCTCAATCTGGGGTTCCCTGATTTCCAAAGCATCTGTAATTGCATATTACCTCCTTAGGTTTTACTCACCTGGTATAACTGTGTGTTATGACAAAAGTAGTTATAGGTTTTTACTGCACCTAGAATAAGTGTTTCACTATTCACCAAAAGTATATTGTCCAGTTGACTGTTTGTGATTTGTTCCAAGAGTCACTGTACAATTGGAAGGGCTTACTGTCCTTGTATTACCAAAAGTAATCTAAAAGTAACAATTGGTCTTTTACTCCCAAAGAATAGGCTTGACCTATACTAAATGTTTATAACAAGGTTTTGACTTCCCTAGAACTACTGTTAGGTGTTCCAAATAAGGTTTATACTTGGGTCTGTGTACTTTCAAGTATAATTTTGTGTTTTATATTGTGATTTCTTATAATGTGTTAGTACTTACTTAATCCCTAGATTTATCTGGGCCTACCTGTATTTAAATAAATCCTTTGTCTTTACAATACATAGTGTTTCAGTGTTTCTTTGGATCATTTGTATTACAATGTTCACTTGTACTATATCTACTGCCCTCTCTCCCTCCTAAGATAAGCCTGGCTGCTCTGTCTACGCTACCCTAAACTCATGTGGTACAGCCTTATACTAAGAGTGGAGTCTTGTACTGCCTCAGTAGAATGGTTTTGCTAAGCCCTTAGTTGGACTTCAGAAAAACTGTCCTAACACTGCACCCCCCCAAAAAGTGGTATTTTTATTTTGTTAACTCTTTTTTATTAGTGGTTCGGAAACGCAAACACAGTACCAGTAGCGTCGTACAAATTAAAATCAACATGATACAGAAATAGAGCGGTAGCAGTACATATACCCTGAATCAACAAGGGGTATCGAGTCTAAACATCACTGTCATCATCAGGGATGATATCACAAAGAAACATTCTGAGGGGGCCCCAAATGTCCTTGGGTCTGCTCACAGAGGGGCATGTGAGGACAAACTGTTCTTCAGCCTCATTCACATAGACCAGCTACCGGAGGAACTGTTTCATAGTGGGTGGTGCCAGGTTTTTCCATTGTTGCAGAATACATTTTTTGGCCACTGCACATGTGACATTAAATAGTCTTCTGATCTTTTCGGAGCACTTTCCTATATTCCCAAATAAGTATTTCTGTGGAATCAACACCGGGGGGATTTGTGTGATTTCATCAAGTACATCTGCCACCTCCCTCCAGAACTCAGTCACCACCGGGCAGCTCCAATACATGTGGAACGAGCCCGCATACTCTGTTTTGCATTTGGGGAATTGACTCGGGGCATCAAGAGCGAACTTGGCTATTTTGGCAGGGGTGTAGTGCAACCTGTTAAGGATTTTAAACTGGATCACTCGTAGTCCGGCGTTTAGGGAAACCTTCTTGGTGAGAGAGCAGTACCTGTCCCAAGTTTTATCATCTAGAGGGATCTGGAGATCTCCCTCCCATTTATCTCTGCTCAGATTAGCTGTTGGTGAGTGTGTGTCTGTACTATGGCATATAAGCTGGACACCTTCAAGCGGTCCCCGGCCGTGATCATCTGAACGCAGGGGTGTGTAGGGGGTTCATCAGGGAAGGTTGCCCAGTGTTTTTGGAAAGCCGATCTCATACGGTAGTACTGCAGTACCCTTAGTGGGCCTTTGCCGAGCGCACCAATTATCGGCTGAAGGGTTGCGAATTTCCCCTCAATGAACATATCTCCCAGGCGCATCTCGTCCCCCGGGTCCCAGGCTGATCGCAGACAAACATCATGTGTCGGAGGGATAACAGGGTAGTTCCAGAGAGAGACCTCCGGGTTATACAGGGTCGACAATCCCAGTTTCCCAAATATTGCCCTCCAGGCCTTAACAGTACAACTAACTGGGATGAAATCTCACTTGTCCTTATAGTAGGCATCAAAGATTATGGACTGTATATTCGTGGGAGCAGTGGTGAGTTCCTCTACATCAACATGCGGCTGGCCGCCATCCCTGGAATACCAATACTTAGAGAACTGGGCCTGGGACACATAATAATATAATTCAAAGTCCGGGGCCGCCAGGCCACCCGACGAGTATGGTTCAGTTATTTTTCCCCACCCAATTCTGGGAGTCTCCCCATGCCAGAGGAAGGCTGTAGCCATTGACTTAAGTTTAGTGAAGAAGAGTCTTCCCGGCCAGATCGGTATGTTTACAAACAGGTATAGCAGTTTAGGTAGGACTACCATTTTAAGAACCGCTACCCTGCCATGTAATGATATCGGAAGGCGGTCCCATAATAGAAGCTTGGTCTTTAGGGCCTGTAATGTGGCGTCGTGGTTATCAGCGTATAACCTCTCCTTACCGTGTGACACAAGTATTCCCAAGTATCTGATGGATTCACTAGACCATTTCAGCCCACCCAATGAGCTAGGGCAGCCGGTTGCCGGTGTAAGAGGGAAGACCTCCGATTTATCCTTATTTATTGAGTAGCCAGAGTATGAAGTGAACTCTTGAATTTCCGCCATCACAGGCTCTAAGTTGTTATTCGGTTCACGGATATACAGTAGTGTGTCGTCCGCGTACAGAGAGATCAGCTGGGTCACCCCCTTTAGGTTAATGCCCCTGTTGGAATGTCAGAGCCTGACCGCTATTGCCATTGGTTCTATTGTTAGGGCAAATAGTATAGGTGAAAACGGGCAGCCCTGCCTAGTGCCCCGTCCCAGAAGAAACATATCTGAAACTGCCTTGTTGGTTAGGACCCGGGCCCCGGGCTTTGTGTAAAGCAACTTCACGTACCTGATGAAGTTCGGGCCTATCCCAAATGCCTCAAGTACTGCTAATAGGTAGGCCCAGGACACAGAATCGAAGGCCTTTTCAGCATTCAGTGAGACGGCCACAGCGTTTCTTCCCGGGTCAATCTGGGCCATTATGCCAAATAGCCTACGCAGGTTAAGCGCAGTAGATCTAGCGGGGACAAACCCATTCTGATCCGGGTGAACGAGTGTCGGAACCGCCGGCAAAAGCCTGTTGGCCAGCACCTTGGCGAATATTTTGGCATCCGTATTAATAAGAGATAGCGGTCTATAGGACAACATATCCTGTGGAGGGCGGCGAGGTTTAGGGAGAACAGTTATCAACGCCTCTCTCATGGATGTAGGCAATATATTACATTCAAGGGATTCTTCCCAGACCCGCAGCAACAATGGAGCAAGCTCAGTGCTGTATTCCTTGTAGAATTCTGCACCCAGGCCGTCCAACCCTGGACTTTTATTAAAAGTTAAATCTTTAATCGCCTCAGAGATCTCATCTGCAGTGATAGGTTGGTCCAGTGTCAGGCGGGTCTCCTCTTGAAGTTTCGGCATCGACAATGCCGCAAGGTATGCCCCTATCTCAGTAGCCGACTTAGTGTTTGTACAATTGATCGTAGAACCCAGCGAACTCAGCATTAATTTCGTTCTCGTTAACCAAAACCGCACCGTTGGGTTTCTGTATACTGGTAATTTGATTAGTGTGCCTGTCCTGTTTGAGTAGATTAGAGAGTGTCCTACCCGCCTTGTTGCCCTCGCCATATCTTCGGGCTCGGATTGGTGCGGCAATGAACTGCACTTCCCTGGAGGCTAGTTTGTTAAATTCTTGGAGATGTTGTATGTCAGCTAACAAGGCTTTGTCATGGGTGCGAGCAAAGTGTCCTCCAGAACTTGCAGTTTGCCTTCAGTCAGGGCTAGTTCAGCCCGCACTCCCTTAAGAAGACCCACAGATTTGGAAAGTAGCGTACCCCTGACCCAAACCTTGAAGGATTCCCACACAGTGGAGCATTTATCGACTGAGTCGATGTTAATCTCGAGGAACTCGGAAATCTCAGTGTGCAGTGCCTCCACCACCCCGGGGTCCCTAGGCAAGCCCCCGGGCATGCTCCATCTCCTGGAGGGTCTAGGGCAGTTATGATAAGTGACCTCCAGTGTTATAGGGGCATGGTCAGACACAGATATCGTGCGAGCCAGTATTTCACATGCCTGTGTTCCTGCAATCAAGGAGGGGGAGACAAACCAGTAGTCGATTCTGGACTCGGAATCATGAACCGATGAATAGTACCTGTATCCCCTCGTAGTCGGGTGGAGGACACGCCAGGCATCCTCTAGGGAGAGCTGCGAAAGGATACTTTGCATAGTGAGGGCAGCCCTGGTTGGCGCTCTAATAATCGTGCTGGATCTATCCAGTCCCGGGTTCATAGCAATATTAAAATCCCCTCCCCAGATTATATTAGGAATATCTATTGCAGAGATCTGTTGGTATACATCCGTATAAAAGGCAGGGTCATCAATGTTCGCCCCCTTATGTGTTGACCAACAATATCTGCTGACCAGCGATCATGCCCCAGACCAGAACATACCTACCCTGAGGGTCCAGTTTATGGCCTTCGAGTCGGAGCCCAAGATTCGGGTGTATGAGCGTAGCGACCCCCCTGGACTGGGATGAGTAGTTGGTACAGAACCTGGACTTGCCCTAGCCAGGCAACAGTAAATCATTATCAGAACCAACAGTATGGGTTTCATGCAGCATAATAAACTGAGCCCCTTGCCTGACCATGTAGTTCCCCACCTTCTTGGCCTTCAAACGATTATTTAGACACCTCACATTCCATGGAACAAGTTTAACCCTCAAAGTGTTAGCAGAACCTTGCAAAACGATTGTGAGGATAATAACCCAAGACCCTCAGATGTCAAGTCAGGCATAATGGACCATGCTAGTGCTCTCCAGACCACTTGTTTCAACCGTAACTTATAACCATTTTCCAACAAAACTTTCCAGAAACAAAGACCCATGCAGCTGGGTAACCATCCAACCACAAACCGTGGGGTTCGAAGAAAACAGTCCCCAACTTTCCCCATTCCACCCCGCCCACCACCCTCACCGTCTACCCCAACTCGACAGTGACCAATCCCAAACTTGTGGAATACTCCCGGGGTAGCCATGTTGCCTTACATGACCGCCATCCCCGGCCACCAGCGCCACCTCACACAGGAGATGGCTGACTGTTATCTCCCATCACAAGGGCCAAAAAGCCACTGAATGCCAAATCATGAAAATAAGTGATTCCTAGTCCGCCGGCCGGGGTCTATTGTTCGGGGCAGGTCGCTCCCCCCTCGGAGAGAGGGGTATAGAAGATTCGATGTAGGATAGTGCTTCAGATGGGTTCTCAAAAAAGTGCGACCTTCCAGCATGTTGGATTCTCATTTTGGCCGGGAACATCAAGGCGTACTTGATCTGCCGTTCTCTAAGGAGTCTCTTTACCGGTTCATATGACCGTCTGCTAGCCTGGACAGAGGCGGAAAAGTCAGGATAGATATGTATACGGTTTCCCTCGTAATGCAATGTGCCGGCCTCTCTAGCCAAACGGAGGATTGTGTCCCTGTCTCTGTAGTTCAGCAGACGAGCAATTATGGTTCGTGGTGGTGCCCCCAGCTTGGGGCGCCGGGGCGAGGGTATGGTGCGCCCTCTCAACAAGGAAGTGTTCAGACAGTGCCTAAGGCCCAAATAAGGATTTAAACAGTTCCTCCATGTGTTTCTCCATCTGGCCCTTGCCGAAGGATTCGGCCACACCTACAACGCGGACATTGTTTCTTCTGGACCTGGATTCGAGGTCCTCACACTTGCTCTGGAGCTTGCTCATCGTGTCTTTAATATAAGATATATCACAGCTGTGGTGATCCAATAGTATCCTCATTAGCACTTATCCTGCCTTCAGGCTCGGTGACCCGAGCACTCTCCTTATCGATCCTGGCCTTCAGTGAGCCTATGGTAGCTACTATCTCGTCCAGTTTAGTATTCACAGCCAAACATCCGTTCTGAACTAGCGTGGCCAGTTTATCCTCCCTGTCCAACACATCCCTTTCGATCTGCTCTTCCTCATCTGGCTGCGTGCAAGTTGCCACAGTTTGGATAGCCGTATTGGTAAATGTGTCCATGGGGCCCTTCTTCATGCCCCCAGGGGTCTTGATGGCTCTGTTTGACTTATCGGACTCCCCCATTGTTGTGTCTTCACTGTACGTGTATTGGACCTGGAAACGGATCTCAGTAGGGTCGCGGCCCACCCCACAGGGAGCAGACTCAGTGTCCCAAATGAAAAGAGAGGAGCGTGGGCCCAGCGGTCCGCGTATGTCGTGTAGCCGGCACCCAGCCGCGCAGACAAGCGGAGGGGCTCGGAGTGGCAGGTGGTGCAGCAGGGGGGGCCCACGTCCGAAGGGGGGATTAAGAGCCCGGGGGGTTACGGACCCAGCGGCGCCGGCGGGGCTCCGCACCCGGCAACAGCTTACTTCGCCGGATTGGCAGCATCCGGATCAACCACCAGCGAGAGTCGGATAATACCAGAATCAGGAGAGGTGGTCCAGCAGATAGCGTCGGGTCAAAGCCAGGACCGGGGAAGGGTAGGCCATCCAGCGCCGCGGCGAGTCTCCAGAGCGTCCTCACAGAAGGATACGGAATCCGGCGCCAAGGAGAAAGCCCCGCCCAGCAGCAGCCCTCAGAGCCCTGCAGCCTCGACTGTCGAGTAAGTTCACCTGGAACCAGGATTCGGCTCGGAAGCGCCGCTCGCGCCGGTGGAACTCCGCGGGGCCAGAGCTCGTAAACGCAGTGCCGCCGGGGGCTCAAATTCTCACAGATGACGCCCGAGCCCGGCCGCAACCGGTACACCAATCTACAGCGATTCAGCCAGCCCAAGGACGGATTTATCAGCGCAGGATGTGAAGGCGGCGCGGGAGCTTTGGGTCTAAGCGGCCATCTTCTCAGTGCGCAACAGCGCCCCCCCAAAAGTGGTATTTAACACTATATTGAAAACAGTTGATATTAATGACAGGCAGGTGCCATCTTGTCCACCTGAAGTTGTCAATTACCATGCCTGCTGCAACAACATACTATGTACTTAGTCTCCAGCTATGACTTTCCTTTAACCTTGTGTTAATTTTGATTTATGACTTCTGAAATTCTCCTTACACAACAAATGATGGGTCAAGCATACAATATATGGGACATTGCCTGTGCAACACCGACTGCAGCCATCTGCACAGTGCCTTGCACTGAAAACTGTTATCCAAGCCTTTTCATCATATCTATTTATTTGCATCTATTCATGCAGCTTACCTTTACATTTTACAGACAATCATCTCACTAATGTCTTCAGGAGTACACAAAAATGCTATATTGTTGCTCATTTGATTTCTTGTGTACAAATAACTTCTGGTGACATTAAAAATATGAGTACAAAATTGCTAATCAAATAGGTTGTTGGCTAATTAAGAAAATTCGAATAAGCAAAATCTGCTAATCAATTATTGAAATCTAATGTATGTCTTGCATACTATATTAGTAAGCTGCTGCTGGCTCATAAGTGTGTTGAGGCCGATTGACCTGGTAGTTCACTGGCTCGAGCGATTGGATTACAGGATCATAAAGCAAACATTACAGGGATTAGTTTATGGGATGACACTATTGTCACCAACGACGTGTCTATCAGTGACTCCTTTGCATGCTATTATAGCACCTTATACTCCAACTGTGACACTCCAATTCAGATATGACGGACTACTTCGCAGATATCCTTCCATCTCGGTCAGCTGAAGTCGCGCAAGCATTGGTTGTACCTATCTCGGGTGAGGCTCCCAGTTCAGATGGTCTAGTGGCTGAATTCTAGCCTTGCACCTCATCTATTTAAGGTCTGGGAAGAATTGCAAGGTATATTGCCCTGAATGGTCCTGTTTAAGATGAATAAACCGCCAGAATGTGGGATCTTCCTGTTCTTTATCTTTAATCAATGTGGACATCAAAATGTTCATGATTTTCAGGTTTCTTGATTTAATGATCCGGGAGATTGTAAGGACCTCATGTACAAACGCACGTAAAGTCTGTGGTTCTTTAAAAAAAGCTCCTCCAATGGTAGATTCAAATTGTTTAGAGACAAAGGGCCTCATTACGACCCTGGCGCTAAGGGATTACCGGTACCGGTAAGGGTACCCGTACCAGTAATCCCTTAGCGCCTGATTACGAGGTCCCTTTGCGGGTTGGAGACTTTAACGCCTGCTTTTTGCAGGCGTTAAAAACCAACCTGCAAAGGGACCTTGGTGCTAAGTACGGTGCCGCAATTTCCGGCACCTTTCTTAGCGCCTTCCCCATTCCCATTGAGCCCTATGGGGCAAAAATGGGAATGGGGAAGGGCCATGGCGGCACAGGGAATTACCGCCCCGCCAACCTCGGAATGGGGCGGTAATTCCCCATTCCGCCATAGCGGAGTCGGTAAGTTACCGGCATGGACCATGGTGCTATTAGCACCATGGTCCAACGCCAGGGTCGTAATGAGGCCCAAGGCAATTATAGAGGTCCGATGCATTTCGGACTCAAGTCCTTCTTCAGGAACCACAAACTACAAAAAAGTAAGAATAAAATGAAACTAACATTGTGACCAATATATGTGTATACAGTGTATTACAACACATTGGGCCTCATTACGACCCAGGCGGACTTCGCGGTGCTAAATGCACCGCGAAGCATGGCGGAAAGCCGCCGATAGCGCCATGGGGGTTGGCGGATTTACCGCCCCATTCCGACCTCGGCGGAGCGGTAAATCCCCAATCCCCATTCTGCCCTTCCCCATTCCCATTTTTGCCCCATAGGGTATAATGGGAGTGGGGAAGGAGTTAATTACGCCACCGTAAAATACGGTGGCGTAATTAACAACGAGGTCCCGTAGCGCCATGGTTTTCTCCGGCTGGTAAAACCAGGCGGAGAAAACCTCCATGGCGCTACGGGAACTCGTAGTATGGCGGAGAGGTACGCCATGCACTACGCTGGCGTAATACCCTCTCCGCCAGGGTCCTAATGAGGCCCATTGAGTCCATATGTTCCCTGCCAAAAGTGCCAGCCTGCCTAACTGCAGATTACATTAATCGATAGTAATGCTGGAAATTAAAAAAATACATATAACACAAACTTCCTTGGTCATAAAGTTTTGTCTAGAATACCACAAAGCATCTCAGTAATACAGTATCATCATCATCATTAAATTGCATACCTGTGTGTAAGATATGTCTGATAGACCACACTAGCATGTAGCGTTCTGTGAAAAAGAATAACTTATTGTAACTCAGAATACATAGCAACTGAAAGGCATAATATTAAAATAGTTTGTCAAAATAGTTTAGCCGATCTGTGCAACACAGTGTCTAGTATGGTTGCTGGGAGAGAGCACTGTGTGGTGTGCGCTGATGATATAGCCTTACCTAAATGGCCCTGCAACTCAAAATGACCCCCACGTGTCTTGTGACAGCATCATGATGTAATTTGAATTGCAAAACTGCCACAATACTTGTCAACATTTTGAATTGCAGAGCTTACTTTGTTTCAAATTTGATTGAATGTGTATAATTAACCGAAAAACTGCGTATCCCGGAAATTGGATCAACACAAATGTCACTGTTAAAATAATGCCATCTTGTTGATCATAACTCTGTGACAATTTAGATAGTATGAGCATGATTTAGCAAATTGCTCTGTACTGGGAACGAGTAGAGAAGGACATGTGGCACTGATTAGATGTGAACGCTGAAACCAGAGGTACTTGCAAAGTTATTAAAGTAGTGAGATGCACTACTGTTATTGATCGTAATCTTGTGGTACTTTGTAAAATGGTATGACTAATAAGAACATAGCTTGCACTTAGTGTATGGGCGGCCAAGACAAGTCAGAGGCTTATAAGGAGTAGGCAGAGAAAGGGTAAGGAGAAGGAGGAGCAAGAATGCATGACAAAGTCTGAAAGAGACATTGAGCATGAGAAGAAAAGGAGGCGAGACGATTAGTGCAGTATGTTTGTTTAGCAGAGGATATTGCTGTGTCATATGTTTTATGAAGGGAGGAGAGATGAGAGGAATTAGCAGGGGATGGTGACTTCTGCCAGTGACGCTCAGCGGGGCAGAGAGAGACCCAGCGAGCAGAGTGATGCAGTCCTCCAAGGCGGGGTGGCTTACGTGTAGGGATGAACAGAGAAGCAGAATAAAGAGAGTCAAGAGTGTCAGAAAGAGCTGAGGAGAAGAGAGTAAAGGCAGAGCCAACAGATGAGGAAGGGATTTTGTGCAGTGAGAAAAGAGAAGAGGTAATGGCTGTATTAAAAACACACGTTTTGAAGTTATGTATGTCCCGACGAAGAAATGTATGAGAGGAGGAAGAAAAGGAGATTGCAGAAGGAATAATGGAGAACAATAGAAGAGCATGATAAGATGAGTACATAGTAAAAGCAGAGTCCGAGGTTGCGAAGAAGAGAAAATTATGTCCAAGCAGGAGCCAGAGATGTGAGAAAGAGTAGGAGGAATAGGAGAAAGATAGTAAGAGTCAAGACAAGGTATGAGGAACAGAGTGGGATGACAAGAGATGCAGATTATAGTCACCAAGAAGGGACAGAGGAATATCAGAGGGAAGACGATGGGACAGAAGAGCATCAAGATCCTCACAAAAAGAGGTGACTGAGCCAGGAGGGCAGTAAATGAAAAGTACAGCTAAAGGATAAAGTTTGGAAAACAGAAAGTATTGTTATTCAAATGTGAAAAGAAGAGGAAGATTACCAGTGGATTGAGGGATATACCCCCAAACACCCCCCCACGACCTGAAGGACCGGGGTATGATACAATTCAGTAGAAGAGGTCGGCAGAGCAGCAGGGAGACTTAGAAGATGATAACCAGACTAAGAAGCATATCAAGAGTGGGGTGATCCTTGTTACAGATGGAGCATTCATTACAGAGAACAAGATTAATAGGATGAGATTGTTGAATAAGAAGGAGATAATTAAGATGATGTATATTGGAATTAGAGAGATGGGTAGTTAGAAAGATGAGAAGTATAGTAGTAAGCGATGGGATGAACATTGGTAGTCAGAAATGCAAGAAGGTATATAAGGGTTAGATCGAGTAAACTGAGAGAGAAGTAAACAAACCAGTGCGACAGTGGAAAAAAGATAGGTAAAACCAAAACTGTAGAGGGTTTAGAAGCAATGCAAGGCAAAAGCCAGAACGATGTTAAAGGCCAAGTTGGAGAACTGCTGTGGAAGCAACATGGATAATGAGCTACGGAAGTATAGTGACGGAGGAAAGAATGGCTAGTGCCAAACAGAAAGAGGGATAGGGTGCTGTTTCCATCTGCGGGCTGCTGCAGACAGCAAGGGGATTGGCCTTTACTGCACCTGGCGGCTTTCCACCAGAAGTGATGATAGTCTCCCGGTGGAAGGTGAGGGGGTGCGGGCAGGTCCACTGTTTAATGATCAGCTTTATTCTTTATTAGAAAGAGTGAACGTGGTAGGAGACACAGGGAGGGTATGGGACAGTGAGGTTGAGTGCAGAGGAGGATCGGAGACAATTCAATGGTTTTTATTTGTAATTTTGTGGGCCCTCTCTGTCTATCTCCCATGGGATGTCCTCCCTAACCCATGTGTCACTAACCCCGGTTAGTGCTACAGGACGGTAACCCCTAATGTATGTCTAATAGCTGACTTTTGTTAATAGTGGATCCCTAAGTGAAGGCTGTGTAGACTCATTCATGGACTTCCTAGGTTTCCCTACTGTAATCAAAAGTTGGTGTTCTAATCAGAGTTTGGGTGGTGCTGTAAACTGGGGTTTTCAGACTACTTCAGTCATGCCCACTCACTTCCTCTCCTCTACACTTACTTCCACTCCCACCAACTTAATCCTCCCACCAACCCTCTAACCTTCACATGTTTCACCTCTGGTATCACTACTTTTCCCACTCCATTTTACTACTTCCCCTCTCTACTACTCCCCCCTCACCACTAGTACTCTCCTCCCACCAAAACAACTGTCCTCCCACCACTACTATTCCACTTGTACACCTACTACTCCTAGCACTACAACTCTTCCCTCTCTCTACAACAGCACTCCTCATCCACTTATAGACACACCACTTAGTGTAAGGTTGTCCAAGTAGGAGACTGACACACAGGTGACATGCTTTGGCTATAAACATTTATTAGAGGACAAATAAAAGAGAAAACCCTATCTGACACTAGGTCTGAGAGGGGTTTCCCTGCCTCCACAAAACACTAAGGAAGTTGTCAGGATGTTAGTCCAAAGCAAAGTGTCCATTGTCCTGTGTCCAAAACCTATTTATATCCCTTACACTATTAATTTAATTAAATAAAATGGGTGGTCTTTCCGGTCCAGAAGAATTGCTCTCTTCTTCTGGGCGGCAAACCAAATTTCAATTTCTGCAGGATGCAAACAGAAATCGTCTTCTCCAGGTGTGTAAATCAAAAATCTCAAAAGGTTCTTTGAGTTGGGTTCCAGCAAGACACATACAACGTCTTGTATCTTCACAGCGTAAGGGGGATGACTCCCTCCCCCTGACCTTTCTTTGGGTTCTCAATGGTTTCCACAATGCCAGGACAAGTGTTTTTCGTATCTTTGCCTTTATCAGATGTTTCACAATGCAAAGAGAATATTTCCCCCCTCTTGGCTCCTTCTTCAATGTTCATCAAGAACAAGGTGTGTGTCTCCCTTCCTCTGGCCTTTCTCAAACACCCCGCAGTGCCAAGAGAATGATTCCCTTCTCTTGGCTGTTTCAACATTCTTTAGCAAGACCAAGGGGTGTGTGTCCCTTCCCCTGGCCTTTCTCAAGCTCTCACGGGTGCCAAGAGAATTTTACTTTACTTTACTTTAATATATTTGTAGTGCATACCAGATGCCCAGGGTGCAACATAAAACAAGTTGCAATGAATAAACATATGCCGATCCCAGACAAAAAAACACACAGATAAGTCACAAATAAGGGGAGGATGAGCCAAAGCACACAGACCTTTAACTTCTTTCTCAGTATTGCTGTCCATTTTAATTTTCTTAGGTCCGGAGGAACGGCATTCCAGACCTTTGGCACAGCCATAAAAAAAATGCACATTTCAAAACCTGAGTCAGATAACAAGTAGGTATTTTTAGCCGATTTGTGTTATTGGATCCTCACACTAGTTTTGTTAATCAAAGCCTCACTCAGGTATCGAGTGCTAGAGCCCATCAAACATTTTTGAGTAATCAGCAGAAGAAGAAAAGGAGTCCTTTGTTAGGAAGCCAGTGTAGGTTACGTCTAGCATCTGAGACGTGATCTATCTTTTTTAGGCCAGAAATGACCCTAATTGCACTAAATTGTATGGTTTGCAACCGAGTATAGTCAGATTTGTATGTACCCACCAATAGGCTGCTGCAGTAATCAATCTTCGACTCCACTATAGCCCTAGCCACCGTCTTGCAGTTTACTTGAGAATTGCAAGGACGAAGTTAAGCTAACAATTTAATGTAATAGGCAGTAGAGGGTACCAAACTACTTACTTGGGCCCTCATGTTCAGATTTCGGTACAAGAAGAGTCTTCACTTTCTTTTTTGGTCTCAATATCACACCCTCCCACTACAAAATGGTTATAATTTGTACCCACCTCATTTTATTCTCAGTACCTACCAATATCCACTCTGTTTCTTCTTAATTTAGCACCAGACCATACCCCACCATCCATGTTTGAATAAGTTCATACTGTTTGATGGTTCCTTCGTCACCTACATGAATCCCAGATAGCCGGATGACACATTTTGTGTTGTCTGCGTAGTTAGTGAAGCCTACATCATTCTCTTCCAGAAGATTGAAAAAAGGAACCGTGAAAATGTTATATAAAGATGCAGATAAACATGCCCCTTGTGGCACGCCATATACCAGGCGTGCCGGTTGAGCTTTTGCTTCATTGCTACACTCTCTACACCATCAACTACTCAAAAAAGAGGTGATCCAGTGGGTGGCAATGCCAGAGGAGAAAGCTACTTCTTTTAAACTGGTGACCAACAATGTGTGGTCAACCAAGTCAAAAGCTGCGGACAAATCCAACAACATAAGCAAGGCAGTTTGCCCCTTGTCCATAATCTGGAATAATCGTGATTTAAGGTCAAGCAGTGTGGTCTCTGTGACATGCCTATGCCTAAATCCTGACTGCCACTTGTTTAAAATCTTGTGTTCATTCAGATGTGCTGAAATGTGTATAGATGCCTTACAAGCCAAGATTTATAATAGAAACAGCGTGTTAGTAATAGGCCTATAATTTGCAGGGTTATCAGGACATATACCTGGCTTTTTTAATAGTGGTGTAATCCAGGCTTCTTAAATCCTGCTGGAACATGATTTTCAGTAAACGAAGCATTGACAAATTTATAAAGCGTACCCAACAAAATGGGAGTACACACCTTAATTATCACAGCAGGGTATGGATCGCCCTTACAGGTAGAAAGTTTAATAATCATGGCCAATTCAGTTTCCAGTAGAGATTTAATTAAACAGATGATGTTGAGTTTTTGGTGTATGATTCACCGCCTCTTGAGTGTGCCTGCCAAGGGTCTATTTGTTTACCTCAATATTATTTTTTATCCTATCCATGTTACCTAACATAGCTTCTTGGATTAATGTACACCATGCAGCATTTTTCACAGGTGTGTCACATTTATTCTTACATGGATCTTCCAGCTCCCTCAAAGGGGATATTTTCCCTACCTAAAACAGAACTAATGGGTCAGTGCTTTGTCAAGATGTCCAAAGTAAACTGTCCTGTGTCCAAAGTACTATTCTGACCCTCACATTCTAAAAATCAACTATGAAGTGAAAAGGTTAAAGTTTTTGTCCTTGGAAGGTGTACAAATGTTCAAAAAGGGAAATGCTTGACTCCAACTTCAAAGTTACAGGAGGATAAAGTTCACAGTTCTAGAGGGTGGTCCCCTTCCCTTGGATTTCTCTTCACTCGACTTTATAATGGTTTCACTAAGTTCCTTCAGATCAAATATGTTTACTATACAAAACAGCTTGGCTGACAGTCTGATTATTAATAGACTACCTGGTGTTATCTAACGAGAGGTTTCTTCTTACTCCTTGATATCTGTCAATCACACTCTTTAGTTACTTCCTGATTTTTCTCATGCAGTGTTTTTATAAATTGTCCAATTTGGTTTTACCCGGTATACTCTCCTGGCATGTTTCTTTCATATTCAATCACTTCTTTTCATCATCTACAAACACTTATGACTTGCAGTGCCTTGTATACTTCCCAGAGCTTTTCTCAAGTGCAAAACACTTCATCTCATGCACAAAACACTTGTGATTTGAAATGCCTGGTATGCTCTCCTGCCAGGGCTTTCTTGCGCATACTTGCAAATGTCACAAGTTCTTATGTGCGTTCTGCTCTGTTTCTTTAAGTGATATGGCACTTTTCATTCTTTCTTATTTACTTCTGTTCACTTTCTGTCCTGTTGCCATTATGCCCCGGTGTCCCCTCTTCCATCAGGCGGACTCACCATTATGCTTAAATAACATGGTACTTTTCGTTTTCTCTCAATTACTTCATTTTTGTTCTATTGCGGTCCAGTTGCCGAAATGCCTCTGTGTCACCTCTTCCCTCAGGTCGATTAACTGGTATACAGTAGTGGGAATGGCTTCTCCCACAGTAAAAAATGTTCAGCTCGTTGGCATGCTGCTTTCTTCCTTCAGTCTGGCTGCCTTTGCTTCATGGTTCCTGTCCTTTCCGTGTTTCTTGCTTGCCTATTCTGCGCTCCCCTGGGCTCCAACAACATGGAGTACCATTCTCTGCCGTCTGCCTCTCCTGTTTTTTTCAAGTGAGCCAGTTTGTTCCACGGACCTCGCATTTACGCAGCACTCCCTCAGTCAGCAACGAGAGGACTCAACCTCTCCAGCCATCTCCTTACTGTCAGCTGGCTTTGCAGTTTAAATGTCACTCCGGCTTGTATGCATTCACAACTGGAGCACGGCTTATGCTCTGGGTCTTGACTGATCTTCACAGCTCAGATCAGCTTCCATGTGGCAGTACTTGTATCCTAGAAGAAGGGAAGTCAGTTTGTGATAACTTATACACCAAGTCTGGGAAGGTGTTCTCCGCAATGTTAAATGTCCAATTTGATGACGTGTGCAGAATTTGAAGAGGTATTTTCAGTAGTTTTGGAGAGGGAATAAGGAGAGCTATGACATTAGGCCATGAAGGCCTCAGGTGGTCCTTCCTCACATAGCTGCCCCAGGGTCAGCATTCGGTAGCAGCTGCCATCCCCTAGCCGCCTGGGGAAAGCCACCACAGGAAAAGGAGTGTTGACATCATTGGATTTATCACATTCCCTTACCCTGGCCTTTCTCAAGCTATTCAGGGTGCCAAGAGAATGACTCCCTTCTCTTGGATTCTTCAATAATGTGTGTCAAAACCAAGGGATATGTCTCTCTTCCCCTGGCCTTTCTCAGAATCTTCTCAATATCTCCATTGTTCACCCAGTTGATGGTCTACCTGGTTCACTACCCTGCCAGGTACTGTGACTGCGATGATGATCTTGGAGATAACTTGTTATTAGGTATGTCCCCCAGACCATTCTTAGTTCTTTTTGTTCATCAGGAGTTATACCCAGTCCAGGCATTCCTCTCTGCCGGGTTCCATGCCCTTCTTATTGGTTTCTTTCTCTGCCTCGTGACCCAGACCCCTTATTGGATTGTTTTTTCTTTCTCCTTCGAGTCCCAGACCCCTTTCATATATGTTTCTGTCTATCTCGGGTCTCAGACCCTTTTTATATTGCTTTCTTTGTCTCCTTTGGTTCCCAGTCCCCTTTGGTATAAGTTTCTTTCTCTCTTGGGTCAGAGACCCCTTTCATATAGGGTTGTCTGCCTTCTGGGGGCCCCTACAACTGTCTTGGTCTTCCCACACCCTTCTGGGCACTAACTGCTATCTCTTGTATTGTATTGTATTGTATTGTTTATTTATAGTGCGCACCTAACCCAAAGGATAGCAAGGCGCAAAGGTGGCAAGAGGATTGTGAAGCTTAGTTACATAGCAGCAAAAGATGGGTCCAGCAGAGGTTACATTGCTGGAGGCACCTGGACAATAATAGACAATCAAGTAGCACACAGGATGTTTACAATTAATCTAGCAT
The DNA here is from genome assembly GCF_040938575.1 of Ambystoma mexicanum. Classification (NCBI taxonomy): domain Eukaryota; kingdom Metazoa; phylum Chordata; class Amphibia; order Caudata; family Ambystomatidae; genus Ambystoma; species Ambystoma mexicanum. The sequence continues at coordinate 772,331,923 of NC_090941.1, forward strand.
GCATCCTCTAATAGGCAAGAAATAGACATTGATATACACAATTTACAGGAGTTATGTTGTAGCACAACCTAGAGGGATATTAAGTATCATGTTCCTTAAACCAGTGGATAGTCTTGGATCTAAATAGTAGGTACGGGAGGTCCTCCCTAAGTGGTGGAGGTAGTGAGTTCCAGCATTGAGCTGCTTTGACAGGGAGCTATTCCCTCCCAACATCATGCGTTTGAATCTGGGCACAAGGAGGAGATTGGAATTGGCCTTTCTAGATGGGCGGGAGGAGATTGGTCTGGTAAATCTGGTTATTAAATATTGAGGAGCTGCCTGGTGGAGGCACTTATGCGTTAGGGAAACAGATTTGAGGAAGATTTTATCTATGGTTGATAGCCATTTGACAGATCTTCTAGTATCTGAGATATGTGCTTTTTTCGAGATGATTATGGCAGCTCTTAGAGCATTATTTTGAAGGATTTGGATTTTATTAGTAATATATTTGTTGCAACCTACGTATAGGGCATTACAATAATCCAATTTGGACAGGATTAAAGCTCTGGCTAGTGTAATGCAGTTGGACGGTGAGAGGAAAGGTTTAGCTGCTCTGATAAGTTTGCAGGTGTATGATGTGGCAGATGCCATAGCATTCACTTGTTTTGAGAAAATAAGTGTGGAATCTAGGTAGAAGCCAAGGGTTTTGACCTCTTTGGCTACTGTAATCTTGTTGTTATCTATTACAAAGGAGTAATTTGGTCCTAATTTGGTAAGGTTAGAAGAAGTGCCAAGAATGAGAAGTTCTGTTTTGTCATCATTCAGGCATAGACCATGTGAGGCCATCCATGCCTGAATGATGAGATGCACTTTATTTACAAAGGCCAAATCCTTATCGTAGTCCCCCGTCAGCGGGATGAGGATCTGAGTATCATCAGCATAGTTAGTGTAGGTGATACCCAGAACATCTAGATCATCGAAAAAACGGCCTTTGTAAAGATGTTGTACAGGGTGGGAGAGACACAAGAGCCTTGGGGTACGCCACAGGTAATAGGTGTAGGGTCAGCGGCTGCTAAAGGGGAGAAGACTCTCATAGTGCAGTTGTTAAGAAAGGATTGGATCCAGTCAGTTGCCTCTTGAGAGAAGTGGGCTGCTGATTGTAGATGACTACAGAGTATCTCATGGTCGACCAAGTCGAAGGCAGCTGAGAGATCAAGGAGCAACAATAATGCAGTCTTTCCCTTGTCTCTCGGCTCGTCTATCTGTGTCTTAAGATCCAAGAGAGCAGTTTCGGTGCCGTGCAGTGGCCTGAAGCCAGACTGTCGGACTCCTAGGAGGTGAAAGTGTTCAAGGTAGTGTTGAGTTTGTTGATATGCTATTTTGTCAAGGATTTTAAGTAAGAATAGTACTGTAGTAATAGGGCGTTAGTTTGTAGGAGTCGAGGGATCTAGGTTAGGTTTTTTAAGTTATTAGGTATGGAGCTTGTGGTGAAGGAGACATTTATTAATTTTAGTAACGAATGGTGCAAGTTCACGAGCCGCATCCTTTATCAATTGTGCAGGACATAGGTCCCCATGGCAATTTGAGGGTTTGAGAGTGAGGATAATCTTTTCAACCTCTTTGGTAGTGACTTTATGGAAGTTGAACTGGGGAATTGGAGTAGGGGGGTTGGCTGAATAGGTTGTCCCGTTGTAGTGCTGGTGATACTTATTTTGATAGTTGGGAGAAGGGAGTCTTTTTTATTGTTTATCTTAGTTTGCAGGGAGATGATTTTATTAGCTAGGGCATTTTGTATGCTCGTGCACCAATTTTTATCCTTAGGGCAAGAGTCAGGCGTTTGTACGGGAGATTCTACCTCTTTCAGAATTGGCAAGCGAGATTCGGGAATTGTAGGAAGTTTGTTTGGCCAGGATAATTTCTTTTTTTTTTTTTTTAAATTTGGTTTTATTGGTTTTAACAAAGGAACAAACATGATGGAATACATATTACATGTTTCACCATAGTAAGCATATGTTTGCAGAACAAGGAAGATATATTTGTTGTTAAAAGAAGAACAGGCATAGTTATGCAGCATATGTTACATTGGGTACCTCAAAGTATATCCATCTAAGTCTAACGAACCCTACCCTCCCCCCTCCCTCCTCCCTTCCTTGATTGAGCACACATCCATTGAAGTTTGTGAAAGCATGGGGATTTCCAAAGTGTTTTATTCAGAGCTCCATTGCGTGGTCGGTCAGGTGCTACTTATTACAGAGTCTCTTCCATTGTTTTCTGTCGAGTGTTGCCTTTCCATCAGGGTCCGATAGATTCCTCCGATTGGAGCCCAGAGTCTGTTATTAGATATTTATTTTTAAAGTCCATCCATAGAGCTTCGCATTGGGCGGCTTTGCCGTGCAGGGAGGCGGTTATTGTCTCCATTAAATAGATGTTTGTGGCTAGGGTGATCCATTCCCTCTTACCGGGCGTCGTTGTGGATTTCCATTTAATCACTAAGAGGGCCCTGGCTGCGAGCAGTAAGTAGGGGGTCAAGCCTTTCACTCTGGTCCATTCATCTTCATCTTTTTCGAGGCCAAACAGTATTAGGTAGGGATCGGGATCTCTTTGGATACCTTCTATTTCTTTAATCCACCCCAGGACCTCGTTCCAGAATACTTTGATGTGTTGGCAGCCCCACCACATGTGCCAATAATTGGCTATTTCTCCGCATTCCCTCCAGCATGTTGGACTCATTGTTTGGGACATTTTGGAAAGTCTAAGGGGGTCGTATTGCCATCTGTGTAGCAGTTTGATGGCATGAAGCTTGTATTGACTTGAAATGGACGTTTTGGAGGCTGCCTTACACATTGTTTCCCATAGGTTGGAATGCATTTCTTCCCCAAAGTCTTTTTCCCATCTCTTCCGCAGGGGTTCCGTTGACCCATTTCCCGCCGCTATTAATTCGTGGTACATTGCGGATATGAGGCCTTTCATCTCGGATTTAGAGTCTAGGAGTTTCTCAAATGGGGTGAGATCTCTGTTTAGTTTGTCTCTCCATTCTGCCTTCGTTAAGACCCCTTTCAGTTGGATGTACTGGAATGTAGATAGGGTGCCTATACCCAGCGCTTCCGTTAGATCTGGTAAAGTGATAAACGCGTCTTTTTTCTGTAGCTGTCCTACTCTCTCCAAGCCTGCCTCGTACCATGCTTGGAATCTGCCCACATCAGGTATGTGGTTGTTTATGCCAGGTGACCATAAGTGGCTGAGCGGGGATGGCCAGGTGGTGATTTTGCACATTTCTTTGCCTGTGCGCCAAATACTCCATATAGTGCTTAAGATAGGGTGGCCCTTGATTTTTCGTTGAACCCTTTTGTGCAGGGTCCAAAGCCATTCCGATACCGTGGCAGGAGACAGAAAATGATTGTCCATTTGGACCCATTGGAGGTTAGTATGGTCTCTAAGGTGTGGGATCAGGACGCGCAGCTGAGCGGCTTTGTAGTAGGTTCTCAGGTCAGGAAGCTCGACTCCTCCCTTGTCCTTGGGGAGCGTTAGTGTGTTGTATGGGATTCTTGGTTTCTTCCCCTGCCATATGAATCTTACCATGATCTTTTTGGCTTCAATAAAAAACTCTTTGGGTATCTCAACCGGTAGCATTTGGAATGGATACAGGAAACGGGGAAGGCATACCATGTTAACTGCATTGATTCGTCCAAGCCAGGAGATCGTGAGTTTCTCCCATTTTTTGAGGTCGGCTGCGAATCGCTGGAGGAGCGGAGGAAAATTGGCTTCGAAAAGATCGTCCAGGGTTTTGGTGATCTGTATGCCCAGATATTGTAGTGTGGCATGTTCGAGCTTGAGGCCCAACGGGAGGAACTTGGCATCATTAACTTCTGCGGTTCCCTGAAGGGGGAACAAAATGGACTTGGTCCTATTTACCTTAAACCCCGAGAATTGGCCATATTCATCCATTAATTTGAGGGCATGAGGGATGGACTCTGTGGGGTTAGTTTTGTGGAGGAGAATGTCATCTGCATAGAGGGCGGCTTTGTACTCTGTTGGCCCTAGCCGCATCCCCTCTATCAAAGGGTCCGCTCTCATCTTTTGTGCCAGGGGTTCTAGTGAGAGTGCCAATAGAATAACGGAGAGGGGGCATCCCTGTCTAGTCCCGCGATGCAGTTCGAACCATCTAGAGTATTCCCCGTTAACGAATATCGCTGCCATGGGGGATGTGTATAATGCTCGTATTCCCTTTCTAGTTCTCTGGCCTATTCCCACTTTCTGCAGGACTGCTCCCAGAAAATCCCACTCCACTCTATCAAAGGCCTTCTCGGCATCAATCGATAGTAGGGCAGGGTCGCCAGGGAGGTCATGGGCCGTATGGATGAGGTGTAGTGTTTTGTGCATGGAATCAGCTCCCTGTCTCCCCAGTATAAATCCAACCTGGTCTGGGTGGACCAGGCGGGGCATTAGCGTCTCCAGTCTGGCAGCTATTACCCTAGCATAGATTTTGGCGTCGAGATTGAGGAGGGAAATGGGACGGTATGATCCACAGCACTTGGGATCTCTCCCTTCCTTGGGGATCACTGTTATAAGTGCTCTTTTAAAGGAGGCTGTAGCCACACCTGTTTCTATGATTTCATTAAATAGTTCCGTTAGGAAGGGTGTTAGTTGGTTGCTGAAAGTTTTATAAAACCCAGCAGTGTAACCATCTTCCCCTGGGGACTTGCCGAGCGTTAACATTTTAATTGCATCATGGATCTCCTGTTCACTAATGGGGGAGTCGAGGAGCTCGGTGTTAGCATGCGTTATTGTAGGCATAGTGATCGGGGATAAGTAAGCGGTTATGTCTAACTGGCCAGAGGTTATTTCGGAGGTGTAGAGTTTCTCATAAAAGTTGGCAAAGGATTCCGGGATATTGTGGGGGGTCTGGGAAAAAGGGACAGAGTCATCCAGTATTTCGGTCACCCTGCGCTCTGTCCTTTGTTCTCTGAGCCTGGCAGCTAGTAGAGCATCGGCCTTGTCTCCTTTTTCGTAAAATTTCTGTTTTAAAAACTGCAGTTTGCGTACTACTTGGTCGCGCTCTAACAGCCTAAGTTCTTCCCTTTTCTGTTGGGCTATTTTCATTCTGTCTGGGTCTACCTTTGGGTCTTCCCTTATCTCACCCTCCAATTGACATATTTCGGTCCGTAGCCTATGTTCTATAATCTTCCGCTCCCTTTTCTTGGAGGACCCCTCTCGCATCAGAATGCCTCTCCATGTGGCCTTCCCTGCCTCCCATATCATTTGTTTGGAGACCTCCCAATTATTATTTATTTTAAAATATTCGTCAATTTCGGTCTCCATGGTGGTTTTGAAGACCTGATCTTTCCAAAGAGACTCGTTACATCGCCACTTTCCTCTGTTGACAGGTAGGTCCGCCCAATTGATATCGGTCAGAACCATGTCGTGGTCGGACCAGGTTATCGGGACTATGTCGGATTGCTTTGTCGTGGTTGTGAGAGCACTTGAGAGATATATATAGTCAATCCGTGTAAATGTGTGATGGGGGTTTGAGTAGAAGGTATATCCGCTTTCGGTGGGGTGTATGAGTCTCCACACGTCCTTCATGTCGTATAGAGCCATCATTGCAGCCAATTCGGTGGGCTCTCTCTTGTTTTGTTGTCTCGCTTCAGGTCTGCCTGGCTTCCAATCCTTGTACGGGTCAGCCCATTGATTAAAGTCCAAGATGATATGCCCTGTGGCTTCTAGCATTATTTTAGGGATCGTTTTCTCAAGGAATGCGACCTGACCAGTGTTGGGTGCGTATACGGTGGCAATAGTCACCTGAGATTTTGCTATTTTGCCCGTTATGAGCAGGGCACGGCCCCCAACGTCGGACCATGTTTTATCCACTTCAAAGTTGATTCCTTTCTTGAGTAGAATTCCAACACTGCCTCTTCTGAGGGGGCCCGAACCCCAAAACTCGAGGCCTCCTCGCTTCCCCAGGATGCTCCGCTCCTCGCCCCTAGCATACTTGGTCTCCTGCAGGAGGAGTATGTCAATATTGGATCTACGAAATTCCCTGAGGACCAAGGATCTTTTAGTCGGGGAGTTCAAGCCTTTCACATTAATAGTCCCGACCCTGAGTGAGTCTCTCACCATATGTTCGTCAGATGTCGTCATTGTTAGGTACTTTTAGAGGATCGCTCACTTCAGGTGGCCAGACCGGTGTTTGATTCTTCCCTCCCGTGCCTTTGGTATTAAAGCAAATTCGTTCAGATGTTGGTGCTACTGTTCTCAAGTTCCTCTTTTCCCTTCCCCCGCTTCCCCCCCTCTCCCTGAGTTGATGGTGTTCAAGTGAACCCAAGAACTGAAAATGTGCCATTTTAGGCGCTTTGACGGCGTCCAATTCAGACTTGGTGTAAATGTTCAGTCCAGTATTGGACCACCAGTGGAGACCATTACATCACGGTCCGGTTCGAATATACTACCATAACATACCATTGAGCCCCCTTATCCCCCAGTCCCCCCCCTAACATACTTTAATTCAACAATAACATTAAAAAGGAAACAAAGGTGTAACGATACGTGTGCACTCTGGCTTTTTTCTTCAGAAGCTCATTTCCCTCCTACTTCAGGAGGGGGTTTTGCGGCTGAGCGCCGTCGTCCAGCAAGTGAGCTCCTCCCTCTGTGACGATGGATGATCGTTTCGGAACATTTGCAGGCGTGGGTTGCAGTCAGTTGGCTTGCAAGGTTCTTGAGATTCTCTTTCATTTTCCATTCTCGGGCATATTGTTTGGTCGCATGTATTTCCTTGATCCTTTCACTCTTTTTCTTCTACTTCTAGGACCCTGAAGTTCCCATTGCATTACCGCTTGTTCATGCCCGTCCCTTTCACCTCCTCTAGGGGCTGTTCCGAGGATGTCCGCAATGCAGTCCTTGATCTCTTGCTCTGATCGAAGGACAATCTTCGAGCTACCGTGTTCAAATGTGAGGGAGAAAGGATATCCCCACCTGTATCTTGTGCCCTGTTCCTTGAGCCACTTCGTGAGGGGGCTGCAGAGGCGCCTCAGTGCCAGTGTAAGTGAGGATAGGTCCTGGAAGATGGTGATTTGCGCACCTCCCAGTGTAAGCGAGTCCCCGGATCTGGCCTTCATCAGGATCCTGTTCCTGTCCTGGTATCGGTGAAACCTTGCTAGGACAGAGCGTGGTCCACCAGGGGGCCCACCAGCCCTGTGTATCCGCTCCATTTTAGGTTCATCTATCTCCTCGTCTGCCATTAAGATCTTTATGATGTTGTGTATTGTGGTTTTGAGTGAGTCCTCAGTTTCCCCCTCGGATTCCGGAATTCCGAAAAAGCAGAGGTTGTTCCTTCTCTCTCTCTGTTTTCCAAGTCATCCATTTTGAGGCGTATCTCCTCTTCCCTTTGTTCGATGTTACGAATCCTCGTGTCCATTTGGGCTTCAAGGGTGTCAATCGAGGCCTGATTGTTCTCCACACCTTCTAACCTCTCCTCGAAATTGTCCATTCTCTGGGTGATCCTGTCGATTTTACCGCCTAGGTTGGCTCCAAGTGACTTTATCTCACTTAGCAATGCAGCAATGTCCCCTTTGGTGGCGGCGGCTCCTGCTTCCGCGGCGTCTGTTGACATTGTTGCTTTCTGTTGAGGATTCGGGGAGGATGGGGCGTAGGTGTATTTGGCGAGCCTACTTTTTGCGCTCATGGGGTGGGTCCCAGATCAGAGGAGGCACACGCCCCGTAGTCGGGGGCCTTACCCTCTTTGTCGGAGCGTGGGTGCCCACCTAGCAGGTTGTCTTTGAGAATCCAAGGCACAGGGGACAGCACATTGGAGGGAGACAATCCACGTTGTTTGTATTCCGCGAGGCGAGCGCAGGGCGTGGTGTCTCAGGCAAAGTCTTGGGTGGGAGTATCCCCCAAAAGAGTGTCTTCGTCTGATTTGTGTGCTTGTTGCAGGGTTAATAGCAGATGAAGGCTGGTGGAGGTAACGGTGCAATAAGGGTGACAGCCCTTGACGGCGCTTCTGGGTGCTTCGTGGTGTGGCAGGAATCAAGGGAAAGCGTTGGTGAGGATTGTATGCTCACTGATGGCCTTGATGCACAGTGTCTTATGGGTGGGGTATCTATTCAGTTGTGAGGCCTTTGTGCTTTATTGTCTCCTTTCCTCTCCCGTCTCTCCTCCCCTTTCCTTTATTTGGGGAATTGCGCTGTTTTCGCACAATCAGGTGAGTGTTGAGGGGTGGATGGGTCCGTGAGCGGATCTCCTCTTTGTTCCGCGTACTCCTCCTCGAGCGCGAGTCTCTGGCGGGTCTCTGGAGCCGCGCCCGCAGGGCCTCCCGCGCAATACGCGGTCCCTCGGTGAGAGGAGAGGAGAGGCGGCGCGCAGCTCCAGCTTCCCGCGACCGCTAGGGTGAAGGGGGGCACGGGGCGATCGCAGCTCACAGGGAGTGTTGGAAGGGGGGAGACGGCCGCGTACCTTTCTCCCTCCATGTGACCCAGTGGGCGCTTCCTTCAGCGCGGGCACCGGCAGCACAGCGCCGGGTGTGGTGTCCGCGTCTCCGCTCACGGGTAGAAAGCTGCCGTCACAGGGGGAGAGGCAGAGGAGGCTCCACCAGTCCCGGAGGTCCGAGGCCTGCCACTCGTTGCTGCTCAGGGTACCGGAGCGCCGCGGGGCCGTCACACGTCACACGCGTTGAAAGGCACTTTTCTCAGCCTTCCGAGCTCCGTTTTGGATCGGATTTTTCGCCGGCATGGGGGGGTGATCTTCCGACTACTGCTCCACTATTTTGTTCGTGGGGGGGGTCCCAAGGAGGGGGCTCAGTCCGCCTTATGGACCTACGGTGTCGGAGCTCACACAGAGGGAGGATCCATCCGTGCGCCCCCTGGTCGATAATTTATTTTTTATACTAGGAGGCTAGTATGCTCAATTTTTCTTATTGATTTCTGTGGAGTGTGATCTCCAAACTTTTTCACAACGTTGTTTCTCCTGTTTGAGGACTTTAAGATGGGGGAGAACCAGGTGTTGACATGTTTGAGGGGTTTCTTCTTTCTCAACTTCAAGGCTGCAATGTTATCAAGGGAGGAGAGCATAACTTTGTTATACAGATCTACCATAATGGAGGGGTCTGTGTGGTCTGGAATAGCGTTCAAGGTCGGTAGGATCAAGGGGATGAGATTTTCAGAGGTGATATTTCTTTTGTTTCTAGTCTGGGCAGCTGGGGCTATGCTAATAACTTGTGCTGGTAATGCCTCTAATGAGAACATGATCAAGTGGTGGTCAGTCCAAGGCTGAGCAGTATAGATGAGACAAGGATAGGGCAGTTATGCACAGCCAGCCAGTCAAGAGTTCTGCCTTTGATGTGGGTAGGCTCTGTGATCTTCTGGGTAAAGCCTAATTCCTCTAGGGTGTTGTTAATTAATGTGGCATTGACATCTGTAGAGTCGTTAAGTCCAAGGTTAAAATCGCCTAGTAAGATCCTTTGGGATGAATTCTTAAGATTATTCGAGATGATGTTCCTAGAGGGCCTGGAGGTCAGTAAATGAGGTGGATAGGTATAGATTGTGTATTGGATAACGTTAACATAGCGGTTAAGGATTCACAGGATCCTAAGTTGAGGGATGGAGAGCATTTCAGAGTGAGTTTAGTTTTAGCTATTATAGCTAGGTCTCCGCCTCTAGATGTAGTTTAGTCAAGTCTTAGTAAGGTATAGTCGTCTGATATGGCTAGCATAATTGCAGGACCAGCTGCTGGGTGAAGCCAAGATTCAGTGATGACTAAGAAGTCTAAATCTTCATTGTACAGTATGTCAGCTAGTTCTGTTGCATGGGCTACCATAGAGCGGGCATTTATAAGTGCACCCTTAATTCCAGGTTGTGCTGGTTTCGCAGGTAATAGCTGAGTTTTGATGGCATCTTTCTGGGTGAGGATAGGCTCTCGGAAGAGTCTGCTGTTGAGTTGAAGAGGATGTTGAGGGGGGCTAGTATGGCCCGGGTTGGCCCTAACATTGCTAGGCAATGATTTGGATAAAGGGTCATAGAGCCTTGGGAGTCTGGCATGTAGTTTAAGGTTTCTTTGTAGAACAGTGCAGGCAGTGGTAATCTTGTCAGTTAGCTTGTAAGGTTTAGGCATTGGCATGAGTGGGAGCGAATTTGGGAGCAAGGTGGAAAAATCTAAACTTATGATATATAGTGAGGATCTGAGTAGACAGTGTAAAGTAATGGGAAATGCATTGTGGGAGTGTACAAAGTAGGAATAATGTAATGTGGCTACTGGTAGATAGCAAACAGATCGTAGCACACCTAAGTTAAATTATGGCAATGGGGCCTAGACATCAGCAGATCAAGAGCGCAGATAGAAGCACCTAGAACATCTAGATTCGACTTTAGTAGTTTACCTGTGAGACAGTTGTTCCTAATGCATGGATAAAAACACATCTAGATTCGACTTTGGCAGTTAACCTAAGAAACGGCAATTCCAATGAAAAGATAAAGAGACATCTAGATTTGACTTTGGCAGTTTAACCTAAGAAACGGCAATTCCAGTGCAAAGATAGAAACACATCTAGATTCGACTTTGGCAGTTAACCTAAGAAATGGCAATTCCAATGCAAAGATAAAAACACATCTAGATTCGAATTTGGCAGTTAACCTAAGAAACGGCAATTCCAGTGCAAAGATGAAAACACGTCTAGATTTTAATTTGGCAGTTAACCTAAGAAACGGCAATTCCAATGCAAAGATAAAAGCACATCTAGATTTAGCATAAGTAGTTAACCTAGGAGCCAGCAGTAATACATGAGTAAAAGCACATTTCAAATGGACTTTGGCATTAGTCCTGAAAGGCAGTAGTTTCGAAGCACAGGGAGTAAAAATGTCTAGACTCTACTGCCTAGGAGGATTACGCAAGGTAGGGCTGAGGAAAGTGGTACACAGCGCACAGTCGGGAGTGCAGTTGACTACAGGCTACAATATTTCAGTATGGGTGACTGGTAGACCAAGGCATAAGTAAGGATTACTAGGGCAAAGGTGTAATACTGTGGCATTAGCTGCGATAGGTGACCACAAGGGGACGCGGGTATAATTGTATGCGATGAGCTCATTAATAGCAGGTGAACTGGTACAGCTGAGGAATAGTGCCAGGTCATATAGAATAGAAAGGAGGTTATTGCATTCAGGATAAGTCCACAGCAGAGTTTAACATGTAGTAAACATGGGCTATGGGCCCTAAGCAATTGCGGTCGATCAAACAATCAAAAGATGCACATAACTTTCCGCAGCTGGTAGGGGGCATAGAGCAAGGCAATCTGAGTTGTGAAGAAGTCAATGTTAGGCCATAATCAGAGCATGGGCGAAGAGGCACAGGAGATCGACATCAGTACTTACTATGTCAGTAGCGTATCCTGCAGGATGGATGGCGGCCATCTGCGGACAGCTGCAGACAGGGCCCTTAGTACGCGGCCCTTGGGAACGCAGCTTCCGCCTCCGGTTTCTGTTGTGTAGACAAGGAGTAAGGGGCAGCTAATCAGGAGTGGCGAGCGTAGCGAGGTGGTAGCTCTGTGCTACCAGGCCGAGGAAAGTATGTCGGCCATCTTACAGTAGTCGGATTTCGTGTGGAATAATGGTAAAGATGCGTTACCTCTGCATCAACGCTGCATTCACAACAGCATACGGGGATGCAGATTGTATCTTAGTATGCCGCCTGGAGGAATGGGCATGGGATCATCCTTAGCTGCCGTTGCACATCCAAAGCGGGATGGCAGGCAGTCAAGGGGGGTGGGGGCTCCTGCCCTTCCGAGGTTGTCAGCTTTTGGTTGTCTGCGGGCTTCAGTTCCCTTCTCTGGCATCAGCCGGTCGCTCCAGGGACTGCAGCAGATATGCAGCGGTTCACTGTGGCCTCCTGGCCTCCTCCGATCATTCCTGGGACTCTGGCGGCTCTGCAGTAGTTCCTTTTTGCTGTCTGGCCTCTTCCGATCATTCCAGGGACTGTGGTGACTCTGCAGTGGCTCCCTGCTGTTAGGCTGTGCAGCCAAGTGGTTTCATTGCTCCGCCTTCTCGGTTGGCTGGTTTCTCTGCCTCCTGTCCCCCACTCCAAACCTTCCACATCGGATCTTCTGGGGATGCTCCTCCCAGTGGGTATTTTATCTGTCCTCTCCTGCTTCTTCCTGCTTTGTACGGCATTTGAATCTCCCATTTCCTCCAGGCAGGGCTTCTCTCCCCATTTGGATTTCCCTCTTCTATTTGAATGGTAGCTTGGTCAGCTAGACCTTTCAGTGTGTGTGCTCTTTAGGTATTACCCAAATTGACCTTTTACAATTGATCTTTTGTCCTAATTGACCTTGTGCACAATTGACCTTTACATTTATTTTACTTTGTATATATATATGTGTGGGGTGGGTTTGGGGTAATAAATAATATAATGGCATTGGAGAGGGAGTTGCAGGTTTTTTTTGGATTGAGCAGGGGGTTTCCCTCCGCAGATATGTTCTAATTGACCTTCATTTCACGATCAATTGTGAAAAGGTCAATCCTCCCGCGATCAATTGTGAAAAGGTCAATTGGTATACATCTGCTATTTATGCTTCTGCACTTCTTCCTTGTCCCAGTACTGATCTTGAGGACTCCCAGTGTCTGAAGGATAGAAGTCATTTCAGGAGCCTACACTCTTCCTCGTCTCAGTATTTCCTACCTGGCTTGTATGACAAAGGTACATGGGTAGATTAGGGAAGGTGTTGTTGCGAGGGAGGTATTATTGTATGTTAGAGTTAGGTGGGCTGTGGGATATCATGTTCTCCCATGATCGTCACTAATTCCATAGGGGCTTTCCCTCCCCAAGAGATCCAACCACTGAGTACCACCCCCAGGAGGACTATTGGGTAGCAGCCTCACCTCGCTGGCCTCATGGAAAGGCATGGAAAGGGACTCCCCCTAAGGGATAAGTGATGACATCGGGGTATTCGTCACAATAGGCAGTCCTTACAATAAAGATTCAAAATCACTCGCTACTCAATCACGCTCTCTGACTCTTCAATACCCTTGCACTCAATCCACCAGTACCTCATAGTCTCAAATGATAGCCTCTACACTCTCTGCAACATCCTTCTTCGGGCCTACTGCTTCTCCTCTGACCTCATCCGAGCAACCCATAACTTCCTGTTTCGTGTCCACTCTTATGTATCCCTCCTGCTCTTGCGTTGACAAGTACTGCAGCTGTTTACCTGCTTGGGAGGTGTTACAAGTTGAAAGAAAGCATAAAGAATGGGTTAAGCCCTGCCCCTTCTCTCCACGTTGATTGCCACGGAATGCCCATGGCGGGTCTTCCAGTCCAAAGTTCAAGTCTGTACAGGGAGATTTGTCTCTTGGCTCCCCTGAAGTATATTCATCCCCCATTGGGGTTTTCGTTCTGCAAGGTACTCCTGGGTGGTCTTGCAGGCTCCCTGCTGGTGTTGCAGACTGCTTCTCTGGAGCAGAGCTCAGTCCGTATCTGTAGTGACTGCGTGTAGCAGGTGGCTCCTGTCTCTCTCTCTCTCTCTCTCTCTCTCTCTCTCTCTCTCTGTCCCCTCTCCCCCCCCTCTCTCTCTCTCTCTCTCCTCTCTCACTCCCCCTCTCGCCTCCTCCCCCCCATGGAGCATCTCCTGCGCAAAGCCTTTCCACTGATTACTTTACTTCATAAAGGCTTGCTGTTTGGTTAATAGGTCCAGGTCTTTATTGGCGCTTGGTTGATGGTGTGGAATGCTGGCTGCTCTTCTTTGGTTTGCTGAACCTGTGAGGCTCAGGTGAACATTAACGTTGGGAGGCATGATGCGAGACAGTGTTGCTAGTACACAGGCACAAAGGGAAGGGGTAAGTATAAGATCACCCCACCAGCTGCCATCTTTTAGGGCTGACTATGGATATCTCCTCCATTACTGCATTAAGAGGTTCCAGCCCCTTTTGACAAGACCAGCTCACTGGCCTTGCCTCATCTGAATGAGACACACTTATCAAGTTGAAAAATGTCCAGTTTGTAAGTATTTATCTTCATAAGAAGAATAAGCTTTGGATACATTTTTATTTTTTATTATGTTTGTTGTACAATGTGGGGATATCATTGAAACTACATGGCAATATTTCCAGCTGATGTGCAACAGAAGACCAGTCCTTTCTTTGTGTTTGCATTTTGTTCCACACTATTTGTAAGGAATGGTGTTTTATATTCTCTAGGGAAACGGTTGGTCTGCATTTCACAGGCTCCATTTTTCTTGCTTGTATAGTGCAGGAAAGTATCATGCTTTCTGCTCATGGTTAGAGAAAAAGTGCACCATGTATAAAGAAAGCAAGGCAACATTTCAGCATTTTGTGCCTTGATTCTGCCAGTCCCAATCTTCCTTAAACTTTGCCCTGCATCAGAAAATGGAGCTAATTAAATAATGCCTGCTGTCACATATTGCTCAAGAAACACTGCCACTCACAGAGAAGGATCAATGCTTTTTATTTCAGGCCGCATCCCCACTCCCCCTCTTGTCAAGTTGCACCCATTCTTCCTTAACGCAAACATCCCTACTCCCTAGGTTAGTATATACTGTTGGTTTCTCCCTACTGGCTAAATTCTGACTATGCTTAGGAGGGAGGACTTAAAGGCCAATACCTTATCTGTCCAAGCTTCCTCTGGGACTTCCCAGACGGACCCTACACTACCAATGTTGGCTAAAAAGGATTATAGGGTGTACCTTTCAGTCACTGCCAGAGTCAAACTTGTTCCTAGCACGTCCACATGTTCCTCTCCTTCTCGCTACCTGATGTCCTTCTCTCACTACTCTTCATCATACAACTCCACCCACCTTCTTCTCGTCTACTACCTACATCTGTCGCCTCTGTCCCTCCAATGTCTCTTTCGCTCTCCTGCCTCCACCATTCAATGTTACAACTCCCTCCTTAATACTACCTCTTCTTCCTTCACACTACTACTCCCTCCTCCACATTACTACTCCCACCGCCACACTAACACTTCCTCTACTCCTCCCTCCCCACACTACTACCACCACTACTCCCCCTTTCACTCTCACAACCATTTTTCATTTGTTTTTATTCAGTCCCTCTGCCACTCACACTCACTGACACTCACGATTGTTAGTTATGGGTTCAGTCCCACCTCTTTCTGAAGCAGGTACTACAGAAGTCTTTGTTTCTGTCTTCTTCTTTTTCTTTGTAAAGGTACTCTCCTTGGAGAGGGAGGAACAATCCCTTCCTGTAGCCACAGTGTCTGGCTAATAGAACAGGCAGAACACAAAGGTGCAATAGGAAGGTAAGGCCCTAACTTGGTGAAAAAGTCTCTGCTAAAAAAACAAGACTCTGCTGGTCTCCCAAATGCTGCAGCATAGTGAAGGCAGAAGTGCAGGAGCACTCTTGTGCAGAGCGAGCATTCATATGGTAGAAGTCCAAGAGCACTCTTATGTAGTGTGATCCAGCAAAGAAGGGCACAGAAGAGGAATCAATCAACGAATCTGTAAGAGAAACAGAGGAATTGTAGTAAGTAGTGGGTGGAAAGGTAGCGGAGCTGGAGCTACAGGATCGCGTTTAGAGTAAATGAAATCCAGTCAAAGAGGAAAATAAAACAGAAGATGCAGCGCAGGCTGCTACAAAGAAGAAAAGGCAAGAGTGAAAGGTTGACTGAAGCAGGCAAAGTAGATACACAAGGGTGGCAAAGAACAAACTAGCCTGTTACCCGATAGATGGCTAGGATTGCAACGCATCAGCGCTCTGTGTCTTCGTTGTGTAAAGAAAAGTACAGATGCTATCTCAAGAACAACTAGACCAGTAAGAGGTGTTGCGGTCAGACCGTGCCGGCGCGACCGCACACGCACCTCTTCCAGGCGCAATAACGTTGCGCCATGACAGTATGCCTCTTCTTTCTCCAGGGGGTTGGGCCAGGTTTCCAAGGAAACTGTAGATGGTACTGTCAAAGCAAATGGGGGGCAGAGACATGAGAAGATGGTTCCCAGGATCTTTTTGCTACTGAATATCCTTTCCAGTGTATCAAGTATTGCAGGGTGCCACAATAGTATCAGAAATCCCATATTCTGGAGAATTAATATTCTTCAGTGCCTACAGGAGCAGGTGTAGTCTGAGAAAGCTTCTTCCTCGAGTATGGATTAGGAAGATGGAGTTTTAATAGGAAAGAATGGAAAATGGGGTGAATGTGATTTCATGTAACTGGTAGATGCAACTTATATGCCACAGGATTGATCTGTTCTTTGATCTTAAATGGCCCCACAAAACGAGGCGATAGTTTGGCAGGATGAACCCACCGAGGGAGATATTTCGTTAAGAGACAAACCTTGTCTGCTGTAGACCATTCTGGATCTTTTCTTCTATGTTGGTCAGCATATTCCTTGTTGGTCCTTTTACTCTCTTCCAGATTCTGATAAGCTAGTGTATGGTTCTTTGTGATGTTGTCTAGGAGAGCATGAATAGTGGGAATCTTAGTGGAAGGAAAGGCTGTGACTGTTATTGCATTCCTTCTGCTGAAGAACTTTCAGGTTCTTGTGATCCGTGTGTACCTCCAACGGAGAGTTGTCTCCCAACAGCAGATGACGCCTGTGCATGCCTGACGAATGGCTAAATGCTCTTTTTCCAGCACAGAATAATTACTTTTGCTGGATGTTAAAGTCCTAGAATAATACGCCAATGGGTGCTCTTGTTTATCATTTTCGACTTGTTTTAGAACTGCCCCTAAGGTATTATAAGAGGCATCCATTTCCCCTATCAAAGGCAAAGACTGATCAGGTTGTAAGAGGATAGGTGCTGAACAAAACTTAGATTTAAGTAGTTGAAAAGCCTGTTCAGCTTTATGGCCAGACAGAAAGCATGTGTTCTTCTTTAGAAGCGAAGTGATAGGAAGTACTGTCCTGGAGAAACCTGATGTAAACCGCTGGTAAAAATTGGCCAGTCCTAAAAACCGTTGAATGTCCTTCACAAATAGAGATGGCCATTGGAGTATGGAGGTGGTCATACATGGATCCATTTGGACTCCCTCTTCAGACAATATGAACCTGAGATAGGATACAGAAGACACCTCAAATGAACATTTCTCTAGTTTAACCAGCAATTTGTATGTTCACAACCTCTGTAGTACTTCTTTCAGGTGTTGTTGATTTTGTTTCATGGTCACGGAGTATACCAGAATGTCGTCCAGGTAGACGGTGACCGTGTGGAACAGAAGGTCAGAGAATATTTGATCTATAAACCTCTGAAAAACCGCAAGGACGTTAACGAGACAAAGGTGTCCTAAATGAGGTCTTACATTCATCGCTGTTCCGGACTCGCAACAGGTGGTATGCCCAGCGTAGGTCAAGTTTAGTCAAAATATTTGTGCCCTGTACGGCCTCGGCAATGTCCTTGATCAAAGGCACGGGATACCTATCACAGATAGTGAGTCTGTTGATACCTCTGTAATTGATACAAGGCCTCAGTTCCTTTGTATCTTTTCTGGGAACAAAGAACGGAGAAGGGGACCTGAATTCTTGTATTAATCCATTCTCTAAATTGGAATCAACGTATGTTCGTAGGGCTTCCTTTTCAAGAAGGACAATGTGTTCATACCCCCAAAAGGAACAGCATCAGGTATGAGGTCTATAGCACAGTCCTCTGGGCGATGCAGAGGATGTTCTCTGGCTACAATGTCCTCAAAAACAGCCATGTAGTCCTGGTAGCGGGAAAGGAACACAATGGATACCCTTCGAGAAAAAGATTCAAAAACTCTTTTCATTAGTTGTTTCCTTTATACAGAACCTGGAACAAAGCTGAGATGTGAACTAGACCCTATTAGCTGACCAGTCAATGGGAGGATTATGTCTTGGAGGACATCGGAGACCCGTTGTGATGGGAAAGTGTGCTGCTCGTATGAAATCAAATGAAAGAAAATCAGTGTGTTTGTAGATTCCGATAGACAAAGGTATTGAACACGGGTTGGGATTCCATCTTGGCTGTAAAAGGTTTCTTCTTAAACTGCTGTTCCTTGAACACTTTGCTTATTTCAATGCGTGTTTCTCTTCTCATTCCCTTATTGGGATTCCATTTGCTTAGCCAACACTTGTATTTCAACCAGTTCATCTGCTTTCATTCCATTCAATCATACTTGTTACTTGCTTTAGCTCTGTACAGCATTCAGAAATGCTTGATTACATTCAGAAAGATTAATAACTTGATTTGGTTCTGTACGGTATTCATAAATGCTCATAATGTCTTTCAGTTTGTTGAGTATTCAAAAATCATCTGTTTCAGCCTTGAAACTACTTTCAGTTCATTCGAGATTTATTCGAGTCCCTGTACTGACAAAAGAAAGAGCCGGTGGAGAAGGGAGTAGAGAGCTCACACAGATACATGACATGCTGCACACTGTTCCCCAGCACAAACACGCTCTTCCATGTCTGTGGTGGGGAGCAGTGGGCAGCATGTCCTGTTCTAGGAAAGAAAGAAAAAACTTGGCCAGCATTTGTGTGCAGAGTCATGGGGTGATGCAAGCGAGCACTACCCATGTATAAACTGTAATTTGGGGAGGGTACAGGAATTGGAGCGCTCTCAACTGCCACTGTCCTCCTCTAGGGTAGGCCTGGCTCCGGCTTCCACCATGGTTGACCTCCCACCACAGGCCGAGAGGGGTTCCTATCCCGATTGTGACAGGGACAGCTTACTGACCTTTTCACACTGCATATGGCTTGTCATAGTTTGAACTGCAAGACTTCTGGTAGATTCTTGAAAAATGTAGTTGATTATTGTTCTTTAAACAAAAGCTGCCTCTGGTCCTAATTATGGAAGAGAAGCATATTGGTTGTCGCCAGGGGGCAAGAATTAACGAGACAGTCATAGACAAGTAATTCTCCGCCTGAGTTCTATGCATACACACAGAACTCCAATGGATAGTGGTGAGTGCACATTTTGCCCCATGGTTGCTGCAGTGTCGTTAATAGAATCACGAATGTCCTATTAACTATTCTAGAAAATCTTCATTAATGTCCGTACTGGGCAGGAGCTTACAATTGACAACGGGAAAAACTCAATGGAAGACAGATTCCACTAATAATACAGTTGTGACTGGCTTCCGTGTGCAGGCAGTGGTCACCCAACTCTGCTTCCTTCCCCCTTTAGGTTTTCTTCTCAATGCAGCTTTTTTTCATTCTGACCACTGCCCTTTTAGGGACACGTATTGAAATTCAAGCTGCATTACGAATTTACGAACTGAAGTCTGCTTTGCCTTTCAGCTTTCAATCGCTGTACTCCCGATAGAGCATAGTTAATATTGAGAATGCAACCCGTGGTTGCGTCGTTGCACTCTGAGCCTTTCACCCACACTGATGAGAACATCTGGCGTAGAGAAAAGTACTGAGGACTTGACCACAACACAGCCTTGATTGCTGACCGTGATGTCCTGCGGTCAAGCCATATCGTATATCTGACCTGTTCACTGCCTCGTATATATTTATGTTTTACATTGAAAGACCTCACGGTCAATTTTAACTTGGGGGGCACCTTGCTTGCAGCTCCACCAGTGGGCCGACATATGGGCCGAAGTCCTCATAACCGACATCCAAGAAGATAGAGTGCTACTGGGATTCTCGGAGGCTCGCGCGAAGCTGGGGTTGAGGCCAGGCGACTAGTTGCTATATCGGTCCATCCAAACGACAATTCTCTGCACCACCTTGTGCGAATCCAGAACTCAGCTCCCGTTACGATGTGAAAAAGCAATGGACCACGACACAGAGGCCTTCCCAGGCATCCGTACCTTTTACAAGATGGCCATTACCAACAATGCACATAGATTGTACGCGCTAGCGGCAGCCTGGTCTGAAGATTTAGACGCACCAGTGATTATGCCAGACATACAAAGAAGCTTTGCAGCGATCCCAACCGTCTCCCTCAACCTCAGAAACAGAGACATCCAGTTCAGAATCATTCAGCGGCTATACTATACCCCCGACAAGTTGCACAGAATGGGAATCCGTCCCGACAACCAATGCTGGAGAGGCTGCCACAAAACCGGGACCCTGGGTCACACATTCTGGTCCTGCCTTGGCATAAGCACATATTGGAGACTAGTACACCAAAGAGTAAACAACATCGAAGGAGCTGCTGTCCCTTTCTCACCACTAGCACTTGTGCTAGGCGATGACGACGCGAACTGGCACCAAGACTCACTGACTAGAAAAATGATCTCTCTCATTATGTTCTCGGCGAGAAAGCTCCCAATTATACACTGGAATTCGAATAGACCTCTGGCACCGGCCACATGGGCCAAATCACTAGCTAAAATGTGCAGACTACAACGAGTGGCATTCCACAGAGTATTGACCGCCAACCCCGCCAAAAGTCGACGAAACGGAGAACTGCTAGAGGCGTTTATAAAGGTCATAAACCCCGGGACTGAAGAGAGGAAGAGGGATGGGCTATGGGCCGACACCTGGAAGGGAACGAACTACGCTTGAGGTGGGATAACGAACAATCGAAAAGAACTGCAGCCAGTCATAAACATGGGGGTTGCTCTTTTGTCTCATGGTTCTAATGTTTATTGGTTGAATGTTATGCATAACTATACATGCCAAACGTACGACACTGCTTGGTCGTGATAATGCTTGTTGTATACTGAAAATTGGATAAATAAAGTTTGAAAAAAAAACCTCTAATACCGTTTTTTTTTGTAGCGGTAGTTGATGCATGATTGAAAATTGTGTTTTATTTAAAATATGCGTAGCTTTGCATAAATTCAAAAATAAGATTGTTGTGTCATTCCAGGAAAAACAACGAACATGGACCAACAACGTGCATCCACGAACAAAGGACTGTGCAATGGAGTTTCTTCCTCCCAATATAAAAGTGTCTCTCTTGTGGCTGAAGGTCATGGGCAACGAATTATATCCGTGCTTCAGAATTTTCGAGATCAAAATCTGTTCTTTGACTTTCACATTTATGTAAAAGATGAAGTGTTTCCATGTCACCGCTGTGTATTGGCAGCATGCAGCGACTTTTTCAGGTAAATCCTAAAATGGGCTGGTCATTAATACTCCGCTTGTTTGCATGTTATACATTCTGGTTACCACTATATCTGTCCAGTATTTTTCTCATTTCCTTTATTTCCCTGTACCTGCAGAATGTGTTGTGACCATGTATATGAATTTTTCTTGCACATTGTATTTTTGACTCGGAGTTGCAGAAATGAGGTCTGTATGTGATATTTTTAAGGTTGCAACATACAAACGTGTACGAGAACCTTGTGTAGCATGTGTTGGAAAGGTTGGTAGCTAAATGTGCTGGCTAGCAAGAATTTCTGTTTTTCTATGACCTTCTATTTCCAGGCTAGGTCGATGTTTGCCAGCACAGCTGCAACTAATGTCTGTAGGGCCTCACCTTGCAGTGAGTAGTAGGAATGCCACCGGTGGTAATTGGCAATTACTGTCAGTGGTTCAATTCTGCCCATTACAGAAGGGGCAATCGGTGCCCTGTGGCTTAATTCACTCCACTGTGTTATCAGTGATGGTACAGATATTGGTAACGCTGTTTGTGTTATTGTAAGCAGTTCCCATTATAGAACACGTTTCTGGATGAAAACGGTCCGAAATAACCCGTGAGCTGGTTTTAAAAAGGTCGCCCCACCCCTCTTTGACAGCTGTTGGCAACAAGAAGTTATGGAAATGGAGAAAGTTATGCTTCACATTGCTGCATCAGGGTATGTCATGTCAAGTATAATTTGTAACCAAACCCAGGGCAGTGTCGGTATTGGGGAAAAGTTAGCTGGGACTTTAAATGTAAAAACCTACGTTTGTTAGTTCCCAAGCGCACACTAATTATTTCAGTCTACACTTGATAATACAAGATTACTTATGAAAAATCCCAAAATAAGAATGAAAAAGCAGAAAGGGAAAACATGTATTACAAAGCCATATGTCACAAAATATTCACTACAATGTAAACATATTTGCTTCAAATCTACTGTGTTTATAAAACATGTATTAACATGTATTTTCACACTAACATAAAGTGAATAACAAAAAAACCTAGACAGTAGACACCTTTAATCCTGAATTAAAATCGAGATGTACATGAATCGCATATATCTATAACATTCCAATAATTCATTTCTAACATTCCTTTAAGTGCATTAGTCATAAATCATTAGACATCGGTCGACGTGTACAACATTTCAGCTTCATAAAAAATTAAATACCTTCATAAGGACCAAAACATATGGTATAAACGTTGATTCGCAAAGTTACAAAATCAGCTTTGCTCATGTCCATGATGATCAATATTTAATGCAGATAAAGCAACCAATCTTGCTCCGGTTCCTATTGTTGACATTCTGATAATTTACTGTACTGATTTGACAACTAAATCAAATAACATATTAAGACTGTTAACAATGTAGGACCTACATACTTCAAAAAGGACGATAGAAAAAAATCACTGAGTATTACTCGCTCCTATATGGGCAGAGATATTAAGGGCAGATTTCAATAGCTGGGAGAGTAATCAATAGGATCCCTATGCAAAGTGGCTTGGAAACATAAGGCAACCAAAAAAATAATAAAGCAAAGCACTGTTAACGAACAGATGAATCTGATCTGTGAGAAATACAACTCACTATAGTTGAGTATTCTATTTCAGCCCCACTGATATGGCAAGGCCTTATTTCAAACTACTCCTGAATTGCTAACAAATGAATGAAAAAGGCCCACCTTACAGAATGCTAAATTGATTTAAGTTGTCCTATTCATAGTGCTACAAATCAGAAAAAATCAGTTCGCTGGAAGGTACTGGACTTGCTTCATTTGCAAGGAGTCAATGCGCAGAATAACCGCTGCATCACTAAAATGTAGTAAGTGTTTGTATTAAAGAAGCCACACTGTGGTTCATCTCAGGAAGTCATGTGCCAGCTTCCTGTCTCTAACTGAGATAAAGCTGCCTGTGGCACCATATTGAACACACTGACCACTAATGGTAAATGATGCTGGTTAAATGTTTTTGTTTGAACTGCCTCAAAGTCAAAACAGGGGAAGAAGTCCCAAGAGACAAAAATCATATCCACATAAAGATGATGTTACTCACTGGTGAGGGGAGCACATGACAACAGACCAGGACTTCCAACTGGGTATTTGCTTGAAGAGCTCGAGTTGGAGCCTCCACCCGAGCCTCCTCTCTGTGAGGGTAATTAACTCTTTACAATGATATGACCCCCTGCTGTATGAAGTACCCCGCAAGGGGACCGATCACTCAAAAGAGCGGGGAGAACACACCGCCACGGACCCAGCTGCAAAGAAAAGACAAGAGGTGAGTTTTCTAACAGAAAAAAACCCTTCCTTCCCAAGTTCCTAGCCTCTAATGGAATACCTGAGTAGTTTCCCCTTATTCAATGAAAAGGACTGGAAGCAACCTACAAAGCAGAATGAACATGAGGTACTTGCTAAATGAGGAAAACCCAATAAGGATGGTAACCTAGGAACGATACCTTACCACTGGTGGAGGCAGGAATAATGGGATGAGTCCAGGGCATCAACGAAAGTATAAAACAATAAAAAAGGGAGGTTAGTAAGATAGCTATAGCCGGGCGGCACGAGGGTCGCACTGGTTTTGGGGTGGTGCACAGCAGCAGAGTGTCCCAATATGCATTTATGAGTGGAGGAGACTCAATCCAATGGAGGAGGTAACAGTTCATGATATAAGACTCAGAATGATGATAAGTTAGTCTTACCAGCATTACATCCCAGGAGAAGGACCGCCTACGGGGAATGCAGGCGTGAATTATCTTGACAGTTCATGAAAAGGTGAGTGTAACTTGTACACGTGCAGGAAGCAAATATTGGCAAAATCGGAATCCAGAAGTCCGTTAGCAAGGAGAAATGATCTGGTGCACGGTGGGCAGCAAACAAAGGCAAAATCAGTATCAAGGAGTCTGTGTGCAGGCAAAGTGATCTGGTACACGGGCGGGCAGCAAACGATGACAAAATCAGTATCCAGGAGTTTGTGTGCAGGCAAAACTGATCTGGTACATGGGCGGGCAGCAAACGAAGACAAAATCAATATCCAGGAGTTTGTGTGCAGGCAAAAATGATCTGGTACAGGGGCGGGCAGCAAACGAAGACAGAATCAGAATGAGGAAGTCCGTGTGCAGGAATAAAAGGACAAGTAAGCAATGAGACTCAGAGGGTAGCACTTCAGAAAATGCCAGCTATAACTGTAAACAGAAGTGGCGTTCCGAGAACCGCTGCAGGTTAATATCAACAAGGAGGCGGAACCGTGGTAAAACGAGGCTCCCATGCTCACGCCTCAGAACTACAACCTGAGTCAGGATTTCTGGGAAATGTAGTTTAATGCAGCTAATTTCCAGGACAGCTGCCATTGTGAATAAAAAAGTGAAATAAAGCGCTGTAGCCCCTTGTGGAGAGCTATAACTCTCTTGTTCTTCTTGTTTGGTTTGCTTAGGGAATCCCAACTGTCCTTACTAGAACGAGAGTCCAGAGGGGTATGGGGCAGACGGCGGGACATGTGACGAGGTGAATGTCTGGGTGTAACAGATGAACAATGCAGCCAAATAAATGGACCTTATGTATGGATACATTTTTTTATAGGATATTCAAAATTCCTATGTGTAGGTAACAAATACACTTTTTAGGAATTGGAGAGTCTTCTCCATATTTATGGTCTCATTCAGACCACTAATGCCGACCAATTAATACATTCATTCTTTCCAGAGGTGTGTGTGTTTAGATGATCTATCCAGTGATGTTCGCAGAGGGTAAGTATTCTACTTATCATGTGTGCTGGTACGGCTGGTGGTATGATGGTATGGTTTCAATAATCCACAAGGCCGGAAGATAACTCAGTTTATGGTGCTCATCTTGGAAACAAGACACCGCCGAGCAGCACAGGCTTCATCCCCGGTCCTGCACTTTGAGGCTGGAGTCTGAAATGAAACACAATATACATTTTCGTTTGAAATTGTTTTTTACATTTAAAAAAAACGCATGAT
The DNA here is from genome assembly GCF_040938575.1 of Ambystoma mexicanum. Taxonomy (NCBI): domain Eukaryota; kingdom Metazoa; phylum Chordata; class Amphibia; order Caudata; family Ambystomatidae; genus Ambystoma; species Ambystoma mexicanum. The sequence continues at coordinate 772,356,868 of NC_090941.1, forward strand.
CATACCCCACAAAGTGTTGGACAAGCTGAGCATGATTTATTTGCTGAGCTTTGGCTTATAGGTTGGTTGTAATGTGAATGGATCAGTATGTCCATTAGATTGTGTACTCTTTTTAAATGCAAAAGTAGGCATGTACCAGTGCTTGCAAAATCTACAAGTGCAAAATCTATATCGTCATTACCCTTTTTATGACAACATTGCTGGCGAATATGGGGATGTTTGAAAAGTATTTGACATTTACTGCAAACCAATTTTATTTGCAGTAAATGGCAAAAAATACAGGTTTCACTGTGCATGGCTGGCCTCTGAGTGGCAGCATTGCACCAAATATGAAGTGTGCTAGGGTGACATGCACCATTTTACAGAATACTCTGATAAATATGTTGTCACCCGTCACCACAGGGCGAGTGCATGTCTCTTAGGTCGCAAATGTAAACTGAGGAACTCACCCTGCAGCTCTAGTGGGATTTTTAAGAATTTGCAAGGCCTGTGTCCAACTCTGATAACGGTCTGAAAATGTACCAATATTTACGGATTTGTGAGATTGTTGTAGTGTGAGAATTGAATGTAGTCACGCATACAATTTTTGACAAAGATGTTTTTGCATTCCCTATTTGATTTATGAGAAAGTAAAACAAAGAAAGTTAATGAAAGGTTCTCATAAAGGAGACTGATATGCAAATACAGATCAACTCTTAAATCAAACGGGGAATGCAAAAACATCTTTTTCCTCAATTCTTCTGTTAATATATACTGGTCCCTTTTTTTTTTTATATAATTTTTTATTTGCATTTTTAAAAAACACATTTAAGCAAAAAAGCGTATATTGCTGCTGCTACCTCCCTATCCCCAGGATCTGTGGTCAAATATTTCTCTAAGGGAGTTAACTCACGGGTCACCGCCTCTTTCATAATGGGATGCTGGAACCAGTGCCTTATTTGGGCCTATCTAAATCTCTCTCCCTCTCCCATTCCAAAGTCTGCCTTACATTGGTTGAAAAACTTCACCTCAGACCCCTTGAACATTTCTCAGATCTTTTGGCATCCTCCCTCCTGCCATTTGCTAAAGGCCTTGCCTCGCCACCCTGGGGTAAACTGTGCATTACCAAAGATGGGTGTCAGCGGGGACGGATAGGAGGTGATTTAGGCGCGTTTGATGGATTCGTCCCAGGAGTTTCACACTACGGAGAGTATTTTGCTATTTTGCTACTGTACATTTTGGGCGACCTCTCAACCTTAGGCTTCCACAGTACCTCCTCCAAATTCTCCAATGCCCCAGCCCTGTCCATTGGGGTCCAAATTTTATCCCAAGCCCCCTTAGGCCAGTCTCTAAATACTCATATTTGCGCTGCCAGGTAGTATGATTTACAGTCTGGTTCCCACATGCCCCCTCTATTTGTAGGCATCATCATTACCCTTTTTGCTACCCTTGGTCTCCTGTTGTCCCAAACAAATCTGCTTCGAGGGGATTGGGTCCTCCGACGTATTCCATATCTATGACAGTAATCACCACAGCTGTGCTGCTTCGGAAACTTTTTCGGCGTCTGCGTCCTGCGTCGATGACGTCGATGCGCCGCCGTCGAGGACCTCCTCCGACGTCCGACGTCATCCGATGTGATAAGTAGGACGCACGACGCCAGTAGCCTCAGTTCCGTTTTTTCCGCGAACGTGTTGCTTCGTGTTTCTCGGTTCTAGCCTCGACTCTTTGGAGTTCTGTTCTTTCTGGTTCTTCGAGCCTGTTCGTTTGTGAATATTCCTTCGCAGCGATGTCTTCCACTTCGTCTTCAACCCCGCGTCCGGGCTTCAAGAAGTGCGGGGTGTGTGGGTCCAAGATGTCGGTGACTGACTCGCACGACGCCTGCCTCTGGTGCCTCGGGGAGGCCCACGACACGGATGACTGTGTCGACTGCCTGTCGCTCACTTCCAAGGCCTTACGCGAACGTAAGAAGAAATTGTCGGTAGGTCGGGTGTCCAAGCCCCGGAAGTCGAAGTCGGCGGGGCTTTCGACGGATGATTCGAGGGGTGACTCTCCGCGTCATCGTCGGAGGTCTCGTCGGTCTTCTTCTAGGAGTCGGTCTCGCCACTCCTCTGCCTCTTCGAGGCGTTCTCGGAAGCGCCGTCACCGGTCGCCTTCCAGGTCCTCTTCCGAGGACTCTGCCCGGCACGTCGGTTATCCCACCAGCCGTGCGACGCCGGAGGAATGGGCTTCCTTCGGGAAGAAAATGTTGGCGATTCTTGAGTCGCAGGGTACTCAACCGTCCGCGCCCCCGAGTGGGGTCGGCCGTGTGAGGTCGAGAGACGCCGCTCGCAAGAGTGGTCGGCACGAGTCACGGGAGAGGTCCCGTTCGGACAAGGAGGCTCGTTCTCGCCGTACCCGTTCCAGGTCCCGGTCCTCGACGCGATCGAGACCGTGTGCACCTGTGATGTCTTCGAGGAAGACATCGACGTCTGAGGCGTCGAGGGCGTCGACAGGCTTTCTCGAGGCTCCGGCTCCGAGGAAGTCGTCGAAGCCGTCGACGTTCAGGTCGTCGAGGGACACGCTCGGGGCTCCGGCTTCGAGGGCTGTGTCGACGCCGCCGATATTGGAGGCGCTGCATCTGACGTCGACGCCGATTTCCTCGACGTCGACGCCGATCCTCTCGGCGCCGTTGCCGGTTTTCTCGACGGCGGCGCCGATTCGCTCGACGCCATCGACGCCTTTCGTGTCGGAGGTGCCCCGTGTCTCGGGTGTACCCCCTAGGAAGGCTCTGGCTAAGAGCAGGCACTCTCAGGTGCCTTTCCACCTCTTGGATTATATTTCGGAGGCGGATGAGGATTCGGTTGGCCTGGTTCCTGATCAGGTGCCGGATGACATTGTCTCGGGCCATAGTCAATTTGACGATTTGAGGCAGTCGCTGCATGATGCTAGTGGTCTGGACACCTCTCCGGAGGTGGAATTTGGTCGGCCTGAGCCTGGCTCCCATGCCGATTCCTCATACCGGCGCCTTATGGCTAGGGTGTCTGAGTATCTGGGATGGTCTGCTCCCCCAGGGGAGTTTGTGCAGGATGATCTGACGGACATCCTTGATGTTGGTCCCCCATCTGACCCGGTTCTGCCATTCCATATGGCTTTACAGCGTAGGGTGGCGGCGGCTTGGACTGCTCCGGAGAGTCTCCCGGCAGTGGGCAGATCCTTGTCGCGGAAATACCGTCCAGCCAGTGGCGACCCCTGCTACTTGACCAGGCACCCCACTCCGGAAAGTTTGGTGGTGCAGGCGGCCACGGCCCCGGCAAAGCAGGCGTCGTACCCTACCATCCCTCCTGATAGGGACGACAAACGTTTTGATGGCTGGGCGAAGAAGGTGTTTTCTTCTGGTGGTATGGCGCTTCAGGCGGCCAACTCCATTTGTGCCTTGTCACGTTTCACGCACACTCTGTGGAACTGTGTTGCGTTAGCGGCTGAACATATTCCCGAAGGGGACGAACGGGTTGGTTTCCTTGCTTTGGTCCAGGATGGTAAGGATGCCATGTGTGAGTCCGTTCAGTCGGGTTTGGACTTAGCTGAATGCGTCAGTAGGTCCATGGCGGCGAGCACCGTGATACGCAGGTTTGCGTGGTTGCGGAAGTCGGGGTTTGCTCCTGATGTGCAGTCCCGGCTCCTCAACATGCCCTTTGATGGTGAACATCTTTTTGGCAGCAAGGCTGACGAGAGCCTTGAGAGGTTGCAGACCTCAAAAGCTGCAGCGAAGTCGTTGGGCGCTGCAGTTCGCCAACCTCCGCCTTTTCGTCCTAGGGGACAGCAGTGGAGGGGTGGCTCCTTTCGCTATTACTCGTCCTTTGGTAGAGCGAGAGGAGCTGGCAGTCAAAGGGGCCAACGCAGGGGTACCAGAGGTGGACGACAGGGTACCCGTGGTGCCAAGGCCGCTCGGGCAGTTGCCTCTTTGCCCTCAGGTAACGCCGCAGCCGCTCCTACTCAGTCATGAGGCCTTGTCCCATGGTTCGCCGGTTGGGGGAAGGCTGGCGCAGCATCTTGTAGAGTGGCGTGCCATTACTTCGGATGTGTGGGTTCTGGAGATCATAACCCACGGCTACTGTCTTCCCTTTCGGCACAGGCCTCGCGACAATCCACCGGGGAACCTCTCTTTGAAGTGTCCGGATCCGCTCCTTGCGCAGGAAATTCAAGCCCTGCTGGAGAAAGGCGCCATAGAACTGGTGCCTGTAGCGGAGAGGAACAAGGGATGGTATTCCCCTTATTTTTTGATTTCCAAGAAAGACGGGGGATTGAGACCCATCATGGACTTGCGCGGTTTGAACAAACTCCTCAGGAAGGACAAGTTCAAGATGGTTACTCTCTCTCAAGTCCTCCAGGCCCTTCAGCTTCAGGACTGGTTGGTGTCACTCGACCTCAAGGATGCTTACTTCCATGTGCCGATCCATCCCAAGCACAAGAAGTACCTGAGGTTCGCGGTTGGCGACTCGCACTTTCAGTTTCGGGTCCTGCCGTTCGGTTTGACCTCCGCCCCGAGGGTTTTCACCAAGCTCATGGTGGTGGTGGCAGCGCATCTCAGGCAAGGGGGGATTCACGTCTACCCCTACCTGGACGATTGGTTGATCAGGGGGAGCTCTCCCGAGCAGGTCCTGGATCATCTGTCCGTCGCCTGCCACTCCCTTCACAGGCTGGGCTTCTCCCTCAATTTAAAGAAGTCCCATTTGACGCCAACGCAGAGGCTCCAGTACATCGGAGCAGTGCTCGACACTTCCCTGGGGCAGTGTTTTCCTCCCCAGGTGAGGGCTCTTCACATTCAGCAGATGGTGCGCAAGTTTCAGCATGCCCAGACGCTCCCAGCGTTCGAGTTCTTGAGGTTGCTCGGCCTCATGGCATCCTGCATTCTTCTGGTGCCAGAGGCTCGCCTGCGAATGAGATCTTTGCAGTGGGCGCTCAAGATGCAATGGTCGCAGTCCTCCGGCAGGATGTCGGACCCGATTCAGGTGCCGCCCTCGGTCGCCCGGGACCTTCTGTGGTGGGCCGTCGAAGGCAACTTGATGGAGGGGGCTCCGTTTTGGCTTCCCTGGCCGGAGGTGTCGATCGTGTCGGATGCATCCCTCACGGGATGGGGAGCTCATGCCAACGGGCTGACAGTCAGCGGTCGTTGGTCTCCGTCGGAGTCCAGACTCCATATCAATCTGTTGGAGCTGAGGGCCGTCAGGCTAGCCCTGAAGGCTTTTCTGCCGACTGTGCGAGGGAAGAGTGTCCTGATCCTGACGGACAACACGGTGGCCATGCACTACCTCAACAAAAAGGGGGGGGCAGGGTCACTTCCTCTGTGCAGGGAGGCGATGCAGCTCGAGTTCTGGGCCATCCAGCAGGAAGTTTCGATCTCGGCAGTTCATCTGGCCGGAGTCGAGAACGTGACGGCGGACGCTCTGAGCAGGCAGTGCACGATCTCTCACGAGTGGGAGTTGGCTCAGGAGATTCTCCTGGAGATCTTCGCCCTTTGGGGGACCCCTCAAGTGGATCTCTTTGCCTCCAGTGTCAACCGGAAGTGCGAAAGGTTTTGCTCGCGGGAATTTCCTCCAAAAGGAGCCTTAGGAGACGCGTTCGTGGTGGAGTGGTCGTTCCCGCTGCTGTACGCGTTTCCTCCGGTCCCCGTCATCCCGCAAGTGCTGCGGAGGTTACGGAAGTTCGGTTCCCGGATGATCCTCATTGCTCCGGCGTGGGCTCGGAGGACGTGGTACCCGGACCTTCTCGACTTGTCCATCTGCCCTCCACGTCGTCTTCCCTACCGAGACGATCTGCTCTCACGGGAGGGGGGTCAGGTTCTCCATCCAGAGGTCGGATCCCTCAACCTTCACGCTTGGCTTCTGAAAGGTTGAGGTATAAGGATTGGGACCTCCCTGAAGACGTGATGGAGGTGTTGCTTTCGGCCCGAAGGCCCGCAACTAAGTCTCTGTACCGTTGCCGTTGGCGTAAGTTCTGCGACTGGTGCAGAGTTCAGAATGTGGATCCTTTTGCATGTGACATCCCCATGGTTCTGTCCTTTTTGCTTTCTTTGGCCCACAGGGGCTTGCAAGTGGGTACCGTTAAGGGTTACCTGGCGGCGCTGTCCATCTTTAAGCGCTCATCTGAAGAATGTTCTTACTTTAAAATCCCTTTAATTTCACAGTTTCTGAAAGGGCTCACTAATGTGTTCCCTCCGTCGCCTTTCCTGGTGCCCGGTTGGGATTTGAACCTTGTTCTTAGGTTTCTTATGGGTGCTCCGTTTGAGCCGTTACATTCTTGCCCTTTGAGGCTGTTGACTTTGAAAACTGTGTTTTTAGTTGCGGTTACTTCCGCTCGCAGAGTGAGTGAGTTACAGGCACTTTCTGTTAAGCCACCCTTCACTGTATTTCACAAGGACAGGGTTGTCCTTCGTGTTCGTCCTTCTTTTCTTCCGAAGGTAGTGACGGAATTTCATTTGGCCCAGAAGATTGTTCTTCCGGCATTCTATCCTCCTCCGCATCCTGGTAAGGAAGAGGAGAGGCTCCATAGGCTTGATCCTAGGAGAGCTTTGAGCTTTTATGTTTCTCGCATGTCCCGGGTCAGAGTGGACGATCAACTCTTTATTGGTTACGCTGGTAAGCGCTTGGGGCAAGCTGTGACGAAACAGACTTTGTCCCGCTGGATTATTTTGGCCATCTCGGAGTGTTACCGCTTGGCGGGCAAGGACCCTCCGGCTGGCTTGCGGGCCCATTCTACCAGGGGCTTGGCTGCATCTACTGCCCTGCAGAGGGGTGTTCCTATTCGCAACATCTGTGATGCTGCCACCTGGGCTTCAGTGCATACATTTGTGCGGCATTATTCCCTCGATTCCATCAGAGGGCAGGATCTGGCCTTTGGCAAGGCGGTCCTTTGCTCTGCTATTTGATTGGCTATTCTAAATTTTGTTTCTAAATTCTTTCCCTCCTCCTTGATTTGGTACTGCTTTGGGAGTCTGTCATAGATATGGAATACGTCGGAGGACCCAATCCCCTCGAAGAACAAGTTACTTTCTTACCTGGTAACGTTCTTTCGATGGGATGGTCCGACGACGTATTCCATATCGCTCCCGCCCTGCCTTCCCCGCTGCAGAATTTCTGTTGCGTTTGCAGCTTACGTTCCGCAAGGCTTTGTGTCGGACTGGCAGTTGACTATTGTCACACGTTCTGGGGGAAAAAACTACAACTGAGGCTACTGGCGTCGTGCGTCCTACTTATCACATCGGATGACGTCGGACGTCGGAGGAGGTCCTCGACGGCGGCGCATCGACGTCATCGACGCAGGACGCAGACGCCGAAAAAGTTTCCGAAGCAGCACAGCTGTGGTGATTACTGTCATAGATATGGAATACGTCGTCGGACCATCCCATCGAAAGAACGTTACCAGGTAAGAAAGTAACTTGTTCTTCTGTGCTTTTGAATAGCCCTAAATAAGGAGTCGGGTATTAGCGTTGGGAGAGCCGAGAAATAGTATAACACCTCGGGGAGTATGACCACCTTTAGGACGTTTATTCTGCCTAGCCACGTTACGTACAGCGGACCACAGTCTACCGGTTTGCTCTTTATGGACTGTAGAAGTGGAGGATAATTTGCCATGTAAAGCTTGTCTATTATCTTTGCTAATTTGATTCCCAAGTACATTATAGCCGTCCCTACCCATCTGTACTGGGATCCCCTTTTAAGTTCAGCCTCTGAGTCCTTTGGAATTGTCAAATTCAGAATTTCTGACTTGTGTATATTTATTTTGAGTCCATCAACAGCCCCAAATTGTCCCATGTCATTCTCTATTGCCATTAGGGAGCTCTCTGGGTGAGTTATTTATAGCAACATGGTGTCCGCAAAGCCAGCTATTTTATGTTCTTTTCCCCTGAATGGCACCCCTTAATATTTCTTTGTCAGTTCTTATCGATGCCAAGAGGGACTCCAGATGAATTGCATATAGCAAGGGTGACAAAGGGCAACTCTGCTTTGTGCCTCTCGGAACCTTGACAGGTTTTGTTAGTTGGCCGTTTATGGCCAATCGCAGCAGAGGGTGTTGATAGTTTGCTTTAATTTTAGCCAAAAACGTTTCCTCGAAACCCATCTTTTTAATGGTTGTGAACAAGAACCCCCACTCAACCCTATCGAAAGCTTTCTCAGCATCCAGGGCTATGAGAAGGGCTGGGATTCATTTCTTATTGGCCTTTTCTATGAGATGCACAATTCTTCTCATATTATCACTGGTTTGTCGGCCCCTGACGAACCCTGACTGGTCTGTGTGAACGATTTGTGGGAGGATTTGGTCAAGTCTACTTGCTAGTGTCTTTGTATAGATTTTGGCATCAACATTAATTAAAGCGATTGGCCGATATGAGATGCACGCCATTGGATCTTTTCCCTTTTTGAGGATGAGAACGACTTTCACCTCCTCTATGGTTTGGTGTAATGCCACGCCCCTCACCCCAAGCACTAAATTCGATGAATAAGGCAGTTAGGTGTGGTAGAAGAATTTCCCTGTTTAGCTTGTAGAATTCTGTGGTGAATCTGTCCGGACCTGGGGACATATTGGAGGGCAATGCTTTTATGGCCTCCCGGATTTCCTCTTTGGTATGCCTTGTTCTAGGGCTTCCCTCTCTTGGTCGGTTATACCTGGAAGGCTAATATCCTCTAAGTATCTTTCTTGTGCTTGTAGTGATGGGTCCCTCGAGCTGTAAAGCTCAGTATAGTATCTAAAAAATTCTCGTTTAATGTCTTCTGTGTTGATGCTAGTGTTTTCCCCCCTTCAATTTTATTTTTAATATAGTTTTGACCTTCTACTCTCTCCTCAGCATCCTGGCTAATAATCTATCCGATTTCTTTGCTTTAATGTAATACTTCTGCTTGAGAGATAACGGGGCATGCTCCACCACCCTAATCTGATTTAGCTCTAGTTCCCCTTACTTTCCCCCTTATTGTCCTGTATTCTCTCCTTGTCTCCCCTCTCGCCCCCATCCTAGTCATTATCTCTTTGAGCTTTCCCTCCAATTTCATCTTTTCTAGTCTCATTTCCCTGTCTGTGTGTGCCTTGATAGCTATCATTTTCCCCCTTATTGTCACCTTAAACGCATCCCACCGTATCTGCAGCAAAGTGTCCACTGCTTTATTAATTTCGAAAAAGCCCAGTATGCCTTCTGTAACCTCTTGCCTCAGCTTGTCATCCTTAAACAGGAAAGCAGGGTGTCGCCATTTCCGTAGGGCAGGGGAGCCTTGGTTTCTTTTAATTGTTAGTCTCATGGGGCATGGTCCGACAGTATAATTGTCCCCACACTTATCTCCTTTATCCTCCCCAAAAGAGCCATAAAAGTCCAGACGTAGTCTATCCTGGAGTGTGAACTGTGGACATGTGAATAGAACTTGTATCCCGCCTTGTCCCCTTCTCTCGAGGTTTTCCCCTGTGTAGTTAATACCTTCCTGCTCCTGTCCCTTGCAGAGTCCCACGCCATGTTAAAGTCTCCCGTTAGGATAATGGGGGCCTTTGCAAATTTCTCCAATCTGTTCAGAGCTTTTTGGATGAATACGTCCTGCCCTGTATTGGGGAGATATATCGTGGCTACTGTATAGCCCTCCCCTCTCCCCTTTAGGGTTATCGCTAGGTATCTCCCTTGGATGTCCCTGTCGGTTTCCAGAACTGTAAGGTCAAGGTCATTCCTCAGGGCCATTAACACCTCCCCTTTCCTGCTGGTGGGTGTTGACTAGTAGATACCGCTGAAGCCCTCGATCTGCAAACTATCTTTGTCTCGTGTGTGAGCGTGGGTTTCCTGGAAGGCTATTATGTTAGGACGTTCCCTTTTCAGGAATCTTTCAGGGTTTTCTTTTCCTTTTAACTGGGGAGTTTGACTCATTAATATTGAGGAACATATGTGTGAGGTTATTGTCACTAGCCATTGTCCCAAGGGTGTTCCTGTATTGGCTACCTCTTGTTGGACCCACTTCCGGACCCCCCCTTGATTCTCCCACCTGAGCTCCTCCCCTGCTCCCACTCCCCCTTGTTTCCCTCTTCCCTGTACATCCTTTTGGGCGGATTCAACCAGCCTCTAGCCCCCCTCGATTCGATGTCTCAAGGATTGTACCCTTCCCTTCTCCCAGATTAACCCTTAGCAGGTTCTCCCGAACCCATTCCAAGATCCTCTACCCCCAGGACCATCTGTATTGACCCTGTTGTCGTTTGCCCTCCCCAGGCTTAGTCTGTTGATGTGCCCCTTTGTCCCTTGTTGCTGCTTGATCATTCAGAGTTCTTTTCAGGGTAGTTTCCCATCTCTTGTGGTTGACCCGCAGCGGGCCTATTAGATGCGGCTCGTATCCCCGTTTCTTAGATCCTTTTCGTTTCACCATCAACCATTCTCAAGGTTTAAGACTGCTTTGATGCCTAGCTGAAGCCTGGTCTGGTATTGGGCCCTCCTCTTCGATCTCCAGAAGTCTTGCCCCCTTTTCGTAGGACGTAATTCTGTGCTGCTTCCCCTGCCATTCGAAGAGTAAGCCGAATGGGAACGTCCACCTGTAGCGGACGTCTTTGGTTCTTAGGGCTGCCAGGACTGGAGCCATTCTCTTCCTAAGAGTTAACTGGGCTAAATCCTGGAAAAGGCCTATTTCTACCCCCTTGTAGGTTATCTGTTTCCTCCTTCTTGCTTTTAGAAGAATCTTTTCCTTAATCGTGTATTCATGAAGGGCTACTAAGACATCCTTTGGCCTCGCCCCTGGGGCTTCCCTGCGAGGTCCCACCCTATGGATCCTGTCGAATATTATTTCTGTGGCGTTCTCAACTTCCAGCAGGTCTGCGAAAATGCTTCTGACATATGCCTTGAGATCCTTGTCCAGGACCTCCTTACGGAGACATTTAAGTTGGATATTCGACCTCCTGGATCTATTTTCCAGGTCTTCGGCCTGGAGCTCGAGGTTGTGGGTCACCGTTGCCAAGCTCTCCAGGAGGGTATCGGATCTCCTTGCGTCTTCCGTCAGCTCCTGAATTGCTCTTTCATTTGTGTCCACTTTTTCTTCCATTTTGATTTCTTGTAGGCCCTCCGTTAAGTCTTCTTGCAGTGTGTCCATCTGCTTTTGAACTGCATTAGTGATTTTGTCTCTGAAGTCATTGAAGTACTGTTTGAGCAGCATTTGAGTCATTGGTAGATCCTGGTCGACCTTCAGCGGCCTTCCACCTTGTTCTAGCTGGTCCTGTGGCATTTGTTCCTCCCGGGGAAGTTAGCTTTTCTGGCACAGATCTTTTCCAGTGCCCCTTCCTGATTTTATTCTGGCTCCTTTTGCTGGGTTTAGGGGTTCTTTTCCCCTAGACTGACATGCTTGATCGGGGGTTCGTGGGCTCGCTTCTCTGGCCTTTCCCCCCAACCTTGCCTGTTGTATGCAGCTTAAGTCCCTGGCCTCCCCCCCTCGTTTCTTCCCTGAAATGCACAGGCTCTCCCTTGGTCATCCCCTCTGTTGCCGGGCCTGTGTCTTCGGTCTGTTGCTTCTTTAATTACAGTTGGATCGGAAGCCCCTTCTCCTGGGGCCCCCGGCCATGCCTCACTGGCGTAGGTTATCAGTAAGTATTATGGTGGTGAAACCAGGGGATTCCACCCTCTACGGTCAGGTGTGTCGGCTTTCCCCTTTGTTCCTGCCTCCTTAGTTTGTCGGAAACACTGGGCGGGGGGCGCCTCTTCCACTCCAGTGCTTGTTTGTCTTACCCCAATCCTCTGGTCAGGGCTGGATAATTATTTAACTAATGGGTTTCTCTTTTCACAGTCGATGCTCAACCAGTCCCCTGGCCTCTGGTTCCTTTTGCGCTTCCCTGGGCCGTTGCTTTGTGGCATACTGCTTTGTTAATACTCCTCACTGCCGTGTGTCTCCCCAACGGAGGATCACATAAATGGTGTGGATGCGGGGGGAGGGCCGTGTCAACCCTATCGAAAGCTTTCTCAGCATCCAGGGCTATGAGAAGGGCTGGGATTCATTTCTTATTGGCCTTTTCTATGAGATGCACAATTCTTCTGATATTATCACTGGTTTGTCGGCCCCTGACGAACCCTGACTGGTCTGTATGAACGATTTGTGGGAGGATTTTGTCAAGTCTACTTGCTAGTGTCTTTGTATAGATTTTGGCATCAACATTAATCAAAGCGATTGGCCGATATGAGCTGCACGCCATTGGATCTTTTCCCTTTTTGAGGATGAGAACGACTTTCACCTCCTCTATGGTTTGGTGTAATGCCACGCCCCTCACCCCAAGCACTAAATTCGATGAATAAGGCAGTTAGGTGTGGTAGAAGAATTTCACTGTTTAGCTTGTAGAATTCTGTGGTGAATCTGTCCGGACCTGGGGACATATTGGAGGGCAATGCTTTTATGGCTGCCCGGATTTCCTCTTTGGTATGCCTTGTTCTAGGGCTTCCCTCTCTTGGTCGGTTATACCTGGAAGGCTAATATCCTCTAAGTATCTTTCTTGTGCTTGTAGTGATGGGTCCCTCGAGCTGTAAAGCTCAGTATAGTATCTAAAAAATTCTTGTTTAATGTCTTCTGTGTTGATGCTAGTGTTCTCCCCCCTTCAATTTTATTTTTAATATAGTTTTGACCTTCTACTCTCTCCTCAGCATCCTGGCTAATAATCTATCCGATTTCTTTGCTTTAATGTAATACTTCTGCTTGAGAGATAACGGGGCATGCTCCACCACCCTAATCTGATTTAGCTCTAGTTCCCCTTACTTTCCCCCTTATTGTCCTGTATTCTCTCCTTGTCTCCCCTCTCGCCCCCATCCTAGTCATTATCTCTTTGAGCTTTCCCTCCAATTTCATCTTTTCTAGTCTCATTTCCCTGTCTGTGTGTGCCTTGATAGCTATCATTTTCCACCTTATTGTCACCTTAAACGCATCCCACCTTATCTGCAGCAAAGTGTCCACTGCTTTATTATTTTCGAAAAAGCTCAGTATGCCTTCTGTAACCTCTTGCCTCAGCTTGTCATCCTTAAACAGGAAAGCAGGGTGTCGCCATTTCCGTAGGGCAGGGGAGCCTTGGTTTCTTTTAATTGTTAGTCTCATGGGGCATGGTCCGACAGTATAATTGTCCCCACACTTATCTCCTTTATCCTCCCCAAAAGAGTCATAAAAGTCCAGACGTAGTCTATCCTGGAGTGTGAACTGTGGACATGTGAATAGAACTTGTATCCCGCCTTGTCCCCTTCTCTCGAGGGTTTCCCCTGTGTAGTTAATACCTTCCTGCTCCTGTCCCTTGCAGAGTCCCACGCCATGTTAAAGTCTCCCGTTAGGATAATGGGGGCCTTTGCAAATTTCTCCAATCTGTTCAGAGCTTTTTGGATGAATAGGTCCTGCCCTGTATTGGGGAGATATATTGTGGCTACTGTATAGCTCTCCCCTCTCCCCTTTAGGGTTATCGCTAGGTATCTCCCTTGGATGTCCCTGTCGGTTTCCAGAACTGTAAGGTCAAGGTCATTCCTCAGGGCCACTAACACCTCCCCTTTCCTGCTGGTGGGTGTTGACTAGTAGATATCGCTGAAGCCCTCGATCTGCAAACTATCTTTGTCTCGTGTGTGAGCGTGGGTTTCCTGGAAGGCTATTATGTTAGGACGTTCCCTTTTCAGGAATCTTTCAGGGTTTTCTTATCCTTTTAACTGGGGAGTTTGACCCATTAATATTGAGGAACATATGTGTGAGGTTATTGTCACTAGCCATTGTCCCAAGGGTGTTCCTGTATTTGCTACCTCTTGTTGGACCCACTTCCGGACCCCCCTTGATTCTCCCACCTGAGCTCCTCCCCTGCTCCCACTCCCCCTCGTTTCCCTCTTCCCTGTACATCCCTTTGGGCGGATTCAACCAGCCTCTAGCCCCCCTCGATTCGATGTCTCAAGGATTGTACCCTTCCCTTCTCCCAGATTGAACCTTAGCAGGTTCTCCCGAACCCATTCCAAAATCCTCTACCCCCAGGACCATCTGTATAGACCCTGTTGTCGTTTGCCCTCCCCAGGCTTAGTCTGTTGATGTACCCCTTTGTCCCTTGTTGCTGCTTGATCATTCAGAGTTCTTTTGAGGGTTGTTTCCCATCTCTTGTGGTTGACCCGCAGCGGGCCTATTAGATGCGGCTCGTATACCCCTTTCTTAGCTCCTTTGGGTCTCAACGTCAACCATTCTCAAGGTTTAAGACTACTTTGACGCCTAGCTGAAGCCTGGTCTGGTATTGAGCCCTCCTCTTCGATCTCCAGAAGTCTTGCCCCGTTTTCGTAGGACGTAATTCTGTGCTGCTTCCCCTGCCATTCGAAGAGTAAGCCGAATAGGAACGTCCACCTGTAGCGGACGTCTTTGGTTCTTAGGGCTGCCAGGTCTGGAGCCATTCTCTTCCTAAGAGTTAACTGGGCTAAATCCTGGAAAAGGCCTATTTCTACCCCCTTGTAGGTTATCTGTTTCCTCCTTCTTGCTTTTAGAAGAATCTTTTCCTTAATCGTGTATTCATGAAGGGCTACTAAGACATCCTTTGGCCTCGCCCCTGGGTCTTCCCTGCGAGGTCCCACCCTATGGATCCTGTCGAATATTATTTCTGTGGCGTTCTCAACTTCCAGCAGGTCTGTGAAAATGCTTCTGACATATGCCTCGAGATCCTTGTCCAGGACCTCCTTACGGAAACATTTAAGTTGGATATTCGACCTCCTGGATCTATTTTCCAGGTCTTCGGCCTGGAGCTCGAGGTTGTGGGTCACCGTTGCCAAGCTCTCCAGAAGGGTATCGGATCTCCTTGCGTCTTCCGTCAGCTCCTGAATTGCTCTTTCATTTGTGTCCATTTTTTCTTCCATTTTGATTTCTTGTAGGCCCTCCATTAAGTCTTCTTGCAGTATGTCCATCTGCTTTTGAACTGCATTAGTGATTTTGTCTCTGAAGTCATTGAAGTACTGTTTGAGCAGCATTTGAGTCACTGGTAGATCCTGGTCGACCTTCAGCGGCCTTCCACCTTGTTCTGGCTGGTCCTGTGGCATGTGTTCCTCCCGGGGAAGTTAGCTTTTCTGGCACAGATCTTTTCCAGTGCCCCTTCCTGATTTTATTCTGGCTCCTTTTGCTGGGTTTGGGGGTTCTTTTCCCCTAGACTGACATGCTTGATCGGGGGTTCGTGGGCCCGCTTCTCTGGCCTTTCCCCCCAACCTTGCCTGTTGTATGCAGCTTAGGTCCCTGGCCTCCCCCCTCTTTTCTTCCCTGAAATGCAGAGGCTCTCCCTGGGTCGTCCCCTCTGTTGCCGGGCCCGTGTCTTCGGTCTGTTGCTTCTTTAATTACAGTTGGATCGGAAGCCCCTTCTCCTGGGGCCCCCGGCCATGCCTCACTGGCGTAGGTTATCAGTAAGTATTATGGTGGTGAAACCAGGGGATTCCACCCTCTACGGTCAGGTGTGTCGGCTTTCCCCTTTGTTCCTGCCTCCTTAGTTTGTCGGAAACACTGGGCGGGGGGTGCCTCTTCCACTGCAGTGCTTGTTTGTCTTACCCCAATCCTCTGGTCAGGGCTGGATAACTATTTAACTAATGGGTTTCTCTTTTCACAGTCGATGCTCAACCAGTCCCCTGGCCTCTGGTCCCTTTTGCGCTTCCCTGGGCCGTTGCTTTGTGGCATACTGCTTCGTTAATACTCCTCACTGCCGTGTGTCTCCCCAACGGAGGATCACATAAATGGTGTGGATGCGGGGGGAGGGCCATGTCCATGCACTTCTGTTTGCGGTCCAGGCCCCGGAAGGTCCTCTCCCATTCCCGCTGTTGTGTCTTTCTGAGGGGCTATCCGCACTGGGCCCACCCGGGAGGATATGCGGCCCTGCGCCGGGAGCCCCCATCTCTATATTTGTCCCTCCTCACCTCTGAATGCCAGGGCAGGCAATGCCGGCTCTGGGTCTGTCTCTGCTCTCCCTAACGCTGGCCAATGAGGGTAGGGCACCGGTTACTTCCCAGTCACTCCTCCTCACCCCGACGGGATCTCTGCCGATTCCACCTAACTCCCAGCAAGCCACTCAATAGTCCTCCTCGGCAAGGTCCGGATGGTTACTTCTGTGTGCTGGGATGGAGGGATGCCCTTAGGAGCACTGAGCTCCTCTTCTTCTGCCCCGGGCTCGTGGGGGTCTTCTTCTGGTGTCCGGTGCAGGGGTCTGTCTCTGCGCTCCTAGGCAGCACTCCGGTTGGGCCTCCCCTTCTCTCCGTGCTGGCTCTCCCGCTCGGCGTAGCGCTCTGGGGGGCCTCTCTGCTTCTTTCTCGATCCACTCTCCCTACAAAAGGGAGGTGGATCCCACTCTAATAATGTTTCACTCCGACCGATGTATCGCCTGGGGAGGGCGTTGGAGGCTACTTATTTCTGCTGCATTGCTCCCGAGGTTGGGCGGCCATCTTGGATCTCTTACAGAATTGGTCACTTTTGAGACCATTATTGTCTGATTTGAACATGCTTACTTTTGCACTTAAAAGAGTATGCAATCTAAGGGACGGTGCTGGACTGGTCAAGTGGGCGGGACAAAGACTGATATGCAAATGTCTATTCCTTCTTTGTGAGAAGTGCAGTGAGCTCAAACGTGTGGCTACAGACTCTGAGTGGGCACATTCAGACAGAACAGGTTATCATGCCGTGTTCTTTCTTGCAAAGGGGCCCCCTGACCAGGTTTTTAATCTAAAGGACGTATTGATCCATTCTCACTACACCCAGCCAAGAAGCCAATGTTGGCAGAGCTCTATAATTAATATCAAACCACTTTTCCCTGTGGGTCCATGACTAGCTACATTAGCAAATTCACTTTTGATACAACTGACAGGGAAGTAAGACAATTTACTAACTGCAACACTAAGGCAGTTATCGCTTGCACAGAATGCCCTTGCCATTTAAGATATGCTGGCCAGACCCAAAGGGCAGTCGAAACACACATCTTGGAACACAAGTCCAGAATCAGATGCAAAAGGATTAATGCTCCACTTGTCCAACACGTTGTGAAGTTTGATCATAAATATGACAAATTTGTATGGTGAATTAGTAAAACCATACCTCCCAGATGTATCAGGACACATGATAAGTAGAACACTTTCACACCGTGAGCAACACTGGATGTATTACCTAAACACACATATCTCTGGCCTGAATGAATGTGTTAGTTGTTCTGCACTATGGGGCAGAATGAAACCATAAACAAAGAAAAGTCTCTCCAATACCAGGAACCTTTTTTCATTAACTGCATGTCAGAATTTTGCATGTCAGAAAATTGAATCTCTATATATAAAAGTCAAAATGTGTTTGCGTCTTGGCAAAGCGTTGGCGTATGGGAGGCTAATGGACCTGAGAGGCAAAGGTGAAGGCAGAAGGCAGTTTCCAAATTGTTCCTATATAAAGAGATGAAACATGAGTGTGTTAAAAAAACTGCTGCCCAACATAATTTAAGGACGGTGTTGAGCGGGAAGGGAAAATGAGGAGATGTATTCTACCCCTGCATTCCACTCATTCCGACAACCATGCGTTCAGTTTCAAGTGCCTACAGTTCCTGAGCAGGCTGACATTCAGTATCGCGATCAACAAGGCACAGGGCCAGTCAATCAAGTGCATTGGAATTAACTTGGAATCTCCATGTTTCTCCCACAGGCAGTTATATGTCATGTGTTCTACAGTGGGTTCCCGAAATCGATTGTATGTCTTTGCGCCAACTGGAAAAACCAACAATGTTGTTTATAAACAAGCCTCACAAAGAACGTATACTTTGGTAATATTAATTAATGTCACCCATCATGCTGCTCAGGAATCTCCATGGTACTTTCACGTGCAGTTATACATTTCAGGATGAGTTTTTAAGAACAAACATTTTTCTTGTGTAGTGTTTACAAGAAAACATTTTTAAAATGTTAAATAATCGAGAAATGTGGTGAATTTTCCTTTTCGCCTTTCTTATGGAGCCTTTCCGAAAAGCGTAAAGCTACCTTAAGTTATTTCAAACAAATAGTACCTATGAGAAAATGAAACCCTGGGCAACGCTGGGTATATAAACTAGTTTACTATAAAATATGTATCCATATATAAGGTAATTTTATTTGGCTGCATTGTTTATCTTTATGTGGATATGCTATTCATCTCCTATGACTTCTTCACCCTTTTTAATTTTGAGGCAGTTCAAGCTAAATAATTGACCCAGCATCACTGAACTGCCATTAGTGGTTATTGTGTTCAATATAGCTGTGATTTTCACCAAAGGCAGCTTTACCTCAGTTAGAGACAGGAAGCTGACGCATTACTTCTGAGCTAAACCACAGCATGGCTTCTCTAATGGCCACACTCACTGCATTTGAGCAACACAGTGGTTGTTCAGCATTTTGGCTCCTTGCAAGTGAAGCAAGTCTACAACGTTCCAGTGAGGTGAGTTTTTCAGACGTGCAGCATTCTGAGTCAGACAACTCATATTAAAATATAGCAGTCTGTAAATTAGGCTTTGTTGATTCATTCATAGTTTCTGATGATACAATTCCAATTAAGCTTGAACAAAGCCCTTGCCATATCAGTGAAGATAAAACAGAATATTCAACTATGGTGAGTTGTGTTTCTCACTGATCAGATTCATGTAGTCTTTAATAGTGCATTATTAAGAAAAACTTTTACTTTGGTTTTTTGTTTGCTGTAGGTTTACAGCATACTGTGAATTTGGCTCCTATTGACAACTGTCCTGTTATTGAAATGTGCCCTTAATACCTGTGACCCATATGGGAGTGAGTAATACTCAGTGATTTTTTTTTTGGATCAACCTTTTTCACAATCAGTGTTCGCTTTGAACTATGCTCTTCCTAAATTGTTAACATATTCTTTATGTTCTTTGATTTAGTTGTCGAAGCAGTACAGTTAAATACCACAATGTTGTCATCAACATGAACTTTAGCAAGATTGTTTGCTTTATCTTCATTAAATGTTGATCAGCATGGGCATGAGCAAAGCTCATTAAGCAAACGTGTGAATCATCTTTTTTTACCACATACATTGGTCCTGATGAAGGTAGTATTTTCTTTTTCCTAAAGCTGAAATGAAAACGTCAAAATATTGTATGTTAATTTATATCGTAAACCGATACCAATAGTAGTAGTAGGAGCTCCCTTTTCCTTCATGTAAAATTTTCACAGTAACTCCCCCTGTTTCTGGTCTTAGTCCCTCCCCCTTTTGATAAGCTCTGATATAAACGTGATATAAAAAAGATATCAAACATGTTTATTGAATGTATACCAGAAGTATGTTATATAAAGTTGGTATACATTTTATATCAGTTTTGATATAAGTGAATATACATTTTATACAAAATCTATATAATGTTTGGAGCAGCGAACAACAGTGTTGCTTGGTCGAGCGGTAAGAGCGAAGTGTGCTCTTAAGACGGGAACTGTGAATCTAGGGTTTTGCAGAGTGACGCGGTGATGACGTCAGTGGGGTTCTGCCCCAATGTGATAGGAAGCAGAAAATGATATTAAGCAAAATTGATATCTTTTTAATATAAAAATCAGCATACAAATTAATATTTTTTATATAAAAATGTATATAAAAATATAAACAATACTTTTTTATATACAAATATATATAAAATCAATATTTTTTATATAACATTTTTATTTTACATTTCTATATAAAGTTGCCCCCCAAAAAAAGATATAAAAAATGTTTGATATCAATTTTGATATAAAAATGTATATCAATGTTATTTGAAGAGTGTGAATAATGAAAGGCAGTTCGCTTTATAAGTAAAGTGTGCATCCCAGAACCTGTACAAAAGTTCAAACTATTGCTTTTTGATAAGTAAACTGTGCTTCCCAGAGCCTGCACAAAAGTAAAACTATTTTTTTTATCTACAGCCTCTCATGTTCAGCTTACATGTGTCCCTCTGCTGCTCTGTGATCCACGAAAGGGCTGTGAAGCAACACAGCTGGGGCGGTTATATCTACGACAAAGCTCGTGGAATTCCAGGAATGTGGTGACTCACAGTGCAGCAGTCTAGCCACATCAGCAGAAAACACAGATGATCTTTATTTTTAGCCAAAATACAGGATTTTGTGCCAGCTGTGTAAATACAACCCCAGGAAAATACACATGGACATTGCTTATCAACTAAACCCAACTGACGGCATTCTGGCAGGGAAAGCAGCTGCAAGCTGAGGTTAATTTTAGATGTTTTCCGGGTCCAGTGCCGTTCTCTAATTTTGCTGAGCATGCATGAAATAGAGTGCTGCATTTTGTGATAAGAAAAGTGCTGCTGGCCCTGGAAGCAACTGCAGGGCTGAGGTTATTTTTTAGATTTACTTATAACACATAAGAAGCAGTATGCATGAAATAGAATGCTGCACTTTGTTGATAAGAACAGCATTGAGCTTGAACCCTTTAAAAGGGCCCTTCTGACCATGAGGGGCTATTGCTTGCCTGGCTTGATAATTCTGGCAGAGCCCTGGATTGATGACCCCCTGCGATCTCCAGCTAAATGAATTGTGACACTTGATTTCAACTCTGTGGGAGAACCTTTTAATTGGAAACTGGACCTGCTTTTAATTTGGAGTTCATTTCAAAAACATCAAAAAGGTGAGCACAGGGGTATTTTCAGAAATGTGCATTAATGTATTGTTTTTGTATTTTTCTAAAAGTGTACAATTTATGTGGTTTTATTCAAGCTTGATAAGGCCTTCTTTTTACTGTATTTATCGGTAGGCCCGATTTGAAACATGCACTAAGCTGTGCATTCTTACACTAAACAGGTAGGTGCCTTTAATGACATGTTTCTAAATGTACAGTTTGCTTAGAATGCTCTGTGGTTTTGCATGTCAGCTAGGAGGTAGCGCCAAATATATAAATCTGTAAATCCCCTTAAGAAATCTGTCAGGCTGACAGTGTGTACAAAATAAATATTTGCTATACCATTTTTGCAACATGTGTAAGCTTTGGTGCATACTGATCCCTTTGTGCTGAATATTTGACACACTAAAATATTTTATCAGTGCTGTGTAACTAAAACACTGAATTGTGCGTGTGCAGATATGTCTAATCACAAAAAGACAAGTGCACCAAAAGAGCAGTCATGGTTTATTTAATGTTTAATTTAATGTTTGGGCGGCTATAAGGGTGACAATGAGCCCATACAAAAAGAAATAAATAGGAAGTAGGAAAACATTACTTGCAGAATATGAAAATGTTTGCACCGTCAGCGACTGTGAAATTCCAGATTCTGAATACTGTGTCGCTGACTTTGCTGTCTCGACCTCACACTTTCACACTTTCCAAGCTTTAAAATTGGATTATATGTTTGGTTGTGTAGCCGCTCTATAAACACTCTATGCATTTTCAATTTGTTCCCAAGGGCTACAATCAAAATCTCAAAAATATTTCTAGAACATAAGCTCTGTGCCTATGTGATCACGCACTCACTCACACACATTCATATATATATATATATATATATATATATATATATATATATATATATATATATATACTGGCGCTACCAGCACCTCTGTGTTATCCTGTCTGACATGCAAAATCACAGGGCATTCTAAGCAAACTGTACATTTATAAACACATCATTAAAAGCACATAATAGCGGTTTAGTTAAAAAATGCACAGCTTAGTCCCTTTGAGCGCCTCCTCACTCCCGGTCTGTCTCAAAAAGGGCCTATCAATAAATACAGTACCAGAAAAAAGCATTTTCAAGCTTGAATAACGCCACATAAATTGTACATTTTTAGGACAATGCAAAAACAATACATTAAAGCACATTTTTTAAAATAACCCCTTGCTCACCTTTTTGATGTTTTCGAATTAAACTCTGAATAAAAAGCAGGTCCAGTTTCCAATTAGAAGGCTTTGCAGGGGGTTCTCACAGTGTCCACAGACCCACAATCAGATAAGCAGAGAAGCAAGGTACCCCTCAGTGTTGCAGTCATCAAGTGTCCCAATTGAATTAGCTGGTACCCACAGGGGTTCATCAATTCCAGGGCTCTGCCAGAATTCCCAAGCCAGGCAAGCAATAGCCCCTAAGGGTCAGAAGGGTCATTTTTAAGATTTATTGATTTGTTATTTATTATGCGCCTATACACAAGTGTTTCAAGGTGCAACAAGGCAATGGAGGGGGAACAAAGGGAGCAAAAGACAACTTATCTTACTAGGCCTCATGTCATTGAGATCGTGCAAGTGCACAGCAAGAAGTGCAGCGGGGGGTACAGGGAGAAGTACACCCAGAGCAGCAGCGCCCTGAGTTAAGTGCAAGGAACTACAGAGGGCAATCTCAGCCCGGCAGTGCAAGTGGGCCAGGTGGCAAGTGCAGGAGGACTGGTCGGGGCAGCTGCTGTCCTGTAAGACTCAGAGGACACTGAACAGCAGTCAGCAAACTAAGCCAGAGCAAGTCAGGACCGAAGAGATGCAGTCCCTGGGCTTGAGGTTAAAGATATGTCTTGCGGCCCTGTTCTGGATGAGTTGAAGAGCCGTAGTCCAGCCTAGAAATAACCAGTGCTCTGGAGACAGTGAGATTCTGGGGGAAGGTGAGAATAGGGAGAATACCTCTGAAGAGGAATAGCTGGAAATGGGTCTTCTTGGCAAGGTCTCTGATGTTTAGAGAGAAGGAGAGAGTGTAGTCAAAGATGACTCCAATGTTCTTTGCCTCAGAAGAGGTTGAGGGGAGAGGGCCTAAGGAGGGCAGCCAGAGTGAGAGAGGAGACGCGTGAGCAGGGGTACTGAAGAGAAGGATCTCACTCTTATTGGCTTTAAGGCAGAGATCTTTTGAGGCGCACCATGCCTGAATAGCATATAGTCAGGGATGAGCGAGGAGGAGGCTGAGGGTAGCCTAAAAGATAGCTGTGTCTCATCCGCATACCGCTGAAAGTTAGAGGAAAAGGTAGAGATCAGGAGAGCCAAAGTGCCTGATAGATATTGAAGAGCCAGGGGGAGAGGCTAGAGCTCTGGGGAACACCACATGTGGAGAGAGAGGTGGTGAAGAGAAAAGACCCCAACTGAACCTGGGAAGGTCGGTCCAGGAGGAAGGAGGTAAGCCACGCCAGAGCCTGAACTGCGATGCCATGGGACTCGCATGGAGACAACTAATCAGGATCTTATTGTTGACCATGTCAAATTCAGAGGAAAGGTAGAGGAGAAGGAGAACAGAGGGAGAGCTGGAGTCAAGATTAGAGAACAGATCTTCACAGGTGTTCGGAGTGCAATTTCTGTGCCTCTTTCTGCTCTGAAGCCAGACTGATGGTCATGGAGACAACCTACAGATTCGGTGTGGAGGGTTAGCTGGGATATTTATTTATTTACTTCTTAATAACGTGCCTAATGCCGTACCTGAGTTTGGTTTCAAGCACAGATGCGGGATTCGAACCTGTGTTGCTCTGCCTGGTGTTGCTTCCAAGCCCAGCACGAGGCCCGTGTGCTATCCTCCATACACGTGAGCCAACTTCTCCAGGGGTTTGCCCAGGAAAGGAGTGATAGAGATCAGGCGGAAGTTTGCCGTAACGGACGGGTCGGCAGAAGGCTTTTTTAGTAGGGAGAGCACAAGGGAGTGCTTAAGAAGAGAGCAGAAAGATCCATTGGGAAGGAGTGATTACAGAAATATTCCAAGGCTGGAGCGAAAGAACCAATTTTGTCCTTAATGGTTCTGGAGGAGCAGGCGGTCACGGTTTGGATGAGACTTTCATAGACCGGACTTGTCTGGTGGCCAAGGACGGTCTGAGCGAGGTGGAGGGAGAGAGAAGAGAAGAAAACATGAGGAGAGTGTGGACAGGATGTCCTGGGTTGTACTGGTGAAATGAGAAGCAGAGCCATGCAGAGGGCCTGGCTAGGTGTAGAAGAGGTAGATGCTTCAGTAGGATTAGCCAGCTCCTTGCAGATTTTGAAAAGTTTGGCCAGGTTGTTGGAGGCTGCAGAGATATGCGGGCTTGAATATGGACCCACTTCTTAGAGAAGATGAAGAGTCCGTATTGCCTTTGGAGCAGGCGGCAGGCCAGTTTGTGGGGGGATGCACCCGAACCTCCCACTTCCCTTCAGCTACTCTGCACTTGCGTTTCAGAGCGGCCAGATCGGAGTCAGTTGGTGGCAGGCTTCAGGCAGATCTTTATAACAGGGGCAAGGATATCTAGAGTGTTAAAGATGGAAAGGTGAAGGTTGAAAAGGGCTGTGTCAGGATGGGAGTCAGCCACAGGATCAGGTGAGGGAGAGGAAGTGGAGGCAAAGGCGGCTACTGACCCTCGCTTCATAGGTCATATGGCCGCGAAGGAAGGTGGCAGTGCTGGGTGGGCCTTTGTCAAGGGAACAGGAAGATTCAAGTAAGAAGAAAGTGGTCATTCCAGGAGAGAGGAGTAGTGAGAGGATTAGCGATGGGGCTGTCTGAAGAGATGAGAACATCCAAGGTGTGGCTGGCAGAGTGAGTCGGACCACAGGATAGAATGGAGAGGGAAAGAAAGTCGCATAGGTTGCAAAAAAGCCCAGAGGAGTCTGAGGAGTTCAGGTGGATGGTGGGATCCCCAAGAAGGAGAAGTTGGGAGGTAGAGGAAAGGATAGAGGAAGTGAGGTCAGCTGATTCAGAGAGGTAGAGGGTCACCTGGATAGGTGGCCTGTAGATTGTGGCCAAGGTCCGAGAGAAGCCAGAGGAGATAGAGAGCCTGCATACCAGGCATTAAAAGGAGGAATAGGTCTGAGTGGGGATGATAGAAGCAGGGATCCAGTCAGGAAAGTTCAGGGCCACTCTGTCTCTGGGCCTATTGGGCCTGGGCTTGGAGAGGATCCTGTAACCCTCAGGGGAGCAGTGTGTCAAAAGTTGTGACTGAGTTGGCCTTGAACCATGTCTCAATAAGAGTGAGAACATCCAGGTCCAGGAGTTCAAGAAGGTGGCAGATGTCATGGGAGTGTTTCAGAGCTAGAGTTGAGAGTAGCCACATGGAGCAGGCTGCCACTTTTGAAAGACTTCTGGGGAGCAGGGAGGGCAGTATACAGGGGAGAGGAGTACCCATCGGAAGTGGCAGAGGAGCCAGAGAGGTGGAAGGAGGAGGCGGCAGAGGAACCAAAGAGATAGTGGATGGCAAGGGAGCCAGGGAGATGGAGAACGGAGGTGGTCGAGGAGCCAGAGTGGTAGTAAATGGCATAGGAGCCAGAGCAGTAGAAGAAGGTGATGGCAGTGGAGCCAGAGAAGTGGTAGAAGGAATTGCAGGATAAGGAATGAAGTTGATGTGGCGAGGGAGGTGCCTATCAAATAGTAGGAGATTGGACTGAAGGCCCTGGACCATGATGTGGACCATGACTGTGCCGTTTAGATAGACATTAATGATGACTCTGGAGGACTGGAAGGCCCCAAGAGGACGTCCCTGTCAGGTGCCACCATTAATGAGAGAAGAGGAGATAGAAGAGAGAAGTGTGACCAAATGAAGGGTCCATAGGTCAGCTCAGCTCAACATATAGAGAGGAAAAAAGGCCTGGAGGGCAACATTAGTGATCACAGCATAGGAGGGAACCTAGAGAAGAGGGAAAAAGCCTAGTGGACACAGCAAGACGTGTGCAAGCACACCCAGGAAGATTTGCCTAGAGGGGAGATCAGAGAATGCACGAGAAATGCAAAGAACGGTGATGGAGGCCAATGCATTTAGCTAGACATGAAAAAATACAGAACAAGCAGGGGAATGCAGAGAAACAGTGATGGAGACCAAAACAATCAGCTTGATGGGAAAAATGCAGAGAAATAGTTGCAAAGACACAGAAAACAAAGTACGGCTATCCAGGAGAGGGACAGCCTAATAGATGCATAGACAGTGGAGGGTGAAATTCGCATTGAAATGGAAGTAAGCGCGATGTAGGGCAGTTTAGTAGGACGCATTAATATCTGCACCCCCACCCGCACCTGTCTTACTTTGCGGTCGCTGCTGGTCTACGGCGCGTTCTGACCCCTATGTCGCCAAACACTGGAGTCGCACAACACTGCAGCTTTGTCCTGCAAGGGCTTTGAAGCAGAGGGTTTGAGCCTCAGTTCTTAAAGGTTTGGATGCATGGACGTAGTGCAACATACTATGTATCGACGGGCAGCGTCTCCTGCAGTCCTGCATCACACAAAGGGTCAAAGCTCAATGTTGTTTCATTATTGGCAATTCACAGATTTATGTATTTCTGCTTAGTTTACAGAAATGGGGTTTCTTATCAACAACACACAGCATTCTAGTTCATGCATATTGCTTCCTATTTGTTAGGTAAATCTAAAAAAATAACCTCAGCCCTGCGATGCGTCCTGGTGCCAGAAGCACTTTTTCTTATCAACAAAGCACAACATTCTATTTCATGCATACTCTGCAAAATTAAAGAGTGGCGCTGGACCTAGGAAACATCTCAAATTAACCTCAGGCTGCAGCTGTTTCCCGTGCCAGCATTCTATCAGTTGGGTTTAATTGATAAACAATATTCATGTGTATTTTCCTCGATTTGCATTAGCACAGCTGTTACAAACATTCCTGTATTCCGGCGAGCTAACATAAAGTCTGTCTGTATTTTCTGCCAATGTGGCTACAATGCTGCTGTGAGTCACCACATTCCAGGGATTCCACAGGCTTTGTCGAAGATAAAACCCCCCAGCAGTGCTGCTTCATAGCTGTTTAGTGGGTCACAGAGCAGCAGGGCACATGTAAGCCGCGCACGAGATGCTGTAGATTCAATAAAAACAATGGTTTTACTTTTGTACAGGCTCTGGGAAGCTGGGAAGCACAGTTTACTTGTCAAAAGGCAATAGTTTGAACTTTTGTACAGACTCTGGGATGCACACTTTACTTATAAAGCAAACTGCCTTTCATTATTCACACTCTGTATCAAAGCCAGTTCATATAACATTGATATACTTTTGTATATCAAAATTGATATCAAACAATGTCATATCAATTTTTGGGGGGGCAACTTTGTATAAAAAATGTAAATACAAATGATATCAATGTTTTTAATGTTATATACATTTCTATATAAGAATATTTTTATAGATTGAGTTTTATGTACATTTTTATATAAACAATGTTTTATATTTTCTATATATTTTTTATATCAAGAAATATAATTTTCTATATAAATGCTTATATAAATGTTTATATTAAAAAATATAAAAATTGCTTAATATCATTTTCCACTTCCTATCACATCAGGGGGGGAACCCCTCTGTGAAGTCATCATCGCGTCACTATGAAAAACCCTAGATTCACAGTCCCCGTCTTCAGAGCTCACTTCGCTTTCACCGCTCAACTAAGCAACACTATCGCCCGCTGCTCCCATAATTACGTAGATTTTATATCAAATATATTTTCACTTATATCAAAACTGATATAAAATGTATACCCACTTTATATAAAATATACATTTCATATGAATTCGATATCAAAAAATGTTTATCGTTTTTATATTAAGTTTATATCAAAGCCTATCAAAAGGGAGAGGGATTAAGGCCAGAAAAAGGGTGCGTGACCAAATTTCACATGAGAGAAAAGGGAACTCCTTCTACTACTGCATTTGTCTGGTCTTCTACTGCTGCCATTTGTCTGGTCTCCAGACACTCAATGTCTAATGATTTATGACTAATGCACTTGACGTACATCTAGTGATTTATGAATAATGCACTTAAGAATTAAATGTTAGAAATTAAGGATTGGAATTTTGTTGATACATGTGGGTTGTGTAATTCTTGATTTTGGTTCAGGATGAATTTTTTGGGTTATTGAGTTTCTATAAGTTAGCGACAATACATTTTGTATACACACTTTATTTGAAGCAAATATGTTTACATTGTAGTGATACGTTGTGGTATACGGCTTTGTAATAAAAAAAAGTGTTTCTTTTTTATTTATGTTTTTGGATTTGTATAAGTGATCCTTTATAAGTACCACTTAATTGGTTTCTTAAGTGTAGATGGAAGCAAATGAACTGTGTTTGGGAACTAGCAATCTTAGTTTGTCCAAGCATTATTTGTAAAGCAACAGTCTAGTGTCAACAATGCACATTCATGTTCCATTGGATTAGCAATCTATGGTGCAAAAGTCTCATGTACGCACAGAATGTTTTTATGTTTGTCTGGTTATATTTTCTACTGTAGGTGGAAGTTTTTGTATCCTTTTTGGTAATTATTTAGCTGCTGGAAAATGAGGAAAATATATTTTACCAGCTTTTTCACCACAGGGTTGATTTTCCCTAGCAGTATTGAACACCTTCTGATCCATTGCTTTCTGTGCCTATGGAGACACCACAGTGACACTTCACTCATGGCGATCCAAAAGGTAGAAAGAAGTGTCTTGTAATGATGGCCTTGAAAACCCCATTTTTGAGCAGGGGATCAGGTGCCAGAAAGTCCTGGCTCAAAAACAGAAATAGACAAAGTGAAAAGCAACATACAAGCAAAAGTGTCTCAGCTATCAGAGCTCTGATACAAAACACTACTTTTTGATGACATTGCAATACAAAACCTACACGGTAAGGGGATTGGATAATATCAGTAACTACATATATACACTTCAAGTATTACACTTTTAATTGGGTAATTCTTAACTGATGGCTCCCCCTGAGACCACCTCTAAATTGATAACACCAGGAATACATCACCTTTGCAATAGTTCAATGGTTGGCATGATATGTAATGGGTGGCTTGTCACCAGGGGTTTTGATTGGTTGGCTTCACCCTGACCAACATTGCGCAGCTGGCAGGTCGTCATCACATGAGCCAAATGGGAGTAAGGGGAGTCCACAGGCTGCTTGCCTTCAATTCATGAAAATACCATCCCTCATCTCTAGGCCATGAGCCAGGGTGATCACCTTTGTATAGTTAGCCTTGTGCGGCGCCTCGTGTCTGGGAATATGAGTAAGGAGTGAGGCATGTGTCCTATCTGTGTTCCTTGCTAATTAATAGACAGCGTTCTTCAATTATGGGTCACGCGTGAGAGGACTGCATTGAGAACTAATTCCCCCAACATTAATGAGTATTTTAGCTAATACTAATACAAATGGTATGGTCTGTTCTACCTCTGGGGACTCTCTTGAGCTTATTCTTCATGTGGTCTTCTGATTTATAATGACCCTGCACCTGGCTCACAATGGTTGGTTGTATCTTTCTAGACTTTAATTAATTTGGGAGTATATCATTTGCGTCATGGGAATACCTATCTCGTACATTCGCTGTGGCTCTCAAACCCTCCCTAATTTCTTACTAACCTTGGCTCAAGCTTCAAGCTTGATCTCTGCAGGGCTTTACTTAGAAGCGTAATGGGGCTTCCATTTTAGAAAAGATGGCTGTCCATTACTTCTGCATTTCTATGTTAGAGAGCTGGATACGTATGTCATTCATGTTATAGTCAGCGTATTTATTGCTTATGTTAGTATTATTAATGTCTTTATGGTTGCAATGTTAATATTCTTCATATATAAAGCCCTATTTGACCCTGTGTGTTTTCCTCATGTTGAGTGCATGTGTGCTTCATATCTAGTGGATGCATATGTATGGTTCTATTTTCAGGTTTAGTTGTTCTCACCATCTTCAACTTACATCATGTTCATCCCTTACCTGCCTGGGATAGGGGCGTTATGGTTTTTTTAAGGAGTAGTATTTCTAACCAGTATGGTATTGGGCCAGGGGAGGGTCAATAATAGGGATGGATGACATATTCATCTGTCCCTCAACAATCTGATACTGCTAGTGGTACTTTTGTTCTGAGAACTGCCTAGCACTTCAGTACTGGACTGTTCACGATTCCCATACCATATGGCCATTTCTCAATAGAAATATCTCGTATTTGTGGTGGGGCGGGCAGTCATTTTAAATTCCGTGTTCTACCTTTTGTGTTGAAAACCGCACTGAGTTTTTCCAAATTTGGTGGCCCCCTTCGTGGGCCCCCTCCATTTACAAGTGATTAATTTCTTCCCCTATCGTGACAGTGGGTTGATCAAAGCAGATCTCAGTGGGATGCCACAAGTCCATCTTCTCCGGGTCTGTCAAGCAACGCAGGACTGGGGGCTTCTTATAATTGGGCAAAAATTGCATCTTGTCCCTGCTCAAGATCTGGCATAATTTTGCACCAGACCAGTCTAAGTTTTCCTCCCTCAGGCACGGGCCCTTTGTCTCAAGGCGGCCCTGTCATCTGTAATTTCGAGACGGGACATGGGAGATTCAGATGGTCCAGGGACATATGGCGTCTTGTGTATTTCTAGTCCTTTGGGCTTGTCTCCATCTCCAACCATTGCTGGTTCATCTCCATAGGCATTGAGCCCCAGCTTCCCAATCCTTTGAGGCTCTCATCGCAACATCTTAGGGCTTAAGAAGGGATCTGGCATGGTGGCTACACATGGGGGGTTGGGCTAGACCACCCGCACAAAGACCATTCTTTCCATGTATGACAGCAGCCTGGGGTGTGCAGCTACTCTGCGGTCCCTGACAGTTCAGGACAAGTGGGATCAGAAGTGGCTTTGCAGTTCCTCAAATGGAGGTAATTTAGAGGGATATACAGAGGTACTCCCGGTGGATCAAGGGTTGTGCAGATATAGGGCCTCATTACGAGGTTGGAGGTAAAGGAAAAACGATGCCGGTAAGGGAATACCGGCACCGCATACCGCTCCAGCCCATTCCAAGTATACATCCCGGTATTAGCGCCACCGCTAATAACGTTGCCGCTAATGGCGGCATGGGTGCGGGCACGCAGCCCTTTGGCCTGGCATTACCGGGAGGGCGCTATCAGGGGTAGATCCCAAGTCATGCGGACATGCCCCTACCGGTGCCGCGAGTGCGGTAATAATGGATACCGCCATGCCAGTAATACACCTGCTAACAGCAATCAGCTTTGCTACCAACTGCCACAGGTGCACACATTCAGCACAGGTGGAGCCAATGGAGTCTGGCCCAGCACAAAAGGAACACACCCACACACCACACCCCTTCCCACACCAAAATGATCCCAATTGCAGTTTCAATACTGGGCCTGGAGGACATGCTCGCAGAGCTACTCCATGAGCAACAACTACAACAGGCTCAACAGAGGAGACGCAGGAGGAGAAGGAGGGTGACACAGGCCTAGCAAGTCCCCCCAATGCAGCCAGTGTTAACACACAGGCAGCCACTAATCCCTCGCATCAGAGCCAGTCCCTTCAACCTAACCCCTGAGCAGATCCACACCCTGTACCGGGGCACAATCACCACAATAGTGGACATGATACACAACAACATCGCCAGCCTCATTGACATCCGTATCGCCATCCCCCCTCTACTGAATGGTGGTGTCTGTGCTCCACTTCCTGGCCACAGGCACCTACCAGCACACAGTGGGGCAGATGCATGGCAAATCACATCCATTATTTTCACGCACGCTGAACCAGGTGCTCGATGCCCTCCTGAAGCACACAAGCGACCACATATCCCTATCACGGACTGCCCAGGAGATCTCCAACACCAAAATTGGCTTCCATGCACTTGCAGGCATGCCAAATTGCATCGGTGCACTCGACTGCACCCATGTGGAATTGGTGGTCCAACATGCCATGGAGGCAGTGTACCGCAACCGTAAACTATATCACTCTGTCAACATGCAAATGGTATGTGACTCAACCAAGATCATCACACATTGTTGTGCCCGATATCCCGGATCAACACATGATTCAATGGTCCTGCGGAACTCCACGAGACCACTCTACATGGAGCGACATGCTGGACGACATGCCTGGCTGCTTGGTAAGTTGCATGGCAAGCACATGGCATTGTGATGGTGGGGAGAGATGCATACTTCAACCTGGGTGAGATTGGGGGGGGGGAGATGCATACTGCAACCTGGTTGAGATTGGGGGGGAGATGCATACTTCAACCTGGGTGAGATTGGTGGGAGGAGATGCATACTTCAACCTGGGTAAAATTGTGGGGGAGAGATGCATACTTCAACGTGGGGGGCATTGGGAGGGGGAAAGATGCATACTTCAACCTGGGTGAGATGGTGGGGAGAGTTGCATACTTCAACCTGGGTGAGATTGGGGGTGAGATGCATGCTTCAACCTGGGTGATGGGGGGGATGTATAGTTCAACCTGGGTGAGATGGGGGGGGGGGGAGAGATGCATACTTCAACCTGGGTGAGATTGAGGGGGAGAGAGATGCATACTTCAACCTGGGTGAGAATGGGGGGGATGCATACTTCAACCTGGGTGAGAGTGGGGGGGGAGATGCATACTTCAACCTGGGTGGTATTAGTTGTGCAACTGGACAATGCCCATACTGCAATACACTGTGCCCCAAAGCATCCCAGACTGAACTTGACACCTGAAACCAATATGAAAGACGTAAGATGCACAACAATGACAACATTCCAGCACTGCAACCATACCATATCCATCAACACATACAGTGCACATCATCAGACCGTACCCTCTGCAACACAATGCAGCAACATGCTGTGAGTATGCCCAATGCAAATGACTGCTGAACAGCATTACCCCGGACATGCGTCCATGAGTGTGCACAAATGAATCACATGAAGGCAATACAGAGTGTCCCTGGCACACCACCACAGAAGTGCAACATGCCAGCATGAGAACATCAAGCGTGGAATGGCAGATCATTATGAGTCTGGTGGCAACGGTACCAGGATCAATGCATACGATTAACTACACATCAAATAGATCATGGCAACTACTGCCGTAGGAAACCACAGTGCATGAACACTGGCAAGGAATAGGGCACCCTCCATCAACTTGACTATGCAACCCACACCTGTGGACCATGTGACATCACACATTGGGGTTATTTTGAACATCTCCATTCATGCGGGTATATTTGGATGTGTGCAACAAATAACTGCAGGCATGTGAGTGATACGTACAGGTTCCATTTCATGACATCACTTACACATACCCAATCTTGCACCCATGCAGGTGATGCTGGCTATCCCTTGAAGAGGTGGCTCCTTACCCCTGTCTGGAACCCGCAGAACAGGCATGAAGAGGACTACAATCGTGCACATACCCGTACCTGTGTGTTGATCGAGCAGACCTTTGGCCTATTGAAGGCATGGTTTCGTTACCTCAGCAGGTCGGTGGGGCACTCCTGTACGGGCATGAGAAGGTGGCCAGAATCATCATGACATGTGTCATGCTGCACAACATGTGCATCCAACGGAACGTGCCTCTGCCCCCTGACATTGAACTGCAACTGCCAGGTGAGGCTGAGGAGGAGGAAGATGATGGGGTTGCACGTCAGGCAGGTGGCGATGCACAGGAGGGACGTGCTGTGTGCCAGAATGTGATGGACCAATATTTCTAAAACACATGGATGCGGAGGGTGCCATGGAGGTGGGACTCAGGGCACTGGATGTGGGGGGGGGGGGACATGAACACTGTGCACTGTAAACCAATAAAGCACACATGCACAATAACCAATGTCCAGTCATGTGATTTTTTTTTTCTTGACACAACGGGTGTATTAACCATAAAGTATATAGAAAGTGCACAAACCCTACACCCCACACACCCTCTCCCCCCACAACTCCCCCACACACCCTGTCCACTCTCCCCCTACAACTCCCCCACACACCCTCTCCCCCCTACCCCACAACTCCCCCACACATGTTGTGCACTGCAATGCAGCATTAGTCCGCAAGAGTTCCCATTATCAGGCTGCCCCTAATTCCCATGTCCTCTACCAGCATCGGGTGTCGGCATGTCTGACCACCGCAAGGTCCGCGCTGACCAGCGCAGGGGGCTGGTCTGCCTGGAGCTGGCAGAGGAGGAGGTGCCTGGTTGCTCCAGTCCCTGTGCGGGACGCTGGGTCTCCATGGCATCCACGATGCGGCTGAGGACCTGCCTCACAGCAGCCAACTCATCACAGATGCGTGTGGTACTCGCTTCTATCGCAAGTTTAATGGCCATAGCATATTACTGTTCAGAATAACGCGCTTAGAGCCACCACAGGCCTCTCGCGCAAAGACCATATCTCTGAACTCAGAAGACAAGTCCACTGGCTTCCTCTCAAGCAAATAATTATCTTCAAAGCCTTGGCCTTGACTCACAAATGTCTCCATGACCTTGCTCCGCCTTACCTAAGCCGCAGGATCACCAAACCCGTCTCTCAAAAACCATCTAGATTACAATACTCTAACCTCCTGTCTGTCCCTAGGACTCACAAAGCGCGTGCGGGCGACTCCAGCTTCCCTTCAGTTGCCCCTACCCTTTGCAATGCGCTCCCTCCGCACCTCAGAGCCATTGAATCCCACACTCTATTCCGCAAAGCCATCAAGACTAACCTCTTTGTTTGAGTTCTCAAAACCTACCTGCAACGCACTGTAACATGTAACTACCGAAATGTTTTCAAGTATTTTTCTAGGGCGGCTTCACTGTAACCCTCAAGTAAGCATTCTTAACCTCTGCTCCAGCGCCTCGATGTCTGCGAGCTGTTTGTGCGCTTTACAAATTCAAATAAATAAATAAAATAAATAAATATTCACAGCACTCCTCCCTCGTCAGGGCACCTTCGCTCATGTGCTGGCTGATCAGCGATGTGATCTCCTCCTGCCGCTGTTGGATGGTGACGATTCCCTGGTCTCTGTCCCTGACACCGGTGGATGTTGGTGCAGCGTGCGGCATGGGTCCCGCATCATGCGTGCTCTCTGTGGGGCTCCAGCTCCCTGGCCATGACTCACCTGCAGACAGCTCATGGCTGCTGGCATTGGGTGTGGTGGGTGGGGTGGGGTGGTGTGGTGTGATGGCTGCGGGCTGGGTGTGCAATGTGTACCGGGTGTTTGGCAGTGCCCCTCTTCATCCGTCAGGGGTGCCGTGGCAGCTGCTTCTCCAACAGAACTGTTGGCAGCGGACAGTGAGCCATCAGCCACTGGCTCCTGTGCGGTGGTAGAAGCTGGTGTGGGTGCTATCGCAGTGTCAGTGCCCCTGTCATGGCTCGGTGCCGTTGCATCCTGAGCTGCTTTGGACTTCTGTGGCAGTCCAGGTTTGCCTGTGCCCCTTGATGTGGAAGGCCTGCTGCCTCCTTCCATGCCCCTGGCCTTCTTCATGGATGTTGTGGCCTGCGCCGCAGAGTCCTGGTCCTTGCTGTCAGATTGTGAGCCTGTGGGGGACCAAGGGAGGGACAGCATCAGTGATGGTTCTACGTGCATCATGCATATATTGGTATTGTTGAGGTTCTCTACATTTGAGGGTATTTTGTCTTGGAGTTGTGAATATAGGTTGCTTGCCATATGGGTGGGTCATTCAGGCATACGTCTGGGTGACACATGTATGAGGTGCTGCATGCATGTGAATGTGATGGTGCTGTGGACAGCCTATAGGCAGACTTGTGTACATGTGTGTGTGATGGCCCAAGCATTGGCTCATTTCACGGTCAAGTTGGGGGACATCATCATGATTTGCATTACAGTGGTTTGTGTGGACACTCGCCTCCATCTGCCGACGACGGCGCTTCAAGCTCCATTTCCCCCACTCCCTCATTGACTCCATGCCAATTGTGCCGGCACATGTCTCCTCCCAGCGAGTCATCTTGATCAGTGAGCCTGCTCCGCCACCTGTTCCCAAGCCCTGGCTCCGATTGGCTGCAAGAATGTTCCTTACGCGTAGGCGCAGGTCATCCCAGCGCTTGCGCACATCCTTTACGGTGCAGGGGGTGGTACCGACCGCACTGACTTTGCGTGCCACTTCCTCCCAGATCTCCATCTTTCTCATTTGGGCATGTCACCGCTGATCTGCCACAAACACAACCTCCCCATTTTCGGCAAGGGTGTCTGCGAGCATGTTTAGCTCCTCCTCCGAGAAATGGGCCTTGCGCAGGCGCACAGCACCTTTCTTCAAGGCCTTGGGCATGGTGATGGAGTGGTATGTGTAGTTTGACACAGGGAATACAGTGGTTTAACGCCGACCTTCACTTTCTGCGACCCAGTGATAAATTTGCATAATTACACACGTCAGTGTGGCTGTCGCATTTGGCAAGAGAGATAGAGGTACACACTCTAACCTCTATAGTAAAATAGTGACTTAAGAACTCTCCTTCGTACAAATGCGCCAAACTTTGTCCAATAGTGTCTCCAATACTTGAGATTTATTTGTGAATGCCCTTCCTGGTAACATGTGAGATCTTTTACACAAAAGAAACCCCAAATTGCTGAAAAGCCGTGTCCTCCGTACGTATGCTGCGGCTTGCGTACCTGTTCTAAATATTGTATAAATATACCACATGTATGGAGAGCGGGCTTACCGTATAGTTTTAAGGTGTCTGTGCCATCAGAATTAACCCGCATCCCAGAATTTACCACTAGCTGTACATTGGCAACAAGAGCACCAAATGGCAGACAAGAAAGGCATCGGATTCATCGGTCTGAAACAAGAAAGGCTTGGTACAAGCGGAGGAAACCTAGAGCTAGCATCACAACAATCAGAAGCCAGACTCATTTGCCACTTTCAGACATTGAAATTTGGATTGAACACGCATAGTGAAATGTTCTGTTTTTTATAAGTACCACAATAGCATGATCTAAGGACAAGCTAATATAACTCATCATGCAGACAGCAATGGGCAATAGATACATATACCCACTTAAATGACATAAGATCATTCAATACGTTCAATGCATGACAGACCCAGTATCTGGGGTGACTCAGCTAATAATTTTCTAATGCACTATAAGGTGGCATTACAATGTGTCAGGTAACACATGAGACCACATAAATAAGGTACTTGTGAAAATGCAGGTTATATAAAATGCAATGTTCACTGGTGTATTGACTGCGCAGAAGACATCTCATTCTCAACGCGGTATTACAATAATAGGGTTCTAAGTAGTATCACACAAATCCAGTTGCAAGGCTAACACGAGAGAAAACAAGTGTAGTAATTTAACTTACAATTACAGAAAAGGGTGATAAAATCACTGGGTTTACGCCCATATATTGTCCATGTTTCATTAGCCAGAAATGGTAATGTGTATATTTATGAGATTCATGTAAAGTGACAGTATAGTACTAAAACGCGTTCCACCGTTAAGATGCATAACATTTAGCCCAAAAGATGGCCGACAGGGTCATGGCAATCAAGGAAGGACTTTCCTGTTGCCATGACACCTGCCATCACCATGAACGCTGAGTGTTCACAAAAGTATCAGTGCAGCCGGGATGCGGGTTGATTCTGATGGCACGGACGCCTTAAAACTATAAGGTAAGCCCGCTCTCCATACATGTGGTATATTTATACAATATTTAGAACAGGTATGCATGCCACAGCATACATACAGAGGACACAGCTTTTCAGCTATGCACGCAAATACTATGTTAAAGCACAATAAACATTTTGGCATTTTAAGAATAGTTAACCTTTGGGAATGTGCGATAGAAACACTTCAATAATCATGCCATTGCGCGGCAAGAATACCGGGCTTTCAGTCAAAAGGAAAAATGTAAAGGCACGCTATCATTACAATCATTTAAATGATTGAAATATGTGAATTACAAAAACAGTTGCTTGACAATCATTTACAGTTAATACCACAGGTAATACCAATAAACACAAAACTCAGTGATTAACAATCACCATTTCCTTTTTAGGGATTTAACCCGATTAAACATATCCAGAACAGACGGCAAAATATTATCACATGGCATCACGCTAACAGGTAACATCAGCATAACATAAAAGAGAATGGTGTTGGAAGTTTCTTTTTTCTATATCTAGTTTCAGCACATAGCAAGAGTACCTAGAGTACCTTTAGACATTTATACAATCAGACTTGAGTAATATATATATCCCGCGCAGAATTCAGTTGGATAGGTGGCCAAGGAGACATATAAGAATATTAGATCATTAGCTCATGGCATTTTTAGAGCATGATATTAGTAATATACACTATGATTCTCATAGATCATGTGGTTTCAATTTTTCTTTTTTCTTTGTGTTTTTTCTTCACCCTACATATCCTCCCCTTCACCCATCCCTTGTCGTGTCTGTCCATTAATTAACCGGCGATATGTATAATTGTGTTGGCAAATATGTGGAAATGTTCAACCGTTATGCTTTACTGTTTTAATTTGGTTTGTGCACTTAACTATTCATAATGTTTAATTTATCCACATGTTAACAGCCCTGGTTTGAAAAAGGCACTCTTTTGTATTGCCGAAACACGTGTTACCATGAAGGGCATTCACAAATAAATCTCAAGTATTGGAGACACTATTGGACAAAGTTTGGCGCATTTGTACGAAGGAGAGTTATTAAGTGAGTATGTGTAGTTGGGACTGCTGTTGTGCTGATGCAGGTCCTGTATGGTGAGGATGCAATGGATTGTGTTTTTCAAGATGGCCGCTGTGTTCATTCCCGTTCCTGTGCGATGACGCTACTTCCGGTTCTGCTTATTTACGGGCACCGCTAATAGCAGTGCCCGCTAATGCCATATCCATTGTTGCCGGTAGTGCTGTCAGCGCATTACATGATGCCGCTAAGGTCCATTTTTTGGACTTTAGCAGCATGGCGGTAATGCCGTTACCGGCATGGGGCAAAGCTCGTGCCTGCAAACTCGTAATACCACTCTATTAGCGGGCTCTTTGCTACACAGACACAGTATTTGCTCCATGCCGGTAAGGACAGTTACTTACCTCCAAACTCGTAATGAGGCCCATAGTCAGAATAGACATATCATATGCCATGGCTTATGTCAACTGTCAGGGAAGTTCAGGGGCCCTGAATACCTTAACAGTACTCTGCTTGCTTCTGGTCTAATCCTCACCTTCATAAATACAAAGAGGCAGTTACAGATGTTTTGTCCCAGCAGGGGGCAGCTCCGGAAAGTTGGCTGCCCATGTGAAAGGCTATATGGGTTTGCTGGGTTTGGAGGATTACTAGCCAAATCCCTCAATCAATACACCGGTTGCAAAGGAAGCAATCACGAGCGCAGCAGGAGCAAAGGCGCGGGAGGACATCCAGGGAAGATCAAGGGCTTCTGAGCAGCTGGCCGTATATCTTTCAATAAAGACGCAAACAGGCTGCGAAGAATACCTGGACTATGTCTCACCCAGGTGGGAAAGATCATTATATTTAAAGTTTTGTATTGGAATCTTGCCGACTTGTGTATTTCGGCATAGATGGAATATTGCTGTTTCCATGTCATGTATCCTTTATGGTGAGTCTGAAGAGATGGTACCATTTGTTCCTCTGTCCGGCCACCAAGCCTCTGAGGAAGCGCTCCCTGAAGCCTCTGTTCTTAAGCTGTGGATGTAGGTCCCTAGCTGGTGCTATGGTAATTTGCCTGGATGCCTCGGATAAGGAGGCTCTGCTTGCCACTACAAGTTATCTGAGCTGGGCAAGAAAAATGTATTTGAGGAAGGCTAAGTTGCTGAACAATGCAATGTGGTAAAGACATCTTTCTTTACAAGCTACTATTGTCAGTATAATGTTGATCTGTTTTTATTTAGTTTTAAGGTAAATCACTGATTATGTAATTTTAGTACAATCATTATGAGCTAAGCAATTGTGACCGTGTAACTAATGTGTTTTTTTACTTTTCTGTGAACTGCTTTTATGACTATTTTGTCGAAATAAAGCAATAAAAGAAAAGAAGTATATTATGTTGCCTTAAATTAACTTGTTTTACAGATGATATGCATCCAGGGTGTGAGACCCAACTAAAACAAAGCCATAGAGGATGCAGATTTAATTAATGTAATTTGGAAACTATAACTACAATATAAATGAAACCATAAAATGCAGGCTGCGTCAGTGATTTTGCAACTTGGAGCATGATTTTGATCAGGCCCTTGCACTGCATGTGAGGCAGCGGGGGCCCGATGCTCTGGGGATTCTGAATTGGCAGATTTTATTCCTTCCGTTACACACGCTATATTGC
Source organism: Ambystoma mexicanum (assembly GCF_040938575.1). NCBI lineage: Eukaryota > Metazoa > Chordata > Amphibia > Caudata > Ambystomatidae > Ambystoma > Ambystoma mexicanum. Next base: position 772,396,680 of record NC_090941.1, read on the forward strand.
AGAGAGAATGACGTGGAGTACGGGAGGGATCCTACATTTTCCTGCATTATTTTACCAGAGCACCCGTCATGCTTCTAGCCCTGCCGACATGAAACTGATATCCGAATGGAGCCCCACTGAAGAGGGAATTTTCAGATGTGTGCATTAAAAAAAAGTTGCAACCCCAACCGTTATTTAAAATTGCTTGGTAGGCTGTTCACAGGTATCAGTACCATATGTTGGCTCATTCAATAACGGGAGAAAAACAAGCATTGGCAATGCCAACTGTTTGGGCTTTTGTGTAGGCATGGGAAAGGCACTTGTCAGGCACAGCTGTAGTGGTATTAACTTCCCATTGATGGTAGCTGCTGCAAAATGGCATGAGTACCTGGGCATCTAAAAGCAGTGCCTGACAAATGCCTAATACATATACACAAGCCAAAACTGTTGCATTTGCCAATGCCTGTTTTTGACAGGAATTCAGTGAAGGCATACACAATACTTATAAATTGAGTGACTGAAGGCAGACCTGGTTAAGACATTTTCATTGCACCAGTAGCGGGTTTACAACTCCAATTAAGTCATGGCCCTCTGAGGATTGCTTTGAAAAAACACAGGCACTTCAGAGTACAAAGTTTGATGGTAAGGCTTCTTAAAGTGGCATAAAAGAGTTCCCCTGAGAAGGTGTTATGGGTGCTGAACTGGGGCATATGACCCAGCCCTTTGAGAAGAGGTAGCAATACTTAGTCAGATGGAGATGCAGAATAATACTCAAACATCAATAATCAAAACTGACTCAGGAAGTTGGCAAAGTTTGGCTGTTTTAATGTCAACCATCTAAAACAGGGAGTTACAACGAACATCAACACATTCACTCCACACACTCAATGCAAGACATAAAAAAGCAGCTTTAATACTACAAACTCGTCATCATTGACGTTTACCTTTGTTGCAAACTACAAAAACCTATTTGGAATGGTGATAGGCTTAAAAGGAACATCTAGGTATCTGTTCCATACTGGTCAGGGAAGGTGATTGGGTCTCTAACATCAGATGGGGCAACTAAGCCCTCCTATAGTGCAGGTCACTACGGACGTCATCAAATACACAACGTCCCATTGGTTATACAAACTATAGGGCTCTCTATTATGTGTCCCTGTATAATTGGTTGGCACTCTTGTACCCCTCTGTAATATTCTACCTACGCAAGCAGCACGCAGGCTGGCACACAGGTGCTGGTGGGCTGGTCATAACCATAGCTTCCCACCAATTAGCCCTGGTATCCATCATCACACTTGCAGCCTACTAGTCAATTAAGGCTTTGAACTTGGCCTTGATAATGTTCTCTGTGCTTGAGACTCTGTGACTTCTTGGTGTTGATCCAACCAAGCCTTTCTTTGATCCACCTCCATGGTTGAGTTTTCAATTTCTAACTGCGACACACTGAAAACGTCTTTCTGCTTTCGGAATCCAGCTCTGCTAAAGTGCGTTGTGGAATCATCCATAGTCCTTACATACGTTTGGCGCATCGCTGCAATCTATTCATTACATAGCCAGCCTTAAAGAATGCTTTGTCTACTTGCGTTGCTGCAACTGTACACTCCTCCTTTGCTTCTATAGAGTGCTTATGTTCACTGGTCTCTGCATCTCTTCTGGGTGCGCCAATTCTGCTCTTCATGACGTCACCAGTCTCCTTTGTCGTGTACTTTTCCCACTTCCTCCAGGATTTCATTCAAATGACCATCATACTGTCATGCATGCTTGTACAGCTTTTTCGATGGGAATCTTACTTCCAGGATTCTTTTCAGTATAGGTATTCTCACGGGCAATGCACGTGTTTCACATTCTGGCTCCCAGCATATAAGGCAGCATGGGGGAGGATCTTTGGGTGGGGGTACTTGGCCCCATCTCTACACTCCCCTTCTAGCCGATTCATCAACCACTCTCTCATCAGCCTTCACATCTAGACATCCTTGTCTGAAGAAATGCTTCTTTGGGACCCATATCTTTATAATTCCTTTCAAGCATCCTGCTCATTTCACATGCTCATCCTTACTCCAAGACATAAGCATGCATTGTCCACTGGGACTGCAGTAAATCCATTTCCCCATGTACTTCTTGTGGTTCTTCAGGTACAGGAACTTCGTTCCCTCAGGTGCATGGATGCTGGCCTTCACGTAGTCTCTGATCTCTTCGTCTGTCAGCTCTTCAGTCTTCCATCCTGATTCAACATCAATCATGATCTTCATTCCCACAGCTTTCTTGGCAGTCTTATTGCATTGTGAGATTATTACCCTGATCACACAAAATCCAAGCATTAGCATCACTATCAGGGCTCCAAGGAACTTGAATATATCTGCCATCCATTGTGGGACCCACTGTCATCAGTAATGTCTTCTACATCATCTAACATTTGGACGTGTAACTTCATCAGCATTTCTACGGCCTCTGTCAACGTGCCATTCTTGTCATCATGAGCAGGTATGAACGTGCAACATGATTCTCCGATTTTGGGGCAAACCCTCCATCCATGGCTGTAATCCTGTCCAAGACATTCCTAGTCTGAAACGTCATCAGTCGTATGGCTCTCAGCTCCTCCTTGATAGAATTGAATCACTTGATAGTCGTGTTGATCATCTGCAGCAATTCCCATCTAGTTATTTGCAACCACTTAGTATTTGCATCTGTCTGGATCCTGGGCATAAAGATTACTGTGAATATGGATGAAGTCCTACTAAACAGTCTGTGTTCATATGGAATAGAATCAAAGGCTTCTATCGACTTGGCTGAGAAATAGTTCTCTCTTCATTCGATTCAGGATTTCAGAAGATCTCTTCTTCCTCGGGAGCATCTGCTTTTGGAAACTCGCCAATGTTCAGGTTTCCTTTAGGAATCACCAATGCTGGAACATGAACATTCACTATAGAACACAGTCCTCTCCATCCTTGGCCCGCTTCATATAAGGTCTGGATCCACAAGCCCAGTAGTGATCCATTATCACTGCTGTTCCAATGTTCATTCCTGGCATATCAAAGACTCGAACACAGTTCTGATTCTCTCCAAGCTTTCTTGTGCCATTATTTCTTGAAACTCAACTTTGCACTTTGCAAAGGCACTATCTGCAAGGGCCCTCCTTTATTTTCAAGCCATGTCAGTAGTTTAGCAAGTCTCTGCCATAACGGTTTGCATCCATTTTCCACAATGTCAATGGTTGGTTTGTAGTGGCACTAAACTACCCACTCTCTGCAGATAACCACTCCTTCTTCCCATCCATCTGGAGAAAGCACTGATCCCCAAATCTGCATCTGCCCTCTATTTTTCCATCTTCGAATGTCTTCCGCTGATTTTCCTGGACTCTCAAGTCTTTCGCCCTCGGAATCTCATAATAGAAGTCCTCATAGTTGGAGCAATCATGTGCCTACTCGTCATCTGCCAGTGGTTCAGCTGCAAATGTGGCAGGATTCACTGTTTTACATCTGACTATTTTATTTGCTGTATTCAATATGACCACCTCATAAGCAGAAGCTCTTTGAGACGGCAGCGTACCATTAGGTTTTTCCAAAACAGCAAATAATGCATGCTCAACAAACATCGTCATGGAACACACGATTACTATACTGGCAGACTTCTCAATAGCGAATGCAGTGGCTGCCAAAGATTGTTCGCAGTGGAAGTGACCCCTCATTACTGGGTCCAAAATCCCAATGTAATATGCTAAAGGCTTGTATCCCAAGGTAGTTCTCTGCGTGAGTACTGCCATCATAACTGTTCCATTCATGTGCGAGAATAAAAATAATTTCTCAGAATAATTCAGAATCCCTAGAACTGGAGCTGTGCAAATTGCCTTTGCAACTCATCAAACCCTTCCTCCATTTCCTCAGTCCATACAATCTTTTCCTGACTTGCTTGAGCCTTTTTCAGGGCTTGCAACAATGGCCTTGTGTATGAACTATAATCAAATACCCACGCCCTTACATAATTGCATAGTCCCAAAAATTGCTGCATCTACTTTATTGTATGCGGTTTTGCTGTTTTCAAAATGGCCTCAGCCCTTTCAGGTGTAACTATCTTTCCGTCATGAGAAATAACACCTCTTCTTGACAATACTGCAATTTTTCTTTGTCCACCTTATATCCTTTTTCGGCTAAAATAATCATCAGCTGAACTGAATCGCGTCTGCACTCTTCTTCTGATGTGCTGCAGATCAAAATATCATCTACATATTGCAGCACAACACTTGGCAAATCAATATTGCTTAAATCCATCTGCAGGACTCTGTTGAAATTCGATGGAGACTCACAGTACCCATGGGGTAATCTTGTGCTTTTTAACTTCGTCTGTCTAAACGTGAATGACGTCAGATCTTGAGAATCTTTATGCAGTGGGATTGAGAATAACGCATTTTTCAAGTCAATCACAGTGAAATATCGTGCCTCAACAGGGATACTACATAAGATCGTCACCGGGTTAGAAACTAGAGGAAACTCGGCCTCTACAATCTGGTTAATTGGGCGCATGTCCTGAACTAAACGCATCGACCTCCCCCACTTCGATTTTTTCACAGGATACACGGCCGTATTGCATGGTGACTCTGACGTCACCAAAATGCCTTGATCCTTCATGGCATATATAGTCTTAACAATATCCTCATCTGCCTCTTGAGACCTAGGATACTGTTGTGCTTGAGGTAAAATTGCTCTTGACTTCAGTTTAATCTTAACTTCTCCAACACCCTTTAATAGGCCTAGGTCATAGGGGCCTGTAGTCCATAAAGAAACTGTCTATTTCGCCATATCCTCATCGAAAAATGTAGGACGCTGTCTCACTATCATCATTCTTTGCAGAATCTCATGTTTCTCTGATCCAACCCAATATGCAGTGCTCATTTCGAACACTACTTCATCATCAGATGGGTCATCTTTAAACATGTCCTTATCAGTGACGTCGGTTAATCTGTAACCTTCTCCGATAGCAATTACTGTGCTCCATGATCTGCCATTGTCATCAAATCCTATGGGCATATCCAAAACCCCCCGTACCACAGCTGCATGCAGCTCTAAGGGAAAAATCTGTCCCCCCTCTTCGTTTATTGGAATCTCTGGCCTAAAGAGAAACTCATCAGGTATTCGCATAGTCTTACCTACTAAACCAGGCAGCCATGTTAACAAAATACGTACTCCATAATGAAACACCTCTGGTTTTAAAAGGTAGTCCTCATTTTCCCTGTAAATACCATAATGAATTCACTCACATTTAAATAATGTATTCCCGGTGTGAACACACTATGCCTTCATCAGAAAAATAAATAGTCGTATTCAACTTCGTCATTAAGTCCCGACCCAGTATATTAACTGGTGCCTGCCTTGAATACAACAATGGCACAGTCCTATCACATTCTCGTATAAAGACTGGTAATTCGGGGGGCGTGGCCTGGAGCGCCATCAATGTGGCTGCTCCTTTGATGCCATCCGTGGGAAGCCTGCTGCCTAAATGAAAATATGCAGTTGCCGCAGTGAAATTGGGACGCTGATACCATTTAAGGCAACCAGAACCGCTGCAGCACCGCTGGCTCGAAGATGTGTCCTACGCTCAACCATTATGCCCGAATTTGGACGATAATCACTAGCACCCGGCAGCATCCGAAAATGCAAGATGGCAGGCGCGTACTTCAACAAGGAGTGGAGGCGTACCTCGGTGAGGATCAAGGTAGTGAGTAGTGAGTGCATATCGGCACCCAAAGCTTTGGCGGGCAGCTCAGACCTCATGACTGAGGACCCGGTGCTGCTGTCCGATGGAAGCAGCAGCATAAGCAGTGAGTTCCCCCGCTTCCGCGGGACACCAAAAAGCGGACCCCGGCTCCTGAGCGTGACATGCAGCAGAGGCCCGCAATGCCCCCCAAGGTAAGGGGGCACCCTAGCTAAATCCCCAGTTAGCATGTAGGCCCCGTGAGGCGCTGCACCTTCCAGCAAAGGTGCCCGTGATATGCGCCACAGGGGCAGCGACGTAGAGGCAGCGCAGATAGGGTGCACTCCGGCGGTGCCCGCAGCGAGGAGAAAGGCAGGGCCGGGCTACACCAGTCCTGGGCCCCAACTGAGGAGGTCGGGGACCTCGCGCTGAGGGGAGAGGAGCCCGCCTCATAAGACAGAACAAAACAAGGAACCCAGGAAGTGGAGAGAGCACCATTTAAAAACTGCTGGGGCACTACTGCACGACGAGCTGAACTGGGGACAGCAAACCCAGTCTCCCCACCACAGAGTGAGCCATGACCCTTCTGGAGAGCCATCACAATCTCCAGGTGCAGTTGGCGCAGGACTGAAGCCCGCAGCAACACCACTGGACGCTCACGTTGACACTGCAGGCAGCGGTCCTCTCACCTCAGGCCTATCAACCAAGCTACCACAAGGTACCTATATTAAAAAGGTAACCCTCAATGCTTTCAGAATTTTACCATCGCCTGAAACAACTTGGGTCCTCATCCTCTACCCCAAGGAGGCTACACTGAACTGGTGCGCTCCTGTGGCAGCTCTGATACCTCTCCTTCCCCCCACCCACTTCCTGGGACGCCCAGGCCCACATCTTCATCCCCCTTCTCTAACCCATCCCAAGGAGCGAGGAACAACATCACAACCCCACTCCTTATTGGAGGTACCAAAGTCTCCCTTTCTTCCTCAAACGGCATTGGGAGGCCGTACCCTACGCGAACACCTACATTAATAGGACTCGCGCCGAGGCACCGGGTTTCCCAATGGAACGAATTACAGAATCACAACGCTCTGGCCTCAGTCAATAGCCTCCCGAACCATATGCCAACGGGAAACCTCAGCATCATTCACCTTAGCCCTGAACCGACACTATGGCTAAACAATTGGAAGCTGGCAAGAACTCTGATATCGCCACTATGTTCACATCGATGGACAAGGGAAAGAAACTCAACCCCTCCAAGCTTACCCTGCAGAAGCCCCAAGAAGAAGGAGAAGCCCTCGCTACTAAAGGGGATATACTGGCTTTCATGGCTGATATGAAGTCTGAATTTAGATCCTGCATGACGGAACTCACCACTAAGCTAAAGCACACAGATAAAAGGGTGACCGAGATGGAACAAAGACTGGGTGAGATCAACGACCGCTCTGAAGACCTTGCAACCACATTGGGGGAAATCCAACGCTCAATCAGAACCTTACAAGACAAATGTGAGATCCTCAAATTTAAACAGGAAGATCTTGAAAATAGGGCCCGGCGCAATAACCTCCGGATCCAAAGGATTCCGTCTTCCGTTCTGGACAAAAATCTAGCGGAATATGTAGGGGACTTTTTCCAATCCCTGCTACCACAACTGGACAAAATCCAACTCCTGCTAGATCGTACCCACAGGCTGCGCCTACGTCGAGGAGTGGACTCGGACCTCTCCCCATATGTCATAACTAGAGTGCATTTCTTCACCACAAAGGAGGCCATCTCAGCAATCAGACGCTCACAAGATGAACTCTCCTTTCAGGGCTTGCCTCTCTAGATCTATCAAGACCTCTCACTCCTTACTCCCCAATAGAGGAAATCTCTCCGGCCTCTGACTCTCTTTCTCCAGGAGCATCAGGTTCGATATAGATGACCATTTTCAACGGCCCTACAGTTCTCATACAATGGCACCCTACGGAGAATAAGCCACCTTGAAGATGCTAACAAAATCATGCACCCATCCTCACCCAAAGAGGCTGCTTCGCCAAGCCCGGAGGTCTCCAATGACACAGGAGCTGCTCCCTCCCCGAAGCCCAGGCGATCCTCCTGGTCGAAGGTGCAGCGGAGCAATAGGAGTGTTACGCTCACCTGGACCCCACAGGGGTGTCGATCGGACCCAGACAGCTGCAGTCTCCTTCAACGTGATGCGTAGTGCAGAGATGACTGTCTGGACTGGCCCGCCTAGTCTTGTCTGCTGGACCCGAAGAAGTATTTTCCTGCAAGTGGAGACGGGGATTAACCACCTGTGGGTTTTAGGGATGGCCTCCCAACTGTTCTCGCTCTCCCCCACTAATCAACTCCGATATCCCCTTAGTAACCTCACCTTATGTTCATAAAAGATGAGCTCTCCATCCTGCGTGTCTTGCAGGGGTGCGTAGATACCAGTTACTTCACTGGTTTGAAGGCATTGGGAGGGTTCCGGTAAGTATTGACTCTGAAGTCCCTGTCCGGATTGGTAAGTATCAAGTTCAAAGAGTTCAATGTGCCCGATGTTCACTCTTGTTCCCTTCCTTCCTTAAGTTGCAACTGAGTTCGTGAGAAGAAGGTCTCGTAGCTGCTGCTGGCGTTCAGGTAAGAGTCTGTGTTACCCAACGCTGTAACTATTGCATGCGTTAACGTGTTGTTTTTCTCCCTCTTTACAGATGCAGCATATGAAAATGTGGAGAGTTATGGAATAATACCGCCGGTGGTAAATCAGGTAAGTCTATGGTGGTAAGAGGTTGTATTTGTTGATTCCCTTGGCTCACCTTGTTTTTTCCTGTGTCCCCTAGGTGCCGGATTACGGCGAAGAAATGGTAGAGACAGTGCCGGATCGAAAGATGCTATTAGAACTGGTGAGTATGGCGCCGTGCTGGAGCTGGCGAAGCGACACGTGCAGGACTGATGTACTTTCCAGGTCCGTAGATGAAATGGTTCCGGAATTAGGTGAGGAATTTGAAATAAGTTTGTTTTCTAACCTTGTCCTTTTCTTCTTCTTTATTCTAGGAGCTCCGGATTAGAGGCGGGCGTGGCAGAAGACTGGATGCTGGCTGCAGGCACGGTGAGCGTCACGCTGCTGGATGCAGAATAACGCGAAGCATGTGCTGCTGTTCGGGTGTGGTTTAAATAGCCTCCAAAGTAGTTCCAGGTAAGAAGTTCCCTAGAGCCACGCCCGAGTAAAAAATAGTCCCTGTAACAAAATAGTCCCATCCAGGCCTCATGTAGGCTTGGACTCTTTTGCAGCATGGTCTGCATCAGGTAAGTAAAGTCTATGAGCCTGCCGCCTATGGCGCCAGGACTGATTTCTATGATGAGCCTGGCGCCTAAGGCGCCAGGACTGAACCCAGACAGCCCCTAGCCGGGGCTGCTGAGGTTTAAACAAATGTCTGGATGCCTGCTCCCGGAGCTGAGGGCCTTGGTCCTGATGCCCGGGGGTAGGCATCATGACAAGGTAATCAGGTGCAGGACCACATCCTGCAGAACTTTGCCTCATGCTTCCACCAACTGTCCAGCTCTGTCCTAAAGAAAATCACTGATCCTGACCCAGCTTAAGAACAACTACAACCATTGCAGTGGGCCCCACCCACGGCCCATGCCCATTTCCAAGGTACATTCCACCTATGAGTCCTTGGAATCCCAGATTACCTTTACCTACTCGATTGGCCCGGTTGGCCAGGGGATTAGCCGAACTTACAATGTCGGCCCCCCGCCAGTTAAAGTTACGGCCTCCCGTTGGGGGTTCGTGTTAAAACCCCAAGAGCAGGATGACACACTCTTAGATTTCACTCGAGATGGCGGTTAACCCACTCCCTTCCGAGCTCTCCCCCCCAGACGGCGCAATGGGGAGGGACCTAGCCTAGGAGCATCAAAACCTAAAATGTCTATCCCTCAACGTTAATGGGCTGAACTCCCCCACCAAACGGAAGTCGATCCTACAAAAACTTCAGGACGAAGATGCAGCGGTGGCCCTGCTTCAGGAGACTCGCCTACTACCGGTGGACTTTGGGCGCCTCCGCTCCCAACCATATCCACTCCAGTTCTTCGCTTCAGGAGGCTCTAAGAAGGAAGGTGCTGCGATCCTTTTCAAGAGGGGCCTAAGCCCCCAGGGCCTGGAATCAAAAACGTGCCCAGAAGGCCGATTCATGGCAATCAAATGCCTATTGCTGGGAGATCTGTACACCTTTATTTCAGTATATGCCCCCAACTCTGGGCAAGCAGCTTTTTACGACTCACTGGGCTCCTCCCTCTCCCGCTTCATAGAAGGCCAAGTCATAATCGGGGGAAATTTCAATGGCGTACCAGACCCTACGAAAGATAAATCTCACCCTTCCACCCCCAGAGATTTTACTCAGGTGCTCAGCCTCCTACACCTATTTAGATCCCTGGAAGTAGTGGACTCATGGAGGGTGCCTCACCCAACCGAAAAAGACTACTCTTTCTATTCCTATGTTCACTGAACCTTCTCAAGGATTGACCTCCTCCTGACATCCCCCCCAGACGCTTGCCTATGCCAATGAGGTATCTATCGGCCCGAGGATCCTATCTGATCACGCCCCAGTAATCATGGAGATCTGGGCACATGAACCCAAGCTCAACTCTCCACGTAGATGGAGCTTTACGATCCAATTCTTAATGATATGTCGCTAAGAGACAAGATCGCAACAGCGATTAAAAACTTCTTCAGAGAAAACCCAGTCATAGACACCTCCCCCGCAAACAATTGGGATGCCCTGAAGGTGATGATTAGGGGATACCTGATTGCACAGGGAGTGGCCTTCCATCGTAGCAGGCAACGGGCCTGCTGGTCCTTGAGGAGGAACTTAAAGCAGTGGAGGAAACTCACAAGGAAAAATGCTGGCCCCCCAGGACACAGCGAGCTATCCGCACTGCCAGAAAGAAGCTAGAGGCCCACTACGCTGAACACACCGCACAAATCATGGCCAAGGCAAAACAATTCTATTATGTGAAGAACAACAAGGTGAATAAGCTGTGTGTAGCTAAACTAGCCAAAACAAAACATACCAACACCATCATCGGACTGCGTGATCCACATGGAGTGATACAATATGCGGAACTGAAAAAACAACAGCTAGCGCTGGACCACCTGGCCCAGGTAATGACAGCACCACCCGGGACCGATCTAAATTGAAGGAATACCTGCGGGGAGCAGCCCTGCCCCGACTACATGATTCAGCTAGAGAGACCCTGGAGGCGCCGATTACAGGTGAGGAGGTCGATGAAGCTATTAAGTCCCTTAAATCCCGGGCCCGGATGGATTTCCCTACAGGTTCCACAAAATATTTAAACCCCAGCTGGTTTCCCCCTGGTGGCACTCTTCAACTCGTTTAGAGAAACGGGGTTGGTGACCCCCTCAATGCAGGAATCCACCACCGTCGTTCTACCCAAACCAGGGAAGGACCCGAGAGACCCAGCCTCTTATAGGCCAATAGCCCTGCTGAAAATAGACGCTAACCTATACTCCAAGATCCTTGCTAATCGCCTATCACGCATACTGCCCGATATAATTCACCCCGATCAGGCAGGGTTCATTCTGAACAGAGCAGCAGGAGACGATGTCTGCAGAGCCCTCAAACTGATAGACCTCGCCTCCCGAAGCTCCGAAGGGCTGGTACTGATGGCCCTAGATGCTATCAAGGCATTTGACAGGGTGGACTGGTCATTTATGAGCCTCACCTTGGAGGCCTTTGGGCTTGGCCCAGCGTTCAAGGCTATGGTACTGGCCAACTATAAATCACCAAAGCCCTTCCTGAGGATCAACGGCTCGCTCTGTGCCCCGATCCCCCTGGCCTGCGGAACTAGATAGGGCTGCCCGCTATTGCCACTGCTTTTTGCACTTATTATGGAACCTTTCGCTCAGAAGATCAGGCTGAATAGCCATATCAAGGGCCCCCAGGTCGGTCCATCTCAGCACAAAATTGCCTTATACGCAGATGATGTGTTGCTCACGATCTCAGAGGCCCGCTCCTCACTAAAGCATGCCCTGACTGAAATAACCAGCTATGGGGAGGTTACCGGCTTTTCTATTAACTTCACCAAATCGGTGGCCCTGGGCGTCGGCCTCTCCCCAGAAGAGTGGGCGGCGCTGGCCCTGATGTGTCCAATTGCGTGGAAGAGAAGGGCCACTCCTTATCTGGGAGTCAACATTCCCGCAAACCTGAAAGACAAGTATCAGGCCAACTTTCCTCGGCTCTTTAGGGAATTGAAGGTGATCTGAAGCGCTGGACGACCCAAGAAATCTCACTGATGGGACGCATAACAGCCTACAAAATGAACTTACTCCTGAGATTCCTTTACACCTGCTCTTCCGTCCCAGTGACAATCCCAGCACCAGCCCTTCATGACTTGCAGAGGAAAATGCTCAGGTTTATCTGGAGGGGTAAGAAAGCCAGGATCCCACCAAAAAACAATTCTAGGGAGCGCAAGACTGGGCGGGCTGGGGGTCCCCGACCTACAATCCTACAGGGTAGCAGCGCAATTGGCACACATTTGCACGTGGCAGAGAACCACGGACCACCCCAGATGGGTGGAATTGGAGCAGTCACGGCTCTCGCTGCGGTTTCTTCCACATATCCCGCCTCCCCTCAGAGAATGATGGAAGGGACTCCTGCTGGCGACTAAGCATACCCTGAACTCCTGGGCCTGGGCACTGAAACATAAGGGAATCCCGAGGGGACTGAGTCCCCTATCACCAATCTTCCACAACCCGACCTTCTCACCAGGGGCGAACCCCCGTAACTTCCAGAATTGGATACAGGGAGGCCTCGAAACCTTGGAACAGCTGTACGCGGGAGACCTACCTCGCACATTTGAGCAATGTAAGGAGACGTCCCGACTCCAGAAAAGAGACAGATTCACGTACATTCATCTACGTCACTGGTGCTCCCATCCCCAAACCCTCCAGATGGCCACGTGCCCCCTCACCCCTCTCGAATTAACTCTCATGAACCTCCGAGCCCGAGGCAGGATTTCTACCCTATACAGACGATTCCTAAGGGACTTCCTGGCTTCAAAAACCCGATGTATGGCCCAGTAGGAGGCTGACCTGGGACACCCGGTTGAGGACCAGGCCTGGGTGGATATCTGGTCCCGAGCACACACCTCATCCGCCTGTGTCACCAACAGGGAATGCGCATACAAGATCTTGCTGCGCTGGTACTACCTCCCCCTCAGGCTCCACCATATGAACCCCCTGGTTGACTACGCTTACTGGAGATGATGCGGCCAACTGGGCTCCTTCTTCCACATGTGGTGGACATGCCCAAAGATCCAACAATTCTGGAAACTATGCTTAGCCACAATTGAACAGATCACCCAGACGGCTCTCCTGCTGAAGCCTGAGCCCAACTTCCTGGGGGTCCCGGTTCCCGGGATCTATCTGCGCTCCGTAAACAGAGCTAAACTGCTGTCTCAATGCCTCCTGGTGGGAAAAATAGTGCTTGCCTGCTTCTGTAAAGCCCCTGATGGCCCTTTCATATCCCAATGGTGGGGGAAACTATTGATCGGTGAGAAGGTAACACCGGTGAGGGCCGGTGTCCTCCACCGCTTTCAGAACATTTGGGCCCCAGTGCTGGAGTATGACCAGAAATTCCCTGCATTGACCTACAAGCCTATCAATACCCGGTGGGCCTTGAGGGACCGGGAAGTTCCCTGAAAGGGGAACTTAGCCGAAGGAACCACAGAATGGACAAACGATGGGAAGGGTCCCCGGATTAAGGACTGTAAGAGGATTCAATTCAGCACTACAGCCAAGTTAACGCCTAGTCTAGAATACTGAATGAAAACCCTTATTGATATATCTTTAGGTCCAGTTCATGCGTTCTGGATGACTACCCTTGTATAACACCCCTCTCTTGGAATCCCCCTGACCCCACTGAGCCAAGAAGTAATTCTGTTTTGCAAGTTTAAAAGGTTTATTTGATAAATTAAAATATATCACACTTTTTAATAAATTAATAATTGAATATCACACTTAATCTGATATGGTAAATATTAACAACGGAGAATCTGGCACTAGCACACTTCTTTAATCACTAATGAGTTGACATGAAATGGATAAGGTAGCACACTGGTAAATAGGAACAAAAGTATAATGTGGTAGAGGATGCTTTATGTAGGCTCAGGTGGATGCAATATTCAATGAATGCAGTACAGAAAATACGCAATATGATTTCAACCAAACAATGTAATCACTTTTCTCTGGCTACTCCCCTCCCCCCCTTGATGCAAGGCAAGGAAATGGAAGGAAAACACACAGTTCTCAGAAATGCAATCAACTGTAATTCAGTTCAATCCAGCAAGCTTAAACAGAAGTTTGAAAACACAGGCAAATGCTTTGATAGGTGCTAGCAATGAATGAGAAATATGCTGGAAACGCTCTTAATTCCCTTTTAGAGGTTCAGGATGAGTGGTATCTAGTTAATATTAGTCCAGGCTCACACTAGCAATGATGCAGGGATAGTTAGCAGGTTAAACGAATTTCTGGCAAATGAAATCAGGCAGCAGCAGTTTTTTTACATGTGAAAAAATTGCAAATCGCGGCAAAATTCGCGGATGCGCCGAGCGCTATTACAAAGGAACCGCAAGGACTATCTCTACCGTTTTGGGGTCCTAGGAAATTTAGTAAAGGTCGTTTTTGGTTTTGTAAATTTTAAACGCACACTTTTTCAAAATGACAAATTTTACTAGAAATGACAGGTGACAGATAGGAGGCAGTTCTACTTAGGTTAAATAGATTGAATTAGATGAATTTAAACTAAGAGATGTGTTCTGAGTTTTGCTAAGTACTCACAAGAGATTTTGAACAGGAAAGCGACTTGGTCACGATCTTCAGTCTGGTCAGGTCCTTCCGGATTCTGCTCACAGCGCCTGGTCTGGTCTCGGCTAGGCACAGCACTGCTTTCTCTCTGGTCTGGTCTCTGCTAGGCACAGCACTGCTTTCTCTCTGGTCTGGTCTCTGCTAGGCACAGCACTGCTTTCTCTCTGGTCTGGTCTCTGCTCTGGATAGATTGAAGTCTCTAGTTTGGCTTTCTGGAGTTTGATGGAGGTAAGTATGGATTTTTCCGGCAGGGCTTCCAGCGGCAGATGAAATTGAATGTCTCTATGTGTCCTGACTCTCTGCTTTTATCTGTTTCTTGAGAATGGGTGTGTGTGTTGCATCACTAGACTTGCCCCTCTCATTCGTCATTGGTCAGGCTTCCATTCCTCCGCTTGATTGGCAAACTGAACTGTGAGTCAGATTGATGTCATTTTATGATCTTTTGAAACAACCTCCCTTATCATCTGTGCACCCAAATATATATATGATCAAAATCCATACTTCAGAGTTACACAGTTGTTTGAAATTACATATACATGGTGTGGCTGAATTTAGCCATGTCTATGTCCAAATCTGCTCATTCTCGGAGCTTGCATTCAAAGAGTGTACATAATTGACTTTTTAACTGCTTTTTCAATTTCCGACATGGACCCAACTTTACATACATGTGTGCAGGGGGTAGGGACATTAACTGATGAAGTTTCAGATTTTTAACATGCACACATTTAGAGTAATATCCACTTTTCCGCTAAAACCCCCCTGAACATACCACCGGTTCCTACCACGTCTTAAACTGTGGGCAGAAAAATCACAAGAATTATGGTATCATTTATAAAATTTTCACATGTCCGCACTATGAATTATCCCCCTTTTTATAAAACCATATCCTTGCTGCAGGGGTGTGTCTTTTCAGGTCACATGGTACAGAAACCAGTCTTTCCAGTTTCTGCCAAGCCAGCTTGCTTCTCACAGGCAGTGCCCCTCCCAGCTTCTCCAGGAGGAAGCCACTTTTTACGACGTCTGTAATAAAAACCTTTGCCTGAGTGGAGAGGGCTTTGTTCACTCTCTGGCAGAGCACAGGAAATTCAATTATCAGATAGATGGCATATCCTTAGTATGGGCAGCAAAAGGAACATTGGCCTGGGAACATAGTTGTGACTCAAGTTTCACTCCTGAGGGGTTGTTGCTAGGCAAAATCAAGTTCCTTAAGCCAGACCTTCAGCTAACTGTCATGTTATTTTTGTTGCTTTTTAACTTAACTTGCAATTTACACATGCAGCTAGAATGCTGATTCTAAGTGCAAAACTATGACATTTCAACAGTTACAAAGGCATGTGACACCAAACATAGGTCACTCATTTAATTTAACATTTTCGATTTTGGTGGTTTTAAATCCAGTTGCAGTTAGGCTTAAGCTGCTGACTCCATAGCATTTTTGTTATAAGCATTGTTTTTGGGCTCTTCATTTCCCAGATTTTGTAGGCACACAAAACTCCATTCTGCCAAATGTCTGCTGGTGTTCAGTGAATATTTTGCACATGTTGCAAGGTTTGAAATAGGCATTTTGCTTGCCTTCAGAAAAACACACAGTGGGTTTTAAAACGCCGGCTTTTGGATAGTGGTGAGTACTGGTACTGCACCCATTTTTGGGATTTTCTTGGATTAATGCATTCTAAACAGGAATGGTTCTTACATGGTAGTAAATCCTTGCTTAACATTGTTTTGATGGGGCTCCTTACAGTAAGATGGTTATGTGGAACCCCACAAAAAGGGTTGAATCTTTAAAGTGGTCCAATGAGTCACGATTTCAGCAACTTTTTGACATCAGTAAAAGTGGATTTTGTTAACAAAGACCTTTCTTTACCCTGGTGGGTGGCAAGTTAGGTAACCATTTTAATGTGCGCACAACTGCGCACCTTTCCTGGATTTCGGCGCACATGTGGGTTTTCCGCCATCTTGAATTTCCTAAGCCCACAGCACCAAATGTTGTAGCAGGGTAGCTTAAACGTGGGTCAGGACACCCTACAAGCCCCCCCACGTGACTGCACTTTGAGTTTGGGTCGATGGGGAGTCGCGTGCCCAAGGGTTTTGACCCACGCACCGGTCTGTCCGCATAATCTTCTTCCTCTTCTGTAGATGGCACAGTTCAGCATCTTCTTCTCCATCCGGTCAGATCGATCAGTTCTCCTCGCCGGTCCTGATGGGAAGATTGGGCGGTACCCCGGGCCCGTTGTGTCTTTGCTCCCGGTCTCCGGATCGTCCTTCTTGGTCATCCTTCATGGTTTCATCTCTCCTAGGATGATAAAGGAAGAGCGGCAATATCTACTCATAGACGATTTTTTTTTTCCACCACTGTTGAGATAGTGGGGCAGCATATGCATTTCATCGTAACGAAATATTACATTCTTATTTTGAAAAAAAAAAAACAGCATCACTAGAGACAGTTTCATGTAAATCACAATATTTTAGAGACTAGATGTGGTATGTTTTATGATTGGAACTGAATTAGTCTGATACAGTACCCGCTAGGATTCCAGAGGATTCCTCCAGTTGTTGCAGAGTGTGCCTGGGATGGCAACATTTCAACTGGTTTATGTGGACCCACTTGTCTTCCCCCTCTGCCGAACCACCTTTGGGGATGCGGATCTTGTAGGCCACAGGGGAGATCTTATCGACGATCTCAAAGGGTCCCTTCCATGTAGGCAAAAATTTTCGCTGCTTGGCCTGGTTCCTTTGGAAGTTGTATAGATAGACCCGGTCTCCCACCTGATATTCCTTCCTGGAAGTTTTCAGGTCATAATGGGTCTTCATGCTATCAGTCGATCTTTCTAGATTCCGCTGAGCATAAGCAAAAGCATGTTGGAGGTGTTTCCTTAAATTCTCTACATACTCATGAGTAGTGGAGGCATTTATCAGTGTCTGCTCTTGGGTCCTGTAGAGCAAATGCTGCGGAAGCACCATCTTGCGCCCAGTCATCAACTCAAATGGTGACATTTTGGTTGCAGATGAAGGGGTAGATCTGATGGCCATTAGGACCAGAGGTAATCGGATATCCCAACTTGGCCCAGAATCTGCCACAAACTTCTTTAATATGCTCACAATTGTCCGGTTATATCTCTCTACTGCCCCAGAAGAAGCTGGTCTATAAGCAATATGCAGCTTTCTCTTGACCCCCAGTATCTCCCACATCTTTGTCATTACTTCACTGGTGAAGTGGCTACCTCTGTCTGACTCAATCCTTTGAGGTAGACCAAAACGGGAAAAGATGTGGTTAATCATCAAGGCCGCTGCAGTTTCTGCCTTGCAATTTGGGGCTGGGAGACATTCCACCCACTTGGTAAACAAGCATGTCACGGTCAACATGTACTTATTCCCCCTAGCCGAGCGAATCACAGGGCCTACAAAGTCGATTTGTAAATCTGACCATGGCAGTGTCATTCCCCTCTTTTGTAAAGGTGCCCGGTGTGTGAGGGATGTCGGCTGAAATTGTGCACACACAAGACAACCCTTCGGGTACTGGTCGAGGTCCTGCCCCATGTGTGGCCAGTATGCAACCTCTCTTAAGATTTCCAATGTTGTGTGAAACCCCCTATGACCGGCAGTGGCCGCATCATGGGCGTGACTTAACATCAGGCTTCGGAATGAGGTAGGAACCACCCACTGATCGTGGCCAGCTTTGGATTTCCTTACCAACAAACCGTCTTGGATCCGGAACATTTTGGGACCTTTCATCAACACTCTTAGGTCCTCTTTCCCAATGTAATCGGTATCCGTCAGGGGAAAGTTCTCAGGGTCCTCAAGGTGCTGGTAAAATTTACCAATTATTGGATCCCCCTTCTGAGCAGTAATCAAATCAGCATCAGGGGTCTCCTTGCTCCATTGTGCAATTGAAAGGTCGTTGTGAGCATTTGTCTGGGACCTAGTGATAGCAGTGACCTGGATTTCCCCCAACAGGGACTCAATCTCAATTAGATCCCCTTGGATGGCCCCGGTTTTGGCCAGCTGATCAGCTAAGTCATTTCCAGTTTTGTCTGGTCCCTCTACTTTGGAATGACCCTTGATCTTCTTCCAATAGATGGTCATCCCATTCGAGGTGACCAGATCATCAATGTTTTGGATCAACTTCCCATGTTTCAAGGGTTTGTTGTTAGCACATAACATGCCTCTGGTTTTCCAATTAACCAGGTGCTCCACGAACCCGTTCCGTACATAATCCGAATCTGTGATTATGACCAGTTCGTGGAGTTGATGCTGGACAGCAGTGAGGATGGCCTGATGCACAGCCATCAATTCTGCCACCTGACTACTTCGGGGACCAATTTTGTATCCAGCGGAGGGTTCTGGGGACTCATTCACCCATGCATTCCCTACGCCGGCCACCAGTTCTTTCTCCCCGTTGTTGTCGACATGGTAAGCGCATCCATCCACATACACAGTGGGCATTCCCTCACACTTGTCTTCTTCAAAGACTTTGTGGGGGGAATTAAGGTATGCCTCCATGTTGTCCTTTATTTTTAGACTTTCGTCCTCGAGACAGTTTTCTCTGGCACAATCATGCAAGTCAGCCAGACCTTGCGCGAGGGGACTCTTCTTGTTTTGGCCATATCGGACCTCCACAGGAAAGCCTTGCATTGACAGAATCCAGGAGGTAATTCGGGAATTACTCACATTTCCGGCCCGGATTCTGTCACTTTGGAGATATTGCAGAGGCTGGTGTGGAGTCTCCACTATGATGTGTTCCCCCTGGATAAACGGGCGGTAATTCTTCAATGCCCACACCGTATCCAGGAGTGCCTTCTCACAATCGTTGAATTTTTCCTCCACAGAGGATAAAGTTTTGCTTGCATAGGAGATAACTTTATTGACCTTGTCATGCTTTTGATATAATACTGCCGTCAAGCACGTATTAGAGAACCCCGTCTCCAGGAAGAACTCCTTGTTTCTGACAGGGTAAGCTAGGCAAGGTGCTTGTGAGAGGCTTCTTTTGAGTTGTTTTACTGCCTCGGCTTGTTCTGGACCCCATTCCCACTTGACCCCCCCCTTCAGGAGATGAATCAGGGGTCTGGTGATCTCTGCGTAGCCCTCAATGAACTTTCTGCTGTAATTAGTCAGTCCAAGGAGGCTCCTTAGTTCCCGCAGAGTTGTGGGGTCTTTCAGTTTCTGAAGTGCTTCCACTTTCTTTTCCTGGGGACAGAGGCCCTGAGGAGTAATCTCATGCCCCAAGAAATTAACACGGGTTCTACACCACTGTGCTTTCTGAAAGGAAAGTTTTGCTCCGGCGGCCCTCAACTGTGTCAGAGCATAACGGATCTCCGCTATGTGTTCCTCAACAGTTGAGCTTTTGATGAGGACATCATCTACATAAGCCAGGTTACCCCTTGCACCCAAGTCGGGCATGGCCTTGTGTAGAAAAATGTTGAATTCATTGCCGGAGTTGAGGTATCCGAAGGGAGTCCGGGTCCATGTGTACTGCTGGCCCCCAAAGGTAAAAGCCAGCTTGTATTGGTCCTCCCTACTGACAGGCACAGTCCAGTATCCATTGGTCAGGTCTATTGCAGTGAATACCTGTGACCCCTGGATCTGGGCCAGCCCTTGGTCAATGTAGGGCAGAGGCCATCGGGAAGTATGGACCCGTTTGTTGAGCTCCCTAAGGTCAGCGCAGAGCCTCCACTGGCCGTTTGGCTTCAATATTCCCAGCACCGGATTATTGAAGGTGCTGTGGACGGGACGGATTATTCCCCGGGACTCAAGGTTCTTAATTATTTCAGTAAGGGACTCCATTGATGCGAGAGGCAAGCGATATTGCTTCACAAACACAGGAGTCATGCCAGGGTCCGTGGGGATTGTTGTTGTGTGGATGTCGGTGCGACCACAGTCATATGAGTCTACCGCAAAGAGATCTTGGAAATCCAAGAAAACTTGTTTCAACTTTTGCTTTTGTTCCAGAGTCACACAGGCATCAGCTAGGTTGACTCTCTCTTCCACCATCTGCCTGAAGCCTGGAAAGACTTCTGGTTTGGCTATTTCAGCGGCCTCCTCCAGCTGGGTGGAGAAGTCCCTGGTCAGAGTGCTGATTTGGACTGGAGGCTTCAGGTGGGCAAGGCAGCCTTCATGAACCTGGAAAATCACCTCATCCCTCCTGAAGTCACAAGTCACATCTTCCTTACCATAAGGGCAAGAAGTGTACACCAGGAAGTTCCCCCCATGCCGGGTAAAAATCCTGTCTGGTGTTGTATTGTCCTCACTGTCACTGTCAAAACAGTCCTTGGGGATTGGTCCTAACAGTTCATTTACAAGATCAATGGAGAAATGTCGGTCATCAACCGTCATTCCAATAATGGTGCCTGCGGCTAGAGTAATACTCTTTAAGTCGCTGTTATCCACCTCTATTAGAATGGTGTCATGTTCTATGTTGACTAATGGTGTTGGGTTTACCCCCAACCCTTGCTGTTGGAGAGAAGCATTTAGATGTATGTAAGCATCAGGGTTTTTCAACTCTTGTCCCCTTTTAACTTTCACTTCCAGGGAGAGTTGTCGGGTCCTTTCTGGGATGGTGACTTCCTCTTTAACCTGAATTTCGACTGCATAAGGTAGCAATTGAGCTGACCTAAATGCTTTTTCTGGATCAACAAAGCCCATGGGATTATCCGCTAATCGGGACCAAGCTTTGAAGTTTATTAGGTCCAAACTAATGGCAAAGCGATTGAGAATGTCACTGCCTAAGTAAAAGGCGGCAGGGACGTCTCGCACGACCCAACAATTATGGACTATGCTCTTGTTGCCAATGGAGATTTTGAGCATACACCTGCTTGGCAGGAGATGTTTGGAGTCAGGTGCTTCCAGGTCCATTTCCCATTTGTCTATCAGTTTGAAGGTGGGAATGGCTGGATCTTTTGGGAGTTGGCGGAACATGGCTTCGCTGATGAAGCTCTTACCGTTGTTCACACACACTCGAGCGAGAACAGAGTCCTTCCCATCATTTAACTGAACAGGGATGAACAACTGCTCTCCAATTTGCTGAATATCAGCCAGGCTTTGAGCTGATTTCACATCTTTCTGGACTATAGGAGTGGGGGTTTCTGATTGTGGATTAGTATAGAATTTCAGAGTGTTTCCTTCCAGCGTGGAATACCACTTTAGACTGGAAGGAAGGTTGATTTTCAGAAATAGAGAGGACCCCCCATCACCAGTCTGTTGTCCTACTGCTATTACCGTCACGTCTGGAATTTGGTTGTTCTGGAAGTGAAATTCTACTTGGTCAGATTTTTGTTCAACCATGTGGCATGTGCCGTTTAAACTAACATGGTTGACACTCTGTTTTAATTTTATGGGTCGGCTAGTCTGAGTCCAGAGGACCTTGTTTACGCAATCTATTAGGGGTGACAACCTTCTCAGGAGGTCATTCCCTAGTAAACAAGGGGTGCCCTCTGGGGTCACAACTATGACCGGGTGTTTCAACTTATGTCGCCCGATCTTAATGTCCAAGTCTGCCGTCCCCTCGACGGGAATTTCCTTCCCGTCAAAGTTCTGCAGTTGTCCAGGAAGAGAGGTGAGAGGAATTTGGTAATTCTCTCCCCTTCCTGCATTCAGTTCGTCAAAGGCCCTTCTGGACAGAAGGGTAGCTTGAGATCCAGTGTCCACCAGTGCTGAGATTGTACCCTGCCCCTGTACTTGTACCGGGGCATAATATCTTCCCTCCTTCTCCTCAAGGGGGCACAGATAATGTACATTTTTGGACAACTGGTGGGCTAATTTTCTGGTTTTGGACATCGCTAGCGAGGAGATTTGGGCAGAATTCTGTGGAGAGTCTTGGGAATCTGAAAGAAAAAATTTTCAACTGGAGATCAGAGCCATTGTGGGTTCCCCTGGCTCCGTTTCTGGGCCGCCCCCCCCTTTTTGGAGGCAGTCGCCAGGATGGGTTTGAACCAGGGGATTTTCTTGCTGTTGGTTCTGGGATGAGATGGTGGGCGGCGGTAGCTCAGTCTCCACATCTCCCCAGTCTGGATTTGCATCCCTAGGGACCCATTTTTCTTTGGGAGGAGTTCCCCCCTCTCTGAAGGAGAAGATCCTTTTCCCAGGATCCTCTGAGGATCCCTCTCCCTCAAATTGGAAGATCTGTACCTCCTCCTCAAACTGAGTCTGTTTGGGTCTTTTGTTTCTCCTACCCCCCCTCTGCTCCTTAGGAGGCAGACTTTCAGGGGCAAGAGATTTTGTTTCCGGTTCCTGGGTTTCCAGGGGCTGTTTACAAGTGAGGAAGGAAGGTTCCTCCAAGGCTTTACACCCCCCTTCCCTTTGTGCCTCCTCCCTGGGAACCGGTGATTTATCGGGGTGCTGCCCCCGTCATTGTTCTGGAGCACCAGGTCCAGAGTTGGGTGCGTTCTGCGCCGGCATGCTGATCTGAGGGTTCTGCTGTGCCCTCAGTATATGACCCATATCCCGCGCCATGTTTTGAACCTGGCGCTCTAACTGGGAAACCCGCTCAGGCTGATACGGGGCCCTGTTTTCTCCCCTGGGCTGATCCCGGGAAGGGTAGCTGTCCCTCCTCTGGTAGTACCCCTGGTTGGGAAGATTTTGGTACCCCTCCACCCTTGGCCTCCCCTCTCCCGGATTCAGTGGTCTGGGCTCAGGGAATTGAGGAAAGAAGGATGGATGATTTTGGGGTTGGAAGTCGGGTGGATATCTGGGGAAAAAGTTCTGCCCAGGGTTTGGTAAATTTCTGCCCTCCTGTGGGAAGTTTGGAGGGAAGTTCCCTGGGTTAGGTGCTTGGCTGGATCCCCCCCCTTGGGCTGGAGGAGTCCACACATAACCCAGGATGGGTCTGTTACCTTTGTAGCGAGGACTTACATAGTCAGGAGAGCGAGGGACCCCATTTGTGGGGCTGCCTCCCTGGCTCCCTGTCTGCGACTGGCCCGAGGACCTTCTGGGCCTAGCATTTTTAGGTGCAGGTAGGTTTTTAGGCCCCCCCATCTCCAAATCCAAAACGGGGGTGACCTTTACCTCTGCCACCTTGGCAGCAGCAGGGGTGCTGTTGGCTTTGGGGTTTTTCTGGGCATTGCTTTTATTTTCTATGGGCTTCTGCACCTCATAGATGCGGGTAGCCTGTTCAATGACCCAGTCTAAAGATCTTTTCTCGTGAAAATCCCTCACGAGCTGGGTCATGATATATTTGGGCAAGGCATGGAAAAACGTGTTTATAAATTCACGGCTATCCGTGCGCACCCTTCTTGTGGTCTGTGCAAAAGCCCGCTTTAACTCCTGCACAAATTCTTGTGGGGCCTGATCCTCCCCACATTGCAAATTGTAGGCTGCCTTGCGAGCCTCTTGAGGATTTCTGTGAACAGAAAAATGTTTCAGGATGGCCGCCTTATAGGTGGACCATCTTAAATGATTTTGGTCCTCCAGCCCCGCAAAGAAACTGGAGTATTCCGGGGAGAAGGTCCACTTTACATATTGAATGCAGCTTTGGCTGTCCTTCAAATGGAAAGTCTCCATCATTTGTTCAAACAACTCTAAGTGCTCCCAAACAGAATACTTAGCGTTCTTATGGTAAGGCGTGATGACGCTCCTGATCGCCTTAATCTGCTTTAAGGGGTCCTTGAGCAAGGCCCTTTTTGCCTTATTGGCCTTTTTGGTTCGGGTAACCCTTGTCCATTCTTCGTCGGACTCAGAGGCACTGCTCCCAGAGGTTCCCGTCTGTTCTTCCAGGTTTTCCCGGATTCTGCGAGCCTGGGAATGGCTGGCAGAATGTGGGGACCTGGTCTCCTGTGTCCTGCGCAGTTCAGAGGAGTCTTCAGATTCCTCCTTGCTGTCAGGATTTGATGGGTACCCCCTCCACTGACCTAACTGGGCAGAGGTTTTCAGGATGCCCTTAATGGGCCTACTCTCCTGGGGTTCCCCACTGAACTGTATTGTACTTGGGTGCCCATACCCGGATGCCCACCCCTCCATTCCTGGATGGTACTGGCCTATGAGCCCCATGCTTCTGGCTGGATAGTAATCTGCCATCCCTGTGGCCCTGTGCTCATGTGCGCCAGGGGACATGGGGGTGGCAGAGTCCAGGGACTGAGAGGTATGAGGGCCTCTGGTACTAGGGCTCCTGAGGTTATGCTCCGGAGTTTCCATTTCCCAGCGAACCTCATCTCTATCCGCCCCTGCTCCCTGTTGCAATGCAAGAGCCTGCATTTGTGCCTTCAGTTCCTCAGTTAAGGCCTTACTCGACTCTATCAGTCTCTCCTGCATCGCTACCTGCTGTTGGAGCCTATCATTGTGTTGGCAGAGGGCCTCATTTTCCCTCTGTGCTTCCTGGTTGGTCCTGGAGAACTGGGCCAGTCTTTGCTGCAGGAGGGTTACCTCCTGAGCTGTGTCCCTATTGGCCTGCTCCTTTCTTGCTAGAGCATCCTCCACCCTCCTGGTGTGCTCTAGCAAGTTCTGGTTTTCTTTTTGGAGGTCACCCAGTCCCTGGTGGGCCAGGTGATTTTCTTCCATTTTCCTTTTTAAATGGCAGACTTCCTGGCCTAAGGCGTCTCTTTCCTGACTAAGAGCCTGCATTTGTGCCGCCAGGTCGTCCCTTTGCCTTTGGAAGGCACCAGCTTTCTGGCGCTCCTGATCAAACTCTGCCTGGATATCCAGGTCTTTCAGGATCAGTTTATTGCTCTCCTCTTTCTCTCTGTCTAGTTGGATTTGCAGGGTGGCTACCTGCTCTGTGCATGCCCTGTTGAAATTGATCTGTTGCTCCAGCTTTTTCTGGCTCTGCAGTAAGGAGTCCAAACTGTCTTGGTGCTCCTTCTGCAGGGCCAGAAATCTAGTATCCTGTTCTGACTTTTCCTTTTGCAGCACATCCATATCCTCCTTTATTTTAGTAATGTACAGTCTGCTGTCATTTTCTGACTCCTGGCTCCTCTGCAGCCTCTGCTCAGAAGAGTCCAGATCAGATTGGACCTTCTGTAATGCCATCTGTTGCCTATTTGCCAGATTTTGGCTTTCAGCACATCTATCCTGCATGTCTCCCATATATAGGTACAGGTATGCTGCTATCCTGGCGATCTTATTGTGTTCCTCTTTGGCTTTAGGAGCCATATATAGTTCACTCAGGGCCACATGTAAGGGACCCTGATCTCTATATATATCTGACCCTGTTTCAGTGACCTGTTGTGTGATGGCCTGCAACCACACATCCTGGCCCTGTTCGGTCCATTCACCTCTCACAAATAGCTTATGCAAGAGGTGCTCTCTGGCTATTTTCATGTCTACTAAGGTCGTCATTCTAGAGATTGGTCTCTGTCCTGACTTACAGAAGTTAGTATTTTATTTTTGCAGAACAGAACTTTTCTTGGAGTGTCCCTTTTGAGGAATGCTTCACAGCGTAATGCAGCGTGGTGATCCGACCGGGTGTATGTATCCCGTCAGTTAGCACACTGTATTAAGCTGCACAACTGGTAAATCTAACCCAACGTCTCGGCTCGAGCCCCCACTTTGTAAGAGGATTCAATTCAGCACTACAGCCAAGTTAACGCCTAGTCTAGAATACTGAATGAAAACCCTTATTGATATATCTTTAGGTCCAGTTCATGCGTTCTGGATGACTACCCTTGTATAACACCCCTCTCTTGGAATCCCCCTGACCCCACTGAGCCAAGAAGTAATTCTGTTTTGCAAGTTTAAAAGGTTTATTTGATAAATTAAAATATATCACACTTTTTAATAAAATAAATTAATAATTGAATATCACACTTAATCTGATATGGTAAATATTAACAACGGAGAATCTGGCACTAGCACACTTCTTTAATCACTAATGAGTTGACATGAAATGGATAAGGTAGCACACTGGTAAATAGGAACAAAAGTATAATGTGGTAGAGGATGCTTTATGTAGGCTCAGGTGGATGCAATATTCAATGAATGCAGTACAGAAAATACGCAATATGATTTCAACCAAACAATGTAATCACTTTTCTCTGGCTACTCCCCTCCCCCCCCTTGATGCAAGGCAAGGAAATGGAAGGAAAACACACAGTTCTCAGAAATGCAATCAACTGTAATTCAGTTCAATCCAGCAAGCTTAAACAGAAGTTTGAAAACACAGGCAAATGCTTTGATAGGTGCTAGCAATGAATGAGAAATATGCTGGAAACGCTCTTAATTCCCTTTTAGAGGTTCAGGATGAGTGGTATCTAGTTAATATTAGTCCAGGCTCACACTAGCAATGATGCAGGGATAGTTAGCAGGTTAAACGAATTTCTGGCAAATGAAATCAGGCAGCAGCAGTTTTTTTACATGTGAAAAAATTGCAAATCGCGGCAAAATTCGCGGATGCGCCGAGCGCTATTACAAAGGAACCGCAAGGACTATCTCTACCGTTTTGGGGTCCTAGGAAAGCCTGGGATCTCAGCTTCCAAATGAAAGTTATTGCAAGTCTCTAGCCCAAACGGTTGCGGAGATATGAGTAATTTAGTAAAGGTCGTTTTTGGTTTTGTAAATTTTAAACGCACACTTTTTCAAAATGACAAATTTTACTAGAAATGACAGGTGACAGATAGGAGGCAGTTCTACTTAGGTTAAATAGATTGAATTAGATGAATTTAAACTAAGAGATGTGTTCTGAGTTTTGCTAAGTACTCACAAGAGATTTTGAACAGGAAAGCGACTTGGTCACGATCTTCAGTCTGGTCAGGTCTTTCCGGATTCTGCTCACAGCGCCTGGTCTGGTCTCGGCTAGGCACAGCACTGCTTTCTCTCTGGTCTGGTCTCTGCTAGGCACAGCACTGCTTTCTCTCTGGTCTGGTCTCTGCTAGGCACAGCACTGCTTTCTCTCTGGTCTGGTCTCTGCTCTGGATAGATTGAAGTCTCTAGTTTGGCTTTCTGGAGTTTGATGGAGGTAAGTATGGATTTTTCCGGCAGGGCTTCCAGCGGCAGATGAAATTGAATGTCTCTATGTGTCCTGACTCTCTGCTTTTATCTGTTTCTTGAGAATGGGTGTGTGTGTTGCATCACTAGACTTGCCCCTCTCATTCGTCATTGGTCAGGCTTCCATTCCTCCGCTTGATTGGCAAACTGAACTGTGAGTCAGATTGATGTCATTTTATGATCTTTTGAAACAACCTCCCTTATCATCTGTGCACCCAAATATATATATGATCAAAATCCATACTTCAGAGTTACACAGTTGTTTGAAATTACATATACATGGTGTGGCTGAATTTAGCCATGTCTATGTCCAAATCTGCTCATTCTCTTTGCATTCAAAGAGTGTACATAATTGACTTTTTAACTGCTTTTTCAATTTCCGACATGGACCCAACTTTACATACATGTGTGCAGGGGGTAGGGACATTAACTGATGAAGTTTCAGATTTTTAACATGCACACATTTAGAGTAATATCCACTTTTCCGCTAAAACCCCCCTGAACATACCACCGGTTCCTACCACGTCTTAAACTGTGGGCAGAAAAATCACAAGAATTATGGTATCATTTATAAAATTTTCACATGTCCGCACTATGAATTATCCCCCTTTTTATAAAACCATATCCTTGCTGCAGGGGTGTGTCTTTTCAGGTCACATGGTACAGAAACCAGTCTTTCCAGTTTCTGCCAAGCCAGCTTGCTTCTCACAGGCAGTGCCCCTCCCAGCTTCTCCAGGAGGAAGCCACTTTTTACGACGTCTGTAATAAAAACCTTTGCCTGAGTGGAGAGGGCTTTGTTCACTCTCTGGCAGAGCACAGGAAATTCAATTATCAGATAGATGGCATATCCTTAGTATGGGCAGCAAAAGGAACATTGGCCTGGGAACATAGTTGTGACTCAAGTTTCACTCCTGAGGGGTTGTTGCTAGGCAAAATCAAGTTCCTTAAGCCAGACCTTCAGCTAACTGTCATGTTATTTTTGTTGCTTTTTAACTTAACTTGCAATTTACACATGCAGCTAGAATGCTGATTCTAAGTGCAAAACTATGACATTTCAACAGTTACAAAGGCATGTGACACCAAACATAGGTCACTCATTTAATTTAACATTTTCGATTTTGGTGGTTTTAAATCCAGTTGCAGTTAGGCTTAAGCTGCTGACTCCATAGCATTTTTGTTATAAGCATTGTTTTTGGGCTCTTCATTTCCCAGATTTTGTAGGCACACAAAACTCCATTCTGCCAAATGTCTGCTGGTGTTCAGTGAATATTTTGCACATGTTGCAAGGTTTGAAATAGGCATTTTGCTTGCCTTCAGAAAAACACACAGTGGGTTTTAAAACGCCGGCTTTTGGATAGTGGTGAGTACTGGTACTGCACCCATTTTTGGGATTTTCTTGGATTAATGCATTCTAAACAGGAATGGTTCTTACATGGTAGTAAATCCTTGCTTAACATTGTTTTGATGGGGCTCCTTACAGTAAGATGGTTATGTGGAACCCCACAAAAAGGGTTGAATCTTTAAAGTGGTCCAATGAGTCACGATTTCAGCAACTTTTTGACATCAGTAAAAGTGGATTTTGTTAACAAAGACCTTTCTTTACCCTGGTGGGTGGCAAGTTAGGTAACCATTTTAATGTGCGCACAACTGCGCACCTTTCCTGGATTTCGGCGCACATGTGGGTTTTCCGCCATCTTGAATTTCCTAAGCCCACAGCACCAAATGTTGTAGCAGGGTAGCTTAAACGTGGGTCAGGACACCCTACAGGACAGGGGGGGCGGGTGGGGATTTGGAGGGGATTGTTGAAAGTGCTCTACATGTTTTGTTTACGCTGTATTGTTGTCACCCTGCCTTGGTTTAAAATAAACATATTTTAAAAAAATAGACTGGTAATTCTTCAGTAAAGGGAACTCTTACTTGTAGCTCCTGTGAAACCTTGAACATTCATGGCATTACCCGAGAGTAAACATTTTCCTTCCCATATACATGAGCGAGTTGCACCTGTGTCTACTAAAAAAGAAAAGGATCTGCCTCCTATCATGACGTCAACCCTTGGTTCCTCTTGAGGATTTGGCCATACTGATAGTACTGTAGCAGATTTTATGACGCGGCACACTCCAGACTAGGACTCTTTCCACTGCCAAGGGATGTGGCGCTCAATAAAAATGCTGTTAATTTTATTGATTTTGGATTCTGCTTTGAGGCGGCACCCAACCCATCTCACCCCCCCTTGACAAACACCCTGTGTCGCAATGGACCATAAACCAGGCTGATGTGTAATAATGAAATATTTATTTATTTTTAAATTGAAATGCAAAATCGAACAAATGAAATTTAGGGCAGCAATCACCAATTCTGTGTGGGCGGAAATGAGTGTCAAGGAGTCACTAATAAGTGGGAAACTCAGATTTCAATTACAACCTGCCATCCCAGAATGGGAGGCCAAAACGAAAATGAAACCCTTGAAAAAGGAGCAAAATGTCAATCTGAATTCACTGGGTAATTAGAGGTCAGTTTACATGCATGGTAGAATGGTAGGACAGGAATTTGTGTGGCTGTACTAAAGAAGCAAGGAAACTTACAAGCTACTGGGCTAGGAACTAAAGCAACATGAAAACAGGTAAGAAAATCGACTTTGGGTAGGAAAACAATGCAGCAAAAATCACACGTGGCAGAATTGTAATTTCTTATTTTTCACTGATTTTAAACAAGCAAACAGCTAAGGAAATGGGCTAAATGGTCAAAATCGGATATCGCTTTTTCTGATGGGGTACAAAGGCACATAACAGATAGGATACTGAAGTAAAGGGAGGACTCTTATGGGGTGACAGTATGGATTTCTTCATAGGAAATGAAATTCGGTTTTAATTAAAGCAATCACACAGGCAAAAATGATTAGTTCTACTGAGACTGTATTTTAGTGGCTAGATTATTAAAGAAAGACACTGCACGCAAGGAGGTTAATTTGCAATTTTCACCAATTCGCACTGCGTTCATCCTTAAAGGGGAATTACTTAATTTATTTCAAAAATGGTACTAAGGACTTAAACAAAGGACTGAAATTATATGAAAAGAATGACACTAACAGATATATACTACACAGATTCTTCTAAGGACCAGATAAACAAAGAATGCTGACAATTTGGGAAGTTACTAGGGTTCTTACAGGATTTTCATAGGATGGGGACAGAATGCAAGGTAACAGAGCGGTGTATGCAGCTTTTTGGTACTGGGGAGGGTGATACTTACAAAATGCACTTGAGTTGGGTAGTTTGGACAGCTAACCGGGTCTCTGGACAGCGAGGCAAGAATCTGGTCACTGGGCAGCGGCTGGGCTCTCCTTTATGGGAACAGCTGGGAAAAGGGGTCTGGTCTCTGTTGACAGCTGGATGCATCGGCTGGGCGAAGGGTCTGGTTGCTGGATTCTCCCAGCGGCCTCTCCTCTTTTCTCCCTGGATTAGTGGGTCTGCCTGGATCTAGATGGGTGGTTCTGCCTGGATCTGGATCAGCTACCTCTGGACCTGGTTCTGGAGTCTTGGAGGGTGGATTTTGAATGTTGAATCTCTTGTGCCTCCCTGTCTACCCCCTTAAGTAGGCAGCGTCACATCATAGGATTTTTACAATATGGGGGGGGGTAATCTGAACATACCCCTTGGATGGGATAGGTCAGGCTATGGGTGTCCCCTCCTCCCTGCGGGCGGATTAGTTCCAGGGAAGTGACATCAGTTTAAGTGTGTGCGTTTTATGACTTGCTTTGTTTCACCATAGTTACTTTTACCAAAATAAGTTATGGAACAAAAATCTTATATTTACAATCATTACCCTCATAAAACCAGATAGGCAGATCCCATATTTCACAAGGAATATGCCGGATCAAACGTCAATTTTGCGTGCTGTTGCCTCGTCCTTGGGCACAATTTTGCTGTTATTAAGAAAAATATAATATCTACAATTCTGCAAATGGCTACACAAATGCACACTAGCATTTCCATCCAGTTTAATGTCTGCCCCATTTATGATTCACACCGAAAAACAATGTTTCTGTTATTCCAGTTCATCTCATGCCAGGGAGACACACACAGACTCATTTTGCTTGTCCAAAAATCACATAAAATGCTGGCATAATATCACATTACTGCTTATTCAGATTGCAGAAAAATATATCTTGATATGAAAAGGTCTTTAAATCAAATAGGCTGGATTTGTCCCAAAATGTGGGCGGTCTTTCCAAACCACCCCGCCAAAATGTCTTCCCTTGGTCAGCTTGCACAGGGGTTGCCATGACTCCCCCTTTGAAATCCTCCAGTTTGAATGTAGAGGAACTCACACTTCTGAGGCGAACATGGGGCTGGACTCTTCCTTTGTCCTTGGGAGCATTTCTGCCAGAGAATCTGAGGCAGCCTGTATTTATCACACTTGTTAGGACCATAGAAACAGGGCCCCTTGGTAGTGTCAGTTCATGGGATGGTACGACATTGGCCTTTAAACCAAACTGGTCTGACAGCAATGCCTGAGCCTCAGCTAGGCTGTTGAAGTTCTTTTTGGGGTGGGGGGGGTCACAGAGCACAATATACATATGTTTTTGCAGCCTCTCTCCCAAAATGTAGAATTGTGTTTCTGTGCGAGCTACAGTATTATTTCCCATTTAGTTTTCAAAGTGTCATTTCACTGCTTTGCAAAAGCAGGCTTACACAGGTTCATTTTTTTTATCATGTTCACTTCACAAGATGTGGTTTCTTGGCCTTAATTGTCTGAAAGGCTTTTAAAGATCAGGTCCGTTTCTGGACACAGAGAGATGCTGAAAATAGTGTCTTTGTAACTGATACAAGGCAAGGGAGAGCATCTTTTCTTTGAAGTACTTTGCGTATGTCTGTTTATTTCCAAAAGTAAATTCAAACCGTGTTTCAGTTGAAATCAGAATTCTTGCCTTTCTTTGCCTTTTGTGATTTCCCAGTACATCGGCTGCTCTGGAAATGATTTTGCCTCACTTCTTGCAACTCAGCAGAAATAAAACATGCCAGGAGGGGTTTCCATGAAGGGCACAACTTTGTGAAAAATGAAATCAAGAGTAAATTGCAAAGCTGTCTTGGGTGTCATGTGCGCACCTTTAGCATTCAGCATGAAAGAACAGAAAAAGAGATGCCATTCTGAGCATAGGTCATTTTCTGCTTGATTTAGATGAAAGAAGCAAATGCAGCCATTCTTTGTAGTGGCAGTGTTTAAAGCTTGTCACCCCTGTGCCGGGGAAAGAAAGCACAGCCGCTTGTGGGTGAAATGTGGAAATGTGTTTTTTGTTGTAGGGAGGGTTTCTGTTGG
The DNA here is from genome assembly GCF_040938575.1 of Ambystoma mexicanum. Taxonomy (NCBI): domain Eukaryota; kingdom Metazoa; phylum Chordata; class Amphibia; order Caudata; family Ambystomatidae; genus Ambystoma; species Ambystoma mexicanum. The sequence continues at coordinate 772,429,429 of NC_090941.1, forward strand.
GCTGGCAAATGCACCCCACAGTACTGAACACATCAAGTCACCCAGTGAGCTGTCCTATTGCGGGTACATGGTTATCCCTGTGCCTGTGGAAGGATGCCCTCCCTCCATGGTGACACCCCCTATCCTAGGAGTCAGTAACTGTCCCGTGTTTGAACTCTGCTGTATCTGTACGGCTGCATGCTGTGACTGCCCTTGTGGTGGACTTAGTGGTGCTTGCTGTGGTTGCAAAGCCTGTTCTATTCTCTGTGCTTGAGCTTGATACACTGTTTGATCTTGGGCAAACCCATTCCTATTTTGTGTGCCGTATGCAGGCGGATAAGCGGTCCTTCCTCTAGAGAACTGCCCATTCTGTACATACCCTTTGCTCCCACATGTTTGTTCTATATTCCCTGTCATTCCACATGTCCAACATACAGGAAGAAGCCTTCTAATTTCTCCTCCGTGCATGTTTTGATTATCGTTCTGTATAGACTGAAACCCACCTTGGTTACTCTGAAAGTTCCCTTGATTGTTCTGAAAACCTCCCCTTCCACAGATGTTTCATCTACCTCATGGTACAAATCAATTCCTTCCTTGATTTAACTGCCGTTAGTTATTCACCTGTGGCATACCCATTGTTTGCTGTGTTCCCTTTCCTCGTCCACTAGTTAACATTGCCCCTTCTATAGCTTACTTTGATTGCTTTCTCTGTGCCAACTTTGCCTCTTCAAGCTTCCTGCCTTCCTCTTTGTTTTGATTTTTCTCTTGTAACAGAAAACAATAATGCGCTATTGTCAACTGTATTTCTGGCCAAGGTTTTGCCTCCATAACCACCAATTTCTTGAGCTGTCTCTGCACCTTGTCTGGCAGCCCTTGACATAATATATGATAGAATACAGGTAAAGATTTCCCCCACGGCTCGTGCATTTCCAAGCTCCATTGCTCTTGGAAATTCTGAATATAAATCAATGGATCCTCTCATTCCTGCATCTTACATGCCATTATAGCTCCCATATCCAACGTGTCTGGATACTGAACTCGAAGCACTTTCCAGACTGCTGCTCTACAATTATTAAACAGTGCTCCCTCATGAGCAGTATTCTGAGCAGTGATGCCTGTGTATCCTGCTCTTGCCCAAATGTCATCAGCTCTTGTCGCAAGTATAGCTGCTAGATGACCCTTAATGTCCCCTATAGCTAACGTATTTCCTCCTGTCATTTTCTCTAATTCATAGATCCATTTTCCGGCACCCGACGTTAAACTCAGGAGTTTACACCTTAAATTATCCTTATGCATCTGGGGCCACGGTATATACTGTGGTCTGACCCCTCCTTTCTCTAACAATGGGAATTGCGAGATCCCAAATTCTCATTCATCCACCATCTTCTGTCTGTTCAGAGCAGGGACAATAGTTCCAAACCGTCTTCTTCCCGGTAATGACCTTAGTCTACTCACATAAGGTGGTGAGTCCCCCCTCACATGATGGGATCGCCCTTTAGGTCGATCTGGCCACGCCAGGGGCTCTGGCGTCCTCGATTTGGGTAAGTCTAGATCTGACCATCTTACTTTTCTGTCCGTAGGAGAACACCCTTCAGGGCCACATGCACTAGTGCCTTCCTCCCCACGGAAGTTTTCTCTAACTTCGTCTGACATATCCTGTCCCCAACTCGTGTGACTTCCCGTTTTCTCGTCTCTGTTCAGAGTCAGCCTGTCCAAATACAGACAAGGCTGAACAAACTTCCCTCTTTGCCTTGCGTCTGCGTACTTTCATATCGATTCTTTTTTCCCTTGCCTTTTGATTCTTTCTTGGTCCTCATGTCATGATAAGCCTTATCAATTTTATCCCCAATGCTTCTGATATCAAAATCATCTTCTAGGTTTTCTTTAGAAGGACCTTGTCTTGGTTCATGTGTCTGGAAGAATTCTTCTGTCTTATCATACTACTACTGGATTAGGTTCCATTAACTCTTTCTCTATGCGATCAATGTCACATGCCCTTTGCCTTCTCGTTCGATTCCATTTTTTCATCGACTTCCCTTCACTTCTTAGATTCTTCTCTAACCCTTTCCTCTTCTGTATTTTCACCTCTCTTCTCTCGTTTGCTCTACACATGCCATGTCTTCGTCTTTGTATCCTTTTATCCCTTAACTTCTGTTCTTCTTCTTCCTCCTTTTTCTTTTCTAACTTATCTGATTCTTTGATTGCTCTTTGTCTATTATACTGTGTTTGCTCTTCTGCTCTTTCTTGTTTTTTCAACTGCTCATCTTGATACACCTATTCCCTTCTTTGTTTGTCCCTTCTTTTAGCCTCATCCTCTTTCAATCGTTTCTCTTGCTCTCTGTCTTTTTTATCCTGTTCATCTTGATCTTCCTCTTGCCTTACTTCCTCAATGCTCTTTCCATCAAGTTTGAGAAATATCTGAACACCCATCCATTTGTTCTGTATGAGCGCTACCTCGTCAGCTGTTACGCTCACCTGATATCCCCGGGGGCGTCTGGAAGGCTCTGAGATCTGGAACCCTGGATGCATAGCTGCCCAGTGCTGAATGATGAATCTTAGTTATTTGTAGGGTGACCTATCCATCCTGCGTTTCTTGTGCAGGGGCGATTGACGTTTGTTGGTGAGCTGCCCGAGTTGCTTCACTGGGACAGTTCGCCTTCCTTGGGCCCAGGCCTGCTGTGACCCCGAATCTGCTGGTAAGCAAGTAGGTTTGTTAATTGTAAGTCTTTGTTCTGCTTATGGTCGGAATTCGTTAATGTCTTTATCTCCTTCTTTTCAGGTGCAAAGGTCTTGATGCTGGCGTGCCGGATGGAGAGGCACGTTTTCTAGGTAAGAGAAAGCGCGAAGTGCAGCACCTTTATTCCCTTTTAAAGCTAACCTGTGTTTTCTTCTTCTTCTCCTCACAGGCCACTGTGGTGCTGCGAGTGGATGAGAGCGCGATGAAAAACAGGCCCCGGAATCTGTTAAGGTAAGTACAGCGCTGTGCGGTTGTTTAATATTGAAAGCGAACCTGAATATGTCTCCTTTCCTTTGCAGATGTTGCTATGGTGCTCCGGATGGAAGCGTGGCATAGCGCGATGGAATTCAGGTAAGACTGATGGAATTCGATGTTTTGGAAGCGCGTGTTCTAATATTGTTTTTCCCTTTCTCGTTGTTGCAGGTCGCAATGTTAGAACAGCAGCTTTGGTAGCGGTTCGGCGGAAGTCCTAAAGCTAGTACTCACAGGTGCGTGATGTTTCTTCTTCTCTCGGTTTCCACAGATTGCAGCCCAGTTGAGATGCTGAGTGCTGTATGGTGTTTTCTCAGGTAAAACAGAATAATCTTGTTCTTGCAGGATTACAGGAAGATGCTGAAGACCAGGAGCTGGACACGGTGAGTGTCACACTGTGGGTTGCAGAATACCTCGAAGCGTGTTCTGCAGTCAGGGTGTGGTTTATATAGCCCAGGTAAAGTAGTACCAGGGAAAGTAGTTCCAGGCCTGCCACAACCAAAACACTAGACCGCATGGCTTGGTTCTTAGAACTAGACTATGTGAGTGCTTTCATGTTGGATTTAAAGGTCCATGTACATAAATGGGACCTAGTTTGAACAGCCCTTCCTTCCTACATATGAGGCCTTTTTTGCAGTGGTTTTAAGGCCCTCAGGGTTCTGGTGGGAGCCTGCTTGTGGCACAACTTGTGCCCCCTCACAGTGGTCATGACAGCACCCCCCCCAAGGCCCCTCTCATGGTATCCTTCCTGTCCAGTCCGGGTTTGGTGGGGTTATCCAGGTGAAACCCCTTAATCAGACGTGGTGCTTGAATATGTTCACTTGGTTCCCAAGTTCTGTCTTGAGGTCCGTACCCTTTCCAGTCCACTAAATAGTATAGCTTAGATCTGGTAAGTTTCGAATCCAGGATGTTTTTAACTTCAAATTCAGGCTCTCCATCAACTAGCACAGATTTTGGTGGTGTTAAGACTCAGGTTCCTGGGGTTTTACAAGTGACACATGGAACACCGGATGAATTTGCTTGCTTGGTGGTAAGGCTAACTTGACGGCCACCCTATTTATCACCGATTCGATGGTACAGGGTCCTAGATATCTTGGACAAAAGGTCTGGGTACCTTTTATGGGCGCATGTTTTGATGCCAACCAGACTTCATCTCCAACTTGGTAATCAGGTGCTTTCTTTTGATGCCGGTCCGAGAACTTGATTTGTCTGTCTTTGGCTTGCAGTAAATGTTCATTTGCCCTTTTCAAGGCTTGGGTTATGCTTGTGTGTAGAGTCTTTACTGCTGGCATTTCCAAGGTCGTGGGGGAGTCTAGTTCAGAGGTAGATGGATGTCTTCCGTATATAGTGTAGAACAGGCTTTGTGTGTATGGAGTTATTGTATGCGTATTCTGCTAACCATAACAAGTCTTTCTAGTTCTCTTCCACGTGATGCAGCATGCAAAGTAGATACTGTTCTAATGTCTGGTTTGTTTTTTCTGTTTGTCCATCCGTTTGGGGGTGATGGCTAGTGGATAATCGAACATAGATTTGTGCCATGGTACATTTCCTCCAGAAGTTGTATACAAATTGGCTTCCACGATCTGAGATTAGGACTGAGGGGAAACCATGCAGTTTTATAATCTGTTCAAGAAATGATTTTGCCAGACCAGTAGCGTTAGGCAGTCCTTTGAATGGAATAAAATGTGCCATTTTAGAGAACAGGTCTACAACCACCAGAATGGTATTAAAACCTTGACAGGGAGGCAAGTCTCTAATAAAATCAAGAGAAAGAGTATGCCAGGGAGCCGGTGGAATATACAGTGGTTGTAGGAGGGCAGCTGGTTTCTGTTTTTGTGATTTATTCTGTGCACATATCCCACAGGATAGAACAAATCGAGCAATGTCCTTATGCCAGGTTGGCCACCAATAATTCTGTTTAACCTTGGCTATAGTCTTAGCAATTCCGGAATGGCCTTCGATCAGGGAATCGTGATAACCAGATATGACCAATTCTTGCAGATCTTTACTTGGTAGATATAGTCGTTCCCTGAAGTAGGGTAATCCATCCAGAACCGTGTGATGTTCATTTTGTGAATTCCATTTCTGCAAGATCTCGGGGTTCATTAAGGTTTGAATCATATCTTGAAGTTCACTCAGAGCCAATGTGGTGGTGAGTCCCAGTAGTTTATCACTTGGGATGATGGCAGCAGGTCGGTCCATCTCAGCACAAATTTGCCTTATACGCAGATGATGTGTTGCTCACGATCTCAGAGGCCCGCTCCTCACTAAAGCATGCCCTGACTGAAATAACCAGCTATGGGGAGGTTACCGGCTTTTCTATTAACTTCACCAAATCGGTGGCCCTGGGCGTCGGCCTCTCCCCAGAAGAGTGGGCGGCGCTGGCCCTGATGTGTCCAATTGCGTGGAAGAGAAGGGCCACTCCTTATCTGGGAGTCAACATTCCCGCAAACCTGAAAGACAAGTATCAGGCCAACTTTCCTCGGCTCTTTAGGGAATTGAAGGTGATCTGAAGCGCTGGACGACCCAAGAAATCTCACTGATGGGACGCATAACAGCCTACAAAATGAACTTACTCCTGAGATTCCTTTACACCTGCTCTTCCGTCCCAGTGACAATCCCAGCACCAGCCCTTCATGACTTGCAGAGGAAAATGCTCAGGTTTATCTGGAGGGGTAAGAAAGCCAGGATCCCACCAAAAAACAATTCTAGGGAGCGCAAGACTGGGCGGGCTGGGGGTCCCCGACCTACAATCCTACAGGGTAGCAGCGCAATTGGCACACATTTGCACGTGGCAGAGAACCACGGACCACCCCAGATGGGTGGAATTGGAGCAGTCACGGCTCTCGCTGCAGTTTCTTCCACATATCCCGCCTCCCCTCAGAGAATGATGGAAGGGACTCCTGCTGGCGACTAAGCATACCCTGAACTCCTGGGCCTGGGCACTGAAACATAAGGGAATCCCGAGGGGACTGAGTCCCCTATCACCAATCTTCCACAACCCGACCTTCTCACCAGGGGCGAACCCCCGTAACTTCCAGAATTGGATACAGGGAGGCCTCGAAACCTTGGAACAGCTGTACGCGGGAGACCTACCTCGCACATTTGAGCAATGTAAGGAGACGTCCCGACTCCAGAAAAGAGACAGATTCACGTACATTCATCTACGTCACTGGTGCTCCCATCCCCAAACCCTCCAGATGGCCACGTGCCCCCTCACCCCTCTCGAATTAACTCTCATGAACCTCCGAGCCCGAGGCAGGATTTCTACCCTATACAGACGATTCCTAAGGGACTTCCTGGCTTCAAAAACCCGATGTATGGCCCAGTAGGAGGCTGACCTGGGACACCCGGTTGAGGACCAGGCCTGGGTGGATATCTGGTCCCGAGCACACACCTCATCCGCCTGTGTCACCAACAGGGAATGCGCATACAAGATCTTGCTGCGCTGGTACTACCTCCCCCTCAGGCTCCACCATATGAACCCCCTGGTTGACTACGCTTACTGGAGATGATGCGGCCAACTGGGCTCCTTCTTCCACATGTGGTGGACATGCCCAAAGATCCAACAATTCTGGAAACTATGCTTAGCCACAATTGAACAGATCACCCAGACGGCTCTCCTGCTGAAGCCTGAGCCCAACTTCCTGGGGGTCCCGGTTCCCGGGATCTATCTGCGCTCCGTAAACAGAGCTAAACTGCTGTCTCAATGCCTCCTGGTGGGAAAAATAGTGCTTGCCTGCTTCTGTAAAGCCCCTGATGGCCCTTTCATATCCCAATGGTGGGGGAAACTATTGATCGGTGAGAAGGTAACACCGGTGAGGGCCGGTGTCCTCCACCGCTTTCAGAACATTTGGGCCCCAGTGCTGGAGTATGACCAGAAATTCCCTGCATTGACCTACAAGCCTATCAATACCCGGTGGGCCTTGAGGGACCGGGAAGTTCCCTGAAAGGGGAACTTAGCCGAAGGAACCACAGAATGGACAAACGATGGGAAGGGTCCCCGGATTAAGGACAGGGGGGGCGGGTGGGGATTTGGAGGGGATTGTTGAAAGTGCTCTACATGTTTTGTTTACGCTGTATTGTTGTCACCCTGCCTTGGTTTAAAATAAACATATTTTAAAAAAATAGACTGGTAATTCTTCAGTAAAGGGAACTCTTACTTGTAGCTCCTGTGAAACCTTGAACATTCATGGCATTACCCGAGAGTAAACATTTTCCTTCCCATATACATGAGCGAGTTGCACCTGTGTCTACTAAAAAAGAAAAGGATCTGCCTCCTATCATGACGTCAACCCTTGGTTCCTCTTGAGGATTTGGCCATACTGATAGTACTGTAGCAGATTTTATGACGCGGCACACTCCAGACTAGGACTCTTTCCACTGCCAAGGGATGTGGCGCTCAATTAAAATGCTGTTAATTTTATTGATTTTGGATTCTGCTTTGAGGCGGCACCCAACCCATCTCACCCCCCCTTGACAAACACCCTGTGTCGCAATGGACCATAAACCAGGCTGATGTGTAATAATGAAATATTTATTTATTTTTAAATTGAAATGCAAAATCGAACAAATGAAATTTAGGGCAGCAATCACCAATTCTGTGTGGGCGGAAATGAGTGTCAAGGAGTCACTAATAAGTGGGAAACTCAGATTTCAATTACAACCTGCCATCCCAGAATGGGAGGCCAAAACGAAAATGAAACCCTTGAAAAAGGAGCAAAATGTCAATCTGAATTCACTGGGTAATTAGAGGTCAGTTTACATGCATGGTAGAATGGTAGGACAGGAATTTGTGTGGCTGTACTAAAGAAGCAAGGAAACTTACAAGCTACTGGGCTAGGAACTAAAGCAACATGAAAACAGGTAAGAAAATCGACTTTGGGTAGGAAAACAATGCAGCAAAAATCACACGTGGCAGAATTGTAATTTCTTATTTTTCACTGATTTTAAACAAGCAAACAGCTAAGGAAATGGGCTAAATGGTCAAAATCGGATATCGCTTTTTCTGATGGGGTACAAAGGCACATAACAGATAGGATACTGAAGTAAAGGGAGGACTCTTATGGGGTGACAGTATGGATTTCTTCATAGGAAATGAAATTCGGTTTTAATTAAAGCAATCACACAGGCAAAAATGATTAGTTCTACTGAGACTGTATTTTAGTGGCTAGATTATTAAAGAAAGACACTGCACGCAAGGAGGTTAATTTGCAATTTTCACCAATTCGCACTGCGTTCATCCTTAAAGGGGAATTACTTAATTTATTTCAAAAATGGTACTAAGGACTTAAACAAAGGACTGAAATTATATGAAAAGAATGACACTAACAGATATATACTACACAGATTCTTCTAAGGACCAGATAAACAAAGAATGCTGACAATTTGGGAAGTTACTAGGGTTCTTACAGGATTTTCATAGGATGGGGACAGAATGCAAGGTAACAGAGCGGTGTATGCAGCTTTTTGGTACTGGGGAGGGTGATACTTACAAAATGCACTTGAGTTGGGTAGTTTGGACAGCTAACCGGGTCTCTGGACAGCGAGGCAAGAATCTGGTCACTGGGCAGCGGCTGGGCTCTCCTTTATGGGAACAGCTGGGAAAAGGGGTCTGGTCTCTGTTGACAGCTGGATGCATCGGCTGGGCGAAGGGTCTGGTTGCTGGATTCTCCCAGCGGCCTCTCCTCTTTTCTCCCTGGATTAGTGGGTCTGCCTGGATCTAGATGGGTGGTTCTGCCTGGATCTGGATCAGCTACCTCTGGACCTGGTTCTGGAGTCTTGGAGGGTGGATTTTGAATGTTGAATCTCTTGTGCCTCCCTGTCTACCCCCTTAAGTAGGCAGCGTGACATCATAGGATTTTTACAATATGGGGGGGGGTAATCTGAACATACCCCTTGGATGGGATAGGTCAGGCTATGGGTGTCCCCTCCTCCCTGCGGGCGGATTAGTTCCAGGGAAGTGACATCAGTTTAAGTGTGTGCGTTTTATGACTTGCTTTGTTTCACCATAGTTACTTTTACCAAAATAAGTTATGGAACAAAAATCTTATATTTACAATCATTACCCTCATAAAACCAGATAGGCAGATCCCATATTTCACAAGGAATATGCCGGATCAAACGTCAATTTTGCGTGCTGTTGCCTCGTCCTTGGGCACAATTTTGCTGTTATTAAGAAAAATATAATATCTACAATTCTGCAAATGGCTACACAAATGCACACTAGCATTTCCATCCAGTTTCATGTCTGCCCCATTTATGATTCACACCGAAAAACAATGTTTCTGTTATTCCAGTTCATCTCATGCCAGGGAGACACACACAGACTCATTTTGCTTGTCCAAAAATCACATAAAATGCTGGCATAATATCACATTACTGCTTATTCAGATTGCAGAAAAATATATCTTGATATGAAAAGGTCTTTAAATCAAATAGGCTGGATTTGTCCCAAAATGTGGGCGGTCTTTCCAAACCACCCCGCCAAAATGTCTTCCCTTGGTCAGCTTGCACAGGGGTTGCCATGACTCCCCCTTTGAAATCCTCCAGTTTGAATGTAGAGGAACTCACACTTCTGAGGCGAACATGGGGCTGGACTCTTCCTTTGTCCTTGGGAGCATTTCTGCCAGAGAATCTGAGGCAGCCTGTAATTATCACACTTGTTAGGACCATAGAAACAGGGCCCCTTGGTAGTGTCAGTTCATGGGATGGTACGACATTGGCCTTTAAACCAAACTGGTCTGACAGCAATGCCTGAGCCTCAGCTAGGCTGTTGAAGTTCTTTTTGGGGTGGGGGGGGGTCACAGAGCACAATATACATATGTTTTTGCAGCCTCTCTCCCAAAATGTAGAATTGTGTTTCTGTGCGAGCTACAGTATTATTTCCCATTTAGTTTTCAAAGTGTCATTTCACTGCTTTGCAAAAGCAGGCTTACACAGGTTCATTTTTTTTATCATGTTCACTTCACAAGATGTGGTTTCTTGGCCTTAATTGTCTGAAAGGCTTTTAAAGATCAGGTCCGTTTCTGGACACAGAGAGATGCTGAAAATAGTGTCTTTGTAACTGATACAAGGCAAGGGAGAGCATCTTTTCTTTGAAGTACTTTGCGTATGTCTGTTTATTTCCAAAAGTAAATTCAAACCGTGTTTCAGTTGAAATCAGAATTCTTGCCTTTCTTTGCCTTTTGTGATTTCCCAGTACATCGGCTGCTCTGGAAATGATTTTGCCTCACTTCTTGCAACTCAGCAGAAATAAAACATGCCAGGAGGGGTTTCCATGAAGGGCACAACTTTGTGAAAAATGAAATCAAGAGTAAATTGCAAAGCTGTCTTGGGTGTCATGTGCGCACCTTTAGCATTCAGCATGAAAGAACAGAAAAAGAGATGCCATTCTGAGCATAGGTCATTTTCTGCTTGATTTAGATGAAAGAAGCAAATGCAGCCATTCTTTGTAGTGGCAGTGTTTAAAGCTTGTCACCCCTGTGCCGGGGAAAGAAAGCACAGCCGCTTGTGGGTGAAATGTGGAAATGTGTTTTTTGTTGTAGGGAGGGTTTCTGTTGGGCTGGCAAATGCACCCCACAGTACTGAACACATCAAGTCACCCAGTGAGCTGTCCTATTGCGGGTACATGGTTATCCCTGTGCCTGTGGAAGGATGCCCTCCCTCCATGGTGACACCCCCTATCCTAGGAGTCAGTAACTGTCCCGTGTTTGAACTCTGCTGTATCTGTACAGCTGCATGCTGTGACTGCCCTTGTGGTGGACTTAGTGGTGCTTGCTGTGGTTGCAAAGCCTGTTCTATTCTCTGTGCTTGAGCTTGATACACTGTTTGATCTTGGGCAAACCCATTCCTATTTTGTGTGCCGTATGCAGGCGGATAAGCGGTCCTTCCTCTAGAGAACTGCCCATTCTGTACATACCCTTTGCTCCCACATGTTTGTTCTATATTCCCTGTCATTCCACATGTCCAACATACAGGAAGAAGCCTTCTAATTTCTCCTCCGTGCATGTTTTGATTATCGTTCTGTATAGACTGAAACCCACCTTGGTTACTCTGAAAGTTCCCTTGATTGTTCTGAAAACCTCCCCTTCCACAGATGTTTCATCTACCTCATGGTACAAATCAATTCCTTCCTTGATTTAACTGCCGTTAGTTATTCACCTGTGGCATACCCATTGTTTGCTGTGTTCCCTTTCCTCGTCCACTAGTTAACATTGCCCCTTCTATAGCTTACTTTGATTGCTTTCTCTCTGCCAACTTTGCCTCTTCAAGCTTCCTGCCTTCCTCTTTGTTTTGATTTTTCTCTTGTAACAGAAAACAATAATGCGCTATTGTCAACTGTATTTCTGGCCAAGGTTTTGCCTCCATAACCACCAATTTCTTGAGCTGTCTCTGCACCTTGTCTGGCAGCCCTTGACATAATATATGATAGAATACAGGTAAAGATTTCCCCCACGGCTCGTGCATTTCCAAGCTCCATTGCTCTTGGAAATTCTGAATATAAATCAATGGATCCTCTCATTCCTGCATCTTACATGCCATTATAGCTCCCATATCCAACGTGTCTGGATACTGAACTCGAAGCACTTTCCAGACTGCTGCTCTACAATTATTAAACAGTGCTCCCTCATGAGCAGTATTCTGAGCAGTGATGCCTGTGTATCCTGCTCTTGCCCAAATGTCATCAGCTCTTGTCGCAAGTATAGCTGCTAGATGACCCTTAATGTCCCCTATAGCTAACGTATTTCCTCCTGTCATTTTCTCTAATTCATAGATCCATTTTCCGGCACCCGACGTTAAACTCAGGAGTTTACACCTTAAATTATCCTTATGCATCTGGGGCCACGGTATATACTGTGGTCTGACCCCTCCTTTCTCTAACAATGGGAATTGCGAGATCCCAAATTCTCATTCATCCACCATCTTCTGTCTGTTCAGAGCAGGGACAATAGTTCCAAACCGTCTTCTTCCCGGTAATGACCTTAGTCTACTCACATAAGGTGGTGAGTCCCCCCTCACATGATGGGATCGCCCTTTAGGTCGATCTGGCCACGCCAGGGGCTCTGGCGTCCTCGATTTGGGTAAGTCTAGATCTGACCATCTTACTTTTCTGTCCGTAGGAGAACACCCTTCAGGGCCACATGCACTAGTGCCTTCCTCCCCACGGAAGTTTTCTCTAACTTCGTCTGACATATCCTGTCCCCAACTCGTGTGACTTCCCGTTTTCTCGTCTCTGTTCAGAGTCAGCCTGTCCAAATACAGACAAGGCTGAACAAACTTACCTCTTTGCCTTGCGTCTGCGTACTTTCATATCGATTCTTTTTTCCCTTGCCTTTTGATTCTTTCTTGGTCCTCATGTCATGATAAGCCTTATCAATTTTATCCCCAATGCTTCTGATATCAAAATCATCTTCTAGGTTTTCTTTAGAAGGACCTTGTCTTGGTTCATGTGTCTGGAAGAATTCTTCTGTCTTATCATACTACTACTGGATTAGGTTCCATTAACTCTTTCTCTATGCGATCAATGTCACATGCCCTTTGCCTTCTCGTTCGATTCCATTTTTTCATCGACTTCCCTTCACTTCTTAGATTCTTCTCTAACCCTTTCCTCTTCTGTATTTTCACCTCTCTTCTCTCGTTTGCTCTACACACGCCATGTCTTCGTCTTTGTATCCTTTTATCCCTTAACTTCTGTTCTTCTTCTTCCTCCTTTTTCTTTTCTAACTTATCTGATTCTTTGATTGCTCTTTGTCTATTATACTGTGTTTGCTCTTCTGCTCTTTCTTGTTTTTTCAACTGCTCATCTTGATACACCTATTCCCTTCTTTGTTTGTCCCTTCTTTTAGCCTCATCCTCTTTCAATCGTTTCTCTTGCTCTCTGTCTTTTTTATCCTGTTCATCTTGATCTTCCTCTTGCCTTACTTCCTCAATGCTCTTTCCATCAAGTTTGAGAAATATCTGAACACCCATCCATTTGTTCTGTATGAGCGCTACCTCGTCAGCTGTTACGCTCACCTGATATCCCCGGGGGCGTCTGGAAGGCTCTGAGATCTGGAACCCTGGATGCATAGCTGCCCAGTGCTGAATGATGAATCTTAGTTATTTGTAGGGTGACCTATCCATCCTGCGTTTCTTGTGCAGGGGCGCTTGACGTTTGTTGGTGAGCTGCCCGAGTTGCTTCACTGGGACAGTTCGCCTTCCTTGGGCCCAGGCCTGCTGTGACCCCGAATCTGCTGGTAAGCAAGTAGGTTTGTTAATTGTAAGTCTTTGTTCTGCTTATGGTCGGAATTCGTTAATGTCTTTATCTCCTTCTTTTCAGGTGCAAAGGTCTTGATGCTGGCGTGCCGGATGGAGAGGCACGTTTTCTAGGTAAGAGAAAGCGCGAAGTGCAGCACCTTTATTCCCTTTTAAAGCTAACCTGTGTTTTCTTCTTCTTCTCCTCACAGGCCACTGTGGTGCTGCGAGTGGATGAGAGCGCGATGAAAAACAGGCCCCGGAATCTGTTAAGGTAAGTACAGCGCTGTGCGGTTGTTTAATATTGAAAGCGAACCTGAATATGTCTCCTTTCCTTTGCAGATGTTGCTATGGTGCTCCGGATGGAAGCGTGGCATAGCGCGATGGAATTCAGGTAAGACTGATGGAATTCGATGTTTTGGAAGCGCGTGTTCTAATATTGTTTTTCCCTTTCTCGTTGTTGCAGGTCGCAATGTTAGAACAGCAGCTTTGGTAGCGGTTCGGCGGAAGTCCTAAAGCTAGTACTCACAGGTGCGTGATGTTTCTTCTTCTCTCGGTTTCCACAGATTGCAGCCCAGTTGAGATGCTGAGTGCTGTATGGTGTTTTCTCAGGTAAAACAGAATAATCTTGTTCTTGCAGGATTACAGGAAGATGCTGAAGACCAGGAGCTGGACACGGTGAGTGTCACACTGTGGGTTGCAGAATACCTCGAAGCGTGTTCTGCAGTCAGGGTGTGGTTTATATAGCCCAGGGAAAGTAGTACCAGGGAAAGTAGTTCCAGGCCTGCCACAACCAAAACACTAGACCGCATGGCTTGGTTCTTAGAACTAGACTATGTGAGTGCTTTCATGTTGGATTTAAAGGTCCATGTACATAAATGGGACCTAGTTTGAACAGCCCTTCCTTCCTACATATGAGGCCTTTTTTGCAGTGGTTTTAAGGCCCTCAGGGTTCTGGTGGGAGCCTGCTTGTGGCACAACTTGTGCCCCCTCACAGTGGTCATGACAGCACCCCCCCCAAGGCCCCTCTCATGGTATCCTTCCTGTCCAGTCCGGGTTTGGTGGGGTTATCCAGGTGAAACCCCTTAATCAGACGTGGTGCTTGAATATGTTCACTTGGTTCCCAAGTTCTGTCTTGAGGTCCGTACCCTTTCCAGTCCACTAAATAGTATAGCTTAGATCTGGTAAGTTTCGAATCCAGGATGTTTTTAACTTCAAATTCAGGCTCTCCATCAACTAGCACAGATTTTGGTGGTGTTAAGACACAGGTTCCTGGGGTTTTACAAGTGACACATGGAACACCGGATGAATTTGCTTGCTTGGTGGTAAGGCTAACTTGACGGCCACCCTATTTATCACCGATTCGATGGTACAGGGTCCTAGATATCTTGGACAAAAGGTCTGGGTACCTTTTATGGGCGCATGTTTTGATGCCAACCAGACTTCATCTCCAACTTGGTAATCAGGTGCTTTCTTTTGATGCCGGTCCGAGAACTTGATTTGTCTGTCTTTGGCTTGCAGTAAATGTTCATTTGCCCTTTTCAAGGCTTGGGTTATGCTTGTGTGTAGAGTCTTTACTGCTGGCATTTCCAAGGTCGTGGGGGAGTCTAGTTCAGAGGTAGATGGATGTCTTCCTTATATAGTGTAGAACAGGCTTTGTGTGTATGGAGTTATTGTATGCGTATTCTGCTAACCATAACAAGTCTTTCTAGTTCTCTTCCACGTGATGCAGCATGCAAAGTAGATACTGTTCTAATGTCTGGTTTGTTTTTTCTGTTTGTCCATCCGTTTGGGGGTGATGGCTAGTGGATAATCGAACATAGATTTGTGCCATGGTACATTTCCTCCAGAAGTTGTATACAAATTGGCTTTCACGATCTGAGATTAGGACTGAGGGGAAACCATGCAGTTTTATAATCTGTTCAAGAAATGATTTTGCCAGACCAGTAGCGTTAGGCAGTCCTTTGAATGGAATAAAATGTGCCATTTTAGAGAACAGGTCTACAACCACCAGAATGGTATTAAAACCTTGACAGGGAGGCAAGTCTCTAATAAAATCAAGAGAAAGAGTATGCCAGGGAGCCGGTGGAATATACAGTGGTTGTAGGAGGGCAGCTGGTTTCTGTTTTTGTGATTTATTCTGTGCACATATCCCACAGGATAGAACAAATCGAGCAATGTCCTTATGCCAGGTTGGCCACCAATAATTCTGTTTAACCTTGGCTATAGTCTTAGCAATTCCGGAATGGCCTTCGATCAGGGAATCGTGATAACCAGATATGACCAATTCTTGCAGATCTTTACTTGGTAGATATAGTCGTTCCCTGAAGTAGGGTAATCCATCCAGAACCGTGTGATGTTCATTTTGTGAATTCCATTTCTGCAAGATCTCGGGGTTCATTAAGGTTTGAATCATATCTTGAAGTTCACTCAGAGCCAATGTGGTGGTGAGTCCCAGTAGTTTATCACTTGGGATGATGGCAGCAGGATCCAGGGTACTGTTCATTTTCTCTTCAACACCCATACAAGACAAGGCATCCCATTCTGAGCTCCCGGCCGGTATACTATTACGTAATCGTATTCTGCAAAGAATAGAGCCCAATGCAACTGTCGTGATGATTGGGCTTTTGCTGACTTTAGGTATTGAAGGTTTCGGTGATCTGTGATTAGTGTGATGGTATGTCTGGCACCTAATACATACTGCCGCCAGGCTTTGAAGGCTGATTTTATTGCCAACAATTCTTTGTCTGTAATTGCATAGTTAAGTTCAGGTGGTGAGAATTTACGTGACCAAAAGGCCACGGGGTGTAATTGGCCTGTCTCTGGATCTCTTTGAGAGAAAACTGCTCCCATAGCTACGCTGGAAGCATCAGTTTCCACTACATAGGGGAGATCAGGGCGAGGATTTTGTAAAATCGGCGCAGAGGTGAATCTTTTCTTGAGTTCTTGAAAGGCCTGTTCCGCCTCTTCAGTCCATTGGAATGTTTTGTTGTTTTTTCTCAGTAACAATGTGATTGTGTGGACTAGCCATGAGAAATCTGGAATAAATTGGCGATAAAAATTTGCAAAGCAGAGAATGCTTTGGGATCCTTTAAGTGAAGAAGGGGACGGCCAAATAAGGATGGCATCTACTTTGTGTAAATCCATCTTGACTCCCTTTGGCGAAAGAACAAAACCAAGGAACTCCACTTCGGTGACATGGAAGGAGCATTTCTCGAGTTTAGCGTACAGTTTGTGCTGGCAAAGTTTTTCAAGGACTGAGAGAACATGTTCCACATGATCTCTTTCAGAGGGGAAATACACCAGGATGTCGTCAATATGGACCAGGGCACAGACATCGATTAATTCCCGTAATACATCATTCATGAAGTATTGGAACGCTGCAGGAGTGTTGCACAGCCCGAAAGGCATTACCTGATATTCGTACAGGCCATAGTTGGTGCGAAACACGGTTTTCCATTCATCCCCTTTCTTAACACGTACAAGGTGGTATGCTCCTCTGAGGTCTAGTTTGGTGTAGATTTCGGGCATCCTTGACTTGGTCCAACAGTTCGGGGATAAGGGGCAAAGGGTAGCATTTTTTTATTGTGATTTGATTATGTGCGCGCTAATCGATGCAAGTCCTCAAATCTCCTTCCTTCTTGGGTACGAAGAATAACCGAGAGGCTGCCAGTGACTTTGACGGGCGGATAAACCCATTAGCCAGGTATTGATCCAGTTAGGACTTCAAGTGGAGATTTTTGGTTTCCGTAAGTGCATAATTTCGACCACAAGGAACCTGTGCGCCAGGTATCAGGTCGATCTGACAGTCATAGGGCCTGTGTGGCGGTAATGTGTTAGCCTGTTCCTTCTGAAAAACATCTTGATAATCTTGATATTCTTTTGGTAAGGTGTCCATTGGTTCCGTGATCCCTGATGCTATTCCTTGAACAGATTTCAGGTTTGGCTGTGGTATATATTTCGGGTAGCAAGTGTGGGCGGATTCGTCGAAAAAGGTCAATCTCTTTGCACGCCAGTCTATGTGGGGATTGTGAGTTACTAACCATGGCATCCCTAAGATCAACCGGAACTGAGGAGCTTTGATGAGGTCAAACGTTATTGCTTCTTGATGGCCATCCTGACACAGAAGGGTTAATTCTGTTGTGCATTGGGTTACTGGTCTCGAAGCAATTTCTGTACCGTCAACAGTACTTATCTTTCCAGTTGTTGGTTTTGTGCATAAGGGGCATCCCATTTCTGTTGCCAGATCTCGATCTGTGTAATTACCAACTGCTCCGCTGTCTATTTATGCCTCTGTGGCATGCATCTGTGACGGTTGTTGGTGATTGATCAAGGTTACTGGTAGGGCGAAACATGAGGTCTGTGACTCATCCTTATCGCTCGACAAGCGGACCTGTATGCTTGCGGGCCTGGTAGTTTTCCGATTCCTTTCCATCATCTTCTTTCTCTGTAGCGCCTACCACCTTCCTTGGGGGTTTCACTGGGCATTCTTTGAGGTAGTGTGTGGGATGTATTGACCCACTAGGCTCTGCCCTGCGACATCACTGTGCGCTGCTTTCACCAGAACCAACAGAATGGCCGCAAAAAGCCCTAGGCGCGCTTAACCTCTGAGAGTTGCGCAGTGAAACCGGAAAAATTGGATGCCAATCTACTTTGCCTGTGTCAGTGTTAGAACAGGAGACCACACTGCCAAAACCTGTCATTGGGCTGCCCACAGAGGGAAATGGAACTACCTGAAAGGGCAGTGCTTCATTGCAAGGAAACCCAGAAGTGCTCTAAAATCACTTTTTCCTTGGCTGTTGAAATTGCAAAATAATGGTTCCCAAACATCAGAAAAGATCCAACATCCTTGCTGGGTGTTAACCATCAACTTATTTAAGGAATCCACATAAGCACACTATGTCAGGAAAAGCAGAATCTATCAGAGAATATCCACATTAAAAAGTGTGCTTGCCTAGGAAAATTTGTCAGATATGGGTGCAGTACCGCTGGCCGCCTGTATCAAAGCTGTCATTAAAGTGCACTGGCAGTTTAAACTTGTACATTAAAATGAAACTGTTGAAAAGAAGTGACTTGCCATCAAAAGCAATATAGGTTGCCACTATTTAATTTCTATGTTGAAAAAGACTGAAATTGGGTATATGTTTGCCTGTTTTTAAAATTGTAACTTTAATTTCAACAAAGAACAATGTAACAATTTACTTTAAAGTAACCTCTGATGCCAGCCACAGAACTTCAAAGGCAAATTCCACAGCATGCCCCAAACAAAAGGTGCCTTCCTTCTGCTCTCTGCCCCCGGAACTCTCAGTCGGATGTTAATGAAGGGGGAGGAGATTTTGCTCTGCTTCTCTGGGGAGAGACAATAGACTTCCTGGACTGAAAGGGTATGCAAATTCAAGTGTCAACAGAAACCACTGCCAGCAGGAAGAGAGGCCTGGGTTGCTCTTGGCCCAGCAAAACTTTGGGGGCGGGCCAGACAGATATGTGTATCCTTAACCCACAAGAAAGTATAATTTAGAAAAAGACGCACAGAGAACTGTGCAAAATTGTAAAAATCTGTAAAGTATAGTGCTGTTAACATGAAAATCCTGGTCACATTTTGAAACTACTCAGATCTCTGTGCTATGTTCAGAGACATGACAACAGAAATTGTGATTTTGTAGCAGTAGTGATGATGCTAGAAATATGAAACTTCACAGGATTATGCCCAGATGTCATGCGCATATATGTATAAAAATGTGGACAAATCTGACATTGGGTACCCAACCAAAAGCGCAGAAAAAAAATGTCAAATCTGAACTAAAGCTCTCACCGAGATGGAACTCGGAGGGATACGTGCTCGAATAAATCTGTGATGTAAATATGTTATTGTTAGCAAGTTGGTAATATTGTAATTATGCTTTATATGAAAAATAGATTTACTATGCAGAAACAAAGGGGAGGTTCTCCCTGGATTGTAAAATACAGCATCATCAAGACACCCGATTTCCTTCTCAAATCAGGAGAGAGGACAGACTCTAACCAATAGGATTCCTAGAGGGTGTGCCTAGTATAATTCAGCTTACCCACCCCTTTGGAAAATACATAAATAGAGACAGCTCAGGACTTAGACACACATTCACCCATCAACTGATTGATGGCGCAGCACTTTGCAAGAAGAAATCCATATCCAAGACTCCAGAACTTTGAAAGCAGAGAGGCCCAATTCCAAAGCAGAACCCTTCTCAGCTTGGCCTTTTAAAATCCTGAATCCAGATTTTACCCCGGACCTCCAAGGGGCACACCAAAAAGATCAGCTTAGCTGTGCTGTTTCTGCTTTCTTGCTAAGAACTCTTGCTAGAATCCAGAGATCCAAACCAGTAGAGCAGAGCTGTAACCAGATAGCTGTAAACCAGAACCAACCCGTCAGATCCAGTCCAGAATGCCGTGCAGTTTCCAGAGTGCCGTGCTGAGTGCAGAACCCGAGCGCCTGAATCCAGTCCGGTGGGCTAGCAGAATTCCAGTCCAGAAATCCTTGACCTGATCCCTGACGGGCCCATTCTAAACAGTAGTAGTGAGTATCTATAGCATAGAATTGTCACTAGCAAATATCTTATCCATAAGTAATCCTATCCAAACCCTTCTATCAAATCCAGAACTGCATTGGAGATAATCTTTTGTCTTTCCTGAATCTTTCTCTCATTCCTATAGTCCTTTGGTATGGTAGTGATAATATAATCTTTGCGCTAATATAGTTGCTGAAGAAAGACAAGCGTCTTGGCAGGTAGAAACCATCCGGAGACGTTGCTGGATTGGTGGCTGTGCTGTCGTGTAGCTTGTGGCTTCATAGACTCCCTAGTGTAAAGAAAATCTTGTTTGTAGATTCAAAAGTGCATCTTTCATTTGAAAATTCTGACTCTTTCTGAGAAAAACCGACCTCTACTAAAACCTCTGTAACTTCCGTACCGTCTATGCTAGAAAAGAAATTTGAGTGTCAAATTGAAGCTAACATCCACTTTCCAACGAATCCAAAACCGCATCCCATCTCCTTCTAGTTATTCCGCAATCGCGCTTCTCGTGCGCGGAAAAGTTTGCCGCACATTTTTAATTTGGCTCAATTTCATCACGTGTAAAACAGCTGGTCTTTGCATCCGACCTCAGAATTCAGTTTTCAACCTGCTAGTGACTCAATAATCATTGCTAGTGTTTATCTGATACCATACAAAGCTGTTCCCACTAGTTTTGAATCAAATTTAGTGAATTATATCAATTTTTCAGTGTTTTTAACCATTCATTCAAAGCCACATTCAAAAGCATTTGACCTGTTTGCAATCATTCCTGTTTCTCTCTGAGTTTGCTGGGGAGAAATTGGGATTACTACTGTGTTTGTTGAGTTTGTATTCCTGAAACCTGTTTTCTCTCCTTCCATCTCTTTATCTTGCATATTGGGGGGATTGAGTAGTGTGCAGGGGAAAAGAGTGACATTGCATTTGACTGAACCCACACAAAGTATTATTCTATGCTGCATTATTTTTCCTATCCATACTCCTTCTGATTAAAGAGATTGTTGATTGTAACATCACCCCATTGGTGAGCCTTGTATAAATATTAAATAGTGTGATATATATATATTGTTCAATCCATAAAATAAATCTTTTAACTTTGCAAAACAGCCTGCTTCCTGGTTCAGTGAGACCGGGGGGTGATAAAAGGGTACATCATTCAGAAATAAAAGAACTTATGACATAAATAAATAATTAAGGGTTCCATCTGTGCATCACATACTAGGCATTGACTTAGGTGGAGTGCCACTTAAAAAGATTGGGGGCTCGTTGCGGGATTTCTGAATTAGATATACCACTTGTGACAGTCTAATACAGTGTGGTAACTGACAGGGTATATAATCCCTGTTGGGCTACCACGCTGTGTTACACTTTGAAAAGCACCCCTCAATAGGAACGCTCTAAGGAATTGGTCTGTTTTGCAAAAATAAAATAAACTTTAAGTCAGGAAGGAAATCAATATTTCCAGAATGGAGACTTTGGTAGAAATGAATATGGCTAAAGAACACCTATTGCATAAATTATTTGTAAGAGGTGAATGGACAGAGCAGGATCAGAATGTGTGGTTGCAGGCAATCACAGAACAGATCACTGCAACAGGGTCAGACATATGTTAAGACCAGGGTCCATTACATGGGGCCCTGCGTAAACTATATATGGCCCCTAAGGCAAAGGAAGAGCAAAGCAAGATTGCCAAAATAGTGGTATATCTATACCTACATATTGGAGCAATGCAGGAGAAATATGCCGAGGGCCAAGATCTGGCAAACGAGCAACTGCAGGGGTTAGAAAAGGCCCAAACTGATCTGGACTCTGCTGAGCAGATGCTACAGAAGAGCCAGGAATCAGAAAATGAAAGTAGGCAGCACCTAACCAAAATAAAAGAAAACATGGGTATCCTGCAGCAGGAAAAGGCAGAACATGATGCCAGAATGCTGGCCTTGCAGTAGGAGTACCAAGAACGCTTTCGGACTCTCTACTGCAGAGCCATAAAAAGGTGGAACAACAAATACATTTCAACAGGGCATGCGCAGTGCAGGTAGTCACCCTGCAAAGCCACCTAGACAGAGAGAAAGAAGAGAGTAATACATTAATCCTGAAAGACCTGGATAACCAGGCAGAATTTGATGACGAGCGCCAGAAAGCTGGTGCGCTCCAAAGACAGGACGACGACCTGGCGGCACAGAGACATACTCTTGCTCAGGAAAGGGACACCTTAGGCCAGGAAGTCTATTATTTAAAAGAAAAAAATAGAAGAAAATCACCTGGCCCTTCAGGGACTGGATGGCCTCCAAAAAAGACCATGAAAAATTGTTATAGCACACCATGGGGGTGGAAGATGCTCTAGCAAGGAAGGACCAGGCCAGTATGGCCAGTACTCGGGAGGTAACCCTCCTGCAGCAAAGACTGGCCCAGTACTCTGCCACTCCATGTCCACTGGCGCACATGAGCCAAGGGCCACGGGGATGGCAGACTTCAATCCAATCTGGAATATGGGGCTCATAGACCAGCACCTCCCAGGAATGGATGGGCGGGCATCTGGGTATGGGTTCCCAAGTACTGTAACATTTAGTGGGGAACTCCTTGAGAGTAGGTCCACTAAGGGCAGCCTGAAAACCTCTGCCCAGCTAGGACAGTGGGGGGCTACTCATCAAATCCTGGGAGCAAGGAGGAATCAGAAGACTCCTCTGAGCGCCCCAGGACACAGGAAACTAGGCCCCCGCATTCTGCCTGCCATTCCCAGGCTAGCAGAA
This sequence comes from Ambystoma mexicanum, assembly GCF_040938575.1. Classification (NCBI taxonomy): domain Eukaryota; kingdom Metazoa; phylum Chordata; class Amphibia; order Caudata; family Ambystomatidae; genus Ambystoma; species Ambystoma mexicanum. The sequence continues at coordinate 772,451,928 of NC_090941.1, forward strand.
TCCCGGAGAGCCTAGAAGACCAGACGGGCACCTCTGGGAGCACTGCCTCTGAGTCAGAGAAGGAGTGGACCAGGGTCACCCGAACCGAAATAAAATAAGGTATCCCCTAAAACAAATCAAAACGATAAGGAGCGTCATCACGCCCTATCATAAGAACGCAAAATATTCTGTTTAGGAGAATTTAGAGCTCTTGAACAAATGATGGAAACTTTCCATTTGAAGGACAGGCAAAGCTGTATTCAATATGTGAAATGGACCTTCTCACCAGAATACGCCAGCTATTTTGCGGGGCTGGAGGACCAAAATCATTCTAGATGGTCATCCTACAGGGCGGCCATCTTGAAACATTTCTCTGTGCACAGAAATCCTCAGGAGGCTTGCAAGGCAGCATACAACTTGCAATGTGGGGAAGATCAGGCCCCACAAGAATTTGTTCAGGAATTAAAGCGTGCCTTTGCGAAGACCACCAGAAGGGTGCGCACTGACAGCAAAGAATTTGTGAATGCTTTTTTCCACACTCTCCCTAAGTACATCATGACCCAGCTAGTGAGAGATTTTCATGAGAAAAGATCACTAGACTGGGTCATTGAACATGCCACACAAATTTATGAGGTGTAAAAGCCCATAGAAAACAAAAATAGTTCAGAAAAGCCCAAACCAACCAACACCCCTGCTGCTGCTAAGGTGGCAGAGGTGAAGGTTGTCCCCATTTTAGATTTGGAGATGGGGGGGAGCCTAAAAACCTGCCTGCACAGAATCAGAATAATCCCAAGCCCAGAAGGCCCTCGGGCCAGTCACAAACAGGGAGCCAAGGAGGTAGTCCCACAAATGGGACCCCTCACTCCCCTGACTACGTCAGCCCCCGCTACAAGGGGAATAGACCTATCCTGGGTTATGTGTGGACTCCTCCAGCCCAAGGGGGGAGGTCAACCAAACAGCAGCTAACCAAGGGAACGTCCGTCCTCACCTCCCCCAGGAGGGCAGTAATTCCCCAAATCCTGGACAGTACTTCTTCCCCAGGTACCCGCAAAACTTTCAACACCAAAACAATCCATCCTTCTTTCCCCACGTTCCTGAGCCCAGACAACCCAATCCGGGAGAGGGGAGGCCAAGGGTGGAGGGGTACCCACATTTTCCAAACACGGTGAATTTTCAGAGAAGGGATAGCAACCCTTCCCGGGATCAGCCCAGGGGTGACAACAGATCCCCATATCAGCCTGAGCGGGTGTCACAACTAGAGCGCCAGGTCCAAAACATGGCACAGGATCTGGGTCGCATGCTGAGGGCTCAACAGAACCCTCAGATGAGCATGCCAGCGCAGAATGCCTCAAACTCTGGACCTGGTGCTCCAGAGCAATGACGGTGGAAGAACCCCGACAACCCACCGGTTCCCAGGGAGGAGGCACAAGGGGAAGGGGGGTGTAAAGCCTTGGAGGAAGCTTCCTTCCCCACTTGTAAAAAGCCCCTGGAAACCCAGGAACCGAACCGAAATCTCCTGCCCCTGAAAGTCTGCCACCCAAGGAGCAGAGGGGGTTTAGGAGAAACAAAGAGCCCAAACAGACCCATTTTGAGGAGGAGGTACTAATCTTCCAATTTGAAGGAGAGGGATCCTCAGAGGATCCTGGGAAAAGGATCCTCTCCTTCAGAGATGGGGGAACTCCTCCCAAAGAAAAATGGGTCTGCAAGGATCCAAATCCAGACTGGGTAGATGTGGGGACGGAGTTAGCACCGCCCATCATCCAACCCCAGAAACAACAACATGAAAATCCCCTGGTTCAAACCCATCCTGGTGACTGCCTCCAAAAAGGGGTGGGGGGTGGACAACCCAGCACCAGAACCAGGGGAACCCAAAACTTCTCCCATATCTAGTTGCCACCTTTTCTTTTCAGATTCCCAAGACCCCACAGAATTCTGCCCAAATCTCTTCCCTATCAGTGTCCAAAACTAGAAAACTAACCCACCAGTTGTCCAAAAATGTACATTATCTGTGCCCCCTTGAGGAGAAGGAGGGAAGATTCTATGCCCCGGTCCAGATACAGGGGCAGTGTACAATTTTGGCACTGGTAGATACTGGATCCCAAGCTACCCTTCTGTTAAAAAGGGCATTTGATGAACTGAATTCAGGAAGGGGGAGAAATACCAAATTCCTCTCACACCACTTCCTGGACAACTTCAGAACTTCGACGGGAAGGAAATTCCCATCGAGGAGACTGTGGATTTGGATATTAAAATTGGGCGACACAAGGTGAAGCACCCGGTCATAGTAGTAACTCCAGAGGGCACCCCTTGTTTACTAGGGAATGACCTCCTGTGAAGGTTGTCACCCCTTATAGATTGTGTAAGCAAGGTCCTCTGGACCCAGACTAGCCGACTGATAAAATTAAAACAGAGTGTTAGTTTAAACAGCACCTGCCACATGGTTGAACAAAAATCTGACCAATGCCACATGGTTGAACAAAAATCTGACCAAGTAGAATTTCACTTCCAGAACAACCAAATCCCAGACGTGACAGGAATAGCAGTAGGACAACAAACTGGTGATGGGAAGGTCCTCTCTATTTCTGAAAATCAACCTTCCTTCCAGTCTAAGGTGGCACACCACACTGGAAGGAAACACTCTGAAATTCTTCCCAAGACATTCCCACTCCTATAGTCCAGAAAGATGAGAAATCAGCTCAAAGCCTGGCTGATATTCAGCAAATTGGAGTGCAGTTGTTCATCCCTATTCAGTTAAATGAAGGGAAGGACTCTGTTCTCGCCCGAGTGTGTGTGAACAACGGTAAGAGCTTCATCAGCGAAGCCATGTTCCTCAAACTCCCAAAAGATCCAGCCATTCCCACATTTAAACTGATAGACAAATGGAAAATGGATCTGGAAACACCCAATTCCAAACATCTCCTGCCAAGTGTTACGCTCACTTGTTATCCACAGGGACGCCACCCAGCCGGGTTACTCGCTGGTATGCTTCTCAGCTTTGCCCTGATGTGGTCTGCAGTGAAGGTTCTGCCTGAAAATACAGGAGGACTGTGTTCAAGGCTGACCGACTGGGGTAAGTATCCTCCCTCCACCCCAGTATGATTTCAGTCCCTCTGGCGCCCTCTCCTCACCTTGTGGTAGAATTAGGCATTCTCTCCGTCCTGCCTTCTTTGCAGGTGCGTGTTGTCTTCCATGGGCGAGTGTGGTCCAGTTACTTCACTGACGCTGACCCGTTTGATATTGTTCAGGTAGGTCTTATTGCTGTTCTCTAGTTTTGTTGCTATCCTGCATGCCTTTCTTTGTTTAAAATGTCTCTTTTTTTCTCCCTTAGGTATGCGGAGCTTCAGCGCGGCAAACTGGCTTGGTTGAGCCCCGCTGGTAAATGATGGCGCATTAAGAGCGCTATGATGCGGTAAGTAAGCGCTATGCGCAGCGCTGCAAAGTCTTGCCTTTGCTAACCTGTGTTTTCCTTCCTTGTAGGTCGCAGTGTTCTTCAGCGCGAGTGGAATGTCCAGAGTGATGCCAGCCGAGAGGCGACCAGCCAGGTAAGCCTTTTGAGCAGTTCGTAATTTGTAAATGTCTCTACTGCTTTCTTTAATGTTGACTCTAGCTTCCTCTTTCAGGTCGTTCTGTCCGGGAGACGTGCAGATTCGAGGAAGCTGTTCTCAGTAGCTGCAAGTGTTTAAAGATGAAGACTGCAGGTAAGATGCTGCTGCTAATGATGTTCCTTTTGTCTCCTTGCAGGTTCTGCTTCTCCGAGGTTCGAGTGAATAGCTGGAGACGGTGAGCGTCACGTTGCAAGCAGCAAAGTAACACGAAGCGTGTTGTCTTGCTCGGGTGTGGTTTAAATAGCCCCAACAAAATAGTCCAGGTAAAGTAGTCCCTAGGCTACCACACCAAAAACACTAGACCGCATAGCTTGGTTCTTAGGAACCAAGCTATGTGGATGCCTCCATGTTGGCTGACAATACAATAAAGTAGTTCCCAAGCACATTGTTTTTCATGGTGTATGCGCTTGGCGTCATAGGCGCCAGGACTGGCCCCATGAGGGCTTTTGAAGAGGATGCCAGGTTCTAGAGGCCCGAGTCCTGACTCCACCTGGCCAATGGGTCTGCCAGATGGGGTTTTGGGCGAGGGTCGTAAATCTACATAGGCAACAAGAGCATAGTCCATAATTGTTGGGTCGTGCGAGACGTCACTGCCTCCTTTTACTTAGGCAGTGAGATTCTCAATCACTTTGCCATTAGTTTGGACCTAATAAACTTCAAAGCTTAGTCCGATTAGCGGATAATCCTATGGGCTTTGATGACCCAGAGAAAGCATTTAGGTCAGCTCAACTGCTGCCTTATGCAGTTGAAATTCAGATTGGAGAGGAAGTCACCATCCCAGAGAGGACCCGACAATTCTCCCTGCAAGTGAAAGTTAAGAGGACAGAAATTGAAAAACCCTGACTCCTATATTCATCTAAATGCTTCTCTCCAGCAGCAAGGGTTGGGGGTAAACCCAATACCACTAGTTAATATAGAACATGACACCATTCCAATAGAAGTGGATAACAGCGACTTAGAGTATCACTCTAGCCGCAGGCACCATTATTGGAATGGTGGTTGATGACCGACATTTTTCCTTAGATTTAGGTAATGAACTGTTTGGACCAATCCCCAAGGACTGTTTTGACAGTGATAGTGATGACAACACAACACCAGACAGGCTCTTTACCCAGCATGGGGGAACTTCCTGGTGTACACTTCCTGCCCTTATGGTAAGGAAGATGTGACCTGTGACTTCAGGAGGGATGAGGTGATTTTCCAAGTCCGTGAGGACTGCCTTCCCCACATGAAACCACCAGTCCAAATCAGCTCTTTGACCAGGGCCTTCTCCACCCAGTTAGAGGAGGCCGCTGAGATAACAGAACCAGAAGTCTTTCCAGGCTTCAGGCAGATGGTTGAAGAGCGAGTCAACCTAGCTGATGCCTGTGAGACTCTGGAGCAAAAGAAAAAATTGAAACAAGTTTTCTTGGATTTTCAAGATCTCTTTGCGGTGGACTCATATGACTGTGGTCGCACCGACATCCACACTACAACAATTCCCGCAGACCCTGGCATGACTCCAGTGTTTGTGAAGCACTATCGCTTGCCCTTCACATCAATGGAGTCCCTTACTGAAATAATTAAGAACCTTGTGTCCCGTGGGATAATCCGTCCAGTCCACAGCACCTTCAATAATCTGGTACTGTGGATTTCTAAGCCAAACGGCCAGTGGAGGCTCTGCGTCGACCTTAGGGAGCTCAAAAAACAGGTCAATACTTCCCGATGGCCTCTTCCCTCCATTGACTAAGGGCTGCCCCAGATCCAGGGATCACAGGTATTCACTGCAATAGACCTGACCAATGGATACTGGACTGTAACAGTCAGTAGGGAGGACCAAATAAAGCTGGCTTTCACCTTTCGGGGGACAGCAGTACACATGGACCCAGACTCCCTTCGGATACATCAACTCCGGCAATGAATTTAACATTTTTCTACATAAGGCCATGCCCAACCTGGGTGAAAGAGGTAACCTGGCCTATGTAGATGATGTTTTAATCAAAAGCTCAACTGTGGAGGAAGACATAGCGGAGAGCCGTTACGTTCGGCCAACGTTGAGGGCTGCCGGAGCAAAACATTCCTTTCAAAAGGCACAGTGGTGTAGAACCCGTGTCTATTTCTTGGGGCATGAGATTACTCCTCAGGGTCTCTGTCTTCAGGAAAAGAAAGTGGAAGCACTCCAGAAATTGAAAGACCCCACAACTCTGTGGGAACTAAGGAGCCTCCTTGGAATAACTAATTACAGTAGAAAGTTCATTGAGGACTACGCAGAGATCGCAAGACCCCTGATTCATCTTTTGAAGGGGGGGGATGAAGTGAGAGTGGGGTCCAGAACAAGCCGAGGCAGTAAGACAACTCAAAAGAAGCCTCTCCCAAGCGCCTTGCCTAGCTTACCCTGTCAAAAACAAGGAGTTCCTCTTGGAGACAGTGTTCTCAAATACATGCTTGACTGCAGTATTATACCAAAAGCATGATAAGGTCAATAAAGTAATCTCCTATGCGTGTAAAACTTTATCCTCTGTGGAGGAAAAATTCAACGATTGTGAGAAGGCACTCTTGGCAACGGTATGGGCATTGAAGAATTACCACCCGTTTATCCAGGGGGAACACATCATAGTGGAGACTCCACACCAGCCTCTGCAATATCTCCAAAGTGACAGAATCTGGGACGGAAATGTGAGTAATTCCCGAATTACTTCCTGGATTCTGTCAATGCAAGGCTTTCCTGTGGAGGGCAGATATGGCCAAAACAAGAAGAGTCCCCTCGCGCAAGGTCTGACTGACTTGCATGATTGTGCCAGAGAAAACTGTCTCGAGGATGAAAGTCTTAAAATCACGGACAACATGGAGGCATACCTTAATTCCCCACACAAAGTCTTTGAAGAAGACAAGTGTGAGGGAATGCCCACTGACTATGTGGATGGATGTTCCTACCATGTTGACAACGGCAAAAAAGAACTTGTGGCCGGCATAGGGAATGCATGGGTGAACGATGCCCCAGAACCCTCCGCTGGGTACAAGATTGGTCTCCGAAGTAGTCAAGTGGCAGATTTGATGGCTGTGCATCAAGCCATCCTCACTGCTGTCCAACACCAACTCCACGAACTGGTCATAATCACAGATTCGGATTATGTGCGGAACAGCTTCGTGGAGCACCTGGTTAACTGGAAAACCAGAGGCATGCTATGTGCTAATAATAAACCCGTGAAATTAATCCAAAACATTGATGATCTGGTCACCTCGAATGGGATGACCATCTACTGGAAAAAGATCAGGGGTCATTGCAAAGTAGAGGGACCAGACAAAACTGGAAATGACCTAGCTGATCAGCTTGCCAAAACCAGAGCCATCCAAGGGGATCTACTTGAGATCGAGTCCTTGTTGGGGGAAATCCAGGTCACTGCTATCACTAGGTCCCAGACAAATGCTCACAATGAACTCCCAACTGCACAATTGAGTAAGGAGACCCCAGATGCTGATTTGATTACGGCTCAAAAAGGGGATCCAATAATTGGTAAGTTTTATCAACACATTGAGGACCCTGAGAACTTTCCCCTGATTACATTGGGAAAGAGGACCTCAGAGTGTTGATGAAATGTCCAAAAATGTTCTGAATCCAAGATGGTTTGTTGGTGAGGAAATCCCTAGCTGGCCATGATCAGTGGGTGGTCCCTACCTCATTCCGAAGCCTGATGTTAAGTCACGCCCATGATGCGGCCACAGCCGGTCGTAGGGGGTTTCATACAACACTTGAAATCTTAAGAGAGGTTGCATACTGGCCACACATGGGGCAGGACCTCGACCAATACTTGAAGGGGTGTCTTGTGTCTGCACAATTTCAGCCAACATCTCTCACACACTGTGTGCCTCTCCAAAAGAGGGGGATGACACTGCCGTGGTCAGATTTGCAAGTCGATTTTATCGGGCCCGTGATTCGCTCCTCTGGGGGAATAAGTACATGTTGACCGTGACATGCTTGTTCACTAAATGGGTAGAATGTCTCCCGGCCCCAAATTGCAAGGCAGAAACGGCAGCTGCCCTGATGATCAACCACATCTTCTCGCGTTTTGGACTACCCCAAAGGATCGAGTCAGACCGAGGGAGCCACTTCACTAGCGAAGTAATGACAAAGGAAATTTCACATTGCCTACTGGCTAGCCTCTAGTGGTGCAGTAGAGATATACAACAAGACCATTGTGAGCATATTTAAAAAGTTTGTGGCAGATTCTGGGCCAAGTTGGGATATTCGATTACCTTTTGTCCTCATGGCCATCAGATCTACCCCTTCATCTGCAACTAAAATGTCACAGTTTGAGCTGATGACTGGATGCAGGATGGTGCTTCCCCAGCCTCTGCTCTACAGAACCCAAGAGCAGACATTGATCAATGCCTCCCCAACTCATGAGTATGTTGAAAATCTAAGAAAACACCTTCAACATGCTTTTGCCTATGCTCAGCGAAATCTAGAAGGATCTGCAGACAGTATGAAGACCCACTATGACCTAAAGACGACTAGAAAAGAATACCATGTAGGAGATCGGGTCTACTTATACAATTTCCAAAGGGACCAGGCCAAACAGTGCACATTTTTGCCTAGCTGGAGGGGCCCTTTTGAAATTTTAGACAAAATCTCACCAATCGCCTACAAAATCCTCATCCCCAAAGGCAGTTTGGCAGATGGGGAAGATAATTGGGTCCATATCAACCAACTGAAGTGTTGCTATCTTAGGCACACTCTGCAGCAACTGGAGGAGTCATCTGGAACCCGAGAGGGGGTCCCTCCAACTCCCTAGAATTCCAACTATAAAAATATTCCATCTATATTGTCAATAAATTGCAAATAGAAAGTTGTTCTGATATGTCAAAATGTATGTTTCCACCCGCTACATAAATAGTGGTGGGCAAATGTCTACAAATAAGTTTTTGCTTTGTCATCCTAGAATTGGAAAACATGGGGTCTGGGGTATCGCTCCATACTCACATCAGGACTTGGCGAGGAGAACTGGCAGATGCACCACTGATGGGAGAAGCTGATGAATTTTGCCATTTGAACCAGAAAGAAAAGAAACTGATCAGCCCAGTCTTGCGACTTCTCTTGACGGATGGTCAACGCAAAATCGCGAGGGAGGACTTGTGGGATGTATTGACCCACTAGGCTCTGCCCTGCAACATCACTGTGCGCTGATTTCACCAGAACCAACAGAATGGCCACAAAAAGCTCTAGGCGCGCTTAACCTCTGAGAATTGCGCAGTGAAACCGGAAAAATTGGATGCCAATCTACTTTGCCTATGTCAGTTGTAGAACAGGAGACCACACTGCAAAAACCTGTCATTGGGCTGCCAACAGAGGGAAATGGAACTACCTGAAAGGGCAGTGCTTCATTGCATGGAAACCCAGAAGTGCTCTAAAATCCGTTTTTCCTTGGCTGTTGAAATTGGAAAATGTTAGGCAAAAACCTGTGCAGTTCCCTCTGGGACCACTGCAAAAGATTTAGGACTATAGGTGTTTGGCAGTAAACCCACTTGGTAGCAGTCTGTACCACACAGATTCACTTGGTAGCTGTGGCTGAGCAGTCAGACTTCCCTCAAGAAGAGTTAGGCAGTATACAGAGTATTCACAATAGGTCATGAGAACACAGTAGAACAAGTAAACACTGACCAGGGCTTGGTGTAAAAGAGATATAATTATTTATTTAATACCACATCTAGAGAAACACACAGGCACTAATAATAAGCAATTCAAAAACACGGTCACTAAAAGATATACACTCCCTTAAAAGAATATTAGACAAGTCTTAAGTAAAGCCCCACTTATTTTCAGACAGTGGTGAGCACTTAACGTAGATGGCACTCTAATAGTTTGTTTTAAAAAGGGAGAGAAGAGCAGAGAACAAGTTGAAACAGATCCCAAAACTTTTATCAGAACATAACAAGAGGGAAAGGCAAAGTAAAACCGTGAAGTTAGAGTTCAAGCGGCCGGATCCACTTAAGGAGGATCCAAACAAAATGTGTCCAAGGTCACACGGTTGCAATGCACAAAAGTCTTGTAAAGGTTCAAAAAGGAGTTGGACCAAAGAAAGAGACCAGTTAGAGGGTCAAGGCAGCCAGCCCAGTCCAGAAGGTTAAGGAGTTATTATTACCTTGTAGCAATCGGTAGAAAGGGAGGCCTGGCGGACACGGTGACTTAAAGTGGTGAGAACGCTCCAGCGTGGGCAGTCGTTCATGGCAGCGGGTGCAAGTCGGTGCTTCGTTCAGGGGAAGAGGGGATCTCATTGTGGAGGAAGACAGGAGTCTGTTGCACTGCCAGGGAAGAAACCAGCCGCAGAGTTTCTCAGGTACAAGGAGCGGTCCGGTGATTCGCGGTTCAGTGGTGAGTGGCTATCCGGCTGCCGGGGTGCTTGGCACGGGCAGTTCGACCACAAACCGGGCTGGGGTGCGAAGAAAGAAAGGAAAACTGGTTGTGCCCACCAGTCAGGGGAAGAAGCCTCTCCAGCCGGGAGATCTTCTCTGTCGTCGGGAAGTGGTGAGTCGGTTCTGCAGGGCTCCACCAGTGGTGTTGTCATGGTAGGTCGGCTCAGCTTCTCCCTCTTCGGATTCTCAGGTCCTGTGGCGACTTCTGAAGTTCCAGTACCCAAAGCCCTGCTTTTATGCAGAAAACCCCCATTCACTCAGCCTAGCTGTCACTCAAACTTGCTAAGTGGTGAGCCGGCCGGCTCACCACTTGGGCCAATTACACAAGAGTGCGACTTGAGTTACCAAGGTAACTCAGTCCAGGGTGCCTAAAGCCCCTCCCACACCTCCTGTGGTACCCAGACAGAGTGGCACCACTTTTGAAGGCTTCTGTGGAGAAGCCCGCCAAAAAGTGGAACAAAGGGCTCGACTTGGGTTGGAGTCACAGAAGAGAACACAAACGCCATTTTAGAATCGAGTCTTGGCAAAAAATACCAACCGGAGAATTAATATTAATTAAATAAACCGGCGGTATATTTGAGGCTATGTGAATTAAATAATTAAAGTTGGTAGCCTCGAACAATGGGAAAATCCCATAGGAAAATATTCGCGGTCGAATATAAAAAGTAGTTTCCACTGCCACCAGCCAAAACTCAATCAGGGGGGACGGAGACGTGCCCCCTCGACTAACAGACCCCGGGGCAATCGAATTGCCCCGACCAGTACGTCCACAATATGATGGTTTGTACTGGTTTCTGTTAATAATTTGGGACTAGTAAAGCCAATGGTGACTTTACATGCCCTGGGAGACAGTAGTCAGTCCCAGGGTATGGCGTCTATCGTGGGGTGTCACTATGACACTCCTGTGTTACTGCACGGAGGGTGCTGTGTAACACACATAGGAAAAACACATGAAACCTTATGGAGTAAAGGACCCCAAAACCCATAAAACACATTACCAGTCAAAGGAATACCATAAATCATTTCCAAGAGTGGGAGGAAAAAGAGTCTCACTCTTGGCAGGAGGAAAAAACAAACTCTAGAAATCCAGCAAAGCTGCTGGGGGACTCACTTGGTTAGGAAATTCAGCCTAAAGAGAGAATTCTCCCTAACAGAAAATAATGGTTCCCAAACATCAGAAAAGATCCAAAATCCTTGCTGGGTGTTAACCATCACCTTATTTAAGGAATCCACGTAAGCGCACTATGTCAGGAAAAGCAGAATCTATCAGAGAATATCCACATTAAAAAGTGTGCTTGCCTAGGAAAATCTGTCAGATATGGGCACAGTACCGCTTGCCGCCTGTATCAAAGCTGTCATTAAAGTACACTGGCAGTTTAAACTTGTACATTAAAATCAAACTGTTGAAAAGAAGTGACTTGCCATCAAAACCAATATAGGTTGCCACTATTTCATTTCTATGTTGAAAAAGATTGAAATTGGGATATGTTTGCCTGTTTTTTAAATTGTAACTTTTATTTCAACAAAGAACAATGTAACAATTTACTTTAAAGTAACCTCTGATGCCAGCCACAGAACTTCAAAGGCAAATTTCACAGTATGCCCCAAACAAAAGGTGCCTTCCTTCTGCTCTCTGCTCCAGGAACTCTTAGTCGGATGTTAATGAAGGGGGGGGGAGATTTTGCTCTGCTTCTCCGGGGGAGAGACAATAGACTCCCTGGACTGAACGGGTATGCAAATTCAAGTGTCAACAGAAACTACTGCCAGCAGGAAGAGAGGCCTGAACTTCACAGGATTATGCCCAGATGTAATGCGCATATATGTATAAAAATGTGGACAAATCTGACATTGGTTAGCCAACCAAAAGCGCGAAAAACTGTCAAATCTGAACTAAAGCTCTCACCGAGATGGAACTCGGATGAATACTTGCTCCACTAAATCTGTGATGTAAATGTGTTATTGTTAGCAAGTTGGTAATATTGTAATTATGCTTTATATGAAAAATAGATTTACTATGCAGAAACAAAGGGGAGGTTCTCCCTGGATTGTAAAATACAGCATCATCATGACACCAGATTTCCTTCTCAAATCAGGAGAGAGGACAGATCCTAACCAATAGGATTCCTAGAGGGTGTGCCTAGTATAATTCAGCCGACCCACCCCTTTGGGAAATACATAAATAGAGACAGTTTAGGACCTAGACACACATTCACCCATCAACTGATTGCTGGTGGAGCACTTTGCAAGAAGAAATCCATATCCAAGACTCCAGAACTTTGAAAGCAGAGAGGCCCAATTCCAGCGTGTACCCTTCTCAGCTTGACCTTTTAAAATCCTGAAACCAGATTTTACCCCGGACCTCCAAGGGGCACACCAAAAAGAACAGCCTGGCTGTGCTGTTTCTGCTTTCTTGCTAAGAACTCTTGCTAGAATCCAGAGATCCAAACCAGTAGAGCAGAGCTATAACCAGATAGCTGAAACCCAGATCCAGTCCAGAGTGCCGTGCAGTGTCCAGAGTGCCATGCTGAGTGCAGAACCCGAGCGCCTGAATCCAGTCCGGTGGGCTAGCAGAATTCCAGTCCAGAAATCTTTCACCAGATCCCTGACGGGCCCATTCCAAACAGTAGTAGTGAGTATCTATAGCATAGAATTGTCACTAGCAAATATCTTATCCATAAGTAATCCTATCCAAACCCTTCTATCATATCCAGAACTGCATTGGAGAAAATATTTTGTCTTTCCTGAATCTTTCTCTCATTCCTATAGTCCTTTGGTAATGGTAGTGATAATATCATCTTTGCGCTATTATAGTTGCTGAAGAAAGACAAGCGTCTCGGCAGGTAGAAACCATCCGGAGACGTTGCTGGATTGGTGGACTTGCTGCTGTGTAGCTTGTGGCTTCATAGACTCCCTAGTGTAAAACAAATCTTGTTTGTAGATTCAAAACCGCATCTTTCATTTGAAAATTCTGACTCTTTCTGAGAAAAACCGACCTCTACTAAAACCTCTGTAACTTCCGTACCGTGTATGCTAGAAATGACATTTAAGTGTCAAATTGAAGCTAACATCCTCAGCTTTCCAACATCCCGACTCTGTCAAGTTATTCTGCGCGGAAAAGTTTGCCACAAATTTTTCGTTTGGCTCAATTTCATCACGTGTAAAACAGCTGTTCTTTGCATCCGACCTCAGAATTCAGGTTTCAACCTGCTAGTGACTCAATAATCATTGCTAGTGTTTATCTGATACCATACAAAGCGGCTCCCACTAGTTTTGAATCCAATTTAGTGAATTAAATCAATTTTTCAGTGTTTTTAACCATTCATTCAAAGCCACATTCAAAGGCATTTGACCTGTTTGTAATCATTCCTGTTTCTCTCTGAGTTTTCTGGGGGTGGGGGGGATTGGGATGAATACTGTGTTTGTTGAGTTTGTATTCCTGAAACCTTTTTTCTCTCCTTCCATCTCTTTATCTTGCATATTGGGGGGATTGAGTAGTGTGCAGGGGGAAAGAGTGACATTGCATTTGACTGAACCCACACAAAGTATTATTCTATGCTGCATTATTTTTCCTATCCATACTCCTTCTGATTAAAGAGATTGTTGATTGTAACATCTCCCCATTGCTGATCCTTGTATAAATAGTAAATATTGTGATATATATATATTGTTCAAATCCATAAAATAAATCTTTTAACTTTGCAAAACAGCCTGCTTCCTGGTTCAGTGAGACCGGGGGGGATTCAAAGAGAGGAGCGTGATATAAGGGTACATCATTCAGAAATAAAAGAATTTATGACATAAGTAAATAATTAAGGGTTCCAGCTGTTCATCACACACTAGGCATTGATTTAGGTGGAGTGCCGGGTTGAAATCACTTACAAGTGATCCGATTTACCGCAGTATAAGCATAACCGTAGCTGTCTCCTCTTGTCTCTTTCACCCTTGGTTAAAGGGGGTCGTACTCCTCCAATCTGCATGGGTACTGTGGTATTTTCTGATGGACGTTGAACATTATCTTTTGAACGTACGTACATGGCAAGATTTTCGAGTATACTTCGGTCTGTTCTTCGATCCTGTAATCTGTGGTCCAACTGAACTACCAGGTTGATAAACTCTGAACAGTCTTTAGGTGGGTCTACCACTTGAGCAAGAACATCCTTCAGGTCTCCTCGTAGGCCCTGATGAAACAACGTGGTTCTTTTATCTTCTGGCCACCCCGATTCTACAACCAGTATATTCAAGGTGGCAATATAAGTCAGCAAATCTTGATTCCCTTGGCGGAGGGACAGGAGTTTATCAAGAGCTTGTCCATGCAAGTGTCGAGCAAATAACTTTGCCATCTCCTGTTGAAAGCCCCTGAAGTTCTCTAGTAATGGGTCATCCCGGCTCACTAAAGGTACCGACCAGTCTGCGGCACTTCCACTCAAATATAACACGAAGGCCACCCTCGCCTGGTCGTTAGGGAAAGCCCCAGGCCTACAAAGAAAATGGAGCGGCACTTGTTCATGAATGTTGCGTACCTTCTGGTGTCTCCATTAAACCGTTCTGGTGGTGCCAAGGGTACTGCTCCTGGCAACGTTATCTATACTGGATTGACTGATGATGGTTTAGCAACGGATGGGACGAATCCGGGCAATGGAGCCTGCTCCGCCTGTGTTTGTAGTAGCTGTTTGCTTGGTTCATCAGTACGGTCTTTTGTGTCTATTAACTCTCGTCTTAAGGCATTAGTTTCCTGCCAGGCTGCGTGTACCTCGGCGCGTAATTGTCCCAAAAGCTGGGCTAACTGATCAGTTTCAGATGTCTCCATGACACCCAGGTGGATAAGGTTTAAAGGCTTCAAGTTCTGTTACGCTCACCTGAAATCCCCGGGGGCGTCTGGAAGGCTCTGAGATCTGGAACCCTGGATGCGTAGTTTCCCAGTGCTGAATAATGAATCTTAGTTATTTGTAGCGTGCGCCATAGGTCCTGTGTTTCTTGTGCAGGGGCGCTTGACGTTTGTTGGCGAGCTGCCCGAGTTGCTTCACTGGTGCAGTTCGCCCTCCTAGGGCCCCAGGCCTGCTGTGACCCCAAATATGCTGGTAGACAGGTAGGCTTGTTAATTGTAAGTCTTTGTTCTGTTTATGGTGGGAATTTGTTAATGTCTTTATCTCCTTCTTTTCAGGTGCGAAGGTCTTGATGCTGGCGTGCCGGATGGAGAGGCACATTTTCTAGGTAAGAGAAAATGCAAAGCACAGCGCCTTTATTGCCTTTTAAAGCTAACATGTGTTTTCTTCTTCTTCTCCTCACAGGCTGCTGTGGTGCTGCGAGTGGATGAGAGCGCAATGAAAAACAGACCCCCGGAATACGTTAAAGTAAGTACAACACTTTGCGGTTGTTTAATATTGAAAGTGAACCTGAATATGTCTCTTTTGCTTTGCAGATGTGGCTGTGGTGCTCCGAATGGAAGCGTGGCATAGCGCGATGGAATTCAGGTAAGATTGATGGAATTCGATGTTTTGGAAGCGCGCGTTCTAATATTGTTTTCCCCTTTTTCATTATTGCAGGTCGCAATGTTCGAACAGCAGCTGTGGTAGCGGTTCGGCGAAAGTCCTTAAGCTAGTACTCACAGGTAAGTGATGTTTCTTCTTCTCTCGGTTTCCACAGATTGCAGCCCAGTTTAGATGCTGAGTGCTGGATGGTGTTTTCTCAGGTAAGACAGAATAATCTTGTTCTTGTTCTTGCAGGATTACAGGAAGATGTTGAAGACCAGGAGCTGGACACAGTGAGCGTCACACTGCGGGTTGCAGAATAACTCAAAGTGTTTTCTGCAGTCAGGGTGTGGTTTATATAGTCCAGGTAAAGTAGTTCCAAGGAAAGTAGTTCCAGGCCTGCCACACCCAAAACACTAGACCGCATGGCTTGGTTCTTAGAACTAGACTGTGTGGGTGCTTCCGTGTTGGATTTAAAGGCCCATGTACATAAATGGGACCTAGTTTGAACAACCCTTCCTTCCAACATATGAGCCTGGTCCCACTCGGTGCTCATTCAGTTTTCCACCTCACTCGGCCTACTCCTCATCTGCTTTTTCGACTTCTGCCCCTCATGATCGTCTCCTCCTCAAACCAGCCACTTCAGCCTTCAGTCCGCTCTGCTTCCTGTGAATGTCAGGAAGGGATTCCGCTTGAAAACGAGGGACCCTTCCCACTGGTACTTGCAAGATTTTTAAACTAACGGGCGCTATCTACAGGGAGCCTGACGTTCTTCCAGTTAAATGGTGGAGGACGTCCGATATTTCCGGGAACCCCAAAGCTTACTAGGTCGATGGATATTTAGACATCAGTTCTGCTACCACGTGAACTGGGGCATTCGACCCAGCCCTTTAAGAAGAGGTAGCAATACTTAGAGACAGATGGAGATGCAGAATATTACTCAAACATCACTAATCAAAACGGAGTCAAGAAGTTGGCAAAGTGTGACTGTTTTAATGTCAGTTATCTAAAACGGGGAGTAACAACGAACATCAACACGTTCGCTCGATATTCACACTCAATGCAACACATAAAAAAGCAGATTTTATACTAAAAACTCATCATCCTTGACATTTACCTACATTGCAAACTACAAAAACCTATTTGGAATGGCGATAGGCTTAAATGGAAAATCTGGGTATATGTTCCATACTTGTGAGGGAAGGTTATTGGGTCTCTAACATCAGGTGGGGCAACTAAGCTCTCCTGGTGGGCTAGTCATAACCATAGCTTCCCACCAATTAGTCCTGGCATCCATCATCACACTTGCAGCCTACTATTCAATTAAGGCTTTGACCTCAGCCTTGGAAATGTTCGCTGTGCTGAAGAATATGACGGAGTATAGCATACTCTATCTTCTTGGTTTTGATATGGTTCATCATAGTGTCTATTTTCATCTGACCACGTGACTGAAGACCATGTTTTCGAACCTTACTGCATTTAATATACTATTTGATGAACCTCTGACATCTTCATGGTTCTTGCCCCTCACTTAAGACAGAAGGCTTGTTCTTTTCACACATTCTGTAATTGTTCGTATGCACATCCAGGCCCAAGGAGGCCTTGACTTCTTGGTGTTGATCCAACCAAGCCTTTCTTTCATCCACCTCCATGGTTGAGTTTTCGATTTCTAACTGCGACACACTGAAAAACGACTTTCTGCTTTCGGAATGCAGCTCTGCTAAAGTGCGTTGTGGTATCATCCAAAGTCCTTAAATTTCCTATGTAAATATGTTGGCGCATCGCCGCAATCTATTCACTACATAGCCAGCCTTAAAGAATACTTTGCCTACTTTTATTGCTGCGACTGTACACTTGTAAAATTACTTGATAACTTCTTTATTATTTCTGTAGCATGAACATCTTAATTTCGAGCCCAAAATGTTGCTCATCTTTAACACCTCCTCCTTTGCTTCTGTAGAGTGCTTATGTTCACTCGTCTCTGCCTCTCTTCTGGGTGCGTCAATTCTGCTCTTCATGGCGGCCCCATTCTGCTTTCTCGCTTACTTTTCCCACTTCCTCCGGGATTTCAGTCACATATTTACGTGTATGCATGTGCGGCTTCCTCAATGGGAATCTTACTTCCAGGATTCTCTTTGGCATAGGTATTCCCACTGGCAATGCACGCGTTTCACATTCTGGCTCCCAACATATAGGCAGCATGGGGGAGGAACTTTGGGTGGGTGTACTTGGCCCCATCTCTACAGTGGGAATGACCCTAGGGATTAGCATAGCCATGGGCCGTCAATGGGTGGGCAAATATGTTTTTTTAAAAAAGTCAAGCTATGTGTCCCTCCTCATATGTCATTTCTCCCTAATTGCACACTAATGCAATAGCTTTGCCTTATAGGTGTCACAAGCAACATCTAACAGCCCAAACTAGCAAGAGCTCTTTGGCTGACTGCCTTGTGATTAGGTTAAATCATTGGTTTGCCTCAGTCTATTTACTGAGAGATTTCATTTTAATGAAGTTATTTCCAGTAGCGTTTCGAAAACGTGAGGGGTCTCCCAGAAAAGAATTAGGAACAAATGGATCCAAATATTGAATGTTAAAGTAGATGTGCCGCTATATAGTGATTTCAAGGTAATTACATTAAAAAACGGACCTATAATGTTTTTTTAAGAATGGAGACCAGTATACTGGAAGTTTTATAACAAATGTTTTACTTTAAGGGATGTCGAGGGTGAATGTGATAGATGGTAAGAAGACCAAAAATACAGGTACCCACACAAAAGAGGTCCATGTCACAGATGCCAACCAAGAAATCACCTGTAGTCCAGTGCACCACCGGTTAGATCTCGCCCCTAATGGGTGCGTCCTACATGCAAAACAGTTTCAAAACCTGAGTTTTCCTCAAGTACGGACTCTCATAGGTCATGTGCAAGAAAGAACCCCATTACTGTGGCATTTTTATTTTCCTGCCCAAAACACAGGTGCTGAGCAAAGGTTTGACAAGTAACAGGCCGATGCTAAGGAGATCCTGTTGCTAGGAAGAGTGGAGGGCAAAGCATATTTATAACTATTGTAATAGTTGAGAAGATACTTTGATAAAAGTTTTATCATTCATCAGTTTGCAAGTTATCAAAATTGATTACTATCGCAAAAGTATCTTCAAAACAAAAAAAATGACTCCATAAAACCTGGTCCTGAAATGTTCATTTCTTTGAAGATGTTTGTATTTCTCACTGTCTGCCCACCAATGATTGCTTTATTGTTTAGTTTTATGTCCTTTTGTTGAATTTGGATTTGGTTTCCAACAGTCTTGCATTGAGTACATTCTCAAATATGTGTACACCTCACGTTCTATGTCAACTATAGAAGCAAAGTTTATGCATCTGTTGTGTTTTGTTTTTTGTTTTGCAGAGCCATGTTTGAAGTGAACATGAAAGAAAGAGATGATGGTAGTGTCACCATTAGCAATCTGTCTCCCCAAGCAGTGAAGGTCTTTCTTGACTATGCCTACACAGGAAAAACACAAATAACTGAGGAGAATGTAGACATGCTCTTTCAGTTGTCATCATTCCTACAGGTTTCGCTTCTTTCCAAAGCTTGCAGTGATTTCCTTATAAAGAGTATTGACTTGATGAATTGTTTCCAGTTACTCGCAATATCAGAAAGCTATGGTTGTTCTCGGTTATTTCACCATGCACTAGAATTTGCATTAAAACACTTTTCTTTGCTGCTTCAATCAAGTGATTTCTTTGAGATGAATGTAGACGTATTGGAAAAATGTCTAGATGCGGATGAACTAAATGTCCCTGGAGAAGATTCGGTTTTAAATGCTGTCCTTTCTTGGACGAAGCACAACTTGGACAAGAGACACAAGCTCATGCCACATTTAATCAACAAAGTAAGATTGCATCAGATATCAGAACCTTTGCTGCTGCAGTGTCTTAAGTCTGAAGACCTTTTGCTTAAAAGCACCAACTGTTGCGGACTAATTGAGGATGCAATAAAAAATGTCCAAGACTTTGGTGGCCTGTTCCCGGATGCTCGTCTTTCAACAACAGAAAAATATATTTTTGTTCACAAAACTGAGCAAAATGGGCAACGGCAACATACATTTTGCTATAATATTAATACAGATAAGTGGATGGAACTGCCTCAGATACACATTGGTGACCTTCCTGGGTCCAGTGTATCGTGCTATGCAGAAAAAATATTTGTAACCGGGGGCTGCAAAGGAACTTGCTGCCGGGCTGTTAGGCTTCACATTAATGAGCGTTACCATGATGCGACAGACGACACATGGTGTTACAGTCCAGTAAACAATGATTACTCTTTAGTCTCAGCTATGAAAAAACCAAGGACAATGCATGCGTCAGTCATGGCTGTAAATCAGTTATTTGTGATAGGTGGTAAAACCAGGGGCTCTCACAATATCAGAAGCCTTCTAGATGTAGAATCATATAGCCCTCTCACGAAAGTGTGGAAATCTGTGAGTCGCTTACCAAGAGGTATATACTACCCCGAAGCTACTGCATGCAAACATTTTATTTATGTGCTTGGGTCAGAAGTAGAGATCACTGATGTATTCAACCCTTCTCTTGACTGTTTCTTTAAATACAATGCTGAGACTGACCAATGGTCTGAACTTGTAGCAGAGTTTGGCCAGTTTTTTCATGCTACATTGGTCAAAGCTATTCCTGTGAACTTCACTTTGTACATCTGTGACCTTTCCACCTACAAAGTATATAGTTTCTGCCCTGTGACATGTGTCTGGAAAGGTGAGGGGTCATTTGAATGTGCTGGATTTAATGCAGGAGCAGTTGGCATTGAAGACAAAATTTATATTTTGGGTGGTGATTATGCTCCAGATGAGATCACAGATGAAGTACAGGTGTACCACAGCAACCGATCTGAGTGGGAGGAAGTGTCGCCAATGCCAAGAGCCTTAACAGAATTCCACTGCTGTGTGATCCAGTTCAGTAAACAAAGCGACCCATGGATGTCCAGCCACTTGTGATGGTGAGTTTTATACATTGTCATATTTTAAATGCCCCCAGGTTTCTTCAGCTTAGCACCATCACTCTGCACATGTGTGATTGTCACAATTAAAAACATACTTTCAGGAGTATTATGTCTGAGACAATACTTTTCTGCATTAGCACTTTTTCAGTGGCTATGTCCACCATGCAAAAAAAAAACTATTTAGCAATGTTGCTCGAAACCAGTCTTCCTCGAAAACATCAACATTTTGCAAGAAAAAGATCACATGTTAATTTGCTACGCACGTTAAATTGCTTGATTTTTAAAAGTAAATGGTTATTCGGATGAAATTTAAGATCCACAATAAACTTTGTCTTGTATATGTGGCTGCTGTGTATGAAAAAAGTTTTTTATTTGGAGCATTATTTATTTGGCTTTCAGAAGGGCTATCATTCTTTTTGAATCTCATCAGCGTCACCGACATGGCATTGGAAGCCCTGTTTCCTGTATTTTGGAGCCTATTTGTCATCCCATTTATGAGAAGCACTCAGAAAAACTTAGTGAGACTACAAGTAATACAGAACAATGCTCTCCGGGCAGCCGAAGGCATTGCTAAAAGGAACACATCTCTGAAGCCAGGAAACTAGCCCACTGGCTCCCAATAAAGGAAAGGATCGTATTCAAAGCCCTGACACTGACCCACAAGTGCATTCACTTCACTGCTCCTGCCTACCTTTCTCAAAGGATCCACCCTGTCTCCACCACCAGGCCAACCAGATCCCCGTACACCAACATGCTCTCTGTGCCACTAGTGAAAAGAGTAAAAGCGGGTGGGTCCAGCTTCCCCTACCTCGCGCCCACCCTCTGGAATGCCCTACCTCCCACCATCCGTGGCAAGGACTCCCTCACCACCTTCCGCAAAACACTGAAAACTACCCTCTTCACATAAGGACCGACACATCAGCACAAATACTTATCATTTAGGTTTGTAATTTACGCCCAAATGCAATATTTGTAACAACAGTATGATTTCCTGTACTACTCATAATGTGTCAACAATCGCTATCATATGTACCATGTAACTAAGTTATTGCAAGTAACAGCGCCTCAATGCCCCTGGGCTGCTTGCGCGCTATATAAATTTAAATAAATAAATAAATAAATAGTCCCACATTTGAGAATACAAAACCTCATGTTCTTTGCACCCACGTTTTTTCTTTTTGACCTTACTAAAAAAAGGCAGTGTCGTTCTATGTCCGTTTGATCACTAGTGTCATTGCAATATCAGTACAAAAACGTTATCCTTCACTTCATACCCTACATGATGAGGGACATGGAGCCTATTTGCCTAGCAGTATCTATGCAAAGACTCTTGGCAGGATACTGAAGTGCTATCTTTTTATGGGTTTTCCTTTCCTCGCCAAGGAAGGTTTCTCCATCTCTCAGGGTATCTTCACTCATAGATGTGCGTCTTTGTAGGCAACCGCTCTGTCTAGAGTCAATTCCTGGCTACCCCCTGATTGGCTGCAGAGGAAGGGCAGCATGTCTCAGCGTGGCATGCAGGACACTGATTCAGTTAGGGTGGGCGTGTGCAAGGCATAGTTTCTGATTTGGAGGGTTAGAGGGGAGTAATGGACGTTGTTCAAAGGTGTGATTTGCACTGCTCCAAACAAATTAACCCAATGCAGAATGTATCAGGCGTATCATATGCCGATCTAGCATTCACACTCCCTCTCTGCGCTCTCTTTGACTAAGTCTAGTACTGTGTGGGTGAGTCTCGAGCAGTCAGCTGTGTATTTGTTAACATCTGCGTGACCAGAGGGCATAAAACAATATCTTGAGGTGCATAAAACAATATCTTGAGGTGGGGTAGGGCAGCTGTGTTTCTTTTTTGTAGTTGCGAAAGGAGCTATTAAAAAAAAAGGGAAAATTAAATTGTACCAACATTGTAAACTGGGTCTTTTTAAAATAATTTATATTTTGAATTGTCACTTCAGTAAATATTGTAGTTATAATGAGAAAATTGCACTTGTCTTAATGAGCTAAGCACATTATGAAAACCTAGAATAACCATATAAATGATGTTCTTTTAGAAGCTTAGCATTCTAAGCCTGACAATCTGGTACACACTTTTTGCACTCTTTTGAAAAACCCCTATGAAAAAGGGGAACAGGACAAATAACACCAATAAGGGTTTCTAGTTTGGCAGAAAATCAAAGACCATTTTGGTAACATAATTATGACCACAGATATACTTAATACAAGTGTTTGCATGTGTGTGTGAGTGAGAGAGAGATAACAGTGTTGTATGTCTGGATCACTAAGTACACAATGCTAATATCAGTATTCACAACACCCTAACATTTAAATGTTTGTAACCCTGAACTATATATACTGATTCATACAGCTTAAGGATCTGGAAGGGAGGATATTGTGAGACACCTGAAGGTGTCTCACCCGCTAGTCCCCGGGGATCTGTCATCCAGGTGGCCAGGACACAGCCATCGCTTTTGGATCCAGTTCCTGGTGGTGGACCAGTGTGGGAGCCTCACCTGGATGAGGCACCTTTGGGGAGTGGAAGCAGGACACCGAAGGGTGAGAAGTGGTATCCCCTTTCCTGTAACACCTTTTCCCCATCATACCAGGTAGGATACATAGAAACTCAAACCCCCCGTCCTCCCTTTCTCGACGGAAACACTTTCTCATGGACAGTTTACCGTGAACGACAATGGACTAACACCAGAGCTGTATGCCTGACATGTCCCAACACCATGGTCAGGCAAAGGCAGGCAATTACTGTCTCCCATCACACTTCCCCACACGGATAAAAGGTGGAGCACAAAAGCACACTCTGAGTGCAGAAAAGCACATGAGGAAGCAGCAGTTCCAAGATGGCAATTTAACACAAGAAGAAAGGCAGTGAGCGTAAAGACTGGAGGGGGGGTCTGTACTTCTGCTCTCTATGTGGTAGAGGAGAGGCACAGAGGACCCCAGCCAAGATTCTCTATAAGGAAGCAATGGACGAGCAATCAAGGCCCAGCTTCTCAGGAGATGATGCAGGCTGGTTCTTAAGTACAGTGTCGTCCCCAATCCCCCACAAAGGAATGTCCACACACTGTATTAGTTAAAACACAGTCTTTATATAATTAATATCCAAGGTTATGTGCACTATCACAATAACTCACTTTGTGCTCAGAAAATCTACAATGGCAAATATATACAGTTTTAAAGTGGTACCACAATTATGATCAGATCTCATTAAAGTGCATAAACTATACTCTGGTCAAATGTCAAGGAATAAAATTAACCAATAATAGATAGAAGGAGGAAAGCAGTTGGTTAGAACAATTGGCAGAATATTGACCCCTACCAACTAGGCACAATTCTGTGTGGAGATCCCCCCCACCTGGGCATCCTGTAAATAAATATATATCGTACAAGCCCAGTCCATATATTGTTCAAAAGAGTCTTATTTCCTTCTAAAATAGTTCTACAACCCGAATGTACCTTGAATAGCAGAGTTCATCGTCAGGTCATCGACGGATCCTTCTTGAGTGGCTCCCTTTAAGGCAGGAGCTATGGATCGTCGAGATCCCACGAGGAAAAAGGAGTGAACGATGACGGTGAGGCGGCAGCTTTGTTCCTAGCGGTGCTCGGCGACGACGGAGCGTTGGCCTCCTGCAAGGAAGAGGCGTGCGGGTCACCTCGATGACGATAGTTCAGAACCGCAAAGAGATTGTGAAGAACTGTGGCCCAGCAAGGGCGTCGAGTCGTCGGGCGTCTCTACGGTCGCCAGGTGGCGGGAAATCCACTGGTGGATGCTCCTCGGCGCATCGGCGGCCTCGACTTTCTCCGCGGGACAAAGCGGTCGACGGTGCAGGCGAGAGCGTCCTTGGATCAAATGTTACTTAGGCAAAGGGAGCACGACGGCTACGTCGCGACGACGGTCATCGACGATGATGGACAACATTGTCCGTGCGCATCTCCTTGTGATTCCGCGGCGGTCCCCGTCTCCGGTCGGCAGCCTGTCGTAGGTCTGTTTTCCCAGGAACTTTGGCAAAGATCGACTGGTGCAAGATGGTCCTTCGTAGCTCGGGAAGAGGGCGCCTTACCAGGTCCTCTCTGGGTCAGTCCTTGGAGACACAGCAGCTTTCAGATTGATGAAGTAGAGCAGCATCAAGACTTCTCTTCCAGCAGGGCTTTAAGGTTAAGCTTCAGTTTCAACTCCAGTTTCTCTTCAGCTTCTGAACACGAATTCTAGCAGTGAGAGGCCCCCAGATATACTAGTTGATCTCCCATTCATTCTGTTGGGTCACACTCAGGCAACCAATCGCTCAGAAGGGCATTCATGCAGGCAGGCATCCAGTCAGGTGCATAGTGCATTCAGGCCATTCACTTCTCTCCAGACACTCACAACAATTTATGTGTATTGGGACAACTGGAACGGATGGAGTACTTGGAACAGATGGAGTACTTGGAACAGATAGAGTACTTGGAACTGTCATAGTGGGCTCCACCTAATGTAAACCACCATACTCACATCTCCACGCTAACTCTCTTCTCTACACCACCACTCAAATAGAACATAGCGATACTATGACACCATTTGGCATAGCTGTTCTCATACCATCATTTGCCACATACTCCCCATCACCCTAACTAAACACTGCTGGTTACACACCCACCAGCCTAGGTGTCTCCTCAGGCCTAACGCAGCCAAAATTGGTCTGGATAACAACCTGCC
This sequence comes from Ambystoma mexicanum, assembly GCF_040938575.1. Lineage (NCBI taxonomy): Eukaryota > Metazoa > Chordata > Amphibia > Caudata > Ambystomatidae > Ambystoma > Ambystoma mexicanum. Next base: position 772,477,083 of record NC_090941.1, read on the forward strand.
AGAACGAACACATACTCTTGATCTCTCAACCTCCACACCTAGCATTAAGAAGCAGCTATCACATGAATGTCACACCAGCTGCACACATATCTGGTGCTCACACGCACCTTTTGACTCTCTCTAGTCTCTCTACTGAACTGAACTTCGGTTCACGAGGGCGTTCAACCTACCAGCGCCTTGAGACCATACCAATGGTACATAAGACGCTATATAAATGCAAAGTAACATAACGTAACATAACAAGTACCCAGCCATTCAACACTCCACACTGCATTCATACCAGTTGCGGGCAGGGCTGTCTCAGTCATTGTGTCAAACACCAGATACTAGACATCCACAACACAGAATGCGTATTCGTCACACACTCTATTCACCCAGGTCCCACCCACAGGGTGTACCCACAACATACAGTCACTGGGAAGGCTCCAGCCAGTCTGGCCTGGACTTCACAACAACACCATATATGGAACTTCCACCCAACAGCCAGTCAGGGGGAAGGGCCAGAGTCGGTGCTTCCTAGGACTTTGGGAAAACAAGGTAACAAGCAATAGAAAGCAAGAGGCCACAGGGGCAATCTTGTTTCCTATCAGGAATCAACTGATTCCAACGGCAGGGCCTGGTTATTCCAAAATGGAGGATACTCAGAGCACCTGTCAAATTCAGCATGGAGCTTCCACTAGCCTATATCCTGCTCTGTGGGCCACACACAGGTGCCCAAAAACATACACTAGGGGCACAGGGTTGTACCCCCTCCGATGGGTGCCATAAGGGTATCCCATGGGTCAGTATACCAAACCAAAAGAGAGAGCTGCACCGCCAGGAGTCTCACATGAACTCCTGCACGGAAAACACGACAGAACACGGGGTAAAAGGCAGTAAAGGACAAGGATACAGAGGCCCTGTCCCTCTGATGCATTTCCAGCATCACAGTGAGACCAGAGAGGGTTGCAAGAAGGGAAGTGCCCTTGACCTCCAGAAACTGTTACTTTCACAAATCTTGGAAAGTGGGAAGCCTAAGACCGGGAACTGATGCTGAACAAGCCTACACTTTGCATTGAAGGTATCCGGGGCTCTCCCGTGTCTGTAACCCAGGCAGGGAGGATTGATTGCTGCTGTGGTACTGTCCTGGGCTCCTACAACAAAGCTGTGCCAGTGAAAACAGCACAGCCGGTGAGTCAGAGAGATTGATACCAAACCAACTTGTGTTTGAGCCAAGGTTGCAAACGGCAACATTGTATGAAGAAATCCAGAAAAGACAGAGTTTGAAGCGCATGTGATGAGCGGCGCGAACAATTGGAAACCAAACGAGTGAATGAACTTTGACAGCCCAAGTAAGATACAGTGTCCAGAGTGGTCCAGCGCCATGTGGATGCTGATTCAAATGTCTCTGTTAGGTATCCAACTGAATTGCAACTATATTGTGAAAAGGACATTTGTATCGAAGTAGTCCTGCAGCGAGTCAAGCTAAAACCCTGGCACATTCGAAAGTCTTAGATAGGTGTAAAGTGAACTGCAAGTCGTCCGAGCCCGCTTGAGGAAGACCAATTAAATACTAAGAAGGATCTGAACCTGGCTGAAGGGGATCCTGGGTGAACCGTGAGTCACCCAAGAAAGAATATTTCTGAACATTAGAATATTTCAGTAACAGCTTCAGAATATATTTTGTAAAGTACTGTTGTAACTAAGCTTCTAAGTATACTTGTAATGCTCGCGCCCAGCTACCTGAGGGTCTTGGTTTGCGCCATATTAAATAACAAACAAACAAAAACAAACAAACAATAAAGGGATCTGAGCCCAGAAGAGGGGGATCTGCAGCAACTGAATAAAGGGATCTGAGCCTGGAAGAGGAGGATCTGTAGTAATGAAAAGGGATCTGAGCCTGGCTGAGGGGGATCCAAGGTGAGGCACCCGAATTAGAAATTGGTAAGAAGAAAATAACTTTCTATTTTGTTTTGTATATCAGGCTCTCTGAATCAAGAGACTTTGAGAAGAAAAGAGACTTGGGCACAGAAGGCCCTGATGCTGGAAATATAACTGTATCCTTGTGTCGAAGAAACCAGAGTGTGTGCTTGGCTCGAGTGAACTGCCTTGCCCGTGCTGAAAACGCTATGGGCCGAATATCCTGACTTATCATTTTGTGAACACTGATTTCTTTTTCATGAATACTATCCCACACTATTTCTAACTTAGTGGTAAGGATTGGCAATAGTTTATTTTTTTTGTATAGGCCCTTTTATTTTGACAAGACTCCACTAGGACTGCATTATTATTATTTAATGGTCATAGCTTGCTCGCATCTGTAGATTTAGGTTTAGATAGGTGTTTATCACCCCCTTGTGAAAGTTCAATAAACACCCTTGAAGTGTCTGTCTTACTGTTGATACCATGCCTGGAAGAAATTGTCCCTTTTCTTGCAAATAATTGTAGCTGATTCAGCGTGAGACTGGCTGTGTGCACATGCTCTATTCACAGTTCAGACACCCTGAGAGAATTAAATACATTGGATTTAGTGCAGTCCTTTTGTAATTAAAGGGGGCTTAGGCCTGCTAACAGTATGTTTACAATTGTGTCTTTGAGGCTTGAAATGTGTTTTTTTTTTCTTCAATTGGCAACAAAAGCACTCCGGTTTTAATAACCTTCATTTTGTGTCTCAATTGTTTCTCCTGGGCAGGGATGTTCTATTCAACAAAGAACAGCAGGAAGACCTGCCAATCAACGAGGAACATTTGTTTACTCTACGAGTGAAATACCCTTAGGTTGCAAAAATAAACTTTAGACGTTTTTCTGATTTTATTATTCAGTGATGTGTTTTTTCGTTTTGAATTTTTTAACTTCATTGAATTTTCGTTTATCCCATGTTAATTTTTTGGTGACAAATTAACAATCACAGCCCCAACATGTACATGTTTCAATCTGTTAAAATCATCTTCAGGTGGCTATAAAGAACAAATAATCAAAACAAAAATGCAAACAAAAATATCTCACCTCAGTCTAGCACAGAAAGGCAAATTCAAACATCATATGCAATGTAACTACATCTCTACATCTCACTAGGGGAGGTTTAAGACCATGGGTTTAACATGGTGGTAAGTGTGACATTCTCACCTTTGTGGCTTTTGACGTCTTTCTTTGGGTGTTCTTTAACCTTCTTCCTTGTACCCTTCAGTTTCTCTCCCAATCTGTCGCTGAAAAGATAAGCTTTTTCCCTAGACAACTGGGGGCAGACAGGAGGAACAAACCACAAAAAGGGAAAAGGGCTGTATGGCAGAAAAAAAACCTCCAAGGTTCTTAGATGAAGGTATGATCAGAAATAGCATTCCGGATGAAAGATCCAATTGGTACATAAAAGGCAGGATGAGGTGCAAGTGGAAGGAGGGAGAACTGACGAGAACAAAGGTTGAGGCAGACAAAAGGAGAAGTGTCGAGGCAGGGACAAAAAGGCGCAGAGAGCAAAATAACAGCGGCTTACCCATGGGAGCTAAAGGGTTGCAAGGTGTGGTTCCTGGATAATCTGCCGAATGGAAGAGAAAGGGAGAGCGCAGCGCCTTCGTGAATAAAGACGAGAACGGTATTGGGATAACCTGTCTAGCGTGAACATGCATTACGCCCTGAGACGCCAGTGCTTAAAAAGTGACCACAGTACAGTTGTGACAGATATTCTATATTTTGTGATTTTTTTTTTTAATGCATTGCGGTTTTTGTACCGCATGTTATACATATTTTAACATTTTCATTTGTCACGTGTTATGATTGGAGAGGCTACCTATGTTGGTATTTTGTTTTCACATTGGTATTTATTAGGATCCATTTATGTAAGACAGTGGTGTATAGGGCATACACTGGGCTCTGCACACAATGTTCTAATATGGCCACCACATCACTGACACGAGAAACTGACATTTTCATGTCTGTTTTTTATTTTGCATGTTATATTCAATAAGGGGGTAGGTTCTCTGAATTGGCATCACATAGCCAGAATTTCTGCACCCAAGTCACTTCAGTTTTGTTACGGATTTCATTATGGGAGGTACGATTGTTGAAAATGGGGTATTGGAGAAATTATGCTGCACATAGGGGTGGACTGGCCTATAGGGAACTCTGGAGATTTCCCCATGGGCCTCTGCACCCTGGGCCTCTTTTGTGTGGTATTTCCAAATTTTCTCATAGGAAAAGCATTGGGCTTGCTGAAAATGTGTCATATGGGGCCACTTTGAACTTTATTTTCCAGTGCCTCTTTTGGTCCCCAGTAATTATTTCCAGGGCCTCTTTTAGTTCCCAGTCCACCCCTGGCTGCACATTTAACACACATGCGGGGGCACAAGTATACAGAGAGACCGGTGTGTTTTATTTGAGTAGCAGGACACATGAGGTGTTCGCATATCTCTGTGTTAGTATTTTGGCTATGAGTAACTACGTTTTCATAAGGCTGTAACATTGTTTAGCACCACTTTATTTTCCTTGATTGTCTACATGATCAGCAGATCGCGGAATATAACATTGGCCACACATCCTGAGGGTATGCACTTTCATACGGTCATGCACACGGATTAGGAAGATTGATGCAGTGACACTGCAAGGGGTCAGAAATGTGAGCCGGACACAGGGTTATCATGTTTTTGTCAAAGATATTTATTAAACGACTAGCAGGTGTACCCTTGCTTTGCACGATAATTCCTACTTCAGTCCTTGTTTGAAGTTGATTTAATGAACTAAACCAATGCTGCTTTGTAGACAATATTGCTAGTCTTTCCCGTGTGAACAAATTGTCTTTGTTTCTAACTCTGGAGCAAGCCACATAAAGCTGACCCTGAGAAAAACATGAATCCCGTAAATAGTTTCCAGCTACTTTGAGTTGGAGCATTGAGATTGCGCAGCAACATTATTTGTGTCCAGATCTACAGCAGAGGCTGCAGCAATCTCAATATAAGTGCCGTACATGGAGGGCTGAAGCCGGTAAGCTTGAAGTGCCATACCCGTACATGTATGGCTGAAGCTTGTAAGCTTTGTACTGTTGAGATGGCATACATTCATCAACTTCCATGGGAAATTAAGTTTCTGTAATTATCATGAGAGATTTTCCATGATGTGACGGACAATGTCATTGCGGACACTATTGAAGAGAAATGCATCATTTCCTGTCACCCGCATGTCTTCAAAAGTGAGTGATGCTAATGTCAGCTAGAATGCTGATAGTGTGGAAAGTTTAGGAACAATACACTGCTGAGGTTTTCATGAACTGCTGAACTTTAGGAACAATGAACGTAGAACTAAGGCACAAAGAGCCATATGGCAGGGGTACTCATTGCAGACTGGTTAAAAAATAAAAATCTGAAAAAGTTCTATTTTATACTTGTTGCATTGTCTACACAATGCAACCTACCCACATGCCAAATTTCAGATGTGTAGCATGTTGGGAAGTATGCTGAACATTTCGAACAGACCCACAAATATCCAAGAATTCTAGGTTGTTTAAAAAAAAATGCTTAAAAAATAGAATTTGATTCGGCCACTAGGGGGCGCACGGATGGACGCGATCTCCATGTAGGCTCCGCGCAAGGGTCCCGAAAAGTGGGTTGAGCCCCCACCACGAGACCCCCCCCCGGCCGCAACATCGACGGAACCTGGCATCGGAAGGGTCCAGGCGTCACCAGGAGCAAACCCGACGAAAATCGGGGCCCGCTTCGCGGAGATATCCTCTCCTGTGACCTACGCCGAGTGAGTGCAGACGGGGCCTACGAGCTGCCATCGCACGCTGTGCCGAGATACGCGTGGCTTCGTGCACTCTCGTTCTTCCTGGGGACCGCTATACGGTATGTGCACACATGGCCCCATAAATCATACCTCTCGGAGGCGCGGTCCCCAAGGACGAGCTCTCACCCGCGAGGCTCGGAAGTGAGCGGCCCAGTCTCCGGCCCCCGCGTATGATCTCTCCCGGACTACGCGGCAATTCCGGCAGTCCACACGCGCCCAGAGCGGGCCCATCCACGGACCACGGCGTAGCTGCCGCATCGAACCCGGACAGCACGAATCAAGGGCCCGCGGCTGCTTGCTGACACTTGCACCCAGGTAGCGTTGGAAGGGAGCGATTGGGATCCACCACGACGCCTCGTTGTCTTTCTGCCCGCTCGGCCCGGATAGCTTTCCCTCGGCGAGCCCATGTGAGAGAGAGGCGCCTGAACTTGGTGGGGACAGCTGCATCCTCGCCCCAGGACACCGGGGCGGAGCCCCTCATCTCGAATCTCTCCCAGGCCATTGTAGGCTGAGGGTTGGGCCCCTGGTACGCAGGGCGTGTGCCCTCCTCGCCCTCCACTACGATCTTAAGGCCTATCGCCTCTACACCCTGCCTGGCCCGGACCTTGAGCACGAGGAATTCCTGAGGAGGCCGCGAGCACCCATTGGAAGGGGTTCAAGCGCGGGGGCTGCCATCCCCGACCTCTCTTCTGCTCCCCAGTATTGGGCATCCCAGGAAACCACCATGAAGCCCTAATTCTAGTACTTTGGAGCGTGTTAAAGGTTTTCCTAGCGGTTGGATCCCCTCACAACATCTTGCCCTGGTCATATCTCTCCACTGCTGACGGCAAGGGTAACACGAGAACACACAACCTTTGGACACCCACGCGGTCATCGAACAGGGCTCAGTCCACCGCGTCATTGGGATCCCGCTCCCCATGGACCCTAAGGGCAAACTCGCAAAGTATAAGTTCGCCCCACCTCAGGAAGACCCGAAGCCCCGCATCGAGCAAGCGATGTTGCCCCAGGGCTCAGACGCCGCTGCAACCAAAGGAGATGTCGCTGATTTACTAACGGAGATGAGGAGCATGAGGGCAGACATAGGAGGCAGGATTGACAAAATCACTCAAAGGATGAACAAAATAGAGGACAGAGTGGAGCAGGTCGAGCACAACCAAACCTCCTTACATACGCTGGAAGCCCAGATGGATCACCGCATTGCGGAAATTGAACATAGGGAAGAGGAAATACGATTAAAGGTGGACGATCTTGAAAACAGAGAACGCCGTAACAATATACGCGTCCACGGCATCCCCGAAAAGGAAGGCGAAACTGATACAGATCTGAAACAGACTCTCCATAACATCTTAAAGCTCCTCTTCCAGGACGATCTGATAGATGAGCCTAAAATCGACCGCATCCACAGAGCGGGTGGCAGAGCAGGGGGCCCGCGCTCAGTCCTAGCCAGATTTCATAACTATGCGGACAGAGCACGGATCTTGGAAAAAGCCAGACATGCCCCGTTACTCTCCATGGGTGATGCGACCGTCTCTCTTTATCAGGACTTATCACTCACGCTTGCGATGAGGAGGAAATGCTCACCGATTACGAAGATGCTGAAGGATACAGGAACCAGATACCGGTGGGGCTACCCGTTCTCACTGAACTTTGAATGGCAGGGCTCGACAATAAAGTTGGCCTCGGAAAAGGAAATTGCAGATTGTACAGTCGAGCTTTTGGGTGACAGGCAGAGGGCCCCTCACATGGAGAGTCGAAAAAGGAGGAAGGTGAATGGCATACTAAGGGTCCCCGCCGTAGGCGGATCCAGGAAGTTTCGAAGAATGGATAACTCACAGGACATGGTACACTAGCCTGGACACCAGACTGGCATGCTGAAATGCTTGAGGCAATGGACCCTTATATTGAGTGTTAATGCTTGATCAGGCCACCTGGGCATAGCCCGGAGTGGCACGAAGCCAGGCGGATATGTCGGCCGGGATGATGCCTGCACGACACACCATTGTTGCTCCTGACTCCCACGACACATCCCTAGTTTATAATATGTTAATCCTCTTGTATGCACAGTGCACTTGGTCACGCAGGCACGAGGCGCCCAGAGAAGGATATGAGGTAATATCCACGCTGTGATGACGCCTCTGTGGGGCCGATATTAAGATTTTGATTTTTGAAATGTTGATGTTGGTATAAGAGCTGTTGGTTGGGGGCTCACTGTTATATATGATTATATTACGATAGGACCGCTTGTTTCTGCGGTCCCCATTGGTGGTCCGGGATCGACTGGGTGATGTTAACCCAGACGGGTCGGGCGCCAAACAGAGATGGGATAGGGGGGAGGGGAGGGAGGGATGGCAGGGGAACACATATTTTGTCACAGTTCAGACCGGAGGAGCGGGAAAACAAAATATGGGAATATAAAGGGGCTTTGTAGGGACTGGACGGGTCAGTTTTTGACCCCTACGGGAAGAATCGGGACCCAATGCAAAGAAAACGAACCACATACTCTAACAAGAAACATGACAAGGGCCTTGAGGCAGACGTACTGGACGCGCACACACTTGTCCACAACTTAAGATGGCTCCCACGCTTTGTACAGACACGATACGTATTTGCACACTTATGTCAAAGGTTTGAACTCCCCCACAAAGAGATCCATGGTGGCTAGAGAATTCAGGAAATCGAAAATAGATATTCTTTTTCTTCAGGAAACGCGATATCGAAAGGGCGAGGAGAGAGGGATCCCGTTGCGGGAAGTTGGGCCCACCTTTTGGAGCTCTGGTGTTTTAAAGAAAGCTGGAGTGGGGATTCTGATACGCAAAAGCCTCCGGATCTCAATTCTGGAGACATGGACAGATAGGGAAGGGAGAGCCCTCATAGTCACCGGAAACATACGAGGCACAATAGTCACCCTTGCCATGCTTTATGCACCTAATCAGGGGCAAAACAGATTCCTTCATAAAATCACTGAGAAAGTCTTTGGGATGGCTAGGGGACACACGGTTCTTGGTGGGGACTTCAACACATGGATGGACAGCTCATTGGACAGACAAACTAGAACCGATGCAGCAGACCCGCCCGGTACCAGAAATGAGGCAGACATTAAAATAACTCTTGATCTCTTTGGCCTCACTGATTGCTGGCGCCATTTGCACCCGATGGAAAGAGGCTTCACCTTCCACTCTCTCCCCCATGACACACTCACGCGCATCGATTACGTCTTCCTCTCAGAGCACCTCTTGCACACGTTGCAGGCGGCCACTATACACTCCTCCGCATGGACGGATCACGATATGGTGATGGTGGATATATCTTGGAATGATCTGGCCCCCCGTAACACCAAGTGGAGATGTAACAACTCCCTATGGGCTGATTCGGTCTTCAGGGAAACCTTCGAAACCGAGATCAAGCAATTCTTTATTACCAATGACACTGGGGAAGTTGGGAAGACAAACCTGTGGGAGGCCGCTAAGGCAACCCTGAGGGGAGTACTTATTAAGGAAGGAGCCAATAAAAAAAGAGAACGTGCTCTGATAGAGAAAGGTATCAGGGAGAGGCTCGGGAAGGCTCAAGAAATGGCACAGTCCTCTCCATCTGAGAGACCCAAGTATATCGCTGAGGTCAGGCGTCTCTGGGAAGAGTTGAATATACTTATTGCGGGCAAAACAGCCCAGACCTTACAGTACCTTAAACAAAAATACTATGAGAAGGGCGACAAGGCTGACGCCCTGTTGGCAGCCCGTCTTCGTGCACAGAAGGCAGAGAGATGGGTTGACTTAATTGAAAGAACGGATGGTACCCTCACGGACACGATAGTCACATCCCCCGAAGACATACAGGAAGCATTCTCCTATTTTTACGAAGACTTATACATGTGCGACCCCCCCCACATATAGGAAGTATAGACACATACATGAAGGAAACACAGCTTCCCACACTCACACCCACGGAGGTGGTGTCCCTAGAAACGCCAGTCTCAGAAGAGGAAGTTACAGACGCTATCAAGAGATTGACGGCGGGAAAGGCTCCGAGCGACGATGGATTCACGCCCGGGTTCTACAAGACGTTCTCCCCCCTCATCGCCCCCTTTCTTGCATCCATGTTTAATCACATCTTTGACACAGGCCAAGCACCTCCGTCCTTCTCACAAGCCCTTCTTGCCGTTATTCCGAAAGAGGGTCGGGATCCCAGGTTCTGTAGCTCCTATCGTCCCATCTCCCTCCTCAACATCGATGCTAAGATATACGCTAGAGTGATTGCGGCTCGGCTTGAAACACACCTCCCTAGGCTGATACACTCCGACCAGGTCGGATTTGTCCTCGGAAGACAGGGCACGGACACTATGTGGAAAACGCTGCACTTAATCCATGAAGCACAGGAAATGGAGGGGGACCCGGCCCTTCTGTCCTTAGATGCCGAGAAGGCTTTTGACAGGGTCTCATGGGACTTTCTAGAAAGGGTACTGGTGTCATATGGGCTGGGACCAAAACTTTGCCGTGCCATTAAAGCACTGTACAGTTCCCCCACAACATCGGTGACGGTGAACGGAGGCTATTCTCGTTGGTTTCCTCTGGAAAGGGGGACAAGGCAGGGCTGTCCACTGTCAGCGATCCTATTTGTAATGTCACTTGAGCCACTGGCGCAAAAGTTGAGAAGTGATAATAGGGTAAAGGGTATCACAGTGGGCGATCTAGAATACAAACTGGGTCTATATGCTGATGATATCTTATTACATGTGATCGACCCCCTAGAATCGGTCCCGGCTGCGCTCCGCATAATTGAAGAATATGGCGAGCTGGCGGGTCTGAAAATTAACACAGGGAAATCTGTCCTTCTCCCGATTGACAGAAGTAGAGAGTCTGAGGCCGAACGCTTCGCCCCCTTGGTAGTAACAGTCAGCTTCACCACACTCCGATACCTGGGCATCAACGTCACCCGTGATCTGGGATCCCTATACGGGGCCAACTTCCCTCCATTGTCATTAGCTCTTCAAAAAGATGTCCAGAGGTGGTCCAAGCTTACCATCTCGTGGCTAGGCCGTCTAAATGCTATAAAAATGGTCCTTCTCCCAAAGATATTATACTTATTCCAAATGCTCCCCATCAAAATGCCCCCAGAATATTTCACGAATACTAACCTTCCTATGGCAAAGTCAAAAGCCGAGAATCCCGAGATCCCTCCTCCAACTTCGAAAGGACAACGCAGGGGTGGGTCTCCAGACATTGAAACATATTATAGAGCGACTCAACTCAGGGTCCTTGTCCCACACTTCAGACAGCGGTCTGAGCCACAATGGATAGCACTCGATAACTACCATCTCCGCCCCTTTATCTTATGTGAATGGCTATGGGTGCCTGGGCCTCAATTACGCAATAGCGTTAAATCTCACCCGATCATAGGCACAATATGGTCAATATGGAAGTCGGGCAAAAAAATGGTGGGAGTCACGACATGGCCCTCTCCCCTGGGACATCTTTGGTCACCCGGGATTTGCGACGCAATTCCTGAACCGGGAAGCTTTGAAACCTGGTACCAGGCGGGGCTGGAGAGGGCAGGCCAATTGCGCCAGAACGGCTCGTTCATAACCATTCAGGAATTACAAGAGGCCCTTGGCATAGGTACACTCTCGGTCTTTCTGTATCTGAGACTCAAGGGGGTAATGACTAGACCAATATGGAAAGAGCAGTTACAGAGAGATCTTACCCCGCTTGAGAAAATCCTCGACTCATGCACGGGCTCCAGGGGTCTGATAAGTGCTATGTACCTTGCACTGATTGAAATTGATATCAAACCCTCCCTGGCACTCAAAGGCAGATGGGAATCAGACATGGGTAGGCAAATTTCAACAAAGCTATGGTTGCAAATATGCAGACGAACGGCAAAATCTTCCTTATCATGCCAGTATAAATTACACGCCATTAAGTTATTATATAGATGGCAATACGACCCAACCCGGCTTGCCAAAATGTATCAGGGAATAAGCCCATATTGTTGGAGGGGATGTGGGAAGTGAGCCGATTACTGGCATATGTGGTGGGGATGTGCATCGGTTCAAACCTATTGGTCAGAGGTCCTCAGCTGGATCAGGGACCTGGATGAGGAAGACAGAGAGAAGCAGCCACTGCTCATTTTGTTTGCCCTAACTGAATCAGATGACAAGATTGTGAAGGCAGGCAAGATGGTGCAGGGTCTCCTGATGGCTGCACGGGCATGTCTTACCATGACATGGAAGAGGCCCGCACTCCCCAGCAAAACTGAATGGCTGGCGGTCGCATTGAGCATTTATAGAATGGAATGTATGACTGCAGCCTTTCACGGAAATCGTGATATTGTTGAAAACGCCTGGTCTGAGTTTCGATCCACATATGCTGCGTGAAGGAACTGTGTGCAAAACACTGTTGAGTTTCGTGTCAATTTGGTTTATTGCATGACGAGTCTGTGGTACTGGGATTTTGAATCATTGTGCGTCTTCTTTGCCCGAAGTCACGAGTACAATTTTGATTTCTAAAAAGACTCTACATACGATAAAAGAGAATGTAATCCAATGTAAAGGCTCGCCTTTTTGAATCACGAGATGTAACTTGCATATATTTGATTGTCAACCTTTTTGCAAAACCAATAATATTGAAATAAAAAAAAAAAAATAGAATTTGAATCATGTATATTTGATACATTGTCTACACCATGGAACCTACCCACATGCCAAATTTCAGGTTTGTAACATGTATGCTGAACATTTCGAACAGACGCATGCACATATCCACACATTTCCCTTTTATATATAGAGAGAAACATGGATGGGTAAATGAAACTAAGTATCTGTCTGTGTCAGGATGTCAATAACTGAAAAGCCATCCTTGTGTCCAAAACATCCTATACTGGCCCTCACACTACCAACTAAATAACAAAAGTTGTAGAACCTGATATTATAGAGGCCCGGTTTGTTATCAGTACGGAATCATTACACACCATTACCCATCATTACTCTTGGTTACAGAAGTAACCAAGAGTAACCAAAAGTATTACCCCTTTAGGAATTATTACATCATGTTTAGTTATCCATCATATATTCTGTTTAGTACTGATTAGTACTGACTAGTAACAACCATGTAATTGAAGAGAGAAATAGGCCCTGTTATATGAAGGGTTTGCTTAGTTATGTTATTGCCATATATGTTGAAAGAGATGCTTTTAGAATTATGTATTATGCATTAGAATGTAGCGCTTAGGCTGAGAGAAACGTTCTAGGCACTATAGAGAATGAATGAGGCCTGGACTGACATGTAGAGCCATTTAGAGACACATGTTATGTTTTGTAGTTATATGTACACATGTACGCATTACAGAGACCATGCACTGAGTGTGCATCTAGAATAAGTTTGTATTAAATAGCGCTTTCCATTGCGAGAGAAAGCGTAAATGCTGGAAAGCATTTAGCTGGCATTATAAAGCCATTCCACTGAATGAGACAGAGAAGCGCCACGGTGTGCGAAGATTGTTTTGAATTACACTAAGTACAAGTATTTGTAAACAGTTGCTTGGCAGGCAGACAGATAACACGAACCTTGTCTGAGTGGAAGGCGAAGGAAGCCTTATCAGCATGGGCTTGTGTGCTTCGCGGAGACAGAAAAGGTGGGAGGCAACGCCACATGGAGAATGGGAGAGGTGCTTTTTGGAGGGAGAGGTCTTGCACACAGGCACGGAAAGAGGATTTCATGAAGCCAACAGTGGAGTGAATGGGTATGAATGGAGAAATAGGAGGCAGGCACTGCACATAGAAGGCCAAGATAGGGTTTTGTATACGTCATGGAATAGTATAACAAGAGGTGAAGAGAGGGGAGTTTTTTAGTTGTTGTTGGAGATGGTGCTGGATGGTGATGGAGTTCGAGTTCGATGAGGGAGGGGTGTCTTGGTGCAGCAGAATCCGATGGCTTTGTGCGATCGAGAGCTTGGGGAAGCATTCTGATAAGGCCTTGATGAGATCGATCTGGCAGAGAGAGACCGAGGCCTGACACTGACTGGCTGGTTGCAGAGTAGCGGGAGAGGAGAGACAGACAAAGACAGAGCTGGAGAGGGTAGAGAGGCACATGCAAATGGGAAGTATGGTTCATGAACTAAACTAATTGATTAGAACAGACACTCACACAAAGAGCTTTGGGTTTGGAAAAGGGAAAATCAGACAGGGATTGTCTTAGAGACTGAGTGTGAAGTATGGTGTGGAATGGAGAAGAATGCTGATGTGACACTTGCCATATGAATATTGCATTAGACACTGATAGCTTGCATTAGAAGCGTGTAAGGCTTACAGTTATCCACTGCATGGTAGATTTGCACCAGAAGCATAAAAGGTGCAAATTAGATATTTGCAATAGTTTTAGTATTGTTTGCATCATGCTTTGCTGTGCATAAATAAATGTATTCTATTGTTATAATTGAATCGATTCATGTGTTTTCTTTGTGTCTTATGTTATTGTGTCTATATGAGTATGTTAGGAGTAATCTAGAAGTAACACAGTGCACAAAGGCCTTGGGATATGAAAGTGGGGTGGGGCATAGTGGTCCACACCCTCCTAGGGGATTGGCTAGAGTTGTCTAAGACTGGTGCATGGTTGCCCAAGGGGGGGCTAGACCATGCTAGGATTTGTTTTAGGACTAGTGTGTAAGGAAAATATCTTCAACTTCAATTTGGCAAAAAGTGTTCACAACTGAAGTTAGAATAATTCTAACAAAAATGTTCTCCAAGGTGGAAGCCCTTGGTTCCAGCGGGTGGATCCCTTCTCCCGGATTCTTGAGTAGAATGAAAAAAGTCTCTTTTACTGGCAGTTTCTTTATTTACTGCTGTGCTTCCCAAGCAACACATTCTGGATTTGGAAAACAGTGTCTTTCTTTACCATCAATCATCCTTTGATTCATACAACAAACACTAATCCTTCCTATCTAAATCTACCTCCTCTACTCTCCGCCCTCTGCAACTAATCCAGAACAGGACTGCGAGACTTGTCCTTGGCCTCTGTCTTTTGGGCCCAGGTACCTGCTCATCCTGCCACCCTCCCGCACTGCCTCCAGGCCACCCCTTGCACTGGGGTCTGTATCTGTACCCATACAGCCCCCCCTTTTTCTTCCTGCACTTATCAGACCTACCCTGTCTGCTTCCTTAAACCTAACACTTGCAAATTGCTGGCTGCATTACCACTGTGTGTTGCCTTTATTATTTATTTATTGTTATTTATCTGTTTCTCCTCTGTTTAGCACTTTCCACCTCCCCCCTCTCCGATGCACTTTTCCCCTCCCCCCTGTCCGATGCACTTGCGCGTTCTCAATGTCACTGGGCCTAGTAAGATCGCTGTTTTGTTCTCCCCTGTTCCCCTCCCTTGCCTTGTCGCGCTCTGAAACACTTGTGTATGAGCGCGATAGAAATAAAATATCAATCAATCAATCAATTCCTTGGTTTAGAAAACAAACACTAATCTTTCTTTGCTATAGTAAACACAGTGTTTCTTTAACATTTCTGGGTCTTGCAAATTGCCTGGTAAACTCCCTGCCAGGTTTCTGTATGCAGTGTCCATTGTCTGGACTTAACTTTATGGGTTTTGTTTGCCGGGTATACTCCCCGGCTAACACTGTCCATGTATCTCAAATGCCTGCTTGCCAGGACTTTCTTATATATGTTAAAGTTTCTCAATGTTGCCAATACTGTATGTATTCTTCTTGGTCTCGTGAATTAGTTTGTGCTAAGGTTTGTTCAAGGTTTACCTCACATTTGCACTTTACGTATTCATTTGTCCATTGGGGAATGTACTTGGCCTATTCTGCATTGAGATATCTCTTCAATGTTATTAGGTACAAATTCCTTTGGCGTGGTCACCGGAACGCCCCAGGGTCCCCACTGGCTTCGGGTAGACTCACCGGCTTTATCCAGCATCTTCAGTCTGGTTCACGCTTCTGCAGCGTGTTGTTTTCACCTGCTTTCCAACTTGGAGGCTGCAGAAGTTCTACCGGCTTTCCCTCGCGTACACGCCGGCTACCCTTCAGGCCCTGGAAGGGAGAAGACCCCTCACATTCTAGAGCTTGGGGATAGGAGCCAACGTCTCCTCTGGTAAAGCCTCTCTGTGCGCTCTCCAGGTTTAAATGTTGAAGTCCATAGGTTACATTGGATTGGAATAGTTCTTTTTACTGGTTTCACCTAAAGGTATCTTGGCAGAAAAAGGTGTTGTGTTGACTCTGTGTCTATGGGGGACATAGCTAGTTATGGAACCAGAAAAATATGAAGAAGTGTTCTTAATTATTGTGCAAGGGGAACATGTAATTGGCAGTATGCCATGAGGGTCTTGGGAATTAGAGGGACTTCCTCATGGGAAACGGGAAGATACTGCGTCTCACCCAATGAAGTCATGACCACGGCAGTTGTCGCCTCCCATAGGATCCTCCCTCATAAAGCCGCCCCCATGGTCCGGATCAGGTATCGGCTGCAGTCTCCTGGCCACATGGGAAGAGGTCACCACCGGTGAATCCGTGATCACTCCATTGGATTTATCACAACACATTTAGACCATTTTGCTCATGTTGGGCACATCTGTGCTGCCATTTCTGAAAGCACTGTTAGCTAACAAATTGTTAGAGCATGTTATGGTCTTTATCAAAACCAATGGTAAGAATAGTATGTAATGTTATGTTTAGGTTTTATACATTTTCCTAGAATTGAATTTGACTTTCTATGCTAGACTGTGAGATGAGATATTTTTGTTTTCATTTTTGTTTTGAATATTTGTTCTTTATAGCCTCCTGAAGATGATCTTAACAGATCTAATCATGTTGTGGCTGCAATTGTTGAATTTGTTGTCAAATAATGAACAGGGGAAAATGGAAATTAAATGAAGGTAACAAACTCAAAACTAAAAATGACATAAAATTGAATTATAAAATCAAAAAAACATTTAAAGTTTCTTTTTGCAACCTAGGGGTGTTTCAAATTTGGAATCAGAAAGTGTCTCATTGATTGGCAGGTTTGAAATGTGTGCAAGTACATTTGGGGCCTTCTATACATTTCCAAGCTGGGCCACTTAACCTTGTGCATTTCTTTGGAGAAGGCATTTCCTGAATCTCCTGCTAAGAAAATGAGAGAGGATGTTCTCCGTTGGAAGGATAGATGGAATTTTTAAATCTGGGAAGCAACATAGCACTTCACTTAGAGGACCACCTGGGTGGTTGAAGGTAGGGTGCAGAGTAGCAGTGATTGCTGCAATGGGTAAGGGTACGGTAAGGTTTGATTGGATCAACCGTCAATTCAAAGTCAGGACCTTCATTAAACAACAAAATAATGAAAGAGGTGCAATAAGAAGGGCCAAGCATACGGCAACTTAAATTGCCTATCACGTATCATCGAGCACCACAGTCTGTCAGTTCTGTTGGGGGCCTGCCGCGGATCAATGGGTAGGCCCCTACATGTGTCGGGGCACCCGACACAGAGCTGCAGTGCGGCGCACACGCCGCGAACAAAGGGTGGGGGTCACCCCACCCGCTCCAGATCACTGGAGCAACCTGTAAGTGATTTCAACCCGGCACTCCACCTAAGTCAATGCCTAGCATGTGATGCACAGCTGGAACCCTTAATTATTTATTTATGACTATGAGTTATTTTATTTCTGAATGATATACCCTTATATCACACCCCTCTCTTTGAATCCCCCCGGGCCCACTGAACCAGGCAGCAGGCTGTTTTGCAAAGTTAAAAGGATTTATTTTGTATATTTCACAACATATATATATCACACTATTTACTATTTATACAAGGATAACCAATGGGGTGATGTCACAATCAACAATCTCTTTAATCAGAAGGAGTATGGATAGGAAAAATAATGCAGCATAGAATAATACTTTGTGTAGGTTCAGTCAAATGCAATGTCACTCTTTCGCCCCGCACACTACTCAACCCCCCCCCCCACCCCAATATGCAGGATAAAGATATGGAAGGAGAGAAAACAGGTTTCAGAAATACACACTCAACAAATACAGTATTAATCCCAATTTCCCCCAGCAAACTCATATAGAAGCAGGAATGATTGCAAAACGCTCAAATGCTTTTGAATGTGGCTTTGAATGAATATTTAAAACACTGAAAAATGGATTTAATTCACTAAATTGGATTCAGAACTAGTGGGAGCCGCTTTGTATAGTTTTAGATAAACACTAGCAATGACTATTGAATAACTAGCATGTTGAAAACTGAATTCTGAGGTCAGATGCAAATAACAGCTGTTTTACACGTGATAAAATTGAGCCAAAAGAAAATTCACGGCAAACTTTTCTGCACGGTACGGTACGGGAGTTATGAAGGTTTTAGTAGAGGTTGGTTTTTCTCAGAAAGTCAAAATTTGTAAAACAAGGTTGCACTTTTTTAAAAAATTACAAACAAGTTTCTTATACTAGGAAGTCTATGAAGCTACAAGCTAAACGACAGCACAGCCACCAACCCAGTGACGCCTCTGGATGGTTTCTACCATCCGAGGCGCTTGTCTTTCTTCAGCAAATATATTAGAGCAAAGATGATTTTAACACTACTATCATCAAAGGACTATAGGGATGAGAGAAAGATTCAGGTAAGACAAAAGATTTTCTACAATGCAGTTCTGGATATACTAGAATGGGTTTGGATAGGATTACTTATTGATAAGATATTTGCTAAGGACAATTCTATGCTATAGATACTCAATACTACGGTTTGGAATGGGCCCGTCAGGGATCTGGTCAAAGATTTCTGGACTGGAATCCTGCTAGCCCACTGGACGGGATTCAGGGCACTCGGGTTCTGCACTCAGTACGGCACTCTGGACACTGCACGGCACTCTGGACTGGATCTGACAGGATGGTTCTGGTTTACAGATATCTGGTTACAGCTCTGCTCTACTGGTTTGGATCTCTGGATTCTAGCAAGAATTCTTAGCAAGAAGAAAACAGAAACAGCACAGCTAGGCTGTTCTTTTTGTTGCCCCTTTGAGGTCTGGGGTAAAATCTCGTTTCAGGGTTCAGCTTTGGAATTGGGCCTCTCTGCTTTCAAAGTTCTGGAGTCTCGGATATGGATTCCTCTTGCAAAGTGCTCCGCCAGCAATCAGTTGATGGGTGAATCTGTGTCTGTCTCTAGGTCCTAAGCTGTCTCTATTTATGTATTTCCCAAAGGGGTGGGTAGGCCGAATTATACTAGGCACACCCTCTAGGAATCCTATTCGTTAGGGTCTGTCCTCTCTCCTGATTTGAGAAGGAAATCTGGTGTCATGATGATGCTGTTTTTTACAATCCAGAGAGAACCTCCCCTTTGTTTCTGCACAGTAAATCTATTTTTCATATAAAGCTTATTTACAATTTTACCAACTTGCTAGCAATAACATATTTACATCATAGATTTAGTGGAGCAAGTATTCATCCGAGTCCCATCTCGGTGAGAGCTTCGGTTCAGATTTCACAGTTTTTCGCGCTTTTGGTCAGGTACCCAATGTCAGACTTGTCCACATTTTTATACTTATATGCGCATGACATCTGGGCATAATCCTGTGAAGTTTCATATTTCTAACATCATCACAATTGCTACAAAATCACAATTTCTGTAGTCATGTCTCTGAACATAGCACCGAGTCTGAGTAGTTTCAAAATGCGACCAGGATTTTCATGTAAACAACACTATATTTTACAGATTTTTACAATTTTGCACAGTTCTCTGTCAGTCTTTTTCCAAAAGATACTTTCTTGTGGTTTAAGGATACACATATCTGTCTGTCCCGCCCCCAAAGTTTTAGTGGGCCAAGAGCAATCCAGGCCTCTCTTCCTGCTGGCAGTGGTTTCTGTTGCATCAGCATATTCTTTTCAGCCAAGGAAACCCTTTGTCTCTCTTAGGGGCAGCAGAACAAAGTCCCCTCCCTCCCCCTTTCATTAGCATCTGACTGAGAGTTCCTGGGGCAGAGAGCAGAGAGCAGAAGGAAGGCACCTTTGTTTGGGGAACACTGTGGAATTTGCCTTTGAAGTTCTGTAGCTGGCATCAGAAGCATCAGAGGTTACTTTAACACACTTTGTTTAAAATTGTCTTTGTCTTTGCTAAAATAAACTTTACATTTTCAAAAATAGACACACAGATATCTCATTCCAATCTTTTTACAACATAGAGATTGAATAGTGGCAACCTATATGGCTTTTGATGGCAAGTCACTTCTTTTCAACAGTTTGATTTTAATGCACAAGTTTAACTTCTAATGCACTTAACTGACAGCTGTCATGCAGGCAGGCGGCAGTACTGCGCCCATATCTAACAGATTTTCCCAGGCAAGCACATTTTGTTAATGTGGATTTTCTTGTGATGAAATCTGCTGCTCCTGACATTGTGTGCTTATGGGGATTCCTTAAATAAGGTGATAGTTAACACCCAGGAAGGATGTTGGATCTTTTCTGATGTTTGGGAACCATTATTTTGCAATTTCAACAGCCAAGGAAAAAAGGATTTCAGAGCACCTTTGGTTTTCCTGGCAATGAAGCACTGCCTTTTCAGGTAGTTCCATTTCCCTCTGTGGGCAGCCCAATGACAGGTTTTGGCAGTATGGTCTCCTGTTCTACCACTGACACAGGCAAAGTAGATAGGCACCCAATTTTTTCCGGTTTTACTGTGCACTTCTCAGCAGTTTTAGCGCGCACAGGGCTTTTTGTGCCCATTTTGTTGGCTCCGGTGAAAGCAGCACACAGTGATGTCGCAGGGCAGAGCCTAGCTGGTCAATACAGCCCACAAGCCCCCCCTCGCTATTTGGCATTGTACGTCCATCAATGGGAAGTCACGAGATTGGGATGATGAGTTTATTCTCTTTCTGGTTCCAATGTCAAAATTCATCAGCTTCTCCCATCATTGGTTGATCGACCGGTTCTGCTCGCCAAGTCCTCATGCGAGTATGGAGCGATACCCCGGGCCCCTTGGATCTTTCCTTCTGGTCCCTCGGTGTTCCTCCTTGGTTTTAGTCTCCATGGTTTCCAATTTACTAGGATGACAAAGCAAAAGCATATTTGTAGACATTTCCCCACCACTATTTATGTAGTGGGGCCGACACATACATTTTGACAAATCAGGACAATTTTTTCTATTGGCGATTTATTTATGATATAGATGGAATATTATTATAGTTGGAATTCTAGGGAGCTGGAGTGACCCCCTCTGGGGTTCCAGGAGAATCCTCCAGTTGCTGCAGAGTGTGCCTAGGATGGCAACACTTCAGTTGGTTGATATGGACCCACTTATCTTCCCCCTCTGCCAAACAGCCTTTGGGGATGCGGATTTTGTAGGCGACTGGTGAGATTTTGTCTACAATTTCAAAGGGACCCCTCCAGCTAGGCAAAAATGTGCCCTGTTTGGCCTGATTCCTTTGGAAATTGTATAAGTAGATCAGGTTTCCTACATGGTATTCTTTTCTAGTAGTCTTTAAGTCATAGTGGGTCTTCATGCTGTCTGCAGATCTTTCTAGATTTCGCTGAGCATAAGCAAATGCATGTTGAAGGTGTTTTCTTCGATTTTCAACATACTCATGAGTTGTAGAGGCATTGATCAATGTATGCTCTTGGGTTCTGTAGAGCAGATGCCGGGGAAGCACCATCCTGCGTCCATTCATCAGCTCAAACTGTGACATTTTAGTTGCAGAAGAAGGGGTGGATCTGATGGCCATTAGGACAAGAGGTAATCGAATATCCCAACTTGGGCCAGAATCTGCCACAAACTTTTTTAATATGCTCACAATTGTCTTGTTGTATCTCTACTGCACCACTAGTCGGTAGGCAATGTGTAATTTCCTTTTGACCCCAAGTATCTCCTACATCTTTGTCATTACTTCGCTAGTGAAGTGGCTACCTCGGTCTGACTCGATCCTTTGGGGCATTCCAAAACACGAGAAGATGTGGTTGATCATCAGGGCATCTGCTGTTTCTGCCTTGCAATTTGGGGCCGGGAGACATTCCACCCATTTAGTAAACAAGCATGTCACGGTCAACATGTACTTGTTCCCCCTAGAGGAGCGAATCATGGGCCCGATAAAATCGACTTGCAAATCTGACCATGGCCCCCCTCTTTTGGAGAGGCGCACAGTGTGTGAGGGGTGTTGGCTGAAATTGTGCACACACAAGACACCCCTTCAAGTATTGGTCGAGGTCCTGCCCCATTTGTGGGCAGTATACAACCTCTCAAGTTTTGAAGCGTTGTATGAAATCCCCTATGACCGGCTGTGGCCGCATCATGGGCGTGACTTAACATCAGGCTTCGAAATGAGGTGGGGACCACCCACTGATCATGGCCAGCTAGGGATCTCCTTACCAACAAACCGTCTTGGATTCAGAACATTTTTGGACATTTCATCAACACTCTGAGGTCCTCTTTCCCAATGTATTCGGTATTCGTCAGGGGAAATTTCTCAGGGTCCTCAATGTGTTGATAAAAGTTACCAATTATTGGATCCCCTTTTTGAGCTGTAATCAAATCAGCATCTGGGATCTCCTTACTCCATTGTGCAGTTGAGAGTTCATTGTGAGTGTCATGATGCCCGCTCCCAGGGAGCCGGTTCAAGCCCTGCGTTCCCGAAAGCGGACATCCAGTCCCCAAGGAAGGACCCAGCAACCCCATATAGGGGCCCTTTGGACAGTGTCCTGGTGCCTATGGCGCCAGGCTCATAAAAGACATCAGTCCTGGCGCCACAGGCGCCAGGCTCATTATGGGAGTGCTTGGGTGCACTTACCTGATGCAGACCATGCTGCAGGATCCCGGCCTCCTTGAGGCCTGAAAGGAACTAATTTACCTGTGGGACTAATTTACCATCCGGGCGTGGTCGGGGAAGGATACATACCTGATTGGAGGAAGGATACATACCTGGAACTTCTTCCAAGGCTATTTAAACCCCACCCGAACAGCCACACGTGCTTCGCGTTGTTCTGCATCTAGCAGCTGGACGCTCACCGTGTCTGCGCCTGCATCCTGACTTCTGCCACGCCTGCCAGCATCCTGGATCACCTGCAAAGGAAGAGAAGAAGAGAACAGAAGAAGGAAAAGTCCTTATCTGCTAAATCCGCATCCCGGAGACATCTCGCCGACAATCCTGAAAAGGAAGACTTTTATTTAAAAGCTCATCGCGTCGATCGCTGCAGCGCCGCATTCCACTCACCTTTTCAGGGCGCCTCCATGTTCAGCAGCGATCATCCGGATTCGCAGTCACGCCCCAGTGCCTAGGGAGAAAAAGACCAGAACAAAAGGTGAGAGAGAGAAGGGAATAAGAAAAGCTATATCTCCATGTTAAGACTTACCAGTTGATTCATTCCCTCTTCATTTCGGGTCCGCGCCGCATCCTGGCATTTCCGGACCCCGGCCCCTAAGGGGAAAAGAGACATCAGCGTTAATGAGCGAATGAAAATACATTACCAAAAAACGCTCATTAAAGACTTACCTGATTTCTACAAGGATTTCACCTCTCATCTTGGGTCGGTGCCTGTTCCCCGGCATTCCGTACCCCGGCCCCTATGGGGAAAAAGACACTAGCATTAGTACATTAATGCATGGACACAAGGGGAACCTCTTATCAAAAAACTTACCTGGAAGCCAAGCAAGTTTGTTTCTCACCAATCCGAAAATCCAGTGAAGTAACTGGATACCAACGCGCCCCTGCATCAGAAGCAGGATGGAGAGCTCGTCCTTCCAGACCCTAAGGTGAGACGCTACGAGGAATCACAGAAGGGTTTCGAGGAGGGTGAGAGGGGAAAGTGGGAGGCCGATTGCATTACCCCGCAAACAGTTAATCCCCTATTTTCACCTACAGAAGGATACTTCTGCGAGCCAGACAAGCCAGATTTGGGGGCCCGGTCCAGTCCGTCTTCCGAACCCTGCGCATCACCTTAGAAGAGGTCACAGCAGCGCGAACCAGGCCAGCGCCTCCGTGGGAGTCAGGTGAGCGTTACAGAACGCAAAGCCCTCCTACAAATTCCCACCCAGGCGCTATGGAAAGTTCTGAGACTGATCAGTTGGCCCAATTACTGGGGGAATTACGGGCCGAAATACATGCCGCTCGTCAAGAGACTAATGCCCTCAGGAGGGAATTAATAATATCAAAGGAAAGAACTGATGACCTGGCCAGACAGCTTTTGCAAGGTCAAGCTGGGCAAACTCCTCTACCCGGAGGGAACCCCGCTCCTGTGGTTTCCAGTAACCCTGTGCAGATTAATCTACCTGGAAACATGCCGCTGGCCCCATCCGAACGCTTTGCTGGGGACCCCAAACGATTCGCTGTATTCATGAATCAGTGTCGTTTGCACTTCCTATGCAGACCTGGGGCCTTCCCTAATGATCAGACCAAGGTAGCCTTTGTATTGTCATATCTCAGCGGCTGCGCTGCCGATTGGTCAGTTCCACTGGTTATTCAAGATGACCCGATTCTCCGTGATTTTCAAAGGTTTCAAGCAAGCATGGAAAGGTTATTTGCTCGACACTCTCAGGGGCAGGCTCTGGATGACGAACTTCTATCCCTGCGACAGGGCAATCAGGACCTCCTATCCTATATTGCAACCTTTAATAGACTAATTGTGGAAACGGGATGGACAGAGGATAAAAGAGTCACGTTGTTTTATCGAGGCCTACGCGGAGAACTTAAAGATGTCTTGGCCCAAGTTGTAAATCCGCCCCAAGAATGCACAGAGTATATAGACTTAGTGGTCCAATTGGATCACAGACTTCAAAACAGAAAAGCAGATCGGTCCAGGTTTGAGACCAGGGTGTTGGTCAAGACCCATGCTAATCCCAAGGGAGTTGATGTCTCTGAGCCTATGCAAATTGGAGGGGTTAAAGGACCCTTAACTCAAAAGGAACGTGAAAGGTGGCGGCAGTTAAAATTATGTCTTTATTGTGGGAATTCTGGACACTTTCTACGAGATTGCCCGGCAAAACCGCCCCGAAAGGCGGTAGGAGCCGCTGATAAAAACCATGAAGACTCTGTTTCGGGAAACGACTCCGCCCGACAAGTGTAGGGGTCCACTTGCCGAGCTTGAAAACTAACTCTCAGACCTCGCATTTCATTGTGCCAATGGTTCTCGTAGATCCAGAACAGCCTAAGCGGTTGCATGCAATAAAGGCATACATCGATAGTGGGGCTATTGGAAACTATGTGGATCGTGAATTGGTCTCTAGGATTAACCTCCCTCTCCGTCCTAAAACCAGCAAAGATGTCATCACCACAGTCGATGGAAATGAAATTGCCTCTGGACCGGTAACACATTCCACTACTGAGGTGACTCTTATTGGTCCTGACGGCCATCGGGAGGGTGTTGTGTTTGATGTAATCAAGGCTCCACAGTTTCAGGTTATTCTTGGAATCCCTTGGTTAGAGACACATAATCCTCGAATTGATTGGCGAGCTAAGAGAATAACCTTCCCGGATTGTACACAAACCTGCTACCCAGAAAACCTGAAGATTAATCTAGCATCTGTAACCTCTGCCTCCATGCAACTACCTCCGGAATACCAAGACTTTCAGAACGTCTTCCAAAAGGAACAGGCCAACACGTTACCTCCTCACAGATCGTACGATTGCCAAATCGATCTGGTGCCCGGTGCACAACCCCCTTGTAGCAGGATCTATGCCCTTACCGAACCTGAGAATCTGCATTTGAGACAATATTTGGATCAATACCTAGCTAATGGTTTTATTCGCCCGTCAAAGTCCCCGGCATCCTCGGCTTTGTTCTTCGTGCCCAAAAAAGAAGGCGACCTTAGAACTTGTATCGATTACCGCGCATTGAACCAGATAACGGTTAAAAACCGTTATCCTCTGCCTCTGATCCCTGAACTCCTTGACCAGGTGAAGGACGCTTGCATATACACCAAGTTAGATCTCCGGGGGGCTTATTATCTGGTACGAGTTAAAGAAGGCGACGAATGGAAAACTGCCTTCCGTACTAAATACGGATTATTCGAGTACCAGGTGATGCCTTTCGGATTGTGTAACGCGCCGGCTGCCTTCCAATACTTCATGAATGATGTCCTTCTGGAACTCATCGATGTTTGTGTTGTCGTATATATCGATGACATTCTGGTGTACTCCTCTTCGGAATCTGATCACAGAAAACACGTCAGGGCAGTACTTGAAAAACTGCGCCAACACAAACTATTTGCTAAATTGGAGAAATGTGTTTTCCATACCACAGAAGTCAAGTTTCTAGGTTTCATCCTGACACCCAAAGGAGTCCGAATGGACTCAAGAAAAGTGGATGCCATCCTCAAATGGCCATCACCTAGCTCTGTAAAAGGGGTTCAAAGCATGCTTGGCTTTGCCAATTTCTATCGCAGGTTTATCCCGGAATTTTCACGCGTGGTACAACCCATTACTGCACTCTTGAGGAAAAATAAACGTTTTGAATGGTCTGAAGAAGCCGAGCAGGCCTTTCAGGATTTAAAAGCTAAGTTTACCTCCGCACCTATATTGAAACACCCGCGCCCAGATCTCCCTTATGTCGTCGAGACTGACGCATCCAGCCTAGCCATGGGAGCTGTCCTGTCCCAAAGAGATCCCGAAACCAACCAACTGCATCCCATAGCATTTTGGTCCAGAAAATTCTCGGCACCCAAGGTTAATTATGCAATCACGGACAAAGAACTGTTAGCCATTAAGTCCATTTTAAAGCCTGGCGGCATTATCTGCTTGGAGCTCAACATTCCATCACAGTGATCACTGATCACCGGAATTTACAGTATTTGAAAACCGCCAAGGCTCAGTCATCACGGCAGCTCCGATGGGCTTTGTTTTTCGCTGAATTTGATTTCGTGATTACCTATCGACCTGGCTGCAAGAATGGCAAAGCAGACGCCTTATCCCGAATTGGAATGGGAGAATCTGATACAAACTCAGAACCAGTACCGATAATTCCCGAACAGAGGATTCTAGGTATGACTTCGTTACAGACGCTTGAAGACATTGAAGCCAGAGTCAAACAACTCCTGGACCCTACAACCTTACAGGATTGGATACAAAAGGGATCAGACTTTACCATAGATAATGGTTTACCTTATTTCCAAGGACGCTTATTCCTGCCACATAAGGAATTACACGAACTAGTTATTTCCGGTTATCATGATACATTAATAGAGGGACACCCTGGTATTGCCAAGACAGAGGAAAAGGTGAAACGACAATTTTGGTGGCCCTCTTGGCGAAAAGATGTTAAATCATTTGTGATGTCCTGTGGTGTTTGCGCCCAAAATAAAAGTCAAAAGAAAAGACCAGCCGGTCTCCTTCAACCTCTAGACATACCGCCAGCACCCTGGCACACCCTATCAATGGATTTTATTACGGACCTGCCTCCTTGTTCGGGGTACAATACTATTCTCGTAATTGTGGATTTGTTTTCCAAAATGGCCCACTTTATTCCTTTGAAAGGTTTACCTTCAGCTTCTGTCCTAGCCAAAGAATTCCTCGAAAATATTGTTCGGCTACATGGATTCCCATCTATACTAATCTCTGACCGGGGAAGCCAATTCATTTCCCACTTCTGGCGCAAATGTTGTCAAATGGCGCAGATCGACGTAAGATTATTGACCAGTCACCACCCTCAGACCGATGGTCAGACCGAGGTGACAAATCAGACCCTTGAGCAGTACTTACGGTGTATGTTACAGCAATCTGAAAGCAACTGGAAAGACATTCTTTGGATAGCCGAATACGCATATAATAATTCGGTACACTCTGAAACTGGCCACAGTCCTTTTTATACTTTGTTTGGGCATCACCCTCGAACCTCAAACCTTGACTCACCTCAGAACCTCGGAATGCCTGCAGTAGAACATCTGCATTCTACAATTACCCAAGCCTTCAAAGAGGCAACTATGCATTTACAACAAGCCAAAAGAAAATACAAGGAGAATGGTGATCTACATCGGAGTGAAGCACCTCCGTATCAGATTGGGGATCAAGTGTGGTTAGCTACCAGACATTTACCACTCAAAGGGCCTCGAACTTTTAACCCAAAATATCTGGGACCTTATTCTATTACGGCAATAATTAACCCAGTGGCTGTTAAACTTGATTTACCAGCTAGTATGCGAATTCACCCTGTTTTTCATGTGTCACTTCTGAAACCAGTGGTACCCGAAACCCGACTACTCAAAACTCCAGAACCTATTCTAATAGATGGGGAGCCCGAATTCGAAGTGAAGAACATTTAAGACTCAAAAATGTTTAGGTCAAAACTGTTCTACCTAATTGATTGGAAGGGGTACGGACCTCAGGAGAGGTCATGGGAACCCAGCGACCATGTGCATGCACCTCGATTAGTCAGGAAATTCCACCGACTCTTCCCAGACAAACCAAAACCCCCGGAGGGAACAACCTTGGGAGGGGCCTTGGGGGGGAGTGCTGTCATGATGCCCGCTCCCGGGGAGCCGGTTCAAGCCCTGCGTCCCCGAAAGCGGACATCCAGTCCCCAAGGAAGGACCCAGCAACCCCATATAGGGGACCTTTGGACAGTGTCCTGGCGCCTATGGTGCCAGGCTCATAAAAGACATCAGTCCTGGCGCCATAGGCGCCAGTCTCATTATGGGAGTGCTTGGGTGCACTTACCTGATGCAGACCATGCTGCAGGAGGCCTGAAAGAAACTACTTTACCTGTGGGACTAATTTACCATCCGGGCATGGTCGGGGAAGGACACATACCTGATTGGAGGAAGGATACATACCTGGAACTTCTTCCAAGGCTATTTAAACTCCACCCGAACAGCCACACATGCTTCGCGTTGTTCTGCATCTAGCAGCTTGACGCTCACCGTGTCTGCTCCTGCATCCTGACTTCTGCCACGCCTGCCAGCATCCTGGATCACCTGCAAAGGAAGAGAAGAAGAGAACAGAAGAAGGAAAAGTCCTTACCTGCTAAATCCGCATCCCGGAGACATCTCGCCGACAATCCTGAAAAGGAAGACTTTTATTTAAAAGCTCATCGCGTCGATCGCTGCAGCGCCGCATGCCACTCACCTTTTCAGGGCGCCTCCATGTTCTGCAGCGATCATCCGGATTCGCTGTCACGCCCCAGCGCCTAGGGAGAAAAAGACCAGAACAAAAGGTGAGAGAGAGAAGGGAATAAGGAAAGCTAAATCTCCATGTTAAGACTTGCCAGTTGATTCATTCCCTCTTCATTTCGGGTCCGCGCCGCATCCTGGCATTTCCGGACCCCGGCCCCTAAGGGGAAAAGAGACATCAGCGTTAATGAGCGAATGAAAAGACATTACCAAAAAATGCTCATTAAAGACTTACCTGATTTCTACAAGGATTTCACCTCTCATCTCGGGTCGGTGCCTGTTCCCCGGCATTCCGTACCCCGGCCCCTATGGGGAAAAAGACACTAGCATTAGTACATTAATGCATGGACACAAGGGGAACCTCTTATCAAAAAACTTACCTGGAAGCCAAGCAAGTTTGGTTCTCACCAATCCGAAAACCCAGTGAAGTAACTGGATACCAACGCGCCCCTGCATCAGAAGCAGGATGGAGAGCTCGTCCTTCCAGACCCTAAGGTGAGACGCTACGAGGAATCACAGAAGGGTTTCGAGGAGGGTGAGAGGGGAAAGTGGGAGGCCGATTGCATTACCCCGCAAACAGTTAATCCCCTATTTTCACCTACAGAAGGATACTTCTGCGAGCCAGACAAGCCAGATTTGGGGGCCCGGTCCAGTCCGTCTTCCGAACCCTGCGCATCACCTTAGAAGAGGTCACAGCAGCGCGAACCAGGCCAGCGCCTCCGTGGGAGTCAGGTGAGCGTTACAGAACGCAAAGCCCTCCTACAAATTCCCACCCAGGCGCTATGGAAAGTTCTGAGACTGATCAGTTGGCCCAATTACTGGGGGAATTACGGGCCGAAATACATGCCGCTCGTCAAGAGACTAATGCCCTCAGGAGGGAATTAATAATATCAAAGGAAAGAACTGATGACCTGGCCAGACAGCTTTTGCAAGGTCAAGCTGGGCAAACTCCTCTACCCGGAGGGAACCCCGCTCCTGTGGTTTCCAGTAACCCTGTGCAGATTAATCTACCTGGAAACATGCCGCTGGCCCCATCCGAACGCTTTGCTGGGGACCCCAAACGATTCGCTGTATTCATGAATCAGTGTCGTTTGCACTTCCTATGCAGACCTGGGGCCTTCCCTAATGATCAGACCAAGGTAGCCTTTGTATTGTCATATCTCAGCGGCTGCGCTGCCGATTGGTCAGTTCCACTGGTTATTCAAGATGACCCGATTCTCCGTGATTTTCAAAGGTTTCAAGCAAGCATGGAAAGGTTATTTGCTCGACACTCTCAGGGGCAGGCTCTGGATGACGAACTTCTATCCCTGCGACAGGGCAATCAGGACCTCCTATCCTATATTGCAACCTTTAATAGACTAATTGTGGAAACGGGATGGACAGAGGATAAAAGAGTCACGTTGTTTTATCGAGGCCTACGCGGAGAACTTAAAGATGTCTTGGCCCAAGTTGTAAATCCGCCCCAAGAATGCACAGAGTATATAGACTTAGTGGTCCAATTGGATCACAGACTTCAAAACAGAAAAGCAGATCGGTCCAGGTTTGAGACCAGGGTGTTGGTCAAGACCCATGCTAATCCCAAGGGAGTTGATGTCTCTGAGCCTATGCAAATTGGAGGGGTTAAAGGACCCTTAACTCAAAAGGAACGTGAAAGGTGGCGGCAGTTAAAATTATGTCTTTATTGTGGGAATTCTGGACACTTTCTACGAGATTGCCCGGCAAAACCGCCCCGAAAGGCGGTAGGAGCCGCTGATAAAAACCATGAAGACTCTGTTTCGGGAAACGACTCCGCCCGACAAGTGTAGGGGTCCACTTGCCGAGCTTGAAAACTAACTCTCAGACCTCGCATTTCATTGTGCCAATGGTTCTCGTAGATCCAGAACAGCCTAAGCGGTTGCATGCAATAAAGGCATACATCGATAGTGGGGCTATTGGAAACTATGTGGATCGTGAATTGGTCTCTAGGATTAACCTCCCTCTCCGTCCTAAAACCAGCAAAGATGTCATCACCACAGTCGATGGAAATGAAATTGCCTCTGGACCGGTAACACATTCCACTACTGAGGTGACTCTTATTGGTCCTGACGGCCATCGGGAGGGTGTTGTGTTTGATGTAATCAAGGCTCCACAGTTTCAGGTTATTCTTGGAATCCCTTGGTTAGAGACACATAATCCTCGAATTGATTGGCGAGCTAAGAGAATAACCTTCCCGGATTGTACACAAACCTGCTACCCAGAAAACCTGAAGATTAATCTAGCATCTGTAACCTCTGCCTCCATGCAACTACCTCCGGAATACCAAGACTTTCAGAACGTCTTCCAAAAGGAACAGGCCAACACGTTACCTCCTCACAGATCGTACGATTGCCAAATCGATCTGGTGCCCGGTGCACAACCCCCTTGTAGCAGGATCTATGCCCTTACCGAACCTGAGAATCTGCATTTGAGACAATATTTGGATCAATACCTAGCTAATGGTTTTATTCGCCCGTCAAAGTCCCCGGCATCCTCGGCTTTGTTCTTCGTGCCCAAAAAAGAAGGCGACCTTAGAACTTGTATCGATTACCGCGCATTGAACCAGATAACGGTTAAAAACCGTTATCCTCTGCCTCTGATCCCTGAACTCCTTGACCAGGTGAAGGACGCTTGCATATACACCAAGTTAGATCTCCGGGGGGCTTATTATCTGGTACGAGTTAAAGAAGGCGACGAATGGAAAACTGCCTTCCGTACTAAATACGGATTATTCGAGTACCAGGTGATGCCTTTCGGATTGTGTAACGCGCCGGCTGCCTTCCAATACTTCATGAATGATGTCCTTCTGGAACTCATCGATGTTTGTGTTGTCGTATATATCGATGACATTCTGGTGTACTCCTCTTCGGAATCTGATCACAGAAAACACGTCAGGGCAGTACTTGAAAAACTGCGCCAACACAAACTATTTGCTAAATTGGAGAAATGTGTTTTCCATACCACAGAAGTCAAGTTTCTAGGTTTCATCCTGACACCCAAAGGAGTCCGAATGGACTCAAGAAAAGTGGATGCCATCCTCAAATGGCCATCACCTAGCTCTGTAAAAGGGGTTCAAAGCATGCTTGGCTTTGCCAATTTCTATCGCAGGTTTATCCCGGAATTTTCACGCGTGGTACAACCCATTACTGCACTCTTGAGGAAAAATAAACGTTTTGAATGGTCTGAAGAAGCCGAGCAGGCCTTTCAGGATTTAAAAGCTAAGTTTACCTCCGCACCTATATTGAAACACCCGCGCCCAGATCTCCCTTATGTCGTCGAGACTGACGCATCCAGCCTAGCCATGGGAGCTGTCCTGTCCCAAAGAGATCCCGAAACCAACCAACTGCATCCCATAGCATTTTGGTCCAGAAAATTCTCGGCACCCAAGGTTAATTATGCAATCACGGACAAAGAACTGTTAGCCATTAAGTCCATTTTAAAGCCTGGCGGCATTATCTGCTTGGAGCTCAACATTCCATCACAGTGATCACTGATCACCGGAATTTACAGTATTTGAAAACCGCCAAGGCTCAGTCATCACGGCAGCTCCGATGGGCTTTGTTTTTCGCTGAATTTGATTTCGTGATTACCTATCGACCTGGCTGCAAGAATGGCAAAGCAGACGCCTTATCCCGAATTGGAATGGGAGAATCTGATACAAACTCAGAACCAGTACCGATAATTCCCGAACAGAGGATTCTAGGTATGACTTCGTTACAGACGCTTGAAGACATTGAAGCCAGAGTCAAACAACTCCTGGACCCTACAACCTTACAGGATTGGATACAAAAGGGATCAGACTTTACCATAGATAATGGTTTACCTTATTTCCAAGGACGCTTATTCCTGCCACATAAGGAATTACACGAACTAGTTATTTCCGGTTATCATGATACATTAATAGAGGGACACCCTGGTATTGCCAAGACAGAGGAAAAGGTGAAACGACAATTTTGGTGGCCCTCTTGGCGAAAAGATGTTAAATCATTTGTGATGTCCTGTGGTGTTTGCGCCCAAAATAAAAGTCAAAAGAAAAGACCAGCCGGTCTCCTTCAACCTCTAGACATACCGCCAGCACCCTGGCACACCCTATCAATGGATTTTATTACGGACCTGCCTCCTTGTTCGGGGTACAATACTATTCTCGTAATTGTGGATTTGTTTTCCAAAATGGCCCACTTTATTCCTTTGAAAGGTTTACCTTCAGCTTCTGTCCTAGCCAAAGAATTCCTCGAAAATATTGTTCGGCTACATGGATTCCCATCTATACTAATCTCTGACCGGGGAAGCCAATTCATTTCCCACTTCTGGCGCAAATGTTGTCAAATGGCGCAGATCGACGTAAGATTATTGACCAGTCACCACCCTCAGACCGATGGTCAGACCGAGGTGACAAATCAGACCCTTGAGCAGTACTTACGGTGTATGTTACAGCAATCTGAAAGCAACTGGAAAGACATTCTTTGGATAGCCGAATACGCATATAATAATTCGGTACACTCTGAAACTGGCCACAGTCCTTTTTATACTTTGTTTGGGCATCACCCTCGAACCTCAAACCTTGACTCACCTCAGAACCTCGGAATGCCTGCAGTAGAACATCTGCATTCTACAATTACCCAAGCCTTCAAAGAGGCAACTATGCATTTACAACAAGCCAAAAGAAAATACAAGGAGAATGGTGATCTACATCGGAGTGAAGCACCTCCGTATCAGATTGGGGATCAAGTGTGGTTAGCTACCAGACATTTACCACTCAAAGGGCCTCGAACTTTTAACCCAAAATATCTGGGACCTTATTCTATTACGGCAATAATTAACCCAGTGGCTGTTAAACTTGATTTACCAGCTAGTATGCGAATTCACCCTGTTTTTCATGTGTCACTTCTGAAACCAGTGGTACCCGAAACCCGACTACTCAAAACTCCAGAACCTATTCTAATAGATGGGGAGCCCGAATTCGAAGTGAAGAACATTTAAGACTCAAAAATGTTTAGGTCAAAACTGTTCTACCTAATTGATTGGAAGGGGTACGGACCTCAGGAGAGGTCATGGGAACCCAGCGACCATGTGCATGCACCTCGATTAGTCAGGAAATTCCACCGACTCTTCCCAGACAAACCAAAACCCCCGGAGGGAACAACCTTGGGAGGGGCCTTGGGGGGGAGTGCTGTCATGATGCCCGCTCCCGGGGAGCCGGTTCAAGCCCTGCGTCCCCGAAAGCGGACATCCAGTCCCCAAGGAAGGACCCAGCAACCCCATATAGGGGACCTTTGGACAGTGTCCTGGCGCCTATGGTGCCAGGCTCATAAAAGACATCAGTCCTGGCGCCATAGGCGCCAGTCTCATTATGGGAGTGCTTGGGTGCACTTACCTGATGCAGACCATGCTGCAGGAGGCCTGAAAGAAACTACTTTACCTGTGGGACTAATTTACCATCCGGGCATGGTCGGGGAAGGACACATACCTGATTGGAGGAAGGATACATACCTGGAACTTCTTCCAAGGCTATTTAAACTCCACCCGAACAGCCACACATGCTTCGCGTTGTTCTGCATCTAGCAGCTTGACGCTCACCGTGTCTGCTCCTGCATCCTGACTTCTGCCACGCCTGCCAGCATCCTGGATCACCTGCAAAGGAAGAGAAGAAGAGAACAGAAGAAGGAAAAGTCCTTACCTGCTAAATCCGCATCCCGGAGACATCTCGCCGACAATCCTGAAAAGGAAGACTTTTATTTAAAAGCTCATCGCGTCGATCGCTGCAGCGCCGCATGCCACTCACCTTTTCAGGGCGCCTCCATGTTCTGCAGCGATCATCCGGATTCGCTGTCACGCCCCAGCGCCTAGGGAGAAAAAGACCAGAACAAAAGGTGAGAGAGAGAAGGGAATAAGGAAAGCTAAATCTCCATGTTAAGACTTGCCAGTTGATTCATTCCCTCTTCATTTCGGGTCCGCGCCGCATCCTGGCATTTCCGGACCCCGGCCCCTAAGGGGAAAAGAGACATCAGCGTTAATGAGCGAATGAAAAGACATTACCAAAAAATGCTCATTAAAGACTTACCTGATTTCTACAAGGATTTCACCTCTCATCTCGGGTCGGTGCCTGTTCCCCGGCATTCCGTACCCCGGCCCCTATGGGGAAAAAGACACTAGCATTAGTACATTAATGCATGGACACAAGGGGAACCTCTTATCAAAAAACTTACCTGGAAGCCAAGCAAGTTTGGTTCTCACCAATCCGAAAACCCAGTGAAGTAACTGGATACCAACGCGCCCCTGCATCAGAAGCAGGATGGAGAGCTCGTCCTTCCAGACCCTAAGGTGAGACGCAAAGAGATCTTGAAAATCCAAGAAAACTTGTGTCCATTTTTGCCTTTGCTCCATAGTCTCGCAGGCATCAGCTAGGTTGAGACTCTCTTCAACCATCTGCATGAAGCCTGGAAAGATTTTCGGTTTTGCTATCTCAGCGGCCTCCTCCAGCTGGGTGGAGACGTCCCTGCTCAGAGTGCTGATTTGGACTGGTTGCTCAGGTGGGGAAAGCAGTCCTCAAGGACTTGGAAAATCACCTCATCCCTCCTGAAGTCACAAGTCACATCTTCCTTACCATAAGGGCAGGAAGTGTACACCAGGAAATTCCCTCCCTGCCGGGTAAAGATCCTGTCTGGTGTTGTGTTGTCATCACTATCACTGTCAAAACAGTCCTTGGGGATTGGTCCTAACAGTTCATTGCCTAAATCTATGGAAAAATGTCAGTCATCAACCGCCATTCCAATAATGGTGCCTGTGGCTGGAGTGATATTCTTTAAGTCGCTGTTATCCACCTCTATTGGAATGGTGTCATGTTCTATATTCACTAGTGGTGTTGGGTTCATCCCCAACCCTTGCTGTTGGAAATACGCATTTAGATGAACATAGGCGTCGTGGTTTTTCAATTTCTGTCCTCTTTTATCTTTCACTTCCAGGGAGAATTGTCGGGTCCTTTCTGGGATGGTGACTTCCTCTCCAATCTGAATTTCAACTGCATAAGGAAGCAGTTGAGCTGACCTAAATGTTTTCTCTGGGTTATCAAAGCCCATGGGATTATCCGCTAATCGGGACCAAGCTTTGAAGTTTATTAAGTCCAAACTAATGGCAAAGCGATAGAGAATGTCAAAGGCGTCAGTTACGTCGCGCACGACCCAACCATTACGCACTATGCTCTTGTTGCCTATGGAGATTTTGAGCATACACCTGCTTGGCAGGAGATTTTTGGAATTGGGTGTTTCCAGATCCATTTCCCATTTGTCTATCAGCTTAAATGTGGGAATGGCTGGATCTTTTGGGAGTTTGCGGAACATGGCTTCGCTGATGAAGCTCTTACCGTTGTTCACACACACTCGGGCGAGAACAGAGTCCTTACCTTCATTTAAATGAATAGTGATGAACAACTGCTGTCCAAATTTCTGAACATCAGCCAGGCTCTGAGCTGATTTCTCATCTTTCTCGACTATAGGAGTGAGAATTTCCGATTGTGAATTTGTAAAGAATTTCAGAGTGTTT
Source organism: Ambystoma mexicanum (assembly GCF_040938575.1). Taxonomy (NCBI): domain Eukaryota; kingdom Metazoa; phylum Chordata; class Amphibia; order Caudata; family Ambystomatidae; genus Ambystoma; species Ambystoma mexicanum. Next base: position 772,513,438 of record NC_090941.1, read on the forward strand.
CCTTCCAGTGTGGAATGCCACCTTAGACTGGAAGGAAGGTTGATTTTCAGAAATGGATAGGACCCCCCCCCATCACCAGTTTGTTGTCCTTCTGCTATTACTGTCACGTCTGGGATTTGGTTGTTCTGGAAGTGAAATTCTACTTGGTCAGATTTTTCTTCAACCATGTGGCAGGTGCCATTTAAACTAACATGGTTGACACTCTGTTTCAATTTTATCGGCCGGCTAGTCTGGGTCCAGAGGACCTTGTTTACACAGTCTATTAGGGGTGACATCCTTCTCAGGAGGTCATTCCCTAGTAAACAAGGGGTGCCCTCTGGAGTTACGACTATGACCGGGTGCTTCACCTTGTGTCACCCAATTTTAATGTCCACATCAGCAGTCCCCTCGACGGGAATTTCCTTCCCATCAAAGTTCTGAAGTTGTCCAGGAAGAAGGGTGAGAGGAATTTGGTAATTCTCCCCCCTTCCCAAATTCAGTTTATGAAAGGCCCTTTTTGACAGAAGGGTAGCTTGGGATCCAGTGTCCACCAGTGCCAAAATTGTACACTGCCCCTGTATGTGGACCGGGGCATAGAATCTTCCCCCTTCTCCTCAAGGGGGCACAGATAATGTACATTTTTGGACAACTGGTGGGTTAGATTTCTAGTTTTGGACACTGATAGAAAAGAGATTTGGGCAGAATTCTGTGGGGAGTCTTGGGAATCTGAAAACAAAAGGTGACAATTAGATATGGGAGAAGTTTTGGTTACCTCTGGTTCCGGTTCGGGGCCGCCTCCCCCTCTTTTTGGAGGCAGTCACCAGGATGGGTTTGAACCAGGGGATTTTCATGCTGTTGGTTCTGGGGTTGGATAATGGGCGACACTAGCTCAGTCCCCACATCTACCCAGTCTGGATTTGGATCCTTGGGGACCCATTTTTCTTTGGGAGGAGTTCCCCCATCCCTGAAGGAGAAGATCCTTTTCCCAGGATCCTCTGAGGATCCCTCTCCTTCAAATTGGAAGATTTGTACCTCCTCCTCAAAATGGGTCTGTTTGGGTTCTTTGTTTCCCCTACCCCCCCTCTGCTCCTTGGGCGGCAGACTTTCAGGGGCAGGAGATTTTGGTTCTGGTTCCTGGGTTTCCAGGGGCTTTTTACAAGTGGGGAAGGAAGCTTCCTCCAAGGCTTTACACCCCCTTTCCCCTTGTGCCTCCTCCCTGGGAACCTGTGGGTTGTCGGGGTTCTTCCCCGTCATTGCTCTGGAGCACCAGGTCCGGAGTTTGAGGCATTCTGCGCCGGCATTCTCATCTGAGGGTTCTGTTGAGCCCTCAGGATGCGACCCAGATCCTTTGCCATGGACCTGGCGCTCTAGTTTTGACACCCGCTCAGGCTGATACGGGGTTCTCAATTCTCCCCTGGGCTGATCCCAGGAAAGGTAGTTCTCCAGCATGGGATCTGGCATGGATTCACATGCTCATGAATATTCCCCGTCGTCAGGCTGGGAATCCTCGGTAAAGAAAAAATCAGTATCAGTTTCGTTTCTGATCTGTCTCTCTTAGTAGTAACCAATCACTGATCTCTGGGTCATACTGCCCCAGCCAATGACTGCCCTCTCCCTAAGCCCCTCCCCTGGCAGCCATCCTCAGATTTTTACCGCACGTTCAATTGTTGGGAGTCCTCGTGCTATAGCTCTCAAGCTTTTACTGCGTTTTGTGCTTTTTCAAAGAAATTTTCTCATTTTTCGGTTAAATCGAGCCTCAAGCTCCACCATTTCTACTTCTGATCAACGGGGACCCGTTTTGGAATTTTCTACGCCCCTCAAGGGTGAAGTTTTCATCGAGTTACGCTTCTTGGAGGATTCCAGAAGATCTGAGGCCTACCATGGACACGGCCCAGGATAAGGGAAGCTCGACGCACGGATCCAAGCTGTTCAGGAACTGCCCTGGATGCGGGTTGCAGAATGTTTTCAAGGAGGAAGAGCATTCAAGATGTCTCTACTGCCTTCATGAGGACAAGACGCACCTGGAGAAGGACTGTGCGTTCTGCAAGAACCTATCGGAACGGACCATGAGGGATCGTCGTTCCCGCCTCGCCAGCTGGCTGGAGAAGGGCCCAGCAGGTGAGAAGAAGTAAAGGCCCGAGCGGTCTTCTAAGTCCAACAGGGCTCCCCCGGCGACGGGGGCCCAACAGAAGGCTAAGCACCGCGAGTCCGCGGGCACCGGGATCGCCGAACGGTCCGGCTCTTCGGCTGTCAGGCAGGGCGTGCCTTCCCCGGCACCATCTACCACGAGCCAACGCTCTGGTTCGGGACAGAGGACATACGAGAACCCGGGTAAGCTTCTGGAGAGGCCCCAGCCTTTCTCAAAGGATTCAGCCGAGGGGGAGCTAGGCGGTGACCCTCCCCCCAAGGTGAAGGCCTCAAGCGCCCCCAAGGTGGTGAAGGCCTTGATTCACCCGGCTAAGGCCTCTATCGAGGGAGTCGCGGCAGCCCTGGCGAAACCTGGGGAGGCTACACCAGTGGAGGCGACCTCGGGGCCCAGAGTTTCCCTGCCACCGCGGAGGGAATCCTCTTTCCAGCCCATCGACAAGACCCCCGTGAAGACCCCGGTGGAAAAACAGGGGGGGCGGTGGCCATTATGGACACGGATTCAGCCTCGGAGGAGGAGCTGGTGGAAGCCGTGAAGAACCTCAACGAGAGGTTCGAGAAGGTACGATCCCACGGGAGAGATCTCGAAGAGGTGGTCAAAGAAAGCGACGGGGGCACCGACGGTGGCAACGGAACCCCGGTGGACGATCCATAACCCAGGCCCATCGGGAAGCCCTCCGAACAAGCAGAAGAGGGTTCATCCCCCCCGCCCTTCATGCCCTCCCGGCCCGTGGAGCCTTCATCTCCCTCTCCGAATCCAAGGGATGACACGGCGACGGATACGACGACGGGGACGGATGACGACAGGACGAACCTTCCATCACCACCCCCCCGGGCTTCCCCGCCCCGACGAAATTGGCTCCTTTCACTGCCATGATCGCCAGGGCATCCGAGCTCTTCCAGCTCTGCCCCGAGGAACAGAAGAAGGAAGATTTCCTCTACCAACCGCGAGAGGCCAAGAGGAAGACGGTCCTCGCGGTACCGTTACTCGACGATATTTGGGACGAGGGACTTGCGGTCCTGAAGAACCCATCCACGATGCCTGCCAAGAGGGACCGGTACGAGAAGGGGGTCCCCGACGCCGCCCCCTTGTGCCTCAGGGCTCAGCCGACGCCGGATTCGGTCGTCTCAGCGGCGGCCAAGAAGAAGGCGGCGGGGGCTACAGCTTCAACCTCTACTTCCCCACCTGACGGTGAGGGAAAGAAATTGGATGCCATGGGGCGACGGGTCATCTCGTCGGCGGCGACGACAATTAAGGCGGCCAACGCCTTAGCGATTGTGGCCCGTTACGACAGGGAGCTATGGTACAAGATGGCTCCCCTACTGGACTTCGCACCAGACGACTAGAGGGCGGAGGCCCTGGAGATTCTGCAGGAAGGTGAGCTGGCGTCGGACCACGCCATAACGGTGGCAACGGACATTGCCGACACCAGGTTTCGCCAGTTAGGCAACAGTGTTTGCCTTCGACGACGAGGCTGGCTCAAGGCGACAGACTTCCGTCTGGACGTGCAGACCAGGGTGTTGGACATGCCGTTCGACGGCAACAACCTGTTTGGGAAAACGGTGGATGAGTCGCTGCAGGCCATCAAGGCCGACACAGAGACGGCCCGAGCCCTGGGAGTCCTTCAGCAACGGTGGCCCTTTCGGAGCGCCGGAGGCAGACAGGGGGCCTCCAAGGGATCAGGCGGTGGCTCCTCTACGTACCGCTAGGTGGCCCGCTCCTCGTCCCAGGAGGCCTACAGAGGTCGCAGCAAGCAAGGAGGATCTCGTCGTCATCGCCAAGGAGGCCAAGGCGCCAAGGCCGCCTCCAAGCAAGATTGAACTGGCCGTAGCATCGGGCCCCCACCGATGCACCCCGGTGGGAGGCCGGCTGGCGAAGTTCATCAGCGTGTGGGAGTCCATCTCCACCGACCGTTGGGTGCTGATGCCCTGGCCCACGGACACACTCTCGAATTCCAGAGGAAGTGTCCCTGCATTCCCCCCTTGGCCAGGAAGGAAAATCACGTCCCTCAACTGCTGTTGGAGGTAAAGGCGATGCTCAAGAAAGGTGCCATTGAAATCGTCCCCAAGAGGCTCCAGGGCTCCGGAGTTTACTCAAGGTACTTCCTCGTCAGAAAAAAGAGAGGCGGTTGGCGCCCCATCCTGGACCTACGTCGGTTGGAGAAATACATCAAGGCACAGAAGTTCAGGATGGTCACCCTCCAGCATGTGCTGGGACAGCTGGAGGAGGGTGACTTCCTGTCATCGTTGGATTTGGAGGATGCTTATTTCCACATCCCCATCCTGAAAGGACACTGAAAGTTCCTCATATTCGTAGTTCAAGGACGCCACTACCAATTCAGAGCTCTGCCATTCGGATTGAAGTCGGCACCCAGGGTGTTCACCAAGTGCATAGCACGAGTGGCGGCACGGCTGCGCCTGCAGGGGATCCATGTCTACCCCTACCTGGACGACTGGCTCATCCGTGCAAGGACAAGAGAACTCACCATCGAGCACACGGCGAAGACCGTCCGCTTACTCACGGAGTTGGGATTCTCCATCAACTACCCAAAATCCCATTTGGTTCCGTTGCAGGTGGCACTGTTTCTGGGAGCGAAGCTCGACACAGTGGAGCGATTGGCGTCTCCGTCGGAGGAAAATACGAAGGCCATCTTGGGCAAGGTGCAACGCCTGCTAGTCACGGACGTGGCCAGGGTGAGATCCATCAAATCCCTCCTCAGAATGATGTCCTCATGCATCTACCTAGTGCTACCTAGTGCGCCTGTGCAGACTACGGATGCGTCCTCTACAGGAGTTCCTCGACTCCCGCTGGATGCAAGCAGCGGGCAGCTTCGAAGACTAAATCCCGCTCAATGAGGTTTTCTGTCGGGCGATTCAGTGGTGGGGCACCCGTGCGCACCTCACGGCGGTCACAGACTTTCAGAACCCAGCACATCAGGAGACGTGACGACAGACGCCTCCCTGGAGGGATGGGGCACGCTCACCAGAGATCTCCACGCAAGAGGCCTTTGGCTCCCGGAGGAGCCGTCTCTGCACATCAACATCTTGGAGCTCCGAGCCGTGTTCTGGGCTCTCAAGTCGTTCCTCCCATCCCTCAAGGGCAAGGTCATGAGGATCTTCACCGACAACACCACCACAATGTTTTACATCCGGAAGCAGGGAGGCACCAGATCCCCAGCCCTATCCAAGGAGGCCCAGGATCTGTGGCACTGGGCCGTCGCCCAGGGGATGTTTATGGTTCCCTTCCATCTGGCAGGAATAAAAAACACCATCGCCGACTCACTCAGCAGGGAGCTATGCTCATGCCACGAGTGGGAACTACGCTAGGATCAAGTGGATCGGCTCTTCTGACGATGGGGCAAATCCCAGATCGACCTGTTCGCGACGGCAACAAACTCCAAGTGCCAGAGGTTCGCCAGCAGGTTTCCCCAGCCGAGGAGCATGGGTGATGCTTTCTCGTTCCCCTGGGACGGCCTGTTCCTGTATGCGTTTCCTCCGTTGCCGCTGCTGCTTCGACTCATCAGCCAGCTCAAGAGGTCCCGGTGCAGGATGACCCTCGTTGCACCGGCGTGGCAGAGACAGATCTGGTTCCCGGACCTTCTGGACCTCTCAGCGTCCCCACCAGTCAAGCTGTCGACGGACGCAGATCTTGTCTCCAGAGAAGGCGGTGCCATTCTTCATCACGACCCGAAGTCGCTGAACATGCAGGCCTGGCTCCTGCAGCGCTAGAGTTTGGAGGGTACGATATCCCGGCTGACTGCAGAGAGGTTCTTGCAAAGGCCAGGGCGTCCTCAACTCTTAAGTGCTAAGGACATAAGTGGAAGGGATTCTCTGTCTGGTGCCGCGCACAGAAGATCAACCCTCTACGGGTTATGGCACCTCAAGTGCTACCATACCTACTGTCGCTGGCCAAAGCTGGACTAGGTCACGCTTCCATCAAGATACATCTGGCAGCGATTACCCGATACACCAGGACTACAGGACGGCTGTCCTTGTGGTCTCATCGACTGGTGAAGGAATTTATGAAGGGACTGTTCCGATCGTTTCCGCCGGTGAAGGCTCCAGCCACGGTGTGGGAGCTCAACGTGGTGCTGACCAGGCTCATGGGGCCGCGATTCGAGCCTTTGCATTCGGCTCCGTTGAAGTTCCTGTCGTGGAAGACAGCGTTCCTTGTGGCCATGACCTCCGCACGACGCGTGGGAGAGATTCAGGCCCTATCCTGCAAGCCTCCATACTTGACTTTTCACTATACGAGGGTGGTGCTGAGGACGCAACCCTCCGTCATGCCCAAGGTGCCGTTGGACTTCCATCTTAACGTTACCAGTTTTCTTCCCGTCGCCTTTGTCGCTGGCCGAGAGGACTTTGCACTTAAGTTCTACGTGGACCGAACGAAGAGTTTTTTGAACACATCACAGCTGTTTGTGAACTTTGGACCTGTGAACCAAGGGAAGGCTCTCTCGAAGGCTTCCATTTCCAGATGGCTCTCCGGCTGCATCATGCACTGTCATCAGTTGGCTAACCAACCGTTGCCCGGCCGTCCGAGAGCCCATTCGACCAGAGCGATCACTGCTAGGGGATCCTTGAGCAAGTCCCTCTTTACCTTATTGGCCTTTTTGGTTCGGGTAACCCTGGTCCACTCCTCCTCTGACTCGGAGGCACTGCTCCAAGAGGTGCCCGTCTGGTCTTCTAGGCTCTCCCGGATTCTGCGAGCCTGGGAATGGCTGGCAGAATGCGGGGGCCTAGTTTCCTGTGTCCTGGGGTGCTCAGAGGAGTCTTCTGATTCCTCCTTTCTCCCAGGATTTGATGAGTACCCCACCACTGCCCTAGCTGGGCAGAGGTTTCAGGATGCCCTTAGTGGGCCTACTCTCATGGAGTCCCCTCACTAAATTTTACAGTACTTGGGAACCCATATTGAGATGCCTGCCCATCCATTCCTGGTTGGTACTGGTCTATGAGCCCCATCTTCCTCATTGGATTGAAGTCTGCCATCCCCGTGGCCCTTGGCTCATGTGCGCCAGTGGACATGGGGTTGGCAGAGTCCAGGGATTCGAAGAGATGAAGGCCTCTGGTACTAGGGTTCCTGAGGTTATGCTCAGGCGTTTCCCTTTCCCAGCGAACCTCATCTCTCTCAGCCCCTGCTCCCTGTTGCCATGCAAGAATATGAGCTTTCTGTTCCTCTACCAAGGCCTTGCTAGTTTCTATCGATTTCTCTTGCATGGCTACCTGTCTGTGGAGCCTGTCACTGTTCTCACAGAGAGCCTAATTTTCTCTCTGTGCTTCCTGTGTTGTTTTAGAGTACTGAGCCAGTCTTTGCTGCAGGAGGGTTAGATCCTGAGTCCTGTCCATACTGGCCTGGTCCTTCCTTGCTAGAGCATCTTCCACCCTCCTGGTGTGCTCTAACAATTTCTCATGGCCTTTTTGGAGGTCACCCAGTACCTGAAGGGCCAGGTGAGTTTCTTCTATCTTCTCTTTTAAATCACAGACTTCCTGGCATAAGGTGTCCCTTTCCTGAGCAAGAGCCTGCCTCTGTGCAGCCAGGTCGTCCCTCTGTCTTTGGAGCGCACCAGCTTTCTGGCGCTCTTCATCAAATTCTGCCTGGGTATCCAGGTCTTTCAGGATTAATTTATTACTCTCTTCTTTCTCTCTGTCTAGGTGGCTTTGCAGGGTGACTACCGGCTCTGTGCATGCCCTGCTGACATGTATTTGTTGTTCCAGCTGTTTCTGGCTCTGCAGTAGAGAGTCCAAACTTTCTTGGTACTCCTTCTGCAAGGCCAGCATTCTGGTATCCTGTTCTACCTTTTCCTGCTGCAGGATACCCATGTCTTCTTTTATTTTGGTTAGGTACTGCCTACTTTCATTTTCTGATTCATGGCTCCTCTGTAGCCTTTGCTCTACAGAGTCCAGATCAGTTTGGGCCTTTTCTAATGCCTGCAGTTGCTTGTTCGCCGTATCATGGCCCTTAGCATATTTGTCCTGTATTGCTCCAATATGGAGATACAGATATGCCGCTATTTTGGCAATCTTGCTTTGCTCTTCCTTTGCCTTAGGGGCCATATATAATTCACTCAGGGCCACATGTAATGGACCCTGGTCTTGCCATGTATCTAATCCTGTTGCAGTGGTCTGTTCTGTGATTGCCTGCAACCACACATTCTGATCCTGCTCTGTCCATTCACCTCTTACAAATAATTTATGGAATAGGTGTTCTTTAGCCATATTCATTTCTACCAAAGTAGCCATTCTGGAAATATTTATTTCCTTCCTGACTTACAGAAATGTCTTTTATTTTTGCAAAACAGACCACTCCTTAGAGCGTTCCTATTGAGGGGTGTTTTTCACAGTGTAACACAGCGTGGCAGCCCAACAGGGATTATGTACCCCGTTAGTTAGCACACTGTATTAGACTGTCACAAGTGGTACATCGAATTCAGAAATCCCGGACACGAGCCTCCAATCTTGTAAGTGATTTCAACCCGGCACTCTACCTAAGTCAATGGCTAGCGTGTGATGCACAGCTGGAACCCTTATTTATTTATGTCTATAAATTCTTTTATTTCTGAATGATATACCCTTATATCACACCCCTCTCTTTAAATCACCCCCGGTCACACTGAACCAGGAAGCAGGCTGTTTTGCAAAGTTAAAAGGATTTATTTTGTATATTTCACAATATATACATCACACTATTTAATATTTATACAAGGATCACCAATGGGTGATATCACAATCAACAATCTCTTTAATTAGAAGGAGTATGGATAGGTTAAATAATGCAGCATAGAATAATACTTTGTGTGGGTTCAGTCAAATGCAATGTCACTCTTTCCCCCTGCAGACTACTCAATCCCCCCAATATGCAAGATAAAGAGATGGAAGGAGAGAAAATAGGTTTCAGGAATACACACTCAACAAACAGAGTATTAATCCCAATTTCCCCCAGCAAACTCAGAGATTAACAGGAATGATTGCAAACGGGTCAAATGCTTTTGAATGTGGCTTTGAATGAATGGTTAAAAACACTGAAAAATTGATTTAATTCACTAAATAGGATTCAGAACTAGTGGAAGCCGCTTTGTATAGTTTCGGATAAACACTAGCAATGATTATTGAATAACTAGCAGGTTGAAAACTGGATTCTGAGGTCAGATGCAAAGAACAGCTGTTTTATACGTGATGAAATTGAGCCAAATGAAAATTTGCGGCAAACGTTTCCGCGCGCGGGAAGCGCGATTGCGGAAAAACTAGAAGGCATTGGAATGTGGGTTTGGATTAGTTGGAAAGCTGAGGATGTTAGCTTAAATTTGACACTTAAATTTGTTTCTAGCATACAAAGTATGGGAGTTATAAAGGTTTTAGTAGAGGTCGGTTTTTCTCAGAAAGAGCCAAAATTTGTAAAACAAGGTTGCGCTTTTTAAAAAAATTACAAACAAGTTTCTTATACTAGGGAGTCTATGAAGCCACAAGCTACACGACAGCACAGCCACCAACCCAGCGACGCCTCTGGATGGTTTCTACCTGCCGAGACGCTTGTCTTTCTTCAGCAAATATATTAGCACAAAGATGATTTTAACACTACTATTATCAAAGGACTATAGGGATGAGAGAAAGATTCAGGTAAGACAAAAGATTTTCTACAATGCAGTTCTGGATATACTAAAATGGGTTTGGATAGGATTACTTATTAATAAGATATTTTCTAAGGACAATTCTATGCTATAGATACTCACTACTATGGTTTGGAATGGACCCGTCAGGGATCTGGTCAAAGATTTCTGGACTGGAATCCTGCTAGCCCACCGGACGGGATTCAGGGCAGTCGGGTTCTGCACTCAGCACGGCACTCTGGACACTGCACGGCACTCTGGACTGGATCTGATGGGTTGGTTCTGGTTCACAGCTATCTGGTTACAGCTCTGCTCTACTGGTTTGGATCTCTGGATTCTAGCAAGAATTCTTAGCAAGAAAGCAGAAACAGCACAGCCAGGCTGTTCTTTTTGTTGCCCCTTGGAGGTCTGGATAAAATCTGGTTTAGGATTTTGAAAGGCCAAGCTGAGAAGGGTTCAGCTTTGGAATTGGGCCTCTCTGCTTTCAAAGTTCTGGAGTCTTGGATATGGATTCCTCTTGCAAAGAGCTCTGCCAGCAATCAGTTGATGGGTGAATCTGTGTCTGTCTCTAGGTCCTAAGCTGTCTCTATTTATGTATTTCCCAAAGCGGTGGGTACGCTGAATTATACTAGGCACACCCGGTAGGAATCCTATTGGTTAGGGTCTGTCCTCTCTCCTGATTTGAGAAGGAAATCTGGTGTCATGATGATGCTGTATTTTACAATCCAGGGAGAACCTCCCCTTTCTTTCTGCACAGTAAATCTATTTTTCATATAAAGCATGTTTACAATTTTACCAACTTGCTAGCAATAACATATGTACATCATAGATTTACTGGAGCAAGTATTAATCCGAGTCCCGTCTCGGTGAGAGCTTCGGTTCAGATTTGACAGTTTTTCGCACTTTTGGTCAGGTACCCAATGTCAGATTTGTCCACATTTTTATACATATATGCGCATGACATCTGGGCATAATCCTGTGAAGTTTCATATTTCTAACATCATCACAATTGCTACAAAATCACAATTTCTGTAGTCATGTCTCTGAACATAGCACAGAGTTCTGAGAAGTTTCAAAATGTTACCAGGATTTTCATGTAAACTGTTAGGGAGAATTCTCTGTTTAGGCTGAATTTCCTAACCTAGTGAGTCCCCCAGCAGCTTTGCTGGATTTCTGGAGTTTGTTTCTTTTCTCCTGCCAAGTGTGAGTCTCTTTTCTTCACACTCTTAGACATGATTTGAGGGGTTCCTTTGACTGTTAATGTGTTTTATGTGCTATGGGGTCTTTTACTCCATAGGGTCTCATGTGTTTTTAATATGTGTGTTACACACCACCCTCAGTGCAGTGACACGGGGGTGTCATAGTGACACCCCACCATAGACTCCATACCCTGGGACTGACTACTGTGTCCCAGGGCATGTAAAGTCAGCATTGGCTTTACTAGTCCCAAATTATGAACAGAAACCAGTACAAACCATCATATTGTGGACGTACTGGTCGGGGCAATTCGATTACCCCGGGGTCTGTTAGTCGAGGGGGCACGTCTCCGTCCCCCCTGATCGAGTTTTGGCTGGTGGCAGTGGATACTACTTTTTATATTCGACCGCGAATATATCCCTATGGGATTTTCCCATTGTTCGAGGCTACCAACTTTAATTATTTAATTCTCATAGCCTCGAACATACCGTTGGTTTATTTATTTAATATTAATTCGCCGGTTGGTAGTTTTTGCCAGGACTCGATTCTAAAATGGCGTTTGTGTTCTCTTCTATGACTCCAACCCAAGTCGAGCCCTTTGTTCCACTGTTTGGCGGGCTTCTCCACAGAAGCCTCCAAAAGTGGTGCCACTCTGTCTGGGTACCACAGGGAGTGTGGGAGGGGGTTTAGGCACCCTGGCATGAGTTACCTTGGTAACTCAAGTCGCACTCTTGTGTGGGCCGGCTCACCACTTAGCATGTTTGATTGACAGCTAGGCTGAGTGAATGGGGGTGTGCTGCATAAAAGCAGGGCTTTTGGGACTGGAACTTCAGAAGTCGCCACAGGACCTGAGAATCCGACGAGGGAGAAGCTGAGCCGACCTGCTACGACGACACCACTGGTGGAGCCCTGCGGAACCGACTCACCACTTCCCGACGACAGAGAAGATCTCCCAGCTGGAGAGTCATCTTCCCCTGACTGGTGGGCACAACCAGTTTACCTTCTTATTCTCGCATCCCAGGACGTCTTGTGGTCGAATTGCCCGTGCCAAGCACCCCGGCAACCGGATAGCCACTTAACACTGAACCGCGAACAAAAGGACCGCTCCTTTTAATTGAGAACTCTGCGGCTGGTTTCTTCCCTGGCAATGCAACGGACTCCTGTCTTCCTCCCCGACGAGATCCTCTCTTCCCGCGGATGAAGCACTGACTTGCATCCGCTGCCAGGAACAACTGCCCCCGCTGGAGTATTCTCACCACTTTAAGGTACTGTGTCTGCCAGGCCTCCCTTTCTAAAGATTGCTACAAGGTAATAATCCCTTAACCTTCTGGACTGGGCTGGCCACCTTGACCATCTAACTGGTCCCTTTCTTTTGGTCCAACTCTTTCTGAACCTTTTCGAGACTTTTGTGCACTTTTCAACCGTGTGACCTTGGACACATTTCATTCTGATCCTCTTAAAGTGGATCCGGCTTTCTGAACTCTAACTTCAGGGGTTTGATTCTGCCTTCCTCTCTTGCTGTGTTCTTGTGAAAGTGTTGGGATCTGTTTCAATTTATGCTCTGCCTTTCTCTTCCTTTTAAACCGAATTATTAGAGTGCCATCTGCGTTAAGCCTTCACCGCTGTCTGAAAATAAGTGGGGCTTTACTTAAGACTTGTCTAATATTCTTTTAAGGGAGTGTATATCTTTTAGTGACCGTGTTTTTGACTGCTTAACATTAGTGCCTGTGTGTTTTATTAGATGTGGTTTTAAATAAATAATTATATCTCTTTTACACCAAGCTCTGGTCAGTGTTTGCTTGTTCTACTGTGTTCTTTTGACCTATTGTGAATACGCTGTATACTGCCTAACTCTTCTTGAGGGAACTCCGACTGCTCAGCCACAGCTACCAAGTGAATCTGTGTGGTACAGACTGCTACCAAGTGGGTTTACTGCCAAACACCTGTAGTCTTAAATCTTTTGCAGTGGTCCCAGAGGGAACTACACAGGCTTCTGCCTAACATAAACAACACTATATTTTACAGATTTTTACAATTTTGCATAGTTCTCTGTCAGTCTTTTTCCAAAAGATACATTCTTGTGGTTTAAAGATACACATATCTGTCTGTCCCGCCCCCAAGGTTTTAGTGGGCCAAGAGCAATCCAGGCCTCTATTCCTGCTGGCAGTAGTTTCTGTTGACACTTGGATCAGCATATTATTTTCAGCCAAGGAAACCCTGTCTCTCTTAGGGGCAGCAGAGCAAAGTCCCCCCCCCCTTTCATTAGCATCTGACTGAGAGTTCCTGGGGCAGAGAGTAGAAGGAAGGCACCTTTGTTTGGGGCACGCTGTGGAATTTGCCTTTGAAGTTCAGTGGCTGGCATCAGAGGTTACTTTAACACACTTTGTTTAAAATTGTCTTTGCTAAAATAAACTTTACATTTTCAAAAATAGACACACAGATCTCTAATTCCAGTCTTTTTACAACATAGAAATTGAATAGTGGCAACCTATATTGCTTTTGATGGCAAGTCGCTTCTTTTCAACAGTTTTATTTTAATGCACAAGTTTAACTTCTAATGCACTTAACTGACAGCTGTCATGCAGGCAGGCGGCGGTACTGTGCCCATATCTGACAGATTTTCCCAGGCAAGCACCTTTTTTAATGTGGATATTCTTGTGATGAAATCTGCTTCTCCTGACATTGTGTTCTTATGGGGATTCCTTAAATAAGGTGATAGTTAACACCCAGCAAGGATGTTGGATCTTTTCTGATGTTTGGGAACCATTATTTTGCAATTTCAGCAGCCAAGGAAAAAAGTTTTTCAGAGCACCTTTTCCTGGCAATGAAGCACTGCCTTTTCAGGTAGCTCATTTCCCTCTGTGGGCAGCCCAATGACAGGTTTGGCAGTGTGGTCTCCTGTTCTACCACTGACACAGGCAAAGTAGATTGGAACACCAATTTTTCCGGTTTCACTGTGCACTTCTCAGCGATTTTAGCGCGCACAGGGCTTTTTGTGGCCATTTTGTTGGTTCTGGTGAAAGCAGCACACAGTGATGTCGTAGGGCAGAGCCTAGTGGGTCAATACATCCCACAAGCCCCCACTCGCCATTTGGCATTAATCATCCATCAATGGGAACTCGCGCGATTGGGATGATCAGTTTCTTCTCTTTCTGGTTTCAATGTCAAAATTCATCAGCTTCTCCCATCAGTGGTTGATCGACCGGTTCTCCTCGCCAAGTCCTGATGTGAGTATGGAGCGATGCCCCAGGCCCCTTGGATCTTTCCTTCCAGTCCCTGGGTGGTCCTCCTTGGTTTTAGTCTCCATGGTTTCCAATTTACTAGGATGACAAAGCAAAAGCATATTTGTAGACATTTCCCCACCACTATTTATGTAGTGGGGCGGACACATACATTTTGACAAATCAGGGCAATTTTTTATATTGGTGATTTATTAATGATATAGATGGAATATTATTATTGTTGGAATTCTAGGGAGCTGGAGTGACCCCCTCTGGGGTTCCAGGAGAATCCTCCAGTTGCTGCAGAGTGTGCCTAGGATAGCAACACTTCAGTTGGTTGATATGGACCCACTTATCTTCCCGCTCTGCCAAACTGTCTTTGGGGATGCAGATTTTGTGGGCGACTGGTGAGATTTTGCCAACAATTTCAAAGGGACACCTCCAGCTAGGCAAAGATTTGCGCTGTTTGTCCTGACTCCTTTGGAAATTGTATAAGTAGACCCAGTCTCCTACATGGGATTCTTTTCTAGTAGTCTATAAGTCATAGTGGGTCTTCATGCTGTCTGCAGATCTTTCTAGATTTCTCTGAGCATAAGCAAAAGCATTTTGAGGGTGTTTTCTTAGAACTCATGAGTTGTGGAGGCATTGATCAATGTCTGCTCTTGGGTTCTGTAGAGCAGATGCTGGGGAAGCACCATCCTGTGTCCAGTCATCAGCTCAAACGGTGACATTTTAGTTGCAAATGAAGGGGTGGATCTGATGGCCATTAGGACAAGAGGTAATCGAATATCCCAACTTGGCCCAGAATCTGCCACAAACTTTTTTAATATGCTCACAATTGTCTTGTTGTATCTCTCTATTGCACCACTAGAGGCTGGTCGGTAGGCAATGTGTAATTTCCTTTTGACCCCAAGTATCTCCCACATCTTTGTCATTACTTCGCTAGTGAAGTGGCTACCTCGGTCTGACTCGATCATTTGGGGTAGTCCAAAACGCGAGAAGATGTGGTTGATCATCAGGGCAGCTGCTGTTTCTGCCTTGCAATTTGGGGCCAGGAGACATTACACCCATTTAGTAAACAAGCATGTCACGGTCAACATGTACTTGTTCCCTCTAGAGGATCGAATCATGGGCCCGATAAAATCGACTTGCAAATCTGACCATGGCAGTGTCATCCCCCTCTTTTGGAGAGGTGCACGGTGTGTGAGGGATGTTGGCTGAAATTGTGTACACACAAGACATCCCTTCAAGTATTGGTCGAGGTCCTGCCCCATGTGTGGCCAGTATGCAACCTCTCTTAAGATTTCAAGCATTGTATGAAATCCCCTATGACCGGCGGTGGCCGCATCATGGGCGTGACTTAACATCAGGCTTCAAAATGAGGTGGGGACCACCCACTGATCATGGCCAGCTAGGGATCTCCTTACCAACAAACCGTCTTGGATTCGGAACATTTTTGGACATTTCATCAACACTCTGAGGTCCTCTTTCCCAATGTAATCGGTATCCGTCAGGGAAAGTTCTCAGGTTCCTCAATGTGTTGATAAAACTTACCAATTATTGGATCCCCTTTTTGAGCTCTAATCAAATCAGCTTCTGGGGACTCCTTACTCCTTTGTGCAGTTGAAAGTTCATTGTGAGCATTTGTCTGGGACCTAGTGATAACAGTGACCTAGATTTCCCCCAACAGGGATTCGATCTCAAGTAGATCCCCTTGGATGGCTCCGGTTTTGGCCAGCTGATCAGCTAAGTCATTTCCAGTTTTGTCTGGTCCCTCTACTTTAGAATGACCCTTGATCTTCTTCCAGTAGATGGTCATCCCATTCGAGGTGACCAGATCATCACTGTTTTGAATTAATTTTCCATGTTTCAATGGTTTATTATTAGCACATTGCATGCCTCTGGTTTTCCAGTTAACCAGGTGCTCCACAAACCCGTTCCGTACATAATCTGAATCAGTGATTATGACCAGTTTGTGGAGTTGATGTTGGACAGCAGTAAGGATGGCTTGATGCACAGCCATCAACTCTGCCACTTGACTACTTCGGGGACCAATCTTGTACCCAGCGGAGGGTTCTGGGGCCTCATTCACCCATGCATCCCTACGCCGGCCACAAGTTCTTTTTCCCCGTTGTTGTCAACATGGTAGGAGCATCCATCCACATAGTCAGTGGGCATTCCCTCACACTTGTCTTCTTCAAAGACTTTGTGTGGGGAATTAAGGTACGCCTCCATGTTGTCCTTGATTTTTAGACTTTCGTCCTCAAGACAGTTTTCTCTGGCACAATCATGCAAGTCAGCCAGACCATTCGCGAGTGGACTCTTCTTGTTTTGGCCATATCTGACCTCCACAGTAAAGCCTTGCATTGACAGAATCCAGGAAGTAATTTGGGAATTGCTCACATTTCCGGCCCAGATGCTGTCACTTTGGAGATATTGCAGAGGCTGGTGTGGATTCTTCACTATGATGTGTTCCCCCTTGATGAACAGGTGGTAATTCTTCAGTGCCCACATCGTTGCCAGGAGTGCCTTCTCACAATCGTTGAATTTTTCCTCCACAGTGGATAAAGTTTTACTCGCATAGGAGATTACTTTATTGACCTTGTCATGGTTTTGGTATAATACTGCAGTCAAGCATGTATTTGAGAACCCTGTCTCCAAGAAGAACTCCTTGTTTTTGACAAGGTAAGCTAGGCAAGGCGCTTGTGAGATGCTTCTTTTGAGTTGTCTTACTGCCTCGGCTTGTTCTGGACCCCACTTCCACTTGACCCCCCCCCTTCAAAAGATGGATCAGAGGTCTTGTGATCTCTGCGTAGTCCTCAGTGAACTTTCTGCTGTAATTAGTCAGTCCAAGGAGGCTCCTTAGTTCCCGCATAGTTGTGGGCTCTCTTAATTTCTGAAGTACTTCCAATTTCTTTTCCTGGGGACAGAGACCCTGAGGAGTAATCTCATGCGCCCAAGAAATTGACACAGGTTCTACACCACTGTGCCTTTTGAAAGGAGAGTTTTGCTCCGGCAGCCCTCAACTGTGTCAGGACATAACGGATCTCCGCTATTTGTTCCTCCACAGTTGAGCTTTTGATTAAAACATCATCTATATAAACCATGTTACCCCTTTCACCCAGGTCGGGCATGGCCTTATGTAGAAAATGTTAAATTCATTGCCGGAGTTGATGTATCCGAAGGGAGTCCGGGTCCATGTGTAATGCTGCCCCGAGAAGGTAAAGGCCAGCTTGTATTGGTCCTACCTACTTACAGGTACAGTCCAGTACCCATTGGTCAGGTCAATGGCAGTGAATACCTGTGATCCCTGGATCTGGGCCAGCCCTTGGTCAATGTAGGGAAGAGTCCATCTGGAAGTATGGACCCATTTGTTGAGCTCCCTAAGGTCGGCGCAGAGTCTCCACTGGCCGTTTGGCTTCAAAATCCCCAGCACCGGATTATTGAAGGTGCTGTGGACTGGACGGATTATCCCACGGGACTCAAGGTTCTTAATTATTTCAGTAAGGGACTCCATTGAGGCAAGCGATATTGCTTCACAAACACTGGAGTCATGCCAGAGTCTGTGGGAATTGTTGTTGTGTGGAGGTCGGTGCGACCACAGTCATATGAGTCCACTGCAAAGAGATGTTGAAAATGCAAGAAAACTTGTTTCAATTTTTGCCTTTGCTCCAGAGTCTCGCAGGCATCAGCTAGGTTGACTCTCTCTTCAACCATCTGCATGAAGCCTGGAAAGACTTCCGGTTTTGCTATCTCAGCGGCCTCCTCGAGCTGGGTGGAGAAGTCCCTGCTCAGAGTGGTGATTTGGACTGGTGGCTTCAGGGGGGGAAGGCAGTCCTTGCGGACTTGGAATAGCACCTCATCCCTCCTGAAGTCAAAAGTCACATCTTCCTTACCATAAGGGCAGGAAGTGTACACCAGGAAATTCCCCCCTGCCGGGTAAAGATGCTGTCTGGTGTTGTGTTGTCATCACTATCACTGTCAAAAAAGTCCTTGGGGATTTGTCCCAACAGTTCATTGCCTAAATCTATGGAAAAATGTCAGTCATCAACAGCCATTCCAATAATGGAACCTTCGGCTAGAATGATACTCTTTAAGTCGCTGTTATCCACCTCTATTGGAATGGTGTCATGTTTTATATTGACTAGTGGTGTTGGGTTCACCCCCAACCCTTGCTGTTGGAAATACGCATTTAGATGAACATAGACGTCAGGGTTTTTCAATTTCTGTCCTCTTTTAACTTTCACTTCCAGGGACAATTGTCAGGTCCGTTCTGGGATGGTGACTTCCTCTCCAATCTGAATTTCAACTGCATAAGGCTGCAGTTGAGCTGACCTAAATGCTTTCTCTGGTCATCAAAGCCCATGGGATTATCCGCTAATCGGACCAAGCTTTAAAGTTTATTAGGTCCAAACTAATGGCAAAGCGATTGAGAATGTCACTGCCTAAGTAAAAGGCGGCAGTGACATCTCGCATGACCCAATAATTATGGACTATGCTCTTGTTGCCTATGGATATTTGAGCATACACCTCCTTGGCAGGAGATGTTTGGAATTGGGTGTTTCCAGATCCATTTCCCATTTGTCTATCAACTTAAATGTGGGAATGGCTGGATCTTTTGGGAGTTTGCGGAACATGGCTTCGCTGATGAAGCTCTTACCGTTGTTCACACACACTCGGGCGAGAACAGAGTCCTTCCCTTCATTTAACTGAATAGGGATGAACAATTGCTCTCCAAATTTTTGAACATCAGCCAGGCTCTGAGCTGATGTCTCATCTTTCTGGACTATAGGAGTGGGAATTTCCGAATGTGAATTTGTAAAGAGTTTCAGAGTGTTTCCTTCCAGTGTGGAATGCCACCTTAGACTGGAAGGAAGGTTGATTTTCAGAAATAGAGAGGACCCCCCATCACCAGTTTGTTGTCCTACTGCTATTACTGTCACATCTGGGATTGGTTGTTCTGGAAGTGAAATTCTACTTGGTCAGATTTTTGTTCAACCATGTGGCAGGTGCCGTTTATACTAACATGGTTGACAATCTGTTTCAATTTTATCGCCCGGCTAGTCTGGGTCCAGAGGACATTGTTTACACAATCTATTAGGGGTGACAACCTTTGCAGGAGGTCATTCCCTATTAAACAATGGGTACCCTCTGGAGTTACGACTATGACCGGGTGCTTCACCTTGTGTCACCCAATTTTAATGTCCACAACCGCAGTCCCCTCGACGAGAATTTGGTAATTCTCCCTCTTCCCGAATTCAGTCTATCAAAGGCCCTTTTTGACAGAAGGGTAGCTTGGGATCCAGTGTCCACCAGTGCCAAAATTGTACACTGCCCCTGTATTTGGTCCGGGGCATAGAATCTTCCCTCCTTCTCCTCAAGGGGGCACAGGTAATGTACATTTTTGGACAACTGGTGGGTTAGTTTTCTAGTTTTGGACACTGATAGAGAAGAGATCTGGGCAGAATTCTCTGGGGAGTCTTGGGAATCTGAAAAGAAAAGGTAGCAACTAGATATGGGAGAGGTTTTGGGTTCCCCTGGTTCCGGTTCTGGGCCGCCCCCCCTCCTTTTTGGAGGCAGTCACCAGGATGGGTTTGAACCAGGGGATTTTCATGCTGTTGGTTCTGGGGTTGGATGATGGGCGGCGCTAGCTCAGTCCCCACATCTACCCAGTCTGAATTTGGATCCTTGGGGACCCATTTTTCTTTGGGAGGAGTTCCCCCATCCCTGAAGGAGAAGATCCTTTTCCCAGGATCCTCTGAGGATCCATCTGCTTCAAATTGGAAGATTTGTACCTCCTCCTCAAAATGGGTCTGTTTGGGATCTTTGTTTCTCCCACCCCCCCTCTGCTCCTTGGGCGGCAGACTTTCAGGGGCAGGAGATGTTGGTTCCAGTTCCTTGGTTTCCAGGGGCTTTTTACAAGTGGGGAAGGAAGCTTCCTCCAAGGTTTTACACCCCCTTTCCCTTGTGCCTCCTCCGGTTCTTCCCCCGTCATTGCTCTGGAGCACCAGGTCCGGAGTTTGAGGCATTCTGCGCCGGCATGCTCATCTGAGGGTTCTGTTGAGCCCTCAGCATGCGACCCAGATCCTGTGCCATGTTTTGGACCTGGCGCTCTAGTTGTGACACCCGCTCAGGTTGATACGGGGTTGTCATTTCTCCCCTGGGCTGATCCAGAGAAGGGTAGCTATCCCTTCTCTGAAAATACCCCGGGTTTGGAAAATGTGGGTACCCCTCCACCCTTGGCCTCCCCTCTCCGGGATTAGGTTGTCTGGGCTCAGGAAATTGGGGAAAGAAGGATGGATTGTTCTGGGTTTGAAAGTTTTGCGGGTACCTGGGGAAGAAGTTCTGTCCCGGATTTGGGGGATTACTGCCCTCCTATGGGAAATGAGGAGGAAAGTTCCCTGGGTTAGCTGCTGTTTGGTTAGACCCCCCCCCCCTTGGGCTGGAGGAGTCAACACATAACCCAGGATGGGTCTATTCCCCTTGTAGCGGGGGCTGATGCAGTCAGGAGTGGTAGGGGTCCCATTTGTGGGATTTCCTCCCTGGCTCCCTGACTGTGATTGGCCCGAGGGCCTTCTGGGCTTGGGATTGCTCTGATTCTGTGCAGACAGGTTTTTAGGCCCCCCCATCCTCAAATCTAAAATGGGGGCAACCTTCACCTCCACCACCTTAGCAGCAGCAGGGGTGTTGGTTGATTTGGGGCTTTTTGAATTATGTTTGTTTTCTGTGGGCTTTTGCACCTCATAAATTCGTGTGGCCTGTTCAATGGCCCAGTCTAGTGATCTTTTCTCGTGAAAATCTCTCACTAGCTGGGTCATGATGTACTTGGGGAGAGCGTGGAAAAAAGTATTCACAAACTCTTTGCTGTCAGTGCGCACCCTTTTAGTGGTCTGCGCAAAGGCACGCTTTAATTCCTGATGAAATTCTTGTGGGGCCTGATCTTCCCCACATTGCAAGTTGTAGGCTGCCTTGCGAGCCTCCTGAGGATTTCTGTGCACAGAAAAATGTTTCAAGATGTCCGCCCTATAGGTGGACCATCTAGAATGATTTTGGTCCTCCAGCCCCGCAAAGAAGCTGGAGTATTCTGGTGAGAAGGCCCATTTCACATATTGAATACAGCTTTGGCTGTCCTTCAAATGGAAAGTTTCCATCATCTGTTCAAAGAGCTCTAAGTGCTCCCAAACAGAATATTTCGCGTTTTTATGATAGGGTGTGATGACGCTTCTTATCGCTTTGATTTGTTTTAGGGGATCCTTGAGCAAGGCCCTTTTTACCTTATTGGCCTTTTTGGTTCGGGTAACCCTGGTCCACTCCTCCTCTGACTCAGAGGCACTGCTCCCAGAGGTGCCAGTCTGGTCTTCTAGGCTCTCCCGGATTCTGCGAGTCTGGGAATGGCTGGCAGAATGCAGGGGCCTAGTTTCCTGTGTCCTGGGGTGCTCAAAGCAGTCTTCTGATTCCTCCTTGCTCCCAGGATTTGATGAGTACCCCCCCACTGTCCTAGCTGGGTAGAGGTTTTCAGGATGCCCTTAGTGGGCCTACTCTCATGGAGTCCCCCCACTAAGTTTTACAGTACTTGGGAACCCATACTCAGATGCCCGCCCATCCATTCCTGGTTGGTGCTGGTCTATGAGCCCCATCTTCCTCATTGGATTGAAGTCTGCCATCCCCGTGGCCCTTGGCTCATGTGGCCCAGTGGACATGGGGTTGGCAGAGTCCAGGGATTGGAAGAGATGAAGGCCTCTGGTACTAGGGTTCCTGAGGTTATGCTCAGGCGTTTCCCTTTCCCAGCGAACCTCATCTCTCTCAGCCCCTGCTCCCTGTTGCCATGCAAGAATCTGAGCTTTCTGTTCCTCTACCAGGCCTTGCTAGTTTCTATCAATTTCTCTTGCATGGCTACCTGTCTGTGGAGCCTGTCATGGTTCTCACAGAGAGCCTCATTTTCTTTCTGTGTTTCCTGTGTTGTTTTAGAGTACTTGGCCAGTCTTTGCTGCAGGAGGGTTAGCTCCTGAGTACAGTCCATACTGGCCTGGTCCTTCCGTGCTAGAGCATCTTCCACCCTCCTGGTGTGCTCTAACAATTTCTCATGGTCTTTTGGAGGTCACCCAGTCCCTGAAGGGCCAGGTGATTTTCTTCTATCTTCTCTTTTAAATCACAGACTTCCTGGCCTAAGGTGTCCCTTTCCTGAGCAAGAGCCTGCCTCTGTGCAGCCAGGTCGTCCCTCTGTCTTTGGAGCGCACCAGCTTTCTGGCGCTCTTCATCAAATTCTGCCTGGTTATCCAGGTCTTTCCGGATTAATTTATTACTCTCTTCTTTCTCTCTGTCTAGGTGGCTTTGCAGGGTGACTACCTGCTCTGCGCATGCCCTGTTGAAATGTGTTTGTTGTTCCAGCTTTTTCTGGCTCTGCAGTAGAGAGTCCAAACTTTCTTGGTACTCCTTCTGCAAGGCCAGCATTCTGGTATCCTGTTCTGCCTTTTCCTGCTGCAGGATACCCATGTCTTCTTTTATTTTGGTTAGGTACTGCCTACTTTCATTTTCTGATTCATGGCTCCTCTGTAGCCTTTGCTCTACAGAGTCCAGATCAGTTTGTGCCTTTTCTAATGCCTGCAGTTGCTTGTTAGCCATATCTTGGCCCTCAGCATATGTGTCCTGTATTGCTCCAATATGGAGATACAGATATGCCGCTATTTTGGCAATCTTGCTTTGCTCTTCCTTTGCCTTAGGGGCCATATATAATTCACTCAGGGCCACATGTAATGGACCCTGGTCTTGCCATGTGTCTAATCCTGTTGCAGTGGTCTGTTCTGTGATTGCCTGCAACCACACATTCTGGTCCTGCTCTGTCTATTCACCACTTACAAATAATGTATGCAATAGGTGTTCTTTAGCCATATTCATTTCTACCAAAGTCACCATTCTGGAAATATCGATTTCCTTCCTGACTTACAGAAGTTTATTTTATTTTTGCAAAACAGACCAATTCCTTAGAGCGCTCCAAATTGAGGGGTGCTTTTCACAGTGTAAAACAGCGTGGCAGCCCAACAGGGATTATGCACCTCATTAGTTAGCACACTGTATTAGACTGTCACAAGTGGTACATCTAATTCTGAAATCCCGGACATGAGCCCCCATTCTTGTAAGTGATTTAAACCCAGCACTCCACCTAAGTCAATGCCTAGCGTGTGTTACGCTCACCTGGTTCCCACGGGGGCGTCGACCGGAACTGGGCCGCTGTTGTTTCCACCAGCGTGACGTGTAGCGCCGAGATGACTGACTGGACTGGCCCGCTCAGCCTAGTTTGTCTGGCTCACAGGAATATTCTTCTGCAAAGGAGAAGAGGAATTAACCACCCGTGGAATTGAGTGTCAACCCACCTTCCCCACTCCCGTTGTCTTCCCACAGATCACTCTTGATGTCCCCTCCTTAGTCTCACCTGATGGTTTGGAAGGATGAGCTCTCCATCCTGCGTCGACCGCAGGGGCGCGTTGATGACCAGTTACTTCACTGGCGTAGAGGAATTCCAGTGGTGAGTTCCAGTATAGACTCTAAAGTCCAATTGTTCATAAGAGTTCAAATGTCTGATCTTCACTCTGTCCGATTCCTTGCAGGTTGCCGATTAATCCACTCGAAGATTTCCAAATGGCAATTGGTAAGATTCCGGTAAGTCTATTGTGGTTTTCCCCTTAGGGGCCGGGGTACGGCGATGAAGCAGAGTTGACTGCGCCGACCCGAGATGAGGTGAGTACCCCCCGTGGTAAATCAGGTAAGTCCTTGGGGGTAGCTTGTATAGCCTTAGAGAGTCCCCTTGCTCACCTTGCTGTCTTTTTCTCCTTAGGTGTCGGAGGGCGGCCGCGAGATGGAGAGAGCGTGATGGAATGCTGAAGTACCGCCAAGCAGGTGAGTTCAGCGCGGCGCTGTAGGAATGCGAAGCGATGCTTCAAAGACTTCTGTCTTTCAGCTCTGTGGCGAAATGGATCAGGATTCAGGTAAGGATTAAAGTTAAAACTCCTGTTCTACCCTTTATCCTTCTTTTCTTCTTGTTTCAGGAGTCCCAGGACTGAAGCGGGCGTGGCTGAAGACTGGAGCTGCTGAAAACACGGTGAGCGTTACGCTGCAGCAAGCAGAATAACGCGAAGCACGTGTGGCTGTCCGGGCGTGGTTTAAATAGCCTTGGAAGAAGATCCAGGTAAGTATTCTTCCACAGCCCCACCCAAGTAACAAAATAGTCCTTCCTAAGCCTCATTTGGCTTGAGTCTTCATGCAGCATGGTCTGCCTCAGGTGAGTATGCAGCATGGTCTGCTTCAGGTAAGTTATCAATAATGAGTCTGGCGCCCATTGCGCCAGGACTGACTTATTCTTTATGAGCCTGGCGCCATAGGCGCCAGGAATGCACCCAAACAGCCCCTAACTGGGGCTTTTGGGCATGCTCCAAGTGGCATGATGCCTGCTTCCGGGGCTGCTGAGCCTGGTCTGGTCTTCCGGGGGCAGGCATCATGACAGCACTCCCCCTCAAGGCCCCTCCTAAAGTCGTTCTCCCCCTTGGCCGTGGTTTGTCTGGAAATTCCCGATGGAACCTCTTCACTAAACGAGGTGCATGCACGTGGTCACTAGGTTCCCAAGACCTTTCCTGCGGACCATAACCTTTCCAGTCAATTAGGTAAAAGAGTTTTGATCTCACTCTTTTTGAGTCCAAAATATTCTTGACTTCGAACTCGGGCTCCCCGTCTATGAGGATAGGTTCAGGTGGAGTGGTTAGCCTAGTTCCTGGTTGCACTGGCTTCAAAAGAGACACGTGGAAGACGGGATGGATTTGCATATGAGCAGGTAGGTCCAACTTGACAGCCACTGGGTTAATAATTGCCTTGACAGAAAAAGGTCCCAAATACCTGGGGTTAAAGGTCCG
The DNA here is from genome assembly GCF_040938575.1 of Ambystoma mexicanum. NCBI lineage: Eukaryota > Metazoa > Chordata > Amphibia > Caudata > Ambystomatidae > Ambystoma > Ambystoma mexicanum. Next base: position 772,538,485 of record NC_090941.1, read on the forward strand.
AGTCCCCTTGAGTGGTAAGTGCTTAGTGGCTAACCATACTTGGTCCCCTATTTGGTATTGAGGAGCTTCACTTCTGTGCTGATCCGCATCCTTTTTGTATTTTTCCTTAGCCTTTTGCAAATGGATGGTTGCTTCTTTAAAGGCTTGTGTAATAACAGCGTGGAGATGGTCCACTGCGGGCATCTCTAAATGCTGGGGTGAGTCCAAATCCGAGGTTCGAGGATGGTGCACATAAATGGTAAAAAAAGGACTTTGTCCAGTTCCTGAGTGTACGGAATTATTGTACGCATACTCTGCAATCCACAGAATGTCTTTCCAATTCCCCTCAGACTGATGTAGCATACAACGGAGGTACTGTTCAAGAGTCTGGTTGGTCCTCTCCGTTTGACCGTCGGTCTGAGGGTGGTCACTAGTCGAAAGCCTAACATCAATTTGTGCCAGTTGGCAGCATTTCCTCCAAAAATGTGAAATGAATTGACTGCCCCGATCTGAAATTAACACTGAAGGAAAGCCATGCAGGCGGACAACATTTTCAAGGAATTCCTTGGCCAGGATTGAAGCTGAAGGTATCCCTTTTAAAGGAATGAAGTGGGCCATTTTAGAAAAAAGATCTACAATAACTAGAATGGTATTCTAACCTTGGTACGGGGTAAATCCGTGATAAAGTCTAATGACAAGGTATGCCAAGGGGTAGGTGGTATGTCTAATGGTTGCAATAATCCAGCAGGTTTTTTCTTTTGCCCTTTATTTTGTGCTCAAATGCCACAAGACATGACAAATGACTTGACATCCTTTCGCCAGGTGGGCCACCAAAATTGCTTCCTAATTTTAGCTTCGGTTTTTGCAATACCCGGATGCCCTTCTATTAAGGTGTCATGGTAATGGGAAATGACAAGTTCCTGTAGTTCTTTTTGCGGTAAAAATAGCCGGCCTTGGTAATAAGGTAAATCATCGATGACAGAGTACTCTGGACCTTTCTTTTCCCAGTCCTGTAGGGCAACGGAATCAAAGAGTTGGTGGATCTTGTTTTGAATGTCCTCCAGTGTCTGTATGGATGTCAGGCCAAGGATTCTCTGTTCCGGAATTATGGGTACGGGTTCTAAAGTTATTTCTGCTTCTCCCATTCCAATCCGGGACAAGGCGTCTGCTTTACCATTCTTACAACCTGGTCGATAGGTTATTACAAAATCAAACTCGGCGAAGAACAATGCCCAACGGAGTTGGCGCGAAGATTGGGCTTTGGCTGTCTTTAGGTATTGTAAGTTGCGGTGATCGGTGATGACCGTGATGGTATGTCTGGCACCCAGTAGATAGTGCTGCCAAGCCTTGAAGGCGGACTTGATGGCCAGCAGCTCCTTGTCGGTTATGGCATAGTTTAATTCGGGGGCTGAAAATTTTCTTGACCAAAACGCCACTGGGTGAAGCTGGTTAGTTTCGGGATCCTTTTGGGAAAGGACTGCTCCCATGGCTGAACTGGATGCATCTGTTTCCACTATGTAGGGAAGCTCGGGGCGCGGGTGTCTTAATATGGGAGCAGATGTGAATTTAGCTTTTAACTCTTGGAAGGCATTCTCGGCTTCCTCTGTCCACACAAAGCGTTTGTTTTTTCGCAATAGCGTCGTAATGGGATGTACAATGTGCGAGAAGTCTGGGATAAACCTGCGGTAGAAATTGGCAAAGCCAAGCATGCTTTGAACTCCTTTGATTGAACTTGGCGAAGGCCAATTAAGAATTGCATCCACTTTTCTTGTATCCATCCGGATTCCTCTCGGGGTCAGAATAAATCCAAGGAATTCCACTTCCGTAGTGTGGAAGATGCACTTTTCCAGTTTAGCATATAATTTATGCTGGCGTAACTTCTCTAGGACTGCTCAGACGTGTTTTACATGCTCAGATTCTGATAAAGAGTATACTAAGATGTCGTCGATGTAAACGACCACACAAACGTCGATAAGCTCTCGGAGGACATCATTCATGAAGAACTGGAAGGCTGCTGGTGCATTGCATAGTCCGAAGGGTATCACCTGGTACTCAAATAGTCTGTACTTGGTGCGAAAAGCAGTCTTCCATTCGTCACCCTCTTTGACACATACCAGATGATATGCCCCCCGAAGGTCTAGTTTCGTGTATATACAAGCGTCCTTCACCTGGTCTAGTAGTTCTGGGATCAAAGGCAGTGGGTATCGATTCTTGATGGTTATCTGATTCAGTGCGCGGTAGTCTATACATGTTCTAAGGTCGCCTTCCTTTTTCGGTACGAAGAACAAAGCTGAAGATGCAGGGGACTTGGACGGGCGAATGAAGCCATTAACAAGGTACTGGTCTAGGTACTGTCGCAAATGGAGATTTTCGGGTTCCGTAAGGGCATAGATTCTGCTGCAAGGTGGTTGTGCTCCAGGTACAAGATCTATTTGACAATCATACGATCTGTGAGGTGGTAAGGTGTTTGCCTGTTCCTTTTGGAAGACATCCTGAAAGTCTTGGTATTCAACAGGTAATTGTATGGCTACTGGAATTACTGGGGCCAGGACTGAGTTTTGAGTTTTCCTTGGGTAGCAGGTATGAGCACATTCTGGGAAGGTTAGTCTCTTCTCTCGCCAATCAATACAGGGATTATGTTTTTCCAACCAAGGTATCCCCAGTATCAGCTGAAACTGTGGGGCCTTGATTAAGTCAAACACCATAGCCTCTCGATGCCCATCTTGACTAAGCAATGTCATCTCTGCAGTGGAATGAGTTACGGGTCCAAAGGCAATTTCAGTTCCATCTACAGTGGTGAAAACATCGGCCGTGGTCTTGCGGGTGAGAGATAGATTCATCCTGGTAGCCAATTCCCAGTGCAAGTAATTTCCTATGGCTCCACTGTCTACGTACACCTTTACCGCGTGCATGCGTGATGGCTGCTCTGGATCTACAAGGATCATGGGTATGGTGAAATGCGAGGTCAGAGTGTCCTTCTTTAAGCTCGGCAAGCGGACCTCTACGCTTGCCGGGCGTGGTCGTTTCCCGAGACAGATTTCACATGGTTTTCGTCTGCTGCTCCTATAACTTTCTTGGGTGGTTTTACAGGGCAGTTCCGAAGAAAATGACCAGTAGTTCCGCAATATAAACATAATTGCAGTTGCCGTCTTCTATCTCTTTCCTTCTGGGTTAAGGGTCCTTTAACCCCCCCCGATTTGCATAGGTTCTGAGACATCTACTCCCTTGGAGCTTACGTGGGTTTTAACCAACACCCTGTTCCCAAACTTGGTTCGGTCAGCCTTCCTGGTTTGAAGTCTGTGATCGAGCTGGACCACTAAATCTATATATTCAGCACAGTCTTGAGGCGGGTTCACGATTTGGGCCAAAACATCTTTGAGTTCTCCCCGAAGTCCTCGATGGAATAATGTGATTCGCTTGGCTTCAGGCCATTCGGTTTCCACTACTAATCTATTGAAAGTTGCAATGTAAGATAAAAGATCCTGGTTACCTTGACGTAGGGATAAAAGTTTGTTGTCCAAAGCCTGTCCTCGGGAATGTCGGGCGAATAGTCTTTCCATGCTTGTTCGAAAACCCTGGAAATCTCGAAGAATCGGGTCATCCTGGTTAACTAGTGGAATGGACCAATGGGCCGCACTGCCGCTGAGATATGACAGTACAAAGGCTACCTTGGCCTGATCGTTTGGGAAAGCTCCAGGTCTACATAAAAAGTGCAAGCGGCATTGATTCATGAATGTTGCAAACCCTTTTGGGTCTCCGGCAAAGCGTTCAGGCGGAGCCAAAGGAACGGCTCCAGGTAAATTTATCTGCACCGGGTTACTTGATGGTACAGGAGCTGGACTTGCCCCAAGTCCTGGTAGAGGTGTTTGTCCAGCCTGGCTCTGTAATAGTTGTCTGGCCAACTCATCAGTTCGTTCTTTTGACACTATCAGTTCCCTCCTGAGGGCATTGGTTTCTTGGCGGGCGGAATGCACTTCGGCCCTTAATTCCCCTAATAATTGGGCCAACTGATCAGTTTCCGAGGTCTCCATGACGCCCAGGTGGGTATTTGTGGGTAGGCTTTGCGTTCTGTTACGCTCACCTGGTTCCCACAGGGGCGTCGACCGTAACTGGGCCGCTGTTGTTTCCACCAGCGTGACGTGTAGCGCCGAGATGACTGACTGGACTGGCCCGCTCAGCCTAGTTTGTCTGGCTCGCAGGAATATTCTTCTGCAAAGGAGAAGAGGAATTAACCACCCGTGGAATTGAGTGTCAACCCACCTTCCCCACTCCCGTTGTCTTCCCACAGATCACTCTTGATGTCCCCTCCTTAGTCTCACCTGATGGTTTGGAAGGATGAGCTCTCCATCCTGCGTCGACCGCAGGGGCGTGTTGATGACCAGTTACTTCACTGGCGTAGAGGAATTGGTGAGTTCCAGTATTGACTCTAAAGTCCAATTGTTCATAAGAGTTCAAATGTCTGATCTTCACTCTGTCCGATTCCTTGCAGGTTGCCGATTAATCCACTCGAAGATTTCCAAATGGCAATTGGTAAGATTCCGGTAAGTCTATTGTGGTTTTCCCCTTAGGGGCCGGGGTACGGCGATGAAGCAGAGTTGACTGCGCCGACCCGAGATTAGGTGAGTACCCCCTGTGGTAAATCAGGTAAGTCCTTGGGGGTAGCTTGTATAGCCTTAGAGAGTCCCCTTACTCACCTTGCTGTCTTTGTCTCCTTAGGTTTTGGAGGGTGGCCGCGAGATGGAGAGAGCGTGATGGAATGCTGAAGTACCGCCAAGCAGGTGAGTTCAGCGCGGCGCCGTAGGAATGCGAAGCGATGCTTCAAAGACTTCTGTCTTTCAGCTCCGTGGCGAAATGGATCAGGATTCAGGTAAGGATTAAAGTTAAAACTCCTGTTCTAACCTTTATCCTTCTTTTCTTCTTGTTTCAGGAGTCCCAGGACTGAAGCGGGCGTGGCTGAAGACTGGAGCTGCTGAAAACACGGTGAGCGTTACGCTGCAGCAAGCAGAATAACGCAAAGCACGTGTGGCTGTCCGGGCGTGGTTTAAATAGCCTTGGAAGAAGATCCAGGTAAGTATTCTTCCACAGCCCCACCCAAGTAACAAAATAGTCACTCCTAAGCCTCATTTGGCTTAAGTCTTCATGCAGCATGGTCTGCCTCAGGTGAGTATGCAGCATGGTCTGCTTCAGGTAAGTTATCAATAATGAGCCTGGCGCCCATTGCGCCAGGACTGACTTTATCTTTATGAGCCTGGCGCCACAGGCGCCAGGATTGCACCCAAACAGCCCCTAACTGGGGCTTTTGGGCATGCTCCAAGTGGCATGATGCCTGCTTCCGGGGCTGCTGGGCCTGGTCTGGTCTTCCGGGGGCAGGCATCATGACCGCGTGTGACGCACAGCTGGAACCCTTAATTATTTATTTATGTCTATAAGTTATTTTATTTCTGAATGATATACCCTTATATCACACCCCTCTCTTTGAATCACCCCCCGGTCACACTGAACCAGGAAGCAGGTGCTATTTTGCAACGTTAAAATTATTTATTTTGTATATTTCACAATATATATATCACACTATTTAATATTTATACAAGGATCACCAATGGGGTGATGTCACAATCAACAATCTCTTTAATCAGGAGGAGTATGGATAGGAAAAATAATGCAGCATAGAATAATACTTTGTGTGGGTTCAGTCAAATGCAATGTCACTCTTTCCCCCTGCACACTACTCAATCCCCCAATATGCAAGATAAAGAGAAGGAAGGAGAGAAAACAGGTTTCAGGAATACACAATCAACAAATACAGTATTAATCCCAATTTCCCCCAGCAACATTGGAGAGAAACAGGAATGATTGCAAATGGGTCAAATGCTTTTGAATGTGGCTTTGAATGAATGGTTAAAAACACTGAAAAATTGAATTAATTCACTAAAATGGATTCAGAACTAATGGGAGACGCGTTGTACAGTTTCAGATAAACACTAGCAATGATTATTGAATAACTAGCAGGTTGAAATCTGAATTCTGAGGTCGGATGCAAAGATCAGCTGTTTTACACGTGATGAAATTGAGCCAAACGAAAATTTGCAGCAAACTTTTCCGTGCGCGGCAAGCGCGATTGCGGAAAAACTAGAAGGAGTTGGAATGCGGGTTTGGATTTGTTGGAAAGCTGAGGATGTTAGCTTCAATTTGACACTTAAATTTGTTTCTAGCATACACGGTACGGGAGTTATGAAGGTTTCAGTAGAGGTCGGTTATTCTCAGAAAGAATCAAAATTTGTAAAACAAGGTTGTTCTTTTTTTAAAAATTACAAACAAGTTTCTTATACTAGGGAGTCTATGAAGGCACAAGCTCCACGACAGCACAGCCACCAACCCAGCGACGCCTCTGGATGGTTTCTACCTGCCGAGACGCTTGTCTTTCTTCAGCAAATACATTAGCGCAAAGATGATTTTAACACTACTATTATCAAAGGACTATAGGGATGAGAGAAAGATTCAGGTAAGACAAAATATGTTCTACAATGCAGTTCTGGATATACTAGAATGGGTTTGGATAGGATTACTTATTGATAAGATATTTGCTAAGGACAATTCTCTGCTATAGATACTCACTACTACGGTTTGGAATGGGCCCGTCAGGGATCTGGTCAAAGATTTCTGGACTGGAATCCTGCTAGCCCACCAGACAGGATTCAGGGCACTTGGGTTCTGCACTCAGCACGGCACTCTGGACACTGCACGGCACTCTGGATTGGATCTGACAGGTTGGTTCTGGTTTACAGCTATCTGGTTATAGCTCTGCTCTACTGGTTTGGAATGCTGGATTCTAGCAAGAATTCTTAGCAAGAAAGCAGAAACAGCACAGCCAGGCTGTTCTTTTTGTTGCCCCTTGGAGGTCTGGGGTAAAATCTGGTTTCCGGATTTTGAAAAGCCAAGCTGAGAAGGGTTCAGATTTGGAATTGGGGTTCTCTGCTTTCAAAGTTCTGTAGTCTCGGATATGGATTCCTCTTGCAAAGTGCTCCGCCAGCAATCAGTTGATGGGTGATTCTGTGTCTATCTCTAGGTCCTTAGCTGTCTCTATTTATGTATTTCCCAAAGGGGTGTGTAGGCTGATTATACTAGGCACACCCTCTTGGAATCCTATTGGTTAGGGTCTGTCCTCTCTTTGATTTGAGAAGGAAATCTGGTGTCATGATGATGCTGTATTTTACAATCCAGGGAGACCCTCCGCTTTGTTTCTGCACAGTAAATCTATTTTTCATATAAAGCATATTTACAATTTTACCAACTTGCTAGCAATAACGTATTTACATCATAGATTTAGTGGAGCAAGTATTCATCCGAGTCCCATCTCGGTGAGAGCTTCGGTTCAGATTTGACAGTTTTTCGTGCTTTTGGTCGGGTACCCAATGTCAGATTTGTCCACACTTTTATACATATATGCGCATGACATCTGGGCATAATCCTGTGAAGTTTCATGTTTCTAACATCATCACAATTGCTACAAAATCACAATTTCTGTAGTCATGTCTCTGAACATAGCACCGATTTCTGAGTAGTTTCAAAATGCGACCAGGATTTTCATGTAAACAACAATATATTGTACAGATTTTTACAATTTTGCACAGTTCTCTGTCAGTCTTTTTCCAAAAGATACTTTCTTGGGTTTAAAGATACACATATCTGTCTGTCCCGCCCCCAAAGTTTTAGTGGGCCAAGAGCAATCCAGGCCTCTCTTCCTGCTGGCAGTAGTTTCTGTTGACACTTGCATCAGCATATTCTTTTCAGCCAAGGAAACCCTTTGTCTCTCTTAGGGGCAGCAGAACAAAGTCCCCTCCCTCCCCCTTTCATTAGCATCTGACTGAGAGTTCCTGGGGCAGAGAGCAGAAGGAAGGCACCTTTGTTTGGGGCACGCTGTGGAATTTGCCTTTGAAGTTCTGTAGCTGGCATCAGAGGTTACTTTAACGCACTTTGTTTAAAATTGTCTTTGCTAAAATAAACTTTACATTTTCAAAAATAGACACACAGATATCTCATTCCAGTCTTTTTACAACATAGAGATTGAATAGTGGCAACCTATATTGCTTTTGATGGCAAGTCACCTCTTTTCAACAGTTTGATTTGAATGCACAAGTTTAACTTCTAATGCACTTAACTGACAGCTGTCATGCAGGCAGGCGGCAGTACTCCGCCCATATCTAACAGATTTTCCCAGGCAAGCACCTTTTGTTAATGTGGATTTTCTTGTGATGAAATCTGCTGCTCCTGACATTGTGTGCTTATGGGGATTCCTTAAATAAGGTGATAGTTAACACCCAGCAAGGATGTTGGATCTTTTCTGATGTTTGGGAACCATTATTTTGCAATTTCAACAGCCAAGGAAAAAAGGATTTCAGAGCACCTTTGGTTTTCCTGGCAATGAAGCACTGCCTTTTCAGGTAGTTCCATTTCCCTCTGTGGGCAGCCCAATGACAGGTTTTGGCAGTGTGGTCTCCTGTTCTACCACTGACACAGGCAAAGTAGATTGGCAGCCTATTTTTTCCGGTTTTACTGCGCACTTCTCAGCGGTTTTAGCGCGCACAGGGCTTTTTGTGCCCATTTTGTTGGCTCCGGTGAAAGCAGCACACAGTGATGTCGCAGGGCAGAGCCTAGTGGGTCAATACATCCCACAAACCCACGTGGCTGTGGGCACCCAGCACATGGCGGCCCCGGCTCTGGGGGCACCCAGGCCTGCGTTGCACCCACTGCCATGGTCACATGGTGGCACGATCCTTCGGGGATGGCGTTGCCCAGCAGGGGCACCATCCTCGTGCGGGGCCCCGTCCTCGCACCTTTTATTAAGTTGGTCACGTGGCTGCTGCCACGTGACCCATTACAACATCCTAGGAGCTACCATGCTCCCAGGAGGCTTGCCATGCAACACTCCTCCTTTTTCATAACAACAAAACAAAACCCCAACATAACCACACACCAATACTACTATAACCCCTCTACTATAGTTTTTATTTACCCTTTATTAACCTGGGTGAGTGGTTCTACTATTACAGCACACCGATGATAGCTACCGGCACCACATTATATTTCCCACTGACATGGGCATTTTCAGCAAGTCTGTGTCTGCAGGTTCCGGGTCTTCATGGCGATGTTTGTGACAATGTCCTTCTTCCGCCATTGTGGAGTCGCAGGAGGCCAGCTTGAGTCCTCACCAATGTTCCCTTCGGACAGCCACACCAAAGTCACACAAAGAGAAAACCGGCAAAGCCGCACCTGGGGAGGCCCAGGGGCCACATCGGCACAGTTCATAATCTGGAGTGCCTGTGATGGACTACTGGCACCTTGGTGGCAGGCCCCTTCTTCCACTTCCTCTCCTTCATGGGCGGTTGGCAAGAAAAACCCACCGGTGGTATGGTGCCTGAGCTGCAGGGCTGGGAGGGTGCACACCCCCGACACGAGCTGCCCCCCGTTCCTTTCCATTCTCTTTGCACTGTGGGCTGCTGGCCAGAGGACAATGGTGCAGTGCTATTAACATGGCCCTCTTTCTTGTTGCCATAAGGCCACCGGGCATACTGCCCTCCTCCTTCACTGTACCTTTTGCTTGCCTGCCCCCATATTCATTTGGATGTTGACCTCGCCCCATCATATGGCTGATGGGGGTGATGTATGACTTTGTGTCCTCCTTACCCTCACTCCCTTTGATAGCATGGGCTGGGTTCCTGTAGTCTTACTGTGAGGAAGGGTGATGTTGTGCCCCTTTCTTTGTTGCTTGGGGGCTGCATCGTGAGGCAGGGTGACGTTGTGCCTCCATTGCCCCGTGTTTATTTATTTTTTCTTGCGGGCCCAGGTGGAGTTGGGCCCGCCACCGATGGAGAGGGGGGGCGCCTCAGCGGTGCGGCAGTCAGCGGCCCAGTTCTGTGGAGGGCCGGGGAGCCGTGTCTTGCTCTCCTCCTTTCTTTTGGCTCCCCATGGAGCGCTGCAGGCATCCTCGGCAGGTGGGTGGCGCCGGCATTGAGCACACACCCACATTTTTTTTTCTTGCAGCGACCATCGCCACCCCTCACTGCCACGGCTTGCGCGTGGGGGAGGGGCAGTTGGCCCCCTCACGCGGCGGATGCCGCTCTCCTCAGCGTAGTGGCTGACGCCGCAGGGCCATCTCGTTTCCCCTCTTGTCTTGGAGGCTGCACCTCCCCCTGCGGCAGATCCCGCATGCATGGCTGCCCTGGTAGGGGAGGGGAAGCTCCACTTTGTTACGGCTGGGGGTGGCGCCAGGTGCCTGGTTACGGCTCTGGCCGCCAGCCTGCTCTCCTTTGTTGCGGCCGATGCCGGTTCTCACCAGGGGCCGCCTCCGCTGTGTGGCAGCCCCATTCTTCACCGCCGCGGCCCAGTATATTGAGGCCACGTCCCTTCTTTCTGCTCCGCGGCCGATGCCGCCGAGCGTTTCTCCTCCTCACTGGGGGGGAGGGGGGCGGACAGCTCTCTCATCACTGGGGAAAGGGCAGGTAGCCCTCCTCCTGTCATGGTGGAGGGGGAGCAGAATTCCTTCCTCGTGCGGCCGAGGCCACTGTGGAGCCTCCCCCGGGGGGTGTGCAGACCCACACGCTTTACCTCACAGGGGATGCCGCTCCATTTCCTCTTTGGGGTGTGCACCAGCTCACCCTTCCTTTGCGGCAAATGCCGCTCCTTTCTTCTTGGGGGCATGCACCTCCCCTTCCCCATGGCGGGTGACGACCCGCATCTGCCTCTGTTGCAGGGGGAGGCCGCAGGTTCCTTCTCGCAGTGGGGGAGGGGGCCACACACACGCCGCCACCATTGCCGTGCGGCCGACACCGCCACCTTCTCGGGGGCACCAGGCGGCCCATGTGAATGTCCACGGGGCCCTGGGCCACCCCAACTGCACATTCCGCGGCCGATGCCGCGCTTGGGCTCCAGCCCTCGTCACCATTGATGGGGGCCTGCCGCGGATCACCGGGTAGGCCGCTATGTGTGTGGGGGCACCCGACACAGAGCTGCAGTGCGGCGCACATGCCGCGAACAAAGGGTGGGGGTCAACCCACCCGCTCTTGATCACCGGAGCAACCCACGTGGCTGGGGGCACCCAGGCTGCCATCGCACCAACTGCCATGGTCACATGGCGGCAGGATCCTTCGGGGATGGCGTTGCCATTCCTTGCAACGAAATACAAAAAGAGTGTGGGATAAGGTTCACAAGAAAGAAAAAAGTGTTCACAAATGATAAGTCAGGATGTGGTAGCCGGGGTCTCCCTTCCCCACGTTTGAGCACGGGACAAGGCGGGACTCCTGAGCACTCGTTCGAGCTTTCCCAGCACGAGACAACAGTTCCATTCTCAGATATCACGACCTTCAGTAGTTAAGTCTCTTTTCTACAAAAAGAAAGTCTCTTGCCTCTGAGGACCTGATGTGTTCAAAATATCGAACAAAAAGTTCCTTTCCGTATGTTCATTGGGTGATGACTTTTCACCCCTGGATTCCCCTCTTCTGGGATCAGCCTCCCTCCGTCAGGTTCACTAAGGCTTTTTCTCAAAACAATTTCACCTGCGACATTCACAAGTCTTAATGTCTTTTTAAACAGTTCACTGTGGGCATCCCTCCGTTGGGTTTATTCTTGCCAAGTTTTGCCAATCTCACAGTTCTCTCTCTTTTGCCAATCATACAGTTTTCTCTTTTCTCGCATGTACGGGATTCACTCCCCTTAGTTTTTCCAATGGTTTGCTGGTCAAAGACTTTCAACTGTGAAGAGGATTTTGCTAGACCCCTGTATGACCACATTGACCTTTTCCTTGCAGCTCTCTTAAGTTCATCTGGTATCGGTAGTTTCATCAAACGGGGGAATCAACCAGAGTCTCTCGAATGAGCACCACATGGGGCTGATCCCCTCTGCAGATGGTTTTCCCCTACTGTTAATAGTTGGAACTTCCCTTTAATTTGCCATTTGCAACTTTCGTTCAACACAGTTTGGTTCTCCCCTCGACTCACCGGCTGTGATGAACCACTTGGCTTTTCTTGTTTCTGGAGTCAAGGACGGTACCACGGTAGCAAACATCTCTCCCTGTTCTGATTATCAGTGTAGGCGTGCTTCGTATCCCATTGACATCTGTTGCAACACAAGCTGGCTATTGTTCGCGGTCTTACGATTCCTTTCATGGAGGCTTCGCAGGTCTGGGTCGAAAAGGGCAAGGTCGCTTCTCTCCTTGTCACCCCCTTGCTTCTCGCTGCCTTTCTCCTCCTCTTAAGCTGCGGTACTGGGTTAGCCGTCTCGTTGTGTGGTCTGCCTTGCTTGTAGTGTGCTCTCATGCTCCACCTTTTATCCCTGTGGGGAAGGGAAAGGGTTGTCGGGTGTGTTTGATTCTGGTCAATTGCTTGACTTTGCATGATATGATATGATATGATATGATATGATATGATATGATATGATATGGCATTTGTAACGCGCCTATACACAAGTGTTTCCCCCCTTGTGCTGGGACATGTCAGGTAAACGGCTCTGGTTTTAGTCCGTTGACTTTCGTAATGTGCGAAAGTGTTCATGTTGGAAAAGGGGGGTAGAGTTTCTGAGTTTCCTACGTGGTAGGATGCAGAAAAGGTGTTAGAAGAAGGGGGATACCACGTCTCACCTGTCCGTGTCCCCCTTCCACTCCCCGAGGACCCTTCATCCAGGTAATCCTCCCTCACTGGTCCACCCCCAGGAACTGGATCCAACAGCGATGGCTGTGTCCTGGCCACCTGGATGACAGGTCCCATGGGACTAGTCAGGGAGACCGCTTCAGGTTTCTAACAGTGTATATGAGCAAGAGTACACATACCTTAATGCCTTCATCGCTGTGCCTGCTGATGTGGCTATCCATGGAGAAAGTTGTACAATATTTTCCAGCATTGTATGAAGTTCCTCTTGACCATGAGGCACCAAGGAACTGACAGCAATGCTTAGACCTCAACAAAGCTGTAGGAAAGAGCAGGCATAAAAGGGTAATGCAATACAAAATAAGCCAAGAGTGTGGAAGTGAGGAATGTTCCGAGTAGATTCATGTTTTTATTATTCTAAGTGCTTGTTCCATCATGGAGGTGCATAGGCCGATATGTTGTTATATTTTCTTTTGAGGGGAAGAGCGGCATTATTCTCTTTACTTGATGGTGCACTTATAACTTTAAATATTCACAACCTACATTGCTTGTTATGTTGAACCATATTTACCTTGCCTGTTGCTAAAAAGTTGTATATGACCCATGTCATAATATAAGTAATTACAGTAGCGTGTGCACCTGTGCCATCTCTAACAAAAATGATGTACACATTGGACAGTTTGAGTTTTTTTATTAGTCTTGCAAAGATGTGCCATTTACAATAAACAATGGTTAATAACTACAACATGTACAACATGGAATGCACTGTGGACATTTTTCTTTCACATAGTGCACCTAAACATACATGGGTAATATGTATTCATATATCCTTTTGGTGCCTGATAATCCCACACCATACCACCAATATCATGGGGAAGCTCTGGGGAAACTCTGCATGTTAAAAAATAAAATCACTACATCATCATCATATACCTTCCATAAGAGCAGAGGAATCTTACTGGGCCTTCAGAAAAGCACTGAAAACTTTCCTAACACTGACGCCCTGTCACCAGAAATGTATGAACTCTATGTATGTTGAAATGTACGAACCAGAAATGTCTGAACTCTATGTATGTTGAAATGTACGAACCAGAAATGTATGAACTTCATGTATGTTGAAATGTACTGCTTCCATGCCTCCTGACTGTGTGTAACTGTTCCTGCAACTGCACCTTGATACCTTTGGGCTTAGGCACTTTACAAATGAAAATATAAATACACATCCTTCTTCCTCATTCTGAATGGGATCATCCACCTCTTCAACTAAACCTTCCTTGGGTTCTTGTAGTCTCTGACAAATGGCTAAATTGTGTAGCATACAGCACAAAACTATAATATTGCATAATTTGTTTGAAGCATACATAAGGCCTCCTCTGACACACATAGACAGTGACATAACTTTTCAACAGTCCCGAAATACATTGAATTGTGTTCCATGTCCTTACATATGCCACATTGTATTTCTGTTCTGCTGCACTGTGTGGATTCAAGAATGTTTTAGAAGCCGTGGATTCAGTGGATATGCCCTGTCTCCTAAAACAGAAAATAGAGTACAAACAATTATGTCTCAAAAGCCAACCTCACCTCCTGTCTTACACCCACACATCCCTGTCAACTGCAAGTTAAGGGTTCTAAACACAAGCACACACGCCAAGCAGCCAACTTCTCTCTTGTACCATGATATCCATCACCACTGGAGGTGCTATGAATCATGTGCTGAACCAGGGATGTGTGTTTTACAAGTCAGCATTGCACGTCATCAGGGTGTTAAGGGAGTAGTGCATGTTATGATTTTGGAACATTTGCTCCTTTGGCCAGGATTCGGAAAGGGTGCAGTCCATAGCCCCTGAAACATTGGGAAAACTGGCTTTTCCAAATAATCCTGCCATTATAGAGGCCAAATCCCCAGTACTATGTGAGAACATGAGGAATTTGCTCATGTTTGAGCATTGCTGGGAGTACCACCTTTAATATCTTGCAAAATTATGTCTGGGACAGTCCTGCTGCCATGGCTACATTATGCTGGTATGATTCCCATAGCACAAAATTGAAGTACTGCTAGCACCTTCACTAACAGTGAAATGGCTGTCGAGTTATTAGTAGCTAGCTCTGAGTTTTCTTTGATCAGGCCTACCAAGTATAGAATGAAGTCAGTATCCAGTCTGCATGGGTGAAAAAGTTGCTCTGGTTACACGTTAAAGAAATGTACCCTACTACAGTAAATACATTCCTTGATTGGGTGTCTTCTTGTGTGGCTGTACCTTAACAGTTAGTGCATTGTCCACAGGTGGTTGTGGGTGATGTTGACCTTTGTTGTTTCCATGCTTACACTGACTCAAGAAATATGCTGCAACTAGAGTAGACATTAGTTCTATGAAAATACTTCTTATATAAACCTGTAGGAAGTTCTCACAGAGAACATAGTCTCTTCTTGAGGGGTTGTGTCTTCTACCTAGAAATCAGCTGGTGGGAAATGAGGCACTTGTAATACCGGCAGTGGCCACAAAACCACATACCGGACGGTTCTTGCCATGTCAGTGGATCAATCCCAAATGTTTGTCATGTGAAAAATGTTCTTGTTCTATTGAAAGTCACGCAGAACAACAAGCTGCATACCACTCTCATAGATTGACTATGTTGACTCACCCCAGTTTGGTGCCACCTAACCCGGCTCCCAATCCTGTCAGCTATTTGAGCCTTGAAATGTTGCACCCAACCTGTACATGTGTTAGCAGTCTCCAAATTTCTAAAATCAGCATTTAAGTAGAGAATGTTAGAGACTAGATGAAGAACTATGTTGGCAGAACAGTAGGTATGGTGGGATGCCCGTGCATCTGTGCATGATACTAAGGTTTGGACTTAAGTTCAGATCGGTTTTCTTACTGTATACATATTTTTATATAATGATTTTAAGACATTGAGAACAATGTGAATATAAATGTCAATTTTGTTTTTAATGTTTTGTATTCTGAAAATTGCACTTTATTGGAGATTTATTTTCTGAATAAAGTTAATGATGATGACCTAAAATAAGGTGCAATCACAGAACTGCCTATGGAGAATGTCTTTGAACCTTAAAAAATAGTAGAAGAGTTTAAGAAGATGTTTCCTTTTCCATGGTAAGAAGTTAGTGGCTCAATACACTGGCTAAGAAGTATGAATCCCTTTGCAATGAGTTCCATGTAGTCCAACATTTCTAAGGTAAAAATAACAGTACATCCACTTTGACTGCTCTGCTGTGTAAGTGTTGAAAAAGGAGAATCAAAATGAGATGAGCATGAAGGGGACACCATTTTCCTCACCACTGCTAGGCATGAGCAACCCAGGGATACAAAAGGAGTAGAGTGCACTTACAAGGGCATTTCGCTTGTCTTTTGAATTTAGGGTTTAAAAGCAAATTCACTAACCATAGTTTTGAAAAACTAGGTAAGGCAAAAAGGAGTAAGAAATTATAGTGAGAAATGTAGTAAAGCAGACGCAAGTCCAATTGAAGAAAGTAAAAGACGTTTTAAAAAGTGTCAAGAGGAGGTCAGTCAGATTGAATAGGTAAAAAGCTGAACGTGGAGTAAAACTGGGGAAAGAAGTAATAAGTAAAATCAGAAAAGAAGTAAAAAAGACTTATGATGTATTGAATAAGGTGTTGGATGGTGAAAAAGCATACACAAATAAGAAACATTAGATAAAAGGAGTACAGAGGAAGAGATGTTGGGAAGTGCAAACAGTGTGAAAAGAGAGTAGGAAATCAGGGGGTTGGCAAAAAAACGTTATTGTCACAGGGGATGAAAGCATGTGGGAGTTACATGGTGCCTGGGGAGGAAGGTTAAATTATCACAGTTCTCTTGTCACACTTCCCATAGCAAACGTGGAATAGACTGACCACCACCTGAGGAGGCAGCGCATTTGTCCGAGGACTGTGACCAGAATCCGCATGCAAACTACTGCAGGGTTGCCAGAGTGGTTTCCTGGATCTCCCGGAAAGCGCTGCACAGGATCTGAAACTGGTGCATTGTTTGCGCCCTCGCCGATATTCGACGGCATCAGAATAGTAAAGTGGAAGTAAGAAATCGGACTGGAAAAAGAGTAGAAGGGAAGTTGACAGATTAAAGGAGTATGTAAATGAGTAAAACGGGAGTACAAAGCATGAAGAAAAAGACATAAAAGGATTGAGGTGGATGCAAGTCAGATAGGACATTTAAAGAAGCGGGTAAGGAGGAAGAAGGACACCATGAAGACGCAAGAAAAGAAGATGGAAAATAAAGCTGTGGAAAGAAGGTAAAACAGGTAAAAGCAGAAAAAGAACTAAAGAAGAGTTACAATAGATGAATGAGGTGTTGGATAGTGAAAAAGAGAGTACAAGAATAAGAAATACAAGGTAAGTGATAAAAGGAGTAAAGAGGAAGAGCTTTATTGTCAAAGGGGAGGAAAGGACATGGGAGGTAGATGGTGCCTGGGGAGGAAGGTAAACGTACCACTGTTCTCTAGTCACACTCCTCCACAATAGTGAAAGAGCAATAGGTGGACTTTCACCTGAGGAGGTAACGTAATTGTCTGACATTTTTACACTTTCGCTAATGTGGAGGACCATCACCAGAATCCATATGCAAACTACTCAGGGATTGCCAGGCTGAATCACCAGGAATAAACTGAAACTTTAGAACACGTTGTTGGAAATACGTCTTTGAAATATTATGTTACTCCAATTGTGAATTTACAGTGAGGCAGTGCGAGTCACTCTTTTCCGATTCAATTTCACTATGCCAGAAACCAGCACACAGGATCAAAAACTGGCACATTGTGTGCTCCCTCCCTGAAATCCAACAGCATCAGAATAGGTGTTAATTACCAATAAAGACAGATTACGATTATCTGACATTTTTTGTTAATTAACACCTTCATGAGAATTGGGCCCTAGGTCCCGAGTCATGTCGCAGTGACGGCCGAATTTTCAACAAGGTGTTAGTTACAGAAAAAGTCATACGAAAGCTTTCCGCCATTTTTTAGGTAATTAACACATTCTAATGTATGCAAATTTTCCCTAAAGTATGCGCATTTTCCTGAGTAAGCACAGAACGCGCCACTTTTCTGGAACAGCTATTCTGGTGGCACTCATCCACAATAGCGACAGGCTGAAATTGCCGCATATATACAGTACCACTTTGGTGCTGGTCTGCATCACTGTTGTGGATGAGTGACACCAGAATAGAGGAAGGAGGGCGATTGTATAATCGTCACTTTGCAGAGCTCTCAGGTAGTTCATTATTTGTTACAATCTAATTTATCTGTGAACACCCACTTGAGCAAACTGTTTATTTAACCACTGCATTTTATTTCTCCTGAAAGAAGCTGGCTATAATATAAAGGCTCACCTTGGCAGCAATTTGAGTACCTGTAAAAGCTTAGCATGCATGGTAATACATTTGCATGAAAATATCAGGAGGTTCTTTACCTTTGCATGGACATTTAAGGCTCGACACTTAAAATAATGCTCATGCAAGGGTGATATCTGTAGCTCTCTGTGGAATGGGACTTGGGGGGTTTCAAAATATGAACGCTCTGCAGAAATACTGAACAACATCTTCAAGCGATTGTTATCTCACCCCAAGAAAGCCCCCATTCATTCTACACACATGGAGGTTGGGCTGTGCTATTTCCAGAATCAGACTATATGAGAGCACTGAGAAATCCAAAAGCAATTTTGACAAAACACTTCTCAGCAGCACTTTCTGTAAATTGCGATTACTATGCAATTTAACGAAAATGCTGCAGAGACTGCAATCCGCCTGTTATCACAGTAAACAGGTGGATTGCAGACAGAGCAGTGTCGAGCAAAGCGCTGATGCCCAGGCCCACTTCAGAATTCTATGACAAGACTGAGGCGAGCATTATGCTTTACTTCTTTATTACTGTCCCCACAGCAATTTAAAGAAACTTTATATATAAGAATGTTTTTTTTTTTTAAACCTTGTAACATTTTGTTTCCTCCAAGGAGACTTGGAGGAGTAGTAAACAACATAAGGTTAACACGGTTTGAAAAAATGTTCATAACACATCCAATCCTGAAAGAAAAATGTCTCTGGGCAACTACCACCCATAGTCCACTGGGTCTTCTGTAGTCCTGTCTCCAGTACCTTAACCAATCCGGGCAAAGCTGCCCCTATAAGATAGTCTTGTCCCCTTCTCTACTCCTCTTTCTTTGTTGCTGATCCTCACAGAGATAAGTGCCTTAGCATTACTGGGATGTAATCTCATTGTCTAATTATAAGGTTTACATATTTACCTTAGCGTGTATTTCATTGCGTTTTTATGTGCGTAGTGCAGCGTTGGGAGCGCACGCGGATTATATTTGAATAATAATATTAAAGCATATCCCCCACGTGTATACCGTTGAGGAGCGTCTCCGCTCCACGTCTGTGGTATTGGCAGGCAGGTAGTGGGAAAAACTAAGGAGAAGGGCCGGAGCCGCGAGCGAACGCACTCGCGCTAGGCTTCTGGCCCTCCCTCCTTCTTCAGCAACTGAATAAGCCGCCGGGCTCCCGCTCGGCGGGGCTAGGACCGAGCGGGAGCCGGCGGGCGCGGATCGCGCCCCAGAAGCCATCGCGCGCGCTCAACCGTCATTCCAGACGATTTGGAATACGGTTGAGCGCGCAGCGAACAAAACTTTTTCTTTTGATAGAAGACCGCAGCGGACACTGCAGACTTGTTTTGATCACAGGGACTTGCTCCAGTGAGCACACAAGGACCTCACAGGGGTCCCACCCCTATTAGGAGTGAAAACTGCACATGGTCGCACGGACTGCAGAAAGATACGTTTGTTGGTGATGAGGTCATATTACTGGGCACACTAACTGGGCATATATAAAAAAAAAAAATGTGTTAATAAAAAGCTGAGGAGCCAGCCTTTGGGAAACATGGCACAATATACTGAGCCCAGGGGGTCTAGGTCTACTACCCCGGAATGGAGTTCGGAGGAATGGGTGGAAGAGCCCACGCACAATGAGCAAGACCTCTCCCAGAGTTTTAAGATGGTCTTGGGAGACTCGCTCTCGCACGCTGTGGCGCAAGGGGTGTTTCCTCTTGCACAGAGACTTGACCACTTAGAGGCCATCCTGAATGTGCAGAGAGCAGAGGAGAAATCCAAGAAAAGGGCGCTCAGCCCTGGCGAGGGCACCTCAGCAAGACACCCTGAGCAGAGGGTTGATACCAAGGGCTGTAAGAAGACTCGGAAGAGTTCAGACTCTAAGATGCCCCCCGAGTCAAGCAGAAGGGGTACATTTAAGACCCCAAGAGCCAGTTGACCCAGTAAACAGGCTGAAAGAAGCCTTCTTGAATAGGGCAACCGTGCCGGGCTCTCGACCCCCGACCCCAGGGGTGTACAATGTGGGGGAGGAACTGGATGCCGGTTACACACCGGATGAAGAAAGTGGGGAGGAAGATTTTCCCTCTCTCCAGCCGACGGTACAATTTCCAGATGAAGAGAACTTGGGAAACATGTTCGATCCGGAGGCGATCCGGCATCCAAGATCAACGGCTGGGTACCATCACCCAGAGTAGCCCAATATATGACCCTCCACACAAGGAAACCACTCGACCGAGAGGTCAGGTCCAGAATGAGGGCGGAATGCCCCAGGCCAGAATTGCCCAGTAAAGTCATGGACAATCCCGATCTGGACCCTAAGATGGTCTCCTTTGTCACGAAGACCGCCAAAGACATAAGAAAAGGGGTGGACAGAGCTTGGCGAGGCTGTCAAGTGAAGCTTTAAGACCTTTCCGGCCCCCTGGCTAAAATAATGGATTTGGCGGAAAGGGCGATCGATACTGGCACCCCAGTAGATCCTCAGGTATTGGCCAATTGGGCCCAACGCGCAGTCTGCCTTCTAGGGAACGCGAATTGCGCCCTCTCATCAGAAAGGAGACGCTGAGTACTTTTGAAAATCGACAGCAAGCTAAGCGACCTAGCCTTGTATGAGGCGGGGGAAGGCGCAAAGGGCATGCTCTTTGGAGAGGTGTTTACCAAAGAAATGAGCCAATTTGTAGGCACATACTCCGCATTAGAGAAGGCCCAATCTTCCATCAGGAAAAATTTTCCCGGGCGTGTTTTTTCCGGGACCGGACGCCAAAGGGGTTGGTCGTCCGGTCGCTTCCCCAATCAAAGAAGGCCCCAAGGCCCGAGATCCCAGTACTGGGAGTCACGACAGCAAGATAATTTCTTCCCAGCGTGAAGCCGCTTCCCAAGGAACAGGAGAGGAAGAGGAGCCTACAGGCACCAAAACGCCCCAACTGGTGAGTACAGAGAAAGTAACACGCAAGATTGGGGGCAGGACAGCCAGCTTTTTGCATGCATGGCGCGATTTATCCAGCGATGCGTGGATCCTGCAAGCTGTATCGGGCTTGACTCTGGAGTTTGTGGGTACCCCCTCTCAAACTGTAGAGCCAACTCAGATGTGCGTGGCGCAGAGAGAGGAGACACTGTTACACGAGTTAGACAGTTTAGCAATCAAAGGAGCGATAGAGCGAGAGACGCAGAGCAATCCAGGATTCATCAGCAATATGTTCCTGGTACACAGAGGAGACAAAGTCAGGCCAGTAATAAACTTGAAAAGCCTGAACGAATGGGTGGTATACAGGCACTTCAAGATGGAAGGGATTCACCTTCTACGGGATCTTCTCAGGACGGGAGACTGGCTGGTCCAACTAGATCTCAAAGATGCCTATCTTACCATCCCTATCGCAGAACATCACCGAAAATACCTTCGGTTCAGATGGAGAGCAGAGATGTGGAGATTCACATGCCTTCCCTTCGGACTGGCGTCCGCCCCTTGGGCCTTCATCAAGCTCATGAGGCCCGTGCCAGCAGCTATCCGAGAAAGGGGAATAAGGATGATTATCTACCTAGACGATATTCTGATTCTAGGTCAGAGTGCAACACTCCTTCGGGAACAAGCTGCCTGGGTAAGCAACCTAGTAACTTCCCTCAGCTTCATCATCAACGAGGAAAAATCAGATTTGCATCCGGCTCAACGAATAGAGTTTCTGGGATTTGTGATAAACACAAAAAACACCTCTCTAGAATTACCAGCTCAGAAATTTCGAGAGATTTGGAAAGAGCTGAGGACAGTGTCAGAGAGTCATCTCCCTTCGCAACCTGGCCCTCTATTCAGGCAATATTTCCAGGGCCCCTACACTACAGAGCCCTGCAGAGATTAAAAATCAGACATTTGAGAGGCGGACTGGGTTATCACCAATTGGTTTCCCTGGACCAAGACGCCATTACAGAGCTCCAGTGGTGGTTACAGAATATGGAGGCCTGGAATGGCAGGGCGATATTCGGAGACACTCCAGATCTGGTGATAGAATCGAATGCCAGCAGAATAAGCTGGGGAACCCGGTGCGGATGACTGCAAACAGGTGGGAAATGGTCACGAGAAGGCTCAAACTCCACATAAACTGCTTGGAGCTTTTGGCGGGTTCCTTCGCAGTGAAACCATTCACCAGAGACAGGGTGATCTGCTGTGTCCTTCTCAAGATGGACAACATCTCAGCGGTCCGCTATGTGAGCAAACTCGGAGGGACGTCCTCCAAGATGCTTGTGGAACTAGCCAAGGACTTCTGGCATTACTGTTTGGAACAACAGATATCAGTATCAGCAGAATACTTGCCAGGCGTTCAGAACACGATATTGGACTGGAATTCACGTTATCTGGTAGACTCCAGCGATTCGAGACTTCTCCCGAGCATCTTCGACCGCATCCGACAGCTTTGGGGGCCGTTGCATCACGACTTGTTCGCCAGCAGGCTCAATACTCAGCTTCCCGAGTTCTACAGCTGGAGGATAGACCCAGAGGCGGCAGGGACAGACGCGTTCCTTCAGCAGTGGTCAGGAGCTCTCCACTATGCCTTTCCCCCATTCATCATGTTGACAAGGACAGTAGCGAAAGTGAGGAGAGAGCAAGCAGAGCTCGTGCTCATAGTCCCATTATGGAAGTCCCAGCCGTGGTGTCCAGTAGTGATGGAACTTTCTACGGATTTTCCGAGAGTGATTCCTCACGACACGAACATTCTACAGAACCCCGACGGCCAGTATCACCCACTCGTAGCGGAGGGCTCGCTCATCCTACTAGCATGCCGGGTTTCAGGCAACGTTGGGAGCTGCCAGGAATTTTGCAGCTCGCTGCAGATTGCATCAGGAGCTCCTGGGCGCCTTCCACCATTAGGAGCTATGGTGCCGCTTGGGACCGATGGGAATCGTACTGTACGTCCATCGGTATTCATCCCATTTCTGCGCCTCAAGTTCATTTGCTAAATTTCTTAGCCCAAAGATTCGAAGACGGGTGTGCCTATTGGACAATAGGAGTCTACAGATCCGCGACTTCAGCGGGACATGACAAGCTAGAGGAGCACCCGATAGGAGAACACCCTGCCGTGGTCCGGCTATTGAGAGGTATAAAGTTAATGAAGCCACCCGAGGCCAAGTATTCATTTCTATGGGACGTGCGCAAAGTTTTTCAACTATTCGCAGACTGGCCAGAGAACAAAGACCTTTCTAGATCACAGTTGTCTGGCAAGCTTGCTATGCTTCTCTGCCTCATAGCATGTAGGAGAGTGTCGGATGTCAAGGCCCTTGAAATAGATCGAAACATTTTCTACCCCAAAGCGGTTGCATTCAATGTGGCTAACAGGACAAAAACCGATTCGACAGTGATTTCTTATCCATACTTTCCAGACAATGCGAAGTTATGCGTAGCGCAGTGCATCAAAGAGTATGAGAGAGTCACACCACCGCTTAGACCCGCAGGAGTAACGCAGCTATTAATTGCGCGTAGTAGAAAACCCTTCCATGCAGTAGCGACAGCCACCATAGCAAGATGGGTTAGAGAAGTCATGCAGTGGGCTGGGATAGATCTATCTCAATTTGGCGCACATTCAGCGAGAGGCGCAATGGCATCCAGCACATTTGCAGCAGGCGTTCCCTTACAGGACATTATGAAAGCAGCCGATTGGTCCAATGAATGTACTTTTAAAACTTTCTATTTTAAGCCTGTGTCTCAGATTGCAAACAGAGTGATGCATAACTTTGAACAAGCATAATGCTCGCCTCTGTCTTGTCAAAGAACGAAGATTGTCCAGGCTTACAGCTCAGGCAGTCTTGATTCTATTAAAGACAAGGAGGCGAGCATTATATACCACCCTCGGGACAGAAGACAATCATGTTACTTATAGTGACTATGTGTCAAGTAAGGACCCACCCTTATAATCACGTCTCCATTTATTGCAGGAGATGACCAGAAGACGTCTTGAGTACAGTCATGCATCCGTATTGTCACAAGTTGCACAGCGGAGTTCGTCAGAGGACAACACACGGCCGAAGTTCTGGAGTGATGCACAGTTGCAGATGGAGCTCCAATGGTTTTAAGTTACCGGTTAAAGACTCTCAGGCACAGACTAGCGGCCAAAGAAAGAGGAGTAGAGAAGGGGACAAGACTATCTTATAGGGGCAGCTTTGCCCGGATTGGTTAAGGTACTGGAGACAGGATTACAGAAGATCCAGTGGACTATGGGTGGTAGTAGTCCAGAGACATTTTTCTTTCAGGATTGGATGTGTTATGAAAATGTTTTCAAACCGTGTTAACCTTATGTTGTTTACTACTCCTCCAAGTCTCCTTGGAGGAAACAAAATGTTACAAGGTTTAAAAAAAAAAAATGTCTTATATATAAAGTTTCTTTAAATTGCTGTGGGGGCAGTAATAAAGAAGTAAAGCATAATGCTTGCCTCCTTGTCTTTAATAGAATCAAGACTGCCTGAGCTGTAAGCCTGGACAATCTTCATTGGCGTGGTGCCTGGGCGTCAGGAAAAGGTGCAGTGAAGTGTGCTGTTTAGCATGTTCACTGCACCAAGATAAGAATCGGGCCTTGAGCCTGCAAGCCCGATTCTCATGTTGGCGCAGTGAGAATGCTAAAGAGCACGAATCGCTGCGCCAAATCTGAACGCCCAGGCTCCACCACTATTCTCAAGTGGTCCTGGGCGTCCTCGTAGTGCACGACACATGCGCAATGGAAATTCTCGGCAGCCCTTTCCTTAAATAACAACATCATCGTTATTTTACAAACGTGCTGCCAAGAGAACACCTTAAATAACGACATATTCGGCTTTCACATGCTTTAAAACAATGTGCCAGCTGTATGCCAAAATTCACAATTACCCACATATGACATTAAATGAGATCCAGGATGCGCTTGAGGAGCTACTCTTGACTGGTGAGGGGAAAAACTCTGATTATATGATTATTTTGGGAGGGGATTTGAATGCTAAATGTACAGATGAAAATGAAAGTGCATTCTATTGTAATGTTTTTAAAAAGTGTATAATGAAACATGGCAGTAGTAATCGTAAAGGGAAAGAGTGGGTGGCTTTCTTCAAACAATGGGATATCTTTATGTTAAATGGCAGAAGTGATGGTGATGTTCCAGGGAACTATACCTGGAGTGGAAATTAGTGTACTGCTACGTTAGATTATTATTTTGGTAATAATGCATGTCTTCTTATGACTAAGCAACTTAAGGTGGATCTTATAGATCACAGCGACCATAATATCCTTGCACTGTGTATTGATATACCTCACGCCAGACTTACTGGGAGCTGTTGCACCAATATCTATACTAATCACACAGGCAATTGTATCCGTTGGACTGTGAACCATTTAAGGACAATTGATACATGCCTTTCGGAATTAAGTGAGACTGATTTTAGTAATAGGACATAAGAGCAGCGATGAAATAGAGCAGTGGATTAGTACCCTGACCTCTGAAGTAGCTATTGTTAGAAATAAAAGTCAGGGTTTCATATGTGATAAGCCATTGCGCATCTATGACATTGCAATTAGAGCTGCCAAGAGATCTATGCATAAGGAATTGCACCAGGCACGCAATTCCAGGCTAGCTGCACAACCGCTGGCCAGACATATCTCTGTTGTTAAGAAACAGTATCAAGGATGGATAACGAAGTGGAAGCGCTCGGCCCTCAATGCCAATTTGCAGAAAATGTTCATTGCACTTAGAAGTGCTGACCACAAAAAAATGTGGGACATGCTGGCTAAGGCAAAGGGGGATAGGCATAAGCGCCTATTAAATCCCATTCGTGAAATGGATTGGCTGGTTTATATTCAAAAGAAAAGTGCGTATGCCGCAGATTATCTACCAGATTATCCTGAAATTTAAGAACTCCAAGGGTCCAGGTCCTAATGGACTTGCAAATATAGTTTTAAAACATAACCCTGGTACCTGGGCATGCATTTTGAGAATTCTGTTTGAGAAGGTGTGCTCGACGCAAACTATTCCTTTGTTGTTACAGCAATCTATTTTATTGCCAGTCTATAAGAAAGGCGATCGGCTTATGCCAGATAACTATAGGCTCTTATCCTTATTAGACACATCTGGAAAGATCTTCTCTACCTTGGTGCTCAGGGAACTGCAGCTATGGGCAGATGAGGCTAACATACATTTTACGCAGACCGGGTTTCGACCCGGCCAATGTACTATACATAATTTAAGAATTCTGGACCTACTAATTAGAGGGACGTTGGAATTGGGAGGGCGTAAACTATGTCACATTTGTTGACTTCAAAGCAGCATTCGATGGAGTCTACAGATCTAGGTTGTGGGATAAACTTCTTGCCTATGGTTGACCGGTTTGGATTATTGATGTGCTAAGAGGCCTACACCTTAGCACCCAAGCACGTGCAAGTATGAACGAAGAGGGTGGTTTATCTAGGCCAGTACCCATTAGGAAAGGTGTGAAACAGGGTTGCACTATTGCGCCCCTGCTTTACAATCTATTCACAGCCCATCTCCCAACTCGGCATGTGGCAAAAAGTAGGTGTTGTCCAGTGGTTGGGGGCCTTGCCATCCCCTGCATGCTCTACGCGGACGACCTGGCCATGTTCAATTACACCTATATGGGAGCAAGAGCTATGTTTGAGTCTCTGATTAGCTATACGACTGTGAATCAGATGTATATGAATATGGGAAAAGACCTGTTTGTTTTATTGTATCCATATCTGGGTCTTGACATGAGTGCCAGTAAGGCCTGTGTATATATTGTGGCTATGAAGAAAGTTAAGGCTGCACGTATGACCCACCTAATTTGTAACTTTGCAAGAAATACTGCAGGGTTTTCTATAGCGGGAATTCTGACCCTCTATAAGCAATGCTTCTGCCCCATGGTTCTCTATGGGTTAGAGGCCCTGGCTATGGGAGATTTACAGTGGTTAGGTATAATAGAAGGAGCCTTTTGGAAAACTATTTTGAAGATGCGCAAATCGACCCCTATGGAATATATTCGATTGGAGTTGGGATTGGTGTCACTTAAGAGCGAGATGCTTATTAGAAGAGCTATTCATCATATTAAGATCCATACGCTTCCTAAATGCCATCTCCTCTCTTTGTTGGGGGCAGACCCTAACTCTCAGTGTGGTGGGAAAAGCCAGTATAATGCCTGGGTTTTTAGAACATAAAAGGCCATTGGTTGGTGCCCTGATTTCACACGAGGGACCAGCTTTTTGTGTTTGAAGTGTATCTTTAAACATAAAGTAAAAAAATGGGACTGGGTTAATAACTACACTCATTTGGCTAATATTAGAAGCCATTGTATGTCTCTATGGTGGTACATAACTATTTAAAACCCCAGAGGTATCTGAGACGATGTCCTAACTTGTCGGTCCAGAGCTTTAGGTTAAGATTAAGAACCACTCAGCTCCCCACGTTTGTTTTGGTGGGAGCATTCATGGGTATCCCGCTTAAAGACAGAATATGTTGTCTTTGTAAATTACTAGGGATAGTTGAAACACCAAACCCTTTATTTACGGAATGTGTCACTATGAGTCCTGAATACATGAATATATTGGGACACATGGTTACCCATTACGATTCTATTAAGGATTAAGCTTTTTGGACGTATTGCTTTAATGCAGACACCGAAAACTCACATATTGCACTACATTAATTATGGTGTAATAAAGGAGCGGCTTCCGCCTAACAAGTTATATTCAGGGGAAAAGTAGAACAATATATAAACATGTGGCTTCCCTCACTGCCATGTTAATATGTAATGCTTATATCTTAGATTCTAGATGTACATTTTAACCTGTACTGTATTATTATTTTTTTAAAATTTGTTTATTTATCAATCGACACACAGGAGAGATTATACAAGGACATTACATATAGTATCTCAGGTCATGTAACCCAGAGTCCCCGTCACCCACCGAGTACGTTCCCCGGCAAGCATAGTTCTCGGCCTTAGTCAGACTGGCTCGGCGGCACCGGTGGGTCCTCCATAGCGTGAAGGGCCCTTGCGATCAGAGGCGGTTTGTGGGTCAGGGCCAGATAATTCCGGTCATAGTCTAGCACTGGTTCCCAGATATGCCAAAAATGATGAAGCAGTCCCGCCCTGGCTGCCGTGACTTTCTCAGCTATTAAAATATCCCAAAGTTTGACCCAGCAAAGGGCCATCAAGGGTCCGTCCACGGACTTCCAGGTGCGGGCCACCGTGATCTTAGCCGCTAATAGGAACTGGGATATCAGGGTCGCTCTTCTCCCCGACCGCCGGTATGAGTCTGACAATGGAATCCCTAAAAGGACCTGTTCGGGCGGGAGCTGAATGATCGCCTGGGTGACGTCTTTAATGGTGGCTAGACAGAGAGACCAAAACTCCTGCACCCGGGGGCAGGTCCACCACATGTGAAAGTAGGATCCTGGGAGGCCGCAAAGTCGCCAAGAGAGAGGGTTTAGTGCTGGTTGGAAGTGATGAAGGCGTAGAGGGGGGTAATACCAGCGCAGGAGTAGTTTATGGGCACACTCCCTGTTGGTTATACAGCGGGACGTCCGCGTTCTTGTCCAAATGTCTACCTATGTATGGTCCTCAATGGCGTGTCCGAGGTCTGTTTCCCATTGGGACATGTAGGAAGGCCTGGACCGGAGGGGGTCCTCCTGTAGCAGCCTATACAGGGTCGATATTTTCCCCCGGCCGGTAGGTTGCTCACCGTCAGTTCCAGTGAGGTAAGGGGTCTTGTGGCCGCCGCTTGGGTCTGTGGGTGAGAGCACCAGTGTCTGAGCTGAGCGTAGGAGTACCTATTAGTTTCCGCAAACTGAAAAGTCATCTTGCAGCGTTCAAAGGTTAGGGGGGAGTCCCCTTCAAAAAGTTGTCCTAAAGTGGCGAGGCCCCCTGCGACCCAGTTTCTGAAGTTTTGAGGACGGGCCCCAGGGGAGAAAGCTGGGTTGAGGAAGATTGGGGAGAGCGCACTCAAGTCTCCTGGGACGCTCCGGTGTCTGCGAGCCCACTCCCAGGCCCTAATTGTTTGTTTTGTAGCTGTGAGAGTGCCCGGCCAGCTGCGGCGTAAAGCTGTGGGTAAGAACAGGAGGAAGCGAAGGGGAAGAGAGAGGCAGGATTGTTCGATCTCCACCCATTTCGGTCGACCAGTAGCCAGTCCCCATGCCTGGAGGTGGGCCAGCTGTGCCGCCATATGGTATTTGCGGAGGTCGGGGACCCCCAGGGCTCCCAATCTCGTGCTGGCCATCATTGTTCTCCGCGGGATGCGCGGTTTCTTCCCCTTCCAGATAAAGTCCACCATCTTCCTTTGGAGCCGCTGCAAGGGGGGAAGCGGAATGGTGATCGGGAGGGCGGCACAGGCATAGAGGAAGCGCGGGAGTAAGTTCATTTTGCACGCCGTGATCCGGCCTAGGAGGGAGATCTCTTGGGGTTGCCAGCGGGTCAGATCCTTTTCTAGTTCTTCGAAGAGTGGCGGGAAGTTAGCTCGGTAAACTTCCGTTGGGCGTGCAGGGATATGAACCCCCAAGTAGGGGATCGATTTGTTGCCATTGAAACGGACCAGTTGTTTTTATGATAAATGATATTAGATCATTTGCATCAGGATTTAACCCTTTAGCTCTGTAGTAATCCCCTCGAAAATGGGTAATGCACAGATAGAAACAAAAACTTTGATGGAATTGACTGATAGCGCACATTGTAGTATTTGTGAGTGTAATTGTGAAAGATGTTCTATTTTAACCATGTATGTATTGTATAGTGTAATTGTTGAGGTTAATTACCCCCCCACCCATCCCACTCCCCAACCATTAATTTTTACCCACCCACCTGCACTGCGATCGGCTTCCTGTGGCACTCCTCCACAATACCGGCACCAAAATGGTACCGTATATGTGTTCCACTTTAACGCACATTAAAAAGTGGAGGAGTGCCACAGGAATACCCGTCTTAAATGGCAGGTAACAAATGTGGCGGTTGCTAGGTTGGTTTCCAACCCATCCTAGCAACTGCCACATATATTCCGAAAGTGGTGCATTCATACCGACCTCTGAAGAATGCGCCACCTTCGGAAAAGGTCTTACGTACCGAAAAGGTAACGCTTTTTCCGACCTTTTCAGTACTTTACACCCACATGAGAATTGGGCCGTCAGCATGGTAAACACCATGCTCCACTGTGCCTTTTCTTGACGCCCAGGTACTGTCCAATATTCTCAGGGGACCTGGGTGTCAGTGAAGAGCACGACACTGCTGTGTCTCAAACCGCCTACATTTTGTCTGTTTTTTGGATCAACAGGCTGATTGCTAGTTTTTAGCAGCATTTTTGTTAAAATTGCATGAAATTCGCAATGCTGCTGAAAATATCCCTTGCTGGCACGCATACTTT
The DNA here is from genome assembly GCF_040938575.1 of Ambystoma mexicanum. Classification (NCBI taxonomy): domain Eukaryota; kingdom Metazoa; phylum Chordata; class Amphibia; order Caudata; family Ambystomatidae; genus Ambystoma; species Ambystoma mexicanum. The sequence goes on from NC_090941.1 coordinate 772,568,804, forward strand.
TCAGCAACAAGATGAAAAAAAAGTAAGGCTGGGGAAAGAAGTAATAAGGGAAAGCAGACAAAGGAAGTAAAGAAGATCTGAGATATGTGGAACAAGTAATAAAGGAGAATAGAAGAAGAGAGTGATGTGTGAAAGCAGAAAGTAAATAAGGAAATTAAGGGAGTGGCAAAAAACATGAAGAAAACGATGTGGAAGGTAGGTTGTAACTGTGAGGGAGGTGGGTGACCTTACCTCTGTTATCTGGTCATACTCCTCCATAACAGAGAAAGGTCAATAAGCAGGCCGCCACCAGTAGCATACATGTCCAACAAGGAAACGGTTTCTAATGTGGAGTAGTGACACCAGAATGAACATATAAACGACCGGTTTGCAGAATTGGTGTTTGGCAGGTCGGTTTTCAGCCAATGCTGGCAACAGGCACACAGGTTCCTAAACTGGCGCATTGTGTGCTCCCTCTGAAAAATTTGACAGCATCAGAATAGCTGTTAATTACCAAAAATGTCAGTAAACCTTAATGCAACCTTTCAGTAATTAACACCTAGCCGAGAATCGGCCCTCAGTGGCTTCTGTCACAGGCTGTGAGTCTTCTGTCACATTTTTCCGAGTGTTGTTGTCCTTAAGGTGTAAAGTAGTTGTCACCAACTTGGTTGTTCATAATAATCCATGTTTAGGACCAAAAGTAGGCTTTGTTGTATCTTGGCCAAAAACTAGAGGGTCCCAGAGGTCAGAAGCATAGGTAGGTGGGTGCTGGTCATAGACACTGCTGCAGTTTCTCCCAGCTGTGCAAACCTTTTAGATCTAGTGGCAGAATGCTGTGATTTTGAAACACTGGGATATGTAATTTCCGATGTACACAATCCTCTGAAGTACAGTTATTATAACATAAATCTACATTGAACAAACCCAGCATAATGTAATGACAAAGTGCTTTTTTAAATCCATTGCCTGGTTCAAACAATGTTAAGGGAATTATTGGATAGTAAAAAAATACTTCCCTCACTACACAGCACATAATGAAGGGCGTTCATCCACCTCAGAGCTTCAAAGCCATAATAAAGGCAGCAAGCGCTATACAAATATCAAATAACATAACTTAATGAAATGATCAATCTTACTGAAACATCATGTTTGCTAATATCCAAGCGACCAACAGGTGGGTTTGGAGCAAATAAAAACGCTACTCTTCACCTAATCACCGCCATCTACCACATCCTTGCAATTCTTTGACATATACCGGAAGGATACTTACCCTGTCTATAATGTATAAATGTATATGTCTAACCTGTACTTCCATTACTCATGCAACTAAGTTCTTCACAAGTAACAGCGCCTCGATGCCCAAGGGCTGTTTGTGCGCCTTACAAATGTAAAAATAAATTAATTAAAGATAGATGGACATACCAATATTGATATGAGTGTGAATGGCAACTCACCTTCCTCTGCGCAACGATGTGCAATAACTTCCAAGCATAATGAAATAAACAACAAGAAAAAAATCTTTAAACATTTAAAAATGTTAAGAACACTACCTCAAAGAGAAACAGGATCTAGAAAATTCCTGAGGAACCTTAGGAATCAACTCTTGTCCCCTTGCGTAATTTAAAAGTGTTCGGTAGTCCCTGTTGTGGCAAATAGGGTGGGTAAGAAGAAGAAAAGAAAAATTGATCAGCACCAGGAGAAGGAAAATCTAGGCAAAGTTCTGGAGTGGAATATTATTCCTTATCTTCATAGGATTGATGGACAGGAAAATAGCCTGGAATTGGGAAATCCTTTCACTCATGATCATGAGCATATTGGGTAGCCATCTCTGCACAACAAGAGTCCTCTGAAAGTCCTGACACCCCCAAACTGCTGGATGAAGGCTTAGATCTGGCCTCTTTATTGTCCAAGCCCTTATTATCCTGAACTTTTGAAAGACCAATCTCTCAACAGACCCCTTTGGGGCCCTCGCACTCAAGGATCAGCTCTGCAGTGACTAGTGCAATGAAATATCCCAATGTTCCAAAGCCCATTGAGGTTCCTCACTATGAAGGTATTTTTTGCTGTTTTGGGTCTGGAATATCTCTTGCAGGACTATCCAAATTGTGTGCTTAATAGGGGAAATATTCAGACTCTTTTTCCACAGCATTCCAATGCTGCCAAATGTATACTCCAAGGACTTTGCTCAGGTGGAATATAGGGATCAGAATTGTACGAACTCTGGTTGCATATACTTTCCAAATGTATTTTTGATCTCTTACTTTCTGAAAGAGATGCCCTTGTATCTGTGGGCTATGATCTATTTAATATTCCCACCCCTTATAAACACCCCTGTTTTAGAGAGATGGAATTCGATGACTCCATCGGGATGGGCATAAGAGGAAACAATGATCATTATAAATCGATTCCAGCCAATGGGAGTTGGAGAAATTGCCTGTCATGTGATATTGATTGGTCCTGGGTACCTGCCGTCCTAGGACAGGACAAAACCACAAGATGGGTCAGATTTGGAGCATAAGAATCATGTATTCATGTATGCTTTATGATATAGCATTTATAACGTGCCTATACACAAGTGTTTGAAGGCGTGATGAGGCAAGAGATGGGGAACAGAGGGGAGACAGACAACAATCTTACTATGCCAGGTGACATTGAGATCGCGCAAGTGCAGGGGAGGGGAGAAGGGGACACAGTGCAAGGGGGAAGGTGCAGTGCAGTACATGGGAACAACAATAAAAGAAATCGATAAATAAGGAAAAAAGTAAAAGTGCGGCCAACTGGTGGCAAGGGTAAGTGCAGACATCAGGTGTCAAGTGCTAGTAGGGGGCTGTAGGGATACAGAAACAGTCCCCAAGTTTATGTTTATATTTATGTTTATTGAGTTTATATAGCGCTTTAATCCAAAGCGTTTTACAGTATAACAACAAGGTACAATAAAGAAAGAAGCATATTTAGAAACATGAGACAAACCAATGATACAGTATGTCGAACAATTTACTTAAAGGAGGGGAAGAGGGGGGAGGGGAGGGAAGAGGAGGAAGGTGAGGAGGGTTTCAATGTCTGATTTGAGGTCAGCGGGAGGAGTGGGAAGGGGGAAGGGACGGTGGGAGCCCCCTGGTGACCTCTGACCCCCCTGGTGGTTTCAGTGTCTGATTTGAGGTCAGGGGAGGAGGGAGGGGAAGGGAAAGGGGGCAAGGGGCTTGAAGGAGAGAGGTAGGGAAGGAGAGTCAGGGGGGAGTGGAGGAGAAGGGCTTTCAAAGAGGAGCGGAAGGATGAGTAGGTAGGGGAGGAGCGGATAGGAAGAGGTAGGGAGTTCCAGTGGAGGGGGGCCAAGAGTTGAAAGGAGCGGAAGCGTGAGGAGGCACAAGGGGCTGGGGGCACAGTGAGAAGGTAGAGATCAGCTGAGCGGAGAGGGAGAATAAAATGAGGGGAACGAAGATAGATAGGGGGGCAAAATCATGGAAAGATTTGTAGACAAGACAGAAGAATTGAAATTTTAGTTGTGAGAGGATGGGAAGCCAGCCGAGTTGGGAGAGTGAAGTAGAAATAGAGTTACGAGGGCCAAGAAGACAGAGTACGGATAGAGGAGTGGTAGATGGATTTTAGGGGAGTCAGGTGAGAGACAGGGAGTCTAAAGAGGAGAGAGGAGCAGTGGAAGAGGCGGGAGAAAATAAGGGAGGAGATTAAGAGTTTAGAAGCGTGGAAGGTGAGAGAGGAGCGGATCTTGCGGATGTTGAAGAGGTGGTGCCGACAGGCATGAGAGGTTAGAGAGATGTGGTTGGAGAAGGAGAGGGAGGAGTCAATGTGGAGGCCAAGATTGCGGGCATGGGTGGAGATGGAGAGATTGGAAGGGGGAAAGTGGATGAAAGGAGGGGGTAAGCCAGGGAGGCAGTGCAGGGGTGCAACTGGCAGGGGCGGGGACATGGGCCCGAGATCAGAGGGTAGCCAGGTGACCAGTGCAGTTTTAGTTTCAACCAGGAGTTCAGCAGGGGAGAGGAGGAGAGAAAGTGGAAGCAAAGAGGATGGTTTTGAGGTGCTTCCGGAACCAGAGATGGTTCTCCTCAAGTTTCAGAGATGCTGTTCCAGAGGGAGGCTCTAGCCAAAGAAAGAGATCTACCACCAACTTGTTGCTTGGAGAAGCGACTGACCCTGAGGGAGTTGGAGGCGGATGAGCGAAGGGCTCGAGTAGGAAGATATTTCAGAAGAGAGAGTTGAAGGTATTGAGGCCCCAGAAGGCCTTGTGGACAATGCAGAGGGTTTTGAACGTAATCCTTGCCGCCACTGGGAGCCAGTGCAGAGATTTCAGTCTTGGAGAGATGCGATCCCTGGGTTTGAGGCCAAGGGCAAGTCTTGCAGTCCTGTTCTGGCTGAGTTTCAGAGGGCTGGAGAGTAGAAGTAGGCAGATTTAGAAAGAGGCTGTTGCAGTAGTCCAGCCTAGAGAGAACCAAAGCTCTGGAGACAGTGAGCTTCTGGGAGAAGTAGAGGAAAGGAAGAATACCTCTGAGGAGGTGCAGCTGATAGTGTGACTTCTTAGAGATGTCAGAGATGTGAGGAGAGAAGGAGAGTGTGGGGTCGAAGATGACCCCTGGGTTTTTAGCCTCACAGGTGGGAGCAGGAAGAGGGCCAAGAGAGGCCGGGCAGAGAGTGACAGGAAAAGAGGGCGCAGGTGTGCAGATGGCATTAAGGCAGAGATCATTGGCGGCACACCCCTCCTGGATAGCAGACAGACAGTCGGAGATGAGAGAAGGAGAAGAAGTGGCAGAAAGGGAGCCTGAAAATGAGTTGTGTCATCCGCATAGCACTGAAAGTTGGGGCAGAGCGTGGCAATGCGGTGGGCAAGGAGTGCCAGGTATTGGTTGAACAGCCAGGGAGAGAGGTTAGACCCCTGGGGAACACCACAGGAAGAGATAGAGGATAGGAAGGACTCAAGTTGGACCTGGGATGGTAAATTGGAGAGGAAAGAGGTCAGCCAAGCCAGGGCCTGGTCAGTGATACCCAGGTTATCACGGTGACGGTTGAGCAGGATGGCATGGTTGACCGTGTCAAAGGCAGACGAGAGATTAAGTAAGATGAGGACACAGGGGGTATTGGAATTGAGGTTGGAGAGCAGGTCTTTACGGATGTTCAGGAGAGCAGTTTCCATGCTTCTGGCAGCTCTGAAGCCAGACTGATGGCCATGGAGACATCCAACAAATTCAGTGTGAAGATTAAGCTGGGAGATGGCCATCTTTTCCAGGAGTCTGCCCAGGAAAGGAGCAATGGAGATTGGTTGATAGTTACCTGGGCAGGATGGGTCGGCAGAGGGTTTCTTAAGAAGAGGGTGCACAAGGGAGTGCTTCAGGGGGGTAGGGAAGACACCAGTGGCAAAGGAGTGGTTGCAGAAGTCAGCCAGAGCAGGAGCCAGGGTGTCAATGTGGTCCTTGATGGTTTTGGAGGAATAGAGGTGAACCTGTTTTGACGAGACTTTCATAGATCAAACTTGTCTAGAAACCTTGTCTGGGGAGAACAGGGGAAAGGCAGAGAAGGAAAGAGGAGAGGTGGCTGAATAAGGGCCAGAGGAAAAGTAGGGGGCAGTGGGAGAGGAAGAGAGAGAGGACAGGATGTCCTGAGTTTTCGAGATGAAATGAGAAGCCAGAGTGTGCAGAGGACCTGTGAGGGGACAGGAGTGGTAGAGACTGCAGCAGGATTGGCCAGTTCCTTGCACATTTTAAAGCATCCAGTCGAGTTATTAGATAATGCAGAGACGCGGGCTTGGATGTGTGCTCTCTTCTTGGTGCAGACAGAGTGCCGGTATTGCATTTGGAGCAGGCGGATGGCCAGTTTGTCAGATGATGTACCAGAAGCATGCCAATTCCTCTCAACCACCCTGCACTTGTGTTTATGGGTGAAGAGGTCTGAGTCGTACCAGGAGTTGCACTTGGCTTTGGGCTTGAAGCGTATCCTCATGACAGGGGCAACAACATCAAGAGTATCGGATATATCAGAGTGAAGAATAGAAAGGGCTGTGTCAGGGTGTGAGTCAGTCAACGGCGGGGAGGGGGGTAGAATGTGGCGGCGAAAGCCTCAACTGACACACGCTTCATGGGTCGAAGAATCGAGAAGGTAAGTGGCAGTGCTGGAACTGACTTGGCCTGAGGAGTAGCCTTGTGGAATACACAAGGTTTTAAACACCTCTTTAGGGTTGGCCAGATGGAATGCCATCTAATGAATTCCAATATTAATCTCCAGGATGTCTGGTTGAAGGTTTCTCCCTTTTTGGATGGGGTGAAGGCATCATGAAGCAAGACACAGACAAGAGATTCACTTTTCTAAAAAATGTTTTATTTTCCTTCTTTGCCAGGATGGCGTAAGACCTAACTTGCCCTATGCGAAGGTGGGATTTCCCTACCTAAAGAAATTAAGGATAGTCTGTGTCATTAAGTTCAACTCAAAAGTCTGTCTGTGTCCAAAACCTATACTTGCCCTCACAACTAAAGATATGCAATTTGTAGGAATGTCAGCAACAAAAGAAACAGTACCCAAATAAAGTTCTCTGCTTATTCCAGCTCCTGGTTTGTTTTTCAGCTTCCCCTTTCCCAAGTTAAAAACAGTTTTTAAAAAGGCCTCCGGGCTCCCTTCCACCAGAGATCAATACAGTCTTGGGGTTCCCTTCCCCAAGAAGTCAGCTCTTCCAGCTTCAGAACTTCAATCAGTTCAATAATCTCTTGGCTTACAATAACAATTTCCAGTTTAACTTTGTAACCATCCAGGCTTTGCAATATTTCATGAAGATTGTTCTTTTCTTCAATCACTCCAGCACTTGGTATACAATACAACTTCTGTATCTTGGTTTTTCCTTGGCTCTTTTTAAGTAGGGGTCACTTGGTATAGACACAGTTGCCGGACCACACGGTCCACTCATTACAGGTCACGAAACCGATAACCCTTAGCACTTGGTTATACTTATTTGTTCTCTTTGGACTTTCTTGCCGACACAGGTTTTTTCCCTATGCCATTAACAAGCATTCAATTCTGTATCTCCTTGACAATCGCTTGGCTTTGCCACAACGTGTATTTTACACAACTCAGTCTGTGGTGTTCATCCTTTTACATCACCTTGCTTTCACCTTATCTATTAAGGCTTATTACTTGCTTTGCTTTCCTTTTGTTCATAAGTGCTCCTCACTTCGCTTTCATTCGTGCTCTGCTTTCATATACTTTTCATATCTTTCCTTCAGTTCGCTATTCGATAATTCTTGTTGCATTCTTAAAAGTACTTAGCAACTTGTTCTGTATTCAAAATTCTTCAACTCTGTCTTGAAACATACTTATTATAAGTTTCAGTTCATTCTACATTTTCAAATGCCCCTTTTTCCGCCATGAGTGTCCTGGTTTGAGTGTTCCCTTTCTCCCACTCACCGGTGTACAGCCGCTCCTCTGGCATCTTCTTTCTTCTGTTTCGCTTCTTGTCGCTCTACCTGGGCTCTTTGGGAGCTTCGGCGAGCAGCGCTCGCTACCTTCGAACTTTGCTGCAGCAGCCTGCGGCAGTCTGGAGCCCTCAGTGTCCCACAACTCTGGCTGTGGACACACGGCACAGAGGACAGCAGGGGTCTCAACCCTCTTGTGGCCTGCTCAGGCCCTTGCATCTCACTCACCCTTCTGCAACACATGGTGTCCCTTTCACCAGCCCCTCTTCATCCTGCTCCAGCCTTGCAAGCCACGTCCATCTCTCCAGGTGGGATTCTCTTCTTCTCACGCTGATCTCCCATTTTATACACCTGTGGATCTTTAACAGGTTGCAGGTGTAAGTCCTTTGCCTGACTATAGTTAAATCTATTAGCGGGGCATGCCTGTCCATTCCAATGTTATTCCTCCAGAGTCCTCTTCCTCGTCCCAGTACCAAAGTGGTATGAATGAATGGAAGTGTGCATAACTCTTAGTTGCTGCCGCCTTGTCCCAGTCTTAAAGGGAAATGATTGGGGAACAGTTTGTGTGTATGAAAGGGGAAAAGGTTGACAATAAACTATGAAGGCAGAGGGGGGGTAGGTTTATTCTTAGAAAGTAAAAGGGGATACCATGTCTCGCCCAAAGACATCTTCTCCCTACTCCCCAAGGTCCCTCCACCCATGTGATCCTCCCTCGTATATCCACCCCCAGAGTCAGGATGCAAGAGCGATGGCCTTTCCCTGGCCACCCGACAGGAAGATCCAGGGAGAGTAGTTGGCAGGATGACCTCAGGTTCCTCACAACACGGTAGTCGACTTTCATACAACCTGCCATATATGGAGGGCTCATTACTGCCATCAAAAAGGAGATCACGGCAGACTGCCATATATGGGACTCTACTCATCCCAGTGTTCTGGCAGTGACCTTGCTAAAAAAAAAGTCTGAATACCTCCTGGGGGGCTGCGGGGGGGTGGGAAATCTCCGGGTGAATAACACATATTAGAATGCTCAGGCATCAGATAAACTTGACCTGATTGATTATATCACGGCCTTATTGGATGATTGGTTTAGTCGAGCAAATACTGGGGAGGCAGTTGTTTAGTGGCATTTTTCCTGGAGTAATGGGGCAGTTAATCCCCCACTAATAAAGGTCACATATGGGCTGATCTCATGAATGTTTGGGATTTTCGTTGCCTGAATCTGTAACTTGCTAGTCAAATTAAAGTGGACTATATGTGGAAAAAAGGTAACATTACTTCTATGATTGATTATATGTTTGCTTTTGTTTTTGTATGTGTCCGGTTATGTTGATTTATACTGCACACTGCTACCACCCAGGGGCAGTCTCCAGGCGCTTGTGTAGCTCTGCAAGAGAGCGATGTGGGGAGGTTAGTGAGGATCACATGATAGGATAGGTTCAGAACCAGGAGGAACTGGCATCTGTGAGTGTTGCATGTGAGAGGCCCTGTGAGTTGGAACCGTATGGGTAAGACTCAGTGCCACAGGTGTGTGCTTGTGTTTGTGTTAGAGTATTGTGTGTTGTTGGGGTGGGTTGTGCACACTGGTTAGATAGTGTCCATAAGGGATCCAGAGTCACGGGTGGCTGTAGCTGTAAGACTACCTGGTGTCCTGGTGTGTACTTGCATTGTTGACAGTTTTATGGAATTTGTGGGGTGGTTCACTCTAGGTGTGCTTCCAGCATCTCAGAGATGGTGGGTGTGAACATAGAATGTATTCTTGGTGTGTTTATGTGTAGTGTGGCTAGACATCTAGACATCTGTCAGAGATTCAGTATTCATACAGCCGACCATAGTGACCATTTGCTTTTGAGGGGATCATTTAGGGTGAAATTGATGCATAGGGATCAATCCGCGATCCATAACCTGGTGGTTCAAAATGATGGGAACCGCATTTGTTGGAGCTCTAAGATCATTGAAAAATTTAATGTGCAGTTGGTTAGATTTGTGATAGAACTTTTCTCAGTTCCACTCCTTTCCAACTTCTTTAGCAGTAAAGTTTCTAGATGCTTGGGAATGCACTCCAACAAGGCTTTTCTGGTAGCAATATAAAGAAACATAACTTTGATATTAGGGTGCAGGAACAGAAAAAAGAGTTAAGTCGATATCTCTGAGCCCGAAGGGAAAATAGACATGTGCCAGTGAGCTGTAAGAGAGTGAAGGCAATGAAACAGGCTTATAAGAACTGGCTCATATCCCATACAATGAAGTGCTCCAATCTGATGGGGAATTCATGTTAAATGCCTTAACCTCAAATAATAGCCACTCATTAGGCTCTTTAATGATTGAGGACAGATTTGTTCAGGAAAGCACACATCTTAACCCTATACATATTTACATAACCTATATGATACATTATTGGGAGTTCATCCTGATTGTTGTAGTACAAAGGATCGAAAATGGGATCTTAAGGTGGAGTGGAAGACATAGCATATCAGATTAGAAGGGCGGAATCCTCTAGAGAGCCCGGGCCAGATGTGCTTTCCAACTGTGTTCTTAAAGGGGATATTGATGTGTAGGCCTCCATACTCTCCAATTTGTTTGCTAACCTCATTTATACTAAGACCATACCGGAATCCAGATGGAATGGCCACCTGACCCTTTATTCAAGAAGGGATACAGGGTCCAACCCCCTTAACTATCGCTCCATTGCCCTTTTCAATCTTCTTCTCCATTTTATTGGGAGAAGACACCAACAGCTTGGATGTCAAGCAATCAGTTTTCCGTGAGGGTCTTGGCACTCAATTGAACGGCTTTCTGCTATCCTTGCTTCTTAAGATGGGGAAGTGTGAAAAGAGGATTTTCTATATTGCACTTACAGACCCCTCCTCGGCCTTCGACAGTGTGAGCAGGAGCATTCTTTGGAGGAAAATGAAGAACTGGGGGGCTCCAGGAAACATTTTGGACATATGTCAGGGGCTGTGGGAACCAAACAATGGGTTGTAAAAGGGATGTGTGCTCACACCTGCACTCTTCAACTTATATTTGTCGGATTTGGAAGGCATTTGATGGGTGTAGAAGCTTCACCCACGCATCCCAGATTGTGGTCTTCCACTTACAACATTTGGCCTACGCAGACAATCTGGTCTCATTGGTCCAGAATACAATTGGTCTTCAGCAGAGTCTGTATGCACTCGCCTCCTATGTGGAAACTTAAAATGAATATCAACAAATATCAACAAATCAAAATGTATGGTATGCTCTAACAAACAAATTTAACTGGGGATTAAATGGTGTCATGGTGGAGCCCATCAACCAGTACCCCTACCTCGGCCCTGGGATCTATAACCACCTAGGTTATATATGCTATCCATAACTGGCCCCATAAAGGTGCCCACCGTGAAAAATAAAATAAGAAGTGTGGGATGTTTATTGCCCAAGTGAAAGAATTAAACAATAGATATGGTTAGTTGATTCCCACTCCTGCCCCGAATGAAGTATGACAAGGCTAAATTTATTCCGCCTTGTTATACGATACTGATATATTTTTCAAAACTGATGAAACTGAGTGGCAGAAATTGGAGAGGAGAATATGGAAAAGGGTACTGGGCCTCCAAGACTGTGTCCCAGCAGGGATAATAAGAACTAGGTCTGTTGTCTTTGACTTCTTTGATGAAATTGAAGATCATGTTCTAAAGGAAAATCCGCAATCCACCAAAACTAACATGGTTTATTAATTTGAACTCTGTGATGAGTTAGGAAGGTTGTATTGATTTCGCAATTTGGATTAAGGAATGTGAGAATCTTCTGTCCAGAATAGACAGGAACAGGGAAACACTTGTATCCCATCCCCCTCATATAGAAAAAGCTTAGTGGGAGGTCGATTGGTGTGCTAGTAGAGACTCTTTACATAGGTATTTCTTATTTAGATACCAGGCCCTCCAGGAGAAATGTCTCAATACTCCGGAAGATTGTATTATGATGTTTCCCTGCCCCAAATGGAGGCACAATTTTGTCAGATTTAGATTGAACTTGTTGCAGGTGCCAGGATGAACATTCCTAGCAATAAACGTTTAAGTTGGCTTTGTGGAGAGGAGTTTAAGGTTGAGACTTGCGACCATCGCCTCCCGAAATGTAGGAAAACTCTCAATTTCAGGTCGAAAAATCTGTTCATATTGGTTCAGGATAGGCACTTTTTAGCTTGGTCTCAGATTGCTCTATCTTTAGCCGCTTTGAGGTGCATTGTACAAATGCTAAATTTTATTGCAGAGAATACAGCTTTACTGTTTCCAGTGTGTTATAACTTTTGTTTATAGTGGTAGATGATTTAGAGATGGGTGAGAACTTGCTGTGGTGAACGAATTGCATGTGTTGCAAACACTGAATTCTCCATTGTTACTCTTCCAAATATGGTTGGTACCTCACTTCCCTATCTTTAAATACATGATCTTGTTGTAATCCTACTCCCACATGTGGTTTTTTGTAATTCTTGCCCCTCTGTTATATATGCATTTGTTTTACTGATCTAAATGTTTGAACATACAATATTGTATGGAAGATTATATATTTTCCTATTAGTGGTCTGCATATATTTTTCTAAGTGTATGTATGCATATGCCTCATTGTTTTTACTGTATTGTGTGTTGGTATATGTTAGACGTTATGAATTGTGACTATTTAAGGATATGTGAATTGAATTGATATATTTTATTTCGATCACGCTCGTACACAAGTGTTTCAGAGTGCTACAAGGCAAGGGAGGGGAACAGGGGAGAACAAAACAAAGATCCTACTAGGCCCAGTGACATTGAGAACGTGCATGGGAGAGGGGGAGGGGAAAAGTGCATGGAAGGGGGGAGAAGTGGAAAGTGCGGAGCAAAGGAGAAACAGATAAATAATAATAAATAAATAATAAAGGCAACAAACAGTGGTAGTGCAGACAGCAAGTGGCAAGTGCTGGGTTTAGGGTAGCAGACAGGGTAGGTCTGATAAGTGCAGGAAGGAAAAGGGGGGCTCTATGGGTACAGATACAGACCCCAGTGCAAGGGGTGGCCCGGAGGCAGTGCAGGAGGGTGGCAGGGTGATCAGGTACCTGGGCTTGGAGGACAGAGGGTGGCCAGGTGCACAGTGCAGAGAGAGAACAGATCAGCAGGGGAGAGGTGGAGCAAAGGCAGAAGCAAAGAGGAAGGTCCTGTGGTGCTTACGGAACCAGAGATGGTTCTCCTCGGGTTTTAGAGTGGCAGGGAGGCTGTTGCAGAGGGAGGCCCCAGCCGAAGACAGAGATCTACCCCAGCTTGTTTCTTTGAAAAACGACTGACTCTGAGGGGGTTAGAGGTGGAAGAGCGAAGAGCTCGAGAGGGGAGGTATTTGCGGAGGGATAGCTGAAGGTATTTTGGACCCAGGCTCCAGAAAGTCTTGTGGACAATGCAGAGGGTTTTGAATGTAATCCTTGCATCCACTGGGAGCCAATGGAGAGATTTCAGAGCTGGAGAGATACGATCCCAGGGCTTGAGGTCAAGGACAAGTCTCGCAGTCATGTTCTGGATTAGTTGCAGAGAGCAGAGAGTAGAGGCAGGTAGATTTAGAAAGAGGCTGTTACAATAGTCCAACCTAGAAAGAACCAGAGCTTGGGAGACAGTGATCTTCTGGGGGAAGGAGAGGAAAGGCAGAGTACCTCTGAGGAGGTGCAGTAGGAAGTTTGACTTTTTAGAGACATCGGATGTGGGCAGAGAAGGAAAGTGTTGAGTCAAAGATGATCCGCAGATTCTTAGCCTCGCAGGTGGGGGTAGGAGAAGGGCCAAGGGAGGCCAGCCAGAGAGTGAGGGGAAAGGATGGTGAAGGTGTGCCGATGAGGAGGATCTCTGTCTTGCTGGCATTCAGACAAAGATCATTGGAGGCACACCAATCTTCAATGGCAGTTAGGCAATCAGAGATGAGAGAGGGAGAGGAGGGGGCTGAGGGCAGCCTGAAAATTAGTTGAGTGTCTTCAGCGTAACAGTGGAAATTTGAGCAAATAATGGCAATGCAATGGACGAGAGTTGCCAGGTATTGGTTGAAAAGCCAGGGCAAGAGGTTAGACCCCTGGGAAACACCACAGGTAGAGAGGGAGATAGATGATAGGAAGGACCCAAGTTGGATCTGGGGGGGCTGATCAGAGAGGAAAGAGGTCAGCCAGGCCAGAGCCTGATCAGTGATACCCAGGTTATCACGAAGACGGTTGAGCAGGATGTAATGGTTGACCGTGTCGAAGCCAGAAGAGAGATCAAGTAGGATGAGGACAGAGGGAATGCTAGAGTCAAGGTTGGAGAGCAAATCTTCACAAATGTTCAGGAGAGCAGTTTCCATGCTTCTGGCCAAAAGGGTGGTCATGGAGACAGAGGATTGGAGATTAGTGGGTTTGATACAGTTACTGTGCGTTTGAGACCATACTGTAAATGAAGAAAGGATTGGAAGTGGAAATCTGGCAGCGAGGATCCCAAAACAAAAAACCCACCCACTAGGGTTTGTATCATGAACAAAATGAGGAAATGTGTTTTGAGATAACAACTCACGCTCAGGATAGGAATATTAAAGATTTCAATGACCACCAAATTAGTTCATTAGTTATCTAAGTTTGGATTCACAGAACAAGAGATATAAAGTCCTCTTGGCTTAATTAGCCAGTTTTATTGCATGTCAAAGGAACACAGCCGACACGTGTTTCGACCACCCTGGTCGTTTTCAAGGCTGTGAAATGTCATAGTATCCATAAACATGAAATACGAGTCATATTACGAACAAAATGTGTTAATCCAATGATATTGTGACAGGTGTACAAATAAACACATACCACACAAGAGGTTTCAAACTGAGAAATGCAACATTATGGCCAGATGTGGAAAAAGAAAACATTTGGGAAAATTATACAGAAATAATGATAACTTATCTTCATAGGTCAAGAAGAGGTTGTCAAGTTGCTATTCCCAAAGATAGAGCTTGGGCAAAAATCATTAATCAGTATGATAAGGTTTAGAATTTGAAATTACAAAATTTGGTGTGTTCAAGCACCGAATGGTCACTGTGCAAGAGTGTGATAGGAACCATATAGGTAGTTGAGTGTCCTTTAGACATTAGATTGAAAGTATCCAAGTCCTGTGGTGTGTTGCCTGTGGAGATTGAAACTAAATACCCTGTTCATATTATTATTGGGCTTCTAAAAGGAAATGGAAATGACCACTGCATGAAATGAAAGAGGGTTTACCCTATTCCTGAGTAATGTACTTCCTGTATCTACAAACCAATCAATAGAGATCAACCATGAGTTGCAACTGCATTTTCAATGTCTACAAAAAGAAAATAGTCCTCAAAGTGAGCGAAACCTAGGGACCGGTATGTCCCAAGAACCAGTTGTGTGCTGTATACCAGGCAAAGTCAAGTTGGACAGTGTGTAGAGGTAATCACATGCAGGAGTCTTGATAAGGATACATCAGGTATAGCCAAAGACTGTGTTGAAATTATATTAAAGAGGAGAAGAAACCTGGTAGGAGAATACACCAGGTAGCCTACCAAAATTAGGACTAACAGCCGAGTTGTTTTGCATACAAGTTGTTTTGCTGACCAAAAGAAGCCCAAAGAAAAACTGATATCCTTAAAAGTTTAAAATACAGTGAAGAGAAATCCAGGGCAAGGGAGCCATCCTCTGGAACTGTGAAAAGTATCAATTTAGAACATTTGAATTGGAGTTGCCTTATATTTTTGAACATTTTGTAACGCTCACCTGGCTCCCACGGAGGCGCTGGTCTGGTCTGGGTTGCTGTGGCCTCTTCAAGCGTGATGCGCAGAATTCAGACCACCGATTGAACAGGACCCCCAAATCTTGCTTGTCGGGCCCGTAGGAATATCCTTCTGCAGATGAGAAAGGGGATTAACTGTCTGCTGAATAGTATGCTTGCTCCCCCCTTACCCCCTTCGTTCTTCTCTGATTCCTCCAAAACCCCCGGTTTAAGCTCACCTTATGGTTTGGAAGGATGAACTCTCCATCCTGCTTCTGGTGCAGGGGCGCGCGTTCGTCCAGTTACTTCACTGGTTTTCAGAATGGCGCTGGCACATCCACTTGACTTTTCTGAGCGATACGCCGTAAGTATGAAGATGCAAAAGTTCAAGTGTGAGCCTCCTTTTATGTTGTCTTTTCTGTCCTTTATTTCAGGTGCAGAACAAAGGCGATGCGTCGAGGGGTTAAATTGCCGGTGGTAAAATCAGGTGAGTTAGTGATGAGGGCGACCCCTCTTAAAGTCTTTATAATTCCCCAGTAATGTCTTTTGTCCTTTCCCCATAGGGGCCGGGGTGCGGTACCTGCCAAAGATGCGGCGCCGACCCGAGATGTGGAATGGTTCACCAAGAAAAGCCGGTAAGTAATATGGCTGAAAATGTCCTTTCCCCATAGGGGCCGGGGTGCGGTACCTGCCAAAGATGCGGCGCCGACCCGAGATGTGGAATGGTTCACCAAGAAAAGCCGGTAAGTAATATGGCTGAAAATTCGGCTTTCCTCTTGTGTTCCCTTGCTCACCTTTTGTCTCTTCTTCTCTCCCTTAGGTGCAGAGATGTGGCAACCGGTGCTGAGAGCCGCGATGGAGCCGGGCGGCGTCTCGGGAACAGATGAGTGAAGCGCGGGGCTGCAGCGAGCAACGCGGTGCTTTTAAATGGAAGTCTTCCTTCAGGAATGCTGGCGTGAAGATTCCGGATGCAGGTAAGAAGGTTGAATAAGTTCTTGGTTTTCACCTTTCTCTTCTCTTATTCCCTTACAGGTGTTCCAGGTTCGAGGCGGGCGTGGCTGGAGTCCAGATGCAGGAGCAGACACGGTGAGCGTTCAGCTGCTGGGATGCAGAACAACGCGAAGCACGTGTGGCTGTCCGGGCGTGGCTTAAATAGCTTTGGAAGAAGTTCCAGGTGAGTATTCTTTCACAGCCCCACCCCAGTAACAAAATAGTTCCTTCAGAAAAATAGTCCCTCCTAAGCCTCATTTGGCTTGGTTCTTCATGCAGCATGGTCTCCATCAGGTGAGTGTGCAGCATGGTCTGCTTCAGGTAAGTGCACCAAACACTTCCCCTTATGAGCCTGGCGCCTATGGCGCCAGGGCTGATGTCCAACATGAGCCTGGCGCCAATGGCGCCAGGACAGAGTCCAAAGAGCCCCTATAAAGGGCCGCTGGGCTTTTACCCGGGGGCGTGATGCCTGCTCCCGGGGGTGCTGGGCCTGGCCTGGTGCTCTGGGGTAGGCATCATGACAGCACTCCCCCCCAAGGTATTTTCCCCAGGAGGTTTCGGTTTGCTCGGGAAATTCCGATGGAACCTTTTTACTAGCCGAGGTGCATGTACGTGGTCGCTGGGTTCCCAAGATCTTTCCTGAGGCCCGTACCCCTTCCAATCAATTAGATAGAAAAGTTTTGATTTTGATATCTTAGAGTCCAAAATGTTCTTCACCTCGAATTCAGGCTCCCCATCTATCTGGATTGGTTCTGGTGGCTTTATTAATCTGGTTCCTGGTTGCACTGGTTTCAAAAGCGACACATGAAAAACGGGGTGAATCCGCATGTTAGCTGGTAGATCTAGCTTGACTGCCACTGGGTTAATTATAGCTTTGATCGAGTAAGGGCCTAAATACCTTGGATTAAAAGTCTGAGGTCCCTTGAGCGATAAGTGTTTGGTAGCCAACCATACTTGATCCCCTATTTGGTATGGAGGCGCCTCCTTTCGATGCAGATCCGCATTATTTTTGTATTTCCCTTTCGCATGTAGTAAGTGTGCAGTAGCATCCTTGAAGGCTTGAGTAATCGTAGAATGCAAATGGTCCACTGCGGGCATTTCGAGGCTCAAAGGTGAGTCCAAGTCTGAAGTACGAAGGTGATGTCCATATAGGGTATAAAAGGGGCTCTGACCAGTTCCAGAGTGTATCGAGTTATTGTTTGCATATTCAGCCACCCATAAAATATCCTTCCAATTACCCTCCGATTGGTGCAACATACATCGTAGATATTATTCAAGGGTCTGGTTCGTTCTCTCCGTTTGACCATCGGTCTGTGGGTGGTGGCTGGTTGAGAGTCTTACGTCGATTTGTGCCAGTTGACAACACTTTTTCCAAAAATGAGAAATAAACTGGCTTCCCCGATCGGAGATTAGTATGGACGGGAATCCATGCAGACGGATGATATTTTCGAGGAATTCCTTGGCAAGAACAAAAGCTGAAGGTAATCCTTTCAACGGAATAAAATGGGCCATCTTGGAAAATAAATCCACCACAACCAGAATAGTATTGTATCCATTACAAGAGGGCAGGTCCGTGATAAAATCTAGTGACAAGGTGTGCCAAGGTGCTGGTGGAATGTCTAAGGGTTGAAGAAGACCGGCGGGTTTTGTTTTTTGACCTTTGTTTTGGGCGCAAACTCCACAGGACATCACGAAAGATTTAATATCCTTTTGCCAGGACGGCCACTAGAATTGTCGTTTAATTTTTTCCTCTGTTTTGGCAATGCCAGGATGTCCTTCCATCAGAGTATCGTGATGACGGGAAATAACCAGTTCTTGCAATTCCTTTTCTGGCAAAAATAAACATCCTTGGAAGTAAGGTAAGCCATCGTTGATTGAAAAGGCAGATCCCCTTTTGATCCAATCCTGCAAGGCTGAAGAGTCTAGGAATAGTTTTACCCGTGCTTGAATGTCTTCAAGGGTTTGTAAAGTGGTTATCCCCAAGATTCTTTGTTCGGAAATTATCGGCACAGGTTCTGAGTTTGTGTCCATTTCTCCCATTCCAATTCGAGATAGCGCGTCCGCTTTGCCATTCTTACAGCCGGGACGGTAGGTGATTACAAAATCGAACTCAGCAAAGAATAAAGCCCATCGGAGCTGTCGTGAAGACTGGGCCTTGGCAGTTTTTAAATATTGTAAATTTCGGTGATCAGTGATCACAGTGATGGTATGCCTGGCGCCAAGAAGATAATGCCGCCAAGCCTTAAAGGCGGACTTCATGGCTAATAATTCCTTATCGGTGATTGCATAATTTATCTTCGGCGGCGAGAACTTTCTGGACCAAAATGCTACGGGGTGCAGTTGGTTGGTTTCGGGGTCTCTCTGAGATAGTACAGCTCCCATGGCTAAGCTGGATGCGTCGGTTTCGACTATATATGGGAGATCAGGACGCGGGTGTTTCAAAATCGGTGCGGAACGTAAATTTAGCTTTTAATTCCTGAAAGGCTTGTTCAGCTTCCTCGGTCCATTCAAAACGTTTATTCTTCCGCAAGAGTGCAGTGATGGGTTGCACCACCCGTGAAAATTCTGGGATAAACCTGCGATAAAAATTGGCAAAACCAAGCATGCTTTGGACACCTTTCACCGAAGTAGGTGATGGCCTTTTGAGGATGGCATTCACTTTCCGTGAGTCCATTCGGACCCGTTTAGGTGTCAGAATGAATCCAAGAAACTCAACCTCGGTGGTATGGAAAACGCATTTTTCCAGCTTTGCAAACAGTTTGTGCTGGCGCAATTTCTCAAGGACGGCCCTGACATGTTTTCTGTGATCAGATTCCGAAGAGGAGTACACCAGAATGTCATCGATATACACGACAACACAGACATCGATGAGTTCCCGAAGGACATCATTCATGAAGAATTGGAAGGCAGCAGGCGCGTTGCACAACCTGAAAGGCATCACCTGGTATTCGAATAGTCCATATTTTGTACGGAAGGCCGTTTTCCATTCGTCGCCTTCTTTTACTCGTACCAGGTGATAAGCCCCCCGGAGATCTAACTTGGTGTATATGCAAGCGTCATTCACCTGGTCAAGGAGTTCAGGGATCAAAGGCAGAGGGTAACGATTTTTAACAGTTATCTGGTTCAATGCGCGGTAATCGATACAAGTTCTAAGGTCGCCTTTTTTTTTTGGCACGAAGAACAAAGCCGAGGATGCCGGAGACTTTGACGGGTGAATGAAACCATTAGCTAGGTATTGGTCTAAATATTGTCTCAAATGCAGATTCTCCGGCTCAGTAAGGGCATAAATCCTGCTACAAGGGGGTTGTGCACCGGGCACCAGATCGATTTGGCAATCGTACGATCTGTGAGGAGGTAACGTGTTGGCCTGTTCCTTTTGGAAGACGTCCTGAAAGTCTTGGTATTCCGGAGGTAGTTGCATGGAGACAGAGGTTACTGATGCTAGACTGATCTTCAGATTTTCTGGGTAGCAGGTTCGTGCACACTCCGGAAAAGTTATTCTCTTCGCTCGCCAATCAATTCGAGGAATATGGGTCTCTAACCAAGGGATTCCGAGAATAACCTGAAACTGTGGAGCCTTGATTACATCAAACACAACTGCCTCCCGATGGCCGTCCGGACCTACAAGTGTCACCTCAGCTGTGGAATGTGTTACTGGTCCCGAGGCAATTTCGGTTCCATCAGCTGTGGTGATGACATCTTTGCTGGTTTTAAGACGCAGGGGAAGGTTAATCATGGAGACCAATTCACGATCCACGTAGTTTCCTATAGCCCCACTATCGATGTATGCCTTTATTGCATGCAACCGCTTAGGCTGTTCCGGATCTACGAGGACCATTGGCACAGTGAAATGCGAGGTCTGAGAGTTCGTTTTCAAGCTCGGCAAGCGGACCCCTATGCTTGTCGGGTGGGGTCGTTTCCCGATACAGAGGTTTCATAGATTTTATCAGCGGCTCCTACCACCTTCCTGGGCGGTCTTGCCGGGCAATCTTGCAGAAAGTGTCCAGAGGATTCACAATAAAGACATAAGTGCATCTGCCGTCTTCTTTCACGTTCCTTTTGCGTTAAAGGTCCTTTAACTCCTCCGATTTGCATTGGTTCAGAGGCTTCAGCCCCCTTGAGGTTAGCGTGGGTCTTGACTAACACCCGGGTCTCAAACTTGGACCGATCAGCTTTTCTGTTTTGCAGTCTGTGATCCAATTGGACCACTAAGTCTATATATTCTGAGCATTCTTGGGGCGGATTTACGACTTGGGCCAGGACATCTTTAAGTTCTCCGCGTAGACCTCGATAAAATAACGTGATTCTTTTATCCTCTGGCCACCCAGTTTCCACAATTAGTCTATTAAAGGTTGCAATGTAGGAAAGGAGGTCTTGATTGCCCTGTCGCAGAGATAGAAGTTCGTCATCTAGAGCCTGCCCCTGGGAGTGACGAGCAAATAACCTTTCCATGCTTGCTTGAAATCCTTGAAAATCATGAAGAATCGGGTCATCTTGAGTTACCAGTGGAACTGACCAATCGGCAGCACTGCCGCTGAGATATGACAATACAAAGGCTACCTTGGTCTGGTCATTAGGGAAGGCCCCAGGTCTGCACAGGAAATGCAAACGACACTGATTCATGAATACGGCGAATCGTTTGGGGTCCCCAGCAAAGCGTTCGGGTGGGGCCAGCGGCATGATTCCAGGTAGATTAATCTGCACCGGGTTACTGGAAAGCACAGGAGCGGGGTTCCCTCCAGAACCAGGTAAAGGGGTTTGTCCAGCTTGACCTTGCAAAAGCTGTCTAGCCAGGTCATCAGCTCTTTCCTTTGTTACAATCACTTCCCTCCTGAGAGCATTAGTCTCTTGACGAGCGGCGTGTACTTCGGCCCGTAATTCCCCCAGTAGTTGGGCCAACTGGTCAGTCTCGGAAGTTTCCATAGCGCCTGGGTGGGAATTTGTAGGAAGGCTTCGCGTTCTGTAACGCTCACCTGGCTCCCACGGAGGCGCTGGTCTGGTCTGGGTTGCTGTGGCCTCTTCAAGCGTGATGCGCAGAATTCAGACCACCAATTGAACAGGACCCCCAAATCTTGCTTGTCGGGCCCGTAGGAATATCCTTCTGCAGATGAGAAAGAGGATTAACTGTCTGCTGAATAGTGTGCTTGCTCCCACCTTCCCCCCTTCGTTCTTCTCTGAATCCTCCAAAACCCCCGGTTTAAGCTCACCTTATTGTTTGGAAGGATAAACTCTCCATCCTGCTTCTGGTGCAGGGGCGCGCGTTCGTCCAGTTACTTCACTGGTTTTCAGAATGGCGCTGGCACATCCACTTGACTTTTCTGAGCGATACGCCGTAAGTATGAAGATGCAAAAGTTCAAGTGTGAGCCTCCTTTTATGTTGTCTTTTCTGTCCTTTATTTCAGGTGCAGAACAAAGGCGATGCGTTGAGGGGTTAAATTGCCGGTGTTAAAATCAGGTGAGTTAGTGATGAGGGCGACCCCTCTAAAAGTCTTTATAATTCCCCAGTAATGTCTTTTGTCCTTTCCCCATAGGGGCCGGGGTGCGGTACCTGCCAAAGATGCGGCGCCGACCCGAGATGTGGAATGGTTCACCAAGAAAAGCCGGTAAGTAATATGGCTGAAAATTCGGCTTTCCTCTTGTGTTCCCTTGCTCACCTTTTGTCTCTTCTTCTCTCCCCTAGGTGCAGAGATGTGGCGACCGGTGCTGAGAGCCGCGATGGAGCCGGGCGGCGTCTCGGGAACAGGTGAGTGAAGCGCGGCGCTGCAGCGAGCAACGCGGTGCTTTTAAAAGGAAGTCTTCCTTCAGGAATGCTGGCGTGAACATTCCGGATGCAGGTAAGAAGGTTGAATAAGTTCTTGGTTTTCACCTTTCTCTTCTCTTATTCCCCTAGAGGTGTTCCAGGTTCGAGGCGGGCGTGGCTGGAGTCCAGGTGCAGGAGCAGACACGGTGAGCATTCAGCTGCTGGGATGCAGAACAACGCGAAGCACGTGTGGCTGTCCGGGCGTGGCTTAAATAGATTTGGAAGAAGTTCCAGGTGAGTATTCTTCCACAGCCCCACCCCAGTAACAAAATAGTTCCTTCAGAAAAATAGTCCCGCCTAAGCCTCATTTGGCTTGGTTCTTCATGCAGCATGGTCTGCATCAGGTGAGTGTGCAGCATGGTCTGCTTCAGGTAAGTGCACCAAACACGTCCCCTTATGATCCTGGCACCTATGGCGCCAGGACTGATGTCCAACATGAGCCTGGCGCCAACGGCGCCAGGACAGAGTCCAAAGAGCCCCTATAAAGGGCCGCTGGGCTTTTACCCGGGGGCGTGATGCCTGCTCCCGGGGTTGCTGGGCCTGGCCTGGTGCTCCGGGGGTAGGCATCATGACACATTTGTACACTTTTTAAGACCAAAGACATTTCCATTTTCATCTTAGAGTTAATTTATAGAGTGTGAGGGCCAGAATAGTATTTTGGATACAGGACATTTTGCTTTGGACATCTTGACATTGGACAGACCCTTAGTTTTGCTTTAGACAGGGAATTACCTTCCAGAATAGAGATAGTGAGTCATTTTCTAACCCTCTTTGTTTCAATAAAAGTGTATCTCCATAACCACGAGTCCTTTATGTCCTGTGAGAAACCAAAAGGTGTCTCACCCACCATTCCCCGGGGATCGGTCATCCAGGTGGCTAGGATACTGCCGTCGCTTTTGGATCCAGTTCCTGGTGGTGGACCAGTGTGAGAGGATCACTTGGGTGAGGGGTCTTCAGGGAGTGGGGACACAAGATGGTGAGACGCGGTATACCCTTCTGTGTAACACCTTTACCCCATCCTACGAGGTAGTATATTTAGGAACTCTACCCCCTGCCCCCTTTACAAAAAAACACTTTACACTTTCTCATGGACAGCCTGCTATGAGAGAAAAGAGACTAACACCCAAGCAGTATACCTGACGTGTCTCAATACAACAGTCAGGCGAGGCCAGGCAATTACTGACCATTACACACACCAGACTTCCATTACACTTCCCCACAAAGATAAAAGGCAGGGCATGATAGCACACTCTGAGCGAGGCAAAGCACACAAGGAAACAGCAGTTTCAAGATGGTAGTTGAATGAGAGAGGAAAGATGGCAAAACAGAAGGGGATCGCAAGGAGGGAAATTCCTTTCACCTTTTTGACACTCCCAAGGGTTACTCTCCCAAACCCTTGAGAATAGAAAGCATAAGACCAGGAAACCAGACTGCATTGTGTGTCGGAGATACCCGGGGCCCTCCTGCATCAATAATCTAG
The DNA here is from genome assembly GCF_040938575.1 of Ambystoma mexicanum. Classification (NCBI taxonomy): domain Eukaryota; kingdom Metazoa; phylum Chordata; class Amphibia; order Caudata; family Ambystomatidae; genus Ambystoma; species Ambystoma mexicanum. Next base: position 772,592,186 of record NC_090941.1, read on the forward strand.
GTGCGAAGAATCACCAACCACTGTGGTACCGTCCTTGGCTCCAAGAGTAATGCAGCTTCAGTGAAGTCAACACAGCCGGTGAGTTGAGGAGACCAATCTAGGTTGAAGCCAATGTTGCATGCAGCAACATTGTATGGCGAGCACTGGAGCGAACATTGTTGGCACGCGTGTGATAAAAAACGCAAGTAAATTTGAACTTCTTATCAGTGATTGAACTTTAAAGCAAGCTACAATACCTTCAACAGAGTGGTCCGGCACTATATGGGTGCTCAATCAAAGGTCTCTGTAAAATATCCAGCAGAGAAGTGATAACAGTAGATAAATCTGGTCCGAGCCCGGCTGAGAGAGACCAATTGAAAAAGAACTAATAAATGTGAATCGAAGAGGTCCTGCAACGGGTCAAGCATAATCCTGCGGACAGTTGAAAGTCTTCAATTTTGATGAAATACAGAAAGTTTGGAAAAGTATATGAATTTGGTCCGAGCCTTGCAGAGGGAGACCAATTAAAGGTTTTGTGTTACAGTGAGTCACCCGAGAAGCTTGTATATGTGAAAATCCTGAGAAGAAAGGAACTTTAATGATTTGTCATGTTGCATCAGGCCCTCTGAAATAAGAGACTTTAAATGTCAAAGAAACTTTGGCACAGAAGGCCCTGTTGAAGTTTTGAAGTGCATCCTTGTGCTAGAGAAGCCAGAGTGTGTGCTAAGTTTGAGTGTGCCACCTTGTCCGGTACTGAAAATGTGGGGAAGGGAAGCCAACGTATTGAATATCCTGACATATCATTATTTGAACACTTTTCTTTTGCATAACATTGATTCCCACACTATTTGTATTTAGAAGTAAGGATTGGCAATAGGTTTATTAGTATAGGCCCTTTTATTTTGACAAGACTCCACTAGGACTGCGTTATTATTATTTGATGGTTGTAGCTTGCTCCCATCTTTAGATTTAGGATTAGACAGGTGTTTTTCAAACCCAATTGAAGTTAAATGAACACACTTGAACTGTGAGCACTTGTGTCTGTCTTACTGTTTGATACCATGCCTCCCTTACAGTCCGCATCTCATTCCTGTCTCCTCACACAACCCAGCACGTAGCAGCAACATAGGGGGAGTCCCTTATTTTTAGTTGGCCAGGCTGCGTATGTCAGATGCAACCCGGTGCTGTATGCAGCAGTGGGGAGGGCCCCACACAACTCTCCTCCACCTGGACCACGTCTGTCAGGTGTGGCCCAGAGAGTCCTGGTGGGCCACCAGACAGGGGGCTGGCCTCTTCCATTTTATGTAACCCTTGAGGGCAGAAACCAATGGGTGTTTTCCATGGTGGGCAGCGCCTGTAATTATGAGTTCCTGGGGCTGGCAGTGACTGTGTGCAACCATGGGCATGGCAGTGCTAATGGGCGCTCCCCTGCTTGCGAGGTGAGCCACTCAGTGCAGACCCGGGGCAGTGGCGGTGAATGGCATGCCTCTAAAATCTTAGAGGGTTTCAACTATTGTCCCCAGTGCTTCCATCAGGCCCGCAACATTTTTCTTTCTTTCTTTAGAGTAAAGGATCCTTCGCACGATCAAGCAGCATTGTTCTTTGTGCAGTTGTAAGCATAGGTCAGGGTGGCCACATGCTAACTCCATCTGTTCTCCTCCTCTAGCCTCAGGGTGCCCAGCATTACCAAGAGGGTTTGATTAAACCTCTCCACTTGGGCATCCCCCTGAGGGCGATATGGAGTTGTATGGGTCTTCTCGATGCCAACTAACTCCAACATCTGCTTGGAGTGTCGATTCAAAATCTGTTCCCTGGTTGGAATTAATCCTGGCCGGGCAACCGTGCAGAAAGTATTTTTCCAACAGCACGTAGGCAACAGTGGTGGCACACTGATCTTTGGTGGGAATCGCCTGCGCATACCAAGTGAAGTGGTCTGTCACCACCAGGATGTTCTGTACACCTCGCCTGTCCATCTCCAATTTGGCTGCAGGATGAACCGCGGTCTCCATGGTGACACATCTGGTGCAGTGCTGGCAATAATTCTTGACATCTCCTCCTAGTCTAGGCCAGAAAAAACCTTGAGCAGACCAACTAGAAGGTTCTGTCACTGCCAAGAGGTCTCTGCTGGTGGTTCTGTCACTGCGAAGATGTCTGTGCTTGTCGTGGAGTGCATACAATACAGCTTGGCGGAATCTCTGTAGCAACACCAGGCGATGTAGTAGCCAGTCTCCAACTTGCTTTCCTTTTCCAGGATTCCACCCTTCTGCACAAGCCTCTTCCAATCCTTCTACACTGCAACTTTCTCAGGGTCATGAAGGAGGTCTCTGGACACATATGCTCCTGTGTTCTTGGCTTTCAGGAACAGAGCGATGACAGGATCCGCTAGCTAGGACATGGCGGATTGCATCTCGGGTCAGACGCGATAGCAAAGATACCTCTAGGCGGCTGGTGATGTTGTAGCAGAGGGCAGGTACCGCCTCAACTGAGAATCGCAAGAAATCCAAGTCCCTGGCTCTGTCTGGCACCTGCTGACTTGCAGCCTGACCGTCTTCTACCAGGTAATTACCTTAGCGTGCTCACATCGTGTGGCGATTCCCCCCTCTCACTAAGAGGTCACCTTCTAGGTTGATCTGGCTGCTCCAGGGGCTCTGGCGTCCTCGATTTAGATAGGTCCAGATCCGACCATCTTACTTCCTTATCTGTCGGAGAACACCCCTCGGGACCACATACATAGCAGCCTACTCCCCATGCAAGGTTTCTCTGTCTCCATCTGCCATATCTTGTCCCCAACTAGTTTGACATCCCTCTTTCTCGTCTCTGTTTAACGTTAGTTTTTCCAAAGACAAAGCTCTATGGTCGAGGCCCAACAGACCCCCCTCTTTGTCCTGCGACTGTGCACCTTCAAATCGATCGTCTTTCCCTTTATTTTGCAATTCATTTTTTGTCCTCATCTCTTGATAAGCCTTTTCGATTCAGTCTCCAATAGCTCCTATATCAAAATGATCTTCTAATTCTACTCTAGAGGTTCCTGGCATTGGTTCTAGAGTCATGAAGAACTCCTCTATGTCCTCCCATGCCACTACTGAATTAGGTTCCATTAACGCTTTCTCCATGCGATCAATGTAGCGTGCCCTTTGCCTTCTCTTTTGTTCCATTTTCACATCAACCTCTCTTCGTTTCTTTGCTTCCTCCCTAACCCTTTCCTCTTCCTGTCTTTTCACCTCTGTTCTCTCATTTCCTCTGCACACTTCTTCATCTCTACGTCTTTGCATTCTTTTATCTCTCAATTTCTGTTCTTCCTCTTCTTCTCTTCTCATTTCTAGCCTGTCTCGTTCTTCGATTGCTTTTTGTCTGTTATCATATTTTCTCTGCTCCTCTCCTCTCTCCTGCTTTCTCAACTGTTCATCTTGATGCAGTTGTTCCTGTCTTTGTCTAATCTTTATTTTAGCCTCATCTTCTTTTAATTGTTCCTCTAATTCAGAGTCTTTTTTATCTTGTTCGTCCTGATCTTCCCTTTGCCTTACTTCCTCAATGCTCTTTCCATCAAGTTTGAGCAATATCTGACCACCCATCCATTAGTTCTATATGAGCGCTACCTTGTCAGCTTTGTCTTACTCTGCTTTCCATCTCTTATTTCTCTTTCTATATCTAGAGACATAACCGTTCGATCACTTCTCTCTTTGTCCCGTGGGACTTTAGGGATCACATCCCTTTCTGGACTATTTTCTGGACTCTCGTCGCTGCTACATGCAGGCGGCCCATATGTCAGATTACTGTACCCTGCTGCTGCCTTAAATTGTCTTAAAGGATGTAATCCTTCATCTTTCGTACTATCGCCGTTTACTTCATGTGCAGTAGGGGGAGCAGAAGGCTGAACATCCCCCTCTTTGCACTGGTTAAGCATCAAGTCTTCAGGAGGAGGGTATTCCCTTTCCTCCTGGTACAACTTCCAAAGCTCTAAGCTAGCTAACCTCTTTTCCAGGGTTTTTCCTGTGTACACTGCGTGCAAGTATGTCATCATGTGTTGCAAAACCGCTTTGGATGGCGATCCCCCTTAGGGCCATGGCATCAACATTTTATCTGCCATGCCCTTAAACTATTCTGCACTGTACTGCTTAAGCTTTGGCGAGTGTTTTGGCAGCTGTTTTCACAAGTGTATAAGCAGAGTAATGTCCTCCATCATGACTAGCCTCAATTGGCTGTCAATACTTACTGTTTTTTTACACAGATAAATACTATTCAGAAAAATAATACAATATGAGCGTGCACCAATCGTCGCAGCTCCAAGCCTCTATGTCTCACTTTACTTCAATCTACCTATTCAATGAACACCATCAGTCAAGTAAATAAACAAATAATCAGATTTCAGCCTTTAACCACAATCTTATTATTTTTTCTTCTTCAATGTTTCATCATTTCTTTACCACATACAACATATAGACCATACAAACAGACAGACAGACTGGTTGGTTGGCCCACATATACTTCCATCAACGCTCCTCGTGACTACTCATGCCCCTAATAATGACTCCGATCGGAGTATGAGTTGTTCTCTTTAATGATCCTTGATCGTTCGTAGCCTAGGTATGTCCACTTGGACTTTAAAAGAACTCCTTCTAAACGTCCTTGACATAGGATACAGTGCTTATAATATGGATCACTCCTTGGCCGTATACCTTAAACTATGACACTCTTCGTCGTTAAACCAAAATACCCCAACCAACCATCCATTACTCTTTCCCCGTTACCCCTTTATCACATTCCACACTCGGTGCCCATTCATTGTTTGCCCTCTCTCTGTCTACTCACCATTTGTGTTTTTAACTTCTGACCCTCGGGATCGCCTCCTCCTCAACCAGCCGCTTCAGCCTTTGGTCCGTTCAACTGCCTGTAGAAACCGGGAGGGGATTCCATGAAAGAGGGACCCATTCCACCTATCTTTTTAATGACTTGCAAGTTTTTACTATTGGCCACTATCTACAGGGAGCTTCATGTTCCTCCAGCTAAATGGCGGACACTCGATATTCCGAGACCCTTTAAAGCCTACTTGGTCGATGGGTCTTTAACATCCCCTGCTACCACGTGAACCCGTGTCCCCGACACAAGCCCCTTTAAGACGAGGTAGCAATACTTTGAGATGGATGGGGATGCAGTATATTCTCAAATATCAATAATCGGAGTAACTCAGGAAGTTGGAAAAGTAAGTCTGTTTTATTTGCAATTGTCTAAAACAGAGAGTACAATGAAGATCAATGAATGTACGCTGACAAGTTTCATAAAAAGCATAGCTTATATAGTAAAACCTCATCATCATTGATGTCAGTCTACGTGGCAAACTACAAAAACCTACTTGGGAAAGTGATAGGCTTAGAGGGAACATCTAGGTATACGTTCGATACTTGTCAGGGAAAGTGATTGTGTCTCTAACATCAGGTGGGCAACTAAGCCCTTCTCTAGTGCAAGTCACTATGAACGTCATCAAATACACAACATCCTATTGGTTATACAAACTATAGGGCTCGCTGTTATGTGGCCCTCTATAACTGGTTGGCACCCTTGTACCCCTCTGTAATATTCCACACACGCTAGCAGCACGCAGGCTGGCACCCAGGTTCTGGTGGGCTGGTCTTGACCATAGCTTCCCATCTAATTAGCCTGCCATCTACCATCACTCTTGCCGTCTGTCAGTCAATTAGCTCTTTGAACATGGCCTTGCAAATGTTCCTTCATGCCTCAGAGTAAAAGGGAGTATAGGCATACTTTGTCTCTTGGTGATGCAGCTCAATCCAGTATCTATTTTCATCCAACCATGTGACTGGAGACCATGTTTCAGAGCTTTTACTGCATTTAAAATACTATTAAATGATGGACCTCTGACGTCTTCAATGTTCTTGTACCTCACCTCAGACAGGAGTTTGTTCTTTTCACACGTTTTGTAGCTACTGCATGAACATCCAGGCTCACAGCGGCCCTGACTTCTTGGTGCTGGGCCAGCCAAGCCTTTCTTGAAATCACCTCCGTCTTTAAGTTGTTTTCCAATTGCGCCACACTGGAAAAGCCTTTCTGTTCACTGGGTCCAGACTCTGCTAAAGTGCATTGTGGAACATCCATATTCCATACATTACTATACATATACGTTGGCGCATCACCGCAATCTACTCACTATGTAGCCATCCTTAAGAATGCTTTGTCTGCTTACGTTACTGCGTCTGTACAATTGTAATATGACTGGATATTCTCTTCATTGTTTCTGTAGCATGAGCATCATCTCGAGCCCGAAATGTTGCTCATCTTTAACACCTCTTCCTTAGATCCTAAAGAATGTTTATGTTCTTCAGTCTCTTGCCTCTTTTCTGGATGCATCAGCTCTGGTTTGCATGGTGTCACCAGTCTCCTTTCTTGCTCATTTTCACACTTCCTCCGGGATTTCATTTAAATGGCCATCATATTGTTGTGAGTGCATATATGGATTCCTTAATGGGTACCTTACTCTCATGATTCTTTGCGGTATAGGCATTTTCACTGGCACTGCACGTGTCTCACACTCTGGCTCCCAACATATAGGCAGAAAGGGAGCAGAGCTTTGGGTGGGGGTACTTGGCTCCTTCTCTACAATACCGTGGTCACTAGGGTGTGCTCAACCAGAACCCTTTTCCCATGCAGGGGGTCCAACAGCATTCTCTCCATTCTGGCTCCTGGACCGGAAGTTTTTGCTCAATTGGACCCCCTTCCCCCACAGGGCATTCAAAATTCACGCCAACCTACCTCTGCCCTGCTGGAAGAGGGATGTGGGCGTCCTGCTGCGATTGCTCCCCAGAGCTACATTCCAGGAAGATGTTAACTCCGGACAGGAATTTTTTTAACACTGGTTTGTGGGGAAATGGGAGTTATTTACCTGCAGAAAAAAAAGGAAAAATTGTTCCTGTGGGGCCTCAAAGTTAAGTACTTGGCCGAGGAAGAGGGACAGGGGGGTAATCTCTGCTTCCCAATTCTTAGGATAAATGCCTACACACCCGTCTGCAGGGTGGCTTTTGTCTGGTCTGAACGTTTCCATCAGAATTAGTTTTATGCTCTACGTTTCACTAGAAGCAGGGCGAGATGGCGTTACTGTATGGTTTTGTATATTCCAGGTGGTCCAATGTATTTCTGCACTATAGGGAATATTTTTCTTCAGTGAAGCACAGTACATGCCTGTTTGAACTACAGATGAGATGCTGGGCATTAGTTGTAGTGCAAAAATATATGTTCATCGCACGAAAATCTTCATAGACACATTATTGTAGGGGAAAATATAGTCTTCCTTGAAGCATTAGCGCCACATTGCGGTCAGACTGTAGTTATTCAATTGCGATGAGTTGATCCTGTTACAAGCTACATATTACAAGCGTATTCTTGTTCTTTATTTTGTATTCAAGATGCTGCATACGAACCTCTAAAATTCACTTTATGTCAATGTCAAAGTGTGTTTTGCCATTGGTATGATTGCGCAGCGCTGATCAATCTGTTATGGTATTATCTCTGTCAGGTTAAGATAAAATCCAACCCATTGTAAGGCCATTTTAAAATAATGGAAACTAGCGCTCACAGTACAAACGCATAGATAGAGCTGGAGAAACTGGGGAATGTATAGGTAGGGGCAATCCAGAGCCGATACAGTGGGCCAGGTTTGCCTCTAAGGGAAAAACGGGACCCAGTCTGAAAAATAGCATTGTACAACAAGGAGTGGATTTTTTTTTTTTTACAAAACTCTCAAATAAGTGTACAATGAAAATATGTGATAAAGAGCCTAAATCGCAGACTGGGCTCAAAACCTGGGTTCACAAATTAACCAAAGTGTCTGATTCTGGGCAAATCATTTAATCTCACTGTTTTATCTCCCAAAATGTCGATTACCTAGACCCGATTAAAAAAGACTCACTCATAATTACAAGACTATAGTGTTGCTTCAACGATACATAATAGACCATTCTTATATTGCGCACCTCAAACTTATTTGCCTCTTGGCTTACTTAATGGCAACTTCTTTTTTGTCTTTTTATTATTCACTTGGGGTTAGGTATTTGTAAACACAAATTGTGCTCCAGGATGGGGCTTCTGGACCAGCACTGGCCTTTGTAGGGTGGCGAGGGGGAGGGTTGGGTAGGGACTGCGTGTTCACTGCTCTGGGAGGGCGGCGGCCCCCGTGTTTCGAGCGCATTTTGCATGCTGGTGCTTGGAGGGGGCAGGTGATTTGTGAAATGGGGATAGAGATGTGCCAGCGCTGGTGTTTTTTTGGATGGTGGCACGAAGGACCTGCGGAAATTAAATGAGGATTGGTTGCAGGGTGGGCAGCACCAGATGTCTGGATCTGGTATGGGCCATGGGGCCAGGAGAAAGACAGTCCAAAGTTTCCACCAGTTTTACTCGCTGCTCGGCTCCACTCCTTTCTGCCTCATACTCCTCTGAAATCAGGAAGTGACTGCCAGTCAATCGATACTACATTTCGGCAACAGACAGGGGTAGGTAGGCCATAGTCTCTGCAGCAAAGATGAAGTTAAATGTTTATGTATTTTAGAAAGCTAATGAGTGGGACTGAAATGTCAACACAGCCCTTTGATCATTGCTGCAGAGACTATGGCCTACCTACTACCCCTGTCAGTCCAGGGGTCTAGGCGCTTTCTGATGCAGCTATTTGGCATCAGCTTTGTAAATATGCAAGTCCAACGTCCTAAAGGTGCACCCCAGTACAAGATAAGAAAACTCTTTTAGCAAGGCATCAGAAACATGGCAGTGACGTAGGCATCACATGCTTTCCATGGTATGACATTGCATTTAGAGTAGATGTAGTTTTGACACACTTCTAGGGGCTTTTAGGCTGTGTGCTGCATAGAAACACATAAGTGCAACAAAGTATTTCTTTATATTCTTTTATCACATTTATATTATTAGATAAGGTTATGAAGTTTGGATTTGTTTGGATTACGGAGGTTGAGTTCCAGTAAATCTGGTTGTTAGTTGATTTATTGAGCAAGAGGTCAGCCGTGTTAAAGCACACCGTTGCTAAAAGGCTGTAGTTGTTGCCTTCTAGTGTGCTAGGCCGCATTTCTAAGCTACGATCATTTAAATGAAGGTGTATTGCTACTATTGGACAGAATGCTCCAAGCAGCCACGGTCAAGATGGCAAGAGATGCAGAACAGTGGTCAGCTTATTGTTATGAGGGAAAAAGATTTTTCATGGGCCTGAAATGGGACTCGAGACAGCAGGGGCCTTCCCAGATGATAGATGAATGAATACACAATGGCTGTGAAGGACACACAAGAAAACCCACACAGCAGCATTGCAAAACTGGAGGGCAAAGCATTTGGTTCAGAGGTAAAAGTACCTTGGTGAAACAAATAAATGGAAGAAATTAATTTCCACGAACAGTGCCTCACACAGGTTTTTTCATACAGCTATTCATTGTGAGAAGATAACTAGAAGGTCAGATCCAGAGTTGGCAATGTGCATCAAGACGGGAGTTGGTGGTCCGAGGGGTGGAGGCCCAAAGGACCAGTTATGGGGAAGGGATGGTGGTGTTCTCTGAGATGCAACAAAGTTTTGACCTCACTGATTTCCACTCACTGTATCATTGGTCTGTTTCAGTGGGATGCTACAGTCCAAGCTGCCTCAAGAGTCACTGTCCAATTAGGACATAGGTTTTCTTTAATCAATTGCACAATGAAGAGTGCCAACCAATGGCAAATTGGCATTTTATGCTGACTGTGAAACAATGTCATGTTTGAGGGGTGATATTTGTTATGGCCACGACAAAGAAACTTCCAATCACAATGTTTAATGTAAAGTGTTGTGTGGGGTCGGTGTGAGCAGACATTGACACAGGTATTGGTTTTGCCAACATGCTTTATTTAAATAATAAGCGGAGCGGAGTGTGTCAAGTGTTTCCTGTGTGGGGAGACCGAGACCTGCCTGCTGTGCGACACGTCTAGGAAGAGGAGGAGTTTGCCTTCAAAACACCCTGCTACGCGGAGCAGAGCATAGCGGAGTGTGTCGAGTGTTTCCTGTGTGGGGAGACCGAGACCTGCCTGCTGTGCGACACGTCTAGGAAGAGGAGGAGTTTGCCTTCAAAACACCCTGCTACGCGGAGCGGAGTGTGTCGAGTGTTTCCTGTGTTCCCTGGTGGTCCCAGGCGGCCCGGGGCCAGGTGGTTTGGGGGGAAGAGAGAAACCCCCCCCCACTTGTAAAAGGTGCCAGGAACTCCGCGGTACGTGATCTCCAGACCTCCTGCAGACCTGCGAAATAATGCAGGGAGCAGGAGCTCCTGACACGCCAGAGAGCGACCTTCAGCACCACCCAGAGGCAGATCCCCTGCAACTGATGGAACCGCCGGAGCCGCTGGAGCCACACAGAATTCTGCTGAGCAACTTCAAGACACTCCCCCAAGGAGAGCGAAGGTCGCCGGGGAAAAGAGCTAAGCCCACTCTGCCCCTCGCATCAGACTCGAAATCTTTGAAATCCACCACTCCCGTAGCTCAATTCCATCATAAAGGAGCTGATGGGAGGGGTGTGGATATACCCCGGACTACAGTCATGGGAAAAAACATTTCTGAAAACGAAAAGGTCCCCCCTCAGATGCCTGCCATCATCCCGCATAAATAACACCACGGACATTATGGATAGTGTGAAATCCACACAGGACCAGAGCGCCGCTTCGGCGAGAGGTTTACCAGCTCGGGCTACCGGAGGGTGGACCGACTTGGACCTTGCTCTGGCCCTGTGCACCAACTGCCGAGGGGGGCGGCCAGAGGTGCAGAACGACCTGGAGGTCAGGGAAAGTCTGCTCTGGGGCACGCATGGAAACAGCTCCATAGACATGACCTCCTGCCTGTACCCCCGAGTGATCACGGAAGGGGAAAAGGATACAAGTCTGGCACTGGGGCAAAAAAAGAGCGCAACGGAATCCAGCCGTCCGCCAAACAGTTACGCAGAGCCCCCATCAGAAGGCTCAGTAGACATGAGGCCAGGAGAGAGAAAGTTAACAGATTTAGAGCCCCCACTTTTAACAGAAAAGCCGGTGACCTCAACTAGAGCCTTTATCTACATCTCCAAGGCGATACAGGTGGCGGCTGATCCAAATAATGAGCCGTACAATCTTACAGGGGAACCTATCCCCAGACAGGACTTGACTAATCACCATTTAAATAACGAACCAACAAGGTCATTAGAGGAGAGTATGACCATGGAGACCAGGGCCGTGTCGACTGACCACACGTCCAATGGCTCGAACAATGACACGGGAGACTGGGTAGATCTGGGGACCCCAGTCCATGTAACCACCACAGGGCCAAAAAAGAGCTCCAAACCTGGCAGCACTAAACAACAATATATCAGGAAACAAAAAGGAAAAACAACAACGCCAAGGCTATTTGAAAACCAAAGTCATCTAGACGACAGAACACTTACTAATTAACAGAAAAACTTAGCTATTAAAGAAACAACCAAAGAAAAGTCTGCGACAGGGAAAAAATCGGCAGCAGGATCCCGCACGATTTTAAAACCCCGAATTTCGAACGCCCTGTTCACCTACTTCAAGGCGCAACAAAAAAAACGCAAACTGGAAGCAGATGACGAAATCACTGATGCAGAAATCTTGGAACTGATTGAGGGGTCATTTCCAGCAACAAAAGCTAAAAGAACGGACACAGCCAACGAACCTATAATCGTTCACGGCAAAAAGGGGCAAAGGGCATCGGACAAGCGGACGTACAGCCAAAGAAATTCTGACCAAAATAAAGCAAACACAGGCGCAATAAGTCAGACAAACGATGACATCCCTAAAGAAAGGGCGACTCAGACACCTAAGAAGATTGCAGAAAAAGTTCCGCTGACGGATCCTATTAACTCTAATACAGCCCCCGGGGAACCAAACATCATATCAGACACCCCAAGGAAGGTGGCTGATCGATCCAAGACAGCGCCGAAAACCAACGATAACCACCATAAACAGCAAATGGGGCTTAAAGAAGCGAGGCTCTGCCCGAGCCCTGACAGGCGAGAAATCATCTCCCTGGTGGAGAGTCCGAAACAAAGTGAAGTTCCGCCACCTAGGTCTGAAACAACAACGCATACCGGGCGCAAAGAAGGGATACATCAGGAAGAGGTATGTGTGCAGCCAAACACCAAGAAGCCGCCCAGTCTACTACTATGTGATACCCCAAGGAAAGACCAGGTGGCCCATCTAGAGCTCGTTGACAGCTCCAGAAATAATTTAGGACCTGAAACTCAGGCAAGAGGCAGAACAAATATGGAGGGATGGAGACACCAAGAGCGAATTCCTGGCTCAAGGGCACACATGAGCGACCAATCGTGGTCAAAAATTCATCTCCAACATATAGAAAGAGGAGGAAAAACACTGAGCCAAATCAAAGATGGAATCACTCCAAATTCAAACGCTTCTAAAACATTGTTAGACTGTTCTGAAGCATCTATAGGAGCAGCTGGGGCCCCCACTCTCGATATCTCTGTACAACAACCGGATTTTGGCCCCGGCAGAGATTATCAGAATACGCCCACTAAGCACAGAAGGCATAGTGAAATTGTGATGGACTCTCAAAAACCATCACCAAACAAAAAACAGGATATGACGTCAATCATGGCGGCACTAACAATTGCCCTCGCACCTTTTTGCAAATTATACGAAACGACAAGTGATTCGGCCAAAGACAACACCACACTACTGTGCAAGATGCAATCCAAGCTAGACTTTCTGGAAGGTTACATCACAGCCGCAGAAGCAAGACACAACAAGAAGGGGGCAGCATGGGAAGAGAAATGGCTCAGTCTAGAGACAAAAAAAAAGTAGCAGCAGCGCCAAAAAAGATTGCTAAAAAATACATGGACAGATCATGCCAAACAACAGAGAAGATTGATACTGGAGAGCTGGAACCAATTTTTAGCAAACAAAAACTGAAAAATCTGAGCGACCCTCGTGAATCACAACCTCAGACTATACTTCCACTGATAAACAACAAAAAAAAGTGGCCCTACGGCTGACAAGTGAAAACCCCATTGGGCATTCTAATAAATCAAAACCAGAGTCCGCAGATGCTAAAAAAGAAGAGGAAATAATCAATCTAACTCATAGTCCCAAAATTCCTGGTCACAAATCTACAGACATGCCAAAAAGCCAACTCCTGATAGAAAAGTCGCCAAGAACAGGGAACAAATTTATGAGCGTAAGCTCATTGATGAACATATCAGTACACCTAGAATCTGATGTCCGAGGAGATGAGTACATGTGCCCAGAGGGCTCAACAAAGGAAACCAACTCTACCCCAGACAACATGAAGGAACCAAGCAAAGTCAGGACCTTAGCCAATCCAATGGTAAAAACTGAAAAGGAAAAAGATCAGGCATGTGATATGACGATCTCTAGTCGAAGCCCAACCCCCTTGAAGCAAAGATCTCAACGACATTACGAAGAAAAAACAAGTAAAAGATCGGAGTGGGTGAAGAGGGAAAATCCACACAAACGAAATTCAGAGACAACCAAAAACCGGTCCAGCTCCCATAAAGACTCGAGAGTGTTCAAATTAGAGCAAACGTCATGTAAAAGCAAATTATATGATACTCAACAGGAAAACGGTACTGCAAATACTAAGCAAAATAAATTGTTTAAAACATCTGGAATCCGAAGATTTCGTACTAATAGAACCCTACCACCGAGACCAAAAGGCAAAGACCTATCTCCATATTCAAACTAAGGCATTAAAAGGGGTTCCGGATGAAGCATAAAAGGACCTAAAACAAGCAGGTTTCACCTTGATGGAAATATGCATACCGAAGACTGATGAAAAGCCAAAGATGTCAAAGGAGGGAGCGGATCACAAACGGCAGTGCACATCTAGAACAAAAGATCTCTACAATAGAAAAAGGCAAGTCCCTAATGATCGTGTGGAACAGGAAAACCATCGAGACTATGACTGGGAAAAACGGGACGCAAGAAATGAAAGATACAGACGGTCAGAACCCGAAGCCAGAGAAAAACAAAAGGCAGAACGATCAGGGTCTGGGGGTTCTCCCCACGAAAGAAGGGAACGGTATAGAGTGGAAACCCCGGGAGAGTCAAAGGCAAGAAGAAACAAGAAAGAACTGTCGGAAGAGAATCACAGAAATGGAAAAAATCGGGATATGAAGAGCGAAGACAGTTTAGAAGTTAGACAACCAAAGGGCCCATGGAACTGGTTGGAAAAAAAACGCTAAATCCTCAAAATGACAAATAGCAATCACCGGGAGGTGGTACTAGAATCACACCCCCTCAAACAAACTACTTACCAACGATACCCCAAAAACTGATATCAATGGCCTTGTGGAACACAAGAGGCCACAAGCATCTGACAAACCCTGAAAACCAAGATTTGGGGGCTTTTGACATTCTCTGTCTCCAGGAGCATTGGTTAACAGAAAAACCATCTCTAGATGGCTTTGAGATAGCTTTCTCTCCGGCATCAAAAGGCCTGTTTGGACGGCCTTCCGCAGGGCTACTGATAGCAATAAAGGCGGGGTCCGGAATCTCCTCCGTAAAAACAATAACTGAATCATACGGCATACTGGCAGTTTCAACGACATGGGTCCAGGAAGACGGAAGAGGAAAGCAAAGTGTCAAAGAGAAATTAGCTCTCATAACAACATATTGGAACCCAGAAAAATCATCCACAGCAGACTTTTGCAACCAAATCGCAAAACCAATTGACGACATCACTGTTGAAGATCCAGAAACACACATAATAATCTGTAGTGACCTTAACGCAAAGTGCAGTAACGAAACAGAGAACTTGGAGAAGAAGTCAAAATCCCCAGGGGATCAAAGGGGATTTGCTTGGATGATGCTGATGAAATAGAGAAACCTACATAACGTGTCAGCACTCAAATCCTGGAATATCAACACTCCCACATGGGAACAGGGGGATTCCAGTGCAAACATCGACTATTTCTTCATTTCCCACAGCCTAGTGGCGTGCATAGAAGATTATTCAGTGACTAAAACCCAAGAAAGCGACCACAACTTGCTGGCTATAAAATGGAAAACACTACGATCTCCAAATGACTATTACAGTCACTCGATCGAGTCGAACAATCAACAAATTCGGATACGTCTGTCCGCGACAAATATAGAATGTATCACTAAAAAGTACAAAATAGGCACCCAGGCGTATGGGATAAGATCCAAAGTCCGGATTACTTACCTTTTCTACTACAATACAAGACAAGCACATTAGGTACGAACCGAATGGTTCAACAAAATGCCCATACATTTGACAAAATGGTCGTGGAAAGAAAGAGATTATTGAGAAAACTGAGGAGACAAATCAAAAACGACAATTCACCAGCGGCATGGAACACATGGAGACAAGAAAATTCTAAATATAAATCCTGGATCCGAGCCCATAGAAATGAAATGTTCCAAAATGACGCAGAGGAAATGCTTCGCGCACTAAGCTAAAAAAAAACTGGTGACTTCTGGGCTCTTATTAAAAAACCAGCTAAGAAGATGACAAATCAAATCGTGAACACAGTGAGCGAAAACGTGTGGGCCACATTCTTTAAAAATCTGTTCAGGGCTCCATCAAATCACGCCCCTTTGTTCGAAAGACCTGCTTCAACTACATGGATCGATCTATCTCCGAGAGACGACATAAAGGGCACCATCCTCAAATTAAAGAAATCTAGAGCCTCTGGGCTGGATGGCCTCTGCAATATTGACCTAAAACAGAACCCTGATTAATGGACCATCCTCATTAGCACAATCTTTGCCCAGTGCGGTCAGTCAAGATCTATCCCAACATCTTGGGCTAACGCGGTGGTGGTCCCGATCTTTAAACGAGGGAACAGAGAAGACCCGGGTAATTACAGACCCATCGCTTTATTAGACATAATAGGTAAAATATTTACTACCCTCCTCCTGAACCACTTCCGTAACTGGGCAAGAACTTCCCCGGCACACAACCCTTTTCAAATGGGATTTCTGAAGAAAGGGAGTATGTCAGTAAATATCCTAATGTTAAAAGCGAAGGTCAAGCAGGGTTCACCAACTGTGTTTTTGGCATTTGTAGACCTATCTCAGGCCTTTGACAGAGTTCACAGGCAAATGCTGTGGAGTAAACTGAAAAAATGGCACTGCCCAATGGAAATACTGGATCCCGTGATGGCTTTACACACCAATACTAAACTAAGAATTCGCCTAAACAATCAAGGCCTACTGTCACGAGAGATACCAGCGGAGCGAGGAGTGAAGCAGGGTTGCCCACTGCCCCGGCAGTGCTTTTCTAGGAGACATGAAAGACTCGGAATACTCACTCAAAGCGTTTCCACCCAAGCTGGGCAAGGTAAACATATCGCGTCTTCTTTACGCAGATGACCTAATCTTATTAGATCAGACCCAAATTGGCCTTCAACGCCAATTTACAAACCTGGCGCAATACATGGAACTGAACAACCTGAAAATAAACAAATCTAAAACGAAAATAGTGATCCTGGGTAAAAGTGCAAAGAAGACCAAAGCACGATTTTCGTGGGCACTGGATAAAGTTGAAATCGAAGTGGTCTCTAGCTTCAAATATCTAGGAGTTCATATTCACCACTCAGCAAATGAATCAACGATGCAAAATGTGCTATGGGGAAAAGCGAAAAATCTCGCCGTCCAAATGAAAATCATCGACAGAAAATACGGCAAATTCTCCTTAATCCCAGCGATATCCTTTTACAAAGGGAAAGTGGTGCCAACCCTAACTTATGGCATGGGGGCAACATTGAGCATGCCAAATGACATCTGGCGGAAATTAGGGAGCCTGATTTGGAAGACGGTCCTTGGACTGCCTAACTCAACCTCGATGGACATCATCAGAAGAGAGTTGGCTTGCTCTCACTTGAAGCGACCGTGGCCCAAAATGCAATGCAACTGTTTAGAAATACTTTAATTCCAGACAGTCCTTCTGTATATAAGATCATAGCCGAGGAAATAACAAACCATCAATTAACCATACTGAACAAATGGACGGACAGGCTCAAAGAAAAGCTTACTGACATTGCTTGCACAGAAGAGGATCTAAAAACGAACCCAGCAAGAGTGAAATTGAAACTTGAGGCACAAGACTGGATAGAGACTCTGGACAAAGCACAAACAAATAAGCTGACTAAAGATCTGCCGCCAAACTTCAACAGACTAAAGGAACCCATCCCATACTTTACCAAATTCCCCAACCAACAGCTAAAGAAATTATATATGAGAGCGCATTTCAATCTCCTTCCGACGCGCGAAATTATGGCGATCAGGACGCAATCATATATCAATACATGTCGTCTCTGTTCTGAACCTTCCAATGCAGAAACAATAAAACATCTTCTCCTCAAATGCCCGGAGCTAAGAAACGTAAGAGCCACATACCTGACCAACCTTCGCACAGATTATTCAGGATTTCTAGAAGAGGAAGACTCAACATGGTGGAACAGGCTGATGTCAGGGGGGAAAACGAGATGGACTATAGCGACTGTAAAAATCCTGGAGAGCGCGTTCGAAATGATCACCCTTCGCTCTTCAACGGCGTTTACTCTTTAAGACCTT
This sequence comes from Ambystoma mexicanum, assembly GCF_040938575.1. Taxonomy (NCBI): domain Eukaryota; kingdom Metazoa; phylum Chordata; class Amphibia; order Caudata; family Ambystomatidae; genus Ambystoma; species Ambystoma mexicanum. Next base: position 772,609,762 of record NC_090941.1, read on the forward strand.
GACGTGAGAGGGCCTCCATTAAAGAGTCACGCAGTGGAACGCTCTCCTGCACGATAAACTGGGTGCATGCTCGGTCGACTATAAGTCCGCCTTGTCTGCCTGCTTTTAGTTTTCTCTTTCGTCGGGTTTTCTCCGTTTATGTGGCTCTTCCTAGATGAGCAGCAACAGTTTTATAAAAATTTGCTAAAGCAATTATAAACAAAGTAAATAAAAAAAAAAAATTAAAAAATGATAATAATAATAATAAGGGGTTGCATACATGCCTCACTAGCCCTATCTCTATGAGGGGTTTCCCTGCCTCAATAAAACAAACTAATGAGACAGTTCTTGTAAGAATGTCCAAATCAATGTTCCCCTTCCTGTGTCAAACCCTAATCTGACCCTCACACTCTATATGCTACACAATCTATATTAAGGTAAAATAAACATAGACATTGCTGCTTTCCAGCCTCCTTTCTTCACAGCCAATGCACCAAGTTCCAAAAGCATAAAGTATTCCAAAACTAAGTTACTCAAAGTCACAAATACGTTTCTCTTATTTGTTAGGATTTCCACTGTTTGGGAAGGGAATTTTCTTCCCTTCAAATGGACTTGATAATGCCAGGGGGGACAATCGACACCCCCTGGTCTTTCCTTTATTACTAGGTGTAAAGACTGGAGGGGGGTTATCTGTACTCCTGCCCTCTATATGGCAGAGTAGATGCACAGAGCACCCCAGCCAAGATTCTCTATAGTTGGTAGCAATTTACATTTACATTTACATTTATTTATTTGTACCGCGCACAATAGACCCGTAGGTGTGATGGCGCAACAAGACACACAGTACACAAAGTCATGACCAACATAAAAAAACATAGAAAGGTGCTATTACTGTCCTGAAACAAAGCAGACCAACTTTCGTAAGGAAAAACAGTACAGAATGACTCAGGCAATTAATTTAGAACAATATTCATCATTGAGGTTGATGATAGATGGTTGAATTTATCGAGACTTTGTAAAAACAAGGGTAAACTACTAGAGCCACATCCCACCACATTGCAGTCAGTGTTATCCTCACTACACCAGTCCTTAATTTGAATTCTTCGAAGGACCCTGAAGTCATCAGGTCTGACACAATTAGGAGCCACTTTTATATTGAGCTAAGCTTGGATTTTATTCTTTAGGGCCTCCCTTGTTTCATGGTAAGTTGGTTTCATTACGTTGGTTATTATAAAGTTTCTTGGATCAAGGACGAAACTACTCAAGGTGGAGTCACTGATTTTCGCCATTTTGGATTTTTTTGTACGCAAGTCCCTATGGGCCGCATTAGACAATGATTCCATCGGCCTAGTGATCAGTGGGGTACCCTGTGGTAGAGCATTGGGGCCAAGGCTAAAAATGGCAACTGCCCCCTTCTTCTGAACAGGCAGTGTCGAGAGTGAAACAACAGGATCTGTTTTAGTTCCATTGGGACCAGGGCTAAAAATAGCAACGGCCCCCTTCTTCTGAACTGGTGGTATCAGGTATGCAGCAGCAACAGGATCCGTTTGGGTACCTTGGTGATGTTCTATATGACCGTGGGGTAATCCAGTCCTGATGGCCTCAACAATTGGTGGGACAGACTGCGGAGGCACAGCTGGATTCTTCCCGATTACCCTGACCCATGAGAGGAAATCCTCCATATTATGGCAGGCCCCAAGATCATGTAATAACTGGACCTTATAAGATGTCCAGTTAGAAGGAGCGATAGAGATGACAGTTCCATGACTGAGACTTACTGGGCTCTTGTTACTTAATTGCTCATCCAAAGGTACCAGTGTAGAAGGCACTTTAAACGAGTGTGGAAGTTCTGGCGAGGCACAATATGGCGGAGGTGTGGCACTAAGACTAGAGTTGAAGGTTCTATTGAGCTGTTTATTAGTGTGTAGCAGCTCGGAAAGGAAATTCGGTTTCTTATGCAAACTCTGACATCTCCTGGCACTTGAGGCTAACACTTCCGAGAGGCATTTGCCCCTTGTTTGATGGTCCAACCCAAATGAGGGTAAAAGTTGTGGCAAATGACCTGCACCCTCCCCCACATTCATCAGATCGGTAGACAGCTGCGGAAGGATGGACGTGCAATCAAGGCTTAATCTCTCAGAAGGTGATGCAGGCTGGCTCTTAAGTACAGTGTAGTCCCCAAGCCCCCACAAAGGAATGTCCACACACTTTTTTAGTGACAACACAGTTCTTTATATAAAAAGGCTCAGAATATATACGCAAACAATAACACACTTTGTGCTCAGGCAGTGCTAATATGGTAAATATGAAAAATATCTATGTGGTACCACAGTTGACTCTTGACTCCTTTAAAATGCACCAGCTGCAGACCATTGTAAATGACATACAAGTCTAATAGCAAAGTGAACCAACATCAGATATGAGAGGAAAACAAGTTGGGTTAAACAACTGGCAGAATACTTGGTCTCTACCACCAGGCACAGTTCTGTGTCAGGATCCCCCCACCTGGGCAACCTGTAAATAAAGTATTTTAACAAGCCCAGTCCATATATTGTTTAGCAGAGTCTTGTTTCCTTATAAAAATGCTCTAATTCCCCAATGTACCTGGTTTAGCAGAGTTCTTCGACGGGTCATCGGCGGATCCCTCATGAGTGAACTCCCTTTAAGGCAGGAGTCACGGGTCGTCGAGATTCCTCGAAGAAAAGGTGAACAATGTTGTCCAGACAGTAGCTTGGGCCTGTGCGGTGCTCGTCGTCGATCGATCGTGGACGTCCTGCAAAGGCGAGGCGTGCAGTGGTCCTCGATGAAGAGAGTTTGTTGCTGCAAAGCAGAGTCAATGAAGAACATAGGCCCAGCAAGGGCATCGGGTCGTCAGCGTTGGCATCGGCAATTGGGACTCGACCACAGCTGGCTTTCGGATCTTCATTGGCTTGTTTGAGGACTTCGGGTGGCAGGAAACCCACAGGCGGAATCTCCTCGATTCATCGGCGATCTCGACTTTCTCCGGCGGGACAAAGCGGTGATGAGCAAGGGAGTACTTGATTTCAAAGGGTCTTAGGCAATGGAGCTTGGCGGCTCCCGTCAACGAGGTTACAGTGGTCCCCCGAACCTCGGTCGACAGTGATGGTCATTGATGGTCTCAACGTGCTGGTGCTTTACTTCAGATTCCTTGGCGGTCCCCGTCTCCGGTCAGCAGTCATTACGGGACTGACTTCCAGGGAGCCTTGGTAAAGGTTAGCTGGTGCACGATGGTCCTTCATAGCTCGGGAAGATGTCTACTAGCCATGACAGCTTTCGGATTGCATCGAAGGAAAGCAGCAGCAGAGCCTTCTTCTTCCAGCTGGGCTTCAAGGTTAAGCATCAAGTTTCGACTTCATTTTCTGAACAATTCCAGTAAGTGATAGGTCCCCAGGGATACTGTTCTGTCTCTCATTGACACTGCTGGGCCAGGCTCAGCAGCCAATCATTCAGAAGGGCATTCAGCAGGCGGGCAGCCATTCAGGCTCACAGTGCATTCAGGCCCTTCTTCTCTATCCAGACACTCACAACAAGGAATGTGGACTGAGGCAAGCACCCAGCCTTTCAGCACACCACACTGCGTTCATACCAGGTTCGGGCAGGGCTGTCTCATTAATTTTGTCACACACTAGAAACCAGACACCCATAACATGAAATGTATATTGGTCACACACTCCATTCACCTAGGTCCCACCCCAAGGGTATACCCACAACATACAGTCATTGGTAAGACTCCCATCTGTCTGGCCTGGACTTCCCCACAATACCATATATGGAACTTGCACCCAACAGCCAGTCAGGGGAAGGGACAGAGTCAGGGTTTTGGGAAAACAAGGTAACAGGCAATAGAAACCAAGAGACCACAGGAGCCGTCTTGTCTCCTATCATGAATATACTGATTGCAATGGCAGGCCCTAGATATCCCAAAATGGAGGATACTCAGAGCACCTATCAAATTCAACATGGATCTGCCGCCAGCCCATACCTTGCTCTGTGGGCCACACACAGGTGCCCAAAAACATAAACTAGGGGTAATGGGTGCCATATGGGTATCCCAAGGGTCTGTTCACCACAACCAAAAAGAGGAAGAGCTGCACTGCCAGAAGTCCCACATGGACTTCTGTGCAGAAATTAACACAGAATACACATGATAAAAGGAGTACAGGATAAGGACAGGGCAGCCCTGTCCCTCCAATGCTTTTCCAGCATCCCAATCACACCCCCAGACTGAGGTTAGGGTGGTCTAATCTCCCACAAGATTGACACCCTCATCCAGAAGGTCAACATAACCTCTGGAAAGGCCATCCGCATTATCATGACTTTTCCTTGGCCTATGCTCAATGGTGAAGTCTAGCCCTTGCAGGCTAATGGACCACCTGAGCAGTTTCACCCTTCATCTGCATAAGCTATTTTAAGGGCTTATGCTCTGTTTGGACCTTGAAGGTAGAACCCGTAAGGTTGGGCCTAAAACGCCTAAGGCTCCAGATTATGCTAAAACCTTCCTTTTCAACAGCAGCCCACCTAAGTTCTCTACCCTTGGGTTGCCTACTGATGAATATGATAGGATGTTCCATCCCTTTGTCATCTAACTGGGACAAGACAGCTCCAATTCCGGTGTTGCAGGCATCAGTCTGAACGATAAAGGGTTTGCTGTAGTCAGGCGCACACAACACAGGTGCCCTACACAAACTTTCCTTCAAGCCAATAAAGGCCCTCTGACAGTCTTCTGTCCAATTAACCTTCCTCTGTTGCTTGGGCGAAGTCAGAGTTGTCCGACGAGGGGCTTCTATGGTTCCATAGTCCGCCATGAAGTTGTGGTAATACCCAGTGAGGCCCAAAAAATGCTCTCACCTGGGTTTGAGTAGTGGGAGACTCCATTCATGTACATCCTGTACTTTACTAGGAAGAGGTTACGACCCCCTCCTACCTCATTACCAAGATAAGGGACTTTCCCCTGAGCTATCTGGCACTTGGTGGCCTTGATAGTGAGGTTAGCCCTTTGCAAGGCTTTCAACACCTTATCCAAATGAGTCAAGTGCTCTTCCCAGGTAAAACTGTAGACAGAAATGTCATCTAAGTAGGCCACACAAAAGGCCTCCAGCCCACTGAGTGCATGGTTGCCTAATCTTTGGAAGGTGGCAGGTGCATTCTTCAACCCAAAAGGCATAACTCTAAACTGGTAGAGCCTCTCAGATGTTGAAAACCCATTTTGTTGGCATTGTCCATCAGAGCTATTTGCCAATAGCCTGAGGTGCTCAGATATTTGGCAGCACCTATGGTGTCCACATGCTCATCAGCCCTGGGCAATGGGTGCACGTCGGTTTTGGTGACGGCATTGACCCCTTTGTAGTCGACACAGAACCGCCAATCCTTGGTACCTGCCTGGGAACTTGGTTTGGGGACAAGGACCACTGGACTGGACCAGGGACTGGTTGAGGGTTCAATAACACCCAGAACCAACATCTTGGCAACCTCAGCCTGGATGTGGTTCTTAACCATTTCTGGCATTTGGTAGCACCTGCTTTTGACAGGCACACTATCACCAGTGTCAATTTTCGTGACTGCACTGCGAGGTGAGGCCTGGTGTCAGTGAGAACAGAGGGGCATACTGCCGGAGCAAAGCCCTTCAGGCCCTCTGCTGTGCTGGTGTCAGATCTGGAGAGAGATGCACCCCTCCACTGAGCCATCCTGAGGTTTGCTATGCAGCAAATCAGGAAGGGGCTTACTCTCATCCTCTTCTTGCTCTTAAGCTAGCAAGAGACATGAGACTTCTGCTCGCCTATGGAAAGGCTTGAGCCTGTTGACGTGGAATACCTGAGGGGCTACCCCAGGGACTCCCATGTCAACCAGATAACTGACTTTGCCCATCTTGGAGATTATCCTGAAGGGTCCAGTCCACTTATCTGCCAAAGCTTGAGGCTTGGTAGGCTCCATCACAATGATCTCCTGGCCTGGAGTCCAATCCACTTGTATTTGTTCAATTCCTGGCTGGCCTTAAGATTCGCTGGCCTGGCCCATCACCTGTGTCATCCTCCGTCTGAGGCCTAACACATATTCCCCCACTTGCTTGGCATGACCTGGAGGGGTGGCTTCCAAACCTTCTCTGATCAAGGCAAGGGGCGTCCTCACGGGATGTCCAAAGAGTAACTCAAAGGGGCTGAAACCAACACCCTCTTGAGGTACTTCTTTGTAGGCGAACAACAGGCATGGCAGGAGGAGATCCCAATTCCTCCTTAGTGGCTCTTCCAAAGCACCCAGCATGCCCTTGAGAGTTTTATTAAATCTCTCAACCAGACCATTGGTCTGGGGATGGTGGGAGGTGGAGAACTTGTTGGTCACTCCGCACTCTTTCCACATCGCTTGCATGTAACTCGACATGAAGTTGGATCCTGTGTCAGAGACCACCTCTTTAGGGAATCCAACTCTGGTAAAAAAAAAAAATGCCCAGGAGAGCCCTGGCAGTAATGGTCCGAAAGGGTGTAGCCTCAGGGTCCCTGGTGGCATGATCAAACAAGACAGGATGAACTGATGTCCACCTGAAGTGGGAGGGTCAAGCGGACCAACAATGTCAATGCCAACACTCTGCAAATGGACTGCTTAGTCTTATTGGTCCCAAGATAACCAGCTAAGGGTACCTCATGTGCCAACTGAAGTAGGAAGGGCCTGTAAACCTGGGTTACCACCAACCTCTTGAGAGCACCAGGTTCAGACTTAGTGGGCTCACGACAAAGGAGCTCCCCCTCCCAATAGATCTTGAAAGACCTAGACATGTCACCCTGTGCCTGGGCCTGTTTTCTTATACCCTCGAGAGAGTGGCATTCTCTCTGACCCTTACAGAAGTCTCCCCTAGAGGGCCCCCCTTCAGCCAGCAGGCATTGAATATCGGGGTGATCCTCTGGGTTGAGCACCTCTCCTGCAGAAGGGTCTTCTGGCTCTTCTCCCTCAGGAGTTGAGTCTTGGGTTACCACTGGACCCAGCCGTCTGGAGCCTGAATCCCACTGGGTGCTGCAGAAGCAGCAGGAAGAGAAGGAGCCCCCTTCGCAGAGGTGGCCTTCTTGCTTTTAAGTCTTCCCTTGGGTTTCCCCTTCGGCTCGGAGACCTGACCCACATTCAGACCCGGAGCGACCTGTGACCTTGTGACTGCAGCTGCAGTTAGGGGTAGACCATCAGAGATCAACCCCAACTCCACTAGATCATTCCCCACTAGATCATTCCCCAACAAAATGTTAGCAGATACATTGTCCTGAACCAAGACGGGAAGCTTTGCTGTCTTGTCCGCAATTGTGATGGTTACTAGGGCAACAGGAGATCATTTGGGAGGCCCACCAGCTAACCTGGTAGTTCTCAGAGGAGCACCTACATAGTCCTCTAGCATGAGCAGGGTCCTGTCCACCACCGTCATACTTGCCCCAGTGTCTATCAAAGCAGTAGAAGGCTGGCCCTTCAGGAGGACACTTCTCAAAAATCTAGGGGTGTTTTGTGGGATTGTAGCCAGTACTTCTGCATATTGGTCCCAGGCCCCAAGGGACACTAGGGAAATCTCTGCAGGAGCAACGAATGTGATTCCTGCAGAGGAGGGGAAGACAGTGGCCTCCAGCTCAGGCAGGAAGTAAGGGTAGATCAGGCTGACAGCCTGGACTCCAAGTGCCTCACCTTTACACTTGAGGTCACCCTTCTTGTGGGTACAAGTTCCACAGTGCCAACAAATGCCAAGAATGCGGGGTACAGACTTTATGACTATGTTTGATTAATGAATAAAATAAATGAATTTCTACATATATTGTCTTTTGTCTAGAACTCATACCCTTTAAGTAGGGTTGTTCTTTGGAAGGGATTATGTTACGTCCCTACGCATGAATTTTACTATTAATGATTGGAGGGTGTTGCACCTATCCACGGATAGTGGCAGTTTTGTATGGGTACGGTACTAGAGCCTCTGGGAGCCTGCTTTACAGCAGGAGGACCACTACTCTTACTCCCACCCACATAGGACATATCCTCACTAGATTCTTGGTCCTTAGGAGAGGAAGGTTTAGATTTACTTGACTGTGACTGCTTTTGGGACTCCTCAGACTTCTGAAAGGCCCCCTTTTCCTTGTCCTTATCCTTGCCACTGGGTTCCTTAGGGCACACCCGGTGGGAGACCCACTTGTCAGCTAGCCTGGCCAGCTTAAAGAAATCCAAAATGTTCTGGTCAGCAACATACTGACGCAGCTCTGGTGAACAGGCTTCAGAAAAATGCTCAAAAAACAAGAGTTGTGGGGGCGTGGCCAATTGCGCTAGACGTGTGCCTTTGGAGCTCCCGCTACCGCGGCCTAACATCCTGCTACAGATGACCACTTGAAAATATCTGGTGACCCCCAAAGCAAGATCCCCGGTGCCTGATACCAGGGGGCACATCTGGGGCGAATTCCAGCCCGAAACGCGCAGGGGCTGCAGGAGCGAGGGAAAGAGACGCCGGTGCGGTTCAAGGGCGAAACAAGATGGCCGCTGGAGCACTGGGTGCGCTCTGAGCAGGGAGTGGAGCATCCACACATCCAGCGGTGACCGCATCGGGGACAGAGCTCCGGTGTACTGGTGGGAGCCGTGAGCGCAGGCGAGGCTCCGGGGGAATCTGAGAGGAGGAACCGCCTGCCCCGCTCCGCCCAGACGAGGAGGGACCGGCGTGAACAACAAAGTGCCGCTGCGGAGACCCGGGCGCTGCGGAGGCGGCCCCGACGGTGTGTGCCTGCTGCTGAGCACCAAACCCGGAGCTGGGAACCCTGGGACCCGGCCTCACCTTGGCCCCCCCCCCCGCGAGTGATCACTTTGCGGGCTGCTGGACCACTGAAAGTGCAACGGGTGTTGGAACTAGCGGTGGAGCTTATACCTCCGGGGCTTCCCCCCCCTCTCCACTACAGATACTCCGCCATACTGGTGATAACGTTAAGGGGGGAAGCGGCCCTGGTGCGTGCCACTGTACAACGCCTGGAGAAGCACCGGCGCCCCCCCTTTTTTTTTCTCAACCCTGACTATCGCTTGTGTCGAGGGGGCAGAGGGCTGGCTTGAGTCTGCCGCTGCAACTAGAGCGGCTGGGGAGGCCCGCCGCTGTCTGGAACGCCTGAAGGGAGCGAGGCCACCCGGGTCTCCCCTGCCCTTGGTGGTGCGGGCACTGGGGCTCCAAAAAGAAGACTTGGTGGCACGCCGGCGCGCTGATTCCGACGGTGCGCGAGCACCCCCGGCGCATTACAGCAAAAAATCCCCAACGTCTGTGGCTGGGCCTACACACCCACTAACACGGGTTCACCATCCGGCTCTGTGCCCTCCTTTTCCCCGCCGGCTGGGGGGGTGCCTAAACCCACAGGGCGCGGGCAACGTTTACCGACCTGTGCGATACCCTGGTGAGGCTGGGCCAGTGTGTAACAGGACCGTACCCAAGACACAAGAAGGCGCCCGAGGGGCCCGGCAGCGGCCATGGGGAAGGACAAAACTAGAAGGCCACCATGCAAAACAGAATCGACCAGTACACGATTCCTCCATCGCAATCTCCTGATTCAAAACCGTTGCAGTCGGTAGAAGTGGACTCTGCATCTGAGCTCTCCCTAAGAGACGTCATGGCAGCTATAGCGGATTCCCGCTCATCGATGGAGCAGAAGATGGACGGAATTAGCCTGGATGTGTCCCTCCTCCGACACGACCTGCAGAAGTTGTCGGCACGAACAGGTGAGGCGGAACAGCGTATTTCCAATACGGAGGACGGGCTGCACGTAGTGCAAAAACAACTTCAAGGAGTTTCCGCCAAACTTAAAACTCTGGAAGCCAGAGTCGAGGAAGGGGAGGGCAGGTCTAGGCGCAATAACATTCGAATTCTCGGTATCCCTGAGGCCGAAGGCCCCTGTATGGAGCTTTTCTTGGAGCAGTGGCTGATGGACCTCTTTGACCAGCAATCCTTTTCCAAATTCTTCTCTATAGAGAGGGCACACCGAATGCCCACTGGCAGACTATTGCCTGGTGCTCCGCCGCGAACGGTGATAGCAAGGCTATTAAACTATCGGGACCGAGACACGCTGCTGCACCTTGCACGAACCAAGGGCACGACCACCTTTAATGGGTCCAAGATAGCCTTCTTCCCCGACTATACGCGGGAGGTCCAGAAGGCAAGGCAATCCTTTGAAAAGCTTAAAAGACAGCTGCAAGCGATGAGAGTCAAGTATGGCCTGCTCTTCCCGGCCCAGCTGAAAATATATCAAAAGGGCACAACGGTCCACTTCAACGACCCAAAGGAGGCCTGGCGATGGTCAGAGCAACACATTGAGGGGGACTGGTCGGCACCTCGAACCAACAGGGACAGAAATCCTAGACCACCACCAGACTGCCCTACGGAGCCGGACCAGCCACCCTCACCGAACCAACCGGCGGAGGCAGGAGATTGAATATGGCTGTTTCTTGCGGATGGGTCTGGTCCCACGAGCGGGGGCACGACCAAACTGATGCTACAGAAGGTGCGGGGGTGTGCCACAAAGCTATTGTAAGTCGTCTATGTCATTTATAATGTGGCTTGCGGGGACATATCTCCATCGCACCTGGTAAAGGCAACAGAGCCCCCCCCCCAATTTCTAATCTCTTTAGTTTTAATGTGAACAAGGGTTTGTAAGGCTGACACCTTACAGTTGTTGAGGGTCAATGATGTTGGGGCTACAGGTACTTCGTGTTGGGGTGGAGTATGGGGAGGGGGAGCGAAGGGAAAGTTTTAATGAGTTCTTTGTTACCCTAGGAGCAAGGCGTCACCGCGGGCTCCGAGGTATGTTGAGGTTCATAGTAAGACGAGGCTACAGATGGTCCGGGCAGCACAATACTCAGCATTCCAGACACACACCGCAATACATCACTATTGACGGAGACACCCTCCTCGTAAAACACCTGCCCAACCATTTACACCAATCTCTGAATGGCACCCTCACAACCCCAGTCGACCCCGACCGAACGTCCCAAGTCTCTCAAGGTGCTCACCTGGAATGTAAACGGGATGGGCTCTGCGATCAAGAGGCGCTTGATTAAGCAAATACTCAGTAGACACTCCCCCCGACGTGGCCCTGCTATCCGAAACACACCTAGCGGGCTCGAATTGTTCTTATTTCCAATGCACAAACTACAGAGCTGCCTTCCATGCGGGATACACGATGGGATCCAGGGGTACTCTCATTCTCATACACAAACATGTCCCTTTCACCCTCCAATGCTCGGAACAAGCACCGCGGGGCCGTTACATGCTGATCATTGGTACGCTTTGGAATGAGAAGGTCGCCTTCGTCTCGGTGTACTCCCCGCCCAGACTGGGGCAGGAGCTACTGGACGAATTGACTGCCCTCATAGGTAAACACCAACCTGATAAGTTGTTTCTGGGGGGAGACTTTAATGATGTCATGTGCAATTCCACTGACCGTACACATCTCAGACAACGCAACCCGGACACCCCCACGAAACTGTCTAACTTTGCGTCCGCCTTGGGTTTGGGTGATGTATGGCGAGAGTTACACCCGGACGCTAGGGGGTACTACTTCCACTCTGGTGCCCACGGCTCCCTTTCCAGGATCAACTATCTTTTTGTCCCACACACAGATCTTTATAGGGCACTGGCGGCGGATTTCCTTCCCCGGGGCATCTCAGACCATTCGCCTCTACTTGTGGAGATTCGCGCACAAGGCGCTCCCCCCCCAGGACATGGAGACTAAACACTTACTATCTGGGTTTCCCCGAGCTTGTTGACCACCTCACTGAAGTCTCTACCGAGTACTTTGAAATTAACGATAACGGAGAACAAGATCCGGTGGTGATCTGGGAGGCCTACAAGACCGTTTTGCGGAGCGCCTTAATCTCCTGGGTGGCAAATAGAAGGCGGGAGAGCCTCCAAGATATAACGAAGGCGGAGGACGAACTGGCCCAATGTGAGAACGAGCACATCCTTGGCCCATCCCCGCAGACCCAGCTCTCCCTTAAACGAGCCACTGAACGGCTCCAAAACCTCTTATTAGACAATGCCAAACAAGCCCATTGGGACTCCAGAGCCAGAATTTATGAACATGGGGACAAAGCTGGCCGAATGCTAGCTTGGTTGGGGAGAAGGGATGAGGGACAACAATGTGTTCGCAAGATTGTCACCCCACGGGGTGAGAGGTTCCAATCGGATGCAGAGATAGCTGAGGCCTTTGCCCAATTTTATGAAGCACTTTACCGGGCTCCGACCTCGCGGCTGGACCCAACCCTCCTAAATGACATAATATTCCCAACTCTCTCAGTGCAGCAAAAGGCGAGTTTGGACTCTGATCTCTCGGAGACCGAGGTGACTGAAGCACTAGCCCAACTACAGACCGGGAAAACGCCAGGCCCGAATGGGTTCCCAGTTGAAACATGGCAGAAGCTGGGGGGGACAACATAGCATCTTCCCTCCATAAAATGGTATTGACGGCCCGGGAACAAGGCGCTCTCCCGCAAGACCTGTGTAAGGCTACCATCGTGGTCATCCATAAACCTGACGAGCCCCAGGAGCAGTGTGCCTCCTATAGGCCAATCTCGTTAATCAATGGCGAGGCTAAGGTCCTCGCCAAGGTCCTGGCCAACAGGTTACAACCGGTGGCTGATACCCTAATACACCTGGACCAATGTGGCTTTATGCCACACAAATCGACCCGGATGAATTTGCGCCGACTTCACTTAGCGTTAGAGAGGGCTCCTACCGTTGACAATCCGCTTGCCCTTCTAGCAATCGACTTCGAGAAGGCTTTCGACTCGGTCCGATGGGATGGCCTCTGGGAGATCATGGCACGTATGGGCTTTGGGGAGGGGTTACTGGGATGGGTGAAGCTGCTGTACACAAACATCTGGGCGGAAGACAAGGTGAATGGGTGGACCTCTCGCTCCTTCCGATTGGGCAGGGGTACACAGCAGGGGTGCTCCCTCTCCCCCCTTCTCTTCGCTCTGGCGATAGAGCCATTGGCCATATGGCTTCGCCAGAGCACATCCTGGATGGGATTCAAATGGCCAGAGGGTCACGAAGATTGGATATCCCTATATGCGGACGACCTCCTGATATACCTGGGAGAGCCTACCCGAACCTGCCCCATAGTGACCCAGATTCTTGTCCAGTACGGGGAATTTAAATAGAATAGAAATCTGTTTTCTTCCCGGTGAAGGGAGGGGGACAGCCTGACCCACGGGAATGCCCATACCAAATAGAACAACTTGGCTTCCGATATCTTGGGATCTGGATAACAACGGACCTAACTAGTTATAGTAGGCACAATCTCAAACCAATCCTGGACCGATTCTCTAACAACGTACAACATTGGAAGCTTCTCCCCCAGACCCTCATGGGTAGAGCCGCTCTTTTTAAAATGTTGGCTCTCCCGCGATTCCTCTACGTCCTTCAAAACCCCCCTTTGCAGATCCTGGGGGCTGAATTTGGCCAGGTGGAAACCCTCCTTAGGGAGCTCTTGTGGGGCGGAGGACAGGCACGCATAGCCCTGGCCACACTTCAGAGGTCGGTCTGGGAGGGTGGGATCGGAGTGCCCCGCCTTCAGACCTACTATTGGGCCTCACAACTGGTGGTGATCAATGACCTACTACACGGGGACCGGGAACTACCCCATATCAAAGCCGATGTGGCAGCCATGCATGACACCGATCCAATACAGTTATTGTACCAAGCCCCCCCTAGACCCTCCTCACTAACCACAAGGGCACAGATTACCACCACTTGGAGGAACGTACACAAGTTTGTGGGATGGGGGAACAAGATATCAGCGGCGCAGCCCCTATGGCGAAATGCCAACCTGAGAGAAATTGCGAGGTTCGAACCTTAGCCATGCTGGGTAAGAGCTGGGATTCAGAAAGTGGGGGATGTCCTGAAAGATGGGAATCTTGCCCCGTTTGCGGACCTACAACACAGGTTTCGGCTCCCGGACACCGAAAGATACCATCATATGCAAATGTCCCACGCCCTAAGAGTCCACATAGCAACAGAAGACAACATCCCGGAGTACTCACCTATAGAACGTAACATTTTCCCTGAATATATCCCCTCCAAATGCACATCCATTCTTTATAATGCCATCACATCCTTCGCGACTCCTGAATTGACCAGCTTAAAAGCCAAGTGGGAAACAGATGTAGGGGATATCGACCCTGAGGACTGGATACGGGTACTAATGCATCCACGGGAAACAACCATCTCCTCGAGACTCAGACTGGTGCAACTTAAAATACTGCACAGAGTGTATACTACCCTAGAACTGCACTGTTTGGGTGGAAGAAAGCAATGAACCCGAACTGTCTCAGGTGTGGGAACGAGGTGGGGACCTTCTTTCACATTCTGTGGTCCTGCCCCCGCATCCGAATTTTCTGGGAGGCCTGCTGTCGGGAACTGGCCCGGATACTCTCCAAAACAATAGAACTTTACCCAAAGGTCCTACTCCTGGGAGTACCAGGGGAGTACGAACTGAATAAATGGGAAGAACTGTTACTGCATACGGCGGTCGCCCTAATGAAGCAAAATATTGCACAGAAATGGTGAGTCCCGGAGTCTCCGACATTGGAGCAATGGGCGCTGGACATGGACACATGTGCTATGATCGAAAGACGGATCTATAACGCAAGAGGCTGTCCCAACAAAGCCTCGAAAATATGGGCGGCATGGGAGGAGGGGGGGCCCTGTAGGATATGGACTCGGGGGACGCTACTTTGAACATTTATACTGTGAATTGTAGTCGTGTCCCATGAGAATGATGATGTAAGACATACTACTACTGCTGAACGGGCTGTGTCGGCCTCATTTGATGTAGCTGCCTCTTCTTTCTTTTGTTCCTCTCTTTTGGTTTTGGTTGTTTTGTCTATGTTATGACAATTGATAAATAAAAAAAATGTTTTATCAAAAAAAAAAGAAACAAGAGTTGGGACAATTCAACAAAGGTTTTCACCTTGTATCCATCAATCCAACCCATCATGTTAATGTGCGCAGCACTCACCCAGTCAATCCAAGACACATTATCTCTTTTCTTATATTCCCTGAACCTTTTAAGGTATTGGGTAGGTGTCTTGCCAAACTTGGCAATCAAAGCAGATTTCATGCACTCATACTGACCCCTTTCTTCCACACTCAGTTTCAGAATACAGTCATAACCAGTCTGAGGCACTCTACTTAACAAACACTTATCCCAATCTCTTTTATCAACATCATGGATTCCACAACCAATTTCAAATGCTTCAATCCATTGGAGGAGATCATAACCCTCCACATACACACCATCCATATCTTTCATAAACTTGGTGGCAGGGGACCTGACACTCTCAACTGGTTTGACTGAAGTCTCCACTCTAGCTTTCTCTAGCTGGATTCTCTGACATTCAGTGTCCTTCTTTTTAAGTTCAAGATCCCTATTTTTGAATATCACTTACTGTGCCAACTCTTCCTTCTTTAGTTCAGTTTCCAACTTTTTATATTCAAAGGCCAATTTCATCCTCAATAATTCCAGTTCCAAGGAATCCCCTGAAGAAACAGTGCTTTGGAATAGAGGCAGCAGGAGTGGTGGCAATTCCAGAAACAGATTAAATACCAACCCCAGGGGCAGGGTCCTCAATGGTTGCATCCCCCCTTCATTACAAGCTTCACAATCCGTCTGGTAGTCCACCAGAACAGCTATCAACTCAGCCCTAGACTTATCTTCAAAGTCTAACTCCCTGGCTTCACAAGCACTCTGGAGAGCCTCAACGCTCATCCTCGTCAATTTACCATTTGGAATAGATTCCATTGTTTGTAATGTAGTTATCTTACAACACAACTAAACCTCAAATCACCAAAGTGTGGATATTTTGTAGTGGCAAGGTTACACACGGATTCTTAAAACCATTAGTATCCCACCGCTGCCACCAGTGTAAAGACTGAAGGGGGGTTATCTGTACTCCTGCCCTCTATATGGCAGAGTAGAAGCACAGGGCACTCCAGCCAAGATTCTCTATTGTTGGTAGCAATGGACGAGCAATCAAGGCTTAATCTCTCAGAAGGTGATGCAGGCTGGTTCTTAAGTACCTTGTAGTCCCCAAGCCCCCACAAAGGAATGTCCACACACTATGTTAGTGACAACACAGTTCGCTATATAAATAAGGCTCAGAATATATATGCAAACAATAACACACTTTTGTTCAGGCAATACTAATATGGTAAATATGTACAATATCTATGTGGTACCACAGGTGACTCTTGACTCCTTTAAAATGCACCAACTGCTGACAGTTGTAAATGACATACAAGTCTAATAGCAAAGTAAACCAACACCAGATATGAGAGAAAAACAAGTTGGGTTAAACAGCTGGCAGAATCCTTAGTCTCTACCACCAGACACAGTTCTGTGTCTGGGCATCCTGTAAATAAAGTATTTTAACAAGCCCAGTCCATATATTGTTTAGCAGAGTCTTGTTTCCTTCTAAAAATGTTCTACTTCCCCCATGTACCTGGTTTAGCAGAGTTCTTCGACGGGTCGTCGACGGATCCCTTGTGAGTGAACTCCCTTTAAGGCAGGAGCCATGGGTCGTCAATATTCCTCGAAGAAAAGGTTAACAAAGTCCTTGAGACAGCAGCTTCGGCCTGTGCGGTGCTCGTTAACGATCGGTCGTGGACGTCCTACGAAGGCAGGGCGTGCAGTGGTCCTCGATGACGAGAGTTTGTTGCTGCTAAGCAGAGTCAATGAAGAACTTAGGCCCAGCAAGGGCATCGGGTCATCAGCATTGGCATCGGTGATCGTGACTTGACCACGGCTGGCTTTCGGATCTTTGTTGAAGTGTTTGAGGACTTCGGGTGTCAGGAAACCCACCGGCGGATTCTCCTCGGTTCGTCGGGGACCCTGACTTTCTCCAGAAGGACAAAGCAGTAGACGGTGATGAGCAAGGGATTCCTTGATTTCAAAGTGTCTTAGGCAATGGAGCATTGCGGCTCCGGTCGACGATGTTACATCGGTCCCACGAACCTCAGCCGATGGTCGTCGACGGTCTCGACGTCCTGGCGCTTTACTTCAGATTCCTCAGCGGTCCCCATCTCCGGTCGGCAGTCGTTTTGGGACTGACTTCCAGGGAGCCTTGGTGAAGGTTAGCTGATGCACAATGGTCCCTCGTAGCTCAGTAAGAGGTCTCCTTGCTACGACAGCTTTAGGATTGTGTCGAAGGAAAGCAGCAGCAGATCCTTCCTCTTCCAGCTGGGCTTCAAGGTTAAGCATCAAGTTTCAACTTTAGCTTCTGAACAATTCCAGTAAGTGAGAGGTCCCCAGATGTACTGTTCTGTCTCTCATTAACACTCCTGGGCCAAGCTCAGCAGCCAATCATTCAGAAGGGCATTCAGCAGGCAGGCAGCCAGACAATCAGGCTCACAGTGCATTCAGGCCATTCTTCTCAATCAGACATTCACAACAAGGAATGTGCATTGAGGCAAGCGCCCAGCCTTTCAGCACACCACACTGCATTCATACCAGTTTCGGGCAAGGCTGTCTCATTCATTGCGTCACAAACTAGAAACCAGACACCCATAACATGAAATGTATATTGGTCACACACTCCATTCACCCAGGTCCCACCCCAAGGGTATAACTGCAACATACAGTCATTGGGAAGGCTCCCACCAGTCTGGCCTGGACTTCCCCACAATACCATATATGGAACTTCCACCCAACATCCAGTCAGGGGAAGGGACAGAGTCAGGGCTTCCCAGGACTTTGGGAAAACAAGGTAACAGGCAACAGAAACCAAGAGGCCATAGGGGCCATCTGGTCTCCTATCAGGAATCAACTGATTCCAATGGCAGGGTCTGGGTATCCCAAAATAGAGAATACTCAGAGCACCTGTCAAATTCAGCATGGAGCTGCCACCAGCCCATACCCTGCTCTGCTGGCCACACAGGTGCTAAAAAACGTACACTAGGGGTACAGGGTTGTACCCCCACCCATGGGTGCCATAAAGGTATCCCAAGGGTCTGTTCACCACAACGTAAAAGAGGAAGAGCTGCACTGCCAGGAGTCCCACATGGACTCATGTGCAGAAAATAACACAGAACGCACATGATAAAAGGAGTACAGGACAAGGAAAGGGAGGCCCTGTCCCTCCAATGTATTTCCTGCATCACACAAGGTTATTTTGTCTTTGGCAGTGCTGAGTTGTATTGTTGCTAACGAGTGTTCATTTTGTTCCCCAGCATCATTGGGATGAGGAAGAGTAGGGAAACCACAGGCAAGAATACTCTCAATATGTCTGCTGAGCATCACTTTAGTCGTGCTGACAGGTTGGGTAAAATCTCTTGGTTTTGTAAACTTGTACCCAGACCCTGATTGACCAATCGGACTGCGAGTTATAGGAATGAAAGGGGATAACCCAGGTATTTCTCTTCCTTATTGTGGTTCCCAGGCTTGATCTATTTGTTTGTCAGATAATGCCTTAATTTCCCATACACTGAGAAGAGGAAGAGCTGTGTTTTCCATGCTTACCAGCAATTCCTTTTACAGTCTGTATTTTCTTCACTTTATCCCCTCCTAAGTATTACACATTTGACTAGTTAAATGTCTTACACATGTTTTGTCCAGTGATGTTAATATTACTGTCTTCTTTTGTTTATAACTTGTGTAAACACCTGACACCCGTTTTCCCCAGCCAGTAGCTGTTGGTGTCTGGTCACCGGATGGTTTATCATGTTGTCCCCCGGCAGTCACTGAAGCCTTTATACTACAAGCCCTTTCTCCCTCAAGCACGCTCCTGCATCACAGTTCTTAGCTTGTATCGTTGCGGCTATAACACTGCTCACCGATTCAGTTATCAGCCTGTTTGCTCACTTTCGTCAGGACACTGATTGTGTTTATGCCTCGTTGTCTTCCAAACCACAGGTTGTGAATGCCCCGGCGTTCAAGTGGTAACCTTTTGCACTTCGCAGCCTTTGCAGGCTGCTTATTTCATGAATGCTTTCTGCATTCCAGCGGGAGAAATTATTTAAACTCTTTCCCATTTCTTCTTTCAGGACTTCTTGCTTCTCTAGTCTGCTTCTTGCGCTTCTGCCTCTGTGACTTCCCTGCTTCCAATAACTATGGCTACTGCTTCCACGACCGCTGCTACTACTACTGCTTCGACCTCTCTCTCTGTAACTGTTCTCTACTTCCCTTTTTATGGAAAGAATGTCTCCCATGACTGAACAATCACTAGAACATTGATGGCAGTTTTCCAGCACCGCCATATTGTGCCTCCTCGTCCAGTACCACAAATATGTATTACTGATGACATTTTAGTTATTAGAGACCTTGATTGATGAATCCTGTGAGCTTTAGAGACTGGAGAAGCGTTTGTTTTGAGAAGAAAGGGGACATAACCCCTGGGCTCATCACAGTGTTCTTTAGGGGCTTGATGACGAGTAGCCAATTGAAATGATAGGATTAGAATTAATGTTGCATTTTGAAAAAAAAAATATATTTTGTGGTTTTCTGCCTTAAATACTGCAGCCTGGAATTGCCATGTTAAGAGGTTGTTTTTGGTTCAGTCTCACAGTGCTGTCGGCTTCTCTCGGCCGTATTTGCAGATAAAACCTGTTTTTTCTTGCAAGTTGTGCACTC
The DNA here is from genome assembly GCF_040938575.1 of Ambystoma mexicanum. Taxonomy (NCBI): domain Eukaryota; kingdom Metazoa; phylum Chordata; class Amphibia; order Caudata; family Ambystomatidae; genus Ambystoma; species Ambystoma mexicanum. The sequence goes on from NC_090941.1 coordinate 772,629,366, forward strand.
CGTTTCTTATCACGTTTATGTTATTTTGTGGATTACCTTGTGGGACTGCACCTTTACAATTAGAGGCCCCAGCAAGATCACCAGTACCCTTGATGTGCTGGGGGCTCCCCGCCGCACACCTTGGAGAAGCGGCACCGGCCTGCAGAGACCAGTTTTGTGCACACAACCGAGGAGGCAAGCAGATGCTGAGTTGATCAAAGGTCTGCCTGATCCATTAGGTGAGCCACTGACCAAGGTGGTGCAGGCAGTTGAGGGGGTAGACTCAGCACTGAGGGGACTCAGGGTTCCTATATCACGTGAGTCTACTCTTGCATGAAACTGCTGTATTGTGGATGTTTTCTATGTGCTTGTTATTGTTGGTTTAATTTGTTGTTAATTGGTTAGTAGATTAAGTTGGAAGGGAACTCCTCCGTTGGGGGAAAATATGGCACTATGTAGTATTGCATGCGATTTTAATCAGATATTGAAAGGTATCTCCTCCATTGTGGGGAAAGATGACGTTATAAATAGAATAAAGTTGTGAATTAATGAGATCTCCTCTTGGAACGACAGCACTGTGTAGAAGTAGAAAGGAATCCCTCCTTCCCTCTGTGGGAAGGGCAAGAGGAAGATATTGTAAATATTATTAGTTGAATTTTGTTTGAGTGGTATATTTGGAAGTCTTTGTGTCAATATGTGGATGCTTTGGTTGATATGAGGAATGTGTGAGTATGAAGAGCAGAAGTTGATGTGTCAGTGCAGATTGATATTGATATTTTATTTCTATCGCGCTCGTACACAAGTGTTTCAGAGCGCGACAAGGCAAGGGAGGGGAACAGGGGAGAACAAAACAGCGATCTTACTAGGCCCAGTGACATTGAGAAGAGGAGAGGGAGATGGGAAAAGTGCATGGAAGGGGGGAGAAGTGGAAAGTGCGAAGCAGAGGAGAAACAGATAAATAACAATAAATAAATAATAAAGGCAACAAACAGTGGTAGTGCAGCCAGCTATTTGCAAGTGCTAGGTTTAAGGCAGGGTAGGTCTGATAAGTGCAGGAAGAAAAATGGGGGGGCTGTATGGGTACAGATACAGACCCCAGTGCAAGGGGTGGCCCGGAGGCAGTGCGGGAGGGTGGCCAGGTGAGCAGGTACCTGGGCCCGGAGGACAGAGGGTGGCCAGGTGCACCCTGCCAAGAGAGAACAGATCAGCAGGGGATAGGGGGAGCGAAGGCAGAAGAAAAGAGGAAGGTCTTGAGGTGCTCCCGGAACCGGAGATGGTTATCCTCAAGTTTTAGAGTGGCAGGGAGGCTGTTCCGGAGGGAGGCCACCAGCCGAAGACAGAGATCTACCCCAGCTCGTTTCTTTGAAAAACAACTGACCCTGCGAGAGTTGGAGGTAGAGGAGCGAAAAGCTCAAGAGGGGAGGTATTTGCGGAGGGATAGCCGAAGGTGTTTTGGACCCATGCCCCAGAAAGCCTTGTGGACAATGCAGATGGTTTTGAATTTAATCCTTGCATCCACTGGGAGCCAATGGAGAGATTTCAGAGCTGGAGAGATACCATCCCAGGGCTTGAGGCCAAGGACAAGTCTCGCAGTCCTGTTCTGGATTAGTTGCAGAGGGCGGAGTGTAGAGGCAGGTAGATTTAGAAAGAGGCTGTTACAATAGTCCAAGCTAGAGAGAACCAGAGCTTGGCATACCATGAGCTTCTGGGGGAAGGAGAGGAAAGGCAGAGTACCTCTGAGGAGGTGCAGTAGGAATTTGACTTTTTAGAGACCTCAGAGATGTGGGCGGAGAAGGAAAGGGTGGAGTCAAAGATGACCTCGAGGTTCTTAGCATCGCAGGTGGGGGTAGGAGGAGGGCCAAGGGAGGCCGGCCAGAGAGTGAGGGGAAAGGATGGCGAAGGTGCGCCGATGAGGAGGATCTCCGTCTTGCTGGCAATCAGACAAAGATCATTGGCGGCACACCAAACTTGAATGGCAGTTAGGCAATCAGAGATGAGAGAGGAGAGGAGGTGGCCGAGGGCAGCCTGAAAATGAGTTGAGTGTCGTCAGCGTAGCACTGGAAATTTGAACAGAAAGTGGCAATGCAGTGGGCGAGAGTTGCCAGGTATTGGTTGAAAAGCCGGGGCAAGAGGTTAGACCCCTGGGGAACACCACAGGTAGAGAGGAAGATAGATGAAAGGAAGGATCCAAGTTGGACCTGGGAGGGTCAATCTGAGAGGAAAGAGGTCAGCCAGGCCAGGGCCTGATCATTGATTCCCAGGTTTTCACAGAGACTGTTGAGCAGGATCTTTTGAGTAACTTTGCTGAAAATGTTGGGGAGACAGGGGTGGGGTGGAGGGAGGGCGGATGGTGGCTCTTAGGGATCGTTTCGGCCAAATTGTTTGAAAGAATTTGGTCGAATGGTAGATTTCACTGAATTCAGTCACCACCATTAGTTCGAAGCCGAAGATACCGAACATGAAGAGCTGGGGTTGTGGGGGGGGTCCCCCGCTCCCCATGTTCGGTATTTTTGGCTTTGGCGGTTGCAGGAGTGTCCTTCACTTCCTCATCATTGGTGGCAGGGGACCCAACAAAAAAAAGAAGAAAAAGGACCCTGCAGCGTCAGATCCAACCTGCGTTGGATGGATGGATCTGATGCTGCAGGGTACAGGAGAGGCGGCGGATGGAGAAAAGGTAAGTAGGGGGGGTATGGGTGTACTGGCGGTCTGAGGGGTCAGGGGTTCGGTTTTTTGTACCGAGGTAAAACGTATTTGCAGCTAAAATGACTGCGGTCAATTCCGCCGTGATTTTGTACCTCGGTCAAACAACCTAAATCCTAGAGGGATAACACTAAACTACTACACCCCAAGAGTCCATTGCTGACACTCTTTTATAACTTTCATAAGACTGGTGGCATATTTTTTAAATTCAATTGGGCCCCCACACATCTTCAGCTGGCCTGCCATGTACCCAGTGACACAACATAACATTCACAAACTTAATTCCAATAGAAAGAAGAAAACCCCTCACACTTCTCGCTTGGTAAAAGCATCTCTACAACATGTTTTACAAAAGATTATTCAGTTTTAGTAACGCTTGAGTTAAAAGTCATATAGTCTTAAGTGGGCTTGTTAAATCCAGTTTAATTTCTTGTGCAAAAGACCAGCCAACACGTGTTTCAACATGATGTCTTTTTCAAGGCTATTAAATTCTTGATGCATTACCAGATTTGATACTTGAAGCGTCCTGTAAGGAATCACCTCCAAAACTACCATCTACATATGTCAGGTCCCTCACCCTGTCTGGCCTGACTCAGTCAGCAGCCAGGGTACTGAACTGGGTATTGCAGGGCCTGGCGCCTGTGCTGCCACACTAGCAGCAGCACTTCCAGGGGCCGCAGCGCAGAGAATCGCTTTCCGGCTTTGTGTTCGTGCAACACACAGAAAGCAACTAGGAACCTCATTCAGCTTGCTGGTTTCTGTCTGGAGGTACAGGGGGGCCACAATTATCATATTTAGGGCAGTGGGATGCCCTGCGTCTGGAGGTGCATGAGTGCAAGGTTAGGTCGGTGTAACATGACAGGTGGCCCGGGCGGCATTTGAAAGCAGAGCAGGGGTACTTTTTTTTGTTTTTTTATAATTTTTAATTGTGTTTTTGTATGTTTGTTGGGGGGCTGGGCTGCTGGCTGACCCTAGTGAGGGCGCGTGTCACACTTGGACAATGTGAGCAGAGCTCACAGTATACATTAAGGCCCCAGGTATGAAGACACACAAACAATAACAAATGGTGCATTCTGTGTGGCAAGCCACAGCTCTACAACACCTCTAAAATGAGTCTTGCAACTTTTCAGATTATTCTAAAGCACCACCATCCTAATTTCAAAATGAAGTTGGCGAAAGGTGCGCCCTCCCCAAGTAGAGTGGAAAGAGTGAAGCTGAGAAAACCTTTGACCCAAAACTGTCATACTCTGCAAATTCTGTGAAATGAAGCTGAGTGCTATACGCCTTCCAAACATGGTGAACTTTTGTTAAGCAGTTTTTGCTCTCGGTGCGCAGAAGGAACCGTATGGGATTTTGTGTTTAAGAGCCCTTCCCCTGCCGCCAAAAATAATCTTCACCAAACTGGCAAAAAGTATTTTGAGTTTTGCAGACACTTTTTAAAGACGGCTTGATGAAAATGAGTAAATAAGTGTCATGGTTCTGATTACAGGCCACCAAAAACTGCTTCACTTACCAAACTAAGCAGGGCATTATGCAGCATTGTAAGAGTGTGTGTTTGTAGGGGCGAGGGGGGTGGGTGAGCACCAAAATGCAGTGTGTGGAATTCCACATGGTCTCATTGGCACTCCCAAACCGCCCGTCCCTGGCCCAATCTACATTTTTGGTAACAATAGTGGAAGATGACATTTTAACACACAACAGAAAAAATAAAACTGCAGGATCATTCAAGATGCACAAAACTCATCTATTAGAGCTCTGTCCAAGCCCTCTGAGGCAAAATACATGCAAACTTCCTAATTATTATATGGATTGCACCAACAGAGATGACTTGACAGAAAAGGACATTGAAAGGCGCATCATCAGTCTTTGATACTTGGAGGCACCATCGAAGGGACTTTATAATAAGTTGCCATAAATAAGCCAAGTGACAAATAACTTTGTGGTGCAAAATACCTAAATTGCACTATAGTTATATGTTGAGCAACTCTATAGTCATTAGGCTTTTCCATTATAATACCATGATACATTAACATAAGCTTTGAAGTGAATCAGAATCACATGCAGAGCTGCAGAAAAGGCACAATGTGATTCAATGATTTGCTCAGGATCACACAATTGGTTAAATGGTGAAACTGGGATGTGGACAATTTAAGCGACCGCGCACATCTTTCCAGGTTTAGTTAATATAGATATTTATTAAGGTTTTGCTTTACATTTCATGTGCTTAAATAATTATTTATAGCAATGTGTTGGAAGCAAACCACATTACAGAATAAACTAGCCTTTAATAGTAAACTAACCATACACTATATTCATTGTCATAGAAATATGTTGAGCAATGGGAGTATGGCTTAAATCATAATAGCATCATGTAGATCAATGCGAGCCTACCAAATCCCCCTTGGGTTTTAAAGGCATAGTCATTTTTCATAAAGCATGCAACATTATGCACCCTTCTCACTTCAGATCACTCCCTCCTATTCACATTTCGAAAGGGACAAAAGTCTCTGCTAATAGTACCCCCCTCCCTCCCATCAGTGCCTTATGGCCCACATTTTAATGCTCTGTTGATACAGAGCAACATGAGGACCCCCTGCCCTCCCTCCAAAAGATGGGGGGGACAAAAAGGCATTCCACAGAAGTTGGGGGGGACAAAACCCCCTGTCCCCCCTATAATTACGCCCATGTGCAGGATGGTATGGTTGACCGTGTCAAAGGCAGAAGAGAGATCGAGGAGGATGAGGACAGAGGGAATGTTAGTCAAGGTTGGAGAGGAGATCTACACGGATGTTCAGAAGAGCAGTTTTCGTGCTTCTAGCAGCTCTGAAGCCAGACTGGTGGTCATGGAAACAGCCAGCAGAATTGGAATGAAGGTTAAGCTGAGAGATGGCCAACTTTTCCAGGAGTTTGCCCAGAAAGGGAGTAATGGAAATTGGGCGATAGTTAGCTGGACAAGAAGGATCAGCTGTGGGTTTCTTGAGAAGAGAATGCACAAAGGAGTGCTTCAGAGGGGGGGGGATCCCGAGGCAAAGGAGTGGTTGCAAAAATCATAAAGGGCCAGAGCGAGGGTGTCAATGTGGTCCTTGATGGTGTTAGAGGAACAGGGACTTTGAGAAAGAAGAAGAACACCAGTTTATTTGTATTTGTTGCAAATGTGGTTATTGGTGGGACGCTGTCATGGCCACAGAGCAAGAACCATAACTGACATCCCCTAAAGGGTCTAGTTTGTTAGGGAGAATTCTCTCTTTAGGCTGAATTTCCTAACCTAGTGAGTCCCCCAACAGCTTTGCTGGATTTCTGGAGTTTGTTTTTTTCTCCTGCCAAGAGTGAGACTCTTTTTTTCCCACTCTTGGACATGATTTATGGTGTTCCTTTGACTGTTAATGTGTTTTATGGGCTATGGGGTCTTTACTCCATAGGGTCTCATGTGTTTTTACTGTGTGTTACACAGCACTCTCCGTGCAGTAACACAGGGGTGTCATAGTGACACCCCACCATAGACTCCATACCCTGGGACTGACTACTGTCTCCCAGGGCATGTTAAGTCACCATTGGCTTTACTAGTCCCAAATTATTAACAGAAACCAGTACAAACCATCATATTGTGGACGTACTGGTCGGGGCAATTCGATTGCCCCGGGGTCTGTTAGTCGAGGGGGCACGTCTCCATCCCCCCTGATTGAGTTTTGGCTGGTGGCAGTGGATACTACTTTTTATATTCGACCATGAATATTTCCCTATGGGATTTTCCCATTGTTCGAGGCTACCAACTTTAATTATTTATTTGTCATAGCCTCGAACATACCGCCGGTTTATTTATTTAATATTAAACCGCCGGTTGGTATTTTTTGCCAGGACTCGATTCTAAAATGGCGTTTGTGTTCTCTTCTGTGACTCCAACCCAAGTCGAGCCCTTTGTTCCACTTTTTGGTGGGCTTCTCCACAGAAGCCTCCAAAATTGGTGCTACTCTGTTTGGGTACCACAGGGGGTGTGGGAGGGGGTTTAGGCACCCTGGACTGAGTTACCTTGGTAACTCAAGTCGCAGTCTTGTGTGATTGGCCCAAGTGGTGAGCCGGCCGGCTCACCACTAAGCATGTTTGATTGACAGCTAGGCTGAGTGAATGGGGTATGCTGCATAAAAGCTGGGCTTTTGGGACAGGAACTTCAGAAGTCGCCACAGGACCTGAGAATCCGACGAGGGAGAAGCTGAGCCAACTTACCATGACGACACCACCGGTGGAGCCCTGGGGAACCGACTCACCACTTCCCGACGATAGAGAAGATCTCCCGGCTGGAGAGGCTTCTTCCCCTGACTGGTGGGCACAACCAGTTTGCCTTCTTCTTTTCTTCGCACCCCAGATCGGTTTGTGGTCGAACTGCCCGTGCCAAGCACCCCGGCAGCCGGATAGCCACTTACCACTGAACCGCGAATCAACGGACCGCGCCTTGTATCTGAGAAACTCAGCGGCTGGTTTCTTCCCTGGCAGTGCAACTGACTCCTATCTACCTCCCCGACGAGATCCTCTCTTCCCCCGGACAAAGCACCGACTTGCATCCGCTGCCAGGAACAACTGCCCCCGCTGGAGTGTTCTCACCACTTTAAGGTACTGTGTCCGCCAGGCCTCCCTTTCTAAAGATTGCTACAAGGTAATAATAACCCCTTAACCTTCTGGACTGGGCTGGCCGCCTTGACCCTCTAACTGGTCCCTTTCCTTGATCCAACTCCTTTTTGAACCGTTACAAGACTTTTGTGCACTGCAACCATGTGACCTTGGACACATTTCGTTTTGATCCTCTTAAAGCGGATCCGGCCTACTGACTCTGAATTCATGGTGTTACTTTGCCTTCCTCTCTTGTTGTGTTCGTGAAAAAGTGTTGGGATCTGTTTCAATTTATTCTCTGCTTTTCTCTCCCTTTTTAAAACAAATTATTAGAGTGCCATCTACGTTAAGCGCTCACCGCTGTCTGAAAATAAGTGGGGCTTTACTTAAGACTTGTCTAATATTCTTTAAGGGAGTGTATATCTTTTAGTGACCGTGTTTTTGAATTGCTTACTATTAGTGCCTGTGTGTTTTTCTAGATGTGGTTTTAAATAAATAATTATATCTCTTTTACACCAAGCCCTGGTCAGTGTTTACTTATTCTATTGTGTTCTCTTGACCTATTGTGAATACTCTGTATACTGCCTAACTCTTCTTGAGGGAAGTCTGACTGCTCAGCCACAGCTACCAAGTGAATCTGTGTGGTACAGACTACTACCAAGTGGGTTTACTGCCAAACACATGTAGTCCTAAATCTTTTGCAGTGGGCCCAGAGGGAACTGCACAGGTTTCTGCCTAACACTGGTGTACAGCGATGGGATTTGTATTGAGTATACACTTTAGAGTGCTTGTTGAACACTTTAGGACAACTAACCACAGAGCTTAGCACTAAAAATCTGATTTTCTAACTATGTCTGCTATGGAGAGTTATACCCTAGAATCATTGTCTGCCAAAACTGCTGATTGCTTAAAAGTATTGTGTAGACATAAGAATCTCTCTGAGAAGGGCAAGAAAATGGAACTTATAGAAAGATTGTTAGAAAACCAAAGTCTGGGTGGTACAGAGGAATCTACCCCCCCCAGCAAATGTAGAAAACAGTGATGGTATTGATCTGAATCAAAGTCTTGATAATGAGTGAGAAGAGGAAAGTGAACCTAATGAAGTTAGCCACTCTGAGCCTCTGTCTGCCTTACCTACTGTACCTACTGGGCCTATACCAGGTCCCACATGTAACCCTGCTTATTTTGAACTTGAAAAAATGAAGCTTGAATTAGAGTGCAAACATTTTATTGCTCAATCTGAAAGAAAGCAAGAGCTAGAGTTCAGAAGAATGAATGCCCAGGCTGAGCAGAAGCAAGCTGAGTTAAGACTCAGAGAAATAGAGCTTAATCATGAACTAGAAATGAAAAGTTGTCTGTGGAAAATGCTTCTCTCTCCTCTGGTTCTTCTAGGAGTTCCAGTCCCAAAAAAACCCGGTTGCCTAAGGAATTAGTGGGTATGTATGAACCTAAATTGGATGTGTTGGATTGGTTAAAAATGTTTGAGTATAATCATGGGCTCCAGGACATCACAGGGAATGAGTTACTTCCCTGGTTGTTCTATAGGCTTCCCCCTGTTGCAACTGATGTGGTAACGGAGTTGGGGGAGGTGGATAAGAAGGATTATGAATGTATGAAACTAGCTTTGATAGCTAGGTTTGGGAAGACCCCTTCCCAGTACCTTAAGAGGTTTAGGACCCTCAAAAAGCATGATGGTACCCCTTGGCTACCTGGGTGAGTGAAAGTTTGAAAAACTTAGAGGGATGGATTAAGGGTCACAGAGTTAACACTTATGAAGGAATGAAGAATCTTGTAATGTTGGAGTCAATTTATGATGCCTGCTCTCCTGAGCTCAGACAGCACTTGGCTGATTCAAGGGAATTAGATTCCAGGAAGTTAGCTAAGGCTGCTGACTTGTGGGTTGCCAACAGGGCCACTCACAAGGATTCTGGGGCTACTCAGAAAAAGGATGAGGGAAAACAGCCAAAGAAGGACTCCAAAGAGAATTCTAATAATTGCAATTCCAAAGAGTCCCCGAAACAGAACCAAAAGGGTAAGCCACCAGGGAAACCAAATCAGGCTAGTGTACCTCCTGGTGCCAAACCAGAAGGAGGTCAGAACAAGCCACCATTCCGGAAAGCATTTGGTAAATGCTTTGTTTGTGGCTCTACTGACCATGTGAAAGGAGATCCCAGATCTAAGGTTAACCTTCAGGGGTCCAGCTTGTCTTCTTAGCCTTCGCTCGAGAGGAGGAAGTACAAATGGCAAGTGGAAACTTTCTATTACTGGCTGATGAACCCATTGGAGTCTCAGCCAGTGTTTCTTTAGTGTCTCTGGGTTTGTGGGAACAACAGAACTTAGATGTCTATAATTCTATCCCAGATAATACTAAAGAGTATTATAAGGACAGTGTCCAGGTGAATGGTCAGGAGAATCCTGCCATTAGGGACACTGGGGCCAGCATAACTGTGGTGGACAAATAGTTTTTTCAGGCTGAGGAGGTTGCTAAGGCACCCAAACGCCTCACCAAGTTAGCTGGAGGGCCTGTGCAGATGCTTCCCCAATTACCAGTTCTCATCCAGTGTAATGACATGACTGTGAAGATACCTGTCAGCATACAAAGTGAGGTGCCAGGAAGGGTTCTGCTGGGTAACGACTTGAAAACTCTTGGAGTAGTGTTACATACCCCCAGACCTCCTAGTAAAAGGTTACAGGAGCTCACCAGACCTGCAAGGGAGAGAACCATGAGAGGTACTCCCAAGGAGATGATGAAGAAAGAGATCACTCCTGCTCAACTGGAGATATCAGCTGCTGTCTCTAAGCAACAAGAAGCAAAGGGGAAACCTAAGACTTCTAACAAGAAACCAGCAGCCAGCACTCCAGTGCAGCCAACAAGGACTTCCCCTAGGTTGTCCAAAGTTACACCAGTTACTCCCCCTCCAGCTGAGGCTGATAGGGAGGTACAACCCTGTGTGGTTGAACTAGACTCTGAAGAAGAGCTAGTGGAAGGCCAGGGCAGACTTCAGTAAGGGACAGAGAGAACGTCCAACTCTGGAAGGTCTTCGCCACCAGGCAGATGCTCAGGCTGAAGGACAAGAGCCTGGGAAATATAGGTTACACTGGGAAGATGGCCTCTTCTACAGTGAACCAACCGAGTCTGCCCCTGGGGACAACAAATGACTTTTAGTACCCCAAGAGAACAGACCACAGTTCTTGCAGTTAGCCCATGAGATTCCTTTGGCTGGTCACTTGAGTTTCAAGAAGACTAAGGAAAGGCTCTCACTCTACTTTTATTGGCCAAAGATGGGGGCTGAAGTAGATAAATACTGCAGGAGCTGCCACACCTGCCAGACTTCTGGTAAGGTTGGCTCCAAGAATGTGGCACCTTTAGTGCCTCTCCCAGTTGTGGGAGTCCCATTTGAGAGAGTAGGGATTGACATTGTTGGTCCCTGTGATCCTCCAACCTCCTCAGGCAACAGGTTTATACTTGTTGTAGTAGACCATGCTACTAGGTACCCTGAGGCAATTCCTATGAGGACTGTTACAGCTCCGGCTGTGGCTAAGGCCCTCCTTGGTATTTTTACCAGGGTTGGGTTTCCTAAGGAAGTAATCTCTGACAGGGGGTCAAATTGTATGTCCCACTACATGAAAGCCATGTGGAAAACCTGCACAGTTACTTACAAGTTCTCAACCGCATACCACCCTCAGACAAATGGGCTGATTGAAAGGTTCAACAGAACCACGAAGAGCATGATAGGTGCTTTAGAGGACCCCCTTAAAAGAAAGTGGGGCCTTCTACTGCCATGCCTTCTCTTTGCTTATAGAGAAGTCCCTCAGGAGGGAGTAGGTTATTCTCCCTTTGAACTTCTTTATGGTCATCCGGTCAGAGGTCCATTGGCCCTGATCAAGGAGGGGTTGGAGAGTGCTCCTTCCCCCAAGCCAGTCAGAGTGACTGACTACGTGATAGGTCTCCTAAGGAGAATGTCACAAATGATGGCAGAAGCAAGTGATAACTTGAAAGCTGGACAAGCATTGGTCAAGCACTGGCATGACCAAAAGGCTCACATGGTTGAGTTTACTCAGGACCAGCTAGTTCTTGTTATGATTCCAACAAGGCAGAGGGCCTTGCAAGACAAATGGATGGGACCCTTCAAAGTTGTGAGTAAACTTGGAGAGGTCAACTATCTGGTGGACTTGGGCAGCCCCAAGGAGGCTCCAACAGTCTTCCACACCAACAGACTAAAAGCGTATGTCTCCCGACCTGATGTAGGAACTTTGCTTTTAGCATCATCAGAGGAAGAAGAAGAGAGTGAAGCCCTTCCTGATCTCCTCAGAGGCTTACCTTTAGACTTAAAGATTGAAGGAGTAAATATCTCTTCAAATCTGACACCTGAGCAACAGGAAGAGTGCAAGTCTATGTTAAATCAGTTTGCCTCTCTGTTCTCACTTTCACCAGGCTTGACCCCTTAGGGACAGCATGACATACTCACTGGTGACTGTCTGCCAGTCAAAAGCAAAGGATATCGAATGTCAGAAAATGTAAGAACCCACATCAAAGGTGAGGTCAACAAGATGCTTGATCTCGGGGTAATAGAGCCCTCTACTAGTCCATGGTCTAGCCCAGTTGTGTTAGTACCAAAGGCAGGATCTAAAGAACTTAGATTCTGTGTGGATTACAGAGCTCTTAATGCAGTCACTAAGACTGATGCCTACCCTTTGCCAAGGACAAATGAGTTGGTGGATAGACTTGCTGCAGCCAAGTTCCTCAGCACATTTGACTTGACGTCAGGCTATTGGCAAATAGCCCTGACAGACCATGCCAAGGAGAAAACTGCATTTTCTACCCCAGTGGGCTTATACCAGTTTAAGGTTATGCCTTTTGGATTGAAAAATGCACCTGCCACATTTCAAAGGATGGTAAACCAGGTTCTGAATGGGATGGAGGACTTCTGCATGGCATACTTGGATGACATAGCAGTGTTCAGCAATTCCTGGGAAGAACATGTGGACCACCTGAGATATGTTTTGCAGGCTCTTGGAAAGGCCAATCTGACCATAAAGGCAAGTAAATGCCAGACTGGACAGAGTAAATTGGTCTGCCTTGGACATGAGGTAGGAGGTGGAGAAATAAGGCCTTTGCCCAGTAAGATTGAAGCTGTGCAAAATTGGACAACACCTACTACTCAGACCCAGGTGAGAGCCTTCTTAGGTCTCACTGGGTATTACAGGAATTCCATTGAGAACTATGGGTCCATAGCTTCTCCACTGAATGTCATCTCCTCTCCTAAATTCCCTAAAAAGGTTAGGTGGAATGAGGAATGCAATCGGGCCTTTGAAACCCTGAAAAAGGCACTTTGCCAAGCCCCAGTACTCAGAGCTCCTGACTACCACCAAACTTTCATTGTGCAAACAGATGCTTCAAATGTAGGAATAGGTGCAGTCCTCAGTCAACTGGATGGGAAAGGTAGGGAGCACCCCATTTGCTTCATCAGTAGAAAACTGAAGGATCCTGAAACAAGGTGGGCACCATTGAACGAGAGTGTTTTGCTATTGTGTGGGCTCGGAAGAAGTTTAGGCCATACTTGTATGGTTCTACTTTTGTCATTCAGACTGACCACCAACCCTTGAGATGGTTAATGCAAATGAAAGGGAAAAACCCAAAACTATTGAGATGGTCAATCTGCCTGCAAGAGTTTGATTTCACCATTGAGCACAGGTCAGGGTGTCACCACCAAAATGCTGATGGTCTCTCTAGGATATATGTCATCGACTAGAGGTATGAGATTCATCCAGGAGTGGATTAAATCCTCCTGTCCCTTAGTCTGGTGTGGGCGAGTGTTAGGGAGAATTCTCTCTTTAGGCTGAATTTCCTAACCTAGTGAGTCCCCCAGCAGCTTTGCTGGATTTCTTGAGTTTGTTTTTTTCTCCTGCCAAGAGTGAGACTATTTTTCTCCCACTCTTGGACATGATTTATGGTGTTCCTTTGACTGTTAATGTGTTTTATGGGCTATGGGGTCCTTTACTCCATAGGGTCTCGTGTGTTTTTACTATGTGTGTTACACAGCACCCTCCGTGCAGTAACACAGGGGTGTCATAGTGACACCCCACCATAGACTCCATACCCTGGGACTGACTACTGTCTCCCAGGGCATGTAAAGTCACCATTGGCTTTACTAGTCCCAAATTATTAACAGAAACCAGTACAAACCATCATATAGTGGACGTACTGGTTGGGGCAATTCGATTGCCCCGGTGTCTGTTAGTCGAGGGGGCACGTCTCCGTGCCCCCTGATCGAGTTTTGGCTGGTGGCAGTGGATACTACTTTTTATATTCGACCGTGAATATTTCCCTATGGGATTTTCCTATTGTTCGAGGCTACCAACTTTAATTATTTAATTCGCATAGCCTCGAACATACTGCCGGTTTATTTATTTAATATTAAATCGCTGGTTGGTATTTTTTTGCCAGGACTCGATTCTAAAATGGCGTTTGTGTTCTCTTCTGTGACTCCAACCAAAGTCGAGCCCTTTGTTCCACTTTTTGGCGGGCTTCTCCACAGAAGCCTCCAAAAGAGGTGCCACTCTGTCTGGGTACCACAGGGGGGGCGGGAGGGGGTTTAGGCACCCTGGACTGAGTTACCTTGGTAACTTAAGTCGCAGTCTTGTGTGATTGGCCCGAGTGGTGAGCCGGCCGGCTCACCACTTAGCATGTTTGATTGACAGCTAGGCTGAGTGAATGGGGGTATGCTGCATAAAAGCAGGGCTTTTGGAACTGGAACTTCAGAAGTCACCACAGGACCTGAGAATCCGACGAGGGAGAAGCTGAGCCGACCTACCACGACGACACCACCGGTGGAGCCCTGCGGAACCGACTCACCACTTCCCGACGACAGAGAAGATCTCCCGGCTGGAGAGGCTTCTTCCCCTAACTGGTGGGCATAACCAGTTTACCTTCTTCTTTTCTTCGCACCCCAGACCGGTTTGTGGTGAACTGCCCGTGCCAAGCACCCCGGCAGCCGGATAGCCACTTACCACTGAACTGCGAATGAACGGACCGCGCCTTGTACCTGAGAAACTCTGCGGCTGGTTTCATCCCTGGCAGTGCAACAGACTCCTGTCTTCCTCCCCAACGAGATCCTCTCTTCCCCCGGATGAAGCACCGACTTGCATCCGCTGCCAGGAACAACTGCCCCCGCTGGAGTGTTCTCACCACTTTAAGGTACCGTGTCCGCCAGGCCTCCCTTTCTAAAGATTGCTACAAGGTAATAATAACCCCTTAACCTTCTGGACTGGGCTGGCCGCCTTGACCCTCTAACTGGTCCCTTTCCTTGATCCAACTCCCTTTTGAACCGTTACAAGACTTTTGTGCACTGCAACCGTGTGACCTTGGACACATTTCGTTTTGATCCTCTTAAAGCGGATCCGGCCTACTGACTCTGAATTCATGGTGTTACTTTGCCTTCCTCTCTTGTTGTGTTCGTGAAAAAGTGTTGGGATCTGTTTCAATTTATTCTCTGCTTTTCTCTCCCTTTTTAAAACGAATTATTAGAGTGCCATCTACGTTAAGCGCTCACCGCTGTCTGAAAATAAGTGGGGCTTTACTTAAGACTTGTCTAATATTCTTTTAAGGGAGTGTATATCTTTTAGTGACCGTGTTTTTGAATTGCTTACTATTAGTGCCTGTGTGTTTTTCTAGATGTGGTTTTAAATAAATAATTATATCTCTTTTACACCAAGCCCTGGTCAGTGTTTACTTATTCTATTGTGTTCTCTTGACCTATTGTGAATACTCTGTATACTGCCTAACTCTTCTTGAGGGAAGTCTGACTGCTCAGCCACAGCTACCAAGTGAATTTGTGTGGTACAGACTGCTACCAAGTGGGTTTACTGCCAAACACCTGTAGTCCTAAATGTTTTGCAGTGGTCCCAGAGGGAACTGCACAGGTTTCTGCCTAACACAGTTGGACCCAGTCCTGGCGCCTTTGGCTCATGAAAAAGTGTGCTTCACATTAATCTGCTCATGCAGCGTAACGCTCACCGCCGCCTGAAGAAGCAGCTTACATGCTTTCCAGGAAGACCAGCAAAACCATAGCTGAGACGCACCTTAACTGTTTTCCAGCAAGACCAGCAAAACCACTGCTGAGGCGCACCTTACCTGTTTTCCAGCAAGACCAGCAAACCATCGCTGAGGCGCATCTTAACTGTTTTCCAGCTAGACCAGCAAACCATCGCTGAGGCGCATCTTAACTGTTTTCCAGCTAGACCAGCAAAACCACAGCTGAGGCGCATCTTACCTGTTTCTAGCAAACTCTTCACCCGGAGAGCATCCTACATATGCCTGAAGCGCCTCTTACCTTCTTTCAGCAACACCATCTACCATCGCCTAGAGCGCACTTACCTGGCTCCAGTAATTCTACCGCTGGCAGCGTCCCTTACCTGATCCGCAGTTCGGACACTGACACTGGAGTTCTAAATGGCCAGCATCCTCGCAGTTACAGGCATCCATCACCCGCCGACAGATCTTCGGACTGCTGCTCCTCGTCAAGCGTCACCAGGCTACACCTGCAGGAGAAAAAGGACAATTAAGGTTAGAAACCACATAAAGACCATTCGCTAAGGTTGTGCGCTACATTACCTACGCGCTTACCTTAAGGCTCCAATTTACCATCTATTTGGGAACATTTCGAGCTCTTCACCAGCATCGCGGCTCCGATGGGCCTTCATCATCTATTGGGGAGAAAGAGAGACATTACTTAGAATATGAACATTAATCATGTGAAAAGACCTTACTAACAAGTACAGACAATAATCATTACTAAGAACACTTACCTTAGAAGTGGATTAGTCACAGCCGGTCTGGGCTACCACACACGTGGGCCAGTGAAGGAACTAGGCTCATTTAAGCACCCCTGCACTTAAGAAGCAGGACTGAGAGTTCATCCTCACATCATCACGGGTGAGACTTTATGGGCAAACCCATGCTCACCACGTTCTGGGAAGAAGGTTTTGAACACTACAGCCATATCTCCGCATCCTCACGGCCTCTCGTATCCTTGCAGGAGAAGAGTCAACCATCTGGCAGTTTTCAATTCGAGAGCCGGGATGAAGAATTCTGATCCAGGGAAGTCGGAGCCAGGGAGGGCTGCAACCGTGCCCCAACATCCCTGCAGAGACCAGGTGAGCGTAACAGAACGCAAAGCCTCTCTGAATCTCTGCCTGGGCGTTATGGAGACCTCAGAGACCGACCAGTTGGCCCAATTACTGGGGGAGTTGCGGGCCAAAGTTCATGCTTCTAGACAAGAAACCAATGCCTTGCAAAGGGATCTAATTGTAGCTCGAGAACGAACTGATGACTTGGCAAGGCAAATGCTTCAGACACATGCAGGACAGGTTCCATTACCAGGGGTGGCACAACCTCCTATACCGCAGCCATCACCGCCAGTCGAGGTGGTGCTTCCGGGGGTAGTGCCACTAGCCCTGTCCGAACGTTTCACCGGTGACCCAAACAAACATGCAATATTTATGAACCAATGTCGTCTTCACTTTCTGTGCCGACCTGGAGCCTTTCCAAATGATAGCGCACGAGTTGCTTTTGTTCTTTCTTATTTAGGAGGTAGTGCAGCGGACTGGTCGATACCATTAGTGAATCAGGACTATCCCCTGCTCTGAAATTTTGGGGAATTCCAACTGGAAATGGAAAAGTTGCTTGCTAGGCATACCCAAGGCCAAGCCTTGGATATCAAACTATTGTCCCTCAGACAAGGGAACCAAGACCTGCTGACTTATATTGCCACCTTTAATCGCCTCGTGGCACAGACAAATTAGCCGTAAGAGAAAATGACCACGCTCTTCTATCGGGGATTGCGTGGGGAACTAAAAGACATGCTAGCCCAAGTGGTCAACCCTCCTGAAGGATGTGCCGAGTACATAAATCTGACAGTACAACTAGATCAGAGGTTGCAGAATCGAAGAATGGATCGCACAAGGAATGAAGGTCGGTCTATATGCGACCCCGGGACAATTCAATCAAAACCCATGAAGCAACCGAACCAATGCAGATCGGAAGATTTACGTGCTCCTATCTCCAAAGTGGAGCAAGAGAAAAGGAGACAAAAAAAACTATGTTTATACTGCGGAAAAGCAGGACATTTCCTCCGGGATTGCCCAGTCAAACCCCCCAAAAGAATTGTAGATGCAACAGACAATAGTAACGAGGAAAAAGAGCAAAATCAGGTAAACTCCAGCGCCCGGCAAGCGTAGGGGTCCACTTGTCGAGTGAAAAGAAGGAATCTGTACAGACCTCACACCTGGTCATCCCAGTACTTTTGGTCAACCATCAGCAACCAACAAAGGTACATGCCTTGGAGGCATATATTGATAGTGGTGCAGTAGGGAATCATATTGATCAAAATCTGGCTGCACAAATAGGCCTTCCTCTTCAGCAAAAGCTCAAGTTAGAAAATGTCACACCGGTGGACGGTTCTCAGCTGTCATCCGGCCCAGTGACGCAACTTACCGACAAAGTAATGCTGATATGTCAGGATGGTCATTGAGAAGACATTACCTTCGACCTTATTGGGGCTCCCCAGTTCCAGATGATCTTAGAAATGCCGTGGCTGGAAACACACAACCCAACGATCGACTGGCGAACAAGGGTGCTGACCTTTCCTCCAGAATGTACTAACATCTGCTACCACCAAGAAGAGAAGAGCAAAGGAATCAAAACAAAATTTATCTTGGGACTCTCGGGCTCCCTACCCCCAGAATATCTGGATTACCAGGATGTGTTCCAGAAGGAGCAAGCAAACACTCTACCTCCTCACAGGCCTTACGACTGCCAAATAGATCTGGTGTCCAGAGATAAAATCCAATGCAGTCGAATTTATACTCTAACAGAGCAAGAAAACCAGCATCTGAAGTCTTACTTGGATCAGAACCTAGCTAACGGTTTTATCCGCCCGTCTAAGTCCCCTGCCTCTTCAGCTCTTTTCTTCGTACCAAAGAAGGAAAGTGATTTAAGAACTTGTATATACTATAGTGCACTGAACCAAATCACAGTGAAAAACAGGTACCCTCTACCACTTATACTGGAGTTGCTAGATCAAGTAAAGAATGCCCAAATCTACACTAAATTGGACCTACGAGGGGCCTGTCATCTTGTGCGGGTTAAAAAGGGTGACGAATGGAAAACGGCATTCCGAACCAAATATGGGCTTTTCGAATATCAGGTCATGCCCTTCGGATTATGCAATGCACCAGCCGCATTCCAGTTCTTCATGAACGATGTGCTTCACACATTTTTGGACGTTTGTGTACTCGTGTACATTGATGACATTCTTATTTACTCTGCGTCCAAGGAGGATCACGTCGGCCATGTAAGAGCAGTTTTGGAAAAGCTTTGTCAACACTGGCTGTTTGCCAAATTGGACAAATGCTCCTTCCATATCACGGAAGTCAAATTTTTGGGCTTCATGCTTACCCCACGAGGTGTTCACAATCCTTCAATGGCCATCGCCAACATCCACAAAAGGAGTTCAAAGCGTGCTCGGATTTGCCAACTTTTACTGACGATTTATCCCCGGATTCTCCCAGATAGTCCATCCAATCACTTCCTTATTGAGAAAGAATTAGACATTTCCTTGGTCCCCCGAGACAGAAAAGGCCTTCCAGGAACTGAAAAAGGCAGTCACTTCAGCACCAGTTCTTCGGCATCCCCGTCCTGACCTGCCATATGTGGTTGAAACAGACGCTTCTAGCATTGTCATGGGAGCCGTCCTATCACAGAGAGATCTGGATACAGGACAACTGCATCCCATAGCCTTTTGGTCCTGTACGTTTTCAGCGCCAGAGCTAAACTATGCAATTACCGACAAGGAACTATTAGCAATCAAAGGGGCCTTCAAGACATGGAGACACTATCTTCTGGGAGCCAGACACACAGTCACTGTTATTACAGATCATTGTAATCTACAGTATTTAAAAACAGCCAGGGCCCAATCCTCGCGCCAACTGTGCTGGGCTCTTTTCTTTGCAGAATATAATTTCGTTATTTCATACAGACCAGGAGTGCACAATGGGAAAACCGACGCCCTTTCCCGTATGGGAGAAGACAAGAAAGCCTTCGCAACATCTGAGCCTGTGGCTATTATTCCCGAAGGACAAATTCAGAACCAAATCGCTGCAACCTCCGGTTTGGAAGACTTAAAAACTGATCTTCAATCTCGGATGAACAAAACTGCACAACAGTAATGGCTAGCTCAGGGAGACCAATACTCCATTAAGGATGATTTACCCTATTTTCAAAGAAGGCTATATAGGTAGCAAATTACCACGAATCATTAGTGGAAGGACAACCTGGAATCGCTAAGACTCGGGCCAAGATCCAAAAGGGCTATTGGTGGCCAACCTGGAGAAGGAACATTGCCCAATTCATCGCCACAAGCGGTGTGTGCGCACAAAATAAATCCCAGAAGCAAAGTCCTGCAGGGCTCTTACGTCCTTTAGCTGTACCACCGGCATCATGGCATACACTGTCAATGGATTTTATTACTGATCTTCCCCCTTGCAACGGATTTAATACAATTATGGTTATTGTGGACTTATTCTCCAAAATGGCCCATTTTATCCCATTAAAGGGGCTTCCTACTGCTTCTGCCCTTGCCACTGTGTTTTTGGAGCAAGTTGTCAAATTACATGGTTTCCCGTCGGTACTAATTTCAGATCACGGAACACAATTCATCTCTGCTCTCTGGAGGAGATGCTGCAAAAATAGCCAAGGTTGACCTCTGGCTATCCACGAGTCATCATCCCCAAACCGATGGTCAGACCGAGAGAACCAACCAGACCTTGGAGCAATACCTAAGGTGCATGCTGCAACAAACTGAAGAGCCTTGGAAAAACTTTCTCTGGTTGACAGATTTTGCCTACAATAACTCAGTCCACACTAGCACCGGACAGACCCCGTTCTATACAGTTCAAGCTCGCCACCCTCGAACATCCATCTTTGACTCACCTGACGAATTGGAGATGCCAGCCATCTCAACCTTGCACAAGACTATCTTTCGAACTCTTAAAGAGGCAACAGAGACGCTAACCAGGGCCAAAGACAACAGAAAAAGTTTGCGGACCGACACCGAAGGGAGGCCTCGCATTACCCGGTTGGGTAAAAGGTTTGGTTGGCATCCAAGAACATCCCATTGAAAGAGCCCAGAGCCTTCCGTCCTAGGTACTTGGGACCTTATCCCATTGAAGCTATTATTAACCCTGCTGCTATGAAATGGCATTTGCCAGCTAACATGCAGATCCATCCGGTATTCCATGTCTCTCTCTTGAAACCACTGAAGCCAGATATTCGGATCAAAACACCACCCGAGCCAGACATCATAGAAGGGGAACCGGAATATGAAGTCAATGACATTTTGGATTCTAAGGTAGTACGATCCAAACTGTACTATCAAATAGATTGGAAAGGTTATGGACTGCAAGACCGAACTTGGGAACCCAGTGAATTCGTCCATGCCCCATGGCCAGTCAGACGATTTCATCGCAATAACTCCACCAAACCAAGACTCAGAGGGAGGATGCCCATGAGAGGGGCCTTGAGGGGGAGTGCCGTCATGGCCACAGAGCAAGAACCACAACTGACATCCCCCTAAAGGGTCCAGTTGGACCCAGTCCTGGCACCTATGGTGCCAGGCTCATGAAAAAGTGTACTCTGCACACTTATTTCCTAGTGCACATGCCTTTTCATCTCTTAATGAGCCCCCACGTGCACCCAGGCCCGGCGTGGCCATAGGAATGTATGGGGCTAGATGTGCAGCATCTTCTGGGAGTGGCAGGGTGGACCCATCTAGCAGAGCAAGGAGGTGTGGCCGGGACTAGGCTATTTAAGCCTGCCCCGCCTGCATGCCAACGCTTTGCGTTAATCTGCTCATGCAGCGTAACGCTCACCGCCGCCTGAAGAAGCACCTTACCTGCTTTCCAGCAAGACCAGGAAAACCATCGCTGAGGCGCACCTTACCTGTTTTCCAGCAAGACCAGCAAAACCACAGCTGAGGCGCACCTTACCTGTTTTCCAGCAAGACCAGCAAAACCATTGCTGAGGCGCATCTTACCTGTTTTCCAGCTAGACCAGCAAAACCACAGCTGAGGCGCATCTTACCTGTTTCTAGCAAACTCTTCGCCCGGAGCACATCCTACATATGCCTGAAGCGCCTCTTACCTGCTTTCAGCAACACCATCTACCATCGCCTAGAGTGCACTTACCTGGCTCCAGTAATTCTACTGCCGGCAGCACCCCTTACCTAATCCGCAGTTCGGCACTGACACTGGCCAGCATCCTTGCGGTTACAGGCATCCATCACCCGCCGACAGATCTTCGGGCCGCTGCTCCTTGTCAAGCCTCGCCAGGCTACAGCTGTAGGAGGAAAAGGACAATTAAGGTTAGAAACCACATAAAGACCATTTGCTAAGGTTGCGCGCTACATTACCTTCGCGCTTACCTTAAGGCTCCAATTTACCATCTATGTGGGAACATTTCGGGCTCTTCACCAGCACTCCAGCTCCGCTGGGCTTTCATCATCTATTGGGGAGAAAGAGACATTAGTAAGAATATGAACATTAATCAGGTGAAAAGACATTATTAACAAGTACGGACAATAATCATTACGAAGAACACTTACCTTAGAAGTGGATTAGTCACAGCCGGTCTGGGCTACCACACATGTGGCCCAGTGAAGGAGCTGGGCTCATTTAAGCATCCATGCATTTGAGAAGCAGGACGGAGAGTTCATCCTCACATCATCACGGGTGAGACTTTATGGGCAAACGCATGCTCACCACGTTCTGGGAAGAAGGGTTCGAACACTACAGCCATATCTCTGCATCCTCACAACCTCTCGTATTGTTACAGGAGCAGAGCCAACCATCTGAGCAGTTTTCAACACAAGAGCAAGGGAAGAAGTCTGATCCAGGGAAGTCAGAGCCAGGGAGGGCTGCAACCATGCCCCAACGTCCCCGGAGAGACCAGGTGAGCGTAACAGACACAAAGGGTTTTGAGTATAGAACGCTGCTGGAACAGTGTTGGCAAATATTTAGCAGGGAGGGATGGGGCTTATTGGTATTATAGAGACTCCATTAGAATGTATGTTTAAAAGGATTTTGCAGTATAGGGATACAATATTGAAGTACCACGCAGAGGGGGTACAGGGGCCTGTAGTTAAAAATGGTAAAAAGCATTGCGCAGTGGTAGCAACAGAGAAGACAACATCATGGTCGATTATGTTTAAACTTGACAGTATATCTGTCATGGAACTCCCTACCATAGAAGAATTGGCAGGGATGTAACGGAAAAAACAGGGGACAGGGTCTTTTGGTAGGACAGACGTAGGATATCCTGACACGGGGAGGACAGAGATCAGATACCATTGTGGTGAGGGTGGCTCAGGAAAAGGCCCACCAAAATTGCTGTAGTAAGTACTAAGAAGGAAGAGGAGACATTGCAACCCCAAATGCTGGGGACGCTGCGCCCCCTAGTACAGTACCTTGGCAAAATATGCACAAGGAAAATGTAATGAACAGCTTGCCATCCGTCACAGCGGGGGTAGGCAAGTAGATGTATGCCCTCAAGAAACAATCAGCAGAGATTACTCTGGCTTTAGGGGATATGATAAACTTGTTCGCCTCGTTATTGGGTGAGCAGGCAGATGCACTTTGGACAAAGGCAGGATATGATGGGGTGCATGACCATGACGGCGCACCATCCAATAACTACAAGCAAATATATGGAGAGTACTAAGGGAAATGTACCCAGATACATAAAACATGCAGTCTATCCTAGCTCGCATCCTGGGACCAGATGAGAGATTCCTGCATAGTACATTCAGCAGATACAGGAAATGTGTTGGTTAGAGATGCAAAAACCCTGGTATAGAAAGATCACAGTTTTTTTATCACATATTTGTGAAAGATCTCCCTTAAGCAGTACAGGCAGAATAAGGGAAAGTAGTAGGAATTGAGATGAAAGAATGGGCCGAGATACAAGCACACATAGTACACCATTGCAGAGCGAAACAGGAAAAGTACAGAAGCAAAGTTGACCAAGCACAAAAGGCAAAAGCAAAATTGATACAAAAGAAATTAGCCAAATTTAGCATGCAAGGAGCGGTAATTACAAGTACCCCAGAAGGGCAACATGAGTACAGCTCTCAGCAGGGAGGGGGGAGTGGGATGTGGTATCCTCCACAAGTAGGTTATCCACCACAATTGCCATAAGTAGGGCATTTTCCACAGGGAGGGTATTTTTCACAAGTAAGGGGAGGCTTTCAGTGAGGGAGGGGGACTGCATTCGCATATGGAGGAGCAAGACCCAGGTTCGGAGGATCGTGCTTTATTTGTGGGAGAGTGGGAAATTTTGCATGAGAATGTAGGAGCAGAAATCCAGTACAGTGCCGTTCCTAGAGCGCGGTGCCTGGTGGCTCGCTCACCCACCTTTTCATGGCGTATCTATGCTCGCTGGCAGGCCTGTCCTGGCGCTCCAGCTCTGGGTAGGGGCCCGCAGCCCCAGCAACTCTGTATCAAACACAGAATTGTAGGCAGTGTGGGGGCCACCATATTCATGCGACCACAACAAGACAGAGGGACCGCTCCCAGACACTGCGTGCACATCATAGGCTGGGCGCTCCTGGTTGCCATGGCAACGCACCCGTGGCATGCCAGTGCCTATTTAGATGCATTTTCTCAGCTGTTCCAGTGCTTCTCATGCTCCCTTTGTTTCCCTTTCTTGCAAAGCTCCATACTGCCCTTTCTCTTGCCAGTCCCTCCTGCCTATTCCTTGTCCTTTCTATTGTCTGCCTGCAGTCCTTCCCTCCTGTTTACTTCTGGCTGCCAGCCTGTTTGATTTCCAGTTTCTTTTCCTTCCCACTTCCTTTTCTCCTGCATGTTGCCTTCTTGCCCAGACTCCCCATTTCTTGCCTCCTGCTTCTGTGCTCTGCCTGCCCTTCGGCCTGCAGCCAGCTCGCCTCGTTGCCTTCTTCCGGATTCTGCAGTCAACTGCCACTGCTGGGAAGTCCGTTCTGCCTACGCCCTTTATATTCCATCATCGGATCCCCTGCCAGTGTTGTCTACACTGTCCTGGTGCCATGTTTATCAGGGGAAGCCAGATCGTGGAATTGAGAGGGTTGGCAAGGGGATCCCGGGTTATCAACCCCTCAGTGATCACTATTTGGGAATTCTCACAGTGCCATTCTAACAACGGCCGGATCAGAATCATCTCGAAGACCACTCTCTGGAACAAAAGGTAAAAAGAGCAGTTGGGACCTGGTCCTTGACATACAGAATTGCCCTGGTGGTATCCCTGCATACTAGACTATAATGTATCCCTCACAGCCACAGATTCAACCCCAAGAGATGTAATTATCATTTTCCCCAAATGTCCAAAACACCTCACAGCAGATGCCCTAACTTGTCCACGTCCCACAGCAGGCCAGGAAACAGAAAGGAGCTGTAGAATGGCAATGGAGAAAAAACCCATGTACCCTCACTCAGATGTACTACAGGGAGTCCATTCAAATTTTAAAACGTGTCAATTTTAAGGCTAATTAACAACTGAATTAACAATGGCAAGTCTAATTCAAGTGAACTTTTCAAAATCCTAAAAGAATTTGAGGGCAAACCTCCTACTCCTCCCCCAATAGTGAGGAATGCAGACTGGTGTCCGGTGATTCAGGATGAGTTTGTAGGAAAAATCTCTGGCCACCAACAGACAATCTAATCCCAACAGCGCTCCATGAATAGCTCCTGCCTGGATATCAGCTCTTCCCAGATTACGACCAGTATTGTCCCTAAACCCACAGTCCCGGAGTTTGAATTTAGACAATGCTCTGAAACAGAAATTGCCAAAATAATATCCAATTTGAAACCTACATCCTGTATTGGCAACGCTTTCCCAGCAAACACTCTTAAAGGATCTCTTCACATATTGCCCCCTTGGATCACTATGATCATTAACACCTCCTTTAGAGAGGGAGTGGTTTCTTAAAGAAGCATGGATTGCTCCTCTCTTAAAGAAAAGTAGTCTAGACCCTTTGAGAACAAATAATTACCGCCCAATTACAAACATCCCATATCTCTTGAAAATTCTGGACCGGGTGGCATATTTGCAGCTTCTAGAATTTGTCAAAACTAACAACATTCTGGGCTATCATCAATCTGGTTTCCATTCCAAACATGGGACAGAAACTGCCTTATTAGATTAAAATCCAATATAAGTGGTATTGTAGAAAGGGGACACTCGACATTGCTGATGCAGTTGGACCTTTCTGCAGACTTTGATCTCGTAGCTCATACACTACTAGTGAAAAGGCTAATAACCATTGCACACTGCTCCGAAGTGGATTCACTCAGTTCTGGGCCCTAGAAGACCTAGAGTAGCGGTTAAGGACAGCCAAGCCAATCCTATTATAACCACCTGCAGAGTGCCCCAAGACTTGTGCTTATCACCAATTTTGTTTAACATATACACCCGGCCTTTACTTGACCTCTTAGACAGCATGGGAGTCCAGTATGCTAATTATGCTAATAACACCCAAATCCTCCTTGAGCTGTCTGGTAAATTGGTATTCAGCTATCCAGGCCAAAAAGCTCTTTTGACACTCAACAATGAGAAGACAGAGCTTCTCTTTGTTGCATCAGGCCACCCTCTAAAAAAGTTAGATTCCTTGCATAATCACTTCCTGATTTCGGGATGCATGATTCCGGCCACCAACCAAGTTTCTGGGTGTCTATCTAGGCGCAGAGCTATCCATGAAGCCCCATGTTGTCCTTCTGCCGGTACACTTGTAAATATGTTATGAAGCTCTTGCACCAGATTAGGCCTTGTCTACCTCTTGAAAATAGGTAATTTCTTGCTTCTGCTCCCATAAATACAAGACTTGATTATTGTAACCGTTTGCTGATTGAAGCATGTGAGAAACCTTCGGGTATTCTCCCAGGTAAACATCGGAAAACCCTTATTCAGGTGGCCAGGGGAGGGCTGGCGCTCTCAGATCCCAACCCTGGGGGTGGACGAGTGAGGGAGGATCACCTGGGCGGGGGACCCGGGGTTATGCTCAGGGCAATGCCCCAGGTGAGATGCTGTATTATGCCGAGGAAGGAGAGGCAAATGGTATATCTAAGTCATTTATATAGGCTATAACACATCTTCCTCACCTCCTCCCATTAAATCTCTTCCACCTAGATCCAATGACCCCCTCTGTACAGAAACAATCCCCTAAGATTTCAAACCTGCTTGCACCCAAAGATTATCCATCTCAGAATCCCTGCTTTCCTACATCCCACTCAAACAACCTTAGACATTCCTTTCCACGTTCCTGCGGTTGTTTGGTCTTGAACACTCAGTCTATCCGGACCAAACACTGCGGTTCCCACAATCCTCTCCATTCATTTCACGATCCCAGCTATTTCCATTTGCCCCGCAAACCCTACCAATCCCGTCCCTCTGATTATCATTTTCCGAACACCCGATCCACTATGACAGAACACTACCGGTTCCTCAATTCCCTCTTTTCTGTTCTTCATCCCGGTCATTTTCGTCCATTTAACAAACCCTCCAAAACCTACCCTTCCGAGATCACCCCAAGCCCAAATATGGAGGATACGATTCCATGTAACACCTCTTTCCCTTCCGACTCTGTAGGATGCTCTGACACACAAACCTTCTCTTTTTCCAACACAAACGCTTGTGCACACCACAAACAATGCTCGTCAAATAAAACTGTTCACCTGACATGTGCCACTGCCAACCCCAGCATCAGGCAATTAACCTGAACCACACATACCTGACAGGGATAAAAGGTGGAGTAAAAGAGCACAATACGAGCAAGGCAAGAAAGGCGAGCATGGCAGACAGCACGATGAGACAGCTAAACAGGCACGGCAGTTCAAGTGAAAGAGAAAGGCGTCCGGAATCAAGAGGGTGGCGTGGAAGCGAGCCTAAGACCACAAACAATCGCACAAATGCCTTGCAGCCGATGTCAACGGTACAGGGGCCAAGCTTACGTTGATAAGTAGGAGTGAGGAAAACACCTGCACCTGTGGTACGGGCCTTGACTTCAGAGAAGCCAAATGCCAAGCGGTTCATCACAGCTGATGAGTCGAAGGGGAAACGATAAGAACAGGGCTGGGTTGAGTGAGAATCCCAAAGTGGCAAGTTTTGAACCAAAGTTCGATAAACTATGAAAGAACTGTAAAGAGTGAAAAGGGGAGACCAGCTGCAGACGGGAACAGGCACCACGTGGGTGCTACACTCAAGAGACTCTTGTCGATCCCCATCTGAGCGAAATAACAATTTCCAGAAGGCCATAATAGGGCCAGTGAAATAGGTCAAAGTGGTTATACAGAGTCAAGCAAAATCCCCGTACAATCTAAAGACTTTTGTCTACAAGCAGTGTGAAAGAAAGGGAGGTCAATCCAGCAAACATTGAACTGTGTAAAAAGAGAATGTTGAAAGTAAAGAGGGGTCAGTACCCAGAAGATGGGGGCCCAGGCGTGAGCCACTATCACCCTGATCGAGAGCCACAGTAAACCCAGTGAAGGGAGGTTAAGAATTGAGAGGGGTCGGATTCCGGCAGAGGGGATTGAAGGAAGTTGTCATCCCAAGATTCAGAAAAGTGAAAGCAAAAGTTAAGAAATGGCAAGAGTGAACCCGAAGGAAGGATGCCAGAGAAAAGGGTCCAAGCCCGGCAGAAGGAGATACAGAGATGAAGCTATCTCCCAAGTACTAGCAGTCAAGAGAGGTGTGAGCCTGGCAGAGGGAGAGCCAGGGGTGAAGCCATCACCCGAGTACTGACAGTCAAGAGGGATCTGACCCTGACCGAGGGAGATCCAAGGCGGAAGCGATCATCAAAATTTCAAGTAAGAAATGAACTGACATATAAATTGAGGAATACGATACGTAAAGGGTCAGCGCCCAAAAGAGGGGTCCCAGGAGTGAACCATTTTCACCCTGACAAACTTTCATTTGGTTAAAGGAACTTTCATTTTGTTATTTTTGAAAACTCCTCAGGCCCCCGAAGGCAAGAGACTTTCAAAGGAAATGAGACTTAGCCATCGACGGTCTTGAGAACTGCCATTGGAACTATCGTCTCGTGCTGAAGAAGCCTGAGACTGTGCTGTGCTCCAAGCTCCCATATTACCCTGTGTTCAAAACTTGGGGAAGGGAGACCCAGGCTACTGCATCCTGACATATTATTTGAAAACACTACTTTCTTTTCTTGAAAAACTATCCCACAATCTTTTTGGAATAGTTCTAAGGTTTGGCAATAGGTTTCTTAGTATAGGCCCCTTTTATCTGACCTGCATACAGCATTTAATTATTCAATAAACACCCTTGAACTGTTATTACTTGTTGCCACCATGAGTTCCTCACATATGGTGTCAGAGTGGAATTTGATCCAATTGATAATAGTTGAAGAGCCCACTCACTCGGGAGACCGAGTAGGGATCCTAGCATATGAGACCCGTTGAAACCCTGAGAGAGCCTCATATGTGAAACCTTAGAGGAAATGTCCCTTGAGAAAACATGAAGAGGAGACCTAGAGATCCCTTCTACTGAAAATAAAACCTCAGAACTCCATCTTTACTGTTCAAGAGGGGCAGTAGAGGAGGAGCAAGGGAGAGAGAAGGAGAGAAGCCCAAGTGAAAAGGTGCAAGAGGAACCCTATATTAATCAGGAGGGACACAATCTAGAGAATTATAACACTGGGAAAATGTATTTTAGCCTCCTGAATAAAAGGAAGGGAAGATCAACATCTAATATATCTCTAGAGATCCCTGAAAGCTCGCAATTAGAAACATGCAATTTCTATGGAGAAAAAGGCCATACAAGAGAGATTTGTCCTGAGTCTATAGAAGAATAATTGATGGGAACGCAGGAAAGGAAGAGGAAGATAAGAGAAAGAGAGGTGAGGGAACTCTTCAAATCATTTCCCGAACAACCCTGGGTTGACCAAGAAAGGGTTAAAAACCCTGCCAGTAACCATCTTTATTTAATAGAGGATGACATTGATTCAGATTATATGCTGGAAGGCTTGGAACAGCATCCTCGTTGTTCCATTAAGAATTTCCTTATTGAAACAACCCTGTCCAACCAGCAAAGGGGAAGGGCATATGAGAAAACTGAGGGTATTCTCCCAGGTAAACCTGTGAAACCTTTTTCAGGTGGCCTGGGGAGGGCTGGCACTCCCAGATCCTGTCAGGTTTCCTTTATTATTACCCCTTAATTGGAGATTTATAGATTAGTCTTGTGTGGGTAGGAAGTTTTCTATTATGGTTGGTTTGGCCTTAACTTCTTAATACAGAAGCCTGCTTCTGGCCCAAGGCAAGATGGAGTTTCTCAGTGACAGCTCTGATTGGCTAGAGAGCACAGCAGGACAACAATGAACATTCTAAACTGTCACTCTTTGCCTTTCATCATCTAAGCCCCAGCTGAGAGGACGTGTGTAGTAGCTGCTCCTGCTGAAGTCTTGGTGGAATGAAACTTTCAGGCTCCAGCAGTCGAGCGGCTACTCTTCAGGGGGTTCAGGAGAAGATCCTTGATTGTCAGGAAAAAGTTCTAAAGACTGGAAATCCTGAGGTTTTTTTGAGAACCATTCTGAAGATAAGTGACTTTCATTTGGATTTTAAAACCATTGCTCAGCTTTTATATTGAAGTCATTTTAAGTGAGAAATCGTAAAATTTGAGCTTTTGAACTTGTAACTTTGAACTGTTTGAGTGCGTGAATATTGGCGTTCGTTTTGTAAGTAAGTGCGAGGTTTGACGTGTGAGCGCCTCGTTCGCAACTCGTGTGACGTGTTTTCCTTCGGCGTATGGTTGAACTCCTGCGTGTGCAAAAACTCATCTACTGCTACGAGTACTCTTCAGGGCGTGTTTTCTCCAGTGCGTGTGCTCTTCATTGTGTGTACTCTTCAGTGCGTGTGTTTTCCAGCACGTGTGTTTTCAAGCACGTGAACTCTTCTGCGCGTGTATTCTTCAGCGCGTGTGTTTTCCAGCGTGTGTGTTTTAAAGCACGCAAACTCTTCTGCGCGTGTACTCTTCAGCGCATGTTCTCCAGCGCGTGTGCTCTTCAGTGTGTGGAATCTTCAGCGCGTGTGTTCTTCAGCGCAGGTGTTCTTCAACGCGGGTGTTCTTCAGCGCGTGGCATCTTCAGCGCGTGTGTTCTTCAGCATGGGTGTTCTTCAGTGCCTGGGATCTTCAGCGCGTGTGTTCTTTTGCGCGCGTTTCTTCAAGAATACATGTACCCTATCGCATTGTGAACTTGTTTGGATCTAAAAGAAAAGAATGAGGAACAGAATTCATTAAAACCAACCTTTACTGGAACTAGTTTCAATTTAAAAAAAAGGCAAAGGTCAAGGTTTCCCAGGTTTGCTAAATATAAAGAAGTTACTGCTGACTTCAAGAGACTCGAGTAAGAGGTAGAAAGATTTTCAGCAACTTCTGGAATCTTCTCTAAGAAATTTTAGGAGAAGAACCAGGTATGATTCTTTACACTTTAGTTATGGATTTAAAGTCTTTATAAACCCCAATGTTAAGTAAGTAATGTGAGGATTTGTGTCTGTTTATGTATTCACTGCAGGTTCAGCATCGGCTAGTCTTGACGCTACCAACCTGGTGTTTTTATGTTATCCACTTCCCCTTTTCCCTTAGGGGTGTAGTTAACAGAGCTGAGTTGTATTTTAGTTCTGAGAATTACACTTCAGGGGGATTGTCGGGAGTTCAGCAGCTTCAGCGGACACAGGAATCCTCGCAGCCTGACAGAATGAAAGGCCTATAACCTTAGTCCGCCTGAGCTGTCTTGAACCCCGAAGAAACTTCCATGGAGGCATTAGGATCTTTGATCAGGGAGTTACGGGAGGAGTTGAAAATATCCCGTGATGAGAACGCTTTACTTAGTCAAAAGGTGGATGACTTGAGTGTTAAAGTGACACAAATTCAACAGATGGGAGAAAGGAGAGAGGATGAGGTGTCTGGGGGTGCTGGTTCTCCGCCTGAGTTAGAAAGGGAGGGAGGGGACCGGTTACCACAAATACAATGGACCTCACAAGTTACTGAAGGAGTTAGAAGCTTAATTATGCCGGTTCCTTTGGCGCCACCAGAAAGTTATCAAGGGGACTCAAAGAGGTTTAGGGTGTTTTTGACGCAATGTGAGTTACATTTTATGAGTAGACCAGAGATCTTCCCTACGGATGCATCCTAGGTAACTTTCATGTTGTCTTATCTAACTGGGGAGGCATCTGCTTGGGCCGGGTTGGTGGTGAGTCAAAGGAGTGCAGTTCTGGGAAATTATTCTAGTTTTTTAGAGATTTTCAGAAAAATGTTCGACAGAAGGCAGTTATCTCTGGAAGTTGATGGAGAACCTTTAGAACTGAAACAAGGTAATAGAGACTTGGCTGCTTATATAACGCAATTTAAGTCTCTAGTGTTAGAAAGCAGGTGGCCCGAGGATAAACAGGCCTTGTTGTTTTATCGGGGCCTTAGAGATGAGTTAAAGGATGCGTTGTCAGGAGTTGTAGAACGCCCCTCTACTTGTGATGCTCTGATTGATTTGGTTATCCAATTAGACTTTCGTTTGAGTGAAAGGAAGGCAGAGAGGCGACATAGTCAGAGTGATTTTAAGTCCCTAGTTAAAGTGGATAGATCTAAAGTAGAGATTAAGACAAAAGGGAATGATCCACCTCCCAGGGTCTGGGGTCCTTACTATAGAAGAAAGGGCTAGGAGGAGAGATAACCATCTGTGTTTATATTGTGGAAGAGGTGGACACTTTTTAGGGAATTGTCCTTACACTCCAAGCTAGACTTCTACTCCAACGGTCAAGGTACAGCAGATCGCCAACACCGTGCAGACAGCTGTTCCTCATATCACGGTGAATGTATCCTTGTTCCTTGAGAAGGAGTGTAAGGAAAGTGGCCCAGTTATGGTTGACTCAGGAGCCACTGGGAATTTTATAGATTGGGGTCTTGCAAAATCTTTGGGAATCCCGATTCTTCAGAAGGAGGCTGTAGAGCAAGTTAGGGCTGTTGACGGAACATCTCTTTCTTCAGGTCCTATCACCCACAAGACTGGTTCCTTGATTTTGGAGTTAACAGGGAGAGGATATCATTTGAGTTAATAGATGCTCCTTTGTTAAAGATTATTTTGGGAATGCTTTGGCTTACTCTTCATAATCCCTTGATTGATTGGAGTGCCAGGACAATTAAAATGCAGTCTGATTTCTGCCAAGAGAATTGTTTCTCAGGAAGGTTTTTCGAGGAAGATGTCAAACAGAGTAATTCTGTGTCTAGTTTTCTGGCTGAGTTTGGAACTGGAGGTCCAATGTGGGAACAGTGGTTGGACAACTTCCTCAGTGTTATCAAGACTTCTGGGATGTATTTGATGAGAAGGTGGCGGGAGAATTACCACCCCATAGGCCCTTTGATTGTAAAATTGAGTTAGAGCCAGGAGCAATTTTGCCTAGTAGCAGAGTATATGCTCTTGCAGAGAAAGAAAATGACTATTTAAAAGAATACTTAACAGAGAACTTGGCCAAAGGTTTTATTCGCCACTCTAAGTCACTGGTGGCCTCTTCTTTATTTTTTGTACCTAAACTGGATGGAACCCTCTGAACTTGCATAGATTATCGAGCAGTCAACAGAGTCACAGTTAAGAACCGGTATCCTCTTCCTCTCATCTCGGAAATGCTTCATCAAATACAAGGAGCCACTATTTTTTCTAAATTAGATTTGAGAGGAGCTTACCATCTAGTGCGAGTGCAAGAAGGAGATGAATGGAAGACAGCATTTAAGACCAGGTTTGGGCTGTATGAATATCAAGTGATGCCATTCGGTTTATGCAATGCTCCAGCGGCTTTCCAATTTTTTATTGGCTAGGTTTTAGGGAATTTCTGGATATTTTTGTTATCGTGTATATAGATGACATTTTGATTTTCTCTTCAGACTTGGATCAACATCAGAAGCATGTTGACCTAGTTTTGCAAAAATTGCGTGAAAACCATTTGTTCGCCAAATTGGAAAAAAGACAATTCCTTACAGATTCTGTGGGACTTTTAGGTTTTATAGTTTCACCTAAGGGTTTAGGAATGAATCCAAAAAAGGTTCAAGCAGTTCGAGAATGGCCTACCCCAACTAAGGTTAAAGAAATACAGAGTTTTTTAGGGTTTGCACATTTTTATAGATTTATTGAAGGATTTTCTCGGCTAGTTGCTCCTATAACTAGACTGCTGAAAAAAGGAGTGAAGTTCGATTGGGACCTTGAAGCAGAAAAGGCTTTTCGAGAGTTAAAGGAAAGGTTTACTACCAGCCCAATTTTAATACATCCAGATCTTTCTAAACCTTTCTTTGTGGAGGCGGACACTTCAAATTTAGCAATGGGGGCGGTGCTTTCACAAAGACATGAAACTACAGGTCAGTTACAAGCAGTAGCATTCTTTTCAAGAAAACTTTCTGCGGCGGAAGTGAATTATACAATTTCAGATCATAACCTGCTAGCTATCAAGTCCGCTTTTGAAGAATGTAGACATTTTCTTAAAGGGGCAAGACATACGGTAACTGTACTTACTGATCATAGAAACATATTGTTTTTAAAATCTGCAAGAACATTGTCTCCACGACAACTTTGTTGGTCCTTGTTCTTTGCAGACTATGATTTCGTTCTGACCTTCAAACCCGGAAGTTTGAACAAAAAAGCAGATGCCCTATCCTGTCAGTTTCCTGGAAGTGAGGCGAGAGAGGTTCAGGAGCCAGAACCTCTTATTGCTCCAGAACATTTTCTGTTAGCCGGAGTTATTAAAGGTATGGACGTATTGATCGAAGTTCGCCAGTCTATGTCCCTGCAGAAGATGGAGGAGTGGGTGAGACTGGATCCAGCAAGAAGTTTAAAAGACTGTCTACCATTTTTTGATAACAAGCTTTATTTGCCTACTGAAGAGTTAAGAGAAAAGATTTTGTGGAACTGTCATGAATCCATTTTGTCAGGACATCCTGGTTTTAGGAAAACACTGGAGTTAGTTTGAAGGAACTTTTGGTGGGAAAAAATGTGTCAAGACACATTGAACTTTGTCAAGACGTGTGCAGTTTGTGCACAGGCAAAAAGTCAAGTTGGGAAGCCGCATGGTCTATTGGAGCCGTTACCTGTTCCTCCTCGTCCTTGGCACACTATTTCTATGGATTTCATCTGTGATCTTCCTCTGGATAAGGGTTGTACTACTATTCTGGTTGTGGTGGATCTTCTTACTAAAGATGCGCATTTTCTACCGATGGAGGAAAGAGGTTACTGCGGAAAAACTGGCTCATAGTTTCTTGCAAGGAGTGGTTAGACTGCATGGGCTTCCTAGTCAAGTAATCTCTGACAGAGGTCTCAATTTATCTCAAAGTTTTGGAGGGTTTTCTGTAAAAAAACTTGGAGTGGAGGTTAGTTTAACATCTGGGTATCATCCAGGGACTAATGGACAAGTAGAGAGAGTCAGTAAGGAATTGGAGACATTTTTAAGGTGTTATTTACAAGCCGGAGAAGAATGGGTGGATTTGGTATGGTTGGCTGAGTTCTCTTACAACAATTGTGATAAGGATGCTACTTCTATGTCTCCTTTCTATTTGGGTCATGGGTTTCATCCTCGTTTTCTGTGTTTTGAGGTGTTGGAGGATTCCGGGAATCCTGGAGTGGAAGAACGTTTGCTCGTAATGAAGAATAATTTGGATAGAGCAAAAAAAGGTGATGGGGAAGGCAAGTTGAAATATAAAAGGTGTGCTGATTTGAGAAGGAAAGCTGATCCTAAGTACAGGGTAGGAGACTTAGTGTGGCTTTCTACCCGGTATTTAAAAATGAAGGGAAAGAATAAATTCAGTCCACGATTTGTAGGCCCTTCTGAGGTAGAGAAAATCTTCAATCCTGTGGCAGCACGGTTGAAGTTACCCAAGCAGTTGAAAGTACATCCAACTTTCCATGTTAGCCTTTTAAAACCAGTTAGTCTGGGAACCAGATTTAGAACACCTCCTCCTCCTGTGATTTTGGAGGATTCATCTAAGGAGTTTGTGGTTAAACAGATTTTGGATTCCAGGAAAGTGAGGGGAAAGTTGCAGTATTTAGTTGATTGGGAGGAATATGGACCAGAAGAACGTACTTGGGAAGATTCAGCTGATGTACATGCTCCCAGGTTAGTTGCTAAGTTTCATGCTAAAAATCCACATAAGGTAGGCCCAGGGACTGGGCATTAGGAGGGGGTATTGTCAGGTTTTCTTTATTATTACCCCTTTATTGGAGATTTATAGATTAGTCTTGTGTGGGTAGGAAGTTTTCTATTGTGGTTGGTTTGGCCTTAACTTCTTAATACAGAAGCCTGCTTCTGGCCCAAGGCAAGATGG
This sequence comes from Ambystoma mexicanum, assembly GCF_040938575.1. Lineage (NCBI taxonomy): Eukaryota > Metazoa > Chordata > Amphibia > Caudata > Ambystomatidae > Ambystoma > Ambystoma mexicanum. The sequence goes on from NC_090941.1 coordinate 772,665,037, forward strand.
AGTTTCTCAGTGACAGCTCTGATTGGCTAGAGAGCACAGCAGGACAACAATGAACATTCTAAACTGTCACTCTTTGCCTTTCGTCATCTAAGCCCCAGCTGAGAGGGTGTGTGTAGTAGCTGCTTCTGCTGAAGTCTTCGGCCTGGTGGAATTAAACTTTTATGCTCTAGCAGTCGAGCGGCTACTCTTCAGGGGGTTCAGGAGAAGATCCTTGATTGTCAGGAAAAAGTTCTAAAGACTGGAAATCCTGAAGTTTTTTGAGAACCATTCTGAAGATAAGTGACTTTCATTTGGATTTTAAAACCACTGCTCAGCTTTTATCTTGAAGTGATTTTAAGTGAGAAATCGTAAAATTTGAGCTTTTGAACTTGTAACTTTGAACTGTTTGAGTGCGTGAATTTTGGCGTTCGTTTTGTAAGTAAGCATGAGGTTTGACGCGTGAGTGCCTCGTTCGTAACTCGTGTGACGTGTTTGCCTTCGGCATATTGTTGAACTCCTGTGCATGCAAAAACTCTTCTACTGCTACGAGTACTCTTCAGCCGTGTGTTTTCCAGCACGTGTGTTTTCAAGCGCGTGAACTCTTCAGCGCGTGTACTCTTCAACGCGTGTGTTCTCCAGCACGTGTGCTCTTCAGTGCACGGAATCGTCAGCGTGTGTGTTTTCCAGCGCAAGTGTTTTCAAGCGCGTGAACACTTCTGCCCGTGTACTCTTCATCGCGTGCCTTTTCCAGTGTGTGTGTTTTCAAGCATGTGAACTCTTCAGCGCGTGTATTCTTCAGTGCGTGTGTTTTCCAGCGTGTGTACTCTTCAGTGCGTGGAAGCTTCAGCACATGTGTTCTTCAGCGCGGGTGTTCTTCAGCACGTGGACTCTTCAGCACGTGTGTTCTTCAGCACAGGTGTTTTTCAGCGCGTGGGATCTTCAGTGCGTGTGTACCTTTTGCGCGTCACATACCCTATCGCATTGTGAACTTGTTTGGATCTAAAAGAACAGAATGAGGAACAGAATTCATTAAAGCCAACCTTTACTGGAACTAGTTTCAATTTTAAAAAAAAGGCAAAAGTCAAGGCTTCCCAGGTTTGCTAAATATAAAGAAGTTGCTGCTGACTTCAAGAGACTCAAGTAAGAGGTAGAAAGATTTTCTACAACTTCTGCAATCTTCTCTAAGAAATTTTAGGAGAAGAACCAGGTATGATTCTTTACACTTTAGTTATGGATTTAAAGTCTTTATAAGCCCTCATGTTAAGTAAGTAATGTGAGGATTTGTGTCTGTTTATGTATTCAGTGCAGGTTCAGCATCGGCTAGTCTTGACGCTACCAACCTGGTGTTTTTATGTTATCCACTTCCCCCTTTCCCTTAGGGGTGTAGTAAACAGAGCTAAGTTGTATTTTATGTCTGAGAATTACACTTCAGGGGGATTGTCGGGGGTTCAGCAGCTTCCTCGGACAGAGGAATCCTCGCAGCCTTCTCCACCGCCTGTCCACACCCAACTAGCCCACACCACAAAAGTCACATGCACCTTCTTAAATATCCCACAGCTTTCCAGGATTGGATACTCACCCTGTCCAATCACTTACCTGGCTTAAGGGAGTGTGGCAGAGGGAGTGCTTAGGGAGGCTTTGAAAAGGGCTTGTAAGCCCTGCCCTCTTTTCTAGAAGAATCTCTGTTAAGGAAAGTGAAAGAGTTTCTGAGGGGCTGGAGACTCTGTTTTATAAGGCCTTCTGATGGGCCTTTCAATCTTAATGTCTCTGGTAAACTGGTGGGATCCTCATTAATGAGGCTTCCTTTTCTGAATGCTGTTTAGATCCCTGGAGACTTTGCTGCACCCCTTTCTTGCATGGCCAGTGTTAGGTGGCTGGCTGCCTGCTGCGACTAAGTGTGAACTGCTGCTGTGTGGTGGCTTCCCTCTGCTGCTCCCCGCTGCGGCTTTCCCCCTGTCAGTGTTTGCCGTCATCATCATAGGTAAGGTGTGGAGTGGAGGGGTCTGTACACATTGGCGCAAACACCAGAGAATATTTGGGGGGGACTCCCTCCCCTCCCTCCCTTCCCTGACGCGCCCTGTAAGCAGGTCTTTTCACACACCTCCACCCTTCCTTGTAGGCTGTCTTCCCTGGGTTCCTCTTCCTGTGTTCTAGCTCGCTGAGGGTACTGAGAGAGGAAATCTACATTGGGCATCATCAGTGGTTGGGAGGAGCGTCAAAAATGCAGTGTTAACGCTATTACATTACTGCTCTACCCAATCTCGAGTTTGGGCCAAAAGCTCCCAATTTTCGGTGCTATTACGGCTGGTGCTATTACCGCTGGTGCTATTACCACTGGCGGTAATAGCGCTGAAACACCCCATAGAGTCCTATGGACTCATAACAAATGGGGACTAACAGTCCCATTGCAACTCGGGACCTGGCGCACATTGCGCCGGACCAAGCTGCAGTAACGCTAATTGCATCAGGCGGTTTCGCAGCTCAATTAATGCAGGAATACCGCCCAACTCATGATGAGGCCCATTCGCTTGTTTACAGCTGGCCCTATTTTCTACTTGGAAAGAATAGGGTTGAAGGGCTAAGAACCATCTGAGGATGTGAGCTTTACTGTCTTTGTTTCTCAACATCCATACCAATGGAGCATGGTCGGTAATACATTTGAATTGCCACTCTGCTAGATAATACCGTAGAATTGATAACACCCATTTGATTGCAAGGTGCCGTAGCTCTATGATCGGATAATTCTTTTCACTGGGAAATAATGTCCTGCTGATACACACTAGAGGTCGCTCTTCACCTTCCTGAAGTTGGGATCCTACAGTGGAAGTGTCCATTTGTAATATGAATTCCTGATCAAAATTTGGCATCACAAGGACAGAGTCTTTGCAGAGAGCTTCTTTCAGTTCATTCCAAGCTTTTAGAGCAGTTTGGTCCCAGCAGAGAAAATTGGGTTGGTTCTTGGTAAATGTATCCGTAAGGGGTGCCGTGCCGCCTTTTCAGAAAAAGTTCAGATAAATCTTCGTTAGTATCCTATTAGTCCCAGAAAGGCTTGTATATCTCACTTGGTGGGGTGCACGCTGCATGGCTTCTATTTCTTTGGGGAAGGACCTGCCCTTTCCCCAATTGGAAGGTGTGAGCGGTAAAGTTGGCCTTGCGGAGATGTTCACACACCTCTCTCAGGTGTTTCAGATGGTCAGACCATGAATTGCTGTGAATGACAATGTCATCAAGGTAGGCCCCTCCAAACTCTCGGCACAGAGCTAATACCCAATCCACCAACCGCTGGAAAGTTGCTGGGGTACCGTATAACCCAAAGGGGAGGATTGTAAATTGAAAGAGGACGTTTGGTGTGGAAAATGCAGTTTTTGGCTTATCATTCTCATCCAATGGGACTTGCCAATATCCTTTAGTCAGGTCCAGGGTGGAGATATATTTGGCCTGGACCAAGGTTTTTGGGTAGCCATCAAATTTGGATATCTTATTCAGTCTGCGGAAGTCAATATAGGAGCGCCATGTTTGGGCAGGTTTCGGAACCATCGCTATTGGAAAGGACCTTTTGCTGTGAGACCGTTCAATTACTCCTAGGTCTAGCATCTTCTTTAGCTCTTCTCGAACCAGCGTTTTCCCTGCCTCCGGTAGTCTGTATGGTTTCAGGCGAATGGTGCAACCTGGGGTGTCTCTATGTGGTGAACCACACCTACAATTCTACCTGGTTTAGTAGAGAACACATCCGGATACTCGTTCCAAAATTGGGTCATCTGCTGGTGCACTGAGTTGGCGAGTCCTGTGGGTTTCTCCATGCCATGGACTTGTATAGGAAGAGGATTTTTACTGGTCTTATTTTGGGCGTAGAGCAACAGTAGCTGAGGGTTACTGTTATCCTTCCATTCTTTTAATCTGTTGACATGGTACAGTTGGCTGGATCTTCAGCGATCCGCTTGCTGAAACTTGTATGTAAGTGTATCGGGAGTCCTCCGATCCCACCAGATAAAAATCTTGATCAGAAAGGAGCACACACCGGGCAAGAAACAACGCACAAATCAAACAGAACAGTGTACTAGAACTGATTGATGAGAGCTGACATCTGGGCATACAGCGAACATTAGTTTTATACTACAAATACAATTGTCAAGACACTTAGAAACAATCGCAATTCAGGATGTTCAGATTTTCGATGTTTTCCAAGAAACTAATTGGATAAGCTATGTCATATTCTTAGAGCTAAATGTATGTTGGTGAGACATAATCGGAGCAACAGATCAACAGTATCCCAATTTACCGCCTCTTCATGTGGCGCCACATTGCTTCTCAAGCTCCTTGGGATTCCCTTCCCCAAACTTTAACTCTTCCAAGTTCAAAACATAACCAAAAGAAATATACACAGTTCCTCTTCAAGCTTCTCGGGGTTCCCTTGCTCATGCTTTAACCCCTTTAGCATCAAAAACCAATAAGTATTTGACTTTGTCCCTTCCCCAAGCTTAGGCTCTCTTCCCCAAGCTTCAATTCCTTCAGCATCAGAAAATATTAAGTATTCCACTTTGTTAGGCCTCTCAGGGTTCCCTTCCCCAAGCTTAGGCCCCTTTTAGCTTTAAACACAAGTTCATCTTGTCAGAAAGTACCTTTCCCTCATATACAGTTCTTTCACATATAATCCATTCACGAGGTAGCATCAGAGACTTTTGAAAACGCCAGGTTCTTTGCTCCTCCTGAGCGCAACCACTCTGATCTTTATCCCCTCTCTTTATTCCTTGCTCTTCCTTTTTTATCCTTTCACCTTCAGGTGCTTCCTGCACCCCTTCTTGTTCTCCTTTGTTTGCTTTGCTTCTTTCTCATGTACACTTGCATCGTCATTGCTTTCTCGTGCAAACCTGCACCCTTCTTGCTTTCATATGCGTACTTGCACTTTCCTTGCTTTCTTGTGCAAACATATACCTTCCTTGCTTTCTCATGCATACTTGCACCTTCTTAATGTCTTTACTTTCTGTCTGCACTGATAGTGCCTTTTCCTTTTGTTGCTTTATTTATCCACTTCTTGCACTTTCGGGCTTTCTCATATTTCCTTTCACTTTTCCACTCCTTGCCACTCTACAAGCTTTCTCTTGCTTTTCCACTCTGTGCCGCTTCATCAACTGTCTCTTTCTCCCATTCCGCTCTAGTCAATCGCACGCTCCTGAGTTTTTCTCTCACTGACATGAAACTCACCCGGCAGCATCACCTCGGTTGATTTGCTTTTTTGATAATGGGGGGACTTGCTAATGAGAGAACAGAAGGTACGAGCAAAGAACACATTGTAAAGACCAGAGGGGGGGGTCTGTGCTTCCGCTCTCTATTTGGTAGAGGAGAGACACAGAGACCCATGCCAAGATTCTCTATTACGGTAGCAATGGACGAGCAATCAAGGCCTATCTTCTCAGGAGGTGATGCGAGCTGGTTCTTAAGCTAGTCCCCAAGCACCCACAAAGGAATGTCCACCCACTGTATCGGTTAAAACACAGTCTTTATATAATTAATATTCAAGGTCATATACATGATCACGATAACTCACTTTGTACTCCGAAAATCAACAATGGTAAATATATACAATTCTAAAGTGGTACCACTAACGTTATTAGATCTCATTAAAGTGTATACAGTCAGAATGACACACAGATCAAAATAAAGAGGAAACCAGCAGTAGAGAGAGGAAGGAAAGCAAGATGGTTGAACAATTGGCAGAATACTGGCCCCATACCACTAGACACAGTTCTGTGTGGAGATCCCCCACCTGGGCAACCTGTAGAAGAAAGATACAAGCCCAGTCCATATATTGTTCACATTAGACTTTCCACTAGTTCTGCAACCCCAAAGTACCTTGGCGCTGGCCCTTCTTGAGTGTCCTCCCTTTCAGGCAGGAGTCACGGGTCGTCGAACGTCCGACGTAGAACAAGTTGAGCTATGACGGTGAAGTGGCCGTGTCCTTCCTAGCGGTGCTCGTTGACGGGGAAGCGTAAACGTCCTGCAAGGAAGAGGCGTGCAGGGCACCTCGGTGTCGATAGTTCTGGACCGCAAAGAGTTGAAGAACTGTGGCCCAGCAAGGACGTCGAGTCGTCGGCGTCTCTGTGGTCTTTGGGTGGTGGGAAACCCACCGTTGGATGCTCCTCGGCACGTCGACGGTCAGGCCTTCTCCAGCAGGATACAGCGGCGACGATGCAGATGAGAGCGTCCTTGGATCAATGAAGTTATTAGGCAACAGGAGCACGGCGGCTCCGGTCGGCAACGGCGGTCGTTGACAGTGGCGGACAACAGTCCGGGCGCTTCTCCTTGGAGTTCCGCAGCGATCCCCGTATCGGGTCGGCAGCCTGTCGAAGGTCTGTTACCAGGGAGCTTAGGCAATGATCAGCTGTGCACGATGGTCCCTCGTAGCTCGGGAAGAGGGCGCCTTACCAGGTCCTCTCTGGGTCAGTCCTTGCAGCACAGCAGCTTTCAGATTGCAAACGAGACCAACAGCAATTCTTCGCATCCAGCAGGGCTTAAGGTTAAGCTTCAGTTACTCCAGTTACTCGTCGTAGTGGACTTCAGCTTCCGGACACGATTCCTAGCAGTGAGAGGTCCCCAGATATACTGTTGATCTCCCATTAATTCCGCTGGGTCACACTCACGCATCCAATCACGACTAAGGGCATTCATGCAGACAGGCAGCCAATCAGGTGCACAGTGCATTCAAGCCATTCACTTCTCTCCAGACACTCACAACAAGTTATGCGTATTGGGACAAGTACCGAGCCATTCAACACTCCATACTGCATTCATACCGGTTTCGGGCAGGGCGGTCTCAACCATTGTGTCAAACACCAGATACTAGACAGCCACAACATAGAATGCGTATTCGTCACACACTCCATTCACCCAGGTCCCACCCACAGGCGTACCCACAACATACGGTCGTTGAGAAGGCTCCAGCTAGTCTGGTCGGCACTTCCCCACGCTACCATATACGGAACTTCCACTCAACAGCCAGTCAGGGGGAAGGGACAGAGGCGGGGCTTCCCGGGACTTTGGGAAGATCAAGGTAACAGGTGATGGAAGGCAAGAGGCCATGGGGGCCATTTTGTCTCCATCAGGAATCTACCAATTCCAATGGCAGGGCCTGGGCATCCCAAAATGGAGGACGCTCAGGGCACCAGTCATTTTAGCACAGAGCTGCCACGAGCCCGTACCCTGCTCTGTGGGTCACACACAGGTGCCCAAAAACATACACTAGGGGCAGAGGGTTGTACCCCTACCCATGGGTGCCATAAGGGTATCCCAAGGGTCTGTTCACCAAACCAAAAGAGAGAGAGCTGCACCGCCAGGAGTCCCACATGTACTCCTGCTAGGAAAACACGACAGAACACACAATAAAAATCAGTAAAGGACAAGGATATGGAGGCCCTGTCCCTCCGATGCATTTCCAGCATCACACATGTGAGCCCAGGCTATCCCGCCCTTCCACACGAGTGGATGGATGCCAGCTACAGAGACTATTGTACAAAATTATTCGAAAATATACATGGATGGTTGCTCAACCCCTTTCAAACACCGGGCCAGCATCTCAGTGCACCGTTCTCCTCCAGGCTTCAGGCCCTGCTGCTCTTTGCTGCTTGGCCTCTCTGGTCCAGACAACATTCACAGCTCGCTCCTTCCTCTGTGAAAATCCACACCTTTTATAGTTGAACAAACAGTCAAATGGAGTCAGATGTGAGTGGTCATTATCAAATGCCTGACCCTGCCTGACTCTATTAGTGGGACAACTTGAGTTATTTCTATAGTAGGTTACCCTTACTTTGCCCATGTTGTTTCTATGGGTAATCTTCACTGACCTTAGTTGCATCTTCCTCATCTCAGTATCTTTTGTAAATGGGGAGGGGGAGATGGCGTGTGATTGAAAATGCCTTGTGAAAGCTGAGGGAGAGGGATGTGAAGTGAAAGGGGATTGGAGATTAGATTGAGTTCCTGTTACGTTTTTAGGGAGTTGACATTGAGTATATGAACATCTTCTAATCTTGTCTTTACTTAAGGGAATGGGTGCCCCCTGCCTTATGTCGACGGGTTGATTATAAAAACAGAGGTCTTGATTGTACTTTCTGTAACTTTGACAGAGGATGAATGGATCTCAACACAAGAACTTTGTCCTTGTTTGATTTGGGTCTTCTTCCTTCCCCCTCTTGGGCAACTGATAGGATTTGAATCAAAGCGTATGACACCTGAATAAGAGTTGTGTTAATCAACATATTCCATGAAGTCGTCCAGGACTTCCTCTTTCTCCTCTATTGTCCCGTCAGAATACCGCGTCTTACCTGGGGTATTTGCAATAAGACAACCCCGGACTGCCCTATCCAGGTGATCATCCCCCGCTCGTCAACCCCCAGGGTTTGGGTCCAAAAGCAATGGACCTCCCCTGGCAGCCTGAATAGAGGACTCTTGGCGTCCGGATGGGAGAACACCCCTAGGTTTCTCACATAATGCTGTACAGTTCACATCCAGGGTAATGAAAGAGTTTTTGTGGGGCATTGAGGCGACACACCAGAGGACAGCAGTGTTCCACCCTGAGACCAATGGGGCAGTGGAACAATTTAACCGTATGCTGATGCACAGCATACAAATAGCGGTGCAGGAAGGGAAGGATTGGGAAGAACATGTTGACAGAAGGGAATATGCATACAGGTCTGCTCCACATGCTACAACAAGGAAGCTGCCTTTTGAGGCATTGTGATGCAGGAAAGCATGTACTTCAGTGTGACCGTCGAGGCTAGGTAGAGGACGTTTTGTGGAATGGGATGAGAAAACATTAAGAGAGAAGGTCAGGGACAAAAATTAGCTGAAGATGTAGAGGTTCAACAGCAGAAGGGGGCTAGATTGACAAGAGTGACCGACGGTGAAGGGGTGTGGGTGTGCAAGCCAGGGTTTGTGTCCAAGGGGCAATTTAAGTTCAGGTGGTTGGGGAGAGTGAAGAGGGTGTTGAGTGATGCTGTGGCACTGCAGGGTGGTAGCGTATGGAAAAAAGGAAGAGTTGCTGTGAAGTAATGTGGAAAGTGTACATATTCTATTTTGTAAAGGGGGAGATGTGTTAGATGTGTTATCTTTTGTAAATAGTTCATACTGATGTTACTTAGAGTACTCAGTTGTTTGTATCTAAATCTATTTGTATTTCTATGCCTCACTGAGCGAGAGTGTGAAGAGAGTTCTGTCCACTTTACAGGTGTTACAATTCAGGCACGAAGGTCACGTGCGTCGTGTTCTATATAGGAGCCAGAGAGCGTTGGTTGTAGGCAGAATGTTGCTGGCTGCTGTAGGTGCGCTGGTGAGGGATGCCCTCTTCCGAGAACCTCGCAATAAAGTATTTCACTCGCATGGATCTCATCTTGTCTCCTACCTTCATAACAGAGTCTCTTTATATGCACAAATCACAACTTACGCCATATTTAGACACACATTCTACCAATACGTATAAAAACTCTTTACATTGTGCAAACATGTGTACTTTTAAACATGTGTCTTACAAATAACAACAGTATTATAATTATAAATTAATATAAAGTATACTTACCAGTACAACTTAAAATGTATTCTAACAAGCTTTGTTTTATTTTCAGGTCATATGCATACCATCTGTAAAAAAACAGAAGTAAATACAGACATTTATTGTACTAAAAAGGAAACTTTATTACATACAAAATCATTTTACAACAGATGTAATATCTAAATGCTACCAACAACTTGTATAATGCTAATGGGACATATTTTACTTTCAATGTTCAGCAGCCTTCTGAAAGAAGTACTGAAAACCATTTAGCACATTCTATGTGCAGCATGAAAGCATACCATCCCAAAAGATGTTTAATCAATCAGAGAATATGTTTTATTTACACACTAACAAAAACCATTTCATTGGTTAAAACAAATTACAAATTGTATATAATGCTACCTATTTTTCCTATTTCATTAGCAAGTGTAGCACAGCAAACATCTTTGGATAAAAGCACACTGCAAATAGATTAATAGACATAATTTTACTTGAGCTGAAAGTTGTGAATCATTTAATTTCACATTTTATTTGGTCGACATCAATTAGATGTAAGTAAAGTCTTTGCATCAATTTAATTGAATTTAATTTTTCAAATAAAATGTTTTATTAAAACTTGTTGTATAAGTATGGTAATGAATCCCAGGGTTTTGTCACATCTTCCATGAGGGATGTCCCTTTCCATAAGGCCAGGGAGGTGAGGCTGTTACCCAATAGTCCCCTGGGGGATGGTATTCAGCGTGTGGATCTGGAGGAGCAGGGAAGGAGATGCTGGTCTAGTACGAGGGGAACCTGAAGACTGGAGGCCAGTACGCAGTCTACCACAGGTATCTGAGGCAGACCTTATCGATGGCGGGAGACACGCAAAGCCAGAAAATTGAGAAAAACGACCAGGAACAGAGAAACAGGCAGCCCAAGTCGAAGGTGAGAGAGAGATGCTGGAGCTGTGGAGCCATTAGGCAAAGAATGCCAAGCGCGACTGGAGTGGAGAAGCTTCATGCCAACCCCAGAAGAGACCAGAGACTGCCCTGAGGGTTCCCAAAAGTAGGGAAAGGGCCGGACCGGTCAAGGGGGCATTGCATGAGCTGAGGAGGCTCATAAAAGCATCCCGAAAAGCCCAAGGGGGTTAAAGGAATCCTGTGCAATAAAATATGAACTTTGCACACTTTATAAAAACACCCTGAAGATTACAAGGGGATGAAAAGGGAAACATACAAATAGATACAAAACTTTATAAAACCAATAAGAACATCCTGAAGAGCACAAGGGGGTTAGACAGATAATCTACAACATAATACGTACTGGGTGAAGCAGATAAGCACATCCTGAGAGACACAAGAAAATAACAAAAGAGGCACATGGACAGATACAAACATTGGGAGTGCACCACCATGCAGGGGAGTATACCAGGTCTGTCCAAATGGACACTAGGTAATGAAGGGACAAGGATCCTGTCAAGCCCACAGAGCAAGGTCTGGGACCCATATGAAAGTGGGGGAAGCTCACTAGTGGAATGCATAAGGTTCGAGGCCCCACCACAATACAAGAGGAATTATAACCAGCGGGTAGGAACCCAAAACACAAATATATTTGAAAATGAAAATTGTGGAAATCGGGCAAGAAAACCAGACTTGATACACTATTGGAAAAGTCTACATTGAGGTCTGGCAGGTTAGTGAACCAGACCTGACAAGAGACTGGGAAGGATCATTTTTGTGCTACGGACTGGGGATGAGGAATTCCACAGAGGTTTTTGAGGAACAGTCGTTTGTGAATAAGAGGAACCAGGAACCCAGGAAGAGCCCACCCCACTTCAGTTAAGTGGAGAACAGGGTTATATTTAAGCAGGCTGAGTTTGGTGAAAAGTGAAAATTGAACTATTTATAATTCTTTTGCATAAGAATTGCTCTTTGGTATCAGCATCCATAATGGGAGAAACCTCATTCTGGAATTAAGAAGACACCCCTAGTTAGAATGAAAGTGTTAGGGACGGTAATAGGTTTAGCCACAGGCCAGTGGACACTTTTGTTTGATGGACATCCTGACTGGGTCCATGGTATCCTTTTGTTGAGGCTGGGCAACCCCTTATAGTAGTTAGGGACAGTTAGGCCATTCCCCAACCCCCTTTCCTTTTTTTTGTGCAAATCAAAGTCTCTAGCCCAAACAAATATGCCACCTCTGACTCATCTCTTTCTTTCTGCACCCTTACATATGGTTCCAGGATGGGATCTGACCTGGCTGATACGAACCAGGGAACCCTAGAATTTACTAAACTTACTAATAGTGCCTGTAACCCCTCAGTAGCTATGTCAGAGTCAATCAGGTTTGATTTGTCTAGCAGCCAAGATCTTGTTATAAGTCCCGGGAAGGGCAAGTAATACCCCCAGGTCTAGTTTTGTCAGTCCCTAAAAAAGGGACACACATCAGGTTAACATCCAAGTCCGCACACCCCCCAGCCGGAGAAAGTAGTGTGCCCACGGCACCCGCAGTGCCCGCCCCGGGTGGAGGAGTGGAGGTGGCTGGCGGTGGCGGGCCAAGCAAGCGGACATTGTAGTGGGAGGAGGGAGGTGGGTCCCCCCGTGTAAGGAGTGGACCCATGGTTGGGGGCTGACCCCCCTCCCCCATCGGCATCGGAGCCCCTCGGGGCCCCAAGGAACATCTCTCCAGAGTGGCCGCCGAGAGCCGGCTACCCATAAGTGGCATTGAGGAAGCACGGGGGCGTGGATCCCCCCTCCCTCCCATGGACTCTGGCAACCCATGGGCGCAGTGAGACCTAACCAGAGCCCCGTGGAGTAGACCGGCCCCGGGGAAGAACTCTGGGGGAGCACGGACCCCAGCATCAGCAAGCCTTGTGCGTCATAACCTCTGTCACAGACCACTTTGCAACGTGGTGATCACGCGAACGGACCCAGGTAGCTCTGAGCCAGTTTATCCCTCCCCAAGCAACACACACATAGCGGGCTACAGAGGAGGGAGGAGGACCATAAGGAAGACAAGCGGTCTGGGGACTGTTGGAATGGCGGAATCCAGAGCTTAGTCAGCACCCGGAGGCCGGCTCCCCCGCAACAACACGCGCACACCAGTCCTGGAACTGCAATCAGGGACTCTCCTTGGACGCCTGGTGCAGGCTCACAGAACCCCCCCAGAGTGGAACTCTATCAGTGTTAGCACGGCATATAAATGTCCAAATCACGGGCAAAGGCCGCGGCGCACTCCCCCACCGCAGAGAAGCCAGGGCAGGAACTTGAATCAATTTTGGGGGACGCAAGACGACCCCACGCCCTCCCAGGAAGATTTCCCCCCGCTTGGCTCCGACTCAGCCCGAGGCAGGATGGAGGGAGCTCTAATGAACAAAGAAGACATGCAAACGTGTTTTAAAGAACTTCAATCGCAGCTCCTCAACTCTGTCCACGAACAATTCAAACTCCTGAGGGGCGAGATGGTTCAATCAATTTAGGAAATCAGGCAGGATGTGACCAAGTTGGGGGAGAGAACCGACTCAGTGGAGAGAAAACTCCAGCAGCTGGAGGATGACTCCCTAAAATCAGAAGAGACACTAGATAGGGTGGCCCAGACAACTATGTACCTTGAACAGCAATGTGAGGACCTGGAAAACAGATCGAGGAGGTCCAATGTGAGAATCAAAGACCTGCCAGAAACCGTAAGTGACCCGGATCTGAAGTCAACGGTAACGCAATTGTTCGCTGAGATCCTGTCCGAAGAGGAGGGCCCGGGGACCGCATCCATAGAGTGCGGCCAAAAAGAGGAGCCGAGCCGGGAATGAGGCCTAGAGACGTGCTAGTGGCCATAACTTCCTACGCCCAGAAAGAACAGATTCTGCAGAAAGCAAGACAAGCCCCCCCCCAATAAGAGTGAACAGTCAGGAAGTGCAATTATACCAGTTTTTTCGCCACCTGTCAGCGGCCCAGGTGAAATATAAATGGACCTTTCCGTTTGGCCTCCTGTTTACATGGGAGGGGTCCCAGCACAGGATCACCTCCTGCGAAGAAGGGGAAAAGATACTGGGCATGTCGAGTGGAGGGGAGGAGGGGCATTCGAAACCTCAGAGGAGGCTCAGGGGACCGAACCAGCGGGAAGGGTGGGAGACGGTTCACAAGAGAGGAAGAGACAAGAAAACCAAATCAACCACTAGGCACATCAACGCCAATCAAGACCCCAACACACATTAAAGACCGCTGCAGCACACACCAAAAAGAAGGAACTGAATAAATCGCCCGAAAGTCAATTTGCAGGCCGAAGAGAGGAAGAGGAAGAATACCAATGGAATCTCTAGTGGGGTTTAGGACTCCCCACAACGTGTCTAAGAGGGGAAATATGACCCGGGGGCTCTGGACACTTCGTCTCAGGGCATGTAGCACCCTGGCTCTGACCTTTAGGGTTCTTTTAGGGGGGAGGGAATAAGGGAAGTTAACAAGTTGAGACGGCGAGATGACTTTTATAGGCAACACTCAGAGTGCAACTGGAATACGGGACTACCACAAAGAACTCACACATCATCCATCCCATGAACACAATAAATAAAATCCCCGTGACGGTCCTCTCGCAGAATGTAAGGGGCATGAACACTCCCACAATGAGGGCCAAGCCAGATAGGCAAGCACGGAAGCAGAAAGCGAACATCCTACTGTATCAAGAAACCCATATCAAGAAAAGTGAAAAAGCATGTTTGAAGATAAAAGGGATGCAACATATTTTCCAGTCAAATGTGGAGGGGAAGAGGGCGGGGGTCCTGGTAGCCATCAAGGACACTTTGAAGGCTCAGATCCAAGGTCATAGAGCCGACAAGGAGGGGAGATACGTCATCTTGAACGTCATGGTGGAGGGGAGGAGGATCACTCTGGCGTCGGACTATGCCCCTAATGTAGCTCAAGAGGCATTCTTAAAAGAGTTCCTGGGTACACTTGAAGAATTTGCGACAGGAGATATTATAATGGGAGGAGACCTGAATCTAGCCTGGCACCCTACTCAGGATAGGACAGGCAGAGAAAGCGAAGGCTCCAAGGCCCCTTCGGAGGCATTGAAGAGAGCATTCGACTCCCTCTCCCTCCATGACACCTGGCGAACATTGAATGGGGGACGGCAGGGCTTCACGCACTTTTCTCATGTCCACAACTCGTTATCGAGGATTGACTATATATGGGTCTCCACGAACCTCCTGAGCACAATTAGAGAGGTGGAGACGGGCCACATTGCCCTCTCGGGCCCCGCCCCAATTAAAATGTCTTTAGCCTTTAAAACTAGGGGGGGTAGAGTGTGGGCCTGGCGATTCCCATCGGAACTCCTACAAGATGCATTGCTGGCGGAGAAAATCCAAGAGAAGATTGATACGTACTTTGAGGAAAACGACACGGGGGAGACCCAGCAGGACACAGTGTGGGATGCTTTTAAGGCGGTACTAAGGGGGGAATTAATAGCCATGAAATCCAAAAGAGATAAACAGCTAGCTCAGTGGGAAAGAGACCTTGAATCACAATTGCGGGATGCACAGAAGGAGGTAGCAGCAAACCCAAACAGAGCCAAGAGACAGGCCATGCGGCACATCCAGAGCCAACTGGAACTCCTCCATACTCGGAAGGTGGGCCTCTCACTTATGAGGACGAAGCAAAAATACTACATTCTTGCCAACAAGTCGGATGCACTACTCGCACGACAGCCTCGGGAAATGACCAGAGAAAGATCCATAATGACACTGGTGGATTCATCGGGCTCCAGGGTAACAACCAACGATGGAATGGGCGAGATCATGAGGACATTCTATAGGGACCTGTACACCACCAGCAATCCAAAAGAGGAGGATCAAGAAATATATCTCCAGACAGTGCCGCTGCCGCAGCTTGCCGAGGAAGCCCGGGAGGCACTAGATCAGGAAATCTCACTGGAGGAAGTGCTCCAGGCCATCAAGCAGCTACCCAAGAATAAAGCACCGGGCCCGGATGGTTATACGGACACATTCAATAAGAAATTTCGATATGTACTGGCCCCAAGACTTACTAATTTGTTTAATACCTTCAAGACTCGGGGTAATATTACCCCATCAATGAATGAGGCAAAACTAGTGCTCTTTCCGAAGCCGGATAAAGATCCTACCCTTCCAGGGTCATATAGACTGATAGCCCTGATAAACTTCGATGCAAAGCTCTTCACCAAGGTCTTAGTGAATAGGCTGACAAAACACCTACTTGGTGGATGCGGATCAGTCGGGGTTTGTCCCCACAAGGCAAACAGCGGACAACACCAGGAGAGTGTGCCATATAATAGGCTGAGCGCACGGGTATAGAGGCTATATTAGTAGCTTTAGACGCTGAAAAAGCATTCGACCGAGTCGAATGGTCACAACTCTTTCGCACGATATCACATATGGGCTTTGGAGACTCCTACCTGAGAATGATCAAGGCAAACTACAAGAGTCCCTCTTTAAGAATAGCAGTTAACAGCTTCCTGTCTGAATCTGTCGCCCCTTCTGTATGCCCTGTTCCTTGAGCCCCTCCTGGCGAGGATACGACAGCAGCACCGAATTAAGGGAGTGCAGATGGGCGGGCTGGAACACAAAACCATGGCCTTCGCGGACGACATGATGATGGCTCTGACGGACCCCGCCAGATCCTTGCCTGCACTTATGCACCAGTTGGAGGCATTTGGGGCCATCTCAGGCCTCAAAATTAATAAAAGCAAATCTGAAGTTCTGAACCTGTCGGCTGACCCTGCGACAATATCGAGCCTGGCCCAAGAGTAAGGAGTGAAATTGGCACGGAACAGTATCACCTACCTTGGAATCAAACTTACCCCTAAGATCCAGCAACTGTATGCAGGAAATTACCCAAAATTGCTTGCACACCTCCAGCAACTACTGACTAGATGGACACCACTTTCCACATCGTGGTGGGGACGCATCGCTGAGGTCAAGATGTCCATCCTCCCTAAAGTTCTGTACTACTTCCAAGCCTTCCCAATCAGGCTCCCCAAATCGTTCTTTAACTCGCTCAACAAGATGACATCAGCATATGTGTGGCAGCGCTAGAGACCACAGGTGGCAATGGCTACCTTAACAGCAGCAGTGAGGGAGGGAGGCCAAGCTTATCCGCATTTCAAAAGGTACTACCAAGCGGCACAATTGCGAGTCATTAAAGAGTGGGTGGAAGACTCACCACAGACCAAATGGGCAAAACAGGATATAGCTGTCGCTGGGGGCCCACTCTCGAATCTCCAGTGGTCTCACAAAAAATATAGGCACGCCAATACCCGTCTAAGTGAGATATTAAGTGCCTCCCTCGAGGCGTGGGATTCGGCAGTGAAGAGAGGGAACTTGAAGACACACCCATCCCCATTTACGCCGCTTTTCCATAACCCAGATTTTCCACCGGGGATGGACCTGTGGGCCTTCACATCGTGGAAACAGGTGGGCTGCATAAGGATGGGCAATATGTACTTAGATAGGTCCCTTAGGTCATTTGAGAACTGTGTTCAAGAATTGGGAGTAACGACGACGGAAAGGTACCAATATATCCAGCTGAGTCACTGGCTTTCCTCCCCAATCAATGAAGAAGCGGGGATGAGAGACCTCACAGGGTTCGAGACCTACATGATAACAGATCCAGGCACGCGCAAATTGATATCCAATTTGTACGCCCACCTGAACTCTCAGGTGGAAGAGGTTCGATGGCTATACATGAGGAAATGTGAGGAGACACTGGGGAAGGCAATCCCGCAACCCCACTGGGAAGAGGTCTGGCGTAGTATCGCTTCATTGACAAGATCCATCCACCTGAGGGAAATGTGGCAAAAGGTCCTGCTGCAGTGGTATTTAACACCAAAGAGGCTAAAAGAAATGTATCCCGACATGTATCCCGACACAGATGGCCTCTGCTGGCGTGGATGTTGTCAGGAGGGTGATTGGAGACACATTTGGGGGACCTGCCCGAACATGACATGCTTCTGGAACGAGGTCAGGGCCCAAGCCGGGAAAATGGTTTAAGGGTCGGACAATCTTGGAGACGAAGTCTAGCTGGCGGGCATATGGGACCCCACGGTGAAAACACACACCAGGCGCCAGCGGAAGGTGATCATGGTCCTGGTGATAGCTGCCTGGCTGGTGATAGCCCAAGGGTGGAAGCAACAGCCACCCCCGACACAACTCCAGTGGCTCAGGAAGGTCTGGCACTTTGTAGTAATGGAATGGATGACATGCAAGCTACAAGGAGCCACCGAGAACTTTCAACTGGCCTGGGGCCCAATTCTCCAGTACCTGCAGAGTGACTATATGCTCCAATGGTGTCCCCATAACATCCATATCTTTAATCTATTTTAAAATGTAACTCTGTGTTGATCTCAAAAGACTGGCAGTCATGTCTCAGTCGTCTCGAGTTCAGGGAATAAGAGGGAGGGGGTTTGGGGGGAGTGAGCGAAGGGGGGTTGTTGATGTTGACTTATGTTGTATCTTAAAACCAATAAAAAGAGTTAAACAAAAAAGAAAATGAGGTATACCCTGACTTAATTGAAGTCCCTGATAAAGACCAGATCAATAGGGGTGAAAAGGGCTTTTGGGAAGCAAATATAAGGGTATAACCCAAGGCAAGAATACCCGTTCCACGAGCAGAGTTTGAGGAAGTAGAAATCATGCCAGACCTCATCTTTGCCCAACTCAATGATCCCATTTTAACTGAGGCCTTTCAAAAGGTGGTGTTGGAAGAAGAAGAAAGATTAGGAGAGACTCCCTTTTTTCCGTCAAATAGGGGTAATTGTACATCGGAGATACAACCCCAGAAGGTTTCATACGTTCACAGATAGTGGTCCCAAAGAGCCATCACAGAATAGTTGTAGAAATTGCGCATACATATTTTACCTCGGGACACTTAGGGGCATATAAGACCCAGGCAACGGTAGTAAGTAGGTTCGGTTCTACTGGCCAGGGATGTTTGCTGAGATAAAGAATTTTGTAGACACATGCGTATTATGTAAAAAAACTACCCAACACCTTCCCGCTCCCCTTCAACCCTTACCCATCATAGAGCTATCCTTTTCCTGCATTGGGGTAGATATCATGGGTCCCCTTGAACCATCCCGGTTTGGAAACAAATACATACTGGTTATCTTGGACTACGCAACCCGCTACCTCAATACTTTCCCAATGCGAAACAGCTAAACTCAGCAAATTCTAAAACACCTCATCCCTTTCCTATCACATGTGGCGTTCCCCAACGAAATTCTCACTGACCAAGGAACCAACTTTGTGAGTAAATTGATGGCCGAAGTAAAAGAAATCATTCAAATTAAAATGCTCTGTACATCAGTGTACCATGCCCAAACAGACAGACTTGTTGAGCATTTTTATACGACCCTCAAAACAATTACTAGAAGACTGGTGGAAATGGATGGAAGGGACTGGGATATAATGATTCCCTGGGCCCTCTTTGCTTTTAGAAAGACCCCCCAAGCATCCCTGGGGTTTTTACCCATCAAGCCTTTATGCGGATGTGAACCCAGGGATGTGTTGGATATGCTCAGAAAGGGAAGAAAGGGAAGAAGCTCCTTTACTCTTATCTCAGTCCACCCACAGAACAAGAGAGCACATGAGAATTGTCAAAGACCTTGTACATTCCCACTTGAGTAAGACCCAAGAACATCAAAATTAGCTGCATGACCGTAAGACGGTTACCCGCTCTTTCTCCATCGACAGGTCTTAATACTCCTCCCTACATCCAAAAACAAGATGCTCTCTCGGTGGCATGGGCCATACGAAGTGTTAGAGTAGATTGGTCCATGTAACTATAGAATATGCCAACCAGATAGGAGACTCAAGTTTCAGATCTACCATATTAACATCTCTTGAAAGAGTGGAAGGAGGACCCGGTAGAGTCTTCTTCTGTGGTGATGGCCAGCCTGTTAGCCAGTGAAGGGGAGAGACATAATTTACTACCACCAGACCTCCCTATAGCACAATAACATAACATTGATCTATTGTCTCAATTTCCAGATGTCTTCAATGAAAAACCAGGCCGGGTTAAGGGCTTTATCACCACACCTGAACCCCTGTAGACAAATTGGTGAACCTAAAACCGTACAGAATCCCTGAGGCTAGAAAAGAGATAATCCTCCAGGAGGTGGAGAAAATGCTTCTGGCTGATATAATGGAGCCCTCTCAGAGTCCATGGTCCTCGTCAATAGTCCTAGTGCCAAAACCGGATCAACTGTGGAGATTTTGTATTGATTTTAAAAAACGAAACACTGTGTCACAGTTTGACAATTACCCTATGCACAGAATAGATGACTTGATCGATCAACTGGGTGCAGCTGTTTATATTTCCATGATCAATCTCAGTGAGGGATATTGGCAGGCCCGCTGAACCCTGAGGATAAGAAAAAACATGCATTTTGCACCCCTGGAGGACTGTTTGAGTTCAAGGTACTTCCCTTTGGCCCCCATGGTGCGCCCGCAACCTTCCAAAGACTAATGGCTAGAGTGTTAAAACCTTACTCTAGTTTCTGTGGGGCCTCCATCGATGACATCATCATCCACCGTAAAACCTGGGAGGAGCATGTGAGCCATATATATAAAGTCACGAAAGCCTTAGAGCCAGCCGGATTAACAGCCAACCCAAAGAAGTGTCATTTGGCCCAATCTGCAGTAATGTATTTGGGATTCTTTGTCGGTAATGGGTTGGTCCAGCCTGAGATAGAAAAAGTCTGAGTTGTAAAAGACCCCCCAGTACCAAAAACAAAACGAGACTTAAGGGACTTCCTGGGATTGGTAGGATATTACTGACGCTTTGTACTTAATTATTCATCTATCACGGCCTGCTTAGCTGACAAATTGAAGAATGCACAGCCACAGAAAATAAAGTGGGGAAAAGAAGATCAGAACAGTTTTGACACCCTCAAGAATATATTGTGCAGTGAACCCATTCTGAAAGTCACTAACTTTAACAAAGATCTTCTACTTCAGACCAATGCATCCAGAGTGGGCCTAGGAGCAGTTCTTTCACAAACATATGAGGGGTAGAACATCCTGTCATGTATATTACCTGAAAGCTATTCCATAGGGAGCAGAATTATGATGCAATTGAGCTTAAGGCCCTTGTGGTCTAGTGGCCAGTGGAACACTTAAAATATAATTTCACTTTAGTTACAGATCACACACCCCTCACATGGTTAAGCTTATGCAAGGACACAAATCCCTGGCTCATGCACTGGTTTCTCAATCGGCAACCCTTTTGTGTTAGTGTACGGCAATGCAAGGGGTAGGAGCAGGGACACATCTATTTCCTATTCCGATTCCCTTTGTCAGATGGAGAAACCAGCTGCATGAGGGAAAGGGTATGTGACAAACCCCAGGGTTTTGTCACATCTTCCATGAGGGAGGCTACTTCCATGAGGCCAGGGAGGTGAGGCCACTACCCAATAGTCCCCCTGGGGGTCATACTCAGTGGGTGGATCTCATGGGGAGGGAAACCCTTCATGGGATTGGAGACAATGGCCCTGGGAGAACGCTGTATTCATACACCCCTTTGATGTCCCCACCTTCCTTAACCCCAACTCCAGTCCCTCTGATCCCCCACACCACTATTTGTTATAGTTTAGCAGAGGGCATCCTTAAAAACAGTGGGATGAGGAAGAGTGAGAGGGAGACTCATCCAAGCCTGGAGCAGAATTTCACTGTGACGAGGAAGATAAAAAAAAGGCAAAAGTCCAACGCAGAACCAACACACGTGGTACAGCTGCCCAAAGGCAAGGCTGATAGTAAAAAAGGAAGAATGATTCATTCCGCGGTCGAACAGCCAGCACTGGAGGAGCAGGGAAGGAGATGCTGCTCCCTTACCGGGGAACCCGAAGGCTGGAGCCCATTACATGGAGCGCCACAGGTACCTGAGAGGGCTTAGCGAGGCAGACCTTATTGGTGGCAGAGACACAGGAAGTCAGTCCAGTGAAAACTGACCAGGAACAGATAAACGGGCAGCTGAAGGTGAGAGAGAGAGAGACGCTGGAGCTGTGGAGCCATGAGAAAAATAATGCTCAGCACGGCAGGAGTAGAGAATCTTCGCGCCAACCCCTGAAAAGACCTGAGACCTAAGTTCCCAAAGGTAGGGAAAGGGCCAGACCGGTCAGGGGGCATTGCAGAAGCTGAGGAGGCTCATGAAAACCTCCCGAAAAAAGCCCAAGGGGGTGAAAGGGATCCTGTGCAATATAATATGAACTTTGCAAACTTTTATAAAAACACTGCAAAGATTACATGGGGATGAAAAGGGAAACAAACAAATAGATACAAACTTTATAAACCCAATAAGAACATCCGAAGAGCACAAAGGGGTTAGAAAGAAATGTACAATATAATACGAACTGTGTGACGCAGATAAGCACGTCCCAAGGGACACAAGAAAACAACAAAACAGGAATACAGACAGATATGAACATTGGGAGTTGTGAGAAAACTAGGGGTATTCTCCCATGTAGGCCCTGACAATCCTCCTTTCAAATGGCCAGGGGAGGGCCATCGCTTTTTAATCCTAACCCTGGGGGTGGACAAGTGAGGGAGGATCACTTGGGTAGAGGAGACCGGGGCTGCTCTCAGGAGAATACCTTAGGGGAGTTGCAGTATTCCAATGGGACAATAGGTGGATAAATCCCAGAAGCCTTTGTGGGTTATGCAGGCCCCATTATCCCTAACCCAAGAAAGAGACAACCAGATTGTCCCGGATCAACCCTAGGGAAAGGAGGAAGAAAGATCAGACAAAAACAGAGTCTCAATTCCAACGTCTCTTTTTCTTTTCCCCATTCAGATCATAGGAGTCATGCATGCCTGTGCTCGCATACCTGGGTGGGTAACATAAAGAATAGTTTCATACAAAGGGATTCATCTCTTGTTTACCAAAGTAGGGCAAAGGTGTCTTCCCCTGTTATTTACCAATCAATTTATAATAACCTACCCACCAATGTCAAGTCCCATCTCACCCTACCCATTTACAACAAATACTGAGATGAGAAAGAGGCGACTAAGATCTGTAAAGATTATCCTAGGAATAACATGGGGAAACCTACTATAGAAAAAACTCAAGTTGTGCCACTAATGGAGTCAGGCAGGGTCAGGCATTCACTTGACTCCACTTGACTAGTCTTTTCACTATAAAAGGTGTGGTCTGACACAAATGTATGATCGAGTAGGAGAGCCAGCAGCAGAACAAGTTGGGAGGAGAACTGAGATGCTAGAGTTGCCCATGACCAGAGGCCGGAGACAGGGGTGCGGAGATGCTGAGAAACTCTCGTGTGAAAGGGCAGAAGCTTGGCGAGGGAGCCGTGTCTCCGGGGACCCAAGAAGGGACTATGTACGGGAGCCAAAAGGCGTGCTGGTGCCCCGCGGAACCTGTGCATGTGAATGCTCATTCCTCTGGGCCGGTGAGACAGCCCAGCAGTGTGTGAGGGGCAGGTGGTGAGACCCCGACCCCGGAACAAAGAGCTGGAGTGAATCAGCGGCTCAGAAGCCAGTCCGGTGAGTCTGAAAGTATTGCAGAGCCGGGTTGTGAAGAGCGCGATACAAGGTAAAGCCAGAAACATGTAAAAAAGAGGATCACGTTTGAATGGCTGTTGGTTTGAAGTTGACGGGATGTCTTCAACAAAGATACAAGTAACAGTGTAACAGTGTAAGTGAGAGACGCGCGTGTCTGTTGGACAATGAAAGGCTATGAATGAAAGAGGGCCAGAAGCCTGTGGGAAAAGGTGCAAGAGGCACAAGGAAAGGACAGTATAAAAGAGGGTGCGAGCAACCCAAAGAGGGCCAGAAGGCCATGGGAAAAGGTGCAAGAGGTATGAAAGGAAAGTAAAGTATAAAAAGGGTGCGAGTGACCCAAAAGAAAGATGCAAGTGCAAGAGTGCGCAAAAGCAAGAAAGGAGCGTGCAAGAGGCACAATCAAGATAAGCAATAAAGGTCAGTGCAAGTGTGCACGGAAAAGGTGAAGGAACATAGGAAAATGGTGCAGGAAGTACCTGAAGATAAAAGGTGCAAATGGAAGTGAAAGTAACAAGCCGAGAGAGGGGAAAAAGGGTCAGAATGGTCATGCTGAGGAAAAGTAAAGAGCCTAGCGTTTTTGAAAGCTTGGGGAAGGGAACCCTGAGGGGCCTATAAAAGAAACTGACTTTGTGTTTTGCATTGAATGCTTGAAGCTTGGGGAAGGGAATCCAACGGAACTCGA
Source organism: Ambystoma mexicanum (assembly GCF_040938575.1). Lineage (NCBI taxonomy): Eukaryota > Metazoa > Chordata > Amphibia > Caudata > Ambystomatidae > Ambystoma > Ambystoma mexicanum. Next base: position 772,688,755 of record NC_090941.1, read on the forward strand.
GGACACTGGAGGTGTTTTCACTGCAAGGGCCCTGTGGAGAAGGTTGTACGAATAGCCCTGGTGAGTGAACCCATCTTTGTGACATTGACCAAATTGCACCTGGTGAGAAGACCACCTGAAAATAACTTTGGTTTCACCATTTTTGTTGAACCACTATTTCTCCTTTTCAAAAGACTTCCTATCACATTTTTGTACAGCATAAGGGCAAGCATAGATTTAGACACAGACTGACATTTATTTTGGACTATTAGATGACGACCATTAGAAACTTCAGTTAAGGGAACCATCCATTTAGAGTTAGGGCCAGTCAGGCATTCCACCACCCCAGGAATCATAGTAAATAAAGGTTTTAAAACAAATGCTTTTGAGTCTCTGTCTCTCTTGATACCATGCCTGTCTCACTTATGGTGTCAGGGCGGGATACAGTTCAATTGATAGAAGTTAACACCATTATGCTACTCATAATTAGTTTAGTTTAGTTTGTTTATTTGTAGAGCGCGGCCAAACCCTCAGGTAGCTGGGTGCATTAAAACTTGTTGACAACATGGTTACATATCCTTGCGCAACAAAAGTGCATACATTCAATGGTACATAAAATAATACAGTATGTGACAGGATACAAGTGCAATAGACAGTATAGGACCAGGTTACAGGGTGGTCCGGATCATTTATGGGCTAGCATGTACAGTGGAGATATACAGAAATCTGATCGGTGAACAGACGGGTAGCAGTAAATTCGGCAGAGAGACATGATTTCATCATGGCTCTGAAGGGCCAGAAGGAAGCTTCCGCTCTGATAGATGATAGAGGGAGTGTGTTCCAGCATTGTGCGGCGATAACTGGGAAGCTAGAACCTCCTGCCATTTTTAGGTTGAATAATATCAGCGCTCTGGATAAGGTGATGCAGCTTGTAGTGGATAGAAATGGCCTGCAGGAGATGGTGGCATTTATTTGTTTTTTCAGTGATAGGGTGAAATCAAGGTACACACCTAGAGTTTTGACTATTTTTGGAGACTTTTATAATGTTGCCATCAATGGTGAAAGATTGGTATCTGGTGTCCAATTTATTGAGGTAAGCCTGCGAGCCTACAATGAGCAGTTCTGTCTTGTCATTGTTAAGACAGAGGCTGTATGTGGCCGTACAGGCTTGAATTTCTAGGTAAATTTCATTGAGTTTTGCAACGTCTTCGCATAGCGCCCAGTGAGTGTGATGAGGAGCTGGGTGTCGTCTGCGTAATTCGTGTAGCTGACACCCAGATCATCAAGACGGTCAAAGAGAAGCTTAGTGAAGATGTTGTAAAGTTGGGGAGAAATGCAAGAGCTTTGGGGAACTCCACAATGGATTGGGACAGGGTCAGCAGCAGCTGTAGGGCCGAAGACCCTAGTCGACCTATCAGACAAAAATGACTGAATCTATTTGGTGGCATTCTGGGAGAATGCGGCAGCCGAAGAGAGGTGTTGTGTGAGGATCTGGTGGTCAATCAGGTCGAAGGCAGCAGATAGATCCAACAAGAGCAAAATGGCCAGATTGCCCTTGTCTTTGGCTTCGTCCATTTGGATTTTTTGATCCAGGAGGGCTGTTTCGGTCCCTTGTCTGGGTCTAAAGCCAGATTGTTGCAGGCCTAGAAGGTTATTGTCTTCCAAATGTTGTTGTATTTGGAGTTAAGCCACTCAATCTAGTATTTTGAGAAGAAAAGGTACTGTAGTGATGGGTCTGTAATTCGTGGGAGTGTTGGGTTCTAGATTGGGTTTTTTAAGAAGGGGTAGGACCCAGGCTTCTTTGAGGTTGTTGGGAACAACTGAATTCTTAAAGGACGAGTTAATCAGAGAGGTGATAAATGGTGCTGGCTCTTTGGCTCCATCCTTGATGACTGAGGCCGGACATTGGTCACCTTTGCAATTAGAAGGTTTGAGTGTGGAGATTATTTTTACAACTTCATCCTCAGTGACTGGGGAAAAGTGGAAAAGGGGGCAATCGGGAATGGTGCGGCTCTTATTGCTGCTAGGGTGGTCTTTATCAGAGGGGTTAGCTTTTTTTTACTCTATTTTAGCTTGTAGAAGGGCAATTTTGTTAGATAGGGCTAGTTGGATATTATTGCACCAGGCTTTATCCTTGATGCAGTCCTCAGTGGGTGGTAGTGGTGATTCAATCTCTCTTAGAATCGAGAATAGTTCTTTCGTGCCAGATTTGGTGTTGTGTATTCCCAAGTTATAAATCTCTTTTTTAGCATTTAAGATAGCGGATTTGTAGTAGGAGGCTGCCGATGAGAATTTATCTTTAGTGGTCGGAGAGGGTGCTTTTCTCCAGTTGGTTTCTGCCGCTCTTTTAATGTTACGGACATCTTTTAGTTCTGTTGAGAACCATTTGTTGGTGTGGGCGATAGGTTTGGCCTTTCGTTTTTTGAGAGGGGCAATTTGGTTGAGGGCAAGTTCCAGCGTGGTGTTGTAGAGATCTACCAATGCGGCTGGGTTGGCATTCTGATTAGCTTTAGCGATGGGCGTGAGGAGCGGTTTGAGGTTATCTATGGTGATGTTGCGATTGTTTCTGGAAATTATTTGGGGTGTCCTGGTATGGAGAGCAGTTTTAGGTGAGGTTTTGGGTATTGTGAAGGTGATGAGGAGATGGTCTCTCCACGCGCAGGGAGTGATGTCTGTCGGTGAGAGGTTGCAATTGGCGTCTGCTAGCCAATCTAGAGAGCTTCCTTTAGTATGTGTAGGTTTGTTGATGTGTTGAGTTAGGCCTAAGTGAGTGATGGTGTAATTGAGAGAGGTGGCATGGCTGCCATTTGGGTCATTGAGTCCCAGATTGAAGTCACCCATGATGATAATTTGTGATTTGGGTTTGGTGTTAGTGGTAAGCAAAAGAGAGATATCCTCTTCGAAGGTGGAAAGGGCGCCTGGAGGTCTATATATAATGTGTAAGAGAATGGTTTGGGTGTTAGATAGTGGAAGTTTGATGGAAAGGAGTTCAGCTGAAGGGAAGGTGATATTGGTTATTTCTCTGAAGTTGAGGTTGGATTTGGCAATAAGCACCACTTTCCCACCAACTCTGGTTTTTCTGTCTGCGTGGAAGATGTTGTAGTTGTCGGGGATGGCTAAGGCTAATGTGGGCCCAGCTGCTTGGTGGAGCCATGATTCGGTGATTGCAATGAAGTCTAGATGGTTCGCCGTGATAAGGTCTGCAACATCGGTGGCGTGGGCTACCAGTGAGCGTGCATTGATAAGTGCCCCCTTATTAGAGGGGGGAATTGGGGTAGCATTTGTGGGTAGTCGGTTATGGAAAGTTGTGCAGTCCTGGTTATCTGAAGGTTTGATGTGAGTTGTATGCAGTGTGTGATTCTTGGACTGTTTGGTATTCAATGTAGTGGACTTATGCCTCTGGCTGGTGCGATAGCTAAGTCTAGTATTCCTCAGAAGAGTAGGGCAAGCTATGTCCAGGTTAATACTAGTGGGTATGTTGAGGAGGCGTGAGGCTAAGCGTGCGTTTCTTAGAGGTGTGGGGCATGGAGTGAGAGGTGTAGGCGGCCAGGCGAATCTGTTTATCCAATCTACTGGCAATAGGAGTTCAGGGTAGCGTGGAAGAGTCTTGTTGATACAATTCCGTGGTGGGATGTTGTGGAGTAGTGGGAGGATTGTTGCCATGGCCAGCATTGCCCTCCTTAGAGTAGCCATCGGGGAAGAAGGTAGCTGGCTATTGGCTAGTGAGGGCTAGAGTCTGTGGTCGAGTGGGTGAATGGTCGTGGGCGACTGGGTCAAGTAAATAATCGGCTAGTTATAACTAATAAACCACTTAGGTGAGTAGTGGCTGTTGGGCGGTGCAATAATGAAAATGCTGGATGAAAGGTGCCTGTGGGAGTATATGAACCGGTGTGAACAGTAAGGTTTATGCTGGTTTAGCAGGTGAGGCAAGCCTATCTGTAATAGTGATAGTTGCTGGCAAGGTGGTCATGACATGAACATAATAAACAAAGATATATCTGTAATAGTATAAGGTGGTTCTGACATGAATATAATAAACAAACTAAGCATTGATATATGCAGGCATTAGAAGCAATAATTCAGCAGTGTAGCAGTGGTTATGCAGTGGGACAGCGTTAACTATTTAACAGTGGGCGGCCGTCAGGTACAATAAAGTTTAGGCTGGTTTAACAGGTGTGGCAAACCTATGTGCAATAGTGATAGTTCCTGGTAAGGTGGTCATAACATGAGCATAATAGGCGATTTAAGCAATGCTATATCTTCAGTAATGCAGGGCAGTGCTGACATGAATATAATAAACAGAAAAAGCATTGATATATGCAGGCATTAGAGGCAATAATAAAGCAGTGTAGCAGTGGTTATACAGTGGGACAGCATTAACTATTCAACATAGTGGGCGGCAGTCTGGTGCGATGGGCATGCATATTGGCATGCCATTGTCAATTGTTAGCGGCAGAACGGTAGAGTGCCCGAAGGATGTGCTGAGAGCACGTGGGCTTAGGTGGTTAGAGGTGCCCATGCGGGACATATGCGGTGATGTAGCAGCATTAGGCTACACAGGGGGTTGACAGTATAAGGAGTAAACTTTAGCAGAAAGGGTGCAGGCATACAGTCGCGAGTAAAGACGTAATAGACAAAGCAGTATGGGCAACAGTTCCGGTTGCTTACCAGATGGAATGTTCGATCCTGGTGGCAGTAGAGACGGCTGGGCAGCACGGCGAGCCCTCGGCCCGTACGGCTCAGGACAGGCTCAATACAGGAGCCAAGCCTTACTGAGTGTGCCTTTGTGGGTGTGCCAGCGTTTGCCTGCCGGCGTCGGATAGGCTGCTAACAAGCAGATGGGGACCAATCAGGTAGCAGGGAGTGCACCTGAAGTTGAATTAGGACAGAGGAGCCATATTTCCAGGCCAGGATAATATTTCCACCCAGTGGGAGGAAGATTATTGTACAGGCAGAAGACCAAGATGCAGTCTTAGTAAAAAAAAACGATTTGTTTTTGGCAAAATCAGCATCCCTGTTAAACATTAGGATTTGTTGTTTCATTATCAACTTCTCCTAGATACCCTTCTTTTATCCACAAATCATTTGAAACAGTGGGACCATCTTAATTCGAAGGTTAGATATCCCCACACTTATATCCGGGCTAGTGTGTTAGGAGCACCACTTGTAGGCCAGGGGTTAACCGCCATAGACCTTCCTACTATCTCAATTAAGCCCACATTCTATCCGCCAGAACAACTTCCTGAAAGCCAAAAAGGTTTGGAGCAAGGATCTGATACCAGCTCCAAATTCTTTTCAGACACATGTCAGGAAAGTCATACAAAACCATCACTCTCCCCACAACTATGGCAGCCATTGAAGAAGTCCTGACCTGCCTAGCAGACCATTATGTTGTGTCAGAGAACTGGTTGCAAGTAGGACTAGAGAAACTGATAGCAATCCAGGTAAAACACAGCATTCCCCAAGGAGTCCTTCAACTCTACAAGGAGGGACGGACCTAGAAAATGCCTCTCGTAAGTTTTACCGGTTAGCAACCCAGTTTCAGTGGAGTGATAAGGAAGCTTCGTTACTTAGGACCCCTTCTGAAAGGCGAACTTCAGACATCATACTACTCCTGAACCTTCCCGGAACAGCCTCCTTTGCAGAGATTAAGGAAGCCCTCTTGCAAAGAGTAGGACAAATTAGTAGCTTCTATCGCCACAAGTTATGTAACTTACAATTAATTCCAGATGAGACACCTATTGAATTAGGGGAGAACATTAAAAATACTCTCTCTCTATGGTTGCGAGGCAAAACCTTACCCGAAGTTCTTGAAGAACTAACCATGGAGCAGTTTATAAACTCACAACTGACGTTTCTCCAGAAAAGCGGTATTGCAATTAAACAAACCTAATCTCACCCTGGCAATTGAAACTGCTCAAAATCATGCAAAAGCCAATACATTTTTCCACTTCTAACATCGAAGTAATGAGCAAAGGGATAACCAATGTCCTACTCATCCCTTTTCTTCCCAATCAGATACATTTAAGACCTCTGTAAAAACTAAAGAACCTTATGTTCAGGAGAGGTCTGATAAAAGGTCTGAAGTCAAAGGGCGGGCGGAAATAAGGCGAGAGGAAAGCAAACCTAGTAGACAAATGACCCTTGCTTGCTTTTCCTCTAAAGAACCCAGTCCCTTGGCCAGAAATTGTCCCCAAAATCAGAAGGAGGAGCCAATGGAAATCAGGTGCCTAATAGATGAGTAATGGGAAGAACCGAACAAAAATATTGAGACTATGAGTGCCTGTTATTGTGATATCCCAACTTTGTCCATCCATGAGCCCGCTATCATGAATGGGATCTCAGTACAGGCCCTCATAGACTCAGGGAGCAAACAGACCGCCATTTGAGCGGACCTAGTCCCATTTGATAACCTTAAACAAGACAAGAAGGTCCCAATTACCTCTGTGCACAGAATCAGGAAATCTATCCACAAATACCTGTTCCCATTTGGATTAGGGACACTTATAAAATCATTCCGTCAGCGGTAATCCCGGTACTTCCAGAGGAGGTTATCATTAGCCAGGATTTCCCTGGGTTTTTCTCCCTCATGCAGAAAATGCAGGCTCCCCGTTTTGTTCTCCCCACCAACATTGACAAAATTAACCTTTTTATCCCAACTTCAATGTTTGGACATGGTAACCAGTAACCCTTCATCGGTAAGCCGGTGTTCTTTGAGAAGGATATTTGAGAAATCTAGGGGTATTCTCCGATGTAGGACCTGAGAATCCTCCTTTCAGGTGGCAAGGGGAGGGCCATCATTTTTGGTTCCCAACCCTGGGGGTGGACAAGCGAGGGAAGATCACCTGGATAGCAGAGACCGGGGCTGCTCTCAGGAGAATACCCAAGGGGAAACACAGTATTCCAATTGGACAATAGGTGCAGAACTCCCAGAGGCCTTTGTGGCTTACACAGCCCCCATTATCCCTAACCCAAGAAAGAGACAACCAGATCGTCCCGGAGCAACCCTAGGGAAAGGAGGAAGCAAGATGAGACAAAAAGAGTCTCAATTCCAATGTCTCTTTGTCTTTTCCCCATTCAGATCATAGGAGGGGTCATACAGGCCTGTGCTCGCATATCCAGGTGGGTAACATAGGAAATAGTTTAATACAAGTGGATTCATCTCTTGTTTACTAAATTAGGGCCAAGTGGTCTTCCCCTATTCTTTACCAATCACCTTGTAATAACCTAGCCCACCAGTGTCAGGTCCCATCTCACCCCATCACTCCCAACCTCTGTTTGGCCCCTTTGGCCCACCTGATCTCTACCTTCTCCTCTAACATTCAGTGTTATGCAGATGACGCTCAGCTTTCCTTCAGGCTCCCCTCAGCCTCCTCTCTAGCTCATTCCTGACTGCCTAGCTGCGATTCAGGATTGGTGCGCCTCCAACAATCTCTGCCTTAATGCCAGTAATACAGAGATCCTTCTCATTGGGACCCCTGACCCTGCTTTCCCTCTCTCACTCTGGCTGCCCGCCTTGGGCCCTCTTCCCTCGCCTTCCTGCAAGGCAAAAAACCTTGATGTCATCTTCGACTCCACTCTGTCTTTCCCTCCTCACATCTCAGACTTTGTCAAGAAGTCCCACTATCAGCTGCACCTCCTCAAAAGGACTCTTCCCTTCATCACTTTCCCCAGAAGCTCAATGTCTCCAGAGCCCTGGTTCTCTCTAGACTACTGCAACAGCCTCTTTCTCAATCTGCCTTCCTCTACTCTCTGACCTCGGCAACTAATCCAGAACAGGACAGACCTCAAACCCAGGGACCATATCTCTGCAGCCCTGAAATCTCTCCACTGGCTGGCAGTGGCTGCAAGGATCAAGTTCAAGACCATTTTCACTGTCCACAAGGCATTCTAAGGCCGGGGCTCGCACTACATCCAATGCTGTCTTCCAAAATACCTTCTTTCTCGAGCCCAACTCTCTAAGGGTTAGGCGCTTCTCCAGGCAGATAGTGGGGGGTACATCTCTCTCCTCTGCAGGTGCCTCCCTCTGGAATGGCTTCCTTGCCCCTCGCAAACTTGAGCCAGACCACCTGAAATTCCAGAAGCAGCTTCAAATGTTCCTCTTCTCCTCTGCTTTCTCTCTTTCTCTCTCCTGCTGGCCTACCTGTCTGCTGTACCAACTGGTTGCTTGGTTACCCTCAGAGTTGCACTGGGTACCAGGCTCTTTCTTGATCCATCGGCCTTGCACAGCTTCTGGCCTACCACGCACTTACGGGATGAAAATATAACCCTACAGTCCCTTGTTCTCCTTGCACTACCCAGAGCCGCACTGCCCTGGCTCTACTTACTCAGAGTATTGCGGCCCTGTTTTCCCCTCCCCTCTCCCTTACACTCCCCTTCCCTTTCCCGTTGCACTTTTCGTTCTCTCACTTGCACGATCTGAATGACACAAGGCAGAGTAAGATTGTTTGTCTTGTCCTCCCTCTGTCTTCCCTCCCTTGTCTTGTCGCACCTAGAAACACTTGTGTACAGGTGTGTTATAAATGACTTATAATATCATATCTCCCCCTCCCCATTTACAACAAATACTGAGACGAGGAAGAGGCGACTAAGATCATTAAAGATTACCCATAGGAATAACATGAGTAAAGTAAGGGCAACCTACCATAGAAAGAACCCAATTTGTCCCAATAATGGAGTTAGGCAGGGTGAGGCATTTAATAGCAAGCATTTATACCTGACTCCACTTGACTGGTCTTTTCACTATGAAAGGTGTGGTCTGACACAAATGTATGAGCGAATAGGAGAGCCAGCAGGAGAACAACTTTTGGAGGAGAGCCCAGGACCAGAGGCCAGAGACTGGAATGCCGAGATACTGAGGAACTGCCATGAGAAAGGGCAGAAGCGTGGCAAGGGAGCTGTGTCTCCAGAGAGCCAAGAGGGGACCATGTACGGTAGCCGAGAGTCAAGCTGGTGCCCTGCAGAATCTGTGTATGCGAATGCTCGTTCCCCTGGACCGGTGAGACAGCCCATGAGTGTCTGAGGGGCAGGTGGTGAGACTGAAAGTATTGCAGAGCGGGGTTGGGAAGAGAGCAATACAAGGTAACACTAGAAATGGGTAAGAAAGAGGATTTTGTTTGAATGGGTGTTTGTTTGAAGCTGACGTCTTCAACAAAGATACAGGTAAAAGTGTAAGCATGAGACGTGCGTGTGTGTTGGACAATGAAACAATATGAATAAAAGAGGGCCAGTATCCTGTGGGAAAAGGTGCAAGAGGCACGAAGGAAAGGGTGGTATAAAAAAGGTTGCAAGCAACCCGAAGGGGGCCAGAAGGCAGTGGAAAAGGTGCAAGAGGCACCAAAGGACAGGACAGTATAAAAAGGGTGTGAGTGACCTGAAAAGAAAGAAACAAGTGCAAGAGAGGGCGAAAGCATGAAAGAAGCGCGCAAGAGGCACACTCAAGATAATGAATAAAAGTCAGTGCAGGTCTGCATGGAAAAGACGAAGGACCATAAGAAAATGGTGGAGGAAGCACCGGAAGATATATAGTACAAATGAAAGTGAAAGTCACGAACCGAGAGAGGGAAAAAAGGGTCAGAGTGGTTGCGCTGAGGAAAAGTAAAGACCCTAGCGTTTTCGAAAAGCCTCTGATTCTATCCCATACGAGGATGATATGCAGGAAAGATTGTGCATAAAAAGGCACATTCTGACCAGCTGATTTTGTGTTTTGAAAACTGGAAGAAGGGCCTGATCACGGGGGAAGGGAACCCTGAGAGGCCTATTGAGGAAACTGACTTTGTATTTTGTATTTTGAAAGCTGGAAGAGTCCTGAGCTTGGGGAAGGGAACCCTGAGAGGCCTATTGAAGGAACTGACTTTGTGTTTTGAAAGCTGGAAGAGGCCTGAGCTTGGGGAAGGGAACCCTGATGGTCCTATTAAAGAAACTGACTTTGTGCTTTGTATTGAAAGCTGAAAGTGAACAAGTTAAAGCTTGGGGAAGGGAACCCTAAGGAACTCAAGGACATTTTTCACTGTAAGGGCCCCGTGGAGAAGGTCGTATGAACAGACCTGGTGAATGAACCCATCTTTGCGACATTGACCAAATTACACCTGGTGAGAAGACCACTTGACACCAAATTTGGTTTCCCCATTTTTGTTGAACCACTTTTTTTCCTTTTCACATTTTTGTACAGCGTGAGGGCAAGCATAGGTTTAGACACAGACGGACATTTATGTTGGACTATTAGACGGCGATGGCCATTAGAAACATCAGTTAAGGGTACCATCCTTTTAGAGTTAGGGCCAGTCAGACCACCACCCCAGGAATCTTAGTAAATAAAGGTTTTAAAATTAATACTTTTGAGTTTTTGTCTCTCTTGATACCATGCCTGTCTCACAGAGTGCACCTAGGTGGAAAAGTACCTGGCATGGGAGTGTACCAGGTCTGTCCAAGTGGACACTAGCTAACGAAGGGACAAGGATCCTGTCAAGCCAAGGGAGCAGGGTCTGGGACCCATATGAAAGTGGGTGAAGCCCACCAGTGAAATGCATAAGGGTTGAGGGCAAACCACAATACAAGAAGAATTATAACCAGCGGGCAGGAACCCAAAACACAAATATATTTGAAAATGAAAATTGTGGAAATCGGGCGAGAAAACCAGACTTGATACACTATTGGAAAAGTCTACATTGAGGTCTGGCAGGTTAGTGAACCAGATCTGACAAGAGACTGGGAAGGATCATTTTTGTGCTACGGACTGGGGAAGAGGAGTTCCCCAGAGGATTTTGAGGAACAGTCTTTTGTGAGTAAGAGGAACTGGGAACCCAGAAAGATCCCCCCGCCCACCCACTCCAGGAGTGCGGGTGACAGGGTTATGATATGATAAGGCATTTATAACACGCCTATACACAAGTGTTTCAAGGCGCAATGAGGCAAGACAGAAACAGCGATCCTACTAGGCCAGGTGACATTGAGATCGCGCAGGGGATGGGGGAAGGGGAAAGTGCAGGGGGATGGGGGAGGCGGAGGGGGCAGTGCAGTACACAGGATAGCAGTAAAATAAATAAAGACAATAAATAAAAGTGCAGCCAGCTGGTGGCAAGTGCAAGGGTAAGTGCAGACATCAGGTGTCAACTGCCAGTAGGGGCTGTAGGGATACAGGAACACTCCCGGAGTGCAGGGTTGCCAGGGAGACAGTGCAGGTATGCAACTGGCGGGGGGGCCTGGGCCCAATATCAGAGGGTAGCCAGGTAACCAGTGCAGTTTCAGATTCAGACAGGAGATCAGCAGGGGATAGGAGGAGAGAAAGCAGAAGCAAAGGGAAAGGTCTTGAGGTGCTTCCAAAACCGGAGATGGTTCTCCTCAAGTTTCAGAGAGGCAGGGAGACTGTTCCAGAGGGTGGCCCCAGCAGAAGAAGGAGATCTACCAGCAACTCGCTGCTTGGAGAAGTGACTAATCGAATAGAAAGATATTTAGGGAAAGAGAGTTGAGGGTATTGAGGTCCCAGGCCCCAGAAGGCCTTGTGGACAATACACAGGGTTTTGAACTTAATCCTTGCCGCCACTGGGAGCCAGTGCAGAGATTTCAGTCCTGGAGGGATAACATCCCTGGCAGGGGAGTTGCTAGGTCTGGAAAAGACCCGGGGCTAAGCTGATGTCGGAACTGTTGGGACTGGGGGCTAGCTAGTCTTTTGGCTGCAGCTCCTGAGATTCTATCCGGGGCTACAACCAAAAGATCAGGGGCTATAGCCCTCTTAGCCCCCCCCTAGCAACGCCCCTGATCCCTGGGCTTGAGACTAAGGGCAAGACTCGCAGTCTTGCAGTCCTGTTTTGGATGAGTTGCAGAGGGCGGAGAGTAGAGGCAGGCAGATTTAGAAAGAGGCTGTTGCAGTAGTCTAGTCTAGAGATAACCAGAGCTCTGGAGATAGTGAGCTTCTTTGGGAAGGAGAGGAAAGGAAGAATACCTCTGAGGAGCTGCAGCTGGTAGTGTGACTTCTTAGAGACGTCAGAGATGTGAGGAGAGAAAGAAAGTGTGGAGTCGAAGTATGTGACATTTGCACTTTGTTAATACTATAATACGTTTCAACTTTATATCAGTTAAAATTAAATGGGCATTTGTTCATTGATATTTGTACATGGGTTTTATGCCACTGTTTACATACATTGGGCCTCATTACGAGTTTGCCGCTCTGGAAACAACAGTACCGGTAAGCTTGCCGGTACCATTGCTTCCGGACCGGCAAACTACGAGTTCATGCAAGCGGGTGCCTTTCAGCCCGCCAGGTCTGACCTGCCGGGCAGAACGGCACCCTCTCGCAGAATTCGACGGATGCACCGGCATCATTCATGAATGGTGCTGGTGCATCCGTCCTCCCCATTCCCATTGAGTCCAATGGGACTTAAATGGCAATGGCCAGTAATAATTCTGGCACCCGGCAATGGGGATTTACTGGGAACGCCAGGGCTGTAATGCCCCGGTAAACCCCATTGCCGGGTGCCAGTAAATTCATGACTCCGGTATTTACCGGCACGGCTACCTCCATCCTCGTAATGCCCCCCATTGAATCATTGTATATCATTTTGCGTGTCCCCATAATGAAACAATTGTGCAGATTACAAAACCATATATGCTTTCCATAAACATTTAGGAGTAATATTACATGCATGATGTGAAAAACTAAAGGGTGTCTCACCTGCTAGTCCCCAGAGATCTCTCTCTAAGGTGGCCAGGACACGGCCATCGCCTTTGGATCCAGACCCTGGATCACCTGGGTGAAGGGTCTTCGAGGAGTGGGGGTGAGGCAGCTGATGTCGAGACACAGTATTCCTCCCTGTCCCGTACACAGGATCTCTCCTTTTTCATGGGATTCGCTGATGTCCCAACTTCCCCCCCTTTCCACACCAACACTGGGCCGAGGAAGAGGACAACTGAGAGTTATAATGCTAACTCTTACACATTGCATTGGACATGTCTTGCTAATTGGGTCAGGCAAAGTCTTCACTCGACTCTATGTGTATACATCTGATACCAATTAGCTCTTCTCACACGGATCAAAGGCGGAACATAGAGACAGACTCTGAGCACGGTGGAACACGAGTAAGAGTAGAACTTCTGGGGCGAAGGTAAACCTACTGGAGCAGAGCAACAGACCGAGGGACGAAAGCCACTGGTGGAGAAACCCAGGAGTTCCCTGCAGGAGGTTGTTGCCTCCAAAAGGCTGCGTAAAACACGTGGTGACGGCCAGATCCAAAACAAGAAGGCTACATTGTGTTTCAAGTACGCCAAAGACCCTCCCGGGTGAACGACAGAGTTGGGGAGGTGAGGCCAAGCCTGTGGTACTAACCTTGACTCGTAAACTGGAAGACAGTAAAGACAAAAAAGAGTTGGCAAGCGACGTGAGAGACCGATGTGTGCTAAAGTGGCAACATCATATTGCACAATTGAAGGCTGCATGCGTGTGGATGAGACGCGAAGAAAGTCAGACCTGCGTATGAACCTTGAAGTAACGATAGCTGTAAAGTCAGCGATACTGAGTAACTCAATGGTCAGGCGAGAGGAAGTAGCCCACTCGAAGGTTTCTGTGACAGGTGAAAAGTTTGTAGCGATAAAGTGAATGAACTGTAAAAGCGAGGTGATTGAAATCGACCCCGAGAAAAGGGGAGAGTAAAAGGTGAATGTTGAACTTTTGTGCATAATACAGTGAACTACCCAGACCAGAAAGCACTGGGGCAAATAACATAGGAGTGTGAGTTGAAAGCTGGAAAGCCGAAGCAGACCTGCAGAGTAGTGTAGAACAAAAAACACACACATTCGAAAGTCTTCGACATCAGGAAATGGTCCTAGCCCGACTGAGGGAGACCGAAGGTGTAATAAGTTAGGGTAAGTGAACCCCTTAATTCAGGTGAAAGAAGCTTGGGCAAGGGAACCCATACAAGTGCTATGATTGCAAGGTCCGAGCCTGGCTGAGGGAGTCCTACGTTGAATCAGGTACTTCTTGTTGAGAGGTTCAAACCCAAATGAGGGTGACCTATGTGAACTGGTGATACCTTGAGCAGTCTGAGCCCAACTGAGGGAGACTGATGTGAACTTATGCTTTAAGAGGTCTGAGCTCAACAGAGGGGGACCTACGTGAACTTTTTGGTGAACTGTGTTTTGGAAATTAAGACTTTAACGTGGAAAGCCAGGTGGGCCTCGATCCACATCTTGAACTTCCTTTGTGTTAAGAGCCTGAGCCAGAGTGTGTCATCTTGCCTACAGGGACCGCCTTACTCCATGCTGTCCAATGTGGGGAGGAAAGCTGACTCAGCCACATTTTTTCTTTATATTTGAACACTGACTTTCCTTTGCATACATATTTTCCTTTTCACACTATTTGTACAAGATATAGGGCAGGCATTAGGTTTTTGTTAGTATAGGCCATTTTGATTTGACGGACTCAAATAGGACTGTTTTATTTATTATTTGATTGTCAAGACTACTCCCATTTTAGCTATAGGGCAAAGTAGGAGTTTCTCCAACCCGATTGAAACTTCAATAAAGGTTTTACAAATGGTACCTTTTGTGTCAGTGTCATACTTGTGATACCATGCCTCCCTTACATATGGTGTCAGTGGTGGGATATGTCCCAATTGAGACTAATTGGGGGACCCTAACATTCCAGAAACATAGCCACTGAACCTCAGACCCCTCTACCACCACAAATGAATCCATAGGCTTTTATATTTGTAGCAGCAGAGAAGCCACTATCCCTCCTGGGAAAACAAGGATGATTCCCACGGATTTAGTCCTAATCCCTCCTGTGTGGTGTTATATAAGATTGGCCCCAAAATCTATTCTGGCCTGGAAGTTTGGTCTAGATGTCCTAGCAGGCATTATAGATCCACACTTTCAGTGAGACATAAAGGATCTCCTTCCGAACCATGGCAAAACTCTGTTTGAAATACGCCCTGGGGACAAAATTGCACAGGGAATTCTTGAGAAGGCTCTATTTCCCTGTTTTGAGGAAGAAAGTGAACCAGAGGAAAATGAGTGAGGTAGCTTAGGTTTTGGAGAGGCCGATGAGACACATATCACTGATGCAAAAAGGGAAGACGAACCTACCATCCTTCCCGATCTAGCCTTCGCCCAGCAAAATTATCCAGTATTTTCAGAGGATTTCTTAGAAGTGAATCATGAGGGAGAAGGACAAGAGCAGCAGAGCCCCTTTTTCTTCCTGGAACAGGGATTACTACATAGAAGGGAAACCGCCAGGGAAGGCATATTTAAAACTCAATCAGTAATACCCAAAACCCATCGCAAGATCGTGCTAGAGATCACATACTCTTATTTGACAGGGGGTCACTTGGGACAATCTAAAACCCAAGCTCACATCAGTGGGAAATATTATTGGCAGGGTATCCATGCTGACATAAAGAACTTCATTCAGACATGTGACACATGCCAAAAATACAGCTCGAATATTCCCTTACCTGCCCCTCTAAACCCATAACCGATAATAGAAGTCCCTTTCTGTCGAATTGGGATGGATATCATTGGACTGTTTGAAACATCTAGACTAGTTAATAAATATGTTCACGTAATCATTGATTATGCTACCGGTTATCCAGAAGCATTCCCCAGGCGGAACAACACAATCCAGCAAATTTTAAAACGCCTGCTGCCATTCTTTTCTAGGGTTGGTTTCCCTAAGGAAATTCGAACGGATCAGGGATCCAATTTCATGAGTGAGTGTTAGGGTTGGTCCTCTTCCTGTATATGTGAGGTGCTAGGACTGATGTCACCTTCAGAATGTAGGTTGTGAGAGTGGAGTTTGAGGTTGGAATGTTTGGTGTTGAAATGGTTCTAACTGAGGCAGTTAGAAGAGGTGAGCCTGGGTGGTGGGAACCAGTGGGCACTTGCCCCTTGTTCTTCTTGATCTCTCAATTACCTGATGACATCTGATCCTGTAACTAAAAAGCTATTAAAGTAATCTTGAGAAATACCTATCCAGATTATCCATGAAGTGGTCCCTATGAAGTGGTAGAGCAAACAGGAACCTGCACGTATAAAATAGCACAACCTGATAGAAGGCAAAATACCTATCTTTACCACGTAAATCTCCTAAAAGAGTGGACAGAAAATCCTGCTGCTAATACCTCCTCTATATTGTCCTGTTTGCTACACGAGGAGATAGACAATTTATTCCCTAAGAACTATCTAAACAGAAACACAATGATTTGAACGACCTTATTATGGCATTCCCCAATGTATTCTGTGAGAAAGCTGGGAGAGTACATGGTACTTATCATTATATCAGAACTCCAAAGGAAAAAGTGGTCCATTTGAAACCATATAGACTCCCAGAAGCACGAAAGCAGATAGTAATTGATGAAGTTAAAAAAATACTGAAGGTAAACATTATCAAGCCCTCTTTGAGTCCATGGTCCTCCCCTATTGTGGTGGTGACTAACCCCGATTATTCTTGGAGGTTTTGCATAGACTTCAGGCATGTCAATGCCATCTCCGCCTTTGATGGCTATCCTATGCTATGCATCAATGAGTTAATAGATAAACTTGTAAATGCTACATTCCTGTCAACCCTAGATTTAACCAAGGGATATTCGCAGGCCCAAGAACATGGACCTGTCAAGGAATAGACAGCTTTCTCAACGCCAATGGGACTATTCCAATTCAAAGTCCTCCCTTTTGGACTGCATTGTGCCCCCAGCCACTTTCCACTGATTTATGGACAGGATATTACAGCCTTACTCCGATTTCTGCGGCCCTATCTTGACAACATAGTCATTTATAGTAATACTTGGGAAGACCATCTTTTTCATCTTTCTGCTATTATGAGAACCCTCAGCGAGGACGGCTTAACTGCCAATCCATCAAAATGCAAGCTGGCTCAATTGGGCTTGAAATACCTAGGCTTCTTTGTAGGGAATGGCAGTGTCCAGCCCCACCAAGAAAAAGTGAAAGCCGTCCTAGATGCCCCCACACCCCAGACCAAGAGAGACCTCAGGGCATTCTTAGGATTGATTGCTTATTACTGTAGGTTTATCCCTAAATTTTCATACAGAACAGCCAGACTGATAGACAAACTAAGAAATGCGTAGCCCCAGAAAATTCGTTGGACTGGTGTGGACGATGCATATTACAATAACCTAAAACAAACCTTGTGTCAGAACCCAATCCTAAAAGTAGTAGACTTTTCCAAAGCAGTTTTATCGCAAGTATGAAATGGATTATAACACCCCATCCTATTCACTAGTTGTAAACTCTTCCCACATGAGAAGAACTACTCTGTATTGGAATTGGAGGCCCTTGCCATCAAATGGGCAATTGTCCATCTAATATACTACCGTTTAGGGAAGAAGTTCACACTTGTCACCGACCACTCACTTTTAGTATGAATAAGTTGATGAAAGGACTCTAACCCTCGAGTCATGCAATGGTTCTTCGGCCTGCAACCCTACTGTTTCACTGTGGAACACCCAAAAGGTAAAGAACAGGGGAACGTCAATTTCCTTTCCTGGTTCCCCTGTGAAACAGATGCGGCTACATCGCATAGGCAAAGGGTATGTGAGAAACCAGAGGGCGTCTCACCCGCTAGTCCCCGGGGATCTCTCTCTCAGGTGGCCAGGGCATGCTTATCGACTTTGGATTCAGACCCTGGGGGAGGACCAGTGCGGGAGGATCACCTGGAAAAGGGATCTTCGGGGAGTTGGGGTGAGATAGCCGATGGTGAGACATGGTATTCCCCCTTTTTTTTGTACATTCAACCCCTCCTGTTTCTTAGGATCTGATGTCCCAATCCCCCACCCTTTCTGCACAAACACTAGGCCAAGGAAGAGGGCGACTGAGAGTAACAAAACTCACACTTATACATCGTACTGGACATGTCCCGCTAATCGGGTCAAGCAAAGTCAGGAACTTGACTTCAAGTGCATACACCTGATTCCAATTAACTCTCCTCACACGGATAAAAGGCAGAACCAAGAGACACACTCTGAGCAAGGTGTAACACAAGTATGAGCAGAACCTCTGGGGCGAAGGCAAACCTACTGGTGCAGAGCGAGGGACCAAGGGACGAGAGCAACGGGTCGAAAACCCCAAGAGTTCCCTACAGGCGGTTGTTGCCTCCACAAGGCCACTACCGAGACGTGAAGAAGGCCAGATCCCAATATCGAAGACTGCATTGTGTTTCAAGGACGCCAGCGACCCTCTCGGATGAACGGCAGAGTTGGGGAGGAGATGACAAGCCTGTGGTACTAACCTTGAGTCGTGAATTGAAAATCGGAAAAACAAGCAAGAACCGCACAGAGCCAGTGAGTTGGCAAGAGACCTGAAAGACTGGTGTGTGCTATGAAAAATTGACGTTTGCAATAATATATGGCAAGTGAAGGCTGCACGCGTTTGGATGAGATGCAAGGAAAGGCAGACCTGTGAATTAACTTTAAGATAAAGACAGATGGGGAATCTGTGTTACTGAGCAACGGAGTAGTTTGGTGAAGAGGAGTAACCCACTCGAAAGTCTCTGTGAAAGGTGCATTGATTGAGACGATAAAAGTGAATGAACTGAAAAAGTAAAAGTGAACCACTTTAACCCGAGAGAAGGGGAGAGGAAAAACTAAACATTGAATGCTGAGTCGAAGTGGTCCTGCTGCAGTCTGTCAAGTAAGCTCTGCACCTTCGAAAGTATTTGACATCCGAAAAGTGGTGTGAGCCCGACAGGGGGAGACCTGGAGTGTCAAAGTGTCAAAGAGTGTTAAAACCTGAGCCAGAGTGTGTCATCCTGCCTACAGAGACTGCCTTATTCCGTGCTGTCTAAACGTGGGGCGGAGAGCAGATTCAGCCACATGTATTCTTTGTCGAACACTGATTTTCCTTATATACACTTCCTTCACACATTTTGTACAAGAGATAGGCAGGCATTAGGTTTTGTTACCATAGGCCATTTTGATTGGACAGACATGACTAATACTGTTTTCTTTATTATTTGATGGTTAAGACGACTCCCATCCTAGTTATAGGGCAAAGTAGGAGTTTTTCCAAACCCCACAAAGTTAATAAAGGTTTTACAAATTGTATCTTTTGTGTCTGTGTCATAAATGTGATACCATGTCTCCCCTAAAGCAGGCATTAGGTTTTTGTTAGTATAGGTCATTTTGATTTGACGGACTCAACTAGGACGGTTTTATTTATTATTTGATGGTTGAGACTACTCCAATCTTAGCTATAGGGCAAAGTAGGAGTTTCTCTACCCCCATTAAAACTTCAATAAAGGTTTTACAAATTGTACGTTTTGTGTCAATGTCATACTTGTGATACCATGCCTCCCTTACAATGCACATACAATTTGATGTACATCTTTTGTATGTTGTAGGTACTTTACACATGCTGCTAAACAGATGATTTACAACTTCTGTGCAATTTGAAAATGAACAAACATTTGTGTGTCAAATGTTTAAATGGTGCTGAATAAACTTGGAGTGTATTTCAAATGGAAATGTTCATATGTAAAATCAATCAAATAGTACTGTAATATTATGTAGTAATGGAATGGTGTCATGTTACATTGGAATGCTTTAAAGTTACTTCTATGCATAATCATTCTGTAAAAGAACATGTATGTAAAACATTTAACACAATGGTGCTCATTACGGGGGTGCCGGTAAAACCCGCCAGTAGGCGGAAGGTAAACGGCAACCCCATAACACCCTTATCGTTGCCTGAGATCCTGGTGTCCCATAGGGCTCCATGGAAATGGGGTCACTGAAGCACTGGCACCATTGCTAACGATGCCGGTGCTTCATTGACAATCATGCCAGTAGGGGCCTGAAAACCCGGCATGTCAGGCCTGCCGGGGGATCGGTGGCCCCTACATGCATTGTTGTAGTATAGCAGTCCGGAAAGGGTGCCGGTGCGTTGCTACCGGCACCCTTATTTACGGACCGCCATACTTATAATGAGGGCCAATGTGTAATAATATTTACAATTAACTACAGTAAATATGTACTACAGAACTAATAAATAATGTTTACAAAACTATGAAATCTATATATAAACATATGTATACAAGATAATTTATGCTAAATTACTATACTTTTGGTGTCTATACAAAACATACACATTTGCAGTTGTGCAAACTATACACTAAAAAAAACATATCTTTTACTTATATCCACTGTTTTAAAAGAAAATTAATGTACTCTATGCAAATGAAAATGGCTGAAAACTGTACATAAATGCATAAATACATATATATTGCATATGCAAATATGCACAGTACATGAAAGGCATGAAAGATATTGCAAATGAACATGTTATTTTAATTGTACTCCACAGATTAAGGCTTTTTCCAACAATGGTAAAACGTCATGCAAGTCTAGAGAGCATGCCATGAAAAAGTAGCACCAATCAAAATGTGAAGAAATTACAAAAGCGACAAAACAATACAACACATAGTTGCACCCATGTGGAAAATGCAAATAAAAAAGTGTTTAATTGATTGTAGTTAAAAAAGGAAATTTGTGACAAGTGCAGCTTTATTTTACTACCCCTACAAAATCCCACAAATTATATTAATACAAGCCAACACACAACAACCACAATTAAAAAATGTTTACATTACACAACGGATAAAGTATACAAAGAAGTTTATTTTTTAGCACACGGTGCTAAAATTATCAAGTGCTAATAGTTTGTGCCGGTAATCGCGCTGAGCCTGCAGATAATGGGCCTCATCACGACTTTGGCGGTAACCCTTAAATCCGGAGGTTGCGTTATTACAGCCGGATTTAAGGGTCCGCCAAATCAGGACTTCGGCGGATTTCGCCCTAGCCCTGAGCTGGGGGAAATCTGCCGAAAATTTGCGCTATTACCGCCGGCGGAAAATCCGCCGGCGGTAAGAGCGCAAATTTTCCCCATTGAGCCCAATGGGGAATGGGGCATTCCCGAATGGGCTCAATGGGGAATTACATTACCGCCGAACTTGTGATCCGGCGCTATTAGCGCAGGGGAGTTCGGCTGTAGGGCTAATACCGCCGGCGGTAATACCGCCGGCGTTACCACCAAAGTCATGATCAGGCCCAATGTATGCTAATTCACAAAATGATATCACAGTAATCTTCGGTAAAATTGATCGGTTCAAAAAGATTTGTTATGCTCCACATTTATTATTTTGTGACAGCCGACACGTGTTTCAACACTAGATTGCCTTCAAGGTTGTTAGTTTATACAGAATAATATCAAATTAATAGCATTTGATTGTAGTGTCAAAACGAATAATAAAATTACATACCAACTTCATAATTAATGGGCAGGTAAGTGTGTTATGAGAAAAAACAAAAAATAACATAAGTCAATCAATACTTGATATTAATTTAGTTAAAATTAACTTCATTGTTTCATATATTTATGAAAGGGTTGTGTGGAGCATCCAATAATCCGTGCCATGTCCTGAATTCATGCTACCTTAATGGTGCTCGCAAAATATTCCTTTGTGTTTTGTGTCTTTGGCCCTCATTACAAGTCAGGCGTTAAGGGTTTAACGGCGCCGTCTGCGCCGTTAACCCTTAACGCTTGATTCACACTTTAACGCCTGCTTTTTGCAGGCGTTAAAGTTCAAGGCGCTAAGCAACCTTGGTGCTAATTACGGCACCGTAATTTACGGTGCCGTAATTAGCGCCTTCCCCATCCCCATTATGCCCTATGGGGCAAAAATGGGAATGGGGAAGGGCAAATGGTGAATGGGGAATAACCGCCCCACTCACCTTGGAATGGGGCGGTAATTCCGCCATCCACCATGGAGGAATCCGGCATGGACCATGGTGCTAATAGCTCCATGGTCCACCGCCTGACTTGTAATGAGGGCCTTTGTAAAGAAAATTAATGTGGGCTCCATGATTAGCGGTCGTGTGGGTGTTGGTGCCACCTGGATGGTGAATTGCAGAGGAGCACCCTCTCGTGCCCCCAAGGGTGTGCAGGAAATGGGTTAAAATAAAACTCACCATTTGCATTATGCTGTTGTTCCCTAGAAAATTGGGAATTACAATGGCAAAGTTAGTTCTCTATGTTTGTTCTGTTGTTGTAATTACATCTAAAAGGAGTATGCAGTAATGGGTCGCTTACCCATTGGCTGTATGCTATCTTGTCTCTGTAAATCAAATCAGTACTGTTCTCCGAATAGTAACCTTCGGTTGGTTGGTGAAAAGGAATGCAATATACTAGACTAAGTGCCAGTTTTATGTAACTACGGTGTGTATAAATGTCTATAAAGGCGTTTCAAATAAGCCTACCTCTAAAATAAGTCTTGTATCATTCCTGTGGTGGCCTGTATTCTCTAGAATATAGCCTTGGTGGCACCATGTCAGGATTTAAAGTCAATCTAACAAAATCCTCAGCACTACCCATCAATCTATCTCACCTAGACGAGGCCACGCTTGCTCCACTCTCACCAATTCCCTGGGCCAAAGATGCCATAGAATACCTCGGAGTACAGATCACCGGAAATCGAACGCGCCTATACTTAAAAAACATCCCACAATTACTCAGTGCGCTGCAAAACGATCTCAAAAGATGGAAACAACAAGAAATCTCATGGTTCGGTCGAATCTCAGCCGTGAAAATGAACTTGATACCCAGATGGCTATATCAATGTGCATCCCTACCACTGCAAATCCCACCCCCGGCCATACGAGCACTACAGAAGAAATTAATGGAATTTGTCTGGGGAGGGAAGAGGCCCAAGATCAATAAACGAATCATGATGAAAAGCAAACCCCTAGGTGGAATGGGTGTCCCTGACCTTGCCAGATACTCGCTAGCGGCTCAACTATCCCACGCTTTCGCCTGGGTGCAAGAAGTAGACCCACCGTTATGGCGTCAAATCGAAGAATCCTGGTGCCCGGTCCCACTACATGATCTCCCACACCTGCCAACACCAAAACCACAACCCAACTCAGGGCCATTATCGGCCACGACTACCACAACTCAATGCTGGAAAACCGCAGCGCGGAAATGGGGACTTCGCAGCTACCTGGGACACATGTCTCCCATCTGGAACAACCCAGACTTCACCCCTGGAAACCCGCCTCGAGATTTCCACGCATGGATAGCAGGGGGCCTGGCAAAAACTGGCGACTTCATGGAAGAGGGCTCCCCCATCACCTTCGAGAGATGTAAAACAAAATTCGGAGTGGGTGAACAGGAAAGATTCCGATACTCGCAAATCAGGTATTGGATGTCTCACAGAAGGACTCGGGACAAATGCTCGAGAGAACCAACAGCCCTGGAACTCACGCTAACATCCCCGACCAACAAAGGAAGAATATCCACCATATATCGGCTCCTCGACAGATCGGATCCAGCAAAGAAAGAAAGATATATGACGGAATGGGAAAAGGATATTGGCTGGGAAATAGCAGTAGAAAGCTGGGAGCAAATTTGGACTAGACTACATAAAAGCTCTCAATGCGTCACGAATAAAGAAGGAGGCTATAAACTGTGCTTCAGATACTATATCACCCCCACACAAATCAATAAAGCCAACCCGGATTTTCCCGCCTCATGCTGGCGAGGCTGTCAAATCCCCGGATCCCTCTACCACCTAGTATGGACATGCCCAAAGGCAGAAATATATTGGAGAGAAGTGCTGAAGCACATTAAGGAAATAACTGGCCTCTCAATCCCATGGGACCCAGGAATCGTCCTTCTGCGCGAAACCGGCGATGGAGCGTTCCCAAATTCAGGCCATATCTCCCGCCTCTGCAACCATCTACTACTGGCCGCGAAGATTGCAATGGCTCGATTATGGAAAGACAAAAATGGCCCCTCGACTGCCCTATGGTGGGCCAAATGCTGGGAGATTGCAGTATCAGAAAAAATCACTGCAATCCGCTCGGACTCCTTAAAACGAACCCTAAATATATGGGACCCATTCCTTGACTACGCGGCCAAATACCCAACCCTCACCAGGAGGCCGCCGCTCACCAGATGGCTCCAATGCAGCCCCCTCTACTAATCCCCGACCGGACCCCGAACACTCCAGAACATAAGGGAACATTCACCCAGATCTTGCCCGCCCAACCGCCGCATTCAGGAACCACCCACTTGCTCCTCCACTCTTCGACTCGAAATAGACTATAAAGGCTCTAATTAATGCTTATATTGACCTGTATCGCATTGCTGCATGTAATATTCCATCTTGTAAAAATCAATAAAATGTTGTTGGAAAAAAAAGAATATAGCCTTGGTCTCATGGGTTCGTTCCTGTAAAGAGCAAATGTGTCTTAATTAAGAAGCTTCTAGCTCGTTGTATGTGCACAAGTGCAAGGTCAGAATCTCTTACTTAATGGCCTGACATGCGTTCATTGGTTAACAGATCGCATAATCATTGCATTTTGTTTAATCATATCCAAACTAAAGCAGTAATAACAGCACATCTGTGCATCGGCAGAGATATAACTGTTAAGAGCTAATGCCACCTCTATGTTGCTCATGAACTTGAGAAAGTACTTCTCATTCCATGGATAATTACGGGCTCAATGTCCAGCTTCTTACTTCATGAAGTCTTCTTGGCATCATATGGGATCAATCTCGGGCACCGCGCGCGTGTTGGGCACGCTGGCACCATTTTGGATGTTTATTTATCTGATAACTCGTACGTGTGATGTCACACGCAATGAGCATGTGACGTCATACCTGTGCTGACATAAACATATTGGGGGTCATTACGACCCTGGCATTAAGGGTTTAACGGCGCCGTAAAATGTGTCGGGTCGTTAAACCTTAACGCCTGATTACGAGGTCCCTTTGCGGGACCCGACCTTAACGGCTGGTTTTACCAGCCGTTAAAGTAGGGTGCCGCAAAGGGACCTCGGTGCTAATTACGGTACCGCAATTTGCGGGTGTGTACTTAGCGCCTTCCCCAGTCCCATTGAGCCCTATGGGGCGAAAATGGGAATGGGGAAGGGCCATGGTGAAATGGGGAAATACCGCCCCGCCAACCTTGGAATGGGGCGGTATTTCTCCATTCCACCATGGCGGACTCGTTACAACACCGGCACCAACCATGGTTCCAATAGCGCCATGGTTTAGCGCCGGGGTTGTAATGAGGGCCATTGTGTGCAAATGTTTAAGCCGCCATCTCAGTAAGCAAGTTGGTGCAGCTCTTGTTTTTAAGAGGCATCTTGTAGGTCTCTGCAAATTAGTGTGCATGATTGAGTTGTAGAGGTATAACCATTTCCTCTTTAAACATTATAATGGTCAGTATTCCCATATTGGTATTTGTAGTATTCACGGCACTGGAGAAGCAGGTAAGATCCTGGAAGATGGTTTATATAAAAGTAGTAAGCTTTATTGTATGTTACAGGGTATAAGCTTAGTTAAATAAGACAGGAGCTAGGTATAACACATTTTATCAGTAAGCTCTCCCATCCTGAGGATCCCAACTGTAACAATTGGAAACTTGATATCCCATCATGTTGTAGGTGACATCACTACAATCAACTGCCTGCACAGTGTGCATCCAGTGCAGACCAATACTCCAGATACTACAGTATTCTGTGATTGAGTGTGTAACGTCAGAGCTGCGCTGATGTAAACCTGTTGTGTGCAAGTGTTAGAGCCGTCATCACAGTAACCAAACTGGTCAGCTCTTGTTTTAAAAAAAAAGCATCTTATAAGTCTCTACAAATTAGTGTACATGATTGAGTTGTAGAAATATAACCAACTCATCTTTAAAGGTATGACGATCAATAATCCCATATTGTTTTTTTTGCTTGAATAGGTGATGTTTCTGCTTAATTATTCAGCTATAACGTGAAATAATATTGCTAGTTGCTTAGTTTGTGTCTTGTGATCGCCACTGAGATTAACAATGGCAGAAATAGGCGCTACACACAACTCCTCTAATTAAAGTTGCCATTCATATCTCAAACTGTAATATGACAAACTCTCTGCGATTTATGCGTTCTCTACAGGTGTGAATGTCCATAGTTTAAAAAGACATTCATCTCATGCTTGGTGTTGAGTGCTTCTTTTATACACTGTAAATAACAAATATATTTGTACTCCATACGCCTGAGTTTCAATTTCAGGTCTCCTCCTCTTGCACCACTTCCCTCATGAGTCCAATGAACCTTAAATCATTTTTGTCGTCCATCTGGTGGCATTCTTGCCAGTTGGCTGCAAGTGGCAATTTATGGTCTTGGCTATTGGTACTCCCCACAAACCATTTTTTGCAGACACAGATTATGGCATAGTCTACATAGGTCATCCTACAGTTAATGCAATCTTTGATCTTAATCTCTTTGCCCCCTCTATCAGTATAGTCGCGACAGTCCGCATGTGCATACCTGCAAATGCTGCAAGTGCCGCATTTATGGAAGCCGGACGTGGTTCTGAGCGAGGCACTCTGTGAGAAACCTGAGGGTATTCTCCTAAGCAAGCCCCAAGAATCCCTCATTCAGATGCCCTGGGAAGGACTGATGCTCTCAGACCCCAACCCTAGGGACGGTCGAGAGAGAGAGAGGATCACCTGGATGGGAGAACCCTGGTTTGTATTCGGGGGAAATGCCCCAGGTGAGATTCAGTATTATACCGGAAAAGAAGGAAAAGATGACGAGATCCCCATGACCTTTGTAGGTTGCACTACATCTGCCTCCCTTCCTCTAGTTGAATCTTTCTTGCCCAGACACCATAAAACCCCCATATACAACCAATCCCCTACGATCTTAAACTTCATTACACCTAGAAACTATCTCTGCCAGAATCCCTGTTTTCCTGTTTTCAGCCCGAATGCTCCCAATCCTTCTTCTCCACGTCACCTTGATTATTCTTTTCTGAACACCCAGGGCCTCATTACGAGTTTGGAGGTAGCCATGCCGCTATTTGCGGCATGGCTGCCTCCAAACTCGGGTCCGTATTCCTTGAATGAGGAATTACCGGGCAATTCCATCCTTGGAGGACCCGGTAATTCCTCATTCAATTTACCCATCCCCATTCCCATTTGAGCCCCCATAGGGCGCAATGGGAATGGGGAGGGAGCTAACAACGGGCCCGTTAATAACGCGCCCGTTGTTAGCTCTCTGGTCCTTTAGCGGCTCCCGTTAAGGGCGGCTGGTTTTACCAGCCACCCTTAGCGGGACCCTCTAAGGGCCCCCCTAATGCAGCGGTAAGGGGTTAACGGCACCGGCATCCTTACCGGCGCCGTTAACCCCTTACCGCCAACCTCGTAATGAGGCCCCTAGTCTACTTTGAATAAACACTATTGTTCCCAAAACTCCCCCTGTTCTGTTCAAGATAATAATCCTGGTCATTCCTGTTTGTCTCACAAACCCTATCAAACTCACCCTTCTGAATTAATCAAACCCTCTAGTGCAAGGGTTGTAATTCCATATAGCACCTTTTCCCCATCCTACCATGTAGGACAATCAGACATACTAATCCCTTCCCTTTCCGACACAAACACTGTCTTACCCAACAAAAGACAACACACTAATAAAACTGTTTACCTGACACGTCCCAACCCAAGGGTCAGGCAAAGTCAGGCAATTGACCAGAATCACACACACCTGATGGCCCTTTGCCTTCCCCACAGGGATAAAAGGTTGTGCACGAGAGCACAGTACAAGCAAGGCAGACCGCACAACGAGACAGCTATCCAAGCACAGCAGTTCAAGAGGAGGAGAAAGGCGGCGAGAGGCTGACAAGGAGAGAAGCGACCTTGCCCATTTCGACCCAGACCCGCGAGACCTCCATGGAAGGAAACTTAAGACCACGAGCAATAGTCCATGTATGTTGCAGCAGATGTCAAAGGTACACAGAGTGTGCCTAAATTGATAAGCAGGACAGAGGGAGACGCCTGCTACTGTGGAACCAGCCTTGACTCCAGATATAGTGAAAAGACAATGGGCCTCATTACGACCCAGGCGTTGGACCATGGTGCTAATAGCACCATGGTCCATGCCGGTAACTTACCGACTCCGCCATGGCGGAATGGGGAATTACCACCCCATTCCGAGGTTGGCGGGGCGGTAATTCCCCATGCCGCCATGGCCCATGGCCCTTCCCCATTCCCATTTTTGACCCATAGGGCTCAATGGGAATGGGAAAGGCGCTAATTACGGCACCGTAATTAGCTCCTAGGTCCCTTTGCGGGTTGGTTTTTTAACGCCTGCTGAAAGCAGGCGTTAAAGTGCAACCCGCAAAGGGACCCCGTAATCAGACGTTAAGGGTTTAACGGCGCCGACACCTTTTACAGCGCCGTTAACCCCTTAACGCCTGGGTTGTAATAAGGCCCAATCCATTAATCACAGCCGGTGAGCCGAAGGGGAACCGATAAAGAAACCAAACGGTGCTGACTGAAAGTCGCAAAGTGGCACATTGAGGAAAGTTCAAAGAACTGTAAATTGTTAAGGGAAGACCAGCTACAGAGGGGTCTGGCACCACGTGGGTGCTCACTCAGGAGACTCTGGTTGGTCCTGCGTTGAATGAAACTACTGATACCAGAAGGCCCCAGGGGAGCGGCGATGAAAAGGTAAAAATGATAATACAGGGGTCTAGCAAAATCCCTGTACAGTTGAAAGTCTTTGACCACCAAACCATTGAAAGCACAAGGGAAGTAAATCCTGCATCAGAAGAAAGTAAAAGGAATGATGTGATATGATATGGCAAGTGTTTCAAGGCGCGACGAAGCAAGGGAGGGGAAACAGAGGGAAGACGGAGACAACGATCCTACTAGGCCAGGTGACATTGAGATTGCGCAAATGCAGGGGAGGGAGGGAAGAGGAAAAGTGCAGGGGGAAAGAGGAGGGGGCAGTACAGTATATAGGATAACAATAAAATAAATAAAGTAAATAAAGACAATAAATAAAGTGTGGCCAGCTGGTGGAAAGTGTAAGGGTAAGTGCAGATATCAGGAGTCAAGTGCTAGTAGAGGGGCTGTAGGGATACAGAAACAGTCCCAGAGTGCAGGGGTTGCCAGAGGGGAAGTGCAGGTATGCAACTGGTTTGGAGGGGACCTGGGCCTGAGATCAGAGGGTAGCCAGGTAACCAGTGCAGTTTCAAAATTCAGCCAGGAGATTAGCAAGGGAAAGGAGGAGAGAAAGCAGAAGCAAAGTGGAAGGTAGAGCTCTAGACTGAAGATATTTAGGAAGAGAGAGTTGAAGGTATTGAGGTCCCAGGCCCCAAAAGGCCTTGTGGACAATGCAGAGGGTTTTGAACTTAATCCTCGCCGCCACTGGGAGCCAGTGCAGAGATTTCAGTCCTGGAGAGATGCGATCCCTGGGCTTGAGGCCAAGGACAAGTCTTGCAGTCCTGTTTTGGATGAGTTGCAGAGGATGGAGAGTAGAAGCAGGCAGATTTAGAAAGAGGCTGTTGCAGCAGTCCAGCCTAGAGAGAACCAGAGTTCTGGAGACAGTGAGTTTCTGGGGGAAGGAGAGGAACGGAACAATACCTCTGAGGAGGTGCAGCTGGTAGTGTGACTTCTTAGAGACGTCAGAGATGTGAGGAGAGAAGGAAAGTGTGGAGTCGAAGATGACCACAATGTTTTTAGCCTCACAGGTGGGAACAGGAAGAGGGCCAAGAGAGGCCAGCCAGAGAGTGACAGGAAAGGAGGGAGCAGATGTGCTGATGAGGAGAATCTTGGTTTTATTGCCATTAAGGCAGAGATCATTGGCAGCACACCACTCCTGGATGGCAGACAGTCAGAGATGAGAGAAAGAGAAGAGGTGGCAGAAGGGAGCCTGAAAATTAATTGAGTATCATCCGCATAGCACTGAAAGTTGGGGCAGAGAGCGGCAATGCGGTGGGCAAGAAGTGCCAAGTATTGGGTGAACAGCCTGGGAGAGAGGTTAGAACCCTGTGGAACAACACAGGTAGAGATAGAGATAGAGGAGAGGAAGCACCCATGTTGGACTTGGGAGGGTCGATCAGAGAGGAAGGAGGTCAGCCAAGCTAGGGCCTGATCGGTGATACCCAGGTTATCACAGAGACGGTTGAGCACGATGGCATGGTTGACCGTGTCAAAGGCAGAAGAGAGATCGAGTAAGATGAGGACACAGGGGGTGTTGGAATCGAGGTTGGAGAGCACGTCTTCACGGATGTTCAGAAGAGCAGTTTCCATGCTTCTGGCAGCTCTGAAGCCAGACTGATGGTCATGGAGACAACCAACAGATTCAGAGTGAAGATTAAGCTGGGAGATGGCCATCTTTTCCAAGAATTTGCCCAAGAAAGGAGTGATGGAGATTGGACGATAGGAAGCCGGTCAGGAAGGGTCAGCAGAGGGTTTCTTAAGAAGAGGGTACACAAGGGAATGCTTCAGGGGGTATTGTACGATCCGACCGAAAAAAAAAGGTCTGATCGTACAATACGACTGAAAAATGCTACCACTAAAGGTTTGAACAGCAAAAGTTCAAACCTTTGTTGGTAGCATTGCAGGTAAGTAAAAAAAAAAAAAAAAGAAA
The DNA here is from genome assembly GCF_040938575.1 of Ambystoma mexicanum. Taxonomy (NCBI): domain Eukaryota; kingdom Metazoa; phylum Chordata; class Amphibia; order Caudata; family Ambystomatidae; genus Ambystoma; species Ambystoma mexicanum. The sequence continues at coordinate 772,719,162 of NC_090941.1, forward strand.
AAGACTGCGGGGGCTGCGGGGGTGTCCCCTGCAACACCCCACTCACTATAACATGTGTGTGGTATAGTGAGCGGGCTGTTGTGGGGGCCACTCCCGCAGCACACCGGCAAAAAAAAAGAAAATAAACGGGGGCTGCAGGGGTGTCCCCGGCAAAAACTCGCGCTCACTATACTTTACAGTATAGTGAGTGGGGGTTGCGGGGGACACCTCTGCAGCCCCCGTAGTATGTAAGTGTGTTCGCATGAGAAAGGTGCAATCTTTTGGTAGTTCGCACCTTTCTCATGCAAATTTTCCGGCCACGGCACAAACAGCCACGGTCAGATCACTTAGAATCCTTCAGGGGGTAGGGGAAGACTCCAGTGACAAAGGAGTGGTTGCAGAAATCTGCCAGAGCAGGAATCAGGGTGACAATGTGGTCCTTGATGGTTTTGGAGGAGCAGGGGTAAACCTGTTTTGACAAGACTTTCATAGATCGGACTTGTCTAGAAACCTTGTCTGGGGAGGGCAGGGGAAAGGCAGAGAAGGAGGGAGGAGAGGTGGGCGAAGAAAGGCCATAGGAGGAGTAGGGAGTAGAGGAAGAGAGAGTGGACAGGATAACCTGAGTTTTAGAGATGAAATGAGAAGCCAGGGCCGTGCAGAGTGCCTGGTAGGAGACAGGAGAGGCAGAGACTGCAGCTGGATTGGCCAACTCTTTGCAGATTTTAAAGAGTTCGGCCGAGTTGTTAGATGCCGTAGAGACACAGGCTTGGATGTGGGCTCTCTTCTTGGTGTGGACAGAGAGCCGGTATTGTCTTTGGAGCAGGCCAGTTTGTCAGAGAATGCACCAGAAGCACGCCATTTCCTCTCAGCCAACCTCCACTTGCGTTTAAGGGTGACAAGGTCTGAGTCGTACCAAGAGTTGCACTTGGCTTTGGGCTTCAGGCAGATCCTCAAGACAGGGGCAAGAACATTGAGAGTATTGGATATAGCAGGGTGGAGCATGCAAAGGGCTGTGGCAAGGTGTGAGAATTGTGAAATGGCAAGAATGAACCCAGCAGAGGGATGCCAATAATGAGGGGCGAAGTCTAATGACCCAAGAAACAGTGTTGACAAAAGTGAATCCAGCAGAGGGATGTCCACGGTGAACTGTTTAAAAAGACGTTAAGACTCGTGAGTGTCACAGGTGAAATTGTTCTGAAAGGCCGTAGTGAACCCGATGAAGGGAGGCTGAGATTTGAGAAGGATCTGAACCCAGAAGAGGGAGATCCAAGGGTGAAAAGTTGTCACTTAAAGAACTGTGAAAGCAAAAGAGGTAAGCCTGAGAATAAGAGCCAGAGTGAACTCGAAGGCGGGAGGCCAATATTAGAGAAGGGTCTGAACCCGGCAGAGAGGGATTCAGGTGGTGGAAAACCATCACCCCATAGAAGGTTCTGAGCCCCGCAGAGGGTGATCTAGCGGGTGTAAAACCATTACCCCATCGACACATGAAGGCAAGAATGAGAAGTCATTTGGAATATAAGCCAGAGGGAACCCGATGGGAGAAAGGCTGATATTCAAAAGGGGTCTACGCCCAGACGAAGGAGACCCATGGGTGAAGAATCATCTCCTGAAGTGCAATCTGAAAGTACTTTTATGTTTGCTATTTGAATCTATCAGATCCTCAGAAGTAGGACATACAACCTCAGAGGATCCTCATATTCATAAGAACTGTTTGAGGAGTCTGCGCCCATAAGAGGGGGGCCCAGGGGTGAAACCATCACCCAATGTACACTTGGAACAGATTTTCTTGTGTTGGTTATTTTTGGAAGCCTATCAGGTCGTTGAATGCAAAAGAATTTTTGGAGAAAAGAGACTTAACCATTGACGGCCCTGATGCTTGAAGCAGAACTGTTTTCTCGTGCTGGGAAAGCTCGAGAGTTTGTTGTGCTCAGGAGTCCCACCTTGTAACATGCTCAACACGTGGGGAAGGGAGACCCCTGGCTAACACATCATGACTTATCATTTGTGAACACTTCTTTCTTTCTTGTGAACCCTATCCCACACTCTTTTGTATTTTTAACGTGAGGATTGGCAATAGGTTTTTCTTAGTATAGGCCCTTTTATTTGACACAATGCCACTAGGACTGCCTTATTATTATTTGATGGTTGTAGCTTCTAAATCTTAGATTTAGGTTTAGATTAGGCGTTTCTCCACCCTACCGATACAGTTTGATAAACACCCTTGAACTGTGATCACTTGTGTCTGTCTATTCTTGATAGGGCCTCATTACGACCCAGGCGGTAAGTTACCGCCTGGACCGTGACTTTACCACCATGGCGTAAACTACATTTACGCCATGGTGGTAGGTGGACTTACCGCCCCATTCCGAGGTCGGCGGGGCGGTAAGTCCCCAATCCCCATTTACCCTTCCCCATTCCCATTTTTGCCCCATAGGGCATAATGGGAGTGGGGAAGGCGTTAATTACGCCACCGTAAATTACGGTGGCGTAATTAACTCCATGGTCCCTTAGCGCCATGGATTTTAACACCTGCTAAAAGCAGGTGTTAAAAGCTCTATGGCGCTAAGGGACCTCGTACTCAGGCGGTAAGGGTCGGCGCTGTTTACGCTGCCGTAAACCCCTTACCGCCTGTGTCGTAATGAGGCCCTATGCCTTCTTTACAGAAACCTGAGGGTATTCTGCCAAGCAAGCCTTGAAAATCCCTTATTCAGGTGGCCTGGGAAGGGCCGATGCTCTCAGAACCCAACCCTAGGCACGGACGAGAGAGAGAGGATCACCTGGATGGGGGAACCTGGGTTTGTGCTTGGGTAAATGCCACAGGTGAGATGCGGTATTATACCAGGAAAGAAGAAGAGGATGATGAGATCCCTAATGCCTTTGTAGGTTACACTACATCTGCCTCCCTTTTTCTAGTTGAATCTTTCTTGCACAGACACCATCAAACATCTGTATACAACCAATCCCCTAGGATCTCAAACTTCGTTACACCTAGAAACTATGGGCCTCATTTCACGGTAGGCGGTAAGGGTTTACCGGTACCGGTATTTTACCGGTACCGGTAAATCCTTACCGCCTTACTACAAGGTCCCTTTGCGGGTTGGGGAATTTAACACCTGCTTTTTGCAGGTGTTAAAAACCAACCCGCAAAGGGACCCAGGGAGCGGTGCCGTAATTAGCACCTTTCCCTTTCCTATTATGCCCTATGGGGCAAAAATGGGAATGGGGAAGGGCAATGGTGGAAGGGGGAATTACCGCCCCGCCAACCTTGGAATGGGGCAGAAATTCCCCTTTCCACCAAGGCGGTGCCGGTATTTTACTGGCATGAACCATGGCGCTTATTGCGCCAAGGTTCTCCGCCTACCGTGTAATGAGGCCCTATGTCTCCCAGAATCCCTATTTTCCTGTTTTTGGCCCGAATGCTCCCAATCATTCTTCTCCATGTCCCTTTGATTATTCTTTTCTGAACACCCAGTCTACTTTGAATAAACAATATCGTTCCCACAATCCCCTGTTCTGTTCACGATAATTATTCCCGTCATTTCCGTCTGTCTCACAAACCCTATCAAACTCACCCTTCTGAGTTTATCAAACCCTCTGGTACGAGGATTGTAATTCCATATAGCACCTTTTCCCCATCTGTTAAGATGGATTTCTGAACTCTGACCTGATGGGCAGAGATTCAGGAGGCCAGCCTAGTTTCTTGGAACAGGGTATGATATGATATATGATATGGCATTTGTAACGCGCCTATACACAAGTGTTTAGGTAACCTTCTGGACAAGCCAGACCAATCAAGGTAGCTTGGCGGCGGTCAAGACTAGGGGCCTCATTACACGGTAGGCGGTAAGGGTTTCCGGTACTGGTATTTTACCGGTACCAGTATTTTTCCGGTACTGGTAAATCCTTACCGCCTTACTACGAGGTTCCTTTGCGGGTTGGAGAATTTAATGCCTGCTTTTTGCAGGCATTAAAAACCAACCCGCAAAGGGACCAGTGGAGCTAATTACGGTACCGCAATTTGCGGTACCATAATTAATGCTTCCCCATTCCCATAGAGCCCATTCCCATGGGGCAAAAATGGGAATGGGGAAGGGCAATGGTCGAAGGGGAAATTACCGCCCAGCCAACCTTGGAATAGGGCGGTAATTCCCCTTTCCACCAAGGCGGTACCGGTAATTTACCGGCATGAACCATGGCGCTAATAGCGCCATGGTTTACCGCCTACCGTGTAATGAGGCCCTAGGTCTCAGGAAGGGTGAGGGTGACTGAAAGACCTCAATGAGCACACAGAGTAAAGGACACTTACAAATCACTCCCAGTCAGGTGTAGATATATTAAAAATACAAATACATTTATTTCAAGGCCTTTGAGTTTCAACACACAAATCAAATCACAGTAATACTATTAAGCCAACAGAATCATATTTAAATACATATATACAAGACCAATGGGGTCTAAAGGGTTAATGCATGAAATGGGTCCACAACCTAAAAGGGGAAGGAAACCGGCAGTGCAAATAGTCTTTAGTCCCTTCTGCATCCAACACAGTCCTAACTAAGAGGCAGCCCAATCCCTAAGAAGCGTGGAGCCTACTGCTCAAATGTACATGCAATGCTAGCGCACGTGGTAGTTCAAATGGGCAAAACGGGGTCTCTTCAAGGGTCTGTAGCAGCTCAGGAAGGTGGGTGAGGCGATGAAGAATAGGTTCTCACTATTCAAGGAGGGTCTCTACTTGAGGGCATAGTCGATTCCAAGAGTTGTGAATAGTTTGCTAGTTCGCACTGGCAGTGGAAAGGATCCCCAGGGCCACTCGTGAGTAAAAATGGATAGAGGCGCTAGGGGCCACCGGTTAGGATTACGATTACTCACCGACCCCCGGCTCACTCCGGATCAAACTTCGTTAGTCGAGTCCACTTCAGTTGCAGGTTCAAGTGCAGCAATTTGACGGCTCTGCGGTTTTCAGTGACGAAAATACATCGATAATTCACAAATGGGACAGTTGTGATTTCTCCGTTCTTGGTGGATGGATCAACCCATTTTCATTGCAGCAGGCTTCAGGGGCAAGAGGAGCACAAATGCAGTACACCTGCAAAGTTCGTCACCACGGCTGGGCGACACAGTAACTGTGTATACTCTGGTTTGGGCAAACTCACTTTACTCCAAACCTGGGAATGCCAAGTGTACAAAATTCGATGTGAGAGTGCCGTGAACAGAGAGCTAGCGACGTACCAAGTTTCGAGGGCCTCCTCAAAACAGCGGTGGTATCAGGGCAAAGAGTCTGCGTAAGCTGGTCAGCCCACTGGTTGGCCCAGGGACACTTCCGAGAAGGCTTACGGGACGACGCCTCAGGGGGCCAAACCTTCCAGCGGGTCCTCGACTCGGCTTCTTAGTTTCAGGATACTTGGATCCTATCCTTCGTTCAGTGAGAACTCCAGAGATTGACCTGGTATGGGTGTTTGGGGCCTTCTGTTATTCAGAATCTCCTTCGTGCCAAAACGAAGAGGACCCAATGGGAGATCTGCTCACATACAGGCATACCATGCGTGGATCAATCACAGACCACGGCCGTCCCAGGCATTCACAGCACTCCAGACTCTCTGGCACCCAGGATGTGTATTGGGAACAGACATCCCAGCCCACATCCTGGAGTAACACACACAAGGCATGCAGAAGCCCACGAAAGCTTGGTGCTTCGCGGGAAAATGCATGCCCAAATAACGACTGACCCGGGTCGACTCGAACTGAGGAAGGTGAGGGGGCAAGATGGCCAAAGGACAGGACAAAGAACCTTGTGGCATGGCCATTTTGGAGTCAGGCCACCTATTTGTGCCAAACGTGGTAATCACGGTTTACCTGGCAGGAAAGGGTTAAAAATATACAAAATGATAAGCTGCCACCAGCTCTGTCCAAGGCACATCTGCACTTCTCCTAAAACATCCTTTGAGAGTATCTAGGGCCTTTGGAAATGACTAATAGACCCAAGTGCACTGTACTGGAAGGTACACTGTACACTTGTTACATGTTGCAGAAAAGTTGCAACATTGGAAAGGACTAAGGGAAACAAAGTCTCCCAGTACTGACTGTTTTAAGGGCATGCCAGTTTCCACATAAAAAGTGAGCAAAAAGCCCAGAGGAGTGCAGCAGAAGACTTGGCTCCTCTGGTAAAGTCAGACTATGGTGTTAAACATCAGCAAAAACTTGGGGGTACACAACTGGAGGGAAACTTACACATGAAATGGAAATCTTTCCTAACACTCGCCCCTCCTAGACCAAGGACAGGGGGAATTCATCCACCCATGGATGAGTCTCATGTTCAGGTCGGTTAAACATTCTTGACAACCCATCAGCATTGCTATGTTGGACACCTGGCCTATGTTCAATAGTGAAGTCAAAGCCTTGCAGACTTATGGACCACCTGAGCAACTTTGGATTTTCTCCATTCATGTTCATTAGCCAATTTAAGGGCTTATGGTCAGTTTGCACAGTGAATTGGGTCCCATAGAGGTAGGGCCTCAGCTTCCCTAGGGCCCACACTACAGAGAAACATTTGTTCTCTACTGTGGACCACCTGAGCTCTCTGTCCTTAAACTGGCGACTAATGAAGCCAAAAGGGTGTTCCTTACCCTTGTCATCTACTTGTGATAGTGCAGCTCCTAACCCAGTGTCAGAGGCATCTGTCTGCACAATAAAAGGTCTTTGGTAATCAGGGGCCCTGAGAACAGGGGCCTGGCACAAGGAGTCTTTTAAGCCATTGAAGGCATTCCTACACTCTTCAGACCAAGTTGCCTTCTTGGGTTTCTTAGGAGTTGTGAGAGCAGTCAGAGGGGCAGCTATGGTGCCATAGTCTGCCATGAAATTTATGTAGTAGCCAGTGAGTCCTAAAAAGGCTCTCACTTGGGTCTGAGTAGTGGGGGTAGGCCAGTCTTGTACTGCTTGTACTTTACTGGGTAGAGGCTGTATCCTCCCTCCACCTACTTCATGTCCTAGGTAGACCACTGAGTCTTTTCCAATCTGGCACTTACTGGCCTTTATAGTCAGGTGGGCCTTCTGAAGAGCCTGCAGAACAATCCTAAGGTGTTTCACATGGTCTTCCCAGGTGGCACTGAAAACTGCTATATCATCCAGATATGCAAGACAGAATTCATCCAACCCATTCAGCACATGATTCACAAGCCTCTGGGAAGTGGCAGGGGCATTCTTCAACCCAAAAGGCATTACCCTGAACTGGTAAAGATCCTCTGGTGTTGATAAAGCTGTCTTCTCCTTGGCATGTTCTGCAAGAGCTAATTGCCAATAGCCTGCAATGAGGTCAAATGTGCTGAGGTATTTGGAGGAATTGTGAAATAGCAAGAGTGAACCCATGGATGGATGCCAATAAAGAGGGGCGAAGTCTAAAGACCCAAGAAACAGTGCGTTAGCAAAAGCGAACCCGGCAGAGGGATGTCCACAGTGAACTGCTTAAAAAGACGTTAAGACTTGTGAGTGTCACAGGTGAAATTGTTCTGAAAGGCTGTAGTGAAACCAACATAGGCAGGCTGAGATTTGAGAAGGGTCTGAGCCCAGAAGATGGAGATCCAAGGGCGAAAGATTGTCACCTAAAGAACTGTGAAAGCATAAGAGGAAAGCCTCTGAATGAGAGCCAGAGTGAACCAGAAGAAGGGAGGCCAATATTCGAGAAGGGTCTGAGCCCAGCAGAGGGGGATCAAAGGGGTGGAAAACCACCACCCCATAGAAGGGTCTGAGCCCGGCAGAGGGTGATCGAGGGGGTGGAAACCCATCACCCCGTCGACACATGAAGGCAAGAATGAGAAGTCATTTGGAATATAAGCCAGAGTGAACACGATGGGAGGGAGGCTGACGTTTGAGAGGGGTCTGCCCCTGTATTTGTATTTGTATTTATTTTATTTATATAGCGCAGACCAGGCCCAAGGGCAACCGGGCGCATATCTTAGTAAAGCAATTACATTATATTTACAGGTAAGGGAGCAGTACATTATATATCTTCATATCTTAGTGGAGCAGTTACATTATATTTACAGGTGAGGGAGCAGTACATTACATATCATCACAATAATCCTGACAAAATGAAAAAAGTAGACGTTACAAATCAGGCATCGATCATCAGTGCAAGAAGGGTCCCAGGTGGCCCGTTCAGTAAAGAGGAGCAGTTGTTAGTAGGAAGTAGCTAACCAAAGCTTGGCTTTGTGATTGAATTGGTTGAAAGAAGGTAGGGTTCTGATCAGGAGTGGTACAGTGTTCCAAAGCTTTGCTGCCAAGACAGGGAAGCTGGCGCCGCCAGCAGATTGAAGCTTGAATCTAGGTATCGCAAGACCTTGGGTATGTGCAGAACTGAGTGCTCGGGCGGGTGTGTATTGAGTGAAGCGCGAGGATAGGTATGAGGGAGCCTGGTGGTTTACGCATTTGTAGGTGAGGGCCAGTGCTTTCAGGGAGATCCTTTGGGCGACTGAAAGCCAGTTGAGGTTCTTCCTGGTTTCTGAAATGTGGGAGGATCGGGGGATGTTGAGGGCTGCTCTAATGGCATTATTTTGGGTCGTCTGGAGTTTATTAAGATTACCATGGTTGGTGCCCTGGTACAATGCATTACAGTAGTCCAATTTGGACATGACCAGGGTCCTGGCAAGGGTGATGCAGTTCTGGGCCGTGAGGAAAGGGCGGCAGGCTGAGATCAATTTGCAGGTGTAAGCAGACGCAGAGGCCACTGCATTGGTTTGTCTGGTCAATGTCAAGGAAGCGTCCAAGTAAATACCCAGGGTTTTGGTGTCTTTGGATACTTTAATCAGATTGCCATGGATGTTGAAGGAGCCGAACAGGTGGCTTAATTTGTTAAGTCTCTGTTGTGTGCCTAAAATGAGAAGCTCGGTCTTGTCATCGTTGAGGCACAGTTCATGCTGGGCCATCCAAGCCTGTATGACAAGGTAAATGTCATTGAGGGCTTTGGAATCAGCAATGTAGTCACCAGTGATGGGAATGAGTATCTGGGTGTCATCAGCGTAGTTAGTGTAGGTGACACCCAGATAGTCAAGCACTTCGAATAAAGGTTTGGTGAAGACATTGTAGAGAGTGGGGGAAACACAGGAACCCTGCGGGACTCCACAAGGGACTGGTGTGGGGTCGGCCGATGCGGTGGGAGAAAAAACTCTCATGTGCCTATTGTCGAGGAATGACCTGATCCAGTTGGATGCATTGTCAGAGAATTGGGCCGCTGACTTCAGATGCCTGCATAGTATTTGGTGATTGACCAAATCAAAGGCAGCTGAAAGATCCAGTAAAAGTAGAAGGGCCAATTTACCGTTGTCTTTAAGGTCATCAATTTGAGTTTTGAGGTCAAGTAAGACTGTTTCAGTCCCGTGCTTAGGTCTGAAGCCAGATTGTCTTGAGCCAAGGAGGGTATTGGTTTCTAAGTAGTTCTGAATCTGCAAATACGCTGCTCTGTCAAGTATTTTAAGTAAGAATGGTACGGTGGTAATAGGTCTATAGTTAGTTGGTATTTCGGGGTCTAGTGACGTTTTTTTTAGGAGGGGGATAACCCATGCGTCCTTTAAGTTGTTAGGTACCGTGCCCGTTAGGAATGAGGAGTTAATGAAGGCGGTTATAAAGGGAGCGAGGTCATGTGCTGCTTCCTTGATGATGGGTGCTGGGCAGGAGTCACCTTGGCAGTTAGAGGGTTTTAAATTGCGAATGATGTTTTCGACCTCAAGAGAGGTGAGTGGGGTGAAACTAAAAGGGGTGTGAGTAAATGAGGCCGTCGGAGTAAAGGAGGGTTTGGTGGGGGGGTTGGTGAGTAGGGTATTTTGTTTGGCGTTAATTTTAGATTGCAAAGTGGTAATTTTGGTGAGGAGGGTGTTTTGAATGTTATTACACCATTTACTGTCTTTAATGCAGGTGTCGGGCGCAGGAGATGGTGATTCCAATTCTTTAAGGATTTTGAATAATTCCTTAGTGTTGGATTCCGCTTGAGCGATGCAATGGTTATAAGTTTCCTTTTTGGCATGTAGAATCGCTTCTTTGTAGTTATGGTAGTAATGATGAGGTGATCTTTGTTAAGGTCACATGGGTGACTCTTCCACAGTGATTCAGCCTTGCGTTTTTCTTTGCGTAGAATTCTTAGCTGCGGTGTGAACCAAGAGTTCAGGTGGGCCTGTTGTTTGGCTTTCCGTAGTTTGAGTGGTGCTATATTGTCAATGGCATTAAGCAGTGTTTGATTGAAGATGTCTACTATGACTGTGGGGTCGTTATGTTGGGATACGCATTTGTTCAGGATGGGAAGGATGAGAGGGAGGAGTTTATCCTTAGTGATGTCTTTTTTGTTTCTAGTGGGAATGGCTGGAGCTATGGTAGGAGCAGTGTGCGGTTTGGTCGCTGGTAAGTGGAAGATGATAATGTGATGGTCGGACCAGGCGCAAGCGTGGTTGGAGCTAATGGATGTGTTGCAGTTAAGATCAGTAACCCAATCGAGCGTCCTGCCCTTAATATGGGTGGGTTTGTTAATGCGTTGTTGGAAGCCTAGGTTGGCTAGTGTGGTGGCTACTTCAGTGGCCAGGTGATCCTTGGTGTCGAGGAGGCCCAGGTTCAGGTCACCTAGAAGCAATACCTTTGAGTTAGGTTTGGTATTGACGGTAAGAATAGCCGTGATCTCATCTAAGAAAGAGCCAAGTGGTCCTGGAGGTCTGTAGATGGTGGCGGTGTTAGTTGGGGATAAAGTGAGTTTCACAGAGAGGGATTCTGCGGAATTGAGCTCAATGTTGGGAATGGTTCTGAGTGTAGTGTTATTTCTGTGTATAAATGCGACTCCACCTCCTTTAGATGTGGTTTGGCGGTCCGCTCTAGTGATAGAGTAACCGCTGGGGATGGCGAGGGCAAGGAGTGGGCCAGAGGCAGCATGTAGCCAGGTTTCCGTAATGGCTATGAAGTCGAGGTTTTGAGTGGTGATGAGGTCGGAGATGTCCAACGCGTGGGCCATGATAGATCTGGCGTTGATGAGGGCGCCCTTGAGTTCTTTGGCAGAGAAGGTACATGGTGATGTGGGTGTATTCTGTGTAGTGGAAGTGTTGTGAGAGTGCTGGGTGCTCGCGGCATGAGGGGCGCGCGGCAATCTGGATCCCAGTCTGCGATTCCTGACTTGGAGCGTGCATGGTTGATTGGGTATAGGTTTGGTGGCAAAATGTTGGAGCCATAGGGCAGGGTCATTAAGGTAAGGCTTACTAAGGGGCATAGTGGGAGAGAGTGAGGTGGTGTGTCCGTGGTTAGTATTGGCAGTACTAGGAGTGGGGGGGCAGAGCAATGTGGCAATGTGGCAATGATGAACCCTACGATAGTAGCAAGGATTGGGAGGCTGACAGATGGCAGTGGCCGCATATCGTGAGCCAGGTGTCCTAACCGTGCCATGAGCAATCGATGACTCAGGGCAAAGGTTCAGCTAGTCTAGCAAGGTAGGTAGGTACACAAGCAAATGCAATTAATGACTCAATGCAGAGGTTCAGCTAGTCTGGCAAGGCAAGGAAGGTACATGAGCAAATGCAATCAGTGACTTAATGCAGAGGATCAGCTAGTCTAGCAAGGTAGGTAGTTACACGAGCAAATGCAATCAAAGACTCAATGCAGAGGATCAGCTAGTCTGGCAAGGCAAGGTAGGTACATGAGCAGAAGCAATCAATGACTCAATGCAGAGGTTCAGCTAGTCTGGCAAGGCAAGGAAGGTACATGAGCAAATGCAATCAATGACAATGCAGAGGATCAGCTAGTCTAGCAAGGTAGGTAGGTACACGAGCAAATGCAATCAAAGACTCAATGCAGAGGATCAGCTAGTCGGGCAGGCAAGGTAGATACATGAGCAAATGCAGTTTAATGACTCAATGCAGAGGTTCAGCTAGTCTGGCAAGGCAAGCTAAGCTAATTTGGTGGTGCAACAAATTGCGGGCAGTTAGGTTAGCGACAGGCTCTATACAAATGCTGAGCAGAGAGGACGGTGAGCGTAGATAGGAGCCATCAAGGTATGCATTGTTTTGTAAGGTAAAGGAGCCTGGAAAGGGGGACCCAGAGGCGAAGAATCATAACCTCAAGTGCAATCCGAAAGAACTTGTTGTTTGTTATTTTAACCTAGCAGATCATCGGAAGCAGGAAAGACATCCTCCGAAGATCCTGATATTGATAAGAACTGTTTGAGGGGTCTGTGCCCGGAAGAGGGGGCCCCAGAGGTGAAGCCATCGCCCAACTTACATTTGGAGCAGAACTTCTTTTGTTTATTTTTGAAACCCATCATGTCCTTGGGGGCAAGAGACTTTTTGTAGGAAAGAGACTTAGCCACTGAAGGTCCTGATACGTGAAGCAGAACTGTTGTCTTGTGCTGGGAAAGCTCGAGAGTGTGCTGTGCTCAGGAGTCCTGCCTTGTCCCATGCTCAAAATCTGGGGAAGGAGACAACCGGCTAACACATCCTGACTTATCATTTGTGAACACTTCTTTCTTTCTTGTGAAACCCTATACCACACTCTTTTTGTATTTAGCGTAAGGATTGGCAATAGGTATTTCTTAGTATAGGCCCTTTTATTTGACATGATGCCACTAGGGCTGCCTTATTATTATTTGATGGTCTAGCTTGCTCCCATCTTAGATTTAGGTTTAAATTGGGCATTTGTCCCTCCTACGTATACAGTTTAATAAACACTCTTGAACTGTGATCACTTATGTCTGTCTACTCTTAATACCATATCTTCCTGACAGCTCCCACTGACCCTCTTGATGTGACTGGTGTCCAGGAATGAGCTACATAATCTATTTTTGATTGTGGGTGCTCTGGTAAACACACATTTGGGTTTGCTGTCTAAATATGGTTTTAGGTCGGAGACCATAAGCAAGATGTTACAATGTCTTTGCACTATTTTGAAAAGTATATGTGCATCATTCAAATACTTGGTGATGATGTCTATGTTCCTATGGGCTTTGTGTACCTTTCTCTTGGGCTGCAACATGGTTGTTCTGTCAAGGTTTTTGGTTTTGACATGTGATTTGTTAACAACACTGAGCGGGTACCCTCTCTCTTGAAATCTCTTGAAATCTCCTGGTCAGAAGTTAACATTCGCTATCAAAATGAGCTTCATTGCTACAGTTACAGCGTGCTCGGTAGAACTCTCCAGCTGGTATGTTGTTAATGGTGGGTTTGCAATGACAACTGCCTCATGCAGGGTGGAATTGACCTCTGTGGTCTTACAAAATGTCTTACCACCAGAAGTACCGGCTGTTGGGTTATGTTGGACTTTGCTGCAGCCCGATTTTCTTTCAACTGTTTGATTTCTACTGAACGCGCCATGCGTAAGGAGAAGTGACAGAAGCCCCAGAAACACGCTGGACTTTGGTGTTTAACCAAACCACATCATTGTTTAGAGCACTCCTTGACCACACACCCTCTTCCCAGAACACCTTATTACTAGGGTGCGCGTCCACCAGCGCACACGCACCAGAAGTACTGCCGAAGTACCGGCTGTTGGGCTGTGTTGGACTTTGCTGCAGCCCGATTTTCTTTCAACTGTTTGATTTCTACTGAACGTGCCATGCGTAAGGAGAAGTGACAGAAGCCCCAGAAACACGCTGGACTTTGGTGTTTAACCAAACCACATCATTGTTTAGAGCACTCTGAGACCGCACCCCCCCTTCTCAGAACACCTTATTACTAGCATGCGCACGCACCAGAAGTACCGCCGATGTACCAGCTGTTGGGCTGTTCGGATGGCGGGTAAAGGGTTGAGAGAGCACTATACTGCCTAGGACCCATTGCTGAAGGGGTGAGCCGCTCTCATGCTAATTAGTTGGTAATAAATGTTAGAACTGTTAAACATACTGATTTGATTTTTTGAAGTTTGACTGTCATAAACGTAGCTTGTAAAGTGTGTACCGAACGTTTGAACCTTACGTATTGGGTATTCTGTTATGTCTGCACGGCTACGGAGCGGTCACATAGAAACCAAACTAACTACTAAAAAACGTAGTATGAATGAATCTAAGGGGAAATCGAATCTGCGTACTACTGACACCCCAATGGTAGATTGCAGTCAGAATGTTTATGACCCCAATGATTTAACGGCCAACCAGGAAGTGCATGTTCTCAATAAAACGATAACTGCGAACGGAAATTTTTTTTTCCTAAGTATGCATGCAATTGATAATAATCACCCTTTAGGGACTATGGAGGATGTTAACGCAGGCCCCCCATCTGACATTTCCATTTTGGCGCCTGCAGTCCTAATGGAATTGGAAAAGCGGGTGATTCTCTCTGATGGCCCGTCAACTCCAGTTACTGTGCGCCGATAGGCAGGCATAAATTCCACTTGCACTCTGACCTGCCAAGCGTCACTTTGCTGCAATCTGATGTAATGAATGATCCTAAAATACAACTGAATAAACATCCCAATAGAGATGTATATCACGAGGAACTCACCAAAAATGGAGAGGTTATGGTTTGTTCATCCCCTGAACCCCGCGTGTCTACATATGCCAAAAAGATGAATGATGATGAAAATCTTGACCGGCAAACTCACCCTCCTACCGCTATAGAGGATCTAAATATATTTGACGCTTCGTTTCCAGTAATGTCCAGGATTCTCAATCTCCTGGACAAGGGCCATGATTATACTCACTATGAATTACGCAACATAAAATTAGTGCTTGCTGAAATTTCTTCCAAATTGAACAAGCTTGAGGGATACATGTTTGCTGACAGTTACAAAAGACAAGGGGGTTGTCACTCGCTGCACAGCTTTGTGACTAAATTGCATTCTACTGCCTCACAAACTGATGTGATAAAAATAGTGAGTGAACAGGATGAAGAATCTAAATCAAGCTGTCCCCAATTTGAATTTGCAACTACATTTGCGCAAACTGTAAAGGCACCTAAAAACACGGAGTGGGTCCAAATGTATACCTATGCTCAACTGTGCCAAATGATTGCAACACATGAAGAGAAAATCGATCAACTTCTCTTCTCTAACCAATCAAATCAAGTGGTACTCCCCGAGAAAGAATGTATAAGGAAAAGTTTCAGACTAATTCCTTTACGGACACGCCTGATAGTCCATCACAGTTGGTAGCTGTAATAAATGAGGAAACCATGAAAACAACCCAAAAGCTGAATGCCCCCCTACTGGAGGAGATACCTAAGGCGGGAGAGCAAAAACATTTTATGTTGCGTAAACAAAAGAGATTGCATACTCGGGCCATGAATAGATTGACTCATTCGAATGCTAAAAAAAATGATCCCCAAGATAGCGAAGCTAAGGAAAAGATATCAATTAAAAAAAAACATATTACCAGCGATACTAATACCATGAAAGAGGTATTGAGTACTGAGACGTAGGGAAGTATCTCTTCTCCACAGATCAGTTCTGAACTTGGAATTAATGTAGAGGAGCTCACCTTTGAAAGTAGGTTGCCACTTCAGGCACAAGCCAAATTCAGAATAGAAAGTGACAGACAAATCTCTCTCCAAACGGAAAAGCCAGTCACTGACAAAGAAAGGGAATTCTCTGCTTCATTGACTACCTCTCAACAATCATTATTATCGACATTCTACAAACCAATTTCTAATAAGAAAACCACGGAGAGGCCAAATCTAGTTCAAATAGACCCCAGAGATGTGAAAGAGCGGCACCTGAAAGAGCATGAGACCAATTATTCACTCCAAAAATCGATAGATATTGACCATAACTCGCCTGAACCACAGTTCCAGCTACAAGGTCCCAACCTTTCTCAGACTCATCTGTTGACCAACAACAAAACATTAGAGAAGTCGAGAAGTGTTAAAGGGAATCCCTCAATGGCAAGAGTAGACAGCAACATTAAACAAAATGATGAGCTTAGTCCCAACTCTAAACATGCACCAATTCATCAAGAACGGTATGTGAATGCTATTGAGAAAAATGACGATGTGACACAATGTACGATGCTCTCGTGTATTTTGGCATGGATTAGCTGCCCCCAAATAAACGGGCATCAAGATCTTAATCGTTCATTTATGTTACAGATGTTTAGGAAAATCCCTGCCCTGAGAACTCTGGTGTCCAATGATATTGTTTGGATTACTTTACCATCAACAAAAAACCATAGGATGGTCTTTGAAGTACAATCTGCAATTATTGCAGAACTGATTTGGGATTGAGAAGAGAGTTATGAACGTTAGGCTTAACAATATGTCAACTGAAATCCATTGAAGAAGCAAAAATCTTCAATGAGATGCCCATTCCAACTCAACTTAGTAAAAACACACAAGCACTAGGACTCACTATTGCTCATCCACCCGAAGCTGCTGTAATAGCACAACTGGTTGGAATATCTACGGTTTCCAAAGATTGGTCATGGTTACCTGCTCTTTTGGGATCACAAATAGATGAAGCAATAAGCATACCCGCATAGCAGTCAAGAGGTACTCAGAGTAATGTCATGGAGTTCTTGTGGAGTAAGAAATTTAACAACTTGGGCCGCAAGATATGTTCTCCACGAACTCCTTGACATCATACTATGTCAGGAAACGAAGTCCATCAAGCAAATTGAAATTGAGGGCTTTGCATCTTGGCATAGGTTAGCGATGCATTCATCCAAGGGCAGACCATCTGTGGGAATTGCCATTTTTCTGAATACTAGCCTTGATTTTTTTGTTATTTCGAACAAGGTATTCTTTTGCTGCAATTGTAATTGAGTTGGGATTCGGATTGGGATTGGGTACGAGGGAATATCTGTAAATAATCTCTATGTACTTTAATCCTCTTGTAATTGATCTAATCAAGCTATTCAAACAACTTGATGAACTCTTTCATGAGGTATTTTGTAAATGGCCTGATGCAAAAGTACTGTTGGGGGGTGACTTTAATACTGTCTGTGTCAACAGTTTGACCATTGATCTGCAAACCTCGATGCAGAATGTGAGGTCAGCTTCTAATGAGAGAGTACTCGTTGGCAAGCGTTTTTATCTTGGTGGAATGTTGCATTGATTAATTTTGAACCCAGAGAGAATTATTGCACTTGGACGCGTAACAACAAACAATCTTGTATTGACTATTTTGTGGTTTCTGAAGAGATATTTGAGAATTGTGACAAGGTTCAGATCCTTAGGCCGGACTTGAGTGATCATTGCATACTATACCTTAATGTGCGATTGAAGGCTCCAACTTTGGGATGTGACCCACTAACTAGGTTTCTAGAGCAGGTCAGAGTAAAGTGGTATACCTTGGGCATGAGGTAGGAGGAGGTGAAATTAGGCCATTGCCTAGCAAAGTACAAGCTGTACAAGACTGGGCCAACCCTTCTACTCAAACCCAAGTGACAGCCTTTCTAGGACTACTGGAATTTCATAGAAAACTATGGGACCGTAGCTTCTCCCTTAAACGTAATCTCCTCACCCAAATTCCCCAAGAAGGTCAAGTGGAATGAAGAGTGCAATAAGCCCTTTGTCAAGCATCAGTCTCTAGAACTCCTGATTATAACGAATCCTGAATATAACCAATCCTTCATTGTACAAAAAGATGCTTCTAATACAGGGATAGGTGCAGTCTTGAGTCAACTGGATGAGAAAGGCAGGGAACAACCCATCTGCTTCATGAGCAGAAAGTTGAAGGACCGTGAGAAAAGGTGGGCAACTATAGAACGTGAATATTTTGCCATTGTGTGGTCTCTGAAGAAGTTTAGGACATACTTGTATGGTTCTACGTTTGTTATTCAGACTGACCACCAACCCTTGAGATGGTTAATGGAGATGAAGGGAGAAAATCCTAAATTGCTGAGATGGTCAACCAGCCTTCAAGGGTTTGACTTTACTATAGAGCATAGGTCAGGGTGTAATCACCAAAATGCTGATGATCTCTCCAAAAAGTATGACCGACTGGAATAAGAGATTCATCCAGGAGTGGATTAAATCCTCCTGTCCCTTAGTGTGGGGGGGGTACGAGTGCCAGGGAGAATGTTCATTTCTGTGCTAATTCCCTTCAATCTTAGAGAGCCCCCAGCTTGTTTGCTGGATTTGGGACTTTTTCATTCTAACCCCTGAATGAGTGGGACACTTTCCTCCCTCTCTCATGTGTTTTTACCTTATTTGGATTTTGTGTTTTGACAGTTTTTGGAGTCTGACGAACTCCATAGGCATCTGCTTTTTGAATGGTGACACCCAGCACCTTCAGTGCAGTGTCACTGAAAAATCCTTTGGATTTCTCATAAGGTTTAATTACCTTTTCCTGTGTGAACTACAGTTCCCAAGAATAGTAAAGTGAAATTGACTTTACTTACCTTTTCTCTTTGGAGGTCCAGCACACACCATTTTATGTGGAAGTGCTGGGGGGTTACTTAGTAGCCCCATATCCTACTTTCTCATGTAACATTTTTATGTTACCCTCACTACTTTAAATGGCTGGTGGCAGTGGTTTACTTGTTCCTATCATTGTGCTTTTCTACCGCAGGCTGAACCCTCAGCTCCAGTACAGCATCTATGGATGACCATTTTGTCCAAATGGTCTCTGTCTTCTTTTTTTGCCATTTTCAGTTTTTCTTGGCTTTTTCTCTGTGCGTTGAGACAGGTTTGAGCCCTTTGTTTGTCTTGCCTTTCACGGGCTTCAGCCCTGAAGCCCGCCCCTGGCTCCAGTGTGTCTGGAAGGACAGGATGTGAGGGTGGGGCCTGAAACTCACCTGTCCTTTGTCTCTAGGAATGCCTGAATGTAACTGGCTGATTGGCTGGCTGTCCTTTTTGGACAGCCACCCTGCTGTACGATTAACACCCTTGGGCTGTGCATGAATGGGAGAAACCTGCATAGAAGGTGAGGGTTTTTGAACTACAGGCAGAGTTGACCACTGGAACAAGATCCGAAGAAGAAACAATGAACGAAGCTTGCTGCAACCTCCTGGAGCTTCAATTGCCCGGATGAAGCCCTGCTGCTGTGCTGACCTCCTTTTTCACCTCAACAGAGAAGCTCCGCAGCAATGACTTCTCCCCTTGGTTTAGTGGGACCAACTAACCCTGAGACGAAATCCACTTGACTTCTTTCCCGACTTGCTGTGCCTCTATGTTGTTGCAGAAGCCCAATACCCGGGGTTGAGGAACCAATATCGAGTGCAATGTCTGCTGCGGAACAAATCTGGCTAAAAAGCTCCAGGAGCCTCTTAATGATCCTCCAAAAGCAGGATCTCCCGAGCCAGAGTCCCCTCACCAGAATGCAGGACTGAGGGAGCACAGAGAGAGTCCAACCGGTGTCCAACTATCCGCATTGGTGTTGTTCGCTAAACGCTGAAACCACAAAGTACCGCTGAAACGAAAGGAGCCCGTAGCTGCCGACGACCTTACCGAGTACTGCCACAGGAGACCGCCAGACGACCTTACCGAGTACTACCACAGGAGACCGCCAGACATCCTCCCTCTTGTCCCAATGACTGAGGCTCAGGAACCAGGGTCTGCTTGGCTGTAGCAAGACAGAATCCAGCTGGGCCACCTTTTCTTCTAACCATTGGTACTGTTTGGGCTTGGGGATACTTACCTTCTTGCCTTGAGTCGTGCTGTCTCACTTGGGACTTGCATCTACTTACTTTCTGAGTTGATTTCAACTCTCTTTTCAGTATCAGCTTGTGGCCCTACAAGTGATTTTTCTGAACTCTCTAACTTTGTGCAAGACTTTCTATCCAAGAAGTGCATCAGATCCATAGATTATATCCAAATGACTTTGGCTGTCCTGGATCTCTAAAGGCACTCTTCTCAATCCATTGACTTGGATATTGCTTGTCCCTCCTAGGCTGTGGCTTGTTAAACACGTTTTACTGCTGGGAAAGGCTTATCTAGACGTCATTGAAGGATTTAGTTGTCCTCACATACTCTGAGAACCTGTTCTAACCTTTTTGCTTCCCTTAACCATTCCTTTCTGCAACTCTAAATCTGCAAAGTATTCTAGTTTAATATATAAATGCAAATACTATCCTGGTGATTGAAGTCACCTCACGGTGTAGGAAAAGTGTATGAAGCATATCCAAAGATTATTCACTGGCTTGTTTGATTCTGAAAAGTAATTTAAGTTTATTAGTATTGTTACAATCTTTTACCTTTTTAAAGTATGCTTATTTAAAAGTGACGTTAAATAAATAAATAAATAAATAACTATTTATAGCTGAAACCTTGAGTGTAAGTGTTACTTGGCTACTTGTATTTACAGATTTCAATTGTACAGCTCTAAAGCTCACATTTACCCCTCTTGAGATAGGCTTGGCTGCTCAGTCACACTACCAACTTGTGTAGTACAGAGACTACAGACGTATACCAAAAGGTGGGTTACCTAATACAAAGCAGATAAGTCTTGTGTAGCCTCACAAAGTGTGACTGCACCAATTCTTACCTAACAAGGAGAATCAGATGGGAACCAGCATATGCACATTTTATTCTATGCCTTAAGAAGCCATCCGTTTACAAACACGGTTAAGCTCCAGCTAAAATGTGATTATTCTCCATATTTGTCCAAGTAGGTCTTGAGATGCTTTTTTCTTTAATGAAAGTGACTCATTTTATTTGCTGAACAATTGAGTAGATGATTGGTCCACTTCTCCTAAACCGGAGATCCTGGCATCTATGCCTTTAAGACTCAGCTCCACATCACTGTGACTTGTCAAGATCTGGCTGTACTGAAATGAAGTCTACACCCATCGTTATGTTAAGAACATAACATAGTTGTGCCCGTGATACGACTTTGGTACATGAAATGATTGTAAAAGATCCTAGTCAATGGCAGCCTATTGTTCTTTGGCTTCATCCCAGTGGTTGTCTGATCTGGCACCACTTTGAGGTACATTTGCCCAGCGTAGGAATTAAGAAAGATGGCGGTGTACCTGGCATGTTAACAGCCATACTGAATGGTGTCAAACACGTGGATCGCAAAACACAGTAGTGTGCATAGATTAACATATACTGGGTTGATTCATGATTTGAATGCCACTCCACTGTATCGATCACCAGGGACAGAATTTGGTTTTAATCTCATGTTTGTAATCGTACCCTGCTTTAAATTGTAGATTGCTTTAGGGATGAAGTCCAACTGCCAAGTGATTAGTGTGCCACATAAAGATATATTTTTTTTATTTACTTGTTTTAATCAAATTAATGATTTTTACAAGGAAGAAAGATACATAAAATTCAATCACTCCAAAAAGTTTTAGTCCAAAAAAGAAAAAGAAAAATCAATCAGCAGACAAATGTCCAAGAAACTCAGGAAACTCAGGAAAATTGGGAGGCTCGAAACAGAAACAGAAACAGGAACCTGACCAGACCTGATATTAAGGACTCAATGATGTAGGAGGGAGGGAACCTAGGATCTGTTTCAACGACTGTGCTGTGGCGATAGTCCAGGTGGTTCTTACGCCACTAATAAGTCTTCTCCACCACAGATCATCCTCTTGAATGTAGGATGCTGACAAGTGCGGTAGCAGGTATTTTTTGCAAATTGACTGGGTTGCTGGACAATTCAGAAGCAGGTGCCTAATTGTTTCAATCTCCTCCTCTTTATTACAGAAGCGTCCGTTTTTGGAACAGGATACGTCTTTTATCGCCCGAATCTCATTGGTTTCAAGGGTTGTAGGTCAAATGGTCGAATCTAAATGGTCGACAGGACAAATGGTCGACACCAAAAGGTCGACAGGTCAAATGATCGAATATTTTTTTTTTTCACATTTTTCATTTTTTTTGGGGGGTCCCCCCTAGCCCCTTTTTTTTGCTAAAAACCCCTTTTTTCCCTAAACGAAAACCTAAAAATATATATATAACTAAAAAGAAAATTGGATCATTTGTCCTTTCGACCAAATTGTGTCGACCATTTGTCTGTCGACCATTTGACTAGACACCGGTTTCAAGGAGATTTAATCGCGCCCTCAAGAAAAGGTTTCTTATTGGCTTACTAGGAAATTTAGCCAAATAATTCGGAATGCAGTTCAATTTGCTCGGCTGAAGGGGAGATGGCTAGTTGTTTTAAATTTGGCAGCACATTCCAGAGTCTTTATCCAGTCGAGCTTCTCGATTTTCCTCTTTATTTGCATTGGGTTCTGTAAGAGCTCCACTTCAGAGGCTGAGATTTCGTTCAGTTTTGATCTACATGCTGTTTCCCACTTTTTTAGCGTGGTGCATCTCGTACCTTGTGCCTCTTTCCTGATTATGTCTAGGATGGTTGGACAGTTCGGAAGCAGAATTTTCCTGTATAGCATCATGCTATTTATTTCGATGGTTGCCGCCAATGAGAGAAGACCCAATTCTCTTCGGATCACACCCATAGGTGTACACTTTGGGAGACCCAAAACGGATTGCCAAAAGTACCCTTCTAGCCAGGTCCAAAGCATCGCCGGTGTCTGTGGCATGGCCTCGGCAGCATATGTCAAAGAGGAAACCACCTTACCTCGGTCGAATCTTATTGTCGGAACCAGGGAAAAGCGGCCATATTTCTTGTCTAGCGCACAAGCTTGGGCAGAAAGTTTTCTTACTTTTGCCAAGAGAGATTCTTGCAGTGCCACATTAGTTCTGGAACAGTCAAGTGTCACCCCCAGATATTTAAATTTCAGGACCTTTTCTAGGGCAACTCCTTCAAGAAACCAGCACAGATGTTCCTTGGTTCTTGTGGATTTTTCCATGACTAGGATCTTAGTTTTTGCCACATTAATTTGTAGGTCGTTCCCATGTATGAATATTGCCAAGTTGTCAAGTTGGTATTGAAGGCCAAGGGGAGTAAGGTCCATCAGGATCATGTCGTCCGCATACAGCAGATGTGTCGTTTTTTCAGAGCCCATTGTGGGCGGAAATGATCGGATGGTTATTTCTGTGTCCTTAAAGTCACCCATATACGGCATAAAGAGGGCTGGGGCTAGTGGACAACCCTGCTTAACTCCTCTTCTTGACGGAACTTCCTTGGAAAGATGACCGGCTTGGTTTAGCCTAACACACAGATTTGTGTTCTTATGGAGGGTGCGAATGGGCTGTAGGATGTTACTTGGGCAGTTCCAATCTTGAAGTTTAATATCTCTCTATTGACCTGGTCAAAAGCTTGAGCCAGGACAATGAAGGCCATGAATACTCGGGGCGCCCCATCCAGGACTTTGCTTTTTCGTACACTCATAAACATGATGTTGGCAGTTGTCCCGATGTTTTTAGTGAATCCAGATTGAAAAGGATCCGCACAATCGGCGTTTTTGGCCCATCGCTGGAATTGCTTCAATGGAAGAGCGCCAAATACTTTACCAATTACGTCAAGGAGCGCAAATGGGCGGTAGTTCCCAGGCTCTTCTTTATTGCCCTTCTTATATACTGAAACCACGATGGAAGAGGTCCAGGAGGAAGGAATTGACTTGGTGTCTTTACAGCGCTTAAAGATCGCACTGATCAGCTGTGCCCATTCCTCTGGGTGTTTTTTGAGATCAATGTTTGTAATCCCGTCCGGGCTGGGCGCTCTGGAGGATTTGAGACTGCGTATGACCTCGGTAATGTCCTCTTTGTTACTCAGGTCTATCCAGGATTCCATGTCCATATTTTCCTTAGTAGCAGAAGATTTTGGGGGAGGTTTGAAGAGCTGGCTAAAGAAGTCTATCCAGGTCTCCTCGCCAATGTTATTTGATGGAGATACCTCATCTGGTGCCCCAACTGACCTCAATAGTGACCAGAATTCACGGGAATTTTGACTTGACACTTGCTTAAACATGTGTTCCGCATCTTGCTGGTACAGAGTTAGACGATGTTGTTTGGCCCAGGACTTATAGGTAGATTGCGCTTTGCGGAGCAGGTCAAAATTTGCTTGTGAAGGCTGTGTACAGATTAACCACTTCAATTTCCTTAGTGCTCGACGTTTGTTCACCAAAATCTTACAGTATTCGTGGTTTCTTGGACCAGGCGTAGATTTTGACTTGTTTACTAAAGATGTATAGGGCAACAAAAGGGGCTGATAATCAGGAGCGCCAAGAAGGTCTTTTACAGGTTGTGCTGCCGAGATCTTTAAATATTGTGATGTTATCGTCATCACAGATCTGGCGGAAAGTTTGAGGCAGTTTCTTTGCTGGTTACACTCGACTTGATGTAGCACAGAGAACTTTTTTGACCTTGGGTGATTTCCACTTAAATGCTAGTAGATTGTGGTCACTTGCAGTTGAGATGGTGACTTCAAAAGAAGCAGCTAGTGCAGCTAAAGAGCTGCTCACGAAGATATGATCAAGATCCGCGAAGGAATTTCCTCGCGACCAGGTGGGAGCTCGAGTTGGCCTCGGAAAGAGATCACCTGCATTTAGAAGCCCCCTTGATGTCATTAGAGCATTCAACCTGTTTCCTCTAACTTCTCTGTAAGGTACAGACTTTAGATGAAATCCAAGGTCATCCGACGGACGGCAAACAGCATTGAAGTCACCACATATTAACACACTAGCTGAAGGGTACTCCACCAAAGCTACATCGATGGCCTGTTCGACCATCAAAAGGAAAGATTTGTCATCCATGCTCAAAGGGTTCCAGTAAGCGTTCATATCAATCACCCATGATGTCCCAGATGGCAGTTGGTGCATGGGTTGCTCCCATCGTAATAAGGTGACAAGGAGATACGTGGATGACAACAATGTTTCCTGAAGTTGTAACCCACTGCCGGAGCGAATCACAGTTAATAGTCCTAAAAAAGGACGTCCCAAGGCCCCTTTGCTAGCCGGGGCGTAGGCTAAAACATACCCATCCATTGAAGGTTTCTTCATCATCCAGGATTCTTGTATACAGAGGATGTCAAACTATCCTAGGTTTAAATTGCCCTCTTTGGTCAGGTGAAGGAAGCCCCTTGTGTTCCAAGACCCCAACACTAGTTCCTCTTTCACTGTCGTCAGTCGGAATGTTCGAGCGTCTAGAGGAAACCTGACGCATTGCTATTGCTTCCTAGAGCTTATTAAGGCTTTGGGGATCCATGACCAGAGTTGCGCCAGTGGGGCCAGCTTTGTTTTTTGTAGAGCAACGGTTTCATCGGCAATTGGAGCCTGAGATATTGTTCGCTGAATCAAACCAAAGGGCCCCTTCGGAAAGCGGCCTATTTCCAAGGGGTCCTTATCGTTTGCGTTGCTCTCCAACTTTTCCCATATCACAGGATGAATTGGTTTTGTAAAACGCGAGCCGAGACGGTCGCTAATTCTCAGATCACTGGGCGAGTTAGTTCTTAGTTCTTTAAAATTTTTGTCTTTTGCTGGATACTCCTTGGACTTCCTTGGGGAGGCTTTTGAAGAGGCAGGCTCATAATGCACCGTTCTTCTGACATTTGATGGCCTGACAGCATCTGTGTGCTTCGGTTTTAGCGGTGATAGCTCCTTTACAGCAAGTTCAAAAAGGTTGTATCCTAGTTTCAGAAGGTGTACAGCAACGTCCGCAATCATGTTTCTAACCGAAGTGGAAGAGACATAAAGATAAGCGGTGGCTTGTTTACCTTCGTGCATTGGTTCTACCAACGCGATGTCAACCAACCTCAGACGACTCAAGGATGGAATACATTTGAAGAGGTTAAGCACAAAACCGTGGTTTAGAATGATATATTTTTTGTTGTCCAAAAGTTGTTCTATCTTAAAGGTACGGTCCATTTTTACACGTGGAGATGATTTCCACGATCTTGATTTTGAATTTCGTCTTAGCCGCGTAATAGCTTTATTTGAATGGAAATCTGTAAAGTCTTTGGAATCCCTCCTTGGATCTCGGTGCCGGCGGTCTCTAGTAACGTATACCCAACTAGACTTGCTGGGTTTAGGCGCAGGAGACGGGGAGCGTGTTGTTACTGCCTCTTCTCTGTTGCTTAACGCGTCGAGTCGCGGTGAGCCTTCTCTGCTAACTTGAGTGTTTCGGCGTGTATGTTCGTGCGGAGAACTCCTCATTTCCACTGGACCCCAAGTGGGTTTGCCTATGAGTTTTTTACACCGATGCTCCAGAGTCTGGAATTGTGATTAATTTCCTTCCAAGTTGTTTAAAGAGGGAGAGGCGACCTGCACTTCTGAGATTGAATAGACGCTTAAATTCATTAATTCTTCATCAACAACATGCTCCGTCAGTGTTTTAGGAGGTACAAGGCATGAAGTGATTTCTTCTTTTATAGACTTTTGATTTGTTGACCAGTTTTTTAACGTGCTTGATTTAGTAATCACAGTAGTGCCAGCAAAAGCTTTGTGCGGGAGCCAGATAGAAGTTTCTCCCTCGTTGTTTGACAGATCCTTAGCTTGGGGAGGTTGCTGCAAACCTATTTGCACGTTTTTTGCTGGCTGACTGGCGTTTGACAGAAGATTCTTGTCTGGAGAGGCTTTTTCCGGCTGGACTATGTTGCTTCGATCATCCAAATCAGGTTGAATCACAATCACCTCATTGTTTATTGAGCCATTCGGGGTCGATCCCAAGGGCTTGCTTTTTTATTAGCAGTCTTACCTGCTGTTTCAGATACTACCTTCTGTAATGAGGAAACCACCAGTTTGTCGCTCATCCACGAAAGGGGCGTCTGAGAGCTAATGTCAACTGATGTTATTGGACTAGCAGGTCTAAAGGATGCGCCTGCTGCAGGGCCGAGATGGAAGGGGGCTTTTTCCGGATCACTCAGGCCCCACTGCCCCTTTTCAGCTCTGTTGTTCAGTGCGTTTATATACCCCTCTAGAAAAATCAAATGGCTGTTCATCATAGCAGAGATTGATGTGTGGTCTTTCAGCGTGTCATTTATAGACTCATGCAATAGGCAGAAGGGGGCAAGAGCGATAGTAACTGCTGACATGATCAACATCAGGTCAGGCTTCTTCCCCGAAGAGTCTTTTGGAGTATTTGCAGGTAGTTCACTTAGTCGTCGATTTCTCGGGGGGCTGTACAGGGTACTCTGAGCTCTAGAATGGTCTGGGGCAGAAAATGATCTTAGACCCACTGTAGGTACTGACTGAGGAGGACAATTTGCTCCCGCCAATGATGGTGAGCAAGGAGCTAAGACCAACGGTGGGACCTCCGAAGGAAGAACTACTCCGAGCTCACCACCAACTGGTCCACTCGCCTCGCACTCTCTGTAGACACATCAAAAAATTCCACCCTCACTGGAGCGGAAGTCACTACATCCAGGCTGTGGCTGACAGAAGGAGATAGGGGTGGAAAAGTGAAGTTTCCAGATAGAGCGGGGGGCTTTTAGATGCTGGGTTGCACTGACTGGAGGCAAGCAAGATCCACCTCCTCGGACCGGGGCAAAGGTCCTGGTGGAAACTTTGGCCCGCCCGTCTCACCAGTCCGCACACAAGGCTCAGAAAGTCGCGGCCGTGAAAGAGCAGAGTGACCCAGGGACCCAAAGTGCCATCTGACAGAGGGGGAAATCTGGGCCAAAACCTTCTGGCCTCCCACCGGGCCCCTGGCTGGGCCCCCCTTTAGATGTTGCTGATCTGTCGTCACTTTGGGGGGGGGGACCAGGTCAGTAACCACTGTCAAAATTTCAGCATCAGAGAGTTCTTCGGACACAGGGTCTTTCCGTTTTCGGAATTTCTCAAAAAAGCTTTTTACAGGTGAACTTGCAGCCACTGTTTTTGTTACCCCTTGCGTAATTGTCCCCATGGGGTTAGGAGACAGTTTTGAGTGTTTTGGGCGAACAGTTTGTAGTGCCTTCATGCCCCTATTTTGATGAAGATGGGCGCAGCGTTTTCTTCGAGCCGGGCCCGATTTGATTTTCTATAGACGCTGGTTCTTAGAGGTGTGAAGGGCTTTCGGTTGACTGTGGGGATCAGATACATCAGGGAAACAGTTTAGGGATAAGTCTTTAAGGGTTGCCAAATCGTCATTGGGCCTTTGTAAAACTCTGATTGTAGGTGGCCTACCCTCCAACCTTCCCGAAGGCTCTCCCCCGGCCAAGGACGGGGGGGTTTGCTGAATAGGGACAATAGACTGGTTATGTGGCGGCAAACAAGACACGTTTGATATGGATGCCACACTGTCCGGGGCAGGTAAACAGGAGGCTCTGCATCTCCCGAGCAGGTGACCAACAAGGGATGTGCAGGAGGCAAAGCCGAGCCGGGGTCCGACACCACCCATTCCCGCTCCCCTCCCACGCCCACCTCCTTACCTGGATCCACCAGGAGAGCCTCTCCTCCAAGAAGCGCTCCAGGGATTTCCACAGGCTGCAGAGATTTCCGGGGAGGAGGTGAAGGGATGGATGGATACGTCGTCCTCTATATCAGCCAAGTCAGCCAATTCGATCCGTGCCATGGTGGAAGACGCTTTACTGTCTTCCAGGAGCCCAAACTCCCAGTCGGGTCTGTGGGACATGAGTTTATCAAATTGCTTTTGCTTTTTGGTGCTCCTCAGTTGGCGACCCTCCGTTTCAGAAGAAGGGCTTACAGCAGGGAGTTCTGGCCGCGGATTTCTGGGTCCCCTGTCTCGAGCTGTAAGCACAGCCATGGTCTGCCGAAACAATTAGTCACCACAGATGCCACAGACTGCCACCGACTGCAATTTCCACCGCAATTCGCACCGCGGTCCGCTCGGCAGGCAGGGAAGTCTTTGTGCTGGAAAACAGGAAGTGGGCCATCCCACAAGAAACAGTAGCCAGAGAGAGCAGACTCTGCCACCGACTGCAATTTTCACTGCAATTCACACTGCGGTCCGCTCTGCGGGCAGGGAAGTATTTGCGCCAGAAAACAGGAAGTGGGTCCTCCCACAAGAAACAGTGGCCAGAGAGAGCAGACTCTGCCACCGACTACAATTTCCACCCCAATTCGCTCTATTGTCCTCTGCTCACTCTCTCATTATAGCAAATTATTATGATATAATGCTTACTCCTCATAACAAGATCAACACAATGAATGCATGCCCATCTAGCTTTTAGGATGCTTGGCGAACCATGTCCTGTTAATGGTACTTGTTTGCAAAGACTGCAGGTGCCATTTGAAGCTGCATTCTGTTATCATCTATATCGGCATAGGCTGGTGTGCTGATTTATGCAGAAACACTGATGCTTCTTGATATTCAGTACCTCCTAGGCTCAGAGAAATCTCTTTGATTAGGCCATGCAGATTGTGGCATAAAAAATGGTGTGCACGAGATCTTCGTTGCACGGGTGCAGAAAACCTAAGCGAACATGAGTCCCGAGGGGCAAATAATGCCAGGAATGTTGTGTGTATTATTTCATATGAGCACTAAACATTGATGGGAAGATGTTACTTAATCATGACCACTGGGATTTCCTCTGTCCCGCTTCCACTCTGTTGTTTTTGGCTCTTTCTGCCATTACGGAAAGTGACCAATAATAGGTAAATATATCATGGAACTGCCACCAATCGATGCCCTCTGGACAAATCTTCAAGTTCCCTTTGCACAGGAACACAAACAGTGCTAGCCATGTTTAGGCCTTGTTGGGCCTCTTCAGTGGGGTGCAGTATTGGCAGATAACAGTGATGAATGAAAGCAGAATATATACCCCCTTTACTCAAAAAGACTTGGTTGATTCAAAATAAAACGTCCCTCCTTTATGTGCAGGTAATGAACGCCACAAAAATGTGGTAATACTGGTCTGGTGGGACTGTAAGATGGGACTTTAAATAACGTGGATCATACCTGCATCGTTACCACGTGTGGTAATGGTAAAACTGACATACGTGTAGTGAGCCAGAAAGTGCCTCGACTATGGCAGATAATTCCACAGGAAAATACTTTCCTTTTTTATACATATTAAGAATCAGAAGCGTGCAGCAGAAAATGGCGCACTGGTTCATTCTAGTACTGTTAAAATAGCAATGCTGTGACAACAAGGGGACTGAAATAGTCCATTTTGACTTGTAGCTTTTCCTGTTCCCTTTAAAACTGTGTGCATTTAGCTTGTCACCCGGGCAACCTCGCTTCTTTTATGCTCCAGTGTTTAGACTTATAAATACCTCCATTAGAGAAGTGAGGGGTTTAAAGTCCGTTTTCCTTTCTACATGAAATCAGGTCCACCTTCTTTCATACTCATTCCCTAATTATAGTTTTTCAGGAGCGACGAACCTTGTGCCTGCATTCTAATTGAAGTGGTTCTCTTGCGGAAATGTAATCTAAAAATAGAGCTCTTCTCTAGTGATAAGAATCTATTTTGCAAACGCGTGTACTATGCTTGGCGATAAAGTCATCAGAGTCCAGGCTCATTACGCTGAAGCTAAGCACAGTTATTTTTTTAGCTCGCACTTTGAGATTACGTCAAAGCTATTTTAAGAGATGCCTTTAGGGTGCAACATTTGCTTAAATTCCTGACATTTTGACTTCATAATTAGTGCGATTAACCACATTCAGCTGTTCAAACAAAAAGGTAAGAGCATCTCCATTATTCTCGGTTGTGCTGCCATCAACCCATTTAACACTATGAAATTACAACAGCTTGTCTAAATCCATCAAACAATATTGCAATACGTTTCTTTCATCCTGAGGGGGCGATTATGAAGGCCTATTCCCAGAGGGCGGAAGATGGCAGTAGCCCGCATTTCCACAGTGCTGATTTGTTAAGACATATTAGGCCCGATTCATGGAATATATTTCCCGGAAAATCGTGGACTTGTGCACGAAATCGCACGCAAGCGCCTGTTCGCCGATTCATGGAACACAGTGCGCTGGGCTTACCTGGGACTTGCGAGGAATCTGCGCCGGTCTGACACGTAAATGTGACAGCATGAACACCTTGCACGAGAACACAAGCGAAGGGCTGTCCGGGTCTGCACAGCCACCTAAAAAGGGGGCGGAACACGTGGAATGGTGAACAACAAGCGAAAATGTGGGCATTACGAGGGAGGTTACACAGTCAAACAATCGCGCGCAAGGAAACCGTA
This sequence comes from Ambystoma mexicanum, assembly GCF_040938575.1. Classification (NCBI taxonomy): domain Eukaryota; kingdom Metazoa; phylum Chordata; class Amphibia; order Caudata; family Ambystomatidae; genus Ambystoma; species Ambystoma mexicanum. Next base: position 772,749,946 of record NC_090941.1, read on the forward strand.
TTCATGGATTCAAACAGGGCTTTACGGCGTGCGAAATAGTAAGCTCAAATCCCGAAACAGCTACGCCACGCAATCACAGGCATAAACACACAAAAATGCATAAAAAGTATGCACGATCAACAAACGCACGTATACTGCCACGATGAATGGACCGTTTGTTGCAGCAGTGATCGTGGGACACCGCAGAAGGAGGAGGATAGCCTGGGCCCGGATTTTTCACCCAAGGACCACACTTTTTGGGATGCCTGACGACCAGGTCTATGCCAGGCATAGGTTTTCGTGCTCATATCATCTTAGGCCTGGTCATAGAGTGGGAAGATGACCATACATCACCCACCCTGTGTTCCCAAGCACTGAAACCCTTGCAAATGGTGCTCAGTGTTATGCATTTTTTGGCCACTGTGTCATTTCAGCAGACCACTGCTACAGTTGGGGGCATTTCACAGCCCACTCAGTCACACTGCCTATACCAGGTGTTGGTAATAATGTCTGCACGCACCTCAGTCCGCTAGCACATCTGTATGCCCAGAACACCAGCTGAAAAGCAGGCCGTGGTCCAGGATTTTTATGGGGTGGCGCACTTCCCTAAAGTGCTCGGTGCCATTGATTGAACCCATGCTGCTCTACATCCACCTAGAGCAACAGAGCATATATAGCGCAACCAGAAACACTGGCACTCCATAAATGTTCAGGTTGTATGTGATGCCAAGGGCATCATTACTTCTGTCTATGCAAACTATCCTGGCTCCACCCATGATAGTTATATATTCAGAATGTCACCCCTACACCGGGCCCTGGAAGCCGGGAGGCATGGCAACACATGGCTCATTGGTGAGTATAAACGGCCCTGCATATGCATGCATGCTAGACACGGACAAATAGACACCAAAGACAAACATTCTCACCTCTCCAGGGGACAGTGCCTACCCTCTGAGCACCTACATGATGACGCCAATAGGGAACCCCACCACACCTGCCCAGGTAAGATACAACACTGCCCATATTGCAACTCGGGCCAAAGTGGAGCGCACATTCGGAGGGCTGAAGTCACGTTTCCGCTCCCTTGACCACTCTGGTGGTGAGTTGCTATATTCACCACCAGTAGTGTGCAGTATCATTGTGGCAGCATGTGTCCTGCACAATGTTGCAACACGGCGTGGGGTACCAGTGGACATGGTGGTGCCCCCACATCCACACGGAAAGGCACACCGCTTGTGTATGGCTGGGCAAAGGGCACGTGGAGAGGCTGCCCGTACCCAGCTTGTGGCTACTTTTTTCACCTAAACGCCATCCCCTGCGGAGTGCACACGACCATGCCACATTCCAGGTGCCATTCAATGACGACAATGGGCCAATCAACAGTGCCCACCAAACCACCCTGACCATGTGCCCCTGGAAGTGCAAAATTGTGTGCATCCCTTGTTTGTTTGTTTCTTTGTTTATTTTATTTGTAGAGCGTGCCTGACCCAGGGGTATCTGGGCGCATAGATTAAGGTAATGGTTACATGATGCAGTTATACAATTTATGCAGTTTATACAATTTTATACATACACATTACAGATGAGACATGAGAATGGCATGGAAAGTCAGTTATAAAGCTTATGCAGTTTATGCAATTTATACATAGACCTAACAGATGAAACATTAGAATGGCGGGGAAGGTCAGGTAGGTGGGGGGCATGGAAAGATGAAGACAGATATATACAGGAAAGAAATATATGGTTGTGAGTCTGAATGTGGGGTGAGGTCGAGTTAGTTTTTGTTCAGTAACCAGGTGATGACGTGGCCTCTGAATATTTGAAGAGATGGGCTGCTGTTGATGTCCTGTGGAAGTGCGTTCCACAATTGGGAAGCTAGAACCGGGAAGTTCGTTCCGCCAGCTCTTTTTAGGCAGAACTTGGGTACCACCAAGCAGGATGTGTTAGTGGATCTAGTAATCCTGGCAGATGATTTCATCGTAAATTTGTCCGTGAGATATGGCGGGGCTAGGTGGTTTAAAGCTTTGTATGTGAGGCAGAGGGTTTTTAGATCAATGTTGTTTTGTATGGGGGCGTGGCTAAGAGGCCATGTAGGAGGACGTGTCCTGCTGGAGCTCGTGGTGATCCGACTATAATCCTGTGAATTCGTGCTGAAATATTGGACCATCAGGCCCGCAGAGCAGATGGCTAAGCAGGGGAAGCTGCGGAGCACACATTGTTGAAATCAGACGCGGACCACCGGCTCGGAGGAGACAGCTGGAGCCTCAAATAAGGTGCGAGCGCCCGCGGCACACACAAAAAGAAAATGTCTGCCGCTTGATATGCTGCAGAACAAAGGGCAAGTCGGGCCGGAGAGAGGACTGTACGTGGAGTCAGCGATTGCATTGGAGATCCATAGCGCCGGCGTGTGCTGGCAGGAGCCGAGCGAGGACCGCTGGCTGCAGGTGGCGCCCTGTGAAAATATGGAAGAGGCCGGGCCCGCTCTGAGTGTTACATTGTCTCCATTCCCGGGCTCCGGCACGGGCGCACATCAGAAGGTGCGCGTGCAGCTGGAACTGAGCGGCACTGCTACATTTGTAGCCGGGCGGACCCAGCGAGTGCACAGGTGCCGCACAACGAAAGGAGCCGGGCCAGAGCGGGTGTAAGGAGCGGGACACGTTAGGAGATCTGGAGGACCTGCTCGGGCCCGCAGCAGGCCTGGACACACTGTAACTAAATTGGCTGACTCTCAGTGCCGGCGGGAGCTGGCAGGATCTGTTACGCTCACCTGGTATCCACAGGGACGCCACCCAGCTGGGTTACTCGCTGGTATGCTTCTCAGCTTTGCCCTGATGTGGTGTGCGGGGAAGGTCCTGCCTGAAAATACAGGAGGACTGTGTTCAAGACTGACCGACTGGGGTAAGCATTCTCCCTCTACCCTGTATGATTTCAGTCCCTCTGGCGCCCTCTCCTTACCTTGTGGTAGAATTAGGCGTGCTCTCCATCCTGCCTCATTTGCAGGGGCGCGTTGTCTTTCATGGGCGAGTGCGGTCCAGTTACTTCACTGACGCCGGCCCGTTTGATATTGTTCAGGTAGGTCTTATTGCTGTTCTTTAGTTTTTTTGCTATCCTGCTTGCCTTTCTTTGTTTAAAATGTCTCTTTTTTCTCCCTTAGGTAGGCGGAGCTTCAGCGCAGCGAACTGGCTTGGTTGAGCCCCGCTGGTAAATGATGGTGCATTAAGAGCGCTATGATGCGGTAAGTAAGCGCTATGCGCAGCGCTGCGAAGTCTTGCCTTTGCTGACCTGTGTTTTCCTTCCTTGTAGGTTGCAGTGTTCCTCAGCGCAAGTGGAATGTCCGGAGTGGTGCCAGCCGAGAGGCGACCAGCCAGGTAAGCCTTTTGAGCAGTTCGTAATTTGTAAATGTCTCTACTGCTTTCTTTAATGTTACCTCTATCTTCCTCTTTCAGGTCGTTCTGTCCGGTAGGCGTGCAGATTCAAGGAAGCTGTTCTCAGTAGCTGCAAGTGTTTAAAGATGAAGACTGCAGGTAAGATGCTGCTGCTAATGATGTTCCTTTTGTCTCCTTGCAGGTTCTGCTTCTCCGAGGTTCGAGGGAATAGCTGGACACGGTGAGCGTCACGTTGCAAGCTGCAAAGTAACGCGAAGCGTGTTGTCTTGCTCGGGTGTGGTTTAAATAGCCCCAACAAAATAGTCCAGGTAAAGTAGTCCCTAGGCTACCACACCCAAAATACTAGACCGCATAGCTTGGTTCTTAGGAACCAAGCTATGTGGATGCCTCCATGTTGGCTGACAATATAATAAAGTAGTTCCCAAGCACATTGTTTTGCATGGTCTATGAGCCTGACACCATAGGCGCCAGGACTGGCCCCATGAGGGCTTTTGAAGAGGATGCCAGGCTCTAGAGGCCCGAGTCCTGACTCCACCTGGCCAATGGGTTTGCCAGAGGGGGTTTTGGGCGAGGGTCGTGACAGCACTCCCCCCTAAGGCCCCTCCCATGGTGTTCCCTCTGTCTGGCCAAGGTTTGGTTGGGAAGTTCCGATGGAATTTCCTGATTAGACGTGGTGCGTGGATATTCTCACTGGGATCCCAGGATCTATCTTGTGGTCCAAATCCTTTCCAATCGACGAGATAATATAGCTTGGTCCTAGAGTATTTAGAGTCCAAGATATCTTTAACTTCGAATTCTGGTTCTCCCTCAACAAGTATGGGCTTAGGTGGTGTCCCAATCTGTGTGCCGGGTTGCATTGGTTTCAGGAGGGACACATGGAATACCAGGTGGATGTGTAGATTAGGTGGTAAATCCAGTTTCACGGCTGCTGGGTTGATAATTGCCTCAATGGTATAGGGTCCTAAGAATCTGGGATGAAAGGCCCGGGTTCTCTTGATGGGTACGAATTTAGCGGCTAACTTAACTTTGTCTCCTACTTGATAATCAGGGGCTTTTTTCCGGTGTTGTTCGGCGAATCTCTTTTGTTTTTCTTTGGCATGAATAAGGTGTTCCTTTGCCCTTTTGAAAGCCTGAGTAATGGTTGTGTGTAGAGTCTTTACTGCTGGCATTTACAAGCTGGCTGGAAGGTCTAGTTCAGAGGTACGTGGATGTCTGCCATAAAGAGTATAGAACGGCATTTGTCCCGTGCTTGAATGCAAAGAATTGTTATATGTATATTCGGCTATCCATAGTAGGTCTTTCCAATTCCTTTGTTCGTGGTGTAGCATGCACCGTAAATATTGCTCGAGTGTCTGATTGCTTCTCTCGGTTTGGCTGTCCGTTTGGGGATGGTGACTGGTAGATAGCCGAACGTCGATCTGCGCTATTGCACAACATTTTTTCCAGAAGTTTGAAACAAACTGGCTGCCTCGATCAGAGACCAGAACCGAAGGGAAGCCATGTAGCTTAACCACGCCCTCCAGGAACACTTTTGCTAAAGTGGCTGCGTCTGGGAGGCCTTTGAGAGGAATAAAATGGGCCATCTTCGAGAATAAGTCCACAAGTACAAGGATGGTGTTGAACCCTTGGCTTTGAGGTAGATCAGTGTTGAAGTCAAGGGAAAGAGTGTGCCATGGAACTGGAGGAATGTCCAATGGTTGTAGGAGACCAGATGGTTTTTGTTTCTGTGATTTATTTTGTGTGCAGACACCGCAGGACTGAATATACTGAATGATGTCCTTACGCCAGGTAGGCCACCAAAAGTTCTCTTTTACCTTAGCTACGGTTTTGGCGATCCCAGGATGCCCTTCGATCGGTGAATCGTGATAGTTTGAAATAGTATGCTATTGTAATTCCTTCTTGGGTACATATAGACGATCCCTAAAAAAGGGTAGATGGTCCTTGATGGTATATTGTTCTCCTTGAGTTTGCCATGCGAGGTAGGCATCAGGATTCATTGTCCGTTGGATTTCTTTTCATAGTTCTGCTTGTGTTAAGGCTGTCGTGATACCCAAGAGTTTGTCTTCAGATTTAATATGTACTGGGTCTGGAGTTGTATATACTATTTCATCTATGCCCATGCGAGATAAGACATCCGCCTTTCCGTTTCTGGCTCCTGGTCGAAATGTGATTACATAATCATATTCGGCGAAGAAAAGGGCCCACTGTAATTGGCGCGAGGACTGGGCCTTGGCTGTTTTGAGATATTGCAGGTTCTGGTGGTCTGTGATGACTGTAATGGTGTGTCTGGCCCCCAGAATGTAGTGCCTCCAGGTTTTAAAGGAGGATTTGATAGCCAGGAGTTCCTTGTCCGTGATGGCATAATTAATCTCTGGAGGTGAGAAAATTTTTGACCAGAAGGCCACAGGAAGTAGCTGGCTGGTTTCCGGGTCTCTCTGTGAAAGGGCAGCCTCCACTGCGAGACTGGACGCATCAGTTTCAACGACATAAGGGAGGTCTGGATGAGGATGTCACAGGATTGGAGCAGAGGTAAACCTTTGTTTAAGTTCCTGAAAGGCTTCTTCTGCTTCTTCGGTCCAAGCAAACTTTTTATTGTTTTTTCGTAATAGTACTGTGATTGGGTGCACAACCTGAGAGAAGTCTGGGATGAACCGGCGGTAGAAGTTCGCAAAGCCCAGCATGCTTTGTACCCCTTTCAGAGACGTCGGTGAAGGCCATTTCAGACTGGCATCTACCTTGTGCACGTCCATTCTGATGCCTCCTGGAGTAAGGATAAAACCAAGAAATTCTACTTCGGTGACGTGAAAAAAGCATTTTCAAGCTTTGCAAACAAGCGATGTTGACGGAGCTTGGTGAGGACTGAACGAACGTGCCCGACATGATCTTGTTCCGAGGCTGAGTATACTAAGATGTCGTCTATGTAAACTAAGGCGCACACATCAATTAACTCCCTTAAGACGTCATTCATGAAATACTGGAATGCCGCAGGAGCATTGCATAACCCGAAGGGCATGACTTGATATTCAAACAAGCCGTACTTAGTACGGAAGGCGGTTTTCCATTCATATCCTTTTTTGACTTGGACCAGGTGGTACGCTCTTCAAAGGTCCAATTTGGTATAAATCTGGGCATCTTTAACTTGGTCTAGCATCTCAGGGATAAGTGGCAAGGGGTAGCGGTTCTTCACGGTGATCTGGTTCAATGCGCGGTAGTCAATACAGGTTCTCAAGTCTCCTTCCTTTTTCGGTACGAAGAACAAAGGACTGGCTGCGGGGGACTTCTAAGGACGGATAAATCCGTTTGCAAGGTACTGGTCTAAATAGGATTTCAATTGAAGGTTTTCTGGTTCTGTGAGAGCGTAGATCCTGCCGCAAGGGATTTGTGCACCAGGAACAAGGTCGATCTGATAGTCATAGGGCCTGTGCGGCGGCAATGTATTGGCTTGGTCCTTTCGGAAAACATCCTGGAAATCATGGTATTCACTTGGCAAGGTATTAGTTGCTCCCAGGGTTGATACTGTCGCTCCGGGAGTCATGGGGATACAGACGTCGGGTTTCTCCTTTTGGTAACAGCAGGCAGGGGAGCAGTCACTGGGGAAGGTTAATTTTCGTGCCCGCCAGTCTATCAAAGGATTGTGAGCAACCAACCATGGCATCCCTAGTATTAGCCTGAACTGAGGTGCCTTGATGAGATCGAATGAAATAGACTCCCGATGTCCGTCCTGGCACAGCAAGTTTACCCTGGCTGTGCAATGGGTTACTGGTCCGGAAGCGATTTCTGTCCCATCCACGGTGGTTACCTTGTCCATAGTTGGCTTAGAACACAAAGGAAGCCCCATCTCTGCTGCCAGTTCTTGATCAATATAATTTCCAACTGCTCTGCTATCGATGTATGCTTCAACGGCATTGTCATGCGTGGAAGGAAGGTTACCCTCAGGCACACCGTTTTACATAACATTCATACCCCCGGGGACTCCCCGACAAATAACACAGATAGACTCCCCAAGTCACAGTCAGCCCCTCATAATATCACGCTACCTGTGGTGCGGAGGAAGCGTCATCAGCTCCAAGGCTCTGTCAGAGGGCGACTTTGTTTGTTCCCTTGTTTCCAGTGGCAACTGCCATGGAGATTGCGAGCGGGCTGGGGCAGCCGACCGTAACCACTTCCTGGTTTCGGCCCGACTTCCCAATCACGTGCCCTGAGCTCCGCTCACGTGATCGGGAGTCGGCAGACATAAAAACTGCGCAATTTGAATAATTTGCCGCTTCACAGCTGTTTTCACGACATTGTTCGGCATTCTCGATTCACGTCTTGGATTCATTGGAAAAAGACCTCAAGCTTACGGATAACGGACTGGTGTTCTTGCTCCTTGGATTTGTGGTTTTGGTTTCTGCTCGAATTCACAGACTTTTGGATTTTGGCTAACGGTTAACAGATTGTTTCGGATTACCCTTCTCTGCTTTGTTTCTTACTCATCTGTCTTCGAGGTTCCTTGAACTGCTGTGGTGCCTCCAAGTATCCACGAGTACCATAGTGCCATGAATACTTCCAGGATCATCAGGTATGTAGCCAGCGCTGAGTTTCTGGTGCCTGGCTTTATGGATTGCTGATGCTTCCTTGCACCACAGCCTCAGAGTTCCTAGCACCTTTCCATTAAACTTAGGTAAGCCCCTTTTCAATACAGTTACATTGTTTACAGTACTGTGCTTGTTTGTGCTAATACCTGAATTCATTCCAACAGCTCTGGGGTCCTGGGCGGCGTCTGATCCTGTGAAACAACAACCACCTGTGGCCTCAAGTCTCGCATAGGGAGTAGTTTTCTCTCTCCCTGTGTGGAACTTGGGGACAGAGGCCCATATATTCTTCACAACGCGTCAAGTCAAGACAGGCATGCATTCTAGACGACTGTTGGTGGTTAATTAAGATCACTGGAATTGCAAAGTGCAAGGTCAGCAACTCTTTCTTCTCACTCGACAAACTGACCTCTACGTTTGTCGAGCTTGGTAGTTTTCCGATTCCTTAGCTTCATCCTTCTCTGTGGCCCCAACTGTTCTTCTTGGGGGTTTTACTGGACAGTCCTTCAGGAAATGTCCTGGTTTCCCACAATACAAACAAAGCTGTTGTTGTCTTCTTTTGTCCCGCTCTTGTTATGTTAATGGAGGCCGTATCCCTCCAATCTGCATGGGTTCTACAGCATTTTCAGGTACATGGGGTGTGTTTTCCCTTGGTCGAACATACACGGTCCGAGGGTCCGTCTTAGACCGGTCTGCCTTTCGGTCCTGCAACCGGTGGTCTAGCTGCACAACCAGATGTATGAATTCTGCACAGTCTCTGGGTGGATCAACCACCTGGGCTAAGACGTCCTTTAATTCGCCTCGTAAGCCTTGATGGAATAACGTGGTTCTTTTGCTTTCTGGCCACTTAGCTTCGGCAACCAGTCTGTTGAAGGTAGAAATGTACGTTAATATGTCCTGATTCCCCTGTCGGAGGGACAAGAGTTAATTGTCTACTGCTTGTTCCTGGGTATGGCGAGCAAAAAGTTTTTCCATTTCTCTCTGGAACCCCCCAAAGTCATGTAATAGAGGATTGTCATGGGTTACCAACGGCACCGACCAATCTGCTGCACTACCACTCAGGTATGATAAGACAAAAGCTACCCGAGCTTGGTCGTTTGTAAATGCTCCAGGCCTGCAAAGAAAATGAAGACGGCACTGATTGATGAATGCTGCATACTTCCGTGGGTCGCCTGAGAACCTTTCTGGTGGTGCCAGGGGCACTGTTCCAGGTAACGTGATCTGTACCGGAGTGGGTGGTATGGGGGGGGTTTGCATCGTTGGATTGCTTCCAGATAGAGGCGCCTGTCCTGCCTGTGATTGCAAGTATTGCCTGCTAATCTCTTCAGTGCGTTCTTTGGTCACTATTAGGTCTCTCCAGAGGGCATTAGTCTCTTGTCGGGCAGCATGAACCTCAGCACAAAGCTCTCCTAGTAATTGGGCCAATTGGTCCATTTCTGATGTCTCCATGGCGCCCAGATGGATTTGTTATGGTAGGCTTCGCGTTCTGTTACGCTCACCTGGTATCCACAGGGACGCCACCCAGCCGGGTTACTCGTTGGTATGCTTCTCAGCTTTGCCCTGATGTGGTCTGCGGGGAAGGTTCTGCCTGAAAATACAGGAGGACTGTGTTCAAGACTGACTGACTGGGGTAAGTATTCTCCCTCCACCCCTGTATGATTTCAGTCCCTCTGGCGCCCTCTCCTCACCTTGTGGTAGAATTAGGCATGCTCTCCGTCCTGCCTTCTTTGCAGGGGCGCGTTGTCTTTCATGGGCGAGTGCGGGCCAGGTACTTCACTGACGCCTGCCTGTTTGATATTGTTCAAGTAGGTCTTATTGCTGTTCTTTAATTTTGTTGCTATCCTGCATGCCTTTCTTTGTTTAAAATGTCTCTTTTTTCTCCCTTAGGTAGGCGGAGCTTCAGCGCGGTTAACTGGCTTGGTTGAGCCCTGCTGGTAAATGATGGCGCATTAAGAGCGCTATGATGCGGTAAGTAAGTGCTATGCGCAGCGCTGCTAACCTGTGTTTTCCTTCCTTGTAGGTCGTGGTGTTCGTCAGCGCGAGTGGAATGTCCGGAGTGGTGCCAGCCGAGAGACGACCAGCCAGGTAAGCCTTTTGAGCAGTTCATAATTTGTAAATGTCTCTACTGCTTTCTTTAATGTTGCCTCTATCTTCCTCTTTCAGGTCGTTCTGTCCGGGAGGTGTGCAGATTCGAGGAAGCTGTTCTTAGTAGCTGCGAGTGTTTAAAGATGAAGACTGCAGGTAAGATGCTGCTGCTAATGATGTTCCTTTTGTCTCCTTGCAGGTTCTGCTTCTCCGAGGTTCGAGGGAATAGCTGGACACGGCGAGCGTCACGTTGCAAGCTGCAAAGTAACGCGAAGCGTGTTGTCTTGCTCGGGTGTGGTTTAAATAGCCCCAACAAAATAGTCCAGGTAAAGTAGTCCCTAGGCTACCACACCCAAAACACTGGACCGCATAGCTTGGTTCTTAGGAACCAAGCTATGTGGATGCCTCCATGTTGGCTGACAATATAATAAAGTAGTTCCCAAGCACATTGTTTTTCATGGTGTATGAGCCTGGCACCATAGGCGCCAGGACTGGCCCCATGCGGGCTTTTGAAGAGGATGCCAGGCTCTAGAGGCCTGAGTCCTGACTCCACCTGGCCAATGGGTTTGCCAGAGGGGGTTTTGGGCGAGGGTCGTGACAGGATCGGAGCAAAGACTACCTGCTGCTGGGCACTACCTACGGAATTAGAGGAAACCGGGCCCGTTTGGATGGTTACACTTCTCCATCCACGGGCTCTGGCAAGAGCGTGCATTGGAAGGTGTGCGCGATTGGCAGGAATCGGGCTTGCAGCTACAACTGTGGCTAGGCTGATTCAGCGAGGCGCGAGGGCTCGGACACTTGCTGCCTTGCACACGGATGCCTAGAAGTGGGATGCCAGGACGTATGAACGCCTGGAGGCAGAGGTGAGCGCATACGCTCGAGACCCGCACCTAAAAGCAAGAACTGCAGCAACACACGAAGGCAAACTTAGCCCTGCAGGCATGCGCTAATAGGAGTTTAACCCCACTGGGGCTGGTAGCCATAAGTGGAGGGGCTTGCCTACATGTTTCTGGAATGACGCGATGTCCAGCAAACCTCTAAGAACGAAGGACAAGCAACCCACACTGGACGAATATGCCAGAACATCACCGGGCCCGGAAGGAGCCAAGAGTAAAGACAGAACCCCCGCCGGGAGCGCAGTCGCCATGGGCACAAACCAGGAGATCCTTGCTGCGATTGCTGACCTGAAAGTGGCCTGGGAGACCAAACTGGAACTGGCTATGACCGAATTGAAAGCAGCACTAGAGCTCAAAGTTGGGGCAGTTGAAGAGGAAGTGAATCTTCTCTGGCAAGATGTCAGGTCGCTGGCAGGACGCACAAGGAACCTAGAAAAAGAGGTGGGCCCGAACACAGCGGACTGTGCAACACATAAATCGGAACTTCACGCCTACTGCAACACGTGGGTAACCTAGAAAGCGGGGCAGAGGAGGCGAAGGGACGTGCCCGGAGGAATAACATCCGCATTGTTGGTATGCTGGAGGGAACTGAGGGACCCAACCCTACGGAGTTCATTGAATCTATGCTGCTGCAGGAGATAACCGGAGGAGTGTTGTCCCAGGGGTTTGCGGTGGAAAGAGCGCATAGGGCCCTAATGAGGAGGCCGCCGCCAGCAACCCCCCCTAGGCCGGTGATTGCCAAGATCCTGAACTATTGAGATCGGGAAAGAATCCTTGAACACTTCCAGAAGGGTGGAACAATAGAAAGGGGGACAGCAAACATAACCGCATACCCACATTACACCCTGTTGGTACAACGTAGTCGTATGAACTTTGGGACTGTGAAGAGAAGATTGCATGAAGCAGGCCACAAGTATATGCTGCTCTACCCGGCGGAGCTGAAGGTGTTCCACAAAAACAGAACCTTGTTTTTTAAATCCCCCGAGGAAGCTATGGGGTGGCTCGACACGCAGAGCTGCCCCCAGGAGTCGGGCATCCAGACGGGAGAAGGAGAAGGAGGAGATAAGTAATCTGTGTCTGTGCCACCAAGGGATGTCGCAGCCTAAAACAATGGGACTTGATTATTGTATAAAATGTAGCCTATGGGCGTGCATGGTCAGGGATATAACTGGGTATGATCCGTGAACACTGAGACTTTTGATACGAGCACGGGAGCCTTGCAGAGCTAGTCCTCATACCTCCATAAGGAGAAGGTTAGTTAGGTCACCGGTAGTCCGGTGACACCCTGCCGGGTTCCTGCCCTCGGCATTCCGAGGCAGGACCAAACGCGGGGTCGCCTGAGATCCAGGGATGGAGCTGGGCACTAGTTGCGGTTGGGAGGGGTGGGGGGAGGAAAGGGCCGGTGTGTTGGGGTTTGTTGTTGGGAAAGGGGGGTAGGGGGAGTTTGTTGGGAGAGGGCGGGTAACGAGCCCAACTGAGAATCTTATTAAGCGGGATGGGAGGCAGAGAGGGAAGGTGGGATATTGTATCTATGGCATCAGGTTGCCTTAGAGTGGTTACCTGGAATGTCAGGGGCATCAATAGTTACTTGAAGCTCAATAAAGAAATGATGTACCTGAGAAGGATGAGGATCGACATAGTGTTATTGCAGGAGACCCACCTTACCAGGGAGACATTGGAGGTGGTCAAGAGAAAGTGGAGGGGGAGCATTGCGGGAGCCACATACTCGGCCTACGCAAGAGGATTTTTCACATGGGTAGCACCTCATGTAGCATTTCAATTGCTTCAGTCTACGGGAGACCCAGAAGGCAGGATGATAGTGCGGGGGATGTTGGAAAACCGGGAAGTGAGTATTATAAACTTATACGCCCCTTACCAGGATACAGCGGCCTACTTTCGGACTCTGTATGGCAAAATTAGCCCCCTATTAGGTGGCATGATCCTATGGGGCGGAGACTTTAATTGTGCACTGAATCCTAAGATTAACAGATCAGATGGTAAACTAGACAAACCCCCTCTGGCTGCAAAGGTGCTACAGGCCCTCCTGAGAGACTTTGACCTCGAAGATGTCTGGAGGCAGTTGCACCCAGCAGACAGGCAATACTCACACTATGCGGCACCACATGACCTGCACACGAGGCTGGACTACGTGTTTGCCGCTGTCGAGCTGGTAGGCGAGATGAGAGGCACGGAATATAAGGCCAGAGTGCTCTTAGACCACTCTCCCTGGTCCTAGAGTGGCGAAACCAACCCCCCAAAGTGCGGATTCTGATGTGGAAACTAAGAGCTGAGGCTCTGCAGGACTCGGGATTCCTGGAGGATCTGAGGGAGGTGAACACGGAGTACTTCGAGATTAACACCGGTAGTGTTCGAACTATGGGAACTGTGTGGGAGGCATTTAAGGTGGTAGTGCGGGGGGTGGCTATATCAAAATCCAGAGGGCTCCAGGGGGGCATTGAACGAGAACTGCAGGAAACAGAGAAGGAGTTGAAAGACATTATGCGTAGGGGAGGCACCTCTCGGAAAGATGGGGTCAGGATGAGACTTCTACAACAAGCTAGCAGTGAACACTGGGACAGGTTATGTAAATTAAGCTATACAAAATATGTGGAGAGACAGCATGCGGGGGGAGACAAGCCGGGCAGATTGCTGGCCTGGCTATATAAGAGCGAAGTATCACGGCCGGTGATCAGGGAAATTAGAGGGGAGGGAGGCCAGATCCTGGATACCCAAGAGGGAGTGAATGAAGAGTTTCTTAGATATTACGAACGTCTCTATGAGGACCCAGACGAAGAGAGGGACCAAGAAATCCAGGAAACGCTAGAAGATATAGGCTTTCCCGCCTTAGACGATTTAGAACGGGCAGACCTGGATGCCCCAATCACATTAGAAGAACTTGAGACAGAGATTCAGCACCTGCCCACTTGTAAAGCTCCGGGGTCAGACGGGCTCCCAAGCGAATTCTACAAAACCTACAAACAAGAGCTGCTTCCCCCGTTGCTGGCTATGCTTAATGAGGCGGTTGAGCATGGAAGGTTGCCAGAGTCCCTACGGCAGGCGGTGATCATTCTGATTTTAAAGCCGGGTAAGCCTAGCACAGACTGCGGGTCATATAGACCCCTATCGATGCTTAACCAGGACAGCAAAATCCTTACGGCAGTGCTAGCAAACAGGCTTAAGCGAATCATCGGCAAACTGATACACCAAGACCAAACAGGCTACGTCCCTGGCAGGAATATAACTGATAACCATAGAAGACTGCACCATATTATTGATCAGACAGAGGAGGACCCGGGTGAACTGGTGATCGTCTCGCTTGATGCGGTTAAGGCTTTCGACTCAGTAAGATGGCCCTGGCTGTTAGCGACTTTGAGAGGATACAGAATGGGACCGGGGTATTTCAGGTGGGTCAAAATGTTATACAGCTCCCCAATTGCAAGGGTTAAAACGGGTGCCATTATCTCAGACAAATGGCAACTTAGCAGGGGCACTAGACAGGGCTGCCCCTGGTCGCCCATGTTGTACATACTAGAGTTGGAACCATTGGCAGTCTGTCTTAGACAACAATATGGGGAGATAGAGATCCGCACTGCGAGTGGTCCGTATCTTATTTCATTATATGCTGACGATATACTCTTGTATCTGCGCTTCCCAGAGGAGAACATACAATACATTCTGGAGGTGATGGAATGATATGCTACCCTCTCCGGCATAGCGATGTCGGGGAGAAGCTGGATCCCCCCCCCCCCAGGGCAGTGGGGGGCCAGCAGCCATACCCTCACCAGCTATGGGAGGCCCCAACACCTCCCATATGGCCCCCAGAAATGCAACAGAGTCCCAAGCAGGCAGCAGCATGTTTCAAACTGCATTTATTTCTAGGCAAAGAAAAAGAAAAAAAACAAAAGAAAATCACAGAGCATCGTGCATCGCGAGTTCAGGCGCCGTCTCCCCCGGAGCTGTCTTGCAAGTAAGTTTTATAATCACACTGCAGGCTGACCTCACAGAATTGGATCAGCTCCCAGAAACCTATCTCCTCCTGCTATTGGCTGCAAAGTGGTGGGTTACATATGTAGCCCTTATAGAGAGCCTGATAATTGGATATTAACCTCCTGCGTCAGTGGGTTGATTTAGCTGTGCCAGCCCCCATTACCTAATTCTAATCTTGTTGCAATGTGACTTTGTTCCCATAACTTTTAGCTGAACAAGCAGTTCGCACCTGGGCTCTGGCTTGTTACAAGTTATGTTTCAATGTTGTGCGTGTCCTTGAGAAAATGTCTTTCTTTCCCAGAAAGAAAAAAAAGCACACTGGGTTGCCGTGATTTATTCGCATTTGTGGATAATTAAAAAATGTCTGTCTGCAGAAAGCAATTTTATCTTGAACTTGCAGCCTTGGCAGTTCGAATGTTTTGCGAGGAATGTTGATAAGGCTCCCGCAGCCAGTGTTCAGTGAGTGAAATGAACTTAGCTGTAATTTTCCTGAAACATAGCTTTACACTGTGCATTTAGACCATGTTAATTCATATAGGCATTTGCAAGCCTTTAAACAGGGATTTTTGTGTTTGTAGATTCTGATATTGCAGCATTGATTCTAATGTAGCATAGAAGTTGCACTGTTGGTGAAGTGGGTGTGTTTCAGCATATTTGTCACCCATGGGTGCGCTGGGGCCTGGTTCAAATGATAAGTGCGCTCCTTGTTCTTCCTGCTGTTCTTTTATGTATGCGCTTGGGGTGAGGGGCCATGGGTTTGGTCTCGATTTTCCCTCTTCAGCGATAAACCCCAAGAAATCTAGCATGTTCCCCGTGGGGAGATATAGACGTGCCTTACCAAGGAGCTTACCGGTATTGCCAAAACCCTGGAGAACCGAGACGTTCCGATATCTTGGAATTTACATATACCACACGACAGGAGAAGAACACAAACACGAGATGGAAAAGGCAGTTGAAAGCATTAAAAATAGCATGGGATTCTGGTCCAGACTACCACTGGCCATGATGGGGAGAGCTGCTCTGATTAAGATGGTAGTCCTGCACAGACTGTTACATTTCTTTGTAAATATCCCGTATGTGATCCGTAGGCGCTTCTTCGCTAGTCTCCACAGCTTGTGCAGGGGCTTTATATGGCATAACTCCAGGAACAGGGTGGCTCTCTGGAAATTACAGAATTCGTGTGACAAGGGGGGAATAAACCTGCCAAATTTTAAGTTATATTAATTGGCGGGACAACTGCAATATGTGGCCAAGTGGCTGTCTGAAGAAGAAACGGCTGAAACCAGGCTGTTGTGCATGGAGCCTGCTCCCTACTTCCTTAGAGAGATAGTGTGGTTATCAAAGCCAAAGGTACTAGAGATGGCAAGGCTGTTGGTGCTTGGCTGGGAGGTGTGGCACAGGGCATGGCAGATTGTGGGATACCCGGCTCCGTTCTCTATGCAGGTGCCGCTGGTGGTGCTATGCAGAGAAGACCCCCAATTTATAAAAGGAGTCCGCAGATACTGGGAACCGATGGGCCTGGCTACCCTGGGAGATATATGGCAGGAGGGGGAGGCACTGGAATTCCAGAAACTAATAGAGGACACCGGGGTGCATAAAAGGCAACACATTACCTACTCCAGAATAGTCAAACGAGTGCGAGAAAAGTGGCCGGCGGCAGTGCTTGCAGAACAACCTAATGCCACCATTGAGACGATATATGACATCTCGGAGGCTCGGGATGAGATATCCCGCATATATGAGCTACTGGGGTCCAAGGTGGGGAAGGAATTGCTCCAACTGAGGCAAGTCTGGGAATAAGAGGTGGGAGAACCCATGTCGGACGGGCTATGGGACAGAGCCCAAAGATATCATAAGAAAGTGTCCCGGAACGCGAGGCTCCAACAGATACAACTATATGTCACACATAGAACATATCTGACCTCCAGTAAGATTGCCAGATTTGGTGGCCAGTTGACTCAGAGATGCCCCAGGTGCGGGGAGGAGGAAGCTGGGATGTTACACATGTTCTGGGCTTGCCCAGCGGTGGGACGTTTTTGAACAGAACTGAAGATACCCCTGGCAGGAAAAGGCATTACGCTGAAGGTGGAGTCGGCTTGGGCATGCATGCTTGGGGGCTTTCCTAGACCACGAAATCTGAGGCACATTAGTAAGATGAAAGACCTGGCCTACATTCTGGCCAAACAGAGATTGCAATGTGCTGGAAGGCAGCCCATAGGCCTAGGTTAGAGTTGTGGTGGACTGACCTCATGAAGTGGGCAGAGGCAGAAACGGCTGCTTGGTTCGAAGCGTTCAGCAGGTGAGGGGAGGAGGAGATGGGACCCCTAATCGAATGGAGGCAACTGGTGGCCACTATGGCAGGCCCCTCCCAGACCGATTACAGTGATGATGACACGGAAAAGATAATGACAATAGACCCGCCTGAAGAAGAACAGGCTGATGAAATTGATACAGTGGCTCAAGTTAATGGGGTGGGAGGGAGTAGGACAGAAGAGTGTATTCTGTAACGTTATGTTGTTAAACTTAAACATGGAAGTCCTAATTATTTGTAATGTTTGGTGTGTTGTTATAAAATAATAGAAATGTGTTAAAAAAAATGTTGTTTTGTATAGAGAGCCATTTGTATAGCGTTCTGGTGGTGGAAATATGCTCTCTTCTAGGAATGTTTAAAGCCGCTCTAAGTGCGTTATTTTGCAGAACATGCAATTTATTGATTATAGATTTGTTGGCACCTAAGTAGAGGCCATTGCAATAGTCCAATTTGGACTGTATATATGCTATGGCCAGTATGAGGCAGCTGTTGGAGGATAGTAGGGGTCTGCAAGCTCTGATCAGCTTACCAGTATAGGCAGTGGCTGATGCAGTCATGTTTACTTGTTTGGTGAGATTAATGTTGGCATCAAGGTAAAAGCCAAGGGTTTTTACGTTACTGGCAATTGGGATGTTGTTGCCATCAATGAGGATGCTACGAGACTAGGGACTGAGTTTGAGCAAGTTGTTGGGTGAGCCGACTAGGAGTAGCTCGGTTTTATCATCATTCAGGCAGAGGCCATGTGTTGCCATCCATGCCTGAATGATGATGTAGACTTTGTTAATCCGGCAAACATCAGAGTCGTAGATGCCGGATAGTGTTAGGAGTATCTGGGTGTCATCTGCATAGTTGGTTTAGGTGACACCCAGACTGTCCAGTTTGTCCAAAAAGGGGCTTTCTTAAAATATTGTACAAAGTAGGCGATACACAGAAGCCTTGAGGGACTCCGCATGTGATGGGGATTGGGTCAGCCGCAGCTGTAGGTGAGAAAACACGCATGGTTCTATTTGTGAGGAAGGATTCAATCCATGTGACAGCAGAGTTGGAGAAGTGTGCTGCCGATGACAAGTGGTCACAAAGGATTTTATGGTCCACCAGATCAAAGGCTGCTGATGAGTCTAAGAGAAGTAGGATGGCAACTTTACCTTTGTCTTTTAGTTCGTCGATTTGACTCTTGAAGTTGACATGGGCCGTTTCCGTTCCATGTTGAGGTCTAAAGCCGGATTGACAGATTCCTAATAGTTGGTTTGTCTCTAGTTAGTCTTGAATTTGCAAGTATGCAACTCTATCTAAGATTTTCAATAAGAAGGGGACTGTAGTGATAGGTCTATAATTTGTGGGTATAGACGGATCTAGTGTTTGTTTTTTTAGTAGTGTGAGAACCCAGGATTGTTTCATATTACTTGGGACAGAGTTCCTGGCGAATGAAGAGTTTATAAGTTTAGTGATAATAGGAGATAAATCTCTGGCTGCGTCTTTTATGATTTGTGCAGGGCAACTGTCACCTTTACAGTTAGATGGTTTCAGCGATGCTATGATTCTTTGTACCTCGGGTATGGATAACTGGTTGAAAGTGACACCTGAGTTAAGGTGTGCGGAGGATTGTGCAATTGGACTGGCGAGATTGCCAGAGGCAAGTTGGTGCCGTTTGTCGGCTATTTTGGACTGGAGCCATGTAATTCTATTGGAGAGAGCATTTTGAATGCTGGTGCACCAAAGTTTGTCCTTAGTGAAGGTATCAATGGGTGGATTGGGGTTTTCTAATTCCTTTAGGATATTAAATAATTCTTTCGTGCTGGAACTTGCCTGGTTTATTCTGACATTGAAAGATTCTTTTTTAGTATGGATTATCCCACTTTTGTAAGTAGCAGTAATGTTGGTTAGGTTAGCTTTATTTTCTGTGGAGGGGGTGGTTTTCCAGAGTGCCTCAAGTATTCTTTTTTCTGTACGTAGAAGTTTAAGTTGAGGGGTGAACCAGGAGTTCAGGTGTGCTCTCTGTTTGCATTTGCACAGTTTTAGCAGGGCGATGTTATCTATGGCTTTGGTCATGGCCTCATTGTAGGTGTTGACCAGCAGATTCAGGTAGTTAGTGGGGGTATAGTATTGAGTATGGGAGTTACCAAGGGTATTATGGTCTCAGCAGTAATGTTAAGTTTATTCCTAGTCAGACACAGAGGTGCAATGCGGGGTTTCTTAGGCTCTAGATTGTGGGCACTAATTTCTAGGCATTGGAGATGATGATCAGTCCACACGAGTGGTGAGGATTCTTTTAGGGTAATATTACAATTGAGGTCTGCTACCCAATCGAGTGAGTGTCCTACCTTTAACATGAGTGGGTAGGGTGCTTATTTGTAAGAAGCCTTGTTCTGATAGTGCATTGGCTACAGAGATAGCTGCTAGGTCTTTGGGATCATTATAGCCAAGGTTAAAGTCACCTAGGATGATGTTTTGCGCCATGAGTTTAGTGTTCTCAGCTACTAATCTTGTAATGTCTTCTTCAAAAGATCCGGCGGGACCTGGTGGCCTATATATTAAGTGGATGGTGATAGTATTTTTAGAGGATGTTTGGAGCTTGACCGTGAGGAGATCACAGGATGCCAGAGAAGGGGAAGTGGCTGGTCTCATGTCTAGGGTAGATTTGAAAATGATGCCTATTCCTCCTCTTCGAGCGTTGGGTCTATCAGCTCTGAGGATGGAGTAGTGGTCGGGGCTGGCTAAGGTTAGAAACGGCCCAGCTGCGTCATGCAGCCAGGTCTGTTACTGCAAGGAAGTCTAAGTTGTTGGACAGAATGACATCTGTGATTTCAGTTGCGTGGGCAACAAGGGACCTGACATTTAGTTGTGCCCCTTTTATGGGAGGTTTTTGGGGGCCCTTCTGGATGAAGTGAGGGCTGTCGTCAGCTAAGTTCTTATTCCTAAAAGTGTGGGAATTTTTGCGCGTGCGTGTAGGATTGTTGGAAACTGTGTTCAATTTACTAGTGGCTAGTGGATTGAAGTTTGTGGTTAGTCTGTTGCCTATTCTGGTGTTGCGCTCTATTATGTCGGGGTTGGTGGCAGGTGTGACTATTTGCTGCTTGGATGCAGTAGGTGAGATTATAGGTGTGCCATGATTAGGTCTAGGTGGGGTGTCATGAGTATGACAAAGTGTGCGAGATGTTAGGTGGTGACACCTAGCCATACCAGTGACAGGGAAGGAGAGGGTGTTTGCAGAGTTGGAATGGAGGCGGGTATGCTCTGTTATGAGGGAATTAGTCCTGGTTTAAGTGTCAAATGTGTGGCCATTTGAGCTGGTGGTAAAAGTGAGGTTAGTGCATGGTGGAAATGGTGGTTTGGAAGGCATAAATGGTGTAGGGCAGGTGATAGGGTGGTGCCGGGGGCAGGCAAGTTTGGACAGGCCGTTTTGTAGGCTACATAGTGGGTACCAAGGCATGGTACGCTATCTTGGATGATGCAATGATGCAGTAGGGGAGAATGATTAAGGTAAGCAGGATTTGCATGGTGTGTGGATGTTGTAGTGCATGTGCTTGTAGTGTTCTCACAGTCACAGTCACAGTGGGCTGCAAAATAGGCACAATGGGCTAAGAAATAGGCACAATGGGCTGCAAAATAGGCACAGTGGGATACCAAATAGGCACAGTGGGTGTGTGGGAGCCAATGGGCCCCTCTCTACCGTCACTTCTCAGTACCGAACTTGGACCAAGTGCCTCTAAGTGGTGGGTACGCCCCTTGCCCTTATGCGATACTAACTTTTGGTTATATTCGCGTAGATGGGACCACCGAGCAGGACACAGGGCATCCATTTTCTGTACCCCTTTTCGACTCCATCTTGGTAACTAGGCCTCACTGCAATAGTACAAAACGCATCTCTCCCCTTTGCCCACCGCCGCAGCCTGGAGCACATGGCCCCCACCCTCATCCCCACTCCAACTGGAAAACTCTGCGACTCCATTCTCACGCTGAGGCCGGAGCTGCTTGCAACAAATAATGAATGTTACATATCCCTTTTCCTGTGAGATCACTGTCCTGCATGTGAACCGACATGAGCCAAGCACAGAGCTCGTCCATCTCCACAAAAGTGTCCTTGCCCTCTTACCCTTGCCATTCGAAACTTATTACCTTTCTAACCCTGTGTCCTTGCAAGGCATCCCTTTCATGTGCCAGACTGCCAACCTCGCTATGGAGCCCACCCAACAGACCCCCCAGCTAACATTAGACCCCAGTGCATAATATCGTGCCTAGTACTAACAAATGCCACATACCTGAGATTCTTATGAGACTAACCCTATAGTTCAATAATAGTATTGTCGTGGTCAAGGCTCTAAACCTGTGACCTGTGTAACCCAAATGTATAGCTGGTGTAAGCCCTTGAGTGATTTGTATAACGACATGAGATACTACTAAGAGTCTTTTGATCAACTGTTATTTAGTGTATGCATTATTCAGAATGTATTTTCTTAGCTTACATAGTGACCACCGTGTTTCACAGAGACCTGACCTTCACCCATCCAGAGCACAATGTTTGACGTCAATCCTCCCGCCAACTCAGCAACCAACCGGAGGAAGAGATGATGCCCACACCTAAGTCACCACCACCGCTGACCAATCCTGGTCCAACGTAGCATCATATGTCAAACTTGTAGATATACTATATAAGTGTGTTGTAACTTTTATGTGGTCAGAGCGCTCTCAGAGATCTACATAAACCTTCCTTGGAACTCTCGCAGCCTGCACTTTTGTGCCTTATTCCCTGTCCAGGGAGTGTCTGTCTTATTTATTTTTACACGTGTTAGACAGGGAGAGCACTAACATTTGGTGACCCCCTGCGACGTGATCGGAGAGGTGCCTCGAGGCCGGTGCCGAGCGGCGGCGGCGAGATCTGGGACGCCCCATGCAAAACCATCGCCTCCACGGTCGACCAGCCTGTGCGCACTACGAAGAAGGGTCATGGGTTCCCGGTTGACGAATACCCGACTGAAAAACTGCCGGCCGAGGCGGGCCACGGCTTGGTTGGGGTGCGAGCCTGACTGGGGTCGGACTGCGAGCGGCGATCCTCGGGTCACCTGACTGAACACGTGAGTGCCGGTTGCGAAGGTTAGGAAGGAAAGGTAAGGGGGAAATAGGGGGGGACAGGTGGTAACGGGTAGCAGGGAAAGAGTAGGGCCTGTGTGAGTGATGATGAGGCTTTTCTGATCTATCCTTTATATGGCCATTAGGTTTTGGTAAGAAGTGAAGAGAAAAAAGAGAAGTGGTATCCTAGCCCGAATGGGGTAGAAGGCGGCGCCACGTAGCATTGTCTCGTCCAGTGCAGAATAAATAAGTGAAGTTACAGAGAAAATAGTAGGAGTCTCGTATATTGAGTAGACTCGGAGTAGTTATTTAGAACATTCTTTTTCTGGGTACGAAAAGATTCTTGGGGAAGAGTAAGAGAGTGGAAGAGGTGGGGAGTGAATGAGAAGAGTAGGTGAAACGGGAAAGTGAGTGGGAAAAAAGGGGCGCAACGGGAAGAAAACGCGCGCAGGCAGTGCATGTGCATGATAAGTGTTATATGTGCTTTCGTGTTCTGTCCATTTATTGTCAAGGATATCCAAGTACTGTGGTTGATTTGTGGTTAAAGTGGCAAAATATGCAACAATGAACTGTTGAATTTGAACATGCAATAATTAAAGAGTTAAAGTTGAAAGGGGGGATGATATATATATCTTGATACACATATATACATACAAATTACCAGTAAGTGACAAAGTTTGTGATATATTATTCAACTGGTGAAGAAGTGATTGAGTGGAAAGGGAGTTCAAAAGGTAAGTACAGCCAGAGGGAGGGAAGGAAACATATTAACATGGGAGGAATAACACCACTAGCACATATTTGTCAGCACCTTCCGTTATACAGTGAGAAAATACAAAAATATCATGATCAACGGTTGATGGAGATAAAAGGGGACAGTGTGATGCCAATCTGGCCAGAGGGTGGGTCGTTCGACAAAAGAGTATTAGATTTGGTATCTGCCCACCTGTTAGCAAGGTATAAGGGGAAGCAACTACAAAATAGATGGGAAGTACTAGACTTATGGCGAATGTTTGAAGAAGTTGCACCTACAGCAGAGGTAAGTAAAGAAAGAGTGAACGAAACACAGAAAACCCAGGAGGAGGTAGGCGGAACACCAAAGGGCGAGTGTACAACTACTACAGCAGAAAGTGATACAACTAAAATATACCCTCTAATGTCCAGACCAGCAGTAGGATATAGTGAGCCCCTGCACGTACCAGCCTGTCCAACTCCTACACCTACAACAGGAGCAGTTGCCACAGCACCACCCCCTTATGATAAAGGAGGTTTGTATGGCCCAACAAGCGCACCCCCCGTGAATTTAGGACATATCACTGGAGAATTAGACCGCCAGCTAGTGCATGCACAGATAGAGATAACGCGGCTACGAGCATTATGCGATAGGAGCCAGATGCTGCCAGGAGGAGGAGAGGTGCCACCATTATCTATAGCGGATCTAACACCAACATTAAGCACAGCAGGAGAAGTGGCGCAAGCAATCTCAGAGCCAGCACGGTCAGTATCATCACAAGAAACACACACACCACAAGGGCAAGAGAAGGAGTGGCGGTCAGGGGAGTTTCTATTCCATCTGAATGACAAGCCTGTGAGAATTATACGCCCACCTACCCCAGAAAGTGAGAGAGGAGAGGGCTGTGAAGGGAACAATGAACAGGTGTTGTCAGAAATAGAAGAAGTGTGGAGTGACTTAGACGAGTATGAAGAGGCAGCTGCCGAGACAGGGTCCCCACTGCCAAACCGCCGGTACCCAGGCGCACCATCGCCACCACTATGGCAGGGTAGGTTAAAACAGCGAGAGGGAACTATGATGGTAAGTAAGACAAAGAAAGGTGCGGTAAGTAAGATAGGGAAGAAACACAAGTTGCAAATGCCATTAATACATAAAGGAGCAGGTAGGCCACATTACATTCCGTGGGCACAAATGGACAAAAACAACTTGCTCAAGGTCCTCCCCCCACTGTCGGGAGGGGCTGGAAAATGGATACACGCCTTTGAGAAAAACACAGCGGGAGTGCCGCTAGCAATAGCGGATGTGAAGAGCTTATTAGTGTCAGCAATCGGTGACTAAGCAGACGCAGTGTGGGAAAGGGCCGGATTCCCTGGAGTAACGATGAGTTGTGATCGCCATGATGGATTAGCGTTCAATAATGTTCGAGCACAAGTATGGGATGCATTGAGGCGCACGTTTCCTGATATTCCGGATTTACATTTAGTAATGCAGTGTACAATGGAAGAGAACGAGGATCCTACGCAATTCATACTACGGGTGCAGGATTTATGGAGATGTGAAACTGGCACGGCGTGGAACCAGTCCAGCGCCTTGTTTTATTTTATCATCAAGAAGGGGCTCCCGAAGGAGGTGCAGAAGGCCTTGGACAAAATAGCTGGGATAGAAGCCAAGGGCTGGCCTGAAAAACAGAGTATAATTGTGCACCACTGCAGGAGGATCAAAGAAAGAGAAAAGGAGATAGCACAAAAAAGGTTGGCAGACGAGGCGAAGCTGGTACAGAACAAATTAGTGAAGGTCGCCGCCGTCAATGCCAGCGCAACCGCAGACCGAGAAAACAAGTGGGACGAAGGCTGTACCGCGGCGTAACAGTGATCGGAGATAATGGGCCTCATTACGACCCAGGCGGTAAGTTACCGCCTGGGCCGTGACTTTACCACCATGGCGTAAACTACGTTTACGCCATGGTGGTTGGTGGACTTACCGCCCCATTCCGACCTTGGCGGGGCGGTAAGTCCCCAATCCCCATTTACCCTTCCCCATTCCCATTTTTGCCCCATAGGGTATAATGGGAGTGGGGAAGGCGTTAATTACGCCACCGTAAATTACGGTGGCGTAATTAACTCCATGGTCCCTTAGCGCCATGGATTTTAACACCTGCTAAAAGCAGGTGTTAAAAGCACCATGGCGCTAAGGGACCTCGTACTCAGGCGGTAAGGGTCGGCGCTGTTAACGCTGCCGTTAACCCCTTACCGCCTGGGTCGTAATGAGGCCCAATGTCTTCTCTGTGCCAGGGCAAGAAAGACATTCAGATTAGGACAGCCCACAGGGAACACTTGCATGTGCAGTCCTATCTACCACCCTATGTGCAGAAGAGGAACCACTAGTGGGGGCAGAGATAGGAAATAAGCAGTTTATCTTCATGGTAGACTCTGGAGCAGAGAAATCATGCCTTATGGAAGGCCGGTTTCCGCTCTCAGGCAGGAATTGAGAGACGCAGGGGTTCTCTGGGCTATTTTAAAAGTTCCTTACACTAAAGATCTGGATATAATGGTGGGGGGTAAAACAGTGCGCGCACCCTTACTGTACCACGAAGACGCGTCAATAAATCTGTTGGGTAGAGATTTGTTAAGCAAGTTGAATATGACGATCTCTTTTACAGAACGAGGAATAGTGTGCTCAACACCGGGAGTGTGCCCAGTACGAGCAATGTTGATGATCAGCACAGTGATGAATGAAGTTGTGGTGCGATGAGTACCCATTGATATATGCATGTTCATATATGGTATCAAGGTGTTGGCACGGGTGGTGCCAGAAATAACGAGAAAAGAGTGGAGAACACCATCAGATTTCATATTCCGCCCAATTGCACACACAGACATCGTACCAGGCACGATAATGTCCATAGACATTGAGGCAGTACAAGTATCCAGAAAACGTATTGTGGTCATAGGACTGGACGCGCAGGGGTGCGAGTGGAGGACTGTGTTATGCATAGACCCAAATGTAATTCTACGAGACATAACAGATGAGGAATTGTTCACCGATGGTGAGGATGATGGAGAAATAATAATGGAAATAAGCATACCATGTGATATTATGGTCCAATACAGAGAGGTACACAATCCATTAATGGCTAGCGTTAAAGTGCCACTGACTATATTTGAGGAAGACATGACAAAGGTAGCACCTGAAATTTGGACTACTGGGCCCCACGATGTAGGGCTGTTGCATGAGGTGACACCAATAAAAATAAAACTCAAACCAGGTACAATGCTGCCGAGAGTAAAACAATATCCCATATCAAAGGAAGCGGAGGAGGGAATTAAAGAAAAGATAAATGCACTCCTGAAACAAGGCATTATAGTGCCATCAACCTCCCCATGTAATACAGCGATTTTTCCGATCAAAAAAGCAAAGGGAGGGGCGTGGAGGATGATCCAGGATCTCCGCCCACTCAATGACGTATTCAAAAAGAGTCCCCTCTAGTCCCCAACCCGGCATCAATACTGTGTAGTGTGCCAAAAGAATCAACATGTTTCACTGTAATTGATTTGAAAAACGCCTGCTTCTCAATACCACTTGACCCAGGATCACGATATCTGACAGCATTCACATTAGGGAGCAACAGGTATGAACATTGCAGACTCCCACAGGGATACTGCGAAAGCCCCAGCATTTTTAACAGGGTATTGCGATTGCGGGAAGACATTGGAAACATAGACGTAGAAAGCACCATCATTCAATATGTAGACGATTTGCTCGTTTGTAGCCATACAGAAGAAAGGTGTTGAGAAGACTCGATAACACTAATGAATGTGCTAGCTGTCAAAGGATACAAGGTAGACAAAGGAAAATTGCAATACTGCCTCGCCGATGTTGTTTATCTTGGACAGCTAATATCAAAAGATGGGAAGCGAATACTCCCAGACAGAGCAGCTGCTATACGCAACATAATCATGCCAAACACTGTGAAAGACATGCAAAAATTTCTTGGCATTTGTAATTATTGCTGAGCTTGGATCCTTGATTATGCAGCATACACATGCCCCTTACTGCAAGCATTAAAAGAGGCACAGAAAAATAGGGCTGCAATAAAATGGATGCAGGAAATGAAAACCCAGTATTTGAGATTAAAAGACCTTATCGCAGACGCCCCAGTCCTCGCGAACCCAGATTATGAGTGGGAGTTTTTCTTATTTTCACACTGCAATAGGACACTGATGACAGCAGTACTAACTCAGAAGACATCACTGGGTCACAAACCCTTGGCTTACTACAGTGATACACTATATCCAGTAATGCAAGGCCATTTCGCATGCGAACAGGCCCTTGCAGCTGCAGCCTTTGCGATTGAAAAAAGCGCCACCATTGTCATGGGATGTTCGGTAACGCTATATGCGGAG
Source organism: Ambystoma mexicanum (assembly GCF_040938575.1). Lineage (NCBI taxonomy): Eukaryota > Metazoa > Chordata > Amphibia > Caudata > Ambystomatidae > Ambystoma > Ambystoma mexicanum. The sequence continues at coordinate 772,777,367 of NC_090941.1, forward strand.
CATTCCTTGTTTGCCATCCTTGAGCGAACAAAATCAACACTAACGACCCAACGAGCAACAGCGTATGAAGTAATAATATCAAGCCCCAACGTACACGTAGTGAGGTGCAAGACAGTAAACCCTGCAACATTTATTACAGAGCCATGCATGACAGAGGACATACAAGAACACGATTGGGCCACTTCTGAGAAGGAAGGTGACAATATCCCTAAAGCAAGTGAGAATGCCCTACAGGAGGGAGAAATCTACTTCATAGATGGGTCAGCATCAATAGACCCCGAGACAGGAGAGAAAAACGTCGGAATGGTGGTAGTGAGCATGGAGGAAGATGAATATGAAACAATTGTGCAAAAGCGCCTTCCATCCCATTATTCAGCCCAGGCGGCAGAATTAACTGCATTGATTGAAGCACTGCGCACTGCTAAAGGCTGTGCAGTGACAATATACTCAGACTCAGCCTATGCAACTACCACAGTGCACTCAGGACTGTCACGTGGCATAGAAGGGGATTCAGGAGGGCAGATGGTTGCCCAGTACAGCATGCAAAATTGTTAAATGAGCTGATAGATGCATTAGCAGTACCATCAGTAGTGGCAGTGGTGAAGTGCCAAGCCCATACCAGCAACACAGACGCAATCTCATTGGGAAACGCGGCAGCAGACGCAGCCGCGAAGGAGGCCTCGTATTTCAATATGACACCAACACTTGAGTGTATCACAAAAGCAACTACAGTAGAGCCACGAGAAGAAGCATACACTAATACCCCAATAGCACAGATAATAGAGTTACAAAAACGTGCATCCCAAGAGGAGCAAGAGCTGTGCAACAAACGGGGATGCACACAATCAGCCACAGATCTCATTTGGAGACAAGAGACGACAGGGAAGGTTGTAATGCCCATAGAGTTGCTGGAAATAGCATTCCAGCAGTTTCATTTCCCCGGCCATATAGCAAACAACACATTGCTGCAGATATCCAAGAACACTGGTTCGTTCCCAACTTACAAGAGCACCTGTCAAAATTCATTGTAAAATGTATAACATGCCAAACATATAATTCTGGAATGACATTAAGAACACTGCGTGGCACTTTGCCCCACCCAACAGGACCATTTAGAGAGCTCCACATAGATTATGCTGATATGGGAGAGCGGTGTAACGGAGAGAGTGGTGTGTGGTGGTGTGTCCCTTTTCAAGGTGGGTGGAAGCAGGCCCCTGTCCCCACCCAGACACAAAATGTGCGGCAAAATTCCTTGTGCGGGAGGTGTTTTCACGATAGGGGATATGCGACGTGATCAGATCAGATAATGCCACGCATTTTGTGAATGACCTCTTTAAGGAAGTGACATCACTTTTGGGGGTGAAGCACAAATTATGCTCGATTTACCACCCAATGGCGAATGGGGTGGTAGAAAAGATCAACGGGCTACTGAAGGGTATGTTGTCTAAATTGTGTAACACATTGAAGAAGAACTGGGTTTATTACTTGCTCCTAGCACTGTTCCAACTCATGACGCAGCCGTGCAAAGACCACCACCTAAGCCCCCACAGAATTGTGACTGGGAGGCGAATACATATACCAGTATCCCCAATTAGGAGAGCCTCAGATGCGCACAGGGCTGCCACAGTGCTGGGGGAAGAGTTCAAGGAATACCTAACTCAGTTAACACGTGCAGTACGCAGCATAACTCTAAATAGCACCGCCCTTTACTGAAAATGTGATGACTGATGCTACTACACCCGCCACAGATAGTTCCAGCAGGCCACTAATGCCGGGGGCACATATGTATGTCCGCAGCTTTGTGAGAAGGTGGAATTCACCCAGGTTTCATGGCCCTTACGAGGTCATTTATAGTACCCCCACCATGGTGAAAGTGAAGTGATTGAAGTATTGGGTGCACTTATCCGATGTGAGGAGGGCACACAGTAGTACAATCCCTCCGGAGGAGCAAGACAGCGCTACCGGGACAACAAATAAGGTTGGAAGAAAAAAAAAAAAAAAAAGAGAATCTGAAAAAATATGCAGAGATAAAAATGATGATATGTATTTCAGATGATATGTATTTCATTATACACAGTTTGCTTCTTCCTTCTCTCCTCTCTGCCCCTTCCCCACTCTTAATTGGCCAGGCATATTATTTATACACTCCACCTATCCCCCCCATCTTCTACCTTTATTTTTGATGGTTGTTTCTACAGCGAAAATACCTGGAGAATAGAGTAACAGAACAAGCCTGTCTGAAAATAATGATTAAACGTGAAATGAACAAGAATGTAAATATTTGTATATATTGTGATGACTTAATGAATTTATATCGCCCCTCCAGGTGAACAATGGCCCAACGACCCATGATCGGAGAGAGAGAATTAATCTTAGATAGCGATAGGGTCGCCACTAGGGCTAAAAGGTTCAGTGATGTTGAATGCATTTTGAAATGTGCTGCAATTTTTATGACGGTAATGCTGTTTTTTGCAGCGTGGTGTCGGGGGGAAATTCTGCCGGGGTCGGCCGGGCCGTCCGCAGACCTCCAGGCAGGGAGGCCCCAACTCCTCCCGTGTATATCCCAGATGAGATAGAGTATGAGACACACACAAGGAGCAAGGTGACTCTGCTGTTTATTAGACAAAACGGCAGGGATGGGTCAAGGAGCGTACGCGTTCGTCCTGACACACACACAATCGTGGGGCTCGCAGGCCCTTTTTACTGTATTATGACGCGCTACTTGCGTCACTTCAGAAAGTTAACAAAAAACCTATCGCCACTCTTAATTGGGTGTTCGAGTGGTAGGGTTAGTATAGCACACATATAGAGAACGATGTTAGTGGACAAAGGGTAGTCAGGTGGTATATCTGGGTTGTCCCTACAATTAGATACATGAGAATTGTTACATGAAGACTCCTGAGGATTGGCTAATATTACTGGCGTCAGTGATGAGAGCCCCATGTTCTGATTGGTGCGCCCGTGAGCTTCCCAGCCTGGGACCACCGCTGTTCCCAGCTCTCGGTGTACCTGCAAGGTGCAACAATGTTTCACTATGGGTACGTGCAGACAATGTGAGGACTTATTCATAGCTGGAAGGCTGACCGCTCCCACTGTCGCAGATGTCCATTGAGCCTTTCAAGTGTATCTGCCGGTGTCTCGTAGCGAGGGATCCAGACGCCTCTGTTCTCCTGGGTTTGGCATCTCGTCAGGTTCGGCTTGGTCACGTGGGGATGGACCGTGAAAGAGGCAGAATTCTGCACAATTAATATTGTTTTTCTACTGCGCGTCTGGTTTAATTTGCCGGTGTGACTTTAACGTTGGTGCGCGGAGTACGAGGTTGCAACATCGTGCCTTTGATGATTTGTTCTTGGAATGTGGGTTTGCAACATTGCGACCTTGGCTGGTTGTTTCGCCGAGCTCATTCTGCAGGATCAGCAACCTGACTCTTGCTTTGTTAATATCCACGGGAGCTCTTGTTTGAGGCCTACTTGGGCCTGGTGCATAAGTGGTCCGTTTGGTGCACAGGTGCTTTAGGTTATAGGAGCATGTAGTTTCATGACCAGTATCGTGTCTTCATTATACTTCTCATGGTGGTAACTGGTTTCAAGAGAAGCGTGAGCAAACTAGTAGATGAGTTCATGACGCGTCTTGCGTTTCTGCATTCTGAAAGCCTATGTAAAAATAATAAAGATGCACGTCCGTGAATATGCCTGTCACCTACCTCATAGCACTGAGTATATTCTTCGTGTAGGTTGGTGTGGGAATGTCCAGTGTGTATATTTGTATAGATGTGCTTCCCGTTGTCTAGGTCGTCATGGCATCTCTAACGACGTGTAGATTTTAGTCTAGTTGGTCCGTGCCGCAGGTGTCGGCATGGCCAGTGCGGGCTGCTGGGCAGGCAGATGGACACATCCGTATGTTCCTGTACCAGGGTATCTGGTCGTCTGGTAAATGGACAAACTCTTCTCGTGGCGGGTGTCTGGGTCGTGACCCTCTAGGCCAAGCGCGAGAGGTGAAGGACGGGAGCCTGGTCTTCCATTCTCCCACTTCAGTCCCCCCTCTGGTCGACTTGTCGACCACAAACATATCCTTCTCGTTATCTCCTCTTACTCGCCATATCTTAGTTATTCCTCCGAGATGTCCATAATGGTTTACATGATCTTCAAATGACCAATACATATATTCACAGGTTCCTCCAGGAGTACAGTATACCCATCTTCCTATGTAGCTCCTGGGGTTTCTTGGGTTCTCGACCTTCACTGATGGTGGGTCTAGATGGTTGGTGATTATTTGGGTGCGCAACTTCTCCCTCTCCTTTATTATCACACCTGTATGCTGGCCGTCATCTGCTGGCATCAAGGGGTGCATTCCCACCATTTCCAGCAATTCGTCAGTAGTGCGTGCCTTCCGGGCCTTCCAAAATCTAATTATGATCAGAGTAGCTCCAGCCAATATAGTACAGCCCACTATTATTTTCAGTCCATCTGACAGCCAGGATGGCATCCATGACCATAATAGTGAAAACCAGCTCTTATCCTTGTTTACACCGTTACTTTCATCCATCATTTTGGAGTGCATCTGGGCCAATTGTGAAACTGCTTCTGTCAGTGTACCATTGTCAGCATCATTGGCAGGTATGAACGTGCAGCATGATTGTCCTATCTTTGCACAAACTCCTCCTTCCATTGCTGTGAGAAGGTCCAATACATATCTGTTCTGGAGTGCTACCATCCTTACAGCTCGCAGCTCCTCTTTTATTGCGTTAAACCCATTCACTGTAGAATTGATGGTCATCATTAGTTCCCATCTAGTTATTTGGAGCCATTTTGCGTTTGCGTAAGCCTGCAGTCCCGGGTGTATTATTGAGGAGAAGAACATTGCTGCTCTGCTGAATAGTCTATGTTCTGGCGGTATTGATGTTAGTGCCGTTTCCGACCTTCCCCACAGGTAATTTCCTGTCAGTGGCTCTCCTTGTCTTTTTCTTCTATTTAGGACAGTATCATTGCTGTTGGTCCTGTTCCCTTGCTCCTCCTGAAGTGGTGCAGATCTCTTTCTTCTCTTATCCCCTTCATCCATTTTAGGAAATTTCGCCACATTGACGTGGTTCTTAGGTACCACTAGTGATGGTACATTGACGTGTACCATTGTGCACACACCATTCCACAGGGGAGGTAGTGTATGGTATGCCTTTTCTCCACAGGCCCAATAATGGTCCATTATTACTGCTGTTCCCGCTCCCCCCTCAGGTAACTCCATCACACTTGCACAATTGGTGTTATATCCTACGTCCACCTCTCCTTTATGCTGGTAGCATACCTTGGGCGCAGTCAACGGTAGTATTGTTATTGGGTCTTCATCTTCTTCTACCCACGTGAGCATTGGTACATACTTGATCCACGTCGTCCAACATCGGTGATTGTGTGTCTCGATGGTTGAGATAGTTTCTTTTGTTACCATGTTGCTGCCAATCACTCCTATCTCCCAGCTGTTGTCCAGATACACCTTTCCTGTTATCGTCACCAGCGGCCTCTCCCAGCATCCTTGTTTACCCGGAACTTCAGTGGCGTACCAATCACATGGTAGATACTGCAGCGTTACTTTCTTTGTTTCTCCTTTTGCAGGGCCACTTGTTATGTATTTGAATGCTTCAGCATGTAAACTGGTCTTGTGATAACTCAAATAGGTCTTGAGGAAGTTGTTTTCATATGGGTATGAGTCTCGTGTTTTCCATGTCATGTGCACTACTGTTCCTTGAAATCTTCCTTTCGTTTGGAACAGTGCCAAGTATATTATGCACTGTGCTGTCTTTTCATCTATTTCTGTGGCAACAAATGTTCGTGAAGCACTCATGGCGTATGGTATTAATGAGCAAACGTAGCAGCTATCCTCAGTTGTCTGCTTACCAATGCGGGTCATGTGTTGGTACCATATGTTGTTTGTGACGTGTGCTGAATCTTGTATATAATTATCAATACCTTTATTGTCTGAGTATGTGCTGCGTTTAACTCTATTTTGCTTGGGTGCAATGTTACTATTACCACCTGACGTAACACCTGTTGCAGCAGGGAACGGGGGTATATTAGGTTTGGGTGCAGCAATAAAATTGATAGCATAGCTGTACTGCCAGACAGAGGCAGCCAAGAACCCGGTGATCATCAAAATCCCTATTATTTTTATTACATATACTAATCTCACCGGCATTTTGCTCTTACCTTGCTGCAGTCCTGGCAGCGTATTCTTGCGACGTTAAAGTTGCCCGCCTAAAAATTCTCAAAATGCTTTGTTATTAAATGTTAGTTTTGTTTCCTTTAAGCTCTCCCTATCAAATAGTCATTCAGTGCCCAGGCAAAGAGCTGCTCCCACGCTACTCTAAGTGATCGGTCTCTTAGGACCGGTAAGTATGGGCAGAGGTAGGGCATGGAATATTCTATGGCCAGGAGGAAGGCTGTGTAGTAGACACGTACCCTTCCCCTTTTTAGGTATGTTGGCCTTTTTATTTCGTATACAAATTGGTGTGACAATTCTTCTGGGTAGTTATCGTCTGGGAGTACCATCTACGCCTGGACAGTGGACTTGTTAGTTAGCTTTTTTCTTAACAATACAATAAAACGCAGTTCCTGTATGTGCGAGAGAAAAAAGAGAACATTGACGTGTTTACATGTGTATTTGTGCAGGCAATGTCTTTCAGTTTAAGTTATAACTGTACTTGAAAGTCAATGGGCGGGGGGGTTTGGGCTCAGATGGCGGAAGTATTTTTACTCTTTGAACGTGTGACCATGGGGTGGGCAGTATGGGGATCACCCCTTTCTTCGTCAGTTGTTGTCTCCGGGGTAGTTCGGTAGTGACACGGTAAGGGAACAATTGGGTCGTTGTCTGTGGTAGAACTTCCTTCCGCTGTCGGGGATGTTGTTGCTGTTCTTCCAATGGACCTGTCGTTGGCGCTGGGGCGGGTCTGCAGTTTGTAGATCTTTACATCATGTAGGTGGTTCCAGGCACGCTTGTCTTTTAGTTTTACTGCTCTTGGTGATACGTCCTCTACCAGATGGGGGCCGGTGAACCTCTTATCGTTCCACTTCCTATTGAAATTGCGAAGTAGCACGTGGTCACCTTTGGCAAGTTTGCACAAGTTCTCTTTTTCCAATTCTGTACTGGCGCCTTCTTCTTGATTTCTGGTGGACCCGCCCCGTGTGCGCTCGAGCTGTTGAGACACAAACACAACACTAGTAATCAAAGAAGACACATATTGATACATTTCATCACCTAACACACTCGCTGAACTTTCGTGGTCAGTGAATGCCCTTGACGTTGGCGTTAGGGGAAGGCGCATTTGACGTCCAGTAACCACCTCGTGAGGGGTGAGGTGGTGGTCGGACCCTGGCCTATTCCTTAATTCAAATAGGGCTAACGGAAGGCAATACAACCAACTTTTCTTTGTTGTTTGTTGTATCTTTGCAATTGCCTCCTTCAATAAGCCATTCAGGCGTTCACATACACCGTTAGCCTGTGGGTGGTATGCACATGCAAATTTGTGTTTTATGTTCAGCAGGGATGTGATATGCTGGACCATTTCGTTTGCGAAATGCGGGCCATTGTCTGATCTTAACACCTCGCACACTCCCCACCTGGGGAAGACCTCCCTTACTAGGAATTTGGCTGCTCTAAATGCATCTGGGTGTGAACAGGGCCCTGCTTCAATCCACCTAGAGAATGGGCATACTACTACAATCATATACCTATTACCTTGACATATGTTGATCATATCAACATAGTCAATGTGAAGGTGCCGAAAAGGTCCTTCTGGCCGGGGTATGGTACCTCTTATCACTTTTAGGGTATGACCGGCCGTAAACTGTTGACATGTGAGACAATTGCTGATAAAATTTGACACATGACAATTTAACTCGGGACAGAACCAATCTTCTCTAATTCGTGCTGCAATTTTTTCCTTGCCTGTATGGGCTGGGTGATGTAATTGGCTCAGGGCGGTATTTAAAAGTGCCAACGGTATTACAACTTTCCCAGTGCCACCCTGACGCCATAGTGCGTCGGTTGGTGACATTGTACATCCTCTTTTTACCCATATTTCTTTTTCGGCCATTGGTGCAGCCGCTTGTAACTCCATAATCTGTGTGGCTGGGAGATGGGTGTACCCTTCTCTTATTAACATCTCCCTAGCCATTCCCCTCCCTCTCCCTCTCTGTGAGTCTGTGGGGTTCCATATCTCACCAAAGTATGCAGCATATTTCGCATGTGCGTCTGCTGCTGCATTCCCTTTTGAGACGTGGTCTTCACCATTGGTGTGTGCGGTGCATTTGACTAGGGCTAGTTCTTGGGGGTCGTTTATTACTTCAATTAGTTCAGCCAACAAGAGGGCATGTTGCACTGGAGTGCCGTCAGCTCTCCTAAACCCTCTTCTTCTCCATTTGGATAGCCCTGAGTGGACAGTGGATGTAACATATGCACTGTCGGAATATATGGTTACTCGTTTGTCAAAACTTTCCTTCAATGCCAATATTAGTGCAACCAGTTCCGCGGCTTGAGCAGAGTAATGCTGTGGTAATTGTACACACTTCATAGCCACACACACCGGCGCCTCCATCATTTTTACCACTGCTGCCCCAGTCCTCCGTATCCCATCTCCTTGATCAATAGTTGATGACCCATCAATAAACAAAAGCTCACCTCCCTCTAGTGCGTTTTCTTCAACTTTCCTAGTACATGAGTACATTTCAGTTATTTGGGTACAGTCGTGGGCGTAATCTCCCTCCTCAATTACTTCTGCTAGGAACCTTGCAGGGTTAACCGTGCTACATCTAACAATTGCTAGTTCAGCCCTAGACAAAATGATCTCATAACCTGATGCCCTCTGTGTCGTTAGTGTGGACTTGGGTTTATTCAATATTGCAAATAGTGCATGTTCCACAAACAGTGTAGTTGGACACCCCATGGTTATTGCTGATGCTTTTTCCACTGCAAAAGCAGCTGCAGCGAGACCTTGTTCGCAAGGGAAGTGGCCTAACATCACAGGGTCTAAGTGACCGCTGTAAAATGCTACTGGTTTATAGCCCATGCTCGTTTTTTGGGCCAATACTGCTTTCATCACTGCTGAGTCGCAATGTGAAAATATAAAAAAGCGTCGCTCATAGTCTGGGGATGCCAGTACTGGAGCAGTTGATATCGCGTCTTTCAATTCGTCAAAGGCCTCCCTCATTTCCATAGTCCACCCCAACTTTTTCTCCCCTTTATTTGCTTCCCTCAAACCCTCAAGCAGGGGTCCTATGTATGAACTGTAATCAAATACCCATGCTCTACAGTAGTTGCACAGCCCCAGAAATTGCTGCAGTTCTCTCACAGTCTGTGGCATGGGAGTGCTTGAAATGGCCTGTGCTCTTTGTGGTGCAATCTTTCTTCCATGTTGGGATATCAGTTGGCCAATGTAAAGTACCTGTTCCTGACAGTATTGTATCTTTTCCATGTCTACCTTGTACCCCTTTTCAGCCAATATCGTCAACATTTTTAAGGAGTCCTCTCTACATTTACTTTCGTTCGTACTGCAAATTATTGTCGTCCACATACTGTAACACTGTGCTTTCCACCTCAACGTTACCCAAATCCATCTGTATTACTCTATTGAAAATTGAGGGTGATTCACAATACCCCTGTGGTAATCTGGTATGTTTCCACTTTGTATTTCGGTAAGTGAAGCTTGTCAAATCTTGTGAGTCTGGGTGTAATGGTATTGAGAAAAATGCATTTTTAAGGTCAATTACTGTAAATCGTGATGCTTCTGCTGGGATGCCACACAATATTGTGGCCGGGTTTGTTGTTACTGGATACTCTGCTTCTACTATGTTGTTCAAGGGCCTGAGGTCCTGTATGAAGCGCCAAGACCCCCCTTTAGCCTTGCGCACCGGGTACACAGCCATGTTACATGGTGATTCTGAGGGGGCCAATATGCCATTGTTTATTAGGGCCGTTATGGTTTCATATATGCCCTCATCTGCCTCTTTTGACAGTGGGTACTGCTTCACTCTTGGTAGTATGGCACCTTTTTTCAATTTTATCCTTACACCCCCTATGCTTTTTATGCATCCCACGTCATAAGGGCTAATAGTCCATAATGATTTGGGCACCTTTGACATATCCTCCTTAAAGAAGGGGACTGGGGTGCATGCAGGTGCCTCAAGTGCCATTGCAATTTTCTGTGCTACTTGTTTGTGAGCCACTCTTAGCCATATTTCTACACTCATCATGAACACCATTTCATCTTCCTCCTTTTCTTCTGAGAACAGCTCTTCATCTGACACCTGGGTCAGCCTACATCCTTCTGCTAGTGCTATCACTGCCCTCCATGCTCTTCCTTCTTTATCTTGGGCGTGCACAGCAATATAATCAGCTGTTGCAATAATGCTCTCAATGTCCATTACAAACACCTTTCCTTCTGGTTCATTAACAGGTGTTTCTGGTCGGAACAGATAGGCTGCTGGCCTCCTCCATATTTTCCCTTCTATCCCTGGCATCCATGCAAATGCCATGTCTGTTCCATACTGGAATAGCTCGCCATCTACTGGTTCCGCCCTAATCGCTGTCTGTCCACAGTATGCTTGCATAATCTGTCGTGCCGCGAGCATGTTAATCCCTGGAGTAGAGCAAATTATGCCATCCTCTGTAAAGGAGATCGTCATATTCAACCTGTTCATTATGTCCCTCCCCAGTATATTTACTGGTGAGGCACTATAATACAAAAGTGGAACTGACAGATCATAATCTCCAATAGATAAGGGAACGTTATCAGTAAAAGGAACCAACCCTTTAGCCCCAGAAAATCCTTGGGTGTTCATGGCTTCGCCTGACATCTTAAATTTACCTTCCCTTATGCAAGACCGGGTTGCCCCGGTGTCAACAAGGAATGATAATTTTTTGTCACCTATCGTTACCTCTATGCGTGGCTCCTCCGCACTATTAGGTGTTACTGACAGGATGGGACACACCAAGGCCATCTGTGGGCTGTCCTATTGGGGGTACAATGATTGGCCATTCCCTGTGTAAGGGTTGTGTCCCAAGACCGTCACCCTACCCAATTGCGTTTGTTGTGTTTGGGGTTGTTGTGTTAGCGCTACTTGTTGTTGTGGCAGTGGCTGTTGTTGTGTTATTTGTTGTTGTGGCAGTGAATATGTTTGTGGCTGTTGTTGTGTTATTTGTTGTTGTTGGTCACTTCCTTGTTGTAACATCTGCTGTTGTTGTATGCCCTGCTGTTCTTGTGAGGTCCTAGGTTGTGCCTGTTCATTCCATGCTGGTGTTCCTGGCCTAACCCTACACGTACGTGACATGTGTCCTAGTAATCCACAACTCCAACACACGGGTGGTTCCCTGCTCTGCCATGGGAAGCTCCCTGTGTTGTCCTGGTATACTGGTTGCCCTGTGGGGTAGGAATTTCTAAGTCCCCCCACCTGCTGTTGGGTATTATATCCGTATCCTCTCCCTCTCATAAATCCTCCTCTCCCCCTGTTATAACTATAATACCCAGCTCCTTGCATTGGGTACCCTCCTCCCATGTTTGGTGCGTGTAATTGCAGTTGCGGCACTTGCTGTATTACACTTTGTGGAGGTGCTATTTGAGCTGGATCTTGTGCAGCCACTACTTGTGTGGGGCTTTGGGCCATTGGTGTGGGCGTAGTTATTAGTGCCCCTTCCATTGTGTATTTAGTAAGTTTTTTCTGTACTAGTTTGGCCTCTTCTGTTTTCCTGTCCTCTTCCTTTTGTTTCATTTTCCCTTGCCATGTCCTGCAGTGATGTACTATAGTCAGCTGTATTTCTGGCCATGGTTTTGCTTCCATTCCCACTACTTTCTTTAGTTGTTTCTGAACTCCTTCTGGGAGCCCTTGTACTAGTATATGAAAAAATATGGCTGGTGTTTTGTCCCATTGTTCTCTAGTTTCCATGCGCCACTTCTCTTGAATATCCTGGATATAATCAACAGGATCCTCATTCTCACGCATCTTACGGGAAGTAATTGCTCCTATGTCTGATGTGTCTGGGTACTGTACTCTCAGTGCCTGCCATAGCGCATGTCTGCAGTTTGCAAATGGCGCCCCATCATGCGATGTGTTCGTTATTGTTACCCCATGGAATCCCGCTCTCTTCCAAATGTCATCCGCTCTATCCCCTAATATTGATATTAACAGGCCCTTCACATCTCCTACTGCTAGTTTCTGTCCTGCGGTGTGTTTTTCCATTTCATATATCCATTTACCCGCACCTCCACTTAATGATGGGAGCCTACATTTTATATTTTCTTTATCTGTATGCTTCCAAGGTACATACTGTGGTCTAACCCCTCCTCTCTCCAACAGTGGCATTAAGTTGTGTCTTGTGTCACCCTTTACGTTCCATAATATCGAGTCCTCACACCCCTCCTCTTCTCCCGTTTCCTTTACCTCTTCAAGTTCGTCCTTATTACCCCTGCTCCTACCTCCTTCTCCGTCCTTTCCCCTTTTCTCGTCATTTCCTGTGTTTAATGTGGGCATGTTTATTTGTCTATCTTGCCTGCGGCTAGGGAGGTCTCTAAGCCGACATGCATAGGGAGTCAATTCGTCCATGAAGGGCGCAAGCTTTATTGTGCGCAGCGAGCGTGTGGCGGTTGAGCATGTAGGGTGCGATGGGGGAGGGCGTGATGGAGATGGCGATGGTGTGGCTTCATGGGTTTGTTTTTCCACTAGTTGTTGCACCCCCTCCTCACTTCTCTCCAGCTCCTCCCTTCTCCTACTGATCCATGGCGAGTCTATATTTGTTCGAGTGAGGTACAGCTTATCTAAGCTTTCCCTTTCACTCTTTCTTCCTCCCCTCTCTACTCCTTCTTCCTCCTCACTGCAAAAATCAGTCATAAATGGTATCCCCCACTCTGCCTTTTTCCCTTTTACTGTTACTGTTTCTAAGTCTATTAGGTCCATTTCTCCTCTTCCTTTGTTACCAACTGCTCCCCCTGGTGCTGATGTTGTTGCTACTTCTCTACTTCTATATACATCCCCCCATTTTTCACTCTCCCTACTCCTCCCTTCTCTTTCCCCTTCACTCCTCTCCTCCATCTCCCTACTATTTTCCTCCCTTTTCCTTTTTAATTCCTCCATCACTTTGTTGCTCATCTGTTCCAATATTCTTTCATCCTCTTTCTTCCTTTCCCATTTCACCCTTTCTCTTTCTACTATACTCTCTATTACCTTCCCCTCTTCATATTTCTTAGCTGTCTCTGATAGTACCCTCCTCCTCCATATTGCCATTTCCTTTTCCTTTTCTTCTTCTTCCTTCTTCTTTTCTCTCAGCACTACTCTTGACACCCTGTCTGCTGCTGCTTTTACCCTTTCAGCTTCTCTCCTTTGCTCCTCACTTCGTTCCCTTAATTTTTCCAATTCGTCCTTACCTTCCTTCCTTTTCCTCACTCTCTCTCTTTCCTCCCTCTCAAGCTGTTTGATCAATTCATTCTGCTCATCCCTTAGCTTTGCTAATCTTTCCTCCAAAATCTCTTCCTTTTGCCATAATAGCTCCTCCCCCCTCATTTCACTCACTCTTGCACTATCTTCGTCTGTTCTCTTTACTACCTCCCTCTCTTCTCCAGTTAGTGAACCTCGTAATTTTAATAATATCTGTGCAGCTACCCACTCATCATTTCCTATCTCTACAGTCTGCTCTTCTCCAATCCTCCCCTCCCCCACTGGCATCTTCCTATGAGCCACATATGGTGGAGGGCTGTATGCCGGGTTCGAGTATCCTTCAGCCGCCCTTAACTGTCCTTCTATTTCTCCTAATTCTCTTAAAGGGTACAATCCTCCTCCCTCTGTTTTCACTCCTGGTGTTATGGGTATCTCGTTGCTCGGTTCCTTTTTTATGTCGTCTGATTTATCAATCTTTTCTCCTCCCTGTCCTCCGTTCCCCGTATTCTTTGTGCTTTCACACCCCTTTTTCCCATCCTCTCCTTCTTTCTTAATCTCCTTTTCTTCTGGTGTTTCCCCCATAGTGAACATTCCATTTGGTCCTGGTCGTGACCCCTGGAACATCCTCCATAAGTTAAACACCTCCACATGGCTTGCCAACTTCTTCCCCTTGTATGTATTGTGCAGATGGTTTAGCAGTGAATGTTGGGCATATGGATCGAAACTACCATTAGGCGGCCATGGTGTTAACATTTTGTTATCCGTCCCCTGGGTCCACTCTATGCTGTACTTAATTAATTTCTCCCTATGGGGTGGCAGTGTGGTGCATATGTGTTGTAGTGGGGTAGTGAGGGTGTTCCCCCACCCTCCCGACCCTGTCCCGTATGACATAGTGGTGCTCCACTTGTTACCCTTCCCTTCACTAGCAGTTTACAATATGCAACCTTATATTGTTTACCTGGCCCCGTAAGTGTGGGGACTTACGACAATCCTTTTACAAATTATGCAATTAAAAAAAAAAAATAAAATAAAAAAAATAAAAATAACAAATATATATATATGTATGATTTTATATTGTATATTCCTTCCCTTACGGCCCCCTGCGGCCGAAGCGCACGCAGCCCCCTGCGGCTGCGTACCCCTTACTATGATCTTATACAGTCGTCCTGTTTCCCCATTCTCCTCCCCCTTTTACACTTGCCGTGGCCGGCGTTCTCCGTGCGCAGCCACGCCCCTCTCCCCTTCTCCTCTTCCGATCCACTCGTCTATCGTTTATCTCCGTATCCGCTCCCTTATCATGTTTCTCTTCCCCACCACTCTCAAACCCAAAGTTCCTTGTGCTCGCGATATCCTATTAAATCTCTACTGGTGACGTCACCGATCTCTTCGAGCTACTGGGACATTCTTATTATGTTTTTTAAGTTCAAAATACACTTGCAATCTACCCCCGCTAACCCTACAGCTGTCTTCCTGTCTCTCCTGGAACAAGGTAATCAAATCAATAATATAATCGGACTGCGCACGCTGCGTCGCCTCGCGTGTGATACGCCCCTCAACAGGAGGGCTTAACCAGCCAATTATCTTCCGTATTGGGCAACTAGGCAACTAGCTACCGCCTACAGGGAAACGTCATCTACCTATCGAGTTTCTTGCTCGAACAATAGGGAACCTCGTCTACTCATTGATCAATAAATGCCAAATCGTAGGAAACCACACACACCCACCCTTACACGTAGTCGCGACTTAGGCCAATCAGTGTCTACGAGCGGCCACACGTGATGTTTTCGTGCTCCGCCCCCCTCTTTCGCGTGACGTAGCCGACTGCTCTCGCACTCGTTTCGCTACCATTCATTCCATTAGCAACACTAAGTTGTTAGACCTTCGCCGCGCATCTGTACAACACCTCCCTCCTCCCTTATTTACTTCCTCCCCCTCCCTCACAATTTCGCATTGCTCGTTGTGCGTGTCATGCTCACCAAGTTCTCTCGATGCAGGGCCGCTCGACTGCGTGCACCCCTCCAAGCGGTTCGCCACCTCCCCTCGTCTGGACCACGTCTGGACACTCGCCAACCGCGGGCGGGATACTTCTCAACCGGCTCCCGAGGACCAATATCCGGATTGCGCTGTCCGGTCTTCTCGCAGCTCCGCGATGGTCCTGTAGTCCTCAGAAGGGGGCAACGGCAGAGGGGGCCGCGCCGCCGGGCCTCCTCGCAACGGGAGTGCCTGGAAAAAGTAAAAATAAAAAGTCGATCTTAAACAGATCTCAGCAGTGCCTCCAACTTGTCGGGGGGAAATTCTGCCGGGGTCGGCCGGGCCGTCCGCAGACCTCCAGGCAGGGAGGCCCCAACTCCTCCCGTGTATATCCCAGATGAGATAGAGTATGAGACACACACAAGGAGCAAGGTGACTCTGCTGTTTATTAGACAAAACGGCAGGGATGGGTCAAGGAGCGTACGCGTTCGTCCTGACACACACACAATCGTGGGGCTCGCAGGCCCTTTTTACTGTATTATGACGCGCTACTTGCGTCACTTCAGAAAGTTAACAAAAAACCTATCGCCACTCTTAATTGGGTGTTCGAGTGGTAGGGTTAGTATAGCACACATATAGAGAACGATGTTAGTGGACAAAGGGTAGTCAGGTGGTATTTCTGGGTTGTCCCTACAATTAGATACATGAGAATTGTTACATGAAGACTCCTGAGGATTGGCTAATATTACTGGCGTCAGTGATGAGAGCCCCATGTTCTGATTGGTGCGCCCGTGAGCTTCCCAGCCTGGGACCACCGCTGTTCCCAGCTCTCGGTGTACCTGCAAGGTGCAACAATGTTTCACTATGGGTACGTGCAGACAATGGCCCTCATTACGACCCTGGCGGAAATCAACCGACCGGACCGCCATAGCGTAAATAGCGTTTCCGCCATTGCACGACGGAGCAAAGTGCGGCTCATTCCGACCCATCGGGCACGAGCACCACGCCATGGCGGAAGTGCAAAGTCCGCGATGGCGGAAATGACCCCAAAACGGCCCACACCGCCGCCGTACGGCGCCCTAGGTGCAATACCGCCACCCATCTTAGCGGACACCGCAGTGAGCGCCAACCGGAAAGTACGGTGACCGGAAATATACGGAAACGGAAGTAAAAGCATGGTCCCGGAACGGGAAACATCACGCCGTACACCTATAAAACCACAAATTCCACACAACCATTAAAAATACTACCCTGAGACACATCCCAACCCGTCATCCACCCTAGTGAAACCAAGAAAAATGGGAAAAGTAGCGAAGAAAGCGTGCGACCGCAAGCGGCAAGTCCACTTCTCCCATGAGGAACTCACCGTGCTCACAGAGACCCTCCAGGAGAATGCTGCCGCCGTCTTCTCCACGCAAATGACCAGGATGGCACTTGCGAACAAGAAGGCCATATGGGCCCTGGTGGCACAGCGGGTAAGTGCGGTGGGGACCGCACCCCGCAACCCACAGCAATGCAGAAAGCGATGGGACGACCTGCGGATACGCGTCCGTAGCATACTTTCTGCCAACCGCAACATTGCCACAGCTACCGGGGGAGGATCGGAATCACCCATCAAGTTGACCCCCTGGGAAGAAATCTGTGCCTCCACCATTGGAATGGAGAGCATAGAGGGAGTCGGAGGGATGGAGAAAGGAGTGCAGACATCCGAAGAATCAGGTAGGTGTCCCAAATAAAACAATGCCAAAACCACAATGTCCAATCATGTGAAGTACCACGTGTCCACATAGTGCAACAGTAACACATGTCCAGGAGAACGTCCACATACATAGGCCTGATAGCACACTTTAAAACTCACATCAAATACATAAATAATTAAAAATCCTAAAAACACCCTCTACACATGCAGCAGGCACACCCTAACTGCAGGCTGCAAAACAACTGCACCCTCACTCCACACACAAATGAAACCACCTCCAAGGCCCCGACCCAAATCACCCTCAGGTACCACCCCAATGCATGTGATACATTGCCATTCCAATTCCCACAGACCCATTAATAACGCTCGCCCTCCTTTACTCCACCACAGGGTCCGATCCAAACGACGAGCTCCAGGACACCCCTACCAGCACACCTGCAAAGAGGGCCAAGACCAACGGCCAAAGACCCTCCACCTCAGCTGCACGCATCAAGACACGGAAGCAGCACAAATCAAGTGGCAGCACAGAGGAGGGAACTCCAACAGGCACCCCAGCAGCCAGCATGCCCACAACAGCACCACCACAGGTCCCCCCAATGGATGCCACAGTAGGCACTGCTTCTGGTGGCAGCAGCACCATAGGTGACACTGCATTAATGGCAGCATGCTCCGACACAGAAAACGGGGATGTCGAAGTTAGATCCATCCATGACCTGTCTCAATCCCCCTGTCTGTTCCATCCCGTACACCATGAGGATACCACGCAGGGGCACCCACAAGACGACGACTGGCCATCCCCCACAAGCCCTGTGGCAAGGCAACATGAGGTGATCAGCCACTCTGTGACACCACCGCAAATGGCCATGGCCCAGCAGAGGCAACAGTCCCTCGACCAGGTAATCGTGCAACAGCAGCAACTGGCCACGCTCCTCAAGGACCATGCCGATGAATGTGGGGGCACTAAGGCAGACATAGAAACATCAACTGAGACACTTAGGGCAGAAATGGAGAGAAGTACAGAGACACTAAGGGCACAAATGGAGAGTAGCACCGAGAGCCTGAGAGTACAAATGGAGAGTAGCACCGAGAGCCTGAGAGTACAAATGGAGAGAAGCACCGAGAGCCTGAGGGGGGAACTGCATGCGACGTCCAAAGACGTATGTGCCGAACTTGCCGCAGTGCGCCGTGTGCTCACTGAGCTCTCACAAACCCTTAGGGACATGCATGGACGTGAGCAGGCAGAGACATCATCCGTTGCAAGTTCCGTCCAGGGCAGCCCCCAACGTAGATCTGGGAGGAACCTGCGCTCCACAGGCAGGGGTGCCCCTGATACCCAGAGAGGGGGCTTGCAATAGCGACTGCCCACTGACAATGAGCATCTTTGGACACTGGTGTTCGGGGGGGAGGTAGGAGGGTGGAGGGGGTGTGTTGGGCTCACTTGGGTGGCGGGTCGATAGGGTGTTTAACATGATATCACATATGCCATAAACAATGCACGATCATCCAATGAGATGTGTAGACATTGATCTTTGTGTACGAGGCCATTATAGGCGTACAGTCCATATTGTGCATGTTCCAGACACACACAGTGCCACGAGTCCCGTGTCCATGTATCAGCCACCAGGCGTGAGTGCTAGAAGCATGCATCTATGAGATGCTGACGAATGTCACGGCCCTCCTGTGCCTCGCGGACTCCTTGAGGTGCTGCCACATCCCCACCCTCATCATGACCATCTTCAGGTGCTTGCAGTTCTGCGTCAGGGGGCATGGGCACATTTCTACGTACGCACATGTTGTGGAGCATGACACATGCCATGACCATCTTTGCAACCTTCACATGGCGGTACAGGAGTGCCCCGCCAGACCTGCTGAGGCAGCGGAAACGAGTCTTCAGTAGGCCGAATGCCTGTTCTATGACTACACGGGTACGTGAGTGGGCATGGTTGTAGTTCTCCTCATGCTGGTCCCGTGGGTTCCGGACTGGTGTGAGGAGCCATCTCTTCAGTGGATACCCGGCATCACCTGTATGTGGACAATAAAGGAATTTTGAGGAATGCCATTGCTACGTACGCACCCCCCCCCCTTCCTGCCAGGTCATTGCCGCATCACATACCCCACATCATCATGCATGAAATGAGACTCACCGAGTAGCCAGGATCTGTTCCCTGCGTGTCGCTCCATGTAGCGTGGTATTGTAGAGTTCCTCAAGACCATAGAATCATGGGTTGATCCAGGGAATCGGGCACAACAATGTGTAATGATCCTGTTGGAGTCACACACCATTTGTACATTCAGAGAATGAAATTGTTTTCGGTTGCGGTACTGGGCCTCCATGGCATGTGGGATGACCAATTCCACATGGGTGCAGTCGATGGCACCAATGCAACCCGGTATGCCGGCAAGTGCATGGAATCCCACTTTTGTGTTGGTAATTTCCTGCTCCGAGCGTGGTAGAGAGATGTAGTCGTCTGCGTGCTGCAGGAGGGCATCGAGCACTTGCAATAGTGTCCGTGAGAACAGTGGCTATGATATGCCATGCAACTGTCCGACTGTGTGCTGGTAGGTGCCTGTGGCCAGGAAGTGGAGTACAGACACCACCTTCAGTAGGGATGGGATGGCGGTTGGGCTATCTATCATGCTGACAAGGTCAGCCTGTGTCATGTCCACAATGGCGGTTATGGTGTCCCGGTCCAAACGGTAGAGGGTGTGGATCTGCTCATCAGTGAGGTTGAACGGATGTGCTCGGAGGCGTGGGATTGCGGGCTGCCTGCGTGGTGGTAGTGGCTGTGCTGGCGGCCCTTGCTGGCCCTGCCTTGCCCTCCTCCTCCTCCTGCGTCTCCTCCATGCGGCCGGTTGTAGTTGGTGTTCGTCTTCTTCTTGAAGTTGGAGTACTTGCAGTGCTATCAGGTCCCCCAGGGCCAACATAGCTAGTCCTGCCGGTAGCATTTCGGAGTGGGTGTGGTTGTGGGAGGAGACTGGGTGTGCAATTTATGTGTTTTCAGGCTGTATGGCCTCCACCTGTGGTGATTCATTCCACCTGTGCAAGCTGCTCTCCCCTTTGGGCGAGCACGTCCCGCACACAACGCTGCAATTCGACGAATGGCATCTTGCTATTACAAACATGTATTTGTACCCGATGGCAGTGTAACATTGGTTGATATGTTCATTCGGCTATGGTCCCATTGTTTCACATACTATCTTTGCAGTCGCGAACAGACTTGTGAAGGGTCAGTGGAACGTAGTACTCGAGTAACGGTGGACCCTCATGCAACACTGTACCGAGGTTCACCGACGGGCGGGGCGTCCCATTTGTGAGTGAAGGCAGTTGCCATTTTCACACACAGCCGCACTAGATGGATTAATTTGTGATTTCAAGCGGCCACAGATGCCTTTTCGACGTGATGTTGCAAATGAGGAATTCGAAGGGCGGCGCTTTCGGTTTTCAGCTAGCGGCGAGGAGATGCCCACAGGTCTGACTGCAAATATAACGTTCTATTGTTCAATGTCCTTGGGACAGGGGACAGGGGCCATGGCGAGGATGCAATGATTGATATGAATAGTTTGGGATGCGCAATAGCGAAGTGGGCGATAAGGCCGGACGTTCCCAAATACATGTTACTTCACAACACTGGAATTACGGGCTGGGGCACAGTGGATTTTGCAGGCTGCATAACGCACAGACTCAATGGAAATTTCACATGTTATGTGAGTATGGAAACAGGCGTTTTCATTACGGGATGAGGGAATGATGTATGGATGCATGGACAGATGATTTGATACAGAGTTTGCCATGTACAGGGCTTCTTGGAATCTATCCGCCTCCCCTGCGCTATGTGGTGTAGGGCTGCCATAGTGGGACCATCGTCTATCTGGCCTTGTTGAGCCCTCCCTGTCTCGACGCGCCTTCAGACACTTGTGTCTATGCACGTTACCAATCCCATCTGATGGATTCTGTTTTAACAGACGCATGCACAGGTACACTCGTTTGTGATAGTGTTTTCACCTCGATATAGATAGTTATGATTCGCAAGTGGTTTTTGGGTGGTGATGATCCTTTGGAGTGGGCTAGCATGCATATGGCTGTGGATTTGGTGTGATCATTGAAGTGAGTAATTCAAATGTAGTTCTGATGGCCATACTATTCTTTTTCATTTCATTTGGGTGACAGGTATCCTCCCCTTTTGCCACTGCCATCTGTATGCCACTCCTGCAGATGGATTTTACTCCCGACACCTGCTGCTTCGTGTTAATCAGTGAAGCAGCATTATGATACGATTTTATGGGACGATCGCCAATGGGCCACATGCCCTTACGCAGTACTAGTGGCTAGGAGCAACATTTCGGCCTTTCAGCTGGACTAGTGCCTCCCTATTGGGACGGCCCTGCGGTTCTAGGCGCTTCCATGTTGCCTTTTCGTACGAGAATGTAGCCCCTGTGTACCAAGAAGGAACAGGGCGTCACACAAGAAGTAGCTGGTCATTTATTGCAGATGCAGCCCACAATGGTGAAATGTATTTTGGAGTTCATGGCCTAATGGCTGTATGGGCTTGGTGAATTTGTTGTGCATTAAATTTCTATTCTGATATGAACCGTGTAGCGTTCTTCTTTGCAAGTGATGTGGCATATTCCTATTTGGGGAGCGATGTATTGTGAGGAGATCTGCATTGGGTTCCAGCTTCGGAGTATAGTTGCGTGGTACTGTGCTGGGCGCGTTTGCCTACGAAGCCCAGTGAGGTCAGGGATAAGGGCTGCCAATATGACTGTTTTGATGATGTCATGCTCAGGGGCGGGGGATTAGCTTTTGTGTGACAGATGCCGGTCAGCCAGTTGGATTGGTGGAATGATGTGATTATCGGAATATGGCTGGTCACAGGTGCCTGTGTTTGCGTGCGTTTCTTGGTGGGAGACTGAGGTCATGTCCATTTGTATAGCTTCTGTATTCGTGCCATCTGTGCCCTGCAGCTCCCATTGGCCCCTCTTGAGATTCATTTGTTCGTTGGCAGGCATGGATGACTAGTACATTTCACTGGTTGCATCGTGTGACTTCATTGCACCTACGGGGAGTTGTACAATGTGGCCAGGGAGCGGTGTACAGGCACTCAGTAGGGCCGTTTACGGTTGGTTCGCGATGCCGTACTTCTCACCATGGCGGAATGGTACTTTCCGCCGTGCTTGATGGCGTTAGGTGCATGTCCGCTAGGGTCAGAATTCGCGTACCGTTGCGCCATGGTGGTAATTACGGTTTGGCATGGTGCGCGCGCGCGTACTTGGTGCAGTTAGCGTTGGCGTTCACTACGGTGTCGCTAATGGCATCGTACTTTGCGGTGACGGGTCATGATCGCACCGAGCGCTATTCGATGGCGGTATTGCATTTCCGCCATCGTTTTTCGATTTCCGCCAGGGTCGTAATGAGGCCCAATGTGAGGACTTATTCATAGCTGGAAGGCTGACCGCTCCCACTGTCGCAGATGTCCATTGAGCCTTTCAAGTGTATCTGCCGGTGTCTCGTAGCGAGGGATCCAGACGCCTCTGTTCTCCTGGGTTTGGCATCTCGTCAGGTTCGGCTTGGTCACGTGGGGATGGACCGTGAAAGAGGCAGAATTCTGCACAATTAATATTGTTTTTCTACTGCGCGTCTGGTTTAATTTGCCGGTGTGACTTTAACGTTGGTGCGCGGAGTACGAGGTTGCAACATCGTGCCTTTGATGATTTGTTCTTGGAATGTGGGTTTGCAACATTGCGACCTTGGCTGGTTGTTTCGCCGAGCTCATTCTGCAGGATCAGCAACCTGACTCTTGCTTTGTTAATATCCACGGGAGCTCTTGTTTGAGGCCTACTTGGGCCTGGTGCATAAGTGGTCCGTTTGGTGCACAGGTGCTTTAGGTTATAGGAGCATGTAGTTTCATGACCAGTATCGTGTCTTCATTATACTTCTCATGGTGGTAACTGGTTTCAAGAGAAGCGTGAGCAAACTAGTAGATGAGTTCATGACGCGTCTTGCGTTTCTGCATTCTGAAAGCCTATGTAAAAATAATAAAGATGCACGTCCGTGAATATGCCTGTCGCCTACGTCATAGCACTGAGTATATTCTTCGTGTAGGTTGGTGTGGGAATGTCCAGTGTGTATATTTGTATAGATGTGCTTCCCGTTGTCTAGGTCGTCATGGCATCTCTAACGACGTGTAGATTTTAGTCTAGTTGGTCCGTGCCGCAGGTGTCGGCATGGCCAGTGCGGGCTGCTGGGCAGGCAGATGGACACATCCGTATGTTCCTGTACCAGGGTATCTGGTCGTCTAGTAAATGGACAAACTCTTCTCGTGGCGGGTGTCTGGGTCGTGACCCTCTAGGCCAAGCGCGAGAGGTGAAGGACGGGAGCCTGGTCTTCCATTCTCCCACTTCAGTGGTACTACACCCTTTTGTCTCTTGTTGATGACATGCAAAGGGGAGGGAGCGGGGCTAACTTGATAAGAGAAGGATCACAAATGATATGGACTGGGGTAAGGACAATATGGCAGGAGTCACATGGACTTAATGTTAACCAAACAGATGGAATGTACCCTTCAGAATACATAACTGTGGAATAAACAAGTGTGTCAATGTCACGTTTCAATGTAAATACGAGCAATGCTTATGGATATAACGAATATGATGGAGATTATTATTGGACAAATTATTTAATTAACACTAGTATTAATGCACCAACAACTATACACTCTACCTCGCACAAAATTGCTGTTACTGGTGATGATACATATGCCATATTAAATAATAATGATACAACATGGGCTGGGATGTTTCCGATACATTGCAAAAGGGTGAAAAGCAATGGCCAGGAAGGGAGGAGGAGGAGAAAAAGGGGGGCGTGAGGGAAAAGATACACATCTATCCTGATTTGGGCTTATATGAAATAGAAGATCCCTGCCACCCTGATGAATCGAATAAATGGTATTCCGACATGAGCACCGCGGCGAAGCAAGCAACAAATGAGAGCTGCTACGTCTACTCACTCATCCCGCACGCATCAGGAACACCTAAGATGTTAGTACCGCAGGAAGTACCCTTGTTGAAGGCCCAATGTCTGATTCATCTGGTTCTATGCAGAATAAGGAGCACATTCCAGGCAAACGCTGTCACATTGGAAAAGCTGGAGAACGAGAAAACATGCACAAGCCGACGCCAAGGAGTAGTTTGCCTCGAGGAACCATTTCTTGTCATCAAGGGGACACGATTTGCAGACAATAAATGGCACGAAGAAACCATTCAATGCAAAGCAGAAGCGCTTCGAGGCCTACCAAATGACACTTTCCAATGGATACAAGGGGCATGTAGCCACATCTGGTCACAACACGTCGCAAAGCTGACATGGGTCACAGCACTAGAAAAACCTATCAAAATACAAAAAGAAGTGCCACATGAGCTGTGTTTTTGCGGGGAAGGAAAGGTAAACATGGGAGAAGCAAGAAAATGTAACAAGATGGTAATAATGCCCGACATGAAGAAAGGCACAGCTGCGTTAATGAACATGTATTGGGTTTGCGGTAAACAAGCTTATCTGCACCTCCCCGCATCGTGGAAAGGAACTTGTGCTTTGGCGACCATCCACACAGCCCTGATGGTAATACCGGAGAGCCACATCCAAGGAGCAGCAGAGCAATCGGCTGGCATATCGGCAGCAGGACAATCGGCTGGCATATCGGCAGCAGGGCAATCAGCTGGCATATCGGCAGCAGGGCAATTGGCTGAACCATCAACAGCGCCCCAACTAATGCTAACAGAAGGTCCAGCATATGAACTATTGTCAGAATATGAACTAAAGAAAAGATTGACACGAAGTAAAAGATCCTCCAATTACATCTCATCCGAATCATCGAAACTACTTGCTGAGATGCCACAGAAATACAAGCTCTTTTCATCAGCAGAGACATTTTTTGCCTCACTTCTCGCCCCTGGACTACAAGCACGAGCAAACGCCAAATTGTTACAGATTGTGCGCTGGGAGCTCATTCAATTGGCTAACGACACTGAAGAGGGGTTCAACGTGATAAGGATAGAACTCCGGGCACTGCGCCTAATGACAATGCAAAATAGATATGTCCTTGATCTCCTCACGGCGATGGACGGTGGTGTTTGCCGAAAAATTGGGGGGGGCGTGTTGCACGTTCGTGTCAACTAAAGACGCTGATAACGGGACACTCTCCCATGTGATAAGTGCAGTACACAACCTAGGGGAAAGAATGAGAGAGGAAGGAGGAGCAGAGGAAAGTACATGGTTCGACAATTTGTTCAGCTGGATACCATCATGGGTAAATGTGGCAATGAAAATACTGATCCCCATCATCGTTTTTGTGCTCTTGTTCTTTTGTGTGTGCCAAGTGGGACTACGGTGTTGTGAGAAAAGCATGCCAACCTCGGCTATGATGATGGTGACAATGGGCCAACTGACAACGGTAGCTACCATGATAGATGCACAAATGCAAACAGGGGAGTACACCACACCACAGTACAGAATGACAGCAATTTACAGACAATATGGGATATAGTGGATAATTTGTATTACACTACAATAAAGGAACCAAGAGAGTTGCAATGGTACCAAGAAGTATGGGTAGATCTAAATGGGGATGGAGGTATTTACTTAACATGCCCCCCAGATGAATATGCCAGAAGAGGAAACAGCCTTAGAAGTGTTTGCAGAGCATGGATGCCCATAAAAGGTACCCCCGCGTGGGACAAGGCAGTGGCAGAGGTTGAGTACTACCGAAGGGAGAACGAAAAGAATAAAAAGTAGAAGTATTCGTTACTTTAGATGTAACGAATGGGGGGAATGTGTGGGAGCGAGGGGGCCAATGGGCCCCTCTCAGTACAAAACTTGGAACAAGTGCCTCTAGTGGTGGCTACGCCCCTAGCCCTTATGCGATACTAACTTTTGGTTATATTCGCGTAGATGGGACCACCGAGCAGGACACAGGGCATCCATTTTCTGTACCCCCTTTCGACTCCATCTTGGTAACTAGGCCTCACTGCGATAGTACGAAATACATCTATCCCTTTCTGCCTGCCGCTGTAGCTCGGAGCACATGGCCCCCACCCTCGTCCTCACTCCAACTGGAAAACTCTGCGGCTCCATTCTCACGCTGAGGCCGGAGCTGCTTGCAACAAATAATAAATGTAACACATCCCTTTTCCTCTGAGAGCACTGTCCTGCATGTGAACCAACATGAGCTAAGCACATAGCTCGTCCATCTCCACAAAAGTGTCCTTGCCCTCTTACCCTCGCCAGTTGAAACTTATTGCCGTCCTAACCCTGTGTCCTTGCAAGGCATCCCTTTCATGTGCCAGACTGCCAACCTCACTATAAGCCCACCCAACAGACCCTTGTGCAGTATATCGTGCCCAATACTAACAAGTGCCACATACCTGAGATTCTTGTGAGACTAACCCTATAGTTTAATGACAGTATTATAGTGGTCAAGGCCTTTAAACCTGTGACCTGTGTAACCCACATGCATAAATGGTGTAACCCCCGAGTGATTTGTATAATGACATGAGATACTACTAAGAGTCTTTTTGATCAACTGTTATTTAGTGCATGCATTATTCAGAATGTATTTTCTTAGCTTAGATAGTGACCACCGTGTTTCACAGCGACCTGACCTTCACCCATCCGGAGCACAATGTCTGACGTCAATCCTCCCACCAACCCAGCATCCAACCCGGAGGAAGAGATGATGCCCACACCTAAGTCACCACCACGGATGACCAATCCTGGTCCAACGTAGCATCATATGTCAAACTTGTAGATGTACTATATAAGTGTGTTGTAACTTTTATGTGGTCAGAGCGCTCTCAGAGATCTACATAAACCTTCCTTGGAACTCTCGCAGCCTGCGCTTTTGTGCCTTATTCCCTGTCCAGGGAGTGTCTGTCTTATTTATTTTTACACGTGTTAGACAGGCAGGGCACTAACATGGGCTACAAGATAGGCACAATAGGCTGCAAAATAGGCACAGTGGGCTACACAATAGACGCAATGGGATGCAAAATAGGCACAGTGGGCTACAAAATAGGCACAATGGGCTGCAAAATAGGCACATTGGGCTACTAGATAGGCACAATGGGCTGCAAAATAGGCACAGTGGGCTACAATAGGTTAGTTTAGAGTAGGCACCATAGGCTGGGATTATCAGGCACAGTGGGCAGATTAGTTGAAGATACGGTGGGCTAATACCATGGTGACCTGAGGGTTTGGTGCAATTTATGGCATGAGATCGCCAGGGAGCAACTTGTGCAATAGGTGCATAAAGTGAAATGGTTAGAGCAGGGACCAGGATCAAGCATTATAATAGAGATGGTGAAAATACTATGCATTGGTAGGGGTCATCCGTGGTCAAGTATATTACTTACAGTGTGTCCAAACTTGCGAGTAGGCGTGGATGCATCCGACAGTCATGGAGGTAGATCGATAGTTTTTGCACAGAATGTTATATACAGGGGCCGCTCACCGTGGCGAACAGGGGCAAACAGGGCAGTGGCCTTATAATGGACTTGGGGTGGCCGCCGGCTCTTCCACCTGCCGGCGGATATTTGGGCTTAATAACAAAGCAAACAAATGTTGCCTAGCAACGGTGAGGAAGCTCTGCCTCGCTTTCAGACATTTTGTTTTTTCCTAATGTCGGCGCGTGCAGTCCTGAGGCCAAGGAGGGCTGCAGAAAGCTTGGATCTGCACCGGAGGGGCTGCAGGATGGTGCTCAGGTGGGGCAGGGGCAAGATTTCCTGATTTTGACCCTGTGTTGGGCGAAGCATCGCCGTGTTGCAGGGGCTTGCCGGGCTGGCGATGTAGATCCGCTGGTCCTGGTCTGGTCATCCTGGTCTGTGGTGAGGGGCTCCTGCCATCTCCACATCAATGGGGGAGTGTGGGGCAAACAGGGCAGTGGCCTTATAATGGCCTTGGGGTTGCTGCCGGCTTTCTGCCTGCCGGCGGATGTTTGGGCTTAATAACAAAGCAAACAAATGTTGCCTAGCAACGGTGAGGACGCTCGGCCTCGCTTTCAGGCCACATCGTTCCCGACATTTTATTTTTTCCTAATGTCGGCGTGTGTGGTCCTGGGGCCAAGGAGGGCTGTAGAAAGCTCGGATCTGCGCCGGAGGGGATGCAGGATGGTGCCCAGGTGGGGCAGGGGCAAGATTTCCTGATTTTAACCCTGTGTTGGGCAGAGCGCCGCCATGTTGCAGGGGCTTGCAGGGCTGGCGATGTAGATCCGCTGGTCCTGGTATGGTCGTCCTGGTCTGTGGTGGGGGGCTCCTGCCCTTGCAACTTAAAAGACATTCCTCTCTTACCACCACAAGTAACACAATGACACGAATCCGAGTAAACCGACCGCGGCTGATTTGGACGCGGTCGGAACATTCACATGAGAAAGGTGCGAACTAGCAAAAGTTTGCACTCTTTCTCATGTGAACACATGTAGTACGGGGGCTGCAGGAGGTGTCCCCCGCAACCCATGCTCACTATACATTGAAGTATAGTGAGCGGGGTGTTGCGGGGGAAACCCCTGCAGCCCCCGCAGTCTTTTTCTTTTTTTATACTTACCTATAATGCTACCACCAAAGGTTCGAACTTTTGGTGTTCGAACCTTGGGTGGTAGCATTTTTAAGACTTTTTGACCATGCAAACTTTTGCATGCGGTCAAAACGTCCTCAACCCAATGACACCACTACCAAACCTTCGATTAACTCACCTCTGTGTCACTCAACCCATCCAATATGTCATGTAAAATTATCATTATACTGTGTCATGGTATGGCACGTCATGCAAAAATATATTTCGAAAAGTCTGATACACAAGGCAAGAGTCTCAAAAAGCTCAAGGATGGATGGAAAAAGGGGTGAAAAAAACACTTGTACAGAGCCCTAGAATCACTGAAACCATAATAGTCACTCCAGGCCTGCTCCATGCATCTCATACAATCAACAGTGGTGGCAACAGTGATTATGTTTGATGATGAAGCTACAGTTTCATCAAGTGCATGAATGCGCCACCATGCAGGGAGCGAGGACAGGATGTAACAGACAGATGCCGTACAGGCATGGTGCAATCAGAAGGAGCAAGTGCACAGACGTTTACAGGGGAGTGGTATTTGGAGGGTGGGAACAAGTTCAGGGATGGTCCAAGTGCGTCCAGCCAGTGGAGGCTGGGTTAAGTGCAGAGAGACAGATGCAACTCCCTAGGGTTATTCGCCAAGTGCAGTGATGATGATACTAGTTCAGGTCCCGGAGGCAAGTGCACAAAACATTGCTGGGGGTTACAGGGGCCTGTGACACCCTGAGGTACATCAAGCAGCCAGTCATCAAGCGGCAAGGAAAAAAGTATGCAGAGAGTGAGAGAGCAGAGGGATCGCTTAGCAGGAAAGAGGGAGAAAGAAGGAAGAGTAGAAGAGGAAACTCCTGAGTAGTTCCAGGAACATAAGGATATGAGGCCCCAAACAGAGGATGGCAGGAATGGTATCCCAGAGGGTGGCCCCTGCTGACTGTTAGGGAGAATTCTCTGTTTAGACTGAATTTCCTAACCTAGTGAGTCCCCCAGCAGCTTTGCTGGATTTCTGGAGTTTGGTTTTTTCTACTGCCAAGAGTGAGACTCTTTTCCTCACACTCTTGGACATGAATTGAGGGGTTCCTTTGACTGTTAATGTGTTTTATGGGCTATGGGGTCTTTTACTCCATAGGGTCTCATGTGTTTTTACTATGTGTGTTACACAGCACCCTCAGTGCAGTGACACAGGGGTGTCATAGTGACACCCCACCATAGACTCCATACCCTGGGACTGACTACTGTCTCCCAGGGCATGTAAAGTCACCATTGGCTTTACTAGTCCCAAATTATGAACAGAAACCAGTACAAACCATCATATTGTGGACGTACTGGTCGGGGCAATTCGATTGTCCCGGGGTCTGTTATTCGAGGGGGCACGTCTCCGTCCCCCCTGATCGAGTTTTGGCTGGTGGCAGTGGATACTACTTTTTATATTTGACCGCAAATATATCTCTATGGGATTTTCCCATTGTTCGAGGCTACCAACTTTAATTATTTAATTCCTATAGCCTCGAACATACCGCTGGGTTATTTATTTCATATTAATTCACCGGTTGGTATTTTTTGCCAGAACTCGATTCAAAAATGGCGTTTGTGTTCTCTTCTGTGACTCCAACCCAAGTCGAGCCCTTTGTTCCACTTTTTGGCTGGCTTCTCCACAGAAGCCTCCAAAAGTGGTGCCACTCTGTCTGGGTACCACAGGGGGGGCGGGAGGGGGTTTAGGCACCCTGGACTGAGTTGCTGTGGCAACTCAAGTCGCACTCTGGTGTGATTGGCCCAAGAGGTGAGCACGCCGGCTCACCACTTAGCATGTTTGATTGACAGCTAGGCTGAATGAATGGGGGTTTCTTGCATAAAAGCAGGGCTTTTGGGACTGGAACTTCAGAAGTCGCCACAGGACCTGAGAATCCGAAGAGGGAGAAGCTGAGCCGAACTTCCCGACAACAGAGGAGATCTTCTTGAGGCTCTTCACCTTGAGCTGGTGGAGACAACCAGTTTGCTATCCTTTTCGCCTACCAGGACGTCTAGTGGTCGAATTGCCCGTGCCAATACTCCGGCAACTGGATAGCCACTTACCACTGAACCGCGAAAGAAAGGACCACTCCTTTGAATCGAGAAACTCTGCGGCTGGTTTCTTCCCTGGCAGCTCAACGACCTCCTGCTTTCCTCCCCGACGAGATCTTCTCTTCTGCCGGATGAAGCACCGACTCGCAACTGCTGCCAGGAACAACTGCCCCCGCTGGAGTGTTCTCACCATTTCAAGGTACTGTGTCCGCCTGGCCTCCCTTTCTATAGATTGCTACAAGGTGACAGTAAATCCTTAACCTTCTAGACTGGGCTGGCTTCTTGACCATCTAACTGGTCCCTTTCTTTTGGTCCAACTTCTTTCTGAACCTTTTCGAGACTTTTGTGCACTTTTCAACCGTGTGACCTTGGACACATTTCGTTCTGATCCTCTTAAAGTGGATCCGGGTTTCTGAACTCTAACTTCACGGTTTTGATTCTGCCTTCCTCTCTTGCTCTGCCTTTCTCTCCCTTTTAAAACAAATTATTAGAGTGCCATCTGCGTAAAGCGCTCACCGCTGTCTGAAAATAAGTGGTGCTTTACTTAAGACTTGTCTAATATTCTTTTAAGGAAGTGTATATACTTTAGTGACTGTGTTTTTGAACTTGCTTGATATTAGTGCCAGTGTGTTTTCATAGATGTGTTTTTAAATAAATAATTATATATCTTTTACACGAAAGCTCTGGTCAGTGTTTGCTTGTTCTACTGTGTTTACCTGCCCTATTGTGTATGCTCTGTATACTGCCTAACTCTTCTTGAGAGAGGTCTGACTGCTCAGCCACAGCTACCAGGTAAATCTGGGTGGTGCAGACTGCTACCAATTGGGTTTACTGCTAACTCCTGTAGTCCTAAACTTTTTGCAGTGGTCCCTAAGGGAACTGCACAGGTTTCTGCCTAACACTGACGATAAATATTACCCTAAAAAAATGTGCATCCGGAACTGGCTCACCTGAAGAAGGTTGGAGTAAGATGATGATGTGGCTCAGGAGGGACATCATTGAGGTATGAATATTTGCAGATAGGTAGTACACAGGCCCACAAAGCCCTGTGTACAATGCATACTTTCTATGAATCAACCCGTTCAGCCACGGCTAGCCTGTGGAGGACAATCAGTGGCAGACAGATGTGGTCCCTGGTCTTGAGGCCAAGCATAATCCTTGTGGTCTTGTTCTGAATGAGTCACAGACGGTGTGGATTAGAAGCACAAAGTTCGAGCAAGAGGCAGTTGCAGTAGTGCAGCATGGCTAAAATCAGGGCTGTGGAGACAGTGACCTGCTGCGGGAAAGTGAGAAAAGGTGCAGTACCTCAGAGGAGCCGTAGCAGATAGTTGTACTTCCAAGAGATGACTGAAAAGGGACATGAGTAGGCGAGAGTTGAGGCAAACATTACCACAATCATTAATATCTGTGCAGGTGGTTGTGGCTGTACGGCCAAGGGAGTCTGGCCACAGAGAAAGTGGGAAAGCTGGTCCTGGGACCACAATGCAAATTAACCCAGTCCTGTTGGCGTCAAGGCAGAGGTTTCTTGTAGCACACCATCACTGAATCGTGGACAGACAGATGTGAGTGATGAAGATGAGGCGGCTGAGGGTAGCCTGAAATTAAGTACTGTGTCATCCACATAACACTTGAATCCAGAGGTGAAAGTGCTGATCACACATGCAAAGTCAGCCATGTACACGTAGAATCACCAGGGGGATAGCTCACATCCCTGTTTAGAACCACAGTTGGAAAGAGCCATAGAATAATGAAATCTTTTGAGGTCCACGTGGGATGAGTGGGCAGAAAGTAATGAGGTTAATCATACCATAGCTTGATCCCTGAACCCTGTGCACCATACACACAGTAGTGTACACAAGCTGCATTGGTGGATGACAACAACAAACATGCCGGTTAAAACTGTAACCTTACATAACAATCAATGTAAAAGAACATCTTACCTGTACCCTTGCCATTGTTGACACTTCAATTTTCTTACATGAAATACCCATCATTACCAGGTGTTAGGATCTGCAGACAGAGAAAAACATGAAACATTGTCATGTACCACATACATTTTTTTATTTTAATTTTATTTTTTATAAGGCTTTATTTGGTTTAGTATTACAAACCTTTTGCCTTCATATGAAAAGAAAAAGAAACAGGGCCTCATTACACGGACGGCGGTAAGGGTTTACCGGTACGGGTATTTTACCGGTACCGGTAAACCCTTACCGCCTTACTACGAGGTCCCTTTGCGGGTTGGAGAATTTAACGCCTGCTTTTTGCAGGCGTTAAAAACCAACCCGCAAAGGGACTAGGGAGCTAATTATGGCACCGCAATTTGCGATGCCGTAATTAGCACCTTCCCCATTCCCATTCCACAGTCTTACGCAGAAATGGTTGACATTTCCCACTTAAAATGTGGCTAAACAGTTCAGTGTCAGTAACAAACATCATGCAGGTTCGAATATGTCATACATGCCAACATTCTGTGACCACAAATCTGTAGGGATCGTAAAGTTTCAAAAATAGCAAGTAGCATAATGATGACATCATAGAAAATGATGTTGTGGGATGTCTTAACCCACTAATCCAAGACCTGCAACATCACTGTGCATTGCTGGCAGCAGAAACATCATAATGGCCGCTGGAAAGCATGCTGCTCGCCAGAAATCACCATCAAGTGTGCAGTGAAAACCTGAAAATAGGCCACCATCTACTTTTGCCTATGTCAGTGGTAACACAGGAGACCACTGCCAAAACCCATCATTTGGCTGCTCACAGAGCAAAATCATTGCAAAAGAAACAGAGCTGGTTTCAAAAATCAGTTTTTATTTGGTGTCAAATTTGTAGAAATCATGGCTTACAAACCACCCAAAAAGATCCAACCTCATTGTTGGGTGGTCAACATCATTCTCCTTCTAGAATCTACATAAATATAAGGTCCACAGAAGTGTATCTATATCTGAACAAAGTATACTTTTGAGGATTGCTTGCTGGAAGAAATCTGTCAAAAATGGGTGTAATACCGTTACTCACCTCTACCAGAAGCTGGCCTTTTAAAACCATTTTGGGTAAAGTTGACATGGAACTCAAACTATCCCAAAGAAAGACTTGCTATCGGAAGCCTAAGAGGTGGATACAATTTAAAACTATATTCTGAAAAGTCTTGAAGCAAGAAATTGTTTAATGTATGTGTTACAAATGTGAGTTATATTATAAGAAAAGACAATTTGTAGACATTGGGATAAGAGTTAAAGTTTCCCACACTGTGCTTCAAACGAATTCCACCTCCTCCCTGGACAAAGGAAATTTCCCCCTGCCCTTGGCTAAGAGATTGACAGGCTGTTGTGAAAGGGAACTAGGAGGGGCACCCTGGCCTGTTGCTCTCAGTGCAGACAAAGGAATCCTTGGGTTGAATAGAAAATGCTAATTCGGGTGTGACTGACAACAAACTACTGGCAGGAAGGAGAGACATGTGACCTCTGAGTCAGCCCAGACATTGGAGGCAGAGACAAACCATTGTGTGGATTCAGAAAGCACAGCAAATGTATGTTTTAGAAAAATGCTTATAAAATATTGTACCAAACTGACAAAAATGTGAAACTTTGAGATTGTTAAAATGAAATATTCGCTCACAGTTTAAGACTAAGCTGGACTCTGTGCGATGTACTGAGACCAAACCCCGGAATTATTCATATTGTAGCTACTGTGTTTATGCCAGGAACCTGACAAACTACAGAAATGTGCCCAGATGGGGGGTGCATGCATGTCTAAAAATTGGTGCAGAAATAATATTGAGAAACCCACCAAAAGCGCAGAAAAGTTGTCATTTCTGAAGCAAAGCTCTTAGGAATATGAGAGTTGAACAGAAATGTACCTTATGCAATCTGTCATGTAATTTATGTAATATTAACAAGTTGTGTATATTGTAAATATGCGTTTTATGAAAAATAAGATATACTGTACAGAGACAAAGGAGAGTGTTTTCCCCCAACCCATAAACATGACACTGGATGACACGCTGATCCTTTCTCCAATCAGGGGGACAGGGAATCCTCTAACCTATCAGATCCTTAGAGGGTTGGGCATTGTGGAATCAGCCTCCCCACCCACTTTGGAAATACATAAATAGGACTGCTGAGGACAGATAGGACACACACTTTTTCCACAACTCAACTGATTTCTTGGCGAAGCACCCTGCAAGAAGATCCAGAAAAAGCTCCAGACAATATCCAAAAATCATGGAGAAAGGAAGTGTCGCTGTGCCAGGGGTTTAGAGCTGAAATGGGGGTCATTTGATTCCCAGAGCTCCCCAAGGTAGCTCAATGTTTAAGCAGTAAATGCTGTAATCATTTATTTTGAGAAAATAAATCCTCTTGACACAATATGTAAGATACCAAAAGGAAGCAAGTATCACATAACAAGTGTTTTTAATGTATATAAAACAATCAACAGGTGATGAATCAACAAGGGAAAAAAACAGTGAAGAAACAACAATAAAAAACATATAAGTCTCAAACCATATAAGGCAAATTGATGTGGTGTGACACACACCTAAACCTAATCTGTTACTTTGTCACAGAAAAAGATGCATTTAAGTCAAAGCGGTGGTGTCCAAAAAGCGACAGATATGCAGAAAGGAAAAGAAGTAAAGAAGTGATAGGCTGAAGAAGTATAACCGGAAATGCGGTTAGTGTTGGCAGTAGGGTGATAGGACCTGGATGCGTCTGCCTGTCCTGCCACGGTCTTGGGGGAAAAAAAAAAAGAAAACTTCCAAGACAAACAACCTTTTGTTGTGCTGCTTTAGTCAGGGAGTAAAATCAAACAGAAAAAATCTTGATAATATTGTTCAGGTATATGGCCTAACCCAAAAGCTGACCCCTTCTCAGCAGGCCTTCAGAATCTTTTGCAACCTGATTCTAACCCCTAAACTTCCAAGGGTCTCTCACATTCAACAGCCGGACTGTGAAGTTTTGCTATTCTAGCCAAGGACCCTGTGCTAGAACCAAAATCCAGACCCAGAAAGCAGAGCTGTATCCAGAATCCATCAAATCCAGTCCAAGAGGCTGCGCAGACCGCAGTGCAGTGTTGAGAACCCAGTGCCTGAGACCTGTCCGGTGGCGAGAGAACCCCAGCCAAACCCTTGTCCAGATCTTTGACGGGGCCCACTCCATTCCAAAGCCATAGGAGTGAGTATCCAGTCTAGAACTGTACATAACCAATCTCTTAGTTTAAAGTAATACAATTCCATAAATTTTAATCTGTCCAGAACTGCATTACAGAACCTCATTTGTCTTTCCTAAATTCTTCTCTCCTCCACATAAATCTGTGATAATTATAGCGATAATCATCTATGCGCTGATATTTTTTTCAAGTGTCTTGACGCACAACAATCAGAGCGGAAGGCGCCCTGTTTCTGGTGGTTGTCCCGTTGGGTATCTTGTAGTTTCATAGCCCTTAGTATAAGTCTATATTGATTCCAAATCTTTAAAGCGCACTCTGTCATTTTGAAATCTCGACTTTATTTCTGAAAAATCTACCTTCACAAAAACCTCTGTAACTTTTGAACTGCACGTCCTAGAACCGAAATGCAACTGTTATTTTGAAGCTAAGATCCTAAGCTTTCCAACAAACCTAAAACGACATTCCAATTATAGTTTTTGCACAATCGCGTTTCCTGCACGTGGAAAAAATTGCTGTGAATTGCAATTTAGCTCAATTTCACCACATGTCAAAATAGCTGTTTCTTGTTTTCAACTGCTGAAATTTGTTTTCAATCTTATAGTCATTCATGAATCATTGCTAGTGTTGACCTGAACCAATCCAAAGTAACTCTCACTTATCCTGAATCTCATTTAGCGAATTAAAGTCATTTTTAGCATTTTTCCCTTTCATTGCCAATCACATTCATAAGCATTTTTGCCTGTTTAAAATCATACCTATTCTCTCTAAGCTTGCCGGGGGAACTGGGATTGAACTGCATTATTGATTGTATTCCTGAAACCTGTGTGCCCTCATTTCCATCTCTTCATATTGCATAGGGGCGGGGGGGCGAGTAGTAACAGGGGGGAAAGGTGATTATATTGTCTTCTGGTTGAAGTCATATCAAGTTTTATTTCGGTGTTGCATTCTTTCCTATCTTGCATTTCCTTGAACTCATACAAAGTATTCTCTGCTACCTTATCTGTCCTATTCCTAGTCCTAAGTGATTAAAGAGATTGTTGATATTGTAATATTACCATTGTTGATCACTGTTCGTATTCATAAGTTTGATATTCAGATATTATTTATATTCATAAAAGTGTGATATATATACATTGTTCAATTCGTCAAATAAACCTTTTAATTTGCAAAACAAGCCTACTTCTTGGCTCAGTGAGGTCAGGGGGATTCAAAGAGAGGGGCGTTATATAAGGGTTCATCATCCAGATTTAAAGAACTTTGACATAAAAATATATAAATAAGGGCTTCCATTGGGCATCCCATACTAAACATTGAATTAGTTGGAGTGCTGGATTGAAGTCACTTACAGATTGGGGGCTCGTAGCGGGACTTTTGGATTAGATCTACCACTTGTGCAGCTTAATACAGTGTGCTAACTAATAGGATACATAAATCCTGTTGGGCTACCACGCTGTGTTACGCTGTAAAAGCACCCCTCAAAAAGGAACGCTCTTAGGAAACGGTCTGTTTTGCAAAATAAAATAATAAACTTCTGTAAGACAGGAAGGAAATCAATTTCCAGAATGGCGACATTGGTAGACATCAAGATAGCTAGAGAGCACCTTTTGCATAAGTTGTTTGTGAGAGGTGAATGGACTGAGCAGGACCCGAATGTGTGGTTGCATGCGATCACACAGCAGGTCACTGCAACTAGGTTAGATATCTGGAGTGAT
Source organism: Ambystoma mexicanum (assembly GCF_040938575.1). Lineage (NCBI taxonomy): Eukaryota > Metazoa > Chordata > Amphibia > Caudata > Ambystomatidae > Ambystoma > Ambystoma mexicanum. Next base: position 772,814,981 of record NC_090941.1, read on the forward strand.
CAGGGTGCCTTATATGTGGCCCTGAGTAAACTATATATGGCCCCTAAGGCCAAGGATGAGCACAACAAAATTGCCAGGGTAGCGGCATATTTATATTTATCTATGGGAGCCATGCAGGACAAATGTGCTGAAGGCCAAGATCTGGCAAGAAGGCAACTGTTGGCATTAGAGAAGGCCCAATCTGATCTGGACTCTTCTTAGAAGAGACTGCAGAGGAGCCGGAAAACGAAAGTAGGCAGTATCTAATTAAAATAAAAGAGGACATGGTATCCTGCAACATGAAAAGGCAGACCAGGATAACAGAATTCTGGCCTTGCAGAAGGAGTATCAAGAAGATTTGGACTCCCTACTGCAGTACCAGAAAAAGCTGGAGCAACAACTGGATTTCAATAGGGCATGCACAGAGCAGGTAGTCACCCTGCAAAGCCACCTAGATAGAGAGAAGACAGAGAATAATACATTATTTCTGAAAGACCTGGACACCCAGGCAGAATTGAGGAAGAGCGCCAGAAAGCGGGTGCCCTACAAAGACAGAGGGATGACCTGGCGGGGCAGAGGCAGGCTCTTGCTCAGGAAAGGGATACCTTAGGCCAGGAAGTCTGTAACTTAAAAGGGAAGCTGGAAGAAAATCACCTGGCCCTCCAGGGATTGGGTGACCTTCAAAAAGAGCATCAAAACTTGTTAGAGCACACCAGGAGGGTGGAAGATGCTCTGGCAAGAAAGGAACAGGCCAGTAGGGATGGGACTCAGGAGGTAGCCCTCCTGCAGCAAAGACTGGCCCAGTACTCCAAGACAAACCAGGAAGCACAGAGAGAGAATGAGGCTCTCTGTCAGCACAATGTTAGGCTCCAGCGACAGGTAGCTATACAAGAGAGGCTGCTAGAGTCTAGTAAGGCCTTGATTGAGGAACTGAAAGCTCAGGCTCTTGCATGGCAACAGGGAGCAGGGGCTGATAGAGATGAGGTTCGCTGGGAAAGGGAAACACCTGAGCATAACCTCAGGAGCCCTAGTACCAGAGGCCTCCATCCCTCCCAGTCCCTGGACTCTGCCACCCCATGTCCTCTGGCGCACATGAGCCCAGGGCCACAGGGATGGCAGATTACTATCCAGTCAGAAGTATGGGACTCATGGACCAGTACCTCTCAGGCATGGATGGACGGGCATCTGGGTATGGGCACCCAAGTACTGTGAAGTTTAGTGGGGAACCCCAGGAGAGTAGGCCCACTAAGGGCATCCTGAAAACCTCTGCCCAGTTAGGTCAGTGGGGTGGTACCCATCAAATTCTGGGAGCAATGAGGAATCAGAAGACTCCTCTGAGCACCCTAGGACACAGGAGACTAGGTCTCCACATCCTTCCAGCCATTCCCAGGCTCGCAGAATCCGGGAGAACCTGGAAGATCAGACGGGCACCTCTGGGAGCAGTGCCTCTGAGTCAGAGGATGAATGGACCAGGGTTACCCGAACCAAGAAGGCCAATAAGGCAAAAAGGGCCTTGCTTAAGGACCCCTTAAAAAAGATTAAGGCAATAAGGAGTGTCATCACGCCTTATCACAGGAACGCCAGGTATTCTGTGTGGGAACACTTAGAGCTCTTTGAACAAATGATGGAGACTTTCCATTTGAAAGACAGCAGTAGCTGCATTCAGTACGTAAAATGGACATTCTCCCCAGAATACTTCAGTTTCTTTGCAGGGCTGGAGGACCAAAATCATTCAAGATGGTCCACATATGGGCGGCCATCTTAAAGCACTTTTCTGTTCATAGAAATCCCCAAGAGACTCGCAAGGCATCCTACAATTTACAATGTGGGGAGGATCAGGCCCCACAAGAATGTGTGCAGGAGTTGAAGCGTGCCTTTGCGCAAACTACCAAAAGGGTGCGCACGGACAGTAAAGAATTTGTTAATACGTTTTCCATGCGCTGCCAAAATACATCATGACCCAGCTAGTGAGAGATTTTCATGAGAAAAGGTCACTAGACTGGGTCATTGAACAGGCCACCCGAATCTATGAGGTGCAGAAGCCCATAGAAAATAAAAATAATGCTCAGAAAAGCCCCAAACCAACCAGCATCCCTGCCGCTGCTAAGTTGGGAGAGGTACAGGTTGCCCCCATTTTAGATTTGGAGATGGGGGGGCCTAAAATCTTGCCTGCACAGAATAATTCCAAGCCCATTAGGCCCTCGGGCCAGTCACAGACAGGGAGTCAAGGAGGTAGTCCCACCAATGGGATCCCTCACCCCCTGACTATGTAAGTCCCCGCTACAAGGGAAACCAACCCATCCTGGGTTATGTGTGGACCCCTCCAGCCCAAGGGGGGGATCCAACCCAGCACCTAACCGAGGGAACTTCCCTCCTAACTTCCCCCAGGAGGGCAGAAATTCCCCAAATCCTGGGCAGAACTTTTTCCCCCGATACCCACAGAACTTCCAACCCCAAAATCATCCATCCTTCTTTCCCCACTTTCCTGAGCCCAGACAACCTACTCCGGGAGAGGGGAGGCCAAGGGTGGAGGGGTACCCAAATCTTCCCAACCCGGGGTACTACCATAGAAGGGATAGCTACCCTTCCCGGGATCAGCCAAAGGGAGAAAACAGAACCCGTATCAGCCTGAGCGGGTTTCCCAGCTTGAGCGCCAGGTCCAAAACATGGCACAGGATCTGGGTTGCATGCTGAGGGCTCAGCAGAACCCTCATATGGGCATACCGGCGCAGAATGCCTCCAACTCTGGACCTGGTGCTCCAGAACAATGACGGGGGCAGCACCCCGACAACTCACTGGTTCCCAGGGAGGAGGCACAAGGGGAATGGGGCTGTAAAACCTGGGAGGAAGCTTCCTTCCCCACTTGTAAACAGCCCCTGGAAACCCAGGAACCGGAAACATAATCTCCTGCCCCTGAAAGTCTGCCACCCAAGGAGCAGAGGGGGGTAGGAGAAACAAAGGACCCAAACAGACCCATTTGGTGGAGGAGGTACAGATCTTCCAATTTGAAGGAGAGGGATCCTCAGAGGATCCTGGGAAAAGGACCTTCTCCTTCAGAGATGGGGGAACTCCTCCCAAAGAAAAATGAGTCCCAAGGGATTCAAATCCAGACTGGGTAGATGTGGGGATTGAGCTAGCGCTACCCATCATCCCATCCCAGAACCAACAGCATCAAAATCCCCTGGTTCAAACCCATCCTGGTGACTGCCTCCAAGAAGGGGGGCGGCCCAGAACCGGAACCAGGGGAACCCAAAACTTCTCCTATCTCTAGTTGGCAACTTTTTCTTTCAGATTCCCAAGACTCCCCACATAATTCTACCCAAATCTCTTCTCTTTGTATGTCCAAAACTAAAAAACTAGCCCACCAGTTGTCCAAAAATGTGCATTATCTGTGCCCCCTTGCAGAGAAGGAGGGAATATACTATGCCCTGGTTCAAGTACAGGGGCAGGGTAAAATTTTGGCACTGGTGGACAGGGGATCCCAAGCTACCCTTCTGTCCAAAAAGGCCTTTGATGAACAGAATTCAGGAAGGGGGGAGAAATACCAAATTCCTCTCACCTCTCTTCCTGGACAACTTCAGAACTTTGACGGGAAGGAAATTCCCGTCGAGGGGACTGCGGATTTGGACATTAAAATTGGGCGACACAAGGTGAAGCACCCGGTCATAGTAGTGACTCCAGAGGGCACCCCTTGTTTACTAGGGAATGACCTCCTGAGAAGGTTGTCACCCCTAATAGATTGTGTAAACAAGGTCCTCTGGACCCAGACTAACCGATAAAATTGAAACAGAGTGTCAACCATGTTAGTTTAAACGGCACATGCCACATGGTTGAGCAAAAATCTGACCAAGTAGAATTTCACTTCCAGAACAACCGAATTCCAGACGTGACAGTAATAGCAGTAGGACAACAGACTGGTGATGGGGGGGTCCTCTCTATTTCTGAAAATCAACCTTCCTTCCAGTTTAAGGTGGTATTCCACACTGGAAGGAAACACTTTGAAATTCTTTACCAATCCACAATCAGACATTCCCACTCCTATAGTCCAGAAAGATGAGGAATCAGCTCAGAGCCTGGCTGATGGTCAGCAAATTGGAGAGCAGTTGTTCATCAAAATTCAGTTAAATGAAGGGAAGGACTCTGTTCTCGCCCGAGTGTGTGTGAACAACGGTAAGAGCTTAATCAGCGAAGCCATGTTCTGCCAACTCCCAAAAGATCCAGCCATTCCCACATTTAGACTCATAGACAAATGGGAAATGGATCTGGAAGCACCCAATTCCAAACATCTCCTGCCACGCAGGTGTATGCTCAAAATCTGTCATGATGCCTACCCCCGGAGCACCAGGCCAGGCCCAGCACCCCCGGGAGCAGGCATCACGCCCCCGGGTAAAAGCCCAGCGGCCCTTTATAGGGGCTCTTTGGACTCTGTCCTGGCGCCGTTGGCGCCAGGCTCATGTTGGACATCAGTCCTGGTGCCACAGGCGCCAGGCTCATAAAGGGAAGTGTTTGGTGCACTTACCTGAAGCAGACCATGCTGCACACTCACCTGATGCAGATCATGCTGCATGAAGAACCAAGCCAAATGAGGCTTAGGAGGGACTATTTTTCTAAAGGAACTATTTTGTTACTTGGGTGGGGCTGTGGAAGAATACTCACCTGGAACTTCTTCCAAGGCTATTTAAGCCACACCCGGACAGCCACACGTGCTTCGCGTTGTTCTGCATCCCAGCAGCTGAACGCTCACCGTGTCTGCTCCTGCACCTGGACTCCAGCCACGCCCGCCTCGAACCTGGAACACCTGTAAGGGAATAAGAGAAGAGAAAGGTGAAAACCAAGAACTATTCAACCTTCTTACCTGCATCCGGAATCTTCACGCCAGCATTCCTGAAGGAAGACTTCCATTTAAAAGCACCGCGTTGCTCGCTGCAGCGCCGCGCTTCACTCACCTGTTCCCGAGACGCGCCCGGCTCCATCGCGGCTCTCAGTGCCGGTCGCCACATCCCTGCACCGCACCTAAGGGAGAGAAGAAGAGACAAAAGGTGAGCAAGGGAACACAAGAGGAAAGCCGGATTTTCAGCCATATTACTTACCGGCTATTCTTGGTGAGCCATTCCACATCTCGGGTCGGCGCCACATCTCTGGCAGGTACCGCACCCCGGCCCCTATGGGGAAAGGACAAAAGACATTACTGGGGAATTATAAAGACATTTAGAGGGGTCGCCCTCATCACTAACTCACCTGATTTACCCCGGCAATTCAACCCCTCAACGCATCACCTTTGTTCTGCACCTGAAATAAAGGATAGGAAAAGACAACATAAAAGGAGGCTCACACTTGAACTTTTGCATCTTCATACTTACGGCGTATCGCTCAGTAAAGTCAAGTGGATTTGCCAACGCCATTCTGAAAAACAGTGAAGTAACTGCACCAGAAGCAGGATGGAGAGTTCACCCTTCCAAACCATAAGGTGAGCTTAAACGGGGGGTTTTGGAGGAAGTCAGAGGAGAACGAAGGGGGAAAGGGGGGAGCAAGCACATTATTCAGCAGACAGTTAATCCCCTTTCTCATCTGCAGAAGGATATTCCTACGGGCCAGACAAGCAAGATTTGGGGGTCCAGTTCAATCGGTGGTTCGAATTCTGCGCATCACGCTTGAAGAGGCCACAGCAACCCAGACCAGACCAGCGCCTCCGTGGGAGCCAGGTGAGCGTTACAGAACGCAAAGCCTTCCTACAAATTCCCACCCAGGCGCTATGGAAACTTCCGAGACTGACCAGGTGGCCCAACTACTGGGGGAATTACGGGCCGAAGTACACGCCACTCGTCAAGAGACTAATGCTCTCAGGAGGGAAGTGATTGTAACAAAGGAAAGAGCTGATGACCTGGCTAGACAGCTTTTGCAAGGTCAAGCTGGACAAACTCCTTTACCCGGTTCCAGAGGGAACCCCGCTCCTGTGCTTTCCAGTAACCCGGCGCAGATTAATCTACCTGGAAACATGCCGCTGGTCCCACCCGAACGCTTTGCTGGGGACCCCAAACGATTCGCCGTATTCATGAATCAGTGTCGTTTGCATTTCCTGTGCAGACCTGGGGCCTTCCCTAATGACCAGACCAAGGTAGCCTTTGTATTGTCATATCTCAGCGGCAGTGCTGCCGATTGGTCAGTTCCACTGGTAACTCAAGATGACCCGATTCTTCGTGATTTTCAAAGATTTCAAGCAAGCATGGAAAGGTTATTTGCTCGTCACTCTCAGGGGCAGGCTCTAGATGACTATCTCTGCGACAGGGCAATCAAGACCTCCTTTCCTACATTGCAACCTTTAATAGACTAATTGTGGAAACTGGGTGGCCAGAGGATAAAAGAATCACGTTATTTTATCGAGGTCTACGCGGAGAACTTGTCCTGGCCCAAGTTGTAAATCCGCCCCAAGAGTGCTCTGAATATATAGACTTAGTGGTCCAATTGGATCACAGACTGCAAAACAGAAAAGCAGATCGGTCCAAGTTTGAGACCCGGGTGTTAGTCAAGACCCACGCTAACCTCAAGGAGGCTGAAGCCTCAGAGCCAATGCAAATCGGAGGAGTTAAAGGACCTTTAACGCAAAAGGAACGTGAAAGAAGACGGCAGATGCACTTATGTCTTTATTGTGGATCCTCTGGACACTTTCTACGAGATTGCCCGGCAAGGCCGCCCAGGAAGGTGGTAGGAGCTGCTGAAAAAATCCATGAAACCTCTGTATCGGGAAATGACCCCGCCCGACAAGCGTAGGGGTCCGCTTGCCGAGCTTGAAAACGAACTCTCAGACCTCGCATTTCACTGTGCCAATGGTCCTCGTAGATCCGGAACAGCCTAAGCGGTTGCATGCAATAAAGGCATACATCGATAGTGGGGCTATAGGAAACTACGTGGATCGTGATTTGGTCTCCAGGATTAACCTTCCCCTGCGTCCTAAAACCAGCAAAGATGTCATCACCACAGTCGATGGAACCAAAATTGCCTCGGGACCGGTAACACATTCCACAGCTGAGGTAACACTTGTAGGTCCGGACGGCCATCGGGAGGCAGTTGTGTTTGATGTAATCAAGGCTCCACAGTTTCAGGTTATACTCGGAATCCCTTGGTTAGAGACACATAATCCTCAAATTGATTGGCGAGCGAAGAGAATGCTACCGAGAAAATCTGAAGGTCAGTCTAGCATCAGTAACCTCTGTCTCCATGCAACTACCACCGGAATACCAAGACTTCCAGGACGTCTTCCAAAAGGAACAGGCCAACACGTTACCTCCTCACAGATCGTACGATTGCCAAATCGATCTGGTGCCCGGTGCACAACCCCCTTGTAGCAGGATTTATGCCCTTACTGAGCCGGAGAATCTGCATTTGAGACAATATTTAGATCAATACCTAGCCAATGGTTTCATTCGCCCGTCAAAATCTCCGGCATCCTCGGCTTAACGGGTCCATACTTCCCTATGGCCTCTTCCCTACATTGACCAAGGGCTGGCCCAGATCCAGGGGTCACAGGTATTCACTGCAATAGACTTGACCAATGGATACTGGCCTGTACCTGTCAGTAAGGAGGACCAATACAAGCTGGCTTTCTTTTACCTTTGGGGGCCAACAGTACACATGGATCCGGAATCCCTTCGGATACATCAACTCCGGCAATGAGTTCAACATTTTCCTACATAAGGCCATGCCCGACCTGGGTGCAAGGGGTAACCTGGCTTATGTAGATGATGTCCTCATCAAAAGCTCAACTGTGGAGGAACACATAGCGGAGATCCGTTATTTTCTGACACAGTTGAGGGCCGATGGAGCAAAACTTTCCTTTCAGAAATCACAGTGGTGTAGAACCCGTGTTAATTTCTTGGGGCATGAGATTACTCCTCAGGGTCTCTGTCCCCAGGAAAAGAAAGTGGAAGTGCTCCAGAAGCTGAAGGACCCCACAACTCTGCGGGAACTAAGGAGCCTCCTTGGATTAAATAATTACAGTAGAAAGTTCATAGAGGGCTAGGCAGAGATCACAAGACCCCTGATTCATCTTTTGAAGGGGGGGGTCAAGTGGGAATGGGGTCCAGAACAATCCGAGGCAGTAAGACAGCTCAAAAGAAGCCTCTCACAAGCGCCTTGCCTAGCTTACCCTGTCAGAAACAAGGACAGGGTTCTCTAATACATGCTTGACTGCAGTATTATACCAAAAGCATGACAAGGTCAATAAAGTAATCTCCTATGCGAGTAAAACTTTATCCTCTGTGGAGGAAAAATTCAATGATTGTGAGAAGGCGCTCCTGGCAACGGTGGGGGCATTGAAGAATTACTGCCCGTTTATCCAGGGGGAACACATCATAGTGGAGACTCCACACCAGCCACTGCAATATCTCTAAAGTGACAGAATCCAGGCCAGAAATGTGAGTAATTCCTGAATGACTTCCTGGATTTTGTTAATGCAAGGCTTTCCTGTGGAGGTCAGATATGGCCAAAACAAGAAGAGTCCCCTCACGCAAGGTCTGGCTGACTTGCATGATTGTGGCAAAGAAAACTGCCTCGAGGGCGAAAGTCTAAGAATCAAGGACAACATGGAGGCATACCTCAATTCCCCACACAAAGTCTTTGTCAAGTTGGGAAGCACGAGAGGGCTGCGTACCTGGTTTCTTGGTCTTTGATCTTGCCGAGGTCGCCAGTCTGTATCCAGTCGAAAGACGAGCTTGTGGCACGAGAGACCAGCCTCTCCGCCACCCAAAAACTGACACTGGGTGGAGGATGGGCCGATTCCCAATGTCACGGAAGGCACTCTCCTGATTAACGTGACAAAGGGACTGTGCAAGCACAGGCAGGAGAGGCTACGGTCTTGTTGCAGATCACGGGCAAGGATGGAGTCCAATGGAATAAAGTCTAAAGTACGTGAACTGAAGCGGAGGTCAAAAATTCCGGCGTGGCAGATATATTCTTGGTCCACAGGAACGGATGAAGAGGGTAAGGCCGGACAGGAAAGGAAGGAACCAAGGCTGAGCAGGAGACCTAACTGAAGGAGCCCGAAAGGTTACTCTAGGGCAGCAATCGCTGGGGACCTTGGTCAATGTATGCTGACAGACCCACGGAGGTCCAGGTAAAAGTATGCCGGCAGGTCCTGAGTTTATTCTGGTAAGTTGCTGGCAGAGCCAGGGGAACCCAAGTATGGTAAACTGGCAGGCCCAAGGAAAACCCAGGTAGGGTAAGCTGGCAGGCCCAGGGAGAACCCAGGTAAGGTAAGCTGGCTGGCCCAGCGAGAACCCAGGTAAGGTAAGCTGGCAGGCCCAGGGAGAACCCAGGTAAGGTAAGCTGGCAGGCCCAGGGAGGAACTCAGGTAAGGAATACTGCAGGCCCAGGGAGGAATTCAGGTAAGGAATACTGCAGGCCCAGGGAGGAATTCAGGTAAGGTATGCTGCAGGCCCAGGGAGGAATTCAGGTAAGGTATGCTGCAGGCCCAGGGTGGAACTCAGGTAAGGATATACTGCAGGCCCAGGGAGGAATTCAGGAGGTAGCAGGCAGCCCAGAGCGGGCTCAGGTGAGTGGCAGGCAGCCCAGGTTGGAAAGCTCGCAGAACGAAGCAAACCGCGTTGAGACGCGGCTTGCCTCGATCTGCGGCTCCTTTTATGGGTCGCCGGCGCCCGTGAGGCTTGGAACGCAAGCCGCTTCACCTCCGGGCGCCGGCGTACCCAAAGCGAGTCCTGGAAGGCAAGCCCTTCCTAGGGCTCAAGCCCAGTCCACGGCGCATGCGCGGAACCGAGACAGAGGTCTTCCGCGCATGCGCCGTAGCCCTCCGGCCCCGACACCCAACGCTCTCCCTCTGGCAAGCCCCCAGGCGCGGAAGTGCGGGTAGACTCACCAGGAGGTGAAGGGAAGAGCGGGCGCGGCGGACCCCGGTCTCCAATGTGGCGTGACACTCTTTGAAGAAGACAAGTGTGAGGGAATGCCCACTGTCTAAGCGGATGGATGCTCTTACAATGTTGACAACAACAGGGAAAAAGAACTTGTGGCCGGCGCTGGGAATGCATGGGTGAATGAGTACCCAGAACCCTCCGCTGGGTACAAGATTGGTCCCAGAAGTAGTCAAGTGGCAGAGTTGATGGCTGTGCATCAAGCCATCCTCACTGCTGTCCAACATCAACTCCACGAACTGGTCATAATCACTGATTCAGATTATGTACGGAACGGGTTTGTGGAACACCTGGTTAATTGGAAAACCAGAGGCTGCTATGGGCTAGTAACAAACCCTTGAAACATGTGAAGTTAATTCAAAATATTGATGATCTGGTCACCCCGAATGGGATGACCATCTACTGGAAAAAGATCAAGGGTCATTCCAAAGTAGAGGGACCAGACAAAACTGGGAATGACTTAGCTGATCAGCTGGCCAAAACCAGGGCCATCCAAGGGGATCTAATAGAAATCGAGTCCCTGTTGGGGGAAATCCAGGTCACTGCTGTCACTAGGTCCCAGACAAATGCTCACGATGATCTTTCAACTGCACAATGGAGTAAGGAGACCCTAGATGCTGATTTGATTACGGCTCAGAAAGGGGATGCAATAATTGGTAAGTTTTATAAACACATTGAGGACCCTGAGAACTTTCCCCTGACGGATACCGATTACATAGGGAAAGAGGACCTCAGAGTGTTGATGAAATGTCAAAAAATGTTCTGAATCCAAGACGGTTTGTTGCTGAGGAAATCCCTAGCTGGCCATGATCAGTGGGTGGTTACTACTTCATTCCGAAGCCTGATGTTAAGTCACGCCCATGATGCGGCCACAGCCGGTCATAGGGGGTTTCATACAACACTTGAAATCTTAAAAGAGGTTGCATACTGGCCACACATGGGGCAGGACCTCGACCAATACTTGAAGGGGTGTCTTGTGTGTGCACAATTTCAGCCAACATCCCCCACACACCGTGCACCTCTCCAAAAGAAGGGGATGACACTGCCATGGTCAGATTTGCAAGTAGATTTCATTGGGCCTGTAATTCGCTCCTCTAGGGGGAACAAGTACATGTTGACCGTGACATGCTTATTTACTAAATGGGTAGAATGTCTCCCGGCCCCAAACTGCAAGGCAGAAACAGCAGCTGCCCTGATGATCAACCACATCTTTTCGCGTTTTGGACTACCCCAAAGGATCGAGTCAGATAGAGGTAGCCATTTCACCAGCAAAGTAATGACAAAGATGTGGGAGATACTTGGGGTTAAAAGGAAGCTACATATTGCTTACCGGCTAGCCTCTAGTGGTGCAGTGGAACGATACAACAAAACCATTGTGAGCATATTAAAAGAATTTGTGGCAGATTCTGGGCCAAGTTGGGATATTCGATTACCGCTTGTCCTAATGGCCATCAGATCTACCCCTTCATTCGCAACTAAAATGTCACTGTTTGAGCTGATGACTGGACGCAGGATGGTGCTTCCCCAGCATATGCTCTACAGGACCCAAGAGTAGACACTGATCAATGCCTCCACAACTCATGAGTATGTTGAAAATTTAGGAAAACACCTTCAACATGCTTTTGCCTATGCTCAGTGAAATCTAGAAAGATCAGCCGATAGCATGAAGACCCACTATGACTTAAAGACTACCAGAAAAGAATACAATGTAGCAGACCGGGTTTATCTATAAAACTTCCAAAGGAACCAGGCCAAACAGTGGAAATTTCTACCTACCTGAAAGGGACCTTTTGAAATTGTAGGCAAGATCTCACCAGTCGCCTACAAGATCCGCATCCCCAAAGGCAGTTTGGCAGAAAGGGAAGAAAAGTGGGTGCACATTAATCAGCTAAAGTGTTGCCATCCTAGGCACACTCTGCAGCAACTGGAGGAGTCTTCTGGAACCCCAGAGGGGGCCACTCCAGATCCATAAAATTCCAACCCTAAATTATTCCACATATAGTCTATAAAATACAATAATGCAAATGTCTCCTGATTTATAAAATGTATATGTCCGCCACACTACATTAATAGTGGTGGGGAAATGTCTACAAATAGGTTTTTTGCTTTGTCATCCTAGGAGAGAGAAAGAGAGAGAGATAAACCATGGAGACTGACCAAGGAGGACGACCCGGGGACCGGGAGCAAAGATCTGAGGGGCCCGATTGCATAGGGGGGGGGGAGTGAGTAGTAACAGTGGGAAAAAGTGATTATATTGTCTTTTGGTTGAAGTCATATCAAGTTTTATTTCTGTGTTGCATTCTTTCCTATCTTGCATGTCCTTGAACTCATACAAACCTGCTACCTTATCCGTCCTATTCCTACTCCTAAGTGATTAAAGAGATTGTTGATATTGTAATATTACCATTGCTGATCACTGTTCGTATTCATAAGTTTGATATTCAGATATTATTTATATTCATAAAAATGATATATATGTATATATATATATATATATATATATATATTGTTTAATTCGTCAAATAAACCTTTTAATTTGCAAAACAAACCTACTTCTTGGCTCAGTGAGGTCAGGGGGATTCAAAGAGAGGGGCGTTATATAAGGGTTCATCATCCAGATTTAAAGAACTTTGACATAAAAATATATAAATAAGGTCTTCCATTGGGCATCCCATACTAAGCATTGACTTAGTTGTAGTGCTGGATTGAAGTCACTTACAATGTCACGTGAACTTTGAGCCTTATGGCACTAAAGGAAATGGCCTCAAGTGACGTATGGCCTTGAAGAGATCACAGGAAAGTTCAACATAATGGTTATCACGAGATGACCAGCCAGCAGGGAGCTGAAACAGGAAATGCCCACTGAAAAGCTATACATCCTTCTATGTGAGTAAGTGCCTGCTGTTGAGGAACCAGTGCGAAAAGTCAACAAGGTGACAACACTTCTATACCGCAAGGGAAGTGACAACCACAAGGGCTTCTCTAAATGCAGCTTGTAAATCAATGCCTAGAACAAAAGTAATCTAGAGAGAAATATGTTGCTGTGCCCTTTCGTCCAAAACCTGGATGATGCACATACAGGGGATTATACATTTCTTCAACATGCAGTTCCGTGTAGACGATCCAGTGGCAAATATTTACACCAAGAAAATGCCCTAACACTCTTTTCATTCTTCCGTGGACAGCGAAGTCAAAGTGCACCTTTTCATACGGACCCAAAGCAGTGCCTGCAGAGGGGCGTGTCCACAGCTTTATTTAAGCACGTCTGAACACAATCACCCCTGATCGCCCACTCAGCACTGCTCCCTCTATAAAATGGGAAAGACTCAGCACTGCCCCATCTAATATGCCGGCTTCCCAAAGGCAGCACTTCAGGGACGCACAATATGTGACAGTCTCTTCACTACTATCTATCTGCAGGTTAGTCTGCACTGTCGACTTTAAACAGATGGCGATGTTTTAGCTCATAGCCATTGCCGCACACAGTGGCTGCTCGCTCAGTTTCAGTAGAGGCAGGAACATGATGGGTTTAATTTCAATTACAAAGGAAAGGGCATGTCTGTTGCTCCCGAAAGTCTGGCTTTTCGAAACCTGCTTTACACAAACGTCGGGGAGGCGAAATCACAGGTTTAACTATTTCTCTGCAGCGCTCTGTGCCAGATCAGCGCCTGGGGAGCCAGAAATTAACTTGGCACTGAGACACACTAAATAGTGGTAGGATCAAACGCCCAACTCGTTATGCGGTAGGAGTGCTTACAAATCTGTAGCCTACCGCCGAAATCAGTGGGGTTGGCAAGTATGATATGTGTACTAAAACTGTAGTTACATTTCAGGGAATACAGTCATCGTTAATTTTCTTAAAAATAGCTAGCAAAAGTTCCACCAACGCTAAAGTAATGCATAATTTGACCTCTGAGCAGAATCAACCACCAGTCTTCTGCTGATTTGTTAGCATATCTAGATGTGATCTTAGACATTAATTGACATCTTAAGTTATTAACTGCTGGACAATGTAGGAATAAATGTTTTAGTAATTCTTTGGCTTCGGTTGAGTGACATAATCTACATTGAGATTTAGTTATGCATCTCGAATTAATGACATCACCAGTAGGAAAGAGATTCAATCGAAACCTTAGATATTGGTCTCTAAATACAGCATTCGGAAAAATTGCCAAATACTTCGGGATTGTATTCAACTTCTGGCAATCAACAAACGATCTTCCGTATCGTGTTAGTTGTTGTTGATCATTTTGTGTCTTAATACAGTCTCTGGCCTAAAGTTTCTTCTTAATTTTGTCTGGATTTTCACACAGTGTATTTGGTGTTTCATCCAGATCTTTCAGAGTTTCCAGACATATTAATTGCCATTCTTGTAGAGTGGATTCTTGATTAGTTGTTAAGGCATTTTTTACAGATAACAATCCACTTTTCTTTGGAGGATCAATGCATTTTCGATGCAAGGCTAGTGATTTCCATAGGACGATTGCTTGGAGGGACACAAGGCCTAATTCCATGCGTAAAGCTTGGATTGGTGTTCCAAGTGGGAGTCGAAGCACTTGTTTCCAAAAAAGTCCTTCCAGAACCGTCCAATTATGCTCATGGAATGTGAAGAATGTTTATGCACCATAGGTGAGTATGGCAATGACTTTTGAGCCTTAAAAAGCAATCAATGGTCTAAGGGAGAATTTGCAATAATGTTTTAATAGAATTCTGCCATGACTAGCTAAATTAATAGCTTTTGCTTTTAATTGATTGAGTCTTGGTTTATCGCTCTGGCTTGTATTCAGGCATACCGCAAGATTGGTGAACGCAGTTACTTGGGGGATATATTAGCCATTTATTGACCACTTATTGTTTTTTTTCCTCATCCTGATGATTTTCTCACCAAAAGTCGTTATTCGGTATTTGGTCGGGTTGATTTGTAGCCCATTAAATTGCACATATTGATGGAATGCATTCAATTGCCGTTGCAGGCCTGCAGGAGTTTGATCTAATAAAACGATATCATCGGCATATAAAAGCGGGTTTATTGGAGTGCTTCCAATTTTAGGAGGGAAGCATTTGATGTCATGAAATGCCTGTAAGATATCCGTTATAAACAAGTTAAACAGGTCGGCCGCCAAGGGGCAGCCTTATTTTAGCCCCGTTTTGGTGTTGATGGGTTTTGTTAGCATTCCATATCGGTCAAGGTGTACTTGGATCGAAGTGTTCGGCTATAGTTCTTGTATTGCATGACAAATTGAATGAGGGCATTTCCACAATTTTAGCTTGTGCCATAATGTGTGACGATCAACTCAGTCAAAAGCTTCAGATAAATCAATAAAAGCAACATGTACGTTTTTTGCCTTTTTTTCGTTGGGTCTGAGCTTTTAAAATATTTAAAATAAAAAGATTTAAAGTTGTGCTTAGACCTCTTACGAAGCCACTTTGCCAGATGTCGCGATGATTAGATTCTGTACTCCATATGCTCAATGATTTGCAAATGAAAGTTGTGAATATCTTCCCTGTAACATCGAGTAAAGCAATAGGTCGATAATTAGATGGAATAGATCTCAGACCTTTTTTAAAAATTGGTATTACGATTGCTTTTTTCCATGATAACGGGATTTCTTGTTTTTTTATTATTATCGTAAACAAGGCCGTCAAAATTTCAGACCATTGCTCAACATTTTCTTTCAAGAGAACATTTGTTAGGCCATCTGGTCCAGCTGCGCGGGATTTTATTCAGTTTGCGTATCGCTTGTTGTACCGTAGTTATGTTGAAATCAAATAAGTCCCAGTTGCAGCCTGGTTCTCTCTGATCAGATGGATGTTGTAAGTTTGCATAGAAGAATTTTGAGAAATAAGTAGACCAGGTTGATGCAGAGATGGAATTTGATATAATTGCATTTTGAGGAGTATCAAGGTTATTAATCAAAGTCCATATTTGGGGAGAATTTTTAGTTGAAATATGTTTGAGCATTTGTTCGGCATCATTTAATAATAATGACCTTAAATGACGTTTTCTCCAGTTACGGAATTTGTGTTTTGTTTTTTTAATTATATCTTTACGGTCTAATAAATGTGTATTAGATATCGCACGTATTTCTTTCTTTATTTTTTTCTTTTGAGTGGGCAATACTTGATCGAAATGATGCTTGTGTTTGAATCCTGGTTTTTTCAAGCTATTGTTCTTCGATTTAAACATCTGCAATAATACTGAAAAAATTGAAATATCCACCAATAGATGCAAATCAATGTCTACGATGAGCATTTTTAAGTTTTTATGGAAGTGAAGTAATTTATCTGGGGAGATCCTTAGGCGATTCCGTCCCGGCATCACGTCCAGTTGGGAAGTATAAGCATCTGTTATTTATTCAGGTTGGCAAAACCATTGCATCTGTAAGAGGTTATGGTCACTCATAGGTGTCACGACTACTTGCATTGAGGTTTGATGTTGCAAAACATTTTCTGAAGTGCAAATATAGTCGAGAATTTTGTTAGTTTTCTTTCCTCTCCATGTGGCTGAACCTGGTTTGGCATTAGCCAGATTGTCAGTTAAGATGCTGATATTTCTTGTGTCACATGACGTCTCCAGGATATGCCTCTTTTTCTTGCTGCAGATATAACTGCTGAATCATCATCTGTATCATAGCCATCATCATTCCAACACAAGGTATTCAAATCACCACAAATGATGAAATGAGGGTTTGACCACTATTCTCTAAGTTTATCTATATATAGTGAAATCATTTTTGGAAAATTGTTGAGAACTTTTATTTCCGGATTCCAATATAGATTTAGGATAGCTAGAGTTTTGGATTGGTTAAAAGTTGTGTCCAACAGGATGCCTGCTACACATTGAGAGTATGAGTTTGGATTGTTTGAGTAAATTAAATCAAAACTTAGTGAGTTTTTAACAGCGATTAGAAGACCTGATGCTGGTCTTTCACGTGGGCCTTTAGTGGCCAGATCCAAGAATACTGAATACCCTTCAATGGTAGGAATAGATTGTAACCACGTTTCTTGTAAGCAAATGATATCTTGGGATAGTACTGATGTATTCTTATCATTTGTTAAGTGGTTAAACACTCGTGTATTCCAGCTCCCAGTTGTTAATCGTGTTGCTTTATCTTGGTTTGAGATCTATGCATTGTTAATTTTTTTTGCAAACAAACCTGTGAGCCACTGCCAATTTTCTGCTGTGCCAATTTCGGGAGTCGCTGACTGTGGTTCTCTTTTCTGAATCTCAGCTGTCCTAGTGGACTCCACTTTTGCTTATTTGATTGAAATCTTGTCCGAGTACGAGTGATGGTGTCTTTGCGATGATTAGGATCTTTCCATGCCTTATTCGGCCTTCTTATTAGATTTAATGTTGCTTTGTTGGTCGACTCAGGATCATTTAGTTCTGTTAAGATGAAACCCATAGATCTTAAATTGGGGGCTTCATCTCACAAGATGTGTTTTATTAAGATACTGTTTATGTGAATGATGATTTTATCTTGTCATTTTTCTTCAATGAATTCTATTGTTGTCAGATCTCGAGTTGTTAATAATCTTAGCGCAGGAAAATGGTGGAATAACCAAATGACGTTTGCTCTGTTTAAAGTAAGTCCGTCATCTTCTGGTGAACTACGTTCCAGTAATATTCAAACCGAATTATCAAACTGCTTAGTTGTTGAAGTTACTGGAGGACCATTATTAGGTGCGTTGTGAAAAGTTTTTAGAAAATATTTTCTTTTGGTGAATTGTAGAGGCGAAATTCTGTAATTGTCATTTGATTTTGAATCGTTACTCAGGCAAGCTCTGTTGTGGGCTGTCCTCGTATCTTTATTGTGGTTGTATTCCTGGTGTGGCCCACATTGGTCAACTGGCACAGGTGGTTCTGTTTTTTCTTGTATGACAGTTAATTACTTTACCTGTGAATTCCAAACTTGAGGTTGCTGTTTTTGTAAACCTCTTTCCGTATGTGATGCATCGTACGTACTATTAGCTGGAGGATTTGAAGGCCAACTTTGTGGTTGAGTTTGAACAATAACTGGTCCTCATGGTCTTTTGTTCCAGCATGGTTTCTGCATCTGATCAAGATCATCCTCGGAATCTGATGTAGGAGGTTCATACGATGAAACATCATTTTGACTTATATCTGAGTCTTGTACTTCAGAGGATGTGATAGAATATGTGGACAGATCTAATAGATCGATAGTTGGAGACACTGTATTTGAAGGGATCTCGACTTGTTTAGTTGCCTGACAAAGAATGTTAGTCGAGCAATGTTCATCAGTTAACAGTTTCCATGATTGATTAGAGCTTGGTAGTGTAATATTTTTAATAAATGTTTTACTTTGGTTAGATTTGGTGCAATTACTTGGCAATTGATTCTTGGTTTTTCTCGCCTGATTTAGTTTGGTAGCAGTTTTTATTGTTTTTGTGTTGATTGTCTTCTTGTTGAGATACCTGTACTTAGTGAACATGATGTTGAAGTGGTATTAGATTTACTGTGTTTGTTAAATATCGGACACATAATTATTGATTCTGATGGTAAACCAGATACTGGTTGTGCTTTAGGTTCTGACTGTTGAATTGAGTTTGTGGTCTGAGCATTAATGATGGGTATGATCATAGAATTATGGCCGTCGATTGGAACTGAAGCCTGAGCATTTATAGGGGCTGTGTTTTTTGGAAAATATATAGAGTTAACCAAAGAATGGTCTGTTTGGGAGGCAACAGTTTGTGCTCCAGTTGCTGAAACTTGTTTTGGCAGCCACAGCGACATCAATGGTGAATTGAGTTCAATAGTTTCGTGAGAACGCGAGAGCTTGCAAACTTGTTTTTCTTTTATGATGGGGTCCAAGATAGTATGTAATAACTCAGACACTTTGGCTTCACTGGTGTCAATGTTTTGTTGGACACCACTTATAAAGCCCTCGACATGAATCATTTTGGAGTGTAACATTGCAAGCACTGTAGTGTGGTCTTCAAGGTTTTCGCCAATTTGTTCATATAGTTTCACAAAAGGATTCAATATTGATGTGAGGGTGGAAATCAATGTGAACTCACAATTGCTGGAACATTCGTCTTGTTTATTTTGATCTTGAAAACAATTATATATAATAGTTTGTGTTGTTGCAGAATTTGTCTTATTACTTTTAAGTTTTTGTTGGTCTGGTGGATTTTGGCTGATGCAGACTGTAGTGTATGTAGTTGCATAGTGTTGATGTGAGAAGCTGTGTGGGCAATAATATCACCTTCGACATTAAAGGGCGGCGAACAGCAAGGGACGATATTTGCCTGATGGGGCGATGCATTAGGTAAAGAGGTTAGCTTTAAAGCTCATAAAATGTCAGTCTCGATGTCTGGCGTATCTTGTTTGTCACAAGCAATCACTTAGCTAAAGGAGGCAACATCATTATACAATGGAATTCTGCTGGTCGCAGGGAGGGGCAGAACAGTTGTTAAATGCATAGATGTTTTATTGCAAGCATGTTCATTGCTGAGCTTCACATCAGCTTCAAGACTGGGTACGTTAAATGTAGAGGCAGCAGTGGACGAGGCAGAGGGAGATACCAAGATAGAGTCTAAGAGCGTCATGAGTCCAAATGACGCATTGTATACATTTTGTTAGTAAGATGTAGTTATGTTTTAGAACGGAGCGGAAATCACTCACCAAAGACCGATTACCGCTCTGCCGGACTGCAGGACTGCCCTCTACGCCACTCTGCGTCGCGCCGCTCCGCGGAATGAATGGAGGTTATGTCGGTCCACCCACAAGTGGAAGCAACTGGAAACTGTAGACAGACTCTCCAAGTGAGTCAGTAAAACACAGAACTGAGAGTGGTTGAAGGTAGTAGACTGCAGCACTGCCACTGTACACCACTCTGCACTGCTCCGCGGAGTGAATGGAGGTTATGTAGGTCCGCCCACAAGTGGAAGCAACTGGAAACTGTAGACAGACTCTCCAAGTGAGTCAGTAACACACAGAACTGAGAGCGGTTGAAGGTAGTAGACTGCAGTACTGCGCCTCTACACCACTCCGTGCCGATCCACGGAGTGAATGGAGATTATGTAGGTCCGCCCACAAGTGGAAGCAACTGGAAACTGTAGACAGACTCTCCAAGTGCGTCCGTAACACACAGAACTGAGAGTGGTTGAAGGTAGTAAACTGCAAGACTGCCCCTCTACGCCACTCCACTCCGTGGAGCGGCGCAAATTGAGGTTATGGAGGTCCGGTCACAAGTGGAAGCAACTGGAAACTGTAGACAGACTCTCCAAGTGAGTCAGTAAAACATAGAACTGAGAGTGGTTGAAGGTAGTAGACTGCAGCACTGCCACTGTACACCACTCTGCACTGCTCCGCGGAGTGAATGGAGGTTATGTAGGTCCGCCCACAAGTGGAAGCAACTGGAAACTGTAGACAGACTCTCCAAGTGCGTCCGTAACACACAGAACTGATAGTGGTTGAAGGTAGTAAACTGCAGGACTGCCACTCTACGCCACTCCGTGCCGCTCCACGGAGTGAATGGAGGTTATGTAGGTCCGCCCATAAGCTGAAGCAACTGGAAACTGTAGACAGACTCTCCAAGTGAGTCAGTAACACACAGAAGTGAGAGTGGTTGAAGGTAGTAGACTGCAGGACTGCCCCTCTACGCCACTCCACTCCGTGGAGCGGCGCAAATGGAGGTTATGGAGGTCCGGTCACAAGTGGAAGCAACTGGAAACTGTAGACAGACTCTCCAAGTGAGTCAGTAAAACACAGAACTGAGAGTGGTTGAAGGTAGTAGACTGCAGCACTGCCACTGTACACCACTCTGCACTGCTCCGCGGAGTGAATGAAGGTTATGTAGGTCCGCCCACAAGTGGAGGCAACTGGAAACTGTAGACAGACTCTCCAAGTGAGTCAGTA
Source organism: Ambystoma mexicanum (assembly GCF_040938575.1). Lineage (NCBI taxonomy): Eukaryota > Metazoa > Chordata > Amphibia > Caudata > Ambystomatidae > Ambystoma > Ambystoma mexicanum. The sequence continues at coordinate 772,835,762 of NC_090941.1, forward strand.
ACACACAGAACTGAGAGTGGTTGAAGGTAGTAGACTGCAGGACTGCGCCTCTACACCACTCTGTGCCGATCCACGGAGTGAATGGAGATTATGTAGGTCCGCCTACAAGTGGAAGCAACTGGAAACTGTAGACAGACTCTCCAAGTGCGTCAGTAACACACAGAACTGAGAGTGGTTGAAGGTAGTAGACTGCAGGACTGCCACTCTATGCCACTCCACTCCATGGAGCGGCGCAAATGGAGGTTATGGAGGTCCGGTCACAAGTGGAAGCAACTGGAAACTGTAGACAGACTCTCCAAGTGAGTCAGTAACACACAGAACTGAGAGTGGTTGATGGTAGTATACTGCAGGACTACCACTCTACGCCACTCCGCCACATAAATGCATACAAATATTCCAATACACAGGGGCACCCCTCAGTGAACTGAAACACATGCACACCACAAGTCCCAATTCAGCCAGTAACATGTGTCCCTGCACACATGCAGAAACACCTGTACACTGCATGCAATTCAAACACACAATACACACACACACGCACACCCAACAATTTCTCATACACTGCCTGTCCATATCAATGACATTCAGCAAATTTGCAAGCAACACATTCACAATAATTACACGTTGCCACACACACAATGGGCCTCATTATAAGTTTGCCGGTCCAGTAACAACGGTACCGGTAAGCTTGCCAGTACTGTTGTTACTGGACCGGCAAACTACGAGTTCTGCTCACGGTGCCTTTTCGCCCGCCAGGTCTGACCTGGCGGGCCGAACCGGCACCCGCAAGCAGACCATGTTGGATGCACCGGCACCATTCACGAATGGTGCCGCTGCATCCGACCTCCCTATCCCATTGAGTCCAATGGGACTCAAATGGGAATGGGGAGTAATATTTTATGACGCCTGGGAATGGGCAATTACCGGGTCTGTCAGGGCTGTAATGCCCCAGTAATTGCCCATTCCCGGGTGCCGAAAAAGAAATGACTCCAGCGGCATGAAACTGTGAAGACAGCACAAACTTCGAAAATGTAACCAACACAAAACATGGGACAACCTCGGAACAATACCAATGTCTGGGTAAGGCAGACCATCACCTGCGTATTATAAGGACATTGCACTGCACAAAGTCATGGAAGCACATTACCAATTAACACATGTGTTGCGCATTGCTCAGGCATACATCCAATATCCCAAAATGTTTGCAAGGACACACAGGACAACAGGTTAGGGACAGGTGAATGTAGACAATGTTTTACTAACACAGATCCATCAGACAATCAATACTTCCAAGAAAACATGACAATCACTGGAAGGGTAGACAAGGCCACAATGCCTTGTGAGTGTTTACAATGTGCAAGTGTACAGGTTATGTTGTTAAGGCAAAAGGTTGAGATTAGTGCATGGAGAACATCTTGTGCAGAAAAGGCAAGAAAATAATACACTAATGGAAGTGATTAGTCACGTGTCGATGCTGATCGTGAACAGGTACACTATATAAACAGTACTTCACATGATACATGTGGGGGGTCAGGGCACCAAGGACATATAAGGCACATGGACATGATGCACGCTACTGCATCAATATCACAGAATACAATTGGAGATGGAATTGGAGAAGAGAAAGGACTACATGATTAACGTGACCTTAAGGACTACTTGCTCAATGTGCAGGGGGAGAGTGAGTCTACTACACAGAAGGCATCACGCAAGGCAAATGGACCCACCAACATTCCTTCCAATACCTAAGTGCTTCACACATAGGGAGTAGTTGCCTGAGGAATGCAGGAGTACAGAAGGGTAGTAACCAAATGACGTTTGCTCTGTTTAGAGTAAGTCCATCATCTTCTGTTGAACTTTCGTTGTTGAAGTTACTGGAGGACCATTGTTAGGTGCGTTGTGAAAAGTTTTTAGAAAATATTTTCTTTTGGTGATTTGTAGAGGCGAAATTCTGTAATTGTCATTTGGTTTTGAATCGTTACTCAGGCAAGGTCTGCTGTGGGCTGCCTTGTATCTTTATTGTGGTTGTCTTCCTGGTGTGGCCCACATTGGTCAACTGGCACAGGTGGTTCTGTTTTTTCTTGTATGACAGTTAATTACTTTACCTGTAAATTCCAAACTTGAGGTTGCTGTTTTTGTAAACCTCTTTCCGTATGTGATAAATCGGACGTACTATTAGCTGGAGGATTTGAAGGCCTACTTCGTGGTTGAGTTTGAACAATAACTGGTCCTCGTGGTCCTTGGTTACAGCATGGTTTCTGCATTTGAGCAAGATCATAAGTGTATTTACCATTAGATCTAAAACAAAATGTGCACACACTGGGAGTGCAACGTCCAATGGAGCAATCTTAAATTATCTTAGTAAATGGTGCACCTACAAAAGACAAAACAATTTGGCAACAACTGGTAGATTTACATAAAGTTAGACAAGCCTTGCAATATCTAAAAGACAATAATGAATACTACAAAGAAATTAATATTGAAGAAAACTTGAAGGAAACCACTGAAATAATTCAAGAGTCAACAGAAGCTGGTCAATTTGAGCTTCTAGATCCTGATACAGTATCCAATACTTTAGACCATTATACAATTCAGCATTGCACTCTAATGACACCATAGAAGATGCACTAGAAATGTACCAAATGCGACAAACAAAAGGATCACCAATCAGCATATGGGAAAAAAGTATAGAAGCACGTGCTTTTCCTCTACTCTTTCCTACTGGCAAAGGAGGAAGGTACGATGATAGACCTATTCAAATAACAGCATCAGAATACCGCTCGTTACAGATGTATTCTGAAGATCCCAGATTTAGACAAAATGTGGAATACATATTCCACCTACTCTTTTAAAGTGAACTAGCAACTCTATGTTACGGAGTTGCACACACATTAAAATCAGGAACCCACTTTCAAACTATATCAGCTACACAATTATTACAAAAAGTACAACAAAAAGATGAGGTTTTACAATCAAGTATTATAAATCTATTAGCAAACATGCGTGGTACTAAAGAGCACTGGTTCCGACGTCATGGAGATGTACGTTGTATGATAAGAAACCTTGGCCCACCCACTTGGTTTGTTACATTAAGTTGTGCAGAATATGCATGGGAAGATTTACATGATTTCCTATGCATATCAAACAAAAACAAAACAAACATAGATATACTAACACCTGGAGAACTTTGTTCTCTAGATCCTGTTAATGTTTCAAGATATTTTCACCATCGCTTCATTGCTATGCTACACTTTATTTGTAATAAAACTGTTCTTCCCCTCAGAGAAGTGCAACACTTCTTTTGGGGAAAAGAATACCAAGCCAGAGGGGCACCACATATCCAAATGCTTTTATGGATTAAAGATGCTCCTAAATTTGGTCAAGACAATGATGCCACTGTGTTACAGTTTATCGAAAAATATGTCACTTGTGAAATTCCATCGGAAGCAACAAATAGTGATCTTCATGCACACATTTTACAATTTCAAAGACGCAAATGTGGCAAATATTTTCATCATAAATACAAAAACAAAGGGAAATACTACACCAAATGCCGCGTTGGTTTCCCTAGACCAGTTACAAAAACAGGTCGAGTAAACAACTTCATGTCTTCAGTTAGACATAGTGTCAAAGGTAAATCACCTAAAAATACATATTACATAAAAAGAACAGAAGAAGAAAAATATATCAATGATTACAATGCAATCATTGCCCACTTATGGAATGCAAACATAGATGTGCAGTACATTGCAGAAAATTCCACTGCAGTTGCACGATATGTTACAGCATACTTAACCAAAGCAGAAAAAACAGAGCTGCAAGACCTCTGGAATGACCTGTCATCAGACAAAACACTGTCTCAGGAATTATACAGCTTGGGCATAAAAATGCTCTCCCATAGAGAATGTGGCTCCTATGAAGCAGCAGATCGTGTAACCGGTACTGCTTTGTATGGAAAATCTGAATCTATAGTATGGCTAAGTCTTGGTCCTGCTAAATCTAGAAATAGAGTTCTGAAATCATACGACGATATAGAAACAATAGCCAAACATGATCCCAACAGCCAAGACATTTTAAAAAACAATTTGCTGGACACATACTACCCAAACAGAAATACCACTTTGGTAACCATGTGTCTATACCACATAGCCCAAAACTTCACATACAAAAATAATATAAAACCCGATGAAAAAAAAGGTAGATACAGAGTGTCAAATTGTGAAGGCAGCTTAGTAAAACTCACCAAATCAAATGTAATTAATCATATCAAATTGTCATTAAAGACTCCTCAACATAAAGACATAAAGAACTATATTACATGTCCCTGCTACAACTCTTTAAACCATGGAGAAAAGAAGAAGAACTACTAGATAACTATGACTCCTACAAAGACGCTTTCAAAGCAAATGAAAGCACTATAACCGATGTAAGCTTTACACACTACAAAACAATGTTGCACAATGAACAGCAACACAAAGAAGAACTCCAGGCCCAACTAGATAAGGACACTCCTGACAGTAGTCAACCTTCTGTAACAGGAAGCCAAGAACCACTGGGACAGCCACTTATAACAAATGAGGCAGAATTAGCTATGACGGAAGTTGAAAACACCATGTGTCAGTATGAAGATAAAGAAGACTTAACTATACTACAATTAAAACTAAACAATGAGCAACGTAGAATTTTTCAAGAAGTAGCAAAAGAAATTGCACATGGTGTACAACATGAAAACAAAGAATGCACCTGCCAAAATTACAAACATATACTACTGTACGTCAGTGGTGAAGCTGGTTCTGGCAGAACATCCTTAATCAAAATCATCAGCAAATTCCTTCAACAAATGACAAACAACAAACTGTCAGCTGTTGTCACTGCCCCCATTGGTTTAGCTGCCTACAACATAGGCAGTGTCTCTTTACACCGATTACTACTCCTGCTAAAAGAACACCAAAACAAATTAGACTATTACAAACTTTCTACAGAAGCTGCAATGGAACTACGCAGAGTATTAAAACAAATGAAAATGCTACTGAGAGATGAAGTGAGCATGGTCTCCAACCTAATGTTGGCTTTGATTCACCTCAGATTACAAGAAGTACTCAAAACAAAAAGAGCTCTTTGGAGGAAAACACATTATTGTTTTTGGAGATCTTCTTCAATTGACACCAGTGAAAGGTGAGCCTATTTTTAAAACCTTAGGACACACCGTAAAACTGTTGGCAGCATAGGAAGTATCAACTTTTGGCAACATTTCCAATACTGACAATTAACAGAAAACATGCGGCAATCTGCAGATCTCACTTATGCCAACATCTTAAAAAGTATTAGAGTTGGTATACTATCTCAAGAAGCACAAGCAATATTGAAAACCCGGCACATTCATGCACTTTATGGCGATAATGCATGTGCTATGGATGTTATGGAACAATTAGCCCACAAAAATGTCAATTGTATGGCCTTAATGCCAACTCTTGCAAGCTGTTTCAAATTCATTGAAACAATGTTAAAAAAGAAATGCAACCAATAATTGAAATTAGCGCCACAGACAAACTAGGCATACATGGTATGACACTACCCATGTGTGAACAAGCCACAACAAGACTAAATAGTTTAGAAAATTCAATCTCCAGCACAGCTGGATTGCAAAAAATATTAAAATTATCCTTAAATTGCAGAGTAATGCTTAAACGTAACCTTGACGTGGATCAAGGACTAGTTAATGGAGAACTGGGTACAGTTATTGGCTTTCAAACATACCCACGTGACAACAACAATATTCTCTTAGACAAACTTTCAGAAGTGAAAAGGATAGGACGCTCAACAGCTCGATTCCTTCTCTTCAAAGACATGTATGTACGCAGAGAACAATTTTCTCTAACTCTTGCATACGCAGTCACCATTCATAAACCAAAACAGGACACCACCATTTTGTTTATTTACGAACATTTTAGGACATCGTCTGTATTCTTAGAACAGAAAAAACTTTGCTCACGCCTACAGCCCAAACCGCTGGACGGATTTTCACCAAATTTGGACCAGGAGTAGCGGCTTGGTCCCGAAAGCGTGCTTTTGCAGATTTGGTGAAAATCCGTCCAGTAGTTTTTTTTTTAAATGACCAAAAAGTAGGTCATAAAAAATTAGTGATATCTGTGTTCGGTCCGCGGACACACTTCCCTGTTCGCTCCGTGGACAGTGTCCTGATTGGCCAATCAGTTTGCGTGGTATCCGCGGACAGGCGACGTGTTCGCTGATTGGACGGTGTGGAGCGTGAAGCACATCAGATTTTCGGTAGCGCCCGCCATCTTGGATTCGCGGACGTCTGCGGACAGCGCGGTGAAACTTGGTTCAAAATTTGTATTTAGTAGAGTGTGTCAGTGTGTAGGAGTGTTTGGGGAGGGTGGGAGAGTATGAGATAGGTTGAAAGTTGTGTTTTTTTATGTAGTAGACGTTCTTGTTGTGTTCAATTTGTCTGCAGACATCACGGGTGTTCTGAAATGTTCTAAATAAACTGAATGGGGTGTTCTGAGGACTCAATATGTGTTTGTTTTGTTTGCAAGCAAGCTGAAACTGTTCTAAGAACACTTGCGGTGTCCGGAAATGTTCGTAAATAAACAAAATGGGGGTGTCCTGAGGATGCTGTCCGTATTGTTCGTTGTGAAGTTGAAAGTGTTCTAAGAACTCTCGCGGTGTCCTGAAATGTTCGTAAATAAACAAAATAGGGGTGTTCTGAGGACGCTGTTCGTATTGTTCGTTGTCAAGTTGAAAGTGTTCTAAGAACTCTCGCGGTGTCCTCAAATGTTCGTAGGGGGTGTCCTGAAGACGCTGTCCGTATTGTTCGATGGCAAGTTGAATGTGTTCTAAGAACACTGGCGGTGTCCTGAAATGTTCGTAGGGGGTGTCCTGAAGACGCTGTCCGTATTGTTCGATGGCAAGTTGAATGTGTTCTAAGAACACTGGCGGTGTCCTGAAATGTTTGTAAATGAACAAAATGGGGGTGTTCTGAGGACGCTGTCCGTATTGTTCTCTGGCAAGTTGAATGTGTTCTAAGAACACTCGCGGTGTCCTGAAATGTTCGCAAATAAACAAAATGGGGGTGTTCTGAGGACGCTGTCCGTATTGTTCTCTGGCAAGTTGAATGTGTTCTAAGAACACTCGCGGTGTCCTGAAATGTTCGTAAATAAACAAAATGGGGGTGTCCTGAGGACGCTGTCCGTATTGTTCTCTGGCAAGTTGAATGTGTTCTAAGAACACTCGCAGTGTCCTGAAATGTTCGCAAATAAACAAAATGGGGGTGTTCTGAGGACGCTGTCCGTATTGTTCCTTGTCAAGTTGAAAGTGTTCTAAGAACTCTCGCGGTGTCCTGAAATGTTTGTAAATAAACAAAATGGGGGTGTTCTGAGGACGCTGTCCGTATTATTCGTTTTCAAGTTGAAAGTGTTCTAAGAACTCTTGCGTTGTCTTGAAATGTTCGTACAGGGTGTCCTGAAGACGTTGTCCGTATTGTTCGATGGCAAGTTGAATGTGTTGTAAGAACACTCGCGGTGTCCTGAAATGTTCGTAAATAAAAAAAATGGGGGTGTTCTGAGGACGCTGTCCGTATTGTTCGATGGCAAGTTGAAAGTGTTCTAAGAACTCTCGCATTGTCCTGAAATGTTCGTAGGGGGTGTTCTGAAGATGTTGTCCGTATTGTTCTCTGGCAAGTTGAATGTGTTCTAAGAACACTCACGGTATCCTGAAATGTTCGCAAATAAACAAAATGGGGGTGTTCTGAGGACGCTGTCCGTATTGTTTGTTGTCAAGTTGAAAGTGTTCTAAGAACTCTCGCGTTGTCCTGAAATGTTCGTAAGTAAACAAAATGGGGGTGTTCTGAGGATGCTGTCCGTATTGTTCATTGTCAAGTTGAATGTGTTCTAAGAACAATCGCGGTGTCCGGAAATGTTCGTAAATAAACAAAATGGGGGTGTTCTGAGGACGCTGTCCGTATTGTTCGTTGTCAAGTTGAAAGTGTTCTAAGAACTCTCGCGGTGTCCTGAAATGTTCGTAAATAAAAAAAATGGGGGTGTTCTGAGGACGCTGTCCATATTGTTCGTTGTCAAGTTGAAAGTGTTCTAAGAACTCTTGCGTTGTCCTGAAATGTTCGTAGGGGGTGTCCTGAAGACACTGTCCGTATTGTTCGCTGGCAAGTTGAATGTGTTCTAAGAACACTTGCGGTGTCCTGAAATGTTCGCAAATAAACAAAAAGGGGGTGTTCTGAGGACGCTGTCCGTATTTTTCGTTGTCAAGTTGAAAGTGTTGTTAGAACTCTCGCGTTGTCCTGAAATGTTCGTAGGGGGTGTCCTGAAGATGCTGTCCATATTGTTCGCTGGCAAGTTGAAAGTGTCCTAAGAACACTCATAATGTCCGCGGACATTAAAAGCTTCCATAGGCCATAGTTGAAATGTTTGACTCTATGGGTGTGATATGCTGTGGTGGTTGTGGCCAGGGCATAGAGTGTTGGGTGCATGGCCAAATGCACCCAACACTCTATAAATTTGTTTTTGGGTCAAAAACAAATTTATAAGGAACAAAGTTATAAGATACTATGGGTGTGATATGCTGCGAGGGTTGTGGCCAGGGCATAGAGTGTATAATATACTTACTGTTTGGTTTAGTAACTGGAGTACATGTATTTCTTGTTCTTTTCTGTGATAAAAGAAAATAGCATGTTAGTATTAGTGTTTTGTAATGACTTATTACATTGTATAATCAACATTTTTTTTTTACCCTCATATTTAGTAGATTACAAACCAGAGTACTGTGCAATTTGCTCAGTTTCTGTGTTCGTTGCTAAAATCATTGGGTCTGTGGGAGAAAAAAAAATCCATGTTGGATTAAAAGAAAAACCTTTTTCTGTTATGCTACAGTTTATTTGTTTGTTTGTTTTCAGTGTTCACTTGTTGTTTCTGGCTAATGCTTTATACATTGGCTTGTTGCATTTTTTTGGAGCAGTAACATATTATTTATTTGTTTGGATATTGTAAACTTTTGGAGCAGTTAGATACCAGTAGACGTATTCTAAATGTCTATTTTGTTATATATTTTAGTGGTATTGATTTATCTGTTTGGATATTGTTAAATTTTGGGACAGTTAGATACCAATTGGCGTATTTTAACTGTCTATTTTTTTATATATTTTAGTTGTATTGATTTATCTGTTTGGATATTGTTAAATTTTAGGACAGTTAGATACCAATTGGCGTATTCTAACTGTCTATTTTTTGCTCTAATTTAGTGGTATTCATTTATCTGATTAGTTGTTGTCAAATCTTTGGGCAGTTAGATAGCTTTTGGAATATTCTAACAGTTTATATTTTTTTACTACAAGTTTACTTAAGGTTTAAGTACAGTTTAGTTATCAAATTTTGGTTTTAAGAACATGAAATAAGCATTTGTAAGATTTGCTGGTAATCTCTGCTTTAGAGTAATGGTACTATCATTACATTCAAACCAGCCACATTTCTTTTTTATATATGCAGTGTAGTGCCCTGAATTGGTTGTTGGCTCCTGCGTGGTAGATTATACCTATTGATGTGGAGGTTTTCTTACCAAGTGATATTTGACCATGTGTGAATCCAGTCAGCTTGCAGTTGTTTTTGGTACCATCTGCATTGTAACGTAGAAGCATTATTATTACGTATTTGCTATGTGTTTGCATTACTAACGTGGAGCGATTATCTGAATTGCAGGTAGAATATAATCTACCATGGTTTGCATTTTGTACAAGTTGCTGAAATGGAATGGATTCACAATTAGGTATTGATATATTTATATATGAAGTGTTCATTGGGGATTTGTTCTTGTGTCACATTGTTGCAGAGAGTGCATGCATGTTTCCACATGTATGAAATCTGGAAGATTTCATTTATAGGTATGTTTTTGTTTTCCAGTACTTTTAGTAAGTACATTAGAAATTCTTGTGGATCTTCCTGTGAGTTTATAGTGTATTTCACCATTCCAGCACAGTAGTCCAATTGTTGTCTTATTCCATAAACACTATGGCCCTCATTACGACCTTGGCGGAGAACCATGGTGCTATTAACACCATGGTCCATGGCGCTAAGTTGCCAACTCCGCCATGGTGGTTGGCGGACTTACCGCCTCATTCCGACCTTGGCGGGGCGGTAAGTCCCCAATCCCCATTTACCCTTCCCCATTCCCATTTTTGCCCCATAGGGCATAATGGGAGTGGGGAAGGCGTTAATTACGCCACCGTAAATTACGGTGGCGTAATTAACAACAAGGTCCCTTAGCGCCATGGATTTTAACACCTGCTAAAAGCCGGTGTTAAATCCCCCATGGCGCTAAGGGAACTCGTACTCAGGCGGTAAGGGTCGGCGATGTTTACGCCGGCGTAAACCCCTTACCGCCTGGGTCGTAATGAGGGCCTATATGTGTTATCAGGATTGTTTGTTGCATTTCTCTGAAGTACTAACATTTGCAAACACAATTGGTCTGTACTGTGTAAGTAAATGGTGTCAACAATTGGTGGCAATTGAAATAGAATATTCATTGCTACATTTGCGTAGCAACTTACTCCAACTATATTTGAGAGTTTAAATGGACCAGGTAGTTCTGTATCTGATTGATTTTTTTTTTAGTTTGTCTTCCTTCTTTGATGAAGTACCTGGTTTACTTTCCATAATGGGTTATTTTATGTTTGTGGTACTTGATGAAGTTTTAGTTTCTTTTACTCTCTTTGGAGGATTTGCAGTGACACCGTGTTGCATTTCTGTTTGATTTCGGTTTCTTTTAGAACATTTTACTTTTTGTGGTACAGAATATGTGTTTAGATGGGGGGTGTATAGTGAGCAAAGTCTATTGTATTCTAAAATGCAAGGAATATCAGCGTTTACTTTACTTGCATCAAAGTTGATTAGAAATAGACCGTCAAGTGTAAATAAGCGTGATAGTGCTACGTAGCTCATGCCTTCTTTAAAGATTGTGTTACCAATGTCTATCATTGCTTTGTCTAGGGTTAGACCTTGTGATTTATGAATGGTGACTGCGTATGCAAGAGTTAGAGAAAATTGTTCTCTGCGTACATACATGTCTTTGAAGAGAATGAATCTAAGCTGCTGAGCGTCCTATCCTTTTTACTTCTGAAAGTTTGTCTAAGAGAATATTGAAAAAAAGAATTTTGTTCTCATGTGGGTATGTTTGAAAGCCAACAACTGTACCCAGTGCTCCATTAACTAGTCCTTGGTTCACATCAAGGTTACGTTTAAGCATTTTAAGGATAATTTTAATATCTTTTCCAAGCCTGCTGTGTTTGAGATTGATTTTTCTAAACTATTTAGTCTTGTTGTGGCTTGGTCACACATGGGTAGTGTCATACCATGTACATCTAGTTTGTCTGTGGCGCTAATTTCCATTATTGGTTGCATTTCTTTACTTGACATTATTTCATTGAATTTGAAACAGCTGAGTTGGCATTAAGGCCATACAATTGACATTTTTGTGGGCTAATTGTTCCATAACATCTGTAGAACATGCATTATCGCCATAAAGTGCATGAATGTGCCAGGTTTTCAATATTGCTTCTGCTTCTTTAGAAAGTATAGCAACTCTGATACTTTTTAAGATGTTGGCATAAGTGAGATCTGCAGATTGGCGCATGTTTTCTGTTAATTCTCTGTATTGGAAATGTTGCCAAAGGTTGACATTTCCAATGCTGCCAACAGTTTTACGGCAGAGTTTGTGTCCTAATGTTTTAAAAATAGGCTCACCTTTTACTGGTGTCAATTGAAGAAGATCTCCGAAAACAATCATGTGCTTTCCTGCAAAGAGCTCTTCATAGTTTATTTTGAGTACTTCTTGTAATCTGAGGTGAATCAAAGCCAACATTAGGTTGGAGACCATGCTCACTTCATCTATTAGTAGCATTTACATTTGTTTCAATACTCTGCGTAGTTCCATTGCAGCTTCTGCAGAAAGTTTGTAATAGTCTCATTTGTTTCGGAGTTCTACTGGCAATAGTAGTAATCGGTGTAACGTGACACCACCTATGTTGTAGGCAGCTAAACCAGTGGGGGCAGTGACAACAGCTGACAGTTTGTTGTTTGCCAATTGTTGAGGAACTTACTGATAATTTTGATTAGGAATGTTTTGCCAGAACCAGCTTCACCACCGACGTACAGTAGTATAGGTTTATAATTATGGCAGGAACATTCTTTATTTTCAGGTTGTACACCATGTGCAATTTGTTTTGTTACTTCTTGAAAATGCTACGTTGCTCATTGTTTAGTTTTGATTGTAGTATAGTTAAGTCTTCTTTATCTTCATACTGACACATGGTGTTTTCTACTTCTATCATAGCTAATTCTGCCTCATTTATTATTAGTGGTTCTCCCAGTGGTTCTTGGCTTCCTGTTACAGAAGGTTGACTACTGTCAGGAGTTTCTTTATCTAGTTGGGCCTAGAGTTCTTCTTCGTGTTGCTGTTCATTGTGCAACATTGTTTGTTACTGTGTAAAGTTTACATCAGTTATAGTGCTTTCATTTGCTTTGAAAGCATCTTCATATGAGTCATAGCTATCTAGTATTTCTTCTTCTTTTCTCCATGGTTTAAAGAGTTGTAGCAGGGACATGTAATATACTTCTTTATGTTGAGGAGTCTTTAATGACAATTTGATATGATTAATTACATTTGTTTTGGTGAGTTTAACTAAGCTGCCTTCACAGTTTGTCACTCTGTATTTACCTTTTTTTCATCAGGTTTTATATTATTTTTGTATGTGTAGTTTTGGGCTATGTGGTATAGACACATGGTTTCCAAAGTATTACTTCTGTTTGGGTAGTATGTATCCAATAAATTGTTTTTTAAAATGTCTTGGCTGTTGGGATCACGTTTGGCTATTGTTTCTATATCTTCGTATGATTTTAGAACTCTTTTTCTAGATTTAGCTGGACCAAGACTTAGCCATGCTATATTTTCAGATTTATCATACAATGCAGTACCAGTTAAACGATCAGCTGCTCCATATGATCCACATTCTCTATGGGAGAGCATTTTTATGCCCAAACTGTATAATTTCTTAGACACTGTTTTATCTGATGACAGGTCAATCCAGAGGTCTTGCAGCTCTGTCTTTTCTGCTTTGGTTAAGTATGCTGTGACATATTGTGCAACTGCAGTATAATTGTCTGCAATGTACTGCACATCTATGTTTGCATTCCATAAGTGGGCAATGATTGCATTATAATCATTGATATATTTTTCTTCTTCTTTTCTTTTTATGTAATATGTATTTTTAGGTGACTTACCTTTAACACTATGTCTAACTGAAGACATGAGGTTGTTCACTTGACCTGTATTTGTAACTGGTCTAGGGAAACCAAATCGGCATTTGGTGTAGTATTTCCCTTTGTTTTTGTATTTGCGACGACAATATTTTCCACATTTGTGTCTTTGAAATTGTAAAATTTGTGCATGAAGATCACTATTTGTTGCTTCCAATGGAATTGTAAAACAGTGGCATCACTGTCTTGACCAAATTTAGGAGCATCTTTAATCCATAAAAGCATGTGGATAGGTGGTGCTCCTCTGGCTTGGTATTCTTTTCTCCAAAAGAAGTGTTGCACTTCTCCAAGGGGAGCAACAGTTTTATTACAAATAAAAAGTAGCATAGCAATGAAGCGATGGTGAAAATATCTTGAAACATTAACAGGATCCAAAGAACAAAGTTCTCCAGGTGTTAGTATATCTATGTTTGTTTTGTTTTTGTTTGATATGCGTAGGAAATCATGTAAATCTTCCCATGCATATGCATATTCTGCACAACTTAATGTAACAAACCAAGTGGGTGGGCCAAGGTTTCTGATCATACAACGTACATCTCCATGACGTTGAAACCAGTACTCTTTAGTACCATGCATATTTTCTAATATATTTGTAATATTTGATTGCAAAACCTCATCCTTTTGTTGCACTTTTTGTAATAATTGTGTAGCTGTCATATTTTGAAAGTGTGATCCTGATTTTAATATGTGTGCAACTCCGTAACATAAAGTTGCTAGTTCACTTTCAAAGAGCAGGTGGAATATATATTCCACATTTTGTCTAAATCTGGGATCTTCAGAATACATCCGTAATGAGCGGTATTCTGATGCTGTTATTTGAATAGGTCTATCATCGTACCTTCCTCCTTTGCCAGTAGGAAAGAGTAGAGGAAAAGAACGTGCTTCTATACTTTTTTCCCATATGCTGATTGGTGATCCTTTTGTTTGACGCATTTGGTATGTTTCCAGTGCATCTTCTATGGTGTCATTAGAGTGCAAAGGATGAATTGTATAATGGTCCAAAGTATTTGATATTGTAGCAGGATCTAGGAGCTCAAATTGACCAGTTTCTTGTGTTTCTTGAATTATTTCAGTTGTATCCTTCAAGTTTTCTTCAATATTATTATTTTGTAATATTCATTATTCTCTTTAAGATATTGCAAGGCTTGTCTAACTGTATGTAAATCTACCAGCTGTTGCCATATTTATTTGTCTTTTGTAGGTACTCCATTTACTAAAATAATTAAAGATTGCTGCATAGGACGTTGCACTCCTAGAGTATGCACATTTTCTTTTAGATCTAATGGTAAATAAACTACTTTTCCACGAATGCCTTTTACCAATTCAGAGGGAGGTAATTTTGCTGTTTTTGGTTGAAGGCGTATTATTGCTTGAAATGGGTGCACTGTTTGAATTATGATGCTCTCATATACATTAAGTTGTTGTAGTGGTTTTGGTAGTGGGTATAATTCCAAATTATTTGTGATAGCACGTGAAGGAGTTTGGTTGTTGTCAAGTTTTGTAGTGCAGTAACTGCAAAGTATTAAGGGGTCAGTTATTTCGTATTTGTTTTCTGCTAGAAGGTAGAGAGCTAATTCAAAACATTTAGAATCTTCATTGTCTTCTATTTTGTATGATAGGTCTACCGTTTTTGTGTTACTTTTATAAAAAGTTCTGCGGCAACATACACACACATGGTTTGGTACTTCAGCTGATGTACTTTTAAATTTTAGTATTTCTTTTTCGTATGTGTTTAGTAAAAGGTTGCCATGTGTAGAATTGTTGCTAATTTGGTTTAAAGCTATTTCATTCTGTAAGTGGCTTGCACTTCCAAAATATTTTTTCTGGATATAGTCAATTTCTTCAAGTAGGTCTTTTGCTGTACCATGTAGAAGAATGTTATTTAAATTTGCTAGTGCTAAAGCAGGACTTTTAGCATAGTACAGTTTATAGACTAGATTCCTTATAGTTGAATGATGTGTTGCTATCCTTTTGATATCATGGAAGGTGGTTTTACATGTAGGTCCTGTAATGCAGGCCAATGAATGTCCTTGTAGTCCTGTGTACTTGCGCACTGGACAGGTATCCATATTTTGCAGTAGTTTAATTTTGATTTTGTCTTTGCGTTTTACATATTGATTGAGGAATTGGCGTAAAGACTTGAAAAATAGTTTGGGAATGTTACACATTGACGTGCATGGCCATTTGTACACTAGATGTTCTGATTCAGTTGAATGGAGGGGTAATTCTAAGTTTTCAGGGCATATTTTTGTAAGGAGTACTTCTTGTTCCATTATGGTATTATTCACTTTTTCATAACCTCGACCACTGCTATGTATGGCAATTGTATTTGTTTGCTTTTGTTTGTACGCTTATTCATTAAAGTATGGTTCTGTGCTCGTAGTGTGATTCCATTCACCTCCGTAGATATTTAAGAAGTTCTTTCTGTTGACATTTAGTTTATTGAGAAGTCTTTTTTGTAATTTAGTTATTAGTTTTGTTAGTGGTTTCATTTTGTTTAACACTAAAATAAATAACTTTCTTTTGAGAAGAATTGCACTGTCTATCAACGCTTCTAAGATTAATTTCCTACGATAGGTTTTAAGCATTGAACCTGATTTCTCTCCTGTTTTCATAAGATTTTGAAGGACTTTGTGACGGTACATTTTGGCTAAAATACTTTTCTTGGTATGCTTACTTTGCACTATATCAAAATTTAAAGAAGCAGTTTTATCTGTAGTGGTAGCTGATTTTCTGTTTCAACTTTTTTTACAAATTCTGCTGGAGATGGATGCTTATGTTGGACACTTTTATTTTCATTTGCTCTACTTCTGCGTTGCTTTCTAAGGACTTGACTTTTGGTAGGCATTCTTTAGGGTCTGTTGAAAAAAATAAAGAAGGTATGGGTTGGGGTGTTCTGCAATGTATGTGTGCTGTGTGCATGGTGTTTGAGTAATATGATAAAGATGTATGTAATGGTGTGTGATTGTGCATTGGGAACTACAACTAGTAGGGATGGGTAATCTTGAATTTATGTGCTACTAAACTGGGGTTCAGATGACAGAAAAAAGTAAGCTAGTGGTGGAGAAGTACAAATAGTAAATCTAATGTATACAATTAAAAGAGTTCTTTGTTCTATAATATCAAAATTCTAGCGGTTGAGTTGGGTAATTTGTGTGTCCAAAAATAGGAATTTGTGGGCCATTCTGGCTGTAAATCGCTGTTTAAGACTGTTAAGGTGGGAGTCGCGGGAAAGTTGCGTACCTGAATACCTGGTTGATCTCGACGGGGCAGCCAGACTGACGAGAAGAATTGGTGACACAAGAAACCAGCCTCTCCTCCACCCAGAATGGGTACTGGGTAAAAGATGGACCGATTCCCAATGCCACAAGCTGCTCTCTCCTGGTTTCTGTGACGTCGGGACTGTGCAAGCACAGGCAGGAGAGGTTGAAGGAACAAGTACTTGAAGTGGCGAAGCTCCAGAGTCCAAGGATGGGAGAGGCAATTCCAAGAAATGAAGCTGAAGAAAAGGGGCACGAGAGTCCAAAGAAGTCAAAGGCAAACTCCCGGAGAATGACACTGGATGCTGTGATGCTTGAGAGTCCGAAGAAGAAGGAGCCGTACTCCAGAAGCTGACCCCGGATGCTGTGATGCTTGAGAGTCCAAAGAAGACGGGGCCGTACTCCAGAAGCTGACACTGGATGCTGTGATGCTTGAGAGTCCAAAGATGGCGGAAGCAAGCACCAGGAAAGGCACTGGCAGGATGACCACAGGGCACAGGCTGGCGCAAGGTAGGAGAGAAGAGGCAAGGGAAGGCAGGGAGCACTGGTCAGGCAAAGGGAGAGGAAACCCGGGAAAAGATGGGGAAACCAAGCAGGGACCACGCTGGGAGAGGAGAACTACAAGGCAGGGAACCCCAGCAAAACCCAAAGAAAACCAAGGGAGATCCAGGAGAACCCTAGGGGAGAAAACTGGAGGCAGACTCGAGAGGAAAAGGGAAGGGAATCCCCAGGCTGAAGAAAAGAGCTAGGCAGGCGCTGGAACACAAGGGAGAGCGAGTAGCACGATCTGGAACAGAACGCGTTCAGACGCGATCTGATCCCGATCCTCACTCTCCCTTTATGGGCCGCCAGCGCCAGCGAGGCCTGGCACGCAAGCCTGATTGTAGCCGGGCGCCGGCGGACCCAGAGCGAGGCTAGGACAGCAAGCCGCTCCAATCCCGGGTAACCGCTCCACGGCGCATGCGCGGAACCGTGACCGAGGTCTCCCACGCATGCGCCGAGGAGCTGCAGCCCAGGTCCCCGAAGCTCTCCCTCCGGCGCCTCCCCAAGCGCGAAAGCGCGAATAGAGGTGCCAGGAAGGAAGAGCGTGTGTGGCGAACCCCGGTCTCCCGGTAAGCGTGACACTATGCCCCCTCCCAGGAAGGCCCGGAGCCCCAGGTTTCCAAGGAAACCGACGATAGAACTCACGCACAAGGATCCCAAGTGCGGTCACAGGCCGGGTACCCCTTCCAATCCACCAAAAAATGGAGCATCCGACTGCGATAGCCGGCATCACATATCTCCTGAACCTCGAATTCGGGGACCCCCTGCACTAGAACAGGAGCTGGGTGAGTACCGGCACGACCATAGGGGTCAACAACATAGGGCTTCAAAAGGGAAACATGAAAAACAGGATGAATATGCCATGAATGGGGTAGCTGGAGACGAAAAGCCACAGAGGACAGGCGTTTGGTAATCCTAAATGGGCCAAAGTACCGGGGAGCCAATTTAACAGGTATGTTGCGAAGTGGTAGATTTCTAGAGGACAACCAAACCCTATCCCCAACCCAGAAATCAGGTTCCACTCTCCTCCTCCGGTCAGCCTGAGACTTCATATGGTCTTGGGCAGCCTTCAATGATTTGCGTGCCAACTCGTGCTGCTGTTGGATTGCTGAAATCAAGGCATCAGCAGAAGGAACCGTACTGGACGGCACAGGATGGAAAGGTATTAATTTCGGATGCTGACCCGCCGAGCAATAGAAAGGACTGGTTCCGATGGAAGAATGAGTGGAATTGTTGTAGGACACCTCGGCTAGGTCTAGATAAGCCATCCAATTGGTCTGTGTGGCATTTGCAAAACTACGGAGGTATGCTTCCAGTGTCTGATTCGTTCTCTCTGTGAGACCATTGGACTGTGGATGATAACCAGAGCTCAGGGGTCTGCGAATACCAAGATGGCCACAGACTTTACTCCAGAAGGAAGAGAGGAACTGAGCACCACGGTCAGAAATGATCTTCTCAGGAAGGCCATGTAACCGATAGATTTCATGCAAAAAGGCCGTAGCCATCTGGACAGCAGTAGGTATCTTCTTGAAAGGAATGAAATGGGCATACTTCGTAAAACAGTCCACAATGACCATAATACAAGTGTACCCTTCAGAGGGAGGCAGATCAACAATGAAGTCGGTAGCGATGGTGTGCCAAGGGTATGGCGGCAACTCAGTAGGTAAAAGTAACCCCAAAGGATGTTGTCTGGGAACCTTGGATTGAGCACAAACCGGACAGGCCTGCACATACTTTCGGACCTCACCAGCCCAGCCAGGCCACCAAAATTGTCGAGACAGCAGTTCTTGTGTTGCTCGAATCCCTCGGTGGCCTCCAATGGGGGAATCATGGACGCCGTGCAAAATGCCATCACGAATCTCCCCCTCGGGGATGTACAGTCTTCTCCGGAAGAATAGAAGGCCATGATTTTCGGATATTGAGGGCCGTTGGAGTAAAGCCGACCTCCAAGAATCAATCCGGGTAGCATCTGATATCGACTGCAAGAGTGGTGATAAAGTCGATAGAAAATGATGAGAAGAGATCAGTGGTTGAGTCCGACTGGAGTAACCCTCTTCCTTCTCCATCTCCAAAGACTGAGACAAGGCATCAGCCCTTAGGTTCGAAGATCCGGGGATGTAAGTGATATGAAACACAAACAGAGAAAAGAAGAAGGCCCACCGGGCCTGTCATGGTGTTCGACATTGCAAGGAACGCAAGTACTGCAGATTGCGGTGATCAGTACGGACCTCAATAGAGAAGCGGGCTCCCAGCAGGTGATGTCTCCACTCCTCAAACGCGGTCTTGATAGCCAATAGTTCCTTCTCAATGACTGCACAGTTCCTCTCACTAGGGTTCAGTTTACGAGAGAAGTAGGCCACTGGATGTTCAACAGAAGTAGCGGGGTCCTTCTGCAAAAGTACAGCCCCAACAGCAAAGTCCGAAGCGTCCGCCTCGACAATGAATGGCAATTCGTCCTGTGGGTGACGTAGAATCGGAGCGGCCATAAAGGCCGACTTCAAGGTGTCAAAAGCTTGCGTGGCATGAGAGTCCCACAGGAAAGCAATCTTGCTGCTTGTCAGTCTAGTGAGAGGTGCCGAGATCTGAGAGAAATGAGGAATAAATTGCCTGTAAAAGTTGGCGAATCCCAGAAAGCGTTGCAAGGACCTTACATCATGAGGCTGTTTCCACACTTGAATAGCCTGGACCTTCTTGGGATCCATCTCAATACCAGCTTGACTAATCACGAATCCTAGGAACTCTATCCTCGATTGATGAAAGGAACACTTCTCTGCCTTGGCAAACAGATGATTGAGGGATAGACGATGGAGGACCTCTCGTACATGGCTTATGTGTTCTTCCCTAGATCTGGAGAAGACTAGTATATCATCCAGATAGCTCCAGACAGAGATTCCAATCAGGTCTCCGAAGATGTGATCCATGAGCCGTTGGAAAACCGCATTGCACAGACCAAAAGGCATCACCCTGTATTCAAAGTGCCCAAAAGGTGTCTTGAATGCTGTCTTCCATTCGTCTCCACTCTTGATGCGAACCAGATGATAGGCCCCTCGTAAATCAAGCTTGGTAAAAATCCGAGCCCAGTGCAGGTGTTATATCTCGGAGGTCAGACTTGATGGTCGTGCAGTTATGAAATACCTCCATCCCCAAGTACCGCTCGAGCAGGAATAAATAACTGCTCTAGCAACCTTTGAGGCCACAGGTGTAGAGTGTCGTCGTCAGCCTGATACCGGGAACGCCGGAAGGACCCCTGAGTGCTGTAAGGCAAATGGTTATGGTCAAGTAAACAACCACAAGAAATTGGCAGAGAAAGCAAAACAAGGTATGATGACACCAGCTTACCCAGAGGATGGTAGAACAGGTAGGGAACCTATACCAACAGCAGGGGAACCAACAGCAGGCTGAGATGAAGGATCGGCACTCCGGACAACACCTGTAGCAAGAGCATGATTCGTGGTGATTCTTTGAGCAGTCCAAAGGCCAAACAGGAGGTCGAAAGTTCCAGGGTATCAGAAAGTTCGCCAAGTCCAAAAGGTAAATCCAAAGCAGGTCCAAGATAACGTTCCGTGGTCAAGAGGAGGCGCCAAGTCCAAAGGTAAATCCAAAGCAGGTCCAAGATAACGTTCCGTGGTCAAGAGGAGGTAAGTAACAAGAGGTGGTAAGCAAAGCCTAGCAGTTCTCCAATTGAAGCAGCTGTGAAGCACCGTGTGTACTTTGCCGACTTCTTTTAAAGTCGCGAGTGGAGTCACGTGACAAGTCACGTGACCGCTCGCGTACGTCACGTGGAGCGTGACGCGGCCAGTGATTGGTGCTTCCTGGTGCGTGGGTGATGATGCTGCCGGCGAGCGGAATCCTGTGACAAGTCACACGACTGTTCACGCGTGTCACGTGGAGCGCGATGCGGCCCGTGACTGGTGCGTGAGTGCTGGTGCTGCCGGGCATGGAGGAGGTGCCAGGGTAATCGCCACCGCGGAAAGGGGAGGAAAAAGGCAATCCTGCCTCCCGTGGCATCTCGTCTGCTGTGTCTCCCCCGCTGAGGTGGGTGGCGGGCATGGTAGCGGGCGTGTCAGGCAGGTAAGAGGAGTGCAGGGAAGGGTGTCGGAGTGGGGGCATGAGCGGGGGCGTGACAGAGCCCCCCCTTAAAGGCCCACGACCGCGTGGGCAGGAGGGATTGTCGCGGTGAAAGCGGGCAACCAAACGGGGAGCATGGACATCCCGGGAAGCAACCCAAGAACGATCTTCAGGGCCGTAATCCAGCCAGTCCACCAGGTACACGGGAACCCAGAACGGCCCGAACCTCGAAAACGTCAGGAGATGAGACAGAGACAGGGGCAGGAGGGGACACCAAACGGGTAGGGCCAAGACAGGGCTTAATCAGGGAGACGTGGAAGACCGGGTGGATCCGCCAAGAGGAGGGCACAGACAGGCGCAACGCCACCGGGTTCAGAACCTTGACGACCCTGTAAGGGCCCACAAAATGAGGAAGGAGCTTGCGACAGCCGGGAATGTGTAAATGGCGGGTAGAAACCCAAACCCGATCCCCCACCCTATATACAGGTGCAACCGCCCTCCTTCTGTCAGCAGCCGCCTTCATGGAAGCCTGCGCTTCACGCAGATGGATCAAAGTTTGGGCATGGACCACCACGAGATCCCGTGCACAGGCCGAGGCGGCGGGGGTATCAGAAGAGGAGAAGTCCGGAATGGGGAGGGCACGGGGATGCTGACCGTAGAGGGCAAAGACAGGTGAGAAACCAGTAGCAGAGTGCAGTGTATTGTTATAGGCGAATTCAGCGAGGTGTAAGAGGTTGAGCCATGTGTCTTGATACTGCAACGTTAGACAGCGCAGGTACTGTTCCAACGATTGGTTGACCCTTTCTGTCTGTCCATCGCTCTCCGGATGATACGAAGAGGAAAAATGTGCGTCGATGCCCAACAGAGCGGTAAGGGCCCGCCAGAATCGGGAGGTGAACTGTGTACCACGATCGGAAACCAACACATGGGGTAAGCCAAAGAGACAGAACACTGACTTGAAGAAGTGCCTGGCCAAGACTGGGGCCGAAGGTATCCCTTTGCATGGTATGAAACGTGCCAGTTTGGTATAACAGTCAACGATGACCCAAATGGTGTCGAAACCCTGTGTATGTGGTAGATCAGTGATCAGGTCCATGGAGACCGTATGCCAAGGCCATGGGGGAACGAGGAGAGGAAGAAGAAGACCTAAGGGTTGGCCCCTACGTGACTTGCCCTGGGCACAAATCGAACAGGTATTGACGTAGTTTTGCACGTCGCGCTTCATAGTTCGCCACCAGCACCATCGTTTAAGGAGGTCTAGAGTGCGATGTTGCCCGGGGTGGCCATTGATGGCAGCAACGTGGGACCAGTCTAATGCTTGATTCCTGGTTTCACTCGTGGGTAGGAAGAGCTTTCCATGAACGAAAGGCAGCCCGTCTTGCATAACCGGGTCCCATTCCGTTATGGATTGTGGATACTGGGAAACCCATTGTCGAATAGTGGACAGGAGAGAAGGAGATGGTGTACAAACACAGGCGACATGGGTTTTGCCTAACAGGGTGTCAGGGTATGACTGAAGGATCTCACCCCCGGGAGAACGAGATAGGGCATCTGCTTTGCCGTGCCCAACACCAGGCCTGTGTTTGACCACAAAATCAAACGCGGCAAAGAAGAGGTGCCAACGTACCTGCCGACTGTTTGTACATTTTAAGGAGGCAAGGTCCTGGAGATTTTTGTGGTCGGAGAACACCACGGTCTGGTGTTTGGCACCTAGGAGGTGGTGTCTCCAGACTTGTAGTGCATCTTTAATGGCCAGTAGTTCTTTTTCCATAACTGTGTAATGCAGTTCAGTTGCCGTGAATTTGCGTGAATGGAATGCTACTGGATGCAAACGATTGGTGGTAGGACAAGGCTGGGACAGTACAGCGCCCAATGCATAAGAAGCGGCGTCTGCTTCAAGGACGAAAGGAAGCTCAGGGTCGGGGTGTTGCAACACCGGGGCAGTGGTGAACAAGGGTTTCAGGGAGTCAAAAGCGGCTTGTTGTGCCGAGGACCAGACATAGGGGACGAGAGGGCTGGTGAGGGTAGTGAGCGGGGCCACCACAGAGGACAACCCGGCAATGAACCTCCGGTAAAAGTTCGCAAACCCCAGGAACGATTGCAACTGTTTGAGGTTGATCGGGATCGGCCATTCATTGATCGCCCAAACCTTGGTCTGATTCATAGAAAGACCCCCGGGAGAGATATGAAACCCCAGGAACTCGACCTGGGTGGTATGGAATAAACATTTCTCGGGTTTGGCGTATAGAGCGTTGTTTTGGAGCCTTGACAGCACTTCTCTGACATGCGAGACGTGTTCATCAAGGGAGGAAGAGAAAACCAGTATGTCATCCAAATACACTACAGTGTAGGTGTTCAGAATGTCGCTGAACATGTCGTCCATGAAGTGCTGAAAAGTAGCTGGGGCGTTGCAGAGGCCGAAGGGCATGACGGTGTACTCGAATAGACCTTGTCGTGAACAGAAGGCCGTCTTCCACTCGTCACCGTCACGCATGCGTATGAGATTGTACGCCCCGCGGAGGTCTAGTTTGGTATAGATTGTAGCATGAGCGAGCCTGTCTAACAATGGGGTGATGAGAGGTATGGGGTAGCGGTTTTTTACTGTGACAGCGTTCAAGCGCCTGTAATCGATGCAGGGGCGAAGATCCCCTTCCTTCTTCGAAACAAAGAATATAGGGCTTGCAGTTGGAGAGGTTGATGGGAGTATGTGACCCAAACGTAAGGCCCGCTGGATGTATTCTTGCAGGGCTTGTTCTTCCGTCTGGGTCAGGGAGTAGATCCAGCCCTTTGGGATAGAGGCGTCAGGGACTAGATCGATGGGACAATCGTAGGGTCGGTGCGGAGGTAGACCCTCCGCAGAGCCTTTGTCGAATACTGCTTGGAATTCGAGATATTCAGGAGGGATTCTACCCGTGACCGCCCCTACCGTGTGTGTATCCTGGACATCAGAGTTGTTGTCTATGGCCAAGGAGGCGACAATACCCAGGATGTCTGCGGGACTGGAAACCTGAGGTGTCGCGAGCAGACAGTAGTACTGACATGTTTCGGATTCGAAGGAGACCTGACCTGTCCCCCAGTTAATCAGGGGATTGTGCCTCCGTAGCCAAGGGATGCCCAGGATCACCCCGAACTGAGGAGTGGCTATGAGATCAAAGGAGATCATCTCCTTGTGGACTTCCTGTATAACCATTTCCAGTGGGGCTGTCTGTTGCATGATTGGACCAGAAGCAAGAGACGTCCAGTCCACTGCCTGGACTGGTTCAGGGTGTTTCTTCGTGATCTAAGGCAAGTTCAACGAACTGGCTAGGGCTATGTCGATGAAGCAGCCTGTAGCTCCGGAGTCGATTACGATTTTCACTGCGTGGGAGCCAACAACGTGGTTCAGGGATGCCTGTACCACCACAGGTCGAACGGGACCGAAAGCAGGATCAGAGGGATTGCGTCCAGGCCTCGCCCCTGCCCCTGATCTCAAGGGCGAGTCTTCGGAAAACCCGGGTTTCTGGTTTTTGGGCGGCGGGGACACTCTTTTACGAAATGACCGTTGAGACCGATGACTGATGGGGCTGCGAATCCCGCCGATCTGCATGGGCTCAGGTGTGGTGTCGGCCATGGATATAGACGGGAATGGAGACAACCCTGATTCCACCCGCCGTTCCGTTCGTCTAGCATCCACTTGTACGTTAGGTCAACCAAGTCAGCATAGACTGTGGGAAGCAAAGGCACCACAGATAAAGCGTCTTTCATGACCCCAGACAAGCCCCGATAGTATACCACTGCCTTTTTGTTTTCGGGCCAGGAGGTCTCAGCAGAGAGCTGGTTAAACCTGGTGATGTACTCAATGAGAGTAGAGCGACCCTGAGTGAGGTCCAGGAGTTCCATATCTCTGGATTGTGCTTTGTATCTGGTGTCAAATACCTTGGCCATTTCTTGGGTCAACAGTTCAAAATCGTACAATGCAGGATGGTCGCCTTCCAACAACGGATTAGCCCAGGTGGCGGCCACACCAGATAAATGGGAGAGCAGAAAGGCTGCCTTTGATACTGAATCAGGGAAGGCCTGAGGATGACACAAGAAGTGTAGTTTACAGTGATTAATGAAGGTGCAGTATTTCTTTGGGTCGCCTTGGTATCTTTCGGGGGCTGCCAGAGGGAAAGGGTTCTGGATTACCACACGGGCGGCCGGAATGGTGGGGGGTACGACAGGAGGCGGGTTTTGAGGGGGAGTGATATCATCGAGTTCGGCATCTACAGGTAAAGGGTGGCGTGTGCTTTGTAGGGCGTCGAGGCGGTGGTGCAATGCAGTAGTGGCAGCGGCCATGTCAGTGCGTAGGGCTGTGGTAGCGGTTGCCATGTCGGCCCTGAGTGCTGTCACTGCCTGCATTAAAGCTGTCACAGGGTCCCCGGCAGAGGCATCCATAACTGGACGACCATAAGGCTTCACAGTCTGTTATATCTCGGAGGTCAGACTTGATGGTCGTGCAGTTATGAAATACCTCCGTCCCCAAGTACCGCTCGAGCAGGAATAAATAACTGCCCTAGCAATCTTTAAGGCCACAGGTTTAGGGTGTCGTCATCAGCATGATACCGGGAACGCCGGAAGGATCCCTGAGTGCTGTAAGGCAAATGGTTATGGTCAAGTAAACAACCACAAGAAATTGGCAGAGAAAGCAAAACAAGGTATGATGACACCAGCTTACCCAGAGGATGGTAGAACAGGTAGGGAACCTATACCAACAGCAGGGGAACCAACAGCAGGCTGAGATGAAGGATCGGCACTCCGGACAACACCTGTAGCAAGAGCGTGATTCGTGGTGATTCTTTGAGCAGTCCAAAGGCCAAACAGGAGGTCGAAAGTTCCAGGGTATCAGAAAGTTCGCCAAGTCCAAAAGGTAAATCCAAAGCAGGTCCAAGATAACGTTCCGTGGTCAAGAGGAGGCGCCAAGTCCAAAGGTAAATCCAAAGCAGGTCCAAGATAACGTTCCGTGGTCAAGAGGAGGTAAGTAACAAGAGGTGGTAAGCAAAGCCTAGCAGTTCTCCAATTGAAGCAGCTGTGAAGCGCCGTGTGTACTTTGCCGGCTTCTTTTAAAGTCGCGAGTGGAGTCACGTGACAAGTCACGTGACCACTCGTGCGCGTCACGTGGAGCGTGACGCGGCCGGTGATTGGTGCTTCCTGGTGCGTGGGTGATGATGCTGCCGGCGAGCGGAATCCTGTCACAAGTCACGCGACTGTTCACGCGCGTCACGTGGAGTGCGATGCGGCCCGTGACTGGTGCTTGAGTGCTGGTGCTGCCGGGCATGGAGGAGGCGCCAGGGTAACCGCCACCGCAGAAAGGGGCGGAAAAAGGCAATCCTGCCTCCCGTGGCATCTCGTCTGCTGTGTCTCCCCCGCTGAGGTGGGTGGCGGGCATGGTAGCGGGCGGTGTCAGGCAGGTAAGAGGAGTGCAGGGAAGGGTGTCGGAGTGGGGGCATGAGCCGGGGCATGACAGCAGGGTTTCTAGTATACTACGAATCAAAGGTAGTGGGTACCGGTCCTTAATGGTAATATCGTTCAATTGCCGGTAATCAACACAGGGTCTCAAAGTGCCTTCCTTCTTCTTTACAAAAAATAGGAGAAATCCTGCGGGTGACTTGGATGGTGTGATGTATCCCTTACTCAAACAGTCTGATAAGTAATCCTGTAGCACTCGTTTCTCTTCCTGGGACAAAGCATACAGTCTACCGTGGGGAATCTCAACACCAGGTGACAGTTCTATGGCACAATCAAACGACCGATGAGGTGGCAGGGGTATGTTCCCTGGTTCGGCAAAAACCTGTTCAAAGTCGGCATATTCAGGAGGAATCTGGAAAGTGGAACAAAGACTGGCCCCCTTGCCACGAAGTCCCAAGGCCGTCGAAGAAACCAGAGTCTGGACTGGCAGGCTGCATTTCTGGGTGCAAGATGTGGAAGTGAAGGTCAAAGTGTGAGTCCTCCAATTAATAACTGGGTTGTGATGCTGGAGCCAAGGTAACCCCAAGACTAACTTGTAGGTGGGTGACCTGATAACATCCAGAGCAAGCTCTTCCACATGATCGGCGAACCGAAGATTTAGTCCTACAGTGTGCAGACAAACCGGTCCAGAAGATAAAGGAGTACCGTCGATAACCTCTACAGGAAGGGCAGAGTGTCTGGGTAGAAGGGGAATCTTATTGATGTTTGCGAATGTTTCATCGATGTAATTGCCAGACGCTCCACTATCCAACAGCCCAAAAACCTCAAGTGTCCGACCGGGCAATTGGATCTGGACCTTCAAAGTTAGTAAGATAGCTGGTTGCATGGGAAGAAGAATTGAACAAGAAGTGGAAAGGTCTGAAAAAGGGGTGAGACCTGTCGTTGCCTCTCCTCCACACGACAGGTCCTCTAGTTTCCCACCTTCTTCTTCTGAGGTCGTAAAGGACACGTTCCCAAGTAGTGCCCAGCAGCACCGCAGTAAAGACATAGGCGTAAAGTTCTACTTCGCCTCCTTTCTTCGTCAGATAAAGGCCCCCTCACAGCTCCCAACTGCATAGGTTCGGGTCCAGATTCTGCCGAACCAAAAGCCCCGGCGGGAAGGCTGGCCGTTCTGGGACCGACTTTCTCCAACCAACGTCTCTCAGCCTTTCGTTCAGCTAATCTCTGATCAATTTGTAGCACCTGA
Source organism: Ambystoma mexicanum (assembly GCF_040938575.1). NCBI lineage: Eukaryota > Metazoa > Chordata > Amphibia > Caudata > Ambystomatidae > Ambystoma > Ambystoma mexicanum. The sequence goes on from NC_090941.1 coordinate 772,863,643, forward strand.
TTGATTAAGAGTTGGAGGCTCTCAGGTTCGGGGATGTGGAGCAACTCGTCCTTGTATTCCTCCCTCAACCCCCGGCGAAACAGGGTCTTCTGCGTGATTTCAGGCCATTGTGAATCTGTAGCCAGCAGGCGGAAGCGACTGATGTACGTTATTATGTCGGAACTGCCCTGCTTGATGTCCATCAACTGATTCTGCGCAGCGGCGGCCAGATTGGGTGTCTGAAAGACCTCCAGTAATGCCTTCTCAAAAGCAGCAAAATCATTCAATATGGGACTGTTAGTAGCCACAAAAGGTGTTGCCCAGGCTACGGCATTCCCAGTTAAGTTTCCCAAAATGTATCCGATCTTGGCTTTATCGTTATTGAAATAGGTCGACCTGAAGAGAAAATGGAATCGGCAGTGATTGCAAAATTCCGCCACTTGACGTGGGTCTCCATCAAACTTGATTGGGGCAGTATGAGCCAAAGAACTCTCAGCCTGCGGAGCACTCCCTGCCCCCTGAGTTACCATTTGGCGTAAGACTTGGTTTTCTCGGTGTAAGGCAGTCATCTCTGCTCTGAGGGCTTGTAGCTCATTCCGCAGGTCCTGTGTGTCTTCCATTTCCAAATCGGAAGGTAGGCATCTCAATCTGTTAAGGTGGGAGTCGCGGGAAAGTTGCGTACCTGAATACCTGGTTGATCTCGACGCGGCAGCCAGACTGACGAGAAGAATTGGTGACACAAGAAACCAGCCTCTCCTCCACCCAGAATGGGTACTGGGTAAAAGATGGACCGATTCCCAACGCTACAAGCTGCTCTCTCCTGGTTTCTGTGACGTCGGGACTGTGCAAGCACAGGCAGGAGAGGTTGAAGGAACAAGTCCTTGAAGTGGCGAAGCTCCAGAGTCCAAGGATGGGAGAGGCGATTCCAAGAAATGAAGCTGAAGAAAAAGGGCACGAGAGTCCAAAGAAGTCAAAGGCGAACTCCCGGAGAATGACACTAGATGCTGTGATGCTTGAGAGTCCAAAGAAGAAGGAGCCGTACTCCAGAAGCTGACCCCGGATGCTGTGATGCTTGAGAGTCCAAAGAAGACGGGGCCGTACTCCAGAAGCTGACACTGAATGCTGTGATGCTTGAGAGTCCAAAGATGGCGGAAGCAAGCACCAGGAAAGGCACTGGCAGGATGAACACAGGGCACAGGCTGGCGCAAGGTAGGAGAGAAGAGGCAAGGGAAGGCAGGGAGCACTGGTCAGGCAAAGGGAGAGGAAACCCGGGAAAAGATGGGGAAACCAAGCAGGGACCAAGCTGGGAGAGGAGAACTACAAGGCAGGGAACCCCAGCAAAACCCAAAGAAAACCAAGGGAGATCCAGGAGAACCCTAGGGGAGAAAACTGGAGGCAGACTGGAGAGGAAAAGGGAAGGGAATCCCCAGGCTGAAGAAAAGAGCTAGGCAGGCGCTGGAACACAAGGGAGAGCGAGTAGCACGATCTGGAACAGAACGCGTTGAGACGCGATCTGCTCCCGATCCTCACTCTCCCTTTATGGGCCGCCGGCGCCCGCGAGGCCTGGAACGCAAGCCTAATTGTAGCCGGGTGCCGGCGGACCCAGAGCGAGGCTAGGATAGCAAGCCGCTCCAATCCCGGGTAACCGCGTCACAGCGCATGCGCGGAACCGTGACCGAGGTCTCCCGCGCATGCGCCGAGGAGCTGCAGCCCAGGTCCCCGAAGCTCTCCCTCTGGCGCCTCCCCAAGCGCGAAAGCGCGAATAGAGGCACCAGAAAGGAAGAGCGCGTGTGGCGAACCCCGGTCTCCCGGTAAGCGTGACAAAGACATGGGGATTTTTGGACAGAATGGTGCACAATCTCTATTTTTAGGCACAGAAATAGCATGAATTAACTTTACAGTGTGTTTGAGTAATAATACAAATATTATGGTCATATTCTACTTACTTTTTTTCTAAAATGAACAGGTTAGTTCTTAGTTCTTCTTTGTTCTTCAAATTCGGCTGCTTCTTTTCAGGAGAATGGTCTTCACTGCAATTGTAAAAGAAACAAATTAGTAATTTTGTTTGTATATAGCACTGTTTTTAATTTAGACATTGATTTTTTTAATTGAAATCCTCAGCACCTTCCTCAAAACCATTAAAACTATCTTATTTACATAAGATACGTCGCACCAGTTCAATACATATGATATGTTCTTAATGAATGTCATGCTTAAATTAAAGTAAATCAATAAATAAAGAAACAAAAAAAATATGTAATTGTATAAGTATTATTTTTTGAGATTTGAACATAGAGTGTGCATGCATGCAATTTTGTTTGAATATATGTAGTCTATATATTTCATTTAAAAAATGTTAGTTTAACATGATTTGAGTGTGTGTGTGTGTGTGTGTGTGTATAAAGAAAGTAAATAGCATAAAGGTTTATAAGTGACAGTTGATTTTAGGAGATTGAAAAAAAGACAGTAGATTCATTTTACAGATTACACAAGCTAAAAGTCAGTTTGAAAATGTGTTCATGTACTGTATAGAAAATATGCATACCTGTAGTTTGTGTTCATGTATATGGATATGCATGGAGCTGCAAGTAGAAATCTTGGAGACTTGTACAGTATTTCTTGTAGATGGTGCTTGCCAATGATATGACACTTGTACTCAGAGAGATTCACAGTACATTTGCAGTGCTGATCTATGATGATGCAGTTAGATGTAGAGGTCTTGTATGTGAGTGGTGGATGGTCATGTGACTTCTTAGCTACATCCAATGAGGGAATGGCATAGAGAGTGAAGTGGAAATGGTAGAAGGGCTGTTCATGTTACGATATGTCCGCGGACATGGCGGTAGTTCGCGGACATTGGGTGTTACATCCAGGGATTTTTTGTGTTCAGAAGTCATGCAAATGAGAATGAGCACTGAAAGGGATTGGTCAGGAAAGTTTAGTGTGTGTGTTGTGCCAGGAGAGAGTTTCTCAGATACTCTTTTTGCAGAGAGAGCAACAGATAGCTATGGCTGTGTGTTTCAGAAAACAGATTGTTTGGATTTTGGGAGATTCGTGGATACATTGGTTGAAGGTGCATGCAGAAAGCTGTGGAGTAGCTGTAGATCTTGGATTTCCACATGTGGAAGTACACTGTCATGGAGTACGTGGAATGAAGTGGTTGGACTTGCTACCTCTCTGTGCTACTTTGGAGACAGAGCAACATCCAGACATAATTGTAATTCATTGTGGAGGGAACAGTTTAGGACATGTGTCTGGAATTTCTTTGCAATTTGCTATGAAAGAAGGACTTGGGAAGGTCATGGACATGTTTCCTAATTCTCAAGTAATATTTTCACGGATTGCGCAGAGACAAATGTGGCTTCGTTCATCTTCATTTGGTCCACAAATGGAAAAAGCAAGGCGCAATGTTAATAAGGCTGTTTGTGCCTTTCTAAGAGATTTTGGCATGTCCTCTTTTCACAATGAAAATATGATGTTTCGTAGTACATACCTTTTTCGCAGAGATGGAGTCCATCTTACTTATGCTGGCAATCAGATTTTTCTGAGAAATGTACAAAATGCATTGCGACCTTTTTTAGAATTACAGCATCCATTTTGAAGTAGGTGTTGAGATATTTATAATGTTTGACATACAAACACCTCCCAAAGGCTCTTTTCAGAGCCACCACTTCCTCCCAGAGAAAATTGCAATGGTTATGATAGGGTAGCACTCCAAATTTTTAGATGTCCGCGGATTGTCCGCGGACTTCTAAAAAATACAAAGGGCCCTGCTTCATTTATTTTCACTTCTATATTTTAACTGTGAAAGGCGGCTCTGAAAAGAGCCTTATTTTTTTGATTTTTGTTATTTTGTATTTTTTTGGTTTTTTATACACAACACAATAGGAGAGGAGGGGAAAGGAGGGTAAAGGGGGGGGACACCAACCACAGGGATAAGAAAGGGCGAGCTGAGAGAGGAAGATGTAGAGTGGGTTTTATTTGGGTAGTGAGCAGGTCTTCTCATGCTCTGAGACAATAGTCTCAAAAGCACTGTGAAGTCGCTCCCCCCTGCAGAGTACTGTGCCGCAGTACATACATACAACTGTGACCCTCGAAAGGTAAGGGTCATCAGAATTCTGTATGGCCTGTGAGGCAGCTTGAGCAAGACGCTGTCCCACAGAGGTGGTCCTTGTGGTGACAGGATCAGAAACGGAGGATGAAGTAGAGGAAATCAACCTACTATGCTCCTCGAAAGGTACAACCTTGCGAATGGCCCCAGAGTGAAATGACCTTAGGTGTCGCTTCATGTTAGTGGTCCCAAAGCTGTACGAACCATGCATCCCGCGACTGAGTACCATTTTGCACTCATTGCAGGTGACACAGTTCGCACTAGCCTTAGGACCATTCCCATGAATGGTAAACAACCGCCACACCCAAGACTCACGCCTAGTGCGCGTAGTAGGGATTTCCTCTACCTCATTCTCGTCATCCTCTTCTTCCTCCTCTGCATCCTCACTCCTGTTCCCCTCTTCAGGCCCTTGGGAAGGTGGTGGTGGTGGAGGGGGTGGGGGTGGTGCTGAGGCAGATACAGCACCAGGTGGCAGCAGTGGAGCAATGGTTGCCATCAGGTTCTTGATGGATATCTTCAAGTGGCAGGAAAAATCGCAGTGCTCTGAAGAATAGTCAGAAACACAATGAGAATAAGCTCTAGGGCGTGGTCTTTTATAGGGGTGCTTGTACGCGGTCCACGGACATGCGCGCTGTCCGCGGACAGATCGAACACAAAAAAGGTTCAAAAAGTTTCAAAAAGTATGTAGAAACCCATGGTGAGTATGTGGGACTTGTGCTATGGTGAGTTTTTATTGAAAAATATTGTGGATTACTTGAGAATGTACTTTTAAATTGTTCGGGGACACGAACAGTGTCCGCAATCAGAACACACGATCAGCGTGGGCGCGGTCACATGATCCGTTAGCGAACATGTCCGCGAAGGAAGCGCCTGTCCGTAGAACACCAAATGCACAGACATTGTTTGCGCATGCGCGTTGATGTTCTACGGACACTGTTCGGGGCCTGAAGTAATTAAAAGTGTGTCACACGTCAAACGAACATTTCTGGACTCCGCATGTGTTCTAGAACAGTTTGAAGTTGGTAGCGAACAGTATGGACAGGTAGAGTGTTCTTCAGGACACCTCCATTTTTGTTTATTTACAAACATTTCACGACACTACTTGTGTTGTTAGAACAGTTTCAACTTGCTGGCGAACAGTAGGGGCAGGTATAGTGTTCTTCAGGACACCTCCATTTTCGTTTATTTATGAACATTTCAGGACACCAATTGTGTTCTTAGAACAGTTTCAACTTGCTAGGGAACACTACGGACAGGTATAGTGTTCTTCAGGACACTTTAATTTTTGTTTCTTTACGAACATTTTAGGACACCGCGTGTGTTCTTAGAACAGTTTCAACTTGCTAGCAAACAGTACGGACAGGTATAGAGTTCTTCAGGACACCTCCATTTTCATTTATTTACGAACATTTCAGGACACCAATTGTGTTCTTAGAACAGTTTCAACTTGCTAGCGAACACTACGGACAGGTATAGTGTTCTTCAGGACACTTTAATTTTCGTTTCTTTACGAACATTTCAGAACACCCGCGCTGTCCGCGGACACCTACATTGTTTTTTTTTTTTTTAAACGGAAACTAATTACAACACAATATAAAAATGTAACTTTAATTAACATATATTAATAATTTATGACAGAGAAGGTGAGGCAGAAACGGAAACAAAAACAGGAGAATTAGGGGTTTCAACATGATTTGTATCAGGTGAAGAAGGGATGGAAGTCTCATCAAAACGTTTTGCGTTATGGAGAGGGTTTGGGGATAATTGACTGGGATATGGTGAGGGGGGACAAGTACATGTGGGACAATGGTATGAGGTTTTTGTTTTAAAATGATCTTCAACAAATGTTTTCAAATTATTAAAATTGGTCAACAATAAATCCATTTTTTCTTTTATGCTGTCAAGAGTGTTATCCATAACAGTTTCTTCAGAGGTATTTTCTATTTTGGTATGCTCTGTACAAAAAAATATATATGTTAAATGTATATAAAATAATAATAATTAAATGGTTTATATTGTAAAGTGTTTACCATTAGTTTCACTATCTTCTGACATTTCCTCATGTGGGAAATGCTCTTCTAGCCATTCCAGAGTACTAGACATTTATGTGAGAAAAAAAAAGATCATATATTTTTTTTTATCTAATACAGACAGTTTATAAATATATGAGTAAAATTAAGTACACTTACTATTTCAGGTAAGATATGTTCTAAGTACTCTGTAGGTCTGGTCTTGCTCTTAGTTCTGTAGTGTCTGTGAGGTAATTATGTTGGAAGCCAATTTATCTTCTTTTGGTATATTCCATTTTAGAACATATTGGATTTAAATGAATGGTTAGTGTGTTACATATATGGGTTACATTTCTTATGTATTACTACATATAATGTGTATGTGTGCTGCTTTTTGAATTTGTTAAATGTTCCTATGTTATGATATAACAATCAAACATACCCCCCAGAGTTTTTAGGTAGTGGTACTGTTCTCCGAACATGTCCGCGGACATTAAAAGAGTTCGCGGACATCAAGTTCAGTAGAAGGGGTTCAGTATGTTCCATATTACATGTATATAAAGTCAAAGTTATTATTGTTAAGTTGCGCTACTAAAAACCTATGAAATTCAGTGAAAACATTTTGTTAAAGGGACGTTATGTTTAAGTTGCGCTACTAAAAACCTATGAAATTCAGTAAAAGAACTTTGTTAAAGGGACGTTATGGTTAAGTTGCGCTTCTAAAAACCTATCAAATTCAATGAAAAAACTTTGTTAAAGGGACGTTATGGTTCCAAGTAAAATCGAAAAACCCTTGATTTTAAGCATCCATAACTCACGCCACCACCGTGCACTGCTAAGCCTAACACCCAGGACATCAAAGATGAAATCGCAAATGTATATATATATATTTATATATAAATATATATATATATATGGGGCAGCAATCACCAATGTGGTGACAAAACAATTCAGAAATTAAGTAAAGCAATTGAATTCACTTATAGTAATCCTGAATAGAAAACACAGGAAAACACAGGAAAAAGAACAGTTTTGGCTTGTGAAAAGGTAGTGCTTAGGTTAAGGTTTCCCCGTGCAATGTTCTCAATCCACAAATGAGCAATTCTACACAGATGTACGTATTCAGCAGGTATTCAGGAATAAGAACAGAGTACAGTGTTTGAATATAATCTTCCCTCCCCAAAGAAGAGAGAAAAGCGTTTTTGGGAAATTTACACTTTTTAAAATGACAGTTGAAAATGGCTTTGTGAAACAAGTAAAAGTGTGCAAAAATCCTTAAATTGATAGAAATTTCTATGAGAGCAATACTAAACAGGTTCTAACCAACATGAGCTATGATATGAGCAACAGTACACACTTTAGATCAGAAAGGAAGTTAAGAAACACTTGGAATGGGAAAAGACACGTGTATAAGCTTGCAAAAATGTGAATTTGCACCTAAATTTCACTATGCAATTTTTTATAAAAACGGGTCAAATACTGTTTCGCAATGCAGTTTTTGGTTGTGGATGTAGCTACAGGTCTTAGGTTTAACTGAGAGTTGAACTTAAGTCTCTAGCTATAAAATTGAAGACGTTGTGGAAGTTTTAATTAGAGGCATCTTTGAAAAAAATAGAGCATATAAAAGCAGAAATTCGGTGTTAAAATGACAGATTGGTTTTATTTAAACTATATTAATGACTAAGAAAAATAGAATGCCGCCCGCGAATCACCACAGTTACGCACGGCCGCTTGTAACTCTTCACGTGGTGAATACTATGTTTTCTTTATGGCATTTACTTCGGGATTGTAAACAGGGTTGCAAGAATGGTTCTGACAAGGGGTGCAGTGGGGCGCATCTGCATAGGTAAAAATATCCTACATGTCCACAAGCCATCACCCTCAACCGGATGGGCAAACTGAACGAACCAACCAAACTTTAGAGCAATATCTCAGGTGTATGTTGCAACAGTCTGAGGATTCTTGGAAAAATATACTCTGGATAGCTGAGTATGCATACAACTCAGTTCACACAAGCAAAGGGCAAACTCCATTCTACACTGTGCACGGAAGACATCCGAGGACATCAGTATTTGATCCACCCAATACCGTGGAAATGCCAGCCATAAAAAACTTGCATAAAACCATCACTCCGGTTTTTAAGGAGGCGGCAGAGCATCTGACCAAGGCTAAGGAAAGACAAAAACTGTTTGCTGATCGACATCGGAAGGAAGCTCCCGCCTACCAGATTGGAGAAAAGGTGTGGTTAGCATCCAAATATATTCCCCTGAAGGGGTCAAGAGCTTTCCGCCCAAGATACCTGGGCCCCTATACTATAAAGTCCATAATCAATCCTGTCGCCATGAAATTGGAGTTACCATCTCACATGAAAATTCACCCCGTATTTCATGTCTCTCTCCTCAAACCAATGAAGTCCAATACACGGCTTAGTTCTCCGCCAGAGCCCGAAGTAATAGATGGAGAACCAGAGTACGAAGTCAAATCCATCCTGGACTTCAAGGTGGTTCCATCAAAATTGTATTACCTAATTGACTGGAAAGGTTACGGACCTCAAGACCGAACTTGGGAACCCAGTGTTCAATCAGAAAGATCCATCGCAATAATCCCACCAAACCAGGACCGGGAGGAGAACCACCCTTGACAGGGGCCTTGAGGGTGAGTGCTGTTATGGTAATGAAGTCAGGGGCACAGGCATGCAGTGGTCGCATGCACAGGAGACCTGGGTGGACACTGTCCTGGCGCCTTTGGCGCCAGGCTCATGAACAAAAGTAAACAAGAACATCCATTTAACACCAAAAAGCTTTTATTAACCTTGAACATTCCATCCATTAAGTAGGATGCATTAACCTTGAACATTGCATCCATTAAGCAGCCCCAAGTGTATTCTTGGGTGTGGCTATTAATGGAAGCGTTTGCACGTGCTCACTCTCTAGGAGTGGCTGGTAAACCGGCCCTAATGGGCGTGCCCATGATCTCAGCTATATAAGCTGCCTTGATCCTCAAGACAGACGTTTTGCATTATTCTGCACTTGCAAGCAGCGTAACGCTCACTGTCGCCTGAGGTCAGATTTACCTCTGAAGATCCTGCTTTCTGGACATCCTGCTTCCTGCCAACCTACTTACCAACTGGGGGAAGCTGTTCTTACCTGTATATCTCTTCGGCGAACCAAGTATTCATCTTTACACTTTCCGGAACGCCAAAATCTCATCTTGGCACCGCAGCACGACACACTCCATCGTCTACAGCAGTGCCTGCAAGGAAAAACAGAAGACAAGGTTAGACATCGAAAAAACAGTCAGTTTGCGCTTCGCCATACTTCATGCTTTCCTTAAACCATGACTTACCTGCTGTCAAACATTGCGGTAGCATCCATCTTCCATCTGGCCGCGTCTCGCGTCTCACAGCTGCATTGAGGCCGCATTTCCCTCTAAGGGAAGAAAACAGAAGAGAGACATTATTGCGGGCATAAATAGGAGCAACATATAAAGACATTAACCAGAATGAACAGCATCACAAGAGCTCAAGAAAGACTTACCAATCATAAGGAGAAGCATAGTCACAGCTGGACTGGACTAATCCTTATCAGGGATCAGTGAAGGAGCTAGATCCCATTCGATGCGCTCCTGCCAGAAGTAGCAGGACGGAGAGATTATCTTCCATAATTCACAGGAGCAGTATCACCACGTCCCACCGCTCACATCTTTTCTACTGAGGGAGAGGCCTGAAGAGGGTGATTCAAGTTCAGGGAGGGCTGCAACCGTGCCCCAACGCCTCCGCAGAGACCAGGTGAGTGTAACAGTTTCCTTATCCCCAGTTGCTTTGGAAGAAGAGGGCGGAGACAGTGCTGTGGAGCAAGGTAGCAGGGAGGCCTCCACCAGTCAGAGGCGCAAGGCCCAGCCACGCCTCCTGGACAGCACATCGTTCGGGAGCGAGGTGGCTATGGCCGCGTTAGGACCATCGGCCAGTGCTGCTGGGGGTAAGTTCAAGAGGGCGAAGGTGGACGTGGACTCCTCAGCAGCGGGGGACACAGGTGAGACAACACAGGGTCCATCCAGTGCGGAAAAAGCTCGGCGGGGGTACAAGGGGAGGAGGGGGCCTTAGTGACAGAGACTATGGGGTCAGGTGGGGATGTTGAGGTAGGTGTTACTACTGTAGTCCTGCCCCTGGGGCATGAGGCTGTGCAGGACCCACTTGAGGTGCCTGTGCAAATTCCTGTCCCTGGGGCAGCGGCTACAGCTGTATGCACCTGCTGGCATGCCTCAACCCGGACCCAGCCCCAGGTGTCAGATGCTTCCACCCAGACTGACACCCCAATGCCGGCGGCTGTTGCCATTGTGGACAGAGTGGGTCCCCTGCTGGTCAGTGTTGGGAGGCGTACCAGCGTGATAGGTGATGAAGTGCAGGTTTGCTGTCGAGTGCGTGCACATCATCACAATGACGTATGGTGTCTCCTCAACTGGCTAGCAACATTCCTGGTCCAATTTGTGCTGTGTGGGCTGTACAGTAATGCAACCCCCTCCTCGTCTTTCTCCTCTGTGTGCCAGTCGTACTCCGGGGTGCCTTTTCCGGCCCAGATACCACCAGGGCCCCCTGTGTACCAGTCCCACCCATAGTGGCCCGTCTGGTGGAGGCAACATCCCTGCCTGAGTTTGGAGTCGACAGTGAATCAGCTGAGGTGGTCACTGTGCCAATCCATGCACCCACAGGAGCACCAGTAATGAAGGGAGAGCAGGCACCCACAAGCAGGACATGGGCCAGACACCACCGGTTAACGTCATCTGCCCGGAGGGTGTCCACACAAAGCAGGCACTGGGCGCTTTGGCAGTAGCAGGCTCTAAGGAGGAGTCTCTTTTACTCAGGGCGTACCATCACTAGGGGGCAGGTACAGAGCGTCAGGCAGGACGGAAATGGGGAACTGTTCAGCATAATGTCGTCCGTGTTTATGCGCTACAGGCAGCGTATCAGAGCAGAGAGGCAGCGGGCTCGGGAGGCAAGAGATGTGGTTTGAATGAAGATATATAATGAACTTGAGAAAATATATATATATGATAATCACTGTGGTTTTAGAAAATCTGATGTCTGTTTATTTATGAATTGAATTGCCTTGAAGATAATCGAAGGATCGAAACACGTGTTGGCATCAAGAATTTTGTCGAAACATACTTCACTAATAGATATCAAGAATTTTGTTGGATTGTACTTGATTAATTATGAAGTCAATTAGATATGAAATAATTTGGGACATAGGAAAAGTAGTGTGATTATACTTTGCGACTGAATTTATTTTAAAATTTTAAGTACATTTAGATAATTTGTTTCATTTTGGGATTGTAATTGAAATAACATTAACTAAGCACCCTTACAACTGAGGTACTTAGGACAAACCTTTTAAAGTCACCATGGTCAAGACCAGCAAGGAGGCCAGTAGCTGCTGGGGTGAAGGTTGCAGGTTTAATTAATTAATCAATATTTTATAACACACGTTAATACTGGGGACCAGTCTCTAAGCACGAGACCGGGATTCAAATCGGTGTTCCTATGTGTTGTCTTGGTTCCAAGACAAACACTTGCCCCTGAGCTATCATCCCTCCTGGGTTAGCCTGTGGTAACCTGAAGAGCTGAGGTGTTTGGGTGAAGACAAAAGAGGTGGCATGAATACAGAGGATGGAAGCCCTGTTTTAGTAATGGTAATGAGGGGGAGAGCTGTAAAGAGGACAGGTCCATGACAATGGGCAGTTTACGATTGGACGGATTGAGAAAGATAACTTCTGAAGTAGGTGGGGGGTAGAGGGGGAAAAGGATCCAGGCCAGGAGAAACGTATAAAAGTGAGGTGGCTCTGGAAAGAAGAAAATAAGTGTAATGAAAGTATGTGATTGAAATAGGGGGATGATCACAGAGGGGGACATACAACATGCATCAGAGTGCTGTGAGTCACCTTGAGGAGGAGGTAACGGCGAGGGGTCAGAAAGAGGTGGATGGAGTAGCAAGGGAGTTGCTACTGAAAAGGTCTAAGGTACTGACAAGGAAGATAGAGGTCAATGTCTACAGTGCCGAAACGCCTCTTGATACAGAGAAAAAGAATGGGAGGATGGAAGTTGATGTGGTGTGGGCCAAGATAGCACTACTGTGAACAAAGAAGTTGAAGGGTGCCCCGAGAGCCTTCCCCCAAGAAAGGAACAGCAGCTTAGAGAGGGATATTCCATGGATGGGGCAAGGAAAGGGGAGACAACATGGGGGATTTGAGGGTACAAGGGGGGAATAACAGCAATGGGGACTGTGACAAGATGACCTCTGCCATGCAGGACTACAGGGATGAGCAGAGGCTAAAATCACTTTCTCAGCCTTCACACGTCTACATACAAAAGGCCAAGAAGAGGGGAATGGGGGTGAAATTTGCTGAGGTGTGGCCAATATGGCACCACCATGGACAAAGAAGTAGAAGGGAGGTCCAAGAGCCTTCCCCAGAGAAAGGAACAGCATCTTATAGAGAGACATTCAATTGGTGGAGCGAGAAGAACAGGGAGACAATATGGGGGCCTTGATGGGGTAAGGGGGGAATAACCACAATGGCAACTGTGACAAGTTGACTTCTGCCTTGCAGGAGTACAAGGATGAACAGAGGCTAAAGTGCTTTCTCAGCCCTCACACCTCTACATACCAAAAGCAAACACAATCATAAATGTAAAACAGGCACAGTTATGGTGCTACTCATACCTCCTTTATATTCTGTGGAAACGTGGGCTGAGGGAAGGTTATACCCTAAAGAAGAGCGTGAATGTGATTCAGTAGCAACCCAAATAGCAAAGTATAATAGTCCAAAATAAAGGAATGTCCAATCAAGGTACTATAAAAAAGATGTACTTGAATTAAACATGCCATCCTGTAGAAAGAACACAGAATATGCAAGACAGTGTAGAGGAGAAGCCAAGTACCTCTACCGGAAGTCCCGCCCCCATTTTTCCTATATGTTGGCCGCTGGAAATTGCGACATGCACAAAGCCAGTAATGCTACCTATACCGTAAAGAGTCCTCTGAACAAGGTATCGGGTATCCATTGAGAAAACACTATATGATGTATCCCCGAAGAAATGAAGGTCTTCTGAAGGAAGTTCTGGAAGAAGTGTGAAGATGAGTGAAAGAGAAGACTGGTGACGTCACATGAAGCAGAAATGACGCACCGGGAAAAGATGCCAATGAAGAAAGTATGTAGACCTTACAGAATCTGATGGTGAAGTAGCAAACTAAGCAACATTTTGTGAGCCAAATGAAGATTGCACGTGCAGAGAAGCACTGAAGAAAATGCAAAGCCATTTCACAAATGTACAGATGCAGTAATGCAAGTAGACGAAATAATCATAAAGCTGGTTATATGTAGTGAATAGACTGCAGGCGGTGCCAGCTATATATATATAAGTGTGTATAAAATCTGGATGTCCCACGACGCATTTTAGCAAACTTGGACCCCGTGAATGAAAGTTCTGAAAGTGTGGCGCAGCAGAATAGAACAGCTGATGGCGAAGGAAGATTCAAGAAGGCTTGCCTGGCACAGTGTCCGGAGTCAGGCCTCCAAGAGCCTGGTTATTTACTCGAGAAGATACAATGAACGTGGGAAGCGAGCCGAGCTCCTGTTTTAGGTGTAATGGAAAAACACTAGAAGTGCCAGGTTTTCTTCATTTAATAGTACTAAATACAACAAAGGAACTCAAAACGTGGTCTCCAGTCACATGGTCAGATGAAAATAGACTTTGGGGCGAGCTGCACCGAGACCAGAAGATAAGGCAATGCTCTCACTCCCTTTTATTCTCAGTGAGCCTTCGCAAGGCTGAGTTCAAAGACATTAATTGAATGGCAGACCGCGGGGGTGATGATGGATGTTGGGCTAATTGGGTGGGGAGGCATGACCAGGCCAACCCCCTAGCACCTGGGGTACCAGCTTGCGTGTTGCTAGCAAGTGGAATATTCCAGAAGGGTACAAGCATGCCAACCAATCATAGCGGGCCACGTAGCAAGAGGCCCTATAGTTTGAGAAGCCAATATAATGCCGCGTATTGGTATGACACGGAAGATGACTTGCACTTGAGGTGGGCTTAGTTGTCCACCTGACGTTTGAGATCCAATCACGATCCCATACCCCACAGAAAGCATACTTAGATGTTCTCCTTAAGCCTATCATAAACCCTCATAGATTTTCTTATTTTGCCACGTAGTATGATGTCACTAATGACGAATTTTTAGTACAAAATTGTGTTTTTTTATGAAATGTTTGAGACTCTTGAGAGCATGCTGTGCGGTGTTTGTTGATGTCCGTTGTACTCCTTGTTTTAATAAAGTGTAATTAAGACAGTCGTGTTTTTTGCCAAACTTCCTTAGTCGGCCTGATTATTGATGTATGAGTAAGATCTGCATCCCCATCTATCTCAGATACTGTTACCTCATCTTAAAGGACCTCTGGGTTCAAAAGCAAGATGCAGCTCTCTGCATAATGAGACTGGGTAGAAAAGACACTAAAACTCAATGTTCAAAGCATATGGTCTTGAGTTTCAAAAAGGGATTCATGTTACCTAGCCAGTCTGTAAATGGAGCATGTGGGCAGTCAAAAATACCTTTGCAGTGCCATGGCGGTTCGACAATGGTAAACCATGCTTCTCTCTGCTTTTCAGCGGTTCGAAATCCAGCATTCACGATGGTCCACTGGCAACCAGATATCGAAGTGGGTCAAACTGAATAAGGCAGCAGTGGTGGTCACCAGGTTTGGTGCAGCGGTCGCGGTTTGTCAATGGATGGGCTAATGACGGGATGCACAAGCAAGACTGTTCGAAGCAGGGGCTCGAAGTACTCCATTAGGGAAGAACACCATGGTCGATTAGATCGGTGACTCGTTCAGCAATGAAGAAGCTTTCCATCCTCCCTCCACCTCCCCAACTATCACTCCCAACTATCACTCCCCCCTCCTCCTGCCCAACTTCTCCTCCGACCTCCCCCTCTACAGCTATCACTCCCAACTATCACTCCCTCCTCCCTCTCTCAAACTTTCTGTCCCCCCCCTCCACAACTAGTCACACGTAGTGCAAGCGTTCAATGTCCAGGTGTGATCCTTGCCATGTCCATGGCTATGCCCTACTTGTGCCCACGCTGGGCACCATGTGTGGACTTGTGTGCTGTGCCAGACAGGTGCATGGATCGCCTGCTAGGGCTGCCTTGTTGGGAGCTTGCAGGCATGGAGATGGAGGCCAACGGTGTGTGGTCCCTGGCGATTCGGCACATGCATGCCTGGATGGCCAGTGCCATTGTCGCAGCTATTGTGCTCTGGACACTGTTCCCCTCATGGACCCTCCTGGCCAAATGTTCAGTGGCCACAGTTGACTGGCCAAGTGCACAGGCACATCGAAGTCCAATGGCCTGGTTGCTTTCCCTCATGAGGCGGGACTCCTCCATGTGCTGCTGCACCTGGGCAGTGAGGGTGCCCTGACGCTCCTCCATGCGTCTGAGACGTGCATTCATTTCCCTGACAGAGCGGTAGGGTGAGCACTTTGGGCTTGATAGGTCTATGGGGCTGAATGGTTCGCCCACATCCAACGTGCGATTGTGTTGTCACCTGTGTCAAGTCCAGCGTCTCATGCTGCATCCCCATCACTTGTGTCAGTGCCATGGTAGTCGAGCTGCTGAGATGGTGGTGGTGCCCGTCCCCATGCAGGTCCCCTTGTGTGTGCTTGTGCCATAGCAGCTACTGCCATGTGGTCCGTGGCAGCTGGGATATCCTCCACATGGGCTGCCTGGTGCACAGTGGCAACAGGGTTATCCTCCACAGGGCTGCCTGGTGCACAGTGGCAGCTGTCCTCCACAGGTACTGCCTGGTGCACGGTGGCAGTTGTGACGTGCACAGTGCTGGATGAACTGTCACCGGACATTGACGGGCGTTGTGGCATCCGCCTTGCAAGTCTCTTGCCCCTCAATGTATCTGGTTGGCTGCTGTCCATGTCAGATGATGTGCCTGTGGGACAATGAAAGGCATGATGTCAGTGACCAATTGTCCAATTACATGCAACATGGTGATCGTGCAGCATTACATTGTGGGGGCATGCTGTGATGCATGTTATGGCAAACCCATGCGTGTGTTATGTGGCCATGGCTGAAGGCACTGTGGAGGCGGCACCTGCAACACAGCAGTGCTGAGACTTCTGTCATGTACACCCGCATTTGCCTGTGGGTAGTGGCATGCTGCTCTGACCATGTGCAGGTCATTCGGATGTGATGAGGGGGCTACTGAGGGGGGTGTTCGGCGGGTGCGTGTCTGGAGTCGATGTGTGACCCCATTGCAAGCCCAGTATGTGTGTGGGGTTTTCGTGGTAGGGCTGGCAGGGTCATGTAAGGGACATGCACTCCCCATTGGATGGGTGGGGGCCCATGTGTGCGTGCAGGTGAGGGCTACCAATGTTGTGCTTTGGTGGCAGTGGCAGCACGGCAGGCACACATGCAGTCCTCGCTGCCAGGGTGCCCTGTCTGTGTTGGGGATTATATTTTTCACTTGGCAGTACAGGCTGCCTATGAGGTGTTCATCAGTGTTCTCAGGTGCTGGTTATTGTGCGGGGGGGTCTGGGTGGATGGTGAAGGCCGTACCCATCGTATCCATGCAGGTGTGTAGGGGTGTCCCTGCAGGGGGTGGGTGTGATGCGGTGTGTAGGTGACACTGAGCATCATTGTGTGGTTGGCTGTATTCAGTTGGTGCATCTGGTGGGGTGTGGCTGTCCACGTGCAGCTCAATGTGCTGCCTGATTCAATGGTGCAGCAGGGCCATTGTAAGTTCCAACAAAGCGGGTGTTCAGGTGGCGTGTTTGGGCAGTCCCGCCAGGGACAGGCCTGTTGGGTGCTGCAGCCCTGGCAGCCAGTGTAATGGGGCATCATCATGTGTGTGTGCCGGTCCAGTGACGTGTGTGTCGGTGACTTTACAGGCACCCTTGTTTCGGGATGTGGGCCACTGTGTGGTGCTTTGCCATGTGGTTGGGTATGGGGCATGTATGGAAGGCAGGGCATGTGACTTGCTTTATGCCACAATGACTATATGGGGAGGCAATGCTAATGCTGAGTTGGGTCTGGGTGATGTGGGCAGTGCTATGGCCATTTCAGTGCAGTGGTGGTATGGGGGGCTGGTGTGCGGTTTACATTTGGGCACTTTGTGTACTCACCGGCTTCAACAGGTGTCTCGGCTCCTGCCTGCACTGCACAGATTCCCTCAGTTCCCCTCCATGTGCAGCACAATACTGCACTTCTCCTCCCAGGGCAACAGCTTGATGGGGGTGGGGGGTCCACCACCTGTACCTGTTCAGTGCCTACGGTGTGCAGCAATGAGGATGCGCACCCTCAGGTGCAGGTCGTCCCAGCGCTTGTGACAGTCCTTGACACTGAGTGGTGTCACCCCCACAGCAGTCACCTTCTAGGCAACTTCCTCCCAGATTCCCTTCCTCCAGAGCTGCGTGCTGCGGCGCTGGTCAGCAGACAATAGCACCCCGGCATGCTTCACAATGATGTCTACAAGCATGTTGAGCTCAGCCTCACCAAAGCGTGGCTTGTGCTGGCGGGTTTGCGGGATCCTTGCTGTGATGTTCCTTGATTGGTTCAGGCACTCAGAAGGGGTGGATGGCTTCCTGCACAGAAATATTGCAGTGAATTGAGATTTTTGTAACGGCCGCCGGGCTCTTTCCGTTTCCAGCGATCACGTAATTTTCAGTTCTGGTGTTTCTGGCTCCGTTTCTGTGGTGCTGCTACATCTGGCATGCATGCGGCGGAGAGGGATACACTGCCAATGCCAACCTTAGTGGCGGTGCACCCGCCTCGGCCGGTCTAACCGTGATAGCGGTGCCACCAGTTCCACATAGACTGGATGAGTGTGACCGACAAGGTGCAATACTATCTTGTTTCCGGTAAGACTGTCATCACGGTAAAACTAGAATTTTACCACCAGACTCGGAATGAGGCCCATTGTGTCTTCCAACAATTGGATGTTGCTGCAGACAGACCCTCTGGATGTCGAATGTGCCAACCTACAAGCATCACCTTTTGGATTTATGGAGATTTGTGTGGCTGATGAAACATGCCCCGGCTGTTTTGGCGGTTCGAGGATGGAGGTTGCATGTTTTTGACAGATTACCAAGGGTCAGTGATGGGTTGGAGCCTCTCGCAAGGCCCGACGGAGTGGCTCGGGCCCCAATGCATTGGAGTTGTTCTTCTGATGTCACAATGGGCATGCCTGGATTGGGGGCCCCAACAGCTGACAATGGAGTGCCTGATACTCGAGTTGGGTATTCTGGTTTCTGCGCCATCCCTGCATTGGACCGTGACAACCTGTACTTGAGAAATGGCCTGACAAATGGACACCTAACCGGGAGCCCAGTGGGCCAAGCCACTCCCCTGTGTTCTACCAGCTCAAAGGGCCGGACAACAGGGGTAGCACATTTAACATGCTGCCAGCCCTGGAGCACTACAGGGGGCAGCTTGGTTTCAAAACCTTGTCATGAAGTTGTCCTCCATCCCATGTTACGATCGAGGGCTCTGACGGATATCACAGGGCATGTAAATGCCCAAACTTCTTTTGCAGGTTCAGGGGTGAAGGACCAGGTATTATCAGTGTCTTCAGACACATACTTCCACTGGTTTAGGGGTGAAATCTGGATTTTAAAGTGTACAACCACAGGACAGACTGGCGTTGAAACAGGGGTTTGTGTTACGCTCACCTGGTTCCCACAGGGGAGTCGATCGGACCCGGACAGCTGCGGTCTCCACCAACGTGATGCGTAGTGAAGAGATGACAGTCTGGACTGGCCCGCCTAATCTTGTCTGCTGGACTCGTAGAAGTATTCTCCTGCAAGTGGAGAAAGGGATTTAGCCACCCGTGGACTTTAGTGATGGCCCCCCCAACTGTTCTCGTTCTCCCCACTAATCACCTCCGAAATCCCCTCTTGGTAACCTCACCTTATGTTTTTAAATGATGAGCTCTCCATCCTGCATGGCATGCAGGGGCGCGTAGATACCAGTTACTTCACTGGTTTGAAGGTACTAAAGGAGTTCCGGAGGAATATTGACTCAGTTCAAAGAGTTCAATATGTCCGATGTTCACTCTTGTTCCATTCCCTCGTTAGGTTGCAGCTGGGTCCAAAAGAATATTGCCTGGAGGCAGCTGATGGCGTTCAGGTAAGAGTCTTTATTACCAAACACTGTCCGGTAAAAGTTGCATGAGTTTAACTTGCTGTTTTCTCTCCCTTTATAGGTGCAGCATAGAAAGATGCAGCGAATTAAAGGATAATACCTCCGGTGGTAAAGCAGGTAAGCCTATAGTGGCAAAGAGATTGTCTTTGTCGGTTTTCTTGGCTCACCTTGTTATTCCTTTTGTTTTCCCCCCAGGTGCTGGGTTTCGACGAAGAAAATGATGGAGGCAGCGCCGAGTTGAAAGATGCGGTGGACTGGTGAGTATAACGCGGCGCTGCTGCTGGCGAAGCGATGCATGCTGAAATAATGTCCTTTCCAGGCTCGGAGATGTGCTGGGTCCGGAATCAGGTAAGGAATCAAATAATGTCCGTGATCTAACCTCTTGTCCTTTCTTTTCCTTTTGTCTAGGAGCTCCGGATTCGAGGCGGGTGTGGCAGAAGAATGGATGCTGACTTGCAGACACGGTGAGCGCTACGCTGCTGGATGCAGAATAACACGAAGCATGAGCTGCTGTTCGGGCGTGGTTTAAATAGCCTGCAAAGTAGTCCCAGGTAAGAAGTTCCCCAGAACCACACCCGAGTAAAAAATAGTCCCTGTAATAAAATAGTCCCATCCAGGCCTCACGTTGGCTTGGACTCATTTGCAGCATGGTCTGCATAAGGTAAGTAAAGTCTATGAGCCTGGCGCGTGTGGCGCCAGGACTGATTTCTATGATGAGCCTGGCGCCTAAGGCGCCAGGACTGAATCCAAACAGCCCCCAGCCGGGGCTGTTGGGGTTTTAATGAATATCTGAATGCCTGCTCCCGGGGCTCACGGACTCGATCCGGGTGCCCGGGGGTAGGCATCATGACAGCACTCCCCCCCAAGGCCCCTCCTAAAGTTGTTCTTCCCCTTGGCCCTGGCTTGTCTGGGAAGTCCCGATGGAATTTTTTCACAAATCGAGGAGCATGAACGTGGTCACTAGGTTTCAATGACCTTTCTTGTGGTCCGTAACCCTTCCAGTCGATTAAATAAAATAGTCTTGATTTAACCATTTTAGAGTCCAGGATGTTTTTTACCTCGAATTCAGGTTCTCCATCTATTAGGATGGGGTCAGGTTGTTTGGTTAATCTTGTCCCGGGTTGAACTGGTTTTAGAAGTGAAACATGAAAGACAGGATGAATCCGCATATTAGAGGGTAATTCTAATTTGACGGCCACCGGGTTGATAATGGCCTTAATGGTGTAAGGTCCCAAATATCTAGGATTAAAAGTCTGAGTTCCTTTCAGAGGTATATGTCTTGTAGCCAGCCAAACTTGGTCTCCGATTCGATATGGTGGGGTCTCACTTCTATGTTGATCAGCATGTTTCTTGTATTTCTCTTTTGCTTGTTTCAAATGTTTTGCTGCCTCTTTAAAAGCTTGTGTAATAGTATAATGCAGATGAGTTACTGCCGTCATTTCTAAATGCTGGGGCGAATCGAGTTCTGAGGTTCGAGGATGATGTCCATATATGGTATAAAAGGGGCTTTGTCCGGTTCCTGAATGTGCAGAGTTATTGTATGCGTATTCAGGAATCCATAAAATGTCCTCCCAATTACTTTTGGTTTGGTGGAGCATACAACGTAGGTATTGTTCAAGAGTCTGGTTGGTTCTCTCCGTCTGACCATCGGTTTGGGGATGGTGACTGGTTGATAACCTTACGTCGATTTGTGCCAACTGACAACACTTCTGCCAAAATTGCTAAATGAACTGACTACCTCGGTCAGAGATCAATACGGAAGGAAATCCATGTATTCAAACAATATTTTCGAGAAATTCCTTGGCCAAGATTGAAGCAGAAGGCAATCCTTTTAAAGGAATAAAGTGGGCCATCTTGGAAAAAAGATCCACAATAACTAGAATGGTGTTGAGTCCATTATATGGCGGCAGATCTGTAATAAAGTCTAAAGACAAAGTGTGCCATGGTGTGGGTGGAATATCTTAAGGTTGTAAAAGACAAGTTGGTTTCTTCTTTTGACTTTTGTTCTGGGCGCAGATGCCACAAGACAGTACAAATGACTTTACATCTTTCGCCAGGTGGGCCACCAGAATTGTCTTTTAATTTTAGCTTTAGTTTTTGCAATACCTGGGTGCCCTTCCATCAGAGCTTCATGGTAATTGGAGATGACTTGTTCTTTTAGATCCTTGTATGGTAGAAATAGACGCCCTTGATAGTAAAATAGGTCATTGACAACTGAATAATCTGGGCCCTTTTTAACCCAGTCCTGCAGGGCTGCTGAATCGAAAAGTTGTTGGATTTTTAAATGAATATCTTCTAAGGTCTGTAGAGTAGTTATCCCAAGAATTCTTTGTTCAGGAATTATAGGCACCGGTTCCGGGTTCGAATATGCTTCTCCCATCCCAATTCGGGATAAAGCGTCTGCCTTACCATTCTTACAACCTGGTCGATAAGTGATCACGAAATCGAATTCGGCAAGGAATAAGGCCCATTGAAGTTGACGCGATGATTGGGCCTTAGCTGTTTTTAAATACTGCAAGTTCCTGTGATCGGTGATTACAGTAATGGTATGCCTGGCACCGAGAAGATAATGCCGCCAAGCCTTGAAGGCGGATTTGATGGCTAACAACTCTTTATCGGTAACCGCATAGTTTAATTCGGGGGCCGAGAATTTTCTGGACCAAAATGCTACTGGATGAAGTTGACCGGTTTCCGGATCCTTCTGGGACAGGACAGCCCCCATGGCTAAACTGGATGCATCGGTTTCAACTATGTATGGGAGCTCGGGGCGTGGATGCTTTAAGACAGGTGCCGATGTGAATTTCAATTTCAGTTCTTGGAAGGCTTTTTCAGCCTCTTTGGTCCACAAGAAACGTTTGTTTTTTCGCAAAAGTGCTGTGATGGGGTGTACAACATATGAGAAGTCAGGAATAAATCGGCGGTAGAAATGAAAAAAATCCAAGCATGCTTTGCACCCCTTTAACTGAACTGGGTGATGGCCACTTGAGAATTGCATCCACCTTTCGAGCATCCATTCGGACTCCTTTTGGAGTCAGGATAAATCCAAGGAATTCAACTTCTGTAGCATGAAAAAAACATTTTTCCCATTTTGCATATAACTTGTGCTGGCGTAGTTTCTCAAGGACTGCACAAACGTGCTTAACATGGTCTGATTCTGAGGAGGAGTACACTAGAATATCGTCTATGTATATGACAACACAGATGTCAATGAGTTCACGAAGGACATCGTTCATAAAATACTGGAAGGCTGCTGGTGCATTGCACAACCCGAAGGGCATCACCTGATATTCGAATAATCCGTACTTGGTGCGAAAAGCAGTCTTCCATTTGTCACCCTTCTTTACACGTACCAGATGATATGCCCCTCGGAGATCTAATGACTTGGTCTAGTAGTTCGGGGATCAGAGGCAATGGATATCGGTTCTTCACCGTGATCTGGTTTAATGCGCGGTAGTCTATGCACGTTCTGAGGTCACCTTCCTTTTTGGGCACGAAGAATAAAGCTGAAGATGCGAGGGACTTAGATGGACGAATGAAGCCATTAGCAAGGTATTGGTCTAAGTAGTGTCGTAGGTGATGGTTTTCAGGTTCCGTAAGGGCGTAGATCCTACTGCATGGAGGTTGTGCACTGGGTATGAGGTCGATTTGACAATCGTATGATCTATGAGGTGGTAAGGTGTTTGCCTGTTCTTTTTGGAAAACATCCTGGAATTCTTGATATTCCTGAGGTAACTGAAAGACTGGATTAGCGACTGTGGCCAGGTGTTTGTTCAAGGTTTTTTCCGGGTAACAGGTGTGTGCACACTCCGGGAAGGTTACTCTCTTCTCTCGCCAATCAATACAAGGATTATGTGTTTCCAACCAAGGTATCCCCAGTATTATTTGGAACTGCAGGGCTTTGATTAAGTCAAACACAATAGTCTCTCGATGCCCATCTTGACCCAACAGTGTCATCTCTGTGGTGGAATGAGTTACAGGCCCAGAGGCAATTTCAGTTCCATCGACTGATAACATCCGACGTGGTCTTTTTGCAGAGAGGTAGATTCATCCTAGAAGCCAATTCGTGGTCCACATCGTTTCCTACGGCCTCGCTATCAATGTATGCCCTAACTGCATGCATACGTGATGGCTGCCTTGGATCAATAAGGACCATTGGTATGATTAGGTGCGAGGTCAGAGTGTTCTTCTTTAAGCTCAGCAAGCGGACCTCTACGCTTGTCGGGAGTGGTCATTTCCTTTCTCTTTCTTTTTGAGTTAAGGGTCCCTTAACCCCCCTGATCTGCATTGGTTCTGATGCATCTGTTCCTTTGGGAGTGACATTGGGTTTAACCAATACCCGATTCTCGAACTTAGCTCGATCAGCTTTTCTATTCTGAAGTCAGTGGTCTAGCTGGACCACTAAGTCTATATATTCTGCGCAATCCTGAGGTGGGTTCACAACTTGGGCCAAAACATCTTTGAGTTCACCCCGAAGTCCACGATGAAATAATGTAATTGGCTTTACCTCTGGCCATCCGGTTTCCACCACCAACCTATTGAAGGTTGCGATACAAGATAGCAGGTCCTGGTTTCCTTGTCGGAGGGATAGAGGTTCGTTATCCAGGGCCTGTCCCGGTGAATGTCTGGCGAATAGTCTTTCCATGCTCAATTGAAAACCCTGAAAATCCCGAAGAAGAGGGTCATCCTGGTTGACTAATGGAATTGACCAATCCGCTGCGCTGCCACTAAGGTATGACAGTACAAAGGCTACTTTGGCTTGGTCGTTTGGAAAAGCTCCTGGTCTGCATAAAAATTGCAAGCAGCATTGGTTCATGAACACAGCAAACCTTTTCGGGTCCCCAGCAAAGCGTTCGGGTGGGGCTAAAGGAATGCTTCCTGGTAGAACCACTTGCACAGGGCTGCTCGATGAAACAGGGGTTGAATTCCCCCCAAGTCCAGGTAGTGGTGTTTGCCCGGCTTGGTTTTGCAGCAGTTGTCTGGCAAGATCATCAGTGCGCTCCTTTGACACAATCAGTTCTCTCCTGAGGACATTAGTTTCTTGGCGCGCAGAGTGCACTTCTGCCCTAAGTTCTCCTAACAATTGGGCTAGTTGGTCGGTTTCTGAGGTCTCCATTACACCCGGGTGGGGATTTGTAGATAGGCTTCGTGTTCTGTTACGCTCACCTGGTTCCCACAGGGGCGTCCATCGGACCCGGACAGCTGT
The DNA here is from genome assembly GCF_040938575.1 of Ambystoma mexicanum. Lineage (NCBI taxonomy): Eukaryota > Metazoa > Chordata > Amphibia > Caudata > Ambystomatidae > Ambystoma > Ambystoma mexicanum. Next base: position 772,888,147 of record NC_090941.1, read on the forward strand.
GGTCTCCACCAACGTGATGCGTAGTGAAGTGATGACAGTTTGGACTGGCCCGCCTAATCTTGTCTGCTGGACTCGTAGAAGTATTTTCCTGAAAGTGGAGAAAGGGATTAAGCCACCCGTGGACTTTAGTGATGGCCCCCCCCAAACTGTTCTCGTTCTCCCCACTAATCACCTCCGAAATCCCCTCTTGGTAACCTCACCTTATGTTTTTAAATGATGAGCTCTCCATCCTGCATGGCATGCAGGGGCACGTAGATACCAGTTACTTCACTGGTTTGAAGGTACTGAAGGAGTTCCGGAGGAATATTGACTCCAGTGTCTATAAAGTTCAAAGAGTTCAATATGTCCGATGTTCACTCTTGTTCTATTCCCTCGTTAGGTTGCAGCTGGGTCCAAAAGAATATTGCCTGGAGGCAGCTGATGGCGTTCAGGTAAGAGTCTGTATTACCAAACACTGTCCGGTAAAAGTTGCATGAGTTTAACTTGCTGTTTTCTCTCCCTTTATAGGTGCGGCATAGAAAGATGCAGCAAATTAAAGGATAATACCTCCGGTGGTAAAGCAGGTAAGCCTATGGTGGAAAAGATATTTTCTTTGTCGGTTTTCTCGGCTCACTCTGTTTTCCCCCCAGGTGCTGGGTTTCGACGAAGAAAATGATGGAGGCAGCGCCGAGTTGAAAGATGCCGTGGACTGGTGAGTATAACGTGGAGCTGCTGCTGGCGAAGCAACACGTGCTGAAATTATGTCCTTTCCAGGCTCGGAGATGTGCTGGGTCCGGAATCAGGTAAGGAATCAAATAATGTCTGTGATCTAACCTCTTCTCCTTTCTTTTCCTTTTGTCTAGGAGCTCCGGATTCGAGGCGGGCGTGGCAGAAGACTGGATGCTGACTTGCAGACACGGTGAGCGTACACTGCTGGATGCAGAATAACACGAAGCATGAGCTGCTGTTCGGGCATGGTTTAAATAGCCTGCAAAGTAGTCCCAGGTAAGGAGTTCCCCAGAACCACACCCGAGTAAAAAATAGTCCCTGTAAAAAAATAGTCCCATCCAGGCTTCACGTTGGCTTGGACTCATTTGCAGGATGGTCTGCATAAGGTAAGTAAAGTCTATGAGCCTGGCGCCTATGGCGCCAGGACTGATTTCTATGATGAGCCTGGCGCCTAAGGTGCCAGGACTGAATCCAAACAGCCCCCAGCCGGGGCTGTTGGGGTTTTAATGAGTATCTGGATGCCTGCTCCCAGGGCTCATGGACTCGATCCGGATGCCCGGGGGTAGGCATCATGACAGTTTGATAATGTAAATTCTGGATGCTCCAAGGGGCAAAAGTCACAGCACAATGTTGAGAATAATTTTGACATCGTGAGACAGGCCCGTTGTCGTGGGTCCCCATTGCAGCTCAGAAAAAAAATGGTCCCAAGCGCGAGACATGCGGTGTTACACCTGAGCAGGAGGGGGCGGTAACTACAAACAAGTGTGCAGCGTTGGGGGCTGTGTTGAGCGATGCACTTGGGATTAGTGACGACGATGAAGGTGCTGCACCAATAATTAATTCAGGGTTCCAATTCCAGTGGAGCCCTATGGGACTCCACGGGAATGGGAATTTACCGTTCCTTCGTGGCCTGTAACATCCTGGGAGCATCGGGATATCAGGCAGTGGAAACGGTAAGGCGAGTCTGCCAGTAACTCGTAATGAGGGCCCATGTCTACTAGCTGTTATATATCCCTTGAGCGGCTTCTTAAGGATGCTGACATTGTTAACATTGTTAATACCAGTGAAACAGGTGCAGGTATCGATACTGCTGAAACTCAAGATGCTGGTGTTGTTAATATTGCTCCTGTTGATACTCAAGAGGGGGGTTTGAATATTGATGGGGGATACAATGCTGGTGTTATTATTTTTGCAAATGACCAGGTGGTGTGTGTAGGTATTCCAACTGATGCGTTTGATGTTCCCCTGAGCTTGCATCAACATCACACACTAACCAGAATACAGCCTTTAAAACACCTCTTAACAAATCCCTCCCAATTCTACGTAGTGATAGTGATGGCACGCCTGAAAAGTTGAGATATGTTACAGTGCCTGTATTCAATGTTCACCAGTCGGGTCAAACGTATACTCAAAACCCAGGGGTCAGTAATATTAGCAGCAAAACAAGTGCATATATGGTTGCAATGCAGACACTCAAAACGGCGGTACTAATGATGTGGGAATGGCACACAATGGTTTGTATCGTTAACATTTCAAACACTGTCAGCTCCAATAATATTACCACTTGTACATGTAGGTGTGTATCGGATATTAAAAAGAATACGAAAAAAAAACACTTTAAAACAAAGTTATAAGAAAATGCTCACTGTTGTCAAAAGTACCATCTGTTGTTTGGGGTGCTTTTGAAGATGTGGAAGGGCCGTTTTTTAGACTAATAAGAAATGTGATGGGTGATCCTATTGCCTTATTAGTGGGGACTTGTGAGTCAGCCATAGGTGTGCAGACCGACATCACGGTAGCCAGCAGGTCAGTTGTTGAACATAACACACCACTCATAGGGGGTCTTGTAATGCATCTTGTGAAACATCCACAGGGGTGCAGCCTGACACAAGACTAGAAAAGTCCCAACCTGTGGAACACAGTGCACTAATGCCTGAGAATCGCAGGGATTCAGGGGATCGCACCACAACCGATGTTCCACAGATACCCGTTGTTCCTAGTACAGCCAGCTCCCTGTCAACACCCATTCCGGGAATATCCTAGTGTTTTTTTGTTTTCTAATAGTGCCGGTTTAAGGTGTCACTAGTTGCTAGTAACAAGTATTTGTGGTCGCCTGATATGTTTGATATTTGGCATATTCCCGGAATGGGTGTTGAGAGTGGGCTGGCTGTACTAGGAACAATGGGTATCTGTGGAATATTGGTTGTTTTGTGATCCCCCAAATCCCTGGGATTCTTGGGGGTGAGTGCTTTGTGGGGCAATAGCTTGAACTTTTGTATAGGCTGTGGGAAACACACTTTGCTTATAAAAGTGAAATGCTTTCATTATTTCAAAGAAACACACATTGTCAAAAGCCATAGTTTGGACTTTTGCATTAGCACTATAAACCACACATTGCTTATAAAGTCAATTGCTTTCATTGTTTCAAAGAAACATGCATTGTCAAAGGACATAGTTTGGTGTCTTTTGTATTAGCACTATACACCACACGTTGCATATAAAGCAAATTGCTTTCATTGTTTATGAAATCATGGCGTCATCTATACTATATACATAATTTATATCTGCTTCCTATAACCTTGGGGTAGAACCCTTCTCCTGCGCCATCACCACATAATTCTGCAAAACCCTAGGTTCGCAGTCCCCGTCATCAGCGCTCACTTCGCCCTCAATACTCGTACAGGCAGCACTACCACTCGCTGCTCCAATGTTTACATCGTTTTCATAACTTTTTTATACCTACTTTATATCAAATATAATTTTTTAATATCAATTGTATATCAAATTTATATTCACTTTATATCAAATCCATATCAAAAGGGGGAGGGACCAAGATCGGAAACATAGGGCATGCCCACCTGTCAACCTTTTGATGTGCATGAAAGGGGGACCCATACACTACTGTCCTACACTCTCCTGGCAGTAGTTGTCCCTGATTTGGCAAGCTAGTTCAACACTTATCAGGTTGAGGCAGAGCCCTCTGTTCCATTACAGGCTGCTCCGGTTGGGACTGTTGAAGTGGTAAGGAATAACTACCTCTATGCTCATGGCAAACTGCTGTTGTAGTATACCATTTATCACCCTCCTGCTGTGGCGGCTGAGTAATCTCGCTGAGGTCAGATATAGGTGCTTGCAAAATAGGTGGATTAGATGTTTTAAGGCCTTTAAATGCAACGTAGTCTGAATACCATCTGCAATACCCTTAGATATTCTATAGCCATTACTATGTATAGGATGGCTTTTATGTTTATGCTGCGTTTTACAACAAAAAAATCCTTGGGTATGAATATCTTTACCTGTTTCATTATTAACCAGTCTTCTAAAATGGCCTCTATTTCATGAATTGATAAAGTAGCATCAACTATCAGTGTCATTCATTTGGCTGTTTTTCTTCTCTCTCCATCTGGGGAAATCACAGATGTTGCTGTGGTGCTAATTTGAAGTGCTATGGACAAACGTGCTTGAGTGGGATGAGAACTCCTAAAGTGCAAATGCAAATTGTAGGAAACAAATGATTAATTGCATCAAAGAAATACAATATACCACTATGGTTATATTATATAACAACACACTGTAAGTGAAAACACAACCTAAACATAATCTAAAAGTATGGGATATTTAGTGAAAAAAAAAGGCATATCAGAACCCCTGATCGTTGGTAATTGTACAGTACCACCTATTTAAAAATCATTAGGTTGTTAGTACAAGCAGGATCCCAAAAGAGTTCAACAAATACGGACAAGAAATTGGCTAGGGAAACCTGCAGAACAGAAAGGGCTAATAAAACAGACAAAAGTGACCCTGCTTTCAGCTCCTTCCTGGGGTTCACACAATATAAAAGCTGAGAGGGGAACACAAGATTGGCTTGAGGGGCTGCCTTGCTCCATCTCCCCTCACTCTAAACACGGTCCTGTATAGCAGGCCAGGTGTTCTTTAGCGGGCAGCCCGTACTGGCTCTAGAAACCAGCAGAAGCTTGCAAGAGAGAATGTGCTATAAACAAATAAAATAACATATACAATTACAGCCCTTCTCGCAGCTCCTTATTGCCCCACTGATAATGTTTTTAAGCCATCGGAGGAATGCCCAATTGGCACAAGTGGCCACCTTCATCCATCTCCCCCCTCTGTCCTAGATTCTGCCGAAAATACCCTAGTTATCTCAGCAAGCTTCAACCACTCATAGGTATGCCTCAGGGTGATGTTATCCAGGATCTGCCCAGGTTGATAAGTCAGGCAACAGCGGACACTTCTCATTAATTATATTTACCGAGGTTCATACCAAGCGTGGTAATGGAGCCTGTGGGCCTCTTCCTATGATAGGGCCAACAATCAAAATAATGCAGGAAAGCTGTTTGCCTCGAGCCGTACTGAGAGTAAAACTCCTGTGTTCCGTTAAATCGTTCACCTTGCCGAACATGCCAAACAGCACCACTTGAACGCTGACTTAGGTGCGGCGTTGGCGCGATATGGAAGCCCCTTTGAAATGCCAGGCTGGGGCGGTAAAAACAAGGGCCGCGGCCTCAAGAACCTAACACGCAGTCCTCTGGTGTCCAGCCCCACAGTGTGGCTTGAGGATAGGGTTGATGAATACGTTATGTGGGAGAAAAAGAATTATCCAGAGAAAAGAAGAAGAAAGATATGGCACTCTGGGAGGTGAAAAGGTGCATGATGGGAACCCCTAGGGAATGGGGAGGAGACGGAACATCCAGAAAAAGGATGATTAAAATCATCAAAGAAATGGAGCACGTTTGACCAAGCCTACAAAAAGAGGGAAAGATTGAGACAACACTAAGGGCCCAGTCATGGTGCAGACCCAGAATGGCAGGTAAATTGGGAGATGTAGAAAGTGACACAGTAGTGCAGATGGGGGAGACAGTAAGAATGAAGAATGGTTATGCTCTCTGATAAACAGAGAGAGTGAGGGAGCATGCAGGACTCGTTTTTGAAGGATGAAGGCACAGTGTGTGAGGTGGGAAGGGGAAGAGAGAAATTGAGAGAAATGGCTGGTTTCAATCAGTGGGGCAGCAAACAGGTGGAAGTTGGATATGGTACAGGAAGGGAGTGATGTGCTCACCAGTCCAACTGATAGCGAGGCAGTGCAGTTAAGAGAGTCCTTGAATGTGAGGACTAATGAATGAAAAAGGGGAATCGAGGAAGATGATAAGGGGGTGGACAAGAAGAATGATGAGCTGACCAAGACAGGTAAAACGGATGTTATGCTAAGATGCTTACCCACTTGCATCTAAAATTAGATTGTGAACTCCATTCCAATGGTTCAGATCAAACTCAAATAGGAAGCTGATTATCCCTAGGTATCGGAAGGTGGCCATACTTTGGTAGTTCAAGCCCCAGACTTTGGAATACTATTCCAGCCCAATTTCCGAAGAGAGGGTAATCTTTTGCACTTTCGGAAACATCTCAAGACCTTTCTATTTAATAAGCCTTAACATTGAATTCATATTGTTTCAACCTCCAGAGCCTTATTCTAGCCTCTATAGCGCCTTGACACCCGCAGGTATAGACACATTAACATAACAAGCTGCCTTATATTGGCACAGATGACACAGGTAACTAATGGAAGAATATGTGCGGGGGAATTTGTGGACATATTCAAGCTGCTACACAAGGGAACGTGAAAAGGAGTGCGAGAAGTTCCCTGAGTGTTCTATAGCATCAATTTAGTATATCGCTTTTCTTTACTATGATGAAGAAGTGAGATCCAGAATGAGCAACAATCAAAGTGGAGCCGGGGTGAGATTGATTCAGAATTGGCTGCAATGGATGGCACCAATGAGACCTGTAGCAGGCCTGCACATGGGTAGTCAGCTGCTGGTGCCATATTTGTTGTTTCTGGCCCGTCCAATCCAGAGAAGGATGGGGGACCAGATGAGAATTGGGTCAGGGAAAGGATAAGTGTGCTGGGCTTTCAAAAGGGGATCATGTACAGGTGCTGCATATAGGTACAAACACAAATGGACTTTGCAGGTAGGCATCCGTTGGTTTTGTGCTACAGACTATGGGATGGAGTAGGTAAGTGGGCTAAGGGCAATCAGGGGATGTTTGGAAAAGGGAAGTACAACAGTTAACATTGAAGGGCTGAGGGAGTGACTGGACCACAACCTAAACAGATTGGCAGCATATTAGTTTAAAATATGTTTTTCTGAAAGCTTCAGGGTCCCTGATAAAGCCCCTGAGAAAGGTGATGTTTAAAAGTTAAGACAATCCAGTATTGGTGAGAGGAAAGTCAAATATAGAAATATGGCACAGCAGAATGGCGGGGCTAATTACCAATGAAGCCTTGATTATATCACCCATGCGGATTGTGTCAAATAAAGAAAACAGTGAGTACAGGCTGATTCACCATCTGTCATCGCCAGAAGGGGAATCCATTAATGACTACATTGACTAAGAAGATTGTACGTTGACATACTCTACTGTGAATGAGGCAATTGAAAAAGTGGAGACATGCAAGGACAGGGCACAAACAGAAAAATGCAGTGCAAAATCTGCCTTCAGGCTGTTGCCAGTTCCCCCAGACGAATTTCAGCTTTTGCGTTGGCAGTTTGAGAAGAAGATATTCTTGGACAAGGCATTGTGGATGGGTTTCTCCATCGCCTGCACTTGTAAATGTTTCAGTACGTTTATCTAATGGACCTTCTCATAGTTGCCTGGCTCAAGACAAATATTGCACTACTTAGACGATTGTCTGTGAGTGGGTTGTTAGAGGTGTGTGGGGTCAGAAATGGGAGGCAGACACAAAGTTGTAATATTCTCAACATCATCCGTTTTTATGAACAGAAAGGGGTTTGGATAAAGGCCCACCTTTCCCTATCCTAAGGAGATTCTCCCTTCCTATTGAACTAAAACTAAATTTCAATTCCACAAAATTTTACAAAAACCTAAACATATAACTCCAACAAAATAATCCTTGTGTCTAGGGTTGGCTACCTTCCCCTGAATTGGTTCAGGAAAATTCTTCAAAATGTTCTGTTTCAACAATAGTCTATTAAAGGGAATGAAAATGTCTCTTTCACCTAATACCGCAGGATGGCAAAACAGACATCTCTTCCACAACACTGGTTGGAATATAGCAAAAGAAAGTCTTCCCTAGATTTTCAGGATGACAATGCTGTATGTCTTTTCCACAATACATATTGCAGGCAAAGGAAAGTATTTCCTAATTTTCAGGATGGTTAAACAAATGTCTTTTCTCTAATATTGGTTGAAGTATGCCAAAAGGCAAGTCTCTTGTAATTCTCTGGTTGACAAAATGTTCAGTTTAAACAACAATTTGATATGACAACGTTTTTCTTTAACACGCCAGTTCAAAATTGGGTTCCCGGTATACTTTCCTGCCAGGAAACATCTCAACTAAATCTCTAGGTATACTGGTATACTCCCCTGCCAGGAATATCTCCCTTTTGGTTCATGCAGATCGCCTGGTGTACTCTCCTGCCAGGTATCGGTTCCCAAAAAGGTTCACTACATGATGTGTATCTCTCATCAGGTCTTTCTGTAACATTCACATTCCTCTTAGATATAACATAGTTGCACTTCTTCAATAATAAGACTTTGTTGACTTCAGGTATTACTTGTTCCAACTTCCCCCATATGGACATCCCATATGTAAGGGTTGGTTCAAGCTCTGTCTGTCAACCTTTCTCTCAGTATTGCTTGGCTCTTGGCAATGCTTGTTCCAGGTTTCCCCAAATCGACATCTCATATTAGAAGAATTGTACCACGTTTGCCTGTTTGTTTCTTCTGTAATGTCTTTTGGCTCATGGCATTGCTGGTTCCAAGTTTCCCCAAATTGACATTGCATATTAGGAGAATTGTATCACTTTTGCCCTTGCTTTTCAATTTAACTTGGTCGGTTTTCAAAAATGCTGCCCAAGAGTTCATTAACGTGTTGCCACGTCCCAAGGCCCCCTACTCTTTTAGGCTGACTCACCGGGGTAACATGCAGCTGCAGCAAAAAGCTTTTGTTGGGCGGTGTGAGAATTCTGAGGGCAATCTCCAATTTAACCCTCTGAGGGCCCCTTGTCAAATGACTCAGAAAAGGGTGTAGCCACCAGATCTTGACGTCACGGGTAAATTCACAAGGGAGGAATCACCCGAGTAGAGGGTTCTCAGGAACTACAGAAGGAATACCCAAGGATGAGTCATGGCATCCCTCTTTCTCTAGCATTGACCTATCTGAACCCCCCTTAGCCTTCATGGGATACTACAAGTCCCAGAACATCTACTTCCCCCAGTACCACTCAAGGACTGAGACGAAGAAGAGGGAGTCAGAAAGAATGCCAACTTCCTGTGAGAAACACCATTATAGTACTGAGAAGAAAAAGATGTAGATCAAGGCACATCAACCTATTCACTTTCTATGTCCCACTAACAAGGCCAGGCAAAGTCAGGCACTTGAAGTTGATCGTGCCCACCTGCACCTTGTTACTAATACAAAACAGTTTAAAAGGAAGAATCACAGAAAGCAAGTCAAAAGAGTAGGAGAGTGGATGGAAATCACAGCTGAGCCGGAGCAACACCGGACCACAAGGCAGAAAGCGGGATGCCAAGACGCTTGCCCTTGCAGAGTAAGGCAGGGAGGAGGTGGCGAGGCGAGGGAGCCGTGTCTCCAATGAACCAAAGTCCAAGAGTGAAAGATGAGGCAATTCCTAGAATATCCAGAAAGTTACTCATTCCCCTGGGCAGCAAGGAAGAGCCCAGGAGTGTCTGAGGGGCAGGAAACGAGACCCTGACCTCACTCAGCCATAGAAGTAGAAGCCAGCCAAAGCAACAGCGTGACCAGTGAGTTTCACTGGATGAGAGAAACCCGGTACGCATGTAAAAGTTGCTATCGTTACAGTGTATCCAAGCGAACGCGTGCAGGCAGCACACTAATGAAAATCTCTTAGTTGAAGTGAAGCGAATGAGTAAAGAAACAGACAATTGAAGTAGGAAACTTTGTGTCAGAGGGGTCATGCTTGGGGAAAAGCATTCTTGAAAGCCTCTGACCTTTAAGGATAATCAGAATGTATCCACATTCTAAAGCCACAATGAATCGAAGGGATTAAGAGAGACTGACAGTATGAAACAGCAGATGGGGAGCTGTGCAAGGAAAACGAAGTGTGAGCAAAATCCCTGAAAGGTGGTTTAAAGTGGTAACTAAGTAAATAAGAAGTGTGGAAAAACGTGAATAAGCGTTGGGCTGGCCTCCAGGCGGGAGATTGATCCAGGAGGGCTGTAGAGACCTCACCATAAAGAAGGGATAAAAAGACATGTGTGAAATTTGTGACAAGTTGATAACAAGTATCTGAGGAGCAGGTGGTGAGACACTGACCTCAGAGGAAGTTGAATATGGGGAAGGGAACCCCGGAAGAAACCAGTTGAACTTTGGTGTGTGATAAAGTGCAACATTGTGAAACCAAAGAGGGGCTTAAAGCTTGGGCAAGGGAATCCAGAGAAGCTCATTGTCTCGGGAGGATAGCTCAGGGGCAACGCGCTCGCTTTGAAGCAGGACAATGCGGAGCAACACAGGTTTGGTCCCCGGGTCCGCGCTTAGAAACCTCTGTGTATTCATCGCGTTATAAATACCTAATTACAATTACAATGATCCAATGACTTTTGAATGCAGGAAAGGGGAATCTGTAGAAACCCAAGCAACTTTGGGGCTGATTCATGGAATTTGTGCGCCGAAAAATGGGGATTTGTCCGCCATTCTGCCCGCAAATCCCCATTTGTTAAACAGGGATTTGCGGGCAGAATGGCGCACAAATCCCAGTTTTTCGGCACACAAATTCCATGAATCAGCCCTTTGTGTAAAGTGAACTTTGTGACACTAAGAGGGGTCTGACCTGGGAAAGGGAAGCATGAGAGACCCACTGTGAGAAATAAGGTACTGTGAACTTTTGAGACCTGAAAAGCCTGTTGAACTTTGTGATCCTGAGTGCCTTGAACTTGGGGAACGAAACTATAGAGGAGGTCCATGGTCAAGCTAACTTTACTTTTAACACTACCTGAGGGTCTTGAACTTGGGAAGGGGGGCTATGGAAGAGCTTCATTGTCACATTAACTTTATTTTGAACACTATTGAGTTTATTCAGTCCCCTACACATTGTTGTCATATAGAAGTGAGGGCAAGCATAGGTTTTGATACAGACAGTATTTTATTTTGACAGACAAACCTAGACATCCCTTAGTTTACCTTCAGGTAGGGAGCATTCGCTCCTTAGAGTTAGGGCAAGTTAGGCATTAGACCATCCTGGTAACAAAATAAAGGTTTTTGAACTGTATCACTTGTGTCTGTGTCATCTCTTAATACCACGCCTTTCTCATAGCAGGCATTGCCTTTTTGGCAGAGTCTCCTTCGGTTCCTGTGTCGGTCTTTCATTCTTTCACCGATGGAACCATTGCCGCTCTACAGGAGTGTGTCTCCTCTAGTCATTTTGTGCACAGTTCACCTACAGCGGTCCCTCCAGGGCACCCGCTATGACTTCAGTTCCTCTCAACGGGTCCGAAACACCTTAAGACTTTTACCGGCAAACGTTTCCTGCTCTCCCAACAGCTCGTCTCTGTAAGTCTGGCTATGCCTCTGGGTTCGCTTCCTGCTCCGCGCACTTTACAGATTCTCTTCTCTCTCTCTCCGATCTGATACTTGCAGGTGATTTCCAAATTTAAATGTCCCGCACAGCTGACTTTTATCCTGACAACTAGACTGCACTTTGTACTTGATGTCACATTCACTTCATATTGACTCCTTGCTCCTTTTCCTTGTCTCAGTACTTGAGGCTTTCTGGGACATTTCATATGATTTTACGTCACATTGTTGGACAGTTTTATTTAAATAACAATCCTCATAAGCATTAAATGTTAAATGTGTTTTAGACTTATTATGCCCATATGAGGAGTGAGCAGAGTTTTGTTTGAAATACTTGACAAAAGTAGGTTTAAGGTCTTTATAATTAAATGGTTCTGAATAATGACAACATGCCATCAAAAACTTCAGAATCAAGTGATATTTCTCACAAGAAAGGGAAGAACACCGTTTCTCTGCTGTTGTAGTCACAACTCCCTCTTGACAACCATCTCCTCCCACATGATCCGCCCTCGAAATACCACCCCCAGGGTCAGAATCAGGTAGCAGCTGCCTTTTCCTGGCCACATGGGAGGAGACTTTAGGCTTGGGATCAGTGATGACTCTGCAGGATTCATCACAGTGGGTGGAAGGCAAATGTGTCAAAATACTGAAGGATTTAAAAATGCTGGCAGAGGACCTAGGCATCCCATTGGCTCCAGAAAAGACAGGAGGACTGGCAAAGGTGTTGACATATTTAGGTATTCAACTGGATTCTGTGGACATGGAATTGAGACTACCTTAAGACAAATGGCAGACGTTGAGATATCTGATTGATGAAGTGTTGAAACTTAAGAAATATGAGGTGAAAAAATGTAACAACTGGCCACTTGAACTTTGTTTGAGGGTGATAACGCCACACAGGGTATTTTGTAGGCAACTGGCTCTGACTTTACCTGGAGCCAGAAGGCCCCGCCATAGAATTAGAATGACGGCAAGAATCAGGGATGATTTATTACTGGGGTGCAAGTTGTTGAGAGACTGTAATGAAGTGCCAATGTGGATGATAGCAGAGTTGAAACTTTGGAATATCAACATGATTTGAAACAGCGCAGGTGGCAGGTGTTGATGTCTGCAGGACTGAAAGCAGTGTGCAGCTGGATGGCTGCTTCAGTGGTTGTCAGAAAGACACAGCATAGCATTTTTGGAATTCTTCCAAGTGTGGTGACATTGCAGCTGTGGGGGTAGTGTTAGCAAAACTAGATAGTTATATTCAGTATTAACAGCAGAAGAGTGACAGCTGTGGTTAACAGGCAGTCAAGATAAGGATAAATGTGTCCTGAAGTTGCTCTGGAAAAAGATGTTGACGTACCTGAAATGGAATATCGTATTTAGAGCAAATCACATAGTCTTTGAGAGTGCATTACAGAAATGCTTCGGAAGGTTTAAAGGAATGTGGAGTCAGGCCTGGAAAGGGTAAAGAACAGATATGTGGGAAAGGTGCAAGACTTTTGAGACTTATTGAAAGAAATTGTCAGGAGTGAAAAAAGCATGGATTGATTTCTACGAGAAGTGGTTTTGGGGATACAAGCCGTCAGCTGGTGAACTGGGAAGGAGACAGAAGGTTGAGCCAAACAAAGGGGTGCACAGAGAAACTGGTGCAGGCATTTAACAGTGACACGGTTGCATGAGTTGATTGGCGTTACCAAGAATTTGTGCTATTAAGGTTAAAGGTCTAAGGTCAAGCAGCCTGTTTTATGGTGCTTTTCGAGTTTCTGAGTTGGTGGGGAGAGCAGATGTGCATGGGTTACAAGCTTGTGACATGGAATGGTAGAGGGACTAAAGGTGGTGATGGTGGTGTTATATAGGTCTGGAGAGCAGTTGTCTTGCCCAGGGAGGGGATTGGGAGGCTATTGGGCTAGAGTGTTTGTGCTGAATATTCATTGGATGATTTACATGACTCTGTACACACTGCAAATCAAAATAAATAAGGAATGGACTTATAAAGCACAAGAGAACTCTGTTCACCATATCCAGTAACATGTTCACATGACTTCCACATTTGTTTTATTGCTATGTTACATTTCATCTGCAACAGAAATGGTCCTCCATTTGGAGAAGTAGAACAAGAAACCTTTTTCACGGTTTAGTGACTTTGGCCCTCATTACAAGTTTTCCGGTCTGGGCAAAATACTGGTAAAAGTGCTGGTAATTCCGTAACTGGCACTTTTCCCAGACCGGCAAACTTCAGGTTTGCCAGTGGGGGTTCCCCGTTGCCGGAATCCCCTCCATGGAGTCCTATCGAATGCGGATGTACTGCCCTTTCCTCTCCCTGTAATATCATGATATCAGGAGGTAGGAATGGTAGGTCAGTTTGCCAGTATCCTGCTGGAATTACCGACGGGATACCGGCAAACTTGTAATGAGGGTCTTTATCTTTAAAATACATCTATTTAGAAGATTTGTTCAATGGAGAAATGTCTCATGACCTACCATCTGCTTATACAACAATCCATTCCCAACCCAAAATTCTGGGATGAGAAACAGAGTGTTTTTATTCTGAACATTCTGTTTTATTTAAAATGCACCAAATGCCCCTCTCATCAGGAAACCTCTGGAAAAAGTCATACATTTTCAACTCTAGGATTTCATCAAAACAAACCACTTCCTGAATGAGGCACAGCATGGATTTTAGACTTTATAGGAGTACAGAATTGGTTCTGTGCTACATCTAGGATACATTTAGAAACAATGCAGGTGTAAACTCAGAGTGCGCTCCTCCTGCTAGACATCCCAGTCACTTTTGACACCATCCATCACAAGATGCTCATAAAAAGACTGGAAGATATTGGCAAAACAGAATTACACTGGATCAGCTCCTCATGGGTAGAGCAGAAACTGCTATCTCTCGACCCCTACAATTCCCACCCTTACCCACTTACCTCTGGAGTACTCCATAAATCCACACTCTTACCTTTACTTTTCAACAGCTACATGACACCCCTCCAAGACATCATTAATAGATCTGATATCTCCTGCTTCAACTACATGACTGACACACAGATAATCTACAAATGTGTGAGACAACCATCACCAAATGCTCTAGACATTAATAACTGCCTTGGTAGACACATGGGTGACAGCAAACAGACTAACATTCAATCCTAGCAAAGCAGAACTGATGATCTGCAACCCTACAGCTTCTAACTCCACCACAAGCCTTTGGCCTAACAAGATGGTCCCTTGCCCAAACCCTTTGACCACAGTAAGGAATCTTGGAACCACAATAGGCAACACTGTAACTCTTGATCCACACATTAGAGCAATCGTCAGAATCTCGACACTTCCCAGCAGTGCATGGTATGCCACATTTTACCTTACTTAACATTCCCTTACAAGGCTATGGCCATACTTTCTCTAATACTATCCAAAATAGACCATGCCAACAACCTCTATCTCAGTCTCTCATGTTACCCAATGGGGAAACTTCAAAGAGTTAAAAATGCAACAGCAAGTCTACTTCTCATGATGAAGCGATTTGATCATATCACACCAGCATTACATATTACCCACTGGTTAACCACTGTATTGTATTGTAGTCGTCATTTATGTAGCGCCATTTCCTAATTTTTATGGTCTAAATGCGCTTTGTGGTTGGAATGCTCTCGTGAAGCGAAGTCCATGCATGTGAAAATTCGAAGAGTTTACTTCAAGATGCGGGTATGCATTCTGACAGGTTATTTATTTTATTCATTTGATATTTATAAGGTGCCTATACAACAAAAGGTGTATCAAGGCACTGCAAGCCAAAAAGGGGCAGAACAAGGGAGAAAGATACAATAATGGTCCTACTAGGCCATGTGACATTCGGAGCATGCAAGTGCAGAAAAAGTAGTTTGAGGGGGGTGGGTTTGGGGGGAGTGTCGGTCTGCACAAACAGTGCTAAGGTGGGAAGGGAAAAGGGTGAAGAGGCGAAGTGCAAGTGCTAAGGGGAGGACAGCGGGCAAGTGCCATGGAATGCTGGTAAGTGCAGGGAAAGGGGTACTGGGAGGGGGGTCTGGAGCCCTGTAGTACTTAGAGGGAACCAGGTAGCCAGTCAATGGAACAGAAGAATGTGTTAGCACAGGAGAGGGAGAGTGAACGAGGAGAAGAAAAGGAGGGTCTTGAGGAGCTTCCGTAACTTAAGGAGATCTGGATCAAGCCTGAGAAGGGCAGGGAGACCTTTCCAGAGGGAGGCTCCTGCAGAGGAGAGACATCTATCCCCCAACTCTTTGCTTAAAGAAGCATCTGATTCGCAGAGAGTTGGAGCTAGCAGACTGAAGGGCTCTAGCGGGGAGGTATTTAGGGAGAGAGAGTTGGATGGAGCAGGGTCCCAGGCCCCAGAAAGCCCTGCAGATGATGCAGAGGGTCTTGAATTTGATGCTAGCAGCAACCGGGAGCCAGTGGAGAGAAATTAGGGCTGGAGAGATGTGGTCCTTGGGCGTGAGGCCAAGATTAAGTCTTGCAGTTCTATTCTGGATTAGTTGAAGGGGACGAAGGGAGGAAGAAGGCAGATTGAGGAAAAGGCTGGTAGAGTAGTCAAGCCTAGAGAGGACCAGAGCTCTGGAGACATTGAGTTTCTGGGGGAAGGTGAGGAAAGGGAGAATACCTCTAAGAAGGTGCAGCTGATAGTGGGCCTTATTGGCAAGGTCCACGATGTGAGGAAAGAAGGTGAGAGAGAAGTCAAAGATGACACCAAGGTTTTTTGTCTCACAAGAGGGTGAGGAGAGGCGACCCATAGAGGGCGACCTGAGGGAGGGAGGGAAGGTGGGAGCTGGGGTCCCAATGAGAAGGCTCTCATTCTTACTGACATTAAGGCAGAGGTCATTGGCAGCACAGCATGACTGAATAGCAATCAGACAGTCAGGGATGAAAGAAGAGGAAGCAGAGGGAAGCTTGAAGGAGAGCTGTGTGTCATCTGCATAACACTGAAAGTGAGGAGAGAAAGAAGAGATCAAATGGGCCAAAGAAGCAAGGTAGATGTTGAAAGGCCATGGTGAGAAGATAGAGCCTTGATGGACGCCACAGATGGAGAGTGATAGGGGAGAGAAAAGAGCAAAGTTGAACCTGTGAAGGTCAGATGGAGAGGAAGGAGATCAACCAGTCCAGTGCTAGGCCCATGATGCCCACGGTGTCACAGAGCCGATTTGTCAGGATGGCATGATTGACCGTCTCAAAGACAGAGGAAAGATCCAGGAGGATAAGAATGAATGGGGAGTAAGAGTCAAAATTAGATAGCAACTCAACATGGGTGTTAGGACTTAGGTGGGCTTGTTGGGCCCTGGTAAGCAACCCAGAGATCAGACACATGGGCGGTGCTGTCAGTGGTTTAAGATAGAGTGCTATTGTAGGAGATTCGATGTGTGCCCAGCTAGACCGAATTTTTACATAGTTTGTCACTATATACTAATGGCAGGGGTGTTGGGCCACGGCAGGGGTTTCCATGCGGATGGCTATGCGAGCTGCTAAACCGGATTGGTCGTAGCCGTAGATGCATTCTAGACTGCATGGATGGGGAGCAGTGGCTGCGGCGTGGTGCGATTTATACATACCTTAGACTCGGATGGATTTTATCTGTGGTGTCGTTTTCTGAGGTCTCTCATGGCGACAGACTGGTCGTTCGAGTGCATCTTCTGGTCGGGTTAGCATACTACCTTCGGACAGACCTAGCTCGTGGCATTTTGAGTGCAATAGGTAAATAAATTATATAGATCTGCCACCTTTGGCCTGATATCAGTGTTATAGTTTTCCGTCCTCTGCAGAAAGAACGTCTAAGTGCGGTCATTGGCAGCACACCATGACTGAATAGCAATCAGACAGTCAGGGATGAAAGAGGAGGAAGCAGAGGGAAGCTTGAAGGAGAGCTGTGTGTCATCTGCATAACACTGAAAGTGAGGAGAGAAGGAATAAGTCAAATGGGCCAAAGAAGCAAGGTAGATGTTGAAAGGCTGTGGTGAGAAGATAGAGCCTTGATGGACGCTGCAGATGGAGAGTGATAGTTGAGAGAAAAGAGCAAAGTTGAACCTGGGAAGGTCAGATGGAGAGGAAGGAGATCAACCAGTCCAGTGCTAGGCCCATGATGCCCACGGTGTCACAGAGCTGATTTGTCAGGATGGCATGATTGACCGTGTCGGAGACAGAGGAAAGATCCAGGAGGGTAAGAATGAATGGGGAGTAAGAGTCAAGATTAGAGAGCAAGTCAACATGGGTGTTAGGACGTAGATGGGCTGGTTGGGCCCTGGTAAGCAACCCGGAGATCAGGCAGGGGCGGTGCTGTCAGTGGATTAAGATAGAGTGCTAGTGTAGGAGATTCGATGTGTGCCCAGCTAGACTGAATTTTTACATAGGTTGTCACTGTATACTAATGGCAGGGGTGTTGAGCCACGGCAGGGGATTCCGTGTGGATGGCTATGCGAGCTGTTTAACGGGATTAGTCGTAGCCGTAGCTGCATTCTAGACTGCATGGATGGTGAGCCGTGGCTGCGGCTTGGTGCGATTTATACATACCTTAGACTCGGATGGATTTTATCAGTGGTATCGTTTTCTGAGGTCTCTCATGGCGACAGACTGGTTGTTCGAGTGCATCTTCTGGTGGGGTTAGCATACTGCCTTCGGACAGAACTGGCTTGTGGCATTTTGAGTGCAATAGGTAAATAAATTATATAGATCTGCCACCTTTGGCCTGATATCAGTGGTATAGTTTCCCGTCCTCTGCAGAAAGAACGTCTAAGTGCGTCTTAGTGCATCTCTATTCCTACCCCCAAACGCCATTAAAATGCGTTCCATGCCCAGTAGCCCCAGTCGAATTAGCACATTTCCTTTCTACCCCTAGTGAAGCCTATGAGTGAAGCACTCTGAGTGCTTGGGTAAGCCCTTTGATAATTAGGTAGGGTCATCCAACTGAATGCGTGACCAAGCCTGTCCTTATTCCAAACTGATCCCGCTACCGTCGCTGCCTCTAGCCATCTAATTGAATGAGCATTCCATCCAAGGCATGAGCAGATGTGTAGGTGTAGTATGGAAACTACATACTACGGTGCGGACGAGGAGGGAATGGGCCGGTGGGGGTTGGGATGTATGATAGTCAGTAGGGAAGGAGCAGAGCAAGTTTATCATGGTGTACCGCTGCGAAAGCTGTGGGCGTCCATTGTGGTATGAAGGTGTAGGTGTTTTGTTAGGTCTGGGCCAGAATGAAAGCATAGAGTGGGAGAGGAATTTCAAGCGAGGAAGGAAAATGCCAGGTTTTGAGGGCCTTTCTGAATGTGAGGTGGTTGTCAATGCTGAGGATGTGGAGAGGCAGAGTGTTCCAGATGGTTGGAGCTTGGATGAAGAAGGAAGATCCACCCAGTTTTCTAAAGTTATATGGGGGGATAACTAGGTGAAAAGCTACGCTGCATTTGAGTGTCCTGGAGGGTTGGTAGCATGTGAGTTTGTCTTGGAGGACTTTGGGGCAGGTTTTGTGGATGGCACAGTGAATAATGCACATGGCTTTGAAGGTAGTTCATCAACCAATAGAGATCCAGGGAAGGACTCTCAGTGTAGGGTTGGTGTGATCTCTCGGAGGGAGGGCAATGAGCAGATGGCTGCAGCATTTTGGATTCTTTGGAGTTTCTCAAGTGTGCACCTAGATAGAGGCAGTTTGAATAGACTACATGGGAGAGGATGATGGTGAGTATAGCAGAGATTCATTGTGGATAGGTGAGCTAAGGGAAGATACGCCGCAGGGTGCGTAGGTGAATGAAGCAAGTTATGGCCACAGGGTTGAAGTGTTTGGAAAGGGATAGATTTGTATTCAGTGTGCATCTAAGGTTTTTCACTGAAATGGAGGTTGTCGGGGGTGGGCCTAGAAAGTGCAGCCAGGGTGTGGGTTATGATATGATATGGCATTTATCGCACGCCTATACAAAAGTGTTTCAAGACGCAACGAGGCAAGGGAGGGGGAACAGAGAGAAGACAAAGACAACAATCTTACTAGGCCATGTGACATTGAGATCGTGCAAGTGCAGGGGAGGGGGGAAAGGGAAACGGAAAAGTGTGCGGGGATGGAGGAAGGGGCAGTGCAAAACATAGGATCAACAGTAAATAATTAAAATAAATAAGAACAGTAGGTAAAAAGTGCAGTCAGCTTGTGGCAAGTGCAGGGGTAAGTGCAGAAATCAAGTGTCAAGAGCTAGGGGATTGTGGGGATACAGAAACAGCCCCAAAGTGCAGGTGTTGCCCGGGAGGCAGTGCAGGTGTGCAACTGGCAGGGGAGGGGACCTGGGCCCAAGAAAAGGTTGGGGAAGGGTTAAAAACAGGGTTAATTTCAAAACAGTAGACATCACCCATTGTTCATTCAATGGAGTGACCCCTTTGTCCTTCAGAAGTAAGTTTCAACACTACACTCCCCTCGCCCCATAATATTTAGGTCCAGCAATGCTGCACTAGCGAAGAGGGGTAGATTCTCCTTCTCTCTGGTAATAGACAGGTGAAAATGTCATTCAGAGCATGTGCCCCGCCTTCCTGTTCTACATAAAAATTAGAAGCATTGTCCATTGAGGCAGCCAGGCTGCCTTTATTATAGGCAGGTACATTAGAAAATAGGTGACACTGCACACATTTATTTAGGACAACATAAAACATAAAGACATGCATACATTGCGAACAACATAATCAACACAGAGTATAGATTTCTGATATAGAATATAAATCAGCAAAAGGCAGCCATTTTTCCCAAAATGAATGTCACATCATGTATTACAAATAAACTGCAGGACTTAAATCTACTGAACATGTAGAAATGTTGAGCAAACAGAAAATATAGTGCTGTGTACCAACTCAGGAAGGGAGTGCTTGAGCAGATGCTAATATGCAGTGATTCAGCAGTTTAAATAGCAGAATATATTAATTTTCAACAGTGTTGCTCACAAAACAAAACTGGCAAAGAGTCAGAAATAGATAAGGAAGAGGGTTTAGCCAATAAGAAACTAGACAGCTTAATATGTGACCTTGCCAGTTGTCTGGAGCATGTGTCAATTCCAAAACCTGCTTTTTCCAGTTTTAAAGTTGAAACACACGTCTTGTGATCTAGAAGATGTGGAAAAACAACCAGTCATGCTAAATTAGCATAATATGAGGTCATTGAATTATTGTGCAAAACTTTATTTTCTACAAAAGGGTGTTCAAAATGTACAAGCTCTGAGTCTTGCCGTGTTATTTGACATCTCTGGCATAGGAAACTGCTACCAGCTGGTTGAATAATAAATGTTTTGCTCTATGCACAATTCGGTCTCTTAAAGCGCTGTCATTGAGTTATGACTGAGAAGACACCTTCTCAACATTAGTAATAGACTGCAACTTCAACAAGAAACCGCAAGGAGGATACTCTTTTTCAGTTCTGGACACAAAACTATAGAACACTGTACCCAAACCTCTCCACCTCAAAGTGAACCACCGACCTTTCAGGAAACAGCTCAAGACTTAGCTTTTGATCAACCAATTTGAAAGAAATGAAAGATAATAACAACCAACGTAAGACTGTACAACAGAAACATGGACTACTTTAAAATGAGCCGAAGTGAAACTCTTCTTACTACCATCTCTTGAATGATGGATACTCTACTGTGTGACGCTTGTCCGCACCTGAATCTCAGTGAAATCTACAACCAAGAGCCAGGAGCAACACTCTAACTCCCCTCCCCAATCCATCCCCTTTCATCCATTGTCATGATCTCTGCTTCCAAAAGGTCAGGGTTTTCCCAACTCCCTTGGAAGCAGATCCATAACCCAGGTTCCGAGTGCCAACCAGTCCCAATTGGGACCTTTTGGACCCAGTCCTGGCGCCAGTGGCACCAGGCTCATAAATATGCCCAGTCCCAGCGCTGGAAGCGCCGGGCTCATAATGCTTGGGTGGACTTACCTTCAGCAGACCATGCTGCTTACTTGCCTGCCAGTTGAGCCTCTGATCCTCTTCTGTTTGGAACTACTTTTCCTGTTGGGTGGGGCTGGAGCCACTCCCTAGATTCAGAACACTGGAACTCTTCTGGAAGGCAGGAACTCTTTTCTTACCAGGAACTCTTTTCTTACTTGGGCGTGGCTGTGGAAGGAGACACCTAAGCACTACAGGAGGCTATTTAAACCACACCCGGTGGATGAATCTTGCTTTGCGTTATTCTGCAACCTCTGCAGCAGAACGCTCATCGTGTCTTCTGCATCCGGTCCTGGGCCTAAGGAAAAAGGCTTACCATCCTGAATCCAGTCTTCAGCAACACCTATAAAGACAAGAAAGAACAGGTTAGCATTCCGGCATCTGAAAGGCAAAGGCTTACCATCCTGAATCCAGTCTTCAGCAACACCTATAAAGACAAGAAAGAACAGGTTAGCATTCCGGCATCTGAAAGGCAAAGGCTTACCTACTCTTCGTGCGCTCCGGAGGTCTTCACACTGCATTCCGGCATCTGAAAGACAAAAGTTTACCAACTCTTCGCACGCTCCGGAGGCCTTCGGCGCTGCATCCCGCATCTGAAAGACAAAACAAGGTGCGTTTAAAGACATTGGGGAACTTTAATACTCACGTGCCATTACTCCTTTCCACATCTAATCCAGTGGGTATTCCGGCACCCTGCAGCCGCTCCGAACTCGTACCTGCAAAATAAAAAGACAGTTAGAGCGCATAGTGAAGCAGGCAACAAGCGCTTACTTACGTGCTTCCAGGCGCTTCTATTCATCACACGGGCTCCATCTTCAACTCACTTCAGCCCGTCATCCGCCATCGCCGGAACCCTGCAAAACAAGAGACATCATTACTAAAGACTTTAAAGACATTTGAATGACTCGAAACTTACCGTTCGTGCAGTAAACGACGGACAGCAGTCCTCTGAAGTCAAGAGGCCTGCGCTACCTATCCAGTGAAGAAACTGGTTACAGCACCCTGCCCTGAGGCAGATGGAGAGCTCGGCATTCACTTACCTAAGGTGAGAGCGTTAACCTTTGGGGGTCTACAGGAGAGGAGAAGAGGAAAGAGATAGGGACACCCCAATAACCCCAGTTCATTAACCCCATATTTTCTATCTGCAGACATCTTACTCTACACGTCAGGCATACAGTGCACAGAGGTCCAGCCCAAAGAGCCAACCGGGTGCTACACATCACCTTTGAAGATACGGTAGTCACCCAGTCAAGACCGGCGCCTCTGCGAGAATCAGGTGAGCGTTCCAGAACGCAAAGCCTACCGCAAAACTCTCGCCCAGGCGCTATGGAAACCTCGGATACTGACCCCCTAGCCCGGTTACTTGGGGAACTAAGGGCAGAAGTGCATGCAGCTCGTCAGGAAACGAATGCTCTAAGAAGGGAACTAATTATTTCCAAGGAGAGAACAGACAATCTTGCTAGACAAGTGCTACAGTCACAAGCCGGACAGACCCCGTTACCCGCATCAGGGGCAAATCTTCCTTCAACATCCTCTATGAATCCAGTGCAGATCAACCTACCTGGGAATGTACCTCTGGCTCCGCCCGAACGATTTTCTGGTGACCCAAAGAGGTTTGCAGTATTTATCAATCAGTGCCGGTTGCACTTCTTATGCCGGCCAGCAGCCTTTCCAACTGATCAAGCAAAAGTAGCTTTTGTACTTTCGTACCTTAGTGGCAATGCGGCAGACTGGTCGATCCCTCTAGTTAATCAAGATGATCCGGTTCTCCATGATTTTCAAGCCTTTCAGCTTAGTATGAAAAAACTGTTCGCAAGACATTCACAGGGGCAGGCCTTGGACAATGAGCTTCTTTCGTTGCGACAGGGTAATCAAGACCTTTTGGCTTATATTGCATCTTTCAATAGACTAATAGTGGAAACTCAATGGCCTGAGGACAAAAGGATTACGCTGTTTTATAGAGGTCTACGTGGAGAGCTCAAAGACGTTTTAGCCCAAGTAGTGAATCCCCCACAAGACTGTTCGGATTATATAGACTTGGTCGTTCAAATAGATCACAGGCTGCAGAACAGGAAGGCCGATCGTTCCAAGTTTGATGCTCGAGTATTTTCCAAACCGCCAACTCCTTCCAAAGGAGTAGACTCCGGGGAACCCATGCAAATAGGGGGTCTGAAAGGTCCTCTAACACAAAGGGAGCGGGAAAGGAGGAAACAGTTGCAATTATGCCTATATTGCGGAAACTCAGGGCACTTTCTTCGAGACTGTCCGGTGAAACCTGCCAAGAAGGCAGTAGGAGCTGCAGTTACCAAAGTTACAAACTCTGAGCAGGGAAACGACCTCGCCCGACAAGAATAGAGGTCCTCTTGCCGAGCGTGAAAACCAGTTCCGTGACCTCGCATTAACATGCAATTGAAGCTTACGTCGACAGCGGTGCCATCGGCAATTATGTGGATCATGAAATGGTTTTGAGGATGAATCTAACTCTTTGTCCCAAGGCTGTAAAGGACGTCATTACTACGGTGGATGGTACGGAGATAGCCTCCGGGCCAGTAACGCATACCACTCAAGAGGTGACGCTAGTAAGTCAAGATGGACACCATGAGAAGATCGTGTTCGATGTGATCAAGGCCCCTCAGTTTCAGATTATTCTAGGAATACCTTGGTTAGAGAAACACAATCCTCTGATCGATTGGCGAGCAAGAACGGTCCAGTTTCCAGAATGTGTCTCTACTTGTCACCCTCCACCTGGTGTTGCACTGGCCGCAATTTCTTCAGAGACTCCCCAGTTACCTCCCGAATACCTAGAATACCAAGATGTTTTCCGGAAGGATCAGGCTAACTCTCTACCTCCTCATAGGTCTTATGACTGCCAGATAGACCTGATACCTGGATCTACTCCTCCTTGTAGTAGAATTTATGCCCTCACCGAGCCTGAGAACCTTCACCTTCGACAATACCTGGATCAATACCTGGCAAATGGGTTTATTCGTCCTTCCAAGTCCCCTGCTTCTTCAGCTTTGTTCTTCGTTCCAAAAAAGGAAGGAGACCTTAGAACTTGTATCGATTATCGCTCCCTGAACCAGATCACCGTTAAGAATAGATATCCGTTACCTTTGATCCCTGAACTCCTGGACCAAGTCAGAAAAGCATGCATATATACAAAGCTGGATCTTAGAGGAGCTTACCACTTGGTACGAGTAAAAGAGGGCGATGAATGGAAGACGGCCTTCCGCACCAAGTATGGGCTATTTGAATATCAGGTCATGCCCTTCGGACTTTGCAATGCACCGGCCGCCTTTCAATATTTTATGAACGATGTCCTCAGAGAGCTCATAGATGTATGTGTTGTTGTTTACATTGACGACATCCTCGTTTATTCTTCATCGGAATCTGAACATCGGAAACACGTGAAAATGGTCCTCGAAAGATTGCGTCAACACAAACTTTTCGCTAAGTTGGAAAAATGTGTTTTCAACGTGACTGAAGTTGAATTCTTGGGATTCATATTATCACCTGGCGGAGTGCGTATGGATTCAAAGAAGGTCGATGCAGTTCTCAAATGGCCATCACCATCCTCCGTAAAAGGTGTGCAAAGCATGTTAGGCTTCGCTAACTTTTACCGCAGGTTTATCCCCGAATTCTCTCGAATAGTCCAGCCCATCACTGCCTTGTTAAAGAAAAACAAACGTTTTGAATGGTCTACCGAGGCGGAACAAGCTTTCCAGGATTTGAAGACTAAATTTATCTCTGCACCAATCTTAAAACACCCTCGCCCCGAACTCCCCTACATCGTGGAAACTGATGCTTCAAGCCTTGCCATGGGGGCAGTTCTATCACAAAAGGACCCGGTAACCAATCAGTTGCATCCCGTGGCATTTTGGTCCCGCAAATTCTCGCCTCCTGAAATCAATTACACGATTACTGACAAGGAACTTCTGGCTATCAAGTCTGCCTTTAAGGCTTGGCGGCATTATCTGCTGGGGGCCCGACACACCGTTACTGTGATTACGGATCACCGAAACCTGCAATATTTGAAGACCGCAAAAGCCCAATCCTCTAGACAACTCCGTTGGGCATTATTCTTTGCCGAGTTTGACTTCATAATTACCTATCGACCTGGTACAAAGAACGGTAAAGCCGATGCCCTTTCTCGGATGGGAGTGGAAGAACACTTGGTCAACCCTAAACCTGTACCAATCATTCCCGAACAAAGAATTCTGGGTGTAATCGCCACAGAATCCATAGAGGAAGTTAAGGATAAAGCCAGGCAACTTGTAACTCCAGCAGACATACAGAATTGGCATCTGCAGGGAAAGGACTTTGCAGTAAAGGACAACTTATTGTATTTCCAAGAACGATTATACCTACCCAGCACAGATTTACAGAAAAAAGTAATCTCTTGTTATCACGACTCTTTAATGGAAGGTCATCCCGGTATAGCCAAGACCTCAGAAAAGATCAAGCGCTACTTCTGGTGGCCGTCTTGGAAAAAAGATATCAGAGACTTTATAATGTCCTGTGGAGTATGCGCCCAAAACAAGAGTCAAAAGGAAAGACCAGCAGGCCTCTTACGCCCTATTGACATCCCACCTCGCCCTTGGCATACGCTTTCTATGGACTTCATCACCGATCTACCTCTATGCTCTGGATACAATACGATTCTAGTAATCGTGGACTTATTCTCCAAGATGGCGCATTTCATTCCGCTCAAAGGCTTGCCAACAGCAGCAACTCTGGCCCGAGAATTTCTCGAAAACATCGTCCGACTGCACGGTTTTCCTTCGGTTCTAATTTCGGATCGAGGTAGTCAATTTATTTCTAATTTTTGGCGAAGTTGCTGTCGGTCGGCTCAAATTGATGTGAGACTATCGACCAGTCACCACCCTCAGACCGACGGACAAACCGAGAGGACCAATCAAACTCTGGAACAGTATTTACGCTGCATGCTGCAACAAACTGAAAAAACTTGGAAAGATATCCTTTGGATAGCCGAGTATGCCTACAATAACTCTGTCCATTCGGGAACTGGGAAAACACCGTTTTTTCTTTTGTACGGCAGTCACCCTCGAACCTCGGAGTTGGATCCCCTCCAAGATCTTGAAACACCAGCAGTAGACTACCTGCATTCTACAATCACCCAAGCCTTTAAGGAAGCTGTTTCTCACCTTCAAAGGGCTAAAGAACAATACAAGAAAGGAGCAGATCAACATCGGAAGGAAGCCCCTCACTATCAAGTAGGGGATCAAGTCTGGTTATCCACCAAATATCTATCTCTAAAAGGGCCACGCACATTCAACCCAAGATACCTTGGTCCCTATTCCATCACTACCATAGTAAACCCAGTAGCGGTCAAGTTGGACTTGCCCCCGCACATGAAGATACATCCGGTCTTCCACGTCTCTCTATTAAAACCCGTGCAACCTCAAACCCGACTAACCAAATCTCCAAAACCTATCCTAGTGGATGGAGAACTCGAGTTTGAAGTCAAAAGCATTCTGGACTCCAAGATCTCCAAATCTAAACTATTCTACCTAATTGACTGGAAAGGCTACGGCCCCCAAGAGAGATCCTGGGAACCTGCTGAATATGTCCACGCTCCTCGCCTAATCAAAAGATTTCACCGAACATTTCCTGACAAGCCAAAACCCCCGGAGAAGCCCGGTTTGGGAGGGGCCTTGAGGGGGGGTACTGTCATGATCTCTGCTTCCAAAAGGTCAGGGTTTTCCCAACTCCCTTGGAAGCAGATCCATAACCCAGGTTCCGAGTGCCAACCAGTCCCAATTGGGACCTTTTGGACCCAGTCCTGGCGCCAGTGGCACCAGGCTCATAAATATGCCCAGTCCCAGCGCTGGAAGCGCCGGCTCATAATGCTTGGGTGGACTTACCTTCAGCAGACCATGCTGCTTACTTGCCTGCCAGTTGAGCCTCTGATCCTCTTCTGTTTGGAACTACTTTTCCTGTTGGGTGGGGCTGGAGCCACTCCCTAGATTCAGAACACTGGAACTCTTCTGGAAGGCAGGAACTCTTTTCTTACCAGGAACTCTTTTCTTACTTGGGCGTGGCTGTGGAAGGAGACACCTAAGCACTACAGGAGGCTATTTAAACCACACCCGGTGGATGAATCTTGCTTTGCGTTATTCTGCAACCTCTGCAGCAGAACGCTCATCGTGTCTTCTGCATCCGGTCCTGGGCCTAAGGAAAAAGGCTTACCATCCTGAATCCAGTCTTCAGCAACACCTATAAAGACAAGAAAGAACAGGTTAGCATTCCGGCATCTGAAAGGCAAAGGCTTACCATCCTGAATCCAGTCTTCAGCAACACCTATAAAGAAAAGAAAGAACAGGTTAGCATTCCGGCATCTGAAAGGCAAAGGCTTACCTACTCTTCGTGCGCTCCGGAGGTCTTCACACTGCATTCCGGCATCTGAAAGACAAAAGTTTACCAACTCTTCGCACGCTCCGGAGGCCTTCGGCGCTGCATCCCGCATCTGAAAGACAAAACAAGGTGCGTTTAAAGACATTGGGGAACTTTAATACTCACGTGCCATTACTCCTTTCCACATCTAATCCAGTGGGTATTCCGGCACCCTGCAGCCGCTCCGAACTCGTACCTGCAAAATAAAAAGACAGTTAGAGCGCATAGTGAAGCAGGCAACAAGCGCTTACTTACGTGCTTCCAGGCGCTTCTATTCATCACACGGGCTCCATCTTCAACTCACTTCAGCCCGTCATCCGCCATCGCCGGAACCCTGCAAAACAAGAGACATCATTACTAAAGACTTTAAAGACATTTGAATGACTCGAAACTTACCGTTCGTGCAGTAAACGACGGACAGCAGTCCTCTGAAGTCAAGAGGCCTGCGCTACCTATCCAGTGAAGAAACTGGTTACAGCACCCTGCCCTGAGGCAGATGGAGAGCTCGGCATTCACTTACCTAAGGTGAGAGCGTTAACCTTTGGGGGTCTACAGGAGAGGAGAAGAGGAAAGAGATAGGGACACCCCAATAACCCCAGTTCATTAACCCCATATTTTCTATCTGCAGACATCTTACTCTACACGTCAGGCATACAGTGCACAGAGGTCCAGCCCAAAGAGCCAACCGGGTGCTACACATCACCATTGAAGATACGGTAGTCGCCCAGTCAAGACCGGCGCCTCTGCGAGAATCAGGTGAGCGTTACATCCATCAACTGTCTCCTCACTGCTGAAATCTTGCATTCTTACACTACCCACACTCCTTTAGATGACCACACAGGTCTGGTGCACTTAACAGACTCAGACTCTATCCATCTTTTATCAACAAACATTCTGTCAATTTTTGCACTTTACAATCTGAGGACTGCCCAGATGGGGACACGGCCTAGTCCGTGCCAACCACAAACGATCTAGAGATGTACTAACTACTGGCATCCATCAACACCACATGTTTATGTATCTAACTTCCCGATATCTAACTAACATACCCTGCCATCCTTTCTTACAGAACCATGTGCAGCAAGGCCAACATTATTGGCAGAAGAGCACTATAGAAGACAACTTTACATTACATTGGACAGGATTTACTATAGGTTCTCTTCAGATACCGACTCTCCCAATTATTCTCCCCTTTATTTTGATTGGTACACTGTATTTTGCCATGTGACAATGGGAAGTTTTTCTCTCCTCCCATCCAGAGTTATGATCAAATTGGACTGAAATCTATTTTTCTATCATGATTTCTGTTATGGGGCTGAACCATTATTGAGGCCTGCATATTCAAAATAGCTAGAAAAATCTCAATTATTAGACATTCTTCATGCTCTAATACCTGGTAATAGGAAAGTTATTGAAATATGTAAATGTATTAGTAATTCACGCCTATTCATAGATTGTGTTTATTAGTGTAAGTGAATGATGGAAGTGCTCTACTGAATTGAAATCTGTTGTCTTTTTAATTATTATTCTATTAACCATTTTGATTGTAAGTCATCACTTAAAAAAGAGAAAGGTACCTTATTAAAATAATGATATGAGATGTACATGTCCTGTTCCCATTCCCCCCTTTTTCCCCTTCTCCACTTACACATGTATCTTAAACAAAATTAATGTATGGGCGTATATATTTTTCAAAATCTCTTATTTCTGGTGCTTGTTACTCTGGTGTTAATATGCCTGGATAATCATCTAGTCGAATTATAGAAAGCAAATTCTCTGTGGGTGACAGCACATCCTCCTTTTACATTCCTTAATATAATTAGCATTAGATAATATAATATTATATATAATATTATATTGTAGGAGTGCCTGTGCCTGGACTGCCTGAGATGCCGTAGCGATGTTACACTAAGCCCTGACAACTTAAATGTTTTAAACAAGCTTTTCATCAACGAGGGCTGAAGCCTGCGGGGGATTAAGGGCACGGGTGTTTGAACCCATAGGGTGTTCGAACACAGAGGAGCAACCCTAAGCTGACATTGCCCCTACATATCTGAGAGGTTGCTCACCAGCTGGGACTCAAGATTGAACATGGATAAAAGAAGAATTAATACTGTGGTGGTGCTCGGCATCATAGCCTCCCCATTCATCATGCTTCTTCTTGTTGCAAACTCCATGGAGCAGTGCAGCTTTTGGCAGTTTACAGAGCTTGTGTGGCAGCCTATGGAGGATACTGTGCAACCCGGAGTGGAAATATTGCAGATGACCTTTCACCCCAATGGTAACAGTAACTCTCTTGGTATTCAAAAGGAACGCTCTGGAGAGCTAAGGGCTAAAGAGTGGAGTACTGTTGTCGAGCTCCTTGTTCAAGTACCCTGGTTTGTGTGACTTGGTAAGGGGATGGGGGAGACTCAGACTAAGTGGGCTCCTTGAGCTGTCGGGCGTGCCTCCCCTGCCTCTATGAGGACAGCATTTCTTTTATCTTGGAATTACGGGGAAGCCAGCATATGTGTTTACTCTGTTGTTAGCCGTGCTGGCCTGTGGCTCGCGGCTCGCACATGGCTGCTGTGCAATAAACTTTTAATTAGATGCTTTGGCTACCATATTGAGCAGAAGAGAACAGCAGAGTTGAACCTTGAGGTCCCAGGTGGCATTACCCAAGGCCCTTAGCTGTCTCTTTGCTGAGGTCTTAATTGTGGACTGAATTTTATCGTATTACATGGTATTATATCATGAACTGTTTTTAAGAATTGTATTGTATGATTGATGCATTTTATATTTTTTATAACACTCTATAGTATTTTAATAGATATCTTATAATAGCAGTTATATTATTTTTGTAGCACTGAAACGGTGAAAAGCAAAGCAGTACAGCCTATCTCCCCAAAGAGAAGGAGTAAGAAGGCCTATAAATTGTTGAGCCCATACAGGATGTTAATCTCCTCATAGTAGAAATCGAGGACTTACTCCATAGTATTGAAGGCCCCAGGGGCAGTAGACCAGATGTCGTGGGCCCCATGAAATAACTGCAGCATCTAACTGTGTGCCCAGGATTGAGGACTGTGAAATTCTTTCTGAAAGTGTAGCACCGGTCCTAAAACTATCGCAACAACTGATTACGAGCAGGAGGGATGAGAAATGACAAAACCCCATGGATATATTTGAGATAGGGAAATATGTGTGGCAAGAAGGGGGATGGAACTATGCACTACAGCCGGAGATTAGTAGGTCTAATGGGGTTCAGATTATTGAATTACATCCTAAGGGAGGTGACCTATTATTATTGGGTAGTCCACCCTGGATACCTAAGGAATCTGAAACCACTAAAGAGTTGGAGATGGAGGCTCAACCCATGGCACCAGAAAAACCTGCTGAAATTGCGGTACCTACATCAATTATCAATTATTGGGTGAAGTGGAAATCTGGGATGGGAGAGAGGAACTAAGCCCAGATATCCAGATATATATATATATATATATATATATATATATATATATATATATATATATATATATATATATATATATATATATATATATCAAAAAGACATTAGGATCGAATAAGCAACCCACCCACCCTTCAATATGTCAGATTGGTAGCAAAGGGTTTAGTAGAGGCACACAAGCAGATTTAGTGGATGGAAGGAGCTCTCAAGAGAAGGAGAATGGAATGGGGGAATACCCTGGGGATACTAAGGTAAGAGCTCCACTCACTGATGTTGTTATGTGGCTAACTGGAGAAAGTGATCAAGGTAAATCTTGATGAGTTTGGAAACAAATTGATGGGCATTAAGGAGAAACTGGTTTCCACCTCCACACTAGGGGATCCCCATGGTGACCAGGATAGAGGATCTAAGTATGCAGACCTTAGGTATGACACTACCTCAATTGTTTCCCCACAGCAGGTCCATTCAGCACCTCCTAAAGAGGGCCCTCAGGCTGCGATTGTGGCATGTAATGATGCCACAAATATGATACGTGCGGGTGTGATGCCGGTGTGTGGATCTATCATGTCCTACTGTTATGGTGGATCTTGGCAAGTATCGATCCTAAATCCTGACGCACGCAGAAGACACGTGCCCTGGCTGAGCTCACCGAACTTGACCCCCCTGGGTTGGGGGATAACAGAGAGCGAGAGAGTGCCCATAGCATCTGCCCACGGAGTCAGCCATATGGCCAAGCACATGGGTATTCTGGAGTGGGGGGCCCAATTAACCACTCAGTAACACTACATAATGTGACCAGGGTGGGAAACGGCACACGAAATACAAGAATCGTTAAATACATGCATTCAGTATATAAGACACATAAGGCGATGTAAGTCAGTAAGTCAGTAATACAAAGTGATGTAATATATTGTGAAATACAAAGTCCCCCCATAACCATGATGATGAGATTGTGATCTACTTGAGAAGTGCTTACCTTGCGGAAGGCCTACTGTCCATTCAGTACCAGACATATCCCCCTCTTGGGTCAAGCATACAAATCAGGCCAAAAATAAATAAAACACCACAGAGAACCACAAGGAATAATCAATCACAAAACCTAGAGATCAGGAGGCCTGTGGCTCCTAGACAGCTAACCATAAATAGCCGGTCTAAGGAAAGATCTCATAGACCCGACTTGGTGTAGTCTGATACGGGGCTATGATGTAATATGTTTCCAGGAAACCTGGAAGTACAATCGCTTTCATTCCAGGGAAATTCCAGGGAAATGACATAGATGAAATTCCTGAAGTAAAAGGGAAAAAAGGTAGACCTTTGTGTGGGCTGTGCACATGGATTAAAACCAATCTCGATTGGAAAATGCTACAATTGGAATCTAGTTTCCCTGACATTCAGATCTTGGAGTGTAGTTCACGGGGTGGCGAGTCACTAACCCTGGTCAATGTATATAATCGGGTCTCCAATAAACAATCATGTAATAAGAATGACTAGATAAGAAGATGTATAGAATCTCAGGAAATTAGGGCTTATGTTGATGAGGCGTGGCACATTCCTGATCTGGAAGTCCAAAGGCCAGGGAGGGAGCATCACCAGGTAGTGGTTTCTGCAACAATACTTCTAGGAATGGGTTTGAGGTCTTGTAATGGGCGGTTTGTGGAGGACCAGCCGGACAGAAATACCCATGTAGGAATTTATAGAGCCACGCACATAGATTATGTACTTTTATCCACGAGGCTGTGGCTATTTGCCATAACCTTTAAAGTTCTTGATATCCAGGGTGGTGACTACGATTGATATATGGGCATGTGCGAGAGATCTTTCTAGCACAGGCCCAGTAACCTGATACAAATCCATGGCCAGGTGAACAGAAGGATTAAGTGGATTGTCCTTGATTTACCAGTCTTAAACCCGGGACCTACAAATCAATTCTCATTGACCTTGAATATTTTGTATCCCTAGACACTCCAGATGTCAAAGTGCTTCTTGCATATCATAGATTCACCTTGAACATAATGCCCTTCATAACCAAACCATGCAAAAAGATTAAAAAAACACGATATTTAAGGGGTTTGCTGGTTTGATGCTGAGTGTAAGGCAGCCAAGCTCGACCTCTTGGCTTGTCTCAAGAACGGTCTAGGTGTGGATCGGGACGAGGTAAAGTCCTGTAGAGCGCACTATAGACAAATTATAAAAACTAAAAAGGATAAGTCATTTTGTCAAGTGGGAGGAACGCCAGGAAGCAGCGAACCAGGGGGACTCTAAACTGTTCTGGGGGATTGTCAGTGGGAGCCCCTGGGGGAGCACCGGATACCCAAAGTGATAGCCACGGCAGGCAGAAACACAACGCGGTTGTGTTTGAAAACGCTGCGGTTTTTCTTTCCGAGTTTCTCAGGCTTCTCCGAGCCGGAGGAGCCTGAGAAACTTGGAAAGAAAAACCGCTGCGTTTTCAAACACAACGTTGTATTTATGTTTGCGGTCGCTTCAAAAGCGACCGCAAACATAAATACAACGTTTTTAAAGCTGCGGTTTTATTTCTAAGTTTTCCGGGCTCCTCCAGAAACTGCAGCTAGTGCTTATTTTTTTTTTTAAATAAATAGCACTTACTGAGATTCAGCTGCAGCTTTCCTGCTCTGGTCTCCGGTCCCCGTCTCCGCGTACAGCACCAATGAAGGAAAAGCCACCCAGCGGTAACTTTTGTTTACTACAGCTGGCTGGCTTTTCCTTCATTAGTGCCGCAAAAGCAAAAGCCAGCACAGGCGGGCATCCCTTTCACAAAATGGATGCGCCCATGTGCTTGCTTTTGCGAATTTCGAGCTTGAATAGCTCAAAATTTTACATAGGAAGTTTTAAAAAAAAAGTGCTCGTATTTTTTTTTTAATGTTGCCTATCTATTTTTTAAATAAAATTTTTTACTGGACTATCCCTTTAATTCCCCTAAAACCCTCCCCCATAAGATGTATTCTATAAACAGAGTGAATTAATTAATGTTAAACTTAAAGCCTTTGATATAAATAGGAACCAGAACATTAGGGACTTCAAGTCCCATAATGCTCTAAGTACTGGGGCAAGGAAGAGGGGTTCAGAGGTACAGAACTGCAGTGTGCAGTCTAGTAGTTCTAAGGACCCACATCTCAGTAGGATTTTAGAAGCCCATTAGAAGAAGAAGCAGCTAGCAGCAGTGGGAGCAGCCGAGGCAGAGAAACAAAGATACCGAAGCTGCTGTTGTGTCTGTAGCGGATTACGGTCCAGAGAGAGTCGTAGGAGTCGCAAACCTGAAGTGCCGAGGTCACGCAGCGGAAAGAGGTGCTGTGACAGGTTGTCCTGTTGGAGAGAGAAGCACCGTACTCCACTGGCTAGCAAGCACTGGAGTACGCAAGGTGCAAGACAGGCTCCCTTTCCGAAAGTTACGGACCGAGGGAGTGCGACCGGAGTTGTCAGAGGCTCAGGACCCGATAAGAGAAGAACTTGCTGCGGCAACGGTTTGAGCGGACACGCAGTGAGAGACCAGTGAGTTGGCCTTCGTTAGGTGACCCCAGGGCACTCCGCAGTAGACCGCTGGCCGTTCCCAAGTATTTCGAATACCTTGAATACCGAACTAATGAAAGAAAGCAATGTTGTCATGATACTCATATTGGAGAAAGTGAGAGGACTAAGTTTACAACTATCATTGCCAAAGTAAAGAGGGGGCAATATTTAAGAAAGACTGTAACCATCATTGCCAAGGTAAAGAGGGGGCAATATTGCAGAAAGACTATAACCATCATTTCCAAAGTAAGGAGGATTCAATATTTCAGCAAGACAATAACTAGCATTGCCTAAGCCAAAGAAGGCAATTAGAAA
Source organism: Ambystoma mexicanum (assembly GCF_040938575.1). Classification (NCBI taxonomy): domain Eukaryota; kingdom Metazoa; phylum Chordata; class Amphibia; order Caudata; family Ambystomatidae; genus Ambystoma; species Ambystoma mexicanum. The sequence goes on from NC_090941.1 coordinate 772,923,067, forward strand.
TAGAAGAGGATACCGTTTACCTAATAATTTACAAAAAAGGAGACTACCTTAAAGGGAAGACGACAACCAGTATTGCCTAAACCAAAGAAGAGCAGTTATAAATAAAAGGGGAAACAGTTTTCCTAAAGAGAGAAACTGGAATAAGAGACATTACCAGCAGTTAACTGGTGTGATAGTGGGAACCCAAAGGTGGCAGGAGAGAAGCCCTCCTTGTAGAAAGTATCAAGGGAGAGAGGAACATAACCTGCATTGCATGTGGCAAACAAATCAGTGGAACAAACAGCATCAATGTGTCTTGTATCCTTATGGAAGAAGTTGTTCATCTTAATGTTGTTAAAAGTCAAAAACATTTCTAAAGTGAAACAAGTCACCACAGAGTACCTGTAGTAATGGTAGGAGTTTTTATTCTGGCAGGCGAGTATACCAGGAAAGGGATTATTAGTGGTAGTCCTGGCAGGTTAGTGGACCAAGAAGAAGATATTGAAGTACTGCATTTTGGTGCAAGCTGTGGTGGAAAGAAAGTGGCAGGTCCACTACTGTGTTTATGATGAACTGTGGTACAACCATCCTGACAAAACATTGTTGTTTATGAAGACGAAATATGTGAAAGTAGTTGTTCTTCACACAGGAGAAGTTATATTGAAATATTGACTAGAAGTGTGAAGACAAAGACTTTTTGGTTTATCAAGCAAGAGCTTGTGGAAACCTTGGACAATTATTTTTGAAGATGAATATATCTTGTTTAGTAATAAGACAATCCAAGTGCCAAGTCAAAAACGTATGGAGTGAAAGACACTTCATGTGGCACGTAAAGCAGAACCTGGATATTGAAAGGAATGTTCTTATTTGGAACTTTGATTTGGAAAATCCTGCATTACTCCTGTGGAAGGGGATATGGCCCTGGTTACAAGGTTACTTGGTTATAAAGTTTATGTTTGAATATAATTGTTGTTTTGTTGAGTTTGAACAGCGATATGAAACCTGTATGGTTTTGTTGTATGTATAAGCATGAGGGACAGATAGCTTTGGATATTAGAGTGGTTTCCTTTAGTCTTAGTTTGACAGGCAGGGAAATCCTCATTAGGTCAGGGAAAGCAAGGCGTTTGTCATACCTTTATTATTTAATAAAATTGCTACCGATACCAAGGAAGCCATGGACAGTAAGGTATCCATTCAGAAAGTCATATCAACAAATAAAACGAAATGAAGTTCGTCTGAGTACAGTCCCTGAAGAAACCAAAAAGGTCTTAATGGAAGACGAATGATGACATCACAAGAACCTGGACTGACTCACATATAGAAGATATAAAGACCAGAGAATGACATAAAGAGATGAAACACCATGGGCCAGGGATATTGTGAACCTAAAGTGAAAGGACGATGTCAAACGTAAGAAGCTTAAGCCACGAGCATGATGAAGATAGTCGACCATTTTGCACATGTACATATGCTTGAAACCGCAAGAAAGGTAAGAAAATGCCGCGGCTTGCTATACTTAGTAGAAGGATAGTATGCAAGCGCCACCTATACATATCTACCTCAAAAGAAGCATCTTATATAAGTATATTTTCACTTTGCACAAGAAGCAGAATCAACCAAAAGGTTACTAAAGGCCACACAAGAAGAGCTTCATATTTTTGCTTCATATTTAGCAAAATCAAGAATAAAGCGGCAGAAACGAAACTCAGCAGAGGCAAATCGTGCCAGGAGAACCAAAGTCGTATCTGCCAAGATGGACGAACAGTAGCTAAAATTAATTGAAGCAAAGGACAGAATATCCCGCTCTGAAAACTCAAGATAAGAAGCCGAAGGCAGGTGGTGGGTGAAACGAAAATCAAATACACGAATTGATGAAGAAAAGCCAAATTCACGGTGTCTGAATCACGTCACCAGCCGAGCGAGCACAAGTAAGACCTTCACACCTACGCATGGCAACAGGCCAGGAGAAGATATCAGAACTTTTCCAGACAGGAGATGCAGTCTTGAGGCCAACCACAGTGAAATAATTGACACATGGCCACTAAAGTGATGATTGATTGTAACAATAATTGGAGGAAGGCCGGGGGAACTAAGGGGCTAAGCAAAGTGAAAAAGTATGAGTAGGGTTGGTGCCAACCCAATCACAATGGACCAAGTAATCTAGGGTCCTATAGTTAGCAGAAGCAATGGGACGTCGTACTCTTAGTGACGTCTATAGTAGCCAGTTTGAAGGTAAGTCTTAAATGCCCCACCTGACAGTGTTTACCCAATCCCCTTACTCCATTACCATATACAGATATAGTACCTATAGTAAAGTTATCTTTTCCAAACCAATAGAATTGTATGCCAACTTTTAAGCGTTAAACTTCAGTGAGGACAAGTTTTTAGTATAAATGATGTGTTTTTTATGTAGTTCGTTCATGTCATGAAGCGAGAAGGAAGATCACGCATCCGCTGATATTCAGGAGACTCTCTGTTTTTTGTACTTGTCATTAAACGGACTCCCTTTGCCAAACCGTCGAGTTGTCATTATTGATTTGGTGTTGGAGTATTAATCTGCACCCCATCCATCTCACGGGTGCTGCTATCTTGTTTTAAAGTGCTTCTGAGCAAACCCCGACTCTATGGGCCGGTTGGGGGCTCAGAGCACACCCTGTATTGCTGTGCACAGTGATAGGAATGATAACAAATGTGTCATATTGGCAATTATATCCTAATCTTCAAATATTCCTCAAGTTCCTCTCGTAATCTTGTTTAGATATAAACCAGCATTGTCCAATTCCAGGCCTCGAAGGCAAGAGTCCTGATGGTTTTTCAGAATATAAATGTGTATATATTTAAATTAAGTGTATGCAAAATCATCTCATGAATATTAATGAGAGGTATCCTTAAAATCTGACATGTTTCTGGCTCTCAAGACCTGGAGTTGGATGAGCCTGATATAGACCATTCGATCATTGCCATTTATTAAGCCATGGTTATTTCCATTAAACCCTAAGGATGATGATGGAGGTGTCCCTGGGGGATGAGGCCCAGGTGAATTACTTGCATAAAAACAATTTGTATTACCTTCAGCCATTCGCCCACTCCTAAGAGAGAACAATTCTGCTACCATTGCAATGCCAATCATCCTATCACGCCTAGCCTATGGCAATTCATTGCTGTTCGGGGCCTCTAAGAAGGGTTTACAGAGATGTCAGATCATGCAAAACAACACGGTATGTGTCATCAAAGGAATGAACAAGAGAGATCACATATCTGAGGGTAGGAGAGCTTTGCACTGGCTTAGGATAGAAGAGTCAAATCATTGACACTGGTGCATAGATGCCTGTATGACTATGCCCCGGTTTATCTTAAGAACAAACTCGTAAGATATACCCCTAATCGGACACTGAGGTCAGAAGCTCAGGCCACGATCCAAGTACGCTCTTTCCAGCGAGTACAGGGTGCAGGCAGAGCTTTCCCGGCGGCTCAGCATTGGAACAGGCTGCCGGATCATTTGCGCATGGAACTGAATAATAGAACCTTTAGGAAGCACTTTAAACCTCATTTGTTCAAATAAATTTGCCTATGAGCGTTGCTCCAACCTGTTATCAATGATGTTCTTGTCCCGTTCTGTTGTATGTTTTATGATTAAGCGCCCTGATGCCCGCAGGCTGCCAGCGCTATATAAGCATACAAATAAATAAATAAATATCTACATTGCCCCACTACAGCTTGCTCTAATATCACCCAATGTTTTTCAGACTCAACTTGCATCCGTTCTGCCTATACCATAACTTGGGACACCAGATCATATTTAAAGATGTGCCAGTGTTCCTTTTCTCTTCAGTGTCATTAAGTACTTTTTACTAATGCTATGCTTTGACCTGCCCTGTATAAAAGACAAAAGATTCACATTACTTTTCTTGAGTGTATATTTAGGCTACACTAATGGCACATTTTGTAATAGGTAGGGCAGTCTGGGGAGTATTTTCATTTTTGCAATGGCCATTCTTCCAAGCCATGACACATACATATTCCTCCATCTGCCCGAGTCTGTTTTGATAGGCTTCAAGACCTCTGCACAATTAGCTTGTTTTTGTGCCTTGGGATTGAGAGATTTAAAACATCTATGTTTACTTTTCATTCATTAGTCCCCATTCTCCTTCACCACTCCCTTCTGTCTTCAGAGGACCTACAAGCTACCATTGACTGATGCAACACATCAGGATCTCCTAAGAGTCAATTTGAAATTCCTTGACTTTTTGCTGCTGCTCCAATTGATCGCTTGGGAATCACCATTTAATGTTCTTCTGTGATGGGTAGTGCTAGTTTCACACCTTCTCTAAAGAAATTTAAGAGTGCTGTCAGTGCTTGTACCAGAACCAGAGCCATCCTTTTCTTAAAAGGCCAATGTCAGGCCATCTGGCCCTGGGCTTTTCCCTGGTGTTAGCCTCCTGATTGCCTCCACACCTCTTCTGTTCCTTCTTTTGCGGGGGCTAGCCACTGTCTCCCTTGAGAACAGAGTTTGATAGAATTTCCAAGAAGCTTTTCTCTTGCGCCCCTCTTCCCCACTTTCTATTGCACTACTTAACCTCTGAATAAAAGCTGTATTGTCCTTAGCTTGCAACATATTAGACAACATTCAACCAGCTTTGTCTTTTTGTACATAGAAGGTTTGCCAGGTTATCAGTAATACCTGTTCCACTTTGTCCACTCTGACTGCATTAAGTTTCCCCCTTAACAATATTATATTCTACAGATACCCCTAGTGGAATTTACTTTATGATCTCTCTCTAACAGTTACAGTGCCTTTGCCAGGTACCCATCTTTTCGTTTTGACAAATGCACTTCAATGCAGTAGCTTTGCTTGTCAATCTCCCCCTCACTAGCACTTTCAAAGTATACCATTGATTCTACGGAGAAGTATCCCCTACACTATAGCTAAGTAGTCCCTATGGTGCCTTTCAGTTCTTCCCAAACTGCTACGTCTCTCACCATCCAAAGTTAATCTACCCTTTGATTTTGAGTCCCTTCCGACAGCTATGGTCAATAGTAGAGCCAAGTAGTCAGATAATTTGCTGTGATGAATCCTACAAAGTCATCATTGATCCTCAGCGTAAAGTCTCCTCCCATGTGGCAAGAGGAAGGCAGCCGCTACCTGATCCTGACCCAGTGGCTCATATTCTGAGCGTGGATCACATGGGAGGATATGGCTGTCGAGGGAGAGTTGTGACTCCAGCAGAGGAGAAGCAATATTCTTCTCTTTCTTGCGAGGAAGATCCCCTAATTCCAGAGTTTTTGATGGCCTGTTGTCATTATTCAGAATCATTTAACTATACAAAATCTGAAAACTACTTTGTTCAAACAAAGCCCTATTCAGTCTTCATGTGTAAATGATAAGCCTAAAAGATAACCAACATCAAATGTTTATGGTGATTGTTATTTAAACAAAACTGTCCAACAATGTAACCTAAAATCATTTGAAACTTCCTTGGACTCTAAGTCCCAGAAAGGCTCAAGCACTGAGATGAGGAAGAGAAGCAAGGAGTCAATGTGGAGGGAAGGTGACACCAAGTACAAAGGGCAGTCTAGTTGTCAAGATTCAAGTCAGCTGCGCAGGACATTTAAACCTGGAAATCGCCTGTGGCTGACAGACCGGAGAAGGAGAGAGGTGAAAGGCTGCAGAGTGCGCAGAGTCGGACGCAAGTCCGGAGGCAGAGGCAAACTCACGTAGAACAACTGTCGTAAGAGCGGGAAACATCTGCGGTAATGGACTGGAGGCGTTCAGGACCAGAAGAGAAACTCTGGTGAAGTCAAGGTAAACTTTTCGCAGCAGGACCAGGTGAGACCCGTTCCTGCAAAGCAGCAGTGATTCCATCAGCGAAGGGCTGACACGTCGATGCAGTTGCCAAAAGAGACTGTCAAGAAGAGGGAGCTTGCCCAATGGAACCTCCTTGCAGCAGCCGCGCAGTAAATCAGTGAGTCAACCTAAACGAGTGGAGTGCCCAGGACCAAATAGAATTGAAAAGCAAAGGCAAATATGGTAAAATTCTCCTGATATGAGATGTCAGTTGGGGGAAACCTGGAAACATCATTGCCATAAGCCAAAAGACATTACAGAAAGAACAAAAGGGCAAATATGTTACAATTCTCCTTATATGAGATGTCAGTTGGGGGAAACCTGGAACAAGCATTGCCAAAAGCCATGAGATGTTGAAAGAAAGGTTGACAGACAGCTTGAACAAACCCTCATATATGGGATGTCAGTATAGGGGAAATCGGTACAAGTAATAACTGAAGTCAACAAAGTTTTACTATTGAAGAAGTACAATTGTGTGATTCCTAAGAGGAATGTGAATGTTGCAGAGAGACCTGATAAGAACATCAGGTAGTGAACCTTTTTGGAAAGAGATACCTGGCAGGAGAGTACACCAGGGGAGCTGCATGAGCCAAAGGGAAATATTCCTCACAGGCAAGTAAACCAAGATGTCAAGAGATTCAGTTGGGAAGTTTCCTGGCAGGACAGTATACCAGGAAACCCATTTTGAACTAGCGTGTTAAAGAGAAACTTTGTCATATTAAGTTGCTGTTTCAAATGAACATTATGTTCAATTACAATTAGAAAAGACATGCCTTTTGCCATACTTTACCCCATATTGGAGAAAGGATATTTGTTTAACCATCCTGGCTGTTTAAGCTTTCCCTGCATTTGCATTAATTTCTTATTGGGGTTCGGGTTGGCATTCTGCCCTTTTAATTCACAAACAATCTTCTTATTATTCAACTTTGAGTTCAAATTCTCTATGGTGTATTGGCTAAAAAGCCCCAGGGTCTCCACTCTGCTCGGGCTGACTCACTGGCTCTGTGAAGCATCTTCAGTCTTGCTTGCGCTTACGTGGAGTGCCTTTGCTACTTGCTTCCCACTCTCGGTGGCTTTGACGTCTCTCCAGCTTCTCTCACCGCTCCGCTCCTGCACGCCGGTTTCCCTTCAGCTCCCAGTAAGGATAATGCTGCTTCTCCCAGCCGCCGGACGTCCAGAAATCTGTGCGCCACTCCTGGCATCTCATTGGCATACCTTACTCGAACACGTTACTTTCCTTCTCTGCTGCAAAGCTCCTTTGTGCCGCCACACCAGCTCATGGTTCCAGCTTCCGCAAACCATTGTGCCTCCAGCTTCTGTCCACCTTCAATAGAAATGCCACGTCTTCTCCTGAGCTCTCTCTCATAGTTTGTTTACCATTTTTAAGGGTCCTGTGCACAAGTGTTTTCACCCAACAACTAGCACCACATTAAGCTTGACGCTCCTGCTGCTCGGTATCGATTCCATCTTCCTCCTCGTCACAGTGCTTAGGTGGTTGTGGGAATTGAAGTCCATTGATGGTTTCTGATGCATTGTACTTGGAGAGTCTTTCTCAATGATTCTATATGGAAGACCATTCTACATGAAGGAAAACTAGAACTGAAAAGTGGTTTCTTGGAGCTTTTACTCTTCAGTTTATGGATGGGAGTTTGGCCTAAGGGGTGTATTTATTTTCCCTATAGGGGAGAACATATGCATGGCAATAGGCCATTAGGGTATTGGGTAACAGGGGGTCTTCCTTATGAGAAAATGGGGGATATTGCGCCTCATCCAATGAAGCCATGACATCTCCCTGGGGGCTGTCTCCTCCCATGTGATCCCCCCTCATATAGCCTTCCGCAGGGTCAGGATCAGAAAGCACCTGCCATCTCCTGGCCACATGGGAGGAGGTTACTGATGGGGAATCTGTGATGACTCTATTGAATTCATCACAGCGGACACTGTGAGGACATTTCCAGAGCTTATTTATTAAATAATAAGTATAAGGCCTATCTCTCCTTATTAATATGTACCCATTCCGCCCCACGGGGTAAAAGGCAGCACATGAGATACCATGCCTGTCAGAATTCCCCTCATATAGGTAACCTAGCATAGGCATAGGCCGGATAAGGACTGTTAGTAGAAGATAGTTTTCGAATGTAGCACCTAGATACATGTGATGGACTACACACTTGAAGAGCAATCTTTACTGCAATAGTACACTGTGAAGGGGTTAACCAGGAGTTGAGCCCTGAGGGACAAAAGGGCAACACAGAGCATCACAGCAGGCAAAGGGTGCGAGGATGAATGCAGGAAAGAGGGACAATGAAGATTGAAGGAGGGTTGTTAAAGCGAATCAGAAAGGGCATCTGAAACTAAGGGGCTTTCCTCTAACACAGCTGTTTGTCCGTTGACAGGGTGCTGGTGTTGAAGAGTGTAAAGACTGGAGGGGGTATCTGTACTCCTGCTCTCTATATGGCAGAGTAGAAGCACAGAGCACCCCAGCCAAGGTTCTCTATTTGGTAGCTTGGACGAGCAACCAAGGTTGAATCTCTCAGGAGGTAATGCAGGCTGGTTCTTAAGTGCAGCGTAGCCCCCAAGCCCCCACAAAGGAATGTCTACACACTATGTTAGTGAAAACACAGTTCTTCATATAAATATAGCTTTGATTATGTACGCATACAATAACTCACTTTTGTGCTCAGGCAATTCTATAATGATAAATATATGCAGTCTCTATGTGGTACCACAATTACTTCTTAGATTCCATTAAAATGCATCAACTGTTGATAGTTTCAAATGACATACAAATCAATTAATAATGTGAACCAACAATAGACTTGAGGAGGAAAACAAGTTGGTTAAACAGTTGGCAGAATACTGGCCCTGTTACCTAGACACAGTTCTGTGTGAGGATCCCCCCACCTGGGCAACCTGTGAAAAGGATTAAACAAGCCCAGTCCATATATTGTTCAGCAGAGTCTTATTTCCTTCTATAAATGTTCTACTACCCCAATGTACCTGGTTTAGCAGATTCCAGCGACGGGTCATCAACAAATCCTTCTTTGAATGGTCTACTACCCCAATGTACTTGGTTTGCATATACCGACGACAGGTCCTTCTTGAGTGAACTCCCTTTAAGGCAGGAGCCACAGATCATCGAGATTCCTCGTCGGAAGGGTGAACAATGGCATGGAGGCGGCAGCTTCGGTCCTGGCGGTGCTTGTCGACGATCAGTCGTGGATGTCCTGCGAAGATGAGGCATGCGGTGAACCTTGATGATGATATTTTGTTGCCGCAAAGAGTCATTTAAGAACTTTGGCCCAGCAAGGGCATCAGGTCATCGCTGTCAGCGATCAGGACTCGACTACGGCTGGTTTTCGGGTGGTGGGAAACCCACCAGCGGATTCTCCTCAGTTCTCCTCAGTTCGTCGGCGACCATGACTTGGTCCTCGGCAGTCCCCGTCTCCGGTCGACAGTTGTTCGCAGGCTGACTTCCAGAGAGCCTTGGTCAAGGTTAGCTGGTGCACAATGGTCCCTCATAGCTTGAAAAGAGGTCTCCTAGCCAGGTCCTCTATTGGATCAGTTCTTGGCGACGACAGATTGCGACGAAGAAAAGCAGCAGCAAAGCCTTCTTCTTCCAGCTGGACTTCAAAATCAAGCATCAAGTTTCGACTTCAGCTTCTGAATGATTTCCATCAGTGAGAGGTCCCCAGATATACTTTTTGGTCTCTCACTCTGCTGGGTCACACTCAGGCAACCAATCATTCAGGGGGGCATTCAGGCAGACAGGCAGCCAATCAGGCTCACAGTGCATTCAGGCCATTCTTCTCCATCCAGACACTCACATCAAGGACAAGTACCAGCCATTCAGCACCCCACACTGCATTCATACCAGTTTCGGGCAGGGCTGTCTCAGTCTTTGTGTCACATACCAGAAACCAGACACCCATAACATGAAATGCATATTGGTCACACAACCAGGTCCCACCCCGATGGTGTACCCACAACATACAGTCATTGGGAAGGCTCCAGCCAGTCTGGCCTGGACTTCCCTACAATACCATATATGGAACTTCCACCCAACAGCCAGTCAGGGGAAGAGACAGAGTCAGGGCTTCCCAGGACTTTGGGAAAACAAGGTAACAGACAAAAGAAAACAAGAGGCCACAGGGGCCATCTTGTCTCCTATCAGGAATCACTGATTCCAATGGCAGGGCCTGGGTATCCCAAAATGGAGGATACTCAGAGCACCTGTAAAATTCAGCATGGAGCTGTCAAAAGCCCATACCCTGCTCTGTGGGCCACACACAGGTGCCCAAAACATAGACTACGGGTACAGGGTTGTACCCCCACCCTTGTCTGCCATGAGGGTATCCCAAGGGTATGTACACCAAACCAAAAAGAGGAAGAGCTGCACTGCCAGGAGTCCTACATAGACCCCTGTGCAGAAGATAACACAGAACACACATGATAAAACGAGTACAGGACAAGGACATGGAGTCCCTGTCCCTCCAATGCCTTTCTAGCATCACAAAGAGGAAGGAGTTTTTGAATGGGCATACTGAGGCCCAAGTGGAGTGAAGTAATCCGTGTTGTATAAGTTGATATAAACTTCAGCCACGTTAGGCTGAAGTGAGAGAAGCAACGAAGTTCAACCGAGACGCCAGCAGAGTGAAGTAGCGGAGCAGATTGTTTGAAGAATGTTGTCACAGGAGACTGGAGTGAAACTGACACGCTCGTGATTGGAGCCGTGTGACTGAACTGAGGGAGAAGCAGTTTCATCCGACACCTCTACTGCCTGAGAGATAAGTGGCCGTAAAGTGTAATGCCTGAAATTCAATTAGAAGTCAATGCAGGTGAAACTGACATGCTTGCGCTCTGAGCCGTGTCAAGGAGCCGGACCGTGAAATGACACAAACATAAACAAACACTGAGAAGCAGCTGTGAAGCGTACTACCCGAGAATTCCATTAGGAGTTAATGGAAGTGATACTGACAGGGTCATGCTCCCAGCCGTGTCACGGAGTGTCAAGCTCACCTTCAATATCAAGGCTTGGCTCAGAGTCCTCACCTGAGGTAGTGGAAAGTTGAACCTTCGGTTCTTTTCTTCATTTGCCTTTGATGTTTGTTTTCTTTTTGTAGAGGTAGGGTCTGCCGCTGGACAACGACACAGTGGTCTGTATGAAGCCAGACGAGTGATGGCCCCGGGTCCCGCGACAGCCAAGAAGGGGAAAAAAGCCTTGTGGCAAAAAAAAACCTAGAACTGTCCAGCGGTCCAATGCTGGTAAGGTGCCAAGTCCGTCGGTAGAAGTATCTCTGGCAGAGGAATATGAAATCACAGCGATGAGAGATGGCCGTGAGACGGCAAGTAGCGAAAATCAACAGGGAGCGTGTCCGAAGACCAGAGAGCGGAAAGGAGCGGAGCCAGCCGCAGGCGAGAGGAAAGCGGAAAAAGATAGAGAGACGGAACCGCGGAGCGGAGCACAGAGGTAAGGGAAGAGTAATGGTTGGAAGGAAGAGAGAGTCTGCAAATAGTGAAAGAAACCGAGCAGGCACAGAGGGATAGCGAAAGCGAAACTAAGAGAAAGGGAGGAAAAGAAAAGAAAGTGAGGCAGAGGTCGCGAAAAGCCGTTGGCTGAAAAAAAAGTCAGGAAAGGTAGCAAAATGCCCAACAGGAAAACTATGGAGCGTGTACAACAAAGCGGAACAAAAACACACACAGTTGCAACGCGGCGGCCGTCGGGAGTGGGAGGGCTAAGAGCTCCCAGCAGCAGCCATGTTCGAAAAGACTAGACCGGTAACAGAGAAAAGCGGACAAAAACAATGGAAAATTCTAATGGCGCCGGATCCTGCATCGATCCCAGGTCCTCCAAAGGGGAGAGCGCATTACAGTATAACCCCTTCGATTCCGGGGGAAACCGGGCTTGCCTGGATGAGCACAGTGAAACTTTCAAACCAAAACGGGGGCATGAACAAAAGAACTCGGCTCCCAAAAGTTCTCAGATGAGGGGTATCCCTTCCAGGAAACCAATTACTCCAGTCTTCCCCTGCGGAACCATGAATCAAGGATATGAGCAACCTCATTTGCTTCCGAGTCCATGTCCTGCTGCAGTCTGTGTCTGTGTACTGGTGTAGTAGTAAAGTTTCCTTCCGCTGGTTTTAATAGAGAAGAATGAAACACCGGGTGAATGCGACTAAGACTCTTGGGGAGTCTTAAACGGAATGCTACAGGATTGATTTGGCTCATGATCTCGTAGGGTCCCAAAAAGTGGGGAGACAATTTGGAGGGGTGTACCCATCAAGGTAGGTATTTTGTGGGGAGCCAGGCTTTTGATCCAACCGCCAATAAAGGGTTAGCCCTGCGATTGCGGTCAGCCGACCGTTTATATATCTGTCTTGCTTCTTCTAGACTAGCCTTGGCTGTCTTAGGGGCTTTGGCGATTTCTTGGAATTTATTTTCAATGGATGGAAAGTTGGTACAAGGGGAAGTTTCCGGAAGAATGCCTCTGGCCATAAGTGCAATAGAAGGGTCTGAGACCCAATGCAGAGTGGATTGAGTTGTTGTAAGCATATTCTGCAGTGGGAAGGAGGGAAACCCAGTTATCCTGTTGGTTATTGATATAACATCCTAGGTACTGCTCCAACGTACCATTCAGCCTTTCCGTTTGCCCATTGGTCTGAGGGTGGAACCCTGAGGATAAGGCCCATTCAATACCAAGTCTCTGGCACAACGCTGTCCAAAACTTCGATGTTTCTTCGAGTTCGCTTTCCGTGGCTTCCTTGATCTGAGAGAGGAAGGCTGAGACCACCGTCATTATTTGAATTCTTGTCAAGAACAGCCTTTCTGGAAGGCTGTCCGTAGAAACATCGGAAAGGTACCTGCGGGAGAGAGCATTAGTGACTATGTTTTGGCTTCTAGGTATATGACTGATTTCAAAATCGTACTGAGAAAAGAAATGGGCCCAGCGTGCCTGACGGGTGTTTACGCAATCCATGTTGCGTAGGACTTTAAGGTTCTTATGATCTGTTCTGAGAATAAAGGGTTGGTTCCCTCCTTGGAGTAAGTGCCTCCACTCCTCACATGCAGTCTTTATAGCCAGTAACTCTCTCTCAATAACCGACTAATTACTCTGACTTGATGTGAGGGTCATGGAAAGATAGGCCACTGGGTACTCAGGTCTTCGTGCTTCGAAGCAGAACGGCTCCGATGGCATTGGCAGAAGCATCAGTTTCCAATATAAAGCCTTTCAACTGGTCGGGTTCTTTAAACGTCTGCTTCAAAAGTTCCGAAAAAAGAGTAAAAATCCCTTAATACCTGGTTATTGCTGGTCACTAAAGGCGTCGGCCAAGCCAGGGCATTGCCGATCAGATTGGAAATCATGAACCCCACCTTACTCAGGCCTGAAGCGTACATCTTAGGGCGGAAGGCAAAATATACCATGCAGGCTTCTATGAATTCTTTAAGGCGCTTTGGTGACCCATCATACTTCCCAGAAGAGAGCGACATGGGGGTAAGTCAGTTGCTTGTGGGTCCCGGTTAGACATCATCTAGCGTAAAACCGTATTTTCTGCCTTAATGTTTTGTACCTCAAGATTCAAAGATTGAACCGCAGCAACCAACTCTTGAATTTGTTCAGCCGTTGCTATTGTTGGTGTGGGTGGGCATTGCAAGCTAAGAAGCTCACCTTCAATATCAAGGCTTGACTCTGAGTCCTCACCTGAGGTAATGGAAAGTTGAACCTTCGGTTCTTTTCTTCCTTTGCCTTTGATGTTTGTTTTCTTTTTGTAGAGGTAGGGTCTGCCGCGGAACGACACCAAAGTGGTCTGTATGAAGCCAGACGAGCCATGGCCCCGGTCGCATGACAGCCAAGAAGGGGAAAAAAGCCTTGCAGCAAAAGAAAAAAAACTAGAAAGGTCCAGCGGTCAGCAGCCAGGTGGAAGGTCCAATGCAGGTAAGGTGCCAAGTCTGTGGGTAGAAGTATCTCTGGCGGAGGAATATGTAATCACAGCGATGAGAGATGGACGTGAGACGGCAAGTAGCGAAAATCAACAAGGAGCAGGTTCGAAGACCAGAGAGCGGAAAGGAGCGGAGCCAGCCGCAGGCGAGAGGAAAGCGGAAAGAGATAGAGAGACAGAACCACAGAGCACAGAGGTAAGGGAAGAGTAATGGCTGGAACGAAGAGAGAGTCCGCAAACAGGGAAAGAAACAGAGCGGATACGGAGGGATAGCGAAATCGAAACTAAGAGAAAGGAAGGAAATGAAAAGAAAGCGAGGTAGAGGGCACGAAAAGCCATTGCTTGAAGAAAAAGTCAGGAAAGGCAGCAAAACTTTGGAGCGTGTACAACAAAGCGGAACAGAAATACACACAGTTGCAACGCGGTGGCTGTCGGGAGTGGGAGGGTTAAGAGCTCCCGGCGGTGGCCATGTTGGAAAAGACTAGACCGGTGACAGAGAAAAGCGGACAAAAACAATGGAACATTCTAATGGCGCCGGATCTTCCATCGATACCAGGTCCTCCAAAGGGAAGAACGCATTACACGGAGGCTGAATGTGAAATGACAGAATAAACAAACACCGCCGGAGAAGCGGCGTAAGATTTCCCACGCATATAATTGTTTTGAAGAGAAGTTCCTCAATTGAAACTGACTTTACTCTCGACCCGGGTTATTTCAATGATGATATAATCTGCCAGAGGTTAAAATAGAGAGAAGCTATGCCTGCAGGGGACTCCTTTACCCTGCATGTGGAGAACTCCCTGTATCAGAGCTGGAAACACGTTTAATGAGTTTTCTTTCTCCTCGTTAATTGATGAGGTCCAGGAAGAACTGAGAAGGGCCAAGCCTCTCACCAAGCATCAGGATAAAGACAATAATAAATCAGATTAATGTTGGGCACAGGAAGGGGAAGTGAACCTACAGAGACTCTAAGTAGAGAAAAGTAAGAACTGCACAGCATTACCCAGCAGACCTTTACTATAACCCCAGCCATTAACTCGTTGAACAGTTTAAAGGAATACGAGTTTCCCACTCAGTAATCAGTGACATACATGTAGTAATGTGAACAGCAGGAAGTGCTCATATCACTAGAAGCCTTTATTAACCTGTATTTGCTTTACATTTGCAAAGCAGCCTCTTAGTGAAGTGTGTGTTTTTATGTTACTTTTCACCTATGAACATATGTAACCACTTACTATAGAATCGCACATAGAAGCTTGATTGCTTACTCAAACATACATGCATGCAAACATGCTTACATATTTGGTTCTGCGTAGTCTGCATATGCCTACATATTTAACTAGCAAGTCATGCAAGCAACTTCATTTTTTATTCCCTCTTAAAAAGGATCAGACAGCAGTCGGATGAGGAAGCCAGAGCACCATGCAAAAAGGCCTTGACTATATATCACAACGCACAATGCTGTTTTGAGCATCTTGCTTTTTCATGATAACATGATAACGTGGCTAGACACCCAGAGCACCTTGCTGATGATTGATAACAAGACGAGACGCTTCGAGCGACTTGCGAACAGCTGATATGTTGCCAGACACTAGGATTTATTACTGTAGCCCCATGTAAAGGGGGAGTGCTATTGTAGGATGTTTACCCGCATCACACATGTGGAGCAGGGTTTAAGGTCCATGTAACATAGGTTTGCATTAGAAGCTGATGTACTCCCTACTGACTGACGTATACATTTAATAATTAGGGGGGTTTCCATTTAGACCACATATAAACACCACAAAAGCCTGGCTGGCTGGCTGGATGAGTAGATGAGTCAATCTGCATTGGGGTTTTGCTTGAATGTACTCTGTGCCCTAGTGCTGGTCTTTTTCTGATTGCTACATTGAATAATGTGTTCTAATTTTTTGCATTTAATTTAATTGATGCTTTCTTGATATACGGTTTTTGGTTTAGTTTGTAACTTTGAATTGACAAGTATCTTTGAGTTTACGTGATGTTGAAGCATGGATGGGGCTTTGGGCCTTTCTCAAATAGAATTGTGCTGAGCAGGGCTTTAGGTTTTGAAGAGATGTTTTGAAGCCCATATTTATAAATATTGATTGGTTTGAATACAGAACTATGACTTGTGACCTATAAGAGGGTTGATTTGTTGAAACTATATAAATCACTAGAAATAGTGTATTGAGGGCTGTCATATTTGTAAAAATAAATGTTTCTTCTTTACAACGTTAGTCATTTTTGACTCAGGTACATATATACAGTGCTAACTAATGAGAAAGTGTTATGTTAAGCATTATGCCTCTCTTTCAATGAAACCTTTCTGTTTTATTCTTTTCCCCATCCCTTTATATATATATATGTGTGCTATTGTGAACTTTCCAGTGAGTACATTTTGAGGTAACACCTACCTGGTGAGATGTAAGGGTTGTATTTGTATGTTTTTGTGTATGTGTGTTGGGGAGGGACACACTCTTTGATCCCCCACAAGCTGACCAAATGAACCCAATTAAACCATGCAGCAGAGCATAAATCGGCATTGTAATCAAACGAGAAAAGACATTTTCTGTGCTCTGAACCAGTGTACGATAGCTACCCTGTTGCGTTAGAGGAGCGCTGTATTTTACTACCAGCTAAGCTGGGAGGAGGGGGAGGTTTCCTCCTCCCGTTAAAATCAGAGCTCTTATACTAGCCCTGGTGGTCCTTTTTAGAGCCTGTGACAGTTCCCTGCCTATGTAAATAACTACGATGCTCGTCAGTCATCAGAAAGCCTCAAATGAATTACTCCACTGTCCAAAATGAGTTCTAACTGACCCTAACACTGTTCTAGCCAATTTAAATAATAACAAGAGAATGTCTCCCTTCTCCTGAATGTATTATGGCAATGTCTCTTCTTCTCTTCACAAGTTCTGGTTAGCAGGCTATTCCAAAATAGTCTCTTGTCACTTCCTCTATCAACAATTGGTGCCCAACGTGCTGTTTGATAAGCCTCTGAATTAAATCCATCTATCCTTTCTGGGGCTCAAGCAATGTACCTCAATCCACATTAGCTCACAGCACATATAAACGTGTTTTGCCATGCTGATGCAGAGCGTGCGGTTCAGCTTAATTCATTATTTTTCCTTTCGTTCAGTGAAGAGCGACAGCGGTTTTTGTTAAAAGGCCTTTTACTAGTAAATTCTTTAGAAAGAAAGAATTAATTAAAAAAAGACACATAAGATAAGCAGCCGAGAAATAAGCAGGACTTATGTTAGCTAGGACAAGCAACGTTCAAATACATCTCTGTGGTAGATTTATTTTTTCTAGCATGTTGAAGCAGTAAGCAGGACAGGAACAACAGTTTTAAACTGTTCATACTATGAGTGCTTCAACTTCAGAAATGTGCACAATTGCAGGTACTCCTCGCTCTGTAAGTGGCGCATCAGGAGGGCTTTTAGAAATAATGGCTGATGGAATGTATTTTTCAATTCGCAAATGACAAATACATTCCCTTGCTGTGCATTGGTCAGGTACATTCTTGGCTGTTTGCGCACACCATATATAAAATTAATCAGGACTTTATCATAAAGGTACAACAACCAAGAACATGGGTTTCTTAAGCTACAGAAATACTTTATGCATATGTTAAGACTGCCTCAATGAGAATTAGGGGTAACTTTAGATGTCTGATTTACTGTGCCCACCAAGCTGTTCTTACGTATGTGCCACATTCTGACACAGAACTCTGGTTGTCCAGAGAGAGATAGATATCCGGATTTCAGTTCCTGCCAGGAATTGCCTAGCATGGGCATACAGTGCACAGTTGGCAGCCCTATGAGAAAGCTTTGGGGTTTCATCCCATTGACCGTAAAGATAGGAGCTAGTAAATAACTTATTTTAAAATACCAGTTTGACAATTTGAACAGATGGACATTAAAGCAGAAGCAGAAGTGATGAATACTTCTATGATGACATCCCACAATCAGGAAAGAACATGAATTCAGAAAGGCTCATCTAGGCTTAGAGACATCACTGTCAAGGGAAGGGGGCCAAGTCTCTTCTAAGTGGTTCACACATGAGCTACAAAATGCGCAGGGAGCAGTATCTAACATTGTTTCATTAATGATAAAGGAAACTGCCAAACAGATGTCAGACAAGACTAAAAAGCCAGCACAGGCAGAACATAGGAGGCAGAGAAATTCCTGTTTTACTTTAAACGATACTCTAGGAGAATGCCTACGTCATCATTCGATGGGTGGTGCGAGAAGTCAGAGATGAAAACCGGACACAAAATTGTCATGTTTTGGTTAAAGACTTTTATTTAAATGGAATTGGGTTGGGAAAATGCCTCTCTGATCATATGGTAAAGAGGATTTTCCCTACCTATAAACCAAAAAAATGAAGGATCTGTCTGTGTAAGGATGTCAATAGCTAAAAAGCTGTCCTTGTATTCAGAACGTCCTACCCTAACCCTCACACTACAAACAAAACTATAAAGGGTGCAAGGAAATATCTTCAACCTGATATTGGCAAAAAGGTGTACACAACTAAAGATTAGAATAACTCCTACAAACACATTCTCCAAGGTGAAAGACCTTCAAACGTGAAGGTGGTTCCCTTCCCCTGGATTCGAAATGGATGGCAATGTCTCTTTTACTAAAAGGTCTTTGTGTGTGTCTCCTGGATTCACAATGTTCCTGTTAGGCAACGGGTTCTGCAACAGTGATGGTAATGTTTCTTTTACTAACAGTTCCTTGCATGTTTCTTTTACTAACAGTTCCTTGCATGTCTCTCCTGGATTCACAATGTGTCTGTTAGGCAACAAGCTCTGCAACAGTCTTTCTTTAACACAGATATCTCTTTTGTCTAGCCAACAATGTTCCTCTTTTAGCACTTCTTGTCTGTGCAACTCTCCTGGTATACTCCCCTGCCAGGATTCTTTGTGCAATACCAACTGCCTTCCTTTAACACAAGTGTCTCATTTGTCAAGCAAATACTGTTCATCTTTTAGTATTTCTTATAGCTTTGCAACTCTCCTGGTATACTCCCCTGCCAGGATTCTTTGTGCAATTACAACTGCCTGGTGTACTCTCCTGCCAGAAGTTCTTTTGTGGTTTCTCTTGCCTGGCATACTCCCTTGTCAGAACTTCTCTTGTGGTTTCACTTGCCTGGTATACTTCCCTGCCAGGACTTCTTATTTGTTTCAATGGCTTGCCATCTTTCTCTTGCCAGGACTTCTTATGTGCTTCAATGGCCTGATATCTTTTGTAGCACCAAAACTGTATATATCGTGGTGTACTCGGTATATCTGTCTGCAGTAATAATTGTTAAAACTTTGTCCCACACTTGCATATCTGTCATACCTCAAGGAACCTGGCGGCTGTGGACTAAATGGAAGCTTCGTCCTCCATTACTGGTTCCTTCACATACAACGAAGCGCATAGTACGAGTCTAGACTTTTTTACGCATTCCGACGCCCGTTTATAAGCCACTCACTTCCGGGGTCGGATTCGTTGCAACGAACAGTTTTCCTGATCGCCTGCGCTTCCGTACTCCTTGTACTCGCTCTTCAGAGTTTTGCCCTCTCTTTCTCGCCTCGTTTTCCTCCCGTCCTTGCTCTTTGTATTTCCACAATATCTCTTCGCCTCCGTCCCTTTTACCCTTCTCCTTCTACCTTCCGCTCCCTTCTTCCTCCTGTCCCGTCCTCCCGTCTGGTGTTCTTTTACTTCAGCCTTACCTTCTTTCATTTCCTCCTTCCAGTCTTACCTACAAGTTTACTTCCCGTGTATCGACCATTTTCTGTGTAACGGACTGCCCTGCCTTATCCCAGTGACTTTGTTGTTCTTCCTGTGCACCGACTCCTGCTTGCCTACGGACTGCCTGCCTTTTCCTGTACATTGTTGTGGCGATCCAAACTTACTACTACTGGACCTACTCGGGTTAATCCGGATATTCCGAGTTCACTCATCTCTTCAGTTGAAGCATTCCTTTCTGGGGTTTTTTATGCCGCCGGCTTTTTCCCCACAGTATTACGGCTGAGGAGGGTAGCCACAGTTCACCCATTGGGTGTCACTGTGGCGTCCTTTCACGGTCGTCCTTCCCTGAAAAAAAAAAAGGGAAAGAATTGAACACAAGACAATCCGAAGCTTGCTTCACATCGAAAGATCAGAGGTGAGGAGGAAGGGGAGGACAGGGGATCAGACTCTTCACAAGCAGAGGAAGATATCTCTGACAGATTGCAACGCCCGCAAATCCCTATGGCTACTCCACAACAGGTGCAGGAGTTAGTGGCAGCTGTCCAGAACTTGAACTTAGAAGTTCAAAATCTTAAGGGCGCTAATGCCGCCTTACAGCAGAGGGTGGCGGAACGGGACCCACCTACCTCGGATCTTCCTCCCTTACCCTTAGTCTCGGGGAAGTTTGAAGGGACGCCCAAGAATTTGAAGGAGTTCTTGGATGCTTGTAACTTACATTTTTCATTCCGTTCTCATGCATTTGCTTCTGGACACGCTAAGGTCGGATTCATGGTTACTCGCATGTCAGGCAATGCTCTGGCCTGGGCTACCCCGCTGGTCAACAGAGCAGATCCCGTGTTACAAGACTATGAAGCATTCAAGACATTGATGAAGCAGACCTTCCTACGTACTGAGAGTACGTATTTGGCCTCGGAGGACCTGTTGGACATTAGACAAGGGAACTCCGACTTAATGTCCTACATCACGTTGTTTAAACAAATAGCCGCTGAGGCGGGCTGGCAAGAACAGGCACAATACGCCATATTCCGGAGAGGTCTGCGAGAAGAACTCAAAGACGAACTAGCACGCATAGAAAGACCTCTCACCTTTACAGATCTCATCACAGCTACATTGCGAATAGATTTCCGATTAACTGAACGACGAGCAGAGCATCGAAAGACAAAGATGGGGATGCCTATACCTCCTGTTTCCCTCCCTCTGACATCACCTTCCTCGACACGCTCCACGCGAGAAGAACCTATGCAGATAGGCACGACCCGTGCCCCTCTCACGGTTGAAGAACGCAGAAGAAGACGAGAAGGAAGTCTATGTATGTACTGTGGATCTTCGACGCATTTACTTCGAGACTGCCCAGATGTACCCCCGAGACGCTCGGGAAACGGGCACCCTCGGTAAGTTTGGGGACTCACTACCGAGGGATGAGTCCTAGTCCCTTTGTGACCCTTTCAATCACTACATTGGAAGGAAGTAATGATGACCGACTCATGGTGATGGCAGTTACCCTACTTATCGGCAAGACCTCCATTCAGACCCAGGCTCTTCTGGATTGTGGGGCCGCTGGCAATTTCATAGACACTCAGTGGGCAGAAAGCCACGGACTCATCCGAGTAGCCAAGACCGAAGATCAGAAAGTAGAAGGTGTTGATGGAGAACCTTTAAGCTCAAGCCTGATTACTCATTCCACAGAGATCCTCACTGTGTGCATCATGGAACATTCTGAACGTCTATCCTTTGACATTATCCGAGCAGCACACTTCCCTCTCATTCTGGGCATAGGTTGGCTCCGTCGACACAACCCTTCTATAGATTGGACCAGAAACCTTTTAAGTTTTCACTCAACCTTCTGTAAAAAGAACTGTCTGCCCAAACCTACCTTTACTACTATCCAAACCACCAACGGTACAGAATCGAAGACAATACATTGTTTACCGTCCTTTCTCAATGAATACACTGATGTAGTGACAGAGAAGATACCTCTTGAGCTTCCTCCTCACAGACCTGAAGATTGCAAAATTGATCTGCATCCCGGGGCTTTGGTCCCTTTTTGTCGTATGTTTTCTTTGACACTCCAAGAAAGAAGATATCTGCGAGAATACCTTGATAAGAATCTGGCCAATGACTTGATCAGGCCTTCTAGATCTCCTGCAGGTGCCTCTTTATTTTTTATTCCCAAGAAAGACACACTAGAACTGCGTCCGTGTATCGATTACAGGGGACTAAACAAGGTAACTACAAAGGACAGGTATCCCATGCCTCTAATCTCAGAAATCATTCACGCCGTTCAGTCGGCCACGATATTTACTAAACTAGATCTACGGAACGCTTATCATTTGCTTCGTATTCACTCTGGAGATGAGTGGAAGACTGCATTTAGGACCCCCTTTGGACTTTATGAATATCAAGTAATGCCATTTGGCCTTGTCAATGCCCCTTCCATTTTCCAACGCTTCATGGACAGACTCTTTTCTGATCTCTTGGGTCATTCAGTACTCATCTACTTAGATGATATCCTTGTTTTCTCTCGCACCCAAGAAGAACATTTTGCCCACGTCCTGGAGGTATTCCACAGGTTGCAAAAAAACCATCTTTCGGTTAAACTTGAAAAATGTGTCTTTTCGGCTAAATCCATTTCCTACTTAGGTTACATCCTTTCCTCTGAGGGCATTGCAATGGACCCTCAAAAAGTCAATTCCATCCTTGACTGGCCATCCCCTAAGACGGTTAAGGACATTCAGAGATTTCTTGGCCTTTCTAACTTCTATCGAAAATTCATCCCAAATTTCTCTCTACAGGTACTTCCTATGACCATTCTTCTGAAGAAATCCTCCTCTCCATTTCAATGGTCTCCTCAGGCGGAGAAGAGTTTTCAACAACTAAAACAGACCTTTTGTTCAGCTCCTGTCCTAAGACAACCCGATCAGCACAGCCCTTTCATCGTGGAAACTGACGCCTCTTCAGCCGCTGTAGGAGCGGTCTTGCTACAAGAACACCATGGTAAGGAACACCCGGTGTCCTATTTCTCCAAAACCCTGAACATCAGTCAACGGAATTACTCGGTTATAGAGCGAGAGTTACTCGCAATGAAATTAGCCTGTGCTGAATGGCGTCACCTCCTCCAAGGTGGGGAACATCCTTTTACCCTTCGGACTGATCACAAAAATCTGCAAGTGTTACGTCAATTTGAGTGCTATAACACTAGGCAGGCAAGATGGGCACATTTCTTCGCCCAGTTTGACTTCGAGATCACCTATATCCCAGGCGAACAAAACCTGGTAGCTGATGCCCTGTCCCGGCGCAGTGATTATCTGTCTGAATCGGAATCCACGAAGGAGTTGATGTTTCCTAGAACACAAAGAATTGGAGTTATTTCTACCTTTTTACAACGCGTCAGGGACAATTCAAGAGGAAGATTCGAGAATGAAATGCATGACAACCGGTCGGAGTATGTCATTAAAGACAGACTTTATCTGGTAAAAGATAAATTGTACGTACCCACGCCAGCTTTAAGGAAGACGGCGTTATCCTGGTGTCATGACTCAAAGTTTGCCGGACATCGTGGTATTCGTTGTACACATGATTTTCTAATACGACACTTCTTCTGGCCCAACATGAGAGAAGATACCAAACAATATGTACAATCTTGTACCACGTGCCTTTGGAACAAATCCACCACGCAACGACCTCTGGGATTGTTGGAACCCTGTGCCATTCCTACGGGTCCTTGGTCCACTATATCTACTGATTTCATCGTTGACTTACCAGAGTCACAAGGTTGTACCTGTATCATGGTGGTGATTGATTCTTTCACAAAGTTGGCACATTTCTCACCCTTGCCCAAAGTACCTTCTGCATTCAGTATGGCGGAATTATTCTTGAAGGACATATTCAGGTTACACGGTCTACCCACTAAGATCATTTCGGACAGAGGCAGCCAGTATACATCCCATTTCTGGTCCGCTCTCTGTAAAGGCTTGGGTATAGAGAGAGCTCTCACCTCGGGATTCCATCCACAATCCAACGGACAGACGGAACGCCTTAACGGGACATTAGAACAGTATCTCCGGTGTTTCGTTAACCAACAGCAAGACAATTGGGTCCAGATACTTCCTATGGCAGAATTTTCTTATAATCACGCCAAACACTCTGCCCTCGGAATCAGCCCTTTTTTCTGCACTTATGGTTACCATCCCCGCACCTTACTTCCATTAGTAGACATAGAGAGTTCTGTTCCTTCGGCCGAAGTCTCATTGGCAACTATCCGAGAGGCACATAACCAAGCTAGGCTGGGATTGAAGGAGGCCCAAGAAAGAAACAGGACCCAAGCAGATAAACGCCGTAGACCAGTTCCAGAATGGGGTGTTGGTTCTAAAGTACTCCTGTCAACCAAATTCCTACCACGTTGGGTACATCCTTTAAAACTATCCCCGAGATATATTGGGCCCTACAAAATCTCTCGGGTCATAAACCCTGTGGCCTTTCGTCTTCAGCTACCATCAAGCTTACGCCGTGTTCATCCGGTATTTCACACTTCTCAACTAAAATCTTTTTTTGAAGATAGATGGACCCGTAAGACAAGCCGCAACTCTGTACCCAACGACCCTTCTAAAGATATCTATGAGGTGGCCCAGATATGTGACTCCCGGTATCATAGAGGACGCTTAGAATACTTGATTCGTTGGAAAGGATACCCTATTTCAGAAAACACCTGGGAACCTAGATCACATTTGAATACCCCCTTGCTGTTGTACAAGTTCCATCGTAATAATCCGAGCAAGCCAGGAGGCGTGGACCTTAGGAGGGGGAATACTGTCATACCTCAAGGAACCTGGCGGCTGTGGACTAAATGGAAGCTGCGTCCTCCATTACTGGTTCCTTCACATACAACGAAGCGCAGAGTACGAGTCTAGTCTTTTTTACGCATTCCGACGCCCGTTTATAAGCCACTCACTTCCGGGGTCGGATGCGTTGCAACGAACAGTTTTCCTGATCGCCTGCGCTTCCGTACTCCTTGTACTCGCTCTTCAGAGTTTTGCCCTCTCTTTCTCGCCTCGTTTTCCTCCCGTCCTTGCTCTTTGTATTTCCACAATATCTCTTCGCCTCCGTCCCTTTTACCCTTCTCCTTCTACCTTCCGCTCCCTTCTTCCTCCTGTCCCGTCTTCCCGTCTGGTGTTCTTTTACTTCAGCCTTACCTTCTTTCATTTCCTCCTTCCAGTCTTACCTACAAGTTTACTTCCCGTGTATCGACCATTTTCTGTGTAACGGACTGCCCTGCCTTATCCCAGTGACTTTGTTGTTCTTCCTGTGCACCGACTCCTGCTTGCCTACGGACTGCCTGCCTTTTCCTGTACATTGTTGTGGCGATCCAAACTTACTACTACTGGACCTACTCGGGTTAATCCGGATATTCCGAGTTCACTCATCTCTTCAGTTGAAGCATTCCTTTCTGGGGTTTTTTATGCCGCCGGCTTTTTCCCCACAGTATTACGGCTGAGGTGGGTAGCCACAGTTCACCCATTGGGTGTCACTGTGGCGTCCTTTCCCGGTCGTCCTTCCCTGCAAAAAAAAAAGGGAAAGAATCGAACACAAGACAATCCGAAGCTTGCTTCACATCGAAAGATCAGAGGTGAGGAGGAAGGGGAGGACAGGGGATCAGACTCTTCACAAGCAGAGGAAGATATCTCTGACAATATCAGGCACTTGTATCTGATTGGAGCTTGACTCTGCACTTTGCCTTTTCTGCATTCAAATAAACTTGTATTTTCGGTATCCGTAATCTCAAAATGCTCAAACTGTTGTTGGCATGGTTGCCAGAATGCACTCGGGTCCCTGCTTGCTTTGGGTCGACTCACCAGTTCTCTCCAGTGTCTCTAGTCCTGCTTGCACTTCAGCAGTGGGGCTATGCGGCTGACTTCCCACTCTGGATGCTGCAGACTTCCTTCCGGCTCCCTTTGCGACTCCGCAGTCACACACCTGCTTCCCTTCAGGTCCCGGTCTGGAGAACGCTGCATCTTCAATCTGCAGAGCAGCCAGGAACTCTCTTGCAGCTCCCAGAATCTCCACAGCACTTCCTGCTCTCGCTCTGCATTTATCCTTCTGCTTCTGCAGACGACTCTGCTTTGCAATACCAATACGTGTCTCCCGCATTTTGGAGCTGACATCTTCTTCTATGCTGCCTCTGTCTGTAGTGTGGTTGGCAGCTTTCAATGTTCTGCGCAAAGGTACTTCTGTTTTATTTATTTCTTTCATTTGTTTATAGTGCCCAAGACCGTGAGGTATCACGTTAGAGAGGTTACATTTCAGTCTGTGCATTTTTGACAAGTAGGTTATAGAATAGTGTCAGATAACAGTTATTGTTAAAGGCAATGCATTACAGGCAATAGTTTTGGCATATTTGTTAAAGAGAGCTGTTTTGATATGTTTGCAAAAGATCTGGTAGGAGGGTTCTTCTATGATGTTGGATGGGAGCGTGTTTCAAAGGGTGGGGCGATAATGGTGAAGCTTGTTCCTCCAGATCTTTTTTCTGGTGAATCTCGGGGTAACTAACGAGGTGGAGGAGGATCGCAGGTTGGATTGTTTAGAGATGCGGTGGGTGAGGTATAGACGGGCAGTGTTGTGGAGGCAGCGATGAGTAATGGAAAGGATTTTGAACTTGATTGGTAAACAATGTGCTTCACCTCTCACTCTGGAGATGTAATTAGATCACTTCAAGCCCCAGCCTGCTCTGAGGGCGTTGGTTTGGGTCAACTGCAGTTTATTGAGGTTTTTTGTGGAGGTTCCTGCAAGGATGGAATTGCAGAAATCTAATTTACTGCCAATAATGCCCCTCGCTAGTGTGAGGCAATCATTGTGGGTGAGGAACTTCCTGGATAAGTTCATAAGTTTGGTGGAGTAGGAAGCGGACGAGGCAACAGCCTTGACATGTTTATGCATGTTTAGCTCAGAGTCAAGATATACTCCCAGTGTTTTGACTTTGGTGGAGACATGGGTGATGTTCTTGTAGATGCGAAATGAGGCGAAAGCATGGTCAAGATGTTTGAGGTGGTGCAGTGAGCCAATAATGAGCAATTCTGTCTTGTCATCATTCAGGCAGAGATGGTGATTAGCCATCCAGGTCTGGATGATGCTGTAAACCTGGTTGATATTGGCAGAGTCAAGTTCGTTTTTGGTGGTGAGGTCCTCCTGTGTGTCGTCACAAAGTTAGTGTACGGAATGTTTAGACTGTCCGTGTGATCAAAGAGCGGCTTGGTGTACATATTGTACAGAGTAGGTGAGAGACAGGATCCTTGAAAAGCCACATAGGAGAGCGGAATGGTAGGCTGATTCGGCCCCGGCAAAGACCCTAGAGGTTTGTTCACTCTGGAAGGACTTGATCGAGTTTGCCGCTTTGAGGGATATGTTGAACGTGACAGTGAGGTGGTGAAACAGGATGTTGTGGTCGATGAGATTGAAGGCCACCGAGAGGTCAAGTAGTAGGAGGATTGCGAGGTCCCCAGCGTCATGGATATTATCAAGCTGAATCTTTAGTTCGAGGAGGGCAGATCCAGTGCTGTGTCTGGGCCTGAAAACGGATTGTCCAGTGCCAAGTAGATTGTTGGTTTCCAGATGGGTTTAGAGTTGGGAGTAAGCAGTATGTTTGACAACTTTCAGGAGGTAGGGCACCGTTCTGATTGGGCGCTAGTTGGTAGGAAGGGTGGGGTGAAGGGAGGCTTTTTTCAAGAGAGGCGTGGCCCAGGCTTTTTGATGGAGCTGGGCACTGTGCGGGAGTTGAAGGAAGTGTTGATAAATTTAGCAATGCTGGGAGTGAGGGGGTCTGCACACATCTTGATGAGGTTGGCAGGGCAGATGTCCCCTGCGCAGTTGGAGGCTTTGAAGCATTGGATGGTGGTGAGCACGTCAGTTGAGGAGACAGGGGAGAAATGGAAGGGAGGGTCTTGGGGGCTGGGGAGGTGATGGCTGTGGGGGTAGCTGTAGAACATCTAGACTGCATATTGAGCTACAGGCTTCTATTACCTTGTGCCAACTCCTCGCCTCAGTACTTCAGGGTTTATGGGAGTTGGAGTCCATAGATGCCATCAGATTTATAGCATTTAGGTAGTTTTTCTCAGTAGTTTTATACAAGCTGACATCTTCATACAAAGGGGTATTAGAAGCAAATAAGGTTCTGTTGGATCTATGTGTGTCTACATCAAAGATGGAGTTTTGGCCGAAGGAAAAATGAGAAGAGGTTTCTTTACTTCTTCTGGAAGGGGGAACAAGCAGCTGACAATAGGCCATTGAGTTCTTGGGAATAAGAGGGCCTTCCTCATGGAAAAGGGGGGGATACTGAGTTTCATCCAATGTAGTCATGACATCTCCCCGGTAGTGGTCTCCTCCCATGTAATCCTCCCTCATAAAGCCGCCCCCAGGGTCAGGATCAGGTAGCAGCTGCCATCCCCTGGCCACATGGGAGGAGGTCAACACCGGGCAATCCGTGATGACTCATCACATACCCTTTCCCTAAAGACTTGGCTTCCCGCTCTAGGGCTATTACCTAGATGATAATCAGCAGTCTCTCCTAAATGAGGAAGAGGCTCCTAAGTCTGGGTTTTGCATTCCCAAACAGTGCCGTCTGAAGAAAAAACATCTTCCTTCCATGAATTAACCCGGGGAATAAGGAAGGGGTGTCCTATTGGCATTCTTTTGTATCTTTTCAAAGTTGGGAAAGTTTGTGCCAATTATTGTTTGTTCCAGCAACCCTGAAACGACAGCAGTATTAATTTCAGTGGACCCCCTTGAATCCTGAGGATAATTGGGGTACTACGATATATCTCTTCATCTCCATGTACAAGGTAACTTTTATTGGGGTTCCCCTTCTAAGGTCCCTGGCAGATATTAGATTAGATCTTACTGCTGTTTGTTTACTTCCTGAATCAATTAGGACTCTCACGGGGACTTAATTTCTTATAGCAGAATCATGGGTTTTAAATGGAGTACTGGAACAAAATAAATTACTGGTGGTCTCAACATCTTCTTCAGGTAAATTATTTTCCTCCCAATCCTCTCCTACCATATAACCAATCTTCACGGGTTCCTCTTTCTTATTGGAAGCGCACTTTCAGGCCAGATGTCCCGATTGCCCGCATGAGAAACATACCAAGGAGATGGATCTTGGGATTCAACCCTCTTAGGGTTTTACCTCTCCCCTTTCTCTAATTACCATAGGCTTTCTTTCTCCCTTTGATTGATCTCTCACGATGGGTTTATGAGGATTTCCTTGGTTTCTATCTTTAATTGGAAGGCGTGGATGGAAAAATGCTCTTGTTTCCTTTTTAGGTTCCTCAACTTTATGAAGGCTCCTTATATGTCGATTGACCGCTGAATAATTCTGCACTGTCTCTATGGCTAATGTTAGACTGAGTCTGTTCAGTTGAAGAACTGCCCTCTGTAGATAGGGAGGTAGTGAATTTACAAATTGAATTGCTCTATGATAAGTGTTTCTAACACTTTAGGTAAAGACTTCTTTTCTAACCATACAGTCAAGGTGCTTTGTACTCTAGCCCCTAGTTCTACTGGTGTTTCATCAGGATGCACTTTAATACTCTTGAGTTTCGTTTTAAAATAAATTGTCTGTTTGGCCTACCCTTTTCAGCAACCCGCTGTTTCATTTCATCATAGGATGTGGTCCCTAGAAGATTTAATAGCTAACAGGAGTTCTGTAACTTTCCTTTCAATAGGATAGTGTGAGACAGGTATGGTATCAAGAGAGACACAGACGAAAAAGTAACAGTTTGAAAACCTTTATTGAAGAACTTTGTTGGACTGGTGTAATGCCTACCTGGCCCTAACTCCAAGGGGTGTGTTCCCTCAACTGACTGATGTTTCTTAGGGCTGTCGATGTCTGTAAATCCAAAACCAAAATCTGTCTGTGTCCCAACCTATGCTTGCCTTCACTCTTAGATAAAATGTGATCAGGGGTCTTCCTAAAGAAAAGATGGTGTCTCAAAAGAAAATGCAAACCAAGACTAGTTTCAGGTAGCCTTACCATCAGGTGCAGTTATGCTAGTTTCAAAAATAGTTCAACTTAAAAGGGTTGCCCTTGGAACCTTCCACATAGGGCTCTTGCAAGAGGTCAATAACGTTCCCAAGGTCTCTGGGTCTCTTGGGGTTCCCTTCCCCAAGTGGAGGCCTCAAACAAAACAAGAAAGACACTGTTTATGTTAGGCCTCTAAGGGTTCCCTTCCCCAAGTCTAGGCCTCAAACAAAAAAAGGTCACAGTTTCTGTTAGGCCGCTCAGGGTTTCCTTCTCCAAGTCTAGGCCTCTCCTGCAGAGTTCAAAAGGTCTTTGTGGGCCTCTCAGTGTTCCCTTTCCCAAGCTTAGTTCCCTCTGGTCTCAAACAAAAGTCCACATTGTCAGGATGTACCTTTAAATACATGGTTCTTTCATAGGGCAGTGTCAGAGACTTTCGAAACCGCCAGGCTTTTTGCTCCTGTGCAATCACTCTGACTTCTGGCCCCTCTCTTTACACTTTGAATCTTTCTTCTGGCACCTTTTTCACTCTGCTCTTGTTTCCCTTCCATCTTTCTTTACTTTTGCTTGTGCACCCTTGCACCATCATTTGAATCTTTCCAATTTGCTGTGCACCTTCTCTTTCCTTATTTCAGGTTGCTCATTGCCTCTTTCCGATTTCGGGTTGCTTGCACCCTTTTCCTACTTTCAGATTGCTTGTACCCTCTCTGTGCTTTCCAGTCTCGTTTATCCTGCTTTCAGGTTGCTCGCACCCGCTTTCCTGCTTTTAGGTCGCTCACACCCTTTTCATTCACTCTTTCTTTCTTTGTCTTTGTACCACCAGCGCACTGTTTCTCTGGTCTTTCTCACTTTTTTCTGCTTTCCAATTAACACGCTGCTTACATCTTTCATTATTTTTTCACTCCCGCTCCAGCCACCCGCACGCTACTGAGTTTCTCTCTCATGCGGTCTGAAACTCACCACGGTAGCATGGCACTGGCAAGCAGGTCTTTGGGATCTGTAAATTGAGGTCAGGGTCTCATCACCTGCCCCTCAGGCACCCCTGGGACTGGCCCACGTCCCATAGGAACGAGCACTGGCCGGGACACAGGCCAACAGTCTGCACCATGCCTCACTCCGGCTCCCTGGAGAAACAGCTCCCTCCCCACGCTGTTAATGACTCCAATCAAGCATTCCCACTAAGTCAGTGCCTTGTCTGGGATTGCTCAAGGGAAGCCCTTATTTATATATTTTTATGACAAGTTATAATCTGGATGATGAACCCTTGTATAACGCCCCTCTCTTAGAATCCCCCTGACCCCACTGAGCCAAGAAGTAGGTTCGTTTTGCAAATTAAAAAGGTTTATTTGAAAAATTAAACAATAGATATATATCACACTTTTATAATAAATTAATATTTGATATCACACTTAGACATATGACAGTGATCAACAATGGATGATGTTATACTAGCACACTGGTTTAATTACTTAGGAGTAGTATAGAGGATAAGGTAGCTGAGAATGCTTTATGGTTTCAAGGAGATGCAAAGATGAATAAAAGGCAGTGCAGAAATAAACTTGATATGATTTCAGCAAAAGATAATATGATCACTTTTTCTCTGACAATTCACTCCCCCCCTATGCAATGTAAGGAGGTGGAAGTAACACACACAGTCTTCAGGAATACAATCACAGTACAATATGAATTCAGTTCCCCCCTAGCAAGCTTATAGCACCAGGGATGATTTTGAAACACAGGCGAAAGACTTTCAGGTGATTTGCAAGGGAGTGAAATATACTAAAATTGATTTTAATTCCCTCTAGAGGTTCAGGGTGAGTGAGAGATACTTTAAATCAGTTCAGGTCCACACTAACAATGATTAATGTGGGATTATCAGGTTGAAAACGGATTTCAGTAATGGAAGCAAAGGGCAGATTTTTTACACGGGAGTGAAATGAAGCAAAATGTCAAATCGCAGCTCTTTTTTCCGAGTGCGTCGATCGCGATTACGGAGGCACTGTAAGGAGTAGCAAGTCGGTTTGAAGCTTGTTGGAAAGATTATAATCTTAGCTTTAAATTGAAGTTAAACCACGTTCCTAGCATGCACGGTTACAAAGATACGGGCGATTTTGTGAAGGTAGTTTTTCAGAAATGAAATTACAGTTTCAGAATGACAGATGCGCTTTGGAAGGTTTGAATCAACAGGAGGAGCACACGATTCCTATGATGCAGCTCTGGACAGGTTAAAATGGTTTGAATCAGATTATTTTAGACTAAGAGATGGGTTCTGCACAGTTCTAGCTGGGTACTCACACTATAAATTTGAAAGGAATGGCCTCGTCATGGATTTGGTCAACAAGTTTAGCTGCGGTTCTCTCTGCTCGGCGGGTCAATCAGGCACTGGTTCTGTTCACAGCGGTCTGGTCTGGGTCTCTGGTTCTGCTGGTCGGGATGAAGTGGATTCTGGATACCACACTGCTTTCTGGGTACTGGTTCTGTTCTGGATACACAGGACTCTTAGCAAGCAGCAAACCGCACAGCCCGGCGGTTGAATAGTTTGCAAAAGATTTTGAGGCCTGCTGAAGAGTTCAGCTCTTTGGAGTTTTTGTTCTGGAGTTAGTCTGGATCTCTGGAGTTCTGGATCCTGGAGTTCTCCGTCAGCGTGCTGCACAGGAATTCAGTTGATGGTTGGAAAATGAATGTCCCTGTCCGGCTTCCAGTGGCTCTTTTTATGTCTTTTGAAATTGGGTGTGGATGCTAACTTTCTATGCCCAACCCACTCATGATTTGATAGGTCAAGGATTGCTCTTTGACATGATTTGAGAAGGGAGCAGTGAGTCATCCTATGTCATCAGGTGTCATGTTTATGGCTCCAAAGAAAGAACACTCCCCTTTGCTTTTACCTTAGAAAATCATTTTCATAACTAAACATATTTCCCAAATACACAAGTGGTTGACATTACATGTACATATCATATATTACTTCGGGTAGGTCTCTGTTCCAACTCTGATGTTTCTAAGAGCCAGGGTTCAAAAATGGCAACTTATTTTCGTTTTTAGTTGGTTTACCAATATTGGATTTTTACCAAAAATTACACCGATGTACACCGCCTTTCTACACATATTCCAGTAAATTTTCATTTTTCTAGCGTGAGCCCCGTGTCTGCAATCTCCATAATTCATGGGGTTTTGCCTCGGAACATGGTACAGAGTCCTAACACCTCTTAAAATGTGCACAGAAAAATCACAAGAATAATGATATTAATTATATAATTTTGACAAGTCCGTACTATGAATTATCCATCTTTTTAAAATTATGCTCTGGCCCAGAGGGGTGTGGTTTCCCAAAGCACATGGTGGAATTTCTGGTTTGTCCACTTCCTCCAACTCAAGTTGCTCAAAGAGGCACAGCCCCTCCCCGTTTCTCTCAAGAGGAAGCCATTTACGATCCCCCCTAATTTAACATTTGCCTGAGCCAAGGAAGGCTCATTGTTCAGTTTCCTGCAGTCCCCAGCTGCTCCTCCCCTAATCCAATCAGAGAGGTGTCCTCTCCCTTTGGTGAGGGCAGGAGAATGCAGGCCAGGCCTGGGAAGAGTGGCTGAGCAAGTTTCAACTCCTGTCGGGGGAAGTTGCCAGGCAGAATTCAATCTCTTTAAGCCAGGCTTCAGCTAAATGTCACTTTTGTTCCCAGTTTTTCTTCATCCAAATTAAACTTACAATTTTTACACATGCAGCTAGAATGCTGATTCTAAGTTCAAAACTATGACATTTAACAGTTGCAAACTATGTGACACTCAACATGAGGTCACTCATTTGTTTTAAAAATTTCGATTTTAGTGGCTTTAAGTCCAATTTCACTTCAGCTGTTGACATCCACAGCTCAGCCAGTTTCATTATGAACATTATTTTGGGCTCTTTCTCTTTCCAGATTTTGTATGGACACAAGTCTATCTTCTGCCAAATGTCTGCTGGTGTTCATTGAGATTTTTGAATATCTTGCAATGTTTAAAATAGGCATTTTTAGCTTGCATTTCAGAGAAACAAAGGTGATTTCAAAGCGCTTTCTGAGCTAACAGGCACTGCTGTTTTTCCCTTTGGCACCACGCTTCACTCATGGCACTTCTGGCCCATCACGCTCGCACTGGTGGGTGGCAGGTCAGGGGAACATTTTGGTGTGCGCCAAAACTGCGCGGTTTTCCTGGATTCTGGCGCAATGTGGGCTTTTTCGGCCATTTTGGATTTTCTAAGCCCACAGCACCAAATGTTGCAGCATAATAGTCCAAACGTGGGTCAGGACACCCAACAACGCTGCAACCCCTCCGACACAACAGGTCAGCATATTGGCGTCCCGCTCTCTTCCGGAACTTTCAGGCTTCTCTGGCTGCACCCTCCTGCTCCTTGGCTTCCACGTTCCAACCAGAAACCCAGCTCGCTCATTTTTCTTGGCAGAACCACTCCTTTTATATCTGAATTGAGAGTCAATCCGAGTCAGGTGTGCGCGGTTAAGGTGGAGTGCCTGACGCTGCCTGACTTCATTAGTGGGACAGCCTAATGTTTAAGTGTAGTAATCCTCTTCCTGCCTTCTAATGTTATTCCTATGGATAATCCTTACTACTCTTGATTGCCTCTTCCTCATCCCAGTACATGTTGGAAATGGAGAAGGGAGAAAGGGCAAGATGGAAATTGATACTTCGGGGCAAAACCATTATAAGGTGAATGACAGAGGAAGGGGGGGAATCCCCTGCCTCTGTTTTTATATAACTGGGATGATTCCCTTTCTCTATGGTCTAAACCAGGGGGAGAAAAGTAGGTGTTGAGGTTAAAGCTATGTGTTTGTCTCATCTGGCCCTCCTCCTTGTCTGTTTTTGTTCTGATATGTTATTTCCGCCTCCCACTTGGATTAGGAAGAATGGTACCTGTATATCCCATGAAGGCTGGAATACTGCGTCTCACCTGGGGTACTCCCACGGGAATAACCCCGGACTTCTCTACCCAGGTGATCCTCTCTCGCTCGTCCACCCCTAGAGTTGGGATCCAAGTGTGATGGCCCTTCCCTTGGCCACCTGAATAGCGGATTCTCTGGGTTTAAATGGGAGAATACCCCTAGGTTTCTCACAGTATCCAAATAACAGGTCTTCAGTTCGTCCTCCCAGTGACACTGATAGGATAATCTTTCAAAGTTGAGCAAAAAATTCCCCAGATATTCCCCTCCTTTATAGGGCTGTAAGACCCCATGTGGTAGTTTGGGTCTCTGATGAGAGGCAGCCATTCTATCAAGTCCAGCTTGGAATATGTTCTCAGCCTATATTTGATGGGCAGTTAGCTGAGCTAACAGATCTTCTAGGGTTGCCATCTCAATACTGCTTTCAGGACTTTCTGCCTCCACAAAACGAATACCTTGTTCCAAATGGGGTGTATCAGGGTCTCTGGCTTGTTGGTCTACAAAGGAAAATACCTCTTCCTCAGGAAGTCGGTCCACCAGTATGAGTTCACTTATTCCTAGTGGAGGAATGCATTCTGGTGATTCCTTCCACTCTGCAAGGACTGAGGCGGGTCTCATAGTGCTACAGGTGATGCCTATAGAAGGTCCTGGGGTAGATCTATCTCAGCTCTAACTATCAGGTTTAATTTACTATGTGGTTTTATGTTGTGGTCTGATATTTTGAAAGTATCTAATACGGGACAACCGTGGAAAAGGAGCTTTTGATGATGGATGGGAAAAGCACATTTTGTAAAGATCTTTGGTTTAACCCCAAAGATAGTCGCATGGGAACTAACATCAATTGTGAAATCGTTTTCCCCTAACTGTCGGATAGTAAGCTATATTTAGGGGCTAAAGAATATTATTTGTAACAAGTTTTTGGTAGTGGTGTATATCATGGCCAGGCTCCTCTAGCAGTCACCCCAGATAAAAGCAGAGTACACTTGGGCCCATCAGAACCTCCCAGCCACAAGAACGGAAGACTCAGCCATAGGGCAAAGTTACTGTTGTTTATTAACATATAAACAAAACAGGGATTACACCAGAAAAACAAAGTTTGTCTAGAGCTCTCCGCTTCTAAGCCTGTGTCACCAGGTTTTATTCCGGTATGACGTCACAAATCCAGGTTCCCTTGCGAAATCCTATCAGACATTTGTATTGGTCAGTTTGGGCTAGAAATATACAATGAATGTATAGGTTAGTTAGAAGATTGACAAGCCATGTTTAGTTGCAGGGTCGCCGAAAGACCATTGGCCATTGCAACAAATGATATCCCCTTGCTAAAGGTGCATTAGGATTGGACAAAGTGTGTCCCCTCAACCCTGGGATCCTAGACAGTTCTCAGACTGAATGTACCTCTTCAAGGTAATGAGAAAGAACATGGAGGTGCAAGTGTTCCCTAATGTTGCTATTCTCTAATTACCCAAGCCTGTGAGAGAGCAGTCAGTTGAAGATTTGTAGGCAACACTTGTATCTTCTCTCTGGTTCTCTGGGAACAGTTTTCACCATCTGGGTCACCTGTGTTGAGACCACGGAATGAAGCCCTTTCATCTGTAATTATGAGGATTTTAGCCTGAATTTCTGCAGGTGGCTCACTATCTCTGTATATGATATGATAGGTTATTTATAACGCGCTTAATACCCAGAGGTTTCTAAGCACGGACCTGGGGATCGAACCTGAGTTGCTCCATGTCGCCTTGCTTCCAAGGCGAGCACGTTGCCCCTGGGCTATCCTACCAAGACCCCAGCTCCCAAGCAGGAATTTCACCTGCTTTCACTTTGTCCTTGGCTGGGTGACTTGTTTCTGCTCGCCTCAAGCAGCGGCGATCCTGTCAGCTTGTCTGTGTTTGTCAAACCTATCTTCTTTCTTGCTGGATCTATCGCCTATAACTTCTATAGTATTCCTTATGGCTTCTCTATGTTAACAGCAGTCAAGCATATGCAAGCTAAATATATATATTCTGTGCATCTTGCGACTTCAGCTTTGGCAAAAAATATGAATATAGCAATATGTAGTTTTGTCTGTCCTCTGCCTAAGTGGGTCATAAGCATGTGCTGTGCACCTTCTCTTTCCTTATTTCAGGTTGCTCATTGCCTCTTTCCGATTTCGGGTTGCTTGCACCCTTTTCCTACTTTCAGATTGCTTGTACCCTCTCTGTGCTTTCCAGTCTCGTTTATCCTGCTTTCAGGTTGCTCGCACCCGCTTTCCTGCTTTCAGGTTGCTCACACCCTTTTCATTCACTCTTTCTTTCTTTCTTTCTTTCTTTCTTTCTTTGTCTTTGTACCACCAGCGCACCGTTTCTCTGGTCTTTCTCACTTTTTTCTGCTTTCCAATTAACACGCTGCTTGCATCTTTCATTATTTTTTCACTCCCGCTCCAGCCACCCGCACGCTACTGAGTTTCTCTCTCATGCGGTCTGAAACTCACCACGGTAGCATGGCACTGGCAAGCAGGTCTTTGGGATCTGTAAATTGAGGTCAGGGTCTCATCACCTGCCCCTCAGGCACCCCTGGGACTGGCCCACGTCCCATAGGAACGAGCACTGGCCGGGACACAGACCAACAGTCTGCACCATGCCTCACTCCGGCTCCCTGGAGATACAGCTCCCTCCCCACGCTGTTAATGACTCCAATCAAGCATTCCCACTAAGTCAGTGCCTTGTCTGGGATTGCTCAAGGGAAGCCCTTATTTATATATTTTTATGACAAGTTATAATCTGGATGATGAACCCTTGTATAACGCCCCTCTCTTAGAATCCCCCTGACCCCACTGAGCCAAGAAGTAGGTTCGTTTTGCAAATTAAAAAGGTTTATTTGAAAAATTAAACAATAGATATATATCACACTTTTATAATAAATTAATATTTGATATCACACTTAGACATATGACAGTGATCAACAATGGATGATGTTATACTAGCACACTGGTTTAATTACTTAGGAGTAG
Organism: Ambystoma mexicanum; assembly: GCF_040938575.1. Taxonomy (NCBI): domain Eukaryota; kingdom Metazoa; phylum Chordata; class Amphibia; order Caudata; family Ambystomatidae; genus Ambystoma; species Ambystoma mexicanum. The sequence continues at coordinate 772,960,482 of NC_090941.1, forward strand.
TATAGAGGATAAGGTAGCTGAGAATGCTTTATGGTTTCAAGGAGATGCAAAGATGAATAAAAGGCAGTGCAGAAATAAACTTGATATGATTTCAGCAAAAGATAATATGATCACTTTTTCTCTGACAATTCACTCCCCCCCTATGCAATGTAAGGAGGTGGAAGTAACACACACAGTCTTCAGGAATACAATCACAGTACAATACGATTTCAGTTCCCCCCTAGCAAGCTTATAGCACCAGGGATGATTTTGAAACACAGGCGAAAGACTTTCAGGTGATTTGCAAGGGAGTGAAATATACTAAAATTGATTTTAATTCCCTCTAGAGGTTCAGGGTGAGTGAGAGATACTTTAAATCAGTTCAGGTCCACACTAACAATGATTAATGTGGGATTATCAGGTTGAAAACGGATTTCAGTAATGGAAGCAAAGGGCAGATTTTTTACACGGGAGTGAAATGAAGCAAAATGTCAAATCGCGGCACTTTTTTCGAGTGCGTCGATCGCGATTACGGAGGCACTGTAAGGAGTAGCAAGTCGGTTTAAAGCTTGTTGGAAAGATTATAATCTTAGCTTTAAATTGAAGTTAAACCACGTTCCTAGCATGCACGGTTACAAAGATACGGGCGATTTTGTGAAGGTAGTTTTTCAGAAATTAAATTACAGTTTCAGAATGACAGATGCGCTTTGGAAGGTTTGAATCAACAGGAGGAACACACGATTCCTATGATGCAGCTCTGGACAGGTTAAAATGGTTTGAATCAGATTATTTTAGACTAAGAGATGGGTTCTGCACAGTTCTAGCTGGGTACTCACACTATAAATTTGAAAGGAATGGCCTTGTCATGGATTTGGTCAACAAGTTTAGCTGCGGTTCTCTCTGCTCGGCGGGTCAATCAGGCACTGGTTCTGTTCACAGCGGTCTGGTCTGGGTCTCTGGTTCTGCTGGTCGGGATGAAGTGGATTCTGGATACCACACTGCTTTCTGGGTACTGGTTCTGTTCTGGATACACAGGACTCTTAGCAAGCAGCAAACCGCACAGCCCGGCGGTTGAATAGTTTGCAAAAGATTTTGTGGCCTGCTGAAGAGTTCAGCTCTTTGGAGTTTTTGTTCTGGAGTTAGTCTGGATCTCTGGAGTTCTGGATCCTGGAGTTCTCCGTCAGCGTGCTGCACAGGAATTCAGTTGAAGGTTGGAAAATGAATGTCCCTGTCCGGCTTCCAGTGGCTCTTTTTATGTCTTTTGAAAATGGGTGTGGATGCTAACTTTCTATGCCCAACCCACTCATGATTTGATAGGTCAAGGATTGCTCTTTGACCTGATTTGAGAAGGGAGCAGTGAGTCATCCTATGTCATCAGGTGTCATGTTTATGGCTCCAAAGAAAGAACACTCCCCTTTGCTTTTACCTTAGAAAATCATTTTCATAACTAAACAAATTTTCCCAAATACACAAGTGGTAGACATTACATGTACATATCATATATTACTTCGGGTAGGTCTCTGTTCCAACTCTGATGTTTATAAGAGCCAGGGTTCAAAAATGACAACTTATTTTCGTTTTTAGTTGGTTTACCAATATTGGATTTTTACCAAAAATTACACCGATGTACACCGCCTTTCTACACATATTCCAGTAAACTTTCATTTTTCTAGCGTGAGCCCCGTGTCTGCAATCTCCATAATTCATGGGGTTTTGCCTCGGAACATGGTACAGAGTCCTAACACCTCTTAAAATGTGCACAGAAAAATCACAAGAATAATGATATTAATTATATAATTTTGACAAGTCCGTACTATGAATTATCCATCTTTTTAAAATTATGCTCTGGCCCAGAGGGGTGTGGTTTCCCAAAGCACATGGTGGAATTTCTGGTTTGTCCACTTCCTCCAACTCAAGTTCCTCAAAGAGGCACAGCCCCTCCCCGTTTCTCTCAAGAGGAAGCCATTTACGATCCCCCCTAATTTAACATTTGCCTGAGCCAAGGAAGGCTCATTGTTCAGTTTCCTGCAGTCCCCAGCTGCTCCTCCCCTAATCCAATCAGAGAGGTGTCATCTCCCTTTGGTGAGGGCAGGAGAATGCAGGCCAGGCCTGGGAAGAGTGGCTGAGCAAGTTTCAACTCCTGTCGGGGGTAGTTGCCAGGCAGAATTCAATCTCTTTAAGCCAGGCTTCAGCTAAATGTCACTTTTGTTCCCAGTTTTTCTTCATCCAAATTAAACTTACAATTTTTACACATGCAGCTAGAATGCTGATTCTAAGTTCAAAACTATGACATTTAACAGTTGCAAACTATGTGACACTCAACAGGAGGTCACTCATTTGTTTTAAAAATTTCGATTTTAGTGGCTTTAAGTCCAATTTCACTTCAGCTGCTGACATCCACAGCTCAGCCAGTTTCATTATGAACATTATTTTGGGCTCTTTCTCTTTCCAGATTTTGTATGCACACAAGTCTATCTTCTGCCAAATGTCTGCTGGTGTTCATTGAGATTTTTGAATATCTTGCAATGTTTAAAATAGGCATTTTTAGCTTGCATTTCAGAGAAACAAAGGTGATTTCAAAGCGCTTTCTGAGCTAACAGGCACTGCTGTTTTTCCCTTTGGCACCACGCTTCACTCATGGCACTTCTGGCCCATCACGCTCGCACTGGTGGGTGGCAGGTCAGGGGAACATTTTGGTGTGCGCCAAAACTGTGCGGTTTTCCTGGATTCTGGCGCAATGTGGGCTTTTTCGGCCATTTTGGATTTTCTAAGCCCACAGCACCAAATGTTGCAGCATAATAGTCCAAACGTGGGTCAGGACACCCAACAACGCTGCAACCCCTCCGACACAACAGGTCAGCATATTGGCGTCCCGCTCTCTTCCGGAACTTTCAGGCTTCTCTGGCTGCACCTTCCTGCTCCTTGGCTTCCACGTTCCAACCAGAAACCCAGCTCGCTCATTTTTCTTGGCAGAACCACTCCTTTTATATCTGAATTGAGAGTCAATCCGAGTCAGGTGTGCGCAGTTCAGGTGGAGTGCCTGACGCTGCCTGACTTCATTAGTGGGACAGCCTAATGTTTAAGTGTAGTAATCCTCTTCCTGCCTTCTAATGTTATTCCTGTGGATAATCCTTACTACTCTTGATTGCCTCTTCCTCATCCCAGTACATGTTGGAAATGGAGAAGGGAGAAAGGGCAAGATGGAAATTGATACTTCGGGGCAAAACCATTATAAGGTGAATGACAGAGGAAGGAGGGGAATCCCCTGCCTCTGTTTTTATATAACTGGGGTGATTCCCTTTCTCTATGGTCTAAACCAGGGGGAGAAAAGTAGGTGTTGAGGTTAAAGCTATGTGTTTGTCTCATCTGGCCCTCCTCCTTGTCTGTTTTTGTTTTGTTCTGATATGTTATTTCTGCCTCCCTCTTGGATTAGGAAGAATGGTACCTGTATATCCCATGAAGGCTGGAATACTGCGTCTCACCTGGGGTACTCCCACGGGAATAACCCCAGAATTCTCTACTCAGGTGATCCTGTCTCGCTCGTCCACCCCTAGAGTTGGGATCCAAGTGTGATGGCCCTTCCCTTGGCCACCTGAATAGCGGATTCTCTGGGTTTAAATGGGAGAATACCCCTAGGTTTCTCACAGTATCCAAATAACAGGTCTTCAGTTCGTCCTCCCAGTGAAACTGACAGGATAATCTTTCAAAGTTGAGCAAAAAATTCCCCAGATATTCCCCTCCTTTATAGGGCTGTAAGACCCCATGTGGTAGTTTGGGTCTCTGATGAGAGGCAGCCATTCTATCAAGTCCACCTTGGAATATGTTCTCAGCCTATATTTGATGGGCAGTTAGCTGAGCTAACAGATCTTCTAGCGTTGCCATCTCAATACTGCTTTCAGGACTTTCTGCCTCCACAAAACGAATACCTTGTTCCAAATGGGGTGTATCGGGGTCTCTGGCTTGTTGGTCTACAAAGGAAAATACCTCTTCCTCAGGAAGTCGGTCCACCAGTATGAGTTCACTTATTCCTAGTGGAGGAATGCATTCTGGTGATTCCTTCCACTCTGCAAGGACTGAGGCGGGTCTCATAGTGCTACAGGTGATGCCTATAGAAGGTCCGGGGGTAGATCTATCTCAGCTCTAACTATCAGGTTTAATTTACTATGTGGTTTTATGTTGTGGTCTGATATTTTGAAAGTATCTAGTACGGGACAACCGTGGAAAAGGAGCTTTTGATGATGGATGGGAAAAGCACATTTTGTAAAGAACTTTGGTTTAACCCCAAAGATAGTCGCATGGGAACTAACATCAATTGTGAAATCGTTTTCCCCTAACTGTCGGATAGTAAGCTATATTTAGGGGCTAAAGAATATTGTTTGTAACAAGTTTTTGGTAGTGGTGTATATCATGGCCAGGCTCCTCTAGCAGTCACCCCAGATAAAAGCAGAGTACACTTGGGCCCATCAGAACCTCCCAGCCACAAGAACGGAAGACTCAGCCATAGGGCAAAGTTACTGTTGTTTATTAACATATAAACAAAACAGGGATTACACCAGAAAAACAAAGTTTGTCTAGAGCTCTCAGCTTCTAAGCCTGTGTCACCAGGTTTTATTCCGGTATGACGTCACAAATCTAGGTGCTCTTGCAAAATCCTATCAGACATTTGTATTGGTCAGTTTGGGCAAGAAATATACAATGAATGTATAGGTTAGTTAGAAGATTGACAAGCCATGTTTAGTTGCAGGGTCGCCGAAAGACCATTGGCCATTGCAACAAATGATATCCCCTTGCTAAAGGTGCATTAGGATTGGACAAAGTATGTCCCCTCAACCCTGGGATCCTAGACAGTTCTCAGACTGAATGTACCTCTTCAAGGTAATGAGAAAGAACATGGAGGTGCAAGTGTTCCCTAATGTTGCAATTCTCTAATTACCCAAGCCTGTGAGAGAGCAGTCAGTTGAAGATTTGTAGGCAACACTTGTATCTTCTCTCTGGTTCTCTGGGAACAGTTTTCACCATCTGGGTCACCTGTGTTGAGACCACGGAATGAAGCCCTTTCATCTGTAATTATGAGGATTTTAGCCTGAATTTCTGCAGGTGGCTCACTATCTCTGTATATAATATGATAGGTTATTTATAACGCGCTTAATACCCAGAGGTTTCTAAGCACGGACCTGGGGATCGAACCTGAGTTGCTCCATGTCGCCTTGCTTCCAAGGCGAGCACGTTGCCCCTGAGCTATCCTACCAAGTCCCCAGCTCCCAAGCTGGAATTTCACCTGCTTTCACTTTGTCCTTGGCTGAGTGACTTGTTTCTGCTCGCCTCAAGCAGCGGCGATCCTGTCAGCTTCTCTGTGTTTGTCAAACCTATCTTCTTTCTTGCTGGATCTATCGCCTATAACTTCTATAGTATTCCTTATGGCTTCTCTATGTTAACAGCAGTCAAGCATATGCAAGCTAAATATATATATTCTGTGCATCTTGCGACTTCAGCTTTGGCAAAAAATATGAATATAGCAATATGTAGTTTTGTCTGTCCTCTGCCTAAGTGGGTCATAAGCATGTACTTAGTGCCTATATGCAATAAACTAGTGCAGGTCCGTGTACCTTCATGAATGGATGAATATGTACTTCATATATAAGCGCGGCTGCGTCATGATGTCAGTGATGATGTCATTGGTTTCTGGTTTTCCAGTCAGTCGACCTGATCGATCAGTGTCAATTCCATGTCGTCGATTGGGTATGGTTTGAACGGTTGTCTAAGATAATATCATTTTTCACACCCGTAATACATCAATGATTGCACTTATGGGCCTAAGAGTGAGGCACATCTATTGTTTCTTTGCCTTTGCGTCAAGGGTTGTGCAGGTGGGTTGAGGGTCAGATTTGGCCCCTCATCTACAATCCCCCTCTTGTCAAACCGACCACCCTGCCTACACAACCCTTCCTGTTCATTTGCAGTTTTGGGAGCCACATCTTCGTTATTCCTCCAAAATGTCCATAGTGCTTGGCATGGTCATCTAAGCTCCACGTGATGTAACCGCAGTCTCCATCTGGGGTGCATCAAACTCACTTTCCCCAATAGTCACGTGTGTTGTATGGGTACTCGAACATTGCTCCCGTACGGAACAGAGGACACTGTGTCATTTGTGTTTTTAATGCATTCTGTGTTTTCGTCTCCTTATATTCTTCTGTCCCTATGTCAATCAACACCTTCATTACTAAAGTCTTCTTCTTTGTTTTACAACACTGTGCTATTATTATCCTTATGACACAAGGTGCTATCAAAACTAGTAGTAATGCTCTTGCCAGCACTTTCAGTTGATCTTCCACCCATGTTGGCATCCATGAGAATATGTATGACAGACAACCTTCATCTTTTCCACTATTTTTCGCTTCTGAATCCATATTTGTGTGTACTTCAGAAAGCCTGGTGATGGCCTCTGTCAGTGTCCCATTATCTTCATCATTGGAAGGAATGAATGTACAGCAAGAAGACCCAATCTTGGCGCAAACGCCTCCTTCCATGGCCGTGAGTAGATCCAGATCATATCTGTTCTGGAGGGCTATCAGCCTCACCACTCTTAGCTCTTCCTTGATGGCGTTGAATCCCTTGATGGTCGAGTTTATTGTCTGCATCAGCTCCCAACAGGTAATATGCAGCCACTTGCCATTCATGCTCATCTGTACTACTGGAAAAATAGATGCAAAAATCATCTGTCCTGCTGAACAGCGTGTGTTCTGGTGGTATTGCATCTAATGCTTTTTCCATGTCTGACGAGACATAGTTCCCTCTTTTTATTCTTGTCAGTTCTACAGAGCTTTTCTTTCTTTTGTTGTTATCTATCTTAGGAAACGCTTACATTTTTATGTCCTTCTGGGGTACTACCAATGCTGGGGTATTCAGATGTCTGAGTGAGTATATGCTCCCCACTTGGGTGGCAGCTGCAGTTATGCTTTTGACCCATAGGCCCAGTAGTGGCCAATGAGCACTGCTGTTCCAACCTTAATTCCTGGTATCTTCAATATCTGTTTGCAGTCTTCATTCTCCCCAACCTCTACATCTCCATCATTCTGGAAACATAGAGCAGCTCCCTTGAGTGTTATAATGGGCATGGGTCCTGCTTCGGTAATTTGTTTCCCCACCTTAGCCATGTGGCCATTCCACATGTTATTCGATATATGGGCTGAATTAGTTATATAGGAATTTACCTGATAGAAATTGACCTCTGCACTGCGCCTAACTCTTTTTCCTTTTTTAGCAGAGTTTACCTCCCGCCTGGTCATGGCTGCCATGACAGCATGGACTGCGGTTACGTTAGTAGGGGTCAAAGTTTGTTCATTTGCAAACAACAATCTTCTTAGGACAAGGAGTGTTAAGCAGTAGAAACAGCAGAAAGCACAAAACATTATCACAACAGTCTGTTTCGCATTCCCCATCTTGTTGCCTTGCGATGCTCCAGGTGTCTGTTGGTTGATACTGAAAAGCCTAAAAAATGCATTCTTATTGTGTTAATGTGTGTTACTTCAAGCTCTATGCCGGTAGTACTGGGCAACTGCTGCATAAAATAGGCATTCACACACTATACACATTTTTGGGTCCCCAAGTAAAGTGATAATGGACGGGTCTCCACTTGTCAATTTTGGGTACGTGTGGGCTACATATAATAGGAATCCATGGAAAAAGTCTTGGAGGGATCATGCGCTCTGATTCTTTTTGTATTACAAAATTTATAAAACATTGTTAAAATGAGTTGCGTCATTGAAAGATCGTAAGGAAAAGCAGTCTTTTTATTTTCTTGATGAATACTGTTTTTAAGAAAAGGACAGTGTATCTATTTTATGTGTGCTTATTATCTTTTTCTAGCTCTTGTTCTGGATCTAGTCACGGCTGTTGTACTTCTTCTTTGGCGCTGTCTTCTTCTTGCATCAAATCATCTTCTTTTTTGTAGTCGGAAAGAGGCCTCACCTCGGCAGGGCTTGACACCTCCAATATAGTTCCAAGCCTTCTTCCCTCGCAGTTTACTGCCCTGTCAGTCGCCTTTTCAACAATAAAGGGTCCATCAAAATACAGTTTTAACCATGGACACACAAAACTAAATAGCAAAACAGAGTATCCCCATATACAACAATGATTTCCTTAACAATCTCTCAAGGTTGTCGGTGCTGTTGTCTTCTTCACTGTTCTTCGACCTCTCCCCCTGTGCCTGCAGTTGACGAGAAATAAAAGATGTACTAGCCATCAAAGAAGCCACATATTCGTACATTTCATCTCCACAAACATTGGGTGTGGCATTTGCATCCCTTAGTGCCCTAGTGGGAGGAGCCAGGGGAGGTCACATGCGTTGTCCTGTCACCACCTCATGGGGTGTTAGATGGTGGTCGGACCCAGGCTGATTACACAATGCGAACAGTGCTAAAGGTAGGCCGTGAAGACATCCCTTTTTCAAGCTTGCCTTTATTTTTGTTATTTTTTCTTTGAGCAGGCCATTTAGGCGCTCACACTTCCCATGTGCTTGCAGGTGATAAAAACAGAAGAATTTGTGCTGTATCCCCAGTAGGTTGTGATATGGCCAAATGTCTCATTTACAAAATGAGGTCCACTGTTGGATCACAGAACATCGCACGCCCCCCTGCCCCATCTTGGGAAGACTTCTCTACCAAGCAATTTTGCAGCCCTAAATGTGTCGGGGTGTGAACAGGGACCAGCTTCGATCCAACGGGAAAACAGGCATACAACCACTATCATGTAGCGGTAGCCCTGGCATGCCTGGATCATATCAACATAGTCTATATGGAGATGTTGGAAGGGACCAGTCGGACATGGTATGGCTACTCTCACTACATGTAAAGTATGTCCAGCAGAACATTTCCTACACGTTATACAATTTTCTGTAAGTGTGGCTATATGCTCTGCTATATTCGGACAGAACCACTCTTCCCCTATGTGTGCAGCAAGTACCTCTTTACCCATGTGAGTAGGGTAATGCAATTGTGTGAGTACAATCTGCAATAATGCCATTGGGAGTACGGGTTTGCCTGTGCTTTCCTGTCACCAAAAGGCATCAGTGGGACATATTGAACATCCCCTTCTCAGCCACAACTTCTGTTCCTCTGCCGGGGCCCTCCCTTGAAGTTCCTTTATTTGCATAGCTGGTAATGTGTTGTGTTGTACCCATCCTTTAAAATCATGTTGCGCACATGAATATGTGTTTGCAAGGGTATATCAAAGTCTGATATCCCTATGCTGTGCGCTTTGCTTCTGCATCCGCTGCTTCACTGCCCTGGAAAACTGCGTCCTCCCCCCTCCTGTAAGCCTGCCACTTCACGACCGCTATGGCTGATGGGAGTTGAAGCATGTCTATGAGCCTGCCCAACAGGGTCACGTGCTGCACTGTTGTGTCGGAAGCCCTGCCTCAGCCATCATGATAGTACAGAATGTACTGTAGACATCATGTACGTCAGATCTGAGTACACAGTAACATCCTGGTCCCTGCGCCGTTCTAATGCCAATATAAGTGCTACTAATTCTGCTGCTTGCGCTGAAAAAAGTGAAGGCAATCTCGCACTTCCTATCGTTTCTGCTGCACCATCTGCTTTTAATGTCACTACTACTGTCCCCATGTCTCCTTCCCCTGTTGTCTGCTCTATTGTTGATGACCTGTCAACATAGAGCACTTATCCCCCCTCAAGACGCTTCTACCGCACCTTGGGAATATCATTGTATTGCTCCAGATACGTAATACAGTCATGTAAATAGTCTCCTTCCTCCGTTGCTTGTACTATAAATGTCTCTGGGTTTACAGTCTTGCATCTTACTATTTTGATTGCTGGATTCGAGATAATCACCTCGTATGCAGATGCTCTGTGTGTTGTCAACGCACACTTGGGCATTTTGAGAATCACAAAAAGGGATGCTCCACATAAAGTGTGGTATAACACCCCATATTAATTCTTGCTGACTTTGCTACTGCAAATGCATCAGCAGCCAGAGCTTGCACACAAGGATAATGTTCTCTCATTAACGGTCTAAACATCCACTATTATAAGTTAATGGTTTGTGTCCTGGGGTAGTCTTCTGCTTGAGTATCGCAGTCATCACTACTGCATTGGAGTGTGAAAACAGGAGGAATTTGTCACAATAATCTGCAATCCCTAACACTGGAGCTTTCTTCAGCTCTTCGAATACGTCAGTCATTTCGTGTGTCCATAACAGCTTACCAATCCCCTTCTCTGGTTCTTTGAGTCTGCTTAACAGCGGCCATAGTCAAATACCCATGCTCTGCAATAATTATAGAGGCCTAGAAACTGCTGCATTTCCCTCACTGTCTTTGGCATCAGCGTTCTGCGGATCGCCTCAGCCCTCTCTGGCATCACCCTTCCTTGGTCCTGGTATATCAATTGTCCTAGTTATAGCACTTCCTTTTGGCAATATTGTAATTTTGCCTTGTCCACCTTATATCCCTGTTCTGCTAATACTGTCAACAAATACACTTAGTCATTTTTACACTGGTCTTCTGTCTTGCTGCATATCAGAATGTCATCTACTTACTGTATGACGGTGAATTCTATCTGTAGGTTGCCTAGAACCATTTGAAGGACCTCATTAAAGATAGATGGGGACACACAGTACCCCTGTGGTAGACTTTTATGTTTCCACTTCCGGTTTCTATAGAGGAAGGAAGTCAGATCCTGAGCTTCTTCGTGAAGCGGTATAGAAAAGAAGGCATTCTTCAGGTCTATAGCCATGAAACGCCTAGCTTCTATTGGGATGCTGCACAGAATTGTTGCTGGGTTTGGAACTGATGGAAATTCTGTCTCAAATATTTCGTTCAAACGGTGCAAGTCCTGGATAAAACGCCAGACTCTCCTATCGCCTTTTTCACACGGTACGCTGACGTATTACACTGTGATTCTGATAGCTTTAAAATTCCCTGTTTCACTGATGCAGAAATTGTCTCATAAATACTCTTGCCTGCTTCCCTTAATATGGGATACTGCCTTGCCCTTGGTAGGATAGCTCTGAGATTTGTCTTGACTGCCCCAATCCCTTTTAACCCACGTCATAGGGACTAGAGGCTGCCCTAAGTTTTCTCTGAGAAATGGCAGAGGTTTCTTTTGCAACACTGCCATTCGATGTGGTACTTCTCTATAATGTATTGCCACCCAATGTGTAACACTTGTGTCAAATATTACTTCATTGTCTGATCGATCATCTTGGAATAGTTCCTCATCTGTCATGTCACTCAGTCTATATCCTTCCCCTACAGTGATCACTGTCCTCCAGGATCATCCTACGTTGTCCATCCCATTCAATAATATCCTCTTGTCTCTTCCTATGACTGCCTCAATTTCTATTGGTACCACCTTTCCCTCCTTCTCGTCTAAGGTAATCTCTGGTCTAAATAAAATCTGTAACAACCTTCCCTGTATTCCTGGAAGCCATGCGATTAATACTTCCACCCCATATGAAAACAGTTCAGTGTCGACTGGCATCCCTATCTGTACTGTCTGGCACACAATAGGCCACAATAGGCTTGTATGAGCTCCCTCACATTCACATAGTGCATCCCTGGCATTGAACACACTATCCCCTTGTCGGTGAACGAAATGGTCATATTCAGTCGGCTCATCAAGTCTCTAACCATTATATTTACTGGTGTCTGTCGGGAACATAATGGTGGCATAGTCATGTTGTGCTCTCCTTCAGAAAGTGATAATTTCATCAGTAAAAGGAACCAAATCAGACACCCCAGAAATTCACTGCACGTTCATGGCAATGCCTGATAGAGGACCTAGTCACCCCGTATCCACGAGAAAGGAAAAGGTTTTGTCACCTATGGTCACCCCTATACGTGGTTCCTCTGCCGGATTAGGTGTAACGGATATGATTGAACACATCAGGTCTGTCTGTGGGCTGTCCTATTGTGTATAGTGACATTCCCGTCCCTGGGAATGGATTGCCACCTATAACAGTCGCCCTTCCCAGTTTTCGCACAGGAGTCTGCATCTGCATTGTGGAGTCCACACGTGTCGCTGCTATGGTGTTCTACTGCATTGGTGCTTGCTGCTTGTTACTTTTCTTGTGGCTGTTGCATGTGTCCCTGTGTCTGTACCGCTTACATCATGGGCTGATATTGCTGTGTTTGCATGTCCTGGGTTTGCATCTGTTGTTGTGCGTATGTCTGCACTTTCATGTTGTCTTGAGTGAACTGTTCATTCTGCTCAGTCTGATACATGAGTTGTTGTTGCATACCCCCATTTTGATGCACCAGTCCTCTATTCCTGCAGCCCCGTGCTATGTGTCCTTGTCGTCCACAGAGCCAACATACTATGGGAACCCCATTGGTCTTTGTTATCGCCCTTGAAACCCTCCCCCATTTTGCAGCATTGGTTTTCAAAACTCTATTCCCTTTCTTGTCCTCTTGACCATTGGTTCATATCTCCTCATGCTGCAAAGCCTCCCCCTGCCACCTGTGGTCTGTTCTGCATGTGCTGAGTAACTACTCCTTCTACACTTGTTAGCACCGCCCCTTCCAATGTATATGTAGATCAATTTGTCTACACTAATTTTGCTTCCTCTCCTCCTGCTTCTTTCTAGCGTTCTCTTGCATTAGTCTACAATAGTGTACTATGGTTAGTTGAATTTCTGACCACGGTTTAGCTTCCACCCCCATTAGCTTCTTACGCAGATTCTGCGCTTGGTCTGGTAGTCCTTGATATAATATGTGATAAAATAACCCCACTGTTTTGTCCCACTGTTCTCTCATCTCAAGAAGCCATCTCTCTTGAATCTGTTGAATGCATTGAAGTGGATCTTTGTCTTCACGCATGTTGCATGCCATGTTTGCGCTTATGTCCGAAGTGTCTGGACTGTACTCTCAGAGCTTGCCATACGGCCACTCAGCAGTTATTGAAAGGCGCACCATTTTGTGCTGTGTTCTGTGCTGTTACTCTAGGATACTGTGCTCTTTTTCCATACGTCGCCATATACCTCTCCAACAATGGCAGATAGTAGGCTTTTCATGTCTCCTACATCTAATGTAATCCCTGCTGTCAGTCTTTCTATCTCATAGATACACTTGCCCACCCCAGCCATCAATGACGGTAGCTTGCATCTTAAATTGTCTTTGTCCATTTGTTGCAATGGAATATGTTGGTGTCACCCACCTCCCTTCTCCAATAGTGGGAACTGTGTCAGTCTCCCTTCTCCGTCCTGTTCTTCTATATTTTTAGTGGCCGTGAATGCCCTTGCCATCCCTGTGCTTTTTCATCCTGGCCAGCCCCTAAGCCACTGCACATAGAGAGTAATATTGTCTGTGCTCGCCACCCCCCGGAACCCTTGTGGGGTGCGACAGTCACCGTTCCAGGTATCCCCCTTCTCTGCCCATGCCTTCTACATCTCCCCATGCTGTGCCTCGGTCCAAGCTCACTTCTCTGGAGCGGCAAAAGTGTTTTCCTTCCTTGTTGTTCTCACTCCACTGTGAGTCTTCGTCTGACCCATTGGTGCTGATGATACTGTCACTGTCTTCTTGTCTGTCATCACTGAAACCAAGCCTTCTTAAAATTATGTCATCCCACTGTTTCTCCTTCGTTTGCTCAGCAACTTCATGTTCCCATCTCACTGAGGGTACAGCACTTCCTTCTGCTCGTGAGGCAGCTGTGCTGTTCCTCCTGCTCCTATATAGTTCTCCTATCCATCTCTGTATACCTTACCCACCCTCATCATTTAAGCGTGCCAAATCCGTTTTAATCCCTACTACTTTAGTAGAGTTCCTGCTCTGGTACCCGGAGGCACAGCCAGGATTGTCTAGTAAATGGGGCATGAAGCTAATGTAGTTGGGCCCACTGCACTGACACAAATATCTGTAAATGCTCACACAGAGCTGCTGAGTGGGCATTTACAGATTTTGGGTGGGCCTTGCCCCTCAGGCCCTACCCTGCCTACGCCTCTGCTGGTACCTGTTTCTTTTGTTTCTGCACTCTTCCTCTTACTTGTGTCAGCGTTCTTTAAGGATCTGCTTGACTTCTAACCTCCTCTTCTCTTTCTTTAGCTGCACTTGTCTTTCACGCTCTTCTTCTGCCTTTTTCCTTGCTATGTTATCTAGCTGTCTGTTTCCTTTGCTCCTTCTCTTCTTTTTCTCCCACTTCTGCTTGCTCTTTTTCTTTTCATACTCTTTCAGCATCCTCCTTTTCATCGCTTTCCCTCCTATGCACTTCCTCCATTATTTCTGCCCATTGCCTAGCTTCCTACTCCTTGTCTTTTACTGTTTAATGCTTCCTTTTCCATGCTCCCTATTTCACTTGCCAGTTTCCCATCTAATTTGAGTAATATTTAGCCACCTATAGATTTGTTTGATGTAACTAACTCTTGGTTCGTAGCAAGTCCTATCTTCCCTGTGTCATTCTCCTGTAATTTCGCTTGCTTCTCGCTGCGCTCTTTGTATTCGCCGCTATTGTCTTGTGCCATCTTACTCACTTGTGTTGCGCTATCGAGTACGTCCATGCTACTATATGCTGGTGGTGCGAAAGTGGTATTTGTGTATCCTGCCACTGATTTTATTTCTTTCATGGGGTAAAATCCCTTGCTCTCTGTTGCTGCATCTGCGTCTAAAGTTTGAAGAGGAGGAGGAGGCAGAAGGGGGAGCCGAGGGCTGTTCGCTCTCCGTATCCCGTTGGCTCAGCATCCAATGCCACTGAGCCCAATCTCTGTCCTCATCCTGAAACATTTTCCACAACTCTAATATTGCTAATCATTTGCTTACTTTACTCCACTTATATGATGTCTGTGGCTAGGTGACCATTTGTTGCTGCACACAATTGTAAAAACATCCATCTTTGGACCATGGCTTCACCAACTTGCCCTCTGTGTCATGCGTCCATTCCGAGCTATACTTGCAGATTTTGTCTTGATATCCTAGAAGGGACTTGCATAAGTGTTGGAGAGGCGTATCCCCCATCACCTTACTTCACACAATATTTTGTCAAATACTTACTTGACCTCAAATTGAGGTTTACAACACATCTGATTTTAATAAAAACAGTATAATTTATTTTTTCTCAGTCTCTGCGGCTCAATACCATAAACAAAGGCGTGCTCCACCCCTTTGCGGCTCTCCGCCTTGAAAGATAAACTTACAATTCCACTTGCGTGCACCTCACACTCTGCCCCAATGGCACAACACTGGTTCTGAACCACGATCGAAAAACTGTCTACCAAACTTCATGATGTTTCACACATTTCAAGTCCTATTAAACAACCTCATCAGTGGTGTCACCAGTGCAAGAGAGGAAGAATTGTCACAACACAACATAACATATACATGGGCACCTTCCTGCTTCTTCCAACAGGGTAAACCAACCAAGCTTGTGGTCCATCTTCTGTAGCATTGCCTTACAGGATTACACATAAAACATAGGAAACCACCTTGCATAATATAAGCTCACCTTTTCCGCTAACCAAAATATCCAGGTAAACCACCATATACCATTTTCTTTCAACGATTTCTTCTTCCGTAAGCTAAGATAACTGCCAAGCATACCTCCCAAACTGACTGCTCACCAAACAGGTATCCTTACACCACCCCAAATACTTCACCCGAATCATTTAAACAGATCTGTTCTCCCCACATTCGCTGTATAGCTGGGTCTATACTTGCATTCTGTGATCCGCTGAGGTCTCTCTGGCACCAGCTCTCCCACAACCTGCCACTCTGCCATCTGGTCTGATAGATGTCCCACAGGAAGCAGGCAGGAATGTTTCAAAGATGGCTCCTGTCGGCCTCTTCTTGCTTTCATGCGTGAATTCAGACGTTGGTTTTCGCGGGTCACCACACAGCCCCTCGGGCATGCGGCGGGACGAGGCAGTTTCTTGCTGAAAGAACCTAGAAACCATCCTCTGCTACCACTTTGTAGGGCGTGGCCAGGCTCCCCTAGCAGTCACCCCAGATAAATGCAGAGTACGCTCTGGCCCATCAGAAACTCCCAGACAGAAGTACGGAAGACTCAGCCATAGGGCAAAGTTACTGTTGTTTATTAGCATATAAACAAAACAGGGATTACACCACAAAAACAAAGTTTGTCTAGAGCTCTCAGCATCTAAGTGTGTGTCAACCAGTTTTATTCCGGTATGACGTCACAAATCCAGGTTCCCTCCCGAAAAACTATCAGGCATTTGTATTGGTCAGTTTGGGCAAGAAATATATAAAGAATGTATAGGTTAGTTAGAAGGTTGACTAGCCATGTTCAGTTGAATGTCACCGAAAGACCATTGGCACTTGCAACAAATTAAATCCCCACAAAGGTGAGTTTGGATTGGACAAAGTGCGTCCCCCCCAACCCTGGGAGCCTAGACAGTTCTCAGACTGCAAGTACTAGGTAATGAGAAACAACATGAGGTGCAAATCATTCCCTAACGTTGCTATTCTTAGATCACCAAGCCTGTGAGAGAGCAGTCAGTTGACGATTTGTAGGCAACACTTATATCTTCTTCTCTTTGGTGCTCTGGGAACAGTTTTCACCGTCTGGGTCACATGTGTCGAGACCACGAAATGAAGCCATTTCATTGGTAATTATGAGGGATTTAGTCTGAATTTCTGCAGGTGGCTCACTATCTCGGTAGCTGGAATGTTCCTGCTTTTACTTTGTCCTTGGCTGGTGTTAAGATGGATTTCTGAACTCTGACCTGGTGGGCAGAGGTTCAGAAGGCCAGCCTAGTTTCTTGGAACAGGGTACCTTCTGGACAAGCCAGACCAATCAAGGTAGCTTGGCGGCGGTCAAACTAGGTCTCAGGAGGAGGGAGGGTGACTGAAAGACCTCAATGAGCACACAGAGCAAAGGACACTTACAAATCACTCCCAGTCAGGTGTATATATATTTAAAATACAAATACATTTATTTCAAGGCCTTTGAGTTTCAACACACAAATCAAATCACAGTATTACTATTAAGCCAACATAATCCTATCTATATACAAGACCAATGGGGTCTAAAGGATTAATGCACGAAATGGGTCCACAACCTAAAAGGGGAAGGAAACAGACAGTGCAAATAGTCTTTAGTCCCTTCTTTTTTCTTTTTTTTCTTTTTTTTTTATTCAAAATTTGTTTAGTTGAAAAATCAACTTTTTCAATATTTACATCAAGATTATATTTCATCTTTTTACATAGTCGAATGCAGAATATCATCTGTTTTAATACAATAAGCAATCCAACATAAGAAGTGAAAATCCCAGAGAGACAGAAGGTTACATGTGATATGATACATTATCGGAGGATCCCCACCATTACATATTGGAATTTTTATATTACTTCCCCAGTAGATTCAAGGCATTCAAATATTGCACTGTAGCTATAATTAGAGAAACATTTGTTGTATTAAATATTTCATACCACAGTTGTTCTTTTGTGAGTGACAATTTAAGTTTAAAGAACTTGAAGAAATGTTTTATCCTTAGATCAAGGAGAGAAGAACATTCCGATATTAGATGGCATGTAGATTCTTCTTTCCTAGGGTTTTTACAGAATCTACAAGTAATGTTTAACATTGTAGTTTTAGAGAATTTTGCCAGTTTGACCTTCGTTGGAACTAGGTCCAATCTGAAGCGCAAATAAGAATCTGCATATGATCTATCAGGGAAGGATGAGATGTATTTCGGAATATCGTTCAATGCTTTTATCATGAAGGGACCTGCTTTAAAAGCTGAATAATGTAGGCATAGTTCCCTAGTTGAGATCCAGTCAGATCTAAGGAGCTTAATTTTTGCCTTATCCGGGAAAAGAGCAAGGTTATTGAAAGAAATATCAGCTCTATCAAGAGTCTTTTTACACTCCTCGAGCCAAGGGGAGATCGAATTGTTGGTTGAGGATTTCATCCAGTCTCTTACCGCCGGAAATGCGTTTTTAGCATTATCTGCTGTAAGAAGGGCTTTCCGATAAAGTGCTAACCTTGCCCAAGTGACTGCCACAGCTAGAGAGGATAGCCCAAGTTCATATCGAATTATGGCTATTGGGAAACTTTGGGGGACCGGCAATATTGTTTTCCAATATAGACCTTCAATGTAGTCCCAATTTATTTGTTTATTCATAATCTTGGTGTGACTCAATAGATTATAATGGGAACTGCTTTTTGTAAATGAAACATACGAGCAGGTATTAAGGAGAACCTCCCGTATTTCCTTTGTAGGGCTTTTGCTTGGGTTGCCAGGAGTTTCATTCTGTTAGAAATCTCTTCTTTGTATGGAGTATCAGCTAAGCTTGTATTGATGTTAACTCCTAGGTATTTATACTGGTACAGTATGTCAAGGGGGGAGTTGGAGATATACCACTTGAATTTGGTTGTGGATTTTTTTGAGGACGTTTGAACAGTTAAGATTTTCGTTTTCTTAATATTAATTTCCAATGTGTTTGTTCTGCATATTTTGATAGTGCACCTAGTTTCCTCTGTAGTCCTATTGGTGTTTTATCAAACAGGACCATATCATCTGCATATAATATGTAGGGGATTGTTAGCGTGCCTATCCGGGGTGAGAACGACCGAATGGTCAGCATTTGTTTAAAAAAATCACTAATATAAAAGTTAAAAAGAATAGCAGCAAACGGACATCCCTGTTTTAGACCTGTATTTGTTCTTATTGTATCGGATAGGAGTCTGTCAGTAGTGAGTTTGACTCTTACACTTGTGTTCGAGTAGAACAATAAGAGTAAGTTAATAATGTAGGCAGGGTAATTAGCAGCATCAAGTTTCTCCCATAGCAAGGAGCGAGAGATGGAGTCGAAGGCTTGTTTGAAGTCGACTAAGGCAATATATAATGGTTGTTTTAGCCGAATGGCTTCAGCTTTCAGTATGGCAATAATAATTAAATTTAGTGAGGTGCCTATGCACGGATTGGTAATGATCCGTTAGGTCCTGATCGCAGAGCCATTTTGTAAAATCTCGGAGTACAAGTCTTGTTAAAATTTTCCCTGGCACGTCTAAGAGTGCTATGGGGCGGAAGTTCAAGAGGGAAGATCTGTCTCCAGATTTAAAAATGGGTATTATAATTGCCGTTTGCCATGAAGGTGGAAATTTATTTTGGTTTATAACATTTTTAAAAATCAGGAATAAAACCTCTGCCCAAGCTTCAGGGTTTTCTTTTAAAACAGCATTTGTAATCATGTCCGGGCCCGGGGCACGAGAGTTATTTAGTTTTTTGATAATAATGACTATATCCAGATGGTCGAAGTCCAAAGCTTTGGTGACAAAACTGCTTTGGTTTACAGGAGCATTCACTTCTTGCTGTTTAAATAGAAGACTTTCGTAGTGTTTTACCCATGCCTTTTGGTCAATGCAATTTAAAAGTATTAATTTTTCAGCTGTTTTATCAGATCTGTTTATTATCTCCCATATTTCACCCGCCTTTTTCAATAAAATTGCTTTTAGCATAGCCTCTGCGTTGCTTTGTTTTGCGGACGCTATTATTTGCTTAATTTGATTTCTGTATTTATTTTTCAATTTTTGTTTTAATGCTATGTTGTTTACAGCCGCATGTGATCGTAAATCCAGCCTTAATTTAGCATTGAGTGCAGTTATATCAGGGCTCCATTTGTATTTATGGTTAAAGGTCGGCTTAGTGTATTTATTACTCGATTCCTGTATGATTTGAATTAAATCATTATAATAAGTGTGGTTCGGGAGCTCTTGTTTTTGGTGTAAGAGTTGAGATAGATAATTTATACGAAATGGAGTCCACCGGAGTCTTGTTCTTGCTTTATTAATTGCGAGCGGTACTTTATAGTAATCTGTGTTTGATTTGGGGTGTGGTCTCCATGAGGTTACCACCAAATTGTGATTGCTTGAAGTAGTTTCCAGGATTTGGAAGTTGGTTATTTATTTCGTTGAGTTATTAGAAATGAAAACGTAGTCTAAGGTTGATTGGAGATTACCTCTTTTCCGCGTTGCTCTCGGGGGGACATCCATAGGGAATGTACCATTTAATAGTGTGAAATTTCTGGTTTTCATTAAAGATAGCCATTTATTTGGTCTAGTGTTGGTTATTTTTTCCAAGGGGAGTAACAGATTTATATTAAAGTCGCCAGCAATTATTGTATTGGTTATGTCATTTTCAAGAAGAATTTGATCGAGGATAGACTCTATTTTCTCCGCAAATTGTAGTGCATTCGCCGAGAGCGGGTTCCAATAGATATTGATAACCATGGTTTTAGGGTAGAAAGGATGGTTTTTGTTCTCTGTCGTGAAGAGGGCTGGTTGGATTCCAGGGTCTGGACTTTTCCATGAAGATATAGTTAATTGAGAATCAGTTCTTACTGCAATAAGCATACCCGCTATAGGTCTCCCTTTAGTTGGTTTAGAAGCATTAATTGCTAAGAGTTGGTGATCTGGCCATAGCGGGGTGCTGGACATCCATGTCTCTTGTAGTAGAATAACATCATAGTTATTGAGTAATAGAGACTTGGAGTTCAGTAAGTGGGAAAACCCCCGAGTATTCCAGGATATGAGTGTAAGTTGACGGAGGGAAGGCCTAGTTTGCTAGTGCTTATTCCTCTCTAAGTCATTGGCAGGGGAAACCCAGGCCCATTTAGATTGTTGCACAGGGGGTTGGGTTTTGATAGCTGGATTACACTTGGTACATGAGGAGTTCGGAGAAGGTTGGAGCGGAATTTGATTTTTTGAGCTCGGTAGTTTCTGAAGGTCAGGAGTCGGGGGAACTATAGGTTCCAGAAGGAGACCTTTTTCAAAGAGTAATTGGCGTTGGTCCCAAATATAGTTTTTAACAATTAAAGATCGAATTTTGAGGTCCACAGTGTCTTGGTGAGCTGGTAATGGGTAGGAGACACCGTCAATGTCATCTGAGTTAATATGTTTTAACTGAGGTAGGGAGTGGAATATTGTAAATATAGTAGATCTGTTTAGGAAGGGATCTGAGAATAGTCTATCTATCATGATGAGTCTGAGGGGTTCATTTGATAGGGTTCTAGGCAGCCATTCTGCTTGTTGGTAGTCAGTCGCATCATAAAGGCTTTGGTCGGTCTGCTCAACCGGAAGGGGTGTACTACTAGGATCATCTACATTTGAAATTTCAACAGGGGGGGCCTGAGGAACATCTTTCTGGGCAGTATGTTCTCGTACTCTCACTGGAGAGTCTTTGGGAAAAGGGGCTCTTTTCACCAGTTTTCTTCTTTTTTGTTCCAGGGTCATGAAGGGATTTGCTTCATGATCTAGTACAATGCAGAACATTGGGTCTCGAGGTTTGTTTCTATCACTGTCATGGTGGAGGCTTTGGTGTACTGTTTCCGTGATAGATATATTGTTTGGGTAAACTGATAAATTAATTAGATCTTCATTTGTCATATCCTTGAGTAAGGAATCTGTATCACAGGGCGTTAAAGCAGGTACAGTACATGCAGAAGTAGAAACAGGCTCCTTACCTGCGAGAGGCATCACACCATCAGAGGGCAGCGCGGGATTCACGGAGGGCTCTTTAAGAGGAAGAGCAGGTATCACTTTATCCCCAGTCACCCCGGGCTGGACGTTTTGTTCAGGCGGTAGGGAAATATTTTCTACAAACTTTTTAGCTTTAGAAGCAGGTAGTTTGTTTTTTTTGGTCAAGGGTTGATTCTTAGTTTTTTTTTTTTGTATTTGTTTGCGAAATTTCCACTGTCGGGTCTGCAATGTCATTCAGACTTTGGTGGAGTGTTGAGTTATTATGTTTTTTGCGTTTGCGTCTCTTGTTCTGTGAGCGCCGCTTAAATATCTCATATATTGGACTTTGGACTGGTGGTGGAGAGGGAGGAGATACGGACTCCGAGCACAAATCAACCACTGGAACGAACAATGTCCCAGGGAGGTCTGAAATCAGAGGGGTTGTTCTTTGGGCTAGCAGCCCTTTTGGCTCCTCGGCAGGTGTAATGTCTCTCACAGGGGTAAAGGTTGAGCATAGAGTGTTTAACTCGGTTTTCAGAAATGCTGGAAAGTTTATTGCCATCCAGTCCATTTTTCCAATTAGGTTGTTTAACAGAACATCCTGGGAGCCTACACGGGAGTCTAAAAGTTCGAAGAGTTTTGTGAATGCTAGTATCGAGGTGTTTATGGCCATAAGGGCTGGTTCTGTATTGAAGTTGGGGAGTGAGGGGAAACCAAAAGATGGGTGAGGAGTTGGTTTCACAAATGATGGAACATCGGTGTTACCTGATGAAACAGACTCCGGTGAAGAGATAATATCATTAGGGCAGTCTGTTGGAAACAATTCCGGGGAATTGGAAAGCCTTGAGTCAGTGAGGTCGTTCAAGGTTACCTTTTTGCTTGGTAGAGCAGTAACAGCAACATTTGCTGGTGAGTTGTATTGTGTTGAGTGTGCAATTGGGTAGTTACAGGGGGGGCTCAGGGTTGTTTTTTTTTTTTTATCATTATCATTTCTTGCCCTTGCCGCATTCAAATCAATTTTCTCAGCAGCAGAGGTATGAGCCGTTCTTTGACCCACTCACTACCTCTGCATAGAGAGGGGGCTGGCAGGGATTTAAGTCATGAACCGGGATAAGTAGGGATTGGGTGTCATGACATGAGGTGTAAAAAGCACGTTCATCAAAAGCAGAGGGGTGGTTCTCATAACACTCTTGGATAGTTTTGTCAGACATGCAAATTGCTGGGGGGGTATCAATTAAATATTCAGGCAGAGTTATGAAAGGTTTAGCGGTCTCCTCTAAAGGAGGGGTCAAAGCCGGGGCAGCTTCAAGCGCTTTTACAAGGCCATGGGTTGAAGAGCCACTTATCAGTTTAGAAACTTGAGGGCCCGGGCGTAAATGGACCGAAAATCGGGGCATAGCATGGGGGAGGCGGGGGCATACCCGTTGTTAATCTAAACATGTCGGGCGAGGCACTGCTCACTAGCTGAGTTCCCAATATTTGGCTCGCAAGTGCCACGCTGTGAATCAATTTCTACTTTCGGTTTCTATCTCAGGGAATTAGGAGAGTGGCGCTGTTTGATTTTCTTCAGCGCCGCGCCTTCTCACAGGACAGACGTCCGGTAATCGCCTAGTGATCGTTGAATACGGCTAGGGTCGGGTGGCGAGTGCTCCGCTACGCGACTACCTAGAAAAAGCTAACACAATTGGGTGTCTATCGGATCAAGCTGTGGGGCACGGGTTTGTCAACAGAAGGGCAGTTTACGAGCTGCATATGGAGATTGTGGAGAAGGTAACACAGCAGCCATGTGGGCTGGGACAGGAAGAGAACTTGTTTGCCCCGCTTAGCTGTTGCTGGGTTGATTACGTAGAAGGCAGCGAGGGTTACATGCAGGCCTGCATATGGCAGCAGCTCAGAGAAAGAGAATTTAAGGAGGGAAGGGTTGAATAAAGGAATAAGGAAGTAGAAAATTGGGGCAGAGTGCTACGGCAAACCGCAACACCGCGGACAGCCGACAGTACTTGATTTGTACTTGCGGTGGTGCGCTCGCGCGGGTGCGCGCGACCGGCACGTTTTCAAGGCACGCAGGGTTGGGGGCATGTCTAGTACTGCAGATAAAGAAATACACAAAATTAGAAGTTGTGGACATGTTAAAAGTCCATATTAAAGTCTGTGAGTGTCAGAGCATGGAAGGTATATATATATATATATATACCCGGGACACAGTCTTTGATGTTTCCAATGAAGCAGGAAAGAATAATCCGTTAAGGGCAGCAGCGACAGCAGGACCCGCCGTACAGCCGACAGTACTTGATTGGTACGTGCGGTGGTGCGCGCGCGCTGGTGCGTGCGGCCGGCACGTTTTCAAGGCACGCAGGGTTGGGGGCGTGTCTAGTACCGAGACACAGTCTTTGATGTTTCCAATGAAGCAGGAAAGAATAATCCGTTAAGGGCAGCAGCGACAGCAGGACCCGCCGTACAGCCGACAGTACTTGATTGGTAGTCCCTTCTACATCCAACACACTCCTAACTAAGAGGCAGTCCAATCCCTAAGAAGAGTGGAGCCTATAGCTCAAATGTACTTGCAATGCTAGCGCACGCGGTAATGCAGATGGGCAAAACGGGGTCTGTTCAAGGGTCTGTAGCAGCTCAGGAAGGTGGGTGAGGTGATGAAGAATAGGTTCCCACTATTTGAGGAGGGCCTCCACTTGAGGGCAGAGTCGATTCCAAGAGTTGGGAATAGTTTGCTAGTTCGCACTACCAGTGGAAAGGAGACGGGCCGTCAGTGGCCTCTCGTGCGTAAAAATGGATGGAGGCACTAGGGGCCACCGGTTAGGGTTGCGATTACTCACCGACCCGAGGGGCACTCCGGACCAAACTTCAGCAGTCGAGTCCACTTCGGTTGCAGGTTCAAGTGCAGCAATTTGGCGGCTTTGCAGCTTTCAGAGACGAATATACAGCATTGATTCCCAAATGGGACAGTGGTGATTTCACTGCTCCTGGTGGATGGATCAGGCCAGTTTCACTGCAGCAGGCTTCAGAGCCAAGAGGGGCACAAATGCAGCGCACCTGCAAAGTTTGTCACCACGTCTGGGCGACACGGTAACCGTGTATACTTTGATTCGGGCGCACTCACTTTACTCCAGACCTAGGAATGCCAAGTGTATGAATTTCAGTGTGAGGGTGCCTTGAACAGAGAGCTAGCGATGTACCAAGTTTCAAGGACCTCCTTGAAATGGCGGCGGTATCAGGGCAAAGAGTCTGCGTAAGCTGGTCAGCCCACTGGTTGGCCTAGGGAAACTTCCGAGAAGGCTTACTTGCAGGGTTTGATGAAGGTGCCGAGAATAGTTGGTCCCACTATTCCAATGGGTCGAAGTGTCTTCGCAGACCTTCTAAGACGACCAGATGCAGAGGGGACCCACGGGATGACAGCGGACTCAGGGTGACAAACCTTCCAGCGGGTCACCAGCTGTTCCTCGACTCGGCTTCTTAGTTTCAGGATACTTGGATCCTATCCTTCCATTCAGTGATAACTCCAGAGATCGACATGGTATGGCTATGTGGGCCCTTCTTTTATCCAGAATCTCCTTCGCGCCAAAACACAGAGCACCCAATGGGAGATCTGCTCACATTCAGGCACACCATATGTTGACCAATCACGGACCACGGTGGTCCCAGGCATTCACAGCCCTCTATAATCTCTGGCACCCAGGATGTGTATTGGAACCAGATGTTCCAGCTCACATCCTAGAGGCACACACACAAGGCATGCAGAAGCCTGCGAAAGCTTGGCGTTTTGCAGGTGAATGCATGCCCTAATAAGGACTGACCCGGGTCGGCTCGACCTGGGGAAGGTAAAGGGGCAAGATGGACACAGGACAGGACAAAGAACCTTGTCGCCTATCCATTTTGGATCGAGGCCACATAACCGTTCCAAACATGGTAATCACGGTTTACCTGGCAAGAAAGGGATAAAAATATGCAAAATGATAAGCTGCCACCAGCCCTGTTCAAGGCATATCTGCACTTCTCCTAAAATATCCTTCGAGATTATCTAAGGCCTTTGGAAATGACTAGACCCACTAGACTGTACTGTAAGGTACATTGTACACTTGTTACATGTTGCAGAAAAGTAGCAACATTGGAAATGACTAAGGGAAACAGAGTCTCCCAGTACTGACTGTCTTAAGGGCATGTCAGTTTCCCCATGAAAAGTGAGCGAAAAGCCCATAGGAGTGCAGCAGAAGGCTGGGCTCCTCTGGTAAAGTCAGACTATGGTGTTTAGACACCAGCAACAAGGTGGGGGTACACAACTGGAGGGAAAATTACCTATGAAATGGAACACTCGCACCTCCCAGACCATGGACAGGGGGAATTAATCCCCGCCGTGGATGAGTCTCATGTTCAGGTTGGTTAAACATTCTGGACAACCCATCAGCATTGCTATGTTGGACACTTGGCCTATGCTCAATAGTAAAGTCAAAGCCTTGCAGACTTGTGGACCACCTGAGCAACTTTGGATGCTCTCGCATCATGTTCATTAGCCACTTTAAGGGCTTATGGTCAGTTTGCAGAGTGAAGTGGGTCCCACAGAGGTAGGGCCTCAGCTTCCTTAGGCCCCACACAACAGATAAACATTCTTTCCCTACTGTGGACCATCTGAGCTCTCTGTCCTTAAGCTGGCATTGAATGAAGCCAATAGGGTGTTCCTCACCCATCTCATCTACTTTATGATAGTACAGCTCCTATCCCATTGTCAGAGGCATCTGTCTGCACAATAAAAGGTATTTCGTAATCAGGGGTCCTGAGAACAGGGGCCTGGCACAAGGAGTCTTTTAAGCCATTGAAGGCCTTCCCACACTCTTCAGACCAAGTTACCTTCTTGGGTTTCTTAGGAGTTGTGAGAGCAGTCAGAGGGGCGGCTATGGTGCCATAGTCTGCCATGAACTTCCTGTAGTACCCATTGAGTCCTAAAAAAGCTCTCACTTGGGTTTGAATAGTAGGGGTAGGCAAGTCTTGTACTGCTTCTACTTTACTGGGTAGAGGCTGTATCCTCCCTCCACCTACTTCATGTCCAAGGTAGACCAGTGATCCGTGTCCAATCTGTGACTTGCTGGCCTTTATGGTCAAGTGGGCCTTCTGAAGGGCCTGAAACACAATGTGGAGTTGCTTCACATGATCCTCCTAGGTGGCACTGAAAACTGCTATATCATCCAGATATGCCAGACAGAATTCATCTAAACCATTAAGGACATGATTCACAAGCCTCTGGAAAGTGGCTGGGGGATTCTTCAACCCAAAAGGCATTACTCTGAACTGGTAAAGGCCCTATGGTGTTGAAAAAGCTGTCTTCTCCTTGGCATGTTCTGCAAGTGCTATTTGCCAATAGCCTGCAGTGAGGTCAAATGTGCTGAGCTATTTGGTGGCACCCAAAGTATCCACCAGCTCATCTGTTCAAGGCAAGGGGTCTGCATCTGTCTTGGTGACAGCATTCAGAGCCCAGTAATCCACACAGAACCTCAACTCGGAGATGTCTGCCTTTGGAACCAAAACCACAGGGCTGGACGACTACTATGACTACTAGAGGGTTCAATCACCCCAAGATCTAACATTTTGTTGACCGCTGTCTTAATGTAAGACCTTACTTTGTCTGACATCCTGTATCCACTAATTTTTTTGATTGATTGATTGATATTTTATTTCTATCGCGCTCGTACACAAGTGTTTCAGAGCACGCAATTTTGGTAGGTGCACTATCTCCAGTGTCAATGTCATGTTTGCACCAAGGTGTCAAACCTGGCGACTGTGAGAACAAGGGGGAAAATTGCCTCAGCAAACTTTTCACCTCAGCTTGCTGATCAGAAGTCAGGTCAGGGGCCACTTGGACACCCTCAATGGAGCTATCTGAAGGACTGCCCTGGAACAGGTCAGGGAGGGGTTCTGACTCCTCCTCCTCAACATCTGAAACCAGCAGCAGTGCAGCGATTTCAACTCTTGGAAGTAAAGCCTTCAGTCTATTCACATGAAACACTTTTGGACCCTGACCAGCCCCTCCAAGGTCCACTAAATAGTTTACCTCACCCAGTGACTCCACCACTGTGTAAGGGCCTGACCATTTGCCCTGTAAAGCCACAGGCCTTATAGGATTCATGATCAGGACTTGCTGGCCAGGTGTGAAATTGATGAGGGCAGCCTTCTGGTCATACCAATGTTTCACCAGTGCTTGTCCTGCCTTCAATTTTTCACTAGCCAGACCCATCAGGAGTATCATCTGTTTTCTGAGCCCTAGCACATAGTCTACTACATTGGTAGTTACTGGGGGAGTAGGCATCTCCCACCCCTCCTTGACTATGGCTAAGGGACCCTCATAGGGTGACCAAACAGAAGCTCGAAGGGGCTGAAGTCAAGCCCCTCATGCGGTACTGCTCTGTAGGCAAACGGTAAGCATGGTAACAAAAGATCCCATTTTCTTCTTTGGGGTTCTTCCAGAGCCCCAATCATGCTTTTTAAGGTCCTGTTAAACCTTTCCACTAGACGATTGGTTTGTGGGTGATATGTGGATGAAAACTTATAGGTGACACCACATTCCTTCCACATGGCCTGCATATACTTTGACATAAAGTTGCTGCCCCATCAGACACAACTTCTTCAGGGAAGTCAACCCTAGTAAATATGCCAAGTAAAGCTTTTGCAACTGACTTGGCAGTTACAGTCTTCAATGGGATGGCCTCAGGATACCTGGTGGCATCGTCGACCAGCACCAGGATGAACCTATTGCTTGAGGATGTTTGGGGGCTAAGGGGACCAACAATTTTGATCCCTACCCTCTCAAATGGTACCCCCACAACTGGGAGTGGTACCAATGGAGCTTGGATTGTTGTGCCACTCTTACCAAATAACTGGCAGGTGGCACAACTCCTGCAGTGACTTTGTACTTGCACACCTTCAATACTAGCTCAGTACCCAGCAGCCTAAAGGAGACTTGGGTCATGCCTTTCCTAAAGAAAACACCCTGGACCCGAACAACCCCACCAACTATAGGTCGATTACTACTGTTCCATACATCCGTAAGATTTTAGACAGAGTGGCCTATCTACAAATCCAAAAACACCTGGAAGATAACAACCTCCTGGGCCTCAGACAATCGGGCTTCAGGCCAAGGCACGGTACAGAAACTGCCCTTCTGGACCTCAAAATCCATATGGACGAGGCGAAGGACAAAGGCAAACTAGCCATACTTCTGCTGCTCGACCTCTCAGAAGCCTTCAACCTCGTCGACCACCGAATCCTCACTGAACACCTGGTGTCAGCAGCCGCCTTCTCTAGCGAGGCCACTGCCTGGGTACAGTCCTTCCTCTCTAACCGTACTGTGCCTCAGCTGACCCTATCCCCATCTACTGTAGAGTCCCTCAAGGTTTGTGTGTATCGTCAACCTTATACAATATCTTTACGAAGCTCCTATTTGACCGCCATGACAATCTGTGTGTCACATACACAAATTATGCTGATGATACCCAGGTCCTCATCACGTTGTCAGGATGCTACGAAAAGGATTCCAAATTGATTAACAACCTATACCTTGAAATCCAGGAGTGGATGGCTGAACACAGCCTATTCCTCAATGATGAGAAAACTGAGCTTCTTCTCGTCGGCTCCCAATTACGCCTTAACAAACTTGACCCGTGCTATGCCTCCATCAACATTGATGGAAATCTGATCAAAGTGGCCAAAGAGATCAAACTCCTGGACTCTACCCTCTCCTTTAAAAAACGAGTGAATGCCACTGCATCGTCCACAGCCTACTCAAACAAGCTTATCAATGCCTGTAAAGCATTCCCCTCGCCTATGAGCTGCATCACCTTAGCCAGGGCACTTGTACTATCAAAAACTGATTACTGTAACACCCTCTTCTTAGGCACCTTTGAGCGTAACCTAAACAAACTCCAGGTTCTTCAGAATAACGCCCTCAGAGCTGCACTAAGCATCCCTCGCCATGCCCACATCTCTAGCTTCAGACAGGATACCTACTGGCTCCCAGTATGGGACAGAACCACCTTGAGATCACTTGTCATCATCCACAAAAGCCTATCGAACACTGCCCCTAAGTACTTGGCAGATAAATTCAACTTACGGCTATCAAATAGACCAACCAGGTCAATTTACATGCACTGCCTCACCATTCCTAAATTCAACCTCAAAAAAGCGGGTGGCTCCAGCTTCCCATTCCTAGCAGCCAAACAATGGAATGCTGTACCCCTGACCTTAAGAATGGAACCTTCGTTCTGGACCTTAAGAGCAAAACCGAAGTCTTAGCTTGCTAGCAAGAATTGCTCACGTGTTTGACCAATCTCTGTATCTCACTTGTACTGTATGTCACCATGTATCTTCTCTGCGACCATCTTGTAACCCTGGTCACTGGCACTTACCGCTATTATCCATGCCTGCATAACATGTAACTGCATGTAACTTGTTGATCTTGTCTAAGTCTCTGGCGCCCAGTTACCTCAGGGTTCGACACGCGGTATAAATAAAGAAACTAAACTAAACTAAACCCCCATCTTGGGCCGGTAGAAATGCATGGATAACCTTTGCTTGGTTCTCTTGATAGCAAGGTGACCAGCAAGGGGCACTTCATGCGCCAACTGCAAGAGGAAGGGTTTTACAGCAAGGGGAACCACCAACCTCCTATGGTCTCCTTCTGTAGACTCTGTAGACTCACTGTAGAGGAGCCCACCTTCCCGATAAATCCTATGCTTCCCAGGAGGCTCACCCTCAAGCTGGGAGCAGGCCTGTCTCCTTAGTCCTTCCAGAGATGGGCACTCACGTTGGCCCTTACGGAACTCAACCCTGTCAGGACCACCTTCCACTAACAAACTTTGTAGTTCAGGATGATCATGGGGATTGAGAATTTCAGGCAACACCTCTTCCTCGACAGGTTCAGGTGTTTGACCAGCTACCTCCACCTCAGTGGTAGGTGAGTTTGGGGGAATATTTTCTTTCCCGCTGTTACTTTTTCTGACTCCTTTAGCCTTTGGTTCCCCTTTCTCTTGGGCTGGGCATTGGACTTGGCCAAGGCAGCCCTTGTTTGTGACCTTGTGCAGGGTCTTTCTTCTGTGTCTCCCACAAGCCCTAAAGCTCTGAGATCATTCCCCAGCAAGACCTTTCCTGGGACATCTCTCTGAATGCTCACTGGAATCCTGACCACTGTACCATTTATAGTAAGATTTACAGGCATAACTGGGAACTTGAGAGGTGGGCCATCAGCTAACTTAGTGGAGGACAGAGGAGCTCTGGCAACTCCCTCTGGGTCTACCAAGGTAGAATCCACCACAGTTCTGCTGCACCCACTATCCCTAAGGGCAGGTGTATCTACTCCACTAATCAGCACACTGTCCTTAAAGTAGTGTCTGGTATTATCAGGAATCCTAGCATAGGCCTCTGAGACTTTAGGCTCCCAGGAACCCAGGGAAATAAAACTACTTCAGAATCTATCCCACTGGGGAAGGAATCGGAGGAGAAGGATGCCCCTGTAATCTCTTCTTCCTCATAAGAGGAGAAGGCCAGATTAGCAGAGTGGACCCCAAGGTTTTGACCTTACATCTGGGGTCCCCCTTCACATGGTCACTTGCTCCACAAGCCACACAAGATCCACTGGGTCTTGTGACATAGGGAGGATTACTGTAACCAGAGTTCTGTTTTGGAGGATAACCTCTACTACCCTGTGTGTTCTCTTGTGACTTACCCCTGGATTTATTTTAGTGGCTCTTTTGGGAGGAAATATTATCAGATCCCCCACCCTCTTTATCTTTGGACTTTTCCCCTCCTCCTGCTTACCAGGATAAGTCTTGTCCTTATGGGACACTCTATATGACACCCACAAATCTGCCGCAATGGCCAGCTTGTTAGGATCTAACTCCTTTGAATCTGCCAAATGCTGCTTAAGCTCAGGGGAACAAGATGCAAAAATATGTTCAATCATGACAAGACATATCATACCCTCAACGGTGGAGACCTTATAGCCTTGAACCCAGCCAGTCAAGTTCTTTAAAGAATCAGTCACATATGACACCCAAGTACTTCCTTCTTTCTTTTTGTTGTACTCTCTAAACCTCTTCAAGCATTGGGCAGGAGTCTTCACAAACTTTAAGATGAGAGTTTGCTTTAACATTGCAAAATCTACTCTTTCAGCTTTTCACATTTCCATAATAGCCAGAATGGGGTAGTCCACTGAGCAACCATGCAATCTTATCAGCATTTACAATATCTTGAACTTCACATGCATACTCAAATGCATTCAACCAGTCCATAATGTCATTCTTCTCATCACACACACTGAGCAGATCTTTAGGAAATCTTGCATGAGAGGAGGACCCAGACCCATGTCCAGATCCCTTGGATCCATTTGAAACTTGAAGCTTGGCCAGTTCCAACTTGTGATCCCTGTCCTTTGCCTGCTCTATCTTCAGCTTAGCCATGTGGAATTCAAGCTCCTTCTGCCTAGACAGCAGCTCTTGCTTCTTGAATTCCAGCATGGCTTCAGCATCAGCACTTGCAGCGGAAACATTGGACATTACTTTATCCAGATCCTCATGGGCACCATGGATGAGGGCAGCAACAGAACTGTCAGTACTGCCAGTGGGAGCAGCCCCACCTCCTTCTGCACCTTCATCAGAAGCTATGGCACTGAGTTGCAACTCTTTCCATTCCATGACTCTCTGGATCATTCCCAATTTTGTACCTTGAGCAGGTAAACCCCTCTCAGTCCACATCTTTCTCAATGTTTCTGATCTAGAAGCATTTAAGGTTACTCCTTTCTCCAGGTATTTGAGAGCTCTCATTTCAACTTTAGTTTTATTTTGGCTCTCTTCTGTTGGTCTATGAGTTTATATCTGCCACTGGTACGAGGAATATTTCCTTGGATGTTTGGTTCTCTTCTGTTGGGGTCCCAGGCCCTTCTCTGTTGAGTGGGCTAATCGCTGCCATTGGTACGAGGAGGATTTCCTCGGATGCTTGTCTCTCTTCTTTTGGGGTCCCAGACCCTTCCCTGGTGGTCAGTGGGTTTATATCCATCATTGGTAGGAGGAAGATTTCCACAGGTGCACTCTTCGTAGTAATTAGGGTCCCCGACCCTTGGCGACCCTCCAATAAGCCTTAAGCTTGCGCTTTATGAAGTGGAGACATCTCTAGTCGCTGTGGGATATATTTTGGGGTTATACCTAACTTTGTGCTATTTTATTATGGCGGTAAAGTGTGGTATTTTATGGTGGTAATAATTCTTGTGGTAATTCGTTGGGGTATCTCTTTTTACATTTGTGAGACTAACTTCAGAATATCGCCTAAAAACTGTTTTTCCCAGGGCCACTTACCACAACAGGTTACTGGACTTAGTACACGTACGCCAACTGTTTAGATTTCTGTGTGGGATCTTATGTACGATGCCACCAATATGCCCTTTTGGCTGATTTTCAACAGGCAAATTGAAATACTGCTCACTCATTCACTTTCTAGCTAGAGAGTTCACAGCAGATACCTCACTTGGAAACATTTATTACTGCACACTTGTCTGTATGTGCAGATCAAATAAAATGACGACACAAACAAAAATGCACCAGAACACCAAGTAATTTGTGATGTGTGCTTTTTTCCAAAATTGATTTTATTGTTTTTGATACAACAAGCTTTGCAGATATTCAAGTGTTATATGCTTTTGGGGCTTGTAATGACACACAAGAAAAACAAACTGCAAATGAAATAACTAAATCAAAACAAATAATGAACTTTCTCTAAGAGCGGGGCAAATAATAAAGGAAGCTGGGGAGGGGGGCAAGATCCAAGGCAGAAACGGGAAGATTGCTTCTTTCACAGTTGGCTTCTTGTGAAGTTGTCGGTATGTCTCGGTGCTCGGGCCCGGGATGGGTTCTTTCAGGGGACGCTTCTGCGGATTTGTGTAACCTAGTTCGCCAGGTATTCAGCGATTCGGTTGGAAACAGGCGGCCCTGGGTTCAACGGCTGTTTGTTATGCCCCTTTCCTTTAAGTCCTGGGTTTCCATCCAACGCAGCGCCGCGGGTTGTCTTGCCATGCCAGGAAATTGTAGTCCAGGAAGAGGACCCAGATGCCCTAGAATTTGGCTCTGTTGCCGAGTCTGATGGCTGTAACTTTTTCGGCTGCTAAGATTTCCCAACATTTGGACCACCACATTTGTGTGGATGGGCCTTCCGGATTTTTCCAAAGTCTGGCGATGGAAAATTTTGCGGCTGTCAGGAAGTGGGAGCAGAGGTCCGCCATGCAGCCTGTTAGGGGGACTTGGCCGTCCCTGGTCGCCCCCAACAACACAATTCCCGGGCCCAGGGGATGGTAAACCCAGTTATTGCTTTGATCTGTTCGAGGGTGTCCCTCCAGAATTGGGTGGCCTTCGGGCAAGTCCAAAAGAGATGGAACAGGGTTCCTCGGTCCGGGAAGCCCCTCCAACACTGTGCAGGGATGGCCGGGTTGCATTTGTTTAGGATCTCAGGGGTGCGGTACCACCTGCAGCAAACTTTAAACGCCCTTTCTTTGTCACACATTTTGAGCTTTTGTGCGCCCGGGCCCAGATATGATTCCATTCCTCTGGCTCGATCGTTCTACCTATGTCGTCTTCCCATTTAAGTATGTATGGCTCTTTTTTGGTTGGATCTGTCCTGTCCAATAGTTTATATAATGTGGAGATTTTCCCCCTCGGAGGGTTGGCAGTGAGTGTTTGTTCTAGTGCTGTCAGTTCTCTGCTGCCATGTTTCTTGGCTAGTTCACTCGAGAGCCAGTGCTTCAACTGCATGTCACGGAACCTTTCCGTCTCCAGGACCTGAAATTTGGCTTTGCACTCCTCGAAATTTAGTGACCGTCCATTCTCAAAGAAGTCTTTCATGGTCTCCAAACCCCCATCTCTCCATTTCGTAAAATGATTTGGTGCGGTTCCTGGGGAAAAGTCTGGGTTGTCCCAGATTGGTGTGAGGGTCCCATTGTGCTCTGCACTTCCATGGGCGGGCTGCCTTTTTCCAGCTAGCTACTGTATTTCTCGTCGAGGGCAGAGGGCCCGGGTCTTGGGTGCCCTTTGGTTCTTTCATGTGGGGCTGTGCCTCAATCGGGGTCTTGCTCCAATCTTCTTCAATTTGTAGCCACCGGGGTTGATTAGTGAGAAGTTTCCATGTGAAAGCCGAGGCCAGCTGGGCTGCAAGGCAGTACCTGGTCACGTCCGGGACCCCTAGGCCGCCTGTCGCGGCACTGCAGAGCATGATGCATTTCGGGATGCGTGACTTCTTGCCTTCCCACACGTGGTGCAGTATGTCCCTTTGCAGCTTTTGGAGGGCTTTTTCCCAGACGGTCACTGAAAGGGCGTGTGCAAAGTATAGCAACCTTGGGATTAAGTTAATTCTTACAGCCGTAATCCGACCAAACCATGAGATTTCTTGTTTACCCCAGCGTTTAAGGTCGTTTTGGAACTCTTTGAGAAGCACGGGGAAGTTTATCTTGTACAGCTTCTCCATTTTGCTGGGTATCAGGACTCCCAGGTAGCTTACACTCCCCTTTGCCCATGGGATGCCCAACGCTGCAGATTTTGAGATGTTTATTGTGAACCCCGAGGCTGTTCGGAACCCTTACAAGGTTTGCCATAGGGCCCCTATGGATTCTTTCGCTTGGGTGAGTGTTAGTAGCACATCATCCGCGTTTAGGGCCACTTTGTAGGATTCCCCCTTGATTGTGAGACCATGTATCGCCGGGTTGAGGCGGAAGCTGTTAGCAAATGGCTCCATTGACAAGGCAAATATGAGTGGGGAATAGGGGACATCCCTGCCTTGTGCCTCTGGTTATGTTGATTCTGTCTGATTTGTCTCCGTTTAGGTGTAGTCTCGTGGAAGGACTCTGGTAATTAGCTCGGACCCATTTTACAAAGTTCCTGCCAAAGCCGAAGTGCAGCAGGGTTTCCCTTATATATCCCCAGTCGAGCATGTCAAATGCCTTGTGCGCATCCAGGAAGAGGACTGTCAGCTTCGAGCCCATCCTATTTGCCAATTCTATTATGTTGATAGTTCTGCTGATGTTATCCTGAGTGATCCGCCCTGGGATGAAGCCCGTTTGGTCTGGATGAATGATGTCTGGGAGGAGCGGAGCCAGTCTGTTTGCCAATATTTTTGCAAATATTTTAGCGTCATTGTTTAGGAGTGTTATTGGTCTGTATGATGCGCATTGCGTCCGGTCCTTCCCCGGTTCCGGGATAAGCACCGTTAGGGATTCACTCATGGCCGCCATGGTGGAGCCAGTAGAAAGAAATAAGTTATATAGGTTCGCCAGTTGGGGTGCTAAGATGTGATCACATTTCTTGTAAAATTTTGAGGTCAACCCGTCCGGCCCGGGGGTTGTGTTTTTCAGGAAGCGGATCGTCTCGCTTACCTCTTCCACTGAGACTGGCTGCTCTAGGTCCAACATTCAGGGATGCGGGTGCTTCTTTGGGACCAGGGCAAGGAATTATGTGATGGCCTGGCTCGGTGTCAGGGGCCCTGCCATGATTTCCTTATGATGCTGAACCATTGTCTCGAGCTTTTCTGCTTCCATATGGCACGGGATGCCATTTTTAATCGACCAGACATTGGATGTAGTTCCTTGTTTGCAGTTTTTTCAGCTTATGCGCTAGGAGGCGGTTAGCTTTATTGCTGTTGAGGTAGTAGAATTGCTTAGTGTAGGTTAATGCTCTGCCGGCCCGGTCCGCTAGGTGAATTTCCAGTTCCCTTTTTGCTCTTTTTAGGTCTCGGTTTGTTGTTTTCGTGTTGCGCTTCTTGAGCTTGTTTTCCAGTTCTACTACCCTCTCCTCCAGCTTTCGTTGTTTTAGAAGATTTTGTCGTCTGTGTCTGGCTGTTGTATCCATTGCCACCCCTGGATTACAGATTTCATGTTGTCCCACGCCATTGCAATTGGAGAGTCTGGGGTTGTGTTTTCTTTGAAATAGTTCTGAAGTGCCTCACCGAGGTCAGAGCTGGTGGCTGCGTCAGACAATATGTGGTCCTGCATTTTCCATTGCCGTTGGGCAGGTTCCGGAACTCCCTGCAGAAACAGATGCATCGTGACCGGTGCATGGTCTGAGATTGCTATGTGCCCAATTTAGACTTCCTCCACATAAGGGGCCATCGTGTTTGCGACAAGAGGTCGATCCTAAAATATCCTCTGTGGACGTGGGAAAAGAAAGTATAGTCCCTTTCTCCCTGGTTGCGCAGTCTCCAGATGTCGATCGTTTCGGATTCCCATAGGAATTCGGCCTTGGCCAGGGCTTTGACAAAGTCGTCTCTTGAGGGTGGCAGGGTCTTGTCGGTGCTCGGGTCTGGTGAAAGATTAAAGTCTCCTCCAATTAGTAGATGGCCAGCGGTGAAAGTTGTGATGATCGGAAGGAGGTTGTGGATAAACTGGTCCTGCTCTTTGTTTGGACTGTAGATTGCCACTAGGGTGACTGGGAGTTCAACCAGGAAGCCTTTCAGGAGCAAGTATCTCCCTTCTGGGTCTCTTTTGGTAGTGATCTTGGTCAATGGTAGATTTTGACTAAGCAGTATCGCAGCTCCTCTTTTTTTTGGGATGGCGGAGGCAAAGTAACACTATGGGTAGCGTTGAAACCTTATCTGCTTTTCGTCCTCTGCTATTAGGTGGGTTTCCTGAAAGTAGAGTATGTCGGCTGCTAACTGGTCCAGTCTATG
This sequence comes from Ambystoma mexicanum, assembly GCF_040938575.1. Lineage (NCBI taxonomy): Eukaryota > Metazoa > Chordata > Amphibia > Caudata > Ambystomatidae > Ambystoma > Ambystoma mexicanum. The sequence goes on from NC_090941.1 coordinate 772,997,573, forward strand.
TTCCACCGATTTCCGCTTTCTTGGGGCATTGAGGCCCTGCACATTCCATGTCGTGATGGAAAGTGTTTTATCTAGCGAACCCATCTCTTGAGCCCATAATAGTTCAGTTTGTTGTCTTCCCTGGTGGTAACTTGTTCACTCCTTGTCGGTTTCTTTTTCCACAGTGCCACCCCCTCCACATGGACCCCCCCTCCTCTAGCCCGTACCACCCCATCCCTCCTTCCCCCTCCCACCCCAAAATAACAGGTTTTCCGGACCAGCCTTCAACCAACAGGGCATTTGGCCGGACCGGCGTGTTAACGCTGATGGAGGCAACTGTGCCTCTTTTGCTACACAGTAAAGTTTTGAGAATATTCGGCATTGTAGTCCTGGATGCAACTGTTACCAGGCTTCTGGAGGTGTTCAGGCCTCCTCCCCCGAGCTAGGCGCCCTTTTGAGTCGTTTAAGAGGATTAGCCTGAGAGTCCCAGGAAGATAGAGAGGACCGTGGTTTAGGTCAAGGCACAACTATCTCGGATTCACTTCCTGCCAGGTTAGCGTTTGGAGGCCTGGGGGGCATGATGACGCCCTTAAAGTGAGGTTGTAGTTGAAGGGGCTACTTTCCTATAGATTGTTATTTCTCTTACTTTTGGTAGGGGGGCCTTGAGGTCTGCGGCGCCCCCCACCCTAGTCCAGAATTTGGTGGAGTCCCTTTGAGGTCTTTCCTTGTTGTCTGCGGGCCCCCCGAGGTCACCCGTCTCCTTGTCCGGGTTCATGAGGCGCTCGGCTTCCCTGGGGGAGGGGATGAGTCATGGTTTACCATCCCATGTGAAGATGAGAGCTGTAGAGATCCCCCACCGATAGGTTGTTTTCCTCTCCCGCAGCCATTCGGTCAGTGGTTTAAGGGCTTTTCTTTTTGCGAGGGTGGCCACTGCTACGTCTTGGTAGAGGGATATTGAGGCGTCTCGGAAGCCAATTCGGGTCAAGCTTCTAGATTTGTGCATGATTTCTTCCTTGACTCTGTAGAAGTGGACTCTCGCAAGGACATCTGGTGGAGAGGTTCCATTCTGTTTGGCTCTGACCCTGTGGACACGGTCCAGTTCTAGGGGGGGCTTCATCTGGGAGCGTTAGAATGAAGCGAAATAAGTCGTTGACATATGCGCTTAGTTCTTCATCGGGGATAGAGCTCGGAATTCCTCTCAGGCGGATGTTATTGCGCCTTGACCTGTTTTCCGCTTCTTCCTGCTTGTTTTCGAGGGCCTCACATCTGGCCTCTAGTGCAGTTAGTCTGTCGACCCCTTCTCCGATATCAAAGTTTTGCTCGTAGTGGGTTGTTTCAATTTCTTCTGTTCTGGCTTCAATTTCGCCAACTCTGTTATCTAGAGACGAAATTTTGCTTTTTAGTTCTTCTGTGCCTTTTTGATATTCCCTAGTTATGGCGGAGAGGAGCTCTTGCAGATCTGCTTTTGTAACTGCTTGGGTTGGCAACTCAGGATTGGGTTCCAAGGGTGCGCTGGAGTGTGCACTGTCGTTGCGTTCCACTTTCTTCGACTTCTCCCCCATGGTAGTAGATAACAGGATAGATATGCCGGCTTGTTTGGCAGGTTTAGGATTTCTGGACATTGTTCTGTGCTATCGTGGTGGAGATCTGGTCCTACCCTTCACGTTTGATGTGCAAACGTAGTTGTCAGGAGGTGCACTTCTAGCTTAGACTCCCGCTTTGCGCCTTGGAAATTTTGTGGGGTTGGTGTGTGTTGATTAGCTGCTCTGTTGTGGGTTGCAAGAGAGCGACAGCCCCCGGCGCCCCTATATTGTTGTGAGTAAGGGGGGATCTCGGGCTCCCACCCAGGGTGCGATGTAGGTGCTGTCAGCGCCCAGTTGAGTCCCCTCTCGTAGCGAATTGGGTGGAGTCATTGGGGGGGATGTGCAACCCGGCGGCCCGCGAGCCATCCGTTGCCGCCGGCAGCCCGCCGACCAAGACAGGGAGCACCGCCCTGACTATGGTTCTTCCCGGCGGGAGCTGAGGTGGGGGGTAAGACCGGGGCTCTCTCCCCTGGATTCGCCTGGGCCTGCTGATTCCTTTCGGGGCGCCCTCCTGATGGGACCCGGGACCCGCTGGGACCTCCTTGTCAACTGCCGAGAGGTGGGCCAGTAGGACCCGCTTGCAGGGCCACGGGCCCCTGGATGTTGCGACAGGTGCCGCCCTACCTCCGTCTGGTTGTGGGTGCCGTGGCCAGGATGCAGGGGCACTGAGGTCCACCGCTGCTTGCCGCTCCGGGCACTTGCTGAGGAGGAGCCGCAGGACGCTCGGATTCACCGGGGCTGCTCCTGGAGTCGGCCACGCTGGATTGTCCGTAGGGGCTGGTCGAAGGCCACCAGGCCCGTAGATCTAGACAGAGGAAGGCCGGTTAAGGGACCAGGGGGATGCCTTCACTGCGCCACTCCGTGGTGGGTCCCCACAAGCCGCGACTGGCCGCCTTCAGTCCAAGGAGGAGCCGCGGCAGCAGAGCACCCTGATTCCCCGCAGCTGCTCCAGGCACCGGCTGCACTGGGCTGTCGGCGGAGGCCAGGCAGAGGCTGCCGCGCCCGGAGGAAGGTTGGTTGGGGGGGACCAAAGGGTTGCCTTCACTGCTCTAATTTGTAGTGGGTCCCCCTGCGCTGTTATTGGCTGTCTGCGGGTGTGCTTGGCTTGGCGTTCTGCTGGTCAGGGTGGCTTAGTCTGCCGGGTCTCTGGTCCGTGGCGCGGCTGTATCCGATCAACCCCACTGGCTGCCGCTTATCGGTGAGTGCCCCCCTAGAGGTTGCTCGCAAAGTAGTCCGGATTCAGGGAAGGGATCTCACTGCCGCTGTCTTCTACAGTTATCTCTCATCCCGATGTTAGTGTCGGAGCTGAGCGGGCTGTAGGGATCGGTTTAGGTGCTGATACTGTCCGCCATTTTGGGAGATCGTCCGGGGCGCCAAGCCACTCTGTTGGGAACTCGGCAGAGCTCCGTCTCCCCAGGGCCAGGAACGTTGAGAGCGTAGCACGAGCTGCCTCAGCCTTCCGGCTTTTCGGGGTGCCGAATTTTTTGGCAGAAGCTTCAACTTTACTGGGGCATTTTTATCAGACACGCGGTCTCGGGCCAGGAGCTCTCACCGGGCCAGACCATCTGTCATGGCGCCAAGCCACGCCCCTCGTGATGTGTGGTTTTATCGTAACAGATAAACTTACCAATTACACATGGCACCAATTATGACCAGGACAGATTGTTTAGTGGGAGTGTATTACAATGAGCAATGACACATTTCAATAATAGAATGATCTGTGACCAGTTTTACCAATCTGACCTTGAAAGCGAAGAACTTGACAAGAATTATACTTTGAGAAAAAAAAGAGAAAACCGCAAAGGCAGTCATGTAAATTCGAAATTGCATGCACTTTTAACAATGACAATATTACACATGAAATGACCTATTTCCCTGACTAACTAACCGACAGGCGATCCACACCCCTCACTTTCGACTTATATTTACCCCGAAGTTGGCGATATTTCTGTATCAGCTGAACATGGGATCCCCTCAGGGTATGCCACAGATAAGAACTGCTACAGCACAAGGAAGCCTGCCAGCACTGAACTCTGTCCTGCAATTCACCGTCCCTCTCAGCACAATGTCTCAGGATGTCTGCCTGCCAGGTCATCTCAGTTCAGCATTTGAGGATGTCTGACCAAGCTACACCCACTCAAAGCCTTTTTATTACTTCTTCCTGCAACTCAAGGGAAATCCTTCCCCTTGACCAGGTCATACCACTGAAGCCCACATGATCCCATTTTGCTTTTCCTGCCTTCACCAAATGCATTTCTGAAGTTAAATGGTACATTTATTTTTCTGCTTCTTGCGCTACAGCAGAGTAGAATTTCATACTTGTTCAACTTCACCAAGCTCATTCTGCACATTTTAAAAACACCATTCTAAACAGCATCATGCCTTTTCCACAACATTCCAGGCAATTTCCACATAGACTAATTTGCACTAAATGTTGTTAAGGGACAGATTACCTGTTACTCTATTCGGATTAGTACATCCATGTATATTAGTTACTAGGTTCAGTGCAATTCAGTCAATTGAAATATCATCCTGAAATAAAACAATTTTAAGCATTTGCTTTGCATTTCTGAACTCTGAACTGTGCAATTTACATCATTCGTGCGCCTGTTGCATTGGTAACATATGCCCTACATATATCTGTATTTCTGTCATAGACTCACACAACAGCTACATAAGCTACATGTGCATGCTAAACTAATAGGTCCCTGTAATTCACAGTCCCCCAGCTATTCAGAGCCCCCAGCTACAACTCCTACATCCCCCACGTCCCTACCTATCAACTCCTGCTTACCATTACCTTCTGGGATTTGCTTGCACTGCTCAATACAAAAGGTTTACCCCAGTGTGCAAAAAGCTCTCTTCCAACAACTTCCCTTCCTTTAGTGGCACCAGTCTCTTCAGGGACTGGGGTCCGTCTCCTTCCTGCAGCAGTCTGCTGTTGTAGCTCCTTGCAGTCTCGAAACCATTAGGGGGCAGCGCCGTGCACCTCCTCCTGCAGGTCGTGCCACTGCTTCAAATGCTTCCCGCTGGGCTTGGTCATGCATACGCAGGACCTGTCTCAGACTCACTCAGCTACATACTGGCGTCCCCTGAAGACCCTTCTCTTCGGGTCAAGTGCAAACTTTGACTTCCATGGGCTCTCCTCTTTGTAGGCCTTACTCTGCCCCAGCGTAACATCAACATCTGTTGACAATGGCTCCTTGGTATTCCTCATGACTCCTGTGAGCCACCTTGTCTCAGTACTAGCACAGTCAGTAATCCTTGTGTTTTCTGTGCTCTTCTTCGTCCTAGTATTGTCGGTCTTGGCTGTGCCCGAGGTACTACAGAAATACATCAGTCTACTCTCAATATAGTGGTTTGAAATGGAGGGGGAATTCACAGTATTCACCAGATTGCTACTATTAATAACATTTTCAAACCGCTTGTGCATTTTGGTGTAAATATACCTCCGTGAGGATTTCCTGTCCATCACCGGGTCAAGCGGGAGGTTACAGTCACCTTCTTCTATGAGGGGAACTCCTCTAAGGGTCTGTGTCATTTGTGGCAGGTCACAAATTGGGTAGAGGGTAGAGGTGCACTCAATGTTTTTGAGGATTCAATAATTAGATTCACGGGATAAGGGTTTTCTTTCAAAGAGATATTTTAGGTGCTCCTGATCAGATCTTGTCTACAAGATCATAGAACAGTATAAGGGAGTGGTCCTCCGTGGGAATCGGAGGGCAGAAATCAGGTACACTTTCAACAATACAATTGTCAAACAATTTAAATCAAAACATAGATTATTCAAGTTCTAAAGTGGAAAAACATAGAATTTTTATTTTACTAATTTGTTCAAAAAAGAAATAAATTAAATTGGTAAGGAATAACTTACATTTCATATTGTGGAAGTTAAGTAAACAAATATTGCAAGTCAGAAGCCAAGTTTCTTGGCATGAGAAATAAATAAGCTTCACATGACATGAATGAGGTTAACATATAGTAACAACAATTTCTAGTCTCAAAGCAATTAAGATTCGTTGATTCTTGCAAAGATCAGCTATCACGATAGGCACACATCTTTACAGTTCTTGGAGAGCAATAATCGCTCTGGCAGTTGTTGCCTATTAGTTTACTACACGTTTCGGGCAACTGTGCCCTTCTTCAGGTAAGAATATCTGCAAGAATAGTTGGATTTCTAGAGGGCATGGCCTGAGCTCATGGCGTGAGGAGGTTGCTGGGCAGAGCTCCCCCTGAGATCCTCAAATTGATCCTCATGCTACGGACACACGTAGAGAAGTGAAATAATACACACTTCCACGGGAAGGCGGAGCGTTTTCCCGGACCTCCAAAGAAAGTTGGATGAAAAATGGAGTCGGATTGCTGCAGATCTGAGCCTCGGAAAGAGAACCCCTAAGGCGAGCAAGATGGTGGCTGCTGCGGAGGCCCTGTGGCGGTGAGGAGGAGGGGCAGGAGCCGCCGTGATGCTCTCCAAGACCGCAAACTGCGAGCGAAGAACTGGGTTTTTCCCTCCACCAAAGGCGGCACAACTATCACTAAAGTGGCCGGCAAAGCAAGACAACTGAATTGGAGGTACAGCGACACTGCATAGTGAGGCGGCAGAGTGCTGCGTCCTGGATTACGGCGGCCGCGAGACAAAGAAGCTGGAACACGCCATTGGAGGAGGCAAGCACTACGCAACCTGGTACCTGAAAGAGGTCTGGGAGACGGAGTAGGGAGGCACCGTACGCTGCACACACGGACTAGATAACGCACGCTGGGAAACTAAGTGGAAAAGGCAGACCATGCCACAAGTAAGGAGGCATTGATCCTGCTGTTGGGGGAAGACCGGAAAAGCTGCCCCACTCTGCAGATGACCAATCTTGCCCACCAGGACGCACTTTTAGTGAAGCGGCGGTGGGTCATGTGTGCTACACTACCCAAGCAAGGTGCCCCGGAACCCCCCCTGGAAGCCGGCGACGGCAGCCACAAGCAAGGTAAACTGCACATGGCACGGCACTGCCAGCTGGCAGGGGTGTGCTGCTGCCCCCGATCAGAACTGGGGGGTAGACCATAACTAAAAGCACCACTCCAGACAGTAAGCAGCCCGCAAAGTTCCCGGCGGACGAAACCGTTTAAGGGGCCACGAGCGCATGGCCCATACTATGGGGTTGGAGTGGTGATATGCAACATGGCGGGGGACTACCCTGACACAGCAGAAAAACTCATCTCATTGCTGCAGCTGGGGGGCCACCACAAGCATTCAAGATATCTGGCCAGTGGCACAAGCCTGCAACACGATGATTGGGGCACGTGAAACGGACTGCTGACAGTGACCCAGTCCTACCCACAGCTGCTGGCATATGACCATCTAACGCCTGGGCACACCAACAAAGTGGCACTGAGTAGGTCACTGTGCTTACTTCAACCTTGCAAGTTGTGATCCCAGAGCTCTGCAAGCACCCAGAATGACCACGCAGCGGACCATCACCACAGAACTAGCAACAGCAAGCAAATCTCTGCTGTGTGAATGCTGGATCACATTACTTCTGAACAGGTGGAACTGAGAAACCTAGGGACAACGTTGGTAGGACTGCAGCGCCAACCCGAAGGGTAGAAAAACACGAGACACAGCCGCCAACATTGTCGCGCCCTGGCAAGACCCAGATAATGTACATTAAGAACAAGAAACACTGAAGGTGCCGACAAACCCAGACGCTAAACTAGACCCACAAGTGCAAATAGTCCTCTGGGGCGGGACGGAGCACAGCAGCTATCACTGGTACCTCATGATCTGAAAGAGGACAAAGCTGAAGTAAAGACAGAGCGGTGAGGACTGCGTGGCTTGGAGGCTGGGCTTGAATCGCACTAGAAGTGGCACACCACATGAGGGGCAGACAGACCCTTATGTGCTCATTGAGACACCCAATCACTCCTGGAAACAGAGCCATCACTGGTCAAGCAGACACCGTGTGGGCGCATAGAACCCTAGCCACCACAACCAACAAAGATACTGCCCCCCAGACAACCCAGGTCGACGCACATCTCCATCACTCTCAAGTCCTCAAGTCAAGGTTAAAGGAACAAAGTGCAAGGCTGGAGACCAACTAACGAAGCAGCCATGATCCCCACTAATGGGAAAGCAAAAATGACAATCATGGATTCCTTCGCCGCGACCCGGCCACGAGTACCAGCGCAAGATGGCACGGCTGTATCTAGTGAACAAAAGGCCCTGGAAGAAGACAACAGGTACGGACAAGTTCTGGAGGCTATAGCTGCATTAAGGTCGTTCATAGACATTAAAATCGAAGAGGTTAAGACGGACATGCAGCTGATGCGATGCAACAAGATGCACGTAACCTGGCAGAGAGGGTGATCACGAGCGGAGGCTGGGCTCCAGGAAACAGCGGAGACCAATGTAGACCTGAATGCAAGAGTGCAAGAACTAGAAAAAAGGGTTACGACACTCAAGGCAAATCTGAAGATGCTGAAGGGCGGGCCCGACACAATAATTTCCGCTTGCTGGGAATCCCTGAGGGAATGGAATGCCCGAACCCAGTGCTCCAGATAAGATTTTGAGGTGGGAGTATTTTACGCATGATTTTTCAAATTAGAGAGTAACTCCAATTTCAAGAGAGGAAAAATTTGTTTTTCTCCTCTGCAAGAGAGTAAAACGTATCCAACATACACCCAATGCATACGTAAAATCAGACCTGTAAAATTGGACCCGTAGACCAAAAGAGTTGTAGATCAAAGTTGTCTGGCAAATTCCGCGCATAGTCCAGTGGCCGTGGCCAGCGATCAAGGCGGAAGGTTGCGCCACGCAAAGTCAACCCAGCGCCCTGTAGGGATAAACTGCAGCGATTGAACGCCGGGCCCGCGCACCTGGAAGGTGAGAATTTGCTTGCAATACAAGGCTGCAGGTTTTATTTCCTAAGCAAAGCAAATATTTATGGACACGGATAAAAAAGCTGCACGTATGGGGCGAAAAGGCCTTTCTGTGGGTAGGGTGGTGCAAAGTCACGGGAGGGGGCGGGCCCCAGGGTGCATTGGCCTTCGGGTGTCGACAGGTACCCCTTGAGGGGTCTGCCCATGTAGGCATGTCAAGGCCCACCCACGCCTCTGCTCTTAGGCCCATTGTGCCCACCCAACACACATTTACTCTTTCAAGCCCATTGTGCCAAGGCCAACCGCAGAGGGCACAAACTCAATGGTGCCCGTCTAACCTTCCAAGGACCACCTGCACGGGGGCCAGGGCTCAGTGTCCCGACAACACTGGCCTCCTACCAGGCCTGGCCAGTGGCCCGTGGCCCGTGGGATCAGCTGCGATTCCCTCTTGCGTGTCAGGGCGAACAGAGGGGCCAGTATGGGGAACAGAGACCGCTTTCAGAGGCGGCCCAGGTAACGTCGCCCACCGAAGCTCGGCTCGGGGAGAGGGAGGCTGAAAGTAGCACCTGCTGCGTTGGCTGCAATAGCCGCCTGTCTCAACCGCCGAACGTTAGGTGTCTGTCCTTCTAGGCGCATCAGTTAGAACAGTGGGGATGCAGGCGACATGCCAGGTGGGCATGAGTTTGTCTCCTCTGTGGTGCTAGCCATTCTGTTCACCAAGGCCGACCCAGCCCCTCAACCTTCCCTGGTTAATAATCAATAGTACTAGTAAATAATATGAACTGGTTATTACAGCGCTTAGAAGCGGGGGGGGTGCTACATTATGCAAGCGCTGTCTGAACACCTGGTGATGTTGTGCTCTTCTCTGCCCTTCACTTAGCCGTTCATTCTCGTCTCTTCACTCACCCACGCACCATAACCCGAGCAAAGGCAGAACACAGCCCGTTCTCAACCAGGTGCATAACATATGTGCATAACATGTGTTCCAGCGCTTCGAGGTCGTACCAATGCCAGTTAAGCGCTTTACAAATTCTATAGAACATAAATGGCAGACAAGTATCAGGAGTGGGTAAGCGACCACCACCAGGAACGATCATCACACCCATGCAGAATACCCCCCTCTGCCCTTTAAACTGATCGGCCCCACACATTCCACCCACCCCTCATCCTTACTTCTGTACCTCGGTGCAGTAGCACTCCAACGTGACACAAAGCTGTACACTGCACAAGAAACCCACCAAATCGCCAGGTGAACTCGCGTCACCTTACCCGAGTATTAATCGTACTGACCAAGAAATACCAGGTGACCGCTGCAGCAGGTGCACAACCCACCGAGCAGCTTGGCTCATTTGTAGTGAATATATAGTCCCCAATGCGCCCCATGAACCTGCGCACGGGACACGCCCCCACTCTTTGAGCCTGCTGGGGGTGCCTGTCTGGGCTGCCACATGGGGGTAGCGCGTTGACTGCGGGAGCTCCACCCGCCCCCTTACAGGCTACAGAGGGTACCCAGATGGGCACCCGCTCTCCACATCCTAGGCACACGTGCCAACAAGATGTGCCCCCCCAAGACTGAAGCCTGAAAAATCACCACTGACGAAAACACCCTCCTGGCGCCCCCCCATCCCTCGCCACGTAATAGGACCAAAAACAATTTTAAATACAAAAAATAAATGCCTACCCTACCACGCGTTGTTTTATAATGTACAACGTTACCAGCCCATATCAGACTGGGCTAAGAATTCCAACAACGACTAAAGGGAACTTGCTTAAAATCAAACACACCCTGCACACGTCCGTGGATTTATCAGAAGGGATGTCCGACGTGTATTTCATTGCTCACACACCCTCTAAATCCAACATCTGCCAACACTAAGTGCAGCGCCGGGAACTAGTGCCGAGAGGCCAAAACCCAAGCGCACGGAGGACGAGGCAGGCGTGGCGTCTTACCTTCTGCGTTCAACGGGTTCCATATGTGTCCGCCGGGTTTCATCTGTAAAGGAAGGGCAGCCCGAGTCCCACGATCCAATCCCGATGACCACAAAGCACGCTCCCCTCCCGGCCTCTGCACCCTTGACTCGCTGTGTGTGTGTACGAGCTGCACGCAGCGCCTCCGTCCTTAAAGTCCAGCCTCACGCGCCCATCACAATGATGTCAGAAAGATGTTATATAATAAATATTATGATGTTGAAAACATTTTTTTTTTTTTTTTAATTATTTTATTGGCATAAAATGCCTTTAAAAGAGGAGATCAAATATTACACTACAGTTTATTCACTCTTCTCTCCTTAAATGGCCGGGTAGCTCTCGTCTGTTGACACCTTAACATCATGAGTTTGTAAGTCGCTTTCGATCCTTCGCCAGTTGAGAGCCTCTTTAATGCGATCTCACAGTTTTGCCCTTGTTTTAGGTGTTATATCAGTAGTTTTTTCAACAGGCTCAAAAAGCAAATTAACGCGTAATTCAGATGTTTTTCCCGACTGTCGAACAGAGCTTGCCACCAGTCGTCCGCACTTGGCATTTGAAATTTCGTTAATTGAGGCCCTAATGTCAATGTTCTCTCCCGATGTAGGCTTTTGCAATGGAGTGTTAGATGTTTTAAAGTTTCTTCCTTCTTATTGCAAAATCTACAGGCTGCATTGAGTTCTTCTGTTTTGCGTTGCTCTCTAGACCACTCTCTTGTTTTAAATGCATTTAGTCTGAAGTGTAGAAACAAGGCTCTGCTGCCGTTGTCTGGGGACAGTTCGATAACATTTGATTAGTGACTTAAAGCAACTTCATTTTTTTTGCGTGTCAATCTAGCAGACAGCATAGATATATGAAGCGCCCATTTAATGATGTATTAATATAAACACATAATTAAATGGGCGCTTTGGGTTGCTCACTTTAACTATCATACATATGAAAGGCTCTGCCACTGATAAAAGAAATGTGTTTGTTGGTGCAGATCCAAGACACCTTTTGCACTCTAGTGCCATCTAGTGGAGGAAAGTAGGCTTTTTAATGAAAATAAATAAAGCGTAAACGGTACGCAGAAGAAAATTAAATGCTGTGTAAAAGCCATAATTACATGCGTAAAATGGCCAATTACGCAGCTTATCTGGAGGGCGCCCAAACCCAACCGATTCGTGGAAACCTTGATACAACAGGAGATAGGCGCAGGCCGACTTTCACAGGGGTTTGCGGTGGAAAGGGCCCATAGATCTCTACAAAAGAAACCACCACTGCCGGATCACATCCCTGCCCGATGATCGCAAAGATCCTGAATTTCCAAGATAGAGAGATCATACTTAAGTACTCAAGGGAAGGCGGGGAGATAAAGAGAGACAATTCCAAAATAGCTATATACCCGGACTACACACCCACAGTACAACGTGCAAGAAACTCCTTTGTCCGGATCGAGGCCAAGCTCAGACAACTGAACCTAAAATACATGCTAATGTACCATCCAGACTGAAAGTGATCTACAAAGGGCGGGCTGTATTCCTGGAAAACCCCAGCAGTGGCCAATATGTGGATGGAGCACAGCAACCTGGCAGGCGGGGAGGAGGCAGTTACATGAACAATCCCAGAACGAATAAGAGGGCAGGCATCAGGGAAGAAGGCCGCCCACCAAGGACAGTGGCAAGTCAACCAAATACCGCTTTGTGTCCATTGTAGCATTGTTATAGAACCAAAATCGGACGGGGGGCTGTTTGGCTACTTGACCTGGCTTATAGGTCTAACCCACAGAACGATTAGTGCAGGCCTGTTGCTAGCACGACGATACTCGCACTTAATGGCCCGGACTGGTCTAGAAGGTGCAGGGGCTGCCGAGCGCTACGGGAGCAAAGCAGCAGCTGGCCGTAGTTATTTGGTTTTGTTTGTTGTAAGGTCTTCATATGAAGCAGTGGTAGCGAGGAAATGGTCATATGCGGCTATGGGATGTGAGGCGGAGCTGAGTGTGTTGAGATTAGGCGGGGGATGCAACAAGAGGACCTGAGGGGGCCAAGGGAAACACCACCAAGCGACCATGGCAGCTCAAATTAGGGTGTTTATGTGGAATATAAGGGGAATGGGTACTTATTTACGCAGGAACCGGGTCAAATTCTTCCTGAATAGGAAAAAGGTATCTATAGCCCTGCTGCAGGAAACCCATCTAACCGAGGATGCTACGTCCAAACTAAAGGAATGCTGGGGTGGGCAAGGGTATGGAGCGGCATACTCTAAGTATGCACGGGGCGTGTTTACGTGGATAAATCCTGAGATACCCTTCCGGTTACTGGGGGTGGAGGCAGAAGTTGAAGGCCGGTATTTGGTATTGTGGGGCTCTATTGAGCAAACAGAAATATGCATAATTAATTCCTACTTTCCCAACCACGGTATTCCTGCGCACCTCAAAACGCATTTGCCAGAATAACCCATCATAGGGAGGGCTTCTTCTTTTGGGGGTGGGGGGACTTCAATTGCCTGAGAGACTTGGACCTAGACAGGTCTGACCCACTGCTGAATCGGGCGGCTGCAGCCCCTCTGGCACTAAACACAAGCACTAGCCCAACTTGACCTAGTCGATGTTTGGAGAGAGCTACACCCCACAGACAGAGGATACTCCTATTTCTCCCCACTGCATGGTCTGTACACCAGAATAGACTACATATTCATGGGCAGAGTCCACCTGCCGCAGATCGAGTCCGCGCAATATCTGGGCAGGTCGATTTCTGATCACTCGCCGTTGATTATGACCTGGACAGTGCTAGGCCCCAGGCCCCCTATCGCAATATGGCGTATGCCCACAGAAGCGCTGACAGACCAGGCCTTTAGAGAAGACCTCAGGATTAAACTAAAGGAGTATATAGAAACAACGTGGGCAGTGTGGAGCACTGGGGCACAGTATGGGAAGCACTGAAAGTAGTGGTGCGAGGAGAGATCATAGCCGGGGCAGGGGGTATCAGGAAAACACTAAGGGCGGAATTGGAAACGGGAGGAGGAAACCAAGCAGATAGAGGCTAACACCCAGGGGACCAGGGAGGAGGAGGCAAAATTGGGGGAAGTGAGGCGCAACTGCCGGGATGCCTGGGGGAGGCTCTCCAAGTTTGACTACATAGCAAGAACCACCAAAGCACATATGGAGGGGGACAAACCCGGCAGCCTATTGTCATGGCTGTGTAGGAGGGAACATCCGAGACACTTAACAACAGCACTCAAGGATGATGAGGGCACTACCCATAGGACACAGCAGTCGATTAATGACACCTTTGCAACATTTCATTCCCACTTATATACCCATGACACTTTAGTGCCACAGGAATACATACTGGGTACACTGGAAGAGATAGGGCTGCCCAAATTAGGCAAAACTCAACGTGAGGCGCTAGATAGGGACATCTCTGCTAAAGATGTGAGCGAAGCGATTAGATCCCTAACCACTAGCAAGACCCCTGGCAGTGATGGGCTCCCCCCGGAGTTCTACAAAGCACATGAGTCGAACCTGACCCCAATGCTTCATGAGGTGTTCAAGGAAGCGTACAAAGTGGGGGCACTGCCGAAAAGTATGAGGGAGACACTGGTATTTCCAATACCCAAACCGGGTAAGCCCACGTACGATTGCGACTCATATCGCCCACTGGCGATGCTAAATTATGATGTCAAAATATTGACTAATATACTGGCCGAACATCTATCCAGGGTGGTGGGCGGGCTGGTGCACAGTGACCAGAATGGCTTTGTACCGGGCAGCAGCACAATGGCAAACCTGCGCAGACTACAACATGTAATGGCACAAACGGCGGAAGCAAGGGGGCACTTTTTACAATACTATCGTTGGACGCTATCAAAGCGTTCAATTCCATATACTGGGTGTGGCTACTTGCAGGGCTAAGGGAATTTGGGTTTGGGGAAAGATTGTTAGATGGATAAAGGTACTGTACACCACACCAATAGAAAGGGTGAAATCTGGGAGAACTGTGTCATCGGCCTGGGACATCCGAAGAGGCACCAGGCAGGGATGCCCATTATCACCCATGCTGTACATACTAGGGCTTGAACCAATTGCAATCTACTTTAGAAAACAATTTTTTGACTTAGGGATTCGGGTGGGGGAAACAAACCACATAATCTCATTATACTTCTGTATGTGAGGGACACACACTATAACATGCCAGTGATGCTGGAGGTACTGGACAACTATGCAAGAGTCTCAGGGATACACTTCAGCAGGCAGAAATCCTGTATTTTCCAGCTGGCGGGTCTGAGGGGAAGGGCATTGAGGACCTACAAGATGTGGGCGTCCAATGGCAATTGGATTCGTTCAGGTACTTAGGGGTCAACATACAGCAGACACCAAAGCTGATGCAGGAAAGCAACACCATAGCAGTGGTCAAAGAACTACAGACATCGAAGAGGTTCTGGTCCAAACTTCCTCTATCAATGATGTGCAGAGCGTCAATTGCTAAAATGATCATCCTCCCGAGATTTGTATACCACTTCCAAAATATACACCACTATATTAAGGTCTCCTTCTTTCGCACACTAGAAGTACTACTCCGGGAATTCCTATGGGGTACAGCCCGGCATAAACTGTCTCTAGCCACTCTGACCCTACCCTGCAGGGAAGGGGGCATACAACTCCCAGACCTAGAAAAATATTACTTAGCTGCGCAACTTAGCTTTGTAGCTCGATGGCTCTCGGATGAGGCCACCTTTGAGACGGAGCTACTACAGCACCTAGTGGCCCCTGTATGTTTCAAAGAAATATTGTGGGTCCCTCTGAGCTGCTTGGGGAACACCCCCATGATCGTAACACTGGGAAGACAGGTATGGAGCAGGGCCAAGGCACTGCTCCACCTCAAACACCTGTACTCACCTGAGACCCCAATTGCTGCGGATATATGCAAAGTAAGAACTGGTCTAGCAACGGTAAGGTATTGGGAAAGATGGGGCATATACACATGGGGGGACCTACACGGTGAGGGAGTCTTCAGGGAGTTTGACTCACTGCAGGAAAAAGAGGGGTTTCCAAAAGGGCAGTTCTTGTGGTATCAGAGGGCCAGACATGTGGCCAAAGGAAAGTGGGAAAAATGGCCAGAAGAGCCGACAGTGAATGCCCTGTTGACACTAATGCACAACCAACTTGAGCGATGGCTGGAAGCCAGTGTCTAAACTGTATGGTCAGTTGACGGGCAAACCCAACCCCCGGAGTGCATCATTAAAAGCGAGATGGGAGACGGATCTGGGAATAGACATCACGGAAAAAGAGTAGGAGAGAGTGCTAGTGTACCCCCCGGGAGGTGTCCAGAAATGCCAGATTCCGACCAATACAACTAAATGTTTTATACCGCACCTACAAGACCCCACATAGGGTGGCCGGATTCAACAGGCAGGCACGGTCTCAGTGCCCTTGTTGTGGCATGGGGGTGGCAGGAATGATACACATGTTTTGGGGATGTGTAAAGGTGCACCGTTTCTGGGCCAAGATAGAACAGGCTTGCAGGAAAACAGGAATAGTACGATATGACTGGTCCCCAAAGGAATGCCTCCTGGGCGCATACCCTAGAATAAGCAAGTTCAAACACGTAGTGAAATGTATGGATATGGTATGCATACTGGCTAAAAGATCCATCGCAATGGCTTGGAAATCAACAGGAGGTCCACAATATGCAATGTGGTATAGGGTGTTGGAACGCTGGGCAGAGGCAGAGACCAGGACATGAGGTGCGGGCGTCTCCAGGGCGGTGGAGGAGGTGAGCGTAACGTTTGAAGCATGGAAAACGTTGGTCTGGGACATGTTTCATCCCTCTGATGACAAACCCTGTTGAGAATATAATTCTCACCTAGTACAATCATAGTACACTGTGGAACAAGATAAAGAGGGAAAGTCCACCCACCCAACCACTCCACAATAGGAAGTTGCACACTGTAAACCATATCCCCACAGGTTTGTGAATAACTGTGATAATGGAAATACGAATGAAGACAGTTAATGTTAGTTTTTGTTGTGTCTGTTATTAGTTACTAAATCTGGTTTGTATATTTTGTAAATGGCAATACTTAAGCTGGTGGTCGGTCATTTTTTTGAAAAAATAATGACGAATGACAATTTTTTCGAAAAAAAATGCGAAAAAAAAAATGTCGAATTCCTTTTTTTTAATTATATATTTATTTTGGGTTTCGGGATAAAAAAAAAGCGGCTAAAACAAAAAAAATTTTAAAAAGGGGGGGTTGGAGGGAACCCCCCCATTTCGAAAAAAAAATGCCTTAAAAAAAATTCGACATTTTTTTTTTCGACATTTTTTTTCCGAAAAAATGACTTTCGACATTATTGGTTTCGACATTATGACTATAAACCACATAAGCTATTGATTTTTGTGATGTGATCTCACAAATGCCAATAAACACATTTTAAAATTAAATAGTTGGATTTCTAAAAGAAAGGATAATATGTGTCAGTGTCATATAAAACACTTCATTTTCAAAACACTCAATATTTAAATATAACAGATCAGTCATCATCTGTCACTGACTTTGAGGTGTGTGTGACCACAGTTAGTGGTGTGCTTCATACATAGTCCACAGTCCAATCGCCGTTTCTGTCAGTGAAAATTAAAAAGCCATGTGTATTGAGAGGTGACATCCAAGTTGTTCTCCTGTGGGACCAGTCGCTAAAAATTGTGGCAGGTCACCCCAGAACCTCAGATCTATTTGATTTGGGCCGTATATATTAAGAATAACAACAAAGATATAATTGACCAAGCATTACCCACCTTCCTTCCTGGTCTGCTAGAGTAGTCTTAATCTGGACTGATAGATTCTTACAGAAATTGATTGCCACCCCTCCTTCCTGGCCATTAGCTTTAGAACGAACCACATGCCCAAACCACTGCCCTCTGAGTTTTGCAGCATCCTTGCCCAATAGGTGCATTTCCTGGATGAGGGTGAGGTGCGCTTCTAGCCTCTTTAAGTGTGACAAGATCTGTGTTTCTTAATGGGGGATCTCCGGCCCTTTGTATTCCAAGTAACCAAGTTGAACACTTATCTTTGACTCACAAGATTTCATCACTTATCCCCAGAGGGGAGCCTTTCCTTGTGAGGCTAGGGATTTGAGCCCGCTATGCAATACCCTCCCTAGAGGTAGAGGCAAATGGTACCTCACCAGGAGAGACTACCACTAGGTGGACAAGGACTCCCATTCCCATGAGAAACTCCCTGTCCAACTCACTCAACCACCCAACTTGATAAATCCTGTTGCGAGAAGACAGAAAGAATCGTTATGAATCTGCTACTGTGATGTGCCATATGAAGAGAAATACCTCTATGGTACTGTGACGAAGAAAACCAAGGGAATAATAATGAGCACCAGCCCAACACAGAAGAA
This sequence comes from Ambystoma mexicanum, assembly GCF_040938575.1. Lineage (NCBI taxonomy): Eukaryota > Metazoa > Chordata > Amphibia > Caudata > Ambystomatidae > Ambystoma > Ambystoma mexicanum. The sequence continues at coordinate 773,015,351 of NC_090941.1, forward strand.
GGACTACAACGTTATACAGGGGAAGCCCTAGCGCAATGTCACAAGCATTGAAGAAAGAGACTTTGGAGAGCCAGAGGCCTGTCAAGTTCAAAGCCGCCGTGGCAGCCGAACGATTGAGAGAGGCTGAGAAGGCGACACAGCTTCCTACAAGCAAAGAAGGCTTACGCCCAACGGTCCACCTGAGCTGTACCAAATGGGAGAAAGGCCCTGAAAAATCAAGCAATTGAGTCCAGGCCGTGAGGAAGAGACATCCAGACCAGACAAGCTGAGAGAAGCCATTGGGGAACACTCCCCAGGCAGAGAAGCCAAACACGAAGTGACACCGCCACACGTGCCAAGGAGAGAGTAAGAGAATACCGAAGGTGCCCTCCTGACCCAGGGAGAAGAGTCTGTGAGATGGACTACCGACCCAGTGCCGCAGTCCCAAGGCCACAAAGGTAATGGGAAGAGCAGGAGACACAGGGAGGATAGAGAGTATAATGAATACAATACTCATTCTCATCTCATTAAGACGCGGAAGAACCAGAAAACTGAGAATCACTACTAGGCCCACCATATTCGTTCCAGTGGGAGGCAAAGTAGCGAGAAGAGTGAGAAGCTCTATTGTGTCAATCATACTCATCCCAGTGAGAGACAAAGTAACATGAAGAGTAGATTCATTACTGGGCACTTCATGCTCGTCCCAGTGGGAAACCAAGCACAGAGAAGAGTGAAAATCCTCACTGCGATCATCCTACTCATATCAGAGAAAAGAGTAGCGATAACAGGATTGAGAACTGTGACAATAGGAAGGTTGTTTATAATTCTCAAGATATAAATTGGGTATTAGAGAAAGAGAGACTTTCAAGTATATGTGAGAAAGACTGATTGAAAGCACCTCCAGGAAAAGGAGCACCCGTGAAGAGGATCTTACAAGGCATGGGGAAGAGGAAGCCAGGAAATTGAAAAAGTCCCCTAAGTGAACTGCACACACTGTTGCAGTTGATTGCCAAGAACTATTTAAAGATCTTATATTGAGAAGACCTTGCTTAGAAAGCAGCCCCAGGAGAAGGGGGTCATTCTCCTGTACTTTTGTTGTTTTGTATTAGTGGTAGGTACAAAGTAGCTTAGTTTTTGACAGAGGACAGACTATTATTTGGACTTCACAGCTGACGATGAGCACCCTATTTAGTTGTATTATGTAGGGAAACCCATAGCTTAGAAAAAGTGAGGTATTTTTCTTATGATTTCAATAAAACCTTGGTGAAGAAGTAAAAACCTAGTCTCCTTCTTCTGACCTCCACATAAAGAAGAAAACACATCATCATACACGTGGACATGGTATGGCACACAGAAACCGGCACACGTCCAACCGTCCAGGAAGGGAGGGATCTCTTTGCCCTGGGCTGCTAGATTATTGGTGACGCTGACTCTGTAGACCCATTATAAAATTGCAACTTAGGGTATAACCTAGGACCTGACCAGACAGCTAGGAAGCAGATAGAAAGCATTCAGCGCGACATTGTTACAGGTTGCAAAGATATTCCATTTCCAAAGAAATTAGATGATGCCAGGTCAACCTATCATCCCTACAACTCTGAGACTCATTTCAGCCTCAGAAGAGCTTGGGGCGTAGGCCAGCCAGGACAGCAGGTCACTCCCGTGAGCCCTGGCCCCACTTCAATGGGACAACAAGTAATATTGTAGAGCGGAAATCTAACGATTGGCTTTTCTTTTATTTGTATTTATTTATTGAACATTTGTATGGTACTTATACAGCAAAAAGTGTTTCCTAGTGCCACAAGACAAAGGGGGCTGGGGGGGACAGAGAAGAAAAATAACAAAAACGGTCCTACTAGGCCTTGTGACATTTGGCTCGTGCAAATGCAGTAAAAAGAAGTGCGGGGAAGGGGGAAGATCAGGGCAGGGGAAGGGGGGAGAGGGAGAAGTGCAGGGAGGTAGGGCGAGGAGGGCAAAGTGCAGGAGGGGGCAGGAGCTAGACAAGTGCTAAGGGGAGCCCAGGAGGGCAAGTGAGTGGGGAAACCAGGGGTGGGGGTCAACTAGTGCGAGGACAGGGGAGGACCGGACTCAGTTTGCTAGTCAAGGGAGGGTGCCAGAGGGCAAGTGCTGGTAAAAAGGGAAGACTGGTCGAATGAGGGCCTGACCCCAGCAAGGCTCATAGGGGACACAGGCAACCAGTCACAGCGGCAGGCGGAGAACTAGCAAGAGAGGGGGAGAGGGAAGGAGGGGGAGAAAAGGAAGGTCTTGACAATTTTCCAGAATTTAAGGAGATCTGGCTCAAGTCGGAGAGGGGTAGGGAGGCCATTCCAGAGGGAGGCTTCTCCCAATTAGAGAGATCTACCCCTCCACTCTCTGCTTGGAGAAACGTCTGATCTGCAGAGAGTTGGAACTAGCGGATTGAAGGACTCTAGCAGGGTGGTATTAAGGGAAAGAGTTGGATGTAGCGAGGTCCCAGGCTTATGTGGAAGATGCAGAGGGTCTTTAATTTGATCCTTGCAGCCACCATGAGCCAGTGCAGAGATGTTAGGGCTGGAGAGATGCAGTCCCTGGGCTTGAGGCCAAGGATAAGTCTCGCAATCCTATTCTGGATTAGTTGAAGAGGGTGGAAGGAGGCAAGATGAAGATTAAGGAAGAGGATTTTTCAGTAATCCAGCCTGGTGAGAACCAGAGCTCTGGAGACATTTGGCTTCATTACGAGTGTGGTGATCTAGAAACAAGGGTGCTGGTAAGCTTGCCAGCGCCCTTATTTCTGGTCTGCCACACTACAAGTATGCCTGCCGGAGTTGTCATGGACGCACCAGCACTGTCAGCAACAGTGACGGTGCTTCAGAGTCCACATTCTCATGGATTCCTATGGGACTCCATGGGAATGGGGACTTACATTTTCCGGCATCTGACTTCCCGGTGTAACGCTCACCTTGTATCCACAGGGACGCCACCCGACTGGTCCGGAGCGCTTCTGGAGCTGGTGCACCTTCCTCGGGGACTCACGCTGCCGTGGGCCTATCCTGGAAGACAGGAGTTCGGTTTTAGCTACAATCACCTCCTTCGGGGGCCCGCCTCCCAAGTGTTTCCCTTGCGACCCCCTCGGAGCCTCTCTCACCTTGTATTTCGTTAAGGTGCGCTCTCCGTCCTGCCATTCTGTGCAGGGGCACGTCGTGGTTGGGCACCTTTCGCCGAGTTACTTCACTGGCGTGGGCCCGGGAGTCCAGGCCGGCTGCGACTCCCCTCTTGAGGTAAGTCTTGAGTCTTTGAAGAATGAGTGTCCGCAATTGTTATTGCCATGTTGACCTTCTCCTTCTTTCATTGATGCAGAAGGATGATGGAGACGTCGAGCTGATGGCGAGGGCAGTGCTCGAGATGGTAAGAGAATGTGCAAAGCGCGGCTCTGTGAGCATCTATGAATAAGGCTAACCTGTGCTGTCCTTCCTTACAGGTCGCCGAGAAGTTCTGGAAGGTATGCGGCCAGATGAAAGCGGAGCGTAGGATGGAGGATGTCCGGGCGTCAGTCGAGCTTCCAGGAGCGCTTCGGTAAGTAGCAGAGTCTGGAGATGATGATGTCGGAAGACGAACGCTCACTAATTATTTCCCTTCTGGTCTCTCCTTTCTAGGATGTTGCTCGCGGAGGAAGACAAGGTCTAGTGAAGATTCCGGAGTGAGCGAGATGCTGGGTGCAGAACAGGTAAGGAAGAATAACAGTGTTCTTCTCCTTCCAGACGATGCAGGCCAAGGATGCTGCAAACAGGTTATGGTGAATGCCACGCTGCAAGTGCAGAACAACGAGAAGCGCATGCCTCAGCTTGGGCGTGGGTTAAATAGCCAGCAGGTATCCCAGGCGCCTCCAGGGCGGACCACACCCTGGATGCTAGACTGCATGATGCAGTTCCACATTGATCCTTGTGGGGGCAGCCATGTTGGTTCATTCCCCAATAGAAACTCCACATGCCATATGAGCTTGGCGCCAAAGGTGCCAGGACTGGCTCCAAGACAGCCGAGAGGGGCATGACTGGGCCCTTGGGGCCTTGCAGGAACACTGGGGCGAGGGCCAGAGGCCCTGAGTTCCCAGGCTAGGGGTTAAGTTTGTGACACCCGGGTCACTGGGACTTGTAATGTTGCATTGGCACCGGGAAGCTAGGTGCCGGAAACTGTGTTACGAGGTCAGCGACAACTCGCCATTCGCATCAGCGGGTTACCGCCGACCTCGTAATAAGGCCCATTGAGCTTCTGGGAGTAGGTGTGAAAAGGGAGAATGCCTCTGAATGTGTGAAGCTGGAAGTGGGCCTTCTTGGCAAGGTCAGCAATATGAGAAGAGAGGGTGAGAGAGGAGCGAAGATGACACCCACGCTTTTGGCCTCACACAAGGGTGATGAGAGGAGGCCTAGGAAGAGCACCAGAGAGTAGGAGGGAAGGAGGGGGCAGGAGTCCCAATGAGAAGGATCTCAGTCTTACTGGCATTAAGGCAAAGATCATTAGCAGCACGCCATGCCTGAATATCAGTTAGACAGTCGGGAATGAGAGAGGAAGGGGAGGAGGAAGAGGAGGGAAGCTTAAAGGAGGGCTTAGTGTCATTAGCATAAAACTGCAAATGAGGAGAGAAGGTGGAAATCAAGTGGGCAAGAGGGGCAAGGTAAATATTGAAAAGCCACGTGAGAGGATACAACCCTGAGGGACGTGAGATAGAGGAGAGAAAAGGGCCCTTTGAACTTGTGAGGGCCGATTTGAAAGGAAAGAGGACAACCAATCCAGTGCCCGGTCTGTGATGCCAAGGGTATCACAGAGCCGATTTATGAGGGTGGAATGTTTGACCATGTCAAAGGCAGAGGATAGATCGAGGTTTCAGAGCAAGTTCTCACGGGTGTTCAGGAGAGCAGTTTCCATGACTCTGGCTGCTCTGAAGCCAGACTAGTGGTCGTGGAGACAACAGATTTGGTGTGGAGGATTAGTTGGAAGATGACCAACTTCTCCAAGAGTTTGCCCAAGAAGGGGGTAATGGAGATAGGTGATAGTTAGCCAGGCAGGAAAGGTCTGCAGAAAGCTTTTTTTTAGTAGGGGGTGCACAAGGGAGTGCTTGAGGGGTAGTGGCAAGGTGCCAGTGGCAAAAGAGAGGTTGCAGCCAAGGAGGGAGCAAGAGAGGAAATGTTGTCCTTGATAGTTCTAGAGGAGCATGGAAGCACCTGTTTGGAGGAGACTTTCATAGAACAAACTGTCTTGGTGACCTCGTCAGGCGATATGGGAGAAAAGGACAAGAGAAGGGGGAAGGAGGGAGGGGGGCCAAGGGAGGCCTGGGTGTAGGAGGAAGAAGGGGGTAGAGGAGATAGAGGACAGGATGTCCTGAGTTTTAGTTGTGAAATGGGAGGCCAGAGCCGTGCAGAGGGCATGGGAAGGAAGAAGAGAAGTGGAGACTGCACTAGGATTGGCAAGTTCCTTACAGATTTTGAAAAGATCAGCTTTGTTGTTTGTGGCCCCAGAGATGCAGGCTTGGATATGGGCACATTTCTTGGAGTGGATGGAGAGTCTGTATTGCCTTTGGAGCAGGTGACAGGCCAGTTTGTCAGAGGATATGGTAGAAGCCTGCCACTTCCGTGACTTTGCACTTGCTTTTCAGCGAGGCTAGGTCAGAATCATACCAGCTATTGTACTTGGAAGCAGGCTTCATGTGGATCCTCATGACAGAGGCAAGGATATCAAGGGTGTTGGAGATGGAGAGGTGAATGTTAGCAAGGGAAGAGTCAGTGTGAGAGTCAATAGCGGGAATGGAGGGATGAAGGAGACAGCAAAGGCAACTACTGACACTTGCATCATCGGTCAAATGACAGAGGAGGAGACTGGCAGAGCATGAAGAGGCTTAGTCGGGGAGCCCAGAAGCTCAAGATGGGAGGAGAGAAGAGCATGGCCAGTCCTGGCTCCCGGTGGCTGCAAAGAACAAGTTTAAGACCCTCTGCATCTTCCACAAGGCTTTTTGGGGCAGTGGCTCTTACTACCTTCACCTCTCTCTTCCTAAGCACCTTCCTCCTACAGCTCTTCGCTCGTCTGCCTCTAACTCTCTGCAGGTGAGTCACTTCTCCAAGCAGGGACTGGGGGGTAGAACTCTCTCCACTGCAGTTACCTCTCCCTGGAATGGCCTCCCTGCCTCTCTCTGCCTTGAGCCGGAACTCCTTAAGTTTCCAGAAACTCCCCAAGACCTTCCTTTTCTATTTTATTTATTTATTTATTTTTGCATTGGTAAAGCGCCAAAACCCTGAGGCACGGTTGCAAGAGCAGTTACATGATAAAACCTTAGCGAATTAAATAGTACAAAGTCTCCTCTTCTTTCTCTCTCCCTCTACCCTGTTAGCCTTCTCTTGCTCCTTCTCCATCTGTTAATTGGCTGCATGGTTGTCCTCTGAGTCTTACAGGACACCATCCCCCCCACCCGATCCCTCTGCACTTGCCGCCTGGCCCTATTTGTACTGCCATCTGGATAACCGTGCTCTAACAGGCTGGGACTGCCCCTTGTATTACCAGCCACCCAGCACTTAACTCATGGGCTCTGCTGCTCTGGGTGAACTTCTCCCTGAACCCTCTACCCTGCACTTCTTGTTTGCGCATTTACACAATCTGACAAAAACCTAGTAAGATTGTTGTCTTGTACTCCCTCTGTTCCCCTTCCCTTGCACCTTGAACCAATTGCTTATAGGCACATAATAAATAACAAATCAAGCAATCAAGCAATCAGGCGAGAGGAGGAGTGAGAGAGTTAGAGAAAGAGATATCAGCTGAGATGAGCACATCCAAGGTGTGTGGGTTGGATCAAAGGGAAGAATGGTGAGGGAAAGAGAGTCACAGAGGTTGCAGAAGAGTAAAGTGGCTGCATCAGGGGTGTCGAAGTGAATATTGACGTCTCAGAGGAGGAGAAGCTTAGAGGTACAGGTCAGAAGCGAAGAGGCGAGGTCAGCCCACTCCGAGATGAAGAGGGCAATCGGCTAGGGGGCCTTTAGATGGTAGCGAGAGTGAGCGAGAGGGTAGGAGAGACGCAAAGCTTGCAGACAAGGAATTCAAAGGAAGAGCAGGATTGAGTTGGTATGATGGAAGCAGGGACCCATTCAGGGAAGACAAGGGCCACTCCGGCCCCAGTCCAGTTAGCCCTGGGCTTGGAGAGGATCTTGTAGCCCTCCGGAAGAAGAGTGTCAAAAGCAGCGACAGAGCTGGCATTGAACCACGTTTCAGTGAGAGCGAGGACATCGACATCAAAGTCTTCATGGAGGGGACAGCTGTCAGAGGAGTGTTTGACAGCAGAGCGATAATTGAGGGCAGCTAGGTGAAGCTGGTTGCCATCTTTAAAGGTCTTCTGAGGCAGAGTACAGGGGCGAGGTACACCCGTCAGTGGGGGCGAAGAGGGCAGGGGGTTGAAGAGGGTGGAGTGGCAGTAGAAAGGATGAAGGTAATAAGAGACAGAATACACCTGTCAAGAAGGAAGAGGTTTGGCTGGGAGCCCTTGGCCATGATAGTGCCATTCTGGTACACATTAATGATGCACCTAGATGATGGGAAGTGTGCCAATAGGACTTCCCTTCTGGTTCCACATTGATTGGCGAGGAGGAAAAAGGGGAGAGGATAGAGACCATATGGGGAGTCAATAGGTCAGGACAGGGGACAGCAAAGAGATTGTCAGTGAAAGTCTGCCTGGAATAAGTATTGAGGTGTGCAGTCAATAATTCGAAAACATAAAGTCGAAAGTCATAATCTTAAAAAAAATAAAGTCGAAAACAAAAAGTCATTTTTTTTTTTATTTATATATTTTTTTGGGGGTCCAGGGGTAAAAAAAAGTGGTAAAAAAAAATATATAAAAAAGGGGGTTGGGGGAACCCCCATTTCGAATAAAAAGCAACCTAAAAAAGAAATTAGAGATTTTTTTTCGACTATATTTTTCGAGATTATGACTTTCGACTTTATGTGTTTCGATTTTATGACTATAAACTAAGTATTGACATAGGTGTCAGCAATGGGCAATCCTGAGTTGGAAGCCAGGAGTACTTTCTTGAGTTTTTTCCTTCCATGCTTCGAGAGAGAGGCGGGAAAGGTCATAGAGTAGCAGTTAGGGTAGATAGTAGAAATGGAGAGAGCCATAGTTTGGGGGGTAGAGAGCGATATGGGGGATGGAGAGAGGATATAGGGAACTGCACAATGCACGAGGAACTCACCAGGCAGCCTAGCAACACATTAAGGGAGGGAGAGTCAGATGCAACGCATGAAAAAGTACATCAAAAGGGTAATCAGGGTTAAGTCCCAGGTTCCAAAAGGAGAGGGGAGCATGCATGTTTCACAATATGAAGGCGCAGCCAGTAAAGTGAGCATCCAGAATGATAGTCAAGGTTAAGGTAAAAGGCCTAGCAGTAGACAGAGCAGTATTTTAAACTAGTACTCAGATCTGAAGTTCGCAACTAAGAAAAGAAAAGCTAGCATTTTGGCACAGCCGGAGGATTTAGAGCAGCAGGATTCAATTTTCAAATCGATTCGAATTTCAACATGCATTCAAAAACAACTTTTAAGTAAAGCCTGCAGGTTCAAAAACATCTAGAATCAATTTTCAAATATACAGTCAGAATGCAACTTTAAGTATAGCCTGCGGATTTAGGAACAAGCTAGGTTAACAATCAAAATAGGGTTGAAAAGCATCAGACGTTAAATGGAGCAAGCAGTTAATGAGTACGCAGATGGAATAGGTGGATTCAGTAACAGAAGTACACGCTGAAATTAGCCAACTTCAGAGCTAGTCAACACAGACATATATAAGGAACCTAGAGTAAGCAGACAACAGGTAGCGTAGTGTGAAGAGAAATCAGGCCAGTGACCATGCCGAGTGAGGAGAGTTCAACATTGGTGCATAGGCGCACCCTAGACAGACGAGGACAGGTTGCAATTGAGTTGTGCAGGGTAATGAATCTGCACTGGTTAATGTAGATACAGTGTGTGTGCAACCTGGGCAGTGAGCGGAGCGAAGTGTGGCTGCAGAAACGTGTTAGTTCAATCAGACGCAGTTCAATCAGACGCATTTCGAGCTCATGAATGGAGAAACTTGAGCGATGCAGCAGCAGTGCCGAAGGGTGATAAGAAAAAAAGCAGTGATGCCATGGTTTCACAGACGCGGTAGTGGCCTCATCCAGAGTGGATGGGGGAGCGATTTGCACTGGGAATATTGTGTAGCCGCAGGGGTTCTGTAATATGCTGAGGCACAAGGAGATTGTGGGGTGTATCCGAATCCAGCGGGCGAATGGCAGGTGGAGGCTCAGGCATTCGGGTCGAAGCAGGGGGCCCTCCCACGCCCGGACAGCGGTAGCCCTGGCCCTTATAGGAGGCTCTTCGAAGGGGCTTGCGTTCATCTGCCAGTGTAACGTCACTTTTTCCTATCTGTTAGAAAATCCTAATGCTCAGTCAGTACTTAAAGGATATGATTTTTTGACAGCAGGAATGTGGTGTGCCTGTGTTTATGGGGTCCCAGGGGTGCCGTTTCTGTAACTTGATGTGAGGCAGGCTCACTGAAATAACAGAACACGGGCGAAGCCCTGTTAAGAGCAACTCGTAAATGTACTCAAACCTCACGAATCCACCGGACTCCAGAAGATAAACATAGCGGACACTGTGTTTCATAAAGTCCCAGGATTTTAATAAGCACTAAATGTGCAAAACATATGAAAGTATACATAACAAATATATATGTACCTGTATGTGAAGTAAGCGCATCATTATCACGTTAATAATGCACTTATTTCACATACACGTACATATTCATGATAAATCCGGCTGACTGCGCATACTCAGTCATGATGTATAGTTAAGCACTGGGGGCAGGGCCATAGAAGAGGCATCTTTCTACAGATGAAAGCAGTAGGGACAGGGGAAGTCGCGATCAGCCATCTGTTCACATTGCCCCCCCCCTCTTAATGAAGCCTTGTTACAGTGAGAAGTGTTGACACTGCATGGCTCAGTGAGTTCAGTGCTGTTGTTCCACTTGTTTTCCAGTCCCTGCTCGACTTGGCCACATTTACAAAAAAGAAAAAAAAATCCATATGAAACAACGCGAACATCCCGTCCTCCCATAAGCAGTTAAGCACACAATGTGAAGCTCGGGCTGATTGCCATTCTAATTCAAAGCCACACGCAGGGTCCTGGACGGGCTGTCTGCAGCCCCTTAATGACCTGCAAGGACTCCCAGCTCCCATTGTAGGTTGTGTGGAGGCATTTTGCATTGATGGGCTCTTTCAATATTAGAGACCCTTTGAAGACGCATTACCTAGCAAAGAGGTAAACAATTACAGGGTATTTACGGCAACACTTAGTTAAATCAAGACGGAAACAAGCAATGGCAATAGTTTGGGTTTTTGTGTAGGCATGGGAAAGGCCCTTGGTAGGCCCTGCTGTCTTTGATGGTATGAACGGTAGCAGGTGCAAGTACCTGGGCATCTAATGGCAATGCCTGGCAAATGCCTGATATGTTTTTAAAAGCCAAAAACTGTTAACAGGACTTCACTGAAGGGCACACACAGTGCTTATAAATTGATTGGCTGAAGGCAGACCAGGTTAAGACATTTTTATTACACCAGTAGCATTTACAGCTCAAATTAAGTCATTGTTGAGTGCAAAGTTTGATGTTAAGGCTTGGTTAAAGAGAGTTCCCATGAGAAGGTGTTTTGGGCGCTACTGGTCGGGTATGATTCTTATCTTCCCGCTTGTGCTTTTGTTCATATATTATTTTTCCTGTAGGTTTAAATTTTCCTTCTTGCTCAGTACATTGACAGGCCAACTCTAGCGTGAACCGGAGGACTGAGTCTGTTCACCAGTACTGCCACAGCACCTGGCTAGTTCACTTTGGGAGTACAAGTCGACACTTTGTAAATGGCTATTCTTTTTCTTATTACGCCAAATACCAGAAGGAAAAGAAGGAAGATGGCAAGGGGGTGGGGACTATGTCATGCGTGTTGCCATGAGCCAGTCCTGGATTTTCCCTTTGCATACTGATCCTTGTAGGCCTATACTTATAATGGGAAGAAGTAACATACCAGTCCTAGCATTTAACAGGAAATAACTGGACTCAGTGTCATGAAGGACATGGGGCTACTTGCCAGGTACCATCAATGGAGCCAAGGACCAGAGGTGAGCGACGAATCAAGGACCAGAGCAGCCAATGATCCAAAAAGCCAATGATGCGCTTATAAGTCGCACACATACAAGAAATTAAAATAGACACCAAGTGTTAGAAAATAACAATTTTAATAAATGCTTTTTGTTAACATACTATGTTTGTGTTCGCTGTATGTATTATTTGCGTTATAGTTATTTTTCAACTTCTAAGACCTATCCATATTGTTTTAGAGGTGTGCTTGTTTTTTCAGCTTATTTGGTTGGGAGTCCACTTGTTTTTGGCTTGTTTTGAAGGGGCATTCAGCTTATTTTTTTCCTTCTGACCTGGCAATACTGGGCTTGAGGGCCCTGGAAAAGACACAGTGGATTTTACAACCCCACCATGCAGGGGCGCCGAGTATGGGGGGACTGCGGGGCCCGTGCCCCCCCGACCCCCCTGGCAGAATGAAGTCGGGGCTGAGCCCCCCCACCCCCCCTGGGCCGGAGAGAAGAGACGCAGTATGGATGGCCCTTTGTTCCATCCATACTGTGTCTCTCTCTGGCGGCCCGGGTTAAAGCTGAGGAAAAACGATGTTTAGAAATTGTGGGACAGATGCAAAGCAAGAGGCTCTTGCTTTGCATCTTTCCCTCAATTTCTAAAAATCGTTTTGGGTTGGGTATACTTCTACATCTGTGCACCGGTGTGCACAGATGTAGAGGTACACCCAACCCAGAGGATTTTTAGAAATGGAGGCACAGATGCAAAACAAGTCTGTCCCTCAATTTCTAAAAATCGTTTTGGGTTTGGTGTATGTGTACATCTGTGCACCCCTCTTGGAAAGAGGGGTGAACAGATGTAGAGGTACACCCAACCCAAAAGGCTTTTTAGAAATGGAGGTACAGATGCAAAGTGAGGGAGGGGGCAGGGAGAGGGAAAATGAGACTGTTTGCATGTCTCTGAGTGTGCACGTGGTGAGGGTGAATGCTATGGGCGGGGAGCAGAGGCGTATGAGCCAGCACTTTCTAGTAGAGCGGCCATATTTGAAATGGGGAAATGCTGGTGCTCCTCAGTTAGCTGGCTATACTCTTGATGGGATAGTACTGCTGTAACAGGGCTTCTATAATTGTTGAATCTTCTCAGCATTAATACTATGCTTTTGTTGAGGCAATGCTAGTTCATTTTAGTGGGGCTGCTATACTTTTGATGGGACAACATCAGCACCTCTCAGTTGAGCTGCTACACTCTTATTGACAAAGCCTCAGCACTTCTCAACAGATGTATTTATTTTTATTTTTATTGGTTATTTATAATGCGTGTACTACCCAGAGGTTTATAAGCGCGGACTGTGGGAGCGAACCTGTGTTGCGCGGACCGAGGGAGCGAACCTGTGTTGTGCGGACCGAGGGTGCGTACCTGTGTTGCGCGGACCGAGGGAGCGAACCTGTGTTGCTCTGTGTCGTCTTGCTTCCAAGGCGAGCATGTTGCCCCTGAGCTATCCTTCCGATACTCTAAAGATCTGAAGTACATTTAATGATACAGAACCAGAACTATTAAGCAAGTCTGTCATCATCAGAATATCTCAACACTGTCATGGTTATACAAGAGCTCATATATTTAAAGGGATGGAATTACTCAGAATGTAGCAGCACTATTCAATAACCCAAAGTTCTTAAGCATAGTTAATGTGAAAATACTACACTTCTCACCGTGGGGCCAGTACTACCACTTCTCACAGAGGCTTCTACACCTTTTATGGGGCAGCACTGATCCAGCCTACACTGCTCACATGCTCAGAATTGTCATTTCTCAGCAGGACTGCAACACTATTCCATTGTGTTCTGTATGTTGAGTGCTTCTTCACCACCAATGTGGATTCATGGCTCTCTCCCAGTGTCTAAATAGTAGATCTGTCTACATTCAATTGGCAACAGGCATGTCTGGAGCTGCCTGCTGTCCATAAGCTGCCGCTCAGGATTTGGGAGCCGTGATGGGGCAAGGGATAGAAGGCTCGAGCCTGTCGGATAGCAGAATCAGCAGGGTATTAAAACCTGCTCACTCCTTCTGGAGGGGCCATGGGGCAAAATGAGCCTGATCCCACATACAGGGGGTTGTTACCCCTTTATCTCTCCTGAATGAAAGAATTAGCTCTCTCAGACGCAAGTTATCACCCCTGCACACACTGAATGAATATGGTATGGATCTATAGATCGAGAAAACTGGAGTGACAATTCAGAGTGTTTTAACAGAAATATAATTGTCTTCCCAGATGAGAGACTGACTCCATTAATATACATGGGGTCACTGAGATGACCAAGAGTGAAACTGTACATTCAGTTGTGAGATTACCAGCAACGGTTGATACTATGCTCCAAGGAGTGAGGTGCCCACTCAATATATCACACTGTTTATAGGTGTGAGACCATCCTGAATGCTTGCCCAAAGAGCCTTGGCCAGAGTTTCACACTGAAGAAGTGAGCATGTGATCCGGGGTCTGCAGCCAAACACACGCAGGGGATTCCCATGCTCCCACTTGCGAGATTTGCACCAAATTAGTGAGATTGTGCTCCAAGGTAGGAGGCCCCCGCACAGTCTTTGCTCTGACGTTTGACACACTCGCAGGATGGGACGGCATTTTGTTCTCCCATCCTAGTTGTGTTGCTCTGCCTTTTGAGGGCTACTACAACCTGGATGATTATAGAGGGGTGGGGTAGGGGCACTGATGACTTACTGGAACTCGAAGGCTTAAATCTCCTTCTTACTTGACTTTAGTATATGCAGCACATGCTAGCCAATGTTTCCACTGTTTTGCGCTGCGCGCGACTCCACCCCCCCTGCGCGCCGTTGCACCAAGTTGGCGACTACATGCAAATTTGTGGTCCTATAACTGCCAGTGATGTCACTTCCTGTATTTGAGCCCCCCCCCCCCCCCCTGGGATATTCATAAGTCGGCTCCCCTGCCACCATGTACATGGGGCATGGGTTTTGGAATGGCACAGAAGTGTGTTGGCAGTTCAACTGTGCCATGCCACATCCAGGTATATTGCGAGGTAGGATGATTTTGGACAAATGTTATCATTTTAGTAAAATAAAGGAAAATTACTATGTGGGAGACTACAGAAAAAAATTGAGGGACTGGCAGTGTCCAAAATTGGACTGTATATGAACGGGTAAGACTCAGGTCCACAGGATGAAACTTGAGTTGCTTGAAGCTGTTTGCATCTCTGTCATTCTGCCAACACCCCAAAAATATACACCCATCACTGTGTGGTGCAGTGCAAAGATAAAGGTAGGCCAGCATTCTGATGTCAAAGGAGCATCAAAGTACAATTGTAAGGTGATTGCTGTGCATGTTTACACTTCACTGCAGACTCTTAAGGGCACTGCACAGACAGAGAACCTCCCCAAATGCCAAATTACAGAGCATGTTAGGGAGAAGTATGGAGATGAAAATCCCACCTTTTACAGCCAAGATGATTTGTAGATGTTGCAAACACGCCTTTATCCTGGTACTTCAGTGAGATGGAAGGCATTTCACCGGGAAAATTTATAGATAAGAATAGCCTCTACCTATCATTGATGATGGGTTTACCCCTCCACCTCTGTGGACCTCTTCATTCTCCAGGAATCTGACAGTCCAAATAACAGATACAAAGTTCATTATTGTGGGGTACTAATCCGTGAGGACAATTCTGAGACTAACTTCAGTGAAATGTGAAGAAATTGGATAGATGCATTGGATGCTGTAATGCCTCGCACAATAAATGAGACTTCACTATTGACTTGAAACTGTTGAATGTTCTGGCTCGGCGTGGACATGCTCACGCCTGCCTTATCAGAAGTGAATGAGGGTTTGTTCAGTCCTGGACCACAGGCACCTGGATTCCGTAGACAGGGATAGTCTTCTGCTTATGGTCATCTTTCCCGGAGAAGGCTCTCTTGCTGTCCCCTTTCTAGAGTATGCACTAGTGCCTCCTATTGAAGAATGCCACTTTGCCTACAAGAATCTGCCTAGCACCTGAGCTGTCTTCCTAAAAAGGGCTGCCCTGTGCCACCTCTTGAGGTGCCACCCAGTGGAGACACATTGCAAGCCCACATTTCTAAGGATGGCACATTCTAGGCTGACTATTGCCCATCTACTGGCTGACTCTAAGTGGACAGGGGTTTTTGCATCATCTTAATTGATATCAGGTGGGTAAGCTGTAAAGAGGTTCTGGTGCTAATGGAGTAATAGAACGCAGAGCATTTGATTGATTTGATAAGCGGCCCCCTTCCCTCTGTGGCCCCAAAGCATGGGGCCACAGTGCTGGAGACCCCTGGGGGCAGATGATCACTGCCCGCAGGGGTGAAAAAGAAGAAAAAAAAAGGCGAGGGAAGGGGGAGGTGGGAGGGGGTTTGGGGCCCTGGGGCCCACTAGGCCACCAGGGATATAGGAAAAAGTGGTGTCCTTGGAAAGGGGAGGATCTCCCCTTTCCAAGGACACCACGTATATGGTGCATTGCTGGTCACGGATCAGCGCAAAGCACTCGATCCGTGACCAGCAACCCACTGGACCACCATGAAAACGTTTGTGACATGGGGAGAGGGGGGGCTGCCCTCTTCCCCCCCTGGCCCCCAAAGCATGGGGGCACATATGTGCACAACCCTGGGGGCAGATGGCTGATCATCTGCCCCCAGAGAAGGGGGGCAAAAAGAAAACAAAATTATAATAAATAGAACAGGGATGGGGGGTGGGGGTGCTGGGATTTTTTTGCCCCCATGAAATGGTGGTGGCCCTCCTCCTCCCACGCCAAGTGGAAAGGGGGGGGCACCCCTTGTAGCCCTCCATGGGGGCAGATTTATGGCCCCAGGCAGGAGTACATGAGGTGGCCCCCCATCCAATTGGGGGGTGGGGGGAGGGCTACCAGGAATTAGTGTTCAGGCCCCCCAAAGGATGGGGCCTGCAGGTTAGCCCCCCCCCCCTGGGGGCAGATAGCTGATCATCTGCCCCCAGGGAAGGGGGCAAAACAAAAACAAAAAATAAGA
This sequence comes from Ambystoma mexicanum, assembly GCF_040938575.1. Taxonomy (NCBI): domain Eukaryota; kingdom Metazoa; phylum Chordata; class Amphibia; order Caudata; family Ambystomatidae; genus Ambystoma; species Ambystoma mexicanum. Next base: position 773,031,471 of record NC_090941.1, read on the forward strand.
AAAAGGGAATTTTGGGTGGGATGGGTGGTGGGGGGGCACTAGCCACCAGGGATATATTTTACAGAAATGGGGGGTGGCCCTCTCCCCCTCACCCCAAGGAGAAATGGGGGCACCCCTTGGAGCCCTTCCTGGGGGCAGATATCTGCTCCTAGGAAGGGGCATCTGCCCCCAGGGAGGGCTGAATGAGATGCCCCCCCTGCATTTGGTGTGGGGGTAGGGGGTCACCCCCCAGTACATTAGAAAATTTCCCTCAGCCCGCCCTAAAGTGTAGTGTACCTTTTCAATTTTTTTTTTGTTTATGAAACTTGCCTTGGCGCAGAGGGGCACATTGGTGTGCCAATCAGGCGCCGGGGTGCCCAAACCTTACTGCCCCACCCACTGGGGGGCCTGTCCCACAATTTTTGGGGGCCCTCTCACCCCCTCCCAAATGGAGGGGGGTGTACCTCACGCAGCCGTTTGTAGGAGGCCCAGGAAGACCTGCATGAGGTGCCCCCGCCACCCATTTGGTTTGAGGGGGGAGAGGGCCCCCAAAAATAGTGGGACAGGCCCTCCAGTGGGTGGGGCAGTAAGGTTTGGTCACCCCGGGGCCAGATTGGCACATCAATGTGCCTCTCTGCACCAAGGGGAGTTGGGTTACCAAAGGAAAAAAGTGAAAATGGTGGACACCCCAAAGGGTCTGGGAATTTTCTAATGGGATGGGGCGTTGACCCCCTCACCCCCCAGCCACAATGGAATGGGTGCCATGTCATGCAGCCCTCCCTGGGACCAGATATCTGCTCCTGAGCCCAGGGAGGAGTGCAGGACAGCCCCCCCCCCCTTATCTGCCCCTGGGAGGGCTACATGAGATGTGCCGCCCCTCCAATTGGGCCATGTGTGGATTCCCAGGGGTGTCCTTTTTTGGGAAATGCATGGGGTTCCCTGTTTCCCTTGCTGGCTTCGACACCCTAGGCCCAAATCTGTAGGTTGCCCACATGAACAAAATGGGCAGTGGCGAAAGGCTTGGGGTTCCCAGTGGGTTACCCTTTTCCTTTTGCGCCCCGGGTAGGTGACCCCACACGTGAGGTACCGTTTTCCTCAGGACACGTGTGGGGACGCAGGAAGGTAGGCCATGTGTTGCTGGCGGTGTGTTTCGGTGGGTGGCCAGAGCGAAATGTCTGATAATTGTCTTCATTTCCAGCCAATTTCCGAGACATTTCCCTGTGTCCACTCACCGAAACATGTCGCCCACAACAGATGTCATACCTTCTCGTGTTTCCACAGGTTTCCCGATGAAAAAGGTACCTCACATGTGTGGGTGCACCTACTGGGGGCGCAAAAGGAAAAGGGTAACCCGCTGGTAACCCCAAGCCTTTCGCCACAGCACAATTTGTTCATGTGGGCAACCTACAGATTTGGCCCTAGGGTGTCGAAGCCAGCAAGGAAAACAGGGAGCCCCATGCATTTCCCAAAAGAGGACACCCGTGGGAATGCACAGAGGTCTGACTTGCGCGAAGCGGCCCAGAATGTATTACCCAGAACCCCAGTCAAAGTGAACATTGTGTTTTTTCCCCACCAAATATCACACTTTGTCTGGGATTGTGGCTAATAAAAACTGGGGCAATTTGCACAAGGCAGACCTCTGTGGATTCCCCGCAACCCACCCAGAGCTCACCCCAGGAGTCCACCCACCCAAGCATCTCAATAGCTCACCCACACTTGCTACCCCAGGATCACACCTAACCCTCTACCCCTCTACCCACTCTTCCTCACCTAGAATCCCTCCTGCTCGTTGCAGCATCACACCAACACACACACCCTAAGAACCCACCCAATCCCACTTCCATACCCTAGCCCACCCCATACCCTATGACACCCTGATCACTCCCAGCCCGGCTACATCACTGCAACACATGCGGCTCACCCCAGCACCCCAACCACCCTTGCGCACCTTAACAAACCCTAGCTCACCCCAGCAAACCTACCTCACCCCAGCACAACCTACCACACCCAGGAACCCTAGCTCAGCCAAGCATTCACCCCAATGCAAATACAATATAAACAAGCACAATTCATTCAACATAGCTCATCCCAGCAGCCCACCTATCCAACCACCGCCAAAGCCCCCCAGAAAACATGAGTTCACCCCAGCGCCCCATTCTCCCAAGTCACACAACCTCCCTGACACCTCACCCGACCTCACACACCCCACCAAACTTCAACAAACCACTTTGCCGCATTCTACACAAGCTTACCCAACAACGTCACCACGCCCTAGCTCCCCAGCATAACATCGAACCCACCGTAGCTCTCCGCAGCACGCCACCCATCTACCCTAAATAATCCCCTCACAATACATATCCACCCTAGGTCCATCCAGTAAATAAACCTCCCGGCCTAGCTTACCCTGGCACAATACTTATTGTAGCTCATCCAGGGCACCATAAACTGCCTCAGCAAACCAATCCACACACCAATCCCAGCTTGCATCAGTACACTCCCAACCTTTCCTCTCTCCAGCTCACCACCCATCCACCCTAGCTCACAACATAGCTCACCCAGAGCACCATAAACTGCCTCAGCAAACCAATCCACACACCAATCCCAGCTTGCATCAGTACACTCCCAACCTTTCCTCTCTCCAGCTCACCACCCATCCACCCTAGCTCACAACATAGCTCACCCAGGGCACCATAAGCTTCCTCAGCAAACCACTCCACACACCAATCCCAGCTTGCATCATTACACTCCCAACCTTTCCTCTCTCCAGCTCACCACCCATCCACCCTAGCTCACAACATAGCTCACCCAGGGCACCATAAACTGCCTCAGCAAACCAATCCACACACCAATCCCAGCTTGCATCAGTACACTCCCAACCTTTCCTCTCTCCAGCTCACCACCCATCCACCCTAGCTCACAACATACCTCGCCCAGGGCACCATAAGCTGCCTCAGCAAACCAATCCACACACCAATCCCAGCTTGCATCAGTACACTCCCAACCTTTCCTCTCTCCACCTCACCACCAACCGACCACTCACCCTAACTCTTACTAGCATACAATCTACCCGCCCTAGCTGACCTGTGCAGTACAAACACCCTCCTCTACCTCTTAGCAACACCCCCTGCACCCTAGATCACTCCAGCACAAGATCACTATAGCACCCCATCTGTCAACTCAAGCTCACCAAAGCATCCCATCATCCAATCATCCTATCACCAGAGGCTCCCCCAACACTGCGCACATTTGAACTCATCTCAGCCCCTAGCCACTCACTCTAGCTCACCACAACACAGCACCCACCCACCTAGCTCATCAGGTACAACATCCACCGAGCGTAGCTCACACCAGCAAAACACCCCAGCCTAGCATGACACAGACTAGCACGCATATCCTAATTCACCCCAGCAAACCATCCGTCCTAGTTCACCCTAGCCCCACACCCACCAGAGCTATTCCCACCAACCACACCCGCCTACCCTAATTCACCTCATTATCCCACTGGACTTAAGCTCATACCAGCACCCAGCCCACTTAACCTAGCCACCCAGCATCTGAACAAGCTTACATAGCTTATCACAGCACATCACCCACCCACCCTAGGACACTAGAGCAAATAACAACATCACTGTGGCTCATCCAAGCACGCCACTGTAACTCACCCCAGCACAGCACCCACCCAGCCTAGCTCACCCCAGCAGCCCACCCACCCACATAAGCTCCCCCGAGCTGTATAGCCAAGCACCCAATTACATCCCAGTACAGGCCCCTCTCAAGACTTCACACACCACCCTAGATTGCATCTTCATGATGCCCACCCACTGCATCAACCCAGCAAACCTTAGCACACACAAGCATCCCATAGCTCACACACGCATCCCATAGCTCACACAAGCATCCCATAGCTCACACAAGCATCTCATAGCTCACACACGCATCCCATAGCTCACACAAGAAACCCATAGCTCACAGAAGCATTCCATAGCTCGACCGAGCACAACACACACCCAACTGAGCTAAAAGCAGCACACTTTAAGGGCCTCATTACAAGTTCAGTGGCACGGCAAAAAGTGGTAATTCCATTACTGCCACCTTTTTGGGCGGTAGCAGAATTACCGCCACTTTTCACAAACCACTGAACACAAACACAAAGTTATGCCAGTCAGGTAACACAATGGTGTCCCCTCCAAAAACATCTTTTTTTTGTCAGATACCCTGATTACTGGACAATTATCAACACACTTGTTCTGTGACCAAATCGTACAGTTTCCCCTCATGGTGTAGGAAATGGTAGGTTGATCCTATAATTTTAGCCAGCCGTGCGTTGCACCCTGGAACTTGGAGTTCCATATTACATTTGACATATAATAAATACTACAAGCACCAAAATGCAGAAGCCTGTAGCGCTATGTAAAGTGTGCAGTGGACCTCTGCTGCACCAGTCTGTATGCAGACCTGTCCACATTGGCCTCTTGGTGGCCATGGGTGGGTTGCCCAATGCCTGCTCTTGGTAGGATTTTCTGATGGGTAGGAAAAAATGACAGGTTAGGCTGTCAGATTTTCCTACCGCGTCACTTTTTCATACCCCTGGGTGGGTTGTCCAATGCTAGCTGTCGGTAGGATTTTCTGACAGGTAGGAAAAAATGACAGGTCAGGCTGTCAGATTTTCCTACCCCGTCACTTTTTCCTACCCCTGGGTGGGTTGCCCAATGCTAGCTATCGGTAGGATTTTCTGACAGGTAGGAAAAAATGACTGGTCAGGCTGTCAGATTTTCCTACGCCGTCACTTTTTCCTATCCCTGGGTGGGTTGCCCAATGCTAGCTGTCGGTAGGATTTTCTGACGGGTAGGAAAAAATGACAGTTCAGGCTGTCAGATTTTCCTACTCCGTCACTTTTTCCTACCCCTGGGTGGGTTGCCCAATGCCTGCTCTTGGTAGGATTTTCTGACGGGTAGGAAAAAATGACAGGCCAGGTTGTCAGATTTTCCTACCTGTCACTTTTTCCTACCCCTGGGTGGGTTGCCCAATGCTAGCTGTCGGTAGGATTTTCTGACGGCTAGGAAAAAATGACAGGCCAGGCTGTCAGATTTTCCTACCCCGTCACTTTTTCCTACCCCTGGGTGGGTTGCCAAATGCCTGCTCTCGGTAGGATTTTCTGACGGGTAGGAAAAAATGACAGGTCAGGCTGTCAGATTTTCCTACCCCTGGGTGGGTTGCCCAATGCTAGCTGTCGGTAGGATTTTCTGACGGGTAGGAAAAAATGACAGGTGAGGCTGTCAGATTTTCCTACCCCGTCACTTTTTCCTACCTCTGGGTGGGTTGCCCAATGCTAGCTGTCGGTAGGATTTTCTGACGGGTAGGAAAAAATGACAGGTCAGGATGCCAGATTTTCCTACCCCGTCACTTTTTCCTTCCTCTGGGTGGGTTGCCCAATGCCTGCTATCGGTAGGATTTTCTGACTGGTAGGAAAAAATGACAGGCTAGGCTGTCAGATTTTCCTACCCCGTCACTTTTTCCTACCCCTGGGTGGGTTACCCAATGCCTGCTCTTGGTAGGATTTTATGACGGGTAGGAAAAAATGACAGGCTAGGCTGTCAGATTTTCCTACCCCGTCACTTTTTCCTACCCCTGGGTGGGTTACCCAATGCCTGCTCTTGGTAGGATTTTATGACGGGTAGGAAAAAATGACAGGTTAGGCTGTCAGATTTTCCTACCCCGTCACTTTTTCCTACCACTGGGTGGGTTGCCCAATGCCTGCTATCGGTAGGATTTTCTGACGGGTAGGAAAAAAGGACAGGTCAGGCTGTCAGATTTTCCTACCCCGTCACTTTTTCCTACCACTGGGTGGGTTGCCCAATGCCTGCTCTCGGTAGGATTTTCTGACGGGTAGGAAAAAATGACAGGTCAGGCTGTCAGATTTTCCTACCCGTCACTTTTTCCTACCCCTGGGTGGGTTGCCCAATGCTAGCTGTCGGTAGGATTTTCTGACGGGCAGGAAAAAATGACAGGTCAGGCTGTCAGATTTTCCTACCCCGTCACTTTTTCCTACCTCTGGGTGGGTTGCCCAATGCCTGCTGTCGGTAGGAATTTCTGAAGGGTAGCAAAAAATGACATTACAATTCCTGTCAGATTTTCCTACCCCGTCACTTTTTCCTACCCCTGGGTGGGTTGCCCAATGCTAGCTGTCGGTAGGATTTTCTGACAGGTAGGAAAAAATGACAGGTCAGGCTGTCAGATTTTCCTACCCCGTCACTTTTTCCTATCCCTGGGTGGGTTGCCCAATGCTAGCTGTCGGTAGGATTTTCTGACCGGTAGGAAAAAATGACAGGTCAGGCTGTCAGATTTTCCTACCCCGTCACTTTTTCCTACCACTGGGTGGGTTGCCCAATGCCTGCTCTCGGTAGGATTTTCTGACGGGTAGGAAAAAATGACAGGTCAGGCTGTCAGATTTTCCTACCCGTCACTTTTTCCTACCCCTGGGTGGGTTGCCCAATGCTAGCTGTCGGTAGGATTTTCTGACGGGCAGGAAAAAATGACAGGTCAGGCTGTCAGATTTTCCTACCCCGTCACTTTTTCCTATCGGTAGGATTTTCGGACAGGTAGCAAAAAATGACATTACAATTCCTGTCAGATTTTCCTACCCCATCACTTTTTCCTACCCCTGGGTGGGTTGTCCAATGCTAGCTGTCGGTAGGATTTTCTGACAGGTAGGAAAAAATGACAGGTCAGGCTGTCAGATTTTCCTACCCCGTCACTTTTTCCTATCCCTGGGTGGGTTGCCCAATGCTAGCTGTCGGTAGGATTTTCTGACGGGTAGGAAAATATGACAGTTCAGGCTGTCAGATTTTCCTACCCCGTCACTTTTTCCTACCCCTGGGTGGGTTGCCCAATGCCTGCTCTTGGTAGGATTTTCTGACGGGTAGGAAAAAATGACAGGCCAGGTTGTCAGATTTTCCTACCCCGTCACTTTTTCCTACCCCTGGGTGGGTTGCCCAATGCTAGCTGTCGGTAGGATTTTCTGACGGCTAGGAAAAAATGACAGGCCAGGCTGTCAAATTTTCCTACCCCGTCACTTTTTCCTACCCCTGGGTGGGTTGCCAAATGCCTGCTCTCGGTAGGATTTTCTGACGGGTAGGAAAAAATGACAGGTCAGGCTGTCAGATTTTCCTACCCCTGGGTGGGTTGCCCAATGCTAGCTGTCGGTAGGATTTTCTGACGGGTAGGAATAAATGACAGGTCAGGATGTCAGATTTTCCTACCCCGTCACTTTTTCCTACCTCTGGGTGGTTTGCCCAATGCCTGCTGTCGGTAGGATTTCCTAACGGGTAGGAAAGAATGACAGGCTAGGCTGTCAGATTTTCCTACCCCGTCACTTTTTCCTACCCCTGGGTGGGTTACCCAATGCCTGCTCTTGGTAGGATTTTATGACGGGTAGGAAAAAATGACAGGTTAGGCTGTCAGATTTTCCTACCCCGTCACTTTTTCCTACCACTGGGTGGGTTGCCCAATGCCTGCTCTCGGTAGGATTTTCTGACGGGTAGGAAAAAATGACAGGTCAGGCTGTCAGATTTTCCTACCCCGTCACTTTTTCCTACCACTGGGTGGGTTGCCCAATGCCTGCTCTGGGTAGGATTTTCTGACGGGTAGGAAAAAATGACAGGTCAGGCTGTCAGATTTTCCTACCCCGTCACTTTTTCCTACCTCTGGGTGGGTTGCCCAATGCCTGCTGTCGGTAGGAATTTCTGATGGGTAGGAAAAAATGACAGGCTAGGCTGTCAGATTTTCCTACCCCGTCACTTTTTCCTATCGGTAGGATTTTCTGACAGGTAGCAAAAAATGACATTACAATTCCTGTCAGATTTTCCTACCGGTAGGATTTTCTGACAGATAGCAAAAAGTGACGTTACACCGGCTCCCGGGTTGGATGTTAAGGCCTTGAGCAGCCAATCAGGCGGCCCTCCCGGCACACAATGCAGTCATCAGCTGGTCTGTGGAGAAAGTGGCGGCCATGCTGGAGAAGGCACAGGTGCATCTCCACAGTGCAACCTGGAGCTGAGGGCAGGAGCTAAGGGCAGAGTGGCCCAAATAAAATAAAGTTAAGAAAGATGCTGAGCCAGGGGCGCCCTGGTCCTTATAGGAGGCCCTTCGAGGTAGCCGGCGTTCGCCTGCCGGCTCCCGGCTCGGATGTTGTTAAGGCCTCGAGCAGTCAATCAGTCTTAGGGTGGCACATTTTTTATATCCTTTTGCGGGACACTTGCCCACAAGGCGGTGATGACGTCACAGCGTCATTCACGTTTGGCCCGCCCCATTTGTTATTTAAATTTGTTAAATGCTCTTAACACCTGGCTTAATTGCAATGCAAATGGTGATGGTCACGTTTTCTAACTGCAAACATGACCATCACGACCCCAGGAACAAAGCATTAGCATTGGAATGAAGACAGGTGTCAGAGCGTTAGCAGCTCAACCTGCAGGCTCAAACGGAGCTGGGGCTGCAGAGCCGTCCAGAGAAAGAAAGCAGCAGGTGGCAGCGCCATGGTGTGTAGACGGCCACTTAAGTTAGCAGAGTGACTGTGCTGGACGCAGGTTGTCCTGACTTGCTGTCTCCCGAGAGTCACACTCCAGGTAACCAAGCAAGTCGGGACAACCTGCGACCCGCACAGCCACTTTGCAAACTGTGAGACAGAGTCCCCAATTACGGGACAATCCGCAGAATACAGGACATTTGGCCACCCTAATCAGGTTGCCCTCACGGCACACAATGCAGCCATCAGCTGGTCCGTGGAGAAAGCGGCGGCCATGCCGGAGAAGGCCCAGGTGCAGCTCCGCAGTGCAATCTGGAGCTGAGGGCAGATGAGTGGCCCAAATGAAATAAAGTTAAGAAAGAGGCCGAGCCAGGGGAGCCCTGGCCCTTATAGGAGGCCCTTCGAGGAAGCCGGCGTTCGCCTGCCGGCTCCCAGGCCAGATGTTGTTAAGGTCTCGAGCAGCCAATCAGGCTGCCCTCACGGCACATATGCAGCCATCAGATGATCCGGGGAGAAAGCGGCAGCCATGCTGGAGAAGGCCCAGGTGCAGCTCAATAGTGGGGTTCAGTGGGGGTCTTGTTCTTCAGTGGTGATCTTGATTTGTCTCGTTCTTCTCTGGTACTCCTCATGGTAGTGTCTGTGTCCTGGGACCCTGACTGGGGCCTCATGGGTGTCATTGTCCGATACTTGAAGTGTGTTAGTCTGCTTGCTACTCCTGGGTCTATCTGGCAGCCTTTAGTGCTTCAGCAATCCTCTGGGATGTTGTCGCCTCTATACGAAGACTGAAAGGGAGCTGTGCCCATTGCCTCCCCCAATGAGACCTTTGAAGAACTGTGTCTCATGGTCATTGAAATATTTAGAGAGCCCACTCTGATTGTTATAGCCATTCTCACTGGTGCTAACATGCCATAACTTATCCCTCTGCAGCGAAGTTCTGTGCGGAGAGTTAGGATTTCATCAGACATATGTGATTAGTGTGGGCAATTGGTCGCTCCTTCCCAGGGGGGAGCGACCCCCTTTGAGGCTAGAGTGGTGAGCCCGCTAAGCAAGACCCTCCCTAGGGGTCTGGGAAAGTGGGATCTCACTGGGAGGACTCACATTCCTACCAGACTCCCTACAAAGAACACTGTGTCTGTCCATATGGGTATAGAAAAGACTGATATCATTGCTACGGATTGGTATTCCTAACATACTTTCATTACTCCCAGATATTTGGCTGAAGGCAATGATGGGATCCTCGTGAAGCCAACAGCTGATGGAGGTCAACACACCCTGTGGAAATATGGCAGCAAGAAAAAAGAGACGAGGAAGCAGGAATGGAGGGAGAAGAATCTTACGTAGAGGCTAGAGTCAGCAGTAGCATGGAGAGAGAGAGAAATGTAGACAGGGACGATAGAGAGACTGTCTCGTCTGATGGGCCTGGAGCATGTTAACAAACACCACGCTGCAATAGAGAAAACAAATCCCCAATCTCTGTAGATAAGTGTAGCAACTGCCAAGCTCGGCAGATGAGGGCAGAACGAGAGAGAGAAGCAGGAAGGTCAGCGCTGTAACGGGTGACCACACCGAAACGGAGATGGGGACGAGAGAGAGACCATTGCGCAACCACACAGCAGCCATGGTGGACCTGGGGCTTGTTAACCGATGCCAAGACCAGGTCTCAACCGAGAAATCAAATCCCCTTTAACTGTGAAAGAAGTCAAGCGACTTTCAAGCCAGATAGGAAAATGGAAGCAAGCGCTCCGGAGAAGTTAAAGCCAGGGAGAGGGACGGACGATCATGTCCCCGAGTTAAGCAAATCCAAAAGCAAAAGGAGCTTAACTAAAGAGAGCAAGACAAAAAGCTGGAGAAGCCAAAAGGTTTACCAGAGCCTGAAAAACCTGATTGTTGGAGATGGACAGATACCCAAGAGAGACACTGCTGAGTTGAGCAAATCCGAGGGCCAGAAGGCTTTGGAGAGCTCTAGAAAAATAACTACACTTGGAAACAGAGAACCTGGAGGGTTCAATTACTCAATCCTAAATTAAGGTGGAGAAGACAAAAGGGTCACCATACCCCGAAAAACCTGATTGCTGGAATCCCTCTCTTGATTTCAGGGGCCCAAGAGAGACCCTACTGGGTTGAGCAAATCAGAGGGCCAGAAGGCTTTGGGGAGCCCTAGATAATAAGTAAACATTTTCAACACTTGGAAAGCAGAAAACCTGGAGGGTTCAATTACTCAATTCTAAATCAAGAACAATTTGAAAGACAATGTCCAAGTTGGTGAAATCGCGCTGAAAGTAATTTCTCCTTTTAGAGAACTGGAACCATTGGATTTGTGTAAAGATGTAAAACTTGTTATACAGAACCAGAAGAGAGGAGGGATAAACTATGAAAAACCCACCTTGTGAACAACCCAAGTAGCTTTGGCCAGAAGAAGCCCGTGTGGTGGGCTACTGCTCTGGATAATTTTTATGTTACATTTTTTGTACAAGTGGTAGGGCCAGACAGAGGTTAGGTTTTGGACTCAACACTATTTTTGAGTGAGACTATTGACGAGCAGTATTTGTTTTGTTTTTAGGGAGGGAAAATCACTGAAAGCCATAGGGACAGGTAGGCATTATTTTTATTTAACATAAATACCCTTGGAATGTTAATCTCTAGTCCGGCTCCTTCTTCTGGTTTGCCACACATAGTTTGTGTCATGAAGTCCTACCCTATTGCATGGTGTGCTGTTCAAAGCCACCCTTCCGCCTTTGTGACTGATGCCTTCCAGGATTTGTGCGACTTGAGGATGCATGCAATTATGGGTCTGGGTTTGAGGCCACAGCTGTTTCCTTCAGGTCCCACTCTGTGGGTTGTTAGGATTTCCAAGGGAATGTCAAGGTCATCTGACACACCGCAGGAAGCCACTTTGAAAGCAATATCGACGTATCCGTTCATTCTGCCTTTTCAGGGACCTCAAAGATCCTGATATTGTTTTTTTTTTAAAGTTTTTATTAAATTTTGAACAAACAAACAATAAAACCAAACAAACAGTGCATGTTCAACAGTTTCATTACACTTTAAATTCCCTAACCACTACTCCCACTACCCCACCCCCATTGCGAGTCTATCACCTTGAGTCATCAGATTCCACACCCTGTGGTTCGGTCTCCTCCTCAACAGGTTCAGTCAGGTCATCTAACGACCCAAACAATCCGGCTATCAGTAATTTCCAGGCCATCAGGGACTCATTCTCCTCCTCCCCCCCGTTGCTGCACGCCTCTTGCCATGCTATGGTTTCGGCTTCTGCCCATTTTTGCAAGTCTTTCCACCACACCTCTATCCTCGGCACATGGCATGACTTCCATCCCATGGCAATCCTTCTCTTTGCAAGCACATAAGCCAGGTCCCTTAGTTTGCTTACATGCCTGAGTTTCCGTGGTCTGGGGAACCCCCCCAGCAGGCAGGCCCATACCGTGTCCACTACTATCTTGACCCCTCTTCCTTCTAGTTTCTCTTTTACACCCCTCCAGAACCTCTCTATGATCGGGCAAGACCAAAACATATGCACCATGCCTGCGTTCTCTTCGTCGCACTTGGGGCATGCTTGCCGACCTGCATTCTCGAACCTCAATATCCTCCAAGGCGTCATATAAGCCCTGTGTGTTATGTAAAGCTGTATCTGTTTCAGTCTTGCGTTTCTAGACACCTTCTTATGATACCTTTGCACCCGTTCCCACATTCCATCTCCCATTTGGGCCCCAACCTCCGTTTCCCAGTCCAATCTCAGATGCGTGACCTCCTTCCCCAGTTTAGACATCAACATCTCGTACAGTCTGGAGACCTCATGGCCCCCCTCAGCTATATCATATATAACGTCGATGGTGGCGTCCAGTTCTTCCTCCAACACAGTTTCGGGCCACATTCTCTTAATCCTCTGTACCATTCTGTGGTACGTGATGTACTGGCCTTCGTGCAACCCAGCCTCCTCCCGCAGCCCCTCAAAGGTAACACAAGAGCCCCCCTGCCAAATATCCCCCATCGTTGCCACCCCAGCCGGCTCCCAGTGGGTCCGGAGTATCAGTCGCAGCTGAGCGTCTGCCCCTGTCAATACCACCAATGGCATCTGCGGCGAGCCACACCTTCCACCCCAGCAGATTCATTTTAGGGCGCCCCACCATCTCCGCCCTGGGTGCCCACATAACTTCTTTCAAATAAAAGGGTGCACAATCCCGCCCAAACAGCCTAAATTCTGAGGTCTCTTCATCAGATAGCCATTTGGAAACATATTGCAACTGGCTCGCCACATAGTACGCCTCGTAATTGGGCAGCTTTATACCCTCTTTGTCATGGAAGTTCTGGAGCTTCCATAACGCCACTCTGTTTCGCGTGCCATGCCACAGAAAGTCCCTACACATGCTGTTCAGTTTGGCAAAAAACCCTTTAGGAATCAGGTACGGAATGTTCCCGAAGTAATGTAGGAGCCTTGGTAGGACCACCATCTTTAGCATCGCTTCCCGCCCCATCATCGCCAAAGGCAGCTTTGCCCAAAACCGCATGCATTTCTCAATTTTTTGGATTGCCACCTCTGTATTACACCTATGCTCCTCCCCCACGGTGTGATATGTATCTATCCCCAGGTACCGAAAAGTACTAACCGCCCACGGTACCTGTAAGACCGGTAACCTCTCCGCTGGGACCCCTGTATACTCCCCCAACGGGAACAGACTAGACTTCTGGGGGTTCACCACAATGCCTGATAGCACAGCATATCTCCCAAGCACTTCCAAAATGTACTGGAGGTTCTCCTCCGGGTACCGCACATACAGCAACATGTCGTCCGCATATAGGGAGACCAAATGCCGCTCCCCGTTCACCTCGATGCCTATGGTGTCATATTGCTGCCTCAAATAGATAGCGAGAGGCTCCAGGGCCAAAATGTAGTGCATAGGGGACCACGGGCATCCTTGTCTACTACCCCTACTAAGCTGCCACCTCTCTGATATCACAGATCCCGTCTTTACTCTGGCCAGCGGTTCACTATACAAAATCTCCACCCACCTTACATAGCCAGGCCCTAACCCATAGTGTTTCAGGGCCGCCAGCAGCCACGGCCACTTGACGGAGTTGAAGGCCTTGATCGCATCCAGGGACACGATTGCCATTTCCTCCTCACATCCGCTGCCAAACTCAATGATCCTCTGAAGTCGCCTATGATTGTTGGTGATGTTTCTATGGGGGACATAGCCCATTTGATCCGGATGTATTAACTTACCAATGACCTTTTTCAGTCTATTCGCCAAGACCGCAGTTAATATCTTGCCGTTGAAGTGGGAGAATGGAAGACCAGGCTCCCGTCCTTCACCTCTCGCGCTTGGCCTAGAGGGTCACGGCCCAGACACCCGCCGCGAGAAGAGTTTGTCCATTTACCAGACGACCAGGTACCCTGGTACAGGAACATACGGATGTGTCCATCTGCCTGCCCAGCAGCCCGCACTGGCCATGCCGACACCTGCGGCTCGGATCAGCTAGACTAAAATCCACACGTCGTTAGAGATGCCATGACGACCTAGACAACGGGAAGCACATCTGTACAAATATACACACTGAACATTTCCACACCAATCTACACGAAGAACATACTCAGTGCTCTGACGTAGGCGACAGGCATATTCACGGACGTGCATCTTTATTATTTTTACATAGGCTTTCAGAATGCAGAAACGCAAGACGCGTCATGAACTCATCTATAACGCTTGCTCACGCTTCTCTTGAAACCCGTTACCACCATGAGAGGTATAATGGAAACACGATACTGGTCATGGAAATATATGCTATTATAACCTAAAAGCACCTATGTACCAAACAGACTACTTAAGCACCAGGCCCGAGTAGGCCTCAAACAAGAGCTTCCGTGGACATTAACAAAGCAAGAGTCAGGTTGCTGATCCTGCAGAAAGAACCCGGTGGAGCAACCAGCCAAGGTCGCAATGTTGCAAACCCACATCCAAGAACAAATCATCAAAGGCACGATGTTGCAACCTCGCACTCCGCGCCTCAACGATAAAGGCACGCCGGCAAATTAAACCAGACGCGCAGTAGAAAAAACAATATTAATTGTGCAGAATTCTGCCTCTTTCACGGTCCCTCCCCACGTGACCAAGCCGAACCTGACGAGATGCCAAAACCCAGGAGAGAAAAGGCGTCTGGGTCCCTCACTACGAGACACAGGCCGATACACTTGAAAGGCTCAATGGACATCTGCTACAGTGAGAGCGGTCAGCCTTCCACCTATGAATAAATCCTCACATTGTCTGCACGTACCCATATTGAAACATTGTTGCAATCACAGGTACACCGAGAGCTGGGAACAACGGTGGTCCCAGGCTGGGAGGCTCACGAGTGCACCAATCAGAACATGGGGCTCTTATCTCAGACGTCAGTAATATTAGCCAATCCTCAGGAGTCTTCATGTAACAATTCTTATGTATCTAATTGTAGGGACAACCCAGATATACCACCTGACTACACCTTGTCCACTAATATCATTCTCTATATGTGTACTATACTAACCCTACCACTCGAGCAACCAATTAAGAGTGGCGATAGGTTTTTTGTTAACTTTCTGAAGTGACGCAAGTAGCGCGTCATAATGCAGTAAAAAGGGCCTGCGAGCCCCACGATTGTGTGTGTGTCAGGACGAACGCGTACGCTCCTTGACCCATCCCTGCCGTTTTGTCTAAATAAACAGCAGAGTCACCTTGCTCCTTGTGTGTGTCTCATACTCTATCTCATCTGGGATATACGGGAGGAGTTGGGGCCTCCCTGCCCGGAGGTCTGCGGACGGCCCGGCCGACCCCGGCAGAATTCCCCCCCGACAAGTTGGAGGCACTGCTGAGATCTGTTTAAGATCGACTTTTATTTTTAATTTTTCCAGGCACTCCCGTTGCGAGGAGGCCCGGCGGCGCGGCCCCCTCTGCCGTTGCCCCCTTCTGAGGACTACAGGACCATCGCGGAGCTGCGAGAAGACCGGACAGCGCAATCCGGATATTGGCCCTCGGGAGCCGGTTGAGAAGTATCCCGCCCGCGGTCGGCGAGTGTCCAGACGTGGTCCAGACGAGGGGAGGTGGCGAGCCGCTTGGAGGGGTGCACGCAGTCGAGCGGCCCTGCATCGAGAGAACTTGGTGAGCATGACACGCACAACAAGCAATGCGAAATTGTGAGGGAGGGGGAGGAAGTAAATAAGGGAGGAGGGAGGTATTGTACAGATGTGCGGCGAAGGTTTAACTGAGGGTTGCCAATGGAATGAATGGTAGCGGACGAGTGCGAGAGCAGTCGGCTAAGTTACGCGAAAGAGGGGGGCGGGGCACGAAAACATCACGTGCAGCCGCTCGTAAGACACTGATGGCCTAGATTGCGACTACGTGTGAGGGTGGGTGTGTGTGGTTTCCTACGATTTGACATTTATTGATCAATGAGTAGATGAGGTTCCCTATTGTTCGAGCAAGAAACTCGATAGGTAGATGACGTTTCCCTGTGGGCGGTAGCTAGTTACATAGTTGCCCAAAACGGAAGATAATTGGCTGGTTAAGCCCTCCTGTTGAGGGGCGTATCACACGCGAGGCGACGCAGCGTGCGCAGTCCGGTTATATTATTGATGAGATTACCTTGTTCCAGGAGAGACAGGAAGACAGCTGTAGGGTTAGCGGGGTAGATTGCAAGTGTATTTTGAACTTAAAGAACATAACAAGAATATACCAGTAGCTCGAAGAAATCGGTGACGTCACCAGTAGGGATTTAATAGGATATCGCGAGCACAAGGAACTTTGGGTTTGAGAGTGGTGGGGAAGAGAAACATGATAAAGGAGCGGATACGGAGATAAACGATAAACGAGTGGACCGAAAGAGGAGAAGGGGAAAGGGGCGTGGCTGCGCACGGAGAATGCCGGCCACGGCAAGTGTAAAAGGGGGAAGAGAACGGAGAAACAGGACGACTGTATAAGATCTTCGTAAGGGGTACGCAGCCGCGGGGGGCTGCGTGCGCTTCGGCCGCAGGGGGCCGTAGGGGAAGGAATATAATATAACATCATATTTATTATTATTGCATAATTTGTCAAAGGATTGCCGTAAGTCCCCACACTTGCGGGGCAAGGTAAGCAATACAAGGTTGTATATTGTAAACTGCTGGTAAAGGGAAGGGTTTATGACTTCTCGGTATGTACAAGAAGTCATGTTCATATCTGTAACCAGCGCCACGATGCCCTATGGGCTGCCTGTGCGCTTAACAAATACGAATAAATAAATAAATAAATAAATAACAAGGGGAGTGCCACTATGTCATACGGGAGAGGGTCGGGAGGGTGGGGGAACACCCTCACTACCCCACTCCAACACATATGCACAACACTGCCACCACATAGGGAGAAATTAATTAAGTACAGCATAGAGTGGACCCAGGGGACGGACAACAAAATGTTAACACCATGGCCGCCTAATGGTAGTTTCGATCCATATGCCCAACATTCACTACTAAACCACCTGCACAATACGTACAAGGGGAAGACGTTGGCAAACCATGTGGAAGTGTTTAACTTATGGAGGATGTTCCAGGGGTCCCGACCAGGACCAAATGGAATGTTCACTATGAGGGAAACACCGGAAGAAAAGGAGATTAAGAAAGAAGGAACGGATGGGGAAAAGGGGTGCGAAAGCACAAAGAATACGGGGAACGGAGGACAGGGAGGAGAAAAGATTGATAAATCAAACGACATAAAAAAGGAACCGAACAATGAGACACCCATAACACCGGGAGTGAAAACAGAGGGAGGAGGGTTGTACCCTTTAAGAGAATTAGGAGAAATAGAAGGACAGTTCAGGGCGGCTGAAGGATACTCGAACCCGGCATACAGCCCTCCACCATATGTGGCTCATAGGAAGATACCACTGGGGGAAGAGAGGATTGGAGAAGAGCAGACTGTAGAGATAGGAAACGATGAGTGGGTAGCTGCACAGATATTATTGAAATTACGAGGCTCACTAACTGGAGAAGAAAGGGAGGCGGTAAAGAGAACAAACGAGGATAGTGCCAGAGAGAGTGAAATGAGGGGAGAGGAGCTATTACGGCAGAAGGAAGAGATTTTGGAGGAAAGATTAGCAAAACTAAGGGATGAGCAGAATGAATTGATCAAACAACTTGAGAGGGAGGAAAGAGAGAGAGTGAGGAAAAGGAAAGAAGGTAAGAACGAATTGGAAAAATTAATGGAACGAAATGAGGAGCAAAAGAGAGAAGCTGAAAGGGTAAAAGCAGCAGCAGATAGGGTATCAAGAGTAGTGCTGAGAGAGAAGAAGAAGGAAGAAGAAGAAAAGGAAAAGGAAATGGAAATATGGAGGAGGAGGGTACTATCAGAGACAGCTAAGAAATATGAAGAGGGGAAGGTAATAGAGAGTGTAGTAGAAAGAGAAAGGGTGAAATGGGAAAGGAAGAAAGAGGATGAAAGAATATTGGAACAGATGAGCAACGAAGTAATGGAGGAATTGAAAAGAAAAAGGGAGGAAAATAGTAGGGAAATGGAGGAGAGAAGTGAAGGGGGAAGAGAAGGGAGGAGTAGGGAGAGTGAAAGATGGGGAGATGTATATAAAAGTAGAGAGGTAGCAACAACATCAGCACTAGGGGGAACAGTTGATAACAACGAAAGGGGAGAAAGAGACTTAATAGACTTAAAAACAGTAACAATAAAAGGAAAAAAGGCAGAGTGGGGGGTGCCATTTATGAATGACTTTTGCAGTGAGGAGGAAGAAGGAGTGGAGAAGGATGGAAGAAAGAGTGAAAGGGAAAGCTTAGATAAGCTATACCTCACTAGAACAAACATAGATTCGCCCTGGATGAGTAGAAGATGGGAGGAGCTGGAGAGAAGTAAGGAGGGAGTGAAAAGAATAGGGGAAACACAAACCCATGAAACCACGCCACCCACATCCCCATCACGCCCTCCCACGTCACACCCTACATGTTCAACCACCGCACGCTCACTGCACAGAATAAAGCTCGCGCCCTTCATGAACGAACTTACACCTTATGCATGTCGGCTTAGGGACCTCCCTAGTCGCAGGCAAGACAGACAAATAAACATACCCGTATTGAACACAGGAAATGACGAAAAAAGGGGAAAGGAAGAAGAGGGAGGTAGGAGCAGAGGTAGTAAGGAAGAATTTGAAGTAGTAAAGGAAACGGGGGAAGAGGAGGGGTGTGAAGACTCAATATTATGGAGCGTAAAGGGTGACACAAGACAGAATTTAATGCCACTGTTGGAGAGAGGAGGGGTTAGACCACAGTATGTACCTTGGAAACATACGGATAAAGAAAATATAAAATGTAGGCTCCCATCACTAAGTGGAGGTGCGGGTAAGTGGATATATGAAATGGAAAAACACACCGCAGGACAGAAACTAGCAGTAGGAGATGTGAAGGGCCTGTTAATATCAATATTAGGGGATAGAGCGGATGACATTTGGAAAAGAGCGGGATTCCATGGGGTAACAATAACGAACACATCGCATGATGGGGCACCATTTGCAAACTGCAGACATGCGCTATGGCAGGCACTGAGAGTGCAGTACCCAGACACATCAGACATAGGAGCCATTACTTCCCGTAAGATGGGTGAAAATGAGGATCCTGTTGATTATATCCAGGATATTCAAGAGAAGTGGCGCATGGAAACTAGAGAACAATGGGACAAAACACCAGCCATATTTTATCATATACTAGTACAAGGGCTCCCAGAAGGAGTTCAGAAACAACTAAAGAAAGTAGTGGGGATGGAAGCAAAACCATGGCCAGAAATACAACTGACTATAGTACATCACTGCAGGACATGGCAAGGAAAAATGAAACAAAAGGAAGAGGACAGGAAAACAGAAGAGGCCAAACTAGTACAGAAAAAACTTACTAAATACACAATGGAAGGGGCACTAATAACTACGCCCACACCAGTGGCCCAAAGCCCAACGCAAGTAGTGGCTGCACAAGATCCCGCTCAAATAGCGCCTCCACAAGGTGTAATACAGCAAGTGCCGCCTCTGCAATTACACGCACAAAACATGGGAGGAGGGTACCCAATGCAAGGAACTGGGTATTATAGTTATAACAGAGGGAGAGGAGGGTTTATGAGGGGGAGAGGATACGGATATAATACCCAACAACAGGCTGGGGGACTTAGAAATTACTACCCCACAGGGCAACCCGTATACCAGGACAACACAGGGAGCTTCCCATGGCAAAGCAGGGAACCACCCGTGTGTTGGAGCTGCGGACTATTAGGACACATGTCACGTACATGTAGGGTCAGGCCAGGAACACCAGCATGGAATGAACAAGCACAACCTAGGACCTCACAAGAACAGCAGGGCATACAACAACAGCAGATGTCACAACAAGGGAGTGACCCACAACAACAAACAACACAACAGCCACAAACTTATTCACTGCCACAACAACAAATAACACAGCAACTGCCACCGCCACAACAACAAGTAGCGTTAATACAACCACCACCCCAAACTCAACAAACGCAATTGGGTAGGGTGACGGTGTTGGGACACAACCCTTACACAGGGAATGGCCAATCATTGTACCCCCAATAGGCCAGCCCACAGACGGCCTTGGTGTGTCCCATCCTGTCAGTAACACCTAATAGTGCGGAGGAACCACGCATAGAGGTAACGATAGGTGACAAAAAATTATCATTCCTTGTTGACACCGGGGCAACCCGGTCTTGCATAAGGGAAGGTAAATTTAAAATGTCAGGCGAAGCCATGAACACCCAAGGATTTTCTGGGGCTAAGGGGTTGGTTCCATTTACTGATAACGTTCCATTATCTATTGGAGATTATGATCTGTCAGTCCCACTTTTGTATTATAGTGCCTCACCAGTAAATATACTGGGGAGAGACATAATGAACAGGTTGAATATGACGATCTCCTTTACAGAGGATGGCATAATTTGCTCTACTCCAGGGATTAACATGCTCGCAGCACGACAGATTTTGCAAGCATACTGTGGACAGACAGCGATTAGGGCGGAGCCAGTAGATGGCGAGCTATTCCAGTATGGCACAGACATGGCATTTGCATGGATGCCAGGGATAGAAGGGAAAATATGGAGGAGGCCAGCAGCCTATCTGTTCCGACCAGAAACACCAGTTAACGAACTGGAAGGGAAGGTGTTTGTAATGGACATTGAGAGCATTATTGCAACAGCTGATTATGTTGCTGTGCACGCCCAAGATAAAGAAGGGAGAGCATGGAGGGCGGTGATAGCACTAGCAGAAGGATGTAGGCTGACCCAGGTGTCAGATGAAGAGCTATTCTCAGAAGAAAAGGAAGAAGATGAAATGGTGTTCATGATGAGTGTAGAAATATGGCTAAGAGTGGCTCACAAACAAGTAGCACAGAAAATTGCAATGGCACTTGAGGCACCCGCAGGCACCCCAGTCCCATTTTTTAAGGAGGATATGTCAAAGGTGCCCAAATCATTATGGACTATTAGCCCTTATGACGTGGGATGCATAAAAAGCATAGGGGGTGTAAGGATAAAATTGAAAAAAGGTGCCATACTACCAAGAGTGAAACAGTACCCATTGTCAAAAGAGGCAGATGAAGGCATATATGAAACCATAACGGCCCTTATAAACAATGGCATATTGGTCCCCTCAGAATCACCATGTAACACAGCTGTGTACCCGGTGCGCAAGGCTAAAGGGGGGTCTTGGCGCTTCATACAGGACCTCAGACCCTTGAACAACATAGTAGAAGCAGAGTATCCAGTAACAGCAAACCCAGCCACAATATTGTGTGGCATTCCAGCAGAAGCATCACGATTTACAGTGATTGACCTTAAAAATGCTTTTTTCTCAATACCATTACACCCAGACTCGCAAGATTTGACAAGCTTCACTTACCGAAATACAAAGTGGAAACATACCAGGTTACCACAGGGGTATTGTGAATCACCCTCAATTTTCAATAGAGTAATACAGATGGATTTGGGTAACGTTGAGGTGGAAAGCACAGTGTTACAGTATGTGGATGACATTATAATTTGCAGTACAAACGAAAGTAAATGTAGAGAGGACTCCTTAAAAATGTTGACAATATTGGCTGAAAAGGGGTACAAGGTAGACATGGAAAAGATACAATACTGTCAGGAACAGGTACTTTACATTGGCCAACTGATATCACAACATGGAAGAAGGATTGCACCACAAAGAGCACAGGCCATCTCAAGCACTCCCGTGCCACAGACTGTGAGAGAACTGCAGCAATTTCTGGGGCTGTGCAACTACTGTAGAGCATGGGTATTTGATTACAGCTCATACATAGGACCCCTGCTTGAGGGTTTGAAGGAAGCAAATAAAGGGGAGAAAAAGTTGGGATGGACTATGGAAATGAGGGAGGCATTTGACGAATTGAAAGACGCAATATCAACTGCTCCAGTACTGGCATCCCCAGACTATGAGCGACGCTTTTTTATATTTTCACATTGCGACTCAGCAGTGATGAAGGCAGTATTGGCACAAAAAACGAGCATGGGATATAAACCAGTAGCATTTTACAGCGGACACTTAGACCCTGTGATGTTAGGCCACTTCCCTTGTGAACAAGGTCTTGCTGCAGCTGCCTTTGCAGTAGAAAAAGCATCAGCAATAACTATGGGGTGTCCAACTACACTGTTTGTGGAACATGCACTATTTGCGATATTGAATAAACCTAAGTCCACACTAACGACACAGAGGGCATCAGGTTATGAGATTATTTTGTCTAAAGCTGAACTAGCAATTGTTAGATGTAGCACGGTCAACCCTGCAAGGTTCCTAGCAGAAGTAATTGAAGAGGGAGATTACGCCCACGACTGCACCCAAATAACTAAAATGTACTCATGTACTAGAAAAGTTGAAGAAAACGCACTAGAGGGAGGTGAGCTTTTGTTTATTGATGGGTCATCAACTATTGATCAAGGAGATGGGATACGAAGGACTGGGGCAGCAGTAGTAAAAATGATGGAGGCGCCGGTGTGTGTGGCTATGAAGTGTGTACAATTACCACAGCATTACTCTGCTCAAGCCGCGGAACTGGTTGCACTAATATTGGCATTAAAGGAAAGTTTTAATAAAAGAGTAACCATATATTCCGACAGTGCATATGTTACATCCACTGTCCACTCAGGGTTATCAAAATGGAGAAGAAGAGGGTTTAGGAGAGCTGATGGCACTCCAGTACAACATGCCCTCTTGTTGGCTGAACTAATTGAAGTAATAAACGACCCCCAAGAACTAGCCCTAGTCAAATGCACCGCACACACCAATGGAGAAGACTACGTATCAAAAGGGAATGCAGCAGCAGACGCACATGCGAAATATGCTGCATACTTTGGTGAGATATGGAACCCCACAGACTCACAGAGAGGGAGAGGGAGGGGAATAGCAAGGGAGATGTTAATAAGAGAAGGGTACACCCATCTCCCAGCCACACAGATTATGGAACTACAAGCGGCTGCACCAATGGCCGAAAAAGAAGTATGGGTAAAAAGAGGATGTACAATGTCCCCAACCGACGCACTATGGCGCCAGGGTGGCACTGGGAAAGTTGTAATACCGTTGGCACTGTTAAACACCGCCCTGAGCCAATTACATCACCCTGCCCATACAGGCAAGGAAATAATAGCAGCACGAATTAGAGAAGATTGGTTTTGTCCTGAGTTAAACTCTCATGTGTCAAATTTTATCAGCAATTGCCTCACATGTCAACAGTTTACGGCCGGTCATACTCTAAAGGTGATTAGAGGTACCATACCCCGGCCAGAAGGACCTTTTCGGCACCTTCACATTGACTATGTTGATATGATCAACATATGTCAAGGTAATAGGTATATGATTGTAGTAGTATGCCCATTTTCCAGGTGGATTGAAGCAGGGCCCTGTTCACACCCTGATGCGTTTAGAGCAGCCAAATTCATAGTAAGGGAGGTTTTCCCCAGGTGGGGAGTGTGCGAGGTGTTAAGATCAGACAACGGCCCACATTTCGCAAACGAAATGTTCCAGCATATCACATCCCTGCTGAACATTAAACACAAATTTGCATGTGCATACCACCCACAGGCTAATGGTGTATGTGAACGCCTGAATGGCTTATTGAAGGAGGCAATTGCTAAAATACAACAAACAACAAAGAAAAGTTGGTTGTATTGCCTTCCGTTAGCTTTATTTGAACTTAGAAATAGGCCAGGGTCCGACCACCACTTCACCCCTCACGAAGTGGTTACTGGACGTCAAATGCGCCTTCCCCTAACCCCAACGTCAAGGGCATTCACCGACCACGAAAGTTCAGCGAGTGTGTTAGGTGATGAAATGTATCAATATGTGTCTTCTTTGATTACTAGTGTCGTGTTTGTGTCTCAACAGCTCGAGCGCACACGGGGCGGGTCTACCAGCAATCAAGAAAAAGGCGCAAGTACAGAATTGGGAAAGGAGAACTTGTGCAAACTTGCCAAAGGTGACCACGTGCTACTTCGCAATTTCAATAGAAAGTGGAACGAGAAGAGGTTCACTGGCCCCTATCTGGTAGAGGACGTATCAACAAGAGCAGTAAAACTAAAGGACAAGCGTGCCTGGAACCACCTACATGACGTAAAGATCTACAAACTGCAGACCCGCCCCAGCGCCAACGACAGGTCCATTGGAAGAACAGCAACAACATCCCCGACAGCGGAAGAAAGTTCCACCACAGACAACGACCCAATTGTTCCCTCAGAGACGATAACTGACGAAGAAAGGGGTGATCTCCATACTGCCCACCCCATGGTCACATGCTCAAAGAGTAAAAATACTTCCGCCATCTGAGCGCAAATCCCCCCCCCCCCATTGACTGCTAAGTACAGTTGTAATTAAAACTGGAGGACATTGCTTGCACCAATACACATGTAAACACGTGAATGTTCTCTTTTTTCTCTCGCACATACAGGAACTGCGTAATATTGTATTGTTAAGAAAAAGCTAATTAACAAGTTCAGTGTACAGGCGTAGATGGTGCTGCCAGACGATAACTACCCAGAAGAATTGTCACATCAATTTGTATACGAAATAAAAAGGCCAACATACCTAAAAAGGAGAAGGGTACGTGTCTACTACACAGCCTTCCTCCTGGCCATAGAATATTACATGCCCCATCTCCGCCCATACTTGCCTGTCCTAAGGGACCGATCACTTAGAGTAGCGTGGGAGCAGCTCTTCGCCTGGGCACTGAATGACTACTTGATAGGGAGAGCTTAAAGGAAACAAAACTAACATTTAATAACGAGCACTTTTGAGAATTTTTAGGCGGGCAACTTTAACGTCACAAGAATACGCTGCCAGGACTGCAGCAAGGTAAGAGCAAAATGCCGGTGAGATTAGCATATGTAATAAAAATAATAGGGATTTTTATGATCACCGGGTTCTTGGCTGCCTCTGTTTGGCAGTACAGCTATGCTATCGATTTTATTGCTGCACCCAAACCTAATATACCCCCGTTCCCTGCTGCAACAGGTGTTACGTCAGGTGGTAATAGTAACTTTGCACCCAAGCAAAATAGAGTTAAACGCAGCACATACTCAGACAATAAAGGTATTGATAATTATGTACAAGATTCAGCACACGTCGCAAACAACATGTGGTACCAGCACATGACCCGCATTGGTAAGTAGACAACTGAGGATAGCTGTTACGTTTGCTCATTAATACCATACGCCATGAGCGCTTCACGAACATTTGTTGCCACAGAAATAGATGAAAAGACAGCACAGTGCATAATATATTTGGCCCTGTTCCAAACGAAAGGAAGATTTCAAGGAACAGTAGTGCACATGACATGGAAAACACGAGACTCATACCCATATGAAAACAACTTCCTCAAGACCTATCTGAGTTATCACAAGACCAGTTTACATGCTGAAGCATTCAGATACATAACAAGTGGCCCTGCAAAAGGAGAAACAAAGAAGGTAACACTGCAGTATCTACCATGTGATTGGTACGCCACTGAAGTTCCAGGTAAACAAGGATGCTGGGAGAGGCCGCTACTGACGATAACAGGAAAGGTGTATCTGGGCAGCAGCTGGGAGATAGGAGTGATTGGCAGCAACATGGTAACAAAAGAAACTATCTCAACCATCGAGACACACAATCATCGATGTTGGACGACGTGGATCAAGTATGTACCAATGCTCACGTGGGTAGAAGAAGATGAAGACCCAATAACTATACTACCATTGACTGCGCCCAAAGTATGCTACCAGCATAAAGGAGAGGTGGACGTAGGATATAACACCAATTGTGCAAGCGTGGTGGAGTTACCTGAGGGGGGAGCGGGAACAGCAGTAATAATGGACCATTATTGGGCCTGCGGAGAAAAGGCATATCATACACTGCCTCCCCTGTGGAATGGTGTGTGCACAATGGTACACGTCAATGTACCATCACTAGTGGTACCTAAGAAGAATGTCGATGTGGCGAAATTTCCTAAAATGGATGAAGGGGATAGGAGAAGAAAGAGATCTGCACCACTTCAGAAGGAGCAAGAGAACAGGACCAACAGCAATGATACTGTCCTAAATAGGAGAAAAAGACAAGGAGAGCCACTGACAGGAAATTACCTGTGGGGAAGGTCGGAAACGGAACTAACATCAATACCGCCAGAACACAGACTATTCAGCAGAGCAGCGATGTTCTTCTCCTCAATAATACATCCGGGACTGCAGGCATACGCAAACGCAAAATGGCTCCAAATAACCAGATGGGAACTAATGATGACCATCAATTCAACAGTAAATGGGTTCAACGCAATTAAAGAGGAGCTGCGAGCTGTAAGGATGGTAGCACTCCAGAACAGATATGTATTGGACCTTCTCACAGCAATGGAAGGAGGAGTTTGTGCAAAGATAGGACAATCTTGCTGCACGTTCATACCTGCCAACGATGCTGACAAAGGTACAATGGTACACTGACAGAAGCAGTTTCACAATTGGCCCAGATGCACTCCAAAATGATGGATGAAAGTAACGGTGTAGACAAGGATAAGAGCTGGTTTTCACTATTATGGTCATGGATGCCATCTTGGGGTGTACTATTTTGGCTGGAGCTACTCTGATCATAATTAGATTTTGGAAGGCCCGGAAGGCACGCACGACTGACGAGTTGCTGGAAATGGTGGGAATGCACCCCTTAATGCCAGCAGATGACGGCCAGCATACAGGTGTGATAATAGAAGAAAGGGAGAAGTTGCGCACCCAAAAAATCACCAATCATCTAGACCCACCATCAGTGAAGATCGAGAACCCAAGGAACCCCAGGAGCTACATAGGAAGATGGGTATACTGTACTCCTGGAGGAACATGTGAATATATGTATTGGTAATTTGAAGATCATGTAAACCATTATGGACATCTCGGAGGGATAACTAAGATATGGAGGGTAAGAGGAGATAACGAGAAGGATATGTTTGTGGTCGACAAGTCGACCAGAGGGGGGACTGAAGTGGGAGAATGGAAGACCAGGCTCCCGTCCTTCACCTCTCGCGCTTGGCCTAGAGGGTCACGGCCCAGACACCCGCCGCGAGAAGAGTTTGTCCATTTACCAGACGACCAGGTACCCTGGTACAGGAACATACGGATGTGTCCATCTGCCTGCCCAGCAGCCCGCACTGGCCATGCCGACACCTGCGGCTCGGATCAGCTAGACTAAAATCCACACGTCGTTAGAGATGCCATGACGACCTAGACAACGGGAAGCACATCTGTACAAATATACAGAATGCAGAAACGCAAGACGCGTCATGAACTCATCTATAACGCTTGCTCACGCTTCTCTTGAAACCCGTTACCACCATGAGAGGTATAATGGAAACACGATACTGGTCATGGAAATATATGCTATTATAACCTAAAAGCACCTATGTACCAAACAGACTACTTAAGCACCAGGCCCGAGTAGGCCTCAAACAAGAGCTTCCGTGGACATTAACAAAGCAAGAGTCAGGTTGCTGATCCTGCAGAAAGAACCCGGTGGAGCAACCAGCCAAGGTCGCAATGTTGCAAACCCACATCCAAGAACAAATCATCAAAGGCACGATGTTGCAACCTCGCACTCCGCGCCTCAACGATAAAGGCACGCCGGCAAATTAAACCAGACGCGCAGTAGAAAAAACAATATTAATTGTGCAGAATTCTGCCTCTTTCACGGTCCCTCCCCACGTGACCAAGCCGAACCTGACGAGATGCCAAAACCCAGGAGAGAAAAGGCGTCTGGGTCCCTCACTACGAGACACAGGCCGATACACTTGAAAGGCTCAATGGACATCTGCTACAGTGGGAGCGGTCAGCCTTCCACCTATGAATAAATCCTCACATTGTCTGCACGTACCCATATTGAAACATTGTTGCAATCACAGGTACACCGAGAGCTGGGAACAACGGTGGTCCCAGGCTGGGAGGCTCACGAGTGCACCAATCAGAACATGGGGCTCTTATCTCAGACGTCAGTAATATTAGCCAATCCTCAGGAGTCTTCATGTAACAATTCTTATGTATCTAATTGTAGGGACAACCCAGATATACCACCTGACTACACCTTGTCCACTAATATCATTCTCTATATGTGTACTATACTAACCCTACCACTCGAGCAACCAATTAAGAGTGGCGATAGGTTTTTTGTTAACTTTCTGAAGTGACGCAAGTAGCGCGTCATAATGCAGTAAAAAGGGCCTGCGAGCCCCACGATTGTGTGTGTGTCAGGACGAACGCGTACGCTCCTTGACCCATCCCTGCCGTTTTGTCTAAATAAACAGCAGAGTCACCTTGCTCCTTGTGTGTGTCTCATACTCTATCTCATCTGGGATATACGGGAGGAGTTGGGGCCTCCCTGCCCGGAGGTCTGCGGACGGCCCGGCCGACCCCGGCAGAATTCCCCCCCGACACCGTCTTGGTTCAACATTGACACAGGTCTGAAGGAACCACAGCTGCGCCCTGGTTTATTTGGTTTCGGGAGAGGTACTATAACAGCCTCTCTCAGTGACTCCGGCAGGCGGCCCGTCTCGAACGCCTCATTTATCATCTCTAGCAGCGGGGGGAGGACCTCTTCTATATATACCTTGTAAAATTTGCTTGGGAGCCCGTCTGTCCCCGGGGTCTTACTAGTAGGCAACTGTCTCACCACCTCCCCCAGTTCTTCCAGGGTAATCGGGGAGTCCAATTCCTCTCTTTCCTCCTCACTTATCTTGGGCAGCCCCATATCCTCAAGCGTTTCTTCTATCCTTGCCCAGCTACTTTCCCCGTCTACCCCGTATAGCACTTTATAATAATCCACAAACGCTTGATTAACCCTCTCCTGGGTGTCCTCTACGCTACCATCTTCCCTCTCTATAGTTCTGATTGTGGCTCTGGGGGTCTCGCTCTTATATAACCATGCCAAAAGTCTCCCCGGTTTGTCACCTCCCGCATGCTGTCTCTCTATGTACCTTTTATAGTTAAGGTTGCACAACCTCTCCCAATAATCCGCACATTTTTGCTGCAGCTTAAGTATCAAATCTAGTTTCTCTGCTGTATCGTCGCCAGCTTTTAAGGCCTCTTCCAATTTTGCTTCCGTCTCCCTCAGTTCTGTTGAAACCCCACCCTGTAGGCCCTTGGATTTCGCCATGGCCGCCCCCCTCATAACAACTTTAAAGGCCTCCCATAGTGTCCCCGCAGAGTCCACACTCCCAGTATTGGTTTCAAAATAATTTACTATCTCCTCCCGTAGATCTTCTCTAAAGAAGGGGTCTCTCAACGCCTCCGCTCGTAGGCACCATGTCGGGATCCTCGCCCTCCGGGGGGCAATATTGCTATGCAAGAATCAGGGGCGAGTGGTCCGAGAGGACCCTGGCCCTGTACTCTATGTGCACAATCTCCGCTATCATTTCTGGTGATGCGAAGACATAGTCCAGCCTTGTTGATAACTGCTGTGGGGCAGAATAATGCGAATATTGCCATTCCCCAGGGTGCCACACTCTCCATGCATCTTCCAACCCAAAGTCATCAAGCAGTGTCTGTAGCGCCCTGGCTGCAGGGGCCGGTCTATCCAGTTTCCCGTTCGATCTATCCACCCTCGGGTTCAATACACAGTTGAAGTCCCCTCCCCAGATCACCGCGCTTCCCAGACACACGCTCAGGTTCGCACTCAGTGTCCTAATGTACGCCGCCGTATTCTGGTTCGAGGCGTACGTGTTAACAATACTTATCTCCCTATTCTCTACCAATCCCCTCAGCATAACCATCCTCCCGTCTGTTTCAGCCACCACTTGCAACCGTTGAAACGGGACATGTGGCGCTACCCATATAAGTACTCCTCTTGCGTAGACCGAGTACGAAGAGCCCACTAACACCCCCTTCCACTTTCCCGCAATCGTGTCCATCTTCTCACGTGTAAGGTGGGTTTCCTGTAGCAATGCAATATCTATTTTCTGCCTGCGCAGATACAGCATAACCTTGTTCCTTTTTAAATAGCTATTAAGCCCCCGCACATTCCATGTGAGTATTTTAAAGTCCCCCATAGCCTGGTATGATCCCATTCCCTCCCCCCCAGGTGCAGTGTAACCTTGAGTTCCATTCCAATCTATATAGGCTTGCATCCCCTTCTAAAACCCCGTTAACCAAAAACACACCAAACTTCCCACTCCCTCTCCCCCCCTCGCAACCCTTCCCCAACACTCTCCCCCCCAACTGTTGCCCAGCTCCATCCCTGGATCTCAGGCTCCCCCGCATCTAGCTCTTTCCGGCTTTCGCCTGTACTCGAAGCTCTGCAGGGTGAGGCCGCCCTAGTGGCCAACCTACTATAACTGCAACTACAATTCGGGGGGTAGGGTGCTACCGCCCTGCCGCTCCAATAGCACATCAAAGAACTACACATTGCTATACAGTTTAAATATATGTACTGCCACTATATTCAAGTCCATCAAGTCTCTCACAATCCGCAATATGTTATCGAATATCAGCCTCCTACAGCCAGCCCCATCGTTCTCAGCCTTCACCTAGGATGTTCGTTCGACGCCCTAGCAAAATGCATACCGTCTCTGAGTCACTTTTCACGTCCATTTTGTGTCTCCTCCGTGTCTTGATCCGGGCAGCCCTGCAGATCCAACCACGTTGTCGCATCTTCCGGAGTGTCAAAAAAGTGCATTTTGCCCTTTTACACGACCTTCAATTTCGCAGGGTACAGCAGCATATATTTTATCCCAGCTGCCCGCAGCCTCCTTTTGATGGTTACATAGCTGTACCGCTGCCTCTGGACCAGCATAGTGTAATCCGGGTATGCCGTGATAGTGCTCGAGGCTCCCTCGATTGTACCGCCTTTCCGAAAATACTCCAATATTTTCTCCCGGTCTTTATAGTTCAGTATTTTGGCAATTATCGCTCGTGGAGGGGCCCCTGGTCTCGGCTTCCGCATGAGGGCTCTATGTGCACGCTCGACCACAAATCCTTGCGAGAGTGTACCGGCCCCGATTCCTTGTAGGAGTAAGTTCTCGATATAATCAGTCGGGTCCTGGCCCTCCTCACCTTCCGGCAGACCCACCACATGAATGTTGTTTCTCCACGCTCTCTCCTCTGCTTCTTCTGCTCGAGACTCCAAGTTGGCCACCTGTTGCTTGAGGACATGGATCTCTTTTGTATTGTTGGCACCGGTGTCCGTATTAGATTTCACTGCGCCCTCCAGGCTGCTTGTGCGTTCCGCCAGTCCCCAAGATTCCTTCAGCTCCGTAATGGCCTCCAAAATCTGACGATTATCAGCCGCTGTTGCGCCCTCAGCCTGTGCCATTGGGCCTTTGGTTGGGGTGACCGCAGGAGACAGTTGTGCTTTCGCAAAAATGTCCATCGTGGGTTGTTTGGTCTTATTCTTGCCCACGGCCCCTCGCGCCGCCATTTTCTGGTTCAGCGACCGAGTGTCCCCCCAGCCGCAATTTCTGCTCTTTACCGACTGTCGCGGTGATCTCCAGGCAGTCGCAACCTCCACCTCCTCTCGCCGCTGCTAGTTCAATGCCGAGTGAGCGCTTCTCGTGCTGGTCGTGGTGCGGCCTGCATTTTCACACCTCTGCTGCCCTCGGGCCCCTGCCGTCCGGGCCAGCGCCCATGCTTTCACGACTCAAGACCCACGGCCCCCGGGGGTTTTTGTATTCCGCCGTCACCTCGCCATTGTCATTCTTTCCCCGTGGCCGCCGCCTCTATTCGTCATCTTCGGGTACCCTGGTTTCGTTTCTTTTGTTGTCGGCCATCTTGTGTGACAATGGACCGAGCCGCCGCCGTCGTTAGTCGAGCAATTCCTCCAGACTCCCGCTTACGATTTTTCTCGATCTTTATACTATGAGCGAAGCATCCATTCCCATGCGTGTGTGACCGATTCTGGAACCAGTGGGGCACTTGTAAAGGTAGTTTGTACGGATCATCTGTCGGATCCACCGGAGCTCCACGGGAAGCACTTCCTACTCCATGGCTGCTCAAGCCACGCCCCCAAAAGATCCTGATATTGTTATGTCTATTTTTGTCCTCCAAATATTGGCGTCTAGAGCACTCAGCGTTCCCTGGAAGTGCTATATCCCTTCCAGCCTGCCCTCCAGATCTGAAGTCCTCTCCTCTGCATAGTCTAGTCATCCCAATAAATTGTGTGCGCTCACCGGTTTCTGGATAATGGCCAGTCTTGCCATTATGATGCCCAGACCATCCTGCGTTTTCAGTATTTTCCGTGGATTAGGAGACGGCTGTGACTGATCTGGCTTAAGGAGGCTTGGTTTCCCTTCTGGGTACTGCATAGATGTCTTGGACGTCATGTGAGTCTTCGCCTAGCCTGTGGCCCACTTATTGGTGTGTTTATGTCCTGGCGTCAGTTCTATAAGTGTGAAGGTAAGACTGGGCCCCAGGGGCTCCCTGCTGGAGCACAAGGGCTGATGGCAATGCAGATACAGTCAGATTATTTTCCAAGACGGCCGCCGTATTAGTGGATCGAGTGTAGAGACAGAGAAGGTACTTCCGGCTCCGGCCCAGTAGGAGTTGCCATGGTGAGGACATGGGGGCTTAGCCAAAGCAGAGAAGCAGTCCCCAGATAGGACTCTGGTACTGCAGGAGCCGGCAGGCTCACTTCCCGCACTGCCATGCTGGTGCTGCACGGCACACACCCTCCTTGACTTCTATCCACAGCTGCCTGTCAATAGCTCACCCGCTTGTTGCCACACAGGCCCCGCCAGTGTCCTTGGTCTATGGCGCTGCCTCTTCAGTGTGCCGCGCAGGCTTCAACATGTTCCCCAGGGCATGGGAAATCACTGCCCGGCACCTCGCTCAGTGAATGAGATAGAAACCGCTCAATTATACTATATGAGTGCAGCTGGGTTACGGAGCCCAAGCTGGTGAAAGAACTAAGGGGAGACAGGTGAACTCCCACTGCTGGCTCTGCCACACTAATTGAAGAAACATCAATATGGCTTGAAAATGGGAACAGCAGGAGAGGCATCTTAAAGGTATGTTTGTATTCTCCCAGGTTGTCTTGGGGCCTGGTGCCCATGGAATATGCTCGCAATTTGGGGGTTTACTATTGGGAGCGTGTCGGGCGGGTTGAAGGAAGGAGACTGCATTGAAAGAAAAATCTCCCTTGATCACCATTGTGCTGACTGCATGCCGTCTACGGTCCTCTGAGCGGAGGGTGCTGTTATATCGAGGGCGCTAGCGTGCGTTGAGAGCACTGGTAAATGCCAGTGCTGGCATAGCATAGTGCTGTCAGGCGATGGGGAACTAGAGCCGCATGAGTAGACTCAACGCTGGAACTTCCTGAGCAGGTGCATGGTTGCTGATGAGGACAGCCCTTCTGTGTGCATTTTGTGGGGTGCTTGCCATGCCTACCATGCCCCCTCCAGTCAACCCCTTTCTGAGGTGCTGGAGCTTGATCCCTTTAAGGAATCAATCATTGAGGGGCTTTGGAAAATTGCATGGTTCGATGAAGCTAACCAGCTCACAATCCTCGCCAACTCTCTCAGGGATATGTGATCCCTTGACCGGATCGATTTGATCATCATCCTGATGCCACTGACTTCCGGAATGGGAAGACTTATGATCCCAGGACTGATTCCACTACAAACCCAAGAACTCTAGATTCTGGAATGGACAAATCACCTGTTTCTCCCAGTACACTAGGACCTCCAGTGCCTCCACAAAACTGTTGTCTGTTTAACCTGAGATTGCAAGAGTTGTTTATCCAGTGAAATGATACCCATGTCCTTGAGATAAATTATAAGCCTGATCCCCTGCTCACTCAGAGCGCTCACCTCTGGCTTGGGCAGCTTGGTGAAACATCAGGGAGCTGGTGAAAGAACTAAGGGGAGACAGGTTAACTCCCACTGCCCGCTCTGCCACACGAATTGAAGAAACATCAATATGGCTTGAAAATGGGAACAGCAGGAGAGGCATCTTAAAGTAGGTTTGTATTCTCCAAGGTTGTCTTGGGACCTTGTGCCCATGGAATATGCTCACAATTTGGGGGTTTACTATTAGGGGCGGGTTGAAGGAAGGAGTCTGCGTTCAAAGAAAAATCTCCCTTGATCAGCATTGTGCTGACTGCATGCCCTCGGCGGTCCTCTGAGCGGAGGCTGCTGCTATATGGAGGACGCAAGCGTGCGTTGAGAGCCCTGGTCATTGTCAGTGCTGGCATAGCGTAGCGCTGTCAGGTGACGGGGAACTGGAGCCGCACGAGTAGACTCAATGCTGGAACTTCCTGAGCATGGTTGCTGATTAGGACAGCACTTCTGTGTGCACCGGAGCGGCTCTCCGGCCTACTCCGGCGCACAGCAGCTCCCCTTCTGTCAGTGGCCTGCTTTGCCCTTGAATTGGCAGCGTGACATGGTAAATAACCTGAAAGAAAAGCAAACCTGACAAACTAGAAATAAAAATAATGGGAATGTTTTACTCTCTTGCAAAATGCTAAGCGTTGATAATAAAGGTGCACTTATTTGCTGCTCAAGCAACAAAGAAATAGGAGGAAATGTGCAAGGGAGAGCAAGTAATGCGGCCTCAGAACAGGATTGCTGTAAAAGAGCACATGGGGAGGATGTCAGAGCATTTGAGTTTTAGAACTACAAAGACAGAGAGAGAGTAAAACATAATACAAGCATACGGTCTTGACATAAGATTGCTATTATGCTTTCATTTTCCACGCCAGCTGATTTTGCTGCTGTTCCGAGGCATAGGAGGAGAGTAAAGCGAAGATAGCATCTACAGAAAACCATTTGTTTTTACACTTGCATGAGATTTTCATGCAGTCATAAACCAAAGATTCCAATGCAATAGGCCTTGGTTAGCACCTGCTAAAGACCAGGCGTATTACATTGGAATACATTATAAAATGCTGCCTGCAAAGTGTATTTGCAGGCAGTGTTTTATTTGCTTAAAGCGTAGAGTAAAGCTTAAGACTAACAGCAATTTCTCATCATTTTACACTTTAGTTTTATTTTCTGCTTTGAGAGTGATGATAATTGCATTCAAGGGATTAGTAACACATAAGTGTAAGTGATGGTGATACGTGTGATGGTTAGATAAACCCCGGGACCTTAAATGTGCTACACAGACACAGGACTCTTCGCCTCGGGCTCCTGGCGCGCACTGCCGTGTCGCCCCCTTTATTTCAATACTTGCACAACGGCAGAACGTTGCCGTCGCACCACTTGATATTATCACATTCCGTCTTTTTCATTACAAAAACTAAACAGAACTTTTCAGATCCAGCCAATGTCAACATTACAGACTTAAACATGGTAACATTCTAAACAGTGGTGGGCCTAATGTGTGCCTGGTTGCCCATTATGTAGTCTCGTAATCGCAACTGGGCATTTCCTGCCCTCTCAGCGGAGGTATCTTTCTCTTTCTCCTGTTGGTGCGTCCCTGGCCTCTCCTTCAGCTCTGCCTATTGTGGGTTCTTCATCTTCCAAGCTCCCTTCAGGTGTTCATTCCACGCTGGTGGTTTGAGCCGGGGAACATTCTCCCGCTCGTTCTCTCAGCCCTTCTCTCCCTCCCAACTTTCGAAAGAAAAAAAGAGTTCTGAGTCACTGTCCCTCTCTGGTCAGCGGCAGTCACCATAGAGCGTTTGACTTGGACCACTCCCATGGGAGAGGGCTCATAAGTGAGGGACAACTTCCCTTCAGGATGACGGTTTCGCACCAGTACAGTGTCACCCACCCCTACGTCCGGTGGTTTAAGGTGTCGCTGAAAGTTTTCCCCCTCATTATGAATTCTTCGGTCGTCTGATGTCTTATCATTATCAATGATACCGGACGGTCGACCTTCCGCCTCCAGGAGGAGACCTTGTGGGCATCTACGGAAGAGTGCTTCTGCTGGGGCACCCCTGTAGATTGGTGAGGTGTGGCTCTGTACTCTCGTATAAACTGATAGAGTTCTCCTCAGCTCATTTCCCTGGCCATGGGCTATGTAGAATACTTTATTTAGTGTTTGCATAAAGCGTTTCGGCCTCTCCACTGGCCAAAGGCCATCCTGGTGTCACTCTTCTGTGTCCGATTCCACAGTCCACCATGTATTCTGCGAAGTTTCCCCCATGAAATGGCGGTCCATTGTCCGAGCAGATAACTCTGGGGAAGCCATGTGTAGCAAATATTCTCTCCATGACCTGTATGATCTGCTGATCTGCTGACATGAGGTGGACTCCACCAGTTCGACCTCTGGGTATCTGGACCATTGGTCTATCATTACTAGGAAGTACATCCCTCTTCCCGTAGACCCGAAGTCGACGTGGACAACATCCCATGGTTGGTCACTCCTGGGCATGGCCTCAGTCCTTGGTTCTCTGTTGGCTGGGGAGGTCGCTTGACACCAAACACAGTTGGCAACGTGGGTATCTACTTTTGCTTCCAAACCCAGGAACCAGACCTTTTGTCATAGTCATGCTTTAGTTTTTTCAGTTCCCTGGTGGCCACAGTGTGCCAACTCCAGTACCCTTTCCACCAGTGCATGCAGAATCACTATCGTAGTAGCAATCGTAGTAGCAATCCGTTGCCCGTTGCTGACAGTTCATGCCTGACTTGCCACAGCTGCTCCAGATCTTGCTGCGTCTTTCGGCTATATTAGATAGAACAGTTCTCCACTGACACTGACCATTCCCGCCTGGATTACCTGAAAGCAATCAATCTCTCTTGCGGCATCTGCCACTTCCTCAATGTTAATAGCCACAGGTTTTGCTGCTCCCACCACCAGACGGACATGCTCTTTGATGTCCACAGGTGCTGTTTCCTCTTGTTCCCCACCACTTCTCAGGTGTCGCGATAAGTAGTCCGCGGGATTGTGGGCTCCTGGTCTGTAGGTCAGCACCACCCCATACTCAATCAGGGCCAGCATCCAAGGTTCAATCCTGGGGGGTGGCTTAGACGATGACCCCGCCATGATAGGGAGTAACGGTTTACGATCAGTTACTACCGTGACAGGTTTTCCCAGTATGTATATCCGAAAGTGCCAGCATCCCCATAGGACCGCCAATGCTTCCCTCTCTATCTGGGAGTATCGATGTTCCGTGCTGGTGAGTGCCTTGCTGGCATAGACAATTGGACTCATCTGTCCTTGGGCATCTGGCTGTGAGAAACTTCTCCTAGTCCGACCGGACTGGAGTCTACATTGATTTCAGACTCCCTCCTCGGGTCAAAGAATGCCATTGATTCTTTCCCTGTGAATGCCTTTTTGATGGTCTCCAAGGCTTTTTGTTCATTGTCGGACCACTCCCAGACCTGGTCTTTCCTTGTCAGCATCCGGAGGAGTTCGGAGAGGGTCACCAGATTGGGTATGAACCTACCGCAGTAGGTCACCATCCCTAGAAAACTCCTGACCTCTGAAACGTTCTCTGGTGATTTTGCCTCCTGGATATCTCTGATCTTTTGTGGGTCTGGGGAGATTCCTTTCTCGTGAACGACGAAACCAAAGAACTCAATGCTGTCCTTTAGGAACTCACACATATCACCGTGCACGGCGAGTCCAAGGTTTTGAATCCTTTCTAGAGCTTTCTCAAGGTGAACCATGTGTTCGGCTTTTGACGTTGCATAGACCCGGATGTCGTCGCTTAAGTTTATGACTCCTTCAAGACCAGCTAAAGCACCCCGGATGACATTTTGAAAGACTCAGAAGCTTAGACATTTGTATTGGTACAACCCTTGGTGGGTCGTGAAGGTCGTGATGTAACGCAAGTCCAGGTGTAGCTCCAGCTGATGGTACCCAGACTGCAGGTCTAGTTTTGAAAATACTCTTGCCCCTTGCAGCTCTCCCGCCGCGTCATCCAGAGTAGGTGTGATGTCTCTCACGCTTGATTGCAAGATTGGGCAGCCTCCTATTGACACAGATAAAGTCTGATCTGGGTTGCTTCGACTTGACAGCCACAACGATGGGGGCCACCTGGGACCCTCCACCCATTCTATGATGTCCATGTTCACCAGATTTAGTGGTTCACTTTCCACCTGTTGTCTGAGGTGAAACAATATTTGCTTATGCTTTAGTGCCGTTGGGCGTATAGTCTCATCTATATGCAGCTTAACAGGCTCGCCCTTTAGTATACTGGCACCTTGAGATACTGTTGCGAACCTCTCACGAACCTCATTTATATCCTCGGCATATACGGTGAGGGTGAAGTGTACAATACAGAGGGCCTACGCTGCTGCTCAGCTCAATAGGGAGTCCGTGCTGATGTCAGTGACAAAGAATTTCGCTCACATTTTTTTCCCCTGATGGGCAACTTTGGTCACAAACGCGCCTCTGAGGGGTAACGGTTGAGTCCCCCCAAACGAAAATATTTTGGCTCGTGCTTTCGCTAGTGTTGGGGGCCCTGGTAATGCCTCGTAGTGGAGGGTTGCCAGCACGCATACTGATGCTCCCGTGTCCACAAGTACAGGTGTCATTGTTCCCCCTATGGCCACTGTGCACATGGGCTGCCTGCTCTTCTTTTTGAGAGAATCAATACTCGAGATAAAGAATATCGCTTCCTCCTCTTCCGCCAGGTCCAGACCCGGCATATCTTGTTCTACAATCGCCACTTGTTTCTGCTGCTGCTGTGTCACTGGGTGTTCTGCCGGGGCTCTCTGGGAATTGTGATTGGTGCCCAGTGAGCCTTTTAAAGTGTCCCATGTGTATGGGCTTCTTTTACACATTGACTTGTTGAACACAACCAATCGCACTTGATAAACCAATTGCCTAAGGGTGAATACATTGTGAACAGAAATCCCCAGGTTAGAAGTTGTTGTGCCAGCCACTGAGCTGTTTCGACAGAATCTAATAACCAGTCCTCTCGATGTGAAACAGCCGATTGGAGGTGTTCTTTTGATGTTAACCATAAATTGTTTTAATTGCATTTGATATATTCTCACAATTGGTAGCTTTGAGGGACAGTTTTTCTCTGGCTATCCATGTTAGATAGGTGGTGCACCACTCACTACCTAGGGCCAGGCACCCCTGTCAGGGACAGTGCGTTCTTCCTCTAGGGACAGCTAGCACATTGTTTTCTAATTTGTTGTTTGCTAATTATGTGACTAATAAGCGCACATCGATTCCTTTTCTCTTAAAGAACCGTTTATGCTGTGCTACCGATTGGTGTGGGGGCTCTGCACATCCTCGCAAAATGTCCAGTCATTCCACGGCATCCGCATTCTCTCCCTTTCGCCAGGCATTCCCCTGCGTGTGGAAGGTCGTAGCCCCATTTGGGGCACGGCTGCGGTGTATCGGATCTCGACGGGGCATAATTTTGCAACTGCCCTATCGCGCATGCGTCCTCCACTTTTAGTGATCCGATCGCGGCGTCCATTTTGGTGGCGCAGCTGTCTGCCAGTTCATATGACCTCCCCATTTCTAGAATTCGAGCCAGCGACAGCCAGGCTCACATAGAACCTGTTGGTGCAGTTTTCCTGAGCAGCACCCTTGTATTAACTGGTTTCTAACCATACCATCCTCATTCTCCCAATCACATGTACATGCCAGTGACGAAGCCTGCGTAGAACTGGTCCTCTCTGTTTCTCACTGCAGATGAAGAAACCTAGTGGCATGAAATGTTCTTTGAGGCTGTCCTTGGCAGCCTGGTAGGAGATGTTAACGGGAGCAAGGGACTTGAATATCCTGTGAACCTCCGACCCAGCTGAGTAAATGAGGGTTGCAAAAAAAAAATTACTTTTTTTTAAAGTGCCCCTGTGGTCTTTCTGCTTTGTTTAAGCCAAAAAATTGCCCTCACAGTGCACGAGCACTACAGGTGTGGAGCCGCTACCATTGGGACCTAAAATGGTGGTGGTTGTTTTCCCCGCGAGGGCTAATGCCTCTGGCAGGCGTCAGATCGAGCGCCCGAAGCAAAAATGGTGCATCGGGGCACCTTCTCCCTGCCCAGCTGCATCCTCGTCACCAATGTCATGGTTAGATAAGCCCTGGGACCTCCGTGGGAAGGCCTTGCCCCCCAGTACCTTAAATGAGGAACACAGACACAGGACTCTTTGTCTCGGTCTCCCGGCGCACACTGCCGTGTCACAGGACCGCCTCCTTTATTTCAAGACATGCATGACGGCAGAACGTTGCCGTTGCACCACGTGACATTATCACAATACGCTTTGTATCTCCTTGTATCCTTCTGCGCCCTGATACCCTTGGGTAATGTGCGCATTACAAATGAATAAACAAACAAACGCTGAATACAATTAGCATACTTTTTAAAATGAGCCATTTAGTGTTTTAGCTCTCTGCTCCCACATTTCTCCATTATAATCTATGCACCCCCAGAGGTGTTTTAGACAGTTTTCCCAGATGTAAGCAAGATGACCCCAAACGTCTTTTCAAAACGGGCTGGTCCCCACGCATCTTCAGCCAACCTGGTAGCATCTGCTGTGTACTCAATCACTTACCCCAAGAGCAACATATGGGTGCCACCCCTCACCCAGGAGCCAGTGTGTAATGGGTGCCCTGGGAGATTAAGTTAGAGAATAAAGAGGACAAGTGCATGAATGCAAACATTATCCATTCCATTTGTGAGACAATAGTCCAGGCCTGGTTTTAACTTTGCATTATGGAATTGCAGTCCTGGGTTTATTATGGGGAAATTCAAAGTTGAAGTCAAAACTGGACTAATATCTTCCTAATGGAATGGCTAATGTTGACATTTAGGCAACTGCCTTTGCCTAAACTTCCTGTTCTCACTTTGGGACATAGCCCATTGTTAGGGCATCTGTAGTATTCTGTGTTAGAATGTTAGCGAATGTCATCCCCACACTGCGACGTGAAGGAATGTTTAGGTTGAAAAGAACCTAAGGGTTCTGAGCAGTTGGAGAAAAGGTTTAGTGAAAAGACAGTCGCAGTGCGGGGCGCCGGTATGTGATTACAATAAATTGTTTACTTCACAAGTACTCACTCTGGATCCAGTGAATACTTCAATTGGCGACGAGGTTACCGGCGCCTGGTGAACTCACGTAGCACAGGAAGGACGAGAGCAGCCGCTCCGAGCCCAGGAGCAACACTGCGCAGGCTTGTGCTGTTGTAAGCCACACAGAAAAGTGGGACTAAAAGAGAGCAGACGCTCCGAACCAACACGTTACGGTGTCGGTTTGTGCTGTTTTTAGTGTCAATCCACAGAGGGGGCTGCAGCTGAGAGCAGATGCTCCGAACCAACCACTGAGGCTTTGTTGGTTTGTGCTGAGCTCCGGACGTTCGCTTTCCCTGTTCGTCCGGGAGCCCTTTCCAGCCCCACCTCATTGGTATCAGAAGATTAAGGGATTCAACAGTTCCCATATCGCTACGCGCTTAGCGATCACGTCGGAACATACGCGTGCATGTCGGCCCATCGCGTATATTAGAGAAAAGGACCTTCAATAAGTCGCGGTCACGTGACACTGCAGGATCAAGACCCGGAAGTCTGGGGAGGGTGAGGATTAGGCATCCTCATCCTCGTCCCAGTACCAGAGTATAAAATTGGAGTGGATGAAGTAGAATATTTAGGACATACTGTGAATGGAAAAGGGTATAAACCAAAAAGGGATGCTATGGAAGCAATCAAAGAGTCGCCTAATCCTAAAAACAAAGATGAGTTAAGATAATTTTTGGGATTATGTGAGTATTACAATAGGTTTGTAAGAAACTTCACGAGTGTCACAGAACCTTTAAAGAAACTTATGAAAAAAGATGCTAAGTTTGTATGGAATGATGATTGCAATAAGGCAGTACAATGCATAAAAAATGAAATTTGCAATTCGATGGAGCTAGGAGGGTTTGAGTTTGGTAGAATGACTAAAATTACAGTAGATGCCAGTGGAAACGGTTTGGGAGCAGTTTTATCACAGGTAGATGAAGATGCAAACGAGAGGATAATTAGTCATGCCTCAGGAGCCATTTCAGACACGTAGAAAAGATACTCAGTGATTGAAAAAGAGTTGTTGGCTTGTTCCTGGGCTGTGAATTATTTCAGGAAATATGTGTGGGGAACAAAATTTGTGATCCAGACAGATCATAAACCATTGATTGAGGTTCTTACGGTCAAAGGAATGTGCAGAGCTTCGCCAAGATTGGCAAGACTTGGGGGCCGATTCATGGAACAAACGTGCGCCGAAAATCGTTGCGCAAGCAGGCGCAAGCGCAAAGAAACAGGCGCACGCGCACGCGTGCGATTCATCGAAGTCCCTGCGCGTGTTCACCTCGGGATGTGCGCCAAACCCGTGCATGGCGCACAAGTCACTGCAACATCCCGAAAGGCGTGCGCAACGCGCACAGTGAAAGCGCACAACCTTGGCGCACACACCAGAAAGTGGGCGGGGAATGGGGAACAACGCGCGAAAATAAGGGCGTAACTGGGGATGTACTGCAGGGAAGCAGACGGAACGCCCACACGCACTCGAACCACACGTATTCATGGAATCGAATAGGGCAAAGCCACGCACAGCCAAAGACATGCACAAGCTGAAACACGTCCGCCACACGAAGGCAGGCGGTAGAGTCCCAGCGCTTCACAAAAGTGGCAACATACAGCAATTGGGCCTGTGCGAGCGGGGCACGTGTATTGAGGGGGTGCGCGGGAAGCAACACACGCGATCCAGCGGGGTACGTGTATTTCGGGGGTGCGCGGGAAGTGACACACGCGATTGAGCGGGGTACGTGTATTTCGGGGGTGCGCGGGAAGTTACACACGCGATTGAGCGGGGTACGTGTATATCGGGGGTGCGCGGGAAGTTAAATACGCGATTGAGCGGGGTACGTGCATTTCGGAGGTGCGCGGGAAGTTACACACGCGATTGAGCGAGGTACGTGTTTTTCGGGGGTGCGCGGGAAGTTACACACGCGATTGAGCGGGGTACGTGTATTTCGGGGGTGCGCGGGAAGTTACACACGCGATTGAGCGGGGTACGTGTATTTCGGGGATGCGCGTGTAGTTACACACGCGATTGAGCGGGGTACGTGTATTTCTGGGGTACGCGGGAAGTCACACACGCGATCTCATCAGGGTACGTGTATTTCGGGGTGCGGGGGAAGTATCCAACGCAACATCAGCAGGGTATGTGTATTCCAGGGGTGCGGCGGGAAGTTCCACACGCAATTCCATCAGGGTACGTGTATTACAGGGGTGCGCGGGAAGTTCCACACGCGATATCATCAGGGTATGTGTATTACAGGGGTGCGCGGGGAGCAGCACACGTGAATTGCACGTGTGGGTCCTCCCATGTGTTCCCTCTACACCCTCCACGGCCCCTGCAGGTGGCTCACACCACAGGGGCCTACCCAGCACATGTCATGCAGGCACCCCATCCACCATGGCCATGCCCACCAGCCAACCCACATGTCAACTTGCACTACTGCCCACCGACGCATGTCCCCTGCACCCCCAGCCACCAGGGGCACCCTCCACCAGGCCCCCACCCATGTCTTCCACCACCCCCACCCCCCAGTCACCAGGGGCAGCCTCCACCAGGCCCCCACCCATGTCTCCCACCACCCCCACCCCCCAGCAGTGCAGGGGCAGCCTCTACCAGGCCCCCACCCATGTCTCCCACCACCCCCACCCCTCAGCAGTGCAGGGGCAGCCTCCACCAGGCCCCCACCCATGTCTCACACCACCCGCACCCCCCAGCAGTGCAGGGGCAGCCTCCACCAGGCCCCCACCCATGTCTCACACCACCCCCACCCCCCAGCAGTGCAGGGGCAGCCTCCACCAGGCCCCCACCCATGTCTCACACCACCCCCACCCCCCCAGTCACCAGGGGCAGCCTCCACCAGGCCCCCACCCATGTCTCCCACCACCCCCACCCCCTCAGTCACCAGGGGCAGCCTCCACCAGGCCCCCACCCATGTCCAACTCATGTTCCCCACCACCCCCACCCCCCAGCGCTGTGGGGCACCTGCCAGCAGGCCCCCACCCATGTCCAACTCATGTTCCCCACCACCCCCACCCCCCAGCACTGTGGGGCACCTGCCAGCAGGCCCCCACCCATGTCCAACTCATATTCCCCACCACCCCCATCCCCCCAGCAGTGCAGGGGCAGCCACCACCAGGCCCCCACCCATGTCTCCCACCACCCCACCCCCCCAGCAGTGCAGGGGCAGCCACCACCAGGCCCCCACCCATGTCTCCCACCACCCCCCAGCAGTGCAGGGGCAGCCTCCACCAGGCCCCCACCCATGTCTCCCACCACCCCCACCCCCCAGTCACCAGGGGCACCTGCCAGCAGGCCCCCACCCATGTCCAACTCATGTTCCCCACCACCCCCACCCCCCAGCAGTGCAGGGGCAGCCTCCACCAGGCCCCCACCCATGTCTACCACCACCCCCATCCCCCAGCCACCAGGGGCAGCCTCCACCAAGCCCCCACTCATGTCTCCCACCACCCCCACCCCCAGTCACCAGGGGCACCTGCCAGCAGGCCCCCACCCATGTCCAATTCATGTTCCCCACCACCCCCACCCCCCAGCCACCAGGGGCAGCCTCCACCAGGCCCCCACCCATGTCTCCCACCACCCCACCCCCCCAGCAGTGCAGGGGCAGCCACCA
Organism: Ambystoma mexicanum; assembly: GCF_040938575.1. Lineage (NCBI taxonomy): Eukaryota > Metazoa > Chordata > Amphibia > Caudata > Ambystomatidae > Ambystoma > Ambystoma mexicanum. The sequence continues at coordinate 773,076,021 of NC_090941.1, forward strand.
CCAGGCCCCCACCCATGTCTCCCACCACCCCCCAGCAGTGCAGGGGCAGCCTCCACCAGGCCCCCACCCATGTCTCCCACCACCCCCACCCCCCAGTCACCAGGGGCACCTGCCAGCAGGCCCCCACCCATGTCCAACTCATGTTCCCCACCACCCCCACCCCCCAGCAGTGCAGGGGCAGCCTCCACCAGGCCCCCACCCATGTCTACCACCACCCCCATCCCCCAGCCACCAGGGGCAGCCTCCACCAGGCCCCCACTCATGTCTCCCACCACCCCCACCCCCAGTCACCAGGGGCACCTGCCAGCAGGCCCCCACCCATGTCCAATTCATGTTCCCCACCACCCCCACCCCCCAGCCACCAGGGGCAGCCTCCACCAGGCCCCCACCCATGTCTCCCACCACCCCACCCCCCCAGCAGTGCAGGGGCAGCCACCACCAGGCCCCCACCCATGTCTCCCACCACCCCCACCCCCCAGCAGTGCAGGGGCAGCCTCCACCAGGCCCCCACCCATGTCTCCCACCACCCCCACCCCCCAGTCACCAGGGGCACCTGCCAGCAGGCCCCCACCCATGTCCAACTCATGTTCCCCACCACCCCCACCCCCCCAGCAGTGCAGGGGCAGCCACCACCAGCCCCCCACCCATGTCTCCCACCACCCCACCCCCCCAGCAGTGCAGGGGCAGCCACCACCAGGCCCCCACCCATGTCTCCCACCACCCCCACCCCCCAGCAGTGCAGGGGCAGCCTCCACCAGGCCCCCACCCATGTCCCACACCACCCCCACCCCCCAGCAGTGCAGGGGCAGCCTCCAACAGGCCCCCACCCATGTCTCACACCACCCCCACCCCCCAGCCACCAGGGGCAGCCTACACCAGGCCCCCACCCATGTCTCCCACCACCCCCACCCCCCCAGTCACCAGGGGCAGCCTCCACCAGGCCCCCACCCATGTCTCCCACCACCCCCACCCCCCTAGTCACCAGGGGCAGCCTCCACCAGGCCCCCACCCATGTCTCCCACCACCCCCACCCCCCAGCAGTGCAGGGGCAGCCTCCACCAGGCCCCCACCCATGTCTCCCACCACCCCCACCCCCCCGGTCACCAGGGGCAGCCTCCACCAGGCCCCCACCCATGTCTCCCACCACCCCCACCCCCCCAGTCACCAGGGGCAGCTTTCACCAGGCCCCCACCCATGTCTCCCACCACCCCCACCCCCCAGTCACCAGGGGCACCTGCCAACAGACCCCCACCCATGACCAACTCATGTTCCCCACCACCCCCACCCCCCAGTCACCAGGGCCAGCCTCCACCAGGCCCCCACCCATGTCTCCCACCACCCCCACCCCCCAGCACTGTGGGGCACCTGCCAGCAGGTCCCCACCCATGTGCAACTTATGTTCCCCAGCCAACATGTCATCACAATCTAGATCCCTGGTCCCTATGGTCAGCCTCCAAATGCAAAACACCCACCCGAGTATTGCATCCACCCACTCATAATTTGCAATTACATCACAGAACACCAATTGCAAGTTCCGAAACAAACACATTTCCCTCACATACACCCAATGGGTGTCAGTGAATCTCAAAACACATATCATGAAATGCATGAAACCAATGAGATACCACACATTGAAGTTCACCAAAAATAATATGTATTAAAGGAAACATCAATAGAATAAAAAATGAAGAAACAGAAACTTGAATGTACAAAAATGAAAAGAAGCATGTCCGTCAAAAAAAGCAAAACCAAAAATAAAAATCCAAAGTAATGTCCAAAGTCAATGTCCACAAAACAAAATCCAATGGGAAATAAAAAAGAAAGCCATTGCTCCATGGTTAAAAATAGAAAAAAAAATACAATCCAACTGTCATCTATGTACATGGGAACAATCCAGGGTCCATTATCCCAACAAAATAAAGGAAACCTATCTAACTACACTAACTAATAAAATAAACTATATACAAAAATGTGGCCAATGTCCGAAAGGTCCAAATAAAATAAAAACAAAAATGAAACCTAACACTACCTAGAAACTATGTACAAGGGCAGCGGGCTAGTTTCACGGCTCACTTGTGGATGTTCCGGGCCAGGGCATCATCGAACTCCTCCTCAATGTCCCGGAGGCGGTCCTCCTCCATGGCCCCGAGGGTCCGCAGGGCCGTCGACGTATCCACCTCCAAACCCCTGCGGATTGCCTCGAGGCACTCGGCCCGCCTCAGGGCCCTCCGCATGGAGTTCTCCGCCCTGACCATTGTGAGCCGTGCCTCTTCCGCCCGCTGCCGCTCCGCATCTATGGCGTGGCCCAACCGCTGCCACACGGAAGACACTCTCTGTCCTGGGTCCTCCTGCCCTCCGGCCGATGCCTGCCCCTCCGATGTCGAAGGCCCCGAGCCTTCATGGCTCCCACTACGTTGCTGCTGCTGCTGTGCCTCTGCCCGTGCACTGCCTCCTGCTGCCTGCACATCCTCCGCCGGCTGGGGTGCAGTCGTAGATGTGGCCACCCCTGCTGGACGTCCGACTCCCGACTGTGGCAGGGATGCCTCCTCCACCAGCCTGGCCGCACCGTCAGAGGCAGCTCCACAGGGCACCCAGGTGACTGATGGGTGGGAAGATGGCACAGAGGACGACTGGCGCGTAGGGGGTCCAGTTGAGGAGGGGGTCGGAGCAAGCCCCATTAGACGGAGGAATCCGACCTGGGTGACCTGTCCCAGCAGGCTGACGTGGTCAACGAGCCATTCGAGATGACGTGCAGTCTCTCCATGAAAAGACTGCAGGTCACCTCGCATGGCCCGTTGACGCAACGCCACACCAGCCAGGACAGGCTCAACCCAGACCTGGATAGCCACGTCCGCAGGCAGAGGAAGGCCAGTTGACGTGAGCTCATCCCCTGCCTGAAAACGGGTCTGGACGTAGGCATCCCTGCTGGTGCAAGATGATGCAGGGACAGGATCGGGGACAGGATTGCACACAGGCACCTCCGCGGCGGCCTGTGCTGCCTCCTGTCCCTGGTCCTGCACTGCACCACTAGCACCAGTGGGATCCCCACCTCCAGACCCCGTCTCTGGTGCTTGCACGGCCTCCTCCTCCACCAAACCCCCCACCAACCTGGATGACTCCGTGCCATCTTCCCCTGTTGGGCCCTGTGGGGTCCCAGCTGCCCCTTCTGCTGCCGAGGAGTCCAACTCCAACCTCCGCCTCTTGGACCTCCCCCCGGCAGCTGCGGCCTGGGACGCGGCACCGGACTCCTCACTCCCCGACGAGATGACAACCTGGGAGGGGAGCCGGGCCTTGCGTCTCCGGCTGGCGGTCGGATCCCCGCCGCTGTGCTCCACAGCACCTTCTCCGCCCTCTTCATCAGTTGACGCTGCAGACAGGGAGAAACAAAACACAGGCATCAGGGCACTGTACAATGGACACATACACACATGACAGTTGTACATGAGTGGCATTGGCAAACCTCAGACATGTCATCACAATCCCCAACACACATGTCATTACAACTCGCACACATGAGCCATACCACAGCCATATCGCAACTGCCACCACCATCCATACACATACAACAGCATGAGCAGCCAAAGGTGAGACAGACATCATATGCAACACAGGAAGTGCACCACACATGTACACACACCACCACACTTGCATGCATGTGTACACCTCTGCCAAGTGTCGCACTGTTCAGACGGGCATCCATGTCACATCTGCCAATCAGGCTTCCACATACCGCTGTCACATGCATCCATGTTGCATCACTGTTGCACCCTTGTCAAATACACACACATGCACATGTACACAGTGCTGATACATGCAGCCAAAAACAACATACATGCGTGACATCACGGACATGTCTACTTACATACACATTCATCCAAACATGTGTGCCCACACAACTGCATTTGGCATGCAAGCCTACACACACAAACACCATCCATGTCTCACACATTACAGCCCTCGCATGTGTCAGCCCCACGGCCCTGTACACCCCCACCCATACTCAACCCCATACAAACAGATGTGCAACCTGCACACTACTGAATAATCACCACACGCACTGCTCACAATCAGGATGCATGTACACTCACCGCTCGACTCCAGATGGGTCTGCCTCTCAAGGACCTGGACGTGGAGCGCTGGGGATATGCGTTCCAGGACCCTCATCTGTTCTTCCGACAAGTGGCCCTGGCGCCCCTTGGCATCCGCTGCCTTCAAGAGGCGCCGGGCCTTGTTCAGGGTCCTGGACCTGAAGTCCTCCCAGCGCTTCCTGACATGTTGTAAGTCGCGGACTGCCACCCCCTCCGCGTAGATGGCAGTCACGATGTCAGTCCAGATCCGAGTCCGTCCTTCCTTGTCGGCGCGGGAACTTCCGAAGAGGGCATCATACTGCCCCAGGACTTGCTCCACCAGGACACCAACTTCGGTGGCACTGAAGCTGGTGCCCCTCTGCCTCTCTGGCCGGGGGTTGTCAGTGGTCACAGATGGTGTTTGCCCCGACATGACAACCCCAGAGGCAGGAGTGGGTGGGCAACTGGGTCCTGGGGCTGGGCTGTGGAGCGATGGAATCCCAGTCGGGAGTCTTCGGTTCCAGCAGGGGTGGTCACAGCAACAGCACCCCTGGCTGATGTGCAGGCAGCAAATGGCAGTGCACGTGGGCAGCAGGCAGTCAGGCAGCAGCAGATGGCAGGTGGGAGCGTGCTCGGGGCTCTGGGGGGCAGTAGTTCGGTCTTCTGGGCAGGAGCGTGGTCTTCCGTGTGCATACGCGTGGCCAGCTTGATACGGAGTGATTTGGCACGTGAAAAATCTGCACGTCAGCGTGTAATTCGAGGAAAGGCCCTTAGCGCGTAAGCGCGTCTGCACGCATACGCATTTTCATTGGACCGAAGGCCCCTCAAGCGCAAGCGCCCCTGTGACGTGACGCGTACAGACGTGCATGGGCATTTCAGCGCGCGTGAAAAACTGCACGTCCGCGTGTAATACGAGGAAAGGGCCCATGCGCGTAAGCGCGAGTGGAAAACTGCACGTCCGCGTGTAATACGAGGAAAGGCCCTTAGCGCGTATGCACGGCAGCACGCATATGCGATTTCATTGGACCAAAGGCCCTTAGCGCGTGAGCGCGTCTGTGACATGACGCGCGCAGGTGTTTCCCTCATTGCACGTGATGACAGAACACACGTGGATTTCCACCAATCGCGTGTGAAAGTTGCCGGCACCCCGGAACACACGTACCCAGGCTAATCGCGTGTGGAACTTCCCGCGCACCCCGAAACACACGTGCCCAGGCCAGTTGCGTGTACGCTCACTCCCCTCCGATCACACGCGATGACACTCGTATCCGAATAGGGGAAACCCGCGCACGGCAAAAGACGTGCACAGGCATCAACGCGTCTGCCACACGAAGGCAGGCGGAAGCGTCCCCGCGCACAGCATAAAACAAAACAACAAACGCGTATATACAGCTACGATGAATGCCCCATTTGTCGCTGCACTGATCGTGGGACACTGCAGGAGGAGGAGAATAGCCAGGGCACGCATTTTCGCACCACGGACAAGCCTTTTTGGGATGCCTGACGACCAGGTCTATGGCAGGTATAGGTTTCCACCCCATATCATCCTAGACCTGGTCAGGGAGTGGGAAGATGACCTCACATCCCCCACCCTTTGCTCCCAAGCATTGAGCCCCTTGGAGAAGCTGCTCAATGTCCTGCATTTTTTGGCCACTGGGTCATTTCAGCGGACCACTGCCATAGTGGGGGGGGGTCTCACAGGCCACGCAGTCACGCTGCCTACACCAGGTACTGGCAATCATGACAGCGCGCCCCTCAGTCCGCAGGCACATATACATGCCCAGAACACCCGCAGAAAGGCAGGCCGTTGTCCTGGATTTTTTCAGGGTGGCACACTTCCCCAAAGTGCTCGGTGCCATAGATTGCACCCATGTGGCCCTACGTCCACCTAGGGCCATTGAGCACATCTACCGAAACCGCAAGCACTGGCATTCCATCAATGTACAGGTGGTATGTGATGCAAAGGGAATCATCACCTCTGTCTATGCAAACTACCCTGGCTCCACCCATGACAGTTTCATATACAGAATGTCCGCCCTGAGCCGGGCCCTGGAAGCTGGGCAGCATGGCGACACATGGCTCCTAGGTCAGTACAAATGCCCTTGCACATGCATGCAAGTCACACACAGACAAATATCCAAACCCTAATAATCTCAACTATTATCACCTCCCCAGGGGACAGTGCCTACCCTCTGAGCAACCACATGATGATGCCAATCCGGAACCCCACCACACCACCCCAGGTAAGATACAACGCCGCCCATATTGCAACCAGGGGCATAGTGGAGCGCACATTCGGAGTGCTCAAGTCACGTTTCCGCTCCCTTGACCGCTCTGGTGGGCAACTACTCTATGCACCACCAGTAGTGTGCAGGATCATTGTGGCAGCTTGTGTCCTGCACAATGTTGCAACACGGCAGGGCGTCCCGGTGGACATGGTGGTGCCCCCACATCCCCAACCACAGGCACAGGCGCTGCCCATGGGAGGGGACAGGGCACGTGGCGAGGAAGCCCGGACCCAGCTTGTGGCCACATTTTTCACCTAAACTCCCACCCCTGCGGAGTGCACACAGGCCTGGCACATACCAGGTGACAATCGATGACAAAGAGACAGTTAACTGTCACAACCCTACCACCCTGAGAAAGTTGCCATGGAAGTGCCACATCGTCTGCATCCCTAGCTACTTGAACACAAGCTATCCTGTGTGACCAAAAGGCACACATATGACATGATATGGCCCATACACAAGTATTCCAAGGCGCAATGAGGCAGGGAGGGGGGAACAAGGGAACACAGAGAACGGTACTACTAGGCCAGGTGTCATTGGGATCGTGCAAGTGCAGGGGTAGGGGGAATGGGAAAAGTGCAAGGGGAAGGGTGGGGGGGAGTCCAGTACAGGGGAAGTAGCCCAAAAAAATAATACATAGGTCGCCTGGTGGCAACTACAAAGCTAAGTGCAGACAAGTGCTGGGAAGGGAGGGTTGTAGGGATAGAGAGACAGTACTGCAGTGCAGGGGTTGCCAGGGAGGCAGTGCAAGTGGAGAGTGGCTGGGCTAGGGACCGAGGTCAGTGAGAGTGGCCCAGTTGCAGCTCCTGTGCAGTTCCAGTGGAGAATTCTGCAAGGGAGAGGCACACTGTAAGCAGAAGCAAAGAGGAAGGTCTTGAGGTGCTTCCAGAACTGGAGATGATTCCCCTCAAGTTCAAGTCAGGCCGGAAGTCTGTTCCAGGGGGAGGGCCCTGCTGCGGAGAGAAATCTACCCCCAGCTAGTTGCTCTGAGAAGCGGATGACACGGACATGCAAGGTGTGCATCACACACACCTGCAAACCAGGCCATGGCCATCACTGTCATGTCACTCAAACCCTCCCAAACGTCAACATGACATGGCACGCAATACCCATACACCAATGCAGTAACGATAAGGTACACATTGCCATGTCCTAAATGCACAGTGGCATCGGACACTGCTGCCTGACCCGGAATCAGATGAAATGACAGACCAACAACCTCCCACCCAAAATAAGTCATTTCCAAATGCATTACAACAGTCGTAGACGTAACATCACAATGAATGCCTGTCTACATGCACATTATGCATTGCAAAATCAACACTGCAGCTCATGTGTGCAGTGCCCTACTCCTGCATCACACTGCTCAGCGCACAGCACAGTGAACAGCCATTGTGTGTGATGCACACCCTGAGCATCACATCTAAGTGACAGACCACGTCAAACATCAAATTAGGCATGTACTGGACCCATGATCGGTCACAGAACATGTGCTGCCGGGACACAGTGGGCACCAGAAGGCAAACAGTGTACACGTGGATATGCCAGGGTGGGAGTACATGTAGTGCATCAGAGTGCAAGTGTGTGGTTCTGCAAGGACATGCACTCCACATATGCATGTGCACTCAAGTGACCATCAGTGTTCCCTACACATCACATGTGAACATCCACCATGTGTACACCCCAGCATGTCAAACCACAACTATCCCCTCGCACCTGAAAGGAAAACACAACACATGAACAGGCATTGATCAGCAGAACACAACATGTACATAGGATACCACCATTACTATGTCAGAGTTCCCATCACACTGCAGGGCAAGGCAACTATCAACAACAACCCCCCCCCCCTCCCTCACAAATAACCATGACCCACTGAACAACTGCACCTGGGTCATGGAGCCTCCAAACCTCAATTCCACCTGGCCACAGGATCACCTTTACCCTTCATCACCATCTCCCACCTTGTGTGTAAAAAGATGCCTGAACCCTCAGAATCCACACTCATTTCCAAAATCACAAAATCCAAGGCATAAAAACGAACCCGAACACCCTCCAGTAGATGACTTGACGTAGCAGTACCTCACAAAGGCCAAGTACTACCACAATGATGCAACAACCAAGGTAGCACAGCAAAATAATGTCACGACAGGATGTGAGACATGTGTGGTACATGGCATAGGATGATGCACCATGAATGGATGTGTACTGTCACAGGTCCCCTGTACAGGCGCGGGAGTGTCACGAAACAACCACCCCCACCATGTCCCGGGTGCCTGCAAGGTCAAACTCACACAGGCCCCTGAGACCCTGGTGGGGAATGAGGTTCAGGGATATGCAGTCGGGACAGGTGTTGACACACTGGATGACTGGAATGAGCGGCAGGAGAGGGGAGGAGGAATGACACATGAAACTAGGGAATGCACGAAAATGTACAACCTGCATGAACACATACACAATCCAAACAAACGTGGACATCATTGTCATGGCCTTCTGTAGTCCAGGCTCAGGAGTGGGACGAACCAATCACCCCCTCTAGGGTTTTGGCGCCTGCAAGTTCGGGTCTTACACAGGCATCCGCAACCCCAGTGGGGAAAGAGGGTCAGGGAACGTTGCTTGGATAGGCACGGGAAGCAGGAACACCGGGTAGAGGGTACAGGTTTCAAAATTGCATAGGATCACGGGTGATTAGGGAGAAAAAAACATACCAAATTGAACCACACATACATCCATGCATCAGTACACTCCCCAGCAAGCCTATGCAGAGCAGTTCGTAAGAAAAACAACAAGACACTTAGCTCTGGTTTTGAGTGCTGGCCTCCTGCCTGTGCACTCTCAGGTCCGGTAACAGGAGCACTGCAATGCTGCAAAGAGAGACACAGTCAACAACCTGTACGTGCCAATTGCACAAAAACACAACACCAAACATGCCCCATAGCAACAGACTACTCTACAAACAGACAATCTGTGGTTGATGCTTCGTACCCATATATAACATCACCCCTGTGACGGGTCATACACAGTCAATGCAGTAAGGCAGCCGCTGCTGGGTGCGTGGCAAATGGAACACCAATGTGTCACAATTCACACAACATGCAATGTTCCCTGGGTAAGCAGACAGACCCATATAGCAAGCCATGACTACAGAGCAAGTTGCGTACCACCATGACCGAAACAAAGTTGGCAGTGCATTTATCATGAAGTACGTGGAAAAGACATGCACTGCACCCGAGTATGTCCCTGTGAGCTGCCTCTTTCCATGTCTCGGAAGGCTACATGGTTGATACAAGTGGCTCAATGGACCTTGGTGTACCGGAGGGTATGTGCCACTGCCCATGCATGTGTCCCAGACAACCCTACTATCAGCAGCCATCAGTCCACAAACACATCTGAGCTGCATTGTGTGCTTCAACACCAATATTCGTCTAAGCTCATCCTCAGTGCTGTGACTAAGCCTGCATGTGCAACTCGCCTGGTGCAAGCTTTGCTGTGTCGTGGCCCCCCTGTGATGCTCACCTTGCCTGGAGTTCCTTGGAACATGTCAGCAGTTCTAGGATGTGGGTCTGCAATCACTGTGCCTCTGCTTCTGCACACATGTGCATGTGGGCACCAACAAACGGGTCCAGAATTCCGTCGTCCAATGGGCCATGTCTGCTGGCAAAGGTGCTCTGGAGGCTCATCCCCCTGCAGAAAGGGCATGAAACACATGATTAATGCTTCAAAGTCATCTGTGTGTGTATCACCAGGCATCTCATTACTTGACCATGTCAGAGAGTCACATCACAAATCACACCACCAGTCCGTCTTTCACCTCCAAAGTGTGGAACACTATCTACAGCATGAATTGCAACAAGCACATGTACGGGAAAGATATGAAACATACTACACAATGCATAGCAATCAATGTCCACATTAATCATGACACACCCCATCTAGCAAAAGCTGAACAGTGGACAATGACACCTAAATCATCCCCACTAGGGGTGTCAACACAAGTCACACAGCACCAGACATGCCACAGATATGACACTCCAAAGCCCTTGTGTAAAATGCTGTAACACCGAACCATCCTTGCAAGCCCATGGATAAGGGAGGCAGGAGTGGCATATGTGAGTCAAGGAACCCAAGCAGCAAACACATACACAAGACAACCATGAAGGGCCCAGCTGGAACAGACAGTGGATGCCTTCAAAAGCCACAAAGCACCGCACCGTCACATGAAAGCACAATAGACTAGCAATTTTAAACTAAATCAACTATTAACTAATTACACTAACTATGGAAAACCTACATTACCTATTTAAACTAACTATCAAACAGAAACTTAACTAACTAAACAAAAGAAAAATCAAAAATGGCCACATACGACCCGTGGGGGAGGGGAGGCACCCAGGAGGGGGGAGGTACAGGGTGCTGCTCAACATCCACATGCGATGATGCTGAGCCAAAAAAAAATCCTCCATGGGCTCAACGCCTGCACAGCACGACCTATGTGGGAGATAGATGGTCGTCCGAGTCTGGCTCATCCTGGAAAGGAGGACGTGGCACAGTAGCCTGGCCACGCCTAGCCGCAGCTTGCCCCTCGTCGGCAGCAAGTCTGCTGGACGGGTGAGCCTGGTTCTGTGTGGCGATGTGACGTAGGTCTGCATGCAGAACCTCCCGTGATACACGTGCTTCCTCTTGCAAGGTAGCACGTGTAACACAGAGTTCCTCCTGCAAGGCCTGGCTGGACAACCGCTGCACCTCCCGGCAAGCCTGTAGCTCAGCCGAGATGGTACGCTCAAGCTGTGCAAACCTCTCCTCTGCCTGCTGCCTCTGGGACATCATAAGGACACCCAGAGTGGATCTGAGGGAAGCATACTCCTCCCTCAGGGCATCCATGTGCGCCTCTGCGTGAGCAGCAATTGCTTGACGCAGAGATGACATTTCAGCCTGAGCGAGCGGGCCGTGGACCGTGCCGCCTGCTGCTGGAGAAGCACCTGCCTAGCAGTGGGGAGCACAGATTGGGCCACACGCTCCATGCTCTCAGCGATGTTCTCCATTGCTGCCCCCTGCCATTCGGAATTGGCAGTCATGTCTTGCTCCCACTCAGTATACAGCGGTTGCGCGCGGCGACCGCGTTGCCGGGCTTGACCCCTGCGGAACCCAAGGACCGGGGGTCCTCGCTGTGTTGGCACCGCCTGCGGCTGCACGACTACATGCCCCCGTCGACGTGATGTCCCAGGCACATCAGTGACTGGTGTGGAGGGTGACCCTGCGTCCCGATCCACCACGGGCGGAGGAACCAAGACTGTCTGATCCCTCAGTGCAGGTGTCGCAGACAGAGGAGTGTACACATCAGAATCACTCACCCCTGACACATGGACTTGATGCTCATCCAACTCAACATGGACGTCAGAGTCGTCATCAAGGCTGGACTCATAGGCAGCCAGAGACAAGATGGACTGCAGCACTTGGGGGTTTTCGTGGCCTACCACACCACGACCCCCACTAGTGCCGGGTTGATGTGGCGTTATCAACCCTGTGTCTGGCATGACAACACCATCCTCTGCCTCCATTGCATCATCACCTGAAAAATAGAGAGAAAAAGGTCAATACACATGTCAGAAGCACACGACACACACACACACCGACAGCAAAGGCATCCGGCAGACATGTGACACACAACATATGACCTGGCATGCATGCTGGGTATACTTTGAATAGCTTCTGTGATCAGGCCTGTTGAAAGGTGGCAGTTTCCATGGAAGTGGGTCTATGCAGTGCAGAAAATGTGTACGCCACTCACTACCTACATGTACAAGCACTACATGGTGTGTGCCAGGAAATGTGAAGGCAGTGCAATGTCAAATTCAGATATCACGTGCATTGTGCATTCAATGTGTACCATGTCTAGAAGCCAAGCACCCCTCCACCCCAGTACCAAAGCAGGGATGCCTAGCATGGTATCAAAAGGCTGACCATACACCTGTGTATTGACAGGCAGTGTTGACTGGCATCAACAGCTTAATGTGATTCAAATTACAACACTGCAAATGATGCTGGGACAGTGGGCAGGACACATGATGGAAACTCCGGAGGCCGCCCACGTGTGAAGAAGACACAACAAGAGTTGGACAGAGTCATTGGCCATTGAACAGGCTAAGGCCTGTGAGCCACACAGATTGTCAGAGCCTAAACATGTGTGCAACGCAGGACTGAGCCACAGTTGACATGGGAAGGCTGATGAGATGGCAGGCAATGTATGTAACCAAGGACTTATATTACAGTGATCATCCAGTCAAGGACACATAGGGGCATGCGTGCAATGCACATGGAGCATGAATGGGCACTCATGTCCCTGCGGGACATCTGACCCATGCACAGTACAAGTGAGATACCCTGCATCGAGTACTAAGGCTGTACCACACGGCATATGTCTGGCAGATTCTACGCTGGAAGTTATCATCTACACAGGACACATGAACAAGAAAGTACACATTGGCAAGATTGAAGCAGACCAGTGCAAAGGTGGAACTGGGGTGCAGAGTGACGGAGGAGGGGCAAGGGAGCATGCCTACATGGAGTCCCGCATGCAGGCAGAGGAGACATGCATGACGGTAGCATTGCATTACTTACACATCAGAACCATGTGCACGTCACATGTAGCAGCAATCATGCACAACACATCCCACAAGTGAAACACACACGTCCTCAACAAACACGCATCAACACTCACTGGACTGGGCATCAAAGTCCAGCTTCTCTCCCACTCCTTCGACCAATTCAGGTGGTATGAACTCCGCAACGAGAGCCTCATGCGGAGTGAGTTCTTCCTCCTCTGGTGCAGGCCCACCGCCAGTCACCAGAGTCAAGTTGTAATTTGAGGCACGCTTGGCCTTAGTGCTGCGCTTGATGTCATTCCAACGCTTTTTGCACTCCTGCGCCGTGCGCACCTCATGGCCGAATGAACTGACATGTTCCGCAACATGCTTCCAGTGGGTGTCACGTTGGGCAGCCGTGGTCTGACTATTGGCACCCACTAGCATGTCACGGCTGTGGCCCCGCACGTAGTCCACGAGGAAGTCCAGTTCCTGCTTACAGAAAGCCTTCTTCCTCGACGTGCAGGAGGTCGTGGCTGTGTGTGGGGTCCCAGTCTGTGCTGCAGGTGCAACCTTCCTCCTCTTGGACTGTGGCGCAGACCCTGGCTGGCTAATGCCGCCCTGACCAGTATGGCCGGTGGATTGAGCCAAGGGAGTGGCAGGTGGAGGGATGACCAGAGGCCTGACTTGTGTCAGTGGCAGCTGGGTGCCCACTAATGGACCCTGTGCAGCAACATCAGCTGTGGCAGGGTCATTGGCCGCAACGGTCCTGGTTGGCAGACTCACAACCGGGGTGCTGTTGGGTGCATCTGCCCCTGCACTTGCCAACACCCGGCTGTTCGGGGCAGCAGATGACATGACTGCCCCATGGACATGTGTCTTGGTCTGAGCAGCCCGGCCTGCCCCTATGGTTTCCCCCCTGGCCTGTTGGAGATCTACCAAGGGCTCTTCAAGTGCCAACGCAGCCTGCGCTGGCAGACCCTGAGCCTGGGTGGCGGTGTCCACAGCTGCACCTGCAGCTACCACTACCCTTGGGCCCGTGGCAGTCGATGGAACGGACTGCCGGGTCATATGGGTGCCAGTGCCAGATGCAGGAGCTGCATCCCCCGGAACCACAGGGGGTGGTGGCATGGCTGCACCGACACATGGCACAACATTGTGCTCAAGTGGTGCACCCCTGCCTCTTCCCCCTCTGTGGCTGCCCTGGACACCCTGGAGTCCCCCTACTCCCTGGTCACCACGGCCACGTCCCCGACCACGCCCGCCACGAGGAGTACGCCCAGCTGAGGCGCCCCTCACCTTTGGTGGCCTCCCAACCATGGCACAGATGTAGTAGTGCTGGCACAGATGGAGTGGTGCCAATGGGAGGTGTACACCACAATTGACCTGGGCAATTGGGGTGAAGGGGGTGGGAAGCAAGATGTTAACAGCCCCCCTGCACCTGCAAGGCTGTATGTGACCCCGGTGATGTGGTGACGGGTCACGCAACGCTCAGGCACCCCAAAACTGCAGTTAAACCGTGCACGCAACCCTGCAGCCTACGTGCGTGGATTCAACCTCCCGCAGTACGCGTGGCACCCAGTAACACGAATAACGCGTACGCGTGGGACACGCAGGCTACTATGACATCGAAAATGGGTGCGATACACAGGGGCACCCGCAGTGGGAAAAAGAGCGTGTGCGACTCACCGTCTGACTAGCACGATGCAGAAAAACACGGGTAGCCAATACTCCCGCCAAAAGAAGAGATACGTCCTTGATAGCTGTGAAGTTGTGATGGCGCACGAAACAACAGGAAGCAGCAACACACGTCGGTCTCCACGAAAGGCACGTACAGCGAACTGCTGGGCCCGCTCACCTTTAACCCGTGCTGAGGGAAACACACGCGCGCGTCACGTCACTTACGCACATAGGCCCTTTCCTCGTATTACACGCGGATGTGCAGTTTCCACGCGCGCTTACGCGCATGGCCCTTTCCTCATATTACACGCGGACGTGCAGTTTTTCACGCGCGCTGAAATGCCCATGCACGTCTGTACGCGTCACGTCACAGGGGCGCTTGCGCTTGAGGGGCCTTCTGTCCAATGAAAATGCGTATGCGTGCAGACGCGCTTACGCGCTAAGGGCCTTTCCTCGAATTACACGCTGACGTGCAGATTTTTCACGTGCCAAATCACTCCGTATCAAGCTGGCCACGCGTAAGCACACGGAAGACCACGCTCCTGCCCAGAAGGCCAAACTACTTCCCCCCAGAGCCCCGAGCACGCTCCCACCTGCCATCTGCTGCTGCCTGACTGCCTGCTGCCCACGTGCACTGCCATTTGCTGCCTGCACATCAGCCAAGGGTGCTGTTGCTGTGACCACCCCTGCTGGAACCGAAGACTCCCGACTGGGATTCCATCGCTCCACAGCCCAGCCCCAGGACCCAGTTGCCCACCCACTCCTGCCTCTGGGGTTGTCATGTCGGGGCAAACACCATCTGTGACCACTGACAACCCCCGGCCAGAGAGGCAGAGGGGCACAAGCTTCAGTGCCACCGAAGTTGGTGTCCTGGTGGAGCAAGTCTTGGGGCAGTATGATGCCCTCTTCGGAAGTTCCCGCGCCGACAAGGAAGGACGGACTCGGATCTGGACTGACATCGTGACTGCCATCAACGCGGAGGGGGTGGCAGTCCGCGACTTACAACATGTCAGGAAGCGCTGGGAGGACTTCAGGTCCAGGACCCTGAACAAGGCCCGGCGCCTCTTGAAGGCAGCGGATGCCAAGGGACAACGGGGCCACTTGTCGGAAGAACAGATGAGGGTCCTGGAACGCATATCCCCAGCGCTCCACGTCCAGGTCCTTGAGAGGCAGACCCGTCTGGAGTCGAGCGGTGAGTGTACATGCATCCTGATTGTGAGCAGTGCGTGTGGTGATTATTCAGTAGTGTGCAGGTTGCACATCTGTTTGTATGGGGTCGAGTATGGGTGGGGGTGTACAGGGCCGTGGGGCTGACACATGCGAGGGCTGTAATGTGTGAGACATGGATGGTGCTTGTGTGTGTAGGCTTGCATGCCAAATGCAGTTGTGTGGGCACACATGTTTGGATGAATGTGTATGTAAGTAGACATGTCCGTGATGTCACGCATGTATGTTGTTTTTGGCTGCATGTATCAGCACTGTGTACATGTGCATGTGTGTGTATTTGACAAGGGTGCAACAGTGATGCAACATGGATGCATGTGACAGCGGTATGTGGAAGCCTGATTGGCAGATGTGACATGGATGCCCGTCTGAACAGTGTGACACTTGGCAGAGGTGTACACATGCATGCAAGTGTGGTGGTGTGTGTACATGTGTGGTGCACTTCCTGTGTTGCATGTGATGTCTGGCTCACCTTTGGCTGCTCATGCTGTTGTATGTGTATGGATGGTGGTGGCAGTTGCGATATGGCTGTGGTATGGCTAATGTGTGCGAGTTGTAATGACATGTGTGTTGGGGATTGTGATGACATGTCTGAGGTTTGCCAATGCCACTCATGTACAACTGTCATGTGTGTATGTGTCCATTGTACAGTGCCCCGATGCCGGTGTTTTGTTTCTCCCTGTCTGCAGCGTCAATGTAACGCTCACCTGATTCCCGCAGAGGCGCCGGTCTTGACTGGGTGAATGCCGTATCTTCAAAGGTGATGTGTAACACACGGTTGGCTCTTTGGGCTGGACCTCTGTGCACTGTATGTCTGACTCGAAGAGTAAGATGTCTGTAGATAGAAAATATGGGATTAATGAACTGGGGTTATTGGGTGCCTCTCTCCTCTTCCCTTTCTCTTCTCCTCTAGAACCCCAAAGGTTAACGCCCTCACCTTAGGTAAGTGAACGCCGAGCTCTCCATCTGCCTCGGGGCAGGGTGCCGTAACCAGTTTCTTCACTGGATAAGGGTGCAGGCCTCTTGACCTCAGAGGACTGCTGTCCGTCGTTAACTGCACGAACGGTAAGTTCTGGGCACTTCAAATGTCTTAAAAGTCTTTTGTAATGATATCTCTTGTTTTGCAGGGTTCCGGCGATGGCGGATGGCGGGCTGATGAGAGTTGAGGATCGAACCCGCGTGAGGAATAGAAGCGCCTGGAAGCACGTAAGTAAGCGCTTGTAGCCTGCTTCACGATGCGCACTAACTGTCCCTTTTATCTTGCAGGTACAAGTTCGGAGCTTTAGAGAAGCTGAAGGGTGCTGGAATACCCACTGGATTCGGCGTGGGAAGGAGTAATGGCACGTGAGTAATAAAGTTGCCCAATGTCTTTAAACGCACCTTCTTTTGTCTTTCAGATGCGGGATGCAGCGCCGAAGGCCTCCGGAGAGTGCGAAGAGCTGGTAAGCTTTTGTCTTTCAGATGCCGGAATGCAGTGCGAAGACCTCCGGAGCATGCGAAGAGTAGGTAAGCCTTTGTCTTTCAGATGCCGGAATGCAGCGCGAGGCGTTGGTGACAGCCGATGGACCAGGTAAGAGATGCGCTGCCACTGAAGACCGTAGTGCTAACCTGTTCTTTCTTTGTCTTTACAGGTGCTGCTGAAGACTGGATTCCAGGATGGTAAGCCTTTGTTCCCTTAGGCCCAGGATCAGAAGCAGAAGACACGATGAGCGTTCTGCTGCAGAGAATGCAGAATAACACAAAGCAAGATTCATCCATCGGGTGTGGTTTAAATAGCCTCCTGTAGTGCTTAGGTGTCTCCTTCCACAGCCACGCCTAGGTAAGAAAAGAGTTCCTGCTTTCCAGAAGAGTTCCAGTATTCTGAACCTAGGGAGTGGCTCCTGCCCACCCAACAGGAAAAGTAGTCCCAAACAGAAGAGGATCAGGGGTTCAACTGGCAGGTAAGTAAGCAGCATGGTCTGCTGCAGGTAAGTCCACCCAAGCATTATGAGCCCGGCGCTTCCAGCGCTGGGACTGGGCATCTTTATGAGCCTGGTGCCACTGGCGCCAGGACAGGGTCCAAAAGGTCCCAATTGGGACTGGCTGGCACTCGGAACCGGGGTTATGGGTCTGCTTCCAAGGGAGTCGGGCAAGTCCTGATCTTTTGGAAGCAGAGATCATGACAGCACCCCCCCTCAAGGCCCCTCCCAAACCGGGCTTCTCCGGGGGTTTGGGCTTGTTAGGAAATGTTCGATGAAATCTTTTGATTAGACGAGGCGCGTGGACATATTCTGCAGGTTCCCAGGATCTTTCTTGGGGACCGTAGCCTTTCCAGTCAATCAGGTAAAATAGTTTAGATTTGGAGATCTTGGAATCCAGGATACTTTTGACTTCAAACTCGAGTTCTCCATCAACTATAATAGGTTTTGGAGATGTAGTTAGTCGGGTTTGAGGTTGCACGGGTTTTAATAGAGAGACGTGGAAGACCGGATGTATCTTCATGTGAGGGGGCAAGTCCAACTTGACCGCTACTGGATTTACTATGGTAGTGATGGAATAGGGACCAAGGTATCTTGGGTTGAATGTGCGTGGTCCTTTTAGAGGTAGATATTTGGTGGATAACCAGACTTGATCTTCTACTTGATATTGGGGGGCTTCCTTCCGATGTTGGTCTGCTCCTTTCTTGTATTGTTCTTTAGCCCTTTGAAGGTGAGAAACGGCTTCCTTAAAGGCTTGGGTGATTGTAGAATGCAGGTGGTCTACTGCTGGTGTTCCAAGATCTTGGAGTGGATCCAACTCCGAGGTTCGAGGGTGACTACCGTATAAAAGAAAAAACGGGGTCTTCCCAGTTCCCGAGTGGACAGAGTTATTGTAGGCATATTCGGCTATCCAAAGGATATCTTTCCAAGTTTTTTCAGTTTGTTGTAGCATGCAGCGCAAATACTGTTCCAGAGTTTGATTGGTCCTCTCGGTTTGTCCGTCGGTTTGAGGGTGGTGGCTGGTCGAAAGTCTCACATCAATTTGAGCCGACCGACAGCAACTTCGCCAAAAATGAGAAATAAATTGACTACCTCGATACGAAATTAGAACTGAAGGAAAACCGTGCAGTCGGACGATGTTTTCGAGAAATTCTCGGGCCAGAGTTGCTGCTGTTGGTAAGCCTTTGAGTGGAATGAAATGCGCCATCTTGGAGAATAGGTCCACGATTACTAGGATCGTATTGTATCCGGAGCATGGAGGTAGATCGGTGATGAAGTCCATAGAAAGCGTATGCCAAGGGCGAGGCGGGATGTCAATAGGGCGTAAGAGGCCGGCTGGTTTTTCCTTTTGACTCTTGTTTTGGGCGCATACTCCACAGGACATTATAAAGTCTCTGATATCTTTTTTCCAAGACGGCCACCAGAAGTAGCGCTTGATCTTTTCCGAGGTCTTGGTCATACCGGGATGTCCTTCCATTAAAGAATCGTGATAACAAGAGATTACCTTTTTCTGTAAATCTGTGCTGGGCAGGTATAACCGTTCTTGGAAATATAATAGGTTGTCCTTCACCGTAAAGTCCTTTCCCTGCAGATGCCAATTCTGTATGTCTGCTGGAGTTACCAGTAGCCTGGCTTTATCCTTAACTTCCTCTATGGATTGTGTGGCGATTACACCTAGAATTCTTTGTTCGGGAATGATAGGTACAGGTTTAGGATTGATCAAATGTTCTTCCACTCCCATCCGAGAAAGGGCATCAGCTTTACCGTTTTTTGTACCAGGTCGATAGGTAATTATGAAGTCAAACTCGGCAAAGAATAGTGCCCAACGGAGTTGCCTAGAGGATTGAGCTTTTGCGGTTTTCAAATATTACAGGTTTCGGTGATCTGTAATCACAGTAACGGTGTGTCGGGCCCCCAGAAGATAATGCCGCCAAGCCTTAAAGGCGGACTTGATAGCTAGAAGTTCCTTATCAGTAATAGTGTAATTGATTTCAGGAGGCGAGAATTTGCGGGACCAAAATGCCACGGGATGCAACTGATTGGTTACTGGGTCCTTTTGTGATAGAACTGCCCCTATGGCAAGGCTCGAAGCATCAGTTTCAACGATGTAGGGGAGTTCTGGGCGAAGATGTTTTAAGATCGGTGCAGAGATAAATCTAGTCTTCAAATTCTGGAAAGCTTGTTCCGCCTCGGTAGACCATTCAAAACAATTGTTTTTCTTTAACAAGGCGGTGATGGGCTGGACTATTCGAGAGAATTCGGGGATAAACCTGCGGTAAAAGTTAGCGAAGCCTAACATGCTTTGAACACCTTTTACGGAGGATGGCGATGGCCATTTGAGAATTGCATCGACCTTCTTTGAATCCATACGCACTCCGCTAGGTGATAATATGAATCCCACGAATTCAACTTCAGTCACGTTGAAAACACATTTTTCCAACTTAGCGAAAAGTTTGTGTTGACGCAATCTCTCGAGGACCATTTTCACGTGTTTCCGATGTTCAGTTTCCGATGAAGAATAAACGAGGATGTCGTCAATGTAAACAACAACACACACATCTATGAGCTCTCTGAGGACATCGTTCATAAAATATTGAAAGGCGGCCGGGGCATTGCAAAGTCCGAAGGGCAAGACCTGATATTCAAATAGCCCATACTTGGTGCGGAAGGCCGTCTTCCATTCATCGCCCTCTTTTACTCGTACCAAGTGGTAGGCTCCTCTAAGATCCAGCTTTGTATATATGCATGCTTTTCTGACTTGGTCCAGGAGTTCAGGGATCAAAGGTAACAGATATCTATTCTTAACGGTGATCTGGTTCAGGGCGCGATAATCTATACAAGTTCTAAGGTCCCCTTCTTTTTTTGGAACGAAGAACAAAGCTGAGGAAGCAGGGGACTTGGAAGGACGAATAAACCCATTCGCTAGGTATTGATCCAGGTATTGTCGGAGGTGAAGATTCTCAGGCTCGGTGAGGGCATAAATTCTACTACAAGGAGGAGTAGATCCAGGTATCAGGTCTATCTGGCAGTCATAAGACCTATGAGGAGGTAGAGAGTTAGCCTGATCCTTCCGGAAAACATCTTGGAATTCTAGGTATTCAGGAGGTAACTGGGGAGCCTCCGAGGAAATTGCTGCCAGTGCAACACCAGGTCGAGGGTGACAAGTAGAGACACATTCTGGAAACTGAACCGTTCTTGCTCGCCAATCGATCTGAGGATTGTGCTTCTCTAACCAAGGAATTCCGAGAATAATCTGGAACTGAGGGGCCTTGATCACATCGAACACGATCTTCTCATGGTGTCCATCTTGACTTACTAGCGTCACTTCTTGGGTGGTATGCGTTACTGGTCCGGAGGCTATCTCCGTACCATCCACCGTAGTAATGACGTCCTTTACAGCCTTTGGACAAAGAGTCAGATTCATCCTCAAAACCATTTCATGATCCACATAATTGCCGATGGCACCGCTGTCGACGTAAGCTTCAATCGCATGTAATCGATCCGGATGTTCAGGGCTAATGAGGACCATAGGTATCAGGAAATGCGAGGTCACTGAACTGGTTTTAACGCTCGGCAAGAGGACCTCTATTCTTGACGGGCGAGGTCGTTTCCCTGCTCAGAGTTTGTGACCCTGGTAACTGCAGCTCCTACTGCCTTCTTGGCTGGTTTCACCAGACAGTCTCGAAGAAAGTGCCCCGAGTTTCCGCAATAGAGGCATAATTGCAGCTGTTTTCTCCTTTCCCGCTCCTTTTGTGTTAGTGGTCCTTTCAGGCCCCCTATTTGCATGGGTTCCCCGGAGTCTACTCCTTTGGTAGGAGTTGGTGGTTTGGAAAATACTCGAGCATCAAACTTGGAACGATCGGCCTTCCTGTTCTGCAGTCTGTGGTCAATTTGAACGACTTAGTCAATATAGTCCGAACAGTCTTGCGGGGGATTCACTACTTGGGCTAACACATCTTTGAGCTCTCCACGTAGACCTCTATAAAACAGCGTAATCCTTTTGTCCTCAGGCCATCGAGTTTCCACTATCAGTCTGTTCAAAGACGCAATATAAGCCAAAAGGTCTTGATTACCCTGTCGCAATGAAAGGAGCTCATTGTCCAAGGCCTGCCCCTGTGAATGTCTTGCAAACAGTTTTTCCATACTGAGCTGAAAAGCTTGAAAATCATGGAGAACCGGATCATCTTGATTAACTAGAGGGATCGACCAGTCTGCCGCATTGCCACTAAGGTACGAAAGCACGAAAGCTACCTTAGCTTGATCAGTTGGAAAGGCTGCTGGCCGGCATAAGAAGTGCAAACGGCACTGATTAATAAATACTGCAAACCTCTTTGGGTCACCAGAAAATCGTTCGGGCGGTGCCAGAGGTACATTCCCAGGTAGGTTGATCTGCACTGGGTTCGTAGAGGATGTTGAAGGAAGATTTGCCCCTGATGCGGGTAACGGAGTTTGTCCGGCTTGTGACTGTAGCAATTGTCTAGCGAGATCGTCTGTTCGCTCCTTGGAAATAATCAGTTCCCTTCTTAGAGCATTCGTCTCCTGACGGGCTGCATGCACTTCTGCTCTTAGTTCCCCAAGTAACTGGGCTAGCTGGTCGGTATCCGAGGTTTCCATAGCGCCTGGGTGGGAGTTTTGCGGTAGGCTTTGTGTTCTGTAACGCTCACCTGATTCCCGCAGAGGCGCCGGTCTTGACTGGGTGAATGCCGTATCTTCAAAGGTGATGTGTAACACACGGTTGGCTCTTTGGGCTGGACCTCTGTGCACTGTATGTCTGACTCGAAGAGTAAGATGTCTGCAGATAGAAAATATGGGATTAATGAACTGGGGTTATTGGGTGCCTCTCTCCTCTTCCCTTTCTCTTCTCCTGTAGAACCCCAAAGGTTAACGCCCTCACCTTAGGTAAGTGAACGCCGAGCTCTCCATCTGCCTCAGGGCAGGGTGCCGTAACCAGTTTCTTCACTGGATAAGGGTGCAGGCCTCTTGACCTCAGAGGACTGCTGTCCGTCGTTAACTGCACGAACGGTAAGTTCTGGGCACTTCAAATGTCTTAAAAGTCTTTTGTAATGATATCTCTTGTTTTGCAGGGTTCCGGCGATGGCGGATGGCGGGTTGATGAGAGTTGAGGATCGAACCCGCATGAGGAATAGAAGCGCCTGGAAGCACGTAAGTAAGCGCTTGTAGCCTGCTTCACGATGCGCACTAACTGTCCCTTTTATCTTGCAGGTACAAGTTCGGAGCTTTAGAGAAGCTGAAGGGTGCTGGAATACCCACTGGATTCGGCGTGGGAAGGAGTAATGGCACGTGAGTAATAAAGTTGCCCAATGTCTTTAAACGCACCTTCTTTTGTCTTTCAGATGCGGGATGCAGCGCCGAAGGCCTCCGGAGAGTGCGAAGAGCTGGTAAGCTTTTGTCTTTCAGATGCCGGAATGCAGTGCGAAGACCTCCGGAGCATGCGAAGAGTAGGTAAGCCTTTGTCTTTCAGATGCCGGAATGCTGCGCGAGGCGTTGGTGACAGCCGATGGACCAGGTAAGAGATGCGCTGCCACTGAAGACCGTAGTGCTAACCTGTTCTTTCTTTGTCTTTACAGGTGCTGCTGAAGACTGGATTCCAGGATGGTAAGCCTTTGTTCCCTTAGGCCCAGGGTCAGAAGCAGAAGACACGATGAGCGTTCTGCTGCAGAGAATGCAGAATAACACAAAGCAAGATTCATCCATCGGGTGTGGTTTAAATAGCCTCCTGTAGTGCTTAGGTGTCTCCTTCCACAGCCACGCCTAGGTAAGAAAAGAGTTCCTGCTTTCCAGAAGAGTTCCAGTATTCTGAACCTAGGGAGTGGCTCCTGCCCCACCCAACAGGAAAAGTAGTCCCAAACAGAAGAGGATCAGGGGTTCAACTGGCAGGTAAGTAAGCAGCATGGTCTGCTGCAGGTAAGTCCACCCAAGCATTATGAGCCCGGCGCTTCCAGCGCTGGGACTGGGCATCTTTATGAGCCTGGTGCCACTGGCGCCAGGACAGGGTCCAAAAGGTCCCAATTGGGACTGGCTGGCACTCGGAACCGGGGTTATGGGTCTGCTTCCAAGGGAGTCGGGCAAGTCCTGATCTTTTGAAAGCAGAGATCATGACAGTCAACTGATGAAGAGGGCGGAGAAGGTGCTGTGGAGCACAGCGGCGGGGATCCGACCGCCAGCCGGAGACGCAAGGCCCGGCTCCCCTCCCAGGTTGTCATCTCGTCGGGGAGTGAGGAGTCCGGTGCCGCGTCCCAGGCCGCAGCTGCCGGGGGGAGGTCCAAGAGGCGGAGGTTGGAGTTGGACTCCTCGGCAGCAGAAGGGGCAGCTGGGACCCCACAGGGCCCAACAGGGGAAGATGGCACGGAGTCATCCAGGTTGGTGGGGGGTTTGGTGGAGGAGGAGGCCGTGCAAGCACCAGAGACGGGGTCTGGAGGTGGGGATCCCACTGGTGCTAGTGGTGCAGTGCAGGACCAGGGACAGGAGGCAGCACAGGCCGCCGCGGAGGTGCCTGTGTGCAATCCTGTCCCTGATCCTGTCCCTGCATTATCTTGCACCAGCAGGGATGCCTACGTCCAGACCCGTTTTCAGGCAGGGGATGAGCTCACGTCAACTGGCCTTCCTCTGCCTGCGGACATGGCTATCCAGGTCCGGGTTGAGCCTGTCCTGGCTGGTGTGGCGTTGCGTCAACGGGCCATGCGAGGTGACCTGCAGTCTTTTCATGAAGAGACTGCACGTCATCTCGAATGGCTCGTTGACCACGTCAGCCTGCTGGGACAGGTCACCCAGGCCGGATTCCTCCGTTTGATGGGGCTTGCTCCGACCCCCTCCTCAACTGGACCCCCTACGCGCCAGTCGTCCTCTGTGCCATCTTCCCACCCATCAGTCACCTGGGTGCCCTGTGGAGCTGCCTCTGACGGTGCGGCCAGGCTGGTGGAGGAGGAATCCCTGCCACAGTCGGGAGTCGGACGTCCAGCAGGGGTGGCCACATCAACAACTGCACCCCAGCCGGCAGAGGATGTGCAGGCAGCAGGAGGCAGTGCACGGGCAGAGGCACAGCAGCAGCAGCAAGGTGGTGGGAGCCATGACGGCTCGGGGCCTTCAACATCGGAGGGGCAGGCATCGGCCGGAGGGCAGTTGGACCCAGGACGGGGTGTGTCTTCTGTGTGGCAGCGGTTGGGCCAGCAGATAGGTGCGGAGCGGCGCCGGGCGGAAGAGGCGCGGCTCACAATGGTCAGGGCGGAGAACTCCATGCGGAGGGCCCTGAGGCAGGCTGAGTGCCTCGAGGCAATCCGCAGGGGGTTGGAGGAGGAGACGGTGTCGTCCCTGTGGACCCTCTGGGCCATGGAACAGGACCGCCTCCGGGACATCGAACAGGAGTTCGATGATGCCCTGGCCCAGAACACCACGGAGTGAGCCGCTGGACTTGTCCGCCGCCTTTGTATATAGTTATATAGTTAGTGTTAGGTTTCCTTTATTTTTTTTTTTATTTAGTTGCGATTGGACAATGCGCCACGTTTTTGTATGTAGTTCAGTTTTTTGTTAGTTGTCATAGTTAGGTTTCATTTGGTTGGGCTCATGGACCCGGGATTATCTTGTAAATAGTTCTTCAATGGATTTTTCTTTTTTATGGAGTTTTTTCATCGCCATGGAGCAATGGTTTTTGTTTATCATTTACCCTTGGATTTCTTTTCTGACTGTGACTTTGGACACCATTTATTTTGATTGTGCTGTGTGTTTTTGATTTTTTTCATGGACATTCATCTTCTTTTGGTTGTTTTGCTTTGTGGTTTTTCTCATTTCATTTCCATTCTAGTTGATTTTGAATACATTTATATTTTCATCCTTCAATGTGTCGTATCATCTCATTGCTTTCATGCATGTCATGGTGGGTGTTTTAACATTGACTTGCAGCCATTGTGTGTGACAGACATGTGTTCATTTGCATTATTTACATTGGGTGTGTAACATGTAATTGCCTTTGATATGTGGGTGGATGTGATAGTTGGTTGGGCCTTTTGGCAGGGGAGGATGGCCATTACGGACATGATTGGGGATTGGTGGGACCCAGGTGCAGGGGGGCATGGATGGGACATGGGCGAGGGCCTGGTGGAGGGTGCCCCTGCACTGCTGAGGGGTGGGGGTGGTGGGAGACATGGGTGGGGGCCTGGTGGCAGGTGCCCCACAGTGCTGGGGGGTGGGGGTGCAGGGGTACATGAGTTGGACATGAGTGGGGGCCTGCTGGCAGGTGCCCCACAGTGCTGGGGGGTGGGGGTGCTGGGAGACATGGGTGGGGGCCTGGTGATGGGTGCCCCTGCACTGCTGGGGGGTGGGGGTGGTGGGAGACATGGGTGGGGGCCTGGTGGAGCCTGCCCCTGCTGGCTGGGGGGTGGGGGTGGTGGGAGACATGGGTGGGGTCCTGGTGGAGGCTGCCCCTGGGGGGTGGGGGTGGTGGGAGACATGGGTGGGGGCCTGGTGGAGCCTGCCCCTGCTGGCTGGGGGGTGGGGGTGGTGGGAGACATGGGTGGGGTCCTGGTGGAGGCTGCCCCTGGGGGGTGGGGGTGGTGGGAGACATGGGTGGGGGCCTGGTGGTGGGTGCCCCACAGTGCTGCGGGGTGGGAGTGCAGGGGTACAGGAGTTGCACATGGGTGGGGGCCTGCTGGCAGGTGCCCCACAGTGCTGGGGGGTGGGGGTGCAGGGGTACATGAGTTGCACATGGGTGGGGGCCTGCTGGCAGGTGCCCCACAGTGCTGGGGTGTGGGGGTGCTGGGAGACATGGGTGGGGGCCTGGTGGAGGCTGCCCCTGGTGGCTGGGCGGTGGGGGTGGTGGGAGACATGGGTGGGGGCCTGGTGGTGGGTGCCCCTGCACTGCTGGGGGTGGGGGTGCTGGGAGACATGGGTGGGGGCCTGGTGGAGGCTGCCCCTGGTGGCTGGGGGGTGGGGGTGGTGGGAGATATGGGTGGGGGCCTGGTGGTGGGTGCCCCTGCACTGCTGGGGGTGGGGGTGGTGGGAGACATGGGTGGGGGCCTGGTGGAGCCTGCCCCTGGTGGCTGGGGCGTGGGGGTGGTGGGAGACATGGGTGGGGGCCTGGTGGAGGCTGCCCCTGGTGGCTGGGGGGTGGGGGTGGTGGGAGACATGGGTGGGGGCCTGGTGGTGGGTGCCCCTGCACTGCTGGGGGGTGGGGGTGGTGGTAGACATGGGTGGGGGCCTGGTGGAGGCTGCCCCTGGTGGCTGGGGGGTGGGGGTGGTGGGAGACATGGGTGGGGGCCTGGTGGTGGGTGCCCCTGCACTGCTGGGGGGTGGGGGTGCTGGGAGACATGGGTGGGGGCCTGGTGGAGGCTGCCCCTGGTGGCTGGGGGTGGGGGTGGTGGGAGACATGAGTGGGGGCCTGGTGGTGGGTGCCCCTGCACTGCTGGAGGGTGGGGGGGTGGTCGACATGGGTGGGGGCCTGGTGGAGGCTGCCCCTGGTGGCTGGGGGGTGGGGGTGGTGGGAGACATGGGTGGGGGCCTGGTGATGGGTGCCCCTGCGCTGCTGGGGGGTGGGGGTGGTGGGAGACATGGGTTGGGGCCTGGTGGAGGCTGCCCCTGGTGGCTGGGGGGTGGGGGTGGTGGGAGACATCGGTGGGGGCCTGGTGGAGGGTGCCCCTGCACTGCTGGGGGGTGGTGGGAGACATGGGTGGGGGCCTGTGGAGGGTGCCCCTGGTGGCTGGGGGTGCAGGGGGACATGCGTTGGTGGGCAGTAGTGCAAGTTGACATGTGGGTTGGCTGGGGGGCATGGCCCTGGTGGATGGGGTGCCTGCAGGACATGTGCAGGGTAGGCCCCTGTGGTGTGAGCCACCTGCAGGGGCCGTGGAGGGTGTAGAGGGAACACCTGGGAGGGCCCACACGTGCAATTCACGTGTGGTGCTCCCCGCACACCCCTGTAATACACGTACCCTGATGGAATCACGTGTCGAACTTCCCCCGCACCCCGAAATACACGTACCCTGATGGAATCGCGTGTGGAACTTCCCGCGCACCCCTGGAATACACGTACCCTGCTGATTTCACGTGTGTAACTTTCCCTGCACCCTGAAATACACGTACCCTGCTGATATCGCGTGTGGAACTTCACGCGCACCCCTGAAAAACACGTACCCTGCGGAAGTCACGTGTGTAACTTCCCCTGCACCCTGAAATACACGTACCCTGCTGATATCGCGTGTGGAACTTCACGCGCACCCCTGAAAAACACGTACCCTGCGGAAGTCACGTGTGTAACTTCCCCTGCACCCTGAAATACAAGTACCTTGCTGATATCGCTTGTGGAACTTCACGCGCACCCCGAAATACACATACCCTGATGAGATCGCGTGTGTGACTTCCCGCGCACCCCTGAAATACACGTACCCTGCTGGAATCGCGTGTGTAACTTCCCCTGCACCCTGAAATACACGTACCCTGATGGAATCGCGTTTGTAACTTCCCCTGCACCCTGAAATACACGTACCCTGATGGAATCGCGTGTGGAACTTCCCGCGCACCCCTGGAATACACGTACCCTGCTGATTTCACGTGTGAAACTTCCCCCGCACCCAGAAATACACGTACCCTGATGGAATCGCGTGTGGAACTTCCCACGCACCCCTGAGATACGCGTACCCTGCTCGCACGGGCCCAATCGCGTGTGGAAATTCCCGCGCACCCCTGAAATACACGTACCCTGCTGGAATCGCGTGTGTAACTTCCCCTGCACGCTGAAATACACGTACCCTGCTGATATCGCGTGTGGAACTTTCGCGCACCCCTGAAATACACGTACCCTGCGGAAATCGCGTGTGTAACTTCCCCTGCACCCTGAAATACACGTACCCTGCTGATATCGCGTGTGGAACTTCACGCGCACCCCGAAATACACGTACCCTGCTCGCACGGGGCCAATCGCGTGAGGTACTTCCCGCGCACCCCAGTGATACACGTAGCCCGCTTGCTGTGCTGGTACAGGGTTAGCGCAGCCCTTTGCGCTGGATTGGGTATATTGATGGCTTTTCCCTGCGCGGGAGGCGTTCTTGGGGGCGTAACTGCCGCTGCTGCAGGGTCGCTGCGCCACTGTGCGCCACGGCTGGTTTTGGTGGCTGGAATCCATGAATACGCTGTGCGCGGAAATGGATTTTAGCGCACGCGGCTGGCGCAGGGATTCGCACGCGCACACTGTGCGCCAGCCGCGTGCGCCACTTGTGCGCTGAATTCTATGAATTACCCCCTAAGTCTTAAAATGCAGGATTATAATTTTTCTGTGAAGTATGTGCCTGGAAAAAGGAATGCTGTAGCTGATTTTTTATCGAGATTACCATTGGGAAGTAAGCAGATGGCAGTGGAAATGGATGACGAAATGGTAGCTGTTGTGTTTGAAGTTACCTCCAGAGATATGTGGATTGAGGAGTTGGGCAAAGATGATGAGCTTCAACAAATTAGCGAGTACATGAAATCTGGATGGCCTGAAAAGAAGGCAGTTCAGGAAGCATGTTTGAGATTTTGGGAGGTAAGGGATGAATTGTCAATGGAGGTTGGATTTTTGGTAAGAGGAGACAAATTGATCCCCCCACGCAAGTTATATGATGAACTTATTGAGAAAGCACACCAGGGTCATCCTGGTATTGCAGGCACTAAGAATAACATAAGATTGAAATATTGGTGGCCAGGTATGGATCTTATGGTAGAAAGGTTGGTTAGAAATTGTTGGCCGTGTCAAAACAGCGATAAGAGTTGTAAAATTGTAAAATCAAAGCCTATTGACATTCACAAAGGTGAAGCGCCATGGGGAATGGTAGGTATTGATATCGTTGGACCATATGGGAAATTGATCGATGAGAAGAGGTTCTTAATAGTACTAGTTGATTACTATTCAGGGTGGCTTGAAGTTAAAGCAGTGAGTAAGATTGATAGTCATGAGATTATGAAATTCATAATGCAAATATGCAGGAGGGAAGGTTTCCTTAAAGTGATAATGAGTGACAATGGAGTTCAATTCAAAAGCAGAGAGATAAGTGAATTTGCTAAGAAATCAGGAATTGAATGGAGGTTTTCAGCTTTATATCATCCCCAAACGAATGGGTTAGTGGAGAGATGCAATCGTGTGATTGTAGAAGCAGTAGAATTGGCATTGAGTAATAACTTGTCAGTGGATGAAGTAATTAAAGAGAAAGTATGGTGCTGTAGGATGGCTGTTAAGAGAGGAATGAATGTTTCACCTTTTGAATTGATGAGGGGAAGGGCTCCCAATACTTTACTTAATCCGGAATGGGTTAATCGTAGGAAAGTAGTGCATGATGAAAAACATAAGTTGTTCAAATATCAAAATAAATATGACATATCTAGTGGAGAACCCAAACTGAGAATCTCACCAGGAGATTATGTGCGGATTAAGTTTGGTCGTAGTGTCAGGAAGGGCGACTCTAAATACAGCAGTCCAATGAAAGTTATACAGGTGTTTAGGAGAGCAGTTCAAGTTGCTGGGGGAGCAGTATGGAACTTGGATAGGGTAAGTAAATGGAGATGGGAAGGCAAACAGGAGGAATTTAGATGCTATGTTAAAGAGAGAAGAGCAAATTAATTATTTGCAGATGAAGTTATATTTAGGAGGGAGAATGCAAGTGAAATGGAGAATGGTGATAGGGATGTAGTGAGACAAGGTGAAGAAATGGATGTGAATGTGCGACAGAGTAATGATGTACCTAGATGAAATTTTCTACCAAGTTCAAGAGAAAGAAGATTACCATATTGGTCCAGGGATTATGTTATGCCTAACTAGATGTATATTCTAATGTAATTGTTTAGTTCCCTAGTACCGTGCCTTGTTAATTGTACTACGATGTTAGTCATATGTTTTCATTCAATATTATGGGGGGGGTGTGTAGTATTCTGTGTTAGAATGTTATCCCCGCACTGCGACGTGAAGGAATGTTTAGGTTGAAAAGAACCTAAGGGTTCTGAGCAGTTGGAGAAAAGGTTTAGTGAAAAGACAGTTGCAGTGCGGGGCGCCGGTTTGTGATTACAATAAATTGTTTACTTCACAAGTACTCACTCTGGCTCCAGTGAATACTTCAGCATCCCCTTGATTTTTCATCCCACTTAAAGCACTACTAAAAAACTATTGTAAATGATATGGCTTTTTACCCACTTTGTAACAAAAGTGCATACATGTAATCATGCCCCTTCCCAGTTGGGGGATGATAGTCCAATGCTGGTTTCGACTTTGCATCCTGGGACGTGTAGTGCTGGATAATAATGTGGACACCCAGGACAGTATAAAATAAGGACTGGATTAGCATTTCCCAAATGGAATGCGGCACGTTGGCATGAATGCAAGTGAGCTGTAAAATACAACCTTTTTTTTCTTTTATTATGCTACAATTATTTTTCATACACCACACTTCTACTCGTGGTCTTGTTTGCTTTAATACTTGTGCAGCCATTTACAGCACAAGATCAGCTCTCATCCATGCCATGGAGATGTGGCATGCTGTGGCACTTGTCACATGCCTCGTTCGGCTCCTTGATGTTCGCACTTCTCAGTCCCACAACAGCCCGTGCATCTATGGAGAAAAAAAACAGACTGGACTAATGAGGTAAGAGGCCGTTTCACCTCTTCCTAAGAAAGGCAGCTACTTTTTTCTAGCTGCAACACCCCAAGCCACTGCTGTGCTGCCGTCTTTGCATTGGGGCTGTGGCCACCAGCCACATACGTTGTTCTCCATATCTCGCATGCTATCTGCAGGATACCGGGCAAGGTTGTTGTTTGTTTACATGATCATTATCTACAATCAGGCTGGCGGCAATGTACTGCGTGCAAATGCCTACTCTACTCGGAGTTTTACTGCTTAGTAAATGATTTATATGGCGTGTTAATTGCGTGTAAAGGGAGCTCCCGATGGTCTTTCATTACTTAAGTGGCGAATTAAGCGCACAAATCAAATCTGGGGTGAAGCATGACCGTTCACTCTGTTCTTGCGCAGCGCGTGAGCGTCATACACGTTTAGTAATAGTTTACAAGCCTGCAACTCTCCATTCGAAAAGTCTGCCTGCTTTGCTTATGGACAGCACCACCTACCTACCCCTCCAAAAGGCCCTGAAGTGTTCTTAAAACTGTACAACACTAAAACGCCAGTATATCACAGTCACGAGCATCAATCATCTTATTCTAACCACCAATCAAATGGTCCCTTAATCTCCTCGCCGTTCTAACCATCACCAGACCAACAAAAAAACCACAGGCCGTGCAATACGATAAAGACCCAACCATACTCGGACCGGAGTCAGACGTTCAATGTTGAGGACCTCATAATGCGGTTGTTGTCACTGATATGAAACACATGTAGTATGTTAACTGTGTTTCTAACCCCACTGCGCCAGGTAAGGACATCATGTGATACTGAATGCATGTGGGCTTTAAAGAAAAAATACTATCACCATTTTGAAAATAGTTTTTTTACCACAATACTACACTGCATGTTTTCCCATCCCTTCCGCAGAAAGAGAAATGCATTTTTTAAACAAAAAAAAAGGAAATGGATACTAAAAAAAACACAGGCCATTATATTTTCAGTGTAAGGAGTGGAGGTAAACTTGGGTCCCACACCCTAGAAGTGCCACAAGCAGAATTTATAATGAAAAACCTCTAACACAGCAGGTAGACTGGCTTTGAGTCCAATTCACAGTTCTGCTTAGACAATTAATAGTAACGACACACATGCCGCCCTAATACAACCAAGAAACTTCAGGTGGCAAGGCGGACGGGCAAAATGAACGACTAAGCCTGGTAAGAACAGAGCTCTCAAGTTTCCTGTGGCCATGCATGAGAAGGAACATGTAGTTTTCTTTCCTATATGAAATGTAGAAAAAGTACAAGTCCCAGAGTTCCAAGCATGAAGTACTATATAAAAACGTGATATTAAGGCAGTAATGACAGCTGAAAAGAACTGTAGTTGGTGGTTAATGGCCCACAGACCAAGTTAACAGTCCCAAACAAATCGAGGGCCTTTAACAGGGGCTATGGGCTGTTGCTACCTGGTGTAACCTGCTGCGGCAGTGATTATAGCTGTTATCACCTCGACATAACGTGTCTAGACCTGGCAGAGCCAGGGAATCTATGGGTAGGGCAGAGCCTGGGAGTCTGTCCTGGCTCTTAGGGCCAAGCACGAGCCGAGCCTGGGAAATGGCCATGTGAAACAAGGGAGGGGCCTGGTTGGGGGGGGGCAAGACAAGGGGGTGGGGCAAGAAAATAAATGAGCTAAAGCAGTTGGGTGGGCAACAAAAGGGCTAATGGGACAAGAAAAAAGGGCTAACATGGACTAGGGCAAGAAAAGGGGCTACATAGAACTGTGCAGGAACAAAAGGGGCTAAAGGAGTGAGGACCAACAAAAGGGGCTAGACGGACTGGGTGCAAGAAAAGGGGCTCATGGGACTGGGGTGGTCAAGAAAAGGGGCAAAATGGGCTTGGGGCAGATAAAAGGTTTGAGGGACAACCAAAGGGGCTACATTGGACTGGGGATCAAGAGAAGGGGCAAAATAGGTCTGGAGTCAGCTAAAGGGGCAAAACGGGCTTGAGTCAGCTAAAAGTGTTAAGGGGCAACAAAAGTGGCTAAGTGGGACTGGGGGTTAAGGGAAGGGGAAAGACGGGTCTCAGGGCAACTAAAGGGGTTAAGGGGCAAAAAAAGTGGCTAAATGGGACTGGGTCAAGAAAAGAGGAACAATGGTTATGGGCAGCTAAAGGAAGGGGTTGAGGCAACAAAAGGGGATACAGGGTACTGGGAGGGGCAAGAAAAGGAGTTGGCTGCGGTGTGCCAAAAATAAATAAGACACGCCCCTGGTGTGCCAGCAGCACTTTCAAGAGCGTGTCTGCCTGACTTCCTGTCCCAGCAGTTTGACTTCCTGTCCTGCCCCAGCCAATCAATGAGTGGCTGAGGAGGGACTGGCCGTCAGTCAGGCGGCTGGACCAGAAGACAGACAGAAGCACTCCTGTATGTGTTGTCAGCACACCAGGAGCGCATCCTTTTTAATATTTCAGGTCTGAACACCACCTCGTCCTTTCTAAAGTCCCCCAAGGTTTCATTGTCTCCATGATCATCTTTAACACCACTGGGCTCCCTCCTGGACGACCCCAACCTTGCAATACCCCACTAAGTAGATGATGCACAGTTGTACGTAAAGGTCACAGGCCCACAAGATATTGCTCACCTTCACTCGTACCTTGAAACCATTCAAACATGGATGACAAGTATCTACTTAAAGTTCAACCCCACCAAGACTGAATTCATACTCCCGGGTCACCCCTTCAAGCAGAAAGCAACTCAAAGGTGGGCACGTGAAATGCTCTTGGACGTGTTTAACCCTCAAATCACCAACTCGGCAAAATCCCTAGGCTTTATTGTGGATGTCAATGTATCGTTCCACAAACACATAGTGAAAAAGACCCAAATGGCTTGGTATCCGATCTCTACTCCGCAAGATCAAGCCCTTGCCCTGCCCGCAATGGTGATGGCCCTAGTGATTTTGCATGGCAATTTGGATAATGCCCTCCACAGAGTTCTCCTGGCTGATCACCTGCCGCACCCTCAATAGGCATTCCATGCTGTCACTTGCCTCATCACCAGCTCTAGGAAATTTTACTTCATCACTCCCACCTTGCAAGAATTATAGTAGCTGGGGGTGTGGCTTGGAGCACCATCGATGTGGTCGCTCCTCTGAAGCCGCCCGTGGGATGCCCGCCGCCCCCGTCAAAATTATGCGGTTCCGTGGGGCGCTGTTGCGCCAAAGCAAGATGGCCGCCTAGGTGTTGAGCTCCGGACGGGGAGAGCAAAGAACCTTCGCGTTCAGACCCGCGACCCCACTGCATCCGCTTGAAATCGACGGTGCATCTCTATAATCCTATTCTCTGTGCCCCGGGAAAGTTTCGTGGAGAACCGCGCCTTCGGCGCAGAGCTGTGGCCACCTGGTCCCTGCTGGGACTCCTTCTGTTCGACAACCCGTCTGACGCCCCATGGACCGCGGCCCGCCCGGCCACTTGAGGGCGCAGCGTTGCAGCCTGCTGCGGGGAGGGGCCTGCATGGCTGGGCTCCTTTCTCCCTGGTCCCCCGACAGCTGCCTCGCCCTGTTGGCCCGCCATACCTACTGCGGATGCGACATCCGGGGACGCCAGCGACACCTTTGCTGAGGGATTGCCGACACTGCTGGCCTGCCGTCTGCGGCCCTGCGCCCACCCGCACAGCTTCTTCAAACCTGCCACTCCTCCGCGGGCCGGACACCGGGTGGGGGAAAGGGGAGTTGAGTGGCCCTCACCATTGGCTCCCCCCCTGGCCGGACTGTGGCCGAACCGGTGCCGCTCGCCCATGTGCTCGGGCGCTTGTGGAAACTCCTACACCCAGTCAAAGGTTTCTGGACTCGGCCCGGCTCACAATACGCGCCATCTTCAGTCCCTGCCACTGGCACCCTGACCATCTGTGCCCTGCTGGGAACTTCACATTTTTTGACTTGGAGGCATACACGTGGATCCCTATACAGTTTGCCCCCCCCCCATGCGATGTGAATGGCCGGCTGCATCTGGGATTGACTACCGGCCTCACTACCCAGGGAATCCCTTGCAGGGACTTTGTAAGCTCAGGAAACGCCTCTGCTCCGCTGAGCTACACGCTCCTGGCTGGATTTTGACCACCCCCCTCCCATCGCTGCACCGGCCATACCCTCCCGCACCAGCACGGAATAACAGTGTTCCACGGAACGGGCCTTTGGTGGCCCTTCCCTCCTCGGAGGGGTTCATCCTTAGCTGCATCCGAAGGGGAACCTGCCAAACCCGACAGCTGACACCTTCGGAGAGCCGGTGATTTGTTCTCTAATTGCCACCATGACCAACGGAGCGGGAGCCGGGAGGAAGCAAAGCTCGCTGAATATGTTCACTAAGACGCCCTCCAGACCGCCGACCGACCCTCCAGAGGAATCGCCTACCGCCTCGTCATCCTCATCCCCAGATGACTCGCAAAAAATGCTTGAGTACATGCGCGAAGGTTTCACCACGCTTCATACCAAATTAGAATGGCACCATCTCGTCGATAGAGGCTCATATCGAGAGAACAGATAGCCGGGTCGCTGAAATCGAAACAAGGGTTGGTACCACTGAGGATGACCTGAGCTCCCTCCGTGCGGCGGTTACCACTCTCACCAGTCGGGTCCTGGCAGTGGAGAAGAAGAATGACGATCTTGAGTCCCTCTCCAGGCGAAATAACCTCCGCATTGTTGGCGTACCTGAGGACGACATTGGTGAGCCCATGGAGGAATATGTGGAACGAACTCTATTAACACTGCTGGATCGCCCCCAATGTTATTCACCGGACGGGAAGTATACCAAATCGGTGGCCGGAAGGCACAGGACTGAACTATTGATTGAAGAGCTATGTCGGAGCCTCCAACCTAGCCTCCTCTCTGTGAGGGCACAAGACCTTTTTAACGATATGACTCTCTGCTGGGTAGGATCAGGCAGAGAGACTGATCGCTCAAAAGGGCGGGGAGGACACGCCACCAAAAACCCAGCTGTAAAGGAAAAACAAGAGGTGAACAATTGGGAATAAAGAAAGATCCCTTTCCCTCGATACTTCTTTCTAGTAGTACCTGAACTATGCCCTCCCCTTGTTTCAAGGCAACCGGAACCACCTACAAGTAAGAGAGGAGAATGTAACCTATCCTGACTATAGTTGTCAATTAGCTAAGGAGAATGGATAATCATACAAAAGAAAACCCTTACCACTGATGTGCTGTTGAATCAGTAATGTCCAAAGAGTTCATGAAAACGGAAGTGCAAAATAACAAATGGGTAGGTTAGTTAGGGAAACTGAACCCGGGCGGAACGAGGGCCGCACTAGAGTCGGGTAGGTGCACTATCTGCAAAGCGTCCCTGTGCACTACTGAAGAATGTCCAATGGAAGTCTGATTGTGGAAAGAGGATGGTAACAGCAACAATAAAGGACACAATTGAGTTGGAGTGTTGCAGGTGATATAGTTCAGCGGCAAGGTACAATGAGTACAGGAGATGTGCTTGTTAGCAAGTGGTGAAAAGAAGAGTCTTACAGATGCCGTGATCACAAGGTTCCAAAAGCGGCAGGCACAAGCAGTCCGTGAATGAGGAAACAGGTCTGGTACACGGGTAAGTAGTTTTCCAAAAGCTGCAGGCAAAAGCAGTCCGTGAAAGAAGAAACAGGTCTGTTACAGGGGTAAGTAGTTTTCCAAAAGCGGCAGGCAAAAGCAGTCTGTGAAAGAAGAAACAGGTCTGGTACACGGGTAAGTAGTTTTCCAAAAGCAGCAGGCAAAAGCAGTCCGTGAAAGAGGAAACAGGTCTGGTACACGGTTAATTAAAGTAGGATTGAAGACGGAACTTCTAAATACCGGGATGCAACTTTAATCAGAAGCAGCGTTTCGCCCGGTTCCGAGGTTTAAATCGGGAAGGAGAAGGCGGAACCAGACGAAACCGAGGCTCACGCATCATCGCCTCTGAGCTGACAGCGGGAGGCGAAAGCTGGGAATTGTAGTCCAAACTTGCCGCAGAGTGCTGCGGAGTGAGCCGAAGCCACTATTTTCCAGGGCAGTTGCCAGTGGGCGTAGAATGGGTTTGCAATATGACGCATACCCTTACGGAGGGCAATAACCTTCCTGCGGGCCTGCCGAGGCGTAACAGCATCTACCCCCAAAGGCGGCACCACCCCCCTACAGGCATGGAAGCGGCGAAGCAGGGCCGGGGCATGGATATTAGATAAGGGCTCCCAGGACCTATCCTCAGGGCCAAATCCCTTCCAGTCAACCAGGTAAAAAGGACGACCCCTCCGAAGTCGAAAATCCAGGATATCAGCCACCTCAAACTCATCATTGCCATCCACCCGCACCGGGGGTGGGCGGACCGGCAACCGCCTGTTGGCTGGGCAAGGCTTCAGCAGACTGACATGAAACACTGGGTGCTGTTTCCAGGACGAGGGCAATGAAAGACGCACAGCAACTGGATTTAAGACCTTTGTGACAGGAAAGGGACACACAAACTTGGGTAAGAGCATTCGTTTACCAGGTATTCTCAGGTTGCGTGATGACAGCCAAACCTTCATACCCACACGGTAGTTGGGTGCAGGTGTCCGATGCATGTCTGCAAATTTCTTTGCTTTTACCTGAGCATGCAGCAGGTGTTGACGAACGACCCCATGAATGGACTTGAGGTCCCGAACACACGCATGAGCCGCTGGATTGTCAATGGGAAGGTCAGGATCCAGAGGCAAGGACCGCGGATGGTGTCCGTAAAGTGCAAAAAAGGGAGATACACCAGAAGCGGCATGCAGAGAATTATTATAAGCGAATTCAGCGGGTGGTAGCAACGCCAACCAAGAGGACTGGAAACGAAGTGTGAGGCAGCGTAGGTATTGCTCGAGAGTAGCGTTGAGCCGTTCAGTCTGCCCATCGGTTTGTGGATGGAAGGCAGAGCTGAACCTGTCATCGATGCCAAGAGATGCCGTCAGAGCCCTCCAGAAACGTGACGTAAACTGCGGTCCGCGATCCGAAACCACAATAGAAGGCAGACCAAAGAAACAAAATACGTTTTTAAGGAACAATGAGGCCAATATCGGAGCAGAGGGCAAACCCGCACAAGGAATGAAAAGCGCCATCTTTGTGAAATAATCAATTACCACCCAGATGGTGTCAAAACCGTCAACCGGTGGCAGGTCCACAATGAAATCCATAGAGACCATGTACCATGGCTTGTGAGGGACCGGAAGTGACTGCAACAAACCCACAGGTTTAGACCGGGAGACCTTACATTGAGCGCACACAGAACCGGAGGCCAAATAGTTAACCACGTCTTGAGACATAGATGGCCACCAGGCCCAACGACGGAGCAAGTCCAGAGTCTTCTTTTGGCCTGGATGAGCCGCTATCAAGGAGTCATGGGACAAAGCAAGGGCTTGGAGACGAGCTTTCCCCGGAGGCACAAACAGGCGGCCCTGAATATATGGAAGTCCTTGTACCACTTCAAGATTTAGGGCTACACATTCCTCTTTATGTGTATTCACCCAGTCCGAGATTAAAGAACGGAGCAAAGGGCATGGAGTACATGCACATACTACCCTAGAAGGCAGCAGAAGAGGGCAATCGGGTTTGCTTTGCTCCGGGTGAGAGGGCAGGCGAGACAAGGCGTCTGCACAAACGTTGAGACGGGCTGGCCGATACGTGATGGTGAAATTGAACTGAGAAAAGAAAAGGTGCCAGCGGGCCTGCCGGGCAGTGAGACACTTCATTGACTTGAATGCCAATAGACTCCGATGGTCAGAGAAGACAGTAACCGGATGACGGGCCCCCAATAGATGGTGACGCCATTCCGAGAAAGCGTCCTTGACTGCCAGCAACTCTCTTTACGTGATAGGATAGTTGCGCTCGTATGGTGTCAGTTTTCTGGAAAAGAACGCAACCGGATGAATCTCATCCGAGTCCTGACAGGGTTGCGACAGTATAGCCCCGATGGCCGTCCCAGAAGCATCAGCTTCCACAAAAAAGGGTAGGAGCGGATCGGGATGTTGCAGCACTGGAGCTGAAGAAAAAGCCGCCTTTAAGGCCTCGAAGGCGGATTGCGCTTCTGGTGTCCATCGGTATGGCTGTTTTGAGCTAGTTAAAGCTGTCAAAGGAGCCGAGATGGTAGAAAACTAAAAGATAAAGCGCCTGTAAAAGTTCGAGAACCCCAGGAATGACTGTAGAGCTTTGGTTGTAGTAGGAACAGGCCATTCCAAAACGGCCTTCACCTTGGACTGGCACATCCGGATGCCCCGATTGGTAAGGTCATAACCTAAAAACTCAACCTCCGATGAATTGAAGATACACTTTTCGACTTTGACGAAGAGACGGTTCTCTCTCAGCCTTTGTAAGACGAATCTCCCATGTTCGATGTGTTCACTCTTGGATGAAGAATAAATCAGTATATCGACTAGGTAGACCACAACAAACCGGTCCAGACAATCGTGAAAGACATCGTTCATGGAGGCCTGAAAGGTGGCCGGGGCGTTACACAACCCGAAGGGCATCACAAGGTATTCAAATAACCCGTACCGGGTCTTGAAGGCGGTTTTCCACTCGTCCCCCTCTCTTATGCGAACTAGGTTGTAGGCATCCCGCAGGTCAAGTTTGGTAAAGATTATAGAAGAACCTAGCTGATCCAAGAGTACAGAGATCAGGGGAAGAGGGTACTGGTTCTTAACTGTGATTGCGTTTAATGCCCTGTAATCAATGAAAGGGCGAAGGTCGCCTTCCTTTTTAGGAACAAAAAACAGAGGAGACGCTGCCGGTGATCTCGATGGTCTGATGAACCCTGTAGCCAATGCCTTGTTAATGTACTGTTTTAGCACTTTGTCTTCTGGCAGTGTGAGCGAATAAACCCTGCCAGCAGGTATTTTAGCCCCCGGTACGAGGTCGATAGGACAATTATATGGCCTGTGTGGGGGCAACTGGTCTGCGCCACCTTTATCGAAAACGTCCCGGAAAGAAGCGTATTCCACAGGGATACGAGGTTCGATGGCATTGGTAATGGCATCTATCAAGGCCATTGAGGCCACCAGGGCTTGACAGGAAGTACCGGAAATGCTACTGGTCTGAAAACACCTTTCGTTACAGACAGAGGAAGGGAATTGTACCACCTTCCTGGCCCAGTCGATGTCAGGATTGTGGTGCTGTAACCACGGAATGCCCAAAATTACACGAAGCTGGGGGGCCTTAATTAGGTCAAATGTGAGTGTTTCAGTATGTCCATCGTCCCTCTGCATACGGACGAGAGACGTGCTTTGAGTAACCAGACCCGAGACCAGAGAAGAGCCGTCTACCGCATGTACGGCTTCAGGTTGTGGTTTAGAAACAACAGGAACGTTATTGCTCATGGCATAGTCATAATCCATATAATTCCCAGTAGCACCGGAATCAATTATAGCCTGAGAAGAGAAAGAACAGTCAGTTGTAGTGGTAAATACCACTGGCAGACTAACAGGTATGGTAATTGCCACATTTGAGTCCAAAGATAATACCCTCGGGACTCCTGCTATAGCCAGGTTCTGGCGTTTCCCGCCTTCTTAACAGGGCTTTTTGGACAATCCTTGAGTTGGTGCTCAGACGAACCACAGTACATACATAAATTGTTGGATCGTCGGTGTTCACGTTGTGCAGGAGACAACGGACCACGCACTGCCCCTATCTGCATAGGTTCAGAAGAAGCAGAGGAAGGAGGATTAACGGAATCAAGGGGAAGGGGTACTGGAGCCACATTTTTCCTTTCTCCCTTCCTTTCAGATCGTCTAGCGTCTATTTGTAACACCAAATCAAGCAACTCCCCGAATGTGGTAGGGATTACTGGTACAGTAGCCAGGATGTCTTTTAACTCCTCAGACAATCCTTTGTAGAATACCGCAGATTTCTTCTCTTCTGGCCAATCCATCTCGGCTGCCAACTGATTGAACCTAGTGAGGTATGTAAACAAGGAAGACGTACCCTGACGTAAATTCAAGAATTCTAGGTCCGTGGCCTGTGACTTGTGCCGGGTATCAAACACCCTATTCATGGCTGTGATAAGAGCGTCACAGTCATACAAAACATAGCTATTGGATTCAAGCAAGGGATTAGCCCAGGCTGCCGCCGTCCCTCCAAGGTGTGAAAGGACAAAGGCTGCCTTCGTGGTGGGATTGGGAAAGGCAGAAGGGCGACAAAGAAAATGCAATTTGCATTGGTTGATAAATGTCCGGTACTGCTTTGGGTCACCGGTAAAACGTTCCGGATGGGCCAATGGGAATTGGGTGGCCATCAGAACAGGGCCAGAGGTGAACCCAGAGGCGGAGGCTGAATGGGCTCCAGAGCCTGAGGCAGTAGCACCAGACGGATCAATCCCCAGAGTCTGGGGTGCAGGAAAGGGCCTCATGTTGTCAATCCGCTGGTGTAAGGCATCATGCGCGGCAGTCCTGTCTGCCCGTAGTTCGGATACCAAATGAACCAGAGTGGCCAACGGATCCGCTTCTTCCATGGCTTCTGATTTTGTTACTCACCGGACGGGAAGTATACCAAAACGGTGGCCGGAAGGCACAGGACTGAACTATTGATTGAAGAGCTAGGTCGTGGCCTCCAACCTAGCCTCCTCTCTGTGTGGGCACAAGACCTTTTTAACGATATGACTCTCTGCTGGGTAGGACCAGGCAGAGAGACTGATCGCTCAAAAGGGCGGGGAGGACACGCCGCCAAGAACCCAGCTGTAAAGGAAAAACAAGAGGTGAGCAATTGGGAATAAAGAAAGATCCCTTTCCCTCGATACTTCTTTCTAGTAGTACCTGAACTATGCCCTCCCCTTGTTTCAAGGCAACCGGAACCACCTACAAGTAAGAGAGGAGAATGTAACCTATCCTGACTATAGTTGTCAATTAGCTAAGGAGAATGGATAATCATACAAAAGAAAACCCTTACCACTGATGTGCTGTTGAATCAGTAATGTCCAAAGAGTTCATGAAAACGGAAGTGCAAAACAACAAATGGGTAGGTTAGTTAGGGAAACTGAACCCGGGCGGAACGAGGGCCGCACTAGAGTCGGGTAGGGGCACTATCCGCAAAGCGTCCCTGTGCACTACTGAAGAATGTCCAATGGAAGTCTGATTGTGGAAAGAGGATGGTAACAGCAACAATAAAGGACACAATTGAGGTGGAGTGTTGCAGGTGATATAGTTCAGCGGCAAGGTACAATGAGTACAGGAGATGTGCTTGTTAGCAAGTGGTGAAAAGAAGAGTCTTACAGATGCCGTGATCACAAGTTTCCAAAAGCGGCAGGCACAAGCAGTCCGTGAATGAGGAAACAGGTCTGGTACACGGGTAAGTAGTTTTCCAAAAGCGGCAGGCAAAAGCAGTCCGTGAAAGAAGAAACAGGTCTGGTACACGTGTAAGTAGTTTTCCAAAAGCGGCAGGCAAAAGCAGTCCGTGAAAGAAGAAACAGGTCTGGTACATGGGTGAGTAGTTTTCCAAAAGCGGCAGGCAAAAGCAGTCCGTGAAAGAGGAAACAGGTCTGGTACACGGGTAATTAAAGTAGGATTGAAGACGGAACTTCTAAATACCGGGATGCAACTTTAATCAGAAGCAGCGTTTCGCCCGGTTCCGAGGTTTAAATCGGGAAGGAGAAGGCGGAACCGGACGAAACCGAGGCTCACGCATCATCGCCTCTGAGCTGACAGCAGGAGGCGAAAGCTGGGAATTGTAGTCCAAACTTGCCGCAGAGTGCTGCGGAGTGAGCCGAAGCCATTATTTTCCAGGGCAGTTGCCAGTGGGCGTAGAATGGGTTTGCAATATGACGCATACCCTTACGGAGGGCAATAACCTTCCTGCGGGCCTGCCGAGGCATAACACCCAACTTTCAGCTCAATTTGCGGTGGAGATGGCACACCGCACACTGACCGCGAAACCCAGACCTGGCGCACCACCCCGCCCCATCATTGCCAGGATCCTGAATTTTCGTGATCGGGATGCCCTCTTAAGGGCGGCCAGAGTTAAGGGGGAGCTGCTCCTCGGGGGGGCGAGGATACATCTATATCATGGGTGCACAACATACGGCCCGCGGGCCAATTACGGCCCGCCATGCCCTTTTGACCAGCCCGCGAGGCACAAAGACATTCCTAATGGAGGGTGGCCCGCGGCCACCCTCCATTATGAAAGTCTTTGTTGTCTTCCGGGCCGGTGAAAACACTGGCCCTCGTTGGCTCAGCACACACACGCATCACGTCGCTCCTACGAGCCACGTAATGCGTGTGTGCTGCACCAATGGAGGGCCAGCACTACGGCTGGCGTGGTCCATAAGGCTTGATGCCGGAAGGCATTTCAGCCTTGGACCACGCCAGCCGTAGTACGATTCCAGCTTACCTGCCGCTTACCTGCCTTCCAGCCTTCCAGCACGTTTCCAGTAAGTGGTCTGTTTGTGTTTGTGTGTCGGGTTTGTTTTGCTTTATGTTTGTGTGTGTATGTGGGGGGGTGTCGGATGTGTATGAATGTTTGTATTTGAATGTATTTTGTGTGTATGTTGAGATGCGGGGGTGGCGGGGTGTGTCGGATGTGTATGAATGTTTGTATTTGAATGTATTTTGTGTGTATGTTGAGATGCGGGGGTGGGGGGGTGTGTCGGATGTGTATGAATGTTTGTATTTGAATGTATTTTGTGTGTATGTTGAGATGCAGGGGTGGGGGGGTGTCGGATGTGTATGAATGTTTGTATTTGAATGTATTTTGTGTGTATGTTGAGATGTGGGGGGGTGTGTGAATGTTTGTATTTGAATGTATTTTGTGTGTATGTTGAGCTGCGGGGGTGGGGGATGTCGGATGTGTGTCGGATGTGTGTGAATGTTTTGATTTGAATGTTTTTTGTGTGCTGAGTTGGGGGGTGGGGGTTCGGGTCTGTATGGGTGCATGTTTGTGTGTGTGCTGATTTGGGGGGTGGGGGTTCGGATCTGTATGGGTGCATGTTTGTGTGTGTGCTGAGTTGGGGGGTGGGGGGTTCGGGTCTGTATGGGTGCATGTTTGTGTGTGTGCTGAGTTGGGGGGTGGGGGGTTTGGGTCTGTATGGGTGCATGTTTGTGTGTGTGCTGAGTTGGGGCGTGGGGGGTTTGGGT
Organism: Ambystoma mexicanum; assembly: GCF_040938575.1. Classification (NCBI taxonomy): domain Eukaryota; kingdom Metazoa; phylum Chordata; class Amphibia; order Caudata; family Ambystomatidae; genus Ambystoma; species Ambystoma mexicanum. The sequence continues at coordinate 773,120,488 of NC_090941.1, forward strand.
CTGTAGGGGTGCATGTTTGTGTGTGTGCTGAGTTGGGGGGTGGGGGGTTCGGGTCTGTATGGGTGCATGCTTGAGAGTGTGTGTGCTTAGTTGGGGGTAGGGGGTTTGGAGTTGGGGGGTGGGGGTTCGGGTCTTTATGGGTGCATGTTTGTGTGTGTGCTGAGTTGGGGGTGGGGGTTCGGGTCTGTATTGGTGCATGTTTGTGTGTGTGTGCTGAGTTGTGGGGTTTGGTTGGGAGTGAGGGGGCCATGGGGTGGGAGGTTTGGTTGGGGGTGAGGGGGCCATGGGGCATAGTGTTTGGTTGGGGGTGAGGGGGCCATGGGGCATAGTGTTTGGTTGGGGGTGAGGGGGCCATGGGGCATAGTGTTTGGTTGGGGGTAAGGGGGCCATGGGGCATAGTGTTTGGTTGGGGTAACGGGGCCCTGGGGCATAGTGTTTGGTTGGGGGTGAGGGGGCCCTGGGGCATAGTGTTTGGTTGGGGGTGAGGCGGCCCTGGGGCATAGTGTTTGGTTGGGGGTGAGGGGGCCATGGGGCATAGTGTTTGGTTGGGGGTGAGGGGGCCATGGGGCATAATGTTTGGTTGGGGTGAGGGGGCCATGGGGCATAGTGTTTGGTTGGGGGTAAGGGGGCCCTGGGGCATAGTGTTTGGTTGGGGGTGGGGGTGCCATGGGGCATAGTGTATCTAGGGTCAATAAAATATATATAAGTTAATTAAACAGGCGAGATACAATAACTAAATAGAAATAAATTATAACAATGGAAAATGTGTAGTACAAAATGTAAGTTTGAAATGCAAATAAAAATCGTTACCCCTCAAAAACATTCTTTTTCCATGTGTTTAGTACAAATTGGGGGTTTAAAAAGCCTCCTGCCACGCCCCGCCTACCGCCCCCCCCACATTTACTTTTCGGCCCACTATAGCCCTCATGTAAGGTACTTTCGGCCAAAATCAGTTGTGCACCCCTGATCTATATCCAGACTTTTCCGTGGCGGTTCAGCAGGAGCGGAAAACCTTTATAGCTGTGAAGAGGAGACTCCGGGATTTAGGAGTTAAATACTCTATGCTTTTCCCAGCAAAGTTGAGAGTCGAACACTCTAATCAAACCTTTGAGGAAGCTTCCAAATTTATCGACGAACACTTCCCGGGCTGAGACGCTTATTCCCAAGCTGGAATGTATATCTAATCTGCATATTGCCGTGCCTAGGACGAGTGGGGAGCCCCTGTGGGCTTCTCCCCTTATGATGGCACCCTATCGTTGAAGTTCACTGGTTGCTGGTTTGTTCACGTTGTTCCTTTTATCCTATGCAATTGTGGCCCTTTGTGCCACGCTGACTCATTGTTTCCAGAGGCATTACTCCCCGGCAAGACCCCGTCTTGGGGATTACTCTACAGTTACCACTATGTCCCCGAGAGTGGGTCCTCGGACTCCTTTGCCGCCCTTATCACTCGGACTCCATATTTGCCTCCCTAGATGGTGTATTGGGACTCATGGCTGCTTCCCTCCTGCTCACTTGTTTTATTCCCCATGGGCCATGACTCCCTCTGTTACCTGTTTATGCCTCGTATGCTATGGTTAATAATATTAGATTGCATACTCTACTCACGCACTCCCCAGTCCGGTGCGCCACTGCCCGGCAGCTAACAGTCCCCCAGGCGTAGATGCCTAGAATTTTTTGGTAGATATGGGTTTATTTGGGTCTCGTCCTTCCGATTGTGGGAGGGATGTGGGTGGTGGGAGGGGGTGGGAATGTTATAGTTAAAGTCTTGACGAACACTAGAGGCGCTCCGTGCACTGTGGTAATGTTTTTTGAGTACACTAACGGGGCCCTGCGCGCCGCAGGATCCACTAGCTCCCTGTGGTTTGCGCCCCCATGGCAGGAATACAAGCAGTACTCGCGCGAGTATGGCTAACACTGATGTGACCTTTATGAGCTGGAATATTCGGGGGTTGGGCAATCACAGAAAGATGAGACAGGTACAGCTACATGCTGAACGTCATGGGGTGAAGATTCTATGCTTACAGGAAACCCATGCTCGATCGGAGCAGTGCGAGCGGTTTGCTAGGCAATGGGGACCCCCTATACTAATTATTCAACGCAAAGCCGTGGCACCCTTACTCTGATACACAAGAGCTTGAACTTCACATGCCACCACTCGCATATCGATCCTCTTGGCAGATACGTGTTCATTGCTGGCAAATTGCTCCACCAAGAGATAGCCATCCTGAATATATATGGTCCTAATATCGACAACCCTGAATTTTACCTACACATAGCTGCCCTCCTCGAAAGTTACCCCCTACTTCCGATATTATGGGGGGGCGATTTCAATACCATACTAGATGTAACCCTAGATAGGTCTGGCACCAGACCTCGCCAGCTTTCCAAGGCAGCCTACACTATCCTTACATCCCTCCCTCGGCTGGCACTTGTGGATTTATGGCATCTAATGCACCCTGATTCCCGCACATTCTCCTTCTATTCTTCGGTTCACGATTCCCACTCCAGGATAGACAGATGGCTAATAACGGACATATTGGTCAGATCCGTGTCCCACTTGGCTATCCTTCCTAGGACTATCTCGGACCATTCACCGGTACTCATATCCCTAAACTGGGGTCATGATGCCGAAAAAGCTAGGCTGTGGAGGTTAGGACCATACGCGCTTCTCGACCAGGCCTTCGCAGCCGTACTCAAATCCTCCATTGAGGAATTCTTTGAGATCAATACAGGTTCGGTAACATCGCATACACACAAAATACATTCAAATACAAACATTCACACACCCCCGCACATCTCAACATACACACAAAATACATTCAAATACATGCTATCCTGTGGGAGTCGTTCAAAGTGTACGTGAGGGGGATGGCCATATCCAAGTGCTGCGGCATCAGACATCGCTGCCAGTGAAACGGCCCTGGCTATCCTTGAGTCCCAATATGCTCACGACCATTCCCCAGCTGCTCTGGCTGCGCTGGGTTCCGAGCTGGACAGGTTTCATGACCTTGCCCAGCGTGAGGTTAAATTCCTAGACTCCCCCCAGGTGGTGAGGAAATACGGTGAGGGCGAACGCCCCGGTAGCTTGCTAGCCAGGCTGTTGCGCCGGGAGTTCGGTGCCCCCATATCCCTGCGATAGTGAGACCCGATGGCTCGCTCGCCACCTCCCCCCAGGACATCAACTCCCAGTTTCAGCTATTCTATACCTCCTTGTACTCTGCCCCCGATGGTCCTCAAGCCCCGGAAATTGATTCCTACTTGGAGGCCCTCACCCTCTCAGTGCTGTCCACCGAAACCAGCCTACTCCTGGAGAGACCGTTTACTTCTGAAGAGCTTGACGAGGCCATTGCATCGCTGGCATCGGGGAAGGCCCCTGGCCCCGACGGGCTCCGCATGGATTTTTATAAACGATATAAGTTGATCCTGATCCCGCAGCTATTGGCACTGTGGGAGGAGTCGTGTGAAAAGGGTATTCTTCCTCCATCTCTCCGAGAAGCGCTGATAACAGTGCTCCTTAAGCCGGGTAAGCCCCCCACTCAGTGTGGCTCATATCGACCGCTGTCTCTGATTAACAGCAATATTAAAATATATGCTAAACTGCTGGCCAATCGCCTAGCCCCACATATGCCGTACATTATTCACCCCGACCAGGCGGGATTTGTCCCGGGTAGATCTACATCCCTGAATTTGAGGAGACTCTTCAATGTAATTAGCAGAATCAGTCCCACCACGCAGGCGGTTGCAGCCACCCTAGACATGCAGAAGGCCTTCGACTCAGTCTCGTGGCGGTATCTATGGCGAGTCCTTGAGAGGTGCGGGTTTGGCCCCAATTTCCGTGCGTGGGTCGGGTTACTTTACACTGCCCCGTCGGCCAGAGTTCGAACCGAGGACAGATGCTCTGCCCCCTTTCAGATATCCAGAGGCACACGACAAGGCTACCCCTTCTTCCCTCTTATATTTGCCATTGCAATTGAACCCTTTGCGGACATGGTGCGCCAATCCCACTCGCATAGGGGCCTACGCATGACCAGCCAATCCAATGTGATCTCCCTATATGCGGATGATGCTCTTCTCTATATCCGGTCTCCCAACTCTAATCTCGCCCCCACGTTAGCGGATGTGGCTCGCTTTGGGGACATATCTGGCCTTAAAATAAATTGTTCCAAGTCCACTTTATTCCCACTAACAGATTCCACACAACCTCCCGCAGACTTATATGGCTTCAACAGGTTGCCATCCAGAATCACCTACCTGGGGGTGGTGGTTTCCCACCACGTGGCCAAGCTCTGCGAGGATAATTATCAGACTTATTTGACTGGCCTTGCGGTGAAGGCTTCCAGCTGGTCCAAACTCCCCATTTCGCTAGCAGGCAGGATTGGAATCCTTAAAATGGTGGTATTACCCCAACTCCTGTATCGTTTTACCAACCTCCCTGTGTGGCCTGGGGATGTTTTCTTCAAAAAGCTGCGTCAGATAACCAACACCTTTCTATGGCATTCGGGAGCTGTTCGCCTTAAACTCTCCACATTGACCACTCCCAAAGAACTGGGTGGGTTCAACGCTCCTGATTTCACCAGATACTGGATAGTAGCCCAATCGCAGTTTGCGTCGTACTGGTTTAATACCACTGACCCCCCCCCACATGTTCGGCTGGAAAAACTAGCAGTTTCGGACCGTGTGATAGGCTCCCTGATTCTTAAACCAGAACCCCCTGACCCAGACTCTGCGGACCCAGTTGCTGCCACGTCCCTGGCGTTGTCCAAACTCTGGGCAATGGTTGGCACGCCTCATCCGTTTCACGGTGACCTGCCATTATGGAACTTTCTCCCCGATGTTCCACATATCCTGCAATCAGTCGTATCACACTGGGCGGATGCCGGCTTCCTGGCACTCTGTGATGCCTATGAACGGGAGAACTTTGTTGAGTGGCTGGATCTTCCCCCGCCTCTTAGAGGCCGGCCTTCAGTATGGCTACAATACTCCTCATTACGTAAGAATCTGAAATCCCAATTCCCTGATTTCCCTGCCTTACCCCCAGATGAGCCAATAGTGGCGGAACTCTGCTCCTACCTCTCCTTTAGGGGCAAAGTGTCAAGGCTGTACTCATTACTGCAGAATAGGCGCCCCCCCCTTTACAGGGTTGAAACGCGCGTGGGAGGAGGATCTGGGAGTTGAACTCACTGACGAGAGATGGTCCCGTATGTGTGGCCGTACCCACAATGTATTCTATAACACCAAATTTAAATTAATACAATTCAAGGTGTTACACAGATACCATCATACACCAGTAAGACTACATTGCATGTTCGGCACCGTTCCTCCCACCTGCCCCAGGTGTGGCATGGATCGGGCTACCTACATTCATATGCTACGGCACTGCCCTCGTCTCACCCAGTTCTGGTTAGACGTCTGCTCCACACTATCAGATATCCTGGACTATACCATAGCCCCCACCCCATTACACTTCCTATTTCATGATTTCCCAAAGCTTCCCTGCGACTCTAAGAAACTTGCAGGCCTGGGCATGCTGTTGGCGGTCCACTGTATATTATTATGCTGGCTCCGTCCTAGGGCCCCTACCTATGCACAGTGGCTCAGGTCAATCACATGGGTTCACGATATTGAAGAATCTTGGAATGCAATGCAGCACTCCCACTCGAGGCCGAGAGACATCTGGTGGAAGTTTCGGGACTATATGGCTGCCATGGCCTCACCCACGAACTCTGTTGTGTCCTCCCCTAGGGGCTCCCCATAAGTGATGCTCTTTTTCTGATATAAGCGGTTGATGTCCAGCCTGCTGCCTCATCTTCTGTTTAGCGTAATTGATGCATGATGTGTGGCTAATAATGTATGTTGTTAACTCCATTGACTCATTGCTGGTGCCATGTGGCGCCTTGTTTGTTCTGGTGTGTTGTCAAGACAAATAAAGAAAGTTTAAAAAAAAGAAATCATGCGGTTCCCTTGAGGGTACCGAGACACTAATTCCATCCAAGGCGACCGGAACCATCACAGCACAACCCGGGCCAAAATGATCATTTAACGTGGGAGCGTTCTAACCGAAATTGGCTGCCAAACCCGGTGCCCGTCACCATCCGAGGAAAGCAAGATGGCAGGATGCCCCAGGGCCGCTCCTGCTGCCCAGATAAGCTCTAACCTCGTATGTCCCACTAAGCAAAGCCCCCTCTCCGTGCAACAACTGGACTCCCTGAGCCGGACCTAGCCTGCTAGATCAGCAGGGGACCCCAGCAACGGCCCAGGGTCCCTCCCAGACCAATGCTTCCTGGGACCCCCTGGCCCATATACCCACCCAGTGACTGGTTCGCCTCGGGGCAACGGCTGTTCCCGCCAGCTCTTCTTTCCATGCTCGAATGCCCCTCGATAGCTAACTGTGAAAACACACGTCCAGCCGCCCCAACAACTCTCAGGAACCTGCAAGACCTGACCAAGCAGGGAGCTTGGAGCAATATTCACCACTAGAGGCTTCCCCCACAATCCTAGTGCTTTCCGGTAAACTCCGTGACCCACTTCGGCCGAGACCGCTCCACATAACCATCATGTCCAAGCAAACGAAGACCAACAAGGGCACGGATATAACCACCATGTTCGCCACATCGGATAAAAGTAAGAAGCAAGACCCTCCTAAACTCACCCCACAGAAACTTCAAGAGGAAAGGGGTGCCCTCGCTACCAAAGGGGACCTAGTGGCCTTCATGGCTGACATTAAGTCTGAGTTCCGCTCTTGCCTCTCAGAACTCACCACCAAAGTGGAGTCGACAGACTAGATGGTAACGGAGGTCGAGCAGAGGCTCGGAGAAATCGAAGACCATTCAAGGGATCACACAACCACTCTAGGGGAAATCAGAGATCCATCAATACCCTGCAACACAAATACGAGATCCTGGAATTTAAATAGGAGGACCTGAAAAACAGGGTACGTCGCAACAACCTCCGCATCCAGGGCGTCCCAGCCTCCGTCCCCGACAACAAGCTGGCGGACTACGTGGGGAGCTTCTTTAAGGCTTTACTCCCAGACCTAGACAAATCCCAGCTCTTGCTGGACCGAACCCACAGGCTACGCCCACGCCGGGGAGTAGACTCAGATCCCCCCCTGATGTTATTACCAGGGTCCACTTCTTCACAACTAAAGAGGCTATCTCAGCGATCAGCCGTCAAGGAGATGATATCACCTTCCAGGGCACCCCACTTCAGATTTATCAAGACCTCTCATTACTCACCCATCAGAAAAGGAGAGCTCTCCGACCCCAGGCACTTTTCCTCCAGGACCAACAGGTCTGATACAGATGGTTATTTCCGACAGCTCTGCAGTTCTCATATAAAGGCACCCTGTGCCGAATTAGCCACCTGGAAGACGCAGATAAAATTCTGCACCCGACCTCACCCCGAGAGCCCTCCACGCCGAACCCAGAGGGGGCTGGGGACCCTGAGCCACCCCCCTCCCCGAAGCCCAGACGGGCATCATGGTCGAAAATACAGCGGAACAAAAGGAGGAGATGATCAAAGGTGGTTCCGCGTCCCAGGGAACCAATATTATTCCAGCCTCGGCTCACCTGGCTTCACCTAATAGGGATCCACCACCTCACTTCTAAACTAATAGATCTCAACGACGGTGGCGGCGGGCCATACCCATGGCTCATACCCACTCCAAGGAAACATTCCAACTCTAGTTCCTTGGAAACCCACAGTACACAATACTCGATTGGACAGTTGGCCCTGTTGGCCAAGGGTGCGTCCATACTCACAATGTCGGCCCACCCACTAGTTAAAGTTGCGGCCCCCTGTTGGGGTCCCAAATTAAAACCTCAAGTGCAGGATGATACTCTCATGGCTCACACCGGAAATGGCGGTTGAATCACCCTCTTGTGACTCCCCCCCAACCCAAGCGATGGGGAGAGAAGTGATATCAGACCATCAGACCTTGAGACTTCTCTCCCTAAACGTCAATGGACTGAACTCTCCTAGCAAGCGAAAGGCAATTCTACTAAAACTCCAGCATGAGGAAGCAGCGGTAGCCATGCTTCAGGAGACCCACCTGCTACCGGCGGATGTTAACCGACTTCGCTCCCGTCTATTCCCACTTCAATTTTTCGCCTCTGGAGCAACCAAAAAGGGAGGCACTGCGATCCTCTTCAGAAAGGACTTAAACCCACAGGTACTGGAAACGAAAACGTGCCCAGAAGGCCGATTCATAGCGGTGAAATGCCTTCTGCTAGGAGACCTATACACCTTCATCTCGGTGTACGCCCCCAACGCTGGACAATCGAACTTCTATAACTCACTGTGTTCCTCCCTCACATGTTTCGTAGAGGGCCAAACCATAATCAGAGGGGATTTCAATGGGGTTCCTGACCCCACCAAAGACAGATCACACCCCCCGACTCCGAGCGACTTTACCCAGGCGCTGAGCCTCCTCCAGCTGTTCAGATCCTTGGAGATAGTGGACTCGTGGCGGGTGCTTCACCCCACCGAAATAGACTACTCCTTTTACTCATACGTCCACCGAACCTTCTCGAGGATCGACCTCCTCCTAACCTCCCCTCAAACCCTGGCCTTCGTCAAGGAGGTATCCATCGGCACAAGAGCCATATCTGATCACGCTCCAGCGATCTTAGAACTCCGGGCCAAGAACCCCAAACTCAACAACCCACGTAAATGGTCTTTATATGACCCGATCCTCAACGATATGGCAACAAGAGACAAGATCGCAAAGGGGATTAAACATTTCTTCGATGAAAACCCGGCCTCAGACACCTCTGTGGCGAATAACTGGGACGCCATGAAGGCAGTGATTAGAGGCACCCTGATCGCCCAGGGAGCGGCCTACCACCAGAATAGGCGACAGGCCCGGATAGCCTTGGAAGAAGAGCTGAGGGATGCAGAGGAAGTTCACAAGAAAAAAGGTTGGTCCCCCAGGACGCAGCGAACCATACGCACAGCCAGGAAAAAACTAGAAGCCCACTATGCGGAACAAACCGCACTACTCATGGTGAAGGCCAAACAATCATACTACGCGAAAAACAACAAGGCCAAAAAATTCCTGGTGGCCAAATTGGCCAAACAGAGACGAACTAATGTGATCGCTGGCCTGCCCGACTCCAATGGAATCATACAAAACTCAGAACTTAAAAAACAACAACTACCGGTGGACCATCTGACCCAGATCATGACAGCAACCCCACGGAACCTATCGCAACAAACGGAATACCTGCAAAAGGCAGCACTGCCCCGACTCCCTGACATGGCAAGAGGTGAACTGGAGGAGCCCATTACGGAGGAAGAGATTGAGGAGGCCATTAAGTCGCTCAAAACACGAGCCCCGGACCAAGACGGATTTTCGACCAGGTTCTATAAATTGTTCAGACCCCACCTGATTCCTGGATCGGTAACCTCATCGATGCAGGAATCAACTACCATCCTCATGCCCAAACCAGGAAAAGATCTGAGAAACCTGACCTCCTACAGACCGATTGCACTTCTGAACATAGACGCGAACATATACTCGAAGATTCTGGCAAACCGCCTGAGTCGCGTCCTACCGGAGATCATCCATCCAGACCAGGCAGGCTTCATCTTACACCGGGCGGCAGGAGACAACATCCGGAAAACCCTAAACCTGGTGGACCTTGCCTCCCGGAATTCCCAGAAACTGGTTTTAATGGCCCTGGACGCAGCCAAGGTATTTGATAGGGTGGATTGGACATTCATGAAACACACCCTAGGGGCCTTTGGCTTTGGGACAGCATTCCAGACAATGGTCTTGGCCAACTATAACGGACCAAGAACTTTCTTGAGAAGCAATGGACACAGCTCGGCTCCAATCCCCCTGTCCTGTGGAACCAGACAGGGCTGCCCGCTGTCGCCTCTGCTCTTCGCCCTTACTATAGAGCCCTTTGCCCAGAGAATTAGGCGAAACGACCAGATCAAGGGCCCGCAGGTCGGCCCCACACAACACAAAATCACCCTATATGCGGACGACGTTCTGCTCACGATCTCAGAGGCCCACTCATCCCTGAAACATGCACTAAGAGAAATAGCCAGCTATGGAGAAGTTTCAGGCTTTGCAGTAAACTTCGCCAAATCAGCAGCCCTAAGCAGCCCTAAGCATCGCCCTCACCCCGAAAGAGCGAGAACCACTGGCCAAGATGTGCCCGATTACGTGGGAAAAAAGGGCTATCCCTTACCTGGGGATCCACATCCCAGCAGACCCAAAAGACACATATACAGCTAACTTTCCCCGGAGACCTGAAGATCTCACTGCTGGGACGCATTACAGCCTGTAAAATGAACCTCCTTCCGAGGTTCCTGTACGCCTGCGCCTCCCTTCCAGTGGCGATCCCCGCACCAATGCTTCGTGATATACAGAGAAAGATGCTGAAATTTATCTGGAAAGGTAAGAGGGTGAGAATCCCCCTCAAAACGCTACTGGGGGGCTCCAGACTGGGAGGATTGGGGGTCCCAGACTTGCAGGCCTACAGAGTGGCAGCCCAATTAGCACAGATCCAGGTGTGGCAAACTATCACAAACCACCCTAGATGGGTAGAACTGGAACAACCACAAGTGCCCTTACCCCTACGATCCCTGCCACACATCCCACCCCCCTTCAGAGCGCACTGGGGAGACCTCCTCCTATCAACTAAACATACTCTAAGCTCCTGGGACTGGGCACTGAAACAAAAGGGAGTGCCAAGAGGTCTGAGCCCACGATCCCCGATCTTTCATAATCCGGCATTCTCACCTGGAGCGCACCCACGCAACTTCCAAAACTGGATAAATGGTGAGCTGGAGACCATAGACCAGCTATACGCGGGAGAGGCACCCCTCACATTTGAGCAATGTAAGGAAAAGTTCGAACTCCATGAAAGGGACAGATTCACTTATATCCAACTGCGCCACTGGTGCTCGCACCCCCAAACTCTGCAGGCAGCAACGCGCCCTCTCACCGCCTTGGAACTCACACTTGGGGACCTCCCGGCTCGTGGGAGGGTATCCACCCTATATAGGCGCTTTCTGGGCGACTTCCTGATCACGAGAACTCGCTGCATGGCCCAATGGGAGGCAGACCTGGGACACCCAATAGAAGACCAAACCTGGGTAGACATTTGGACTAGAACACATGCTTCATCCACCTGCATCACCAACAGGGAATGCGTGTATAAAATCATGCTACGGTGGTATTGCCCGCCCCTTAGACTCCACCATATAAACCCTCAACTAGACTATTCCTGCTGGAGAGGGTGCGGCCACCCAGGCTCCTTTTTCCATATGTGGTGGACATGCCCAAAGATCCAGCTATTCTGGAAATCATGCTTGGGAACCATCACACAAATCACCGGAACGACGATCCTGCTAGAACCAGAGCCAGTCCTGTTGGGAGTTCCAATCCCCGCGATCTACCCACGCTCCGGAAACAGAGCAAAACTACTGACCCACTGTCTGCTAGCAGGGAAAACGGTGCTGGCCCGCTCTTGGAAATCCCCAGAAGGCCCCCTAATGGCCCAGTGGTGGACAAAGCTCTGGGATATATTGATTGCGGAAAAGGTGACAGCAGCGAAGGCGGGAACTCTCCACCGATTTCAGAATATCTGGGCCCCAATACTAGAATATGACCAGCGATTCCCCGCCCTGACCTACAAACCCACCAAGGCCCGGTGGACCCTGAAGGACCAAGAGTACCCTGAAGGAGACACATAGATGATGAGGTGCAAAGCGGGCAACCCAAGGAGGAGGAATCCAGTGTCAGGGACCGGGGGAGAGGGGGAGGAGGGGAGGAGATCTGGAGGAAAGGACTGGGGATCGACATGCCTAAATTGTTGCTCATAATGTTTTGTAATTGTCAACCTGCCTTGATTTAAAAATAAACACATTTTAAAAAAAAATAATTATACTGGGTGTCCATGCCGGCTAGGATTTGGTTCAAACCGACAACCACCTACAAGGCAACCACTGCTGGTACATCGGGCTACATGATGGCCAAACTAAAAACGTCATGCAGTACACGGTCATCTAGCAGTAAGACCATCACCACATTGGAAAATAGACCACCACCAGAATGGAAAGTAGGAAACATTCCTGCTCATGCTATGCATCAGTTCTCCGGAATTCCATCTTGACAGCAACCCAGACTGCTCCAAGTCTCCTTTAGTTTAGGAAAAAACTGAAGACCTGTGACATTGATTCCAGCTATGCTGGTCACAGCCTCGTCCACATTTTGTTCTGTGATCATTATTACAAACTAGCTGGGATCAGTGGTTGTGTCCTGATCGAGTGGTGTCTCATGTGTCCTGAATGATGTTGCTCTTGTCCTCTTGTCAGCAAGTCTTGCTATGTTTGCTCTGGCAACTCATTTGCCCTGGAGAAAGTTGCTCTTGTCCTCTGGTCGGCACGTCGTGCTGCTGTTTGTTGTTGTGTTTCAGAAGCTCTTGATAGTGATTCTCGCTTTGCATCAGATGGAGCTTTTCCAAGTGATGTTCGTTTTTTGTGCGGCATGTTTCAGTCACTCAATGGCTTCAGCACATTTGAGAAAATGTTCAAGAAAGATTGATTGATTTTGCTCTCTTCTCGTGAATGAACTTAAGTAAACTGTAACCTTGCCATTTTCTGGAGTGGCGTGATAAAATATCTATTTTTTTTTAATTCCTTTTAAAAATGCTTTAATAAACAGTTTAAAACTGTATATAGTAGTAATACATTTCAAAGGAATAACCAAAACATTGAACATTTTGCTTCAGACACTTTTTCCAAATGTTGCCTCCTTCTAGTACCTACTGTAGTGAATCGGGTGAGCATCAGTAAATGAGGGTGTCTACGGAGTGAATTATTTGCATCCAAACAGACTACAATCTTGCCCCAGACAAATGAGGAATCCATGCAAAGTTTGGTAGCAGTGGGTTCAACGGTGTGGATTTGTATAGCTGGACAAACATACACACATATACATACATTCAGCTGTATATATAAAGATGTTTACTTGATGACTAGTTAAAGCCTCGCTATCAATGTTTTAATCTATAACCCTTGCAGCGCTCCATTGCTCCCGAGCTAGATTTGCACAAAAAAAAATATTATAATAATAATAAATGATAATAAAGTCTTCTGTCTGGTGATATCATACTCATAGTGAGTGGGGGACATAGCAAGTCTGTGATCCCCGGGAGAATCCAAGACGGGACCTGTCTGTGGACTGGTCCTTTTCTCTTGGCTACTCTAACTCTGCCCTCCACTCCTGTCTGCATACATCAAAGTGTCTCTGTTAATTAGCACCCTGGTGTGATATTCTTGGACCTAGCAGAGCCTGTCCTTAGAAAGAACTGGACGTCTCCCTATTCCCCTGGGTGCAGTCCCTGTCTTCCTGGATGGTGGAAACACTTTGCCAGTTAAGACAAAGGCCTTTACTGGGGCTGAGTCCACATTATCTGTTTTGGGTGTAGCTCACTTATAGACATTCAATACACAGGAGGCCCTGACAGGATGATCACTAGGGACCAAACTGGCAATGATATAACACCAAGAGGTTTATGCCGGTTTTACTATATATTCCCAGGAGCCACCATTTCAAACCAGACATTGCTTATATTTAGCTATTTATCAACTACCACCTGGCTGTGGTGGTTTGCAAGTTGGTATAATTTGGATCAGGATTGCTGACTGTTCAAAGGGGCAGTCCCTGGCTATTGGAACTTTGGGTTCCAGCAGGCTGTCTGCGGGAATGCATGGAACTCTGTAACTGCCATGTTGCCAACTACAATGCAGCTGTGGGTGGGTGGTGTCAGTAGATGGTCTCCGCATGTTCCATGCTTGCACTATATTGTTTCTCATGGAGCAAGTACTGGAGCATTATGAAAGTGAAGTGTGAGGAGCAGATCTCACTTTCAGAGATAGAATTGCAATCCTCATTTTACATTAAAACTAACAAAAGTCTGTCTATTTCGCCTCACAGATTCCATTCTGTCAAATGCACATGTAATCCATGTACTCAATATAGTGCCTACCTGCAGGGGAAAGGGTTCTAACTTAATGAAAATGCACTAATGGACCACCAAAATTCCAAATAAGGTTAGACACAATATCAGACCAATATGGACTCATTACAGGGATTGATACACAGTTAGAAACACTGCCTCAATACATTTCTACAGCAGTAGCACAGCAGACTGATGTAATATATTTAAACTTGCATTAAATTAGGGACAGTTGCTGAAATTCCAGTCTTTGGTAGAAAACTCTAGGGACCCCCCAAAGAGGGTCCCCACAAAATGTGAAAGTGCAGGTAAGTAACCTATTAAGTCCCTTTCGGAGAAGTTTTAAAGTTGTATCACTTTCCCAATGAGATTAAACAGGGCACAGTTCATAGGCAGAGCTGTGGTTATAGGATAAAGTAATGTAAGTACTGGTTCTATCCCAAGTGCAGACAAAGGAGCAATCAACAGCAGGATGTTAATGAAGATGCCCTTGAGGAGCTCCAGTCCCAGGTTTGAGACATAGTGAAGGAAGGAAGAAGAAGCCAATGGTGAACCATGGTGGAGGGGGCCTGCAGCACCCCACACCTCCAGGACCCAGGGCAACCTGATGAGAAATCCAACAAATATATGTGAGAAACCGAGAAGGTGTCTCACCCACTAGTCCCGGGGGATCTGTCATCCAGGGGGTCAGGAGACCGCCATCGCTTTTGGATCCAGTTCCTGGGGGTTGTAAGAAGATTCAATTCAACACTACAGCTAAGTCAATGCCTAGTCTGGGATACTGAATGGAAACCCTTATTGATATATCTTTATGTCCAGTTCATGAGTTCTGGATGACTACCCCTATATAACACCCCTGTCTTAGAATCCCCCTGACCCCACTGAGCCAAGAAGTAGTTCTGTTTTGCAAGTTTAAAAGGTTTATTTGAGAATTTAAACAATATACATATATCACACTTCATAATAAATTAATATCTGATAGTACACTTAGACATATGATGTTGATCAACAATGGGTAATCTGGCACTAGCACACTTCTTTACAATCAATGAGGAGTTAGTATAGGCTGGATAAAGTAGCAAAACTACTTTGATGATTTCAAGGGAAAAGCAATGAGGAATAAAATGCAGTACAGAAATACTTGATATGATTTTAGCAAAAGATAAAATAATCACTTTTTCTCTGGCAATTCACCCCCTCCCCTATGCAATGTAAGACTTGGAAGTAGATGGAAAGAGGAGCACACAGTTCTCAGGAATGCAATCAAATACAATACGAAATTCAGTTCCCCCCCAGCAAGCTTAGAGAAAACCGATATGAGTTTTAAAACACAGGCCCAAAATGCTTTTTAAATGTGATGGCAATGGATGAAAAATATGCTGAAAATGCTTTTAATTCCCTTTGGGAGGATCAGGGGGAGTGGTAGCTACTTGGGATGAGTTCAGGCTCACTATAGCGATGATTCAGGGATGGTTCTTAAGATGCAAACGAATTTTAGCAGTTCAGGCAAAAGCAGCTATCTTTTTACAAGTAAAGAAATCGGGCCAAATCGCAAATCGCGGCAAAATTTGTGAGTGTGTGAATCGTGATTACGGCAAACATATAAGGAGTAGCAAGTCGGTTCTAGGCTTGTTGGAAAGCTTAGATTCTAAGCTTTCAGAGGAAAGTTACACCAAGTTCGTAGCCCAAACGGTTCCAGAGATACGGACGATTAAATAAAGGTAGTTTTTCGGATTTTAAGTAAACTCAAAATGACAGGTGACAGCTTGCAGCTTCAGAATTGACAAGTGACAGTGGTGCAGCTTTACAAAATGAAAAGTGACAACTTCTAGGAGGCAATTCTGGTTAGATTAAAATAGTTTGGATTAGAATATTTTAACTAAGAGATTGGTTCTGCACAGTTCTGCTAGGTACTCACAATATATTTTTGAAATAGGCCTCGCCACGGATCTGGTCAGGTTTTGGACTGGACTCCGGTTCTGGTCTCGGCACTTCACAGTGATCTGGGTCAGCTCTCTGGTTCTGCTCACAGCGGTCTGGGTCACTCTGGATCTCTGGTTCTGGATACTGCTCTGCTTTCTCTGGGTACAGCACTGCTTCTGGATCTTTCTGGCGCAGGGTTTCAGGCCAGAATCAACAGCTCAGCCCGGCTGTGAATAGTCTGCAAATGATTTTGGGCCTGCTGACAAATACTTTTGCTTGCAGTGGACCTTCTTGGTTCAAAGTTCTGTAGTCTCTGTTTAGCTTGGAAGTCTAAGTGTAGGATCTCTGGATGTGAAGTTGTCGGTCAGCATGCTCCGCAGCAAATGGAAATGAATGTCTCTACCTGTCCCAGCAGTCTCTTTTTATGTGTTTTAAAAATGGGTGTGTGATGGGCCTAGCTAAGCCTGCCCCTCTCTACTTGTCATTGGCCCAATTCTCCCCTCTCCCATGATTGGGGGAAGGAAATTTGAGTCAGAGTGATGCTCTAGGTTTTATGGGTCAGAGGATCCTCCCCTGGTCAGTTTGCCCACAAATCTATATTTGATTCAAATACATATTGCACAGATACACAGTTATTTAAAATTGCATGCACCCATCACATATCACATGAGGTATACTCTGTTCAAACTCTGCTCTTCCTGGGGGCTTGCATTCAGAAATGGCAACATTTTGCACTTTTTAACTGGTTTTGCAATATCGGACATTTACCCAAATTTACACACATGTGCGCAAGGAGTATGGACATTAATTGATGAAGTGTCAGATTTTTAACATGCAGACATTTGGAGTGAAACCCTATTTTCCGCTAGCAACCCCCCAGATCATACCACCGAGTCCTAAAACCTCTTAAAATGTGGGCAGAAAAATCACAAGAATTATGGTATCATTTAGATAATTTTGACAAGTCCGCACCATGAGTTATACATCTTTCTTAAAATCATATTCTGGCCAACAGGGGTGTGTCTTCCCAGGTCACATGGTGGAGAAACCAGTCTATCCACTTTCTTTAAGCTCAGCCTGTCCTCAGAGGGGGCTGCCCCTACCCGTTTCTGCCAAGAGGAAGCCACTTTTACGACGCCCCCAATATAACTTCTGCCTGAGTCAAGGAAGGGCTTTGTTCAAAAGGAAGCCATTTACGATCCCCCCCAATAAACCATCTACCTGGGCCCAGGACAGGCCTTTGTTCAACTCCCTGTAGCTGCTCCACCCCTAATCTAATCAGAGAGGTGACAACTCCTTTTGGCAAGGGGAAGAGTGGCTGAGCAGGTTTTAACTCCTGTGGGGGTAGATGTCAGGCAGAATTCAGTTTCATTAAGCCAGGTTTCAGCTAAATGTCACTTTTTGTCCCCCATTTTAAGTCTATTACGATTTTTACATACACATTAAATAATTACTTCCTTCAAGTCATTTCAGAGTATAGTTTTACATTGTATCCACCTCTTAGCAAGTCTATCCTTGGTCTGGTTTTGCTTCATTTGTTCAGTTTTACTCAAAAGTCTGGTGGTTTTAAAACGCCGGCTTTCTGATAGTGGAGAGTACTGGTAATGCAACCATTTTTGGGATTTAAGAAAATGAATTCCCCACAGTTCTAGGATGCTTTTGGCAATCAGCATTGCCATTCCCAATGGTTTCAGGCTACTGTGTGGGTAGCCCAAAGGTGGTTTTAGGCAGTGCCCTCCTGTGCTCACAACATAGGCAAAAATGGGTGGCAGCCTATTCTTCATGCATTTCCCTGTGCATTTTCTGGGAAGTTCTGGCCATCATGATGTTTTCCATGCCAGTACTGCACAGTTTTCCTATTCTGGCGTACATGTGGGCTTTTTGGCCATCTTGGATTTTCTAAGCCCACAGCACCAAATGTTGCAGCATGATAGCTCAAACGTGGGTCAGGACACCCAACAAAGCCCCCCACACGACTGCACTTTGAATTTGAGTCGATGGGGAGTCGGGTGCACAGAAGGTTTTGACCCACGCACTTGTATGTCCGCATAATCTTCTTCCAATTCTGCAAATGGCACAGTTCAGCATCTTTTCCTCCATCCGGTACTGATCGATCGGTTCTCCTCGCCGGTCCTGATGGGAATATTGGGCGGTACCCCGGGCCCCTTGGGTCTCTGCTCCCGGTCTCCGGATCGTCCTCCTTGGCCAGTCTCCAGGTTTTCTTTCTCCTAGGACGACAAAGGAAAAGCGGCAATACCTATTCATGGACATTTCTCCCCCACCATTGATATAGTGGGGTGGCATATATATTTTAGAACTCAACAGATATGAACATGCACATTTTTTTAAATTAAGCGACAGGAACACATAAACTTGAGAAACACAGAATTTGATAGGCTATATGTAGGATATTTTAGGGTTGGAATTGAATTACTCTGGAGCGGTACCCTCTGGGATTCCAGTGGATTCCTCCAGTTGTTGCAGAGTGTGCCGGGGATGGCAACACTTCAACTGGTTTATGTGGACCCACTTGTCTTCCCCTTCTGCCAAACCGCCTTTGGGGATGCAGATCTTGTAGGCCACAGGGGAGATCTTGTCTATAACCTCAAACGGTCCCTTCCATGTAGGCAAGAATTTTCACTGTTTGGCCTGGATCCTTTGGAAATTGTATAGATAGACCCGATCACCCACCTTATATTCCTTTCGGGTAGTTTTTAAATCATAGTGTGTCTTCATGCTCTCGGCTGATCTTTCTAGATTCCGCTGAGCATAGGCAAAAGCATGCTGAAGGTGTTTCTTTAAATTCTCCACATACTCATGAGTTGTGGAGGCATTTATCAACGTTTGCTCTTGGGTTCTGTAGAGCAAATGCTGGGGAAGCACCATCTTGCGTCCAGTAATCAACTCAAATGGTGACATTTTGGTTGCAGATGAAGGGGTAGATCTGATGGCCATTAGGACCAGAGGTAATCGGATATCCCAACTTGGCCCAGAATCTGCCACAAACTTCTTTAATATGCTCACAATGGTTCGGTTATATCTCTCTACTGCCCCAGAAGAAGCTGGCCGGTAAGCAATATGTAACTTCCTTTTGACCCCCAGTATCTCCCACATCTTTGTCATTACTTCACTGGTGAAGTGGCTACCCCTGTCTGACTCAATCCTTTGAGGTAGACCAAAACAGGAAAAGATGTGGTTAATCATCAGGGCAGCTGCTGTTTCTGCCTTGCAGTTTGGGGCTGGGAGACATTCCACCCACTTGGTAAACAAGCATGTAACGGTCAACATGTACTTGTTTCCTCTAGACGAGCGGATTACAGGGCCTACAAAGTCGATTTGCAAATCTGACCATGGCAGTGTCATCCCCCTCTTTTGGAGGGGTGCACGGTGCGTGAGGGATGATGGCTGAAATTGTGCACACACAAGACACCCCTTCAAGTATTGGTCGAGGTCCTGCCCCATGTGTGGCCAGTATGCAACCTCTCTTAAGATTTCCAATGTTGTGTGAAACCCCCTATGACCGGCGGTGGCCGCATCATGGGCGTGACTTAGCATCAGGCTTCGGAATGAGGTAGGAACCACTCACTGATCGTGGCCAGCTTTGGATTTCCTTACCAACAAACCGTCTTGGATCCGGAACATTTTTGGACATTTCATC
The DNA here is from genome assembly GCF_040938575.1 of Ambystoma mexicanum. Taxonomy (NCBI): domain Eukaryota; kingdom Metazoa; phylum Chordata; class Amphibia; order Caudata; family Ambystomatidae; genus Ambystoma; species Ambystoma mexicanum. Next base: position 773,140,045 of record NC_090941.1, read on the forward strand.
AACACTCTTAGGTCCTCTTTCCCAATGTAATCGGTATCCGTCAGGGGAAAGTTCTCAGGGTCCTCAAGGTGTTGGTAAAACTTACCAATAATTGGATCCCCCTTCTGAGCTGTAATCAAATCAGCATCAGGGGTTGCCTTGCTCCATTGGGCAGTTGAAAGATCATTGTGAGCATTTGTCTGGGACCTAGTGATAGCAGTGACCTGGATTTCCCCCAACAGGGACTCTATTTCGATTAGATCCCCTTGGATGGCCCCGGTTTTGGCCAGCTGATCAGCTAAGTCATTTCCAGTTTTGTCTGGTCCCTCTACTTTGGAATGACCCTTGATCTTTTTCCAGTAGATGGTCATCCCATTCGATGTGTCCAGATCATCAATGTTTTGGATTAACTTCCCATGTTTCAAGGGTTTGTTATTAGCACATAACATGCCTCTGGTTTTCCAATTAACCAGGTGCTCCACGAACCCGTTCCGTACCTAATCCGAATCTGTGATTATGACCAGTTCGTGGAGTTGATGCTGGACAGCAGTGAGGATGGCCTGATGCACAGCCATCAATTCTGCCACCTGACTACTTCGGGGACCAATTTTGTATCCAGCGGAGGGTTCTGGGAACTCCTTCACCCATGCATTCCCTACGCCAGCCACCAGTTCTTTCTCCCCGTCGTTGTCAACATGGTAAGAGCCTCCATCCACATAGACAGTGGGCATTCCCTCACACTTGTCCTCTTCAAAGACTTTGTGTGGGGAATTAAGGTATGTCTCAGTGTTGTCCTTGATTTTTAGACTTTCGTCCTCGAGACAGTTTTCTCTGGCACAATCATGCAAGTCAGCCAGACCTTGCGCGAGGGGACTCTTCTTGTTTTGGCCATATCTGACCTCCACAGGAAAGCCTTGCATTGACAGAATCCAGGAAGTAATTCGGGAATTACTCACATTTCCGGCCCGGATTCTGTCACTTTGGAGATATTGCAGAGGCTGGTGTGGAGTCTCCACTATGATGTGTTCCCCATGGATAAACGGGCGGTAATTCTTCAATGCCCACACCGTTGCCAGGAGTGCCTTCTCACAATCGTTGAATTTTTCCTCCACAGAGGATAAAGTTTTGCTCGCATAGGAGATTACTTTATTGACCTTGTCATGCTTTTGGTATAGTACTGCCGTCAAGCACGTATTAGAGAACCCTGTCTCCAGGAAGAACTCCTTGTTTCTGACAGGGTAAGCTAGGCAGGGCGCTTGTGAGAGGCTTCTTTTGAGTTGTCTTACTGCCTCGGCTTGTTCTGGACCCCATTCCCACTTGACCCCCCCCTTCAGGAGATGAATCAGGGGTCTGGTGATCTCTGCGTAGCCCTCAATGAACTTTCTGCTGTAATTAGTCAATACAAGGAGGCTCCTTAGTTCCTGCAGAGTTGTGGGGTCTTTCAGTTTCTGAAGTGCTTCCACTTTCTTTTCCTGGGGACAGAGACCCTGAGGAGTAATCTCATGCCCCAAGAAATTAACACGGGTTCTACACCACTGTGCTTTCTGAAAGGAAAGTTTTGCTCCGGCGGCCTTCAACTGGGTCAGAAAATAACGGATCTCCGCTATGTGTTCCTCCACAGATGAACTTTTGATGAGGACATCATCTACATAAGCCAGGTTACCCCTTGCACCCAGGTCGGGCATGGCCTTGTGTAGGAAAATGTTGAATTCATTGCCGGAGTTGAGGTATCTGAAGGGAGTCCGGGTCCATGTGTACTGCTGGCCCCCAAAGGTAAAAGCCAGCTTGTATTGGTCCTCCCTACTGACAGGCACAGTCCAGTATCCATTGGTCAGGTCTATTGCAGTGAATACCTGTGACCCCTGAATCTGTGCCAGCCCTTGGTCAATGTAAGGCAGAGGCCATCGGGAAGTATGGACCCGTTTGTTGAGCTCTCTGAGGTCGGCGCAGAGTCTCCACTGGCCGTTTGGCTTCAATATTCCCAGCACCGGATTATTGAAGGTGCTGTGAACTGGACGGATTATTCCCCGGGACTCAAGGTTCTTAATTATTTCAGTAAGGGACTCCATTGATGCGAGAGGCAAGAGATATTGCTTCACAAACACTGGAGTCATGCCAGGGTCCGTGGGGATTGTTGTTGTGTGGATGTCAGTGCGACCACAGTCATATGAGTCTACCGCAAAGAGATCTTGGAAATCCAAGAAAACTTGTTTCAACTTTTGCTTTTGTTCCAGAGTCACACAGGCATCAGCTAGGTTGACTCTCTCTTCCACCATCTGCCTGAAGCCTGGAAAGACTTCTGGTTTGGCTATCTCAGCGGCCTCCTCCAGCTGGGTGGAGAAGTCCCTGGTCAGAGTGCTGATTTGGACTGGAGGCTTCAGGTGGGAAAGGCAGCCCTCATGGACCTGGAAAATCACCTCATCCCTCCTGAAGTCACAAGTCACATCTTCCTTACCATATGGGCAAGACGTGTACACCAGGAAGTTCCCCCCATGCCGGGTGAAAATCCTGTCTGGTGTTGTATTGTCCTCACTGTCACTGCCAAAACAGTCCTTGGGGATTGGTCCTAACAGTTCATTTCCTAAATCAATGGAGAAATGTCGGCCATCAATCGCCATTCCAATAATGGTGCCTGTGGCTAGAGTAATACTCTTTAAGTCGTTGTTATCCACCTCTATTTGAATGGTGTCATGTTCTATGTTGACTAATCGAGTTGGGTTTACCCCCAACCCTTGCTGTTGGAGAGAAGCGTTTAGATGTATGTAAGCATCAGGGTTTTCAAATGTTGTCCTCTTTTAACTTTCACTTCCAGGGAGAATTGTCGGGTCCTTTCTGGGATGGTGACTTCCTCTTTAATCTGAATTTCAACTGCATAAGGTAGCAATTGAGCTGACCTAAATGCTTTTTCTGGATCATCAAAGCCCATGGGATTATCCGCTAATCGGGACCAAGCTTTGAAGTTTATTAGGTCCAAACTAATGGCAAAGCGATTGAGAATGTCACTGCCTAAGTAAAAGGCGGCAGTGACGTCTCGCACGACCCAAAAATGATGGCCTATGCTCTTGTTGCCAATGGAGATTTTGAGCATACACCTGCTTGGCAGGAGATGTTTGGAATTAGGTGCTTCCAGGTCCATTTCCCATTTGTCTATCAGTTTGAATGTGGGAATGGCTGGATCTTTTGGGAGTTGGCGGAACATGGCTTCGCTGATGAAGCTCTTACCGTTGTTCACGCACACTCGAGCGAGAACAGAGTCCTTCCCATCATTTAACTGAACAGGGATGAACAACTGCTCTCCAATTTGCTGAATATCAGCCAGGCTCTGAGCTGATTTCACATCTTTCTGGACTATAGGAGTGGGAGTTTCTGATTGTGGATTAGTAAAGAATTTCAAGGTGTTTCCTTCCAGTGTGGAATACCACCTTAAACTGGAAGGAAGGTTGATTTTCAGAAATAGAGAGGACCCCCCATCACCAGTCTGTTGTCCTACTGCTATTACTGTCACGTCTGGAGTTTGGTTGTTCCGGAAGTGAAATTCTACTTGGTCAGATTTTTGTTCAACCATGTGGCAGGTGCCGTTTAAACTAACATGGTTGACACTCTGTTTTAATTTTATTGGTCGGCTAGTCTGGGTCCAGAGGACCTTGTTTACACAATCTATTAGGGGTGACAACCTTCTCAGGAGGTCATTCCCTAGTAAACAAGGGGTGCCCTCTGGAGTCACTACTATGACCGGGTGTTTCACCTTGTGTCGCCCAATTTTGATGTCCAAATCTGCAGTCCCCTTGACAGGAATTTCCTTCCCGTCAAAGTTCTGCAGTTGTCCAGGAAGAGAGGTGAGAGGAATACGGTAATTCTCCCCCCTTCCTGCATTTAGTTCATCAAAGGCCCTTTTGGACAGAAGGGTAGCTTGGGATCCAGTGTCCACCAGTGCCAAAATTTTACCCTGCCCCTGTACTTCTACCGGGGCATAGTATCTTCCCTCCTTCTCCTCAAGGGGGCACAGATAATGCACATTTTTGGACAACTGGTGGGCTAACTTTCTGGTTTTGGACATTGCTAGCGAAGAGATTTGGGCAGAATTCTGTGGAGAACCTTGGGAATCTGAAAGAAAAAGTTGGCAACTGGAGATCAGAGCCATTGTGGGTTCCCCTGGTTCCGGTTCTGGGCCGCCCCCCCCTTTTTGGAGGCAATCACCAGGATGGGTTTGAACCAGGGGATTTAGGTGTTGTGGGTTCTGGGATGAGATGATGGGCGGCGGTAGCTCAGTCTCCATATCTCCCCAGTCTGGATTGGAATCCCTTGGGACCCATTTTTCTTTGGGAGGAGTTCCCCCATCTCTGAAGGAGAAGATCCTTTTCCCAGGATCTTCTGAGGATCCCTCTCCCTCAAATTGGAAGACCTGCACCTCCTCCACAAAGTGGGTCTGTTTGGGTCCTTTGTTTCTCCTACCCCCCCTCTGCTCCTTGGGAGGCAGGCTTTCAGGGGTAGGAGATTTTGTTTCCGGTTCCTGGTTTTCCAGGGGCTGTTTACAAGTTGGGAAGGAAGCTTCCTCCAAGGCTTTACACCCCCCTTCCCCTTGTGCCTCCTCCCTGGGAACCGGTGTGTTATCGGGGTGCTGGCCCCGTCATTGTTCTGGAGCACCAGGTCCAGAGTTTGGGGCATTCTGCGGTGGCATGCTCATCTGAGGGTTCTGTTGAGCCCTCAGTATGTGACCCAGATCCCGTGCCATATTTTGGACCTGGCGCTCTAACTGGGAAACCCGCTCAGGCTGATACGGTGGTGCTCTAACTGGGAAACCCGCTCAGGCTGATACGGGGCTCTATTTTCTCCCCTGGGCTGATCCCGGGAAGGGTAGCTATCCCTTCTCTGGTAGTACCCCTGGTTGGGAAGATTTTGGTACCCCTCCACCCTTGGCCTCCCCTCTCCCGGATTAGGTTGTCTGGGCTCAGGGAATTGGGGAAAGAAGGATGGATGATTTTGGGGTGGGAAATTGGGTGGATACCTGGGGAAAAAGTTCTGCCCAGGATTTGGAGAATGTCTGCCCTCCTGTGGGAAGTTGGGAGGGAAGTTCCCTGGGTTAGGTGCTTGGCTGGATCCCCCCCTTGGGCTGGAGGAGTCCACACATAACCCAATATTGGTCGGTTTCCCTTATAGCGGGGACTTACATAGTCAGGGGAGCGGGGGACCCCATTTGTGGGACTACCTCCTCGACTCCCTGTCTGTGACTGGCCCGAGGGCCTTCTGGGCTGTGAATTATTTGGTGCAGGCAGGTTTTTAGGCCCCCCCATCTCCAAATCTAAAACGGGGGCAACCTTTACCTCTGCCACCTTGGCAGCAGCAGGGGTGCGGTTGGTTTTGGGGTTTTTCGGCGCGTTATTTTTATTTTCGATAGGCTTCTGCACCTCATAGATCCGGGTAGCCTGTTCAATGACCCAGTCTAAAGATCTTTTCTCATGAAAATCTCTCACGAGCTGGGTCATTATGTATTTGGGTAAGGCATGGAAAAACGTATTGATAAATTCTCTGCTATCCGTGCGCACCCTTCTGGTGGTCTGCGCAAAAGCACGTTTTAATTCTTGCACAAACTCTTGTGGGGCCTGATCCTCCCCACATTGCAAATTGTAGGCTGCCTTGCGAGCCTCTTGAGGATTTCTGTGAACAGAAAAATGTTTCAAGATGGCCGCCTTATAGGTGGGCCATCTTAAATGATTTTGGTCCTCCAGCCCCGCAAAGAAACTGGAGTATTCTGGGGAGAATGTGCATTTGACGTACTGGATGCAGCTACTGCTGTCCTTCAAATGGAAAGTCTCCATCATTTGCTCATAGAGCTCCAAGTGTTCCCAAACGGAATACTTGGCGTTCTTATGATAAGGCGTGATGACACTCCTTATTGCCTTTATTTGCTTCAATGGGTCCTTAAGCAAGGCCCTTTTTGCCTTATTGGCCTTTTTGGTTTGGGTAACCCTGGTCCATTCATCCTCTGACTCAGAGGCACTGCTCCCAGAGGTTCCTGTCTGCTCTTCCAGGTTTTCCCGGATTCTGCGAGCCTGGGAATGGCTGGCAGAATGTGGTGACCTGGTCTCCTGTGTCCTGCGCCGTTCAGAGGAGTCTTCAGATTCCTCCTTGCTGCCAGGATTTGATGGGTACCCCCCCACTGACCTAACTGGGCAGAAGTTTTCAGGATGCCCTTAATGGGCCTACTCTCCTGGGGTTCCCCACTAAATTGCACTGTGCTTGGGTGCCCATACCCGGATGCCCGCCCCTCCATTCCTGGGAGGTACTGGCCTATGAGCCCCCATACTTTTAGCTGGATAGTAATCTGCCATCCCTGTGGCCCCGTGCTCATGTGCGTGAGGGGACATGGGGGTGGCAGAGTCCAGGGACTGAGAGATATGAAGGCCTCTGGTACTAGGGCTCCTGAGGTTATGCTCAGGAGTCTCCCTCTCCCAGCGAACCTGGTCTCTATCCGCCCCTGCTCCCTGTTGTAATGCAAGAGCCTGCGCTTTCAGTTCCTCAGTTAAGGCCTTACTAGACTCTATCAGTCTCTCCTGCATCGCTACCTGTTGTTGGAGCCTATCATTGTGCTGACAGAGAGCCTCATTTTCTCTCTTGATTGGTCCTGGAGTACTGGGCCAGTCTTTGCTGCAGGAGGGTTACCTCCTGAGTCCCTTCCCTACTGGCCTGCTCCTTTCTTGCCAGAGCCTCCTCCACCCTCCTGGTGTGCTCTAACAAGTTCTGGTGTTCTTTTTGGAGGTCACCCAGTGCCTGGAGGGCCAGGTGATTTTCTTCCATTTTCCTTTTTAAATGGCAGACTTCCTGGCCTAAGGTGCCCCTTTCCTGACGAAGAGTCTGCATCTGTGCCGCCAGGTCGTCCCTTTGCCTTTGGAAGGCACCAGCTCTCTGGCGCTCCTGATCAAACTCTGCCTGGGTATCCAGGTCTTCAGAATCAATTTATTGCTTTCTGCCTTTTCCCTATCTAGGTGGCTTTGCAGGGTGACTACCTGCTCAGCACATACCCTATTGAAATCTAATTGTTGCTCCAGCTTTTTCTGGCTCTGTAGTAGGGAGTCCAAACCTTCTTGGTACTCCTTTTGCAAGGCCAGAAATCTGGTATCCTGGTCAGCCTTTTCCTGTTGCAGGATGTCCATATCCTCTTTTATTTTTATGATATACTGCCTACTATCATTTTCTAACTCCTGGCTCCTCTGCAGCCTCTGCTCAGAAGAGACCAGGTCAGATTGGACCTTCTCTAACGCCATCTGTCGCCTATTTGCCAGATCTTGGCTTTCAGTACATTTATCCTGCATGTCTCCCATATATAGGTACAGGTATGCCGCTATCCTGGCCATCTTATTGTGTTCATCTTTGGCTTTAGGAGCCATATATAGTTCACTCAGGGCCACAGTTAATGGACCCTGATCTCTCCATATGTCTGACCCTGTTTCAGTGACCTGTTGCGCGATGGCCTGCAACCAGGCCGTTTGGTCCTGGTGAGTCCACTCCCCTCTCACAAATAGCTTATGTAAGAGGTGCTCCCTCGCTATTTTCATGTCTACCAAGGTCGTCATTCTAGAGATTGATCTCTGTCCTGACTTACAGAAATTAGTATTTTATTTTTGCAAAACAGACCTTTTCCTTAGAGTGTCCCTTTGAAGAGTGCTTTACAGCGTAAAACAGCATGGTGATCCGACCGGATGTATGTATCCCGTCAGTTAGCACACTGTATTAAGCTGCACAAGTGATAGATCTAACCCAGACATCCCAGACGAGCCCCCAATTTGTAAGAAGATTCAATTCAACACTACAGCTAAGTCAATGCCTAGTCTGGGATACTGAATGGAAACCCTTATTGATATATCTTTATGTCCAGTTCATGAGTTCTGGATGACTACCCCTATGTAACACCCCTCTCTTAGAATCCCCCTGACACCACTGAGCCAAGAAGTAGTTCTGTTTTGCAAGTTTAAAAGGTTTATTTGAGAATTTAAACAATGTATATATATCACACTTTATAATAATTAATATCTGATAATACACTTAGACATATGATGTTGATCAGCAATGGGTAATCTGGCACTAGCACACTTCTTTACAATCAATGAGGAGTTAGTATAGGCTGGATAAAGTAGCAAAACTAATTTGATGATTTCAAGGGAAAAGCAATGAGGAATAAAATGCAGTACAGAAATACTTGATATGATTTTAGCAAAAGATAAAATAATCACTTTTTCTCTGGTAATTCGCCCCCCTCCCCTATGCAATGTAAGACATGGAAGTAGATGGAAAGAGGAGCAAATCGCGGCAAAATTCGGGAGTGTGTGAATCGTGATTACGGCAAAAGTATAAGGAGTAGGTCGGTTCTAGGCTTGTTGGAAAGCTTAGATTCTAAGCTTTCAGAGGAAAGTTACACCAAGTTCGTAGCCCAAACGGTTCCAGAGATACGGACGATTAAATAAAGGTAGTTTTTCGGATTTTAAGTAAACTCAAAATGACAGGTGACAGCTTGCAGCTTCAGAAGTGACAGTGGTGCAGCTTTACAAAATGACAAGTGACAACTTCTAGGAGGCAATTCCGGTTAGATTAAAAATAGTTTGGATTAGATTATTTTAACTAAGAGATTGGTTCTGCACAGTTCTGCTAGGTACTCACAATATATTTTTGAAATAGGCCTCGCCACGGATCTGGTCAGGTTTTGGACTGGACTCCGGTTCTGGTCTCGGCACTTCACAGTGATCTGGGTCAGCTCTCTGGTTCTGCTCACAGCGGTCTGGGTCACTCTGGATCTCTGGTCTCTGGTTCTGCATACTGTTCTGCTTTCTCTGGGTACAGCACTGCTTCTGGATCTTTCTGGCGCAGGGTTTCAGGCCAGAATCAACAGCTCAGCCCGGCTGTGAATAGTCTGCAAATGATTTTGGGCCTGCTGACAAATACTTTTGCTTGCAGTGGGCCTTCTTGGTTCAAAGTTCTGTAGTCTCTGTTTAGCTTGGAAGTCTAAGTGTAGGATCTCTGGATGTGAAGTCGTCGGTCAGCATGCTCCGCAGCAAATGGAATTGAATGTCTCTACCTGTCCCAGCAGTCTCTTTTTATGTGTTTTGAAAATGGGTGTGTGCCTGGGCCTAGCTAAGCCTGCCTCTCTCTACTAGTCATTGGCCCAATTCTCCCTTCCCCCATGATTGGGGGAAAGAAATGTGAGTCAGAGTGATGCTGTAGGTTTTATGGATCAGAGGATCCTCCCCTGGTCAGTTTGCCCACAAATCTATATTTGATTCAAATACATATTGCACAGATACACAGTTGTTTAAAATTACATGCACCCATCACATATCACATGAGGTATACTCTGTTCAAACTCTGCTCTTCCTGGGGGCTTGCATTCAGAAATGGCAACATTTTGCACTTTTTAACTGGTTTTGCAATATCGGACATTTACCCAAATTTACACACATGTGCGCAAGGAGTATGGACATTAATTGATGAAGTGTCAGATTTTTAACATGCAGACATTTGGAGTGAAACCCTATTTTCCGCTAGCAACCCCCCAGATCATACCACCGGGTCCTAAAACCTCTTAAAATGTGGGCAGAAAAATCACAAGAATTATGGTATCATTTAGATAATTTTGACAAGTCCGCACCATGAGTTATACATCTTTCTTAAAATCATATTCTGGCCAACAGGGGTGTGTCTTCCCAGGTCACATGGTGGAGAAACCAGTCTATCCACTTTCTTTAAGCTCAGCCTGTCCTCAGAGGGGGCTGCCCCTCCCCGTTTCTGCCAAGAGGAAGCCACTTTTACGATGCCCCCAATATAATTTCTGCCTGAGTCAAGGAAGGGCTTTGTTCAAAAGGAAGCCATTTACGATTCCCCCAATAAACCATCTGCCTGGGCCCAGGACAGGCCTTTGTTCAACTCCCTGTAGCTGCTCCACCCCTAATCTAATCAGAGAGGTGACAACTCCTTTTGGCAAGGGGAAGAGTGGCTGAGCAGGTTTTAACTCCTGTGGGGGTAGATGTCAGGCAGAATTCAGTTTCATTAAGCCAGGTTTCAGCTAAATGTCACTTTTTGTCCCCCAGTTTAAGTCTATTACGATTTTTACATACACATTAAATAATTACTTCTAATGTAATTAGTTTTACATTGTATCCACCTCTTAGCAAGTCTTTCCTTGGTCTGGTTTTGTTTCATTTGTTCAGTTTTACTCAAAGGTCTGGTGGTTTTAAAACGCCGGCTTTCTGATAGTGGTGAGTACTGGTTATGCAACAATTTTTGGGATTTAAGAAAATGAATTCCCCACAGTTCTAGGTTGCTTTTGGCAATCAGCATTGCCATTCCCAATGGTTTCAGGCTACTGTGTGGGTAGCCCAATGGTGGTTTTAGGCAGTGCCCTCCTGTGCTCACAACATAGGCAAAACTGGGTGGCAGCCTATTCTTCATGCATTTCCCTGTGCATTTTCTGGGAGGTTCTGGCCATCATGATGTTTTCCATGCCAGTACTGCACAGTTTTCCTATTCTGGCGTACATGTGGGCTTTTTGGCCATCTTGGATTTTCTAAGCCCACAGCACCAAATGTTGCAGCATGATAGCTCAAACGTGGGTCAGGACACCCAACAGGGTGGACCAGTGCGGGAGGATCACCTTGGTGAGGGGTTTTCAGTGAGTGGGACACCAGATGGTGAGACGCAGTAGCCCTTCCCTTTAACAACTTTACCCCATCCTATCAAGTAGGATACTTAGGAACTCTACCCACCTCCTTTTACAACACAAACACTTTCACATGACAGTCCGCTATGGGAGAAAACAGACTAACACCCGAGCAGTATACCTGACGTGTCCTAATACAATGGCCAGACGAGGTCAGGCAATTACTGACCATCACACACACCTGACTTCCATTAAGCTTCCCCACACGGATAGAATGCAGAGCACGAGAGCACACTCTGAGCGAGGCAAAGCAAACGAGGAAACAGCAGTTTTTGAGAAGGCAGCTGAACGAGAGAAGAAAGACCGCAAAACAGGAGGGGATCACAAGGAGGGAAATTCCCTTGACCTTTCTGACAAGGAACTGTTACTTTCAAAAGCCCTCGAGATTAGAAAGTGTAAGACCAGGAAACCAGGCAGAAGAATCCTGCGTTGTGTGTTGGAGATACCCGGGGCCCTTCTGCATCAATAATCAAGGCGGGAAGAAGCAGCAGTGGCTGTGGTATCGTCCTTGGCTCCAACAACAAAGCAGTGTCAGTGAAATCTACACAGTCAGTGAGTTGGGAAGACTGATACAAAACCGGTCTGTATTGAAGCCAAGGTTGCAAGCAGTAACAATGTATGGCGAGCACTGGAAAAAACATTGTTAAAACGCGTATGATAAAAGATGCAAGTAAAGTTTAACTGCTGATGAGTGATTGGACTTTAAAAGTAAGACACAATACCTTTGACAGAGTGGTCCGGCACCACGTGGGTGCTCAACCGAAGGTCTCTGTAAGGTATCCGTCTGAGAAGTGGCATAAGGGAAAGTTAAAAGAGGTTATATTAAGAAGAGAGCAAAGCATTGTGAATCGAAGTGGTCCTGCGGCGTTCAAGCAAAATCCTACACACAGTCAAAAGTCTTCGATTTTGAGAAAGTAAAGAAAGTTTGGAAAATGAGAAGTTTGGTTCGAGCCCGGCAAAGGTAGACCAATGGAAGGTTTTGTGTTAAATGGGTCTGAGCCCGGTAGAGGGGGACCCAGGGTGAACAGTAAATCACCTGAAAAGTTAAACATGTGAAATCCTGAGAAGAAAGGAACTTTAATGTTTGTTGTGTCGCATCAAGCCCTCTGAAATAAGAGACTTTGAATGGCAAAGAGATTATAGCACAGAAGGCCCTGATGCTGGGGTTTTGAACTGCATCCTCGTGCTAGAATAACCAGAGCGTGTGCTAAGCTCAAGTATGCCACCTTGTCCCGTACTGAAAATGTGGGAAAGGGAAGCCAACGGCTCAACTATCATCCACTGCCTCTGCCATTGAGTCGTTTTTGAAACCCCTGTTTGCACATTTTTGTTCTCCTTTTTTCTCTATAAACACCCGTCACTGCATACCCTGATCTGCATTTGTAACTGCACATTGATGTTGTTTATGCAAGTTATGCCCAGTGACTCTGAGGCATGCAATGAGTCTTGATGTAAATATGATCTGTAAATCCTACTTGCAAGCACAGCTTCTGTACCTTCCTCCTTGTAACTTGTCACTGCTCAATGTCTATGTAACTTAAGATATGCGCCCAGATGCCCCTGGGCCAGGTGCGCTATACAAATAAAGAAATACACATACAAACTATCCTGACATATCATTTCTTGAACACTTTTCTTTTGCATAACATTGTTTCCCACACTATTTGTATTAAGAAGTAGGGATTGGCAATAGGTTTATTAGTATAGGCCCTTTTATTTTGACAAGACTCTACTAGGACTGCATTGTTATTATTTGATGGTTGTAGCTTGCTCCCATCTTTAGATTTAGGATTAGATAAGAGTTTTCCAAACCCAATTGAAGTTCAATAAACACCCTTGGAATGTGATCACGTGTGTCTTTCTTCCTGTTTGAAAGCATGACTTCCTTACATACCAGGAGGCAACAACCCACAAAACCAGTTACAGAACACCTGACTCAGGAATGGCAAAACACAGTGATTACAAGTCTTCTTCGACAGGGAAAGAGTCTGGATATGGTACGCAAAGGCTTATAACCTGACAGGCAATGTTCTGGAGGACATAAAAGAACAATTGGACTTCCCAAGAGGATTACCAGCCAGCCACAATCCGCAGCAATGAGGTAGGTGCCTGAAAGATGGGGTAACCCGGCAAAGCCGATCCAGATGATTTGGAGCAATACGGAGCAAACAGACAACAGTCCAACGACAGGCGCAACGATGGAGAAGTGATGACACATCACTTGTGAGGCACACTACCTGCAAGTGCTAGGCCCAGGAAGGTAACACAAGAACAGTCCAGTTAGCAAGGAGGACAGGGAAGAGGACGATGAACAGCCCAGAAAGGATGCCCTACAAACAAAAGAAACTGGAGCTAAGACAAAAGGGCCCTGTGCCCAATCATTATGGCCAAACAAGGTCCTAGAAAATCAGCAGGCCATCCTTGAGACAAAACCTCCAGCAATTCAGGTAAGAACCAACTAAGTAAACGGGAAGGACCGTACCGGTGTCGTCCAAAGTTACACTATTAGGGGCGGTGGCAGAAGGGTTGTATGCGGCATCAGGCCACACCTCCACCCTGATAACGCACCTATTGACAGCAGCACAGATGACGCTGGCACAACGATGGAAGACGAAAGAGGGGCCAACGACTCCATGGTGGTGGATAAACATTTGGGGGGTCATGGCAATGAAAATAGTGACTGCAATAAAGGATGGGAAATAACAGAAGTACTTATCCATTTGGACCCCCTTTCAAGACTTTATTGGGAAAGAGAAGCACAATTTTATAAACCTCAGAACCTTAAAAACATTCAGATCTCCTAACAGCCAAGAACCTAAAAGAAGTGAGACAACACCATGGGGAAGGCACAGAGAAAGGGCTGGAAGAAGCCAGGGACAATGGGAAAGAGGATGGGGGAGGAAGAGGGGCGAAGACATAGAACAGGGGTGGTGGGGGGAAGGGGAGAAAACTTGGGGGTATCAGCTGATCAGCTGCAGAACAATAAGGAATAATGTAGCCTGATTCTTTAAGAGATATATGTTGACGTTCTTATTGCATGTACAATATCTTTACCGCCAAATGAAAATAAAATTGTTTAAAAAAAAGAACCAACTAAGTAAGGCATGCACAAGGTCTTCCGTAGATATGCACATTAATTCATTGCCACACATTCATTAATCTAGCCCTCCAATCACACACCAGGCAATCATTCAAAGGTTTTAGCCGCCGGCCAATCAACCTGGCCTGAAAAGTCTCCCAACACTCTGGTATGCTCGCACTGGATATGTACTGGGGTTGCCGCTTAGGCCAGCTCTAACTACTATTGTTGGTGCAGAGGAGCACATTTTTGCACAACTGCCTTTTTAGACCTGCCTTGTGGTCCCCACAGACAAAGGTATGGCCACAAACAAAATGCCTAGGAGTAGGGCTTTAAAGAATGCATTAATACCCCCAATAACTACCATACTAGTACATTGGGCTGCTAATGTAGTAAAACCGCCCGCACCACTGGTGAAGCCAAAACAAAAATTACATCTGCCACAAGTGTACTCCACAACATACAATTAGGGTGATAGAATTACCCTCTGGCTGAAATGGTGTGTGAAAAAAGGGTTCCCATCCAAGCAGCCAAATCTGCTACCATAGTACAACATATAAAAAATGGGTTGCAGTCGCAGGGAAACTTCAGTGGAAATCCCCCTTACCACAAAAACAGCGTCAGTGCGCCAAGAAAACCAACAGGAAAAAGCAACACTTTTAGGGGTTCCCTAAACTGTGACAGCAGAACCCGTTACGCTCACCTGGTATCCACGGGGGTGCCACACGATACTGGATGGACGTCTAAGCGCTATCCCGGACCCCTCTCTGCTTGGTTACGTGCCAGACCTTGGGTAGCGCCTATAACAGGAGAATGGAGGGTTAGGATACTGGTTCTGTGATGGGTGGACTCCCACCTCCCTCTGGTCCAAATCCCCTCCCCTGGGGTTATTGCTCACCTTAGGTTTTTGTGCAGTGAACTCTCCGTCCTGCGTATCTGTGCAGGGGCGCGTGGTCGATGCAGGCATTCCGTGGACCTAGTTGCTTCACTGGTCCGTATGCCCTTATGTCGGGTCCAGACTGGCTGTGACTCCGACTCTGCTTGCTGTGTTCCAGGTGAGTTTTAATGTCTTTTCAGTCTTTATTCTGTCTCTTCCTTTCCCTTCGTTTTCTCTGTCTTCTTATCGTCTTTGCTTCACTACGCTGTTCCCTAACAATGTCTCTTTTTGTTTTCACAGGGATGATTGCGATTTTCAGAGTTGCTGCACGGGATGGCGAAAACCACAGTGAGTTATTGATGCGCGGAGCGCTGCGCTGTTTGTTAGTGTTAATTGCTAACCTGTGTTCTCTTCCCTTCTTTGTACAGGCTGCGGCGATGTTTCGGAGTGATGAGTGATCGAAGCGCTGCTTGCCCAGGTAAGAATTGTTGTTAATGCTGTCCTTGTTCCTTTACCTTTGCAGGCTGCAGTGAAATCTGGAAATGGGTGAAATAAGCGAAGCGCAGGATGGTTTCAGGACCGGTTACTCACAGGTAAGTGTTCTTGCTCGCTAATGCTGTTCTTGTTCTTCCAGGTTAGAAATGGAATCCGGATCGAGGACTCAAGATCGGGCCGCCGGAGAAGCAGATGAGCAGGAGCTGAACACGGTGAGCGTTACGCTGCAGGAGTGCAGAATAACGCAAAGCGTGTTCTGCTGTTTGGGTGTGGTTTAAATAGCCCAGGTAAAGTAGTTCCAGGCCAAGTAGTTCCAGGCCCAGCCACACCCAAAATACTAGACCGCATGGCTTGTTTCTAAAGAACTGAGCTGTGTAATAGGCCTCCATGTTGGATTAAGGTCCAAAACTGGTGTTGCTTTATTCCTGATAATGAGCCTGGCGCCAAAGGCGCCAGGACTGACTCCATGTATGTTTCTGATGGAGTTTTAAGGCCTTTGAGGCCAGTGTGAAGGGCCTTAGCCCCACTGCTGCCAGGGGGATGTTATACCTGAGGGGGTTAGGGGCATGGATCGTGACAGCACTGCCCCCTAAAGCCCCTCTCAAGGTATTTCCTCCGTCTGGCCCTGGTTTGGTCGGATGATTCCGATGAAATCGTCTTACCAGGTGTGGCGCATGGACGTGCTCGCTAGGCTCCCATGTCCTGTCCTGAGGGCCTTATCCCTTCCAGTCCACTAAGTAATATAACTTGGACCTGTTGATTACAATCTAGGATGTCCTTGACTTCAAATTCGGGTTCTCCGTTAACCAGTACCAGATTTGGTGGTGTTTTGACCCGAGTTCCAGGCTGAACAGGTTTTAAGAGTGACACGTGGAATACGGGATGGATCTGCATATTTGGAGGTAAAGCTAGTTTTACTGCCACAGGATTTGTAATAGCCTTGATGGTATAGGGCCCTAGATATCTAGGACGAAATGTTCGAGTTCCTTTAATGGGCACGTGCCGAGACGCCAACCAGACTTCATCTCCGACTTGGTAGTCTGGGGCTTTTCTTCTGTGTTGATCAGAGAATCATTTCTGTCTTTCTTTGGCTTGGATCAAGTGTTCTGCTGCCCTTTTGAAGGCTAGAGTGATGGTCGTATGTAAAGTCTTCACCACGGGCATTTCCAAGGCCATGGGGGTATCTAATTCGGAAGTACGTGGGTGCCTTCCATATACGGTATAGAATGGACTCTGCCCGGTACTGGTGTGTAGCGAGTTGTTGTAGGCATATTCAGCTAGCCACAGCATTCTTCCACTTCACTTGATGCAACATGCACCATAGGTATTGCCCTAGTGTCTGATTCATCTGCTCCGTTTGGCCATCAGTTTGGGGATGGTGACTAGTGGACAGATGAATATCGATTTGGGCAATTGCACCACACCTGCTCCAGAAGTTAGACACAAACTGACTACCTCGGTCAGAAATCAGGACGGAGGGGAAACCATGTAATCGTACGGTTTGCTCTAAAAACACCTTTGCCAGACTGGATGCGTCTGGTAGACCCTTAAGCGGAATGAAATGGGCCATTTTAGAGAATAGGTAAACAACTACTAAGATAGTGTTGAACCCTTCACAAGGAGGCGGATCTGTGATGAGAGTGTGTGCCAAGGTCCAGGTGGAATTTCCAGGGGTTGAAGAAGGCCCGCAGGTCTTTGCTTCTGGGATTTATTCTGTGCACAAATGCCACATGACAGAATAAACTGCGTGTTGTCCTTTCGACAGGTCGGCCACCAATAGTTTCTTTTCACCTTGGCTAGGGTCTTGGCAATTCCTGGATGTCCTTCTATCAGGGGGTTGTGATAACCAGAAATGACTTGTTCTTGTAGTGCCTTATTCGGTAGCTATAAACACCCTCTGAAATATGGGAGTTGGTTCTTTGTTGTATAATGTTCACCTTGAGTGGTCCAGTCTTGTAGAGCCTCGTGTTCATTAGGAGCCGAATTTCGTTTTAGTGTTCGTCTAGAGATAACATTGTTGTAAGTCCTAGTAGTTTGTCACCTGGAATAATGGCCACTGGGTCTGGGGTTGAATATGCATTCTCATCAATAACCATGCGGGATAGGGCGTCGGCTTTTCCGTTCTGGACTCCAGGTCGGTACATGATTATGTAATCATATTCTGCGAACAAATAAACCCATCGGAGTTGATGGGATGATTGAGCCTTCACAGTCTTGAGGTATTGTAGGTTGCGATGGTCAGTGATTACTGTGATGGTATGTCTGGCGCCTAGGAGGTAATGCCGCCAAGCCTTAAAGGCAGCCTTGATCGCTAGGAGTTCCTTGTCTGTTATTGCATAGTTAAATTCAGGTGTAGTCAATTTTCGCAACCAAAAGGCCACGGGATGTAACTGGCCTGTTTTGAGATCCCTTTGGGAAAGAACAGCCCCCATTGCCATGCTGGAGGCATCTGTTTCCACTACATATGGGAGATCTGGGCAGGGGTGTCGTAGCACCGGGGCTGAGGTAAATCTTTTCTTGAGTTCCTGGAAGGCCTTTTCCGCCTCGTCTGTCCATTGGAACAGTTTGTTGTTTTTTTGTAATAAAGAAGTGATCAGGTGCACAATCTGGGAGAATCCCGGGATGAATCGGCGATAAAGGTTTGCAAAGCCGAGCATAATTTGGACACCTTTGACTGAAGACGGTGATGGCCAGCTAAGGATGGGGTCTACTTTGTGCATATCCATCTGGACGCCTCTGGGAGTGAGGACAAAACCAAGGAACTCGACTTCGGTGACATGGAAGGAGCATTTTTCAAGTTTGGCGAATAGCTGGTGCTGTCAGAGTTTTGCAAGGACAGAGCGAATGTGCCTGACATGGTCCTATTTAGAAGAGGAGTACACCAAGATGTCATCGATGTAAACTAGGGCACATACATCGATCAATTCCCGTAGTACATCGTTCATGAAGTACTGGAACACGGGGGAGCGTTGCAAAGCCCAAAGGGCATCACCTGATATTCGTACAGCCCATACTTAGTACGAAAGGCAGTCTTCCATTCGTCTCCTTTCTTTACACGCACAAGATGGTATGCCCGCCTGAGGTCCCATTTGGTGTAAATTTGGGCATCCTTGACTTGGTCCAGCAGTTCTGGGATAAGGGATAGAGGATAACCGTTTTTAACTGTTACCTGGTTTAGTGCGTGGTAGTCGATGCACGTTCTCAAGTCCCCCTCCTTCTTGGGTACGAAGAATAGGGACGAGACTGCCGGGTATTTGGACAGGCGGATGAACCCTTTGCCAGGTATTGGTCCAGATATGATTTCAAATGGAGATTTTCAGGTTCGGTGAGTGCGTAAATTCGACTACATGGGATTTGTGCACCAGGTACGAGGTCGATCTGACAGTCATATGGCCTATGAGGGGGTAAGGTATTAGTATGTTCTTTTTGGAAAACGTCTTGGAAATCATGGTATTCGCTTGGTAGTGTACTTGTAACACCTAGTACCAACGCCTCTTTATCTTGGACAGGTGTCTTTGGGTCAGATAATGGCATTTCCACTTGGTAGCACACATGAGCACACTCATTGGAGAAGGCCAATTTTTTTGCTCGTCAGTCGATGTTATGATTGTGAGCCACCAACCATGGCATCCCTAGAATCACCTGGAACTGAGGGGCCTTGATAAGGTCGAAGGCAATGGCTTGCCGATGTCCATCTTGGCACAGAAGGGTCAATTCTGCTGTGCGTTGAGTTACAGGACCAGAAGCTATCTCTGTGCTGTCAACAGTGGTGACCTTCTCAGTTGTTGTTTTCTGACAGAGGGGAAGTCCCATCCTTGTTGCCAGGCCTTGGTCTATGTAGTTACCGACAGCTCCGCTGTCTATGTATGCCTCCACAACATGCATCCGAGACGGTTGTTGGTGACTAATTAAAATCACAGGCAGGGCAAGGTGCAAGGTCTGTGGCTCTTTTCCTTTGCTCGACAAACGGACCTCTACGCTTGCCGGGCCTGGAAGTTTTCCAACTCTTGTTCTCCTCCCTCTTTCTCTGTGGCTCCAACAGTTCTCCTAGGTCATTCTCTGAGGAAGTGAGCTGATTTCCTGCAGTACAGGCATAATTGTTGTTGCCTCCTTTTGTCTCTTTCGGCCTTGGTTAATGGGCTCCGTACCCCCCAATTTGCATGGGTTCCGAAGTGTTTTCTGATGAATGCAGAATATTCTTCCTTGAGCGTACATACACAGTCTGATTATCCGTTCTCGCTCGATCTGTCCTTCGATTTTTCAGCCTGTGGTCTAGCTGCACCACTAAATTGATGAACTCTGCACAATCTTTTGGCGGGTTTACCACCTGGGCTAAGACGTCTTTCAATTCCCCCCGTAATCCTCGATGGAACAACGTTGTTCATTTCTCCTCAGGCCACCCAGTTTCAATGACAAGTCTGTTGAAAGTGGCGGTATATGTTAACAAATCTTGGCTGCCTTGGCGTAGGGACAGAAGTTCGTTTTCCAGACCTTGGCCCTGGGTGTGTCGGGCGAACAGCTTCTCCATCTCCTGTTAAAACCCCCTGAAATTCCGCAGGAGTGGGTCATCCTGGCTTACTACTGGTATGGACCAATCCGCGGCACTGCCACTCAGATATGATAGAATGAAGGCAACCCGCGATTGATCATTAGGAAAGGCTCCGGGTCTGCAAAGAAAATGGAGGCGGCACTGGTTCATGAACACTGCATATCTTCTTGGGTCCCCCGTAAAATGTTCCGGTGGGGCCAAAGGAACCCCCCCAGGGAGGACCACCTGCACTGGATTGACGGATGAGGCTGAAACCGACTGAATACTTCTTGGCAACGGAGCCTGCCCAGCTTGTGTTTGGAGTAATTGTCTGGCCAATTCGTCGGTGCGGTCCTTAGTGATGATCAACTTCCTCCTAAGGTCATTTTTTTCTTGCCGAGTGGAGTGTACCTCAGCCCATGATTCTCCCATAATTCCCAGAGTAACTGGTCTAGTTGGGCTAGTTGGTCAGGCTCTGATGTTTCCATGACGCCCAGGTGGATGTTTAATTGAGGCTTCATGTTCTGTTACGCTCACCTGGTATCCACGGGGGCGCCACACAATACTGGATGGACGTCTAAGCGCTATCCTGGACCCCACTCTGCTTGGTTACGTGCCAGACCTTGGGTAGCACCTATAACAGGAGAATGGAGGGTTAGGATACTGGTTCTGTGATGAGTGGACCCCCACCTCCATCTGGTCCAAATCTCCTCTCTTGGGGTTATTGCTCACCTTAGGTTTTTGTGTGTTGAACTCTCCGTCCTGCGTATCTGTGCAGGGGTGCATGGTCAATGCGGGCGTTCCGTGGACCTAGTTGCTTCACTGGTCCGACTCTGCTTGCTGTGTTCCAGGTGAGTTATAATGTCTTTTCAGTCTTTATTCTGTCTCTTCCTTTCCCTTCGTTTTCTCTGTCTTCTTAGCGTCTTTGCTCCACTACGCAGTTCCCTAACAATGTCTCTTTTTGTTTTCAAAGGGATGTTTTATAGTAGTGACAATTCATGTTTAAGTGGCTTTCAGTATGTAGATTCCATGCTGAGAATACAGCCTGGAGGCTGCTGTACAAGCAATCGCTGGACACTGCTAGAAAATTGTTATGCTACAAAGCATATATTCTGCACCCATCACCACCGTAGCGGTTTTATGATATCATTGCTTCTCTAATATGGTCATGTTTTGTGCATCCGTTAGGAGTGTACCAGACCATGGTCTTGGGAAGAAAGGAAGAGCAGAGATGGGAGAAAAGGAGAGGAGGGCGTAGGATACCAAAGGATAGAAAAATGGAAAGACAATGGTGGACAGTGAATACTGTTTTGGTAGTGGGAATCTATGAGTCATCATTGATCAGATTATGTATTCAATGAAAACACTTTGTTAAAGGGACAATATTGTTGTAGCACAAAATCGAAAGACCAAAGAAATTTGCAAGTTATGGTAAGCTTCGCAACCTTCGCTCACACGCCCACCATGAATTTCTCAGACAGACTAACACCCAGGAATTGAAAGATGACATCACACATGTTTCAGTCTGTTCCAGAACTGTATGTTAGTTATTGAACATTCCTCTTTAAAATACATAAAACTTCTATAAAGAATCTTTAACACATATTTTGCAGCGCACATTGATGTGTGTCACTTTGATCAACACATGTTGGGGATGCAAGTTAAAGATGAAGTGCCTGGGACATGAGGTACAGCCATGCCCCATGCCATATCAAGCCACCTAAAATAGCCACTGGACATAGCCTGCAGCCTGGTGCAATTGCCACTACACCATAATAGGACTGCGGGTCACTCTTAAACCCTGGGGCATGGGCTCTGTGTGGCAACCCACAGTAGAGAATGAGTTTGGCCTGCAACCGAGTTTGGCCTGCAACCTGAAGCAGTGGCCACTATACCTCAATTGTGGGACTGTGGGCCACTGTCCATGACATGACCATGTCCACTGGCAACACTCTAAGATGGGATTCAGCCATGTTGCATGCCCCACGAATCAACCCGCAGTAAACATGGACCATGGCCTCTAGCCTGGCCCAGCAGCCAATATACCCCAACAATGGGATCGTAGAATACTGTTCATGGCTTCCTGCCATGACTAGTGACTACAATCCCTGGGGCAAAGGCGTCAGCAATATTGCAGGCCCCGCTAAGCATCTCAGAGTAGATAATGGGCACATTTTAATCCCATAGCAAGTCCCTGGTGGCCATGGCCAGTGGCCAGATTGTCATGCAGGAACTCCCGGCCACAGCCCATGCCTTAGGCACCAAAGTTATATACTTTAATAAAACACACCATCTGCACAATAACTAGATAGAAAAACACTACACAAAACCCACCCTTGGGGAAAGAACAGAGAATAAGCAAAGATAGCATAATACAGCCCTCTGAGTAATGAATCCGGGGTGTAAGGCAAGTAAAAACCACAATGTTCTTAAAAAGGGTATGTTTCTTGGATAAAAAGGTGACAAAGTGACCTAACGAGTCTCTAGGGCCCACAACTGGACCAAAGGGCAGTTAAATCTCAATAGTACCTTTTTGCAGTTCTTTCAACAGCGCTGAACCAGGTTTCGAGCTGTTGTGCAAGCAGATCGAACCAGGTTCGAGGATTGTGCATCGTAGGTGATCTAAGAATAGAGCGGGGCATCGAGCCGGGTCGAATACCGGAGCTTAGGAGTTTGAAGGCTGGACTCGAGCAATGCAGGTCAGAAGGTCTACCAGGTTTGGGTCAGGTTGAAGTTGGACCAGTTCGAGATGGGTGTATCTGTTGGTTAGGATTGATGAGACGCTCCAGCAGTTTGCGTCAAGGTCCTGTATGGGTTCCCACGCGGTGACCTTGATATTCCAGTATGCAGTTCGACAAAGCGGCGGTTCGAGGTCAAGCAGGATCGAGTCATTTGGTAACAGACGGTAGGAAGTCGGTGAGTGACGTCCGGGTGGATCAAGTCAAGAGTCGGCAAGAAGCAGTTGATTCGAGGCAGGCAGGTGATGGGCTCGGCAAGGTACGAGGCGGCATCAAGGTGATTCGATCCGTCCAATCACATCAGTTCAAAGAGATCGAGGGCAGCACTGCATGGTTCCAGGCAGCGAGCAGGGGTCGAGCCAGGTTGAGGCAGAAGTATGTTGCATTTTGGAACAGTGCTTGAAGAGGTGTGGAACGTGACGGCCACCAGTGTCGGTTAAAGCATCCAGGTGACAGCGATGATGCTGGTGACTAGAAGCAGAGATAGGTTTGAACAATTAGAATCACCGTTTGAAGATTGCTGTTTAAAGGAGTCCTCCCACGTCCCAGCCGTCATAGATGTCTAGTAAAATAAAATCTTCTAATGTCACCCCCGGCACAAACCAATGCCTGACTGGCACAAAACCAACACAAGCACACCCACATTCACGCAGCATTCCCTCACTCATTCACACAGTATTCAAACAACATTAGATTGGTTATGAATAAAAAGGAATGAAACATGTCAGGCAATTTAACAGATATTAGATCATCAATAGGATCTTCAAATTGATTGTAAAATGTGCACAAAGAAAGGTTCACAGAATCGGTAGCACTGACCACGGTGGCACTTATAGGCACATTGCACTTTATATATGTATTTGTTGTTGTTCTGTGTATACTTGTTGATACCGAGTTGTTCAATTGAAGGGTGACAAAGATTTTATGGAATTAATATTAAACATTTTCTAATGAATCAGAATTGTTCCATGCACATGTGCATTTGAGAGTATTTAGACTTAACCTATGCAAGCAGTCAAGCAGGGTTTATTTACGATAACAGTGTTAAACCAGTGATAATCCCCCTGCTGCTATACCAAACATACCCTTGGATCTCCCATAGTTGAAGTCTTTATCAACAGTTGCCTCCTCCTCTCTCTGGCAATAGGGGTCACAATTAGTTTGTCTCTCAATTCCCCTCTCTTGGTCTTGGCAACATTTGTTGTAGCTAATCTTCCTCAATATTGCTCTCTCTTGGCTTTGGCAATGGTTTTGATTTTATAATTATAATTGTAACCTTCTTATTTGTTTCCAAGGGTCTTAACTCTGCCACTTTAAATGTTTTGTTTCAGTTCGATGTGCAGAATTATTCTTAGTCTGCTCCTCTTGCTTCTTTACAACAGTTTGGTATTCAATATTTGTAACAGTGGCCAGCGCGCGATTACGGAGCATTCCGGGGTCACATAAAGCTAGTGAACTCACGGGGTGCTGCATACGCGTCCCTTTGCTCTGCTGGCACTCTGCCTACTGCTTCCCCTGCTTCCCAGTGCACGTTAAGCTTCTTCCATCTACTTCCTGCGGCCCAGGCAAGTTGAGAACAGAGCGTTCCTTGCTCCACAAGTTTTCTGATGCTTCCCTTCCACCGGAACACAACTTACGAATTCACGCTTCTGCCGCGCAACCTCTGCAATCACAGCCACCATAGGGAAAGCTTGCTGGAACAATGCTTCCCGCACGCGGCCTATGCATATAGGGTCACCATGGTTAGAGACCCATATGAAACCGCCATCCGCTTCACAATTAGCGGCAGCTCTGGCGTCTCTGCTTCCTTTTACCTTCTGCTGCCAGTGCAATGTGGAGTCAAAACAATTACTCCACCTTCTGCTTCTTCTCCTCGCCTGCAGCTGAGGGGGCCCTTTATACTCCTTAGTCCCACTCAGGTTTGGGTCATTACCTGTACTTGGCTGCACCTTGCAGTCCAGTGCCTCTGCATCACTCTTCCTCGTCCCAGTACTTTGGGCATTGTGGGACTTGAAGTCCACAATGTTCAAATTATCTTTTTCTTCTACAATTTCAACTTTACAAGAAGTCATTAAAATTGTATGGTCTCGGGACAGTTATTAAAGGGGGTAAACATTCCTACTGGGCTCACCTCTCCCCTTCCCCATGTAACCCTATCGCAGAACACCACCCCCAGGGTCTGGATCAGGAAATGTCTGCCTTTCCCTGGCCACATGGGAAGGGTCCCAGGTCAGGTTTTCTGGGGAATCAACTCTGATTCATCACAGTCAGCCCTGTGAGCCAAGCTCAGCTGAGAAGGGACGATGTGTATTCTTCCCAGACAAGGCTGTCCCTACCACTGCTGGCAGGACTGTACATTGGGGGACTGCCTCTCTGTATTCCTTTTGTCAGAGTAGGCAGCCCACCCCATCCCAAGAGAGTCAGCTACTCCACAGGAAGCTGGTCTGGGAGCAGGAATCAAAGGGCATTTCCATTCACCAAGGGCTTGGTCTCACACAAGGGTGCTACCTATCAAAAGGCCTTTGATTCTATTGCGAAGGGAAGGGGACGGGATAGTGCAGACAGAGGGAACTTTTTATAGCTGGATGAAGGTTCCACGATCTGGTTTCTCTTTGCCTTTATATTTCCTTCCTGTCCTCTCCACTTCCTGCAGCAGAAAACACTTTGCATGGTATGTCAGACGGAAAAGTTCACTTGTTGCAAGAACCAGGATTGGACCCTGTGAGGGGTCAGAAATGCGAGACGGACACAAAGTTATAGTTTTCTCACAAGTTGCCATTTTATTAAATAATGATGGGTTAGACAAATGCCTATATTTCCCTAACCTAACCAGGGTGTCCCTGCCTAACAAACTAAGGCTAAAGATAAATGAAAAAGGTGGTTTCTGCACTCATCTATTACTGCGTCACAGGGAGTTCAGTATCAACCAACACCAATTTCTCTTAGTTCATCATATATTTATTTATTTGATCGCTCACAAGCGCTGCACGCACTCAAAAATCTGGTTTATGCTTCAAGCGTCAGGCTCATAGCAGAACCCGATGCTTGAAGCATAAACCAGATTTTTGAGTGCATGCAGCGCTTGTGAGTCTGATGGGACTTTTTCTGACAACACGACATCAGTGAGCTATTTGTACTCCGACGATAGTTTATTAAACAATCTATGCCCAGATTTGAAAAAGGCACATGTAGGGTGCCGAAACACGTGTCATCCTTATGGGCGATCAAATAAATAAATATATGATGAACTAAGAGAAATTGGTGTTGGTTGATACTGAACTCCCTGTGGCGCAGTAATAGATGAGTGCAGAAACCACCTTTTTCACTTACTACAAACAGAGTAGGGGAACTCTGTGTCTTCATTCTCTGCACGCATCAGTGCAACACTGTAATACTATTATGTTGCATCAAGTCGCAGAGGTCTAAGAGTGACTATATAAAAAGGTTCCCCAAGTCATATTGTAAAGATAAATGACCTAGTGTCCAAAATGTGTCTGACCCTCACACTAATATACACAACAAAATTATACAAGCTTTGTTTGGCTGTTTTATATTCCACAAAATAACATATCAAGTCAATCTCAAAAGTCATAAACAGTAATCCTTGTGACCAAGGTTGGATTCCCTTCCCCTGGACCAAAGTTCTGTGTCAAGAAAGTTCTGGGTAATACCAAAGTTCCATTCCATGTAGCATACAAAGTCTTTTACATTCAACATATCCTTTCACTTGGCAAAGTGAATATCTCTCTTCCAAAGGCTTGTTTACCAATCAAAGCAATTGTTAAGTTTTCCACATCCTCCTGCTTGACAAAACAAAATGTCTTCTCCTTTGAACACCTCCTGCTTCATACAACAAAAGTATTTTCCTCCAAACATGAATTCATAAATCAAATGCAAGTGTTCTTTTCAAGCACGTGTTAGCACATCTTACTTCTTCTTCAAAAGAAACACTTTAGTCAGGATGGTTCAACAATTACTTTCTGAAATGCCAGAGTTCAAGTTCAACAAGACAAGGTGATGGAATTAACACTTCTTTTCCACCACAACCTTTTACTACAACCAAAGTACTTCCTGGTATTCTAACCTGCCAGGAATAACTACAATTGGTTCCTTACCTGGTTTACTCGCCTGCCAGGATAAAACTCCTACTACTACAATTCATACTCTGTGGTAAGGCTTGTTCCAAACTCTCCACACTAGAATCATAAATGAGGCGATTTGAACTGATTCTCTTGATAGTCTTTTGGCTCTTAATAAAATGTGTTACATTTCTTTCCAAATTGATAACTCAAAAGGATAATTGTTCTCTTGCTTGTCTTTTGGCTTTAGGCAATGCAGGTTACGGTTTTCTCCCCCTCAGTTTCTCATACAAGGAGGGCTTTGCTCCTGTAGCCTTTGTATTCTGGTTGTGTACCCTCTTGGCTGCTGGCAATGTGGGTTACAATTACCTCGCAATTGACATCTCTTTCTGGGAAAGTTGTGCTCAGTTTGTTTTTGCATCACTCTTCTACTGACTGACAATGCGGGTTACAATAGTCTCCTAATTGATTTTCAATCTTCTCTGTCTTTGGCAATTCAGGTTACAATCATCCCCTAATTGGTGTCCCTGGTTAGCCGAGTTGTCCGCAGTTTGCCTAATAATGAATCTTCTCTGGCTTTGGCAATGCAGGTTACATTGGTCTCCTTTTTGGAATCCCTCATTAGGAGAGTTGCGACCAGTTTGCATTAATTCAATTGTTCGGAATTCAAAATAAGCACTCTCACCTAGTGGTCTCCGTTGGAGTGCCCCGGGGTCACATGCTTCAGGTCAACTCACTGGTATGCCTTGGTGTCCCCATCTGACTCGCTGGTGTTGCTGCGGGTCTCTTCAGGGTTTTTTCTGCTATCTCCGTTTGTACTGCCGCCATGCGCACAGACCTTCAGTGACACTCTTGCAGCTCCGTTCACTCTCCATTGTAAATACCAAAGCAGTTCATGGCGTCTTGGGCACTCCTCTCACACATGGCATGGCTTGCTTTAGCATCACTTCCCGCTGCGCATGCTCTGCATGACCATGTCTCCCCAACATCTACCGCAGCTCCTACACAGAGACCTGCTGCAGCCACAACACCACCATCAGCTTCTGCTTCCTCCTGTTGCTGCTCTCACACCTGAAAGTCCTTTAAAGATCCTGGTTAGGAGTTTTCGATTCAAATAACCAAACCGCTCATAGCACTTCCTTAATTCTGAGCCTCTTTTCCTCGTCTCAGTACTATGGCCATTATCGCACTAGAAGTCCATAATGTTCTTGTTTGTTTTATTATTAGTTAACCCAATCTGATTGGGTAACTGAGTGTGTTCAGACATAATGGAGATTGTTAAAGGAGTTTGTATTTTACCCTTGGGTTTAGGCTCTTGATATAAGGCATAATCATAACAACTAGAAGTTGAAGCTTCCTGATCCCTCATTATATCTTTTCCATGTTTGTAGAAGGGTCTTCCTATTCTGTACTTTGGGTAGTTCTGGGAGAGGGAACTGCACAGTGACAGCATGCCATTCGATATTTAGGCGTTTGAGGAATCTTATCCTCAGAAGAGGATGAATACCACGTCTCTCTGAGTCACAACTTCCCCCTGACAGCCGTCTCCTCCCATATGATCCTCCCTCATGATACCACCCCGGGGTCGGGATCAGGTAGCGACTGCCTTCCCCTGGCCACATGGGAGGAGACTTTAGGCTGGGGTTTAGTTATGACTCCGCAGGATTCATCACAACCACTATTGCAGGCTACCTTTAGTCCAATCACCTGGGGGTGTTTACCTTTAAAAGAAGGGGTCATTCACCACTTCTTTGAATCATCTCTGAACTTCAAACCTTCAAGAAGATTTCATTGGACCCTGTGAGGAGAACAGTCCTCCAGTTGTGAAGATGTGTGCTCTAAGGCAGATACAATCTCTGTCCTCTAACAATCCCCAGGGACCATTGAGGGTGAATCCACTGCAGGAACAAGACCCGCCAGCCACACTGATGCTCACGACATCACCATGTTGAAGGACCCTTAGAAGGTGTATGCCAGCCTCCCTCATCTTGTTCCTGAGACCCTGGAGTGGAACTCACAGTTGCTGAGAGCCAAGACAGCCAGGATTCCTGCAATTTCGCCATTGGACCAGTCTGAGCTGTGATTTGAGCTTGTTCAACCCAGTTCAATCCCCCAGAACCCTCTAGAGCGGCCTTTGGCACTAATCACTTTTCGAGCCGCAGTCCACCCATTCGAACAAGTTTGCTGCTGCACCGTGCCAGCTGGAGTGCTTCATTGCCTCGGCTCGAATAGAGAAGTGCAGCTGCATCTGCATTGCCCGACCTGCCTTTTGCACCACCATCGTCTTCATCGCTGAGCGTGTGGACGACCCAACCATCTTCCCAAACCTCAACCTCGGAGTCCCATCAAACCGCCTCTCCTGTGCATCCCATCATTAGCCCATACGCCTTCAAATGTCAACCGTCGAACCAAGCCTGGTGACCAACATTATATGCACTGCTCAAGCTCACTCGAACTGCACTCTTCTTCTATTTCAACCCTGCTTTGACATCTGTTCACCAATGGACGATCGCGACTGCTGCATCTCAAACTGACTTGAACTACCGAACAACGCGAGAAGCCTGGTTCGCTGTTGTCGAATCGCCAAGACATTGCATAAAGTACTATTGGCTGATAACTGCCCACTAGTCCATTTTGGGCCTTACAGACTGGCTAGCTCCAATTAATTATTTTTTGCAACATCAACAACATATCCTTTTGAACTGCTGCTGACTCAAACAGAGGGAACGTCACTCACCAACCCTACATAGAGGTTACCACATGACTCCAACCCGCTCAACCCTGAACCGATCCTGGTAAATGTTCCAACCTGCATCTCTTGAACGTAGCCTTCGAACCGCTCTGAACCACCATATTCGGCCCAGCTCGCTGCCTCGACCAACAGAACTCGCTGCACCTGAACTTAGCTCGTACTGCTTACAAAACAGCTCAAAACACGGTTTGTCGCTGTAGAACTGCAACAAAGTATTATTGACTGATATCTGCCCTCATGGTCCATTTTGGGCCCTATAGACTGGCCCAAAGTGCATCATATTTTATTTTTGCCCCCATTGGGAGTCTTAATGCATCGCCACTCCTACCCCCCAAAAAGACATCCAAGTGCGTACCGTGTCCTATGGCCCAATCTGAGCTGGCGCATTTCCTCTCTACATCCAGTGAAACTTATGAGTTGAGTGTTCTGAGGGCTTGCGTAAGCCCCTTGTTATTTAGGTAGGGCGGTCTGACTGAGTGCGTGACATGACCTGTCCCCAATTCAAACTGTTCATGGCGTGCATATGTGAAAGAGTGGGTTTTATTTATTTTTCAGTTTGTTAGCGCGTGCAGATAGTAGTCCAGTTGAATGAAACTTTGTGATCGATTTGAGAAAGCAGGCACGAGTCAGCAGTGTCTTTTTTTTCCAATGATCGCCCAGCAGGTCCCTAATTGTATCTTTTTTACCCTGCCTGCTGCACATGCCATTTGTGCAATACACAAGGGTTAACATCCTGCAGGAAACTTGGTAAGAGATTTCAAGTGGAATGTTCTGGGCCCGGGCCTGAGCCGCTTTGCATGGTCTGTGCAAACTAAAGGACAGTCTCGTGAGAGGAGGACACTGGGCTCTCTCCAAGAGCCTGCAGGTAAGTAGAGCGTTCCGTGGCAAGGCCCAAGTCCAGGATACAAATAGGTGGGCGACGTTGTCCACCTTTTTCAGTGTGCGGATGGTAACCACCGCACCAAACCTGTGTTTTGGAGGACAGAAGTAAAACAACAAAAAGGTAGTTTCTCCCTTTTAGTCAATTAATCATTAAATTGTTAGAGTGTGTTCCAAACGATGCCGGTCTAGTTTACAGGCCCAACACTTCCTCACACGATCACATGGACGTGTAATCACCGACTCTGAAACGTCTCGCATTGGGGTTTTGTTGTTAAAGGGACTGTCAACACAAAACTAGGTTTAAAAAGGTGGGCACCTTTTTATGCTTTGCCTACAACATTGTAGGAAAATCTTGTTTCTCTGGTTAGTGTGTTGATTAATTTTCTGAAAAGAACGTCATAATTTGATCTATGCATTTTTTCTAAATATGCAACTTTAAAATGTATAGTGCCCCAGCGATAAATTGCCTGCATTTCGTCACCTTGCATCTAGAGAAGGAGGATGTTATATATACACACCAAACACGTATACACAAACCACATACACACCGTTTTTGCCCAGGGAAAACACACTGCTTAAAATAATATCAATCATCCTATCACCTCTCTAATCCATAAAACACAGATTTGCCAACAATTTCTGGATGGGCAGCTGAATACCTGCCTCGTTCCAGAAAATAGATGACGATGTTATCATTTATGTGACATTGCTTTTGTTATTTTATATAACTGTTACATATGTGTGTGCTATACAGCGATAACCATGGTATACCGTCATCTGGCAAGAAGGTTATTGTACCGTTGAAAAATCCATACCGTGACACCCCTAGTAGCAAGGGGGTTGGAATGGGAGGGATGGCAGGGCTGGGTAGGTGAGTGTTGCGAGATGCTCAGGGGGTCAATGTTTTCAACTGTAGCTCGCCAATGTTCTGCTCTGGCTTGGGTGGAGCAAGATCTTCGATGAGGTTGGAGCGGGGGGGTTGGACATGGGTGGAGGTGGGGCGTATAACTGAAGAGTGTTGTCGAGGTGGAAGGGGCTGCATGTGGGGTTGGGGCGTGGTTGGGCTATGTGAGGAAGAGGGTGGTGGTTGGGTGGAGTGGACATCATTAGGCTTACTGGCGCGCCAGCGTACAGCTCTAATTTTTGTGCAGTGTCAGTCATGTTGTCTATCTTGTGGGTAGGATGCACCCCTAATTTAGAGTTCACACAGGTCGGATGGTCCAGCTGGGGGAAGGAGGCTAGATCCGAGAGCACAGCTGGGCAACTGGAGTTTAAAATAACCGGAGGCCGAGCGTACCCCCAAGTTTAAGACAAACACAGCCGGGAGGATGCACCCAGATTAAACAGAATACAGCAGGGATGAAGCACCTAAATTTAACAGAGGACAGCAGTGGAGATGCACCCAGATTTCAGAAACACAGCACGCAGCAATGCACCTCAGCTTTGGAGAACACAGCAGTGGAATGCAACTAGCTTTAAGGTAACACGGCATGCAAAAAGCACTTAGGCTGGAGGGGCGTGGCTAGGCAGCGCACGATGAAGACGTGCCTGCTGTGAGCTCCGCCAACGGGCCCCTGTAACAGCGTTTTTAAAATAATTTTGCACCCACAGGATGAGAAGTAATAGATGGGAACGAGAGCGGAACCCGAGGCAAAGCTGGAGGATGCAATCCTGAGAGAAATCGGAGCCCCGAGCTGAGAGAGCTGCTTGGACGGGCTGGAGCCCCTGGAGCTGCCAAAACAACATGGCGGTGCGCGCCATTTCGCCTGGTGAGTGGCTGAGGCTTCGCTGCCCCGGATCGCGCTTCTGGCCCTCAGCCTGAAGCGGAGCTGCCCTGCGAGTCCGAGACTCCTCCTAAACGTGGAGGTGGGGAGCGGGCACGGATTGCTGCCATAACGGAGGAGCTGGTCCTCCGTGGGCTCCGGGGACGCCGTCTGGCTTCCCGCATCCCTTGGCGGGATTGGAACTCCCCTTGCCCTTTGGCTGCTGAGGATCCCTGATGCGGATGAGGTGGGACACCAGGAGTGAGTCACCCACTCGAACGAGGGGAAAGTGTACCACATCGGTGGGGGACAGTGTGGGCTATTGGCCTGAGCTGGTTGTCTCGCGGACCTCCTGGAGCTTTCCTCGCGACGTGCACCATTTTGTCTAGCAGGCGGCGTGGTCCTTGCCGACCCGGATAGTGGTGGTCCCTGGTTTTCCGGGGGTGCAGGCAGGGACCCCCACCCTCCCCTCTTGACAATCAACGAGCGAGCGGCTGGAGCTTGGGAAACGCTGCTCACCGGATGCTGTGCCTTGGTGTGGTGTGGTCCGTGGCACTGTGAGTATGCAGTGGCGGGGCAGGCGGCTCGGGGAGGTGATCGCCGGCACGCTGCCTGGTGGTGTGTTCCAGCCCCCCGCTCACAGGAGCCTAGGAGAGGAAGTGCCCTGCTACGGTGATTATTTCAATACTTTATTAATAAGTGCTTGAGTGAACTCGCAGTATTGGCAGTTACATCTGTTCTTCCCCTGAAACCAGTTGAGGGGATTGTTGACCCTTCGAACATTTATCTGCATTATTGGTTTTCAGCACTATATGCTTTATAACATTGGCGCTTTGCTTGGGACTATATTTTTGAAGATTGCCAGCAATGCCCAAAGCAGGAACCAAAAAGAAAGGGCAAACACAGGAGATAGAGGCTTTCTTGACACCTCAGTCAACTCCCATGCCTCAGAGCTGTACAGTGTCAGTAGAGGTCCACCCAGCCCCTACTACGGACCCCATCACAGATATGGCATTCACTAGATCTGACTTTGCAGAAATGCTGAAGGCCTTTAAACAATATATTACCCGTGAAATTAAGGAGGAGACCCCCACCTCGAAAGACACACTGGCCAGGTCTTTAGCAGAACTAACCTCCCACTTGGGTGGTCTCGAAACCAGAGTGGGCGACCTGGAGAATACCACCTGCGAACTAACACCTGACACTGAGGTGCTCTCAGAACGAATACAAATGGTGGAAGACCATTTAGAGGAGATTTGGGCCAAGCAGGCGGATCTAGAAAACAGGTCCAGACGCAATAATGTACGCCTGCGGGGTATTCCGCAGCAAATCTCTGATCAAGAACTGCCTAGCTATGTCTGCGAACTGTTCCGTGACCTCCTGGGCCTTTCTCCCTCTGAAACTCTGATCCTGGACAGAACGCACCGAGTGTATTCCTCTGTCCAAATGAGGAGAATTCTTCTCCCAGATGTCCTTACCAGAGTTCACTATTTTTGTCAAAAAGAGGAAATCATGTTGGCTGCCAGAAAATCCGAATCAGTACAGTTTCGAGGAGCTTCGGTTCGGCTATTCATGATCTCTCCCGTATACTTTAGCTTGCCGACGCCGTCTGCAGAAGGTTTCTACATGGCTCCAGTCCCAGAAGATCTGCTACCGCTGGGGGTTCCCCTGCAAATTGATTTCTGACTTTAATAATCAGCACTATATGATATCCTTGGAGATGGAGGCAAAAGAGCTTATGTCTGGAGACGTTGCTGCGTCCACGCTGCAGCAAGATGCATCTTCGGAAGAGAGGCACGGCTCACTACCTACTCGAATAGAGAGAAGAAGAAAGCCGAGGGGTTGGAGGCGGATGGGTGGTTCTGGCTCCCGTGAGGAACAGATCGTGGCTGGGACTCATGCTCGCCTCTCTCCGGACAACTCAAACGGTTACCCCAGGTCTCCTGGTCCCCCCGGGCTGATGAGGCGCCTGCCTGATAGTAAGAGGGAGAAATGGAAAAGGCATAGGAGATGTTTCTTGGGCTATCCCGGGATGCATCTGGCGGCGGCACTTTAGCCCGTATGGTTAATCTCGCCTGTGAGTATTGACTGCCTTAAGAACTTGTTAGTGTGTGACGATACTGAGAAGCCTCAATTTTGGATGGAAGAGACCATTGACTAGTCAAACTTGAGCAAACTTATTGGCGGACCACAGGGTTTTGGGTGGTCACAGGAAAGAGACCTTGATATGAAATGAGATCTGTGTGGTGTATAAAACTGCATACAGCTTTGAAGTGGGGCGCCTAGGTCAGAATGCGCCCGATTCTGTTGAAGGTTATTGTTGGTTACATAGAAGTTGAAGTTCATGGAAGCTTTTATAACCTGTTTCTTATTAGTCTTCGAGTTCTTATGCTGCATTGTTCAACTGTGCAAACTGGCTCCTTTTTTTCTTTATCCTTTTTGTTTGGTATTATTGGTATTCAGTATTATTCCTCTTTCCTTTTTTACACTCGCTTGGTATTCGAATGTTGGGTCAGTCCTGAGTGGAAGCGGTCAACAACAAAGTAACTTGTATAGTGTTCACTTTAAATCTGTGATACCGTCGAAATGCTTGAGGGTCTGGATTATCTGGGACGAGTTAAGTGTCTCCCTGAAAGCTAGTTCCCAAGCCCTTAAGAACCGGGGTGGGAGAGTATTGACGGGTGAATATGGGGTAATATCTTGTATTCCTTACCAATTATGTCAAGAGAATATAATACACGAGGGGATACTGAAATAGCGAACCCAAATGTAATCTGCCTCACCCTTAATGTTCAGGGCCTCAATTCCCCGATTAAACGAAGAGCGTATTTCACCGACTGGCGACATATAACCCTCCAATATTATTTTTGCAAGAAACTCACCTGTTGCCGGCTGATGAATTTCGCTTGAATGACAAACACTACCCAATCAAAATTTGTGCTTCCTCAGGGACGAACAAGTGTGGAGTGGCTATACTTGTTCGGAAGGGGACCCCATTGAAGGTTCATAGAACCAGGCTAGATGCAGAGGTAAGATATGCCTTAGTGGTGGCCACGTTATATGGGAGGAGGGTGTCATTGTTGTCGGTAGATGCACCTAATGTTAATTAACACCAGTTTTTTACCTCCATATCCGGAATGCTGAATGAGCATGCTGAGGATGACCTTATAATTGGAGGAGATTTTAATGAGGTGATTAACCCTTTGGAAGATACATCTCTCCCCCGACTCTGGCTGATAAGAAGAATTTCATGGCTCTAACCTCTCTCCTTTGGGAACACTCATTAATAGAGGGATGGCGTTTTTTTCATCAGGGAGAACGGGATTATACCTTTTACTCTCCTGTGCATAGGGGGTTCTCTAGGTTGGACATGTTCCTTCTCTCTGACACTCTTATCCCCCACACCACAGAGTTAGAGATCCTCCCGAAAGCCCTATCTGACCATGCTACGGTATTAGTCTCCATGTCTCCGTTTAGAGATGCCCCGGAACCCCCCCGAACTTGGCGGCTGAATGAATTGGAGTATACGGTGGTGTGGGCCTAGCAAAGGCTGTCATTAGAGGTCAAGTTATAACTCAAACAATTGAGCGGAGTAGAGTTTATAGACAGACCCAAACCCAATTGGAATTGAGGCTTTCCGAGGCAGAGGAAGCACATAAGGGGAAACCCACTAGGTGCACACTCAGGGAGGTTCGCATGGCACAGAAAGCGCTTGAAGCCCATCACATGAGCTGAGCAGCCCTCGGCATAATGCGCACAAAACAATACTATTACTCTAAGGGGAATAAGGCAAATTGTTTGTTAGCGGCTTAACTTAGGCAGCAGGAAACACGTAATCACATAGATTCCCTAAGAGAAGCAGGGGGACGGCAGGTTTCACCGAGTCTGGAAGGCTTCAGATTGTGGAAGAGTTTTTCCAAAACCACTCCTCCCCCATGTAACAGATCCACAATTGGCCAGAGAGTTTATCCAGAAAGCTGATCTCCGGCAGATATCCCCTGAATTTTGTGAATGTCTAGAGGTCCCAATAACTACGGAGGAGACAGATAGGGCGATCTGTTCCCTAGGCCGCAGGGCCAGATGGTTTCACCAATAAATTTTATAAGACCTTCCGAGAGGAATTGAACCCTCACTTAACAAAATTACTTAACTCAGTATGGAAGGCGGGAGTGGTCACATCTATGGCGGAATCAGCTACGACATTGGTGCTGAAACCTGGGAAGGATCCTACAGACTGTGCCTCATACAGGCCAATCGCATTACTTAACACGGACGTGAAATTGTTGGGGAAAATAATAGCGACCCGCTTATGTCCGGTCCTCCTGTCTCTGATAAACAACGACCAGACAGGTTTTATACACAATCGGTCCACCTACGATAATGTACGCCGTGCCATTGATTTAATTGCCCTTGCTCCAAAGATCCCAGGTAATTTATCCCTGCTGTCCCTGGATGCCCACAGGGCATTTGATAGTATGTCTTGGGGGTACCTGGAAATAGTACTAGAGGGGTTTGGATTTGGGCCGAAGTTTTCCAGATGAATACAAATTTCCAGATTCCCTCGACCAAGATCAAGGTTAATAAAAATTGGACTCCGCTAATTAGGGCAGCCAAAGGTACTAGACACGGCTGTCCTTTGTCCCCGCTAATTTTTGCCCTAGCAATGGAGCCTTTTGCTCAGCACATCAGATTACACCCGGGTAGCTTTAGTTTTGAGGTGGAGGGACAATCCCATAAAATCGCGCTATATACGGATGACTTGCTCTGCTTCCTGAGAGACGCCCCTGCATGCTTCCCCTCCTCTTGGACATTCTAAACGAGTTTGCCACGATATCTGGCTTCAAGGTAAACTCAGCTAAATCTGTGGGTATGCCTCTGTCTGAGGACCCTAGTAGGCTAGATGAAATACGAACAATGACAAACTTTCCCTGGTCCCCAACAGAGATTTCGTACTTGGGGGTAAAGCTAACTCCAACATATGCAGGTTTTTACGGGGCAAATATCCCCCCCTTGTTTAAAGAGTTAAGGGGAGTGGTTGCAGCGATGGGACTCCCAGGAAATTTCATGGTTAGGCCGTCTTAACACGGTTAAGATGACACTCCTCCCGAAGTTATTATACGTATTACACTCTTTGCCAATTGCCATCCCTAAATTTGAACTCATAAACCTCCAAAAGGAGATATATCGGTTTATTTGGAAGAAGAAGAAGCCCCGTATTTCTAGTAAACTCCTGACAAGGGGAAGGATGCTGGGGGGTTGGGCCTTCCCTCGATACCACGCTATTATAGAGCTGCACAAGTGGCGATAAATCTTTCTTGGGGTGACTCGCCGGATCCTCCTAAATGGTTAAAGATCGAGCAGGCAGCTGCTTCACTTCCTCTGGCTCACTTTCCTTTTCTCCAAAAAAAGGCGTGTAATTATAGAGGTGGGATATTGCCAACCACCTTGTCCACTCTCCAGAGTTGGGATAAAGCGCGTTCGCTGAGGGGCATCCCATTGGGTCTAGGGCCACTGTCCCCTATCACTCAGAACCCGGCTTTCACTCTAGGCCTTATACCTACAGCGTTCCGAATCTGGTGCTGAGACACACCCTTGCGCCTGAGAGATTTATACGCTGATCAAGAACCTTTAACTTTCCAGGAATGCAAGGAAAGGTTTGATCTCCTGGAGACGGAACGCTTTCCATACATACAACTATGCCATTGGCTTACTAATAGAGACATTCGCAGGGCAGTTGGAAGGGCCCCTCTGGGAATTGAACTTAAAATTCTTCAAGGTGAGCAGTCCCGCAGGATTTCGCAGTGTTATAGATTGTTAGAAAAAGCCTCAATAGATGAGAAGCTTCCAT
Source organism: Ambystoma mexicanum (assembly GCF_040938575.1). NCBI lineage: Eukaryota > Metazoa > Chordata > Amphibia > Caudata > Ambystomatidae > Ambystoma > Ambystoma mexicanum. The sequence goes on from NC_090941.1 coordinate 773,177,770, forward strand.
ATATGAAATCTTGGGAGAGAGAGCTAGGCCTGGAGATTCCAGAGGAATCTTGGCAGCGGATCTGGCACCGAACTCAGACCAGTTCTCAGTGTGCTCTAGTAAAAGAAAACACCATCAAAATTTGTTTCAGGTGGTACTTCCCCCCCAGCAGACTTCACTCCATCAATCCAGAGTATCCGGATGCATGTTGGCATGGGTGCGGCGAGCGAGGGGATATGGCTCATATGTGGTGGCATTGCCAGATTATCCAGTCATATTGGCTGGAGGTCAAGAATTAAGGAAATCACAGGCTCCTTGCTCCCCATGGACCCAAGGATATTCCTGCTAAAAAAATGAGTTTACCGGAGCCTTTTTAATTTTTTTGTCCTTTAGTATCTTATCAATGGAATATTTGATTGTATTATACACTGCACCCAAACATCACATATGGTGTATTAACCATAGTTCCCCTTCATCTTTCACAGGGGATCTCATACCTTGGCTCCATGAAGAAGGCTGTGACCCACTGTTTAGCCGAAACGTCCAGGGACCCTTCCACCTTCTGTTGTTAGGTCCCTCCTCCCCATTTACAATCTTGGGTTCGATTTATGTCAGGGACGTCGATCCACTTTGGTCACCTTTTAGCCTGGCTTTTGTTAGACCTATCCAAGGTCCTGTGTTTAGAGCAATACTTGTTTACGTTGTTTCTATTCGTTTGAGGTAAATGTGTAACTTACCTGGTGCATATTAGGTGAATTATGAGAAGAACAAGTAATGTACTAAATACAAGAAAAATTTGCCTGTACATGGGTCTTTCTCAAAGAATGTCAGCATACGGCATATTCATGTATCCATTCATTCAGGTTCTGTTTTATGCATGCCGCAAAAGTCGCCATGCATCATGTTTTTGAATATGTGGAACAATTGTATCAATGTATAATATGCAATTTCTGTCTTTCATATTGGAATTGACAATCCAATTTTTGTTTCCTTTTTTTCAATGAATGAGGAAAGAAAATAAATACCACTCTCAGGTTTAATTTAATTTAATTTACACGAGTGCATGTGTACTATTACTCCTTTGTTTGTACACCTATCCTTTGGATATGCATAAATAAGGCTACAATAGAGGATCAGATACACCTCTAATTTCTTTTGCATATAATTAAATTGCAATTAGCTTTGACTCCACTATCCCCCAGTGACCTAGTGTGGTGACAAAACAGCACAGGAAAGCCTGTCATGCCGCTTGAGTCTCAGTCTGCGGAAGAAAAACAAAACTAGAATTATGTGCTGGTTCATTGATCTCCAGCTCTTCTGCTTTCATGTAGAACACAGAATGGGCAAAGAGCAGGCAAATGTTGATTTCCAGTCCCGATTTCCCTTAGAAGGAGATGGGGAAGCCAGCGGCATTAAGGGAAGGGTATGTGATGATTCACTATGTGTCGTCACTTCTCCCAGAGGGAGCCCCTTCTCACGAGGCAGGGAGGTGAGGCCGCTGCCCAATATTCACCCTAACGGTGGCTAAATGCAGGAGGATCTCATGGGGAGGGACTCTCATGCTGGTGATGAGTACCACCACCTTGGTTATAGGTGGCACAACACCTGAAACCAAGCCTACCCAAAGGTGAACCAAGTGGACCTAGCGCAAGAGGAAGAGCGACAAGGGTTTGGAACCCAAGCAAGATAAGGGTCTGGGACAGTCTCCTTCTTCGACACCCTTACAGTGTCTGCAGTACCTTGATAGCTCCATTCAAGCTTTCATTTTAAGTAACATTTTAGGGCACATGCATTCAACCGGAACTTCCGATCTTCTCTTACACACTGCTCCTTCCCTAGCTGTTATCAGGTCAAGAACATACCTATTCTACAGGGCGGTCAATCAAGCTGCCCGGAGTTCTTCCCTGATAGCATTCAAACCGCGCTCTGTACCATTTGCAAGCTGCAACAGCTCCCATCGGATGATCTGGAGCCATTTGGCATTGGCTGCTGGCTGGATACCTAGTGCAAGAAGTGATGTAATAAAGGTCGCTGTCTTACTGAAAAGGTGATACTCCATCGGTGTTTTTGCTAATCTAACAGAGAATTCCTGGGGAAAATAATTATTATTGTGATGTCTTTTCAAGTACAGGGAACACAGAGTCCGTTTATGGTATACATTAGGCACAATAATGAGTACAGCATAGTCCCACCACCCTCATTGGCTAACACCAATAGAAAACTCTAGTCCCCCGAAAGACCCTTGACTGCTTGGCCACATCCACTCTACCCCCATTCCCCTAGACATGTGGTGCCCTACATTGTCACTGTCAGACTCAGGTATAGGATTGGTGGGTTCTTATCAGCAGGTTCGTAAATTTGGGACTATCACGTGATGTGCACGAGATGCGATTAAAGTAACTTGGAGAGACCAATTCTGCTTTGATGAGACAATAGGCTTCCTCACTAAATCAGACGACATGGTGCACATGAGCTGCACCCCTGGCCTTGTACTAAATGTATTGGCATCACCTCCACTCCTTCTGTCCCATATCACAAGATGTTTCAGACACTGCTCCCCCCTTATCTCCTACCAACCCTAGATGCCATGGGATGATGTAACCAGGGCACTGCTCTCGAGTCGGAATTTGGAGTATTTGTTTGCTTAAGTTGTATGTCTAGGTGTAATTCATATGGGGTGTCCGCCCCGGGGTGAAGGCAGTAGTGTCCTAATACTTTGCCTGGCTCTTTGGTATCACAGAGCCTCGTGCCCTATTTTCATGAATTTGTCCTTCAAAGGGCGCATCCCTTCCTGCTCTTTTACCAACTAACATTCCATTCCCGCTACTTTCAGCCACAGCAGCTGGATAGAATTAGTGCTTCTGACCTCGATAGCATGGGTGCTTCTGACCTCGATTTCTCTCCTGGGGAAAGGGATTTGTTTTTGGAGCTGACCTACTAGAGCCGCAGCTCCAAGCCAAGGCCTGCGCTCTCTTCTGTTGATCGTGTGCTAGGCCTTAACATCCAAAATGTCAACACTTCTGGCAAATTAATACACCAACCTTGCTTCAACCACACTGCCTGGCTGACTCAGTCTTCTGCTTATTTCAATCCTTCCCACACATAACGTTATCCTACATCACAATACATCAACTAAACACCAGCTTATCTATGACTGCCCTATCTATGACCTATGCAACCACAACATTAATACATTTGTTGCTCTTTCTGTGTTGCTACATGTAAGTATTTAATATGATACCATCTTGAAGGAATTAGAAAACCCTAACCCATCCACAGACACCTGCATGAAAGACAAACCTTGGTGCACGAGCATCCAATACGCCCTTGCCAACAAAATCAGTGGCCTCCAAACCAAAATTGAGGCTAAACGACTACAACTATCCAATAGCAACCCCTCCTCGCCTAGCATATCCACCCCTACCAATACCTCTACCGGCTTCACTTTCAAACAGGTTACCATACCGGAAGTCCAAAAAATCATAGCATCTCTCAAACCCTCGAACTGCAAAGGGGACAGCTGCCCTGCCCAGATCATCAAAGATGCTGCAAGAGACCTCTCCCCCTTCATCTCCAAACTCATAAACCTATCCTTTTCCACCAGCTCTATACCTATATATAATAATCTGAAACAATCTTGGGTTCTCCCCCTCCTAAATAAACAATCCCTATACCTAGCCATTCCCACAAACTACAGGCCGATCACTACGGTCCCCTTTCTGCTAAAAATCCTCGATAGAGTTGCCTACTTACAAATAAATTCAGGACTACCTAGAATCCAATCAACTACTAGGGCTGCGTCAATCTGGCTTTCGACCTCAACATGGAACTGCCCTTGTTGACCTCAAAAGTCAGATTGATGACATCAAAGACAAAGGAAAAACGGCCATCCTGCTCCTTCTAGACCTCTCAGCAGCTTTCGACCTGGCAACCACCTCTCATCTGCCGCCCACTTCTCACCCTCAGCTGTCATGTGGATACAATCCTTCTTAGCCAACAGAACAATCAGAGTCTTTTCACCTGCAGCAGACCCCATCCTCATTACCTGTGGTGTCCCTCAAGGATCTTGTGTCTCCCCTACCCTCTACAAGATTTTTACAAAACCCCTCTTTGACAAATTGGACCATCTGGGTGTCACCTACACTAATTATGCGGACGACACCCAGATACTCCTCACCATCTCTGGCAACTACCAGGCTGACGTCACCAGGATCAACACACATGGCCTTTGCCTGAATGATGAGAAGATGGAACTCCTCTTGGTCGGCTCTCCCAACAATTTACAGAAACTCAGCCCAGACTACACCAACATCACCATTGATTGTAACTCCATCCCTATCGCTAAATATGTGAAAACCCTAGGCTTCTATCTTGATGCCAATACCAACCTCTCAAAACAAGTCAACATGACTGCCTCTACTACTGCCTACACTGGGAAACTAATCAGAGCTTACAGGCCTTTTTTTATCTACGAATAGTTGCCTCACACTGGCTAGGGCGCTCATACAATCCAAGCTTGACTACTGTAACAGCCTTTACATAGGGGCGAACCAAGCCATAATTAATAAACTCCACGTTCTCCAAAACAATGCACTGCGTGCAGCACTAAACATCCCTAGGAGAGAGCACATCTCCCCCATGAGAATCTCTTGCAAATGGCTCTCCATTCAACAAAAAAATTGACCTAAAAACTCTCTGCTTCACCTACAAAGCCCACAATCACCCAGCCCCCCCCTTATCTCACCAGCAAACTATCCTTGAAACCTAACACCAGAATCACTAGATCCGCTAACACTCTCTGCCTCATGGTGCCCAGATTTACTTCCAAACGAGCTGGTGGCTCAAGCTTCATGGTCCTCGCCCCTCAACTTTGGAACTCCTTGCCGCTGAATATCAAATCGGCTGCCTCTTTCCATCTGTTCAGGAAACTAGTCATTGGTTGGCTTTTGGATAAATAAAAAAACGAATCCATAGTCCGACTAAGACCACGATTACTGTATATACTGTACATACTATTCAAATGCTTCAATTGTTTACCCTAACTACCTCTGATTGTATATATTGTATATCACCTCCACATAATGCATAACTGTAAAGTCTACATATATTGTACCTTCTGTAACTTGTCCTTTAAGCACCCTTTTACTCCAGGGTCTGGAACGCTATATAAATAAAATGAGCAAATAAATAACCAAACAAACAATGTAAGTATCTAATATGTGTCGGAGTTAAAACAATGCATGCACTGTCCGCAGCACAACCTTCACTCTGCTCCCACCATGTTGCGCTATAATAGGTTTTCCTCAACCTGAACATTTCTGCCTGGCTGGGACACTGTGCATGCATCCCAACACTGTAATCATCTAACCTAATGGTAGAGCAGAATGTTGCCCAAAGGGAAAGACCAGACTCTCCAATGGAAGCTGTGGCAGAGCAGTCAGACTTAATTCAGGTGGGAGAAAGGCTAGCAGGGAGGTACAAATAATCCCAACAGACACCACAAAAGAAGATATAAACTATTTATACAATAACACATAAAATATCTATGTTAGGAAAAATAACTACTGAGGCAACACATAATACACAGTAGAGCATGGTGTAAACATAAAAACAGTAAATGGACAATTATGGCCTAACTCACTCTTTACCCTAAAATGCAAGTCTCATACCAGACACAATGCATATAGAATTCCAGGGATAGGTTAAAGAGTAGACCCCCAGACAATATTACACACAGTAATTTCCACTGTGTTCAGGACCAAGGGTACCACACAGAACTTACCAACATGTTTCCTACTATACTCTGAATACAAAATCCAGTTATAGCAGTTAGAAATAGTAGACAGGGGACCATAATGTCCAACACAATCAGGAGGTCAAACAAAGGCCGGAGGTCAAACAAAGTCCAGGGTATATTTTAGTAAGACAGTCCGTATGCCCAATTGGGCAGATCACACTCAGGAGGGAAACAGTAACAACACGCTGTGGTACAATGTGTATCCTAGGCAGGAGTGTAATACATAGATGTAACAATGCCCACTAAATTAGCGTGAGTCACTAAAATTCCAAGGCTTGGTAGAGCAATTCAGTGCCCTTAGCGCAATTCTAGAAAAATGCCACAGTCCAGGTAAGTACCTCACAGTGTTGCTTGTGGGAGTTCCAGTGTTGAGAAAGGTGCCCCATGGGACACAGAATGACAAAGTCTGTAGGTTGACCTGCTATTATGATGAAAAGCCAGGTAAGGAAACCAGAAGACAGTTGTCACCTCCATTGGACACCAGTGAAGGTCCAGTGGAGTGTTCAAGACCCAGCAGCAGAGACGCAGAATAGGGTTCAGCCATCATTGGTTACCAATGGTGGAATGTGGTAGAAGGGGGCATGCACAACACGACGACCACGGATCACTGGGACCCCTGATGGTAACTTGAATAACTCACTAACCCAGGGCCTAGAGGTAAGTACTTACAGTGTTGGTTCCTGAAAACACTGTTCCAGTACAGCAGAACAACCTCTTAAGTAAATGTTTCCTTTTACAGAAAGGATCCAGTCACCCAGGGACTTGAACCCTGAGCCGACCTCAACAGCCCACAAGTAGAACAATCATCCTTTAAAGTAGTGGGACACACCATTCTGAAGTCAAATCAGTGACAGAGATGGCTCCAGGAGGATGGAGGAACCTGCACTCACCAGACCCTGGAGACTCAGCAGGCAAATGTAAATGGTGCAGCAGGATAACAGCAGCGGTGACCCAGGAAGGCCTAAAAAACCAGATTTGGCACTCTGTTGTGGTCCCAATACCATTTCAGGCAGCTGCAGCTTCCAAAACGAAGACAGGAGACCCTGGCGAGAAACTGCAGTAAAATGGTCTCAAGATGACAGGCCCGGCCCAAACAGATGAGAAGGGTTAGAAGCAGAATGGTGACAACCCAGAAGTATGCCCCACACTTGTTATGTTATATGTTCTTATAGACCGCACGTATGCCCTAGGGCATCTTGGCGCTGAGCAGAGTTGAGTAGCCCGGAGCAGGCAATTCAGAAGAGATTATCAGAATAAGAGGGTCTTCAGGGAACGCCGGAAGGCCAGATGGTTGGAGGTTGCACACAGTGCCCAGGGCATCTGGTTCCATGCGGTAGCAGCAGCCACAGAAAAGGTGTGGCCGCCAGTCCTGCTCTGTCTAACCCGGGGGATGGATAGAAGTAAGGCAGCCTGAGACCGCAGGGGTCGTGCAGGGACACACTGAACTAATTTTTCTTGAAGGTATTCTGCTCCCAGCTTATAGAAGTCACGATGCACCATGCACATGGATTTGAACAAGATTGCTTTTCGATAGAGAGCCAGTGCAGTTGTTTCAGGAGCGGTGTCATATGTGAGCGTGCCGGGGGTGCAGAATAGCCCTGGCCGCCGCATTCTGAAGCATTTGCAGGCGGTTAATTAAGTAGCGTGGTTGGTTGAGGTATAATGAGTTACAGTAATAAACTGTACTGAGAACCAATGCTGCAACCACCGGGGCATGAAAGTGAGTAGAAATAAAGGGGAGAACCTTTCGCAGAGTGCGCAACTTAAAATGTTCGGATTTGCATACCGCACCCACCTGCTCAGACATAGCCAAGGTGGAAGAAAACTTTAGCCCCAGGTTTCTCACTGCGAGAGACGTAGAGGGAAAGTGGCCAAGAGAAACAGTCCAGAAATCAGGGGTCCAGTAAGTAAGCGGACTAGTAGTTCCCACTAGAAGTACCTCTGTTTTGTTGCCATTGAGTTTTAAAGAGTTATTTACCATCCAGGCGCCCAAGTCCTCTGGCCAGTTCCTGAGCCGTGTTTCTGTCTCAGGTCGAGAGAGATCAAGGCAGTCCAGGATCTGTGTATCGTTCGTATAGGAATAGAAGCAGAAACCGTGGGGGCCTGATAAGAAGAAGAGGGCGAATATAAATGTTAAAAAGAATTGGCGAGAGTGCAGATCCCTGTGGAACTCCTCCGAATAGTGAAATAGATTCAGAGCAAAAAGGTGGCATGAACACTGACTGGGACCGGTCAGCCAGAAAGGCTGCGAACCAGTTCAGTACCTCGCATCCTAGGCCTCGCCTCCACTTGAAAATGTAAACCAGAGAGCAGGCAAGGGACACCAGTCCCACCCGTATGGCCAGACTGGCTTGGTGCCAAAAAACCTTCAGATGGTAAGCAGACCCGATTACCCTCCCTATATCGAGCAGAACTGAGTGTCGAAACATGGTTTCTCTATATATCGCTCACATGGGCTGGCTTCTGGTTGGCCCCAATAACTCAAACATTCAGACCGACCCCCACAGGAAGTGTAGTGGCCTACTCAGGGACAGGAACTGTTCTAAACCAGTTCAGCTAATTAGCCGGCCATCTTGTGCTCAAAAAAGCCTACGTTGGTAGCACTGCTATTTTATGTGTGCTGTGTAGGTTCCCTGAATAAAAGAAGCCCCTAAAACAAAATTGGCAATAGTAGAACTTAAAAATAAAAACATGACTACCCCAACGGCTACCATAAGAGAAAAGTGGGCTACTAATGCAGGAAATCTGCTTTCACTCCTAGTGAAGCCAAAACGGAATATTTCCTGCCACCAGCATACCCCCTAAAACCAATGTAGTATGATAATCACCATAGGCACAAAGTAGGTGTGACAAGGATGACTAGAGGCTAACATTTCCACTCAGCACTCACATTGCTACAAACCAAGAGCCAACACAATCATAGAGGTAAAAACAGACAAGTTAAGAGCTATACCTTCTTCGCCTTTTGTGGTAATGTAGGCCGAGGGAAGGTTGTGCTCTTAAGAGGGGTGTGATTGTGATCAGTAGCCACCCAAACAGCAGGCCAAAATAAAGGGAATGTCCAATCAAGGTTCTATAAAACAGATATATTTTGAACACACCATCTGCAAAATAACTAAATAGAAATACACTACACGAAACCCACCCCTGAGGAACGAACACGTAAGGATACCACAATGCAGCACTTTCAGTAATGAATCAGGGGTGAAGGGCAAGTAAAAACCACAATGTTTTTTAGAAAGGACATGTTTCTTGGATGAAAAAGGGAATTAGTGACATAACCAGTCTCTGGGGCACAGAACTGGACCAGAGAGGGAGTTAATAGTCAATAGTACCTTTTGACAGTTCAGCAGTGCCGAACCAGACTTCTTGTCACTGCGAAAGTGATTTGAAGATCGGGAGAGTGCAAAAGGCTGCACTGGAGTATCCCGGTGGCTCAAATGTGTTGGACGGTTCTTGAAAACACGGATATCCAGCAGTTCAACAGCAACAACTCTAGGATCTCAGCTGGTGTGGCTCTCATGGTGCTGCGAGTCCCAATCCAGGGGCTCAGGAGCAAGATTAGTCCTTTTCTCATGCTCCTAAACATGGGAGAGGCTGGCAAACAACTCACGGGTCCTTCAATAGAGTGTAGTCCTGGGTACCGCTGTAGCTGGCAGAGAGGCAGGTATTGCTCCAGCAGGAGTTTTGCTCCTCAGGTGCTGCGAGTCCCACTGCAGGGACTTGAGGACAAGATGGGTCCTTGTTCTCGGGCTCCCAAACACAGGGGAAACTGGCACACAACTGCAGGGGTCCCTCTACACAGTGAGTGGGTCCTGAGTACCACTGTGGCTGGCAGAGAGGCAGATCTTGTCCCAGAAGCAGTTCACCCCCACTGGTCCCTGGGGATGGTTAGGGAGCAGAGATTTTCTCTGACTTGGTCTCTCCGTCTTTACCTCACTGGCAGAGGACTTTGGAAAGATCCACTCTCCCAACAGAGGTCCAATGAAATCTCCTTAAAAGGTTGGAGTCCAAAGAATGATTTAAAGAAGTGGTGGGAGACCCCTTCTTTTAAAGGCAAATATCTGAAGGTGATTGGACTAAAGCTAGCCTGCCTTAGTGGTCTAAACTCTTTTCTTGAAAGAAGTGGACTTTGCCCTTCTGACATCACTTCCAAAGAAAGTGCTTTGCTCTAGAGCAGAGGTCTTCAAAATGTGGGGCACAGCCGCATCCCGGGGTGAGGGAACCGGGCGAGAGCCCAGCATGAAATGTAAAAAAAACATTTCTTTATTTTTTTTTAGATTGAAGGAAATGGGCAGGGGTGGCTCACATGGTCGGACTGGACCATAAAACTGTCTCAGGCACCAGTGAAAAAGCGGCCCGCACTTGCAAATGGATATTCATTCCTTTAGTCACAGACTGTGTGAATAGTACCCAAGGGGGTATTTTTTGTTAAAATGTAAGCAAATTGTGATATTTAAAGCATATTAATTCAGCAACAATGGTCAAAACGACTAGCTGCATAGTGAAGTAACTCATCAAACTGGCCCACATTGGCCAGAAAAGTGCCCAATTTTCACTGGCCTACACTAGCATTTTTGGTATGGGCATTGCCCTATAGGCCAGTCCGAGCCTGGCGGCTCATTCATAATGGGCGAGGGGGCGTCCACCCAGTGGTCCCCTCACCCATTATGGAGGAGCCGAGGAGCCAGCCCAGTGAAACACTGAGCACTCCTTCGGCTGCTTTTTCCAGCTGAGGGAGTGCTCCTGGGCTGGCAGAACTGTCAAAGGGAAACACTGTTTTGCTCACTGTGGGCGTTTTGCTTTGCCTGCCTTGCAAAACTCATTGGAAATGCTGGCTGGGACACTGCATGTCTATGTGCGAGGGGGAGCTGCAGAAGGTATGTTTATCTTCATTTATTCTTTATTTAAATATGTGTATTGATGCGTGTATTCTTGTGTTGTGCGTGTATGGTGATGGGTGCTTGTATGAATGATAGAGGGTGTGTGTGTGTGGGGGGGGTTTGAGCTGCTTTTGGCGAGTGGGGGGGAGAGGGGAAAGACGATTGTACAACAAAGGCATTTTTTTATACTGGCTATCTTTCATAGATGTCCAGTCAAAAATACCATGCTTTTGAGCTTGCCCCCAAATCCCAGTGCCAAATGCAAACGGTTTGGCTTTTTACCCATTTTTTTTTTAAGTATGTTATAAAATGCAACATTTTAACCCATTATTCTAAAATAATTCATGGGGGGAAACCACCCCAAACCCCCCTTGATTGGTTCTGGCTCCCTCACTGCGCTCAGTCACTATGGCATTTTTGTGGGAAATATTTATGCCCCTCCACTTAAAGAATTCACCAGCTCCCACTGACTCTCTTACTGTGTCTGGAACAGGGTTTGGGGGCAGCACAGGGACTGGTGGGAGCAGGATGGGTGGGAGCACTGAGATAGTGGTGGGAGCCGGTTGGGGAGAGCCCACGGTCTGTGGTGGGGTGGGGAGAGCCCAGGGACTGGGTAGGAGTGAGATGAGGGAGGTAGGAGCAGGTGGCGGAGCCCAGGGACCATACTGGGAGTAGGGTGCAGTGACGGCACGCAATAGTTCATAGCCATTTGTACATACTGTCCATTTGGCATTTTTGAGGGGGCCCAGCCTGCCCAATTTTTGCTCGGGGGGCCCAGGCCAAAAATGTTTGAAGACCACTGCTCTAGAGGAAGTGGTGAGGACAGGAAGAAGGTAAAGAGAGGCAGAGAGAAACATGGTGGAATTCTTCCTCCACAATACAGAACCCGCCGACCTACTCACTAGGTCAAAGACCTTTATAAATGCAGCACCAAATGAATGGGTGTGCTCCTTTGATGCCTGGGCCCGGGGCAGATTCCTTTTGTGTGGCTGTCTCTGGCAGAGGGTGTTAGCTGCCCTCACAAAGAGATCAAAGAAGAGGCATGGCTACTCATATTCCAGAGGCATGGCTATTCATATTCCTGTCCTGTCATTTGACAGGCTCATCCCGTTGTCATGGCCACTGGTCAAGGGCCAATTACTTCACCACCCGCAGGGTTCCAATGGATCCAGTCTTGGTGCCTATGGCACCAAGCTCATTACAAAGTGTGCTGTGCACACAGAATACAGAAAAGACGTGCATCTAGGCCGGGCGGGGCCCTACCAATACAGGGAAGGCACGTGCAGAGACAGGAGGAGTGGAAAGGTGGGGCCACAAGGCGGGGCCTAAGGGGAGTTTCTGGGGCCAGGCTATATAAGCCGGCCTCTCCCGCATGCTGGCGCTTCGCGTTAGTCTGCTAGAGCAGCGTAACCCTTACCGCCGTTCAGAAGACACTTACCTGGTACAGCACGTGCATCTTCAGTCTCTGGAACCCTCCAGCATCTTACCTGGAATCCGCCACGCCATCGCTAGAAGCACTGCCTTCTGCTTCCCATCTGCAGCCGCTGCGCGCATCTTACCTTGAGATCACGCCATCGCTGGAATTCCTGCTACCTGCTTCCAACTCTTGAGTCTCCGCGCGCATCTTACCTGAGTCAGCCTCGCCATCGCTTGAAGAAGCACTGCTACCGCTTCCGACTCTGCAGCAGCCGCACTCAACTTACCAGTCTTCTCGAGTCCTCTGCGGGTGCCGCCTAGCATCCTTACCTGTCCCGAACTCCCATCATCACGGGGCCATCTTCTGGCACAGCATCCACGTGGATCTTCATCTCCGGCAGCCTGCAGGAGTCCGGGAACCGCTCACCAGCTAACACCGACCAGCTGCACCTGCAAAGGGAATAGAAAACACCCGGTGAGCAATCGCATAAACTATAACACGTTAAGCAGCGCAACTCACGAACTTGGCATAGTTTCTGGAACAGTCTAGTTACCACCAGTAGGTCCTCCGTGATAGACTTTTTTCATCCTCACACGCTCGTGGGCCATCTTCATTCCTAGGGAGTGTAAGGACAATATATGGTTACGGACAATAATCATTGGGGAAAATTATCACAAAGGATACGGACAATAATCATAGTAATAAACCTACCTTCAAGACGGAATGGTTGCAGCCGGTCTGGGCCTCCACACTCAGGACCAGTGACGCAACTAGGTCCATCCACAGCGCCCCTGCTGAAGGAAAGCAGGACGGAGAGCCCGTCCTTACATCAAAACAGGTGAGCTTGCATGGGCAAACTCTTGCACACTACATTTTGGCACGAAAGGATTGAGGGGAATCATGGCACCACCACGTTATTCTCACTGCCTCTCAATTTCTCTCTGGAACAGTACCAGCACCCCGGGTCCTCGATACCACTGCAGTTGGGGGAGAGAAGCGATCAAAGGGAGTCAATTCCTGGGAGGGCTCCAACCGTGCCCCAGAGACCAGGTGAGCGTAACACCCATCTGGCCAGAATACACATCACCTTCCGCAGCTGAGATGACTTCCAAGAATAGACATGTGTGATATCAAATTGGATATGGCTGCAATGGTCATAAGAAGTGTCATGCAACATGCCTCAACTCAGTCATAGCTTATATTTAGAGTTTACCCTGCCACCAGGTTGGGCTGTCATCATAGTTTTAATACAGGGATGCATATCTTTAATGCTGCAGAGACTTGGCTGTCACTGTGGCTGTCAAATGGGCAGCTGTGACTTCTGAACCTTCTCTGTGCCACTGGTAGAGCAGGTACCGCAAATCAGGATACTGATGCAGCAGGACACAGATGCACACTATGATTTTGGTATGGAGCTTATGAAAGGGGAATCTGATCAACATATTGCCCTTTCAGAGATGGAATTACCTGCATCATTACATTATTTAATAAAATGTTTAAAGAACAGGGCTTTCACACCCATGCCAGATGGCAATTCATCAAAGGGGGTGTTTAAGAAGCATCTCTGGGCATGGGGGGGCATATTGGCAACTCAGGATCATATACTTTTAAGGAGTGAAAAAATGATGTAGTGGCAGGAGGACTTGAGCTGATGTTCCTCTGACCACCCAAATAAATTAGGAAACTCAAAAACCAAAGAGGAAAAATCCCAAAAGAGAATCCGTAAAAATTGAATTATACCCTAACAGTTATAAAATACACACACACGCAATTGTTAGCCCCAACAGGGATACTGCACAACACCTCACAGTTCGACACAATTACAAGGACAAGTGCAAAGTGAAAACACTACTGTTTTAAGTAACATGGGTGGGGGTAGAACAATGATTAGTCAGATAAATACAACATGTCTTATAATTATAAAGCAGTCACTTTAACAAGCTGAAGAGGTAATTCCCTAGCGGGGCAATTCACAACCTCTATGTTGAATAATGCTCTAAAGGCAAAGTGCACAGGTAATATGGAGGTTTAGGGAGTCCAAATGCCCCTCAAAACAAGACTTGCCTAAAGTCAACAGATATATTTTTATAAGTACAGCACACCTTCAATAGAACATCTGTTTCTTAAATGAAAGGGAGTTAACTACTGATCCAGCAGACTGAGGATATCACAGAGAGGAATTCCCAACCAGACCCATACCACCTCCAATCATGCAAGCGTATTTTATGTTATTTTATTTGGGTTTGTACTGCACACCACTATCACTTGCATAGCCATCAGGCACTCTGGCAGATCTAGAAAATAGTGGGTGGGTTTGGAGGAAAGGGAAAGCGAGATTTCAGTGATTTCTGTTGAGGTTGCAGATCGGAAGTGCTCCAAGCTCTCCATGCTTGTCAAATGTCTATGTGTGGAATGTAGGTGGCATGAAAGGCTTTGTGGCAAGAGCTGCAGCTTAGTGCCTATCGTGTGGGTGTGTGTTGACCATGAGCTGAGTATGGCACTTGTACTAAGAGGCATACATCTGATATGTTCCAACTCTTTATTTAAAGCTGTGTGCGAGTGGCTGGTTTGTGTTGGTATGTGGTCTGTAAGGTAGTGTAGTCAAAAGGTGTTTAGTGTTCGGTAGTGCTTTCAAATGATTGCTCTTGCAATTGGTTGCGTTACAGTGAGAGTTGTTTCGTTATACTAGTTGATGCATGCAGATATCCTGTAAGGAGTTTTAGACATTCCAGGATACAAGAAAGGCATTCTCTTAGGGTTTTTGCAGTGACTTGTGATGTCCTTCAATCATTATATTTTATTGTGTGCTGTGCAAAGTGTTCTAGACAGACGGCTGGGAGCCGGTACGGCATTCACTTAGGTGGTGTCTGCGCATGAAAATTGATGAGTGTTGTTTCTGCTTATTGGTCCATGTTAAACTTTCGTTATTTTAAGTATTGAAGAGTCAGATTTGTAGACTTTGCTTCGATTTTAGGTGGTCCTTTAGGATGTAGATTTCCCTTTGTAGTGTTTTCCAGTATTGGCCACCCATAGTGCAAAAGGCATAGCCTGTGTATCTTTCTCGGCAAACCTTCTGGTTTCTAATCCTTGATCATATGTCTTTGGTTAGTTGGTAGAGCAAGATTTTTTTTCTCGAGTAATTCTGCTCTTTGACCTTCAATGCTCTGTGGGCGATGCAGAGGGCCTTGAACTGGATCGTTTTTTTTATTGGTAGCCAGGGGAGTGCTCTGAAAGACAGTGTTATGTGTTCCATTTACTTTTTTGTGAGGTAGTCTGGCACACATAGGCAAATGCTATTTGCGCAGTCGATTCTTGAAATAATCAGGGAGATGACAGCCAGCACCGTGTGTGCGAAAGAGAGGCACAGCATAATCGGTTGGATAGAGCAGAGATGGTAGAAGCAATTTTTAAACTATTTTCTTGACTTTGGGTTCCAGCTTGAGCCGGTTGTCCATTAATATGCCTAGGTTCATCATCCTTTTAGATGGTGTAGGGCAGTTACCCATTTTCAAAGGCCGTGGCATAGGTGTTTCAGTTCTGGCGTGAACTGAGAATATCATTATTCCCATTTTGTTTAATTACTAGGCACTGGACTAATATAACGCTCACCTGGTATCCACGGGGACGTCACTCAACCTGTTCTGACCTCTTACGACCTCGAACCCTTCCCTGGAGTCTACTCGACTGGAGACTGGGCCTGAAACACAGGATTGGTAAAGTTTAACTCCCTATTGTCTGTGTGCTTGAACCCCTTCTTCCCTGGGGTCCAACCCTTCCCTTTGATCCACAACTCACCTTGTTTTCTTGTAAAGTGTGCTCTCCGTCCTGCTTTCAGCGCAGGGGCGCGTTGATTGATGCGGGCTCGTTGCTGCCTAGTTACTTTACTGGCAAGAGTCCGACAGGTAAGTATAATGAGTCTTTTGAACAGTTCTCTAACTTCGTTCCTTTCATTCCCTAAATGATGGCCGGCCTCCGGGGATGGCGACGTGCTGCTGAGATGAGTAGCGCTGAAGGTGAGTGAGAGCGCGATGCGACCCTTGCGTATTTTTATTGAACCGAGTTCTTTTTCTGTGTCTTTTAGGTGCCGTGACGTTTTCAGTGTGGATGCCGGTTATGAAGAAGAAATGCGGTGAGTAAGCGCAGTATGCGGCGCCTCTAGATGTTTCCATGCTAACCTGGAGTGTCTTTTCCCTCTTGCAGATGGATGAGAAGTTCCGGAGAAGGAGTTCCCCCAGAGTGGCTGGGATTCATGTAAGCGTTTGAAGCTCGTATAGTCTTTAAAAATAAGCGAAGATTTGCTGAATGCTTACTAATGCCTTTTTTCTGTTCTTTTCCCTTTTCCTTAGGAAGCGGCGTGCCGGGATGGGAATAACACCGCCGAAGATGCCCGCAGAACAGAAGAAGCGATGAATGATGGGCAGAAGCGCAGCAAGGTAAGGCTGTTCCTAACAGTGTTCTTGCAGGAGCTGAGCGCAGACGAAAGATGCAGGCCTACTGGAGACCGATGAGTGTCACGCTACAGGTGCAGAAAACGCAAAGCATGTTTCTCAGCCTGGGCGTGGCTTAAATAGTCTCTGGGTATCCCAGGTGTCTCTGGGCTGAACTACACCCAAAAGACTAGACTGCACATGCAGTTCTGGGAACCGAACTATGTGGGGACATCCATCTTGTCCCCATCAAAGCACTACAAGTCCAATCCCCAATGTTATCCTATGGGAGTGAGTGAGTCTGGTGCCACAAGCGCCAAGTCTGACTCCAAGTGGGTCTTTGGAGGGATGGAGAGGCCCTTGAGGGCTATGTAGGTGATCGTGGCCTGGCTCCAGCCTGACATCTTGGAGGGCTGGGGACATGAGGGGCAGGAATCATGACAGCTAGTCACTAAGGAATCCCTCTCAGAGAGTCTGGCACCAAAGGTGTTTAGTATCCTTATCCTTCAAGCTGTGATTCAAATACCACCCCCTGTTGAGTGAGAATTGCTGGGGCAAACTACTCATGCCATTGGTCTGGGTGCAGGTGGTCCAGGGGTTGCAGGTGCAGAGGCTGTTTTCTGTGTCAGGTTTGGGTCTAGCTAGCAGCAGTTCTGGTCCCCTACAGAAGGCACTGTTCCAGAGATTCACCAGCTTGACTGGACTGACAACGCTGAAAAGCGACCACTGCGACTCCTATGATGAAAGACGATCACAAGAACTCTGCACATGCAGTGAGGTCTGTCAGACAGGCTTGGATTTTGCTGGCGATGAAACAAAGGCTCCAAGAAAGGTTTGGTTTCTCAGTGCAGAGCAACTGCGGCTGGTGATAACATTTCTGGTCCACAAGTAGATCAGACAGGTGTAAGGCTTCTAGGCAAGACTGTGTCCAGTGCAGTGAAGTGCTCCATGAGTGGATGGTCAACCCCCAAGATTCTCCAGGGACACTTCCGAAGTCCATCAACGGCAGGACATGACACTGGATAGGCCCACTATTATAGGAGAAGGGGGCACGGATTAAGTTCTGCCATGCTTGTTGAAAAAGTTCCAGATGTTCTTTGGTGGCTGCCTTTGGTACAAAGAGCACTGACAAGAGAACCAAGGCTGGATCCTGGGTTTATAGTGATTGCCTCGACAACCATACCCTTGAAAAAAAAGCATCGACTAAAAAAACCATTGAATGCATTTTTTTTTTATTATTATTGTTTTTTCAATGGGGGGTTTCCCCCAAACCCTCTTTTTAACATTTAAACCCCATTTTTGCTAAACTAAACACTTTACCATTGACATTGAAAAAAATGCATTTGATGTTTTTTTTTTTAATGCTTTTTTTTCAAGGGTATGGTTGTTGATGGTTTGGCTGTCGAGGCAATGACTGATACCTGGATTCTGTAGAAATGCATTTCCTTATTTTGGGAGTTTGCAGTCTCAGAGGGCAGGAAGATGGCCAAAATGCAAGATGGTACAAAAGATATGGTTTGCACCAGGAGGAGCAACATTTTGAGTACTTGCTGAATCATCTATAAGGCAGTCGCCCTCAAGACACCCAGCTACCTTGCGGAATAAAACAGCATCTCTGGCACACAGTGCTCCAACAGAAGCCAGGACACATGCAGACTTGAAATCTTCTACTGCAAAAAGGTAAGAACCACAAAATAAGCCTTCTCTGCCTACGCCCCAAGACTATGGAACCTCCTCCCCGTCAGCATCAGACTCACACCACACTCCTACAATTCAGAAAAGAACTCAAGACCCACCTCTTCAAGGAGTCTCTCCTCCTCAACAGCTAGGCCATCACATCACCCCTGCGCCACCTGACTCACCATCAGCCCCTCTCCTCCCTGCCACCCTGTACAGCTGTACCCCTCTGTATCCTACCCCCACTGTACATCTGTTCTGTTTTTACCTCTGAAAGGTTCTCGGTTATGCATCTGTAAAGCGCTCTGTTGTGTGTCTGTTTAATTGTATACCTCTGTAAAGCGCTCTGTTCCTTCTTGAATCTAGGTTTGCGCTCAATAAATACCATAATAATAAAAATCAAAGTGACATTTTACTGATAAAAAAAAGATGGTGTGCAGTAGTGTACTCGAAAATAATTTAAAACATGTTTCTCTACCGCCAACCTGTCCTTTGCACATATAAAACTTACCAAAAATATTGTTGAAAGAAAAAGGGACACGTGTCCTTGTAAAATTCCACTAAATGTGGCTTGTGTTACAAAGTAAAGACACAAGAAAAAGTAAATGGAAGACACACTGGCAGCCTTAGAGACTGACCAGTGCCCCCCAAAAGAAGCCAGGATACCAAGTAATTTACAGATATGCTGTGGGGTCCCATTGAAATCAATGAAAGCAAAGTTACAAAAAGCTGGAGGGAAATCCACCACCTTACCGTCAAATATTGGCAAAATTGGCAGAATTACAGCCAACAGTAATTCTGCGGAAATCCCCATGGAGTCCTAGGGACTTCAAAAAACAGGACTCACACCACCTACCACTTCCTTTAATCCTGCTCGACGGGACCAAGTGGTGGTAACGGCAAATGCATTTGCCACCAACATACTGCCAAACTTGTAATGAGGCCCCTTGTCTTTACTACCTGATTGTACCACCTACATATGATCACTGGACAGATGCAAGCTTTTGGTGACAGAATTCAGCACTCCATCAGGGTCTGGTGCACACAAGTATTAATTAGTTGCAAGATATCCTCAATGTCCATAGATGATAACAAGGGAGATGCCTTGATGGGATTGACTAAAAAAGAAGATATCTCTGGGATGACCATAAACTCTAGAGTAAAGTAGTACCCATGTTTTTTCAGAAATTGATTCAATTGTGTCGTTTGAATATTATTCACCTCAGTGTTCGTAATTTGCCAAAGATCAAAGGAATTATAGAGCATAATGTTTGTTGCATAAATTGGCTATCTCTATGAAGCATTGTTGCTTTATGAATTGTGAGCCAACTTTTAAACTGTTGTTTATGTTCTTTCAAGTTTATAATTATGTGGTGAGAGATTTTCATTTTTAAGCCTCCTTCTTCTAAAACGTAGTTTTTTTGCAAATGCTATGCTGTCTTCATATTGATGAGGGTACGTCTTTTTCCGTTTGAGAAATGTAGTGCCTGCTGCAGAAGGATAACATATTGCTTCATTAATGAATCTATGAAAAAAGAGAAGCAAAATAATCCTTCTCCCACCCATTCAAAAAAGTTGTCATTTTTTAATATGATTCAAATTGAAGTGTGACATTTTCTTTGAATGACAATAAATGTGTTTCCATTGTGAGGAAACAACGTAAGGTAAACACTGTAAGGACCAGAAGCACTCAAGTTATTTTGGCATCGGGTCCTATCTAATGAAGATGAGAGACGGTTATAATCATTAAGTGTGGAAAAAATAACTTGCCATTGATTGCATCGATCAAATATATTTTGGAATGTCCAAATATCTATATATGAGTGACATGTCCCACTATGCTATGAAGGGGGGGGGCACTTGCCATGTTATCCTCAAGCTTAACTGACCTACAGGTTGCAAAAAAGTGGGCCCACCTAATCCCCTGCTCAATAATCCCGGGAGGACAGCTCAGCGGCAGTGTGCGCGTCTTGGAAGAAAGACGACACGAAGCAACAACAGGTTCGATCCCCGGTCCGCGCTTAGAAACCTCTGGGTGTTTAAGCGCGTTATAAATACGTAACTAAGACAACAAAAAAAAAAACACAATTACGCAACTAAGAAAAACAAACAATTCCTGTAACAGCGCCTCGATGCTTGCGGGCTGTGTGAGCGCTTTATAAATGATAAATAAATAAATTGAAGAAGACTTCCCTAAATTTGTGAATACTAAAAGACAGCTTGCAGTATATCATCAAGTTCTGGACAGAAGGAATTCAAATTATCTCCTACAAGTATAGCATTCAACAAAAATATCAACCCCATTATCCCGAAAAGGCCAGATCAATTTTCATCAGATTGCAATGCAGGTTGATAATCAAAAGTTTGCTTGGATTAGGGTTAGAGTGGATCTCGGTCTCGATAGCAAGAAGACCAAGGCAAGGAGCAGCCCTTAGTTCTGCATCAACGAAAATACCATTGTAAACTATGGTTAATAAGCCTCCTGACAGTCTACCCTTTACGCCGGAGGATGCTGGTTGAATGAAGCATGTAAAGCCTGCCAGTAAAGGCCTTTATTTGAGCTAAAACTCCTGTTTGAGGATTAGGCCAAAAGAGTTAAAATCAGGGGATGTAGTCGAAGGGCGGAACCAAGGACGTCATTTAGGGGTCGCCAAAGGTCGCAACTGCGACCTCTGAGGGCTCTGATGCGACCTCTAAAAAATAAAAAAAATAACGTTTTTTTTTTCTTTTTTTAATGCAAGAACCTGGGCTGTGGCCAGCACCATGTGGCTCTTTACTTCTGGAGTGGCTGGCTTTCTTGTTCAGGCCCCTTAAAAAAAAGAAGAAAAATAAGAACAGGAGTGCCACAAGTCTACTACTTTCAGCACTGACCCTAAATAAGAAAGAATAGGAATACCAAATCATGTGTCTTTCTGGAATTCTATACAGTTATTGGTAGACTCATTAAAGGTTTATTTCAGGCACACTTCAGGGGGTGAGTCACTGATTTAGTCTGTTCTTAAACGCCTCAACTCTTTCATCCTTCTGAGGTCGATAAATGAGTACCAACACAGGTTGGGTGATACTGGGTGCATATTTTTTCTATATAAAGCGCTTAAGCATAAGTGCTATATAATAATACCTTTATCATTTGGTCATGGATGTCTGCTTGCATTCACAGTAATTTGGTAATATGGGCCTATACACACTGATAACGATACATATGGCTATCCATTCTTGTATGAAATGTACATCACATTATAGTGATATCGTAACCATATTTTTCGTAGTGTACAATGCTATGTGATGCCACTTCCTGTTTTGTCAACGGGTGAAAGGTTGTGTTCCATCGCTTCCCGTGCGATTTTTACATCACTTCAGGGTGGGGTCAAATGACATCACGTCCTGTGGTGTCATCAAGGGTCATGGGGGGGTCGTGTGATGTCACTTCCGCTACCACTGGCATTTTGGTGAAATTATGTCCCTGGGCAGAACAGGTGCATTGTGACAATGGAGTGCTTTAAAGCTGGAGGAAGGTTCCGCTATCTTGTTTCTCTCTGCGTCTTTCTTTCCTTCATACACCCTCCACTATATTTACCACAAGCACTTTGGGCGGGATGTCAAGGGACAAAGTCCACTTATTCCAAGAACAGTGTTTGAACCCTTGAAACAGACTAAATGTTGTTCCAATCATCTTTGGGGGTTTGCCTTTAGAAGAATGGGTCTCCCACTCTTTGACAAACACTTAAGAAAAAGTTCATTGGTCCTCTGTTGGGAGAGTTGACTGTTCCAAAATAATTTACCAGTGAGGTAAAGACTGAAGTGTCCAAGGCAGAGGGAAGCTCTATACCCTAACCGTCCCAAGGGACCAGTGGGGGTGAACTGCTGCTAGGATAAGACCTACCTCTCTGCCAGCCACAACAGTACCTAGAACCGTACCATTTTGAAGGAGCCCTGCAGTTGTGTGGCGGCCTCCCCCATGTTTTGGAGCCTGAGAACAAGGACCAATCTGCTCCTTGAATCAGTGGATTGGGATTCACAGCACCCCGAGAGCCATAAACAGCCAGGATCCCCATTTTCATCACATCAAACAGCTTTCAAACTGGGTTCACAACATCTTTGAACCAGCATACTTGCATCTCAAACCAGCTTGACACTGCACCGTAACTCGCAGAGCCCGTCATATGCTTGACTCAAATCTACTGCTTATCGCCGGACCCCGCCTGGAACCACTGGTGTGTTATTTGCCGACTGGAAACAGCAGTTACATAAACGACTCTCGAACTGCTGCTTCCTCGAACAGCACACCGGAGCATCAGGATCACTGCTTTGACCATCGTCAACCTTCAACTCGAACCACATGAGCGTCCCTTGCCAACCCTACCCCGAGGTTGCCACTCGACTCCAACCCGCACAACCCCAAACCGATCCTGGTGAATGCTCCAACCTGCATTGCTCGAACACTGCCAACAAATTGCTCTTAGCCACTGCATTCACCCCAGCTTGTCGCTTGGACCAAGACGACTCAATGCCCCCGAACTTGGCTCCAACCTTTCGCACAGCAGATCGAAGCTTGATCCGACACTGCCAAACCGCAACAATGTATTATTGACTGATTATGTGCCCTGCTGGTCAACTTTGGGACATAGAGACTGTGTCACATTGATCCCTTTTTGCAACGCAGGAACATATCCTTTTAACATTGTGGTTTGTATTGCCTTTTCTCCCTGTCCCACAGAGCTGCATCTTACTGTCTTGCATATGCTGTATTCTTTTTACAGTGGTGGGTTCTGTAGGGTTTTCCATTTAGTTATAATTGCATATGGCGTGCTTAATTAAAGTATATACTTTGTTTTTTACTTTGATGTAACACGTCTTTATTTTGGACTGTTAAACTTACCCACGTTAACTGTGCTCGTTTTACCTTTATGGTTGTGCTGGCTTTGCGGGTGTAGAAGTGTGAGTTCGGAGCAGGCACTTTAGCCTCTACTCATCCATGTACTCCTGCAGGGCAGAAGTCAATTAGTCACACTCATCACCCTATAAACTAAAGGAAAGACAGCACCCAGAGCTAACAAACGCAGCTCATCAGCGTTGCATGTGTTTTCTCCCTGTGCAACTCGTGGGCCCAAAT
The DNA here is from genome assembly GCF_040938575.1 of Ambystoma mexicanum. Taxonomy (NCBI): domain Eukaryota; kingdom Metazoa; phylum Chordata; class Amphibia; order Caudata; family Ambystomatidae; genus Ambystoma; species Ambystoma mexicanum. The sequence goes on from NC_090941.1 coordinate 773,201,063, forward strand.
GCTGTACTGTTAATAATGAAATATTTACAATAGTCTCATCACTGTTTTGAATAGATGTTATAAAGCTACCTTGTCTATTTACACTGCATATACCTCCGATCATTGTCTTTTTAAGAAAGATGTACCTTCTTTCAATCAAACAAAGTAACGTAAACAATACACGTTCAAACATGAACCGCTTAAAAATCAAGTCTTTCTTTGCTCGTAGTGTTTGGTTTGCTTCGTAGCGTTGTTTGGTTTGCTAAGTTTCTTTCCTTTCGTGTAGATTCCTGCTATTTGAATTAAATGCAAATACCAAACAGGAGGAACTACCAACGATCTGCTAAAGGATCAAGAGGCAACACAACAAGTGGTGCATAAAGGGTACCTTTGTCTTTCTGTGCAGACTGGCCCGTGTGCCGTCTCAAACGGGGGCAGTACTAGAGCGTGGCGCTGTCTGCACTGGCACAAGAAAGGCAGCCCAGGGAACGTGTTTCCAATTCTAAATGTAGAGTTCGTGGTTTGGGAGACGCGGAGGAGGAGAGAGGGAGTGACAAGACCCATCCATACCTAATCACCACATCATCGCTGTCTGCCTGTATACCCGCGAAGCAAAGGATTGATCCTACAGGACCTTCGGGGACGACAGGACCCTGTCTGCAACCAGGGATACCCTCCGCTCTATAGCGCTATTGTCGTCCCGCCCACCCCTTTCTAGGGGTTGCGCTCTCCCCTAATGCCGAGTGTCCTCCTCGGTGCACCCACGGCAGCCGCCCCCCTTACTGCTTAGTCCCCCGGGCGCTCCTACGCATCATTTAACGGCATTTGATTGAGGCCTGCACCGGCATCGCGATTAGCTGCTGCAAGGAAAGGCGGGGGCCAAACCCCGTGCGAGCGTCTGCATAGCCACACAGCGCCCCCGAGGTCAAGGCACGGCTGGGCTTTACCCATCCCAAGGTTGCCGGTGCTTACTCCCGTTAATGCCCGCGGTTCAAGATATTAATGAACAAAATACGTTCTGATAAATAATATATCGGTTGTTGTCCTCGGCCGGTGCTGACACCGTTAAAAGCACAGGTAAGCGCCATACATCTTGCTGCGGGGTGGGGTGCGTGTGCATTGATTGATGCTTATGCCTCATTGTTCTGCCTTCCTCGGTAGCACCCGGGAGAAACCACTGTGGAGTACGGGAGCCGCCCCGGGACAGGCGGAGGTGGGGGGCGCGCGCTCCTGTAGCCGCCATTTTGTGCGATTCTTTGTGCGGGGACGGCTAGCGTAGAGATGCGGCTCCGGCTTCATCTACAAGCGCGGGATAAGAGAAGGGGAATACGTGGGATGCGGAAAAGGGTCTCCCGTTTAGGGCGCGTTCACAGAGAGAAAAGGAAAGTCTGCTTTGTGTAGTGGGTGAACCAAGCGTTCGTGCTTTCGCATAGACAGCAAAATCTGTTCATTTTGAAGGGATGGAGGTTGAAGTGGGCGTGGAATTGGAATGGGATAATGGATGTTTTAGTTAGCACCTATCACCATGTGTGAACCCCCCGCACCCCAATTTCAAGCACGAGTATTTCATTAATTCATCCAATGCTAGATTATATTTTTCACGCTGCAATTTGTGGTCGGATTGGTGATTTTACTCATCCAATCTAATTTATTCGGAAAATAGTTTTTTTGCTTCTTTACTATGCGACTACATATCCCAGAATTCATAGAAACCATAGGACTTGATGAGCATCTTGAGAATGACATGGCGCACGTTGGCATATATGAAGTTGACAATCATTGTGTTCACGGTGGCCCTCGTATAAATAATGGTTTGACCACCTGTTTCAGTGATAAATACCGGTACTTCGCTTTGGTAAATTGTGGAAAGGTTGAAATTAAAAGTATAAGAATGTAGAAAAACATAAGTCTACCTACATTGGAAACCTTGCCAACTCTTAATGGGATAAGAAACCGTGTGTCAGTGTCGGTGATCCCTTTAATTGATGCTAGTACACGTATGTGGTCCCTCGACTTAAATACCTGTTCTGCTGTGTTTTGTTTTCGCGATACAGTATCCTCGCGGTGCATACTCCACAGTGTAGAAGTGCAAGGAACTAGCGGGCAATTCGATGCAACAGCAACATTTCAAGCCTGAATGAGGGGCGTTGTGAGGCAAATGCCAATTTTTACGTTCAGGTCTAAAATATGATTGAAACGTATGTGTCTAAATTAAAGCAAGTAATGAGAGAGCAGCATGCAATTCATATTCCAAAAGTAATGGAATATGAGGTGCCTGGAAGAAACATTCTTTCACAAAAATGGTGGCTTCATAGGCCGTTATGTATCAGGGTAAAGCCGTATGACACTGCCTGCTAACAGGGATAGGTAGCTATAATAAAGAAAAGGCAACATGTCATCAATGAATACCCTACGCACTGAAAGCATGACGAAACATTGTATTCATAAACATAAGAACCTTAGGCATATAAATGGAAAAACAAATGAAAAACTCATCCCATAAAAACAACTGGATGACAAAAATATAATGCACCCAGTTTTGTCAAAGTGGAAGAAGTGTCCAAACAGTCAAAGAGGAGTAGGCAGTAATATATATGTGTGCAAGTACCTCTAACCAACCCATAATGTATGGTGTTGGAAGTACTGTGTACAAATTAATGTACACAATCGAATGCCCCAACCACATGTTTCTGTCCAACGAAACTCAATACTGGCCATTTATCAGGGGTGAACACCAATAATTCCAGTCCTTTAGACAGCCCTACCGATAAGTGGTGTATCGGCCACTTTTTACTCCCTAAAATAGGCAAATACTCCCAACGTAAAATAGGAAACAGACACGCAGGGCCATGTGCTCCTATTTTCACCCACACCGCTCCATGGACATGTTTGGACCAGTAGTGCATATAGGACCACAGAGAGAAACGACTATTATTACTACCTGATTGTTTGAATGTGTATGAATAACTTGGCGAAAAGGAATAGTTTTAATGTTTTTTACAAAAACATTTTAATTTTCCAGTTAAAACATTTTTATTCACTTATAAAATACTTCCGTTGGGAATAGGACTTACATTTTTTCTCCCTAACAAATCATTTTACTCCCAACTTAAAAAAATAGGGAGTAGCACTGCATTTAGATCCTAAGACAACAGGTCTTGTGGGATGAAACGTCACCATGTGTAAATAGAACATAATCTTCAAAGATGATGGTTACAGGAATTCAGAATTCGACACCAACAAACTAAAACACCATGGTTCTGTAGGTCATCACATGACTAAAAATCCAATGAAACATAATTACTGAGGGGTGCTCAACAACAAAACCACGTGATTTATGTGATCATATCAATGTGAACAATTACAAACGAAACCTCTTCAGAAACAAAACAATACCTGTCCTAAACTGATAGATTTGAGACTGGTTCCACAACACGCGAAAAATGCAGTGAGACATCCAAACTATCAATTCTATATGATCATAAGTAGCCTCACAGGCAGTCAATCTAAATCAAAGGGAAACAAGGCGCCCTTAATAATGCAACACAAAGATACTACCAAACTATGTGGCAGGGAGAAAAGGAGAAACATTACACGTATACCCAATAGGAAAAATATATCCAGAGTGAAATGTCCCTAAAATCCCATGACCCCACACCTACTTACACCCAAATGGTGAAGAACAAAAATGGCGCAGTAGGCGCCACAAGCCTTAATCTGAGCAACATACAGAGCAGACCACCACATGCAGAATATTAAATGTGGAAAGGAGCCCAAACACAACCTACATTACAGAAATTCAGAAAACGTTTAGCGTGAGCTGCGCAGCACGTCGGCTCAGTTGCATGTACATCAGTCAAACAAATAACGCTGGTCCGTTGAACAACCACCCGTAACTGAAACACCCATAGAGAAAAGTGTTATCAGGACCAAGTTCTCACAAGAGATTAAAATGAGAACGGAGTATATGCCATCTCGGTATATCACGTGGTCATAATGACGTATGACATCTCTGGGAAAGCTTAATGAAGTCAAGGCAACAAGGATGAAAAAAGATTATGACGGAGACAAAACAATGTGGGCTGTAAAGTTGCATATAACCATCACAAGTGCCCTGAAAAGGTCCCTCAGAAGCTCAATACTGAGTACAACAGTTACCCTATCTTCGACCCGAGGGTTACTAAATTAAAACATTAAACATTTCAAACACTCGAGTGAAAAGTTGAATGAAAATGGCACACAACGGGTTAACTTCCCCTGGTCAAAATGCTATGCAAGTATCACAAGCGTATGCATAAGTGGATCGGACATATGTGCAAAAAACAATTAAGGGCTCTGCCTCTAAACTAGGTATTTCAACCAACTATTACTGTCCAAAAAGTGGAACAAAAAAGGTACCTCATCACACACTTGTCATCCACAACCTCCTAGCCAAGGCACGATAAACTCATATGCCACACACCGTAAGTAATTAAATTGTGCAGCAGCAAATTACCATTACTAAAATCATGGAAGCAATCGTAGCCAAAGCAGTACACAGTCAAAGATGAAATTATACAAATTGTTATTTGCTGATCAATGTTCTCATGGAGACAAATCTTGCAAGCCGGACACTAGGCATGGTGCCCTTCAACATTGTCATTCCGCCCATCAAGGTGGCTCTTAATGAAAAAAACAGTTTTTGTTCATGATGCAGTAGTTTACGGTTAATTTCGTCCTGATTGGGGCCTTTAATCTTCATCAACATGACCCATCTTAAGTCAGTGTGGAAATGTCCCAAAGTATTGAGATATGTAACCATAGGTGCAGTTTCAAACTGGTTTCTGATACAGCTATTATGTTCAATGAAACGTGTCTTACATTTACGGTTGGATTTTCCTATGCATGACAAATCACAAGGACATTTGATCAAATATACAACGTTGGCTGTGTTACAGTTAGTAAAATCGTTAAATTCCCATACATTTATCAAACCCAAATCAACAGAATTTGTATTCATAGTTCGATCACACAGAACATGCACTGCACCAATGGTGGCCAATGATTGGAGCTAAACCCCATAATTCCGAGATGGTACACAGTTTTTGAATGCCAAACAGTATATCTTTGTGATTAACCAAATTCCTAATGTTGGTGCTTTTTTCCATACCCAATCAGTGGTAAAGATTCAGTTTTATTGAAACAACTTTTCAATTTTTTGTTGGTTATGGATTGATTTTGTAAGCCAAATCTGTAAAAGTGTTCACAAACACCAATCTTGGGAATGTGTGCTCTTTGGTTTTGTGTTCTTCTAGTAGGTATGTGAATCAACAATGATTTCCCCCAGAAAACCTGGCCTGGGAAACTTCTCATGTGGAGAGGGAAAGGCAGACGCTTCCTGATCCCGATCATGGGGGTGGTGTTCTGTGGGAGGATCACATGAGGGGGAAGCAGGTCAGGAGGAATGGGAAAACCTCTTGTTTAACTTTACACAAATCCCCACTCTTCTAATGGCTTATTGCAAAATAACAGAAGTAAGACGATTTCAAGTACCAGAATTCCCTAAGTACTGGTAAGAGGAAGAGGGCTGAAGAGGCTAAATGCTGCAGGAATGGTCGGTTCATCTGTGCAGATGACCCAGACCACACCTGAGGGAGACTGGGAGGATTAACAGGCCCCCTCAGGTGCAGGCCAAAGAGATGGATCTGACTTTGCTGGTGGAGAGCATAGGAAAGCAGAAGCAGAAGGCACATCATTGGCAGGCCAGACAGAAGTGGAGAAAAGAGAGGACCACTGCAGGGCAATACCAGATGCCAGTCCTGAGAGGGTCCGTATCCCCAGAAACATGAAGTACAGAGGTCGCACTGCGGGAAGCGTGCAGAAGGAAGGCTTTCCCAATTGTGACCCGCTCTGCAGAGGCTGCATAGCAGGAAGCGTGTAGGAGACTGTTTCAGGTGGCTGGCGTGCACCTGTGATCCTCAAGTTCGTGTCTGGTGGCTGGGATGCATCAGAAGGCCTCCAGAGCAAGAGCACTCCATTTGGAAGTGCAGGAATGAAGGCAAACTCGCAAGTTTGCAATGTCGCGAATAGTCGGATCAGTAGGAGTCCTCTACGCGAGGGGAACAGAGGCGCACGTCAAGACTGCTGAGTGAACCCGGATCACTCTGTCCCCGCTCGCTGGTGGGAAGCAGGCGTGCGAGTGAAAGACACTTGCGTAGTAGTGGAACGAGTGCAAAGGTGCACTCGTGTGTGAAGGTAAACAATTCACACGCTGGTTTTGAATAACAAACATTTGTCTAATAGAGGCAGCAATCACAGAAGAGTGAAAATGGTCCCCAAGCTAATTATGTATATTTGGCTAGGGAAAAGCAGCTAAGACTTAAGATACATAAGCCACATGACTGTGATCATGAAAGTGTGAGTTTGTGGAAAACCCAGTCAACTGTTGGGGTGACTTTATTGAGACTTGGTGTCTGTAGGCATTGCCCAAGCCAATAGAGGCTGAAAATAAGACAAACACAATCAGGCCAATATTGTAAACAGGAGAATCGGGAAAATGCAAGCGATATAATTGAAGTGCCCGTGTTATATACAACATATGCCCACACCTTGTAAAAACCAGGAGAGAGGTAGGAAGATACCTTATCAATGTCAGTCTTTGGTTGTTTGTGAAGTGGGGAAACAAGAGTGGCAAAAAATCTGCACTTGTGGAAACAGATGTCCAGAAGGATAATATCATTTACAGAAAAGTATTGAAGAACATCAATGTGAATCTTGTTTTCCCTGAAAAGTTGTTGAACGTCTTGAAGCTGTCATTTATTGAATACTGTGAAGCTGTTGTGACCTCTTGTCAGTTGACTTTGACCTTAAAAAGCACCTGTTGTGGAAAGTTGTTTGGGCAGGGGAGTATACTCAAATGGCAAACCTTTGGAGATTATAGGCCTGGCAAGGAAGTAGGCCAAGTGGATGTTGGAGAAGTGCTGTAAGGTGGTCCTGACTTAGACATTGTATGTTTTAGTAGTGCTGGAAGAAGAGCCTAGCAAGGCTGTTGTAGAGTTATGTTTCCTGAAATTGTTAAAGTGGCAAATCACCCTGACCAATATAAACATTGTTGCTTTTGAAGAACTGAAAACCTGTTCAAATATGAAGAATAATCTTATAATCTACGTTTTTGAATGTTCTGTTGACAAGCTGAACTTACATTAGACTATATTGGAACTTTGTTGCGAAACAGGATTTCCTTGTGTTCTTTTCTTGAACTGTGAAGCAGAATCCTCATCAGGGTAGGGTTAGTGAGGCGTTTTTATCCAACCTTATATTCTAGTAAAATGATATTTGTTGAGAACTTCACAACGTGGTCCGCCTCACATTTCTGATCCCTCACAGGATACCCTCCTCCATTCCGCAGTCCTTGATGGCGTATTCCCATACTGTATACATAAAACACCAAGAACTGTCTACAACTCCAATTAAGTTAGAAATGCTGGGATGAGGAGGCTGATCACCAGGAGTGAGAAGCACCAGATATGCCCTAGTGTTTGTGAGCATATGATAGGTGCCAGGACATTTAAAAGCTTTACCCAGCATGAAGTGGGAGAACACTACTTGGAAAAGCTGAGTCCCCTCAGTGCTGACCAAGGGACTGTGAGGATGTCAAAACAAAGGTAGGAGACAAGAGGACTGCAGAGGCCAGTTCACCATGCAGAAAATGCAAGAGGAAAGAAGAATAAACGTCCCAGCGGCCACAGGAATCTGGAAACAGCCTCATCGCCACCCGAACCTGGTGCGAGAGGACAGCAGGAGCCTCAAAGAACTGGGAAGCTGTTCGGTCAAGGTGGGGAGCCCGCAAGCTGGTGGTGGGACATCAGAGTGCTGCCTTCTGTCTACTGCGAGGGAAACAAAGGATGACATAAGAAACCAATGAGTTGTAGAGAGAGAGAGAATGGGACAGTGGGGCGCTTCGGCAACGCTGCCAAAGAAAGGCAAAAGTGTATGAAGCGAATGAGAAGGAATATGAAATCCAATGCTACCCAAAAAGTGTTTTACAGATGAATGTGAGGGAAAAGCAAGTTCGTATTTGTATAAAGTGAATCAGATAAAAATCCCTGGCAAGATAGAAAACCAGGTGAAAGGAAGTTCAATTCTGCCATGAAAATCGGATCTACTTACAGTTTCACTTTCAAACAGCATCTGTGTATACTTGCTGATAAACATTAGTAATTGGCATGCCAAAGCACATCAGCAGAAATAAGGCGTTAGAAAGTACCCTGCCTGATTTGCTCACCAAAAAGTGTAAGCCTGTTTTGCTACAAAAGTGGTAGCAGTTTACAGACTGGAGGGAAACATATTTCTATGTCAGGAAGGTGCCCTCTGTATCTCTGGCATGTATAGAACCAAAGTTATTCTACATTTCACATTGGCCTTTTTTGGAATAAAGTGTGAATCCCTTACGAAGTAAGTAAGCAGTTTTATATATAATGGTGTACTCCCCTTGCACCACTTCTTAATAGGGCATGTCAATATATATATAGCAGGCTGAGTCTCACAAGATAGCTGGGTTCTGATTATCTGTTTACATTGAGTGCATGGATTAACATACTCTTTCATGTCTTTGCCATGTTTGTACATCAATGGATGCCCAACAGGGCCTTTGGCAGCCATCTCTCAATTTTGAGCATCTGCAGAAGATAGGTGCCAAAAGATTTTTTTAATGACAGAAATTTTGAATGATCAACTATTTATTTAAGACCTTCCTCCACTGTCTACATGTCCCATTGTTTATTGGTTATACCTCTAATTATATGAGACAGGACACATGGAGATATGATGTGACAAAATGTCTACTGCTCTGCAGCAGTTTAGGGATGAGTGATGATTGAAACTCCTACTGAGTCCCACACTACTACTAAACCAGCAGTGATCCCACAACATAAATGCCACATCGTCCTCCCTTCTTATGGTAATTTGGGCCGATGGCAGGCTATACTTTTCAGGGGAGATGTGAGCTACCAAATAAGTTCCCAAAAAACAATAATACTATAATACCAAAATAAAACAATGTCTATTCCGGGTTCTGTGAAAAAATAGTTTTTTTATTAAGCTAGAAATACAAACAACTAAAAACAATAATAACTCCCACCTGTGTAAAGGAAGAAACACAGGATGTGGGACATGGATAAAAAGGGCACTCTGGGGCTGAAGATAGAGTTAGATGGGCAATAATTTCTGCAGCAATGTTCAAGTTCAAAGTATATGTCTTCTAAAAAGTTAAATAATGGAATCTTAAATGTCACTTTGGCCCTTTAAAGCCAGGCTTGGAGGACAGAACTACTTTCAATATCTTTCAGTCTTGTTTTATAGGCTTGACAGCATTGGTCCTGGATCTTTTTGAGGCAGCAGTTAGGTGTCGGGTGGGTGAGCTGGTCGACTCGGTCCAATATGCAGTGCGCCTCAACAAGCAGTGCTCTTCAACAACTGCACTTGGCACAGAAGATTAGGACATTTAGGCAATGTTGGGGACTGCAAAGCTCACAAACGATTTGATGTGGGCACCAGAATCCAAAGCTGTTCTTTGATCCCAGGGTCTCAAAGGATAATGTGTGTCCTTATTCTGCCCTTCCCAGCCAGGGACTTTGCCAGAGAGTACATGCAGGGGTTGCCACCTCCAGTGGGCAGAGTTCTGGTTACCACTGTTAAGGCAGGCCTTGTCCAAAAAGCATGTCACCCCAAATGGTTATGTGGGATGGTTGAGGGGAGGCCCTTGAACCCTCCTTGAGAGTCTTTATCTTCACCTCTACGGCAGAGGACTTTGGAGAGACTGTACCCAAATACAGTTCCAGGTGAAACCTTCTGATGTCCGAATATGATTCAATTTAATGGCAGGGATTATATACTGCATTTTCCACAGTGGATTGGTCCAATTCAAGCTTTCAGCTTTCTGTAAAGGTCCAATCCTCATTGCTTTGACAAGAGTCTTTTCCTGGTGATGTAAGTCCTAGAGTGCTTTGTCTGCAGTAAGTGAGAGTGGCCTAAGTGATTCCAAGGTGGTGAGACCCTTCTCTGGACTGTAACTGCTCTTCTGGGCTACTCTAACTCAGACCTCTTTGCTGTCTGCCGTCCAGCAAGTAGCCTTTCTTAATGACTACCTTAGTGTTACCTCTCCATTGCCATGGCAAGGCATGCCTTTGATGCAATGGGTCGCAGCTGACCCCCAGAATATACACTGTCCTCCTGTGAAGGTGACGCATATTTCCAGAGAGAACAAAGGTGAGTTGCTAGGGCTGGACCCAAATGGTATGTTTTGGATGAGACAAAGCTCCAAATGGCTGATGCTCATAATGCACTGACAGTTGAAAGAGTCATTAAAACCCAGGCTAACAAAATGACACCAAAATGCTTTGGCAAGTATAATTGTATATTTCTATAGACCACCATATGAAGCCAAATATGTTTATATTTATTTATTAATCTGCCACTGACTAGTATAGACCAATGTTTTGTATTGGGGATTTTCAGAATGTACTTTTTGAGGGGTTCTGAGAAGCCAACTTAGTGGTCCAACAAGGTTTACACTAAAGTATAACCAAACTCTCAATAGTGGAGTGACGTAGCATTAAGGTTTAGACTCTGGAGATGGTAGGTTTGGTGCAAAGCACAGTTTACACTCACAAAGACGGGTAGGTAACAGAGATTCTCACAGGTTTCTACAAAAATACAATATCAACAGGTTGCATGAAGTTATGTATATCGTTTAGTTTGTATAGTGCCTCTGGCCATAGTTTATAGCATCAAATCACTTTTGCTTGTGAGAGAGGCAAAGGAGGAGTATGATGGAACATTCCGTAGTGGTAGGGAGGAGCAAAGTCGGGTAGATAGTTGGGATGAGGGCGAGGGATAGATGATATGCGCAGGAAGGCACGAAGAGAAGGTACAGACGCATGTGTACAATTGGACTTAATTTATCGTGGAACTCAACTGTTTTGGTAGGGGTGCAGCACTGAAAGGAGAGATGCCTGGAGCAGAGGTGTTTGCTGCACCTGGGGGTATATCTGGAATTTACTCACTACATGGTGGACTTAGACATGTTGAAACCCCTGAGAAAAAACACAGATGGCAAAGGCCTTCTACTTGCTTCCCTAGGCCCCCAACAATATTTGGGATGGGTTGTATGTCAGAAATCCGAATTTGCCAAGTTTGCAAAGCTCCCTGAATAGTGAGCAAAACACTTTGCTTTGATTTTGTTTCCTCATCTATGTCATGGTTATCAACACCATAGGCTTGTGCTTGTGTGCAGAGTGCTTTAGGACTCAAAGCCTGTCTATGGCTGATCTGTGGGCAGACGTGTGAGGCTTTCTCAGTCGCATGGTGAACAAGGCATGTAGAAACCATGCCCAAAAAAGCACAGCATGCAAAGCCCCTCTACTTACTGCTCTGAGCAACAACAGCCAGGTTCCTTTCTTTCTTTCCAATTATCGAATGCGTGGGCGGACCCACGCAGGCGCTTCCCCATCCAAAAGGATGATGTGCACCTACCCCCAATCTTACACACAGCCCTCACCTTCTCATAACTCCTCCCACCGCCCCGTCTGCTCCACAAAATCTAGCATCACACTGCTCCTCTCCCTGCCTCAGACCCCGACTCCTCCCAGCAAAGCCTTCCCACTCTGTTCAGCCACTCCCAGCGCAGACAACCAAACCCTCATCAACTCTCTCTCCTCAACATGCCTCTCATACGCAAGCAAAAAATGTCCCACAGTCTCGGGCACCCCACACACCGCACAGTCCCTCGACTCACGCTTCCCCACTCGAAACAGACTGTCATTCAGCCCCACATGCCCTATCCTCAACCGGTTCAGCATCACCTCCTCCCTCCTCCTCCATTCCAGTTTCCCTGCATCCACCTTCACAGACACTTTCTCAGGAACACCAAACATCCACCTGCCCTTCACCCCACTTTCCCACCTCTCCTGCCACTCATCCATAACCCGCTTCACCACCACAGCCTTCACCTCATCCACACTCAAAGGTATCCTCACATCAACCGCTCCTCTCCTCATACCCGCACCCGCCGCCAAATCCACCAACTCATTACCCAAAATGCCGCTGTGACTGGGGACCCACGCCAACTCCAGATCCACCCCCCACGCACACACCGATCAATCTTCCTCCTGATGTCCAAAATCACATCCTTCCTATCACCATCCCCTGCCACAATTGCCTGCAACCCACTCAATGAATCCGAAAACACCACCACCTTCTCAAACCCCAACTCGCACACCCTATCAATCGCCAATGCAATCGCCACCAACTCAGCCGTACAAATTGGCCCGTCATTCCTCAGTCGCCCCGCTTTATACTCCCCAGTGCTTTCCAGATAATACGCCATACCCACTCTCCCAGACACAGGATCCTTCGAACCATCCGTGAACACCTTACACCCTTCCTTCCCTGCCACATACGCCTGACCCAAAGCCTTGATCTCACCCCGCAAACCCCGCTTCTTTGACACCAAACTCGCCAACTCCAAACACATCTTTGGAGACCCCATCATCCACATCGGCCATCTCACCAAATCCGTACCCGTCACAGCCAACAACTCGCCCACACCCCACTTTACCCCCTTCTCCCACATGTGAAATCCCAAAGTGCCCCCCTTCCTCCTCCACCGGTCCCTATAAATAGTCAAACCTCCAATTATACAGCAAACATTCACGCACCGGATGAGCCACACTCTTCGCACTGCACTTTACCCACCACCTCATATTCAACGCATCCCTCCTCGACCCCAACGGCATCTCCCCCACAAGCACCTGAACAGCATTCACTGGAGAGGACCTCATCACATCCGAACACACCCTCAATGCCCTCACCTGCACCCTATCCAACCACAGCTTCTGACTTGCTGTGAAACCCACTGCCACCTGACATCCATAATCCATCACACTCAAAATCAACCCCTTATACAAATATGGACACATTTAACTGAGGGTGGGATTTCGACCACAGCTACCTTGGTAGCAGAAGCCACAGTCTGGCCTTCCTGGAGGTTCCTGAGTCCTGACGGTGCCTTTAAGGTAATGGTTATATGGCTGTGTGAGGCAGGATTCCCCTTAGACCAAGGCAGCGCAGTTATGGGAGTTAATTTGCATAATCCAGCCTTTGTCTAGAATTCTCACCCTGGGCTGCAGTTACAGTGCCTTGTTAATAGAGGGCATCATGCAAATGTTAGGTCAAAACAGGGGTGTATGGTGTAGTAAACAGATTAGATTTCCAGGTTCACCCGTCAGGGTTTTCTTCTTGTTTTTATTTGCGTATTTAAGGGGTTGCTACCTTCTGTTTTATGGCTGCTCCAAAGGTGCTTGAAAATTACAAATGTAAGGCAAAACACTATAATGAAACCTCAACATACTATAACACGATCTTAACAGCTAGTATAAAAGGAAACCAACATCCTATTCTTCTCTCCCCCGCGTGAAAGGAGTAAATGAGTATGCACAGTAACACTTGAGTAGCTTCTAGTTAACATGCATTTAGCTTTTGGAAAATAACACGTTGATCCCAGCAGAACAAGACATTACACAGCATGTGTCTACAGCTTGAAACATGACCTGACATAGAATAACATAACATAGTATAACATAACACAGTGTAGCATACGACACCTAATTGAGTGTAGCACTTCAAAAGAGAGCAAAGTATACATAATATAACTCAGTGCAAGCACATAGTAAAACGTGCCATCACTAGGCATCTCAAACAGAAAATGATGAGACACACACACTCGCCTCCTCTGGTCCACTACAGTCAAGTGAAGCGCTGTAAAAATATATACACTCAGTTTGGTAACCCAAAATGGGTTATACACCATGTTTGGTATTAACACAGTTGGCACAGCACGTATACTGTACAGTTCTTAAAGGAGGGGAAAAAGATGTTACACTTCAAATTACAAGCCTTATAAGCTATTGTTAGGGAGAATTCTCATTTTATGGCTAATTTCCCTTACATATAGAGTCCCCCAGCAGTTTTGCTGGATTTGGGTTTTTTTTATTCTCCTGCTAAGAGTGAGACTCTTTTTCCCCACTCTTAGGCCTTTTTGCTATGTGTGTTCTATGCTATTTTTGTGTTTAATGTCTATGGGGTTTTTCTCACCCTCATAGGAACCATCTTTATACACATGGGTTACACAGCACCCTCAGTGCAGTGACACAGGGGTGTCATAGTGACCCCCAAACATAAACTCCATACTGACTACCGTCTCCTGTGGGATGTATTTACCCATGCATCCGAGCCCTACCTCAAAACTGTGCAGTACTGACATGGAAAACCTCATGATGGCCAGAGCTTCCCAGAAAATGCACAGGGAAATGCATGAAGAATAGGCTGCCACTCATTTTTGCCGATGTTATGGGCACAGAAGGACACTGCCTAAAACCACCATTGGACTACCCGCACAGTAGTCTGAAACCATTGGAAATGGCAATGCTGATTGCCAAAAGCAAACCCATACTTGTGAGGAATTCATTTCTTAAATCTCAAAAATGGGTGCAGTACCAGTACTCACCACTATCCAAAAGCCGGCAGTTTAAAACCACCCTGTGTTTCTCTGAAGGCAAGCCAAAGTGCCTATTTCAAACATTGCAATATGTGCAAAATATTCACTGAACACCAGCAGACATTTGGTAGAATGGAGTTTTGTGTGCCTACAAAATCTGGGAAATGAAGAGCCCAGAACAATGCTTATAACAAAACTGGCTGAGCTATGGAGTCAGCAGTTTAAGTTGCACTGGATTTAAAGACACTAAAATCGAAAATGTTTAGATTAAATGAGTGACATATGTTTGGTGTCACATGCCTTTGTAACTGTTGGAATGTCATAGTTTTGCACTTAGAATCAGCATTCTAGCTGCATATGTAAAAATGTTTAGTTTTATTTGAATGCAGGAACTGGGGAACAAAAAGTGACATTTTATCTGAAACCTGGCTTAAGGAACTGAATTCTGCCTGGCAACTACCCCCATCAGGAGTGAAACCTGAGTCACAACTGTGTTCCCAGGCCCATCTGCCTTTTTGCTGGCCACACTAAGGATATGCCATCTATCTGATAATTGAATTACCTGTGCTCTGCAGGAAAGTGAACAAAGCCCTGTCCTGGCTCAGGCAAAGGTTTTATTGGCAGGAGTCGTAAATGGTCGTAAAAAGTGGCTTCCTCCTGAGGAAAGGGGAGGGGCACTGCCTGTGAGAGCAAGCTGGCTTGGCAGAACTGGAAAAACCAGAAATTCAATCTTGTGCTGAGGGTAAACCACACCCCTTTGGAGCCAGAACATAACTATAAAAAGATGGATCATTCATAGAGCGGACATGTGAAAATTTTATAAATGATACCATAATTCTTGTGATTTTTCTGCCCACATTTTAAGAGGTTTTTCGACCCGGTGGCGTGTTCAGGGGGGTTTTAGCGGAAAAGTGGATATTACTCTAAATGTATGCATGTTAAAAATCTGAAACTTCATCAGTTAATGTCCATACTCCCTGCGCACATGTATGTAAAGTTGGGTCAATGTCAGAAATTGAAAAATCAGTTAAAAAGTCAATTATGTGCCATTTCTGAATGCAAGCTCTTAGAAACAGCAGATTTGGACAGAGACATGGCTAAATTCAGCCACACCATGTATATGTAATTTCAAGCAACTGTGTAACTGTGAAATATGTCTTTTATTATCAAATATAGAATGTGTGCAATCTGACAGAGGAGTGTCCTATCTGCAAGCCATAAAATGACATCCCTCTGACTCACAGTTCATTCCCCAATCAAATGATAAATGGAAGTTTGACCAATTAGAAGCTGAGAGAGAGGTAGGGTCAGTGATGCTAGAACACACCCACATTCTAAACACATAAAAGCAGACAGACAGGACAGATAGGGACCTTCAATTCCATCTGCAGCGGGACGCTCTGCCGGAAAAATCCATACTTTACCTCCATCAAACCTCCAGAGAGCCAAACTAGAGACTTCAATCTATCCAGAACTAGAGACCCAGACCAGAGAACCAGAGAGAGCTGACCCAGATCACTGTGAAGTGCAGAGACCAGAGGCGAGTTTAAAACCTGACCAGATCCATGGCGAGGCCCATTTCACTCAAGAATATAGTGTGAGTACATAGTAAAACTGTGTAGAACCCATCTCTTAGTTAAAATAATATAATTCAATCCATTTTAACCTAAGTAGAACTGCAGCTTAGCAATTGTGTTATCCTGCCATCATTTTTAAAGCTGAAAAAGTGTGCGTTTAAAATTTCAAATCTGAAAAACGACCTTTATTCAATCGTTCATATCTCCGCAACCGTTTGTGCTAGAGACTTGCAGTAACTTTCATTTTGAAGCCGAGATCCTAGGCTTTCCTAGGACCCCAAAACGATAGAGATAGTCCTTGTGGTTCCTCTGTAATAGCGCTCGGCGCATCCGCAAATTTTACCGCGATTTGCAAATTTCTTCACATGTAAAAACTGCTGCTGCTTGCCTTCCATTTGCCAGAAATTCGTTTAACCTGCTAACTATCCCTGCATCATTGCTAGTGTGAGCCTGGACTAATATTAACTAGATACCACTCACCCTGAACCTCTGAAAGGGAATTAAAGGCATTTCCAGCATATTTCTCATCCTTTGCTAGCACATATCAAAGCATTTGGGCCTGTGTTTTCAAAACTCCTATCTGTTTTCTGTAAGCTTGCTGGGATTGAACTGAATCACATTTGATTGCATTTCTGAGAACTGTGTGCTTCCTTCCATTTCCTTGCATTGCATCAAGGGGGGGAGGGGATTGCCAGAGAAAAGTGATTACCTTGTTTGTTGAAATCATATTGAGTATTTTCTGTACTGCATTCATTGAATATTGCATTCACCTGAGCTTACATAAAGCATCCTCTACCACATTATACATTTGTTCCTATTTACCAGTGTGCTACCTTATCCATTTCATGTCAACTCATTAGTGATTATAAGAAGTGTGCTAGTGCCAGATTCTCCGTTGTTGATCTTTATCATATCAGATTAAGTGTGCTATTCAATTATTAATTTATTATAAAGTGTGATATATATATATATTTTAAATGATCAAATAAACCTTTTAAACTTGCAAAACAGAACTACTTCTTGGCTCAGTGGGGTCAGGGTGATTCCAAGAGAGGGGTGTTATATAGGGGTAGTCATCCAGAACGCATGAACTGGACATAAAGATATATCAATAAGGGTTTTCATTCAGTATTCTAGACTAGGCGTTAACTTAGCTGTAGTGCTGAATTGAATCCTCTTACACTCCCAGGGCCTGTAAAATCCCCATTGACTTTACTAGTCAATTTTTGTGAACTAAACCAGTACAACCCATCTTACTATGGAGGTATTGGGAAGGGTTAATAGTATTTTTTCCTTGGTGATCATTTTCTAGAGATTACCGTACAGTCCTTCTCTCAAAAGTTTCTGGCTGGTGGCAGTGGTTACTACCGTAAATATTCGACCGCAAGTATTTCCCTATGGAATTTTCCCATTCTTCGAGGCTACCACATTTCCTGACAGCCTCTAACATACCGCCGGTGTATTTTAATATGAACTTTACTCAGGCAGGTTTTATTTGCCAGAACTTAAATATAACTTCTTTTTTTTTTTAAACCTTTCTTTATTGGCATGGTGAGAGAACAGACAATGAACACAATGTAAGCATAAAAAGGGTATCAGATACATAGATGGTAATGCAATACATGGGAAATGCCAGCAAGGACAGATACACAATAGTTCGAATTTATGTGGCGCAACAATGGGTTAGTCTACTTCACTAGGAGGGGGAGAATAGTAGTTCTAAGTCATCCTTGTTATTCAGATAGGTGCAAAATTCCGTCCATACATTCTTGGGTCGAGAAGTCAGCGGGAGGGTATTGATATAGTCCTCCTCACACGCTTGAGTCCAGGTGAGGGCCCCCAACCACATCTCAAACGAAGGGGGGGGGATTGGCGCTTCCAACATTGTAATATGCATTTTTTGGCTACTATAGTGGCAACATTCAGAAACCTAGACACCTTCCTCAATTCAGGGCTATGCCACAGGCCAGACAGTATAGCTAGGGGTTCTGGAGGGATATGGGACGCTGTAATGTCCGAGAGAATGTCAATTATGGCTTTCCAGTATGGGCCCAGCGCATCAGAGGACCAGAACATATGAGTGTGATCTGCAGCAGGAGACTTGCATTTAGGGCAGGTGCGAGCCTGGGTATGTGCAAACCTATCCAGTCTTTGCGGTGTGTAGTATAATCTATTCAGGGGCTTGTATTGTATACACCTGTGTCTGGCATTCAGAGAGGTGGTTGGGGTGTGTATGCACATTTTTTCCCACACTGCGTCGGAGATGGGGAAATGTATGATGGAGAATGAGAGAGAGGGTGTTGACACCCTTGCTTGCTAGTTTCTCGAGCTTCACATGCGGGGGGGTCGGAGAACGTGTACCAGTATGTGGCGTGTTGGGCCTGCGCGGCTGTCCAGTATTTAGCGAAGTCGGGGACGGTGAAACCCCCGTTTCCATAGGGAAGAGTCATGTGCTGCCATTTCTTACCAACCGCGCCCAAGTGCCATAAAAATTGGGCGCATGCAGTGTGCAGGTTCCTGAAATATCGTTTACCGGGCCAGATCGGCACATTAGTGAAGACGTAGAGTAATTTAGGGACCATAATCATTTTGATTAGAGATAGTCTGCCCGACAGGGAGAGTGGGACACTGCGCCATTTCAGCATTTGAGCCTCAGCAAGCTGCGCCGCAGCCACGTAGTTGTCAGCCAACAGCGAAGCTTTAGTGAGGGACACCTGCACTCCAAGATATCTGATGCCCCTCGGTGACCATCGGAGGGGGAATTCGCAGGGCGGTTGTGTAGTGGACGAGGTGAGCGGGAAGATTTCAGATTTGGTGTAGTTTATGGTGAAGCCAGAGAAAGTGCTAATTTTGGTTATGTCTCTCAATATCGGGTCCAGATGGGCAGCCGGGTCTCTAATATATAGAAGCACGTCGTCGGCATATAGTGAAATGATCTTGGGAGTATCACGAAGACGTATGCCTTTGCGCGTGTTTGTCCCTAACGTTGTCAGCCATGGGTGATAGAGCGAGCCCAAAGAGTATCGGGGGAGAACGGGCAGCCCTGGCAGGTGCCTCTGTGGAGGGCGAAGGGGGCCGAGGCCCTGGAGTTGACTAGGACTCTGGCTGCGGGGCTCGTGTAGAAAAGTTTGATGTATGACCTCATGCGTGGACCAATTCCCAATTTGTGGAGCACCGCCCACATATATTGCCAAGACACCATATCAAACGCCTTCTGGGCATCAAGAGTGACCACCACGGCATGTGCGTTGGGGTCAATCCTAGCCAAAACATTGAACAGGCGTCGGATATTGAGGGCGGTGGATCTGCCGGGTACAAAGCCACTCTGGTCAGGATGAACTATGTGAGGCATAATGGTGAGAAACCTATTGGCAATAATCTTGGCAAATATTTTCGTGTCACTGTTAATCAGGGAAAGGGGTCTGTAGGAGCCACATTCGTCCAGCGGTTTACCCGGCTTGGGTAGTACAGTTATAAGTGCCCCGCGCATGCATTGGGGTAGGATGTTTAACTCTAAGGATTCGTTCCACACCTCCAGGAGTCTGGGTGCCAGAATGGCTACATGTTCCAGATAAAACTCTGAGGTCAGGCCGTCCGGGCCTGGTGCTTTGCCCCTAGGGCAGTTTGAGGTGACCGTGGTTATCTCATCGAGGGTGATAGGATCTTCAAGCAGGTCGCTGGTCGCGCGGGAGAGGAGGGTCATGGGGATTTGATCTAGCAAGGTGTCAGTGTCTTGCAGACTATGTTCTTGCTGGGGCCCATACAGGGTCGTGTAGAACGCGGTGAATGTCCCGAGGATATCTTGGTCGGAGCAGCACAGGGTGCCTCCCGTGTCTTTGACACAATCAATGCGGTTCCTGCCCCCCTCAGTGCGGACCAGTCTGGATAGTGTCCTACCCGGCCTATCCCCCTCACCATACTTCCTGGCCGCTACGGGACAGGTGAAGTACAGAACTTCTCATAGAGCATGAGACTCAAATGTTTCCAATTCCGCTCTGATCTGAGCCAGTATGGTCGGGGAAGGGGCGGAGGCAAACACCCTCTCAAGCTCTTTTAACTTCGCTTCCGACTGCTGCAAGCTATTTTTTATGGCTTTGAGGACCCCAGCCTCCCTAGAGATGCACATCCCCCTGATGAAGACCTTGAATGCCTCCCAGCATACTCCATCGGAGGTGTCATGCCTGTTATTGCACTCAAAGAAGGTGCTAATGTCAGCTAGGATATCAGCTTTGAAGACTATGTCTTGGAGGGCCTCCAACTTAAATCTCCAGGAGGAGCGAGGGGGCTGGTCGTGTCCCTGTGTTATAGGAAGTGTTACCGGTGAATGGTCCGATAGTGTGCGTGGTAATATCTTGGCCTCTGTGACCCTGCCCACCATGCAACTCGATATGAGAAAAAGATCGATCCTGGAGAGGCTGTCATGTACCGATGAGTAGAATTGTGTACTCTCTAGCCTGCAGGTTGAGAGCTCTCCATACATCCTTGAGACCAAGTGTGTCCATGTGGCCATGTAACCTATGGGCCGCGTGTGATGGGGCTCTGCGGGCCGTCCCGGATCTATCCAGGTCTTTATCTAGGATCAGATTCATGTCCCCACCCCATATGATGGGAATACCAATATATTTCAGTAGCGTGGTGGTGATGGCTTCAAAAAAATCGGGGTCGTCAAAGTTAGGGGCATATGTGTTCACTAGGAGGCATTCCATACTGGCGAGTGAGCAATGAAGGATCGATCACGTATCTGCCCTCAGGGTCAGTGTGGCTGGTACGCAGGGAAAGCTGGACTGACTTATGGATTAAAGTTAGGACCCCCCTGGACTGGGTGGAGTACTTCGTATAGTATCTATTGTTGCCCCACGTGGGGGCAAGGCATGTTGCTAGGCGCCCAAGGGCATGGGTTTCTTGGAGAAAGAGGATTTTGGCGCCATGCCGCTGGGCATAGGCAGTTATCCTGCGGGCCTTAGTGAAATTACTCAGACCACGGATATTCCATGTCATAATGTTCAGAGCCATAGTGTCACATTATGGAACATCCCAGTGGTAGTATTCATTAACTTTCCAGCTTTTGCATTTGCCGTGTGCACAGTTATGTTGAGTCGAAGTCCCATATCTCTCAGCCATGTTTTTAACTGTTAACCCAGGCCCAACTTCGCCACCCCGACCCTCACTGCCCAACCCCAACATGCAGTGCAGACCTCCCACCCCAAAACACACAAGTCGCCCTTTGGGCCTGCTCCAACCGGGAAACAAAGATCAGAGGACCAGATCCAATGTGGATAAGGCCACATCCCAGCCCAACAGTGGCCATTCATTAAAAGGAACAAAAAGAAATTGAAAGCAAACATTGCAACTGCAACGGGGAGTGCTGGTGCCGTGTGGCCGACATCTGGAACTTGGTGCGGGGCAGCATATGCTGTCCCGAATGTGTTGCTGCGGTAAACGGGTATCACAGACAGCTTCTGAGACCAGAGAGTGCCCTCTGGTTGGTTGACATCTCAGGAAAGAGTAGGACACAGGGATAGCTCCGAGAACCAAGTGGGGCGAAGACAAAGTAAATAGTTTTAGGAGCTAGCCTGTGGCCCGCATACATAAGTGGCCGCAGTTGTTGAGTGGACACGGTGAGGTTGCCATCAAACGTCATAAGGCAAGGATCAGTGAACACTTTATAACATCGTGAGCTGTGCCGCCTATGGCGCGTGGTCACCTCGCGGCCCAGGAAGAGGTATATGTAGCTCAATGAACTTCACTGCTTCGTCTGGGACAGTGAAAAAAAAGATCTTGCCATCGTGAGTGATCTTTAGCTGTGCCGGGAACAAGATGGCGTAGGGGACGTTACGCTCCCTGAGCAGCTTCTTGACGCCTAAGAATTGGCGCCTCTCCTGCTGCACCGCGAGCGAGAAATCCGGGAAGATTCTGATGGTTTGGGCCTCCAATCGAAGGTCTCCCTTTTCCCGTGACAGGCGGAGGATGAGATCTCTGTCGCTGTAGTTGAGTATCTTGGCGATAATGGGTCTGGGAATGTCGCCGGTTCTGGGGTGTGGCGAAAGGGCCCGGTGAGCCCGCTCGACTGTGAAATATGGTGAGATGGCAGGGTTATCCAGCAGGTATATAAGTAGTTTCTCCACTGCGTCCTCCATCCGCCCCCTGAGGGCATTCTCGGGGACCCCCATGATGCGTAGGTTGGTCCTACGAGAGCGAGATTCCAAATCGTCACATTTAGCCTTGACACTTTTCATGTCACGCGTTAGGGAGGCCACATTGTCTTGGAGCGCGTGTATACCATCCTCGTTCACCGAGATTCTATTTTCGGCCTCAGTGATCCTCGATCCCGCCTGGTCTACTCGAGTTTTTAGCGAGGCAACATTAGCATTGCGGTCGTCTAGTTTTTCATGGAAGGAGGCGAAGTTTTTAGCCATAGATTCCATTAGTAGGGTGAGGTCCGGTGCTTGGTGCGAGGTCAAGTCTGGCTCTTCCTGAGGCGATGACGTGCAGGCTGGCTCATCTCGAGGGACCGCTTTAGCGTACTTGTCCATCGTGCCTCCTTGGGCACCTGCCTTGGGTCTGCTAGGCATTGTTGCTGTAGTGGGCCTGGGTGCAGAGAGGGCCCACTTATGAGTAGGATGAAGAAATGGGGAAGGCAGGGACCGACAGGACCAACCGTAGTGTCTTTTGTGCCGGCATGCGCCACAAGGCGGCTGGGGGGCCACCGCAAATAGCAGAGAGTTACTGGCGGAGCAGCAAAGCTGTGATGGCTGGTATGCGTGGCCTCCACATGTGTTCAGGTTGCTGGGGGGGGCCAGCAGGATCTGTCTCAGGGGGGCCCGTGCGGAGGCGGCGACAATGCCAGTGGGAAAGTGGGGTCGTAGTCGCCCTCAGACAGTGGAAGTCCAGGCGTAGCGAAGGCTCATAGGAAGGATGCGTGGAAATGAAGCAATCACAGGACACGGCCTGGTTTAGGGATGTCAATTCGATGCCCCAATGTCAGCGGCCCGCTCGGGCCCCCCAGGGCTGGCAGCAGCGTGGTTATGATGGAGTGCAATGCAAGGCCCGCCGTAGCAGTGGGAGGGGGCAGTCGAATAGAGCATCGGGTAGGCGGGCAGGCCGCAAACAGTACGGTAACCATGCGGGGGGACCAAGGCAGCCCGCAGCGGGCAGAGGCCTCGAAGCCCACGCACTCCAGTCCCCGCTCACCTGGTCCGCCGCGGCCACGGGGCGAATAAATCCTCTGTGTTGTCGGCGCCGGGGGAGGCCACGAAGATCGCCGGCGCAGCAGGAAACATTCACAGCGCCGCCCGCCAACAGGGGGCCTGGCCGGCGACTGCCGTGTGTTGCGACGCCCGCAGCGGGTCTCTCCGAGCGGCGGGAAACAGGGGGCCGCCGCTGCCCAGGGCCAAGCGGGGGATCCGGGAGTTAGGCAGGCCAGGCGGAAGGGCCGGATGTTAGGCAACCACCGGGGCCGAGTGGAATGCGAGGCCCAACTCCAACAAAGGTGCCAGCCGGGTCCCGGGAGGACAGATCGAGTCCAAAATTGCACAAAATGTCCAGTGCAGTGGCGAAAGCAGCACAGCCAGCCGATGGTCCTTCACAATGTCGAGGACCGCAGATGTGAGCAGATGAACGCCGAGGCCGCACAGAGCTGAAAAGCTAGGCAGCCATCTTGGGCTGCTCCACAGCGTCACCTTCCTTAAATATAACTTCTTTCTCTAAACACCTAACCCAGTTCGGGGATCCTTTTGCTCGTCCTTTTGGCGGGCTTCTGCCCAAAAGTCCTCCTTTCGGCGCCACTGAGTCTGGGGTGGGTCCATTGTGTGGGAGGGGGAGTAGGACCCCTGAACAGGGTTGCCTCAGCAACCCATGTCACACTCTTTCCTGATAGGCTGGAGGGTCTCCCGCCAAGATGACCACTCCACTGTGTGAGTGACAGCTAGGCTGTATGAATGGGGATCTTTTTGCATAAAAGCAGGGTCCTGAGGACTGGAAGCGCAAGACGTCGCCACTGGAACTAAGAAGCCGAAGAGGAGAGAAGCCAAAGACATCTGCAACGGCTGAACCACCGGTGAAGCCCTACTGCAGCGTCTCACCACTTTTCTCCACACGACGAGAGAAGATCTTCATCTGCAAGAGCCTTCTTCCCTTGAGCTGGTGGGGCCAACCAGTTTGCCAATCACCTTCCCGGACGTGCCATGGTCGAATCGCCAGTACCCTGTACCCAGAGACCGGATAGCCAGGCACCCGTCCACCCGGACCGCGAATTAAAGGAGCGTACCTTTTATTAGTCGGGTAGCACTGCGGCTGGTTTCATCCCTGGGTAGTGCAGTAACTCAAACCTTCCTCCACGACGAGAGTCCCCTCTTCCTCTGCTGGATCACCCGAACTGCAGGAACTACCAGGAACAACCGCCACCGCAGGAGCCACTTCTTCATATTAAGGTACATTGTTCCACCAGGCCGCCCTGTCCGCGTGGTAGTGCTAAAGGTGTTTTAAATCCTTTACCTACCTGTTGGGTTGGCCGCCCCTATCTTCTAAACATTGTCTTTCAGCTTCTGCATCCACCTTTTCAAAATCGTTAACCAAAGACTTGACTGCAGCTACGAGAACATTTTGCTCCTGTACCACTGACTCTTGCACAGGCCTATTGACTCTGGCTAAATTTGTTAGACCTGCCTTCTCGAGATTGCTTCTCAACTAGAACTGTGTTGGTGCACCTACTTCTTATAACCACCTTTTCCTTCTCACTTTTAAAAACTTGTGAAGTGCCATTTTGCTCGGTTTTCATTTAAGTATCCTCTACGCTAAAGTACTGCCTTGCCTATACCTGTTCACAAACTTCTGGGAAGTGTTGCTAGGGTGTGTAGGAAGATATTTCTGTATAACTTGTTCTTTCCCTCCCTTGTGAGAAATTGCTAAAGTGCCATTTGTGTTTGGTTTCCACTGTGCCGTTTTGCTCAGTTTTCACTCTTGCTCAAACTTGTCTACAATTTAACTAGGGAGTTGTGTATACTTTTCTTGACTGATTTTAACTTGCTTTATTAACTGTGATTAATGTGTTGAACTAGAAGTGTGTAAAATAAATATATGTATTCTTTTTAATACAAAGCTTTGGTCAGTGTTTCCTTGTGCTATGGTACTGTAGTCCTATTTTGTAAACCCTGAATACAGCTCATCACCCTCTTGAGATAAGTCTGACTGCTTAGCTACAGCTACCAACTAAATCTTTGTGGTACGGATTGATATCAAAGGGGATTTATTGCTCATACCTGTAGTCTTAATCTTCTGTAGTGCTCCCTTAACAGCTATCAGGCATTCAGAACACTTATAAATGCTTAAAGGATAGTTCCGGGACTTTTTTTTTATTGTTCCTATGGTTCGGCCATGTGTTTTTAAGCATAAATCGGTAGATCGTAGAAAACTTTCCTATGGACCTTACCCGACTTTTCGTCCATTAACGCACTCGAAATCAGCCGCCATTTTCTGATAATCCTATCATTTCCCCCCATCGCCCTGGCTCACCTGCTTTTGCGGCACTAAATCAAATCCCCCGCCCCTGAGCCTGACATCAGCAGACGCGTACCGCCCATTTCCCAACGCCAAAGCACGTTTCGTGTCAACAATCGCTGCGCCTCAGCTAATGAAGTGTCGCCATGGAAATGGCAGGACGCCTCTTTCCTCAATAAGTATAAACACACCGTTTCACAACACACAGCAGCAGATTTTCGATTCCATTCCTCTCTCTGTGTTACTTTGAGTATTCTGTGACTCGTTTCTGTGCTCTGGTCAGCTACCTTCGCCGCTTCTAGGCCTTGTGAACACCTGTACCATCTCTGTAAATTATTTTACTTTCTTTACCACACAATGGCTACAATAATGCCGTATATGTACGAGCCCGAGTACACCGAGGAGGAACTACTGGAAAGGCAAGCACGCGGAAACGATGGGGATTCGGACGGCAGTTGGGAGGACCAGTCAACGGATGAAGAGCCTGGACCATGTCGCATGGACGGCGTCTCCACCTGGTGCACGTGCAATCGGTGCGAGCTAATGCCAACTGAGGAGGAGAACTGCTGCTGCCGTGAAAATTCCGGGTGCTTGGCCTACATTTCGGAAGGCGAGCCAAGTCCGCAATGCATCACCGAGCTGCCAGAGTTCAGGGAAGCCTGCCTCTCACAGACCGTGTTGAGGATGATGATGGTGCTTATGCACGAACTTCGCGGCACTGTTCGTCCGCGTAATCCGAGTAACGAGTAAGTATACTCTGGTTGTGATGTCAGTGATGCCACTACTATGTCATGGTCGTCTCCCACATATAAAATTACATCTACATATCATTCGAATGCATGTAAATTGGTTCCATATTGTGCATTTTCTAGATAGAATTTTTTTCAAAGCAGAATGACATTTTTTACCTGAATCGACAGTGATACGAAAGTTTTGTCATTTTAATACAGTTTGCATCTTTCATTTTCACAGGTGGTACAGGCTGGTGGCCTATCGTTGCTTCACTTGGTGGCTTCACGGGAGGCTCGGACACCGCATTCGGAGAGTAATACCTGCCTGTGCGGTACTTGCCATTAGACAACATTTCCCCAGCGACAGTGGACAATACCGCGGATTTTCCCTGGATGTGCTGCAACCGGAACTTTACAATGTGTAATGTTTATTATTTATGTTCAATTGAAATTAAGATCTAAAATAAAACCCAACATATATTTTAACAATGGTTGTTTTGATTTTTTAAATGAATCTAGTGTGTCTCCATTGAATAGTCTTCCTGTGCCTTGTCTTGTCACACCACATGTCTCCGGCCAGCATCCTCCCTCACGCTGGCCGCCCACCTTCAATCCACATAACCGTTGAACCCATATGCAGCAGACATACATATGTTATTTTGCGGGTTGGCATCAAGCCTCCCGGCCTTGCCTCCTCCCCCAAAAATACTTACCACACCACTTTGTTCAAGCGTTGGCAATAAAAGGAAGGCCGTTGGATTTTATTGACACAAAACATGGTTATAGGTAAATAATCAATATGGTTGATCATAATAAATCATCCTTTTGGGCACCGGGTACAGAGATGACCCCCTCTGGCCCGTGCCACCTTGCCACCACAGGCCAGCCTGCTGCTGACTAACTGCCTAGGCATCCAGGGTCTCCAGGGTGAACTGCACCCATATATTCTCCTGGGAGGCTGAGGTATTTATAAACTCACCCCCCTGCCTTCCATGTACTAGATCCTTCAGCCTGCCTCTTACATGCAGTTAGATGGCCTCTCCTTGGTGAGGCCCTGCGGCAAACGAGTCTTGTCTGCACGACCAGCGCCCCAATCCACACCCCCCCCACCCTATCAAAGGCAGTTCGCACCGGGGTACTTGCGCTGCCAAGTGGAGCTGTCAGGGAGCGATAAAGGCCAAGAGGTGCCAAAGACCATGTACACTTCAAAGTGGTCTATAGAGCATGGGTTGTTGTTCCCATGTCTACCTCCAGACCCCGTGTCTCCTGCCAAGCATCCCCCCTCACGCTGGACGCCCCCCTGCAATCCACATAAGGGTGTCTCCATTCACGAGTCTTCCTGTGTCTTGTCTGCACGACCACCGCCCCAATCCACCCCCCGCCCTATCAAAGGCAGTTCGCACCGGGGTACTTGTGCTGGCAAGTGGAGCTGTCAGGGAGCGATAAAGGCCAAGAGGTGCCAAAGACCATGTACACTTCAAAGTGGTCTATAGAGCATGGGTTGTTGTTCCCATGTCTACCTCCAGACCCCGTGTCTCCTGCCAAGCATCCCCCCTCACGCTGGACGCCCCCCTGCAATCCACATAAGTGTGTCTCCATTCACGAGTCTTCCTGTGTCTTGTCTGCACGACCACCGCCCCAATCCACCCCCCACCCTATCAAAGGCAGTTCGCACCGGGGTACTTGTGCTGGCAAGTGGAGCTGTCAGGGAGCGATAAAGGCCAAGAGGTGCCAAAGACCATGTACACTTCAAAGTGGTCTATAGAGCATGGGTTGTTGTTCCCATGTCTACCTCCAGACCCCGTGTCTCCTGCCAAGCATCACCCCTCACGCTGGACGCCCCCCTGCAATCCACATAAGTGTGTCTCCATTCACGAGTCTTCCTGTGTCTTGTCTGCACGACCACCGCCCCAATCCACCCCCCGCCCTATCAAAGGCAGTTCGCACCGGGGTACTTGTGCTGGCAAGTGGAGCTGTCAGGGAGCGATAAAGGCCAAGAGGTGCCAAAGACCATGTACACTTCAAAGTGGTCTATAGAGCATGGGTTGTTGTTCCCATGTCTACCTCCAGACCCCGTGTCTCCTGCCAAGCATCCCCCCTCACGCTGGACGCCCCCCTGCAATCCACATAAGTGTGTCTCCATTCACGAGTCTTCCTGTGTCTTGTCTGCACGACCACCGCCCCAATCCACCCCCCGCCCTATCAAAGGCAGTTCGCACCGGGGTACTTGTGCTGGCAAGTGGAGCTGTCAGGGAGCGATAAAGGCCAAGAGGTGCCAAAGACCATGTACACTTCAAAGTGGTCTATAGAGCATGGGTTGTTGTTCCCATGTCTACCTCCAGACCCCGTGTCTCCTGCCAAGCATCCCCCCTCACGCTGGACGCCCCCCTGCAAACCGCATAATGCCACGACATATACACGTCATTCATTCACAAACACACCCCTGTTTCGAATCCTTTATAACCCACTTCATATTTCTAATGAGCACTTCTTTGCGCTTTGCTAGTCAACCCGTGAAGGTGCTGGTTATCTGCTCTTCGTCTCTGTGTCTCTGTGACCTTCCGTGACCACTTCGAGGAAACTCCTCAGTTTGTAACCTGTGAACTGCTCCCTGTTCTACGACAAGAAACTACTCTGATCCCTGCATCTAACTGTTTGTTCGTCAAGGTAAGGCCATGTAACATAATCATTTTGCCTCCAATTTCTTTTCGTTCAAGACAGTACATGCAAGGAACTAGTCACATGTTCTGAGTTTACATGATGCTATCCATTTGATAGCCTCAGAGGAAAAGTGGGCGGCAGAGTCCATATGTCTGCAAAGGACCTTATCGTCCACAAGATCAAATGCAGCTGATAGATCAAGTAGCAGGAGGAGTGCTGTCTTCCCTTTATCTCTCAACTCATCAATTTGGGTTTTTAAATCAATTAAGGCTGTTTCCGTGCCATGTAGTGGACGGAAACCAGATTGTCTAGCTCCTAAGAGCTGATGCAGTTCGAGGTATTTTTGATTCTAGGTGTATGCAACTTTATCCAGTATTTTGAGTAAAAATGGTACTGTGGTAATGGGGCGGTAGTTAGTGGGGATTAGAGGATCTAATGTGGAATAAGTGGAATCCAAGACAATGAGGAGCATATACAATTGGCCGTATGAACTATGTTGAGCTTTCAACAGATTCTGTGAGATTATGTTTGAAGTTACTAATCCTCCATGTAAAAGGAGCAAGATGTTTTCCAATTTTCTTTTTTTCTTTCATAAATTACGTAAAAATATGCAGAATAATATATGTACACTCTGATCATGTCTTCCTTTACGCACACTAGTTTTTAATAAAACATCTTGTTCAAACATGTCCTCAGGCCGTCTCCTATATCTGACTTACCAAACACGTAATGTGACTTGGAAACGGTACAGAAACACTATATCGTAGATTTGTACGTAGTATGGAAACATCAAAAACAAGGCAATTCTGGATAAGTTGTTTGGCACGAATACAATCGTCACTTTCCTTAGACCTAATTTGCGGCTATATTCTAAGCCTAGAATGGGAAAGGTACAATAGGCTTAATGTACTTTACAGTAGTGGAATGATGAACTATTAATTTTAGTGGATTTTAGTAGAATTCCTGTTAATGCTTCATATTTATTTTGACGACTATTCTATTATAAGTTATGTAAACATGGATTTAATGTTAATATTTATATGGAGGAAATGGATTTAAAATGTATATGATTGTTTTGACAGTGTGAAAAGTTCATTTCTGATGCTTGGGAATTTGCTTAGGATCACATGCTGTGCA
This sequence comes from Ambystoma mexicanum, assembly GCF_040938575.1. Lineage (NCBI taxonomy): Eukaryota > Metazoa > Chordata > Amphibia > Caudata > Ambystomatidae > Ambystoma > Ambystoma mexicanum. Next base: position 773,231,176 of record NC_090941.1, read on the forward strand.
TATAATCCGACATCCAGTGGTAATTGCGTAATATTGCATCTTCTTTTTTTTCGAAGATCAAAAAGGCCCCATTGACCTGGGTGTGCCTGTAACACTATTTCTATCGTGACGCAGGGATCGAAATTGGGATTTGTTCACCAGGAGCAAAAAGCAGCTCCTGGGTATCGGGCATAATCAGGCAGGAGCTACCTGTGGGGAACCAGGGGCTAGTACATCCCATGCAGCAAATCTAACTTTGCGCAAGATGCAAACTCTAACTGTGTGCAGTTTATTCTATCTAGTATGCTCTAAATGTCCCTTGGGTGAGTTCTTTATTCTCGTCGATATACATTCACAAACATACACAGTTAATGTCACATATCTGGGTTTGTATGGCACGACCTGGGACAGGAGTCAAAAGTAGCTCCTGTTGGTTTCAAGCTAACCAGGCTCCACTTGGCTATAACCAGGAGCTAAATAGCTCCCAGATCCTGGCAATTTCGAACCCTGTGACGTGTATCGTACCCATGCTGTTCACTTGTACCAAAGCGGGGGGCACCAGCTTCCCAGTCCGTGCGCCTGCGCTCTGGAACAAATTACCCCTGCACCTGCGGGAAGAACCCTCTTGCAATGTTTTCAGAAACGATCTTAAAACTTGGTTGTTTAACTGACTGGCCCCTGCTGCCACCTGATTACTGTTTTGTCTATCTATACTGTAACTAGCGCCTAGATGCCCACAGGCTATGTGCGCTGCTATAACTGTACAAATAATATAAAAATAAAAAATAAATGATCCCTTGCGTCGAGGTCCTTGCAGATCGTTTTTTTCCACCATTCTGGTCAGTCGCTTTCATGTGGAGCTTGTGTTGACGTGATTTATTGCTGTTCCTTGCGTCTTGGAAACCTCCATCGATTAACTTCTGTTCCTGTTTGCCGTCCTGTGAGTCTTCGCTTGAAGGCAATGGCTGTCGGCAGCCTTTGCCTTCAAGCTTCGGCCTTACAGTAGGTAGAATGAGGACCTGTTTTCTCAAAACTTCTCTGTAGAGAATGCCTTTTCTTTTCTTTCCCTCCTCTCCCTTCACTTGTCTGGCTGCTCCTTTTCCACTTCACAATGTAGAGAACTCCATTTAAATGTGGCCCTTCCTGTAACAGTCAGTTTCAGTGGAAGGACACTTGTAGGGAGTGTAATATTTGTCCACCTCGTGACCGTGATGAGTGTCGTTGCAGGCCCTGTCAACTCCTTAGGCCCAAGACACTTAAATAAAGATGCAGAAATCATTGGGTGGCCTACGCTATGCAGGCCGAGAGTCATTCTCCTGCCGGCGCCATCGCCTTGGACGCGGATTCCTATAGCAGCCACAGCTCCGTTTTGAAGACTGAAGACGTCATTGTGGAGTAGGCTGACTCCCACATGGTGGCAATGTGCCAATAATGTAAAAGGGGTGATATCTGGACAGGGCTTGACAACCTTGACAAAATGAAGGTGGGCAGAATCTTCTGCACTTTATGGCTGAGCGAGTTGCCAGGATTCACAATTTCTTGGTGTCAAGCTGACCAGGCTTGTCTAGGCTACATCGGCAATAAGAAGCTACTTCTGACTCCCCAGGCCAACTGGTGCTAGAGAAACCTAGAGATGAATTTGCGACAGTAACTATGGATGTGTGGGGATGTTTCTAAAGGAGCATTGGGACTACTGTAGAAGCCATGCAAACCATAGTGGGTCATATATAATGAACTAAAAGGTTATAGTGTACCTCTCATGTGTAAGTTAGATTTGCAATTCTCTGTGTAGTTGCTCTGCATTCCCCAAACGCAGCTTCTGCTTCCTGGGTGATGCTGCATACCCACACTGCTTTTAGCTTCTGCTCAATGAATCGATTTTTCAATCCTTGAGTTTGGGTTTGCAGTTATCTTCACCTTTCTGGCCAGTGTGCCATTAGTGTCACCTCCAAATTCTCTTTCCATTCTGTCCCTCATGTTTTTGATAGGTTTGCTTGCTCACATGGTACACTTGAAACTTTGGTGGACTGCTCCAGAGAGGAAACAGTAGCCATTCGTATAAAGAGTAAACACTTTTTAATTAGTCCTTCAATAAATTCATAAAAAAAATAGCAATATGTATAAGTGTATTGGAACAGAACAGCAGTGTCAACAATTAATTCCACAAATGCAAAAAATCTCAATCATAAAATCTACAATTCATACTAAAACCAATGCTAAAACATGCACCGCGCTGCGTTCCTCTATTAAATGTGATTGTTTTGTTCTTATACCTCTACCAATCTAATACCATTAGTTCTTTAATACAGGTGTTACACACTATTCCCACTAATGTTTGGTGTGGCTAATTACGCCAACATTCTGCCCAACATGTTTCGTTCTTTTACTGTAGGCTTGTGTCCATTGAACTTCCTCAGGGGCTACTGTTCCATCAGCAACTTCATACACAACCTATATTTATTCCCACCCACATTATGATCATGGCTATGCTGCTAAGAACCTTAGAATATTTAAGGTTTCCTTTCTAGCAGAAATACAAAACAACTTCTAATCATCTATGTTACCGGTCTATTTAACGGCCCTTTTTGATGGAAAGACAGTACTTTAATAATGGTACTTGTGTTCCTCTTTCCGGCTCTCTTGATCAGCCCAATAACTTTAGAAGACGTCTTGCGTTGGGTTGCCCGTCTCCTTTTTTGCAGTAAGGGAGCAATATGAATAACAACCTCTTAGCGTACTCACATGAACCTTCTACTCAGATATTATCAACCTTGCATGCACAACAAGCCTTAACCTACCCTTATATCATGTGATTGGCTTAACGGTCTCACTTCCATGCAGGGATCTGTGGCTGTTACTAATTCTTCACAACATTCGAATTACAAGCTAGTGAAACGGAAGACAAAACCCAACATTTTCGTTAGATTACACCCGTAGCTCAGTGCTCATTGGTCATGTGTGTCGCTTTGCTTATTACTTACTTATAGAGGGGATCTACACAGCATTACGTCTTGTTACGCCTCATGGAGTACGAAGTTTGTCTCTCGGACGCGTTCATCAAAATGCCTTGAATTCGCCATTACTGTTTATTTTGTCCGGTATCATAGCAACGTGTATCTTAGCAACATGTGCCTAAGGCCTCTTTACTTTCCACATCCATGTGTAGTAACTGCGGTGGCCATTTTTGCAAACAACATCTAAATCTAACAAACAAAAAACAAAAATAAAGACAATGAAAGATGACTCAAAACCAAGAAACGCAATGGGATGACAACTGTTCCCACTGTTGTTGTTGCTGGATAGTTCCATTTTGGGAGCTTAAGGCTCCTTCTCTGAAGTGTTTTGTACTATAACGTCAAGCTCGGTCAGGGACGTCATTTCACCAAAATGCCAAGTGTAGGGGAAGTGCCTTCACATGACCTTTGACCTCTGATGACATCACAGCAAGTGATGTCATTTGACCCCCACCCACAAATGACATCACAGGAAGTGATGGAACACAACCTTTAGCATTGTTCCTAAGTACACTACGAAAAAATATGTTTATAATATTTTTATAATGTGATCACCATATGTATCGTTAATATCAGTCTGTATAGGCCCACATTACCAAATTACTTTGAATGCAAGCAGATGTCCAAGGCTAAATGATAATGATGTGTTATTATATAGCACTTGCTCTTAAGTGCTTTATATAGAACAAATATACATACAATATGCAAGGCTGAGTTGAGGTGTTTATTCTTTCTTATTTAGGATCACTGCTTAAAGTGTTACACTTGTGGAACCCCCTGTTTTTTTTTAAGAGGCCTGAAGAAGAATGCCAGCACTCAAAATAAAGAGCCACATGGCGCTGGCCACAGCCCAGGAGCTGATATTTAAAAAAGAAAACAAGAAAAAACTTTTTTTATTTAAAAAAATCTTTTTAGGGGTAGCAAGGGCGACCCCTGGCAACCCGCAAATGACGTCCCTGAACTCGGTATCCTCTGCTAAAATTGACTCTCTTCCCCTTTGTTTTGTTGTTCATTTCGAGAGGGGCAGGAGTTAGGTCAGATCATTTCTGCCAGATCGGTCAGCCAGAGTCTTCTCTGGTGATTCCAAGGCAGATGATGTTGGGGTGACCTAAGAAGTCTCTCAGGGCTCCTGCTTTTCCCCCACACTATACAACATCTTTTACAAGGTCCCTGTACGATCTTCTGGATGCTAAGGGTGTATGTTACACCAACTATGCAGATGACACTCAGTGTCGCATTCCCCTTTTAGGTGACCACACCAGGAACACTGAGGTCATGAATGCAGTCTTCACCCTCATTCAGGTCTGGATGGCAGGCAACGGTCTAGCCCTGAATTACTTCCAAAACAGAGCTTATGATAGTTGGTACAGCGGCTCGGCTGAAGAAGCTTAACCCGGAATATCAGGCATTTCAGTTGTGTCATAGTCACACTTCAAGTGAAGACTATGGGCATAGTCATTGACCAAGAACTCAGTATGACGGTGCATGTGTGTAGCTTTGTGTCATCCACCTCGTACTACCTAAAATTGCTTGCCCAATTGAGACCTTTTTTGACTCCTGATAATTGCGCCACTGTTGCACAAGCCATAATTTGTACAAAATTGGATTATTGTGCCAGCCTCCTGCAGGGGGTTCACAAGGGTGAGATTGTGTGACTACAAATAGTCCAAAATAATGAGGTTACAGATGCTGAAGACTTTCGCAAAAACGATTGTGTCTCAGAAGCCAGGACGGCCTCACACTGGCTGCTTATTTGTAGTAGAATTACCTTCAAACTCCTGTGTATTACACATAAATGCCTTTATGTTGCAAGCTTTGGCTACCTAACCAAAGGACTCTACTGGCTGCCTACACATAGATTGTTGAGATCTAGCAATTTGGCCCTCCTTCATTTCCCCACGGCCAATCTCATCTGTCATATCCAGGGATCCTTTCTTCATGCTGCACCAAGAAGCTGAAATGCTCTTCCACCCGACTAAAGGACATGTCCATCGCTTGAGAAATCTAAGCGTGGATTGAAAACATTCCTGTTTCATTGATCACTTGAATTATTGCTCCCCCGGCTGCTGGTAACTTGCTAGGTCTATGTTTTTGTGACCTTTTATGTTGTGTTTGTTTTGTTCAGCACTTGTATGCCTACGGGCCTGTTTCTAGCGTATATAAGTCAGTAAAGTAAAGGAGTTGAACATATTTCCTTTAAATTGTATACTCTGTAACACTGCTCCCCAGTGGCTTGTACAGACCTTTTCTGCAACAAAAGTTCATTTTTGCACAGTATTTTATTGATTTGCGCAGTACACTGTGTTGTTGAATATCATTGGCCAATTAGGCCAAGAAATCAAAAAAAGCTGGAATGCATGAAATGTCGATGGGGCCAGAGTAATCAGGCTTGCTGTTTCTTCCTTCTACTGCTACGTAGCTTGTAACGTCCATGTCAGAAAATGCATTTTCTCAGTCCAAAACATTACCTGACCAGTTGAGGACACTAAAACCTATTCCAATATGCAAACCATTAGTGTAGCAACTGTCATCTACCGTGTCCTTGACAGGATATTTCCTTTTTTCTCTACATACCCTAACACCTCAGTGTTTATATATTTTGTGGGTATCTCTTTTGTGGTTTGAGTGTGTTCCAGTGACTGATTTAAATTGCCTTCCTTGGTTAACCCTTGATTCTTCGAGCTGGGAATTATGTGTGTTTCTTTGTTTGCCCTGTATAGTTGTATAGGCAATGAGAGGTGAGCAGGTCCAAGTGGATCTAGGTCACGTGACCTAAGCCCCTCCCACAGGTCAATCACTGCTAAACTGTTGTTGCCTTCCTGTTTTGTCTGCTTTTTCTCCTACTTAATGTTACGCACACCTGGTCTCTGCAGAGGCGTTGGGGCGGGGTTGCAGCCCTCCCGGGGGTGAGGTCGCTCGGGTCCGACTTCGCCCTCTGCGCGTATGTGGTGACTGGTGGTAATAAGTGATGCTGCTCGGGACTGCTGCTGCGTGGAGAATAGGGGGCTTGAGTATGCCAGCTTGTGCGCCGGGTCCCCTTCCATACCCCTTCTCCAAAACCGTGGTACCCGTGGGATGCGCTGTCCCTGGAAAGCTCACCTGTTGATTAGTTTTGGCGAGCGCTCCGTCCCGCTGCTTCTGGCAGGGGCGCTTGTATGATCTGGACCGAGTTCCTTCACTGGTCCCTTGCACGTGGTAGTCCAGTCCTGCTGCGACTAAACCACTATACGACAGGTAAGTGTTCCTGTTTGCCGTTGTCTATCCTCGTCTGTTTTTGTTGTATTGTAAAGTCTGTTGTCTTGTATTGCTGTCCGTTCATCTTTTGATGTTTGCTCAATGCTTTCTTCCCTTGCAGGTGATGTTGCCGGTCCGGCAGAAGCTGCGGAGCTCGAGGCGGCAGCCGGAGGGAATGAGTAACGAACCGGTACAGTAGCTGGTAAGTTGTTAACTAGGGGGCGCACAGGGTTCAAATGTGGCGCGGCCCTAGGACGGATGTTCTAACTTTTTCTTTCTTCTTCTTCACAGGGTCCAAGTTTGTGGATGCGGAGTGCGCTGTTGCGGCGTCGGAATCAAGATCATTGGATGTCAGGAGATGAGTCCGCAGATGAAGCGATGAAGCACCGGTTTCCTGGAGGTGAGTATGCAGGAGAACGCCTGGTTTCAAAGTAAGTAAACTGGTCCAAGCGGCGGTGAGCGCCACGTTGCACGGGAGCGCTCAGTAATGCGAAGCACCTGTTTTAAGGATGGAGCAACTTATATAGCTGAGCTTCTGAAGCCACGCCCACCAGGTTCAGCCTTCCTGCCACACGCTGCCACACCCGATGAGTCAGCACATGAAGACCAGGTTTAGGGAGCTACACTCCATGAGTCAGCACGTGAGGATGTTCTCTGGAATAAAGGCTTTCAGCTCTTGGAAAGTTCTTGTTAAATAAAAGCACTCCTGCACTTAAATAAAGTGTTCCCGGGGGGGCGCTGTTGAGCGCCGAACAAGATGGCCGCCTGAAGCTCGAGCTCCACGGCAGGCAGATCGCAAGATCCTAATTCGGCACTTCCACCACCAGGCAGCCGATCCCGGCTTACACGCTTTTTGAGCCGCTACCCGAGGAACCCTGCAGACCGAATCCCGATGGAAAACGGAGCCGTGGAACACTATCTCTGGGCGCTGCTGTGACCATCCCCCCGCCTGCAGCGCTCCTACGCGCCAAAACCCGGTTCCGGCGGAGTGGCGGACAGACTCGCCTGGGGGCCTGCGGCACATCCTTGCCCCGGGGGGCGGCGGTCCGCCTCTGCCCTGGCTGGCAGTGAGATTTGGAGGCAGCCTGGGAGCATCCTGAGGCAGCGCACCGCCGGCTTGGGCGGCCGCGACCGCTGGTGCTGGGCGGCCCGGGTCGGGCTGCTCCGGCGTACTTGGAGGGACATCTGCCCTGCATCGGGGCTGCCCGGGCCCTTTTCCTCGATTGCTGGGCTTCGCTGTGGAACCTACTCGGCGGGAGCCTTCCCCCTCCACTGACAGCGAGACCTCAACGCTCGGGGTGGAGCTGCGGTACACAAGTGGGAACCAGGTACGGCACTCCCCCCGCCCCCGTCGACACACGCTGAGCTGCCGGATCCTTGCAGCCATCAGGTACGTGAAGCGGGGAGGCCCCGCAGACGCCCCTGGGCGGTAGCACTGCCTCACCCCCTCCCTGCAATACCTCACGGATTGTCCATCGGCGGCCCCCAGCCTCAAGGCCCATTAACAACGAGTGTCACCCCGAGCTTGGCACGCTCGAACTTTCCCTGGCCTGCATTTATCTGAGCGCCCCCGTGCCTTGCGGACTTGCCTTCGCCCCTTCGCCCTACTGGGGGAGCCTTAGGCCTCGTGGACCACGCATATCTTCATTCTTGGGTGACTCCTACCTTCTGAGGGGGCCACAGTGATCTCAGTGCCACTATTCTACGCAGGACCTTTTGCCTACCGGGTGCCTGCCCTATCCTTCATTGCTACGCTCGAGGCTGCGGCCTGTCTACCCTGCGGAGCATTGTGCTGGGAGGTGCTCCTCTCCATTCATCGCACCTGGTCACTCATATTTGGATTCCTGCACTCACAGTGTCCGCTGGGCATCATCACCCCCATCCCTGGGGTCTCCTACCCCCGAGGTCTCCTGGCGTTATCCCCCATGTCTCCCTGGGTTGGCTGAGACCCCGCGGCCTGCACTGGTAGCCGCACTATCTCATCTATACGGATTCACAGCCACGGCTCCCTCTGCATTACTCCCTGTTTCATACCATACCTTGCATACTGCCTCACGTGGTACAGGGTCCGAGCTCCCCCTGCCTCCCTCCTATGGCTGCTGGGGTTCCCCCCTCGCCCCCACTCGACTTCCAACATCGTCAAGATGACCAGGGGGGGGGCACGAGGAAGCAGAGCTCCATCAACATGTTTGCGAAGGCTGCAGTGAGATCGTCAGAGGAGACCACTGAGCAGGCCCCTGTTGCATCATCATCCGTCACAGCACCGGAATCCCAAAATATGATGGACTTTATCCGTGAGGGCTTCACTGCACTTCACTCAAAATTGGATGACATGAACGGCACTATATCCTCTATTAAGGCCCACATCGAGAGGACCGATAGTCGAGTATCGGAGGTCGAGACACGGGTCAGTTCCGCAGAGGATGCACTGGGCGCCCTACGCCCTGAGGTCGTCGATCTTTCCAGCCGAGTCCTCGAGGTGGAGAAGAAGAACAAGGACTTAGAATCCCGATCAAGGCGTAACAACCTCCGCATTATCGGGGTTCCCGAGAATGAAGTTCACGAACCAATGGAGGTCTTTGTTGAGCATACATTGGTCTTGCTCCTGGATTCTCCCAAGCTTTCCCCGCACTTCGCCATTGAGCGGGCACACCGAGCCCTGACGGCTAAACCTAAGCCCGGTGCTCCACCTCGGCCCATCATAGCCCGGGTGCTGAACTCCTCGGGGCCGCCAGACTTAAGGGTGAGCTACTACTGGACGGCGCAAGGATTCATCTTTACCCGGACTTTTCAACGGCCATCCAACGTGAACGCAAGACTTTCCAAGCTGTGAAACGTAGGTTGCGAGACCACTCAATCAAATACACCATGCTCTATCCTGCCAAACTCTGTATAGAACACGCCAACCAGGTGTTCTTTTTTACGATCCCGGAGGAGGCCTCCAGGTTTATGGACGAGCATTTCCCTGGCTGACCCCTCTCCTCTGATCATGGTTTTGCAGTTACCCTTTGTCCCGTCGGGGAGAGGCCAGGCCCGGCCGCCTTCCTGCATCGGGGCCACTTTGATCCTCTATTCCGGAATCTGCTTGTTTTGTTCATCTTACAAACATATGCCACACCAACATGTGCAAAAACCCTGTTCAAGTTACATGCAAATTTCTACTGTGGGCACCTTTTGTCTTATTTGGATCTGCCGCAGCCCGGAGTGCGGCGGCCAGTCCGGACTACAGGCCCCCAGGCGCTGATGCCTCTGGTTTGGTTTTGGTTGAGGGGGGTTGGGATTGTCATCCCTCTGTTTGGGGGGGATGTGGGTGGGTCATGTTGGGGGTTATGTTATTAAAAAGTTGACGTTGGCAGCAAAGGCAGACCGCAAGGTGGTACTCAGGACTTGGTGCCGCAGGGTTGTGAAATTGGCCCGCTGGGCATTGACATTTTTTCTTATTCAACCACCACTGCATCTGTGACCGAGAGTGACCTGACCTTCACGAGCTGGAACGTGCGTGGGTTGGGCAATTATAAAAAGATGAGGCAGCTCCAGTTACAGGCCGAGCGTCATGGGTCCAAGATTCTGTTTCTACAAGAGACACATGCTTGCAATGAACAGTGTATGCGTTTTGCCAAAACTTGGGGTCCCCATAGATTTTTTACCGATTTCTCCACCCAAAGCCACGGGGTCATGACCCTCATTCACAAGAGTCTCAAGTTTACTCTTATTTCCTCACAAATAGACCCTCAAGGTAGATATGTGGTGCTTCATGCCACGCTCCAAAACAAGGAGGTGGTCCTGCTGAACATCTACGGCCCTAACTTAGATGACCCGGATTTTTATGTACAGGTCACGTCCCTCCTTGATGGCTTCCCCCTTGTCCCCATCCTTTGGAGGGGTGACTTCAACACAATTTTCGATGTAGCCCTCGATAGATCTGGATCCAGGCCCCGTCAACTTTCCAGGGCAGCCTACGCTGCACTATCATCCCTGCCCCGTCTCGCCATGGTAGATGCATGGAGGTTCTTCTACCCGGACTCCTGTGTGTACTCTTTCTACTCCTCAGTCCACGATTCCTATTCCCGTATTGACAGATGGGTGATCTCCAACGAATTGGTTAAGAGCGTTATACAGTTAATGATCCTTCCCAGAACCCTGTCTGACCACTCTCCTGTAACTGTCACCATAGGTTGGGGCCCTGGTCCTGGCCGTACTCGACGCTGGAGGTTGAAACCCCTCTCCCTGCTGGACCCGGAGTTCTCCGAGCTCTAGGAGTCTATTGAGGAGTTCTTCGAAATGAACACGGGTTCGGTAACATCACAGGCCACTCTATGGGAGTCTTTTAAGGCTTATATCAGAGGGATGGTGTTGTCAAAGGAGAATGGTGTCCTCAGGTCAATCCGGAGAGATCTTGCCGTGTGTGAATCCAAATTATCAACCCTGGAAGCTAAATGCTCACTCCACCCCACCCCGGATACCCTGGCGGACATCGGGGTGGAGTTGGATACGTTCCGTTCCCTTGCGGAGCGCGAACAAAGATTTTTGGATAACCCTGACATGGCAAGGAAATACGGGGAGGGCGAGCGCCCTGGCCGATTTCTGGCAAGACTGATTCGCCACGAGACGGGATCCCTGCATATACTTGGGATTGAGAGGCCTGACGGTTCTATGGCTGTCTCCTCGCAGGACATCAACACAGTATTTTTTTCATTCTATGAAACCCTCTACTCCAACTCGGATGAGGTATCAGTGGAGGAGATCGACTCCTTTCTTGATGCCCTCCCTTTGTTGACCCTATCCCCAGAGACCGCGGGCTCCCTCGATTCTCCACTTACGCTTGAGGAGCTCTCAGAGGCTATGGATTCCCTATCTTGCGGAGAGCCCCCGGCTCGGATGGTATCCCAGTCAAATTTTACAAGCGCTATAAGTCACTACTGCTCCCTCACTTGCTTGCTCTCTGGGAGGAGTCGGTGGAGGCTGGTGTATTTCCCCCCTCTCTCCGTGAGGCCACAATCACAGTACTACTTAAATCTGGCAAATCCCCCTCGCAATGTGGTTCATATCGCCTGCTCTCACTTATAAATTGCGATGTCAAAATATACGCCAAGGCTCTGGCTCTCCGCTTGGCCCCCTTTTTAGCATCTATCATCCACCCGGATCAGGGGGGCTTCATCCCAGGTCGCTCTACCTCCCTGAACCTAAGGCGTCTCTTTAATATAATTAACAGAATAAACCCCGAGACACATGCGGTGGCTGCCACACTGGACATGCACAAAGCGTTCAATTCAGATTCTTGGAGGTATCTGTGGCGAGTTCTCGAGAGCTGTAAATTTGGGCCCTCCTTTCTATCCTGGGTCAGATTGCTTTACTCAGCCCCTGTGGCTAGGGTCCGCACAGAAGACCGTTGCTCCCCTCTCTTCGATATTGCCAGGGGGACGAGACAGGGTTGCCCCTTTTCTCCCCTGATCTTTGCCATAGCAATAGAGCCTTTCGCCGATATGCTCCGCCAATTCCATGCACACAGAGGTCTCCGTATTGCGGGCCAGGCGGACATAGTGTCCCTATATGCTGATGATGCACTGTTGTTTATACGCTCTCCCTCCATCAACTTATCCCCAATTCTGGAGGACGTCATTCATTTTGGCCGAATCTCGGCCTTAAGGTGAATTGCTCAAAATCCACTCTCTTCCCACTTACGGAGTGCACTCTCCCCCCTCCCGACACCCAGGGGTTCACTTGGGCTCAGTCCACGATTACCTATCTGGGGATAGAGATAACGCGCCATCAAGTGCTGACTTTCAAGGAGAACTACCAGAAGTATCTTGCACACCTGTCGGCTAAAGTTCTAGTCTGGGACAAACTCCTGATATTCCTCGCAGGCAGAATAGGTCTACTGAAAATGGTGGTGTTGCCCCAGCTACTTTACAGGTTTACCAACATTCCCGTGTGGCCAGGGGGGGCTTCTTCCGCGAACTGACCCGCACAGTCAACTCCTTTCTTTGGCACTCGGGCGCGGTCCATCTCAAGCTGGATACCTTGTCTACCCCCATGACTCACGGGGGCTTTGGTGCCAACTCCAATATACATCCTACTGGTTTAACACGGCGGCCCCTCCCCCACATGTTAGACTCGAGAAACTTGCGGTCTGAGACCGCGACATCGCTCTCTGGTGATACAACCCGCCTCCCTGGCGCTGGACTCACAGAACCCGGTCGCCTGCACATCCCTGGCATTGGCGAAAACTTGGAGGCTAACCGGAACTGCTTACGCCTTTCACGGCAACTTCCCTCTTTGGAACTTCCTCCCGGGTGTCCCACGGGTGCCACCAGCCGTGGTTCGTTGCTAGGCTGAGGCGGGTTACGAGTTGCTGCGTGATGTGTTTCATCAGGGTATATTTGTTGAATGGCCTGACCTCCCATTGTCCTTAAGGAGGGGCCAGTGTGTATGGCTCCAATATTTGTCCCTCCATAGGACCCTTAAGCGTAATTACCAAATGTTCCCCGGATTACCACCGGACGACCCTGCCATCGAGGAACTCACCTCCCCCTCACCTACGAGAGGCAAAATATCTACACTATACACTATGCTACAGTCCAGAACTATCCCAGATTTCACTAAACTGAAACGAGCGTGGGAGGTAGACCTTGGCGTTGAAATGTCGGATGAGCGCTGGGCACACTTATGTGAGCGCACACATCGGGTGTCTTTCAACTCCCGTTTTAAACTTATTCAGTTCAAAGTACTACATAGGTTCCACTACACCCCGATCAGATTGCACCGCATGTCAAGGGATCACCCCTCTAGCTGCCCCAGATGTGGTCAGGATGCTGCCGATTACATTCACATTATTTGGTCCTGCCCCCGCCTCTCACAGTTTTGGGAGGCAGTTTTCTCGACGGTGTCCGCAATGCTTGAACACCCCATCGATCCCTCCCCGGTGGTGTGCCTCTTCCACGACCCCCCAGGTCTCTCCCGGAACTCCAAAGAACTGGCTGGCCTCTGCATGCTCCTCGCGGTGCGATCCATCCTGCTCTGCTGGCTTCGTCCCTCACCTCCCACACACGCCCAATGGCTAAGAGCGGTCACGTGGGCTTCGGACTCTCAGGAAGCCTGGTCCCATCTACAGCCCACCCACTCCAGGCCTAGGAACATTTGGCTCAGATTCCGTTCTTATATGTCTGACCTTGAAACGACACCGGATGCATCTCCCCCAGCCGCTTCCCCCCACCAGCCCGGGTCCTCACCCTTATCATAGCTCTCTGACATCCTGCCCATGGTACAAATGTGTCCATTGGTTATGTTTTCATGTGAAGCCACCTCTGTATGCCTAAATTGTGTGAATTTGTATTCATATTGTACTTGCCTGGCGCTGTTGACCTGTGTTTTTTTTCTGCCATGTTGAATAATAAAAAAAAGTTAAAAAAAAATAAATAAATAAAGTGTTCCTGCTCACATCTCTATATGAGCCTGGCGCCAAAGGCCAGTCAAGGCCCCTGTGTTTATGGGTCCCAAAGGGACATAAGCGAGTCAAGTGACCCATTGCCCCATCACTAGATGGTGTGGTTTTTGTGTTCTGGGGCCTGTGGCCATGACACTTAAGCAGCCCTACAGCCTCTTTTCCTTTGCAGTTGGTGAGCAGGTGCAAGTGGATCTAGGCTGTGTGGCCTAAGCACCGCCCACCTTCTTAGCCCTGCCTCTTCCTTTCTGCTCTTAACTCTTAGATCAAGGGTGTATCTAACCCGGGTGTCTGCAGAAAAGGGCAATTCCGGTTTTGACCTGTTCAGACTGGGAGGATGTAGGGACCAAATGCCTGTGCAGACAACAGGTAAGCATGCACCGACATGTGCTTTTTTTCCTCCGTCCCCACCGGCCATACCCACCATCACCAGGTAATGGCAATGACATTGCCCTTCCTCTAAGGCATGGACTCTCCAATGCAGCAACCTCACCCCCATCAGCCTCAAGCCCATCAGCACCCCCTCGCTGTCCACAACACAGAAGTTGAGGCTTGCCAATGTCTGCTGAGCTATCACCCATGAAGCAAACATCACCGACCTCATCACTACACATGACCTTGATGCCATCTTCATCACCGTGACCTGGCTGACACCCACCTCCACCCACAACCTCGGTGTCCTTGTCCCGGACAGCTAAAGCATCCAACACAGAGACCGTCCGAACAAGACAGGTGGCTGCCTCAGTCATCCACAAGACCTGTGGCCTTGCACCAGACACTGGCCCCTACGAAGTCCTCTCCTGCCACTACCCACTCTCCCCAACAGACAGTCACCTTCCATCTCAAACCAGACCACTCAAACCCAACACCATCTCCATCAGAGACTTCACCGACCTGGTCACACCATGTCCCTCACGCATGCCAACAACATCTTCCCAGGCGACTTCAGCCTCCCAGGCAACAAACCCATCAAACCGATGAAGGAAGCTCTCATCTGCCTCACAAGCACACAAAAGACCCAACGCACAAGAAAGGTAACCTCCTCGACCTAATCATCACAGCACTGCCTTCCCTCCACTACAACTCTCCTCTCCCACTTGACTGGTATGACCACCTGGCCGTGCCTTTCAACATCCTGCACACCACCCCAGCCAAGCAGTCCCAGGCGAAACCCATCAGAAAAACCTTCAGGTCCTTCAAGAACTTCCCAGTGCAAACCCTCATGAAAGGCTTCTCCAACCTCCACCTCACATGGACGGAACACCCCCAACCAAACTGCCACTCTCTACTGGAAGCACTCGTGCCACGCTCTCAGCCTCCATCGGCCGGCACGCACCTCTGAAACAACGCACCTGCAAACGGAAACCGTCGGGACCCTGGTACATGCGAGAGCTCCAGCTTAGCAAAAGAGCCATCACGAAACAAGAGAAAACCTGGTGCCGCTCCAGGACCACATCCAACCTGGCGCTCCTCAAGGGACTCTGAACAACCCGCCAACAGCTAATCAACACAGCCAAGGCCTCCTATCAGAACACCATAGCAGAAGCTGACAAGAAAAGCAGAGACCTCTTCAAAGCAGTCAAGCACTGCGTCAACCCGCTACCTGACCCTGCCATACCACACTCCATCGAAAAATCCACCACCGTCAACACCTTCTTCATTGACAAAATCAGCAAGATTCTCCAGCACAGACAACAGCTCTGCATCCACAGACCACCTCACGTCCCTTCTCCCAAAATCTCGACACCATGCACATCCTTCAAGACACTCTCTACAGAGGACCTATGCGCCCTCAAAGCCACATCATATACAGACATCCTCCCAGCATCCACCCACAAGGCCTTCCCCGCAGAAACTCCCCTTCCCTACCTGGAGATCATCAATGGCTCCCTAACTTAAAGCACCTTCCCATCAGCCCTAAAGACAGGACAAATCCTCCCTCTACTAAAGAAACCCACTCTGGATCCCAACAACTTAGGTACAGATCGCCCCATTACCCATCTTCCCTTCCTAGGTAAGATCTATGTATATCTGTTCTGTTGTTAACTCTGAAAAGCGCGCTGTTGCTTCTCGAAGCTAGGACCACACTAAAATTATACTATATTAATAATAGATAATTTAGTGGCATGTGTCATTTGTATAAGCAATGACATTTTGTTTAGGGGCGCAACTGGTTTGTATAAGCAATGGCAAGTCATTCAGGGACTCGGAATCTGTCATACGTTTGTGTTTTTTCACACGGAAGTCTTTGATTTTCTTCTGTGCACTGTTCCAGTTGTCTGTGCCAACAGTGATGTCAGAGCATTCACTGGTTAAGTTAACCTGTGCTTTCTGATCAATTGTTTGATCGCTGCTAAGCATGTCGTTTCTATTAGGTTGATGTGAGATGAGACCTCCTTGATATGTTCACAGCTTCTCATATTATAATCCTGGGGCTCACTGTAGAATGCCATGTTGTATGTATAACAGCGTTGCAGTTAGTTCGTAAGATGAGCACAAACGACACATACTGCCTTACCTTCAAGGTATTCACGGTCAAAGTTCAGCCTTGCAAAAGGCAGACCTAAACATTGTAGCTCTCTGTGAACAGAGCCACGAAACACCACGCCTTCTTTCTCTGCTTGAACCGCTACAACTGCTGTAACTGTGCTTAGAAAGTACTTTGCGCCGAGCCAGTCTTTTTAAAGAGGTCAATCTATTGGGCTTCCAGGCATAAGTAGTAGAGCTCAAAGGCGCTGCACTCCAGGGGGCCTTATATTCTGCACTCTATGGCTAACTGCACGTCATAAACTAATTTAAATGTTTTACTTGGCTTGTCGAATTAATCGCCTTTTCTTTGACTTTTATCAAAAACGCCAACATGTTCTATTCATTCAACACTCCGATATGACAAACTACCTTTCTCGCCATCCTTCCCGTCCCACATATGTTCACTTAATGAAATATCATCTACTTTTTGCGAATCCTAACATTTTCCCTGTGCCTCAACAGTTGTGTTCTCCCCATCACTGATTCGTTGTCACTCAAGACATTGCAGTTTGCTGTATACAAATATTTGAAATTCTGGTACTTAAGCCATTGGGGTGAAGCCTTGGGATTGCTGCACATGGTCATAGAGCTTCAGTGGGAATATGTTTTGCATTGTGTCACAAATACTTTTGTTCTTACCCTGTGGTTAGGGTTTCCTTGACTGGGGCTGAAAGAACAAGGGATTCTTTTTACAGCGACACTGAATGAGACTGATAGTCTCTTCATGGGCATGAACTTACTACTCATGTGACTGTATTGGTTGCAGATGTCTGTCAGTCAATGATTTGTGCGGCATGGGCCGTGTGCCATTCCTTGAAAGCAGCATTGCATTAGTTAATGTTTGGCCCTTGCTATCTTTATTGTATTCCCCTGAATTCCTTTTCAGTGTACTCTGCTAGAGATAGGCATCATATATCCGGCAATGCATGTCTTCTGAAGAGATTAGAAAATGGCATGAAAATGGCAATGATCCATCTTGAGTGGTTTTCTCTGCCTAATAGTGTGCTGAATGACTCTTGGGAGCATGCACTTGTGAGCGACTGTTCTGAAGGTGCATGGTACTTCATTGGTATATAGGGATTGGTGAAGAAAGCATATCCATCTGGCAGGGCATATGGTCTGGAAAAGGAAGCCTGAGTACATTATTGAATGCCTCTTGGTTCCTTGGTGTCTTCACTGGATTCACAAAGTTCTTGTGTAACCAAAACGTTCTGTTCAAGCAAAAAGTTCTATAACAATCTTTCGGTAAGAGTTTTTTGTACCTTTTGCAGATTACCTGGTATACTCCACTGCCAGGAATCTTTACACTCTCCTGCCAGGAATCCCTATACATTTGTCAACTGCCTGCTGTACTCACCTGCCAGGACTTCTCTTTAGGATTCTCAGTTCTCCTGTATACTCTACTGCCAGGAATCTTTTGTACAATCTCAACTGGCTGGTATACTCACCTGCCAAGACTTGCTATGTGTTTCCCAGTTCTTAGATTCAACTTCATCTGCCTGGGGCATTCACCTGCCAGGGCTCTTATCCACTTCACAGTTCTTACGTATACTAGAATAGCATATACCATGTGCTGCTTGAAATTATTTTTTTGTGGTAAGACATTTGCTCAAATATATTTGCTTAAACCTCTACCCCACATAGTCATCTCATGCCTCTGTATTTCATTGAAATTTGCCTTCATACTTTGTCTTGTCAGCATTCAAACATTCTTCTCATTGAATCTTGCGTTTTTACTTTGCCTTGGCTGCATTCAGACAAACTTTGCCTTTGTACTTTGCCTTGACTGCATTCAAACAAACCTTGCCTTTTGTATATTTTCTGCATTAGCAAACTTGTACCAATCCATCACTGGTTGGCACGGTTGTCGGAACGCCCCGGCGTCCGAGCTGCTTTAGGCAGATTTACAGGTCTTCTCCAGCATTCTCAACGGTTCTCGCTGCTCTTTGTTATGGCTTCTTCTGCTTCCTCCCAGGTGGAGTGTGCGGATGCTTTCCAAGCACCCACCACGGCTCTGCTGTCACACACCAGCTTTCCTTCTCAGCCGAGGGTGAAGTCCGCTGCCTCGCGAGCGACCGACCCTCCAGGAGCATCTGCATTCTTCCTGACATCTCCACTGCCTTTCTTGCTTGCACGCAGCGTTCCTCTTTTTTTCCCAACAGCCTCCTGTGCCCTGCCGGCTTTGTCGGTGTGCTTCACGTTCAGGACCCACAGCGTGAATGGTAAAGTCTCCACCTGCACCTCTCTTCTCCATAGTGCGGTTGCCATTTATTAATGTTCCGCTCATTGCACGTTTGAAAAAACAACTAGTCTGCATGTTGCACTTTGAGCTCCTGTCACTCTGCACAAACTCCCTTGTCCTCCTCGTCTCAGAACCTGAGTGGTAATGGGCGTTGAAGTCCACAACTTTCTTTGGGCTTTTAACTCCTGGATGTTTATTCTCATGGTTTTCATAAAAAGGCACATCCAGAACACAAGGGGTTATGTGTGAGTTGTGAGTGTTTACGTGAAAGGTGGAGGCCTGACTGGAATGACATTAGGCCATTAAGAACTCTGGTATCAGAGGGCCTTCCTTATGGGGAAGGGAGGAACAGTGACACTCCTTCAATGAAGTAATTACATCTCCCCGGTAGTTGTCTCCTCCCATGTGATCCTCCCTCATGAAACCACCCTCAGGTAGCAGTTACAGCCCACTGGCCACATGGGAGGAGGTCACTGCCGGGGAATCCATGATGGGTCTATTGGATTCATCACTTTTCTTTATGCTTATCATATAACTCTGCATGCACATATTTTGAAAGTATATTGTTATTATCAGGTGCTTTAATAATAGCTCTTATTATTATTATCAAACTTTAATGGCACACAGTTTATGGACCTCTGAGGGTTGAATTGCTGAGTCGGCCTTTCCGGGATTCAAACATGCATTTGAGCACTTAACCTGTGGGCTATTTGCTAGCCTTTAATAATACAATGTGGGATTTGTAGAACCTCTTCTAGTTGGGCAAATCGGCATTGACATGAACGTTGTCCCCAAAAGTGTTTGCTTGAATATAATTTTAAGTAGCTCTAGCCTCCAAGATGACCTCCATACACATGTGCTTGTTTTTTCATTTTTTGATATTCTATTCTCTTGTTGTAGGCTTTGAATGTATGTATATATATATATATATATATATTAATTGGCATGGTGTTTATACATTGTGACATTTAATTGTTTTTTGCTTTTATTCTCATGGTTTTTAAGGAGCTTAATACGATTTTAATTCGACGTTTTTGTTTATGTATTTCTTTTTCAGAATTTAAAAATCTCGAAACCTGAAACCTCAAGCAGCTACAGTACGGGCATTTTAAAGGAAACTGAGTTAAAAGGTGATAGTCTTGACTCCTCTTTGTGTGGCCCTAAATAACACAAAGATTTATAGGATGAAAGAAATGAAGCAGTTAAGAAGAAAACGAAAGGGCAATTTTAGCGTTCAGGAAACTCAAACCTTACTCAAAGAAATAAGAAACAGGAAAGATGTCCTTTTCTCAAAACAGCTCAACACACGAATCAATGAACTGAAGCGAAGGGCATGGGAGGAGATTGCAGAATGTGTTAATGCCATTGGAGAAGGAGAGCAAAGAACAGGGCAAGAGGTGAAAAGAAGGTATCTGGACTGGAGAGCACTTATGAAAAGGAAGCAGCTAAATGCAACCAATTTTAGATTAATGACCAGCGGTTTTGGCCTGCCCTTTCAAGATTTGTATGACTCCTTAAACGAAGATGTGGATGAAAAACCAACACCATTTTCAAATG
Source organism: Ambystoma mexicanum (assembly GCF_040938575.1). NCBI lineage: Eukaryota > Metazoa > Chordata > Amphibia > Caudata > Ambystomatidae > Ambystoma > Ambystoma mexicanum. Next base: position 773,251,172 of record NC_090941.1, read on the forward strand.
AATCTGGATTTGAATGGCAGTCTTCGGCAGATTACAGAGAATCAAGTGGGTCCTCTGGCGAAATCAAGGTGGAAGATGAGGATGAGCAGGATCATCACAACTTTGAGGTATGTGCTATACGACTTTGAAAACTACCCAGTAATCCAATTCTGATACCATTTTTATTTTCTCTTTAGTTAAAAACCTATTAACATACCTGGCTTGATTTTGTTGGGACATAACCTTTAAGGTTCTTGTTGTCAACAATGTTCTATAGATTCTGTTATGCTGTAGATAACCAGAAACAGCAAGTAGTTACATTGTTTTCAAGTAAAAACGGATAACTGATGCAGCCCTGAACTTGCACCCACTCTCTTGAGTTTGGCAAATGCAAATTGATGCCTCGTATGTGATCATTCCTTTTGCATTTCCTTCCCATTTTAATTCCTCCCCCTTCTCTTCCTGTTGCCTTATACCAACATCACATGTCATGTATTAGTTTACTTTATTCCTCCACCTCTCCTGCTCTCTCAGTAAATTAAACCCTTCTGCCCCACTTGTGCATTTGGTAATTTCTCCCTCAGCCACCAGATTCCTTGCACTAGCCTTCTTTCTCATTGAACTTGCATGACACCAGAACTGATATGTTCTATCGGAGGAACCAGAAGGCAACATATGAAACCCCAGGTCACACATTTTCCATATGGGTTAATACCATTGCCTCATCTACAGGGTGCTATCGAAATAACCTAGAGCCTACAAGAAACTATACAAAAGGCATTAGATGGTGCATCAAATAAAGAACCTGAACAATGCATCAGATATGGGAACCTAATAATGTTTAAGATAGTGTGCCTGATTAATAAAACCAATAAAGTAATCTGATGGAGAGACGCTGCGCCCCACTGAGGCCTTTTTCCTGAGCAACCTGCTCTCACTGGCCCTTATCATAGAGCAGCCTTCTTACACAGGGGCCTTGTGTACCCACTTGCCCATTCTGGTCACATAGTAGTCTTGATGTAGTATCTGACTTTGCTACCTTGCTCTTAAAGAAGGAAGAAATGTACTTGCGCTGTCCTAGATAACTAGTGAAACGCAATGTACTTTTGAAAGAACTTGGGATCAGGTTTTTATGACTGTTTAAGGAACATCATTTTACATGAAAGAAGAGTGGTAAAAGAATATTCTGCTTTTCAGAGAAGACATGTTTTAAGATAATAAGAACATCCTGTTTGGCAGAAGGGTACAATGCTCATGAGGTCTGTTTACGACACTGGCTCCTGGGACTCAATGAAGCACTTCTATTTCCGTAGAGATAAGATCAAGCCAGCAGAGCCCTTTTATCGAAGGAACACTCGTGTTTTGCCATCACTGCTTTGATTGCTGATGGGAACAAAGGGGACATATTTACCTTAGCCTGTGGAGTTGCAAGAATATCCATTTGGCCATAGCTCTAATCTGTGATTTAAAGGACAGATTGGTACACAGCTAGACCCTGTATGTTTCACTTCTGCCTCCATAGAGGTCTCTTTAGATTGCATAAATGTTGACTAAAAGTGGAGGGATATGGAATTCCCTGTTGTGCCAGGAATTATATCCATTTAGAGCTGTAGAAAAGCTGAGCAATACCATATTTTCTCTTCTGTTGTTCAAAGAAGACTGAGACCAACTTGGATCAGCCCCGGCATAGTGCAGGGTTCCTTTAACACAAAAAGGAGGTAGGGGTACAACTGTTATGCTGCTACACCAACAACGACACCCCAAAATAGGTGGAAACCTATAAAACAACACAAGTGCTGGTGAGCAGTACTCTAATTCAGGGGTGAACCCTCATCCTTATTCTTTTGGATTCATGCAGGAAAGAGGTAGAGCTACACACGGCTAAATGTTGTGTTTGCAACAACATGCTAACAAGAAAATTCAACCCACTGTTAGACGGCAAAATTAGTAAACACGTACAATTTTATTCAAAAACATCAATTACAAATCAAGGCATAAGCAATTAATAGCTAGGTATACATTGCATAGTCTGTAGATTTAACAGAAAACACCAGACAAAAAAGAATGCACAGGGAAGAAGGCCAGTATAAATCGACCGTTTCATCAACTAACTTGTCAGGCTAGACAGTACAATGAGTCAAGCCCTATGGTTAGCCGGAATTTTAAGTTGCTAACCACCACTGTGTTAAAAAACAAATAATCCATTCACTAACACATCAATCCATTCCCATTCAACCCAACATGTTTCATTCTTCACGCACTTCTCATACAATCAAATCAAGGGAAATTATTCAGGGGCGCTGTTTTGCCTGTGAACAATTCGCAATGTATCCTTTATAAAAATGACCACAACGATCTTTGATTCAGACCCCAAAATGTTTGTCACTGATTTGGTCATCCAATGTCCATTCAACTTGTTCCTACTGCGTCGACCCTTATCACTCGGTCGACTAGAAAGATGAAGTGTTCCCACCTGAAAAAGAGACGGGACAAGGGTAAGTATAGCGCCTCTTGTCCCAGGGAGGCAAATAAATTGAGCCAATTTCTAGGCAGATCATTAATGTCAACTTAAAAAAGAGTCTTAAATACTCTATGACCACGAAAATTAACACAGTGCTAGATTTGAACCTAAACAGGGAATCTGTTTAACATAGGGCAGGGTTTGAAATTGAGGGGAGCTGGGAGATATTTAGCTCCTAGCTTGTAGCCTAGAAGAGTCTGGTTAGCTTGACATCAACAGATACTGTCGGCTCTACAGGCCAACTGATGCTGAACAAACACACCTATGTGAATTTAACTCTGTTTTCGGGACAACCTATAAATAAACGTTAGGACACAACTATAATACATTTGTAGCATAATGGGTCGTAAATAATAGACAAAGTGATATGTGTCATCTCATGCGAAAGTTAGACTTGCAGAACATTATGTTCTAGCTCCTGGTTCCCCAGAGGTAGCTCCTGGACACTGGTTAATGCTGGATACCCAGGAGCTGCTTTTCGCTCCTGCTTATCAAATCTGAATTTCGGTCCCTGTAGTGCCTAAAACTATGCAATATGTAATAGGGCACCCCTGCCTACAGTATGAAAGCCTGCTGACCGATCTAAAACAAGAGCAAGCACATTTTCCATAAATCAACCACCAAGCACATAATATCCCATAGATAATTTATACTGCAGTTTCACCCTACCTGTGGAAAGATGTATTGCCTTACTGGGCCTCATGACGCAGCTCTTGGTAGTCAAGATGGTCCTGCAATTGGTAAGTTAAAGCTAATTATGTCTTGTATGTAAGGGCCTATTCTTTTTGCTACCTTTTAAACTTCTGAGAGGGCAGCAGTTTTACCCGTGATTTAGTGGGCATAATCAAATTCAAGATGAAAACAAGCGGCATCACCTTTTTAGAAACTCAAATTGTTGAAAGATGCAAGAGTGCACATGTGGTGTGGGGATCCTGTTAACCAGTCTTCATGATCTGGTTCCTTTGCTCTACAATTTTATCATAAAAAGTTGAGATCTTCAGACATAACTCTGGCTGGCCTTGCCTGCCCACATCCAGTTTAACTTCTCTCTTGTCTCACTTATAGGGTGATGCATCTAGGGCCCCCAAAAATCTTGCCCAGAAGTTGAGGCTGTCTGGTGGCTTGAGAAACTCGAAGAGTAAAGAATTATTAAAGCTACATGTTGACAGCTTTAAAAAAGTTAAACGGCGGCCTGATGTTTCTCAGGTAATGCAGTTTGTACCTGGAACAAGCTTCCGGTAGAAATGAGTGTCAGCTCATTTTATTTGCTTTTTTAGAAAGAAAGTAAAGACCTAGGTTTTGCAGCAATTTATGGGAGGCTCAGGAGGGATGTTTTGTAAGTGTCCTTTCCCTTTAACTGCACTTTAGTACTTTTGCATGCATTTTTCATTTTGAAAATGTTAGTTCATTCATGCATGGGTAAAAAGGAAGAGAGTGGGGTATGTATAATTTTTATTTAGTTTTATTTTTAATTCTGATTTTGTTTTTATAGTCTCCTTGTATTGATCAGTAATTATACAGTGCTAATTTACATGTTTGTGTATGGATTGTACTTTGTAAAATTCCCCCCCAAAAATAAAGTAACTTGTACCAATCACTGTTGCTGTTTTAGAAGGGGAGCAGAGGTCTGCTTTGCTTTTAGCAAAGGTGCTGATCGTATGAATAAGCTAGCGCTACTAGTACTACTGCTGCTGCTACTAATACTACTACTTCTAGCCATCGCCTTCCTGCTATATTTATATTGTCAGCCCCAACAGGAACAGAACCAGTGCCTTTTGCACAGAAAAAAACCTATTTTGAAAGAGAAGCTGGAGTTCACGCACAGAGCTCCATGCACCAGCTGACTTCAGTTTAGGCCACCAGTTCATAATTCCATGCCAGTCGAACTGGATGCACTTTCTGCATGTGCATGCTTCTTTCTTCTAGAAACCCTCCTGCCTCTTGCTCCTCTACTCTTACCTCTTCTCCCCTTGTCTCACTTCTCCCAACCCTCTTCTGTCCCTTTGATGTTCTCACTCATATATCGCCTCCAACCTAGGATGTTATTCTCCCTCCCACTAATCCACTTGCCCTCTTCTATGACCATTTCCTTCTGCCCACCTCTAGGTACTCCATCCCACTCATTACTACTCCCTCCCCACCACTCCTTCCTCCCCCAACCTACTACCTCTCCTCATAAACAACTCCTCACTCAGGTCAACCACCTTTCACTCGGACACGTTATTTATTTATTGCTTGCTTGTTAGGGGCTTATACAATAAGAACATACTGTTTCAAAGCACCCACGGAGCAGGGAGGGAAGGAGATAGGGAAATACATTAAGCATTACAATATAGTATTTAAGAGCAGATGGGGGGGGCAAGGGGGACAACCCTACTATGCCTTGTGAGTAATTCAGAACGTGCAGTGCAGAAAGGAAGAGTGAATAGGGGGTAAGTGCTGGGGACTCCGAGCCTATGGGTGGACCATGGACGAAGTGCTAGAATGTTGAGTGCTAAAAGGTCTGGGCCAAGGGAGGTCTAAGTGCGAGTCTCCAGAGTGGAGGATATGCAGGTGCCAAGTGCTATGGAAAGACAGGAGCTGGGAGGAATTGGTGTGGGAGGTCAAGGCCCCGCCGATGCATAAGGGCCAAGTACACTGATTAGCAGAGGAGAGAAGGAGGAGGAAAAGAAAAAAGTCTTAAGGAGCTTCCTTAAGCTCATGTGGAGCTTCCTCCACATAAGCCTTATAGCCACTCCTTACCTGCCTGTATCTACATACCTGACACAAACATACACACTCAAACTGCAGAACCACTTTAACTCCTAAGCAAATACCACACCTGCTCCACCACTCATCTCCACAAACCACTACTCCCTCCTTCCTCCTGCTGGTCTCTTGGTTGTCTTCAACTTCCACTCCTGACCTCACGCAAAAAAACACACACTTCATGTTTCCTGCTGACCTCTTTTATTCCCCTCCCTTCTCTATCCTTGGGCAATATGCTTTTATCTTTCCCTTCTGCAAATGTTACAAATGAGGAGCTAATCCACTCATTGGCTGTGCTTGGCAGCTTTGCTGACTGCTTCCTGCAGACTGGGTAATATCACTTGTTTTGAGCTCCTTCTCTGCTACCAAGGCAATTCAGGTGATTTCGCTTTCCATGCGCTCTTTTCTGCAAAGGAGAGAGAAAGACTGACGAATATATAATGTTGGAGACAAGGCTAGCGAGAGCACTGATCTGCACACAAGCATGCTGGCACAGAGGGGGGAATAGGAAGTGGGGGTCTTCTCATCTTTCAATTAAATTAATTTATCCTCCAGTGATCCCGTCCTCAGCATTATGACTGGCTCTGGATACCTCTCAGTTCCTCCAATCTTCTGTGGTGAGGAGCTCCTACCACTCCCTGACAAGGCCACAGAACTGGCCATGTCAAATTATGGTACGCTCCTTGCGTACCCGTACGCTGCATGCGTGGGGTACTGTGTGCCTGTCGGCTGCTTCTGTGAGGATAAGCTATTTGCAAAGATTCAAAGACTGATAATGTCACTGGAGATAATGTAATGTTCCCCTTCCACTTCCACATACAAGCAAGCCTCAGCAGCCTGTTCCTGATCCGCTAATTAGGAATTTGATGTACAACTACCTTCCATCCTCTAGTTTTGTGTTCCATGACCACATGATGGACCCCTTGGCCTTCCTTTGCATCACCATGCCAGAGGAACCACCTGCTAAAATGGGCGTGCTTATCTCGGTTGTGGCCAGCAAGGGTTGGAATTACTCATGAGTAATTATACAAAAAGATGCTTTCATGGAGTTCTTGAACATTTGGGAGAATCACAATTTTGCAGCAGCAGTCATTGGACTAACCTCTCACCCATGGACACAGTCATCAGTGATAGAAACAGTCATGCTGTGGAGCAAGGATCCTTCAGTTGCCTCTATTACTACAGTTCTATGTTCATTCGTCTCACAATTTTTTTTGCTGAAAAATGCATCACATTGTTTTTTGTTTTGTTTGGGGGCAATCCCCTGCAAATCCCTATTATTTATTCTCTATACCCCACACACCCTACCCTTTATATGCCCTTGCCCCCCACCCCTCCATTTTTTTTTTAAATTGTCTTTATTGTTTTCATTGTAACAGTCAAGTAAAATTACAACAAACCTGTCCCATGTCCCACGCCTCCATCGTTGTTTTCATTATTTCGCTTATCCCTATGTTGGGGTGTCTGTGCTGTTTCTGTTTCCAGAGTAGTTCCACCAATGGGGTTCTTGCCACTGCTCTGTCTTGTGCTGCCCAGACCGGTTGAGGATCATCTCCTAGCCACTCCCTTAATACCTTTAGCTGTGCCGCTTGGTAGTATTTCTGAAAATGAGGGCGCGCCAGTCCCCCCTCCCTGGTTGGTGCGGACATGACAGCCCTAGCCAGTCTTGGCGTTTTCCCCTTCCACACAAAGGTTGAGATCACCCGGGCCAGTGTTTTAAAGAATAATCTGGGTACCCCTACCGGGAGGACCTGGAAATAATATAGAAGTTTTGGTAGGATGGTCATCTTTACCGCTTGGATCCTGCCCCAACACGAGATCAGCAGAGGGTTCCATCTCTCCAGATCTCTACGAAGCCTTGTGAGGAGTTGCGGATAATTTTTCCCATAGAGCTTTTCCACCCTGTGTGTTAGTGTTATTCCCAGGTATTTGATGTCATCCTCTGCTATCTTGAGGTTTAGTGCTTTAGCTTCTCTCGCTATCTCCCCCCTGTCTCCCGCCAAAATTAAAATTTCCGATTTGTTCCTGTTAATTTTTAAGCCTGAGATTACCCCAAATTCTTCTAGCTCCCCCACCGCAGCTGCCAATGTTTTGCCCGGCTCTTCTAATGCTAGCAGCATATCGTCCCCGTATGCGGTTACCTTGTGTTGTATGCCTGCCATGTCTATCCCCTTTATATGTGTAGCTTCCCTTAGTTTCAGAAGTAGGGGTTCTAAGAAGATGGCGTACAATAAAGGGGAGAGCGGACAGCCCTGCTTTGTTCCACGGGATATGCGTACCTTTTCCGTAACCTCCCCATTAATGGCCACTCTGCAAGTTGGTGCGATATAGTTAGCTCTTATTCTTGCAATGAAGTTCTCCCCAAAACCCATGGAGTGCAGAGTCTTAAAGAGCATGGACCACTCCACCCGGTCAAAAGCTTTCTCTGCATCTACTGCAAGTAGAATAGCCAGGGTTTGCTTTATGCCGATTTTTTCAACCAGATGAATGATCCTCCTAAGGTTGTCGTGTGAGTTTGTCTTCCTGGGATAAAGCCCGATTGGTCTAGGTGAATTAGCTTTGGGAGTAGAGGGGAGAGCCTATCAGCTAATATCTTCGTGTAAATTTTTGCATCGAGGTTAATAAGGGAGATTGGTCTATACGAAGCCGGGTATGATGGGTCCTTCCCTGGTTTATGAAATACTAGGACCTTTGCTTCGTTCATTGTGGGGGTCACAGTGCCAGTATCTTTAAATGAATTTAGGAGTTTGGTCAGGACTGGGATCAGAAGATCCGCATATTTTTTATAAAAAGGGGCCGTGAAGCCATCTGGGCCGGGGGCTTTATTTATTGGAAGGTTATTTATTGCTTTTTTGACTTCCTCTTCTTTAATTGGGTCCTCTAAGGCCTGTCTGTCTGTTTCTGAGATTTGTGGGAAGGTAAGGGATTTAAGATATGCGTCCTGTGCGTCTGCCTCAGGGTGGTCAGTGGAGTAAAGTTCCTGATAGTATTTTCGGAACACCTCCCCTATGTCTTGTGTGCGCGTGTGATGTTCCCCTGTCGTGTCTGTGATGCATTTAATCGTGGTGTCTTTCTGTTTTGCGCAGAGTTGTCTCGCTAGTAACCTATCCGCTTTGTTTGCTTTTATGTAGTACCTTTGTCTAAGGTAAAGGAGGCTCCTTTCTGCACTTTTTGTGCGTAGCATCTCAAGTTGGCCTTGGGTATGTCTAAGCGTTTTCTTAAGGTCTCTAGAGGGCTGTGCCACGATTTTCCCTTGCAGTTCTGTAATTGATCTTTTCAGTTCCTTTTCCCAAATAGCCCTCTGTTTCTCCTTCGTGATTTTCAGTGCCATAATCTTCCCACGGATCACTGCTTTAAACGCCTCCAAGACCGTGCTCATAGATACTTCTCCAGTGTCATTCTGAGTGAAATATTCTTCTATCATTTCCCTTATTGATTCCCCCGCAATCGGGTCACGGATAATGTCCTCAGGTAACCTCCACTTCCACAGCCCATTAGGCTTCCCCGGGAGTTTCACATCAAGCCGCAGGGGTGCATGATCCCCCTTTTCCAGCCCCTGGATCTTGCCCATAAGCCCAACTGAAACCCAAAAGTAGTCAATTCTTGATAAGGTGTTATGCACATGTGAAAAGAATGTATACCCTCTTTGCTCCCCCTTCAATTCCCTCCACACGTCATTCAGGGCAAGATGGTTCATTTGTTGTTTGAGGCGTTTCGACGGTGCCCCGTGGCCGAGTACTCTACCCGTGCTTCTGTCCAATTGTGGATCCCATGCCATATTCAGGTCTCCCCCCAAGATCACCTCCCCCCTTGCGAAGGTTTCTAGTTTTCCCAGCATGTCTCTCAAAAAGCCATCCTGTCCCACATTGGGGGCGTATATTGACGCAAGTGAGAGCCGCTGCCCCTCCAATATCACGTTAGCGAACACAAACCTTCCCTCCTTATCTATCATGGTGTCCTCCAGTTTAGCGTCCCTTCCAACCCTTACTGCTATAAGGACCCCCGATCTTTTTCCGGTTGTGTTCGCCTGGGCCCAGATGTTATATCCCCTTATACAGATTTTCTGTCTGTCCTTTGTTCTAATGTGGGTTTCCTGGAGGAGTAGGAGGTCCGCCCCTTCCCTTTTGAGAAGTTTCTCCAATTTCACCCTTTTCGTGGGATGATTCATCCCCCTAATGTTATAGGTTACTATGCGGATCTTCCCCATTTAGTGAGGCACATGATCCTTGAGCTCGGTATCCCTTTCGTTGCCGCTGCGCTAATTTTGTGTCCCCCATCCCCATGTCCCTTTCCCCTGAACTCCCCCACACCCCCCCAACAATTAACCATCAACCAAACAAGTTGCCCCCGAGTAGGGCAAGGGTTCCTAGTGTGGCTAGGGCGTTGCGCCCACAGCTCCCTGCCCTTCATCCTCTTGGGGGAAATTTTTGTGGGGGATCCTAAACCCCACATTGCTGACTGTCCTTACCGGATTCCAAGCCGGATGATCCCTCCTGGGCCGCTGACTCTGTCTCTCATGTAGCGATTCATATTCTCGCCTTCCGCCCTCGCTGTTCCTTATGTAGGTGCCGCTTGGATGTCCACGACATTCCTTTTCTTTGACTCCGATCATGGCATTTTCCTACAACCTTCTCTACCCGTGTTTGGCCTTTTTTGTTTGACCGTTTCCCATCCTTTTGGTCTTCTCCTTTGCTCCCCACTAGACATTGCTTAAACCGCTTCCTCCCCTTCATGCTGGAGCCCCATGATGTTGAAGCCCTCTTCCCAGGTGGTTGCTCTTCGCTGTTTTCCCTCCCAATTGAAGGTCAGCCCAAATGGGAAGGTCCACTTATACCGGATTTCTTTTTCCACAAGAGCCTTGACAAGTGGGGCCATCGCTCTTCTTTTTTGCAGTGTGATCAGGGCCAGGTCCTGGTATAATAGAATCTCTTGTCCGTTCATCCTGATATGGTCCATTTCTCTGGCCTTCCTCAGTATCTGCTCTTTCTGTGGTTAAGAGGATAGTGCCACCAGAACGTCTTGTGGTCTTTCCCCCGGTGCTCCAGATCTTTTTGGTCTGACCCTGTGTACCCTGTCCACTCTGATTGTATCAGTATCCGATGCATCCAAAATGTCTCTGAACACCTGCGTAACCGCAGACTTTAGATCCTTGTCCAGTACAGATTCTGCCATGTTTTTGATGCAAATGTTAGAGCGCCTGGAGCGGTTCTCCAAATCCTTGCATTGAATCTCCAGATTATGGGTGAGTCTCACCAGGTGTTCCTGAGTTTCGCTAGCCTGCTGCGTTTCCTCCTCCACTCCCTGGACCGTTCTCTCCAAGATGTCTGTTCTCTCCTCCAGTTTAGCCACGTCTGCTCTGAGGTCCTGAACCGCCTGTTTCATATCGTTTTTCATCGTCGTGAATTGTTCCTGCACCGAAGCCATGAATTTTTCTTGCAGATCCTGGAACCAAGCTTGCATGTCATTACTTGAAGGTGGGTGGTGAGGATTCGTTTGCGACATGCCTTCGCTTATTTGGTTGTCCTGCGGTTTCCCTTTAGCTGGTAGCGTAGAGACCGTTGACCACAATTGTAAAATATTTGCTTCTTGCCTTGTGGTTTGAGGGGTCTGTTGGGAAGAGATGTTCTTGTTTTTTGCCCTACACATGTTCCGTTATTGCCCCTGTGAACTGTCTGAGGCACTCACGGTGCAGTGCTGCAGGAGCTTCACGGGTCTCTCCCGTCTATGGAAATAGCAGCGGATGGGGCCTGCTTAGATGGCCCCTTACCCCCCTTCGGTTCAGTCCAGACAGCTGGGGGGACCCCGCGCAGGTCTCACTGCTTTGGTGGGGACTCCCTACTCCCTGTTGCAGTATCCTCCCCTATCTCCAGGCCGTGTTTGCATTGGCGCCTTTCTTTACTGCCGGGGGAGTCATTCCTCTGCTCCCCTCTGCGGGTTTACCTTCTCTGTACCCCTACTTTATGAGACGTTTAGTGCTCCGGTTGTGGGCTGTGGGGCTCCGGGGGAGATGCCGTGCCTCAGGGTCCGCCTCCCCCCAGCCGCCGCGGTCCACTCCCCTCTGGGGATCGTTGCCAGCCGGCGTTCACTTTCCCGGCCTCTCGCTGCCTCCGTGGTGGCCAGACCACGAGGGAGGCCTTTGCCTTCCTTCAGCACCGAGTGTGCGCCACCCCCGGTGAATGCGAATGCCACTGCTGCCTGCACTCCTTGGGATCCTTATCCCATATGCATCTTCGTAATGCGCTATAGGGGCTGCTCTCCGTGTGTCCGGTACCTGATGTCTTCTATGGGTCTATAGGGTTGACACTTCCCACATGCCCTTCTGCAGGTTACCAGTTCTGCACCCCTTCCTCTGTGAGGCTGTTATTGATGCTGGGGGGTCCCGGGACCTGGTACCCTTTGCCGCTGCGCTCACCTCTAGGAATTATTCCCCGCCGGCGTTCCCCTCTCCGGGCTCTGTGGTGTCCGCGCCGAGCGGGAGGCTCCCGGCTTTCCTCAGCGCTGAGTACGTGCTTCCCCCGGTGGATGCGGCTTCAGCCGCTGGATCTCCTGTCCCACTTAGCTTGGGCTCCTTAACCCGTGGCCTCCGCGTGTGGTGCTGGAGTGCCCGGTGCCGGATCACTTCAATGGGGGGTGGGAGAGGGGCCGACGCGGCCGCTCCACGGTCCTCTTAATCTGCCGCTTACTGATTCTGCCCCAGGTGAGAGCGCCTCGGCAGAGCGCCGGGAGGGAGGAAGCCCGCCCCTGTCGCCGCAGCCCCCTGCTCCTCGCTTCTGTAAACGCGCGGCCTCCCGATCTGTTCCGAAGCAGTTGCCGGCTCTGCAGGCGGGATTTCCCGATGGGGGATAGGCAGTCGCTATCGCTCTCGGTTCCACGGCTTTTCCTACGGCCCTTCAGACTCGCTGTCAGACCGGAGGCTTCTGGGGGCGATGGGGGGGGCGATCCGCTCGCTGATCCCGCACGTTTCGCTGCTTTTATGTGCTTATTTAGGCTGCCCGGGGAGAGCGCGGCTTAGACGCGACTCAACCTCCTGGCGGCCGTCTCGGAATCCCCCCCCTCCATTTTTTTGAAGGTTTTTTGGGGAAAATATTTTCGGCAAAAAGTGCCGCAAAAAAAAGAAAACGGCCGATGGATGAACGTCTACCATTACCACAACTAAGCATTTGAGTAAGGAGGACACACTCTTAGAGTCTATCACTAGGAAGATGTTGTGGAGCTAATAGATGGACATAGCATATTACACATGAACAAAGTCACTTTATTGAGGATGGGAACAAACCTTCGGCTAATTCAAGAAAAGGCAACATAATCACATGATATCTTCTCCATAACTTCAACAAGGCCAAGTCTCTGGCTACAAATAGCAGTTCACCTGGTGAAACAGTCACTCAGTCCGGGGTCCTTTCCTGGAAGCAATTGTCCATTTCAGTCACTTACAGTCTGGGATTTTAAGTTTTCCCGCATTTCATTCTTAATTCCTTATTTTATTGGGTCTTTTACTGCCCAACCTGGTTTCTCTGGAGACCCTTCCACCTGCTCTCAGGGCCTGAGTGCTCTTGTACCTTAGGCTGAGGCAGCCGCAGGATGGAGGGTTAAGAGCACCTGGCCAAGCCAAAGAGTTTACCCCCAAGGCTCAGACCACTTGGGCTGGTCTGCAAACTTGATTTCATGTTATACCTCTTCTCCCTATCTGGGGACCTGTCTCAATTCCTCATCAACATGTGTTCCTTTGCCTCCTTAATGACTTGCACGATTGCATACCTAAGGGAACCTACTCCAGCTCTCCTCTATGAATTTCTAGAATCTGGCCTGGTGGACAGATTTTAGGAAGCCACACTAGTTATCATGAACAGGGAGCTCTGGGAGTTTAGCCAACACCCAATCAAGGTAGAGTGGAGAGCAGTCAAAGGCTTTGTCTCAGGAGAGTGTGAGCATGGTCAGGGACCCCCAATGAGCCCACACAGACTGAGACACAATAATTTAGCTTAGACACTCAGTTCTACAAATGCAGTGATTTATTTAGCACAGCACGCTATAATACAAATTTCTGATGTTTGTTAATCTGCTTAGAATCACATGCTGTGCATAGGTCCGACATCCAGTGGTCACTGCGGAGTATTGCATTTTGTTTTTCGTAGTCGAAAAGGGGACGTCGACTAGGCGTGTCTGAAACACTATCCCTATAGTGACGTGCGTTGTACCCACAATCCCTCACGCGTCGAGGTCCCTCAGATTGTTTTTTTCCGCCCAGCTTCTGGTCGCCTTCACGCGGAGCTCCTCGAGAGACATTGCAACCCTCGACCTTTGGTCGTTTCTTCTACGAAGATTAATACAGCACTCCCTCGACGCAGTGTAGCTGTTCTCCGCCGAGCAAAATCGTCGACGGAGGGTCGAGCGGAGGAAATCTTCAGCGCTGCCGAACACGTGGCCTGGCCTCGCTGGCCACTTACAATAGGGAGAGTGGGGTCGTGGGACATCTCTGGGTCTTTCTGAGAATGCCTTTCACTTTCCCCTTCCTTTCCCTGGGGATGTTTATCGCGATTTATTGCCTCTGCTATGGAGAGGACACCATTTAGGTTTTGCCCACTTTGTAAAGGCAAATTCACTTGGAAGGACAAGCACTCACGGTGTAACCGCTGCTTGCCCCTCGATCACAAAGAGGAAGGGTGCGCGGCTTGTCGGCTTCTGAAGCCTAAAACTCTAAAAGACCGTAGGGTTAAAAGGTGGGCGGCCTACGCGATGTCGAAGGCCGAAGGTTCACCCGCCGCTGCTACCACCGACAGTGACGAGGAACGCGATGACACGACCTCCGCCACGGAAGTCGAAACCCCCTCTAAGGAGCGCTTACGCGCTTCGTCGTCTGTCCCCGGCCCCGACGGGCTCGGCTCACGCCCTGCTTATGGGGATGAACACCCCGGCGACACTGACGCACACAAAGATTCACATAAAGATAAGCACACAACCCATGGCTCTTCTTCGTCTAAGTCGAAGAGAGCTTCGGCGCCCAAGGAGACGCAGGTTCCACCGGCGGCCTCCTCGGACCGTTCGGGTTCGAAGCCCCTCTCGCAACCGCAGCCGCGACCTGCGACTGGGCTTTCGGCAAACAAGGGCGCCACCACCAAACCACCGGCCGGTGCGCATCAACAGAAGGCGCATACCGCCGTACACCGCTCGATACCCATAGCGTCGAAAACTCAAGCTTCCGCCGACAAGAATGTCGCCGATAGCTTAGCCAGGATCGTTGTAGCCGACGCCCAAAAGCGTACGCCGAAAATTTCGTCGAGCGTTACGCATAGATCAAAGGATACGCCGAAAACACCCGAAGGAAAGCAGGGATTACCCCCTTCAGTCAGGGAGTCTCCCTACACACCTGAGGGTTTTGAGGAGGGCGACGGGACACTTTCCTCGACGCTTTGGGAGAGGTCGAGCCATTTCGAGGTAGACAACTCGAGTTTTCCCCCGCTAGACCGCTCTGGGGTACCCCATGAAACTATGGAGAGACTCCACCTCTGTATGGAGAGGATGGAAAAGTTTATGAGTACCCAAGCCCCTCTAACTCTCAGAAGAACTAGAGAAGGGCCTCAAGACGACCCCAGAGCCAAAAAACCGAGGCTGGTCGATCCCCTGCTGGACACAGCCTCAGACTTCCAAGACGTATATGACCTCACTGGGGAGGAACAATACTTCGAAGAAGAAGATGATTTCATGGACAACGAAGGACAGAACCAGGAGGAATGTCTAGAAGACAGAACAGACATTATAGAAGAAGGCTTCGGGATTAGCCCAGGAGAAGGACCTTCGCACCCCTGGCAATCACCATCAGTGTGTTCCGACACTGATGCCCTAAATCTAACTCCTCCGGATAATTCTCCAGTTAGGAACACGTCTCCAATAGACGATCAGCCTACTTTCAATGCACTGTTGCGCAGAGCAGCAGCGCATTTCGAACTGGACACGGGAGAACTCTCTCCAGAATTAGACTTTGTAGAAAGAGTCATTAAAGAAAAACCCCCGGTCAGCCAGACCATTCCTCTCCTCGCTTCAGTTAAAAGGAGGATCACCCCGTCGCTGTCCACTCCCGCTTTGATCAGAGGGGTCAATCCACGGATTGAGAAACTTTTCGCTCCTTCACCCTCAGACCCGCTCTACATTAGAGGACATTCCATACCGGACTCCCTAGTTGTATCTAATACTAGAAAGAGGGCAGGGGTACCACTTTCCACCAGTGAGGCACCCCCTGACAAGGAGGGCAAGAGGCTATATGCCCTTGCAAAAAGAGTTACTTCCTCGGCTGCCTTCTCAGCAAGAATTGCCAACAACAATTCCTTGCTTGCGAGCTACGCAGACGCGCAGTGGACCAAACTGCGCAAAGACGCAGAGGAAGCACCGGAGCCTTTACGTACACGCCTACTGTCGACTATTGGCGAAGGAACACAAGTGAACCAGAGCATTGTAAAAAACTCTCTGGACGCGGCAGAAACAGCAGGACGTTCCCTGGTACAAGGAATACTCCTAAAGCGCCATGTATGGCTGCGCAACTCAGGCTTTAAACCGGAGACACAGGCGTCTTTAATAAATAAACCTGTCGAGGACGCTAACCTCTTCGGAAAAGCGGTAGATGAAGCCCTAGAGATGGCCAAAAAAGAGTTCGACACTATCAAGACTCTTGACCAGATCTCTAAGCCCACTACCAGACGGGGCTATGGCAACAAGCGCTTTTTTCGTGGCCAACGGCAACAACAACAAGGTCAGCATCAGCAATACCCTGCCACCAATTACCAAGCCAATAGTGGGCAGTACAGCCAAAGAGGCCAACGCCGGGGCAAAGGGAGAGGTCGGGGATCCACCCCCAGAGGCTCCCAAGCCCCCAACAACTCCAAGTGACGCGAAGATTCGCGTCCCCTCCCATGCAACACCGGTCGGGGGCCGGATAACATCCTTTCTTCCTGCATGGGAGGAGATAACGTCAGACCGTTGGGTACTTTCCACCGTAGCCCACGGATACTGTATCGAATTCAACAGTTCCCCATCCTACAAACCCCCGAGGGGACGACGGTTGACGCCGGAACATCTTGCCATCCTTCTTCAAGAAGTACAACAACTGCTGGAAAAAGGAGCCATAGAGGTCGTGCCTCTATCTCAGGTAACGGAAGGTATTTATTCAGTGTACTTCCTTGTACCCAAAAAGGATCTAACCATGCGCCCTGTATTAGATCTGCGCCCAGCGAACAAGTTTATCAAACCCCAAAAGTTTCGTATGGTGACCTTACAGGAGGTGATCCCGCTGCTTTCGCAGGGAGATTACATGACAACATTGGACATGAAAGATGCATACTTTCATATTTCAATGTTGCCAGCGCACAGAAAATACCTAAGGTTCATGATAGAGGGCAAACACTACCAGTTCAAGGTGCTACCCTTCGGTATAGCTTCAGCACCAAGGGTATTCACAAAGGTACTGGCAGTGGCTGCGGCCCACCTGCGCAGGTTGTCCATCCCAGTTTACCCTTACCTCGACGACTGGCTCATAACAGGGGACTCTTACGAAACATGTTTCTCCAATACCCAAAAGACGGTAGACCTTTTGTTCCAACTGGGCTTCTCCATCAACGAAAAGAAGTCCAGTCTAGACCCCAGTCAAATCAAACAATTCCTAGGGGCTCTAATTCAAACAAGGGACGGCCTCGTCTTCCCCTCCAAAGAGAGGGTCCAAAACATGCTGTTTCAGATCCCCCAATATGTGACCGGCCGAGAGGTGACGGTACGCAAAGCAATGCGCTTGCTAGGAATGATGGCGTCGTGTATTTATTTGGTACCTCACGCGCGCCTGCGCATGCGCCCAATGCAAGAGTGGCTCAACAGCCAGTGGTGTCAGGCCAGCGGACAATGGGACGATCTAGTGGTGGTCTCGCAGGCCTTGGTTCTCTCGCTACAGTGGTGGACAAAGGGGAACATGGAAAAAGGAAAACCCTTTGCCACACCCGCGGCGGAAGCCACTCTAACCACAGACGCATCCCTCACAGGATGGGGTGCTCCCCTTTCCCATCAGACTGCTCACGGAGTGTGGACTCCGAACGTAGCATCCAAACACATCAATCTACTGGAGCTACTAGCAGTATTCAAGGCGCTAAAAGCCTTCCAAAAACACCTACAAGGCAAGACAGTAATGGTCCTTACGGACAGCACTACAGCCATGTACTACATCAACAAGCAGGGGGGCACCCACTCTCCAGGCTTGTCCAAACTGTCCCAGAATATATGGAAGTGGGCTCTCAAACAGGACATGTTCCTACTGTCACTACATGTACCCGGGGAACTCAATCTGCTGGCAGACAGACTCAGCAGAGATTTCCCTCTGCCCGAAGAGTACGAATGGCGTCTACACGAAGACATCGTCTTCGACGTCTTCACACAATGGGGATTCCCAGAAATAGACCTGTTCGCAACCCTGGAGAACTCTCAATGCCTAAGTTACGCCTCCAGGTACCCCCAGAACCAATCCAAGGGGAACGGTCTATCGATGCAATGGTCAGGGAAATTTGTTTACGCTTTTCCCCCGACTCCCCTTCTCAACAAGGTGGTGCACAAGATGCACCAGGAACAAGTGACCATGATACTGGTGGCCCCAATGTGGGCCCGACAGCCATGGTTCGCTCACTTGATGGAGATGTCTCTATCTCCCCCAGTAAAACTCCCCTGCCCGTACAACATGCTATCTCAGAACAAGGGCAGGACTCTGCACCCATGCCCCCAGAACATGAATTTAGCAGCTTGGCTCCTGAAATCATAGAGTTCGGACATCTACAACTCCCGCAAAGATGCATGGACATCCTCAGGGAAGCCAGAAAACCGAACACTCGCCACTGCTATTCTAGCAAGTGGAAGAGATTTGTCATCTGGTGCAGGAGTAAAAGCATCAACCCTATTGACTGCTCTCCCACACATGTGGTACTATACCTGACCCATCTCTTGGATTCAGGCCTAGTGTTTAACTCCATTAAAGTCCACCTAGCGGCACTTTCTGCATACACCACCTCCCAACTCAAAGTGTCGTGGTGGAGGATCCCAGTTATAAAGACATTCATGGAGGGAGTAAAGAGAATACACCCCCCGATAGCTAACCCTGCTCCCGGATGGGACCTTAATGTGGTACTTACCAGACTCATGGGCTCTCCATTCGAACCCATGCACAAAGCATCCCTTAAACACCTTACTCTTAAGACTGCTTTTTTAATAGCTATCACCTCCATCAGGAGAGTAAGTGAACTTCAGGCTCTTTCTATTCTAGACCCCTTTGTTACAGTTCACAAAGATAAAGTGGTTCTACGCACTCACCCTAGGTTTGCTCCGAAATTTATTTCTAAATTCCACGTAAACCAGTCTATAGAACTACCAACGTTCTTTCAAAATCCTTCCAATTTGGGAGAAAGGACTCTGCACACACTTGATGTACGCAGGGCGGTCATGTTCTACATGGAAAGAACCAGACCATTGAGGAAGACTAATCAGTTCTTCGTCTCGGTGGCAGCAGGAAGAGAAGGAGATGCGGTTTCAAAATCCACTATTTCTAGATGGATTGTTCAATGCATCACTCTCTGCTATACTCTTGCTAAGAGAGAACTACCCTTTAAGCCAAGAGCACACTCTACTCGAGGCACGGGGGCATCCATAGCATTCATTGCAAATGTTCCCCTTGAGTCCATCTGCAAAGCGGCTACCTGGAGTTCTGTGCACACCTTTACAAAACACTACTGTCTAGATACACACTCTAGATCTGACTCCCAGGTGGGACAGGCAGTATTACGACACCTTTTCTCTACTGTTCCTTCTCATAACCCACCGCCAACTCCGGGTACTGCTCGCTAGTCTATGCACAGCATGTGATTCTAAGCAGATTAACAAACATCAGAAGAGAATGCATTACTTACCGTAAAAGCATTTCTGATGGTTGTATCTGCTTAGATTCACATGCGCCCACCCTTCCTCCCCGCTCGGATGGAAGGAACATAGACTTCCTTTATATATCTCTCTCTCTTTCTGTACTCACTCACGTCTAAGAAGGCTCCCTCAGGGCAGAAAAAATACAAACAGAGGGACCTCGACGCGTGAGGGATTGTGGGTACAACGCACGTCACTATAGGGATAGTGTTTCAGACACGCCTAGTCGACGTCCCCTTTTCGACTACGAAAAACAAAATGCAATACTCCGCAGTGACCACTGGATGTCGGACCTATGCACAGCATGTGAATCTAAGCAGATACAACCATCAGAAATGCTTTTACGGTAAGTAATGCATTCTCATATGCAATCACCAATCGGTTTACTTCATATACATCATCAAATAACCTAACCAGGTTATGCAGGTAAATGGTGCAGATGCAGTAAAATGGTGGGAACCAGTCACAAGTACAATATCCCTTATAATAGAAGTCCAGCCCGAAGATATATGGGGCCAAGTGCCCAACCAATACAGGTTTCTCACAGGTATGAGCTCACTAAAAATGATGCAGTGGGCTTGTGGTGGTGATTAGTTTCAAACTATTTAAAAGTTCAATACAATTTAGCAGAAGGTAGGTGTTAGGAAAGTTTCTCTTTACATCCCGTTTCCATGGATCCCCAAAACGTTTTGCTTTTATTTTCTGACCTGCTCTTTTTGCAGTGCAGTGAAGCCTCACTACACTGGCTTTTGCTAATTTGTCATGGGGAAACTGACATGTCCTCCAGCCTGTCAGTACTGGGAAACATTGTTTTCCTTAGTCCCGTTACTTTGTTGCCACTTTTGGTAACTTGTTATCCCTTTGGTAACTTTCTATTGTGCAATGCATCTATCAATGCAGTACAATGGGGTACACTTTTTGTTTTGCGCTAGACTAACACTCAGAGGTTTTTTGGTTACTCTAGGTGTGCCTAAGGAACAAGCTGGTTGCGGCAGTTACTTTTCCCTATTTTCTGGTGTAATTTACTTTAGACTTACCACGTTTGGCTATCAACCTGTCCAAAATATGGCCGTTCCGCATGTTTTTTCGCTTGTCCCTTGACCATCTTGTCTCTAACTCTTCTTCCTGGTCTGTGTCAGTGCCCGGGGAAAGCAGAGGTTTTTCACGGGCTAATGCAGGGCTATGTGTGTTTGTTGCCAGGAAGTGGGTTGGGACTGTCTGGCTCAACAGCATGTATCCAAACTCGCCAAACCGATGCTGGAGAGGCTGCGCTGAGCCAGGCACATGGAGACACATCTGGTGGGACTGTCATAGGGTCAAGGGCTTCTGGACAGAACTGATTGCAGAAATTAACAAGATATTCCCAGAGGTGGACCTGGTTGGGGAGAAGGTGTGGCTGTGCGGAATGCAGGATCAACAAACCAGGAAATACACAAAGGCGCAACAAAGAAGTTTCATGGGCCTGGCCGTTGCGGCATGGGCTACAATAGCAGAGAGTTGGAAGAAGCAAGACCCACCAATGATGTACACTTGGCTTCATAAGGTCTGGTCGCAAATGACCATGGAAAGAATTACACATAACCTTCAGGGAACACGGGACTCCTTCATGAGAGAATGGGGGGGGGGAGTGCTAGAATACCTGCAATCGGACTACATGGCGCAATGGTGCCCACATAATATTGCAATAACTGACATATTCACCTTTTAAATTAGACAGAGGACAATGAATCACTGATACTTCTTCCGGAAGGGGGGTGGGCAGGGGAGGGGGGAGATGGGATGATCGGGGGGGTTGTTGGTATTTTGTAATCAGTTTCTATTGTGAAAACAATAAAAACAAGTTTTAAAAAAAAATATCCAAGAAGAGGGAAGCAGAATATTGCCCCTGCTATACCCTACAACTAAAGTTGAGGCAGTTAGCCAAACCTTTGAATCGGACGAGGAATAAGGGTTGTCAGAAAATCTCCATTCCCTTGAGTGCCCTGGACGGTCAAGCTAGCTTGCAGAAGAGGGACCCATGGAGGATGATATTAGTAAGAGTGAACAAGAAAGTTCTTCATTTGAAGGCCTAAGGAGACAGGCCTGCTCCCAATTGGAGGTTGAATTCTCTGGGAAACACAGAATCCATAAGGAAGGTGGGTTATTGGTTAGTAAGCCCTAAGAGACCACCAGAAGAGACCATATGATGTTGATGGTTCATCAGGATGTGTGGCCCTTCCTCATGCATTTGGCGTATGAGGTCCACCTTACACTTCATCTTGACATCAAAAGAACCAGGGAGAGGGCACACCTGCAATTCTACTGGCCTAAGATATGGGTCCCAAGTAGAAAACCACTACAGGATTTCCATAATTTGCCAGTCCACTGATAACAGTGGAACATTGATTTAGATGGCACCGGTACCACAGCCAGTAGTGGATGTACCTGTTCAGGAGGTAGGGATTAATAAACCTAGTCCCTTAAATAATTTTACATCCTCAGGCAATGAGATTACTATGGTGGTAGTTGATCACTGTACAATGTCTCCTAATGTCATCTCACTCACAGTAACTGCCAAGCCAGTTACTCCAGATTTACTAGACACCTTTACCAGAGCAGGTTTCCTTGAAGAGGTTGTGCCTGAAAAGGGCAGCACTTTCAAGTCTAGGTATAGCCAAGCAAAGTGGAAGAGCGATGAGGTGACTTAATATTTGTCATTCACATCTCCTCCACAATCAACGGGTGTATTTGAGAGTCCTTGGAACTAGCAAGAGCATGCTTGGAGCCCTTAGAGAGCCCCAAAGATCTGCTGATATCATGCTCATGTTTCCTTATTTAGGATGGCTTTGAATCTCCTCAACTGACACTGCAACAGCAAGGTGAGGTGAAAACCTTGCTTAGGCAATTTTCCCCTCTTGCTTTCCCTAAATCCAGGCTCAACAACTTGGAGCATGTCCATGACAATGTAGATAGTGGACCTACCAAGATTAGGAGTTGTAGACCATCAGGCCGAGTATGGTCTTATATCAAGATTGAGGTCAACAAGATGTTGGATCTTGGGGTGATAGAGACTTCCAGCCCAGTGATTTTGGTACCAAAAGCAGAAATATCTGATTTAAGATTTTGTGTGGATTACAGCGCACTCAATGCTGTCACCAAGAGAGATGCTCATCCCCTTCCACAAACTGTCACAGGGAAGACAGCATTCTCAATGCCTTTAGGACTTTACCAGTTCATTGTAATGTCCTTTGGTATCAAGAAAGCACCTGCCACTTTCTAGAGGCTTGTCAACCGTACATCAACCATGTCCTGAATGGCTTAGATGAATTCTGCATGGCACCTCAGTATGATATACCAGTTTTCAGCCCTATGAGGGATGAACATGTGTGACACCTCAGTATTGTTTTGCAGGCCTTTCAGCAGGCCCACTTGAACATAAGGTGTACTAAGTGCCAGATTAGTCAAGGTTCAGTGACCTACCTTGGGCATGAAGTTGGTAGGGGCAGAGTTTAGCCTCTACCCAGTAAAGTACAAGCTGTACAAGAATAGGCAACTCCCACAACTCAAACCCAGGAGAGAGTTTTTTAAGGCCTCAGTGTGCATCACAGAGAAGTCATGGCAGATTATGGTACCATAGATGCTTCTCTGACTGCCTTCACAACTCCAAAGAAACCTAAAACGGTTTGTGGGGTATGAGGAGTGTGAGAAGGCTTCCCGTTGTCAGGCCCCTGTTCTCAGTCAGGGCACCTGACTACCAGAGGCACTTTATTGTGCAGACAGATGCCTCTGACACTGGGAGAGGTGAGGTCCTTTTTCAGATATAAAGGCAGGTAATATCCTATATGTTTTAGTAGCTGCTAGCTTAAGGATAGAGGGCTCAGGTGGGCGACTGTGGAGAAGGAGTGCTTCTCCATGGTGTGGGCCCTTAGGAACCAGAGACACTACCTCTTTGGGGCTCACGTCATTGTGCACACTCACCATAACACCTTTAAGTGGATAATTAACCGGAAGGGATGGAGTCCTAAATTACTCAGGTGGTGCATAAGTCAACAATGCTGTCAAATCACCATTGTGCATAGGCCAGGTGCGCAACATAGTAATGCTGATGGGCTGTCTAGGATGTATGACTGACTGGAACAGGAAACCCATCCCGGGGTGGAATAGATCACCCTGTCTCTGGTCTGGGAAGTGATTGTTAGGAAAGATTTTCTTTATGCAACTTCCCCTCAATAGTTTCCTATGAAACCCCATTGTTTTTGCTCTGTTTTTGATCATGTCCTGAATTTGTGAAGGGAAGTAAAGCCTTCTGCTTCAACTACCTTGCCTTTTGCCAATTTATTATGGGGAACATGATCAGTACTTTATACTATTAGTACTGGGAAACATTCTTCTCCTTTTGAATTCTTGTACTTTTTTGTATGGCTAAGCACAGACTGGTGGCAGCAGTTCAATTTCTACCATGTTTGCATTATATTTCGTGTGTACATACACATTTAAGAAGAAATGGAGATGAGGGGCGCACTCTGATTCCCAGTCAGATATACCTCCTAAAGCAACAGTTAGTCTTCTCCTCCAAACGTTTTCTTGACTCTATCAATCATCAGGGAGGCTGTGTTTCTTTTCCTTTTCAGGTGTGTCTGGTTAATTCTCATTAAAGTCTCTAAGGATTCTGGGACATTTAGTCGCACACTTTTTTCAATGCAGGTGACTAGGAACCAACTCTCCTCCAAAGCACAAATCTTTCTCTTGATGGGGGGAGGGGGAAAACCATGTTTATGGCTCTCCATAGTAAGGCATGATGACCAGGGATTGATAGAGTCAAGAAAAAGTTTGGAGGAGAAGACTAACTGTTGCTTTAGCAGGTAAATCTGACTGGGAATCAGTGCGCGCCTCATCTACATTACTTTGTACATTCACATTTACAGCGAACGGCTAACTTGGCCTTCTCAAGTCAGGAAAGGCCTTACACAGTCATGCACTTGCCTGGGAACGCTGCTGCTTTCGTAGGTGAAGCATCTGGGAACCTCTGGCCAGCCAGCCAGCACTCAGGAACAACACCAAGTCAGGCAAGTACAAACAGGAAATGTACTTTATTGCTTAGATCAACTTGGGTTCGATCCCCGGACCCACGCTTAGAATCCTAAGGGTATTAACCGCGTTATAAATAACCTATCAGATAAAGCAATATTCAATTTATACGGAATATGCTACATTTACTCAGAAACGTGTCCCTTGCAGTAAGTACCTTTGTATTTTTCCATGTGCAATTATAAGAGCACAATACATTAGATACAAACTGAATCAGTATCACACAAAAGAACGCTGTGGTAATTGGGTTAATAAACTTTATGTAATGCAAGATATGAAATGTCGATTTCCCGGTTGCCACGAGTCTCTGGAGACACTGAAACATCTGATTTTGGAATGTCAACATTTTAACTCAGCACGCTCTATGTTTTTAATGAAATTTGTAACAGTTGATTTTGAAGATTCAAAAGAAAACTTGTGGAAAAGGCTGATGAATTGTAATTATTATCCAATAATATTTGCATTAGGACACCTCCTAAGGACTATTGTAAAGAAGTTGGCCATGTATGCCTGATGTTAATGTATTGGATATTTTAAGAATTTTGATACGAAAGCTAAAACAATTATTTTTAAAGAATTTTTAGTGTTATGAAAAAGATATGAACAGTTTTAATATTGTAAATAGATAATGGATTTATCAACGGAAATTCGTTTTTGTAAAGGTTTTATTAACCAAACATAATTAAAATAAAATTAAAAAAATAAAATTAAAAAATAACCACACACACACCTCAGCACTAGTTCAAACAGAACCAATGATGGCACCACTCATGAATACCACTCAGTCACACGAAACCAGTGCTGAGGTGTGTGTGTGGGCCAGATGTGTCATTGGCTAGTGGGTGTTTCAGCTCTTACCTGGCATTCTGGATAAGAAGAGGACCCCCGAACGCATTCCAGAGAGATGCTGGAAGAAACTGAAGGAGTCAAGTATCCTTTGCAGCTGCAAGACCCGCAAGGAGACCATGGACCCATTGGAACGAGGCCTGGCGACCAACTTCTGCTGGAAGAGCCCTATTTTGTAGGTGATCTTCAGCAGTCCTGCGAAGGAGCTGCAACCCTTGAAGTGGAGGGAACATCCATTCTTGACATTAGTTTGGAGTCCTGCAAAGAAGAGCCTTTGGAAGAGCCTCTGGATCGCCCAGTGGCTGACCAGCTCAGAGTTTGGGCTACAGTGCTGTAGATCTCGCCGTTCGGAGTTTGGGGCCTGGAACTTGGGGGATCTTCTGCTTGTGCTATAAGACCCACCTCTGCACATTTTCGTGGCTCCAGCATTAAGGTGACCCACGGTAGGAGGCGAGGTCTGACTGCGGAAAGTGAGTCCTCCTGCATCGCTGTGCATCGGTGCCCATCACCCGAAGCTGCTTTTTTGCTTCTAGTCCAGTGCTGAGAAGGGCCCTGCATCAAGTTCTTCTGCATTCTCCCACCTGAGACCATGCAGCAGCATTTGTCCACGACCAGAGAAGTGCACAAACCTGCTATTTCTGGGCATCAGGGGCTCAAGCTGGCAGAATCTGCATACGGGCGGTGAGTTGTAATGATACTTAGCTGAACCCCTAAATCCCCTTTTACATTTTATTTAACTTTTAGAAACTTGTATAGCAGTTCGGCTCCTCCATTGCTTGCTTGTGCAAGCACTCTGAACGTTGGGGACACTTTTGTTAGTTAGAACCACTTGTCCTCTACCACTTGAAACTGTTCATTGTAGCCCAGAGACCCTGCACTCATTTCTTCCAGCCTCACAAACCTGTATGCACAAGGCCCCATACAACTTGGGGATGGACTTCTAAAGTTAGGGTTGTATCTCTGTGCACCTGTAGCACTTTATATTAATACTCACCCTCCTTTACAGGGATTTAATATGTATTTTGCCCTACTCCAATGATTGTATATATTTAACTATAATTAGTGTTGTGTGATATTATTACCTGTTACTAGTCCTTTTTCTCAGTGTTATATGGCCATAAATAAAATATTATTTTCATAACTGATTGTCTGGTTTATAGTCATTCCATCGACCGCCAAAGCATCTAATGCCATACCATCTAAAAAAAAGCATCTAAAATAAAAGCTTCTAATGCTTTTTGTTTTCATTTTTTTAATGGGGGGGCCGTGACCCCCCTTTTTTAACCTTTAAAACCCATTTTTATTAAACTAAACCCTTTGCCATCTAAGAAAATGCATTAGATGCTTTTTTTAGATGGTATGGCTGTCGATGCTTTGGTTGTCGATGCAATGACAGGATACCGATTGTCTCTGTGTTCCCCGACTTATCACTGGGTGCACTCATTGGGGACCACTTACAAGCTCACCACCTCTCGAGACTTAACCTAGACCACTGATCAACCTATCTTGAGTTTGGATATCCCTGTCACTATACTAGGTTGGCCTTCTATACATCTGTCAACCAAGACAGAGTATAGAAAATCAGTCCCAACAAAAGGTAAGTTCTTCTCTCTCTTCCAGACCCAAAGCTAACTAAGGGGCAGGATTCCCAACCCAGGTTCGACGACCAAAGGTGAGTGAGAGGGAGGTAGAAGGCAACAGGATATGGTCCCCATGTTATCCTTTGGAGGACAGAGGGTGTGGGGACAGACACAGGTATGCTTACTTGCTCCCCTGACTCTGATTTTCCCAGAGATCATGATGGGTTGACTCGGGGAGTGCAGTATTCCATCCTTTGTTTCAGAGAGCGGTGTCCAGGGGTTGCAGGTTCGAGGATTCTTCTGGTAGGTGCAACTGCAAGATGCATTTCGTGTCGATGAAGAAATGCAGATTCCAACGATGCAGGCCATTTCAGGACACTTTTCTGGATGGAGGAAGGGGAGTTCCAGCGACAATCACGTTTACAGGTGACGACAGGTGTCCTTCCAGTTGTGAAATGAAACGAAATGATAGGTTATTTTTTAATTTTATTTTTTTAATTTTATTTTTTTAATTATGTTTGGTTAATAAAACCTTTACAAAAACTAATTTCCGTTGATAAATCCATTATCTATTTACAATATTAAAACTGTTCATATCTTTTTCATAACACTAAAAATTCTTAAAAAATAATTGTTTTAGCTTTCGTATCAAAATTCTAAAAATATCCAATACATTAACATCAGGCATACAGGGCCAACTCCTTTTCAATAGTCCTTAGGAGGTGTCCTAATGCAAATATTATTGGATAATAATTACAATTCATCAGCCTTTTCCACAAGTTTTCTTTTGAATCTTCAAAATCAACTGTTACAAATTTCATTAAAAACATAGAGCGTGCTGAGTTAAAATGTTGACATTCCAAAATCAGATGTTTCAGTGTCTCCAGAGACTGTGGCAACCGGGAAATCGACATTTCATATCTTGCATTACATAAAGTTTATTAACCCAATTACAACAGTGTTCTTTTGTGTGATACTGATTCAGTTTATATCTAATGTATTGTGCTCTTATAATTGCACATGGAAAAATGCAAAGGTACTTACTGCAAGGGACACGTTTCTGAGTAAATGTAGCATATTCCGTATAACTTGAATATTGCTTTATCTGATAGGATATTTATAACACGCTTAATACCCTTAGGATTCTAAGCGTGGGTCCGGGGATCGAACCCAAGTTGATCTAAGCAAGAAAGTAAATTTCCTGTTTGTACTTGCCTGACTTGGTGTTGTTCCTGCGTGCTGGCTGGCTGGCCAGAGGTTCCCAGATGCTTCTCCTACGAAAGCAGCAGCATTCCCAGGCAAGCGCATGACTGTGTAAGGCCTTTCCTGACTTGAGAAGGCAGGAAGAAGGATAAAGTACAATATAACCAAAGAACAAGTGAAAGGTTTGCGGCACAACCATTTTAGGGCACTAGCCAAGTTAGCCGTTCGCTGTAAATGTGAATGTACAAAGAAATGGAGATGAGGCGCGCACTGATTCCCAGT
Source organism: Ambystoma mexicanum (assembly GCF_040938575.1). Taxonomy (NCBI): domain Eukaryota; kingdom Metazoa; phylum Chordata; class Amphibia; order Caudata; family Ambystomatidae; genus Ambystoma; species Ambystoma mexicanum. The sequence goes on from NC_090941.1 coordinate 773,279,333, forward strand.
CAGATTTACCTGCTAAAGCAACAGTTAGTCTTCTCCTCCAAACGTTTTCTTGACTCTGTCAATCCCTGGTCATCATGCCTTACTATGGAGAGCCATAAACATGGTTTTCCCCCTCCCCCCCATCAAGAGAAAGATTTGTGCTTTGGAGGAGAGTTGGTTCCTAGTCACCTGCATTGAAAAAAGTGTGCGACTAAATGTCCCAGAATCCTTAGAGACTTTAATGAGAATTAACCAGACACACCTGAAAAGGAAAAGAAACACAGCCTCCCTGATGATTGATAGAGTCAAGAAAACGTTTGGAGGAGAAGACTAACTGTTGCTTTAGGAGGTATATCTGACTGGGAATCAGAGTGCGCCCCTCATCTCCATTTCTTCTTAAATGTGTATGTACACACCAAATATAATGCAAACATGGTAAAAAGTGAACTGCTGCCACCAGCTTGTGTTTAGCCATACATAAAAGTACAAGAATTCAAAAGGAAAAGAATGTTTCCCAGTATAATAGTATAAAGTACTGATCATGTTCCCCATAATAAATTTGCAAAAGGCAAGGTAGTTGAAGCAGAAGGCTTTACTTCCCTTCACAAATTCAGGACATGATCAAAAACAGAGCAAAAACAATGGGGTTCCATAGGAAACTATTGAGGGAAGTTGCATAAAGAAAATCTTTCCTAACAATAGCTTCCCAGACTAGAGACAGGGTGATCTATTCCACCCCGGGATGGGTTTCCTGTTCCAGTCAGTCATACATCCTAGACAGCCCATCAGCATTGCTATGTTGCGCACCTGGCCTATGCACAATGGTGATTTGACAGCATTGTTGACTTATGCACCACCTGAGTAATTTAGGACTCCATCCCTTCTGGTTAATTATCCACTTAAAGGTGTTATGGTGAGTGTGCACAATGACGTGAGCCCCAAAGAGGTAGTGTCTCTGGTTCTTAAGGGCCCACACCATGGAGAAGCACTCCTTCTCCACAGTCGCCCACCTGAGCCCTCTATCCTTAAGCTAGCAGCTACTAAAACATATAGGATATTACCTGCCTTTATATCTGAGAAAGGACCTCACCTCTCCCAGTGTCAGAGGCATCTGTCTGCATAATAAAGTGTCTCTGGTAGTCAGGTGCCCTGACTGAGAACAGGGGCCTGACAACGGGAAGCCTTCTCACACTCCTCATACCCCACAAACCGTCTTAGGTTTCTTTGGAGTTGTGAAGGCAGTCAGAGAAGCATCTATGGTACCATAATCTGCCATGACTTCTCTTGCATGCCCACTGAGGCCTTAAAAAACTCTCTCCTGGGTTTGAGTTGTGGGAGTTGCCCATTCTTGTACAGCTTGTACTTTACTGGGTAGAGGCTAAACTCTGCCCCTACCAACTTCATGCCCACGGTAGGTCACTGAACCTTGACTAATCTGGCACTTAGTACACCTTATGTTCAAGTGGGCCTGCTGAAAGGCCTGCAAAACAATACTGAGGTGTCACACATGTTCATCCCTCATAGGGCTGAAAACTGGTATATCATACTGAGGTGCCATGCAGAATTCATCTAAGCCATTCAGGACATGGTTGATGTACGGTTGACAAGCCTCTAGAAAGTGGCAGGTGCTTTCTTGATACCAAAGGACATTACAATGAACTGGTAAAGTCCTAAAGGAATTGAGAATGCTGTCTTCCCTGTGACAGTTTGTGGAAGGGGATGAGCATCTCTCTTGGTGACAACATTGAGTGCGCTGTAATCCACACAAAATCTTAAATCAGATATTTCTGCTTTTGGTACCAAAATCACTGTGCTGGAAGTCTCTATCACCCCAAGATCCAACATCTTGTTGACCTCAATCTTGATATAAGACCATACTCGGCCTGATGGTCTACAACTCCTAATCTTGGTAGGTCCACTATCTACATTGTCATGGACATGCTCCAAGTTGTTGAGCCTGGATTTAGGGAAAGCAAGAGGGGAAAATTGCCTAAGCAAGGTTTTCACCTCACCTTGCTGTTGCAGTGTCAGTTGAGGAGATTCAAGGCCATCCTAAATAAGGAAACATGAGCATGACATCAGCAGATCTTTGGGGCTCTCTAAGGGCTCCAAGCATGCTCTTGCTAGTTCCAAGGACTCTCAAATAGACCCGTTGATTGTGGAGGAGATGTGAATGACAAATATTAAGTCACCTCATCGCTCTCCCACTTTGCTTGGCTATACCTAGACTTGAAAGTGCTGCTCTTTTCAGGCACAACCTCTTCAAGGAAACCTGCTCTGGTAAAGGTGTCTAGTAAATCTGGAGTAACTGGCTTGGCAGTTACTGTGAGTGGGATGACATTAGGAGACCTTGTACAGTGATCAACTACCACCATAGTAATCCCATTGCCTGAGGATGTAAAATTATTTAAGGGACTAGGTTTATTAATCCCTACCTCCTGAAAAGGTACATCCACTACTGGCTGTGGTACCAGTGCCGTCTAAATCAATGTTCCAATGTTATCAGTGGACTGACAAATTATGGAAATCCTGTAGTGGTTTTCTACTTGTGACCCATATCTTAGGCCAGTAGAATTGCAGGTTTGCCCTCTCCCTGGTTCTTTTGATGTCAAGATGAAGTGTAAGGTGAACCTCATACGCCAAATGCTTGAGGAAGGGCCACACATCCTGATGAACCACCATCCTCATATGGTCTCTTCTGGTGGTCTCTTAGGGCTTACTAACCAATAACCCACCTTCCTTATGGATTCTGTGTTTCCCAGAGAATTCAACCTCCAATTGGGAGCAGGCCTGTCTCCTTAGGCCTTCAAATGAAGAACTTTTTTGTTCACTCTTACTAATATCATCCTCCATGGGTACCTCTTCTGCAAGCTAGCTTGACCGTCCAGGGCACTCAAGGGAATGGAGATTTTCTGACAACCCTTATTCCTCGTCCGATTCAAAGGTTTGGCTAACTGCCTCAACTTTAGTTGTAGGGTATAGCAGGAGCAATATTCTGCTTCCCTCTTCTTGGATATTTTTTTTTAAACTTATTTTTATTGTTTTCACAATAGAAACTGATTACAAAATACCAACAACCCCCCTGATCATCCCATCTCCCCCCTCCCCTGCCCACCTCCCTTCCGGAAGAATTATCAGTGATTCATTGTCCTCTGGCTAATTTAAAAGGTGAATATGTCAGTTATTACAATATTATGTGTGCACCATTGCGCCATGTAGTCCGATTGCAGGTATTCTAGCAACCCCCCACCCCATTCTCTCATGAAGGAGTCCCGTGTTCCCTGAAGGTTATGCGTAATTCTTTCCATGGTCATTTGCGACCAGACCTTATGAAGCCAAGTGTACATCATTGGTGGGTCTTGCTTCTTCCAACTCTGTGCTATTGTAGCCCATGCCGCAACGACCAGGCCCATGAAACATCTTTGTTACGCCTTTGTTTATTTCCTGGTTTGTTGATCCTGCATTCCGCACAGCCACACCTTCTCCCCAACCAGGTCCACCTCTGGGAATATCTTGTTCATTTCTGCAATCAGTTCTGTCCAGAAGCCCTTGACCCTATGACAGTCCCACCAGATGTGTCTCCCTGTGCCTGGCTCAGCGCAGCCTCTCCAGCATCGGTTTGGCGAGTTCGGATACATGCTGTTGAGCCTCTCCGGCGTGTAGTGCCATTGTGTGACTATTTGTATCCACATTTCTCTGGTCTGGACAGCTCTTGTTAGTTTAGGGATGTCCGCCCAAAACGTCTGCCATTGGTGGGTCGTACATTTTTCCCTCAGAGTTCTTTCCCATTTTTTCATGTAGGCCCATTTCACACCTTTTTCCTGTCTGTTTACGAAGTTGTATGGACTGGAGACCAGTTTCTTATCCCCTGAGTTGGTAAGGAGGAACTTTTCAAAAGTAGTCAGATCCCTGGTCGCTGCCTGGTACATCTCCGGCGTCATCAACCAGTGTTTGAGCTGTTCATATTTATACCTATCCGTGCTCGTTAGGTTCCACATGGTCTTGCATTCTGCGTATGTTCTTATTTCCTTGTCATGGAACATTTCCCCTATTTTCCTGGACCCTGCCTCTTCCCAGTTTTCAAAAGCCCTGTGTTCTAGTCCCGGTGGAACTGTGGGTTCCTGTAGATAGGTGTGAAAGGGGCGGTTGTTGTGGTGAGGCTTCCTTTCCTCGTTTGCTCATCCCAGATATTCATTGTGGCCTTCATGATTTCGTTAATTCGAAGGTTTGGATGTCTGTGTTGCTTGGGTTTCCATAACAGTTCTTCTAGGGGGGGTTCTTGCGACCACCCTATCCTGCATCACCCAGATCGTTTTTTGGTTGTCCCCCAGCCATTCATTCAGTACCCAGAGTTGCGCTGCATGATAATAATTTCTGAAGTGTGGGAGTGCCAGTCCCCCCTCTCTGACGTGAGTCGAGAGGACTGCTCTAGCAATTCTTGGGGGGTTTCCTGTTCCAGATGAACCTTAACACCGTCTTTGCCAACTCTTTAAAGAACGAGTTCGGGATTGTGATCGGGAGGGCCTGGAAATGATATAACAGTTTAGGAAGTGTGTTCATTTTTACCGATTGTATTCTCCCCCACCACGATACATTTGGCAGGCACCAGCGCTCCAAGTCTTTTTGTACTTTGGTAAGAAGGGGGGGGGATAATTTCGTCCCCGAATGACTCCAGAACCTGTACCACACAGGGGAGTGTGACCGTTGGCTCCTCTAGCGCTAAAAGCATATTGTCTGCGTATGCTATCACCTTATGTTGTCTGCCCGCCATCTCTATTCCCTTAATTTGGGTAGATTCCCTAATTTCGATTAAGAGCGGTTCCAGAAATATTGCGTACAAGAGGGGGGAAAGCGGACAGCCCTGTTTCGTCCCCCTAGTAATCATTACCCTCTCCGTGACTATCCCATTAACTGCTATTCTTATCGAGGGGGAAGCGTAGTTGGCTTTGACCATTTGTATAAAGTTGTTCCCAAATCCCATGCGTTCCAGGGTTTTAAAGAGTATGGACCATTCTACCCTATCAAATGCTTTTTCGGCGTTAAGTGATAAGAGAATCGCGGGGGTATGGGTGATGTTTATTTTCTCTATCAGGTGTATTAGTCTTCTGAGGTTATCATGAGTTTGCCTCCCCGGGATAAAGCCTGATTGATCCGGGTGTTTCAGAGAGGGCAGCAACAGGGAAAGTCTTGCAGCTAGAATTCTCGTGTAGATCTTAGAGTCCAGATTTATTAGTGCGATTGGCCGGTACGAAGCGGGGAGGGATGGGTCTTTCCCTTCTTTGTGGAATACCAGGACCTTTGCTTCGTTCATGGATGGGGTTACATTTCCATTGTCTTTGAAAGAGTTAAGCAGTCGCGTGAGAAATGGGGTCAGGATGTCTGTGAATTTATTTTTAGAAGGAGGCCGTGAAACCATCCGGTCCTGGTGCCTTATTGAGTGGGAGATCATTTATTGCCTTTTATACTTCACTTTCAGTTATCTGAGTATCCAACGCAATTTTAGCTTCTTCTGATATTTTTGGGATGGGGAGTGGCCGCAGGAAGTTGTTTTGGTCCTCCTCATCTGGGTGTTCTGTTCCGTACAAGTCCTGATAGAATGCCCTAAACGTTTCCCCAATATCTTTGGTACGCGTTAGCGTCTCTCCTTGTGGGTTTTTGATGTTCATAATGGTCATGGACTTTTGTTTTGCGGAGAGTTGCCTTGCAAGAAGTCGATCCGCTTTGTTGGCTTTTATGTAGAATCTTTGCTTGAGGTAGAGGAGCGATCTCTCTGCCTTTTTGTTACGGAGGAGTTCCAGCTGCCCCTGTGTGTGTTGTAGTGTCCTCTTCAATTTTCTGTTGGGATTGGTCAATAGTTCTTCTCAGATCTCAGTTAGTTTCGTTTCTAGCTCTCGCTCCTATCCATACCTTTGTTTGTCCCTCAAGGCTTTTAGTGCTGTAAAGTGTCCCCTAGTTACCGCCTTGAACGCCTCCCACACCGTGCCTAGAGGGACGTCCACCGTATCATTGTGTTCGAAGAATTCTAAGATTTTATCTCTAATTGCCTCTCCCATCACTGGGTCAGAGAGCAGATCTTGCGGTAGTTTCCAACGCCATAGGCCTCCCTCGTTCCTAGGGGTCAATAGATCTAGCCACAGTGGAGCATGATCAGACAGACCTATATCCCAGTTCCATTCCCTGAACGTTGCCCAGAATCCTTGCCGAGACCCAGAAATAATCTATTCTCGACATCGTGTTGTGCACGTGCAGTAATATGTATACCCCTTGTTGAGACCCTTTAGTTCCGCCACGTGTCACAGAGAGCCATGCCATCCATTTTTTGTTAAGTTTGACGGATGGAGCGCACTGGGTGTGGGGCCCCCCGCACTCCTGTCTAGTTGTGGTTGCCATGCCATATTAAAATCCCCCCCGATAATTAGCTCTCCTTTCGCGAACCCCACCAGTCTCCCCATCGCATCCCGCAAGAAGCCATCCTGGCCCGTATTTGGAGCATAAATGGATGCCAGGGTAAACGTAGAGTTGTGCATCTTAATGTTTGCAAATGCGTATCTCCCTTCTTTGTCTGTCTGCTTGTCTATCAGTGTTGCTTCCAATCACCCCTTAACTGCTATCAACACCCCTGCTCTTTTCCCTGGTGCATTGGATTGTGTTAGTATGTCAAATCCTCAAAGGCATTCTTTCCCCCTATCCACAAGTCTTATGTGCGTTTCCTGCAGTAGGAGCACTTCCGCCCTTTCCCTCCTGAGCATATTCTCTACCTTTCTCCTTTTCACCGGGGAGTTTAGGCCCCTAACATTTAGGGTAAGTAATCTAATCTTCCCCATTTCTGCCTGCCCTTCTCGATTTTCCCCTTAGCCCGTGAGTGTTATTCCTCAAATTCTTCCGGATGATCCCCCCTCCCCACCCTCCACAACGCCCCAACAGTGCCCCCAACTAGTAACCACATAACAACTTTGCTCCCGAGGAGGGCCCGGGTTCCTATGGTAGCTCTGGCGTTCCGCCTATCGCTCCCTGCCCTCAGTAAGCTCGAGTTTACTTTTGCGGGGAGTCCTAAACCCCGCATCTTCCTTAGGCCTACATGCGAGTCGTTCCTGATCCGCTCCGGGCCTGTAAATTCCCAAGTGATTCGATTCCCTTCATCAGTTACCTCTCTGCGTACTTTGAGTATAAATTAGTCCCATTCATGCCCCTATGGTGTTAATGGATTTATTCTGTTGAGGCCGGCATGATCTTCCCCTTTCCGATCCGTTTCTTTTTTTGCCGAACCGTATCCCAACCTCTCGGCCTCTTTTGTTGCTCCCCCTTTGCCCTTTCACGCCTGGTAGGAGCCTCCTCTATCAGAATGTCCATTATATTTAGTCCCTCTTCCCAGGTGGTCACCCTTCTCTGGTTTCCTTCCTACTCAAATAACAGGCCAAAGGGGAAAGTCCACTTGTATTTTATCTCTCTCGAGACCAGTTCTCTCATTAGTGGAGCCATTTCTCTTCTCTTTAGGAGCGTCATGGCCGACAGATCTTGGTAAAGCTGAATGTCCATACCGTTCATCCTAATCTGATCCATCTGCCTCACCCTCCTTAGAATGAGTTCTTTTTGCGGTTATGATGAGAGGGTGGCCAGCACATCTCTCGGTCTTTCCCCTGGCGCCCCTGTGCCTTTAGGGCCCACTCTGTGGATACGGTCAATCCCAATGTTATCCGGTTCTTGTACATCAATAATATCCCCGAACACTTCCTGCACCGCTTTTTTCAAGTCTTTGTCCATAACTGATTCTGGTAAATTCTTAATGCGGATGTTCGATCTGCGGGACCTGTTTTCTAGGTCTTCGCACTGTATCTCAAGATTGTGGGTGAGGCGCACCAGTTGCTCTTGTGTTTCACTGTGCTGGGTTGCCTCATCCTTAACGTTTTGCACAATTTTTTCTAGGGTGTCTGTCCTTTCTTCGAGGTTGGCAATGTCCCGTTTACAGTCCTGGACTGCCTGTTTCAAATAATTTTTTATTGAGGCAAATTGATCTTGCACGGTCGACATGAGCTCATCTTGTAGATCAGCGAACCAGGTGTGCATATCGTCCTTTGTGGGGGGCTGACTGCCGCCTGTGGTGTGGGTGGAATCTGTTGCCGGCACCGTTGACTCTTCATGTGTTCTACCCCTAGTCGTCGCCGGGGTATCTGTCGCCCACATTTGTAGAAGGCTCGAGTCTTGTTTGGGGGGTTGAGAGGTCTGTTGGGACCCCCCTTCCCTTTCATTTTAGACATGGCCCCTGCTTGATAGTGTTATGCCTTCACTAAGCACAGGGCCTCCGTCTCTTTTTTGGTTCACCTCGCTCTTATGGCCCCTGCTTGATATTGTTATGCCTTCGCTGTGTGCAGGGCTTCCGTCTCTTTTTTGGTTCGCCTCGCGATTATTCGCGGTGCCTCTGATTACCAGGGTGCGGAGTGTGGGGCTCTGCCTGTCCCGTTCCTCCCCTCTGCTCTCCTTGACCCCTCTCTTGTTTGAAGTAAATTAAACCGGGTGTCTCTGCCGTTCCCGTTCCCGGACCTTCTTTGGCAGGCCAATAGGGTTTATGGGCGTCCCTCCCTTGCGAGATGCTCAATGAGTCCCGGTTAATGCAGCGCGGTGGCTGGAGAGCGGGGACGGGGGGAGCCGCTCACCTGGTTAACTTCTGCTCCGGTAGCTGCTGCCGTTGTCTCCACCTCAGGGCCGGAGCTGTATCCGTCGTCGGTGCCGCCTCTCCACCCTCCCCTCCCAGGCTTCCTCGTTATGAGAGGGAGCGGGGGCCGAGTCACGCAGTCCCCGTGCACCAGGCCGTCCCCCGGTGGTTCCAGGCTCCTCGGCGTTCTGCTCCTCCCGCTCCGTCCTCGGTGTGGGCTGCTGTGGACACCATGGGGGGGTTAGGGGGAGGGGGCGACTCCGCCGCCGGCCTCCCGCTGTGCTCCTCGCCGTCGGAGCGGATCCCTGTCGCCTCCCCCGTCATGTCTCCGTGGCGCAGAGGGAGTGTGTCTGCTTGAGTTCCCAGCTTCCCGGCCTCGGGCTCCGTCAGTTTACGGGCCGCGCTGAGAGTGCTGTTACCGCGGTGGGGGGAGGGGACTCCGCTCCTCCGTGCCACCTAGATCTTTTATAGGGATTTCGCTTCCCAGTTCTGCCTGCGGTCTCTGGGCGTGTGGGGCCACTCGTTGCTGGTGGAGGTACCCTCAGGATCGATGCTTATGTGGTTCTAATGTCAGGCCCGGCCGGAGCGAGGCTCACACGCGTCTCCCCACGCCGGCGGCCATCTTGGAATCTCCTTCTTGGATATTTTACTCCATTAGCCTTAGGTTCTCCCTTTGTCTTAGGCTTGCCCTTAGACCTTGCTAAGGATGCCTGGTTTTGAGACCTTGCTGGAAAAGTCTGCAGTGTTGCCCTCAAGACCTAAGTCTTAGAGTTTGATCTTTGACAAAACTTTCTCTGGAATGTTCCTACTCACACTGATGGGTGTCCTAGCCATTTCTCATCTGACAGCTAAAGTGACTGGCCTTTCTGGGAAGTTGCGAGAAGGACCATCAGTCAACTGGGTAGTCACCAGAGGAGCTCTGGTCAGAGCCTCTGGGTTTACCAATGTGGAATCCACCACAGCTGGACTGTGCCCAGTGTTCCTAATAGTGGATGTACTTAAATCATCTACCAGTACACTCTCCTGAACACAATTCTGGCAGTGAACAGTCATGAGAGCAGAAACTCCAGCAATTCTAGAATCCCACATTGTAAGGAGTCCGAAGAGAAGGATACTCCTCTGATACATTTTTTTACTCATCATACGGAAGGGTTAGATTCATAGAATGGACCGCCAAGGCCTTATTGTTACATCTGGGGTCCACCTTCACATCGCCACTTGCTCCACAGATTACACAAGATCCACTAGACCTTTGTATGCAGGGATGTTTGGAGAGCCCACTTTCATGATTGGAATCTTGAATCCGCTCCCGTTATGTGAATCATGTGACTTACCCACTTAGTAAACCTTTTGTGGGCCTTATGGGAAGATGTTTTTATCAGAATGCCTGCCCTCGTTCTATTTTTGCCTTTTCCCCTCCTCATTCATACCAGATGCATGTATTCCCTTATGGGACACTCTATGTGAAACCCACAAGTCTGCAGCAGTGGCCACTTTATTAGTGTCTAACTTCTTTCAATTTGCCAAGTGCTTCTTCAACTCAGGGGAGCAAGTGGTAAAAATATGTTGGAGCATGACCAAATTAATCACGCCCTCAAAGGTGGTTACCTTTTTGCCTTCAACACAGCCACACAAGGTTTTCAAAGAGTCAGTTATAAATGCCACCCAAAAATTACTTTTCTTTCTTCTTGTAGCCTCTGAGGGCCCGATTCTCATGTAGACACAGTGAGCATTCTAAACAGCATGCTTCACTGTGCCTTTTCTTGGTGCCCGGGCACCACAGTTATTCTCAAGGGGGTCTGAGCGGCGTCGCAGTGCACGGCAGTGCACTGCCTGCAATATAGAGAATGGGAGGATTAAAAAATTTCGGCAGCATTTTCGTAAATTAGTACCGATACGCCCTGTCCACAGGAAATACTACACGTGGATTGGCTCTTTTCCGAGCCATACCACACGGTATTCCCGTGGACGCACGTAAGTGCCTTTGTTTTTTTCCGGCAGGGGCGTGGTGGCCCCTTAGCCAATGAGGAGGCTCGAAACGGGGCAATCCCCGCTCACAGCCTCCCCAAAGCTGGAGGCTGCTTTCATCCCCCGCTGGGGACTCAGGTAAGTTTTTTTTATTTTTCCTCCACTCCCTCCCCTGCAAACTATCCCCTCCAAACCCTCCCAACCCCACTTACCTTCTTATCATCTTTTTTCTTTTTCTCGAGAGCGAACGCGCTGGGAACACTTCTGTTCCCAGCGCGTCCGCTCCCAATGGCCGTTTTCCCTTTCCCGGCGGCCATTTTATTTGACTATTTATTTATTTTTTCCTGTTTCGAAACACGAAACATTTCATTAGTACCCCGGTCTAACGGGCTACGCTCGGCCTGTAACTAAGAGCCGCGGGGCATTCCCTGGGGCAGTATTGGCCTACCGCCTCGGGTCTTATTGCCACAATAACGAGGAATTCGTAATTTTACGAAAGGGCTGCCGAGATTACGGCGGCACCCGTACATCACCAATTGCAAGGAGCAGAACTGTTGAAAGGTAAAGGGCAACATTAACTTCAGGAAATGCTCTTCTGCAGGCATCAGAAGTAGAAGGAGAGAAGTGCAGTCAGCTTCATTCGAGTGCATGTTTACCATATGAGGATGACTTGTGTGATTGATGTCAAGTTAAACCCTTATCACACTCCAAACACAAATGTACCTTTAAAATCGGTAAAAACAAACACACCTCCAGTTTAAATCTGCTACATGAAGAAGACTGTGTGGCACTTCTCCATAGCAGCGACACTGAAGTGGTGCTGTACTTGTCCGCCACCTTGTGCCATGTGCGAGAGTGCCACATAAATCGGCATCCAAAATGCTGCATACCGAAAGGGATGGTTGCTAGGTTGGATTATTGCCCACTGTAGCAACCAGCACATACATTCCAAAAGTGGCGCTTTCGTTCCGACTTGGGAACAGTGTGCCACCTTCAGAATAGGTGTTAAGTACCGAAAAGGTTGATAATGCTTTCTGCAACCTTTTCGGTACTTATCACCACGTTCAGAATCAGTCCCTGAATCTCTTTAGGTATTGGCAGGAGTATTCCCAATTATTGTTACAATTGTATATTAAAGACTGCTCCTGTTTCGATGTATCAACGTTTTTTTCTGTCAGCTTTAGCCATATCCCTAATGGCACTGTTGCCTGAATAGGATAGTCTGCTGATCAACCATACAATCTTATCGGGGTCTCCTACTTCTTGCACTACACAGGCATACTCAAAAGCACTTAACCAACCTATGCTATAATTATTCTCATCATGCATACTTAACAGATCTTTAGGAATCATGGATGAGAGCAGGACCCAGAGCCACTTCCAGACCCTCTAGAGGTGCCTTGAGACCCTTGTAGTCTGGGCAACTCTGGGGCTTACTTGTGTCAATACCAAATGGACACCCCTCAGTAGAGATACCACAATAATGGTTGTAGAAGGATTCTGGTGAGGTAGATGTTTCCTTCTTTGTCACTTGAGTGAAAGGGTAAGGGAGTTCCTTCTCGGAACGAGAGTCCCTAGCTCCCAAGGAGAATATTTCATACCTGGCTCACCTCCCTAGTCTCACAAGAAGAGGCTCCCCTCTGTGGAGAAGTGACTGAATCTCCCGATTCGTCAGACCATTCGTTGCGTTGTTTCTTCACCCAGCTTTATTGGCTCGAACACTCCTGTGAAATAGGAAAAGCAGTTCCCTCACAGGGAGCATAGTTGTTGACTCAGTCTTATTTGCCCTTGCAATCCCTGGCGGCATAGAAAAAGGTTATCTCTCACCCAGCTTTATTGGCTCGAACACTCCTGTGAAATAGGAAAAGCAGTTCCCTCACAGGGAGCATAGTTGTTGACTCAGTCTTATTTGCCCTTGCAATCCCTGGCGGCATAGAAAAAGGTTATCTCTGTGGGGCCCTTTGACGATCCTTCGGATGGAGTCACTTTTCCCCAGAGGAGAATCCCTTCCCATGAGTCTAAGGAGGTGATGCCGCTAACCAATATTGCCCCTTGGGGCGGTAACATGCTAAAGGATCTCATGGGGAGGGACTCCTCTCCTGGGTTTGAGGACACAATTGGGAGGCACAGCGCCTGTGAAATCCCACTCTGTAGGCTGACGATAAATCCCACATCTAATCAACCCAAGATCATCTCCGAAACTATGTGTTCTTAAATATCAAAACCATCAGATGATAAAAAGTACTGAGACGAAGAAGCGCTCATAAATGCTACATTTGAGCGGGACGAAAGCTAGAACATCTACTGTCAATTGGGAGGCTGTTACGCTGGGGCTGTCACCTCTATTTAAACTGAACAGCAAAGAAGGTCTGTGTTCTTCGTCATCCGCTGACCCGTTAAGCCACAGTCTGTGTGGTTATGGCAAGCTGGAGGCTGTGGTACAACCAGATGGAGAACCAGGCGACTGAGTAGGCCACTTTGAATCCTGGAAAGAAATGGTGCCACGCCCGAGAATTTCCTTCTGAGTCATTTGAGAACCGGCCTGATAAACCTCATAGAGTGAGAGGTGGTGGCACAACCTGTAGTGGGTGGACTGTTCAGTCCGACAACTGTGCCGAGACCGCCTAATGTAGCCTACAGCTGACTATCGGGAGAGAGCGAGAGGAAGTGGAGGAGGCGTAATCTGTCACGGCAGGATCAAGGGTCTGACGGCTACGCCGAGGCGGTCCACAATAGCTCAAGGTGGAGAGAGGAGAGACGCGAAGGACTACTAAAGAAAGAATTTCAACTAAGAAGTGTAGACACGCTATCCCTTTGAAACCGGTGAAGAGTACCCAGAGAAGGTAACAGCAACATGTACAAGTCTGGCAGGGGTCTGGAAAGTTACGAGACTGTAAACCATAAAGAAATAGAGAACTATATACCATTTTATAATCCAGTTTCACAAAATCATGGTGCCGGAGAGTCCAGGAACAGCTTCGTCGTTGCTGTGGGGGCGGATCATGAATTGTACAAAACCTAGAGATTTTGAAAACCTCCCTAAGGGAGCGCAAACCATATTAAGAACGGTGAAAGACATTGGGGAACCAGCTTGGAGAAGGGAGTAACAGCTAGGAGAAGGGAGTAATTCGTCTAGCCCCATGAGAACCTTATGTGACTGTTTATTTTCTGTTGGGTTACAGAGAACCTGTAACTTTGTGGAACATTTTGCCTTGATCAACCTGAGAGACGTTTGGACACTTTACATCCAAGAGAAGGTAGTAATTCTCCTGGATTACGAACATTAGCTGGACTTTGTGTTGTTTGGTTGTAGTGACAGGGATAGAGTATGAGCCTTTTTGACGGCTACAGTACCTTTTTTCTTTTTTCTTCACTTTATTTAGAATTTTGAGTAACATGGCAATAACAATCAACATTTAGTCCATGTATATGAAGGTTTAAAAAATAAACAAAATACAGTCCCATTAGAATTAAATACAATCATTTATATACACAACACAAACAGATACTACACAATCAAACATACCATAAACATAAACCTGAAAATCCACACTACACACCAATAGCATATTCCACCAACCAACATCCCTTCTCACTATTTGCTCATAACTCGCACCTAACCATATAAGTCATTAAATGGTCCAATACTTCAGATATATTCCCTCCCGATTTTGTTTCCTCATCCTATGTTTTTCATACCTGGAAAGTGTTTGCAAATCTGTCACCCAGTTTTCAAGTAAGGACTTTTTTCTCATTTTCCACACACATAAGATATTCTCTGTTGCCACCAGAAGTGCCCTATCAATCAAGCCTGATCGGTCACAGGAAACCTCACATCTATCCCAGAATGAAAGCAGAATAACAGTAGAAGGGGGCCCAAGTTTCTTTAGTTTAGGTAGGGAAATCCCCTTAGAGTTAGAGATAGATATATTTTGTTTATCATTTGATAAATGTCTATTCGGCAACAGTCTGGCAGGACTGCACGTGCAACGGCCAAGTGGCGTCCTGTATTTCCACCCACACACATCCAAGCAGATGAGAAATCTGATCTCCCACATGAATACTGAATGCCTAGGAACCAGCATTAGCTGCGGCAAACAAAAAGATCCAAGATCCTTTATTGCATTGTGGGATGTTCTGACGCACTAGGCTCTGCCCTGCAACCTCACTGTGTGCTGCTTTCATCAGAAACAACAGAATGGCCGCCGAAAAGCCCTGTGTGCGCTAAAAACCGCTGAGAAGTGCACAGGGAAAACTGAAAAATAGGCTGCCAAATCTATTCTGCCTATGTCAGTGGTAAAACAGGAGACCACACTGCCAAAATCTGTCATTGGGCTGCTCGCCGAGTGAAATGAAACTACTCTAAAAAGCAGTGCTACATTCCAAGGAAAACCCAGAAGTGCTTTAAAATCTGTTTTTCCTTGGCTGTTAAAAGTGTAAAATCATGGTTCCCAAACATCAGAAAAGATCCAACATCCTTGTTGGGTGCTAAACATCACTTTATTTGAAGAATCCACCTAAGCACAATGTCAGGAGAAGCACATTTCATCACAAAAATATACCCATTCAATAATGTGCTTGCCTGGAAAAATCTGTCAGATATGGGCGCAGTACCACCGCTCGCCTGTGTCAAATCTGTCATTTACTTATACTGGCAGTTTAAAACTTTGTCTTAAAATCAAATTGTGGAAAAGAAGAGACTTGCCAACAAAAGCAACATAGGTTGCTACAATTCAATCTCTATGTTTTAAAAAGACTGGAATGAAGAGATCTGTGTGTATATTTGTTGAAAATATGAAGTTTATTTGACAATTTTAAACCTTGTTTTAAAAGCGAACTAATGTTAGCCACAGTACTTCAAAGGCACATTCCAGTTTGCCCCAAACAAAGGCATCTTCCCCCTGCTCTCTGCTCAGGAACTGTCATTGAGTTGTTAATGGAGGTGGGAGGAGATTTTGGCCTGTTGCTCTCAGGAGCAATGAAAAGATATGCAGATTCAACTGTCAACAGAAACTAACTGCCAGCAGGAAGAAGCCTGTGAGTGCTCTGGCCCAGCCAAACCTTGGGGGCGGGACCAGACAGATATGTGTATCTTGACCCACAAGAAAATATCTTTTTGAAAAAGCATTCCAACTCCTTATAGTTTTGCCGCAATCGCGTTTCTCGCACGCTAAAAAGTTTGCTCGAATCTGCATTTGGCTCAATTTCATCACATGTAAAACAGCTATTCTTTGCATCTGTCCTCAGAATTCAGTTTTCAATCTGCTAGTTATCCAATCATCATTGCTAGTGTTTACCTGAAACTATACAAAGCGGCTCCCACTAGTTTTGTATAGTCTATAGAATTAAATTCATTTTTCAGTGTTTTTCCCATTCATTCAGAACCACATTCAAAAGCATTTGACTTGCTTTGAAATCATTCCTGTTTCTCTCTGCTTGCTGGGGGGAATTGGGATTGAACTGTATTTGTTGAGTGTTTATTCCTGAAACCTGAGTTCTCTCCTTCCATCTCTTTATACCGCATATTGGGGGGGGAATGGAGTAGTAGCAGGGGGAAAAAGAGACATTGCATTTGATTGAACCCATATCAAGTATTATTCCATGCTGCATTGTTTTCCTATCCATATCATTATTCCATGCTGCATTATTTTCTATACTCATTCTGATTAAAGAGATTGTTGATTGTTGTGATATCACCCAATGCTGATCATTGTATAAATATTAATAGTGTGATATCTAGATATAGTTCAAATTCATAAAAGCGTGACATATATCTTGTTCAAATTCATAAAATAAATCCTTTAACTTTGCAAAACAGCCTGCTTCCTGGTTCAGTGTGACCGGGGGGATTCAAAGAGAGGGGCGTGATATAAGGGTACATCATTCAGAAATAAAAGAACTATAGACAAAAATATATAATTAAGGGTTCCAGCTGTGCATCACACGCTAGGCATCGACTTAGGTGGAGTGCTGGGTTGAAATCACTTACAGCATCAGCTAGTGAAGCTGCAACATGGAACCCTAATCAATTAAAAAGGGCTCAAAATGTGCACTCGTCATTGGCTAGTGATATTTATTTAACTTTTGGCGAGTAGAAATGGCGTGCTGTGTGTATGTGTAGCACTTAGGTGGCAAGTGACTTTTTTATGGCTGGCTTGTAGCTTGCAACTTGAAATCCCCCCTCCACCCGACTTACAGACACCTGCCGAATCTGTGAGTGAGATCCAATTCCCTAGCACCCTAAAACTTCACTCACACCTGAGCACCTTTGACCAATTAATAACCTCTGGCATTCTTGGCCACAGGGATAGCAGGGAGCAGGGATAGCTATGGGTGTTAGAGTTGGAGTACAGATAGTAAGGTGGAGAATAGTGCGCATCAGTGGAGTGAGGAGGAGAGACAATGATGAGAGGCAAAGGATTGATGAAAAGAGCAAAACTGGGAGAGTGGAAAGCAGAGACAAAGGAAGGAGCAAAAACAACTGAAGAGAGATGAGAACAGGGAAGGAGAGTGAAGGAGAAAGGAAAAGAGGTGGTGAGGATCAGGGAGAAAAAAGGAGAAGGGGGAACAACATGTAAGAGGTGGAGAATGGTTGGTTTAGACAAGGGGGCATAAGCAAGAGAACAGGCGAATGCACAAGGTCATAAAGAATTTCTAAAAATATGGTGGAGGAATGCTTTGAGGGGCCAAGACTGCCTCTAGAAGCAGGGAGAACAGAATACATTTGAAAACCTGGGGTCCAACATTTGCTTAATAGTGAGACACCCGCCCCCTGTACATGTGACCCAAGGTGCCAGTGGGGATGTGCCATGCATTTCAGACATGTTGGGCACTTTAAACCCCAGAGACTGTGAGTGTTTTCCCACTATGTTTGGCAGTTTATGGGAGAAATGGAAGGACTCTGGATTACAGTCCAAAGGAAAGTTTGGTCAAGCTGTGTTTTTTTTTTTGTGTGTGAATCTCACCCGTTGATCTCAGTTAAATGTAATCCCTTATTTTCTGATTTTCTGTTTTCCTTTATAAAAAAAAAAAGCTTTGCCCATCTTCATTGAATTTTCGTTCTAAAAATATTCCCTTGCCACCGAATGAAGCATGTCTGAGCTGTGGCAATACATATGTGTGCTCTTTAGTCTTCGATCCCCTTACATGTATGCTGGTAAGATAGCTTAGTGGTTGAGCGCTCACTGCTGTGATCAGTGTTTGAGCTGCAGGTCGCAGGATTGAATCCCAGTAAGGCCAGCTCAGCGTCACATCCATCCGGGGTCGATAAATGAGTGCCAACTTCGGTTGGGTGATAATTGTATGTAAATGTGTTCTATGTACAGTGATTTGGCGAAAGCTGTTCATAAATAACAAATCACTATCAATCATTATCATTACATTCATGCATCTGCAAGCCAATCTCTCTACTCATTGTCGGCATGCCATCTCATTGATACAGTTTGGACTTTGAGAGCCAGGGGTTATTAAATAGGTGGGAACTGTGCATGAGGGAGGGGGTTGTCAAGACTAGGTCCCTGAGATATGTGACGAATCGAGGGAATTCATCCCTTCTCCCCAGAGGGGAGCCCCTTCCTGTGAGGCTAGGGAGGTGAGCCCTCTCTGCAATACCCTTCATAGGGGTTGAGTCAAGTGGAACGCCACTGGGAGAGACTCCTCGTTAGGGGACAAAGACTCACATTCCGATGAGTCTGACTGGTTGTCCTATGGTCTACATGGTATTTGTTAGAACACAAGAACATATAAATGATCAAAACTAAGACGAAGACACTCCTAAGGGATATAATTATCTTGGGAGAAACATTTGTATCCCTTTAAATCAGGACATCCAATTTACTGGGACGAGTATGTTAAAGGAGGTGATTCCAAAGAGGGAGGAGAGAGAAGCAGGAGACGAGAGAGTGGATCATAGTTGCAGGCTGTGGGAGGCTCCAAGCTGCACTACACCGGACGAGGGAGAAGAGCAAGAAATGCACTACACCGGACGAGGGAGAAGAGCAAGAAACACACAAATTTCAAACTCCCTTGCAGCTGCTTTTCAGGATGCCAAAATCACGGCAATCCCGGGATGTGAAAAAAACCACTAGGCGAAAGCCAAAGCAGAGGTTGTGGCGAGACCACAGTCACAGACCTGGAGAAAGCCACAGAGACCGCCAACAACCCAGAAGAACCGTGTGTCCATGAGTGCAGAAAAGCTCAGCCGCTCCGCAGGAAGGAAAGCAAGAGCAACGATGCAAATGCCAGAGAGGAGACGGCATCCGCGATACTTAGCAGGAAGGAGAGACCCTGGGACCGAAACCCTCCAGCAACATTTCCCGCCACGATAGAAGGTAACCAGGCAAACGGTAGGTGGGTGGGTACTCCAAAGAAGCAATATGTCGTACAGCCAACTCGTCATAGTAGAAGACATGAAATTTACTCCACTTAGAAAGCAAATGGAAACAAAGCTTGTAAACCAAGAGAAAATCATTATAAAACACAGTTAACTCATCACAGTGGAATTTATGAAACCAAGTTAACTTCACAAAGAAATGGATATTAATATTGTGAAACAAGAGAGAACATTGAGGAGAAACTGGATAATAAGGGAAAGATTCAGTGGGACAAACTACCTTGGGAAAGGGGAAAAACAAAGCACTATCCTACACAAGAACCAAATAAGTATTAAAGAGAGACAAAGGCAGGGCTCAGAACCTACAGACACACCAGCTACATACCCGAGTGACCCAGGAAAACTATATAATCTGTGAAGGGCACGAGCAGTTATATGACCATAAGTATAAAGCAAATAAAAGAGAGCCAAAAGGGATTCAAGGTGAAGAAAGATCCCACTTGGGGAATTAAAGAGACTAATACAAGAAGTTGCAAGAGACTATTTGCAAATTGTATATTAAAGACTGCTCCTAGCAGTGCCCTCAGGAGAAGGCAGTCATTCTCCTGACCCAAGTTATTTTTCTCTTAGTGGTAGGCTGAGTTAGTTTGGACAGCTGACTTGTTTCTTTGGACATTCACAACTGAGCACCTTAGTTATTAATATATACTGGAACCACCCATAGACCTAGGGAAAGTTAGGCCTTTTACTTTTATTTTACTAAACAAGAGTATATCATGTCCACTGAGAGTCTGTGTCCTTCTTATGACCCCGCACAGATAATTCTAGTGCTTTCGTCCATTTAAGTGTCCAGTTTTAACACTCACTGTCTTTTATCTTGTTTCTAAGGCCGTCTCATTTTGGCATATTAAGCAATTGAGCTGCAAGGCGATTATATCATTTGTTTGAAATCACATCATGTAGACCTGTGAAGAAGAAAATGTGGTAGAGCTAGCTCCAGTGAACAATTTAACCACTGGAACACATCCCCCTCATTTTTTCAGAATTGTACCCCTTGAAAGTGTGAAGCCCATTGGTACCATTATGAGTATATTCCACTGTATGGAAACAATAATGTAAACAATATTTATTTGAACTTGGCTAGAACGTAATTGCCACTTTACATTATGCTTAGTCAGCACATCCTGGAATCTATGAAACCCATTTAGCACACCATTAGGTGTTTACGCAGTGCCTAATTATCAAATGACCTTATATTCTCTTACCAGATCATTGCCAGTTTCCAGTATGCCTATTTTCCAAAGCATTACTGATTTCCAGTATACCCACTTACCACATCATTGGCCACTTTCCCCACAATTCTAGTTACTGTAAAGCCTTACATCATCGCTGTTTACAATATGATCACTTATCATCTTATTATCCAGTCTTTACTTTCTGCCAGCAGGTTTTGCCCTCTGTGACAGTGCTGGGAAAATGGAGGCCACAATTTCCGTTGGTGGTCTAGCACCTTGGTGGGCAGCATGTCTGTTGGTTTAAACACTGCTTGGGGAGTGCTGAACTGCGAGCCAGACCCAGCCCGCCCCTCTGATAGCACTTACGTCTGGCACTTTCTTTATATACATTACTTGCTGTTTCAATTGGTCAAATTTCCTGCTGGCCCTGATTGAGAAAGCAACCTCTTTTTCCACAGTGAACAAGTCCTCTTCCTTAATGTAATTCTGAGTATTGTGCTCCCTGGGAGTTCCTACAACCTCCTTGGCAGGTGCCCCACTTCCTCCACGAAGTGGGGCACCTGTCATGAAGGTGGTAGGGACTCCTGCGCCATACTGCAGACATTTTAACCTTTGGGTCGAGGGGTACTGAGGCACAGTGGTACTGCACATCAAAGCTTTTCTTTTCCTGTGCCCATGAAAACAAGAGTTTGGCCAAATGAGGCCATGACCTTCCTAGAGTCCAGATTGGAAGCTCGGGGCAATGATGACCAGGTTTGAATGGCTGTATAAATAGGGTGTAAGGGATTCAAGACTGAATTCACATTCTGTGTGATTGTCTGAGAATGTTTAAATGTGGAAGCCATTCCCCATTGGATGCCTACCAAAAGTTTGAATGGTGGTTCAGATCTTTTTGGAAGCTGAAAGTGCATTCACCCCCCCAAAGATTGCTATAAGACAGGAGTTATTGCACAATACCTTTTTCAGTCACTGAGACCCATCCGTGTTAGGGAGAATTCTCAAAAATGTGCTAATTCCCTTCACCTTAGAGACCCCCAGCAACTTTGCTGGATTTTGAGGACTTGATTTTTTTACCTGGAGAGAGTGTGACCCTTTTTCCCACTCTCTCATGTATTTTGATGTGTGTTTTACTCTTGTGTTTTCTTTGGTTATGGAGTTTAAACAACTCCATTGGCATCATATTTTCATTTGTGTCACACAGCACCCTCAGTGCAGTGGCACAGGCAAGCCTTTCAGGCTTTTCCAAGGTTTAAATACCTTCTCTGGCATAAACTACTGTTTCCCAGAGTAAGTAAAGTGACATTGACTTTACTAGTCTTTTAAATTCCTAGACCCAGCGCACCCTATCTTACAATAGAGTGCTGGAGGGGTTACTTAGTATCCCCTGTGTCTAGATACTCATGTAGCAGTCAAATGCTGCTACCCTTTCCTCTCAGAATGGCTGGTGGCAGTGGTTTTACAACAAACTACCATGAATTTTCCCGACCGCAAACTATCTGTAGCTCCGGTAATTTTAAATCTCAGAAGCCATGTTTTTCAACATGGCGTCTGAGCCCCCTCTGTAAAAACAGTTCCCGGTCTTCTTTTTTCATAATTTCTTTTTGGAAAGGTCCTTCTAGAGTTTGTCTCTGTGCGCCAAACCTAGTTTGGTCCCTCTTTAGGAGTAAAGACCGCCTCTGGCGCCCGAGTGTCTGGGGTGGGCAGGAAGTGGGGGAGGTGCCCGAAACTCCCTGTGCTTAGTCTCCTAGGAGGCCCAAATGCACTCTGTGGTGATTGGCTGGCTGACTGTCCGGCAAGGACAGCCACCCTGCTGGGTGAGTGACAGCTAGGCTGGAATGAATGGGAGAGAATTGAATAAAAGGCGAGTCTCTTGGCTTGGAAGGCAGAGTCGACCACTGGAACAAAAGAACCGAAGACGAGTTGGAAGGGAACGGCTGCTGCAACTCCTGGACCGTTGGTTTGACCAGTGAAGCCCTGTTGCAGGTGCGAATCGCCAAGTTCTTCTCGACAGAGAAGCCCTGCAAGGACGACTTCTCCCTTTGAGTTGGTGGGACCAATCAACTCGCCAGTAAGCCACCTAGATACCAATCTCAGAGCTGGTCGTATTTTCCTCATAGTGCTGCAGGAAACCAAATAACCAGGGAGAGGGACACCAGTTTGTGTGCGTTACTTACAGCTACCGGTATCGAAGTTTGCCAGTTGTTACTTTTTGACCAGTGCAGTGCAGGAGTCCCTCGATGTCCTCCCTCTTGCCCCCACGACTGAGGCCCAGGAACAGCGAGATCTGCAGGCACTGCCAGGAACAGAAGTCATCAGCTGCATCTTTTTCTTCATTGTAAGGTACTGTGAAATCAGACTGAGAGTACTTACCTCTTGCGGTGAAAGTGCTTGAAACTTTCGCAACTCGCAGGCCTAATCAGCTTGTGACCCAACATATGATTCTTCTTTTTACAACCTACTTCTAAGAACTTGTGCAGAGACTTTTCCATTGAACTACCAGAAACGCTTTGTCCTATCCAACACTTCAGCCCATTGACTTTGGCCTAGCCTATTGAATTGAATTGACTCTTCTGGTGAACTCAAAATATCTACACTGTCTAAGAATAATTGTAACCTTTCATGTTCTAATAACCTTTGCCTTTTACTCCTCTTGAAAAGTATTCTGAAATAGTATTGAAGTATATGTTATATAATTGCCTCCTTCTTATGAATGTTTTATAACTGACAGATAAATAAATTAATAAGTATTTATCAAAGAAACCTTGAGTGTAAGAGTTTATTTGAACACTTGTGATTGTAGACCTCTGTGTAATATCATTACTGCTCACATTCCCCTCTTGAGATAAGCCTGGCTGCTCAGCTCCACTACCAAAACTGTGTAGTACAGACTTATACCAAAGGTTGGTTTGCTTACACCGGTAGTCATAGTTGTGTGTAGTGGTCCCAAAGGGTACTGCATACAAACTCTGCCTAACAATCCCAAAGCAGCTTGAGAGAAAACCCAAGAATACTGAGGCTCTACTGTGGCATTTGTCCTGAAACTGCAACCAAAGGCGAAGTGCTGCTGAACTCTGTGGACTGCAGACTTCGTCAAGGGACCAGAAGCAAGAGAATCAGCATTCTTCTCTCCCTGTCCCAGCGTTACTAACCTCAAGGACACCTTGACACCTAGTAGCTCACCTGTTCATCTTGTGGCTGTATCACTGACTACCATAAAGGATTGGCTCTGGATAGGACAAGTGGCCTACAATTGCCCAGCAACACAGATCACTTTCAGAGGCACTAAGGAATCGCAGACGTTCCTTCTTAACCACTGGAGCACTGCTTGCATCACTGGTCTGATGAGTCTCCACGTTTGGTTTCCATGCTAACTGCACCATACACCAGCAATACGTCCATAAATCGGGGCCATTGGGTCGCCCTTCCTGTGCAGGACCTTCTCCCGCATACTTTCAACCTTCTTAGCTGAACTGCGTCTTGTGCTATCTCTGAAAATGTTGCACTCTTCTTTGTCTTCATATCTGCGAGTCCTTCATATTGTTTTTTGCCAATTGTTTGACATTGAACGCAAGCTGTTTCCTAACTGTGACTCGTGCTCACTGTAAGCATTTTGACAGCTATGCTTTCTTATAATCTCTGAGCTTTCCTTTTGCGGTTATCCCATTGAATAACATTGGGATTCCCAACTGTATATATTTGACAAGTGTATTGTGTTGACATTTTTCTATTACGTGTTACACTGTACTTCTCTGTAGCCCTGCACTCTAGGTGCTGGCTACTCTTTTTTAGCACTTAGGAAAATCTTCTAAAAGGCATCACCTCCCTGATCATTGGGGGAAAACCTCCTCATCGTGGGCGAGGTCATAAAGAAGTGGACCATCGTGATAAGCTGCTTCTCCTGGAGTGTTGTGATGGCTATTGGCTGTTGCCACTAGGAGGCTTTGTGTGAATGAAGATGAAAATGGACTTGCCCTTGCCGGAAGCTTGAACATCACTAAGGCAACTGAGGAATCGGGACACTTAGGAACAATTTACCCTGGAAAGCAATTCTGACCTAGAGATGAAGATAAGGTGCTGTCCACCATTTTCTCGCCCAAAGACTGCCCTTGGCCAGAAGAGGGCCTCACTGACAGAGAAAGGGTCACATACACCACAATGAGGCATGTTTAGTCCTCCCAGTTATGGGGAATAGGAGGCCCTTCTCTGCGAGGTAGAGGATACACATGAAACTACTGTCTTAGCTTCTTTGGTCCCCTACTAATTCTGTGTTGTGGTACAATGCAATACTGTTATTGTGTGCACCTTTGGTCCACCTGCTCTCCCACAAGGTGTCCCTCAAAGCTCAGTCGTGCACCCTCTACTTTTCATGCTCTGAAAATTCTGCGTTGGCAAACCTATCTCCTCCCTTTTGGTTATCCTACCACCTCTTTGCACATAATACCCAAATCATCTCTGCACCTGACCCCTCCCTCAGATTCTCCAACTGCCTCTCTCCCATCAATGGATGACTCTTCCCCCCTCTTATGCTGAACTTGTTTAAAACCGGCTTTTAACACACCTTTATTTCTTTTACACCAACCTTCTCGCACACAACCCCAAAGTTGTTTGATTTAGGCCAGGTTGACAAGCGACATGTCTCAAATGAGACAAGGTGAACAGTTAGACTCGTCAAGGTTACTGGCCGGACAGAAAAAAAAGATATTTTGGCTTTCAACTGTATTGTTAAACTTGAGAATTTAAAAACGTATTTTCCTTTAATGATGTCTAGTATTGGTACTCTGTTACAGAACTGCAGTTAAAATCTACTCTAAAAAGAAAACTGAGCTGTAGGGATTTATTGTAATATGTTTCTCCCACAGAGGGACATTTCGGAATTCATGTTTTTGGGTGAGGTAAAGTTTCTTCAAGTCTGTGCTCTTGAACGGGTGAAATGTTTAAAAAGCAAATATGCATGGAGTAGCCCTTCAAAAGTAAATCCTGCTATGTGGTCATTACATACCCTCAACGGAATAAAGGCCATGTTTGTGTTAGTGCAAAAACATTGGTAAATGGGTGTATTTTCCTAACAGAAGGTTTTTGTAAATATTACTTCTACATAACTTTGTAAATTGCTTTGTATAATGAACAGAATCTTTATACTGTAGCGCCCCCTTTACAAAGTGTATGTACATGTGTGTGTGCACACTCACATTCATACATTTTCACATTAGCATCATTGATTAATTGTTGCCCCACTGTAGGAATTTCTTGCCCCAGAGTATGAATTGTTCGTCCTAGTTTAATTGTTTCCCCATCGATGCATTGTTTTGCCCCACTGTGTTTTGATGCTTAGCATCCTATATTTACTGCTGTCTCACTGTATGAATTGTGTGCTCTGTTTTAAAGGATAGTTCCGGGACTTTTTTTTTATTGTTCCTATGGTTCGGCCATGTGTTTTTAAGCATAAATCGGTAGATCGTAGAAAACTTTCTTATGGACCTTACCCGACTTTTCGTCCATTAACGCACTCGAAAACATCCGCCATTTTATGATAATCCTCTCACTTGCCGCATCGCCCTGGCTCACCTGCTTTTGCGGCACTAAATCAAATCCCCCGCCCCTGAAACAGACTTGATCAAAACATTCATATTCCCCGCCTCTATCCGTGACGTGACTGAGCTGCGTAGGCAAACGCGCCCAGGCGTCTTCTACGCGACTCCACACAGAACCAGGAAATCAACACAGATGAGCTCAAACAACACAGCGCGCCACAATTGGGAATATGAAACTGTACTTTTAAATTAAACCGCAAGATTGTAAATTTGGTAAAGTACATTTATTTGACATCAAATGTTTTGAGAATATTCAGCGATTAGCATTTTTATTTGCTCACGTTCCAAAAAGTTCGTTTCGAGGCACACGATGTTCCTTTGCTGTACACAGGGTCTTAGATCATCTCACAATACAGCGCCACAATTCGGAATATGAAACAGTGGTTTAAAAGCAAACGGCAAGATTGTACATTTGGCAAAGTACATTTATTTGACATCAAATGTTTTGAGAATATTCAGCGATTTGCATTTTTATTTGCTCTCGATCCAAAATATTTCGTCTTGAGGCAAGCGATGTTCGTGTGCAGTAGACAGGGTGTTGGTTTACGATAAAATAAGCTCTTCGGTCGCACTGATAATCGCATGGCTATTCCAACAACAAGGCACTAGGGCACCACAACGGTCTGTATGTTGCATCTAGCCGTTAGTACCACGTAAGGGCATACTTGTACTTGGCGATCGTCCCACAAAATGGTCAGGGTGCTAACGTTGTTCACGCGGAGAAGCAGCTGGCGGTTAAAAAAGCCATCCGCCGGTGTCTGGTACTCGTGACACAGACAATAATGGACGATGTATCTATTTGAAAAACATAAAAAAAGGAAATTAGTCTCACCATCAGATCTTTATTAAAATTATTCATTTTATATATTAGGTCTGGAAATTATTTCATAGCTAGGACAGTGCAACTGGGTTTTATACGTCAAGGGGGGCTGTAGGATACTGAGACAGTCCCCCAGTGCAGGGGTTGACAGGGAGTGCAGGTGGAGAGTGGAAGGGCCCAGGACCGAGGTCGCAGACAGTGGACAAGTTGTAGCAGGGGAGAGGGAGAGAGAAAGCAGAAGCAAAGAGGAAGGTTTGGAGGTGCTTCTGTAAAAGAAGACGGTTCTCCCCAAGATAGTGCGCGGTACAAAACAATATGCCACATAGAATGAACAAGTACAACTTAACCCGTCTTTAAAGCTACTGTATAGTAATTAAATTGCGGTATAAACTCATCTAAAGAGTTACTTACATTATATTTGCATTTTCCATTGTGTCTGTGCGTAGGGCAGCCCCGAAATACCACTCCTTCTATGCCGACGTTTTATTTCTTCTAATGAACGAACATGAAATGGCTTTCGTTTCTGAAATTATATTCATTATCGTTTCTTACGTGGTCCCGGCCTGTCAAGGTCAAATAACAATAGAACCTTATACTGAGTCGTGGGCCATTCTGGCACCCGAGAAAAAATCAAAGCAGCTGACCTTCACTTTGAACGAACACACATTCCTAGTTAGCTACATTCAGTGTAAGGCCGTCTTACAGGACTTGAAATTTACACTCCATCTTTGCATTTTGTCTGCTTGCTTTGCTGCCCCACAGAACCATAAATACGGAGACATTCTATATTTTTGGAAAAATAATTTATATTACTGTTTGGTTTAATTTAATGCGCAAATGAACAAGGTTGGATATATAAACATATTCAATGGGCCTGCGACATGAGGAGACTCGAGAGAACAGACAATCAAATTACAATCATTTAAACCGTGATGTGTATTTCTCAATGAGCTCTTCTTTAGGTGGACATGGAACAGAGGCAATGTTGGGTGGCAATGCAGTTGTCACCTGCACAGGTTCGTTCACAACTCCATTTATGTGCCTATCTAGGACGTCAACAATAAGTCTCTCAATAAACTCATATTGCATATCCTCAAACACTGGTTTGATCACCCATTGTTTACTTCTTTTAGTAAAGGCCTTATTGTAGCGAAGCGTCCCTAAAGTTCCGGTCGTCCTACTTTGTTGACGGCCGACATTATGGTTATGTGCCAAGACCGCTAAAAGAGTCCGATTTTTCATGCCCTCCATGCCAAAATGCAATCGTTTTGGCCTGTACTTTAGGCACATATTGTGGAACACCTCCAAATCTCCTGTGTGGCAGAATTCCGTGAGTCCCCTCAAAGCTTTTGTTATAGTTTTATCAAATACAATCTTTTCAATGGCTTTGTGAGTGGGTGATGAAGGAATCAACCACTTCTTCTTCCGTGCCTCCTCTGTGGACAAATGGCCATGTTCACAATTGTGGAAATGTTGGTTCGTGTTCCAGCTGTGCACGTTTGTACAGTGTAGCATTACTGACCGCCATTTTTCCAGTAGAATTTCCAACGACCCTCCACATGTTTTTGAGCTCCACCAAAGATGGTTGCTGATTGACTTGGACCACTGTGAAATACCTTGCATATCTTTTTTTTTACCTGCAGCCGACAATTTTTTATTGATTGTTTTTGCAAGATGCCAAACGTCAAATTGGTGATTTATATTTTTGTACTCTTCTCTCATTGTCTTGGCAATTGAAACGTGTCTGTCCGTGGCTATCAGGTCGATCACCATTCCCCGCGATTGTAGTTCTTGCAATGATGCTACAAAGCCAACTTTCTCCATGGCCACTGAGGATGTACTTTGTGACACCTGCACAACCACCGAACTTACAATTTTCTTACTTTCCATGTCCTGAAAGTGGTAGGTGCAGTACTTGGCTGAAAATCCTGGGCTGTCGCACTGTCCATCACCGGCTAGCCTGAACCGTTTGCCCGCGAATGTACTATCAATAGACATTTTTTCCATTCTCCAAGCTTCGCTAATGGCTGGAAATAGATAATCGGTTTGGTATTTGTAGAACTGAGTTTTCGCAATGAAACGGATTCCCACAAACTGAAAGAAAGACTCTAATTTTTTAAAACTTGAACCACTAAAAAGTGCAGCCGCTGCACAAAGTAGATTGCCTGCTGGCAGTTGTCCCAGCGTGGGTTGTGCAGACCATGAGAAAGGATGATATTTTGTACAGGTGGCATGTATTTTAAGGTTAGTGCCTCGAATTGC
This sequence comes from Ambystoma mexicanum, assembly GCF_040938575.1. Taxonomy (NCBI): domain Eukaryota; kingdom Metazoa; phylum Chordata; class Amphibia; order Caudata; family Ambystomatidae; genus Ambystoma; species Ambystoma mexicanum. Next base: position 773,308,170 of record NC_090941.1, read on the forward strand.
ACGAGTCACATTAATCAATGGCTCCCCACATACTTCCCCACCTACCGAATGCCCACATTTCAACCGAATAATAATATCAATCAAACAACTATCGAATACAATGAATTTGGCCTCTTTCCTTATACTGTCACTCTGCATCCCAGCTGGTTCGGCCTGTAACGTTGAGGACATGTCACTCACATGAAAGGTAGAATCTCTGATATCGTCTTCCGCTATGTTCAGTGATATTGAAGGTGTTTCATTGTAGTCCACTTCATTCTCTTCCATTGCAACATCTGTTCCTTCTCCGGCAATGGGTGAATAGGACAATTTCTTCAACTTTCTCGCGGTCTTAGTTTTTGCGGGTGTGGATTCTGTGAATTTATCTCCAACTGCATCCGAACTACCAGGAGGACATTCACTATCAATGGCTGGTGGTGGTATAGCTCCGTTGTCAATCACTTCATATTCTTCCCATTGGCATGATGCATCTCCAGTCTCAAGTCCCTGCCAAAAGGTTTGACAAGCAACATCTCTCGTTCGCTTCACTGTCTGTGTAGATCTAGTTCGTACACCCACTCGCAACTAGAGGACAGATTGGAAAAGGGATGTTCAGTTTAAACACAACTTACAGTATTGAACTATTAACAGTGAAAAACAACATAATATAGTGACCAGGACACTAACCTTCTTTTGCTTTCTTTTCTTTGAAACTTTCTTGCCTCGAACTTCAACATCAGGACGCTGTTGCTCCGACTCGTGTGTGCATGTCTCCACTTCCTCTTGCGCTGCAACGACTACATTTTCATGATAAGCACATCCATCACGCACTGACGCTCCATCGACTCCCTGAAACATAGAACTTTCATTAGTATGTATAATAATATTGAAAACACAAAATGTACTTGGGGACCAATACCCACGTACATCTCAATAGCAAAACACGAATGAACGCTTTGTGTAGAACATTCAAACGACAATTATTCACGCATTGTTGATCTAGTTAGATGGAACTGTCAAGATCCATACCTCGGGCTCCTCAGAGACTTCCATTGATGATATTATTGAAGATGATGCTTCAGTGACTCCCTGAAACACAGTAATTGCATTAGTATGGTTTTCTATTTTGATAAAGAGAACAGAAACTTTGTGCAGGCGTGAACGGCTCATCTAAATAGACCTGCACAAATGATCAGTTGTCTAAAATAAATAATGGATATGTAAATATGATTCGATTTGCTTGATCGTTGGAAGTGTCACCACCCAGAGATCTGCATCAACTACTAGGGGTGATGTTCTTGTAGAAGAAGCTCTGTCATCTCCCTGAAACATAGTACTTGCGTTAATAAAGAAGGAAGTATAGCGGATGTAATCACGTCATATGATTTCGCTTGATCGAACTGTCAGTATCCATACCTCGAAATGCATAAGAACATCAAGGGACGATGTAACTGCGGTGCACACTTCTGCAAGCTGTTGCGCCGACCCGTAACTGCATGCTCCCCCTTCTTCTTGGACTAATGCTCCATCGACTCCCTGAAACATAGGACTTTCATTAGTAATGAACACAAAATTGAAAAAAGAAGACACATAGGAGGGCGACGGAACTGTCCTGAAACGTACCTCGAGCATCTGAGTGACATCAACGGTAGTCGTCAATACGTTGGACTCCTCAGCATCTCCCTGAAAGACAGTACTTGCATTATTTTGGATAACAATAATTATAACTGAAAACAAAGACTAGAGGACGAGTACAAGGGTGTACCATTAGGTAACATAATTACACGATAAATTAAAACTATTGATTTACATGCCTAAAACAAGTCAGTGGCAGAATAGCCAAGTAAGATTACCCGATAGGCGCTTGAAGTGGCTGATGACTGCAATAACGACACGGATGGAGAATCTTCCGCCTTCATATTGAGTGGATACATAAATGGGAAATTATTGTTAGCTAATGCTACACACTACCGCAAGGCCAAGAGATAAATACGTAAACTTGACTCACCAGTGTAGGGATGTGGACGAATAGAGTGGGAATAGCGGTTGAGAGCAATTTTCGCCTCGCTCGCGTTGTGTTCTTCTTTATTAGCAATGATGTGGAGTACATGTCAGAGGTAAAGTGCCTGCTGCAGATGCGGTATCGATCACCCCTCTTGTCCGCAAAGACCTCTAGGACTCTACTTTCAAGCTCAGACGGTGGATATCCGCAATATCGGACCCATTCTCTTATCTGATCTATTGTCTTAGGGAAAACATGCATTATAGTACCTTCAGATTTATTATGGGTCTTCGAAGGGCAACCGCCAATGGAACAGGCAGGCATTGTGGAAAGTTCTGAAAAGTAAAGATCAACAATTCTCTATGAATACCAATGTAAACTCAGAACATGTGACTAGTTCCTTGCATGTACTGTCTTGAACGAAAAGAAATTGGACGCAAAATGATTATCGTACATGGCCTTACCTTGACGAACAAACAGTTAGATGCAGGGATCAGAGTAGTTTCTTGTCGTAGAACAGGGAGCAGTTCACAGGTTGCAAACTGACGAGTTTCCTCGAAGTGGTCACGGAAGTTCACAGAGACGAAGAGCAGATAACCAGCACCTTCACGGGTTGACTAGCAAAGCGCAAAGAAGTGCTCATTAGAAATATGAAGTGGGTTATAAAGAATTCGAAACAGGGGTGTGTTTGTGAATGAATGACGTGTATATGTCGTGGCATTATGTGGATTGCAGGGGGCCGTCCAGCGTGAGGGGGGATGCTTGGCAGGAGACACGGGGTCTGGAGGTAGACATGGGAACAACAACCCATGCTCTGTAGACCACTTTGAAGTGTACATGGTCTTTGGCACCTCTTGGCCTTTATCGCTCCCTGACTGCTCCAGTTGCCAGCACAAGTACCCCGGTGCGAACTGCCTTTGATAGGGCGGGGGGTGGATTGGGGCGGTGGTCGTGCAGACAAGACACAGGAAGACTCGTGAATGGAGACACACTTATGTGGATTGCAGGGGGTCGTCCAGCGTGAGGGGGGATGCTTGGCAGGAGACACGGGGTCTGGAGGTAGACATGGGAACAACAACCCATGCTCTGTAGACCACTTTGAAGTGTACATGGTCTTTGGCACCTCTTGGCCTTTATCGCTCCCTGACTGCTCCAGTTGCCAGCACAAGTACCCCGGTGCGAACTGCCTTTGATAGGGCGGGGGGTGGATTGGGGCGGTGGTTGTGCAGACAAGACTCGTTTGCCGCAGGGCCTCACCAAGGAGAGGCCATCTAACTGCATGTAAGAGGCTGGCTGCAGGATCTAGTACATGGAAGGCAGGGGGGTGAGTTTATAAATACCTCACCCTCCCAGGAGAATATATGGGTGCAGTTCACCCTGGAGACCCTGGATGCCTAGGCAGTTAGTCAGCAGCAGGCTGGCCTGTGGTGGCAAGGCGGCACGGGCCAGAGGTGGTCATCTCTGTACCCGGTGCCCAAAAGGATGATTTATTATGATCAACCATATTTACCTATAACCATGTTTTGTATCAATAAAATACAACGGCCTTCCTTTTATTGCCAACGCTTGAACAAATCAAAACAACCATTGTTAAAATATATATTGGGTTTTATTTTGGATCTTAATTTCAATTGAACATAAATAATAAACATTACACATTGTAAATTTGCGGTTGCAGCACATCCAGGGAAAATCCGCGGTATTGTCCACTGTCGCTGGGGAAATGTTGTCTAATGGCAAGTACCGCACAGGCAGGTATTACTCTCCGAACGCGGTGTCCGAGCCTCCCGTGAAGCCACCAAGTGAAGCAACGATAGGCCACCAGCCTGTACCACCTGTGAAAATGAAAGATGCAAACTGTATTAAAATGACAAAACTTTCTTATCACTGTCGATTCAGGTAAAAAATGTCATTCTGCTTTGAAAAAAATTCTATCTAGAAAATGCACAATATGGAACCAATTTACATGCATTCGAATGATATGTAGATGTAATTTTATATGTGGGAGACGACCATGACATAGTAGTGGCATCACTGGCATCACAACCAGAGTATACTTACTCGTTACTCGGATTACGCGGACGAACAGTGCCGCGAAGTTCGTGCATAAGCACCATCATCATCCTCAACACGGTCCGTGAGAGGCAGGCTTCCCTGAACTCTGGCAGCTCAGTGATGCATTGCGGACTTGGCTCTCCTTCCGAAATGTAGGCCAGGCATCCCGAGTTTTCTCGGCAGCAGCAGTTCTCCTCCTCAGTTGGCATTAGCTCGCACCGATTGCACGTGCACCAGGTGGAGACGCCGTCCATGCGACATGGTCCAGGCTCTTCATCCGTTGACTGGTCCTCCCAACTGCCGTCCGAATCCCCATCGTTTTCGCGTGCTTGCCTTTCCAGTAGTTCTTCCTCGGTGTACTCGGGCTCGTACATATACGGCATTATTGTAGCCATTATGTGGTAAAGAAAGTAAAATAATTTATAGCGGTGGTACTGGTATCTGTTCACACGGGCTACAATCAACGAAGGTAGCTGACCAGAGCACAGAAACGAGTCACAGAATACTCAAAGTAACACAGAGAGAGCAATGGATTCGAAAATCTGCTGCTGTGTGTTGTGAAACGGTCTGTTTATACTTATTGAGGAAAGAGGCGTCCTGCCATTTCCATGGCGACACTTCATTAGCTGAGGCGCAGCGATTGTTGACACGAAACGGGAAATGGGCGGTACGCGTCTGCTGATGTCAGGCTCAGGGGCGGGGGATTTGATTTAGTGCCGCAAAAGCAGGTGAGCCAGGGCGATGGGGGGAAATGATAGGATTATCATAAAATGGCGGATGTTTTCGAGTGCGTTAATGGACGAAAAGTCGGGTAAGGTCCATAGGAAAGTTTTCTACGATCTACCGATTTATGCTTAAAAACACATGGCCGAACCATAGGAACAATAAAAAAAAAGTCCCGGAACTATCCTTTAACTGTTGGCCCACTGAATGTTGCTGCTTAGATTTTCCTTAGTTGAATTATTTGACCTAAATTAATTGCTTCAACCACTGTATGTTGCTCCTTGCCATCCTAGAATAATTGTTTGCCTCGGAAGTCATCAATTGTTCTATCACAAACCCTCTTTTCTTCATGCCAAAACACACTATATAGCACGGGTCTATACTAAGGGTCCACATTGGAATACATGGAGCAGGAGCTGTAAGTAGCTTCTGGGTGTCAGTAATTTCTTCTTAACCAGGAGTTATTCATCATGACCCAGGAGCTATTAAAATCTCATGAACGATTTCAGGGCTGGGTGTGTTAAATTGAGGACTCAATAAAAAATGAGTGCACAAGTAGATTAAAATAAATGTAGTGGTAAATAAATTATACTTTTACTTAGCAATTTAACATTAACAGACAAACAAGTCAGAATAGCCACTTTGGAGTTCTTAAAAGATGGTAGAACTTGGACACACACCAGAAACCCCTGATTCTTTTGCTAGGTTGCTGTCTTTCATTTTATTTGTGACTGCTTGATTCCAATCAGCCTCTTGCATGTTGCCTTACATTTCCTCTTTACATCTGTCCTGTCAGTTCTTCTGTCTTTCTGCTACCTATTACTTAGTCCTTACCTTTATTTGCTGCTACAACCAAAACACTACAGCTACATCTGTTTCTGTTAATGAATCACTCACTGTTGCTGTCTCTTAACTGCCACAATTCAATATTTGTTACCTCTTTTTGTGTGATACCACCTCACTCATTTTCTCTCTGCTACAGAATGAGGAGCTAATAGAAAGGGTGCCACAAATCTAAATTTCACATGAGATGTTATGTTCATTTTTTTATGTTAATTACATTTGTACCGCACCAAAGCCCGAAGGCATCCAGGCGCCAAGCAGTTGGGAGAGAACCCGATGATAAACCAAGACTAATTATTCTTTAAGATAAAAGAGAACGGTTTTTAGCTGCTTTCTCCGTAGTAGTTCTCCGTTTTGCGCAGGTAGAGCATTCCAGGCACGAGCGCCCTGCACATAGAAGGCACAACCAAGGGCGCAGGCAGGGCTGATGCAGTGAACTTTTAAGAGACAGTCATTAGATGAACGCACATTTCTAGTGGGTTGGTAAGTACTTAGCCTATCCTTTAGATAGGCTGGAGCATTTCCAAAAACACACTTGTTTTTTTTATTTATTATTTATTTATGTTTTAATGTTTATTTAGTATTGCGCACCAGACCCTTGGGTAGCTGGGCGCATAAGGATAAGATAACTGAAGCTTAGTTTGCTGAGTGTGTACAATGGATACATATGCATATACGTACAGATAATAGAGAGTTGCTGCCAATCCGGTTACAGTGGAATGGTAAATTACATACAGTGGAATGGTAAATTACAGTATTGTATATAAAAGTCGAGTACAGTGGTAGTTCAGCTACAGACAGGGGCTAGCTATCGGTCATTTGTTCGTAGCCATTTTTGTGACAGAAAGACAGTTTTTTACGTGCCACGGATGTAGGCTCCAGAATGTTTCATCTGAAAGATGACACAGATAGCAGCATTCTGGATCTTCTGAAGTCCTTGAATATCAGCTCTACTGGCTCCTCCCAACAGGGTGTTACAGTAGTCTACCCGGGGGAGGATAACTGCTCTAACAAGTTTTCAGCAGTGGGGAAACCGCAACATTTTTAATGGCCTGAGGAATGTGACAGGATTTAAAGGAGAAGTTAACATACCTGCAGAGGAAAGGGACAAACACGTCCCTATGCTCTAGTATGTATCTGTAAGGGAGCAAGTCTCCAGGACAGTTGGTGGGATGCATGGTTTTGAGGGTGTCGTATATCTCAGCCATGGAAACGTCTTTAAACCTGATCCCAGTATCTGAAGCCAGCTGAATAAGGGGGTCGGATTCCGTATAGGGTAGACTCTTCTGGGAGCTGTCAAAGTCTGTCTGTCCCATAGTCGGATTAGGTGTGGATGCCAAGGGGAGGGCAGATTTTAACATGGACTCTTCCATAATTCTTTTTTGAGCCTTTAACAGTTTATCACAAAATGCTTTCTGCACTCTGTTGCAGTCATCGCTTGTGGGTTTAACAGAGGGACTCATGACCGCAGGTTTTTCCCAGGACCTAAAAAGTTAGAAAAGTTCCTTGATATGATCCCCAGTGTGATTAATTTGGTTATTGTAGAAGCATTTTTTTGCCTCCATAATCATAGTTTTATAATCTCGTTCCTTAAGTTTCCAAGCAGTTCGATTTTCTGGGGAGTTTGCTTTCCGCCATACTTGTTCTGCCTGTCCTTTACTGGCTTTAAGTTCAGCTAGGGCGGGAAAAAAACATTTTTGATGGTTGGGAGAGTCTCTGACACTTTTAGGTTTTAATGGGGCAAACTGATAAAGCATACCTAGCGTTTCTTCGTTGTAGCTATTAATACGGATTTCTGGACCATCGGAGTCATTTGTTTTCCTCATCAAGTTTCTCATACAATCTGCCAGCACAGGGGGGGGGGGTAATGGCCTTAAAGTGCCTAGCCATTATTTTACATGCAGGTTCATGCGTTCTGTGCTGTTTGCTAGGAAGTTTCACCAAGCAAGACACAACAGAATGGTCTGCCCAGATACAAGAGGTGGTAGTAACACACTCTATAAGGATGTTTCCACTGCCGACCCAGTCAAGGGTATGTATGACCCTTGACATGTGTCTGTTCTGAGTTATGGATAGTAATCTGGTGATTCTTTAACATTTTCTCCAATTCCACTGCTTTTTTATCTTTTCGATCGTTTTTCCAAAGGTTGAAATCTCCCACAATAACTACTGCTGAATTTGTTGTCAGTAGAGATGTAACCTACAACTGTTTCCAGTACACCTACCATATAAATTCCCAGCCCATTAGTATATTTGTGTGGCATTAGTTTGCTTGGGGATCTAAAAGTAACTCCTGGTATCTGTTGATGTCAAGTTAACCAGGCTCTTGTAGACTATAGCTAGTACCTGAATAGCTCCCAGCTACCCTCATTTTCAAACCCTGCATACGCAGACAAAGTATGCTACTTGCACACATCAGTTTTAAAATCTCTCCCTACAGACATCAAACAGAACTCAATACCTCTATTGTCAACTTCCCACTTCTCTGGCCTACGCATGATAGCATCATGGGCTCACCTGGCTCCCATGTGGATATACATTTGTCTATGCCGTTGACACAAACTACCTAGAAATGGACTCTCACAATGTACCATCCGAACTGCATGCATCAACACATCAGCAAAACCACTTGTATTTTCCTTCTCAGCCCAGTAATCTAGAACAGTTAACACAGCCCACTCTTTTTAAGATTTACCAGAGCACCTGGAGGCCATGCAAATGACAGGACGTATGTCCTAATATACATAACCAAAAGGATTTTGCAAGCCCCCAGATATAATCTAGTGTGTGCACCATGTTTTGCAAGGCAGGGCACCAACGCTGTCGACCATCAGCCTGATTTCAGGCCACTTGAGCTGTAACTCAGGATGAGGGCCATTGCACATCAATCACCTCCCCATGGGCCATTTCGGGGCCAACACTAATGAATCTCAGGACCCCAACCTTTCTGCCCCTCGATCAAGCCACACATGGAAAACATGTTAGCGGGCCAGGTTGCCTTCAAAATGGAAAGGTAATGGCATGTACTGGCACTTTTATGGACCGACAAATTATACGTTTACCGGTAGGGTGGAGGATATACCTCCAGCTCAGAGCTGGAGGTATGTCTGTCACCCTACTGGCAAAAAACTGCCGGTATTGGGTGTACTCACATCCTGCATTGCTTTGTGACTGTTGTTTAAAATCTAATTTATGGGTGCTCACATCCTGCTGACTGTTACTCTCAACATCCACTTGGCCACCTGTGAGTTAAGGTCAGAACTGTGCACTGCAGCATCCCCCATCCTCTCCCCTCTTAATCTAGCTGCCTCTCGCATCTTTCTTCTTGCTCTGAGATGGCACTCTCCATCTCTCCAATCTACTACAACTGCTACACTATCACCTATCTAATCTCTCTCACATAATCTGGACGAAAAAGCATACAAAAGACATTTTTGCTGCAGACCATGGCCTCCCGATTGCAGACACTTAGGTCAGTGCATCCTCCAGAGAAATGTTCATTGACATCCTTTTATCTGTCCCATCTCCAGACCTGTGGACTTCTCATCTCATCTCTACTCTCACCCCTTACACTTCCTCTTCCATTAATGGTGGCACCAAGTGGGAAGTCCTCTTGGCGGGCTTCTTCTCATCTCAATGCTGCATTAATGTCTACTTCACTGGCACTATCCTGGTTCAAGGCCCTCAGGTCAACCTCCTTCCATTTGGCAAATTGGTCATCTCTGCATCCTCCACCCTGACCATTGCTACAATTTACCAACCTCCAGGCGCTGCCTCTCTGTTTCACTCGTAGTGGGCTGATTTCTGTTCCTCCTTACTCTCAACCACCTCCAACCTGCTACTCCTGTTTGACTTTAACAACCAAGTAGACTCCCGTGCACAGCATCCACCCTCTTCATTGACCTCTGCACCTCTCTATCTCTTTCCATTCTTCCTTCTGGTCCAACCCACTCTGCCGGACACACGCTGGACGCCATCATCCACTCTGACCTCCTTCTCTCATCTCCTCTGGTCGCCCCTCTCTCTTGGTCTGACCACCCTCTTCTCTCCTCCCACCTGGCCCCCTTTGGCCTTGTGAAAACTCTTCCAAAAGCCCTGCCACCTCGTTCACAAAAATTTGTACGATGAACTGAGTGTTAGCTGCTGCCTTCACTTCCACCTTTGTTCCCCCTTACCGCCCCAACTCAGACTCTACCTCTGACGCTGCTCTCAGCAACCTCTATCTTTCCATAACCAACACCCTTGACATCCTTACCCCAGTCATGAGGATCTGCCTGAAACCTGCATCCAACCAAAACGCCTGGTACGACTCCAAACTTGCAGACCTGAAATGTAAGTGCAGGGCTGCAGAACGGAAGTGGCAAACCTCAAGTTCACCCTCTGACAAACTGGCCTGCCGTCTGCTGCAAAGGCATTACAGACTCTCTACCCGTGCCAAAAAAGGGCCCACATTCAGGCACGAGTGTCTGGCGCATCCAACAACACGGCTGAACTCTTCAAAATCTGCAGGGAACTTGCCAACCCATCCGCAGTATCCTCTGCCCCCACTCCTTCCCAGGCCCTTTGCAATGCACTCGCCACTCACTTCACCTCCAAAACCCAGGACGTACTGAAAAGCCTTGTCATGCACTCTTCCATCCCATCCCTTCCCCCATTGCCTCCCCCGACCACTCGCCCTCCTCCTTCCTCCTTTTCCTCCTTCGCCTCTGTGTCTCCAGAGGAAGTCACAAGAGTTGTCAACTCCATGAAGGTCTCCTCCAAACAGGTTGCCCCTTGCTCATCCAGAACCATCAAGGACACATTTCCTCTCTCGTCCCTGCTCTCGCTGATCTTTGTAATCACTCCTTTGCTACTGCCTCTTTTCCGTTCTCCCTCAAGCATACCCTTGTGCGCCCCCTCCTTAAAAAAAAAATCAGCAGACCCTTCCTGCCCAGCCAACTATCACCCCATCTCCATCACCCCTTTACTGGGGAAACTGCTTGAAAAGTTGGCCCTGCCCCAACGTAACTTTCACACTGAACTTGTTGGCGGTCTCCACGACCATCAATCTGGATTCTGAGCATCCAGAGGCACGGAAACTGCTCTTCTGAACACGTGTGAAGAAATGCTTGCATCTCTTGATTCCAACTCCCTTGATGTCCTCATCCTCCTTGATCTCTCCTGCATTTGACACAGTTAAACATTCCATCCTCATCAAAAGGATCCATGACACCCTGGGTATCTCGGAGCGGGCACTGGACTGGCTGACCTTCTTTCTAACTGACCGCTCTTCCAAAGTCATACTGGGCACCTTCTCCTCCCCTACTCCATTCTCCTCCCGTTGCGTCATCCAGGGCTCCATCCTTTCACCTTGGCTCTTTAACATCTACCTTACTCTCCTGGCATGCCCCATTCCCTCCTTCTTTCCCAACTTCCACTGTTATGCTGACAACACAAAATTCTTCTTCTAACTTCTTGCAGATGCTCTTGCACCCTCCATCATCCTTGACTGCCTCTCAGCCATCCAGGCCTGGTGTATTTCTAATGATCTCTTCCACAACGCCAGCAAAACGGAGATCCTTCCTATTGGGACCCGGGACCTGATTTCTTCCCTTCACTCTGGCCTTCTTCCATGGGCTCTCCCCCGTCTCCCTCCTCGGAAGCCAGAAACCTCTGAGTCATCTTCGACTCCTCTCTCTCCTTCCTTCCTCATACTCAGGACATTGCCAAGAAGTCCCACTTTCAGCTTTTCTTTCTGAAAGGAATTCTACCTTTCCTCACCTTCCCCCAGAGATCAATGTTACCCGGGCTCTGGTTCTCTCTAGGCTTGACTATTGCAATAGCCTCCTCCTTAATCCACCTTTGTCCACTCTGCGAGCCCTCCAGCTAATGCAGAATAGGGCAGCGAGACTCATCCTTGGCCTCAAGCCCAGGGACCGCATCTCTCCTGTCCTAAAAAGTCTTCACTTGCTCCTGGTCGCAGCACAGATTAAATTTAAATTCCTCTGCATCAACCACAAGGCTGTCTGGGGCCGGGGAAGACTCTATCTGCAACTCTTTCTGACTATTTATTCCCCCTCTAGACACCTGTGTTCGTCTGGCACCAAGTCCTTGTGTGTAAAGCGGTTTGCTAAATAGAGGGCAGGTGGTCGATCACTTTCCTCAGCGGGCTCCCTTCTTTGGAACAGCCTCCCTCTCCCTCTTCGTCTTGAGCCAGACCTCCTTAAATTGCGGAAAAGCCTCAAGACCTTCCTCTTTAGCTCTTCCTTCCCTCTCTCTCTCTCTCTCTCTCTCACTCTCTCCTGATAATAGCATTGTAGCTTGATTGGTGTGCAGCCGCCTTATGCATCCTCGGGGCCCTGACCTCCCACATCTTATCATCCCAGCTGCTGTCTATCCTCTGCACTTGCCTCAGCTCACCATCCAGCACCGGAGGTTGCACTTACCTGTCTTCATAGCACTTCACCTGCTGCTCTCCATTGGCACAACAACACCTATCCCATACCCCTCTTCTTCTGCACGTGCATGTTCTGAACAGTCACAAGGCATAGTAGGTTCATCTTCCCCTCCCCATTGTCTCTTCTTTTATTGTTGTATTTAATTATTGAACATTGTTGTAATTACATTGTCTATCCTCCCCTGGACTCTCCCTGTTGCCCTGTGGGCGCTTTGAAACAGTATTTGCTTCCTGTATAAGCTCCTAACAAGTGATCAATAAATAAATAAAATATTACCGGCCCGGCAGTACTGGTGCCAGTAATACAGGTACATCACCCCATGTAGTCCAGTAATTCCGGCAGACCAATTGGCAGAAACGGTCGTACAGTTTGTCGGTATCCCACCGGTAATACTGCCAAACTTATAATGAGGGCCATTGTCTTTGATACTACAAAATTCTTCACTTCCTGTTGAACAAACTGATGGAAGAAATCCTCCCACCTCTGGAGCCGTACCTGCAGTGTGAGGCACAAGACCGGCTCGCATAAGGCATGAAATGCCAAAGTGTGGACTTCTCCCATGAACTCCAAATGTAAAGAGAGCTGGTCGGCCAAGGAAAATGACCTACCACACAACACTCACCTCATAAAACTCTTCCCTTGGGGCAAAAGCACAGGAAGGTTAAAAAAGAAAAATCATTTGGGTGCCCTTTGACACAGTCTTGGCTCTGTCCATATGGAGATAAGGTCTGCCATTAGAGGCAGGGACTATGCGTACGTAAATTGCTGAACGGGTGACTTGTACACATTCAACATGCCTCCTTTTTAAAATTAAAATGTTGGGTTGGCCACCAGGGGGCGCAAGGATAAACACCATCACCGTGTAAACTCTGTGTCCACAGGTCCGTGAGGCGAGTTGAGCCCCCGCTTCATGACCCCCCTGGAACCGAGAATGACGCAAAAGCAGCGTGAAGCCTTCCCCCACCCACCGGAGAAATCCCGATTAAAATCGGTAAAGGGAATGACAAGAAATTCCTAACGGAAGATACAGCCCAGACGAAGACACCCGTATAAAGAGGAAACTCCGGCGACACTGCGCACTCCCCAGCAGGCCAAGCCGGAAGAACAGGCGAACCGCAGCCCAAAGACCAGAGGAGCAGCTGGCAAGACCCACACAACGGCAGGACCCACACAACCCACACGCCCAGACCCTGCCAGGACCCGAAAAGACTTCCAGTAAGACACGCGTGGTGGCGGTCCTCTGCTACATACACGCGGTGGCCCCCGGGGGTCCACAAAACAATAAAAAGTGCAGGGCCCCGTGACCAAGTCTCCCCCGCTACTCTAGTGGCACAGGTAATCTTGCCGCGGCGCTCTCCGCGGGCAGCCTGTATGCAGCTGCGGCGGCCGGAGTCCTTGCTCAGCCTTCCCCCGCGGCGCCCATTAGTGAGGCGTAGGCCCCGGCGGGAGCTTCGAAAACATGCACCAAACTCAAGAAGCCCTAGGGACATAACATGGAAGGCCTCTCCAAGCGGGAGGAGCGTATGAGATCCACACAGGTCCACGTCCCTACAACCTGCTTTCGAGAACATTGGATGCAGAGCTTACAAAAGTGGGATATCCCACCAGGCAGCAACCCACTGAAACAGCAGTAGCAAGGCCAAAGATGAGTGAATGGACCCCTGATCCTGGTACTCCCCGATAATAAAGTACAGGAAAAAAAAACACGCCACAACATACGCACTGCTCTGCTGCAACGTGACTGAGGCGCAATAATACAAAGACAACGGCCCAAATAAAGTGTGGCCACACAAGAGTGCCCCGCTGCCCAGGCTACAAGCTCCTACGTGGCTGTCCAAAGTTAACAACTACCTGAGACACACGCCAGTATTAAGGCAACCCCCCCCATCATCAGCCCCATGGAGAGAGCACAAAGCCACCCTAAGGAACCCATGTAACTCCTAACCAAACAATCCAGACAAAGTACCACAAACCAGCAAGAGACGAGAGTATCCACCTCAAATCAAACGGAGGTTTCCACTGCACTGAGGGTTGGGCCCCCGAAACAGGGGCGTGTGCCTCCTCAGCCGAAGTCACACAAAGAGAGCAAACAGCCTCCCCCACAAAGAGAAGAGAAAACAAACCACTCCCCTTGCCTAATGCACCCCGGATGAGGTGAAAGACGCCAAAGAGACCCAGGGAACTCCACCCAACTATTCGTCCAGAGGGTGCTGAACACCACCAAAACCGACCTAAATTAAATCAAAACCGAAGACTCACTCTACTGCAGTGAGGGTTGGGCCCCCTGAACAGGGGCGTGTGCCTCCTCATCGGCAGCAACCCCATATGAACACTAAAGAGAAACTCGCCAGATACGCCTATGCTTCACCTCCACAGCCTATAGAGACAGAGACCATATCCGCAATGGATACAATCGAAACAGGGGCTGCAGCCACAAAAGGTGACATCGCCGCACTACTAAGTGAAATCAAGAACATGGGAGCCAACCTGAGTGGCAAAATAGATAAGATAACCCAGAGAATGGACAACATTGAAGAAAGACTCGAAGGGGGCAAGAACAATCAAGCATCAATAGATACCCTCGAAACACAAATGGACCTGAGAATAAGAGAAGAAGAATTCCGACTAAAAATGGACGATTTAGAAAATCGTGAAAGAAGAAACAACCTCCGGTTCTTCGGTATTCCGGAACAAGAAGGTGAAACAGAGGGAGACCTCAAGAAAACAATCCATGACATTATCAAAATCCTGACGGCCGATGAGATATTGATGAACCCAAGACGGAACGGATACATAGGGCTGGAGGGGCGCCAGGTAGTCCGATGCCAGATTTCATAGATACCAAGACAGAACCAGGATCCTAGAGAAAGCCAGGTCCGGAGGTCCACTCACGCTAGGGGGTGCCCAGATTACCATTACCAAGACCTATCCTCACTCACTCTAGCCCTAAAACGCTTATGTAGCCCGCTCATGAAATGGCTCAAAGACCAAGGTACTCGATACCGATGGGGATACCCCTTCTCCCTCACATTTGAGCATGGGAGTAGAAGAATACAACTGAAAACCGAAGAAGAGATCCGCAAATGCATAACCAAACTCCTAGGAACAGCCCCAAAGGATACAGAGCGAGAAGAACCTGAGCAAGGGAGAGCACGTTGGGAACTGCAGGGACCAGAGAGAAAGAGAGTGCAGGGCTCCAGGAAATACAGGTGCGGCAACAACACTCCACACAATGACAAATGAAAAATTGCCTGGTTACTCAGAACCCAAGCAGATGAAATTCTGAGACAACGGATCTGATGGGCCAATAACGATGACACGGGCTAAAGTGCCAAAACCCGCCGACATGAGGCCAGAAGCATCCGAAAGGATTCCTTCCGGAAGGAAGAGCAGCAACCCCATATGAACACTAAAGAGAAACTCGCCAGATACGCCTATGCATCACCCCCACAGCCTATAGACACAGAGACCATATCGGCAATGGATACAATCGAAACAGGGGCTGCTGCCACAAAAGGTGACATCGCTGCACTACTAAGTGAAATCAAGAACATGGGATCCAAACTGGGTGGCAAAATAGATAAAATAACCCAGAGAATGGACAACATTGAAGAAAGACTCGAAGGGGGCAAGAACAATCAAGCATCAATAGATACCCTTGAAACACAAATGGACCTGAGAATAAGAGAAGAAGAATTCCGACTAAAAATGGACGATTTAGAAAATCGTGAAAGAATAAACAACCTCCGGTTCTTCGGTATTCCGGAACAAGAAGGTGAAACGGAGGGAGACCTCAAGAATACAATCCATGACATTATCAAAATCCTGAAGGCCGATGAAGATATTGATGAACCCAAGACGGAACTGATACATAGGGCTGGAGGGGCGCCAGGTGGTCCGAGGGCAGTCCTCGCCAGATTTCATAGATACCAAGACAGAACCAGGATCCTAAAGAAAGCCAGGTCCGGAGGTCCACTCACGCTAGGTGGTGCCCAGATTACCATCTACCAAGACCTATCCTCACTCACTCTAGCCCTGAGACTCTTATGTAGCCCGCTCACGAAATGGCTCAAAGACCAAGGTACTCGATACAGATGGGGATACCCCTTGTCCCTCACATTTGAGCATGGGAGTAGAAGAATACAACTGAAAACCGAAGACGAGATCCGCGAATGCATAACCGAACTCCTAGGAGCAGCCCCAAAGGATACAGAGCGAGAAGAACCTGAGCAAGGGAGAGCACGTTGGGAACTACAGGGACCAAAGAGAAAGGGAGTGAAGGGCTCCAGGAAATACAGACGCGGCAACAACACTCAGGACAACGACAAATGAAAAATTGCCTGGTTGCTCAAAACCCAAGCAGAAGAAACTGAGACAACGGATCTGATAGGCCAATAACGATGACACGGGCTTTAGTGCCAAAACCCGGCGACATGAGGCCAGAAGCATCTGAAAGGATTCCTTCCGGAAGGAAGAGCGAAATGACAAGCAAAACGTGGCCCAAGAAGTGCCTGTGCCAAGTCATATCCTTTTATAAAAGTTAAAGTTGTGTTTTATATTGAAATGGGGGTAGGGGAGATTGAGAGGGGGCTCACACTGTTGATAGTGATTGTTGCGAAAACACGGGCCATGTGATATCGGTTTACCCCGGTGGTCTGACATTGGATTGAGAGTTTATATCCAATCCAAACCAGACACCACCAACCAAGGTCAGGAAACATGGACAAGAAGGGACAAAGGAGGGGGAAGAAATTAAGGGAAGGGGGGAGGAGTATAAAAAGCAACAAGGAAAGTAATAGGGAAGGGAAGGCTAAAAAGCTAAACCTTAAGACAGACAGAAATATCGAACGACAGAGGAGCAGACCGCGGGCAACAAAAGATAAAAAAGAGGACATTGAGAAAAATCAACGGACAAATACCAGTGGCTAATTGCACAAACGCCACAATAGACAGGCCAACCTCCATTAGAATCGGAACACT